>NC_090926.1:991456839-996456839 GCF_040938575.1 Ambystoma mexicanum | reverse complement strand
TAGTGTCCGGCTGGTTAATGAGCAAAGGCATCGAGTCAGAGATTCAGCAGCAATGCAGGGGATGAGGTAGGAGGCGACTTTAAGGTGCAAGCAGCTGTGGGCCAGGACCTGTATTTTGAAATCAATTCTGGCTCTTATGGGGAGCCAATCCACATCTCTTCTGGCCACAGTGATATGGTCAGTGCAATTCAGGCCCAGGGCTGCCTTTAGTTTTTTGTTTTGTAGGAGCTGCAGATTAGGAAGATTTTAGGTCGTGCCGGAGTAGAGGACATTGTAATCGTCAAGTTGTCTTCCAATGATGGCCCGAACTAGGGTGAGACAGGGGTTGAGAGGAATTTTCTGCTCAGAGAGATGAGCTTGGCTGTGTAGACTGTGGAGAAAGCAAGCACGTTGATTCAGCGGGCCATGTTCATTTCGGCATCACGATAGACGCCTAGCGTTTCCACAGATTTAGAGACCTGAATAGTCGTTCCATCAATGTGAATGGAGTAATATGAGGGGCTCAGGGAGTTTAGGCGGTGCTGGGAGCCCACAATGAGAAGCTTTATCTTTTCATCATTCAGACAGAGGTTGTGAGCTGCCATCCAGTTCTGTATGACACTGCGACTACAACATATGATGGGTGCAGCTTGGTTCTGGGCTCTTTGAAGCTTTGATAATATCTTCATTGGAAAGCCGTGATAAAATGGAATGTGACCACAGTGCTTTTGCAGGAGATTTAGGAGGGGAAGATCTCCATAGAAGTCTGAACGGTTGGTAATTGTCAGGAATAAAATCATGCACTATTCTCATCCAAAGGAGTAAATGCATGAGCAGCCTCACCAAAGGGCTGGTGACAAAAATCCGGGAAAAAATCAGATTGGGGTTGATAAAAACGCCTGAGAAAGTAAGGGTACAGCTGATGCCCTGAAAGTATGTGCACAAAACCTAGGTAGGACGGCTTCAAAAGGTATGTGCTGAATGCCGAAAGGAGATGTCTGTACTACAGTGAGTTCTAGTGTGGGTTAGCATCAGTTGTGCAAAAAGGGTAGGAAGTGGTCTCTTCCATTGAAGCTCCAGGATAGATATACTCTAAAGTCTTAACGTTCCAGGTCAGCCCCTTTTGGCAGTCAGAATCCCACAGTTGAAAGTGATATGGGGTCCTGTGTTGGCCAGGGCTATCGTGCTATGGCCATTAAGTGACACCATGCTCTCCATATGCATTCAGTGGTCCCTAATTCGTTCATACTTCAAAGAACACCTCTTAGAAACCTTATCTCCACCCTGTCCAGTCCTCCTCCCTGAGCCATCTACACCCCTTGAACATAATCCTTTCTTAGGCCTCCCCTCCATCTTCAGTTTATCCCTGGTGCTGGTAGCTATGTTAGTGCTTTATAAAACTCCTTACAAACAAACGTACATACACATACAGGGGCACCAAGTTGTTCATTGGAACCATATGTTTAATTTCTGCCTCCTTTGTTCAGTGGATTTCTTAGCTTAGTGATTCGAGTATTTGCTACTGAGATCAGTTTGCAATATGCAGGTCCAAGTGCACATAACGACAAGGGTGATTTGGCCTTTCATTCGTTCAAGCTAAACACATTCAGTATCTTTTATATCTCTTATTTATTCCAGGAAGAATAAAATATGATAGCAACGCCTATATACAAATAAGTTGTTGTTGTTCTATGATACTGAAAGTTCACTAATGTCAGGTTTCTTTAGTGGGACCACATTCAATGTGCAATACCAAATGTTCTTCATTGGTGGCCAGGATGTGGTTTGGTGGCACTTAAGTTCAGTGGCTCGAAATGTTTTCCACAAAGCCATGTTTGTTTAGTGGTACTGCCTTCAGTGTTTTCGCCTTTGTTTAGTTAAGTCACAATGTTAACATTTGCTGAGGGATTCCACATTCATTTAGCTCGACTACATTTATTCAGTGGTTCCATGTTCGTTCAGTGGCCACATGTTGTTTAGTTGGGTACATGTTTATTTAGGTGGAAGAAAGAATAGATTGTCAGACAGCACTGGGAACTGCGTGGATCACGTAATTTATCCTGATATGCTGCTAGAATGTCGAGAAAAGGGCAATATGCGATGCTCTATGGAATTGACAATAGAAACTTGGTTTGTTTTCTCACTCGTGCTATTGCTTTATTCGTGTTGGGATGAATTTTGACCTAGTGTTATAACGTTCTAATTTTTAAGAGTTTATATACTCATCATGTATTCTAAATGTTCAAATAAATTCAAATTCTATTGTAATACCAGTTTTCTGTGCATTGCACTTTCTTTGGGCCAGTTATTTTTCGATCAGCACTGAAATTTAATAGAAATTTGAAATAAAACTACCAAAGAAAAGAATGATTGAAAATATGCTGTAAACAAACTGTATTCCATATTATTATTTCAATCTAGAAATGTGTATCCTTATTTTTTATGTATGCTTATTGCTTATAAATATATTTCGAATGGATTGTGTCCTCCCACGTATTCCTCATTTTATGATAATTTGTTATCTCCAGCTTCGCTGCTTCGGAAAAAAAATTTCTCTCGCCAGAGGGCGCTGTGCTCGAGGTCGTGGCGTCGATTGTCCCTCAACAGACTCCGTACTCTGTCGACGTCACCAATGGTATAAATAGCTTGAGCGGCGCCCGTTGCTTCAGTTCCGTTTTTCCGATCGCTTCGCTATCGAGAACGGGCGCTTGAGATTTTCTGTGAAGAAAATGTCATCATCTTCGACTCCTTCGACACTCAAGACTGGGTTCAAGAAGTGCGTAGATTGTGGATCAAAAATGTCGATCGCGGATCCTCACTGGGTTTGTCTCGGTTCCAGTCACCGGACCGACGACTGTGGTTCCTGCCAATCCATGACCGAGAAAGCTCTTCGTGAGAGGAGAGGTAAACTGTCGGTGGGGATGGAAGCCTCTAAGAAGGCTACGTCCAAAAAACATCAGAAAGCAACTGATTCGAAGGAATCGGATCGCCATAGGCACTCCAAGAGATCTCGATCCAGGAGTAGATAGAGACACTCTTCTTCCTCGTCCAAAAAATTAAGAGGAGACCTAGATCTCCCTCATTATCATCTTCAGAGTCGACCGAAGAAATTCGATGTCCAACAAAATCGGATTCTCCCAGAAAATGGGAAGAATTTCGTAAAAAGATGATGGAGGTATTCGAGAATGCGGCCCCGACCCCCTCGAATGAACCTCGGAAAAGCCATACCCCTAAAGTCGCTCCATTGGACGACAAAGGGAAGTCCAAGACTACCATGGTAAAAAACGGTATTGTCGAGGATACTCGAAAAAACTCAAGTCAACGCCAAGTCGTTAAGGACTCTTCGAGAGTCGAGAACCTCTCCGGTGCCATATAAAAAACATAAGTCGGCGAAGGCTTCCGACGATTTCATCGACGCTGTCAGCGTCGACCGTTTCGGCATCGAAACCAAAAACAACCTCGACGCCCGTGTCGAAGTCATCTTCGAAGTCATCAAAGATTCCTTCGACAACTTCGAAGGATTTCTCTATTCCTTCGACGGGTCTGGTAGAGGAAGAAAGAAGATTCACTCAGTTGCCCAGATCTGATTTTTTTAAGTCCATGTCCTCAATTTATGAGGAATCTGGCTCAGAGGAAGACGAAGTTACTCCTTTTGGAGTTTCATATGGCACAAAGCAAGTTCCTGAGGAACTCATTGATCAAGAATCTAAAATGAGAGACCTGAGTGACACTCTACATTCTACCAGTGGGATTGACACCTCCCCAGAATTAGAGTTTGCCAGACCTGATCCTGCAGAGCATGCAGACGCTGGGTACAGGAGTCTTATGACCAGAGTAATTGAGTATATGGGTTGGGGTAACACTTCATCCGTTTTTTAACAAGATTGCATGACGGATATAATTGTCAGAGGTCCTCAAAAAGATCCAGTTCTCCCCTTTCACAGGGCTCTTCAGAGGACGGTAGATAAAAACTGGGAAAAGCCTGAGAGCATTGCTGCTGCAGATAGTAATTTTCCCAAGGAATACA
This sequence comes from Ambystoma mexicanum, assembly GCF_040938575.1. Classification (NCBI taxonomy): domain Eukaryota; kingdom Metazoa; phylum Chordata; class Amphibia; order Caudata; family Ambystomatidae; genus Ambystoma; species Ambystoma mexicanum. Next base: position 996,452,833 of record NC_090926.1, on the reverse strand, counting down.
GACCAGCTGGTACGGATCCCGAATACTTAAACAAGCATCCGACTCAGAAGGTCTAGTCATTCAGGCAGCATCCACATCAAAGCAAACTGCATATCCCACTATCCCTCCAGATAGAGAGGATAAAAAAGTTGATGCCTGTGCACGTAAAGTTTTCACGTCAGGCAGTATGGCCCTTAAATCGACAAAGGTCACCTGTACCCTGGCCAGGTTTACCCATAGCCTGTGGGACTGTATTTCTACGGCAGCTGATCATATTCCGGAAGGCGAGGAAAGGGAAGGCTTCCTGAATATAGTCAAAGACGGGAAAGAGGCAATGGGGGAATGTCTCCAGTCTGGACTGGATACTGCTGATAGTATTAGCAGATCCATGGCTGCAAGCATTGTGCTACACAGATTTGCGTGTTTGAGGAAGTCGGGGTTTGCACCAGACGTGCAAGCCAGACTCCTTAACATGCCCTTTGATGGCTCGAGGCTGTTTGGCAGCAAGGCTGATGAAAGCCTAGAAAAACTTCAGACCTCGAAAGCGGCAGCTAAATCGCTTAGCGCCTCCAAGCGCCAGCCTCTAAAACCCTATTCCGGCTCATCTTCCTTGAGGGGTCGTTCTTTTCGTTACTACTCCTCATTTGTTAGAGGAAGAGGACAGGCTTCTCAAAGGGGCAAAGAAACTTCCCTCGTGGAGCACGGGGAAGAGGTGCAAAATCAGCCTCAGGAGCGGCATCTGTACCCTCAGCCACTCCTGCAGCCGCCTCCAAATCTCTCTGAGACCTTATTGCACAAAACACCAGTGAAAGGCAGGATCTCTCAGCATCTGAAGGAATGGCGGGGCATTACCTCAGATGCTTGGGCACTGGAAACAGTAGCCCAAGGTTACTGTCTCCCCTCCCTAAAAAGAATCATCCACTGGGAGCCAACTCCGCCAAAATTCCAGATCCGCACCTGTTGCAGGAAATTTTAACCCTGCTAGAGAAAGGTGCCATAGAACAGGTACCTGTAGCGGAAAGGGACAGGGGTTGGTATTCCCCATACTTTCTCATTCCAAAAAAGGACGGAGGACTGAGACCCATCTTGGACTTGAGAAACTTGACCAAGTTCCTCAGGAAGGACAAGTTTAAGATGGTGACTCTTTCTCAGATCCTTCAGGCTCTTCAACTCCAAGATTGGTTGGTATCATTGGATCTTCAGGATGCTTACTTTCATGTTCCAATCCGTCCAAAGCGCAGAAAGTACCTGAGGTTCGCGATTGGCAATTCTCATTATCAGTTTTGAGTTCTGCCATTCGGGTTGACCTCCGCCCCGAGGGTTTTCACCAAACTGTTGGCGGTTGTGGCAGCGAGTCTCAGGAGAGGAGGTATTCACATATATCCCTACCTGGACGACTGGTTGATCAGAGCAAGTTCTCCAATACAAGCTCAGGAACATCTTTCGATCACTTGCCACTTCCTCCACAAATTGGGCTTCTCCCTCAATTTCAAGAAGTCTCATATGATACCATCCCAAAAGCTCCAGTTTATCGGAGCAGTCTTGGATACTTCCTCGTGAAAAGCCTCGCCTCCCGAAGTGAGAGCTCTCCACATCCAGCAGATGGTAACGAAGTTCCAGAATGCCCAACGTCTACCGGCCTTCGATTCTCTCAGGTTGCTTGGCCTCATGGCATCCTGCATTTTCCTAGTACCAGAGGCCAGTTTGAGAATGAGATCCCTTCAATGGGCACTCAGAACTCAGTGGTCCCAGTTCTCAGGGAATATGTCGGATCTTCTGCAAGTCCCGAGCGCAGTTGCTCAGGAACTTCTATGGTGGGCTTGCAACAACAACATTCTCAAGGGAGAATCTTTTTGGCAACCATGGCCGGAGATAACAGTAGTGACGGACGCCTCACTCATGTGGTGGGGAGCACACACCAACGATCTGACAATCAGCGGTCGTTGGTCTCCATCTGAGTCCAAACTACACATCAACCTTTTGGAGCTGAGGGCAATCAGACTAGCGCTGAAGGTCTTTCTGCCCTCTGTACAGGGAAAGAATGTCCTGATAATGATGGACAACACGGTGGCCATGTACTACCTCAACAAAAGAGGAGGTGTAGGGTCACTACCACTGTGCAGAGAGGCAATGCAGCTATGGTTCTGGGCAATACCAGAAGGAATCTCTTATCGACAATTCACCTAGCCGGAGAGAAGAACACTGCGGCAGACGCTCTGAGCAGGCAGAGCATGGTCTCTCACGAGTGGGAGCTGGCTCAGGAAGTCCTTCTGGAGATCTTCACCCATTGGGGAACCCCTCAAGTGGATCTGTTCCCCACCGCGATCAACCAGAAGTGCGATCAGTAGTGCTCAAGGGAATTTCCTCAAAGAGGAGCTCTGGGAGACGCATTCGTAGTGGAGTGGAAGTTTCCAATGCTGTACGCGTTTCTCCCAGTCCCTCAGGAGGTTGAGAAAGTTCGGGAAAACCATGATCCTAATTGCCCCGGATTGGGCCAGGAGGACGTGGTATCCGGACCTTCTAGACATGTCCATCTGCCCTCCAATACGTCTTCCGCAAAGAGAGGATCTTCTCTCGCAAGAGGAAGGTCGAGTTCTCCATCCAGAGGTCAAGACACTTGACCTTCACGCATGGTTTCTAAGAGGTTGAGATACAAGGATTGGGATCTTCCGGGTGACGTAATGGAAGTCTTGCTTTCGGCCAGAAGGCCAGCAACAAAATCTTTGTACCGATGTCGCTGGAACAGGTTTAGTAACTGGTGCAAAGATAAGGATGTGGACCCTTTTCAATGTGGCACTCCAGTAGTGCTCTCTTTTCTATTACATCTAGCCAATATGGGGCTCCAGATAGGAACAATCAAAGGACACCTTGCTGCGCTGTCCATTTTCAAGCGCAACTCAGAAGAGGTTTCATATTTCAAAATACCATTAATCATTCAATTCTTAAAAGGGCTTACTAACGTATACCCTCCAGTACCTTTTCATGTCCCAACTTGGGATTTAAATTTAGTACTAACATTTTTGACTTGCATACCTTTTGAGCCTCTGCACTCCTGTCCATTGAGGCTTCTAACACAAAAAACTGTCCTTCTTGTGGCCCTATCATCAGCCCGCAGGGTTAGTGAACTTCAGGCTCTCTCACGCAAACCAGGATATACTGTTTTTTATAAGGATAAGGTAGTCCTTAAGGTTAAACCTTCGTTTTTACCAAAGGTAGTTTTGGACTTCCATTTGTCACAAAAAATAATACTACCAACATTTTATCCTCCTCCTCATTTGGGCAAGGAAGAGGAGAGACTGCACAGACTAGATCCCAAGAGGGCTCTTAGTTTTTACATCTCAAGGATGTCTAAATTACGAGATGACCAACTGTTTGTGAGTTATACTGGTCATAAACTGGGCTTATCAGTAACAAAACAGACCATATCCCGCTGGATCATTTTGGCCATAATTGAATGCTACAGATTGGCGGGAAAAGACCCACCAGACCCACCAGATGAGCTTCAAGCCCATTCTACAAGGGGAATGGCTACTTCTGCGGCTCTAAAGAGGGAGTCCCGGCAGCAGATATTTGTTCAGCTGCAACTTGGAAAACAATGCATACTTTTATCAAGCATTACTGCTTGGATACGGCCTCCCCCAATGAGGGGTTATTTGCCAAGGCAGTTCTGCATTCTGTCCATGAAAACTGTAATTAGTACTCCCACCTCAAAAATTGCCATTGCTATGGGAGTCTATCATAAGATGAGGAATACGTGGGAGGACACAATCCATTCGAAGAACAAGTTACTTACCAACTGTAACTTTCTTTCGACTGGATGTTCCTCCCACGTATTCCTCATCGACCCTCCCATCCTATCCCACAGTACAGTTTACGTTTTCTTACACTTTCCTCTCACGAAGAGTGCATCAGTTATGAAGCACGCCTGGGTGTTCCTCCTATATGTTTCATCGACAAAAACAGAACTGAAGCAACGGGCGCGGCCCGAGCTATTTATGCCATTGGTGACGTCGACAGAGTTCGGAGTCTGTCGAGGGACAATCGACGCCACGACCTCGAGCACAACGCCCTCTGCCGAGAGAATTGTTTTTTCTGAAGCAGCGAAGCTGGAGATAACAAATTATCATAAAATGAGGAATACGTGGGAGGAACATCCAGTCGAAAGAACGTTACAGTTGGTAAGTAACTTGTTCTTCTGAGGCTTGTGGAATCTGCTTAGATCACATGCTGTGCCTAGGCCAACATCTAGTGGAAGCTGCAGAGTATTACAGTTTGTTTTTTCGAAACTCGAAAAGGGGCGTCGAACTAGGGCGTGCCAGTAATACTATCCCTAGTGTGACGTCCCATGTACCCATGAACCCTCACGCGTGTAGGACCCTCAGATAGTTTTTTTCCGCCATACTAGTCGGACTCATGTTGCAGAGTTCCCTTGGCATTTGCCAATTATACCTAAATATTGTTAAAAACTTTCCTCGTTATCCTCCATCCTACGCCGAAGATCGATGTCAGCGAAGATCAAAGGAACCAGCTGCCGAAAACTACACGACGGACCTTGGGCCTTGGAAGGCCTTTGACCTCGGCCCAGGTCTTGGAAGGCCTCTGGCCTTGACCCTGTACAAGTAGGGAGAGTGACAGGTTTTCATAACTTTCCCACATTTATTTCCTACATATACACAGACCGCTTCCATATATACACATATGGAGAGTACTCCTTTCAAATTCTGCCCTAAGTGTAACTGGAAGTTTCCCAGGGTAGATAGGCACAATACATGCAATCTGTGTCTCACTCACGAGACCATCCCGAGTCTATGTGTCGAGCTTGTAAGCTGTTCAAGCAAAGACACTTAAGGTCCGTTCGATGAAGCGCTGGGCCCACTACGCCAGGCAGCTAGAGACCATGGACGTTTAAGGGTTCAGCAATGGCAGCAACGCCGCCGTATCGGACGTTGAGGGCAGAGGGGTGACTTCAAACACCCACGCGCAAGCACCCAACCTCGGAGGACTGGCCAGCGGCCCAGTTATGGGGACAACACCCAGCGGCAGTAGCGCAACCCACACCACTCCCTCTAAACACATCATGCCCATCTGGGATTCGACACGCGTGTCGAGCGATCGGCAACAGAAGGCACCGTGAGAGCGGTCCAACGATTATGTGTCCTCTGGGTGTTCCCCTTCGCGATCGCCACATGACAAAGACCAACCGTCTGTGGTTGGAAAAGGTGCCGCACTCCCAAGAGTTCCAGAGGCTCCATCGTCAGAAGACGATTCCAACCTCTATGCTCCCAAGTCAAAGCGCACAGCGTCTACTCCCGAGATTCAGCGCCCTCCTTCTACTACCTCCGAATGTCAATGCGAAGCATCAAAGACCACCTCTGAACCTCGATGCGAAGCGTCAAAACCCTTGGAAACCCCTAAACCCCCCGGAAAACATTCCTCTAGTCACAGGAAGGGGGATAAACAACACAAGAAACCTTCAGAACACCATAAAGAAAAACAGAAGGCTCCTAAGGTGATAGAAATTTCCAAGGTCCCTGACACTACTCCTAAGAGTAAAATTGTCCCTCCCACTCCTCATGATATGGGCATGGATGAGGAACCAGAACAGGAGAGGTTTATTCCCAGTTCCAAGGAATTGAACTCAGCTGACATTGATAGGGTGATGAGAAGGATGTATTTTTTTTTGAAGACTTCTATGAGAAAGACCCTAACTATTTCCGTAGCTATGCCAACCCTCCAGCTACCTCTGCCCCTTCGGGGTCCAAGGACTCTCAACCCCCTACTAAAAGGCTCCGCTCTGAGGCTCCGGCGCAGAGATTGGTTTCAGACCCTTTGCTAATTGAACCTTACCATCCAGAGTCATGTGGAGAGGAGACAGAAACACATATGCTGGAAGACCAGACAAGGGTTTCTTATGGGGATGATGAGGACCAGGAAGAGGAACAGGAGGATGAGGCGGAAGCCTACAATCTTGACTCCACAATTCCTAGGGACCCCCCGGTCAATGACTCACCGATTGATAATCAGCCACTCCTCAATGAGGTACTGGCTAAAGCAGCAGCTCATTTTTAAATAGACACACAGGGTGTCCAAGAAGATAGGGATTTCGCAGAAGAAATCCTAGGGGACAAGAGAGCCATTACCCAGGCTATCCCAATATTAAAATTAATACAGCGTAGAATTGATCGCTCGCTAGTAACCCCAAATCTTACTCCTGCAGTGAATCCACAAGTGGAAAAATTATTCCGGACCGCACCCTCAGATCCCATGTACATAAGGGGTCAATTAAAACCCAACTCCCTGGTAGTAACAACCACCAGAAAGAGGGCAGGTACACCACTAGCTTCTTCAGAAGCTCCTCCCGATAAGGAGAGCAAAAGAATATATGCTCTGGGTAGAAAAGTTGCCTCCACGTCAGCCTATCAGGCACGTATTGCTAACAGTACCACTCTTTTAGCAAGCTATTACTGCCATCAGTGGGAGCAAGTAGCTGCTCTAGTAGCCTCTGCACCTGAACCAGTAAAAGGCTAGTTGGCCCAAATTGCAGCAGATGGAAGGTCCGTATCTGGATGCATCCTTAAGACAAATTTTGATGCAGCAGATAATGCTGGAAGATTGATAGCCGAAGGCACAGTCATAAAGTGCCACGCTTGGCTAAGGCAGTCAGGATTCAAACCCGAGACCCAAGCCACGCTTATAGACATGCCGGTAGAGCCAAACGTTCTATTCGGCAGGGCAGTATAAGAGGCACTAAAGACAGCTAAAGATGAGTACGAGACCCTAAAATCTCTCGGCCAACTCACAAATAAACCCCCAGGTCAAAGGGGAAATAATAGTTTTCGTTGCTTTCGTGGCCAAAGCTCCCAGAGGGGTTCCAACTACTACCAGTATCAAGGAACCTCATGGGGCAACAATAATTTCCAAACATCACAGGGATTCACCAGAGGCCAGTGCAGGGGCTGCCACTAGGGGTAAAGGCAGCCCCGCCAGAGGTGGTAGGCTACCTAGTAAACAGTGACGTTCCGCTTCGAGTCCGCTTCCCCTGCATTCCCAGTAGGGGGATGCATTTCCACCTTCACCCACGCATGGGAAGGTATCACTTCGGACAGATGGGTGCTGTCCACAGTGTCAGCAGGATACTGTATAGAACTATTAGCGCGCCCCCACAACCATCCTCCAAGACAGAAGGTACACTCGTTGGAGCACTAGAAAATCCTTCTTGAGCAGATCACCACACTACTTGCAAAGGACGCCATAGAACTCGTCCCGGGCAACCAGGTAAAAGGGGTATTTATTCAACCTACTTCCTTGTGCCAAAAAAAGATCTAACAATGCCCGCAGTATTAGATTTGCGCCCTGGAAACAAGTATGTCAAGCCACAAAAATTCCGTATGACAACACTCCAAGAGGTAATCCCCCTACTAAAAAGGGGGGATTACATGGCAACATTGGATATGAAAGATGCCTATTTTCATATTTCAATGTTCCCAGCGCACAGAAGATTCTTGCGTTTCAAAATAGACAACCAGCACTACCAGTTCAAGGTGCTGCCATTCGGTATGGCCTTGGCTCAAATGGTATTCACCAAGGTACTGGCGGGGGTGGCGACGCACCTACGCAGGGAGGCAATCCCAGTGTACCCTTACCTGGACGACTGGCTCATCACAGGGGAAACCCCCGTAATTTGCAGACGAATCATTCAAAGAACAATCAACCTCCTCTTCCATTTGGCTTCTCAATCAATGAGAAAAAATCAAGCCTAGTGCCAAGCACCTCAAAACAGTTCCTAGGAGCTGTCCTAAACACCCAAGAGGGGTTGGCCTTTCCATCAGAGGAAAGAATTCGGAATCTGTTGCTGCAAATTCCTCAATATCAGGCCGGTCGCAAAATAAGGGTGCACAAAGCGATGCGTTTGCTAGGCATGATGGCATCTTGCATTTACCTGGTTCCCCACGCGCCTGCGCATGCGACCCATGCAGGAATGGTTGGCGAAACAGTGGTCTCAAACAAGTGGTCAGTGGGACGATCTAGTGGTAGTTTCGCCAACACTAGTACAAAGTCTTCGCTGGTGGACAAGAGAGAATCTTACGAAGGGGAAACCCTTCTACGAACCAGAAACACAGGCCGTTGTCACAACAGACGCCTCCCTAGCAGGGTGGGGAGCCCACTACCTTCACCACACAGCTCAGGGTCTCTGGTCTCATGCAGTGGCTCAGAACCACATCAATCTGCTAGAACTTATGGCAGTCTTCAGAGCGTTTTGCGCATTCGAACCCCTCCTATCCAACCTGTCAGTGCAGATCCTAACAATCAGCACGACGACGATGTTTTACTTAAACAAACAAGAGGGCACTCGTTCGCCAAATCTGTCTAAGCTTGCCCAGAAAATTTGGAAATGAACACTCAAATGGAAGATTTACCTGTCATCCCAACCTGTTCCAGGGAATCTAAACTCCCTAGCAGATGCTCTGAGCAGGGTTCCCCTTCCAAAGAACATGAGTGGACACTACACGAAGAAGTCGTAGGAGACCTCTTCTCTCGGTGGGGTTTCCCCACTGTAGACTTATTCTCCACAAGCGAAAACAAGCAATGCCCAGATTTCACATCCAGGTTCCCCCAGCCAGGCTCCAAGGGGAACGCCCTATGGATGAATTGGTCAGGAATGTTTATCTATGCTGTTCCACCAACCCCTATGATGAGGAAGGTGGTCAACAAGATCCACAGGGAATCGATGATGCTCATCCTAGTTGCTCCTATGTGGGCGAGACAACCGTGGTACCCACCCCTACGCAAATTAGCGGTGTGCGACCCCATCAAGCTACCGTGCCGGTACAACCTACTCTCCCAGCACGAGGGCCTAACAGTGCATCCTCAGCCCAACTCAATGAACTTGGCAGCATGGCTCCTGAAGTCATAGAGTTCGGGCATCTCAATTCACCCTAGAGATGTATGGATATTTTGAAAGAATCAAGAAAACCTAACACAAGACACTGTTACTATGACAAATGGAAATGATTCGTTATTTGGTGCCAGAATAAGCAAATCAACCCAGTTGATTGTACTCCTTCTAATGTCGTCACCTATATGCTCCACCTATTGGATGCAGGGTTAGTGTTTAACACACTTAAAGTGCACCCGGCAGCTTTATCGGCCTACACCACTTCCTTTGAGAAGGTGTGATGTTGGAAAGTGCCAGTTGTCAAAGCATTTATGGAAGGGGTAAAGAGACTCCACCCTCCAATTTCTAACCCACAACCAGGTTGGGACCTTAACGTGGTACTTGCTAAGCTCATGGGACCCTTTGAGCCCATGCACAAACCTAGTTTCAAACACTTGACTTATGAAACTGCCTTCTTAGTTGCATCACATCCATAAGAAGGGTCAGTGAAGTTCAAGCTCTGTCAGTGCAGGATCGTTTCTTTACTGTTCATAAGGATAAACTGGTTTTGCCCACTCACCCTAGGTTTTCACCTAAGCTCATTTCCAAATTCCATGTTAACCAGTCCATTGAGCTACCAGCCTTCTTCCAAGAACCCAAGAGCTCTGCGAGGTGAAACTCCACACACTAGATGTGAGGAGAGCGATCCTCTACTATGTAGACAAGACCAGACCACTAAGAAAGACAGATCAACTGTTCGTCTCCATAGCTCTAGGCAGAGAAGGAGATCTTGTCTCAAAGAATGCCATCTCTAGATGGATAGTCAGATGTATCCAACTGTGTAATTCCCTCTCAGATAAAACACTGCCTTTTACGCCAAGGGCCCACTCTAGAAGAGGTACTTGAGCCACTCTGGCTTTCATTGCAAATGTACCCCTTGACAGCATTTGCAAAGCAGCTATATGGAGCTCTATTCACACCTTTACTCAGCATGACTGCATTGACACTCAGTCCAAGACAGATACTCAAGTGGGACAAGCGGTTCTAAGACATTTATTTGCTCATGACCCTTCTCACATCCCACCTCCTTCTTCTAACACTGCTCGCTAATCTATGCACAGCATGTCATCTACACAGATTCCACAAGCCTCAGAAGTGATACATTACTCACCGTAATCGTATTACTGATGCTTGTATCAGCTTAGATTCACATGCTCCCGCCCTTCCTCCCATCTGATAGAAGGCGCATGGATGCCTGTCGTCTTATCTTTCTTATCTGCTTGGATACTCTGTACTCACGCTACTCCTCATGCTACCTCATGTCAGAAAAAATACAATCTGAGGGTCCTACATGCGTGAGGGATCATGGGTACATGGGACGCCACACTAGGGATAGTATTACTGGCACGTCCTAGTTTGACGCCCCTTCTCGAGTTTCAAAAAACAAACTGTAATACTCCGCAGCTTCCACTAGATGTTGGCCTATGCACAGCATGTGAATCTAAGCAGATACAACTTTGTATTTGCATTTTATTTATTTGTATAATGCACCAGGCCCGAAGGCAACCAGGCGCATATCTTAGAGCAACAGGTACATACATGGCAAAGGATTACAGTTACAATCATTCAGTTACAGTCATAGGAGCAGTAAGGAACATAGCAGTGCAGATAGGCAGGATATAGTTGTCAAAATAAAGGAAAGCAGAGAGAATCAGATGGCATGTGAATGCAGTTGGTCAAATGTAGCGGATAGCCAGAGCTTGGCTTTGTGTTTGAATATGGTAGGAGATGGCAAGGATCTAATGGTGAGTGGCAGTGTGTTCCAGAGTTTGGCAGCTAGGACTTGGAAGCTTGCACCTCCGGCTGTCTGAAGTTAGTATCTGGGAATCGTGAGGCAGTGTGTTTGCGTGGATCTGAGTGACCGCAAAAGTATGTACTGAGAGAACCGAGAGGCTAAGTAAATAGGGGCCTGGTTGTTTACACATTTGTGTGTGAGGGTCAAGGATTTCAGTGATATCCTTTGGGCAACTGAAAGCCAGTGTAGACTCTTCCTGGTTTCCTAGATGTGTGCATGTGGGAATGTTGAGGGCCGCTATAATAGCATTATTTTGAGTGATCTGGAGTTTGTTGAGGTTACGTTGGTTGGTGCCTTGATAAAATGCATTGCAATAATCGAGTTTGGAAATAACCATTGTCCTAGCTAAAATAATGCAATTCTGTGTAGAGAGGAATGGACGGCAGGCTGTGATAAGCTTACATGTGTAAGCAGAGGCAGCAACGACCGCCTTAATTTGTCTGTTGAGGGAGAGAGTAGCATTGAGATAGAGTCTCAAAGTTTTGGTGTCTTTGGATACTTTGATGGAATTGCCATCGATATTCCAAAATGAGGAGCTCTGTCTTGTCATCGTTGAGACAGAGCTCGTGTTGGGCCATCCAAACTTGGACAACTTGATAGATGTCATTCAAAGCTTTGGAATCAGCTATGTAGTCACCCGTGATAGGAATGAGTATCTGGGTGTCATCAGCGTAGTTGGTGTAGGTAACACCCAGATAGTCAAGCACATCAAACAAAGGTTTGGTAAATACATTGTTGAGTGTGGGGGATACACAAGACCCTTGTGGCACTCCACAGGGGACCCGCGTTGGATCTGCAGAAGAGGTAGGTGAAAATACTCTCATATGTTTATTCTCCCGGAAGGAACTAATCCATTGTGTGGCTTTTTCAGAGAAGTGGGATTTCAAATGATGGCAGAGGATTTGGTGATTGACCAAATCGAAAGCAGCTGAGAGGTCGAGGAGTAGAAGGAGGGCCAGTTTGCCATTGTGTTTTAAATCCTCAATCTGAGTTTTAAGGTCTAATAGGGCTGTTTCTGTCCCTACCTGGGTCTAAAGCCAGATTGTCTCTTGCCAAGTAAATTGTTAGTTTCCAGGTACTTCTGGATCTGTAAGTAGGCTGCTCTGTCTAGTATTTTTAGAAGGAACAGACCGTGGTGATGGCTCTGTAGTTGGACGGTATCGAGGGGTCCAGAGTAGGTTTTTTGAGCAAGGGGATGACCCATGCGTCCTTCAGATTATTGGGGACAATTCCAGAGTGAAATGAAGAGTTGATGAAGGAGGTGATGAAGGGGGCAAGGTCGTGTGCAGATTCCTTGATGTTGGGGGCAGGGCAGGAGTCGCCTTGGCAGTTGGAAGGTTTTAGATTGCTAATGATTTTTACGACCTCTGTGATGGTGAGAGGTGCAAAGCTGAATGGGGTATGGGTGAAGGAGGGGGTGGCCGTTTTAGGTGCCGGGAGTTTAGTTTGGGAAGAGGTAAGAAGGCAGTTTTGTTTGGCATTTATTTTGGCTTGTAAGGTGGTTATTTTAGTGAGGAGAGCATTTTGGATATTATTGCACCATGTACTGTCTTTGCTACATGTGTCTAGGATGGGAGAAGGGGATTCTAGTTCTTTGAGAATTTTGAATAACTCCTTCGTGTTGGATTCTGCTTGCGAGATGCGCTGGTTGTACGTCTCTTTTTTTGCTTGTACGATCGCTTCCTTGTAGTTAAGGGATGCGATGAAAAGGTTGTCTTTGTTAGTCACATATGGAAGACTTTTCCAAAGCACTTCAGCCTTACGTTTTTCTTTGCGTAGTGGTCTAAGTTGCGGCGTAAACCATGAATTCAAGTGAGCTCGTTATTTAGCTTTCCGTAGTTTGAGGGATTCTATGGTATTAATGGCTTTGAGCAGTGTTTGATTGAAGGTGTCTACTAGGACTGTGGGGTTGTTGTGCTGTGAGGCACAATTGTTAAGAATGGGTAAGATGAGGGGAGTAGTTTGTCCCTAGTAATGTCCTTTTTATTCCTTGTAGGAATAGGGGGAGCTATGTTAGGTTTGGGACAAGGGTTGTAGGCTGGTATATGAAAGATGATGATGTGGTGGTCGGACCAGGCACAGGCGGAATTGGAGCTTATTGATGCGTTGCAGTTTAAATCTGCAATCCAATCGAGCGTTCTGCCCTTGTTACGGGTAGGTTTGAGAATGCGTTGCTGAAAACCTAAATTAGAGCTGATACTGGCGACCTCTGTGGCTATGAGATCCTTAGGGTCTGATAAGCCAAGGTTGATATCACCCAGTAGCAGAACTTGGGAATTGGGCTTGGTGTTATCAGTGAGGATGGATGTCATATCCTCTGCGAAGGAAGTGAGTGGTCCTGCATCATGATGTAGTGATGCGGTGTTGGTCGGTGTTAGGGAGAGTTTAACTGATAGAGATTCGGCAGAGCTAAATTGAGTGTAGGGAATGAGTCTCATGTTGATGTTGTCCCTATGTATGAATGCGACACCGCCGCCTTTGGAGAGGTTGGATTGGCGGTCATTTCTAAGGATGGAATATCCATCTGGAATGGCGAGGGCCAGGAGCGGGCTTGAGGCGGCATTTAGCCAAGTTTCCGTGATGGCAATGAAGTCAAGGTTTTCGGCGGTGATGAGGTCTGCGATGTCAAGAGCATGGGCTGTGAGGGATCTAGCATTGATGAGGGCTCCCTTTACTTCTTTGTTAGAGGGGGTCACAGGGTGGTCAGGTGGAGTCTGGGTGGTTGAGCGTGGACTGCAGGTGTGGTGATGGTGTTTGTTGTGCTGGGCGCACGGTATACAAGCATCAGAAATACGATTACGGTGAGTAATGTATCCCATATATTTTTATATACTTCTTTTTTGTTTTACTTCTCTAGGGTGTTCAGCTAGAAACATAATTTGTGGAAACAGTTCAGAAATTATGAATCAGTTACAATGAAATTAGTTCTATATAGAATTATATTCCATACACATATATTCCATATTCCTAAGGTCTTATTTGTAGATGAAAAAGAAACACAGTAGGTCACAAACAGTTGTTGTTGAATTGTGTTGTTTTCAGGTGCTTTTGGCACTGGGAAGATTATATCACCAATTTAAAAGTGGTTTTCTAATGTGAGTTGCATAACTCACATGATGCTCCAGGGTTAGAAATTGAGGGCAGCTGTGAGCTATTTAGCTCCTACTTCTAGCAAAGTAAAGCCTGTTAGCTTGGAACCAACAGCTACCAGGAGCTACTTTTGGTTCTAGGGCCAACTGGTGCCTTCCAAACATGAAAATGTGACATGAACTCTGAGTATTTGAGAATGTTAATAAAGAAGAATTGGAACACATCTAATACACATTTAAACACTATGGTTCATATAAAATGGACTACGCGTTAAGAGAAAATCTCGGGTAGCTCCTGGTTGCCCTGTGGTAGCTCCTGCCTACAGGGTGATGCCCCGCACCCAGGAGCTGGTTTTAGTTCCTGCTCATTGAATCTCAATTATGAACCCTGTGCTGTTAAGCTGACTACTCTGTTGTTATGTTGTATTATTTCACTTAATTTATATGATTGGCTTAGGTCCAGTTTATATAATTGGTTAACTTTGTGATTCAGTAAACAACGTTATACAATTATATACATAAGTTATATAATGCTTTTAGGACGACCACCACACAATAATAAGTTTTGTCCATATATCATTTTGGTTTTTGAGTTACATATTTGATGGCAGCATTCACTTCAATTGAAATGGTATGACATTCATTTTTAGTTTGACTACCAGAGAATTAAATATTATTTGCTGGCTACATGAACAATATATCGCAACTGCCTTGTTTAGTGTTCAGCTTCTGATGTATTAATTAGATTCTAACTATATATATATATATCAGTAAAAAAATGTTGTTAAAGGGACGTTATGGTTAAGTTGCGCTACTAAAAACCTATGAAATTCAGTAAAAAAACTTTGTTGAAGGGACGTTATGGTTAAGTTGCGCTACTAAAAACCTATCGGATTCAGTAAAAAAACTTTGTTAAAGGGACATTATGGTTCCAAGTAAAACCAAAAAAACCCTGAAATTCGCCAGTTATGGTAAGCTAAGTAACCATAACTCGCGCCACCACCGTGCACTGCTAAGACTAACACCCAGGACATCAAAGATGACATCACAAATGTCATTGATGACATCACTGATGACATCACATGTCTGGCTCCCCCTTTTTTCCTTTACTGACATATCTAGGCCACATGGTTTTCTTCAGTAACAATCAGGAATTAAAAGTGGAAAAGGTAGTATATTTGTAGACTTATCCTTCAAGTATGTTCTTACAATAATTCCCTTAGGGTCCAGTCATATCATATGAAACATATACATAGGGGAAGACACAAGCATGAAAGACAGCAATCCTTTCTGTGCATTAAAATTATCAGTAGAGTTATCAGCACTTTCTGATAGTTCTGTTGTTTTTTTATTACTGTACTTTCCCTGTATATGCACCTATTTTTATATCTTGTATTCACACTACTTTCCTTAGGGTCCAGTCACATCATGCAATATATATACATAGGATAAGTAGGAGCTTTGAAACAGAGCAATCATTTCTCTGCATAAAGGTAATCAGTTAGTTTATGAACACATTTTGCTACTACTGCTGTTTTTTTTCTTACTTCAATTTCCTTGTATATACTCATATTTGTATGTGGTGTTGGCCCTTTGTGTTTTGTCTATAATAATGCAATTATGTAGTAAGTGGGTTTTATTATCTACTTATCACATGTTTCACAGTATGCAAAAGTCTAATAAGAAAACAGTTATCATTTCACTATTCAACATGACAAGCTTATGAATATTGAACCTCCATCATGTATGCTGCACACAATGCCTATGTTTCTACATGAGCACCTTAGTATACTGGATGGACTAATTAGCCCTTGATATTTATTCCAATGATCCTTGACACTTTTTTTTATTAACATTACAATAAGAAACCCTTGTACAGACTTTTCATGAAAGGTAAATGCACATGTGATGTCATCAATGATGTCATCAATGACATTTGTGATGTCATCAATGACATTTGTGATGTCATCTTTGATGTCCTGGGTGTTAGTCTTAGCAGTGCACGGAGGTGGCGCGAGTTATGGTTGCTTAGCTTACCATAACTGGTGAATTTCAGGGGTTTTTCGGTTTTACATGGAACCATAACGTCCCTTTAACAACGTTTTTTACTGAATCTGATAGGTTTTTAGTATCGCAACTTAACCATAACGTCCCTTTAACAAAGTTTTTTTACTGAATTTCATAGGTTTTTAATAGCGCAACTTAACCATAACGTCCCTTTAACAAAGATTTTTTACTGAATTTCATAGGTTTTTCGTAGCGCAACTGAACCATAACGTCCCTCTAACAAAGTTTTTTTACTTAATTTCATAGTTTTTTAGTAGCACAACTTAACAATAATAACTTTGACTTTATGTACATGTAATATGGAACATACTGAACCCTTTCTACTGAATTTGACTGTCCGCGGACATGTTCGCACAACAGTACCACCACCTAAAAACTCTGGGGGGGTATGTGTAATTGTTATATCATAACATAGGAACATTTAACAAATTCACAAAGCAGCACACATACAAAGTATATGTAGTAATACTTAAGAAATGTAACCCATATATGTAACACACAAACCATTCATTTAAATACAATATGTTCTAAAATGGAATATACCAAAAGAAGATAAAGTGGCTTACAATATAATTACCTCACAGACACTCCACAACTAAGAGCAAGACCAGATGTACAGACTACTTGTCACATCTTACCTGAAATAATAAATGCACTTCATTGTACTCATATATTTATAAACTTTCTGTATTAGATAAAAAAAAATATTACTTTTTTGTTTTCTCACAGAAATGTGTAGTACCCTGGAGTGGCTAGAGGAGCATTTCCCATGAGAGGAAATGTCAGAAGATAGTGCACCTAATGGTACACACTTTAGTATATAAACCAATTAATAAATATTATGTTGTATACATTTAACATATACTTTTTTTTTGTACAGACCATACAAAAATTGAAACTACTACAGAAAAAGAAGCAGTGGATAACACTCTGGAACACATAAACGAAAAAATGGACCAATTTATGGCAAATTTTACCAGATCACTTAAAACTAACAACAAGATACCATTGTCCCACCTGTACTTGTCCCCCCTCACCATATCCCACTCATTTAACCCCAAACCCTCTCCATGGACCAAAACTTTTTGATGACATTTCCATCCCTTCTTCACCTGATCCCAATTATGTTGAAATCCCTAATTGTTCTGTTTTTGTTTCCGTTTCTGCCCCTCCTCAGTCATAAATTGTTAATATATGTCAAATAAAGTTACTTTTTTATATTGTGTTGTAATTAGTTTCAGTTCTTTTTGTTAAAACCAATTTAGGTGTCCACGGACAGCGCGGTTGTTCGGAAATGTTCGTAAATAGACGAAAATCTAAGTGTCCTGAGGACACTATATCTGTCCGTAATGTTCTCATGCAAGTTGAAATTGTTCTAAGAACACTCGTAGTGTCTTGAAATGTTCGTAAATAAACGAAAATGGAGGTGTCCTTAAGAACACTATGCCTGTTCGTAGTGTTCGCTAGCAAGTTGAAACTGTTCTAAGAACACTCGTGGAGTCCTGATTTGTTCGTAAATAAACGAAAAATGGGGGTGTGCTGGGGACACTATGTCTGTCCGTATTGTTCGCAAGTAAGTTAAACTGTGCTAAGAACAAACGGCTGTCTGTAACTGTTCGTTTTACGTGTGACGCACTTTTAATTAGTTCAGGACCCGAACACTGTCCGTAGAACATCAATGCGCATGCGCAAAAGCAATGTTCGTACATTGGGTGTCCTGCGGACTGCCGCTTCCTTAGCGAACATGCTCACGAAGCAGTCATGTGACCGTGCCCACGCTGATCGCGTGTTCTGAATGCGGACACTGTTCGTGTCCCCGAACAGTTTAAAAGTACATTTCCAAGTAATCCACAATATTTCTCATTAAAAACTCACCATACCACAAATCCCACATACTAATCCTAAATTTCCACATAGTTTTTGTGACTTTTTGAACCTTTTTTGGTGTTCGATCTGTCTTGCGGACGGCACGCATGTCTGCGAACCGCGTACAAGCACCCCTATAAAAGACCACGCCCTAGAGCTCATTCTCATTGTGTTTCTGGCTATTCCACAGAGCACACTGCATTTTGCTGCATACTTTGCAGATTTTGAGATTTCCATCTCCAAGCCGATGGCTGCACTATTGCCACCTGGTGCTACATCTGCCTCAGCACCACCCCCACCCCCACCATCTACCCAAGGGCCTGAAGAGGGGAACAGGAGTGAGGATACAGAGGAGGAAGAAGAGGATGACGAGAATGAGGTAGAGGAAATCCCTACTACCCGCCCTCGGCGTGATTCTTGGGTATGGCGGTTGTTTACCGTTCATGGGAATGGTCCTAAGGCTCGTGCGAACCGTGTGACCTGCAATGAGTGCATGGCACTCAGTCGCGGGAGGCATGGTTCGTACAGCTTTGGGACCACTACCATAAAGCGACACCTCAACTCAATCCACACTGGGGCCATTCGCCAGGTTGTACCTTGCGAAGAGCGTAGTAGGTTGATTGCCTCTACTTCATCCTCCGTTTCTGATCCTGTCACCACAAGGAACACCTCTGTGGGATAGCGTCTTCCTCAAGCTGCCTCACAGGCCATACAGAATTCTGATGACCCTTACCTTTCGAGGGTCACAGTTGTATGTATGTACGGTGACACAGTACTCTGCAGGGGGGAGCGACTTCAGAGTGCTTTTGAGACTATCGTCTCACAGCACGAGAAGACCTGTTCACTACCTAAATAAAACCCACTCTACATCTTCCTCTCTCAGCTCGCCCTTTCTTATTCCTGTGGTTGGTGTCCCCCCCTTTACCCTCCTTTCCCCTCCTCTCCTAGTGTGTCGTGTATAAAAAAACAAAAAAAATACAAAATAACAAAAATCAAAAAAAATAAGGCTCTTTTCAGAGCCGCCTTTCACAGTTAAAAAATAGAAGTGAAGATAAATAAAGCAGGGCCCTTTGTATTTCTTGAAAGTCCGAGGACAGTTCGCGAACATAAAAACAATTGGGGTACTACCCTATTGTAACCATTGCATTCTTCTCTGGGAGGAAGTGGTGGCTCTGAAAAGATCCTTTGGGAGGTGTTTGTATGTCAAAAATTATAAATACTTAACACCTACTTCAAAATGGATGCTGTATTTCTAAAAAAGGACGCAATGCATTTTGTACATTTCTCAGAAAAATCTGATTGCCAGCATAAGTAAGATGGACTCCATCTCTGCGGAAAATGTATGTACTACGAAACATAATATTTTCATTGTGAAAAGAGGACATGCCAAAATCTCTTAGGAAGGCACAAACAGCCTTATTAACATTACGCCTTGCTTTTTCTCCATTTGTGGACCACATGAGAAAGAACGAAGCCACATTTGTCTCCGCGCAATCCGTGAAAAATTTACTTTGGAGTTTGGAAACATGTCCATGATCTTCTGAAGTTCTTCTTTCATTGCAAATTGCAAAGAAATTCCAGACACATGTCCTAAACTGTTCCCTCCACAATGAATTACAATTATGTCTGGATGTTCCTCTATCTTCAAAGTTGCACAGAGAGGTAGCAAGTCCAACCACTTCATTCCACGCACTCCATGCCAGTGCACTTCCACGTGTGCAAATCCAAGGTCTATAGATACTCCACAGCTTTCTGCATGCACCTTCAACCAATGTATCCACGAGTCTCCCAAAATCCAAACAATCTGTTTTTTGAAACACTCAGCCATAGCTATCTGTTCTTCTCTCAGCAAAAAGAATATCTGAGAAAACCTCTCCTAGCACAACACACTCACTAAACTTTACTGACCAATCCCTTGCTACATTCAATCTCATTTGCATGCCTCCCCACCCCAAATTCCCTGGATGTAATAAGCGGTGTCCTAGAACTACCGCCATGTCTGTGAACATATCGTAACATGGACAGCCCTTCTACCATTTCCACTTCACTCTCTGTGCCATTCCCTCATTGGATGTAGCTAAGAAATCACATGACCATCCACCAATCAAATCCAAGACCTCTACATGTAACTACATCATCATAGATCAGCACTGCAAATGTACGGTGAATCTCTCGGACTACAAGTCTCATACCATTGGCAAGCACGATCTACGAGAAATACTATACAAGTCTCCAAGATTTCTACTTGCAGCTTTGTCCATATCCATATGCATGAACACAAACTACAGGTATGCATATTTTCTATACAGTACATGAACACATTTTCTAACCGACTTTTACCTTGTATAATCTGTAAAATGAATCTACGATAATTTTTTCATTGTCCTAAAATGAACTGTGACTTACAAACCTTTATACCGTTTAATATCTTGATACACACACACACACGCAAATAATGTTAAACTAACATTTTTGAAATAAAATATATAAACTACATATAATGAAACAAAATTACATGCACACTCTATGATGAAATCTCAAACAATAATATTTGTACAAACACATAATTGGTTTTAATTTTTTTAATTTATGTAATTACTTACATTTATATAGGACAAGCAGGCTATGACATTGACTCACTATTACGTGGAAAAGCAGGCTATAACATTGACTCACTGTTACGTGGAAAAGCTTGGTTACAGGAATAGTGGTATACAGTGGTACATTATGAATTTCACAACCCATAGTAAAGATATTTTCTTTCCTACAGTTAGTCATAAGATAGTTTTAATGGTTTTGAGGAAGGCGCTGAGCATTTCAATTTAAAAAATCTATGTCTAAATTAAAAACAGTGCTATATACAAACCAAATTACTAATTTCTTTCTTTTACAATTGCAGTGAAGACCATTCTCCTGAAAAGAAGCAGCCGAAATTTGAAGTACAAAGAACAACTAAGAAGCAAACTGCTCATTTTAGAAAAAAAGTAAGTAGAATGTTACCATAATATTTGAATTATTACTCAAACACACTTTAAGGTTAATTCATGCTATTTCTGTGCCTAAAAATAGAGATTCTTCACCATTCTTACCAAAAATCCCCCCGTCTTAAACAGTGATTTACTGGCAGAATGGCCCACAAATTCCTATTTTTCGACACACAAATTACCCAACTCAGCCGCTAGTATTTAGATGTTGTAGAACAAACAACTGTTTTAATTGTATAGCTTTAGATATACTATTGTCATGATCTCTGCTTCCAAAAGATCAGGACCTGCCCGACTCCCTTGGAAGCAGACCCATAACCCCGGTTCCGAGTGCCAGCCAGTCCCAATTGGGACCTTTTGGACCCTGTCCTGGCGCCAGTGGCACCAGGCTCATAAAGATGCCCAGTCCCAGCGCTGGAAGCGCCGGGCTCATAATGCTTGGGTGGACTTACCTGCAGCAGACCATGCTGCTTACTTACCTGCCAGTTGAACCCCTGATCCTCTTCTGTTTGGGACTACTTTTCCTGTTGGGTGGGGCAGGAGCCACTCCCTAGGTTCAGAACACTGGAACTCTTCTGGAAAGCAGGAACTCTTTTCTTACCTAGGCGTGGCTGTGGAAGGAGACACCTAAGCACTACAGGAGGCTATTTAAACCACACCCGATGGATGAATCTTGCTTTGTGTTATTCTGCATTCTCTGCAGCAGAACGCTCATCGTGTCTTCTGCTTCTGATCCTGGGCCTAAGGGAACAAAGGCTTACCATCCTGGAATCCAGTCTTCAGCAGCACCTGTAAAGACAAAGAAAGAACAGGTTAGCACTACGGTCTTCAGTGGCAGCGCATCTCTTACCTGGTCCATCGGCTGTCACCAACGCCTCGCGCTGCATTCCGGCATCTGAAAGACAAAGGCTTACCTACTCTTCGCATGCTCCGGAGGTCTTCGCACTGCATTCCGGCATCTGAAAGACAAAATCTTACCAGCTCTTCGCACACTCCGGAGGCCTTCGGCGCTGCATCCCGCATCTGAAAGACAAAAGAAGGTGCGTTTAAAGACATTGGGCAACTTTATTACTCACGTGCCATTACTCCTTCCCACGCCGAATCCAGTGGGTATTCCAGTACCCTTCAGCTTCTCTAAAGCTCCGAACTTGTACCTGCAAGATAAAAGGGACAGTTAGTGCGCATCGTGAAGCAGACTACAAGCGCTTACTTACGTGCTTCCAGGCGCTTCTATTCCTCACGCGGGTTCGATCCTCAACTCTCATCAGCCCGCCATCCGCCATCGCCGGAACCCTGCAAAACAAGAGATATCATTACAAAAGACTTTTAAGACATTTGAAGTGCCCAGAATTTACCGTTCGTGCAGTTAACGACGGACAGCAGTCCTCTGAGGTCAAGAGGCCTGCACCCTTATCCAGTGAAGAAACTGGTTACGGCACCCTGCCCCGAGGCAGATGGAGAGCTCGGCGTTCACTTACCTAAGGTGAGGGCGTTAACCTTTGGGGTTCTACAGGAGAAGAGAAAGGGAAGAGGAGAGAGGCACCCAATAACCCCAGTTCATTAATCCCATATTTTCTATCTGCAGACATCTTACTCTTCGAGTCAGACATACAGTGCACAGAGGTCCAGCCCAAAGAGCCAACCGTGTGTTACACATCACCTTTGAAGATACGGCATTCACCCAGTCAAGACCGGCGCCTCTGCGGGAATCAGGTGAGCGTTACAACTATTTATACTTCTCCACACCACTGGCTTACTTTTTTCTGTCATCTGAACCCCAGTTTAGTAACACATTAATTCAAGAATACCCATCCCTAGTAGTTGTACTTCCCAATGCACAATCACACACCATTACACACATCTTTATCATCTTACTCAAACACTCATGCACACAACACACATGCATTGCAGAACACCACAACCCATACCTTCTGTATTTTTTTCAACAGACCCTAAAGAATGCCTACCAAAAAGCAACTCCGTAGAAAGGAACGCAGAAGTAGAGCAAATGAAAAGAAAAGTCTCCAACATAAACATCCATCTATAGCAGAATTTGTAAAAAAAAGTTGAAACACTACAGCTAATACAGGCATGTAGTGAAACAGAAGAAGTTTCTAGTAAATAAACGTTGCCTCCTCTATCAAAAAGTAAAACAACCCAAAAAACAATTAACAGAAAATCAACTATCACTACAAATAAAACTTCTTCTATGAATCTTGATATAGTACAAAGTAAGCATACCAAGAAAAGTATTTTAGCCAAAATGTTCCGTCACAAAGTCCTTCAAAATCTTATAAAAACAGGAGAGAAACCAGGTTCAACACTTCAAACCTATCGTAGGAAAATAATCTTTGAAGCGTTGATAGTTCAATTCTTCTAAAAAAAAAGTTATTTATTTTAGTGTTAAACAGAATGAAACCACTAACAAAACTAATAACTAAATTACAAAAAAGACTTCTCAATAAACGAAATGTCAACAGAAATAACTTCTTAAATATCTGTGGAGGTGAATGGAGTCACACTACAAGCACAGAACCATACTTTAATGAAGAAGCGTACAAACAAAAGCAAACAAATACAATTGCCATACATAGCAGTGGTCGAGGTTATGAAAAAGTTAATAATACCATAATGGAACAAGAAGTACTCCTTACAAAAATATGCCCTGAAAAAGTAGATTTACCCCTCCATTCAACTGAATCAGAACATCTAGTGTACAAATGGCCATGCACGTCAATGTGTAACATTCCCAAAACCAAAAAAATGTTCAAGTCTTTACGCCATTTCCTCAATATGTGAAAAGCAAAGACAAAATCAAAATTAAACTACTGCAAAATATTGATGCTTGTCCAGTATGCAAGTAAACAGGACTACACGGACATTCATTGGCCTGCATTATAGGACCTACTTGCAAAACAACCTTCCATGATATCAAAAGGATATCAACACATCATGCAAGTATAAGAAATCTAGTTTATAAACTGTACTATGCTAAAAGTCCTGCTTTAGCACTAGCCAATTTAAATAACATTCTTCTACATGGTACATCAAAAGACCTACTAGAAGAAATCAACTATATCCAGACAGAATATTTTGGAAGTGAAACCCACTTACAAGATGAATTAGCTATAAACCAACTTCGTAACAATTCTGCACATGGCAACCTTTCACTACACACATACAAAAAAGAAATACTAAAATTTGAAAGTACTTCAGCTAAAGTACCAAACCACGTGTGTGTATGTTGCCGCAGACCTTTTTACAAAAGTAACACAAAAACTGTAGACATATCATACAAAATAGAAGACAATGAAGATTCTAAATGGTTTGAATTAGCTCTCTACCTTATAGCAGAAAACAAATACGAAATAACTGACCCCATAATACTTTGCAGTTACTGCACTACAAAACTTGACAACAACCAAACTCCTTCACGTGCTATCACAAATAACTTGGAATTAAATCCACTACCAAAACCCCTTCAACAACTTAATTTATATGAGAGCATCATAATTCAAACAGTGCACCCATTTCAAGCAATAATACGCCTTCAACCAAAAACTGCAAAATTACCTCCCCCTGAATTAGTGAAAGGTATTCGTGGAAAAGTAGTGTATTTACCATTAGATCTAAAAGAAAATGTGCACACTCTAGAAGTGCAACGTCCAATGCAACAATCTTTAATTATATTGGTAAATGGAGTACCTACAAAAGACAAAAAAATTTGGCAACAACTGGTAGATTTACATAAAGTTAGAGAAGCCCTGGAATATCTTAAAGAGAATAATGAATATTACAAAGAAATTAATATTGAAGAAAACTTGAAAGATACAACTGAAATAATTCAAGAGACACAAGAAGCTGGTCAATTTGAGCTCCTAGATCCTGCTACAATATCAAACACTTTAGACCATTATACAATTCATCCATTGCACTCTAATGACATCATAGAAGATGCACTGGAAACGTACCAAATGCGTCAAACAAAAGGATTACCAATCAGCATATGGGAAAAAAGTATAGAAGCACGTGCTTTTCCTCTACTTTTTCCTACTGGCAAAGGAGGAAGATACGATGATAGACCTATTCAAATATCAGCATCAGAATATCGCTCATTACGAATGTATTCTGAAGATCCCAGATTTCGACAAAATGTGGAATACATATTCCACCTACTCTTTGAAAGTGAACTAGCAACTTTATGTTACGGAGTTGCACACATATTAAAATCAGGATCACACTTTCAAAATATGACAGCTACACAATTATTACAAAAAGTTCAACAAAAAGATGAGGTTTTACAAGCAAATCTTACAAATCTATTAGCAAATATGCGTGGTACTAAAGAGTACTGGTTTCGACGTCATGGAGATGTACGTTGTATGATCAGAAAGCTTGGCCCACCCACTTGGTTTGTGACATTAAGTTGTGCAGAATATGCATGGGAAGATTTACATGCTTTCCTACGCATATCAAACGAAAACAAAACAAACATAGATATACTAACACCTGGAGAACTTTGTTCTCAGGATCCTGTTAATGTTTCAAGATATTTTCACCATCGCCTCATTGCTATGCTACATTTTATTTGTAATAAAACTGTTCCTCCCCTTGGAGAAGTGCTACACTTCTTTTGGAGAAAAGAATGCCAGGCCAGAGGAGCACCACATGTCCACATGCTTTTATGGATTAAAGATGCTCCTAAATTTGGTCAAGACAGTGATGCCACTGTTTTACAGTTTATTGAAAAATATGTCACTTGTGAAATTCCATCAGAATCCACAAATAGTGATCTTCATGCAAAGGTTTTACAATTCCAAAGACACAAATGTGGCAAATACTGTCGTCGCAAATACAAAAACAAGGGGAAATACTACACCAAATGCCGATTTGGTTTCCCTAGACCAGTTACAAATACAGGTCAAGTGAAAAACCTCATGTCTTCAGTTAGACATAGTGTTAAAGGTAAGTCACCTAAAAATACATATTGCATAAAAAGAAAAGAAGAAGAAAAATATATCAATGATTACAATGCAATCTTTGCCCACTTATGGAATGCAAACATAGATGTGCAGTACATTGCAGACAATTCTACTGCAGTTGCACGATATGTCACAGCATACTTAACCAAATCAGAAAAGACAGAGCTCCAAGACCTCTGGAATGACCTGTCATCAGATTAAACAGTGTCTCAGAAATTATACAGCTTGGGCATAAAAATGCTGTCCCATAGAGAATGTGGATCCTATGAAGCAGCTGGTCGATTAACTGGTACTGCATTGTATGGTAAATCTGAAAATATAGTATGGCTAAGTCTTGGTCCAGCTAAATCTAGAAAAAGAGTTCTAAAATCATACGAAGATATAAAAACAATAGCCAAACATGATCCCAACAGCCAAGACATTTTAAAAAACAATTTATTGGACACATACTATCCAAACAGGAGTACCACTTTGGAAACCATGTGTCTATACCACATAGCCCAAAACTACACATACAAAAATAATATAAAACCTGATGAACAAAACCGTAAATACAAAGTGACAAATTGTGAAGGCAGCTTAGTAAAACTCACCAAACCAAATTTAATTCATCATATCAAATTGTCATTAAAGACTCCTCAACATAAAGAAGTATATTACATGGCCCTGCTACAACTCTTTAAACCATGGAGAAAAGAAGAAGAAATACTAGATAACTATGACTCATATGAAGACGCTTTCAAAGCAAATGAAAGCAGTATAACTGATGTAAACTTTGCACAGTACAAAACAATGTTGCACAATGAAAAGCAACACAGGCCCAACTAGATAAGGACACTTCTGACAGTAGTCAACCTTCTGTCACAGGAAGCCAAGAACCACTGGGAGACCCACTAATAACAAATGAGGCAGGATTAGCTATGATCGAAGTAGAAAACACCATGTGTCAGTATGAAGAAAAAGAAGACTTAACTATACTACAATCAAAGCTAAACAATGCATTTTTCAAGAAGTAACAAAAGAAATTGCACATGGTGTACAAAATGAAAACAAAGAATGCCCCTGTCAAAATTACAAACCTATACTATTGTATGTCAGTGGTGAAGCTGGTTCTGGCAAAACAATCCTAATCAAAATCATCAGTAAGTTCCTTCAACAATTGACAAACAACAAACTGTCAGCTGTTGTCACTGCCCCCACAGGTTTAGCTGCCTACAACATCGGTGGTGTCACTTTACACTGATTACTACTCCTGCCAGTAGAACACCAAAACAAATTAGATTATTACAAACTTTCTGCAGAAGCTGCAATGGAACTACACAGAGTATTGAAACAAATGAAAATGCTACTAATAGATGAAGTGAGCATGGTGTCCAACCTAATGTTGGCTTTGATTCACCTCAGATTACAAGAAGTACTCAAAACAAACTATGAAGAGCTCTTTGCAGGAAAACACATTATTGTTTTCGGAGATCTTCTTCAATTGACACAAGTAAAAGGAGAGCCTATTTTTAAAACATTAGGACACAAACTCTGCCGTAAAACTGTTGGCAGCATTGGAAATGTCAACCTTTGGCAACATTTCCAATACAGAGAATTAACAGAAAACATGCGCCAATCTGCAGATCTCACTTATGCCAGCATCTTAAAAAGTATCAGAGTTGGTATACTTTCCAAAGAAGCAGAAGCAATATTAAAAACCCCGCACATTCATGCACTTTATGGTGATAATGCATGTGCTACAGATGTTATGGAACAATTAGCCCACAAAAATGTCAATTGTATTGCCTTAATGCCAACTCTTGCAAGCTGTTTCAAATTCAATGAAATAATGTTAAGTAAAGAAATGCAACCAGTAATGGAAATTAGCGCCACAGACAAACTAGATGTACATGGAATGACACTACCCATGTGTGACCAAGCCACAACAAGACTAAATAGTTTAGAAAAATCAATCTCAAACACAGCAGGCTTGGAAAAGATATTAAAATTATCCTTAAATTGCAGAGTAATGCTGAAACGTAACCTTGATGTGGACCAAGGACTAGTTAATGGAGCACTGGGTACAGTTGTTGGCTTTCAAACATACCCACGTGACAACAAAATTCAGTTTGTCAATATTCTCTTTGACAAACTTTCAGAAGTAAAAAGAATAGGACGCTCAACAGCTCGATTCCTTCTCTTTAAAGACATGTATGTACGCAGAGAACAATTTTCTCTAACTCTTGCATACGCAGTCACCATTCATAAATCACAAAGTCTTACCCTAGACAAAGCAATGATAGACATTGGTAACACAGTCTTTAAAGAAGGCATGAGCTACGTAGCACTATCACGCTTACATACACTTGACGGTCTATTTCTAATCAACTTTGATGCAAGTAAAATAAACACTGATATTCCTTGCATTTTAGAATACAATAGACTTTGTTCACTATACACTCCCCATCTAAACACATATTCTGTTCCCCAAAAAGTAAAACATTATAAAAGAAAAATAAATCAAACAGAAAAGCAACAGGATGTCACTACAAATCCTCCAAAGAGAGTAAAAGAAAGTAATACTTCATCAAGTGCCACAAGCAAAAAAGAATCAATTAGGGAAAGTAAACCAGGTACTTCTTCAAAGAAGGAAGACAAACTCCAAAAAAAGCAGTCAGATACAGAACTACCTGGTCAATTTAAACTCTCAAATATAGTTGGTGTAAGTTGCTGCGCAAATGTAGCAATGAATATTCTATTTCAATTACCAACAATTGTTGAGAACATTTACTTACACAGTACAGACCCATTGTGTTTTCAAATGTTAGTGCTTCACAGAAATGCAGCAAACAATCCTGACAACACCTATAGTGTTTATGGAATAAGACAACAATTGGACTACTGTGCTGGAATGGTGAAATTCACTATAAACTCACAGGAATATCCACAAGAGTTTCTAATGTACTTACTATTAGTACTGGAAAACAAAAACATACCTATAAATGAAATCTTCCAGATTTCATACATGTGGAAACATACATGCACTCTCTGTAACAATGTGAAACAAGAACAAATCCCTAATGAACGCTTTGTGTATATATCAATACCTAATTGTGAATCCGTTCCATTTCAGCAACTTGTACAAAATGCAAACCATGGTAGATTATGTTCGACCTGCAATTCAGATAATCAGTTAGTAATACAAACACATAGTAAATACGTAATACTAATGCTTCTACGTTACAATGCAGATGGCACCAAAGACAACTGCAAGCTGACTGGATTCACACATGGTCAAATATCACTTGGTAGGAAAACCTTCACAACAATAGGTATAATCTACCACGCAGGAGCCACAACCAATTCAGCGCACTACACTGCATATATAAAAAAGAAATGTGGATGGTTTGAATGTAATGATAGTACCATTTCTCTAAAGCAGAGATTACCAGCAAATCTTACAAACGCTTATTTAATGTTCTAAAAACCGAAATTTGATAACTAAACTGTACTTAAACCTTAAGTACACTTGTAGTAAAAAAAATATAAACTGTCACAATATTCCAAAAGCTATCTAACTGCCCAAAGATGCTACAGCAACTAATCAGATAAATTAATACCGCGCAAATAGAGAAAAAATAGACAGTTAGAATATGCCAATTGGTATCTAACTGTCCCAAAATTTAGAAATATCCAAACAGATAAATCAATACCACGAAATTATATAAAAAAAATACACAGTTAGAATACGCCTACTGGTATCTAACTGCTCCAAAGTTTTACAATATCCAAACAAATACCTAATATCTTACTGCTCCCAAAAACTAGAACAATCCAATGTATAAAGCATTAGCCAGAAACAACAAGTAAACAGTGAAAACAAACAAACAAATAAACTGTAGCATAACA
Organism: Ambystoma mexicanum; assembly: GCF_040938575.1. Taxonomy (NCBI): domain Eukaryota; kingdom Metazoa; phylum Chordata; class Amphibia; order Caudata; family Ambystomatidae; genus Ambystoma; species Ambystoma mexicanum. The sequence goes on along the minus strand of NC_090926.1, from coordinate 996,423,245 downwards.
GAAAAAGTTTTTTTTTTAATCCACCATGGATTTTTTTTCTCCCACAGCAACAAATATAGAAACTGAGCAAATTGCACAGTACTCTGGTTTGTCATCTACTAAATATGAGGGTAACAAAAAAGAAGAAAATGTTGATTTTACAATGTAATAAGTCTTTATGAAATACTAATACTAACATGCTATTTTCTTTTATCACAGAAATGAACAAGAAAAACATGGACTGCCGTTACTAAACCAAATAGTAAGTATAACATGATAAATACAACCATCACAGCATATCACACCCATACTGGCTTATAACATTGTTCCTTATCAATTTGTTTTTGACCCAAAGTTATAAGCCACTATGAGTGTGATATGCTGCGGTGCTTGTGGCCAGGGCATAGACTCTTGGGTGCATGGCATATGAGTGTGATATGCTGCGGTGGTTGTGGCCAGGGCATAGAGTCTTCGGTGCATGGCCAAATGGCCATGTACCCAACATTCTATACCCTGCCCACAACCACCGCAGCATATCACACCCATAGATTCAAGCATTGCAACCATTTTAATGTCCACGGGTACAAGGAAGTTCCTAGAACACATTCAACTTGCCAGAGGACGATACGGACAGCGTCCTCAGGACACCCCCATTTTCTTTATCTACGAACATTTCAGGACACAGCGAGTGTTCTTAGAACACTTTCAACTTGACACCGAATCCATTCTGTTTATTTACGAACATTTCAGAACAGCCGTGTTGTCCGCAGACAAATCGAACACAACAAAAGCGTCTAGCACATAAAAAAAATACAACATTGCACCTATCTCATACTCCCCCACCCTCCCCAAACAACACACTCCACTAAATACAATTTTTAAACCAAGTTTCACCTCGCTGTCCGCGGTCGTCCGCTAATACAAGATGTCGGGCGCCACCAAAAATCTGACGCGCTCCACGCCCCACGCTGTCCAATCAGCGAACACATCGGATGTCCGCGGACATCGCGCAAGCCGCTCGGCCACTCAGGGCACTGTCCGCGGAGCGAACCGGGAAGTCCGTCCGCGGAGCAAACGGAGATATCACTAATTGTTTTGCCTTACATTTTGGTCATTTTAAAAAAAACTACTGGACGGATTTACACCAAATTTGCAAAAGCACGCTTTCGGGACCAAGCCCCCGCTCCTGCCACAAATTTGGTGTAAACCCATCCAGCGGTTTGGGCTGTAGGCGTGCGCAAAGTTTTTTCCCCATTATGTCTATGGAAAAAACAAAAGTTTTGGGACCCCGACTATAACTTTCCCCCCCTGGACCAAACATCTCCAAACCTTGCAGAACAATTCAGAGTGGGCCATATACTTTTTTTGCAAAGTTTGGTGAGGATTCGTCCAGAGGGAGCGAAGTCATAAGCCACCCAAAAAATGCTCTTCCTATGGAAACACCAACTTAACCATAACTACATATATATATACACTTCAATACATTGTTAATGCTCAACAGCAATATAAACTATGCTGACACAGGACACTACATCTCAGGCATGTCTCTTTTTTCTACATTTTTCTACTTGTATGTACACTTTTGTGTATTTGTGCATCTGTAGTTAAGGCAGACTCTATAAGTAATGTGTCTACAAGGATTGCCCACATGTTTATTTCCAAATTGTATATAGATAAACACACTACAGAAGTTAAAACAGTAAACAAATTACTTATAAGCAATAAACATATATGAAATGAGAGAACAGTGAAGATGTCAGACTGAAAAAGGCAGGCTGTTTTGAGTACAAAAGGCTGACAAGTATGTATTTAAATCAAAACTCATCACAGCTAGCACAGGTCATTAAATGGCGATAAACCACCACAAGGCCACACATTCTTTTAATGAAATGTTTATTAAATTCACACTATATATTCACGTTGGCTTATTTGCAATGGCATTTAATCAATATAAATTGGAAAGCAAAATATAGGTATAACCAAATGGTAAGTCAAACATTATTATTTAAACAAGTATTTCATACAAGGAGTACACTTAAACTATAATCATCAATCTCAAATTAAATTAAAGAAATGAATGCTTGAAGATGTGCATCAAACTGAAGGGTTGAGTTGCAGGTTAAATATTTGCTTTGATTAGATATTAATTCCGAACGTAAATTTGGTTTAGGGAATTTTTTCCAATCATTTCTTTATTTTTATTTCCAAGTATTTAATGTCAGTGCTGATTTCAATATAATTGAACTTGCAAAAGCACAGAGTACGCAAAATACGCATAGACAATGGAACAAGAACAGATGTGAATATTTAAAATCAGTAGTGATTTTAAAAAAAATGCCTGTACAATGTGAATGTTTTATATTTAATCGTTTGGTCATTTTATTTAAATCAGGCTAAAGCAACGGTTGAAACCAACTAACTTCTACATGTTTGTCTGTGCCAGTATATTAGTTCATTGCTGTTGCTGACTAGTGGTGCTTCCAACAACTGTTCAGGGGTTTCAAACCTTTTCAGTTGTGCCATGTTTGTTTGGTGCAATCATGTACATTCAGTGGTGCCACATTTGCCATGCTCATTTAATGGTGTCCCTTTTTATTCGTTCTTCCATCTAGGACCTCCACCGCTGCAACAAGCGAAAGTAGGACTTCAGTATCAATAGTTCACACAAGGCTCAAGACCCTTTTGTATCTGCCGACCTTATCAGAAGCATCAAGAGCCACTCCCATCACATGCTAGCATACAATTCAGGACACACCAGTAAACACAAATGCCTTTTGTTTTAGCCTTGAAGACCAGCATATACTCTCAAATGATACTCTGGTGTCTTGGAATAACCCTGCATTGACTAATCCATGACTGGTGTCAGGGAATGTTGCAAAGCTATCATAGTTGCCAACATGACCCATTCAAATCAGTAGATGCTTATCCAGTCCTGTTTTCTTTCTTTGCATTCTGGGACTTGTAGTCTGAGTTTTATCAAGGGAAAAGTGGAACTACAAATCCCAGAATGCAAAGAAAGAAAACAATACTGGGTAAGCGCCTACAGATTGGAAAGGGTAATGTTGTCAACTATGAGCTAGGCATACTGCCCTGTACAGATGCATCGCAGTGTTATGCAATTTTGCAGAACTCAACCATCCTGAGTGAAATTACCCCATTTGGACCAAACATGCAAAAATGTACTATCCTGAGGGAGATCACCCACAAGGACAAATCACACGCTGTTGTCATGGCAGGTTGCAAATTCTGACCCTCCACCCAAGCTAACGCCCAAGCTAATAAACCACACAAAGGGTTTAGGAAACCTCTCACAGGGCAGATCATAATCTCGACCACCCAAGAGGCCGTGCCATTGTTGAATGTTTTATTTACCAGTATTTTCTAAAATAACATAACTATTAAAAATCTTGTCCCATTTTTGTAATATGTTTTACAAGCATTAATACACCTCTGCTGTGTATCCATTATGCTACCCATGGCATTTTTCTCAGAGCATGTTCTTTCTCTAGCACAGGTCACGTTCGTTGTGCCCACCATTTTCACTCAGTTGTTATGCATTTGTCCATGGTTGTTATACTTGTTTATTGGCACCAGACAATTCTAGTGGTTCAGCACCTATTAATCAGTGCCACATTACTTGATTGCTCTCATGTTCGTTGAAGCTTTACGTTCTTTTGCCACAGTTGTTCAGTGATCGTCTCCTAACTTTAAAATGAAAATATAGTGTCCATCCCAGATTTTAATCGATTCTCATTTCTTTGTCCATTCCTACCCTCTCTACCTCTACACTATTTGGCAATTCCCAATGGATTGCTCATAGTGGGGAATTCCTCCCGATCCATGCATGTGGTGGACCTGGATGCAGAAGACGAGAGGAGTAGGCTGTGTGATGAAAGGTTGGGCCTCGCTGGACGAGAGCTGCTACTACAGTAAGAAAATACCATCTTAATTAATGGGATTAAGGGCGTGAGCCACCAATGACGTTTCTAAAATCTAAGACTCTAGTGGATCACTCATGCAAATTCAGAATAATAGAGTCAAAAGAAAGATTACGGTGTAGATGTGTATCACTTTTATTTCCTTTTGAAAGGTGTTACCCATTGTCGGAGTAGTATGTTGCTAAGTCTGGCAAAGATCCGGGGCTATGCTAATTTTGGGGCTGTCGGGTCTGGGGACTAGAAATTGTACAGTGAAGTCAAGTCTAACCTGCAAATCCTTATAAAGATATTCATTAGATCAATCCAAATGTCTTTAGAAAAGTAGAGTCCTGTACAACAGTTCTGGGGATGATGTAAACAAAATGTTTATGTTGACATCATGTGTTAAGTACAAACAGCCGACACGTGTTTCGACCTCCAGGGTAATTATCAAGGCGTATATCCTGCTAAGTAGTCCAGAAATATATGAGAATGGCTTGGTAAAACAATGAATATGGCCACCCTGTGGTGGTAAAGGTAACTGATAATGTGGAGGAAAATAATCCAATAGGTTTAAATCCTGAGCGTCATAAAACGTATTTTATGTAAGCCTGGATGAGCTTTTTGTCAGTTAAAAGACTATAAAAATGGGTAACTGACAAAGGATACAAAAACATATGAACAGGAAAGTGCGAGAGGAGCGCTTAAACGTGCCAACCCAGAAAAGAAATTGAAAAGTTTATAGAACAAGAAACAAAATAATAACTATTCAGAGCAGTATACATCTGTGACAATTTCTTCATTTAAGTACAGTCGGGCTTCATGTTTCACTGTGCCACAGAGCTCCCAGTTTATCATATATCCAGACAAAAGCGTTAGTGCCAGGGCTAGGCCAGCTCAGCAGCTGACTTGGACTAACATGAGGAAAGACATGCTATTATGAACGGCATACAGTTTAATCTGTCTAGTAGCCAGGCAACTGCTCCACCCTCTCACACACCCCAAATGCTTCTCAGACCTGCTCTTGCCTACCTCTGTAAACCACAAGCAAACCATAGGATCCCCATGATTCATTCTCTGAGACACATGTCTTCTGAATTAGGAGCAATAGCAGCAGAAAAGATCATATTGATGCCTGGCAGAAACGTATTGTATTATACGCGTACACGTGCACTCACTTGTCATATCTTTTTGCATACCTTAAGTGCCTCATAGAACATGTATGTCCCTCAGGTACTACATGGTTCTCAGTGGACAGATCTATATCCCTCATGATGCCTCAGGGTTCCCTTAGATTATGTTGAGGGCCACTCATTACCACTTATGGGTCAGTTGACATACCACAACAATCCTTCATGACCCTTTAGGGTCCTGCGAGAAATCTCGAGAGTCACTTAGACCCATTATCGGTCTCACCGGGCCAAACCCTATTTCCCATCAAACATGCAAGGTGTCCCTTGGGACATTACTGGTCTTCCCAGTATAGATCTAGGATACCTTTTGTCTGGCACCACATCGGTCCCGCACCATTCCACAACGTTGACTTGAAAGACTCGGAGTGTCAACCTGAAGGGCACTTAGCATATCTTGGTTATTTTTAGACAGTTGCATGATCGTCGAGGATGCATCATGGAACCACCAGGACACCACATGGGTATTTCTGGACATCTCAGTCCTGAGTTGTCCTGGAGGACACCCAATGTGACCCTCACGATCCCCATTCCAGACTTCAAGTATCCCATCAGTATCTCCCCACCCTACTGAAGGAAGCATGCAGAGGTCTTGTTCCTTGTCCATCAACTCCTCTTCTTCTCAGGCCATACCAAATACTAGGCAAAGGAGAAATGCATTTGCTGTTTCGAAGTGTCTTCATATTCTGTACACTCAGAACCAACGGGTCGGAACGTGTGAGCCTGTTAAGCGATTCCTCTCTGCTCTGGTGTTCAGGATGTGTGAGGAGTCTACCCACAAATAGGCAAAAGGTTACCATGAAGCCCAGCTGACTCTCCTACTGTTAAACATAGCAGAGCAGCCAAGGCAGCACCAGGGTTCTGCAACCTTTGGATCTCCACATGATTTGGACAACATCTTCCATGAGCCCAAGCCAGCACAGTCAATGGTGAGGGATGATGGGAGTCATAGTCTAAAAGAACTAGAGAGGCACAGGTTGAAGAGTCCTGCAATAAGGGAACACCTTAAGAATATAGAACTAAAAATATATGTTTAAATGTTTACTGTGCAGAAATAGGAAATGCAGAATTATATTTTGGAATCTAGCAATGTCGATAGTATTGAGGATTAGTTGCCTATCTTTGGCTGTCCTTAAAGACAAATAATGAACACTGATTTTCTGCTTTGTACGGCAATCCTCTCTCATCCATGACAGATAAAAGTAGGACAAATGTAACATCATGACTCCCTGCAAATTACTATTTGAGCCCAATAAATTATTGTTGTGATGATAGGGTAGCTAAGTTGCCTCTTCCCCTTTCTCTATAGGGAGGTCCATGTCTACTTGTGAAATGGGTACTAGTCTCTGGATACCCCTCTTTGGTGGGCTCCTTTGCATACCTGGACGGATGCTCCCTCTCATGCTCTATACCATGTTTTGAGTCCTCACCCCTAGTCTTATACCGGCACCTTCCGGTGTATGGGTGATTTTCATGTTAGATTTGTGCGGTGTGGGGCGCCATCTCACCCCTACTCTTACTCCTAACCTGGGCTCATCTGTAGGTTTGTCACACTTCTTGTTTTAATTTATTTCATTGTTTTTTATAACGTGCTCAATACCGTACCTAAGTTCGGTTTCTAAGCGCAGATCCAGGATTCTAACCTCTTCTTGTTCTGGGTGTTCTTGCTTCCAAGACCAGTGCGTTGCCCCTGTGCTATCCTCCGTTCACACATTTCTTGTTGCATGGATGAATATCTTGTCCCTTTCTACATCTATTCCCTTGTATGGGTGCGTTCCGTCTTCTCCAGTTCTATGTACGGGCAGCTATCCTCCTTCACTCAGACTTGCCCATGTCACTTGTTCAGACGCTTCCCTAATGTGTTGACAGGTGCTTCCCTCTTCCCTTTCTCTGTCCTGAGCATAGTTGTGACACCCCCTGCCTCATGCATGCTCCCGCCACTTATCTGGATGCATTACCTAACACCACTGGATCTTTTGCTGGACTTAGTGAATCTTCACCATGTTTCATGTTTTGGCATCGAGTCTGTACACTCAGACCTATTCATGTTTCATGTATGAGTGCCTCACCAGCTTGTTCCCATGTAAAGGTACATCGTTCAACCATCCCAGTTCTAAAAGTGAGTTCCTTCCTCTTTCTACATATTCCTGCTCCCGCTTCATATGCATGTGTGCCTTTCCTCTCCTCTTTCACCGTGCCCTTCTCCCTCTCTCTGTCCCACTCCCTTGCTGCCACTCTCCCTATCCGTCTCTATCCCTTTCTCTCTTTGTCCCTGTCTCTCTCTTTCCCTTTCACACGTGTTCTCTCTCTCTCTCTCTCTCTCTCTCTCTATCACATGGATACCTGCCTTGCTCCACATTTAAAATGTGAGTGATTCACAGCTCCATCTTGAGCCTATGTATTGATGCAAGGCCGGCTCCGCTTATCTCCCCTCATCCCGATATCCTAATCAATTATATGGGCATCTTACCATGCCATGCCCTCCACGATCCTAGGTATTACTTCCTTTCGCCTATTCCCATGTGTGGGTGTCCTCCCTTTGCAAGTCCAGTATGGGTGTTTTGCTCTTTAAATTCTGTGCTAGGTCCCATGTATTGGCGTCTGCCCTTGCTCAGTGCATGGATTCCAAATCCATATATGTGCACCTTGCCTACTCCCCTCATACATAGATCCTTAGCCCCAGGTATGGGCACCACATCTGCTTTACTCATGCTTCCCCATGGCCCTACGCATGGGTGACTCATCCTCCCTGTCTCATGTATATTATTCCACTGTAGCCCCAGCTACCACCATGCCAGCCCCCCGCCCCCACATCCATGCAGGCCCCTCAGACCTCAGTCCAATGTATATCCTACTTTATTCATTGCCTCATGGTGTCCTCCTCATTTTCCAGGGAGAACAAGGATCTGGTGGAGTTCTCAAGGATGCACCCTTCCAGTGGCTGCCCAGGAGACCTGACATCTCACCTGATGATGGCAGGCAGCACGTCGTTGCAGCCTGGCCAGCTGGGTGGAGACCCAACTTCGCACACCCACCCAGGCCACCCACATTGGCTTCCTCGGACCCACAGTCCATCCATATGGATGGGTGGCCATTCATATGGTGAGTTCATTATCGCCATAGAGGCAGACCATGGATGCATAGGTAGAGTATGCATTCTAGCATAGACTTTTTTTACGTTAGAAAGTGGGCTATGAATGTGACTGTGAATTCAGGGACTTTTGATTAATACATTGTTACATCGGTGACTGCTTACGCTTTGGATTTAGTAATTGCAGACTGAGAATATGATTTTGGTCAACTGGTATTACGCAAGTGCTAGGTCTGACAGGTAGTGACCAGGTAGATATTGACCTCTTTGTCCCTTGCTCACATAGCCATCTTATGTTTCCTGTAATTGATTACCATTATTTCTTCTTCTGCTAGGGATTGGGCACCCAGCCCTGCATCAGAACCTTCCACCTGGGTTCCCCAGCACAATGTCTGGGACCATGCAGCCTGTGTTCCCGCTGTCCCAGGACCCTGCGGCTCAGCTCGTCATCCTGCCCCCAGAGCCGTCACCCCATGCAGCTGCTCACCCTCTTGGTAAGGACATTAGTTAGTGGGGCCTGTTTAAAGATCTGCAACACATCCTGGGGAGGGACTGAAAGTGATATAGACCCTCGATCATATACACCCATCCAGGACTGCATATATACCATGCAGAAACACCCATGAAACACCCATGCACACCTGCCCTTATATCATAAATCAGCACTCAGTCAAGCTTGTATTTATATGAGGCAGTGGCACCCAGCTTTTCCTGCCCATTTTCAGAGTATTACTAAGACTATGCTCTTTTTACTGCTCAGTCATCATAACAGACATCACTAGCCAGTCACTCCTTTACTTATGACAATCATCCCCATCCAACAAGGCCTGCCTTTGTCCCAGCCAGCAGCACCAAACCTTGCCTGCTCTTTTACCAAAGCATCTAACCCAACTGAGCCCGTCCTGCCAGAATCATCACCCACCTGCCCTGCTACCAATCATTTACAATCCAGCTTTTTTTCTGCAGCTGATGTCATGGATCAAGCTTCCCTATGGCCTCCTATGTACCCTGGACGAGGACCTGCCACCCACATCCAGCATCCGGGCCAACTCCCTGTGTACTCGCGGTCACAGTTTCTACGGCAGCAAGAGCTATATGCCCTGCAGCAACAGCAACAGCGAGCAGCACAGGCTTTGGAATTACAACGGCAGCCTCAGATGCAGGTAAGAAATAAGGATGGCTGGAAGATGTGTCAGCACATAGCTAACTCATGGTTTTCACATTGCTCTTCAAGTGCACCTGAGAATGTAGACCAACTGTTGAAAAACACGATTTCTAACTCATTTCCAAGTAAAAAGTGTTTCTGAAACCAAATATGATCTATGCTATAAATTGCTTTGTATGAGGTGCATGCAGCCCATACATCCAGTTCTAGTTTTTTCTTTGATTTCTTATAGCATTCTTTCATGTAATAAAAAAAGCTGCAATTACCATAATCCAAATGAAAAAGAAAAGTACTGGATAAAATATTCACCCTTGACATGGGCCATATTATGCTTTTTAAGACTGATACTCCATAAAATCGTAGGAAAGCAATTTATTAGGGTACACTTTTAGACACAATTAAAATGTTTGAGGTCATTGATGATTTGGAGAATATGTGAGACTCTACTAGAGCTGAAACCAATGATTAGGAAAAGAAGTGACAATCCATTGAAGTGAAAGGGCTATAATGTGCAGAATGAGAGAATCTCCAGTGAAGTGCATTCGGTCATTGGTGTGGGAAATAAGCGCTGGTTTTAAAGAAGTGCATGACGACTTTCATGGTCAATATTTAGCAAGTCTACACTGAAGCAAGACGAGTGATGTAGGAAATAATAGAGATAGTTAAAACAGTGGAGGCCATTGATTTAGGGTATGAATGAAACTGGGCTAGAGTCTGTGGCTAGTTAATTTGGAGAAGGAGTGATAATCCATTCAAGTAGAAGGGATTTAATGGAAAGAATGAGAGTGACTCTAATGAAGTCCATTGGTGTGAGAAATATGTGATAGTAAAACAAAAAGTAATCTGCCTGGAGTGGTTGCTGGGAATTGGCTAGTTTCAAGCAACCAGTTACAGCATAAGGTTAGAGTTGCGGGGCTAATATTGCACCAAGGCCACGTCTGCCAAGTGCAGCCCAGTGAGCGAATGGTAGTGGTGCAGTGTGGATTGTGAAGCCGGGTCATGTCTGCCAGGTGCAGCCCAGCATATATTAGGCACCACCATAATGTAACGAGGAGGGGTTGGGGGCAGGGGATTCACATGGCCGGGCTTCGTCTGTCGAGTGCCGCTCAGATAGACTTAATGGTGCAGGCGAGGCTCTCTGCACGGGGTTCTCCTGTGATGAGAGGTAGCTCTGTGTTGAGAGCCCTACTGTTGGAGGGGCAGTGAGCATGCCGCTCCCTCTCATCACAGGAGTGTCCCACTGACAGCCCATCCGGCGGCGATGACTGGGGGAGTCATCCGTCTCGTCCTCTCATTGGCCAATTTCCGGGCCTTTTATTGTTTTAGAGAGTCAAACTGGCTTGTATACCCGGAAATTGGCCAATAGGCGTGTGCCACGTCACTCTGCTTGGTTATAATTGGTATTAGAGTCTATAAGTGTTAACTGTAAGTGGCAACCCTTTTGTTGTATCTGACTTCCAATTTCGAGTTAGGGGCTCCTCAGGGCCAGATTGGCATAATGGGGGGATACCAGTGAAGAATGCTCTGATTCAGAATATGCATGCTGTGGTAAAGTCAAATAGATAGGGCTTTCTCAGTAAAGAAAAGCTCACGCTGCTTTTTTTTTAATGTTAAACAATGTTTTCTTCTGAAAAGAAAACAATGTCGTATATTTGTGAGTATGCTATTAACAGTTGCAGAACCAATTGTTTAACAGTTAACAGTTAGAACATTAGCCTTTGCTTCTTACCATGCACATTTCGGACGATCACAAAAGTCACACCAGGGAGATAGTCAAGAAAAAAATAGTCTATGTGGTAAGGGAAGCTGGTGGAGGAAGGGAAGGAGAACAGAGGTAATGCTCAGTCACTCGTGTTCCATCACGTCGGGTAGTGGATGACAGTGGTTACCCAGGACTGAGTATTCTATTATACATTTCTTCAAATGGGCCCCAGATCGATCATATCCATAAAAGTCATCTCTATAATCATCTCCTGTTTGGATTTGTGTGGCGAGAACGCAATTCACATGTCATCCTTCGGTTTCATCTTGCACTTCCAGAAATGTAGGATTTCTGTTTTTTTCCAGATTTCACCAACCTGGCTTATCAGAGCCTAAATTGGCAAGCCGTTGGTAAAGATGCATCTCGGGGTTCATGGGCAGATCACATTCCGGTACTAAAATGTATTCTCACAATCAAATCTGCCCAAAACTATACCTTTTGGGCAATCCTTAATCTATCTTGTATTGATGCATTGCAATTCCTGCAGAGGCCATTTTCAGACAGTATTAGTCTGTGCATCCTGTCGAGGGTCGAGTATGTGCTCACGATTATTCACTGCTGAGAATATTTCAAGTACAAGTCTACAGCCACTTTGTGACAACAAGTGTATATTGGCTCCCACTGAGATTAAAGACAATAGTACCCAGTGTTCCAAGGCGCAGCATGCATGCCCTTCTTTCCACTACACGCCAAAGGCTACATGACTTTTCTGCACCTAAGGCATCAGCAGTAACCTTAAAAGGGAAGGAGTTTAGAGTGTTTTGGAGAGATAATGACACTGATCTTATGGATGAGAAGGAGGATTCACAGGACAAGAGCTCTACATAGGTCTCTCTTTTATCCAAAGTTCGTACTTCACAGAATAGGTCACAGGCTGTGTCTACAAATGCAATCTTCTTTATTTAGAAGTTGCAAGTACCAGTTACTCTTATAACTTCAGATGATATAGCTGGACACACGCACCGACCATCGTTTTCAAACCAGGCAAACATTCTCATGAGCTTACCCATCTTTTCATAGCAAGCATAGATGGTGAGTAGGACATAGCATAAGCACAGATCCATTATCACTCATTATTTAGGCCAACACCGAACAGTCTCCCCATGTGTTAAAGGGAGGGCTCCTTTATAGACTCATATGTCTATGTCTTTCATATCCTTGTCTGTATGGCGTAGCCTCTGTCTTTGTTTACCATATGCTTAAACTTACTGCACTGTGAAACATAGGCCTTTCTCCCACTACACAGGATCCTCAAATCCAGGTTTAGGCTCCATCTTTGTTTATTATATGCGCATACCTGCTACAGGATGAAACCTAGGCCCATTGGTATAGGACTCTCAATCCTAGACCTGGACAATAAGCAACCTACGGTACGTATATTTCACACCACTAGTGTGGACACAGACTGCAGGCACGGCCAAGCATCCATGCACGATAGAATACGGCTACGGCTAAGCACATCCGGTCTAGCTTCACACATAGCGGTCCAGGCTGAAACACCTGACGTACCTCAAAACCTCTGCCACTAGCATACAACGATTACCATCGGAAAGGAACCCGGCATAGGTGGCCTCACATGGTCCCTCCCAACAATAGCAATTCAATCTCAAACCCTCAACAGCACCCACCCATGTGTCTGACCTCTCCTGGGCCGCTTAGTCGAGCCTTGTCAGCCACCCAAGTCTTAGAACAGCAACATGCACACATGCATCTCCTAAGCTAACTCCCTAGAATTTCCATCCACATCGACTACGGTCACCAAGGGCGTTCCAACCCAAGAAAAAAGCGCATTTAGGCCATACAAGTAGGGAAGGATCGCTATATCGACGCAATAACACCTTACATCACCAAAACAAGAGGAACTTCCACTCAACACCCACAACTCATGGAAGAATAACCTGATGAAAACAAAAACACAAGACAGAACCTAGAAGAACTTTTCGACGGCACAGACGCACCTGTACCAACACCTCAACTAGAGATCGACCAGAAAGGAAACCTCAATACCGATCAGAAGACGACCCCAACAAGGAAGCCCAAACCAAAATACACCTTCAAACTCCACTGCAATCTAATAAACACAAGTTCCATGTTAAAACATTCAACAGAGATCTTTGACCTACTCGATGACAACGGCATTGATGTCCTATTCATCACAGAAACATGGCTGGACGGCAACTACAAAATCACACTCCAAAGCTGCCTCCCAGCCAACTTCAAATGCCTTCAAATAAACAGGAAAAATGAAAATGGAGGAGGCATCGCAATAGCATTCAAAAGACACCTGAAAATAAAAACAGACGAACCTCTTAACATCAACTGTGAAACCATGGTCATACACCTAACAGCAAGCCCAAAAACCAACATCACATTCATCCTGGTGTACAGACCACCGAAATACGTTGCAACCTTCGTCGATAACTTCATAGAAGCATCACCAACATAGCCATCAAGCACGAAGATTTAATCATCCTGGGCGACTTCAACATCTGGTTTTAAGAAAGTCACGCCAACTCCCAAAACTCACTGATTGGACAATTTACAACCATGAAACTATGACAGCTGGTCAAAGGGGCAACACACTCGGCAGGACACACCCTCAACGCAATCTTTGTCAAGGAAAAACTCATCACCACGGCACCGCCAATACAAATATTGTGGAGCGACCATCTCATAATCCCATTCGTGATCAGACTACCAACTCAAGTCTGCATCCTACCCCCCAAACTCACAACCACCACAAAAAGAAACTGCAAAGGCGTCAAAGCAAGCAACCTATTCGAACAAGTGGAGATGAACAAACCCTCAACTATAGAACTAGAGCTGACTGACCTAGACGGGAAAGCGGAGCTACTACACAAATGGATTGCTGATACAATTGATAAGATCGCCCCCCGGAAAAACCATTCAGCCCATCAAAAAAAAGAGCAATGGCAAAATGGTTCACCCCATTACTAAGCACCATGAAAAAGGACAACAAGAAGATGGAACTGGAATGGAGGAAAGAATACCACCCAGACAAAAAAATACTGTTCCAGAAACAAATCTGTGCATACAAGGAAGAAATACAAAAGGCAAAGAGAAGGCATTATGATGACAGAATCACCAATGCCAGCAAACACACAATAATAAATGTTCAACATCATTAAAGAATTGAGAAACCCACCAGGCTGCGACAACACCCCAACCCCCTCAGAAACTTTGCAATGACCTGGCAGGCCACTTCAAGAACAAAATCAACGACATCCGACAAATCATACAAAACAGACCAACCAACCACAACATTCTACCAACCGGACCTAACAGTGAGTCACAGCACAAACTCCAAAACTTTCCTGAAATATTAGCAGAGGCATTCATCTTGCTGGTAAAACACAGCAAGAAAGCAGGATCACCCATGGATCCCTGTCCCCCTGACATCTACAAATCAATCCTCGCACAAGGAACGCCATCAGAATATTACAGAAATCTCATAAATCTCTCACTAGCAACAGGAACTGTACCAAGAGCATTCAAATCAGCATATATGTGGCGACGTAGAAGACCTCTCCAACTACAGGCCGATTTCAAACATACCCTAACCAGCAAAACCCCTCGAAACCTACATGTACAAACTAACCCAAGAACATGTAGAAAAACACCACCTGTCAGGCCAAGCACAAGTCGGTTTCAGACCCGCAAAAGGAACATTAACAGCACTACTATCCATCTTGGACGACCTCAAAACTACGCAGACTGCAACACAACCTCAGCCCTGATTCTGCTCGACCTCTCCGCAGCCTTCGACACAGTTAACCATGACATCCTGACCAAAAGACTAGAAGACATAGGCGTAACGGACATGGCAATACGCTGGATTAAATCATTCCTAGCAGACAGAACAGAAACCGTATGGATAAAACCCTTCAAATCCACCCCACGAGTTAACGACTGTGGAGTACCACCAGGGTCCTCACTATCACCACTGAACTTCAACATCTACCAGACTCCAGTAATCAGAATCTTCAAAAAATACAACATTACATGCTACAACTACGCAGATGACACTCAAATCATCTACAAAATCGAAGACACTCAAGCCGATCACTCAACCCTAATCGAATGTCTAAAAGAAGCCTTTAACTGGATGAATGCCAACAACCTGAAAATCCACCCAGGAAAGACAGAAATCATGATTATATCCAAATACCAAGAGATCAACACCTACATTCCATGGCCAACGGATATGGGAACCGCACCAACACCATCTAAGGTAGTAAAATATCTGGTAGTCCTGATGGACAACACCCTAACCTTAGAACCACAAATAAATGCAACAGTCAAGAAATGCTTTTTCCTCCTCCACACGGCAAGAAGAATCCTACTTTTCCTCTCCTTCACGCACAAAACACTTACAGTCGTCGCCCTCATCATGTCAAGAATCGACTAAGCAAATAGCCTCTACCTCGGAATACCAGAATACCTCCTGAAGAAACTACAATGGATTCAAAATACCAAAAGCCAGACTACTCCTCAAACTATCCAGAAGAGACCACATCACTCCTGCCCTAAAAACACTACACTGGCTCCCAGTAAAACATTGAATCACCTTCAAAACAATGTGTATAACGCACAGGGCAATCAGTGGACAAGGATCAGAAATCCTACAAAAGAAAATAACAATCTGCAAGCCAACGAGACTCCTCAGGTGTTACGCTCACCTGGTTCCCACAGGGGCGTCGGTCGTACCCGGTCAGCTGCGGTCTCCACCAACGTGATGCGTAGTGCAGAGATGACTGTTTGGACTGGCCCGCCTCGTTTCGTCTGCTTGACCCGAAGAAGTATTCTCCTGCAAGTGGAGAAAGGGATTTAGCAACCCGTGGATTTTAGCAAGGACCCCCCGCTGCTCCCGATCTCCCCACTAGTCACCTCCGATATTTCCTTTTAGTAAGCTCATCTTATGTATTTAAATGATGAGCTCTCCATCCTGCGTGGCATGCAGGGGCGCGTAGATACCAGTTACTTCACTGGCTTGAAGGTACTGGAGGAGTTCCGGCTATTGACTCGGGGGCTTATAAAGTTCAAAAGAGTTCAATATGTCTGATGTTCACTCTTGTTCCATTCCCTTTTTAGAATTGCACTGGGTCCAAAAGAATATTGCCTGGAGGTAGCTGATGGCGTTTGGGTAAGAGTCTGTATTTCCCAACACTGTCCGGTAAAGTTGCCTGGGTTTAATTTGTTGTTTTCTCTCCCTTTATAGGTGCGGCACATGAAGATGTGGCATGTTAAAGGGTAATGCCTCAGGTGATAAATCAGGTAAGTCTATGGTAAGTGATGATATTTGTCGGCTTCCGGGCTCACCTTGTTGTTTCTTTGGTTTTCCCCAGATGCTGGAGTTCAACAACGAAAAAGATGGAGAGAGCGCCGAGTTGAAAGATGCTGTGGACTGGTGAGTATAACGCGGCGGTGCAGCTGGCGATGCGACACGTGTTGGAATAATGTTCTTTCCAGGCTCGGAGACGTGCTGGGTCCGGAATCAGGTAAGGAATAAAAACGATGTTCATTATCTAACCTTTTCTCCTTCTTTTCCCCTTTTCCTAGGAGCTCCGGATTCGAGGCGGGCGTGGCAGAAGACTGGATGCAGGCTTGCAGGCACGGTGAGCGTTACGCTGCAGAATGCAGAATAACGCAAAGCGTGTGCTGCTGATCGGGCGTGGTTTAAATAGCCTCCAAAGTAGTTCCAGGTAAGAAGTTCCCCAGAACCACACCCGAGTAAAAAATAGTCCCTGTAACAAAATAGTCCCATCTAAGCCTCACGTTGGCTTGGATTCAGTTGCAGCATGGTCTGCATCAGGTAAGTAATGTCTATGAGCCTGGCACCTATGGTGCCAGGACTGATTCCTATTATGAGCCTGGCGCCTAAGGCGCCACGACTGAACCCAAACAGCCCCCAGCCGTGGCTGTTGGGGTTTTGATAAATATCTGGATGCCTGCTCCCGGGGCTGATGGATTCGATCCGGATGCCCGGGGGTAGGCATCATGACATCAGGTGAAGCAACGAAATCTGCCTGGAACTAAAACCATATCTCAAGAAAAGACTTGGAGGCACCTCCTTCTACCACCTAGCCGCCAAAACCTGGAACAACATCCCAAAAGAAATAAGAAACACCACCGATCACCTAAAATTCAGGAAATTACTAAAAACCTGGCTCTTCAACACCACAGACTCAAACTGAAAACCAAAACTCAGAAAGGAAAAAGGATGACTAAACTTAAGAGGACACTGACAACACCCTGCACCGACTAAGACTCCCACCACAACTAGACAGGTAACACCAAGTCAAATATAACACAAGCAACACCCTTTAAGACAGAATCAACAACCCCAGCCAATCCCAGCCAACATTGTCACTCGTCCCATAATTGCTACCATGTACGAAAATGCTGTAGAGTTGTCTAAATGTTAGCAATCACCACACTCGAACTGAGCTGTGGACTTTAGCAGGTACACTCGTCATATGAGTGGAAAAGGAAGGCAGATAAGGTTTTTTTTTTTAAACTCTTTATTGATTTTTAATAACATTACAAAAAACAAACAAAACATATAACATTTAACCAACAACATAACTGGCCGTATGGCACTCGGCATAGATGTCCTTTCACGTTTTCGCCTCAGAGTGGGTGGGGGATCAAGTCTTTTGGACCTCCTCATTTCTCATGGCCGTTTTAGTGTTTACTTTTCACGCCTTTCTGTTCTGGGGGCTTATCAAATGACTGTCCTTCACTGCTCCTCCCCCCCTCCCGGATGTTCTTCTTCACTGTCTTCTCTTTCTTCAAATAAGTTCTGCATCAGAGAGTTCCATGCCATCATTCTCTGTCCCGTTTCCCCCACTCCTTTCTGTGCCGCCTTTATCCACACTGCTGTCTCTGTCATTGCCCATTTCTTAGAAGGCAGATAAGGTTATGAAGGAAGTTGATGGAAGTGGAGGCCAGATGTGAAATGGACTGTGTATACCGGACAAGGCCAGATCAGGACAGAAGGTGCAGAAATGCCCCCACAACCCATCCGGGGAGATTACGCAAACCCAGAGCCTCACTTCGAGACAGAAATGGCAACTAACCAACCCACTAACAATTTCCCCCTCTGCATACACCTCTCAAACTCCAAACCAAACACAACCACAAACCTAAAGCACAACAAACCGCACAAACTTCACTACATTGCAACAACAAAACGAAAAACACACATAGACTCACACAACAGCACACAACGACTAGCGACCGCAAACAGCCCGGGCCCAGCCAACGGACACACCGGGCTGAGACCGCCACCAGCACATCACTGCTCTCTTGGACGTTTCCAGCTTCCTCCCACTGACTCACCCTCCCTTTCCCCTCTTTCAGAGCCGCCAGAGTGCCAGGGGAACACTCCGGTGGTGATAGTGCGCAGTACAAATGTACTTTAACATTAAAATTATTAGACGCCGGAACTACCTTGCGTTGTCCCCTACTGTGACTTCTAGGATAGGTATTAAAAGTCATTTACACTCCTACCTTCTGTCTCCCTTCCATTCTCTCGGGCTACCCGTCCCCACCTTCACCCTATGTACGGGTAGTCCCACATGTGTGGATGAAGGGGGACCTTGGACTCGGAGTACAGTAGTCACTAGAGTAAATGACGTTTACTTTTGTAGGGTGACCCTCTTAGGCCCTGTAGGCATATCATCCACGTCCATCCTGTTGTGTATAATGTTAATAATACCAACAAAACTGATGTGTTCTGCTCATCCCTGTGTCACAGTACCTCTAGCCTCTTTCCTGAAGGGGCCCCAGCATTGCACATCCATTTCACAAGGAGTTAGCATCCTCAGCTGCACTTCATTTGGTTTCTGGTGCAACCACCCAAAAACAAGACAGTGCATGAATCGTGTAATGTAGTAAATGGGTGATGCTCCATTAATTGTGCAAAGCCAAATATGTTTGGTTTAAGGTATTATGACGATATAGGGAATTAATGAGTCTTCCTTTCAATGTTCGAGGAAAGTTATGTGGGAGACTAGTAAAACTTCCTTTTTGTTAATGAACGTGTTTTTGTGTAATACTGTTTAACTGTTCATGACTGAGGTACCTCTATTTACTGGCAGTAGTTTATGGTGTCTTGTTTCAGTTCTGTACAAATACTCAAATGTGTGTTGAAGCCTTTCTTTCGGGTTCTCATCTTTAAATTCCCTGTTCTCTCACCTTTGGCTATACACTCTGATTTAGCTGTCACAAAACTCTTTTGTGTAGTTGTACTTCAATCCTGAGCCGTACAATCACCAGAGGCTACCTTCTTTGGTGTTGGTTTACCTCCTTGTTAACAACTCTCTTCCCTGTAGATGGTAACTATCCTTCTCAATGGACTACCTTGCTTACGGGTTGTCTCATTGTTGCCCAGTGACTCCATTGTTGTTCGCTGACTTTCTTATTCACGGTTGACTTCCATGTTGATGTTGTTTGATCTTAATGTTGATGGTTCCCCCATCTCCTTTCAGTGGCCAATCTCCTTGCTCATGGTCTTTCTCATTTCTGATGTTTAACTTTTCTGTTGCTGGTAGGCCTGGCCTTCATGTTAATGGCCTGCCTCATTCTTAATTGTTGGCCTCCTTGTTGGCCCTTGCCCATTTGATGTTTGACCACTTTTTGTCAGCTATACTCCTTGATGACAGGTTCTTTTTTGATAGTGGGCCCCTTTGTTGATGGCAGGCTTCTGACTACCGACTTCTGTGTTTATGTAAGGGTCTTTATTGATGGTTGGCCTCTTTGATGATGGCTGGTCTCTATTTTTGGTAGATCTCTCTATTGCCACTTGACTGCCTTGTTGAACATTTCTTTTTCTTTGCCTCCTTCTGACGGTTGGCCCTCTTGTTGATGCTTGGTCCTCTTGTTGATGCTTGGCCCTCTTGTTGATGGTTGGCCCTCTGGTTGATGCTTGGACCTCTTGCTGATGTGTGACCTTTTTGTTGATGCTTGGCGACCTTGTTAATGCTTTATCCCCTTTTTGATTCATGGCCTCCTTTTTGATGCATGGCCTCCTCTTCGATGCATGACTAATTTGTTGAGGTTTCTCCTCCTTCTTGATGATTGCTAATCTTTTCTATGCTTGGCCTCCTGATGGTTGGTCTCCTTGTAGATGCTTGTCCTTTATACTTGGCCTCCTTGTTAATGCTTTGATGCTGATTATTGGATTTGATGTAGCTACTGGGTGCCAAATACTTTTCTTTTTACTAAATTAGGCACAGCTCGAGATATATGTGCACTTATATAGATCCAGTTAGAAGAACAGATGGGTATTGCATGGTAATCTGGGTATTGCTGGCATAGAAATGGTCACCTTAAAGTGAGAAATCATGACAAATAGCGGAAAACGGTCAACATAAAAATTGAAGGGGGTGAATAAGACAATGCCCATGTTTCTTCAGATAAAGTTATTTACTAAAGGAATGCTGCTCAGCGGGCTGTCATACAGCGTGAGAGCTCTATTGGTTGCAGATTTGTTAACTCCATATAGAGGCGATTTTTGGTCTGATCCGATGGCTGGCCAGACACCTGATTAGAAGATACTACATTTTAGGTGGTTTCCAGGTGAGTCTGTGTCTGAAGTCATCTAGCTGGTTCGGTCTATTTTTCCATCAAAGGGAGGTTGGTATTGAGACTGTACAAACACACCTATATTGGGCCAACTTCTACATTTTTAAGATAACAGGATAATCATAAAATGATGACAGGTATCAACGATTGACTGCAAATTAGAGTTGTATTTCCACCCAAAACCCGAGGGGATTTTCTGTCAGTGTACCACCCCCAGAGGCACTACTGTTCTGAGGATGCACTGCCCATGACCCATAGGGAAGGTCTGCCCCTCGGAAGTAAGGGACGACAGCCTCAGATTGCTTTTTTTATTGAGGGTGTTCCTCGTTTTGTATGGTTGCCCTCTGTGCTGATGATTGTCCTCTTTGCTGATGATTGGATTCCAAGATGAGAGTTTGACTTTATGTTGAATGTTGTTCAGCTTGTTCATGTTTTTTGTCCTGGCTCACATTTAGTTTGCATATGTATTGTTCAATATGTTTGTTGGATGTAGACATCCTTGTTTTCCTCCCTCTTGACAGTTGCCCTCCTTTCTGACAATTGGTTATCTTGAAGGTATTAATCGTCTTAAGGACTGGCCTTGTTGGCTTTAATATGGCTGGCTGACCTTGTTTGTGATAAGTCGCCCTTTGACAACTGTATTACTCCCCTGCTGCAACCACTCCCTTTCTGTTGACTTTTCATTATCTCGTCCATGGACTAATGGATAGCTCCATATTGAGAAATGTTGTATATCTACTTGTTTGTGCCAAGTTACCAATTTTGTCTATCTCCCCACACAGCGCAAGTCTGAGGACCATCCGACTGAGTTTGCAGAGCCAGCTCAAGAAAAAACTCCAAAGTCGTTGCAGAAAGCCGTGGCCTTAAACACTTCTAAGAGCTTCCCGTCTCCAACATCTTTGCCACCTGCATCCTGCCCCACAAAACTCTCCCCCTTCTGCCACTCCCCAGTCCCACGTCAATCATCCAAATGCCCCACCCCAAGCCCCTTGGCTCCCTGCACTTTACCGGTGTGCCCAACTGCCAGCCCTGCCCTGGCGCCTCGGTCCCCGGCCATCAGCCCTGTTATAAACCAGAACCCCAAAGGCAAGGAAGCAGAAGAGAAGAGAGTGGAAGGCCAGCCCCCAGCGGACTTCCCCAAAACACTGGAACCTGGTGAGTCTCTAGCCCTCTCCACATTCTCTGAGCCCCCAAAACATATTGTTTAAAACAATGAAAACTATTTTAAAAAATCATTGACTGCCACAATCGGAGTCATTCTTGTAAAAGGGTGACTTTGGCTCCAGTCTCTGTTGCAAAATGGTAATTGCTCTATGCCTCTGGTGCTATCTAAATGGAAATCTCCTGATATGCTGGAGTGAGCAAGTTTGATGAGTGAGATTACAGAGTGAGGGAGCTCGCACGTCCTAGAAGGTGGGAACAGACACTCTTGTGGCAAGTCAAAATCTCTCATTGGGAAAGGGCCAGTACATATAAGAGAATAGTGCCCCAGAGACCTGACTGGCCTTTCACATTGTGGCCTTCGCTGAGGCCCTGCAGCAGTGATACTTGATGACCAGTTAGTCAGGATATGGTATTGATTCATGTTAAATGTGGAGAAGATATTAGTGCAGCAGTAAAGTGGTCAGGAGGAGTATTGTATTAGCTGCTTAAGTGCTGAAGGAGGCACTGGTGCACCAGTTTTGCTTTAAGTGAATAAAGCTTTGATTGAGGTTCATTCTATTACAGGAAGGTGCTTTAAATACAGGGGTGTGCCTGCCTGGGTCAGGTGGTGGGTTGGATTCGCCTATCCAGCGTAAGCCCCCGTCATTTAGTCTGTTTTGCACAGAGAACTGTTTCTGTGCCGACACCATTGCGAACTGGCAGATGTACACACTCGTGACGTCGCCCCGCATATTGGGCATGTGTTTGTGTGTGTATTTCAGAAATCCACGTACAGGACATAAGGGTTGCCCCTACTCGACAATAAGCTTTCTGCGCCAGGAGTTCCTGATTACTGCTAAAGGGGCATGGTGTGTCTTCCGGTGCCAGATCCTATTTACGCACCTGTTATACTGAATCCGGCAGTGCGTGCCAGTCTTCAGCCACTAAAGGAGCAACAGCACAAGAACTCCAAATACACTCCGTGTAGTTTACTTTCGATGGAATAAACACGGTGTTGCTGACCAAAAGCAATTTTTGTGTTTTATGCAAAGTTTGCCTTATAAAAGCCGACTCAATGAGATTTTTAATAGTGCTTTCGAACTCTGTGTTTGCAAAAGGTACATTGTATGACTTTTCCACATCTGAGCCCAAGTAACTTTGAAATCCTGCTCTACCTTTTATTTGTTTTTCGTTGACAATGCACCGTGCTCCATCTTTACCAGAATGTTCATACCAGAATGTGCATCAGGTTTGCTATAGCAGACACACCAAATCTCTTAATTACTGTAATGTTGCTGGGAATTTTGATGGAGCGGACATTGTTGTATCATCTTGCCTTACTTTTGAGCAGTACTGTTATTTAGGGGGTACCTATGCGTGGTTGGAGCCTAGAATTTCACTCTGTTGAAAGGGAGCACTTCCCTACAAAAATTGATTGAAGGGTAAATGCATATCATCATTGCAAATCGTAGAGATGCACGTTTTTCTTTTTTTTTTACTGTTATAGTTTTTTATATAGGGTGTCTAGTACACTGATCAAATGTATCAATGCATGACGTGTAAAATGACTTATCATTTCTGTGCTTTGCTGAAGTTATGTATGTTTTGTCGGGTTGTTATCTGTTATTAGACTGTGTTATTGATACTCTTATAGCACACCCTTTGCAATTGTCATGGCTGCTTGGCACTTATGGACAGAAAGTCATATGTTGGTGTTGGTTGGGGTAGGATGTTGGTAGGAGTAGAGGAAGGAGAGCATAGTAGCAGTTCCTTCACTGTTGCTGAGCAGAGATTGGAACAATCCAGGTTTTGGTGGCACACTTTTGAGAAATGGCTTGCATACATGCTGGGGTATTCTTATCAGGTTTAAGTATGTGTACTGGCCCAGCCGAGTTCATGCATGTATGTTGTGTTCTTTGCTAAGCCATGTATTTGTTTCCCCCCTCAGATCTGCCTCAAGGATACACGTATCCAGCTGTCAGCATGGGCTACTCATCTCCATCCTTGCATGACGTGCAATCTGCTGACCCTGCTGACACTGAAGCTATGCAAACAACCCCCACAGCAGCAGAGCCAGAACAATCCAGGACAGCCACCCCTTCGGGACCTCCTCACTGTGATATACTGTGTCCTACTCGCCCAGTGGAGAAGGACTCCACTGATCAGGATGTTTCCATTATCGATGCAGCCACTGCCGAGCCTGAGGACACATGTGAGAGGAAACTGGCTTCAGTAGAACTGCCCTCAGCCAACTTCACTACCAACCCTGGAGAATTTGAAAAACTTGGAGAACCTGTCTTGAGTGAGGAGTCCCCGCAGCTTGAGAGCCTCACTGAATCTTCTCAGGAAAGGCCTGAAGATGTGCGCGACTCAGAAGAGGAGACAGTTGAGCAGGTCACAATCATATCGACAATCCCTTCTCCTAACACTTCAGATGAGAACTTGGTGGACATAAAAAATGTGGAGGAACAGGTTTTACAGGTTTTAGAAAAGGAAGATGAAGAATTAATTTTGAAGAGGGCAGAGGTTCCAGAAGGGCCAGAAGAAGTGGAAGTGATAAAGGAGGAAGTGGATCTGGTGACTGCTTTGTCAACAGAAAATGGTTCTATTTGTGGACTGGATGTGTTGATTGCAGCTACCATCGACTTGGGTGACTTGCCTGACCTGTGTGAGAGAGGTTCCTGTCCTTCTCTAGCATCCCCATACCCAGACACTTCCGGTTTCTGCTACGGCTCAGGGATGCTTGGGATAGCACTACTCAGCGAGCTGGCAGGTCTGGAGTTCAACCATCAGGAGTCTGTTGAAAGGAGCAACGGTAAGACCCCAACATTCTGCTATAATCTCCCTACATTTTTTGCTAAGTGATCACCACCATTAGGCTGGCTCAGTGGACTGAGTAACCACCATCATCATAACTTCCATAATCCTGAGGTCAATTAGTTGAGTACCATTGATGTTGCTAATAATAACACATATTACTCAAACACCTACACGCATTTGAATTTGTGGTGTGCTTTAATGCAATAGTTTTTGTTAATAGTAACAACATTATTTTGATAACTGTTTCTGGCTGGATGTTTCCTCAAAAAAATTAAACATGTTGATAAATTGTCCTCGATGACCAATGTATTTCATTGTCTGATGCTAGTTGCATGAACATTTTAATGTAATAGTCATTTGTATTGCGCCAGTTACCACTGTAGGGTTTGTCCAGAAAAGGTATTATGCCTAGAAGTGGACTGAGAACCAAAAGTTGCCCTGGATGTTTTTTTTTAGGTACCATGCAAGTAAGCCCAAACTCTAAAAGTAGGGGTTTTGGTTTCCTCTACAAAAGATAGGAAAAAATGGGCAGAATAGTGAATTTTAAAAACGCAACTATTATAATGCAAAATGAACCTATAACATTGGTAGGTTTGAGGAATAACGTAGTGAAAGCTTTATGTTATGTGGCATTTGTATAGCGCCCAATGCCATTGGTATGACCTCAAAGTGCTGTGGGGTGAATGCCGTTGGTGGACCGAGGTATGAGAATGGAAGGAGGATTTTTACAAAGCGTGTGTGCATTTTAGCCAGCACGAAGGTAGAGAGGGGCGGATAAGTCCCTGCTAGTGACCCATGTAGATCTTGCTAGTGGGTGCATGCTATGATACACTTTTAGGAGAAGGAGACTGATTATGTGCCCCGCTGTACTGAATATTTGCCGTGGGACATAGCTGAATTCTAATGGCAGAGGTGATGTGCGTTATGAAGTCGAGTAGTGAATTGCTGCAGATGTACACGGGTATGTGGCTGTGCCCTGGGCGGGATACAGCTATGTTCTATTCAAAATGCAAGCCTACAGCTGTGGGAACAGATGCAGGGCAGTGGCACCTGACAGCAGCAACACCCAAACGCAAGCCCGCACCACAGTCCATGAAGGAAAAGATAGAGGGCAGTGGTATAAAACAGTAGCTAGTTTTAGACTAAAGGCCTACAGCACTATCCCTGTGTAAAAAGATGCAAGGTAGTGGCCGCAGACAGCACACAATTCAAACTACAAGCCTACTGCATTATCCCTGTGGGAAAAGATGCAGGGTAGTGGCACCAGACAAAAGCGAGATTCAGACAACAAGAAGCCTACAACAATGTGCCTGTGGACAAAGATGCAGGGTAGTGGCACCAGACAGCAGCAAGATTCAGACTGCAAGTCTGCAACACCGTCCCTGGGGGAAAAGATGCAGGGTAGTGGCACAAAACAGCTAGATTCAGACCACATGTCTACTGCACTATCACTGTGAAAAAGAGATGCAAGGTAGTGGCACAACACAGTGGTTTGGTTCTAAATACAGCTAGATTCAAAATACAGCCCTACAGAACTATTCCTTTGGAAAAAGATGCAAGTGGCACAAAACAGTAGCTTTATTCAAAATACAGGCAGGCCTAAGACACTATCCCTGTGAGAAAAGATGGCAAGTATAACACACTCTTTACTTCAAAGGGATGTGGGTTAGAGCAGAGATGGAAGGAAGGGTCAGTTTGGATGGGAGACATGGTTAGAAGAGTAGACAACTCGGGTCCCCACACAAAAGGGACCCTTGGCACAGAGGCACAATGGGGAATCTCCAGAGTTCCCTATCGGCCAGTCTACCACTGATTGCGCACACTCCTGGGGTAACCAGACTTGGTTGGCTAAGAGGCAACTGAAATGAAGAAGAGGAGAAATGGAGAACAACTACAGGAGTACATATCCTTGAAGGAGGGAATTTAAGAAGATGAGGAAAATGGTGCAGATGTCTGTTTCTGCATGGATGGGTTGGATCTCACGTGTGGTGAATTGAGGGAGCAGTGTTGAGAAACAAATAGGGTGAAAGCGATGAGCCAGTAATTGGTCAGTGTTTTAGGCAGGGCTATGTAAATTGTTAAGGGTCCAAGGAAGGAACTGCTTTACATGGAAGATCTTCAAGCATAGAGAATAGCAGGGTGCCCAAGGTCGGTTATGGGAGGAGTGGGGATCCCGTCCAAATGTAGGAATCATTCTCAACTTGCCACCCATTTTATGCCTATCATACCCTCGGGCATTGTCATGCAACTCCTTGTGATAGTTCATAAGTGCAGGTATTTAAAGTAGCACACAGCGAGTATTGCACTTTTCCCCCATACTATGGAATATTCAGCATCACAGGGAACGGAACCAGAGGATGCTCTGCAGAGTTTTTCCAGAGCTATGTGAACTCAGTGCTCTGTGCCGTAGCCCCACGCCTTGTCATACTTCTTGGTTCCCCTCATCAGTCTTTTTCTCTTTCTATTGGAATTGTATTGGTTCTGGTTAAAACGTGTGATAGTAGAAGTGTGTATGGGGAAATGGTTCTGGAGACTAAGCACAGTAGCCACTACAGTAAGTAACATGCACTAAATCCTACGTTCCATGCTTTCAAAATAGTCAGAGGGGTTTTTAAGGACAGCTTAACAGAACTGTGAGTCTGCAATTGAAATTAAATCAAGTCAGAATCGTAATGCTTACAGAAAGCATGTAACGTGGATCAAGTGGTTACCCTGCAAATGATAGGTGGAATGTAACATTCTCCAGCATTGGATCTTTCATGGATTCACATGCTTAGAATATTCCCTGTCGTCAGGCCGGGAACCTCAGTATATTTATGAACAAAAGTTTTCCCTCGGAAAACCCGACACTTTTGTGTCCTATCGATGTCCTCTTGGGCCGCTTACGCATTTCCCAATAGGACGTACGGTATAAATAGCCCCGCCCCCGCGGCTCCCTTCAGATTTCAACCGTCTCCAAAGTACTCAGGATCACCTTGTGTTTCTACTCTTTGTAAGGTTGTAATTTCTTTCCTTATGTCGGGGAAAGTGCTGTTCCGCCCGTGTGCCACGTGTAGGATGAAGAAAGTGTATGACGGAGATGGGCACATAGATTGCCTTTATTGTCTTTACCCCCATCACTCTGCAGACAACTGTGAGGTTTGCAAGGGGTTCTCACAAAAGACATTGAAAGACCATAATCGGCGTCTAATAACGTGGCTGAACAAAGGAGGCTACCTTCAGTCTGAGGTAGGGTCGGTGCACAGTCTGACATCGAACAGGCCTAAGTCCCCTGTAGTTCCTCGCTGCTCTGTGTCAGCGGAGCCTCCGGCAAAGAAGCCACGCCCTGAGGAAAAGGGTTGTTCTTCGTTGGGGAAACATCTGACAAAAGACGCCCCTTCTACATCATCAAAACATGGTCTGGTGGACCAAGGCTGTCAACAAGGGAAATCTTCCTCTTCGTCTAAAAAGGACAAGAAATACCCTTTAAGGAGATCCTCCTCAGGAGACCATCATAGGTCTTCCTCGGGTAGAGATTCGACGAAGCACTGGCCTAGAGAATCAAAAAAGGCGGGATCCCCTAAATAGTTAGCGTCCTACCACTGCCATCAACGGGAGTCCCGTTGTGGACGGCTTTGCTACCGCCTGCGCAGTCAACACCCGCAGTGGCCTCGTCGAACCCGGCGGTGACGATTGTTGAAGCGGCGCCTAAATTTCCATCGTTGACGGTGGATCCTCCAGAGGTTTGGCAACCGGCAGTGTATGATACAGTTCTGCCGGATACCCTATTACAACAGGAATCGCCTTGCTCAGTATCGTCGATGGAGGAGGAGAGGGAACAGGTTGTTTGTCCAACGGATCTTGGTTTACAGGGCGTAGGCCCGTCGACGGCCTCGGAGATGCAAAGTGCCCCCTCTTCATCGTCTCTGCTGAATCTGCAATCACTGCTGTCTTTACAAGTGTTGTCTATGCTGCAATCCCTCTTAAGTCAGTTAGATGCAAGGCTACCTCCCACAGGTACTCCTCTAGGGATGCCGGTGATACCTGTCGACGACGCGACAGGTCCCGCTCCACGATCAACGTCACCGGCTGGGTTGCCGGCCTCCCGTCCGGTTAGAGAAGACCCCTGTGCCCCCCCCCGGTCACACCCGGAAGAAGGTGAATTGCAAGATTCTGACTCAGATCAAGGGCCTAGAGACTCCTTCTCGGACATTTCATCATCGCCTTCGAGGGACCCCACGTGGGAATCGGATGGAAAAGTGGAAGCTCCTAGAATCCCGGCACAGCCGTCACCACCAGATGACATTGGTTCCTTCCATGCCATGATGGCGAAAGCCTGTATCGAATTTGGTCTGACCCCAGAGGAAGAAAAGAAGGAATGCGTCTTGTTGGACCATATGGGGAAGAGGAGAAAGTCAGTCTTTTCGGTTCCCATTCTGGACCATGTTTGGCAGGAAGGCTTGCGCACCATGCGTCATCCATTTTCGGAGCCTGCAATTAAGGGCAGGTTGGAAAAGAAGTTTAAAGCCCCGGTCTCTACACCTAAATGTTTGACCGCGCAACCCTCCCCTGAATCAGTAGTGTCGGCGGCGGCGGGCAGAAAAGCTAGGTCGCAACACAAATGCACGACACCTCCGGACAGTGAAGCTAGAAGGCAGGATGCCTTTGTTAAGAAAGTCCTGTCAGTGGGAGCGACGAGGGTCAAGGAGGCTAACTCATTAGCTATCATGGCAAGATACGACCATGAAATTTGGCATCGCTTGGCCCCAATTTTTGAACACCTGCCCGAAGAGCACAGGAAGACAGCCATCTTACTGGTGCGTGAAGGGGAAGAGGCATCAAACCACTCTATCACTCTAATTTTTTTAGTATCTGAATCCGAACTGCTGTTTTCAGTGGATGGATTACATGGTCGTGGTGGTTGGAATTTATATTTATCGGCTCAGGCGTACACCTTGTCGTTTAAGTAATCATAGGTGTCTCTTTTGAATTTCCTAATTTTTCTTGACTCCAAATCGGTCTTATATGCCTTGAGTCGGTTATTTTTTTTTAAACTTTATTTTTAGGTATTTAAACCACAATACAACTTCACACCCACATTAGGGTGGACTTTCAACTTTGCGCTGTAACCCAGGACCCACCCTGTGTCCCCCCCCACCCCTCCCTCATCCCTGTCTCCCAGATACAGTGTCCTCTTTAGCTGGATGTGTGTCTCTCCTTACTCTCGCTCCAAGGATGTGGTAATACCATGGATTAGCCCTCAACGGGGGGTATCCACCGAGTCTGAGGTGTCAGATCCGTGTTCCTCCGCTTCGCCCATCAAGAACAGTGTCAGAGGTCCCCAGATGTCTGGTGGACGGGCATGCAAAGGAAGGAGTTTAATGAAATCTGTTTCAATGTCTTGGTAGTAAAGCATGTCTCTATGCCAGGCGGCGACTGATGGGGGGGGGCCTCGGCCCCATGCCATGGCAACTCTCCTACGAGCCAGAGCCAACAGAACCCCGGCCAGTTTCCTTATTGGAGCTGAAAGCAGCCTGGTCATGCCCAACAGGGCTGCTGTTTGTCTCGGCTGCATAGGTTCTCCCACAATTGCAGTTGTCGTCTCCAGGACTTGTTTCCAGAAAGGAGTCAACTCAGGGCACTCCCAAGCTAGGTGAACAAAGTTTGCTGAGATAGTCCCGCATCTGTTGCATTTCGCTTCTGCATCGGGGTGGTGTTTGTTGGCTTTCGCTGGTGTATAATATGTTTGATGGAGAAAGTTGAAGTGGATAGGTTTTAGGCGTGAGTTAAGCGCCACTTTTTGTGTCTGTTTCAGGATATAGGTCCAGTCCTCTCTGATATGTTAACGTGCAATGACTTTTCCCATCTAGCTTTTGCACCAGTGATGGCGGGGGTCGTGGTGGGA
This sequence comes from Ambystoma mexicanum, assembly GCF_040938575.1. Lineage (NCBI taxonomy): Eukaryota > Metazoa > Chordata > Amphibia > Caudata > Ambystomatidae > Ambystoma > Ambystoma mexicanum. The sequence goes on along the minus strand of NC_090926.1, from coordinate 996,392,685 downwards.
ATGAGGGATTTATAGATCTGCGACACCAGCCTACCTTCACCTTGTGCCTGAATAACATTATGCAGCAATTGCCAAGTTGGTGGTTGAAGCGGCAAGTCTGGCAGCAGGGCCTGTATGGTGTAGCGAGTCCTGAAGTAAAGGAATACATCCAGAGCAGTGTTGCCCCCTTTAATTTTTACTTGTTCTGGAGTTAGAAAGCCCTCTTCTGTGAAGAGACCCCCTAGGGTTTGTATGTTCAGTTTGTCGACCCATTGGTGGAACACTTTCTCTGAGGTCAGTGGGACTCCGGGAATAAACTTGACAGGTAGGAGTGGGGAGTACCGTGAATGAACCCCGAGCTTCTGGGCTAGAGTCTTCCAGACTTTGTACGTCGTGAGCATCACATTCATCGTGGAACTGGGTACAGGCATCTGACTAAAGACGACCGCGGTTAGAAAGTTAGGTGTTGCCAGGGCTCGCTCCACTTGCACGTGAGGTCGGATTGCTTGAGAGGCATACCAATGGCTGAGGAACTGTGCTTGAGCTGCCCAAAAGTATCTCTCTAGGTCTGGCAGGGCCAGCCCTCCACTGGTGACCGGGAGTGGCAGCGTAGTGTGCGCCACTCTGGCTGGCTTGCCCGCCCAAAGTAGCTTGAGGACCAGGCTTTTCAGTTTTTTCGAGAAGGGTTTTTGCAGCAGCAGAGGAATATTGTTGAATAGGTATAATAGTTTGGGCAAGATCACCATCTTCACCAATGAGACCCTTCCCCAGAGGGTTAGTGGAAGAGACTTCCATCGAGAAACCTTGTCTTGGAGAGATTTGACTACCTCTTCGTAATTATCTCGACACACCTCCTGACAATTCAGAGATAGTTGTATCCCAAGGTACCGGACCTTGGAGGATTTCCATGTGAGTTGGAAGTCGTCTGAAAACTGTTTGGTGGCTGGGGTCGGTGGGAATACAATGGATTTTGACAGGTTGATTTTTAATCCTGAAGCTGCTCCAAATTTGATGACTTCCCTCATGACTGGATTCAGATTGTCTTCAGGGTCTCGAATGAACAGTGCAACGTCATCGGCGTAGAGGGAGATGATGAGCTTATGAGGACCTATGATGAGTCCCCTTTGCAGCTGCTGCTCCCGAAGTTTGGAAGCCAGTGGTTCCATCACCAAGGCGAAAATTAGGGCCGATAGTGGGCAGCCCTGTCTCGTGCCTCTTTGCAGATCTATTGGAGCTGATTTGGCTGTGCCTACAATAATTCTAGCACGTGGTTTGGTGTATAGGAGAGAAACAAGTTTGATGAAGCGGGCTCCTAGGCCCATCCTGGTGAGTACCATGAACAGAAACGGCCATTCCACCAAGTCGAATGCCTTTTCGGCGTCGAGAAGAACCGCTACGGCCTGCGATGAGGGATCCAGTGCGGCAATGACACGGAACATTCTCCTGATTCCAAAAGTCGTGTTGCGGCCTGGTATGAAGCCGGCCTGGTCTGCCAGTACAAGGGCGGACATCAATGGCAGTAACCTCCTGGCCATCACCTTGGCGAGTATTTTATTGTCAAGATTGAGGAGAGATATTGGTCGATAGGATGAACAGTCTTCCGGAGGTTTGCCAGGTTTGTGCAGTAGGATAACGTTGGCTTCACAGGCAGTGGGAGGTAGGTATCCTTTTTCCTGCGCCTCTTCGTATACGGCCGCCAGGAGGGGAGCTAGGGTGCCCGCAAATGACTTGTAGAATTCTCCCAATAAGCCGTCCGGGCCCGGCGCTTTGGAGCTGGGGAGGGACTTTATGGCCTCTATAATCTCTTTTTGCGTGATCATCTCATTTAAGGGTTCACGGAGAGACTGTTCGACCCAATATAGCTCTGTGTCTTCCAAGTACTCCAGCGGGGCAGTCGAGGACCTGCTAAGTCTAGCACTGTAGAGATCTTGATAGAAGATCCTGAACTCTTCTGCTATCTTTTCATCGGTGTGGACCGACCCGCCTAGATTGGTCCGAATCTGATCTATTTGAGCATGTTTGTTATCGGCTCTGATTAAATTTGCTGGAAGGGCACCGGGTTTTTGGCCCTCTCCGTATTGACGGACTTGACTATTGCGATTCAGGAATTTAACCTCACGGTCAGCTGTGAGATAGAATTTTTGCAATTCTTCTTTCAAGGCTGCTGTTATTTTTGGGTCCGCCGTGTTTGTGGTCTGGAGCTCAAGGAGTTTTAGCTTCTCCTCGCTGGTTGTAAGCTCGCGCCTGATGAGCTTGAGGATGCCGTTTTCCTTGGCATGGCAGACTCCTCTGATAAAGCATTTTAGGGACTCCCAGATTATGCCTGCAGAGGGGACCGATCTGACGTTGGCTTCGAGAAACACATTGATCTCCTCCCTCAGTTCAGAGGCAAACACCTCGTCTCTTAACGAGCCCGTCTTGAAGCGCCGCCGCTGTAGTGGCGGAGTGGGAGTGGAAGGCGTGAGGTTGAGGAAGAGAAGGGAGTGATCGGAGAGCGTTCTCGGATGTATACAGCACCGGTCGCTTGACAATGGACCACTTGCAGAGGCAAAGAAGTAGTCGATTCGGGAGCTCGTGTTGTGTACCGGTGAGTGAAAAGTGAATACTCGCGCCTCGCCATTCGAGACTCTCCAGGTGTCTAGCAGGTTGAAAGCATTGCAGATTTCTTTTATTTGGAGTCCAGCTTTGGTAGGAGGTTGTGGAGAAGCCTTTGATCTGTCCCTTATAGGATCTAATACCGTGTTCATATCCCCACCCCAGATTATAGTTGCCGGGTCCTGCGTGGAGAGCTGGGTGAGCACCCATCCAAAATTGTCTGGGCCATCTGTGTTTGGAGCGTAGGAGTTGACAAAGGTCACTTTCTGGCCTGCTAAGATGCCGCTTACTAGGATCGCTCTCCCTTCAGTGTCTTTCGCCGTGCAGATCAGGCGGAAGCTCATCCTCCTGTGTATGAGGATAGCGACTCCTCTGGAGTAGGTTGAGTAGGAGGAGAAGTATCTGTGGCAGCCCCAGCTCTTGGCCCACTGGTGGTCCTTCCCTGGGAGAAGGTGTGTCTCCTGAATCATGGCCACGTCTATTTCGTGACGTCTGAGGTATTGAAGTATTTTCCTGGTTTTAGCTGGAATATTGCCCCCTCTTATGTTCCAGGTCAGAACGTTCAATGGGGCGAATAAAACTTTCTATTTACCCACTTTTCTTTGTCAGATGTTAGCCATGGTGTGGCTTCGAAGTGTATTTCGCTAGGTTCGGTGCTTGAAGATTGGATCTTTGATTGACATGACGACATTGATAGCTGTCTGGGAGACGGAGAGCAGGGGGACGGCTGTGAACTAATGGCGCAAAACTTCCCTGGTGAACTCTGAGGGCACCGTCCACGGGCAGACCCCAACTGGCCCGTGGCGTTTCTCTCTTTAAGGTGGGCAACCCCCAACTGGCCCACAGGGAGATCCCTCGACAACCAAATAAAACAGAAAGCGAAACATGTGGATACCATGTCGCTGTGTGAACTGTACCCCGAGAAAACTCAGCTTGTAAACCAACTGGTAGCTGAGTTAACGTTGGAGAATGAACTGGTGCTGTGCTAGGGGCGCCTGGGGCCTTTCCAAGCTTCCCCGCCCCGCGTTGCGCTCTTTGTGAATTGTACCTGTACTTTTTGCATCTTATTGCAAGCTTGTAAGCCGACTCTGGTTAGTCCGGTTTATGGTGGATTCCTGAGATTTCTGTCTCTTTGGGGCCTGGGATGGTTGGGATTCGGGTCGGGGCAGCCTATCTGGTCAAGAAACATGCTTGCATCGTCGGGCGTTTGGAAAAAATTGACCCTCTCCCCTTACTGTACTCTGAACCGTGCTGGAAAGAGCATCGAGTAGGGCATTTGATTGGCTCTGAGTCTTTGTTTGATGGTGGTAAAGGATTTCCTCTGGGTTTGTACTGTGGGGGAGAAGGTTGGATAAAAGTGTACTTTGTCTCCATCATGAAGAAGGTCTCCTTTCTCTCTAGCTAGCCGGAGGATGGTGTCTCGGTCCTTGTAGTTGAGTAGCCTTGCGATGATTGGCCTGGGCAGTGCGCCGGGGGCAGGTCTGGCAGATGGAATCCTGTGCGCTCTGTTGACTATGAATAATTGGGACAATGCTTCTCTACTGAAGAGTGATATGCAGAGTGACTCCACGTATTCCTCCATTTTACCTTGTGGCTGCTGTTCTCTCACACTGATGATTCTTATGTTATTCCTTCTTGATCGACCTTCCAAGTCCTCGCATTTGGCTATTGTCATTTTCATTTGAGCTTCTAGCTGCGAGACTTTGGTTGAGAGGGACACTGCGCCATCATCTAGATTAGACACTCTTTGCTTGACCTCGTTTAAACGTTCTGAGTGTGTGTCCATGCGATGTTGTAGGAGGTCAACCTTGGAGGCGACACCATCCATTTTTTTGTTTAAGTTTCCAATGCCAGCTTTCAATTCCAATAGGAGTTCTTTGATTTCAGATGGGTTACCATCTGAGTCCATCTGGCGTGAGTGGCTGGGGGAGGTTATCTGGTCCTCGCGCTGTACGGGGGCCTTAGGAGTTGCGCCGCCCTCAAACGTTAATTTCCTCTGGGATGTATCATTTTTCCCCATTTTTAGTGCGGATCGGGTGATGTATGTGCTCAGCTGTGTTTTGCTGTGCCAAGAGTGCCCCGCGGACCCACCCAAGGGAACTAGGATTTACCCGGACGGGCAGACTTGTTGGGGGGTTCAGTTGTTTGGAGACCCGGCTCCCCTCAAATGAGCTGTGCCTCGAGCGCTCTGATGAACACTCCGTGGGGACTGTCCTTGGTTGACTTGTGAGGGAGGTTAGGGCTCCTCCGCGGCGGCTGAGGCCTCGATAAGCGGACTCCTCCAAGGGTGATGATGACTCAGGGAGGGGGTAATATTACTCAATGACTTCTGTCTTATGAAGCCTGCCTTTGGTGACACTGTGCCTGGTTGGAAAACGCCAGTGAGTTGGAGTGACTCCGGCCTGGCAGCGAGATGCGTGTTCAGGAGACTAAGGGATGCGGGAAGGACCCCCACGCGCAAGCCGGGTGCCACTCCTAAAGCGATGCAAAAGTCAGAGGTGGGGGGGCCCTCTTATAGCACTGAGTGCGCCCTATATACAAAAAATGCTGGCGTTTCTCTTATGCTGAGGAGCGCTTAGGTCCGCTCATTCCGGGGCAGTCCACAGGGCCTCCGGGTCGAAGTGCTGATTCCTCCAGAGGAAGATGCGCTGGGAAGCAGCGGGTGGCTCCAAACACACCCCGCCACGCATCCGGGGCTCCGCACGGGCCGGCTGGGCCCGTCTCCGCGGCGTCACCAACGGAGCCGCGGAGAGGGTTTGTTCTTGGATCGGCAGGGGAGGGAGGGGGGACGGGCTGGCTCGGGAAGGCCCAACTCTAGCACGGAGCGCAACCTCCCCCCTCCTCCGTACCTGGTGTCCTGGCTGGTCTCTCCGCCTCACGCCGCCGGCCGCCGAAGATCTCAGGCACCGGGGAACTCCGGAGTGGTTGCGGCCGTCCCAGGTGCCGGGGAGCCTCGCAGGATGGGGGACGGACTCCGAGGATAGCGGAGCGCTGGGGGGGCAAGAGCCGGGCCCCCGCCCCAGCCGAGCCCCCGCGGCCCTTGACAACGCCGACAGGTGGCGCCCCGGTCTCGGCCACTCCGCCAGTCGAGATCCGGGGAGGAGCGGGAGCGACCCCCGCGCAGGCGCGATGCAGGCCGACACCTGCAGGGTTTCCAACTCCCTCCTCACCGCAAGCCCGTCCCCGGCGCCTCCTCGAGGACCAGGTGCTCGGTCCACAGCCCGGAGGGGGTCTGCTGCGTAGTGTCAGTTGCCTCGCCGGGCCGTCTGCGCAAAGCTCGGTCTCGAGGCCACACCGGTCCTGTGCAGGCAAAGAGAGACCGATTTTCACCAGGAATTCGGTGGCAGGCAGTTGGACAGGTCAGGAGAACAGGAGTCGGGGATTTGGGTCTTATTAGTACAGGGAACAGCAGGATTGTGCAGGATTGATGCAGGGCTAAAGGGGAGCTCAGACCAAAGCGGCCATCTTGGTTGGCCCTCGAGCGCCCTCTGAGTCGGTTATTTATGTCAGCAAGTATATCCGTGAATGTTTTGGCATCAGTCAGGGCAGTGATTTCAGTGGTCAGTTTGTTGATTTCCTTTTGTAAATTGTCAATGTTGACTGCTAATTCTTTGATGGTAAGCAATATCAGGTGTAAGGAGCACTTATTAAGAATGTTCTCCAATTTCTTTACGAAATCCTTGTTTTCATTACATAAGGTAGTTCTTAATGGTATTCAAAGTCCACGAGGGACCCTCTATGCTCTGAAGTATCGTCCTAACGTCACTGTGTGTCTATTGATGGCTTTCATTATAACGTATTAGAGCTGATTAATTTTCTTTTGTGGGTCTGAATGTTGTGTTGACTGGTGTGTATCTTTTATCAAATTAAGAATAGCATCTGCTTCTTCGGTAGGAAAAAACGAGTATGGTAGCTCTATGGTCAGTAGGATGTTCTATGTCTTCATACGGCCTCCTTGTATGCCACTACTCAAATAAGAGTTGCACGGAAGTGAAGATATTATAATTGGTATGGTGAGTGGGCACCACTTAAGTTTTTGCTTCTTAGAAAAAAATATTGTTTTGGAATCTCATAAGGTTGCATAGAAATGTGAGTGGTGTGCAACCCACTATGTCATGCCTCCGTGCTGGGCATGCAAAATAACACTCAGCCCCCTAAGCTTCTGGGTCTTCTTCCTCCTCCAAATTTGCTGAGATCAGATAAGATGGAAGTATGGGGAGCATAGAAAACACTCCTCCCTCCACAACACCATCATGATGGCCCCCGATATAACTCATCAGGCAATGGTGTGGAATGAACCTCAGTTTTACACCTGTCAATCTTTGGGAGGTTAATGTAAGGACAATACAATCAATGTGCCCTTGGGTCACTCGGTTTTAAAACGGTACCCTGAGGCTGAATGATTCTAGCAACTGCAACCTTACAAGGCAGACAATAGGAAAGAGTGTAGATTTCCAGGCAAGTTTGTAGATGATTTAAACAAGAGTGTGGGACCCCCTCTACTGAGAATGACATTGGTCAAATACGCTGTTCTTTGGAATTTCTTCCACTCAGAAGGGTCTACAACCATGTTGTAGCTCACTTCAGCCTTCACATAAGAGAAATATATCCATTTGTATATCAGTCTGGTCCCACCCATAAGGGCAGTCCAGCTAGGCAACTCTCTGAACAAGAGTACCATCAACAACCCCAGACATGTGTTTTGGCCTTGTTGGCCTGATAGGTAACCATAGAGGCCAGCCCTGCAAAGAAAATGGTGGATACTGATGAGAACCTTATGGTATGGGCCCAGCTGTAGTTCTGAGCAGAGGCATCACAGAACTGGAATGACTGATAACACTCGGTATGGGCATGGGTATCTAGAAGTCTGGTTGGAATAATAACCCTGCCCAAATCCTGGGAATGGACCCACTGAGTTTGAAAGTGGCAAACTCCAGATTATGGGATGGCCACCAAATGTTAACTGAATGCACGACCTCTATTGGAGTTTGAGATCCATTTCACCCCCTATTACCTACAACATCCTGGGGTGCATCACTGAAGAAAAAGAGGAAGACATGTTTATCTGATGTGCAGCCCCATCTCAGACCATTCTAAAGATGAAGCTTTCCTGGGAAGTTGTGACTTCCCCTCTTGCAAACCGGCAAGGACCCTGTGGTGGTACTTAGTTCCCTTGATCAATGGGGCCAAACGTGCCAGGTTGCTTTGGCCATCTCTGGCGAAACACAGACTCTTAAAGAACATAATATATATTTATTTATTCAAAAGAAGATAAAGGCCTAACTTTCTCTACACATATGGGTGGTCCTTGCCTAATTTACTAACTAATTTGCTTGTCAGTCTGTCGTGAAATTCCAAAAGCAAAATGTCAGCTGACCAAATCTAACCTACCTGACCCTACCACTATATAAACTAACTTGTATGTGGAGAATGACTCCTTTCTCCTGAGGGTACTTCTGGTACCAGTCTATAGAATTCTGTCAGTAGTAAGAATGCCTCACATAGTCGATTGGATATCTTGCATCAGTCTCTGTAACTCTTCAAGGGCGACTTGTAGTTTTCCCTGATCTTCAGAGCTCTCCTTTGTGTTTCTTTTGTCTGATTAGCCGGTTTCCCTTAGCCAATTAAGTATGTTGAACTTCACTTGTCTTATTTCTATAAATTCAGGTTTACCGTAATGATTCCTATTTATTTTCTCTTCTTGTATATCTGGGTTTAGGTTTCTCCCTGTTTCCCAGGGTATGGTTGTCCACAATTGATTTCTCTGAATATTATTCTTTTCTCTTATATTATTATTGCCTCTTTTTCCCCATAGTTAAAAGTAATTTCCTTAAAGAGGACTTTAATGTTGTGATTTCTACTGAGACAAGTTATTTGCATAGCATACAGTTTATTTCTTGGCAACTCGTTACATTTGTTACCCCTGTTACCTTTGGGGGAGCGCTTCGGGGAGTCTTGATGCTTTGTGACCTCTTCTCTGGTCATTGTAGCCTGCACTTCGGCATATGGCTTCTCATTCAGTTTTCTCTCTGCTTGGCGATATCCTTGTCAGTTTACAGGGCGTCGGATAACACGCGTCTGTTGATGCTCGGCAGTATTAGCGACGTTGCAGAAACTGACTGTCCACCACGGGATTGCCGTGGTCTCGCCACCACTTAACTGTTGGATTCCTGCCCTGCTGCTTCCTCTCGCTTGGTTGGCGTCCCATCGTGTCTCTCTCCGTTTCTCGTCTCAGGGTTTCCTGTGCTCTGCTAGTGCCTTGGGTCTGGCATTCCAGCATCTCTCTCCTTGTTTTCCCCTCTCTGGGTTTCTCAGGGTTGGCGGGCACCCTGGGTCTGGTATTCCAGCCTCTCTTTCTTAGTTTCATCTCTCTTTTGTTCTCTCGTGTTCCTGCTTCAAGCAACGTTCAAACTGACAGGCTGGTCGGCTGGTGCTGACTCTGCCTCTCTTGTCTTTGTATATCGGGTGTCCATTATTTAACCTACTCATCCCAATGTATAGAATATTAAGATTATAGGGACATCTTGTCTGTAATATTCTGGCATTTATTTTCCTAGCCTCATAGGAAGGAGCTCCCTCTCTCTTGGGGAGAAGAGACGAATTCTCTTGATTCGTCACTCCTCCAAGACCTCAGACAAGCCTGCAGTGTTTTATCACTAAATGGAGGTAGCGAGGCAAGGACACTGAGGACATGATGCAAAGGGTAGCCGGGCAGAGACTGGACTTTGCATTTCTCATAGTAAAACTAAACATAAAGGCAGGAGCTAAGAAAGAAAGGTTGTTTCCTCAAGAGGTACAGAGACGTGGGTTCTTCATTGCACTAACCGTAGCACCAGAACCGTGGTTCTTCTGGTCCGGGGTTAGCCACAAATACTGCCAAGCAGCAGACACTTTGTTTTCATTCTTCATGTATTAGTTGATGGTTGCCTTCCTTCTGGGATTCTACAGACTTCATGACCAGAAGTTAAAGTCCTTGGCCGAACTAGAGACTATCACAGGGCAAAAATAGACAAAACTCCTCTGGCTCATAGGAGAATATTGCGCCATTGAAAATCAGTCATTTGGCTGCGATCGGAAACACTAGAAAACAGACACAAGTTATTAGACATTTTGAATTGAACCACCAGCTGTTGGACTCTGGAAACAAGAGATTATCAGATGGTGGAAACAGATACAGCTTTTCTGAAATGTACAAACACTGAAACTCCAGGACTCTCTTGGGCCATTGAATAACATAGGATATTGAAAAGTATTGGTGTCTGGGGCCTGTTTGGCCTTGGTGATAAACTCCTGAGAATGGATGGAAGCTACTGGGTATTTTCCAATAGAACAGCATTGGACAATAGAAAAGCACTGGTCTTATCCTTAATTATGAGCTCAAACAAACATTTTCAAGCGTCAAAGGATGGAACCTATCACTGGTAAGCCCAGGGATGCACTCTGAACCACCTTTCCTCCAACAATAGAGACGGTTTTGAAGTTACTTATGCACAAAGTTAATTTAGTTGCATTCTTACTGAGGTAAGCAGTTGACAAAAGTACTTATAACTAAATGCCTTGTGATTGACAGCCCTCTACTATAACAGTATATTGCTAGACTGTGTTTCTGTTGCCCCACACCCCACCTGAAAGGTGTGTGTTGGGTGCTCGACTACATCAACCTAGGTCAGCTCTAGGACATCTGAGGTAAACCAAAATGTAACATCATATTGGGGATTTTTGGGCTTGAACATAAATCCCATCATATCCATCCCGACATTCCACATTTGCTGATATACTTGGTGAGTTGCATAACAGAAAAATGTATGGAAAACTTTGCTGCTTCCTGGGCTTATTCCTTGAGCTCTGATTCCGTAGAGGCAGCCAGGTAGAGGCGCTACGCCTCTCAACAAACAACAGTGACGTTCCGCTCTGGGTCCCTTCCCATGCATCCCCAGTAGGGGGGCGCAATTCCATCTTCACCCACGCATGGGAAGGGATCACTTCGTACAGATGGGTGCTGTCCACAGTGTCCGTGGGATACTGTATAGAACTACTTCAACGCCCCCGCGACCATCCTCCAAAACAGAAAATACACTCCTTGGAGCACCAAATAATCCTCCTCGAGGAGATCGTCACTCTTCTTGCAATGGACGCAATAGAACTTGTCCCGGGCAACCAGGAAAACAAGGGTATTTATTCAACTTACTTCCTTGTGCCAAAAAAGATCTAACAATGCACCCAGTATTAGACTTACGCCCTGCAAACAAGTATGTCAAGCCACAAAAATTTTGCAAGACTACACTCCAGGAAGTAATCCCCCTGCTAAAATGATGAGATTACATGGCAACATTGGATATGAAAGATGCTTGTTTTCATATTTACATGCTCCCAGTGCACAGAAGATTCTTGTGTTTCAAGGTAGAGAGCCAGCACTACCAGTTCAAGGTGCTGCCCTTCGGTATAGTCTCAGCTCCAAGGGTATTCACCAAGGTACTGGCGGTGGTGGTGGCGCACCTAACGCAGGGAGGCAATCCCAGTGTACCCTTACCTGGATGACTGGCTCATCACAGGGGAAACCCCCGTAATTTCCAGATCCAACATTCAAAGAACAATCAACCTCCTCTTCCAATTGGGCTTCTCAATTAACGAGACAAAATCAAGCCTGGTGCCAAGCACCTCCAAACAGTTCCTAGGAGCTGTCCTAGACACCAAAGAGGGGTTGGCCTTTCCATCAGAGGAAAGAATTCAGAATCTGTTACTGCAAATTCCTCAATATCAGTCCGGTCGCCAGATAAGGGGTACCAGCGCATGCGACCCATGCAGGAATGGTTTGCGAAACAGTGGTCCCAGGCAAGTGGTCAGTGGGACGATCTAGTGGTCGTTTCGCCAACACTAGCACAGAGTCTTTGCTGGTGGACAAGAGAGCATCTTTCAAAGGGGAAACCCTTTTTGCGATCCAGACATACAGGCCATAGTCATGACAGACGTGTCCCTGTCAGGGTGGGGAGCACACCTCCTTCACCACACATGTCAGGATCTCTGGTCTCACACAGTGGCTCAGAATCACATCAACCTGCTATAACTTCTGGCACTCCTCAGAGCGCTTTGGGCGTTCGAACCCCACCTATCCATCCTGTCAGTGCAGATCCTAACAGACATCACAACGGCAATGTTTTACATAAACAAACAAGGGGGCACTCGTTCGCCAAATCTGTCCAGGCTTGCCCAGAAAATTTGGATATGGGCACTCAAACGGAACATTTACCTGTCATCTCAACATCTTCCAGGGGATCTCAATTCACCAGCAAACTCTTTGAGCAGAGATCTCCTCCCAGAAGAACACGAATGGCGTCTACATGAAGAAGTCGTAGGAGATCTCTTCTCTCAGTGGGGTTTCCCCACTATATATTTGCCACAAGCGAAAACAGACTAGGCCCAAAATTCGCATCCAGGTTCCCCCAGCCAGGCTCCTAGGGGAACACTCTGGATGAATTGGTCAGGGATGTTCGCCTACGCTTTTTCACCAATCCCTCTGATGAGGAAGGTGGTCAACAAGATACACAGGGAATCGATGACGCTCATTCTAGTTGCTCCTATGTGGGTGAGACAACCATGGTTTCCACACCTACGCAGATTGGCAATGTGCGCCCCGATCAGACTCCCGTGCTGGTACAACCTACTCTCCGAGCATGAAGGACAAACAGTGCATCCTCAACCAAACTCGTTGAACTTGGCAGCATGGCTCCTGAAGTCATAGAGTTCGGCCATCTCACTTTACCCCATAGATGTATGGATATCTTAAAGGAATCAAGAAAACCTAATACAAGGCACTGTTATTTTGATAAATGGAAAAGATTTGTTATTTGGTGCCAGAATAAACAAATCAACCCAATTGATTGCACCCCTTCCAATATTGTCACCTACATGCTCCACTGCACGCAGGATTGGTATTTAATTCATTAAAGGTACACCTGGCGGCGCTGTCAGCCCACACCACCTCACATAACAAAATGCCATGGTGGAAAGTGCCAGTTTTCAAAGCCTTTATGGAAGGGGTGAAGAGACTCCACCCTCCAATTTCTAACCCACTACCAGGGTGGGACCTTAATGTGGTGCTTGCTAAACCCATGGGCCCCCCTTTTGAACCCATGCATAAAGCTAGTCTCAAACACCTGACTTATAAAACTGCCTTCTTAGTAGCCATTACATCCATAAGAAGGGTCAGTGAAATTCAATATCTGTCAGTGCAGGATCCTTTCTTTACTGTCCATAAGGATACACTGGTTCTACAAACTCACCCTAGGTTTTCACCTAAGTTTATTTCTAAATTCCATGTTAACCAGTCCATTGAGCTACCAGCCTTTTTCCAAGAACCCAAAAGCTCTGCTGAGGTGAAACTACACACACTAGATGTGAGAAGAGCGGTCCTCTACTACGTAGACAAGACTAGACCGCTAAGAAAGGGATCAACTGTTCGTCTCCGTAGCTACAGGCAGAGGAGATTGCGTCTCTAAAGGTACCATCTCTAAATGGATAGTCAAATGTATCCAGCTGTGTTACTCCCTTTCAGAAAAAACACTGCCTTTTACGCCAAAGGCCCACTCTACAAGAGGTGCGGGGGCCACTCTGGCTTTCATTGCAAATGTACCCCTTGACACCATTTGCAAAACAGCTACATGGAGCTCTACTCACACTTTTACTCAGCACTACTGCATTGACACTCATTCCAAGACAGATACTCAAGTGGGACAAGCGGTTCTAAGAAATGTGTTCTCTCATGACCCTTCTCACATCCCACCTCCTTCTTCTAACATTGCTCGATAATCTTTGCACAGCATGTGATCTAAGCAGATTCCACAAGCCTCAGAAGGGATACATTACTCACCGTAATCGTATTTCTGATGCTTGTATCTGCTTAGATTCACATGCGCCCGCCTTCCTCCCCACTGAGAGAAGGCGCATGGATGCTTGTAGTCTTATCTATCTTATCTGCTTGGATACTCTGTACTCACGCTACTCCTCATGCTACCTCATGTCAGAAAAAATACAATCTGAGGGTCCTACACGCGTGAGGGATCATGGGTACAGTGGACGTCACACTAGGGATAGTATTACTGGCACGCCCTAGTTTGACGCCCCTTTTTGAGTTTTGAAAAACAAACTGTAATACTCTGCAACTTCCACTAGATGTTGGCTTATGCACAGCATGTGAATCTTAAGCAGATACAAGCATCAGAAATACGATTACAGTGAGTAATGTATCATATATATATATATATATATATATATATATATATATATATATATATATATATATATGCGATTACATGCGCTTACATGTGAATGGTGTGTATGTATAGGTGCGAGTGCATGTGTAATGCAGTCTGTGGGTGTGAATGTTTTGGATGCGCGTGAGTGAATGTGACTGAGAGAAGGTGTATGGGTGACTGACTGGTGGGTGAATGAGGTATGAATGTGTCTGTGAATGTTCTGGTTGAGTGTGTGGGAAATGCAGTGATAATGGTGTGGAAGCGCATCAGAGAAGGTGTATGAGCCAGTGTCTAGTGGCTGAATGGGTATGATTGTGAGGGCATAATGGGCGTCCGATGCAACGGCTAGCAGTGTTGTTGCCTTTAAATGACATGACATGTTTTACTGGCATATTTGGGCAATGCCAACTTGATGAGTGTTATTCCTTGGCTGTCATTATGGGGCAGCCAGTCTAGCCTGTGCTTACTGTGACATGCCATTTTTTACTGGGTATCTTTGATAACGCAAGCATGAGAAGTGTTATGTGGAAAGAAAATGGCATTTTGGTGCAGCCAGTCTAGCCAGTTTTTACTGTAATTGTAATTGTTTATTTGTACAAAGCTTATACACAAGTGAAGTGCTTCAAAGTCCTTCAAGGCGGGAAGGGAGCAAGGGAATACAGTAGTCATTGTTAGGCCTTGAGGTTTCCTAATGATCTAACAAAAAAGTAACTAGCATATTAGGCCTAACGGCATTTCTCTGAGTCCAAGTGCATGAAGTGTTTCAAGCGCAGCCAACTAGGGAGGGGAGACAAAGAGTGGATGGGACAGAACTTACTAGCCTAGTAAATTCAGGGCATGCAAGTGTACAGACCGAAGTGCGAGGGGTCGGAGGACAAGTGTGTCCAGTCCAGCAGGGCCCTGGGTTAAGTGCAGAGAGGTTACCCCTAGTGCAGAGGTCCGGAAGCATGTGCAAAGACTGGCGGGGGAGTCTGGGACCTGTGAGGATCTGGAGATGAACTATGCGACCAGTCAGCAAAAACTGAACAGAAGTAGTGAGGCAGGAGAGAAAGAAAGAGGAGGTTAGCAGAGGAGAGGAAGAGAGAAAGAAGAAGAGAAGAGGAAGTTCTTGAGGAGTTTCCGGAACTTAAGGTGCTCTGTCTCAAGGCGGAGAGAGGCTGTGGCATGATATATGTGTATGTGTCTAGACTGGCCTATATTGAAGCCAGTTTGAACATTTTTTCTTTTCGAGACATGGCATTTTTACTGGCAAAGCCAACAGGAGTATGTTCGTATGTGGGGGTCCTGGCGTATATTGGCAGAACCAGCTTGGACATGTTTTCTTATAGTAAGAGTACTGGCATCAGTACTGGCATTATGCACAAAGCAAACATGAGTATGCTGTTATATGGTAATACTGACATGTATTGGTTCAGCCAGATGGAAATGTATGGGCACAGTATGTGTGAAAATGTGTTGGGAAATGCTCCTATGCACTCTTTGTGACCTGCAGCTATTAGATTTTTGGATGAGTTACCCTTCAAAACCCATTGCAAACTGACTGGCTTTTTACACAATTTTTCCCAGAAAGTGTGCTATATAATGCACCATTTTAACCTGTTAGTCAAAACAATGTTTCCAGGGGGAGGGGGACACCTCTCCCTCCCAACCCCTTACGTTCGTTTGGGCTCCCTCGCTGGTCTTAGTCACTCGCATTCTTATGGCAAATTTTTATGTCGCACCAATTAAAACATTTCCCAGCCGCCACTGGAGGCTGGTGCATTTGGCTGCTAGGGGCCACTTGTGTGTGCCAGGGGCAGCACCTCTTGTTTCGACTCTAGGTGAAGGATTCATGCTTACACTTTTCACCTAGTGCAGCGTGCGCATGGCCGTACCAGCAGCATGACCATCATGAGCATTGTGCATGCGTGGTGGTGCAGGAAGCCGGGCGTGTGGCACGTCCTGTGCTTTGTTGAGGAGTTTGGTGGTGAGGGGGTCATGAGGTTGGCTCGCAGTGTGGCCCCTAAATGTTATGTTACGCCATTGGTCAGTGCACTTCTAATATGGACACTGCAAGGCTGGGGGTGGGCTCAAGACTCTGATGCTGCACTGCTAGGAGAGGTATACTCCTAATCTTGACGCTGCAAAAGTAGGGGAGGTACACCTCTAATGCTGCTTTTGCTATTCAAAACAGTTCGAGATGACATGTGTTGCTGGTGTCATCTCTACCGCCACACGTAACCTACCAAGTAACATATTAAATATGGATGTAGCAAGGGATGAGGTTTTGTGTCACTCATCAGTGACTCTTCTGCTGCTTTGAAAAGGATTTGCCCTACATCTCCTTGTCATCTCCCGCCAGTTCCATCATTGGTCAGAGGGAAGAACGTTCTACCACCAGGTGTGAAAGGCCTTAGGGCCTGGGCCTGGGTGGGGGCTCTGCCACGGCCTTCCGCCATTTCGGGGGCAGCCAATGACATGCCTGGATTGTAACTCCTCCATAACACTACCAGTCAGTTACAAATGTTCCGAATTCCCGAGAGGCTCTTGCCTCAGGGCGAGAGAGGAGAATGAACGGAAATCGCGCTTCATAAAAAGTCTAAATTTAACTCGCATGTGGGGCAAGTGTTAAACTAAGTACAACTGTTTATTGTAGTTCGTTCCTATTTTTAGAAAGTGGTTCTCGGTTTCTGTTTTTCCAAGTGATGAAAAAAATATTTTTTTGCTTGGTCTGCCAACATTGTCTGCTTACGCAGAGAAAAACAATGCTTTTGTAAAATTAATTTCCATCAAGGCTTGTATTTTGTTGTTTCCCTGCCCAAAGAATGTGACTGGGCCCGCCTAGCTCTGGTGAGCGAAACGTCTGCGGGAAAAGGGGGTGCTTTCCTTTTCGATTCCCCCACCAACCACACTTTCTTCCGTGCATCTCCCACGCTGTTTAAGACCCTGCTGTCAATACGATTGTTTTTTTTCACGATTTCATATGGCAGCCATGCACATGTGATTGAGGCGACGCGCGGGGCTTTATCCTGTCTGTCTAGGCTTTGGAGTGCCATGTAGTGTTTAGTATGAAAAATGATGAGGTAGTTTCGTTTACATGATAAAAATTGTGAAACATCAAAAATACTTTTCTCTGTCAACAGTGTTTTTCACGGGAACATGCAAAACGTCCCACTTTTGTTTTTGATTTTCTCTTTTGGTTCTTTTTTTGGAAGTGTTTTGATATGATGATTGCTCTGTATAGTGGGTCTTCTCACAGACTGGGTAAATGTGATACCTCCCATAACCTGGGTGTAGCTCTCACCAGTGTGGTTTCCTTTACACCTCCCACAAAGGGAGGGACATTGCACCTGTCACACAGCCTGGCGGTGGGTCCCCACACGGCACGCACCCCCTTTGTACAGTCTCCCCTTGCTCCTTCAGCATAGGAAGGTATCCAGTGATTCCATCAAATGCAATACAAAGCATCGAATGCAAAAGCTTCGAAAAAATGCATTTTTTTGTAGGTAAAGTTTTTTTTTATTATAATGGGTTTTAAGGGGTAAAAAAACAGGGGTTGGGTGAGAGGGACCCCCCCCCCCCCCATAAACAAAATTGAAAAAAAAATGCATTTATTCGATGCATTTTTTTCGAGGCTTTTGCGTTCGATGCTATCACTATAAACCTATTAGGAGTACTTATCGAACCACCTGCCGGGTGTGGCTCCTTCTGCAAACGTGACTTCTACCAAAGACGAAGTGATGCACATGTCACAAAAAGAACGTGACTACTCAGTGGTGCTCTTCCTACAGGCTGGATATGGATATATCCAGAGACTCCACATGGCCACGGTCACAGAATAAATGTAGGATCCACCGTTGACTGCACTTGGCTCTTTTGACAGACGAGAATGCTTCTGAGGCTAGATGTCCCTCCTCCACACACTACGCTCCTCACACAAAGATCCCCTCGCGCGCCCGGCTAGTGATTCTTCCCCATGACATGCGTGCATATTTCCCATGACGGTCAGAGAGGGCAGCCGATCATTTTTTTTTACTTTCATCGAGGCAAAAACATATAGGCAGTCTTGCATCGATTTTTTAAGACATGGAACCAACAGTTTATTTTAAGTACTCAAAACAGTTGGAATACCTCAAATTCTGGATTAAGGATGCAATGAAATGTCCGCCCCTATAATATACAGCATGTTCCTGGAAAGTAACACCTGGCCAGAGTCACACGCAACTTAAACTTAGAACATCTTAAAACCACTCCTTAGAAAACAAATGGAGATGTAAGGGCTCTGAATAAAAGAAAAAGAGTGAAGATAACTTAATCTCTATTGTGAAAAAAGCACGACAAAGAAATATCTACTCAAAGACTAAGGATTCCCTGATCTACCCCTAAAACAAAATATGGTGTTAGATTCTGTTGTGTTTAAAAACCTGTGCGGCAAATGTTTATTTATTTATTTCATTTGTAAAGCGCTTAACCCCAAGAGCACCATGGTGCTGTTACGAACCAGTTGCACAGTAAATCAGCTACCTCCGGCAGTTCATTACCCGCCAAAAACATACAAAACCTAGTAAGCATCTATGCAAGTTATTTACAAAAACAAATACATTTACTCAGTTCTAGGTGTAGAGATTGACACCAGGGGCCCTATTAGGCAAATAGTCATGTGTTCCAGTGGTTCACAGCCACTGTGGGGACGCTAACCCCACTTCCACTGGCTCTTTTCACTTTTGGTAGTGCCAGGCGATGGGTATGAATAGATCTTACCCGTCTGGTAGTCTTGGTTCTGGCAGTTTTCTGAGACAGGTATTGTGTGGCCGTATTCATTATGCATTTAAGTGTAAAAATCTTTTCCCGATTTGCTAGCCGGTGAGCCTTTTTCCTAGTGGTTGAGATGTGCTCTCTTTTCGGGATGTTCAGCTCTGCTCAGAGGGCATTGTTTTGGATTACCTGTAGTTTGTTGATGTTCCGTTTGGAGTCCTGGCAAAGAGGACATTACAGTAATCCAAGGTCGCGCTAATAATTGCTTGGGCGATAGACAGCTATCTGGAGTTAGGAACTGTCTGGCTGCGTTGATGAACTTGGCAATGTGTGCTGCCAAGGAAGCAACCGCATTCACTTGTTTGGTGAGAAAGAGGGAGGCATCCAGGTGGACACCCAATGTTTTTACTGAGGCTGAGATGTGGATCTGAGTCACATCTATCGTGAAGGGGGTGAATTGGGGGCTAGGTTTCTTCAGCTTAGCTGGAGAACCTACCAACAGGATCTCCATCTTGTCATTCAGGCACAGGTAGTTAGTGGCCATCCAAGCCTGGATTGTAGAGTACATTTTGTTGATGGTGAGGGAGTCTTCATCATAGGAGCCTGACAGGCGAGGAGGATTTGTGTGCCGTCAGCATTATTAGTGTAGGATATACCAATGACATCCAGGAGGTTGAATAAAGGTTTGATGGAAATATTATAGAGGGCGGGGAGACGCAGGAACTTTGATGACTGCCGCAAGGAATGGGGATAGGTGGGACACTCGCAATGTCTGAGAAGACTCTCATGGATCTACCTTCAAGAAAGGAGGCTATCCATGATGCCGCTTGATGGGAGAAGTTGGCTGAGGCTGCGAGGTGCTGGCACAGTGTTTTATGGTCTAATAGTTCGAAGGCGGACGATAGATCGAGTAGGAGGAGTAGTGCTGGTTTCCCTCATCGCTGAATGGGTCGAGTTGGTTTTCAGATCCAGTAATGCAGATTCCGTGCCGTGAATTGGCCGGAAACCTGATCGATGCATCCCTAGGATGGGATTGGTTTCAAGGTATAGTTGAACTTGTTTGTAGGCTGCCCTATCCAAAATCTTTAGCAAGAATGGTATTGTTGTGATACAGTGGTAGTTGTTTGGTGCTGAGGGGTTGAGCAGGGATTTTTTCAGTGATGGGGGGACCCAGGACTCTTTTAAACTGGCCGGGACCAGAGTTGAGGTGAAAGAGGCGTTACTGAATTTTGTGATGAACGGGACTAGGGCTTCTGAACAATCTTTGATAAAGGTAGCTGGGCATATGTCCCCTTTGCATCTTGAAGGAGAATGTTCTTGATTCAGCCAGCCCAGGAGCACTCCCTCAGCTAGAAAAAGCAGCTGAGGGAGTGCTCAGTGTTTCACTGGGCTGGCTCCTTGGCTTCTCCATAATGGGTGAGGGGGCCACTGGGTGGACGCCCACTCGCCCATTATGGATGAGTTGCCAGGCTCGTACTGGCCTATAGGGCAATAGGGCAGTGCCATACCCAAAATGCAAAATGATAGTGTAGCGCACTTTTCTGGCCAATGTGGGCCAGTTTCTTGAGTTACTTCACTATGCAGCTAGTAGTTTTGACCACTGTTGCTGAATAAATATTCTTTAAGTTTCACAATCTGCTTACAGTGTAACAAAAAACACCCCCTTGGCTACTATTCAAACAGTCTGTGACTAAAGGAATAATATCCGTTTGCAACAATGGGCTACTTTTCCATTGGTGCCTGAGACAGTTTTATGGTCCAGTCCGACCCCCTGCCCATTTCCACCAATCTAAAAAAAAAGAAAAGATTTGTTTCTTTTTTTTAAACAAACATTTAATGCAGAACTCTCACCAAAGGCCCCCCCGCTCACCCCCAAGATGCAACCGCGCATCTCTGGGGAGGGGGGGCGTGCCCCACAGTGGAAGAGTTCTGCTTTAAGCTTCTGTTGAGCAATTTGACACACTGGTTTTCTGGAATAAATGCTCTGGATCCCATGTTCTTGTCTGCCCACCAGTCTTTTTCAGTCGAGCTAAAGAGAGCTTGATCTTTCTGGCAGTAGCTAGAGCTAATGCGTCTTTCAGAACAGTAGGTGAAGTGTATTAATACAGGCTCTGTGTTTGGTGAGAATAAGACATTTATTAATGACATTCTGCTAAGATAGATTGGACAAGTTGACAATGACCAAGCATCACATAAAAGTGATACTATGTCTACCACTGAACCCGCAATGCCCCCAGTCATGAATACTCGGTATCAGGCGAAGCATGCTGCTATACTTAATAAATATCTAACTTTTGGACTTGATCACCTCCTTATTAAGCTGCATGTCTCCAGAGATCTCGCCCTAAAAATACCTAGCTCTAGTAATGGAACCATACAAACAGTCACCAAAATCATGCCATGCTCTGTCTCTATCAAAGAGGGAGGCACACAATCTACATCCTTCGGCACAATTCCTTCTTCTGGATCTATTATGACACCACCCACTGAAGCTATTATTACATCGAAACTAAATCACGGTTCAAGCCCTTCCCAGGGGTTGTTATCTATCTCCCTTCTGAATACTCGCTCTGCCTGTTTACATGGTCCTGAAATAGCAGACTATATTGACAAGCATAATCTTGATCTTTATACAGTCACTGAAACATGGCTGCATAAAGCAGCCCATATTTCTGCTGATAATTCCACCGCAGTAGGCTATAAACCTTTTCAGGCTAAACGTACTGAAAAAAGAGGAGGTGGAGTGGCCCTTTTTGATAAGGACTTTGTAAAGGAAATGGTTCAGGCACCGTATATGGATGACTTCGAAAATCTTACTCTTAAATAGAAAATTACTAATTATGTGTCTATTACCATGCTTTTAGTTTATAGACATCCTCAGACTCTGCCTCTCATTGAAAAACAATTGCTTGTCATGCTTAATAACCTTATGAAACCCAATTCCCAGTTAATTTATTGGGTGACTTTAACCTATGGGCTTATCACCCCACTTACACTAAGGCGGGATCTTTGCTGTCAGCTGTGGAAGTCCTTGGGTTCTCTCAGCTGTTCAAAACCCCTAGACATCTGGGTGGATGGACCCTAGACTGGATCCTGACCCGCATCATTTATAACACTTATATCCAATCTCATCCCTGTCCTTGGTTGGATCATTTCTTTGTAAATTCTGAGTTCACATTGCCTCCCGCTCCTCTTAAAATGAATAGTAATCCCAGGCGCAAGACTATCTGTCGGGATTTGTAAAACATATTGCCCGATGACTTATCTGTGCTGGTGTCAAATAAGCTTAATACCAAAGAACCTTTTGACTATACTTCAAACCTGGTCGACCACTTTACTAGTGCCATCTAGGCTTCTTGATATCTTGGCCCCAGAAAAACAGGTCCCCTACCGGCACCCTTCATTACGGGACCGCAAGGGTCGTAATGAGGCACACAGTCTCTAGAGAGGCATGCCATAGACGTTCGGGAATACATCCTAGAACAGCAAATAGATGTAATGTGTGTCACAGAGACCTGGATGAAGGACTCAAGTGGGCCTAACATTGACTTAGCTACACCAGATGGGTGCAAGTTTTATGGTCAAATGGAGAAACCGGGAGGGGTAGTGAAGTGGCCATCATTGCAAGAATGGCGCTGGGTATGTTTCAAAAGCCCATTGCCTGTGAGGAGTCTGAAATCATCCATTTAAAAATGACTCCCTCTCCAAACGATTGCTTAAACTTTATTCTCTTGTCCCGACTCCCTAAAGAGACGCCGCTTTTCTATGAAGAGTTGTTGTCCATCCTATCATCTTATAATAAACCTAATACTCCGGTTGTAGTCTTGGGTGACTTTAACAGGTGGCTGGGAAATACTTGGCAATACGCTAGATTGTGTGGCCACCAAAAAGGTGTCCATTAATTAGCACATATTCACCATATTCAACCTTGTGTATGGTCAGACCACTACATTATTACATTTGGGCTTACCCTTCCTACTATGGATTAGCCTAAAGAAAATGCAGTGAAAAAAAGTCAAAAGTATGAACTTCTATAACATAAGTTAAATAGATCTAGGACGTTGTCTTGGGGATCTCTGGGACTCCTCCGACTCTGACTCGCTATGATCATTGGTGAAAAAGTTACAGCGTGAAATTAACAAAGATGTTGAATAAGGTTGCTCCTTTTAAACTTCGAGTGGGCAGAGATAGAGATAATAGTCACAAATGGTACACTCTGACTCTCTCTGCCCTCAAACAATAAGGGCCCTTATGTGTCCTCGCAGCCTTGATCTCCCCCTTTCCCCACAATTTCTCATCTCAGCCACTGTCTTTCTTTCTACTGCACTTACTTGGCTTACCCATTCATTGATGATTGCACTTACATTTCTCTCCTCTCAGCACTTGCCCTGAGCAATTTTCCATGAGCATCAGAGCACCTTATTCCTCACCCCTCTCCCCCTCTACACTTGCACGTTCTGAACACTCACAAGACATAGTAGGTTTGTCTCCCCTTCCCTCTACTCTAAAGATTTGTTTGTACTATTAATGCAATCATTTATCCTTGCTGTAATTCATTGTCTATCTCCCCTGCCCCCACCCTGTTCAGCCCTGGGGTCTCTTTGAAGCAGCTTTGCTAATTGTATAAGTGCCTAATAAGTGACCAATAAATAAGTAAACAAGAGAAGAGAAGAGCAGAGAGGACCTGGGACAAAACACAAACTCAGACAAATAGAGACAAATGGAAGACAATTGAAAGAAATTATTGAGAGGAGAATTTCAATTTCACGAATTACGCAGACGACACTCAGCTCCTTCTGGAGCTGAGTGGTAACTATGAGAAAGATGCTGAGCGCATTTCCTTCATCTACGATTCCATCAAATCCTGGATGACTAGGAATGGTTTTTGCCTAAATAGACCCAAGACTGAATTGTTGATTTTCGGTTCTGTAAAATCGTGGGCCAAATTGGTTGCACAGTTCTCAAGCTTCAACATTGCTCAACATATGATGAAAGTGGTGAACCAGGTGAAGACTCTTGGCGTGACTCAGCACTCAATGCTGACGCCCAAGTTACTAATATAATTAAGAACCCTCAATATCTTTTAAGGCTCCTATGCCTGATGAAGGCTTATGTATCCCCTGGAAATTGTGGGACACTGGTTCGTAAATCTTACTGAGGCTGGACTACTGTAATGCTTTATTGGGAGGCGCCGGAAAAGGCTGTATGAAGAGACTTCAGATACTGCAAAATGATGCAACAAGAATTGTAATAAGTATACCTAGGATAGACCCCATATCAGAACATAGAAGGGAGTTTCATTGGCTACCGATGGAAGCAAAAATTCAGTTAAAAATAAATCTCATTACTCACGGATGTTTGTTTGGTCAAGCTGCTTTGTACCTAAAAGAAGGCATCTCAGTTCGACAATCGGTCAGAATCACCCAATCCACAGAGGCAATACTGTTGGCATGTCCGAAAATAAAACTTGCTAGGGGAAATGGACGCTCTTTCCCTGTGTTAGCACATTTGTGGAACTATTTCCTGCTGGAATTGTGGCTATAATAGAATGCCCTCACCTTCTGGAAAAAGCTGAAGACATTCCTGTTCATTTAACTAGCTTTCCCTCCTATTTGTTGGTTTTCTTTTTAGAAGATTTCTGTGCTGCTGTCCGTGTGGTTGTCTTACCATGCCCTGATGCCTGTAGGCTTTCGGCGCGTAACAAGTACATACATTAACATTAACATCATGCAAGCCAGAAAAACTAAAAGGGCCATGGAACGTGAGTGTCGTAAAAACTCGGACACTTCCACCCTGAATAAATATAAAGCCGCCCTTCATGCAGATAAGAATGCCATTATTAAAGTCAAGGAAGAAAACTACAATCTGCGTATTGACAAAGCTAAATCTTCTCCCAATTAACTGTTTAAAATCCTTAAGGAATTTGATAACAATACCTCACTTTTTCTGCCGATTATCAAAGACACTACCTGATGTCAAGAGTATTCAAGATGAATTCCTGGCTAAAACATCTAGCCATCAGGCCAACATTGCTAACCAGCGTCTTCACTTAACCAATGACATAAAAACATCTTTATCTAATACCTGTACTAAATCCCCTGTTCTGCCTCCCATTCCCGTAATTGAATTTCCAGGTTGCTCTGAACCTGAGGTCTGTGACATCATTAGGGGCCTTAAGCCCACTACCTGTGCTGGTGATCCCTGCCCTACTAACATCCAGAAAGACTCCCTGGACACCTTTATCCTATGGATTACCATGGTGACTAACACGTCTTTCTCGGAAGGTATGGTGCCAGCCTCACTGAAGAACGCATGGCTTACTCCCTTATTGAAAAATATGTCCTTGGATCCTGCTATTGCTAAACACTATTGGCCCATTACTAATATCCTTACCTAACAAAGATTATTGACAAAGTGGAATATTTACAATTGCAAAATATTTTGGAGGAGAATACACTCTTGGGCATCCATCAGTTTGGCTTCAGGGCTCAACATGGGACTGAGATCCTCTTACTGAACTTCAAGTCTAACATTTCAGGGATCACTGAAAAAGGTCACCCCGCGTTACTCATGTTGCTGGACCTCTCTGCAGCTTTTGACCTGATCGATCACGACTTGTTACGTGAAAGATTAAAGAACATTGTCAATTGCTCAGAGAAGGCAGCCGACTGGTTCACTTCCTTTCTAGGTCCTAGAACCTCTAGGGTGACAGCTTTGAAAGCTGAAGCCCTTCATTTTCTTTCTTCATGTGGTGTGCCGCAGGGCTCCTGCCTGACTCCTATTCTATTTAATATTTATATCAGACTACTTCTTGATCTTATTGATGTCCTAGGGGTCCAGTTTGCTAATTATGCTGATGACACTGAGGTCCTCTTTGAATTGACCGCCATTTGCGACATTGACTCTAAAACTGTGAATAATCTTTATAAAGAGATGCAGAACTGGATGGCCCATAACTCATTGGCCCTGAATTACAGTAAAACTGAGCTTATCATATTTGACCCAGGAACCTGTTTTAAGAGAATTGATGCTACATTTTCTCATTTCATCATCATGCATAATCAAATCGCTGTTACTAAAACTGTAAAAACGTTGGGGGTCACTCTGGATTCTGAGTTATCCATGCAAAAATATGTCTCCAATGTTCGCTCCTATTGTGGAAATGTCACCAAACCTCTCCACCAGATGAGTCCTTATCTTATTATAAAAAATCGCTTTCTTCTTGCCACTATAATTAACTCTCGCCTGGGCTACTGTAACAGCCTACTTATAGGCACCTCTAAAGCTAATCTTAAGCGTCTGCAGAATACAGGGAATGGCACTGTTAGGGCTGTTTTTGGACTCGCTAAGGGTGACCATGTTTCCGATTTTAGAAAATAACTTCACTGGTTGCCTGTCAGGGAAGGAGTGAGATATAAGATTCTGTCTCTTGCCTTTAAATGTTTACATTCTACCACATCTCAATTCCAGGAAAAATTAATCTCTCGTTCACAGCCTTCAAGAATCTTGAGCTCCAATAATTCCAACCTTAATTCAATCCTGCCATCGCCTAGAGAAGTTTGGAGGCACCAGCTTTGAAGTGAGGGCACCCCAAGACCTTTTTCTTTAACTCTCTGGATTCAATTTATTTCTATCACTTGCTCTCTCCTCCTGCCTGACTCTACATTTGTCTGTTCCTTTGTGTGCGCTCTGAGGCCCATGGGCGTGTAGCGCTCTGTACAAACAAAAAATGTATAAGTATGGCATAATTTTCCGTTTTTGGTTAATTGAATAGGGATTTCTAATTGGTGGATGACTATACATATTTTCATCAACCTCCAGCACTATAGTGCCAAACTAGCTTTACAATGTCCTTGTGTCATTGAAAGCAGGAATAGTTCCACCACCAATTAAAGTACGCAACCAGCAAAGTCAATGAGTGGACTGATGCCAAAGTAGGATGGTTTAGTCCATTTTACCAATGAAATTACCCTTGTGTAGAGAAACCCCTCAATGCTCACACCAGAAAAAATGCACCCCACTAGGGGAAAAGGCCCAGCACACCTCTTGCAAGGAGAGCAAGGTTTATTCTCATAAAAAAGTATGCGATAGCAAAGAACTCTGCTGCCATGGAACCCTCTGACAAAACCTGCATGAGTAGCAGATTATAAAGGCATGCAGCATCATCAATGACATCATTTACATAGTTTTCAAATGCTTGTAGTTGGTTGAGGCGACCCTATACATATACGCCCTGCTCCATAAGGGATGCCAGGACATTGGTCCCAGCTTCACCCGTTCATCTTCTTCGCGATGGCGGCTTCTTCACAAGTCACAGGGCGTCAAGTTGTTTAATTGCCAATTAGAAATACAGAAAACATTGCAACCTCTATCTGTGGCCTAATGTGCACCTGGTACTGCAGGCATGGGCACGGAGGCTACATTTGAGGTCACACTATCTTACAAACCCCAGATTAATCCCAGATGTGGTAGCGCTGTTCCAGTTCTTCCCACCCTGGACTTGCATTTGTTACATTCCCTCCCTGGTACCATGCAACACAAATCACAGGGTCTAGGGCTTTCTGCTATGATCTTTTGGATAGATAAACAATCTAACAACTTTATGGTCATTGTTCTGCACTGACCTGACTCTGGAATGTTGGAGTCTTGGGACAGGGGCATCTGGATACTATAATTTAGAGTCTGGGCTGGGGTAGCTCAGAGGCTTGTGCCCTCCTTCTCGTGGGATAGCTACTTGCAGGGAGCTCTAAGCCCCCTCATGGCCTTGTAGGGCGCATACCTTCAGAGTTTCATGTGCTGTTAGTATGAGACGATGAGAGGTTTATGAATCCCCATGGATTATGGTTCTTCCTCACTGCTGCCCAGACTGTAACCCACTCCTGTGTTCACACACACGTTTCTATATTGCGCGCTTGGGCCTACTGCCCTGGCTGCAACGCAATGCCAGGCCTCAATTTCAAGATGGGTGCTTATCTCCTAAAATGGTCTTCTATTTTCTAGTACGATCTACTCCCAGTTACATAATCTACTACAGCTCAGCTTGTATTGACACCCTCCTGCCCCCTGCTACCTTCCCAAGCCCCTACACTGCACTGTTAGGCCTCTGCCTCGTTCGGATCCTCTTGGCGGCCTGGGACGATCTCTCCTACTTCCCAACATACCCCCTTTGCGTTAATCCAATATTAACGAACTGCCATGCAAGCTTTTTCCTTTCCTCCTCCTCTATTTTTTCCCTCTCCAACCTCTTAGCTTTTCACAGAGACCATAAGCTTTCTCCTGCTTGTGTGTACTGCTCTGAGGGGCATGTCATATATATACACTCCCCATCCCCTGCTAAATCGACCCAGTGTTCTACATAGTTTTCGGGGTCAGGTGGAGGAGTTGTGATGGTACCTGGGGGGTGGAGGCGCTGTTCTAGTTTAACCATGCAGGCCTTATCAGGGTCATCTGTTTGTGCTGCAATGTCGATTGTCCCATGACGTGCCCCATATACCCCAATTGAAAACATCATCATCGTACTGCTAGGCAGTGCTTTAGTAAAGCATCGAAGTCCCAGTTGGCAGGTGCTGAAGATCACCAGCACGAACATGATCACTGGTACCAGTATCTTCACGATTGCCCCCATCATCCACGATGGTGCCCAGGAAAAAAGGTAGACGAACAAGTCGCTTTGTTGGATGCACGGGTCTAGGAGATTGTTTGATTCCACGAAACCATTGAGCTAGTATGCAGTGCGGTCAATGTGCTTTGCCAAGAATTGTGTGTTGGAAATGGGCCTGTAGTTGATTGGTAAGAGAGGTTCGAGAAGTTTTACATGTGCACATTGAAGGGTTCTGGGAAGTTGCCAGTTCTCCTGCACAAGTGGAGGTGAAGATTTCTTTGAGGAGAGAGGCAGGACAAGGGTCGAGGGAGGATCCGGAGGGTCGGCTGACGGGTATTAGTTTGACGAACACCTTGCTCGCAATAGGGTTGAAAGAGCAGAACGAAAAGTTCTCTGGAGGGAGGAGGGTTGATTCTTGTAGAGCGGCTCTTGTGTGGGCGGACAGGTTGGAGAGTTTGGCGTTGACGGTGGCCGTCCTGTCTAGGGCTGTTTTGTGGTCATTTTCAGAGAGGAAGTTGCAGAGTGTTTGAGGGGAGGCAGTGGGTACTGCGGTGCAGGATGGGTTCAGGAATTCTGTGATTATCCTGTTGGAGCTCTTTGCTGCCAATACGGCAGTTCAGCATCCTTTTGTTATAATAGGCTTTTTTGGCCTTTCGGATCACAGATTTGTAATTACGGTGGTGGTGGGCAAATACTGTGGAGGGGTTAGTAGGGTGTAGCGGGAATAGGAAAGTGAGAGATGTGGTGTCCTGTTGGCGGATTCTGTTCGGTTTGCACCGTTCGCTGAGCTTAGGTGCAGTTTCCAGGTCGGTGCAACTTCCCATGTGCTGTTGTGCCAAGGTATGTGTTGTTAGTCTGTTGTTGCAGTGTGGTGAAGTGTGTTACGGAATGCTGTGCAGAGTTGTGCTTGTGTGAGTTTCTGAATGGAAAGTGTATGCGGAAGGTTGAGGTTTTAGAGTTGGTAAGCAGGTTTTCCTGTGTTCTGTGTTCAGCATATATGAATGTCCTGGGTGTTTGACATTGTAGATTGTCCACCTAGTTGGCAGGCATGTTTAGGGGTGGCAGTTTTCCTCTGTGTTACTCTAGTGGTGTGTCTACCTGGCTGATGCAGGCGTGTTCCCCGCCCTAGGTTGGTGATGTTTGGGTTAGGGGTTTCTGGTCACTCCCTCGCCATCCCTTGGGGGGGTTCTTACCTACCTGAGTTTCCTTTGCAGGCTAGCTGTATCTAGACATGGGTTGTTGGGGTGTCCTCCCCCGTCCTCTGGTTAGAGGAGATTAAGTTAGGATCATGGGCTAATCCTTAGGATTCTTGTTTCCATTGGGTTCATATTTCCTAGTCGTTTCTTCTGGAGCAAAGAGCCAGGTTTTGAGTAGTTTCCTGAATTCCAAATTGTCCCTTGTGTTGCATATGTTTTTTGGTAGTTCATTCCATGTTATTGCTGCTGGGTGAACGAATGATGATCCTCCAAATTTTCTTTTATTGTATGGTTTTGGTTCTAAGCGAGTGTCGCTGCTTGATCTGAGTGGTCTTGGCGGATGGTAGATGGTTATTTTCTCCCTTAGGAACTCTGCTCCCTGGCCGTGAATTGTTCTGTGCGTAATGTGCATTGTTTTGAACTTTATTCGCTGTTTTAATGGTAGCCAGTGTAGCAATTTCAGCGCTGGATTAATGTGTTCTCTTCATGGTAGTTTGAGCAGGAGCAGGAGTCTGGCCACAGCATTTTGGCTGAAGTTTCTTTAATAGTCGTTCTGTCATTCCTAGGTATGGGCTGTTGGCTTCTGCCAGCTCGACATGGGCTGCTAGCAGGGACTTGGCGACCCCTACCTACCTTCATGACCCCTACCTGCCTTCATAATGGCTAAAATACACACATGCATTCTAATAACTCCTCTGATGAATTTCCCACACCTGGACTTTAGTCCCCCGGGGGCGTGCTACCTACAGCGTGTTGAGACCATACCAATGCTGAATGGTGGTATACAAATGACAATTACAATACAATATGATACGATTCCCGAATGCTGCATGGGATAAATACTTCATGGCCACTTAACTCAGCATATGGTACAAACAGGCAGCATTTCAACTTTCCCATTTTTGAAACTGCAAAAAACAAGAACATGTTGCTAATATAATTAAGGCCTGCTGGACTGGAATCATAGATCTCACATTGTCCGATTTCCGAGGTGAGTATCTTTTCCACTTCACCTGTGCGAGAATACAGAGGAAAATTGAGGACCGAGCAGGCTTTCCTCAAGGGCAAGCTTGAGCTCTCTCGAAAGCAGCTTGCCAAAATCCAAGGGCTTTCTCTTGCTTACCTTGCCATCGATTTTGCTGTCACTCCTAGAGCTCCCCATAGCTGCTTCTAGTTTTGCATATGAGTGGCACGTTACCTCTTGAAAATCTGTGTTGTTCCCTTTGTGATTATTTGAAAACAATAGTGGCATGCGCATAATGTGAAAGTGAAGAACAATGTTAAAGCACATTGAATGGTTGTTCTCTCTTCTCAACTTAACTGTCACACATAAAATAACTACATGTACTTACCAGATCTTTACTTCTTTTCCCCCAATTTAGCTGACCAAGAAGAACTATTGTCCTTCAATCTTCAGAATTTAGCCACGATAGCTGCTGCCTGGTCCTTGGCAGAATCTTCCAGTGTGGACAGCAGGGTATCAGGGATCGACTTGCAAAAGAACCAATGCTACTCTGCCTATGCCCCACCAGTGCGTGTCCCACGGAGGCAGTACACATGGGTCCCAAAAGTGAAACCGGTGAGTATGCAGAAGAAAGCAGGCAACCATTGCTGAGGGAAGCAATCTTGAGTTGGTGGATACTGGGTAAAGGCAGCATTGTTTTGGGTTGGGAGAAACATGGGAAAGACAGGAGTACATTGGGGGAAGCTGAAATATGCTTGGAGACAATAGGTATACATTGTAATGCATTGCTAGACACTGGACAATGTAGGGAATTGACAGGAAGATACAAAAGAGAGGTTATATATTTAGGTTTTTTACGTAGTTCCACATGTCTCCTTGTGGTCACTTCCAGTCACTTATCTGCCTTGTGGACTGTACCCATGTTGAATTAGCCGCCATTATTGTCAGATTGACAAATGGATTGGGAAGCAGTGGGGAGAGACAGTAATGTCCAGGTAGACCATGTAAAGAGGTTGTAAAACATTAACAGATTGTAACACATTAGCAGACATTGTAGAGAAGCAGTGATGCACTGGGGCAGGTGATCAGGCATTGGAGGTCTGTAGAGGGGCAGATGTGCATTTGTAGAAACTGTTATGGACTGCAATTAACGTAACCCTCTTCGCATTGTCTACCGAGTGATTATTGCCTCACTACATTGTCTGTATGCGCATAACTGGCTCTTCTGCCTCATATATTTCAGTGCTTTCCCATTTAGGCCTGGTAGTATCCCAGCACATTTTCGGCATTGATATGATATGATAAGTCATTTATAACGCGCCTTTACACAAGTGTTTTTAGGCGCATTGAGAAACACTTGAAAGATGCAGTAATTTACTAGATGGTATTGGGAAAAGGTGGTAGTCAACGGAAAGATAGTCAGGTGAGACAATGAGTTGAGGTAGTAATGCATTGGTAGAAACCAAAGAACAAGGAGAAATAAGAAAAGCAGTGCTTGTACTAAGGAACAACATGTGTTAGGAAAGATTTCTCTTTACTGCACCTTTCCTTCCATTTTAATGGAACCCCAAACTTTTTGCTTTTCATTTTTGAATGTGACCTACTGTTTTACAATGCAGTGAAGCCTTAAGCAAGGATTTTCCGTTACTCTTGGTGTGCTAAATGGACAAGCTGGGGGCAACAGTGACTTTTTTG
This sequence comes from Ambystoma mexicanum, assembly GCF_040938575.1. Taxonomy (NCBI): domain Eukaryota; kingdom Metazoa; phylum Chordata; class Amphibia; order Caudata; family Ambystomatidae; genus Ambystoma; species Ambystoma mexicanum. The sequence continues at coordinate 996,360,669 of NC_090926.1, read as the reverse complement.
ACCATTTTTCTGGTGATTTTCGTTTCAGCCTTACCACGTTTACCGCTTCTGGTTATTAACTCTGGCTAGTGGCCACAAGGTTTTTCGCTTGTCCTTTGGCCATCTTATCTTTTAGCCTTTTTTCTGGCCTGTGAGGCTGTTAATCCGGTCGGCGCTGCCGACCATGTGGCCGGGTCTTCTGGCCTGCCTTTACAGTAGGGAGAGTGGGGTCGGGGTTGTCATATTCTTTTCAAGAATGCCTTTCCTTTCCCCCTCTTTGTCCCCTTGGGTTTGTCGTCGCTAGCTATATCCTACGCTATGGACAGGACTCCCATTTAGATTTTGCTCTTATTGTAAGGCGAAATACCTGTGGAAAGACAAGCACCGTCGGTGCAACAATTATCTTCCCCTCGACCACAGTGAGGCCGCCTGTACGGCCTGTAAACTCCTACGGCCTAAAACTCTTAAGGAACGCCGTTTGAAGCGGTGGGCGGTCTACGGTATGTCGCAGGCCGAACGTAAGTCCCCCGCCGCCACAGCTGCCGAGTGTGACGAAGGGATTAGCGATGAAAATTCTCATTCCGCAGCGCCCGTCCCCAGCCCCCATAGGCACAACGGGAGTCCTGCTATGGGGACGATACATCCCAGCGACATGAATGCACCCGTTTCCCACACTAAACACACAACCCACGGTTCTGATTCGGCGGTTAAGTTGAAGCGTCTCCAAAGCACCAACGGACACGTCTTATATTTCAGCGTTGCCCGCTCATCCTCATGATCTGCAGCCCTCACCGCAACCGCGCCAGCGGCATGCGTCCGGGGCAATCCAAAAGTATGCGCGCTAGCACCAAATCACACATGGCCGTCGAGACGCTTCAGAAGAAGGCTCTGACACTGCGTAAGGCCCCCGTGGCACTGAAATCCACCACGCAGCCACCAGCTCTACCGCCACACCCCCCTGAACCTCCGAGCATCAGCGATAGTATCGCGAAGATCACTTTGGTGGTTAAACAAAAGGAACTGTCGAAACAGAAAGAACGGCCTAGAGACGCGTCTGAAGACACCTCACAACGCCCGGAGCCTCGAAGAGAGTACTCTGAAAGCCCTGTATCTTTATCCAAGACTTTAGAAGGTAAATCCGACGTTTTGCAGAGGAAATTCATCAAAAAAGATCCATCTTCATGGACCAGGGAGAAGTTTGAGGGGTGTATGGACAGACTGGAGAAGTTTGTACCTTTTACGCCTATGGCTACGTTTCAGAGGACCTTTGAGGATCCTCAGGAACATAATGTTTTTAACCTTACAGATGACAAGGTGCCTATGAATACCTGTATACAGTTTGATGAGACCTTTAGGGACCCTATGGATGATCCTGCTGATCCCAAGGACAATTGGGAGGACAGCCATCCAGTTGATAATCAACCTTGGGCTTCCCCTACTCCTACCCCAGACCCTGACACTCTGTGTAATGATTCACCTCCTACCATCCCAGCCCGTCAGGCCTCAACTGTGGATGATCAAATGGCATTTAACGCTATCTTAAAGAAGGCAGCTGAACATTTTCAAATCGCCACACAGGAGGATGTGCAGGATTCGGACTTTGTAGAGGACATACTGAAGGAAAAGCCTCCTGCCAGTCAGGCTATTCCCTTACTGCACTCTATAAAGAGACGTCTAGCGCCTTCATTATTAACTCCAGCCCAAACCACAGCAGTTAATCTCAGGGTAGAGAAGTTGTTTCGCCCTTCTCCTACCAACCCCCTTTACATTAAAGGGCACGCCACTCCAGATTCCCTGGTAGTTATGACTACGAGGAAGAGGGCACCTGTCCCCCTGTCTGCAGGGGAGGCCCCACCTGACAAGGAGGGCAAAAAGTTTTATGGACTGGGAAAAAGGGTCACGACTGCTGCTGCATTCTCCACCCGAATAGCCAACGACACCACTCTGTTGGCTAGCTACTCAGATGTACAGGGGAATTTGTTGCAAGAGGGCCTTCAAGAGGTCCCAGAACCAATGCGGGCTAAACTGCTCGCAATTGTATCGGAAGGCAAGCAAATCAACCACAAAATTCTGAAGTACACACTGGATGCTGCTGAAACAGCGGGAAGAATCTTGGCCCAGGGTACACTACTTAAACGGCATGCCTGGTTGAGGAACTCTGGTTTTAAGCCTGAAACCCAAGCAGTCTTAATAAACAAGCCGGTTGAAGAGACCAACTTGTTTGGCAAGGCCGTGGATGAGGCACTTAATATAGCTAAGAAAGAGCATGAGACTCTCAAAACCTTAAACCAGATTACTCGAAGGCCTTCACAACAAGGAGGAGGTGGTTCTCGTTGCTCCTTTCGTGGGCAATCTCGCTCTCCTCAAAACCATTATGGTTCAGGAAACAACCGGTCTTCAGGACAAGGATCCAACACCACCACCATGTATCCACCTAGAGGACAACGCAGTGGAAAGGGTAAAGGCCAGAATTCCACCCCTAGAGGCTCCCGGCCTCGGGTCAGAAATGACCCTCAGATCCAGGTCCCCTCCCATGCCTCTCTGGTCGGGGGGCTTTTAACAGCTTTCCTTCATGCATGTGAGGGGATAGCAACAGACCAGTGGGTGCTCAAGACCGTCGCCCATGGGTACTGGTAGAATTTTGCTGACCACCTCAATTCAGACCGCCAAAATCAAGACGCCTGACACCTACACATCCAGCTGCAAGAGGTTGAGATCCTTCAGGAAAAAGGTGCCATAGAAGTCATCCCTCTTCTACAGGTAATCAAAGGTATTTATTCAGTGTACTTCCTTGTAACATGCAGTTTTAGCTCCCTCAATATGTAGCCGGTCGAGAGGTGATGGTACGCAAAGCCATGCGACTGTTAGGAATGATGGCATCCTGCCTTTATTTAGTTCCTCACGCGCGTCTGCGCATGCGTCCTATGCAAGAAAAACTCAACAGCCAGTGCTGTCAGGCCAGCGGACAATGGGAAGATCTGGTGGTTGTCTCGCCAGCCCTCTTTCTCTCTCTGCAGTTGTGGTCGAGGGAATACATCTTGAAGGGGAAGACCTTCACCACCCCCGCAGTAGAAGCCACTCTCACGACAGACAAATCTCTCATGGAGTGGGGGACTCACCTGCTTCAGCAGACGGCGCACAGCATGTGGTCCGCAGAAGTAGCATCAAACCACATAAATCTGTTTGAGCTGTTAGCCATATTGAAGGCACTGAAAGCCTTTCAGACAAAGTTACAGGGGAAGACAGTCCTGGTTCGCACAGACAGCAGCACGACCATGTATTACTTGAACAAGCAAGGGGGCGCACACACTCTCCAGGGCTATCCAAGCTGTCCCAGAACATTTGGATATGGGCTCTCAAACACAGGATGTTCCTGTTGTCTCAACACGTTCCAGGGGAACTCAATCTTCTAGCGGACGTGCTCAGTAGAGACTTCCCACTGCCCGTAGAGTACGAATGGCGACTACACGAAGACATTGTCTCCAATGTCTTCGCACAATGGGGTTTCCCAGAGATCGACCTGTTTGCAACTCTGGAGAATGCTCAATGATCACGCCTTCAGGTACCCGCAGAACCGATCCAAGGGAAACGGTCTCTGGATAACATGGTGAGGGAAATTTATTTACGCTTTTCCCCCGACTCCCTGACTCAACAAGATAGTGCACAAAATGCACCAGGAACCAGTCACCATGATACTGGTGGCCCCAATGTGGGCCCGCCAACCCTGGTTCTCGCATCTGATGGAGATGTCCCTATCTCCGCCAATGAAACTGCCTTGCCTGTACAACATGTTATCTAAAGACGAGGGGGAGACACTTCACCCATGCCCGCAAACCTTGAACTTAGCAGCGTGGCTCCTGAGGTCATAGCGTTAGGGCACCTACAGCTCACTCAGCGCTGCATGGACATACTTAAGGAGGCGAGAAAACTGAACACCAGATACGGCTACTCCAGTAAATGGAAGCGTTTTTTTTTATCTGGTGCTATTCTAAGGGTGTCAATCCTATTGACTGCTCTCCTACTCACATTGTATTGTACCTGACTCACCTGCTAGACTCAGGCCTGGTTTTTAATTCCCTGAAGGTTCACGTAGCTGCTCTCTCAGCCTACACTACGTCACAACAGAAGGTGTTGTGGTGGAAAATACCAGTTATTAAGGCCTTTATGGAAGTGGTTAAAAGGATTCATCCCTCCATTTCTAACCCAGCTCCTGGATAGGACCTAAATGTGGTTTTGACTAGACTTGCGGGGTCTCCTTTTGAGCCTATGCATAAGGCGTGTCTCAAAGATCTTACCTATACAACAGCCTTCCTAGTGGCTATCAATTCTATAAGGAGAGTTAGTGAACTACAGGCCCTTTCAGTTCTAGACCCTTTCGTTACAGTTCACAAAGATAAGGTGGTTCTTCACACTCACCGTCAATTTGCGCCTAAATTTATTTCCAAGTTCCATGTGAAGCAATCAATAGAATTGCCTACTTTCTTCCAGAATCCCACTAACGTGGCCGAAAGAAGCCTACACACATTAGATGTGTGCAGGGCAGTCATGTTTTACCTGGAAAGAACTAAACCACTGAGAAAAACAAACCAATTTTTTGTTTCAGTGGCAGCTGGTAGAGAAGGGGATCCTGTCTCACAATCAGCCATCTCAAGGTGGATTTTCAAATGCATCATATCTGTTACACTCTTGCTAAGAGAGAACTGCCCTGCAAGCCTAGAGCACATTCTGCTCGAGGCAGTGGGGCTTCCATCGCTCTCGTTGCAAATATTCCTCTAGTGTCCATTTGCAAAGCAGCAACCTGAAGTTCCTGTACACACCTTTACAAAACACTATTGCCTAGACACTCATTCTAGATCTGATTCTCAGGTGGGACAAGCAGTATTAAGACATATTTTCACTACTGTTCCTTCTCACAAGCCACCTCCAACTCCGGGTACTGCTCGCTAGTTTATGCACAGCATGTGATTCTAAGTAGATTAACAAGCATCAGAAGACATGCATTACTCACCTTAATAGCATTTCTGATGATTGTATCTGCTTAGATTCACATGCGCCCACCCGTCCTCCCCGCCTGGGTGGAAGGAACATAGACATCTTACTGCTTTCTCTCTTTTATGTACTCACTTACGATAGTCATTGGGCTCCCTCATGGCAGAAGAAATACAATCGGAGGGACCTCGACGCGTGAGGGATTTTGGGTACACTACACGTCATGTTAGGGATAGTTTTACAGGCACTCCCATGTGGATGTCGCCTTTTGATTTTCGAAAGACAAGATGCAATCCTCTGCGGTTACTACTGGATGTCGGAGTATATGCACAGCATGTGATCAGATGTTATGAGATAATTTCTCGGAGCGATCGTAACAATGCTATTCACCCTCTATCAACAGTCCATGGAATGGTGGGAGCGCCGGAACTACGTGGTCCCGTCGTGCTCCCATTACCGTGACCGTAGTGCCCTCTCTTGTTTCCCTCTGAGATTGTGGTCGCTGGAGCACCAGCCTCGTTGTGACCTCAACTTAAGAACACTCACACACAGCTGCGGATATGCTCAGCCAAAGTTCTAAGATGAGCGTGCGGGTGTACCTCTCTATAATACATACTCTCACCAAACATTCACAAGAATAACTGAAAGGGCACTTAACTCGCTGCCGAGCAACAAAGAAAGAGGAAGTGAAGTTGAGGCACAGTGTGGTTTAGGGATAAGGACTATGCTGATTGGTTGTTAATATCATGTGGTCAGTTTGGAGGACCAATAAGAACAGAACTACAAAAGACACGAGCAATGGTTGTTGTAGTTTTATGAGTTTTTGTGATCATGTTTTATTGGTTGTACATTTGCTGCAGAGGTAGTAAAATGGAAAGAGAAGCATAATTCGAGTCTCCGGTCTTGAAATAGAATTCTGTGAAATGCATTGCTCGTGCATACATAAGCCACTGCACAAGACTTTCAAAGTCCGTTCTGGTACCTTTCGGAGACTCTTTAGAGCGATTAACTGATAAGGAACTGTTTATGGCAATATGTTTATTTTGTGCACTGTGGGAATTTAAAAGTATGAGAGCAAGACTATATGTTATTACTTATTTTAAAGCACAAAACATACACCTTTTTAGATGAATGTGTTAATCTTTTTATACTGTGCTTCTGTCACATATTCGAAACTGCTTATTAGTTTCTTGTATTTTATATGCTACATTGATTGTACATACCAGCTAATTGAAGATATCATACATTACATTAAGCAAGAGGCCAGGTATTAAAGTGGTTGACAGTGTGTGGCCATGTATTATAAGTAATAAAATATCCTCAACCGTACATAAAAAGGGTATTTCAGGTCACCTTGGAGATCCGTAACCCTCTAAGAGAGCTTGGCCTTCAGCCTCATTCCTTTATTTGGTCACAGAACTCCTTGCTGATTTGTAATATCCTTATAACTTATGGAAGGAGGTCCTTTATCGAATATTTAACATCCTAACAGAATTATATATAGATTTAAGCAGGTAGAATCTAGCAGGATAGACACAGTGTCAGCTGAGCATGGGCTTGAATGTTTAAAAATAAACACCTGACTTTAAATAAATAAGCATAATAAATTAACTGCAAGACTTGGAAACAGTAATGCATTATGATACAGTTGGATAATCATTAGTGCCTAGAAAGTAAAGTGGGAAAGAGTAATCCAGTATTAGAAGAAGTAATGTATGCTGAGATGCATAAATAGATGCAGTAATGTGTTGAGACAGTGGGATACTCAATAATACATGACAAGATAGCAGGTGGCCATGAATTGCCAGTGAGTGGGCGAAGTATGTGTAAAACATTTGGAAATGGGGGTGACAGTGAGGAGCAGTACAAATGACAGTGAGGGGGTATTAATGAATTATGAGACAGTTTTACAAAAAGTAACACATGGGAGAAGCAGCAATGCCGTATAAGATAGTTTGAAAAGTAGCAACATATTGGCAGTTGGGCAAGCAACTAGTTAGAGAAGCAATTCTGCTGTTAGGAAGGTTTTCCCTTTTGTATCATTCCCACATTGACTTCAGTGCCAACCGACCTCGACACCACTCCCCCTCCCCCAAGGCAAATGTTATTGATTAGGACTCAGGGTGATTTCTGGCAAATTGTGTCTTCATTTCTTTAGGTAGATTTCTGCTTACTTCTGTGACGTGTACAAAAAAGGCTGGTGGCAATTAACTAATCTTTACTCTTTTTCTCTGACACCTTTATTATTTACTGCAATAATTCCTTTATTAGTATGATATACTTAAAACGACTGCTTCAGAAATTACCATGTATGGTCTTGCTGCACAGGGCTCTCGATCAGTGCTTTGTGCGCCTGACCATCTCACTGGTGCTGCATACCTGAACTCCTGGAGGATGAGAATCCAGAGGGCACCACAACTCTAAACGTGATAGTGGCAATAGACAGAAAGGCTATTGGTGGATGTAGCCTCCACTTACCGCAACAGCAGTGGCATGCTTAGGCAGGTTGGAACAGCCTCCGCACACCACTTGGCAGTACCCTGTATTTCCATGATGTGTGGACAGTGCAGAGCACTGGAAGGGGTACTACACAGTTGGCACTATCAATAGAAGACAGGCAGAGAAACCAGAGCCAGTAGAGACAGGACAAGCCACAAAGTAGAGGGAGTGACTCGACAAGGCAAGGTTAACGACAAGTGCAACAGCAGAATGAAGAAAAGAGGTAGGAACTCGAAAAACGGTAGGCCAGGATGGAAAGAGGAACAGACAAGTAGAGGAATAGAGAGCGTAGATGGAAGTGGTTATCACACCATTCCCCTTTCAAGCTTCTGGGCCTCTAAATGAAGCTACACCTCGAAATGGATTTTCCCTTGGCTGTCATCAGTACAAAGAGCACAGCACATCCCGCAGGCGCTGCCAGAGGTCCGCAGCGCTTGCAGAGGCCACTGAGCTTTGTGAAGGTGGGTGGGCCATTCACTGGCTACAACGTCAGGTATCCGCTCCGCAAAGTCTTAGCCACTAACATTGATACAAACTCCAAAATAGGAAACCATGGGTACCACGGCAGGCTTGGTGGAACAGAACTGGGAGTTGGAATTGTTTGGTCCCAATCCATATCCCATCCATAGTATGTTTGGTTGCTGGGCAGATAGTGGAGTAGCTGGCTGTCCATGATTGGATAGCCTCTGCTGTTTAAGTGTTTCCCAGTCTGGATTTAAGATAAAAGGAGGAGTTTGAACTATTTTTGATCAATGATGAAAAGATCAAAGCATCTGAATCTGATGGACTGCTGGAGACCTACAGGAGGACTGCTGTTGTGACAAGCATTGTTTAAGCAAACCTCCAAATACTAGAGCTCTATCCGGGTGCATTCCTCCGTGGATTGGTGGGAACAACCAGCCTGAAGTCCTGCTCTGCATCCGTTTCTTCCATGAAGTAGGAAGAGCTGATGATCTGCCTTTGGTCCAGCGACCTCCCTCTTAGCCCCAGAAGCATTTTTTCCTTTGTTAAAATGTCCTCTGCGGTCCGCGGAGCTCGCCTGCCTTGCCTCCCACTCCCCTGCTTACCCAGCTAAATTCCCTCCACCCAATCTGATTGGCTGGCTGCTTCTGTAGTTTCAAGAAGCGCTGTATTCGGTATGCACAGCTTCGAAACTCAAACATTTAACTCCTGAATCAAGTTGGGCATGCAGCACCACCAAGTAAGGCTCAGCAACTTCACCCACATCCCCCAAAAGCATGTTTTCCTTTGTTAAATTGGCATCTGCGCTGCTCGCCTTCCTTGCCTCCCCCTCATTACGGGCTTCAGGGATACAGGGCTGTCCCCCCGCTTCCATGAGATTGAAAGTGGGGGACAATACAGTAAACAAAACAAAAAAAGAAAGAACCCTGCAGCATCAGCTCCGACCCATGTTAGTGGGATGGGACTGACGCTGCAGGGATAGAGTAGAGTCGGCGGCACACACAGAAGTGTGCCGCTGAAAAAGTTAAGAATGGGGGACGGGGTGGGAGGATGCAGGAGAAAGCACTCTATGTGATCACTGTGTGGCGCAATTTTTGAATTCGACATTTTCAGAGTCTGTATTTCACGCTGCGCAGTAATCACGTAGATCCATTCCAATGCTAGGTGTTTCCTATTTATTGCTGTGTCTCAAATTTAGGCATTTTCTATTTATTGCTGTGTCTCAATTTTAGGTGTTTTTCTCCCACTGCCCAGGTATCTGAAACTTAGGTGTTTCACCATGGGTGTAGCCCATTCATATTAGTGAAGCATATCTTTCATTTGGCCCGGCTGTGTTGGTGGGCAGTATCTCACATTTAGCCCATTTGTGTTGGTGAGCCAATCTTCCACTGGCCTTATCTGTGGTAGGGAGCAATATCTCACACGGACGGATTGTCGGGCACAGGGAACACATCACCCCTGGAGGAACCTGTGGTGACAATTGCTGCACACTAGGATGTAGGACAGGGGAAGGGGTATGGGCCACAGGTAGTCAAAACAGTGGGGGTAGGAAAGGGTACTGCCACTACCCAACCCTACTAAAAACTCACCATTCTGCATACACCTCTCAAACACAGAACTAAACACCACCATACCTCTACAGCACAACTGATAGAAAATATTTCTCTTTACAGCACCTTTCCTTCATTTCTGTGGACCCCCAATCCTTTAGCTTTTATTTGGTAACTTGTTATCACTTTGGTCATTTGTATCATTGTACAATGCAGTGCAAATTGGTACACTTTTGGTTTTGTCCTAGACTAACACTCATAGGATTTTTTGTTACACTCGGTGTGCCTAAGGGACGAGCTGGTCACATCAGTTACTTTTTTCTATTTTTTGGTGTGATTTACTGCATTTACCACGTTTAGCTACCAACTGTGGCTAGTGTCCAAACATGGCCGTGCCACATGGTTATTCGTTTGTCCCTTGGCTATCCTGTTACCCTTATTCCTGGCCTGTCGGGCCAGGAAAATCCTTATATGGACTTCCAGTGCCGAAGCTTTTGGCGGGCTGCTGTAGGGCCATGGTTATTTGCTGCCAGTAAGTGGGTGGAGACGTCTGATACCAATCCACACACTTGCTTTGGTGTGTCCGAGTGGTATTCAGGAGTTGTACCACCGGGGGTGCTGATTGGACCACTGCTGGGGTGTGTGTGTGTGTGTGTGTGTGTGTGGACCAGGTCTGTCATCGGCTAATCGAGGTTTCAGCTCTTACCTGGCTTTTTGGATAACATGAGGACCCCTGCACCCACTCTAGAGAGATCCTGGAATAAATCGAAGAAGCTAAGTATCCTGTCCAGCTGCAAGACTTGCGAGGAGACCGTGGACCCATTAGAGGAAGGCCTGGCGACCAACTTCTGCTGCTGTCCTGGAAGAGCCCTGTCTTGTAGGTGATCTCCAGCAGTCCTGTGATGAAGCTGCGACCTTTGGAGTGGAGGGAACATACATTCTCGACTTCAGAAGTACCTCTGGACCGCCCAGTGGCTGACCAGCTCAGAGTTTGCGGTCCTCAGCGTGTGCTATAAAACTTACCTCTGCAAAATGTCTTAGTCCTAGCATCAATGGGACCTGAGAAAGGAGGCAAAGTCTTATTGCAGCAAGTGAATCCTTTTGCGTCGCCGTGCATCGGTGGCCGTCGCCCTAAACTGTTTTCCTGCATCCAGTCCAGTGCTGAGAGGGCATTCTCCAACCTGAAGACATTGCAGCAGCATTAGTCGCCGACCGGAGAAGTGCTCGAACCTTCAATCCATGGGCATCAAGGGCTGAATCTGACGGCGGCAAAAGCGAAATCGGACCCTCTTCAGCAGACCTGCCAAGTCCTAGGAAGAATCAGATTACGAGTTGTAACCTGAACCCCATAACTCCCTCTTAAATGTTTTGATAACTTTTAAAAACCTTTGTAATAGTTTGGCTTTGCCAGTGCTTGTTCGTGCAAGGTTGGGGACACTTTTGTTAGTTAGAACAATGTGTCCTCTAACACTTGGAACTGTTAATTGGACCCCAGACACCCTACCATCATATTTCCCAGCCTCACGAAACTGTATCTTACTTTGGTGTACTTTTGGGCATAAGGCCCCATACCTCTTGGCGATAGACTTCTGAAGCTAGTATTGTGTATCTCTGTGGACCTGTAGTGCTTATACTAATACTTACATTCCTAAGAGGGTATTTTATATGTATTTTGCCCTACTCCAGTGATTGTATATATGTATCTATTATTAGTGTTGTGTGATATTATTACCTGTTTGTAGTCATTTTTCTCCAGCATTGGATCTTTCATGGATTCACATGCTTAGAATATTCCCCGTCGTCAGACTGGGACCCCACGGTACACATATATAGCCTTTTCCTATAGGAAAACTTTCGACACTTTTGTGTCCTATATATAGCCTTTTCCTATAGGAAAACTTTCGACACTTTTGTGTCCTATCTACGTCCTTTTAGGACCCGCCTACGCATGCTCCGTAGGCCGTCCCAGTATAAGAGGCCCGCCCCCACGGTTCCCCTTCAGATTTCAACCGTCTCCAAAGTAGTGGGATCTCCTCGCGTTGTCTTACTATTTTGTACAAGGTTGCGTTACTGGAATTTGAGTACAGAAAATGTCCTCTGTGTCAGGAAAAGCGCTGTTCCTCCCAAGCGCGACGTGCGGCTTGAAAAAAGTTTACGAGGGGGACGGACATATGGATTGTATATATTGCCTCCACCCTCATCATTCGGCGGATAACTGCGACATATGCAAAGGGTTTTCTCAAAAAACCCTCAAGGACCGCAGTCGACGACTGGTGGCATGGCTGAATGAGGGAGCGGGGGCATACCCCCCTTCGGAGGTAGGCTCCACACAATCGGCGAAAACATCGCGCCGCGCTACCTCGTCGGAACCACCGGCGAAGAAATCTCGACCGACGGAAAAAGAGTCGTCTGGAAGCCACTCAACTAGAGACTCCTCGTCAAAGAAATCATCTTCATCAAAGGAAAGGAAATCCTCCTCGGGCGATCATCATAGATCGACCACGAGTCGAGAGTCGAGTAAAAGCAAGCTAAGTGTGGAAAAGGCGGGACCGCCAAAACCACCTGCTAAGTCACCCTCGTCGACGGCGGCCCAGTCATCGGCCTCCACCCTGCCACTTACGCAGGTGGAATCCACCGTCCCACCGACGACGACGTCGACGATGGCCTCGTTGACGGGGGTTCTACAGGAGGCCTGGAGGCCTGAAGTTTTTGATCCGACCCCCCCGGATACTTTACTACAAGAACAGGCTGTGTTGCTGTCCTCGGAGGACGAGAATGAGAGAATAGCTGGCCCAGCAGACCTAGGGCTACGAGTGGCTGACAAGTCGTCGACGAGGGGATCCGTTATACCGGTATCTGCCCCTCTTCTCAATCCTCAATCTGTTTTGTCGTTGGAAATTCTGTCCACGCTTCAATCGTTACAGTCGTTGGACCAGAGACTACCTCAGGCAAACCTGCCGCAGTCACCCGTCAACGAGCCGGGCCCGTCCCGTCAACCGACGCACCTACGCACGCCAATCTCAGCACTGGCACAAGAGGAAGGTGAGCTGCCAGATTCGGAGTCTGACAGGGGAGCCATGTCGGATATCTCATCATCCCCCTCCAGGGATCCGACCTGGGAGTCAGAGGTGGAGTTGGAAACCCCTAGAAGCCCAGCTCACCCGTCCCCTCCGGACGACATTGCGTCATTCCATTCTGTGATGGAGAAGGCATGCAAAGAATTTGGTTTGTCCCAGGAAGAACAGAAAAAGGACTGTTTTTTGTTCGACCACATGGGTAAGAGAAGGAGGTCTGTGTTCTCGATACCAATACTAGACCATGTATGGAAGGAGGGGTTGCAGACAATGCGCCACCCGTTTTCAGAGCCGGCAGTGAAAGGACGCCTGGAAAAAAAGTTTAAGGCTCCAGAGTCTACCCCCAAGTGTTTATCCTCCCAACCAACGCCAGACTCGGTGGGCTCGGCGGCAGCAGCGAGGAAGGCGAAGGCCCAGCACAAGTGCACGACTCCTCCGGAGAACGAAGCGAGACGCCAAGATGCCTTTGGCAAAAAAGTGCTATCCGTGGGAGCGACCACAGTAAAGGCCGCAAACTCTCTGGCAATTGTTGCCAGATATGATAGGGAGATGTGGCACAGGCTAGCTCCGTTGCTTGGAAGAGCATAGGAAGGCAGCGATGTTACTCGTCCGAGAAGGTGAGGAAGCCTCAAATCACGCAATAAACATCGCGGTGGACCTCGCTGAGTCAGGCTTCAAGCAAGTCAATAATGGGGTCGTATTACGTCGACAGTCATGGCTTAAGTGTACCTACTTCGGGCCAGAAGTACAAGTACAATACAAAGTTTTAGATATGCCCTTTGAGGGAGACCTTCTTTTCGGTGAGAAGGTGGACGAAGCCCTAAAGGGAATGAAAGAGGACTCGGACATGGCACGTTCATTGGGTGCCCTCCAGAGTGGCAGAAACTACAAGTCTTTTCGTCCCTTTAGAGGGGCTTCAGGTAATTCAAGATTCTCTGCATCTGGAGACAGATCCTTTGGCAGATCAGCTTACCCCTCCCAGGGATACAGACGTGCCTCCCAAACGGCAAACCGTCGCCGGAACTTCCAGACTTCCAGAAAAAGACCATCATATCCGTCGTCGTCGAGAGACAAGCAAAATAAAGATCAGCAGTGACATACAACACACCGTTCTGGGGGGAAGAGTTTCAGCATATGTCGACGAATGGGAACGAATAACGACGGATCAATGGGTGCTGGATACTATAAGAAACGGACACTCTCTACAATTCAAACACAGCCCCCCGCAAATTCCACCTGCGTGCACCGCTCATTCCCATCTGAAGATACTGCAACAAGAGGTAACACTCATCTTAGCAAAGGGCGTGATAGAATTAGTTCCAACATCACAGAGAGGTCAAGGAGTCTACTCAAGATATTTCGTCGTAAAAAAGCCGAACGGGAAATGGCGTCCCATTTTAGACTTACGCGATCTCAACAAATCTTTGAAGAGCCTAAAATTCAAGATGCTCACTCTGCAGGAAGTGATCCGCGCAGTTCTAGAGGGGGATTTTCTAGCGTCCCTGGATTTACAGGACGCGTATTTCCATATTCCAATGTGTCGGAAACACAGGAAATTCCTAAGATTTGTAATAGGGCGGACTCACTACCAATTCACGGTTCTTCCTTTTGGGCTCAAGACCTCCCCCAGAACGTTCACGAAATGCCTGGCTCCAGTAGCGGCCTGGCTAAGGAAGCAAGGCCACCACGTATACCCATACCTCGACGACTGGCTGGTAAGGGGATCCTCCCCAGCGTCGACCAACACAAGTTTACAAGCCACCATGCAGCTTCTACAACAGCTGGGATTCGCCATAAACTTCGAAAAATCCTCTCTGCAGCCATCGAGATCGCTGGTATTCCTGGGGGCACAGTTCGAGACCCAGTTAGGGCTAGTGAAACCTTCTCTCGACAGAACCTCAAGATTCAATCAACAAGCATGCCGACTACGCGAAACACCAAGATCTCAGTGAGAAAATACATTTTGGTCCTAGGGGCCATGGCATCCTGCATCCATCTGGTGGAAAACTGTCGCCTATTCATGAGGCCAGTCCAGGAATTCCTCGCGGACCGATGGACGCAGGCTCAAGGATCGTGGTCAGACAAGATAACCATCGACGACGACAAGCTGCTTCGGACCCTTCAGTGGTGGCAGAGTTTCCACAATCTGAACAACGGCGTAACCCTACAGGAGCCGGAGTTTCAGCGAACCATAGTCACGGATGCGTCCCTAACCGGATGGGGAGCTCACATGGGTGCTCTCCAAACGCAGGGTCGCTGGTCTCCAATGGAGTCACTCCGACACATAAACGTGTTAGAACTCAGAGCAGTACGATGGGCCGTGAAGGCATTCCTACCACACATCAAGGGCTCGCGAGTACGAATACTGACCGACAATACAACGGCCATGTTTTATCTGAGGAAACAAGGAGGGACGCGATCAAGAACTCTTTCCATAGAAGCCCAGAAAACATGGCATTGGGCATTAAAGCACGAAATTTCCATCGTGGCTCATCACCTTCCAGGAGTGAGGAACTCCCAAGCAGACTCCCTCAGCAGAAGCATGGCCCAAATACACGAGTGGGAAATGGACACAGTTCACCTGATGAAAGTGTTCCAGAAATGGGGTCACCCCCCTCTGGACGCCTTCGCGACCAAAGACAACAAGAAATGCAAGCAATTCGCAAGCAGATGGCCTCAAGAGGGTTCCATGGGGGAGGCATTCTCCTTCCCATGGACGGACATGTTCCTTTATGCTTTTCCCCCGTTCCCCCTCATACGGAGGACAATTCAGTGGATACGCAGATAATTCTAGTGGCACCACACTGGCCGAAGCAACCGTGGTTCTCCGACCTGCTTCACCTGTCGCTGGAACATCCCATAGCGTTTCCGAGAGTCCCGAACCTACTATCCCGGGACAAAGGCATGGTGTGGCATCACGACCCGGACAGTCTCAACATTACAGCCTGGCTCCTGACTTTTCGGAGTTCGGTGCTTTAAACGTTGCGGAGGATTGCCAAAAAATTCTGCAGGCGGCCCGAGCCCCTTCTACAAATAAATCTTACTCCTATAAGTGGCGGAGGTTCTGTGAATGGTGTCGAGGACAACAAGGCCTACAACCGTTGTTGGTGACGCCGGAACAAGTTCTACCTTACCTGCTCCTCTTGGCGGAGAGGGGGTTATCCTTCACATCGATAAAGGTGCACCTGGCGGCCATCTCAAGGTTCACGAGGAAGAGGCAGTCGTCTCCTCTATTTAGCGACAGACTTGTGAAACACTTCATGAGGGGTTTATTTCGAATTTTTCCCCCGGTAAAACGTTTCCCCCCAACTTGGAGTCTCAACACAGTGTTGGCAGGCTCAATGAAACCGCCTTTTGAGCCTATGGCCACGTCCGACATAAAATTCATATCGTGGAAGTTGGCATTCTTGATTGCTATCACATCAGCTAGGAGAATCTCGGAACTGCAAGCGCTGGTCGTAGACCCGCCATACCTAAGATTCTTTAAGGACAAAGTGGTCCTGGCAACTAATCCTACGTTCGTCCCAAAAGTTCCGACAGTGTATCACAAACACTCGTCCATTGTTCTCCCTACTTTCTTCGCGACACCATCATTGACAGCAGAAAAAGCTCTTCATACCCTGGACGTTAAGAGGGCTCTGAAATTTTACCTACATCGTACACAGGAACTCAGGTCTACTCGACAACTGTTCATCGCATATGGTCCGTCGACGAGAGGAAAAGCAATCTCTAAACAGGGATTGGCTCGATGGGTCTCATCGACGATTGCGTTTTGTCACTCCAAGGCCGGAAGGCCACTGCAAGGACATCCTAGAGCCCATTCTACAAGATCAATGTCCTCCTCAGCAGCTTTATGGGCAGGAATTCCGCTGACGGACATATGCCAGGCTGCGGCATGGTCAGTGCCCCACACGTTTACCCGCCACTACTGCCTTGCCAGGCAGCATGCGGACGAGGTGCAGATGGGAAGAGCTGTCCTGCGCCATCTGTTTCTGTAAAGTAAGCTCCACGCTGTGGAGAATCTGTTTTCTACCTTTTTGATGACAGTATACTTTATGTGGGTAAGGTTATATAAGTTAACTTATTCCTACTGTACATATGCATTGTGTAGTATGGTGAGGGTATACTACATTACATTCTCACCGCCGTCTCAAGTGTTACTGCTATACAATCTATTCTAAGCATGTGAATCCATGAAAGATCCAATGCTGGAGAAGGGAATAGTTTCTTACCTGTAACTCCATTTCTCCAGTATTGGTATCTTTCATGGATTCACATGCGCCCACCAAACCTCCCCGGAATGCAATGTATTTGATTGATAAGTTTAACCCTTCCTACTTTGGAGGGGCCGAAATCTGAAGGGGAACCGCGGGGGCGGGCCTCTTATACTGGGACGGCCTACGGAGCATGCGTAGGCGGGTCCTAAAAGGACGTAGATAGGACACAAAAGTGTCGAAAGTTTTCCTATAGGAAAAGGCTATATATGTGTACCGAGGGGTCCCAGTCTGACGATGGGGAAATATTCTAAGCATGTGAATCCATGAAAGATACCAATGCTGGAGAAATGGAGTTACAGGTAAGAAACTATTCCCTTCTCAGTGTTATATGGCCATAAATAAATATGTATTTTTATAACTGATTGTCTAAGTGTAATCCCTGACTTTGCAGTGTGCATATTCATTGGGGACCACTTACAAGCTCACCACCTCTTGAGACTTCGCCTAGACCACTCATCCACCTACCTTGAAATGCTTTGCCTACAGCTCACAGAGTTGTCCCTGTCACTATACTAGTTTAGCCTTTTATACATTTGTCCACCAGAGTATAGAAAATCAGTCCTAACAAAGTGCAAGCGCTTCACTACACCACAACAATGAAACAAATCATACATAGCCTTGCCCAACAGTACATAGCGGCTACCAGCCGAAAAACACACCTACGCACAGTGAACGATGTCAACCGAACGGAAGCTGCCAAAAGCATATCATAGCTCTCTTGCTCTTTTCTCCAGCTCAGTCCTAACTTACCTCTGCCCCTTTGCTTTACAGATCCGCCAGAGCACCAAGAAACCATGCAGGTGGCAACAGTGTGCGGTATAAGAACCTTTAACATAACATAGCATACATTAACCCTAGGACTGCACCTCACTTCTGCGTGGGCAGCTTCTAACGTTCTCCTAAGTGCTAGCTGCCCCTTTTCGGGATCCCCACGATGTCTGCTCCTGTCAGCTGCTTCTGTGTGATCGCCCTGTGCTGTGGAATCTGAAGTCAATCCTTATTCAGTCTTTGCTGGCCTCCCACAACACACCTAACCTAACTATTTGAAGACTTTTTGTACCCACGAGTCGACAGCCCTCTGCAGATGAACCACCAGTGAGCCTAGTTTTTCCCAGCTGTTCTTTGTATACTAGGGCCCTTTTTAATTTCTTCAGGACATGGAAGCTGAGATTGCTTATATCTATATGTTTAATAACTGTGATTATTACCCATAATAGTGAGGAACCCATTTGCGTTACCCACATGTGAATGAATATATCGGTTTTGATTTTCACTTACCTTAATGGTGGTAGTCAGCCAATTGTTTCATCATTCTAAAGCATTTGTACTTTCCTGCGTAGATCTCTTATTGTTATTAGATGTGCTTCACACCAATCTTGCCTCCTTCTTCGTGTAAGCCTTGCTGCTCAGCCATACTACCACTGAGAGTTTAATTAGACCTTGTGTACGCTAAGTTGGATTCTTAGAACCCTTCACCAGAGTAAAGAACCCTCTGCAGAACCCTCCTAATAATGAATTGAGACAGTACGAGAGGCAGTATTTTATTAGATGAAAAAGAGCTTAATCAGTTAAGTATTACACAGAGGAGATCCTAACCCCAGGCAATGCTCTAGGCAACTCTCCAGCCCATCGATTTTCAGCCTACCATACTATTATTGAAGGGAATTGACCCACCCCAAAAGGGGCAATGAAGCCCAAAATGGAAGATTACATTTCTTCTGCTCAAGGCCACAAGACATGTGTTGGGCCTTATTTGGCATCATCAGTGAGGTATAGGTTGGATCTTTATGCTCAGGAAGCACTGGGCCCATATCTTAAGCATACCCATTTCAGTCAGGGTGACGTTTGCAAAACTAAAGGATAACTGACATTATATATGCATTTGAGGTTACTCTGTTTGAGTGTAAAGAACTAAAGTTCCTTACACCCACAAGAAGAGAGTGATCAACTTGAAGTCCTTCCAGAGCTGACGTCTCACCCATTTTTGCAGGTCTGCCCACTGAAGGCCGCCATTGATGAACTGGACACAGAAGAGGTGGAGATGAGAATGAGGCTGGCAGAACTGCAAAGGCAATACAAGGAGAAGCAGCGCGAGCTGGTGAAGCTGCAGCGGCGGCATGAGTGAGTGGACATGGTCCTTATAAAAAACACAACAGTGTGATGCTATATAGTGTGAGGATCTAAGATGAGGGGTTGTGTGTTGTGAAGGGTCCTTGAGGAATAAGCTTTTCACATGCTACTGTAGGTATTCATGTTTACAACTGAATTGATTCTACCTGTCTACATTTGAGCATTGAGATATTGTGAGGCATTCGTAATTCAGCTAGATTTCAAAATTAATGAATTCATTTTTTATTAAGTGCTTAATACGGGAGGCCAGTATTGGAGCATGGGATTGGGATTCAAACCTGTGTTACTCTGCATTGTCTTGCTTCCAAGGCAAACGCGTTGTCCCTGAGCTATCCTCCCAGCCCAAAATGCAGATGTCTTAAAATATTTTAAAGTCCAATAGGCATGGCAAGAAGGTCAGCGTAAATGTTTTTTAGGTGATACATTTCCATTAAATGCTGTGGTTATATTTAAGAGCTCTGATTTCAATTGGCAATCAACATCTTATTGATGATTTAACCTATTCAGCATTTTACATTCCGATTGGTCAGTCTGCTATTCTTATGCCATTTAGACCTGGGATTGGTCAATCTGCACCACAATTGGCCATTCAAAATTATAATATGTCTTTCAGGATTCCTATTAGTCTTTTTGGATTTGTCAGCGTTTGTTTTTCTATTAAGCGATGGAAATTTGTATTGTCAAACCAGATGATATGGATTTCAAATTTTAGGAGTTTGAATGTGAACAAAATGGATTACAGTCTTCTCTTTTTCACACATCTACACACAACATGACAGTCCAACTTTCCTTACTAATAGCAATGTATAATATTCTTACTTGAATGTTCTGTTGTGGCAATCATTGACATATTTATATTTTTACTGGAAAGTAAAATTAACACAATAAAGAGATAGAATTTTCCCACACTGTGCCTATTACTAAAAGTATAGCTATTCGCAGCAATCATTTTGAGGGCTACTCACTAAGTGTGAGTTAGAAAACAGCTGATTTATTTTAGTTAAAACTAGCAAAACGTATGAGTGTTGTTTTTTACATGCATTCTCTCTATCAGTGTGTGATTCTGGGGACCTACTGGAAGGTGGCTTGGGGGACTAGGTGGCATTCTGAGCTAGTGGATGCCGGGCCACGACTAAAGTGCCAATGACTAAAGTGAGGATCCCCTTGCCAACTAGCTTGGGTCCCTAGCATTTGGCAAGTGGTAGTTACATTGCTGCACCACAAGTTAATCCCAGGCTCTTAGACCCTCTCCAGCCGACTAACCCATAAGGGTGGGTCCAACAAAAGAAGTTGGTCCCTAGCCAGAACACTGGGAATAACCTGCAAGTTAGGCAAAAGGTCTCCCCTCTACAGATAAATGAGATGAAAGCTTTTCCTTGCTAGACCCAAATATAAAACCCACAAAATGAAAGCTTTCCCTTTAAGGGAAGCCCTCTCCCTGCCCCAGGCGAAGTTAGTGTGGAATAAGAGACTGTTGCCAGCTCGCCTAACATTGTAAAGGAATCTGGTTTAGAGATCCGCGGAGCCTGAAATGAATGGCAAGGTCCTGCAGATATAAGCATTTAAGCCTGCAACTCACTGTACACTCTGAAACTGATGCTGAACGCAAAGTAACCTTGCCACTATCCCCCTGCAAGCGAAACTCACGCCGGAGAAACTATCCCTTTTCCCAGTTGACCAGCAGTTCATGGCAAACCGGGAAGTTAGAAATCTAACCAAGTAAGGTTCCAGGTCTGAATTCACATGATGGAAACAGCACAGCCCCCAACTCGGTGCAGGAAGCCTCAGGAAAGTCAAAGAAGCTCATATAAAATCCAAGATGGCAGACAGGCCCGATATAGGCTTGGTCTCACCCCTTAAGCCTATGTACAGCCAGCTCTAGCGGGAGGGTGTGAGTTGTAAGACCATGAGGCTCCTTTTTGAAAAACGTTAGAGTCTGGTAGGCGTGGTAGATAAGAACACGAGTCGAGGAAACTGGAGATGTGGTGGCACAGAACAGCTGGAGGAGGTAGTGAGAACATCCTGGGTGAGCAAGGTGGTGGTAAGATCAGGTGGTTGAGAAGGAATTGATAACAAGAGGGGTTAGCAGAGATTGGTAGGATGTGGTGAGATCAGGTGGAGATGGTGAAACTTTAGAGGAGGCGGTAATATCAGGATTAAGGAAGGGCATTTTAAAAGTCTCTTCTCATCAGGAAGACAGTGTGGATTCTTCTAGACCTTCTAGGGGAAGAGACACTGTTTATTTTCAGCTCTCAGAAGAAACCTTTATACTCTTATGTCCTGTCCCCTTTCCTCCATACAAGATGGGTGTCCATTCCTAGGGACAGGAGACAGAACCTTTTTCACCAGAAAAAACCTTCTTCCCCTTTAAATGTAGAGGTGCGCGCGGGAGCTGCCCTGGGGGCATGTGGTACCCTGACTCCGCCCTCCGGAGCCACGCCTCTTTCCCCTTTTCCCGCGTCGACGGGAACAGGCCTATTACACCAGTGCTCCTGGGTTTGGTTTCGGCCATTTAATTCCACGTGCTCTTCCCTGGATACTTTCTTCTGTCTTTTTGTCTTCTTTTATCAATCAGGTACTTGGTCCTCTGGTGCCACGCTCCTCCCCGACGCATATCGACTTCAACTGGCTTCAGCAGGTGTCCAGCCTGCGAGGGGCTCTTCCCTACATCAGATCCCCACGCCCTTTGCCTCCGCTGCCTTGGCCCCGACCACAGATAGGAAGGTTGTACCGCGTGTACTCTCTCCTCGCGTACTCTGAAGAAAAGACTGGCTAGGTGGAGGGAGCTCTTTGAGAGCTCGCCTCCAGAGGACCTGAAGGACTTCGTCAAACATCGATCAAGGCCCAAGGTAGAGCTGCTCTTTTCCAGCGCACCCCACAAGGGAGACTCCTTTCCAAGGAAGCGCCCGAGCGGGAGGAACATTTCTGGTTCTCATACCAGCACGAATACCAAGGCTAATTCAGCTACCGGCGGCCAAGCCGAGGGGTCTGTAGACTCTTCGAAGATAGTGCTGAGGGACCAGAAGGTCCGTTTACCGGGTGTACACTCGAGGGGCTATGCTCTTTTACAAACATTATGGCCGAGGGAACGCCTACACACAGCACTACTGGTGACGTTGCCGAGGGCGATACGCCTACCAGGTCTCGGCCTGAGGTGCAAGGCAGCCCAGTGAGCCCAGCACCCCGACTTCGGCAAGTGGCATGCAGCTCGACAAGATGGCTGATGCACCAAACAAGATGGGTGCTCTTCTCATACCTCCCCGAGGAACGACACAGGTGGGTGAATGAGTTACAAGGTGGGACTGGGGTCAACCAGGTACGTGGCCTACAGTTTATCCATCGGCAGCGCAGGTCAGGTTCCCTCTGCAACCTAGACAGTATACTCACAAGCTCCCGCAGTCCCCCGCGATCCTGTCAATATCACCTGCCACCCCACCGGCCTGTGAGGACAGGTTCCTCACCCTCATACAATCTCCTTAGATGGGGACCATCCTCGGATGCTATCAAGGACATGCTCCCTCTAGACCTGCCGCCTGCGCCCATAGTATTTCCTCCTATGGCTCTAGCGCCACAGGCCCCTGTGCAGCCACTGCTGCCCACGCCGGCTCCTTTGATTCCGGCTTTCCTGCCCCCCACAGTTTAGGTGCTTCCGTACTAGCATCTGCTGCAGCCTCTGGCTCCAGTCTCCACACCCCAGCCCTCGACGCCCAGCACTCCTCCCCGTGCGCCGGAAAAGCTGGGCGCTCAGGTGGACACGGACAAGAAAGAGGACCGGGACACACCATCTTCCGCCAAGGCCTTCTTCAAACGACTTGCAGGTCTGGTGGAGTACCTAGGCCTTCCTCAGCCCGAAGTCGAGCAACTAGAGGCAGGGGTGCTCGCCGAGGTCCTCACTCTATGCCCCTTGGCTAGGACGGGGATCCCGATGCAAAAGGATGTGGTCGCCTTGGCCAAGAAGTGGTGGCCCAACCCCCGCTCGGTCCAGCCGGTCAATCGACGCCTGGACGCCAAGTACAGGCAAATGGAGGGGGATACACTCTTGCTGTCGGCCCACCCTCAACTACAGTCTTCGGTGATTGCTGAGGCATCACTCTACTCAAAGCCTCAGTCGTCCTTGGCCACCTCATCCTCGGCACTGCTAGGCAAGGAGGAGAAGATCTTGGAGGCGTACGGGAAGAAGCTGTATTCCACGTACGGGAAGAAGCTGTATTCCAACGCTTCGCTGCATCTTCGACAAGCCAACACGGATGCCATGCTGGCAGCCGTTAACCAGAGGCTTTGGTGGGAAATAGCAGACTTCCTTCCAGAACTTCCAGTGCAGAGCCAAGCACGCTTTCAAGGCGGGTCTAGGAGAAGCGAAGCTGGTAGAGCAGGACATCATAGAGTCCACTGTGTCCCACATCGATACCTCTGGCCGGGCCATATGCATCACCCTGGACATGAGAAGGATGGCCTGGCTTCGGGCTATAAGTTTAACCCTGATGTATAGGAATGCATATTGGACCTTCCGTTCGACACTCTTCGATTCTTTCACTCTACCACCAATAAAGAATTTGATAAAAAGAAGAACAGCTCGCAAATTGCAAAGTATTTATCTATCCTAACGAAGGCCACCCCCAAGGCGTACACCCAGTCACATCAGCGCTTCGACAAGGGGCAGACGTTTGGAGGGTTCTGCGGCTTCCAAGAACAGAGGTCCAGGCAGCCTGACCGTTCGCAGAGTCAACACCGGCACAAACAAAAAAAGGGGGGAGGGTAAGTGCTTTTTCCAGTCCCCCTCCTCAGCAACAGCCTCCGAGGGAAGGAAGACATGACACGCCCCTTCATATCCACATGTCTCTGGTGAGAGGCAGGCTTGCCCTTCACGCACAGTTCTTGCGTCAGTATTTTGCAGACCCCTGGATCCTCTCTGTACTATCCACAGGGTACCGCCTACTGATCCCTTCATCTCCTCCCACCACCGGCTCCACTCACACAGATTGGGACAGCAACTCGGTTGGCAGAGATTCGGTTGCTCGTCAAGAGCCAGGCAGTGGAAGAAGTCCCAACCTCCCAGCAAGGATTGGGATTCTATTCCAGGATTTTCACCATACAAAAGACCCAGGCTGGCCTGAGAGTTGTGTTGGACCTTTCCACCCTCAACCTCTCCCTCCCTCTTCAAAATTCAAGATGGTTGTGCCACTCATAGCGGAGACATTGTGAAAGGGAGACTGGATGTGCTCCCTGGATCTGAAGGACGCCTATCTGCACGTCCCGATTTGGCAGCCTCATCGCTCCTTCCTCCCGTTCAGGATAATGGGCTGCCACTTCCAATACAAGATGCTACCCTTCTACCTCAATTCGGCTCCCATTGTGTTTACCTGACTCATGAAAGCAGTGGCGGCCCTCCTCGGGGCCCAGAGTCACCACATCTAACTGTACCTCGACGACTGGCTCGTCAGGGCGACAGCACCGAAGGCGGTGCAACACATCTCCTCCGCTCTTATGAGCACTCTCCACGACCTGAGTTTTTTGCTCAACCTCAATAAGTCCCAGCTGAAACCCACGCAGAGACTTACTTTCATGGGCCTGATCTGGGACAAAATCGTGGCCATCAAGAGGGCCACGGCTCACTTCCTCGCCCGAGAAGTGACATTGGCATGGTGGTACCAACACTTATTGGGACTTACGGCAGCAGTCCTGCTGACCGTCCCCCACACGAGACTCAGGATTATGAGACTACAGCTGCACTTCGCAGCCTCATGGAATCAGGAGCGGCGCTCCCAAGCGGAGCTGGTCAGCATGTGACATTCTCTCCACTTGGACCTCACATGGTGGTCCAGGGACTGCAACCTGCGGAGGGCCAAGCCTTTCTGGCAGCCGGTCCCCCATGTCACCATCACTATGGAATCCTCTCTCGAGGACTCGGGGGCCACCTTGGACAGCCACAGCATCCATGGAGTATGGACCCTGCAGAAGCAGGAGTCTTATATCAACTGGCTGGAACTGAAGGCCATCTGACTAGCACTCAAGGCTTTCCTTCTATTCATTGGATAGACAACTCCACCAGCATGTACTATGTCAACAAGCAGGGGGGTACCAGATCCCCTTCACTGTGCAGACTAGCCGTTAGCATGTGGGAATGGCCCCTGGAGAACAACATCCACCTCACGGCTGTTCACCTTCCGGCGGAGTCCAACTTGGAGGCAGACAGGCTCGCAGGCTGGAAGCAGACAATTACGAGTGGCAATTGCACGACCAGGTGCTGAGGGAGATCTTCAGCAGATGGGGGCATCCGCAGGTGGATCTCTTTGCCTCCTGGGACAACAAGAAATGTCTGAGGCGGCCAGCAAACTGGAATGGATTATAGCAAAGAAAAGGAATACATCGGAGGAACATCTCATCGAAAGAACGTTACCAGTTTGGTAAGTAACTTGTTCTTCTCTCCACTCAGACCTCACATGGTGGTCCAGGGACTGCGACCTGCGGAGGGGCTAGCCATTCCGGCAGCTGGCCCTGCAGGTCACCATCACTACGGACTCCTCCCTAGAGGGCTGGGGGGCCACTCTGGGCAGCCACAGTGTCTATGGAGTCTGGACCTGGCAGGAGCAGGACTCTCTTATCAACTGGCTGGAGCTGAAAGCCATCTGGCTAGCTCTCAAGGCTTTCCTTCCGTTCATTGGGGGCAAGGTTTCCCTTATCCAGACCGACAGCTCCACCAGCACGTACTATGTCAACAAGCGGGGGCGTACCAGGTCCCCTCCACTGTGCAGCCTAGCGGTCAGCATGTGGGAATGTGCTTGGGAGAACAACATCTACCTCAAGGCCATCCACCTGCCGGGGGAGTCCATCTTGGAGGCAGACAGGCTCAGAAGACTGGGAGCGGACAATTTCGAGTGGCAGTTAAATGATCAGGTGCTGCTGGAGATCTTTAGCAGATGGGGGCATCCTCAAGTGGATCTTTTTTCCCTCCTGGGACAACAAGAAGTGCCAGCAGTTTGCGTCCTGGCAGGGGCAGGGCCCCGGCTCCCTGTGTGACGCATTCCAGATACAGTGGACCAGCATGACAGCGTATGCCTTCCATCCCACGCCCCTGGTCCACAGGGTGATCTGCAAGATAAAGGAATCTTGTCACCTCAGCATCATTCTGATGGCTCCGTGTTGGCCGGCGGGACCGTGGTTCTCGGAGCTTCTCAGCCTCTCAGACAGGCCACCCATTCACCTTCCGATGAGCCCAGCTCATCTTCTGGTACAACAGGGGGGCATGGTCATCCACCTCGCCCCACAGAAATTAGCCCTCGCAGCATGGTTCCTGAGCAGGTCACGCTGAAGCACCTGAGCCTATCACAGGCTAACCTAGAAATCATTCAGGGAGCTAGCAGCAAGGCTACCAGGAGCCAGTACAAGAGTGAATGGACTATGTTCTGTCACTGGGTGGACTCTAAGGAGAGCGGCCCCCTTACGTGCACACTGGATGATGTGCTCTCCTTCTCTGCACACCTTGCTCACTCAGGTGTGCAGGTGGACACATGCCGCACCTATTTGGCAGCCATTGGGGCCTACAGAAATTCAGAGGAGGAGGTCTTCTCCTCTTCCAACCCGATAGTCAAGAGACATTTGGCAGGCCTCTACAGGCTCTACCCAGCCATCAAAAAACCACATGCTGTGTGGGACCTCAATGTAGTGCTGGGCGCCTTGGGGCACAATCCCTTCGAGTGAATGGCGTCCGCGGACATCAGGCTCATCACCATTAAGACAGCTCTGCTAGTGGGCCTCACCTCTGCTCGCAGAATCAGCCAGCAGAATCAGCCAGATCCAGGCTTTGTTGGCCTCAGAAACCTATACGACCTTTCACAAGGATAAGATGGCGCTACAGACACACCTACCTAAGGTACCCTACGCTTTCCATCTACATTTTTTGCTGACCCTAAAGACGAGACTCAGAGGGTCTTGTACTGTCTGGATGTCAGACCAGCTTTGAAATTCAATCTGGACAGGACCAAGGGCTTCCGCAAGTCGGATGCACTGTTTGTCATCTTCAGGGGGGGGGGGTCAAGGCCGGGGTATAAGGGATCCAAGGCCTCTATAGCACGGTGGAGGAACAGTGAAGAACAGAGTCACTGAGTATTTGGGTTGGGGACACTGTGCAAATGATATAGTACAGGACGACCTTACAGATATTCTGGACAAAGGTCCCACAAGGAAACTGTACTGCCTTTCCATTCTGCACATGGAAACACTATCTTGAAAAATGGTCAGAAGCCTGATCCCAATCCTGCTGTCAACAAGGAGTTGGTAAGGAAATATAAACAATGAGAAATGAATCCTGATTTTCTCTCCAGGCACCCTACGCCTGAGAGCTTGGTGGTACAAGCGTCTACTTACATACTTATCCATCCATCCCACATTATAGGGATGACAAAAAATATGACATGCTAGGGAAAAGGGTGTTGTGGAGAATCCTTCTGATCCCCCACTAAAACACTGCCTAAAGTCTCCTCCCAAGGGGGCCAGGAGAGGGCAGACGCCTCCTGATCCCAATCCTATGGGTGGTGTACTGCCGGAGGATCACCTGGTTGGAGACAAGCCCAGGAAGGCAGGGGATTTCAAAGGATGAGACACAGTACTTTTTAGGGGGGAAGCATTTGTTTATTCCAACATAGAGGAGGAGTACTGCATGTCCCGGAATCCCTCAGGTACTGTGAAGAAGAAGAGGGCTAAAGAGACATGCAGGAGCTCAGGTCAGGCAGGCAAGCCTAATTGCTTTTGGCAGGGTCAGGCAATTATTTATAAGGGCCTATACCTGAAACCAATTAACCCACCTGAGAGGCATAAAGGGCTGCTGCCGTTAGGAGCAGTAGAAAGAAGCTGAAGTGGGAGCTGGAAGGTTGGCAGTGGCAGAAGGAGTAGAGCACGAGGATGGCAGTTCACAAGAAAGTGTGACCACAGAAGGGACGCCAGAGTAGAAGGGCAGATTTTACCTGCAGACTCTGAGTTGGTCCTATGCTAAAAAACCCTGTTTCGCTGTGGCAGCATTGGAAGAGAGGTTCTGCATCCACCAAAGGCCCGTGTGCAGAAGCAAGCCGAGGTCCCAAAAGTGCCTGCAGCAAGCAGTAGTAGTCGAAAGTAAGTCAGGAAGCAGAGGCAGCCCACAGTTACAGTGATTGTGGAGTTGGGAAAGTGAAGCTCCGTACTCCAAATCAATTTACATACCTTGCTGGTAACAGTAGCCAGCTTTCTTAACACTTGCATGCATAATTGAACTAGATAAACGTATTCGTAGACGTGGGAAGTCCTATTAACACAGGAAATGTAGCACACAATTAAATATCAAAGCTGAAACACCTCGTGTTGTAAATGCCTTTTCTTTTTCCATTGTTAAGCAAAACCTGATGCCAAGCGATCGCGTGCCTCTTGTTAATAGAAAGAACGCTGCCGGTAAAGCTCAAGATTCTTAATTGTCTCTCCCAAAGCGTTACAAGCCACATATTGAGAAGTAGCACTTGAAACATTGTGTACTGAATACCTTGGAGGCTAAGAAGCTGACCAAAAGGTGGGAATGCGTAACTTTGAAGTGGCAATTCAAAGGTAAAATGAAATTGTGTGTGCCTAATTTCATTTTTTTTGTGAAACTAATCTCTTGTAACATCACAAACAATGAAGCAGTAGTTATACAAGCCGTAGAATCTGAGCAGAGAACAAGTACAGCCAAAGCCAATAGCCCAAACTCTATTACAGCATATCTAGCTTCTTAAAGAACTGAACCATATTGCTTAAGAGTTGTTTAAGCTGTGTTACCTCAGAGACATACAAAACTAGGGGTGACAACGGTTATCCAAGGTTGTAAAGAGTGGCACTATAGCCATGGGATAGTCACTGAAGAAACAGTGTCCTTGAAGTTGGGAAAGGGAGCTGGGTACTTGTTCAACACAGCTGTATTTTGTAACTACAAGGCGAAAGGAAAGGCAAAGAGACTGTCCTTTCTTGTGACACAAGAGACTAGAGTGCCTTGCCAACCTGTAGAGGTCGAAGAAGTATTGTTGAAGTTGGCTAAAGATTTTAAAATTGTAGCAGTATATTTTTGGTTGTTAGCTACAAGGCGGAAGGAAAGGCAAAGAAGCTGCCCTCTCTTACCACACGAGAGAGAAGAGTGCCTTGCCAACCCATAGAGGTAGAAGAAGTCTTGTGGAAGTTGCCTAACCTTATAAATTGCAGTTGCAGCAGAGCAGCAGTACTGTGGTTGTAAATATAAATTGTCAGAACTGTATTTTTTAAATGTTTATTTATTTGTGCCGCGCCATAGCCTGCAGGCATCATGGTGCAAAACAGACAACATAAAGCTAAAAGGGCTGATAGGGAGCTAGTTTATTCGAACAGAGTTGTTTTCAAATTTTTTCGGAAAGTTCTGTAGCTTTCCTCTGATCGCATAGATATAGAAAGTTTATTCCATTTACTTTTTGCTCATCCTCAGGCTCTTTTAGCTTTTGGTATAACAAGAAGGTGTGTGGTACTTGAGCATAGATTCCTGCTTGGGGAATATTTTCTTAGTGTTTGTTTTAGGTAATGTGAAGCCTCTCCATATAGGCATATATGGGCCAGAGTCAGTGTCTTAAATTGAATTAGTTTCTCTACAGGCGACCAATGAAGCTCCTTTCTGTAGTGTGAAATATGTTCTTTCCTAGTAGCATTGTAGATTATCCTGATGGCGTGTTTTTAACCTTCTGTAGCTTTGAATGTTCTTTTTGCTTGCTCCACATAATAAGGTGTTGCAATAGTCCAGCCGGGGCATGATTATGGTTCGAACTAGAGTTTCACAGTTTTTACGTGACACTAAAGGATTTATTTTGTCTTAAGATTTTAAGGTGGTAATGTGCGTTTTTAGTCACGTAATTGACATGCGGATCTGCATTGAGGGATGCCTCCAATATTGTGCCTATAGTTTTCACTTTTTCAACCACCTTGATGGCGCTGGTATCTAGTGTAAAGATTGTGTAAGCTTGGTCCAACTGTTTTCTGACCTGGCTAGTTCCAATGATCATGAGCTCTGTTTTAGAGCTGTTTGGACACATCCAGTTTTCAATCATCCACTCCTGGATGATCGAGTATATGTGATTGAGGGATGTTGTATCTTTTGCATGGTCACAACCAAGATCCATGGTGAGCTAGAAATCATCAGCATAGTTGTCGAAATAAAAGTCCATATTTGCAGGTTCATCACATAAGAGCCTTATGTAGATGTTAAATGCAGGCCCCTTGTGGTACTCCATATTTGATGGAGATGGGGTCTGAGCACTCAGTACCCCAGCATATCTTGGATGTTCTTTCATTCAAAAAGGAGCATATCCATTCTATGGCTTGGCTTGAGCATTTACCAATACCAGCCATTGTTTCCAGTAGTCTGGCGTGGTCTAGGAGATCAAACTCCGCTGAGAGATCTAATAAAATAAGTAGGCCCGTTTTACCCACATCTATATTTCTTAGCATTTGCGTGTGCAGGTTTAGCAATGCACTTTCTGTCCCATAATGTCTACGGAAACCAGATTGTTTGTAATGAAAAATAGCGCCAGATTCAAAGTGAGCCTGTAGTTGGATGGTTGCTGCCTGGACCAGTATTTTTTGTAAAAAAGGGTTATTGGTTATTTGTCGCAAGTTTGCTGGGCACTGAGTCCTGGCTTCTTAACAATGGGTGTGACTGCTACTTCTTCGATAGAAGTGGGAACTTTCTTATGTAGGAAGGAAGCATTTAAGAATTGTGTAAAGAAAGGGGCAAAGATGCTGATGTTTATAAGAATGATCTTGGTTGGAAGGAGGTCCCGTATACAGGAGTTGGCCTGATGTTCGTTAGCATTTGAGTAGTGTCAGCAATAGTCATGGCCTGAAAGCCAAATTTAGGCATGGTATTAGTGTTCTCGATGTTGGTTTCCGTCGCTTGTTTTGGAGGTGTCTTTATAATATTTATAATATTTTGTGAATTTATTCGCAGGCTAATAAGAAATACTTTTTGCACATTTTCACAGTCTTCCTTGTTAGGGTTAATGTCTTTAATGAGGTTGATGGGTTTTTCCCAAGATCGGTATAGCTCAAAGAGTTTTTTTGTGTTATGTCTAGCTTGTTCAATCCGTGCGTCACAGTGGATTGTTTTGGCCTCGAGAATCCTTGTCTTGTATTTTCTTTCTATACATTTTCCATTTATATCTATTATCAATATTCAGATTTTTTTGCCCATAAGCACCCGGCTTGTTGTTTTTCCTGTTTTAAGATCTGTAGGTCAGGGGTAAACCAGTCTTGTTGATTAGGGTTGGTCCCTGATGGTCTTTGTCTTTAACGGCGCTGTGTTGTAGTAGTTTGGTGATTTGAAGCTTGTACATTTCTGCAAGTCTGTCTGGAGGATCTAAGTCTGATGATTAGTTCATGACAGCTTGCATACAAGTTTCTAGGTTTCCTGATTTGAGTTTGTTATAATTCCGGTTTAGGATTTTCTTGGGTAACTCAAGAAGTAGTTTTTTGGTTGATTGTGCATTTGACCTTACAAAGTTCTAACCAAATGCTTGGTTTAGTGTTAAAGTCGCGTATGGCCATATTTCGAATTTCCACCCAGTCCAGGATATGGCCTCCTATGTAAGTGGGTTTATCGTTGTGTATTGTTAGTTCTGCATCTATAAGTTGTTGTTCCAGCTCAAGGGCTTCTTTGTTCTTGGCATCCCCTTGCCACCGGTTCAAATCTCCTAAGAGTATGGTAGAGGAGTTTGGACGATTGGAGGAGTTAAGTAAATGGCTCAGGTCTTCATTAAATGATGGCATATCAGTAGGTGATCTATAAATTAGAACAATGTTCATGCAGGTATTACTAGTCAGAGTTATTTTAGCGTAGAGGGCTTCACATCCCGTCCATTCGATCTGAGATTCAAAAATACAGATTTCCTCCCTACTTATAATTGCAACTATTCCCTGTAGGCGATTCTTGTTAATCATTTTATACCTGGGAGGGGTGGCTAAATCAATACAGGGGCCACTGCTTTCTTGCAGCCATGTCTCTGTGAGACACAAAATATCAATCCCATTGTCAAGGATGTAGTTGTGTATGTCCAGTGCATGTTTAGACAAGGACTGTGTATTAAGTAAGGACAGTTTTAAAGAGTCAGGCCTTTGCTTTGTGGTTTTATTGTGTGATGCTGAGCGAGAAACTCCTTGATTGGTTTTGGGGGTGTCTGTAATGGAATGTCCATTTGCTATGGAGATAAGCTTGGCATCGGACAACATAGTTCCTTGTGACTCGCACACACTGCTGGTATGGATGTGATTTCATGAAAGCGTCCTATATCGGCAGGGCAAGAAAGAATCAAGAAATGAGCTATGAAGAGTCTTACCTAGAATGACACGAGATTCTGGCACCACTCCACTGTGTACAACGCGGATCTGCGCAGAAAAGCACAAACGCGCTGGTGCTATCACAACGAAAATGAGAAAATAAAGCCCAGCGCTTGCAGGGAATTGTAGTTTCAGTAAACTACAAAACACTGAAGTGTAATGTCAGCCTTTCAGAGGTACCAGAAGTTGTATATATATCGATAAAGGTCTTACAAATCTAGATATCAAATTAGGTGTTCTAATATGAAGGTATACACAATTTAGATGTAAAGATATTAGCAATTTCTCAGTATAGCAGAAAGTTGGTTCCTAGCCGTTCTTTCAAGGCGTGATAGCCCTGCACAATGAAAAGGTGGTATTAGTCAAAAATGCTATCAGATTCAGCACACTCTAACAAGCTGAAAACTAGAAGGATTCAAAGTTTGCCCTGTCTTTCCTATCAAACACACGCTCAGTCAGACGCAGTGATAAAAAGTAAACTTTGGTAACTGTAGCAACAGTATTTAAATGGCGCAGACCAGCCCAAACGTGCCGGCGTAGTTGTATGAAGCAGAAGCCAAAAGTTAACTGTGGGGCAAGGGAGCCTGCCCTCACAGTTTCATCAAGGGAGTTGCTGAAGATGGAGCAATTTCTAAGCAGAAGCATCCTGACAAAACTGTATATAGCAGACGTGCAGAAGTTGCAAAACAGAAGAGTTGTTAAGCAGAAGTGGTTTGTTTGTCTTGAACTTATTCCATCTTTTCCTGGAAAAAGGCTATCCAGGAACTCCATATTTTCATTCAGTGAATAAAAACTGCTACCAGTGGATTTTTGTTTGTATGAACCTTCGTTTATTTGGAACTTTCCTTTTCCTTGGGGGAATCGACTTTGGGAATTTTCTGGGGGAACAAGATCTGCCCAGAACAAGAAGACGTCATCCAAGACACTGGTTGTTTGCTAACCGTTCATTTATATTGTTTTCCTGTTTATTTAATTGTTATTGTTGTTTAGTGTGATGGTTAGTATTGTGAATGCTAGAGAAAACGGGAGTATGAGGTAGGTGACAGGATTTATCTATACAACTTTCAAAGAAAGCAAGCCAAAGAGAAGAAGTTTTTACCTTCTTGGTGAGGTGATTTTGAGATCACAGAAAAGATTTCTCCTGTCGCCTATAAGATCCGAATACCAAAAGGGCATATGGTGGAGGAAAAATGAGTCCATATTAACCAACTGAAAAGCTGTCACCCTCAGCCAGCGTTGATAACGATTGAGGAGCCATCTAAAGTCAGAGCTGAAGAGAATGGTGAAGAATGAAACCTGATGAACAAGAAAAGGAAAGGAATGAACAGGAAGATTAACAGGTAAGTAAACAAATGAGTGTGCTAGAGACTGAATGAAAAAGTAACATGTAGCACGTAAACATTTCAGGATAGGATGTATTGCTTCAGTAAAAATGTGTTTCTCTAAGTGTCACTAAATCAGCTTTTCTACCCCTTTCTCTAGTTCATTAAATAAACAATTATTTCCAGGACCTGTGGAATGTTAGAACAGGTTCTTCCAAGGAAATCTCTTGAAGGAAAAGAATGGAGTTGGAATGAGCAAAGGGGGAAATTTGTAGGGAAGTTTGATTCATGAGAAATGATGCAGAGCAAGGCATCATTTTAAAATCAGTATTTAAGCTGCTGCCTGCACACAGCAGTTGGGAAGCACACATGCAAACAAAATGTGCAATATTTTGCAGCCACTCAAACTTTTAACTGACAGGGCCTGAGATGAACATTTCACGTACCAAAAAATAACCTTCCACTTTGGTTAAAATGGGGAACTGCCTGATCAGAGAAGAAACAACATTATAAAGAAAGAAAAACTATATTTTATGCTGCTCTGTTTTTGAGAAAATGTAAAATCAACGGAAGAAGAAAAGGCACTTTAAAAGCTGCAATTTTCACTCAAACCAACTTTAAATGGAGCCATCACTGAATTCTGACATATTAGGAATCCTTTCAACTCACAAAGACCCACCCACTCCAGCATATAGAATGGGAGGACAGATACTTTCCCTTCCGGAGCTAATAAACTTGTTGAAGCCTGCCCACTGCAGATAAGGATCCTCCTTCAAATAGGCGAAGCAAAACCAGACCATGCTATTAATTTTAAGTGTTGAATTCTTTTACTTTCCCTGTGTATATGTTAGGGTGGAGCATTTAAAAATAAAATTGACATTTTATTGTATCTGTTTTAATGCTCCATTCCAATCCATTAACACAAAAAGCCTTCCTGAATGAAAGAATGTAACACTTGACAGGACTACAGGTCTGGAAACATTTCAAGAGGAGACAAAACTAACACTATAACACCACAGATATTCAAACCACAAAGGCTATTTTCATCAGCCAGACCCTCAGCCATCAAAACCATATGAGCCAGGTCTGAGTCAACAGGAGCAGGTTTCTAGGCCTGACTCAATAGAAAATAAATACCATGTGTCTTTGTATCTAGGCAGGAGAACTGAAATTGTAATGCAATAGTGTGGTATTAAAGAAAAAGCCCTTTAAATGACCATTGAATTGTTTATATAGCCTGTATCTCTGGAACCGAACATCTTAGAGAACTCATTTTGGTGTCGTTCAGCTCAAAAGATTCTATTAGATGGACCAAAACAATTTTTTTCAATGCAGTTTTAATATATAAATTAGGCATATGTACATTTCCTTGCGACAAAACAGTGCATCTCAGCGCCCCATATATCCTAGTGTTCACAGTGATAACCCCTTTATATTGAGATAGAAAAATAATTTGAATATAAATGTGGAAGTGAGTTAAAGGGAAAAATCTATATTCGTGCTATAATGATAAAACCTAATCAATTGATTTGTGCCAGAAAGAGGAATCTGGTGAGCACATTATTAAAGTGGTCAGATAGATGGAATTTAAAGTTTCAGTATTTGATACATTTTAATGCAAGTAATCTCTGACATTACATCATATTAAATTGTCACGAAACTGGGTGTAGAAGTTACTCCCATTGACTGCACCCTTCATTAATATGCCCAATGATTACCAAGGAGGAGTATTGTGATGTAACTTTGAGAATATGTTCCAATCATATACATTGACCACTTAGATTGGGGAAAGTGACACACCTCAAAAAGGTGGAGATTCTGTTCTGTGTAAGATTCAACACACTCACTGAAAAAGGGACGCTGACAGTCTCGCTCGCTCACTCACTGACTGACAACAGGAAGCAGAAGGAATAGATTGCTCTCCTTTTGGACCCGTTTTGGGTTCTTACTAAAGCCCTGAGAGTGATCTTCTTCACTGGAAGAGGAAACCGAAAGGTTGTGGAGAAAAGCTAATCCTAACTTACTGGCTGATCCCCTCCTTTTTCTGGAGGGGGAGAATTAAGGCAGCCATTAAGATGGAGTGCCCATCTGTCTGTGATTCAGCCAAAAGAAATCTGGATGTGAGTATTATCTAAAAGGGAAATAATCTTGTGGGGAATGTTCAGGGCATCATTTCACCAAAATGCCCGGGGTAGCGGATGTGACATCACACGACCCTTGGCCTCCACAAGTAGATCACAGGAAGTGATGTCATTTGACCCCACCCCAAAATGACACCACAGCAAGTGATGGCACACAACCGTACACCACTTGACATCACAGGAAGTGGCATCACATACCATTGTCCCTCAGTACTGTAAGAACCATATGGTTACGATATCACTGTAAAGTGTTATACATTTCATAAAAGAATGGATCATCATATGTAGCATTATTATCAGTGTGTCAGGGCCCATATTACTACAGGAAGTGTATGAACCCAAATCACCTCTTTAGGTGGATCCATCCGGCTATTTCTAATTGACTAGAGAGCGAAATTAGAGTCTGGGTGGTCAAAGGCGGATAGTCAGTTATAGGGATAGGGGAAAGCTAGGATAGAAGGAGAATATTTCACCACAAAACATATGTTCTTATGTTCGATGGTACACAGAATAGTCTTCAATGATTTGGGAATTGACCTTTTGCATTGTTTACTGATTAAACAAGTTACCTACAGGGTAGCCTCTCAGTACGTTGTGTTGTGATGTACTTTTTGTGGCTCTTTAATAGACTACATTATTTCTGCAAGAAACAGCCAGACTTCAATATTTACTTCAGAACATAAGTTTTATGTTTATTTGTACTGTATTTTGTATTTTATGTTAAGTTTCTTGTTACTGAATTATATATGTGTAATTGCAAAATGTCATTTGATTGTTTTCTAATGCAAATTATAAAATTTAAATGTTTGTGTATACTTTTCTATTTTGTTAGTTACTTTTTTATTTTATTTTTTAATGTAGGTATATATACATTTCATGTATAATTTGTTTTTAATTTAGTATTTTCGTATTATGAAAATATGTTATGGATTGTTTGATGTATTAACGGTGTACATTTAATTAACTTTTTAATAGTTTCACTTTATAAAAATGGTTTGTAAGCATATCATTTAATTTATTATATAATAATATTTGATGTTTTTAGGTTGATGGGTGGGTTAACGTTACCATTATATTTGATTTTAAACATATTTGTTTAAATGTATTGATAACATATTTTTATGTTGTTTCCTTAACATTATTATTTGTAATGTTTGTA
This sequence comes from Ambystoma mexicanum, assembly GCF_040938575.1. Classification (NCBI taxonomy): domain Eukaryota; kingdom Metazoa; phylum Chordata; class Amphibia; order Caudata; family Ambystomatidae; genus Ambystoma; species Ambystoma mexicanum. The sequence goes on along the minus strand of NC_090926.1, from coordinate 996,323,740 downwards.
GACTTTAGGTTTTTGTTGGTTTGACCTTAACTCTTATAAAAAACAAATTATTCCCTGTGTTTTTTGAAGGTTTTGTAATTGTTTGTGAAATGTTTTAAAATATTATTTAATTTATAAATGATTTGTTATAATGGATTTAATTGAAATAAAGGAATGTTTGTTGTATTTTTTATGTAAAGGTTTAAAATGTAAAATATGAATATTTGTGAAAATGTAAGTGGGATTTTTGTGACGGCCTTCATATCACTCCTTAAAGCCGTCCCTTACCTCCAATGTTCATAAGAACCTTTGAAAAAGAATCCAATAAAAACAAATTTTACATTTTTAAAATCCCAATTAGAATTTATTTATGTATGATAGCATTTAAAAATAAACCAATTAAAGGTTCTCCAAGTTATAATATGAATACCTTTATGTACTTGTTAAATGTGTTTTGGTATCTTTACGAGAATCGCCAGAAATTGAGGAAGTATGTAAAAGTAGACTTAATTACCATTTATTAATATTAAAATAATATATATTTTGAACTTTTTTTGTTTTATTGCTGTTGATAGTTTTACCTTTTTCTAATTACTAAAAACTATTTTTAGTGGTAGTATGTTTGGTACAATATAAAGCAACATTTAAAATTATATTATGCATTTTTTATATTAATGGATACATTTTTATAAATTGGTATGAAGTGTATTTGCTTTGTTGTATTTTTTATTAATGTTTAAACTTATATATAGATTATGTGTTACATCTTTGTTTTATAAATATTATGTTACCTACGTATTATAAGTAATTATATTATATATATAACTATTATATATTATAATTATATTAAAGTGGTACATATATTCGATCAGGGCTCAAAATTAAGGTTGGATAAGCAGGGGCTAAAATCAACTCCTGGGTATCCATCATTAACCAGGATTAACTAGTGACCAGAAGCAACCACTGGGGAACGAGGAGCTAGTACATAGCTTTCCACAAAAAAACTTCCACATAAGATAGAGATAGATTGTTTTGTCCATTTTGTGTGATTCCTTATGTTTTAAATGTTATTGGCTACAAGAAGGCAGCTACCATCTATCCTCAAATTCTAACCCTGTATGTTGGATTTACATTTTTTAAATATATCATTTTTTTGGCTGTATTGTTTGTTTACTATAATTGTGAGCGTGTACAAAATATGCTTAAGTGTATTTTATAGTTTTATATTATTTATATATTTAATATATGTTAATATATGTAACTTCATTTTATAATAGATCATTTTAACAATGTATTATAAGGTATTATGTAAAATACATAGATATATTTTTTGAGAGTTTTGAAAAATAAGATGTTTGTGGCTCAATTTATAATTATTTAAAATAAATTAAATGTATTTTACTTTGGAAATTTGATTGTCATACATCTATTATTAATATACACATATCTTATCAAAACGCAACAGCCCACATTTATAAATAAGCAACAAAATACAAATTGGAAATTGCAAATTAGTATTTTCATATGTATGCTATTTGTAAAAACACCTGGCTTGAATAAATATTTACTTTTTTAAAGTATGTCTTAATTGATGATATTTTAATTTGTGCAGAAGAGTAGCAGTATTTGTTTCTCCTACTGCAATTTCTGTTCCACATTTTCAGTAGCCTAAAAAGTTATAAGTAACACTCTAAATCAATGCTTGGTAAATTTGGAAGTGACACACAATCACCAACTTGATATGTTTTGGGAAGGCACAGTTTCATGTCCTTTTTCTACTGTTAGTTTATATATGATTTCTTTTAGTATTTTGTTTATTAATTGTACTAACTACAGTGTAACTGTTTTTTTAAATTGATGTTTGTCTGGTTGTTTTCTTTTTTTTATAAACATTTAGTAAATATATCTGCTCATGTTTATTTCACATATGTGCTCACATTACTGAATTTCCTAAATTATATTTTTGAGGGGTACCCCTTTTTAATTTTGCTTTGCAGATGGTGCAAATTACTTGAGTAACATTTCACACATCATCTGGTTCAGGAGTTTCATAGTATTTCCAAATTCAAGATCGTATTGTGCCAAATGGAATTGTTCCAGAGGTAGTTATATTTTTGTGATGTTGTTTTTTTAGTTTTGCTAGTAACAGCACTTGAAATGTCTTGCTACTGTCATACTGATATTTGTTCAGTTGTTGAACTTTCTGCTGTATAAATTAAAGAAGTACCAGTAGTAGGTACATTGTTTATTTTTTTTTGGCGGCCACCCTACATTTATTTGTTAAAATACTAATACTTTAAATTGAGACGTTTTTAGTTGTTTGATGATGTTATAGATGTTTGCATTGGCACATCAATTGTTTTATTTTTAGGTATACGTGAAGTTTTTGTTTTTGAAATGGAAGTAGTCGAAGTGCTACAATCTTGTTGTTTTTTTGCTAAGTTAAAGTACTTTACGCTCTTGAATTGGTACCGTTTGTAGTATGTAATACATCTCTTTGTGCCACTTCTATAATGATAGTTTGTACTTTTGAAATAGTAGTAATAATAGGGAAAGTATTTGTGTTATTTTGGGGACTTTGTGGACTTTAAACTGTTGGACTAGTAGTATCTTTAGTATAAATTGATGCATCTTTTGTTTTATTTGGTGTAACAGCACTTTCAATTTTTGAAACAGTGCTAGAATGAATTGGAGAAGTTTGTACCGTAGAAATGCATTCACATTTAGACGGAGTACTTTTAATTTATTTTAATTTGTTGACTTTAGGTGTTTCGCATTGGTGAATGTAAATGATGAATTGTGGAACAGCCATAACATTGGGAGTATTAAAAAGGCTATTACTATTTTCACTTGTTTGTTTTAAAGGACTTGTGGATACTGATGGAAAACTTTCAACCGGTGCAGTAAATAATGTTGTTTCCTTACTCACTTGTTCTTTTAAAAATATATCTTTGACTACTTCTTTCTTCTATGACATTACTAATAGTTAGTACAGTTGTAGTGTCATCAGTGGTAATGTTTATTTCAACTTCCTGTTGGCTAGTGATAGGTTTACTTTTATGTTCCCTTTTTTGTGTTTTTTTTACAGGAATGTTTGTGGTGTTTTTCAATTTTTTTTCTTTTACCACTCTCTGCTCATGCTTGTGTTTTCCAGTTGAAATTAAATAGCACAGGACAATTTGTTTATTAAAGGACCATGGGTGTCATTATGAGTTCAGTGGTGCGGCCAAAAATGGTTGTAAGGCAGTGGTAAGAGTTACCACTGCATTAGGGCTGCATTACTGCACCACAAAACTATGGGTTTGTAGGTAAGGTGGAGGAAAACACTGCAGCAAATTGCTGTAGGGAATTCTTCCATTTTACTGCTGAAAACGGACATTTTGGCAGAATTACTGCCAGTCGACTCCCTAAATGGTGGACTTCATAAATGGGGACTGACACTGCCATACCACCAATTGTAATCCAGTGGTAATAGCGCTGGATCATATGACAGTAACAGTAAATCCGTTCGGTGGAATCTTGGTGGATTTACCACCGAGAAACTACCAAACTTGTAATGAGACTCTGTGTGTTTTGTTTTTTTAATGGATTTTTATGTTTAAAGACAATTTTGTTTTTAGTGAGAAACTTCAATTTTGTTTTACTTTTGTTATAATTGCACATGGTTTATTAAATTTGATGTAAACGCGTTTGTATTTAAAATATATTGACACAAGACAATTTGATTTTACTTTTGTTAACTTTGCAAATTTTACTTCTCAATATTTACTTCTCAAATATTCTCAATATTTGGTTGTATTGTATTGTCATCTCTTAATACTGATGTTTCATCAATAGAAAACAAGACATTTTGTTCTATGTGTATGCTAATTACAATGTAATGAGTCACATTAGTTCATTTATTTATTAGTGTAAAATATGTAATATGTGAAATGTGACATATTACATGTATATGTTTGAATTACTATGCTTATTAGTTTAAGTGGACAGTTTTACAAGTGGTACATTATGTTTAATGTGGGTACGTTTTGTTATTTGTATGTTGATGTTATATGTACTGTTTAACATGCACATAAGTTGGAGCGTTACTATATATTTTAAGAATTTAATACGAGTTCAAAGGAAATTAGACATTGTACAAGTGTAACATTATTTATATATGCTGATGAGGTTATACATACTTTTTGGCCTATAGACCTGTTGAAGGTGTAAAGACTCACATGTATGAAGAGCTACCGAAATGACATTAAGCATACATGAGATTACTTGAGGTATATTATTTTAAGTAACATTATGTATACATGAATACGCTTATGATGCAAAGTGTACAGTTTACAAAACAGGCATTATGTATTATTCTATTCTTACTGTTTAGCATACACACTTGTACATCATAACTATAAGGACACTTGTTAAATATTAAATAGTTCTTGTTAGAAAAGGAGGACCACATAACTCCATGCCAGCAATCCTGCACTTCCATTTAATAAATAATGAAGACAATTGGTTTGTAATAATAACGCCTACCAGTGGAAACATGGTATCCCAGTTACATGGTGCCATGTGACTACCCCAGTTATGAAGGGCCTGGATTGGGTGTTGACATCAGCTATTGCTCTAGGATTGAAAAGTAGAGTTTCATCAATTTTCGTAGTGGATGTACTTAAAGCATGATTTTAAAACTCATAATGTAAACCAGCAATCCCAGATCTCAAGTTCTTCCAGTTTCCACTCAATGGTGTGAGTGAAATCATCCATTTAGGACTGTGAACCTTCTTGCTTTTCACACTCTGCTAACTGCAGACCTTACCACTAAATGTTCTTCTTTTTATCATATTTTCCAGGCGGGAAGAGAGTTCTCGCAGTCCTGCACGCCGTGGCCCGGGCAGGCCTCGGAAGCGGAAGCACAGCTGCACCTTGCCATCAATCCGACAAGTAAACCCGCAGGCGAAGTATGATGGCAAGAAAGTCAAGTAAGTTAATGTTACTTCCCTCAGCATTGTGTGCCTGCACAGCAGTTTTATGTTAGTAAGTGGCAGAAGGTATCTGCGTATCATATCTATTTTATTCATTCTGCAAGTGTGTTTGCTTTGTTTTACCACTTGTTTGTTTGGGGTGTATTTTGTTTGCAGAGGCTCTCTAATAAATCTGCTCATTATTTCTTTTTGCAACCTTCCTTAGTCCCTCTGCCCCATCACTCTGCATAATGTGACACAATATTATTTTGTCCCTTGACATTTATAGCGTGCAGCATCTGTGCAGACCCTGTGGTTTATGCAGACCCTGTGGTTTCATTTAGTTGGGAGTGCTAGGGCCTTGCAACCCTCCACAATACCTTCATTTAAGATTTAGGTATACAGTGTACAAGTGTTCTGGAATTATGGCCTTTTATGTTGTGGATCCCTATGTGTTGGACTTTTCCAACTTCCCCAACAATCCACTGTGCAGACAGTGGGCTCATGTGTTCTGTATTTAGGGTGTGTTTTTATGTGTGTGGTATTTGGGCATTTTTGATTATGCCTTGGTTAGCAATGTTTATGATCTGTTGTAGTCTGGAAGAGTCCCTCGCCTTTTTTTATGGGAGTTATTTAGGTGCTTATAGAAGGTCTGTGAAATCTTGAATGTCGACCTCCTCTTGCTAGGTGTTGGCATGTTGATTACTGTTTACTTTTGGGAGGTGTTTGGGGGTTGGATGTCTGTTTGTGCAGAGTGGGTGAGTGGCAGAAATGTTTCAGTATGGCTGCTTCACTATGTCTGAAAGACTACAGTACTTCCGCAGGTCGGGAGATTTAATTTTTGGGATCTCATATATTTAGCACAGTGAAATTGCCTACTGTCCACTGTGAGGTAGCATGTTATGGGTGTTTTGTGAATGCGTATACAGTGTTGGAACATGCAGTGCCTTTAAGACATACCTATGTCATTGGAGGAGGGTTAGTGGCAAGATTTGCAATTCTTTGTCACTCCCTGGTGTCGTAAGCAAATGACCACTTAGACACACAATTTGATACATAATCAAGAGCACCACTACCTTAGGCTGGAATACATATTAGTACACAGGGTGGTAGGACAGCCAATCAGGTTCCTTGTCTCCCGGGTTGAAACTGCTAATCTTAGCCCGCATTCCATGGAACCCAATGACTGCTTCTCTCGCCCTGCACTGCAATCTCTCCCCCCAAATCCCGTTTGTTGAATGAAAATAAATTGTTCTTAACGCCCCTGTTTTCCGGATTGGAAACCCGGGGTGCTATTAACCTTAAGACCTTCTCTGGCTGGTTAGTTCGTGTCTTATCACCAGACATGCTATTCATCACTGAAAACTGGTTTACTGATGACTTCAATCCCATCGCACACAAGGCCTTCCCACCTGGCTACTGCCTGCTTGTACATAACAGGCCTAGCTACCCTCCACAAACAACACATTTCAGTAATATCCACGAGAATCTACTTTGCGGCACTAAATGCCATTCTATTCTCGCTAAGTTCCAGCTCAGCTCTATCGTCACCCACCGTTTCCTTCTGCTATATAGGTCTCCAGGCTATGGCTGAAATTTTGCTGACTCTCTCTGTGACTCCCTCTCAACCACGCCGATCCAACACCCCGCGCTCACTTTGCTAGGAGTTTTCAACATTTGGTTTCAATTTCCTGACAACCCTGAGACTTCTAAGCGCTATAATTTCTCTCAAAATAGAGCATTCTGAGACAGAGTTTCAAAATTGAAAGGTAAGATTTAATTTGCGCATATCATACACTCGAGTGGACTTCAGGTTCATCTACGACCAGTATTTCATGGAGAGTGAAGTGAAGTGCCTAAATGGTTCACTGTGTCTCTTCTTATACAAAAATGAAGCCTGAATCAACATAGGTCATTAGTTATTCATTTGCAAAAGATAATAACACAAATATGTTCAGACTACATACACACTGTTACACCTAATCCCAGGAGGGCAGGACAAATTGCATAATCAACAGCTGTTATTGCTATGTCAAGAGTCTCCACTTTGCTTATGGCTTAATTACATGCTCTTTCCACCAGTTCACGGACAGTGACTTTTGTTTGCGGTTCTTAAACAAAGAACCTGCCTTCCCTTCCTTCCAACAATAGTCACCCTATTTGCACAACCTTAAAAAGATACCTTTTGTGCTTAAAACAAAATGGAAGGGCTGAACACTATGACTCAGGATTTCTCTAACCTCTGATAAGTGCAGTCAGTCTTTGCATAGTGTATAACTAAGAGAATTAAACCATATTGAAACATATTGAACAGGGTTTTTGATCACAAAAAGGGGATACGCTTAGGGCTAAGAAAATGCATATTATTATATTCTAACAGCCCCAGTTCTCACTACTTCACCTGATAATCTGGAAGCTCTCGGCCTAACACAATTGATTTCCCACCGACTCACATTGCAAGACACACCCTTGATGCACTATTGTGCGCATCAGGCATCGTCTCCCCACTCCCGCCTCACCACCTCATCTGGACTGATCACCATGCTATTCCCTTCTCACTTCAATACCACATCTCTATCCCACCACTTCCAGCAAACATCTTCTCAACCACCCCAGCCACCATCCCTCTCCGGAATAAAATCATCATCATCATCATCAACCCAGACCTGGCCAATTCCCTACTTCACACACTGCCTGTTCTCTCTCGCAAGGAGGGACACCGCTCCATTGATCTCTTTGACCAATGGCTCTCCAAAGCTGTGACCCCCCCCCTCACACCAACCCGTCGCCCCTCCCAACGATCAAGCCCATACTGAAAGTGGTACACCCCTTCCATTAAAACCCTCACACGTCGCCTAGAGCGAACTTGGAAGCCCAACCCTACCCACAAAACAAAATGGCCTTTGCAAGACTGAACAGAGCATATCTGTACGAAATAAAGAAAGCCAAATAAAAACACTATGGAAAAGGAATCTCCACCTCCAACAATCCATGCGGTGAACTCCACATAGTCCTAGCAGAATTCAACTCCCCTAGTTGCCTAGCCCTCCACTCCTCTAACTCACAGACTCTCAGCAATGAACTTTCCAACCACTTTCATAACATTGTACTTGAACGACTTTGTACCATAACCACAAAACCAGCTCTAATCTTCCCTCCACATCTTGCACTCTCTCAAACCCAATCTTTTCCTTGCCCTCCCTACCCACTTTCTCTTCATTCACACCTCTTTCCCAGATCAATTTCTGCAACCTGTTAGCACATACCCACCTCTCAGGCTCACCTGAAGATCCTTGCCCAACCCCCCTTCTAAAAAAACATCCTTACCTCCATCTGTGCTGGCATCGTAGCTGTTAGGACTGATTTTCTATACTGTGTCCTTGTGGACAGATGTATAGAAGGCCAACCTATATTGTGACAGGGACAACTCTGGGGAGCTGTAGCCAAACCAGTTTAGGTAGCAGTGACAGGCGGTCTAGGCTAAGATCTTCAGAGGTAGGTGTCTACAATGAGGTCACACAATGGGAATCACAAATTACAGTTATTACTTACTGGCCAAAGCACACTATGAAAAATGACTACTAGCAAGTAGAGTTATCACACAAGACTAACAAACATAGATAGAAATATACATTCACTTGTTACATATGAGAAACTCCTGCAACGGAAAGGTTAGATTAGTATTATGCACTCAAGGTCCACAGAGATGATGCCTAACTAAAATTACCCAGCCCTAAGTTGTCTGGGGCCTTCTGCCCAATAGTTCAGGTAAAGATTCCACAGAATCTTTGATTCAGGAAAAAATGCAGGTAGGATGTCTCGGTTCCCGTGAAGTGTTCTTAGTGTTAGGGTATAAGTACAACTAATTACCAAAAGTAGCCCCAACTTTCCAAGGTCTTGCGCAAGCAAGCGATGGGAAATCCAAAATTGTTAGAATAAAGGTTTATTATAAGCCTATTGATTTATAATGGGAGTATATGGGTAAGTTAGAAGCTCTGTACCTTACCCCTGTACTCCGATTCTTCTCCAGAGTTTGCAGGACAAAGGAAGAGGGTCCAAGGTTGCTCTTCCTGCCGAAAGTCGTAGTCGTCGATTCACATGGGTTGCAGGTTCTAGCTGACCTCCGATTGGTGTTTTTCACTGTTGCAAGGACTCTCAATAGAAGATTGCAGCAAAACACGATGCATGACCCCTCTCAAGACTGGACTCGGGTCAGGTAAGCTATTTCGGACAGTGGTCACCACTGCAAGGCGACGTAAAGGGACTGAACAGCCGTGGTCGGACTTTCCCTCCTATCTCGGGTCCCCTTGGTGCTAGGACACTGAATTTACGTAAAGGTCAGTCGCATAGTGCCAGCTGAGGGTCCCCTAAGTTCCAGATCGGAACTTGGAACAGTGTCACCTGCAGCACAGTAGCCCAAAATCGAAGCTTGTCAGCCACAGGACGGTTCCAGGGCTCTTCCGAAGGCTTCCTTTGGCAAGGCACCGAGCAGACATCCGGAATGAATGGTCCCTCCATTCCAAGAGTCACAGCTCCTTCGCAGGACTGCTAAAGATCACGAGCAAGCCAGGTCTCCTTCAGTCATGTCTCAGGTTTCTTCGCGGGTCTTACAGCTGGATAGGAATCTTGCCTCCTTCAGGTTGCTCCATTATCTCTTAAGAGTTGGTGCAGGGGTTCCCTTGTAATCCTAAAAGCCAGGTTAGAGCATCTGCCCTCACTAGCCAATGAAAGATGTAGCCTACACACACACACACACACACACTTCCAGTGGTCGCATCAGGAACATCATGCATACCATTCAGACATACTGAAACCATTTTGTGGATTGGGAACGGACAGTCCCAGCACACATCCTGCCAGCAAACACACAGAGCCCTCCAGTAGCCTGCCAAAAGCTTCTGCTTTCCCGGACACTGGAAGTCTTTATAAGGATTTTCCTGGCCTCTCAGGCCAGGGAAAAGACTAAAGAACAAGATGGCAAAAGGACAAACGAAAAAACTTTTCGCACGGCCATGTTTGACCAGTAGCCTCAGTTAGTAGCCAAACACAGTAAGGCTAAAACGAAAATTCCCAGAAAGTGGGAAAAAGTCACTGCTGTCACCAGCTTATCCTTTTAGCACACCTAGAGTAACCAAAAATCCTGTGAGTGTTAGTCTAAGGCAAAACAAAAATGTACCCCATTGTACTGCAGTGTAAGCTGCTTTGTACAATGATAAAAAGTTACCACAAGTGATACAAAAGTAACCAAATGTAGTAACACGACTAAGGGAAACAATGTTTCCCCGTACTGACAGCCTGAAGGACATGTCAGTTTCCCCATGACATATGAGCAAAAGCCAGTGTAGTGAAGGTTAAGGCTTCACTGCACTGTAAAAAGTACAGGTCAGATTAAAAAATAAAAGCAAAACGTTTGGGGGTTCCATAAAGATGGAAGGAAAGGTGCAGTAAAGAGTAATCTTTCCAAACACAAGCCCGCTCCATCATCAATAAATCCCTCTCATCTGGTACCTTCCCAGAGGCTTTCAAAACCTCTCATGTCAAATGGCTACTCAAAAAACCCAGCCTCGACCCACTCTCCCCATCAAGCTACCGCCCAATCTCCAACACCCACTTCGTTGCTAAACTAATTGACCACGCGGCATACAAGCAACTTATCCTCTTTACAGAAGTTAATAGACTCCTTGAGCCAGCCCAATCGGGGTTCCGACCCCTCTGTGGAATAGAGTCCTCACTGGTCTCTATCTGGGACCACCTAAAAAGAAATGCCAATTTTGAAGGATGTGCTGGTCTCATCATCCTGGATCTGTCCGCAGCCTTTGATACCATCGACCACACAATACTCAGGGACAGGCTCCTCACTCTAGGCACCAAAGATTCCACCCTTAATTGGATCACCTCATTTATTTCTAATCACTCGCAAATCATTCTCCTCCCACCTTTCTCCTCCGCCTGTCGCCCCGTCATGAAAGGGGGTGCCACAAGGAGCCTCCCTTTCACCCCTCCTCATCAACATCTACCTAAGCCCACTGCCGGCCCTCATCTGCTCTCACAACCTTATCTGCTACATTTACGCAGATGACACGCAGATCATTTTCAAAATTCGCACGACTCCAGCCTCCCCACTTCCCGACCTGGCCTCTTGCCTCTCGGATATCGACCTATGGATGACGTCCAACAACCTACTCCTTGACACGGGCAAATCTGAAATCCTAATATGCAGCAAACCTGCTCTGATTCCCCAAACTTTACCATGGCCAAAAGCCCCAGGAGCCCCACCTGCCGCCTCTACCTCTGTTTAAATTCTTGGATGGACCAGACCTATTTCTCTCCAAACAAATCAACTCTGTATACAGAACCTGCCACTTCCATTTGCACATCCTAAAAGAATCATTCCCTGTTTCTCTGTCTTCAGAGTCTCAGCAATACTGGCTATCATCATCTCCCACCTAGACAATGCCAACTCCCTCTATCTCAGTGTCCCAGCACGCCAGCTCACGAAACTCCAACGCAGCCAAACTGCTCTTTGACCTCTCGCCCAGAAAACATATCTCCCCAGCCCTCAGAGTACTGCACTGGCTCCGTATTAGCCTAAGAGCAACCTTCAAAGCCAAGTGCATCACACATTGAGCCCTCCATAATATAGGACCAGATTTCCTACAGATTATAATGCACTATCAACCCCCCAGAAACCTCTCCTCCAAGCTATTCCGCCTTACCACTCCACCAGAGTTGGCGGCTTGGCCTTCTCTATCTTAGCTCCCACCATCTAGAACACTCTTCATCTGGACATCCACTGCACCGAGAACTACCTTTCCTTAAAAAAAAGTCCTCAAAACCTGGCTATTTGCTGCATTATCCTGTAACCTGTCCATAACCTTCCAATTCCCAATCCGAGCACAGGAACACTCAGCACCAGACGACACCAGCCATTTTCGCTGCAGCCCCGACAGCGCAGCACCTAGCGGTGCTGGCTGTTATCGCGGCAACCCGGACCACATAAACTATCAAACGCCAATCATGACCCTGGTTTTCCACAAGCACCACCAGCTGAAACACAGTCCTTCATATCGTTTGTCACACTATGAAATGTCACAGGATTGATTAGTCACTGCACCTGGCATGTACAGGGAAAACAAGCAAATCACGCTCAAATTGGTTGTGATAGAATTGCCATCATCACACTTGGACAGATTGAGATGCACTCCAGGGAATTGTGTCTCATGCCAGAAGGCCAAGTGCGGGTTTCTTGTGCATTTTTCCGGGAAGGCAATTAAGAATTAGCCCCAGAATATCACTGGAAGGACTTGAGGTATGGGCGGGCATAGCGCACGGATGAATTATAGAATGGGTCGCCCATGGTTAAGGTAGCAATTGAGAAGGTTCAGGAAGCGCCAACTTCTGGGTAAATTCGCCATGCTAGCCACCTAGAAGCCGTGCTCCCCTTGTTGCAATTAGTTGAAGCATAGACTGTTGCTGTCGCTTATTGTTTTATCGCAGCCGCAAAATTCGACAGAAGAATCCAATACCTGATCGGGTGCATATACAACAAATCACAACCGAATCTGCTAGGTACGTATAATGTACAATTCCGGTACACACTGGCCGCAGGCATGGCTACCTGCACACATCATAATTCAGAAGGAACTATGACAAATTTGGTCGTGCTGGTCACATAATTCTCCACCCACTTATACCAGACTCTGCATCAACACCTCTGACAACAGTATGCAGCAAAGTCCTATGACAAATTTGGGCACACTGAACACATAGTGAGTCTCTAGCACTCACGCCATCTCCTGACTCCTCTGAGACCCACCCAATGTCTTTGTGGCCCATAATACCAAATACGGCTCCCACACCGATTCTATAAAGCTTAATTAGAACATTGGACTGTTGGCAGTTCCATTGCAGATAATGCACTTGCAGAGGCAAATAATGTTATAAGTACTTTTCCCCAGCATTCCATTACTTTTCCTTTTCCTCTCCTTGTTTTAAATAGAATATTCTATCCTTATTGATTAAATGTTGTAACAGCAATAATATCCTCTTTCTCTAACTGTTACTGTTTGTTAATATCCATTAGTCTTCATTAAACACCCTGGTAATGCCATCAGAATGCTGCATTATTGCTTAATTGAAGGTTGTCATCCTGAGCTAATCAGGATGCAGACTGTCCGGCAATAATCACCAGTAGGGCCACATATCCTCATGGCTGTAAAGATGGTAGTGGCAGCTCCATCTGCCTCCTGCTCCCCCCTTACAATTGTAACCATCTTGCTCGCATCCTTTGGTGGCCATGTATGAATGTTTTTCCATTTTACCCTAGCCAATGTTAGCACTGGGATAAAAGATTAGTTTGCAGGCCCCGCTTCCTGGCGCTGATAGAATAATAGCTCGACCTCCATGGGCAGTAGGTACACTTATGTGACCTTCTCCTTCAACTCTCCAGGATTTTCTGTATTGCAGGTTCTCTCCCTCTATATCTGTTTCTTTTTCTCTTTGTCTCTATACCCTTTTCTATTTCCTGATATTTCTCTATTGCACTCCCTCCCTTCCTACTTCTATCTCAGTATATTCTTCCTTTCTTGTTCTCTCTTCCCCTTATCTCTTTCCACTTCCAGTCTGTATCTCAAACTCTCCCCCATTATATTGCGTTATGAATCTCCAGTGGTCGGAATGGGCGGGAGCGGTGCTCCTCCACTTCTTTTTAAATTAAGTTTTACTGTTCTTATACTTTTATTTTAAAAAGAAAACATCCCAGAATTGTTTCATTTTAAAATAAAAGTGTAGGAAGCAGTTGAAACTTTCACTTCAGTGCACTGACCTTAAACAGCAGGCGCATTTGTTTGAGGTGCTTGGGGTGTGGAAATGGGGTTTGTGGGGGAGGGGGCAGGCCAGCAGGGAACATAGTTCCACTACTTCTTTTCATGCACTTCGACCACTGTGTATCTCTGTAGGTTTCTAGCTTGTCTTTAACTTGGGGACTGCCTACTTGCATGATCTCGGTCTCTTCTCGCTCTCACTCCCTTTCTCACTCTTTTCCTTTTTCCTTTCTCACCCAATGGTGCCCTGACGCCTTCGCTTTCTCGCTTCAAATCTATGTCTCCCTTAATCTACCTCTGCCTTCTCATATTTCTTTTTCTGGTCTCCCTCTTCATTTCCCTGTCTTCCTCCCCTATCTTATAAGGGGAGAGACCCTTATCCTTTCTTCCTTACCCTCTTTTTCTCCTCCCTAACTTATTCCCCTTCTTCCCCACTCCTGCTGTCCTCCCGCTCTCATATTCTCCTCTCTTCGGCTCTATAATTCATTTCATCGCTTTCTCACTGCTCTCCTTATTCTATTTCCTTGTCCTCTCCCTCTCTTGACATTTACCCTCTCTTGCTCTTTCCTGTTCACCTCCATCTCTCTCCTCTCAGCCACTGTGTCAATATCCCTTCCTCGTCACTCTCTTAGTTTGTGCTGGATGCCTAACAACTCCCTTTGGCTGCAGATAGAGCAGCGCAGCACCCCTTTTCTGTGCTCTCTGGAGCCACCGCCACACTGCTGTGAGGCTCATGGCTGCCAGCGCAGTCTTATTACCCATTAGCCGCCTGGCACAGTCGTTCCTGCACTCATGGGCCACATATAATTGTCCGTCTCGGCTACAAATTGCCTCTCCCGGCAGGCTCATTCGCATAAATCCTGCAAGCTCGTCCAAACCTGCTCCGAGTGTGCGTAAGCACGCAACACCCGCGCCCAGACCCAATAATGGGTAAATCTCCGCTAAATGCTTCCTTCAATTAAGGCAGAGGGAAAAAATGATAATCTCCTAGTTTTATATCACAAAACATTAGCAAATGCAAAACCATTGGAGGGGAGTGGAGTTGTGAAGGGGGGCTTTGGCAGTAAAACAGTGGTAAATGATGATGCCTCTGAGGATTGAGATGATGCTTTGTACAGTGGTTCGATGGGTTCTGAGTTCCTGTTAGGGACCAGGGACAAGCACATGCAAAAATACAGTCCCATCTCACAATTTCTTTGCTTGTGGCGGTGAGTATTCATCTATAGCACACACTGAACTGAATCATCTCAAGATGCTTGGCAACATTTTTTAAATCGTTTTGGTGAAACATGCTTTTTGCCCCCAGCGTATCTGTCATGTGTTTGGACTTTTGTTGGTTTTTAGGGTGAGTGAGCCAAACAGCTTTTGTAATTTCCATAATGGCACTGCAGCCTGACTCAGGGAGGTTCATTATACCCTTATCTGAATGACTGGCTAATTTCGGCATCTTCTCTAGAGCCGGTTCTGTTCTTCCTTACAGGGCTCAAAATTAAGATCCGATGAGCAGAATCTAAACCTAGCTCCTGGGTCTCAGACATCACTAAGTAGGCAGGAGCTACTGCTGGGGAACCAGAAGTGAGTACCCGGCTCGCCGTGAATCTAACTTCCATATGAGATGCACACCTTTTTCCATTATGTATGATTCATTATGTTTAAATGTGTACTAGATGTGTCCGGATTCTTCTTTATTGGCATTCTCAAATACTCAAAGTTAATGTCATGTATTCATGCTTGTAAGGCCCCATTTGCATGGGTATCCAAAAGTAGCTCCTTGTAGCTGTTGCGTTCATTCAAACTAGGCTCTCCTAGTGTGGAAGCAAGAGCTAAATAGCTACCAGCTCCCCTCAATTTCGAACCCTGCCCTTAAGATAACATCGCAATTAGTCTCCTCTTTGGGCCTAGCAATAAAGGTGATGAAATCTCAGCTAATTCCTCCTCTGATGGTTGGACACCACCAGGTACTTCTCAATGAGATAAAGATTCAAGCAACAGCAGGCCCCGTGCAGCACGCAGTCAGACTTCAGTTCCAGGCAAGCCCTTCTCCCCGGTGAAGAACTGCAGCTGCAAGGCAAAGAAATCTCTGCGGCTCATGAAGAAGTGCTCACAAAATTTCCAGCCCCAAAGTTAGACTGTGCCAATGCAACGAGACAGAATCAGGACTCTTCCAAGCTCCCGGATGGCAAGCAGGGTTTTCCGCTCATTGGTCCCACCAGTCCAAGCAAGGGAGGTAACCGTTACAGTTTTACCAATCAAGAAGGAAGCAGATCTTTGATTTGTGGCGGTAGGCTGAGCCACTGTTTGTCACAGCAGCATTCCTCAGTCATCCCTCCTATGGTCCTTCTACAGGATACTGAGCAGTGCATGACATGAAGAATGGCTTCAGATGCTCTCCTTTTTTAACTTCAGACTGGGAAGTGACCACCCCCAATAGAGGAGACTTGCAACAGAGGCTGTCCAGTCATTGACAGCATGCTACCTTACACCTGGCCAGCAATAGGACATACTCTAGCTGAAATGTGTTTTGGGACTAGATAGTCGCAATTCACAGTACCAGCCAGTTCAGTCACACAAAGCACTGATCAGGCTTACATGCAGGAATCCTGCGAAAGTGCATGGTTATATGTCCAGTTTGTGACCAGAGAAGATAGAGAAAAATGACCGGCAAAGGAGATGGTACAAAGAACGGGAAGCCATTTTTGAATGTATGCTATTCAAAAAGGCATTATCGCATTAAAAAAGAAAGGGGCATGTTAATGCACCAAGAATAAGAGTAAAGAATCGGCTGACCACCACCAGCCTTTTCAGTGTGATTAACAAAAGTACCTCAAATGTTACTAAAAAGTTAAGGTGACACAATGGTTCTCTACATCACTCCATTAAGGTGGTTTGTGCTGCAATGTTAAAACAAAGGTGGAAAGAATATGAGAGAGATGCATAGTGACGAGTTCACCACAAACAAAGGACGTTGAGCAGGCGAATGAGGCAAAGGGCGTGACTGCAAAATTCAGTCAAGATCCAGGCCATTAGCAGATATGCTCGGGGGACTTCCTTGAAGTCAATGCAGGAAGGTTGAAAAAATAACAAAATAAACATTTGCTACCACTGAAGGATGAGACGCCCATCCGTAAAACCTATTCCCTGCACTGCACACATTACTATCTAGGGGTCGTTCAACCCAATGTGTTTTCTTACAATGTGCTACTTTTATTTTTTAAATTAGTTGTGAACAAATGATTATTTGTATAGTTTATTAATCTGTAATCATATTTTCAAACATTTACTCTACAATCTTTGCTGGCATAGCACAGCGGGACACATAATGAATGGTGCCTATCAATTAAGGAGAAAAGGGGGTTCCCTGACAAGCTACCTATTGATGTCACAAATAGGGAGGCAATTCAAGATCACAATGGGTCACTGCAAAAAAACATCTTATGTGAAGCAAATACCACAAGATGCTAGGAGAGGTTTGGTATTCAAAAATATACTTGGTTTTATTTTATGGTATATAATAAAAGGGACATCAAGGTCCGTCTTCTAAAAAAGACACATGTGTTAACAAAAATCACAGGCAAAGTAAAGAACAGAGTTCTAAAACATAAAAATACCTATTGACATTTGTTTCCGAGACAATGCTTTTTTCTTTCTTTACCAATATCTCTAAAAAAAACTGTAAAATACATCCATTACCAACCTACTAAATACTGAACTAATCTAAATTTCATCAACACCATTGTCCTTGATATTGCCAACCTGTGAAGAATTTCTAATGTACATCTTTGGTATATTCTTATCGAATAATAGATATACCACATTATTGTATTCAGGACATCTTATTTTACCAATCTGATACTATGACTACATCAGATAATAGATCTTATTTTTCTGTCATGTCATTTTAATTTTTTACATACATGTAAGTGCTCCACACTTGTGAATAATCCCGTGCAGAGGAGGGGGGCGAGGAAGGATAGAGGGAAGGAAGGGGATGGACAAAAGGGAAGAAACCAGGGAGGGGATGTTTTTGACATCTAATTCCACCACTTGTTATATGAACCAAGTACCTTGTCAGTTATTTGCAAGGAATCCCTAAATGTGGATGGCTTAAACTGGTAAAATGACATGACAAACAAATAAGATCTATTATCTGATGTAGTCATAGTATCAGATTGGTAAAATAAGTTATCCTGAATACAATGATGTGGTATATCTATTATTCAATAAGAATATACCAAAGATGCACATTAGAAATCCTTCACAGGTTGGCAATATCAAGGACAATGGTGTTGATGAAATTTAGATTAGTTAAGTATTTAGTAGGTTGGTAATGGATGTATTTTACTGTTTTTTTTAGATATATTGGTAAAGAAAGAAAAAAGCATTGTCTCAGAAATACGACATTCAACATCTTGATGTTCTGTGTGTCCTGGTGAAAGCCTTAGCCGGACTACTAGGTGTCCGGTCCACCAGATGACACTTTATACTCAGGTGTCTATACATCTAAGGCTGGAAACAGACTTATGTCTATCGGCACAACAAACATGGGGGCTTCCTTGAGAACAAATTGTATTTGATAGTATTGGAAGTCACCTTTTTTGTCTACTAACACCACTTGAGTCGATAAATGGGCTTTATTGAGACAAACAAATGTCAATAGGTATTTTTATGTTTTAGAACTCTGTTCTTTACTTTGCTTGTGTTTTATGTTGTCACATGTGTCTTTTTTAGAAGACGGACCTTGATGTCCCTTTTATTATATACCATAAAATAAAATTGTATATTTTTGAATACCAAATCTCTCCTAGCATCTTGTGGTATTTGCTTCACTTAAGATGTTTTTTTGCAGTCACCCATTGTGATCTTGAAGTGCCTCCCCATATGTGACATCAATAGGTAGCTTGTCAGGCAACCCCCCTTTCTCTTTGATTATAAGTCCGCTCCTAACAAG
The DNA here is from genome assembly GCF_040938575.1 of Ambystoma mexicanum. Lineage (NCBI taxonomy): Eukaryota > Metazoa > Chordata > Amphibia > Caudata > Ambystomatidae > Ambystoma > Ambystoma mexicanum. Next base: position 996,305,036 of record NC_090926.1, on the reverse strand, counting down.
CCCCTAATAAAAAAAAGTGGACAAATCCTGCTCGATTTCGAGTATTCCGCCTATCAATTATGGCCATATTCCTTGGTACATACAGGGTTCGAAATTGAGGGGAGCTGGTAAATATTTAGCTCCTGCCTGTAGCCTAGAAGATCATGGTTAGCTTGACATCAACAGCATCCAGGAGCTATGTTTTGCTCCCAAGGCCAACTGATGCCGAACAAACACAACTATGCAAATTAAATTCTTTGTGTTTGGAACATTATATAAATAAACATTAGTACACATTTATAAGACATTTAAAGCATTAGGGTTCATAAGAAATAGACAAAATGATATGTTTGCATCTTATGTGGAAGTTGGATCCGCAGAGCACTATGTACTAGCTCCTTGTTCCCCAGTGGTTACTGGTTAATGCTGGATTCTCAGAGATTACTTTTAGCTCATGTTTATCCAATCTTCATAGTACATGTTATCTTTGGCCTGCTACTTTGATACTTGCGTTCTGTAGACTCACTTTCTGTTCTCCGTAGCACCTGCAGATAGTGTATATTTTCCATGGGATCGGTGGCTTGATTTTGTGATATCTTGTCGTCTGTCTTTGGAGTTCCTGAGGTCTCCTTTTGTTGTATACCTGAGGCCTCCTTTTGTTCTACCTGAGGACTGGCTTGCATGACATGGGGCTGTTGCTAATATGTTTATGTTTCGTGACCTTTTGATTTGGTATCTGCCTACATCCCTTATCTATGTGTTAGCTTTTGTCAGTCTTCCAGTTGTGCTACATGTGATCTGTGCCCTGTCTTTGTATTACTTTTGATATGTAAGCCAAGCCTATGATCAGTGGTCGTTCTTTTTGCTACCTATGATTTGTAACCTGTACATCTGATCTGGAATCTTTGTGGTGCATTTGATTTTTAACCACTTGTCATCAGTCTTTGTGGTACCTGTGGCCTAGCGTTGTGATACTTGGAGGCCTTTTCTTTTATTACTTCTTCTGGTATCAGATGCTTGCCTCTGTGGTTTCTGTCTATATTTGAGCATCCTGTTCTTGGTTTTAGTCTATGTTTCTGTACCTGTTTTTATGATACACCTCATCTGTGGCCTGTTTCATTTGTACCTGTGATCTCTGTCCAACATTCATTTTACCTGTGCTTAGTCTACATAGTACCGTTGGACTGTCTTTGTGGTGACTGGGAAATGCTACCTGCAACTTATGCCTTTGTATCACCTAGGAGGTACATTGAGCTCACATATAAATCCCTTGCTTTTCCTCCTTCCATGACAGATCGCTGAAAAGCACTTTAAACCTTCTTTGCTCTGACCTGAGGAGCGACGAAGAACCCAAGAGGAAAAAAGGGAACATTTCAGAGAGCCACTACAGTGAACTTTTGACATCTGAGGTAAGATTTGTCTTATCAAAAACACCATGGGCAATATAGCACGTCAAACTCTCCAAGCAAGGATGTAAAGAGCCAGAGTATCATTTGTTTCCCACAGAAAAGCATTTTGTTACTGCGAGCTGTCTTGTAAAGTCTAATAGGCTTTACCTGACATATGACTGGCCCTTTCCCAATCCAATCGCTAAGGTCTTTCAGAAAATTCCTTCTTTTCCCAATGGCCTAATCCACTGTTGCCAAGGCCAGAGGACATTGTACTATATCTAATGTACAATGTGTTTTATTAGGTACATTAATAAAACAACAATCTTTTAGCATTTACCATGTCCATGTCTGAATTAGGCCTTTGAGGAATTTCCTGCTTATATTTGAGATGTGAAATGAGAGTCCCACTATATTGCTTCCATGGAATCCATAGAAAGACCAGGTTTGTAGGCACTATTCACTTTTGGGTGTTGCAAGTATTCTGCAGGATTCTAGAGCGCTGAACTCCTGTGAATGCACAGAACCAACATTTGGTTGTTCTGCACATGTTAGAATTTGTCAAGGTTCAGCCTCAAAACCGTCAACGATGAGTTTTTAGAAAGTCTGATTTGTTCTTTGAAATAATTTCTACTCACTTTTGTGGAGCCCTAGTCTCAACCAACACCTCACTCCTTATTTTGAAACTCTCAGCTGTTCAGTCCCACATATACTTATTTTGCTGTGCCTTGACTTATTATGCTATTTGGGCTCATCAAAAGTGTGGTTTCTGCCATTTGCTTGGTGTTTGGAGCTTTAAGAGAGGGAGAGTGGGAGAGTGTGTGGAATGGGTAGTGGGCTAAGAGCAGAGCTGCGTTGATAAAATGATCATGCATGCCAAATCAAAGAATCTGTGCTCTGTATCCGAGCAAGCATCTACGCTTGAAAATAAAACGTGATGATGTGTGTATTGTAGCATAAGAACTCAAAGGTGTCTAGTTTCTTAATGCTGGCGTCATTACCCCAACCTCCATTAGCATAATTGTGAGCAGGCGGTTGATGTGTGTGGTATGATGGTCAACGAGATAGTGAGGGTGATGATGTTTGGTGTGAGTGCCTGATGCAATTAGATGGTTGAAAAATTGTTATGCAGATGGTTGTTGCTAGAGATGAATGAACTCTGCAGGGTGCTAGAGAAGAAGAACATGGTGTGGTTAATGTATGAGGCAGAAAGCGAGGTGTTAGCATTTGTGTTTGGGTAGCTGTAGCTTCAAAGCGAAGATGGGGTCTCTTTGAGATGCGTTGCAAGTCCATAAATCCATCCACTGTTCAGACGTGTCCCTAACGGCTAGGTCTTTCTGGCTGAGGGTCACGGATCGTGAGGGCTGCTCATGTTCTAGGGCCCAGGTTTTTTTCCTTTTGTTAAATTGGCCCACTAGGATGGCTTATGTTAGCTGCTAAGTTCGGTCTTGTCATCAGTCTGTCATGTTGTGTAGTACCTCCTGTGATCAAGTTGAGTGCTGGTTTCTATGATTTTTAGGGTGTTTTCAAACTGTGAGGCTACATATGTGTACAGATGCGTATGCCCCTAGTTTGGGTTTGGTCTCTTAAGATGGGTTTCTAGTGTAGAACCCTTCCCATATTTCTAGATGGCAGCCTCCCATGTTTTCATATGACCTTATGAGCCCGGCCATTTTCTGGAACCATCATGCAGATTTTTTTAAGCATTGATTTCCACTGTCGGGTAGTCAAGGTCCGCGAATGAGGTGCCCCCTTAATATTTCATTTTGTAATTAGGCACTAACAGCAAGATAGCTCAGTCTTCGCATCTTTTTTTATCCATATGGCATGATTTTCCTTGGGATGAATTCCAGCCCCTTGCTACATATGGTAAACAAAGTGATAGAGTGACTTAAATTGAATCCTGTCCTGCGCCTGAATAGCAATCAATGTACAGCTTGATATGCTGGTTTGATATGTTCCATCTCGTCGCAGCAGTAGCCTGGTTGCAGTAGCCTAAAACTTTTTGTATTCTATCTAGCCTTCTCAAAATGTATTTTAGAGGGCCCATGCAGACACTGTTGGCATAGTCCAGTCTCAACAGAACCAGTGAAATGATTGGGAGCAGTCTGTCTGGGAAGGTGAGAAAGGTGTGATTTCGGCTTATGGATCTTTGGTGGAAAAGGCCTTTTCTGGCAAATCATGTGTAGGTCCAGTGTTACCGTTGATTGTATAAATGGATTTCAAAATTCTTTACCACTCTCTTTGTCTGTGGGCACGTTTCTATCTCTTCTGGCGAGAGGATTGTTGAGGAGTGTCTTTGTTTAATGAGTCAGATTAGGACTTGGTGGCTTTCATGGACTGCTCTTGTTAGTTAATTCTTATTCTGCATGTGGAGTCTAGAACTCTGTGTTGAGGCCTGAGCAGTTTCAGTGGAAGAGGCATTTCATAAAATATATTTGGTCAAGTACGGAGAAAGGTGAGGAGGGTTCTTGGTCTAGGTAGAGCAGTTGATGGCTTATGTGGTATTCAGCCATTGTAATGGCTGTCACAGACTGTGTGTTCAGGTGCAGATTGTCTCTTCTTGAGCTCATCTATGTTTTTATAAGGCCTTCACTGCATGTTTCTGCCATTGCTCTGGTTTTGGATAGGGTACGGCCTCCTTCAAGGGGATCCTGGCAGCTGTTGTGAGTCCTTGATGATATTGACCTTGTCCTGACGTGTAATATGAAAGTGGCCTAACCCATAGCTCAGGTGCAGTATGGTTCAAGCCAGTGAACAGGAATAAAGGTTTATGTCTGGTTTCCTTTTAGTGAGCGGAAAGCTGTTGAAACCTTACTGGGAAGAGAATGCTGGGAGACAGTAGCAGGCTGAAGGAAAACAGTATAACAGACCAAAATTAAGCTTAGGTGAGTGGTGCAGTAGCTGGCCCAGCTTTGGAGAGAAAACCAAACAAGGAAAATTTGAAAGCTGTTTGATGTCAAGTTTGGCAGTCGACTGCTAGAGGGCTTAGCTGTGGAAGGAAATGGGAAGGCAGTAACAGCAACAATTCCGTTCAATTTTTGTTTATGTGTGGCATACTAGTGAGCCTACCTGTGGATAGAAAACCGACAAATAGAGGAAACAGTAATGCTGATGCACTGGGGCTTCTAGCTGTGCAGGGAAAATAGGCAAACATAGAACATCTCTGCGGTTCAATATCTGGTGTTGGTGTGTGAGCGCTATTCAACTAAGCTTTGAGGGAAGGAAAGGAGGCATAGATAATACATTCTGAGTATGTTTTGTGTGTGAAGTGCTGTTGAGACTAGCTGTGGCCAAGCAGGCAGAAGCTATATAGACACTGACACGGTTCTACATTTTGGTTAACTGTGGAGTGCTCAAGTGAGTATCATTTGTACTGCACCTATCTTCTGTAATAGGGGAGAATGCAAAGGCTTTGTGCATTGCTTGACTGTGGCGTCTTGATTTTGGGGGCATGGTAGCTATCACTAGACTCTTAAAGGCATGCATAATCCTAAATAGGTAGGCCCCCCTATAAATTCCCAGACCAGCTCATTAGGGCACCGACTGGATCATTTTGATGGGGCCCCAGATCCTGCGATCTGGTTTTCATCTGGTCCGTCACCTTTACTGATCCCAAAAAGGAGAAGACAATGGGGATTGTAGGAGGCCAACCATGCTGTATCTCAAAAGTCAGACTGTTTTTTTTCAATGAGAAATGAAAAAAGGACTCTGAGGGATCAGTGACCTTGTGTTCCACCTGCCCCATTACAGGCAATCAATTTACAAATGTGATTACCCCACTAGTAGCAAATATCTTAGGTGGTACAAATCTGAATGTCCTAATTAGCTTGGTCTGGTCAAAGAAACTGGGCATTTATTTGGGTTTTGAGAGTCTCCTAAAGAGAATCACTACTTATTCAAACTGTATCCAGGTGAGATGCCTCAAACTTCCCTGAGCACAGAGCAGAAATGCATCTGTATCCACGATGGCAGACCACAGAAAAGCGGTTCAGCTGTACCTAGATGAGAAGTCCTATGCTGCAGTAATTAAGATTTACCCAAATGAGGTTAAATAGCTGATGAATAACTGCACCCACATAAGGAATCCCTCAATTCCCGAATGTGCAGGTGGCCAGGGAAATGCCATAGCTATTGAGTGGAGAGTTCTAGGGGACTGAGAGTGGTGTGCTCTTGGGCGTGAAATGGTATACCCTTTTTCCTAGTGACAACCAACCCAACCCTTCACCAACCTTTATGGGCTTTTATAAGCCAGCTCCCCTCATTTCCCCACAATTGACACTCGGCAGTACTGGTACGAAAAAGAGGCAACTAAGAGCAATAAAGACTGTGCCCTTTTACCACTCTATTACTGGGACGAGGAAGATGCCTGCTAAGAACAGTGAAGGTCAGGCATGTGTCTTTAATTGTGGTCAGGCAAGGCTTAGTAATCATCCACACAGGAAGCCCTGCCCAACGGCAAAGGGGAACAGGAGAAGTAGCAGGGGGTCAGTGCATGCAGCAAAGAAACCTACAGTGTGGCGTGGGAGTTGGGACTCCCTGGAGCAGATTATAGAAGGTGAATGGAGCTGTGCGGAGCAGCAGGAAGGCTAGCTCTTTCGTTTCTGCTGAAAGTGCTCGTTCCCCTTTGGTGGATGACCCCCACAGGAATGTCTGGGGGGCAGGACCTGAAGCACTGACACTAAAGGCAGAAGGCCGTGTGATCCGCTCTGCAGCACAAACTTAAGCGACCAGTGCGTTTCTGGTGAATGAAAAACCCGGTGCGCACGTGTGAAAGTCTCCGATCCTTTCATTGTCAATTATCAAACAGATAGGAATGCTTTGTAGCGGAGCGGTCTTGTGTAACAAGAAACACATTTTCAAAGGTCTCAGAACATTGATCCATTCAATTAAAGTGAAACAAACAAATATTAAACTAGAGATGAAGTGAAAATGAACCATAGGCAAGATGCTAATTATTGAATACTGAACTGAATTAAAACGTTGCTACCAAACCGAATTAGCACCTTTGGAACCCAAAAAGGGGAAATAAACTATAAATCCAAGCAAACCATTATATGATGAAGCGCTAATTAAATATTACAAGCAAACCATTATATATTGAAATGCTAAATAAACCACAGTATAATGAAATATAATGTGACTTTAAAGAACAAGCAAATAAAAGGATACTGAAGCCTGATTAACCATGAAATTTCAACATGAGAGAAAGCTGCAAATTATCTGAACAAATATTTGAAAATAACACTAACTGAACTATAGAGATAAGGATATTTTGTGTTTCTATTTTAACTGTATATCTTGAAACTTGGCAAAGGGAACATTTCATTTCAAGGTTGTTTGAATTGTGTGACTTGGAACTTGGGGAAGGGAACCCCGAGTCCTAACTTGGGGAAAGGAAACCCTGAGACATAAATAAGTCTCTTGCATCCTCATTCCAAGAGAGTGAATTTTGAGACTTTTCTTTGTGTAACTGGTTTATACTTGGGAAAGGAAGTGGGAAGAAAGCTGCAAGCTGGAAGACATTGAGAACTTTATGTTGGACACTATTTCTTTTGGTTGCTGACATTCCTACACAATTTATAGATTAGTTTAGGTTTTAGACACAGATAGATTCTTAAATTGAACTCTTGGACTCAGACGTTCCTTAGTTTTATTTAGGTAGGGAAATCCCACCTTAGCATATGATATGATATGATATGGCATTTATAACGCGCCTATACACAAGTGTTTCAAGGCGTGACGAGGCATGGAAGGAGGTACAAAGGAGGACAGACAACGATCCTACTAGGCCAGGTGTCATTCAGATCGCGCAAGCGCATGGGAAGGGGAAGGAGGAGAAGTGCGATGAGGAGAATCTCAGTCTTACTGGCATTAAGGCAGAGGTCATTGGCAGCACACCTGGATAGCAGACAGACAGTCAGAGATGAGGGAAGTGGGGGAGGAGGCAGAGGGTAGCCTGAAGATGAGCTGGGTGTCATCCGTATAACACTGAAAATTGGGGCAGAGAGCGGCGATGCAGTGGGCCAGGAGTGCCAGGTATTGGTTGAACAGCCAGAGAGAGAGTTTAGACCCCTGGGGGACACCACAGGTAGAGAAAAAGATAGCAGAGAGGAAGGACCCATGTTGGACCTGGGATGGTCGGTTGGAGAGGAAAGAAGTCAGCCACGTCAGAGCTTGACCGGTGACCGGTGATACCCAGCTTATCACGGAGATGGTTGAGCATGATAGCATGGTTGACTGTGTCAAAGGCAGAAGAGAGATCAAGCAGGATGAGAATGCAGGGTGTGTTAGAGTCAAGGTTGGAGAGTAGGTCTTCACGGATGTTCAGGAGAGCAGTTTCCGTGCTTCTGGCAGCTCTGAAACCAGACTGGTGGTCATGAAGACAGCCGACAGATTCAGTGTGGGGATTGAGCTGGGAGATGGCCAGTTTCTCCAGGAGCTTGCCCAGGAAGGGAGTGATGGAGATTGGGCGATAGTTGGCCGGGCAGGAGGGGTCAGCAGTGGGTTTGCGCAAGGGAGTACTTCAGGGGGGATGGGAAGACTCCAGTGGCGAAGGAGTGATTGCAGAAATCAGCCAGGGCAGGAGACAGGGAGTCGATGTGGTCCTTGATGGTTTTGGAGGAACAGGGGTGAACCTGTTTCGATGACACTTTCATAAATCGTACTTGTATAGCAACCTCGTTCCACAGAGAACAGGGGAAAGGCAAAGACGGAGGGAGGAGAGGTGGCTGGAGAGTGGCCAGAGGAAAAGCAGGGAATGGGGGGTGGAAAGGAGGAGAGAGAGGACAGGATGTCCTGAGTTTTAGAGATGAAATGTGAAGCCAGTGCCGTACAGAGGGCCTGGGAGGGGGCAGGAGAGGTAGAGACTGCGGCAGGATTGGCCATTTCCTTGCAGATTTTAAAGAGTTCGGCCGAGTTGTTAGATGCCGCAGAGTCGCAGGATTGGATATGCACTCTCTTCTTGGATAGACCAGAGAGCCTGTATTGCCTTTGCAGCAGGCGGCAGGCCAGTTTGTCAGAGCATGCACATGAAGCACACCATTTCCTCTCGGCCACCCTACACTTGCGTTTTAGGGTGACAAGGTCGGAATCGTACCAGGAGTTGCACTTGGCTTTGGGCTTCAGGCGGATTCTCATGACAGGGGCAAGGATATCACTTATAGCTAAGTGGAGCGTGGAGAGGGCTGTGTCAGGGTGAGAGTCAGCCGAAGGGGGAGGGCGGGATGAGAAGGTGTCAGCGAAAGCCTCAGCTAACACGCGCTTCATGGGTCGCATGACCGAGAAGGTGGGTGGCGGTGATGGAAGTGGCTTGGCCTGAGGGGTAGAGAGGGTGAGGTGGGAGGAGAGGAGAAAGTGATTACTCCAGGAGAGAGGAGTGGTGATAGGGACAGAGAGGGGAAGGTCTGAGGAGATAAGAACATCCAGAGTGTGCCCTGCAGAGTGAGTTGGGCCAGAGGGGAGAATAGTGAGTGAGAGAGAGTCGCAGAGGTTGCGAAAGAGTCCAGAGGGAGGACAGGCGGCATCCAGGTGGATGTTGAAGTCACCAAGAAGGAGGAGTTGGGTAGTCGAGACCAGGAGGGAAGAGGAGAGGTCCGCCCACTCAGAGATGAAGGAGGAGATCTGACCAGGTGGCCTATAGATAGTAGCCACAGTAAGAGAATGGCTAGGGGAGAGAGAGAACCTGCAGACGAGGCATTCGAAGGAGGAGTAGGCCTGCGTAGGAGTGACAGAGGCAGGTATCCACTTGGGGAAGATCAGGGCTACACCCCCCCGGAGCGGTTGGCCCTGGGAGCAGAGAGAATCTTGTCAGCTAGGAGCGTATCAAAGCTCGTGACAGAGCTGGCCGTGAACCATGTCTCTGTGAGACAGAGGACATCAAGGTCAAGTTCTTCCAGAAGGCGGCAGATATCAGAGGAGTGTTTAACAGCGGAGCGAGAGCTTAGAGTGGCAATATGGAGAAGGTTGCCATCCTTGAAAGACTTCCGGGGAGGGGTACAGAACAGAGGTACGCCCTGCGGAGGTGTAGGAGGAGCCCGGGAGGGGGCAGAGAGGGCGGGAGAGGGCAAGGTAGCCGAGGAGGAGGCAGAAGGGGAGGCGAGATAGTCACAGAAAGGGGAGAGGGGACTGCAGAAGAAAGGAAGTTGATGAGGCACGGGAAGCGTCTATCAAAGAGTTGAAGGTTGGCCTGGGGGCCTTGGACCAGGACGGTCCCATTAGAGTAGACACTAATGATGACTTTAGAGGAATGGAAGGATGCCATAGGGCAAGTTAGGCCTTTTTCCATCCTGATATTTAAGTTAATAAAATAAATTGTTTTGAATTTGGAATCTGTTGTCTGTGTCCTTCTTCATGATGCCTTCACACCGGCCACACAGTAGCATTCCTCTCTACCTAGATGAGGAGCCCCACACTTACCCAACAAAAGACCTGAAATTCAAACTGTGCCCGGGCGCAGGAATTCCCAACATTGTTGTCAAAAACCTCCTCCCACAAAATGACCCACCAGACACTATGTTCAGGTATGCAGTGGGCGGATGTTAGGGAAATGGGGTTAGGGTGGATATGTGGTTGGGAGAGAAACATGGTGGTGTGAGAGAATGGGCAGATGGGAAAGAACAAGATGATTGGTTGGATGGGTGCCAGCAAGACCTTTGAAACACAGTAATAATATTGCCTTTGCTTATGTGTTGCCATTTTGTATAATCAGAATCTTTTTGAAAAATTAAACATAAATGTCATGATGTCACATAGTCTGGCCATTTCATGAGATTGGTCTACATAAATGTTTATCACTCCAAGATTTGTGGAGGGGTTCTGATCCTGATTTCCTTGCTCATTGACATTGTGATACTGGGCAAATCAATTTACCTCCCTGTACCTACAGTTACTGCAGCTTTGAAGGTGCATCGAATTCAAAAGAAGCACCAGTATTCATTGTTTTTTCTATAAAAAAGCATATATAGCCTTAGCACCCACTTAGGTATATCAATGTTATTCTTTTCAAGGTTACATTGAATTCCAAAGCTTCCAGTTGCTCACAAACCATCCTGGCATCCACGCTTGCTCGCAAAGTTTCGCAGCTGAAGCAGAAGGTGAAAAGCAAGGCCATGCCACCAATCGTTAGTCCCTTCTGCCGGAAAGAAGTCAACATTGGAACCAATATTCAGAAGAAACTATGCCGGGTGAGGAGTGCCATAGCAAGCCCCCGCCAGCATCATGCCAACAACCAAATCGCCGCCCTGAAGAGCAAGACTGGTCCCGCCAGCTCCGGCGAAGCAGGTACCACTCCAACCACACCTGACACACAGGTTACAGGGCCTAAAACCATGCACTAATCTCTCCCCAGCATCATGCTTACAGCACGTTTCAAATGCCATATTGTTACAATTGAAATCACCATTAAGTGTTGTTCATTGAATTTACTATTGATTTGGTACTAGTGAAAGGTCCCATATTGAGGGAAGTGGGGTGTGTTGTCCTTTGCAGAATGGTAAGTTTCCATTGAAAGGCTATATTGAATAGGGGACTTTTCCATTTACCTTTAATGGCCTATATTTAGAGTAGCTTGGGGATGTGGTGGGAGGTCTTCTGCGTTAAGTAACAGAGTCAGAATGCACTGGAGTGGAGGCAACAGGGTTGGTAGTCAAGACCAACCCATTTAGGCACTTTCGGTTTGTTGTTTGTGTCGTATAAGCACTAGGTTCTTAAACTAGAGACCGAAAACGATTACTTCCTATTTGGCTTCCACAATTCTCATGGATGAACAATGTATTGTCTGAGGGCTGCCAAGTCTGCCGTTTACTGCCAGCTTTGAAACATGCAGCCTCCAACTCTACCTTGGTTAATTCCCTTGATTAAGGGAAGTAGCAGAGCCAAAGCAGGAGGGGGCTTTTGTTTTACTTTAGAGGTGTGAATAACATTCAAAACCAAAGCCTACCGTCAGAGAGTGATATATTGATGTTTTCATGGCTAGCATTAAGGCTAGCCAAATGACCCAAATGAAGCTGGTCGGAAACAAACCCTTTCCTCCGAGTCCTAACTTCCCCCACCAAATATGTCCCCTACTCATTAGCCTAGATTAGTACACAGAGGTAGGGACAGATGCTACTGATGCTGTGCTCTAATGCAATGCAGGCTTTACAAGCACTATGCGGGGCCATAGGGGAGAGTGAATGGGAAAGAGCACGGAGTAGCCCAGAGCAACAGAACATCGGGAAACGAAGTACACAAAGGTGATAGTGGGAAACAAGGCACTGGCACACAGGATGGGATGCTGGCCTGATTTGGGGGGCAGGATGAAGTAGAGATAATATGAGAAGGGTTTTGGATAATGAGCAAAAACAAGACCACTGGTCTTGTAAAATGTATATCTCCTTGTCTGCCAGCCAAGTTACAATTGATGTGAGGTCTAAGGATAGAAACCGTACAATGTTTAACCAGTCTATAAATTGATGTGAGGCCTAAGGAAAGAAAGTACTGTATAATGTGTGAACCGTCTGCAAAATGCTGTGGGTACTGCGGGTCGAAGTTGTTCACATGCCACTGTAATGCCTGAAGATGGAAACAGTGTCATTTTGCAAAGGGCTGTATATTTTGAAGATTGGCGCTCTCTTGGTTCTGGAGCCAGTGCAACCCAGACTCAATAACAAAAATAGACATAGTACAAGGCAAAACACAGCTTTATTGTCATCAAAATAGAGCAGGGATTGCATACAAGCATGTTATTATTGGAGCTCTCGCTGGTTACATAAAAAACAATGCTCTATATATTCAACATTTGTCATAACACACATACTGTAATCTTTGTTACCAAAACCTATGGGGAACGGGGATTGGCCAATAGTGGAGATTACATATACATTCTATAGGGGTTCGATTTCTAATTGGGTAGCAATGTCTGATGCCTCCTCCTGCAACCTCCTCAAAATTCATAAAGGTAAAAAAGATATAATTTCTGCACTATGTAATTGTCTTGCACCGTACTTCATGGCTAGCGTAACATTGGAGATTTCATTGTTTGGCTTATTACTAACCAACCTTGGACATTTTACATGTCGTCCAAACATGAGCCTGACAGGAGTAGGGGAAGAGAGGCCCACAGACTCCATTCCTTTCAATTAAAGACAATACCATCCCTAATTTCTAGGCCATGAGCCAGGGTGATCTCTTTTTATTTGGCCTTGTGTGGCATCTTGTGGTGTTACGTGTAAGGATTAAGGCAGGTGTCCTATCTGTGTTCGCTGCTAATGAATAGACAGTGTTCTTTCATTATGGTTCACGTTTGATGGGACCATGTTTAGAATTATTTCACCCTTCATTTATTTGGAGTTTAGCTAATATTGATGCAAGTGTTATGTTTTCTCTTGCCACTGGGGACACTCTTGAGTTATTCTTCATGGAGTCTTTTGTTGTCCCGCACCTGGCGTACAAAGGCTGGTTGTACTGTTATAAGAATTGATCTAGGAGTATCCTTCTTGCGACCTGGGAATTGCTATCTCGTGCTTTCACTACAATGTTCTTACCCTCCCTTACCTTGGCTTTTGGCTGACAGCTCCTGCCTGAGCTCTGCGTGGACCTGTATTTCTGTGGTTTCAGCATTTTGTGTTCTCATGAAGCCTTGAGGCCCTTTGTTCAATTAGAAGCATGTTGTGGCTTCCATTTTAGAAAATATGGCTGCCCATTACTGTTGCATTTCTATGTTAGTGAGTTATACATGCGTGTCGTTCATGTTGCATTCAGCGTATACATGGCTCATGTTAATATTCTTCATGTCTTATGGATGCTATGTTAATATTCTTCATGTGTAAGTGCATATATCACGTAATGTACGCGTTCTTCATGTTGAGTGCACATTTGCTTTGTGTCTAATGCATGCACATGTATTGTCACAACGTTGGTTTGGTTATTCATGCCATCTTCAGCTTAGTTCGGCTCCATCTCCTGCTGCACCTTCCTGGGATAAGGGTGGTACGGTTGTCTTAGCAAGTAATGTTTCTCACCCGTGCAGTATTGAGCTGGGGGAGGGACAGAAGCTATGGATGACGTATTCATCTGCCTTTCCTACACACTGATGTGTACGCTATTTGTATATGTGTGGGATGTCTGGGGGTAGAAAGTGTTGTATAATGCATTACATATAAATAAATGCTGTGAGGTTCAGGGAGAGCAAGTGCTTTAGTTTATAGTTATTACTGGCATCCTATGTGATTCTGATTGGGGGCTTTGGATCCCCTTCCCATGGTGATGCAAAACATATATTCGTCTCCCTTTCCCTCCTTAACCACCGCACCCAGACAAGGATGATGATGCAGATTCGGAAAGCGAAGATGGAGGTGATGACATCTCTGACCGATTGTCCAAGGACCCAAGCATTGCTTTGCATACATCTGCGATTGCACCAACTGTTAGTCCCTCTCCTTCATCTGTGGTGAAAATGGAAGCCAACCAGAAGGCCAAAAAGAAGAAGGAGCGACAGGGGTTATTGGGTAAGGGAGATTGTTGGGAGTTACAATCTTCTCGTTCAAGAAACTGGCAGAGTTGCTGTTCATGATACAATCTAGAATAGTATTGAATTTAAGATGAAGAAGGTGATTTACCTATGTAGGATGCTGTGAATATTGTCGATTGTGAGATGTGGCAGAGCTTTTATACACATGCACAACACAAGCAAAGAGGAGTTGGGTCGCAGTTGACACATGTGTTTCATCCATGCACGTTGAATTCAGAGGTTTCTGTTTGTTATGTGTGAAATTCAAAGGTTTTGTGGCATATCAGGTGCGCAGGAAGAGTTGTATTGCATGCGAAATATACTTCATTTCTGTTCAGAAATGGGATATTGCTTTAATTTGTGGGAAATGCAATCGGTTTGTATGGTCAGCTGGGTTGTAGATTGCTTTTTGTCCCATTGAATGCTGCAGAAGGGTCCGGGGCATGTGGAATAGAGCAGAGGTTTCTGTTGTATGTGAGCTGTGGGAGGTTGTACTGCATGTGGGATGTGAACATACGTTGTCACATGAGCAATACAGGAAAGGATTTCCAGTATGTGGTTTTCAGAAACCATCTTGTCACGTACATTCACTTTGTCACGCGCATTATTCAGCAGAGGTTTCTGTTACGTCTCTTAGCACTAAACCTTTTTTATCCATATAGAATACAATAGGTTCAGTTGCTGGTGGAAAGCAGCAGTGTTTTTGCCATATGTGGGTAGCTGACGACTTTTTTTGTAGCAAGTGGAGGATGGCTTAGTTCTTCATCACAATGTGATGTAATGGTTTTGTTTGTCTTATGCGAGATGAACCAGACGTTTTTGATCAATTTGAAATTTGGTGAAAGATTTTGTTGAGTTGTTTGCATGTGGCGCTAAGCAAAGGTTGCATGTTAAATGCAGCATAGATTCTTTAGGAATATAGACTAGATTGGGGATTTTATTTAATGTGGGGGTGACTCCTGGGGTTTTGTTGCAAGGACATTGTGTGACATGTGTAGTAGGTTCATTGCTTGTTGCAAATAAGGTAGATCTTTGCTGCTTGTGAGGTATCCAACAGGCGTTTCTTACCTACGCAACGCAACATCTGTTTGGTCACACCTGGCATGCAGGAGATATATTTGTTGCTTGTGGGATTTGAGAGAGTTTTGTAACTTGTGCGATGGCAGACACTATATTTGCATATGGGATTGGGAGGAGATTTTTTCACATGTGTAATGGAGTTACGATTTTTGGCAAGTGGAATGGAAAGGAAGGTTTCACATTTTGGATCGTCTTGTCACATTTCTTGACTCGATAGACGTTTATTTTGTGGGTGAATCAAAAAGAGGTTTTTTCAGTTTTTTGGAATTTAATTGATGCTGTTGATGCACGCAGAATGAAGTGGATGTTTTTAGCACATGTGCAGTTCAATAGCTGTTTTAGAGTTCTTGGAGGATATGTAGGAGAACACCTCTGTCTCTATCCATTCAGCACTTTCGAGAGACTAAGCAGTAATAGTTACCAAAACACATGTAAACATAACCACAATGGTACTGGGTTAGATCCCTTTGCTCACAGCAGCCAAACAGCTCATTACAGACGACCCAACTTCCTCCTTCTAAAGGGACAGGTATCCAAGACAGTACAGCTAGGGCACAGTCAGTGCTGATGTTGGGTAGGGGGACCACTTTGTCCAATTCTCTAATGGTCTGCAGAACGTAGAGTAAATTCTGAAATACATTATATAACCTGATGTCCATTCACAGCCTAACTGTGGTTTGGGGGGGGGGATAAGGTGATACTTTGACACACTTGCACTTATACTTTGACACACTTGCACTTGCAAGTAAAGCCATATAATAGTAAAAGTCTAGGTGTCTGTCTGCTCCAATATTGATCCCTATTGTGTGGAGCGGGCTCAGATCAGCTACTGGGGTAATGCAAAGTGTGGCAATGAATCGCTTGATGTGCCAAATATCAGTATATGATGTTTCCCATCTCCGCAGGTTCATGTCAAGCCTCCAGCCCAGAGGGGGAGGTAAAGGTGCGCAAGCGGGCAGTTACCCTCCGGGGAAAGGCTACTGGGCTGGCAATTCGAAAGAAGGTGCTGACCTGCCAAGTGGACCACAAGAAGAAGAATAAGGGGGCGCTCCGACGCAGAATCCAGACGACACCCAGGGCTCTATCATCTGTCTCTGGCATGCCCACTGCTGCTGAGTTGGGGCGCATTGCCAGCGAACGCATCAAAAAGGCCACACGGAAAAACAAGACTCTGCAGTCATGCTTGCGGGTAAGCACCAGGCACATATAGCACAACTATTATAAGCACCAGACACCTGCCACACATTAATGAAACCTTCCAAACATCACACACACCCTTTCTTAATGAGGTCCGGCCATTCACTTTCATGCATGTTTTTATTTACCTGTATGTACTACATGTGTATTTGGTAGTTGTTGGGTGGAAAGTACTAAACTGTGGCCCTCTCTGAGCGTCTGACTTTTTTGCTTGCTCTGACTGGTTCACCCCTTTGTTTTCTTCAGTGAGTCCTCCTTGTTGATGCAATGTGTGTTTTGCTCCCAGAACATGGGGCTCCAGGCTCCAAATTTACCCTCTAATCTTTTCTCTGAGGAGGTCCTCCTGTTTGACTCGTTGTGCTGTTCACTGGCTGGTGGCAGCTTTTATGTAATTTTGAAAATAGTTCCACGATGCTGCCACCATTATTGTTTCTCTTTCAGAGTACACAGGCTTGTTTGTACCTTGCAGGTCACCCAAAAATCGTAACCGTGTTTGGCAGTCCAGTGAGACCTGGAAACAAGTGTGTGCCATATATGTTCATTACTTTCCTGAGACTCCATATTGGAAGCTCAGCACACACACAGAGGGATCTAACTGGATGTGAATAGGATGTCTGGAACTCGAGAATTGTTTTGACATCATGTGCTTTTGCCTGGGAAGAAGCCTGGGAAGGTTTAAATGTGGAAAGCACCACAGGCGGTTGCCCACCAAAGTTAAAATGTTGCAGTGTATCGGATTGTAAGCTGAAAGTGCATTAATTTCCCAGTGGTTCTGTAAGATATGCAAATCAGCACTTTACCTTTGTTTGTGGATGTTAATGTTAACGGTATGTGTACTCTGCACCATCACCAGTTGTTCCCAGGTGCTCTGGCGGATCTGAAGATGAGGGGTTAGTAGGGTGTAGTGGGAATAGGAGAGTGAGAGCAATGATGTCATGTTGGCAGTTCCAGTTCGGTTTGCACCGTCCACTGAGCTTGAGTGCCATTATCGGGCTTGCCCGAGTTCCCATTGTGATGCTGGAAATGCACCAAAGGGTAGGGCCTCTGAATCCTTGTCCTTTGTTGCTTTTTATCATTTGTTCTGACTTGTTTTCCGCGTAGGGGTTCATGTGGGACTCCTGGCGGTGCAGCTCTTCCTGTGTTTGGTGAACAGACCCTTGGGATACCCTTATAGCACCCATGGTTGAGAGTACGATCCTGTACTCCTGGTGTATGTTTTTGGGCACCTGTGTGTGGCCCACAGAGCAGGGTACGGGCTGGTGGCAGCTCTGTACTGAATTGACAGGTGCCCTGAGCGTCCTCCATTTTGGGATGCCCAGGCTCTGTCATTGGAATCAGTGGATTCCTGATAGGAAACAAAGTGGCCCCTGTGGCCTCTTGCTTTCTATCGACTGTTACCTTACTTTTCCCGAAGTCCCGAGAAGCCCTGACTCTGTCCCTTCCCCCTGACTGGCTGTTGGGTGGAAGTTTCATATATAGTGTTGTTGGGAAGTCCAGGCTAGACTGGCTGGAGCCTTCCCAATGACTGTATGTTGTGGGTACGCCCATGGGGTGGGACCTGGGTGAATGGAGTGTGTAAGGAATACGCATTCTGTGTTATGGCTGTCTAGTATCTGGTGGTTGACACAATGACTGAGACAGCCCTGCCCGAAACTGGTATGAATGCAGTGTGTAGTGTTGAATGGCGTGGTACTTGTCCGAATCCATATTCTGTGTTGTCAGTGTCCGGATGGAGGAGAATGGCCTGAATGCACTGTAAGCCTGATTGGCTGACTGGCTGCCTGAATGCCCTAATGAGTGATTGGTTGCCTGAGTGTGACCCGGCAGAGTGAATGGGAGATCAACAGTATATCTGGGTGCCTGTCACTGCTAGAAATCATTCAGAAGCTGAAGTTGATACTTGATGCTTACTCTCGAAGCCGAGCTGGAAGAAGAAGGTGAACCGCTGTTCCCTTCCGTGTAATCTGAAAGCTGCTGTGTCTTCAAGAACTGATCCAAGAGAGGACCTGGTAAGGAGACCTCCTTCTGAGCTACGAGGGACCATCGTGCACCAGATGATCTTTGCCAAAGCTCCCTGGTAGACAGACCTACGAAAGGCTGTCGACCGGAGACGGGGACTGCCGCGGATTCACGAAGAGAAGCACCGGACAGCCGTCCACCGTCGACGACAGCCATCGCCGACCGGAGCCGCAGTGCTTCTTTGCCTAAGAACATTTGATCTAAGGACTCCCTTGAACATCATCGTCGACCGCTTTCGTCGTGCCGGAGAAAGTCAAGGCCGTCGATGACCGAGGAGAATCCGCCGGTAGGTTTCCCGCCACCCGAAGACCTCAGAGATGCGGACGAAGCTACTGAAGCCAGCCGTGGTCATGTCCCGCTCGCCGACCCCAACGACTCGACCCCCTTCCTGGGCCAAAGTTTTTCACTAACTCTTTGCAGCAACGAACCATCATCGTTGAGGTGCACCGCACGCCTCCCCTGTTGCAGGACATTTTCGATCACTCGTCTACGAGTACCGCAAGGACTGAAGCTGCTACCTCAATGACAACATTCACCCGTTCTTCATCTCGGAAGTTCGACGACCTGTGGCTCCAGCTTGAAAGGGAGTGTACTCAAGAAGGGCCCGTCGATTCCCCGATGAAGAACTCTACAACACAAGGTACCTTTGGGTTTGCAGAACTATAGAAGAAGATAAGACTTTAATAGACAGTATATGGACTGGGCTTGTAGTGCATCTTCATTTACAGGTTGCCCAGGTGGGGGGATCCTCATACAGAACTGGGTCTGGTTGGTAGGGACTCAGTATTCTGCCAATTGTCTAACCAACTTGTCTTCCTCTGAAATCTATGGTTCATATAATTTTACCGTATTGATTTGTATGCTATTTGAACTGAGTACAGTTGATGCATTTTTAATGGCATTTAGATTAAGCATGGTACCATCTAGAACTGTATATATTTAGCATTTTAGAATTGTCGGAGCACAAAGTGTATTATGGCGATTGTGTATTTAACCTTGAACCTTATTTATATAAAGACTGTTTTAACTAATACAGTGATACAGTGTGTGGACATTCCTTTGTGGGTGCTTGGGGACTACACTGTACTTAAGAACCAGCCTGCATCACCTCCTGAGAGGCTAGGCCTTGATTACCCGTCCATTGCTACCGTAATAGAGAATCTTGGCCGGGGTCCTCTGCCTCTCCTCTGCCGTATAAAGAGCAGGAGTACAGACACCCCCCTCCGGTTGCTTTACAACCACGTGCTGTTGGTCCGTGTTATGTGTTGTTTGTCTGTTGTTGCTGTGTGGTGAAGTACGTGCGGATTGCTGTGCAGAGTAGTGGTTGTGTGTGGTTTTCTGTATGAGAAGTGTACAGGGAAAGTAGAGGTTTTAGAGTTGGGTTACTGTTTTTTTTCCCTTACCTCTTAGTCTTTGCGTTTCTTTGCTTCATATCTGTGGTTCTCTTGTGAGTTTGGCATTGTAGTTTGTCCACCTAGTTGGCAGGTATGGTGCAGGTAGCAGTTTTCCCCTGTGCTATTTTAATGGTTTTTGTACCTGGCTGAATTAGGCGGACTCCCCCAACCTGGTGTTGGCGTTGTTTAGTTTAGAGGATTCTGGTCCATTACTGCCCATTCCCGTGTGGGTCATCCTTACCTTACTGTTTCCTCTGTGTTAAGAAAAGCCTCACATGGGCGCTGCGTACCTGAGCTTTGTGGTGTTGGACGCGGAGGGGTAGCCAGTCTGTCTTTAAATGCTTAGGTGAAGAAAAGGTAACGCGAGGAACCAGCCCAACACTCACCTAATGAATAGGTCAGGAGTGGACCGGCTCCCAACATCACAGGATGGCGCTTCCCTGATTAGCGTGATGTCAGTACAGTGCAAGCACTGGCAGAGAAGGCCAACTGATGTCCAGTAGATGTAGTGCACATGAGTCCAAAGGCAGGGTGCTGGTCTCAGGAGGCTTAGCGTTGTACTCTGTAAGCAGATGTTGTTCTTCGGTGGTAAGGTACCCAGACAGAGAATTGAGACTAGGCAATGACATAGGACCTAAAGCGAATCAAGGAACTGAGATCCAGAGCGAGGAGAAAGGATCTGAGAACCAGGATAGGATGCCAAGGGAAGCCAAAAGGAGGAGAAAACAAGGAACAAGGGAAGGGGGAAGAGAAGCCTGACCGAGGAAGGACCCCTTCCAAAGAAACCCAGGACAGGGGCCAAGAAGGAACACCAACCCCAGGTGCAATGGACCAGGATTGAGGCAGGGGAACCAAGGAACAGGCAGGGACAGGAACAGAGAACAAGGAGAAGAGTGTGCAACAATCAGGAAACAAAATGCAGTTTGTTTATGTTGGCGGGGCCCTAATATGGAACCGGGACACAAGTGAGGCTTGCAGCGCAAGCCTGCGTTGATCCAGAGCCAGGCAGACATCGCATTCGCGGAAGGCAGGACACAGCCGCCCGCGCATGTGTAGACCCGCAAACATGGATGCTCCAAGGGAGACGGAGGCCGCGAGTAAATGTGGTCGCCACAGGCGCCAATGAGGGTAAACCCTCCATGATGGGACCCACAGTTACTGGCGACGCCGCCTCCTCACCCAGGTAAGCGGTGGTGGTGTGACACTCTGTGGACTAGTGGTATGTGGACATGGAGTCCTCCTCATACCCTCCTGGTCCCTCCTTGCCCATTCCAATGTGAGGTCCTAGCCTACCTATGTTTCATATTTGGTTTAGCGGTATGTGGTAATGGCATCCTCCCCCTGCCCTCCGGTTAGGGAAGATTCCCTCTCTGTGATTCTTGTTTCCCGCTGCATATATGCTTCCTACTCGTTTCCCTCTTGTTCTGGAGCAAAGAGACACATTTTCAGCAGTTTTCGGAATTGAAGATGATCCCTTGCGTTTCCTTTTTTTTTTTTAGGTAGCTCATTCCAGGTTATTGGTGCCAGGTGAGAGAAAGATGATCCCCCAAATGTTCTTTTGTTGTATGGTTTTGGTTCTAAGCATTTCTTTTAACAGTCATTCTGGCATTCCTAGGTATAGGCTTTTGGCATATTCTACCCTCGACATGATGAGTGCGATTATGGTGAGTGTTTTGTAGGAGAAAGAGAAAAAAGGTAGGATCCTTTTTACTTCGTGTAGTAGAAAGAAACATTTCTTGATTATAGCGTTTACTTGTGGCTCCAGTGTTATGGGATGTAGTGATTTTTTTTCTCTGCTTTTGGATACAATCATTATTTCTGTTTTGCCCGGATTGAGTTTGAGGTCATTTGAGTTCATCCAGCTGTAGAGTCCTTGTAGGCAGTCATCCAGCGTTGAGTTTCCTCCCTGTGTCTTGTATTTTGTAGACTATTTGTGTTTCATCAGGGTAGTTGTGGCATGTGAGGCTCTGTCTTTTAATGAGTTTGATTAGTGGAGCCAGGTATATGTTAAAAAGCAGTGGGGAGAAAGATGATCCTTGCGGTACTCCAGAGGTGGATTCCTTTGAGGTAGATTTGAAAGTTTTGATCCATATGGTTTCTGTTCTGCTTGTTAGGAAGGATTTAATCCATAGTTGGGCTAGGTCGGTGATTCCTATTTCTTCCAATCTTCCAATGAGGATGATGTGGTTGATTGTGTCAAATGCTGCAGAGAAACCCAGAAGTATTAGAGGTGTGCTTTTGTCTGAGTCTGCATTCGCCATTAGATCATCCCAGATCAAAAGCAGTGCTGTTACCGTTCCTCTCATCTGTCTGAAGCCTACTTGTGCTTGATCGAGCAGTAGGTGTTCTTCTATAAATTCTTGACTTATTCTATAGATGTATGTTTCGAGTACTTTCGCTGGGTACAGGATGTTGGAAATGGGTCTGTAGTTGGAGAGGTCCTCCACATTTCCTGACGTGTCCTTGAGGAGCGGCTTGATGTATGCTGATTTGATAGATTGTGGTTCTTTCCCTATTGACATTGATTGGTTGAACACGTTTTTGTAGTATTCCATGGGTGTTCTTTGTGTGAAGATTGATTTGTGTATGTCTAGGGCAGGGATCCATGGGGGAGCCTGCTTTGTTGCTGTTGTTTACAAGCTTGACAAATGTCTCAGCTGATATTTGGGGGTAAGCTTCAGAGTTTATTCTGCCGATCCTCAGCTGGGTGGGCGGGGTGCATGTTCAGATTGCTTGGTCTGCTTTGTATGATATGGTGGATGGTGCTAATTTTGTTTTTGAAGTGGTATGCAAGGTTATTGCATAGTTTCAGCGAAGAGATCAGTTAGTTGTTGCAGCCAGGGCGGTTTCTTATTTTGTTTATGATTTTAAACAATTATTTTTGGGTGTTGGGAGCTTTGGTGATTCTGTTGTCGAAGTATTTCTTTTGGCCTTTTGGATTTCCTTTTTGTATGAGTGGATTTGTTGTTGGAATTGGAATGTTTTGGCCCGGGCGTTATTATTCCTACATTCGAGTTCAAGCTTCCCGTTTTTCCTTTTCATGGTGCTGAGAAGCAGGGTAAACCATTTTGCTGTCGCTCTTTTGCGCGATGGGGTAAAAGGTTTTTCCTTGGAGATCTCGTCAATTGTTGTGGTGATCCACTTGTGAAGTAGTTCTGTTTTTCTGTCCAGGTCAGCTTCATCCATTCTTGTTGCCGGTGGTTTGTTGGTTTCCAGTAGTTCAATTAGGTTGCTATTTTTGATGGTCCTCCAGTTTCTTTTCATTGGTGGCGCTGTGGTAATGAGGTTTTTGTTGGGGAAGATTGCGTCAAGTGTATGAACCACCGCGTGAGTTGCTCCTTTGACTAGTTAATGTAATTTCACTGTTTTCAGGTGTTTGGCTAGTTATTTTTGTGTGTTTGTGGTTTCTTCATCAAACCAGATTTTGAAGTCACCAAGGATTATCAGGTGCTCCTGTTCAATGGCTATGTTGGTGATTTCTTCCGTGAAGGCGTCCATGAAGGTTGCATCGTATGTCAGTGGTTTGTACACCAGGATGAGTTTGAGGTTTGTGTTGGGATTTGTTGATAGGTGAACGATTAGTGATTCACAGTTTTCGATGCTTATTGGGTCTTCTGTTTTCATTTTCAGGTGTTCCTTGTATGCTATTGCCAGTCCTCCTCCTCTTTCTTTTTTCCTGTTTGCTTGTGCGCACCTGAAGTTTTCGGGAGGCAGTTATGGAGTGTGATTTTGTAATTGTCGTCTAGCCATGTTTTGGTTGGGAATGTCGATACCTCCGTCGCAGAGGAGGTCATAGATCTCAGTGGCATGTTTGGACATTGACCTAGCATTGATTAGATTGCAGTGGATCTTTTTGATATGGTTAGGTTTGTTTATTGATCCTTGTTTTGACTTGCGGATGTTCAGTTGGAGTGCTTTTGTGTTGTTGTCGCAGATTGGTTGGGGTTCCGTGGAGGCTGCTTCGTCGTTGAGGCGATCTGTTAGATTGATAGTTGGGTTGATGAATTATACAGCTTCATCATCATCTTTTGTGATTTGAGGTGGTTGTTGGCGGTGCCTTTGTGTTTTTGTGGTATATGGAGTAAGGGCATTGGAATCGTACCTCTCTCTTCTAGGGTCCTCTCTTCTTTTTTTGCATGGTTCCAATTGGTTTCAGCCTGTCTGGACATGTCGGTGGCGTTTAACTGTCGAGGTTCTGCGGTTGTTACAGTGTAAGGTTTATGGATTTTTCTCTTATGATGTTTGTTCTGTTGGTTTTAATGTTTGTTGAGGCGCGTTCTGTATTCATGACAGCCTCTATTGGAGGAGGGTGAGGGTGTGAATCCGTTCGGGTTGATGCTTGTTCCGATTCTCTTTGGCGGCGTCCAATTTTGTGTCGGGGCATTTTGTGTCCTTGGTAGTAGGATGGTTTCGGTATTTGAGCTTACAGGGGCAGTAGCCCACCTGTAGGGCCTTGCTTTTGGATAATATTGAGGTTTCTGATGCTTGCTAATCTGCTTAGAATCACATGCTGTGCATATGGTCCGAAAGGGGACGTCAGCATATGCGTGTCTGTAACACTATCCCTATCGTGACGTGTAGTGTACCAAAAATCCCTCACGTGCCGAGGTCCCTCAGATTGTTTTTTCTGCCCAGATAACTGGACGCCCTATAGCGGAGCTCCTACATAAGAGACATTGTTTATCCTAAACCGACTTGTCGGTTATTTCCCCTTAAGTCATTTCGATGGCAAGAACAACTTTGACGAAGACTAAGGGGGACTTGTCTACGGCAGTGGATTTCGGTGCCTAAGATCCGGCGGCTGAAACATCCACGTGGCCGGGCCCTCTGGCAGGCCTTTACAGTAGGGAGAGTGGGGTCGGGGTATTTACGTTATGTCTTTCCTCTTTCCCCCTCTTTAACCTGTAGGTCTGGTCACCTTTCCCTTTTGCTATGAAAAGGACGCCTTTTAGGTTCTGCCCTAAGTGTAGAGTCAGATACCTGTGGAAGGACTAGCACAACTCCTGTCTCCCCTTAGATTACGACGAGAAGCGGTGTGCGGCTTGTAAACTCCTTCGGCCTGAAACCCTTAAGGAGCGCCGTGTAAAGTGGTGGGCCGCGTACGGAATGTCGCGGGCGGAACTCTCCACCCCCCACCGCCACACTCGTCGAAAGTAACGGGGCACCTCCGATGACCAAACATCCATTGCGGATGTGATAGACCTCGAGGCGGACATTTCTAGGTCTGCCGTGCCCGTACCGACCCTTCAAGGCCTGACTCTGGTCTCTCTTCAGGGACAAAACCCGGTGACAGGGGCGTACAAAGACATTACACTAAACACACAACCCCTCTACCTATTTCGACGGGTACGTTGAAAAAGGTGAAAGCGCCAGCAGGACCGTCGAAAATATCGGCGGATTCCTCGGATCGTTCAGATCCAAAGCCTTGTCCGCATCAGCGTTTGACGACTGGGCACCCCAAAACAAACAAGGGCGCTACCCCTAAATCAAGTTTACACGTCGAAGTGCAGAATTTCGACGCACCAACGGTCCCGAAAGCCCCAGTAGGCTCAAAAACTACGACTAGGCCTCAAGGCGAAAAACCTATCGCTAGGCCCTCTAACGGCACGTTAGGCGGTAAATCTACCAATAGACCTTCGGAATCACTATCTCACGCCGAGTCGGCGGAAATCGAACACAGTATCGCTAGAATTACTTCGGCGTTTGGGCTTATACCTATTCCGTCGAAAAACATGGGGCAGGCCGCAGACAAATCTATAGATATGCCATGGTGCCATGATTCTCTGATAACTACGAGGACAGTCAAGATCCTCTTTACAACACCCTGAGTGACACATTTCGACGTCAAGGGGTGGAAGACAATGTTTTTCCACCCATAGGCCCTTCCAGTTCCTCTAAGTGGACAAGGGAGAAATTTGAAGGGTGCATGGATCATCTTAAGAAAATTATTTATTTTTCTGAACATCCTTCCCCCGAAAAGATCTCGTGGAGAGCCTAATCTTAAATCTGCCTCACAGTTACAAGAGGATCAGCCCTCAATCCCCGTCCATCATGGAGACATCATTCAAATGGATACTTATCAGGACATTTACAGTGAAGATGAAGAACCTTCCTTCCTGCAGGGCTACAATAAGGACCAGGCGGATGCCACAGACAATTGGGACGAAACACACCAAGTGGGGACAGACCCATGGACGCTCCCCCAACAAGATCAGGACACTGATGTTCTGTGCCTGGATTCTCCTCTGTCCAACCCGGCTCGCCAGGCCTCACCTGTAGACGACCAAATGGCCTTCAATGCCATGTTAAGGAAGGCAGCAGATCACTTTCAAATCACTACTCGAGAGGCGGTGCCTGAGCAGGACTTTGTAGGAGATATTCTTAAGGAGAAACTCCCCTCTAGCCAGGCCATTCCCCTCCTTAATTCTTTTAAGAGAAGATTGGCCCCCTCCCTGGTGTCACCAGCTCAAACCCGGGCAGTGAACCCAAGAGTAAAAAAGTTCTTTCGGCCAGTTCCTTCGGACCCTCAATACATTAAAGGGCATGCCACCCCCGATCCCTGGTAGTGACTACCACCTGGAAACGGGCAGGAGTATATACCATGCGCATAGCGAATAACACTACGCTGCTGGCGAGTTATACTGACGCTCAATGGAACCTAGTACAGGAAGTTCTCCAGGAGGTCCCAGAGCCCATCAGGTCCAAGCTTCTCACTATTGTGGCCGAAGGCAGGCAAGTGAACCAGAATGTGATAAAGAACACTCTGGACACGGCTGAAACAGCAGGCAGCTCACTGGCACAGGGAACCTTACTTAAAAGGCACGCTTGGCTTTGTACCTCAGGGTTTAAGCCTGAGACACAGGCCGCTATCATCAATAAATCCATTGAAGAAACTACCCTCTTCGGAAAGGCTGTCGATGAGGCCCTAGAAACAGCCAAAAAAGAGCATAAGACTCTTAGGTCCCTGCAACAAATTACTCAAAGACCTTCCCCCCCAGAGAGGAGGTAATGCTTGTCGGTCCTTTCGAGGGCAGTCCCGTGCAAGTCAGAACAACTATGGCACAGCAAACTTTAATGCTGGACAAACATCAGGAAGCCCTGCATACTACCCACCAAGGGGTCAGCGACGGGGCAAAGCCAGAAGAGGCCCCAATCCTAGAGGATCCGCAGCCTCTTGTCAAAAATGACCATCAGATCCAGGTCCCCTCCCATGTCACCCCGGTCGGGGGGCGCTTAACATCTTTCCTCACGGCATGGGAGGGGATAACTTCAGACCAGTGGGTCATAAAGACAGGCGCCCACGGGTACTGCGTTGAATTTGCCCAACCTCCACAATTCAGAACACCGCACTCACAGCGCCTCTCACTGCACCAGCTGGAGATCCTGAGTGACCAGCCCGTACCGCTCCTAGATAAGATTGTGATTGTTAGCATGCCCACACCTAGATAGAACTCTGAAGATTGGCCTGCACCGCTTCTAGATAAGACTGTGAAGGCAAACTAATGCCACACTCAGAGAAAACTGTGAATGTTAGCATGCTAAAGGTCAGGTAACCCACTAACCAATATAACCTCAAACTCTTCATACTTATCTCACTCACAACACTGCAACAACACATAAGCCGGAGCAACAGTACATGCGGACTGACACCGATCCAATACCTGCACCAAAGCTCAGTATCTGGTGTATACCGAGCTGAAGCTGCCAACAGAACACCACTCCTCTCACTATCCTACTCCCTCTTCACCTTACTAACCCATCCCACCTTATCGTTTACAGATCCGCCAGAGCGCCTGGGGACCAATTCCGTTGGTGACATTGCGCGGTACAAATACCTTTAACATTTAACATTTGAATCAAGAGGTGGAAGCGCTGCTGGGAAAGGATGTCATAGAGGCCGTCTCTGTTCTTCAGGTAAACAAGGGTATTTATCCAGTGTACTTCCTTGTACCCAAAAAGGACCTGACCATGCGCCCTGTTCTAGACCTGAGCCCAGCGAACAGGTTCATAAAATCTCAAAAGTTTCGAATGGTAACACTACAGGAGCTGATCCTACTGTTGAAACAGGGGGACTGCATTGCAACATTGGACATGAAAGATGCATACTTTCATATTTCAATGTTGCCAGCACACAGGAAGTATCTAAGGTTCATGATAGAGGACAGGCATTACCAATTCAAAGTACTCCCCTTCGGCATCGCCTCGGCGCCAAGGGTGTTTACCAAGGTACTGGCAGTAGCAGCAGCACACCTGCACAGACATTCTGTCCCGGTTTACCCTTACCTCGACGACTGGCTCATAACAGGGGGCTCGTACGACACATGTTTTTGAACACCTAAAGGACCGTAGACCTTCTGTTCAGGCTGGGATTCTCCATCAACGAGAAAAAATCCAGTCTAGTCCCCAGTCAAGTAAAACAATTTCTGGGGGCTCTAATCCGAAAGAAAGACGGCCTCGTCTTCCCCTCCAACGAGAGCGTTCAGAACATGCTTTTTCAGATCCCTCAATATGTAGCCAGTCGGGAGTTGACAGTGCGCAAAGCCATGCGTTTGCTAGGGATGATGGCGTCAGGCATATACTTGGTTTCCCATGCGCGGCTGCGCATGCGTCCCATGCAAGAGTGGCTCAACAGCCAGTGGTGTCAGGCCAGCGAACAATGGGAAGATCTGGTAGTTGTCTCGCCAGCCCCCGTTCTCTCTGTGCAGTGGTGGTCAAGGGAAAACCTTCTGAAGGGGAACAACTTCACCACCCCTACAGTGGAAGCCACTCTCATGACAGACACATCTCTCACGGGGTGGGGGGGCTCACCTGCTTCAGCAGACAGCGCATGGAGTGTGGTCCCCACAAGTAGCGTCCAACCATATAAACTGATTCTAACAGACAGCACTACAGTCATGTATTACCTGAACAAACAGGGGGCACTCACTCTCCAGGGCTATCCAAGCTGTCCCAAAACATTTGGATATGGGCTCCCAAACACAAGAGGTTTCTGTTGGCCCAACATGTTCCAGGGGAACTGAATCTTCTGGCAGACGTGCTCAGAAGAGATTTCCCTCTGCCCATAGAATACGAAAGGCGTCTGCACAAAGACATTGTGTCCAACGTCTTCGCAGAATGGGGCTTCCCAGAGATCGATCTGTTCGAGAACGCCCAATGCCAAGACTAAACCTCCAGGTACCCCCAGAACCACTGCAAGGGGAACGATCTCTGGATAACATGGAGAGGGAAATTTGTGTACACTTTTCCCCCGACTCCCCTTCTCAACAAGATAGTGGACAAGATGCACTAGGAACCAGTTCCCATGATACTGGTGGCACCCTGATTCTCAGGTGGGACAAGCAGTACTAAGAGATCTTTTCTCTACTGTTCCTTCTCACAACCCACCTCCAACTCCAGATGCTGCTTGCTAGTCTATGCACAGCATTTGATTCTAAGCAGATTAACAAGCATCAGAAGACATGCATTACTTATCGTAATAGCATTTCTGATGATTGTATCTGCTTAGATTCACATGCGCCCTCTCTGCCTGCCTGCTCGGGGTGTAAGGAACATAGACGTCTTACTACTTCTCTCTTCTTCATGTACTCACTCACAATAGCCGTGTGCTCCCTCATGGCAGAAAAAATACAATCAGAGGGACCTAGGCGCGTGAGGGATTTTGGGTACACTACACGTCACAATAGGGATAGTGTTACAGACACGCCTATGCCGACGCACCCTTTTGGTCCCAGAAAGACAAGATGCAATACTCTGCGGTTACCGCTGGATGTCGGACCATATGCACAGCATGTGAATCTAAGCAGATACAATCATCAGAAATGCTATTACGGTAAGTAATGCATGTCTTATTCCCTTGTGTTGCGGTAGGAGGATGCCGTCGGAAAGTGGCTGTCCACGTAGTGGGCTAGGTACAGGTGTTCCTCTATCTACGGGTGGACTGTCTAGGCGGGGTACTATGCATTGGAAGTGGTGGTGCAGTTGGGTTTGGGAGGTCAACTACGGGTTCCTGGTTAACTTGGGCAGTGATCTGGTTATAGTAACCAGCTTTTGGTGATTGCTGGGAGTTCCTGGGTAACCTGAGGGTGTAGAATTCAATGATGTCAGGCAATGATAGAATTCACCTAGACTTGAGATTCCTAGATAGCAGGAGAAAGGCCCAGGCTTCACAAAATGTCAGGCAGCGCCTCGACAAGCACCCAGAGAAGACTCACCAGAGGAAGATGAGACGGTATGCTGTGACATCTGTCTTGAATTAAACAGCCAAAGGTGAAGTGCTGCTGCCTTCTGCAGTCTCATCTTTCTTCAGCAACCGGGAGGACCAAGTCATCCTTCGCTTATTCTGGTACATTGCGGCCAGCCGGGCTGCATACTGCCACTGCTCCTTACTTACTCCCTAGAGCACACCAGCTTGGCCCTGCATGGCTCCTCCTGCAGCTAGGGGACCGACATCCCTGAGGGACTGGCAGTGTTAGGGAACATTTTCATTTCTATGTTAAATCTTCCTCACCTGTTAGAAACCCCAGAACTTTTTTGCTGGACTTGGTGATTATTTTCCCATGTTCCTGGGTGAGTGGGAATCTTTTTCCCTTCTCACCATTTCTTTTACTCTGCCACAGTACATGTTTGAATATATAGTTCCCTATAACCTTTGGGCTTAATGCTTTTTCCTATGGCAGCATACAGCCGTTTTGTACAGTGTTGCTGGGTTGCCCTTTGGGCTTCCCTTTATTATTTTCTCTTAATGTGCTGTGGATGAACTACTGTTCCCAAGGGTATTGAGGGATTTCCATCCCGTTATATGTGAGACCAGCCCACCTTGCCTTATGTGGAGTGCTGGGGATATACATGGTATTCCCTTTCTCACTGACCTAGTAACATATTTGTTACTGTGGCAAGCTAACTGTAACGGCTGATGGCAGTGGATATATTTTAATGACTGTTTAGTTAATATTATACACAGGCTGTCAAACCAACCGTAATGTGGTAATGCACAGAAGGGTCACCATTCTGCTAGAATCGTGGCATCTTTATTTTTTCCCCATTTTGAATTTGCTTGTCCATTATTGGGTCTTCTTCTACCGTCCGAGGTGTGGGAAGTCCTGGTTGAAGTTTTGTCTTCGGCGGGAACTGTGAGAAACCTGAAGGTGTCTCCTTGACTAGTCCCTGGGTGGCCAGGACACAGCCATCACTATTGGATCAAGTTCCTGGGGGTGGACCAGTGAGGGAGGATCACCTGGATGGGGGGTCCTCGAGGAGTGGAAGTGGGACACTGACGGGTGAGACTAGGTATCCCCCTTCTTGAACATTTTCCCCATCCTACCCCGTAGGATACTTGACCATTCTACCCCCTCCCGCCCCTTTTTCTGACACAAATACTTTCATACATCGTGAAAGACGATGGACAAACACCAACAGCATTTACTTGACATGTCCCAACGGCAGGGTCAGGCAAAGTCAGGTAATTGACCAGAAGCATGTTGACCTGATGGCCCTTTCCCTTCCCCAAAGGGATAAAAGGTGGAGTACAAGAGCACAATACGAGCAAGGCAGACCGCACAACGAGAGAGCTAACTCAGCACGGCAGTTCAAGAGGAAGAGAAAAATGATGCAAACAGAGAGCATGACCAGGAGAGAAGCAACCTTGCCCTTTCCGAGCCAGGCCCATAAAACCTCCACAGAAGGAATCACAAGACTGCGAACAATAGCCAGTGTGTGTTGCAGCAGATGTCAACGGTACACAAGGCCCTCCTCCGCTGATAACCAAGCCAAGGGGAGACTCTTGCCACACTGGTTCCTCACAGCCAGGGACACGTGTCGAGTGGACAGCCAAAGGGAAACCAAACTGTGTTTGAACAAATGTAGCAAAACGGCTAATTGAAGAAAGTACAAAGAACTGTTTGTTTAATACAAGAGGGGAAAATTGGCTACAGAGGAGTCAGACACCATGTGGGTGTTCACTTGAGAAACTCTGGGAAATACCCTATGGTTGAAACTACCGTTACCAGAAGGTCTTGGGAACGGCGTGAGAAGTGGGTCAAAGTGGTCAAACGGGGATCTAGTAAAATCCTCCGTACAGTTGAATGTCTTTGACCAACAAATGAAGGTAAAGCTAAGGGAAGTGAATCCTGCATCGTAACAACTGTTCAAAGAACTGTGTGAATTGTAAAAATTGTCAAGAGTGAACCCGATGGAGGGATGCCAATTAACAGGGGGCAAAGTCTGAAGTCCCATTGTACAGTGTGTTGACAAGACTTAACCTGGCAGAGGGTTGTCCACAGTGAACTAAGACATTAAGGTTCATGAATGTCACAGAGTAGATTGTGTCAAAAGCCTTAGTGAACCAGACAGAGGGAGGCTAACCGTCGAGAAGGGTCTGAGCCCGGAAGAGGGGGATCCAGGGATGGAAAGACATCACCCAACGTGCAAGCAGAAAGGAACTTTTGTTTATTATTTTGGAACACATCAGATCCTCGGAGGCAAGAGACTTTTTGTATAAAAGAGACTTAACCACCGAAGGCCCTTATAGTTGCGAGCAGATCTGTTAGCTTGTGCTGTTCTCAGGAGTCCCGTCTTGTCCCGTACTCAAAATGTGGGGAAGGGTGCCCCGACTACCGCATCCTTATTTGTGAACGCTTCTTTCTTTCCTATGAACTCTATCCCACACTCTGTTTGTATTTAGCGTAAGGATTGGCAAAAGGGTTTTCTTAGTATAGGCCCTTTTATTTTGACAAGACACCACTACGACTACCTTATTATTATTTGATGGACGTAGCTTGCTTCCATCTTAGAATTAGGTTTAGATTAGACATTTTTCCAACACGCATATACAGTTTAAGTAAAGCCCTTGCACTGTGATCACTTGTGTCTGTCTTTATTGTTGTCACCATGAGTTCCTTACAGAACCCTTTGTGTTTACCGCCAAGGCTCCAGAGTGTCTGTGAAGGCAAGAAGTGAGGGAGGAGTCAAAAACTCTACAGTCCTCTGCCTTCTGGTGTACCTGAAAGGAACCAAGTCCTACTGGGGAGCTGGCTGTCCTGATTGGACAGCCACTGCTCCTTTCTGTAAACTGCAAGGAGAATTTGCAGATTTTCCTGGATGAAAGTCCGATTCTGGAAGCTGAAGACAAGTCGACAACTGGAGCTGAATCCGAAGCGGAAGATGATTAAAAGACAGCAGTAACGGATTCCAGCGACCAGAGATGCCTGCTGTGTAACCAGAGCCTGTTCTGACCCTTCCTTCTAAGTGACCTAGGGGTCCCAAAGACAACGACCCCTACCCAGAGGCTGGTGAGACTCACTAGTCTTGAGACGACCTGCATAACGAGCCATCCCATGACGTGCTGCGACCTTCCAGTGCTGCCAACTCCTGATACCAGGGGACCCTGATCCTGACTCCAGAGACATGATTCGAATCCATGAAGGCTTCTCACCAAAGTGCAGGACCAGATTAGTGAAGAGAATCTGACCAGTGACATCCGTTCTTGTTGGTACCTGTAAAAGGGTGCCAAATCCACAGAGCCACAAGAAGCACCGAAGGTTCCTTTGTTAGGAGCCTTTTATGTCGACTGCTGCTGCATCTTCCCATCCAGTGTCTGTTCTTTCGTCACCAGACCACGTTTCCAGGGACTGTGTCCTGTACAGCTGCATCATGAAGGGGACTATGGACTAAGAGTACGTTAGTCACTACGGTGAGCAACTTATAATGCACTCCACATAGGGTGGTATGTGCTGGTCCCACAAAGGAAAAGATGAATAAGACAGGGATCAGCTTACTATTCTTGGGAACTGTAGTTCACCCAAGAAAATGTAATTAAACATTGAGAAAATTCCAAGGGACTTCTGAGTGGGACTGCACCTAAGGTGCTGTGTGTCACTATGCAAAAAGCAGATGCCTATAGAGTTTGTCAGACTCCATAAAGCAGTAAAACAAAAAAATCCTAGTCAGGAAAAATACTTGAGAGAGTGAGATAAAGGTCCCACTCACTCAGGAGGAAAGAATCACAAGCCCTAAGTCCAGCAAAAGAGCTGGGGGTCTCTAAGGTTGAAGGGAATTAGCGCAGAAATGACAATTCTACCTAACAGCGGCACCTCATCCGGTATCACGTCCCTCCAGGTTGTAAGCGCCAGCTTCTCCCCGCACAGGTTGTTAGGGAGAATTTTCAGTTTCTGTGCTAATTCCCTTTAACCTGTGAGACCCCCAGCACTTTTGCTGGACTCTGGACTTTTTTGATTTTAAACTCCTGAGTGAGTGGAACTTTTTACCACTAATTCTTTTTCTCTGACTGGGCGTTTTCTTCTCTACTGGTTTATGGAGCTTGGTAACCTCCATATGGGAATACAGGTATCTGCTTTTTGCTTGGTGACACCCAGCACCCTTTGTGCAGTGTCACCGAGGAGTCCCCTGGACTTCTCTTTATGTTTAAATACATTTTATTGTGAGAACTACAGTTTCCAAGAATAGTAGGATAACTTTTATCTTACATACGTTTTCGTTTTGGGGGTCCAGCACACACCACCCTATGTGGGGTGCTGGGAGGTTACCTTCTCCCACTCCTCAAGTAACTTGTTGTTACAATTGACTAACTTAAATGGCTTGTGGCAGTGGTTTCTTTTTACTACCCTTTGTGCAGGTTACTGGCAGGCTGATTTCCCAGCTGCAGTACAACACCCATGGGTGACCATTTTCTTAAAATGGCCCCTGTTTTCTTTTTTCACAATTTTTCATTTGTAAATTCCTTCCTTCTGGGCTTTTCTTCTATCCTTTAGAGTAGATTTGAGTCCTTTGTGACTTTTTCCTTTGCCAGGCTTTAGCCCTGAAGCCCGCCCAGGCTCCAGTGTGGCTGGAAGAACAGGAAGTGATGGAGGAGCCCGATACTTTGCTGTCCTTTGACTGTAGGTATGCCTGGCATAAGGCCCCAGACAACTTTAGGGTAGGACAATTGAAGTTAGGGATCACTCTCTGTGGACCATTGGTGCATAATCTAACCTGGACTTTCTTTTACAGGGGTTTGATTTGTATTATGCCCTCAACCAGTGACTGTATAAATGTAATCTGTTATTAGTGTTATGTGATATTTCTACCTGTTAGTACTCATTTTTAACAGTGTTGTTTGTCCATAAATAAATAACTGTATTTTTATACATACTGTCTAAGTGTAATATGTGATTCCCATTCTCACCACCTCTTGAGACTAAGCCTAGACCCTCGTCTCTGCTACCTTGAACTGGTTTGGCTACAGCTCCCGAGAGTGTTAGCATAAATAATTGAACTGTAGCCGCTGCTATATTGGTCGAAGACTTGGTCCAGTCCCAAGCTGAGGAGCTATAGGGAGGCTTTGTTATGCCTACTGAGTTGTTTAGGGCTGACAGACTCCCATGCCTCGCTTACATTAGGACTTAATTTCATCAACTCGACTTCTGCCTCAGTCCCAGAAAAATGCAGGTGAACGACAGAGTGATCATCAAAAAGAGCTACAGTAAATGGGCTCAAGCCACTAGGCCATTGGTTGGCCTTATTTGATGGAAAAATCACCTCCCAAATGCGAGAGCTATCGACTGGATATTAAATCACCCTTTTCTCAAACTAGGAATATGTGATTGAACATCCTACCGCTAGCACCTTTAACAAACCAATGTTACAAAACAGGGTGTGATTACTGTCCTTTTTTCCTGAAAATGTTTATGAATCCCTACAACACCTTTTGTTTATCTACCCTGGCTATGCTAGAATCTGACAAAGCAACTTAAAGCACTGCTTAAAAATCTATGGAGTGAGATTATTAAATAGCGCTGAAGCTTTGTGCAAGAGCTCTCTCTATCCAGACATGGTGTTTGCTTCATCAAATTACCTATCAAGAGCACAGAGAAGGAGAAAAGCTAAAATGAACTCTTTGTGAAGTGTTCCAGATTTTCCAAACTATGGAGGAAAAGTGTAAGACGTTTAATAAAATGCCATCTTCAGAAAGCTCTGAGAGCCAAAACTTAAATCTGAAATCAGAGCAGAGATGCCCGAAGGGACCCTTTGTCTTACCAAAACTGCTGGATAGTGCAAGCAAGCCAGCCGGTTTAACACCTGCACCCAGCGCAAAGCCTGATTGGGGATTAGATGCCCATGGCTTGATGATGGAGCGCAAGTTTACATTGTAAGGGTGGTTTTCTTTGAATAGACATTGGGCCTCATTCCGGATTTGGAGCTAACCATGGAGTAATTAGCTCCATGGTTGCCTCCGAAACCGCCCCAAATCCGGCGGATTGGAGTAATTACCGGTCCATTCCAGGGTTGGAGGGACCGGTAATTTCCCATTCCCCTTTTGTCCTTCCCCATTCCCATTTCTGCCCCATAGGGCTCAATGGGAATGGGGAAGGAGGTAATTACGGCACAGTAAATTACGGTACCGTAATTACCTCCGAAGTACCTTTGCGGGTCCCGTACTTTACTCCTGCTAAAAGCAGGAGGTAAGGAAGGACCCGCAAAGGGACCTTGGAATACGGAGGTAAGGGATTACCGGCATTGGGACCCTTACTGGTGCCGGTAATTCCTTACCTCCAACCTCGGAATGACCCCCAATATATTTTAGCCCTGGTTAAAGAATTACCTAATCTTTCGTTGATAACGTCCACTGACATCTTATATATAGAGTCTGTGGACAGTGGAAGTATCGAAAAGGTGAAAATTGGGTTTTCGTCCATGTTGGTACACAATATTGTCCTGAATTAGTCCTTTCAATTTAAGTCACTTGGTTATGAGCTGTTTGACGCCACAGGGGATACTCGGGGAGATGTTGCCCCACAGGGTTGGGGCGCAAAAACACTTCCTTTCTTTAGGGAATCTCTGCTGATACGAATAGAAGGTTCAAAGGTGCACGATCAACAGGGGGCCCTGAAAGTAGCCATGTCGGTGACAGCAATAGGCCAGTCTCTTATGACTGGACCTCAGTAGTACGCTACCTTCAAAACAAAAACAGCCTGATTAAACATTGTAATGATTCTTGCAGACTTGTTAAGGTTCTCTCGTGGAATACCTGAGTTGTCAACCATTTATTAAGTCAAAATGATCTGTGGTATTCATTTGATATCATTTGCCTGCAAGAAACTTGCATGGGTGATAAACCATATTTGAATGGGATTGAAGTGTTCGATGTCCCGGCGGTCAAGGGGAGAAAGTGCATCCAGTGGGGGGCTATTATGTGCTATTAAGATTCATAAAGCGGTAACCCTTGATTTATTGTTGGACAACAACCCTAACATCTTGTGGTTGAAATTGAATTGGTGGGACCTGTAAGGAGCAGCAAAGACAGACACAAGTGATCACAGTTAAAGGGTGTTTATTAAACTGTAAATGCAGGGTGGGAAAATGCCTAATCTAAACCTAAATCTAAGATTGGAACAAGCCTTGACCATCAAATAATAAATAAGGCAGTCCTTGTGGCCTAATAAAAGGGCCTATACTAAAAGAAAACGATTGCCAATTCCTTACAACTAATTACAGAAAGAGTGTGGGATAGTGTTTCAATAGAGAAAGACGTGTTCACAAATAATAAGTCAGGATGTGAATGCCAGGGGTTTCCCTTCCCAATGTTTTGAGCACGGGACAAGGCGGATCTCCTGAGCACAGCACACACTTTCCCAGCACAAGCCGACAGTTCCGTTCCAACGATCAGGTTTTTCGATGGTTCAGTCTCTTTTCAATAAAAGTCTCTTGCCTTCGAGGGCCTGATGTATTGAACAACCAAACAAAAAGTTAATTTCCACATATACTTTGGGTGATGGCTTCATTCCCGGGTCCCTCTCGTTTGGGCTCCGAACCCTTCCAGACGTCAGCCTCCGTCTTTCGGGTTCACTACTGCTTTCACAAATCTTAATGTCTTTTTAAACAGCTCTTCAAGCTTCACCCCTTTTTGTCAGCATCCCTCTGCCGGGTTAATTCTTGACAACTTTTACTCACAGTTCACTGTCGGGTTCACTCCTGTCAACACACTGCTTATGGGACTTCAGGCTTTGCCCCTTCTTATTAGCATCCCTCTGCCGGGTTCCCTCTTGCCAACCTTTACGAAACATGTTCATACGCTAGTTTCACCAAACGGGACTTATATGCCTTTCCTTCACAATCCTCTGTCGGTCAAAGACTTTTGATCGTACAGAGGATTTTACAAGAACCCTGTATGACCACTTTGACCTCTCTTTGCCTCTTCTGAAGGCCTTCTGGTTACGGTAGTCTCTACCACTGGGTAATCGCCGAGAGTTTGCTGCTTGAGTACCCACGTGGTGCCGACCGCCACTGTTGCTGGTTTTACCCCTTTTTCATCAATAGTATCTTTAAACATTTCAAAGTTCAAATTAGCTGTTGGCTACTTTTCATTCAACACAGTTCGGTTTCTTATCGAGTCTCCCCTTGACTCACCGGCTGTGATGACCCGCCTTGATTTCCTTCTCTTTGGAGTCAAGGTTGGTACCTCCGAGACAAGCATCTCTCCCCGGCTTGGTAATCAGCAGAGGAGGGTCTTGTGTACCGTTGACATCTGCTGCAATACACGCTGGCTATTGTTATCGGTCTTGTTTCCATCTGCAGAGGTTTCACGGGCCTTGGTCAGAAAGGGCAAGATCACTTCTCTCCTTGTCACCCCCTCGGTATGCGCAGTCTTTCGCCTCCTTTTGAACTGCCGTGCTGAGTTAGCTCTCACGTCATGCGGTCTGCCTTGTCTGTCCTGTGCTCTCGTGCTCCACCTTTTATTCCTGTGTAGTAGGGAAAGGGCTGTCAGGTGTGTGTGATTCTGGTCAATTGCCTGACCTTGCCTGACCCTTTTATTGGGACATGTCAGGTAAACGACTCTGGTGTTAGTCCGTTGTCTTTCGTGTTGTGCGAAAGTGTTTGTGTCGGGAAAGAGTAGGGGGGGCAGTGTTTTGGCATATTCTACGTGGTAGGATGGTGAAAAGGTGTCGAAAGAAGGGGGTATGACGTCTCACCCATCAGTCAGGAGTGGACTGGGAACTAAAAGAGACCCTGGAAATAATTACTGGGGACCAAAAGAGGCCCTGGAAATAATGTTCAAAGTGGCCCCATATGACACATTTTCAGCAAGCCCAATGCTTTTCCTATGAGAAAATTTGGAAATGCCACACAAAAGAGGCTCAGGGTGCAGCGGCCCACCGGGAAATCTCCAGAGTTCCCTATAGGCCAGTCCACCCCTGCCATCGGTGTCCCACTTCCACTCTCCAAAGACCCCCCATCCAAGTGATCCTCCCTCACTGGTCCACCCCCAGGAACTGGATCCTATAGTTATGGCTGTTTCAGTTGGATGACAGAATATAGGGCACTAACTGGGGAGACACCAACAGGTTTCTCACAGACCACGCAAATCAAAGCCAGAGATACTTAGCTATCGTCAATGTTTATTTGAACCCTTTAAGAAATAACATAGACTCCTTATTGGTTACCTATGTTGGTTGCTCACTATTGTTGTGACTGATGGAACAGATGTTCTGCTTGTGGGTGATTTTAATAGCATTTGTTGTGAATCTAAGTCAGCTAACCCAATTAGCAGGAACAAGTTTGCTTCTGAGTCAAGAGCTAGGGGTACAGCTACAAGGGAGGCTTTGTTTGACTGTGGCTTAACGTTGTTGATTGGAAATATACTTGGGACCTACATCAGGTTAAAACTTGGTCTAATGGTGCAACTTCCTCGATTTTGCACTATATATTTGTTTCCCATGACATTTTTACACGTTGTGTCACAATGAAGGTTGACACGTCCCTCAAAGGTAATGACCATAGTCCATTTATTTTTACCTTAGATTGGGACCCAGGAGAGAGTGGCTTAGTTTGCCCACCTTTGCAGGTGTAGGTTGTGGAGCGTAATCATGTACTCCTCTCGAGACTATCAGTACAATTTAAAAACGTTATTGAAAGTGAGGATAACCAAGGTGGGTTGGCCTCTTTACACCCTGATGATTATGCAATATATTGGCAAGAAATCCTAAAGCGCTTCTCAACCTTTGTCATTAAGCGAGGTAGTACGTTAAGTAAACTGCATCTCCATATATTTGACAAAGAAACTCAGATTATGACAAAAGAGCTACGAATTAAGATCAAGCTTTTAAAAAAGGAGGTTCCCCTCGGCATCTTTGCTATTAAGAAACTGAAGCAACAATATAGAAATGTTTGCAAAGCCCAGAGAAATTGAATTGTGACGCTGAGAGAATGGTTGGGACAATGTTTACTAGGTCTGATAGAGACTTTTGGTCATTGATTAGGAACCCGGTTACTCAGATTGCACTCCCACTTAAACCAATTTCGACAGGAGTGTGCGAAGAGCACTTTGCCTCCTTGTATAGCGCAATTCTCCAGCATGTGGTCTGGCATGGATTCACATGCTCATGAATATTCCCCGTCGTCAGGCTGGGAATCCTTGGTAAAGAAAAAATCAGTATCAGTTTAGTTTCTGATCTGTCTTTCTTAGTAGTAACCAATCACTGATCTCTGGGTCATACTGCCCCCAGCCAATGACTGCCCTCTCCCTAAGCCCCGCCTCTGGCAGCCCTCCTCAGATTTTTACCGCAAGCTCAAGTGTTGGGAGTCCTCGTGTTTAGCTCTCGAGTTTATTACTGCGTTTTCACGCTTTTTCGGGAGATTTTCTCGTTTTTTCGGTTTAATCGAGCCTCAAGCTCCACCGTTTCTACTTCCGATAACGGAGACCCGTTTCGGAATTCTTCTACGCCCCTCAAAGATCTGCGGCCTACCTCAACGGACATGGCCCAGGACAAGGGAAGCTCGACGCCCGGATCCAAGCTGTTCAGGAACTGGCCCGGATGCAGATTATATAACGTTTTCAAGGAGGACAAGCATTTGCAATGTCTCTACTGCCTTCATGAGGACAAGACGCACGTGGAGAAAGACTGTGCGTTCTGCAAGAACCTTTCGGAACGGACCAAATAAGATCGTCGTTCCCGCTTTGCCACCTGGCTGGAGAAGGGCAGAGCAGGTGAAAAGGCGAAGAAGAAGTCTGAGCAGGCTTCTAAGTCCTGTGAGGGCGCCCCGGCGACAGGGGCCCAACAGAAGGCCAAGCACCTCGAGTCCGCGGGCACCAGGACCGCCGAAAGGTCGGGGTCTTCGGTTGCCAAGCAGGGCGACCACGAGCCAGCGCTCTGGTTCAGGGAAGAGGGAGTCCGAGAACCCGGGTAGGCCGCTGGAGCGGACCCGGTCGATCTTGAAGGGGGAGCGAGGCGCTGACCCTCCCCCAAGGCGAAGGCCCAGGACGCACCTAAGGTGGTGAGGGCTTTGATCCACCCAGCTAAGGCCTCTACCGAAGTGGTCGCTGCGACCCTGGCGGAGCCGGCTGAGACTAGGCCAGTGGAAACGGCCTGTGGGCCCAGAGTATCCCTGCCACCGCGGAGGGAATCCTCTTTCCAGCCCATCGCTAAGACCCCTGTGAAGCCCCCGGCTGAAAAAGAAGCGGGGGGGGCCGATGGCCATTACAGACTCGGAATCAGCCTCTGAGGAAGAACTGGTGGAAACCGAGAAGGGCCTCAACGAGAGGTTCGGGAAGGTTCGATCCCAGGGGACGGTCCCTGCTGACGTGATTGAAGATAGCGACGATGACGACGAACAGGGCCCTGTGAAGCGGCCATCCCGTCCGTCGCAGCCATTGCCCGAGCCCCAGGATAGCTCGGCGGCCATTTTGTTGGCAATCCAATCCTCATGTACCGAGATAAGGACCAGATTACCACGCACCCCGATGGAGGAGCCAGAACCAGGCCCGTCGGGAAGCCTTCCAAACAAGCGGAGGAGAGTCCACCCCGCTCTGCCCTTCGTACCTGCGAGACCGGCGGACCCCTCATCCCCCTCGCCGGACCCTAGAGAGGATACGGCGACGGATACAGCGACAGGGACGGACGATGACAGCGGCGGACATCCCGTCGTCACCCCCCCGATACCCCCGCCCCCGCGAGCGGCTACAGCCGAAGAGGTTGGCTCTTTCCACGCCATGATAACCAGGGCATCCGAGCTCTTCCAGCTCTACCCTGAAGAACAGAAAAAGGAGGGGTTTCTGTACCAACGACGAGAGGCCAAGAGGAAGACGGTCCTCACGGTGCCTTTACTCGACGACATCTGGGACGAGGGGCTTGCTGTCCTCAAGAACCCTTCCACGACACCCGCCAAGAGGGACAGGTACGAGAAGAAGTACAGAGTCCCCGATGCCGCCCCCTTGTGCCTCAGGGCCCAGCCCACGCTGGACTCGGTCATCTCGGCAGCGGCTAAGAAGAAGGCAATGGGCGCGGCGGCTTCAACTTCCACTTCACCGCCGAAGAGCGAGGGCAAGAAGTTGGACTTTATGGGACGACGAGACATCTCGTCGGCGACGACGACGATTAAGGCGGCCAATGCCTTAGCGATCGTAGCCCGCTACGACAGGGAGCTCTGGTTCAAGATAGCTCCCCTGCTAGACTTCCTGTCTGATGACAAAAGGGCGGAGGCCCTAGAAATTCGGCACGAAGGCGAGGTGGCGTCGGATCACGCCATAACGGTGGCAACGGACATTGCCAATACCGGATTTCGCCAACTGGGCAACGGAGTTTGTCTCCGACGACGAGGATGGCTCAAGGCGACAGACTTTCGCCAGGACGTCCAGACCAGAGTTTTGGACATGCCGTTCGACGGCAACAACCTTTTTGGTAAAGCGGTGGACGAGTCTCTACAGGCCATCAAGACCGACTCAGAGACAGCCCCGGCCCTTGGGGTGCTTCAACAGCGACGGCCCTTTCGGAGCTCTGGAGGCAGACAGGGTGCCTCCAAAGGATCCAGCGGTGGCTCCTCCACTTAACGCCAGGAGGCCCGCTCTCCTTCCCAGGAGGCCTACAGAGGTCGCGGCAAGCAAAGGGATCCCGCCGTCGTCGCCAAGGAGGCCATGGCGGCAAGGCCGCCTCCAAGCAAGACTGACCCGGCCGGGTTGACGGGCCCCAACCCAAGCACCCCGGTGGGAGGCCTGCTGATGAAGTTCGTCAGAGTGTGGGAGTCCATCTCCACCGATCGTTGGGTGTTGGACACCCTGGCGAACGGGCACTCGCTGGAATTCCAAAAGAAGTGCCCTCGCATTCCTCCCGTGGCCAGGAAGGAGAATCACGTCCCTCAACTGCTGTTGAAGGTAAAGGCGATGCTCAAGAAAGGTGCCATCGAGCTCGTCCCCAGGAGGCTCCAGGGCTCCAGAGTGTACTCAAGGTACTTCCTCGTCAGAAAGAAGACAGGCGGTTGGGGCCCCATCCTGGACCTGCGTCGGTTAAACAAATACATCAAGGCGCAGGATGGTCTCCCTCCAGCAAGTGCTGGGACAGCTGGAGGAAGGCGACTTCCTATCGTCGTTGGACCTGGAGGATGCTTACTTCCACATCCCCATTCTAAAAAGGCACAGGATGTTCCTCAGGTTCGTGGTTTAGGGATGCCACTACCAATTCAGAGCCCTACCGTTCGGATTAAAGTTGGCACACAGGGTTTTCACCAAGTGCCTGGCACCAGTGGCGGCGCGGCTGCGCCTGCAGGGGATCCACGTCTACCCCTACCTGGACGACTGGCTAATCCGGGCAAGGACAAGGGAACTCGCCGTCGAACATACGGCGAGGACTGTCCGGTTACTCACAGAGCTGGGGTTCGCCAGCAACTACCCCAAATCCCACCTGGTTCCATCGCAAGTAGCACTGTTTCTGGGAGCGAAGCTAGATACAGTGGGGCAATTGGCCTCCCCTTCAGAGGAGAGGACCAAGACCATCCTGGGCAAGGTGCAGCGCCTGTTAGCCACAGACGTGGCCAGGGTGAGGTTCATCAAGTCCCTTCTCGGGATGATATCCTCATGCATCTATCTTTTACCCCTTTGCAGACTTCGGATGCGTCCGCTACAGGAGTTCCTCGACGCCCGCTGGTTTCAGGCGACGGGCTGCTTCGAGGACAGGATCCCTCTCGACTCGGAGTACCGTCGGGCGATCCTATGGTGGGGCACCCGGGCTCACCTCACTACAGGCACGGACTTTCAAACCCCAGCGTTTCAGGAGACGGTGACGACGGACACCTCTCTGGAGGGTTGGGTGGCCCACAACCAGAGATCTCCACGCAAGAGGCCTTTGGCTCCCGGAGGAGAGGTCTCTCCACATCAATATCCTGGAGCTCTGAGCAGTGTTCTGGGCACTCAAGTCGTTCCTTCCGTCCCTCAAGGACAAAGTGGTGAGGATCTTCACTGACAACACCACCACGATGTTCTACATAAGGAAGCAGGGAGGCAC
Organism: Ambystoma mexicanum; assembly: GCF_040938575.1. NCBI lineage: Eukaryota > Metazoa > Chordata > Amphibia > Caudata > Ambystomatidae > Ambystoma > Ambystoma mexicanum. Next base: position 996,261,226 of record NC_090926.1, on the reverse strand, counting down.
CAGATCCCCAGCCCTATCCAAAGAGGCCCAGGATCTGTGGCACTGGGCCATCACCCAGGGGATGTTTCTGGTTCCCTACCACTTGGCAGGAATAAACAATACCATCGCCGACTCACTCAGCAGGGAGCTGTGCTCGTGCCACGAGTGGGAACTGCGCCAGGATCAAGTGGATCGGCTCTTCCAACGATGGGGCAAACCCCAGATCGACTTGTTTGCGACGGCGACGAACTCCAAGTGCCAGAGGTTCGCCAGCAGGTTCCCACAGCCGAGGAGCATGGGTAATGCTTTCTCGGTCCCTTGGGACGGCCTGTTTCTATACGCGTTCCCTCCGTTGCCGTTGCTGCTCCGCCTCATCAACCAGCTCAAGAAGTCCAGGTGCAGGATGATCCTTGTCGCACCGGCGTGGCCGAGGCAGATCTGGTTCCCGGACCTTCTGGACTTGTCAACGTCCCCACCAGTCAAGCTGCCGGCGGACGCGGATCTTCTCTCCAGAGAAGGAGGCGCCATTCTCCATCACGACCCACAGTCGCTGAACTTGCAGGCCTGGCTCCTGCGGCACTAGAGTTTGGAGGGTACGATATACCGGCTGATTGCAGAGAGGTTCTTGCAAAGGCCAGGGCGTCCTCAACTCTCAATTGTTACGGTCATAAATGGAAGAGGTTCTCTGTCTGGTGCTGTGCACAGAAGATTAACCCTCTGCGGATTACGGCCCCTCAAGTACTGCTGTACCTACTGTCGCTGGCCAAAGCTGGACTGGCTCACGCCTCCATCAAAATACATCTGGCTGCCATCTCCCGATATACCAGGACTACGGGACGGGCTTCCTTGTGGTCTCATCGCCTGGTGAAGGAATTATGAAGGGACTATTCCGATCGTTCCCGCCGGTGAAGGCTCCTGCCCCGGCGTGGGAGCTTAATGGGGTGCTGACCAGGCTCATGGGGGCCCCACTCGAGCCTATGCATTCGGCGCCTTTGAAGTTCCTGTCATGGAAAACAGCGTTCCTTGTGGCCATCACCTCCGCACGACGCGTGGGAGAGATCCAGGCCCTATCTTGCAAGCCTCCATACTTGACTTTTCATGACACGAGGGTGGTGCTGAGGACGCACCCCACCTTCATGCCCAAGGTGCCGTCGGACTTCCACCTCAACAAGCCCTTGGTGTTACCAGTTTTCTTCCCCTCGCCTTCAACGCCGGCCGAGAGGACTTTGCACTCGCTGGATGTAGCTAGAGCGCTGAAGTTCTACGTGGACCGCACGAACAGTTTTCGGAAGACGTCACAACTGTTTGTGAACTTTGGGTCTGTGAATCAAGGGTAGGCGCTCTCGAAGACTTCCATTTCCAGGTGGCTCTCCGGCTGCATCATGCACTGTCACCGGTTGGCAAACCGACCGCTGCCCGGCAGTACGAGAGCCCATTCGACCAGAGTGATCGCTGCTACCACGGCGTTCCTGTCTGGTGTGCCCCTGCTGGACATCTGCAGGGCTGCTATGTGGAGGTCGACGCACACCTTCACGAGATTCTACTGCGTCGATCGTGACTCCAGGGAGGAGTCCAGGGTCGGCCAAGCAGTACTGCGCAACCTGTTTGACTAAGGTGAGCCTGGTGAGGAGGTAAGAATTGCTTAATGTTGCGTTTGTATGTAATGCTTAATGTTGAGCCTTTGCCACCTCCCGTGGTTGTGCATGTGTATACTGCTATGTATTCTTTTATTTATGAGCATGTGAATCCATGCCAGACCCCATGCTGGAGAAGGAACAAGTTACTTACCTGTAACTGTTGTTCTCCAGCATGGGTCTGGCATGGATTCACATGCGAACCCTCCCAACTACCCCTCTGCGGCTCTTCACTTGGTCATACTGCCACTTGGCATTCTACCAAATCTGAGGATGGCTGCCATAGGCGGGGTTTAGGGAGAGGGCAGTCATTGGCTGGGGGCAGTATGACCCAGAGATCAGTGATTGGTTACTACTAAGAAAGACAGATCAGAAACAAAACTGATACTGATTTTTTCTTTACCAAGGATTCCCAGCCTGACGACAGGGAATATTCATGAGCATGTGAATCCATGCCAGACCCATGCTGGAGAACAACAGTTACAGGTAAGTAACTTGTTCCTTACCGAGGGTTCTTGTTGTTTGCACTTTAGTTAACGATCTGACGAGTTGGGGAGGCATTACTATTGACCAAACGTTAATCAGACGCCCAATATGCCTTGCTAAATAGTCTAGAACCCCTGGTCCGGACAGACTATCAAATGCCACTCTCAAATCAGAACTGTACCTATGGCCAAAAACTTTACATGATTTGTGTTTTAAAGGTTATGCATTTGCACTTTATCCCTACAACATGGAAAGAAGCCACTGTTCTCATTTATAAAAGGAAAACGTTAGGCTCGAATAATTATATGCCAATTTCACTTTTAGACAGTTCATTTAACGTTTTTCGTGGGTTTTATTGAAAGAGCCGCACAGCTGGGCAAGGGCGGTGAATATTATTGACCCTTTTCAATAAGGTTTTAAAAAAGGAGTTAGTATTTTATTTATGTATTTATTTAAATTCATAAAGTGCACAAACGACCCGAGGGTATCGAGGCCCTGTTACAAGAAGACGACTTAGTTACATGGACCATACATAACTTGCTACATGTGAAAAACATTACACAGTTAGGTATTGACATAAGCAGGTTTACATGGCATGATGTAGGTTAGCTAAGCAGCTGGGGATATCAGGCAAATAGTTAGTATATGAGATGCCTAGTGAGTCCAGAATGTTGAAAAGTGGTCTGGTGAAGATGTGATATAGAGTAGGCTATATGCAGGAGCCCTGTGGGACTCCACAATGGATGAGGTTTAGCACAAGCTTGGTCTGGGAAGACTCTCAAGGCTCTGCCCTGTAGGAATGATGTGATCCAGGCTGTGGCGGAGAAATGTGCTGTAGTTGAGAGGTGGTGGCAGAGGATTTTATTCTCTACAAGGTTAGAAGCCGCTAAGAGGTCCAAGAGGATGAGTAGAGCAGGTTTTCCAGACTCCCGGATGTCATCCATTTGTTTTTTTAAGTCGAGTAATCTGTTTCGGTTCCTTGGCCGGGCCGGACGCCAGACTGGCAGAGGCATAGGAGGCTATTAGCTTCGAGGAACTGTTGGAATGGCACAGAGGTTATGGGCCTGAAATTGCCGGGCGATGTAGGGTCCAGTGAGGGTTTCTTTATGAGGGGCAAACCCATGCTTCTTTGAGGCAGGCTGGAACCGACCTGGCCACAAAGGAAGCGTTTATGAATGCAACAAGGAAGGGTGCAAGTGTGCTAGCACATTCTTTGATGAGAGGAGCCGGGCAGATGTCCCCTTTACAGTTAGAGGGCTTGATGTTATTTAGGATGTTGATAACATCAGTTAATTGACCTCTTTGAAGGAGTAGAGAGGGGAAGCCGCACTAGTTGTTTGAGGTGGGTGGAGTGGCGTGGGATGGACCAGTGACTGTTTGTTGGCTTTCATTTTGTTGTGCAAGGTGTCCAGTTTGCTTAGCATAGCTGATTGAATGCCTTTGCACCAGGCTTCATCTTTGATGTACGTCTGGAGCGGGGGAGTAGGTGTTTCTAATTATCTGAAAATGGATAATCTGATTTAGCATTGGAAATCCTTGTGTTGAAGGAGGTGGCTTTCAATTGGATGATTGCTATTTTATGTTCCCTGGCAAGTTTACAAAACTCAAGCTTGGCTGAGGCGAGGTGATTTGCTTGCCAGATGGAAAGTGCTATCCGTTTTGTGGTGCAGAGTTCTTGTAGTTCGGGGGAGAACCAGGCATTGGTGTGTTTTGTCGGTTTGGCTTTACGAGAAGTCAGAGGGGCAATGGCTTCTACTGCTAGTTTCATAGAGGTGTTATATGATTGTTCCAGTAGGCCAGGGTCATTGGAGAAGGGGGGGATATTAGGCTGGTCACCACCAAGACGGCCTTACTAGTCAGTCTTACCTCGGCTCGCAGTGTCAGTGCAATTCAGGCGCTGGTCGCCTCTGAACCATATACCACCTTTCACAAGGACCAGGTAGTCATGCGGACGCACCTGGTATTTCTGCCTAAGGTTCCATCTGCATTTCACTTGAACGAGGAAATAGTCCTTCCTACATTCTTTCCCTATCCCAAGGATGAAGCACAGAGAGTGCTGCACTGCCTGGATGCCAAGCGTGCCCTAAAATTCTACTTGGACAGGACCAAGGGCTTCCGCAAGTCGGATGCCCTGTTTGTCACGTTCGGCGGCTCGAGGCCAGGCTATCAGGCCTCGAAAGCTTCCATATCCCGCTGGATGGTCTCTGCCATCAAAGAAGCATATGAGGGTCAGCACAAGCCGCTCCCGGCCAACATGCATGCCCACGCAGTTAGGGCCAAGGCAATAGCCATCGCATTCCAACGCCATGTCCCTTGACAAGTCATAAGTAGGGCGGCACCTTTGGGCCTCTCCCTCTGCTTTCTGCAAGCATTACTGTTTGGATGCCAGCTCTAGATCTGATGCAGCATTCGGATCGGCGGTTCTCAGGAACCTATTTGCTTAAAGAGGGTCTCCTCTCCACCCTGGGGCTACAATCAGTTGTAATCGCCCATACAGTATGGAGGAAAGGGGACGGGACGTAAGAGTAATTATAAGTTACTCACCGTAGTGACTAACGTACTCTTAGTCTATAGTCCCCTTTCCTCCATACGTCCCGCCAACCTCCCCCCTAATAATACTGGTGTCATTAGGCAATGTTAAATCTATTGTCGACGTGTCAATGGGGACTAAGCTGTGGCGCCGGAGGGAGGAGTGAGGGCAGCGATTCTCCCTGGGCTGCGCCCCCGCACGCCTCTAAATTTAAAGGGGAAGAAGGTTTTTTCTGGTGAAAAAGGTTCTGTCACCCGTCCCTTGGAAGGCACGCCCACACAGTATGGAGGAAAGGGGACTATGGACTAAGAGTATGTTAGTCACTAAGGTGAGTAATTTATAATTTCTCTTTCATTTGTCAGGTACCGCTTTGTCCTCACTGGCGCATGTCGACAACAGCGGGCTTCAGCAGGTGTCCAGCCTGCGTGGGTCCCTTCCTAACGTCCAACCCCCACACCCTCTCTCTCCGCTGCCTTGGCCCTGACCACGGCTGAGATGGCTGTACCGTGTGCAGTACTCTGACCCAGCGCGCCCTCAAGAACAGACTAGCCAGGTGGAGGGAGCAGAGGACCTGAAAGCGTTCGTGAAGCAGAAGAGCAGCCCCAAGGTAGGTGCACTGTTCTCCTGCGCATCCCGCAAAGGCGACTCGTTTCCTAGGAAGCACACTAGCAGGAGGGACCTAACAGGTCCTACGACCAACAAAAGCACTGAGGCAGCTCCAGCTACTGGACACCAGGCCGAGGGGTCACAGGATCCTACTGGTGTTTCCGCTGACAGACCGCAAAGGTTCTATTACCGGGTCTCAACCCGAGGGGCTACGCCCTAACACCGGACTGATGTCTGAGGGGACGCCTGTACACAGCACTACCGGCTCCACAGCTGAGGGCACTCCGCCTACCAGCCCCCGACCTGAGGTTCAGGGTAGGCCTCCACCACTCCGCGGACTGGAGGAAGCCGGGCCCAGCACAGCAAGTACCACGACACAGGCACGTGGCATGCAGTAAAACAAAATGGCTGCCAGGCCACACAAAATGGCAGCTCACCTGACACCATCGCCCTTTGGGGACCCAGTCGGGGAGCGGGTTTCCAGGTGGGACTGGTCAACGCATGACACTTGGTCCACAGCATACCAATTACCTTTGCAGGGCAGATACACGTCGCTGCATACAGCGAGACAGGGCGCGCCCTGGTCTCAGCAACCTCAGGGTCCCGCACCTATGCCTATTCCATCAAGGAATCCTCCGGCCTGTGAAGCCAGGTTGTTTGAGAAGTTCCTTACTCTCATGAGGTCCCCACAATGGGTAACATCCTTAGGGATGTGATCAGGGACTTGTTTCCTCCGGTACAGCCGCTAGCACCCATGGCCATGCCGCCTTTGGGTCCAGCTCCTCTGGGTCCAGTGCAGTCCCACGCGCCGGCACCAGTCCCTACAACACCGGCTTCCATGCCTGTACCAGTCACGGCAGCCCTTTCCACACTGCCGCAGTAACCTCCGGCACTGATAATCAGTATTCCACAGCTTCCTGCGCCCAGCACTCCTCCGGCTGCACCGGACCAGCAAGACACAATGGTGAACACAGATGAGGAGGAGGACCCCGACACTCCATCATCAGCCAAAGCCTTTCCCGAATGTCTGGCAGGCCTGGCTGTGTATTTGGGGATCCCACAGCTACAGATGGAACAACCAGAGGTGGGGGTATTGGCAGAAGTTCTCACTCACGGCTAGAACGGGAATCCCACTGCAGAAGGACATGGTGGCGTTTGCCAAAAAAAGGATGGCTCAAGCCACATTCTACCCAGCCTACCAGTCGGCGTCTCAATGCTAAGTTTAGGCAAACGAAAGGGAACCCCCTCTTACTGTCGGCGCACCCCCAGCCACACTCCTCGGTGATAGCGGCAGCATCACTGTACTCTAAACCTCAATCGTCCTGTGCTACATCAGTCTCAGCACACCTGGGTAACGAAGAGAAGATCCTGGAGGCGTTTGGAAAGAAAATCTATTCCAGTGCCACTCTCCATCTGTGCCATTCCAATGCAGATGAGGAACTCAACAAGAAAAACAATAGCTTGCACGTTTTTATCGATCCTCACCAAGTCCACCCCTAAGACATATGGCCAAGCGCACCAGCGCTCAGTCAAGGGTTGGTCCTTCGGAGGCTTCAGGGGCTTCCAAGAGAGACAGTCCAGACAACCGGAAAGATTCCTGAGCCTTCATAGGCGCAAGCAGCACAGGGCGGCTCACAAGGGCTTTTTCCAGTCCCCTTCCTCAGCCCAAGCCTCAGAGGGCAAGAAATCGTGACTCACCCATCCGTATCCATGAATCCCCGGTGGGGGGCAGGCTTGCCCTTCGCGCTCACCACTGACGGACAAGGTTCTAGGACCTATGGATACTCTCTGTAGTATCCACAGGCTTCCGGCTCCCTATCCCTCCTTCTCCTCTCTCCTCCCCTCTGCTCCCACAGAGTGGTACAGCAACTCTGTTGGCAGAAATACGCTCGCTCGTAGAGTCGGGAGTGGAGGAAATCCCAGCCTCTAAGCGGGGTCTGGGATTCTATTCACAAATTCTCTCCATACACAAAAAGAACCAACTGGCCCGAGAGTTGTGTTGGACCTTTCCACCTGGAACCTTTCCCTTCCTCTCCAAAAGTTCACAATGGTTACCCCAGTGCTAATAGCGTAGACATTGTGTGCGGGAGACTGGATGTGCTCCCTGGATCTGAAGGATGCCTACCTACACCTCCCGATCTGGCAACCCCATCGGTCCTTTCTGAGTTTCAGGATCATTGGTTTTCACTTCCAATACAATGTTCTACCCTTTGGCCTCAATTCGGCCCCCAGTCTCTTTACAAGACTGATGAATGCTATTGCAGCCCTGCACAGGGCACAGGGTCATCACATCTACCCATATCTAGACGACTGGCTAGTCAGGGCACGGTCTCAGGGGGTGGTCCAGCACACTGCCTCCCTCATGCATGGTGGTACCAACACCTCTTGGGCATCATGGCGGCATGTCTGCTGGCAGTGCCACATACAAGGCTCAAAATGAGGCAACTACAGTTGCACTTCGCAGCCTCCTGGAGTCAGGCGGAACAGGCCAGCATCCCACATCATCTCCACCAGGATCTAGTCTGGTGGAGCATGGACAACAACCTGTGGATACGCAGGCCCTTCTGTCAACCAGCACCTCAGGTCACCATTACCACGGACTCATCCCTAGAAGGCTGGGGAGCTACCTTGAGCAGCCACAGTGTCCATGGGGTATGGTTCCGTCAGGAGCAGGCGGCCCACATCAACTGGCTCGACTTGATGGCCATCTTGCTTGCTCTCAAAGCTTCCTCCCGATGATCAGTGGCAAGGCGCTCCTCATTCAAATGGACAGCTCCACCAGCATGTATTACATCAGGGTGGGACCATTTCTCCTCCCCTCTGCACTCTAGCAGTCAACATTTGGGAGTGGGCTCTGGTAAACAACATGCACCTGGCAGCAATCACCTCCCGGCATAGTCCAACCTAGAGGCGGACAGGCTCAGCAGGCTGGGTGCAGACAACTACAAATGGCAGTTGGACGAACAAGTCCTTCAGGGCATCTTCAACAAGTGGTGTCATCCTCAGGTGGATCTCTTCGCCACCTGGTCCAATAGGAGGTGCCCCCAGTTCGCGTCCTGGCAGGGACAGGGCAGGGGCTCTCTGGGCGACGCGATGCAGATCCAGTGGAACAACATGAACGTGTATGCCTTCGCACGCACTTCCTTGGATCGCAGGGTAATCTGCAAGATCAGAGAGGCCTGGCACCTCCGTATCATCATTTCTTTGTGGTGACCAGCAGGGCCATGGTTCTCAGAACTACTCAGCCTGTCGGATCAGCTCCCGGTGCACCTTCTGCTGGGCCCAGCACACCTACTCTCTCAGGTGGGAGGCACGGTCATCCACCCCACCTCCCAGAAGTTAGCCCTTGCAGCGTGGTTCCTGAACAAGTCACACTGAGGCCTCTGCATCTGTCACAGGCTAACCTAGACATTATACAATGGGCTGGGAGAGATGCTACCAGGAGCCAGTACGAAAGCAAGTGGACCAGGTTTGGTCACTGGGCAGAATAAAAGGAGGTTGATCCGTTGACTTGTACGTTGGACGACGTGCTATCCTTCTCTGCATACCTTGCACATTCGGGGTGGCAGGTAGACAATGCCGCACCTATCTAGCGGCCATTGGAGCCTACAGAAACTCGGAGGAGGTATTTTCATCCTCTAATCCGGTGTTTAAAAGACACTTGGCGGGCCTGACCACGCTTTATCCGCCTATCAAGAACGACACCCGGTGTGGGACTTCACTGTGGTCTTGGGGGCCCTGGCGCATAAACCATTCGAACCTATGGCATCTGTGACATCAGGCTAGTCACCATTAAGATAGCCCCCCTGGTGGGCCTTACCTCGGCACGCCGGATCAGTGAAATTCTGGCACTGGTGGCCTCAGAGCCTTATACTACTTTCATAAGGACAAGATGGTGCTTAGAACTCACCCCGCATTCTTATCTAAGGTTGTCTCTGCTTTTCCCCTAAATGAGGAGATAGTGCTACCAACGTTCTTCGCGGACCCTAAGGATGATGCTCAGAAGGTATTGCACTGTCCGGATGTGAGGCGTGCGCTGAGATACTACCTGGACAGGACCAAGGGCTTCTGCAAATCAGAAGCCCTCTTTGTCACCTTCTGTGGGTCAAAGCTTGGCTCTCAAGCCTCCAAGGTTTCCATAGCAAGTTGAATGGTTACGGCCTTCAAGGAGGCGTACCAAGGGCAGCAAAATTCTCTTCCAGCAATTATGCATGCCCACCCAATCAGAGCTAAAGCCACGGCGGTTGCTTTCCAGAGACACGTCCCGTGGCAGGCTATCAGCAAGACGGCTACATGGGCTACGCCCTTAGCCTTGATGCCGGCTCCAGGTCGGATGCGGCATTTGGTCAGGCAGTGTTAAGGAACTTGTTTTCTTAATAGAGTACCTCTCCACCATGGGGCTACATTCAGTTGTACTCACCCATACAGTATGGAGGAAAGGGGGCGGGACGTAAGAGTAATTATAAGTTACTTACTATAGTGACTAACCTGCTCCTAGTCCATAGTCCCCTTTCCTCCATACGTCCCACCATCCTCCCCCCTAACAAAAACTGGTGTCGTTAGGCAATGATAATATTGTCGACGCGTCAAAGTGGACTGAGGTGTGGCGCCGGTGGGCAGAGTTAGGGGAGTGTATGCTCCCAGGGCCGCCCCCCACGCACATCTAAATTTAAAGGGGAAGATGATTTTTCTGGTAAAAAAAGTTCCGTCTCCCGTCACCAGCGAGGGACGCCCATACAGTATGGAGGAAAGGGGACTATGGACTAGGAGTATGTTAGTCACTAAAGTGAGTAACTTATAATTTACAAGTCATAGGGGGATGTACTCATGGAAATATGTTAGGTAAGATTCATCTTTACTGCACCTTTCCTTCCATTTCTGTGGACCCCCAAACATTTTGCTTTTTTTTGTTTCATCTGACCTTCTCTTTTCACAGTGCAGTGAACTACATTGGCTCTTGCTTATCTGTTATCTGGTGACAGACATGTCCTTCAGGTTGTCAGCACTGGGAAACATTGTTTCCCTTAGCCTTGATACTGTTGTTACTACTTTGGTAACTTTTGTATCACTTTTGTAACTTTCATCATTGTACCATGCATCTTACAATGGTGTACACTATTGTTTTTGCCCTAGACTAACTCTCAGGGAATTTTTGGGTACTCTAGGTGTGCTAAATTGGTGACAGCAGTGACTTTATACATTTTATTGGTGCTTTTTCCGTTTTAGCCTTTTTTAAATTTTTTTTTATTTTATAAAGTATTTTATTAGTTTTTGAAAAATAACGAAACAATACAAACTTTCAACTGTGGTAATAAGAAAAAATAAAGAACAGAAAGATAACATAAGAACAACAAAAACAACGACAGTCTACATGTGGCATTGCATATGGGGAATGAGGTGACAAATTAAAATAAAGTTCTAGTGTTTCAGGAAGTGAGGGGGGACAGTTTCGATTAATGTCTTCACTGTGTTGGTGTTAGGAATCAGTTTCTGTAGGACGCTGTGGTTCTTCAGGGAGGCTTGTAGTCTGCGTTAAAGCGCATATCGCTCAGGAGGGCCTTCCAGGAGTCCAGAGTGCCGCTCGCGACTTCTCCGCTGGTTGTGATTCCGTCTTGCCAGGCCCTGGTTTCAGCAGTCGTCCATCTCGCCATTTCGTTCAACTACCGTGCATGCCTGGGGCCTGCTGGAGTCTACCAGGCCATCGCTATGGTTCTTTTGACCAGTATGCATGAGATGTCCATCAGTTTCACCACATGCTTGAGTTTGCTTGGTGTAGGGTATGTTCCTAGTAGGCATTCTCCGGGTGTCCAGTCGTACCTTTCCATTCCAGCTTCTAGGCAGGATTGTTTAGCTTTGGACCAGAGTGACATCACTTTAGTGCAGGTCCAGAACATGTGGATCATGTCTGCCTTGTCGTTCCCACACCATGGGCATGCCGGGGATACCTTCTTGTTGAATGAAGCAACCCTGTGGGGAGTCATATATGTCCTGTAGAGGACATTCAGCTGTATTTGTCCGAATCTGGAATTCCGCGACACTTTCTTGGGGTATATTAATGCTCTTTCCCATTTCTTATCGGTAAGTGGGGATTCAAGATCCGCTTCCCATCTCGCCTTCAGAGCCTGTCCTTTGGGGTTAGGTTTGTCGATAAGCTTGTTGTAAAGTCTGGAAATCGGTCTCCATCCATCCGAAAGGTCATGCATTTCCTGTAGTAACGGGCAATGGGGTGGGTTCTTCTGGCCAGCTGTTCCACTGCTTCTTGGCAATCTGTTTAATCCTATGGTACCAGAGAAACTGGCCTTTGGATAGTCCTTCAATGTCTTGTAGCGACTCGAAGTCCCTAAATTCCCCTTCTGTGAACAAGTCTCCCCATGTGTATATGCCTGCTTCCTCCCATCTCCTGGGAGTGGGGAGTTTCGCCTCCGTTTTGCACACATCTACCATTATGGGGTTATCTGGAGAGTACGGATGTTTCACTTGCCTTATGTGGCTGGTCCTGGCCCATATTTGCCTACCTAGCCTAACAACCAGCGGGGTTTCGGAGAGTAGCTGAGGAGGGTACCATAGAATTTCTCTGGGAATTAAGTTTGTGGGAGATTGCCTCAGTAGTCCCAATTCGGTCGATGGTTCGTCTGACAGCCACTTCGTGATGTGACTGAGCTGGGCAGCCAAATAGTAGAGCTGGAGATCTGGGAGTTTTATTCCTCCTTTATGTGGGAGAGACAGCGTGACCAGTGTCAGTTTGCGCCTGCGGGGACCCCACAGAAAGTCTTTAATAATGGCCTCTAGTGTCTTGAAGAAGAAGGGCGGACGTAGTGGCAAATGTTGACAAAGAAGTACAGGAATCGGGGAAGAATTATCATCTTAGCAATCGCCGCTCTGCCCACCATTGACAGTGGTAGTTTAGACCAAAATCTTATTGATCGCCGAAGGCTGGTTACCGCAACTTCTGTGTTGTGCTCGTGCGTAAGTTGTGGAGTGTGGCCCAAATTGATTCCTAGGTAGCGGAACTTGTCGAGTTGCCACTTTATCCCAATGGGCGGGAGGTCGTTTTCTGTAATGCCCCGTAGTCTGGCTAGGGGGAATGCAGAGGATTTGTGTCTGCTGAATTGTATTCCTGAGTATTTCGCATAATTGTCGAGCACCCCCAGTACTGTTGGTGCGTTGACCTCGGGGTTCCTAAAGTATAGAAATACATCGTCCGCATACAGTGATATTATATTGTAGACATTGCCCACCTTAATGCCAGCATCAAAGAACTGTTGACGGAAATATATGGCTATCGGTTCCAGTCCAAGTATATACAGCATGGGCGAGAGTGGGCACTCCTGTCTCGTGCCTCTTTGTATTGCCCAGGATTCCAAGACAATTTTGCCTGTTTTAACCCTGGCCATTGGCGAGTTGTAGAGTACCTGGATCCATCTGATGAAGCCCCCACCAAAACCGAAGCTCCTTAAAACCTCCACTAGCCACTCCCAATAGATGGAGTCGAAGGCCTTGATGGCGTCGAGTGACAGTATCGCCAGGTCTTCTTCACGGTCGTGGGTTTCGGCCATGATGTGTTGTAGCCTCCTTAGGTTGGCTGTAGTGTTGCGTCCTGGGACAAATCCATTTTGGTCTTCATGGATTATGGATCCTACCACTCTAGCGAGTCTGTTGGCCAGTATAGAGGTGAGAATCTTACTGTCATAATTTAGCATGGCCAAAGGTCGGTAGGAATCGCAATCGGTGGGTGACTTGTGCGGCTTAAGCATGGGGATGATTATGGTCTCTTTCATGGTTTTGGGCAGGTTACCATTTGTGTAGGCTTCCTGGTAAACTTCGTGCAGGATGGGGGTGAGAATGGATTCATACGTTTTGTAAAACTCGGGCGGGAGGCCATCACTGCCGGGGGCCTTGCCATTAGCGAGCGACCTGATGGCCACTTTCACATCATCAGGAGTAATTTCCAAGTCCAGCTCCTCTCCGTTTTAGCCTTAACACGTTTACCGCGTTTGACTACTAACTGTACATGGCCATGCCACAAGGTTTTTCGCTTGTCCTTTGGCCATCTTGTCTTTTAGCCCTCTTCCTGGCCTATTAGGCCAGGAAAATCCTTATATGGACTGTGCCTGCAGAGGCGTTTGACGGACTACTGGAGGGCTATGTGTGTTTGCTGGGACTGTTTGGTCTCAATCCACAAACGGGTTTCAGTGTGTCTGACTGGTATGCATTTTGTTCCCGCCTGGACCACTGCTGAGGTGTGTGTGGGGTGCTAGTTCTACTATTTACTAGTGGGAGATTCTGCCCTCACCTGGCTTTTGAGATAAGAAGAGGACCCCTGCATCCACTCTAGAGAGATCCTGGAGAAACCTGAAGGAGCCAAGACTTCAGTCCAGCTGTGAGACCTGTGAGGATACCGGTGACCTGTCTGAAGGAGGCCTTGTGACTTCTGCTGCTGTCCTGGAAGAGCCCTGTCTTGCTGTCAATCTCCAGCTGTCCTGCGAGTGAGCTGCAACTCTTGGAGTAGAGGGACCATCCATTCCTGACACCTGCTCGTTACACTGCGAAGAAGAGCCCTTTGAAGTGCCCCTGGACCACCCAGTGGCTGACCAGCTCCAAGTTTGGGTTACCGTGCTGCAGACGCCGCCATTCCGGGTTGAGGCCCAGAACCTGGGGGATCCTCAGCTTGTCCTACAAGACTTGCCTTCATTTTTTTCCAGCGTTACAAACTGTGTGAGAACTTTTCCTGAACCTTTGGGCATAAGGCCCTTTACAACGTAGGGAAGGAATTTTGATGCTAGGTCTACTTCTCTGTGGACCTGTAGTGCATAATCTAATCTGTACTTTCCTTTACAGGGGTGTGATCTTTATTATGCCCTACTCTAGTGACTGTATATATGTATTCTATTTTAAGTGTTGTGTGATACATCTACGTGATATTAGGTATTTTTTTTAGTGTTTTTTGGCCCTGCATAAATAATGGTATTTTGATACATATTTTCTTTGCGTAATTTTTTACCCCCTTTGTGTGTACTCATTGTGGACCCTTTACAAGCTCGCCACCTCTATAGACTTAGCCTAGACCACTCGTCACTGCTACCTTGAACTGGCTTGGCCACAGCTCTCCAGAGTTGTCCCTATAACAATATAGGCTGGCCTTCTATACATCTATCCACCCGGCCAGAGTATAGAAAATCAGTCCTAACAAGATACAAGGGAGCGGGAGCTGACAAATGGGGAGGGTTTGGGCGGGTAATGTGGCAACAAGGAATCTACAAGCAACTGCGTAGGAAACTGGGGGAAGCAGATCGCCCATTGTCATATGAAGTGAGTAGTGGAGGGAGATTGGGCTTAGGTGTTAGGGATGAGTCATTCCTTAAAGAGGAGGGTCTTGAGCTCCTTCACAAAATATAGGATCAAGTCTCGTGTTGAGGAGGAGGAGTTTCTAGAATCTGGGGGCATAGACAAAGTAGGCCTTTCTTCTAGTTCTTATCTTTCCTGCACTGGCAGCGTAGTGTTATACACTAGACATAAAGTGCAGTACACGGATGAAACATACCACACTGCATGGTATATCGTGTTTCCCACAATCATCACATCACTTATGTGGAGCAGGCGGCCAATAGACACTCATCAACTGTGTCCCGCGATATTAGGTTGGTGTCTTTCCATTCATTGAAAAATAACTATTACAAAAAATACAGTTATCTTCATTTGCCCTCTTTTTTCTTGTTCCTCAGAGGAAGAATGGGACATTGGGTTTGGCTCTTTCTCCGCGCAACCCCAGAATTATCCGAGAAGGAAAGAAGCTGAAGAATAAGCAGATGCCCCCTAAACAGGTACGATGATGGACCTTATATTCTAGATCTGTTTTGATATTACAATGTATTACATGTTCTCAATCAAAGCATCAAAAAACCAATAGTACTCTTAGTCCTGTCCTTTCCCTCTATGTTAATGGTATGCCATCTCCATTGTTGAGATGGATTTTCAGAATCAGCCCTGTGGACAGATTCTGAGAGACCACCCTAGTCTGGTGAACAGGGAAAGAGACTAATTTCAACCCAAACTCTATCTGGGTAGAGTTACAGAGCAGCAAGGCTTAGACTAAAGAGAGTGTGAGAGGGGTGAATGATTCTGTTAAGCACACACAGAGTACTCTTAATGATACGCGTTAGGCAGAATGAATACAAATACAATTATTTATTTAGGCATTGGACACACTCTTAGCATTTAAAAAAACACACATACACATTCACATTTGGGGTGCACTGGATGCAGAGAATTAGGCTGTTTAGCACTCAACATTCCTAGCACTTAATCTTTGGCTCAGCCATGAACTCAGACTCCACAGCACTTACCCCCTGCGTTCTTCTTTGCTGCACTTGCACGTTCTGAATACTCACAAGGCATAATAGGTTTGTCCTGTCTTCTTCTTGCCCCACTGCTCTTATATATTGTGTGTTAATGTACTTTAATGTATTTCCCACTCCTGCTCCCTCCCTTGCCCTGTGGGTGCTTTGAAACAGTATTTTCTTATTGTATAAGCGTCTAACGAGCAAACAATAAAATATATGAATAAAGTAGTATTCCACTTGAGTCACAAGTTTCAACACAATTGTTTCTGATCGCTATTGGTCTTTAAATGGGCCAAAACAAGTTTTGGCAAAGCCAACTGGAAGTTGTAGGTGTCTCAAGGTAGAAGAACAATTAAAGTGAAGTTTGTGGGAGACCCTCTCCGAATCCAACAACCTTGGGGGAATTCAGGGGAGGATCCTTGACCAGAACTCTACAGATCACAGTCAGGCAAGGGAGAGGTAGGGCAAGGACGTTACGCCCATTAAATCTTATGGAGGTGGGGTAGGAACAGCTTTGTTTACTCATCCCCTGTACTCTCATTCACTCCAGGACCACTTTGGCAGCTATTGAAATTGCTGGGCCCTGTGTCTTGATTCAGTTAAACGAGATTTAGGGGTCGCTGGTGCAGAGGTGACTTTCAGTGTCAGGATTTAGGTCTGGCTAGACAGAAGTTCCGGAATCTGGAGAGATGGTTCCTGGGACTGGACAACTGGACGACCCAGGCATGATGAAGAAATTACCACCACATTGTCGACGACCTTAGATGACCCTTGGGATATGATGCAGGTGAGTGATCAGTTATGGGCAGTTTGAAGAAATAGTGGAAGTCAACCCTGTTGGTCGAAACAAAGAAGCTGGTGTTTAAAGGCACCTCTTCATGCTGAAGAGCTGCAACTACAGGGAGAGACCTCTTTTTTCACAAGTCAAAGGTCTATGGAGTTCCAGGTCCGAACTCAGGATGACAACCAATGGAATGAGGTAGCCCGCTAGCAAGCTGGTCAGTCCACAGAATAGTTCTGGTTCACTTCCAAAGTCTTACAAGAGCAGGTACCTCAAGCAGAGTCGAGACTGGTTGTTCCCACTGGTCCATTGGTCAAAGCACCGATGTAGACCTTCTGATCAGCAAAAGAGCAGGGCTTTTTTCCCGGGACAGTAGAATAAGACCACCCTAGTTGGCTGCAACAACGAGTTGCAAGTCTTTGGTTGGCGGTCTTGGCTCCAATGACAATCTGATAAATGGCTGAAAAAGCTTCCATTTAGCCGCAGCTCGAGCTGGAGTTGCCCCAAACCCGTTAATGGTAAGGATTTGTGCCATTCAAACTAGCAGGCGCTGCCCAGTAATAGTCAGCATCCAACCACAACATCTGTACAGCACCAGACACACTTGAGCATGGATGTGGACTGCAATCATACAGTCCCAGCCTCCACATCTGGCCATAAGCACACACCGCCTGGGCAAAGCAGGAACTTTTCCTGGGAAAGGACTCACCATATATGGCAAGTCCGACACTGAGAGTGCAGAAAGAATAAGAAAATACAAGATGGGCAACGGACAGGTGAAAATCGCGTGGAACGGCCAATTTAGAGTACATAGTACTCTAAAAGGTATTAGTGTCCAAATGCAGAAGTGAACACAAGAATGAAAAGAAACACCGAAAAATATCCATTGCCACCAGCCCGTCATGGACACATCGTTCAATAACCACATGCTGTCATGCAAATCAAAGCTGTATTGCACAGCAGCGGTGTTTTGCTACGCTCAGAATTCTTTTCATACCTCCCTGTCTGTTCCCCACGGAATGGGATTCAGACCTCAGGAGGGTGTCTTTAGCCGATGCAAGGACTCTCAGATAAAGAATGTAGAAAAACAGGATGCTTGACCCCTCTCAGGACTGGACTTGACTCATGTAATTTGTTTTCGGATGGTGGTCACCGCAGCACAGCGACATAAAGGGACTCACTTGTCGCGGTCAGACCTTTCCTCCTATTTCGGGCCCCCTTGACGCTTGGACTCCGAAATTTCACTGAGGTAAGTCATGTAGGACAAGCTGAGGATCCCCCAAGTTCCAGGCCTCAACACAGAATGGCAACGTCGGCAGCAGTGTAGCCCAAACTCAGATCTGGACAGCCACTGGACGGTCCCAGGACACTTCCGAAGGCTCTTCTTCGCAGGGTACCAAGCAGACGTAAGGAATGGATGTTCCCTCCACTCTATGGGTCGCAGCTCTCTCGCAGTACTGTTGAAAATCAATAGCAAGACCGGGCTCTTCCAGGACAGCAGCAGAAGTTGGTTGCCAGGCCTCCTTCAGATGGGTTTCCTGTTTCTTCATGGGTCTCACAGCTGGACAGGAGTCTTGGCTCCTTCAGGTTACTCCAGGATCTCTCCAGAGTGGGTGCAGGGGTCTTCTCAATATCCCAAAAGCAAGGTAAGAGCTGAAACTCCCAGTAGCCAATAGCAGAACAAACCCCACACACAACGCAGGAGTGGTCCAATCAGGACCACTAGTGGGAGCACTCATGCATAACACTCATACACACTGAAACCAGTTTGTGGATTGGATTGGGACTAAACAGTCCCAGCCCACATCCTGTCAGCAAACACACATAGCCCTCCAGTAGCCCGCCAAAAGCCTCTGCTCTCCTGAGCACTGGAAGTCCATATACAGATTTTCCTAGCCTCACAGGCCAAAAAGAAGGCTAATAAACAAGATGGCCAAAGGACAAGGGAAAAGCCTTGTGGCAGGGCCATGTTTGGACACTAGCCACAGTTAGTAGACAAAGGTGGAAAACGCAGTAAGGCTGAAACGAAAAGCACCAAAAAATGGTAATAAGTTACTGCTGCCACCGGCTTGTCCATTTAGCACATCTAGAGTAATCAAAAATCCTTTGAGTGTTAGTCTAGGGCAAAAACAAAAGTGTGCCCCATTTTACTGCATTGTAAGATGTATGTACAATGATAAAAGTTACCACAAGTGATAACAAGTCACTAAAAGTAGTGACAAAGTAACTAGACTAAGGGAAACAATGTTTCCCAGTACTGACAGCCTGAAGGACATGTCTGATTCCCCATAACCGATGAGCTAAAGACAGTGTAGTGAAGTTTAAGGCTTCACTGCACTGTAAGAAGTACAGGTCAGGATAAAAAATTAAAGCAAAACATTTGGGGTCCATGAAAATGGAAGGAAATGTGCAGTAAAGAGAAATCTTTCCTAACAGTCCATGAAGGAATTTTTCACCAACAAGTGCACATTTTGTTTTCATGCACCCCATTAAGTTGGAAGGGGCTCATAGCATGTTTCAACCGGGCTCTAACTCTTGTGTTATACGTATAAACGCTGTTTCAGTGGACAGGGAACACAGCTACTGGTGGACTATGATGGGAAGGAGCACAGGGACTCATGTACAATGAGGGGAGATAGCATGAGCAGTCATGAACATCCCCATCACACCTGCACTCTACTGTACAGAATCAAGGCAATTACAGCAGCAGTGGGTATACAATCCTCAGTGAGGAACATCTTTGATCTTCAAATTCCTATTTAGCAAGAGCCAATTATCGTCCACCTATCTCAAGCCATCACAACAGATGTTCTTCACCATATTTGAGCCTTATTAGTGAGATCTAAATAGCATACTTCAAGAATAATGATGATGTAGTAGTGGCTAATTCCAAACAATGGCAATATATTTGAAAGTGCCCACTGAAAATCAATTACTGGGATCACTACTGTCCTGTATATTTTTAATTTTCAGGTCCAAAGGAGTTGACACCAAGCATCCCTACTTGCTTTATAATTCATGTACAATGCAGTGATCTGTAATAGCCGCACAACATTAATACCCTATATAGATGACCTTAGATGTCACAGGCCAAAACCCTTAATGACCTGTCTCACAGGCCTGATCTCTCACAAACCTTCTAAAGCAGGATTTGCTGACCTTCTGTCTTGTCGTAGGGCCGGGCAGTGAGCAAGCTGTTGGCAAGCTTTGCTGTAGAGGACGACTTTCAGTTTGATGACAACAGCAGTTTTTCCGAAGGCGACGAGGAGGATAATCACCTTAGGAGTTTGGCAATGGAGGAGAAGGTGCTCCAAGGTAAAGGGGCATTTCTCTCACTGTGTGGCTGTGCCTACATATATTTGTGTATTTGTGTGTGTATTTATATTTGTCTCCTATTTATAGAGGTGTTGCTCCCTTCCTTATACTATATTCCTGTCACCCGTTGCCCCATCCTCTTTAATGCCAGACACTCTCTCTCCCTCCCAACCTGTTTGGAAACCTGCATCTAAGCAGGCAATGCGAGGAAATCGCTCTAAGAATGTTGCACAATGCAGTTACAGAATTTCTATCTTCAGAATCGCTGGTACATGAGCTTCCCATCACGCGCCTATATACCCTTCTCCCGTATCTAACCAGCCTTATCAGCCCAAACATCAAGTTCATATTTTTCCTCCTAGAAATCCGGTCCGAAAACTATTCTGTCTCCTTTCTGTCGATTTTAAGTCACTTTTTTTTTATCCATGTTCTTTTGTTTTAAAATGCAGAAATTGATGTTTTCTTTTTTGGGGGACTTTAACTCACACACCTTATTGTATTTTCGCATTTTAAAGAAAAAAATCGATTCAATAAAATGTTGTATATTTGCTGACCTAATTTACACATTTGTCCTTTACCGTTTTCCTATATGTTCTCATCCTGCATGTCACTGGCTTTAAACCTTGTATCCAGTGCACACGTCCCTTCTTTGCTGCTGGCCTGCACAGACCCTGTGCCACATGCTTGGGAAATGTTCATCTGGTAATGCGTTGTGCCTTATCTGTGGGAATCGCACCATGGGTACATTTATCAGAACTAACACTAGTGTGGGCTTCTGAAAAGGTAACCCAATGGAACTGCAAGGGCGTGTCACACTTTGTTCTAACCAAAGGTTGAACACAAAGGCTTGGACATAAGCGATTAATGGTTTGGCCGCAGGCACAGCTGACACAAATAAAGTTTACAACTAATAGAATGCCACAAAGATGTATACAAATATCCTATTTATTACTAAAAGCACACATGCATTAAATCTCTAAGATACTACACTCTAGAAAAGCACACTCTATGCACACAAACACACACAACCACACATACGCACATAGTTCAAAGTATATCAAAGCAAATACTACATTGTTCACAGTAAAGTGGGTAGAGAAAAATGGTTTAACAATTTAATCACAGGCCTTATGTGATATAAGGCTTAACCAAACTCTTCATAGTAGTCTTTAGATGTCCAATCCCTACTCTATCCACAGACCCTACTGCTAATAGAAGGTAGCACTAATGAACCAGGTTCGACAACCCACCGTTATGGCTTAGCCAGTTCAAACCTAAGGATATGATGGCTTGAAGAGCAGCTCGAAGCTGCCTCAAAGGTGTTTTAGGTCAAAGTTAGGAAGTTTGTAATACGAATAGCTCGCAGATCAGTTTTAACTAAAGGAAAACAAACCACTCCCAATTCGTACTTATTGAGGGGTTCCCAGGGAAGACTCCTTTACCAGAACTCCTACACAATGGTCAGGTAAGTGTAGTTTATGGCTTGGAATGTATGCCTGTTGAGTCCCTATGTGTAGATGGGGTGCCTAAATGTGGTATGCAGTCTCAGCCCTAAACTCTGATTCCAAGAAAACTAACCGCCAGGTAAGGAGGGGTCAATGGGACCAACTACTCATACCTTTGGACTAGTTGCGGGAGTACTAGGGATCGCAGTTTCAGAGTTCTGTCCTCAGTGTCTGTGTCAGTTCTGATCTACCGAAGAAGGCATCCTTCCAGGAATTCTCTAGCTTGGTGGGTAGGACACTGATGTAAGTTGACATTGTGGCTCACACAACCATGGATGACAGTAAGTAAGCTGCAAGCGTGGCAAGTTGTTATGGATCAGGCAGGCTCTGATTTTACTAGCTGGAGATCTTTTGCTCCAGGAAGGTACCTTTTCCTGGTGGAGAGCAGTATTCGCAGACAAACTATTTCCAGTCCCACGTCGGAATTGTCTGCAAAATTGTCTGCAAAGTGACAGGCTTCCAGGAAAGATGGTGTCCAAGCAGCCAGTTTGTAGATGTTCAGACTCTGGGATTTTCCAGTGGCGCCTTTGTGGTCCACAGATGTCAGAATGGCTCTAAAGGACACAAAACTGTTTCTGCCCACCAGTCTCGGAGAGGAAGGCACCCGATGAAGCTCTTCACGTGTAACTGTAGAAAGTCCTGAGTTTTCCTGGAGGCTAGCTTTGGCAATGCATGTTCCTCACCTGCAATCATTCAGCGTTTTTGGATTCTTGGTTCCAGTGGGAAGCATCTTCAATAGCACCAGACCCTCTCTTTATGACCTAAGCCTAAGCTGGGAGCAACCACAGTACTCCTTCCCATCTTCTCTCTTCTGCTAATCTTACAATTGCTGTGATTGGTGTCCTGGGCCCTTATGCATCCTCGGAGCCCCTGGCCTCCCACACCCAATTGCCGCAGAATCTGTCTACCCTCAGCACTTGCCTCAGCACACCCTCGACCCTGGAGGCTCGCACTTACACCCAATGTGGCTCCAGGCCGTGTACCACTCACCATACCATGGACTTAATCTGTTGCTCACCCACAAGCACAGACTCTCAAGCACCTACCCCTTCTGCCCTCTCCCTTGCTGCACTTGCATGTTCTGAATATTTTCTATTTTTTATTGTGTTTCACTCCCATTGCCCTGTGGGCACTTTGAAACAGTATGTACTTTCTGTATAAGCACCTAACAAGCGAACAATAAATTAAATAAATAAATACTGAGATGTGCATTATCATGGTAAAAATACTTATGCACTTGTAGTTAAGCGTTCATACCCGATCCGGCGGGCCGTATCGGATGGTATAGGCCCCCGGGCCGATAACTCCCGATCCGCCATGTTAGAGAGGGTATGAACACTATTAGCATCCCGGGTTGCCAGGCCGGTTACTCGGGGTGCTGCGAGCATTGTATTTTGATTCAATGAACAAGAAATTTCGTTGGCAAGCAGGAGCAGCAACAACATGACGGCAGCCGCCACAAAAGAAAGCAGGTAAGTGAGAATGGGAGTCGGAGGGACCAGAGTATATTTAGACAAGGGAGGGTGGGGGTAAGATGGTGGGGCCGAGGAAGCAGCCAGCAGGTGGCTGGAAATGCGGTCTTCGATCGGCAGATTCAACCCGGCATTCCGATCAACATGATTGGTTGCTCACCCTGCCCAGGGTGCTAATGCACCATGAAAGATAATTTGAAATTGCTTCACTGCCACCAGCTTGTACTGTGCATATAAAAAGAGTAACAACCAGTATGTAAAAGTAAACAAAAAAAAGAAAAAGTCCCACTTCAGGTGGCTTGCACTACAATAAAACGAAAACATTTAAAAAGAAATTGGAGAAGCTCTTCTTACTCTGGGAGCCATATGGACTACCCAGTGCACCCCAAACGGCATGTCTAAAGCAGTCTAAAATAGCCTCACTCATCACAAAATAAGCCATAGTTCCAGATATGCTGGGGGCATCAATTAAGTCAGTGGAGGGAAAGTTGCAAAAAGTGAAAGTTTCCCTAACACAGTCTTGGATGTCTTCTCCAACATATGCAGGCAAAAGGAAGGGTTCCTCTACCGTAGACAATTTCCAATTCCGTCCTCCGCCACCATGCTTTGCATGTGTATAAGGAGGTTTGTGTACTGGAATTGATGTGGGTGGCTAAAGGGTCTATCTGTTTCGAGCGTGAAGCTGCATCCCCAGTTTGTGAAGTTTCGATTGGGGAGATATGAACCAGTTGCCTCCCTCAAATAGGTGGGACAACTGTGCACAGCTTTCCTCGCCTCCCTGAAGTAGGAAGACTCCGCAGATTTGCAATTGGCCTACCTCTGAATGGAGTGTGCTGCTATATGGGCATCTTCTAGCCATAGGCCTTGAAACGTCTCTGTCATTCTCTTTACAGTCCTTTACCTGATCATGCAACCATGTTGAAATCCAGGTTTCAGTGATAGCAAGAACGCCTTGGGGAGGAGCTGGAGAGAAAGTAGTCAGTGATAAAGGACGTTTTGTTGCATAAAGACTGAGTATTCCAGAGTGCAATGTTCAGTTGGTGATGTAAGGAGGAGTAGAGAACTTGAGCCTCAGAGGAATAGAGGCGAAGTGGATAGGTGTTAGAGGAGGAATGTTTAGCTAGTCAGCTGTGTTTGTTGGAAAGAGGTGAAAGCGAGATGCAGTAGTGGAAGTTTTGAGTTGTGAGTTTTATAATAGGGATCGGAAATGAGAAATTTGTAATCAACGCCAGCGGTAAAGATTAATTCTAAACCTTCCAGCCTTCACCGCTTTTGTTTTGCTAAACACACCCCGAGTGGGACGGGTGTGCCCAGATTTGGGTGCCGTGCCTGCTGGGCCTAGAGACCCAAGCTACTCCAAATTAATGAGGCCCAATGAGACTGAAACATATCTGGGGATGCTTGTGGTCTTGTGCAGAAGGGATATTACCATGTAGTTTGGGCTGGACTTCCCCTTTGGGGTGGGACCAAGCATGATTTGCATATTGTCTTTCCCTGTATGTAATGGCTTTGCAGGTGAAGAATGATGGGTTGGAGGGTTGCCCAGAGCAATGCCAGAGGTTAACATTCATTCTAAACTTTCTAGCCATCACCTCTTTTGTTTTGCTATTCCCAGGAAAGTTTGGCTTCATTTGTGTGATAGAGCCTTCGTGAATGTCTTTGTGTGGTTGGATTAATGGTGTGCCATTAGTTTAGTTTAGTTTATTACTTATATATTGCACCTAACCCAAGGGTAACTGGGCGCTTGTACTTGAATACATAATAGGTTACATAATAGGATACAATTGATAGACAGATTTACAGTTGCAGAGTTACAGAGTCACAAGACAGTAGAAAATGTATTTAAAGATGGATTAAGTCAGGCAGGTTCTGACTTTTAGCGAGAGAGATTACAGTCAACACAGGTACTTGTAGGTCAGCAGTAGCTGGAGTACATAATCATAAAAATAAGTTTCTGTTTGTGTGTGCAGCATATAGAGTATATACAGTATATACAGTGTACAGTGTGGGAAATAGCCTGGTGTGATAGATAGTAGTTTGGGAGAAGAGCCAAGATTTGGTCTTGGCTCTGGAGGCTCAAAATGAGGTTTCAGATCTAATGGCTGGCGGGAGTGAGTTCCAGCACTTGGCAGCAAGCACTGGGAAGCTGGATCCTCCAGCCGTTTTTAGGTTCTAGTTAGGGATAATGAGTTGGTTCAGATAGCTGGATCCAGTGGGTCTGTCAGACTGGGTTCTAGAGAATTTATTCATGAGGTATTTCGGTGCTGTGTTCGAGAGACATTTGTGCGTGATGACTAGGGATCGTAATGTTATTCTGTCGCGTACGTGTAACCAAAGTTCATCCCTCCTGAAGGATGAGATGTGGCTGGAGCGAGTTATGTTTAGAGCTGAACTTAAGGCATTGTTTTGCAGGACTTGAAGTTTGTTTAGGTTTCGTGAAGAGGAACCGAGGAATAAGGTGTTACAATAGTACAACTTCGAGAGGATCAGAGCTCTGGCTAATGTTAAGAGGCCATTTGTTTCAAAGGTAAGGTTTGCAGGCATTTATAAGTTTGTTGGTGTAGGCCGTAGTGGATGCTGTGATGTTCACTTGTTTTTTAAGGGAGAAAGTGGAGTCCAAGTAAACACCAAGTGTTTTTACTCGACTAGAGACTTTTATGGTGTTTCCGTCAATGATGAAGGCAGAATAGCGTTCATCTAGTTGGTTAAGGCAAGCTCGGGAGCCGATGATAAAGAGTTCAGTCTTGTCATCGTCTAAACAAAGACTGTGCATGGCCATCCATGCTTGTATTTCTAGATAGATGTTGTTGATCATTTTTGTGTCATTTATATAGCAACCAGTGAGCGTGATGAGGATCTGGGTGTCATCCACGTAATTAGTGTAGGTGACAACCAGATTGTCAAGACGATCAAAGAGGCTTGGTAAATATATTATAGCGTGTGGGGGAGTGTTAGGAAAAGTTTGTATGCAGTACCCTTTGGGACCCCTACACACAACTATGACTACAGGTGTAAGCAAAACCAACCTTTGGTATAAGTCTGTACTGCACAGTTTTTGGTAGCAGAGCTGAGCAGCCAGGCTTATCTCAAGAGGTAATGTGAGCTGTAGTGATGTTACACAGAGGTCTACAATCACAGGTGTTAAAATAAACTCTTTCACTCAAGGTTTCTTTGTTAAATACTTATTAATTTATTTAACTGTCAGTTATAAAACATTCATAAGAAGGAGGCAATATAATCACAAACAAATATACTTCAGTACTGTACACTCTAAGTTTCTGAGGCATTTAGAATACTTTGAAGGAGAGGCAAAAAGGCATAGGTTATCAGAAGATAGATAGAATAAAGTTATTTCTTAGGCAGTGCAGATATTTTTAGTTCACCAGAAGAGTCAATTCAATTCAATAGGTTAGGCCAAAGTCAATAGGATAAAGTCTTGGATAGGACAAAGCAGTTCTGGTAGATAAACAGAAAAGTCTCTGCAAAAGTTCTTAGGAACAGTTTGTAGCAAGAAGAATCATATGTTGGGTCACAAGCTGATTAGGCCTGTGAGTTGGGAAAGTTTCAAGCACTTTCACCGCGAGAGGTAAGTACTCTCAGTCTAGTTTTACAGTACCTCTACAAATGAAGAAAAAGATGTAGCTGGTGACCCGAGGTCACCCTCTGTTCCTGGCAGTTCCTGCAGATCTCGCTTTTCCTGGGCCTCAGTCGTGCGGACAAGAGGGAGGACGTCGGGGGACTCCTGCACTGCACTGGGACTGGACATAAAGCTGGCAACTGGCAAATCTTCAATTCCGGTAGCTGTAGTCAAGCACACAAGCTGGTGTCCCTCTCCCTGGTTATTCGGTTTCCTACAGCACTCTGAGGAAAATACAACCAGCTCCGAGAATGGTATCCAGGTGGCTTAGTGGCGAGTTGATTGGTCCCACCAACTCAAAGGGAGAAGACGTCCTTGAAGGGCTTCTCTGTCGAGATGAACTTAGCGATTTGGAACTGCAGCAGGGCTTCACCGGGCAAACCAATGGTCCAGGAGTTGCAGTAGCCGTCCTCTTCCAGCTCGTCTTCGGTTCTTTCATTCCAGTGGTCGACTCTGCCTTCCAAGCCAAGCCTTTTATTCATTTCTCTCCCATTCATTCCAGCTTAGCTGTCACTCACCCAGCAGGGTGGCTATCATTGCCGGACAGTCAGCCAGCCACTCACCACAGAGTGCATTTGGGTCTCCTAGGAGACTAAGCACAGGGAGTTTCGGACACTTCCCTCACTTCCTACCCACCCCAGACACTCGGGCGCTAGAGGCGGTCTTCACGCCTGAAGCCCGCCATAGATGAATGAACAAAGGAACCAAACCTGGTTTGGCGCGCAGAGCAAAACTCTAGAAGGACCTTTCCACAAAGAAACAGTGAAAAAAGAAGACCGGGACCTGTTTTTACAGAGGGGGCTCCGACGCCATCTTGAAAAACATCCCTCCCTTGTCTTATCACACCTAGAAACACTTAAGTACAGGTGGGTTATAAATGACTTAACATATCATATCATGAAGAATACTAAAGAGGCTTTAGTGAATGGTGTTGATGTTGCGCAACAGCGGAGTTGTTAGGTAAGAATTGGTGCAGTCACACTGTGTGAGACTACACAACACTTATCTGATTGGCATTGGGTAACCCACCTTTTGGTATAGGTCTGTACTACATATGTTGGTAGTGTCACTGAGCAGCCAGGCATATCTCAAGAGGGGTAAATGTGAGCTGTAGAGCTGTACAAATGAAATCCGTAAATACAAGTAGCCAAGTACTTAAGGTTTCTGTTATAAATAGTTATTTGTTTAATTAACATCAATTTTTAAATACACCTTCTTTAAAAAGGTAATTCGTGTAACAATGTAAATACACTTTAATATTACTTTTCAGAATCCGAACAAGTGAGTGGATAATCTTTGGATATGCTACACACAATTCCTACACCCTGAGGTGACTTCAATCACAAGGACAGTAAGGGCATTTATATATACTTTGCAGATTCTGAGGTTGCAGAAAGGAATGATTTAAGGAACAAACAGGTTACACAGGTTCTCAGTATATGTGAGGACACTTAAATCTTCCAATGAAATCTAGACAAGCCTTTCACCGCAGTAACTGACTAAAACAAGTACAAGTTACTACATATGAGGGACAAACAATATCAAAGTCAATGTGCTAGAAGATTCTGCAGGGAGCCAGGATAGCCAAAGTCAATTTGAAACAGTCTATGATGCTGAGGCACTTCTTTGAACCAAAGCCTTGCATAAAGTTAGAGAGTTTGATAGAAAATCACTTGTAGGGTCACAAGCTGTTAAGCCGTAGAGAACAGAATTGGAATCAATTCTAAAGATAAGCCACTGCAATTCCCGACTGAGAAAAGTGCAGATAAAAGACAATTGGCCTCATTACGGGCCGGCGTTAACCCTGCTGGTGCTACCGGCGGGTTGACGCTGGACCCGTAAATATTTCCCAGCGCCTGACTTCTCGGTGCCGCCGGGAGATTACAACTCCAGCGGCCCGGAAAGTCAGTCAGCGGTAAAATGTAATTCCCCATTCCCGTAGAGTTCCATAGGACCCTATGGGAGTGGGGACACTGAAGCACCGGCAAACAGTGCCGGTGCTTCCGTGACCGGTCTGCCTACAGTGGTCGCTGTGCCCGGCAGGGTCAGACCTGTCGGGCACAGCGGCTCCCGCAGGGAGACCTGTAATATGCTGGACCGTAAACAACGGTGCCGGTTAGCTTACCGGCACCCTTGGTTCCAGACAGGCAGGATCATAATGATGCCTAATGAGGTAAGTACCCCAAGTCTAAACAGTACCTCTGGATTGAAGAAGAGTGGTCCAGCTGGATTCTGTCCTGCTACAGTGGTGCAGTCCCAGTGTTCCTGAGCCTCAGTCGTGTGGATAAGAGGGAGGACGTCTGGAGGTCTCCTGCGGCGGTACTTGGGAGGTCGTCGGCAGCTATGGGCTCTTTTCGGTTCAGCTGCACTTTGCGGTTTCAAGCGCTTAGCAAACAGCACTGTCGCGGATCTCGGTTACCGGTTGGGCTTCCTTCAATCCTTGGATCCTTCACTCTGGTGAGGGCACTCAAGCTCTGGTCGTCCTGCTTCTGGGGGGTCCTTAGGAGCATGCTGGAGCTTCTATCCGGATTTCAGACGTTTCACTCAACTACGGATTACTCAACCCCAGGCACTCGGTTCTTGCAGCAGTGAAGAAGTACAAACAGTCAGGGAAGATGGTCCAGTG
Source organism: Ambystoma mexicanum (assembly GCF_040938575.1). Lineage (NCBI taxonomy): Eukaryota > Metazoa > Chordata > Amphibia > Caudata > Ambystomatidae > Ambystoma > Ambystoma mexicanum. The sequence goes on along the minus strand of NC_090926.1, from coordinate 996,232,315 downwards.
GAGTTCGTCTCAGGGTTACTTGGCCCAACTAACCCAAGGGGAGAAGTCGTCCCTTCCGAAGCTTCTCAGTCGAACTGATAAAGGAGTTTCAGCACAGCAGTAGGGCTTGACCGGGCAATTCGAAGGTCCAGGAGGTTGCAGCAAGCTTCGTACATGGATTCTGCATCGGGTGTTTCTCCGAGTGGTCGACTCTGCCTCTAGTCCCAAAATCCTCACCTTTTAAGCAGGTTTCTCCCATTCATGCACAGCCTATGCTGTCAATCACACAGCAGGGTGGCTGCATTCAGTCTTTCCTAGAGACAAAGGACAGGGTAGTTTCAGGCCCCTTCCTCACATCCTGTTTGGTGTGTAGAACGGATGAAGTACTTAGGAGTTTGGATTGGCCCTGAGGTCAAATCATTACTAAGGATCAACTTTTATTGCTTAATATCGAAACTCAGAGCAGATATGTATTGATGGTCACTTCTGAAACTTTCACTATGGGGCAAGGTAAATTGCATTAAGATGAAAATGGCACTGAGAGTCAACCATGTCCTGTCCATGATTCCAATGAAAACATCAAACAGATATTTAAGGAGCTTGATTCATTAATGCAGAAGTTTCTGTGGGATGGAAAATATCCTGGACTCGCATTGAGGAAGATGCAGCTACCATTGAAGCAGGGTGGTATGAATTTGCCAGATTTTTTTTTAATACCATCTAGCATTCACAATGAGAAATTTGTGTCGCATGGTGGAGACTGAACCAGACAAGTGGACTGAATTTGAATCCAACCTGTTCCAACTGGAACCCCGGGCCTTGATATCTACGACGTCAAAGGGATCCAGGCAACTTAGTCCTCTTACTGTCTTTTTGCGTGAATGCTCGCACTCCTTATCCTAACGATCCTAATGCCTGGATTGCGACCCATTTCTTTTTCCCGAAACATCTATTTGACTGAATCGATCAATAACGAAACAAGGAAAAGTGTTGTTCTGGCCGTCCTGGTACGTGACTGGAATTCGATACATCAAAGACCTTCATAAAAATGGAGCTTGGATCCCATTTACACGTCTACAGAAGGAGTTTGGTTTGATAGACTGCAGCCACGCCGAATATAGACAACTAAGAGGTCTAATATCTGCTAAGCTTGAGTTCACACCTCAGAATTATGGGCAAAGTGCGTCCTGGTCATCGTTGGAACTCTGTGCCCGAGCAAGTCATCCTTCTGCCACCGTGTACAATGTCCTTGCATCCAAACAAAAGGGGGTCTCTGAACTTGCAATGGTCTAGGTTGGTGAACTGGGAGAGGAAATAAGTCCTGAATGTTGGCAGAGATGCTGCAATAATGTCCGCTTCTCAAGCATGGACTGAGTCGGTGATGTCCTCACAGACTAAGTTACTTTTTAGGGCATTTTGTCACCGGGAAGAATGTTCAAAACAAGTCTCTCAGATAAGGACCAATGCTGGAAGTGTAATCAATCAGTAGGCCCTTTGAGTCACTTGCTTTGGAGTTTGTGAGCGGATGGACCTGGTGCTGCAGTGCACTATCCCGAGAAAGGCTTCACTACTGATTCTTTCGGCCACCTACTCTCCTTCCCTCATCTCTGATTGCCTAATCACCATTAAAAATTGGTGCGTGGCCAATGATCTTTGTCTAAATGCCAACAAGACTGAGATCCTCCTCATCGGTACACCTACACCATCCTTTCCCCTCTCTCTCTGGCCGGTTTCCCTTCCTTAGCCCTTCTCCTACCCCTACCTGTGAGGCTAAGAATCTCAGGGTTATCTTTGACTCCACACTTTCCTTCTCCCCACACATCTTTGACGTCTCTAAAAAGTCAAACTTCTTACTTCACTTCCTCTCCTTCCCTCAGAAGCTAACTGTCTCCAGAGCTCTGGTTCTCTATAGGCTGGACTATTGCAACAGCCTCTTTCTAAATCTACCTCCTCCACTCTCCACCCTTTACAACTAATACAGAACAGGAATGCAAGACTTGTCCTTGGCCTCAAGCTCAGGGATCATATCTCTCCAGCTCTGAAATCTCTTCACTGGCTCCATGCGGCTGCAAGGATCAAGTTCAAGACCCTCTGCATAGCCCACAAGGTTTTCTGGGGCCAGGGACCGCTCTACCTCCAACTTTCTCTTCCAAAGCATCTTCCTTCTCGTGCTCTCCGATCATCCACCTCCAACGCTCTGAGGGTCTGATGCTCCTCCAAGCAGAGAGTTGGGGGCAGATCTAGCTCCTCGGCTGGGGCCTCCCTCTGGAACAGCCTCCCTGCCACTTTCACACTTGAGCAGAACCACCTTCGGTTCCGGAAGCAACTCAAGACCTTCCTTTTCGCTTCTGCTTTCTCTCTTCCTCTCCCCTGCTGATGCACCTAACTGCTCCGCGCACTGGTCACCTGGTCACCCTCTGAACTCGGGCCCAGGTTCCTGCATGTCCAGTTGCCCTTGCACTGCCTCCAGTCTCCCCAGCACTTAGGGGTCTGTATCTGCAACCTTACAGGCCCTTCTCTCTGCACTTTTGAGCCACCGGCTGGCTGCACTTGTGAGTTAACTGCACTCCCCCCGCCCCGGCACTTCTCTCCTTCCCTCTTCCCCGCACTTGTGCAATCTGAATGACACAAGACCTAGTAAGATCGTTATTTTGTCCTCCCTTTGTTTCCCCCTCCTTGTCTTGTAGCGCCTAGAGACACTTGTGTACAGGCGTGTTATAAATGCCATATCATATACTGGTGGGGTTGCTACATGTTGAGCCATTTTGGTTGTCTCTTCCTCTGCATTTTTGTTACTATTATTATGGTATTTATTCAGCGCAGACCTATTTTCGAGACGCAACAGAGCGCTTTACAGAGGTGTACAACAATACAGATACACAACGGAGTGCTTTACAGGGCTATACAACAGCACAGAGGCATAACAGAGAGCTTTTCAGAGGTAACAACAGAACAGATATACCAGAGGGGGGAGGATACTGTAAGGAGCCAGCTATGAAAGGCAGACACAGAGTGCTTGTGGTTATACATTTTTACTAGCAACAGTGTGGGTTTGAAACTACTTCCCTGTCCCTAATCTAGGAGGAATTGCCCTGCCTCAACCAAAACTAATGAATCTGTCCAGTCAGATGTTGAAACAGACGGTCTGCCCGGTGTCCGTAATCCTATTCTGGCCCTCACACTCCAAGTGTTCAAATGTTCAAGTTCAACACAACAAAAGGTTTCCAATGAAGACTATTCACGGGTTCAGGGATCAGCTTCCTTCCCCATATTCCTTCTATAATGTTTCACCAACTCAAAAGAATATTCAGGCACTGAGAGGACTACTCTCCCCCCTCAGTCAATTTACTTCTCTTGGGGTATCAGCTCCCTTTCCCAAGCGTTCTCTTCCCCTTTTACATGTTGCCAATCCCAAGGGTATGTTTCTTCCTAAGGACTCTCTTTCACTCTGTACACTTTCACAATAGTTCATTAATTCAAGGGCATGGCCTTCCTTAAGGTTCTTCATGCCAGGTATTTGGTCTTGTGAGTTGTAGAAGTTACAAGCACTTCCACAGTGAGAGGTAAGTTCTCTTAGGCTAGGTTTACAGTACCTTAGTAAAGAAGAAAAAGATGCAGCTGAAGACTTCTGTTCCTGTACAGCTCTGCAGGTCTCACTGTTCCTGGGCATCAGTCGTGGGGACAAGAGGGAAGGAGTCGGGGGACTCCTGCACTGTACTAGCACCGTCAAAGCTGGCAACCGGCAAACTTTACTTTCAATGGCTGTTTCGGGTTTCAGCTCTTTGCGGTCCAGCAAATAGCAATAAGCGTGGTTCCTGGCTGCCAATATGGACTTTCCTCACATCTGAGGTCCCGCATTGACCTGAGGGGGGTCAGGATTGGTCAATCCTGCTTCGTGGGTGTCCAGAGGATCTTCCAAAAGCTTTCAGCCAGCTTACAAGCAACACACACAATCTGGTGTCCCTCTACTTGGCTCTACGGTTTCCTGCAGCAGTCTGAGGAAATGCAACCAGCTCCGAGATGGGTGTCCAGTAGGCTTACTTGGGAGTTGATTGGTCCCACCAACTCAAAGGGAGAAGTCGTCCTTACACGGCTTCTCTGTTGATGCGAACATGGCGATTCGGACCTGCAGCAGGGATTCACCAAGCAAACCAATGGTCCAAGAGTTGCAGCAGCTGTTCTCTTCAAGCTCTTCTTTGGTTCCTTCTTCCAGTGGTCGACTGTGCTTTCCAAGCCAAGCGACTCGCCTTTTATTCAGTTATCTCCTATTTATTCCAGCCTAGCTGCCACTCACCCAGCAGAGTGGCTGTCCCCGCCGGCCAGTCAGCCAGCCAATCACCACAAAGTGCATTTGGGTCTCCTAGGAGACTAAGCACAGGGAGTTCCAGGCACCTCCCTCACTTCCTGCCTATCCCAGACACTCTGGAGCCAGAGGCGGGTTTCACTCCTGAAGCCTGCCAAAGGTGAATGTACAAAGAGACCAAACCTGGTTTGGCACACAGAGAAAGACTCGAAAAGGACCTTTCCACAAAGAAATGGCAGAAAAAAAAACGGGCACCATTTTTACAACGATGGCTCAGCACCATTTTGAAAAACATGGCTCCTGCGATTTAACATCACCGGATCTGCTAACAGTTCGCGGTCGGGGTAAATCATGGTAGCTTATTTGGAAAACCACTGCCACCAGCCATTCTGAGGGAAAGGGTAACATGTGAATGCTTCATGAGTAACTAGACACAAGGGATACTAAGTAACCCCTCCAGCACTCTATTGTAAAATAGGGTGTGCTGGGTCTAGAATTTTACAGGGCTAAGTGAATTCAATTTCTCTCCACTGTTCTGGGAAACAGTAGTTGATCCCAGAGAAGGTATTTAAACCTTGAGAAATCTGAAAGACTTCCCTGTGTCACTGCACTGAAGGTGCTTTGTGACTCTATTGGACAAGATGATACCTATGGAGTTGGTTAGACTCCATAACCAAAAAGAAATACAGTGTATAAACTCTCATCAAAATACATGAAAGAGTGGGAAAAGGCTCACACTCTCTCCAGGTAAAGAAGTTGCTGGGGGTCCCTAAGCTAGAGGGAATTAGCACATTTTTGAGAATTCTCCCTAACATGAGGATTAATCAAATTATATCTATTAGTTGGTGGGGGTTGAGTCTAATAATATACCATTAAGGCATAGGGGATTGAGGAAACATCCCTGGAAGAGAATGGGGAGCATGTCATTTTCTCCAACAATGTCATCTGGTCTCCCCGAGAGTCACCTTGCCCCAGGTGGTTCTCTATCAAATAGCCACCCCCAGGGTAACTATCAGGTAGTGTCTGCCATCCCTTGGCCACATACGGGGACGCCATCTCAGGGAAAGGAGCGATAATATCATCAGATTCAACATAATACAGAGGGGCACAGAGGAGGGGTACAGCTGTACAGGGTGGCAGGGAGTAGAGGGTTGGACGGCATCTAGCGAGTTAGGTGGCGATGTGATTTTTGTTCTTTTGTTTTTCTGCTGCTCTCTTACACGTGGATTCTTCTTTTTCTTTGTGTGTGCGCTGTTTCTTCCTTTTCTTCTCAGTTATCCCATCCTCATCACCATTGTGCAAGTCTGACTCTAATAATGCACTCTCACACCAGTTGAATGGTTGCAAGCATGTTTCCTTTATGGTTGTTCTACATATCGTATATTTATATTTTGCTATGAATCTGGCTATGTGCACAGACGCAAGCCTTCTAGGAGATGTGTGTACACTCTGCCCACTTTTGCGTTCCTCCGCTCCATCATGCACCTCCCGGCAGGAAGTGCTGGCGTCCTGCGCAGTGACACAGCTAGTCCGTTTGGTCGCTTCTGCATATTCGAGGCAAACATTTACACCTTTCCACTTTAAAAATTCACCATCTACCACTGCACTACCATGAATAACTATTTATTTTTTCTTCATGGCTCTCATTTTTTCTCCTCTGGGTCTTTCCATTCCGCCTTCTTGAATGCTGTGTGTATCTCTCTCCACTTTTCTTCCCCTGCTTGTAGCGTCCTCCTCTATTTCTTCATATTTTCCTACATTTGCCATCTTTCCCTCTTTCTATCTCTCCTAAATCTTGTACTTTTTTTGCATCTTTTTATCTGTGTTGGACTTGGTGCTCCTGAATAAAATGTCACAACTTTACCTTTGTCTCTATTTTGCAGCACCAATTTGCACCATCAGTCGAGAGGACCTGAAAGAAGGGCTGCACGTGCTCATCCCCAAAGAAGATAGTTTACTGTATGCCGGCAGCATCAAAACATTGCAACCTCCCGACATGTAAGCAGCAGTTAATGCATCATTTATTTCTGTGCATACGTGCATACATGCCATTGATAAAGACGGACCTACTAGTTATTTTCTCTCTCATCCAGCTTGGCTGTACATATATGGATCCACTGGCACATACTTCATTTATGTACATTTGTAACTGCGCTCCTGATTTCCTCACAGCAACTTGCTTTTACCTCTTCTTTCTCCATGCATATTCACACTGCGAACATGACCAGAGCAGCCTGCTGGTTCTTCACCTTCACATGTGTAGAGCTGTCGCTGACCATGTTCACAAACCCTCTTCTCTACACATATATAAAAGTGACCTTGAATATGCCCAAACGTACCTGTAGTTCCTTTCTGCACATGCATGACTGCACCTCCCTGATTCACCAAATTGTCTGAACAGGAATACCCGCCCTTTCTCTGGGCATGTTTGTTAATGCACTATCAGTATATGCCGAACCACTCACTTGTCCTTCTTTGGTTCATATGTATCCAGATTTTCAAAATTTATGGAGTCTCTTGCTTCTTCACCTCCGCACATGTGTGTTGGTATTTCCACCCTCTGCTTCCCTCCAGCCTTCCAGGATGTGTTGATCAGCTTTCTCAGCTTTACTCTCCCCATACGCACAACTACTACCACAACATGCTCATGGCCCAAATCTTGTGCTACGACTCTGCATTTGCAGCTGGCAGCGTAATATTTACAGATGGCTCTTCTATGAGCATTTGTAGCTGTGTCCTCGACATGGTATGGTATTGTTTATTTGTAAAGCACCTATACACAAAGCAAGTGTTTCAAAGAGCTCAAGGAAGGAGGGGACAAGGGGAAAAAACAACAGTCATTAAGAGCCCTTGAATTTCTGAACGTTACAAGTCTGCACGGGCAGAGTGGGTGCATGGAACAAGTGCATATAATACAATTAACGGTGTAGATAACAGCAAATAGGTCTGACGACGATTCTGCAGTTTTTCCAAGTGCATTAAGGCGCCACCATGCAAGGAGGGGAGACAAGGGAATCACATATAGACGATCTTCAAGTCATGGGGCATTCAGATCGTGCAAGTGCGCAGATAGGTGCAGGAGAGGGGAAAGGGGACAAGTGCAGCCAATGGGGGGGGCAAGTGCACCCAGACAGTCAGAAGCTGGGGTAAGTGCTGAGAGATGCCACTCTCATGGGTCATTGACCAAATGCAGTAACGATGAGGCAAGCGCATGGCCCGGAGGCAAGTGTGAGAGGACTGGCGAGGGTTCCAGGGACCTGTGCGACTCTGAGGTTCACCAGGCGGCCAGTAAGCAGGCTGCACAGGAAAGGAATGTTAGAGCGGAGAGAAAGGTTAGCAGGGTAGAGGGAGAGAGAAGGAAGAGGAATGGCTTAAGGAGTCTCCGGAACTGAAGGAGACCAGGCGCAAGATGGAGTGTGGCCAGGAGGCTATTCCAGATGGAGGCCCCTGCAGAGGATAAAGATCTCCCTCCAAATCTCTGCTTGAAGAACCGGCTCACTCGTAGAAGGTTGGAGGTTGGTGAGCGGAGGGCCCGGGAAGGACAGTATTTAGGTAGGCAACATTGCAGAGGCCCCAGAAAGCCCTGTGTACAATGCAGACGGTCTTGAACTTGATCCTTACATCCACAGGGATGCCAGTTGAGGGATTTCACCACCGGAGAGATGCGGTCCCTGGGCTTGAGGCTAGGATAAGTCTTGCAGTTCTGTTCTGGATGAGTTGCAGAAGGCGCAGAGCAGAGGCAGGGAGATTAAGAAAGATGCTGTTGCACTAGTCCATCCTTGAGAACACCAGGCCTCTGGAGACAGTGAACGGCTTAGGGAAGGTGAGAAAAGGAAGAGTACCTCTGAGGAGGTGTAGCTGGTAGTTGGACTTTTTAGATATGGCCGAAATGTAAGTAAAGAAGGAGGGAGTGGGGTTGAAGATGACCCCACGGTTTTATGCCTCGCAGGTGGGTGCGGGCGCAGGGCCAAGGGAGGCCGGCCAGAGTGAGAGTGGTAATGCAGGAGTCCCAATGCGAACAATCTCAGTCTTACTGGGGTTAAGGCAGAGGTTGTTTACAGCACACCATGGCTGAATTGTGGACATACAGTCAGATATGAGTGAGGTAGAGGAGGTGGCTGAGGGTAGCCTGGGGAGATTTGCATGTCATCCGCATAACACTGGAAGTTAGAGATGACAGTGGCAATCACACGTGCAAGGGCAGTCATGTAGACATTGAAGAACCAGTGGGATAGGTTAGAACCCTGGAGAACGCCACAGGTTGAAAGAGTGATAGTCGAGAGAAAGGCCCCAAGTTCACCTGGGATGTGCGGTCGGAAAGGAAGGAAGTTAACCACGCCAGAGCCTGACCTGTGATTCCCAGGGTGCCATGCAGACGTGCAATCAGGATGTTGTGGTTTACCGTGTCAAAGGCAGAGTAGAGGTCAAGAAGAATGAGGACAGAGGGAGTGTTAATTGTCAAGATTTGAGAGCAGATCTTCACGGCTGTTCAGAAGTGCAGTTTCCGTGTCTCTGGATGCTCTAAAGCCAGACCGATGGTCATGGAAGCAACCAGCAGTTTCAGTGTGGAGGGTGAGCTGAGAGATAGCACGCTTCTCCAGGAGTATGCCCAGGAAACGGGTGATAGAGATAGGGCGGTAGGTTGCCGGAATGGAGGGGTCGGCAGAGGGTGCACAAGGGATTGCTTAAGAGGAGTTGGGAAAACTCCAGTGGCAAAAGAGAGATTGCAGAGATCAGCCAAGGCTGGAGCGAGAGAGTCAATGTTGTGGAGGGGCAGGGGTCCACCTGTCTGGATGATGGTATCATACTTGTATAAAGTTGTGTGAATGTTAGCGCTTGCCACACTCAAACTAAGTTATGGACATTGGCATGGGCATTGTCTGGATAGAGTTGTGATTAAAGGCAGGTACCGGCCCCGGGACGTAATTGCAAGCATTGGCATGTATCATGTTTCAAAGGGGCTGGGAGCACTAGGCTGCGTGAGCAACGGAATAAGATGATGAATGCTGACCAGCCACCACATATTAATGGAGTAGGCTTGGCTAACAGTTGCAGCGCACCGACTGGATTAGAAATGCTCCTGGAGCCGGATTGAAGGGATGGGCAAACGCCTGCCTGCCCAGCAAATAGACAGTATCACATAGCTGGCCGGGGCCGAACTTGGGCAAGGTTATGAATGTGAGAGGATGCCATGTGTGAAAGGGTCTGTAATTATCGGACGGTCCCAAATCTCGACGGAGATGCAGAGATGCTCGCTCACCACACCTGAGAGAATGCAGAGGTTTAGCGCCTCGCTTCCAGACAGCAATGCCAATTAACCAATCCACTAACAATTTCACCCCTATGCATACACCTCTCAAACTCTAACCAAACACAACCACAAGCCTACAACACAACAATCCGCACAAACTTCACTACACTGCAACAACTAAGCAAACCACACATAGACTTGCACAACAGCACACAACGAGTACTGACCGTAAAACACGCCAAGTCCAGCCAACAGCTCATCACTGCTCTCTTGCACTTTCCCAGTTTATTCCCACTAACTCACCCCCTGTCCCCTTTTTTCCCTTTTTCCGAGCCGCCAGAGCGCGAGGGGACCACTCCAGTGGTGATAGTGTGCAGTACAAATATCCTTTAACATTAACATTAACATGAAGCCTTCACAGACCGGACTTGTCTGGCAACCTCATCAGGTGTGACGGGAGTGGGAGAAGAGAGGAGAAGTGGTGGAAGGGCCAAGGGGGGCTCCAGAGGTGTTGGTGATTGAGGTGGTGTGGAAGAGAGAGAGGAAAGGAGGTCGGGTTTTTGCGGTGAAGTGTGCGGCCAGGGCCGAGCAAAGGTCCTGGGTTGGTGTGATAGAAGAGGAGGCTGCTGCACGATTGACCAGTTCCTTACAGATTTTCAAAAGGTTGGCCGTGTTGTCTGATGCTGTGGAGATGCATGATGGATGCAGAGTTGATTTTGCCTTTGAAGGAGGTGGCATGCCAGTTTGTGAGAGGGTCTGCCAGACGAATTCCATTTCTGCTCAGCTGCCCTACACTTGCGTGTAAGTGCAGCCCGATCGGAGTCATACCAAGAGTTGCACTTTTTGGAAGGCTTCAGTGGACCCTAAAGACAGGGGCAAGAGTATCAAGGGTATTAGAGATAAAGAGATTGAAGTTAGCTAGGGCTGTGTCATGGTGGGAGTCAGCTGGAGGAGTAGGAGGCGGAGAGTTGGTGGAGGCAAAGGCAGCCACGGCCACTCTTTTCATGGGTCTGGTGACTTTGAGACCAAGTGGCAGCACCGGGGGTGTTGATGGGAGAGGAGAGCTTCAAGTGTGATGAGAGAAGAGAGTGGTCCGTTCAATAGAGAGAGGTAGTGAGAGGGATAGAGAGAGAGATGTTGGTAGAGATGAAAGCATCCAAAGTGTGGCTCGCTGTGTGCGTGGAGCCAGAGGGTAAAATAGATAGGGAGAGAGAATCACATAGGTTGTGGAAGGGTCCTGAGAAGTCAGTGTCCAGGGGGATGTTCATCACCAAAGAGGAGGAGTTGAGAAGAGGAGCAAAGTAAAGAGGAGGCCAGGTCAGCCAATTCCGATAGCAAGAGAGTTGACTGTCCTGGTGGCTGATAGAAGGTGGCCATAGGGCAATAAGATGTAGAAGAGAGTGAAAGCCTGAAGACTAGGCACTTGAAGGAAGAATAGGCCTGAGTAGGGATGATGGACACAGGTATCCATTCTGGGAAGAGCAGGGCCAATCCGCCTCCTGTGCCCTTGGGCATGGGCACAGAGAGGATCTTGTATCCTTCAGGGAGGAGTGGGTCGCAGCTTGTGATGGAGCTGTCCTTAAACCATGTCTCCATGATGGCGAGTACATCAAGATCCATGCGTTCACAGAGGGTGCATATGTCAGACAAGTGATTGACAGCAGAGCAAGAGTTAAGCTTGACAATATGAGGCAGCTTGCCATCTTTGAAGGTCTTTCGCAGTGGGGCGCAGGGGATGGTGGACTCCCTCCCGCCCCCCAGTGCAGCAGAAGAGCCAGAAGGATAGTGGAGGGTGGCGGAGCAGCCAAGGCCAACAAGGGAGCCAGAAGAGTGAGGAAAGGTGAGGGAGCCTGTGAGGAGGAGGAGGGCACAGTAGGCAAGGGAGCCTGTGCAGAGGAGGAGGAAGGCACAACAGCAAGGGAGCCTGTGCGGAGGAGGAGGAAGGACAGTAGGCAAGGGGGCCTGTGCGAAGGGGAGGAAGGCACAGCAGGCAAGGGAGCCTGTCCAGGGGGAGAGGTAAGGTTTGAGAGGCGAGGTCGGAGCCTGTCAAATAAGAGAGGGTTGGGTTGAGGACCCTGAACCATGATGGTTCCATTCAGATAGACATTAATGATGACCCTGGAAATGGGAAAGAGGTCAAGGAGGACCTCCCAGGGATGCCACCGTTAATGGAAGAAGAGGCGATATTAGAGAGAAAGGTGACCATGTGGAGAGTCCACAAGTCGAGTGAGGGAACGACTGAGAGGATGTCTGTGAGAGTCTCTAGCGGAAGCCGTGAAACAGGTGTCTGCAATAGGAAGGCCTGGGTTGAAGCCCAGTATGTCCTTCTTAAGTTTTTTCCGGACAGATTTAAGATTAAATAGGAGAGGGATAGGAAATAGAGAAGCAGTTAGAGAAGATAGGATGGATAGATAGCGACATAGCTAGCTGCAGTGGCGAGGAGGACATTTACCACGCTGATGTACTAAGGCGCAAGGAGGGTTTGGGGGTGGGGAAAAATACATGGGGTGGGGCACAATGGGTAGGGGGAGGCACAAAGGACAAGGTAGGACGTGTAGGACATTAATGCAGGTTGTACTCACAGCAAAAGCTATTTGTAAAGGTAGAAAAGTAACAGTTGTGCAGCCAGTAAAAAGCAATAAAAAAATGGTAACAGCAAGTACACAGCCGTGTTCAGTTTTAGCTAAAGCAGACTGAAACATAATGCAGTAGGTGCACACAGCCAAGTTCGAGATCATGCACAGCAGAATGAAACTCATTGCAGCATGGTGCAAGGGTAACAGAAGCACCCAAATTCGTATTAAGCAACACATCCAAAAACGTTTTTAAATGCAGCAACACTGAATGCAGATGGTTCAAGGGAAACAGAAACACCCCAAATTCGAATTCAGCAACACACCCCAAAAACGTTTTAAAATGCAGAAACACTGAATGCCGATGGAGCACAGGGAAACAGAAGCACTGATATACATGTATTTAAGAAGTAGATGTAGTAAAAAAGGAATGAGGTTAGTTAAGAAAATGGATTGAGACTACAGCATTGGCAATGCCTCAGGAGAGTTAGTAATGGTAGAAGAGCCAAACTCACAGTCATTACTGCAGAGATTGTGGGAGGCCTTTGATCCAGAGACAGAGGACCAGTCCAGGAATTAGTCTGTGGACAGAACATCGTTAGAACAGAGTTTTCTATGGCACTCCAGGCCCTCCATGGCCTGGACAGGCACAGACAGGCACCTTAGAAAGTGGTCCTTTGAAACAGGTGAAAAGACAATGCTCCATCTATAACATGGATTGTGCCACTATTCATTCAAATCTGCACCTTATTCATGTACGCAGCTACTCACCTTTCTCTCCCTTTCCTCTTTTTATTATTATTATTACAGTATTTACTAAGTGCAGACCTAGCTTCGAGAAGCCAAGGAGTGCTTCACAGAGGTATACAACAGTATAGATGTATAACAGAGCGCTTTTCAGAGGTAACAACAGAACAGATCTACAGCAGGGGCAGGATACAGAGGCGCACAGAGGAGGGGTACAACCCTTGCGGGGGGGAACAAGAGGGGTGGACGGCATCTAGCCAGTCAGGTGGCACAGGGGCCGATGTGATGGGTCTTGAGTTCTTTTCTGAATTGTACGAGCATGGGGGCGAGCGTGACACTGACGGGCAGGAGATTCCATAGTCTAGTGGCATAGGCAGAAACGTCTTGTTTTCTTGTCCTTTCCTTTTTGCAGCGGCAGATTTCAAGTCTGCACATGTCCTGGCTTCTGATGGTACGCTCTTAGCCGGAGATGCTGAGTTCTCCAGCATGGGGTCTAGCATGGATTCACATATTCCCTGTCGTCAGGCCGAGAATCCTCGGAAAAAGAAAAAAGTGTTTCACTTTCACTTACAAACTGTCTTCCTCCTTTAAACCAATCACTGAGCACTGGGTCATACTGCCTCCAGCCAATGACTGCCCTCTCCCTAAGCCCCTCCTCTGGCAGCCATCTTCAGATTTTTAATGCACGTTCAAGTGTTGGGAGTCCGTGTGTTTTGCTCCGTGAGCTTTTCTACATTTTCACGCTTTTTTGCGACAAAAAGTTCTATTTTTGATCAGTTGAGTCTGTGTGCTCTGTCGCTCCTTTGACCAGCAAGCAGGGATCCGTTTGTCGGCGTCTTCAACGCCACTCAATGGCAAGAATCGTCGAAGTTTCATTGAAGATTCCAGAAGAACATTTGTGCCTACTCCGCACGCCGGACCATGTCGAAGGAGAAGGAGGAGGGAGGCTCCCTCTTCAAGCTCTGCTCCAGCTGCAGATTGAGAAACATGTTTGTGGAAGACAAACACCTTCATTTTCTCTACTGTCTCCATCCGGACCACAAGGAAGCAGATTGTGAAATCTGTCTTTGTTTTTCCAAGCGTACCGTCAACGATCGTCTCAGTAGGTTAGTGGCGTGGCTCAACGCCAAGGCATCTACCCCGTGGCGCAAGCAGCACTATGCCTCACCCAGGACCGGCCGGTCCAAGTATCGGGATTGTAAGTCCTTTGTGGGTGCTGCACCCGTGGGGGCCCGAGATGTGCCAAGCACCGCAAGTCAATTTCCGTCGGGGTCGCGCAAAAGTGGGTCCCGCGACTGGCAGGGTGTGCTCATCGTCACCGTCTGCCTCCACCTCCAGTCATTGCTCCAGTTCCTCCATGAAGAGTAATTCGGCTAACCTAGGGAAGCTGCAGGAGAAGCCAGAGAATACCAATAACGCAGGGAAAGGTGTCCGACCTACCCCTGAAGGCCCAGGCAAAATCATCCTCGACGATCGAGCTGGTGGCGGCCGCCCTCTTGAAGGCAAAAGGGGCTTACCCGGTCCAGGGGGCCCCGGTGGCTCCCAGGGTATCCCTTCCCCTGAGGCAGGAGGCCTCGGCGAAGCTGTTGGAGAAGACGCCGGAGAAGAGGATGCAATCTCTTAACCCAAGACCGACCCCTCAGGATGCAAAAGTGGGGAGAAGCCTCAACCGTGCTACAGGGCACGGATATTTCTTCCTTGGATGAGGAGGACCTGGTGTCCGTTCACACAGTCCCAGAGGACATGGGGAAAGATGACAGTGGAAATGCTTAGGTGAACGACAGAGGAAATGCCGACGACGAGGGCACTGGGCCCAGAAAACCTACTCCCCCGACACCTCCAAGGGACGTTTCGCTGGACATCCCCTCGACCATCCACACCCTGGTGTTGGAAATCCAGAAGAGGATCCCGATAGCGCCTCCGGCCCCTACGACACTGGGCCAGCCCCCGGCAAAAAAGATGAGACACACCCTACCCAGCTGCATCAACCTCTGCACTTGCCCTTCCCCCTTTGCCCCCCCCTTCTCCCCCTAAGGGATGCAGGGACGGACACAGTGACTACCATGATGGGCAGAGCATCAGAGTTCTTCCAGCTGACGCCAGAAGAGACCAGGAAGGAAGGTTTCCTTTACCAACGGCATGAAGCCAAGAGAAAGACCATTCTAGCTATGCCTCTCCTGGACGATGTTTGGGACGAGAGCCTGGCGTTCATGAGAAACCTGGCCTTGGCCCCGGCAAAGAGGGATAGGCTGGAGAAAATGTACGGGATGCTGGAGTCTGCACCCAAGTGCCTATGTTTGCAGCCTTCTCCGGACTCAGTGGTCGCGGCGGCAGCAAGAAAGAAGTCATCTAACCCCTCGTCTTCAGCCTCAGTCCCTCAGACAGCGAGAGGAAGAAATTAGATGGCATGGGTAGGAAAGGGTGCTGGACATGCCTTTTGACTGGGACAACCTCTTTACGACAGCCGTCGTAAAATCGTTGTTGGCCATTAAGACCGAAACAGAGACGGCTCGTGCCCCTGGCACGCTTCAGCAACATCGTCCTTCCTTTCGTGCCTCAGGAGGAAAGTCTGGCAGATCTTCGAAGGGCTTCGGCTGGGGATCCTCTTCATACCGCCAGCCTTCCCGATCCACGACTCAGGAGGGCTGCAGGGGCTGCACCAAGGCTTTCGGAGGAGGTGGCCAATGTCGTTGTTGCTCCCAAGGCGGCACGCAGGCCCTGAAGCAAGATTGAACCGGCCAGGACGTCGGGCCCCCACCCTTGCACCCCAGTGGGAGGCCAGCTGGCGGGCTTCGTCAGCGAGTGGGAAAAGATCTCCACCGATGGATGGGTGCTAGACTCTCTTGCCCACAGACACACTCTGGAATTCCAACGAAAGTGTCCACAGATGCCACCGGTGACCTGGCAGGAGAAGCACATCCCTGAGCTCCTGCAGGAAGTACGGGCCATGATAAGAAAAGGGGCGAAAGAGCTGGTTCCAAAGCGGCTCCGGAGTCTACTCCAGATACTTCTTTGTAGAGAAGAAGACCGGGGGCTGGAAGCCCATTCTAGACCTGCAGCGCCTCAACAAATACCTCAAGTCCCAGAAGTTCAGGATGGTCACATTGCAGCACAGGCTCAGCCAATTGGAGAAAGGAGACATTCTGACGTCGCTGGATCTGGAGGACGCTTACTTCCATGTCCCCATTCACGAAAATTCCTGCGCTTCGTAGTGCAGGGAAAGCACTTTCTATTCAAGGCACTCCCCTATCGTCTGAAGTCAGCAAAGTGCCTGGCACCGGTGGCAGCCCACCTGCGTCTACTGGGGTACACATGTACCCGTACCTTGATGACTGGCTCATCTGAGCCAGGTCAAGGGAATTGGCCTTCGAGCACACAGAGAGAACCATCCGGCTGCTGACAGATCTGGGGTTCTACGTCAGCTAGCCCAAGTCCAGCTTGCTACCATCACAGGACGCACTCTTCTTAGTGGACAGACACAACACGTTCTCCTGCCTGGCGGCTCCCTCGGACGAGCGGATGGCAGCCCTGCTATGCGAGGTGCAACGGCTGTTGACACTGATGACTACCACGGTGCGGACCATCAAGTCGCTGCTCGGCATGGTGTCGTCGTGCATTTACACGATCTGACTCGTGTGGTCCAACATCTCCGGGGGCATGGATTTCCAGAGCCCCCGTACCAGGAGACGGTCACCACGGACGCTTCCCTGGAGGTCTAGGGAGCCCACACCGGACGTCTCCACGCCAGAGGCCTGTGGCTGCCGGAAGAGAGGGATCTCCACAATGATGTCCTGGACCTACTGGCAGTGTTCTGAGCCCTCAAGTTGTTCCTTCCGTCCCTCAATGGCAAGCTGGTGAGGGCCTTCACAGACAATACCACGACGATGTTCTATATCAGGAAGCAGGGGGGACCCAGATCCTCAGCGCTCTCCAGAGAGGCACAGGACATGTGGCACTGGGCTGTCGCCCAGGCAATGTTCCTCATTCCTTTTCACCTGGCGGGGGTCAAGAACACCATTGCCGACTCCCTCAGCAGGAAGCTACGCTCTTGCCACAAGTGGGAGCTTCGACAAGATCAAGTGGACAGCCTCTTCCCCAAATGGGGCAGACCACAATGAATTCCAAATGTCAGAAATTCGCCAGCAGGTTCCACCAGCCGAGACGCATGGGGGACGCGGTTTTCCTTCCCACGGGAAGGCCTGTTCCTGTACGCGTTTCCTCCATTGCCTCTCCTGCTGCGAGTCATCAATCAACCAAGACGGTGCCGATGCAGGATGATCCGCGTCACCCTGGCGTGGCCGAGGCAGATATGATACCCGGACTTTCTCATCCTGTCAACGTCACCTCCAGTCAAGCTGCCAGTGGTCGCGGATCTGCTCACCATAGAAGGAGGCGCAATCCTGCATCACAACCCAGGATCTCTGAACCTGAAGGCTTGGCTCCTGCAGCCTTAGAGTTCAGAGGGTACAAGTTACCGGCGGAATGCAGAGAGGTCCTTGCCAGAGCGTCATCAACACCTTAGTGCCACGGGCACAGGTGGAAGCGTTTTGCTACGTGGTGCTGGTCGCAGAAGATCAAACCTCTGAGGGTCACACCCCTGCAGATTCATCTGTACTTGTTGTCTTTGTCCAAGGCGGGGCTGGAGCATGCCTCTATCAAGGTGCATCTGGCGGCTATCACCCACTACACCAGGTCTTCAGGACGATTTTCTCTTTGGACCCACCATCTCGTCAAGGAGTTCCTCAAAGGACTGTTTCGATCGTTCCCGTCGTTGAAGGCTCCTGCCCCGGCGTGGAAACTCAACATGGTGCCGACGAGGCTCAAGTTCCTCTCGTGGAAAACAGCTTTCCTTCACCTCTGCCAAGAGAGTGGGTGAAATCAAGGCCCTATCCTGCAAACAGCCATATCTGACTTTCCACGAATCAAGGGTGGTGCTGCGGACGCACCCCTCCTTCATGCCAAAGGTTCCGTCGGAATTCCACCTCAACTACCTTTTGGTATTACCTGTGTTTTTTCTGAAGCCTTTATCACGGGCTGAAAGGGCCTTGCACTCGTTGGACGTTGCTCGTGCTCTGAAGTTGGCACGCACAAAGAGTTTTTAGAAGATGTCTGAACTATTTGTGAACTTTGATCCTGTGCACCATGGGAAGGCCGTGTCCAAGGCTTCCATCTCCATGTGGCTCTCCGGCTGTATCACACTCTGCCAACAAGATATTTCTGGGCTTGTCACTGTTACTTGAGGTCAGGCCCAGACAAATCTTGTTGCTGTCTGTAGAACACACAATAAGCTCGTAAAAGCACTCTACAGCACAACACGTGGTCGTTGAACCCATTTTCCCACAATCCTCTTAGACATCTAGGATCATCTAAGAACATTATATATGCGCATTGGCGCTAAGGTTTGTCTGCCCAATTCCCCCTCTATTCGTGTTACCAGTTAAATGCTTGGGCAAAACCTTCTATTGTTACTAAGCAACCAATACCCCTCGTGTAATTCCTTTTCTTTCAGGATACCAGGTTTTAAAAGGATTATGGTGACAGACTAACACAAGCCTAACACAGGAAATGAGCAGAGTGGTCATAGGTTACAGCAAACACCTTGATAAACACATTCTCCAGCATGGGGTCTGGCATGGATTCACATGCTCATGAATATTCCCCGTCGTCAGGCTGGGAATCCTCGGTAAAGAAAAATCAGTATCAGTTTCGTTTCTGATCTGTCTTTCGTAGTAGTAACCAATCACTGATCTCTGCGTCATACTGACCACAGCCAATGACTGCCATCTCCCTAAGCCCCGCCTCTGGCAGCCATCTTCAGATTTCTACCGCACGTTCAAGTGTTGGGAGTCCTCGTGCTTAGCTCTCGAGCTTTTGCTGCGTTTTCGCGCTTTTTCAGGTGAATTTTCACATTTTTCGGTTAATCGAGCCTCAAGCTCCACCGTTTCTACTCCCGTTAACGGGTACCCGTTGCGGGATTTTCCTACGCCCCTCAAGGGTGAAGATTTCGTCGAATCAACCTTTTGGAGGATTCCAGAAGATTTGCGGCCTACTTCGAGATGGCCCAGGACGCGAGTTCGTCACCCGGACCCAAGCTGTTTCGCAGCTGCCCTGGATGCGGGCTGCAGAATGTGTTTAAGGAGGACGAGCATTCGCGATGCCTCTACTGTCTTCATGGGGACAAGACTCATGTAGAGAAGGACTGCCAGTTCGGCAAGAACTTGTCGGAGCGGACAATGAGGGACCGTCGATCCCGTCTCGCCAGCTGGTTGGAGAAGGGCTCAACGGGTGAGAAGAAGAAGAAAGGGTCCGAGCGGGCTTCTAAGTCCTGTGCGGGCGCCCCGGCGACGGGGGCCCAACACCAGGCCAAGCGCTGCGAGTCCGCTGGCTCCGGGAGCGCCGAAAGGTCGGGCTCTTCGGTCGCCAGGCAGGGCGCACCTTCCCCGGCACCGTCAACCACGAGCCAGCGCTCCGGTTCGGGGAAGAGGAAGTCCGAGACCCCGGGTAAGCTTCGGGAGAAGCCCCGTCCGGTCTCGGGAGAGGGGGAGCGAGGCGTCGCCCCTCCCCCTAAGGAGAAGGCCCGGGACGCACCTAAGGTGGTGAAGGCCCCTACCCAGCAGGCAAAGCCCTCTATCGAGGCGATCGCAGCGACTCTGGCCAAGCCGGCAGAGACCCCGCCAGCGGAGACTGCCTCCGGGACTAGAGTTTCCCTGCCGCCAAGGAGGGAATCCTCTTTTCAGCCCATCGTCATGGCCACCATGATGGAAGAAGCGAGGGGGGGCACGGTAGCCTCCTCAAGCTCGGAGTCAGCCTCGGAGGAGGAACTGACCGAGGCCGTGAGGAATCTCGAAGTCCAATTCGAGAAGGTTCGATCCCGTAAGGAAGATCCTCGGTAGATAACCGAGGAAGACGACGATGGCGAGGAAGAGCAGCCTTGCCTTCTGGCGCAGCCGGAACCTAGGCCTCAGGATAGCTCGGCGGCCATTTTGTCTGCGATCCAGTCCTTATGCTCTGAGATAAGGACGAGATTACCACGGCCCAGGCCGGAGGACCCGCAACCTGGCCCGTCGGGAAGTCCTCAGAACAAACGACGGAGGACCCAGCCCTCTCCTCCACTCGCCCCCGTAAGGCCTACAGTTCCCTCCTCGGGAGATGACGGTGCGGTGGGCTCGACGACGGGTTCTGAGGGCGACGACGACGGAACGGGTCTCCCATCGCACGGGCCTCTCCGCCCGACGAGATTGGCTCATTCCACGCCATGATCGCCAGGGCGTCCGAATTGTTCCAGCTCTGCCCGGAGGAGCAGAAAAACGAAGGTTTCCTCTATCAGCACCGGGAGGCCAAGAGGAAGACTGTCATCGCAGTGCCTCTAATCTATGACATCTGGGAGGAGGGCCTGTCGGTACTCAAGAACCCCTCCACGGCACCGGTACGAGAAGAAATACCGGGTCCCTGAGACCGCTCCCCTGTGCCTCAGGGCCCAGCCAACGCCAGACTCGGTTATCTCGGCGGCGGCGAAGAAGAAAGCGGCGGGGTCAGGAGCCTCAACGTCGATTTCCCCTCCGGACGGCGAGTGTAGGAAGTTGGACGCCATGGTGTGAAAACATAAAAATTGATATGAGGCTGGGAAGCCCAAAAGAAACACACCAACACAGGTTACAAAGGACATACAAGTGCTTTATTTAAAAGCTACAACAGTTACCAAAAGTCAATTGACAAACGGATAGCTATTCGGCTCTCAGAGTAACGTAACGAACTTCAACGAAGGTACGATGCATTAGTAGAGAGACCGTACATTGGAATACTTGGGCTTTTATATTCTTTGTCCAGCCCTTGGACAACCCCCTCGCGGGTTAACCATTCTTGGGACCAGGCCTAGGGTTCCTTGCCAGGTCAATCCTATAATGTATGCATTTTGATCAGTTCCGCTGATACAGTTGTTCATTTACACATAAGTCAGTGATAGGACAAGGTCTCAGTTCGCGACCCCGACAAGTGGCCTGTAGGCATATTAATTATTCGTGTGTGTGGAGGTCACAACGGCCAGAATCTCACTCAGAATGTTATTCGGCCTCCATTTTGATGTTCAGGGTGACTTCCACTTTACAAGAGAACCTAAAATGGCGGCTAAATCGAAGATGGCGACTTACATAACTTTTCGTTAAGGTCAAGACCTTGCCGTGGAGTCTATTTACATGAT
Organism: Ambystoma mexicanum; assembly: GCF_040938575.1. Classification (NCBI taxonomy): domain Eukaryota; kingdom Metazoa; phylum Chordata; class Amphibia; order Caudata; family Ambystomatidae; genus Ambystoma; species Ambystoma mexicanum. Next base: position 996,211,265 of record NC_090926.1, on the reverse strand, counting down.
ATTTTAGACAACTTGGCGTAGGCCAATACACATTCAAATACTGCGATAGGAGGCATTATATCATTTCAATTCCAACAGACCCTCCTTTTGGCCTATGCCAAGTGCTAATATCATTTCTAATACTTTTGCAAATAACTCCATCTGCTGTCATCCATACATCCCGAATCATTGTCTGTAATATCTATAGCCATTAGGTCGTTCATCAGAACCTCTTGTAACACAAACTCTTTGGATGTTGTATCTGGGGCATATATTCTATGCCCTATTGTGCTCACTGCTTGGGCACAACATCCCCCTAGCATTCCACATATACTCGGAAGACATTGAAAACAGCAACAAAGGAATAGCAGGATCCCCAAAATAACTAGAATAACAGAAAGAACCTTCCAACCCCAAGATCGTAAAGAATCCCAGAACCAGGTGCTAAGATTCCAATCTCCTACAGGGATATGTACTTCAGAACTAAGAATATGCAAGTTCTGTATTGCTTTAAAAATTGTCGGCGAGGAATCTGGTACAAAAACACAGCAAGCGGACCCCACCAATTTGCATACTCCACCTCGTTCCTCCAAAATGACGTCTAATGCCATCCGATTTTGGAGTGTTACCAATCTTATTGCTTTTTGTTCTAATGTCATATTGTAGAGTATGTCCGTGGTCCGGTTGATCGTTCTCTCCAATATCCTTGCTAATCCCCTAATGTTCTCAGAGTTTGTTATTTGTCCCCAAAAGGGCACAACTGGAGAAACCTCCAATGTACTAGCTACAAATACCCCGGGTAACAGGATTCCTAAATAACAGGTTCCCTGCCAGTCCTTGGGCAACCAGGGAAATGCTAAACTACCACAAACAAAATATACAGGCCCCCCTACATACAGAGGCCTGTTTTCTCCAGTCAAATTTACAATGTTCATACAACCGTCAAAATCTCCCATTGGCCGAGTGCCATTTCTTTGTACACAAAAGGGGACCGAGTCAGGGCTATGATTTATAGAGTAGGAAGGAGGCACGGCGTCCTTATTGCCTATCGGAGCCATTTTAAAGGAAATTAAAGTTTGAAAAGGAAGAGACAGTTTATCAGACGGCCTAATAGAAGCGACATTAGGTTTATTTCTATTTGCAAAAAGCGAGCATCCCAGGGGAGTTAATTCACGTTTCTCAAAGTCATTCAAATTAGTTCCATCAAAGTTCCCTGAGATGCTATCATTCCAACGGCCAAAGAATAGTGCTCTAAGAGAGGCATAGCAAGCCGTCGTTAAAGGTAAAGGGTGAATATACCATCCTAGTCCCTTGTTCCCATGTTGCGGTAAATGAGTGCAAATCCAACAATTACTCTTATTAAAAATGGCATGCGTTGCATTCATTACTATCATTAGAGTGTTGTTATGATACTTTTGTCTATGTTGGGAGTCTCTAGGGGACAAAGTGTGAAGGTGTACAGAGGGAGTCAAAGCAGTTGGTACAATCTCGGTCGGTAGTAGAGGTTTTAGGGGATAGATTTCTTCAAAGTACCAAAGTCCTACAGCAGTAATTGCAAAAATAACAATTATCATTATCAAAACACAGCAGTACATTTTCGGGGCCCAGGCACATTGTTCATTGTCCAAGTTGGTCACCCCTTTACTCACAAATCCAGTGCGGGGAGCAGCAGTGGAGGTGGCAGGCATTGTAGTTCCTCAATCGACGACCCCAATGTTCGTTGCTGGCGACGCTACGGTCGCGCGATTTCTTAGTTCTTCCCAACCCTAGCCAGCAGAATCCCTTTTGTTCAACAGAAACCCCTGCCGTAGTTCTATTTTCTTCGTCGAAGGTTGTACCTGGTGGTACCCAAGATTGTTTGATCCGAAAATAAGGTGTCGTCACTTCCTGAGGGAAGCGACGTGTCGGAGGCGACGGAAGTCGCAGAGCTTGAAACAGTGTTTTCCGGAAGTGATTTTTCAAGAGAGTGCGGAAACGAAATGGACTGTTCCCCAAGCTCCACGGGCTCAGAGAGATTCTCCGACGCACTCACAGCGCTGTTTGCTTCTCCAAGATCAGAGACCGTAGCATCAGCAAGGGGTTCTGCTTCTTCTGTAACGTGTGGCATCGGGTGAGGAAGTTTCTTGACATGTGTCGCATGGATCCAGTGTTTCTTCCCCGCCACCCGCACTGCTGTCCGGGGGACCAACAGCACCTGGTAGGGTCCCTTCCAACGAGGAGCGAGACAGGAAGACCTTTCGTAGGCCTTCACTAGGACCCAACTTCCAGGCTGTATATCGTGTCCTGGGCCCGTGAACCGTACAGGTAAAGCCGAATACACCTGGTGATAAATGAAATACAGGTTTTTAGTTAACTGGTTACAGTAGTCTACAAGCAATACATTTTCCACCTCCCTCAGAGCTTTAGGTTTTGGGAGACCCCAAATGTTAGCAGGTCTCCCCATCACTACCTCAAATGGAGAAAGCCCAGTCTTAGTTTGAGGTGTGGTACGCATAGCCAATAATACAATAGGTAATGCATCTGGCCATTTCAGTTTGGTATCGGCACATGTTTTTGCAAGCTTATTCTTTAAGATACCATTGTGTCTTTCCACCAACCCAGCACTTTGAGGATGTCTAGCTGAGTGAAATCGTTTCTCACTATGTAAAGCTGTGCATATCTGCAAAATTACTGCTGCAACAAAATGAGGACCATTGTCCGACCAGATTACCCTTGGGAGCCCAAATCGAGGAAAGAATTCTTTTACCATAATCTTTGCAGTGGTCATGGCGGTAGCATCTTTAACGGGGAAAGCCTCGACCCATTTACTGAAGGCACAAATAATTACAAGAACATATTTCAGATTGTTACATCGTTCCATCTCAATAAAATCAAAGTGAATGAACTCAAAGGGAACAGAAGGGGGCCCAAAGCTTCCCCTTGGAGTTACTGTCCCCTTACCCACATTGTGCTGTAAGCAGATCATGCAATTTCGAACATGTCTTTTTGCAGTCTCCAGAATCTTGTTATTCACCCAAACTTGTTCTAACATTTTCGTGATCTGCTGGGCACACACATGTGTAGGACCGTGTGCCATCGTAACCATTGCCAATACATATGAATCAGGGAGCAATCATTTTCCTTCAGATGTATCTACCCAACACCCATCATCATCTAGTTTCCCCATTCCTTCGGCCCACCTTTTAGATTCTTCTGTTGTGGCATCAGTTTGAATATCTCGCACAGACCCAATACCTTCATCCATTATATAAGCATCTTTTATTTCCCTCAAAGCATACATGTCCGTGCTAAGGTCTGTGGCCGTTTGCCTGGCTATCAGGTCCGCAAAAGCGTTCCCTTTTCCCACATCATCTATGACCTTACGATGTGCTGCACATTTCATGATCGCTAACTGCCTAGGGAGTGAGAGTGCCGAGAGCAATTGCACTATCAAGGGGCCATGCTGAATCTTGGTCCCATGTGAGGTCAGAAACCCTCTTTCCGACCAGAGCCTCCCAAAGTTGTGAGCCACCCCAAAGGCGTACTGGCTATCGGTGTATATATTTACTATACGCCCTTCGGAGAGTTCACAAGCTTGGGTCAATGCTATAATCTCTGCGGCCTGCGCGGAGTTATGCGAAATTCTCTTAGTTTCAACAACTTTACTCAATGTAGTAACTGCGTAAGCAGCTGTAGATGTACCAGCTGAGAGTTTGAAGCAGGAGCCATCACAAAACAGCTCCCCTTCTGCATTGTCCAAAGGAGTATCTATAAGATCTATCCTGTCCTTCGTTTCTTGCTCAGTGGTATACAGGCAGTCGTGTAATTCTTCGCCACCGCAAACAGTGTTTTGCGGGAAAGGTAAGAGTTCAGCCGGATTAAGAACACAACACCTCTTAATTTGAATGTGCGGGGCAAACAGAATGAGTTCATACCTTGTTAACCGTGCAGAGGTGAGGTGTTGCGTTTGGTTTTTGTTCAATAGGATATCTACAGAGTGAGGTACCATCAAAATCAAATCATGGCCTAGGACCATTCCCTCACTCTGTTTTACAGACGCGGCAGCAGCAGCGACAGCTCGCAAACATCTTGGCAAAGCGCATGCGACAGGATCAAGGGCGGAGGAGTAGTAGCCGCACAGCCTATTCTTCCCTCCGTGTTCCTGTGTTAACACAGCCAAAGCACATCCATCACATTCATGCACAAACAACACAAAGGCCTTGTCATAATGGAGTACCCAGAACCGGTGCAGAGCATAACGCGGTTTTGAGAAGCTCAAATGATCGTTGATGTTCCGATTTCCATGGCAGTGGCAGAGAAATGCCCTTCTTCGTCAAAGCCAACATCGGTTTTATCACTAGCGAAAAGTTCGGGTTCCACAACCTACAGTAAGAAGCCATACCTATTAAGGCTCTGACTTCCTTCTGTGTATTTGGAACAGACATGCCAGAAATGTGTTTTATTCTTTCAGGTGTCAATCTTCTCCCCTCCTTTGACAGGAGGTAACCTAAATAGGCGACCTCCTGACAACAATATTGACATTTTTTGAGCGAAGCTTTATGACCATTTTTGGCTAGATGAACAAGCAACAGTATAGTGCCTTCTTTACAAGCACTTTCAGAATCTGCAGCCAAAAGCAAATCATCGACATATTGAAGCAGTGTACAAGTAGGTGGCAATTCAAGGGTGTTGAGCTGCTCTTTTAAAGCTCTACTATAAATGCTTGGACTTTCAGTATACCCTTGAGGTGCCTTAGTAAATGTAAATGAGCGTCCCCCCAAGGTGAACGCAAACAAATATCTACTTTCCTTATGTATAGGGATGCTAAAGAAAGCGTTTTTTAAATCCACAACGCTGAAGTGCGTAGCCGTAGCAGGGATCATTGTCAATATCGTCGTCACATCAGGCACAATTGGAAATTGTGGGGCGACAACTCTGTTAATAGCACGAAGATCAATTATGAACCGGTATGGGATTGCATTGTCGCCTTTCTTATATACAGGCAAGATCGGACTGTTACACAAACTACCTGTAATCTCCTCGATCACCCCACGATGCACAAAATCAGAGACAATGCATTTTAAAGCACGCTCGCCCTCAACTGATATTTTATACTGCGGAATGCGTGGTAGTTTAACTCCATGTTTCAAAACTATTTTAACGGGCTCAATCCGTAGTACCCCGACATCATTGTCGTCAACTGCCCATAAACATTCCGGGACAATGCTAAACTCAGGAGGTAAAGGTCGAATCAGAAACTGAGAATTAGGAAGTTGCTGTGGTGAAACCGTCAGCCGTACTCCATCAGAGGAACAATGAATTACTGCATTCAATTTCTTTAACAAATTCAACCCCAGCAAATTCACCAGTTTGAAGTCAGAAGAAAAGGGCAATGGTCCGTAAAGGGACCCAAAGAAACAGACACCGGTGAAGAAACCGGACAAACAATTGGTATGCCAGAAAACCCAACGGAAACATTTGTTTGCCCTGACAGTGGAATGTTTGGAACCCGAGAATGATCAATGGAGCATTTCTGTGCTCCAGTGTCTATCAAAAACTGGTGTTTCCTATTCCCTACTAATAATTCAACGAAGGGGCCTTTCTGATTAACGGGAATAGGTGAAGGTTCCAAACCCTGCTTCGGGCAGTTCTAATGAAATGGAGTATCGTCAGACGGAAGCTCTTCAGAAAGGTAGGCAGCAGAAGGGTGATCAAATATGTTCCTCGAGTCCACACTCGAGGTCTGATTTTCCCGTGAAAAAGGTTGCTGAGGATCTTGCAAAAACTGATCTCTATCAGGGCCCCCTGCTCCAGGGCGGCCCCTGGGTCGTCTACCCATACTCCCAAACGCACTGTTTGACCTTTGTCGAAGGACGGGGAACTGTGCTCGCCAATGACCTTCCTGGCAGCAATAAGCACATTGATTAATATTCACAGAACCCAAAGGAGCATTTCCTTTTGGGACATACTGACCTCTGGTCTGTGTTCGTGCCTTCTCTGGGGTTTCTAACAATTTGTTGTAATAATACTTTGGTTTTCAAGTCGCCTTTCATCTTTTCTATTTTCTCCTTCTCATTATTAACACGGTTCTCATAATACTGAGCCATGTGCAAAACCTCAGATTGAGATTTTGCCTGCCAAGCGCTCTCAGAGGACATAATCTGTGACTGGATGTCGGGCAACAATCCACGCACAAATTTGTCCACAAGCAACCTTTTCCCAGACTCTGTACCCAAATCCTGCCCACTAAAGTCAGAAAATACCTGCTCGAATCTATTAAAGAATTTGGTGGCGCCTTCAGTTTTCCCTTGAACACAGGCCGTAAGCTTGTCCCAAATAATTATTTTCTCTGGAATTATAGTTTTTAATTTTGCGACAATTCTATCAGGCAAAGTAAGTATTACCTGTGGTGGTTCCTCACCTGCTGGTCTTTCCCCATCAATCCTAATCATATTAGCCCACGTATCTCCCAACCCTGGCACATCGTTTATTGTCCGGACCTGCTTCCATACATCAACGGGTAGGAGTACAGGGAATAGCAAGTCAATATCACTTAAGGTGAACACAGAGGACTGTAAGACGGACTCTATCTCTTTGTAAAACCCTGTCGGGTTTTTCCTAAGATCGGGAACTGATTGTCTAATGGTGTTCAATTCCTGTTGTGAAAACGGGACGTGAACGAATTGCGATACATAATGTGCAGGGATATCCACCAGTCCCAGCGTTGGCGGGAATCTCAACCTTTGGGACAAAGGTCGGAGGAACCTCTCTCATAGGCAACTGAGATATAGGTACCTCCGGCCGCTTACTAAGCAACAGAGCCAGGTCGAGCGCTAAGGCAGCCGAAGAAGTGTCGGGCGAAAAAGCCCTTTTACAAATCCCCAACAATTCTATGGGGATACTAACCTTCTTTCTTACACATTCTTCTTGCAGGTACTGTACCATTACCTGAATTTCCTTTCTTTGCATTTCTACTGTATACTGACTCTACGTGTCATATACTTCATCTGGCGGAATCGATGAATCCGAGATCCATCGAATCGCATCTTTGGTACAAATTCGTACTTCCTCAGGTGCCGATATACGACACGGAAGGAACCGTTTCTGTACATACAAACTGTCGTCTTCATCATCCTCATCTCGTGCTTTCTCAAAGTTCCTCCTATACTTAAACAATCTTTCAACATGACCATGTACTTTCTGCTCTGTGTCCCTCGAAAGTGCCAAAGCATTTAGATCTCTCACCCCTTGTGGAAGATCCAAATTCTGTAATCTACCCCACATCACACATAAATGAGTCCCCAAACCTTCGATAAAAACATTTTTCTCGGGAAAACTGTTCAAATTTGATAATGTGGAAAAAACATTAACTTGATCACCTTTCTCCATACAGTGCTTAGCCCATGCAAACAATTCCTGTTTCTTATCTGCAGAAACAGTATTACGAGTGACTATCTTTGACTATCTTTGATCCTGCACCTTGATGAACTTCAGTCAATATGGGACCACTCGGGAGCGGAGGTGCAGGTAAATTTAATAAAGGTGCAACTATCGGCGCAGAAGGAAGGGGCGGTGCGATAGGTGGAGGAACAACAACTAGAGGAATAGGAACATTAGGTTGTACAAGGGGAACAGGAATAACAACAGGAACAAGAGCAGGAATGGGCAGAGCGCCCAAGAAAGGATCATACGTAGGCGGCGCAGAAGCACCAGGCCTGCGTTCGTTTAACAATGTTTCAATAAATTATTCGGAAACATGAAAATCTTTAGCGGGGTACATTTTCTGGATTCCAAGTGAAAAAGCCCCATCCATATGTTTAACTGATTCTGAATGTTTTTCTTTATCATATAACAACGCTTTTTCGGCATTTGTTTTATGACGGCGTGCATGTTTATCCCTACTTTTAAGCTGCTGTAACGCTTCTTTTTTCCAATTCTGTAAAACATCAAAGGCTGCAGGTCTAGCCTTCTTTTTTAGCAAGACCGATTCTAGGTATTCAATATGGGATATCTCAAAACTGCCATTGATTGGCCACTGAAATTCGGAGGCATGTCTGGTCTGTCTGTGCCAAATATCATTAAATACTATACTACCAATGCCATACTTACAGTACATAGTACATGCCGGCGACCCCTCCTGTGGTGCCGGGCGGCTAAATTCCAAAGATTGTCGATCGCTGCGGAACAGAGCCCTAAAGCAGCTAGACAATTTCCCAGGCATTTCACAAAAAATTGGTGTTACCTGGTCAATAATTGTGTCTGCAGATACAATACGCCAAATTCAAATTGTCAGGGTTATATTAAGAGCCTGGTCACGACTGCACCTGACCAAACCGTACGGTTTATCAAAGAACTTACCTAACAAATTTTACCTTGTGTTTGGTGGTTTCGACAAATCTGCCCGCCTCAAAAATTGACCCTCGTCAAGATGCTGTGTCAGACCACACGACTATCGTCCAAGGATCGGATCGTGCAGCGCTGCCGAGGTATCGCGTCTCGTTCGGTCGGGCCCGCAGAATCACACCGTCCGATCCCGGTTCGATAGTCTGCGTCAACCTTCAATGATCCGGCATCAATCTTGAGGGTCCCTGTTCGGGCGCCAACTGTGAAAACATAAAAATTGATATGAGGCTAGGAAGCCCAAAAGAAACACACCAACACAGGTTACAAAGGACATACAAGTGCTTTATTTAAAAGCTACAACAGTTACCAAAAGTCAATTGACAAACGGATAGCTATTAGGCTCTCAGAGTAACGTAACGAACTTCAACGAAGGTTCGATGCATTAGTAGAGAGACCGTACATTGGAATACTTGGGCTTTTATATTCTTTGTCCAGCCCTTGGCCAACCCCCTCGCGGGTTAACCATTCTTGGGACCAGGCCTAGGGTTCCTTGCCAGGTCAATCCTATAATGTATGCATTTTGATCAGTTCCGCTGATACAGTTGTTCATTTACACATAGGTCAGTGATAGGACAAGGTCTCAGTTCGCGACCCCGACAGGTGGCCTGCAGGTATATTAATTATTCGTGTGTGTGGAGGTCACAACGGCCAGAATCTCACTCAGAATGTTATTTGGCCTCCATTTTGATGTTGAGGGTGACTTCCACTTTACAAGAGAACCTAAAATGGCGGCTAAATCCAAGATGGCGACTTACATAACTTTTCGTTAAGGTCAAGACCTTGCCGCGGAGTCTATTTACATGATATTTTAGACAACTTGGCATAGGCCAATACACATTCAAATACTGCGATAGGAGGCATAATATCATTTAAATTCCAACAATGGGGCGACGGGTCATTTCGTCGGCGGCGACGACGATCAAAGCGGCCAACGCCTTGGCGATCGTGGCCCGTTATGACAGGGAGCTCTGCTTTAAGCTGGCCCCCATATTGGACTTCCTACCGGACGACAAGAGGTCCGAGGCCCTGGAAATACTTCAAGAAGGCGAGGTGGCGTCGGACCACGCCATAACGGTGGCAACCGATATTGCCGATACCGGGTTCCGCCAGCTGGGCAACAGAATTTTACCTTGTGTTTGGTGGTTTCGACAAATCTGCCCGCCTCAAAAATGGACCCTCGTCAAGATGCCGTGTCAGACCACACGACTATCGTCCAAGGATCGGATCGTGCAGCACTGCCGAGGTATCGCGTCTCGTTCGGTCGGGCCCGCAGAATCACACCGTCCGATCCCGGTTCAATAGTCTGCGTCAACCTTCAATGATCCGGCATCAATCTTGAGGGTCCCTGTTCGGATGCCAACTGTGAAAACATAAAAATTGATATGAGGCTGGGAAGCCCAAAAGAAACACACCAACACAGGTTACAAAGGACATACAAGTGCTTTATTTAAAAGCTACAACAGTTACCAAAAGTCAAATGACAAAAGGATAGCTATTCGGCTCTCAGAGTAACGTAACGAACTTCAACGAAGGTTCGATGCATTAATAGAGAGACCGTACATTGGAATACTTTGGCTTTTATATTCTTTGTCCAGCCCTTGGCCAACCCCCTCGCGGGTTAACCATTCTTGGGACCAGGCCTAGGGTTCCTTGCCAGGTCAATCCTATAATGTATGCATTTTGATCAGTTCTGCTGATACAGTTGTTCATTTACACATAGGTCAGTGATAGGGCAAGGTCTCAGTTCGCGACCCCGACAAGTGGCCTGCAGGCATATTAATTATTCGTGTGTGTGGAGGTCACAGCGGCCAGAATCTCACTCAGAATGTTATTCGGCCTCCATTTTGATGTTCAGGGTGACTTCCACTTTACAAGAGAACCTAAAATGGCGGCTAAATCCAAGATGGCGACTTACATAACTTTTCGTTAAGGTCAAGACCTTGCCGCGGAGTCTATTTACATGATATTTTAGACAACTTGGCGTAGGCCAATACACATTCAAATACTGCGATAGGAGGCATAATATCATTTCAATTCCAACAATGGGGCGACGGGTCATTTCGTCGGCGGCGACGACGATCAAAGCGGCCAACGCCCTGGCGATCGTGGCCCGTTATGACAGGGAGCTCTGGTTTCAGCTGGCCCCCATATTGGACTTCCTACCAGACGACAAGAGGTCCGAGGCCCTGGAAATACTTCAAGAAGGCGAGGTGGCGTCGGACCACGCCATAACGGTGGCAACCGATATTGCCGATACCGGGTTCCGCCAGCTGGGCAACAGAGTTTGCCTACGACGACGGGGTTGGCTCCGGGCGACCGACTTCCATCAGGACGTCCAGACCAGGGTGTTGGACATGCCGTTCGACGGCAGCAACTTGTTCGGGAAGGCGGTGGACGAATCCCTCCAAGCCATAAAGACGGACACGGAGACGGCCCGCACCCTAGGAACCTTTCAGCAACGACGGCCCTTTCGGAGCTCCGGAGGCAGACAGGGGGCCTCCAAGGGATCCAGCGGTGGCTCGTCGTCCTACCGCCAGGCGGCACGCTCCTTGTCTCAGGAGGCCTACAGGGGTCGCGGCAAGCAGGGAGTGCCTCGTCGGCAAGGTGGCCAGGGCGGCAAGGCCACCACCTCCAAGCAGGACTGAACCCGCCGTGGCCTCGGGCCCCCACCGAAGCACCCCGGTGGGAGGCCGGCTGACGAATTTCGTCGGCGTGTGGAAGTCCATCTCCACCGACCGTTGGGTGCTGGATACCCTGGCAAGAGGACACTCTATCGAATTCCTGAAGAAGTGCCTTCACGTTCCACCTGGCCAGGAAGGAAAATCACGTCCTGCAACTGCTGTTGGAAGTACGGGCGATGCTCAGGAAAGGCGCCATCGAGCTCGTCCCGAAGAGGCTCCGGGGCTCCGGGGTGTACTCAAGGTACTTCCTCGTCAGGAAGAAGACGGGCGGCTGGCGCCCCATCCTGGACCTTCGTCGTTTGAACAAATACATCAGGTCACAAAAGTTCAGGATGGTCACCCTCCAGCACGTGCTGGGACAGCTGGAGGAAGGCGACTTTCTATTGTCGTTGGACCTGGAGGATGCATACTTCCACGTTCCCATCCTCAATAGTCACCGAAAGTTCCTCAGGTTCGTCGTACAGGGACGTCACTACCAATTCAGAGCACTACCGTTCGGATTGAAGTCGGCCCCAGGGTCTTTACCAAGTGCCCAGCACCTGTGGCGGCGCGGCTGCGCCTGCAAGGGATTCACGTCTACCCCTACCTGGACAACTGGCTCATCCGCTCAAGGATGAGGGAACTCGCCGTCGAACACACTGCAAGGACCGTCCAGCTACTCGCAGACCTGGGATTCGCCATAAATTACCCAAAGTCCCACCTGGTGCCGTCGCAGGTGGCCATGTTTCTGGGAGCGAAGCTCGATACAGTGAGGCGCCTGGCGGCACCGTCGGAAGAACAGACGAAGACCATTCTGGGCAAAGTGCAGCGCCTGCTAGCCACGGACGTGGCCAGGGTGAGGTCCATCAAGTCCCTCCTGGGGATGATGTCCTCTTGCATCTACCTGGTGCGCCTCTGCAGACTACGGATGCGCCCTCTTCAAGAATTTCTCGACGCCCGTTGGATGCAGGCGACGGGCACCTTCGAAGACAGGGTCCCCCTCAACGAGGTGTTCCGGCGGGCGATTCAGTGGTGGGGCGTTCGAGCGCACCTCACGTCGGGCAACGACTTTCAGACGCCGACGTACCAGAAGACGGTGACGACGGATGCCTCCCTGGAAGGTTGGGGCGCCCACACCGGAGATCTCCACGCAAGAGGCCTCTGGGTCCCGGGGGAGAAGCTCCTGCACATCAACATCCTGGAACTCCGACCCGTGTTCTGGGCTCTCAAATCGTTCCTCCCGTCGCTCAAGGGCAAGGTGGAGCGGATCTTCACGGACAACACCACGACAATGTTTTACATACGGAAGCAGGGAGGCACGAGATCCCCAGCCCTATCCAAGGAGGCACAGGATCTGTGGCACGGGGCGGTCGCCCAGGGGATGTTCCTGGTTCCCTTCCACCTGGCAGGAGAAAGAAACACCATTGCCGATTCGCTCAGCAGGGAGCTGCGCGCATTTCACGAGTGGGAACTGCGCCAGGATCAGGTGGATCAACTCTTCCGACGATGGGGCAAACCCCAAATCGACCTGTTCGCAACAGCGATGAACTCGAAGTGCCAGAGGTTCGCCAGCAGGTTTCCCCTGCCGAGAAGCATGGGCAATGCGTTCTCGTTCCCCTGGGACGGCCTATACCTGTATGCGTTCCCTCCGTTGCCGTTGCTGCTTCGACTCATCAACCAGCTCAAGAGGTCCCGGTGCAGGATGATCCTCGTTGCACTGGTGTGGCCGAGGCAGATCTGGTTCCCGGACCTTCTGGACTTGTCAACGTCCCCTCCCATCAAGCTGTCGGCGGACGCGGATCTTCTCTCCAGAGAAGGAGGCGCCATCTTCCACCACGACCCGGCGTCGCTGAACCTGCAGGCTTGGCTCCTGCAGCGCTAGAGTTTGGAGGGTACGATATACCGGCCGACTGCAGAGAGGTTCTTGCAAAGGCCAGGGCGTCCTCGACTCTCAAATGCTACAGTCACAAGTGGAAGAGGTTCTCTATCTGGTGCCGAGCACAGAAGATCAACCCCCTACGGATTACGGCCCCTTCAAGTGCTGCCGTACCTGCTATCGCTGGCAAAGGCTGGGCTAGCCCATGCCTCCATTAAGATTCATCTGGCGGCGATCTCCAGATATACCAGAACCACAGGACGGACGTCCCTGTGGTCCCATCGACTGGTAAAAGAGTTTATGAAAGGGCTATTCCGGTCGTTCCCGCCGGTGAAGGCCCCGGCGTGGAAACTTAACGTGGTGCTGACCAGGCTCATGGGGCCCCCATTCGAGCCGATGCACTCCGCACCGATGAAGTTTGTGTCGTGGAAGACTGCATTCCTGGTGGCCATTACCTCCGCACGACGAGTGGGAGAGATCCAGGCCCTATCCTGCAAAGCACCGTACTTGACTTTCCATGCCTCGAGGGTGGTGCTTAGGACGCACCCCTCCTTTATGCCCAAGGTGCCGTCGGACTTCCATCTTAACGAGCCCCTGGTGTTACCTGTTTTCTTCCCGTCTCCTTCGTCGCCGGCCGAGAGGACTTTCAACTCGCTGGATGTGGCTAGAGTGCTGAAGTTCTACGTGGACCGCACAAAGAGAGTTTTCGGAGGACATCACAGCCATTCGTGAACTTTGGACCTGTGAATCAAGGGAAGGCTCTCTCAAAGTCTTCTATTTCCAGATGGCTCTCCGGCTGCATCATGCACTGCCACCGGTTGGCTAACCGACCGCTGCCAGGCCATCCGAGAGCCCATTCGACCAGAGCGATCGCTGCTACTACGGCGTTCCTATCTGGTGTGCCCCTGCTGGACATCTGCAGGGCTGCTACGTGGAGGTCGACGCACACCTTCACGAGATTCTACTGCGTCGATAGGGATTCGGCCAAGCAGTGCTGCGCATCCTGTTCGTTAAGGTGAGCCTGGTGAGGAGGTAAGAGATGCTTAATGTTGAGTTTTTTGTATTGCTTAATGTTGAGCCTTTTGCCACCTCCTGTGGTTGTGCATGTGTGTACTGCTATGTATTCTTATATTCATGAGCATGTGAATCCATGCCAGACCCCATGATGGAGAAGGAACAAGTTACTTACCTGTAACTGTTGTTCTCCAGCATGGGTCTGGCATGGATTCACATGCGAACCCTCCCGCCTACCCCTCTGCGGCTCTTCACTTGGTCATACTGCCACTTCACGTGCTACCAAATCTGAAGATGGCTGCCAGAGGCGGGGCTTAGGGAGATGGCAGTCATTGGCTGTGGTCAGTATGACGCAGAGATCAGTGATTGGTTACTACTACGAAAGACAGATCAGAAACGAAACTGATACTGATTTTTCTTTACCGAGGATTCCCAGCCTGACGACGGGGAATATTCATGAGCATGTGAATCCATGCCAGACCCATGCTTGAGAACAACAGTTACAGGTAAGTAACTTGTTTCTTATCCACCCCTAGTAACTGCAACGGTGTCACAGAACGTATTTGTGGAACATTGTACTGCATTTTATTGTGGTATGTTTCATTTTTTATTTTTATTTTTGTTTCATTTATGGAGCGTGTTCTTTATCACCAATTTGATAGGCAGGGCACTTTATAACTACAAAATGTGCACGATCAAAACATATTTACAATCTTCCGCAATATTAGTGACTGCTGCCTAATAAATAGCCTTTACAATAACAGTGTGCAGAGGGTCCTGCAAAAGATTAAATCAGATCATTAATTTAAGTAAAATATGATTTTTAATAATGTTCTCAATGAGACTGGGTAGAGGCTTTGCCTAAGGCAATAGGTAAACTTCCAAAAGGGTGGAACAGCGCTCAAAAAAGGGATGTCTCTCAGTCTTTATTTGCTTAACTTTTAGGATAATCAAAACTATTTTTTCTCGATTTCATTACCTATCTTGTCTTCCTTGCAGATGGATTTTGGCTGCAAGATGAGCGGGATGGTCTAGATGTATTTAAAAAGAATACTTGATTTCAAAGGAAGCCAATGTAGAGAGTTTAGGATCAGTGATAAGGAATCAGATGTGTTGGCTCCAACAGCCTGTTTGGTTGCAGAATGGAAAGCTACTTTCAGAGACTTTTTATCCAAATTGTGTATAGATTTAAGAAAGACAATTATGTGTGTTACACTGTTGATTTTGTCTCTCCTCCTGTGTGTAACCGATTTAAATAAGTTTGTTTTTAAAAAAAATAGTTAAGATGACATTGCCCCATCTATATTTGACAAAACCAGGGTTAGAACAATGAAACTTAAAGGAATTAGATGGTATGTAGGTTTTTACCCTGCGAAGAAGGGATAACTAATAATATATCAATTGAACTTTCTTTTCTAAAACACGCTCTGGTGATTCCCCTACTGCAGAAGCCCTTCCTGTATCCCCCAGTCCTCTCTAATTTCCATCCCATTTCCCTTCTTTCGTTCACTATGAAAGTGCTTGAGTCTCTTATTTCCCCACTCCTTGGTGATTTTCTGGAATCATCTTACTTTTTCAATCCTTTTCAGTCTGGGTTCCGCCCTGGTAGAGGAACCGAGTCAGGGCTTCTGGCAGTGGTGAATGATCTTACACAGCTGGTGGACCATGGTGGGGTTGAAGCACTGATTATTTTAGATCTTTCAGCTGCCAGTAATCAAGTGGTTCACCTCCTTCCTCTCAGGATGATCCCAATCGGTCTCATTGCCCCCTTGCAAATCCAGATCTACCCCTCTGTCGTGCAGAGTCCCTCAAGGCTCTGCAGTATCCCCTATTCTTTTCAACATCTACATTCAGCCTCTTCTTGTACCATCCAGTCTCACAGCTTCATATGCTACTCCTACGCCGACGACACATAGATTCTCCTACAGCTTAATCTCTCCTGCTCCAATACTGCTGCTCGGCTTAGGGGCTGCTTGGAGGATTTGGGTGAATGGATGTCCAGGAATTGGCTGACGTTAAACGCTGATAAAAACTGAGGTACTGGTTGTGAGTACAACGGATCCCTCAGGGTACTGGACCTCTGAGTTTTGGCCATCTAGTTTGGGCCATTTTCTTTGTGATGTCGGTGAAGGATCTAGGTGTAAACATTTCTTACACCTTATATGTCCAACCAGATATCATCAATCTGCAAATCAGTAATTTTAAGCTGATGGTCCTCCATAAGGTTTTTCCTTATATCCCTGCAAATGTTCATGCTCTTGTAGTCTCTTCTTTGGTAATGAGCAGCATTGACTACTGCAATGCACTCTATTTGGCACAACCTGCCTATCCATTATGCTGACTTCATTTACTACAAAACATGGCTACTAGAGCTATCCGGCAGGTAGGACCTGCTTTCAAAGCAGCTACTGTCAGTTTTTATCTGTATTTCCTTTTACACACTCAGAGCGTGTGGGTGAGTGACTGGGCACCTTTTTTGGAAAATTCTTTTCTTTCCCTGTAACACCACTCGGAGCGACAGAAAGATGCCTGGCTTCACGAAAATAGAATTTTAGACACGCGCTGCTGTCTGTTTTTTATGTCCTCCCCTAGTGGGTGGAGCCTAATTGTCAGTGCATATTTATTCTGGGCTCATTCAGCACGCTGAATACCGGCAAGTAGGACCTGCTTTTAAAGCTGTCAGTTGTTATCTTTATTTCCTTTTTTTTTTTTTTAAATATATTTTTATTATTGTTTTGTTATTTTTTTTTTGCATTTCAACAAGTATCAAATAGTACATGTCATTTACATTAATGCGTGTATCTTAGATCACTCTTAGTGTTCACAAGCTTAAAATGGAAAAAACAGATAACGAAAAAAGATGACTTACACATAAGTACCCAATTGACACCTGTATTCTCCCCCCTTTCCTCCCCCCACCCTCCCTCCTTTCCCCCACTTCCTCCTTCCTTCCCCTGGAGTCACTCTAATACAGATATGGTCGAGTCCTGTCAAACAGATTATGTGGTGCTTTTTTCAACTTTTTCAAGTGAGACCTTTCGTGTTGGGTACAGTGCTCAAATTCTTACTATGTTGGCTATCTTGTGTGGGTTAGCTAGCCAGTGGGGGCAGCTTTCTGTGTGTTTCTTGCTGATCATGTTGGTGTATGTCTATTGCTTCGTCTCATGGTATCCCGGTGCGCTGAGTAGAATTCTAAGAAGGGCAGCCATATCATGTTTATGTTCCTCTTAGATTCTTGGATTGCTGCTGTGAGGCTTTCCATTTCATAGATGGCGTGCGCTTTGGTGACCCATTCATTCTTTGTGGGCAGGGATGGGGATTTCCATTTTATTGTCAGACAAACCCTTGCTGCTAACATTAAATTGCGGGGCATGTGTGTGAGTATTGCATTGGAATCCTCGCCGTCTGATTCTACTCCGAACAGGACTAGGATTGGAGTTAAGTTCCTGGGTATACCATCTATGGCTTGTATCCAGCCCAAGACCTCCTTCCAGTACGTCTGCACTACTCGGCAGCTCCACCATTGATGCCAGTAATCACTGGTTTCACCACATCCTCTCCAACAGAGTGGAGACGTACCGGGAAACATCCTGGACAGTCTTTGGGGAGTATAATGCCATCTGACCAGTAAGCGTGCATTGTGCATTTTATATTGGACTGAGATAGATGATGTCCACACTGCTCTGTAAATGGTGTCCCAGATTTTTGGTTGTTCAGTGAGGCCTAACTCTAGTTCCCACTTGGCTTCAGATTGGGGGCGTTTCAGGCAGCCCCTCATGAGCAAAGCTCTGTACATACGTGAGATCAGGCCCTTCATTGTTTGGGGGACGCTTAGTATCTGCTCAAATGGAGTGAGGGGGCGTTTTAACTTTGTGCCCCACCTGGCATCGTTCAGGGCACTTCGTAGCTGCAGATATAGCATAGGGGTCACCTCGTTACCACGCATTGGCTCTCGCGCTTCTTCGTAAGAAATAAATTTGCCTTCTCTCCACATTTGGCCCACCCGCGTTAACCCTGCGTCGAGCCAAGGCTGAAAGTGCTGTACCTCTGCTATGAGATCACGGATGGGAGAGGTCCAGATGAAACTGAGAGGAGAGGGCCATGTCGTAACACCCTTCATTTTTCGGGAAGGGCGCCACAGAGACCATAAGACTTTCAGAATTGGGTGTTCTCTTATTCTGCGGGTCATTGCTGGCAGAGGGACCCACATCCATTCTCCCAATGTGACTGGTGCAAAAATGTCATTTTCTATGGCTACCCATTGTTTTTCGGGGTTTTCCCAGAGGTGGTCTGATAAAACTCTGAGCTGAGCTGCTCTGTAATACTCTTCTAAATCTGGGTACCCCATGCCCCCTGACTCTTTGGGTTGAATCAATGTGGAATATGGGATTCTTGGTTTCTTGTCGACCCAGAGATATTTTAGGAGCGCTCGTTTGACCTCAGCGATGAACGGCTCCGGTACTATTATGGGAAGGGATTGAAACAAGAACAATAAACGAGGTAGGACGTTCATTTTTATGGAAGTGAAGCGGGCTGCCCAGGTCAACGGCAACCTCGTCCATCTGTGTATGTCTGCTTGAATGGTTTTCCATAGAGGGACGTAGTTGGCTTCGAATAGGCCTGACATGGGAACTGTTATGTTTACGCCCAGGTATCTAACAGAGTGGGACTGCACCAAGAATCCCCAGTCCGCTTTCAATTGCTCTAATGATTCGATGTCGGGTTTCAGTGGAACCGCAATGGTTTTTTGCAAGTTGGCTCTAAAGCCCGAGAGAGCCCCATAACGGAGTAACTCTTGAAAGAGGGCGGGTATGGATTCTGCGGGTCGGGTGAGGTATAATAAAATGTCATCCGCAAACATAGCTAATTTATATTCCTCTCCTCCTCGTGGAATTCCGTGAATCAGGGGGCTTGATCTTATGGCCTGGGCAAATGGTTCAATAACTAATGCGTATACTAAGGGGGACAGCGGACAGCCCTGCCTCGTGCCCCGTGTAAGGGTGAATGACGTTAAGGCGACACAATTAATAGATACTCTAGCTTGAGCAGAGTGATAGAGTGCTTTGGCCCCCTGGATCCATGTGCTTCCTAGACCGACCCATCTTAGTACTGCCCGTAAAAAGGGCCATTCCACGCGGTCAAATGCCTTTTCGGCGTCGATCGATAGAAGCAGGGGGCCCTCTCCCACCTCTCGAAGTGTCGCCATGAGATCCAGGGTCTTCCTGATGTTGTCTGCTCCCTGCCTTCCCCTTATGTACCCGACCTGGTCGGTGTGGATTTGCTGTGGCAGGACTACCGCTAACCGTGCTGCTAAGATGCTAGAGTAGATTTTGGCGTCTACATTGATGAGAGAGATAGGGCGATATGATGAGCATTCCAGGGGGTCTTTATTTTCCTTGGGAATGACAATAATTATGGATTCAGTAAACGATGTAGGTGCCTGACCTGTCTCCAAAATCGAGTTAAATAATTTAGTGAGGAATGGGGTCAAGGAGGTACTATTGGTTTTGTAAAAGGCCGGTGTGTAGCCGTCTTGTCCCGGTGCTGAGCCCGCTTTTAGATTAGAAATCGCTCCCTGAACTTCAAAGGTGGTGATTGGATTATTTAATACTCCAAGGTGTTCTTCCGTTATTGTTGGTCGGGGGAGAGCGGATAAATATGGATTTATAGCCGAGGTATGCTCGTCTCCCTCTGTTGTGTATAGTTCTGAGTAGAACTTAGCAAATCGGTTGACTATGTCTTGCGGGCCAGTGAGGGGGGAGCCCGATTCGTCGTTAATCTTATGGACTGCCCTTTCCGCTCTTTGTTGTCTAAGTCGGTTTGCTAGCATTGTGTGGGCCTTATCCCCCTTCTCGAAGAACTTCTGCTTTAGGTACTTAAGCTGCGTGAGTGCCTTGCCCTGCCATATGTCTCTCAGTTCTCCCCTAAGTCCCTTGATTTGATTTATCAAGTCTACCTCGTGGGTTGGATTCTGCTTCAGAGTTTTCTCTAGAGATGTTATCTCCGTTCTCAATTCCCCCTCTCTGAGCTGCCTGAGCCTTTTTTTGGCTGCACCCTCTGCTATGAGGAGCCCGCTAATTGTGGCTTTTCCTGCCTCCCAAACTGTGTTTAGTGGCATGTCATTAACGTTATTAACTTCAAAATAATTAGTGATGGCTTCTGCAAGGGTTTCTTTGAATATTGGATCTCTGCACAAGAAGTCATTGCAAATCCATCTGCGCTCGGGTTTGGGCAATGGGCCGAGGTTTAGCTCTACAGTGCATAAGTCATGGTCTGACCAGGCTACAATTTCTATGGTGGATTTCAAGATTGCACTTTCCTCCTCTGCTCCCAATAATATATAGTCTATTCTTGAGAACGTTTGATGCGGGGGAGAGTAGAAGGTGTATGACCTGTCCTCTGGGTGTGTTGTGCGCCAGGAGTCAATTAGGTGGTGTTCTCTTAACAAGCTTCGAAATCTATCGCCTTGTAAATGGCTGGGGGGATGGACATTCTGTGCCACTGTGAGCCAATCCTTTTCTCTTTCTGCCACCACATTGAAGTCTCTCCCACAAATCAGGGTGCCCTCCCGCCAGTCCTCTAGGAAATCGAGCAATGGTTCGAAAAAGGTGGATTGGGCTTGATTAGGGGCATATACAGAGCAGAGAGTAACCTTACGTGTTCTCATCCTGCCTTTCAGAGCTACGAACCTGCCCTCTTAATCTCTATGTATGTGGTCTATTTGGAGGCTCAGGGATTTCCTATATAGTATTCCCACCCCTCCTTTCTTGTGCGGGCCTGATGCCCATATTGAGTTTTCCATGTCCCTGCCCACAATTTTGCGTTCTTCCCCCTGGGTGTATTTCGTCTCTTGGATGAATAGTATATCAACTCCGGATTGTTTAAATTGACGGGCTAACATTGACCTTTTTTGAGGGGAGTTAAGGCCCTTCACATTAAGGGAACCGAAGACGATTCCATAAGTTCTAGCCATACTGACCAGTCTGAATCTTGTATTGTGCCCCATTTATCTGTAGCTTTTGAGGTAGCTCTGTTTCCCACACCTGTTTTCGATTATTGCCATGTTGAGGAGGTACCCCCATTTGTAAAGTATTGTAACGTGTCAATTTTTCTGTTTTGAAGGATTGCTTATTCCCCCTTCCCTCCCTTCCCTCCCCTCCCCTACGAGATGCTCCCGGGAGCTTCTCATTTGTGAGAGAATGAGACGCCCTTTTCATAGAAGGGCCACACTAAAGGGGCCCCTTTCCAGCGACATTGCATTTATTCAACCTAAAACTTGAACAAGTAATGCGGCCTGCTTAGTGCAACTATTAACATATATAGGTCCATGGCCTTAACTCTAACATAACAAATGACCAATCAGCTGTTGGCTTGTGGTGCCGAGGTGGGTAAGGTTGAAGCCGGCTTTCCCTCGTGGGCCTCGAGAGTTGCTGTGCTTATGTATTCCATAAGTGTTTCTCAAGGAGTGTTAAGTTTCTTAAATTTCCATTTGGATTGCGCTCGTCCTCGTCGTGGTGGTTTTGGTGCTGAATCGCGCAATGGGCCTGTTGGTTCTCTTCTGGGCTCGGAATTCGCATCTCCCCCAGAGACCTGCAGGTGTTTTAGAGCTCTTTCCGCCTCCTCGACCGAAGTTAGCCTGAACTCCTCGCCATCGTATACGAAAGAGAGCGAGAAAGGGTGCCCCCAGCGATAGCGAACTCCCCTTTCCTGCAACCACCCCGTCAGGGGCCGGCATCCTCTTCTTTATCTTTATTTCCTTTTACACACTTGGGGTGTGTGGGTGAGTAACTGGGCACCTTTTTTGGAAAATTATTTTCTTTCCTTTTAACGCCGCTTGGAGCGGCAGGAAGTTGCCTGGCTTCCCGACAATAGAATATCAAGACACGCGCTGTGGTCTGTTTTTTATGTCCTCCCCTAGTGGGTGGAGCCTGATTGTCAGTGCATATCTATTCTGTGCTCATTCAGCACGCTGCATACCGGGAGGTAGGACCTGCTTTTAAAGCTGTCAGTTGTTATCTTTATTTCCTTTTACACACTTAGAGTGTGTGGGTGAGTGACTGGGCACCTTTTTTGGAAAATCTTTTCTTTCCTTGTAAAGCCGATGGGAGCAGCAGGAAGTTGTCTGGCTTCCCGACAATAGAATTTCAAGACACGCACTGCGGTCTCTTTTTTATGTCCTCCCCGAGTTGGTGGAGCCTTGCACACTTGCTATGTGTATTGGTATAAAAGATGGTGGCCCGGACGCACAGAGGACAAGCGCAGCGGATGAGGGCTCAGCGCGCCGAAGTCAAGCCCTTCTGTACCCCTCCGTGCGCACTCTGTGCCTTGGGCTGACACTATGGTGGACAGTGTTCGGATTAGCTGGACTAGAGAGCAGTTGTTGGCACTCGCTCCTCCTATTACAGTTCTGCTGTTTTTGGTGAGCAGGTAAAATCTGCTGATGCTCTTCCTGAGAATGCACTGGTGGGGCTACTTGTCAATGCTCGTTCTCTTGTAAAACACACCGCGGCCTGCTTTGATTTACTATCGGATTTGGCCCTGGATGTATTATGTGTCACAGAGACGTGCTTGAAGGAGGCCTCTGGCCCTGTGTTGGTGCAACTTCTCCCTGACTCATATAAGATCTTTTGTGTAGATCGCCAGACAATGCAAGCAGGTGGTGGCATTGCAGTGATAGTTAAATGTAGTCTAGATGTTAGCCACATTCCCCTGACTCATTCTATTAAGATGGAGGCCATGTTAGTTAAAATTGCTATTCCTACTCACCTTAGCTAGAACATTTTAGTGGTTTACCGTCCACCTGGAGTGGATGGTGTTTTTTGAGACCAATTTTTTGAATTTGTGGCAGATTTGGAACTTAGATGCATACACTTGGCCATTGTAGGGGATTTTAATTTACACTTTAACTGCCCCACTACTAAGGAAGAGAAGCACATTTTTTGAATCTATGAATGATGTGGGTCTGACCCAGCTGGTGTCTGCTCCAACTAATTCTGCTGGTAATACGCTGGATTTAATCTTCACCAGGACTCACTTAGTTACAGTTTTTCCCCCTTTCCCTATTTTATGGTCTGACAATTTAGTTGTGCCATTCCTGATCTAGTCTCAATCTGGGCAGCCTGTGGTGGAAGGCAAATATCAACATTGTCGAAACTGACTTCTAATGTGGACATTGTTTCTAATATTCAGACACAATGCTGTGGTGCAGATGCAATAAACGTTTCTACCCTAATGAACATTGTTACTGATGTGGCTGATATTTTAGCCCCACTTACCCTCCGCAAATTGAGAGGGTGCCTATCTCAGCCTTGGTTCACAGATGAACTTAAGATCCTGCAGGCTAATAAATGGCAGGTGGAACAGAAGTGTTAGAGAACTTACTCCGCCAGAGCTATGTCAATCTTTACTCTGTTTTTACACCTGTAAGATTGAAAAGGCTCTCAACCAATCTCGGGAACTATTTGCGGTTGTTATGTCACTTTCTTCTCCTCTGGACACTGCCCACCAGGTTGTTCATTCATAAGCCTTTTGTGATGATTTTTTTTGTTAATAAAGGTAATTTAATTTGTGAATTGATCTGTTCTTCTGCCTCTGCTGTCTTGGTGCAGCAGCCATCTCTTCATGTTTCAGATCATACTTGGTCGGTGTTCGCTATTTTTACAGTGCAGGAGGTCGAGCTTGCGATTTGCAAACTCAAATCTGCCTCACCTTCAGACGCTATTCCTTTGAGAATCTTGAAGGACATCTCTCCCCATATTTCATCCTTGGTGACAGAAGCGGTTAACGACTCTTGTCAAAGGTGAGCTATTTCACCTAAGCTTAAACAAGCTGTTGTTATCCCGCTCCTGAAAAAGCCTTTTTTATATCCTTCCTCTCCGGCGAATTTTCAGCCTATCTCCCTGCTCCCCTTCTTTATGAAATTGAGGAATCTCTAATTTCTCCCCTGCTGACTTCCTTTTTGGAACATTCTTCTTTCCTGTATCCCTTCCAGTCCGGGTTTCGTCCGGGCTGAGGGACGGAAAGTGTACTAGTTTCGGTGTTTGATGATCTTTGTTTGTTAGTTGATGGAGGTGGAACAAGTGCCCTCATTTTGTAAGACCTATCGGCCGCGTTCGGAACAGTTGACCATCAGGTACTACTGGCAGGGCTAGTGGAGGCTGGCCTTTCTGGCCAGGTTCTGGCCTGGCTTGCCTCCTTCTTAGCCGACTGCACTCAGACACTGACACTGGCCTCCTTTATTTCTGCTGCCATGGTTCTGTTGTGCGGGGTGCCACAGGGCTCGGCCTTGTCCCCAGCCCTTTTTAACATCTATACCTGGCCTCTGATTCTGCTCATTCGCTCCTTCGGCTTCAGGTATTACTCCTATGCTGACGACCCGCAAATCATCGTCCGGCTGGATTCTACCCAGCCGGCATCGCTTCTCAGCTTAGGAGTTGCCAGTTGGCCGTAAGTGTGTGGATGGGTAGTAACTGGCTGAAATTAAATGGCGACAAGACCGAGGTCCTGGTGGTCTACCCCCCACACGGCCCACGGGCGACTGGTCCCTCGTCCACCATGACCTGGTCTGCAGCTTTTTTGGCATATGGAGCTTGGGCCATGCCCCTCTCCTGTCTCCGAGGTAAAGAATTTGAGAGTCCTCCTCTCTGCCTCCTTATTAATGGATGGCCAAGTTGGGGCCATCTGTAAAGCGGGATTCTTCCAGCTGCGTGTTCTTCGTAAGGTTCTCCTGTTTCTCCCTGTCCGACTGAGACCCTTAGTGACAGCTTCTCTGGCCCGCATTTGGCTGGATTATTGTAATTCCCTCTTTCTAGCCCAGCCTCTGTACCTCCTTCATCGTCTGCAGCTTCGCCAAAATTAAGCTGCACCTATCTGGTGCCCACATCTCTCCTGTTCTCCGATCACTGCATTGGCTCCCGGTTCTTCAACAGGTCCAATTTTAATCACTTGTGATAGTCCATCGGGCCTTCTAGGGTCTGGGGGTGGAATATCTCCAGGACAAATGTGCCCCTATGTGCCCTCTCAGGAATTACGCTCCAAGGGCTCCTGTCTTCTTGTGATCCCTCGCTATCAGTTTGAGCGTGTGTGAGGCCGCTCCTTTTCTGTGGCGGCTGCCAAATTGTGGAACTCTCTGCCGGCCCCACTACGGGCCACAAAAAATCTTCTTGCTTTCCTGGCGATTGTTAAAAACATATCTGTTTTAATATGTTTATTCTTTTTGTTAGCTGGTCTCTAAATCCCTCCGATTTACTTTAGCGCCAAGATGCTTAGGCAAGCGTGCGCTTTATAAAAGTAATTAACATAACATATCACCCACCCTCCCTATGGTGCGCACATGTCTCCTAATATTCGTCAACTGCACTGGCTTCCGGTTGAGAAGAGGGTGTTGTTCAAGTCTCTCTGTATTGTGCATAAAGCCTTCTACAAACAGGGGGCTGAATATCTTCAGGCTACATTTCTCCCCTATACTCCATCTAGAGAACTCTGCTCTGTAACCTCTCTGACCATCGGACGCGCTTTCTCTGTGGCTGCATCAAAAGCTTGGAACACCCTACCCTATGTTTTACGCGAAAGGGAGGATCATTTTTCTTTTCGTCGTGCATTAAAAACGTATCTTTTCTAATCTTTCAGCTACTTAGTCTGTTCCCTTTCGGCCACCCTTTCTGGTCAGCGCCAACATGCCCTCGGGTGAACACTGCGTGCTAAAAATTCCTATAACATAACATAACATTGACCCCCAAGGCAACCAAATGATTAGTACTGGGAAGAGGAGAAGGAGTGGAGGCATAGAAAGTGCTCATGAGAACCATTTTGAGCGGTCTAGTTGTTGCGGGCTACTCATTGGTCCAAAGGGAGTAGAAATAGAGGAGGGAAACCAGGAAGTGTTGTCAAGCCCTCTCTGGAGGAACTGCAAGTGCAACTGGCATGTGAACAGAAGGAAGCCGGCTGACCCGGACACCGAGGCAGGAGTGAGAAGGCACCAGAGGGATCTAGAGTGGAAGGACCACTTACCAGTGCAGAAGGAGAAGCTCCTGGTGTTCCTAAAAAAGGGGCAGGGATGCAGGAAGGTAGTGCTGCGATCACAGGAAGGTGTCTAACAGTGCTGAGCTGCTACAACCCACTGAACAACCACAAAGACTGGTGGATCCCCACAGCAGACCGCAAGCACCTAGGAAGACCCAAAACCACTGTAGACCAAGCAAACAGGTACGCTGGTTGTCAGGGAGGGCTCAAAGTATTGCTGTAGAAGCAGAAGTAGTAGAAGCAGAAGCAGTAGAACACATTTGTTAAACACAGAGAAGGCGAGTTTGGGATTCGCACTCACATGAAGAGTGCATCACGCTGAATCTTCATAGTCACACTACCTGGCAGAGTAGTGCACCAGGTTGGCTGTGATATCAGTAGCAGTAGATTGACATGGGGAGGGGAGTCACTCCCCCCTGGTGTTGAAACCTTTGGGAAATAAGCCAAGAAGAGGGAGGTATCCTCTTGACAGGTGATTATTCGTCAGAATTAAAAGCCCCTCATTGAACATTCAGAGGGCACGACAGTCTGGGAGTAAGATTGTCTTTGAGAACATGTGTGTAGCAAAAAAACAGGTGAAGGGAACCGTTCCGCCTGGTTTAACTGGATCTTTAAGACGTGGAGAACTCTGAGGAGGAGGAAGGCATTCCTGAGCTTTAGTTTTGGATCTTCTTTTGGCACCCTGTTTTTGGAACTTTGTTTTCTAATGAGAAATCCCTTTTTCTCACATTATCCTGAGTTACGAATGTAAGGGACGGAAATAGGTTTGGACATATGGCGGTAGAGACATTTTGATTTTGGATATCCTGACAAAGACACTAGTAGTTTTGGCTGGGGTAGGGAAACCCCTCTTAGCTTCAGAGCAAGCTAGGAATTTCCCCCAACCCCTTTTTACTTTCAATAAACATTTGTAGCGATCAAAATGCCACCTTTGTGTCCTCCTCATGCTTCTGACCCCTTATGGCATAGATTAGCAAGCAGCACCTGGTGAAGGGAGAGCCGAAGAGATGGTTGAAAACATGTTTTAAAACTGCATGTTTCACCTAGAATTCTGCTTTTGCCTGTGTGCGATAGGGGTGAAAGGAAGAGGTTTATTTATTGTATTTATTTATTTGGTACTTGTTAAAAGGAACTACATCATAGTATATGGGGACATAGCAGGTACATAAACTGCATACTATGGAAAGCTGACCTCATGGTGCGGGGAACTTCACCCTAGTATATATAGGGACATAGCAGGTACATTAATTGCATACATTGGAAGGCTCACATCATGGTGCGGGGAACTGCATCATAGTATGTATAGGGACATAGCAGGTACATTAATTCCATACTTTGGAAAGCTCACCTCATGGTGCGGGGAACTGCTTCATAATACATATAGGGACATAGCAGGTACATTTATTGCATACTTTGGAAAGCTCACCTCATGGTGCGGGGAACTGCTTCATAATACAAATGGGGACATAGCAGGTACATTTATTGCATACTTTGGAAAGCTCACCTCATGGTGCGGGGAACTTCATCCTAGTATATATAAGGACATGGCAGGTACATTAATTACATACTTTGGAAAGCTCACCTCATGGTGCAGGGAACTACATCATTGTATATATATAGGGACATAGCCGGTACATGAAATGTATACTTTGGTGGACTTGCTTATGTTATAAGGAGAAGTACATAAGATGCATGAAGTACATGGAATGGTGAAGTGTGTAGTTGGTATGCACACTCAAGGATAAGAAGGCTACAATAGAAAGGGATGCAAGGCAGAAATAGTGCAGCAGGTAGGTAGGGCATAGAAATGATAGCGACGGCTTGCATTATAAGATGAAAATACACATTGTTCATGTGAGGAAATCTTAACGGCAGATACGAAAGGTAATGGATAAGTGTACTGTTAATTGTCATCAGTATGGATAGCGACGTCCATAGTGCCAGGATCGATCGGTTATGGGAATGTTATTGAGTAGGGAGAATGCTGTGCATTGACACCCAACCTGGTATCTGGGCATTGAACAGATGAAGGAAGTGCGAATCAAGTCTGTGTGATGGTCCGTGGTTGGAATACAGGTGATCGAAAGTGTAGACTACCGGGGATCCAGAAATGGAGGTCCAGGCAGTAGCAGTGCAGTCGACTTGATGTGAGCAGCTGTAGAGAGTTCGCTCAGAGCAGGGCAGAATCGAGAGAGGCTTGAAATGAGCATAAAGAATGAGTATTGTGACATTGACATCTGGTCATCGGGAAGGTGTAGACGTCAGGAAGATTAGATATAGGGGGAAAAGGCGATATAGAGATGGTGCCTGAAAGGGTGCGCCTCTTACCCGGGGAGACATTTGAAATGCTCAGAGCACATGCAGGTAGCAGAAGGCAGGAGGTGGCGTCGCAGGCAGGAGAGCAAATCCAGGCAAGGACAGGGAAAGACAGGTCCCTTCCACACGGCCCTTACAAATGGGCCCGGCTTTGCCTCCCAGGTCGGTCGGAAGTGCAGATTTGTTGCTGGAAGCAGCCAATCAGCAGGCTGGCGTGCCTCTCCAGGCATCTCCGTTATGCAGGCAGGGGAACAAAGCGGCGGCCATCTTTGCAAAGGCGATAAGGACATTCAGATCCCTAATGATGTTGCAGGATCAGCCCGTGTGCCCCTATGGAATGGAGACACATCCTTCTGTTGCACGCAATAATCAGGAAAAAGGTTTGCTTGCTAAGGTATAACTGAGCTGCTAAAACCTAATGATCCATCTTTCGATGGTGGCTTTGAATACTGGATCACCTTCCTTTCCGATGCCATTGAAATAAGGAACTGTTCTGGTTTTCTAAGCTCTTTTGTTGTGCTGAGCTGGAACATGACCGCCCTTCAAATGTCAAGCATATGGAGCGCTTTTGCTCCCTCATGCTGTGGTTTAAGGACGAAAGCTGGTAATTCATCTGACTGATTCACATGATATTTTGAAATAAATGTTGGTGAGAAACTCAGGCGTGTTCTTTAAACCACTTTGTTCGTGTATTGTGACTAAGGGTTCTGAGACTGATAAAGCCTGCAGTTGAGGTGAATGTAATGAGGCCTTACGCATTGGCTCAAAAAGAGGTCCCATTAATCCATGAAGTACAAAGTTTATGTCCAAACTAGATTTGGGGGTTATGACTGGTGGGTAAAATCGTTTTATGCCTTCTATGAATGCCTTGAATAGAGGTACCCTCCACCATTACACCATGTGTTATGAGGTAGTGTATGCTGCCAGTGAGTTGTACACTAGGCCCCAGCAAGGTCCAGTAAGGTGCATCCCCTTGTTGCATGTGTGGATGGGTATTATGATGGCATAGTGTCCTCCTGGCTACATTAGACATCGACCTCACTTAAGTACAAGAAGAGGCACAAACAACATTGTTCCAGCATCCACCTATGCGTAGGTTTACTTATACTGCACAGATTATGGGCCCAAAGGGGAACTATAGCGTCCTGCTCTTTCAAAAGAGAAATGAGACCACCAGATATACAATTGATTTTACACCACCTAAAAGACTCCTTGTTTTCTACAAATAGACTGAATGATACTGGAAGTGTTTCGCTGGAATCACCCCCGTGCAGCGGGAGAATTCAGCCTTTCCAGTGGAAAGTCCAAGAACCCTAAATGACATACAACACCTGGCGTATTGAGAAACTGACCCATTTTTAAATCCCTTGTTTGAAAGTGATATTTCATGTCAAAGAAGCTGCAGGTTGAATTGAAATCTGTCGCTGTGCCCTCTTTTGCATTATAAATGAAGCTGACTCTTGACTGGAAACTGATGGCTTCCAGAGTAACTTTGAGATCCCCACATCTGCGTTCCATAAAGTTCGGATCGCCCACTCCTTCCTTTTAGAGGCAACAATGGTCTTCTACTCTAGGCCATCGATCCATACTGTGATACTGGTGTTTGTACACTTGCTATAGAGTTCAGACCCAGTTCACCTCCCGACAGATAATCTCTTGAGTATGAGAAGTTCCTCTGTTTCTGAGACATCAGTGTATCTGGTTTGGAAAATAAGTGTCTTCTTGTGCCACATCCTTGCAGTGCTGTACGATAGAAATCCTTCAAGAATGGTGAGTCTTCAAACATTTTATCTGTGCAAAGGTCTACCCGGCAGGGAAGCAACATTTTAAAGGTTCTCAATTTTGGACTGTAGAAATCCCTGGGAAATTGACATCCTCCAGCAAGTGAAGATTGGTTCTGCGTCTCATCTGAAGCTGTCCAAGAATTCCCTTCAAGGCCTTCTTGTGCAGTAACGCCCTCGCTGTGACTCTGTAGCAGCAACAAACTCCTTTTCACTCAATCCACTAGATGTTACGCCTTTGACTGCTGTTTTATCCTGAGGATTCTCTTAC
The DNA here is from genome assembly GCF_040938575.1 of Ambystoma mexicanum. Classification (NCBI taxonomy): domain Eukaryota; kingdom Metazoa; phylum Chordata; class Amphibia; order Caudata; family Ambystomatidae; genus Ambystoma; species Ambystoma mexicanum. Next base: position 996,180,965 of record NC_090926.1, on the reverse strand, counting down.
AGCATTCAGACACAGGCTGGGCAATCTTTTTTCTGTACATCGCTTTAGATCCAACAGCAAGGTATTGCATTAACAATGCAAAGACACTAGTGCCGCGGAAGTGAATGCCTAGCTTTTTCATTGGCTGTTTCTCTGGAAAGACCCTTAGCCTCTTAACCGCAAGCTCACCCTATCTTGATACAATACCAAGACTAGCTCTTTGTGGGAGAAACTACTTCAAAATCTGGACTGCCTTAAGGATTACTAGTCTCCCACTCAGTTGTAGACTATGCTGAGACTTCATGTCTGTTAGGGAAAGAAATGTCTAACCGTTATATACTGTTGTACATTATATTTTGAACTTACTTTTACTGTTTTACAGGTGGCTACATATTTTAGATGCTGTTATTTAACTAAAGCTTGAGTGGTTTTGTTCTTGTATGTAAAGAGGGTTATATGTTGTAATAACTTGCTAAGATCTTATTAGGACGCCCCCTGCAGGCCTGTCCCAGTCTCCGTTTAGAGTACAACTTCCGATCTCCGGTTCCGAAAGCACCTCAAAACCTTCCTCTTTGCTTCTGCTTTCTCTCCCCCTCTCCCCTGCTAAATTCCTGACTGAAACTGCACTGAATCTGCAACTGGGCCACTCTCACCGATCTCGGTCCCTGGCCCACCCACTCTCTCCCTGCACTGCCTCCCTGGCAACCCCTGCACTGCGGGACTGTCTCTGTATCCCTACAGCCCCCTTCCCAACACTTGTCTGCACTTGCCACCAGCTGGCCCTTATTATTTATCTTGTTATTCTACTACCCCTGTACTGCACTTTCCCCTCTCCCTTTCCCCTTGCACTTTCCCTTCCCCTCTTCCCATGCACTTGCGTGATCTGAATGACACCTGGCCTAGTAAGATCGTTGTCTGTCTTCCCTTTGTCCCCCCTCCCTGCCTCGTCGCGCCTTGAAACACTTGTGTATAGGCGCGTTACAAATGCCATATCATATCATATATCTCACACTTGCATCATGTATGGAGCTGACAGCTCACACTTTCTTTCAGCATATGTGTTACTTCAGCCATAACACCTTGCTGAGCTTCTTGCTCACTAATCTATGTGCATGTGTCACAGCCCATTAGCTTGCGTAGCGTCTCCCTAGTTTTTCCTTTCTGCACATGCGTAACTATAACTCCAACAGTTACTGACTGTGTCCTATAATATGCAGGGTGGCAGGTGGAGAACTTTTCAATTGGAGGGTATAAATACTTTCCCTGAATTAGATCATCCTACCAAGAACACATTTTAAAGATTTGTTTGAAATGAAGAACTTTACAGCACAGATTTCTGAAAGAAATGCATAAAATAGCCATAGATTATAAAGTTGGTTCTGTACATCAGAGTATTTTGCAACACATTTTCGTTCTGGCTGTGTCCAAAGGAAATTCTCAACAATTTATGACAGCGTTGCAAAGTAAAACACATTTACATGCTGCCAGTTCCCATCATATGCCAGTATGGCCACTGTAAGAACATGCCCGTGCTACCTGGATACTATAACTCCCAATTACTATATCTTACTGGTAGTACCAGGCCTGCGAGTTCGAACATACCTCTAAACCTAGCTCCATCTCAGCCTCACATTGTTCTAACTTTTCTCCCTCTTGAAATGGAGAAATTCAATACACACACACACACACACACGCCCAACCTTAATAAATAACCCTCCACCTCAGTGACTTTCCTTACTGCGAAGTTCCTGCTCCCTCTCAACCTACTCGCCATGATCCTACCAGAGACTACGGTCTGCAATCCCAGTGAAGGGCTTACAATATCCACTCAGACAAACCTCTGCGCCCTAAGTCCACCACTGTGGTACCAGGCACAGAAGTCATGCCTCTTACATTACATTACCTTATAATGCACTAACATATGGCAGCATGCCACTGTAAAAAAAAAAATTCGCTGCACAATATATACCAGTATGCCACTTTAAATATGTTAATGCTACCTATACCCAATATATGCCATCATGCAGCTGGCTGTGACCAATTAATGCCACAGTAATGGTGTCCTCCGCTCTCCCTCTGGTCTTGTTGCCCAAACTCAGTCGCAGTCGTTGGCAGCTTCTAGGGGAAGAGGCTGGTGTCGCTCTTCACCTCTCCCTTTCCTTGCATCTGAATCAGGACAGGGCCATGGCCAGCATTCTGACCCCATCCCCAGCCTGGGGCAGGCAGGGGAAGGAGGTGTGAGGCTGGAGTAACAAGGCCTTCATTGTGTCGTATCAGGCTGCAGTTTTCTTCAGACAAAAAGAGGGCTGTGACATCACCGCCCCAGGCCTTCAGGATTCACTGACACCCTCCGGCTCACCCGGCCACCCCCAACAGATCAGCCACAAGTGCATTTGCAAATGATTCATCCAACCAGTGCGTTATTCTGTGCTACGCTTACCAATTAGAAGTATTAATTCTCTTCAGACATTGTTGGAATCAGATTTACAAAATTTTAAAATTTTGAGCCGAAAGTTAATATCCCTCCCTTATGAAAGAACAAGTGCATGAAGAAGAGACAAGTCATTTCACATAATATTAAGCGAATCAGGCCAGATTACGCCAGTTTACTGTCGGTGTGCGTAAGGTAACACAATTATAGAACCCTAGAAAGGCACAGTGTTTGTCTGCCTTGACAAATGTGAAATAGGCTGACAAGTTTTGTTTTTTGACCCTCTCTAGTTACAGTATTGTGATTGAGGGGGAGCGTGGTAACCGGCAGAGGATCTACTCCCTGGAACAGCTTTTGCAGGAAGCGGTAAGTTATTTTCTTCTATTGTTAGTTACTGTGACTAAGTGTGTTGTTCCCACCAGGAACGTCTGACCCCAGGAAAACCGTCTTTTTTAAAAAAATATTTATTTTTGTGCTAAAGTTCAAAGAACTTTTTACATATTTCTTTGTACAAAACATCAAAAGGTTATTACAATACAAATTACATATGTCACTGTACATTTTTGTCCATAACAATTCTTAAAAATCTTATATTAAAAGTGTTGCTGTAAAACTATATGTCTATGGCTGTACAACATCTATGTTCCGCATTTATCTCCACAGAGCTTAATCAGTGATACTCACAAGTTTCAATTTTATGTTTGTTGATAGACAAATATACCAAAAAGAATTACATCTAATTGCATTAAGGTCATGCCAAATTTCACCCAAATAACTCACATTAACAGAAACCAAGGCTTTGCACTGGGACATAACATGTTTATTTGACTCCATAAAAGAATTACATTTACATAATCAGCACTATCTATCCTTTTTTGGTAAACCTGTTCTCGTGCCGATTACTGACCGGGTAGGGAGCTGATTTAACGGGAACAACAAAATTAATTTCATCAGAGCTGATGACGGGGAATGAAGCATGTCCCTCTGCGGGCGTAAATATTCACATTGTACTTGGCATATTCACTATATGACTTTAGATTTTCAAGACGGGAAAAGTTAGCCACTCAGTCCTGTACTTCCAATTTCCTTTGAAGTCCCTTCTAATAGTGGCCTGTTCATCGTACCAGCTAGGAGACCATCCCATGTCTTTAAACACATATTCATTAAACCTTGCAAACTACTGACAAGAGTGTCTAACAACCCCCTTCATGATGTTTAATAGCAGAGACTTTGGGTCTTCATGCTTTTGATGAAGGCACTTGCAGCATACCACCAAAGAGGTCACGCCCAACTCTACTCTTCACACTTCAATTGGTACACATTGCGGTAGCCCTTAGATTCCCCTCCAGATTTTCCCTTCCAGTTTGTTTAACCATTGCATATTTGCCAGGAGGGAGGTCTCCAGTCCCTGGGCTATACTTTGTAAATCTGTAAAATACCCTCAAGACTGTACCCAGCATAGTTCCCGGCAAATGCTCTTTGGTTGGCTGAGCGTACCACCACATTTCTTTCCTTGGCTTCAAAAATGTCTAAGTATCTATTATCTGATCTGAATGATAAGCTAAGGTATTTATATACCGGGACCCTCTCAATACCAACAAAGATCGGTTCAGATATTCGAGACAGCCTCTGTGCACCACTGACGATCCTCACCTGGGTCTTGTCCCCATTTATGATCAAGTTATTTTCAGAAGCATAGCTACAAAGTGCATGAAAAGCCTTTCTGGTGCCAGTGTCGGTGTGGTCCATAAGGAGCACGTTATTGGCATACGATAACTAATGAATCCGGAGAGCACCAATCTTGGGTGGAAAACAACACTAAGCCTCCATCGCACAGGATAGATCCACACGGTAGAGATTGAATAGCATGGGCGCGAGCACGCACCCCAGTTTTAATCCTGTTCAGATGCCAATCGTTTTTGAGCAAGCACCCATTCTACTCAATCTCACCTGCACTCCCATTCCCTCATGGAACTATTGTATTTTTCCATTACTGTCAATTGCGCCTTCCGTGTTTTTAATTTAGCCCATAAATGATCTCTATTGACCAGATCAAATACAGACTAAGTCCACATAGACCAAATAAAGGGGAGAATTTCTTTTTTTTGTTGCTGCCTTCTTTATCGGAGCGCGCAGCATAAGGATATTGTCAGACGTGAGCATCCCGCTCTAAAAGCGGTCTGATATGGGGACAAGAACTGCTTCAAATCATCCCACCATTTTGACTCCCATAATATGAAAGAGGCAAACATTATTCTCGAAACATTGAGCATTGATAACAGGCAGTAATTTGCGAGGTCATTGTGATCCTTCTTTTTGTAGATAGGGACTAATATTGTCTTTCTGCAAGATTCAGGGATAACCCCCTCCATGCCTACATGGGTGAACAGAGTGAAAAATATCTCTGTCTGGATATTCCGACATAACTCAGCTGGCTAAGCCCTCAGGCCCCGGTGCTTGAGACTTTTTGATCAAGAGCAATATGTCGTCCCTAACGAAATTAATCACAAAACCCATGTTTTGGCTTTGGTGAGGATATGTGGGCTGATCTGTTCTTTCCCCATATATTCTTCTAATATGGTTTATCCATGTCTCCTCGGAGATCGCATTAAAGACAATTGTAGTTAATTGTCTTTTCATCTCGTTCTATATTTTCTACAGTTACTTCTATATGCCTTGTTTTATTATTCTGAATTTGTGTTGCCACTGGGCATTTTTTAAAGAGAGACGCCAATGTTTTTTAGCAGTTGCGATACGTGTTTTCACCCTATGTATCCATGCCATCCTCAGGGCGACTTGATGCGTGGATCTTGTGATTGCTCTTAGAAGGTGTGTCTTCACTTATTTCTTTCATCACGAATAGTAGACACATTTACCCCCACCTGTGCAGCTTTTACTCGATGTTTATAAGCCTTCCCCACCGCCAAAACCTTGGAGGCACATTGAGTATACCATTTAATTGATTGATTGATTTGTTATTTATTATGCGCCTATTCACAAGTGTTTCAAGGCGCAACCAGGCAAGGGAGTAAGAACAAGGGAAAAACAAGACAAACGATCTTACTAGGCCTAGTATAATTTAGATCATGCAAGTGCGCAACAAGAAATGCAGGACAGGGGAACAGGTGGAAGTACAACCAGAGCAGCAGGGTTCTGAGTTAAGTGCAAAGAAGGCTTGGGCTACAGGGAGCAACCCAGCCAGGAAGTGCAAGGTAAGCCAGTCGGCAGTGAAAGGTGGGCCAGGTGGTAGGTGCAGGGGGACCGGTTCCGGGACACTGGTCTGAGGGGGGCGGAAGGGCGCTGGTGCCTTGTAAGACTCAGTGGACACCAAGCAGCCAGTCATCATACAGATGAAGGCGCAAGGGTCGGTTAGCAGGGGAGAAGGAGCGATAAAGAGGAGTAAAGGAAGGTCTTGAGGAGGTTCCAGAACTTAAGAAGATCCGGCTCAAGGCAGGGAGAGGCAGGGAGGCCATTCCAGAGATCTACCTCCAATTCTCTGCTTGTAGAAGCAACTGACCTGCAGAAACTTAGAGGTGGATGAGCGGAGGGCTCTACGAGGAAGTTATTTAGGAATAGATAGTTGAAGATAGTGAGGACCACGGCCCCAGAAAGCCTTGTGGACAACGCAGAGGGTCTTGAACTTGATCCTTGCAGCCACAAGTAGCCAGTGGAGGGATTTCAGGTCCCTCGGCTTGAGGCCAAGGATAAGTCTCACGGTCCTGTTTTGGATGAGTTGAAGAGGGTGAAGAGTAGAGTTGGACAGATTGAGAAAGAGGCTATTGCACTAGTCCAGCTTAGAGAGAACCAGAGCTCTGGAGACAGTGAACTTCTGGGGGAAGGAGAGAAAAGGGAGAATAAATATGAGGAGGTGCAGCTCGAAATGGGCCTTCTTGGCAATGTCTCCGATGTAAGGTGCGAAGGAGAGAGTGGAGTCGAAGATGACCCCAAGGTTTTTTGCCTCACAAGAGGGTGAGGGGAGAAGGCCCAAGGAGGGCGGCCAGAATGAGGGAGGAAAAACGGGAGCAGTGTCCCAATGAGAAGGATCTCCATCTTACTGGCATTAAGGCAGCGATCGTTAGAGGCACATCATGCCTGAATAGCGGAAAGACCCTCAGGGATGAGCAAGGAGGAGGCCGAGGGTAACCTGAAGGAGAGCTCTGTGTCATCCACATAACACTGATAGTCAGAGGAAAAGGTAGATATCAGGATGGCCAAAGGGGCCAGATAGACATTGAAGAGCCAGGGTGAAAGGATAGAGCCCTGGGGAACACCACATGTGGAGAGAGAGGTGGTGGAAAGAAAGGACCCAAGTTGAACCTGGGAGGGTCGGTCCAAGAGGAAGGTCAGCCACGCTAGGGCCTGATCCATGAGGCCCAGTGTCTTGTGACGAAGATTAATCAGGACGGCACGGTTGACCGTGTCAAATGCAGAGGAAAGGTCAAGGGGAATGAGGACAGAGGGAGAGCTGGAGTTAATTTTAGAGAGCAGGTCTTCACGGGTGTTCGGGAGAGCAGTTTCCATGCCTCTGGCTGCTCTGGAGACATATTGATGGTCATGGAGGCACCCAACAGATTCAGTGTGGAGGGTTAGCTGGGCGATAGCCAACTTCTCCAGGAGTTTGCCCAGGAAAGGGGTGATGGAGATCGGGCGATAGTTTGCTGGAATGGAGGGGTCAGCAGAATGCTTTTTTAGTAGAGAGTGCATAAGGCAGTGCTTCAGAAGAGAGGGGAAAGCACCAGTGGCGAAGGAGGAGTGATTACAGAAATCAGCATGGCTGGAGCGAGAGAGACAATGTTGTCCTAAATGGTTCTGGTGAAGCAGAGGGTCACCTGTGTGGATGATATTTTCATAGACCGGACCTGTCTAGAAACCTCATCAGGAGTTACCAGAGAGAGAGAGGATAGAACGAGGAGTGGTGGGAAGCTAAGGGTTGCCTGAGAGAGGTAGAGGGTGAGAGAGGAGAAGAAGAGGAGAGTGCGGAAAGAATGTCCTGAGGGCCTCGGTGCATGTAGATGAAGTAGATACTGCAGTAGGAGTGGCCAGCTCAATGCAAATATTTAATGGTTTGGCCGTGTTAGAGGCCACAGAGATGAAGGCTTGAATATGGACCCTCTTCTAAGAGAAGAAGGAGAGTCTGTAAAGCCTTTGGAGCAGGTGGCAGGCCACTGCACCTGATACCCTCCACTTATGCTCAGCTACTCTGCACTTGCATTTCAGAGTGGCCAGATCAGAGTCGTACCAAGAGTTGCACTTGGTGGCAGGCTTCAGGCAGATCCTCCTAACAGGGACAAAGATATCCAGAGTGTTAGAGATCAAAAGTTGTAGGTTGGAAAGGGCTGTGTCATAGTGGGAGTCAGCCACAGGAGTAGGTGGGGGAGAGAAAGTGGAGGCAAAGGCAGCCACTGTCACTTGCTTCATAGGTCAAATGACCACAAAGGAAGGTGGCAGTGCTGGGTGGGGCTTTGCCAAGGGGAGGAGGGAACGTCAAGTGAGAAGAAAGAAGGAAGTTGTCATTCCAGGAGAGAGGTGTAGTAAGAGGATTAGAGTGATGTCTGAGGAGATAAGAACATCCAGGGTGTGTCTGGCTGAGTGTGTCGGGCCAGAGAGTAGAATGGAGAGGGAAAGAGAGTCACATAGGTTGCGGAAAAGCCCAGAGGAAGGGTCTGGGGAGTCCAGGTGGATGTTGAGATCCCCAAGGAGGAGAAGCTGAGAAGTAGAGGAAAGGAGAGAGGAGGTGAGGTCAGCCCATTCAGATGGGAAGAGGGTGACCTGGCCAGGTGGCCTGTAGATGGTGGCCAAGGTCGGAGAGAGGCTGGGAGAGATAGAGAGCCTGCAAACCATGCATTCAAAGTAGGAATAGGTCTGAGTGGAGATTATGGAAGCAAGGATCCACTCAGGAAAGATCAGGGCCACTCCCTTCAGGCCTGTTTGGCCTGGGCTCAGAGAAGATATTATAGCCCTCAGGGAGGAGTCTGTCAAAGCTCGTGACAGAGCTGGCCTTGAACCATGTCTCGGTAAGAGCGAGAACATCCAGTTCCAGGAGTTCAAGGATGTCTGAGGAGTGTTGGACAGCAAAGCGTGAGTTGAGAGTAGCCACGAGAAGCCGGTTGCCACTTTTTAAAGACTTCCGCGGAGGAGTACAAGAATGAGGAGGAGCCAGAGAGGTGGAAGGAGGAGCGGGAAGAGGAGCCAGAGAGGTGGTAGATGGCAAGAAAGCCAGAGGGGCGGAGGTTGGAGGTGCAAACGAGCCAGAGGGGAGGTGGCTGGCAAAGGAGCCAGAGAGACAGTAGACAACAGGGGAAGCCAGAGAGGTAGTAGCTGGCGAAGGAGCCAGAGAGGTCGAAAAGGAAGCTGGCAAAGGAGCCAGAGAAGTGGTAGGAGGACTAGCAGGAGAAGGATAGAAGTTGATAAGGAAAGAGAAGCACCTATAAACTAGTAGAAGATTGGGCTCAGGGGCCTGGACCATGACAGTGCCTTTAGATATACATTAATGATGACTCTGGAGGACAGGAAGGAGGCCAAGAGGACCTCCCACCTGGTGCCACTATTAATAGAAGAGAAAAAAGGAGGAAGAAGTGCAACCATATGAAGGGTCCATAGGTCCGGAGAAGGAACGATAAAGAGGTTGTTGGTAAGAGTCTGGCTGGATCAGGCACTGACATGGGTGTCAGCGATGGTGTGGCCTGGATTGGCTAGGTTATCCTTCTTGAGCTTCTACCTTCCATTCTTAGTGAGAGGAATAGGACAGGAGATAGAGAAGCAGTTGGGGAAGATGGGGGTGGATTGAGAGCACCATAGAGGGTGAGATAGAGGAAATGGAGAGGCCGTGAGAAAGAAGAAGGAAGCACTGAACAGAGCTACGCCGCACAAGGTGCACAGGGGCGGATTAGGGAAGAGAGTGGGGGAACAATCAACAGCAGAGCGTAGACAGAGACAAGCAAAAACAAGGGCGGCACAAGCAGTGAGTGAAAACAGTGTTGGGAGCCAACAAGGCACAGCTCTGCCTAGAGAAGAAGGCCTAGGAGACACCAGCGGTAGCCATGTGCAAGCACACGCAGGAACACTCACCTAGACGGAACAAATGCATAAAGAATGCAGGATAAATGCACAAAACAGTGATACAGGCCACAACTGTCACCTAGATGTAAAGAAATGCAGAGGGGTATAATACAAATGCTGAGAAACAGTTGCAGAGTCACAAAAGAACAAAGTTATTAAAGTACGGCTGCACAGGAGAGGGGAAGCCTTGTGGGTGTGTGGAGGCAGTGCAGAATGAGACATGCATTGAAATGGAAGTGAGCGCAAGGTAGGGCAGTTTAGTGGGACGCAGTAATGGCTGCGTACCCCCCTCCCACCCGTCCCCACACCTTCCTTACCTTGAGGTCGCTGCTGGTCGACGGCTCCGCTGCATGCCCGCACTCGTTCCAACACCTTTGTCGCCAGACACCTGCATCGCACAACACTGCGCCCTTGGCCTGCTAAGGCTTTGATGATTACGGAAGCAGAGACAGTGTTTTCTACGCACCATGGCCTCCCAATTCTCCATAGTATTTTTCGTAGACCATGAGGCCCAATTTCCACCCCCTATTTTCCTCCATATCCCCTATACGTAGAGCTGTTCCAGCCACTTTGTTTAAGCTGACTTTTAACATTACCAGGGCATGGTCACTATACATAGTATGTTGCATCTTTAGACTCATTGGGCCTCATTACGAGGCTGACAGTAGTCGTGCATGTAGTTCAGGTACGGCTGCCGCCGGTATTCATTTTTTTCCGGCACCCGCCAATGGGCAATTACTGGGGTATTCCGGCCCCGCCAGACCCGGTAATTGGCCTTTCGCGGGTGCCGGAATCTGGTGATCCCCATTCCCATTCTAGCCCCGTAGGGTTTCAATGGGGATGCCTGAAGCACCGGCACGGTTCATTAACGGGCTGGTGCTACAGGCATGCTGTGCTTGCGGGTGCCTTTCAATCAGCCAGGTCAGACCTGGCGGAATGAAGGGCACCCGCGAGCACAACTCGGAGTTGGCCGGTCCGGATACAACGGTACCGGTGAGCTTACCGGTACCGTTGTATCCGGACCAGCAAACTCGTAATGAGGCCCATTATGTTTTCGACATCCACAAGAGTCACAAATAAATAGTCGAGTGTAGCTTTCCCAACAGTAACCTGCCACCTCTCCCACAACTCAACCATTTAACATGCACAGTCCACACATTTTAATGAACTTCAACCAACTCTGTCCTATTCTATTTTGGACACTCTGCCTAATAGTGCTCAGGGACAAAACATAGTGAGCAGGAGCTATTTTTTGTTTATCAACGCAATGTGCATTGAAGTCCCCGCCAATTATCATCCGACAACCCCCATGCACTCGGTACTATTTTGCAATAGTAGAGGACAATAACACCCATGCATGCGGTACTATTTTGCAATAGTAGAGGACAATAACTCTTGTAGCGTACTAGTACTAACTCCCCAAGGGGGTCGGGGGGCTGTGCAGATTGACAACTAAATAAAAATGCAAACCATCATTGGAAGGGATTTTTATCTCAATGCCAGTAGGTTTGCACAATTTATTATCGTTTTTACCACAAACTCAATGGTTACCCCAATTGTCAGGCATCGGTCTCCCCTTTTTTTACCTTTAGTGGCCATGAATTGGATAATTTTATATCCATCCATGATCATTGCATCGGTTAGTCAACATACTTGCAAAATAAAAACATCATGACCAAATTATAAATGATGGCCCCCCTGCTCACTAGAAAAATGAATGAAGCCAGGAGTGTTCCAAGTGACGACGTTTAGCAATCAAGGTCTGGACTGCTCGTTTGCAGGCAGATATTTGTTAAGCCAACCCCAGTCCAGCACCCCCTTAGAGGACTACATCTTACTTTTCATCCTCTGGGTTAGGTATGACATGCATTCACCTTGGGAGCTTCTATTGGGGGCGGAGAACTGGCTGGCTATACCTTTGCACCCCTTCATCTGATGTGGGATTTTGGTAGTACTCGAGTATGTTACCACTACAACATCATATCCCATTCGCAGGAGACTTTGCTAGTACAATAAAATCAAATCCACTGTTGAACTGGTATAACAGTGGGTCACTCTGAATACCCATTTGCCCTCACCGTGAATTTCCACGCAATCAAAATCACCAGATAGAAAGAAGCACCCTAAGTTGTGGTATAGTATGTAACATCCGCAGCATAGCACTTCTATTAATCCATTTTCCGTCTCCATCGGGGGAATAGGTGAGTAATAGAGAAAACTTTCAAAATCCTCTCTGGAGATTTTTCAGCCTCATTATTTAGTTTATGGTGATTTGCTCGTACAGCACCCAAGTTATCATATTCAACTGAGGACAAATGGGCCATAACCACTGAGCTCTTCTCTCCACCAGATAACATAGTCGAAATGTCATCACTAATGATTGAATGGTCTTTTGTTTCAGGAAGAGGGACAATAACCATCGGCGAAGGCCCCAGAATGAGCCAACTTGTCAATGTTCCCGTTTTTTCCCGCTCTTTTGATTTTCCCTTTTTCCTTTTTTTCCCTATCTGTTTGTTTTAGAATCCTCGTTTATCGCGTGGTCATATAGATCAATGGTTTCCCGATTTGCTGCAATGGGGGCTTTTTACCTGGAAAAGGATTTTGCTTTCAATATTGTCAACCTCTTTTGTCTGTGCCTTTCTTTGCGGGATGGCAGCATAATTGCCTCTTCATCAGCTACCTCCTCCTCTTCCTTTTCATTCTCGACTGCCTCTATACCACCTGTCTGGGTAACCAAGGCGCTTTGTCCAACCGACCGGCCCATGGGTTCTTCAATTTTGTTTGACAGCACCTTAATCCGAGTTGATCCGCAGCTCTCTACGCCCCCACCTCATTGGATATCCTGCCACACAACTTCAGCAACATTTTCACAGCAAATTGTAGTGTGCCTATGTACATGTTTTCGTGGAGCACTGAGCTGCAATCTGCCACACTACAGTCAGCAACAGATGTGTCTGCAAAGAGAACCCGCGAGGTCGAGAGGCGACCATTAGTCTACTCAGGTGCAGTTACTTGATCTTATTGTTGTTGGGACTTGGCTCACCAATTCTGGACCCATAACACTCAGCAATCTTCCCATGGCGCACTTCAGCCCCCATGCTGTTCCCCTCGTTAAGCAAACTATTTTGGGCCCTGGCTGCCCCGGCTGATCCTTTACTGAACTATGTATTTATTTATTTATTTGTATATGGTTTATATAAACCTTTACAAAATAGAAATCACATAGAAAAATAGAAAATCACATAATAGATATTACATAAACAAACAATTTAAAATCACCAATGTTAAATTATCATCTGAGTTTTCCTAAAATCTTAGTTTCATAAAATACAAGTTTTAGATATCAAAGTTAGTATAACATTTCATGAAAGTGCACAGAAGTTCTTTAAAAAAGCTATGATTCAATGTTATTATGTCGAATCTGAAACCATCTACACAGTGCAGGTGTCTTATGAATTGCTGAAAATATCGTATTCGTTCCTTCAGTAGTGCAGGGCATAACAGAATCAGGTGCAACAGGGTTTCTTCCACCCCTTCTTTTTTGAAATATTTACACCAGCTCCACTCATCTTTTAACATATTCCATCTTTTTAAAACATAGTTAGTTTTAAGAACATCAAAACGGAATCTCATAAAAATATTTCTAAAGTTTCTTGACGGATATTTTTCCAAATAAAATTCCAATTGGGGTTTGAGTTTCCAGCATGAATAGACTTGATTCACTGTTTTCGATTGCGCTACTGCGTCAAGCGTCAGTTGCCAATCATTACATTTCAAAATGTTTTTTACTTTCAGCAGAATATTTACTAGCAGCTCAAACGATATACCTGCATTCCCCAGTATTTCTTCAGTGTCTTCTTTCAATTTTGTACAAAAAACATTTGTTGCATCCTTCCCCGCTAACGTATATAGAAAATTGATATTTGTGAGTGAACATTTTCTCCATAATAGTATTTTTTTCCACGCAATAATGGATCTCAGAGACTGTAAACCAAATTCATATCTGATTACTTCGATTGAAATATTCTTGGGAATGAAGTATAAAACCCCTTTCCAGATGACACTTTCCAGTTTTTTTTATCAAATCAGTATTTTCCAGCTCATAAAATTCTAGACCATATACCAATTTAGGGATACATGACATGATGTAAAATTGTTTTAACGGTATTGCTGTAAATCTCCCAAATTTTGCATCAAATTTACGCATCTGTCTTAAAATCTTGTCAGCTTTAGTTCTTAACTGTCTTTTCACCATCACCGTAGAGCTATTACCTACAAAATGATATCCTAGATATTTGAAAGACTTTTGGCAGGTGATTTATTTTCCTTGACAAGACCAAGATAACTGCAAATGATTTTTACAAGTCTTACCCAGGCCATAATAGTTGTTTTATCTGCATTGATCTTTAACCGAATACTGGAGATAAACAGCACAAAAGCATTTATGAGTCTCTGCAGACCAACCTTGGTGCAATCCAAAAGTAAAAAATCATCAGCGTAGGCTAACCATTCTATGGAGGTATCACCTAATTTGGGTGCTATCAAGCCCTTACCTTTCATTTCTTTGCCAGCTCTACAAACGTAAAGGTTGAATAAAGTGGCAGCCAGTTTACAGCCCTGTCTCAATCAGTTCGGAATTAGCTGTTCAGAGGATAACTTCCCTTCAGAGTTAAGTCTGATTTTAATTTTGTGTTAGAGTATAACTCTATAATCATTTCAAGAAGATGAGGAGGAATAGATAGATCTCTTAATGTTTCCCATAGTATGTGTCGATCCACCAGGTCAAAAGCTTTAGAGAGATCCATCGCCGCCACAAAAATTGAGGCACCTTGTTTTCTGAGAGTTTTTGATTGCAAACTTTTCAAGACCAAACCACCACAGTCTGTGCCCAGTTTTTTCCTGAAACCTATTTGTTTGATATCAAGAACATTACATCTGATAATCCATTCATCCAGATCTTTTAGTATGATGGACGTAAAAATCTTATAGTCAGGGTCTGATATTGCAATAGGCCTGTAACTTTCAGGGGCAGACCTTAGGCCCTTTTTGTAAAGAGGAATCACAATAGCAAGCTTCCATGATTCTGGGATTACCTTGTTAACAATTATGTCGTATATGTAACCAGTATATGTCAAATTTCCCCCCCACAGGTAAATATCCGTTTTCATTATCAAACTAGATAAGTTGTTTGGCCCGGGGGCTCCTGATTTTTTTAGCTTTCCCAATCATCTTAGATATATAGAATGGAGAGATATCCAGATCCCATATAACCTTTTCATTTTTTCTCATAAGATTAGTTTCAGATAATTTTTCATCACAGGGCATCTCATATAAAGCTACAAAGTGTTTTTTCCATATGTCTTCACTAATTTGCGTGAAAAGAATCTCTTTTTGCGTAATCAAAGTATCATTTAGCAGTAACCAAAAATTGGAAGTGTTTTTGCTATTAATTACCGCAAGCATTTTTTCTCCATCAGTTTGGTCCCTATACACTTTTCGAGCAATTAGCCAGTTTTTATATGCTTGTTGTAATTTTTTTATTTGGTTCGTTTTCTCCGATATGGAATCGGTACCGTTATTCAACTTGCAAATTTCTTGTCTCAACTCTTTTTTTTGACTAAGGTCTGGTTATCAAACACATGAATATGAGTCCTTCTTTTAGTATTACTTACTTTGTTTGTGCATATTTTTTGTGTAATCGTGTTTATATAATCAGTAAATCCATTTACGGACAGATTTGTAATTTTCTCTTCATTCGACATGAATCCCCAATCTTTATACAGTGCTGAAGTACATTTTTTAGTTTTGGTATAAGACCATCGTATCCTCGTACCTTTGCTGTTAGTAAGTATTTCTTCATCATAGATTGAGTGTTTTTTCAAATTCTCTGTATGTGGGATTTCTATTAAAAGTAAGTTATGGTCACTAGTAGGCATTTCTACTACTGTTAGCTGTGACATAAAATGTTCCAAACCGTCAGTTACAAAAAGATAGTCTACTATAGAGCAAAAACCCCTAGCATGCCATGTCTGTTTGTCATTATGAATTTTGGTTAACCCCATCACTTCCAGAAAGTTCATCCAAATTGCGCCTCTTCGTTTATTGCTAGATGACATAGATTTGGATTTATTATCTGCACCATCTATATTCCATAGCAGCTCCATTAATCTCAGCCATTAACACAAAGTTGTTGGACTTTGGTTCCCTCCATAAATCACTTTTATGTGTTACAGTGTCTATTTCTTTTAAAAATTGACTTTCGGTGTTTTTAAGAGGGGTTCCAGTAGATATTGATGATGCATACATTCATACGGGTGTCTCCTATTCTGATGTTACAAGTAACTGCTAGGAAAACCTCTAGGTCTGCCCATACATTTATGTTGGCGGGTTCCATGGTAAATTTACACGCAGTGAGGAGGCCACCCATAGGTCTTCCTTTCTCGCCTTTGACAGCGGGTATCTGCCAAGTGTAATAATTCTACAGTTGGCAGTTTAGATTTCTTATTTTTCATTTTTAACAACGATACAAACCTTTCGCAACCGTAGTCAAAAATTACCTCTTTTTCTTACCTGCACTAGTCTTAGACCGAATTGTGTTCGAATATGTTCTAATGTAGAAATAGCTATCGTGTTATAGCTAACAGTTAACCGTCAACAGACCTTGTCGTCCTTTGCGGTGCGCGCGCAGGTGCGCTGCACTTTGGGTAATTATGGCAAGCGGGTGGGGTTAGCCGGGGAGTGTCACACCACACCAGACCAATACCAGCTGCCTAAAGAAAAGAAAATATTTTTTTTTTAAAACTAATTATCAAGTCGTTGGTATGCTTGCAATCAGGCAGTCCATTAAGTGCCTATTAACTGACACACTCGTGGCTATTAACTGACACGCTCTCTGCATACAGTCTATGCCGGTCTTTTCACAATTCACCTCCAGGCAGCTTCCTGTGTTGCGTTACAAGACATCCTCCTTCCACTCGCCTTCGTTCGTCGGCAACGCTGCACGCTACAATCAGACCCGCACTGTCGCGTTCACACCAGCAGCGTTTCCAGCAGCATTTCCCACAGTCAACAGTCCTTGACCTTCGCGGTGCGCGCGCAGGTGCGCTGCACCTTGGGTAATTATAGCAAGCGGGTGGGGTTAGCGGGGGAGTGTCACACCACACCAGACCAATAGCAGCTGCCTCCAGGCAGCTTCCTGTGTTGCGTTACAAGACGTCCTCCTTCCACTCTCCTTCGTTCGTCGGCAACTCTGCACAATACAATCAGATTCAATTTACTGAGCTATTTAGCCTTGCCATTTTAGGTTTTGATCATAGTTTATATTTGATTTTCTGTTTGTTACGTGCCGGCAAGTCGGCACAGATGGCCATCACAAATTCACAGCTAACACAATCTTGTAAGCAACCCTTAGAAGGGTTGTTTCAGAATCAACCACTTGCTTGTGCTTCCACTCTGTCCGCGGTGATGTCTCAGCCAGTCAGTTCAATGGCAGTAACCGCAGTCCCGCTTCAATTTTTCCAGCTGACTGCCGACTGCGAACTACACTTGGAATACACTTCAGACGTATAGCGGCAGCAGGTACCAATGTTTCAAGCCGAGCCCGGCAACTGCATCCAACAGGGAAAGCCTATAGAGTCCAGATGAAGCTTGTTGATCCGTGAATTCAAAGACCAAAAATAGTTTTACAAAAGTGAGATAAATGCCTTTCCAAACAGCAATCTGCTGACTGCGAACTACACGTAGAACACACCTCGACGCGAAGCCATACTGAAAGGTTAGGAGATTGATTGGTCTGTGGGAAAAATATGTATTTTCTGATAGGCCAATGCATCTCGAAATCCTGGCAGATAAGTCACATGTGAAGAAGAGTTGTAGCCGCAGGCCCAGTCCTGTTGGTCATTCAAGCTCAAAGACACGGCCTACTGGAAAACTAGAAGTAGCCTGTTTCTGTAGTTATACTTACAGATACAGAATCCATGTTTATCGCGTGGTCAGATAGATCAATGGTTTTCCGATTTGCTGCAGAGGGGGCTTTTTGGCTGGAAAGGGTTTTACTTTCAATATTGCCAACCTCTTTTCTCTGCGTCTTTCTTTGCGGGACGGCAGCATAATTTCCTCTTCATCTCTTTCACTTCCCACCATTCCACCCCAGGGTTGGATTGGCCCTTCATGGAGTGGGGGCCGGTTTCCCGCCATGCCTGGGCTGGTTTGGAAAAAAAGAAATTGAATAAATTTTTTTTTCCAATTTCTTTTTTCTTTTCAAAAAGCTTTTCATCTTTCTTAGGTTGATAAATGAGTACCAACACAGGTGTAAGCATATTTGTTCTATAAAAAAGAGTTTAATCGTAAGTGGTATACAAAACATATTATCATTTGGCCATGTACGTCTGCTTGGATTCACAGTAATTTAGTGTACTTAGGACCAATGCTATTTGATGCCACTTCCTGTTTTGTCAAGGGATGAAAGCTCGTGTTTCATCGCTTCCTGGGACATCACTTCCGGTGATGTCATCAGAGGTCAAGGGTCGTGAGGCGAGGGGTGGGCCAATTTTTTTTTGGGTGACCAGGACTATTTCTTGTCTCAGTCCGACCCTGTTCACCACACCTGTCGGTACCTGAGAACCCAATCAATTGTGTAGCCTACACATGCTTGACTTTTTACAGGTATGTGTAACCCAAATCCTATGCCTACTGATCCCACTTTAAAACCCTTCTGAAAGTGTACATGCAAGGAGATGCTCAACTGTCAGACCGTTAGCAAGACGGGCATAGCATAGTAGTATTTGTGTTTTAATAGGGATGTGCACATTGTTCACAGTAGCTTGCTGATCCTGGTTGAATTTTCTAGCTCTACCCCTTTCACAACCGCCCTTGTCCAGCTCTGAGGTGTTTCATCACCTTCCATTATACAGTGCTCTGTTATTTCCTATTTAGGCTGGTGCTATTTTAAATGTCTTATATGCATAATTATATAGACCTCTTCCCATAAGCCTGCAGCTTATGTTTGCCTTGCTACCACACTAGGAACAAACAGTTTATAGCAAAGCTCTTGCAGTATGGCCTGGTTTGCACTTAGCCACTGCTATCACAGCTTGCCCATCTCCTCACACCTGCGTAGTGGCTTTCTACAAGCGGGTAATACTGTGTTAGATGAATGTTAGAACAACTGGCCATATGCGCTGACATCCCACAATGTATTAAGTCACTGTCCACTCCCAAAGCATCCATTGAAAGCCGTTACAGCCTGACCATCGCTCCATTATCGTACTGGTATATACATGTACTGTGCAGGACTGGGCATGCAGTGAAAACTACTACACCATGCCCTGCACGGTACTGTTTCACACATTTTCAAAGCAAGTATGCGGGTCTATGATAAGCTACTACGGCACTCCCTCGGCTGCATTATTGCACTCGTATATAATGTCACTGTGCAGGTCTGGGGTATGCAGCGAGAGGTATTATGGTATGCCATGTACTGCAATTTTAAATCCATATATGTTGTCATCCTGGAGCACTGCGTTTTGTAACTGCACCCGGCCGCAACCGATGTCACAGAGCCAGCATTAATCTCTCTGTTTCTGCTTTTTCCAGGTTCTGGATATCAAGCCTCAATCGGTCCGAGCCCTCACGCCAGGCACCAGGGTATGTGCCTACTGGAGCCAGAAGTCACGCTGCCTTTACCCGGGGAACGTTGTGAAAAGTAAGTACTGCCCTCTCAACTAGTGCTAGGCCCTGACCATGAGCCGAGTCAACCCACTGCAAAAGACAAACAACTAAACTGGGTGAAGACCTTATTTATAATGTCTGCACAAAAATGTTGAGGTATGTAACTGATGAATTAGGAACGTGTACGGTGTATTCTGTATCAGAATAGAGAAGATACAGGAATCTTTCTGCATCGGTGTGGAAAATATATAGAAAGCATTTTGTGTGAAAGAAATATCTTCTTTTGGAGAACATCTGTGTAAGACTATGGAAAATATGGGAGCCTTGCCATGTTTGACTAGCGAATGTATAAGGAAGTATTCTGTCTACTGAAAGGGA
The DNA here is from genome assembly GCF_040938575.1 of Ambystoma mexicanum. Classification (NCBI taxonomy): domain Eukaryota; kingdom Metazoa; phylum Chordata; class Amphibia; order Caudata; family Ambystomatidae; genus Ambystoma; species Ambystoma mexicanum. The sequence goes on along the minus strand of NC_090926.1, from coordinate 996,161,449 downwards.
GTGTATACATGAATTTCTATTAAAGAACAGAGAACAAATAAAAACGTTCTTTTATCGGTAGAGAGAATGTACAGGAAGCTTCTTGTTTAAGAAAAAGCAATATTTTAATAGTTCAATTTAAAAACAGGGACACATAAAGCTTACTGTTTTAGACTAGAGAGCATATACATAGGGATAATTCTTTTAAAGAACTATATAAAGCATCATGAGCACTTGTACACGTAGGATAGGGTTAGTGTGAAAGGAACACCCCTGTTGATGCCCTTTTTACGTTGGAAGAAAACACATTGTTATACCCAGTAGTATTTAATGTTACTATTTATTTAAATCGTGATGTTGTTCATTTTTAGAACGTGTTGTATGTTTGAAAGGTTTACCTATGTGCTGATTCTACTTTGTTACTTATAAGGTGAGTTAAGGCTTCAGCAATGTTGGTTTTAATGTTGGTTTTATTTGATGTCATGTTTAGTTTTAGTGTTAGTTTTATGTGCAAAAATATTTTTACCACTAATTCCTTGTCTTTTAAGGGGAAGATGTGTTTAGTTTGTCACATGCACCTGCTTGTGAAATGGCTAGTGTAAGTTGATTTGTTGTTGGTTGTTTATGATGACATGACATTATATGACATTACTCTGTAGTAATACAAATACATTTTACATATTAGTATGTCACCAGATAAAATGGGTCTTACTGTAAGGAGACTATTCCATTTCTTGATGTTGCTTTTTTTGAACCTTATGTTCTTATACTTTGTACCCCATTCCCAATTGTTGTGAGCCACTATCATAGCAATAAGCACCCGTTCTAGAGGCTTCACCGGGTGGTAACGGCCCACAGAGACGTCTCGTTTATTCAAACAAAATACTTACTCAAGATGACTGCCATGAAGCTGGAAGACCGGCCTCCATACGGAGCCCCTCTTCCATTTCCATGGCGGCCAGCGACGACATGGAGCGGCTGCTGGGTGTTACCGCCGAAGGAATCAGGTAAGTGGGGCAGAGGGGTGGGAAGGGATCAGAAAACCGGAGTAGATGGTGAAAGAAGATAGCTGGGTGGGGGAGCAGACATTAGGCTGCTCAGAGCAGAGGCTGAGATCGTGTGATTCAGCTCACGATCCAAGAAACGTGATTGGTTGGCTCCCCTGCCTGGGTGCTAATACCAGTTATAGCAATTCTTCCACGTGTAGTGCTTTTTATTCTGCTACAATGAGTATCGCCTTTAAATGTGTATTGTTTTTTATTTTGGCACTATGGGAACGTATTTACTCATGGATGCTGTCACATTTGTAAACACAGCTTGCCTTGCGTACCACCTTATGTAGCAAGTAAAGATTCAGTGTTTGCTACTTGCACTTATGTATATTACAAGAATGTTTATGAAGCTAGTACTATTGTACAGTTGTTATAGTCTTGTTTGTGCTATGATTGAGGAACTGAAAGCAAGCTAACAGCTTGTATATTCATCTTAATCGTTTTGAAGCACATATTTTCTGATATTTTTCCACAGCTTTAGCAGAATCAGTGATCTTTTCCATTTGTGGTTTGCAAAAGAAACAGCAAGAGTTTTGGCATACGTGGCTTTTTAAGAGTGTGTTTTCTGAGGCTTGGCCGTTTACGAATGTGTATCAATGTTTTTAAAATGTATTTATATGTTGGGTGGTTGGTTGGATTATTCTGGAAGCGTGGGAAAGCACAATTAAACGCATAATGCAATGCTGTGTTGCCTATTTTATGTGCACACGTGTTAGGGCAGAATTCCATGAATGGGGATTCTGCTGTCCGATTTTATGTGGCCCCTAAACTTTTCCTGTTAGTTTTCTTGGCCCTTTAACCTAATTATGTTTGTTTGTTTGTTTGTTTGTTTGTTTATTTATTTATATTGTGAATTATGGGTTCGGGAAAGTAACTCGTGCTCAGACATCAACAATTTAAAAAAAGTTCACTAGTGTCAAAATTATATCACTGTAATGAATCAGATAATATAGAATTCAAGGTTTATTCTTCAGATATGGACAGCCGACACGAGTTTCGAACACCTGGTCGTTTTCAAGGCCCACAGATTTAGTCAGTAATTCTTGTTTTCTGGTAGGATTGAGATATTGTTGTGAACCACGCAAACTTTAACGCTGTGACTCACGAATTAGTATAGCTAGTTACATTAGAATTTCCATCATCTGAACTCTAATATAATCCAATATATAATCCCATACAGTCACCAAGCGAAAGACACTGTTTTCCGGGCATTAGCCGTTTGAAGCCGTTTGAATACTTCTGAGGGATCTATCCCTTGCTATGATTTCAGCACAATTCAAGGTTATACTTTATTCAGAGATTTTCGAGACTTTTGGGCATGCAACTGTGGGATGTTTTTATCCACGCATCCAAGCCCTACCTCAAAACTGTGCAGTACTGACATGGAAAACATCATGATGGCCAGAGCTTCCCAGAAAATGCACAGGGAAATGCATGAAGAATAGGCTGCCACTCATTTTTGCCGATGTTATGGGCACAGAAGGACACTGCCTAAAACCACCATTGGACTACCCACACAGTAGTCTGAAACCATTGGGAATGGCAATGCTGATTGCCAAAAGCAAACCCATAACTGTTGGGAATTCATTTTCTTAAATCCCAAAAAGGGGTGCAGTACCAGTACTCACCACTATCAAAAAGCCGGCGTTTTAAAACAACACCAGATTTAACTTTTTGTGTAAAACTGAATAAATGAACCCAAAACATGCCAAAGAAAGACTTACTGAGAGGTGGATCCAATGTAAAGTTATATTCTGAAGTGACTTGAAGGTTTATTACAAGACTGGCTGAGCTGTGGATTTCAGCAGTTTAAGTAAATTTGGACTGAAAGACACTAAAAAATCTAAATGTTTAAAAGAAATGAGTGACCTACTTTTGAGTGTCACATAGGTTGCAATTGTTTAAATGTCATAGTTTTAAACTTAGAATCAGCATCCTAGCTGCATATGTAAAAAAATGTCTTGACTTAAACTGGGGAACAAAAAGTGACATTTTATCTGAAACCTGGCTTAAGGAACTGAATTCTGCCCACCAGCTACCCCCCATCAGGAATGAAACTTGAGTCACAGCTGTGTTCCCAGGCCTATCTGCCTTTTGCTGGCCACACTAGGGATATGCCATCTCTCTGATAATTGAATTAAGGGGAGCCCCCACAGAATACAGGAGCTCTGAACAAAGCCCTGTCCTGACTCAGGCAAAGGTTTTATTACGGGGGCTGTAAAAGTAGCTTCCTCCTGAAGCAAAGGGGAGGAGCACTGCCTGTGAGAGCAAGCTGGCTTGGCAGAACTGGAAAAACCAGAAATTCAACCTTGTGCTGGGGGGAAACCACACCCCTTTGGGGCCAGAACATAACTCTAAAAAGATGAATAACTCATAGTACGGACTTGTGAAAATTATTTAAATGACACCATAATTCTTGTGATTTTTCTGCCCACATTTTAAGACGTGTTAGGACCCGGTGGTATGTTCAGGGGGGCTTTAGCGGAAAAGAGGATATTACTCAAAATATGTGCATGTGAAAAATCTGACACTTCATCAACTAATGTCCATACTCCTTGCGCACGTGTGCGTAAATTTGGGTTAATGTCCGAAATTGCAAACCAGTTAAAAAGTGCAAAATATTGCCATTTCTGAATGCAAGCTCTCAGGAAGAGCAGAGTTTGAACAGGGGATACCTCCTGTGATATGTGAAGGGTGCATATGATTTTAAAACAATATGTACCTCTGCAAATATGTTTTTGAGCAAATATAGATTGTGTGTAAAGTTGACAGGGGTGGGTTCTCTGTATCATAAACAGACCTCATCATGATGACACTTCATTTCATTCCCCCAATCAGGGGAGAAATGAAAGCTTGGCCACTGACAAGTGGAGAGGGGTAGGGCCTAGGAAGCTAGCCTCTCCACCCATTTTCAAAACAGATAAAAGCAGACAGACAGGACAGATAGGGACCTTCAAATCCATTTGCAGCTGGAAGCTCTGCCGGAAAATCCATACTTTACCTCCATCAACCTTCAGAGAGCAGACATAGAGACTTCAAATCTATCAAATTTCCAGAACCAGAGAGAGAGCAGAGCTGACCCAGATCACTGTTAGCAGAACCAGAGAGAGCTGACCCAGATCACTGTGAAGTGCAGAGACCAGAGTCCAGTCCAAAACCTGACCAGATCCGTGGCGAGGCCCAGTTAATTCAAGAATATAGTGTGAGTACCTAGCAAGACTGTGCAGAACCAATCTCTTAGTTAAAATAATATAATCCCAGCTATTTTAATCTAAGTAGAACTGCCTGCTAACTGTCACCTGTCATTTGTAAAGCTGTCACCTGTCATTTTCTAGTTGCAAGCTGCACTTGTCTTTTTGAACTTTAAAATTTCAAATCTGAAAAACGACCTTTATTTAATCGCTCATATCTCCGTAACCGTTTGTGCTAGAGACTTGCAGTAACTTTCATCTGGAAGCTGAGATCCTAGGCTGTCCTAGGACCCCAAAACGATAGTGATAGTCATTGTAGTTCCTCTGTAATCGCGCCTGGCGCACCCGCGAATTTACCGCGATTTGCAAATTTCTTCACGTGTAAAAATCTGCTGCTGCTTGCCTTCCATTTGTCAGAAATTCGTTTAACCTGCTAATCATCCCTGAATCATTGCAAAAGTGAGCCTGAACTCATCCCAAGTATATTTCACTCACCCTGAACCTCCTAGAGGGAATTAAAAGCATTTTAGTATATTTTTCACTTCATTGCCAGCACATATAAAAGCATTTTGGGCCTGTGTTTAAAACTCCGATCTGTAGTCTAAGCTTGCTGGGGTGAACTGAATTACATTTGATTGCATTTCTGAGAACTGTGTGCTTTCCTTCCATTTCCTTGCATTGCATAAATGGGGGAGGGGATTGCCAGAGAAAAGTGATTACATTGATTTGTTGAAATTATATTGAGTATTTTCTGTATTGCATTTCATTCAACATTGCATCCATTTGAACTCTATAAAGCATTCTCTACCACATTATTCTTCTGTCCCTATTTACCAGTGTGCTACCTTATCCATTTCATATCAACTCCTTAGTGATTATAAAGAAGTGTGCTAGTGCCAGACTATCCATTATCGATTACATATCAGATTAAGTGTGATATCCAATTATTAATTTATTATAAAGTGTGATATATATCTATATTGTTTAAATTCTCAAATAAACCTTTTAAACTTGCAAAACAGAACTACTTCTTGGCTCAGTGGGGTCAGGAGGATTCCAAGAGAGGGGTGTTATATAGGGGTAGTCATCCAGAACGCATGAACTGGACATAAAGATATATTAATAAGGATTTCCGTTCAGTATCCCAGACTAGGCATTGACTTAGCTGTAGTGTTGAATTGAATCCTCTTACACAACTCAGCATTAATCTGTAGTAGTGCATGCTGCAACAAATTCGAAAATCATATCAACCAAACCTAAGATGAACAAGTTACTTACCTGTGGTAACGTTCTTTCGACTGTATGTTCCTCCCACATCTTTGATATATTCAAGTCTGCTTGCAGCTTGCTTTGGAATTTTGTTTTTAATAGGGTCGAGCGTTGTGGGGCATCGAGCCATGGCCCTCGACATATACCTGCGTCCCTTGCCGTGAGGTCGACGCTGGATATGAAGCACGCGTGGTGACCATTACCTCAGTTTGCTTTTCCCCCTTTAATTTGCATGCTTTCCCATAGGAAGAGACTTTCTTGACGTTGCGAGAAAGAAAGGTGTAAAACACAGAAATTCTAGGCAAGCAAGAGGGGAAGGATGGGAGGGTGATGAGAAATGTGTGGGACAAACATCCAGTCGAAAGAACTTTACCACAGGAAAGTAACTTGTTCTTCGAATGGATTGTGTCCTCCCAAGTATTCCTCATCTTTGATGCAATCTCATAGCAGTTTGTGTGAGGAAGAGGGTGCTGAGAATTTCTTTTTATTAATTTTATGGGTTTGGCCTCCTCACCTGATAAAGAGTCTATGCAGTAAAATCTGCTGAAAGTATGAAGGGACAACCAGGTTGCCGCTCTGAAGATGTCCTGCAATGGCACTCATCTTTCTAGAGCTGTGAAAGAAGCCACCCCTCTAGTGGAATGCACCCTCAAACCTTCGGGGGAATCTTATCCTGCCAGAGAGTAGCATTCTATTATACACATGACACTCCATCTGGAAAATGTTTGCTTTGTGACTGCTATACCTAATCTTTGTCCAGCGTATCGAACCAAAAGCTGGTCATCCTGACGAACATTTGCTGTCCGTGAAATATAGTAATTTAATACACTTCTAGGATCCAGACAATGGATCCACCTCTTTTGATAGGTGAGGAGGATCAAAAGTTGATAAGACTATACGTTGTGAAAGGTGAAACTCCGACACTACTTTTGGAAGAAAAGATGTGCAAACTACTTTATCCTTGAAAAGGGACTTTAAGGAACTCATGGTGGAAACAGTAAAGACAGGCACAAGTGATCACAGTTCAAGGGTGTTTATTAAACTGTAAATGCAGGGTGGAAAAACGCTTAATCTAAACCTAAATCTAAGATGGGAGCAAGTGTCGAGCATCAAATGAAAAATAAGGCCGTCCTTAGGGCGTGCTGTCAAAATAAAGAGGGCCTATACTAAAAAAAAAACTATTGCCAATTCATTACAACTAATTACAGAAAGAATGTGGGATAGGATTTCAATAAAGAAAGACATTTTCCAAATAATAATTCAGGATGTGATTGCCAGGGGTCTCCCTTCCCCACATTTTCAGCACGGGACAAGGTGGGACCTTGGAGCACAGCACAAGGTTGAGCTTTCGCAGCACGAGCCGACAGTTCCATTCTAGCTATCAGGTTCTCCGATGGTTAAGTATCTCTTCTCTTACCTTTGAGGGCCTGATGTATTGAACAACAAAGAGTTCCCTTCCAAATGGACTTTGGGTGAGCTCACCCTTGGATCTCCCTCGACCGGGCTCGGACCGAGATATTTGCACCACAACACAGTGCACCACGCCAGGGTGAGGCGACAGGTGAGGAGAGCACTCAGAAGGTCCCAGTATGCTGCAGCACTCCAACTCTCATCTCGCCTCCACGTCTGCTCCAGGGTATGTCAGCCAGCCACATGCGCCCATTCGCTGTGCAGTTTACTTCAGAATGAAATGCACATCAAGCGATAAGCGATTCGGAACAGCGTCCTACAAACATTGATTTTCAACAATTGATGAGCGTTATCATGTCTGTCTACAGAACCTGTGCGGAGTAAGGTTAATTTTTGCTAGTGTGTGTGTGTATATATATATTTCTGAGGCTTGTGGAATCTGCTTAGATCACATGCTGTGCATAGGCCGACATCTAGTGGAAGCTGCAGAGTATTACAGTTTGTTTTTCGAAACTCGAAAATGGGCGTCGACACAGGGCGTGCCAGTCATACTATCCCTAGTGTGACGTCCACTGTACCCATGATCCCTCACGCGTGTAGGACCCTCAGATTGTTTTTTTCGCCATATTTGACAGAAGCATTCCGCGGAGTTCCCTGGCTCCTAGCCATAATTTTGCTAATATTATATTTCCCTGTTTCTTCCATTCCCACGTCGAGTCATCGAATTTCGAAGCTCGACGCCGGCCCAGAGAAGAAAACAACCGTCGAGAGCTGCACGACAGACTTTGGGTCTCAGAAGGCCTCTGTCCTTGGCCCAGGCCTTGGAAGGCCTCTGGCCTCGGCCCTACAAGTAGGGAGAGTGGGGGTGGTACATACTCTTCACTCATATATGTATATATTATATTCCTACACACACTAGCCCGCTGCCACAGGTTGCGTATGGAGGGTACCCCTTTCCAATTTTGCCCCAAGTGCAACCGCAAGTACCCTTCGGTTGACAGACACGCCACCTGTTACCTCTGCTTGCCGAGGAACCACCCCGAGGCGAACTGCAGAGCGTGTAGCCGGTTCAAGGCTAAGACTCTAAAGGACCGTTCGACCAAACGTTGGGCCAACCACGCCAGGCAACTCGAGGCAATGGAAGCGGAGGGCACCTTCAGTGATGGCAGCGACGCCATACTTTTGGGCGGCGAGGACAATATGGGGCCGAAAGACAGCCAAGCGCAAGTCCCCGACCTCAGAAGGTTGTCCGGCAGGGCAGCTATGGGGAGCACACCCGGCGACGCGAGCGCTACCCACACCACTTCCACTAAACACTCGAAAGTCCGACCGAGACTCGACGCGCGTGTCGAGTTCTCGGAAAGAGGCACACAAAGAATGGTCCACCGAATCGGTGACCTCTGGGCATTCTCGGTCAAGATCGCCAAAAACACCAGTGAAGCACTCTTCTCATAGGGAGGGGAGGGAAAAACAGCATAAGAAACCATCTCAGTCTTCTTCTGCACCACAGGTACATAAAGACAATTCTAAGTCTTCTGATAAACAGGCCAGGACCCCTGTACAAGCCCATAGGTCCAGTCTAGTCATAGAGAGGGAACCCTCTCAAGTAAAGGTCATTCCCAGCTCCAGGGAATGGACCAGTGAAGACATAGACAGGGTTATGTCTAGAATGTCCTCCCTAGCATACTTCTACTCCATGAACCCAGAACACTTCCTCACCTATAACCCTGACGGTGCTACTCCCTCAGGGTCTAGTGACCCGCAGCCCCCTGGCAAGAAACCTCGGGTTGAGACCCCAACGCAAGTTCGGTCTTCAGACCCTTTTTACATCCAGCCTTACACCCAGTATCGTGAGGACCCTCCTCAAGATGAGGATCCAGACTTGGCACTTTGGATGACCAAACTGGGGTGGACTTCTATGGGGATGACGAGGACCAAGAGGAGGAGGAAGATGACCCAGAAGTCTACAGAATAGACTCCCCGGTAGGCAAAGAACTTCAGGTTACCGACTCTCCAGTCGACAACCAACCTCTCCTAAATGAGGTTTTGTCTAGAGCGGCAGAACACTTCCGCATAGACACTCAGGGAGCACAGGAGGAGAGCGACTTTGCCAAGGAGCTAGTAGGAGAAAAGAAACCCATTGTCCAGACCATCCCAATTCTCAAGTCTATACAAAGGAGAATTGATCCTTCCCTTCTCAATCCTAACCTCACCAGGGCAGTAAACCCCAGAATCGAAAAATTGTTCAGGCCAGCCCAGTCAGACCCGCTTTACATAAGGGGGCAACTGAAACCTGACTCCCTGGTAGTGACTAATACCCGGAAGAGGGCGGGAACACCCCTATCATCGTCTGAGGCTCCCCCCGATAAGGAAAGCAAGAAGATCTACGGGTTGGGAAGGAAGCTAGCCTCCACTTCCGCCTACCAGGCAAGGATTGCCAACTCCACCACTCTGCTGGCCAGTTACAACTGCCACCAGGGGGAGCAAGTTGCTGCACTCATCGACTCAGCACCGGAACCTTTAAAGAGCCAGTTGGCACAGGTTGCGTCAGAGAGGAGAGCCGTGTCCGGTTGCATCCTTAAGGCAACCTTTGATGCCGTGGATAACGCCGGCAGGCTTATAGCAGAGAGCACTGTCATTAAGAGGCATGCTTGGTTAAGACAGTCAGGGTTTAAACCCGAGACACAAGCATCCTTAATCGACATGCTGGTGGAGCCTAATCTACTGTTTGGCAAGGCGGTAGAGGACGCATTAAAAAATGCCAAAGACGAGTATGAGACTCGGAAATCCCTGGGACAGTTGACCAACAAACCCCCTAATCAAAGAGGGAATGGTAATTTTAGTCACCCACGCGGCCAAAATTCACAAAGAGGCTCCAACTATTCTCAGGGGCAGAGTACATCATGAGGTAACAACTAGCAGTCTACCCAAAGTTACAACAGGGTTAACAAGAGGGGCCGTGGTAAGGGCAGAGGCATCCCCAGCAGAGGTGGCACGCCTCCCGCAAAACAGTGACGCCGCAATCAGGGTCCCTTCCCACGCATCTCCAGTAGGGGGACACATTACCAACTTCGCCAAGCTTGGGAAGGGATCACATCGGACAGATGGGTGCTGTCCACAGTGTCCACAGGATACTGCATAGAACTGCTTGAGCGTCCCCGAAACCACCCCCCACGACAAAAAGTACATTCCTTAGACCACCAAAAGATCCTCCTCGAGGAGATCGTCAATCTTCTAGAAAAGGATGCGATCAAACACGTCCCGGGCAAACAAGGGTATTTATTCAACTTACTTCCTTGTGGCAAAAAAAGATTTGACAATGCGCCCAGTTTTAGACTTACGCCCTGCAAACAAGTATGTCAAGCCCCAAGAATTTTGCATGACTACTCTCCAAGAGGTAATCCCCCTCCTAGAAAAGGGGGATTACATGGCAACATTGGACATGAAAGATGCCTATTTTCATATTTCCATGTTCCCAGCGCACAGAAGATTCTTGCGCTTTAAGGTGGACAGTCTGCACTACCAGTTCAAGGTGCTGCCCTTCGGTATAGCCTCGGCTCCAAGGGTATTCACCAAGGTTCTGGCGGTGGCGGCGGCACACCTACGCAGGGAAGCAATCCCAGTTTACCCTTACCTGGACGACTGGCTCATCATGGGGGAAACCCCAGTAATTTGCAGTTCAAACATTCAAAGAACGATCAACCTCCTCTTCGAATTGGGTTTCTCCATAAACGAGAAGAAATCAAGCCTGGTGCCAAGCACCAACAAACAGTTCCTAGGAGCTGTCCTAGACACTCAAGAGGGGTTGGCCTTTCCATCGGAGTAAAGAATTCGGAATCTACTACTGCAACTTCATCTATATCAGCCCGGTCGCCAGATAACGGTGGGCAAAGCGATGCGTTTGCTAGGCATGATGGCGTCATGTATTTACCTGGTCCTCCATGCGCATCTGCGCATGCGTCCCATGCAAGAATGGTTGGCGAAACAGTTGTCTCAGGCAAGTGGTCAGTGGGACAATCTAGTGGTCGTTTCACCAACACTGGTACAAAGTCTTCACTGGTGGACAAGATAGAACCTGTCAAAGGGGAAACCCTTTTACGATCCAGAAGTACAGGCTGTAGTCACTACAGATGCATCCCTGTCAGGGTGGTGAGCACATCTCCTTCACCACACAGCTCAGTGTCTCTGGTCTCACACAGTGCCCAAGAATCATATCAATCTGCTAGAGCTCCTGGCAGTATTCAGAGCGCTTCGAACGTTTGAGCCCCACCTGTTGAACCTATCAGTGCAGATCCTAACAGACAGCACGACAGCGATGTTTTACCTAAACAAACAGGGAGGGACTCGTTCGCCAAATCTGTCCAAGCTTGCCCAGAAAATTTGGATATGGGCACTCAGACGGAACATTTACCTGTCATCGCAACATGTTCCAGGGAATCTCAATTCACTAGAGGACGCTTTGAGCATAGATCTCCTACCAGTAGAACACGAATGGTGTCTACACAGAGAAGTCGTAGAAGACATCTTCTCACAGTGGGGTTTCCCCACTACAGACCTATTCCCCACAAGTGAAAACAGACAATGGGGGTCATTACGACCCTGGTGTTAAGGGTTTAACAGCGCCGTAAAAGGTGTCGGCGCCGTTAAACCCTTAACGCCTGATTACGAGGTCCATTTGCGGGACCTGACCTTAATGGCTGGTTTTACCAGCCGTTAAAGTAGGGTGCCGCAAAGGGACCTCGGTGCTAATTACGGTACCGCAATTTGTAGTACCGTACTTAGCGCCTTCCCCAGTCCCATTGAGCTCTATGAGGCGAAAATGGGGAAGGGCCATGGTGAAATGGGGAATTACCGCCCCGCCAACCTTGGAATGGGGCGGTATTTCCCCATTCCACCATGGCGGACTTGTTACAACACCGGCACCAACCATGGTGCTAATAGCGCCATGGTTTAGCGCCGGGGTTGTAATGAGGGCCAATGTCCAGGATTCACATCCAGGTTCCCACAGCCAGACTCCAAGGGGAACGCCCTGTGGATGGACTGGTCAGGGATGTTTGCCTATGCTTTTCCACTAACCCCTCTCATGAGGAAGGTGGTCAACAAGATGCACAGGGAATCGATGATGCTCATCCTAGTTGCTCCCATGTGGGCGAGGCAACCGTGGTTCCCACACCTACGTAGACTAGCCGTGTGCGAACCCATCAGGCTCCCGTGGGTATCAGGTATTAATATCGCCACATATATGGTCGCCGTAAATAATATAGCCGGGAAAATGTTGTGGCGATATTATTTGGGTGACCATATATATGGCGACAGGGGCAAAATATATATTTTTTTTAAATAAAATAAAATAAAAAATGTGGGGGTTGGTGGGGTGTCCCCCGCATGTTCCATGCAATAATGTCACCACAAAAAACAACCATTTTTCAGCGATATTTTTGCATGGCGATATTTTTGTGGCGACATTATTACATGGAATCCTCCCGTGCTGGCAAAACCTACTGTCCCAGCACCAAGGACAAACAGTGCACCCTCAACCCAACTCAATGAACCTGGCAGCATGGCTCCTGAAGTCATAGAGTTTGGACATCTCAACTTACCACAGAGATGTATGGACATCCTAAAGTAATCTAGGAAACTGAACACGAGGCACTGTTACTTTGATAAATGGAAATGATTCATTGTCTGGTGCCAGAATAAGCAAATCAACCCAGTTGATTGCGCTCCTTCCAATATTGTCACCTACATGCTCCACCTGCTGGATGCAGGCCTGGTATTTAACTCACTGAAGATACATCCGGCAGCGCTATCAGCCTACACCACTTCCCACAGCAAGGTTTTGTGGTGGAAAGTACCAGTGGTTAAAGCCTTCATGGAAGGGGTAAAGAGACTCCACCCTCCAATTTCAAACCCACCACCTGGTTGGGACCTTAATGTGGTGCTTGCTAAACTCATGGGTCCACCATTTGAACCCATGCATAAAGCCAGTCTCAAACACCTGACCTATAAAACTGCCTTCTTAGTAGCCATTACATCCATAAGAAGGGTCAGTGAAATTCAGGCTCTGTCAGTGCAGGATCCTTTCTTTACTGTTCATAAGGATAAACTGGTTCTATGTACACACCCTAGGTTCTCACCTAAGTTTATTTCAAAATTCCACGTTAACCAGTCCATTGAGCTTCCGCCCTTCTTCCAAGAACCCAAGAGCTCTGCTGAGGTGAAACTACACACTCTAGATGTGCGAAGAGCGGTCCTCTACTATGTAGACAAGACCAGGCCGCTAAGAAAAACAGACCAACTGTTTGTCTCCGTAGCTACAGGCAGAGAGGGAGATCGCGTCTCTAAAGGTGCCATCTTTAAGTGGATTGTAAATTGTATCCAGCTGTGATACTCCCTTTCTGAAGAAACTCTGCCGTTCACGCCAAGAGCCCACTCTACAAGCGGCATTGGGGCCACTCTGGCTTTCATTGCAAATGTACCCCTTGACACCATTTGCAAAGCAGCTACTTGGAGCTCTATTCACACTTTTACACAACACTACTGCATTGACACTCATTCCAAGACAGATATCCAAGTGGGACAAGCGGTTCTAAGACATCTGTTTGCTCAGGACCCTTCTCACATCCCACCTCCTTCTTCTAATACTGCTCGCTAATCTATGCACAACATGTGATCTAAGCAGATTCCACAAGCCTGAGAAGGGATACATTACTCACCGTAATTGTATTTCTGATGCTTGTATCTGCTTAGATTCACATGCGACCCACCCTTCCTCCCCTCTGAGAGAAGGCGCATGGATGCTTGTAGTCTTATCTTCCTTCTATCTGCTTGGATAATCTGTACTCACGCTACTCCTCATGCTACCTCATGTCAGAAAAAATACAATCTGAGGGTCCTACACGCGTGAGGGATCATGGGTACAGTGGACGTCACACTAGGGATAGTGTTACTGGCACGCCCTGTGTCGACGCCCATTTTCGAGTTTCGAAAAACAAACTGTAATACTCTGCAGCTTCCACTAGATGTCGGCCTATGCACAGCATGTGAATCTAAGCAGATACAAGCATTAGAAATACGATTATGGTGAGTAATGTATCCCATATATATTTCTGAGTCTTGTGGCTCTGCTTAGAATCACATGCTTTGCAAGGCCGATATCTAGTGGTAGGTGCAGAGTATTGCATGACTTGTTGTCAAAGATCGAAAAGGGACGTCGACAGGGCGTGTTTGTAATAATATCCTTGGTGTGACGTGTCCTGTACCCATACCCTTTCACACGTTGAGGTCCTCTGACTGTTTATTTCCCCCATCGTGGTCGGTCGCTCTTATGAAGAGTCTGTAGCTTTCCGCTACTTTTCATATTGTAAATTATAATTCAATAATTATATTCAACACATCTTTCGATGGACGCATCTTCAACGCCCGTTTCAACGAGGAGTGGAATTAATCGACAAACAACAAGCATTTGAAGACTTTCTACGGTGTCTTTGACATCTCGCCAATGGCTTCAGCTACACCAGGTTTCGGCCTTGAATTAGGGAGAATGGGAGGATTTAACATTCTTTCAATTCTCTTAGAGAATGTCTCTTCTCGTGTTTCCCTTTTCCTGCTATTGTTTAGCTGTCCTTAGACATAAATATGAAAAAGAACACCCTTTAAATTCTGTCCTTTATGCAATTGAAAATTTCTGTGGAAAGACAAACACGACATGTGCAACCGGTGTCTTCCATTTGACCATTCTGAAAAGTGCTGTTCAGCGTGTGAATACTCTTTCAGCCAAAAACACTCAAGAAGAGACGCACTAAGCGCTTGGTGGCCTACGCCATGCAGGCTGCTTGTAATCCACCCACCGGGGCATATGAGTCAGAGGAGGATGACCGAGGCAGCAACATCGCCTTTTTGGACCCTGAAGACATTCAAGAGCAGTCAGCAGACACCCGCGTGCCATTCCCCAACCCCAAAGGGCAGGCCCAACGTTCTGCTGTGTGGACAACACCTAGTGACGACGGCATTCACAAGCACATTTGCCATGGGGGTCACAAGCAACACCATAAACACACAATCCCTAGGCGTCCTTCAACAGATCCATTGAAAAAAGGCCACATGGCAACAGAAGGCACTTCTGGGTCTTCTGGCTCGGCACGTCCAAAGCCTGCTGCGCATACAACTCCACGTTTAGCACATGGTGCCAAAGAAAAACAAACGCTGAGCGTTCCAGTTGCCATGCGTAAAACATTGACGTAACATGTTTTGTGTTCGCCCTCTTGTAAAAAGGCGTCGAAATATACGTCAAAAACATCAAAAGACACAGGCAAATCACAAGAGCTTTCCAAGAACACCTCTTAGACTATAGGTGCTACCGATTTACTGCCTACTCAAAGACTAAGGGCCTCAGAGTACATATAGTACACAAAGGAGACTTCTCCTAAGACCTTTTTCTCATATCCACAGAGGATACTCTGCAAAGAGAAAACCAAATACTCTGACTGCTAACTCTTTGTCAGTACTCACAAAACCTACTGCTCATAAACCACCCTTTACTCAGCGGTCTGATTTTAAGATCACAAAGCCAGGCTTCCAGATCGCTCCACCAGAGTAAAGCTGAGAAATCAACAAAGAACAGCTGGTAGGGGCTTCTTTTCACATTCCTTCTTCTAAGCGGGAACATCCACTACCTCTACTGACAGAACCACAAAGTGATGGTCAGGGCTGGCCCCATGCAATGCCAGTGGAATGATGAATTTCCTACCACCTGGATTCATGGAGGACCATCACCTCCTTTCAGTTGCCTCAGAGGCTTCTGTCTTACTCGCCAACCTGTTCTTACTTCCCATCCGCCCCTTTCCCAGAATGGCTCTCCAGCTCTACTAAAGGAAGTAGAGAAACCTCTCTCTATGAATGCAACAGAGAAAATCCCACTGACAGAGAAGGATTTTAACCCAAGCAGGCTGGCCTGCGCACAATATTAGACCTGTCATATTTCAACCTTCATCTTCCCTAGCCTAGATCCCATCTAATCTTCATCAGGGAGATTGGCTCTGTGCAGTCGATCTGAAAGATACATATCTGTACATCCTGATTTGACCCCAGCATTGAAAACATTTCTTTGTTTTTTCCATCAGAGAAGCTCATTATCAGTACCAAGTTCACCCTTTCGGGTTGAGCTCAGCTCCACACATTTCTACTAAGATTATGTCACTGGTGGCAGCCTACTTCAGACTACAGGGAGTCCATATGTATACATACCTGTACGATTGATTACAGAAGTTTTACAGTCCTTGCATAGTGCTTTTCCATCTAGAAACCTTGCCTCACTTGATTTATCACCTAGGCCTTTCTATGAACTGGGCGAAATCCTCTGACAGTCTCCCAGGACCTAAATTCTTTATAGAATTTTGTTGGAACACAACAAATGCCAGGGTGTTCGTGACAACGGACAGAATACTGGCATAGATCAATTGTGCTCCCTTTTTCAGCAATCTGCTCACATGACCATCTTGTGTTTACAGAGGCTGTTAGGGCTAATGGCGTCCTTGTGTCGTAGCGGTCCCCTTAGTGAAACTCAGGATGAGAAAAACACAGTTGGCACGGAGGCAGGCCTGGTCTCAAGCATCAGACCCTCAATCTAGGTCAGTGCCAATTCCAACAGAAATAAAATACAATCTACCTTGGTGGTCGAACCCAGCCAACCTAGTGATGGGAGCTCCTTTCTCAGAGCCTGCGCACCAAGTTTCCTTAACAACAGACTACTCCACTCTAGGCTGGGGAGCGTCTCTAGACCATCTGTCCGATCTTGGTCTCCTCCAGATAGGCAGGAAAACATACATATTCTGGAGTTAATGGTAATTTTCTTGGTCCTTAAAGACTATCTGCCATGCATAATTAACGGAATAGTTTGAATTTGGTCTGAAAATGCGTTATCAATGTTCTATGTGAACAAACAATCAGGAACCAAGTCTTATCCCCTAGTATTGCTGATGGTACAGATTTGAGAATGGCTGATAGAGACACATATTGATCAAGCCAGTTCACATTCCAGGAGTGGAAAGTTCATCTGCAGATTCTCTCAGTCGCTGAGCAATGGCAAATCATGAATATATGCCTACACAGAAGGCTTTGCTTTCAATTTTCTAGGAGACAATCTGGATCTCTTGTGAAACAACGTCTACGCGTTTGTGTTCTCCCCTCTATTCCACCAAGTCTTGTTGAAGCCTGGGCAGACAGAACTGAGCCCTAGTGTTCATAGTCCCCTTGTGGGCAGCCAGATTCTGGTTTGCGGCCCTGCTCGGCCTTTGGTTGCACAATATGATGATACGGCTACAGGATCTTCTGAGTATCCTTCACCAGAACAACGGGCTGAAATTGCATCCCTCCCCACGATTGCTCAACTTGGCGATGTGGTTCCTGAAATCAGATGAATAGGTCATTTTGGTCTTTCAGCTGGAAACTTTCGGCATCATTCAAGCAGCTTGTAATCCTTCCACCCGAGCGCAATACAAAAGCAAATGACTTTGTTTTTGCCACTGGTGTCTGGAAAAGACGATAAATCCACTTTTGTATTGGGTTCTGTCCTTTATATCAGAATTTGCAACTAAAGGGATTCAGATAGATACCTGTTAAATCCAGAAGTAATGTGTCATTTTCATGTCCTTTCTCTTTCTCTTTGACGAATCTGTTAGTAAAGTGCCATTCTGATGTCCTTTTTCACCTTTATCAACCTTCCAAATCCCCTCTCACTAACTGGGATCTTCACATGGTTCTTCACACAATCTGTAACAAAAAAAACGTTGAGCCTATGGCTTCTACTTCTACTGATATTAAATTGGTTTCTTGTAAGGTTGCTTTTTCATGTAGTTATAACATCAGCGAGAAGAGAAAGTGATTTGCATGCCCTTAGTGCAGAAGAGTGTATCTGTAGAAATATTTGCAAGACAAGAAATCGAATGGAGAAATGACTGCATCTTTTTAGCAATCATTTTACCAATTTAGGGGGCATTTTTTTTAAATATTGGGGTGGGGTAATGTAAATAGTTATGGTGGGGGAGAGGGGAGGTGTGGGGTCTCTGCATTTCACGTATATCTCTGAAGAGCCCTTCACTCATGTTCATCAGGATACGGTTGTCCTTTGAATCCATCCATCATTTTTGGTAAAAATAATGTCCGATTATCATACAAACCAAGAGATCTCCCTACCGGTTTTCTTCCCAGAACCGTCTTCTGGTGCAGAAAGGGTCCTCTATAACTTGACTGTTAGGAGGATGCTCAACTTTCAACATTGACCTTCAGATCCTGTTTGTGCCTTTTTGTGACGTTTAGCAGGTCCAAGTGAGGTGTACAAGCATCCAAAGCCACCATTTGTAGGTGGATTGTATTCTGCATCTTGGAGGCTTACTCTGTTCAGGGTCTCCAACCACTGAAAGGTCTCTATGCACGCTTTGTGAGGGCAAAAGTGCATTCAGTAGCCTTCCAAAAATATGTCCCCTTGGGCTACCCCATCAGCCCTCTGTAAGCACTACTGCCTTGTCAAGAGGTCCAGAGCTGATGCTCAGTTCAGATAGGCAGTTCTCAACAACCTCTTTAAGTAACATTAAATTGGGTGCATCCAAATCACTGACCTTGGTGATCTGAAAAGGACTGAAGGGGGAGACACTAGGCGAAGGCACACAAAGGTGGAGCTAAGACTGTGCATGTGCCTGCCCTTCCGTAAAAATAAAAAAATATTTTGCGTTCAACAAAAAGTGTTCTGGTCCTGTCCTGATGGATGAAGTGTCCCATTAGAGTGGAGGCAAGAGGACTCTGGACTATAAGTACGTTAGTCGGGGGGGCGTGGCCAACGCTGATGGCGTAAAGACGTGACTGTGTGGAGCTCCCGTCCCGATCCTGGCCTAGATCCTTTATTCGACCCTTATTCCTGGCCCGATTGTGTGCCAAAACTTATACCCAAGTGGGGGAAGTGATTCTGACCCCGTTCGGCGCTGGAACGAGAAGAATCGGAACCAGCGTCCCCGAAAACGCAACCTCGGAACTGACGCCCCCGAGCGAAACAAGATGGCGGACGACAGCGAGGCCTGACGGAGGGGCGGACCGAGCGGGCTGCGAGGCGAAGGGAAGAGGTTCCATCGGGCTTCGCCTCCCCTGTCCCTACGCAAGTGGCGGAAAGTCCCCAGCAAAGTCATCGTCCGAAAGACCGGACACCCTCGCTTTTCCCTGCTCCTCGGGACTCGTCCTGCCGCTGGATGCCACCGAGCACATGAGGAGACCACCACACTGCCAAGGGGAGCGGACGGAGTCACATCCATCGCCCCGGGACCACTGCGGAGGGGACACGAGATGTGCATAGCCCACTGACGCGATCTGCTGACCGCGAGGAGCTCTGTGCGAAGGAGCGGCGGAGACCTAAACAGGGGCCCTCCTCCTCTCCCCCCGAACGGACGGCCCGAGGACTGAGGAGTGAACAGTTTACCCACCAACGCACCGGTAAGCCTGCAGACCCTATCCTAGCGCTTGGGAGCCGGAACTCGCCTGTACCATAGACGACGGGGCCCAGCGAGGCCACGGCCCGGAGTGTCGGGAAATCGCTGAGTGCCCTGTCGCACTGCCGGGGGAACACCCTGCATCGTGTCGCCAAGGAACACCGCTGCTCTTCACTGAAATACGCCGTCCTGTGGGGCCGACGGAGGGCTCATCCCTGTTACCACACTACCAGGTGGGACAAATGTCTACTTCGCGCAACAAGAACAGGGGTGCCACAATCATGGACTCATTCTCAGGGGCTAAACCCAAACAGCCCAACCAACATGAGATCCCCACGCAGACTGAAACCCCAACAACTGCTACCGACCCCAGCAACGCCCAAGTGCTCCAAGCTATCGCAGCACTCCAAACGTGCATGGAGACCAGGATAGACGAACTCAAGGTGGACATGCAGCTAATCCGCCAAGACGCCCGCAACATGGCAGAAAGAATAAACAAAGTGGAAATAAACCTCCGGGACACCACGGACACTGCCAAGGACTTAAAGCAGAAAGTCATCACACTTGAGAGGCAAGTGGCTCATCTTGAAGCGAGATCCGAAGAAGCAGAGGGTAGAGCCCGCCGCAATAACATCAGAGTCCTGGGCGTTCCGGAGGGGATGGAAGGCGCTGACCCCACAGAATTTATCGAGTCCCTACTAATGCAGGAAGTCGGAGCTGGCAAACTCACACAGGGCTTCTCCATCGAGAGAGCCCACCGCGCCCTACAAAAGCGGCCCCCTCCGGGATCACACCCTCGCCCAATGATTGCCAAGGTCTTGAACTTTCGTGACAGGGAAACAATCCTCAAATTCTCGAGGGATGGAGGTGACATCAGACGCGATGGCTCCAAGATTGTAATCTATCCCGATTATACCCCGCAAGTCCAGCGAGCCAGGAACTCGTTCATACCTATCAAAGCCCAACTGCGGAAGTTCGACCTTAAATACATGCTACTGTACCCCTCGCGCCTCAAGATTCTACACAAAGGTAAAGCCGTCTACATGGAGACCCCGGCGGCAGCCACTATGTGGATGGAACATAATAACCTGGCCGAGGGAGAGGACCACGTTTCGACACCCAACGGCTAAACCCAAACAGATCCGATACAACAATGATTGATTAGTTCTCTCAAGGACGGGAGTTCCGCGGACCACCCCACAGACATCGGCGCAACCCACCCCACCCCAAGCATGGCTGGCCCAAGGCCAACACCACAACCGCACCACATGACCTGGACAGGCCGATGGGTAGCGGATGCCCCCGAGCGTTGTCCTCCCAGAACAGCTGCTGGGAGCAACACACAGTTAACTTTTTTGTTCAATCCACCTGTTCGAGTGGAAGTTAAATTCGTTTATAAGTCTCCGATTAACACGTCAACGCAACAATCAAGGCCAACAGGAAGAAAGCAGAGCATAGACCCTGGGGGCGACCACTCGGCACACAGAGCTGGCTCAAGGAGGGTGGAGCCAGCGCCCTGGCCACATTGCCATCATCATGCCCACACGCCTTAAAATCGCCACCTGGAATGTGAGGGGCTTAGGTACCTACTTACGCCGGAACAGAATAAAATCCTATCTACACAGAAAGAAGATAGGGTTGGTCCTATTACAAGAAACACATCTAACCAAGGAAGCCATGGCAGCACTCCAATCATACTGGGGTGGACAAGGGTTTGGGTCCACATACTCCAAATTCGCCAGAGGGGTGTTCACCTGGATCAGCCCTCACATCCCCTTCCAGCTCACCAAAATCGAACAGGATCCCGATGGAAGGTATGTCATAATTCTGGGCCACATTGAACAAACAGAGATCTGCATAGTCAACTCATACCTCCCCAACAACAACATCCCTGCGCACCTCACCAAGTTAAGCACAAAGATTGCGCCCTATAGAGATGCATTCCTTATCTGGGGAGGCGACTTTAACTGCATCAGTGACCCTGCACTCGACAGGTCGACCCCCCCCTTGGCTGGCCCATCAACTGCCACCACCGCCCTGAACACCATGCTGAACCGCCTAGACCTGGTCGACATCTGGCGGGAACAGCACCCCAAGGATCGTGGCTATTCCTTCCACTCCTCACCGCATAATCTTTACACCAGAATCGACTACCTCTTCATTGGCAGAGAGAGCTTCCCCCAGATCGACTCTTCCAACTACCTGGGCCGCACCATCTCTGACCACTCTCCCCTTGTAATTGAATGGAACATCACTGGACCCAGATCCCCCATACCCACATGGAGGATGCCCACTGAGGCACTTAAAGACCCCGAGTTCAGGGAAAGCCTTAGAGAAACCATAGAGAACTACATCAATGAGAATAAAGGCAGTGTAGCCCACCTAAGCACGGTCTGGGATGCTCTCAAAGTGGTTGTAAGGGGAGAGGTCATAGCAAAGGCCGGAGGCATGAGGAAACGCCTAAGAACTGAACTCGAATCACTAGAAGCTGAAATAGAACAGCTAGAATCCAACACCCTGGACCTCCAACCACAGGAAGTCAAGCTGGCCAGCTCTAGGGCCGCCTGCAAGGAAGCCTGGGACAGATTGGCCAAATTTGATTATATCACCAGAACCAACAGAACGCACGCCCATGCCGACAAACCTGGCAGACTACTCGCCTGGCTGTGTAAGAAAGAACACCCTAAGTTCCCGACCACTGCCCTAAGAGATGCCGATGGCACGCTACAAAGGTCCCAACAGGGAATTAACGACACCCTTAGGCTGTTCTACACCCAGCTGTACTCCCACGCTGAAGAGGTACCCCCCGAGGACATCTCAAACACCCTGGACGAAATTGGCTTGCCCCTTCTCCCCCTGCCACACAGGGAGGCTCTAGATGCTGACATCGATATAGAGGACATAAAAGACGCCATTAAGTCACTGGCCACCTGCAGGGCACCGGGCAGTGACGGGCTGCCCGCTGAATTTTACAAAGCCTATGAGCCGGAACTGTCCACGCTGCTACACGAGGTATTCCAAGAAGCCTACGAGTCGGGCACCCTGCCCGAGAGCATGCGAGAGACTTTATTGGTTCCGCTCCTCAAGCCTGGTAAGCCTGCGGATGACTGTGACTCCTATCGCCCTCTCGCTATGCTCAATTACGATGTTAAAATTCTCACAACCATATTGGCCAAGCGGCTGTCCAGGGTGATCGGAGAAGTGGTGCACCCCGACCAGAGTGGCTTTGTGCCGGGCCGCAACACCACTGCCAACCTACGCAGATTACAACACATATTGTCACATCCCTCTCACACTGGGCAAGCCCACACATTACTTTCTTTAGACGCCATCAAGGCATTCGATTCAATTTTCTGGGAATGGCTGATTGCGGTACTCAGGGAGTTTGGCTTCGGAGAACGATTCATTCGCTGGATCATAATTCTCTACACCAAGCCGCGAGCACGGGTGAAGACTGGTCGACTCATATCCACGGCATGGGATATACAAAGGGGCACACGGCAGGGCTGTCCGCTCTCCCCCATGCTATACATAATAGGGCTTGAACCCATTGCCATTTTTTTCAGGAAACAATTCTTTGATGCTGGTATCAGGATTGATGGGGTGGACCATATAATTTCCCTGTACGCGGATGATGTTCTCCTCTACGTGAGGGATCCGCAGCTGAATGTCCCAACTATGCTGGAGGTCCTTGACAACTTTGCCAAGGTGTCAGGCATACACTTTAGCAAACGCAAGTCCTGTCTGTTTCCGCTGGGCGCCCTCAGGGACACACATGTTGATGACCTCCCCTCACTGGGTATAGGATGGTGCCCCACTACGTTCCGCTATCTAGGCATTAATATTTACCACACGCCTGAACTCATGCACGCCAACAACACGGTAGCGGCACTTCCCCCCTTGCGCAAGTCAATCGGGTTTTGGGCTCGCCTCCCCCTATCCATGATGGGCAGGGCTTCCATCATTAAGATGATCGTCCTCCCCAGATTTCTCTATGGCTTCCAAAACATTTCGTATTACATTAGGGCTCCCTTCTTCCGTCTCTTAGGGAAGATACTTACAGACTTCCTGTGGGGAACTAGTAGGCACAAATTTGCATTATCCACCCTGACCCTCCCTTACGAGCAGGGAGGCATCCGGCTCCCTGATCTGGAGCGTTACTATCTGGCTGCTCAACTAAGCTTTGTGGCTAAATGGCTAGCCGATGATGTTACCCCTGAAACACTGCTCTTACAGCACTCGACGGCCCCAATCCGATTAAATGAACTCATTTGGGCCCCTCAACGTCTTGTGGGGGGGATACCCTTCTTAGCTACCCTGGGTCGTCAGGTATGGCAAAGGGTTAAAAGTCTTCTCCGCCTACAGCACAGTTACAATCCAGACACACCGCTCTTAGCTGACCTATGCCAGAACTCAGTAGACCTTGCCTCTATTCGACACTGGGAAAGGCTGGGAGTATACACGTGGGGGGACCTATACAGTGAGGGCACTTTCCGGGACTTCTCCTCCTTGCAGCTCGATGATGGCGTCCCAGCCGGTCAATTCCTTTGGTACGCAAGGATCCGCAATTTGGCTAGAACTAAATGGGACACGTGGCCTGAGGAGCCCGAATCCGACACCTTCATAACGCACCTATACAGCCTGGGAGACGGGTGGAGGCCTGTGTCCCGCATATATAGCCACCTAATTGACAGGCCTAACCCCCGCAGCAAGGACCTCAAAACCAGGTGGGAGAGTGATTTGGGCCACGAACTGTCCGAAGCTGAATGGAATAGAGCATTAGCGTTCCCCAATGCGGTATCCAGAAACTCTAGATTTAAATTAATTCAACTCAACATGCTATATCGATCATACTTGACACCGCTTAGAATAGCCAAAATATATAACCTACCCCAGCATAACTGCCCATGGTGTGGTAGAGATGAAGCCAATCTATTACACATGTTCTGGGGATGTGTCCAGGTCCGGAGACTCTGGGCGAGAGTTGAACTCCTCTGCAGCGAGGCAGGCATGACCAGATATGAATGGACTCCGTCAGAGTGCCTCCTCGGAACGTACCCCAGACTGGCCAAGTTCAAACACTCAGTCAGACTAATGGATCTGGTATGCATTCTGGTCAAAAGGACCATTGCCATGGCTTGGAAGCGACCCAGAGGCCCACAATACCAGGCATGGCACAACGAACTTGAGCGCTGGATAGGGGCGGAAACTTCAGCTTGGGAGAATGGTCTTACCACTTCCCCCGAAGACACGAGCTTGGGACTTGCTGCCTGGAAAACACTCACCTGGGCCTTACTTAATCCCCCCAATGACGATAAACCCCCCTGAACAATCAGCCCCCTGTTGACTCACAATACCTGAAACGGAACACTGGCACAGTATCCAACCTGTGCTCTCCTGCGGCCAGACCCCCCCCTTTTTGTTGCTTACATCATTGACATTATGGAGACTCGTTAATGTTGTTATTGTTTTGTTATTTCTGTTTAATTGTTTCTTCACAAAAGATCTATTTTGATGTATTCCAAATTACTACCACTGTGATTGTTTGGATCAGTGACGCAACTGTTTTATAACATAAACCCCAATAAAGAAACTCGAAAATAAAATAAGTACGTTAGTCACTACGATGTGTCACTTTTCCTTTACACAGCAGCAATAAATGCTTTTGTGGCTGCAAAATCTTGACAATGTTCTTTAGTTGAAAAATAACAAAAACAAGAATTAAAGGGATTTTGTTTTGCATCATTGTTGTCTACTTATTACTTTAAAGAATATAAATTTCATATGGGATAAAGTACCCCTTTCCATTCATCATACAAGTCATAGAGGAATTCTGTGACCAAATAACTCTTTCCATTATAAAGCCACTGAACAATGAAGTGACTTGCACTATCCTTTTTATGGACGGTCTGGGATATTTCATTCCGTATAATACATGGCCATACACTGTCCTCCTCTTTAATACCTTGTCTCTTGCTTCATGTAATGTAAGAGCACCTGCAGTTGATGATACATATATTGAGTCCAATGCAGAATGTGTTTGTATTATAAAAAAAAACTAACATGCAGAAAAAAGGCAGTATAATAATATGCACCTAAAAACGTGTTCGTGTTGTGCTTTAAAATAAGTAATTACTTGCAGATTGATGCTTGCTCTCACCTATTAACTCCAGCAGCGCACAAAATAAGCTAAGCGTACTACTATAAACAGTTCCTTATCAGTTAATGGCTGTAAAGTGTCATAGAAAGCTATTTCACAAGAAAGGAATTTGAAAAGCTAGTCATGGTTGTAATTAAGTGCTGCAGTGACAGCAGGAAATCTGATTTCTCTTGAGTCCAGCAGTAGGCTATGTGGCATCACAATTTACCTGATGGATTATATAGGCGATAAAGTACCCCCTACTGTACTTCGAGGTGACTTGCAATATCCTTTTTAAGTATGGTAGGGATATCTTATAATATATGGCCACATACTATCCTCCCTTTTAATACCAGGCTTCTTGCTTAATTTAATGTAAGAGATCTTCCATTTGCTGATCCTTATAATCAATATAGAATCTGTTAGGATTTAAAAAAGCTAATTTGCAGGTTCTAATGTGTTGCAGAAAAATTGTTTTAAGCATTTCATAAAACGCATACAAAAAAGTGTTCATTTGTGCTTTAAAATATGCATATTTTTGCTCACTTTGGTTACACTCCAGCAGTGCTCAAA
The DNA here is from genome assembly GCF_040938575.1 of Ambystoma mexicanum. Classification (NCBI taxonomy): domain Eukaryota; kingdom Metazoa; phylum Chordata; class Amphibia; order Caudata; family Ambystomatidae; genus Ambystoma; species Ambystoma mexicanum. The sequence goes on along the minus strand of NC_090926.1, from coordinate 996,135,363 downwards.
ATACACATTGCCGTAAACTGTTTGTTGCCAATTAATGGCTGTAAAGTGTCACAGAAAACTATTTTATAAGCAAGGAATTTTAAAAGTTTGTCGCTACTGTACTTAAGTGCTGCAGTGGCAGATCGAATTTTGCTACATGCTGGCACAAGCAGCAGGCATTGTGACTGCACAACTGACGATAACTGATTAAAGAGCCATATTGATGTTATTTTGTTTTAACAGATCAGTAGTGATATCACATCTAACCTGTATTTCTTTTTATTGCATTGGATAGCGCGGGCATTAGTAGCCACCAACAACAAATGGAATGAGGTCTGAGGAGGGCTCGGGATGTGGTAGTTCCGTCTTGGAACACCTGCTGGTTTCGTCATTTAATAGAAAATCAATTGGACATCGCCTGTTATGATATTTTATGTCTACAGGAAACCTGGTTGCGCCACAGCCCAGTGCGAGATGGTTTCTCTGTATATTTAAATCCGGCAATGAATAGCAAAAGTGGAAGGCCATATTCTGGCATGGTAACATTGATAAGAAATGGGCAGGCGTGGTCCCTGATAGAGACAGAAAATCTGAACCTGTTTCATCCACATGATGGTATTGAACCTTGACGAAGGTAAAACTCAAGACCCAAAGGTAATGGTTCTATTTAACTTATGTTGGAATCCGCCAATGATTAGTTCAAACACTTTTATTGGGTGTGCAGTAGATTTGAAGGATGAATCTTACACTTGATTCTGTAATGCGCATTTTATTATTATTGGGGACCTAAACATAAGATGCTTGGATGGGATGGGCAACCCCTGGCAGCTTCTTAAATCCACCACTACTTTTTCCCAGTAAAGGGCGCTTTATGTATATGAGAACTGAGCAATAGAGAAGTGCATATGCTGAATGGCCAGACAAAGGGTGACATCCCGGAAAAAGAGTAACCTGCGTGTGAGTCATTCAAAGGCTTCCCTAGATTAATTTTTGTCTTGGAGCACTTGCTCATAGAACAGAATTGTTCTCAGTTCTTCCAATGAAGACTAGTGACCATAGTCTTTTAAGGATTATATGGAAGAATTGGAAGAGAACATCTGAAATGGTCAACTCAAGAATCCTCTGTACTACACAGAGGAGAAATAGAATAAGTGTCAAGTCACATGATGTACCTGTAATCTTTACTAGGCACAAGGAGACCTTAGTGGTAGATCTGGTTTAGACTATGAATCTATTCTTTCCCTTTTTAAAGAGGTTAACACGAGTAAGAGGAACCCTGATTTTCACTCTAAATATGTCTATAATATAGAGCTGGTTAAGCAGAGGAAATTGCTGCGCATTGATATTAGAAATTTAAGGTGACAATCAGTGGTATCAAATAGCTCCCAAATTAGACAAAGGAAACAGAAATATAAAGTGTCAGCAAGAGGCTGAGCGGATGCTTTGTACATTTTGCACAATCTTCTTGGGAACTATTTAATAACAATGAATCCCTGCAATCCTCTCTTTTGGTAAATGGGCTGTCGGAAGATTCTTGTGTTAACCATTTCAGAACTCTTTTTGCACCCATTTGTTCCAATAACGAGGGAGAGGACACAGGTTCAATGGATGAATGGTCTTTCTTGTTTGAAATAGATGAGATTGAAAGATTAACTAAGCTCATCACACGCACCCGGTCCTGATGGGCTTTCTAATAATACGCTCAAACAGGCACCTGGCCTGTGGGCAAACTTTATTGTTTCAGCAGGTGGTGAGGGCAAAGAAGATTCCGACCTGTTGAAGGTCAGCAATAGTAATTCCGATTTTTAAGAAAGGAGACAGGGCGAATCCAAAAAATGATTGCCCAATAGCCCGCTTGGATATTTTGGGCACACTTTTTGCCTCAGTTATTTAGTAAGGCATCTAACTAACTGGGCAAGGGAGGCAGGCCGCTTTGGTCCCCGACAAGCAGGTTTTGTCAAGGGAGTCAGGGCTAACCTGAATTTATATCCATTAAATGTATAAAAGCTACGAGCTATCAAAGGCGGCACACAATTGTTTTTGGCCTTCATAGGCCTGGAACAAGCCTTTGATAGCGTTAGAGAGAAGTTATGGAGGAAATTGGCAGCATGGAATTGCCCTAGGGACTTGCTGAATGCAATTAAAGCTCTCTACTCAGATACTGCAATGCAAGTTAGATTAAACTCGGAATTGCTATCGAAAAAAATGAATACCGATAGGGGACTGAAGCAAGGTTGCCCTTATCAGATATGAACAACACACTAGATAAAGCAAATGCTTTCCTCCTAAAATCAATGGAAAGATAGTGCCTTGGGTGCTATATGCGGACGATATGGCGCCCATAGAACTACAACGCAGGCTGGCAGTATTACAAGACTACATGTCATCTAATGATTTAAGGATAAACGTAAAGAAGTCAAAATACTGACTTTCTCTATGTTGATAGGAAAGCAGCATATGAGTTTTAAATGTCATGTGGAAAAAGGTTTGTCAAGACATTAATTCTAGCGCTCCAAAATTTAAATGATTTTGTCCGTGATTCAATCAATTTCTGACTATGAAATAAAAGTTTTCACGATTCCAATTTCATGAGAAAAAAAACATTTTATTATGGCAGTTAATTTGCTGATTAATGTTTATCTCATGTTATGGACAGTTCCCCTCGACACGTGTTTCCCCACAGTGCATATGGTTCTTCAGGAGGGTTTATGCAATTTAATTTCGAATCTCAAAGTGATTTATTTATGATTGTGAGGGCCTCGATTCCTTCAATTGCATGTACAAGCTGGTAGAGGTTCTCCTATATGTTTCAAATTCACAAATTCCGGATATATTTTATTTAACAAATTAGAGGAGTCTGATAATAATTCCTTTTGGCCCCGCGTGTTTTTGTCAATTGACAAAATTATTATCAGGCCCCTCTAATTTGTTAAATTGATTGAATCACAGACAAAATCATTTAAAATTCGGAGCGCTAGAATTTATGACTGGACAAACCTTTTTCTTCAGTTAATATATGCATCCAGCAGTCTGAATGCAACCAGTCCTGTCTATTGCAGCTCCAATTCATTTTTTGTTATCCAAATAATAAGGTCTCTTTTCTAAAAACATCCAATACGCCATCAGTTGGTTAAGACTGCACGAAAGGACTTTAAATGTCATGTGGGTCTGGAGCATCTGGAATATATCCAGACAATGCTTTATCTAAGGATCTGCATAAACAAAAGTTTAAATGAAAACCCATGGGCCAAGGAACTAAAATTGAAGGTGAAGAATCTGGCTGCCCAAGGGTCTGTTTTGCACATGAGGTTTGATAAATTTACCATGCTGCCCATTTTGACCTTCTATAAACTGAAGGTGGTCCCGGTCTTAACTTATGTAGTGGAGGCGGGTTTAAATTTGTCATGGCAAATTTGGGATGTTGTGGAAGGTGCTTTTTGGAGGATGATTCTTCGCCTGTATAAGTGCCTCCCGATTGCATCTGTTAGATACAAATTGGGCCTCCAGTCTCTATATTCAGTGACATTGCGGAAGCCCTTGACTTTTGCCGGGAAGTGTGCCATGACAGATTTTCTCCCACCATTTCAAATTTTAAGAAATCTAGCTAACAACGAAACAGTTTGGGCTCTTAAAAGTTGGAAATTGAAATGTAAAAATTGTTTAAGGGCTTTAGAAACTACAATGGAGGCGTTAATAACAAACCCTGATGCTGTTAAAGTCAAGCTTCAACAACAAGATTGGATCGATGCACAAGCAAAGAGATAAAGCTATAAATTGACTCTAGCTCTTGGTTTAGAGAGTCAAGCCCTTAATTTACCTAAATATTTAGTGAAATCCCAACATTTTTATCATCGGACCCAATGTTTACATCTATGCCTGAACCCACATCCGACCAAGGAAGTGATGTTCAGGCAAAAATAAGGTGTGTGGAAAGATACTGGATGTAGATTTTGTTTAGAAGCGGGAATATCTGAGACAGTGAAGCATGTAATAATTATCTGACACGCATTGGCTTCTTTGAGAACATTCTATCTGGGAAAATGTGTAGAGAATGTAAAAACTTTAACGGTGGAAGAATGGTGGAACATGTTTTTAACAGGTGAAAATTTGCCTTGTGTCTTTGCAGGGGCTAAAACTTTAGATGAAGTTTTTCAAATGTAATAATGAACCCTATGAATTCTTGTGAAGAATTGCTGGGATTTTTAAAGCCTTGTTCTTATGGATTGGCTGAATTGTGTTTTAAGATATTTATATGTGAAAGGTTTGTAATAAACCAAACATTAAATACAAATAGATGTATTGTATTTTATACATACATCATACCATTCACAATACATTATACTACTCTGATTTAAAAAAAAGATTGTACACACATATCCATATTCAAATCCAGTATTCAAAGTACAAAATCTCAATAAGAAATCTTCATTTCATATTTGTCACAAAACCCCAATAGTAAGAAATTAACCCCATTAGAAAGGAAAACAAATAATTTGATACTGTAATAGGAACATTATGTACAGGCTTTTATTTATTCATCGCAGGCCAACATGGACTATAAATTAATGAAACCAGTGATTTTATAATGTTGGGGTGATGTTGTAGAGGTGCATTTTAGTGTTGCAACCTGATCCCTGTATATTCTATAATCTGACATACTGTTTTCAAATTCGGCAGTGATTTGCCAGCGGGTACTAAATCCTCCGGGATCACTAGTGAGCGAACACTTGGTACTATTCACGGCTGCCTCGTAATCTGAGTGCCAGGGGTCCTGTGGTAATTGAACCTGGCTAGTCAGATAGGCCAAGAGCAGCTTTGACATCATCTGGCCTTTGGAGTTACTACTATTCCAGTTGCGAAAACTGTGGATTGAGGCATTATTCCACCAGATATTCCTTTATTTTGATGTAAAAAAAAACAGATGAATCTAGTTCACGATTGGCTTTGCGATCCGCTTACCGATTGGTCTAACAGTCCTGTGTTTGCCCTTTTTGCAACCCTTTCACTGGCCTGCCATAACGCTGCCCCCGTCCCCGACTCCTCACCCCTGCTGAAATCGCTCAAATCGGCCACCCCCACAGGAAGTGTGTTCCCTGAGTACATCTTTCCCATATCCAGCACTGCAAAAGCTTGAGAGAATAGTGGGAGACACAATGCAACATATCTGACGCTTCATGCCCGAACGCAGTGGCACATCTGAGAGGGCATGGACTCTCTTTCCGGACACTCTTGAATGTACGTTGGCATTTCATATGGCATATTAGGTCAGAACTGAACACGCCATGTTACCGCTTTAATCCGCAGCAGTCTCTGTCTGGTTCGGGCTGCCCATGGACCTGGCATGTATGGAGCCAGTAGTCATCCACCATGTTTTTTTTAGCTACGTGCCTCTGTCTTGGTTTTGCTTTTAGCCCGTTCTCTGTCCCATTTCGTTCATGCTGTTTTGCTTCTGTGGTCGCACTTGGGGAGTATGGACTGTATAAGAGTCCTTTCTATCCATTCTTCCCCACATGTAACGTGATAGCAATAAGAATTTGCAATACTGTTTGTTTTGCGTGATGCCAGGACACTGAGCAAAGTAATGGGATGCATTTGAAAGCTAGAAATTGAATTAAAACCTATTGGTGTGTGCAAGAATGACATGCTCTGTGTCCTTGCTGTGTTGGTTAGTCATTGGTATTTTGCATGATTATTTAGCATCCTTATCGGTGCGACCGTGATTCTTAACTGAGCAGTGGCACGGGTTGGGATTATTCATTCACCGCCCCACGTGTCTCATTGGCCGCCTCTCTGTCTGCTTGGCATGCGGGCAGAGAGACTTTGAATTCCTATGGAATCAATCATGGGAATCCATGGAAATGCTTTGCACCATGCACCGACATGGCAGGCGCCATTTACAATAGTTGGTAGGTTGCGGTGTAAATACACGGGAACCCAGAAACAGCTGGAATCCCGTGCATTGTTACCTCATAAGCATGCGAACAATATTGCACTGAGTTTACTGCTAAAACGTAACGTTAATTTAAATCCACACGTACGCGGTCCTCCCCATACTAAATCTTGGCTACTAATTTTTTGTAAAAGGGCAAATACGTAGCAAGGAAAAGCGCCAGATTGCAGTGGGGCGGGATAGTGTTTTGACATGTAAGATCCCAATCCCTTGCTTTGTATGTATCGGTTGCTTTCGCAGTTTGATTTCTTAACGTCAATGTTCGCCATTACCCCAATCAATGTTACTCACTTTAAGAAGTTTGGAAGCTTAAACGGCTGTGCTAGTCCCGTTCAGTTTCAAACTAGTGGGTTGCTGTTTGGGAACACCCTTTTACAACAGGACCTTCAAATCATCGAGCAGTCTTGGCCAAGTTAAATGTATAAATATGACCCTTTTGTGGCCCGAAGGGGGAGGCAATAGTTCATTCAGCACCAGAAATGAAACGCGAGGAGAAGCAACGGATGATAATTACAGTAGTGAAACGGCTGCGGTGCATGCTCTTCTTACGTGCCCCTTTAATTTTCCAGAAAGGTGTTAAAAGGCGGGGGTTCCCACGATGGAGGAGGAGGTGCGCCGAGGGAGCAGTGCATTGGCGCGCTTCCAGGTCGCGGCGTTCACTGCCAACGATTACCGTTAAATATGGCCGGGGACTTGTCGCCAATGTTTGCTTTGGCCGCTCAGTGCACTGTATTTTTTGATTAGCAGCACATTTGAGGAACGTGCAGTCATTCGGCCCTGTAAGCAGAACGCAGCGTATTGTCTAATTACCGACTGATGAGATCTGGCCTCCCTGGTCGCTGGGCAAATACTCCTGTTTGATCGCAGGCTCCATTAGTGTGACGGCTTCCGTCTGGCGGAGGCAGCCCTGGGCAGCTTGCCACAGGCTATGGCATCCCACGTGGGGCGCTATGTTCAGCCCCGGGTGATGCTTCTGGTCGGGCAGTACAGTGTGTGTTGCTGGGCTAGGTTTCTATCCCTCGCCAAGTGGCTTTGATATCGGATTGTACAAATGACTTCCACCAGACCCCCATTTCCCCAATCCCCTGTAAATTTCGCATAACAGCATTAAATATATTGGGGTTCATTTTCGACTATCCTATAAATTGATGGTGGGGACCCATTATGTGTACACATTCATATATACGGCTCTACATCACCAGATTTTCCTCATTTGCAAAAAAGGTGGCTTAAACGCTTCTACATTAACCTTTTGCACTCTTCTCTGCAAAAGTAATCAATGGCTGCCATTTACAATGGATTCCTATTGAGTCCGCCTGCTTCATGCTGGTGAAAAAAGCCGACGGGCTTCATAGAAATACACAGCATTTGCGGTGGCATGAAAATCCGTAAGTAAGTTACGTTCCGCATCTCCACCATAAACCAATTGGAAATGAGCTGTGACTATGCAAGGCTTTGATGCAGTAGATTCCCATTAGCGATCTAAAGAGCTCCATTGTACGTAAAATATATTAGACCAAATTCTGAAAGACTACTGCAGTTGCAAAGTGAGCTGTGGATGCTTTTTTTAAATATCTGTGTGAGTTTGATGAATATACAGGTCACCTTATTCCCAAAGGTGACCTGCACATTTGAGGTATTGTGCCAACTGTGAGAATTATATCCTGGGCAGCCCTCTTGTATACATTATTAGTACCCGGCGAGAGTCAAGCAGAATGCAACATGCATTCTTATTGGCTCTCGCCGGGTCGTTACCCGGCCGAGAATCTTTTGATTCTCGCCCGGGATTCCAGCCGCCTTGTCCTCAGTGAGGGGTGTGGCAGCCCCTCAGCCAATGAGGAGGCTCGAAGCGGGGCCATCCCCGCTCTGACCCACCCGCGGCTGAGAGGCTGCCTTCGCCCCCCACCAGGGACTCAGGTAAGGCTTTAAAAAAAAAAGTTTTCCCCTTTGCTCCCTCCTCCCTTACCTCCCCACCCCACTTACCTTCTTGCTCCTTTGTCCCCGGCGGGGGACGATGGCAGCCACCAGCCGCGTGAAGACTCGGAATGGGGCCATCCCCGCTCCATGCCTCCACACGGCTGGAGGCTTCCATCGTCCCCGGCCGGGGACGCAGGTACGTATTATTATTATTTTTCTTTCTTCCCCTCCCTCCCCACCCCACTTACCTTCTGCTCCTTTCTTTTTTTCGGGAGCAGACAAGCTGGGAACTGTTCCCAGCGAGTCTGCTCCCGATGGGCGCCATGGAAAGGGAAAACAGAGTTTGTTTTCCCTTTCCCGGCAGGCATTTTCTTGGTTGTTTCTTTTTTTTTTCTCTCCTGAAACGGGACAGAAAAAAATGCTTTTAGTGCCCCGGGCACGCAGATATTGCGGGCCGGGGTACTAATAGATATATGCCCCTCGCGGCAGGGGAATATTGCTTAAGTATTAGGAGCACACTCCCACGCTAATGTTTGACAGGCTTCTAGCCCGAATGGGGATCACAGTGGCTGTCCCTTAAAAGGCACATCATTGTGAAATACAATTTAAAAAACAATTCTATCCCCTTTGGGGGGATAGAAATGCAAATATGACATGAGTGTTTCATACCGCTGATCTTTGCACTCAAAAAAATGCATTAATGGGTCATAAATGCCCTCTCATTGCATATCCTCCTAAGTCTGCTCCCAGCAGGCAAAATAATATTTTTCTTTTCTGCACATTTGAAAGCATATCGAAGGTGTTTTAAAATGTACAGGAAAGCCCCCTGGTTTCAGCAAATGTTGATGCATGCAAAGATGTGCAAGTGCATCACTTGCGCCCAACAAAGTTTGTAGAATTGCCCCATTTTTTAAAATGTTGTTTTGTGCTATCGCACACTATTTCATTTTCCTAACTTCAAATCACGTGTTAAATTTATGCATAACCATAAAAAAGGTTTGATGTTCAGTAAGCATATATTTTTTTAAATGCTTCTTTATTAAGATTTTTAATCATTACTTCGCACAAAAACATTAACATAAGGCGCTCTCTTACGTCATGTTGTGAAATAACAGGATACATATACAACTTTGTGAAAGGGCTCCTCTGGAGGACCTCATCCTAGTGGTTTTTAGGGGATATCAGCCACGTGAGGGACGCCCTAGGCACAAGAAACTTGATAAAACTATGGCCATCACTATAGTAAACATGACTAGGAGTAATCAGAAGTGAGGTAGCCTTTCTGCTCTGGTCTGCAGGAGCACTGATTGGCCACCACTTAAGCTACTTGAGCCGGCAGTCTAAGCCGGCTCCCCATTAGGCTTTTGTTCCTGTCTGGCCTGTCCAGCTATTGCCGGTGTACAGTGCCAACTCCCCCTTCTCCGTTTCCACCCCTCCCCTCTTTCCGCCGTTCCTTTCCATTTCTTGGATCTAGCCCTCTTCTTTCCTTCTTGGGGGAGGAGTGCCTTGGATGCAGCAGCTCGATTGCGTTGTTCACCAGCTTGGCTTTCACTTTTCCACACCCCTTGTTTGGTTTTTCTTTTTACTATTCTGATGCCATATCCTTGCCGCCTTCCTCCTGACTCCCCTATTTAACTCCATGCCACATTAACTCACAACTTCCTCTGGAACAGTTGAACCCTTGCCATTTACAGCGGATGTTTTTGACTTTACTTCTACATCTTTGTCACCACCTTCGTACCACTGCCTGCAGCCCAACAGATCCTCACGCTCGAGTGCTGAGCTCCTGCATATTCACCCTGCAGCACAGTAAACTATTTATTTATTTTATTTTTTCCTTTGTATGGTACACAAAGCCTGGAGCTATCTTGGTGCTTTTAGCGTAAGAAGGTTGGTTACATTGGTTACTAGCAGAGGTAACAGGTTACAGTAATCGCATGATTGGCTCGCAGAGGTAATAGCTTGCAGAGATAACTCACATTAGTTTACAGGACATCTGCACAGGAGAGCTTCACCACGTAGTAGGGGTCTTACATCAAGGGTTTGCACTTTTTTACCGAATCTAATGGTTTGCATGAACCATTAGATCTAAAAATGCTACCACCAAAGGTTCGAACACCAAAGGATCGATCCTTTGGTGGTAGCATTGAAAAAAAAGAAACAGTGGCTGCAGGGGTGTCCCACGCATCGCCCTGCTTACTATACTTTATAGTACAGTGAGTGGGGGATGCGGGGGACACCCCTGCAGCCTTCCGTAAAAAAAATCGAGGGCTGCTGAGGTCTCCCCCGCAACCCCCCGCTCACTATACTTAACAGTATAGTGAGTGAGGTAACCCCTGCAGCCTTCCTTAAAAAAAAAAGAAAACAACCCTGCGGCGCCAGTTCCCGATCACGGAAGTGAAAGGGAACTGGCGCTGCAGGGGCTCAGCGTGAAGACAAAGGTAAGTGGGGTTTGTTTATGTTGAGGGTGGGGGTGTGTTGAGGGTGTGGGTGGGGGGTGTGTTGTGGGTGGGGGTGTGGGTATGTACGTGTGTTCGCATGAGGCCATGTGTTCGCATGAGGCATGTAGGTCGGTAAAATAGCTCAGCGGGTTGAGCGCTTGCTGCTGCGATCTAAGTGTGATCTGCAGGTCGCAGGTTCGAATCCCGGCAAGCCCAACTCAGCCTTTCATCCTTCCGAGGTCGATAAATGAGTACCAATTTCGGTTGGGTGATATTGTATGTAAATATGTGCTCTGTAAAGTGCTTTGGATTAAGGCGCTATATAAATAACACTTCATTATCATTATGAGAAAGGTGCAAACTTTTGGTAGTTCACACCTTTCTCTTGCAAACTTTCTGGCCACGGCAAAATCAGCCGCAGTCGGATCACGTAGATCCTACATCAATACATACAATTGCAAGTAGGTAAGCAGCGGTATAGGTTAGGGTGTACAAATTGGAAAGCCTCACCTCATGGTACGGAGAGCTACATCAAGGCATGCAGGTCCAGGTAGGTAACAAGCGTCATATGTTTGGGTGCACAAACTGGAAAGCCTCACCTCATGGTACAGGGAGCTACATCAAGGCATGCAGTTGCAAATAGGTACGACATATGCTAAGGAAAACTAGTAATGGGGAATGCAATATTGCAACAACCAACTAAGGCGATGGTGTGATGAGATGCTATGGAGGTATGGTTGAGAGAGTCAGGTACCACTGATTGGCTGGAAGAGGAGCTGATGCTGGCAAGACTCTTTAGTGAGGCCAGATGGGAGCGGTGGAAAAAGTAGGAGGCATGAAGTATGTGGGAGGGTCTACTTAGGATAGCACGGGGGTAGGGGCAGCAGTTCGGCAGACTGGCCTTTTCACAGTATGGGTACGGTAGGGAGGTAGCATAGCCAAGTGATTTACTAGAGTTAGTAATTATCAGGGCAACGGATAGACACGCAGAAGCGGATTAGTGGGATGCACAGTATTTAAATATGCAGCAGGGTTATAACAGGGCAGTTTGGTGGAAGATGCGAAAGTCATAGTGGGTGATGGCAAAAGCAGAGTCACCGTTGAGCATATGGCCATTCCAGAGTTGCCGTCTTGATGAGCCTCAGGGGAGGAAGTCTGGGGGCGTGGAAGCCACGCGTGTCAGCGGATGGTGCAGAGCGCAAGAATATCAATACGCAAACGTACTGAAACGAAAAAGTGATCTGTAACGGCAGGTAGATTGAAGGGCCAGTAAGTAGGGCACGGACAGGGACAGACAGGGCCTTACAAAGTGGGCCTTTGGGGGTGGGTCGACTGAAGCCTGCCGTCCACCATAGGCCGAATTTGTTGTACCAGTAGCCAATGCAGGCAGATGGAGAGTGCACAGGCAAGCCACTTAGTGGTTGGGAGATGCAGCGGCCATGTTGAAATTGCTGTGAGTCCGGCAAGGAAAGGCCTCCCAAAGTAAATACATGCACTGCAGCCAAAGAAACTAGCCGTCCATGGAGAGCAAGGGCGACCTGCATGGGAGGCAGGCTGCGTGACAATTAAGTGACATTTTCAAATTTAAATCAGATTCGTTCCCGAATTATATTTTCTTGATTTAAATATAATTCAGACCAGCCCTAATTTTCATTGATTCATTTTCTTTTCGGTTACCGCAAATCATACCTCGTGAAGGGTTGCAAAAAGAAGTTGCAGAGGAACGGGTGCGTCCACGTGTATCGGGGAGGACAGCAGGGAGGGGAAGGAGCCACCTCCAAAGGGCTCGGTGTAGAATTCATCTGCTTTCTGATTATGCTTATTCCTCTTCGCTCCACTTCTGTCTCTTGCATTGTACATATATTTGTATCACTTACTTACCAGTTTCTTACTGTTCATTCACACTTGTCTCGTTTGCATACCGTCTGGACCTGATTATTCCTTATTGTTATATTTTTGTTTGTGCCCCTATAGTTGCAGCCCCTGCATTTCTATGCAGAGGTAGTTCACTGTTATTACTTCCTGCATCTTTTTACCTCCTGTAATCTTTTACCTGTACTCTGTTGCCTTGCTGTGTTCTCACGACTACCTGTAGAAACTGTTTTGTTCCTTTTTTACTTCTCCTCCCTCCTCCTCCCAGCCCTCGTCATTTTTATAGCACTTGCACGGCCTGAATCGCATCAAAGCCTAGTAATGACAGTTTTTTCCACAGTCTGTCTTCCCCCTCCCCTACGGCACTTCCTTTCCTCCCTTTATCATGTTAGCACTTGCACAATCTGAATTACCTCACGGTATAGTAGGAATGCTTCCCCTTGTCTACTCCCCTTCTTCCCCTCTCCCCTGCTATCTGCTATAGCACATTCACATTCCGAATGTTTCAAGACCTTTTAAGAACGTTTGTTATTGTTTTCGCCCTCTCCTCACCGCTTCCCTATCTTGATGCGCCTTGAAACGTAATTTTGATCTATATTGCACAACAAATAACCAATAAATAAATAAATGTAGGGACCAACTGAGCTTGCTGTCATACAAACCTATTTCAGGTCTTACTGTTGGTCATGTCGGCCTTCTTTGGAATCGATTTCAGTAATCTTCTGCCTTTTCTGTATCCCAAAAGACATACACCTTGCCATTCCACGACACCCTCAACTTTGCTGGATAAATGAGACCTGCTTTGAACCCCTTAGCAAGGAAGGATTTCTTCAGGATATCCAGCTTGGCCCTCTTCTTTGCAGTAATGGGTGCCAGATCCAGGAAGAACAACAGCCTGTGTTGTTGGTTAGGCCTCTTTCTTTTTAGCTGCCGTAAGGATTCTTTCTCTGTCCAAGGCATCCGTCACCTTTACAATGAGCGTTGAGCCTTTTCCCTCTACCTCCGACCCGCTGGAAGCCCTGTGTTTAATACGGTAACATTGGTCCACGCAGACAGGTTTTCCTCCACATCCAGGTCAAGAGCTTGCGGGAGCCGTTCTGTTATAAAAGCAACAGGATCTTCTCCCTCCGCCCCTGTAGGAAGCATCAAGGTTCTCAGCTGCGTCTCCCTGGACAGATTCTCAAGATATTCCAGTCTGTTCTCCGTGACTCTGCTTCCTCTCACAGCCTCCACCTCTGCAGTTAATGGTTGGTACTACTGGAGCACATTGGTTGTATTGATGGTCCAATTCCGACGTTTTTTGTTCAAGGGTGGGCGTCCTTGACTCTAGCTGGGCCACTTTCTCTGTAAGTTTGTCAGACTTCCCCTCCAGGCGGGACACTGATGTTTCAATCCGACCCAGCGCAGTAAGCACTGGGTCACGAGATGGAGAAGACAGCCTGGAGGATTCGCCACTCAAAAGCCTTGCTTATGCGCTGCACTTTTCGGCGTGAGAAGTATGGGTACACCACCTTCTCTTATTTCTTACCTTTCCCTGATGCCATATTTCTGCAAGTGTCCAAATGCTGCCAAGGGTTTGTCCTTCCCACAGTTTGCTCCTTTGCCACGGTCAAAAACGATTCTCTTCCGATACCCTGCAACGTACGGGCACCAGTTGCTTTGCCCACTCTTTTCAACGGGATAAAATAGCCTTGAATTTCATTGGATGGAAGGAATTCAACACACCAGTGCTTGAACGCTTGTAAAACTCTCTCTCTGCCTCTCTGTACTTTGGGTGAAGGAGTTGTCCACGCAATAGCCTGTGTTTAACTGGAGAATCCGTGTGCTGCGATTATTTATTTTTTATTTTGCTGAGGTGCACTTTAGGGAAGATCTGTGTGTTCTGCTTTTGCAATTCGCCTACAAAAGCAGGGGTGAAAATCCTCATGTCCTACAAGCGCACATTTAGCACTCTTCGGAACAGGTAGTAGGAAGATACCCTTAAATCCCTCACCTTTCCCACCCATCATACCCTTCCACTCCTCATCATTCGGAGATGAAAATCAATCAGCTGAAATGTGTACAAACTTAAGGATATTCAGTGATCACTATATTTCTACCATTACATTCATTGAACATGCTAACATTTGTGCATGTACTTCTCTGTTAGTGCTTTCACATGAAGGTACTTTACGTAGGGTTTCCCCGCAAGGATCTTTGTTGCTCCATGCAGATTGTCAAATGACTGAGCTACTCCTTAAATTACCGCAGGCCTTAGCTGCTATCTATTGTCGGGGCAGGCCTCTGCTGTCCTCCACAGGTTGCTGCAAGAATCTGTTGTCGGCTGCAGGATTTTGCTGGACTCTGCATCCCTCTTACAGGTGGTATAGAACTCTCTGTTGATCCCTATGTAGTATGCTCCCTCACAGCAAGTTGCAAAAAGGCCCTCTTCTGCCCCTGCAGGTTGCTGTAGGATTCTCTACTATTACTAGTTCTCATCTTCTAAAAACTGTGCGCTGTGTGTTTTTGTTTCTCTTTCGAACCAGGCTCTTCTAAGGACGAGGATGAGGAGGCCAACTCTGTGGTTGTGGAGTTTGACGATGGCGACACTGGAAGAATTTCATTACCCAACATCCGCCTTCTGCCAGCAGACTACACTATAAAGTGTGAGTTAAAGTGTACAGAACCAATGCTGGCGTGCAAGAGTCATGTGATATGGGAAGGAGTGAGGCTCTATGAAAGAGCAGGATGTGGGGAAGGATTCTAACCCCATTAAATCACAGGCCAGTGATGGGTTTGCCTCATTCACTTGAAGTGTATGATACCAGTGACTGGGAATGAGTGAGATTTTGTTAAAATGTATGAAGCTTATCATGGGACGTTAAAGTTTATGGTCTTAATCATGTGTGGAATGTAGGGGACCATCTATTATTTGTATAGCTTGACGTAGTAGGGTGATCCTGTACATTCTGCCATCAATGCTTGAAGCCTGTTTGAGGAGCCGAGTTAGTGAGTGTATGAAAGAGTGTGAGCTCCGGCAGGCACAGTCAGAGGAGTAGCCATAATTGTCGAACAAGTGGGGCCTGAAGCTAATATAGGTAGTCCCATCGCAGTGGCATTACCATCTGTCAATGCTGCTGAGTGGGCATTTACTGATTTTGGTTGGGACTTGCCTGCTCTGGCCCTACCCTGTCTATGCCTCTGGGCACAGTGAAGACATTATTATTGCCTCTAGGTACCGTAAATGTAACTCTTCTCTCGGTTACTCTACTTCCAGGCACAGAGCCCTCGCCAGCTCTCTTAGTGACGGCTGGCACTCGGCGCACCAAGAGGTCTTCAGGCAGCCTCCCATCGGCTATAGAAGGGCTCCAAAGCGAGAGCTCCGCAGGGAGAGAAATCCCAGAGCAAGCCAAGAACACTACAAAGAAAGTGGCGATCAAAGAAAAGACTGGTACATAATTTGTTCAGTTGGGGCTTCGGGTTTGACGCTAGCAATGAGAAATCAGAGAACAATCATGATACTGGTCTGTCTGCTCCTGTAGCCAGCCTATGCAGGATATTTTTAGAAGGACATTTAATTTCCTTAACCCTTACGGCCTTTCAAAAGCAGCTTCTATTAACTTGACGCATGACAGACTTTGTTCCTGCCCTCTAGCCATTCTCTCAGAGCCTGTAATGTGCTTGTCTATACCAAACCGCACCCACCTTTCAGAAGCTGCCCCATTGAGCAAAAAACAAAAAGCTGTGTTGAGTATGGGTGACTATTGGCAATGTATCTCGTCTACCCTACGGCCATGCTTTTTCCTATACGATTGCCTAGTCAAGTGCAACCTCATTTTTGTTTCCACCTCTGTTGGTCATCAGGCCTCAATACCACCTGTTCAGGAACCCCTTGGTTTGCAGAAGAATCCTGCCTATAATTGTCAGACAAACCTAAAGGTCAATGCAGCTTCTGCTTGAACAGATTCCACAGCCATCCTTGCAGACATGTACTCCACCGTCTCCAGAATGTAAGACATGGCACTCAACCAGATGAGGGTATCGAAACTAGAACCTAAAGCATCTGAACAAACAGTTCAACTCGGATATGGTCACCATGAAAAGATCCAGCTATGAGCATGAAGCAGTAGTTAAGGAAAACCTAGAACTCCAAGGCATGCAGCAAAATACACCAGGTCGAAGGGAAGGGAACAGGTTATACAAATACCTAATTTACAGCTTAAATCACTGGGGCAACCAACCAGACAAGCTCTTTATAGCAAGGTTACTCACCCCAAGCTGCCCAAAAACACCCCATTTTCAACACTGCAAACAACTTGCTCACCTTCTTTATAAACACTCGACAATTTAAAACACTGGTCCTTCGTAACCTTACTCCATTCTTGCCAATGAGCAGTCCCCAGGCTTTACTTACTAAAACCAAACTAAAAAGTCAATCTATGACTGCTATCTGACATTTGCTTTAAAATTATCGACTTACAACAAACCTTCTATTCCTCAGTCAAATGCCTTGAGGCTAGCTTTGAAACCAAGGTCTAAACTTTGTAGAGTCCATTCATCACTTCTACAGCTGCCAGTGGAGTTTCAGGCTACCCACCTGAAAAAAGTCACATGCTCACGGATTTCTGTTATGATTCTCATTGCTGATGCTCATTGATTTAGCATAGTTATGCACACTTCTCCTCAAAGGCTGGGAGGGATGGAAAAAGGTGTCAGTGTTATTGTGTGCCTCAGATTTATCGACTCATGGGTAAGGGCAAATTGCCTGCACATAAATGGGACAAAAACATACCTGGTCTTGGACAGTAGCAATAAAGCAATTATCATGTCGGAGTGGAACCAGATCACAGCTGCAAACCCACAGTCCACAAAATAAGGAACTTGGTGGTGTGGTTTGATTCCTACGAAAACATCCCATCAAGAGATGCACCAAATTCCATCTCCTGCTTCTCTGAAATGGCATTGTGAAAACAAAAGAGCTAAGCTGCAGCTCCGAGGCAGCACCCCTAAACATTTTCATTGTTATCTTACAGGATTACTGGATTTTCCACGATGAGAACTTATTTGAGCTCATCAAAGACATACGTATATGCGTCCCCTCATGCACTTTTAAGTCTCTTTTTATTATAATTATAATCGTTCTTTTATAACACGTTTAATACCAGAGATTGGTTTCAAACCGCAGGATCGAGATTCAGACCTGTGTTGCGCTGTGTTGTCTTGCTTCCAAGACAAACGCGTTGCCCAAGAGCGATCCTGCCTCTTTTAGTGTTGTGTTATGCACTGAGCCCTGCTTGTCCTTTGTGAGCGACGTTGCATGCCTTGCCTTGAATGGTCCAAAGATTTGAGGTTACATTTACTAAGGTGGTCAGCTGTGCTGTATTCTGGAGTTAGCCTACCAGCCATCCCTGGGTAAAATAGAGCGCAGGAACCTGCAGCCAGGCATTGTTCCTACAAGAAAGTGAATGTAATACCAATATAGCCGTGTTTGGTCTTAGCACTGCTACCCAGGAGCACAAAGACTGACAATTACATGTCCAGAAAAATATTGTTTCAGCGGATGTCTGGATTCAAAGATGGAACCACATCAGGGAAGCTTGCCAAAGGAAGAAGCCTGTGATGTTTGAATATGGCATCTTCTATCCCCGACCAACATTTTGTAAATAATGGAACAATCTGATAAGGGCATGGGACATTTACCTATGCCCAGTTTTCTATAAAAATAGATTGTGTGTTTAAGTTACTTTGTAGACTGGATGCAAGGAGGGCCTGCTGCAACCTGCTACTTTCCAAGACCCTCCGGACTGCAAAGCTCTTTACTATTCCTTCAAGAACCAGACAGCCAGCTACTGGGGGGATGACTATGATGGTGTGTGCTTCCTCTCTGGGACTTGCTGGAACCAGCCTTGTCGAAAGCCTTAACATCTTGGCTCTCTAGAAACTTTGCTTGCACCTGGTGCACTATTAACCCTAACCATGAAGAGTTGAGAGCACTCGCACTAACACACACCAGCAGCTGACCAAGCCCTAAGACCTGAAACTGACAGGTTCCATGTGATAATGACCCCCGCAAAAAGGCTCTGTGGCAAAAACGTTGCTGCAAAAAGGCCGTGGTTTTCAGCAACATTATCACTGAACCTTCAGGGGATACCTTCGCAACCCCTATACTCCCCGCCCCCTAGGCAAGCGGGGGACAGTCCTGCTCCCCTCACAAAGCGACCATTTGAGTGGGGGTAATGTTGCCAGAACCAACTGTCAATCAACCTCAAACAAACTACCCACCAAAAGTGACATTTCTGAAATGCCATTGCTGTTGCTGGAGTCTTCTTTCACCATTTCTGCAGCCTCATAACATCATAATATTTGTCAACGTTCTGTGGCTTTAGTACCCCAATTCATTAGGTTCCCAGCTGCTCCTTCGTCCGGAAAATCCACCTACAGTCACTGTCTGACAGCACTCGAATTTCCAGACCCTTGGTACATAACTCATGCAGCCGCTTCAACTATAGCTTGTTTGGGTGATCGGCTCAGGTGTAGTTCAAACAACCAAACTGTGAGGTACTCCAGAGTTTGTCTGCTCTTCTGGATAATCCTGGAAAAATGTTCTGATCTCCGTCTAATTGAACACTTGACAGTTCTTCTTGAGCAGGCTGAATGCTTCTAACTGTAATGTCCCATTCTTCCAATAATTTACACACCATAAGGACCAACTTCTGCTTCACAAACCAGAAATCCATCCATCTCCCACCTAGGTTTCTCTGAGAGTTTGTTACTTAGATTGAGTAAGAGTGGTCAGGTTAACTTGCAGGGCCCCTCACCACGAAACCTTGACTTTACTGAGCCCCGTTGAACCAATGACAAATTGTCACCCCCTGTTGATCCTAGCAGAAGCAAAGAAGCACTTTCACCGTAAGAATTGAGACTTTCTATCTTTTATATAACAATTGTATTTTCCTAGTATTTGAAACAAACATTTCTGTAGACATCCCTATTTAAAGGGTTAGTGATGCCTTTAATTCACGTCATTATCAGTCCTCTCCTTGGAGTTGAACTACTTGACTGTAGCTATTGTCAGACAGTGGAAGCCTAGTGACCCCTGTCCTGCTTATATTGGTATGCGCTGCAACTTACATGCAGCCACTCATCCACGTTTCCCGGGCAACTGAAAGCACCCAGATCTGCCTGTAGACAACATAATCCAGTGTCCAGCCCTGATGATGGAATCATTCCGAAATGCATTGGCCAAATGGACCCATTGCTGGATTCATTCTATCTCTGATGAAACATTAAAGACATATTTGGGCTTTTTTATCAAATGAAGACTCACTGACTCTTGATCTGAAGAATAATTGAAT
Source organism: Ambystoma mexicanum (assembly GCF_040938575.1). Classification (NCBI taxonomy): domain Eukaryota; kingdom Metazoa; phylum Chordata; class Amphibia; order Caudata; family Ambystomatidae; genus Ambystoma; species Ambystoma mexicanum. The sequence continues at coordinate 996,115,870 of NC_090926.1, read as the reverse complement.
GAACTCTGATCAAGCAATCTTCCTTTGGAACAAAGCAATCGTAATTGCAACTGTATCACAGAGCATACACGAGAGAACCCGGCTTACTGAGTGGCAATGCTCGGTTTCTGTAGTATATAATTGTAATCCTGGTGCCATAGCATTTTTTTTTCCCGGGCAGCTCTGTTGTAAATAGTTAAATAATCTTTGAACTTTTTTTATGAGTACTGTTTTTTCGACATTATAGTAACCTAGTGGTGCCCACCCTCAAAGCAATGCTGCTTATATTGGTTGCCACTTGGGGTCTGGGGAAAACGTCTGACAGTTCTCCTGCTTCTTTGGTGCAACTGCAATCACAGGACAGATTGCACTAAAGCCTCTTTTCTGTCTTGGTGAGGCTATCCCTATATCAACTCTGCAGGTGGCACAAAAAGGAAGTGAAGCGGTACCAAAGGGTTCTGAATAAAGTGGTCAGGATTTACATCATACCATAGAAAATTGTACACTTTATACCACATTGAAACCCTGATTCAGACATAAAAAGCATATGCAAAGCCCCCTGGGTGCAGGGTCCTCAGCTCTGGAATATTAATGTTATGTTATGTGAAAGGTACTTATACTGCACACTGTTGCCACCTGGGTGGTTTCTTGGCACTGTTGCTTGGAGTGATCCTTTAGCAATGCTCTCCTTTACCCCCTTGCTTCCCACCATTCACACTGGGTTGGCCCCTTTGCTTGTTACATGCTTTGGTTGTGACAGTTGTATAGGAACTATACAAGCTCCTGCCGTGATAGTGTGAAGGGAGGTGGGACTAAACAAGCAATTTTTGGATGGGTTATGAAATGTAGTATAGCATGTCACACATGAAAAAAATAAAATATATATTTCTGGGGATTCGAAAATACTAATGTTGCAACTACAGAACTACATAATATTTGAATGTTGAGGGTCTTTCTTTTCTTATCTTTTGTATAATGCAGTAGGATAGCAGTGTAGTGTACCTGCTGTAGAAACTGTTAGAAACTTGCAGGTCAGGGGGGTGACTAATCCTAGCAAAGCTAACTCAGCCTTTGATCTTTCTGAGGTTAATAACATAGCACTGTTGAGTAATACCATCAATATATGTTGTGTTGTATGCTGGCCATTGGTCAAAAGGGTCATTGTGGTAAATATGCAGTTCTGCAGCTTCCTTGAAATTTGTAATTGACATTCTGATCCTTTCTCCAACTATGTTTGCAGGTAAAGCTGATCTGTTGACATCTGGCTCCAGATCCCTCCTACCCTCGGATCGCAACAGTCTGCTGAGCTGGACACCCATGCCCCAGACAAAGCGAAAAGCATGCATCAAGAGCTCTGGAATCCTGCAGAACCTCTTCCAGTTAAACAGCAATTCCCGGCGTTTAAAGGTCAAGGAGGCTGCCTTCCCCATGCCTAGCATGGCAGCTCCAGTATTTGGCAACGGCTTTGGAGTGCACTCATTCAGCAGCATTGCCAACTCTTACAGCCGCTTCGCCATGGGTACTGCCTTAGCCACAGCCACCAAGGTCCCTCGTGCTAAGCGGGCAGAAAAAAGTAATGGTGAGACTATCAAGGGTGGAGGGAAGAAGAAGTCTGCAGAGTATCTTGTTAAGCTGGACCATGAGGGGGTGACCTCACCCAAGACCAAAAATGGAAAGGCCCTGCTGATGTGCGCCAAGGGATTCAGTATGAAAGCTGAAAGGTCACTACAGAGCCAGAGCTACTCCCACCCTCCGCTGGCCGGAAGAGACAAGAAGAGCAGGACTCAAACGCAAGGCCTGCCGGTGGGCCTCTCTCTCCGTAAGTACTCTGGCCAATCAGAGTATTCCTTGAACTGCGACAGTGACTGCCCCAGCTCATATTCAGACATGGAGGAGGATCAGGATGGCCTGGGGGAAGGTGTGCCATCCAGGTACCTAACAAGGCTCTCTGGCTCGTCATCGTCCTCTGGATCCTCCTCCTCCTCAAGCTCTGGCTCCACCTCCAGCTTGTGCTCCTCTGACAATGAGGATTCATCCTATAGCTCAGAAGTGGAAGACTCAGCTCTGCTACTTCAGACCTGCCTTAGCCACCCTGGTACAAACCTGCTCACCCCAACCGAGGCTTTGCACTCCAAAAACAGTGGACCTCAGCGCTGCTTTGTAGCCAAAGCAACTGGAGTGGGAGGCCCGGCAAAGGTGAAAAGGAAAGAAGTCCTGAGCTTTTCCAAAGCAAAGGAGTTGCCACGGAGACAGCGGCTGCCATCAGTAGAAAACCGGCCAAAGATCTCAGCTTTTTTGCCAGCAAGGCAACTATGGAAGTGGTCAGGGAACCCAACGCAGGTACATTTATTTGGAGTTGTCACTGAATGCTAAGCCTATTTATCTGTCTATCTGTCGTTCATTATCCAGCTCTTTTGGGCAAGCTCTATCTAGTATTTAGAGGGAGAGGAAAGATAACCTGAAGAGATTACTACTGCACAACATATCAAGAGAAAAAACATCCATCATGATGCTCAATAAATGCAAGTCCACAATGCCAACAATTAGTGTTGTGGCAAACATGCTAACCAATAAAGCCAAGAATTATATGCCAGTCAACAGAAATTAATAATATCAATCTAAGCAACATACAGATCAGTTATGCAAAGGCCAAAATATAAGTCAATAACTCCTGTCACCTTAAAATGGCATGGCTGGCATGCCATTCAGGATCAATCAAGCCGACCAAAAATAATATGACTGACATGCCAATCAATAATGGCACTGCCGACTTTATTTATTTATTATTACATTTATAAAGAGCGCAGCAACCCATAGGCATCGAGGCACTGTTACAACCTGTTACTTGCAGCATAGATGGTTACATGGTAATGGAAGTAGATAGCAGACAAAAAGCTGTTGGGCCTTTACAAACAACCATGTTTTGAGGGTTCCATGTGTTAATTTCCCCGCAATAATATTGCAATACAAAAATATTGCCATATTTTTGCGGCGATATTGACCCATGTACCCTGCGGGGGACACCCCCACATTATTTTAAAATGTGCGGGGGACAACCCCGCAACCCCCACTCTCACAAAATATCCTCCCCAAAAATATTGCCTATGGCGAGACAAACGTCCATATGTACGGCAATATTTTTGGTGGGGATATTTTGTAGGGAATACCGTTTTGAGGGCTCTCCAGAATACCCAGTAAGAGGGTTCCGCTCTTAGGGAGGGTGGAAGTGAGTTCCACTGTTTGGCGGCAATGGAGGGGAAACTAGAGCCTCCGGCTTTGGTGCATCTGACTTTGGGTGGATAGAGTCGATGTGCATAGGGGGTCTTTGTGGGCCTTGATGAGTGCACTTTTGTGATTTTCTCAGATCGATAGGGTTGTGTGCTGTTAGATACACACTTGAGGGTGACGGACAGGGTTTTGAAAATTATCCGTTCACGTATGTGCAGCCAGTGACCCACTCTTCTTGCGGCAGAGATTTGATCCCATTTATGTATGTTGAGTGTTGCCCAGAGGACATTATTCTGGAGGGTTTTCAACTTTTGTATGTTTTGGCATGAGGTTCCAGCAAATGGGGCATTGCAGTAGTTGAGCCTGTAGCCAATGACTGCACGTGCAGTGGTTCTGCAGCTGTCCCGGGATAGAAAGGGTCTGGAGGAATTAATCAATTTAGTTGTGTAGGCAGCAGAGGAGTCGATGGCCTTAACTTGGCATGTCAGTAAGAAAGTAGAGTCGAGGTGGAGACTTTGGGCCTGATTCATAGAGCATTTTCCTATGGGATTGGGCCATTATAAAACACTTCTGTGAATCAGGCCTCTAGTGTCTTCCCTGAGGTGGAAATGGGGATCTGGATGCCGTCAATTTTAAGCTTATTAAGCCTATCAGCAACATCTCTGTTTTGTCCCTGTTGAGGCAGAGCTGATCATTTGCCATCCAGGTCTGGATGGTTGTGTAGGCAGCGTCAAGTGTATTGGAGTCCTCCCCTTAGTTGCCAGAGAGAGGGAGAAGGATTTGTGTGTCATCAGCATAGTTGGTGCAGGCTATGCCGATGGAGTTGAGAATGTCAACTAGGGGTCTGGTGAAAATATTGTAGAGTGTAGGGGATATTCAGGAGCTTTGGGGGACTCTGCATGGAATTGGGGTTGCGGGGTGTTGGCATTGTCAGCAAATACTCTCTTCCCTCTAGAAAGGAGGCAATCCAAGCTGTGGCTTCGGAGGAGAAGTTTGTTTGTTTGTTTGTTTGTTTGTTTGTTTGTTTGTTTTATTATTTGTAATGCGCACCATACTGGAATGTATCAGGGCGCAGAACAACAAGAATACTTTCAGCTTAGGGTTACACAAATGTGTGATAGATACAAGTATGTACAATATGAACAGTGGTACACAAGTCAGAATAGTATATACAGACGCAGTGTAGTCAAAACGATGCATCATACAATATAATAGCATAAACAAGTGCAGTGCATAAACTAGGATGGAACAGTTGTATTAGTGGTCGTTTTCTTGAATCCAATTTTATAATGTTGCATCTAAAGTTCGGGTAGTCTTGGTCCGCCCTTAAGGAGGGGGGAAGGGAGTTCCAGAGCTGTGCAACTTTGACTGGAAAGCTGCTCCCTCCGTCTTAGGTGAGTCGAAACCTTGGTACAATCAGTCAATTTGAATTGGCCGTTCTAGTTGGCCGAATGGACGATTTTCTATTGAATCTCTCTATGAGATAGCGAGGGGCAGCTTTATTCAAGCATTTATATGTTAGAGAGGCAGTTTTAAGCAAGATTTTGGAGGATCTGCATTTTGTTGATGATGTACTTGTTGGCACCCACGTATAGTGAGTTACAGTAGTCCAATTCCGATAAAATTAAGGCTCTGGCCAAAGTGGTACAACTGTTCTTGGAAAGGAATGGTTTGCCGGCTCTGATTAGCTTGCATGTATATGCAGTGGCGGAGGCCATGGAGTTGATCTGTTTGGTGAAACTGAGGGTCGTGTCTAGGTAAAAACCTAAAGTCTTTACCTCTTTGGAAACTTTGATAGTATTGCTATCGATATTAAAGGTAGTGTATTTATGGCCTAGTTTATCTAGGTTAGATGTGGTTCCCAAAATGATGAGCTCAGTTTTGTCATTTTACAGGCATAGACCATGGACAGCCATCCATGCCTGGATGATGAGGTATATCCTATTCACCAAGGCCAAACCCTTGTCATAATCCCCAGTAAGTGGTATGAGAATCTGTGTATCATCTGCATAGTTGGTGTAGGTGATACCAAGAAGGTCAAGATCATCGAAAAGGGGCTTGGTAAATATGTTATACATGGTGGGTGAGACACATGAGCCTTGTGGCTCTCCACAAGTAATAGGATAGGGTCTGTAGTTGCTTAGGGTGAGAAGACTTGCATAGTCCTATTACTCAAGAAGGATTGGATCCAGCCTATGGCCTCCTGAGAGAAGTGGGCTTCTGAGTCCAGGTGATTACATAGGACCTTGTGGTCCACCAAGTCAAACGCAAACAAGAGGACAAGTAGGAGTAGTAAGGCAGACTTCCCTTTATCCCTAAGAGCGTCGATTTGTGCCTTGAGGGTGATCAACGCCGTTTCAGTCCCATGTTGGTGCTTGCAACCTGACTGGCGAGTACCTAATAGATGTTTACTTTCCAAATACTCTTGTATTTGGAGATAAGCTATCCCATCGAAACATTTTAAGCAGAAATGTTACAGTGGTGATAGGCCTGTAGTTAGTAGATATGGAGGGATCTAGTGACTGTTTTTTAAGTAGTGGGAGAACCCATGACTCCTTTAGGTTGCTAGGGATGGTACCCAAGGAGAAGGATGCGTTAATTAACTTAGATATGAATGGTGATAGGTCTCTGGCAGCGTCTTTGGTGATCTGGGCTGGACAATTATCACATTGACAGTTTGAAGTTTTGAGGGAGAGGTTGACTTTTTCAACCTCCAGAATAGATACTTTAGTGAAACTGAAGCGGTTTATGTCTTTATGTTCTGGGGTGAGAGTATTAGGTGGAGGGATCATGTTAGGGAGATTGGCTTTTTCATTAGCAATCTTGTCCTGAAGTAATGCTACTTGATTGGATAAGGCTTTTTGTATATTCGTGCATCAATTTTTGTCTTTCACATAGTTGTCCGGCACACAAATCGGGGTTTCAAGTTCTTTAAGGATTATGAAAAGTTCTTTTATACTTGGGTTAGCGTGCTGTATTCTCTTATTGTAGGTTTCCTGTTTATCTAGAAGTATTTCCTTCTTGTAGAAGGATGAGATATTCATAAGGTTGGATATATTCTTATTGGAGGGTAGTTGCCTCCAAGTAATTTTGCATTTCCTTTTTTACAATCTTAGCGATTTGAGGTGAGGGGTGAACCAAGTGTTCAGATGGATTATAGGTTTGCTTTTTTCATTTTTAGGGGGGCAATGGAGTCGAGAGCCTTGCTCATGATTTTGTTGTATTCATTGACCAGGGTAGTGGGATTAGTAATCTCAGGTAGTGAGTTAAGTGGTGGTAATATTAGCGGTAGTAATTTATCACTCGTAATGTTGTTTTTTTTCCTTGTTGGTATAGAGGGGCGAATAGGTTGTTTTTAATTGTGGGAGTTTTAGCTGTCAATGTAAATGCTAGGAGGTGATTGTCAGTCCATACCTGTGGCATTGTATCTGTGATAGAGGCATTGCAATGGTAATCAGCCACCCAATCATGTGTTCTATCTTTGTTGTGGGTTGGAGGTCTATATATTAGGTTAATGGTTAACGTTTGTGAGCCTGAATTTAGCAGTCAGAGATTCAAAGGATTTAATGTCATGTGAAGGCACTAGTCTCATGGCTAGGTTAGTCTTAGCTATGAGGGCTATGCCTCCTCTGCGAGCCTCAGGTCTATCTGCTCTGAGAATGGTGTAGTAAGCAGGAACTGCGAGCATGAGGGTGGGGCCTGCTGCTGTGGGAAGCCAGGATTCAGTGATAGCTAAAAGAAATCATAATTTTCAGCCTGTATAAGATCGGCTACCTCTGTGGCATGAGCTACTAAAGATCGGAATTGATTAACGCCCCCTTAAGGTCAGAAGCACTGTTGCCTATGAAAGGGTTATGCTGAATTGGGTTATTGGTTGCATCATCTAATATTGTAAGGGGTTTGTTCTGCTGATATTTGTTGTTGATAAGGCTGTCCTTCTTAGAAGAGTGTAGTGTAAAATGATAATTATTATCAATAGTGTTAATTAGTTTAGTAAGTGGACATTTTTTCCTAGTGCCTGCATTAGTCATTGACCTAGCAGGAAGTTCGAATAGTTTAGTGAGCCTAGATCGGAGACTGGCATTTCTAAAGGAAATGTTGCATGATCTATTAGTTATGGGTAGACTTTGGCTGTGGTCAGCAATGGTTAACAGTTGTGGTAGACTGGGTTTGCTGGGTGCTTGTGGCAAGTCTAAGGTATCCATGAGGGCAGGTAAATTGCTTATTATAGTTAGGTCCTGTACAGGAGTTGTATGTGGGCCTATGATACTAGACACTGATCCAATTGCTAGTATGGCTCACAATAAGACTGTGTATCGGCCAGTTACAAACATAGTGTGCTAGGGTCGAGCGGTGTTTATTTAAAATAGGCTGAATCAGTTTAACTGCCAAAAAGAATGAAGTGCAAGCAGGTATAATGCAACTTTGTCTTTGAGCGAGTGGGATACTATCATTAAGATAGGCTAGTGCAGTTTGCTGAATCAATTTGCTAGCAATAGAGTGAAATATAAGCCCGTACACATGGAAATTCAAAGAGCAAGGCAGTGTGAAATATAAGCAAGTACACATGGAAATTCAAAGAGCAAGGCAGTGAGCAGCCATGAGATACCAGCATGTACAAGGCTCAATTCGAAAAGCATGGCAATGAGGAACAATGAAGTACACGTATATACGAGGCTCAATTCAAAGAGCATGGAAGTGAGCAACAATAATATACAAACATGTACAAGGCTCAATTCAAAGAGCAGGGCAGTTAGCAGCAATAACATACAAACATGTACAAAGCACAGTTCAAAGAGCATGGCAATGAGCAGCAATAACATACAAACTTGTACAAGGCACAGTTCAAAGAGTTGGCTGCGGTGGAGAGGTGGTGGTAAAGGATTTTGTGTTCAACCAGGTGGAATACAGCAGAAAGCTCAAGGAGGAGGAGGAGGAGAAGGGCATGCTTCCCCATGTTTAAGTCCAGTTGCGCTGATTCGGTACCATGGCCTGGGCGGAATCCAGACTGGCGCATTCCCAGGATATTTGTTTGTAGGTAGAGCTGGATTTGCTGGTATGCTGTCCTATCAATGATTTTTTAGTAGGAATGGTTCAGTGGTGAATGGTCTGTAGTTGTTGGGAGCTGGTATGTCTAGGGAGGGTTATTTTAGTTGCAGGAGAGCCCAGGCTTCCTAAAGGCTAGAGGGCACAGTGCCTGTGGCAAAGAAGGCATTGATGAAGGTAGTGAGGATTGGTGCAAGGGCTTCGAAGCAGTCCTTGACGATGGGTGTTGGGCATACATCACCTTTGCACTTGGATGGTTTCAGGCTTTTTAGGATGGATAGGACTTCAGGTTCTGTGACAGTTTTAAAGCGAAACAGCGGATGGTGGAGGCAGTAGCGGGGTGAGGCTGCGGTTGTAGGGTGGCTAGTTTGGCTTGGATTGTCTTGCAAAGTGTGTTTATATGTTTAGCTTGGATGTTGGAGCACCAGGCTTCATCTTGGGTGATGAAGGGGGTTGGCGTGGTGGGGGTTTTGAGTTCTCTGAGAATCGTGACGAGTTCTCTGGAGTCTGATTTTGCGTTGGCTATTCTTGTGTTGAAGGAGGTGGAATTTGCAGAGATAATGGCTTGTTTATAGATTTTAGAAGCTTTGGTGGATTTAATTTTGGTGGGGATAGAAGGGTTCTTTTTCCTGCTGGATTCTGCTAGTCATTTTTGTTACGAAGGTCTTGAAGTTCCAATGTGTGATGGGTTTAGAATTTAGTTGGATTAGGGGAGCAGCAGTGTCAACTGCTGATGTTAAGATAGCTGTGTAGGTTTCTGCAAGAAGGTTGAGGTCTCTTAGGTGGTGGGGTTCTAGCTTGGGTATGTCCAACAGCGGTAAGATCTGGTCTTTGGTGAGCTTGCGTGACATTCGTGTGAGGGAGGTGGGCAGGGTTGGGGTGGTCACCTTTGAGAAATTAGGGTGATGGATGGTATAGGCAATGGTGTGGTGGTTGGACCATGGACAGGGTGTATTAGATTGTATGTTGATCTGGCAGTTGAAGCCTGTAATCCAGTCGAGCAAGCAGCATTTGTCATGCGTGGGAATACTGATATGTTGCCTGAAGTTTAGGGCCTTCAGTGAGCTGGCAACAGAGATGGCCTCGAGGTCTGCTGGATCATTGTGGCCCAAGTTGAAGTCGCCGAGTACAATGACTTGGGATGAGGCTTTGATGTTGTCACCTATGATGTGGAGGAGGGTTTCCTGAAAGGTGAGGATTGGGCCTGATGGGCGGTATATGATGTGGGTGGTGATGGTGCTGGTGGGTGAGGTGCTCATATTGAGTGAGAGGATGTCTCCATTCTCCTCTAAGGAGGTGTTGAGTGGTCTTATACAAAGGGAATCTTTTGCTAATAGATCAACCCCACCTCCTCTCACATTTGGTCGGTCTTTTCAGTATATGGTGTAACCTGGTGGGATTGCTGGGGATAGGGTAGATGCCTCATGGAGCCTTGTTTCTGAGATGGCAGGAGCATCTAGGTTGTGGGTTGTGAGCAGGTCATGGATGTCTAGGGTGTAGGCAGTTAGGGAGCGTGCTTTGACTAGTGTGCATTTCAAAGCAGAGGTCATTGCTACAGGGGTGTTGTGGGGGTTATTGGGACGTGTGGAATTGGGAGCTGGAATTCCCCTAGAGCTGGCGGGCGTCATAGTTGCAGCTCACATGGAATGACCAACGTGCTAATCAGTAACCCCATGGCCTACACTATCTAGTGTCACCACAGCCTAAACCTACCATTAGGTCTAGGGCTCATATATCAGAAATAGCACCAGTGTAGAGATGCAAGCCAATACAATAATTGTTGACATACCAGTAAAGAACACAAGGACCTACAATTACATCAGACAGTAGTACCATAGTATCCTTGCCAGCCAACAAAACATTCCTAACTTTATGTGATTGATCGGCCTTTCGACAGGCCTAAATTCACCAGCCACTTAAAACTGTGTACTGATCCTCACTCATGCAATTGTCTGGCCCTTACTTTTTCCAGTATTGTGACACTCTACTGTGTCTCAAACATCTTGAAAGCACCCAGAATGTAGAATGTGAGCACTCTGAAAACAACAGAACAAACATTTACACCATGACCACCATTCATGCCAAAAACATGGTCCCATTGCTGCATGATATGTCCATTTGCAGAGCAATTTGCTCCTATCCACTAGAGGCAGCCATACATGTCTCACCAGGAACCTTCATTCACCACGTTGGCTGCTTCCAAGCTCTTTTTTCAACTTCTTTAGGCAGTTTTATTGGTCCATCCTTTCTTTGCTGCTATCCACCTAACCCATGTGCACATCATTTTCATCACCATTGTTTTCCAACTCTGACCCAGTCACCTTATCTTGATTGTTTTGGCCTACCCATTGGCCATTGCAGTTCACCTATTGCCACTTTCGGCTACCTCATGTGCTACTTGCAAAATTGGCAAACCTTTATCAGCCCGCAATAGGGGTTATAAACATGCAACAGTTGGTTCCATGGGAACAGTCCTTAAATCATAGCATTCTTCACTAGCAATCACTTTAGGATAGCAGGGATAGTTAACATTTAAAGTTATTTAGGAGTATATAACAGGAGAGGGTTTCAGAGGGCGTTTGTCAGGTGACAACCAGAGCGGGGTGTGTTTGGGTGTAACCTATGGTGTGTGAAGAAGGTGACCCTTGTAGACAATCTCTTTTTTTGAGTTGCAGGAGGGTGGTGGCAAGTCTGGTGAATTGTATGATCTTTCACAGTTGTGGGGTGTAGGCCAATAGTGTTTGTGTCCTAGTTCTTTCTTTTTTGAATTTCTGCTGCTCCAGTGGGTTCTGGTCCTAACATCTGGTGATGTGCTGGCGAGTAGTCTGCAGGGGGACAGCTTTTTCTTTGATGTACCTGGCTCTGGTTTTGGCATTATTTGTTTGTTTTTGTGGATCCAATTGATGAGGTGGGCAGCAGCTTGGGGGTCACTTCTCAGAGTTACTAGAGTGGTTGGTTGGTGGGCCCATGAGCTGGACATTTATTTATTTATTGGTTATTTGTAATGCGCTTATACTCAATGTCTTTCAAGGTGGGGAGGGAGGAACCAGGGATGGCAAGACAAAAACGGTCCTACTAGGCCTTGTGACATTCAGATCGTGGAAGTGCAGTAACGAGAAGTTGGGGGGGGGGGGGGGGTGTGCAGGTCAGGGTTGAAGCGCCCAGGGGGTACGTGCCAAGGGAGGCCAGGTGGACAAAGCCAGGGAAAAGCAGAGAGTGCAGGGGAAAGGGGGACCACAAGCTAAGTGCGAGGCGCAGGGCTGGAAGTGGGAGGCACACCAAAATGGGGGAGAATGCGTGGAAGACCCCAGTCAGGGCCACAGTTTAGGACCAGGGAGTCATCAGACTGTGCTCCCCCCCCCCTCTTGGCAATAACAAGCAGGCTGAACTGAAAAGTGTCAACACAATGAAGGCTCCAAAGTCGTTGTAGAAACCAGGAACAGATTTATTACAGGAAGAGGAGTAAACCCATTGCGAGTAGGATAAATTAGACACACTGGACTAGCTGGGCACACCCACTGGCATGGAACCCGGGGCTTGGGGAGTACCCCTGGATGAAGGGGGGAAGGGAGAAAGGGAAGGGTTGGATATGGGATCTACTAGAGATGGTGAGGGGGAAAAGAGAGAGAGTGAGAGAGGGAGAAAGAAAGGGAGAGGAAGAAAGGGAGAGAGCAGAGAGATACACACAGGGAGCGAGAGAGTGAGTCACAGGCAGAGGGAGACAGACACCAACCTGCAGAGAGAGGGAGACAGGTAAAGAGACGCATGGAGAGGGAGACAGGCACAGAGACACAGGGAGCAGAGGCAGAGAGGCCATGAGAAAGAAGCAGAGGCATAGAGGCCAGGGGAAAGAAGCAGGGAGAAGCAGAGGCAGAGAGGCCAGGAGACCCACTGATGGAAAAATAGAGCAGGTTCGGGAAGAAGGCAACCAGGGGGGTGGGTACCTGCTAGCAGGGCCTATGCAGCCTCTGCACCCAACCCACACAGTCAGCACACCGCAAACAACAACAACAAAAAAGAGCCCAGTCCTCTCTCCACAGGTTTACATAAGGATGTTGCTCTTGCCTACCCCAGGGGCAGCCCCTCACCAAGGAACACAACATGTGTTGCCAGGGACATGTTTTTTGTGTGGTTTCCAGGGAGATGGGATGCCGGGTTGGGCACACATTTTCAAATACTTACAGGGAGGAGGATAAGTGTACTTCTAGAGTCCACCTCACCCCCATTCCCACAATAGGGGAAACCAGATTCTGTGTGATTCCTAGGCCAGGGAAGTGAAAATTATAGAGTGCAGTGCAGTTGGGGCTCAGAGGATAGGTTAATTGTCGGGTGTGGGATAAGTGGCTTTCCAGAGCCTGCTTCCCCACCCATGATGGCCACACAAGTGGAACTCGTTTTGCAGGGCTCTGAGGACAGTACAAAAGTGGGGATGGATTTTACAGGGGAGGACAAGTGGGTAAAAATGTCAGGCCAGATTGTTGCCTCTGGAATTCTGGTAGCTGGGCGGGCAACAGGTTTAACAACAGGCGTAACTGATTTTCTTTGGAGTCCTTTCCCAGGTCTGGAGGAGTTTCACAAACCCCCCCACATACCATGGGTGCAGAGGACAGAGTGCACTAAACCCAATGACAGAAACTAGCGAGCCAGGATCGCCCACACACACACACACACACTAAAGACACAATGTCAATGATGGGCGATGTCCAGTGTGCCAGAAACAAAATACACACAGGGGAACAGGCAAGCACTTGAGTATAAACAGCGCAGAAACTGCAGTCAGGGGCAAATATATAGTCATATGCAGTGCAAGGTTGAAAATGCATTTGGGAAACATGAAAGGTGAATGTAAAGTCATAGGCAGTGCAAGGTGGAAATAACATTTGGGAAACATGAAAGTCACACAGCCATTTCAACAGAAGGGCTCAAGGGGTGCAGGTACTAATTATATCTTAGTGAGGAAGCAGTCAACATATCCATCAAGTTAGACTCAATTGCCAGTGCATTTCGGAGTTTCCTCCTTTATCAGGGCGAATCTTACATAATACAATTAGATCATTGGTGTAACACAAGCATAAAGTAAACAATCAAAATGTAGAATAAAGGTTACAAAACAAACATACCATGTTCATAATGTTGTCAAATGTCATCAAAGCACAATGGGCAAAAGGAAAACATAATAATAATAAAAAAGGTTAGTTAGGTGTAAGTAATTGCGGTTTAGGAGCAAAAATTGCTTCTCTAAGAGAATTACCTGTGTGATAGTTGACCGTGTGGAAAACAGGATGAAATCCTGATGTGTGCTGGGAAAGTGCATCAAATCAGCAAAGCTGCCTTGTAAAACTTGTGCAGGCGGCAGATTGCGCCAAAACAATGTGTATTCTATGAAATGAGAGAATTGCATGTTAGCGCTCCGTGGAGTATAAAGTTGACAAATATAATGCCCAAAATGCTAGGCGATCTGTATTGGACCCACCTCATGGCGGGGACAGCTTCTGTCTCTATCCAGCTACTTGCAGTGCGCGTAAGGTGAGTACGTGGCTTTCCTGTTTGTCTGTTGGCATGGCAACATAACTACTTTGCTGCACGTAGCAGCGTCGTGTTGCAACAAACGCGGCGCGGACTACTGTGAAAATATATGTGAGTTGCAGGAAGTAAACTACCTTATAGACATGAGGAAAGTGTAAATGGATGAACGGAAAAAGTGCCGGCTGTCAAAGGAAATAAAATATTAAAAAAGAATAACATTTTTTGCATGTAATGCAAAATAAAACAAAATGCGAAAATGGAAATAAACTCAATGGCACTACATAAGACATAATGGTAATGATTTCTGTTTCGCTGACCTTTATTATCATAGTGCTAATGAAGCAAATGCATTAGAATTAGGCACCTAGAGACGCAGTTGGTGTCACAATGGGCAACACCTCCAGTCCCAGACTTGAGAGTAGTCCGGGGAAAGTCTCATAGGTGCATAATATAGTTTAAATTTAACAATTGTACAAAAAGGAGATTCAACTTAAAGGGTTCTCCTGAAGTGACCAAGGGTAATAACGTAACCACACGTCCTGGACGTTTATGTTGGGTAGAAAATTAAAAATAAATCAAACATCATGGTTTAACATTGTGTTTACATGAGAAATATTACTAGTAGTCATTGAGAGACAAACTAGCTGAACATCTTGTAACATCTACACGATAGATTTAACAAATAAACAAATGGCTTATTCAAATGAAACAGTGGAAATTGATCTCCTCATTGAGCCCTTTGGGAGTTAAACACCCTAGTTTATCAATCCAAAAAGTCTCTCTTCTATTGAGTTGTAAGCTTAAGTCTTCGTGAGGATTATTTCTAGTTAACACTTCTAGAATCTGGAACCTTATCTGTGTTAGGCTATGTCCTTTGTTAACCCAATGTCGAGCTACTTGTAACGCTCACCTGATTCCCGTAGAGGCGCCGGTCTTGACTGGGTGTATACCGTATCTTCAAAGGTGATGTGTAACACACGGCTGGCTCTTTGGGCTGGACCTCTGTGCACTGTATGTCTGACTCGAAGGGTAAGATGTCTGCAGATAGAAAATATGGGATTAAGGAACTGGGTTATTGAATGTCTCTCTCTTCTTCCCTTTCTCTTCTCCTGTAGAACCCCAAAGGTTAACGCTCTCACCTTAGGTAAGTGAACGCCGTGCTCTCCATCTGCCTCGGGGCAGGGTGCTGTAACCAGTTTCTTCACTGGATAAGGGGAGCAGGCCTCTTGACTTCAGAGGACTGCTGTCCGTCGTTTACTGCACGAACGGTAAGTTTCGAGTAATTCTAATGTCTTTAAAGTCTTTAGTAATGATGTTTCTTGTTTTGCAGGGTTCCGGCGATGGCGGATGACGGGCTGAAGTGAGTTGAAGATGGAGCCCGTGTGATGAATAGAAGCGCCTGGAAGCAAGTAAGTAAGCGCTTGTTGCCTGCTTCACGATGCGCTCTAACTGTCTTTTTATTTTGCAGGTACAAGTTCGGAGCGGCTGCAGGGTGCCGGAATACCCACTGGGTTAGATGTGGAAAGGAGTAATGGCACGTGAGTATTAAAGTTCCCCAATGTCTTTAAACGCACCTTGTTTTGTCTTTCAGATGCGGGATGCAGCGCCGAAGGCCTCCGGAGCGTGCGAAGAGTTGGTAAGCTTTTGTCTTTCAGATGCCGGAATGCAGTGTGAAGACCTCCGGAGCGCACGAAGAGTAGGTAAGCCTTTGTCTTTCAGATGCCGGAATGCAGCGCGAGGCGTTGGTGACAGCCGATGGACCAGGTAAGTGAAGAGCTGTCACTGAAGACCGTAATGCTCACCTGTTCTTTCTTGTCTTTATAGGTGTTGCTGAAGACTGGATTCAGGATGGTAAGCCTTTTTCCTTAGGCCCAGGATCAGATGCAGAAGACACGATGAGCGTTCTGCTGCAGAGGATGCAGAATAACGCAAAGCAAGATTCATCCATCGGGTGTGGTTTAAATAGCCTCCTGTAGTGCTTAGGTGTCTCCTTCCACAGCCACGCCTAGGTAAGAAAAGAGTTCCTGCTTTCCAGAAGAGTTCCAGTGTTCTGAATCAAGGGAGTGGCTCCTGCCCCACCCAACAGGAAAAGTAGTTCCAAACAGAAGAGGATCAGAGGCTCAACTGGCAGGCAAGTAAGCAGCATGGTCTGCTGCAGGTAAGTCCACCCAAGCATTATGAGCCCGGCGCTTCCAGCGCTGGGACTGGGCATATTTATGAGCCTGGTGCCACTGGCGCCAGGACTGGGTCCAAAAGGTCCCAATTGGGACTGGTTGGCACTCGGAACCTGGGTTATGGATCTGCTTCCAAGGGAGTTGGGAAAACCCTGACCTTTTGGAAGAAGAGATCATGACAGTACCCCCCCTCAAGGCCCCTCCCAAACCGGGCTTCTCCGGGGGTTTTGGCTTGTCAGGAAATGTTCGGTGAAATCTTTTGATTAGGCGAGGAGCGTGGACATATTCAGCAGGTTCCCAGGATCTCTCTTGGGGGCCGTAGCCTTTCCAGTCAATTAGATAAAATAGTTTAGATTTGGAGATCTTGGAGTCCAGAATGCTTTTGACTTCAAACTCGAGTTCTCCATCAACTAGGATAGGTTTTGGAGATTTAGTTAGTCGGGTTTGAGGTTGCACGGGTTTTAATAGAGAGACGTGGAAGACCGGATGTATCTTCATGTGCGGGGGCAAGTCCAACTTGACCGCTACTGGGTTTACTATGGTAGTGATGGAATAGGGACCAAGGTATCTTGGGTTGAATGTGCGTGGCCCTTTTAGAGGTAGATATTTGGTGGATAACCAGACTTGATCCCCTACTTGATATTGAGGGGCTTCCTTCCGATGTTGATCTGCTCCTTTCTTGCATTGTTCTTTAGCCCTTTGAAGGTGAGAAACAGCTTCCTTAAAGGCTTGGGTGATTGTAGAATGCAGGTAGTCTACTGCTGGTGTTTCAAGATCTTGGAGGGGATCCAACTCCGAGGTTCGAGGGTGACTGCCGTACAAAAGAAAAAACGGGGTTTTCCCAGTTCCCGAATGGACAGAGTTATTGTAGGCATATTCGGCTATCCAAAGGATGTCTTTCCAAGTTTTTTCAGTTTGTTGCAGCATGCAGCGTAAATACTGTTCCAGAGTTTGATTGGTCCTCTCGGTTTGTCCGTCGGTCTGAGGGTGGTGACTGGTCGATAGTCTCACATCAATTTGAGCCGACCGACAGCAACTTCGCCAAAAATGAGAAATAAATTGACTACCTCGATCCGAAATTAGAACCGAAGGAAAACCGTGCAGTCGGACGATGTTTTCGAGAAATTCTCGGGCCAGAGTTGCTGCTGTTGGCAAGCCTTTGAGCGGAATGAAATGCGCCATCTTGGAGAATAAGTCCACGATTACTAGAATCGTATAGTATCCGGAGCATGGAGGTAGATCGGTGATGAAGTCCATAGAAAGCGTATGCCAAGGGCGAGGTGGGATGTCAATAGGGCGTAAGAGGCCTGCTGGTCTTTCCTTTTGACTCTTGTTTTGGGCGCATACTCCACAGGACATTATAAAGTCTCTGATATCTTTTTTCCAAGACGGCCACCAGAAGTAGCGCTTGATCTTTTCTGAGGTCTTGGCCATACCGGGATGTCCTTCCATTAAAGAATCGTGATAACAAGAGATTACTTTTTTCTGTAAATCTGTGCTGGGTAGGTATAATCGTTCTTGGAAATACAATAAGTTGTCCTTTACTGCAAAGTCCTTTCCCTGCAGATGCCAATTCTGTATGTCTGCTGGAGTTACAAGTTGCCTGGCTTTATCCTTAACTTCCTCTATGGATTCTGTGGCGATTACACCCAGAATTCTTTGTTCGGGAATGATTGGTACAGGTTTAGGGTTGATCAAGTGTTCTTCCACTCCCATCCGAGAAAGGGCATCAGCTTTACCATTCTTTGTACCAGGTCGATAGGTAATTATGAAGTCAAACTCGGCAAAGAATAATGCCCAACGGAGTTGTCTAGAGGATTGGGCTTTTGCGGTTTTCAAATATTGCAGGTTTCGGTGATCCGTAATCACAGTAACAGTGTGTCGGGCCCCCAGCAGATAATGCCGCCAAGCCTTAAAGGCAGACTTGATAGCCAGAAGTTCCTTGTCAGTAATCGTGTAATTGATTTCAGGAGGCGAGAATTTGCGGGACCAAAATGCCACGGGATGCAACTGATTGGTTACCGGGTCCTTTTGTGATAGAACTGCCCCCATGGCAAGGCTTGAAGCATCAGTTTCCACGATGTAGGGGAGTTCGGGGCGAGGGTGTTTTAAGATTGGTGCAGAGATAAATTTAGTCTTCAAATCCTGGAAAGCTTGTTCCGCCTCTGTAGACCATTCAAAACGTTTGTTTTTCTTTAACAAGGCAGTGATGGGCTGGACTATTCGAGAGAATTCGGGGATAAACCTGCGGTAAAAGTTAGCGAAGCCTAACATGCTTTGCACACCTTTTACGGAGGATGGTGATGGCCATTTGAGAACTGCATCGACCTTCTTTGAATCCATACGTACTCCGCCAGGTGATAATATGAATCCCAAGAATTCAACTTCAGTCACGTTGAAAACACATTTTTCCAACTTAGCGAAAAGTTTGTGTTGACGCAATCTTTCGAGGACCATTTTCACGTGTTTCCGATGTTCAGATTCCGATGAAGAATAAACGAGGATGTCGTCAATGTAAACAACAACACACACATCTATGAGCTCTCTGAGGACATCGTTCATAAAATATTGAAAGGCGGCCGGGGCATTGCAAAGTCCGAAGGGCATGACCTGATATTCAAATAGCCCATACTTGGTGCGGAAGGCCGTCTTCCATTCATCGCCCTCTTTTACTCGTACCAAGTGGTAAGCTCCTCTAAGATCCAGCTTTGTATATATGCATGCTTTTCTGACTTGGTCCAGGAGTTCAGGGATCAAAGGTAACGGATATCTATTCTTAACGGTGATCTGGTTCAGGGAGCGATAATCTATACAAGTTCTAAGGTCTCCTTCCTTTTTTGGAACGAAGAACAAAGCTGAAGAAGCAGGGGACTTGGAAGGACGAATAAACCCATTTGCCAGGTATTGATCCAGGTATTGTCGAAGGTGAAGGTTCTCAGGCTCGGTGAGGGCATAAATTCTACTACAAGGAGGAGTAGATCCAGGTATCAGGTCTATCTGGCAGTCATAAGACCTATGAGGAGGTAGAGAGTTAGCCTGATCCTTCCGGAAAACATCTTGGTATTCTAGGTATTCGGGAGGTAACTGGGGAGTCTCTGAAGAAATTGCTACCAGTGCAACACCAGGTGGAGGGTGACAAGTAGAGACACATTCTAGAAACTGGACCGTTCTTGCTCGCCAATCGATCAGAGGATTGTGTTTCTCTAACCAAGGTATTCCTAGAATAATCTGAAACTGAGGGGCCTTGATCACATCGAACACGATCTTCTCATGGTGTCCATCTTGACTTACTAGCGTCACCTCTTGAGTGGTATGCGTTACTGGCCCGGAGGCTATCTCCGTACCATCCACCGTAGTAATGACGTCCTTTACAGCCTTGGGACAAAGAGTTAGATTCATCCTCAAAACCATTTCATGATCCACATAATTGCCGATGGCACCGCTGTCGACGTAAGCTTCAATTGCATGTAATCGATCCGGATTATCAGGGCTAATGAGGACCATAGGTATCACGAAATGCGAGGTCACGGAACTGGTTTTCACGCTCGGCAAGAGGACCTCTATTCTTGTCTGGCGAGGTCGTTTCCCTGCTCAGAGTTTGTAACTTTGGTAACTGCAGCTTCTACTGCCTTCTTGGCAGGTTTCACCGGACAGTCTCGAAGAAAGTGCCCTGAGTTTCCGCAATAGAGGCATAATTGCAACTGTTTTCTCCTTTCCCGCTCCTTTTCTGTTAGAGGACCTTTCAGATCCCCTATTTGCATGGGTTCCCCGGAGTCTACTCCTTTGGAAGGAGTTGGCGGTTTGGAAAATACTCGAGCATCAAACTTGGAACGATCGGCCTTCCTGTTCTGCAGTCTGTGATCTATTTGAACGACTAAGTCTATATAGTCCGAACAATCTTGTGGGGGATTCACTACTTGGGCTAACACATCTTTGAGCTCTCCACGTAGACCTCTATAAAACAGCGTAATCCTTTTGTCCTCAGGCCATTGAGTTTCCACTATCAGTCTGTTGAAAGACGCAATATAAGCCAAAAGGTCTTGATTACCTTGTCGCAACGAAAGAAGCTCATTGTCCAAGGCCTGCCCCTGTGAATGTCTTGCGAACAGTTTTTCCATACTGAGCTGAAAAGCTTGAAAATCATGGAGGACCGGATCATCTTGATTTACTAGAGGGATCGACCAGTCTGCCGCATTGCCACTAAGGTACGAAAGCACGAAAGCTACTTTAGCTTGATCAGTTGGAAAGGCTGCTGGCCGGCATAAGAAATGCAACCGGCACTGATTGATAAATACTGCAAACCTCTTTGGGTCACCAGAAAATCGTTCGGGCGGAGCCAGAGGTACATTCCCAGGTAGGTTGATCTGCACTGGATTCATAGAGGATGTAGAAGGAAGATTTCCCCCAGATGCGGGTAACGGGGTCTGTCTGGCTTGTGACTGTAGCAATTGTCTAGCGAGATCATCTGTTCGCTCCTTGGAAATAATCAGTTCCCTTCTTAGAGCGTTCGTTTCCTGACGGGCTGCATGCACTTCTGCCCTTAGTTCCCCAAGTAACTGGGCTAGCTGGTCGGTATCCGAGGTTTCCATAGCGCCTGGACGGGAGTTTTGTGGTAGGCTTTGCGTTCTGTAACGCTCACCTGATTCCCGTAGAGGCGCCGGTCTTGACTGGGCGTATACCGTATCTTCACACGGCTGGCTCTTTGGGCTGGACCTCTGTGCACTGTATGTCTGACTCGAAGGGTAAGATGTCTGCAGATAGAAAATATGGGATTAAGGAACTGGGTTATTGAATGTCTCTCTCTTCTTCCCTTTCTCTTCTCCTGTAGAACCCCAAAGGTTAAAGCTCTCACCTTAGGTAAGTGAACGCCGTGCTCTCCATCTGCCTCGGGGCAGGGTGCTGTAACCAGTTTCTTCACTGGATAAGGGGAGCAGGCCTCTTGACTTCAGAGGACTGCTGTCCGTCGTTTACTGCACGAACGGTAAGTTTCGAGTAATTCTAATGTCTTTAAAGTCTTTAGTAATGATGTTTCTTGTTTTGCAGGGTTCCGGCGATGGCGGATGACGGGCTGAAGTGAGTTGAAGATGGAGCCCGTGTGATGAATAGAAGCGCCTGGAAGCAAGTAAGTAAGCGCTTGTTGCCTGCTTCACGATGCGCTCTAACTGTCTTTTTATTTTGCAGGTACAAGTTCGGAGCGGCTGCAGGGTGCCGGAATACCCACTGGGTTAGATGTGGAAAGGAGTAATGGCACGTGAGTATTAAAGTTCCCCAATGTCTTTAAACGCACCTTGTTTTGTCTTTCAGATGCGGGATGCAGCGCCGAAGGCCTCCGGAGCGTGCGAAGAGTTGGTAAGCTTTTGTCTTTCAGATGCCGGAATGCAGTGTGAAGACCTCCGGAGCGCACGAAGAGTAGGTAAGCCTTTGTCTTTCAGATGCCGGAATGCAGCGCGAGGCGTTGGTGACAGCCGATGGACCAGGTAAGTGAAGAGCTGTCACTGAAGACCGTAATGCTAACCTGTTCTCTCTTGTCTTTATAGGTGTTGCTGAAGACTGGATTCAGGATGGTAAGCCTTTTTCCTTAGGCCCAGGATCAGATGCAGAAGACACGATGAGCGTTCTGCTGCAGAGGATGCAGAATAACGCAAAGCAAGATTCATCCATCGGGTGTGGTTTAAATAGCCTCCTGTAGTGCTTAGGTGTCTCCTTCCACAGCCACGCCTAGGTAAGAAAAGAGTTCCTGCTTTCCAGAAGAGTTCCAGTGTTCTGAATCTAGGGAGTGGCTCCTGCCCCACCCAACAGGAAAAGTAGTTCCAAACAAAAGAGGATCAGAGGCTCAACTGGCAGGCAAGTAAGCAGCATGGTCTGCTGCAGGTAAGTCCACCCAAGCATTATGAGCCCGGCGCTTCCAGCGCTGGGACTGGGCATATTTATGAGCCTGATGCCAGTGGCGCCAGGACTGGGTCCAAAAGGTCCCAATTGGGACTGGTTGGCACTCGGAACCTGGGTTATGGATCTGCTTCCAAGGGAGTTGGGAAAACCCTGACCTTTTGGAAGCAGAGATCATGACACTACTGCAGAGTTCACGTTCTCATTGCGGATACATGAACGGTGCTCATTCCAGCGTGTCTTGACTGATCTAGTAGACTGACCTATGTAATAATTACCGCAGGGACATTTGATTCCATAAATAATGTTAATACTGTCACATGTGCCATATGTTCTTAGAAAGATTTTCTTGCCTGTACGTGGATGGTATACCACTTTGCCCTTAATTAGAAAATTACAGTTAATGCAGTGTAAGCAAGGATATGTTCCAGTGCGCTGTGTTATTGGTTCTTTCATTGGTGGTCTTGTTCTTACTAACTCGTCACATAAGTTCCGGCTTCTTTGATAGGCAAAAACTGGTAGTTCATCAAACAGATGCTGTACTCTTATGCCATTCTTAAAAATACCCTAGTGTTTCTTAATGGTGTTTTTAATTCTGTTGCTTTGAATTGAAATCTTTGAGACATATACTGGTGATTTTAGTTCTCTCTTCGGTTTCATAGTGCCGGCTAGTAATGTGTCACGGTCCACATCATTCACCCTTTGGGTGGTTGAATCTAATTCATCCCTCTTGTATCCTCTTGCCAGGAACTTGTCTTTCATCTCAGTTTGTTGCAATAGATAGTCTTCAGGGTCACTCACAATTCTCTTCACTCGTAACAGATGGGTATATGGTAGGTTTTTTAGCAAGCTAGGTTGATGGAAACTGAAGCGGTGTAACAGATTGTTACGATCGGTAGATTTACAAAACAGAGTGGTGTTATAGCCTTTCTCTTTCTTTGCTATTCTTACATCGAGGAAATTAATCGTGCTGCTAGATATTTCCTTGGTGAATTGAATCCTGCTATCAATGTTGTTGAGGTAGTCAAAAAAGATATTAAATTCAAACTCAGTGCTTGTCCAAATAACAAAAATATCATTGATATATCGCACCCATAGGTGGATGTTCTTACTCCATTCACTTTTGTTAAGCACATGGTCCATCTCATATTTATGCATGTATGTGTTGGTATTTTGAATCAATGGTTGTAAAACGAAATCGATATAAATACCCAATAGTTGATTGATACTATTCATGCCTGCCACAATTGGCCTTCCCGGTGGTTTAAGTAGATTCTTGTAAATTTTAGGTATGGTATGGAAATTAGGAATCCTCGGGTGTTGGTTATTTAAGTATTTGTGAGTATGTTCATTGATCCATTCAAGTTCCATGGCCTTATCTAGTAACATCTCCAGATTCAATTTAATAGACATAGTAGGGTCTTCATCCAAGAGCGCATAAATTGTGCGGTCCTGTAGTTGCCTACCGCATTCTGCATCATAATAAATTGTGTTCATGATAACCAATGCAGGTCTTTATCGGCAGGGCGTATTGTGATGTCTTTAGTGCTGTATAGATCCTTAACAAGTTTCATCTCGTGTGGTTTGAGATTTTTATGTGGTGATGATTTATAACTTATTCTTTTAGATCTTTAGTAACAAGCTTGTGAAATATGTCCATAGATTAATATTGTGGTACCCACTCATTTTCGCTTTGCTACTTTTTCTCCCCCTTTGTGAGACACATGGTAGTGGAAGCACACAGATCATTTAAATACATCCGTTTTTTACACCACATCAGCATGTCATTTGAAGACATCGAAGGACTTTCAACCAAATGTGCTGAGACCCTAGGGTTCTCTAAAAGAGGAAGGAAGCTTCAGCTATTCTAGAACTGATCAGTGAAAAATCGATAGGTACACATGGTACCACAGCTAAAGATCCAGCCAAACGGATTAAACAATTGGAATACTTAATAAGAAAGGAGATAAATAGGAAACTCCATGCAATAACATTGGGCCGATATTTTAAACATCAAAGTATTCCCAGAGGTTTACGAATACAACTCCGCCCCACCTTGTACAAAGAGAGCAAAGAATTTGTTCGCAAATGGGAAGCCATTTTAAATAAATGCTCCTTGGACCGGATCCTCCTAACTATCCAAGAATTATCTAAGAATTTAACATCTCTCAATACTGAAATTAAAGAAATTGAAGAAGAACTAGTTGAATCATTGGGGAAAGAGGAATACAATGTAATCTTAGCAGACATTAATACCAAACTAGAGGATTATAAAACGGAATTAGAGCAGAAGAAAGTTAAGAAGTTCAAACGTGATACCTACGACTACATCAGCGAAGAAGTGTATACCTGGATGGACAAATACGGACCAACCATACCCAAGAAACTATATAAATACGCATCGGATAATACATCTAGTTCCGACTCAGAAGTACCAAGAGACTCTGAATCTACTGCAGATAAACCAACGGATACAGTAAATCAGATTCATAATTCAACAGCTCATATACCCTCAACTTCGGCTTTTTTAGGCCCACGCCCAAAAGAACCCGTAGGGGGAGGAGGAAATCAAAGAAACAAACCCCAGACAAGATTACAACTAAGGAAAACCTAGTGATCAATATTTCACAGAGGTTGCTAACAAGACAAGAAGAAGAAATGTTGCAGAAGGGCTTAAGTTTTGTCCCCACATACGGAACCACTCTATTTGATACCAAAATTTAGTTATACAAATTTGTCAGGAAACTCAAGCTGAAAGTTTTCTTTGATGAACTAGACACACATTCAGATGAAAGATCTACCACAACTGGTCCTGATTACAAAGAATTCCGAGCCAAGAGTGGCTTTATACCTCCTATTACGGTACCATCTATAGACATATTTCAAAAGTTTGTTGCTAAAGATATGGAAATAATAAGTTATAAATCACCACCACATAAAAATATCAAACTACACGAGATGAAACTTGTTAAGGATCTATACAGCACTAAAGACAACACAAAAGGCCCTGCCGATAAAGGGGGTGCATTGGTTATCATGAACACAATTGATTATAATACAGAATGCGGTAGGCAACTACATGACCGCACAATTTATGCCCCCTTGGATCAATAATCTACTATTTCTATTAAATTCAATCTGGAGTTGTTACTAGATAAGGCCATGGAACTTGAATGGATCAATGAACATACTCGCAAATACATAAATAACCAACACCCGAGGATTCCTAATTTCTATACCATACCTAAAATTCACAAGAATCTACTTAAACAGCCGGGAAGGGCCAATTGTAGCAGGTATGAATAGTATCAATCAACCATTGGGTATTTATATCGATTTCTTTTTACAACCATTGATTCAAAGTACCAATACATACATCCGTGACACCACACACTTTTTACAGAAATTGAAGACTACTCCTTTCAAACAAGATCACTTACAGTTTACCATTGACGTTAAAAGTCTGTACACATCCATACCTCATGATTTAGGAATGGAATCTGTGGAATGAATATTATTGCAAGCATCCGACATCCAAGCTAAGAAAGAATTCATACTCACTCTTCTACAATTCATAGCAGAGAACTTATATTTCCAATATAAAGATAAGTTTTTCCTACAAATCTCTGGTACATAATGGGTGCCACCGTGGAACCCACATACACGAACTGCTTTATGCATAAATATGAGCTGGACCATGTGCTTAACAAAAGTGAATGGAGTAAGAACATCCACCTATGGGTGCGATATATCGAGATATTTTTGGAATTTGGACAAGCACTGAGTTTGAATTTAATGGGCCTCATTACGGGTCGGGCGGTCCGGAAATAACAGTGGCGGTAAACCCGCCGCAACTGTTAATTCTGGACCGCCCGATCTCGAGTCCTGCAGGCGGGAGGTGGCGTTCCCGCCAGGTCTGACCTGGTGGGTTTAACACCGCCCGCCTGCAGGCGGACGTGGAAACACCAGCACCATCACGAGATGGTGCCGGTGTTTCCACTTCCCCATTCCCTTTGAGTCCTATGGGACTCAATGGGAATGGGGATTTACCGAATTCCGCCTCCGGAATTCCCGGGACACCAGGGTCGTAATGCCCTGGTAATTCCGGGAGTCACGGAGGCGGAATGGTAATATGAGTCCGGTGGTAACCTAGCCGGAAAAACCGGCTGGTTGCCGCCGGACTCGTAATGAGGCCCAATATCTTTTTTCACTACCTCAACAACATTGATAGCAGGATTCAATTCACCAAGGAAATATCTAGCAGCACAATTAATTTCCTCGATGTAAGAATAGAGAAGAAAGAGAAAGGTTATAACACCACTCTGTTTCGTAAATCTGCATATCGTAACATTCTGTTTCACCGCTTGAGTTTCCATCAACCTAGCTTTCTAAAAAAACTGCCATATAACTAGCTGTAACGAGTGAAGAGAATTGTGAGTGATCCTGAAGACTATATATTGCAACAAACTGAGATGAAAGACAAGTTCCTGGCAAGAGGATACAAGAGTGATGAATTAGATTCAACCACCCAAAGGGTGATTGATTTGGACCGTGACACATTACTAGTAGGCACTAAGAAACTGAAGAGAGAACTAAAATCACCAGTATATGTCTCAAAGTTTTCAATTCAAAGCAACAGAATTAAAAACACCATTAAGAAACACTGGGGTATTTTTAAGAATGACAGAGTACAGCATCTGTTTGATGACCTACCAGTTTTTGCCTATCAAAGAAGCCGGAACTAATGTGACGAGTTAGTAAGAACAAGACCACCAATGAAAGAAGCAATAACACAGCGCACTGTAACATATCCTTGCTTACACTGCATTAACTGTAATTTTGTAATTAAGGGCAATGTGGTATACCATCCACGTACAGGCAAGAAAATCTTTCTAAAAACATATGGCACATGTGACAGCATTAACATTATTTATCGAATCAAATGTCCCTGCGGTAAGTATTACGTAGGTCAGTCTACTAGATAAGCCAAGACACGCTGGAATGAGCACCGTTCATGTATCCGCAATGAGAACATAATTGGGTTAACAAAGGACATAGCCTAACACAGATAAGGTTCTAGATTCTAGAAGTTTTAACTAGAAATAATCCTCATGAAGACTTAAGCTTACGACTCAATAGAAGAGAGACTTTTTGAATTGATAAACTAGGGAGTTTAATTCCCAACGGACTCAATGAGGAGATCAATTTCCACTGTTTCATTTGAATAATCCATTTGTTTATTTGTTAAATCTATCGTGGAGATGTTACAAGATGTTCAGCTAGTATCTCTCTCTATGACTACTAGTAATATTTCTCATGTAAACACACTATGTAAACACAATGTTAACCATGATGTTTGATTGATTTTAATTTTCTACAGAACATCTTTATTACCCTCGGTCACTTCAGGAGAACCCTTTATGTTGAATCTCTTTTTGTACAATTGTTAAATTTAAACTATGTTATGCACCTATGAGACTTTTCCCGGATTACTCTCAAGTCTGGGACTGTAGGTGTCGCCCATTGTGACACCGACTGCGTCTCTGGGTGCCTAATTCTAATGCATTGGCATCATTAGCACTATGATAATAATGGTCAGCGAAACAGAAATCATTATCATTATGCCTTATGTAGTGCCATTGAGTTTATTTCCATTTTCACATTTTGCTTTAGTATTTCTTTCATTTTTATTTTCGCATCACACACAGAATTGTTTTATTCTTTTTTAATATTCTTTTGTTTCCTTTGACAGCCGGCACTTTTTACGTTCATCCATTTACACTTTCCTCATGTCTATAAGGTAGTTTACTTCCTGCAACTCACATATATCATCACAGTAGTCCGTGCCACATTTGTTGCAACACGACGCGGCTACGTGCAGCAACGTAGTTCCGTTGCCATGCCAACGGACAAACAGGAAAGCCACATACTCACCGTACGCATACGGCAAGCAGCTGAATACAGACAGAAGCTGTCCCCGCCGTGAGGTGGCTCCAATACAGATCGCTTAGCATTTTGGGCATTATTTTTGTCAACTTTATACTGCGACGCAGCACTAACACGCAATTCTCTAATTTCATAGAATACACATTGTTGTGGCGCAATCTGCCGCCTGCACAAGTTTTACAAGGCAGCTTTGCTGATTTGATGCGCTTTCCCAGCACACATCAGGATTTCATCCTGTTTTCCATACGCTCAACTATCACACAGGTAATTCTCTTAGAGAAGCAATTTTTGCTCCTAAACCGCAATTACTGACACCTAACTAACCTTTTTTATTATTATTATGTTTTCCTTTTGCCCATTGTGCTTTGATGACATTTGACAACATTATGAACATGGTATGTTTGTTTTGTAACCTTTATTCTACATTTTGATTTTTTACTTTATGCTTGTGTTACACCAATGATCTAATTGTATTATGTAAGATTCGCCCTGATAAAGGAGGAAACTCCGAAATGCATTGGCAATTGAGTCTAACTTGATGGATATGCTGACTGCTTCCTCACTAAGATATAATTAGTGACTTCTATTTGAAGATAAACTTCATGGATAAGTACTTTTAAGATGAGGAATTATGGCGCAGATTGATTTATTTGAATTTTGGTTCATTCTTTTTATACTTGAATACGAGAAAAGTTCTACCTGCATCCTACACACTTTGAACTCCTATATCCCTAGTTGGGAACAAACAGAGAGTGATTTTGTGGCTTGGTATGGTTACTGAGCCTTTTGCTACATAGAATTTTTTGAGTCAGGGTGTCTCCAGACTCCTCGCAGTCAGCTCCTGAACACTCCAGAATTAACTTTGAAACAGTTTTCTGATTTAATCTACCATTTGTTTTGAATTTTTGTCTAAAAGAGATTAATATTGTGGTGCCCACTCATTTTTGCTTTGCTAATTTTTCTCAAGGGGTGGAGGCCCAGACAGGCTAGTATGGGGGGTTGGGGCCCAGAAGAGCAAGTGCAGGAAGGAGCGGGATCAGGGTGGACCAAATGCAAGGGTAGACTGGTGGAGGAGGGCCTGATGCCCAGTAAGAATCTGAAGGAACCAAGCAGCCAGTCAAGAGACAGAAGGGGATATTAGCAGGGGAGGGGGAGAGGGAAGGAGGAATAAAAAAAAGGAGGGTGAGATGCTTCCGGAACATAAGGAGATCCGGCTCAAGTCTGAAAGGGGCATGGAGGCTATTCCACAGGGCGGTACCTGCGGAGGAGAGAGATCTACCCCCCTACTCTCTGCTTGGAGAAGCATCTGATCAGCAGAAAGTCATAACTAGAAGAATGAAGGGCACTAGCCGGGCGGTATTTAGGTAGAGAGAGTTGGATGTAGCGGGGTCCCAGAAAGCCTTGTTAATGATGCAAAGGGTCTTGAACTTGATCCTCGCAGCATCCGGGAGCCAGTGGAGATATTTTAGGGCTGGAGAGATGCGGTCCCTGGGCTTGATGCCAACGATATGTTTTGCAGTCCTATTGTGGATTAGTAGAAGGGGCGAAGGGAGGCTAAAGAAAGATTGAGGAAGAGGCTGTTGCAAAAGTCCAGCCTAGAAACGACCAGACCTCTGGAGACATTGAGTTTCTGGGGGAAGGTGAGGAAAGGGAGAATGCCCCTGAGGAGGTGCAGCTGAAAGTGTGCCATCTTGGCAAGGTCCGTGATGTGAGGCAAGAGAGGAGTCGAAGATGACGCCAAGGTTTTTTGCCTCACAGGAGGGTGAGGTGAGAGGGCCCATGTAGGGCAGCCAGAATGTAGGAGGGGCAGAGGGAGCTGGGGGTCCCAATGAGCAGGAACCCAGTCTTACTGGCATTAAGGCAGAGATCGTTAGCGGTGCACCATGCCTGAATAGCAGACAGACATTCAGGAATGAGAGAAGAAGAAGAGGAGGCAGAGGAGGGAAGCTTGAAGGAGAGATGAGTGTCGTCCGCATAACACTAGAAGTTAGAAGGCGGAGATCAAGTGGGCTAGAGGGGCAAGGTAGATGTTGAAAAGCCATAGCGAGAGGATAGAACCCTGAGGTACACCACAGATGGAGAGTGAGATGGAGGAGAGAAAAGGGCCCAGTTGAACCTGGGGAGGGTATCACGGAGACGATTTTATAAGGGTGTCATGATTAACTGTATCAAAGGCAGAGGAAAGGTCAAGAAGGATGAGAACGGAAGGAGAATTGTAGTCAAGATTAGTGAGTAAGTCAAAACGGGTGTCCAGAAGAGTGGTTTCTGTGCCTCTGGCAGCTCTGAAACAAGACTGGTGCTCATGAAGACAATCAACAGATTTCAGTGTGGTGTGTAAGCTGGGAGATGGCCAGCTTCTCCAAGAGTTTGCCCAGGAAAGGGGAAATGGAGATAGGGTGGTAGTTAGCCAGACAGGAAGGGTTGGCAGAAGGCTTTTTGAGGAGACGGTGCCAAGGAAGTGCTTGAGGAGTAAAGGGATGGATCCAGTGGCGAAGGAGTGATTGCAGAAGTCTGCCAAGGCTGGAGCAAGGAAGGCAATGTTGGCCTTGATAGTTCTAGAGGAGCAGGGTGGCACCTGCTTGGATGAGACATTGATAGAGTGAACTAGTCTAAAGAAGAATAGGTGGGAAAGGGGGAGGGAGACCAAGGGAGGCCTGAGAGCGGGATAGGGCGAATGGAATGATGTAGAGGAGAGCGGGCTGGACCACAAGGATGAGTGAGGGCAGAATGTACTGAGTTTTAGTAATGAAGTGAGAGGCCAGTGCATGCAGGGGGCCCGGGAAGGTAGAGGAAAAGTGGAGACTGCAATAGGATTGGTGAGTTCCTTGCAGATTTTGAAAAGTTCAGCTGTGTTGTTAGTGGCCCCAGAAATGCAGGCTTGGATATAGGCCCTCTTCTTCAAGCAGATGGAAAGTCTGTATTGCCTTTCAAGCATGCGGCAGGCCAGTTTGTCAGTGGATGTGCTCGAAGCCTGCCACTTCCGCTCAGCAGCTCTGCACTTGCGTTTCAGAGAGGACAGTCGGACTCATACCAAGAGTTGCGCTTGGAGGCAGGCTTCATGAGGATCCTCATGACAGGGGCAAGGATGTCCAGCGTGTTGGAGATGGAGAGTTGAAGGTTGGTAAGGGCAGTATCGGATTGAGTGTCAGTGGCAGGATTTGGAGGGGGTATGAAAGCTGCAGCAAAAGCAGCATCTGACATTGGCTTCGTAGGTTGTGTGACTGAGAAGAAGACTGGCCGTGCTGTTGGGGGCGTAGCCGGAGGACCCAGGAGGTCCAGGTGAGCGGACAGGCGAGAATGATCAGACCAGGGGAGAGAAGTAGTGAGAGGGTAGTAGATGGGGATGTCTGCAGAGATGAGAACATCCAAGGTGTGTCTGGCTCAGTGCGTTGGAAGAATGGAGGGGGAAAGAGAATCATAGAGGAGTCAAGGTGAATATTGAAGTTTCTGAGGAGTAGAACCTAGGAGGTGGAGGCCAGGAGAGGAGAGTTCAGCCCACTCTGAGAGGAAGAGGGAGACCAGGCCAGGGGGCCTGTAGATAGTGGCCAGAGTCAGCGAGAGGATAGGAGAGACAGCAAGCCCCCAGTCAAGACATTCAAAGGAGTAGGACTGAGTGGGTATGATAGTAGCAGGGACCCATTCAGGGAAGATCAGGGTCACTCCGCGTCCAGACCGGTTAGGCCGGGGCATAGAGGGGATCTGCCCTCTGGGACGAGAGTGTGTCAAAACTCGTGGCTGAGCTGGCCGGAACAATGTCTCAGTGAGAGCGAGGACGTCGAGGTCATCCAGGTGGTGGCAGATGTTAGAGGAGTGTTTGACGGCAGAAAGAGTGTTGAGGGTAGCTAAGTGAAGCTGGGTGCCACTTTTGAAGGTCTTCCGTGGAGGGGTA
Organism: Ambystoma mexicanum; assembly: GCF_040938575.1. Lineage (NCBI taxonomy): Eukaryota > Metazoa > Chordata > Amphibia > Caudata > Ambystomatidae > Ambystoma > Ambystoma mexicanum. The sequence continues at coordinate 996,084,196 of NC_090926.1, read as the reverse complement.
CAGGAATGTGATAAACCCGTCGGTGGTGGCTGAAGGAGGAGTGGCAGGAGACAGGAGGAAGTTGATGAGAGACGGAAGACGCCTGTCAAGAAGGAGTAGGTTAAGCTGAGAGCCATGAACCATGTCAGTGACATTCCATAGACATTGATGATGGCCCTAGAAGAAAGGAAGTGTGCCAAGAGTGCTTCCCAACGGGTGCCGCCATTAATGGTAGAGGAAGAGAAAGGTGAAAGCACTGAGACCATGCAGGGAATCCAAAGGTCTGCAGAGGGGATGACAAAGAGGATGTCGGAGACAGTCTGCCTGGACAAAGCATTGAAATAGGTGTCAGCAACAGGCAGGCTTGGTTTGGAGACCAGGAGATCCTTCTTGAACTTTTTTCTTCCAGTCTTCGAAAGAGAGAGATACGATAGGTGATAGAATAGCAGTAAGAGAAGATAGCAGAGATTGAAAGCACCATGGAGGGAGAGCACAGAGAGAAGGAGGGGGGAAGGAGACCCATCTGTGTCCAGTCGAGATAGGACATGGGATGAGAAGGTTGGGAAGGGAATGGATGAACTGTTTGACTGCCTTGAAGAAGGCTTTACATTTATTGTTGGCATTGGCTGTGCTGTTCTCTGGTGATCATTTGCCTGCATGACGTCAGGGGTTCTTTAAGTAGGCGTAGGTCACATAGGGTACTCCTACGTCCCGTCCCCTTTCCTCCATACTGTATGGGCATCCCTCGCTAGGTACGGAAGACAGATCCTTTTTCACCAGATAAATCATTTTCCCATTTAAATTTAGATGCGCCGATGGCGCGTCCCTGGGAGCATGCACTCCCCTGATTCTGCCCACCGGCGCCACTCCTCAGTCCTCTTTTCCGCATCAACGGGAACCAACTGCTTTCACCAGCACTTCTGGGTTAGGCTTCTTGCCTAGTAATTCCACACGCTCTTCCCTGGAGAAATATTCTTGTCTTTTTTCAATTATTAGATACTGCTTTGTCCTCTGGCGCCACGCTCCTCTCCGGCGCATGTCGAGGACAACAGGCTTCAGCAGGTGTCCAGACTGCGAGGATCCCTTTCCAGCATCTGCGCCCTCTGCCTCCGGTTCCTTGGACCAGACCCCGGCTGGGACGGGAGCACCGCGCGCAACGCCTTGACTCCACGCACGCTCAAAAACCGATTAGCCAGGTGGCGGGAGCTCTTCGGAAGATCGTCTCCAGACTAGCTCAAAGCATTGTGAAGCAGAAGACCAGGCCCAAGGTAGGTGCCCTGTTCTCCTCCACACCCCGCAAGGGTGACTTCTTCCCAGAGAAGTGCCCAAGCGAGAGGGACCCATCAGTTCCTAAGACCAGCAACAACACAGAGGCTGCTCCAACTACCGGCCACCACGCTGAGGCGTCGCAAGATCCTACCGGTGCTACCACTGAGGGGCCACAAGGCTCTATTACCGGGTCCCGACCTGAGGGGCTACGTCTTAACACCGGACCCATGTCTGAGGGGGTGCTTGCACGCAGCACTACCGGAAGCATAGCCGAGGGCACTCCACCTACAAGGCCCTACTGCGGTGCCGGGTCGGCCTCAACCACCACTGATCAACGTACTGGTAGAAGCCGGTCCCAGCTCAGCAAGTCCCAGGACGTGGCATGGAGCAAAACAAAATGGTAGTCGGGCTAGACAAAATTGCAGCTCACCCGACGCCTTCTCCCTTCAGAGACCAGGCAGGGGAACAAACTTCCAGGTGGGATTGGTCAACTCCTGTCACTTGGTCCACATCCTATCCATTCACTTCTCAGGGCAGGTATGCTTCGCCCTACGCAGCGAGATGGGGCAAGCACAGGACACAGCAGCCGCAGGGCCCGAACCCTATGCCTATACCATCAGGCACTCCTCCGGCCTGTGAAGACAGGTTCTTGGAGAAGTTCCTTGCACTTGTGAGAACGCCACAGATGGGTACCATCCTCAGGGATGTGATCACGGACATGTTCCCCCCTACTAAACCTCAAACACCCATGGACACACCACCCCTGGGTCCAGCTCAGCACCCGGCTTCCATGCCTGTACCAGTCACGGCAGCCCTGGCTCTGCCACCTCAGCAGCCTCTGGCACTGATAATCAGCATGCCCCAGGTGCCTGCGCCTAGCACTCCTCTGGCTCCTCCACACCCGCAGGACACAACAGTGGACACAAACAAGGAGGAGGACCCGGACACTCCATCGTCAGCCAAAGCTTTTCACGAATGACTGGCGGGCATGGCTGAGTGCCTAGGAATCCCGCAGCCATAGGTGGAACAACCGGAGGCGGGGGTACTGGCTGAGGTGCTCACACTACGCCCTAGTGCTAGAACGGGAATTCCACTTCAAAAAGACGTAGTATCGCTTGCCTAAAAACGATGGCTTAATCCAGACTCTACCCAGGCTACCAATAGACGTTTCAATGCTAAATACAGGCAAACGGAAGGGGACCCGCTCTTATTGCCGGCGCACCCCCAACCTCATTCCTCGGTGATAGCGGTAGCATCACCTTACTCCAAGCAACAATCTTCTTTGGCGATATCGGCATCCGCACTCCTGGGCAAAGAGAAAAAGATCTTGAGACGTTCAGCAAGAAAATCTACTCCAACACCACTCTCCACCTGCGTCAGGCCAACGCAGATGCCATGTTGGCGGCTGTGAACCAGAAGCTATGGCGGGAGATTGCTGATTTCCTCCCTGAGCTCCCTACTCACAGCCAGGCTTGCTACAAGGCTGGGCTGGCTGAGGCCAAAATCATGGCACAATGCAGTCCACGGTGGCCCACATCGACACTCCAGGTCGGGCCATTTGCATCCCCACCGACATGAGAAGGATGGCTTGGATAAGGACCACAAAATGTAAACCAGATGTGCAGGACAGCATACAAGACCTGCCTTTCGAGGGGAAGGACCTGTCCCATTCGACAACGGACGAGGAACTCGATAAGAAAAAGAATAGCTCGCAGACAGTGAAATCTTTATCGATCCTCACCAAGTCTAATCTGAAGACCTACAGCCAAACGCACAAGCGCTCGGACAAGAGTCGGTTCTTCAGAAGCTTCAGAGGCTTTCAGGAGAGACAGTCCAGGCAACCAAACAGATCACCTAGCCAGCACAAGGTGGCTAACCAGGGGTTTTTCCAGTCCCCCTCCTCAGCCCCAGCCTCAGAGGTGAAGAAATTGTGACAGGCCCATCCGGATCCACGAGTCTCCGTTGGGGGGCAGGCTTGCCCTTCACACACACCGCTGGCGGACAAGGTCCACAGACCCATGGATCCTCTCAGTAGTATACATGGGCTTCTGGCTCCCCATTCCTCCTTCTCCTCCTTCCTCCCCTCCACTCCCGCTGCAATCAGCACCTCTGTTGGCGGGAATACGCTTGCTAGTAGCGAGCCAGGCCGTGGAGGAAGTCCCAGCCTCACAGCGGGGCATGGGTTTCTATTCACAAATTTCCGCCATACACGATAAGAAGCAGACTGGCCTGAGAGTTGTGTTAGACCTTTCCACCTTGAAACTTTGCCTCCCCTCCAAAAGTTCAAGATGGTTACCCCAGCCTTCATAGTGGAGACATTATGTGCAGGAGACTGGATGCGCTCCCTGGGTCTGAAGGATGCCTACATACACGTCCCGATTTGGGAACCCCATCGGTCCTTCATGAAGTTGAGGATCATGGCTTTTCACTTCCAAACCAAGGCTCAACCCTTTGGACTCAATTCGGCCCTAGGGTCTTTACAAGGCTAATGAACGTAGTGGCAGCACTACTCAGGGTGCAAGGCCATCATATTTACCCATATCTAGACGACTGGCTATTCAGGGCGAGATCTCCTGAGGCGGAGCAACATACAGCATCCGCCCTCATGGATACACTATACGACCTGGGATTTTCTATCAATCTCAAAAAGTCACAGTTGGTGCCAACACAGAGCCTGACCTTCCTGGGACTTATCTCGGATACGAGCTCCGAGAGGATCTTCCCCTCGGAGGACAAGATCACGGCCATCAAAACGGCCACCTGGCATTTTCTCAGCAGAGCAGTGACCTCGGCGTGGTGGTACCAACACCTGTTGAGGGTTATGGCCGCATGTCTTCTTGCTGTGCCATATACGAGGCTCAAAATGAGGTAACTGCAACTACATTTCGAGTGGATTGTGTCCTCCAACGTATTCCTCATCTTAGATGTATTCCATCCAGCTTTGCTGCTCTTTGGAATTTTTTTCGGCAGAGGGTGCCGTGAGTCGATGTCGTCGAGTCGATGGTCCCTCTAAGGCCTCCTTCGAGGGTGACGTCATCGGGTGTATAAGTAGCACGCGCGGCACCCGTTGGCTTCAGTTCTGTTTTTCCGCAGTTACATTGCTTCGGACATTCAGCACACCTCGAGTTCTGTGAAGAAATATAAAATAAAACAAAAGAATTATGTCCTCGTCATCGACGCCGACCACGACCCCGAGATCGGGTTTTAAGAAATGCAAGTCGTGCGGCTCAAAAATATCGATCACGGCCCCGCACCGCAAGTGTTTGTGGTGCCTTGGAGAAGGCCACGACATGGAGGCCTGTTCAAAGTGTCAGGTGATGACGGGGAAGGTCTTGCGAGAAAGGAGAGGAAAGTGACAGGTAGGTCGGAAGGATCGAAAAGCCTTTAGCGTCAAGTCGAGACCCCATGAGGAAAAATCTCCTTGATGCGAAAGGCATCGATCTAGATCCCGAAGCGATTCTCATCGCTCGTCGTCTTCGTCAAAAAAGTCAAAGAAACAACGCCATAGGTCTCCCTCCACCTCGTCGTCAGACAAGTCTCCGAAAAAAATGTAATGCCCCACGAAACATTCATCTTCCGAAGAGTGGGAAGCATTCAGGGTCAAAATGATGGAGGTGTTTGAGAAGGCAAAGCCTCGGTCTGTGCCTTCTTCGGAAACTGGGCGGGAGCGTCATCGCTCTGACACTCGCGTGCCCTCGAGCCCGGGTTATCGTAAAAGGAAGGATAGGGAACCTTCCAGGACGCCGAGTGATAAACGCTCGAGTCGAGTCGACCGCTCGAGGTCACCGACGCCGTCCGAGACCTGTCACACCTCGAAGCGAAAAACATCGAAGACGCCCTCGAAGCAGACCCTGTCGACGAGCACTATGCCGTCGACGCCGAAACCTTCGGCGCCAAAGGCTCCAACCAAGCCAGGACAGCCAGAAAAAGAGAAGGAGAAAGTTACAAAACATGTATTTTCTTCAGAACCTGGTACTGCACCTCTTCCTCCTCCTCTCCCAGAGAAGGTTTTCAAGCATCTCCCTAGGAAGGAGTTTTTCAAATCCTTGACCTCAATTCTTGAGGAACAGGAGAGATCCGAGGAGGAAAATGTACCTTTTGGACTGGAATATGGCACCCCAAATGTCCCAAAATGCTTGATGCTGGAGGAAAGCAGAATGAGGGATTTGGTGGAGTCTTTACATAATGCAAGTGGCATTGACACTTCTCCTGAGAATGACTTTGGTAGACCAGATCCAGGAGAGCATGTCAGTCCATCTTACCGTCAGTTAATGACCAAGGTGTTAGATTACTTGGGATGGGCTAGACCACCAGCCCAATTCGTCCAAGACGATTTAACAGACATATTGGACCATGGTCACACTGAAGACCCAGTACTACCTTTTCATGTAGCCTTACAAAACAGAGTGGCCAAGAATTGGGAAACTCCGGATTCTATTCCTCCGGTAAAGTTCCTCGCATCAAAATACCGCCCAGCCAGTAGCGACCCCGGCTATCTGTCAAAACATCCAACTCCCGAGAGTCTGGTCATACAGGCAGCCACAGCTTCCAACAAACTTGCGTACCCGTCTATCCCTCCAGACAGGGACAATAAGCATGTGGATGGTTGGGCACGGAAGGTATTTTCAGCCGGGAGCATGGCATTAAAATCTACCAACTCCACATGTGCCTTGGCAAAATTTTCGTACACTCTGTGGGAGTGCATTGCAATGGCAGCGGAGCACATACCGAGAAGGGGAAGAAAGGGAAGGTTTCCTAGCCATCGTTAGGGATGGAAAGGAGGCCATGCAGGAATCCCTTCAATCTGGATTGGACACTGCGGATTGTGTAAGCAGGTCCATGGGCACTAGCACAGTAATGCGCAGGTTTGCGTAGTTACAGAAGTCGGGTTTTGCACCGGACGTACAGAACCGTCTTCTGAACATGCCTTTTGACGGGTCTCACCTTTTTGGCAACAAGGCTGGCGAGAGCCTTGAGAGGTTGCAGACCTCAAAAGCAGTGGCCAAATCTTTAGGAGCTGCTATTAGGCAACCTCAGCCTTTTCGTGCGCAAGGGCAATCATGGAGGGGACGATCCTATCGTTATTAAACCTCATATGGAAAGACGAGAGGAATGGCTAGTCAAAGGGGCCAAAGAAAGGCCACTCGTGGTGGACGAGGAAAACGTGCTAAGCCAGCTCCAGCTGCAGCCTCTTTGCCATCAGCGGCTGCAACATCTGCCACAAAACCACTTTGAGGACTTGCACCACAAAACACCTGTAGGAGGCAGGCTGTCGCAGCATCTGCAAGAATGGCGAGCCATTACTTCAGATGGTTGGGCTCTACAAATAATAGCCCAAGGCTACTGCCTTCCTTTTCTAAAGCAACCTCAAAGCAATCCACCAGGGAGACACCCGCTGAAACCCGCTCCTACAGCAGGAAGTTCTAACCCTGCTGGAGAAAGGTGCTATAGAATCAGTACCTGCAGCGGAGAGGAACAAGGGATGGTACTCCCCGTATTTCTTGATCCCCAAAAAGGACAGAGGACTGAGACCCATCTTGGACTTAAGAAACTTGAACAAGTTCCTCAAGAAAGACAAATTCAAGATGGTTACCCTTTCTCAGATCCTTCAGGCCCTTCAACTCCAGGACTGGTTGGTGTCATTGGACCTCCAGGATGCTTATTTTCATGTGCCGATTCATCTCAAACACAGAAAATACCTGAGGTTCGTAGTTGGCAACTCACACTATCAGTTTCGAGTCCTGCCATTCGGGTTGACCTCCGCCCCGAGGGTCTTCACCAAGTTAATGGTAGTGGTGGCAGCGCTCCTCAAGAGAGGGGGGATTCATGTCTACCCCTACCTGGACGATTGGTTGATCAGAGCGCGCTCTGCCGAGCAAGCATTGTATCATCTGAAAGTCACCTGCCACTTCCTCCACAAACTGGGCTTCTCCCTCAATTTCAAGAAGTCTCAAATGACACCTTCGTAACAGCTTCAGTACATAGGAGCTGTACTACACACATCCTTGGGAAAGGGCTCGCCTCCCAAGACGAGGGCTCAAGACATTCTTCAGATGGTTTCCAAATTCCAAAATGCCCAAAATCTCCAGGCTTACGACTTTTTAAGATTGCTCGGCCTCATGGCATCTTGCATCTTTCGGGTGCCAGAGGCACGCTTGAGGATGAGAGCCCTTCTATGGGCCCTAAAGTCTCAGTGGTTCCAGTTGTCGGGTCAAATGACGGATCTTCTTCAGATTCCGAACAAGGTCAGACAAGACCTTCTATGGTGGACCTGTACAGAGAACATCCTAAAAGGAGAACCTTTTTTGCAACCATGGCCGGAGATCACAGTAGTGAACGGACGCCTCACTCCTGGGGTGAGGAGCTCATGCCAACGATTTGACAATCAACGGTCGTTGGTCTCCATCGGAGTCCAAACTACATATCAACCTTTTAGAGCTGAGGGCTATCAGACTAGCGCTGAAGGCCTACCTGCCATCTGTCAGGGGAAAGAATGTCCTGATAATGACGGACAACACAGTGGCCATGCACTACCTAAACAAAAGAGGAGGTGTGGGGTCACTACCCCTGTGCAGAGAGGCAATGCAGCTCTGGTATTGGGCAATTCAGGGGGGAATCTCTTTTACAGCAATTCATCTAGCCGGGGAAGAGAATATGGCGGCAGATGCCCTGAGCAGGCAGAGCATGGTGTCCCACGAATGGGAACTGGCTCAGGAAGTCATTCAAGAGATCTTCGCCCTTTGAACGCGTTTGTGGTGGATTGGAATTTCTCACTATTGTATGCGTTTCCTCCGATTCCCGTCATTCCTCAGGTCATTAGGAGGCTGAGACGCTTCGGGAACCGCATGATCCTAATTGCCCCGGATTGGGCCAGGAGAACGCGGTATCCAGACCTTCTAGATATGTCCATCTGTCCTCCAGTACGTCTTCCTCAGAGAGAGAACCTTCTCTCTCAAATGGAAGGTCAGGTTCTCCACCCAGAGGTCAGAACACTCAACCTTCATGCTTGGTATCTGAAAGGCTGAGATACAGGGATTGAAACCTTCTAGATGATGTTATGGAGGTGTTGCTTTTGGCAAGAAGGCCAGCAACAAAGTCTCTATACCGTTGCCGTTGGAAAAAGTTTTGCAACTGGTGCAGGGAAAAGAATGTCGATCCTTTTCTATGTTCTATTCCGGAAGTACTATCTTTCCTTCTGACCCTAGCACATAGAGGTCTGAATATCGGAACAATAAAAGGTTACCTTGCAGCGCTTTCCATTTTCAAGCGCTCATCGGAAGAATGCTCCTACTTCAAAATTCCTTTGATAACACAATTATTAAAAGGTCTCACTAATGTGTTTCCTCCTCACCCATTTCAAGTACCGATTTGGGATCTAAATTTAGTCCTAAAATTCTTAATGTGTGCCCCTTTTGAGCGTATGCACACGTGTCCATTAAGATTACTAACATGGAAAACGGCCTTTTTAGTTGCTCTAACATAGGCAAGGAGAGTGAGCAAATTGCAGGCACTGTCTTCTGGGCCACCCTATACTGTGTTCCATAAGGACAGGGTTGTATTGAGGGTTAAACCATCATTTTTACCAAAAGTAATATCTGATTTTCATTTAAGTCAGAACATTGCTTTACCCTCATTCTATCCTCCACCTCATCCTTCTAAGGAGGAAGAAAGATTACACAGACTGGATCCAAAAAGAGCTTTAAGCTTTTACATCTCTAGACTTTCTAGGCTTAGAGTGGACAACCAGTTGTTTATAGGCTACACAGGAAGGAAACTGGGTCAATCGGTAACAAAACAGACAATTTCACGCTGGATTGTACTTTGCATTTCAGAATGCTACAGACTAGCACAAAAAGACCCACCAGAAGGGTTGAGGGCTCATTCCACCAGAGGCATCGCCTCTTCCACGGCCCTTAAAAGAGGTGTCCCAATAAGGTCCATTTGCGAAGCAGCAACTTGGTCTTCACTTCACACCTTCAAAAAATTCTATAGCCCGGATGCTTCCCAGTCTAGGGAGCAGTACTTTATTCCGCCATCTAAAGGCATTGATAAAAAAAAAAAAATCTGACCCCTCCTCCAGAGAAAGTAACAAAATACTGCTTTGGGAGTCTATCTAAGATGAGGAATATGTTGGAGGACATAATCCACTCAAAAAACCAGTTACTTACCAACTGGTAACGTTCTTTCGATTGGATGTTCCTCCAACGTATTCCTCATCGCCCTCCCAGCCTACCCCTCTGTAGATTTTTCCGGGTTATTGCCATCTCAAATCTCGCAAGGCTGATACCTGTCTGCCGGCACAATCTACACAGTACAAGATCACAGATAAAAAAGAGGGGAAAAACAGAACTGAGGCCAACGGGCGCCGCGCGTGCAACTTATACACCCGATGACGTCACCCTCGACAGAGGCCTTCAAGGGACCATCGACTCGACGACATCGACGCACAGCGCCCTCTGCCGAAAAAATTTCCAAAGAGCAGCAAAACTGGATGGAATACATCTAAGATGAGGAATACGTTGGAGGAACATCCAATCGAAAGAACGTTACCAGTTGGTAAGTAACCTGTTCTTCTCAGCCTCCTGGAACCAGGAGAAAGGTTTGCAGGTGGAGCAGGTCAGCATACCACAACAGCTCCACCAGGATCTGATCTGGTGGGGTACGGACAACAACCTGCGGATAGGCAGGACCTTCCAGCAACCATCACCTCAGGTCCCCAAAACCACAGACTCATCCCAAGAGGGATGGGGAGATATCCTGGATAGCCACAGCGTCCATGGAGTATGGTCCCGGCAGGAGCAGCTGGCGCACATCAACTGGCTCGAGATTGCTCTCAAAGCCTTTCTACCTATTATCACCGGCAGGGTGATTCTCATTCTAACAGACAGCTCCTCTTGAATGTATTACATCAACAAGCAGGGTGGCACCTAGTCACCTCCCATATGCAGACTGGCAATCGACATTTGGGAATGGGCTCTGGTGAACAGCATACACTTGTCAGCAGTCCACCTCCCAGGGGAGTCCAACCTAGAGGCGGACAGGGTCAGCAGGCTGGGCGCGGACAACTACGAATGGCAGTTGGACAAGCAGTTCCTTCAGGGGATCTTCAACACATGTGGACCTCATCGCCACCAGTGCAAACAGGAGGTGCACCCAGTTTGCATCCTGGCGAGGGCAAGGCAGGGGTTCGCTGGGCGACGCAATGCAGACCCAATGGAACAACATGACTGCTTATGCTGTAAACCCCCACTCACCTGGTGCACAGGGTCATTTGCAGGATCAGGGAGTCGAGGGGCCTTCGGATCATCCTGATAGACCCATGGTGCCCAGCGCATCCCTGGTTCTCGGAGCTGCCAGCCTGTTGGACCAGGCCCCTGTACACCTCCCACCGGGCCCTGCACACCTACTCTCTCAGCAGGGGGACACAGTCATCCACCCCTCCCTGTAGAAGTTAGCCTTCGCAACACGGTTCCTGAGCAGGTCTCCCTGAAGCATCTGTACCTGTCACAGGGTAACCTGGCCATTATACAGGGGCCTAGGAGTGACGCCACCAGGTGCCAGTACAAAAGCAAGTGGACCAGGTTCCGTCACTGGGCAGAATCAAAGGAAATTGATCCTTTGACTTGCACGTTGGACGACGTGCTCTTCTTTTCGGCAAACCTACACACTCCGGCATGCAAGTAGACGCATGCTGCACTTATCTGGCGGCCATTGGAGCTTGCAAGAAATCTCAGCAGGAGGTATTCTCATCCTTGAATCTGGTGGTTAAGAGGCACTTAACGGGCCTGACTAGACTATACCGACCTATCAAGAAACTGCACCCGGTGTGAGACCCCAATGTGGTCTTGGGTGCCCTGGCGCATAAACCAATCGAGTCGATGGCATCTGCGGACATCAGGCTGGGAACCATTAAGACAGCCCTCCTAGTGGGCCTTACCTTGGCACGCCGAATCAGTGAGATCCAGGCGCTAGTGGCTTCAGAGCCATATACTACATTTCATAAGGACAAGGTGGTGCTCAGAACACACCCCGCATTCTTACCTAAGTTCGTCTCCTCCTTTCACTTAAATGAGGAGCTAGTGTTAACAACTTTCTTTGTGGACCCTAAGGATGACGCTCATAGGGTACTACACTGTCTAGATGTCAGACGTGCTCTAAAATACTACCTGGACAGAACCAAGAGCTTCCGCAAATCAGACGCCTTCTTCGTCGTTGAGGGATCAAACTCAGGCAGTCAGGCCTCCAAGTCTTCTATAGCAATGAGGATGGTTATGGCCATCAAGGATGCGTATAAAGGGCAGCACCAGCCGTTACCAGCAAACATGCATGCCCACGCCATCAGAGCTAAGGCCACGGCGGTAGCTTTCCAAAGACATGTTCCGTGGCAGGTTATCAGCAAGGCGACTACGTCGGCTACTCTCTCAGCCTTCTGCAAACACTACTACTTGGAGGCCAGTGCCAGATTGGATGCAGCATTTGGTCAGACAGTGTTAAGGAACTTGTTTTCTTAAGAGGGTAAACTCTCCACCCTGGGGCTACATTCAGTTGTAATTGCCCATTCAGTATGGACGAAAGGTGACGGGGCGTAGGAGTAATTATAAATTACTCACCGTAGTGACTAACGTACTCCTAGTCCATAGTCCCCTTTCCTCCATAGGTCCCACCGTCCTCCCCCCTAATAGAGCTGGTGTCATTAGACAATGTTAATTGTCGAAGCATCAAAGTGGACTGAGGAGTGGTGCCGATGGGTGTAGTCAGGGGAGAGCATACTCCCAGGGCTGCGCCCCTGCATGTATCTAAATTTCAAGAGGAAGAATATTTTTTCTGGTGAAAAAGGTTCCATCTCCCGCCCTAGTGAGCGACGCCCATACAGTATGGAAGAAAGGGGACTATGGACTATGAGTATGTTAGTCACTATGGTGAGTAACTTATAATTTTGAATCTATCTGATCACTGCGCCGCCCGTAATTCCGCCAACGAAAATGTCGACGACCATTGCGGTGCGGCACAGTGATCAGATAGACCACTGTAGCCTGAATTCCCCAACCCACTCCCCCCTCCATCCCTGGCCACTTACCTTAACAGCGCCACACACGGAAGTGTGGTGCTGACTTCCCTCGATCACTGCAGCGTCAGTTCCCACCCACTTAGGTGCGTCAGCGATGGCGCTGCAGGGTCTTTTTCTTTTACACTTTCGTGTCTCCCGCTCTCCATTTAATGGAAGCGGGGGACACCTCCTGACCCCCATTGCCATGACTAAGAGGAACAGGGGAAACCCCTGCAACCTCTGCTTTCCTTAGTCGCAGTAATGGGGATCAGCATATTTGTAATGCGCAAAGGTGCAGTTTTAGTACCAGGCGACCTTATGAGGTCACAGTACTGGTGCGATTACATCATTTTTAGACTTGCACTCACGCCTCTCTTGCTTCGGGAAAACTCTTTTGCTAATGTTTGAGTTCTTGCATGCACCAAGGAACAGATGGTTTGGATCTGATAATTTATTGTTTTTCTACGGCTTGTATTATGTTGTTTGTCAGGTCCTCACAACAAGGAAACTTGAAGCACTCAACACCCGGAAGACAGAGTAGTGACAAGGTTGTACGGTGTACTGTGACTGCTTCTATTGGAACGTTTTTGAAGGATTGGGCTGTGTGCTTAATAGGCTTGCGTTGGATGTGATTGGTTGGGTTGATGTGGTGGGTGGTGAAGGGAATGGAGAGGTGGTCTGACCATTTGAGAGTTAAGGGATGTTTTGTATTTGACAGTTGGTTAGGAAGTGATGATGAAGCCCACGGTGTTGCCATTGGTATGAGTTGAGTCGGTTGTATGCTGTTTGTGGTTTGATGTGTATGGTAGGTTCAGTGTTGTCTCATAACTCATTCATGGTGGCAGTGTTGCCTGGTAGTTGAAGTCCCAGAGAAAAGTGTTATTGGCATGTGTGTGGGACGTTATGGTGACCATGTTTGAAAATGCCTCAGGGAAGGATGGATTTGTTGGGTTTAATACTTCTGAGTCCTCCACCAGTCCTTTGAGGTTTGTCTGATGTGAATGTTGCAGAGATTAGTGGTGAGAATGTGCAGGATGCGGGTAGAGGTGGGGGCTAGCTAGCTCATGGTTAGGGATGATGTCTTCAATGTCAGCTGTGAATAATGTTAGGAAAAGTCAGCAGCTCTGCTGCTTGGATGCATCTGTCCACTATTTAGTCTTTTACATGTAATGAAGCACATTCAACTAGTGTTCAGTTTATTTCTTCACTCTCACGTTTGAGAGATATGGAAATTGGACCACTAGCCAAAGTGATGTGCTCAAGACCACACAGGTTTGGTTTAGTAGGGAAGCAGGGGTTATAATCCATAAAATCGTTTTCCCAAATGTTCAGTTGAGCCACTGGGTGACAACCATTATTTTAGGCATTATAACTGTTCAAACAACACACCACAATTTTGAACAAGGGGGATGTGGCCATTGTGTTAGGCCTATGTCTCGCAGAAATGTAGGTTTTGGAGTTGAGGGTTAGACACATATGCAATAGAGTGTGTGGGCTGCCTAATTTGTAATCATTGTTAATCCTGCATGAGATCATTATGTCTAATCCAGATTGGTAGTCTACAAAAATATGATATTGCATTAAATAAATATTCCAAATCCTCTACCAGTTGATCATTATATCCCCCTACCTACCTATCAGTTTTGCAATCCTGTCTGATGATAATTCTTGCTAATCATATTCCTGCTTTTATTATTGCCGATAGCCCTTACTCCTAATAACTAATGCCCATTCTTGCTAACTCTGTAGGACACTATCACTGCTTTGTGAAAGGCAGTGATGTGTATTTTATTGGAAAAAGCACAAATATGTCTCAAATGCAGAGGGGGAAACACCCTCCGATTGACCAAAAATGGTTAGACTTGCTTACTCAGTGACCTCTTAGTGGGTCTAAGTTGCCTATGACATTAAGTTCTCTCTCTATATATATATATATATACTATATTGTTACTAATATAAAGGGGATATTACTTACAGAATCATCTTTCTTTTCTTCCTTCTGCACAGCGGAGGGGCATGAAAGGCAAAGCGCGAAAGCTCTTCTACAAGGCGATAGTGAGAGGAAAGGAGACCTTGCACCTTGGCGACTGTGCCGTCTTCCTCTCAGCCGGGCGTCCCAACCTGCCCTACATCGGACGCATTGAGAGCATGTGGGAGTCCTGGGGCAGCAACATGGTGGTGAAAGTCAAATGGTTTTACCATCCTGAGGAAACCAAACTGGGGAAGCGACACAGTGATGGCAAGGTAAAACCCAGGGAAGCATGGCGTCTCTCTATCTACTAGATGGAGAATGAAAATAAGGTGCAATGAATTTCAAATTACCACCGGTGTAGGGGGGATCCTGCACTGAGACATGGTTATCGGATCAGAATATTGGTTTGCAATGGACAGCAAAAAGCCAGAGCCAGTGAGTTTTGAGATCGGTGTTAGGGTATAGCATTAAGGATAGTTTAGTCAGAACAAAGGGCCCACAAATCCCTATTCATCAAAAGACCATCACCTCCACTATAAAAAAAATGGGACCAGATCTGCATAGCCTCCTTGGGAAAACATATACATTTCTGGCATATTATTAAGCGTTGCCCATCTTAAATAGCCATTGCATTTGAAGTAGTGCTGAACTCTGCTAAGTAGAAATCACACCTTTTACCACATGCGGTAGCCCCCTGTACATGTTGCTGGCTTTTCGGCTTTGTTTTTCTACAAGCCAGGCTTAATCCAAAGGCTAACAGAGAGTGTGGTTAAAAGTAACCTCAAAGTGCTGAATAGTGTCCTACAGAATGTACCCCTTTTCTGTTTGTTTTTGTGCCTGTTTAAAATGGCTTCACAATGCATAGTCTATTTTCTCCAGCATGGGGTCTGGCATGGATTCACATGCTCATGAATATTCCCCGTCGTCAGGCCGGGAATCCTCAGTATAGAAAAAATCAGTATCAGTTTCGTTTCTGATCTGTCTTTCTCAGTAGTAACCAATCACTGGTCTCTGGGTCATACTGCCCCCAGCCAATGACTGCCCTCTCCCTAAGCCCCGCCCCCGGCAGCCATCCTCAGATTTTTACCGCACATGCAAGTGTTGGGAGTCCTCGTGCTGTAGCTCTCGAACTTTTGCTGCGTTTTCACGCTTTTTTCAGGAGATTTTCTCATTTTTTCGGTTAAATAGAGCCTCAAGCTCCACCGTTTCTACTTCCGATCAACGGGGATCCGTTTCGGCGTTTCTACGCCCCTCAAGGGTGAAGATTTCGTCGAGTTACGCTTTTGGAGGATTCCAGAAGTTCCGAGGCCTACCCCGGACATGGCCCAGGAGAAAGGGAGCTCGACGCCCGGGAAGCTGTTCAGGACCTGCCCTGGATGCCAGCTTCAGAACGTTTTCAAGGAGGACGAGCATTCGTTATGCCTCTACTGTCTCCATGAGGACAAGATGCACAAGGAAAAGGACTGCGCGTTTTGTGGGAACATGTCGGAGCGGACCATGAAGGATCGCCAGCTCCGTCTCGCCAACTGGTTGGAAGGTAAGAGCCCGCCAGGCGAGAAGAAGAAGAAGTCCTAGCGGTCTTCTAAGTCCTGTGAGGGGGCTCTGGCGACGGAGGCCCAACAAAAGGCTAAGCACCGCGAGTCCGCGGGCACCGGAAGCGCCGAACGGTCGGGCTCCTTGGCTGCAGGGCGCATCCTCCACGGCGCCATCGACCACGAGCCAACGCTCTGGCTCGGGTAAGAGGAAGTCCGAGAACCCGGCGAAGCTTCTGGAGAGGCCCCGGTCGATCTCGAAGATTCCGGCAGAGGGGAAGCGAGGCTCGGACCCCCCCCCCCAAGGTGAAGGCCCCAGGTGTACAGAAGGTGACGTTGGCCTTAATTCACCTCGATTGAGGATGTCGCCGCGGCACTGGCTCAGCCTGTGGAGGCTACACCAGTGGAGGCGCCCTCAGGTACCAGAGTCTCCCTGCCACCGTGGAGGGAGTCGTCTTTCAGGCCCATCGAGAAGACCCCCACGAAGTCCTCGTTGGAAAGGGTGGGGGAGGGGTTGGTGGCCGTCGTGGATACGGACACGACCTCTGAAGAGGAGCTCATCCAAGTCGTGGAGGAGGCCCAGCCCATCGGGAGGGATCCCGACGAGGGCGACGGTGACCCAGACGAGGCTCCTCAAGAGCCCTCGCTCCCATTGTTTCCGGCGCCGCAGGACACCTTGGCGGCCATTTTGTCAGCCATCCAGTCCTTATGCTCGGAGATAAGGACTAGGTTGCTCCTTCCCCCGACGGAGGTACCTGAGCCAGACCCGACAGGGGAACCGGAGCCAGGACCTTCGGAGAGCCCACCACTTAAGGGGAGGAGGACGCATCCTAGGCCTCCTCTCCCGCCTCTGCGGCCTTCTCTGCCTTCCCCCGGTCCACTACCCACGGGGATGATACAGGCATGGACACGACTACAACGGGTACGGATGACGACGGAGGCGACGACAGGACGTGTCCCCCGTCGCCCCCTGCCCGGGCGTCCCCGCCCCACGAGATTGGATCCTTCCATGCTATGATTTCCAGGGCATCTGAGCTCTTCCAGCTCTGCCCCGAAGAAAAGAAGAAGGAAGGGTTCCTTTACCAACGGCGCGAGGCTAAAAGGAAGACGGTCCTCGCCGTACCGCTTCTTGATGACATCTGGGATGAGGGGCTCGCCCTCCTCAAGAACCCTGCCACGGCGTCTGCGAAGAGGGACAGGTACGAGAAGAAGTACCGGGTCCCCGACGCTGCCCCCTTGTGCCTTAGGGTGCAACCTACCCCGGATTCGGTCGTTTCGGCGGCGGCCAAGAAGAAAGCAGGGGGGCATCGGCCTCGACTTCAACCTCCCCGCCGGACGGCGAGGGTAGGAAGCTGGATGCGATGGGACGACGGGTCATCTCATCTGCAGCGACGACCATCAAGGCGGCCAACACCCTGGCCATCGTAGCCCGCTATGACAGGGAGTTATGGTTCAAGATCGCCCCTCTGTTGGATTTCCTTCCGGACGCCAAGAGGACTGAGGCCCTGGAAATCTTACAGTAAGGTGAGATTGCCTCAGACCATGCCATTACGGTGGCTACGGACATCGCCAACACCGGTTTCCGTCAGTTGGGCAACGGCATTTGCCTGAGACGACGAGGATGGCTCAAGGCGACGGATTTCCGCCAGGACGTACAGACCAAGGTTTTGGACATGCCCTTCGATGGGAACAACCTTTTTGGCAAGGTGGTTGATGAGTCCCTTCAGGCGATCAAGACGGACACGGACACGCACGGAGACGGCCTGTGCACTGGGTGTGCTCCAACAGCGACGGCCGTCCTTTTGGAGCTCCGGAGGCAGACAGGGTGCCTCCAAGGGAGCCGGCAGCAGCTCCTCTACGTACCGTCAAGCGGCAAGATCTTCGTCGCAGGAGGCCTACAGGGGACGCGGCAAGTCAGGTGGATCCCGACGTCGTCACCAAGGTGGTCAAGGAGGCAAAGCGGCCTCCAAGCAAGATTGAACCGACCGACGGGTCGGGCCCCCGCCGAAGCATCCCGGTGGGAGGCCGACTGACGAAGTTCGTCGGCGTGTGGGAGGCCATCTCCACCGACCGTTGGGTGCTGGACGCCCTGGCCCTGGGGCACGCCCTCGAGTTCCACAAGAGGTGCCCCCGCATTCCTCCCGTGTCCAGGAAGGAAAATCACGTCCCTCAACTGCTGTTGGAAGTAAGGGCGATGCTCAGGAAAGGTGCCATCGAGCTCGTTCCAAAGAGGCTTCGGGGCTCCGGAGTTTACTCAAGATACTTCCTCGTAAAGAAGAAGACAGGAGGATGGCGTCCCATCCTGGACCTGCGACGACTGAACAAATACATCAAGGCACAGAAGTTCCGGATGGTCACCCTCCAGCACGTGCTGGGACAGCTGGAGGAGGGCGATTTCCTGTCGTCGTTGGACTTGGAGGATGCATACTTCCACATCCCTATTCTAAAGAGACACCGAAAGTTCCTCAGGTTCGTGGTCAAAGGGCGGCACTACCAGTTCAAGGCCCTCCCGTTCGGATTAAAATCGGCGCCCAGGGTGTTCACCAAGTGCCTAGCACCGGTGGCGGCGCGGCTGCGCCTGCAGGGGATCCACGTCTACCCCTACCTGGACGACTGGCTCATACGGGCAAGGACAAGGGAGCTCGCCGTGGAACACATTACGAAGACCGTCCAGCTGCTCACGGACCTGGGGTTCTCCATCAACTTTCCAAAATCCCACCTGGTCCCGTCGCAAGTCGCCCTGTTTCTGGGAGCACAGCTCGACACAGTGGCGCGGCGGGCCTCACCGTCGGAGGAAAGGATAAGGACCATCCTGGGAAAGGTGCAACGTCTGCTGGCCACGGACGTGGCCAGAGTGAGGTCTATCAAGTCCCTCCTCGGAATGATGTCCTCCTGCATTTATCTGGTGCGCCACTGCAGACTTCGGATGCGGCCCTTGCAAGAATTCCTCGACGCCCACTGGATCCAGACGACGGGCAGCTTCGAGGACAGGATCCCGCTCGACGAAGCGTTCCGTCAGGCGATACGATGGTGGGGTGTCAGCTCTCATCTGATGGTGGGAACAGGTTTCCTAGCCCCGGCCCACCAAGTGACGGTGACGACGGATGCCTCCCTGGAAGGTTGGGGAGCGCACACCGGGGGTCTCCACGCAAGAGGCCTTTGGCTCCCGGAGGAGAAGACTCTCCACATCAACATCTTGGAGCTCCGTGCAGTCTTCTGGGCCCTCAGGTCCTTCCTTCAGTCCCTCAAGGGCAAGGTGGTGAGGATCTTCACCGACAACACCACCACAATGTTTTACATTCGGAAGCAGGGCGGAACCAGATCCCCTGCCCTATCCAAGGAAGCCCAGGATCTGTGGCATTGGGCCGTCGCCCAAGGGATGTTTCTGGTACCCTTTCATCTGGCAGGGATAAAAAACACCATCGCCGACTCACTCAGCAGAGAGCTGCGCCCGTGCCATGAGTGGGAACTGCGCCAGGATCAAGTGGACCATCTCTTCCGACGATGGGGCGAACCTCAGATCGATCTCTTCGCGACGGCGGCGAACTCCAAGTGCCGGAGGTTCGCCAGCAGGTTTCCCCAACCGAGGAGCATGGGCGATGCTTTCTCGTTCCCTTGGGACGGCCTGTTCCTTTATGCATTCCCGCCGTTGCCGTTGCTACTCCGGCTCATCAACCAGCTCAAGAGGTCCCGGTGCAGGATGATCCTCGTCGCACCGCCGTGGCCGAGGCAGACCTGGTTCCCTTCGGACCTTCTGGACTAGTCAGCGTCCCACCAGTCAAGCTGCCGACGGACACGGATCTTCTCTCCAGCGAAGGAGGTGCCATTCTTCATCACGAACCAGAGTCGCTGAACTTGCAGGCCTGGCTCCTGCAGCACTAGAGTTCGGGGGATACGACATCCCGGCCAACTGCAGAGAGGTTCTTGCGAAAGCCAGGGCATCCTCAACTCTCAAGTGCTACGGACACAAATGGAAGAGGTTCTCTGTCTGGTGCCGTGCACAGAAGATTAACCCTCTGCGGATTACGGCTCCTCAAGTATTGCCGTACCTATTGTCCTTGGCCAAGGCTGGCCTGTCTCATGCTTCCATCAAGGTACATATGGCTGCCGTCTCACGTTACACCAGAACTACAGGACGGGCGTCCTTGTGGTCTCATTGACTGGTGAAGGAATTTATGAAAGGACTGTTCCGATCATTCCCGCCGGTGAAGGCCCCTGCCCTGGCGTGGGAGCTCAACGTGGTGCTGACTAGGCTCATGGGGGCCCCATTCGAGCCTATGCATTCAGCGCCGTTGAAGTTTCTGTCGTGGAAGACAGCATTCCTCGTGGCCATCACCTCTGCACGACGAGTGGGAGAGATCCAGGCCCTGTCTTGCAAGCCTCCATACTTGACTTTTCACGACACGAGGGTGGTGCTAAGGACGCACCCCTCCTTCATGCCCAAGGTGCCGTCGGACTTCCACCTCAATGAGCCCTTGGTGTTGCCAGTTTTCTTCCTGTCGCCTTCGTCGCCGGCTGAGAAGACTCTGCACTCGCTGGATGTAGCTAGAGTGCTGAAGTTCTACGTGGACCGCACGAAGAGTTTTCAGAAGACATCACAGCTGTTTGTGAACTTTGAACCTGTGAATCAAGGGAAGGCTCTCTCGAAGACTTCCATTTCCAGATGGCTCTCCGGCTGCATCATGCACTGTCACCGGTTGGCAAACCGACCGTTGCCAGGCCGTCCGAGAGCCCATTCGACCAGAGCGATCGCTGCTACTACGGCGTTCCTGTCTGGTGTGCCCCTGTTCGACATCTGCAGGGCTGCTACGTGGAGGTCAACACACACCTTCACGAGATTCTACTGCGTCGACCGGGATTCCAGGGAGGAGTCCAGAGTCGGCCAGGCAGTGCTGCGCAACCTGTTCGTCTAAGGTGAGCCTGATGAGGAGGTAAGAGTTGCTTAATGTTGAGTTGTTGTATTGCTTGATATTGAGCCTTTTGCCACCTCCCGTGGTTGTGCATGTGTATACTGCTGTGTATTCTTATATTCATGAGCATGTGAATCCATGCCAGACCCCATGCTGGAGAAGGAACAAGTTACTTACCTGTAACTGTTGTTCTCCAGCATGGGTCTGGCATGGATTCACATGCGAACCCTCCCGCCTACCCTTCTGCGGCTCTTCACTTGGTCATACTGCCACTTCACGTGCTACCAAATCTGAGGATGGCTGCCGGGGGCGGGGCTTAGGGAGAGGGCAGTCATTGGCTGGGGGCAGTATGACCCAGAGACCAGTGATTGGTTACTACTGAGAAAGACAGATCAGAAACGAAACTGATACTGATTTTTTCTATACCGAGGATTCCCGGCCTGACGACGGGGAATATTCATGAGCATGTGAATCCATGCCAGACCCATGCTGGAGAACAACAGTTACAGGTAAGTAACTTGTTCCTTACCTAGCGGTGTACATTGTTTACCCCCTCTTCCATCACCAAAGTGGAGATCTTTTTTGCCTCTTAGTTGTTTATGGAGGGATGGTATGCCATTGGTGACTGTCGTGATGTTTGAATGTTTCGTGGTGTGTCACTCAGTTCCTCGAAAGGGGGTTAAAGTAGACTCTGATAACCACTGACCTCGCCTACTGCTGGAAACTTGTATTGCATTACTGGAAGGCCTGCTGCTCAAGGACCACAGATCTGCACTAGCATCCTTCAACCCTCCGAGGAATCCGACAGCACAGTTCTGCCTCTCCAGATGACCAGAAAGAACCCTCTGCAGCGCTCCTTTCCCCTGATCCATTGGGAACAATTGGTTTACAGCTCCTGCTCAAAGACCTCAGAGCTCATGTTCGTTGGGGGCGTAACGTGAATGATGGGTGTAAAAGCCTTGAGTAAGGCTTTAATGCCTTTCAATCACGTCACGTCCCACTTTCAAGCGTTTGTATTACGGAGAGAAGGGTTGGAACGAAATTTGTTTTTCATAGCATGGATTTGCATGCCGGCACAAATGCTGACGATCCCTATGGGGTCTGCCTGTTATCAGGGAGCATGTACAATTACATTTAAACCCTCATGTCTGGGAGGGTTTAATTTCAATTGGAAACACTGCTTGACATGCGAGCATGGCAAGCGGCGCTCCCAATGAAAAGTAATTGCCAGGCAGAGTTTACTCACTTTGCACTGGAGAGAGCAAATGTGAGAGGCAAAAGGTGGTGTACACGCTTGTACACCGCCTTTTGCTCTGGGGTGCAAATGACGGACAAAAAATGTTTACATTGCAAACGTAACGGCTCCCCCCCCCACCTTGCACTTTTCATTAAAATGAGCTCTTTCATCTCCTAAATCTCCTGACCATCCCTGCATGTACAGGTGCTTTATAAATGCCATATCATATCTATGGATCCAGAAGTGGGTGC
Source organism: Ambystoma mexicanum (assembly GCF_040938575.1). Lineage (NCBI taxonomy): Eukaryota > Metazoa > Chordata > Amphibia > Caudata > Ambystomatidae > Ambystoma > Ambystoma mexicanum. Next base: position 996,061,999 of record NC_090926.1, on the reverse strand, counting down.
CTCTTCATCGCAGTACTCCTAAGACTCTTGTGCCAAACTGACCAGAGAATCGTCATACCAGGCCATCAAGCAAGCACCCTTGTTCTGTCTCTCCTGAGAAGCTAGAGAGACTCTGCTGCCTCCAATCCTGCAACCACACTGCCAAACTCACCTCCTGGTCCTTCTTCCGTGGTTGGCTCCTCTCTGGTGTGACTTCTTGAACGTTTCTTTGATATTTGTTCTTTCTTGGAGTCTATCCAATCCGACCCCATTCTCAGAACCTGAATTATGTGCCTGAAACAATGTGGGAACCCTGCTTTGAAGACTACACTGGACTCCAGCCAAACCAAATTTTCACACCTCTGGCTCCGACCCTTGACCTGGGAATCACCAAATTGAGAATAATCACACTTCTCTAGATACTTGGGGTTCCTTGAGAACTGGTGTTTCGTTGCTGGAACCTAGGATGGTCGCTAAACAACATGCACAGCGACCACCTCTAAAAACTACAAACTGACTGCTGCATAACTGTTTTTTTTGGGTCACACTGCATTGCTCGCCTGACTCTCCATTGCTGCTGGCAAGTCTTCTCATCACCTACAGTCTCCTGTGGGAGTCACTTCATCAGAACTCCAGGAATTTCTCCTTAGGACACTTTCACACAAAGGTCACTCTTTCCAGCCAAAGACTTCCCCAAATCTGTACTACCGGTCTTCCTTGGTCTCCTGAATCATTGTAGCCTAGTTAGCAAAAGTGTGTTTGCTACTACATTTTCTTTTCTATGAAGGACTCTATTTGCGAATTCTGAAAACTCTTCTTGAAACTGTTTCCTTAACTGATACATCGGGCCTCTTTGTCTGGCAAAGTTTCCTTGTCTGCAATTGTAGTGATTATATTTTCATCAAAATATAGTGTGTGGACATTCTCTCATTGAGTTTAAATAAAAAGTGTGTACTGGAACTGTTACGCAGCGCCCACTTAAATGCCTGAGAGTTAGACCTAGGCTACTATGTCACGACTACTACTTGGAGATCCTGGTGAAATTTAACACTAGCAGTAGAAAAGTCAGAGAGACCAGCTTAAGGAAAATCCTTCTACTAAACATATGTGCCTATTTTGTGCCTGTTGAGCGTTTTCCTTTTGGGAAGTATTAATCTGTTATTGTGATGTGCTGGGAAAGGAATGGCAGATTGTGAGATCGGAAAGTTATTATGTGAGCATCAGGGAGATATGGGAGATCAAAATGTGATCAACTTTCCAACGGTCGCAGATTATAAAATCCTTGATATGAATGCAAACAAGGTCCTCTTGATAATATATGCTCCACTATGCATCTTTATATAGGGCCGCATTACATGTTTGGTGGTATCCTGGCAATAAATCCACCAGGATACCACCAAACCGAATTACTGTTACCGCCACTTGCACTGCCGGAATTAACAGCAGATGACAAGTGGCGGTAAATGGTGTTAATCCCTATTCGGACTCCATGGGGGGATTTGCTGGTATTACCAGCACCGATAATACCCACATTTTTTGATGGTGGGGTTCCGGAATTACCAGCAGCTCGGAGCTGCAGGTAAATCCGGCCACCCCAGCAGCAAAATTTTAATTTGCCGGTGCCTTAACATAGCAGTAAATGGTATTAACGGCACGTTAATACTGCGCCAGCAAGCATGTAATGAGGTCGATAGTCTAAATTATTGTCTTGTTTTAAGTACGTTTTGGGAAATCATGGTTTTCATATCTTTTTTCTAAGCAAAATGTTTTTCAGCCAAATTCTTTATCACAAAAGGCATTTTAGTCTTTTTTACTTTCAAATAATTACCTTCATACCTTGTAGAACACTTGTAGGGCTTAGGCAGAGCCGTACTATTTCATGCCATAAGTGTCATACCCTTAAACAGGCGATTTCACCTCAAGGTGGGAGCAGGGAAGCGTGTAAGAGGCGATGTTTTGGGGATTAGAGGTCTTGCAGTGAGCCACCACCAACAGAAGTGAGCAGTGGATTCAGTACTGGGGCATGCGATATGAAATAGGTATGTGAGGCTGCAAATAATGACCTTTTCCCTCCTTTCTCTGTTTAACCTTTGCCCTCTCTTTCTGCAGAATGCCCTCTACCAGTCCTGTCACGAAGACGAGAACGATGTACAAACGGTTTCGCACAAGTGTCAGGTGGTGAGCCGGGAGCAGTACGAGCAGATGACCAGGAGTAAGAGGTTCCAGGACCGCCAAGACCTGTACTATCTTGCGGGCACATATGACCCAACGACGGGGAGGCTGGTGACGGCCGATGGGGTACCCGTCCTTTGCTGATAACTGCCCTCAAAAAACACAGGACCCGGTGCTTATTTCTACTAAGACATTTTTTTACACAGATATGGAATATCCGTTCAGAGCCTACTGCTGCCCTTGCACCACAAATCCTTTTACTTAAGGGGCCCGGGCAGCCTCCTGATGTTCGACACTACAAAGTGTGAGACTGCACATTTCACTATTGCAGAAAAAACACTTTTATTTTGGTTGCAACAAAAAACGAGAAGGTAAAGAATGTGGCATTGTCATGGAAAATCATTTTGGTCATCCATGGATTACCTGTGGATTCTGGGACAGCTGCTCATCTGAAAGGAGAAAAGTGAGAGAGAGAACAAATCAAAAGAAATAAGAAAGGAAAAAGGCTTATTTCACCATTACAAATGTGTATTATTTTTGCAATTCAGTATATTCCCCTGGACGATTCGAACTCTGCTGACGAATCCCTCTCATCCAAGATGATAGAGCGAAGTTTGAGAGGTGTGTGGTTTGGGCATTTCCTCTGCTCATGCTGCCCTTCATGGAAGGCGAGGCACAAAGAAGCCAAATATGCAACACACAAAAAAAGAACACCTTCTCCTTTCTCATACCCTGCTCAGCCTCTGAACATCTCATCAAGGAGTACCCTGGGAAGAGGGGGCTGCACTGCAGACCAGGGGTGCAGTACTCACAAGCATTTTCTCTGCCCCCTTCTCTCATTACTAACTTTTTAACACCTTGCTGGGATTTTTATTTACCATATTTACAGTTTCAGCCCTCCGAACCACCTCTTCGTCTGGTGGTGTGTGGGGCGGGTGTGCAGCCTCCGCAAGCAAGCCATACTCTTCCGTGTGTACCTCCGTTTTCAACCACGCTCAACAGCAACAAAAAACTCACACACAAATCAGGTCTAACTTGTATTTATTCTCAATGTAAATATCGTATTTCTTTGGAGAAATTTTATGAAAAGAAAATGTTTGTTTCTTTGTGATTTTATTTTTTACTGCACTGTGTTCTCCCTATCCTATCCCCTTTTACGCCCTGAGCCCACCCACTTGCCGTTTCATTGGCCTAACCAAGGGGAAACAGCGTTTGTGCATAACCAGTGGAAATGGGCTCTTGGAATATAAAAGATGTAAGCTACCCTGAGCAATTTACACATCATTGCCATTCTTGTTGATGGCAGTCTTCTATCAGATTGTTTTGTTATTTTAAAATGGGGGTAAGGGGAAAATGTAAAATGCTCTTATGGAAAAAGAAAGTAAATATTATACAAAGATATATTATATGGCCTGGGACGAGGCGTTTCCTTTCTCACATGGCAAATGCCAGCCATATTTATGTAAGCCTCTGTTTTAAAGAAATAAAGGAAGAACATTTATATATATAATGGTAATAAATGGACTTTGTCGTGGAGATCAAGATGGTGATTCCTCGTCCCGTTGTGCGCAGGCGCCCCCCCTCCCATGTTCGCCACTGGTGTGGGTGGCGCAAAAGACTGTGACCACACCTCCCCTTCCTACAAATCTTTCCCCTTCAGCTTCCCCAACTCTCCCAGGCTATCGAACTTTCAGTGCGCTTTAGAGAAGCTGCAGTTCTGTTCTTGTATTTTGTAAAATATATATAAAAGTAAATAAATATATTTATTTAACATATCTGGTCTCCGTTTTCATTACTGAAATCTGTAGCATGGACAGCCTTTCTGGATACATCATGGGGCAAAATCGGTAACAGTTTATAGTGCGAATCCTCATCTGTTTTAGAACCACTGAAATGTTCTGATAGGTCTATTGGGAAACCACAACAACTTTTAAAAATCTATATGTTAATCCACTTATTTCCAATAAAAAAGAATATAGGCTGATTTATAACAATATACATACATAGGGAATTGTGTGCTGTCCCCTGCTGATACCATGAGCTATGCTTCTCCCTCAATCTTCTCCAACAGCCAAGTCAAGTGCTGCTATTCTATTTTTCACATTTCAGAAAAGGGCGCCAAAGCACACAGGACCTCATTTATCATAATGGTATAACGTTTATGGAAAACGTAAAAACCTTGACTTAGGCATTAACTCCATTCATTCACGCCACACCACATTTTCATTCATTTGTGTGGTGGAGAGGAGGGGCATAATGCAACTTGCTTTTCCGCCACCGCCTTCCACTCTGCCTTAGAAATGCTCCAGCATTTGCGCAGGCATGGATATTTACTGCCAGCGCAAATGCTGGAGATACATATGGGGTCTGCCTACTTCATGCACCAGCATAAAGCAGCTGGATCCCATAGGGATCCATTGTAAAGGCTGCCTGACATTCTCATAGGGCAGGCAGTGCTTACAATTATAATTAATCCCTCCTGGCATGCTTGTATGTTGAGCAGGCTTTAATTGGAATTGTGAACACTGCTACCATGCCCCCTTCACTGCTACTCCGACTGTTGCTGTCCGCATTGGACTGCTGCTGCCCCTCTTGTCATTTGCTTCCAGTTCACCACTGCTGTCCCTTGTTGCTCTCCCCGTTAGTCCCTCCTGCCCTCCTTGACCGTTGCTGCCCCCTTTTAGTTCATATTGCTCCCCTTACCTGTTGCCCTCTTCACTGCTGCTGCCCCTTTCACTGTTACTGGCCCATTCATTGTTGCTACCCTTTCACTGTTGCTTCCCAGCCCTCACTATTGCAGTCCAACCTTAACTATAGCTGGTTCTTCAATGTTGCTGCCGAACCTTCACTGCTTCTGCCCCCTCTTTGCCCCTATTAAATGTGTGCACTCCTCCAAGATTGATGCACAGGTCCGCCTGACAATTCTTCCCTGCTGTGACCTCTGTGCAGCCCCTCTTTACTGGTTCCACCCCTCTCTGACATGGGGTTCCACCCCTCCTTTGATCTTGCTCATACCCCTTTTGGTACTTTACTCCCCCCCCTTCTCACCATGTTTTGGCATCACAATGTGGCAACTGTTGCCTCCGATCTCACTGGCCTGCCTCAGTCCCCTCATCCTCAACCCCTTTAAGCTCCCATTTCATCAACAAATTCCTTGCTCCTCGGCCACATTGAGTGCCATGGTCCCTGGCTGACCAGCGTTCCTCCTTCATGGCCCCAAAAAGAAGCCACACACTAGGACCATGACAAACTCACGTAGCACCAAGTTCTCAGACTGAGCTCAACACTGGTGCTACGTGCATAGGAGGTGCAGGCGCTGACCTTCATTTGTGTCAACCTGCTTGTGGAGGTGTAGAGACTGGCCCTGAAGAGGAGTGCACTGAATGAATGCCTGGGAAAAGAAAGATTTGAAGCACGTGTGAGTGCACTGAGACCGTATCTCCCTGGCAATATTACGTACAAGCACTGATAATAACACCCATATGTGTTGTCCCCAAAGGACCCATACCATAAAACATGTAGTGTCACAAGAATCTTCTCAATTCCACTGGCGGGGACTATGACTGAATGCACTTAAATGCAATTGCGCACAGGCACCTCCAGTACATATAACATGTTTTGGAAAATGTGGCCCCCTTTCAGAAAACCACTTGGCTAAATGATAGAAGTGACCGGCACCCGTTCAGCATTACTGAATCAATTTGTCAACTCCATACACATGTATGATTGCATGCTTCAACATTCTTCAGATGTAGAAACAGCGCCACATGAGTGTTCACTGGAGGTGTCATACAATGTTTACATCTTCCCAACTCCACACCACATCACAAATGGAATGTGGAATGCAATGAAAAAGACAGTCAGGAATCTGTTGAAAAAGGGCTTGGTTGTTGACCATTCCTGGGCTGGGGTGTCACTTCGAGAGGGTTTAAAGGACCGTTGTTCCCTTGGACAGTCCTGTGACTGTCCCCACCCTATGACTAGGGGAAACACCCCATACACACCCCTGGGCCCATCATCCTCTAGCTTGGGTGGCACCCCACATTAGAAGTCCCCATAATGAGGCAGTCCAGAGAATGGCATGCCCATTCCCCTCTCAAAGATACCTGCCGAACCCTGTAATTGACACTCTGGTAGTTCCAAAGTTCCCATTACACGTTTTCCAGTAATAGAAACTCTCTGCAGTGAGGAAGACCTAGTTCAATGCACACACACAGCCGATGCAACCTGGTAGGAGGACAGCTACTCACAGGAGGTGCTTGTGAAATCCAAGATGTCAGAAAGTTCTTACACTGGTTTAGCTAAGCCTTTCTACCATTCAGTACTCCCAGCTAAGCCCATTACAACCATCAAATCCCAGGCCTAACTAATTACACATTTCAGGTGCAAACACTCACAGGACACCCAGCCTTGGGGCGACAAAGCACACAGCTATAAAAGCCAATAGACCCAGTCTGTGTGGATGCTTGACACAGCTTGTGGCAGACAATTAGAGAGAGTTGGACAATCTTGAAACATGTTTTTGGAGGAGGATGGGGCGAGCGAGAGGAAGAGGTATGAGATTAAAGTAGGAGAAGAAGGGAAGTAAGAGGATGGAGTAACGCATCAGGAGTGTGTGACGAGAAAATATCAGTTGGAGGAGCAGGAAGTAATGTATCCGGAGGACGTGACAAGAAAGCAAGCATTAGGTGGAGGTGATGGAAGTGAATTAGCAGGAGGAATGGGAGCAGAAGAGCAAAGAAGATGCTCAGAGAGGCGAAAAAGGTGAAGACGCTATTCAAATATTTGAGAGTGAAGTAAAGGTGTAGGGCGGTTCTCAAAGGAGCATAGAAGGAGCCCAGAGGGGTGAAGAAGGTAAAACGGTTAAAGACACTGGAAGTGTGAATGGGAGGAGCAAGGTGTGATTTAAATGGACAAATAAGTCAGAGCTAGAGAGACAAAGGCGAGGGGTGAGGTCTAGACTGTGGGTGTGCGAAGGGACGTAGGGCCCTGCTGTACCCTCTGAAAAACTTAAGGAATGGCTCCTTCGAGTGTGCAACACAAAACCTAGCTGAGAGAGGTTCTGCCACTACCAACAGCTGGTGAAAAAACACAGGGACACTTGGCAGCCTCATCAAAACAGATAACATGGGTGTGAGTATTGGTCCATAGGAAGGAAGAAACCTTTGATTTCGAACTATGAACTATAGTAGCAAATGAAAGACTGTTTTAAACCTGGTTCTGTGCCCAGTATCCATTTGTGACCCACTCTGCTATATGACACATTTGTGGAGGACAAATGGAGATATATGCAAATAAAAGTTGATGGGAAATGTTATTGTAAGTGAATTTAAATGTAAGTGAAGAAGTGTACTAATTTGAAAACAACTTGGCCTCATGTAGTTTAGAGACATTCCCTTTTGGGTTATATGCTTGCACTCAGAATGGAGAGATGAAACTTGGTAACTAATGCTGTGTTTGCTCATACGTTTGTATCCTGCTGGCTTAGCAAAGATATTTAGATATGTGCTTATACCACCAAAAATATTGTCATGTTTCACAAACAGGACCTTAATGTATTAAGGGTATACATCTGTTTTGTTTTCTTTTGAAGACTGTAGAAGTGACCTTGAGTGTCTAAGGTTTGCTTGGTGCCTCATAGAGGACCATTGTTCTTCTCCAGAATTGGATCTTTCCCCGTCGTCAGGCTGGGAATCCGCTGCAACATAGAGCAGTTTAAATTTAAACTGAAACTTTCAGTAACTTTTGTGCTCTAGGACAGTCATTCTGGGTCATACTGCCCAAAGCCAATGGGAACATCTCCCTTAACCCCTCCATTTTTTTCTCTACATATATCTACTAACAAATAAATGTATACTTTTTATTCACTTTCGATGAAACAATCGCCTTTGTGACTCATCAACAACTGTCGCAGGCGGCAAGGGTGCGGAGTCTGTAGACCGTTTCCCGACACCAGTAACTTTGACTCTTTTTGTTGTCTGCGCACCTGGGCCTACCGCATGGCTGAATCAATGAGGAAGAGCCTGTTTAAGGCATGTGCCCACTGTGGGTTGAAGAATGTCTACATCGAAGACCACCACGACGACTGTCTCTAATGTCTGCATCCACATCACATTATACAGGACTGCGAGATCTGCCAGTCTTTTTCCAACAAAACCCTGCGTGATCGTCACCAGCATCTCATTGCGTGGCCCGAGGATGCCGGTGGGGCCTCTGACTCCATTACTGTACAGCAGGGCAGAACAGCCCAGCGAACCACCTCCAGTAAAAGGTCTGGGTTGCAGGAAGAGACACAGAGAGGCGTCCAACGATGAGCCAAGATCGTCTAACGAGAGCCTGTCATCTCCACCTAAGGTCATTGCCCAAGGGGTTTCGAAGGGCAAGAGCACCAAGCCGTTTTTCCTCATCCAGCGGCAGCAACCCCGTCAAGCAAATCCTCTCTGGTGCCCACTCTTCAGGTAGATTTGACCGTCATCTTCAAAGTCAGCACTGACTAAGTCTTCGTCGACGACAAAGTCTTCCTCCAGGTCCTTGCCGAGACCATCTACCCCAGCCATGAGTGCCTCACTGCCAAAGCATTTGACGACCACGATAATGAGCAAGCAACAGGTGCTATCTCTTGTCCAGCAGGGTCACTCGGTGGAGTTATGAACATACCTCTGAATATTCCACCTGCACACCCATAGATGCTACAGCACCTCCTGCTACAAGAAGTGTGGGTGTTGCTAGCAAAGGGGGCGGTTAAGAAGGTGCATGTTAGGCAAGATTGTATGCAGTACTCTTTGGGTGCACTACAACAACCCTGACCTCCTGGCAATAGGAACGCAACCTTTGGTATAAGTCTGTACTACATAGGTTGGTAGCGTGTTGAGCAGCCAGGTTTATCTCAAGAGGGGTCAATGCGAGCTTTAGGGGAGTTACACAGAGATTCACAGTGACAAGTATTCAAATAAACTATTACACACAAGGTTTCTTAATAAAACAATTATTAATTTATTTATCAGTCAGTTAGAATAAGCCTTCTTCAGAAGGGAGGAACATAAAGCAACACACAAATACACTCCAAAATAAAATGCACGCTTAAGTTTCTAAATCAGTAAGTACCCTTTTGGGATGGCCCACAGACACAACCTACACCCTCGGGTGACTTCAGTAGCTAGGGTGCTGGGGACATTAATATATCACTGTTGCATTCAGAATAGCTTAGGAATAGGTCAAACGAAAAGGTTATTAGACCACACAAGAGATCACAAATATTCTTAAGCAGGTAAATACTTTCAGATCCCCCAATAAGAGTTATTCAGTGGAACAGGCTAAGCCAAAGTCAATGGGCAAAAGTCTATATGAGCTGAAGCACTTATTTGCAGGTAAGGAAGAAAAGTCTTTGCACAATGTTATAGAAGTCTTTGAAGAAAAAGAAGAATCAATGTAGGGCCACAAGCTGTTAGACTTGTGAGGGGTAGAAGATGCAAGCAACTCCACAACAATAGGTAAGTTCTTTCAGACTTAACAGTACCTTTGGATTGAAGAAAAACTGCAGCAGATGACTTCTGTTCCTGTGCAGCTCTGCAGATCTCACTGTTCCTGGGCCTCAGTCGTGGGGACAACAGCAAAGACTTCTGGGGACACCTGCACTGCAATGGGACGGTCACCGTTCGCATCCGGCAATCTTCAAACAAGTCGCTGTTCGGTGTTTCAGCTCCTCGCATTTACCGTAAATATCAACACTGCGGTTACTGGCTGTCGAGATGGAATTTCCTTGCTTCTGGGGTCCTGCACTCTGTTGCGGGGGCTCAGGCTCGGTCAGTCCTGCTTCCTGGGTTTCCGGAGGATCTTCCTGGCGCTCTTGGCCAGCTTAAAAGCAACGCACACAAACTGGTGGTTCTCTCCCTGACTATTCGGGTTCCAGCAGCAACTCAACCAGCTCCGAGAGGATGTCCAGGTGGCTTACTTTGGAGTTGATTGGTCCCTCATCTTGGGCACTACGCAACGCCTTAGTAAACTTGAACCGTCTTACCAATCGTTCATCACCGATGGCAACACCATCCAAGTCTCGAAAGATACGAAAACTTTAGGCGTCTCCCTTGACACCACCTTATCCCTATCCCGACAAACAAGTGCAGTCAGATCTGCTTCAGCGTACACCTGCTCATTGCGGCCTGCAGGCCATTTCTGACCACGCCTAACACGGTCACACTGGCCAGAAATCTCATCATGGCCAAAATCGACTATGGTAGTGCCCTCTACCTAGGAACTAGCCAAGAGAATCTGAAAAAAATTGCAAACCTCTCAGAACAACGCCATTCGAGCGGCTCTAAAAATCCCGCGAAACCACCACATCTCAAAATCTAGATCCAATCTACACTGGCTACCTGTCAAACAGAGAATTTCACTGAAAGCCTTAGGCCTTACTCACAAATGCCTAGCCAACCAAGCCCCCCCTTATCTCTACAGCCGACTATCCCGAAAAGTGCCTACCCGCCCTCAAAGATCCGCCCAGACCCACTGTCTAACTATCCCCAGGGTCAAATTGCAAAAAGCAGGTGGATCAAGCTTCCCCGTCCTAGCTTCCAAGCTCTTGAATGCTCTCCCCCTCACCATTAGATCAGAAGAATGTTTAGTGCCTTCAAGGCCAAAACGAAAGCCCGGCTCTTCAATCAGCCTTGAAACCTAGACTTTTTATGTGCCTGGGAGCCCTTGCCCCAGTAAAGTGCCTGCCCTAACCTCTACTTTGTAAATAATGTATAGCTGTATCTTCTGAATACTTTGCACTGTACCTATAGTTCGAATATATGTATGCTCGTTATGTAACCATGTCTAAGTTGCGCCCTGATGGCTCTGGGCCTGATGGAGCGCGTTACAAATAAAACAAATACAGAGGGAGAAGTCGTCCTTGCAGGAGCTTCTCTGACTATACGAATTTGGAGTTTCAGCACAGCAGTAGGGCTTCACCGGATTCCTGCGTCCAGTGGTCGAGTCTGCCTTCCAAGCTTGCTCCCATTAATTCCAGCCTAGCTGTCAGTCACCCAGCAGGGTGGTTGTCTTTGCCGGACAGTCAGCCGGCCAATCACCACAGAGTGCATTTGGGTCTCCTAGGAGACTAAGCATATTGAGTTTTGGGCACCTCCCTCACTTCCTGCCCCCACCAGACACTCTGGAGCCGGAGGCTGGTTTCACTCGTGAAGCCCGCCTAAGGCAATACGAACAAAGGGACCAAATATGGATTGGCGCGCAGAGTAAATCTCAAGAAGGACCTTTCCACAAAGAAATGGCGAAAAAAGAAGACCGGGGCCATTTTGACAAAAATGCCACCCTTGGGTGTTTTACTGCAGCTGCGAGCGCAGCCCGCGGTAAAATGCCATAATGGTAGTAAAAGTAAACCACTGCCACCAGCCATTCAGTGAGGAAAGGGTAACATAAAAAATGTTACATGAGAATCTAGACAAAGTGGATACCAGGTAACCCCTCCAGCACCCTGTTGTAAGATAGTGTGTGCTCAGTCTAGAAAGTTACAAATGTAAGTAAAGTCAATTTCACTTTATTGCTCTGGGAAACAGTAGTTTATCCCAGAGAAGGTATTTAAATCTTTGGGAAATCTGAGAGACTTCCCTGTGTCACTGCATTGAAGGTGCTGTGTGACACAATGTAAAAGATGATGCCTATGGAGTTTGTCAGACTCCACAACCAAAAGAAACACAGTGCACAAAATCACATTAAAATACATGAGAAAGTGGGTAAAAGGGTCTCACTCTCTCCAGGTTAAAAACAATCAAGTCCTCAAAATCCAGCAAATTTGTTGGGGACTTTAAGTTAGAGGGAATTAGCACATTTCTGAGAATTCTCCCCAACAGTGCAAAAAGATGAAATGGCCACAGGAGTTTACTCCCGCTACTTCCTAGTAAGAAAGGCACTGCACAACAAGTTAGGGGCTTTGAGCCCCCTCCCACCCACTGGCGGAAGACAGCACAGCGTCCACCATCCAGTGTGTGCAAAAACTCAGTTTCTCCATCAATTTCCCAAAGTCACGCCTAGTGCCATCAAGACAGGCGCTCTACCTGGGAGTGAAGCTCAACACGCAGTCCTGCACCACAACGCCTTCTGACGAGAGTGTGGCGGCGCGCCTTGCAAAAGTGCATTACCTCAGCAGTGCCCAAACAACCCCCGGTACACGATTAAAAGTCGCTGCTGGGGAAGATGGCATCATGCTTTCCTCTGATCTCTCTGATCCCCCCCAACCCCTTCTCTCACCACTCCTTGTCATGAACTTGCACAATCTGACAAGTCGTTAAGCATAGTATGGTAGTTTATTGATTGTATGCTCCTTTCCTTCTCCCTCCTCCCCCCGCCCCTTCGTTCATTCCTTCCTGTCATGCACTTGCACTAGTAGAAATGCCTCTGGCCTAGCATGCTGGTTATTTTTGTTAGATCATTCGGAATCTTCAAGGCCTAAGAATGATATCTATATTCCCTTGTTCCCTTCCCACCTTGAAGCGCTTTGAAGCACTTCACCTGTGTATAAGTGGTTTATACAAATAAACAATTACAATTGCTCACTGCAGGCTGTGCATGCGGCCAGTGCAGGAATTCCCGGACGCTCGATGGATTCAGGTATCAGGGTCCAGGGACGATCGCATCACTTTGACACAGGACTTCTGACAGAGACTTCACTGGTGGTCAGTAAGGGCGCATCTAGTGAAGGGTGACCCATTAAGGTTACCAGGGCCCCATCATGATGGATGTCTCACTCGAAGGCTGGGCAGCCCACTGTCAGGACAAACACACAAGAGGCCTCTAGTCCACAGAAAAGAAGTGCCTGCCCATCAACCTGCTTAAGTTGTGGGTGATTTTCTGGGCTCTAAATTCTTACCCCCCCCTACTGACGGGGAAGGTGGTGCGCATCTACACTGACAATACAACATCAACATTTTATGTCCGCAGACAAGGGGGGACTGGGTCCCCGCAGCTGTCCAAGGAGGCCCAGGCCCTCTGGCACTGGGCATTGCAACACTGCATGCCCTGATTCCCCTCCATCTACCAGAGATTTAGAATACCCTTTCAGACTCCCTCAGCAGGGAATTGTGCTCTTGCCACGAGTGAGAGCTGCACGAAGACCAACTTTACGTTTTGCTCCAGACTTAGGGCATGCCATAGATCAACCTCTTCATCACCTACGACAACAGTCAGTGCAAAGATTTCGCCAGCCGATTCCCCCACCTGGAGAGCTTGGGGGGGTGCCTTTGCATTTCCATGGCAGGGGAAGTTCCTTTATGCATTCCCTCCGATCCCGCTGGTGCCACATGTCATCAATACGTTCAGACTATATTAGTACAAACTGATATTAGTGGCCCCTATGTGGCCAAGACAGTTTTGGTACTCCAACCTCCTAGCCCTCTCGTCAGCTGCTCCCCTCAAGTTGAATCCACACCAGGCGCTCCTGTTCAGGAGCCATGGGGTAGTGCTGCACCACAACCCGGCCTCACTCAATCCGACAGCCTGGCTCCTGTGTTCTTAGAGATTGGATCCTTGTCCCTTCCACAAGACTGCCAAGAGGTTCTGGCCTGGGCTAGAGCACTGTCCACTTTGGCATGTTACAAGAGCAAGTGGAAACGCTTCCAGGTGTGGTGCAGAAGTCAGCAGTTGCGGCCTCAAGACATTTTTCCCTATTTGTTATCCGTGGCTCAGGCGGGTTTGGTGCACTCTTCAATCAAGGTGCACTTAGCTGCAATTTCCAGGTACAACCATTCTGCAGGCGTACCATCCCTGTGGTCCCACCGGCTGTTGAAGGAGTTCTTGCGTGGGCTGTTGAGGTCTTTCCCGCCCATCCAACACCCAGCGCCCGCATGGGAATTAAATTTGCTTCTGTCTAGGCTCTTGAAGCTGCCCATTGAACTCCTCCAGAGGGTGTCTATCAAGCATATTTCCTGGAAGACCACTTTCTTGGTGGCCATAACATCGTTTAGGTGGTTAGGTGAAATCCAGGCTTTTTCCTGCAAACCGGCTTATTTGGTATTTCCCAAGGAGAAGGTCCTATTACGCACTAACCCAACGTGTATGCCTAAAGTACTGTCCTCCTTTCATCTGAATCAACCAGTGGTTTTACCAGTGTTTTTCGGCACACCTACGTCCCCAGTTGAGCAGGCGTTAATTCTTTGGATGTGATGCGTGCCCTAAAGTACTATGTTGCACGTATTAAATCACTCCATCTCACGGACCAATTATTTGTGTCATTTGGCCTGAATGGATAGGGGACAGCTTTGTTGATGTCTTCCATATCTAGGTTGATTGTGGTCTGCACTTCCTTCTGCCATTAACAGTCTGGCAGGCCCCGGGCTCACTCCACCAGAGAGGTGGCTGCTACCACTGCCTTCCTCTCTGGGATACTGCTGTCTGACATCTGCAGTGCCTCTTGTAATGGTTTTATAACATGGCACACTCGAGCCAGGGACTTCTTCCACTTCTTCCACTGACAATGAATGTGGCGCACAATAAAAATGCTTTTTATCCTTAATCAACCACAGGTTCCTTATTTGAGTAGCCCCCAACCCGTCTCGCACCCACCTTAACAAAAACCCTGTGTCGCAATGGACCAGGAACCCGGCCGGTGTTTAACAATATAATATTTATTAATTTTATGGTGAAATGAAAAATCAAGCAAAATCAAACTATTGGGCAGCAACCACTGATGTTGTGGCAATACAAATGCAAAAATACCAACAACACAGTTAAATCAAACTCCTAACATAATATACAGAAACCTTTAATAGCAAGCAAAAGATAAATCATCTTTAAAAGCAACAGATAGCGTTTAAGTTAAGCACTCCCCCTGCACACTCAACCCCAAACTCCTGCTAACTAAATTCTTTGTGGATGGAAGGCAGCGGCAAGGAGTCAGAATGAAGTGGGAAAAATCAGATTTTGAATTCAGCCCATCACCCCAAGATGGGAGGCCAGAAACGAAAATGAAAACCGGATTTAGAAGCAATCAGCATAATCATATTTCATTTGTTTCTCGCACAGCAGCTTACAACTGTGGTGGGATAGCTAGGACAGAAACTCATTTTGCTACACTTGAGAGATAAGGAAGCTTACTGACTACTATGCAGGGCACAAAGGCAACGTGAACACAAGGTAAGAAAATCGGTTTTAGGAAAGAAAAATGCAAAAGACAATACACGCGGCAGAATGGCAATTCTTTTCTACACAGGACTTGTGATGACAGGCAGCCACGGAAAGGGCTTGGCTGTCAAAATCAAAAATCGGTTTTCAGGGCAAGGAAAAGAGGACATAACAGATAGGATTCTGATAGAGATGGGTTACTCTTAATGGGACTAGAGTTTGGGTTTTTCTATGGGACAAATGCAAATCGGAATTTGGAGAAAGGCACACAAAACACGGGCAAATTCGTTTTTTTTCTACACAGAGACTAATTCTATTTAGGCTATATTATAATGACTATAGTTATTTAAAGGAAGACACTGAATGCAAGGGGATTAATATCAAAATTTAACCAGCTCGCACCTTGAAGTTCCTTATGGGGAATTACTTAAATTACTTCAAAATGGTATTAAAAAGCTACAGACACAGGCTAATACCGATTCTTCTATGGAAAGGTGAACCAATTATACTGACAATTTGGGATTTGAATGGGATTTTCAATTGGGTGCAAGAGTCAAAAAGAGCGGGATATGCAGTTTTGTGAACTGGGGTTATGTGCTACTTATAATATGAGCTTGAGTTTGGGATTCTAAAAAAAGCCAGCAAGGTCTCTGGACAGTTAGACCACGGGGTCTGGTCACTGTGGACGGCTGTGCCAAGGGATCTGGTCACTGGAACAGCTGGGCCACGAGATCTGGTCACTGGGCTCTCCTGGATGGGATGCTGGACAGCTAGGCAAGGCCTGGTCACTACTCTCTAGGATGGGATCAGCTGCCTTCTCTCCATTCTCACTGGATTCTTGGGTGTGCCTGGGTCTGGACGGATGGCTCTGCCTGGATGGATCTGCCTGGATGGAGTGTATCTCTGCTTTCCTGGATCTTGAATGGATTATGAGTCTTGAGTGAGTGATTGAATGAGTTCGTTAGTGAGTCTTGAGAGTAAGTCTCTTGTGTTTCTCTGTCTCCCCCTTATGTAGCCAAAATGACATCATCGAATTTACAACCTGGGGGGAAGTACTCTGGAATTATTCCTCTCCAGGATAGGACAGCCTAACAGTCCTCTCCCCTCCCCCTGGGCCGATTGGCTCAGAGGAAATGACATCATTTATGTGTTTGCATTTATGGTCTCTCTTTGTCTCTCCAGTCTACGTTTAACCAAAAATGAGTTATAGATCAAAACTTCAAACTTATACTAGCCACCGCCATGAGAGGTAGATCTGCGGATTCAATAGGTCACAGGGAATTGAACAATCCGATCGCTGACTCAGTGTGAGGTTGCATCGCCCTTTGGCACATTTTCGACGTTTTTATAAAATGCATAATATTAAAAATTCTGCTAATTACTACACATATTCCCAATACCAATTCGCATCATCCCACCTAGTTTCATTTTTGTGCCATTTATAATTCACCCCGAAAGGCGTCTTTCATAGCCATTTCAGTTCACCAAGGGCTAGAAACATGTACTTGGTCTCTTTACGTTTGTCCAAAAATCACATGGAAAACTGGCATAATACAAAATTATTACTTATTCAGGGTTGCTGGGAGAAATGTCTTAAAATACTGCAGTCCTTTAATGTCAATGGGCGGGATTTGTCACATGTGTGGGCGGTGCTGCAGACCCTCACAGCAAACTGTCTCTGCCAGGCTCGGCTTACAACAAAGGACTTTTACAATGCCCTTTGAAGTTTGACAGTTCCTCCTTCAGAGGGTTGCTGTAGAAAATCACACTTCTCGGTCCTGCACCAGCCCTACTGGCTTTCATTGTTCCTTCTGGCAGGGCTGCTTGCTAGTTTAGCAGGGCAGTGAATCCTCACACGCTCTGCCTTTTCATATGTTATTGTGGGCTTGTTCACATATGCCTGCCATTGAATTCAGTGTCTGGGCCAAAAACCCAGTTTTACTGGTTTCTGAGTCCTTTCTATGTAACCAAGTCTTGTGGGGACGAATATAATGTACATTATATAGATAAAACCCACATTCACATAGTCAGTAACATTTCTGTGCGAGGAAAACTGTCATTTGACATTAGCTTTTATAAAGCATTTTCCTTATTTTCCAAAGAGCAGATTCACAAGTGTGTTCATTTCCTTTCATTTCAAGTTTACAAATGCAGTTTCTGCACAGGATGGTTTTTCAATTAATCTTCTGTTGGGTTTTGCATCTACTGTTGGTTTATGTACAGAAAAGGATGCTGCACAGGATTTCTTGATATTAACATGAAAAAAGAAACGCCAGGTTATTTCTTTCATTTACTGCAATTTGAGCGCAATGGTTTAAATTAAAAGAAAACAAAAACTGTGTTGAGTGAAAAGCAGAACTCTCTGCCCCTCATGTGATTTCTCAGTAGACAATGCCATTCTTAGGAGGTATTGCCTAACTTTTAGGCAATCAGATGAAATAAAGCACGTTGGTGTATGTTTCAATGGAGCACCCAACTTTGTGAATTTTAAATGAAAGAACAATGCAGGGCTGTCTTGAATGCTGTGCGCAGCTTTAGTATTCAGAGGACAGAACAGAAAATGTGGTGCCGTTCTGAATGCAGGTCCTTTTCTTATGATTCAATTTGAAGTAAAACAAATGTAGAGCCATTCTTTGAGTGGCAGTGTTCAATGCTCGCCACACATGTGCCAGGAAAAGAGCAGCACAGCCGTTTTTGTGGCATTTTTTCAATGCGGTTTTTGGCTTGAAGGGGATTTCTGCTGAGGGGCTTAAATGTACTTCATGAGCTACCTGGAGATCGATGCATACTTTCACTAAGTTTTACTGTGTCGACAGAGATCCAACAGAAGAATCTAGAGTTGTACAGTTGGTTCTGAGGAACATTTTTGAGTGAGGTTAGTACGTCTCCAGTGTTACGTTGTGCTGGGAGCTTGCCTCCGTCCGTATGTTTTGTTTATTAATACTGCTTTGTAATCTTTTCACAGCATTTTAATCTATGAAAGATCCAATGTTAGAGAAGGAATAGGTTACTTACCTGTAACTCCGGTTCTCCAGAATTGGTATCTTTCATAGATCCCTCCTATCCCACATGGCTCATCTTTTGGCTCTTACTGCCACTCATGTGTGCTTGCCAAATCTGAAGATGGCCGTCAGGCGAGGAGTTAAGGGAGATGTTCCTATTGGCAGTGGGCAGTATGACCCAAAATGACTAATAGAGCACAAAAGTGACTGAAAGTTTCAATTTAATGGCCTCATCACGAGTTGGGCGCTACCGCCAGATCTATTAGCCCTACTGCCAAACCCCCCAGCGCTATTAGCGCCAGATCACGGGTTTGGCAGAACGGTAAATCCCCATTCCCCATTGGGCCCATTCGGGAATTTTCCATTCCCCATTGCTCCCAATGGGGAATGTTTGGCGCTAGTACCGCCGGCGTTAATAGCCCCAAAAATCGGCAAACGCCCAGCGGATTTGCTCGCAGCTCAGAGCTGGAGGTAAATCCGCCAAGCCTGTGATTTGGCGGACCCTTAAATGCAGCGGTAATAATGTTAAACTGCATAGAAGGATTACCGCCAAATTCATGATGAGGCTGTAAGTCTAAACTGCCCTATGTTACCGAGGATTCCCAGCCCGATGACGGGGACAATTCACAGCATGTGAATCTAGGAAAGATACCAATGTTGGAAAACCGGAGTTACAGGTAAGTAATGTATTCCTTGGGAAGCCTAAAGTCCTTCTTAGTGAGTTCATGGAATCTTCCATTTATTGCATTGAAGTCAATCGGCCTCTTTACGAGTTAGGCGGTAAGTGGTAAAATTGGCAGTAACTGAGTTACCGTCAATTTTACCACTACGCCAAATTATGTGTTTTGGTTTTGAGTGGAGGATTTACCTCCAGCAAAACCCTGGAGGTAAATCTTCCCACTCAACGCCAAATAATCGTCAGAATTGGTTGAATTACCGCAGCAGTAATTCCACCAGGCTAATTCTGCAAAAAAAGACCCATTGGGTCCTATGGACCCAAAATAAATAGGGGATTACACCGCCACCACTACTTGTCATCAGGCGGAAATTCCGCCTGACCAAGTGGCGGTAACAGTAATTCCTCAGGGCTATTTTTTTGAGGATTAACCTCTGAATTTCCGCCTAACTCCTAATAATGCCCAATTTTTGGAGAATTTCCAAAAATTGCTGATAAGAGGGGAGGATAACACAGTTTGGGCTTGCTTGGAGATTGTCCGTTCTTGTGTTCACCAAGCAGTGCTGCTACTAAAGATTTACTTAAATAACCTTGCCCATAATTTGAGTCTCAAACCTGTTTTCCATGACTAATTGGGTGCGTTTGGCCTCAAATGTATTGGCTGAATGGCTCTCCAGAGGAGTCGGAGATGTACCCTTCAACAATGTCCAGGGCCCACCATAGAAGGTAAAACCCTTTGTTTAAATGGGGATCTCGCTGAGGAGAGCGTCCAATCGACCCCATTGGCCAAATGTTAAAACAAGCTAGTTTGAGTCAGAGGACCATACATATTTAAGATTCTAATTGTTTGTATTTGTTTTTTTTCTCTAGTTACTGTTATTCTAGATATGTCAGTTAGAGTGCTCTTAAAAACTCCATCTGGTCTGGGGACAGCCGGCTGTCAGTAGTATTCATACACTACGTTAAAGAGAAGTTATTGTGAGTGTAGGAAGTATAAAAGGCTCTTTTTAATGCACAAAAGAGCAAATATGTGTGCAATTCATAGATTTCTACTTCCAACATTTTGAACCAACCCATTAATGCACTCCAAAGCATCTTATTTTCACAGTGGCATTGCTAGTGGTAAATGAATTGCAGTCTCTATCAGTGGAATCAACCGTTCTCATAACACACAAGGATGAGGATGTTTTGGGGAAGCATCCAATGATCTCTCTGAAATTTATTTCCAAATTTCATGTTAGATAGTTGAGGTAACAGTCTTTTTCAACGAACTACACTAGTGAGTAAAAATGTTTCTGTGCCTTGTAAATCTGCTTAGATGCACATGATTTGCATAGTGCGCCATCCTAGTGGTCGGGTTGCAGAATACGTTTTTTTTCTAAGTACAAATATAGGTCATCAGCAGGGGCGTTGCTTTCACACTATCCCTACCCTACGTGTACAGGGACCCATGATCCCTCAAACGTTCATGTCCTCAGATGCCTAGAGAATGTCTTCGTCCCAACCAAACATATATACATACAGGAAGAGGGGTTTAAAACATGCATCACCTTCCACACCCACACCAATGGCCGTCAATTCGACACAGAAAGAGAAAATGCTCAGTTCGGAAATGCAAAAGAAAACACTTGTCGATATCTCAGACTCTGATGAAGAGTGTGAGGAAGGAGAAAATATGACCAACGACCACGATGCTGAGATTTTAGTTTCAACCTCAAGACAGAGTTCAGGTGTCTCCGAACCTACACCTCGACGCCCAAAAGGAGTGGTTGATGCAAGCATTTCGAAATACAGTGTCAACAATTGTGAATTTCAAGCATCTTTCTGCAAGAGCATCTTAGAGGGGAAAAAGACTGCAAATGTTATAATTAAGAATACTCGTGATGCGGCAGGACAGCAAGTCGCAGGGGCGACTGTCCTAAAGTGTCATGAATGTCAGGGTTCAAGGCAGAGACTCAGGCATCCCTGTTAAACAAACTTAGAGAGGAAGCATCTCTATTTGGTAGGCCAGTAGAGGAGACCCTAACAAGGGCCAAAAAAGACTGTGAGACACTAAAGATTCTGGGACTGATGTCAGGCAGACCTTTTCAACCTACAATTGCACGCGCTAATCGCTAGATACTCACTAGATACTAGATACTCACAGTAAGCTGCCCAGTTCCAACAGCCTCAGGGCTGTAGTTGGTATATGGGCAATCAGCAATAACACACCTATTTATCCCCCTCCAGGCAGCAGTGTAGGGGGAAGACCAGGGGAAGAGGACAAACCTCCAGAGGAGATACCCCCGCATCTAACAATGGCTCCAGCATTCATGTCCCCTCTCATGTCACCCCTGTGGATGCGGGGGGCGGTCACATTACACTTATTCTATTTTATTGCTTATAGCACGAACCTAGCCCAAGAGCGCAGTACTGTTGGTGGAGTGAGAGGGATTTTTATTTGTCCGTCATACATCATTTGCCCACGTATGGGACGGGATAACTTCAAGCCATGGGTGATAGACACAGTTGCAAGAGGGTATATTATAGAGCTGCTAGGAATTCTTCAAACCTGCCACCACACAATAAAACACTGCCTCAGGACAATCAGGAGCTCTTACTGAAGAAGGTTGATGCACTACTACAAAAGGGTGCCATCGAGCAAGTACCTCCAGCCCAAATAAACAGGGACATTTATTCCCTTTACTTATTGGTACACGAAATGGACAAAACAAAAAAGGCCAGCATTACATCTGAGGCCAGCAAACAAGTATGTAAAACCCCAAAAATGCAGAATGACAACTCTAAAGGAGATCATTCCACTTTTAACGTGAGGATTATTCATGACCACACTGGACATGAAAGATGCGTACTTTCATTGTTCAAGGTTCCCAAACACAGAAAATACCTAAGATTCAAGGTAGGAAGAGGTCACTGCCAGTTCAAGGTACTACCTTTTGGAATAGCATTGACACCTCGTCTATTTACGAAAGGGCTTGCGGTGGTAGCGGCACAGCTATGCAGGGAAAACCTCCATGTTTACCCTTAGTTTGATTACTGGCTCATAACAGGGGAGTCACAGGCAGATTGCCTATAATTGCCTATACATCACCCAGAGGACGGTGGACCTACCTTTCAGGTTATGTTTTACCATAACTAAAACAAAATCAAGTCTGGTACTGTCCCAGAAAAATCTGTTCCTGGAAGCCATTCCAGATTCAAGAAAACGCCATTGCTTACCTCTTCACAGAAAGGGTGAAAGGATTTGTAACCCTAATGCCATGTTTCTAGACTCCTTTATGGGTAACACTAAGAAAGGTAATGAAAGTACTAGGTGTGATGGTGCCATTTATCATAGACAATTGCGTAAACCAAAAGAATTATTTTAATCCAACATAGACCAATATGAAAAATTGGTTTATTTGAGGCAGAACAGTTTCCTAAGTCACAATATGGCTCAAAGCCGATGCATTTCGGAGTCTCACTCCATCCTCAGGGCTACACATATTGTTAGAACCACATCAGTAAAATAGAAAAAGTGATATTACATATTGTATTATATACATACCATAGTCAGCCATATTTGTGCACAAAAAGAAATATTGAAATAGTATCAGGATACAGCATTAGTTTGTGTGCCATAATCGCGCGTTATGCAAATATATTTCAGACAGTCTAAGAATCTAGTCAATCATACTTTGTTATATGAGCCTTGTAGCTGTTAATCAAGAATATACACATATAGCTCTTATTAGTCTCTTAAGTGCGTGTCAATTGCACTCGCATGTCATAGTGTTACCTCAGGCAATCCAGTCGCAGTCTTCAGCAACGTTCCGTTCACTGTGAAGGTAATAATAATGTAGATGTACATTTAGCACCTTGTTGCCCATACGTGGTTCATATCATAACCATATGTAAACTATAATATGTACCCTTACTGGTACAGAATTCTTTGAGCACAGCAAAGCTACTGTAGGGGACAGATACAAATAGTTAGGCCTGTCCAAAAAGTTTTCAAAGGTTGGTCTCCTTAATACGAGATCCAAGGAGTAAATCTAAGGGTAATAACCACTCACTGTATTGGTGTGTTAAAATGTTAGAACACAGTTATTTATTTTCTATTCATGTGAGACATGTGATACATAAATGAGACATGCTAAAGAGTTGAAACATACATATAGAAAAATGTATAGTTCACAGTGACATAAAGAAAATGCAAAACCAAAAACATGATATACTATACAACAAGAAATCGGATAGGTATCAATTATTATTTCCTTGACACAGGTAGTGTAGATGCTTATGTGAATGCATAAGTGCTTTGTGTTAAAAAGAAGAGAAACAAATGCCTGTGAACTCGCTCTAGAAAGTTTCTTGACACTTATCACTAAAGTGCAGGTTAATGGTGCAATTTACCACCTACAATGGTGAGTTAGCCGAGTTTCATAGGCTCCTACATTAGGTTATGATTTCCATTTGAACAGTAAATGTTCTATAAAGAAGTGACTTAAGTTGAACAGTGAATATTCCAGGGTAATAGAGTGAAAGATATCTTTGCCAACGTGACAGAGACTGACTGAACAGGGTCTGTAGAACCAGGAACAGACTTGATCAAGTGTTCCCAGTTAACTTCACGTTTCGGCGGTGTTGCAGTAAAGCTGCGTCCGCCTTCATCAGGGCTCCATGTGGAAGACCCTGTGGGAAATAGAGAGAACTCTGGTGAGTAAGGTTATTGTTAACTACAGGACACTGTGTTTATGAATCGGTTCTCGCAGTGCCAGGCTGGTGTCTTACCTGCCGGTGCTATGCATCACAAGTACTCGGTTGTCGGTCACTCAGAGCCTTGGTGCTGGGCAGCATGGATCATCACTCGGGTCCCATAGAGTAGCGGGGACCCGGACAGTTGTTTGGTACAAACACATTTCTGAATGGGGAACAGAAGAAGGCAAATAGTGGGAGGGGCTGTTGGAGACCCGTTTGTCATGATCTCTGCTTCCAAAAGATCAGGACTTGCCCGACTCCCTTGGAAGCAGACCCATAACCCCGGTTCCGAGTGCCAGCCAGTCCCAATTGGGACCTTTTTGACCCTGTCCTGGCGCCAGTGGCACCAGGCTCATAAAGATGCCCAGTCCCAGCGCTAGAAGCGCCGGGCTCATAATGCTTGGGTGAACTTACCTGCAGCAGACCATGCTGCTTACTTACCTGCCAGTTGAACCCCTGATCCTCTTCTGTTTGGGACTACTTTTCCTGTTGGGTGGGGCAGGAGCCACTCCCTAGGTTCAGAACACTGGAACTCTTCTGGAAAGCAGGAACTCTTTTCTTAGGCGTGGCTGTGGAAGGAGACACCTAAGCACTACAGGAGGCTATTTAAACCACACCCGATGGATGAATCTTGCTTTGCGTTATTCTGCATTCTCTGCAGCAGAACGCTCATCGTGTCTTCTGCTTCTGATCCTGGGCCTAAGGGTACAAAGGCTTACCATCCTGGAATCCAGTCTTCAGCAGCACCTGTAAAGACAAAGAAAGAACAGGTTAGCACTACAGTCTTCAGTGG
Organism: Ambystoma mexicanum; assembly: GCF_040938575.1. Lineage (NCBI taxonomy): Eukaryota > Metazoa > Chordata > Amphibia > Caudata > Ambystomatidae > Ambystoma > Ambystoma mexicanum. The sequence goes on along the minus strand of NC_090926.1, from coordinate 996,037,521 downwards.
CAGCGCATCTCTTACCTGGTCCATCGGCTGTCACCAACGCCTCGCGCTGCATTCCGGCATCTGAAAGACAAAGGCTTACCTACTCTTCGCATGCTCCGGAGGTCTTCGCACTGCATTCCGGCATCTGAAAGACAAAAGCTTACCAGCTCTTCGCACGCTCCGGAGGCCTTCGGCGCTGCATCCCGCATCTGAAAGACAAAAGAAGGTGCGTTTAAAGACATTGGGCAACTTTATTACTCACGTGCCATTACTCCTTCCCACGCCGAATCCAGTGGGTATTCCAGCACCCTTCAGCTTCTCTAAAGCTCCGAACTTGTACCTGCAAGATAAAAGGGACAGTTAGTGCGCATCGTGAAGCAGGCTACAAGCGCTTACTTACGTGCTTCCAGGCGCTTCTATTCCTCACGCGGGTTCGATCCTCAACTCTCATCAGCCCGCCATCCGCCATCGCCGGAACCCTGCAAAACAAGAGATATCATTACAAAAGACTTTTAAGACATTTGAAGTGCCCAGAACTTACCGTTCGTGCAGTTAACGACGGACAGCAGTCCTCTGAGGTCAAGAGGCCTGCACCCTTATCCAGTGAAGAAACTGGTTACGGCACCCTGCCCCGAGGCAGATGGAGAGCTCGGCGTTCACTTACCTAAGGTGAGGGTGTTAACCTTTGGGGTTCTACAGGAGAAGAGAAAGGGAAGAGGAGAGAGGCACCCAATAACCCCAGTTCATTAATCCCATATTTTCTATCTGCAGACATCTTACTCTTCGAGTCAGACATACAGTGCACAGAGGTCCAGCCCAAAGAGCCAACCGTGTGTTACACAACACCTTTGAAGATACAGCATTCACCCAGTCAAGACCGGCGCCTCTGCGGGAATCAGGTGAGCGTTACAGAACGCAAAGCCTATCGCAAAACTCCCACCCAGGCGCTATGGAAACCTCGGATACCGACCAGCTAGCCCAGTTACTTGGGGAACTAAGAGCAGAAGTGCATGCACCCCGTCAGGAAACGAATGCTCTAAGAAGGGAACTGATTATTTCCAAGGAGCGAACAGACGATCTCGCTAGACAATTGCTACAGTCACAAGCCGGACAAACTCCGTTACCCGCATCAGGGGCAAATCTTCCTTCAACATCCTCTACGAACCCAGTGCAGATCAACCTACCTGGGAATGTACCTCTGGCTCCGCCCGAACGATTTTCTGGTGACCCAAAGAGGTTTGCAGTATTTATTAATCAGTGCCGGTTGCACTTCTTATGCCGGCCAGAAGCCTTTCCAACTGATCAAGCTAAGGTAGCTTTCATGCTTTCGTACCTTAGTGGCAATGCGGCAGACTGGTCGATCCCTCTAGTTAATCAAGATGATCCGGTTCTCCATGATTTTCGAGCTTTTCAGCTCAGTATGGAAAAACTGTTTGCAAGACATTCACAGGGGCAGGCCTTGGACAATGAGCTCCTTTCATTGCGACAGGGTAATCAAGACCTTTTGGCTTATATTGCGTCTTTCAACAGACTGATAGTGGAAACTCGATGGCCTGAGGACAAAATGATTACGCTGTTTTATAGAGGTCTACGTGGAGAGCTCAAAGATGTGTTAGCCCAAGTAGTGAATCCCCCACAAGACTGTTCGGACTATATTGACTTAGTCGTTCAAATTGACCACAGACTGCAGAACAGGAAGGCCGATCGTTCCAAGTTTGATGCTCGAGTATTTTCCAAACCACCAACTCCTACCAAAGGAGTAGACTCCGGGGAACCCATGCAAATAGGGGGCCAGAAAGGACCACTAACACAAAAGGAGCGGGAAAGGAGAAAACAGCTGCAATTATGCCTCTATTGCGGAAACTCGGGGCACTTTCTTCGAGACTGTCCGGTGAAACCAGCCAAGAAGGCAGTAGGAGCTGCAGTTACCAGGGTCGCAAACTCTGAGCAGGGAAACGACCTCGCCCGACAAGAATAGAGGTCCTCTTGCCGAGCGTTAAAACCAGTTCCGTGACCTCGCATTTCGTGATACCTATGGTCCTCATTAGCCCTGAACATCCGGATCGATTACATGCGATTGAAGCTTACATCGACAGCGGTGCCATCGGCAATTATGTGGATCATGAAATGGTTTTGAGGATGAATCTGACTCTTTGTCCAAAGGCTGTAAAGGACGTCATTACTACGGTGGATGGTACGGAGATAGCCTCCGGACCAGTAACGCATACCACCCAAGAAGTGACGCTAGTAAGTCAAGATGGACACTATGAGAAGATCGTGTTCGATGTGATCAAGGCCCCCCAGTTCCAGATTATTCTAGGAATTCCTTGGTTAGAGAAGCACAATCCTCAGATCGATTGGCGAGCAAGAACGGTTCAGTTTCCAGAATGTGTCTCCACTTGTCACCCTCGACCTGGTGTTGCACTGGCAGCAATTTCCTCGGAGGCTCCTCAGTTACCTCCTGAATACCTAGAATTCCAAGATGTTTTCCGGAAGGATCAGGCTAACTCTCTACCTCCTCATAGGTCTTATGACTGCCAGATAGACCTGATACCTGGATCTACTCCTCCTTGTAGTAGAATTTATGCCCTCACCGAGCCTGAGAATCTTCACCTCCGACAATACCTGGATCAATACCTAGCGAATGGGTTTATTCGACCTTCCAAGTCCCCTGCTTCCTCAGCTTTGTTCTTCGTTCCAAAAAAAGAAGGGGACCTTAGAACTTGTATAGATTATCGCGCCCTGAACCAGATCACCGTTAAGAATAGATATCCGTTACCTTTGATCCCTGAACTCCTGGACCAAGTCAGAAAAGCATGCATATATACAAAGCTGGATCTTAGAGGAGCCTACCACTTGGTACGAGTAAAAGAGGGCGATGAATGGAAGACGGCCTTCCGCACCAAGTATGGGCTATTTGAATATCAGGTCATGCCCTTCGGACTTTGCAATGCCCCGGCCGCCTTTCAATATTTTATGAACGATGTCCTCAGAGAGCTCATAGATGTGTGTGTTGTTGTTTACATTGACGACATCCTCGTTTATTCTTCATCGGAAACTGAACATCGGAAACACGTGAAAATGGTCCTCGAGAGATTGCGTCAACACAAACTTTTCGCTAAGTTGGAAAAATGTGTTTTCAACGTGACTGAAGTTGAATTCTTGGGATTCATATTATCACCTAGCGGAGTGCGTATGGATTCAAAGAAGGTCGATGCAATTCTCAAATGGCCATCGCCATCCTCCGTAAAAGGTGTTCAAAGCATGTTAGGCTTCGCTAACTTTTACCGCAGGTTTATCCCCGAATTCTCTCGAATAGTCCAGCCCATCACCGCCTTGTTAAAGAAAAACAAACGTTTTGAATGGTCTACCGAGGCGGAACAAGCTTTCCAGAATTTGAAGACTAGATTTATCTCTGCGCCGATCTTAAAACATCCTCGCCCAGAACTCCCCTACATCGTTGAAACTGATGCTTCGAGCCTTGCCATGGGGGCAGTTCTATCACAAAAGGACCCAGTAACCAATCAGTTGCATCCCATGGCATTTTGGTCCCGCAAATTCTCGCCTCCTGAAATCAATTACACTATTACTGATAAGGAACTTCTAGCTATCAAGTCCGCCTTTAAGGCTTGGCGGCATTATCTTCTGGGGGCCCGACACACCGTTACTGTGATTACAGATCACCGAAACCTGCAATATTTGAAAACCGCAAAAGCTCAATCCTCTAGGCAACTCCGTTGAGCACTATTCTTTGCCGAGTTTGACTTCATAATTACCTATCGACCTGGTACAAAAAACGGTAAAGCTGATGCCCTTTCTCGGATGGGAGTGGAAGAACATTTGATCAATCCTAAACCTGTACCTTTCATTCCCGAACAAAGAATTCTAGGTGTAATCGCCACACAATCCATAGAGGAAGTTAAGGATAAAGCCAGGCTACTGGTAACTCCAGCAGACATACAGAATTGGCATCTGCAGGGAAAGGACTTTACGATGAAGGACAACCTATTATATTTCCAAGAACGGTTATACCTGCCCAGCACAGATTTACAGAAAAAGGTAATCTCTTGTTATCACGATTCTTTAATGGAAGGACATCCCGGTATGACCAAGACCTCGGAAAAGATCAAGCGCTGCTTCTGGTGGCCGTCTTGGAAAAAAGATATCAGAAACTTTATTTTGTCCTGTGTAGTATGCGCCCAAAACAAGAGTCAAAAGGAAAAACGAGCCGGCCTCTTACGCCCTATTGACATCCCGCCTCGTCCTTGGCATACGCTTTCTATGGACTTCATCACCGATCTACCTCCATGCTCCGGATACAATACGATCCTAGTAATCGTGGACCTATTCTCCAAGATGGCGCATTTCATTCCACTCAAAGGCTTACCAACAGCAGCAACTCTGGCCCAAGAATTTCTCGAAAACATTGTCCGACTGCACGGTTTTCCTTCAGTTCTAATTTCGGATCGAGGTAGTCAATTTATTTCTCATTTTTGGCGAAGTTGCTGTCGGTCGGCTCAAATTGATGTGAGACTTTCGACCAGCCACCATCCTCAAACCGACGGACAAACTGAGAGGACCAATCAAACTCTGGAACAGTATTTGCGCTGCATGCTACAACAAACTGAAAAAACTTGGAAAGATATCCTTTGGATAGCCGAATATGCCTACAATAACTCTGTCCACTCGGGAACTGGGAAGACCCCGTTTTTTCTTTTATACGGTAGTCACCCTCGAACCTCGGAGTTGGATCCACTCCAAGATCTTGGAACACCAGCAGTAGACCACCTGCATTCTACAATCACCCAAGCCTTTAAGGAAGCCGTTTCTCACCTTCAAAGGGCTAAAGAACAATACAAGAAAGGAGCAGACCAACATCTGAAGGAAGCCAAGCCCCCCAATATCAAGTAGGAGATCAAGTCTGGTTATCCACCAAATATCTACCTCTAAAAGGACCACGCACATTCAACCCAAGATACCTTGGTCCCTATTCCATCACTACCATAGTAAATCCAGTAGCGGTCAAGTTGGACTTGCCCCCTCACATGAAGATACATCCGGTCTTCCACGTCTCTCTATTAAAACCCGTGCAACCTCAAACCCGACTAACTACATCTCCAAAACCTATTCTAGTTGATGGAGAACTCGAGTTTGAAGTCAAAAGCATCCTGGATTCCAAGATCTCCAAATCTAAACTATTTTACCTGATTGACTGGAAAGGCTACGGTCCCCAAGAAAGATCCTGGGAACCTGCAGAATATGTCCACGCGCCTCGTCTAATCAAAAGATTTCATCGAACATTTCCTAACAAGCCCAAACCCCCGGAGAAGCCCGGTTTGGGAGGGGCCTTGAGGGTGGGTGCTGTCATGATCTCTGCTTCCAAAAGATCAGGACTTGCCCGACTCCCTTGGAAGCAGACCCATAACCCCGGTTCCGAGTGCCAGCCAGTCCCAATTGGGACCTTTTGGACCCTGTCCTGGCGCCAGTGGCACCAGGCTCATAAAGATGCCCAGTCCCAGCGCTGGAAGCGCCGGGCTCATAATGCTTGGGTGGACTTACCTGCAGCAGACCATGCTGCTTACTTACCTGCCAGTTGAACCCCTGATCCTCTTCTGTTTGGGACTACTTTTCCTGTTGGGTGGGGCAGGAGCCACTCCCTAGGTTCAGAACACTGGATCTCTTCTGGAAAGCAGGAACTCTTTTCTTAGGCGTGGCTGTGGAAGGAGACACCTAAGCACTACAGGAGGCTATTTAAACCACACCCGATGGATGAATCTTGCTTTGCGTTATTCTGCATTCTCTGCAGCAGAACGCTCATCGTGTCTTCTGCTTCTGATCCTGGGCCTAAGGGAACAAAGGCTTACCATCCTGGAATCCAGTCTTCAGCAGCACCTGTAAAGACAAAGAAAGAACAGGTTAGCACTACGGTCTTCAGTGGCAGCGCATCTCTTACCTGGTCCATCGGCTGTCACCAACTCCTCGCGCTGCATTCCGGCATCTGAAAGACAAAGGCTTACCTACTCTTCGCATGCTCCGGAGGTCTTCGCACTGCATTCCGGCATCTGAAAGACAAAAGCTTACCAGCTCTTTGCACGCTCCGGAGGCCTTCGGCGCTACATCGCGCATCTGAAAGACAAAAGAAGGTGCGTTTAAAGACATTGGGCAACTTTATTACTCACGTGCCATTACTTCTTCCCACGCCGAATCCAGTGGGTATTCCAGCACCCTTCAGCTTCTCTAAAGCTCTGAACTTGTACCTGCAAGATAAAAGGGACAGTTAGTGCGCATCGTGAAGCAGGCTACAAGCGCTTACTTACGTGCTTCCAGGCGCTTCTATTCCTCACGCGGGTTCGATCCTCAACTCTCATCAGCCCGCCATCCGCCATCGCCGGAACCCTGCAAAACAAGAGATATCATTACAAAAGACTTTTAAGACATTTGAAGTGCCCAGAACTTACCGTTCGTGCAGTTAACGACGGACAGCAGTCCTCTGAGGTCAAGAGGCCTGCACCCTTATCCAGTGAAGAAACTGGTTATGGCACCCTGCCCCGAGGCAGATGGAGAGCTCGGCGTTCACTTACCTAAGGTGAGGGTGTTAACCTTTGGGGTTCTACAGGAGAAGAGAAAGGGAAGAGGAGAGAGGCACCCAATAACCCCAGTTCATTAATCCCATATTTTCTATCTGCAGACATCTTACTCTTCGAGTCAGACATACAGTGCACAGAGGTCCAGCCCAAAGAGCCAACCGTGTGTTACACATCACCTTTGAAGATACAGCATTCACCCAGTCAAGACCGGCGCCTCTGCGGGAATCAGGTGAGCGTTACACGTTACCCCAAAACCCCTGTGAGGCAGGCGAGGGTGTTTGCAATAATATTAGTTTGAGTGCGGGGCAAGACACACAGGCAGAAAAGAGTCATGAATAAATTAGTACCTGCTGGTTAGACAAGTGTATCGTGTGGTGGCTTGTTCCAAAGTCTGTTGCCCAAAAGGGCCGTGGTGGAAGCCTGGTGTAGCTCCTGGGGAAATCTAATGAGAGACAACAGGGGAGAAGGGAGGGACCAAATTAGTCAAAGAAATGGAAGTTTAGTTGAAATAATAGTAATAATGCTGCAGACGCGAGCTGGAGCAGTGTATGGGAAATGATTTGCATTCTCAAATCGAGAGCTAGTTACCCCTAGTTACCAAGGTAGTTTGTAAAATGGTGCACATTTGCGTCGAAGCGTGCCGCAGGTTCATGGGTGTTGTTGACTTCAGATGTAAACCATATATTTAAATATAAAGTGAAAGCGATCAGCAGTCAAAACGATCTGCTATACAGTTGTGGCCCAATGTAGGACATGTGTTCAGAAAAGGCCACACTTGACCGTTTTAGTGGATTAGCTTTACCTGGCGTGTTACCTCCGAGCTGCCTCCCATGCGGGGTATGTTTGACGGCGTGTGGCGTTCGCGGTCTGTCAGACGGCTGTGCGCGCAGGCGACTGGAACCATTGTTTATGTTCCGTCATCCAGGGTCATATCATAACCATATACTGATGTGTCAAACGTACCTAAAGCAGCTACAGCATTCTCTCTACGCCGATGCCATCTGCTTGCGCACGCATCACTGAAAACCGTTTATATGGTTGCTATGGAGACCCCCAGAGACGTCATGTCTAGCATACGTGCTGTCGTGACGGCGCCTCGCGTCCCGCCCTCTCATGGTAACGGGAGGAGAGGATTGGTTTTATACCATTGTTGTTACATTTCTATAGTTACCAATAGGCTGCAGTTACCTTGTACGAATGCTGTCAATGCCTGTTATATACTTACTTGTACCAAATTCCAAGAGTAGTATGTGGCTATGTACCATGTCAAAGGGGATATTCTGATATATAAAAACCTTACGTGCAACTCAATAAGCTTGGTATGTATGACATTATAAATTCCTTCGAGGATCAGATGGTCCTGTTACTAAACCCTAAAGGCAAGTACTAGCTGGATAATGTGCCACACGTGGACTGTTGTTACACTGTTACAACATTAACAGCTTAGTGTCCGATAACATCAATGTTAAGACTCGCGTTGACGGATATATAGATCACAATGTCCATCATATTCTACAATTGAACACATTACGTTAGAGTTTAAATGCACATCTCTTCAGTTTGGAGTTTGATTTTTTTCTCCAGTATGTGGATGTTAATGGTCTCTCCTTTCTGCATATACCCACAGTTACTACAATTTAAACATGGGAAGGTTCCTTTTTATGTGCTGTGCCCATCCCTTGTTTAGTCGGTCTTGTCTGTACCAGCCAGTCTCTAAAGTTCTTGCTTCTTTGGTAAGCAAATGTTGGGAGTTCTTTAAACAGATGTTCCACTCTTTGGTCACATATATGTGTTTTCCAATTTTTCTTGATTATGTTTTTAATTCTGCTGCTCTTAGTGGAGTACTTAGACACATATACCAGCGGAGGCTCATACTTGTCCTTTTCTTTAGTTGTCAGCAATTCCGCTCTTCTTTTGCTCCCTATTCTAGTGGTAGCCATATCTACTTCATCAGTTCTGTATCCTCTGCAGATGAACTTGGTACCCATCTCCGTCAGTTCCTGTGTATCCTCAGTGTCACTAACAATGCGTTTCACCCGCAACATTTGGCTAAAGGGCAAATTCTTGATCAGGCTTGGCTGGTGGAAACTAAGCCTATGCAAGAGGTTATTCCTATCTGTCTTCTTACGGTAAATGTTAGTCTTATATCCATTTCCCGTTGATTCGATGTTGACATCCTGGTAGTGGATCATCTTCTTTTAAAATTCATGTGTAAACTGAATTCTTTGGTCAGCTGTATTAAGGTACACAAAGAATCTTTCAATGTGGTCTCTGTTGCGGCCAAGTTCCTATACTTTGTTGCCATGCAGAATGGATTAAAACATGGTCTGTTTTGAATTTATGCATAAATGTGTTTGCATACAGTGGTGCCATTGTGGCCCCCATGGAAGTTCCCGCTACGTGTAGGAAAGATTGATCTATATATCGGAAATAGGAGTTTTCCGCTATGAACTATAACAGGACCACAATTAATTTTTTCTGTGCAGGGATGTCTCCTTCTTTTAGTAATAACAATTCAACTTATTTGATGCCCAGGCTGTGTGGTATCGAGGTATAAAGGCTCCTGACATCCACAGTAAACAAAATATGATCAGGATTATATTGTACCTTATTGAGGTGTTGTAAAAAATGGGATGCGTCTTATGTATGTACTGTTTTTTTGTATTAGTGGCTGCAAAAAGTAATCAGTGTATTTCCCCGATTGTTGTAGTAAGCTGTTGATGCCTGCTACATTGGGTCTTCCTTGTGGGTCTTATGTACTTCAGGCAAAGTATAGAAATTAGGAATTTGCAGATGATCATTTCTCAAAAATCTGTGCGTGTGGTGGTTAATCCATCCCAGTTCTTCAGCTTTACCAAGCAACTCTTCCAGATTATGTTTGATGGAAACCGTCAGATCCATGTCCATTGCCGCATATATATTGGTGTCCCTTAATTGTCTGTTGCATAACTCATCATAATCTGTTGTGTTAAGGATCATTAATGCCCCACCCTTATCAGCGGGTCTGATTGTTATATTTTCATCACAGTATAGATCTTGAATGAGCGCTAGTTTGTGTGGTTTCAAATTCTTTCATCCTGAATGTCTAAAGCAAACTGATTCCAGGTCTTTGATGACTTGTTTATGCAAGATTTCAATTGATGGAACACTAGTGGGCGGTGTAAAGCTATGTTTCTTTCTGAATTCTTTAAATCTGGAATCATCTGCTTGTATCTGTGTTTGGTCACCCATCTCGTCAAAAAACACCTTGAGTTTCATCTTCTTTACAAATCGATACAGTTCTACCTTTGCGTCAAATAATGTGCTACTATACGTGGGACCAAAACTCAGTCATTTCTGTAAGGTTTCTCTCAACGTTTCCGTCAGACTCCTAGATGACCGGTTAATAACTAGGTTTTTCTCTGCTGCTGCCACGTCAGACGACCGTCTTGTGGTTTTCCTTTTCCCCCTTCTTGTTGTTCTTTACTCTCTAAAAAAGTTACTCCTGATGTTGGGACTGTTGATGTTTATTTCTCTCGGACTTCTGATTATTCTAGATAATCTCTCTCCTTGCGGATTTGCTGAATCTGCTGTTGTTTCGGATTCTGAACTTGAGGTGTTACTGGAGTTATCCTGCCGATGTTTTCTCACAGGTTGACCATACTTTTCCATCCATGTATATAACTCTTCATTGAGATAAACATAGGTATCTCTTTTGAATTTTCTAACCTTTTTGTCATCCAATTCGGTCTTATAGCTTGCCAGTTTGGTGTTGATGTCAACCAGTATTGCATCTACATCCTCTTTGCTCAGTGTTGTTGTTAGCTCCTTTTTCAATCTCTTGTATCTCAATATTAAGTGATTTCAAATTAGCCGCCAGTTCCTGTATAGTTAAAGGATGAGGTTGAGTGAGCATTTATTGAGGATTGCCTCCCACTTCCTTGCCAACTCTTTGCTTTCTTTGCAAAGAGTTGGGTGCAGCTGAATTCTGAGACCTCTTGAAATAGGCTGTTTCTTATAGTATCTACCAACGGTGATAGCGTGGAGTTTGTGATTGATTTCTTTTCTAATGAGGTATCCCAATTGTTTAATTCTCTTGCCTGGATATTGGTTGGATGTATTTCCTGTGTTGAATGTAGTATCATTAATTAGACCCAGGATGGTAACCGCCTCCTCTGCGGAAAATCCAAAGGTGTCCGCCTTTTTTGTTGTTAGTGATTCTATGTTGTCAAAAGTCATCACTGTCGTAATTTGAGTTCTACATTCTAGTAATAGTTCCTATTCGGTTATTTAGATCTCTTTCTTTCTTAGTAAATTTTGTACCTCCACCTCATTTGTGACAAGTGAGTCAAAATGAAGAAGCTAGCAGAAGCGGGCACTACAGTCTATTCATTAATATATTCTCTTGATTATTTCATATTGCATTCAATTTATGGGAGCCACCAGGCTTCAGTCGATCCTGTGAAACAGGGATCTGCAAAAATTGCAAAAAACAAGAACCAGGTGTGTCCACCCAGTAATGCCTGATGCTCTCATATTACTCGAAAACAAGTTATTAAGTTGTGGTGGTTCTTATCATTATATTCCTTTTCTGTAATTAAATTAATTAATCTCATAGTTCTCTATGTTAGTTTATAATCCATAGAATTGTGTACACAATTGCGTAAATGGAAAGAATGTTTTAATCCATCATAGGCCTATATGAAAAATTGGTTAAGGCAGAACAGTTTCTTAAGTCACAATATGGCTCAACGCCGATGCATTTCGTAGTCTCGCTCCATCCTCAGGGCTACACATATGTTAAAACCACATCAGTAAAATAGATCAAGTGGTATTAAATATTGTATTATACACATACCATAGTCAGCCATATTTGTGCACAAAAAGAAAAAGAAATATTGAAATAGTATCAGGATACATCATTAGTTTGTGAGCCATACATGCTTGTACACGCACTTAAGAGACTAATAAGAGCTATATGTGTATATTCTTGATTCACAGCTACAAGGCTCATATAACAAGGTATGATTGACTAGGTACTGAGACTGTTTGAAATATATTTGCATAATACATGACTATGGCTGACAAACTAATGATGGATCTAATACTATTTCAATATTTCTTTTTCTTTTTGTGCACAACAATGCCTGACTATTGTATGTATATAATACAATATGTAATATCACTTGATCTATTTTACTGATGTAATTCTAACATATGTGTAGCCCTGAGGATGGAGCGAGACTTCGAAATGCATCGGCTTTTAGCCATATTGTGACTTAGGAAATTGTTCTGCCTCAAAGAACCCAAATTGTCATATTGGTCTATGTTGGATTAAAACATTATTTTGCTTTTATGCAATTGTGTACACAATTCTATGGATTATAAACTAACATAGAGAACTATGAGATTAATTAATTTAATTACAGAAAAGGAATATAATGATAAGAACCACCACAACTTAATGACTCGTTTTTGAGTAATATGCGAGCATCAGGCATTACTGGGTGGACACACCTGGTTCTTGTGTTTTGAAATGTTTGCAGATCCCTGTGTCACACGATCGACTGAAGCCTGGTGGCTCCCATAAATTGAATGCAATATGATATAATCAAGAGAATATATTAATGAATGGACTGTGGTGCCCACTTCTTCTAGCTTCGCCATTTATCATAGACCCACATGCACGTCTACACATGAGAAGCATTCAACAATGGCTATCAGTGCAATATTCCTAAATATCAGAAATATCAGACCAGTGGGATCGAGTGGTGGTAACAGCAGAGTTAACAAGTAAATATGCAGTGGTGGACAAAGAAAACCTCTTAAAAGCCAGGCCCTTCAAACATCCAACAGTGCAGGCTACAATCACAACTGACACTTTGATGCTGGCTTGGGGAGCCTATTGTCAAGAACTCACTGCCCACGTTCGTGGACTCTAAAGAGAAAAAGATGGTGCTGCTATCCTTTCAAATAGAACTTTATTTCAAAAGTGGGTTGATCAATACAGACAACACCACAGCTGTAGCATACATAAACAAGCAGGGAGGAACACATTAAAAAATAAAAAATAATCCAGGCCCATGAAATAGGGCAGTGCTGCATCAAAAGGGGTTTTACATCCAGGCACAGCATGTCCCTGGCAATCACAATCACCTGGCATACAGCTTAAGTAGGTTTTTTCAGTATTTTCAAGAAAACCACAAATGGGGCTAGACACACACTGAGCAAAAACTTCAAGATTTGGGGCGTGCCAACAGTGGATCTGTTTGAATAGCACAACACAAAAAATGCCAAACCTTTACATCCAGGTACCTGCAGAAATGGTCACTGAGAAATGCCCTATGAATAAGTTGATCAGGGCCATTTGCTTAAGCTTTTTGACCCAACACCATTACTCGGCAAAGTCATCCCTAAGCTACTATACAAGAGTGAAACATTAATACTAATTGCACCTTCTAAAGATGGTAATTCACCCACCATTCAAACGCCACCCAGTTCACAGCCTGCTACAGAACAACAGGGCAGACTCGCTCATCCTTGTCCACAAACAGTGAATTTAGCCGAATGGATTCTGAAGCGTAGAGTTCAGCCACCTTCAAATACCTCCAAGATGTATGGAAATATTAAAGGAGGCCAGAAAATCTAATGCAAGACATTGGTATTACAACAAGTGGAAAATGTTTATATGGCACCGTCATAACATTGTTAATCCTATTGAGTATTTAGCAATGCACATTGTGACCTACCTCTTTTTTCTGTTGGACTTAGGGGTAGTTGATAACTCCCTCAAAGTTTGCAGCTTATATTACATCTCAGCAAAACGTATCCTGGTGGAGAGTCAAAGGTGGTTAAGGTGTTCAGCAATTGGGGGGCAAAAAATGATATGGCCACCTGTTGCACACCCACCCCAGGCGTGGGATTTAAACAAAGTTACAAAGAGTCATGGGAGCACCTTTAAAACCTATTCACAAAGCCACATTAAGAGGCCTCTTTTAAAAAGTGGCATTTCTAATAGCTGTCACATCCATTAGGAGAGTAAGCAAACTACAATCATTGTCATCTCGATACATCAACACAAAGTGGTGCTTGGCACCCAGCCACGCTTCTCTGTTAAAACATTTCAAAATTCCATGTTAACCAATCGAGAGAACTGCCATCTTTTTCCCTAATCCACAGAATAGAGGGGAAAGGACACTACACACACTTGATATGCATAGAGCATATTATGTTCTATTTACACAAAACAGAGAAATTAAGCAAGACAAGCCAATTCTTTGTCCCTTTCGCAAATGGTAGAGGGTGACCCAGTTACCAAGACCACCATTCCTAGATGGATTTTCAAGTGCTTGTAGCTCTGCTATTCATTTGCAAAAAACACATTGCACTTTAAACCTAGGGCATATTTCACACACAGGACAGATTCCACTGTAGATGTTATTGCCAATGTGCCAAAGGGGAAAGTTTGCAAGGCTGCAACTTTGAGTTCAGTTCATACTTTCACAAAGCACTACTGTATTGATACACAGGCAAAATCAGATTCACAAGTGAGCGGGCCAAATGTATTTTTTTTATCATCCCTGGTTGCTCACCGCCTGCCTCAGGTACTACTGGCTAATCTCTGCAAGGCATGTGAATCTAAGCAGAATCACAAGCACCAGATGATAAATAGTACTCATTATTAATTGTCTTTCTGATGCTTGTATCTGCTTAGAATCACGCGTACCTGCTCTGTCTCACTTAAAGAGACCCAATGACATGCCAGAAAAGGAAACAATCTGAGGACATTGACGCATGACGTATCATGGGTACCTGTACACATAGGGTAGGGATTGTGACAGGAAACCCTCTGTCGATGGCCTATTTTCAACTTCAAAAAAAGAAATGTTATACACTGAGCAAACCAAAGCATGTGATTCTAAGCAGACACAAGCCCCAGAAAGAAAATCATTGGTAAGTAATATTTCTCATAGACACATCAGACATACATAGATCTCGTGTTTGTTATATGGACAAACCAAAGTACATTAGAAGACAAGCCAGTTATTTGTATATTTTAGTGTCGAACAGAAAAGGATATTGCATTAGCAAAACAGAGATATCGAGATGGACAGTACACTGTAGCCCAGAATGTTATAAACTATAAAACAACAGCTTCTGATAAACCCAAAGGCATTTCGCATTCCACTGTGTCAACAGAGGCTACACATGCCTTGCTATTAAATGTATCACAAGATGCCATATGCAAACCTGATACATTCACAAAGCACTAGTACGCACAAGAGCAAAGTCAGGGGTTGGAGAAGCAGTTCTTAGAAATATATTTAAATCCCTCCAACACATTCCCTCCATCAGGAGGACTGCTACTTGTTAATCTATAAAAAAACAAGTAAACCTAAGAGACTCACAAGATAAAAATTGAAATGTTACTTATCTGTAACAGTTTTTTTGCAATTTGCATCTGTTTTAACGTTGCATGCGCCCAATCTAAGTGAGGGTGGGGAAGTAAAAAAAAGAAATTTGAAAACTACTTATAGTAATGATACCTTAAATAGCCATAATTTATAGTAATGTATATGTATTTCCTATGTATGCCATATTTTTACCACAGCCACTTTACACGTTTGCATTTTAAACGTGCAGTTTTCCCCACAGTCATTTACGGCAAATTAAAAAAAATATATGTGTTGTGTGTCTGGGGTAGAGGATTGGGGGGAGGGTGGCAGGGTTATGTGGTGAGGGTGGATTAGATGAGGGTTTGGGGGGAACTCCCCTAGTTAAAAAAAAATGACCACCGTGAAAACTGCAGTTAAAGTGCAAATGGGTAGAGTGGAAGCAGCGAAAACACGTCGAAGCATTTCCTGTGAAAATGAGTTACAAATATATTCGCATTTCACATACCTCTGGCAATGTTACATATACACACACTGTTGGTAACTCCCTGCCTGCTGTAGGGTATTTTGTGGAGATTTGGGGCCTGACGGTATTTTATTACCGCCGAAAAATAACTTAGCAACAATCACTCCTTGTATTCAGATTGGGCCATGTACAACAATAATACAGTGGACATGCATTATTTCAGCACCCAGACATGCATATTTGGTATGCGTGGTTGGTATGCGTGGTTGGTGGTATTTTGGTGAGCATAATTCCCTTGTTTTATTTGTGGCCCCAATGTCCAGAATCCCTTATCTTTGCTTAGATTTTTCGTGTAATCACTAGAGAGACCTCAGACCTACATTTCAGGAATACCACATTTTCAGTGTTAGTGTTAGTGTGCCACCATGGGCGATCTCACTGACTTATTTACGACAGAGAGCTATATGTGGTAATTTTGTGGTAATTTCCACTACCTTATATACGGTAGGGAACTATGTCCAGAGAGTCCCTCTTCCCGTTGGCACATGTACCTCCAACGAGCTATGCTACAAACAGCACTCACAACTGTCCATACTGAATATGATCATGCACACATCTGTCTTAAAATGACAATTGCACTGTTTAAAAATCTCCCCACATCATCAGCACTGTATTGGTAAATATAAAACACACCACCCGTCTGCTTTCAAATATTTTTCTGTATTATAAAAGTTGCATTTAAACACGACCTCACTCTTTACAGAAATAAATAAAATAGCACAGTAACAGCATTGTCTGTGATACACTGAAAAGAGAGTGGCGGAGAAAAGAACTCAATTGGCAACATTAACATGTGATTAAGGCACAGGAATCTCCTTTCCTACACTGACTGAATATTCTCGTACACACTCAGCTCCCACACTTATGTAATTACCTTATCTGTTCAGCCCGAGTTTTCTTCAGCTGTTCTCTTTCTGAATGTGGCTCCCTTGAAGATTAACCCCAGTGAAAACGAGCGCCTTTCATTCTCAAACCGGGGTCATTGCCTGGAACTCTCAGCTTTTTCAGCAGAAATGCTCCAACCAGGAAAAAACAGGTCCTTCTCCCAGCTCTCCAAATCTCCACTGTCCTCCCTCTCTCTTCAAACTTCCCCCAGCAAAACCCTAATCACTGCCTCTAGCATGATACTTGCTATGACGCTGCTCCAATCAGAATCAATCATGCCATCTCCTCCCTCTCTACACAATGGCTCATTTTTATAGTAATACTTTGTAACCAACTGATTTCCTGTTCTTTCGAGCCCTTTTGCTTCCTGTAGTTATGTGGACAGAGCAGCAGAGAAAACGAAAAAAAATTAATGTGCGTTTAAAAGTTCACTTTCAGAGTAGGCCTATTTCTGCAGTGGAGACACATTTTTATTAGTGGGTTATGTTAAATTCAGTTTTATTAGTCAGGTTATTTATGAGTAATGTTAGTTATTAATTTTCAAATGTGTCTCTTGCACCATAGGCATTTCAGGTGAAAAGTATTGTGCATTTTTGAATGTGCACGTGAAAATAGCTTTGCATCTTATATGTAAAAATCGTTTTTGACTGAATAGCCTGACTTTACTTACATGTCCATGTTATCCTGGCAACACATATAGCAATGCACCATAGGCATTTGGTGCTGCATAAAAAAAAAATGCTACCTGTGCAGTAGTGCTGTACTCTGTGCTGTAACACACCAAATATCCCTACACTGCCCACTGAGGGCTAACATTGAAAAATGGGGGAGAGTTGGATCCTGGCTGGCTATAAACTACAGATACCAGAATTCCCTGCTGCAGCATCCTGGTACTTCAACCCTGCACACCTGAATTCAGTCAACCTCCCTGAAAATGGCTGAGGCATGATAGCACACTAGGAGGTGAACAACCCTGGACTGTTGAGCTAATTGCAGCTGGGACCCAGAGTTGCACCCCTTCTGCCCTTTTTTTGCTTGCACATATCACTGGATACTGAGGTTCCAGAGGGGCTGCACCCCGGCTACACGTGCCTTGCTTTGGAGTGCCAGACTGTTGGTAACTCCCCACCTCCCCACCGATGGCCAACATTGAAAAATGGGGGAGAGTTGGATCCTGGCTGGATCTAAACTAGATACGAGAATTCTCTACTGCTACATCCTGGTACTTACCTGAAAGATTCATTCCTGCACACCTGAATCAAGTCAGCCTCCCAGAAGATTGCTGAGGCATGACAGCACTCTAGGAGGAGAGCATTCCTGGACTGTAGAGCTGATTGCAGCGGGGAGCGTGAGTTGCACCCCTGCCACCCCTCTTTTGTTTGCACATATATATTGCTTAGATCCAGAGGAAATCTGAAAATTCTATTGCTAATAACTTTGCATGATGGATTTGGCTGATATTTCACAAACAAAAGGTTTGTCCCAGGCCCCCCAAGAACGGACATTTTGGGGAAAATAGAAAAATGTTAATAGGAAAGCAAAAAAACACTGTTTTCAGCCTACTCCCAGCCTACTTCCATTCATAGAGAAAAAGTCCACATTTATGCGCGCCGAAGCACAAAAACCGCTGGACGGAATTGGACCAAATAAGAAGCAACTTGAGCACGAAGCGTTGACTTAATTTCTGGGACAGTTTTGAGGTTATTCCGTCTGGTAGTTTTAAAAATATTTGACAGGAAAGGGGATGCCCACTTCTCCTAAAACTATAGCTACATCTCCCATGGTATTTTGCAGATGAGGCTTTTCAGAAATCAAAAGATGCATCTTCTTTTTTTTTGCTTGATGGGAATGTGAAAACGTAAAGTGCAAAAACAGCTATTTGGAGGGGGAAAAAGGTTGAAATCGCATTAGGCTATAGGTGGGGGGGTGTAAAGAGGACATCATGTAAGCTGGGGAGTTGGGGGTGGTCTGGAAACCAGTTATAGTTCAGACATTTTCACATTATCGAGGGACTCATGCTAGATTACCGCAGTAATAACGGAAGATGTGCTTGGAAACAAAAATGCGTCACACGAAGCAAAGAGAGAAATGGAGTAATGGGAGGGGGGCATGGAGCTAAAAATCTCCCGAAGTGGTTGGGGGGGACCAAGAGAAAAGCAAATATGTACATGGGGAGCACATGTGAGAACATTTTAATTTGCGGGCATTATCGCAGTAATGGGCACGTAATTAACGTAAGATTACTGTGATAATTATCGGGGGAATGGAAACTGAGGAGAAAAGACATCTGTTATGATCACATCTACTAGGCACAAGGAAATTGGTCTTTGTTCCAGTGGCCCTGGCCAGTGAGCCCCAAAGAAACCTATGTGTGCAACAGCCTGTAACTAGTGGACTTATAAGAAACCTAGTGTTTTAGCAGTGCTCACAGGCCAGGGCCAAAGGCTGTGGCTAGTGGGCCCTAAAGAAACCTATTGGTGCAACATGTAGACTGGCCACGGCCAAAAGGCATGGCTAGTGGTCCCCAATGAAACCTATTGGTGCAATATGTACAGTGTACACGGTGGACGACCATTGCCACTGACCAAGGCCGAAGGGCATGGCTACTGGGTCCCAAAGAAACCCATTGGTGGAACATGTACAGTGGCCATAGCCGGAGGGCATGGCTAGTGGGCCCCAAAAAACCTATTGGTGCAATATGTGCAGCGGCCACAGCCAAAGGCCATGACTAGTGGGCTTGAAAGAAACCTATTGTTTTAAAATATACAGTGGGCATGGCTGAAGGACATGCTCACTGGCCAGGGCCGAAGGCCATGGCTAATGGGCCTCAAGTTAACCTATAAGCTGACGATGTATGGCCGTGGCTAGTGAGTCCTAAAGAAATCTATTAGTGCAGCATGTACAGTGGCCTTGGCCAAAGGCTTTGGCAAGTGGCCCTTTAATATCTATGGTTTAACAAAACTCTTGAAATTCATTGAGAAAACTTTAGTTAAGAGACAGTTAAGGTGATCAGATTTAACGCAACAAAGTCCTTGTAATTCATCTTAACTCTGCTTGCCTCCTGTTGCAAAGCCCATGCTCACATTTATAACAAATAGGATTCACAACGACATACAAAATTAAAGGAAGGCAAGATAGCTGCATGGGTTGAGCGCTTGCTGCTCAGATCAGTGGGTGATCTGCAGATCGCAGGTTCGAATCCCGGCAAGGACAACTCAGCCTTTCATCCTTCCTTGGTTGATAAATGAGTACCAACTCCAGTTGGGTGGTACTGTATGTATATGTGTTCTATGTAAAGCGCTATATAAATGACACATCATTAGATCCTGGGGGTCATCAATGGGGGGACGCCGAGTAAGATGATCATCACTTCCCAAATCCGTTGAATTTCAAGGTTTTTGTTGAGTTAAATCTGATCAACTTAACTGTCCCTTTACTAAAGTTTTTTCAGTGAAAATATACATATATATTTCTGTGGCTTGTTGCCACGACCCTCGCCCAAAACTCCCTCTGGCAAACCCATTGGCCAGGTGGAGTCAGGACTCGGGCCTCTAGAGCCTGGCATCCTCTTCAAAAGCCCTCATAGGGACAGTCCTGGCACCTATGGCACCAGGCTCATACACCATGAAAAACAATGTGCTTGGGAACTACTTTATTTTATTGTCAGTCAACATGGAGGCATCCACATAGCTTGGTTACTAAGAACCAAGCTATGCGATCTAGTGTTTTGGGTGTGATAGCCTAGGGACTACTTTACCTGGACTATTTTGTTGGGGCTATTTAAACCACACCCGAGCAAGACAACACGCTTCGTGTTACTTTGCAGCTTGCAACGTGACGCTCACCGTGTCCAGCTATTCCCTCGAACCTCGGAGAAGCAGAACCTGCAAGGAGACAAAAGGAACATCATTAGCAGCAGCATCTTACCTGCAGTCTTCATCTTTAAACACTTGCAGCTACTGAGAACAGCTTCCTTTAACCTGCACGCTTCCCAGACAGAACGACCTGAAAGAGGAAGATAGAGGCAACATTAAACAAAGCAGTAGAGACATTTACAAATTACGAACTGCTCAAAAGGCTTAACTGGCTGGTCGCCTCTCGGCTGGCACCACTCCGGACATTCCGCTCGCGCTGAAGAACACCGCGACCTACAAGGAAGGAAAAGACAGGTTAGCAAAGGCAAGACTTTGCAGCGCT
The DNA here is from genome assembly GCF_040938575.1 of Ambystoma mexicanum. Taxonomy (NCBI): domain Eukaryota; kingdom Metazoa; phylum Chordata; class Amphibia; order Caudata; family Ambystomatidae; genus Ambystoma; species Ambystoma mexicanum. The sequence continues at coordinate 996,016,975 of NC_090926.1, read as the reverse complement.
GCGCATAGCGCTTACTTACCGCATCATAGAAACAAAGAAAGGCATGCAGAATAGCAACAAATTAAAGAACAGCAATACGACCTATCTGAACAATATCAAACGGGCCAGTGTCAGTGAAGCAACTGGACCGCGCTTGCCCATGAAAGACAACATGCCCCTGCAAAGAAGGCAGGACGGAGAGCACGCCTAATTCTACCACAAGGCAGAACCTTCCCCGCAGACCACATCAGGGCAAAGCTGAGAAGCATACCAGCGAGTAACCCGGCTGGGCGGAGTCCCTGTGGATACCAGGTGAGCGTAACACTTGTGGATCTGCTTAGATCACGTGCTTTGCATAGGTCGACATCTAGTGGTAGTCGCGTAGTAGTACATGTTTTGTTTTTGAAACTCAAAAAGGGATGTCGACATGGCGTGCCAGTAATACTATCCCTAGTGTGATGTCTCCTTTACCCATGGTCCTTGACGCATCAAGGTCCCTCAGATTGTTTTTTCCCGCCATCATAGTTGGACGCAAGTTGGTAAGTTCCTAACGCCTTTACTTATACAAAGTTAAAATTCAGACTTTCTTTCTATCCTTTCGACGGCGTACACCGCAGGATCTCCGGCGATGGCTCTCGAGTACAAGATCATTCGTAGACGACGACTCATCCGTCTCAACAAACTTTAACTGCGGCCTACTTATGCTCTAACGGGCCTCGGCCCTGCACAGTAGAGAAAGTGGGGGGAGGTCATAATTCATCTTATTTAGAGAATGCATATTTCCCTATTCTTCCTTTAGATTGCTGAGCTGCCATCTTTCCATACTATGGAAAACACACAATTTAAATTGTGCCCTTCCTGTAACAGGATGTTTCCCTGGAAGGACTCACACAGTGTGTGTAATCTTTGTCTTCCTAGAGACCATTATGAAAAACAGTGCAAGTCCTGCAAACTGTTTCGGCCCAAGACACTAAATGACCGGAAATCTAAACACTGGGCCCACCACTCCATCGAGGTCGCTATGGATGTTTAGGGACCCTCCAGCGATGGCAGCATCAACGTCTTAAGTGATGGCAAGGGCGATCGGGACTCGATGGTTTCCTGCTTGCGAGCCCCCTACTCCAGCAGGCAGAGCGGCGGTTCTGCTGCAGAAACAACACCTGACGGCTCAAGCACCCACACTGCACTCCACACTAAACACACCTCCCATGGCCGACAGTCAACTTCGCCGTCGACCGATAAGCCACATGCAATATCGAAGGGATGATCCCAAAAGTCCATGCCCTCTGGGCCATCGCGTTCACGTTCGCCACATGACATGTCCCCAAAACAGACGTTGAAATCTGTTTCCGACACCGCAAGCAAATCAAACAAGTCCTCGGGTACCGGCGACCGTGTGTCCAAAGAAAATGAGAGAACCCATTAAAAAAACATCCCAGACATTCTCCCTAAATGCAAGACGTCAAAAAACTCTAAATCTACTACGTCTCTAGCCTCAAAATCTCCAATTTCAAAGGATAAGAGCATTTTGCCCCTAGTGACCCTCTCTCAGGGGCAGAGCACCACAAACAACCCTCTACTGCAGAGGCTTTCCCTACCGCTGTTCCCACAGTTTTACCACGCTCCTCTCAAAGGACACCAGAACAATTTGATAGAGTAGTGAGGAGAATGTCTAGTTTTGCTAACTTTTTTGATCACCACCCTGATAAACGGGGCCTCATGCTAACCTTGCCGGTCCGGAAACAACGGTGCCGGTAAGCTTACCGGCACCGTTGTTTCTGGACTGGCAAAGTACAAGTCTGGTGGGCGGGCGCCCTCCCGCCCGCCAGGTCTGACTTGCCGGGCGGACCGGCACTTGCCCACAGACTTCCACTGAAGCACTGGCACCATTATTACTGGTGTCGGTCTATCCGTGGTCCCCAACATATTACTGGCACCTGTTTTTCCAGCCACCAGGGTTGTAATACCCTGGTGCTACCGGCAAGACAGGTGGCGGTAACTATTCAAAGGTCCATGGGACCCGTAATGAGGCCCACTATCCTGCCTCCAGGGGCCCCCTCAAGGCGAAGCAGCCTGCCGCAAAAACACCCCGCCTAAACACTACACAATCTAGTAACTCTACCTCTCAAAACATACCTGACGACCTATACTATTTTATCAATTCAAGTTTGCAGGACCCTGGCTCAATAGAAGACCAAGGGGACCAAAGGAATATAGATGATACACCCGAAGTGGACCTCAAGTGGCTGTTAGGCTGCGTCGTGTTCTGCTGTGCTGTGCCTGAACGCCGCCGGGAAGCGGAAGCTCGCATTCAGTGGAAACGCAGCACTTCAACTTTCAAAGGAATACGTATTGCAAATATACATTCACTTCTCTCGATTAACTGGAGAGCGGACTCTGTGAAAGGACTCTGTGCTCAGGACTTTGTGCCGTAACTTCTGTCTGGGACCAGCTCTCTGTGGATATCCTGAAGTTGACTGGTAACACCTTTGTTTAACAGACTGTGGGTTACTATCTGCTGTTTAATTCTTTTGTTGACATACTGTGTTTGAGCCATGATATAGATCATAGGTGTTACCAGCTTGGATCAAGGTGAGCAGGAAGGGGCGGGACCCATGCAGTAATCCATTACGGGTCGGTTACTGAACTTGCGTGGATACGCTTAGTGCATTTCTGTACATTTACTAAAGCTCTTTTTCCCTGAGAATAAGACCGGTTAGCTTTACTTACACACTGAATCTGCTTTTTTTGGGAAGAAGGGGTCCATCCACCATATAGCTTCCCAATGAGCATGGCGGGTCCATTAAGTAGTGGCAAATTGCGAACCACTCTATACATAAAAAAAGAAATGCTTAAAAATAATATTGCTGATGCAATGAATATAAGTCTACTGGATAATTCCAGTGATAACATCTTTGATTCTCAGAGTGTGCACCCTGAATCTGGTATGATCTCGCCCAACTCCATAAAAACAGACCCTGCACCGAATTCCAATGAAAACACCTCTTTATGTGGAGGTGTTGCTCATAATATTCAACAGTCCACTGATGTACAATCAGAAATCGGGACTCCGAATATATTTCCCCTTAACTCAGTTTTAGATCCGGATTTGTCAATTCAACAGAGCTTCTTAAGTGTACAGGAGCGCTGCTTACAATTGAGCCCATTGCCCTCAAACAGAGATGTCCCCTCTAACCCTCCTTTGGACACATCAATGATGGCTCCAGTAGTAAGTGCTTAACTGGATAAGCGAATATGGTTTTCCCTGGGCCCATCAACTCCAATACAGCCGAGGGCGGGGGCATTGATAACGTCCACTTCCATAAGTACAACCAGGAGAACTCACCTTTGATCCCTCGATATTATTTCCCCTCTCCACAACAGATAGGAAACCCCTTGTGGAAGATTCCTGGTCACTGCGCAAAAAGCAAAACCTCTCCTAAATCTGAATCAGAAGAACCAGACTTTAGAAAGCAGCTGCATTCATGTTCTAGTCCCCTTCAAATACATCCTTCCATAAATTTAAAGATACCACAAAGGGTGGCCCCCTCACCTGAATCATAATTTCTGCAAGAGCATCAGGAAGTGGAAGTTACATTTCCGGTCCTGACACGTATTCAAAAACTCCTTGACAAGGGGCATAAACGTACCCATCAAGAAATTAATGAAAGACATAGGGCCTCATTACATGGTAGGCGGTAACCATGGCGCTAATGCCGCCGGTATTTTACTGTGTCCGCCTTGGTGGATGGCAGAATTACCGCCCTACTCCAAGGTGAGCGGGGGCGGTAATTCCCCATTCACCAAGGCACTTCCCCATTCCCATTTCTGCCCCCATAGGGCATAATGGGAATGGGGAAGGCGCTAATTACGGTACCGCAAATTGCGGTACCGTAATTAGCACCGAGGTCCCTTGGTAGCACTCTACTTTTACAGCTGGTAAAACCAGCCGTTAAGGTCGGGTCCCACAAAGGGAACTCGTAGTAAGGCGGTAAGGGTTTGCCGGTACTGGTGCCCTTACCGCCTACTGTGTAATGAGGCCCAGAGACATGAGGCTAGTGGATGTTCTAACAATAGCGAGCAAACTAGAGTGCCTCTCTTCTATCCAGGAACTTTTAAGAACTATTAAGGCAGTCCCTACCCTTAAGGAGGGCCCTTTCTTAATGTTATCTAAGTGTACCAAAACTCTTAATCACGATAGGAAAAAGAACTTTACCCCAACAACACTATCCCGAGAACCTAAAGATAGAAATTACGCCCAGGCAGCTCAATGTGCTACTATAAATCAGCCAACGGGGAAACAAGTCAAATTAGATCTACTTGCAAAAATGGTCAGCCAGAACTCCGCTCAAATGACTCAGTTAGAATCTTTACATAAACTGATACATGCTGCAACTAGGTTAAGTCACTCGCCAGAATCCCCCCTACTACCGGTGATAGCAGCAGATGAAAAGTCTGACAGTCCAACTCTACTTACAGATATTATGGATGAGGAAGACAGAGAAGCGGCCAAAGATGCCGAAAAAACAAACAGACAATCAGGACTTGACACAAGGTGTCATTCCTAGACAATTCATGTCACGAATGGAGAAAAGACTGTACTTTAGGGCACTAAAACGCAGATCTCCGAAAGAGCCCTTCCTCAAACAGGAGTGAAAAAAATTGGATAAGGTAAAGAAATCAGGAAAACGTAATGGTACTTTTCAAAAAAATCCCCAATTGAACTTCCCCAGGAGGAAGGTGTCTTAGACCTAAGTCAAGTAAATAATGCGAGCAGAAAAAGCCCTGGATTTAATAGATAACTCCCCCAAGCGGGTAGAGCTGCCGTCTATGGAAGAGAGTGAAAGGACTGCTATGGGAAATATTAATATCTTATGTAAAAGGGATAGGGGGTCTCGGTCAGTGACACCCTTTCCAAAGCCCTAAAATCGAAGTGTTATTCTAAACATTTTAAGGGCAAACTGAAAACATTACTGCTTGAGCAGATCTCAGTAAGCTCTCAAAACAATCTCCTTAACGTTTTTTATAAAAAAAAAAGCAAGGGGGTCCTTAATTGGGAAAAAACAACTTAGTGATTACACCCCTACCAACGTTGTGTTGGACATAGCAAAGGAAGACAACTTGTCCTTAACGGATCCCCCCCCCCACATATAAAGATCACATCAGTAAAGGCACGTGCTTCTCATGTAGCCTCGTATACATCAGAAACCATAATTGGAAATAGCAAAAGCCCCCGTATGGGCAACCCTACACTTAAGGTTCTAGGGAATATCCCGTACCATGAAAGGGAAGGAACTCTGAATTGCCCTCTGCATACAATTATAGCAATTATAGAGGGTGCTGGTACTACCCGAAAGCAAGAGGAGGGAGTAAGCACAGCCATAGTTGTCCCTCATATCATTGGCTTGGGGAGGCAAGAATATCTAAAAATGAATCCACTTATGTCAGTAATGAATGACTCGGTGATGAATGGAATGAGAGTCTCGAGGGCGATAAAAGAGCCCCTAGAATTAAATACCGAATCTACTGTTAGAATGGTGTTGAAATCGATGCTTGCAGAACATGTTAAGGCAGCAAACGCCCCTGAAGAGGGGAGTCGGGGACCTAACCCAACAATACGAGGTCTGACTGTACAATCAATAGCGAAGGATATATCTCCTCCAGTGACACAACCTGTACTAAACTCAGCAGTATATAGGACAGACTCCTAGAATTATAGGGCGTCAGTTAGTCTCCTAAACACTGATGCACATCTGAATCAAGTTGAATTTGAGGCTGCCCCGTAACGTTACCCCCCAAATACTTTGCTTATTGTAACTTAGATCTGATTCAGTGGAGAAAGCCTGCCCATCCAGACTATCCAAGTGTATTGCTATACTACTTATTTGATCATGAAGGCTGGATTCATTAACAAGAGGTAGAGTGTTGACTTTATGTAATGAAATCCAATCCCTGAGAATTGTTTCATCAGCGGACATTAAATTGATGGATTTTATCCACCCGGAACATCTGGATTGTGTCGCTTGGTGTTCCATACAAGGGCAACGTATGAGGCTTTTCTAGCAGCTACAGAAGAATTCAACAGGCTGGGATATGACATGCTGTCTTTTCTCATGGGCACTATGCCACCAGATAGGAGCACACAAGATAAAACTAAAAATGACAAAATGGGGCAGGCTTCAGGACAGACTAAGAATGTCGACTCTGCTGATGATGAGACAAGCTGGAGGTGGTTAGCCATGACCTTAAGAGACTCAATTATTCAGCTAAAGAAAATGAAGGCCTTTCTTTAAATCTAGTGGCTTTTCGGTCCCTTCCTGGAACTCTAGCGGCCACTTCCATTTGCTAAATTCATCAGTAATCTGTGCAGAGTTAATGCAATACTCTATGTTATGTCTGCAAGAAACCTGGATGACCGGCCCCTGTATACTGGATGGCTATGAATGCTTTCAGGAATATGGTATACGGGTCTCCAGGGTCGTCCTTTTGGCGGACTTCTTATAGCTGTTCAGACAAAAGGGTCTCCCAAAGTTTGTAATTCTATCCTGGTGGCTCCGGGGTTTCTCTTGGTACATCTTGAAGCCACTACACAGATGGGAAAAATTCTTATTTTGTTAATCAATATATATTGTTCTCTGAAATGTAATCTTGAAGATGCTTTACAATTACTGAACAACTTTGTCTCTTCTGAAATGTCCAATCATTAGGGCTTACAAATTGTGGTAGTGGGTGATTTAATTGCTGACCTTATCCAACATTTAGATCTTAGGCAAGACTCAGATTTCCATCGCTTTACAATACCCAATGGTTTAACAAAGATATTATAAAAGTGGAACAAGGAAAGCTGTGGCTTTGTTTTTTTTCTGACTGGGGATTATCCTCGGCCAGGCCAAATATGGACCAAAAAAGCCTGACTCCAACTTGGTCGAATGGTATTCACACATCTATCATAGATTATATATTTATTTCACAACTATTGCTAGAAGCAGCGTCTAAATTTAGGATACTGAAGACACAGTGCAGTGACCACAGTATGCTGACGGTAACCTGGAATTTGGGCTGCCCAAAGAAACTATTATCTAGGTTTACTGGTAATTTTGCCGTAAACTCATCTAGATCAAGATTAAAGTGGCATGATGGGAATAATCTGAAAGTCAACAGACTCTTCTTGAAAGAAATGGAAGAAACCACAGTAGAGAAAAAGATGTTTCTCTACAATCATAACACCTTTGCAAATCATATTGGGTTTGCTTTAGAATCACTGTCGAAAAATTCATTTACATGGCCCCATAAGGCCGTTAAACATAAACCTGTCTATGATGACTTGGTAAGGAGAAAGAAAGCCATACTTCAACTTTAACCTTGATGATCTCAAAACTAATATAAAAAAGTTAAAACAGAAACATAAAAACTGGCTGATCAGTCACAAACATACTCTCTATTAGGCTGATAATGAAGAGACGCTAACAGCTCTCGAGGATGGCTCTAGTAGACAATTCTGGTTATTACTGAATAAGATAGAAACCCCTCAAAATAGAGTCCAAACTAACACAATCTGTCAACAGGTCTTGAATGGTCACTTCGGCCTCATATATAAACATGCTATTAATCCTAAAAACTGGAATAAGACACTGTCATTATCTTGGCTACTAAATTTTAGTGTAATTAAAATAGAGTCACAAATAAGACAGGCAAGTACTTTGAGAGCGGGAGGACCCAGTAGTCTCTCTAATGCGACATTTAAAGGTAATCTGGGAGTGTGGGCAAAAATTCTTTATTTTTTGTTCAAAGACATTATTAGAACCAAAACTATCCCAACATCTTGGCATCTATCTTATGTTTATGTTTATTAATGTTATATAGCGCTTTACACCAAAGCGCTTTACAATAAAACAACAAGATACAATAATTGAGAAGCAAGTTAACAAACATCAGACAAACCAGAGTAACAATATGTAGAACAATTTCCTTGGATATTGGAGATGAGGGAAAGTGAGAAGGAAGGGAGAGAAGGGAAGGGGATAAAGTTCAGTTATGTGATATAAAGTCGAGTGGATGTGAGAGGAAGAGAAGGGAAGGTATCGGGATGGGGGAGAAGGGAGGAGAAAAGGTAGGAGTTCAAGGCGGGGAGTGGAGAAGATAATATATATGATATATAAAATGATAAAAAAGATATATTATTATATATTATCTATATATAATATATAATTATATATTAGATATTATTATATATAATTATATACATCTTATATGATATATAAGATGATATATCTTATATAATACCCATATCCAAAAAGGGAGATAGGAACTCCCCCATAATCTACCGCCCAATTGCTATACTTGACGCGGATTTGAAGATATTCACAGGGCTAATATTTACAAAAATAAATGAGTGGATGGAGCAAAAATCCATTCTGTGACCACAACGATATGGATTTAGAAAGCCCACCGGGACAGAAGTTGGGGGTATTCTCTTGATAATTTTACAAAACAGAGCTTGGAAGGCGGATTCCACTCCTATTTATCTAGCCGCTGTGGACCTAAGTATGGCTTTGGACCTTGTGGACAGAGACATACTCTGGGGTAAACTGAAATTATTTGGGATGCCTGAGAATCTCTTATCTATACTTTTTCACCTTCACCTCCACTCTCAGATCCAGATTAGGCTAAATATGGAGTAACTTTTGTCGTGTCCTATTAAAATCTCGAACGGATTAAGACAAGGGTGCCTTTTTACCCCAAAGATTTTTAATCTGTATGTCTGTGATGTTGGGAATTGCTTAGAGGAGAGCGCCTTTATTCCCTCAAAAATGTAAGGTACACCAGTAGCATGGATAGCTTATGCGGACGACTTTCTCTTAATAGATCAGTCCGCAAAGGGTTTACAGCGCATGATAACGGCCTTCTACATTTATATGGTTGCAAATCAACCTAGTATTAATGCAAGCAAAACAGTCATTATGACTTCCTCAAATACAAAAAAAAGGAAAAGAGAAAGCATAGTTTCTGAACAATGAAAAATTACGGTTAAACCAGCAATTATATATTTAGGTTTTCCGATTTTCTGTCATAATAAACAGTATATGTATAGGCAATACCTTCAGCAAAAAGGCACGCCACTAATGGCTCAATTGAAAAAAATTGGTAATAAATTTGGGAAGTTTTCAATAAATCCATTACTGCATAACTTTAAGTCGAAGGTGACCCCGAAAATGGTGTATGGATTAGAAATTTTTCCTGATGGCGTATCCTCTGAAATCTCGAAAATGGAATCCAAAATGATGAAAGCAACTATGTATTGGCTACATAACTCAATCCCTATTGAAGCAATCTGTTATGAGCTGGGACTGCTCACCTGAAACTATTTGGTTCTATGGCACAAGCTGTCTCTATCAAGTAATCCAGAACAATCAGGGTGAGAAATCACACACAAAGTCCTTTGATGTGCTCCTACACAAAGACAGAATGAAACTTTTGTTGTTGGGTCAACAAAGTCTTTGACCCTGGGTTATTTATTAAACATAACAATTTTTTGTAAATAAGACACACAACCTAAAGGACACTGTGTTGCTTCCAAAGTTGTAGTACCATCCAATCAAATAACAAGGATGAAACAAATACAAGACATGTTTCTTTCATATTAAACAACACATTTACAAAAAAACATGTGACATCCAGAACGTTGTGTGCTTCTGGTGAACAGAAAAACAGTGTGACACTGAACACTGAATATTATAAAAGGAGGTCGTCAACACTATAGTGTTTTGGCCAGATAAGGCTAATTGTTGGAGTTTATGTAGGATTGGCCTTCATCAGGACGTGGAGATGATGTGTTATCTGTGTCCAAAGGGTATCTGTCCGAGAATAATGACAGTGAATGTGTGAATTAGAACATGGTGTGATCTCAAGGAGTTTAGTACATAATTTCAATGAATCTTATTAAATGCCTATTGGGTGAAAGCTAAAAAGTATGACATTGTGTGTAATACCATTATCATGACGCTTAGCGTCCGTGATTATTTGCTGCAGAAAATTCTCATATGTTGCCCTCTCTTGATTTGCGGAGGCACTGGGACCTATACGCCCCATCAAGTGAATGTGATCGTGAGGAGTCCTGTCCGCCTATGGACCAAAAGAACAGAGGTAAACCCAATTGGAGTGCTGGGATTGGAGTGCTGGGAATGGAAGCTCAGCTATGTGTATTTTGTCTAGAAGAGCTCTTACCTTACAGGGATAAATCCCGTAGTGCCATGTGTTTAATCATGGAGCTAGCAGTTAGGTGACGTCCCACGTAGAAATTCGACGTCGGGCTGAAATGTATTGGAACTAAAATAGATAAAGAAGATACCTATAGTGTGTCAAAGTTTTTCTACTGGTCACATGATTTTGACACAGGGATTTTTATATAACAAAGGTTGGTGTTGTGATGCTGCTAGGGCCATGTGAGGGACCTACACTCACTAAAAGCTCTGTCTGCCATATTGTGCATAAGTATAATTGAGCGGTGCTGTGGCATGCATGGTCCTGAATGGAGACCATACTGCATAATGTGTATCCCTTTTTAGACACCAATGTCGAGTAAGTGGGCCGGGTGAATGGAGTTAATTCCACAGCCGGCCCTGCTACTGTGCGGGTGACAACTCCGTAATTACGGGACAGTGGCTGAGGTTAAAAAAGTGGAGGGTAGGCACAGTGAAAGGAAGTCATAATGACACCCGGACAAGTAATTGGGTGCTTGACTTACTTGGAAAGTCTGGTGCCAGCGGTATACGTCCTACAGCTGTGGAGGATCTGAGAAAATTTGGTTTTGGATTTGTTGGAAAGCCGAGAATGTTAGCTTCAATTTGACACTTAACTTGTGTTCCTAGCATGCATGGTACGGAAGTTATGAAGGTTTTAGTGGAGGTCAGTTTTTCTCAGAAAGAGTCAGAATTTTCAAATGAAAGATGCGCTTTTGAATTACAACTAAGATTTTCTTTACACTAGGGTGTCTATGAAGATACAAGATCCCCAACGGTACAGCCACCAGATCAGTGACGCCTCTGTCTGACTTTTGCCCGCTAAGACACTTGTCTTTCTTCAGCAAATATATTAGCGCAAAGATGATATTATCACTACCATTATCAAAGGACTATATGGATGAGGGAAAGATTCAGGAAAACAAGAGATTTTCCACCAGGCAGTTCTGGATATGATAGAATGGGTTTGGATAGGATTACTTATGGATAAGATATTGGCTATGAACAATTCTATGCTATAGATACTCACAACTACTGTTTGGAATAGGCCCGTCAAGGATCTGGTCAAAGATTTCTGGACTGGAATTCTGCTAGCCCACCGGACAGGATTCAGTGCGCTCGGTTCTGCACTCAGCACGGCACTCTGGACAATGCACGGCACTCTAGACTGGATCTGACGGGTTGGTTCTGGGTTGCTGTCATGATGCCTACCCCCGGGCATCCGGATCAAGTCCATCAGCCCCGGGAGCAGGCATCCAGACATTTACAAAAACCCCAGCAGCCCCAGCTAGGGGCTGCCTGGGTTCAGTCCTGGCGCAGTAGGCACCAGGCTCATAATAAAAATCAGTCCTGGCGTCATAGACGCCAGGCTCATTGACATTACTTACCTCATGCAGACCATGCTGCAAATAAATCCAAGCCAACGTGAGGCCTGGATGGGACTATTTTACTACAGGGACTATTTATTACTCGGGTGTGTTCCTGGGGAACTTCTTTCCTGGGACTACTTTGGAGGCTATTTAAATCACGCCCGAACAGCAGCACATGCTTCGTGTTATTCTGCATCCAGCAGCGTGACTCTCACCGTGCCTGCAGCCAGCATCCAGTCTTCTGCCACACCCGCGTGCCTGCAGCCAGCATCCAGTCTTCTGCCACGCCCGCCTCGAATCCGGAGCTCCTAGAATAAAGAGGAAGAAAAGGACAAGGTTAGAAAACAAACTTATTTCAAATTCCTCACCTGATTCCGGATCCATTTCATCTCCCGACCTGGAAAGTACATCAGTCCTGCACGCGTTACTTCGCCAGCTCCAGCACAGTGCCGTACTCACCAGTTCTCACAGCATCTTTCGATCCGGCACTGTCTCCATCATTTCTTCGCCGTACTCCGGCACCTAGGGGCACAAGAATAACAAGGTGAACCAAGGGAATCAACAAATACCTCTTACCATCATAGACTTACCTGATTTACCACCGGCGGTATTATTCTCCATATCTTCATATAGCGCATCTGTAAAGAGGGAGAAAAACAACACGTTAACGCATGCAATAGTTACCGGACAGCGTTGGGTAACACAGAATCTTACCTGAACGCCAGCAGCAGCTACGAGACCTTCTTCTCGCAAACTCAGTTGCAACTTAAGGAAGGAAGGGGACAAGAGTAAACATCGGGCACATTGAACTCTTTGAACTTGATACTTACCAATCCCGCCTGGGACTTCAGAGTCAATGCTTACCGGAACTCTCCAACGCCTTCCAACCAGTGAAGTAACTGGTATCTACGCGCCCCTGCAAGACACGCAGGATGGAGAGCTCATCTTTTACAAACATAAGGTGAGGTTATTAAGGGGATATCGGAGGTGATTAGTGGGGAGAGCGAGAACAGTTGCGAGGCCATCACTAAAACCCACAGGTGGCTAATCCCTGTCTCCACTTGCAGGAAAATACTTCTTCGGTTCCAGCAGACAAGACTAGGCGGGCCAGTCCAGACAGTCATCTCTGCACTACGCATCACGTTGACGGAGACCGCAGCTGTCCGGGTCCGATCGACACCCCTGAGCGTAACAGAATCCACCTTTCACAATATTAAGGTGAGAAGGCCCAAGGGGGAGGATGGAGTTGAGGCCAGTGGAAGTGGAAAAACATAAAGACAATCTGGTATTGAATCCAGCTCTCCTATATTGCAGACCCATCTTTAACCAGAGGCCTTACCAAGGGACGGGGAAAGGGTTCGAGAGTGCAAATCATCCAACCAGAGCTGGGTGGCGTCCCCGTGGATACCAGGTGAGCGTAACAGGTATCTTCTAAAGGGGAATAGATGAAATCCCACTTCCTCTTATTTGTGAAAGTACTGAGAAGGTTGTGGCAGTAGATGTAAGTAAGTTGTTAGGTAGTGCGAGTAGCGAGTGAAAGAGATAAGAGGTTGGGCGGTAAATAATAATTACATCCCTGGTGGTATAGCGGGTAAAGGCCTCTGTGGGGCCGTTATTTATTGCCAAAATGTCGCTCGTGGGCTTGTGGAGGCTTGAGGAGGTGCAGGCTCCAGCTGATGCTGTCAGTTGGAGCCAGGCATCTTTGATGTCCGGTGTTGTAGCATTTGCGGAAACCCTTAACAGGGATCCTACATCGAGCTCTGGCATCAGAGAGCACGTCTCCTCCAGCTGCTGTTCTGCTGCAGCCGGGAAGCTGCCATCACCGCAGGTAAGACGGTGTGAGAAGGTGTGGGGAAGGGTCCTGCCTGCACTAAGACACCCTTGTTGGGCTGGGTAGGGCTCCCTGCCCCCCTTGACAGGACCACAGCCCTGGCACTGTCACAAAAGCTAATTACATGCAGGAATGTCAAGTAACCGGTCTTTAAATTGAGTTTTCTAAAGTGCTGTTTGAAACACTGACATATATCCATTAAAAAAAGAAGGCATTTATTTTTAACAAATGAAAAGTAGATAGATTTAGATGGCAGGCATGTTCTGATTTAATTTTGTTTTCTATACAATGAAAGCGTTACCATGAACCCTCGTTCACTTTTTGACCATGGTAAATGTGCGCTCAGGGTAAACTAAATGTACATATGGTGACGTGTGTGATTTTAAACAGTCTATGTGAATGTTAAATGGAGCTTTGACAATTGAATTGACCAGTGTAGTAATCATTCATCATTGTAGAAATCATTGACATCAGGATTTTATAGAGAATGGTAAAGATGTAAAATGTGCTTATATTTTAAATTACTTTAATTTATTTCTATTTTTAATAAACAGGCATTTTGTGCAATCCTGTGTGTTTCTTGTCCCGAAACGTGAGGGAGACTGTAGGGAATCAATACTGTTAAACTGGTGTCCCATGTTTGATAAAAAGAACTTAAACATGGTGCATGCCTAATTTTGGTTGGGTGGAAATGTTTCCCGAACTAGATGTAAATCATCTTACAATTTGGAGGTCCCACGAGATATGATTTCTGGGATTGCTAGTATCATTGCAACAGAAACCATTTGAACTCAAGTTGTGGAGAGTTCACAAATGTGCGTGGAAGCTTTGTGTTGCCACAGGCCCATCAAGAGATAGAACTGTCTGCACATCAGTATAGTTGTACAACAATTGTGTGGAAAAAGATTAAGGTTTGAATTTGGAGTTGGAAGTGACAGCTATGTTAATGTTAAAGGATATTTGTACCACACATTATCACCACCGTAGTGGTCTCCTTGAGCTCTGGCGACTCTGAAAAGGGAAGGGGGGTTGGGGTGATTGGGGGGAATGAGTGGGAAAAGTGCAAGAGAGCAGTGATGTGCCGTTGACAGCATCAACCCGGTTAACACCATTCGCTGGGTTTGGGGTGTTTTCCGGTCGGTAGCCGTCATGTGTTGTTGTGCGAGTCTATGGGCCTCATTTTAAGTTTGCTGCTCCGATAAAAACTGTACCGGTAAGCTACCAGTAACGTTGTTACCAGACCGGCAAACTACGAGTTCTGCTCCCAGGTGCCTTCCCGCCCCCGCCGGTCTGACATGGCAGGGGTAGTGGCACCCATGAGCAGAGCATGTCGGATGCACCGGCACCATTCAAGAATGGTGCCGGTGCATCCGACCTCCCCATTCCTATTGAGCCCTATTGGGCTCAAATGGGAATGGGGAAGAATATTTTCTGGCGCCCGCAAATGGCCATTTACCGGGTCCGGCGGGGCCGTAATGACCCGCCAATTGCCCATTCGCGGGTGCCGGAAATATTCGCAAGTTTGGCAATAGCCTGCTGGTTTTACCGGCAAGGCTACCGCCAAACTTGTAATGAGGCCCTATGTGTGGTTTGTTTTGTTGTTGCAGTGTAGTGAAGCTTGTGCGGTTTGTTGTGCTATAGGGTTGTGGGTGTGTTTGGTTAGAGTTTGAGAGGTGTATGCAGAGGGGTGAAATTGTTAGTGGGTTGGTTACTGGCATCGCTGTCTGGAAGCAATGTGCTAAATATCCACGTTCTTTCTAGGTGTGGCACGTGACATATCTGCATTTCTATCTAGATCCGGCATCGGCTGATATTCACAATTCCTGCCATATATGACGCCCACCAGTATTCACAACTGTGTCCAAATTCGCCTCTGCCCATCCTTTGAAACCTGTCTATATGTGAGGCAAGCAAGTGTTTGCAATTCCATCCAAATCTGGTCTCGATAGCATTCCCAATTCACTCCAGACGCGGCATCGGTCAACAGCTGCTAATCTATCCAGATGTGGCGATGGGCAGCATTCACAATCCTATCTAGCTGCTCACGCAGGCTACCGCTCACAACCCCATCCAAGTGTGGTACATGCCAACACTCGCAACTAAGTACAATCGCGGCACCTGGCATCATTCACAACTTCGTCCGTTCCTGGCACATGCCAACATCCACAACTCTGTCCAAATGTGCCAACTGCTAACATTCACAATTCCATCTAAGAATGGTACTTGGTAACGTTCATGGAGTGGGCGAGGTTGCTAGATGGAGTTGGGCAGGGATGCTAATTTCTGTCCTCTTGGGGTTGTCGCTTGTCTCCTAATCCACCTAGAGTCGTCTCTTTGGTTATTGTAGGAGTTTCCCTTAGGTTGTTGGATGGAGTTGGGCAGGGATGCTAATTTCTGTCTTCATGAGGTTGTCGCTTGTGTCCTATTCCACCTAGCGTCGTCTCTCTTGTTATTGTAGGAGTTTCCCATAGTCGGTTCTAGGTGTTGTCTGTGTCATCCGAAATTCTGACAACATATTCTTCGTGTTTCCTGTTTTGAGTGTTTTGTTTCAATTTGATTCTGCAGTGCTGAAGAGCTAGGTTTTTAGTAGTTTTCTGAATCTTAGGTGGTCTTTGGTGTTTCTTATTTCTTTCAGGATGATGTTCCAGGTTTTGGCGGCCAGGCGGAAGAAGGAGGAGCTCCCTAGTTTTTTCTTGACGTATGGTTTTGGTTCCATGCGGATTTCATTGCTTGATCTGAGGAGTCTCGTTGGCTTGTAGATTGTTATTTTCTTTTGTAGGAATTCAGCTCCCTGTCAGCTGATTGCCCTGTTTGTTATGCACATTATTTTGAAGGTGATGCGATGTTTGACTGGGAGCCAATGTAGTATTTTTATTGCTGGAGTGATGTGGTCTCTTCTGGATAGTTTGAGGAGTCTGGCCGCTGCATTTTGGATGTGTTGTAGTTTCTTCAGGAGGTATTCTGGCATCCCGAGGTAAAGGCTGTTTGCGTTGACATGATGAGGGCGACAATTTTGAGTGTTTTGTGCGTGAAGGAGAGGAAATGGTAAGATTCTTCTTGTTGTGTGAAGGAGGAAGAAGCATTTCTTGATTATTGCGTTTATTTGTGGTTCTAAGGTTAGGGTGTTGTCCATCAGGACTCCCAGATGTTTTACTACCTTTGATTGTGTGGGTGTGGTAAAATTGGAATAAGAAAAGTTAAAATGTTTCAGTTTTAGTGAGAATTTTGGAGGTAGATTTCTTTTTTTAAAAAAAATATTATTAATGTGTTACAGTCAAAAATTACTTTTCACATATCATACACCAAATTCATGGAATAAAAGAAAACATTTAATCACAAAGAAAATAAAACAACTTCTTACATATTATTCAGCCCACCAATCCCCGTGTATTCCAGCTTAGTTCTTCAATCCATCAGGCACTAAGCTTGAGAATTATCAATGCTTTTATAAGTTCAATCGATAGAGATGTCCTGTTACCAGAGGACAGTCTTTGCCAGAATTCCTCTGTCCCTAACCGGTTTCCATGATGTACAAAACGAGCAAAATATGAAATTACTAAATCTCTAACCCCAGAACATTCTATGAAAAGATGCTGCAGGGTCTGATTCAAAGGGCATTTACATATAGCACAGTTGTCATTCAGGTCTTTCATTTTAGATCTACTAATTGCAATTTCACCCGTCAATAACAAGTTTAGGCAAAACCTTATTAATGTATCCCTTCCTCGAGCATCTGGAGACTTCACAGATATGCTGGTATGACACTGTTAGGATTATCTAAAAGGGAATGGCTCCTATGGAGCTTCAGCGCTCGGACTTCATCTACAGTCTTAATCCTGTCCCACTCCATTAAGCCATTCTTTACCTTGATAAGATCCTCCATCAAGAGTCCTTTGGTGTTTTGGTGGTCGCAGTTAGCATATCAGTAGTGATTTCGGACAATTTCCTCAAATAAATGTATGAATGCTTAAGTTCCTCCACAAACACCTCTTCAAACAATGTGTTTTCAATTGGACATCTAATACATCCATACAACTGTGTAGTCTCCAGAACATGTGGGCCCTTAATGAGTTAAGGCCCAGCTCATAATGGAGAGCAGCAATAGGGAGTGACAGTGGAAGATCTAGCAGCCTCTTTCACAATGTATCCTCCAGCCGCTCCCAGTTCAGCCCCCAGGCCTGAGACTCAATGTCCATTCCATATAGTAAAGTCAGTGTCACTTTGCCAATATAGTACGTAATCAATGGCAAAATGGAGTATTTACAATATGAGTTTTTAATGGACTACATTTGAGAGAGGGCTTGATCCACCTTTGCCCCTAGCCCTTCCTCCGTCCATTTCTTATTGGGGTTAGACAACATTTGAAAACCAAGGTAGACACAGTCTTTAGTCAATGCTATGATTTGCGTTTGCACAGACCGGTTAAAGTTCATCTTTTTCTTTTTTGGATTTGAGAACCTCATAATCTGGGTCTTCCCTGGATTAATGAGGAGTTCATTTCCCTCCGCCTAGGAACACATCACTGACAACAATTGATGTATTCCCCGAGGAGTAAAGTCCAGCAAAATGATGTTGTCGGCGTATGCCAACCAGGTAATCTTTCTACCACCAAATCCCGGGCTTGCTAGGGCATGGTCCCTTAGAAACCTATCCAGGTGCGCCAGGTATGAATTCAAGAGGCAGGGTGCCAAGATGCAACCCTGCCTTACATTCCTTTCCATACTTATCAGGGAAAATAGATGACCCTCTGCGTCAAGCCTGACCTGAATCGAGGTATTCTCATATAAAAAAACAACTGCTGCTAGTAGGCCATGAGGGATACCCCAAGATCTTAATTTCTACCATTGACGTGATTATGTACAAAGGGGACATCCCTACCCCCCCCATGCACTGTCCCAAAGCATATTAATGATTAGGCCATTTAGGCGAGTGGACATCCCCTTCCTAAATCCAATATAGCATCTATTGTGAGAATCCTGAAGGTGTCTCACCCGATAGTCCCTGGGGATCTGTCATCCAGGTGGCCAGGACACGCCCATCGCTATTGGACCCAGTTCCTGGGGGTGGACCAGTACGGGATGATCACCTGGATGGTGGGTCTTCAGGAGTGGAAGTGGGACACCGAAGGGGGGATGCGGTATCCCCTTTCCTGTAACACCTTTTCCCCATCCTACCAGATGGGATACCGAGAAGCTCAAGCTCCCCCGCCGCCTTTTTCCAACATAAACACTTTCTCACGGACAGTTCAGCATGAGCAACAACGGACTAACACCAGAGCAGTATACCTGACATGTCCCAACACCTTAGTCAGGCAAGGTCAGGCAATTACGAATCATTGCACACACGTGACTCCCATCCCACTTCCCCACACGGATAAATGGCGGAGCACGAAAGCACACTCTGAGCGAGGAAAAGCACACAAAGAAGCAGCAGTTCCAAGGTGACGATTTAACACGAGGAGAAAGGCAGCGAGGCCGGAGAGGGTTGAAAGAAGGGAAGTTCCCTTGACCTCTAGAAACAGCTATCTACACATGCCTTGGAAAGTAAAAAGCCTAAGAGAAGGAGCGGAAGCTGAGCAGACCTACCCTTTGCATCAAAGGTATCCGGGGCACTCCTGTGTCGATAACCCAGGCCGGGAGGAGCGATTGCCGCCCTGATACTGTCCTTGGCTCCTGCAAGAAAGCCGCACCAGTAAAAGCTTCTCTGTGAAAGATAGTGTGCTAAAGACTCTGGGTAAGTCTCTCGCAACCAGGACTAATGTCTGGCAGAGAGACTCCCAGGACCCCCCTTGTTAATTTGCACCAGTAAAAGCAGCACAATCAGTGAGTTGGAGAAACCGATACAAAATCACCCTATGTTTGAACCAATGTTGCATGAGGCCACATTGTAGGAAGAATTCTACAACGCACTGTGTTTGAACCGCATGTATTAAGAAGTGCAAACAATTAGAAGCTTAAGGAGTGAATGAACTGTTGAAAGCTAAATCAGATACCAAATATATAGAGTGGTCCGGCACCCGTGGTGGTGCTTATTCGAAGGTCTGTATTGAGTATAGAACTAAATGAGAAATACGCTGTCAGAATAAAACTTTGAATCGAAGTAGTCCTGCGACGGGTACAACAAAAACCAGTGAACAATTAAGTGGAGAAAGAAAGCAAGGAGAAATGCAAGGGAGAAAGAGACAGAGAGACTGGGTGAGGCCAAGAGCCAAGCAGGGAGACAAGAGCGAGAATGGGACAAAGGGAGAGGGATTCAAGGAACCGGGGCAAGACTGGGAGCCAGGGGAGAGGGATAACCGAAGAGAAACCAATGGAGCAATACAAACACTCTGAGGCGAGGGAGAGCAGAACAAGAGAGAGGGAGCAGAGTAACACATGGTGAAAGTGCCTAAACTAGAGCATGACCCGTAGAATAATACGGCTTGCAACGCACCTTTGACTGCAGTCAGAATGAAGAAATAGCAGCGGCAGAGGCCATGTTGGAGACAACTAGACTGCTAACCTGTGTTAATGAAAAGACATGCCGGCCATATCAACGGCGGAACGTCCAGTGCCTCCAGAGGCACCACAGGGCTGAGGAGGTGACAACCTGTTCCAACCAAACATGTGGGCGTGCAAAGAAAGAATTACAAAAGTCACCATCACCAGAGGCCTTCCGTGAGATTTTCGAAACTTTGATGTCGAGATCCGTAGCACATATTAGACCTTGATCGTTACCAGAGGATTATCCCTGCTGCAGCAGTTTCTTGGATGAATTAACCTGTTCCTCGAACGCTCAAGATATTTGGGGAATGTTAGTCTTAGCTGTAACTGGAACAAACTCAGCTGACGAAGACACAGTCTTATCTTTTCGCATGAGGAAGATGGGGGACCATTTGGCCACTGTGTTTTTCCCTTTTTGTCGATTATTAGATGTCTCAATCAATGGCTCCACTTGGGTCTCAGCTTTGGCCCTCCCAGTTTCCGCTGGGGAGTGCATTGTTTCTGGTTCATAATCCGTTTGCTGTTCTGCATTCCTTGCCCTACAGCGTTTGTCAGTATTTAGGTTCATATTTGTCTCCTCAACGTCCAATACCACTTCTTTCGGCAGGAGTAATTTGTTAGCCCTGCTCTGAGTCTTTCTTAAAGGCTAGCTCTCCTACAGATCATTCAGACACAATATTGTACCTGAAGCCAACTGGCGAGGGCCCGCCGTTGTACTAGAATTGACATCCCCGGTATACTCCTCCGCCATTGTACCGTTATTTTCAATTCTGTCTTCAATCTCATTTGGGGGCATCGATAGATCTAAATACCTCAAATATTTTCTGGAGCTTTTGCTGTTTGTCGCTTGCTTTTTTTTCTTTTTATTTCTTTTCCTTTCCTGTCCAATTTTGTAATCTCTGTCACTTTCTTTCTTCATTTCTTCCACCGAATGGCCAGCGGCAATGTCCTCTTCTGACCCTGCATTTGGGTAATCGTCAGGGACTGGCTCTTGCACAACCTTCTTGTCGATCTGAATCTTTAGATATACTCTGCAGACGACCCTCCTCTAATCTTAACTCAGGGTCCTGTTAGCTCGGGCTTGATCCTTTTGCATCTTGTTGGTCTTTTGTTGCAACTATATTAGGATGCCTTTCTACAGGGCTCTGGTTGAATTCCCATGTGGATGTCAGAGACCAGACATTTTGGTTCTGGTCTTCTAACGTGGTTTGTTGAATATTCTGGGTCATTCTACTCTGTTTTCCTTGGTGCTCCTGCAGTACACTCAGTGTTATTTGTATTTCACTGGACTGCAAATCATTTACTGATACAATGTAATTTCACGAAGGAACTTAGTACTACGTTTAATGCTGAGATTGATGGAGAGGTCAGCTTGATCCTATCACCTATGTCTTTTAGACTTTCATGCAAAGTAAGACTAGATGCAGCCTCAGGGTAGACAATAGAACTATTTACTGGATGTTCAGTCAGGATTGAGTCATGGTCTATATTGGAGAACTCTTGCGAGTGTCCTTGTGTATTTATTTCAATAACATCTATGATGCTTAGGCCTGGTGAAAGCAGAATTGGGGCGTCCATTCTTGGCAGGGCTTCCAGTATACTTCTGTCGGAAATACCCATTTCCAAATCCCTATTTCCATTTTTTAAAAGTTCCCTCCTAGTGGTGGAGCGTTTTCCTAACTTTAGGAAAAACTCCTTAATTTTCGTTTGAGACCTGCTCATGTTACCCGATTCCATTCCTGACAATTGAGTTGCCCGGAGAGCTTTATCCTGTGTGTGATGCACCTGCACTTTGGTGAGTAGATTAGCTTGGCCTATTTGAATAGCCAGAGGCTGGCTGCTCATAATACAATTCTTGCCCAGCCATCAAGGTGTTTGCTATGGTCAATGGTAATCCTTTCGGGGTCGAAGTGGCCTTCTCCCTGCCTTCCCCCAAGCTTCATTCACCTGCTTGGGGGCATTTTATCTAGTGTCTGATATTTCACACTCGGTGGGGCAAGGGGTTATATTCTCCTCTGCCTCTACATGTCTGTCCGGTGTTTTATTCACAACCCGGGAAACGGTGGCTTCTAAGATCTCCTTGCCACTGTCAGACAAGTCTAGGTCTTTTGATACTGGCAAAGCTGTATTTAGTTCACCCGAAGCAACGTCCTTTTCTGCAGTGGCATCCATAGGAGCTTGTTCGGTTATGTCGGCTTAAGTCCCTTTCACTGGACGGCGAAAGGCTACGTTCCTTTTTACTTGCAAACCACCTCCCAGCGGTTTTTTGTGTTACTCTGCAGGTCGTGAATACACTGTCACAAAGAGCCAATGCCTATTCTGTTTGCTGTCCGAACAGGAGACAGCTTTCAATTTTTATTAGGGGGCTCAAAGGAAATCCCACAGTCACCCGGATGGGACACTGGCTCCGGTTTTCACTCTGCTGCTGCCTTCCTGTTTACACAGTCCCGGCTCCGTCAACTTCAAGCACTGAATCGTGTCGGACCTTTACTTCATTTTACATTCAAACAGTTTACATAGTCAGATTCTTACCTGCCCCACGCCGCTCACCCGGCAGACCGCAGCTACACTTGTACTCACACTTGCAGTAGATTGCTTCCTTTTACACAAAGATATGTCTAGCATAGAAATACCTCGGAATAATGCCTGTGCTCTTTCACAATTATTTTGGAAGGGGAATTGGGAAGCCACAGATATTGAAATATGGAAGACAGAAATAATTGAAAGAGTGGCATCTGTGGGTT
This sequence comes from Ambystoma mexicanum, assembly GCF_040938575.1. Taxonomy (NCBI): domain Eukaryota; kingdom Metazoa; phylum Chordata; class Amphibia; order Caudata; family Ambystomatidae; genus Ambystoma; species Ambystoma mexicanum. Next base: position 995,994,331 of record NC_090926.1, on the reverse strand, counting down.
CAGATATTTGAGATGAAATATTCAGTCCCTTCAGAGACTATATATGACTTCAACAGTAAACAAAGAAAATTCTAAGCTGATGTGCCTCTCTGCAGGCCTGTAGTTCCACTTTCAATTGGTGGGTGGCAGGTTAGCAGACAGTGTCAAGAAATGTCCCAGAAAGATTTGGAGGCGTTCCTGTGTGCCAGTCTACTGTGCAATGACAAACTAGAAGACAGTAAAATGTCATTGATCATTGCAAGCTAAAATGAAGACATATCGTGATGAGTTGCAGTACCAAGAGACACCGTTTTCAAATCTCCCTGGACACCTACAATCATTGAATGGGGGCCCAAATTAAACATCAGAGAAAATATAATGTTCATTCTCCAGCACTGCATCTTTCATAGCTTCACAGACTGTTTGAATATTTTGAATATTTCACATTATCAGGCTGGAAATTCTCAGTAACAGTAATGCAGTTTATATTTACATTTTAAAACTGCAGTCACTTTAGTGCTCTATTAGAGTAATTCTGAGTCATATTGCCCCACAGCCAATTGACACGTCTCCCTTCACTTTAACCCTGGTGGCCATCTTCAGATTTTGTTATCACACGTTCATTGTCCTTAAAAAATCTCTCCATTCTTCGAAGATATATTGATTGTTTCTTTGTTTTTTCAACTGTTTCTTCAACTCCTCACAATGCCAGGAACTTCCGCCTGTCTGTGGTGTTGCAGCCTCTCAACACTTCCGGAGGTTCCATTTTGGCTGCCTTTCATTGAGGCCTTGGATCTGTCCATGGAGCTATGTCTGACACCAGGAAGAAGAGTCTTTTCAAGGCCTGTGCTATGTTTATGTGAAGGATCTTCAGGACAAATGCCTCTCCAGTCTCTATCCTAATCATGAGATTGGTGACTGTTCCATCTGCCAGGCGTTCTCGAACAAGACGCTTCAAGACCATCACCAAAGGTTGGTGACTTGGCTGGATAATGGTGCTGAGCCTGCGATACAGCCTCTGTCCGTAGCCATGCTTCCCTCAGTCAGAGCAGAGCCCTGGAGCGCACCTCTTCATCCAAGAGGTCAAAGTCCCACGATGACTTTTCCTGTGGGAAAAAAGCTAAGAAGGTCATACAACCCAAGCTCTGGCTGCTACCTCGTCAACAACAGCATCGACTCCATCCTCCATGCCCCATCAGTGATGGCTTTGTCAACTAAGACTGGTTCATTGTCGTCAGCTACGAAACTCCCGTTGGCGTCTTCTGTGTGGTCTGCTTTCGCCTTCTGCCAAGAAACTCTCGTCGACACATCCTTCTGGTTTGTCGACAACGTCTACATCTATGACCCCAACAAGAACTCACAAACAGACCAAGTCCTCTGTTCTGTCAACCACTTTGTCGATGGCCTGTTGACGCCAATTCTGACGACTCCATCACAGCTCTGTAAGGCACCTCTAAAGCTTAGGATTCTGCCTCTGTGCTTGCGTCATTACCAAGGCCTATACGTACTGCGGCGAATCCCTGGATGTCATCTATTCTCCCCTGGGGAGCCCCTTCCAATGAAGCCATGGAGGGGAGGCTGCAACCCGATGGTTCCCTTGGGGGTGGTACTCAGCGGGTGGATTTCCTGGGGAGGGATCCCACTACGGGACTACGAATGAATATCCGGGGTGCACGAGGTATGTCCGCACTACACCATAACCTCCCTCATCCTCCTACCCTGTACATGGTAGCCTAGTTCTCCACACATCCATGTATTTGTGTATGGTAGATTACACAACCCTCATGAGAAACGCTGAGATGAGGAAGAGTGGGGACTATCCATCTGAAGTACGCTGGAAAACTGGGACGACGGAGAATCCAACTAACCCAGTAGCGATTGATACTGGGAAGAAGAAGTGCGTAGCCATGAGTAATGCCCTGCAGAACCAAAGTAAGCATTCCCGTCAATGTGGACACTGTATGAGCATAAAAAGTGAGGAGGGACTCGAGAAAAAGTGTTCAACCCTCCTTGGAGGAACCCAGGATCGTGAGAGCCAGAAAGCAGAGGAACTTGAAGACGGCGTCTGGTACGCTTACCGACCTTCTGGGATGCTAATTCACTGTTCGCAGAAGTCGGACGGGCCGGAAGAGCCAACCTCCAGGTGACAAAGACTGCTGGACGTCATGGTCAGGGGCCGACCTGCTGCCAGCGAGGAGCAGAGTGCTGAGGAGGTGACGCTGCAGCGTACTGAAAGGTGACTGAATCCTGCAAGTACCCACCTGGAGGCACGAAAAAGCCACACACCACCCGGAGAGCGTATGCAAGGCCCTCATAGGTACTGGGGTGGCTGGGATGCTTGGTAGGGCTTTGGAAGGGTTCAAGGAATACAAAACATGGGTCTGGGATCAGTATCCAATTGAGAAGAGCATCACAAATCCTCTACTTCAGCACAGTGCCTGCCAGAGGTGTACGCCAGGACTGTCAGAGCAGTCAGAGAGAAAAACACAGGTCTAGGACCCCCACCCAATTGAGAAGAGCATCACAAATCCTCTTCTTTGGCACAGTACCTGCTAGAAGGGTGACCCAGGACAGCCACAGCAACTAGAGAGAGAAGTACAGGTCTGGGACCCGCACCCAGTTGAGAAGAGCATAACAAATTCTCTTCTGCAGCGCAGTACCTAGCAGGAAAGTGAACCAGGTCTGCCAAAGGAAAGCAGCAGAATCATATCGGTCTGGGACCCACATCTACTGGTCAGGAAAACAAGGTGAAAGAAAGTCCAGGGGAAGAGAAACACTCTCCCCTGGTGGAGTAGAACTGTAAGAATATAGTAGAGAAGGGATATATGTTCTTGGTACACCAAGGCCAGGTGAAGGAAGTCATCTGCCTCAAAGAGCCTGAAAAGGGCATGGGTCAGGGAGTCATTCCCCCAACCTTCGTGAACTTTGATAAAGTGCCTTAGGAGGGCTTGGGAAAGGGAGTCAAGGGGAGTCAATCCCTCAGCCTCTGTGAACTTTGTTAAAGAGCCTGAGAAAGGCTTGGGGAACAGAGCAATTCCCCCAAATCCTATGAACTCTGACAAAGAGCCTGAGAAGGTCCTGGGGAAGGAAGACAAACCCTCCAGCCTTTGTGAACTGTGGTAAAAGAACCTAGAAGAGCCAGGAGAAGAGGGGACATTCCCCCTACTACGGTAAAACTACAAGCCAAGAAAGACCACAGGAAGGAAGTCATACCCCCTAGTGTTGTATATCGTGAAGCAAAGCCAAAGAAGGCCCGGGGAAGGGAGTCATTCCCCTGGCACTGTGAAGATACTAAGAATAAAGTAACTGGAGTAAAGGAGTCATTCTCCAGAAACCCAATAGTGATGAAAACTATGGGCAACCAGGAATTATGGTTTTCAGTTTTTATATTTGTTGGATTTTATATTTGTTCGATTCTGTGACCCAATTATTCTAGAATATGAATCATCTAGTGCAGCTTTACAATCAGAATTGAAATCCCCTGCAATTATATTTCTGTTCTTCCTATCCTACATAAACGATTCTAAAATATGCACAATCACTTCCATAAAAGCTTCTATAATGGAGTGCGAGGGTTTGAAATAGATATTAAACATGAATATAGTATTGGTAATGGATTCGGCCCAAAAGAATACCTTTTTTTCCAGAAATAATTTCTCATTTAATAAGATTGCTACTTTTGATGGCTGTAATAAACGCCCCGATGGCCTACCTCCATTAAGGGTGTAGCTAATTGTTGTGATACAACAATGTATTCAGAAACTACTATTGGGGTTTCTAGCGATGTACAATGGATTGTCACCACCAGATGATTTAAATAAAAATAATTTTTAAAAAAATGATGATGACCTAACAGTAGAGGGAACATTTACTAGTTCAACAGAACGCCTCAATACAGAAACACTTGTGACACCAAATTTGTATAGATTTGCCACCCCCAACCCCGTTAATCGTGCGTGTTTGCTTTATTCAAACAGAGTTCAAGGGGGTGTTTTATCACCATAGAAAAATAATTGGTCATAACCCATTTATCTAATTGATTAAGTTTCATCCACTAACATTTTGATAATCACTTTAGATGGTATTTTCAGTACAACGATTTCAGTTCTAACTGTATCAATAAAATAGACCAAATCAATGTTCTTAGATGTTATAAGGCTATGACACAGGACTTCAGGTACAGGTTTTAAAACATTGGAATGGTTTAGTACAATATTATTATTTGGTTGTAAAATGAATTCCAATAGGAGTTGCTCAGTCGTTTGGGTCGATGTTAAGATTGTAGAGCATATTTGAGAATGTTGGTTAGTATAAGATATTTTTGTGAATAGGGCAGAGCTTACATTTGAAGATCTCTCCAGATTTGTACATTCTTGGTTCACTAACTGTTCAGTTTAACATTCCACCAAGCAGATTACTTTGGCATCCTTTTTCTGATTAGGTAAGGGAAAATGTATTGAGGAGTGGTCCAACGGTAAGCCAAGATGTACTACTTTAGAAGTGAATTTACCTGCTAGATCCACTTTGGCCGAATTGGGCCAGCCCTCTTTATTTCGATCTCGCTTTTTACTGGGCAATTTGTTTAATGGGCTAGCGGTAGCTATTTTTCCATCATGTTGCTGGAGATCCCGCCCTGAGTACCTTTCTGAGCCACCTCTTTAGTAAGATGTAAGTTACAAAGACATTTTCTTGAGTTGTGTCTATTTGCTCCTGATTTCTTTAAGTAAACCACAATCAGGGTAGACTGCTGTAGGTTTTGGTATGCTGCAGTACTAATTAATATGGGTCCTACCCTTAACCTAAAATTGTGTAGACAGCTATAGAAAGTTAACTAGTTTAATCCGCTCACCAGCTAATATTTCAATGAATTATCATAGAATTGTATACAACTAATTAACCTCCCATATGTAGTTTAAGCATAAAGTAACCAATTATAAACTGGGTATGCTTGGCTGTTAGCTGAATAGGTGAATACAATTTCTTGTGTGTTGGCACATGTAATTTGAAAACTCTTTATTAGGTATTTGCAGGACAAGTAATAAGCAATTTAGTATATAGTCGAAAAGAATACAGGACTCGGCGCAATCAAGATATATATATATTTTATATCTTATTACTTTGTTAAACATCACACGTTGAGCCCATATGCGATAACATGTTTCGGCTCTGCTGAGCCTTTTTCAAATCCGGGCTGAATATAATTTTCAATTACATCCCTTGCACATTATTATATGCGATGAGCACAAAGAAACACAACATCCCATGAGCCAAAAATCATTCATATATATAACATTTTTGAAAGACCATTGCCCCGGCATTCAAGCATCATGCCGAACAATGTACATCATAACATATTGAAAATGTGTGCCAAAATTAGACAGAAAAACAAGGATGGGCGTAGGGAAGGATTCATGGGTGTACAAAGAAACAGACACATATCATGTTATATTATTAAATATGAGCAATACATAAAAGGACAAAACATAATACATCGAATCATAAATGCTGTAATCACATTATTCCAATGACCCATAAAATGGTCCAGAAGTTTATGTAAACTAGTCTGATATCCTTACCCGAAATTAGATGTAACCAATTCGTAGGACTAATGTCCATGTAGTAATAACGGGGTATGATCCCCAGTGACAATCTAAAACAGGATGAAGATAAGGACAAGGATATAGTATGGTATTTTACGCCCCAAAGTGCACTTCTCAAATGTTGGTCGTTCTTTAACATTGTACTAGTTCCTGGTCTAAGTTGCATCTATAAGAATACCTCTGAATTCAAAGATGAGCATAACTATTATCACATGCACAAATATTCCTTTACCCGTTACAAACGATCAGATTAGCCAATGCAATCCACAAACCAACGCTGTATATCGGTGTGGTTCAGGAAATACATACTGTAACAATATAACTATGCCTGAGACGAAAGCAGTGATTTCATATGGCTTTCTTTATTTCATGCAGTATACCATAATCTGCTAATGATGAAAGCATTTAAACGAACAGCAACAAAAGTATGCTTAGAAACGAGCGTCCAGCTCTTACCTGTTTCGTTCTAAACGATGGTCGCACGCGTCGGCAAGCAATCCGAATGCCTACTACATGCGCCATCTTATACTGCGTGTCATTGTTGTGCACGGTTACCATGGCGATGTATACTACCGTTGCCATGACTGACCGCGTTCAGCTCGTATCCCACGGCATTCTACACTTGCGTGCGCTGCGTAAGGGAACGTCAGAAACTTGCAATAATTGCTGTAAAGACTACTACATCTATACGTAAAGTTTTTCTTGCACAAATTCGATTGATTAATTATTTAATTACATAGTGCCATAATATCCGGCTGTATATTGTGTGCTCATGTATTGGGTAACAACTGTAATGCATCAGAAAATGGTGAAATACCATTCCAATGTTGTGGATATTTCAAAATAAGGAATCGAACAGCTGCATTATTTGTGCTGGCGCATTACTTTAAACAATCAATTGTAGTCAGGGATCTCATTACTGACCCATTATGTGTAACCTCAGACTGTGTACTGCACCCTATTCCTTCATGAAATAACAATGAACCTCCAAATTGGATAGCAAAATTGCAGTGTACTAAATCTACAGGAATTAAGCCATCTCACTATCAGTATTGAGACCAGTAATTGTCGAATTAAAATAACAAATTGCTCTCGCTTCTGCTTGTCGTAATGCTTTCAGCCTGTTCCCACCCCTCTTATTTAGAGTCACTTGTTGTAAGCCAATAAATCTAATCTCCGATTTATGCTGTAGTTGTTGTGCTTTCTGCCAATGTTCAGCTAGTGGGAGTGATGGGTCCTGGCTGCCAATCTTGGTTAGATGCTCTCGTATTCGGATTCTCAACTGTCTCTTGGTACTGCCTATGTACATTTTGTTACAGACACAAATAATACCATACACTACAATGGTAGTTTTACAATTAATTCCTTTTTTGATGGTCCAATGTTTCCCACCTGTATCTTCAAATTCCGTTATTTGCTTATATGCATATTTGCATTGTGGACAAACACCACATTTCCTGAAACCCAATTCTTTCTTGTGTAACCAAGTACCTTGGTTGCTATTGTCAATGTCTGGTAGTAGTGATGGACTGAGAATGGATTTCAGTGTGTTGGCTCTTCTGAATGTAATACGTGGGTGATCACCCACAAAATCGCCGATATGACTGTCCAGTTTTAATAAGTACCAATGCTTGTTCAAAACTCTGCGTATTTTCTGATGGTCAGAGCAAAATTGAGTAATAAAGCTAATTAGCATATTCGACTCTGGGTTACCCAATTGCCGATGTTCCAACGTATCTCGCTGTTGCATGCATTTAGTTGTCTTATATGCCCTGCATATCGCTTTCTGAGCATATCCCCTTTTTCTGAAACGTCGTTGTAGCAGGCTGCATTCCTCTTCAAATTTCATGTTAGTTTGACAATTGCGTCTCGCTCTAATATATTCACCCAGAGGTATGTTGGAAATGGTGGGTTGAAAATGGCAGCTCTTGGCATGCAATAACGAATTGACTTCAGTTGGTTTTCTAAATGTCCATGTTTGTAACGTTTGGCCATCTGAGTATATCGTTAGATCCAAAAAATGTATCTGATATTTGTTACATTCTCCTGTAAATTGAATGTCAAAACAATTGAGATTTAACTTTTCCACAAATTCCTTGAATTCATCGATGCTGCCATCTATGATACAAAAAACATTGTCGATGTACCTTGTCCAAAGTTGAATTTTATCTTTATAGAAAGGTTCCAGGTATACTGCTTTATCTTCCAACATCCCCATGAAGATATTCGCAAGTGCTGGGGCATATTTAGTACCCATGTCTACCCCCTTGGTCTGTCGGTATACCCTGTTGTCAAAAGTGAAGACATTGAGGTCAAATGTAAGATGTAACATTTCTTTTATCATGTTAATGTGATTATAATAGGAAGCTGATTCATGCCTGAAAGTATAGTCCACTGCAATCATAGCCCTTTTATGCTGAATGGAAGTGTACAATGCCTTCACATCTAGGGTTACTAGAAGGAAGGTATTCTGCCAAGTAAAATCTTGAAGTTTCCGTATAAGGCTGGTAGAATCTTGTAAGTAGGAATGAAGTAAGTTTCAACATGCCCAGAGTCTCCCGGCTTTCGAGTTCTTAAGGCTGCTTGGCTTCATGGCTTCCTGCATTTTTCTGGTGCCAGAGGCCAGGCTGCGGATGAGATCCCTGAAATGGATCCTCAAGATGCAGTGGTCGTAGTTCTCCAGCAAGATGACGGACCCTGTTCCGATCCTATGCTCAGGCTCCCGGGACCTTGTGTGGTGGGTGAACAAAGGGAACCTGATGAAGAGGGAACCGTTTTGCCAACCGTGGCCGGAGGTGATTGTAGTGACGGACGCTTCCCTCACAGGAAGGGGCACTCATGCCAACAGCTTGACTGCCAGCGGTCGTTGGTCACCGTCGGAGCCCAGACTCCACATCAGTCTGTTAGAGCTGAGAGCCATCAGGATAGCCCTGAAGGCTTTTCTGCCCTCGGTATGGGGAAAGAGTGTCCTGGTCATGACGGACAACACAGTGGCCATGCATTACCCCAACAAAAAAGGGGGGCATGGTCACTCCCGTTGTGCAGAAAGGCAATGCAGCTCTGGTTCTGGGCCATTCAGCAGGAAATTTCGATCCCAGCAGTTCATCTGGCTGGCAACGAAAATGCACCGGCGGACACTCTGAGCAGGCAGAGCACATTCTCTCACGAGTGGGAGTTGGCTCAGGAAGTCTTTCAGGAGATCTTTGCCCTTTGGGGAACCCCGCAAGTGGATCTGTTTGCCACCAGTGTCAACCGGAAGTGTGAGAGGTTCTGCTCAAGGGAATTTCCTCCAAGAGGAGCCTTAGGAGATGCGTTCATGGAGGATTGGTCATCCCCACTGCTGTGTGCGTTTCCTCCAGTCCCCGTCATTCCTCAAGGGTTGCGGAGGTTACGGAGGTTCGGTTCCCACATGATCCTCATTGCTCCGCATAGGGCCAGGAGAGCGTGGTACCCGAACCTTTTGGAAATGTCCATCTGCCCTCCGCGCCGTCTTCCCCAGCGAGAGGATCTGCTCTTGCGCGAGGGGGATCAGGTTCTCCATCCAGAGGTCAAGACTCTCAACCTTCACGCTTGGTATCTGAAAGGTTGCGGTATAAGGATTGGGACCTCCCGGATGATGTGATGGAGGTGTTGCTTTCGGCCAGGCGGCCTGCAACAAAATCCCTGTACCGTTGCCGTTGGCATAAGTTCTGCAACTGGTGCAGGCATCACAATGTTGATCCTTTTCAGTACTCCATTCCTATGGTTTTGTCTTTCTTGCTTTCTTTGGCCCACAGGGGCCTTCAAGTCGGTACCATTAAAGGTTTCCTGGCGGTGCTATCTTTAAGTGCTCGTCTGAAGAATGCTCTTACTTTAAGATTCCTTTGATTTCTCTGTTTCTTAAAGGACTGACTAATGTATTCTCGCCGTCCCCTTTCCAGGTGCCGGTTTGGGATTTGCATTTGGTTTTGAGATTTCTCATGGGTGCTCCGTTTGAACCCCTGCACTCTTGTCCTTTGAGATTACTGTCCTTGAAGACTGTGTTCTTGGTTGCAGTTACTTCCGCTCGCAGAGTGAGTGAATGGCAGGTCCTTTCAGCTAAGCCACCCTTTACTGTGTTTCACAAGGACAGGGTTGTACTGCGAGTACGTCCTTCTTTTCTACCTAAGGTAGTCTCTGAATATCATTTGAGTCAGAAAGTGGTTCTTCCATCTTTCTACCCTCCTCCTCATCCTGGTAAGGAAGAGGAGTGTCTCCATCGGTTAGATCCTAGGAGAGCTCTTAGATTTTACATTTCTAGGATGTCCAGGGTCAGAGTGGACGATCAACTCTTTGTAGGATATGCTGGGCACCGATTGGGCCAGGCTGTTACCAAACAGACCTTGTTCAGGTGGATTATCCTTACCATTATGGAGTGTTACCGGTTGGTGGGTAAAGACCCTCCTGAATGTCATAGGTACTAGCCAGGGACCTTCTTTTATGCCTTTCTCACCCCTAGCTAGGGGTAACATATAGCACAGTTAGGGGCAACCTGGGTGGGAGCCTGGCATGCAAAGAACTCCTTTCTGGTCCAAGATCCATGCTGCAATTCTTAAGAATACCTGTAGCACAGGATTAGGTAGATGAGCTTGCCACTTCCTGTTACTGTTCCCAGTGTGCCAACCAGGAACTAGCAGCAGGCTCTAGTCTCTGAGCGTGGCTGCCTTTATAAGCCACGCCCAGAGACCGGCCCGTGCTTCGCATGTTCTCTGTTGCGAATGCACACGCTTACCTCCGTTCGGATCCAGTGTTCTTCTCTGCTGCTTCTCGTCTCCCGTACTCAGACGCTGCAGCTTCTAGGAAGAAGAGAGAAGAGAACAGAGAAAGCAGTAAGTTTGTGCTGCTCTTACCCCGCCTCCCGCGCTACAAGGATTTCACATACTTACCTCTGACGGCCCCTCAGCGAGCTGGAGCCGCTCCCGTTCTTCACGTTAGCCCAAAGACTTCTGTCCTGTAAAGAGACACGAAAAGACAGAGGGCCTCATTGCACGGAACGCGGTAAGGGTTTACCGGTACCGGTAAGGGCACCGGTACCGGTAAACCCTTACCGCCTTACTAGGAGATCCCTTTGCCGGACCCAACCTCAACGGCTGGTCTAGACCAGACGTTACAGTAGGGGCCCGCAAAGGGACCTTGGTGCTAATTACGGTACCGCAATTTGCGGTACCGTAATTAGCTCCTTCCCCATTCCAATTGAGCCATATGGGGGCAAAAATGGGAATGGGGAAGTGCCTTGGGAAATGGGGAATTACCGCCCCGCTCACGTTGGAGTAGGGCCGTAATTCCACCATCCACCAAGGCGGACACAGTAAAATACCGGCGGCAACCATGGCGCTAATAGCGCCATGGTTACCGCATACCGTGTAATGAGGCCCATAGTTATTAATGGAAGTTTATTCCTCCCACCGGCAATATAATTTATTCCAGCATAAGAACTTACCTGAACTGTTAGGACTCAAGTGGAGTAACTGGACATCTCGCACAGGCTGGTTAGAACTTTAAACTGAATCCAGAGGAGTTAACTGGGCACCGCCCCCTGACTGGCGAAAGGATTTTCAGTTGGACTTGAGTCAAACCCATCGCAGCAAACCTGCCAGCGAATCGCTCTCGCCACCAACAACACCCCTGCAAATGCAGGATGGAGAGCACACCAAATCAATAAAGAAGGTGAGACATCCCCTAGTTAAGCAGGCAACATACAGGGGAAGAAGGGCATGAGGGGGTGGGATACTTACCCGGGAACCCACTAATTCCGCCTTCTTTTGACAGATCACCTTCTCAAACTAAGTCAGTAAGAAGAAGAAGAAAGTTAATCGGAGGACCCCATTGCTCCCGCAGAGAACCAGGTGAGCGTGACACTGAAGGTTTGAGAGCTCATTCCACTAGGGTCAGTGGCTACTTCTACCGCCCACCAGCAGGGTGTTCCTATTAGGAATATTTGTGATGCCACTACTTGGGCTTCAATCCATACATTTGTAAAACATTATTCCCTGGATACAATCCATGGTCAGGGTATGGCCTTTGGGAAGGCTTTCTTTATTCCGCAATCTAATTGGGGATTCTAAATTCTTTTCCCTCCTCCATTTACTGGTACTGCTTTGGGAGTCTGTCAAAGATGTGGAATGTGTTGGAGGACACAATCCATTCGAAGAACAAGTTACTTACCAACTGGTAACGTTATTTTGACTGGATGTTCCTCCAACGCATTCCACATCACCCTCCCAGCCTGCCCCTCAGGAGAATTTCCTATGCGATTGCAGCTTCTCTTTCCACAAGGCTAAATGCAGTCCAGCAGGCATCCGACTGGTGTCACACGTTCTGGAGGAAAAAACTTAAACTGAGGCTACGGGCACGGTGCTTCCTATTTATAACATCCTGTGACATCGTCCTCGATGGAGGCCCTCGAGGGACATGGACCCGACGCCATCGATGCAGGACGCCCTCTACCGAAAAAGTTTCCGAAGTGCACAGCTGTGGACATTACATGTCAAAGATGTGGAATGCTTTGGAGGAATATCCAGTCGAAAGAACGTTACCAGTTGGTAAGTAACTTGTTCTCCTGGTGACATTTAAATTATTTGTACAAAATTGCTAATTAAATAAGTTTGTTTGAGAACATTTTAATTAGCAAATTCTGATCATCAATTTCTGAAAACTCATTTATGACTTGTGTTTAGGTAGTTTGTTCAGTGTAATGACCAGAATTTCTACTGGGGAGTATGGTGCAAGTAGACAAAGTTCCATGGATCTCCAGCTGGATTTATCTGATGTATTGAGCCACTGTTTGGCTCAGCATATTTGGACTGACTGATAGTAAATTCGGCAAGCTGGTACCGATAGTCGTCTGTCGGTTTTGGTGGACTGTAGTATTTCTAGCTGAATTCTTGGCTTTTTTACCCTCCAGATAAATTTGGTCAGTTGTGTGCCCAGGTCTTTGTACATTTGTTGCGATGGAGTGCAGGGTAGCATCATTGCTAGATATATGAGTTTGGGTAGGGAGTTAATTTTAAAGGCATTGATGCGGCCTACCAGGGACAATTTGGAATGTATTCCATTTAATGAGGTCGGTTTTGTTCTTTGACAGGGTCGGTGGATAGTACAGGTCTGCGATTCTGTGGACAGATGGGGCCTTGTGGACCCCAAGCTATTTGACAGAATGTAATTGGAGTGAAAGGGGGCGACCCCGCCCGATTCCTAAGGTATGTCTGACATGAGTGGAAGAACCTCCCATTTTGTCCAGTTGACTTTATATCCTGTCATGGGTCTGTACTCGTGAAGAAGTTGACACAGGCGTGGGAGTGATACCACAGGCCTGCTGGTAAATACCAGGAGATTGTTCGCATAGAGGGAGATTCAGTGTTCCTCTGCCCCTCCCATCACACTTGTCCAATCTGGGTCTGTGCTGAGTTTCTTGGCTAGCGGTTCGATTAAGAGTGCATAAAAAAGGGGGGAGAGGGGCTAGCCTGGTGCCTGAATATAGATTGAATGGGTTTGAGACAGCAGTCCCATTAGTGGTTACTGTGGCTACAGGGTTTCTGTGTAATAACCATATGAGCCCTAGTAGCGTTGGTAGGAACCATAAACTGTCAGTGCCCGGAACAGGAAGTCCCATCAGACTTAGTCAAATGCTTTCTCACTGTCGATCGTAAGTATTATTTCGTCTGGGTCTTCCCGTCCGGCAAGTACGTGTAGTAGGCATCTCACGTTGTCTACTGAGTGACGGCTGAGGATAAAAGTGGTCTGAACTCCATGGATAAGTTGTGAGAAAAATGTCTCCACTTTGTGTGCTAGACATTGGGCCAGTATTTTGGTGTCTGCGTTTATCAGCGAGAACAGTCGGTATGACCCACAATCCTCTGGGTCGCGACCCTTCTTGTGGAAGACAATTATATTGGCCGCAAGCATTGATCTCGGGAAGTGACCAATGGTCTGTGCTTTGGCAAATACTGTTTTGAGCAGCGGGTGAGACAATCCACCGTTGCTTTGTATAAATCGATGGGTAGGCCATCAGGTATGGAGGACTTCTCCCACGGTTATATCTGCGGATGTGATTGGTGTCCCTAGTTTTTTTGTGTATCACTGATCGTATGTAAGGTCGGTGAGAAAGGCGTCTATTCGGTCTGGTGATATCGGGTGTGGGCTGGCGTACAATCTGCCGTAATATTCTGCAAAGCTTTTGTTTATATCCTTTTCATTCGTTAGTAGAGTCTGAGTATGGTCTTGGATGCCGGTTATAAGTTGCAATGCTTGTCTGGTTCGAAGGGCAAGCGCCATCAAATGGAGGGGCATGTCGGCGTCTTGATAATTGTCCTGTGACCAGCTAGTAAATGATTTTCGCACACGTTGAGTGGAGATTTGCTTGTGCTCTGCACTTAGCCTACTGAGTTGAGCGTATGTATAGGGATTTTGGATATGTTTATGTTGGGATTCTGAATGTGCCATGTCGGCAGTAATCTGGGTTTCTCATTCCCTCCATCCCTTCAATTTATGGGCCCATCTAGAAATACCTTGCCCTCTGAGGAAGGCTTTCTAGGAGTCCCAGCAGGTGTTGGGGAGTATCCTTGAATCAGATTGTGTGCCAAAATAGGTCTGTGTCTTCTTCGAGGTGTTCGAGAAAATCTGGGTATGTCAGTGCTCTTAAGTTTAGGCGCCATGGTGGTCTCTCGAGTGGGATTCCCATGAGTTTGATGTGAAGGAGTACTGGTCCGATACCGTTGTGGGGAGTATTGTACATTGATTTAAACATGGTAGGGCAGTCACATGGGTCAGCCTATAGTCTAGTCTGGAGTAGGATTTATGGCAGTTTGAGTAGAATGTATAGTCATGACGTTCTGGATGGAGGGCTCACCATGCGTTCACTAGTCGCAGTTCAATCATGACGGTTAGTAAGGCTGTACGTTTGCATGGGGTCAGGGGGTGTGATAGAGGTGTACCCTGCCTGTCCAGTGCCAGGTCCAATATTGTGTTCCAGTCACCCACTATAACAGTAAGATTCCACATAAATTGTGCACAGCTTGCAAATGCATGTGTGAAGAAGGAGAGTGTATCTGTGGTTGGGGCGTCGATGTTTAGGAGGGTCAGGGGTTGTTGTCAAACAAGGCCATGGAGCAGTACGTATCTCCATTCTTTATTCGTTATGGTGTGGAGTGTGTGAAATGGAATGCGTTTGTGGATTAAGATTGAAACCCCTCTTTTACCTCGATGTGGAGAGTGAGCAGCTGTCCCAATCCATCCGCGGCTTGGTTTCCCCGATTCATGTGCATCAAGGTGCATTTCCAGGAGGAAAGCAATGTCACTCTGCAAGTCCCGTAGGTGATTGAGAACTCACCGTCTTTTAATTTGGTGTCCCATCCCTTGTACGTTGAGGGTCAGTAAGCATAGATCAGCCATTTCTACTCAGCCATAATAGGTTTGTGGGCGGGTTAGAATGATGGGTAGTGAAGTCATACTAGAGAGTGTTTTGCTGATCAGGTGACATGTACATGTGTGTAATTAAAATCCCTAACAAATCAAACACGACTTCTAACATGTAGGTCGTAACACAAAGATTGGGACAATCAAACAGTATCCCAGTACTACATTGTATAAGTCCATGCCCAGGGAGAAGTAGGAGAGATAATGGAGATCTCACCCACATCCCTGGCATGCTGGTAGGCTTCACCCGTGGCCACCAGTACCTTGGAGAACTCACATGGGGTGGGGGCTGGGGCATTGAATGACCCAATGTGGAAGACGGATGTTGCAGTATTGGCCGTGTGAGTTGAAGTAGTTTGCTTAATGGCCATGGTGTTGTCGGCATCGTGTCCTTCCCCTGATTATCCTGATCAAGGACGGGGAGGGCAGGATCGAGTGTCCAGTGGGCCATTGCATAGTGAAGTCATAGGTAGGAGGATGATATGGATCAGAGTCTTTCAGGTTGGAGGTCGGGTGTCTTTGCGGCCGGGTCCAGTTGGTCGTCTGCCAGATCTCTGCCTTTTGCTTTTCGATCATTGCTGTTGTTGGTGGTGCCATTGTGAAGAGTCTGCACGGTTAGTTGGTCCTTCATCCTCTGTACCGGCGAGAAAGTCCATGGAGACGAATTCTTGGTGTAGTAAGAGGTGCCAGGCTTTCTCTGGGTCATCGAAGGAGGGTCATTTTTTGTCCACTTGGATGAACCAGATGGTGGGGAATCTCTTTCTCTCTCGAGACACTTTGGCGGAGTAATCCTTAAATACACGGACATCTGCCCCTTCCGTACAAATTGTGCCTGCAGCTCTGTAGGCATGCAGGATACCCATGCATGGAAGTTGAGGAGGCGTATTGTGATGGGCTGTGGTCGATCTCCTGCCGCAGGTCTTGGGACAGGGGCTCTGTGTATTCTTTTAATCATATATGTCCTTGGCTCTAGGCGGTATGCATATGCCTCAATGTCTGATCCCTCCGCCTGTTCGGAAAGACCGACAAGGCGAAAGTTGTTGCATTGCAAGCGATGCTCCTGGTCCTCAACTTTAACTCCAAAGCTTTGGACTTCCCTTATCAGACCGTCTAGTTCGGTAGAGGCCACTGCGCTATCATCTCCAAGTGCACTGATACGTTGTTCATTGTCCTTTGTGAATTCTGCTTGTACATTTAGACACGTCTGTACATCTTGAATGTCACATTTTATTTCCTGGACTGTGGTATTTGTCTCTTGGAGTCTCTTGTCTATGACCCTCTTTTCAGTGAGGATTGCTTGTAGTTAGTTTTGAACATCCATTTTGGGTTGTTGGTGTGAGGAGCGGTGTAAGCGTGTTTCTGTTGAGCTTAAGTCAGAGTCTCTTTTGATGTTACCCTCAGATGAGGGTTTTGCTATGCCCAGCTGGTGGGCAGTTGTCAGAGGGATGAAGTATGGGGAACCCTGTGACCCGTCACAGTAGGCAAGGTGTTACCTGGTGCTAGTTGTGGGGGTTGTAATGGTTGCACCTTTTGCCCACCTGGCCCGCCGGGTACTCCTTAAGCAGATACCTGCGACCCTGGTGTGTTAAGGAGCAGGGATAGTGGTCAATTTGATCCCCAAAGCCTGTGATCAGGGTGGACGAGTCGCCCAGTCCAGTGGCGTATATACTAGGCGATATTTGTTGCCATTGTCTGGCGGCATTGGAATGAATCACCTCCTTGTTACAGCCGATTTGTTAGTGCCTCTGTGGTAGTTTGATATCATATTTGGTCAGTTGGGCTGGGTAGTTGCAGGGGGTCCTTACCCTATGGTTGAAAATAGGGCACTCAGGATAGTAGGCGCATTGTGTGCAGCCCATTGCTACGGGGTGTTATAAGTCCGGAGCTTGGCTACTCCTCCTGAATGTGGTCCGGGGACCGGCGAGGCAGTCCGGAGGCCAGCCAGTGCTCCCCGATAGAGTTAGGATGGCCCCTCGCTGTTTTCTGTTGTGGTGCGGGTCTTCGGGCATCCGGTGTGCTGGTAGTTATTGTAGCCTGTGCGGGCATTTCGCTGTTAGTTTGTTTGGGCAGCAGCCCCTGTGAGTGGCATTATATTAATTGTGATACGGTTTAACTTGAGTGGTGTGAATTCCATGCAATTCAATTGTTGCCTCCTTCGGCTGGTGTTGATATGGTGCACCCCTTTGTTTTGGCCCATTTCGCTGTGCCCCTGTAGTGACTTGATATCAGTTGGGGTAGTTGTTCTTGGAAAGGTAGCTGCAGCGTGTGCAGCCAGGTGTCGCAGGGCATTAAGGATCCAGGGTTTGGCCTTCCCTCATGGACGTGGACTGGGGGCCGGCGTAGCTCCTTTGTGGTTAATCAGTGTTGTTGTGGGGGCAGACTGACTTAACGCTGTATCCTGTTGCATTGTCGGTCACTGGGGCGTCTGATGCACTGATGGGTAGTGGAGTCAGGGCAGGCCATATGCGGCTTTTGCTGGTCGACTCCACAGGCGGGTGAGGCCCTTATGAGCGGCGTTACGATTCTCGCGTCCCTCTTTTCCTCATGATGCAGATGGCTTACTATTTATTTAAACTACAAATTGGAGGTTATTTGGTTGTATATCATTCTATGATAATTCATTCATATATTATCTTGTGAGCGCAGTAAACTAGTTAACTTTCTATAGCTGTATAACATTCAATAGCTGATTTCATTATGTTTGTGCTTTTTTGTGTGGCGATGGGGAGAGGAAACTGGCAATGTTTACAGAATTAAGAGTATCTGCCGTTTTTAAAGGGGAAATTGATATACTTGACCAGTGCTAACGGTCTTTCAGTTTTTCTTGCCCTTAATGACTTTCTCTACCGATTGAATATGACCTTTGTCGTTTAGGGATTCAAGTATTTCCAGGCCCCATTGTGCGTGATTTTACTTCAGCGCTAATGCTATCGTACAAATTGATGAAAGTGCCTAAGGCCATATTAAGTGCCGAGATAGAGGTTGCTGTGAGCTTTATCTTATCTTCTTTTTTATTGTATTTATTTTCCTTTTCCCATTTACACCAATACAACAAAACCTCACATTACTTCCTAACCCCCAGCGGTCCCCCCTCGCTCTGGAGAACTGAAAATGACAATGTACTTCTGGGAATTAGAATTCGGTACCGATATGCATTGGCCGTTGAATGTTTACAATGGGCCTCATTATAAGTATTGCTGAATGGGTTAACGGGTGCCGCTAATGGTGGCAGACCTGTTAAACCCATTCCACAATATTACGAGGTTCCCTCGCGGGCCCCGATGTGGACATCTGGTTTTACCAGACGTCCTTATCGGGTCCCGCGAGGGGACCAGGGAGCTAACAACAGGCCGGTCGTAATCGGCCCTTTGTTAGCTTCCGTGCCCATTCCCATTGAGCCCTATGGGGGCTCAAATGGGAATGGGGAAGGTCCGGGCCCGGGTTCCCTGAGGGAGGAATTACCAGGCCCTCCAAACTCGGAATGGCCCGGTAATTCCCCATTCAGGGAACCCAGACACGGTTTTGGAGGCAGCCATGCCCTTATTAATGCATGGCTGCCTCCAAAGTCGTAATGAGGCCCAATGTATTCAATATGTTTAGATTGTGTAGACATATGGGCCTCATTACGAGTTTGGAGGCAGCCATGGTGCTATTAGCACCATGGCTGCCTCCAAACCGGGCTCCATTACCGGGTTCCTTCAATGAGGAATAACCGGGTCATTCCAACATTGGAGGACCCGGTAATTCCTCCTTGAAGGAACCATTCCCCATTCCCATTTGAGCCCCCATAGGGCTCAATGCGAATGGGGAGGGAGGTAATAACGGGCACATTACAAATGACCCGTTATTACCTCCCTCTTCCCCTCGCGGGACCCGGAAAAGACGTCTGGTTTTGGTGCCTGGTTTTACCAGACGTCTGTTCCGGGTGCCACAAAGGGAACCTCATAATTAGAGCTCCCGTAATGAAGGGTGCCGCTCCTGTACCGGCACCCTTCATTCCGGGACCGCAAGGGTCGTAATGAGGCCCATAGTGTATACTGATAACAACTACGTAAGTAAGACAAAACCAGGCACCAATCTTGTCTAAACTTCAAATAATCCCCCTGGATGTTATATGTCACTCATTCAATCGCTAATCCTCATTTTAGCTAGCCATTCATGTTGCGTAGGGGCCACCCTGTTCTTCCAATTCCTAGCAACTACTAGGATAGCTGCCAACACTAAAATCATGTATGCTTTAAATTGTGATCTGCTTTATGGCACTGCTTCCCTGTCCCAAAGACCCAAAAGGCATGTCTCCATTCATAAGGCAATGCTCGCTTTAAGCATTTTATTAATTGAAGACATAACCTGGTCCCAGTCTCCCCTTCCTTTACAGGCCCTCTAACACTCGATTGACGCATCTGGAAACATCGGGCCTCATTCCAATATTGGAGGTAGTCCTGGCGCTATTTGCGCCATGACTGCCTCCAATAATGGATCCGAGTCCGGTGTTGTTCAATGGGGACTTACCGGTGTAGTCCGATCCTGGCGGGACCGGTAAGTCCCAATTGAACAAACCATTCCCCATTCCCATTTGAGCCTCCATAGGGCTCAATGGGAATGGGGAAGGCGCTAATTACGGGCCTGCTAATGGCAGGCCGGTAATTAGCAGCCTGGTCCCCTAACGGGACCCGTAAGGGACGTGTGGTCCCTTGCGGTTCCCGTTAGGGGACCTTGGAATTGGGCGGCAGGGGATTACGGGCACCGGTCTCCTTACCGGTGCCCGGTATCCCCTACCGCCCGACTCGTAATGACCCCCATCGTCTGTTAACTCACCAGGGTATAATGCCATTGAAGCAGAACTTTGTACAAGATTTCCCTTATGTGGATGGATCTGGTCAGTTTGGGGATATTACCCCAGAGACAATCCCAGTCCTCTTGAGCAATATTGTGACCCAACGTCCCTTCCCACTTGCCCATATAGGGCCATGTCATGGTCCCTGGGTTTTCCGTAATGATTTTGTGTAGTGATGATAATGTATGTTTATCCCCCGATTGGGTGGTAATGTATTTTACAAACAAAGTCAATTGTCTATTCTCAACTGATTTATTGTGTGGATGTGATACCCATTAATGCAAATGGTTGTAACTAAGTCTGTCTCCTTCCCTCAAATCAAAGTTTTTTTTACGCTGTTCGAAGGACATTACTTCCTGTTCATGCATAATATCTCTTAACTGTAAACACCCCACCTCTTTCCAGCATCTAAAGGAGTTCCCCATCATTCCCAGGGAGAACTGTGGGTTGCGAAACAAGGATGCGAATGGGGACGGTATTAACAAGATCTCTTTACTTTTCAACAGATCGTCCCATGATATGATATGATATGGCCTTTGTAACGCGCCTATACGCAGGTGTTTCAAAGCGCGACGAGGCAAGGGAGGGGAACAGAGGGAAGAGAGAGACAATGATCTTACTAGGCCAGGTGATATTGAGATTGCGCAAGTGCAAGGGTGGGGGAGTTCAAGAGGGAAAGGGGAGGGGAAATGCAGTACAAAAACAGTAAATAAATAAAAACAATAATTAAGAACTATAAATAAGAAATGCGGCCAGCTTGTGGCAGGTGCAAGGTAAGTGCAGACATCAGGTAACGAGTGTTGGTAGGGGACTGTAGCAATACAGAAACAGCCCCAGAGTGCAAGGGTTGCCACGGGGGCAGTGCATGTGTGCAACAGACGGGGAGGGGACCTGGGTCGAAAAACAGAGGGTAACCAGGTGACCAGTGCAATTTCAGATTCAGCCAGGAATTCAGCAGGGGAGAGGAGGAGAGAAAGCAGAAGCAAAGAGGAAGGTCTTGAGTTGCTTCCGGAACCGGAGATGGTTCTCAATTTTCAGAGAGGCAGGGAGGCTGTTCCAGTGGGAGGGCCCAGCCGAAGAAAGAGATCTACCACCAACTCGTTGCTTGGAGAAGCAACTGACCCTCAGGGAGTTGGAGGCGGATGAGCAAAGAGCTTGAGAAGGAAGATATTTAGGAAGAGAGAGTTGAAGGTATTGAGGCCCCAGGCCACAGAAGGCCTTCTGGACAGGGCAGAGGGTTTTGAACTTAATCCTCGCTGCCACTGGAAGCCAGTGCAGAGATTTCAGTCCTGGAGAGAAATCATCCCTGGGCTTGAAGCCAAGGACAAGTCTTGCAGTCCTGTTTTGGATGAGTTGCAAAGGGCGGAGGGAGAGTAGAGGCAGGCAGATTTAGAAAGAGGATGTTGCGGTAGTCCAGCCTAGAGAGAACCAGAGTTCTGGAGACAGTGAGCTTCTGGGGGAAGGAGAGGAAAGGAAGAATACCTCTGAGGAGGTGCAGCTGGTAGTGTGACTTCTTAGAGACGTCAGAGATGTGAGGAGAGAAGGAGAGTGTGGAGTCAAAGATGACCCCAAGATTTTTAGCCTCACAGGCGCAGGAAGCAGTGGGAGCAGGAACAGGGCGATGAGAGGCCAGCCAGAGAGCGACTAGAAAGGAGGAGACCCCTTGGGAACACCACAGGTACAGGCAGAGGAGAGGAAGGACCCAAGTTGGACCTGGGAGGGTCGATCAGTGATACCCAAGTCAGCCAAGCCAGGGTTGATCAGTGGTACCCAGGTTATCACGGAGATGGTTGAGCAGCATAGCATGGTTGACCATGTCGAAGACAGAAGGCAGAAGAGAGATCAAGTAAGATGAGGACACAGCATGTGTTGGAATAAAGGTTGGAGAGCAGGTCTTCACGGATGTTCAGGAGAGCAGTTTCTGTGCTTCTGGCAGCTCTGAAGCCAGGCTGATGGTCATGAAGACAACCAACAGATTCAGTGTGTAGATTAAGCAGGGAGATGACCAGCTTTTCCAGGAGCTTGCCCAGGAAAGGGGTTATGGATATTGGGTGATAGTTAGCCGGGCAGGCCGGGTCGGCAGAGGGTTTCTTAAGAAGGAGGTGCACATGGGAGTACTTCAGGGGGAAGGGAAGACTCCAGTGGCGAAGGAGTGGTTGCAGAGGTTGGCCAGAGCAGGATCCAGGGTGTCAATGTGGTCCTTAATGGTTTTGGGGGAACAGGGGTGAACTTGTTTTGACGAGACTCATAGATCAGACTTGCCTAGAAACCTCGCCTGGGAAGAACAGGGGAAAGGCCGAGAAGGAGGGAGGAGAGGTGGCCGAAGAAGGTCCAGAGGAAGAGCAGGGAGTAGGAGGAAGTGGGGGAGAGGAAGAGAGAGAAGACAGGATGTCCTGAGTTTTGGAGATGAAATGAGAAGCCAGACCCGTGCAGAGGGCCTTGGAGGGGACAGGAGAGGTAGAGACTGCAGCAGGATTGGCCAGTTCTTTTCAGATTTTAAAGAGTTCCGCCGAGTTGTTAGATGCCGCTGAGACTCGGGCTTGGATGTGAGCTCTCTTCTTGGTGTGGCCAGAGAGCCGGTATTGCCTTTGTAGCAGGCGGCAGGCCAGTTTGTCAGAAGATGTACCGGAAGCACGCCATTTCCTCTCAGCCACCCTGCCCTTGCGTTTGATGGTGACGAGGTCAGAGTCGTACAAGGCATTACACTTGGCTTTGGGCTTCAGGCGGATCCTCCTGACCGGGGCAAGAACATCAAGAGTATCAGATATAGCAGAGTGGAGCATCGAAAGGGCTGTGTCAGGGTGTGTGTCAGCCAAAGGGGTGGGGGGGTGAGAAAGTGGTGGCAAAATCCTCAATTGACACACGATTCATGGGTCAGATAAACAAGAAGATGGGTGGCAGTGCTGGCGGGGGCTTGGCCTGAGGGGTGGAGAGGGTGAGCAGGGAAGAAAGTAGAAAGTGATCACTCCAGGAGAGAGGAGTGGTGAGAGGGATAGAAAGGGGAAGGTCTGAAGAGATCAGAACATCCAGAGTGTGCCCTGCAGAGTGAGTCGGGCCAGATGGGAGAATAGAGAGTGAGAGAGAGCTGCAGAGGTCACGATAGAGTCCAGAGGAAGGACAGGAAGCATCCAGTGGATGTTAAAGTCCCCAAGAAGGAGGAGTTGAGTGATCGAGACCAGGAGGGAAGAGGAGAGGTCAGCCCACTCAGAGAGGGAGGAGGATATCGGACCGGGTAGCCGATGGATGGTAGCCACAGTAAGGGAATGGCCAGGAGAGAGCAGACGAGGCATTCGAAAGAGAAGTAGGCCTGTGTTGGAATGACAGAGGCAGGGATCCACTCAGAAAAGATCAGGGCTCCACCCCCTCCGGAACAGTTGGATCTGGGAGTGGAGAGGATCTTGTAGCCATCAGGGAGGAGAGTGCCAAAGCTTGTGTCAGAGCTGGCCGTGAACCATGTCTTGGGGAAACCAAGGACATCAAGTTCTTGCAGGAGATGGCAGATGTCAGAGGAGTGTTTGACAGCAGAGTTGAGAGTGTCAATGTGGAGAAGGTTGCTGTCCTTGAATGACTTCCGGGAGGGGTACAAATCAGAGGTACGCCCTGCGGAGGTGAAGTAGAAACCTGAGGGGGAGGATAGTGCAAGGTAGCCAAGGAGGAGACAGCAGGGGCAGGCAAAGAGGCTATGGGGGGAAGTGAGTGGACAGCAGGAGAGGAAAGGAAATTGATGAGGCACGGGGAGCGTCTATCAAAGAGGATTAGATTGGCCTGAGGGCCTTGGACCAAGACGGTACCATTTTGTAAACTTCTTTCTACCAGATTTAGTGAGGAGAGCAGGATAGTCGATAGAGAAGCAGTTTGAAAAGATAGGAGAGACCGAGAGCACCATATAGTGAGTATGTAGAGGAGAAAAGAGGAAGGGTGTGGGAGGAGTAAGGGAGAAACACTAGGGAAGGACACACGCAGAAGCGACAGAGAGAGACGAGACAATAGTAGACAATTGGACAAGACGACAGGAGCTTAGATAATAATAGAAACGTTTGATAGGTGAATGATTTGCTAGGAGGCAAAAACCTCAGGACAGTGCTACTTCACAATGCGATTTAAATAACAGAGGAAAAACACACCCAAGTCTGAGAGTCCTGTACGCGGGGAAAAGGCCTTGGTTTCACAATTCAATTTTAAATACTTTCACAGTGCAATTTAAATAACGAAGGAAAAACACACCTAAGTCTGAGAGTCCTGTAATTGGGGAAAAGTCCTAGGTTTCACAATTCAATTTTAAATACTTTCACAGTGCAATTTAAATAATGGAGGAAAACGCACCTAAGTCTGAGAGTCTGTTACGAGGCCAGATTCTCCAGGGTAGAGTGAGGCTGTATCTCTAAGCTGGGCCACTCCTACCTTAATTAGTTGCTGCTGGTTGACGGCTGGCCACTGGCTTGCCCTGCTGACACCTGCAGGCACAAGCTGGAGCCACCTCTGTAGGAGCTGCCCTTTGCCTTGGGGCCCCTAGCCACAGGGGCTGCCGGGCAGAGGGCCCAGGAAGGTCAGCTAAAAGGAACTATCAGGCCAAAGAAGGGAGGAGGGGTGGGCTGAGAGGAGGGAGGCACTGGATGCGGAAGGTAAAACGAGGACAAGGGGGGCAGCAAGAGGGAGACACATGGCCAGAGGGCCTACCAAAGTGAAACACAAGTTCAGCAGATGCAGTAATTTGACACACATACATACTTCCTGGTCTATCTGCTTTCTGCAAGCCTACAGGACCTCACCTAATGGGGTAGCTACCACTGCCGTATCCATTTTGATCCACTGCTTCTTTACATCAATCGCAAACCAATGCTTAATCGCCCTCATTTGTGCAGCTTGAAAGTCATTTATTTATTTATTTTGACATCTGTAAGGCGCACCTAACCCTAGGGCATCTGGGCACTCATTTTTGTGAATACATAGGGCCTCATTCCGAGTTGGGCGGTAAGGGTTAAGGGTTAACGGTCACCGGTAAGGAGACCGGTGCCGTTAAACCCTTACCGCCCAATTCAGAGTTCCCTTAGCGGGACCCCCAAAGGATGTGTGGTTTGACCACACGTCGTTTGCGAGTCCCGTTAAGGGACCAGGGTGCTAATAACGGGCCCGCTATTTGCGGGCCCGTAATTAGCGTCTTCCCCATTCCCATTGAGCCCTATGGGGGCTCAATGGGAATGGGGAATGGTTGGTTGAATGGGGACTTACCGGGTCCGCACAGGTCGGAATGTCCCGGTAAGTCCCCATTCAACCAGACCGGACCTGGACCCAGTTTTGGAGGTGTCCATGGCACCATGGCTACCTCCAAACTCAGAATGAGGCCCATAGTGTGGTAACAGTTACAATACAGTTGAGAGTACATCATATATAAATGTAAAAATCCATAAATTGGTATAGTTTAAAAGTTGAAATTCAGCAGGAGGCATAAAGTTAACAGTATTGGTCTGCGTAGATATGTGAGGTGACATGAGAGAGGATTAGGTTAATTTAGACGATCTTGTGAGAATAGCCAATGGTAAACATTTGGGACTGCCAGGCCCCCTCTATATATCAGGGCCATTAATATTTGTAGGGCCACTCTCTGCTTTTTATTGTTCATAATGCAGTTAAAAGCTTATTTAGTGTTCTGAAAAAGGTCTTAGGAAGAGGAATTGGTAGGGCTTGAAAAGAATAAAGAAACCTTGCAAAGGTCACCATTTTAATCGAGGCCATCCTGTCCATCCACAATATGTTAAGGGTGCTTCAGCGTCCTAGATCCATTTTTTGTGTTACTTAAAAGATTTGTATAGTTTGCTCCATAAATGGAGTCCAGCAACTTTGTGATGTTAACACCCAAATACTGGATCCCAGCAAACACAGCCCACTGAAATGGAGAACAGTCCCACACCCTCTCTAATAAGTCCCCTGTCAGAGACAGATTTAAAATGTCCAACTTGGTTATATTTATTTTTAAACCTGCCACCTCACAGTATATTATTTGATCATAATAAAACAGGTCACATATATTACGTTAGCTCTGTAAACTCACATTGTAACATAACAGCAAAACACCACATTAATGGGGAATCTATAGCTCTGTGATACATATGCATAAAGCCTATACACATGATTCTGAGATGTCCGCCGATGGGCAAGATGCGTGTTGAGAGCGCTCCCGACCCCCCGGGCCTACAACATTAAAGAAAGTATAAATGTGCCTTACCCGTGCGGGGATATACTAGCGGGAGTGGGGGTACGGAGACAGAGGAGGAGGAGAGAAGCAGATGGGACCGGAGGTGTCCTGCAGCGCTTCAGAGTTTACTCTGCACCGAGCGTTGGGTGACCTGCCTGCGGTGTGTAGCGGGCGTGGCGAGTTGGAGCTCTCCAGCTGCCAAATCTTGTAAGATGGGGGGGAAATAAGGACGGCAGTCCCAGCAGCTGGCAGGCGGAGTGACCGGGAGCCTGCAGAGGCCCCACTGGGAAAAGTCACGCAGAGGGAACCGGGGTACTGTCGGCCCGGCCCCAAAACAGAAACAGAGGAGAGCAGGTGCAATGACACGGTAAGGCCTGGGATACGAGGAGGAGAAATTTGCAGCGGGCAAAGAGAGCCCAGAGGAGAGAGAGCCAACGACAGCAGAGTGTCAGCAGTAAGCATCGATCGTGGGGGATGAGGAGCACCAGCCGCCCTCCCTAACTAGGAGAGAGGAGCAGGGAAGAGTGTAAACAACCGGCACCCCAAAGTTGAAAGGGAACAACCCCCCGACAGCCCCAAAATCAGGAAAGAAGGCCTAGGAGAGGGACCTGCAGAGACTCTGGCAGAGGGAGGAGGACACAGCACAGGAGAGTGGGCAAGGGCCCTCGGCCGGGGGAGCCAAGTGAGATCAGGGGCCCCTTACAAGATAAGGACAAGGTGGTCACACAAGAGGTCCTCTGCCAATACTTTGTGGATTTGGTGAGAATATTGCAGACACCATTCAGTCCCAGCTGAACTTGATGCAAGGGGAACTTTCCCTCGCCCTGCAAGAGGTTAGAGGGGAGATGTCAACGCTAGAAGAACGGGTTGATGCAACAGAATGTGCCTTGCAGGAGGTGGTGGAGGACACCTAAAAAATAGATGAGCTGGTTGAACAACTAGCCAGGGCCATGCAAACTTTGAAGACCCAGAGTCAGGACCTTGAAGCCCCCTCAAGGAAGGCCAATATTAGAATTAAAGGCCTTAATGAGTGGTTGACAAGAATATTCGAATGATGGCACAGCAGGTTTTTGGGGATCTTCTTGGGGAGGAGGATTGGTCTACTATAGAGTAGGACTGCATCCACAGAGTGGGGCCTAAAAGGGGGGAACCCGGGAACAGACCCAGGGATGTTGTGGTTGCCTTACACAATACAGACAGAAGGAGAGGCTCCTGGCGGCTGCGAGGAAGGTAACATTGATTAGCTATAACAGGTCTGAAATCCAGTTGTTTCAAGATTTAGCCCAAACCACTCTGACGAAGCAGAGGCTGATGGTGCTGATGGTGCGGACCGTCACCCGAGTGGAAATACGATACAAGTGGACTTTTCCCTTTGGTCTACTTTTCGAATGGGAGGGGAAGCAACATCGAATCACCACATGCGAGGAAGGTTTGAGGATCCTGCGATTGTAAGAAGATGAGTCTCAAAAATAAGAGTAAAGAGGGAGGTGTGAGCGGCTCAAAAGGAAAAGATGGGAACGGACAACATTTTCAAAGAAAGGAGCCAAGAAGCGGGCTCTGAGGGGTCCGGAGATGCCGACACCTAAAGAAGGCGGAAGAGGAGAGAAGTGCCAACCAGATACGATGCAGGCGACCCACCACGCTGATGCTATGGTGAGTGTGCAGACAGTTGGTGTTCACCACCCAGGGAGGAGTGATATGAGTGGGAACGGGGGGGGAGAGTCCTCTCGGTCTGACCATGGTGGTTGGGATACCTGCACGTTATTACTATGGGCTTCAGCTCCCGGAATGGAAAACCCGGGGTGGGGACTGGAGACTGGCTGAGCCGATCAGAGTTTGGGGGGAGGGATAAAGGGGGATGAGGTGGGCAGAGTGGACATTTGTTCAGTGGGAGATCGGAGAGCCACCCTACTATAGATTAAATGCACAACGTTAAGATAATTACCCTCAATGCTCAATGTAAGGGGTCTAAATTCGCTGACGAAGAGGAAAAGGGTAGAACAATTCTCAGACAGGGAAAACGCAGAGTGGGTAACACTCCATGAAATGCACATTCGGAAGGTGGACAGACATACACTTAGGTTGAGATGGTATGCCCAGGTGATCCAGACCAATGACATGGGGAAACGAGGGGGAGTGCTCTTAGCACTCTAAGCACAACCGGGGGTGTGGGTTACAGAAACGAGGGGGGATCAAAAAGGAATATATGTTATGGCCAATATCACTTGGGGTGGGCAGGGGTATACCCTGGCAATACTATACGGCCCCAATATGAGGCAGGAGAAATTCCAGTGGACAGTACTGTGTGGGCTCTAAAAGTTTGCGACGGGGAGGATAGTGCTGACGGGAGACTTTAACTTGACGTGGGACCCTGACACAGACAGGAGTGCATGGATATATCACAGTCAGAGGGCCCCAACCAGGAAAACGAAAGAGGGGATGGAGCGGTTGAGTCTGGTAGACACATGGAGGGAACTAAAGGGGGGGCAGTGGTTACATGTTTTATTCCCACGTTCATAGGTCCTTTTCAAGAATAGATTATGTATGGCTGGCCCGTACCCTCCTGAGCCAGGTGGGGGAGATGGAGCGGGGGCAATAGTACTCTCTGATCATGCCCCTATCGGCCTCTCACTGCGAAGGAGGGGAGGGGGTCTGGGACTATGGAGATGGTAAACTTTCAGAGCACCTCCTTAATGACTCAGTGATTTTCGAGGAACTGAGGGAATGGATTAAGGACTTCTTTGCGATAAATGGATTGCAGGGGATAGAGGCACACACTGTTTGGTGCCGTGTTTAAAGCCACTATGAGGGGGGAGTTGATAACTAGGAAGGTACAAAGAGACAGACAGAGAAACAAGCTGCAAAAGGACCTTGAGGATCAGTCATAGGGGGCAATATCCAGAATGGAGAAAGATGTAAGTAGTGTGGTCCGGAAGGAATACAGGGTGATCAGGGGCCAACTGGATGTCCTCCAAGCTAAGAGGGCAGGGAAATCACTCCTGTATCTCGAACAGAAATTCTATATCAAAGCTAACAAGGCAGATAGATTATTGGCTAGACAGCTAAGAAAATAAGAAGGGTCCAGGACCATAACGAAGATCAAGTCCGGGCGGAAGGGGGAGTGCACCTCAAATGAGGATATCCTGGATTCAACAGACTGGCCAGAAGAGGGGGCTCAGAGAGAGTACCTGGAGAGGTCCTCATTGCAAAAGGTTTCCCGGGAGCAAAGGGAAGTGTTGGATAGGATAATCACCCCAGAGGAGGTGAGGGCCGCAATTTGGTCACTACTGAAGGGGAAAGCCCAAGGACTGGATGGCTATCTGGCAGGCTTCTATAAAACATTTAGGGAAGTCCTGATACTGATTTTCGCGCCCTTGTTCAACTCTTTTGGGAAGACGGGGAGCATTGCCCGATCTATGGAGGAGGCCACAGTGCTCTTGCTTCTGCAGCCTAACAAAGACCCGGAGCTATCTGGGTCATACCGTTCCATTTCCCCGATTAACTTGGATGCAAAATTGTATACCAAGATGTTGTTGACCCGATTAAAGAGGTTGCTCCCGGAATTATTCGGGTGGACCAATCAGGATTCATCAAGAATAGACATGCTCCAACAAGAAGCATAGGGTATGCCATTTTACAGAGAAAGCTTCTCTGACCGACACCCCAGCAGCGGTCTTGGCCTTGGACGCTGAGAAAGCTTTTGACTGTGTGAAGTGAACATTTATTTTCCTCACTATAGAGGCCATGGAGTTGGGGGAAGGGTTCATTAACATGTTGAGGACTAACTATAGAGATCCAACACTCCACCTAACAATGCATGGCCGGCTCTCGGAGAGCATAGGAATATCCTGGGGCACAAAGCAGGGTGCCCACTCTCCCCGCTCCTATACGCAATTGTTCCAAGCATTTTGCTGTACCATGATAGCATGATGACGTGACTAGACGTTCAGAGCACCGAGCTACAATTTGATTTTATATAGCAATGATGCCATCCAGACCATCTTGTCCCTGAAGCATCATATTAAGGACATATAATAACATGGCCAGACAATTTGGGCACCTTGCAGAAAACTGATAACAAGAGAGTTGCATTTGAGCGCCTTGTGAACAACTGATATGTCACTAGACACTAAGAATTGTTGTTGCAGCCCTGGGCTGATGAGGAGTGTCTTTGTGAAATGTTTACTTGCATCACAGACTGAAGGGTTTAATCCAAGGTAACATTGGTTTGCATTAGAAGTGAAAAAGCCGCCCATCAAGTGACATGCAAGCTAATAATTGTGGCGTTTCCCTTTGGGCCTTATATAAACTCCATGAAGAGCCACTTTGGGTGGCTGGGAGATGTTTAGAAGAGACACGCTGATGCAAGGAGTGGCTGCTGACAGACCTGTCAGACAAACCAGAGGGGATGCAATGCTATTAGAAGCTTGCATCTTATAAAACATGTTTTGCATTGAGAATGGCTTGACTTCAATCTGTGCTAAGGCTGGTCTTTCTTTATTCTCTGATAGATGATTGATGCATTGTTTTCATTACTGCATTTCATTTTTAATGAGGTATTCCCAAAACATGCTTTTATTTAGCTTGGGGTTGGAACTGATTGAACAGAGCAGTGTGTCTTTCTTAAAGGGAATTGTGAGTTGTGCCATATGTGGGACTCTTTGGTTTTTGAAGAGATGTTTGCAGCCCATGATTATAAGTGGAGTTTGGATTGAACACAATAATATGATTGGTGCCCGATACAAGGGTAGTTTTTGTTTGAACATTTTGAGTACGTTCAAACTGAAGACTTATATGTTTGTAAATAAATGCTATTTTATAAACAACGTTAGTCATTTGTGACTCAGGAATGTGGAGACACTGTGTTGTTTTAAAGTATTATGTCTCTGTTCCAAATATGCCATTCTGTTTTGTTATCTTCTCTATCCCTTTTATAAATATGTGCTATTGTGAACATGTTGCCGATCCAGTGCTTGGGTCAAAATTGGGATTTGTTGACCAGGAGCAAAGAGCAGCTCCTGGGTATCAGGCATCACCCATTAGGCAGGAGCTATTAATGAGGAACCAGGACTCAGCCTGTAGCGTGCAGCAAATGTAACATGAGCGCAAGATGCAAACATGAACTTGTTGGCTATTTGCATATTATCCAATATGCTTTGAATGTCCCTTAGGCGTGTGTTTTATTCTCCTGTAAACATTCCCAAAACTACACAGTTAATATCATATAGCTATGTGGGTTTGGCACAACTTGTCCGAGAGGAGTCAAGTGTAGCTCCTACTAGATATTAGTGTCAAGCTAACCAGGCTCCCCTTGGCTATAACCAGGAGCTAAATAGTTCCTAGCTCCTGGCAATTTTATATATAATGAAGTAAGAAGTAAGAAGGGTTGTTGTGCTTGTGTTTATGGGTTGGGGAGGTACACATGGTTTGAACTCACATGAGGTGAACAAACAAACCCAATCAATCTATCCATTGTAGCAGATTAAAACTCAGTATTATAATCTGATGAGAAATGTGGTCTTCTGCACACTGAGGCAACAGCCGATTACTACCCAGTCACATGAAAAGTGTGCTAGACCCTCAGCTAAGCTGTGAGAGGGGGGCTTCATCCTCCCTATTAGGGTCAGCGGTCTGTCTAGCTTGGGTGGGTCTGCCGAACCTATGACATTTGGCGCCCAATGTAGGGCTTGATATGTATTCAGCTTTTCAACCTCTGGCGCCCATTCATATATGCTTTCCTGATAATTACAAATCCAAGCTGAAACAAAACATCAGGACATCAAACTAAGGGAAATGGAAATGCAACATCTTGAAATGAAGAAATTGTCTCTTGAAAATGTTTCTATCCCAGAGTCTTCTAGGTCTTCCAGTCCAAAGAGACCTTGCATGCCTAAAGAAGCAGTGAGTAAATATGATGTGAAACTTGATATTTTGGATTGGTTGGGTGCTTTTGAATATAACTATGGTATTCAGTGCTTCACAGGGAATCTCATTTGATTCCAGGTTGCAACTGATGCTGTAATGGAGGTGGGGGAACTTGAAAGATTGGAGTATGAAAATGTGAAGCTAGCTTTAATAGCTAGATTTGGGAAAACTCTTTCCCAGTACCTTAACAGGTTTAGGACCCTCAAAAATATTGATGGTACCCCTGGGCTGCCTGGGTGTGTGAATGTTTGAAAAACTTAGATGGTCGGGTCAAGGGTTACAGAGCGCTCTCCTTTGAACTCCTTTGAAGGAATGAGAAATCTATTTTTGTTGGAGTCTATTTTTGATGCCTCCTCTCCTGATCTGAGACAGCACTTGGCTGACCCAAAAGAGATTGACCCCAAGAAGCTAGCAAAGGCTTCTGACTTGTGGGTTGCCAACAGGGCTACTCACAAGGATTCTGGGGCCACTCAGAAAAAGGATGAGGGGAAGCTGAACAGGAAAGATGCCAAAAAGAATTCTAAATCCTCCCATCCAAAAGAGGGCCACACACATAAGAAGGGTAAGCCATTTGGGAAACCAGATCAGACTACTGGTCAGCAGATGGCCCCATTTGTCAAAACATTTGGAAAATGTTATGCTTGGGGTAAACTGACCATGTGAAAGGGAATCCCAGATGCAAGGGTAAACCTTCAGGGGTCCACACTGCTCCTTAACCTTCATCCCTGAGGGAGAAGTACATATGGCAAGTGGAAACTTTCAACTATTGGCTGAAGACCCCGTAGGAGTCTCTGCCAGTGTTTCTTAGGTGTCCCTGGGTCTGTGGGAACAGCAGAATGTAGATGTGTATAACTATACCAGATAGCACAAAAGAATACTACAAGGACAGTATACTTGTAAATGATCAGGATACCCCTGCCATTAGAGACACTGGGGCCAGCATTACAGTGGTTGATGAAACATTTTTCAAACCTGAGGATGTTGCTAAATCATCCAAAGGCCCCACTAAGCTTGCTGGAGGCCCTATCCAGATGGTTCCAATACTACCAGCTCTTGTCTAGTGCAACAATATGACTGTAAGAATACCTGTCAGTGTACAAAGTGAGGTGCCTGGGAGAGTTCTGTTGGGGAATTACTTAAGAACTCTTGGAGTTGTATCAAGCACCCCCAGGCCTCCCATTGGAAGGAAGCTGGAGCAGACTAGGAAGGCAAGAGAGCTCACTTTAAATGACTCCCAGTGGGTTTTTACAGAAGAACCTATAACACCCAGTCCACAGGAAGAGCAAACCTCTATTTCCAGGAAGAAAGAGACAAAGGGGAAACCCCACGTCTCAGGAAACTAGAAAAATAGCACTCCTGTGCATCAATCCAGGACATCCCTGAGAGGACAGTCCAAAGTCACACCTGTGACTACTCCACCAGCTGAGGCTGAGCGTGAGGTTCAACCAGAAGATGGTAAATCAGCTACTAATGACACAGAGCTGGAGGAAGACCTTCCCCCTGTTGGAGATCTGGATCCTAAAGACCATTCTGAGATGCAGACTTTGCTTGCAAAAGGTGGCCCCTGTAGGGCAGACTTCAGCAGAGGTCAAAGAGAGTGTCCTACTCTTGAAGGACTTTGCCAACAGGCAACTTCCCAGCTGGAAGGGGAAGAGCCAGGGAAGCACAGGTTGTACTGGGAGGATGGCCTCCTCTACAGTGGACCTATTGAGTCTACCCCAGGAGACTACAGAAGACTTGTAGTGCCCCAGGAGGTGAGACCTCAGTTTCTACAGTTAGCCCATGAGATTCCTTTGGCTGGTCACTTAAGCATAAGAAGACCAAGGAAAGGCTTTCTCTTTAATTATGCTGGCCTAAGATAGGGTTTGATGTAGATAAATTCCGTAGAAGCTGTCACACTTGTCAGACGTCTGGCAAGAGTGGAGTCACGAATGTGGCACCTTTGGTGCCTCTCCCAGTGGTGGGAGTCCCTTTTGAGAGGATAGGAATTGACATTGTTGCTCCCTTAGACCCTCCAACATCTTCAGGTAACCGATTTATATTGGTTGTGGTAGACCATGCTACCAGGTATCCTGAAGCCATACCTATGAGGACTGTTACTTCCTAGGCAGTGGCTAAGGCCCTACTTGGTATTTTTTACCAGAGTAGGTTTTCCTAAGGAGGTTATCTCAGACATGGGATCCAACTTTATGTCCCACTACATGCAAGCCATGTGGAGAAACTGTGGAGTGACCTACACGTTCTCAATAGCCTACCATCCCCAAACCAATGGCTTGGTGGAGAGGTTTAATAGAACTATTAAGAGCATGATAGGTGCTTTAGAAAAACCCCTTAGAAGAAAGTGGGACCTTCTACTGCCATGCCTTCTCTTTGCTTATAGAGAAGTCCCTCAGGAAGGGGTTGGCCTCAGTCCCTTTCAGCTTCTCTATGGTCATCCGCTTAGGGGTCCATTGGCCCTAATCAAGGAGGGGTTGGAGAGTGCTCCTTCCCACAAGCCAGTGAGAGTCACTGACTATGTGTTAGGTCTCCGAAGGAGAATGACACACATGATGACAGAAGCTTCAGATAACTTAAAAGCAGGTCAGGCTCTGGTGAAGCATTGGCATGACCAGAAGACCAACATGGGTGAGTTTACTCAAGACCAGCTAGTTCTAGTTATGGTACTTACAAGGCAGAGGGCCTTACAGGACAAATGGATTGGACCCTGTGGGAACACTTGGAGAGGTCAATTATTTGGTGGATTTAGGCAACCCTAAGGAGTCCTCAGGGTCTTTCACACCAACCGCCTGAAGGCCTATGGGCCTCATTATAAGATCGGCAGAATGGGTTAACGGGTTCCGCAAATGGGTGCGGACCCGTTAACTCCATTCCGTGCGATTACAAGCTCCCCTCGCGGGATCTGGTAAGGAACGCCTGCTCAAACCAGACGTCGTTACCGGGTCCCGCGAGGGGAAGAGGGAGCAAACAATGGGCCGCTCGTAATCGGCCCATTGTTTGCACCCTCTCCCATTCCATTGAGCCCTATGGGGGCTCAGATGGGAATGGGGAATGTCCGGGCCCGGGTTCCCAGAGGGAGGAATTACCGGGACCTCCGTACTCGGAATGACCCGGTAATTCCCCATTCTGGGAACCCGGTAAGAGAGCCCCGTTTGGCGGCAGCCATGGAGCTTATGGCTCCATGGCTACTGCCAAACGCGTAATGAGGCCCTATGTCTCTAGACCAGAACTGGGAGCTTTGCTTCTAGCCCCTTCTCAAGAGGAGGGGGAGAGTGAACCTCTGCCTGACCTCCTCAGGGGACAACCTTTAGATGGAAAGTAGAAGGAGTTAAACTCTCTTCTGATCTGACACTGGAACAACAGGAGGAATGCAAAACTCTGTTAAATCAGTTTGCCCCTTTGTTTTCACATTCACCAAGCTTGACCCCATGGGGCCAGCATGAGATTCTCACTAGTGACTGTTTACCTGTTAAAAGCAGAGGTTACAGGATGTCAGACCATGTAAGAATCCACATAAAGGAAGAGGTCAACAAGATGCTTGATCTCGGGGTAATAGCGCCATCTACAAGTCCATGGTCTAGTCCAGTTGTCCTAGTGCCAAAGGCAGGATCCAAGGAGTTGAGATTCTGTGTGGACTATCGAGCTGCTAATGCAGTCACCACGACTGATGCCCATCCTTTACCTAGGACAGATGAGCTTGTGGACAAACTTGGTTCAGCCAAGTACCTCAATACATTTGACCTATCCTCAGGCTATTGGCAAATAGCTCTGTCGGACCATGTCAAGAAGAAAACTGCATTTTCATCCCAAGGTGGCCTCTACCCGTTTAAGGTAATGCCTTTTGTACTAAAGAATGCACCTGCTACATTCCTAAAGATGGTAAATCATGTTCTGAATGGGGTGGGGGACTTCTGCATGGCATACTTGGATGGCATTGCAGTGTTCAGCCCTAGCAGGAAGGAACATATTGGGCACTTAGGATATGTATTGCAGGCTCTTGAGCAGGCAATCCGACCATAAAGGAAAATAAATGTCAAATTGGTCAGAGTGAAGTGGTCTACCTTGGACATGAGGTAGGAGGGGGTGAAATAAGACCATTGCCTAGCAAAGTACAAGCTGTACAAGACTGGGCCACCCCTACTACTCAACCCCAAGTGAGAGCCTTTCTAGGTCTCACAGGTTACTATAGGAACTTCATTGAGAACTATGGGACCAGAGCTTCTCCCATGAATGTGATCTCCTCACCCAAATTCCCCAAGAAGGTCAGGTGGAATGAGAGTGCACTAAGGCATTTGAAGGAAGTAAGAAAGTCCTTTGTCAAGCTCCAGTCTTAAGAGCTCCTGACTACAACCAATCCTTTATTGTATAGACAGATGCTTCCAATACAGGTATAGGTGCAGTTCTGAGTCAGCTGAATGAGAAAGGCAGGGAACACCCAATCTGCTTCACCAGTAGGAAACTGAAGGAACCTGAGACAAGGTGGGCAACCATAGAACGTGACTGTTTTGCCATTGTGTGGTCTTTGAAGAAGTTTAGACCATACTTGTATGGATCTACTTTTGTGATTCAAACAGACCACCAACCCTTGAGATGGTTATTGCAGATGAAGGGGGAGAATCTGAAGGCTCACTCCCCGACTTATACGTGCAAATACAAATGAATATGAACCACCCCAATGGGGAATAAGACTATGAGAACAGGTTGCAAGAGTTGAGTTTTTATTTATAAAGAATTGGCATCCAGAGAACTCTGCTACCCCGAGAGCGCTCTGGCAAACATTACAAAATGTTGTACATATAAAGCAAATCTGCATCATAGTTAACATAGGGTACTAAACAAGTGCAGGATTTGCTGTACATTAAAGATATATATGGATCAATATGTGCTGCTTCATCCGGATTGGTTGCCCAGTTGGCGGGAGGGTGAACATCACGTGATCCGGCTGCCAGCATCCATGAGGGATAAGGGTGGGGTCACGGTGAGGCAGGGCGGACACTAAACTAGTATGAGAAACTACCATTAGACATAAAATAAAAAACAATCATTAGTATAAGCTTGAGTAAATCTTCTTGAACCTATAAATTGCGTACATAAAATTAGAACATCATTCATTGTGTCTTATAACGAGTAACAGGCTTAGGGGTCTTGGTCGGTGTGATAACATTGATCATGGGGTGGGTCTGGGCACATCAAAGCGACTATGGGGCATGCTGACATTTGTTAGTTCTAAGGTGCAATATACTGTGACAGAGGTCTGCTTTTAGTAGGGGGCACACTGGGGCGGGCTTCACAGCAGGGTCACACTTCTAGTACATCAAGAGAATACCTTAGGAGGGCACAGGGTTACATTAGCAGTAATTTTCCAACGGCGGGGGTAAGAGGGCACAGGCAGGTTTGTGGAGATGGATGAGCTACAAGGCATGGTTCGAGCCGGTTCACACAGAGGACAGTGATCTCAGAGGAATAGTGAGATGTTACATTAGTATATTTGTTTCAAATGTCCCTGGCACATCTGTGAGAAATGGAGCTGTGAAGCTATCAGGCAGAGTCAGAAAAGGTGGGGTCCATGAGCGCGGAGTGCCTGGCGCTGCAAAAGGGGAGAGACGCCTTTTCGTATTATCGCAGTGAGTCCTAGTCCAAAGATGGAGCCAAGGGCACACAAAATGGAAGCCAAGTGTCCCCCAAATTAGCCCCGCATCATCTCCGGTTATCATGCCTGCGAGCAATGGAGGTGCCCCCCACTATTGTACGAGCAAGTGGTCCATAACCTGCTGAATGTATGAGGGGGGCCTAAACGACCCCTCTCTCCCACACAAATCCTAAATTGTTAAGATGGTAAATCAGCCTACATGGATTTGATTTTACCATTGAACACAGGTCAGGGTGTAATCACCAAAATGCTGATGGACTCTCCAGAAAGTATGACCGAGGGGGGGGTGGACAAGTGTTAGGGGGAATTCTCAGAAATTTGCTAATTCCCTCCACCTTAGAGACCCCCAGCAACTTTGAAGGATTTTGCGGATTTTGAACACTGTGTTTCCTTTGATTGTGGAGTCTGTAAAACTCTATAGGCATCATCTTTTACATTGTGTCACACAGCACCTTCAGTGCAGTGGCACAGGGAAGTCTTTCAGATTTCCCAAAGGTTTCAATACCTTCTCTTGGATAAACTACTGTTTCCAAGAGCAGTAAAGTGAAATTGACTGTACTTACATTTGTAACTTTCTACACCCAACACACACTATCTTACAATAGGGTGCTTGAGGGATTACTTACTATCCCCTTTGTCTAGCTTCTCATGTAACATTTTTATGTTACCCTTTCCTCGATGAATGGCTGGTGGCAGTGGTTTACTTTGAACTACCGTGGTGTGCATTTACCGCGGGCTGCGTTCTCAGCAGCAGAAAGCACACATGAGTGCCATTTTTGTCAAAATGTCCCTGGTCTTCTTTTTTCGCTATTTCTTCTTGGAAAGGTCCTTCTTGAGATTTACTCTGTGCACTAAACCCAGTTTGGTTCCTTTGTTTGCTTTGCCTTTGGCGGGATTCACGAGTGAAGCCCACCTCGGGCTCCAGGCTGTCTGGTGGGGGCAGGAAGTGAGGGAGGTGCCTAAAAATCCCCTGTGCTTAGTCTCCTAGGAGACCCAAATGCACTCTGTGATGAGTGGCTGGCTGACTGTCTGGCAAGGGCAGCCACCCTGCTGGGTGACTGACAGCTGGGCTGGAATGAATGGGAGAGAACTGAATAAAAGGCGATGCTTTTGGCTTGGAAGGCAGAGTCGACCACTGGACGAAGGAACTGAAGAAGAACTTGAAGAGGATGCCTGCTGCAACTCCTAGACCGTTGCTTTTCCAGGTGAAGCCCTGCTGCTGTGCTGAAACTCCAAATTCGTATCGACAGAGAAGCCCCTGCAAGGACGACTTCTCCCTTTGAGTTGTTGGGACCAATCAACTCCAAAGTAAGCCACCTGGACATTCTCTCAGAGCTGGTGCCGTTTCCACAGAGTTGCTGATGGAAACCAAAATGCCAGGGAAAGGAACACCAGATTGTGTGCGTTGCTTTTAAGTTGGCCAAGAGCTCCAGGAAGTTCCTCTGGACTCCCAGGAGGCAGGACTGACCGAGCCTGAGCCCCCTGAACAGATTGCAGGACCCCAGAAGCAAGGAAAGTCCATCTCGACAGCCAGAAACCGCAGTGCTGCTATTTGTAGTAGTCGGGAGGAGCTGAAACACCGAAGAGCCACTTGTTTGAAAGATTGCCGGTTGCGAGCAGTGACTGTCCCGTTGTAGTGCAGGAGTCCTCAGAAGTCCTCCCTCTTGTCCCCACGACTGAGGCCCAGGAACGGTGAGATCTGCAGAGCTGCACAGGAACAGAAGTCATCTGCTGCCCTTTTTCTTCAATCCAAAGGTACTGTAAAGTCTGAGAGAACTTACCTCTTATTGTAGAGTTGCTTGCGTCTTCTACTACTGACAAGCCTAAACAGCTTGTGGCCCTACATTGATACTTCTTTTCTTCAAAGACTTCTAAAACATTGTGCAAATACTTTTTCTACTTACCTACCAAACGTGCTTCAACTCATATAGACTTTTGCCCATTGACTTTGGCTTAACCTGTAATACTGAATGACTCTGCTCAGGGGATCCAAAAGTATTTGCCTGCTTAAGTATATTTGTGGTCTCTTGTTTGTTCTAATAACCTTTTTCTTTGACCACGTTCTAAGAGTATTCTAAATGCAAACAGTAAGATATTAATGTCCCCAGCACCCTAACTATTGAAGTCACCTGAGAGTGTAGGTTGTGACTGTGGGCCATCCCAAATGGGTCTTTGCTGATTTAGAAACTAAGAATGTGTAGTTTTTAAGTGTATTTGTGTGTTGATTTATATTGCTCACTTCTGAAGAAGGCTTATTCTAACTGACTGATAAATTAATAATTATTTATTCAAGAAACCTTGTGTGTAAGAGTCTATTTGAATATTTGTCACTGTGAATCTCTGTGTAACTCCACTACAGCTCACATTGACCACTCTTGAGATAAGCCTGGCTACTCAACACGCTACCAACCTGTGTAGTACAGACTTATACCAAAGGATGGGTTTCTATTGCCAGGAGGCCAGGGTTGTTGTAGTGCACCTAAAGGGTACTGCATACAATCTTGCCTAACAGCTCACACAGCTCACATATTCTGTAACGCTCACCTGACTCCCACGGAGGCGCTGGCCTGGTTCGCGCTGCTGTGACCTCTTCTAAGGTGATGCGCAGGGTTCGGAAGACGGACTGGACCGGGCCCCCAAATCTGGCTTGTCTGGCTCGCAGAAGTATCCTTCTGTAGGCGAAAATAGGGGATTAACTGTTTGCGGGGTAATGCAATCAGCCTCCCACTTTCCCCTCTCACCCTCCTCGAAACCCTTCTGTGATTCCTCGTAGCGTCTCACCTTAGGGTCTGGAAGGACGTGCTCTCCATCCTGCTTCTGATGCAGGGGCGCGTTGGTATCCAGTTACTTCACTGGATTTTCGGATTGGTGAGAACCAAACTTGCTTGGCTTCCAGGTAAGTTTTTTGATAAGAGGTTCCCCTTGTGTCCATGCATTAATGTACTAATGCTACTGTCTTTTTCCCCATAGGGGCTGGGGTACGGAATGCCGGGGAACAGGCACCGACCCGAGAGGTGAAATCCTTGTAGAAATCAGGTAAGTCTTTAATGAGCGTTTTTTTGGTAATGTCTTTTCATTCGCTCATTAACGCTGATGTCTCTTTGTCCCCTTAGGGGCCAGGTTCCGGAAATGCCAGGATGCGGCGCGGACCCGAAATGAAGAGGGAATTAATCAACAGGTAAGTCTTAACATGGAGATTTAGCTTTCCTTATTCCCTCTCTCACCTTTTGTTCTGGTCTTTTTCTCCCTAGGCGCTGGGG
Organism: Ambystoma mexicanum; assembly: GCF_040938575.1. NCBI lineage: Eukaryota > Metazoa > Chordata > Amphibia > Caudata > Ambystomatidae > Ambystoma > Ambystoma mexicanum. Next base: position 995,953,458 of record NC_090926.1, on the reverse strand, counting down.
CGTGACTGCGAATCCGGATGATCGCTGCTGAACATGGAGGCGCCCTGTAAAGGTGAGTGGAACGTGGCGCTGCAGCGATCGACGCGATGAGCTTTTAAATAAAAGTCTTCCTTTTCAGGATTGTCGGCGAGATGTCTCCGGGAGGCGGATTTAGCAGGTAAGGACTTTTCCTTCTTCTGTTCTCTTCTTCTCTTCCTTTGCAGGTGATCCAGGATGCTGGCAGGCGTGGCAGAAGTCAGGATGCAGGAGCAGACACGGTGAGCGTCCAGCTGCTAGATGCAGAACAACGCGAAGCACGTGTGGCTGTTCGGGTGGGGTTTAAATAGCCTCGGAAGAAGTACCAGGTATGTATCCTTCCTCCAATCAGGTATGTATCCTTCCCCGACCACGGCCGGATGGTAAATTAGTCCCACAGGTAAAGTAGTTCCTTTCAGGCCTCAAGGAGGCCAGGATCCTGCAGCATGGTCTGCATCAGGTAAGTGCACCCAAGCACTTCCATAATGAGCCTGGCGCCTATGGCGCCAGGACTGATGTCTTTTATGAGCCTGGCGCCATAGGCGCCAGGACACTGTCCAAAGGGCACCTATATGGGGTTGCTGGGTCCTTCCTTGGGGACTGGATGTCCGCTTTCGGGGACGCAGGGCTTGAACCGGCTCCCCGGGAGCGGGCATCATGACAGCACTCCCCCCCAAGACCCCTCCCAAGGTTGTTCCCTCTGGGGGTTTTAGTTTGTCTGGGAAGAGTCGGTGGAATTTCCTGACTAATCGAGGTGCATGCACATGGTCGCTGGGTTCCCACGACCTCTCCTGAGGTCCGTACCCCTTCCAATCAATTAGGTAGAACAGTTTTGACCTAAACATTTTTGAGTCTAAAATGGTTTTCACTTCGAATTCGGGCTCCCCATCTATTAGAATAGGTTCTGGAGGTTTGAGTAGTCGGGTTCCGGGTACCACTGGTTTCAGAAGTGACACATGAAAAACAGGGTGAATTCGCATACTAGCTGGTAAATCAAGTTTAACAGCCACTGGGTTAATTATTGCTGTAATAGAATAAGGTCCCAGATATTTTGGGTTAAAAGTTCGAGGCCCTTTGAGTGGTAAATGTTTGGTAGCTAACCACACTTGATCCCCAATCTGATACGGAGGTGCTTCACTCCGATGTAGATCAGCATTCTCCTTATATTTTCTCTTGGCTTGTTGTAAATGCGTAGTTGCCTCTTTGAAGGCTTGGGTAATTGTAGAATGCAGATGTTGTACTGCAGGCATTCCGAGGTTCTGAGGTGAGTCAAGGTTTGAGGTTCGAGGGTGATGCCCAAACAAAGTATAAAAAGGACTGTGGCCAGTTCCAGAGTGTACCGAATTATTATATGCGTATTCGGCTATCCAAAGAATGTCTTTCCAGTTGTTTTCAGATTGCTGTAACATACACCATAAGTATTGCTCAAGGGTCTGATTTGTCCTCTCGGTCTGACCATCGGTCTGAGGGTGGTGACTGGTCGATAATCTTACGTCGATCTGTCCATTTGACAACATTTGCGCCAGAAGTGGGAAATGAATTGGCTTCCCCGGTCAGAGATTAGTATAGATGGGAATCCATGTAGCCAAACAATATTTTCGAGGAATTCTTTGGCTAGGACAGAAGCTGAAGGTAAACCTTTCAAAGGAATAAAGTGGGCCATTTTGGAAAACAAATCCACAATTACCAGAATAGTATTGTACCCCGAACAAGGAGGCAGGTCCGTAATAAAATCCATTGATAGGGTGTGCCAGGGTGCTGGCGGTATGTCTAGAGGTTGAAGGAGACCGGCTGGTCTTTTCTTTTGACTTTTATTTTGGGTGCAAACACCACAGGACATCACAAAAGATTTAACATCTTTTCGCCAAGAGGGCCACCAAAATTGTCGTTTCACCTTTTCCTCTGTCTTGGCAATACCGGGGTGTCCCTCTATTAATGCATCATGATAACCGGAAATAACTAGTTTGTGTAATTCCTTATGTGGCAGGAATAAGCGTCCTTGGAAATAAGGTAAACCATTATCTATGGTAAAGTCTGATCCCTTTTGTATCCAATCCTGTAAGGTTGTAGGGTCAAGGAGTTGTTTCACTCTGGCTTGAATGTCTTCAAGCGTCTGTAACGAAGTCATGCCTAGAATCCTCTGTTCGGGAATTATTGGTACTGGTTCTGAGTTTGTATCAGATTCTCCCATTCCAATTCGGGATAAGGCGTCTGCTTTGCCATTCTTGCAGCCAGGTCGATAGGTAATCACGAAATCAAATTCAGCGAAAAACAAAGCCCATCGGAGCTGCCGTGATGACTGAGCCTTGGCGGTTTTCAAATACTGTAAATTCCGGTGATCAGTGATCACTGTGATGGTATGTCGAACGCCAAGCAGATAATGCCGCCAGGCTTTAAAAGCGGTCTTAATGGCTAACAGTTCTTTGTCCGTGATTGCATAATTAACCTCGGGTGCCGAGAATTTTCTGGACCAAAATGCTACGGGATGCAGTTGGTTGGTTTCGGGATCTCTTTGGGACAGGACAGCTCCCATGGCTAGGCTGGATGCGTCAGTCTCGACGACATAAGGGAGGTCTGGACACGGGTGTTTCAATATAGGTGCAGAGGTAAACTTAGCTTTTAAATCCTGAAAGGCCTGCTCGGCTTCTTCAGACCATTCAAAACGTTTATTTTTCCTCAAGAGTGCAGTAATGGGTTGTACCACGCGTGAAAATTCCGGGATAAACCTGCGATAGAAATTGGCAAAGCCGAGCATGCTTTGAACCCCTTTTACAGAGCTAGGTGATGGCCATTTGAGGATGGCATCCACTTTTCTTGAGTCCATTCGGACTCCTTGGGTGTCAGGATGAAACCTAGAAACTCGACTTCTGTGGTATGGAAAACACATTTCTCCAATTTAGCAAATAGTCTGTGTTGGCGCAGTTTTTCAAGTACTGCCCTGACGTGTTTTCTGTGATCAGATTCCGAAGAGAAGTACACCAGAATGTCATCGATATATACGACAACACAAACATCGATGAGTTCCCGAAGGACATCATTCATGAAGTATTGGAAGGCAGCCGGCGCGTTACACAATCCGAAAGGCATCACCTGGTACTCGAATAATCCGTATTTAGTACGGAAGGCAGTTTTCCATTCGTCGCCTTCTTTAACTCGTACCAGATGATAAGCCCCCCGGAGATCTAACTTGGTGTATATGCAAGCGTCCTTCACCTGGTCAAGGAGTTCAGGGATCAGAGGCAGAGGATAACGTTTTTTAACCGTTATCTGGTTCAATGCGCGGTAATCGATACAAGTGCTAAGGTCGCCTTCTTTTTTGGGCACGAAGAACAAAGCAGGTGATGCCGGGAACTTTTACGGGCGAATAAAACCATTAGCTAGGTATTGATCCAAATATTGTCTCAAATGCAGATTCTCAGGTTCGGTAAGGGCATAAATCCTGCTACAAGGGGGTTGTGCACCGGGCACCAGATCGATTTGGCAATCGTACGATCTGTGAGGAGGTAACGTGTTGGCCTGTTCCTTTTGGAAGACGTCCTGAAAGTCTTGGTATTCCGGAGGTAGTTGCATGGAGGCAGAGGTTACAGATGCTAGATTAATCTTCAGGTTTTCTAGGTAGCAGGTTTGTGTACAATCCGGGAAGGTTGTTCTCTTAGCTCGCCAATCAATTCGAGGATTATGTGTCTCTAACCAAGGGATTCCAAGAATAACCTGAAACTGTGGAGCCTTGATTACATCAAACACAACACCCTCCCGATGGCCGTCGGGACCAATAAGAGTCACCTCAGTAGTTGAATGTGTTACCGGTCCAGAGGCAATTTCAGTTCCATCGACTGTGGTGATGACATCTTTGCTGGTTTTAGGACGGAGAGGGAGGTTAATCCTAGAGACCAATTCACGATCCACATAGTTTCCAATAGCCCCACTATCGATGTATGCCTTTATTGCATGCAACCGCTTAGGCTGTTCTTGATCTACGAGAACCATTGGCACAATGAATTGCGAGGTCTGAGAGTTAGTTTTCAAGCTCGGCAAGCGGACCTCTACACTTGTCGGGCAGAGTCGTTTCCCGAAACAGAGTCTTCTTGGTTTTTATCAGCGGCTCCTACCGCCTTTCGGGGCGGTTTTGCCGGGCAATCTTGTAGAAAGTGTCCAGAATTCCCACAATAAAGACATAATTTTAACTGCCGCCTCCTTTCACGTTCCTTTTGAGTTAAGGGTCCTTTAACCCCTCCAATTTGCATAAGCTCAGAGACATCAACTCCCTTGGGATTAGCATGGGTCTTGACCAACACCCGGGTCTCAAACCTGGACCGATCTGCTTTTCTGTTTTGAAGTTTGTGATCCAATTGGACCACTAAGTCTATATACTCTGTGCATTCTTGGGGAGGATTTACAACTTGGGCCAAGACATCTTTAAGTTCTCTGCGTAGGCCTCGATAAAACTATGTGACTCTTTTATCCTCTGGCCATCCCGTTTCCACAATTAGTCTATTAAAGGTTGCAATATAGGATAGGAGGTCCTGATTGCCCTGTCGCAGGGATAGAAGTTCGTCATCCAGAGCCTGCCCCTGAGAGTGTCGAACAAATAACCTTTCCATGCTTGCTTGAAACCTTTGAAAATCACGGAGAATCGGGTCATCTTGAGTAACCAGTGGAACTGACCAATCGGCAGCGCAGCCGCTGAGATATGACAATACAAAGGCTACCTTGGTCTGATCATTAGGGAAGGCCCCAGGTCTGCATAGGAAGTGCAAACGACACTGATTCATGAATACGGCAAATTGTTTGGGGTCCCCAGCAAAGCGTTCGGGTGGGGCTAGCGGCATGTTTCCAGGTAGATTAATCTGCACAGGGTTACTGGAAACCACAGGAGCGGGGTTCCCTCCGGAACCGGGTAGAGGAGTTTGCCCAGCTTGACCTTGCAAAAGCTGTCTGGCCAGGTCATCAGTTCTTTCCTTTGATATTATTAATTCCCTCCTGAGGGCATTAGTCTCTTGACGAGCGGCATGTACTTCGGCCCGTAATTCCCCCAGTAATTGGGCCAACTGATCAGTCTCAGAACTTTCCATAGCGCCTGGGTGGGAATTTGTAGGAAGGCTTCGCATTCTGTAACGCTCATCTGACTCCCACGGTTCGCGCTGCTGTGACCTCTTCTAAGGTGATGCGCAGGGTTCGGAAGAGGGACTGGACCGGGCCCCCAAATCTGGCTTGTCTGGCTCGCAGAAGTATCCTTCTGTAGGCGAAAATAGGGGATTAACTGTCTGCGGGGTAATGCAATCAGCCTCCCACTTTCCCCTCTCACCCTCCTCGAAACCCTTCTGTGATTCCTCGTAGCGTCTCACCTTAGGGTCTGGAAGGACGAGCTCTCCATCCTGCTTCTGATGCAGGGGCGCATTGGTATCCAGTTACTTCACTGGATTTTCGGATTGGTGAGAACCAAACTTGCTTGGCTTCCAGGTAAGTTTTTTGATAAGAGGTTCCCCTTGTGTCCATGCATTAATGTACTAATGCTACTGTCTTTTTCCCCATAGGGGCTGGGGTACGGAATGCCGGGGAACAGGCACCGACCCGAGATGAGAGGTGAAATCCTTGTAGAAATCAGGTAAGTCTTTAATGAGCGTTTTTTTGGTAATGTCTTTTCATTCGCTCATTAACGCTGATGTCTCTTTGTCCCTTTAGGGGCCAGGTTCCGGAAATGCCAGGATGCGGCGCGGACCCGAAATGAAGAGGGAATGAATCAACAGGTAAGTCTTAACATGGAGATTTAGCTTTCCTTATTCCCTTCTCTCTCTCACCTTTTGTTCTGGTCTTTTTCTCCCTAGGCGCTGGGGCGTGACTGCGAATCCGGATGATCGCTGCTGAACATGGAGGCGCCCTGTAAAGGTGAGTGGAATGCGGCGCTGCAGCGATCGACGCGATGAGCTTTTAAATAAAAGTCTTCCTTTTCAGGATTGTCGGCGAGATGTCTCCGGGATGCGGATTTAGCAGGTAAGGACTTTTCCTTCTTCTGTTCTCTTCTTCTCTTCCTTTGCAGGTGATCCAGGATGCTGGCAGGCGTGGCAGAAGTCAGGATGCAGGAGCAGACACGGTGAGCGTCCAGCTGCTAGATGCAGAACAACGCGAAGCACGTGTGGCTGTTCGGGTGGGGTTTAAATAGCCTTGGAAGAAGTTCCAGGTATGTATCCTTCCTCCAATCAGGTATGTATCCTTCCCCGACCACGGCCGGATGGTAAATTAGTCCCACAGGTAAAGTAGTTCCTTTCAGGCCTCAAGGAGGCTGGGATCCTGCAGCATGGTCTGCATCAGGTAAGTGCACCCAAGCACTTCCATAATGAGCCTGGCGCCTATGGTGCCAGGACTGATGTCTTTTATGAGCCTGGCGCCATAGGCGCCAGGACACTGTCCAAAGGGCCCCTGTATGGGGTTGCTGGGTCCTTCCTTGGGGACTGGATGTCCGCTTTCGAGGACGCAGGGCTTGAACCGGCTCCCCGGGAGCAGGCATCATGACATATTGCCTCAATGTTCTCCTCAGTATGAGTACAATTTGGGTCAACCTACACTGGTGCCATCACAACCTGCACCCCAACTGGTTCTAACCAACATTCAGGTTCCTAGACCAGTGGTGTTGAACATTTACAATCCTAACCAACCACTTATTAGGGCTGACTCTTCAACTTCTCCTATCAGATTGGAAGAACCTCTACCTAGCCCTTCCCAAATTGCAAATGACATCACTAACACTCTGCTGGAAACAATGCTTTCTGAGCCCTTCCTCAAAGTTTTGGCTCAACGAATCAAGGACAAAATGTCACCAGTACTACCTCAGGGATCGGTTCCAGTCGACCCTACTCCTTACACTGTACCAGTATCAGTCGACAATGTGGACCATGCTCCTCCACCGAAAAAACTGAAAATGTCAAAGGACACTGACTCAGATTCAGAGGAGGCACCACTCATTCACCTTCTAAGGTGTTCCATGAGATTGGGGGTCATTACAAGGTGGGCGATAAGGGATACCGGGCACCGGTAAGGAGACCGGTGCCGGTAATCCCTTACCTCCCTATTCCAAGGTCACTTGGCGGGGACCGTAAGGAACGTGTGGTCTGATCACACGTCCCTTAGGGTCCCGCTAAGGGACCAGGGCGCTAATAACCGGCTTGCAAGTTGCGAGCCCGTTATTAGTTACCTCCCCATTCCCATTTGAGCCCTATGGGGGCTCAAATAGGAATGGGGAATGCTCTGTTCAATGGGGATTTACCGGTCCCACCAGGGCCGGACTACACCGGTAAGTCCCCATTGAACGAGACCGGACACGGGAAGGGTATGGGAGGCAGCCATGGAGCTAGTAGCTCCATGGCTACCACCCATCTCGTATTGAGGCCCATTGTCACTAAAGCAATGCAGGCTCTTGAAATCCTCCCAAAGGAAAAGCCTGAAACGGCTGGTGTTTTTGGGAAACTTCCATCACAGCAGTCTAATGTTCCACTGCCCATGGAATTGTCCATTATGGAGCAAGCTCTTGCTCGTTGGGAAAAACTTCATTCCGATCCCCACATCTCCAAGGCCCTAGACAATAAATACAAGGTACCCAAGGACAAACCATTGATACTCATGGGAAATCTTCCAGCTCAATCAGCAGTAGTCTCTGCTGCCCTTGGCACAAAGGGTAAAGACCCTTCTCCATCTCTAGCTTCAGTACTTGACAAAAATGCAAAAGCATGGGAGACCCAAGGTAAGAAGTCTTGCACCACCTCTACCTTACAATTTAGGCAGGTTAACACTGCTACAGTTCTGGCGGGATTTAATATCCTTAACTAGGAAAATCTGGAGCGCTTCACTGACATGATACCTCAGGAAGCCGCAGAAGATTTCTCTTTCTGGATCTATGAAGCAAGAGAAGGTGCTATCCAACAGCTTCAAGTCATTAAAGACCTAACTGACACAACTGCTAATGTAGTTACTAGTGCAGTCTGCTGCGGACACATGTATATCTGTCTGCCTCTTCCCTTCAAAAGGATATCCAGGAGAAGGTGCTTGACGTTCCATTCGATGGCAAAATGTTGTTTGACCCATCTACAGATGAAGTCCTACAGAAATATAAGGCTAGTGTCACAACAGCTAAAACTCTCAGCTCCATCTCAGTGAGACAACCATATCACCAAAACCTCAAGGTATTTAAACCACGTACACAAGGCAACAGTGGTTCTTCCACTTCTGCTAAATCGTATAGACCCAAGATTAAATCGGCCCCTCCCTCTGCCTCTAATTCTGCTCAAGAGCAAAAGAAGTCTATTTGACTTCCCCCCAGGCATGTACTTACCTTCTGCTCCAAACATCATCCAGTAGCATACTTACCTGGTAGCCGGAAGGCTTTCCAACTTCCTCCCTTTTTGGAAAACCGTTACTCAAGAGGAGTGGGTTCTAAATATTATTCAACATGGTTACCACCTTGCTCTTCCAGCTATTCCACCTTCGACTCCTCCAAAGCTCCAGAAATCGTCCCCAGAGCTCCTGGAAGAGATTCAAAAACTCCTTCTTCTAGGAGCGATCGAATTGGTTCCTCAAGAGGGAGTAGATCAGGGATTTTACTCACGTTACTTCTGATCCCAAAAAATTCAGACAGGATCCGTCCAATTCTGGACCTTTCAGACCTCAACCAATTTCTGTCTCTGAGACTTTCTATATGATAAGCATTCCTCAGATTCTGGCTTGTCTACATCCAAACGTTTGGATGGCATCTGTAGACCTACAGGATGCTTATTTTAACATCCCATCTACAAACACCACCGTCATATTCTCAGATTCACAATAGAATGGTCTCATTACCAGTTCACATGTCTACCCTTCGGGCTAAATTCTGCCCCCAGGGTTTTCACAAATGTTCTGGGATCAGAGCCAGCCTAATTCCGGTTGCAGACAATCCATCTATATCCTTACCTACATGACTGGCTTCTCAAAGCCCAGTCTCGTAGGTAGTGCTTCAGAAGTTGCAAATTACTTGCCATACTCTGTTCAACCTGGGTTCTCCATAAATGTGACAAAATCCCAACTCAGTCCCTTGCAAAGGATCCAATTCTTGGGAACAGTTATAGACACAACTCTGCACAAAGTCTTTCTACCCTTGGAAAGAGTGGAAGCCATTCAATAAATCCACCCACCAGTCACTGACAGCTTGGTGGTTTCAAAGGCTCTTGAGACTCACGTCCTCTTGCATAAACCTAGTTCCATTTGCCAGGCTTCATATGAGAACGACCCAGTGGCATCTTGTTCTCAACTAGAATCATCTCTCCGGTCCCCAGGAAATAAAGATTCATATTCCAGGGCAAGTTCAGGACTCTCTGTGCTGGTGGAACTCCCCAGAAAACCTGCTAACAGGATCTCCCTTTCAACCTCCCCCTCACCAAATAGTCATAACAACACACTCTTGAGAGAACGGTTGGGGAGCTCTTTGTCAAAGCCTAACAGCTCACAGTCTTTGGTCCTTACAGGAAAGGAAGGACCACATAAATGTCCTGGAACTAAGAGCCATATTTTTCGCTCTAAAATCTTTTCTTCCCTCACTTCAAGGAAAGATGGTGAAAATTCAAACGGACAATACTAATGCAATGTTTTATACCAATAAGCAGGGGGCACTCGCATCCGCCCCCTCTGTCTCCTAGCAGAACAAATTTGGTATTGGGACATTCAAAATCACATTTTCTTGTTGGCGTCCCATCTCAAGGGGAAGAAGAACGTCGTGGCGGACAAACTAAGCAGGTTACAGTCTGCTCTGCACGAATGGGAGCTGAAGCCATCAGTAGCACTCATGATATTTCAAAAGTGGGGCCATACATCAGTAGACTTCTTTGCCAACCAACACAACACACATTGCCCGCAGTTTGTATCAAGGGAAGGTCAGGGTCCTGGGTCCCTGTGAGAAGCTCTACATCTGGATTGGTCGAATCTAACACTTTATGACTGTCCACCTCTTCCATTAATTCACAAAATATTGCTGAAATTCAAAATGTCACACAACCTTACAATGGGCCTCATTATGGGTCCGGCGGTAACCCTGCCAGTGCTAATGGCGCGTTGCCACCGGACTTGTAATAAATTCCTGGTGCCTGAAACACGGTGCCATAGGGCTATTACAAGTCCGGCAGCCAGGACGTCAGGTGCCAGTAATTTTGTAATACCCATTCACCGTTGTTAATGGTGCCAGTGCTTCCGTGACGGCTTTGCCTACCGTGACCGCTGTGCCCGGCAGGGTCAGACCTGTCAGGTACAGCGGCTCCGGCAGGCAAACCCGTAGTTTGCCCGTCTGGAAACATAGGTGCAGGTGAGCTTACCAGCACCCTTATTTCCGGACTGGCAAACTCGGCATGAGGCCCAATGATTCTAATAGACCCGTTCTGGCCTTGCCAGATTTGGTTTCCAGATTTTCTGGAGTTAGTGCGGAATCCCCACTTAAATCTTTCACTTTCGAGAGATCTTTTGACTCAACAGAAGGGGCTCAAAGCTAGCCTTTTCCCACTTACATTTGTCAGAACAAAGCATTGCTATTATGCCAGCATCCAGGAAATCCTCCACTAAGAAGCAATATTGTAGCAAATGGTTACGTTTCTGTCACTGGGCCTTAGAACAAAACCTTAACCCTCTAAAGGCCTCCATTGATAATCTCATATCCTTCATATCTTATCTTGTTTCCACTGGTGTCAAGGTAGACACGTGCAAACATTACTCATCAGCTATCAGTGCTTACCTGAAGAGAGAACACAAGTATTTTTTTCTTTCCAACTAGGTCATTAAAAGGCACTTTGAGGGCCTTTTACGTTTACATCCCCCTATTCGTGAACCTCCACCTCAGTGGGATCTCAACGTGGTCTTAGCAGTCCTAATGCAAAAACCATTTGAGCCTATGGCTTCATGAAATTTAGACTTCCTATCTTGGAAATCGGCCTTCTTAGTGTCCATTACATTGGCTAGAAGAACTGGTGAGCTCCAGGCTCTTTCCTCAAAGGAACCATATATTGTGTTCCATAAAGACAAATACAATCCTTGTCCCCCCTGTAAATTCGTTATATGAGGCTTTGCATATGGTAATGGAGGTAGACTCTGTTACTTCCCTCAAAATCTTCCAAGCAGGGATGGTTGGTGCATTAGACTTCATGGGGTCATGCGTGCTTGATTTGATTCAGCGTCCTGGTGCGGTTAAGTCTCATCTTTTTAAGGCTGACTGGATTGTGACATTGGACGGTGTATCATCTTATGCAACATTTGCAGAATATGCAAAGTTTACACACTTGAAAGAATGTATACCTCTTTATATGCAACACTTTCCGTGTGAAATGATACACACTACTTATATGCGTTTTTGACTCAATCAGCTTCATACTGTCGAGAGGATAAAACATTGGAAAGACTACACTACATAGCCTTGAGAAAACCTTGATTGAAGATTCTGCGGCAGAGAAGACACCTATGAAACTCTGAAACATCTGGTTACTATATGTCCATACTTCGCAAACATGCGGTCACTATGTTTCAAGGAGCTAGTGGGTGGCTCCACGGAGGTGTTTATGAATATGTTTTGGTGCCGACTTATGTGGGGTTCCAATGTTTCTCTTATTTTGGCCGTGAACAATTTTTTAAGTTTTGTATCGATTGAATTGGACATAAAGAATGAAAGAAGCGGTGTAGATCTTTTGATAAGTATAAATGGTAATATGTTAGGTTTTGTCTTATAAATTTGCTTTGTTCTGGTAATTTTTATCCTTTTTCTTTATGTGGATGTTTTAATGTTTTCGCTTTTTACATATGTGATTCTTGTCTTTTATTACGTTGTGTAAGGTTTCTTGTAAACCATAAATGCAACAATAAAAAAATAAAAAGACAATGTTGTCTTACGTATGGTCCCCTCCTTTCAGCCTAAAGTAGTTTCCAATTTTAACTTAAACCAGGAAATATGTCTTCCTGTTTTTCTCCCTAGAACGCACCCGTCTGCGGCAGAAGAGAAATTGCATAATCTAGATGTAGTAAGAACTTTAAAATTCTACCTTGAAAGGACCAAACAATTTAGAAAATCAGATCAGCTCTTTGTTACCTATGGTGGTCTGTCTCCTGGCAATAAAGCAGCAAAGGCTTCTATTGCCAGATGGTTTGTCTCCTGTATCTCCAAGGCTTACGACTTGAAAGGGCTCTCGACTCTGCAGAGACTACGGGCTCATTCTACTAGTGCCAAGGCAGTACCTGTAGCATTTACCAGGCATGTTCCCATTGTAGACATCTGTAAAGGAGCTACCTGTGCTACCACGCTTTCCTTTTGCAAGCACGATGCTATGGACACATCATCCAGAAATGATGCAAAATTCGGCCAAGAGGTTCTTTGCAGTTTATTTGCCTGAATCCTTCACATGCTGTCTCCTCCACCCTTGCTTATTCAAAGGCTTTTTAGTCTGGTCCCAACCAGTTGGGAAGGAGGGAGAGCCAGGACGACAGAGAAATGAAAAATTACCTTCATGGAGATTCAGGTTCTCTTAGTCCGGGCTCTCCCTCCTTCACAACACCCACCTAGCCATCCCCTACAATATGCATGCACTTAAGTTCTACTGCCTCGGCGGAACCACAGGAACTGTGTGTGGACCGTTTCTGATGTGAGGGTAAGGTGTGGGCCCGGTGTGCAGAGGGACGCACACGTGACGTAGGCCCTTGCCCTTCTTAAACTCTTAAAGTGACAGCTATCTTTTCCAGCTAGCTTTTCCGGCCTGCCGAATGGAGGCATTTCCCAACCAATTGTGAAGGAGGTACAGCCCGGACTAAGAGAACCTGAATCATCACAAAGGTAATTTTTTTCATATTTACATTGGTCCGTTTATCTCATCCTCATTCATTTATCTAACGCCACTCTTCCCAAATTCCAGACCTGTACCCCGCGCACTCTTACAGCCAACTTCTTTGCCACATGCACAGGCCCTGAGTACAGCAACTCTCCCTTCTTCTTCATCACACCCTTCCTTATTCGAACCCAGTCTCCCACGTGTACCTCAACTCCCTTCCATCCACTCTTTTCGTTTTCCTTCTTCACCCACTCATTTTTCTTGTTATCCAGGGTCCTTCTCAACTCCTCCACCACACAATCCAAATCTCTCGCCCTCCAAAGCTAGGGAGGCAAACCCTTTGTATTTTCCTTTCTCCCTCTCATCAGTTCAAATGGACTTACCCCTGTAACCACATAGGGTGCCATATGCAGCGCATTACGTCTCTAACTAATGACAACCTTCTTATCCTTCCCACACGCACCAGCCATTCTCACCGCCTCCATAACACACCTGTTCATCCTCTCAACAGCTCCATTTCCCTCAGGGTAGTACAGTGCAGTCTTTTTATGTTATACCACACCACTCCAGATATTCTTCAAAACATCCACCTACAAACTGTCTCCCATTATCCGTCAACACAGAATTGGGGAAACCCTCTTTGTCAAATACACTCTGCAGGAAATCGACTACTGAAATTCCGGTAATATCTCGCACAATTTTGAAATCCGTCCAAAGTGACAACAGATCCATCACAACAAGAATAACCTTGCTCCGACCTCCACCAAGATCGACCAAGCCCAAGATATCAATGGCAAGATCACCCCATACTTTCTCTGTTATTCCCACCTTCACAAGGGGTTGCAGCCATGCCAATTTACCTTTTCAGGACTTCTCACATTCCACACATTCCCCAATCAACCTTTCTACCTCGCAATCAAATCCTGGGCTCCACTACTCACTCGTCAACACAGCCTTGGTTTTGGTGACACCTATAAATCTCTCATGGGCAATCTCAACCAACCATTTGTGGGTTCCATGTAATATCGCCGAAAAATGGCAGTTTTTTTGTGGCGACATTATTGCATGGAACATGCGGGGGACACCCCTGCAACCCCCAAACTTTTTTTTTTCTTTTTCTTTTTTTTTGCCCCTGTCCCCATATATATGGTCACCCATATAATATCGCTGCAACCTTTTCCCGGCGACATTATTTACGGCGACCATATATATGAGGATAATATTACCTGATACCCGTTTGTGTAATGCCATTGGCACTACCGCATGATCCCAACAATACAGGACCCTGTCGTTCATACTCAACTCTGCCCGAACCTCCTAGAACTCCCTCTCCCCATCACTCAAAAACCTCTTCTCCCGTCAACCTTGACCGACAAATGACATGGCTCTTCCCAATATTGAATCCTGACTCACAGCCCTACACCAATCATGCCGGGATATCATCCCATCATGCGTGACAAACACTGTATCCTTGACCTGCGTTGACTCACCCTCATGAGTACCACCCATTCTGGACAAATGGTCAGCCAACACATTTTCTCTACCTAGAATCACCTCCATGACAAAACTGTGTCCTTGCTTTCTAGTCACTCAGCCGTCAACTCTCCTGTATACCTTGTATAACCTCTTTTCCTCAAATATCACCTTCATGGGCTTGTGGTCTGTCTTTATAATAAACTCCCCTCCCCACACGAAATTCATAAATGTTTCTACTGCCCAGTAGCAGACCAGGGCTTCCTTCTCCAATACTGAATACCTTCTCTCTGCACCGCTCCACACCCTCGAGGCATGCATGATCACACTTTCCTGACCATCCTCACTCAATTGGGACAGAACAGCACCAATGCCGGTATCACTGGCATCCACCGTGTTGATGCATTTCCTTTCAGTATTGAACTACCCGAGCAGCCTCGCCATGTCAATCTCACCCTCAATCCCTGCAAACTCCCTTTCACACTCCGCATTCCACAGAAACTCTTCCCCTTTTTGGTTTTGGCGCATTTTGGTGGTGTAACCACAAAAACATTGCTAATGTAAAGAACTGTAAAGGAGAGTTTGGGAGCAGTGTATGGCTTTGGCATGGCAACGATGACAATGAAATGGCCGAAGCACCATTTGGGCCGACATACTCTCGCTCACCTATAGCAGCCTGCTGCTGTTATTGTGAAAGCTGTGAAAGCTCCGAAGTAGGAGCAAAATGACTGCACTTAATTATGTGCCGTGTTTATTCTCATTTGTATGCAACAATGGTTCTTTTTCCTTAAACTCCTGTCTATGTTTATTAAAGTGCGCAGATTAATCTAGTTATTGCAAGTAGGCAATGCTGCTGCCGCGTGGCATGGAAGCCTTGCTGGGTCATTTGCAGGACCCGCATTTTCCTCCGCCAGCATCTGCGGGACAGTGAGCATGTCAGGGAGAGTGGCCTTTTACTGAGGAGCCGCGAGGTAAGGTCGAGGAACGGGTTAAGGTTTGTCCGGCAATCCCGGCATTCAGGTTCAACCGGTTTGTATGGTGGTAAGGACGGGAATTGCGGGTTTGTTCCGATGAAGTTTAGCATGCAAGAGAGTTAAAAAAAAGTTTAAACTATTATATAAAGCACTTTCACACACAGAAAATTCTTGCAGCGGTTGGTTAGCAGGAACTACACAGTAGTGCGCCTGATATCCATCTGGGCAGGAACTGCTAGTAGTACCCAGCCATGACATGTGACAATAAGGGGGAGTTAGGCCCCCAGCAATAAATTATACCCGATCCTACTGCGCGACCCAGGTGTGGAAGAGTTATTAATGATCATTTAATATGCTATTGTCGCTGGCGACTTACATAAGCTAGCTCGGCGGGTTTTAGCAGACACTGGGCCTCATTACGGGTCTATTATGTTATGCTGGGATCATTTGTTAAGCGCTCATTCACCCTAGGGCATCATGGCGCTGAAAAGGGAGAGAGATCAGCATAACCTACAGACATAATCCTAAAACAGATATGTTTTCAATGCCTTTCAAAAACAGCGGAAGGCCATTCCAAAGCCGAGCTGCGGCAATAGAAAAAGCACGCCCACCACTAAGGGAGCCTCGAAACAGAGAAACAGCAAGTAAACCAGCTGTAGCAGAGTGCAAGGACCACATAGGGAGGTAGCAGGCAAAGAGCTTTAAAGACAATACGCTGGGCAACCGGCAATGAATGCAGGGAGTGTAACACGGGAGATATATGGGCACCATAAGGGGAACCAGAGGCGACCTGAGCGGCCATGTTTTTCAAACGTCAAAGCCTCTGACTAAGATACTTAGGTTGAGATAAATACAGGGAATTACAATAATCTAGGCGACTGAGCACAAGTGCAGCCACTACTGGAGAGTGTAGATGAGGGGGAATCGAAGGGAGGACCTTCCTTAAAATTTGCAGATGAAAATGCCCTGCTTTACAGACAGCTGCAACCGGGGACTCCATAGAGAGTGAAGCCGAGAAAAATGACCTCTAAATTCCTTACCTTATTGTCCAGAACAGGAAGGGGACCCAAAGAAGAAGGACAGAAAGAGGACACCCAGAGTGAGGGATAAGGAAGGGATCCCACCATCAGCACCTCCGTCTTGTCCCCGTTCAACTTCAGCCAGTTGCAGTTCATCAAGTCTCCCACGGCCGCCAGGCACTCCCACAGGCACAACGACATCTCAGCCTGATCAAGATCTAAACGTATCAGGATCTGAGTGTTGTCAGCATACGAGTAGAATCTGACGCTAAATGAGCGGATGAGACCCACAAGGCCAGATGTAACTATTGAAGAGAATAAGGGACAAGGCAGAGCCTTGAGGGACACCACAAAGGAGTGAAAAAAAAGGAGAGAAACAGAGAAAGTGAAAGAGTCTGAGTTCTCTCGGATAGGAAGGAGGTAAACCAGAAGTGGACCTGGCCCGAAATTCCGACTTGGGCCTGCCGGTGCTACCGGTGGGTTGCCACCAGACCGTTGATAATTTACCGGCACCTGACTTCCTGGTGCCAACAGGCTATTACAAGTCTGGCAGCCGGGAAGTAAGGAGCCGGTACATTTGTTAATCCCCATTCCCATAGAGTCCTATAGTCTTATAGGACTCTATGGGATTGGGGACACTGGAGCAGTGCCAGTGCTCCTGTGACAAGCCTGCCTACCGTGGCCGTTGCGCCCGGCAGTTTCAGACCTGTCGGACGCATCGGGACTGGCAGGCAGACGTGTAGTTTGCCGGTCTGGAATCAAGGGTGCCGGTGAGCTTACCAGAGCCCTTGTTTCCATACCGGCAACATTGGAAGGCAGCCATTGTGTGCTTTTCCGATCATAGTTTACATGCCCACATCAGCACTAGGCATTACAATTGTTAGTTCTTTGGCAAGGAATTGCCCACAACCTAATATGTTGGAATGGGTCTTGCAGTCACAGTGTACTAGGCAGCCTGCTTGGTATTTTGTATGCAGTTGATGTTAATGTGGTAAATAATGAAGGGTGACATTTTCAGCGGGAGATACAGATCAGATACAATTTCCGCTGTAAAGCGTATTGTACACAATACGGGGATAGTTTTGCTGAAGACGGACGATGGCTTCCACAAAAAAGACTGGCTTAAAAGCAAGAGTTCCGAATTACATTTATCGAGGGAAATATCTCCATTTTGGTAATTGATGGCATGCGAACAGCGCTGTGCGTGAATATAGTTGATGTATTTGTGTAGCGCACCCGACGGAATTGCAGAGTTGGACACGATCGAACCGAGCAGGCGCTAGTTACCAGTAGGAGCACAGGGCGGCACAGGTAGCAACGGGGTCAAATGCCCCCGTATCACCTGGTGTGGCTTTCCCATTTTGTGCACCCATCCTAATGTCCATGCAATTGCACTATCCAAATGCCTCATGGACTAGTGGAACCGAATGTGTTATACTGTTTATTTTCTGTTTCGTTTTTGTACTTCTCATTACTGCCCTTGCACAATCCGAATGTTACAAAGCCTAGTAATGCCGTTTTAGTTATCCTTCATCCCTGTTTGCCCACCCTTTGGGCCTTATTACGACCCAGGCGGTAAGTTACCACCTGGGTCGTACCTTTACCACCATGGCGTAAACTATGTTTACGCCATGGTGGTTGGCGGACTTACCGCCCCATTCCGAGGTTGGCGGGGCGGTAAGTCCCCAATCCCCATTTACCCTTCCCCATTCCCATTTTTGCCCCATAGGGCATATTGGGAGTGGGGAAGACGTTAATTACGCCACCGTAAATTACGGTGGCGTAATTAACAACAAGGTCCCTTAGCGCCATGGATTTTAACACCTGCTAAAAGCAGGTTAAATCCTCCATGGCGCTAAGGGACCTCGGAATCAGGCGGTAAGGGTCGGCGCTGTTTACGCCGCCGTAAACCCCTTACCGCCTGGGTCCTAATGAGGCCCTTTGTCTTGTTGTGCTTTGAAACACTATCTGATGAATAGGCGCATTATAATTAAACAATAAAATAAAATAAAAAATAAATCAAAAATAAAAATTCCTCAGCCCCTTACCTGCATACCTTCAGAAAGTCCAGGGCATTCGTGTAAACTGAGAAACAGAACAGACATATCATGTTAAAGTGAAACTGATTTCACTTGAAGGCTGTAATTCAAACAGCATAGCAATGCTGTCCTCCTCTCTGCTGTTCCACTGCCACTGCCAAGGTCACACAATAAAACAGGCAGACTGAAAGCGGTGAACAGATACACACTGTTCACTCACTCCTTGCCCTGCCCAGGCTGAAAGACATCTGGTAATTTTGTGTTCGGGCACTTGTGACAGTAAAACAGAAATTCGCAGCTGCAGGCTTCATAAAAAAGACACTGAGCCTCATTACGAGTTTGCCTGTCCAGATACACCGGTACCGGTAAGCTTGCCGGTACTGTTGTATCCGGACTGGTAAACTCTGAGTTGTGCTCGCGTCTGACCTAGGTGGAATGAAAGGCACCCCCAGGGCCGGACTGGGAACCAAAAGTGGCCCTGGAATTATTTTAAAAAAGTGGCCCCATATTTTTCAGACGGATCAAGCACAGCACGTGAGCCCAACCCTTCTATGAAGAAAATGTTGAATGACGTTAGTCAAAATGAGTGAGTGCCTTTAAAGCATGTTTTAAACATATATGGACTAAAAAGTCATTTTTTAAATAAGTTCATGATCTCGCAAAATAGATCTTCAATGATAGAGGGACAAACGCCGAGTGCAGTCTCAATAAAAGTAAGAAACATATCCAGGGCATCAGAAGTCATAGAAATAAAATCAAAAGAACAAACGATGAGAAAAAACAAGCAAAAAGCATTTCCCGTGCATCAGCCTCTGTCAGTGCAGGAGTGAGGACCGACTGAGTGCGGTGCTGGAGGGTCGTGAGGCTACCCAGTCTGACATCAACCAGAGCGCATCATAGCGCATAAAAAGGCAGAGCTTCACGAGCTGCTGTGAACATTCCAAGTACACTCACCTTGCCTGTCAAGGCCGGGGCCATACAGACCAATCGGTTTGCTTGAAATCAATGCAACTCTAAAAATGTAGTCTAAGTACATGGAACTCTAGAACATATTTTCCTTTTGTATTCCATTTTTGCTCAGATGGAGTTCAGGTTCTTTTTTTGCAGCTCAATTGATAATCCTACATCATGGGCCTCATTACGAGAATGGAGGTAATGCAAAAAGGAAGGCGGAATGGTAATACCGACATCGTTAACGGGTCCGGGGCATTACGACCCGACAACCCGCCAATACCGGCACCGCCCGTACCGTGCCCCCTCATACTGGCATGGGCGCGTACACCGGGAGTAAATACCGGCATGCCGGTAATAGGAGGACATCACAACCCACGCGGGCATCAAATACCATGCACACAATCCCCACAGGTGGACTTAATGGAGCCTGGCCCAGTATAAAAGGAGTACACCCACACACCACACCCCTTCCTACACCAAAATGATACCACTAGCTGTTGCAATCATGGCGCTAGAGGACATGCCTATACTGCTACAACAACAACAACCACAGCAGCAGCAAAAGGCAGCACAGAGGACACGCAGGGGGAGAAGGAGGGCGAGAAAGGCCCAGCAATTACCACCAGTGCAGCCAGTAGTACCTCATAGGCAGCCACCAATCCCTTGCATCAGACCCAGTTCATTCAATCTAACCCCTGACCAGATCCATACCCTGTACCGGTTGGACCGGGACACCATCACCACCATAGTGGACATGATAGGCAACGACATTGCCAGCCTCTTAGTAATACGCACTGCCATCCCCCCGCTACTAAAGGTGGTGTCTGTGCTCCACTTCCTGGCCACAGGCACCTACCAGCACACAGTGGGGCAGCTGCATGGCATTTCGGAACCACTATTTTCACGCATGCTGAACCAAGTGCTGGATGCCCTCCTGAAGCACGCTAGCACCCACATATCCCTACCACGGACTGCCCAGGAGATAGCCAACATCAAAGTAGGCTTCCATGCAATGGCAGGCATGCCCAATTGTGTTGGTGCCCTGGACTGCACCCATGTGGAATTGGTAGTCCCCCATGCCATAGAGGCGGTGTACCGCAATCGCAAGCAATACCACTCCATCAATGTCAATGTGCAGATGGCATGTGACTCCAGCAAGATCATCACACATTGCTGCGCCCGATTTCCCGGATCAACACATAATGCCATGCTGCAGCGCAACTCCACGCTACCCCGTCACATGGAGCAACATGCTGGACCACGTGCCTGGCTGCTTGGTGAGTTGCCTAACTGGCCTATGGCAGTGCTTTGGGGTAGTGATGTGTTGAGATGCATACTCCACCTGGGTGGGAAAGGGGGGGATGCATACTCCACCTGGGTGGGAAAGGGGGGATGCATACTCCACCTGGGTGGGAAAGGGGGGATGCATACTCCACCTGAGTGGGAAAGGGGGGGTGCATACTCCACCTGGATGGGAAAGGGGGGGATGCATACACCACCTGGGTGGGAATTGACGGTGAGTGGAGAATGCATGTAGAGGTAAACACTCCTGACCTGAACCTCCCAACCCCAACATGACACATCACTGGCACACATTTCACCAATTACGCATATCAATGACAACATGTAAGACGCACAACCTGGCCACCATGGGTATGTCAAGCAATGCATGACTGAACAGGATTGCAACTGTGCCAATGTGGCTAGTGTGACCATGCACAGTGTAGTATACACAGCAGAAATGGGAGGCAAAACAAAGTCCTACAACCACAGTACATTCGCATCAGCATGCATGATTTCATCCTGCATCATCTGTACAACGCCATCCAGACTACCACACCATATTGCAGTATAGAATGCATCTAAAAAATATTCGTGCATACCTACAGGGACATGTGCAGGTCGACAGCAAATAGCTGTGGCCATGACTGTGTATCCTGAAGGTGGCAGCTCAGAGTGACTCACCTAGACCTATCTGTATTCGCTTGCAGGTGATAGAGGATATCCCTTGAAGCGGTGGCTACTTACCCCTGTGCGGAACCCGCGGAACAGCCATGAGGAGGAGTACAATCGGGTACATACCCGTACCCGTGTATTGATTGAGCAGACATTTGGCCTGTTGAAGGTGCGGTTCCGCTGCCTAAGCAGGTCTGGTGGAGCACTCCTCTATGCACCTGAGAAGGTGGCAAAGATCACCATGGCCTGTGCCATGCTGCACAACATGTGCGTCCGGAGAAATGTACCACTGCCACCTGACATTGACATGCATGCACTGGGTGAGGATAATGAGGATGAAGATGGAGGGGAAGCAGAACCCTGCCAGTACGTGATGCACAGGATGGCCGTGCAGTGTGCCAATCACTGATTGACGAATACGTCTGACCCACAGGGACCTTGATAGATATGTGTCAGTGACACATTGTACACTGTGTCCAAGTAGACATGCACACAGGGAATGTGGGGAGTTGAGCACTGTACATCGTCATACATTAAATTGATACACTCGAAAAGTAGAATGTCCAGCCATTGAATTTTTTTTAACACAACGGGTGTATTGTTATCAACTGAAGAAAGTGCAACCTCCCCACCCTCAACCCCCCCAGTGAACTCCCAAAACCCCCCAGTGAACTCCCAGAACCCCCAATGTATTCCCAAAACCCCCCAGTGAACTCCCAGAATCCCCCAATGTACTCCCCCTAATACTCCCATTCACCGCCAACACATCTGACCCACTCCCATAGTTCTCACACACTATTTCTGGGACTTCTTGCTGTCCGGGGCGGCATTTCAGTGTGCCTCGCACTCTGCCGTGTTTGACGCACAGGGCTGGAGGGTCCAGAGGAAGTGGGGGCAGAGGAAGTGGGTGTGGTGTATGGGGAGGAAGCTATGGTCATTTGCACGCCTGGTGCAGGTTGTGGCTGCTGCATGTGCAGCAAGATGGATGTGAGGACCTGCGTGATGGCCCCCAGACAGTCTCTCAACAATGACGAGGTATTGACGGCGGTTGTGTTGGCAGCTATGGCGGCTGTGTTCGCCGCTATGGCAGCTGTGATCCCCGCTATGGCTTGGGCTATCTCACGCCTCGTGTCCTCCCCATCTGCGATATATTGCCGGAGCAGGACCAACATAGAGTCCTATCTGGCCTCCACCCTCGCCAGCCATGCCTCAAGGCTGATGGTGGGAAAAGCAGTGGTCGAGGGTGCTGTGACGGGGCCTGCAATGGCAGTGCTGTTCTCGTGGATGTTGCTTAGGTCTGAATCGTGCAGGCAGGGATCCGCACTGCTTCGGGTGGGTGAGGGCTGAATGTGGAATGGGGGGTGGACACGGGGCCTGGGGAGTGTGGACATGCCACATGCGTCAGTCCTTCCTGGTCCACATACTCCTCTGCATCATCGATGTTGGTCAGTGGGTCTACGGCCTCCCCTTCCACTGGTATAGGTGTAGGCAGCTCAGTGTCCACAGTGTCAGGCACACTGGGTGTTGGTATGGCTGCGAGGCTGCCCCGGAGGTCGTGTTGTCGCTGGCCGTTGTCTTTGGCCGGGACGTGGATGCCATTGTGGTGAGATCCTGGCTGGCATCTTCTCCATCGGTGCCTGGGGGGTAGAAGAGATGCATAGCATCAGTGATGGTGTTACATGCTAGATGCATTATATGGTGCTGAGGAGTATTTCATTTATCATGCATTCATATCTTACAGGCGTGTCACACAGGGTAGTATGGAGGGGGCATTTTGGCGTTTGCTGCATGGCAGAAGGCATGCCGTTGTATTGGGGTTTGTGTGATGTATTACATGGGCATGGTCCATGTGTGTTGGCTGTGTGTTGGTAATGGGATTGGCACTCAGCATGCATTTCAGTGTGGCAGGGTTTGGCCCTCCATCTGGACAAGAATATGTTAATGGGCCTCATTACACGGATGGCGGTAGGGATTTTCCGGTACCGGTAAAATACCGGTACCGGTAAATCCCTACCGCCTTACTACGAGGTCCCTTTGCGGGTTGGGGGATTTAACGCCTGCTTTTTGCCGTAATTAGCGCCTTCCCCATTCCCATAGAGCCCTATAGGGCAGAAATGGGAATGGGGAAGGGCAATGACAGAAGGGGGATTTCCCGCCCCTCCAACCTTGGAATGGGGCGGTAAATCCCCTTTCCGCCAAGGCAGTGCCAGTATTTTACCGGCATGAGCCATGGCGCTAATAGCGCCATGGCTCACTGCCTACCGTGTAATGAGGCCCAATGTGTGTGTTGGGACATGCATTGCCTTGCCTAGACTCTCTTCCACATCACTTGTGCTACGTCATGGTTTCCCCTACAGGGATCTGCAGGGTCACTCACCTCCATCTGCAGATGTTGCCGCACCCGTCTCCACCTCCCCAAATCCCTCGATGGACTCCATCTGGATGAACGTGCTTGCCGTCTCCTCCCAGCTGGTCAGTTTGGCAGGAGAGTGGGGACCCCTGCCTGTAGCCATGGCCCACCTCCTGTTGCTTGCCAGGATATTACGAACCCTGAGGCAGAGGTCATCCCACCTCTTTTTGCAATCCTTCACTGTCCGTGGGGTGGTTCCGACAGCCGAGACCTTGCGGACTACCTCCTCCCAGATCTCCTTTTTGCACTGCTGCACCTCACGCTTCAAGTTCTGCTGATTTATCTCATCAGCATGTGCGGCAAGGGTGTCTGCCAGCATATTAAGTTCTGCGTCTGAGAAACGCTTTTTGCCACTGGTGTCTCCTGAACGCAACTGGTGGTTTGGGAGGATGGCAATGGATTGTGTTTTTAAAGATGGCCGCTGCAGCATTTCCCATTCCGACGCAATGACGTTACTTCCGGGTCCGGTATTACGAGCCCGGTATTAGCATGTTATTACCGGGTCGATATTAAGGGGTGCCTCCTAGGCGGAAGCGGTATCGGCGGGTATCGGTGGGTCCCGTGATAGCACTATCGGGTTTTGGAGGGCCTTTAGCGGCATGCCGGCATGGCCATTACCGGCATGGGGGTTTGCGCATGCTCGAACACTCGTAATCACCCGCTATTAGCGGCGTCATACGAGCACGGACCCGCTAGTACCTCCATGCCGGTAATGACCCCGTTTTTACTGCGCATCTCGTAATGAGGCCCCATGTGTTTTCCAACACACCAGCTGCAGTGTTGCACATCTCATTAGCGCAACACAGTGTTTTGATTTGTCATACAATATCAAAACGTAGTGCCTGTAAATGCACGAGAAAAAGTTTAAAAATGAGCAAGTAGACCTTGCGCCGTTGGATGCCACGCCCCCCCATAGCTTATCATTTTAAAGGACATGATGCATAACATGCGTATGAATGCATCATGCATTTAATTGCGTTATTTGTGAAAGAGAACACCCACGTAGGAAATCAGGGTGGGTTTTGGATGTCAACCGCAGCTGAGTCTCTGGGTTACATTAAATGGTGGTCACTGGTTACACCTGTGAAGGTCAGGGGTTATGGCTTAATGGCAATGAAACGTGTAAACAGCAGAAGTAAGCCTAGGCAGGCAACACTACTGCCAAGTTAAACGTCCACACGACCACAAACTAAAGTGAACTTAGAAACACAAGGAGCGTCTAACACACTTTTCCCCACTGAGGTACACATTTTAAAAAGCTCTCATGCCCTCTGACCAAAACTATCTAATAAAAATCATGCTTACGCTTTGCGCAGTGGTAAACTTTCTGCAGTGGAAATGTGCCACAAACGAAACGTGCAATGTTATATAATAAAACTCTTCTGGGGAGGGAAAGGAAAGGGGAGTTGACATCCTAGGCCCAAGAGTAGACACGTTATCCTGAGGCTCCCGTGTCGTTTCTTCAGGGAATTAAAGGGGCCTAACGATTATTATTCTTAATGCTGTGATAACCTAAAGGGGCAAACGATTATTATTCTTAATGCTGAGATAACCTAAAGGGGCCTAACGATTATTATTCTTAATGTTGAGATAACCTCTCGCGAAGGTGAAATATTGTGTAATGCAACTCGTGCTCAGGTTGGGAGCATTATTTTGATTTCTGTTGTGGTAATATGACATGAAGTTCAATCTTATGCAATTCAATTTAAACGCAGGCTGTGTGCAGTATTATGTTTAATGCAATGGAAATGTGGCACAGCTCTGAAATACTATGAAATACAACTCATGCTTAGGCTAGCAGTATTATGCTTTCTGTGGTAATAATGTGTCATGAAGCAGAAATAATAATCAATACAGCTCAGGCTGGGCACACTATTTTGATTTAGTCACTGATAATTTGGCATGACGGTGACATTTTTTTTGTGATACAACTCCTGCCAGGGTGGGTGCAGTATTATGCTTTATGTGGTTTGAATGTGGCAGAACGGTGGTAGTAATCTAATTACATTGCAGCGCTTTCAAACAGATTGTTACTATGGAGTTTTGGCGCTATAGATCTCAAATGGGCTGATTTCTCCGTTGTGGAGACTCTGTGAGTTCAGGACGACTATTTTCTGAAAAACATTTTTAGACTGAGTCCCTGTGTAAATCTATTCATTTCAGGACATTTTCAGATGAAAATTCAAATTAGGGAGACCTCAGTGAGACTGTTTGTAATTGTATGCAGTCAGAATGTGTGGAGTCTTCTGTCCATTCAATGGAGATTGAAAAGGAAGCCAACGTGCAAACCCGCCCACTCCCTGGAGAGCATGTTGAATTGAGGGAGACTGCCACAAACAGATCACGAGCATCTGCACACCCTCATCTCCCCCAACAACTGCACCATTAACAGCCTCTATGAGCCTTGTCATCAGACTTTATTTTCTATACCGCTTAGAAACTGTCAGAACCTGGCATGAAGCGCTACATAATTACATACAATTAAGTGCTATCAGGATTGGAAAATCATAAAGATGGGCTTTGCCAGTAACATTCTTCTTAACCCCCGCCACCCATTTCCAGCTCCCTTCGGTCCCACACTCCCTGACCTGGTTAATCAAAGCAGTCCAACTCTTATAATGCCCTGGTATTAATCCTCCATTAAAAGCCTCATTGCACTCCCAAGCACAAGTCACTGACCAACATCTATGCATCCTAATGCAGCTCAGTGTTACCAGACCCTGTTAGCCTACATGCCCAACCATCTGCCCTAGCACATGTTCCTTCAAGCGTAACATACCATGCCTGACTCATGCCCCCATTAGCCATCTCCATGCACCCCTCGCTTACTCGTAACCAGTCCCCAGTACCAACCTCTACTAGCCAACCCCAATGCTGGTGTGCCACTGACAGCCTTCGATAGACCCCTTTCCACCTTATTCTCACTGCACACCTCCCAGTGAAATGATGTTCACCTTATTCCCAGTGTGCACCTCCCAGTGATGCTCAAGATGGGGGAAAGATTACGCATTATGCTGGTTTCAGTGTACTGTGTAATTCAACTCATGCACATGCCAGGTGCGGAGGGGTGGAGGGGGCGTGTGGGGGTATGCTTTCTGCTGTGGTAGTAAGTTGCATATGGGAAGTATATTGCAATTCAACTCAAGTTCAGGCTGGGGTCAGTGGTATCTCTCGCCCTTGTGGCAGGTAGTAGAGGAGCATTGCTAATGCTGCATAAGCATAAATAATCCCAGGTCAGATCCACAGTCACTTACAAGCTGTGCCCCGTAGGTAGCAAGTTACTACCCCCTCCCCCTCCAACAGTCGCACGACCCCCTGCTAGGGGGTGATACTGATCACATAAGACCAGGAACAGAATGATGGCTGTGAGGACTGTTGGCCGATTTTGTGCACTATTAACTAAAAGAGAGTGCAGGCTCATATCCTTCCTGTGTATTGTCAGCATTTGATGTAGGGTTAGACTATCCCAGAGACAGAGCCGGATGCGCCTTTGCACAGCTCTATAGGCCCCCGCACTTCCTGCAAACCATGGTGCTCACCCATGGCCGACAGGCGCACATGAATCTAATAATAAAACAAATAGCCCTGGTTTCATCTCTCGTGTGTAAGCCCTGGCCTCAGCAGAGCTGAGAAGAGGCCGAGGAGCTGTGACTCCTCAGTTAGACTGAGCCATGTTCATAAGTGCTGCACCTCAAGGCTGTAACACTGACAGGAGTCCTGAGGAATGGTGGCTTGCACCTCACACCTGGTCTCCTCAACTGATGGGTCAGGGCAGTGCCTCCAGGTTAGTGCCCCATGACAAATTAGCACACCTGGGTGTGCCCCACGAGGGCTGTATGTCGGGGGTTTGTGGGGGCTGGAAGGGCGGGTGGTAGGGCTTTACCTAACAGCAGTACTGGCATTGCCAGAGGAAGTCAGCTGCTGTGGAGGCTACCAGCTTTACCTATTTTACCACTTCGCTCCCCACCCCATGTGTGTCCTGCTGAGATTCTACGTTGTCTGCCACCTTCAACTAACCCTGCCTGGTGCAAGCCTTCCTCCACCAAATGTGCAATTAGGCACAAGATAAGAGGACCTTATTTGCATGGGGCATGATGCGCCCATGCAAGTGGAAGTTTCAGACAATACACTTGTACAGGCCCTAACACCCCCACCCACCGAGCTATCCCACTCCTCACACTCCATCTCAGCCTCTGTGCGCTCTGCTCCAGCAGGCCCTAACACCCCCAATGAATCCCGCTCCTGCAGCAGCTGGAGGAGGTGGAATACATTGGTGGGTGGGGGTGTTAGGGCCTGGAGCTCACTGCCTCTGGCATTTCACTGCAGATGCTGCAAGCTCCCTCCAGGCCCCACAACACACCCAGCCCTGGTGTCCACCGAGCAATCTAATCGATCTGCAGTTTTGCACCTGAAAAGAAATCATAAATACGTGAATATATGCCTGAGCAGTGAGTATACAACCCAGGCTGCTCACCTCGTCAGTCGTCATCAGTCAGCACAGCAGCACCGAGGTCTTCCGTAGCCTGCTGCGCAGCCGGCACCTGCGCAATGTATACATGTGATGGGAGCACACCAGTCAGCAGACAGTCTGGCTGCAGGGCACGTGTGGATCCCAAAAAAATGAACATGCGCGATCTTGGCCCATCGGCCCTGAGGAAATGAAATGCAGCAGCCAGTGCGATGCAAACCATCCAGACTGGTCTGGATGTTACTTCAGGATTTATGTATCCTTCCGCCACGACCCAAAAGAGGCCCTAAGCCGCGAGGTCTAGCAGGGAAAGTCCTGGTGGGCCAGTCCAGCACTGCATTTCGGATGCACAGGCACCGTTGATAACAGTGCCTGTGCATCCGGCTTCACCATTCCCATTGAGTCCCCTGGGGCTCAATGGGAATGGGGAAGAATATTTTTCCGGAGCCCAGAAATGGGCAAATACCGGGTCCGGCAAGGCCGTAATGACCCGATAATTGCCAATTTACAGGCATGGCTACTGCCAGGGTTGAAATGAGGCCCAGTCTCATTATAACTCCGGCGGTAGCCATGCCGGCAAAAACGTCAGGCTGCTGCCGGAGTTGTGTTTTTTTCCGGCGCCTTGCTTTAGGGAATCACCTGGGCATTACAGGCCCGGCAGTCCGTGAAGCCAGGCGTCGGAAAATGTAACTCCCCATTCCCATTCGAGTCCCATGGGATTCAATGGGAATGGGGAGGACGGCAGCACCGGCAACATTCATAATGGTGCTGGTGCTACGTCAAAGTCTGCGAGCGGGTGCCGTTCTGCTCGCCAGGTCAGACCTGGGAGGCGGGAGGGCATCCGGCCTGCAAACTTGTACTCTGCTGGTCCGGTTACAACAGTGCCAGTTACGCTTACTGGCACTTTTGATACTGGACCGGCAGGGTCGTAATGAGGCCCCCTAGTGTTCACATATATGTGGTGGTGCATAGTGCAATTTTGCAATGTTAGACACCCATGGTCACAACATAGGCTACATGTAGCCATTGACCCTGGGTTCCAGGTACTACGTAGGAACGTCCAGTAAGGTGTTTAGTAACACAACTCTAATAGGCCCACACAACCCCATATGTTCAAGGACATTTTGAATAAAGCAAGAGAATGGTCCTCATTACAAGTATGCCGGTCCGGTAATAGCGTTGCCGGTAGCGCCGTACCAGCACCTTTTTGCCTGACCGGCATAGTATGAGTTGCGATGCCGGTAACACTGGCACCACAAGTGATCCACTGCATGCGGAGAGATGCAGCATTCGGGCCTGAGATACCAGCAAGACGTTAGAAAGTGCATATTAAGAGCTACACAGGCACGCAATTACCATGGACATGCCGGTAGCAATGTGAAAACTATGGCGGAAACACCGGCATCGCGGACCAAGCATTAAGTAGATTCAGGTGTGTAGAAACATGCCAGAGGTGCCCAAAATCTGCACAGGTGGTCCAAATGAGCGGTGCTACAGCACAAAGGACCACTCCCACACCCCACATCTCTTACAACACCACCATGGTAGCAGTAGCAGTAGCAGTACTGGAGCTGGAGACTTGTCCTTGGCCTCAAGCCCAGGGATCGTATCTCTGTAGGACTGAAATCTCTGCACTGGCTCCCAGTGGCGGCAAGGATTAAGTTTGACACTCTCTGCATCATCCACAAGGTCTTCTGGGCCCTGGGGCCTCAATACCTTCAACTCTCTCTTCCTAAATATCTTCCTTCTCGAGCTCTTTGCTCATCCACCTCCAACTCCCTCAGGGTCAGTCGCTTCCCCAAGCAGCGAGTTGGTGGCAGATCTCTTTCTTCTGCTGGGGCCTCCCTCTGGAACAGCCTCCCTGCCACTCTGAAACTTGAGGAGAACCATCTCTGGTTCCGGAAGCACCTCAAGACCTTCTTCTTTGCTTCTGCTTTCTCTCCTCCTCTCCCCTGCTGATCTCCTGGCTGAAACTGAAACTGCACTGGTTACCTGGCTACCCTCTGATCTCAGGCCCAGGTCCCCTCCCCGCCAGTTGCACCCCTGCACTGCCCCCTTGGCAACCCTTGCACTCAGGCACTGTTTCTGTATCCCAACAGCCCCATACCAGCACTTCACACCTGATGTCTGCATGTACCCTTGCACAGCCACCAACTGGCGGCACTTCTTATTTATTGTCATTATTTATTTTACTTTTATCCTATGTACAGCACTGCCCCTCCACCTTTCCCCCCACACGTTTCCCTTGCCCCTCCCTTGTACTTGCGCAATCTCAATGTAACCTGCGTTAGTAAGATTGTTGTCTCTGTCTTCCCTCTGTTCCCCCTCCCTTGCCTCGTCGCACCTTGAAACACTTGTGTATAGGCGCGTTATAAATGCCATATCATATCATGCCTGAAGGCCTACTACTTGAAGAGGCAGGGAGGCAGAGGATGCAGCGGAGGCGCCTGAGGAGAAGGAGGGCCATCATGGCCTAGAAAAACCCTAATGTCCAGCAGGTTGCAGCAGGCAGGCAGCCACCAATTCCCTGCTTAAGGGCCACACCTTTCAACCTGAGCCAAAGCCAGATACACACCCTGTACCGGCTGGACAGGGACACCATCACTTCAATAGTAGACCTGATCCATGACGACCTGGTCAGCCTCATAAATATCTGCACAGCCATCCCCCCTTGTTCAAGGTAGTGCCTGTGCTACACTTCCTAGCCACAGGCGCATACCAGCACACTGTGGGTGAGCTGCATGGGATATCGCAACCCTGTTTTTCGCGTGACTTGTTCCAGGTCATTGATGCACACCTGTGTCACGTTAGAGACCGCATCAGCCTACCCAGGACTGCTGACCAGGTTAATGGCACTAAAATAGCCTTGCAGGCATGCCAAATGCCATAGGTGCTTTGGACTGCACACATGTGGAGCTGGTGGCCAGGCTTGCTGTGGAGGCAGTGTACAGCAACAGAAATCTTCGTCATTCATTGAACGTGCAGATGGTGTGTGATGCCCGCCACCCCATCACCCATTGCTGCGTAAGATTTAACGGTTCAACCCACAACTCCATGGTGCTGCACAACTCCATGCTGCCTCAGTACATGGCACGTCACGGTGGACAGAGTACCTCGCTGCTGGGTGAGTCTAACAAGAAGGGCATGTGCACTGTTAAATTGGGGGGGTGGGCAGAAAACACCATAGCTTACCTGGCTGCTGGGTGAATCTAACTACAAGGGCGTGTGCACTCTTGTATTATGGGCATGTATAACACCCATCACCAGTGGCTGTGCACAGTGTATGCATCAGTCCATTATTTCTCCTACTTCTGTGCGCTCATATAATTACTAAAACACCATGAAAGTGCACAGAGGTCGGATACGGTGGTTAAAGGGGAAGATAGACCATGAATAAGAGCAAGGATCATTCATTGTGACAATTGTACAACAATGAAAGATACAAAAGTCAATGTGAGGCGAACCTACGTTGTGTTGTGAGTGCATTAAACGTGCAAGTGTACAGGTGTCACTTAAGGTGCAGCACAGTAATAGCATGCCTGAGTGCAAGGCCTTGACAGGCATGTCTCAATTTAGAAAAAGCATCCAGTGCATGCATGACAACATTAATTCCGTACAGCAATATACACAACAACTACATGTACCATAATTTCCCACACCGAAGTGACAAAAAGAAGCACAAATACAGTCAATCAAACCCACAACACCTGATGCACAGAGAATACTTATGTGCCCACCCACATAACACCATTTGCCTGAACACCAATTGGCCAGTTCCCCTGCTTGTTAAAGTGCACAATCGCGCATGCATCTCATTTGAAATCAATTTTTTTTTATAGTACATATGTCAGGTTTAGTTTCATGGACATATTGGTATTACTGCATTGTAACACAATAATGACACATACACCACTTCCATTTGTGTCAGTTCTACTGAGAGGGTCAGCCGTCATGTTGTCTGTAAATGGGCCATGTAAATGCCACTGCACACCACACACCCAATGCGCATTTTTACAATGTGCATTTCTGGTACCCAAAAAAAACATGCACATGTTTACGGAAGTGTAGGTAGCATATGTCCTGTCTTCTCAAATGAACACTATACAGCCTGTGCCAACATGAAATGGGCAGAAGTATGACATTGTGCAGTTTCTGTTGCTCCCGTGCAGGTGATGCTGGTTATCCCCTGATGCCATGATTGATGACACCCGTGAGGTAACCACACAACATCCACAAGCAGGCATACAACTGTGCCGATGTACATACTCGGTGCACCACTGAACAGACATTTGTCCTATTAAAGGCGAGGTTCCGGTGCCTGCGCAAATAGGGGGAGCACTAATGTACAGCCCTGAACAGGTGGGAAAGATAGTGCTTGCCTGTGCTATGTTGCACAACATGTGTATCAGGCACAACGTCCCACTGCCTCCCGACATGGACATGCACCCACCAGAGGCTGAGGACAAGAGGGATGACGAGTGGGCAATTGCACAGCGCGGTGATAACATGGATGGACATGTCGCACGAGATGAACTCTAATCACCTGTCATGCACGTGCCACAGGCCAGCTAGTGCACTGGGCACTGCACATAAATGAAATCACTCACACTGAAAAATCAATGTCCAGTCATGATTTGTTTGCAACACCAACTATTTGTGATTAGAAAATATATACAAATGTGAAATGTCTTAACTCCCAATACTATAAACCCCAACTATCCCGCCCCACTCCTACTCCACAAATACCCTTCCCCACTCCGCCTCCCCAAATATCCCTCCCCGCTCCCCCTGCCCAACTATCCCTCCCCACTACCCCTCCCCAACTGTCTCTAGCCAGCTCCTGTCAGGTTTTGCAATGTACATTACCACAAGTAACAGACAGGGTACATATGCGGCCATGGCCTATTTGCATCACCTTTTTGGCTCGGATGTGCGGCTGTGTGCCAAGCGGGAGAGCCGCATGGAATGGCGCCTTGGGCTGCTCTGCACAGAACTGCCAGCTGTTGTGCTTGCTGATGGTGCAGGGGGTAGTGCCATGGGTTGTCAATCCAGGAAAGCCTGGAGCAACATGGCCATTGCTGCGTCGATGGAGGACATCACGCTGTTCCCCTCCTTTACTCTCTGAGACATCTGGACAGTGGCACGTGTACAGTGACTAAGTGCACATGCATTACGTCTTCCACTTGCCTGCATGCTCTTACGCATTAGCTGGGCCTCCTGAATGTGCTGCTGCACCAGGGATGTGAGTGCATCCTGCTGTTGTTCCATCCTGATGAGGCAGCCTTCAATATCCCTCACACTGGGGAAGGGGGGATGTTGGGGGCTGATTGGGCCAATGGGTCTGAAGAGAAGGGACTCCTCAATGCTCTGGTTTGTCGTGTCTCCAGTTTCCATACCACACTCGTCCGCTGTGTCGTCTCCCAAGAATGCATGTGCATGGCCTTGTGGCAGTGCTGGCAGCACTGCAGCTTGTGGGGCCTGCGGTGGCAATGCAGGAGGAACCACAGGGGCCTGCGGTGACAATGCAGGACGAACCTCGGGAGCCTGTGTTAACAATGCAGGAGGAACCATGGAGGCCTACGGTGGCAATGCAGGAAGAACCTCGGGGCCTGCGGTGGCAATGCAGGAGGAATCACAGTGGGCTGCAGTGGCAATGCAGGATCAACCTCAGGGGCCTGTGGTTGCTGGACGGATGCAGCTGGGGTTGCACTTGTACTTGCACGTCTGCCTGTTGAGACTGTGGAGTCCTGGGTTGAGGTGGTGGTGGTCCTTCAGCATCGACGCCTGGTGCCCTTTGGTGTGCTGGGATGGGCATCCTCATTGACAGATGATGGGCCTGAGAGAGTCAGAAAGGCAGAGTGTCAGTGATGAGTGTGGATTGATGAGGCAGACATTAATGCTTTTTGCATTTTGATGACAGTGCTGTGTCAGGGACATGGCATGGTGCACACATGCTTGTGTCGTGGATACTATGGCGGTGGATGTGTTATGTACCTACATGGTGTGTGTTGTGCCAGAGATACTGTAGTGGTGTACTGGACATTTCTGGGTAGGGTGTTAAGGGTGTGGCACACATGCTGTATGATGTTGTGTTGGGGATGGTTGTGCCATGGATGGGGTCCCCATGTGGCTGCTGCCTGTACTACATACAGGGATAGATGGAAATGTATGCTCATGGGTCGGTCGGACTGGGACGAGGGAGTCACATATATTCTTGGTGTGTGACGCTGGTCATTTGTTGGTGGTGTAAGTGCTTCGCACTGATGTGAGTTTATGCCTGGGCTAGCATGGCGGGTAAACACCAATTGCCAGCAGGAGCATATTATGTTGGTGATACAGGGTGCCTGTGCTATGTTCTATGTGTGATTGGGGTGTGAGTGAGGTTTGGGGTGAAGGTGTAATTTGTTGTGTGCAACCAGGTTGCAGGTGGGGAGGGGTTGGGAGTCCGGCAGGGCTATATTGGTGTTGTGCACAAGGCACTTGATGTGTTTAGCAGCTATAGTGTGTGGACAGGGAGGTTGATTTGACATTGGGGTTATGTGTACTCACCAGCCTCCTCAGAGGTCATGGCTCCGGCCTCCGCAGCACCAACACCTTGTATGGTCTCGAGATGCAGCACACTACTGCACGTCTCCTCCCAGTGCTGCAGCTGGATGGGGGATGCGCTGCCACCACCTGTGGCCATGCCCTGGCAGCGCCGGGCCGACAGGAGGTTGCACACCCTCAAGCGCAAGTCATCCCACCTTTTGTGGCAGTCATACACAGTGTGGGGGGGGCTGTGCCAGCTGCTGTTACTTTCTGTGCAACCTCCTCCCAGATGGCCTTCTTTTGGTGCTGTGCCTGCCGGCGTTGGTCGGTGGAGAACAGTTGGTCTGCATGTTGGACAATGGTGTCTGCCAACATGTTTAGCTACGTCTCGCTGAAGCGTGGCTTGCGCCTCTGAGTTGCACAGACTCTTGATGTCATCTTACTTCTTCTAAATGTTTGTTTAGGATTGAGATGTGTGTCCTGTGTTCTCAGGATTGCAATGGACTGTGAGTTAGTAATGGCCGCCGGTCGATTTCCTATTCCGCTGATCACCGTATTTCCGGTCACGGTAACTGCGGCACCGTTGTTACCGGTGCGGTGAACCCGGGAGCATGATGCCGGATTCAGAGTCCTTTTGGGGGTTTGATAGAATTACCAGCATACTAGTGCCACTGTATGTGGCATGCCGGAATGCACGTGCTCGGCAACACAGAATCAACCGGTGTTTCCGACAGCTGGACTTCACTGACACACTGGCACCGGCATGCCGGTAATTAGGATTTCTAACTGTCAAACTCGTAATGAGGCCCAATGCTTTCAAACCAGCGCCATAGCAAAGCAGGGTCCATTCAAGAAATACTCTTGCATGTGAACTCTTGCATAGGAACAGCTACTAGCCATTACACAGCATACCATGCCGACATGCTAAAACATTACACAGCATAACATAACACACTGACACATAGCATTGTGACTCAATGGTGGCAGATATTCATGGGGGGGATACTTTCTGCCTTAAGAATTCTGCATGCACATACAACAAACGAATGTCTACATTCAATGTATGCAGAAGCCAAGTGGTTGCATCTTGAAAATGTAATTCCACTACGAAGCCCGACATCATACAACATACATAACATATGTATGTACCTGAGGTAGAAGACAGCACATAGTTCAAGAAACATGGAACAGAACATGCTTCTTTGCTAACATGCTCATAGTATAAGGCAGATAGGAAATGGGATCACCTATGAAGTAGCTCAGGCAGTTGTGTACTCGCCATAAGCAGCTAAACCAATACAACTCAAGTATATTAAATATAAAGCATTTATACGCACTTAAAATAATACAGCAATGTTACAGGCATGCTGCGCAATATGTAACACATATGAGATAGCCATGAGGAAGCAAAACAGATTTGAGTGGCAATAAACACAAGGCTGAGTTCGGTATGTGGAGAGCATAACCCCTAATAGCTTCTAGAGATATATGTGGCCAACACAGCACTATAAGTAATTCCTAGTGGAGTAATACCCTGGTATTTAGAATGTCAAGTGTATTAAAGTTGGTGTATTTGATATCTGAAAACCTACAAAAGGAGTTAGGTTTAGAATCTCGATGATTGATAATTGTGATTAGTGATAGGGTTGGTGTAGCTTAGTTTGGCAGACCCTGTTATGATAAATCGGCTCTACGAAACATACTACAGATGAAAATGTCTAATAAATCCACACACTTGTTCACTACAATGCCATTGGGGATATGGGGTGACCCCTGCTTTCTATTAAATAATATTGGGGGAAAAAAGGAGGACCCTGCAACGCGGCTCCCATTCACGTAAGTGAAAGGAAGCGACGTCACGTCGCAGAGGAATGTATGAGACGGCAGTGCACAAGGAGGTGTGCCACCAAGAGGTAGGTAATGAGGTGGCAGGAAGTGGGTTGTTAGAAATTTCTGTGGGAGGGAAAACCGACAGTTATTTTCAGACAAATAGCATTTGTTTTTTTCACATTCGATAATTTCATGGTAATCCTCCTCCAACTGCAGCCTGCAAATCCGACAGCCCATTTATCTCCTGATTGCTGGGAAGAGGCCTAGTACTCTGCTGCGCTCCAGGGCTAATCGCAAATGTGAGTATCCCCAGACCAAGACAACTGCAGCAACTGCGTCTTAAGGCTGAATACATCATCTAGACACCACAGTTGTTGTGGTCCAGCATGCACTACAATCTGCAGCCAAT
Organism: Ambystoma mexicanum; assembly: GCF_040938575.1. NCBI lineage: Eukaryota > Metazoa > Chordata > Amphibia > Caudata > Ambystomatidae > Ambystoma > Ambystoma mexicanum. The sequence continues at coordinate 995,916,565 of NC_090926.1, read as the reverse complement.
TAACACCTGTGTCAATCATGGAGAGACCATCTCACGTTTGCCCCAGCTGTGAGAACTTGCAACGGGTTAGTGAAGAAAACCCTTCCACGTTGCTACAAAATGTGAGAAGAATTGTATTGTTTTCAGCATTCCTGTAGAACGGAAAACAATGTTCCGGTTCTTGGGCATCCAGCCTTGCATCCACCACTGTCAAGTGACATCACTGGTCCAGTCTATTCAACACTGCAAAGAAGAACTGATCTTTGCTCTGAGGCCTACCATTGAGGCATCTGAACAATAACAAACCCATGAATTTTGAAGTGAGTTTTGGGGTCTGCTCTGTGGATCGAGTAGCAGAGTAACAAGGCTTCAATCTCATCCTCATTTTTATTGTTTTGCCAAGACACACAAAGAAGTGTTTACAGGGACTACAGAAATCAAGCTGCAAAATAGAAAGAGCTATCAAACAGAGTCCTACACTGGCAGCCAGAAGAACGGCCTCATAGAAATATTGTCATGCAGCAATGAGTGGAGACCTAATCAGGGACACCAAAACTCACTTCACCATGTCTCTGTAACCTAGAAGAGTTGGGGGATCCTTTGACGATACAATGGTCTGCAATAGGTGCCCTTGCAAAATAACTTTAATGACAAGACTTCCAAACTATTCTTTTGAATCAAGAACACATTGCGTACAAAAAGAGGAATGAATGGAAGGAACAGTGAAAATGTGACCTAATTCTTCTGTCTCTAAAAAGACAAAATCTTAAATTCTTCTCTTAATAATATAATTCGAAGAAAATCCATCTTGAATCCTTTTATAGGATTAGAGAAAACAGATGTATCCAAAATAAACTGCAAGTCCCAGAAACCGTCACGGACTGTGAAGAGGAAGAGGGCTGAAGAGGCAGGCAGGAGTCCAAGTCAGGCAGGCAAGCCAAATGGCTCTGGAATAGGTCAAGCAATTAGGCCTAAGGACCTGTACCTGAAATTAATTAGCCCACCCTGGGGGCATAAAACGCTGCATCAAGGAGGAGTAGCAGAAAGAAGCTGGAGCAGGAGCTGGAAGGTCAGCAGTAGCAGAAGCAGAAGAAGCAGAGCATGAAGCTTGCAGATCACAATTAAGTGTGGCCATAGAAGGAACCCCAGAGCAGAGAAAGGGCAGATTTCTCCTGCAGACTCTGAGTTGGTCCTGTGCTCACAAACCCTGTTTAGCTGTGGCAGCATTGGAAGGGACTGGAAGCAACAGGCACTCTTTCCAGGTGCGCCTCATGGCTGTGAATGCAGAGTTGAAGTTGTCCATTCTTCCAATGCCCGTGTGCAGAAGCAAGCCGAGGGAAAGTGGAGAGTTGAAGGCTCACCCTTGATGAGGCCAGATCAGAGACAGCCGAGTAGCAGAGGTGTGTGTATCCCAGGAGTATCTGTAGCAGTAGCAGGAGAAGAAATCAAGTCGGGAAGCAGCAGCCCACAGCCGTTGTAATTGGGAATCGGAAAAGAAGCTTTGTACTCCAGAACAACAGAAATACCTTGCCGGTAACTGTAACCAGCTTTAATTGCACTCACCCATACGTCTAAGTGAGAAGAAGTTAATCACAGAAGTGGGAAGTCTTTCTGAGTAGGGAAATGTAACACACGCTTATATAAAATTCTTGCGTTTAGTGAAAGCCTTTCTTTCCCCTCATATCACAATTACCTTGTTGCTGAGCTGTGGCGTGGCTTCTGTTATTAAAGAGAACATTGCTGGTAGCTTAATTGAAGTTGAATTGACTTTCCCAAAGTGTTGCAAGACCTGCTTAAAGATACTGCGTGTGAGACAAAGTTTCCCAATACCTTGGAAGCGGAATGTGGACCGAGAGGTGGGAACGCTTACCCCCCTCTGAAGTAGCAGCTTATGAGTGAAATTAAATTGCATGTGCCTAATTTTGTTTTCAGTAAGAAGTCCACCTCTTACAACATATTAGAAACTGAAGCAGAAGTTGTAGAAGTGGTTGAAACTCTAGCCAGATCAAGCATTACCCAAGCCCATAGAGTGACCTCTATAAAAGTGAATCCCGCTCAATTAAGAACTATACATCAGTATTCTGAAGTTGTTGAAGTTATTGTTACCCAAGAATTCTATAAAATAAATGTGACAAGAGCATCCAGAGCTGGAAGAGTGGCATAACAGCTTTGGGGTAACAAGGACAGGTGTATATGAAGCTGGGGAAGGGAGCCGGGTACTTGTTAAAAGAAGCTGTTTTAAAATCTGCATGTTGGGGACTATTTGAAAGGAGAAGTCGTCTCAAAGTTAGAAGCAGATTATGTGGTAGCTGCAAGACACGCAAAGATGCGCTCCATGAACAGCCCCTCTGGGTGGCTGGCAGAAGATTAGAAGAGACATGTTGAAGTGAGGAGTGGCTGATGACAGACCTGTCAGACAAACCATAGGGGACGCAATGTTAGTAAAAGCTTACATCTTATAAGACACTTTTTGCATTGAGAATGGCTTGATTTCAGTATGTGCTAATGCTGGTCTTTCTTTATTCTCTGATAGATGATTGATGCATTGTTTTCATTACTGCATTTAATTTTTAATGAGGTTTTCCCAAAACATGCTTTTATTTAGCTTGGGGTTGAAACGTATTGAACAGGGCATTGTGCCGTCTTAAACAGAATTGTGAGTTGTGCCCCATGTGAGACTCTGGTGTTTGAAGAGATGTTTTGCAGCCCATGATTATAGGTGGAATTTAGAATTAACTTAGTAATATGATTGGTAACCCTATAAGAGGGTAGTTTTTGTTGGAACATTTCAGTGAGATCAAACTGAGGGCTTATAAGTTTGTAAATAAATGCTATTTTATATACAACTTTAGTCATTTTTGACTCAGGAATGTGGAGACACAGGGGCTCATTATAAGCCCGGCGGTATACGTTAAAAGTGGTGGTTATGGTACTAAAGCCACTTTTACCATTCTGCCAAATTAGGAGGCAACAGTATTACCGTCAGCAGTAACACCACCAAAGCTATTACCGTTGGCAGAATTAATGCTGGCGGATTTAACATTGGTGGTATTACTGCTGAAATCACAAAACCGTATTACCGCCGTATTAAAAGTTGTAAAATGGTGGTAATACCATTGAAATTGGACGGTAACACTGGCAAAATCTCAGTGCATCTTGTGGAGGTAAATGCATACAGGTGATGGAAATCAAGTCACAGGTGCACCCAATGCACTTAGGAAGAGTACATTAGGCCCACACCTTCCTCAAACACAGTTTCCAACACCATCATGTTGCCACTGGCTTCTGTGCACATGGACATGCAGCTGCTCTATCTCCGCATTGAGCTGAAGAGACTGGAAGAGCAGGATGCAGAGGAGAGGAGAGGAGGAGGAGGAGGAAAAGGAGTGGCACCTTACAGCGCACCGTGGGCATGCTGCACAACATTTTCATCAGGCAGAATGTTCCCCTGCCCCCTAATGAGGATATGCCACCCCAGAAGAGGAGGACTCACTATCTGTGATTGCTGTGCTGACACGCAGTGTGCAGGAAGAGGGTAGGGATGGAAGTCTTGTCCGGCAAGAACTGATTGACAATTTATTTTGATGACAATTGAAATGCACTTGTTACGCACCTCTGTATATAGTCACATTATTAATTAAACACTTGCACGCAATAATTAATTGCTTTATGTGAACAACTATTTAATCTGACCCCCGATGATTGCGGTGATGCGCGGTGAGCGTTGCAACCGCCTCCGCACTTTCGCCCTGAATCGCCACACAGATCCCATATTTCATCCTTGATGCCACGGATGAATACCCATGTCGCTGCCCTTGTTATCCCAACTTTATTCGCCGGATCACCATATGCGCCATTAAGGTACATGAGGTACCTATCTACTTCAAGATGGCCGCCCGCCTGACCCTGGAAGTTCGCCGAGCCTAGCCAGGCCCACTACAGGCCATACCTTTGGCCCATTGGCTGCCTTGCCCTCTTAAGCTGGATTGGCTGCCGGCAGGCACAGCCGGCCCGCCTCCAACAAGGCCTGCGAGCATAAGGCCGATGCCTGTTCTCTGCCTGTTTAATGCCGATTCTGCATCTGCAAGGCCCCCTGGACCTCGAACACACACCTGCCAAGGTAACTTTTATCATGCAGTAAAATTTGCCGTATAGGCCACAATTTATCAGCATCCCATAAACACACCTGACCCTGCTGACTCGATCCTCTATCCAGCACTTCCACATACTGCTTAACCCTACTGCCTGCTACTGCATACTTCCCCCACATGAAAGATATTGTCAATACCTCCCGCGGCCCGGCGGGACGTCAGACCCTTGGAACTATTCTGACCCTAGCCATGCCACGCCTAGTCACTTGGTCCTTTTAGCCTACTGCACTGCTAATCTAGGTGCTGCATTTCAGCCCACTGCGCTGTCCCAAATCTAGGTGATGCCCTGCTCTGTGTTTTTAGCCCACTGTACTGCTGCCTGCGTTTTAGCCCACTGTACTGCTAATCTAGGGACTGCACTTTAGCCTACTTTACTGCTAATCTAGGTACTGCATTTTAGCCTACTGTGCTGTCTCAAAACTAGGTGATGCTCTGCCTTGCACTTTTAGCCCACTGCACTGCTAATCCAGGTACTGCATTCTAGCCTACTGTACTGCTAATCTAGGTACTGCATTTCAGCCTACTGCGCTGTCTCAAATCTAGGTGATGCCCCACTCTGTGTTTTTAGCCCACTGTACTGCTGTCTGCGCTTTAGCCCACTGCACTGCTAATCTAGGTACTGCATTTCAGCCCACTGTGCTGCCTCAAATCTAGGTGATGCTCTGCCGTGTGCCTTAGCCTACGGTACTGCTAATCTAGGTGCCGCATAGGTATCTGCCACCCAGGCCCTACCTCCAACCTCTGAATTTAAGTGAACCCTGTTTGCACATGGATCTTAGCCCTACGTTTGAATCCCTGAATTTAGATGAACCTGTTTGCACATGCATTTTAGCCTCACTCCTGATTTATGAATCTTAGTGAACCCTGTGTTGCCTTACCAAGCCATTGTGCAGCCCACATCTAGCCACTGTGTTGCCCACACCTAGCCAGTGTGCCGCCAATACCTAGCCATTGTGTTACCACTGCCCATACTTAGCCACTGTGTTGACAGTCATTGTACGCTCTATAGAATGATCCCCATCCTCTTCCTCCTGATCACCCTTTGCCCTACAATGACAACAGCAAACCACCCACCGCAGTCTATGCCTACTGCAACATCAAACTCTGATGACGAGCCCCGACCGACCAGCACCCCAGACACTAACCCACAAACTATAGAGATAAAGATACCTACCACCCACCACCCCATAACAAATATCCCATGTGATACCTTAAGTAGAAATGCAAAATTACGATCTAGACTACCCAAAATCTATGAACCACTAGCCAGACTAGCCACCAAACCTAGCAATACAAGAAACCACCAACGCAATGCCCCCAAACTAGACACCTCCCCCACCAAAAGAGATTCCCACGCTGACAGTCCCACTAACACCCACCGCCAATCAAGCAACAGACCCACCAAAAAGAAAAGCCATGTCACCCCTGCGACACCCAAACCAAACATACCGCTGAAGGGTGCCCTCATTAATGCTAGATCATTGATAGCACATGCCACCGAAATTGCCGATCTCATCCAAATAGGCGATTATGACCTTCTAGCCATAACGGAAGCCTGGCTTCACCAAGCAGCAGGACCCGCTTTGATGCTTGCCCTGCCCCCTAACTACAACATTCTCAGAGAGGACAGAACCAACTCTCGAGGAGGCGGCCTAGCCATCATCGCTAAAAACAACCTTGCCATAACAATAGAAATGCCCTCAATCACCAAATTTTGCGAATCCTTAACCGCCAAACTCTCAACATCACCCTCCCAATCTATCAATATGCACCTCATCTATAAGCCTCCAGGTCCCTTTGGAACCTTTGAGGAGGACATCTCTATGATCCTCTCAAATAATCTAAAAAACTCAAAGCAAGCAATCCTCCTGGGAGACATGAACTTAGGTTTCAATGACCACAAAGACTTGCAAGCGACTAACATCGCCAATGTCATCACAGAACTGGGATTTACCCAAAGAATCTCACAACCTACCCACGAAAAAGGTCGAACACTCGACTGGGTAGCCAACCACAACTGTAATGTAACAATTACAGATGTCTGCCCACAAATCTGGACAGACCATGCACTAATAACCGTCCTCATAAATGAAAACACCACCCAACCCAAGGAAATTGTACTGCCCCCCCCTACCAACCAGAAATAAAAAAAAGATAACTACAGACAAACTGCTACCACTTATCCTCCCATCCCTAAATTCCTTATCTGAATCGCTAAACCCAACAGCCCTAGTGAACGAATTCAACTCAACCATGGCCACAGCCTTGGACACTATTGCCCCGTTGAAAATGAGAAAAAGCAAACCCAGAGCACACTTAAATACTTGGTTCACCCCTCACCTCAAATCCCTAAGAATTGAAAAACGCAAATGCGAAGCCGCCTGGCGACTAACTCCATCAGAGACTAACAAAATAGCTCTCATCAGTGCCTCTAAGATCTACAAAAATGAAATAAGGAAGGCCAAAAAAGAAAACTTTAACAACAGAATATTACAGGCTAAGTCTGGAACCAAAGAACTATTTCTTATACAAAAGAAACTGGAAAACCCTATCCCTGCTCCAGACAACTGCGATAAAAATAAAACGTGGTGCTCCAACATCCAAAAAGCTCTAAACAACAAAATTGCCACACTCCAAACCAAAATTGAGAAAAAGAAACAAACTATACCCATCTCAACCAATCCAAGTGGTAAACCACCCACCTCCACCAAGCCAGAACACAAATTCAACTTCACCAAAGTAACAATCCTGGAGATTGAAAAAATAATACTCTCGCTCAAACCAACTAACGGTCGAGGCGACATATGCCCATCCCAACTGATAAAAGACGCGGCCAGAGACCTTTCCCCATTTATCACCAAACGTATTAATGCTTCCTTTGCATCAGGCACTATACCAGACAATCTTAAGCAATCATGGGTCCTCCCCCTCCTTAAAAAGGAAACCCTGGACCCCGCCATCCCGACTAACTACAGGCCAATCACCACGGTACCATTTCTGCTAAAAATCCTAGACAGAGTGGCCTACCTACAGATCCAAAAATATCTGGAGATGCACCAACTATTAGGTACCAGACAGTCAGGCTTCAGGCCTCAACATGGCACCGAAACTGCACTTATCAATCTCAAAACCCAGGTCGATGAGCTGAGAGATCTTGGAAAAACTGCCCTACTCCTCCTGCTGGACCTCTCAGCAGCATTTGACTTGGTAGATCATGATTTGCTCTGTACCCACCTGGAATCTGCAACCTACTTCTCCACACATACCATTGCATGGATAAGGTCGTTCCTAAGCGGCAGAACCATGAGGGTTTTCTCCACCTCCGCAGCGGATGATCCAGTACCTATCACATGTGGCGTCCCCCAGGGATCCTGTGTCTCTCCGACCATGTATAACATCTTCACGAAGCCCCTGTTCGATGATCTGGACCTTCTGGGTGTCACCGACACAAACTATGCAGATGACACTCAGATTCTCATCCCACTTTCGGGGGATTATGAACAGGATTTGGCCTTGGTGAACAGAATATACCTCATCAATCAGGCATGGATGGTCCGTCATGGTCTATGCCTGAATGATGACAAAACGGAACTCATCATACTGGGGAACACACAAAATATCAAAAAACTGAACGATGACTACTCATCATTTGTCATAGATGACAACACCATTAAAGTAGCGAAAGAAGTAAAAACACTAGGTTTTTACCTCGACTCTTGCCTCTCCCTAACAAAGCAGGTGAATGCGATGGCCTCTAGCACCGCTTACACCTGTAAGCTGATTAGAGCAGCTAAACCATATCTATCCACCGCCAGCTTCCTCACCCTATCAAGAGCCCTGGTATTATCCAAATTGGACTACTGCAATGCACTATACATAGGGTCCAATAAACACACACTGCAAAAAATCCAAACCCTGCAGAACAACGTCCTTCAAGCCGCCCTGGGAATCCCAAGAAGAGAGCACATCTCAGACGTCAGAAGACAATCTAATTGGCTACCCACAGCTGACAAAATTAAACTCAAAACAGCATCACTGACTTTCAAAAGTATTGATGACCTAGCACCCAAATACCTAAAAGAAAGATTCAAAAGGAGAACGTCTAACAGACCTACCAGAGAAGCATACACCAACCAACTAGCCGTGCCCCCATTTAAGCTGAGTACAGCCGGAGGCACCAGCTTCCCTGTCAAAGCGGCCCAGCTATGGAACTCCCTCCCATCATCCTTAAGATCTGTCCAATCTTATCCACACTTCAGACTCAATTGCATTAAATGGCTCAAAGAAAATGACCTATAACCTACTAGACTAGGACTATTCACGTCTGACCCACCTGTTAATCTGCAGCCGAACGCATACTGCGTTCATCTCCCGCTTAACCCACCTTGCTTCCGACACTCAATGCTTACTGTGTACACATCCCTGTGCACACTCACCTGCGCATGTAACCACGCATACTGTCATCACTTACTATTGATACACCCCGTAACCATCCTGAAATGTGTAACTGTAACACGTACATTGTCAACCTTTACTGTTAATGCACCTTGTAACCCTCCTGAAATGTGTAACTGTAACATGTAAGCTTAAAGTATTCTTGAACACGTGCCCGGATACCCTCGGGTCTGGCGCGCGTGTAACGCTCACCTGACTCCCACGGAGGCTCTGGCGTGGTTCGTGCTACTGTGACCTCTTCTATGGTGATGCGCAGGGTTCGGAAGACGGACTGGACCGGGCCCCCAAATCTGGCTTGTCTGGCTCGCAGAAGTATCCTTCTGTAGGCGAAAATAGGGGATTAACTGTCTGCGGGGTAATGCAATTGGCCTCCCACTTTCCCCTCTCACCCTCCTCGAAACCCTTCTGTGATTCCTCGTAGCGTCTCACCTTAGGGTCTGGAAGGACGAGCTCTCCATCCTGCTTCTGATGCAGGGGCGCGTAGGTATCCAGTTACTTCACTGGATTTTCGGATTGGTGAGAACCAAACTTGCTCGGCTTCCAGGTAAGTTTTTTGATAAGAGGTTCCCCTTGTGTCCATGCATTCATGTACTAATGCTAGTGTCTTTTTCCCCATAGGGGCCGGGTTACGGAATGCCGGGGAACAGGCACCGACCCGAGATGAGAGGTGAAATCCTTGTAGAAATCAGGTAAGTCTTTAATGAGCGTTTTTTGCTAATGTCTTTTCATTCGCTCATTAACGCTGATGTCTCTTTTTCCCCTTAAGGGCCGGGGTCCGGAAATGCCAGGATGCGGCGTGGACCGGAAATGGAGAGGGAATGAATCAACAGGTAAGTCTTAACATGGAGATTTAGCTTTCCTTATTCCCTTCTCTCTCTCACCTTTTGTTCTGGTCTTTTTCTCCCTAGGCGCTGGGGCGTGACTGCGAATCCGGATGATCGCTGCTGAACATGGAGGCGCCCTGTAAAGGTGAGTGGAATGCGGCGCTGCAGCGATCGACGCGATGAGCTTTTAAATAAAAGTCTTCCTTTTCAGGATTGTCGGCGCGAAGTCTCCGGGATGCGGTTTTAGCAGGTAAGGACTTTTCCTTCTTCTGTTCTCTTCTTCTCTTCCTTTGCAGGTGATCTAGGATGCTGGCAGGCGTGGCAGAAGTCAGGATGCAGGAGCAGACACGGTGAGCGTGCAGCTGCTAGATGCAGAACAACGCGAAGCACGTGTGGCTGTTCGGGTTGGGTTTAAATAGCCTTGGAAGAAGTTCCAGGTATGTATCCTTCCCCGACCACGCCTGGATGGTAAATTAGTCCCACAGGTAAAGTAGTTCCTTTCAGGCCTCAAGGAGGCCAGGATCCTGCAGCATGGTCTGCATCAGGTAAGTGCACCCAAGCACTCCCATAATGAGCCTGGCGCCTATGGCGCCAGGACTGATGTCTTTTATGAGCCTGGCACCATAGGCGCCAGGACACTGTCCAAAGGGCCCCTATATGGGGTTGCTGGGTCCTTCCTTGGGGACTGGATGTCCGCTTTCGGGGACGCAGGGCTTGAACCGGCTCCCCGGGAGGGGGCATCATGACAGCGCGGTACAAATAAATAAACAAACAAACAGACAAACAAACATAATGTGCAAATGCAAACAACCGGGAGTGGGCATCATGACAGCACTCCCCCCAAGGCCCCTCCCAAGGTTGTTCCCTCCAGGGGTTGTGGTTTGTCTGGGAAGAGTCGGTGGAATTTCCTGACTAATCGAGGTGCATGCACATGGTCGCTGGGTTCTCACGACCTCTCCTGAAGTCCGTACCCCTTCCAATCAATTAGGTAGAACAGTTTTGACCTAAACAATTTTGAGTATAAAGTGGGAGACATGAACTTAGGTTTCAATGACCACAAAGACTTGCAAGCGACTAACATCGCCAATGTCATCACAGAACTGGGATTTACCCAAAGAATCTCACAACCTACCCACGAAAAAGGTCGAACACTCGACTGGGTAGCCAACCACAACTGTAATGTAACAATTACCGATGTCTGCCCACAAATCTGGACAGACCATGCACTAATAACCTTCCTCATAAATGAAAACACCACCCAACCCAAGGAAATTGTACTGCCCCCCCTACCGACCAGAAATAAAAAAAACATAACTACAGACAAACTGCTACCACTTATCCTCCCATCCCTAAATTCCTTATCTGAATCGCTAAACCCAACAGCCCTAGTGAACGAATTCAACTCAACCATGACCACAGCCTTGGACACTATTGCCCCGTTGAAAATGAGAAAAAGCAAGCCCAGAGCATACTTAAATACTTGGTTCACCCCTCACCTCAAATCCCTAAGAATTGAAAAACGCAAATGCGAATCCGCCTGGCGACTAACTCCATCAGAGACTAACAAAATAGCTCTCATCAGTGCCTCTAAGATCTACAAAAATGAAATAAGGAAGGCCAAAAAAGAAAACTTTAACAACAGAATATTACAGGCTAAGTCTGGAACCAAAGAACTATTTCTTATACTAAAGAAACTGGAAAACCCTATCCCTGATCCAGACAACTGCGATAAAAATAAAACGTGGTGCTCCAACATCCAAAAAGCTCCAAACAACAAAATTGCCACAGTCCAAACCAAAATTGAGAAAAAGAAACAAACTATACCCACCTCAACCAATCCAAGTGGTAAACCACCCACCTCCACCAAGCCAGAACACAAATTCAACTTCACCAAAGTAACAATCCTGGAGATTGAAAAAATAATACTCTCGCTCAAACCAACTAACGGTCGAGGCGACATATGCCCATCCCAACTGATAAAAGACGCGGCCAGAGAACTTTCCCCATTGATCACCAAACGTATTCATGCTTCCTTTGCATCAGGCCCTATACCAGACAATCTTAAGCAATCATGGGTCCTCCCCCTCCTTAAAAAGCAAACCCTGGAAAATCCTAGACAGAGTGGCCTACCTACAGATCCAAAAATATCTGGAGATGCACCAACTATTAAGTACCAGACAGTCAGGCTTCAGGCCTCAACATGGCACCGAAACTGCACTTATCAATCTCAAAACCCAGGTCGATGAGCTGAGAGATCTTGGAAAAACTGCCCTACTCCTCCTGCTGGACCTCTCAGCAGCATTTGACTTGGTAGATCATGATGTGCTCTGTACCCACCTGGAATCTGCAACCCACTTCTCCACACATGCCATTGCATGGATCAGGTCGTCCCTAAGCGGCAGAACCATGAGGGTTTTCTCCACCCCCGCAGCGGCTGATCCAGTACCTATCACATGTGGCGTCCCCCAGGGATCCTGTGTCTCTCCGACCATGTATAACATCTTCAGGAAGCCCTTTTCGATGATCTGGACCTTCTGGGTGTCACCTACACAAACTATGCAGATGACACTCAGATTCTCATCCCACTTTCGGGGGATTATGAACAGGATTTGGCCTTGGTGAACAGAATATACCTCATCAATCAGGCATGGGTGGCCCGTCATGGTGTATGCCTGAATGATGACAAAACGGAACTCATCATACTGGGGAACACACAAAATATCAAAAAACTGAACGATGACTACTCATCATTTGTCATAGATGACAACACCATTAAAGTAGCGAAAGAAGTAAAAACACTAGGTTTTTACCTCGACTCTTGCATCTCCCTAACAAAGCAGGTGAATGCGATGGCCTCTAGCACCGCTTACACCTCTAAGCTGATTAGAGCAGCTAAACCATATCTATCCACCGCCAGCTGCCTCACCCTATCAAGAGCCCTGGTATTATCCAAATTGGACTACTGCAATGCACTATACATAGGGTCCAATAAACACACACTGCAAAAAATCCAAACCCTGCAGAACAACGCCCTTCGAGCCGCCCTAGGAATCCCAAAAAGAGAGCACATCTCAGACGTCAGAAGACAATCTAATTGGCTACCCACAGCTGACAAAATTAAACTCAAAACAGCATCACTGACTTTCAAAAGTATTAATGACCTAGCCCCCAAATACCTAAAAGAAAGATTCAAAAGGAGAACGTCTAACAGACCTACCAGAGAAGCATACACCAACCAACTAGCCGTGCCCCCATTTAAGCTGAGTACAGCCGGAGGCACCAGCTTCCCTGTCAAAGCGCCCCAGCTATGGAACTCCCTCCCATCATCCTTAAGATCTGTCCAATCTTATCCACACTTCAGACTCAATTGCATTAAATGGCTCAAAGAAAATGACCTATAACCTACTAGACTAGGACTATTCACGTCTGACCCACCTGTTAATCTGCAGCCGAACGCATACTGCGTTCATCACCCGCTTAACCCACCTTGCTCCCGACACTCAATGCTTACTGTGTACACATTCCTGTGCACACTCACCTGCGCATGTAACCACGCATACTGTCATCACTTACTATTGATACACCCTGTAACCATCCTGAAATGTGTAACTGTAACACGTACATTGTCAACCTTTACTGTTAATGCACCTTGTAACCCTCCTGAAATGTGTAACTGTAACATGTAAGCTTAAAGTATTCTTGAACACGCGCCCGGATACCCTCGGGTCTGGCGCGTGTGTAACGCTCACCTGACTCCCACGGAGGCGCTGGCCTGGTTCGCGCTGCTGTTATCTCTTCTAAGGAGATGCGCAGGGTTCGGAAGACGGACTGGACCGGGCCCCCAAATCTGGCTTGTCTGGCTCGCAGAAGTATCCTTCTGTAGGCAAAAATAGGGGATTAACTGTCTGCGGGGTAATGCAATCGGCCTCCCACTTTCCCCTCTCACCCTCCTCGAAACCCTTCTGTGATTCCTCGTAGCGTCTCACCTTAGGGTCTGGAAGGACGAGCTCTCCATCCTGCTTCTGATGCAGGGGCGCGTAGGTATCCAGTTACTTCACTGGATTTTCGGATTGTGAGAACCAAACTTGCTCGGCTTCCAGGTAAGTTTTTTGATAAGAGGTTCCCCTTGTGTCCATGCATTAATGTACTAATGCTAGTGTCTTTTTCCCCATAGGGGCCGGGGTACGAAATGCCGGGGAACAGGCACCGACCCAAGATGAGAGGTGAAATCCTTGTAGAAATCAGGTAAGTCTTTAATGAGCGTTTTTTGGTAATGTCTTTTCATTCGCTCATTAACGCTGATGTCTCTTTTTCCCCTTAGGGGCCGGGGTCCGGAAATGCCAGGATGCGGCGCGGACTCGAAATGGAGAGGGAATGAATCAACAGGTAAGTCTTAACATGGAGATTTAGCTTTCCTTATTCCCTTCTCTCTCTCACCTTTTGTTCTGGTCTTTTTCTCCCTAAGCGCTGGGGCGTGACTGCGAATCCGGATGATCGCTGCTGAACATGGAGGCGCCCTGTAAAGGTGAGTGGAATGCGGCGCTGCAGCGATCGACGCGATGAGCTTTTAAATAAAAGTCTTCCTTTTCAGGATTGTCAGCGCGAAGTCTCCGGGATGCGGTTTTAGCAGGTAAGGACTTTTCCTTCTTCTGTTCTCTTCTTCTCTTCCTTTGCAGGTGATCCAGGATGCTGGCAGGCGTGGCAGAAGTCAGGATGCAGGAGCAGACACGGTGAGCGTTCAGCTGCTAGATGCAGAACAACGCGAAGCACGTGTGGCTGTTCGGGTGGGGTTTAAATAGCCTTGGAAGAAGTGCCAGGTATGTATCCTTCCTCCAATCAGGTATGTATCCTTCCCCGACCACGCCTGGATGGTAAATTAGTCCCACAGGTAAAGTAGTTCCTTTCAAGCCTCAAGGAGGCCGGGATCCTGCAGCATGGTCTGCATCAGGTAAGTGCACCCAAGCACTCCCATAATGAGCCTGGCGCCTATGGCACCAGGACTAATGTCTTTTGTGAGCCTGGCGCCATAGGCGCCAGGACACCGCCCAAAGGGCCCCTATATGGGGTTGCTGGGTCCTTCCTTGGGGACTGGATGTCCGCTTTTCGGGGACGCAGGGCTTGAACCGGCTCCCCGGGAACGGGCATCATGACAGCGCGCTACAAATAAATAAACAAACAGACAAACAAACATAATGTGCAAATGCAAACAACCCTCCCCAAAAACCCTTCCCAAAACACCTCCCCAAACACCATCCCCAAAACACCCTTGTTGTGTCTGACAGTTACTTCCGGTGCCTGTTGGGCATAGAAGCCTGGTCAAGCACCTTGGGGATGGGCTGTGAGCCCTCTGTGGTGGTAACAGATGTGGAGGGCTCTGACCCCTGGGCCCAGATATATTGCATAGTGAGCGGCATGCACGCATTTAGGGTCTCAGCAGAGGCTGATGTCGCCTGTGTTTGCTCCCGCACTCTCTAATAAACTGTGGTCATTGTGGTGGTGGCCAGGCCGAGGGAATGGGACATCCCGCAGCTACACCCATGTGTGTTGGACCTGCAGGCCTGCCAGTGCCTCAATCGGTGCCTGCTGCTGCTCAATTGCATCAATACTCGCCCATACAGCTGCCATATTGAGCATGGGCAGAGGTGGTGAGCTATGTGGAGGGTTTGCAATGGCAGCTTCAGTTGCAGCCATGCCACCTGTCTGGCTGGTGGTGGGTCAATGTGCACCGCCATGGGGATAGGGAGGTCCTCCAGCCCTGCTGGCATTTCTACTGCAGTGGTATGTGATGGTGGTGGCCTTGCTGACTTGCTCCACCACTTGCTACTGCTGCCAATGGGTCTGACCTGTGCAGGGTTCGAGGTGGATGGTGTGGTAGCAGTGGAGGGTCGGGCCTCCTCACTGTCCGTGGACTGTGTACCTGAGTACAATGACATGCTATCAGTCATCTTGTCAACATGTCATCAGGCTTGCAAGACACACATGCAACATTCGGCGTGTTCTACATTTGCACATTTAGTATGATTAACATGGGAGGTGTTGCGCAATGAGTGCTGCTACTATGGGGTGGATGTAGTGACTACTGAGGGTTAACTGATGCATGCATGTGCACGTTGCCTGTTGGCCTGCCAAGGTGGCTTGTTGTTTTGGTGTGGGGGGATTTCACTTGCCAACCTGGTCAATCATGGCACACATGGATGCATCTCATGTTTGCATGTGTTTGCATGCACATTTCACCAGCCGTGCGTGTACTCACTGTGCTATGATTGCCATGTGCATGCTCACTCCTTTGCCCATTGTGATCATCTATGCTGAGGGACGGATGCTATTGGCCACTGAATTCACATGTACGTGGGGTCTGATATACTTACTGCCATCGCTATGGCTTCCTGCTCCAGTGTCTGTGCTCCCTCTATGCCCTCCATGTGGAGGATGGAGCTGACCTTCTCCACCCACTGCCTGAGAGTTAGGGGTTCAACAGTGCCACCTCCTGTGGCAGCACTCTCCCTCCTGTGGTGTCAGCCCTTGCAGCAGTCCCATGCATCGGGTGGAACAGTGCTCACTGCCGCCACTGCCATCCTCTGTGCAGAGGTCCTCCTTGGCCTGCAGCCAAACAGCTCCTCAGCATGCTTTACAACCTTATCTGCCAGGGCTTTTAGTTCTGATTTTGTGTGTTTGGGATTCCTTAGCCTGAGGTCTGTGAGGCATGCCTTTCCTTTTTCCTGGGACATCTAGCTATTTGCTGTCCGGATGACAACAGGAAATAGGAGATTCAGAGTGGATTTAGTTTTTAAAGTTAGTCACCGCCGTGCTTCCCATTCTGGCTATGACATTAATTACGTAGGTGGAATGGTAATACCATTGTATTTGAGCGGCACTGCTACCTGATGACCAGTGTCAGCGGTAATATCGCCAGATGGTGTTACTGTTACCGGAGGGGCAGTGTGATAACGGTAATACAGCTGGGGCAAAATTAGCACCATATTACCGCCAAACTCGTGATGAGCCCCACTGTGTTGTGATAAGGTATTATGCCGCTGTTCCAATGATTCCATTCTGTTTTGTTATCTTCTCTATCCCTTTTGTAAATATATGCTATTGTGAACATGTTGCAGATCAAGTGAGTATATAATGAGGTAATAATGTTTGTTGTGCATGTGTATATGTGTTGGGGAGGGACACATGCTTTGAGCTCCCATGTGGTGAACAAACAGACCCATTCCATCTATCCATTGTAGCAAAGCAAAACTTGGCGTTGTAATCAGACGAGAAGAGACATCTTCTGGGCACACAGCCAACGGCCGATCGCTACCGAGTCACGTGAAAATTGTGCTAGAACCTTACCTCCAGCTAAGCTGTGAGCGGGAGAGGAAGGGACGTCATCTTCCCTATTAGGCTCAGTGGTCTTAGTCTGGCTCGGGTGGTTCTACTGAACCCGCGACAGCTAGAAAGATAAGGTGAGATTCAGGCTTTCTTCAAAAGATCTTTATATCACCTTCCATAGGAATAGGATTGTCCTACAAACAGTGCACAAGGTTCTTTGTTATTTTCATTTAAATCAAGAAATTGTTCTTCCAGTCTTCCATCGCAGACCTCGCACTTCCTCACCAGAGAAGACTTTGCACAGACTCGATTTGGCAAGAATCCTAAAATTCTAACTGGAGCTAACTAAATTCTTCGGGAAATCTGACTATCTTTTTATGAGCTATAGTGTTCTTTCACCAGGAAACAAAGTGGCCACATCTACCATCGCAAGATGGATAGTTTCTTGCATTTCTTTGCTTTTTCTGAAAAGTTTCATGCTCCTTCCACCGGAGCTAAGGCAGCATCAGTGACCTTTCAATGACATGCCTGATTGCGGACATTTGTAGAGCATTCACCCGAGCCACTCTCCATGCATTTGCTCAGCACTCTTCTTTGGATGCATCTTCTAAAAAAGATGCTTTCTTTGGCCAACAGGCCCTTCACAATCTCTTTGTTTGAAACCTGGCTGGGCAATGCTGTTTACTCTATCCAGTATTTGGATCTACACAGTCTGGTCTCCCAACCAGTTGGGAAGGAGGGAAAGCAGGCTGCTGGAGTACGAAACAATTACCATCATGGTGATTCCAGTAGTCTTAGTCCTTGCTCCCTCTGCTTTGTAATGGCCTCCGAGCCATGTAATGCCCTCCGAGCCATCCCCACTAAGCATATGCTGGGCGACAATCCATACAGCAGAAATAACTGGCAGAATTGGAAGGTGACGATTGATAACATAAAAAGGTGGTGGGCAGGGCTTGGCACATGGAAGGATGCTTGTGTGTGCCTGCCCAATTCCAAAGCTATTAAAGTAGGAGCATCCGCTTTTGGAGAGGCTTTTTCCCATCCAGCCGATGGGGCAAACATGCCCAACCAGTTGTAAAGGTGTGAGCATAAGGACTAAGAGTACTCTGAACCAATGTGGAGGCTTTCATTTTTTACTCATGGCCTACCCCTCCCACAGTGCCGAGACCCAAGCTTTTCTATGGCAGCTGTAACAAAACGTGGCTAGTCGCCAGGGACCAGAGCTGGGCAACCCTGGGCCCAGCTATGGAACTCTGGCGACCAGGCAGAACCACCCACTCCGTGATGCAATCCTTGAAGACACGATAGTGAGAATCCCACAGAACGTCCTTCCTTGATTGAGGCCATGGTGCAAACATTGCCTAAGAAAAGGAAAAGACCCTCAGGTTAACCAGGGGATAATATTGCACATGGTTAGGAAGAGTAAGGTTGCAGGCTCAATCCCAGAGCCTGGCCCCTGGTCAGAGAACGGACAGCATGGAAGAAATCGATCTGCACATGTGTGTCTTAAAGCCATGACGCTAGTCACACCATATCTGATATTTGGTGACAGGTCCTGGAATGGAGCAAGAGTCTAGATTTGGTACAGACCGGCTTTGTATGCACAACAGGTACAGGCAGCTAGCACTCGCACATCTTACATCACTGCAGAAATAGATGGAAGGAACTCATAATCATTTAGATTTAAACATTTAGAATCAATTTACCCAACACAAACTGACATTAGAACTTTGAAATACGCATTGCCTTATTTTTAAGGTAAGCGTATACAGCCAGTAGTGTATGGCTTCATCAGTGAACACCTATGACTGGAAACATGTATATAACTTCTTATGGGTAGATGGACAATTACTCTACCGAGATTGGGTTGTGCAGCAACACTTGAAACTGCTTTTGAATGTGGCATCTTGTCTTCGGGTAATGAATAGTTGGATGGAATTTTTAGTTTTCAGATACTGATTATCTTTTTACCATTAATATTTTTGTTTTATCTTTTAAATGATTTGTTGGTTTCCAAGTCATAGAATTACTCAAAGAGTTGACAATTACTATCGATTCACCTGTGTGCCAGAATGAATACTGATGTATCCTGCCTCCTGCAGGATCTCTTCTGGGCCAGTAACAACAAGGAGCAGGAACCAGGCTGAGCCAGGTATGTAGAAAATGGAACAAGCTTTATTCTCTTAGTTACAGGCTCAGATGGGAAAGTAGGAGAGATAAGATCAATAGCTTCTGCCCTGGTTCCCTGCCCAGCTCCCAGTTCCTAACCGTCCTTCTTGGAATTTCCCGGTACCCCCAACACTCCAAACTCCACTAGCATTCCAACCCACCTCTTGCACTCACTCAGGCAATCATACATAACATACAGGATACTACACATACATTACTCATTTATTGAAGTATGTACAGACCTATATTATACAATTGCCAAATCTACAGAAAGCCCTCTAGTATTATAATAGTGAGGATTAGCTTAGCATCGTTAAATTTAGTGGATGAATATATGTGAATCAACATTAAAAAGCAAGTAATTAACATAATATGAATGAACCAGAGGATCATTTCCGGGGTCCTGCGGAATAATAAACTTGTACTGCCACCCTTTCCAATCCTCAGGATTTCATTTCATTTGGCAGGCAGAGTTGGAAAGCAGAAGGCACGCAACATGTCCTCCTTCTCATCCCTCTCTGGCTATTCAGTGGAAAAGTAAAGTTCAAAATTGCACGGAAGAGACATTTTACACAAAAGTGCACATGGATGTGGTCCCTTAAAGTAAAATTGCGATATTTCTTTTGATACCATTACCCACCCAGTTCAGTTTTGGCTACTATACTGAAATCTGCGCCCATATAGGATATACATGGTTCGAAAAATTAGGAACATGAAATAGGTACACTGTATGGTATACACATGTTTTATTTCTGTATGTATATTCATATATAGTTTCTCACTTTTCCTTTTCTTTTCATCAGCCTTGGAAATGCGCCCGAGGGTGAGAAATACGTGCTGGCTAGGCCGAGTGGAGAACAGAGGCGTCATATTATGCTTCGTCTTCTTTACTCCCGACATACAGCAGCAACGAAAACATTATGCTTTGAAACATTAAACTCTTAAAACATGAAACCAAATTAAACATTAGATAACATTAATCACTTGAATAAGACCCCATTCCAAAATGGCAGACAAGCCCATTCCCACCAATGAGGGTACGAGTTCCTCTATAAATTCCCACATACAGTCTCTTGTCCTCTTCTTTCCTGCTCGTCACAGCAGATAAGTACTTTCTACTGCAACAAGCTTTTTCTAATGCGTGTAACGGAATGGAATAGAATGGAATAGATAAGGCCCTTCGGCGTGCTAGGGCCCCTCACGCAGATCTTCAACATGTTGGAGTAAAGCGTAGCGCTGGAGTCTCCGGGGGTGGTGCCAGTTCTCTGGGGCTGGGTCCTAAGGTGTAAATGTCTGCTGGGGAGTGCCAGCACGGCCTTATCTACAGAACAGAGGAAAGGCTGCTTATATGCCTAGATCCAAAACTGGCTGATATGGCTCCAGCTGAGGCTGGTCCAAAGGCAATGGGTTGTTGTTTGGTGATAAATTAGTAAGGGAGCTCTCCTCATTTGTCCACACTTTCACGACCCTAGGCAAGGCCCAAACAAACATCAAGATGGCCTTGTCTCCTAGTGTTTATGTCAGGGCTGGGAGAGGCAGAGCCCGCACTTCTTGCCGCCCATATCAGGGCTCTGCACGGCCAGCACAGTATTCTGGCAAGGCTATGCGTGCGGGATCGTTAGCTGCCAGTGGCACTACAGATGTCTTCTTCCCCCAGCGAGGTGCTCAATGGAGAGGTTGTACAGCCAGAGAGGCAGGCTGTTGAAGAGCTGCAGCAGATGAGTAGTTTGTCTTTAAGTGTTTCTTCCCTGGTAAGGCTGCGGAGTTGCAGGGGGGGCGGTTAGCTTTCTTTCTTCCCAACTGGGCAGCTCTAACCTTAGATACATGGGTTCTACAGCCAGTGTCAGGGTTTCGGATAGGATTTTACTCGCCTCCCTTTCAGGAGACTCTTCCTTGCCCACTAGTTTTCAGTTGGGAGAAGCAGACTCTGGTGGACAAAGTGGTGCAGGACCTCATTTCCAAGGGGGCTGTGGTTCCTAGTTCCTAGTTCATGTGGTCACTCTCCATTCCTCAGTTCAATCTTTGTGGTGCCCAAACCAGACGGAGGATTGTCTTCGGTTATACATTTCAAGGCCCTCCATATGTTTGTGGTCTAATGACACTTCAAAATGGAGGGGATTCCTCTCCTCAGAGACACCCTCGTTCCGGGGGACTGGATGTGCAAGATAGATCACAAGGACGTGTATTTGGTAGTTCCCGTTTATCCCCTTCATCAGGAGTGTCTGCAGTTTCAGTGGCAAGGTCGCAGGTGGCAATTTGCCTATCTCTTATTTGGGCTGACATCAGCTCAGGGGTGCTTCACAAAGCTTTTGCGCCCTGTGATGGCGTGTTTGTGGGCAAGGGGTGACAGGATAATAATTCATCTGGATGACATGCTTCTGTTAGCCCAGCAACAGGATCTGTTGCAGGTCCATCTCAGACTGGCAATCTCTCTCCTTCAGAGCCTTGGCTTTGTCATCAACCTGGACAAGCCGTTCCTTGTGTCTTCACAATGCATCCACTTTCTGGGCTTCGTTATCGATTCTCAGTTGTGCCAGCTTCTTCTTCCCTCGAGGAGGATTCAGGACATTTGCAGTCAGATCAGGTCTCTGCTGAGGAAAGGGTCTCTTTCCCTGCGGGTTCTAGCAAGAATAATAGGAATGTTGCCGGCCCCTATCCAGGCCATTTTCCTAGGTACCCTGCATTATCATGCACTTCTGAAAGAAAGGTAATTTACGGAAAGGGATTCCATTCTCACACATTGTTAGCCTTTCTCAGGAAGCCTCACAAGAGCTTTGATTCTGGCTTCAACACATCGAGGCTTGGAACGGGAATGCTACTTTTCATTTGTCTCTTAATGTGGTGTTGGAGTCAGATGCTGGTCTATCAGGATGGGGTCGAGGTGTCAGGGAATATCCACTGGCGGAAAGTGGTTTGTTCTACATATCAATTGTCTCAAGCTTATGGCGAGATCCTTTGCGGTGAAGAGTCTGGCCAAAGACAGGGTGGACTGTTGCATCCTTCTGAGGATGGACAGTGTCTCAGCAGTACAGTGCATTAACAATCTTGGAGGAATGTGATCCAAAGGGTTGGTGGATCTGGCGTGGAATTTTTGGCAGTACATGCCTCAAAACAGGGATAATGCTGCAGGCGGAGTATCTCCCGGGTCTAGTGAACACAGCAGCGGATTGGAATTCCAGGTTTCTCTTGGATGGAAGCGAACGGAAAATAAACATTTTCTAGGTGCTGGTAGTTTTATGGGGCCCGTTTTGCACCGACCTCTTTGCCTTGCACCTCAATTGTCAGGTGCCTCAGTTCTTCAGTTGCCGCCCGGATCCAGATGCCAAGGCAGTAGATGCGTTTCTGCAAGACTGGAGGAGTCTCAAGGAGTATGCATTTCACCCCTCCTCGCTCATCCCACAGGTTCTCTTGCATGTTCGCAGACAGCAGGTGTCTCTGGTATTGTTTCTGGCCAGCTCAGGTGTGGTTTCTGAATCTATTGGACATGGCAGTAAACATTTCCTGCCTGCTTCTGTACTTTCTCCTTCTTTTCACAGATCCTGGGGTGGGGGATCTGCACAAACTCGTATTACAGGGTCAACTGCCTCTCATTACTATTTCTGCGAATCCTGGGTTTCCCTGGGCTTTTGGGAGGCGCTTTCCATGTTCTCAGGGATTCTTGGACTAGATCCACACAAAGTTCCTACTCTTCTGCGTGGACACGCTGGGTGGGCTGGTGCATGGATGGGGGAATGAATCCGTTTTTGACCCTCCAGTAGATGTGGTCATTTTTTTGGTGACATTGTTCAAGGAAGGGAAAGCATATAGAGCGATTAATAATTTCTGGTCAGAAATTTCACCAGGTCGTGTGCTGGTTAAAGGGGAACCGGTGAGCAAGCATTTCCTGGTTAGGAAGGTGTTGCGCTCCATTAGGATTAAGGTTCCACCTTTTGGGATGTTAACCTGATATTTCGACTGTTTCACTCCTGGCCAGATACGGAGGCTTTGGCACGTCAACAGCTGTCTGCTAAATTAGCTATGTTGCTATGTCTTATTTATATCAAGAGGGTTTCTGATGTTAGGAAATTAGATGTTGACAATAGGTAAAGTCGGCTAAAGATGTGACCTTCTTTGTCATGCGTCTTATGGAAAACTTCACCACCTCGGTTTCTTACTTTTCGATTCGGGAGGATCAGAAATTGTGTGTGGTTAACTATGTGGAATGTTAGGAACTTATGATCTCTACTTATCGGCTTCCCTCTACCTCTCAGCTGCTTATATCCATCAGGAAGCCCTTTTGCGGCAGATTCTTTTGCCACATTGTCAACCTGGGTGCATTGGATAATGACAGAAGCGGGTGGATGTCTCTATCTTTGGGGCCCATTCTTCTAGGGGCACTATGGCCTCCAAGTCGGTTCTACTTGGCGGTAGTTTGCAAGATATCTTCATCCTCAAAGCAGCTGATTGATCAGGGGAGTCTACTTTCAAGACCTTTTATCACAAGAAAGTCCAGCATGTTGCTAATGTGGTTTTGCAAGAGTTTTGAACTTGCATAATATGAAGCCTCCGTTATCGACATAGAATGGCTAACCCCCTGCACTAATGTTACCGGGGGTTTAGATTCTATTAAGAGACACAGAGGTGAGTATTATCCCTCCCGACCTCCCTTATCTTGTGGTTTGCCTTTTTGTAGTTCTCTTCTGAGGCTTGAGTTGGTGCAGGAGTTTCGCTCTGTATCCCGAAGGAAATCCATAGGAGCTGGACATCGCAAGCTGGATCGGTTGCAGCGATAGTCTGAACTGTTTTTGCTGTTCTTGAATTGGCCTCGCAGCTACACAAGAGGACAGGGGACTATGTTCGTGGGTATTTATAGAGGGACTCGGACCCCCAATGGTGAAGAAGGGCGTGTCTGCCATTTTGGAAAAGGGTCCTACTCAAGTAAATAATGTTATCAAATGGTTAATTTTGTTTAATGTTTTAAGAGTTTAATGTTAAAGGCAACATGTTTTATGTGCTGCTGTATGTCGAGAGTAAAGAAGACCAAGCATAATACTCGCCTGCGTGTCTTTTAATTGAATCTAAACCCCTGCTCACGTTATTGGGGGGTGTTAGCCATTGTTTTTGTATTTTGTAATGACATGTTAGATTTAAGTACTTGTTCTTTTAATGACAGGACACATTGGCCCTCATTACAACCCTGGCGGAAAGTAACTGACATGACCGCCATAGCGTAAATAGCGTTTCCGCCATTGCACGATGGAGCAAAGTGCGGCTAATTCTGACCCATCGGGCACGAGCATTACGCCATGGCGGAAGTGCAAAGTCCGCGATGGCGGAAATGACCCCAAAACGCCCCTTACCGCCGTCGTACGCCGCCCCAGGTGCAATTCCGCCACCCATCTTAGCGGTCACCGTAATGAGCGGTCAGCGCAAATTACCGTCACCGTAAATATACGGAAATGGAAGTAAAAACATGGGGCCGGAACGGGAAACAGCACGCCGTACACCTATAAAATCAGAATCCCAACACAACCATGAAAAATCCGACCCTGAGACACATCCCAACCCGTTAGCCACCCCAGTTAAAAAAATAAATATGGGAAAAGTTGCTAAAAAAGCGTGCGATCGCAAGCGGCAGGTCCACTTCTCCCATGAGGAACTCACTGTGCTCACAGAGACCCTCCAGGAGAATGCTGCCGTCGTCTTCTCAACGCAAATGACCAGGACGGCACTTGCGAACAAGAAGGCCATATGGGCCCTGGTGGCACAGCGGGTAAGTGCGGTGGGGACCGCACCCCGCAACCCACAGCAATGCAGAAAGCGATGGGACGACTTGCGGATACGCGTCCGGAGCATACTTTCTGCCAACCGAAACATTGCCACAGCTACCGGTGGAGGATCGGAATCACCCATCAAGTTGACCCCATGGGAAGAAATCTGTGCCTCCACCATTGGAATGGAGAGCATAGAGGGAGTCGGAGGGATGGAGAAAAGAGTGCAGACATCCGAAGAATCAGGTAGGTGGCCCAAATAAAACAATGCTAAATCCACAATGTCCAACCATGTGAAGTACCATGTGTCCCCATAGTGCAATAGAAACACATGTGCAGGAGAACGTCCACATACATTGCCATGATAGCGCCCATTAAAAGTCAGATCAAATACATAAATAATTAAAAATCCCAAAAACACCCTCAACAAGTGCAGCATGCACACCCTAACTGCAGGCTGCAAAATAACTGCATCCTCAATCCACACAAAAATGAGACCACCTCCAAGGCCCTGACCCAAATCACCCTCAGGTACCACCCCAATGCATGTGATACATTGCCATTCCAATTTACACAGACCCATAAATAAAGCTCGCCCTCCTTTACTCCACCACAGGGTCCGATTCAAACGACGAGCTTCAGGACACCCCTACCAGCACACCTGCAAAGAGGGCCAAGACCAACGGCCAAAGACCCTCCACCTCAGCTGCACGGATCAAGACACGGCAGCAGCACAAATCAAGTGGCAGCACACTGGAGGGGACTTCAACAGGCACCCCAGCAGCCAGCATGTCCACAACAGCAGCACCACAGGTCCCCCCAATGGATGACACAGAAGGCACTGCTTCTGGTGGCAGCAGCACCATACGTGACACTGCTTTCATGCCAGCATGCTCCGACACAGAAAACGGTGCTGTCGATGTAGGACCCATCCATGACCTGTCTCAATCCCCCTGTTTGTTTCATCCCGTACACCATGAGGAAACCACGCAGGGGCACCCACAAGACGACGACTGGCCAACCCCCACAAGGCCTGTGGCAAGGCAACATGAGGTGATCAGCCCCTCTGTGCCACCACCGCAAATGGGCATGGCCCAGCAGAGGCAACAGTCCCTCGAGCAGATGATTGTGCAACAGCAGCAACTGGCCACGCTCCTCAAGGAGCATGCTGATGAATGTGGGGGTTCCAAGGCAGCCATTGAAACATCTACTGAGACACTTAGGGCAGAAATGGAGCGAAGTACAGAGACACTAAGGGCACAAATAGAGGGAAGCACCGAGAGCCTGAGGGGACAAATGGAGAGAAGCACCGAGAGCCTGAGGGGGGAACTGCATGTGACGTCCAAAGACGTATGTGGTGAACTTGCCGCTGTGCGCCGTGTGCTCACTGAGCTCTCACAAACCCTTAGGGACATGCATGGACGTGAGCAGGCAGAGACATCATCCGTTGCAAGTTCCGTCCAGGGCAGCCCCCAACGTAGATCTGGGAGGAACCTGCGCTCCACAGGCAGGGGTGCCCCTGATACCCGGAGAGGGGGCTTGCAATAGCGTCTGCCCAATGACAATGAGCATCTTTGGACACTGGTGTTCGGGGGGGAGGTAGGAGGGTGGAGGGGGTGTGTTGGGCTTTTTTGTGTGGCGGGTCGATTGGGTGTGTAATATCATTTCACATTTGCCATACATTTCTTCATATTCATCCAATGAGATGTGTGGACATTGATCTTTGTGTACGAGGCCTTTCTTTGCGTACAGTCCACATTGTGCATGTTCCAGACACACACAGTGCCACAAGTCCCGTGTCCATGTAACAGCCACCAGGCGTGAGTGCTAGAAGCATGCATCTATGAGATTCTGACGAATTTCACAGGCCTCCTGTGCCTCGCGGACTCCTTGAGGTGCTGCCACATCCCCACCCTCATCATGACCATCTTCAGGTGCTTGCAGTTCTGCGTCAGGGGGCATGGCCACATTTCTACGTACGCACATGTTGTGTAGCATTACACATGCCATGACCATCTTTGCAACCTTCTCATGGCGGTACAGGAGTGCCCCGCCAGACCTGCTGAGGCAGCGGAAACGAGCCTTCAGTAGGCCGAATGCCTGTTCTATGACTAAACGGGTACGTGAGTGGGCATGGTTGTAGTCCTCCTCATGCTGGTTCTGTGGGTTCCGGATTGGTGTAAGGAGCCATCTCTTCAGTGGATACCCGGCATCACCTGTATGTGGACAATGAATGATGTTTGTGGAATGACATTGCTACGTACGCATCCCCCCCCCTTCCTGCCAGGTCATTGACGCATCACCTACCCCACATACTCATGCATTAAATTAGACTCACCGAGTAGCCAGGATCGGTGCCCTGCGTGTCGCTCCATGTAGCGTGGTATTGTAGAGTTCCTCAAGACCATAGAATCATGGGTTGATCCTGGAAATCGGGCACAACAATGTGTAAAGATCCTGTTGGAGTCACACACCATTTGCACATTGATAGAATGATATTGTTTCCGGTTGCGGTACTGGACCTCCATGGCATGTGGGACAACCAATTCCACATGGGTGCAGTCGATGGCACCAATGCAACCCGGTATGCCGCCAAGTGCATGGAATCCCACTTTTGTGTTTGTAAGCTCCTGCTCCGAGCGTGGTAAAGAGATGTAGTCGTCTGTGTGCTTCACGAGGGCATCGAGCACTTGGAATAGTGTCCGTGACAATAGTGGCTGTGAAATGCCATGCAACTGTCCGACTGTGTGCTGGTAGGTGCCTGTGGCCAGGAAGTGGAGTACAGACACCACCTTCAGTAGGGGTGGGATGGCGGTTGGGCTATCTATCATGCTGACAAGGTCAGCGTGTGTCATGTTGACAATGGCGGTTATGGTGTCCCGGTCCAAACGGTAGAGGGTGTGGATCTGCTCAGCAGTGAGGTTGAACGGATTAGCTCGGAGGCGTGGGATTGCGGGCTGCCTGCGTGGTGGTAGTGGCTGTGCTGGTGGGCCTTGCTGCCCCTGCCTTGCCCTCCTCCTCTTCCTCCTGCGTCTCCTCTGTGCGGCCGTTGTTGTAGTAGTTGGTGTTCGTCCTCTTCTTGGAGTTGGAGTACTTGCAGTGCTATCAGGTCCCCCAGGCCCAACATCGCTAGTCCTGTCGGTAGCATTTCGGAGTGGGTGTGGTTGTGGGAGGGGTTTGGGTGTGCAATTTATGTGTTTTCAGGCTGTATAGCCTCCACCTGTGGTGATTCATTCCACCTGTGCCAGCTGCAATAACTTTTGGGCGAGCACGTCCCGCACACAAC
Source organism: Ambystoma mexicanum (assembly GCF_040938575.1). Classification (NCBI taxonomy): domain Eukaryota; kingdom Metazoa; phylum Chordata; class Amphibia; order Caudata; family Ambystomatidae; genus Ambystoma; species Ambystoma mexicanum. The sequence goes on along the minus strand of NC_090926.1, from coordinate 995,888,631 downwards.
GCTGCAATTTGACGCATGGCATCTTGCAATTACAATCATGTATTTAATCCCGATGGCAGTGAAATATTGGTTTATATGTTAATTCTGCTATGGTCCCATTGTTTCACTTGCCAACCTGGTCAATCATGGCACACATGGATGCATCTCATGTTTGCATGTGTTTGCATGCACATTTCACCAGCCGTGCGTGTACTCACTGTGCTATGATTGCCATGCATGAGTACAATGACATGCTATCAGTCATCTTGTCAACATGTCATCAGGCTTGCAAGACACACATGCAACATTCGGCGTGTTCTACATTCGCACATTTAGTATGATTAACATGGGAGGTGTTGCGCAACGAGTGCTGCTACTATGGGGTGGATGTAGTGACTACTGAGGGTTAACTGATGCATGCATGTGCACGTTGCCTGTTGGCCTGCCAAGGTGGCTTGTTGTTTTGGTGTGGGGGGATTTCACTTGCCAACCTGGTCAATCATGGCACACATGGATGCATCTCATGTTTGCATGTGTTTGCATGCACATTTCACCAGCCGTGCGTGTACTCACTGTGCTATGATTGCCATATGCATGCTCACTCCTTTGCCCATTGTGATCATCTATGCTGAGGGACGGATGCTATTGGCCACTGAATTCACATGTACGTGGGGTCTGATATACTTACTGCCATCGCTATGGCTTCCTGCTCCAGTGTCTGCGCTCCCTCTATCCCCTCCATGTGGAGGATGGAGCTGACCTTCTCCACCCACTGCCTGAGGGTTAGGGGTTCAACAGTGCCACCTCCTGTGGCAGCACTCTCCCTCCTGTGGTGTCAGCCCTTGCAGCAGTCCCATGCATCGGGTGGAACAGTGCTCACTGCCGCCACTGCCATCCTCTGTGCAGAGATCCTCCTTGGCCTGCAGCCAAACAGCTCCTCAGCATGCTTTACAACCTTATCTGCCAGGGCTTTTAGTTCTGATTTTGTGAGTTTGGGATTCCTTAGCCTGAGGTCTGTGAGGCATGCCTTTCCTTTTTCCTGGGACATCTAGCTATTTGCTGTCCGGATGACAACAGGAAATAGGAGATTCAGAGTGGATTTAGTTTTTAAAGTTAGTCACCGCCGTGCTTCCCATTCTGGCTATGACATTAATTACGTAGGTGGAATGGTAATACCATTGTATTTGAGCGGCACTGCTACCTGATGACCAGTGTCAGCGGTAATATCGCCAGATGGTGTTACTGTTACCGGAGGGGCAGTGTGATAACGGTAATACAGCTGGGGCAAAATTAGCACCATATTACCGCCAAACTCGTGATGAGCCCCACTGTGTTGTGATAAGGTATTATGCCGCTGTTCCAATGATTCCATTCTGTTTTGTTATCTTCTCTATCCCTTTTGTAAATATATGCTATTGTGAACATGTTGCAGATCAAGTGAGTATATAATGAGGTAATAATGTTTGTTGTGCATGTGTATATGTGTTGGGGAGGGACACATGCTTTGAGCTCCCATGTGGTGAACAAACAGACCCATTCCATCTATCCATTGTAGCAAAGCAAAACTTGGCGTTGTAATCAGACGAGAAGAGACATCTTCTGGGCACACAGCCAACGGCCGATCGCTACCGAGTCACGTGAAAATTGTGCTAGAACCTTACCTCCAGCTAAGCTGTGAGCGGGAGAGGAAGGGACTTCATCTTCCCTATTAGGCTCAGTGGTCTTAGTCTGGCTCGGGTGGTTCTACTGAACCCGCGACAGCTAGAAAGATAAGGTGAGATTCAGGCTTTCTTCAAAAGATCTTTATATCACCTTCCATAGGAATAGGATTGTCCTACAAACAGTGCACAAGGTTCTTTGTTATTTTCATTTAAATCAAGAAATTGTTCTTCCAGTCTTCCATTGCAGACCTCGCACTTCCTCACCAGAGAAGACTTTGCACAGACTCGATTTGGCAAGAATCCTAAAATTCTAACTGGAGCTAACTAAATTCTTCGGGAAATCTGACTATCTTTTTATGAGCTATAGTGTTCTTTCACCAGGAAACAAAGTGGCCACATCTACCATCGCAAGATGGATAGTTTCTTGCATTTCTTTGCTTTTTCTGAAAAGTTTCATGCTCCTTCCACCGGAGCTAAGGCAGCATCAGTGACCTTTCAATGACATGCCTGATTGCGGACATTTGTAGAGCATTCACCCGAGCCACTCTCCATGCATTTGCTCAGCACTCTTCTTTGGATGCATCTTCTAAAAAAGATGCTTTCTTTGGCCAACAGGCCCTTCACAATCTCTTTGTTTGAAACCTGGCTGGGCAATGCTGTTTACTCTATCCAGTATTTGGATCTACACAGTCTGGTCTCCCAACCAGTTGGGAAGGAGGGAAAGCAGGCTGCTGGAGTACGAAACAATTACCATCATGGTGATTCCAGTAGTCTTAGTCCTTGCTCCCTCTGCTTTGTAATGGCCTCCGAGCCATGTAATGCCCTCTGAGCCATCCCCACTAAGCATATGCTGGGCGACAATCCATACAGCAGAAATAACTGGCAGAATTGGAAGGTGACGATTGATGACATAAAAAGGTGGTGGGCAGGGCTTGGCACACAGAAGGATGCTTGTGTGTGCCTGCCCAATTCCAAAGCTATTAAAGTAGGAGCATTCGCTTTTGGAGAGGCTTTATCCCATCCAGCCGATGGGGCAAACATGCCCAACCAGTTGTAAAGGTGTGAGCATAAGGACTAAGAGTACTCTGAATCAATGTGGAGGCTTTCATTTTTTACTCATGGCCTACCCCTCCCACAGTGCCGAGACCCAAGCTTTTCTATGGCAGCTGTAACAAAACCTGGCTAGTCGCCAGGGACCAGAGCTGGGCAACCCTGGGGCCCAGCTATGGAACTCTGGCGACCAGGCAGAACCACCCACTCCGTGATGCAATCCTTGAAGACACGATAGTGAGAATCCCACAGAACGTCCTTCCTTGATTGAGGCCATGGTGCAAACATTGCCTAAGAAAAGGAAAAGACCCTCAGGTTTACCAGGGGATAATATTGCACATGGTTAGGAAGAGTAAGGTTGCAGGCTCAATCCCAGAGCCTGGCCCCTGGTCAGAGAACGGACAGCATGGAAGAAATCGATCTGCACATGTGTGTCTTAAAGCCATGACGCTAGTCACACCATATCTGATATTTGGTGACAGGTCCTGGAATGGAGCAAGAGTCTAGATTTGGTAGAGACCGGCTTTGTATGCACAACAGGTACAGGCAGCTAGCACTCGCACATCTTACATCACTGCAGAAATAGATGGAAGGAACTCATAATCATTTAGATTTAAACATTTAGAATCAATTTACCCAACACAAACTGACATTAGAACTTTGAAATACGCATTGCCTTATTTTTAAGGTAAGCGTATACAGCCAGTAGTGTATGGCTTCATCAGTGAACACTTATGACTGGAAACATGAATATAACTTCTTATGGGTAGATGGACAATTACTCTACCGAGATTGGGTTGTGCAGCAACACTTGAAACTGCTTTTGAATGTGGCATCTTGTCTTCGGGTAATGAATAGTTGGATGGACTTTTTAGTTTTCAGATACTGATTATCTTTTTACCATTAATATTTTTGTTTTAGCTTTTAAATGACTCGTTGGTTTCCAAGTCATAGAATTACTCAAAGAGTTGACAATTACTATGGATTCACCTGTGTGCCAGAATGAATACTGATGTATCCTGCCTCCTGCAGGATCTCTCCTGGGCCAGTAACAACAAGGAGCAGGAACCAGGCTGAGCCAGGTATGTAGAAAATGGAACAAGCTTTATTCTCTTAGTTACAGGCTCAGATGGGAAAGTAGGAGAGATAAGATCAATAGCTTCTGCCCTGGTTCCCTGCCCAGCTCCCAGTTCCTAACCGTCCTTCTTGGAATTTCCCGGTACCCCCAACACTCCAAACTCCACTAGCATTCCAACCCAACTCTTGCACTCACTCAGGCAATCATACATAACATACAGGATACTACACATACATTACTCATTTATTGAAGTATGTACAGACCTATATTATACAATTGCCAAATCTACAGAAAGCCCTCTAGTATTATAATAGTGAGGATTAGCTTAGCATCGTTAAATTTAGTGGATGAATATATGTGAATCAACATTAAAAAGCAAGTAATTAACATAATATGAATGAACCAGAGGATCATTTCCGGGGTCCTGCGGAATAATAAACTTGTACTGCCACCCTTTCCAATCCTCAGGATTTCATTTCATTTGGCAGGCAGAGTTGGAAAGCAGAAGGCACGCAACATGTCCTCCTTCTCATCCCTCTCTGGCTATTCAGTGGAAAAGTAAAGTTCAAAATTGCACGGAAGAGACATTTTAAACAAAAGTGCAAATGGATGTGGTCCCTTAAACTAAAATTACGATATTTCTTTTGATACCATTACCCACCCAGTTCAGTTTTGGCTACTTTACTGAAATCTGCGCCCATATAGGATATACATGGTTAGTAAAATTAGGAACATGAAATAGGTACACTGTATTGTATACACATGTTTTATTTCTGTATGTATATTCATATATAGTTTCTCACTTTTCCTTTTCTTTTCATCAGCCTTGGAAATGCGCCCGAGGGTGAGAAATACGTGCTGGCTAGGCCGAGTGGAGAACAGAGGCGTCATATTATGCTTCGTCTTCTTTACTCCCGACATACAGCAGCAACGAAAACATTATGCTTTGAAACATTAAACTCTTAAAACATGAAACCAAATTAAACATTAGACAACATTAATCACTTGAATAAGACCCCATTCCAAAATGGTAGACAAGCCCATTTCCACCAATGAGGGTACGAGTTCCTCTATAAATTCCCACATACAGTCTCTTGTCCTCTTCTTTCCTGCTCGTCACAGCAGATAAGTACTTTCTACTGCAACAAGCTTTTTCTAATGCGTGTAACGGAATGGAATAGAATGGAATAGATAAGGCCCTTCGGCGTGCTAGGGCCCCTCACGCAGATCTTCAACATGTTGGAGTAAAGCGTAGCGCTGGAGTCTCCGGGGGTGGTGCCAGTTCTTTGGGGCTGGGTCCTATGGTGTAAATGTCTGCTGGGGAGTGCCAGCACGGCCTTATCTACAGAACACAGGAAAGGCTGCTTATACGCCTAGGTCCAAAACTGGCTGATATGGCTCCAGCTGAGGCTGGTCCAAAGGCAATGGGTTGTTGTTTGGTGATAAATTAGTAAGGGAGCTCTCCTCATTTGTCCACACTTTCACGACCCTAGGCAAGGCCCAAACAAACATCAAGATGGCCTTGTCTCCCAGTGTTTATGTCAGGGCTGGGAGAGGCAGAGCCCGCTCTTCTTGCCGCCCATATCAGGGCTCTGCACGGCCAGCACAGTATTCTGGCAAGGCTATGCGTGCGGGATCGTTAGCTGCCAGTGGCACTACAGATGTCTTCTTCCACCAGCGAGGTGCTCAATGGAGAGGTTGTACAGTCAGAGAGGCAGGCTGTTGAAGAGCTGCAGCAGATGAGTAGTTTGTCTTTAAGTGTTTCTTCCCTGGTAAGGCTGCGGAATTGCAGGGGGGGCGGTTAGCTTTCTTTCTTCCCAACTGGGCAGCTCTAACCTTAGATACATGGGTTCTACAGCCAGTGTCAGGGTTTCGGATAGGATTTTACTCGCCTCCCTTTCAGGAGACTCTTCCTTGCCCACTAGTTTTCAGTTGGGAGAAGCAGACTCTGGTGGACAAAGTGGTGCAGGACCTCATTTCCAAGGGGGCTGTGGTTCCTAGTTCATGTGGTCACTCTCCATTCCTCAGTTCAATCTTTGTGGTGCCCAAACCAGACGGAGGATTGTCTTCGGTTATACATTTCAAGGCCCTCCATATGTTTGTGGTCTACTGACACTTCAAAATGGAGTGGATTCCTCTCCTCAGAGACACCCTCGTTCTGGGGGACTGGATGTGCAAGATAGATCACAAGGACGTGTATTTGGTAGTTCCGGTTTATCCCCTTCATCAGGAGTGTCTGCAGTTTCAGTGGCAAGGTCGCAGGTGGCAATTTGCCTATCTCCTATTTGGGCTGACATCGGCTCAGGGGTGCTTCACAAAGCCTTTGCGCCCTGTGATGGCGTGTTTGTGGGCAAGGGGTGACAGGATAATAATTCATCTGGATGACATGCTTCTGTTAGCCCAGCAACAGGATCTGTTGCAGGTCTATCTCGGACTGGCAATCTCTCCCCTTCAGAGCCTTGGCTTTGTCATCAACCTGGACAAGTCGTTCCTTGTGTCTTCACAATGCATCCACTTTCTGGGCTTCGTTATCGATTCTCAGTTGTGCCAGCTTCTTCTTCCCTCCAGGAGGATTCAGGACATTTGCAGTCAGATCAGGTCTCTGCTGAGGAAAGGGTCTCTTTCCCTGCGGGTTCTAGCAAGGATAATAGGAATGTTGCCAGCCCCTATCCAGGCCATTTTCCTTGGTACCCTGCATTATCATGCACTTCAGAAAGATAGGTAATTTACAGAAAGGGATTCCATTCTCACACATTGTTAGCCTTTCTCAGGAAGCCTCACAAGAGCTTTGATTCTGGCTTCAACACATCGAGGCTTGGAACGGGAATGCTACTTTTCATTTGTCTCTAAATGTGGTGTTGGAGTCAGATGCTGGTCTATTAGGATGGGGTCGAGGTGTCAGGGAATATCCACTGGCGGAAAGTGGTTTGTTCTACATATCAATTGTCTCAAGCTTATGGCGAGATCCTTTGCGGTGAAGAGTCTGGCCAAAGACAGGGTGGACTGTTGCATCTTCTGAGGATGGACAGTGTCTCAGCAGTACAGTGCATTAACAATCTTGGAGGAATGTGATCCAAAGGGTTGGTGGATCTGGCGTGGAATTTTTGCCAGTACATGCCTCAAAACAGGGATAATGCTGCAGGCGGAGTATCTCCCGGGTCTAGTGAACACAGCAGCGGATTGGAATTCCAGGTTTCTCTTGGATGGAAGCGAACGGAAAATAAACATTTGCTAGGTGCTGGTAGTTGTATGGGGCCCGTTTTGCACCGACCTCTTTGCCTTGCGCCTCAATTGTCAGGTGCCTCAGTTCTTCAGTTGCCGCCCGGATCCAGACGCCAAGGCAGTAGATGCGTTTCTGCAGGACTGGAGGAGTCTCAAGGAGTATGCATTTCCCCCCTCCTCGCTCATCCCACAGGTTCTCTTGCATGTTCGCAGACAGCAGGTGTCTCTGGTATTGTTTACTCTGTTCTGGCCGGCTCAGGTGTGGTTTCTGAATCTATTGGAGATGGCAGTAGACATTTCCTGCCTGCTTCTGTACTTTCTCCTTCTTTTCACAGATCCTGGGGCGGGGGATCTGCACAAACTCGTATTACAGGGTCAACTGCCTCTCATTACTATTTCTGCGAATCCTGGGTTTCCCTGGGCTTTTGGGAGGCGCTTTCCATGTTCTCAGGGATTCTTGGACTAGATCCACACAAAGTTCCTACTCTTCTGCGTGGACACGCTGGGTGGGCTGGTGCATGGATGGGGGAATGAATCCGTTTTTGACCCTCCAGTAGATGTGGTCATTTTTTGGGTGACATTGTTCAAGGAAGGGAAAGCATATAGAGCGATTCATAATTTCTGGTCAGAAATTTCACCAGGTCGTGTGCTGGTTAAAGGGGAACCGGTGAGCAAGCATTTCCTGGTTAGGAAGGTGTTGCGCTCCATTAGGATTAAGGTTCCACCTTTTGGGATGTTAACCTGATATTTCGACTGTTTCACTCCTGGCCAGATACGGAGGCTTTGGCACGTCAACAGCTGTCTGCTAAATTAGCTATGTTGCTATGTCTTATTTATATCAAGAGGGTTTCTGATGTTAGGGAATTAGATGTTGACAATAGGTAAAGTCGGCTAAAGATGTGACCTTCTTTGTCATGCTTCTTATGGAAAACTTCACCACCTCGGTTTCTTACTTTTCGATTCGGGAGAATCAGAAATTGTGTGTGGTTAACTATTTGGAATGTTATGAACTTATGACCTCTACTTATCGGCTTCCCTCTACCTCTCAGCTGCTTATATCCATCAGGAAGCCCTTTTGCGGCAGTTTCTTTTGCCACATTGTCAACCTGGGTGCATTGGATAATGACAGAAGCGGGTGGATGTCTCTATCTTTGGGGCCCATTCTTCTAGGGGCACTATGGCCTCCAAGTCGGTTCTACTTGGCGGTAGTTTGCAAGATATCTTCATCCTCAAAGCAGGTGATTGATCCAGGGAGTCTACTTTCAAGACCTTTTATCACAAGGAAGTCCAGCATGTTGCTAATGTGGTTTTGCAAGAGTTTTGAACTTGCATAATATGAAGCCTCCGTTATCGACATAGAATGGCTAACCCCCTGCACTAATGTTACCGGGGGTTTAGATTCTATTAAGAGACACAGAGGTGAGTATTATCCCTCCCGTCCTCCCTTATCTTTTGGTTTGCCTTTTTGTAGTTCTCTTCTGAGGCTTGAGTTGGTGCAGGAGTTTCGCTCTGTATCCCGAAGGAAATCCATAGGAGCTGGACATCGCAAGCTGGATCGGTTGCAGCGATAGTCTGAACTGTTTTTGCTGTTCTTGAATTTGCCTCGCAGCTACACAAGAGGACAGGGGACTATGTTCGTGGGTATTTATAGAGGGACTCGGACCCCCAATGGTGAAGAAGGGCGTGTCTGCCATTTTGGAAAAGGGTCCTACTCAAGTAAATAATGTTATCAAATGGTTAATTTTGTTTAATGTTTTAAGAGTTTAATGTTAAAGGCAACATGTTTTATGTGCTGCTGTATGTCGAGAGTAAAGAAGACCAAGCATAATACTCGCCTGCGTGTCTTTTCATTGAATCTAAACCCCCTGCTCACGTTATTGGGGGGTGTTAGCCATTGTTTTTGTAATTTGTAATGACATGTTAGATTTAAGTACTTGTTCTTTTAATGACAGGACACATTGTGGTTCCTGGTCTTAATTTGTAAAAAAACGAACAGATAGTAAAAGACTGTTTAAACAGTATGTTGAGTATAAACAGAGAACGGGTTCTGAATCATATGTTAATAAGTGAGTGCATTTCTGGAGGGGTATTCATCTATTCTGATGGTAACTCTGAGATCCCTTTGGGGGATGCCTGCTTCTGGAGCAATATTTTAGCCCCTGACACCCAGCCGACTGTTTTAGGACATATTTCCGAACTGTCTCTTTTTCCCAGTGACTCACTTGTTACCTTTCCTTTCAAGTAGGCATGCCAAGGCCACAAGCTTACATGGTTAGTATTTAGAACGTATCTGTTTCCCTCTCACCCCTTTCACCACATCCTAAGTTACCTGACTGGTCACAGAGTGGAAATGAACTAACATCCTATGTCTCTAGTACTGACCAAGTTATTGATGGTCACAGAAGCACCAGCGCGAAAGCACAGGAGAAAAACATCTGCTCACTGCTTGAAGTCATCTGCAGCACTGGCTACGCTGCACTTTAAGGTGGTGAAACACACTCCCAGTATGAAACAGGACCAACATGACCCTAAGAGGAAGAAGCCTTCCTCAGCTCTGGTGTCAAAGGTCCTGAGCCCAGAAGGTCAGTGGCATGAGTTCTGGATGGCTCATTTCTCCCAACATGGCCAATGCAAGCACGGGATGAGGTTTCCCCAATGCTTTCAGATTACACAGTGGGTCTTTTTGGCCCAGTCCTGCGGACACTCTAGCATCTGGCCAATGGACACTCTAGCATCTGGCCAATAAGTGATCTTGAGATTCCGAACCTTTCCCCCACAAGCAGGGGGGCACAAGTCAATATCCACGCCTCAACGGTTTTGACACATCCATCAGATGGCATCTTCCGGTGAAACACCCCCATCACACACTCTTCTCAATCTGATGTGATGGCGCTCATGCCCTTTGATGGTAGGGATAATATATTGTGCAGAGGGGACACTAGAAAAGTTAATTACATCCGAGTGGATGGGAAATTGCTTGTGTCCTGTGGTATGTATTCCAACAGTACTGCTTACGCCATCTCCTGTGGGTTACCTGGCTCAGCTCTCTTTGCCCCGATCTCTTTCATCTTTGTTGGGATCACAAGTCCAGGTGAAGACTATGGATAAAGATCCTGAAGCTTAAGCCAGAGCAGTAAAATGAGTTTAAAATGAAGGTTAAATGCTAGCTTTCCATCCCAATGTTTTGATCCAGTGGCAAACATCCATTCCACATGCTGCTTTGTGTAAGGTAATGGCCGGGCTGGGCTGGGGAGTGGCCTACGGCCATAGCTAAGGATCTGATTGAGAGGAAAAGGGTTGGGGAGAGGGACAAACAGACCAGGGAGTGGAGTTGGACAGTGGAAGTGGAGGGTGTTTCAGGGTTGTCCCCCATATTAGGAGTGAGCAGAGTCAGGGGTGGGGTGAAACATGGGGTAGGGGTTCCAAAGGTGTCCCCCGTATTAGCTGAAAGGGGGCAATGAGGTAAGCTGGGGGGAGCATTGTGCGATGAAGGCAAAGGGACAGTCTTGTGAAAGTTTCTTAATGGACCCATTACGAACAGACCCCATAGAATCAAATGCTTTACCCCATACTCCACACTCAGTGGGACCATGAGATGAATAGCAAAGAAAGAAAAGGACCATGTGGTCATTGAAACAGGACTGTTGGCTCATGGTACGCTCTTTAATTTTCCGAAAAGAAATCCAGCAGAATTAGTATTTGCAGGACTTTTGTAATCTGCAAAATAAGTGGAAAACTAGTTAGGAATGTGTGCTTATTTTGCTAAAAAAAGAAATCCCTCAAAAACAAATTTGCAAGATTTTCTATCAACAATATCATTGAAAAACTATAGTTTAAAACGATTTCCATGAGTTTTCCACTTATTTTGCTCGAATAAAAACTGCAGCTATTGTTGATTTTTACTTTGTTTGCCGAGTCTATTAACAGAATCTTTCACAGCAAAGCTTCGTGAGTTTTTGTAATGACGTGACATCCATGCCTCTTCAGGTAAGTTTTCATGTAAGTATATTTATTAAGCATCTGCACGAACACTGACATTCTACAACCATGCGTCAATTCCACTCATGGCACAATTCACTCTGACATCACCCTGTAAACACTAGAATACCAATATCAGAGTTTTGAAAACCACGAAACACATTTTTGCGTAATTAATTTAACGCAAATGCAGTGATTCTGGGTTTTTTCAAAATTGGCGAAATTTTATGCAACATTTCACAGCATTGGCAAAAGCAAATATGCCAAATTTCACTCAGCACTACCTTTAAAGTCATCTGTAAAAAGCAGGTGTCATGTCCCCCGGATTCCTACGGCATTCTTATCTCCGTGGGGGGAAACCGTGGCGCCTGCCATGGCGATAACATCAACGCCGGGGACATCTCCAGTGAAACACTATACTTCCCAGAGGGGCTTGCGTGTGGCACGTTCCTGGAACACTCGTTTTTCGTGCGTTCCATGCCTCGCACAAACTGACTTCCTATATCTGGCCGCGCCCCCAGAACGCTGGTGCTCCTAAACAGTTGCATTTCGGTGAGCAGTGTTTATCGGAAAGACTTCGCGTTTCTTTTGCTTACCTGGTTCTTCACTTCTGCTTGCTTCCCGGACTCTGTTGCTTGCTTCCAGATTCTGTTTTGATGCCATTCCGATCCGCCCTGCTGTTTGAACACAGAATTCTTACCGGACTGCCTTCTTCATTTCTGGTCTCTGACTCCCTTCCTGACTCTTGGCTCCTCACCTCTTGCCCGTTCATGTTATTTGCTCCTCTTAAAGAAGCGTATCCCTGCTTGTCATTCTTTCCTTGTAGCGAGGTGTTTGTACACACACTTACGTGCCTTACTGATTCTTCCTGAAACAGCTTGTTGTGCATTTGGGACGCTTTGCTGCTTTGCTCAAACTTTTGGAATAGTGGGATGCTTTGCTGTTTGCTTAAACCTTTGGGATTGTTGGGACGCTTTGCTGTTTGTTCAACCCTCTGGATTGTTGGTATGCTCTGCTGCTTTTCCCTGGATTGTGTCCTGCCATCTCCTTAGTAGCGTCCTTGTGCCGCCCGGGTCAGGGAATCCCACATACCTAGTCTTGGGACAACAGTGATGCTATCCTTGGGACACTCTCAAAGGTGCTACCGGAAATCCTGTTCCTCCACCTTGTCATGTGTTCTGTCACAAGTAGGTATTCCACGAATCAAGGGATTGTCACAGGTAAGCTTGTGGGTCTTGGAGAGAGTAGAGGAGTTGGTTTGTTGCCACAAACAACAGTATGTAATAGTTGCCTTGTTTTTCTCCCTGTAGTTCTGCTGTGCATTCCGCCTTTTTGCATGAGCCCTTGGCCTGACAGGTTTTATTACCCTGCAAGCTGTGCTCTAAGGAAGAAAGTCTATATTTCTTCAGTGGCGTGTAGTCCGATTGGTCTCCCGGACTAACGGCGGATCTGGCGGAGTACGACATATTTAGGAGCCTAACATTGGTGCCTGTCTGTCTGTAATGGATCCTAGTGCAGACCCCATGGCTGCTATGATGCAGGCCTTTTCCACACTCCGTACAGACATGGCAGCAGTACATGATTCCTTGCATCAACGAATGGATGCCATGCAAAGCCTTGTGCACCCCTTGCCCACGGATAAGGAGTTTGGGGATGCTCCCGCTCCTGTAGCACCACCTGTTCCTCCAACACCCCAGCCTGGTTTAGCTCCGGTGGTACTACCTGGCCTCTTTCGCATGGCCCCCCGGAATGCTTCATGGGGGATCCCAAATCTTATAGGACATTTATCAACCAATGTCGCCTACATTTTTTATGCCATCCTTTGGCATTTCCCAATTCCACAACGAAAGCAGTATTCGTGCTTTCACACCTAGCGGGTATGGCCGTGGCCTGGGCGCACCCCTTACTGGAATCTGATGACCCTGTCCTGTATGACTTTGATGCCTTACTAGTAGCCATGAACCTGTTTTTTGATGCCAGATATAAAGCTCAGGCATCGGATTTGGAATTTCTGGCATTATCTCAGGGTAAACAACCCTTATTGCGGTTCTTGCCCGGTTCAAACAGTTGGCTGCAGAAACCTCTTGGCCTGAACAGAAAAAGGTGCAGTCTTTTACAAGGGTTTGTCAGATGAACTTTAGGACGCATTTTCCGTTGTTCCCTCTGTTCCTTCAGTATTCTCTGGCCTTCTTGATTTGGTACTGCAGGTGGATGCCCACAAGAGTGGTACCTGAACTACCTTCCGTATACCAGGATTTGGTTGATGTGCTTGTTAAGGGCTTGTCTGAACGGCCCCCGCCCCACCGGGAATACGACTGTCCCATTGATTTGGTGCCCAATGCCACTCTCCCTCACGGTGGGATATATTCCTTGGCACGGCCAGAGAAAGAGCAATTAAAAGTCTATATTGAGAAGGCTTTAAGACTTGGTCATATAAGACATTCCTGTTCTCCAGCTGCCTCTCTGATTTTTTTTGTCCCAAAGAAGGAGGGCGGCCTCTGCCCTTTTGTGGATTACCATGCACTCAACACAGTAACAATAAAACATCAATACCCAATACCCCTCATCTCGGAATTATTGGATTGTCTCACATCCGCTAAGAACTTTACAAAACTGGACTTGAGGGGGCCTACAACCTGGTTCGGGTGCGTAGAGGCGACGAGTGGAAGACAGCCTTTAAGAGCAAATATGGTCTCTTTGAATACCTAGTGATGCCATTCGGCTTATGTAATGCCCCCGCAACGTTCCAACATTTCGTCAACAACATTTTCTGAGATGTGTTTGTCGTTTTTGGTGTAATATATCTGGACGATATATTAAAATTTTCTGAGACATTGTTACAGCATGAGGAACACGTACGGACGGTATTACTGCGCCTACGTGAATACGGTTTATATGCTAAAGCGGAAAATGTGTTTTTCACGTGTCCTCTGTGGAATTCCTAGGTTTTGTGATATCTTCTCAGGGAGTTCACATGCCTGATGCAAAAATATGTGCGGTCCTAGACTGGCCACCTCCCACTTCTCTTAAAAGTTTACAGTCCTTCCTAGGATTTGCGAACTTTTATAGACGATTTATTGCATCAATTTCCTATATTGTGGCTCCTCTGACACAATATATTAATATTTTCGGAGACATTGTTACAGCATGAGGAACACGTACGGACGGTATTACTCCGCCTACGTGAATACAGTTTACATGCTAAAGCGGAAAATGTGTTTTTCACGTGTCCTCTGAGGAAATCCTAGGTTTTGTGATAACTTCTCAGGGAGTTCACATGCATGATGCAAAAATATGTGCGGTCCTAGACTGGCCTCCTCCTACTTCTCTTAAAAGTTTAAAGTCCTTCCTAGGATTTGCAAACTTCTATAGATGATTTATTGCATCAATTTCCTATATTGTGGCTCCTCTGACACGCCTCACCAGCCCCTCGGTTCCTTTTTGGTGGGACATTCAGGCCCAGAATGCCTTCCAGACCCTGAAAGAGGCTTTCACCACAGCCCCAGTCCTGTTGCACCCAGATCCCTTGTTGCCTTTTATCATCGAGGCCGATGCCTCCGCCATTGCACTTGGGGCCATCTTGTCACAGAAATGTCCCATGGCTTGGCAGCTCCACCCGGTCGCTTTCTTTTCCAGAAAACTGACTTCCCCGGGAAAAGCATTATACCATAATAGAACGGGAACTGCTGGGTATACGAGCAGCTTTTAAAGAATGGCGACACCATTTGGTGGGGGGACAACATCCTGTTACGGTTTACACAGATCACAGTAACCTTCAAGCCCTTTCTACAGTCAAGTGCACCAATTCCAGACAAATAGACAAATCAGGTGGCATCTGTTCTTTGCACAGTTCAATTTCACAGTCTCTTACCGGCCAGGCCCCTTGCATGGCAAGATCAATGTGCTTTCTTGCATCGGAAACGATGCATCTCCATCAAATGCAGTCCTTCCTATTCTGTCAAAAAACACTGTTATGTGTGTTTGCGCTGCGACCAGTTCTCTACTCGAACATATCCGCCCTTGGACGGCAGATCATGCCACTTTCCTTCAAGGGTTGTAAGCACGTTTGATATCTGGATTGCCATACATACAGGAATGCCTGTATATCCCAAATGTTCGAACCCGATTACAGGCTCTAAGTTGGTCTCATGACACCCGTTTGGCCGCCCACCCGGGACAATCCAAAACACTCGACCTTCTACTCCGATGGTGTTGGTGGCCGAATATGAAACAGGATGTGGCAGAATTTGTATCTAAATTTGCTGTATGCACACAGTGTAAATCTGTACCTGGGAAACCTGTAGGGCTTCTCCAGAAAATGCCCATCCCGCCACATCCATGGCACACAGTGTCGCTAGACTTTGTGGTAGAACTTCTGCCAATCCAAGTGCTAACCACTATTCTGGTGTTCGTAGATACCTTCACCAGAATGGCCCTGTTCATTCCCTGTAAGGGTGTTCCCTCTGCTCCTGCGCTGGCCAAGTTGTTCTTTGAACAGGTGGTACGTCTGTTTTGTCTTCCTTTGGTTCTCATTTTGGACCGGGGATCCCAATTTGCCTCGCGCTTTTGGTTAGCTCTTACCCGGTTCTTTGGCATCGATGTAAACCGATGTCCCACCCTCAGACAGACGGGCAGTCAGAAAGACTTAACGCCACTATGGAACAAAATCTTCAATGTCTCTGTCTCCAGTACCAATCTGACTGGCTGTCAATTTTGGGGGCTGCCGAATTTGCATATAACAATGCTTGTCACATGTCGGTTGGCTGTTCCCCTTTCTATGCCATGTATGGCCAACATCCGTGGGTTTTACTGACTGCCCTTCCATCGGTGGCATGGGTACCCACAGCCCAAGCAGTGGCCCGTTCCCTGCTGTCTATCCGCACTGTTGTGGTGCAACATCTACGCCAAGCACAAGATCGGACAAGGTCTGGTTATCCATCCTGCATCTATGTATACCGGGCAAGTGTAAGCTGATCTCTCGTTACATGGGTCCCTATCTCATCATGGAGTGCATCAGTGCAGCTGCCTTTCGCTTGGGTATACCTCCTAGTTGGAAAATTCACCCCGTGTTCCATGTCTCCCTATTACGTCCTTATATTGTTGGTACGCGGCTGTCCAAAGCTTCCACTCCTGTTACGATCCAGGGAGAAGAGGAATATGAGGTGCATGCTATCCTAGATACTCGGGTTGTCCGAGGTGTTCGCCGTTATCTGGTGGACTGGAAAGGTTACGGGCCAGAAGACCTTATGCCACAAATTCCCGGATTCGCTCCTTTTGGACTGCTTGGAAACGTGGGAATCGTCTTGCGGCATCCATGTTTTCTCCCATCATAGCCGCTGCTGCCGAGATCGCTGTTGCAGCGGTCTAGTTTCCCTTCTTCACATCACCTGATATGCGCTGCTCTCATGCGAGCCGGCGCGTCTCAATGTTCGTTTGCTTTCCGCCGTTCTCAGCACTTCTTCCGTGGTCTTACCCTTGTTTACCTTCACTCTGTCCTGCTTCCAGCCTGCTGTGTCCTTCCTTCATTGTCCTTCCTTGTGGGTTCGCCTTTCGGTGCTCAGCAAATCTGCATTACCGCTGGAATCCTTCCACGGTTCCAGACATTCCTACCTGGATTTCTCCATCCTTCCTGGAATTTCCTCTGAGTTCGGCAACTAAACCAACACCAACAGGGCAGTGGCCCCGGAGGCCAGCCTGCTCGGCTCTTATACCGGCATGGTGGTGTCGGGGGAGGCTCGCCCATATCTCTTCGAATCCCGGACCTCAAGAAAGAAGGAAAAGGATCCTTCCCTCAAGAAGAAAACCTTTAAGGAGAGACAGGTGAGCTTGGACCTCGGCTCCCACTTGCCTGACAGTTTGAGACGACAACAGATTACAGCCAATATGGATCCTTCTATGCAAGAACTGCTCTGTGGTATGCAGGAGCTATCCACAAAAGTACAAAACTTAGAGGCAGAAAATGCAGCCTTGAGGCAGTTGGTTATGTCCAAGGATTCAGCCTTTCAGGAAAGTGTTGCTGCAGGGGGCATCGTGGAGAAATATGATGGGGGGGCCTAAAACACTGTGTGCCATTCTGGATTCTTGCATGGTTCATTTTACCTCTAAGCCTTACTATTTTTCTACTCCATGAGCCAAGGTAGGCTTTATAATTTTCCATCTTATTGGGAATGCCATGTCCTGGGCCACTCCGCCAGTAATCCCCTCCTGGATAACTATGAGGAATTCCTAGCAGCCTTCAAGACAATGTTCAATGTCCTGAGCAGTCTTTTTGGCTCAGGAAAGATTGCTAGAGTTACAACAAGGGAACCAGGATATGTTAACATACGTGACAAGATTCATACAACTTGCAAAGGAGGCAAATTGGTCTTCAGAAGCCTGTTTTTCCCTATTCAGGAAAGGTTTAAATGAGGAAATCAAAGATGAACTCACTAGAGTAGCCCGCCCTGGCTCCATCCAGGCCCGTCTGGATCTGTCATTACAAATCGGTTTCCACATTCAGGAGAGAAAAGCTGAAATAAGGAGAGTACGAAGCCCTCAATTGAAACCCACACCGGTGTACCCAAGCTCAAGAGAACCCCCTCAATCTTCTACTCCAGATGCTGAACCCATGCAGATCGGAAATTTGTGAGGTCCCCTAACTCCTCAGGAAAGGGCACGCCGTAGAGACAGCGGTTTGTGCATGTACTGCGCTTCAGACAAACATCTAGTCCGGAATTGTCCCATTGCTCCGCCAAAGCGTATAGGAAACGCCAGCTCCCGATCCTGAATGGAGCCCAGTTTCGGGAGACTGATAACACGCTCCACCTTTCTGGCCTCATTAGAACTTGCTCAAAAGTCGTCTTTGGTCTTTACCCTGGTCACCTTACCCGTCCACACTGGAAATTGCTTTCCCATCCTGGCTCTAGTGGATTGTGGTGCCATGGCCATTTTTCTTGACAACGACTGGGCCCATCAACATCACATTCCAAGAGAAAACAAAGAGCTGATTCAACCAGTCGAAGGTATTGATGGAAGACCATTGTCATCCGCACCCATCACCAAACAAACGACACTGCTCATGTTGACAATAAACAATCACCAGGAAAAACTTCACTTTGACCTAATAAAGACGGCCCACTACCCAGTGGTATTGGGCATGCCCTGGTTACAAAGACACAATCCTTACATCAACTGGGCAGCCGGGTCTTTGTTCTTGGGCTCAGAATATTGTCTATCACAATGCCTCTCCAGGAACCCTCCAGTTGTGAAATCCACCAATACCATACTTGAATGTTCCAACCAAGTGACTATTGCTAATATTCATCAGGTACCCAAAGAGTATAACCAGTTCTCTGATGTATTATCCTCGGACATAGTCCAATCCTTGCCCCACATAGGCCTGATGATTGTGCCATTGTCACGGACAAGGACGCAATCATACCATTTGGCCTGATGTTTATCCTGTTGGAACTAGAAAAGAAGGCCCTTCGTGATTACTTGGATACTAACCTAGCCAATGGAACCATTCGGCCTTCCAAATCTCCAGCAGGAGTTTCCTTGTTTTTTGTACCCAAGAAAGATACCCAAGAACTTCGCCCATGTTTGGACTACAGAGGTCTCAATCAGTGTACCCTGAAGGATCTTTATCCCTTGCCTCTCATTCCTGATATTCTTGAAGCATTGAGGGGAGCAGTGCTTTTCCCCAAACATGACTTGAGAGGAGCATACCACTTAATTTGCATAATGAATGGGGACGAGTGGAAAACTGCATTCTGGACCCCTTTGGTCATTTCGAATATTTGGTTATGCCATTTGGGTTATCAAATGCACCTGCTGTTTTTCAATGTTTTATGGACAGAGTGTTCTCAGACATGCTTTCCTTGTTTGTCATCGTCTATTTGGATGACATTTTGATCTTTTCAAAAGACTTAGCCTCACATAAGGGGCATGTATCACAGGTCCGAAACCGCCTACGGGAACACCATCTGTTTGCGAAGCCAGAGAAATGCATTTTCCATGCTTCTTCTGTACGCTATCTGGGTTTCATTATAAGCCCTCATGGCATTTGCATGAATCCATCCAAGATAAAGGCCATAACGTCCTGGCCCACGCCCACAAATGTTAGACAAATACAATACTTCCTGGGACTGGGACATTTTTATCGCAAATTCATAACTGCATTCTCCTCGGTGGTGCAACCCATTGTCTCTCTCCTAAAAAAAGACACTGGCTTCAGAAGGGAAGAAGCTCAAGAAGTCGCCTTTCAGACACTAAAGAAACGATTCACACAAGAACCCATCCTGTGCCAACCTGATGTAACTAAACCCTTCCTGGTAGAAACAGATGCATCCGAATATGCCATTAGAGCTGTTCTGAAACAGGAGCAAGAAGACCATTGTAAACATACAATTGCTTATCTTTCAAGAACACTGAATCCTAGTGAAATACACTATTCAGTTCTTGAAAAGGAACTACTGGCTATCAGACAAGCCTTTACGGAATGGAGTCATCTCCTCCTAGGTCCAGATTCCCGGTACAAGTGCGGACGGATCATAGGAATCTACAAGTACTTCAGTCCATGGAATGTAGAAGCAGTCGTCAGGCACGATGGGCTTATTTCTTTGCTTAGTTCCAGTTCCAGATTTACCATATTCCTGGTCCCTCTAATATCATAGCTAATGCCTTCTCTCGACGTCCAGATTATATATCAGAAGAGACTCCATCTCTACCCAAGATGTTTCCTGAAAGGGTGTTTGTAGCCCAAGCTGACACCTTACTGGACCAGATTAAAATAGCCACTCCAACATCTGAATTATGGCAAGATTATATTAACTCCAAACGTTGGTCCTTACAACATTGAAATGGATATCTTTGCAAGGATACAGCCTTGGAAGTCCCTTCAAAGGAACTCAGCAATAAGATAATCAGCCTCCGTCATGACACCTGTTTTTCTAGTCATCGAGACATTAAGACTACCATACAGACCATACGAAGACAGTTTTGGTGGCCAAGGATGCAACAGGAGATAACCGAATATATCCAGGCTTGTGCCATATGTACTCAAAACAAACACGACAACAGGAAACCTGCTGGTTTCCTCCTACAGCGAGAACTACCTACTCGTCCAAGGGAGATAATAGCCACTGATTTTCTCGTGGAACTCCCTTCTTCAAGAGGATATACCTGCATTATGGTTACCATCGATATGTACTCTCACATGGCCCATTTTACGCCGCTACCTAAATTGCCTACTGCCAAAGAAATGGCAAATACCTTCATGATGGAGATCTTCGGGTTGCATGGATTGCCTTCCAAGATAATTTCTGACAGTGGTACCCAATACACTTCCCGGTTTTGGTCTTAGCTGTGTCGCCTGTTAGACATTGAAAGAGCACTGTCTTCTGGGTACCATCCCCAGACTAATGGCATCACGGAAAGGGTGAACCAAACCATTGAACAATATTTACGTTGCTTTTCCTCCCAGGTCCAGGACAACTGGTCAGTGCTGCTTCCCGTAGCAGAATTTGCATACAACAACTCTGATCATTCCACCACTAAACTCAGTCCCTTTTTGTGCAACTACAGTTTCCATCCATCAGTGCTATCCACTTACCTTCCTCATTCCACGTCTGTTCCATCCGTGGACGCTTGGATAACGGACTTAAGCACCCTGCATCAGAACGTCAAAAAACATCTATTGGAAGCCAGAACCACCAATAAGAGATATGCTGATGCCAGACGTAGACCGGGCCCAGTGTACACCATAGGAGACAGAGTCTGGTTATCCTCACGTTTATCTACCCAGACATCTTAGGCCCAACAAATTAGCACCCCGGTTCTACAGACCCTTCACGATTACAAAGATCATCAACCTGGTGGCATTCAAGATCTGTCTACCAAAGTCTTGGAATAAGATCCATCCTGTCTTCCATTCCTCCCTATTGAAACCTTATCAACCTTCAACCAGACAGAAGACTCGACCACCGCCTGTTCTTGCAGATGATCAGCTGGAATACAAGGTCGCAGGATATGTGATTCCAGATACAGACGGGGGCGTCTACAGTACCCTGTGGAATGGAAAGGATATCCACCTAGTGAACGGACATGGGACACAGTATCCAACATTCATGCACCCCATCTGATTTCCCGGTTTCATTGCATACATCCAGGCAAACCCAGGGGAGCAGGGCTTCAGAGGGGGCATACTGTCATGAATTCCTGGATACGCCCCTTTTGGACTGCTTGGAAACGTGGGAATCATCTTGCGGCATCCATGTTTTCTCCCAACATGGATGCAGCTGCCGAGATCGCTGTTGCAGTGGTCTAGTTTCCCTTCTTCAAATCACCTGATATGTGCTGCTCTCATGCCAGCCGGCGCGTCTCAATGTTCGGTTGCCTTCAGCCATTCTCAGTGCTTCTCCCGTGGTCTTACCCTTGTTTATCTTCCCGCTGTCCTGCTTCCAGCCTGCCGTGTCCTTCCTTCCTTGTCCTTCGCGGCTGCTTCCCCTTTCGGTGCTCAGCAAATCTGCATTACCGCTGGAATCCTTCAGCGGTTCCGGACATTCCTTCCTGGATTTCTCCATCCTTCCTGGAACTTCCTCCGAGTCAGCCAACTAAACCAACACCAACTGGGCAGTGGCCCCGGAGGCTAGCCTGCTCTGCTTTTAGACCGGCAGGGTGGCGTAAAGGGGAGACTCGCCCATATCTCTTCGAATCCCGGACCTCAAGAAAGAAGGAAATGATCCTTCCCTCAAGAAGAAAACCGCAAAGGAGAGACAGGTGAGCTTGGACTCCGGGCCCCACTTGCGTGACACTGTACCTGGGAGCCTGCTTCCAACATACATGCTATGTGTCTCTTGCAGGCTTTTCTCCGGTCTCGTGG
This sequence comes from Ambystoma mexicanum, assembly GCF_040938575.1. Taxonomy (NCBI): domain Eukaryota; kingdom Metazoa; phylum Chordata; class Amphibia; order Caudata; family Ambystomatidae; genus Ambystoma; species Ambystoma mexicanum. The sequence goes on along the minus strand of NC_090926.1, from coordinate 995,866,802 downwards.
TCTATGGCCCGGGGGACGCCCGTCTTTGGGGAGGGGTACTGTCATGCCCCCCGGATTCCTACAGCATTCTCATGTCCGCGAAGGGAAACTGTGGCGCCTGTCCTGGCAATTACATTAACGCCGGGGACATCTCCAGTGAAACACTACAGTTCCCAGAGGGGCTTGCGTGTGGCACGTTCCTGGAACGCTCGTTTTTAGTGCGTTCCACGCCTCGCATGAACTGACTTCCTATATCTGGCCATGCCCCCAGAACGCCGGTGCTCCTAAACCGTTGTATTTCGGTGAGCAGCGTTTATCGGAAAGACTTCCTGTTTGTTACTTTTGCTTAACTGCTTCTTGACTTCTGCATGCCTCCCGGACTCTGTTGCTTGCTTCCTAATTCGGTTTTGATGCCATTCCAATCCGCCCTGCTTTTTGAACATAGAATTCTTACTGGATTGCCTTTTGGACATCCTTCTTCATTTCTGGTCTCTGGCTCCCTTTGTGACTCTTGGCTCCTCACCTCTCACCCGTTCCTGTTATTCGCTCCTCTTAAAGAAGCGTATCCCTGTTTGTCATTCTTACGTGCCTTACTGATTCTTCCTGAAACAGCTTGTTGTGCATTTGGGATGCTTTGCTGCTTTGCTCAAACTTTTGGAATATTGGGACACTTTGCTGTTTGCTTAAACCTTTGGGATTGTTGGGACGCTTTGCTGTTTGCTCAACCCTTTGGATTGTTGGGACGCTCTGCTGCTTTGCCCTGGATTGTGTCCTGCCACCTCCTTAGTAGCATCCTCGTGCCGCCCGGGTCAGGGAATCCCACATACCTAGTCTTGGGACAACAGTGATACTATCCTTGGGATACTCTCAAAGGTGCTACCGGAAATCCTGCTCCTCCGCCTTGTCTTGTGTTCTGTCACAAGTAGGTATTCCACGAATCTAGGGATTGTCACAGATAAGCTTGTGGGTCTTGGAGGGGGTAGAGGAGTTGGTTTGTTGCCACAAACAACGGTATGTAATAGCTGCCTTGTTTTTCTCCCTCTAGCTCTGCTCTGCATCCCCCTTTTTTGCCTGAGCCCTTGGCCTGACATGTTTTATTACCCTGCAAGCTGTGGTCTCAGGAAGAAATTCTATATTTTCTTCAGTGGCGTGTAGTCCGATTGGTCTCCCGGACTAACGGCGGATCTGGCGGAGTACGATAGCAGGATATTATTTTAACATTGTTAAACTCAACATGAACGCATATAAGTACCAATTAGAGCTGGCTAGATATGCAGGCAAGTTCCTAAATTGCAGACTAGTATCAAATCCTGCTTCACCCTTTAATTTCACTGGGCATCATCATAAGTTTGCCGGTCCGGTAGCAACGGTACTGGTAAGCTTGCCGGTACTGTTGTTACCAGACAGGCAAACTACAAGTTCTGCTTGCAGGTGCCTTCCCGCCCACCAGGTCTGACCTGGTGGGCGTACCGGCACTGGCGAGCAGAGCATGTGCTGGTGCATCCGACCTCCCCAGATTCAGAATGGTGCTGGTGCATCCAACCTCCCCATTCCCATTGAGCCCTATCGGGCTCAATGGGAATGGGAAGCATTTTCTTCCGGCGCCCGCGAATGGGCAATTACTGGGTCCGGCGGGGCTGTGATGACCCGGTAATTGTCCATTCGCGGATGCTGGATAAAAAATGATGATGCGGCAGCCGTGCCGATTTCACCGGCACGGCTACCGCCGGTCTTATAATGAGGCCCACTGTATCTTACACAACAGAATTGGGAGGTGCTAAAAGTGATAATGCGTGCAGGATACGATATAAAAAAACACCTCGCTCATGGGTTATTTGACTACAGTGGAAAACTGGCAAAACCCACAATTATGGCTTGTGGATAGTAAAAAATGCTTCTTTGTTGGAACGTATTCACCATACAATCATTATTTACAGTTTTCAAATGTTTGCGTCACCTTTAGGATCTTTGTTGCAGTTTCTGATAGTTGAGATTAGTTTTAATAAATATAAACTGATGAAAACATATTTACAGTTTATTTTGCAGAAGAGAGGCTATTGGCCCTAGCTATACAGTACTTTCAATTTAGAGACACATGAGTGAAAAAATAAATTACACAGCCATAGTAGAAGATTTTGTGGCTGGAAAATTGGGCAAAGTACTCTTTAGAAAATCAACATGTACATGAGATAATACAAGTGGGTTTTTTTGTGCAATGTTTGTCCATTTTGCTGTGTGTATGTATTGTTTTTAAGTACTTTAAATGCAAGTTATTAAAACAATCCTTTGTTCATTTTACAATCTATTGATATATATGAAATGCTTAGGTATGTTCCTGTACTCAACTGATGCAATTCATCAGTGTAAGGTTGCCCTGTGCTGTCCAAATGGCAAAGTGCAGCGCTGTGTGGCCTTCTACTTCAACAACAGCTATCATTTTAACAAACAGAAGGAGCACGGTTCTATGAGGTCACCTACACCTTCCACTATCGCAAACATTTGGAATCATTTCAAGTTACTTCTTTCCACCCCCACTTCTCTTCACACAGGGCATGGCAGTTCCAGTGTCAATGAAAGTTAATTACCGGCTCAACCTTGAAGTCTCTGAAGAGCGAAAGGCTGTAGGACGATTGCCTCCTCATAAGCTAAAACTGAAAATAAGTTGGTGCTGTAATTATCCTACTACTCAATCTTATGCCATCACAGGGACTCTGCAATAGAACAAGGTTCACTATGATGTGTCTGCAAAGACACACTAAAGAAGCCCATGTAAACGGTGGAACTTAGATAGTGTTCTTATACCGCGCATACCTCTCATTCCATCTGATACAAATATGCCATTCAAATTCAAGAGAAGACAGTTACCTATACGTTTAGCTTTTCAATGAACATTAAAAAGTCACAAGGACCTGCGCCCTCTTCCTGGAAGTGATCAGTTGTAATTCTGATATTTAAGAAGGGGGACAGAAGTGACCTTATGAATTACTGACCAATATTGACCTTTGAGATCTGCTAGAATGGCATATCTTACGCCGGGAACAGCTAGTGCTTATATAATTTTGGTGTGGTTTGCAGTGCAAGGTTTTCAGTACAAAGGTGCCTTCCAGTGTTTCACTCTGGGAGTTATATTGTGCAGAAATTTCCCTGGAAGGAGCATCATCAGTGCGAGAGAGAGAAAAGTGTTTTATATCATCAATAATGCTGTGTTATACAGTCCGTACCAGGTGGCTTATAATGTGGGCAGTAACCGCCATGTAAGGACTAAAGAGCCAGTTAACATGGCTATTATCATCCAGGGAAAATGCCCAGAGTGGTAAAGGTGGGATAAATGCCAAAACACGAGTCACTGCAAGCATGCATCTTGTGGATTATGTCCCTGTCAATGGAAGTTGAAGTGGGTCCCCTCATTGATTTCTATGGCATGGTTTTTGAGTTGCCAGCAAAAGGCAGGAGGGGCTAGTCTTTGAAGATTCAGCCTGCATAGTGCACTATTAAGATTAGGTAAGGAGGTTTGCGGAAGATAGTGGTTGGTGGGATGTTCTTGCAGTGCCAGGGGACAGAACAATAAATGCAACTCCAGCGGACAAGGCATCACAGCGCTGACCCTGTGACACCAACTCTACTGTGGTAAGACATCACAGTCCAAGAAATAACCCAACAACACTGACTGCTCATTCAATCCGAGAAATTGGAGCTATGAAGCTCAGCCACGTATCCAAAAACACCACAGACAGCTGTAGACTGTTAGCAAGATAAAAACAGAACAGCAGCCTTCAACTTGGGCTTACATCTATGAAGTGCTCTCATTGGGACTCCTGCCCCCTCCTTCCCTCCTGCTCTCGGGCCCCCCTCCTTGGGCCCCCCCCTCTTTTGAGGCAAAAAACCTGGGAGTCATCTTTGACTCCTCTCTCTCCTTCTCACCCCACATCACTGACCTTGTCAAGAAGTCTCACTTTCGGCTTCACCTCCGTAGAGGCATTCTACCTTTCCTCTTGACTAATGCAACAGCCTCTTCCTTATTCTACCTCTTTACTTCCTCTGCCTTCTTCAGCTAATCCAGAATAGGATGGCAAAACTTATCCTTGGCCTCAAGCCCAGGGACCACATCTCTCCAGGCCTACAATCTCTCCACTGGCTCCCTGTGGTTGCAAGGATCAAATTCAAGACCCTCTGCATCATCCACAAGACTTTCTGGGGCCAGGGACCAAACTACATCCACCTCTTTCCCTACATACATCCCCACTAGAATTCTTTGGTCTTCTAGCACTAACTCTCTTCAAGTCCGAGAGTGTGGGGTAGATCTCTTTCTTCAGCAGGAATATCCCTCTGGAATGGCCTTTCTGCCCCGTCTTGAGCTGGATCTCCTTAAATTCTGGAAGACCCTTTCTTCTCCTCCTCCCCCACCCCCTCCCCAGTTAGCTCCACCTGCCTCTGTCTGGCGGTCTGTATCCCTCAGGAGCTTACCGGGGCAGGCCCCTCTCGACCAGTCTCCCCTTACCCTTACCAACACTTGCCCTCGGACACCCTTCCACGACTAGCCTCTGATTCTGGGCAACCACCACCCTACCCTTGCACTAATTAACCCCTATCACCTTACCTCAGCACTTGCCCTACTGGGCCTCCCTTAGCACTTGCCCATCCCCTTGCCTCCCCACCCGCACTTCTCCATCTTTCCTCTCTCTTTTACTGCTCTGGCACGTTTCCAAATGTCACACGGCCTATGTACCCACCCATGTCTTGTGGCACCTGGAACCACTTTGTGATGTATAGGTGCCATACAAAATCTCAATAAATAAAAAGAAAATAAATAAAAATAAGGTTTAAGTTCCTGTGTAGCTCATGGACTGATTGTGATTCCGCTGGTGTTAATAGCACATTAAAGTCTCTGGCCATTCCCTCCGTTTTTGGTGATTTCATTTGCCCAGCTAATTATCTGATATGATATGGCATTTATAACATGCTTGTATACAAGTGTTTCTAGGCACGACAATCAACGTGTGAGGCTGACACCCACGAGGGCAGATCCAAAAAGGCTGAAGGATAAGTTTCATCCTCTCATGGAAAGAGGTAGCAACCGTTTTTCAACCGAAGCACATTGTATGTATTATTGTCAGTACTCACCAAAGGATGAAGATGATGGACCTACCGTTCTATTCGGTACTCTTTCAGAACCAAGCATGAAAGACATGGTGTCCTCAATGAGGGTGACCTTCCTTTTGATACCCCCTCTGCTGATTTAAATAAATACAAAGGTATATTTCAAATGTAAGAACAAAAAGATACCACCAGGTACGCGCCAGGCTGTGGAAACACGGATAGGTCTCAATACTGACACTCTATTGTACATATGTAATGCAAGGAATAAGATCAGCACTAACCTGATGAGGCTTGGGGCTCAGCCGGTTATTCACAAGGTCGTCTGGTTGCAAAAAGGCTCTGTTCTCACTGTAGATAGAAAGAGAGCATAGAAACATGAACTAACTGGGCTGCCTTATGAAGGTTGCGTATGACCTAAGGTGTGTAGGCGTTACCTAGATAGACAGAGAATGTAGGCTTGTGACTGTTGAGTGACCAGAGTAGCAGTTCCTTGGTAATCCACTGGAAAGAGGAGCACGGAAAACGGGGAAGAAGGAGGGAATTCATATGGTTACTAGGGACCTACCGCAGGGAGGCACAAGGACACACTAACAAGGGGCTGGTGCACAGTGTTTACTGAAAACAGCCGAGCATCTTTAGTCCAGTACACAATAGAGCCGTCCAGGGTTCAGCAATAAAGTATTGTCCATAATCCCACAGACACAAATAGCAAGAAACCACGATAACGTAGACCAAGCCAAAAAGCAGTCCAATAACCATCCACCGTTTGTTAACACGTAATCAGAAAAAAACAAAAGGACCAAATCGTAATCCAAAGGAGTCGGTAGTGCAGAAACAGGGTCAATGGGAGTTCAAGACAAGAGGTACGGAAACCAGGATGTGCAGTTACTTACTTTAATCAAATGTGCCGGCACCATTGTGCAGCTGTTCTTTATGTTCCTGGGGTCGAGATTGCGGCGCGCTGATGTTGCGTCCTGCATTGGGTAACCATGCTGATACTGTTGTAACCCGACGCAATAGCCTGGCTGTTGCGATACAACGCCTACGTGCATGGCATCTGCTTAAGCGCCATGGCAACTGCCAGCACCGTAGGAAAGGAGATGCTGAAATACGCTGTTTACGTATCAGACGTGCTTAATGCCGTGGGTTCATGACAGCATCCTCCCCCAAAGAAGAAGAACAATGGGGCATGAATATTAACAGCTGGCTCCCATGTTCTTTCCTCAGGGCTGTAACCTTTCCAGTCTACAAAATAATAACGAATACCATCACATACTTTCGTGTCCAATACAGCGTTGACCTCATATTCCCGGTCCCATGCACCATAACAGGAGATGGAAGAGTCTGCACCTGGGTGGTAGGGGAGCAATATTTCAAAAAGGAGACATGAAAAACCGGATTTATATGCCAGTGTGAGGGAAGTTCCAGATGTACTGTGACCGGATTCAGGACACGAGTGATAGTATAAGGACCAATATAGCGAGGCAGGAGCTTCCTTTTGACGGCTATCTTGAGGTTTTTGGTTGATAACCATGCTTTCATTCCTGCCTGATACACTGGAGCAGGGGTACGATGGGCAATGGCAAACCTTTTTGTCCGTCTCTGTGCCTGATCAAGATGGTCCTTAACATTCGATTGTGGACACAAGCACGAGCTGCCAGATTGTCAGCTGGCAGAGATGGATCCAAGGGAATGGATCTAGGATGTTGGCCATAGAGAGCATAAAAAGGCGAAGAACCAGTAGAAAGAGTGTACTGAATTGTTATAGGCAAATTCGGTGATAAACAGGACCGACCACCAGTTGCCCCGGTGTTGTAGACAAAGGCAGCGTAGATACTGCTCCAGAGTGGCATTTAATCTTTCAGTCTGCCCATCGGTTTGTGGATGGTAGGCACTAGATTACCGGTCTTCAATATCGAAAGATGAAGTCAGAGCCTACCAGAAATAAGACGTAAACTGAGTACTTCTATCAGAAACAATAATCGAAGGCAGTCAAAAAAAACTAAAAACTTTCTTAAGAAAGAGATCAACCCAGATGGGGGCAAATGGAATACTGCGACGGGGGACGAAGATGGTCATTTTGGTGAAGTAATCAATGACTACCCATATGGTATCATGGTTCTGTATCGGTGGGAGCTCTACTATGAAGTCCATGGATAACATATGCCAAGGTTTATGAGGGACTGGAAGAGAACGTATCAAACCCACAGGTTTACAGTTGCTATTTTTGCATTGTCCACAGATAGCGCACGTGGAAATATGTTCCACCACATCATGTGACATAGAGGGCCACCAGCACCATTTAGGTAAGAGTTCCATAGTGTTCTTTCTCTTGGGATGGGCAGCAATGTGGGAGTCGTGACACCATTGTAAGGCACTTAGATATGTTTCCTCCTTGGGTATGTACATCGTCTCCTAAATATAGTGTAAGAGAATTAATCACTTTGGCGTTTGAAGTACAATAACTGAGAAACCCATCCTTGTATCGACTCTCTAAGGGTTGCTTGTGGGTCACAGCCACAGGCTACTTGGTGGGGTTGTAGAAGTGGTTGCACCTCCTTCCCATAAGGCGAAGGTCCACCTAATCCAGAAAGAGCATCTGCCTTGGAATGCAGCAGAGCCAGTCGATAAGTGATGCTGAAGTCAAACAAAGAAAAGATTGAGTGCCAACGTGCTTGCAGAGCCGTCACGCATTGGATGGTTTTGAGAGCCAAAACATTGAGATCGGTTTATACAGTGATTGAATGATGGGCACCCAACAGGTGATGCCTCCACTCAGTGAATGCATCTTTAATGGCCAAGAGTTCAAGTTCTCTGACTGTATAATTCCTCTCAGAGGGGGAGAGTTTGTGGGAATAGAATGCAATCGGATGAGTTATGCCAATACTGGGGCACATTTGAGACAAGACCACCCCAACTGCCACACGTGAGAAATCTGCTTCTACCAGAAACAGCTGTTGAGGGTCTTGATGCTGCAGTAGTGGTGCAGATGTAAAAACGAGTTTAAGTGTTTCGAATGCCTTCTGTGTGGCGGTGTTCCACTGGAACGGTAGTTTGGTACTGGTGAGTTCAGTCAAATGCGAGTGATAGAAGAGAATGAATGCACAAATCTTCTATAGAAATTGTCAAAACAAAGGCATGACTGCAAAGATGTTACTGAATTCGGGACGGGCCAGTGCAATACGGCCTTCACGTTTGACTGATTCATTTTGATCCCTTTGTCAGTTAGGTCATATCCCAAAAACTCAACCTCAATCATGTTAAAAACACATTTCTCGAGTTTGGCGAAAAGGTGTTTTTTTCTCAGTCTCTGTAAAACAGAGCGGACATGTTCTAAATTCTGGTAATAGGAAGGTGAGTAAATCAAGATGTCATCAAAATAGACAATGACATACTGGTCCAACATGTCCTGGAAGACATTCATGAAATACTGAAATGCTACAGGGATGTTACAAAGCCCAAAAGGCATTACAAGATATTCAAACAGCCAATAACGGGTTTTAAAAGCGGTTTTCCACTCATCTCCGTCTAGTATGTGAATCAGGTTATATGCCCTTCATAGATCCAGCTTTGTGAATATCACAGAAAAACCTAGTTGGTCTGGCAGAGCGGAGATGAGTGGCAACAGGTACTGGTTCTTGATGGTGATGGCGTTGAGAGCCCTGTATTTAAGGACTAACCCAAGCTCTCAAGTCACCCTTCTTTTTTCGGAACAGAAGACAAAGGAGAGGCAGCCAGTGATTTTGAATGATGTATGAATCCGCTTGCTAGAGCCTTCTCTAAATATTCCTTTACTACCACGTCTTCTTTGATGGTAAGTGAATATATTCGACCACTGGGGATCTAAGACCCAGGATCTAGTTATATGGGAATATCAGAAGGCCAATGGGGAGGTAGTTGTTCCACCTTACATTTATCAAAAACATCTATGTATGATATACGTTAGGTATACCAACATCTGGTTTTGAGGTAATAGCTCCAATAAAAGGCACAGGGCCTCATTACGAGTTTGGAGGTAGCCATGCCGTTTTTAGTGGCATGGCTACCCCCAAACACGGGTCCGGGTCCTGAAAAATGGAAATTACTGGGCCATTCCGACCTTTGCAGGCCTGGTAATTCCCATTCGCGGGACCCGGACCCGGTACGTCCCCATTCCCATTTGAGCCCCCATAGGGACCGTTCTTAGCATCCTGTTCTGCTAGCGGGTGCCGCTCTGCATGTATGGTCTGACCAGGCATACAGGGCGGCCCCGCGAGCAGTACTCGTAATGTGGCGGTAGAGTGATAACGGCGCCGTTATCACTCTACCGCCAGGGTCGTAATGAGGCCCACAGTCTCAAGAATGGCTTTACAAGGTGCGTGTCTAGTTATGGTATCAGGATCAATGAAATGTACATCGCAGAACTCTGATGAAAAAGTGATAGCATGTTCTCTTCAATCAATCGGTAGGTTGTCTGTCTGTAACCAAGGTAAGCCAAGGATTACACAGTATTGCGGTGCTGAAATCTTATCAAAAGAGGTGCATTCATGATGTCCCGTATCAGTGATATTTGAATATAGCCGATCTGTTCTGTTACTTGTCCTGAAACAAGAGCTGTGCCGCCTACTGCATTTACAACATCAGTTTGTTTGTTTACCTGACTGCCAGTCTTGCTTGTCAAGCATACTGGATATCCATGTAATTAACTGTAGGGTATCTAGTCAATTAATCTAAACCCATTCCATCTAATGCCACACCATTGAATTATAGTCAACGAAAAGCACTACCATCGAATTACCCTTTCATTGACTATAATTTGATGGTATAATTAAAACTGGGGTTAGGGTTAGATTAAGGGTTACATTAGGGTTGGGGTTGGGGCTAGGGTTAGATTAGGGGTTACATTAGGGTTAGGGTTGGGGCTAGGGTTGGAGTTGGGGCTAGGGTAGAGTAAGGGTTATATTAGGGTTAGGGTTGGGGCTAGGGTTAGATTAAGGGTTACATTAGGGTTGGGGGGTTGGGCGTGGGTGTTGGGGCTGAGAGGGGGAACCCCCTCCCCTAATATACCACAAAAACATTAAAACGTTACAAGGAGCTGGCCAGTGCCGAAATTTCAGCACTGGACACCTCTGTGTAACGTTTTAACATTACAAAAAAATGCATTGAAATGCTATCTTTTACATATAAAAGTGCATTTCCATTGAAACCAGTCCATTTATATTTTCGATGGACTGGTTTATATGGAAAGGCACTTTTACATGTAAAAGATAGCCTGTCGATGCATTGGTAAACATTGCTTTGGTTTCGATGGTGTGGCATTTCGATGCTTCGGATTCGATGAAATGACTAGGAATCTACCTGTAGCAACTGAGTCTATCACTGCACAGGTTTGTAAAGATACTTCATTAGGCAAAAGGAACAAAACAGATGGTTATTCTGGAGAGACGGTAGGTAAGGTTTGGGAATCCAAGGGACTCCTTGTACAGCCGAGTTTTGGATTTTCCCTGTTTTCAGATGGGCCTTTTTGGGCAATTGCACAAAAAAATGATCTGCGGAACCAAAGTACATGGAGAGGTTCACCGTACACCGATGTTCTCTTTCAGTAATTGAAAGAGGAGCACGGGCAGCCCCTATTTCCATATGCTCTGTGTCCGTGGTATTCACTGGAACTGAATCAGACTTTGTGGTTGAGGGAGGTAGTGGTATCCTTTCGCCCTTTCTCTCTGCCTTTCCAGCATCGATTTGCAGAAACAGGTCTAAGAGCTCGGGGAACGCCAGAGGTACCATAGCAAGAACATCTTTCATATCATCTGACAGTCCTTTATAGAAGAAAGCTGCCTTTTTGTCGTCAGGCCAACCGGTTTCGGCTGCTAACCTATTAAATCTGGTGAGGTATGCAAGCAATGGTGTATCACCCTGCTTAAGATTAAGACATTATAAATATGTAGCTTGTGTCTTGTAACGTGTATCAAAGACACAATGTATTGCTTTGATTAAGGCGTCACAATCATACATAGCTGTTAGTTTCTAGAAGTGGATTAGCCCAGGCGGCAACAGTACATCCCAGGTATGAAAGAACAAAGACCGCCTTCATGTTGGAGTCAGGAAACTATGTAGGCCGACACAGGAAATGCAATTTGCATTGGTTTATAAAGGTTTGATATGTCTTTGGGTCACTATTGAATCTCTCCGGTGGTGCTAACGGAAACTGAGTAGACATCAACACTTGTACTGGATTTTGTCTGGGTATGGGATATGCTAGGCCTGCTGCGGCGACTCCAGCCTGTCCATCGACCTGCGGCTGAGGTTGCGCTAAATCTTGTAAAGACTCCATCTGGAAATTGCTTCATGAGCGGCAGTCATGTCATTACAGAGGTCGCATACTAGCTGCGTAAGTGTGGCAAGTGTGTCCGCCGCATTCAGGTTTGGCTTCTGATTCTGTCAGTACTCACCAAAGGATGATGATGATGGGCCTACCATTCTATTTGGTACTCCTCTTGCAAACCCAAGCCTAAAAGACAGGGGGCCTCACTACGAGTTTGGCGGTAACACGGGTTGCCGCCGGCCCTCGAAAACACTGAATCCGTCACCTGACTTCCCGGTTCCACCAGGAAGTCAGGCGGGGGATTTAATAAATCCCCAATCCGCCTAATGGCCCGGGAAGTCAGGCGGGGGATTCAGTGAATCCCCATTCCTGTGAAGTCCCATTTGACTCCATGGGAATGGGAACTCGGAAGCACCGGTACCATTGCTAATGGTGCCAGTGCTTCCATGACAACTTGGCCTACCGGGGCCGTTGCGCCTGGTGTGGTCAGACCTGCAGGCGCGGCGGTCCTTGCAGGCAGACTTGTAGTGTGGCGGTCCAGAAACAAGGGTGCCAGTACGCTTACCGGCACCCTTGTTTCCGGACCGCCACACTTATAATGAGGCTCAGGGTCTCCTCAGTGAGGGTGACCTTCCCTTGTATACATCCCTAACACAAACAAAGTGGTAGTTCAAATGAAAGAGAAGAAAATACCACCAGGTACGCGCCAGGCTGTGGAAACAAGGATAGGTCTCAATACCGACACTCTCTTGTACATATGTAATGCAAGGAATAGGGTCAGCACTAATCTGGTGAGGCTTGGGGGTGAGCCGGTTAGTCATGAGGTCATCTGGTGGCAAAAAGGCTGTGTTCTCACTCTAGATAGAAAGAGAGCCTAGAAGCATGAACTAAATGGGCTGCCTTACTAAGGTTGCGTATAGTTCCTAAGGAGTGTATGCCTTACCTAGATAGACAAATAGTGAAGGCCTGTGACTGTTGAGGGAAAAGAGTAGCAGTTCCAGGGTAATCCACAGGAAATATGAGCATGGCAAACAGGGAAGAAGGAGGGAATTAATATGATTAGTAGGTACGGTGCACAGTGTTTAATCAAAACAGCAACCGTCCTTAGCCCAGTGTACAAGACAGCCCTCCAGGGTTCAACAATAAACTATTGTCCATAATCCCACAGATTTATGAACAAGAAACCACGATAAGCATAGGGCAATCCAAAAATCAGTCCAATAAACATCAACCATTTGTCACCAGTTAATCAGAAAAAACAAAAGGACCGAATCGGAATCCAAAGAAGTCGGTAGTGCAGAAACAGGGTCAATGGGGATTCAAGAAAATGGGTATGGAAACCAGGATGCGTGGCTATTCACTTCAATCAGAAGCACCGGCACCATTGTGCAGCTGTTTTATGGTCCTGGGGACGAGGATGCGGCATGCAGATGTTGTGCCCTGCGTCGAGTAACCATGGTGATGTTCTTGTTACCAGATGCGAGAGAGCGGCAGTTGTGATACGACGCCTAGGTGCATGCACCGCCAGTGCCGTTGTCATGACCTCAAAGTGCCGTTTTCAGGACACGTCTCCCAAAATGAGAGTGCCCGCTTCCAGACGCATGAAGCGCCTGGCTGCCACGGGTTACCAGTGTTAGCGGTTGCCCTGGAGACAGAGTGTAGCCACTCTCCTTTCTGCGAGCGGGGTTTGAGTACAGCACACAGCACATCTCCCGGCGGTCATGTGCTCATATCAGCTGCTTGGCACGCTGGGTCCCGCCTCCCTTGTATGCATAAGAGGCCCGTAAAAACAGCACTCGCTGCTTCTGAAGTAGCATTCCTCGTTGGACTCTTCATTCCGTGATATTGGTGTTCGCAGATTCCCTGACTACTGCCTGCCTTACGTACTTCCTTCGCCTTTTGCCTTGTATCATACCTGCCTCGATGTTAGCAACTCACGCCTGCTTTTTGGATTACATTCGCCGGCTGCCATTGAATTGCTCTGGTCTTGCGGCTGCCGACTCACACCTGCTTCTGGGACTTCTTCCGTCTCTCGCTTGTGAAGTGTTCACTCCACTCTTGAAACGGAAAGGACAATATCTTCACTGCGTTCGTTAGTGCAGCACTTCTGGACGCTCTGCAGCCTTCAGGTGCACCACCCCGGGCCGAGTGCGTCCCTCATGCCGATCGGGCTCAGATCACTACTAACCTCCCCTTTTCTTATTTTGCTGCCTCCACGTTTTATCCAAGTGGATGCCATGTCTTGCAACGATTCACATCATCCCTCGCTGAAGCAACTGTAATATAGCTGCTTCCTTTGACACCCATACTTTGCCTGATAGTATTTCTGAAACCCGATTTAATCACCATCCTTATTTTCACTAGGTACCAGGGGCCTGGAAGGTAGTGACCATCTAGCTTATCCTTTTCAGCACCCTAGTCTGCCGAAACAGGTTATTCCTTTATACTGTAGAGGTGCTTAGATACTTACCTCACCGACTAACATTAACCACTGTGATCTTGCCGTACAACTTGGTACCGTGGCGGTGTGTTCTCCCCGCTCTTTCATCTGATCTGCTCTTCTGTCTGACAACATCAAGATACAGCAGAGGGGTGCATCAGGGGAAAGAGTTCCCTGGAGTGAGGAGGCTTGTGTTAAGGACTAACCCAAGCCCTTCAATCAATAGTAGCCATTCAAGAGTCCATTTCTCACCTATCACTGTCTCAGCTTACGCCCCTCTGCTGGTGAGTAACAGCCATGGGCGTAATTTTAGGGGGGGGCGGGGGTGTTTGTCTCCCCCAACTTTAATGGCACACCATTTTGTCTCCATTCATTTGGCTGGGGCACCTTTTCTTCATATGTCATGTCCCCCCCCAACATTTTCAGCAAAGTTACTCCACTGGTAACAGCCGTAGGAAAGGAGATTGCAAGATACTTTGTTTACGTATCGGACATGCATTATGGCATGGGTTCATGACAGTTATATGTTTAAAAAACGAAAAATGCCCTAATCTTTTATTACACAGGGTGTATTATCACAGCTTTTGCCACCTCGTAGCACTGTGCAGAACAGATGTTCCCAATAACCAATTCAGTGCTACTCAATGTATCACCTTATTGATCGCCCTCTGAAGGATACATATCTGAGCAGCACCTCCAGGAATCAAGAATGGTGGCACCATTAAGACCACAACAGCAAGTGCCTAAATCACTGAACTATTATTCCATGAGCATGCCTCACTGAGTTTTTCGGCACACAAATTCCATGAATCAGCCTCTAAGTAAAGATCTAAGATTACACCAAGTGGGCGTTTTCACTTTTGGGTCTCCTGTAAACAAAACACAGGTCAGATAAACAGTTCAATCCTTCTATCACACACAAAAATACCTTAATGCCAACAATGATGCAGCACCTTAAAACATGACAAGATTGTAGGCTTGGCAATCCTTTCCATTTCCATAGGGTTTACTTTATATCGCACTTTGCAATGGTAAAATAATTTTTGACAGGTTCGGCACTCTATATTTAATCTCACTGCACAATTGTCAATGCTAGCAGTGTTACAGCACAGGACAGAACACTTATTATTTATATAGAACCCTTCTTTCTTCACCACTGTTCCATGAAGAATTTCCCTTCCATTGGGAGTCCCCTTTCCCGCTCTCAGTAGAGAGTATGCTTTTCAATCAGAATTTTGGCAAGACACTTTTCTTCCCCATCACAAAAACCCAGATATTCAGTGTACATTCAGCACCCCTCTGCTTTAAGGCGGATTAGGAGGAATGATGATCAGTTAGGAATTTCGTTTTTAGGCACCCCTCCCTTTAGGGAATGTTAGGGTTAGAGAAAAGAAATAGGACTACCCAATTACTTTAACAGACTATATTATTATCCACACTGGAAGCAATGTTGTTGATTTTGAATTTCAACAAAATCACCCTGTATCAGTTTTGAATAGGGGAATTAGTTCAATTATTATTTAGTAAAAATACTAAGCATCTACTTAGTCTGCCCACCCAATCAATAAGAGAAGATATTAAGTCAAACAGATCCCCACAAGGCTTGGTCTGGTTGGACAGGTTACTTACATGGAATCTCTCTGGGTTTAGTGCTCTGGAAAAAGTCGGTGTGCGAAGCAGTGTGTCTGGTGGAGGACAGAGGACAGACCGCTGCTCGTTTTGCTCCGTGTTTCCTTGTGGACCTTTGTGGATGCAGTCCATTGTTGATTTCTACTGATCCCTTCTACAGAACTTTCTACATAAACACAGCGCATGCACGAAGCGCTGCGTGGTGTGCGAAGCAGTGTGTCTGGAGACGGGAGGCGATAGCCGAGGTAAGCGAGATCCCCTCCCCCCCTACCGGCTAAGAACTGAACACTCTGTACCAAGCCTGTACTAGTTTTGTACCAGTAAACTCAAGGAACATAAGAAATTCAAGACCTAATATCACACTCTATCTTCCTTAATCTCGGCTGAACAGATAGCCCCGCTTTCACCAATGGAAGCGGACTCAGGCCGATGGCTGTGCAGTAATAAAACGCAGTCGGAGCCTAGCGAAAGGAAAACGTCTTCTACGGCCAACATCCAAGAAAATCCGGAAGCCATCTTCTGCCAGTCTAACGCCTTGGTACTAACCCTGGCTGCAGGCTCTCGTCTGGCTTCCCCGCTGGCCACGGTGTCTAAGACCCTGAGAAGTCTGATTCAAACTCAACCTGTTCCGCCACAGATTTCTGCAGAAGAGGTTGGCGTGAGGACAGTCTTAATTGCCACCTCAAAGATGTCCCTTCCAGGAATGGGATGAAGGGTGGACGAGGCTGCGGCTGGCAATCCAGGAAAAGACGCAACCAACAGTCTTAGCATCTTGCAAAGAACAGCCACATCTCTACCTACACCGAAAGCGCCCGGCCGGCCTACCGTCGTGACGAGAGACTCCCCGCTAGTGACTGTCGGAGGACGGTCACGGCTGGGTTCTGCACGGCCGGGAGCTGTTTTCACTGAATGTGAAAACAGAAAGCGACATCCACAATTAGTGCCTGCTCGCGATCAGCCTTTCGGGGAGGCCGGTCACAGTGACATAAGTGAGCAGGCATCGACACCGACGGCCAAAGTTCGAACGACCACGGTGCTAATCCATCAAAGCTTAAATACATCGATTGACCTGCCAAGTTGCCAACAAAGTCATACTTCAAAAACTATGGCCAGCCCAAATGACTCCTGGGCTACTGATAATGAAGACACGGCGTGCTCGCCGAACAGGAGGTCTGAAGCTGATTCGGTCTTCGAAGTGACCCCGGGGGCTAATTCTACCCACCAGGACTTACCTACAGAAGCAACTGAGCTTAAAGAACTAACGGCAGGAGATGCGAGGGAGAGGAACGCCGAGGGCCTAGCACCTGTTGGGGCAACTATAAGCCCAGAGTCAAATCCGGCCTCAGAACGTCCTGCACCTCCTGACATGGACCAGAACAAACCAAAGGGATCTCTCGCCAGTGGGCCCAAAAACCCTAAACAGAGCACAAAGAACCTGTGCACTAAAGGAAGTGCCAAATCAAAAACCACATGCAATAAGCTGCTAACAAAGAAAGGTCGGAAAGCAGGCCCAAAAATACAGGGGGTTCCAAAGGTTTATCAGTACCATGGATATCGACCTCATTGAAGGAATATTTTATAAAACAAAATAAAAGAAAGTTGGACCAAGATCAGGAGATGTCGGATGCCGAAATCTTGGAGGCCATCCAAGACCCCTCACTGCTGAGCAAAGCCCGGAAAATCGATCCGAATTCTCAGAGGCCCACTGCAAGGCTTAAATGGCATGCCCACACTCGAACTAACTCGGATTTGAGCACAGAAATAGTGAGTACAGTGACCCTCCTGGTGCTATACCACAAGAAACCGTAAACCCTCAGATGGTATTTGGGCCAAGTGAGATAATTGACGAGGAGGGGAAAGTTACGCCAGCCCCCGACCAAGCTCAGGAACCGGTGACTATCCACACTCCTGTGGTACGGGACAGGTCGAAATCCATCTCCAAGCAGCCGAAAGCTGAAGACCCCTATGCATGGTCTCGTCCGCATATTCAGGCTAATAACAGCAGAATACGGGGAGAAACATCAGACCTAATTCAAGAGCCATTGACACCAGTTGAGAAGAGATTACCTGATAGATTATCGCAACAGCAAAGCGAAAGAGGGACGCTGCATAAAAAGCGAAATCTCAGGCCTATCGGAAAAAGAAACTCCTTCAAAAAAAAAAAAACACAGATTTACTATTGATTATGTCGACCCTTACAATAGCGCTAAATCCATTTAGTAAGCTTTATGAGTCCATTCACGAGGCTCTGAAAGATAACACCTCGATGATAGCCTCAGTGAAGGACAAACTGTCTTTCATCGATGGGTATTTAACCGCTGTTGAATGCAATTCAAATAACATACAAGTGAGTCTGGAAGAAAAAATAACAAAACTAGGAGAAGAACTGTCGAACAGAGGCACCCAGACTCCATATGTCAGCACTTCCCTTACTAAAAACACTCAGACTGAGGAGGTGGAAAAGCAAAAGGACTTGGCCCCAATCTTCTCTAAAGCTCCTGTAAAGCCTCCCGTGCTATTACTGCCCTGGAACCCAGCATCCGGGACTAATGGAAATGTCAAACAGCTGAAGAAGTGCCCCTTACTGACTTTCCCATCTAACATGCCATCGAATCCGTCAGAAAAACCGCTGAGCGACACACAAGTGTGTCGTGCAAGTCGTCAGGATGATATTCCAGAAAAGTCTAAGGACAAAAAGAAAAATATTAGACCGGAAATGACAAGAAGTCAGCAGCGGCATGGACAGTTGCCCGCCTCAAAAGAGAACGACGTCTTGGCCTCCTCTCTGGATCTATTGAATCTCTCCCAACATTCAGCCTCCGTCAACTTGACCTCTCCATCAATCACAAAGCCAATGGCGGAACCGGGGAAAACACATACTGCCTCCCCGAAACAAGTGGGGACGCATATGCACTCAGAGGGAATTGAAGATGAAGAAGGTTTTCCGGTTCGGACACAAAGACCTCATTCTAATACACCCAGTTCCGGCTCAAAGGTTATAAAAAATCTAAAGAAAACAGAACAGATGCTCAGCCATGAGGGGACCGTGAAAGTGATTCAGGACAGGTCCGAACCTATGGGCTCAGGAAGCAACGTATACCATCTTATAAGGAGACTCGTAGATCCACAAAGGCCAAATCCTAAAACGAGATAAAGCTCGTAGGAACGTCACTTTTCAAATTGGTACAAATCTCATTGAGAGAAAGTTACACGATCCTGAACAGAAGGACGGTGTTAAAGATAATGGAGAAAGTTGTCAAGCTACGCCACCTTTCGACGAATGATCTTGTTCTGGTTGAACCCTACTGCAGGGAGCATAGAGCCAAAGCATATCTGCATATAAGAACAAAGGTTCTAAGCGATCTGCCGCTCGAATTAATGAAAGACCTCCACCGTTTGAGCATGAAACTAGATCAATTGCAGACCCTTTCCCCTGATTCGGAAGACCCTGAAAGGAAAAAGAGGGGTACCCCGAGAAAATGCGACGACGATTCAAGATCAGAGGCTGCCCCGAAAGAATATAGACGAAAAGAGCTCCCGAGCAGACGGGAAAGGGAGTGGTGTGAACAACGGGTGGCACATTCAGACACGCGGGCTACAGAAAACCACACAGCAGCCAAAAGGTCAAGAAGACAGACAGAGCGACCATACGACTGACAAGCCAAGGGAGTGGAGATGTCACACTCCAAGACAGACTTAACTACACCTGCGACAAATAAACCATGGAAGTGGATCACCAATACCTTCAGTCGCAAGAAGAGCGATTAGCAGCGAGTCCATGATGTCGTCAACAGGATCAACCAGACCACGACCTCTGTTGAATACTCGAACAAGACCGTTCTACAGATGGCATCATGAAACACAAGAGGGTACCTTAACCTCACTAAACCGAGCGACGTAAATCTGAGTCTATTCGACATGATCTGCTTCCAAGAAACATGGTTATCGGAGAAACCGTCATTAGACGGTTTCACAATTGAAGTTTCACCAGCTCTCAGGCCCACATTGGGTAGACCCTCGGCAGGGCTACTAACTGCAATACGCCTAGGATCAGGGATTTCGCTGAAGGGAAAAATCAGTGAGGAGTATGGCATGCTGGCAACCCTAACCACGTGGCAGCACCAAGATCTTGGCCAAGACTGTCTGACTAGTTCAGACCTCACCATAATCAACTTATACTGGAATCCAAGAATTCTGTAAACTAGTAGCAAACACCATCGATGAAATTAGAGTCGACTACGACGTGTCCAACATCATCATATGTGGTGATCTAAACGCAAAATGTGGCGTACCTTCAACAGACAGCAGTCTTCCCTTGAGTCTGACGAAGATCGGCGAAAGAGGCTGCGCATGGCTGAGCTTAATGAAGTCCAGGAAGTTCCACAATGTGTCTACACTCCAAGATGGTGGTGCCCACATTCCAACTTGGGAAAGAGCAGATTTGTTCGCCAACTTGGATTACATTTTCATCACAGAAGGCCTAATCCCGCACTTCATCGCATTCAAAGTAAAAAAAAAACAGCGAAAGCGACCATAACCTTTTACACTTGTCATGGGGGGGAGCATCTACAGAACGACTTCATTACTCTACCGAAATTGAGGTCAACAAACAACAAAATCACCTACGTCTCACGTCTGACAACATAAGAACTTTTGAGGCTAAGCTATGCAGAAAACAAGGACTTTTAACCAGTAGCAAGGCGGAGACTAGACCAGAATATGTCTCCTTACTGGCGCCCCATAAAGTGAGTTTTGCTGGAAAAGAACCAGATCCAATCAAAACACAACCACACGTACAACAGCATAGGGGTTGCTAAGCGAAAAGAACTGAGAAAACTGAAAAGAGTGGCAATGAAAAATAAAACCTCAGAATCATGGACCGCTGTTACGCTCACCTGGACCCCACAGGGGTGTCGATCGGACCCGGACAGCTGCGGTCTCTGTCAACGTGATGCATAGTGCAGAGATGACTGTCTGGACTGGCCCGCCTAGTCTTGTCTGCTGGACCCGAAGAAGTATTTTCCTGCAAGTGGAGACAGGGATTAGCCACCTGTGGGTTTTAGTGATGGCCTCCCAACTGTTCTCGCTCTCCCCCACTAATCACCTCCGATATCCCCTTAGTAACCTCACCTTATGTTTGTAAAAGATGAGCTCTCCACCCTGCGTGTCTTGCAGGGGCACGTAGATACCAGTTATTTCACTGGTTTGAAGGCGTTCCGGTAGCATTGACTCTGAAGTCCCAGGCGGGATTGGTAAGTATCAAGTTCAAAGAGTTCAATGTGCCCGATGTTCACTCTTGTCCCCTTCCTTCCTTAAATTGCAACTGAGTTTGTGAGAAGAAGGTCTCGTAGCTGCTGCTGGCTTTCAGGTAAGAGTCTGTGTTACCCAACGCTGTCTGGTAACTATTACATGCGTTAACGTGTTGTTTTTCTTCCTCTTTACAGATGCGGCATATGAAGATATGGAGAATAATACCGCCGGTGGTAAATCAGGTAAGTCTATGGTGGTAAGAGGTATTTGTTGATTCCCTTGGCTCACCTTGTTATTCTTGTGCCCCTAGGTGCCGGAGTATGGCGAAGAAATGATGGAGACAGTGCCGGATCGAAAGATGCTGTGAGAACTGGTGAGTATGGCACCGTGCTGGAGCTGGCAAAGCGACGCGTGCAGGACGGATGTACTTCCAGGTCGGGAGATGAAATGGATCCAGAATCAGGTGAGGAATTTGAAATAAGTTCGTTTTCTAACCTTGTCCTTTTCTTCTTCTTTATTCTAGGAGCTCCGGATTCGAGGCAGGCGTGGCAGAAGACTGGATGCTGGCTGCAGGCACGGTGAGAGTCACGCTACTGGATGCAGAATAACACGAAGCATGTGCTGCTGTTCGGGCGTGGTTTAAATAGCCTCCAAAGTACTCCCAGGAAAGAAGTTCCCCAGGACCACACCCGAATAAAAAATAGTCCCTGTAGTAAAATAGTCCCATCCAGGCCTCACGTTGGCTTGGATTTATTTGCAGCATGGTCTGCATGAGGTAAGTAATGTCTATGAGCCTGGCGCCTATGGCGCCAGGACTGATTTTTATTATGAGCCTGGTGCCTACGGCACCAGGACTGAACCCAGACAGCCCCTAGCTGGGGCTGCTGGGGTTTTTGTAAATGTCTGGATGCCTGCTCCCGGGGCTGATGGGCTTGATCCCGATGCCCAGGGGTAGGCATCATGACAACCGCCTATCAAACTGGAACAACACTCTACAAAACATGGCTAAAGCAACAGCGACAGAGCTTGTATCAGAACGATGCTGAAGCCATGCTAAAAGTTTGGGCCTCAAAGAACACATGTGACTTTTGGTCCCTTCTTAAGAGTTCAAACGGCCAGGATACACAGCCGCTCTCAAATACTGTCACGGAGCAAAAGTGGATTTCCTACTTCACCGAACTCTACTGCCTTTCTCCCACTACTACAATTGTCGTCCTCGAATGATGAACCCTGGATCGACGTAGCAAATGTGGCAGATATTCTGAGAGCAATTGTAAACCTAAAATCATTTAGGGCTTCAGGCCCCGATGGCTTGTCTAACTTAGACCTGAAAAAACATCTGAGTGCTTGGGCGGGAGCAATCGGAACGTTATTTGATCACTGTATTAAACAGAAACAAATTCCCAAGACTTGTACGGAAGCAGTTCTCGTTCCCATTTTCAAAATGGGGACTAGAGACAGTCGGTCCAATTATAGACCAATAGTTCTACTGGATATTATCGGGAAGATTTTTGCATCTCTTCTGCTCCAGCACTTTAAAGACTGGGCCATCGAATCTGCGGCCTTAGATATTTTTCAAACAGGCTTCCAAAAAGGCGCAGGAACAGCAATTAACCTTCTTATTCTCAACATCATCAAAGCCAAAGTGAAGGGAGGCGCGCCTAATGTACACATGGCCATGATAGACCTGTCTCAGGCCTTCGACACAGTAGATCGACACAAACTATGGTCTAAGCTAACCATCTGGGAATGCCCGGGCCGTATACTTGAACCAATAATAGCCTTGCACACAGCGACATCCTTGAGAGTTCGTTTAAGCCAACAAGGAATTCTCTCGGACCAGATCCATACAGAAAGAGGAGTTAACAGGGCTGCCCTCTAGCCCCAGCCCTGTTTATAGCCTTTATTGGAGACTTCCAGGTATCAGAAAACACAGTCCGTTCCTTTCCACCGAAATTGGGAGACTACAAAGTATCAAGATTGTGGTATGCGGATGACTTGATCCTGTTGGACCAGACGGTAATAGGCCTGCAAAGACAACTGGACAATCGAACCACATACATGGAAAGCAATAACTTACAAATCAAAAAAAAAAAAAAAAATTCTCTCATTTTCCAAAGCAACAAAGAAAACCTAGAATACATACTCTTGGTATCTTGAAGAGTCAAAAATCGAAGCAGTAAAGGAATTCAAATACCTGGGCGTTTTGATTGATAACACATTGAATGACAACTCAATCCAGAAATCTCTGTGAGAAAAAAATACGAAATCTGACAGCCCAAACCCGCGCTGTGGACAAAAAATTTGGGAAATGCTCTTGGACACCAGCACTTCAGTTCTATAAGTCCAAAGTAGTCCCAGCGATAACCTACAGAATGGCGGCGAATCTAAATCTACCCCCAAAGATCTAGTCCAAGCTGGAGGGCTTCTTGTGGAAATCAGTGCTGGGTTTGCCCAAATCTGCCCTAATGCCAGCAATACGGCGCCACTTAGTCCTACCATCTTTAGCCTCAGTTGTGGCTCAAAGCGCTGTAAAGCTATATAGGAAAATCCTATCTCCCAGATCGTGGCATTTGAAATCTCCAAAGGAACCTGCAAACCGCTGGTTGCATGGGTTAAAACAATTCATGAAAAGCTTAAAGAAGTGTCTTGCCCGGTCGAAATTCTCCTCTCTAACCCAGGGCGGGTAAAGAAGAAGCTCGAATACCAGGATTGGATTAACAAAACTGAGAGGATTTTGCAGTACAAGTCCTTAAAGCACTTACCTCCTACTCATAATCAGTTAAAAGTCCCATTGAAGTACTGCAAACGATTCCCAGAGAAGGACCTAAGGAAAACTTTTATGCGAGCTCGATTGAACTTACTTCACACAAGGGAAATTTTGGCCTCCCGAGCATGCTCGTCTGTATCCGTCTGTATCCAACTGTCGTTTATGCAAATCCACAGACCAGGCAGAAACGATTCGTCACCTGCTTATGACATGCTCAGCCCTAACAGTGGAAAGGCAAGCGTACTTGGCACCACTTACCTCAGATGCTACGACTCTAGATGAAGAAACTGGTTTGTCCCGATTGATCGCAGGAGACTCTGCCAGATCGTCCAGGATGATAGCAAAATTCCTGGATGTGGCACTTAAAAGGGCCAACTCATCTGAAACCATCAGGCCTCTAGCAATCATAGGACTGGACGTCTAGTTGTTAAGAACTTGTTCGATCAAAAGTGGTGTCCCAAGTTACCCAGAAAAAGTGATAAACACAGAATTTTCCTCCTTTGTAAAAACCAATTTGGTTAAACTCAAATAATTAAAAATAAAAAAAAGGATCCTCAGCTCTCCTGAATCGTCTCATAGGAAAAGGACAGGTATCTGGTCAGAAGGCCTCTCCAGGTTCAATCGTGGATACCTCCAACATCAATTCCCTTTGATTTGCCGCTCCTTGTATGAGTCCCAGCGTCTGCCTATCCCTGGTTTTCCACCTGCCAAGCAATCTTGATTCTTCAGAAATTGTCAGTAGCCCCACTCATATGATGTCAGACAGCTCTCCCCTATTTCCGTTGTGCATCTCCTTATAAACCCATAATCACACCCCAAATTATAAAAAATAGGATGTGCCAGCTTATTGGCTCTTGCTTTGGATTGAACCTCTATTGTGACTTCCACTGCAATGATTGGTTCCTGAAGTTACAAGGCATCATCCCTGTGAATGTATGACTCCACCTATCTGGGATAGCATTTTCACAGTTTCAAATATGCAGTGAAAATACTACAACATGTCAAAATAAAATTATTTACAAATAAGCATCCTATAATATATATTTTTGGATTTGTCTCATCATGCCGGACTTAATGAAATGAGTTATGTGATAGCATGAGGCTGCAGGTTCGAAATGACCGTTTTTCGTGAATTAATCAAAATGATAAAAGTCATTGTCACAAAATGTTGCATACATTTGCATAATTCACTAAGCTACAACCTCCCAAAATGTTTGCTTTGTGACATTTTCTGGGTAGCTATCATCCCATTTCAATTTATAACTCTAGTTCTCAAGGTCGAATGTTTAGAGGCATGGTCTAATTAGATGGGTCTGTTCATATGCTTTTTAATGATACTTGGGCCATTATTGTGTGATTTATGGTTCACAAGATAATGAACAATATATGATTGTCAATCTAAACCTATGGCAACTTCTAGGCATAATATTATATCAACAGATTATCACAACAAACTTCACATGTAATTTGGCCATCTGCTTCCTTTGTTGACACAGTTGTTGCATTAAATGTCTTTCTTCCAGAGTGGATGGATCATCTGTTGCTTATCTTCAAGAGCAGAGAGGATTGCTCCACCCCCATGCTCAAGGGAAATCCCTCGGGACAGGTCTGCAATAAATATTTCTGTCGCAGAGACCATGAATTTGGATTTTCTTTTTCAAGGATTATTCAGAGTTCATCCCATTAAGGGCTGCCTTTTGTTTTAACAAAGCCGTCTATTGACCTAATCAATTCTTTAGTATGACACAATCCGGCCCCTTTTCTGGGTTTCTGTGTGCTTTAACAACATTCCCTGTTCTGATAAGGATAGGGGGGCGGGGGATCTGCAGTACCCGTGCCTTCAAATTTGATGAGACAATGGCATTTTGGGCTAGCACAGCTTTTCTTCAGGCATAGAAACCTGATATTTCTAAACGTTGCAATTTATTCACATACTGGCCTGCTTTTAAATCTTGCATCATGCCATCGATGTCCAACTTTAAATAATACTTTAGATTAAACTGGCACAGGCACTGGAGTTTCACTGGTAAACAGTTCCTTTCACAGGAATCACAGAATCAATTGTCTTTAATTTTCCATGCTAAAGTATGAGTTCATTTCTATTTTTCAATTGTGAAAATTGCCTTTCATTTTTCATAATGTACCGAAGGTAGGATTAATTTCTTTTCTGCCTTGTTGTTCACAAACCTGGCACACTTTGTTTTAGTCTTCCTGTTTCTGGCAACACTGTTGGTATATTTGGCAGTTTTGAAATTAATTTCCATGCTGGCCTTTCAGTCTGCCAGTCAAAAGTGCACTTTCCAATTCCAGGACAGTATTTCTGCATGTGTAGGCCGCAGCCAGCCAAATTCAGTTTCCTTTTGTCTTGGGGCTGCATTTGAACCCCACAATGTATAGATTAATTAGTATGTTTGCAGCAGGACAGATAAATTATAAAGAGAAGTTAGAATATCACGTGACATCAGACACTCATGTTTTCCTTGGCCTTTGGAAACTAGCAATGCACGAACCACTCAATGACATTGAAACACATGGTACCCATGTATGGTCCAAGGGTAACATATCCATAGTGGAAATTCATTCACAGATGCACTTGGGCTTCCTACCACATAATGAGTCAGGTTAGGGTTTTTTGAGAGTCGTCTTTTAGGTGTTCACAAATCCTCCCACCACAACCACGGATCATCCTGGCTTGATAACTGATCTACATGCATCATTCACTTGTAAATCTGCATCTTGTATTGCTCAGTGCTTCATTCAGTGCTCGCTGCCACATGAAATGCTCTGTACACTTATTTCACTGCTCATCCTGCCTCATTCACTGCTTATCTTTCCCTATTGAGGGTTTACTGCCTTGTTCCCAGCTCGTAGCCTTACTCACTACTCACTGCCATATTCACTGATCAGGCTGGTTTGTTCATTTCCTATTCCCTCATTCACTGGTCAACTGATCTCATTAACTGGACTGGCCAAACCACCTCAACAACTGGCATCCTGACCCTTTCCAGGCTTGTTGCCAGTCAACTGATCGCTGTCTCCCAATAACAAGCCACTCTACCTCATCCATTAGTAACTCTGCCTCACTTGCTGGCCTTCTCACCTTTCTCCCTGATCATGCAGGCACACTCATGGGTGACTCTGCCTTATTGACTGGTCACACACCTTCAGTCCCTGGCCACCTTGTTCACTGGCTATGCTTCCTCGCATAAATGCAACTCTGTGTGGTTAATTTGGTAGCCTTCTACTCCTCATAAATAGACCATCCTGCCTCCCTCAAAATTTACTGGTCATCCTAGCTTTTCATTTGTCACTGCATATTTCACACTGGTACCTCTACATCACTTACTGTGGTCCCCCTACCTAATTTACTGCTCACCATGCCACACATCATTGATGACTCTGCCCCATGCATTGCTCATACTATGCCATTCAGTAGTCGGAGTGTTTGCCGAGTGTTTGACAAGGTGAAGGTGAAGCTCTGTTACCTGTTCTCTGGAAGCTATCCTGGTTGGAGTCTGCCTTTTGTTTCTACTATTGGAAACAATAAAAACCACTCATAGACGCGGAGCGTCGTGGAGTGTTTGCCGAGTGTTCGCCTATGTGCGAGCAAATGGACTCTGAAACAGCCGGAGAAATGAATTCACGAACCCGGAGTATGGTACGTGCTTTGGATTCTAATGCTGATAAGCAGATTCACGCTTTATCACATATTACACCTATACCAAAAACTGCATTAAAGACTGCCACAAAGCCAAATACAATTCTATACACAAACATAGTTGGCGAATTGGATACCAATATTAAAAACCCGCTGTCTCCCATTGCAGCGAAGAACTGTTCCTCACCCATGATTGATGTCTGTTTTTTCGCCGGGGGGGGGGGGGTGGATGGCATCCTGTGAGGAAGTGCTTCTTGGCTCCGGCGGCTTCGGTGGCTCCTGCGGCATTGCAGGTATAGGTGCGAGCGCGTTGCCCGGCTCACTTGTGGGCGAGCGCCTTGAAGGCCCCCGCCATGGGGGCGCTGCGGGTGGGGGTGCCGATGTGGCTATGCCGCCGCCGTTTTCGTGTGTGCCATGTGTGCCTGGATGCTCTCCCCCACAATGTGTCGCGAGAGGGAGGGGGCGCATTCTAAGGAGGGAGCGGTGACTGGGACCCTTTGCTGTGGGCCGGAGTGCGGTCCGCTTCCTTGTGAGGGCAGGGACGCGAATGGGAGCAAACTGGAGCTTTCCCTGGCCGACACAGACGCGGAGAACGTGTGTAGTTCTCAGTCGTCTTGTGATGCGGCTGACGAATGCCCACGCCTAAAATGCAGGGGACGACGAGAGGAATTGGCGATGTGTATAACGTACCTCTGCCTGCACCCTCTCAAAAACCTGCATACACGCCAATGGCCGCGCCCCAAACGGTGTTAATACCAGAATTAGAACTTGAAAATACCCAAATACACAAGGAAAGTACAAACATGAAATCATTAAATAATGTCAGCGTGAAAAGCAAAAATGACATTACACAATATGGCACGTGACTGAGAGGTAGAGAGATATGTGTGATGCACAGCCAGATAAAACAAGCAAAAAAACGGTGCCACTCTAGTTCCGAGATCGGAACATTGAGGTGGCATTTTAATGGAAAACCAATGCAAACTGGAGAGACTAAACCTACAAATACTGGCAAATCCCAAATATGTAACAATATGCAAGGAAGTACAATTTTAAAAACAGTGCTAGATGGCAAAAGCATTCCAAAAAACGTAAATGCTACTCTTGAAATAACAGATGATGACCTTTTAACAAACACAGCTGAGATGATTGAAACACAAAAAATAAATTCAGCCTCAGAAAAATCTAATGCTATGATTGTAACAGTGGAAAAAAGCCCAAATGAAGTATTTCAAGAACAAAGCTTGCCAAAGCAAAATGCGACAGATGCCCAAAATGAATAATGGGCTACAAAATGCCCATGGATATTATTCACCTGTACTTCAAAAGATACACAGTGTGAACTCCATGATCCAATAGAACTAGATGTATCGCCAGCCAAAGTCATAAACAAAAACAGCGCTGAGCTTGAAACCCAAAGGTCAAGAGCACTGGAAGAGGGAGAAATAAATAGACATTGAGCACTGGAAATAAAAGCATTACAAGAACAAATCAAAAACTTTCTACTACATACAAATGTCCATTCAAAGGAGACGATACCATCAGAGGATAACACCTCATCCTCATCAGAATATAGCTCAAATGAGAGCAACAGAATTAAAGGAACCAATCCACAAAGACACAAAAACTTCACACTTAATAGAGCCACAAAGGATGCAAGGTGGCTCAAAGAGGCGCAGGAATCCATCATTTCCTCAGTAGCAATAACCATAGCTCCTTTTCTAAAACTGCATGAAAATCTAAACGAAAATCAACAAGATCAAACAACGATGATTGCACTAATGAACAGTAAAATGATTTATGTAGAATCGTTCATGGAGGCAATCAAAGAAAAGCGAAGCCGGGAAAAAGAAATGGATGGAGTTATCCTAAAAATACTGATAGACTTACTACAAGATACAAAATCTGACAAACACTTTTCCTAGAAGGGATTAGAGAAATTGTTATGACTTTATCATCTCAAACAAAATGCGACAAAAAAGTGGGGACGAGAAGTGTACCAACCATCGGTGTGCCAGTGAGCGAATCTGATATCCCTCAGGTTACTGAATGTGAAAAACAAAGAGACATATTACCGGTTAGATCTAGTCTGGAAATGATACCGGTAATTACCCAAAAGGCAATCTCGACTGAAAATGGAAACAGCCAATAAAGTCTAGGAAAATCTAGGTGAGAATGCGGCCAAATCTGTAAGATCTACAGATGCAATTGTGACAAATGCCTTTGCCATATTCGACCCAAATGCAACCAAAAAGGCAGAGGAAACGAAGTCAACAAATCTACAAAAGAAAAATCTAAAAAGTGTTTGCAAAACAAAAAATGTGAAAAACAAAGAAAAGAAAAAGATCTGCGGCTCTAGGAGTTTTCTAAGAAATTTAAAAATCACTGCCGAAGACGAAATACCAAGTACTTCTACCATGTCATCATCTTGCAGTAAACCAACAGAGACTTTAGCCCAGCCGGTAATAAGAAAGACCTTGACTGTATCTGTGTCTTCTAATGACTCTAGCATATACGATGGTAGCCTACAGGAACTCCTAGATTGCTCAGTCTATGATACTGAAAATTTGCAAGAAAATGAAACTCAAGTAAGGGTGATTATGGACTTTAATACATACGAATCCAAGGAAGTGTGTATAACAAGGAAGTGTAAATAACAAAAAAAGCAAAGAAAACGTTTTAACTCTGAGTGAAAAATTACAAAAATGCACGGCTAAACACATAGAAATGATCAAAGAATTCAAGGAAATTCCCATAGCTAAAGAGTTACCATCTGAAAATTTGAAAACTGTTCATCAAAAAAACACAGGAAATGAGACAAGAACCTCAATTGCAAGACAAGGAAACTCAAGAAAAACCGGATAAAATAACAAATTGCCTAAACCAAAACCACTGATAAATACGGTTGTGGTACTCGAGAGAATGTCAAGAAATTCAAACGGGCTAATATTAAACAGATCAGCCATCATGAAGATCCTACAATACATTCCTCAACTAAAAATCATAAAATTGCAGGAAATTCTGTCTGTAAGTTTCCCCATTGAAGCACGTGTTGACCTAGTCAAAATCGTGACAAATTCTGTTATCTTTGCCTCTATTATGTTAGAGGCTCACGAAAATGTCAGATTATTAGGCTTTAATATCACAAAACTAGTAGTCAACCAAAGTGCTGAGGATGATTCTTGGGCTGGTGGAAATAACAAAATTGAACAAATCAATAGACAAATTGCCAAAGATGGCAAAGCACAATTGGATAAAGCAAGAACTGAGACCGTGAAGACTAAACAGAGAGAAAACTCTGAAAATGAAAAGAGCCAATTTTGCAGTAATAGCAAACCAGCAAGGCAAATCACAGAATCCTTGCAATCGCAATTGAAAGAAGATGCAAATGGAGAACCAATACAAAGCCTTGAAAAGGACAATTTAACCAAAATAAAAATAACTATCAAATGAAATCAAAACTCAGTCCAAGCAAATAATACAACTCAAACACCAAAAGACGATCCGAAGTATTGGAATTGGCTAGCTGGCACTCTTGCGATGAAACCGAAATTGTAGCCACCCAAGGAAATCCAAGAAGATCAGTGGAAAATAGGAAGCTGGAATACCAGAGGATTCCGTCATCTTTTCAATGATTTCAACTCAACTCTAAATAATCTTGAAATAATATGTATACAAGAATCATGGCTGAAAATTGCACCTATCTTGGAGGGATACACCGTGCTATGCAATCCAGCGAAAGGAGGCTTGATTGGAAGACCTTTTGCAGGCCTATTAACCTTAATTAAGAACAGATCGGGAATAACGGTGATTGAATCTATCAATATAAATCCTTATATACAGGCAACATTAGTGCAATTTGAGTCTGAATTATCGAGGCCTAAGCAAATCTCATTAATACTAAATGTATACTGTAATCCTCTGAAAAACGAAAGCGAGCAATTTATAGATGTAGTTATGGAATGTTTGGACTGTAAAAGAGAAGTGTACCCAGACATAAATACCCTTATCTGTGGTGACCGTAATGCAAATTGTTTTGAGGTAAGGAGATCTACACAAAATGAAACAAATCAAAAAAATGAACAAAAATGCAAACGTGGACAAATGTGGAATGACGAAATGGATGCGAGGAGACTGCAAGATTAAATGGAAACACGAAGGGGGATATCCCTCCCACCAACACCTGGACAAATGGCAAATTAAGCAACACATTGGATTATATGTTTGTTTTGGAACAACTGTTGGCAAAGGTCCAGAGTTTTCGAGTAATATCAGCTATTCACAGTGATCATGATCCAATCATCGCTGTGATCTCGCACTGGAAGTCAAAACAAAACCCGGTATGGGACACTAAAATTGAGTTCGAAACAGGATTAAATCGCTTAAGGTTGAAAAGAAATGATTTTGACACTGTATTGAAAAATCTGGACAAGTGGCAAAATAAAGAAAAAATGTCTGTAGAATATGACATGTATCTACAGAATTTCAAACAAAGTACAGGAAAGTATATGAAACCAAAATTCCAAAAATTACATGTCTACGACCAAGAAGTGATGACACAAAAAAACAATTGCGAAAAGATCGATACGCACTAAAAACTCAAAATATTAAAGGAACAAAAGAACTGATTCGGAAAAGAAAACAAAAATACAAAAATTGGCAGAAATCTCACAAAATGCAATTGCTGCAACACGATGCTGAAGCCATGCAAAAACTATAAATAACACAAACAGCAGAACATTGTGGGACTTGCTAAATGAGAAACAATCAGCGCAAGCCCTGATGAATCCTATCCCAGAAACTAAATGGGTTGAGCACTTCACAAAATTGTTCACTGACATAAAAAAACCACATTCCCAAAGTGATATAAAAGAAAAAAAAGCCGGACCCTGGAATATTAGCTTCGATAATGAAGATATAAAGCTGCTAATTTTAAAAGCAAGTTCATCAAGAGCTCCAGGGCCAGACGGCTTATCGAACGCGGTGCTAAAAGAAGATCCAGAAAAATGGCCACTCTTTTGTGAAAAGCTGTTTAACAGAATTATCAAGCTGGGGCAAATTCCAAAATCGTGGAAGTCGGCCATCATCGTTCCTATTTTTAAAAAAGGAAACCGGATGGAGCCAAAAAATTACCGACCTATCGCACTGCTGGACAGTGTCGGAAAGGTTTTTGCTACACTCCTGCTAATACGATTAAAAAAGTGGATCAAAGAAACAAACGTATATGACAAACGCCCGTCGGTCTTTGTTGAAAATGTAGAGTGCATCTTAAATCTCCTAATATTAGGACTGATGAAAAAAAGAACATTTACAAACAAACAAAAACTGTACACAGCCAGCATTGACTTGCGCCAAGCTTTTGATAGTGTAAACAGAAAACATATTTGGGAAAAACTAGCCACAAAGGGATGCCCTACTGATCTCCTGAAAGCAATAAAGGAATTGTACGTCAACACCTCAATAAGAGTTTTACTAGATCAAGGCGGTAACCTATCAAAATAAATAAAAACAATGAAAGGCTTAAAACAAGGCTTCCCGCTAGCCACTACTCTTTTCTGCTTGTACATTGAAGATCTGCAATACTCTCTGGACAATTGTGGAACATTTCCACCAAGACTAAATGGCAGACCGATTAACCATTTATTATATGCAGACAACCTGATTATTTTAGACCACACACAAGTTGGTCTGCAAAGAGCTTTAAATCAGGTCGAAAAATACATAGAAAAAAAGGAGTTAGAAATAAATGCAGAAAAGGCAGAAACATTGATATTTGGTGACAAAAGGTAGAAAAAAGTAAAGAATGAGGTATGGTCTGTGAATAAGATGCAAATAAAGCCATGTACCAAAATGAGATACTTGGACATCCAATTAAGTGGGACAAAAAATGAAGAGCCATGGAAAAGGATGCTAAAGATGAAAACAAAACAACTAACGGCCCAAGCAAATATCATCAATAAAAGATATGGAAATTTTCTCTCCGCCCTGTAATAACATTCTACAGACTTAAAGTAATACTTACATATGGAGGTGAAACTTGCATGAATATTCCAGAGGATTTCTGGAACGCTTTGGAAGGGTTATTCTGGAAAAATATCTTACCGCTACCGAAAGCTACACCAATGACGATAATTCACCATGAACTCGGCCTCACTGCTCTACACGTAAACATTACCTATAACAAGCTGATGTTATATGGAAAAACAATGAGCAATTTGATGCCTTCTCAATTGGAAATATTCTGCGAAAATAACAACTTTACAGAAAAGGCAGATGTGGGGCTAGAGGCTAGAGAAACAAACCTTAGCAGAAAACCCAAAATTTGTTAAAAGTATGTTATGGGCAGATGATTGGTCCAACACTGAAACAAAAAGAGCATCATCAAAAACCCACACACTACAAAAAACAAATTGCGGTCTGATGTACATTATACCGGATTATTGGAGAATATTTCCAAATCGCAATCAAAGAGATCTATTACTACGTTTTAGATTGAATGTTCTCCAAAACAAAACAACGAAGGCAAGATATACCAAAGAAAAGATATGTACAAAGTGCAGATTATGTAAACGAAATGAAGAGTCACTTAGCCATTTGGTACTATTTTTCACAAAACTAAGAGAAATCCGAAATCTGTACTTAAAAAACAATATTGAAGATCTATGTGGTCTAGATTCTGAGAAATGGTGGAGTATAATATATGACTGTCGAACACCAAGAATAAACTTTGAAACAGTCAAATCCTTGGAACAAATGTTCAAAATGCTAGACCAGCAGAGCGGATATAGTGCAAAGTAAAAAAGATTTTTTTTTTAAATTGGAACAGCCCAAAAAAAATCTTTTTTTATTTGTTTTAATACACATCAGAAATTTGGAGGCTTCTTTTAAGCTAACCTCCATTGTGGTGGTCATTGTTGGAATGGGAAATCTATTTAATTTGTTGCTGG
Source organism: Ambystoma mexicanum (assembly GCF_040938575.1). Classification (NCBI taxonomy): domain Eukaryota; kingdom Metazoa; phylum Chordata; class Amphibia; order Caudata; family Ambystomatidae; genus Ambystoma; species Ambystoma mexicanum. The sequence continues at coordinate 995,832,728 of NC_090926.1, read as the reverse complement.
TCAGAGCCTCATTTTGCTGGTCACAGAAGTTCACTAGCAATCATATTGCTGATCATTGCCTCACATTAGGTTACTGCCCACTACCTTGTATATATTAGTATGCGTCTATATATTTCTGAGGCTTGTAAATCTGCTTAAATTCACATGATTTGCATGGGCCACTATCAAGTGGGTGGCTCAGAGTATTAGACTTTGTTTTTTCAAAGTCAAAATCAGGATTTTGTGTGCTGGGGTTGACAACGACACCCATATAGGTCCCAGGAGACAAGGCCTCACAGCCGCCTACCTATTTCAAATGCTCAAAGTCACATCACAGTATGGAGAAGTGCTTTGGCGACCAAGAGGCTGAATGGCCCCATAAATTGAAACATAGGCACTCACAATAAAGCAATCACTCCAAGAAGAGCGCTGATCAATCATGATCTACTCTGCGGCTCAAGTAACCAGACCACCGGGGACAGACTTTGAGCGCAGCAAGCACTGATGCTGAAAATCCGAAACGCATTACACTGTCTTCACACCACAAACAGAAACAAGGGGAACTAGAAAAGAGGGTACCAGAGAATAAATTACATCAACCCCACTTCTCACACATATTCAAGGTAGCACGTACACTGAGGGAGGGCCTACACATCTTCCGGCCATGTGAAAAAGGCCTCCTAGAAATGTTGGAATACAAGGAAGATTTAGGGAATGATAAGGAGGATGTGGTGAAGGCTATACCTCCCACCCAGGCACCCGTGGCTTCAGATTTGGCAACTCCCTCCTGAAAAGGGTTCACTATGAAGAATTTAAAGAGACTATTGGAAACATGGTTACTTTCATGGAGCATAGTGAATGCAGGGGACCAAAATAACTGACAAACATTCACTATTGAACCATTAACTAAAACGTCTACAAGTATGCCAGCCCCTTATACTGATAATCAAGCAGATTCATACATGGACACAGGAGAGGAGGGTGTACATCAATGGGAATATCCCCCAGATGGGGATTAATTCATGGAGCCCGATGACTACCAAATGGTATCTCCAGATGAGGAAGAACCACCTGTAATGTCCTCACCAACAGATGACCACTTCTTATATAAGGCCCTTTCTAAATTGGCAGTTGAACACTCGAAAATCAACGCACACGAGTCCAATGAGATATGAGTTTTATAGCGGATATCTTGGAGGAAAAGAAGTATATTCCCCAGTACATCCCATTACACAAGTCTGTCAAGAATCACACATAAGCATCTCTAATTAAGGCTGATGCAATCAAGCCTTCTCCATGTGACCGAATGTATATATGTGGCTGCCCAGCACCTGACTCAATTGTGGTAGCAACGGTCTAAAAATACCCCCACGCATCTCTCTCTAAAACAGAACATAGCCCCAAAAGAGATAATATGAGGGTGTATTCTTTTGGCTGAAAGATTGCCACTTTGTCAGATTCTAGCCTGTGCATACTAATACTACGTCACTTATAGCCGGACACAATATAAGCCAGTGGGATTATATGGAAGCTCTGGGGAAAGAAATACCAGATGATCTACAGTCTATTTTTCAAGAGGGAAAACCAACTGCTGTAATTAGGAACTCCCTGGATGCGGCCTAAACAACAGGCCAACTTGCAGAGGATTCCCAACACTTGAACATGCAGTAAGAAACTGAAGATGACCGCCAGGGGAGGAATTATGGGAGGTACTGCCAATTGGCTGAGGGGTATATGACTAAAACAACACTAAAAGAGCACTAAAGTGATGGCAGTTCTTCATTTCAAATGAAGCTGCTTTAATGTTACTGAGGATTCCCAGCCGACAAAGGGGAATATTCAAACAGCATGTGAATATATGAAAGATACTAATGCTGGGGAACAGGAGTGTTGTATTTAAGGATGACGGGAGGCAGCAGGTAAGTTCATCCAAGTTCCACTTTATTAAGTTGACATAGACAGATGACAATGTAGGGGGTCTGGGGCCAAAAGGGGACCAGTGCCCGAGGTGAGAGCCTCACTGGTGCCCACCACACAGCCTAGCTGGCACAAATTTCCTCAGCTGGAACCTACGTTCACACACAAACATCACAGAGCATTCTGAAAGTCACCCATTTATCAAAGACACTGCGGCTCTGCAGAAAAACAGACAGCTGGGCAACGTTGGGCAACGTTGCACTAGCTTCGGTCCCTCACGCTGCTTTCAGACGATGGCTGGGGAAGCTGCAGGAGAGAGGGACATCAGCAGGTCCTTTCCTCGCAGAGTGATGCACAAAGGTTCTTTTCTTTTCATTCCACAGGAAGGTGAAGAACACGCTGGAAGCACTGTCACAAAGTCGCTGGGCACAACACTCCATTCTGGAGTCTTACGATCGCCATGCCCCTCTGCAGACTCTGTAATGTCACCACATGCCCGGGGATCTTCAGAGCATGAAGAAGCTCTGGAGAGCGCTCCAGACCAACGTACACAGTAAACACACGCAGCTCTTTACTCCCGTGGGAGCTCCAGACAAGCCCTTCTTCTGGTGGTTGCTGGCACCCAGTGTGGGCCTTCGGGCAGGACGACCGCCCGGGGTACAATGGTCCCTAGGGTGCATTAGCCACCTGCCACGACAGCTCGAGGGAGTCTTTCAAGAGCTCCCCCGAGCTGGAGTAGTGGAAGAAGCTGCGGCGGGTGCATTTAATTATAATAGGGTGCTGATGCATTGCACCCTATTGAGATGAATACCTCCCGCTCCGACGCACATGAGCATCCTATTCCAGTGATTAACTACCCAGCTCCGGAAACGGAGAAAAGTAAAAACAAATTTGGCGCTTCTGCCCACCCCTCACTCCCCCTATTGACCAGGGGCGCGTGGGGAGGGCGGGGGTGCCAATCCTACCCAGGGCGCTGCTGCCACTAAGGCCAGCCCTGCTGGTACCAAGCAGTAGGAAACACTGTGCTTGTAGCTAGAGCGACTCCCCAGTTAGCAGGAGAGCCACGTAGCAACTCGCCACACCAGCAGATCAACGGTAAGGCGATGTCACATTTCCTTACTCCCCTGTATACTGCATGGAGTGGGGCATAGCACCCCAGTTGTACCACTCGTAAGGTCCTCGACACCAAGGTCGAGCAGCGGTTGGCCAGTATTGTCTCTCTTGGATTGAGCTGGGAAGCTCCTGGCCCCTTACTTGCTCCATTGTGCAGGGTTAATGCTCCTTTGCCCCGGGTTGCAGGGCAAAGTCATGAAAAACACTGTATCTTAACACTCAGCCGCAGCAATTCAGTCTTGGGCAGCACCTTCAAGTACTGGTGCTCCACTCTAACATTGGGTAAGGGTCTCTTGGAATTTGGAATAGTCCTGGATAAGCCCTCCCTGCCCAGGGCACCCCACCTTAGTCCTGGGCAGCTCGACTTCGGCCTTGGGTGGCATCTGTTTGCCCTGGGCAATTCCAACTAAGCCCTGGGCAGCTACACCTCAGCCCTGGGTGGTGGGTCTTTTCTTTCTGGGGGGCAGTGAGTCTCCCATAGTTAATCCTGCACACCCCACAGCAGGTACCACTTGCCTCTGTGTCTTTCCCTTGGTCCTGTTCTCCATGGGTCCTGTTTCTGTCCAACTCATCGCGACTGCTGTATTTAAGTATGACTGGAGACAGCAGGTAGGTTCATCCACGTTCCACTTTATTACGTTGACATATACAGATGACAATGTAGGGGGCTGGGCCCCAAAGGGGACCAGTGACCCTGGGGAGGACCTCACTGGCACCCACCACCCTGGGGAGGACCTCATTGGCACCCATCACCCAGGCTAGCTGGCACCATCTGCCTCAGCTGGAACCTACATTCACCCACAAACATTCCATCCACACAGGAGCATTTTCTTGATTACATCACTCACTCAGGTAGTGTGTGGGAGCGAGGGGCCATCAGGCCCCTCGTGTCCTTTACTTCTCAGTACAAAACCCGGACCAAGTGCCTCCAGTGATGTGTTCGCCCCTCGCCCTTATGCAATGTCAACTTTGATTGACATTCGTGTAGATGGGACCACTGTGCAGGACACAGGGCATCCATTTTTGTACCCCCTTTCGACTCCATCTTGGTGACTAGGCCTCACTGCGATAGTACAAAAACGCTTCTCTTCCCTTTCTCGCAATGCCGAGGCACACAGGGCACATGGCCCCCACCATCGTTCCCACTCTGACTGGAAAACTCTGCGGCTCCATTCTCATGCTGAAGCCGCAGGTGCTTGCAACAAATAATAAATGTAACACATCACTCTTCCTCTGAGATCAATGTCCTGCATGTGAACCAGCATGAGCTAAGCACATAGCTCATCCATCTCCACAAACGTGTCTTTGCCCCCGCACCCTCGCCAGTGGAAACTCACTGCTATTGTGACCCTGCACCCCTGAAAGGTATTCCTTTCATGTGCCAGATGACTGACTAAGCCATGATACCCACCCAACAGATCCCCAACTAACATTAGACCCCTACTGCAGTATATCATTGTCTACTACTAACAAATATCACATACCAGAGATTCTTATGAATGCAGACCTTAACTTCAATCAGTGTTATTATGGTGGTCAAGACCCTTAACCTAAAGCCTTTCTAATCCAATGTAATTGATAGTATAGATATACGTGTGACTTTTATAGAGTCATGATGAATTATTCAAACACTACAAACAATTGTTATTTAGTGCATATATTTTGAGAATATATTATGTTAGCTTAGATAGTGATCACCCTGCTTCACAGCGACCTGACCTTCACCCATTCGGAGCACAGATGCCTGACATCCACCCTCCCGCCAACCAAGCAGCCAACCCGGAGGAAGAGATGCCATCCACACCTTAGGCACCATATGGACTGTCCAATCCGGGACCAATGTATAGTATCTTATGTTAGTTGCGTCATTCGCCCTATAAAATGTATTGTAACATTAATTTTGATCAGAGCGCTCTGAGAGGCAACAGAGATCTTTGAATGCCATTTATTTACATAAACCTTGCCTTGAACTTTCGCAGCCTGCTCTCTTTGCCTCATTCCCCGTCCGGGGTGTGTCAGTTTTATTCCTTTGCATGAGAAAGACGGTGAGGGCACAAACACTTGGTGACCCCCTGCAACGTGATTTGGAGAGGTACCTCAAGGCCTGCACCGTGCGGCGAGATCTGGGACGCCCCCCAGCAAAACCATCGCCTCTGAGGCTGACCAGCCTGTGTTGCACTACGAGAAAGGGCCAAGGGTTCCCGGTTGACGAATACCCAACTGAAAAAGCTGCTCGCGAGGCAGCCCACAGCTTGGTTCGGGTGCGGACCTGACTGGGGTCAGACCGTGAATGGTGACCCTCGGATTACCTGACTGAACATGTGAGTGCCGGGTGCGAAGGTTCCTAAGGAAAGGTAAGGTAAGGGGGAACAGGTGGTAGTGGGTTAAAACCAAGAGTAGGGACTGTGTGAGTGATGCTGAGGCTTTTCTGATCTGTCCTTTATATGGCCATTAGATTTTTGTGAGAAGTGAGAAGAAGAAGAGAAGAGGTATCCTAGCCCGAACGGGGAAGAAGGCAGCGCCGCGTAGCATTGTCTCGTCCAGTGCAGATAAATAAGTGGAGATAAAGAAAAAATAGTAGGAGTCTCGTATATTGAGTAGACTCAGAGTAGTTATTTAGAATATTCTTTTTCTGGATAAGCAAGAATTCTTGGGAAAGAGTAAAAGGGTGGAAGAGGTGGGGAGTGGATGAGAAGAGCAGGTAAAACGGGGAAGGGTAAAAAGTGTTCGGTAACGGGAACAAGGGGGAGATAAAAGCGCGCAGCTAGTGCATGTGCATGCTATGTGTTATATGTCTTCTTTTTTGTCCATCATTGTTGTGTGTGTCAAAATGTTGTAAGTGATTTGTTGGTAAGGGGTTATATATGCAAAAGTGAACTGTTGAACTTGGAAATGCAATGATTACAAAGGTAACGTTGAATATTGATGCCCAATAACTGCCAATAAGTGAGAAACGCTTAATATATTGTTGATCTATACAAAGGGAAGGGTGGTTGAAAGGTGCAATTAGAGGAAGGATTGGGTGCAAGCACACACCCACAAGCGAAGGGAGAAACACGATCATGGGGGGAATAACACCATTAGCTCACATTTGCCAACATCTCCCACTATATAGTGACAGGATACAAAAGTACCACGATCAATGGGTGATGGAGATAAAAGGGGACAGTGTGACACCAATCTGGCCAGAGAGAGGGTCAATCGACAAAAGGGTGTTAGACCTAGTGTCCACACACTTGTTGGCAAAATATAAAGGAAAACAGTTGCAGAACAGAAGAGAAGTATTGGATATGTGGCGAATGTTCGAGGAAGTTACCCCTATAGCAGAGGGCGATATAGAAAAAACAATCGAAAAACAGAAAACACAGGGAAAGGTAAGTGGAACACCCAAGGGTGAATGCACAACGACCACAGTGGAGAACGATACGACTAAAATATACCCCTCAATGACAAGACCGGCAGTAGGATACAGCAAGCCTCTGTATATACCAGCTTGCCCCACCCCCACTCCCCCAAATGGAGCTGTAGCCACGGCGCCACCACCATACAACAAAGGAGGCCTTCATAGCCCGACAAGTGCACCCGCTGTGAATTTAGCGCGATTAACCGGATATTTAGGCTGCCAGCTAGCGCATGCACAAATGGGAATAATGCGGCTAAGGACATTGTGTGACCGAGGCAAAATTCCCCCACTTCGTCGTCCCATCCAAGGGAAGAGGGCAGGAGCCCTTCCCCATCGCTGGAACCCTGAAACAGCTGGTAAGCTGCAACGAAGGCCTGCCTGGCCTTGTCCTACTTCCTGCCTGTCCCCCGCATGCCGGGCGCATCACGGCGCCACAACGAGGCTAAGCCTCGCATATACAGCATCTTACATCCGCCGGCAGGCGGATGTGCCGGCGGCTCCTACGAAGGCCATACAAAGGCCTGTTGAGCGCCTGTTTGGCCCCCACTTCGTCGTCCCATCCAAGGGAAGAGGGCAGGAGCCCTTCCCCATCGCTGGAACCCTGAAACAGCTGGTAAGCTGCAACGAAGGCCTGCCTGGCCTTGTCCTACTTCCTGCCTGTCCCCCGCATGCCGGGCACATCGCGGCGCCACAACGAGGCTAAGCCTCGCATATCCAGCATCTTACATCCGCCGGCAGGCGGATGTGCCGGCGGCTCCTACGAAGGCCATACAAAGGCCTGTTGAGCGCCTGTTTGGCCCCCACTTCGTCGTCCCATCCAAGGGAAGAGGGCAGGAGCCCTTCCCCATCGCCGGAACACTGAAACAGCTGGTAAGCTGCAACGAAGGCCTGCCTGGCCTTGTCCTACTTCCTGCCTGTCCCCCGCATGCCGGGCTCATCGCGGCGCCACAACGAGGCTAAGCCTCGCATATCCAGCATCTTACATCCGCCGGCAGGCGGATGTGCCGGCGGCTCCTACGAAGGCCATACAAAGGCCTGTTGAGCACCTGTTTGGCGCACGTGAGGCGCTATATGGCCCTTTCAATTATCCATCTGCTTCAAGGTGGCAGTATCGTTAGCCCGGCAGCGGCACCATTGACCTCCTATTAACACGGTAAGACCAGGGCTTCTGCGTGCACACTTATCTGGCCATCTAGTTGGCTGTACTGCCGAGACTTATCAACTAAATCCGTATCATCGCGCGACACTGCTAATGCTACCCTCTGCACCGACGCTTCCTAAACCATTGTCAGGGCTGCACACTCTGCCTCTTTGAACATTGCCCGTGGTACTATGGCATAACTTATTCTCTGTAGCTTTCGTGCCATTGCAAACTTTGCACGTTGTGCCTTTGTATTTCAACTTTTGCATGGTCTCTTTATGTAGAGGCACACTAATGATTATACTGTGCCTTATGGTCGCCTACCAACCACACTGACTATTGTGTTGTGCCTTATGGTCGCCTACCAACCACACAGACTATTGTGTTGTGCCTTATGATCGCCTACCAACCACACTGTCTATTGTGTTGTGCCTTATGGTCGCCTATTGACCACACTGACTATTGTGTTGTGCCTTATGGTCGCCTATTGACCACATTGACTACTGTGTTGTGCCTTATGGTGGCCTACCGACCACATTGACTATTGTGTTGTGCCTCATGGTCGCCTATTGACCACATTGACTACTGTGTTGTGCCTTATGGTGGCCACCAACCACAATATGTGGACAGTAGGCAAAGTGTACGAAGCATGTGAACTAATAATGTATGCATCTGATAGATAATGCTGCCACAGTTTATGACCTTGTTAAACGTAACGAATATGAACACTCAGTCACCAGTCTCTATAGCTCGGCAATCAACTCTATCTAATTACTGTGTCTTACTAGACTGAAGCTATTACGTATGTGCTCTACAGCTTGTTGCCACTGATTACTGCCCTTATCACCTCTGCCTTGTAATCGCCTAGCTTCCAGCCCTACTGCACCTCACTAAGCCACCCGCTAGACTGAAGCTTTGCTCCTCTCACCTAGCTTACTTTGTGCTCGCCACCCCAGTCCTGAATACTGAAACTGTGCTTCCAGGTCCATTGCACATACTTGTAATCGTACAACATGTACCTACCACCACTCTACACAACATTCCTAAGAGCCCTCCTTTACATAATCACGCTACAAGACCTCACCATGCCTCAACATACCCTACCATTGGCTCCTGTACATTACTCGGCCAAGCAGCTCACCAGACCATGCACTCTAATACAAAGGAATCTTAAACTACGTCCAAGACTCCCAAGATTGCATGACTACTTACCTAAAACAGTGTCTAACACCACTACTGGCCCTAGGAAATCCAATCGACATCACCTGCAACTCAACAGCAGACTCTTCAGAGAGACTGTTACACCCCCCAAGGCCATCCCCAAGGCACTGCCCCCACCAGCTCAACCTACGATAAAAGGGGCATACATAAATGCACGCTCTATGGTCGCCCACGCAACGGAGATTGCAGACATACTACATAATGGAAACTTGGATTTTCCAGCCATCACAGAATCCTGGCTCCACCCCGCAGCCGGCCCAGCAATTATGTTAGCCATCCAAGATGACTACACCCTCCTCAGACTAGACCGTACCACATCGCGAGGTGGAGGTCTTGCCATCATACATAAAACGAATCTCACACTGAAACTTGAGCCACCTCTTAGTACAAACTCTTGTGAAGTCCTCACAGCCAAGCTATCCATAACTAACTCACATTTTGTAACTATCCACCTCATCTACCGCCCACCAGGCCCTATAGGACTCTTCGCAGAAGATCTCAATAATATCCTATCTAATAATCTGAAAAGTTCCTCCCAGAAACTCGTACTAGGAGATTTCAACCTAGGACTCCATGACCCCCGAGACTCGAATGCCACACTAATCAATAACTCCCTAGAGGAACTAGGTTTCACCCAAAAGATTACATGCCCTACTCATACTAAAGGCAGAACCCTTGATTGGATTGCTGTGCACAATTGCCCCATCTCGGTACTATCCACACTACCTCAGCTTTGGTCAGAGCACTATCTGATCACATTCGCCTTAGAGGCCCCACCTGCGCTACTCATTGATAATGTAGCCCCAGCAGTCCCCACTAGAAATAAAAGAAACATCACGCCAGAAAACCTCATCCCGCTGATCATACCCACCCTCAATTCTATACCAGACAACACTGACCCATCTACTATGGTAGACGTGTACAATAAAGTGATGCTATCATCCCTTGATGCCATAGCTCCCTTAAAGATTAGAAAAAGCAAACAACGTAAACATGTGAACTCCTGGTTCTCCCCACAACTAAAAAAACTCAGACGTGAGAAACGTCGTTGTGAGAAAATATGGAGACTTGATCCTTCAGAGACCAATAAGCGCAACCTAAGTAAGCAATCAGCCCTCTACAAAAAAGAAATAATTTCCGCCAAACAAACTTCCTACAACCTCCGAATCACCCAAGCTAAGTCCAATACTAAAGAGCTCTTTACAATTCTGAAGGAGTTAGAATCTCCTATCCAAACCCCAGACTCTTGCACCAAGGTTAAAAACTGGTGTACAAACATTCAAAATGCCCTGTCTAATAAAATCACCACCTTGCAAACGAAGATCCACCATAAAAAGGCTACCCTTCTCACCATTACGAAACCTAATATTAACGATGTGACAGTGACACCTTCGTTCCTGACCACCTCACTTGATACCACCCCCCACTTCAACTTCCGCAAAGTATCCATCAAAGAGGTTGAGAATGTCATCCTCACTCTTAAACCATCGAACTGCCACGGGGACTTATGCCCAGCACAACTTATAAAAGATGCAGTTCGTGAATTATCACCTTTCATCACTAAACTAATAAATGCATCCTTCAAATCAGGCATAATACCCAATAACCTGAAACAATCATGGGTCCTCCCACTCCTCAAAAAACAAAACTTAGACCCCGCCATACCCACGAACTATCGTCCTATCACCACAGTACCATTCATGCTTAAAATCATCGACAAATTGGCATATTTACAAATCCAACAATACCTAGAATACAACCACCTTCTAGGAATCCGACAATCTGGTTTCAGACCCCAACACGGAACCGAAACCGCTTTGGTTGACCTTAAGATACAAATTGACAAGTTGAGAGACCAGGGCAAAACTGCACTGCTGCTGCTCCTTGACCTCTCAGCAGCTTTCGATTTAGTCGACCACGAGATTCTGTGCAAACATCTCGAGTCGGCCGCACACTTCTCCCATGAGGCTATAGGCTGGATTCAGTCCTTCCTCAGTGACAGAACAATGCGCGTCTTCTCACCATTAGCGGCTGCTGCCCCTACGCCCATCGCCTGTGGCGTGCCTCAGGGCTCCTGCGTCTCACCTACATTGTACAACATCTTTACAAAGCCCCTTTTCGATGATCTCGACGGTCTGGGTATCACCTACACAAACTATGCAGATGATACTCAGATCCTCATCCCGTTGTCGGGGGATTATGACAAGGATTTGGCCTTTGTAAACAGAGTGTACCTCATCATTCAGGCATGGATGGCCTCACACGGACTATGCCTGAATGATGACAAAACAGAACTCCTCATTCTTGGTACCTCAACCAATATCAACAAACTCGGCCAAATTTACTCATCATTCGTAATTGATAACAACACCATCACTGTGGCCAAGGAGGTAAAAACTTTGGGTTTTTACCTAGACTCCTCACTATCATTTAACAAACAGGTAAACGCAATGGCCTCCGCCACTGCTTATACTTGTAAACTCATCCGAGCTGCCAAACCACTCCTAACACCTAATAACTGCACTACCTTGGCCAGAGCATTGATCCTATCTAAGCTGGATTACTGTAATGCCCTTTACGTAGGCAGTAACAAACATATCATAAACAAGATCCAAATCCTTCAAAATAATGCTCTAAGAGCAGCTCTAAGTATCCCCAAGAAAGCCCACATCTCAGATACCAGAAGATCTGTTAACTGGCTTTCCAGGAAAGACAAAATTTTCCTTAAGTCTGTCTCACTGACACACAAATGCCTTCATGACATGGCCCCGAAATATCTGATAACAAGATTCTCTAGACAGGTTTCATACCGCCTCTCTAGAAGTGCCAACGCCAATCTACTACTAGTCCCAAGATTCAAACGGTCCCTGACTGGAGGGAACAGCTTCCCTGTTAAAGCAGCTACTCACTGGAACTCACTACCGCCACATCTAAGGAAAGACATCCCTTACTTTCAGTTCAGGACATACATTATACAATGGATGAAGGACCATGACAAATAACACTCCCTGGTGGCTCCTCATGCCATTATCAGTGCCATCACCAATTGTATTATTGTTCAGTGTACCCCCGCTACCTCCTGCTACTATATAAACTGCACTAGATAAAATGTCTTTGATATCTGTTTACCCATGTTACCACTGTATCCCTATTGTAACTCCACGGGACGTTATTTAATTTGCTGTATGTAACTAAGCTATACAACCCTCTTACTATGTTCGCGCCTTGTTATCCTTGTGGTTATGTAATAAAACAAACAAACAAACAAACAAACAAATGCTACCAGGGGATGGGAAGTACCACCGTTGTCCGTAGCAGATCTCATACCCCCGCTAAGTGCAACAGGGGAATTAGCCCCAGCAACGCCAGAGCCAAAACAGTCGGTACTTTCTCACGGAACATCTACATCACAAGGGCGAGAAAAAGAATGGCGATCAGGAGAGTTCCTGTTCCATCTGAATGATAAACCAGTGAGAATTATACGCCCGGCCACCCCAGTAAGCCAGCGCAGAGAAGGACAAGAGGAGAATGGCGAGCAAGAAGAGGAAGTAGAGGAGGTGTGGAGCGATCTAGACGAATACGAGGAAGGAGTGGCAGCTGTAGGATCGCCACTGCCACATCTTTTTGATGACATGGATCCACGATCACCCCCACGATGGCAGGGTAGATTAAGGGAGCGAGTAGGGAATATGCTGGTAAGTAAGACGAAGAGAGGGACAGTAAGTAAAACAGGGAAGAAGCATAAATTGCAGATGCCGTTAATACATAAAGGAGCAGACAGGCCACACTATATCTCATGGGCCCAGATGGATAAAAACAACTTGCTGAAACTCCTCCCCCCGCTTGCGGGAGGGGCGGGGAAATGGATAAATGCGTTCGAGAAGAACACGGCAGGAGTACCATTGGCGATAGGCGATGTAAAAAGTTTGCTTGTGTCCGCCATTGGTGATCAAGAAGACGCGGTGTGGGAAAAGGCAGGATTTCCAGGAGTAACAATGAGCTGTGACTGCCACGATGGATCGCACTTTAACAATGTTCGAGCACAAGTATGGGACTCATTGTGGCACACATTTCCAGATATTCCAGATTTACATTTGGTAATGCAATGTACAATGGAGGAGAACGAGGACCCTACGCAATTCATATTGCGGGTGCAGGACTTGTGGAGAAGCAAAAGTTGTACACGTGGAACCAATCCACCGCTTTGTTCTATTTTATAATCAAGAAAGGGCTCCCGAAGGAGGTTCAGAAGGCCTTGGACAAGGTAGCTGGCATAGAAGCCAAGGGTTGGCCTGAAATTCAGACTATAATTGTGCACCACTGTAGGAGGATCAAAGAGAGAGAAAAGGAGATAGCACAAAAAAGGCTGGCAGACGAAGTGAAAGTGGTACAGAATAAATTAGTGAAGGTCGCCGGCATAAACTCCAACGTATCAACAGATAGGGAGAATGAGGGGGATGAAAGTGCGGGAAACAGACAAGTGGGAATAGCAGCGCTGTGGGCAGCAGGAGAACAAGGACCGTGTAACGGAGAGGAGCAACACAGAGGACCACAGTGGCAAGAAAGGCCGGCAAGAGGAAGAGGTGGGTACCGAGGGCAGAGAGGAGGGTTCGGAGGAATGGGGAATAGAGGATTTGGTGGTCAAGGGATGCGAGGAGGACAGCAAGGGTCATGTTGGAACTGTGGGAGATGGGGACACTATTCAAGGGATTGCAGAATGCGGCCCTCAGGGTATTTACAAGGGCAACCACCCATGGACAATGAACAGGTATGGGGATGCCCACACCGAGGTAGCCCCAGTGGATTACCAATGGGAGGGGGAAGACCACAAGACCAATGTTATAACGAACTCCAAATACAGCAAAGATAACCACCATCACAACCACATCACAGTGCATCACAGCCCACGATAAGACAAAATATTGTAGAAAAACACTCTCAGGCAGGAATTTGGAAACGCGGGGGTTCTCTGGGGCTATTTTAAAAGTTCCTTACACAAAAGATCTTGATATAACGGTGGGGGGAAAAACAGCGCGTGCACCCTTACTGTATCACGAAGACGCGCCAATTAATTTGCTGGGTAGAGATTTGCTAAGTAAATTGAACATGACTATTTCGTTTACCGAGCGGGGAATAGTGTGTTCCACCCCAGGAGTGTGCCCAGTGAGAGCAATGTTAATGATCAGTACGATGATGAATGAAGTTGTGGTGTGAGGGATACCTATTGATATAGACATGTTTATCTATGGCATCAAAGTGTTAGCCCGAGTAGTACCCTAGATAACGAGAAAAGAATGGAGGACACCATCAGACTTCATATTCCGCATAATTGTAAATATGGATGTCGTGCCAGGCACAATAATGTCCATAGACATCGAGGCAGTTCAGGTATCGAGCAAACGTATTGTGGTCATAGGCCTGGACACGCATGGGTGCGAGTGGAGAACTGTGCTATGCATAGATCCAAACATAATATTAAGAGACCTAACTGATGAAGAATTATTCACTGACAATGAAGATGATGGAGAGATAATAATGGAAATAAGTATGCCATCTGAGATCATGATCCAGTACAGAGAGGTACACAACCCACTCATGGCTAGTGTTAATGCCCCACCAACAATATTTGAGAAAGACATGGCAAAGTAGCATCAGAAATTTGGACCGCAGGCCCCCGTGATGTAGGGTTATTACACGAAGTAACAAAAACTTAAACCAGGTGCCATACCACCAAGAGTGAAACAGTACCCATTATCCAGAGACGCAGAGGACGGAATTAGATAGACAATCAATGCACTCCTGAACCAAGGTATCATAGTACCATCAAACTCCCCGTGTAACACAGCCATCTTACCGATTAAAAAAGCGAAAGGAGGGGCGTGGAGGATGATCCAAGATCTCTGCCCACTTAATGACGTCATTCAAAAGGAGTTCCCGTTAGTGCCTAACCCGGCATCAATACTTCGCAGCATACCCAAAGAATGTACATGTTTTACTGTGGTTGACTTGAAGAATGCCTTCTTCTCCATACCACTTGACCCAGGATCACAGTACCTCACAGCAGTCACACTCGGAAATAACAGATATGAACATCGCAGACTCCCAGAGGGATATTGTGAAAGCCCAAGTATATTTAACAGAGTATTGCGTGAAGACATTGGAAATATAGACGTAGAGAGCACCATTATAAAATACGTAGACAATTTACTCGTCTGTAGCAAAACAGAAGAAAAGTGCAGGGAAGACTCCATAACACTGCTAAATGTGTTAGCCACCAAAGGATACAAAGTCGATAAAGGGAAGCTACAGTATTGCCTTGCCGAAGTTGTATACCTCGGACAGTTGATATCGAAAGATGGAAAACGAATACTCCCTGATAGGGCAGCTGCTATACGTAACATAATAATACCTAAAACAATGAAGGACATGCAAAAATTTCTTGGCATATGTAACTATTGCCGAGCATGGATCCTTGATTATGCAGCATACACACGCCCATTATTGCAAGCATTAAAAGAAGCACAAAAAAGTAGAGCCCCAATAAAATGGACACATGATATGATGACTCAGTACTTCAGACTAAAAGACTTTATCGCAGATGCCCCAGTCCTCGTGAACACAGATTATGAGAGGGAATTTTTCTTGTTCTCGCACTGCAATGGAACACTGATGACGGCAGTGCTGACACAAAAAACATCATTAGGCCACAAACCATTGGCCTATTACAGCGGAACACTAGATGCAGTGATGCAAGGCCATTTCGCATGCGAACAGGTCCTCACAGCCGCGGCCTTTGCCATTGAAAAAAGTGCCACAATTGTAATGGGATGTTCAGTAACGTTATATGCAGAGCATTCATTATTTTCGATCATTGAGCGACCGTGACAACACAGAGAGCAACCGCATATGAGATAATAATTTCAAGTCCCAATGTGCATGTGGTTAGGTGTAAAACAGTAAACACAGCAACATTCATTACAGAGCCATGTACAATGGAGGACATGCAGGAACACGATTGTGCCACCTATGAGGGGGAGGGTGATGATATTCCCAAAGCGAGTAAAAACGCCCTGAAGGAAGGAGAAATATATTTCATAAATGGTTCAGCATCAATCAACACAGAAACAGGAGAGAAGCATGTAGGGATGGCAGTATTACGAAAGGAGGAAGATAGCTATGAGACAATTGTCCAAAAGCGTCTGCCGTCCGATTACTCTGCACAAGCGGCTGAACTAACCGCATTAATTGACTCATTACGTACAGCCATAGGATGCACAGTGACTACATACTCAGATTCAGCATATGCAACCACCACTGTCCATTCAGGACTATCACGCTGGCGCAGAAGAGGGTTCAGACGAGCAGATGGCTCACCAGTACAGCACGCCGCGCTATTGAATGAGTTGATAGAGGCGTTGGCAGAGCCATCGGTAGTGGCAGTGGTAAAATGCCAAGCTCATACCAACAAAACAGATGCGATCTCATTGGGAAACGTGGCAGCCGACGCAGCGGCGAAGGAAGCCTCGTATTTCAATATAACACCAGCAACTGAATGCATTGTCAAAGCAGCCACCATGGAGCCACTAGAAGAAGCCTATAGTAACACACCCATAGCACAGCTGATAGAGCTACAGAGGAGAGCACCACCGGAGGAGCAAGAGTTGTGGAGCAAGCAGGGGTGCAAACAATCTGCCACAGCCCTCATTTGGAGACATTTGATAACGGGGAAGGTAGTGATGCCGGTAGAATTACTAAAACAGGCATTCCAACAGCTGCATTTTCCAGCCCATATAGCGAAAAAACACATCGCCGCAGACATCCAGGAACATTGGTTTGTCCCCAACCTACAGGAACTTTTTTCAAAATTTATCATAAATTGTACAACATGTCAAACATACAATTCAGGGATGACATTAAGGACATTGCGAGGCACTTTGCCACGACCAGCAGGGCCATTGAGGGAACTCCATATAGACTACGCTGACATGGGAGAGAGATGTAACGGGGCAAGGTATCTAATTGTAGTAGTATGTCCTTTTTCAAGGTGGGTGGAGGCGGGTCCATGTCCTCACCCAGACGCCAAGTGCACGGCAAAATTCCTAGTACGAGAAGTGTTTTCCCGGTGGGGAATATGTGATGTGATACGGTCAGACAATGGCACACACTTTGTGAATTAACTCTTCAAGGAAATTACGTCACTCTTGGGGGTGAAGCACAAACTGTGCTCCATTTATCATCCAATGGCTAATGGAGTGGTGGAAAAGATCAACGGCCTGCTCAAGAGTATGTTATCAAAATTGTGCAATACATTGAAGAAGAACTAGGTATATTGCCTACCCCTAGCACTGTTCCTGCAAAGACCACCATTTGAGCCCCCATGAAATTGTGACTGGGAGGCGAATACACACACCACTCTCCCCGATGAGGAGAGCATCAGATGCACACAGGGCTGCCACAGTGCTGGGGGAAGAATTTAAAGAATATTTGACTCAGCTGACGCGCGCAGTACGCAGCATAACGCGGCAAATTGCACCACCTTTTACTGAAAATGTGGCAACTGATAAAACCATGCCAGCCACAGATAGCCCAACTGGGCCGCTGATGCCAGGGGCACAGGTATATGTGAGGAGTTTTGTCAGGAGATGGAATTCACCAAGGTTTCATGGCCCCTATGAAGTTATTTATAGTACGCCCACTGCAGTGCAAGTTAAGGGACTGAAATATTGGGTGCACCTCTCAGATGTGAGGAGGGCACGCGATAGTACACTCACTCAGAGCGAACAGAAATGTGCAAGTGGTACTACAAGTGAGGTTGAGCAACAATGACAAACTGATCAAATAAAAAGAAAGTTGTAAGGCAAAGAAGCTGATGTGTCCTCTGATTTGCTTGACCCTATGTCTCTATCTTTTTCCTTCCCTTTTTGCCCTCTTTTCATCACTATATCTCCCTCTTGTTACAAAAATGCACAATGAAAATGAGGATATAAGTGAAGCGAATGACAGAAAAATGCATAATAATAAGTGCCGCAACTGTGACAAAAGCAATGAACAAACAAGAAGTGTAAATATATAAATAATGTACATATTCTGGTGACTTAACAAATTTGTATCGTCCCTCCAGGTGACCAACATGACTCAACTAAGTACATTCGTGGAGAACTCGCTAATATTAGATAGCAATAGGGAGGCCAGTAGGGCTAATAAATTTAGCAATTTTTAATGTGTTTTGAAATGGGCTGCTGTTTTGCTTTCTGTGATGTTGTTCTTTATGGCCAGGTACTACACTCTCTTGTCTCTGGTTAATGACATGCACAAGGGGGGGAGTGGGGCTAATCTGATACGAGAAGGTTCAAGCCTAATATGGACTGGAGTAAAGACAATGTGGGGAGAAAGATATATCATTAGTACTAACGATACAAATGTGACACAACCTTCAGAACACGCCCCTGTTGATCCAACAATTGTCTCCTTGTTACATCCTGGCATAAATATGAGTAATGATTATGAATCAAATGAATACGATGGTGACTATTATTGGCCGAGTAACTTAGCCAACACGAGTACGCATACAGAGACAACCATAAAACCTACCTCCTATTATGCTGCTGCTACTAATGAGTATACACATGCCATATTCAAAAGCAATGATACTGCCTGGGCTGGAATGTTCCCAATACAGTACCAAAGAGTGAGAAGCTATAAGGAGGGAGGGGAAAAGGAGAGGCAAAAGGGGGGCGGGAAGGAAGAGATACGATATGCATCATAACCTGGGGTTAGACGAAATAGAAGACCCCCGCCACCCTGATCAATCTAACAAATGGTACTCGGACATGAGTGCTACGGCAAAGCAAGCAACAAATGAAAGCTGCTATGTCTGTTCATTCATACCACATGCATCGGGGACACCCAAAATGTTGGTACCCCAGGAAGTGCTTGTCGGAGGCTCAAGGTTTGATTCACTTAGCTCTATGTAGGATAAAAAGCACCTTCCAGGCACACACCGTCAGCCTAGAAAGACTGGAGAGTGAGAGAACATGCACAAGCCGGCGTCAATGAGTAATCTGCCTCAGAGAGCCATTTCTTGTCATAAAAGGGACGAGGTATGCAGAAAACAAATGGCACGATGAAACTATTGAATGCAAAGCAGAAGCACTCCGGGTGCTAGCTGAGGACGCGTTCCAATGGATAAAGGGAGTGTGCACTCCCATCTGGTCACAGCACGTCACTAAGCTAACATGGAATACAGCACTGGAAAAGCCTATAAAAACACAAAAAGAAATACCGCACAAACTGTGCTTCCCTGGGGAAGGAAAAGTGAACATGGGGGGAGCAAGGAGATGCAACAAGACAATAATAATACCTGACATGAAGAAAGGCACCGCAGCCCTCATGGACATGTACTGGGTTTGTGGCAAACAAGCCTACCTGCATCTACCTGCATCCTGGAAAGGTACTTGCGCCTTAGCCACTCTCCATACAGCCCTGATGGTAATACTAGAAAGCCATATCCAAGGAGCGGCAGGAGAATCGGCTGGCAGATCGGCAGCAGGAGATTCGGCTGGCAAATCGGCAGCAGGGCAATCGGCTGATCCATTGACAGCGCCTAAACAAGTAAACACAGAACTTCCAGCTTATGAACTGTAGTCAGAATACGAGTTGAATTTGTCACGAAGCACAAGATCATCCAACTATATTTCGTCTGAATCGCCAAAACTCTTTGCTGAGATCCCACAAAAATACAAGCTGTTCTCATCTGCAGAGACATTTTTCGCATCGCTCATAGTACCAGGGCTCCAAGCACGCGCAAATGCCAAATGGTTACCAATAGTATGCTGGGAGCTAATCCAACTGGCCGGAGACACTGAAGAAGGATTCAACGTTATAAAAATAGAGCTCTGCGCCTTGCGCCTAATGACAATGCAAAACCGATATGTTCTAGATCTCCTCACGGCAATGGACGGTGGTGTTTGCCGAAAAATCGGGGGGGCCTGTTGCACATTCGTGCCATCCGAAGATGCAGATAACGGGACACTCTCACGTGTGATAATAGCAGTCGACAATCTAGGAGAGAAGATGAGAACAGAGGGCGGAGCAGAAGGGAGCACATGGTTTGACAACTTGTTCAGCTGGATACCATCATGGGTAAATGTGATGATGAAAATACTCATCGCTATCATCGTCTTTTTGTTACTATTCTTCTGCGTGTGCCAATTAGGACTCAGGTGTTGTGCAAAAAGCATGCCTACCTCAACTATGATGATGGTAACAATGGGCCGACCGACAACGGTAGCAACTATGATAGATGCACAAATACAGACAGGCGAACATAACACTCCAAAGTACAGGATGACTGCCATCTACAGGCAATATGGGGACAGGGTCAATAATTTATACCACACCACAATCAAGGAACCAACAGAATTGCAATGGTATAGTGAGGTATGGGTAGACCTGGACGGGGATGGTGGGATATACTTAACATGCACTCCAGATGAATATGCAAGAAGAGGGAATAGCTTGAGAAGTGTATGCAGAGCATGGATGCCAATAAAGGGTACCCCAGCCTGGGAAGAAGCAGTTGCTGAAGCTGAATACTACCGAAGGGAGAATGAAAGAAATAAAGTGGCATAATTCGTTACTTTAGATGTAACAAAAGGGGGGAATGTGTGGGAGCGAGGGGCCATCAGGCCCCTCGTGTCCTTTACTTCTCAATACAAACCTCGGACCAAGTGCCTCCAGTGAGGGGTTCGCCCCTCGCCCTTATGCGATGTCAACTTCGGTTGACATTCGTGTAGATGGGACCACTGTGCAGGATACAGGGCATCCATTTTTGTACCCCCTTTCGACTCCATCTTTTTGACTAGACCTCACTGCGATAGTACAAAAATGCTTCTCTTCCCTTTCTCGCAACGCCGAGGCACACAGGGCACATGGCCCCCACCATCGTTCCCACTCTGACTGGAAAACTCAGCGGCTCCATTCTCACGATGAAGCCAGAGGTGCTTGCAACAAATAATAAATGTAACACATCACTCTTCCACTGGGATTACTGTCCTGCATGTGAACCAGCATGAGCTAAGCACATAGCTCATCCATCTCCACAAACGTGTCCTTGCCCCCGCACCCTCGCTAGTGGAAACTTACTGCTATTGTGACCCTGCGCCCCTGAAAGGTATTCCTTTCATGTGCCAGATCACTGACCAAGCCATGATGCCCACCCAACAGATCCCCAACTAACATTAGACCCCTACTGCAGTATATCATTGTCTACTAGTAACAAATATCACATACCAGAGATTCTTATGAATGCAGAACTTAACTTCAATCAGTGTTATTATGGTGGTGAAGACCCTTAACCTAAAGCCTTTATAATCCAATGTAATTGATAGTATAGATATACATGTGACTTTTATAGAGACATGATGAATTATTCAAACACTACAAATGATTGTTATTTAGTGCATGTATTTTGAGAATATATTATGTTAGCTTAGATAGTGATCACCCTGCTTCACAGCGAACTGACCTTCACCCATTCGGAGCACAGATGCCTGACATCCACCCTTCCACCAACCAAGCAGCCAACCCGGAGGACGAGATGCCACCCACACCTTAGGCACCATATGGACTGTCCATTCCGGGACCAACGTAGTATCTTATGTTAGTTGCGTCATTCGCCCTATAAAATGTATTGTAACATTAATTTTGGTCAGAGCGCTCTGAGAGGCAACAGAGATCTTTGAATGCCATTTATTTACATAAACCTTGCCTTGAACTTTCGCAGCCTGCTCTCTTTGCCTCATTCCCCGTCCGGGGTGTGTCAGTTTTATTCCTTTGCATGAGAAAGATGGGGAGGGCACAAACAGTAGCAATGGGATGAAGATTTAACAAGAAGTTCCAGGTACTAACCTATTCCTCATCAATCACCATGCTTGCTTAAGGTGTACTGGTGTCAAGGCAGAAACATAAGTCATCCTGCACAAACCAGAAGAGGAATATGTATGTTTTACCAAGGCAGTAGACAACACCATCAACATGGTAAAAAAGATCCAGGAAACCATGAAGACACTCGGACAGGTCTCGGGCAAAACAACAGAGAGGCACCTCCACAGTGTGCTAATCCTTTCAGAGCCTGACTAACTGACAAACCTCAGGCCACATTGCTAAATTCAACGTTCACCTTCTCCTCTGCATTATGCCAGAAGGACCAAGGCAGATCCAGAGGTACAGGCTAAATTCCAAGATGGGAGGTGGCCTATGCCTTTAAACAGTGACATCAGACTGCATGTCCCCCTCCCATGTTTCTTCAATAGCGGGAATAATAACATTACACGCCCAGGCATGGGAGGGGATTACATCCGACAAGTGGGTCTTAGACATTATGGCCAAGGGTTACTGTGTAGAATTCATAGCAAAGCCGTGCAACTTTACACCAAGAAGAAAGAAGATGCTGTGGAAGCATTTAACCCTACTGCAAAATGAATTTGAGGCACTACTGCAAAAGAGCGCCTTTTAATCAGTCCCACATATCAGGTAAACCTGGGCCTTTATTCACTTTAATTTCTAGTCCCAACGAAAGAGTAAACGCCTGTTCTAGACCTAACACCAGCAAACACATGTATCAAACCGCAGAATTTCCGGAAGACTACACCTCAAGAAGTAATCTCGCTTCCCATAAAATGGGGGATTTTACAGCAACTTTGGATATGAAAGATGTATACCTTTATGTGTCCATGTTCCCAGGATGTGTGCTTCAAGATGGACTCTCGCCAGTTTTAGTTCAAAGTATTACCTTTTGGAATTGCATCAGCAACTTGAGTATTCACGTAGGTCCTTGCAGTGGTGGCAGTGCATTCACCCCAGCAGAATATTCCTGTATACCCTTATCTGGCTAGTAACTGGGGAAACAGCAGCATTCTGTTTGCAAAACATGCAAAAGACCATAAATCTTATGCATCAACTGGGGTTTTCAATCAACAAACCAAAATCAAGCTTCACCCCATTGCAAAGAAAACAATTCCTTGGTTCAATTCTAGACACAAGTCAAGCGCTAGATTACCCCAATCAAGAGAGAGTTCAAGCAGTATTATCCCAGATACTCTGTTACTAGGTCGAAAGTCAGATAACGCTCATATGGGTCATGAAACTGTTGGAATGATGGCTTCCTGGATTTGCATTGTTCCTCATGCATGACTCAACAGGTGCAACAGGTCAAAGGTCACTGGTGTTTTCTGGATGGGTTGATCTAGTGGTGGTATTTGAAAAGGTGGTAAACCCTCTTTAATGGTGGACAGGGTCAAATATGCTAAAGGACAGGTTCTTCAACAATCTGCCAAATCAACTATTACAGTAGATGCTTAACAGGTCGGTTGTGGGACCTATTGTGAAGAACTCACATCGCCGGGCTTGTGGACACAGAAACAAGTGAGGTGACTCAATACACATAAGAGTGTGAGTTCCAGGTAATCAAAATGGCCCAATACTCATTCCAGACACAACTCGAAAACAAGAACCTGCTTATCAACATAGACATTACTATGGCCATGATTTACCTAAATCAACGGCGTGGTGGCCCACACTGAAGAACTCTCTCTATTCTCACTCATGAAATATGTCACTAGTGTGTCAGGAGATGCACTTGGATTCAGGCGAAGCTTGTGCCAGCAGAACACAACTGCCTTGAAAGCTATCTAAGCAGATTACTTCTGCAAGACCATGAGTGGGATATCCACAGAAGCGCACGCAAACAGATTTCTGTGACATGGGTTCACCCATCAGTGGACCTGTTTGAAGCATCACAGAACTCAAAGTACCAAACATTTGTGTGCAAGTACGCAGAACAGGGCTCACTGGGAAACGGACTATGGGCGAACTGGTCAGGGATATTTTCAGACTCGTTTCCACCAACACCACTGTTTCACAATGTAGTACCCAAATGACGTCCTGAATATCTAACACTGATTCTCATAGCAACAATGTGGGCGAGACAAAAGCGGCACCCCCCCAACATGAGAATTTCAGTGCATCCACCAATCAAACTCTACGCAATCCGTGGACCTACTAACACAGCAAGGGCATCAGATAACTCATCCAAGCCCGTGCACTGCGACCTTCGCAGCCTGGCTCCTGAAGCTTGCCATCATGTGTGGACATCTTGCGCGAGGCAAGAAAACCTAACACACGACCCAGCGACCAAAATACGTGGGGGAGGTTTGTCATTGGGTGTTCAAGCTAAAATATCAACACAATTGACTACACACCAGCCGATATTGTTACATACATGCTTTCCCTTCTTGATTCAGATTTCATTTACAATTCTCTTAATGTTAACTTTGCGGCAATACCAGCATTCACCAGGTCACAACATAAGGTATCTTGGTGGAGATACCTGTCGTCAGAGAATTTATGGTAGGTGACAAACTCCTTTACCCACCAGTCGCACACTTTCCACCTGGGTGACACCTCAAAACTGTAAGTCTCTCTGGGGCACCTTTTCAACCAATACATAAAGCCCCATTAAAAGAACTATCTTACAAAATAGCCCTTTTAATTGCAGTCACGTCGATCAGGTGGATACGTGAACTACAAGCCCTCCCAGTCAATGAACCCTTTGTCACTGTTCATTAGCAGAAAGTGGTCTCAAAATAACATCCACGATTTTCACGACAGTACATTTTGAAATTCCATGCCAATCAGTCCATGGAATTTCCCTAATTCTTGCCAACCCCACAAAGTTGGGGAGAAAAAGCACTACACACATTGCATGTTTGAAGCACTGTAATGTTATACATCATCAGAACCAAAGAACTACGCTAAACATGACAATTCTTTGTTTCTTTTGCAATAGAAAGGGAACGTAGCCAGTGACTAAAGTCACCATCACAAGAAGGATTGTAAAGTATATGCAACTCTGCTGCAGCTTAGCACATAAACCACTCCCGCTCACCCTTAGAGAACACGCCACCTGTGGCATAGGAGCAAAATGTGCTTCCATCCCAATTGTGCCATTGGAAGCAATGTGTATAGCAGCAACATGGAGCTCAGTCCATACAGTCACACAACACTATCCTCACATTGTGTTGACACATGGGCAAGCGTTGATTCACAGGTGGGCCAGCCTTTCCAAAAACATATATTCTCAATAGTACCCGCCATCTTTGTCTGGTACTGCTGGCTAGCCTATGAAAAGCCTACGAATCTAAGCAGATTTACAAGCCTCAGACAAAAACATGACTTACTCAGTGATCATATTTCTGTGGCTTGTATCTGGTTAGAAGCGTATGGGCCCGCCCTGCCTCCCCACTTGGGCGCAAAGGTACAGTGCAAAATGCAGCAACACTCAGACAATACATGCACACGTAATGACAGAAAATCAGAAAATCTGAGGATGTTGGCACATGATGGATCATGTGTCTCTGTGCATGCAAGATAGGAAGAGTGTGACAGGAACGGGCTGCCAATGGAAATCTGGGCTTTGAAATCCTTTTTGCTTTTTCGTTACTTGTTGAAGTGATCGATAGGTGGCTGTCTCTGACTGTCTTTCTGCTATCCAGGAATGGTGTGCTGCCAACGACCTCTGCCTTAATGCTAGTAAGACTGAGATTCTACTCATCGGCACACCCACTCCCTCCTTCCCTGCAGCTCTCTGGCCGCCCTCTCATGGCCCTCTTCCTGCTCCTACCTGCAAGGCAAAAAACCTTGGGATCATCTTCGACTCCACACTCTCCTTCTCTCCTCACATCTCCGACGTCTCTAAGAAGTCACACTACCAGCTACACCTCCTCAAAGGTATCCTTCCTTTCCTCTCCTTCCCCCAGAAGCTCACTGTCTCTAGAGCCCTGGTTATCTGGACTACTTTAACAGCCTCTATCTAAATCTGCCCGCCTCTACTCTCCGCCCTTTGCAACTCATCCAGAACAGGACTGCGAGACTTGTCCTTGGCCTCAAGCCCAGGGACTGTATCTCTCCAGGACTGAAATCACTACACTGGCTCCCAGTGACTGTGAGGATCAAGTTCAAAACCCTCAGCATTGTCCACAAGGCCGTCTGGGGCCTTGGGCCAAAATACCTTCAACTCTCTCTTCCTAAATATCTTCCTTCTTGAGCTCTTTGCTCATTCGCCTCCAACTCCCTCAGGGTCAGCCGCTTCTCCAAACAACAAGTTGGGGGCAGATCTCTCTCCGCTGCAGGGGCCTCCCTCTGGAACAGCCTTCCTGCCTCCCTGAAACTTGAGGAGAACCATCTCCGGTTCCGGAAGCACCTCAAAACCTTCCTCTTTGCATCCGCCTTCTCTCCCCTTCTCCCCTGCTAAAATCTACTGACACTACACCGAATCTGCAACTGGGCCACTCACCGTTCACGGTCCTTGGCCCAGCCACTCTCCCCTGCACTGCCTCCCTGGCATCCCTTGCACTGCGGGACTGTGTCTGTATCCCTACAGCCCCCCTTCCGAGCATGTCTGCACGTACCGCGCACTTGCCACCAGCTGGCCCTTTTATTTATCCTGTATTAACCCTGTACTGCACTTTCCCTTTCTCCCTTTCCCCCTTGCACTTTTCCCTTTCCCCTCTACCCTTGCACTTGCGCGATCTGAATGACACCTGGTCTAGTAGGATCGTTGTCTGTCTCCCCTTGTTCCCCCCCTGCCTCGTCGCGCCTTGAAACACTTGTGTATAGGCGCGTTACAAATGCCATATCATATCATATCATTATACTACCTCAACTCGTCCTCCGGCCTGCATCTGCCGGTGCTGACTTTATCTTTGGTGGCTCTTGGCGACATATTGTTCCGATCGGCACCTAAATAAGATTTCGTTTGTCCAGCGCGCAGTACAAATAACTCAAAATCAAAATCACAGGAACACCCCAGTTGACACTCTATTTTCGACTTTGAAAAAATGAGATAGATGTTCCAAGCGAACCACGGCATGGCGGCCTATGCACAGCACGTGATTCTAAGCAGATTCAAACCACAGAAATATGATAACTGATCATGTTTGTCATATATGTGTGCGTATAGGTCCCTAAAGAGCATATGCTGCAACCACATCTGAGGAATCCTAGCTCCATATTGAACCTTATGGGTAGAAGCAGCGGGTGCTTACCTCAGCAATATATCATTTTCAAATCAAAAGGCTTCTGGTAGGACATTCCAAAGAATGCCGGCATGGCAAGTGAATGATCTGTCAGTGAGTTTGAAACTTTTAAAAGATGGCTCCACCTATAGAAAGGTTCTCATGATTGGAATGGGATGGAGGTGGATATCAAATCCCATCCTATAGGAAGGGTCTCAGGATTGGAATAGGAAGGAGTTGGATATCACATCTCATGCTACAGGAAAGGTCTCAGGTTTGGAATGGGAAGGAGTTGGATATCACATCTCATGCTATAGGAAGAGTCTCAGGTTTGGAATAGGAAGGAGTTGGATATCAAATCACATGTTATAGGAAGGGTCTCAGGTTTGGTATTAGAAGCATTGAGATATCACATCTCATGGTACAGGATGGATCTCAGGTTTGTAATGGGAAGGAGTTGGATATCACATTTCATGCTATAGGAAGATTCTTAAGTTTGGAAACAGAAGGAGTGGGCCATCACATCTCATGCTATGGGAAGGGTCTCAGGATTGGAATGGGAAGGAGTTGGTTCCTTAAAGAGATAGAATTCACAGCATTGCCAAGACAGGGTTCAGAGAGCTCAGAAGGGGGCGCAGAAGAGATGGCGGGAACAAGTTTGTTACAAGGCACTCACACACTCGCTCCCGTGGCCTCTTTAAGGCAGCCCTGCAGAAGCATCAGTGTGCCTAGCACAGTTGGCTTAAGGCCACACCAAGGGTGCATGATGTTGCATTATATGATGCTATACATTTACAATACATTTACAATTGCAGGCAAATGAAAATGGTTTCCAGGGATGACCAGCACTCCAACACAACATTTAACGTGTTCAAAAATAAATTTATTCGGCTTTAAGAACCATAAAAGCATAATTGAATCACAATATAAAATGGACCACATTTAAAACCAAAATTATAATGATAAAACTAACATATGTTGAAAGTTTAACATGTTGATGTGGGAAGCTGTATGATTTGCTTTGGCAGTAAATATGTGCTTAATGGCATGAACATTGAACTTGGCATGGTATGAGTATCCAACGTGGTCTCGGGAGGATAGCTCAGGGGCAACGCGCTCGACCTGCAAGTAAATCCCCAGGTCTGCGCTTAGAAACCTCTGGGTATTAAGCGCGTCATAAATAATCAATTATATCAGTCAATATGATGATGCTGCACTAAAAGGTGGAGCAAGCAGCACTTATGTGCAACTATCTATCCCTGGAGCAATTCATGGCAACGGGGGGCTGTGCAATTAGCTGATAAACTGTACTTACATTACATGTATGTTTGCTTAACATCAGGTGATAAATGCTACATTACGTTGCATCCTGAACCTGTTAACATGACTTGTTAAATGGTACCCTATGTTACATTGTGAATGCAAGCACATTTTTGGCACACATGACTAGTGCTGTAACATTACATTTAGCAGCTCTGTGCTGAGTACAGGCGCTGCGTGATTTTCTATGTCAATGAATATGTGATTGCTGGCATGAGAACTGAATTTGGTATGGAATTCAGTCAACTAATGTAGCGACATTGCACTATAAAATGGAGTGAGGAGCGTGAGTATATGCAACTCTCTATCCCTAGAGCAACTGATTGCAGTTGAGGGCTCTGCAAAGACATGTTAGACAGTACTTTAAGATACATGCATATTTAGTAAACATTATGTTCTGTTATTTTATGTTAAAGGTTTTTATATTTCATCACTCACCACCACAGTGATCTAGCAACACTGAGGCTTGTCCAGGAAATGGCATGTTGTGCCCCCGCTAAGGCTTTCCAGACCTTGTCCTGTGGAGAAGCTGAAAAGGGACTAGAGGAGTAAGGATCAGAGTTAAGCAAACATGCACGATTTGTAAACTGAAAAGAAAGGATGAGAGAGATGGAGTGTCACAGATGGGACATACATCACTCAGAATCTTGATGATGGTTCAAGGGTTGTATTAAAAATGGTGGGGCCTATGGCCATCCCTCTCCCACTCACCTCCCCACGAACAAACCTACTTCATATCACAAGCATCCGTAACCCTTGGTTAGTGCTAAAGCTTGTTGATACTGTCCAGGGTATTGTCACTGCTCTCATGGGAGGAACCCCCTTCCCATGAGGTCAGGGTGGTAAGGCCACTACCTGAAAGTCCCCCTGGGGTGGTACTCAGAGGGTGGATCTTATGGGGAGGGTAACCCTCTATTGGACCAGTGACAACTATCTTGGGAGACCGCTGTATGCACCCCGCCATCTCTGTCCCCTCTTTCCTCTCACCCCACTCAGTCCTATGTGGTCCCCCACACCTATTTATTTGGGTAGAGTAGAGGACCCCATCCATACAGACCATACTAGGATGCGAAAGAGTGAGAGCTACCCAGATGGAGTACCTTTACCTACTGTCATGAAGCAGATCAAGCAAGGAGGAAAAATCCAACCGAGGAACCAACATACGCGGTACAGTCAACTAGAGACAGACATAAACATAAAAAGGGAAGAAGGACTGTGCACTTTGTCAGATCCTCAATGGAGGAACTGAGATCCAGCTGGAGGCTCACTGCAGAGAACAGGACAGTCTGGCAGAGCCTCGCCGAACACAAGCTATGCTCCCCGTTGTCCAGGTTGGAGAATCGGAGGTCCAGGAGAAACCGAGATTCGGTTGATGCGGTCAGACCGAGAAGCACACGCAGAGAAGGACCAGACCTGGGAATGCTGCAAGGCCACCAGAGACCGGTCGAAGGCATGTGGAAGCCTGCAGCAGGAACATACAGTTCCGCAAAGCCACCCGAGCAAGCCGGTAATGCCACAAAAGTACCTTGGTTACCGTAGTGGGTTGTAGAGATAACGGAGAATGAACCAGGCGGTTGAGGTAGGCTGAAGAACCCCATCTCCCTTGTGCCAGTACTTGGGGAAATCTAAGAAACTGACATATGAGAAACAGAGCCTGACAGGTTAGTGAATCAGGCCTGGGATCGATATGAGATAAACCTAAGAGAGGGGTCTGGGTCCCATATGAAGTCAGGGAAGCCCTGCAAGAGGAGCACACCAGGGTCTGGGACCCACATCAATTTGGAGAACCACAAAACCAAGGGGCTGAGTCACGCAGCAAGTCAGAGAGGTCCTGAGAGAGCATAGAGGGGTTTGGGACCCATACAAAAGAGAGAAAAGCTACACAACAAGTTCCCGGAGATCCTGAGACATCCCAGGAGGGGTCCAGGATCCACACAAGAGAGAGAGAGACAGGCGAGAGAAGTGAAGATAATGGGTCGAGACCCCTTTGCCAAAAGAAAGGACATTTTCTGGAAAACCAAGAGCTACAGTCATGTCTGGCAGGATAGTGAACCAGACTTGATGTGACATTTGTGAACGGGAGAAAGAACAGGGGAAGAGATCCCCACTCCCCCACCCCCCGATACTTGGGAAGTGTGTTTTTGTGAAACAAGATTAACAGAGAAAGAGAAGAGGAGGGAAGTAAATTCCCTTCTAATCCTGTTGTGGTTTAGGATACGTTTGGAAGAACATCCAACATCAAGAACCTTTAAGTTAAAGGACCATTGGTTGTGTTTTCTCATCAAGAATTGAACATTTGAGTTGGCATTCAGAATGAGAGAAGCCTCCTCCTGGATCTCGAAGACACCCAGTTTTTCCTTAGTTAATTTAGAGTGTAAGGGATGGAAATAGGTTTGACACAGGACGGTGGACATTTTACTTCATAGGACATTCCGACAGAGTCCTTAGTAAAGAAAAGGATTTCCTTTTCTTTACTTCTATACATAAATAATAGTCTTTGCCAGCAAACATACCACCACTGTTTCAGACTTGTACTTCTGCACCCTTACAACCCCCCTACTGTCGAATATCTGCCTTTACCTAGTGATGCTCTCCCTAAAGGTAGGTTCTCTATCGCTTTCTAGAATGTCCTAACTTTCCATCCTCTCTTCAGATGGTAGTTTTCTATTGGGTAGGTATGGATTATGATTTACAGCTACTCTGTAAGATTCCCCTTGTTCTAACCAT
Source organism: Ambystoma mexicanum (assembly GCF_040938575.1). Classification (NCBI taxonomy): domain Eukaryota; kingdom Metazoa; phylum Chordata; class Amphibia; order Caudata; family Ambystomatidae; genus Ambystoma; species Ambystoma mexicanum. The sequence goes on along the minus strand of NC_090926.1, from coordinate 995,801,833 downwards.
GTCCCCTGTCACCTTTCCTTTATACTCTACCTGTTCCTCTCTGCTGCCATTGTCCAGCTCCGGGTAACCCTGGTAGGCCAGCCACCCCCGGCTGTGAGGGGTTCCTGCACACTTTTGGCAAGGCCCAATTATTGGCCTTGTCACAGAAGTGTATATGACAGTTTGCGTGCCTTTAGCATCAATGAAGAATGATCAACACATACCACAGATCAGGAAAAAGGGCTAACGCATAATATTCCCGAGAGCGAGCGTGTAACCTGTGAGGGTAGTTTATTGTACTTTAAAGAAGTAGTGAAAATAGATCGGCCCTCATTACAAGTTTTCTGGTCCGGAATTATCTGTGCCGGTAAAACTATACCGGCACAGTTTTCCAGACCGGCAAACTACGAGTTCTGCAGGCGGGTGCCGTACCGCCCGGAACAGCACCCGCCCGCAGAGGTGCACGGAAACACCAGCACCATTACGACATGGTGCCAGTGTTTCCGCGGTCCCCATTCCCATGGAGTCCTATGAGACGCCACGGGAATGGGAATTAACAGAATTTCCGGCGCCGGATTTACCGGACCACCGGGGTTGTAATGCCCTGGTAAATCTGGCAAGTCCGGTGGCAGTAATTCACTACGGATCCGGCAGCAACCTGCCGGTTTTACTGGGACGGCTACCACCAGACTCGTAATGAGGGGTGTAAGTGGTTGCATGATGAGCTTGCTTTGTGCTCCAGCAGACCCATGAAGCATGGAGACTTGATTACCTGATAACCTGCCACATCCTAGAAGGAAATGTCTGGGAATGCAAAGCCAGATATCAAAAGTGACACATCACAGGGGGGCTGTGTGCAAGGTGGGGACAAAATGGGAAGAGGAACAGTGAGTGTAGACCGTCAACCAGAGATCATTACTGGCAAGGCCACATGCTGGGGTCCAGGAGTTAATGGGAAAGAATGGTGGAATTTACTGTAGAAGAAAGATTTACACCAAAATTGTCAAACCCTTCACTGTTCCACCAAAATGCCACAGAATCCTCCCACCTCTTAGAGACTCCTAGATTGAACTGCTTATGAGGGTGTAATATCTGGCAAGTATTAATAGGTAGTCTAGGTCTGACAAAATTAACTAAGTGGTAACGGTGTAAAACAAGATGTATGTCAGGCTAGCTTAATCAAAGTAACATTCCATTAACTACAACAGTCTAGCAGGGCAGCTGTCCGGTATAAAGTGTTACCATCTTGGTTGCTCTTTGAGAACAGATCCCAGCAAACTCCTAAAAAAAAACCTGCTTATCCAACTAATTCGAAACGGATGTCGTTTAAAGAAAAGATGACCCAGAGTCAGCAAGAACTACACGAATAATAATATGTACCCATCTATAGTGTAGACAGTGAGTTCTCTATTCTGGCTCTGTATACGTGCCTGGGAGAAAACATCCTCACACAGAGTGACCCACTCAGAGAGTCAACAGTTTGGTTCAGCTATCATTCCACAGTTGTCTCTGTTGCGGATCTGAGTCAGGACAATAATTTGGAGAGGTATCTCTCGCAACGTCAGAGCAAACACTGGGAGATTCAGAGAGATTTCTCCCGCCCCTTACTCCCAGTACCTTGCGACTTCCTCCATTTTCTGCCCTGGTTTAATGGTTGCCCAGTGTGAGGGGGTTTTCTTCGGCCAGCCTCTTTCTTTCCCACTCTGCATTTAGGATCAGAGGTCCCCCCAGGGCCTTCAATCTGTCATGATCCCTCAAGATTGGGCAGATTCTTTGAGAGGCGCAAGGACCTGATGCACCCAGGACCCACACCTCAGCCAGAAGCCCCACAGGATCAACCTTTTCCACCTCAGCCAGTGATGAGAGAATACCTCCACAACTAAACGCTCTACCGGTGAACACTGTCTCCCAACCTGCTATCCACTTCTCCCTTCCACTGCCAAAGGATCCTCCTTCTCATTTGCCCCTTTACCACTTGGCCCTCCGCGTGACAACCGTGCAGAGGACCAAGATGATCTTGCTGAAGATATAGAGGAAGTGCCCATGTCCATCAATGCATTCCACAGCAGGGTACGAGGGCTAATGGAATACTTGGGGATTCTGGTTCCAGAAAACCCTCAGTCAGACTAAGAAGTTCTTTCTTCGGTATGCAGTGATTACATCGAACACAAAACAACTAATAATAAAATAAGGAATGAAAAAACAACTAATGTCAAAATGACTAATTCTGGAAAAAACGAAATATGAGGTTGTGAGAGGCAAATGTTAGTTTTGGGGTGGGGGAGATATTATTTTAAAAAGGGGGAGTTTGGAGGAGAACCCCTTCAATAACAACAAACAAGAAATTCGTTATTTTGGAATTAGTTGTTTTTTATTTGTTATATTTTCATTAGTTATTTCATTAGTTATAATTGCAAGTAACCCTTTCTTCAGTCCTTTCGGTGTATGTAACGGAAAAGCCTGGCATACATCTTCAGCCTGAAGTTGTCGGGAGGCCTTAAAAACTTTACAGAATTCTGCTTCTTTGCTTTCAGTTGCAATAAGGGTGCACATGAGATATAGATCTACCAGGAGAAAAACGATGGGCCTTATTACAAGTTTGCTGGTATCATTTCCGCCACCTGATATCCCGGAATCACTGGGATATTACAGGCCGTGGAAAGGGCAGTAAATGCCCACTCCATGGAGTCCCATAGTACTCCATGGAAGGGATTGCTGGAATTACCGGCACCGGTCATACCGGAGCCGGTAATTCTGGCATTTATTTGCCAGTAGGGCCGGATTTACCTCCAGCTCTTGGCTGAAGGTAAATCAGTGCCCCCACTGGCAAACTTGGGTTTTGCTGGTCTGGTAAATTTGACAGCTCCAGAATTACCAGCATTTATACCAGCAATTTTACCGGACCAGCAATAGTGGCAACTGCAACTCTGTTTGGCAAGCGCCACTCGTCGTCTTTTGATTCTTTTTCCGAAAACCTGCTGGGTTGCTAAAACCTAATCGTGGACACTGCAGGAAGGAAAGTGTACCAGAATTTATCTTTGAGCTTTAAAAAGGCCAACACAGAAGTAGTCATGGAGGCGTCCAAACTTAAATTCTCAAAAAAAGCTGGGAGATTACGATGCACTCTTTCCACCAGTGTTTCGCTCCATCCTGGCAGAGGATTGTCAAGTATTTTAGGACCTCATGGAGGCCTTCTTTGATCACTTAGACGAAGCAATAAGGTGTATGGCTATAGGAGCAGCTTTTAGAAGGTAAGCAGTACTAAAAGCCACAAAATTACAGCTAGACGTGCAGGATCGGATCCTGGAACTACCATTTGATGGAGTGTAACTTTTCAGCTCTGAGGCCCATGAGGAACTGAAAAAAAGAAAGATAGCGCTCAGACGGCAAAGCAGCTAGCTTCGCTAACAAAACCTCCATCCAAGCCAGGTCCTTCTGACAGACAGACCTTCTCCAGGAATTCAGGAGGATTTAGAGGTTTCCAATGTTGCTGGAGCAGGTAGGACAGATCCCGAAGTGATCAGCATAATTAACAAGCACATCCCTCGCCCAGGTAATTCTTTTACCAACCCCACTGCCCCAAAAGCCAACCAGTCTAAGGGACATGAGGGTGCAGGTACACACCTCACCAGTCAGAGGAAGGGTGTGTTTTCATTGTGCACATTGGAGGAACCTAATCAGTATCATCTGGGCCCTATCAGTGGTACAGAAGAGCTATCACCTTCCTCTTCCCCCTACACCTGCCTCTGCCATCTCCTTGCAAATAGGCTTGAGTTCTCTCTCTCATGAGCCCCACAAGTTGCTGCTCTTGGAGGCTATAGAGAGAGGCAGTCCTTCAGAGAAGGGGCTGGGGGTTAACTGAATGTTCTTTACCATTCCAAATAGGAACAAAGCAGACCTGCAGGCAGTACTGACCTCTCCCTTTCAATCTTTTTTTTCTGGAAGAAAAGTAAAAAAGGATTACGCCTGCATTCATCCGAGCATCCCTTCAGCCAGGCGACTGGCTGATAGCTGTGAACCTACAAGACGCATTTCGACACATTCTGATTTAGCCTCCCCACCACTGTTATCTGCATTTGGCCATTGGCGACAATCACTATCAGCATAAGGTCTTACCCTTGGTTCACAGATCGGCCCCAAGAGTCTTCACCAAGCTTATGGCAGTGGGAGCAGAATTTATGAGCCTAAAAGGAATTCATCCTGTTCCCAATTTAGACAACCGGCTATCAGAGCAGTGTCCAACACAAGCCTCATGCCATTTTCAGTTCCTTCTCCACCTGATGTACTCCTTGGATCGTTCATTCACTACATACAATTCCACCCTCATTCCAACTCAGAGATTAGAGTTCATAGATTTCCTATGGAATTCAGCATCAGGCAAAGTCTTCCGGATAGTAAGATGAGTGAAGGATGTTCTGGAGACAGTACACCTTTTCCTATCCCACCCAGATGACTGCATGGTGTTTCCTGCACGGGTTGGACCTGGTGGTGCCCTGTGTTCTGCTGGTACTCATGGCTAGTTTGCTAATGCGACCTACCAGTGATTTGGGAGAAGATCTCTGAGCCTCAGACTAAGTCAATTCCCATCCAGCCTGTCTCGCCCTTTCAAATGCTTCAGCATCACTTCACTATAACAACAGATGGCTCCCTCTTGGGTTGGGTAGCAACCCAGGGCGAACTCCAAGTCCACAACAAATGGAACAGGGAGGATTCCCCAGAACACACAACCTTTGTGTCGTTCAAAACACTCTTCCTGGCTTTTCAGGCATTCTTGTAGCTGCTTTCGGCACCCTCATTTCCATACCGCTGGGCTAGGAATGAGGCCCATAATCTATTAGGTGGCTCATCTGGCAGGAACAGCGAGCGTTCAAGCCGACGAGCTGAGCAGGAGGTTTATCACCAACCACAAATGGGATATGAATGATCAGATCCTTATCTCCAATGGATCCCCTTTGTAGATCTGTATGCGATTAAACTGAACATCAAGTGTCGTTAATATGCCTTGTGGAAGGAGAGAGGGGGAGGATCACTGGGAGCTGCATTGAGGATCTCACTGAACAACCTGATCACTTACGCTTATCCTCCTCTTCCTCTGATTCCAAGAGTGTTGCAGAAATTCATGGTCTCTGTTAATTGCGAGATTCTCCTGATGACCCCCCATTGGAAGCAGAGGCACTGTTTCACCGATCTACTGCTTGTGGAAAGTGGCCCAGCTCTCCTTCCGGACCGCCTTCTCCAGCAAGGGGGGACTTCACCCTTGCCTACAACTGTTTACCATGGCGCTCTGGCATCTGAGACACTGATCTATGTTCACTGAGTCTTATCAGGTGATAATCTTGATGTACTGGGTGCTGCCAGGAAGCCTTCTATGCAAGCACACTACAAGGGTAAATGGCTACGATGTTGCCATTGAATGCTGGACAAATCAAAAGATCCTCTGCAGGCCTAAATTGATTAATTTCTTTACTTCATGGAAACTCTGGTGTAAACTGAACTCAAGTCTCATCATACAAACCGTATCTGATTGCTCTTGTAATCTACCTATTGGAGCATGATACAGTAGTTTATTTTCCAACCCATTAATCAAACAGCACGTCTAGGGATTTTCCCACCTGTTTCCACCGTCTCTGTGACCTATTGTGATCTGGGATCTTGAACTAGTTCTAACAGCTGTGGCACATAAATCTTTAAAGCCTATGCCAATGATAGAATTATGCTTAGTTTTGTCGTTACATTTACAACTGCTTGTGGCATCAGCGAACTGCAATTTCTGTCAGTCAAAGAGCCTTGCCTCTCTCTTCATAGAGACAAAGTAGTCTTACTGACCCACCCTTTGCTGTTACTGAAGTTAGTCTGCCACTTGCACCTGTACCAGGAAATAGCTGTGCCGGTTTTCTATCCAGATCCCCAGGCAGAGGAGATCCAATCCTCCACTGTCTTGACGTTGTTCCAAGTACCTTGAGGTTCAATCTCAAGAGTTTCAGGCCGGGAGGATATCTCCAGGGGAACACGTTTGTCTTGTAAGCAACACAGGTTCGAATCCTAGTCTTGCGCTTAGAAACTGGTATTAAGCGCATAATAAAAGAACAATTATAATTATAATTACCTAGCCTCATAGGTCCTTGGACAGAATGTTTGCCACTTTCAGTGGGTGGTCCAGCCAGGCAGACAAGTGGCAAAAGTCACTATATCCAGGTGGGTCATCTCATGCATTACCGAGTGCAAGATTCCATCTCAAGGCCTCCATGCTCTCCTCACGAGAGCAAAGCTCAGCACAGTAGCCTTCCAGTGTCATGTACCATGGGAAACCATATGCAAGGTAGAAAAAAATGTCTCATCCCACAGATACCATCAGGCCATCTGAAGCCCTTTGTAATTCATTTGCAGACCGTTTCGCCCAAAAACAGCTCATACTGCACACTTGACTAAAAACCGAATTGCCAGTGGGCTCACCAAACAATCTCCTCACAACCATCCCCCCATCAACCTCCTGCTGAACCCTTCAGATCTTTACGCTCCATAACAGCGAGGAATTCAACCACTTAATACGCAACGGTTCTTTAAGTGGATCTCCCTCTGCCCTTTGTATTCCCGTTTTTTTAAGGAGCTGCGACAGTTTCCCCTCAGAGTAGAGTCAGCAAGAGCTTTACGTAAGGACGGTTCCTTCTCATCAGTTAAAGTACCAGATGAACTGAAGGCCGCCAACTGCAAACCGCTTATAAAGTAATTAGGTCTAGATCCAACCGCTTGTATTAGGACGATTTGTGCCCAATGTTGATGTTTTTCAATTGTGGTATTGGACAATTTATATCATGAAAGTTATGAACGCGTGTTTAACGGTAGGGGAGGTATGTTGTTTTGGACTATCCACTATTTAAACACAGACAATTTGAATATAGACGTGCACCATGGTGCTGTCACCCATTTTAGGATTTACTTCGGGATAAGAGTTAGTTGCCACACTTGGTAGGATCTTAGTTCACCTTTGAATCAAAATCTGCTTTGCATTTAGGTATATTTACATGTGCCTTTAGACGCTCCCATGCTATCTGCCTACGCGTTTACATTAAACGAACGCATGATGCGGCACGGTGGTGACATCACCATGTATGTGATACGCGTGACCTCTCACCACCTGCGTACAACCTAACAGAACAGTGGTTGTAGCAAACACAGAACCACCATTGACGTCGGGGCTCGTGTAACCACACCACAAGTAAGGTTGGAAGTTATTGCCAACATGGATCCAAGTGCTCGCATGAATAAGCACATTCATTGATGATATCTCGTGACACTTTTTTGATGATGCAATAAACCACAACTGAGTTGAAATATTTAAGTAATTAGATGGGATTGAAATGATATACAGCATACCTTTTTACTTGTATATGGAAAAGCATATGACAGTGCAATTGAATATTGTTATGTGAGCATCTGGAAAAGGACATAGTTTCCTCTGAACCTTTAATTTTGATCCAGAGCACAGAGCTATATTCCTCAACAATTCATCCCTTCCCCTATTTACCTCACCCAAAGTCAAAAACCTAGGCATCATCCTGCATCAGAACCTTTCTCTAGTGCCCCAGCTCACAGCAATAGCTAAATATGCCTTCACCCATCTCAAAATACTAAGGAAAATATTCCCTTTTTTTGCTTTTGCACAAAAATACTCTCCTATCACTGCCATCAACTTGGCTAGACTTGACTATGCTATCAGCTTATACTTGGGGGCATCCAAATACCTAATTACGAGGCACCAGTGGATCCAGAATGCAGCTACTAGGCTGCAGATCTGACTGAAGAACAGGGATCACATCACCCTATTACTGATTTCGCTACATTGGCTACCAATAAGATGTCGAACTGCCTTTATGGTACTCTGAATCACTTTCAAAGCTGTGCATGGAACCCAACAATCCATCTCAGAGAAAAAGATAAAGAGACATCTCCCTACTAGGACCCTTAGATCCTCTTCACAAACTCCCTTTGCAGTACTCACTTATTGCAAAAGACGCATGAGGGAGCAGCGTTCTCTGCGCTTGCTCCCAGAATATGGAACTCACTCCTAAACCATATTATGTTATGTTATGTTATGATACTTGTCATTTATATAGCGCCTTATATATCATTGGTATGACCTCAAAGCGCTGGTAGGTTGAACGCCCTCGGAAACAGTAGTTCAAGTAAGTAGAGAGAGAGAGCGTTGTATGGTGTGTGGGTGCACCGGATATGTGTGCAGCTAGCGTAGTTGTTGGATGAAAGCTGCTTCCTAGCGATAGGTGTGGTGCTGAGGAAATCAGTTGGATGTGTTCAGTCTGGTGGATGGACACCCAGACTGGTTTCTGGCTGCATTAGGCCTGAGGAACGCCTATGCCAACAGCTAGCTGGAATGTGCTCAGCTAGCTGTGTTTTATTAGGGTGATGAGGTGATCATGGAGTCGTGTTTGTATGTGAACAGCTAGGCCGAATTAACAGGGGTATAGCTGTGTTCTAGTTGAATGATGGTGTATAGTAGAGAGTAAGCATAGTGGTGTGATATGGTGGTTATCAGTAAAAGCGCCATCCGCGACACCCGCGCCATCCGCGACATCCACTCCATCCGCTCCATCCGTTCCATCTGTTCCATCCGTTCCATCCACTACATCCGTTCCATCTACTCCATCCATTCCATCCGTTCCATCCACTCCATCCGTTCCATCCACTCCATCCGTTCCATCCGCTCCATCCGTTCCATCCGCTGCATCTGTTCCATCCGCTCCATCCGTTCTGTCCGCTCCAACCGTTCCGTCCGTTCCGTTCCATCCGTTCCGTTCCATCCGCTGCATTCGTTCCATCTGTTCCGTTCCATCCACTCCATCCGTTCCATCTACTCCATCTGTTCCGTCCACTCCATCCATTCCATCCGCTCCGTCTGCTCCATCCGTTCAATCCGCCCCAGAAAAAAATGTCTGAACTATTAGCCATTTGAAAAGCCCTCAAGTCATGTCTCTTCACTTACTAACCCAGCAGCTCCGTAGCATGCATATTGACAAAAGGCTTACAGCCTCATCAGGAGTTTGCTGGTATCCCGCTGGTTATTCCAGCAAGATAAAAGAAAACAGACCTACGTTACCGCGCCAGATATCCTCAAATTTCTGGGATATTACAGGTGCTGACAATGGCGGTAATTGGCCATTCCATGGAGTACGATAGGTCTCTATGGGGGGCATTGCCAGCATTACTGGCACCGGTAATACCCGGTAATTCCGGTGCCAGTAATACTGGATGTTTTTTGCCGGTGGGGGCCTGATTTACCTCCAGCTCTTGGCTGGAGGTAAATCCATCAACCACCAACTGCAAACTTGTAGTTTGGCAGTGCGGGAAAAGTGGCAGTTACGGAATTACTGCCACTTTTTTCCTGCACCCCCAAACTTGTAATGAGGGCCAAACTCTTGGAACTCAAACAACGAGGGAAGCCAGTACGCCTACTAGTCTATTTCCTGATAATATACAAACAGCTAATTTGACTCATTCGTGATGATCAGATAGTTTGTATAGCACCACCACAACTCCAGCTCTATACTAGACAGACTTCCTGATCATAGCCTTTCCCCTCTGTTTTGCTTTTCAGGGAATATACAGAGCGCTCTGATTTCTGCACCCCCTTGCCTCGACGAAAATCAACAATTTTGACTCAGGGAGGCAATGAAGCACACATAGACTACTAGTTAGAAATATAAAATGAATGGCTCTTTATAGGCCCTTTATGCACACCAAATGAACATACATATAACTAACACATAGAACATATACAGAATTAAATAAAGATAGGAATAAAGACCATCACCGTAGCAGTGGTTGCAGAAGACACCTTAATCTCAGCCTCCTGAACACTGCTTAATCCCAAAAGCACGTAGGCTGAGAGATCACTCGTGCTAACGGGGTCTGGAGCGGAGCGTCCACCCTGTCAGCGAGGCTTCATCACCCAGGGTCCAGTCCAGTTCAATCTCCCCTCTCTGAGAATATCTTAGCTCTTTATTGGGATTCATCCCCACCCCTTAATGGTTACATCTGCCTCGGCCAAAGAGCAGACAGCAAGCATTGGGAGCACACATCCCGATAGAAGTGGAAAAACCCAGCTTCTCTCTCTCATCTCCGTTCCCAGCAACCCTTATCGCTGCATCTGCGGAGCCCCACTCCCTCCTCGGCTCGACCTTCAGTGGAAGAGACAACAAGTATTCTTTCCTGCTGGCTCATCTGAGATCATCCTGACCTTGCAACTGTTTGCAGAATTCACGTTTACTTACTGAGCCCACGAAAATGTAGGCTTTCATTGCAGTGATGGAAGTGAATGTCCAAAATGGTTGCACACTGGCGCCATGTTGTTTTGCTCAATTTTTGCACACGCACTACACCCTCCCCCATAAGCAGTCTCTTGTGCACCCCCTTCTAAAGGAGCCCTCGGCCGATCCTTCCTCTCCGGTTAACTATCGCATGATCGCCATCACTCCTGTCCTGGGCAAACTCTTGGAAAAGCTGGCAATCTCCCAGCTTAATCTACATACTGAATCTTTTGATTGCCTCCATGACCACCAGTCTGGCTTCAGAGCTGCCAGAAGCACGGAAACTGTTCTCCTGAACATCCGTGAAGGCTTGCTCTTGAATCTTGACTCTAATCTCCCTTCTGTCCTTATTCTCCTTGATCTATCCTACACTGTCAACCATGCCGTCCTGCTCAATCGTCTCCAGGACAACATTGGTATTACTGATCAGGCCCTGGCCTGGTTGACCTCCTTTCTAACCGACAGGCCCTCTCAGGTCCAACTGGGGTCTTTCCTCTTGTCTATCTCTCTCTCTACTTGTGGTGTTCCCCAGGGTTATAACCTCTCTCCCTTGCTCTTCAACCACTACCTGGCACCTCTTGCCCCCTGCATTGCTACTTTCTGCTCCAATGTGCAATGTTATGCAGATGACACTCAATTCTCTTTCAGGTTCCCCTCAGACACCTCTGCTTCTTCTCTCATACCAGACTGTCTGGCCGCAATTCAGGAATGGTGTGCCACCAATGATCTATGCCTTAATGCCAGTAAGACTGAGATCCTCCTCATTGGGACACCCTCTCCCTCCTTTCCTCTTTCTCTCTGGCTGCCCATTCTGAGCCCTCTTCCTGCTCCATCCTGTGAGGCTACGAACCTTGGTGTCATCTTCTGCTCCACCCTCTCCTTCTCTCCTCACATCTTGCACATCTCTAAGAAGTCAAACTATCAGCTGCACCTCCTCAGAGGTATTCTTTTTTGTCTCACTTTCTCCCAGAAGCTCACTGTTTCCAGAGCTCTGGTCCTCTCTAGGCTGGACTATTGCAACAGCCTCTTTCTAAATCTGCCTGCCTCTACTCTTTGGCCTTTACAACTTATGCAAGACTTGTCCTTAGCCCCAAGGCCAGGGATCTTATCTCCCCAGCTCTAAAATCTCTTCACTGGCTCTCCGTAGCTGCAAGGATCAAGTTCAAGACCATCTGCATCATCCACATGGCTTTCTGGGGCCTGGGACCACTCTGCCTCCAACTTTCTCTTCCAAAACATCTTCTTCCTCGAGCTCTACGTTCATCCACCTCCATCTGTCTGAGGGTCAGACACTTCTCCAAGAAAATAGTTGGGGGCAGATCTATCTCCTCGGCTGGGGCCTCCCTCTGGAACAGCCTCCCTGCCTCCCTCAAATTTGAACAGAACCACATCTGGTTCTGGAAGCAACTCAAGACCTTCCTTTTTGCTTCCGTTTTCTCTCTTCCTTTGCCCTGCTGATGCACCTGACTGCTCCGTGCACTGGTTACCTGGTCACCCTTTGAACTTGGGCCTAGGATCCTGCATGTCCAGTTGCCCTTGCACTGCCCTGGGCTCGCCAGCACTTAAGGGTCTGTATAGACCCTTCTTTCTGAACTTATGAGCCACCCGCTGGCTGCACTTGTGAGTTAACTGCACTTCTCCCTTCCCCTCCCCCCTGGCACTTCTCTCCTTCCCTCTTCCCTGCACTTGCGCAATCTGAACAACACAAGGCCTAGTAAGATCATTATTTTGTCCTCCCTTGTTTCCCCCTCCTTGGGCCAGATCACGACCTCGGCGCTAACGCTAACGCTATTAGCGCGGGGGCTATTAGCACGACCGCCATAGCCCCCGGCGCAAATATCGCGGGATCACGAGTTGGGCGGACTTGGAAATCCATCCCCATTCGTCATTGAGCCCATCCGGGAATGCCCCATTCCCCATTGGGCTCAATGGGGAGAATTTGCGCTCTTACCGCCGGCGGATTTCCTGCCGGCGGTAATAGCGTGAATTTTCGGCGGATTTCCCCCCAGCCAAGAGCTGGGGCGAAATCCGCCGAAGCCCTGATTCGAAGGACCCTTAAATCCGGCTGTAATAGCGCTACCGCCAGATTTAAGGGTTACCGCCGAGGTCGTGATCAGTCTTGTTGCAGCTAGAAACCCTTGTGTACAGGCGCGTTATAAATGCCATATCATATAATATCATATCATAGTGGTTAGATTGTTTAAAGATAACTTAGAATCACCCATACCCCATCAATCGATCTGCACTTAGTAGTGATTCACCTTCGGCTGACTCTCTAGTCAACACTGAGACTTACCCAGCAGAATGATCCATAGGGTATACCACACAATACAATATAATATCACTACATATCTCAATTACTGCTTTATGTGCTCAACAGTTCAACTTAACAAAAGCTTTTTGCTGAAAGTACCTATCTATTCAGTTATCACCATATACTTGCTCATTACGCTGGTTCTTAAAACGACTCGTAGTCTCACTCTTCTGATATTAGAATAGATTACAGAGATTCAGTGACTTAACTCTACTTTGAAGTGCTATGGGTACCCAACACTGTGTGCTATGTTGATTAGTCAGGTAGAACCTTTCTGCATATTGGTTTGTTAGAGCCTCTCGATACACCATGCAGAACAATTAAGCGATTATCTACTGCTATCCTTTCCTATAATCATATGCCTAACAGTGCTAATTAGGGGAAGAACAGATTCTTGAAAATTAGAACTTCAATGTTAGCTAGCAATCTCTCACCTGATTGACTTGTTGCTTATAATATAGCGGTAATCCTCCGTTCTGCGGGCTTCACTGGCCGGGAACGGGCCAGAGCCCATAGTTACAGGCCCTGGTGCCGTTAACGGACCAGTGACGCCAAAAGAACGCAGGATTATTGCTATTAGCACCCTGAGGCAAACCCTTGAGTGCTAATATCAACAGAAAAAAAATAACCTTCCCCGCTGCTTAATTCGCAACAGCGGCCAGGGAGCGTCAGGCAGGGTTGCCATGGAAATGGAAGGCGGGGCTCCACTCAGAGCCCCTCTTCCATTCCCATGGCTTCCTGGGGGGAGGAGCCCTTAAGTGGAAGGTAAGGAGTTTTGGTTTGGGCATCAGGAGTTGGGGTCTGGATTTGGATGTGGGAGGCAGAGGAGGAGGGAAAAGAGCAGTGCCTGGTGCAGTGACCACTTGGGTAGCTCAGAACTCCGGCTTGGATCGGTAGATTCAGCCTCAGTTTGGAGCAACCTAATGGCCTGCCGCACCCGCCGAGGGTTCTGATTTGGTTTATTCATTCTTTATCATTGCCAACTTAAGCTTTACATGTTAAAAACCCATATGTATAATAAATAATTATATACACCCATCTGCACTGCTCGAAATGTCTTATTTTAAGACAACACACAAGTCTATGACAGAGTTGTCCAAGATGGAATATTCAATGTGTGATGTCCTAGACCTTCATAACATTACTGTCCAAGCCTACTGGAATAAGTGGCCAACACGCAGAAGAACTCTTATGTTTAAAGGAAGTTAAAATATGTATAATCAAGCCTCGCCAAACAATAGTGTGCTCTATTGTTATGTTAAGCATTGGAAGGCTGAAACTGGTGTTCTAACAGGCTAAATCATGAGGGCCCTCCTTCCATGATTCACTCTATTCATTTTAGAATTGGCAGGTATTTAATTGTACTAATACCTGCTTTACCACCCAATTACTTAAGCAATAGTACATTGGCAGGAGGGACATTACTAGGCCAGGTAATGCCCCGGGGCCGTAGTTACAGGCCAGAGTGAATCGAGGACCTTAACGAAGCCCTGAGGCCTTACCAGGCCCAGTAAGGCCAGTCCTTCCCATGAAATATTGCTACTAGCACCCCAGCACGATGTACTGGGGTACTAATAGTTTGTAAATTGCGAAACCGCAACTTTAAAAAAAGAAGGTTGTCCACCTACGATTGGGAGGAAGGGACTAGACTTAGTTCCTTCTCCCTTTACATTGCGGCCTTGCTGACATTGGTGCTTCACGTTAACACTACTGTTAGGTAAGGTAAGTGTGGAGGGGGTGGGTGTCCCTTATTGGGTAGAAAAGGGTTGTGGAGGATAGAACGCGGAGGCAGGGGAAAGCGGGGCAGCGCTCTTACCTGGAAACCCGGTGATGGACAAGGGCGTCCACTCACTATGAGGAACCTCAGAGCAGGGGATGTATGTATGGTAAAGCCCCCGCTCTGAGCCTCCTTACTTGCTGGGAGGCTGCCACACCCCACTCGCTGGGTACTAATAATATTCTATATCAAAAGAAGGAAAGAAATGATAAAGTTCAAAGCCTGGGAAAACAAGCATTTGATACTTCAGATGGCAAACAGAAGATTGCTGACACCCGTGTGTCCCCCCTGCTCTCCTTACAACCCTTGCCTTCCCCCATAACCCATCCTCCCACCCCTCGCAAAAACAACTTTCACCTTTATGACTGTTCTACTCGTGGACTAGGTATCCGAATTAAGATTAGCTTGGACCTAGAAGTACCATACTGGAAATGTTTGCAATAATTCATTTGGATGCAGCAGATATACTAAGCCGAACAGGGGCACCGAATACACAGGTGCTATGGGGCCCAGACTCCCCCCCTAGGAAATGCCAGTTTTGCTTTAAAGTCCCTATACTTTCAATGGGATGACCTGACATTTTGCCCGCTACCCCCTTGAAAATGAATAGTTGACTCCCCTAAAGCCAGCATTTCAACCAGGATTGCCAGAGCACGTTCTTGAGCCTCTCACACACCCAAAACTACTCCATATTTAACTGACAGCACTCCAAAACAGCCTTGAAAACAAATTACTTAAGCTGTCTTAACTATGAGGTTGGCATCATGGAAGGAGGCACAGACAACAGAGTTAAATTGTAACAACAATGTTTTATTAAGAAAATGTCAGGATGGAGTAAGGCCTATCATTCACTAAGGTGGGATTTCCCTACCTCAAGAAACTAAGGAAAGTTTGTGTCCGAATGTTCAACTGAAAAGTCAGTCTGTGTCCAAAACCTATGCTTGGCCTCACCACCAATACAAAACAATGGTCCTTATTCCGAGGTTGGAGGTACCTCCAAACTCGCAACTGGGTCTGGCACCCGCAAATGGGCAATTAGTGCGGTATTACGGCCCAGCCGGACCCGGGAATTGCCCTTTTGCGGTTGCCAGAACTGGTACGCCCATTTGAGCCCCATAGGGCTCAATGGGAAGGGTAACGTTGGATGCACCGGCACCGTTTACAACAGTGCCGGTGCATCCGACTTGCTGTGCTCGCGGGTGCCGCTCTGCCTGCCAAGGAAGACCTGGCGGGCTGACAGGCACCCGCAAGCACAGCTCGTAGTATGGCGGTACGGTAGCAATGGTGCCGGTAGCGCTACCGGCATCATTGTTACCGTAGCCGCCATACTTATAATGAGGCCCAATGTGTGGGGATGTCAACCATAAATGAAACAATGATTCAATCATATAGGTCTGAGATATTTCCAGCTCAGGCTTACTCTTCAGCTTCTTTTCACCCAAAGTCAATGGGCCTCATTACAAGTTTGCTGGTCCGGAAACAAGGGTGCCGGTAAGCTCACCAGAACCCCTTGTTTCCGGACAGGCGAACTACAAGTCTGCCTGCCGGAGCAGTTGTGCCCGACAGGTCTGAACCTGCCGGGTACAGCGGCCACGGTAGGCAGCCTTCTCACGGGAGCACTGGCACCATTGCTAACGGTACTGGTGCTCCAGTGTACCCACTCCCATAGAGTCCTTTAGGACTCTATGGGAATGGGGATGAACAATTTACCGGCACCTGACTTCCTGGCCGCCGGACTCGGAATGAGCCGGTGGCACCGGGAGGTCAGGCACCAGTAAATTATTCAGTGTCCAGCGGCAACCCGCCGGTAGCACCGGTAGGGTTACCGCCAGACTCGGAATGAGGCCCAATATGTTCATCACAATGTTCAATTAACCTTCACTTAGACTTGAAGAAATACAGTTCTACACTTTTGCAAAGATCAGGGTGCTGGTCCCCAAGTTCAATAAAGTTCTGGGCCATATGTCATAGGTTTTCCTTCCCCAAGTTCAATGTTCAAGTATAAGACAAAAAGAAGTATCTTGAAGATTTATCTGTAGATTGATTTTCCACAATACCATAGAACTCAGGGTTCCCTTCACCAAGTCTGATATTCACCATGTGTTGCTATCCTTCTTTCACCACAGCAAACTTCCTTAGCTTGTAGGGGTTCCCTGATCTTGGCACAGTTTCAGGCCACACGGTACACCCATTACAGGTCACGCAACCAGAAACTTCCTGGCTTCCTTAAGAAGTTCAATATTCAGCCAAACACGTAGTTTCACAAATTAAGCTGTACAACATTAACATATGAATGTTTTCTCAATCTTGGTTTCACTTTGTACTCATAGTTGTTCATTCAATTCAGATGTTCCCTTACATAAATGCATCTTTATTTCTTTCTTCCAATTCGGTTTTCAATAAAGGTAGCTTTACTTGTTTCGCTCAGTTTGGTTTTCATTAAAGGTTGATGCATTGAAGGTTGATTTGCTTGCTTTTACTCAGTTCTGTATTCAATTAAGGCAATTTTGCTTGTTTTACTCTTTTCGGCATTCAATAAAGGCACCTTTTCTTGTCTTACTCAATTCGGTATTTAATAAAGACAATTGTGCATGTTTTACTCAGTCCAGTATTCAATAAAGGCATCTCATTCATTTAGGTATTTGGAACGAAGCCACTTGATTGTTTTACACTGACCGC
This sequence comes from Ambystoma mexicanum, assembly GCF_040938575.1. NCBI lineage: Eukaryota > Metazoa > Chordata > Amphibia > Caudata > Ambystomatidae > Ambystoma > Ambystoma mexicanum. The sequence continues at coordinate 995,784,762 of NC_090926.1, read as the reverse complement.
TACTGCATTCACAGTGTCCTTGAGCGCCCCAGTGATTAAAGTGTCCCTGACACTTAACCAGGCTCGGCAGCTCCTTCACATGGCTTCTCCCTCTTTTCGGGAAAGCCTGCTCACCGGGCCCCTTTCTACACTCACTGTGGCTCTCGTATGAAGCTTGGCCTTCATGTGCCGACAGCTTCTGCTTCCCGCCTTCCCCTCTGTGGGATCTCTATCCTGCACTTTTACTCCAACATGGTTCCCAGGATCTCATTCGGAGTCTTGCCTTTTCGGCTCCCCTTGCTCCCGCATGACTCCTTTTGCTTCCTCTTGCCCAGCTCTCTCCTTCTCCTTCAGTGCCCCATTTTGTGTACACCTGTGGTCAGACAACGGGCCGCAGGTGTAGTCTTTCAATTACTTTTGCCTGACTCTCATAACCAGGACATGTCTGACCTTCATGCACCTTCTTCGTCCCAGTACCAAAGTGGTGAGAGTAATTGGAGTTTATTACTCTCATTTGCTTCTTCCTCGTCTCAGTACTTATTTATTTTATTTATTTATTGTGCATTTGTAAGGCGCTTATACAGCAAGTAAATTGTGTTTCAAAGCGAATATGGAAAGAGAAGGGATGTAATATTAGTAACTCTCAGGTGTTTCTACCTCATCTCAGTACTGTACAGAAACCCTAGCCAACACTTTCAAAGAAGTCATCACCCAAGCAGTTGACGCCGTTGCGCCACTGACCCTCAAAAAAGCCAAGAAAACCAAACACACTAATTCATGGTTCTCCAAAGAACTCCTTGAACAACATGCGCAAAAGAGGACTGCCCTCTCCACCTGGAAAACTAACCCTTCAGAAACCACCAAAAATGCATTCAAACCATCTCTAAATCCTACAAAACTAACATCACCCTAGCTAAAGCTGCATCCTTCAACGCTAGGATCTATGACGCCAAATCGGGGTCAAAGGAAATCTTCACCATATTCAGGGAACTGGAAAAACCATCCTCTCCTCCTCCCGCTCTCATCAAAGATGACAACTGGTGCAATAGCATTCAATCCGCAATGCTAGACAAGCTTAACACTCTTCAAGCTAAAATTCGTGGCCACCAAAAAGCCCTTTCCCGCCTCATAGCTAACCTGCATAGTCAACCCACCACACCCTGCACCACTAATCCCCCTCCATCTGTTAACGTCAAAGACATTACTGAGCACGAGGTTATCGCCCTGCTCAAGTCCATCAAACCTTCCAACTGTAAGGGAGATGCTTGTCCAGCTAGTCTCATTAAAGACTCAGCACAGATCCTAGCTCCATTTCTCACAGCATTCATTAATTCATCCTTCCAGTCCGGCCACGTTCCAACGGGACTTAAGGAGGCCTGGGTACACCCACTCCTCAAAAAACCTTCGCTGGACCCAACGATCCCGGGGAACTATCGACCTATCACCACTGTACCCTTCGGGCTGAAAATCCTGGACAAAGCAGCTTACCTGCAAGTCCAAAAGTTCCTTGAAGAAAACCGTCTCCTCGGCCTGCGGCAATCTGGCTTCCGCCCACGACACGGTACCGAAACGGCTCTCCTGGACCTAAAGAACCAAATGGACGATCTAAAAGACGCAGGGAAACCTGCTCTCCTTCTGCTCCTGGATCTATCCGCCGCCTTTGACCTGGTGGACCACAACACCCTGTGTCACCATCTAGCTACCCAAGCTAACTTTTCCCCCAAAGCTTGCGAATGGATTACCTCCTTCCTCCAAGAAAGGGCCATGAAAGTCTTCTCCGACTCAGCCTGTGCCACCCCTAGCCTCATCACCTGCGGTGTGCCTCAGGGCTCATGTATCGCGCCCACGCTTTACAACCTCTTCACGAGGCCACTGTTCAGCATCCTTGACTCCCTGGGCATCTCGTATACAAACTATGCGGATGACACCCAGGTCCTCATCCCACTCACAGGCGATTACCTGGCGGATACTAAAACTCTTACCACCATCTACTCCACTATCCAATCATGGATGGGAGATAACTGGCTATGCCTTAATAGTGAAAAAACCGAACTCCTCCTCATAGGAGCACCTTCCACGTTGGGGAACCTCGGTGAACAGTACACTTCCTTCACTATTGACAACATTCCCATCAAGGTCTCCAAACATGTGAAGACACTCGGAGTCTACCTAGACTCCGACTTGTCAATGGATAGACAGGTCAATGCCATTGCCTCCTCCTCAGCCTATTACTCGAAAGTCCTCAACGCTGCCAGACCTTTCCTGTCACGCCAGAATTGCCTCACCATTGCTAGGGCAATAATTGGATCCAGGCTGGACTACTGTAATGCCCTACTCGTTGGGATCTCCAATAAGAACCTGGCCAAACTTCAGCTAGTTCAAAATAATGCACTTAGGGCGGCCACAGGCACCGCGAGAAAAGACCACATCTCAGAAGTCAGAAGACAGGCACACTGGCTTCCGGTGAAAGAGAGGATTGTTTTCAAAACACTCGCCCTCACCCACAAATGCCTCCATGATCTTGCTCCACCCTACTTGACCCAAAGAATCACCAAGCACTCTGCCACCAGACCATTAAGAATGTGCTATTCCAACACGATTGTCACGCCCAAATCACGCAAGGTTGGCGCTGGGGGTGCCAGCTTTCCCACTCGGGCCGCCACCCACTGGAACGCACTGCCACCTCACATCAGAATGATTGAATCCCACCAAGCCTTCCGCAAAGCTGTTAAAACCAAGCTCTTTGTATGAAACGTACCTGAATGCATTCTGTTACTCTATTATGAATATCTTGCCTCACCTGCAACTATGCCTGTAATTTTGTATCCATAAGACCTCTGGTCTCATGCATATCTGCTGAATTAAGAATCCAACAATTACTTGTAACAGCGCCTCGATGCCCATGGGCTGCAAGTGCGCTATACAAATGCGAATAAATAAAAATAAATAAACTGTTATGTATTCCAAGAGGGGAATGAAGGGCATATGCTTTATAATGACTCTGTGTAAGCCTCCTGGAATGATAATATCTCCTCTTCCTCTCTGAGGCTAGGGAATAAGGTGAACAATATCCCATAACCACTTCTGGGATAGGGGTTCCTTTCTGAAAGGACGATGCGGAATACCGTGTCTTACCTAAGGGCATCCCATCTCCAAACAACAAGGACCCTCTATCCAGGTGATCCTCCCTCGCTTGTCCACCCCCAGGGGCAGGATCCAAAAGTGATGGCCTTTGCCTGGCCACCTGCATAGAGGATCCAGGGGGAGTAGATGTGGGAACAACCCTAGGTTTCTCACACATAACATATATATTCTCTAACTTTCTCCAGAAGACAATCCATTTCAGATGGACTTAAAAACATCAGACCTTAAATAAAACACTCCTCTTTGCCTAATTGCCCAAATTGCCTTCTTCTCTACCTACTCTCACTCTTGCATTCCTCATTTTGCTCACTCGTCCATAAACAGATTAAGTTCAGCACCCAGGAAGTGTCACAATAAGTCACAGACAAGGATCAGGTGTTTTGAAACTACTACAGTGGTTATTTTGCTCACTATAAAAGCAGAGTAACGTCACATAACTTGGGCATCCCTGTTAGCTTTCTGTAAACACTATTAGCTGGAATCCAGTTCCAGGTCTGGTGGCCAATTCAGGCACTTCCTTACTGGAGCCTGATGATGTTTACTTCCTGACTGCCAGACCTGACTACACTCCTGATGGTCGTCCCTGATGCCACAGGGCATGTCTTCCATACACCACTCTTGCATATGAGGTAGGAGAATTTATGAATGAAGAAGAAAGTTTTCAATTATTTTTTTTTCAAATTGCAATGAAAATAATGTAATAAATCACACTATCTTCACCATGCTGCCTGCTATCCCTGCCTCGTTGTCCATCAACACTCTGGGGCTGCAAGCACTCTGTCAGAGGCAAGATCTTCATTACTAGGCCATTTTCTTTACCGGCCTTGCAGTGTGGGATGTTCTGACCCACTAGGCTCTGCCCCGCAACATCACTGTGTGCTGCTTTCATCAAAAACAACAGAATGCCGCCAAAAAGCCCTATGCGCTAAAAATCTCCGAGAACGGCGCAGGGAATTTGAAAAATAGGCTGACAAATCTATTTTTGCCTATGTCAGTGGTAAAACGGAGACCACACTGCCAAAACCTATCATTAGGCTGCCCACGGAGTGAAATAGAACTGCTTGAAAAGGCAGTGCTGCATTGCCAGGAAAATCCAGAAGTGCTTTAAAATCCGTTTTTCCTTGGCTGTTGAAAGTGCACAATCATGGTTACCAAACACCAGAGAAGATCCAACATCCTTGTGGAGTGTTCACCATCACCTTATTTAAGAAATCCCCATAAGCACAATGTCAGGAGAAGCACCTTTCACCATAAAAAAATCCACATTCCAAGGTGCTTGCCTGGGAAAAATATGTCAGATATGGGCACAGTACCGCAGCTCGCCTGTGTCAAAACTGTCATTTACTTATACTGTCAGTTTACAACTTGTGTCTTAAAATCAAATTGTGGAAAAGAAGAGACTTGCCATAAAAATCCATACAGGTTGTTACAATTCAATTTCTATGTTTTAAAAAGACTGGAATGAAGAGATCTTTGTGTATGTTTGTTGAAAATGTAAATTGTATTTTAGAAAAGACCATTTAAAACAGTAATTTAAAAGTGAACTAACGTCAGCCACACTGGTCTTCAAAGACAAAGATTCCACAGCTTCTCCCAAAAAAAAGGAATCTTCCTCCTGCTCTCTGCTCAGGAACTGGCATTGAGTTGTTAATGGAGGTGGGAGGAGATTTTGGCCTGTTGATCTGAGTGGAGACAAAAGACTCCCTTGGCTGAAAGGAAATGCAAATTCGGGTGTCAACAGAAACCAACTGCCAAAAGAAGAGAGGGCCAGGTTGCTCTTGGCCCAGCCCAACCTTGGAGGTGGGACTAGACAGATATGTGTATCTTAAACTCCAAGGAAATATCTTTTTAGAAAAAGGACTCATAGAAAACTGTGTAAAACTTGGAACAATCTGTATTTTATAGGTTGTTAATATAAAAATGCTGCTCACAGTTTGAAACTACTCTGAACCCTGTGCGATGTTCAGAGACAGGACCACTAAAATGTTGATGTTGTAGCAATTGTGGTAATGCTAGGAATATGAAAATTTACAGCATTATGCCCAGATGTCATGCGCATGTATGTGGAAAATGTGTACAGATCTAACACTAGGTAACCAACCAAAAGCGCGAAAAACTGTCAATTTTGAACCAAAACTCTCAAGAAGATAGGGCTCGGACGGATACATGCTCTGTTAAATCTGTGATGTGAATATGTATTATTAACAAGTTGGTGATATTGTAAATATGCTTTATATGAAAAATAGATTTTCTGTGTAGAAACAAAGGGGAGGTTTTTCCCTGGATTGTAAATTGCAGCATCACTATGACACTAGATTTCCTTCTCAAATCAGGAGAGGGGAAATACTCTGACCAATCGGATTCCTAGAGGGTGGATTTAGTATAGTCAGCCTACCCACCCCTTTGGGAAATACAGAAATAGGGACAGTTTAGGACCTACAGACATACACACATTCACCCATCAACTGATTTACTGGCAAAGCGCTCTGCAGGAGAACACAGATCCAAGACTCACCGAACTCTGAAAGCAGAAGGCCCAATTCTAAAGCTGAACCCTTCTCAGCTTGGCCTTTAAAAATCTTGCAACCTGATTTTACCCCCAGACTTCGAAGGGGCACATCAAAAATTGAACAGCCTGGCTGTGCTGTTTCTGCTTCTTGCCAAGAACTCTTGCCAGAACCCAGAGATCCAAACCAATAGGGCAGAGCTGTAACCACATAGCTGTAACCCAGAACCAACACATCAGATCCAGTTCAGAGGCCGTGCAGAGACCAGAGTGCCGTGCGGAACCGGGTGCCTGAATCCTGCCCGGTGGGCTAGCAGACTCCAGTCCAAAACCTTTGACCAGATCTTTGACGGGCCTATTCCAAAACCATAGTTGTGAGCATCTAGCATAGAATTGTTCATAGCCAATCTCTTAGCTTTAAGTAATCCAATCCAAAACCATTATAGCATATCCATAACTGCATTGTAGAATCTCTTTTGTCTTTTCTGAATATTTCCCTCACCCATATAGTCCTTTGATAATTGTAGAATTGTAGTGATAATATCATCTTTGCGCTAATATTTTTGCTGAAGAAAGATAAGTGTCTTGGCAGGCAAAAGTCAGAGCAGAGGCACTGCTGTTCTGGTGGCTGTCCCGTTGGGTATCTTGCATCTTCATAGCCTCCCTTAATGTAAAGAAAATTCTTGTTTGTAATTCAAAAGCACATCTTTCATTTGAAAATCTTGACTCCTTTTGGGAAAAATCGACTTCTACTACACCTTCATAACTTCTGAACCATGCATGCTAGAAACGGAATTTAAGTGTGAAAATTAGGCTAACATCCTCAGCTTTCAAAGAAATCCTTATAGTTTTCCTGTAATCGCGTTTCTCGCACGCTGAAAAGTTTTCCGCGTTTCTGCATTTGGCTCAATTTCAACCCATGTTAAATAGCTATTCTTTGCATTTGACCTCAGAATTCAGTTCCCAATCTGCTATTTATTCAATCATCAGTGCTAGTGTTTACCTGAACCTATCCAAAGCAGCTCCCACCAGTTTTGAATCCAATTTAGAGATTTAAATCCATTTTCAGTGTTTATCCCATTCATTACAAGCCACATTTAAAAGCATTCGACCTGTTTTGAAATCATTCATGTTTTTCTCTATGCTTGCTGGGGGGAACTGGGATTGAAACTGTATTGGTTGAGATTGTATATTCCTCAAACCTGTTTTCTCTCCTTCCATCTCTGTATTGCATATTAGGGAGGATTGAGTAGTATCAGTGGGAAAGAGTGATTACATTGCATTTGATTGAACACACAAAAGTATTCTTTCTGTGCTGCATTCATTTCCTATCATTGCATTTGACTGAACCCACAAAAAGTTTTATTCCATGCTACATTATTCTTCTCATCCATACGCCTACTGATTAAAGAGATAGTTGATTGTAATATCACCCAACGCTGATCATTGTATAAATATTATTATTGTGATATCTAAATAGTGTTCAAATTCATAAAACTGTGACATATATATTGTTAAAATTCATAAAAATAAATCTTTTAACTTTGCAAAACAACCTACTTCTTGGTTCAGTGAGACCGGAGGGGATTCAAAGAGAGGGGCGTGATATAAGGGTACATCATTCAGAAATAAAAGAACTTTTAGACATAAAAATATATATAATTAAGGGTTCCAACTGTTCATCACAAGCTAGGCATTGACTAAGGTGGAGACCGGGATGAAATCACTTACAGCAGAAATTCCAAAATAGCTGCTGCCCTCCTCGAACAGTAAGAGGCTCCTCGAGTCCTTCCTCACCCACCTACCTGCACGCCGATTGGCTTTGGAAAAAACATAATTGACCTATTGGGGACCAGCAGGCTTTACCCGGCTCACTCCTCAAAGGCCCACATCTAAGGCCCTGTCCGTCACTGTGAGTGCCTGGATGTGCTCTGGGCCCAACTTCCTGGTATCACCAATCAATGTGCTTTCAAAAGCATATCTGCACTTCAACGCTCTGCCTGACTGTTTCTTCCCGACCAGCAGCATCAATTGAGTTCAGTGGCTGCCTCACCCCCATCCGCCATCCTCCCCTATTCCTCTGGCTCTTGTTCCACCTTTGGGGGGGGGGCGACCATCGTCTCCTGCGCCCCCCTGCAGAAGACCATCAAAGATTACAAGCTGCTCCACATTGCCACGCTAAACCCTTGCTCTGCTGACAAACACTCATCCGACATCTGCAACCTCCTTGAATGCATGGATCTTGATGTGCTCGCCATCACAGAGACGTGGTTCAAGAACAGCTCTGTCACAATCTTTGACACACTCCTCCATGAAGGATACAAGATCTTCTCTGTCCCCAGGCCCAAGGGGCCAGGGGGGGAGTGGCACTGATCTTACCAGAATGGAAACCTGTGTCCATCATCCCCACTCAGGCCTACTCCTCTTTCGAATACCTAGTCTGTAGGCTCTCTCCTTCTATCGGCCACCGGGACAATCCACTCTCTTCCTCTCAGAATGGGCTAACCTAGACTCCTCTCTACTCTCCTCCTATTCTCAACTCCTACTGTTGGTGACCTCAACATACATCTGGACTCTCACAACTCCTCAGGACCTTTCTGCAACCCATGCGATTCCCTCTCCCTCTCTATTTTACCTTCTGGTTCCACGCACACAGCGACCCACCCTTTGGATGCTCTCATCTCTACCGACATCCCTCTCTCTATCCCTCTCACTGCCTCTCTCTCTCTCTTGGATGGATCACTCTCTTGTCTCTTCACACTTGAAGCTCTCCTCTCCTCTTGCATCCGCACACCCGGCACGGCCACTCAGATTCAAAGTAACCAGATCCATGAAAAGAGTGACAGTGGCTGCCTTTGCCTCCACCTAATCGCCGCCTCCTACTCCTGCGGCTGACTCACACTATGACACAGCCCTAGCTAAACTCAATCTCTCTATCTCTAACACCCGTGATACTCTTACCCCTGTCATGAGGATCCGACTAAAACCTTCCAAAAAGTGCAACTCTTGGTAAGACTCTGATCTGGCTGCCCTCAAATGCAAGTGTAGGGCAGCTGATAGGAAATGGAATGTGTTAGGCGGACCCTCTGATAAACTGGCCTGGCTCCTCCTTCAAAGGCAATATCGACTCTGCATCCACACCAAGAAAATAGTCTTTATTCAACTCTGCATATCTGCGGCATAAAACAACACAGCCAAACTTTTCAAAGTCTGTAAGGAACTGGCCAATCCTACAGGAGCTTCCTCTTCTGTCACATCCACCCAGGAATTCTGCTGGGTCCTGGCTTCTTACTTCACCACAAAAACCCATGACATCCTTTCCTCTCTCACTTCCACACCACATCATACACCTACACCTATGGAGCCTCCCTTGGCCCGTCCACCACTTCTCCTCTCTTATCTCACTCCCATCACACCTTACGAGGTCGCCAGATGACAAGTCTGGTCTATGAAGGCCTCATTCAAACAGGTGGACCTCTGCCCCTCTGAAACTATTAAGGACAACGTTGACTCTCTCGCTCCAGTCTTGGCTGATCTCTGCAATCTCTCGTTTGCCACTGGAGTTTTCCCAACTTCTCTTAAGCACTCCCTTGTGCACCCTCTGCTTAAGAAACCCTCTGCTTACCCCTCCATTTTGGCAATCTACCGCCCCATCTCCATCACCCCTTTCCTGGGCAAACTCCTGGAGAAGCTGGCTATCTCTCAGCTCACCCTCCACACTGAACCTGCTGGTGGCCTTCACGAGCATCCAGAGGCATGGAAACTGCTCTTCTGAACAACCGTGAAAACCTACTCTTAAATCTTGACACTAACACTCCCTCTTTCCTCTTGACTTCTCCTCTGCCTTTGACATAGTAAACCACAACATCCTGATTGCACTTCTCTGTGACACCCTGGGAATCACAGGTCAGGCTCTGGCGTGGTTAACCTCCTTCCTTTCTGACCGCCCATCCCAGTTGGAACCCGGGTCCTTTCTACTATCACTCTTCACACCTGTGGCATCGCTCAGGGTTCTAACCTATCCCCCTGGTTCTTCAATGTCTACATAGCTGTGCTGGCATGTGTGATTGCTAGCTTCACCTCTAAGTTCTAGTGTTATGCGGACGATCCGCAACTCTCCTTCAGGCTACCCTCAGCCACCTTCTCTACCATGCTCATATCTGACTGTCCACAATTCAGTCATGGTGTGCTGCAAACAACCTCTGCCTCAACGCTAGTAAGACTGAGATCATTTGCTTTGGGACTCCTGCTCCCGCTTTCCCACTCTCACTCTGGCCGGCCTTGCTTGGTCCTGTGCCCGCACCCACCTACGTGGCAAAAAACCTTGGGGTCATCTTCGACTTCACTCTCTCTTTCTCCACTCACATTTCGGACATCTCTAAAAAGTCCAACTACCAGCTGCACCTCCTCAGAGGTACTCTTCCTTTTCTCACCTTCCCCCAGAGGTTCATTGTCTCCAGAGCCCTGGTTCTCTCAAGGCTCGACAACTGCAACAGCCTCTTTCTCATCCTCCCTGCCTCTGCCTTGCGCACTCTGCAACTCATCCAGAACAGAACCGCAAGATTTATCCTTGGCCTCACCTCTCGGGCACTGAAATCCCTCCACTGGTTCCCCGTGGCTGCAAGGATCAAGTTCAAGATCCTCTGCATTGTCCACATGGCTTTCTGGGCCTGCACTTGCCTCATTGCTACTGCACTTGGTCAATGACCCATGAGAATGGCATCTCTCAGCATTCACCCTGACTAAATGGGCATACTTGGATCCCCCCACCTGCACTTGTCCTCCCCCTTCCATATCCTGTACTGTCTGTGCACTTGCATGATCTGAACGTACCATGCCTTGAAGATCGTCATCTTTTTTCCCCTGTGTCCCCTCCTGCATGGTGGCGCCTCTATGCTCTTGGAAAAACTGCAGAATCGCTGTCAGACCTATTTGCTGTAATCTACATTGTTAATTGAATTTATGCACTTACTCTGCTGTTTTTTTCTCCCCTTGTAACCTCCCTCCTTGAGCGCTTTGAAACAATTGCCTTGTGTATAGGCGCTTTACAAATAAACATTACCATACCATAGCATGCAGTCCAAAGAAATATCTTTGCAACATTGTAAAATCCATCATCATTCCTGGTTTAGAGTAGTGCTTTGTACTCTCCCAAAGTATGGAGGGAATGGGATGGGACATAGGCGTAAGGAAACATTACCCACCCTAGTGACTACTGTACTCCTAGTCCAAAGTTACCTTTCCTCCATACACAGGAGGTGGGGATTTAGGAGTAGTCATGCTACGAGCATGTGGCACGTCTCTGCTGACTACATTCTTAAAGGGCAAGTGTGCTGAGGCTTGCTATATCTCTGGTCCTGTCCCTGCTCTGCAGGAACTCCCAAAAGTATGAAGGAAAGGGGACTTTGGAGTAGGAGTACAGTAATCACTACAGTGAGTAAATGTTGCTATCTATGGCTAACCCATGAAGAATAATACATATTAAAACATTTAGGACTGTTCAGAAGTACAAACTGTAAGTCCAGACGTGACAAATTGGATTCTGCCTCTCAGGAGTACCAGTGTGAGCAGGGACAAAATGGCTCGCTCAGCGCTCACACTTCTACAAAACAAAACGCAAAACAATCATAAAGGTAAAACAAGGAAAGTAAAAAGATATACCTCCTTCAACCTTTTGTGGTAAAACGAGCAGAGGGCAGGCTATACTCCTAAGAGGGGTGTGGAGGTGAACCAGTAGTCACCCAAACAACACAGTATAACAGTCCAGAAATAAAGGGAATGTGCAATCGAAGTACTATATAAATGTAAGCACTTTAATAAAACACACCATGTGCAAGAGGATCAAAAGAGATTGCTATACAAAATCCCACCCCAAAGTAAAGAACAGAAGAGAAGTGACCAACTGGAGAAAGTATCACTCTGGGTATATTTCCAACGGTTGTAGATGAGGTACTACCAAAAAGGATATCTTGCTGAAGACAGGGACAATCGAGACCTAACCAGTCTCTAGTGCTCAAGTGGACTGTAGGGGCAGTTAATTGTCACAGTATCTGAATTTAGTTCTTGGTGGGCTGATGCGTCAAATCCGGATTCGAACAACGATGCAAATTGATCAGGCTAAGTCAGGCACGTAGGATTGTGGAGTCCTTGTCAACAAGCGGGTGTTGAGCATGGGCGAATGCTGTGATCAGTGTGGTCGAATGGTAGCGGTTCAAGTGATGCAGGTCGAATCGGTCCAAAGAACACTTTGATGTTGACCATGCCAGGATGGCTGGCATTGGTCGTGAAGTGGTGCTCGAGGTGTCGTTGATGTGCAAGAAGAAAAGGTGGCGGTTCTTCGGCAGGGAGCAGGCACTTCGGGCCTGGCAAGTGACGTCCTTGGCGAAGACACAATACGGTGTCGAGCTGCCGTTAATACAGTGCAATAGTTCGGCTGGTTGGAGGAACCTAGATACAAGTGCCTGCCCTCTTTCTCAGGATGTGGTGAACATGGAGCAACCAGTTTGGTGCGGGTGAGCAGGGAGCTGCAACTGATCTGGCCCTGCGGGTTGCTCTGAGGCCTTCGCAAAGTACTCGGGGACTGACTTCTCCAGTTCAGGGTCTGCTCCTCTGGAACAGAAGATCTTTTGCAGATTGTTGGTCCTTATCCATAGCACTGGCCACTCTCTATGTTCGCTGGGAGTGGTTCAGGTACAGGGCTTTCTTCTGTCTTGGACGTTTCTTTCTTCACCTGTGGCTGAGGTATTTGATCATTGCAGCTGTCCCAAAAGATGGCTAGGTGAGAATCGTCAGAACATCTCTTCGGCCTTAAAGGAGCCTCAAGGAACTGATGGTGTTCTCTTGAAACGGTGTGAGGCCCACTCGTTTTGAGGGCCCAAGTCTCCAGGTGATTGATATAAAGTTAGCCTGCTTTAGTGGACCAATCCCTGCTCCTGGCTGAAGTGGACTCTTCCCTCTTGAGTGCTTTGGTCCAGATGAAGTGAGAGAGACAGAAAAGAGAAAGAGAGACAGGGAGAGACAAAATGGTGGAAGACTTCTTCAACTGCCCAGATCACCCCTGCCTATCGTACTCCCACCCCCTTCCACGACTAAAAAACAAAGACCCATGAATGTGCAGCACCCTGGTGTAAGGCTACTATTTTTGAATGGGTGTGCCCCTTTGATACCTGGGCTTGGGACAGCTGCCTGCTGTGCAGCTGTCTCCGGGAGAGGGGGTTGCCAGCCCTCACAAGAGAATCAAAGAGAGGCCGGTTCCTCAGGGTTTCTGTTTTGCTGTGTTCTAGTATCGGCCCGTCTGACCGAAAGGGTAGTCAACAGGTACAGTACATTCTTTTCATGAATACAAAATAATAGAATGGCCACACACTATACTTTTTTAAAAGCATAAGCTTTATATGTGAAAAGGCAAAAGATAAGCATAATGCAAACAGGTAAGGAAACTTTGTAAAACCCATGTGCCATGGGTAAGAGTTCTCTAAAGGATCTTATATCTAGAAAGAAAATGAAATCATGGGTAATTAAAATACTTTTCCTATTCAGGTCAGCACGAGTTTCATGGGGGGGGGCAAGGAATATCAGTTACGTGGATTTGGGCAGTCTTTAGTGGCAGAGCGTTAACTTCTGCAAAGGTGTCACTAGGAGCAGTTTCTTGAGTTCCAGTGGAGGGAAGACCACATAAGATGCTTGATAATTTATTTATTTATTTATATTTATATAGCGTGCAAGCAGCCCAGGGGCATTGAGGCGCTGTTACTTGCAAGAGCATAGTTACATAGGTACAGGAATGGTAGCAGTCGTTGACACATTATGAATACTACAAAACATAATACTGTTGTTACAGATATTGCACTTGGTCATTATATTACAGCTTATGCATGCAGTGGGTCATATGTTAAGTGTTCATGCTGATGTGAAGGACCTTATGTGAAGAGAATGGTTTTTATAGCTTTGCGGAAGGCGATGAGGGAGACCTCACCTCGGATTGTGGGAGGTAGGGCATTCCAGTGGTTGGGTGCGAGATAAGGGAAGCTGGATCAGCTCGCTCTGGCTCTTTTTACTAGTGGCACAGAGAGCATGTTGGTATACGGTGATCTGGTTGGCCTTGTAGTGGAGATGGGGTGGATCCTTTGTGAGAGGTAGGCAGGAGCAGTGAGGTGAACACACTTGTGGGTCAATGTCAGAGCTTTGAAGGGAATCCTTTCCTTTATTGGGAGCCAGTGGGCTAATTTTCTGGTCTCAGAAATGTGTTCTCTTTTAGCAATGCCTTGGGCTGCCCGGCAACCCCAACGTTATTCTGATTGACTTGTAGCCTCTCTAGGTTTTTATTGGAGGTTCCTAGAAAGAGTACATTGCAGTAGTCAAGCCTAGAACCAGTGATGGGTCTGGCTATGTTAGTGCAGTTCTCTTTGGAGAGAAAGGCCCTGACTGCGTTGATAAGTTTAGCATGATATGCAGCTGCGGAGGCTATAGCATTGACTTGTCTATCCATGGATAGGCTGGAGTCCGGGTAGACTCCAAGAGTTTTGACAGAATCTGAGACAGGTATTTTAATGTTGTAGATGGTGAAGTGACTGAATTGTATATCTAGATTTTTTAGCGTGTCGGGGGACCCTACCAGGAGGAGTTCAGTCTTGTTGGAGTTGAGGCATAGTCCATTGTCTGCCATCCAGGCTTGGATGGTGTTGTAGAGGTTGTTGAGGGTCAAGGAGTCAGTGTCATAGTTACCAGTGAGGGTGAGAGGATCTGGGTGTCGTCGTCATAGTTGGTGTAGGAAATGCCCATAATGTCGAGAATAAGGAAGAGGGGTTGTGTGAAGATGTTGTAGAGGGTGGGGGAAAGGCAGGAGCCTTGGGGCACACCACAGTGTATGATGGTTGCTGAGGCAGAGGCTAGGTCGGAAAAAACTTGCATGGTTCTGTCTTGTAAGAAGGAGGTGATCCATGCTGTGGCCTTTGGGGAGAATTTGGCAGTGGAGGAGAGGTGGTGGCATAGGACGCCATGATAAACGAGGTCAAAGGCCGCGGATAGGTCAAGAAGTAAGAGGAGTGCTGGTTTACCCATGTCTCTGGCATCGTTCATCTGGTTTTTCAGGTAAAGTAGGGTGGTTTCAGTCCTGTTTTTGGGACAGAAGCCAGATTGGCGGAGTCTCAGGAGTTTGTTCTCTTCAATGAAGTGTTGAACCTGCAGGTAGGCTGCTTTGTCCAGTATTTTGAGGAGGAATGGGACAGTGCTGGTAGGTCTATAGTTGTTGGAGGAGGTGGGGTCGAGAGTTGGTTTTTTTAAGAGAGGGCGGACCCAAGCATCCTTGAGGGAGGCGGGGCTTTCCCTGTGGCAAAGGAGGCATTAACAAAGGCTGTCAGGAAAGAAGCTAGCGCTTCAGTGCAGTCTTTGATAATGGAGGCTGGGCATGCATCACCTTTGTAATTAGAGGGTTTTATGTTTCTCATTATATCGATGATGTCCTTTTCCTGAATGGATTTGAAGGAAAAAGGTTGGGGGGGGGGTCCAGGGCTGGTTGTGGGACAGAGATGTGCTTATTAGGTAGGGCTTGTTTAGTGGCTAGTATTTTGTTTTTGAGAAGGCTCAATTTGGTTTGCATGGCCGTTTGTATTTCATCACACCAGACATTGTCTTTGGTGAAAATCTGGGGGCCGGGAGTGGGTGTCTCTAGCTCCCTGAATATGGCAAAGATTT
This sequence comes from Ambystoma mexicanum, assembly GCF_040938575.1. Lineage (NCBI taxonomy): Eukaryota > Metazoa > Chordata > Amphibia > Caudata > Ambystomatidae > Ambystoma > Ambystoma mexicanum. Next base: position 995,769,440 of record NC_090926.1, on the reverse strand, counting down.
CATTTGTGCTAGATTGGGCTTCCGAGATTCTGGATTCAAAAGATTTGGCCTTTGCTTGGGTGATTGCCTTTTTGTATTTAGTGGAGTGGGCTTTAAAGAACATCTTATCTTTGTCAGAGTGGGACGTTTGCCACTGTGTGAGTGAAGCCTTTTTTTCGTTGCGGAGTGTGAGGAGGTCCGGGGTGAACCATGAGTTGGAGTGGGTGGTAGGTTTGGATTTGCGGGTTTGAGAGGGGCAATGGAGTTGATAGCTGCTTTGATGGCAACATTAGGCTGTTGCGAGTGTTTCAGGGTCTGTGGAGAAAGGTGGTCTGAAGGCTGGGCTTTGGAGGAAGGGCAGTAGCCTTTCCTTTGTGTGCTGGCGGGCGCTTCTAGCGAGGGAGGGTGGGAGGGGTTGGGGTGAAGGGGTGGCGGGGGAGCTAGTGTTGAGGATGTTAAAGGTGATGATATGGTGGTCAGACCATGGGGTGGGAGTGTTTCCAGTGATGATGAGTGGGCAGTTATGCTGTGCGATCCAGTCGAGAGTTCTTCCCTGGGTGTGAGTTGGGCTAAAGATGGTGTTCTTGTAGCCTAGAGCCTTGAGGGCTGAGTCAAGGGATTTGGCTGCTGAGTCCTTACTATCCAGGAGACCTAGGTTGACGTCCCCAAGGAGGATGGCTTAAGACTCTTTTTTGAGGTTGTCAGAGAAGAGGTGGATGAGAGAGGCTTGAAAGTATCCTGTTGGGCCTGGAGGGCAGTATATAGTGTGCACAGTGATGGTACAATGGGCGGAGAGGTTTATTTTGACTTTGAGGTAGTCGCTGTTGTTGTGCATGGATTTCTCTACCTTTCTGATAGATAGGCAGTCTCTGGCAATAATTGCTACACCTCCACCTTTAGAGAGGCGATCTTGTCTAGTGATGGAATAGCCAGGGGGCAGTGCGAGGGAGAGCGCAGGGCCGGAGGCCTCATGTAACCAGGTTTCTGAGATCATGAGCAAATCGAGGTCATGAGTGGTTAGGAGGTTGTGGATGTCTAGAGTGTGAGCATTGATGGACCTGGCGTTAATCATGGCGCATTTAAGATGGGGTTCACTAACGGCTGGGGGGGAGGTTCATGAGGAGAGACGGTGAGGTGGTAGACGTGGTTGCGCTGTGGGAGTTGGAGGAGTTGCACATCACAGATTTTACAATGGGGGCTCATTTTCAGTGGTGGTGGACACACGTGGGATGACATTTGGCACAATAGCATTCAAAATGGTGGTAGAAGAATTACACATCACAGATTTTACACTGGGGGCTCATTTTCAGTGGTGATGGACACATGTGGAGTTACATTTAATAAGGAGGCAGTACAATTGTAGGTGGGGTAAGGTACTTCATTGGCCGCTATATTGGCAGTAATTGTGGTGGCTGTAGGCTTTGAAGTTGGGCGGAAGAGTCTGTCCTTGTTAGCAAGTTGTGAGGGTGGCATGATACGTGAGCATAGCCGGGCATAGCGGGTGCTCGTGGAGAGGGGCTGTGAGCTGACGGTGGCTTGCAGAGTGCAGGCGCATAATCTGAAGCACCTTGTGGTAGAGCATGGGTTTGGGAGAAGCTTGCAGCAGTTATGCTTCTTACCTTCGGGATGCGTCATAGATTTGGGGCAAACGGTAGACGAACAGCGAAGAGCTGCGAAGAGCACCGGAGGTCTTTCCTTACGGCCTTCCCTGCTCGGCTTTGCCTCTCGGCCCTCTCCCCCTCCATATAAAGCAGGAAGGGAGCGGCGGCCGGGGCGAGGCAGCGAATCGGGACACGGGCCCGCAGCGGTGATTTTTACTGCACATTTTGTTGATTGTGCAGCCATGGTAACGGAGGCCATTTTGTCTGGGCTCAATGGTGCTTCTGTGCACGTGGCATCTGCTGGAAACAAAGAGGAATACACGGACGTTCCAAAACGAAGAACAGCTGATTCTGCTCTCAGCTGATCGGTGGTGCTTCGTACTCGCAGCGGAGCTGCAAAGATCACCGGAGGCCTTTCCTTACGGCCATCCCTGCTCGGCTTCGCCTCCCGGCCCTCTCCCCCTCCATATAAAACAGGAGGGGAGCGGCAGGCGGGGAGAGGCAGCGAATCGGGACACGGGCCCGCCGCGGTGATTTTTAGTGCACATTTTGTTGATTGTGCAGCCATGGTAACGGGGGCCATTTTGTCTGGGCTCAATGGTGCTTCTGTGCACGCGGCATCTGCTGGAAACAAAGAGGAACACACAGACGTTCCAAAACGAAGGACAGCTGAGTCAGCTCTCAGCTGATCGCTGGTGCTTCGTGCTCGCAGCAGAGCTGCAAAGAGCACCAGAGGCCTTTCCTTATGGCACATGAAGAAACAAGTGAAGAAAGGACTCACCAGTAATGCTGAAGGAAGTCAAGAAGTCAAGAGACCAATACCCTGGTCTGGAAAAAGCAGTTCTGCAGCAAGCTGTTTGTAGTTTCCAGATGTGGCTATTGTGCACGTTGTCGGGCGACCACGTCAGGTTCCAACATTGCCACACCATTGCAGGCGAGAGAGACGTTAAGTCCCTTGTGAAGAGTGATTATTGACAATTACGTGGTTCCTGGGTTGTGGGTCTGTGCCAGAGGAGCTGAAGGGTGAAAAGCTGTGGTCGGCTGTAGTAGGCGATGCAGGGTTCCTCCATCCTCCTCTGGGACACGATTCAAGTTCTGAGGCTGAGGGCAGGTTGAGGAGACTCTAGGGAAAAACTGTTGTTGAAGAAACTCTTGTGAAGTCACATCAGAGTGGAGCCAGCCACAGACAATGCCATAGAATAGCGAGTTTGATAGTGAAGTTGTAGGATCCAATGAGCTGTACTGGTCCCTTAAGCTTCCCAATGTGAGAGAGATGGAACCAGGGCACTTGTCTGCTGTTCTGGCATGAAGAAATTCTAGTCAGTTTGGCATGGAGAGAGCTCAGTGTCCTGGCAGCAAAGGAGTTTCCACTTCTTGATCCAGTGATGTAGGCACAGTCCGGGGCTTCAGGAAGATGAGGCTTACAAGCAGGAGCTGTGAACCAGCTGTCACTACCGTATCGGGAGAGGCATAGTGGGCTCCTTCTGCTCTTCTGACGTTGCACACCTATGCCGTCAGATTTGGTGAAGCGTCAAAAGACGCTAGTGGAGAGCTTCAGACCTTCTTCGAGTTACAGCAGTAGACAAGGTGAGTGGGTAAGGGTGTCTGTTTTAACTCCCCCTGCTCCCTGGGGGTAGTAATCAAACAGAACTATGTCATTGAGGTAGGCAAAATAGAAGTTCTCAAGACTAATGGGGCCATAATTGACCAGCGTCTGAAAAGTGGGAGTTGCATTGTTTAGTTCGAAAAGTCAAGATGCTGAATTCGTAAAAGCCCTCTGAGGTGGGGAATACCGTTTTCTCCTTGGCACGGCATGTTATGAATATTTGCCAGTTGCCCAAACTGAAGTCAAAGGTTCCTACAAGCACAACAGAACTGGACCAAGGACTGCTAGAGTGCTGTAGCACACCTAAATCCAACATCTTGGTGGCCTCTGCCTTGATGTGGTCTCTGACTATCCCAGACTCCCCAATGCTCCTTTCTTTAACAAGCACATTAGCCACATTGTCTTTATCATGTTGGCATGCTGAATTTACACCAGGTTCAAGTAAGAACAGGGAGGAGAATTGTTGTAGCAAAGTCCTACAATGTTCCTGCTAATGCAGAGTGACGTGTGGAAAGGGATTCACTCCTTTTACTGAGCCATCTTTGGGATTGCTTTGGAGAAGGTCTGGGAGAGGCTCACTTTCAGCTGTCAAAATCAAGATAGCCACGTCTTCTCTATGGGCTTTAATCTGTTGATGTGAAATATACTAGGGGGGGGGTGACACCTTGGGAATTCCCCCATCATTCAGGTAGTTGACTTCCCTAACTTTTGAAACAACTTTATAGGAGCCAGTCAATGGGCCTCATTCCGAGATTTGAGGTAGCCATGGCGCTATGTGCGCCATGGCTGCCTCCAATACCAGGTCCGTGTCCGGTCTGGTTGAATGGGGACTTACCGGGACATTCCGACCTGTGCGAACCCGGTAAATCCCCATTCAACCAACCATCCCCCATTCACATTTGAGCCCCCATAGGACTCAATGGGAATGGGGAAGGCGCTAATTACGGGCCTGCTAATAGCAGGCCTGTTATTAGCACCCTGGTCCCTTAGCGGGACCCGTAAAGAACGTGTGGTCAGACTACACGTCCTTTGCGGCTCCCGCTAAGGGATCTCGGAATTGGGCAGTAAGGGTTTAACGCCACCAGTCTCCTTACCAGTGACCGTTATCCCTTACCGCCCAACTCGGAATGAGGCCCAGTGTGTCCACCAAACCCTAGGCGTGGTAGACTTGATGATAAAAACTGCATGTCCTTCAGTTTGGCCAACCTGAGAAGAATTCGATCAGAGCAGTGTTTCATCAGAGCCTGTCTTGCTTTCAGGTTTTTCTTTGATGATGCCCAGGAAATGGCCTCCCATGTTCAAGGCTTGGATCGGGGCAGCAGCTTCCTAACCTTCTTTGACCTAGGACATAGGACTCCCACAGGGTCGCCAAGGAGCAACTTATATTCAGCTCCCTCTATAGGTACATCTCTGTATGAAAAGAGAAGTCATGCCCCCTTGAGGTACAGAGTCATGGCGCCAGGCCTGGGTAGAACCAGTTGCAAATTACTCCACTTGAACTTTTAGAAGTAATTTCCGACCAGGAAGCTCCAGATTTTGCTTGGGGAAGTCTTCTAGTCGTTAGAAGGTATTTCTTCTGAAGATGGTACCACTTACACCAGAGAGGCATGAGGGAGGTATTGGGGAACATTTAAATTGAGGACACCAGGGTAAAGCTTAAAACCAGTAGGGTTGGCATCACATTAGCAGGCAGGATTTGCTCAGAGTGCATGTGTCCGGTGGTTTTTATTTTGGGCCAATACCTATGATTGTAAAATTAAGAGATTAGTTTTACGGGGGCAATTCAGAAGTCCCCTGATTGCCCAGCGTGCCATCCTGGCTGTTTCTGGCGGATGATGTTCTAGGCCGCTGCAGCACCCACCTACCTAACCTGCAGCAGTCTTTCACTTCTCCTGGATCTCAACATAACACATAAGATCTGACCTCTGGCTCCGCTGGCCTCCGCCCACTTTCCCCGATCAAAATGATACACCGTGTTCGAATCAGATTGAAACCCCAAGGAAGTTTCTCATTCTGCAAGATCAATCAATCAAGCAAGAGCTGCCAAATTTAATCAGTGCATCTTACGAGGGCAGAGGTGATGCAGGGCAACACAGAGCTGATTGGTGCAAAACAATATAACTATATATTAACTATAATATAGCTTTTAACGACCCCGCAATTTTCTGTTCCCGCCAAATTTCAGTTGTTTTATTTTCCTTTTTCATTGCCGACAGAAATGAAGACGTCAAACTCCGAGGGCTGTTTTGCTCGTCCTAACTGCAGTGTCTGCTAAGAGGACTTGGCTCATAAAATACCCACCCCATCCCCACACATTTTGCAATTGTTTCAGTGATCTTTTTGTGTGAGAAGTGCACACAGTGGCATGTGGCATTAGCGCACATCCCCTGTGTAATGCATTCGTGCATGGCAGGCCCTGTCCTGGCATCAGGGGAAGTGTAATTAGTCGCTGTTGAAAGGCAGAGATAGCTCAGGCCCTCCACGGCCCCAGCAGATACCCGTGCACTCACTTGTTTGACCCTGAAACTCTTAATCAGGGCCAGTAATGTCTGCAAGGACGTGCGTGAGTAACTGTGTGCGTGGAAAGCAAATGCTAGCCTGGGTTCAAAGATCTGCTCCATGTTGCGGGGCAACAACCGGCACGTCACCCTCTGGTGTCAAACGATAGAGGACTTTCTTGTGATCCCTCCTGCGACCCCTTCAGACACATGGAAATCATTCACAGGACACAGATTCCAGTGGGTAAATGTGGGCCGTAGGAGTAAACTTACAGGTGACAGGTGACAGGCACAGCTTCAGTTTTTCTATGTTGAGCTGCAGCCATAAACTGTCCCCGGAGGGATAACAATTCCTCCCCAGTTCTTGCCTTCTAATAATCCCTGATCGCTCCTCTCTATATCATTCAAATACTTTCATAGAAACATCTTTTTACTATGAACTCGTTTTTTGTTTAACCATTTTACCGGCTATACACAATGGATTGTTCGCTAGATATAACGGGCTCAGTAACCCCCACCCCCTTATGATAGGGGCTGGTAGGAGTTCCAGCCACTCCCCCAACCCCTCAACTCCCTGTGACTTCCCAGTCGTCCTCTACTCCTGAGCGCTGTGACTACGCTGGTGGCTGTTCAGCACCCTTTTGGTTTCTGACAGTACTTTCTTGTTAGATGCACCATGTAAGCCCTCGCAGGACTGCAGTGTTGTGCGACGCAGGTGCACAGGAGACTCTGCCCGAGGACACGTAGCAAGGAGCACAACTTTCACGCTCCAGATCCTTTAAGAACCGAGGATCGGACCCTCTGCGGCAAAGCCCTTGCAGGACAAGGCCGCAGTGTTGTACGATGCAGGTGCGCAGGAGACGCTGTCCGACAACACCTAGCACGCAACACAACTTCCATGCTTCCGAGCCTTTAAGAACTGATGATTGGACCCTCCACAGCAAAGACCTTGCAGGACAAGGCCGCAGTGTTGTGCGACAGAGGTGTTTGGCAGCGAAGGGTTAGCGGCACAGATATTTCCGTCCATCTGTATCCATAAGGTAAGAAGGTTCAGGGAGGGAGTTTAGCACTGCTACACTCTACGCAACACCACGACCTTGAGCGTCCGTCCCCATCTGCCCGTCTCCACGTGCGCTTTCCCCCTGCAACTTAAGCTCTGCTTCTCCCGACCTTGTGCGTCCATCCCCTCTCTGCCCGTTTCTACGTGCACTTTCCTCATGCTACTTAGGCCCGCTTCTCCCGGCCTTGCGCGTCCTTACCCTCTCTGCCCGTCTCCACATGTGCTTTCCCAAGGCAACTTAGGCCCTGCTTCTCCTGGCCTTGCGGGTCCTTTGCCTTCTATGCCCGTTGCCACGTGCGCTTTCCCCACGCAACGTAGGCTCTATTTCTCCCAGTCTTGCACGTCCTTCCCCTCTCTGCCGGTCTCCACGTGCGCTTCCCCACACTTCTTGGATCCTTTCTCCCTTCTCTTCCTTCCCTCTCCTGGCCCCCAAACCCACAGCTGTGACTATTGTATATTTGTTGAATTGTTTGCATTTCTCTTCTTACTCCTCTAGGTCCCCCAGGGTTACTAGTGTTCTGCTTATTTTGTACTGTATTCGCATTTCCCCTAGGGGGCTCTCTACTGTATTATTGCACTGTCTCCTTCTCTTTAGGTCCTCCCCCTAACTGTGAGTATTGTTGTTACAGTACTCTGTGCTCACTGTACCCTTCCTCCTCTAGTGCCTTCCCCCTTTGTGTGCCCCTAGTGTGTGAGCGCCCACCCCTCTCAGTCTGCTCTATCTTCTCTAACTGCTATTCTATCTACTATCCTATCCCTCTCACTAAGTCTGGTAGGAAAAAGCTCAAAAGGGACATCCTGGTCTCCAACCCAGGCCTCCCTATCGCTGATACCTACACCAGTGCTTCCTCCAGACATACCCTCATCGACATCTTTTTTGTCGTTCTGTCTCCAGGCCTATAGACCACCATATGGTCTCTGCTCTCTCTCCTTTTTCCTCATCTACCATTAATGGTGGCACTCATTGGGAGGTCCTCCCGGTCCCCTTTCACTCCTCCAAGACCATCATTAATGTCTATCTGAATGGCACCGTCTTGGTCCAGGGCCCTCAGCTCAATCTCCGTCTTCCTGCGTCTTAACAATTTCCTTCCTTCTCCTGGTACCCTCCTCAGCTTCTTTTGCTGCTCTGCATCCTTCTTCCTCAGCCACCTCTCTGGCACCCTCTTCTTCCTCTCTGACTACTCTGCTATCTCCTTCTTCCTCCTCCGACCACTCTCGGGCACCTCTGACACCTCAATAGGGCGTACCTCATGCCTGTACCCCTCTACAGAAGTCTTTCAAATGTGGCAATCTGCTCCTCGTCACTACTCTTAATTCCGCTGACATCTGCCGACTCCTCGAAAGAACTTGATCTGGATGTCCTCGGTCTCACTGAGACATGGTTCATGGCCAGCTCTGTCACGTGTTTTGACACTCTCCTCCCTGATGGCTACAAATTCCTTTTCGAACTCAGAACCAACCGTCCAGGAGATGGAGCAACTATAATCTCTCCAGAGTGGATCCCTGCATCTATCATTCCTACGCAGGCCTACTCCCTCTTTGAATGCCTGGTCTGTAGACTCTCTATCTCTCCTAGCCTCTCTCTTACTATGGCCACCATCTACAGGCCACCTGTCCAGGTTGTCCTCTTCCTCTCCGAGTGGGCCGACCTCTCCTCCTCCCTCCTTGCCTCTACCTCCTCCTCGGAGGTCTCAACACACACTTGGATGCTTCTAGCCCTTCCTCTGGGCTCTTTCTCAATCTCTGTGACTCTCTCTCTCTCTATTCTTCCCTCTTGCCTGACACACTATGCCGGGCACACCTTGGATGTTCTTATCTCATCAGACATCCCCTCTCCAACCCTCTCACCACTCCTCTCTCTTGGACTGACCACTTTCTTCTATCCTCTCATCTGTCGCTCTCTGTCCCCCAGGTAAAGCCGACCCCAGCACTGCTACCCACCTTCTCAGTCACCCGGCCCATGAAGTGTGTGTCAGTAGAGGCTTTCGTCGCTACTTTCTCTTCTCCTCCTACACCTGCGGCTGACTCACACTCTGACACAGCCCTCTCTAACCTGCATCTCTCAAACTCTAACATGACTGATCTCCTTGCCCCTCTCATGAGGATCCGTCTGAAGCCCACATCCAAGTGCAACTCTTTGTAGGATTCCGACCTCGCCACCCTTAAACACAAGTGTAAGGTAGCTGAGAATAAGTGGTGGGCATCAGGCTCATCACTGACAAACTGGTGTGCTGCTTGCTCCAAAGGCAATATAGACTCTCTGTCCTGTCGAAGAAGAGAGCTTACATCCAAATCTGCGTCTCTGGGACCTCAAACAACTTGCTGAACTTTTCAAAATCTACAAGGAGCTGGCCAATCCTGCTGCAGTCTCCACCTCTACAGTCCCCTACTAGGCCCTTTGCGCAGCACTTGCTTATCACTTCACCACTAAAACTCAGGACATCCTGTCCAGTCCCGCCTCTTCCTCTCCTTCTATCACTCCGAGCCCCTCCCCAGCCATCTCGCCTCGTGCTTTCTCCTCCTTCCCCCTGTTCACTCCCGACAATGTTTCTAGACAAGTCCGATCTATGAAAATCTTGTCAGAGCAGTTGCTCCCCTGCTCCTTCAGAACCATAAAGGACCACATCGACACCCTCGCTACAGCCTTGTCCAATTTCTGCAATCACTCTTTTGCCACTGGAACATTCCCTTCCCCCCCTTGTGCACTCCCTTGTGCAACCCCCTCCTCAAGAAGTCCTCTGCCGATCCTTCCTCTCTGGCAAACTACCGCCCAATCTATATCACTCCTTTCCTTGACAAACTCCTGGAAAAGCTCACTCTCCATACTGAATCCGTTGGTTGTCTCCATGACCACCAGTCTAGCTTTACAGCAGCCAGAAGCATGGAAACTGCTCTCCTGAATACCCGTGAAGACTTGCTCTCTAATCTCAACTCTAACCTTCCTTCTGTCCTCATTCTCCTTAATCTGTCCTCTGCTTTCGATATGGTCAACCACACCATCCTGATCAATCGTCTCCATGACAACCTGGGCATCACGGGTCAGGCTCTAGCCTTGTTTACCTCCTTTCTCTCTGATCGACCCTCCCAGGTCCAATGTGGGTCCTTTCTCTCTACCACCTCTCTCTCTACATGTGGTGTCCCCCAGGGTTCTAACCTCTCACCCTTGCTCTTCAACCACTACTTGGCACATCTGGCCCACCTCATCTCTACCTTCTGTTCTAACTTTCAGTGTTATGCAGATGACACTCAGCTCTCCTTCAGGCTCCGGTCAGCCTCCTCCGCTCTCTCGCTCATACCTGATTGTCTATCCGCGATTCAGGAATGGTGTGCCTCGAACGGTCTCTGCCTTAATGCCAAAAAGACTGAGATTCTTCTCATTGGGACTCCTGCTCCCACTTTCCCTCTTTCATTCTGGCCGCCCACTCTGGGCTCTCTACCTGCACCTTCCTGTGAGGTGGAGAACCTTGGTGTCATCTTCGACTCCACCCTCTTCTCTCCTCACATCTCTGACATGTCTAAGAAGTCACACTACCATCTGCACCTCCTCAGAGGTGTTCTCCCCTTTCTCACTTTCCCCCAGAAGCTGAATGTCTCCAGAGCCCTAGTTCTCTCTATTCTGGACTACTGCAACAGCCTATTTCTAAATCTGTCTGCCTCTGCTCTTTGCCCTTTGCAACTTATTCTGAACAGGACTGCAAGACTTGTCCTTGGCCTCAAGCGCAGGGATCGTATCTCTCCAGCCCTGAAATCCCTCCACTGGCTCCCGGTGGCTGCAAGGATCAAGTTCAAAATCCTCTGCATCGTTCACAAGGCGTTCTGGGGCCTGGGGACCACACTATATACAACTCTCTCTTCCTGAGCATCGTTCTTCTTGAGCCCTCCACTCATCCACCTCCAACTCAATGAGGGTCAGACGGCTCACCAGGCAGAGAGTAGGGGGTAGGTCTCTGTCTTAGGCTGGGGCCTCCTTCCGGAACTGCCTCCCTGCCTCTCTCAAACTTGAGCAGGAGCACCTAAGGTTCTGGAAGCAACTCAAGATCTTTCTTTTCACTTCTGTTTTCTCGCCTTCTCCCTCTCATGCTGATGCTCCTGTCTGATCCGCTAACTGGTAACCTGGCCACCCACTGAACCTCACAGACACCAGGCTCCTGCACGACCAATAGACCCTTGCACTGCCTCCGGGCCTCCCACCCACTTAGGGACTGTATCTGCAACCCTACAGTCCCCTTCCTCCCTGAACTTACTTGAGCCACCACCCTGGCAACACTTACCGCGCTTTTGCCACTGTAACCCCCACCCCATCCTCCTCACACTTCTCTTCCCTCCCCGTTGCACTTGCATGATCTGAATGACACAAGGCCTAGTAAGCTTGTTGTTTTGTCCTCTCTCTGTCTACCCTTCCTTGTCTTGTGCGCCTAGAAACACTTGTATACAGGTGCGTTTTAAATTACTCATCATATCATTTCATGTAACTTTCTCTGCGGGACTTAGACCACCAGAGAGTTTTGCACAGTAATGGCCTGGCAGCCGCAGCATCTCACCCCTCTGATAGACCTGCCAAATTTGACTGATTAAAATGCGCACAGCCCAGGCTGAAATACACCTTACATTTCTCTGATGCAGCGGGGCATGCAGGACATGATTCTATCTTAAAAGGATGGCATACTGCACTGTTCAGAGCACAACTGAGGTTTTATCTATTTTATTTATTCATTGGTAATTTATAATGCGCCTATACACAAGTGTTTCAAGGCGCATCAAGGCAAGGGGAGGGAACAGGAGGCAATGCAACAAACATATTCTTACTAGGATGGGACATACAGAATGAACAAGTGCTATAAACGTAAGGGAACAGGATGGAAATGGCAAAGACACAGAACATAAAAGTGATCTTACTAGGCCTTACGGCAATTCAGAAAGTGCAAGTGCTATGCCATGAAAAGCAGTACTAGACCACGCAAGATCTAGTTTAAACGGTAGGCAGCACAGGCGGCACATGTTCAAGCAATGGTAGGAATCAGGGAATGAAAACAAAGCAGGGTTGCAAGTTGAGCAGTGGATACAGATAGAAAGCAAAGATATGGAACTAGTCCTGGGAGCAGATACACACAAGCGAAAGAACACAATCGGATGAAGCAGCAGGATGCAATAGGTTGATCAACACAAACAATGTCCGACAATGCAGACCAGGATGCAAGATCCAACGTGGCAATGGCAGACTAAGGAATAAAAAAGACCTGAGCAGATGTCGAGCGGATCCTGAAATTTACAGATGGGGCACGGCACAGGCAGTGCGGGCTGTCAGGGCGGCGAATGGTGATGCCTAGTTATAGTAGGCACAGCCTGCGAGCTGGATGTGCACGGCGGCGGGCAGGAGAACGTGACCACATCGGGAGTAGGGAGGGCGAAGGGAAACCACGCAAGTCAGAGCGCAGTAGGAAAAGGAGGGTCGTGAAATCCTAAAGGGAGACGTGGCAAAGGAGTAAGGAGGAATGGAGGGATGGGAGAACATACGACGAGAGCAAAAGAATGCCATACCTGCTAGGTGAATCAGCACTAGTGAAAGAGGAGGGAGGCATACGGCCACAGTTTGGTGGTTGCTGTAAGGAGGGCAGGGCCCGGAAAAGGTTCAGCCATGTTCCTTAATGGAGGTCCTTGCAGGGGGCTAGCTATACCTGCCGGCTCCTGCGCCTGCAGAGGAAGTACAAGGCCCTGGCCAATCCACTGTGAGTGAAGGCCGGCTCCATCCATTCACGCTTCATTGGTAAGGTGGCCGTATTTTACCTTACTGTATAAGAGGACTGACTGGCCGACGGCCATCTATCCCCCTCCCCCCCACCCATTATTTTGGGAATGGGCAGTGCTGCACGACAGGTTTAAACTTTGTGCGACTAAGCCACTAACATAAAGATTCTAGCGGATGCATCGATTACCATAAGTTATAATATGTTTTTTTGCAATTCAATAGTGCCTGCTGCCATAGTTTATGCCATCAAACCACTTTGCCTTTCAGAGACAAAGGAGGATTATGATAGAACATTCAGTAATCGTGGGGAGAAGCATGATTAATAGAGAGCTCAGTCATGGTCCAGCTAAGTAAAGCTCTATAAAACAACCCTGTCAGTTATATTTATGTGCTGCAAATTCGATACATCACATTGAACTTCCCAGTAAATTGTGCTAGCTGCTGTTGCCTGATGGAGAAAGCTAGCAGTTGTGAGTGACATGCCATGATGAATGTACCTTACATATAAAGACATTGGGGTCATTACGACCTTGGCGATAAGGGGTTAACGGCGCTGGTAAAGGTGCCTTTGCCGTTAACCCCTTACCGCCGCATTACGCCGGGCCTTTAGCGGGTCCCGCTAAGGGCAGCTGGTTTTACCAGGCGCCTTTAGTGGGAGCCACTAAAGGACCAGCATGCTAACAACAGGCCCGTTATTAGCATGGTCCCCATTCCCATTGAGCCCTATGGGGGCTGAAATGGGAATGGGGAAGTACCGGGTCCGGGTTCCTTGAATGAAGAATTACCGGGCCCTCCAAGGTTGGAATAGCCCGGTAATTCCCCATTCAGGGAACCCGGTATGCGGTATGGGGGTAGCCATGGTGCTAATAGCACCATGGCTACCTCCAACCTCTTAATGACCCCTATTGTGCCTCATTATGACCCTGGCGGAATGGGTTTAACGGCGCCGGTAATGGTGCCGGCGCCGTTAAACCTATTCCGCCCTATTACAAGGTTCCCTCACGAAACCCGCTCTGGACGTCTGGTCAGACCAGACGTCCTTTGCGGGTCCCGCGAGGGGACCTGGGAGCTAACAACGGGCCCGTTATTAACGGGCCCGTTGTTAGCTCCCTCCCCATTCCCAAGGGCTCAATGGGAATGGGGATGGGTACATTGAATGAGGAATTATCAGGTCCTCCAAGGTTGGAATGGCCCGGTGATTCCTCATTCAAGGAACCTGGACCCGAGTTTGGAGGCAGCCATGCCGCAAATAGCGGCATGGCTACCTCAAAACTCGTAATGAGGCGCATTACCTGTGATCGATTTTATTTTACCACCCCCTGGCAAATCTATTGAAGATTGGGCATGCGTCTGTAAAACTGTGCACCCATGCAGGATCTTGGGCATGTGAACGCAGCACCTGCAGCTGCAACAAAGCAACTAAGGACGAACTAAACCACAAAGCTTAGGGAAAAAAGAAAAGAAGAATGGGAAGCTACAAACTGACAAAAGTGTGGGCACAGACAGGACTAAGCTGGCCAGGCACGTTTCCCCTTGACCTCATGTACATGAATGGTATGCCCCTCCAACTTTATTGGACTCTCACCATTTGAGATCCTGATGGCAGGACCAATGTTCCTTCCTCTGTGAACAGGTTGCCTTTGGCACTAACTGATGATTAAGTTCTGGCATATTTCAAACACCACACTTCAGTCATGAGACAGATCTATCGCCAAGTCAACAAGGGCCAACCTGTGCCAGGCCAGCAAAAATTACATTTAGTGCAGGAAGGAGATCTGAGAAACTACACCCACAGTATAGACTATTTTTTCCTCAAATATCTGCCCTCAACCCCTCTCGGAAACACTGCTGACATTGGAACCGTCAATCAGATATTTTTGGACCCTGGTCCCTTTAACTGTGATTTTGTTGGGCATTGATATTGTGACTGTGAACATTTTGTATTGATATTTAGAATAATTTTAATTTCCAGTTTTACGTTTTGAATTTTCATTTTGAATTCATATTTTTGTATTTTCATATTTAAAATTTTGATTTTTAGAGCTTTGAGTTATAAAGTTTAGTTACTGAATTTCGCTCTTGAATGATAAATGACGATTTTAGATTTGTCCATTTTTTTTGTTTTTGAATTTTGATTTTCAGATTGTGCTTGGTTTTTGAAGCTTGATATCTCGTTGCAAGCTGATATTCTTTTCAGTTCTGAATTAATTTGATTTTTTTTTAACTGTAACATATGAACTGTAACATGTGTGAGTAGCGATGTTTGGATACAGTGTAACCAGCTCACTCTGCTTTAAGTGCTTTAAGTGTATTTTATTTTTACATGTTCTGTTCCAGTGTACCAGTGTTGCCTCTCAACTCTCATTATTTTACTTTGCCATGGGCCCACCTTTATGTACCAGCTTTTTGATCTCTTTCTAGCTTGCTTCTTCTGAGATTACTGCTTTCCCCTGGATCTAGTGAACTTTTCGTCTGCTCTCTGAAGGACATGGCGGACAGAGAGACTCTGACTCATCTGCACAAATCTGCCAATCCGTAATGTCTACCATCAGCCAGTTGTGCTGCCATTATTCCTCCCTCCTGTGTTAATGAACTACCAAGAGAACTCTTTCATCCAGATCTGCCATTCTGCAGTTCGCAGACTTAATCAGAGCTTCTGCTGGGTCTGTGCCCATATGCCTCCCCATCAGGGTGCATAGTACCCACTCCAGGCCTTACCTGCAAGTGTCTCCTCCGCCATCCCGTGAAGCCCAGTGCACATCTGGAAAAAGCAGCTCTAAATGGGTGGTACAGGGCCACCTTCTCTTTGTGCTTCAAGTGGAAAAGCAAAGAAGGGGCAGAAGATGGACCACCAGATGCCAGTCCATGCTTCTCCGGTCGCACGAGCGCCCACTGGTTATGAAGAAAATGGCAAGATCTAACGTGGACTGCCCTGAAGGACCAGCAAACTGGGCGTAATCTGCCTGTGCGAGTGCCCCAACTAACTTCTGAACAATACAGACCTGCCCACTACCCTATATTAGCTGCCGGGTAAGGAAGCTACCCTTGCCTGAATGCCACTCAACAGACACCTGGTTGGCACCTGAACACCTCTTCTGTATCTGCAGCATCAAGGCCTACAATCAGCTGCCTAAATCTGGAGTGGTAGCTGTGCCTTGGGCCACGTGGTGCCCGCCATCAGGGTCTGAGGACTCAGGGGTGGTGCCAACAATAAGGACCTTCTTTTTATCTCCATTAAGGCAAAGCCAATTCTTGACCAACCACAAATGGACGGCGGAGGGACATGTACCACACCGTTCAGCCGTGGCAAGAAGAGAGAGATCAAGCTGCACCAAGATCTGAGTGTCATCCGCATATAAGAAACACTGAAACCCAAAGAAGTGAATCAACTTAAAAAGAGGATGGACATAGAGATTGAAAAGAAGAGGAGAGAGAGCAGAGCCTTGTGGAACACCACAAGTGAGGGGCATAGGAAGTGAAATAAAAGGAGAAAGAGAAAGAGACTGAATACAGTCAGAAAGGAAAGAACCAAAACAGTCCAGGACCAGGCCAGAGACACCTTCTTGTGACAGCCTCTCCATGAGGATGGCATGATCCACAGTGTGACATGTGGCGGAGAGGTCCAGCAGGATCAGGGTTCCAACACCACCGTGATACACAATCTGGACCAAATCATTCACTGCCGACACCAGGACTGATTCTGTTCTCCGGTCAGACCTCTTCTGGTTCTGAAGCATCAAGGCCTACAAGCAGCTGCCTAAATTCTGGAGTAGCAGCTGTGCCCTGGGCCACATGGTATCCACCATCAGGGTCACCAAAGAAAGACCTCCTGGCAAAATCCAAATGAAGTCCTGATTCCGAGGGTCAAATGTCAGAAGCGGCCCCACAGACTGAACGAATTGTGGTGGTGCAAAATCCGAGGCGCGGTTTGATGTGTTCTTGCAATTTTACACATTGGGAGGTCCTTTCCTCTCCTCTCCTTCTCTTTTCATATCACGCTGCAGGCTGTGGGCTCAGTGGGGAGCTAGCAAGGCAAACCTTGCCAGGGGCCTGACCGGGCTGGTGCCGTAGTTGCGAGGGCCAACCGGCCAGAGTTGAGAATTGGTGGCAGCTTTTGTTTACCTCATGCCTTGTGGCTTTCCAGCCAGGAATTGTGGATCCTACGGTGATTTCTGCTGGGAAAAGCTGTAGTTGGGAGAGCAAGAGCTGAAATGTAAACAATTTATTATTTTTGCTTCTAATTGCTTTCTTTATCGCTTAGCTGTGGCTATTGCAGATACCTACTCCTGTGGTCACTGTCTGGTCCTCTCAGCTGCCTGTAATATTAATGGACTGAGGAGGGGATAGGAGTTAGCAGGTGCCACATACATTTGTCATTCACCAAGTTCCCAGTATATAAGTAGCTAACAGGAGATTAAATACCCTTTGAGACACCATTCGTGCACTGTGTCCGGGAAAGTCTTAGTTTGGCAGTCTGCAGGTTTGTATACTGAAGTTCCCAGTACATAAGTAATTAACAGGAGATTCAATTACAACTTAACCTTGAGCGTTGACTGTTGGGTCACTGTGTGTAAGTCCCTGCAAGTCTTAGTGAGAGCAGTTGACACTGTGCAGGCTTGCAGTCTGAAAGCCGTGGTGTGTCTACTTTCTGTTAAATAGAAACCATGCAGGCTGCATACAAATCTTATCACCTACACAGCAGAAATAACTTTAGAAGTAAGCTGACATTCGAATCTAGCAGGAACTTTAAAAAGCGCATTCATAGTAAACCCCACGCAAATGCTACTGTAGAAGGAATTGTAGCGGCTGCAGAAGACTTGCATACGCGCCACCTCATTCTCCAGTACAACAAAGTAAAATCACGTCATTCACAAGGCCTATACCACAGCCGCGTAACACTGGAGCCCAAGCAGAATCGATGTTAGACATACAAGATGCACCAGATCATGAGGAGTCTATAATGACAATCCAGTGGACAATAATTCCCTCCTTAACTTGTGCCTAAATCTATGAAGGGAGTCCATTGGAGAGTCCTTACAAGTATTGAATAAGGCTAATTTGACACCATCCGAAAACATAATTGGCATTGCGTTAACCAACTAATCTCCCCATTTGGTGTGTATATCAGTAAGTGTGTATGCTTAGTGGATGTGGTATTGGAAGCTCATAGACAAGATTCTAGTCTTAGGTCTGAACATATAAGTCCAGCGGATGGCAACAATTCTGATAACTGGTCATATGAGTCCTTGGACTTGGAAGAAATTATTCAAATAGAACCAGCATCTCATACAGCAACATCAGAAATACATGCTAAAGAAAAGGCAGATAATACCACTGTTTCACAAGCTAGCCTTGAGCATAACCAGCACAACGGAAACAAGGGATAACCTCAACTTAATAAACGTGGCCTTGTGAGAAGACAAAACAAGAGGAAGCGAAGAGCTGAATTAAGACGACAACGGGCTAACATGGATCAATCAACAACTGTGATGATTGAGCCAACTGCTAAGTCTCTGCTGGAATTTCGATTGACCTAGGATCAGTCGCTTCCAAAAAGTGTTACTGAATTCAGCCTAACCAAACTTAAAACGGATAATAGGAATTGGATTTGATCACATAAACAATGGATGGCCACTGTACAGTGGCATTTGATGTATAATGCACTACAACACCATGATTCTCGTAGGTTTTGGACCATCTATAATTGCTATACAGCGACTATCATTAATAATAACGAAATAAATCCAATATCTGCAAAAAAAAGGGGAACAATACATTAGTGAATTATATCACCACAGTGCATCATTAAATTAAAATGTTCTAGAGCTCCAGGATCAGATAAAGTGGCAAAAACAAAACAAATCCTAGTGGATGGTGTACGATTTTGGGAAATGTATTTTCCGTAGTAATAATAATAATGGCCTCATCCCTAATATTTGGAAAACGCCAATTTTTATTTCTGTTTATAAATAGGGGCTGAGATCATTACCTGAAAACTATTGAATCCTAGCAATGGTCGACTCCCTGCCGAAAGCGTTCTGCCAATTCATTTTATAGCGAGTCAATAACTGTATAGCAACTAATAATATACTAAAACTACAACAGACAGTCTTCTGTAAAGGGATGAACAACCTTGCTAACATATGGAGTTTATCAGTTTTAATTCGATCTGCACGTGCAGAAAACGAGGAGTCCTTATATATCATTTTTATTGATTATAGGAAGACATTCGATGTGGTAAACAGACAGAGACTATGGCTAAAACTATCTCTGTGGGGACTTGATTGTACCACACTTCATTTTATTATGGCACTATATTCAGATACTTTCGTTCAGATAAGAATCAACCAGGAAGGGGAGCTTGGGGATGCTATTCCAACAAACTTTGGTTTAAAACCAACAACCTCTAGCCCCGCTGTTATTTAATTTATATTTATCAGACCTGGAAGATTCATTAAGTAATTGCCACAATTTGCCCCCATAAATCAGAAATCAGGGCGTTAGTTGATTATCCTTTCCGGATGACACGATCATCTTGGACCACACTCCAATAGGACTCCAACATTCCTTGAAAGATCTTCAAGATTACTCTAAGCATAATGGACTTCATATTAATTTGGGTAAAACTAAAATCATGATTTATCTATGTTGGCATGCCTATTTATGATTCCTGTAATTATAAATTGATGGCTAATGACATCACGTGCAAAGCCACAAAACAAATTCTATGCAACTAAGTCATGTATATCCCATGGGGGTGCGGGGGTGTTATTCAACAGACGGCTTTCTTAAAAATGTTAATGCTTGCATTGTTCCTAGCACTCTCTATGGATTACATATTTCCCATGATAGAGAACTCGGGTGGCTTAGGGTGCTTGAGGGCAAAATCTGGCTAAATGTTTTGGGGATTTTCCCGAACACCCCAGTTGAGGCTTTATGCAATGAATTGGAAGTCATGTCCATGCTTACTTGCTTCTAGATACAACAGAGTATGTTTCATCTGAAAATCTGTGATTCTAGTGCAAAGAATGAGAACATTTAAGGCCTATTTAAAGGCATGTTGTACTTAGATTCCCCGCCTGGGATTTTGAAGAAATGGCTTTGCGACATTAAGAATTGTAATGTCACTATAGGGTTTACAGCAGAGTTCCCTAGTAATATCGGCTTTGACATCAAGCAGATTAAGAACAAAGTTGTAGAATGGGATAGGATACATAATATCGATTGCCCTTCTACTAAGTCCATGTATCGAATGTATACTACTCAAGGATTCCTGACTGGAAAACCTTTTAAGTACATCTATAATGGACGGTCCGAGGATTTATTATGAGGATCAGGGTTGACCAGCTGACTACCATGGAAAGACAGGGTGGCTGGCTGAAGATGCCTTATGGGGAAAGACTGTGCCGTATTTGTAAACTATGGGCCTCATTACACGGACGTCGGTAAGGGTTAACGGTCACCGTTAATGGTAACGGTGACCGTTAACCCTTACCGCCGTACTACGAGGTCCCTTTGCGGGTTGGGGAATTTAACGCCTGCTTTTTGCAGGCGTTAAAACCCAACCCGCAAAGGGACCTTGGGGCTAATTACGGCACCGCACATTTGCGGTACCGTAATTAGCACCTTCCCCATTCCCATTATGCTCTATGGGGCAAAAATTGGAATGGGGAAGGGAAATGGTGGAAGGGGGAATTACCACCCCACCAACCTTGGAGTAGGGCGGTAATTCCCCTTTCCGCCAAGGCGGTGCCGGTAATTTACCGGCATGGACCAAGGTGCTAATAGCACCTTGGTCCACCGCCTACCGTGTAAAGAGGCCCTATGTATTGAAACAGCGTTCCACCTACTGACAGCATGCCCAATTTTAATCAATCTTTTATCATTATTATAATAATTATAATTGTTCTTTTATAACACGCTTAATACCGGGCACAAGTTTCTAAGCATGAGCCTGGGATTCAAGTTTGTGTTGCTATGTTTGTCTTGCTTTCAAAACAAACATGTTCCCCTGAGCTATCCTCCTGGCCCTCTATATACCAATGGCTATAGTAATGTGATTATGGACATAACAAGTGTGCAAACAGATCAATTCTGGACACACCTTTATTCAGGAAGCACTTCAAAATAAAATTATGCAGCATTCTATAAATGGGAGTTGATTAAACAAGAGTATCTTAAACTCAAAGAATGAATTGAATATGCAAATGCAGTTGATAATTTTAAATGCTATGAAATTCAAATATGTATGTTCTTTTTTTAACTATGTTTTCATTGGTGTTTTGTTTTAGTATTTTATATGAAATGTTATGTGAAATTTCATTATGATACTTTTGCCCAAATGGTAAAATTGCTAATAAACACCCATTTAAAAAAAATAATAATCATAAAATCCAAAACACCTGTGACCTAGCCCATAACATAGTGAACACCTACTCTCCTCTGATGGACACACAGAAGTATGGCACCACATTCATACTCCAGATGGGTGTCATGAGAGTAGGTAGGGCTGTATATCAGTTGCAGGAAATTCTGGAAGTTTTGGTAAATGAGGCTGCTGTCTCACTGGGAACATTGGCTACAGAGTAGAGGGAATTGAGAAAACTAGCTCTCAAATACCACAACATGATATTGGCTTCCCATAGTGGAGTGTGTGCACCTGTAGGATCATAGCAGGGTATATTTGTTCCAGACTCCTCTGATGAAATCTTTGACAAAGCCATTCACACCACCTTCTTTGGGGCCATCCCCAAAGATACATCCAAGGACTTTTTGGATGGAATAAAAGACTGGTTCAGCTCCTTCTGGGAAAACTGCTTTCATATGTCCTGTGTGCTGTTGGGAGTTGGCTGCATTCATTACCATCTGTACACTACTCTGTTGCCTCGTATCAAAGTATTGCCAGACCCCTGGACACTACTTAACCATGGCTCATATCCCCCTCACATCCTGGAATCTGGACTCCATAAACAAAGAACTTTACAGACTGGCCAGGATTGAGGTGTGATGCTAGTCCCCAGCCCAGTTGATGTGGTCCCTTTTGGAACCAAGGTGGTCTGTGGAAATGGCAGTCTCTACCTGTGTTTCACCTATATGTCAGTTGTTGTTTACTGTGGGTGTTCTGCAATTTCCATTTTACCAATGTATAGCGTGACCTTTATTTTCCCCAAATGTATTTTCCTTCTTCCACTGCATGTGCCTGTATATTAATTTCTCCTGCCTATGAATCTACCCACTCACCCCTGACTACAGTTTCTGTGCTGTTTATGCTTTTGGCTTATTTATGCTAAGTGCTTGAGTCTTCCCCTCTGTGTGTATTGTGTCCTGTATTTAACTATTGTATTAATGTGTCACTGCACTTAGTTTGAACATTGCCTGCTCACTGCGTTTTGTACTTTACATTATGATCTCTATAATTGCTTGTTTTCTGGCACACTGGGCATTGCCCACCTTTACCCTATGGCCCTGCACTGTATTGATAGCAGACATTGGGTCACATTATGAGTCTGGCGGTAGCCGTGCCGGTAAAAATGGCAGTCATTTTTTTCCGGCAATGGGGATTTACCGGGGCATTACAGCCCCGACTGTCCTGCTAATTCCCCATTGCCGGGCGCTGGGAAATATTACTCCCCACTCCCATTTGACTCCCATTGAACTCAATGGGAATGGGGAGGAGGGATGCACCAGCACTGTGTGCAAAAGTGCCGGTGCATCCGTCAAGGTCTGCAAGCGGGTGCCGTTCTGTCTACCAGGTCAGACCTGGTGGGCTGAAAGGCACCCGCTCGCAGAAATCAGAGTATGCCGGTCCGGTAACAATGGTGCGGATAGCTTACCGGCACCGCTGTTACCGGACTGGCATACTTATAATGAGGCCCATTGTAGGAGGTTGTGGGACTCAATACATGATCCTTTCCCAGACTTACACTCCCTCCAGGAACCAGTTCTACCTGTTGCTCAGCTGCAGCCTGTGACTGGCCCCTTTCAACTCTTCCTTAGAATGTGTGCCCAGTCTCCGCACCATATGATTTCCATCTGCCCTCCCCTGGGAAAAACACACAAATGAGTACTCCCCTCTTGTGGGGATGGGTGGGGGTAGCTCTGGAGGAACACCCGAGGATGTGTGCCCACCTGTCCCTGTAATTTCCATCTCCCCTTCCCTGGATACAACCCAGAAATTAGTTCTTCCCTTTTTGTGGGAATGGGTTGGGGTGGGCTCTGGAAGGACACTTGTCCTAATAATTAACCTTCTCTTTGTCATGTCACATCATGGGAATGTGTGTGAGCCGGTTTGCTCACTTGTCACACACCCTGTGATCCTCTCTTCTCTTCCGGCCACCCTAGCAACAGCCAGAAATCAGTTCCACATGTTGTGTTCCTGGGTCTAGGTGGGCTCTGGAGGGGTAGAGGCATCAGCCTTATCAGTGGACAGAGGACCTGGGCTCAGTCTCTATTTTTGGGTTGCTGGTGAAGGTGTGCTGACAGGTGGGGGGGCAGAGAAGCTGAGGAGGCCCTTGTCAGCAGGTATCCTGTCCCTGTCGTCCCTTTTCCATTCTTCCCCTTCTCTCCTCCCCCAACCTGCTCCTCTTTTCCAATAGTAGGCCTCCTGGCCTCTCTGCTTCACCTTGCGTCTCTCGCCCTGAACGTCTCTTTCTCTGTGCCACTCTTGCTATTTGCTTCTCGCTCTCTGTGCCCATCTCTCTCTCTCTCTCTCTCTCTCTCTCTCTCTCTCTCTCTCTCTCTCTCTCTCTCTCTCTCTTTCCTCTCCCTTTGAGCACCTCTCTGTGCCTCTCTCTATGAGCCCCTCTCTCTCTACCTCTCTTTGTTCCTCTCTCTCTCTCTGCCCCCTCTACCTCTGTGTGCCTCTCTCTCACTCCCTTTCTCTATGAGTCACTCTCGCTCCCTGTGCCTCTCTCTCTCTTTGCCCTGTCTCACTCTTCCTTTCTCTCTTTCTTTCCCCCATCTCTCAGCCCTCACTGTCTCTGCCAGCCCTCTTCTCCCAGAATCTCCCCACTGGTTATTTGCCCCTCCATCCCAATTTTCTCCCCCTCAGTGCTCGCCAGCTGCCTATTCTTTCTTCTCTCTCTCCTCTCCTCTCCCTAGTCTCTCTCTCTCTCTCTCTCTCTCTCTCTCTCTCTCTCTTTCCTCCTTCCCAGCAGCCTCCACACTCAAACATTTCCCCCCTCAGACCTTCCCCTTCCTCCTTTGGGTTCCTCCCCCCCTGCATCTAGGAGTACTACCCAGGTCCCCAGGATCTCATGCCAGTGGGTGTGCTTAGCTAGCATGCCTGCCATCAATGCCCTGCCTTGTGCCCACAGCCCATGCAGACAATCATCTGTGTCCAGTTTGCCTAACTTACTCTGCTGGCAATGAGTCTACTTCTCTGCCTGTAATAAATCTGTTCCTGACTGCTGCAAAGACTTTGGTGCCTTCATTTGTGTTCCCACATTTCGGTGTAGCCTGCCTGTTACTGCCTGAGGGGGCCCCAAGTCAGCATACACAATGCACCCTCAATGGGGTCTGTCAATTCCCTGGCCCAAAACTGTGGCCCCAAAACTGTGGCTCTGCATGGGGTCTCCCGAAAGTGTTATCTAATTTTGACCTGTCTCCAATGTCCACAGCGTGGTAGTGGTTTTTGACATTTTTATTTTATGGAGTAATCGAAGCGATTATGTCAAGCAAAGGTTTGCTGTCCCCAACCAAATTCGTAATCGTTTCTCCAATCCTCTGTTGGAAGCATGTACATGGGTTTTACAAGTTAAAATACAAAAATGTGTAAAACAGTGTGGAAACAATTAAAGCACCTTTTGATTTGAGAAGTCCCTCACCACTTATAACTGAAAGACCTGTCCACTCGTGTTGTATTACTGTTTAAACAATTTTTTTTACTGTACCTAAAGAATAACTTTCATCACCGCCATCACTTGCCTGGCTAATCTGCTTGCCATAGAGAATTTCATCAACCAACACCCCTCTGCCGCCTAAATAATAAGTGGGTGACCGTAATGAAGACGACGACAGGGTAAAGGTATAAAACTAAAATCTACTACAATGTCGGCTCTTCCACATCGAAGATGACATTCCTACAAGACTAACATTCGCCGTTATAAATTGCAGAAGGAAGTATCAAGCACATGCTGGCCTTACAATCCTAACCCCGCTTGGCTCGTACCTTTGACCGCGATTTACAAATATGCCTGTTGTTATGTATATACTGTTAGAAAAATATATGAACTTGAAACATAATATCAATACTTTAAACAAAACAATGCACACTGCAACCCCATCGCCCAACTATTCATGAAATGATAAAATGTACTTGTTCCTCCTGCCCATATCCACACCAAGGTCGCCCACAGAACAGAACGTCTTTGTGAAAATGGGAAGGGAACATGGAGCGTGAGAAGGTTTCCACATCAATATGCATAGGCCGTGACCAGTGGTAAAATCAGCGGTAAAATCTGCTAAATCCCAACATTATGCAATTCGCATCACTTCCTCTTCTTGCGCATCACGAGAATTGTTAGGAGTGACGTAGGAGCTTTCGGACCCAGTTTTAGCTCGGTCTGACTTGTTTCACTCCCAAGCAACCTGTGATGCTATTAGTCTTTTTTTTCTCCGAAAAAATGTGAAAGATTAGAACATTGATTATGTCGGCCGGACCAAGCTCTGGGAAGTTCTGCCCTCAGACTCCTTTTAGTGGGGAAGGTTTTTCCTGTTTTGATCCCATCTCGGATGAGATCACATGGCTGGCCTTGCGTAAACTTAAATCTTCCCCCCGTCTGACTCTATTCCTTTGAAGGTGCTGCAATCATTACCTCTAGATGTGATCCCACTGCTCACTGCAGCGCTTCGACAGTCCTTTGAGAGTGAGATTATTTTAGCTCCTCTGAAACATGCAATTGTGGTTCCTTTACTAAAGGATCCTTCACTTGATACTTTGTCCCCCGCTAATTACTGCCCAATTTCGTTCCTCCTGGATGACTCCTCAGCTTTCCAGGTTTCTGGAGAGTAACGAGAGGTTGCACCCTTTTGAGTCTGGCTTCAAGCCACTGAGGGGTACGGAATCAGGTATGGTCTCGATGTTGGATGATTTTGCTTTGGCCCAGGAGTGCAGGGAGGTTGGAGTTTTGAGTTTTGATTCTTCTCGACCTCTCTGCAGCGTTTGATACCATTGATCACACTATCCTTCTCCAGAGCCTGCAACAGGCAGGAGTGTCAGGCCTAGTTTTGGCTTGGTTCTCTTCCTTTCTGAGTGAGACTCTCAGGCTTTTTTGCCCCACCTGTGCACATTTTGTGTGAGGTATAACAAGGCTCTTCATTGTCTTCTCTGCTTTTTAATTTATATGTGTGTCCTCTGGCTATTTTAATTGAGTTGTTGGGTGTCCGTTTCTGTACTTACACCAATGACACTCAATAGATGTTTTAATTGAACACCTTATCGTCTGATTCTCTGGCAAAGCTTAGATTCTGCCTTAGTGAGATCGACCTCTGGATGTCACAGAACTGGCTGAAACTTAATGGGGACAAAACCGAGATTATGGTGGTGGGTCCTCCGGAGTCACATGCTCTTTGGCAGTGTGATGTTTTGACCTGACGTATTGTCATGTCACGCGGGAGACTGGGGTCTGCCGCTCCCATTTCCTCCTGGCGAGTCTACCCGCGCGTTCGCGTCTGGGGACTCGCCGGGAGGGGAGCAACGGATTACAGGGCCGGCGGCCTTCGGCGCATGCGCGGAGGTCCTCTCTCTCGGTTCCGCGCATGCGCCGTGGGGGCTTGCCTTCCAAGCCTCGTTCTGGGTTCACCGGCGCCCGGAAACGGAACGGTTTGCGTTCCAGGCCTCTCGGGCGCCGGCGGCCCATAAAAGAGGCCGCTAGTCAAAGCTGCCCGCGTCTCAACGCGGTTTGCTTCGCTTTCCTCGTTGTTCCTGCCCAGCCTTACCTGTGGCCTGTCCTGGGCCTACCTGCCTCCAGCCTTACCTGTGGCCTGTCCTGGGCCTACCTGCCTCCAGCCTTACCTGTGGCCTGTCCTGGGCCTACCTGCCTCCAGCCTTACCTGTGGCCTGTCCTGGGCCTACCTGCTTGCCTCCAGCCTTACCTGTGGCCTGTCCTGGGCCTGCCTGCCTCCAGCCTTACCTGTGGCCTGTCCTGGGCCTGCCTGCCTCCGGCCTTACCTGTGGCCTGTCCTGGGCCTGCCTGCCTCCAGTCCTTACCTGTGGCCTGCCCTGGGCCAGCCTGACTCCAGTTCTTATCCGGGTCCTGTCCTGGGCCTGCCTGCCTTCAATCCTCACCTGGGTTCGGCCCTGGGCCAGCCAGCCTCCAGCTACTACCTAGGTTTTGCCCTGGGTCAGTCTTCCCTCAGCCCATTCCGGAGTTCTGTCCTGAGTCATCATTGTGTAGAGGGGACTTATCCCACACTAGCCTGCATTCCCCCTGTTCCATCTTGGGCACGTTCCTACAGTTCTCTAATTGGCCAGACAACTAGTTCCAACTGTCCTCACTCTTTCCTGTCTTGCCTGACTCCGAATCTCATCCTGTGTACCATTGGAACTATCTGCACCAGCCAAGCTCCTTTGCCTACTACGAATACCTTTCTGCTACACTGGTCTATCTATCAACTGTCGCTGCACTGAGGTTCTTGGAAGATTCATGGTCTGGACAACAAGCTCTACCTGGACTATGGTTCCCTCCATCTGAGCCTACATCCTCTTGTCACGCTTACCTGGGAGAGTGCCTTTGTGACATTGGGGGTTGGTCCATCCTTCACCCAGTTCCTCATTTGGGTGGTGGAGAGGCTGATTCCTCGTGCCGCTATCTCATCAGTTCCTGGACTCCAGACTGGCGACCTCTGCGAGACCAACCACCAAGACTACAGGTACGCGGTCCTCTCGGGCCAATCAGCTTGACACGTATTGGGACTTTGCCCTTTTCGGTGAAGTGCCTGTGGATGAAGCTGCTGCCTTCAGGCTCTATCGAGGGACAGATTGCGGCAGTTTGTAAGACATGTTTTTGCAAACTGCGGCTTCTCAGGAAAGTACTTCCCTTTGTGCCTGTGCAGCTCCGGACATCCGTAGTGACGGCTTTCATTGCAGGTGCCCAAGACTATTGTAATGGGATGTATTTTGGCCAACCTGATTTCTTGGTTCTACATAATGCTGCTGCATGTCTGAATGCCCCGTTTCGGTATTCGGCCTTACACTGTTGGCCAAACTCCATTTCCTCCCAGTTAAGAGTTGCGTTAAGTTTAAGATATTGTGTATGGCTCATCATGCTGTTGCTCATTCTGGCCCTCTTTTTTACAATCTGAATTGATCCGCTATCGGCCTGTGCGATCTCTACTATCCTCATCGGCCAATTTATTGGAAGTGCCTCAGTTTCACAGAGCTCATGCCGGAGGGCATTCTTTCTCGGTGTTCACCCCAGTTTTGTGGAATTCTCTCCCAGGCACTTTAAGGGAAATCCCAGACCATCTTCGGTTTCGCAGAGCACTCAAGACTTTTTTGTTTTGATTTAGGTGGGCCCTGTGTCTCCTCACTGCGTAGTGCTCCTTCTCTTTATCTCCTACTGGTTTGGCTAGCGCCCAGATGCCTTTTGGCCGTGCTCTTGCGCTGTATAAATCTCTACATTACATACATTACAGTACATGAACGAACTGTGCTATACTTATGCTCCTGTCATACGCCCTACCGATGTTGCACAAATTCACACAAGTGGAATTCATCACACTGAATTTGAGAACTTCCATGGAGCAATATAATACAATTCGTGCTTTAAGTGGAACATAGGAGTGCAGGTACTCACCAATCTAGGCTTTAAGTGGGCTGGGGCTAAGCACCGGAAAGCTCTTAAAATTGTGCTGATGCCAGGCCCCCTGCCGAGGCTCATTGACCTATGTCAATTAATCCACAGTGTTTATCCTGCCCAATTTCTGTAGCTCTCCATTTGTGTGCGACTGTCTATGTGTGTCTCGCTCTTTGTATCTCATTCTATGTTTGTGTCCATTTCTATTTGTCTCGCTCTCCTCACAATCCCACTCCAGTCATGTTCCCATGCCCTCTTTAACTCTATGTGTACGTTTTATTTGTTTGTTGTTTTTGAGCCTGGCCATGGGAGCATGACATGCTGAAACATCACTGTGATTCCAACCAACATCTCAGGATAATGGCTTACAGTTCAGTCATTAACTTTCAATTGGATTCTGTCAATATAATACATCCATCTCTCAAAGACCCTTATCGATCCCAAACTAATTTTGGCCTGTACTGACAACAGTATTTTGGCATAGCTCTCAACTCACCTGCTTTTGGCAGGTGTCACCTGCCTTGCAAGCAACTGAATCACCCGCCAAGTCCCTCATACGCCCATTCGCTTCTATGGGCTCTCACCCGCCAAAAAGAAAATTGTTTTTTTTTTCGGTTTGGAGCTATGTGTTGGTGTAAAGAAAATGGTGGACTTTGAGAATGCCCCACTATTTACAGATGAAATGAAGTGAGATTAAATTATTTGCCAAGGATTGCACACTTCGGTTAAGCAGTGAAGCTTGTATTCTTTCACATAAGCTTACAGTTTCCTGCTACGCAGAGTGTTAAGAAATGTTATGTTAAAGGTACTTATATATGCACTATCACCAACGGAATTGCTCCCCAGGCGCTCTGGCGGAACTGTAAACAGGAAGGATGACGGGTAGGGTTAGTCGGGAGGAGGGGAGTAGGAGAGTGGAGAAGTGGATCGGGCGAGACCTCGTGTGCTGTAGGTGCTGTTTTGCTGTTTATGTGTTGATGATGCAGTGTGGTAAAATGTGTGCGGATTGCTGGGAGAGAAGTGAGTAGTGTATGGAGTAACAGGTGTGTCTGAACCTTTTCTTCAGGTGTGGAACTGGGTCGGTAATATCTATTCTCTTGTTATCTAACGTGACACTGGTCGGTTGAGGCTTTGAATGGTTCAGGGTCGGAGTGCTGTTGATGGGGCGTCCTAGTGCATCCATCAAGGTCAGCCTGTGTATTCATTCAGTCGTTAGTTTCCTCCTATCATGACTATCTTTCAGTTGGTTCTTTGGTTTCCGTGGGGTGACTTCCTTGGGGCTATTGTTTAGTTGTAGTTTGTGTGTGATGGTGCATTGCGCTTTCCACTGTATATTGATGAACATTGTGTAATGTGAATTCTTATTTCTGTTTCTCACCCACTGGATTGGAGCTAATGGTGCGGGGTTTCCTATTCCCTTGCTATCTGTCGTGATTAGGTCTGTTGGGAATTGTTATAGTTTAGAGTCATGGTCCCATTGATGAGTGGTCCTGGTGTTTCTGTCTTTGTCTTGCTATGTATTCGGTCTTTGGTCCTATTACGGCTGTCCCCCGGTTAGTCGTTTGGTATGTCGTCGGATATTTTCCTTAGGGTTTTTCTGTTGATTGAAGACATTATGAATATCCATATGAAAGCAGGCTTCCTTTTTTCGTGTCAAACTGGCAGACATAGATAGCCACCCTAGAGTTATGGCAGAGTTACAGGATGCAGCTGCGCCAATAAGAAAGTGCTGACGAGCAACACAAGGGTGGAGCACAGCCACAAGCGTAGTCACCTAAGCCATGTAAAATGGCTTCTACAGCGGCAGAATCTATGCTCCCGCTGCAGACTGCTTCTAGTGTACGCTACGCAGCAAGATAATGTTTCATCATTCAATTTTGCAATTGGTCACTTTTATTTCAGCTTAAGTCTTGCATTGGTGGTGGCTGCATTACTTCTAGACAGAAAAGTGTAACCCTCTCCCGCTTGGGTGGTGCTAGTGTGCATTATGAAACCAGATATATGACAAATGGCTTTCTGCGTGCTTGCGTGACGTCGAGTACAGTACCAATGGTTTGTTTAAACATGCAAATCGGACATATTGTTTGTGTTTCACTGGGATTCCCGTTTTTCAGCTCAGAACGGATATGTTTCTTTTCTCCAGCAACAGCAAGGAAGATAAGAAGGGGGCTGGCCTGGTGAGGATCCCTAGAGAGAGAAGGAAGAGCTGAGAGCTGAGGGAAAGAGCTAGTAAGAGAGGTGGGGGGCTGGGAAGAAGTTTCTGTGTGTACTAGATAAAAAGCCTGTGACAGTGGAACATCACCCTGGGGCGCTCCCAAGCACCCTCTCTTTTAAATGCCACAAAATGATTTCCTTTTTCCCACATCAGAGAAAGTGGTAAAAGCAAACTAACCACCTCTCTCAACTCTCTGTTAAAGGTGTGGTGCTAAGTGCAAACCACGGAGCCCATGTGCGCGGTTTTAGCCATACCCAACGTGTCACATTATCAACTGCCATGCAGGGCAGGCTCTCTGTGACATCCCCCAAGATGGCGCCGAGTTCATAGTGATGTACTGTGCTGAGTTTAATCCTGCGTATTCTTGTATATTCCTCGTTTATACTGAAATGAAAACAAAAGATATAAAGTAAGGGATCCATCACGAGGAAGCGCCAAGAGGAGAGCATCCACGCGAGCCTTGCTGTGGGGAGTTTCACACATGATGTTGCAGCACTGACTGGGAGGACCCGTGAATATGGAATCATGGGTTAATGTACTGAAAAGTGATTGGTGCAGAACGGGGTTTGGTGTCCTCTGGCCTCTTGAAAGGTGTTGATTCTTTCTGATCCGTGATTCTCGTCTTTCTATGATGCAAAGTCCAATTAGTCATGATCAGGGAGGCACCAAGCTTTGATGAATGAATTTAGCACACTATCCTAGGTAACCATTGGAGCACAATGCAGGATTGAAATGTGCACTTTTTTTAAGGGATTATGGGAGTAAAAAAAATGAAGGCTGTCATTTGGAATTACACGCAGGCTCTGAAAGGGAGGAGCACATTCAATAGGGGCCCGTGTTATAGTCATTGGTGCTCCCAGTCCCACCTGCCCGGAGACACGCATGTCTGGTGAACTGTGATTTGTACAAAGGCCACTGTTGTTCAACATCCTCCCTTCCCCCCACAGACCGGGATCAGAATTAAAACAACCTTGAATTGCGGTGGGGTTTCTCCTTTGAAGGCATGGTTGAAACCCGGTCGATCAGGGCACTGTAGAGCATGGTTTTGGCCAGGTGGCTGTATTTGTATTTATTGGAATGTATATACTCCTTTCGCCAAATCGCTGTACAATACAAGGCAATAAATAGCACAAAATATGGTGAGAAAGAATTGCAACCATGGTTAAGATGCAGAGGAAATAAAGGTAGAGAAGACAATCAAATATAAAAAAGTAACAAGTTCCAGTGTTTGGGGCTCAGAAGGGAGAAGGATTGAAAACAGGACGGGGCGTATCAGGGTTTAGGAACGACAAGGACATTTTGTGATTGAGAGCGGGGGAAAACTGGTTGGTTGATAGGTTCATAGACTACGCAAAGAAAGCAAAAGAGGAGGCGATAATTCAAAAGAAAGTCCGGAAACAAAGAAAAGAGAGAGATAGTAGTAGAAGCACGTGGAGGAAGGCAAAAGAGAAGGCGTTTAGCAGAGTTATTCTTAGAACACAGAGGAGAGCGTTGGTAGGCAGGAAGTTTAATGAGAATGCTACTTTGAACAAAGAGAAAGGGACAGAGAATGTCCCTCCAGGACTCCATAGCTGCAAACAATAAAGTATAAATGTCATAAATGAGAGATAACCATTCCTGCACTGATAGGTCTATGGACTTACTAATGAACCCAAAACTACATTGCAAATGCACCTTAGGGGTCAGTGGCAGCACACTGCATACATGGGGGGCCAGCGGGTGCGCTTCCCTAGGAAAGCCTGAGAGCCAAACCTAAGGGGAGAAGTCTCTTCATAATAGTACCTTATAAGAAGGTCGCTGTGTTCCCAGAACAAAAGTAAATGCAGAAAGTGGGTGAGATAAAAAGATAGACACACTCACCTTCAAAGGCAATGAAACAAATACCAGTGAGTCCACCACTGGGGCTGTGAGGCTCAGGACAGATGGGGTGCGATTTGCAAAAAGGAAATCTCCCTAATAACCTCTAAGGACATCAGCTGCATACACTTACTTACTATCCTGAAAAAAGTGGCAACTTCTATTACACCTCCCACCTTCTGAACTTTTGAACCTTGTAAGACACTCTGTGATGCACTAGGTAGGGCCAACGCTGGACAAAAACTCCAATGAAATTTTAAAAAAAGAACATTAACCAAGCTTGAGAAGAAATACATGAAGAGATGACAAGTTAAGCTGCTTTCAAAGAGAAAAGAACAAACTTTTCAAACGTTTCAGAAGAGAAAGCGACAGATGCACGCCGATAAATGAGAGGAAAATAAAAGAGATGGATCGAAGATTACTCCAAGATTCTGAGTAGAGGTGGAAAGAAAAAGAGAAGGAAAGGAGAAAAAAGGAGAACGAGAAAGGGATGAAGCAGGCAAAAAGAGTACTCCTGTTTTAGAAGGATTCAAATGAAGAAAATGGGAATTGGATGGCAAGCCCAGACAGTCTGGTTTGCATAATGACAAAATCAAGAGATTGGTGGGGTTATTGTACATTAGACATTAACTGCCTGAATGTGTATCTTTCTGTCATGCAATTGAATGTTTTTCGGGTCAAATAATAGAAAGAGCATAATTAGAGCAGATGCTACTTGCTATATTTAATTATTGACGTGACCCAGGATTGCCCAGGTTGCTTTAGTACTTGTGTACTTAGATTTGCAGTGGTTTGTCACACCCGAGCCCATGCAAAATATTTGGCTTTATGGACTCAGCTGAGGATGGTGAAATGATGTTTGCCATGATTTGATGCATGCATAATCAGTGAAGTGACCAGATAAAAAAGGCAACTATTAGCATAACCTATTCTATATATACAGTAGTATTTATAATCAGACCAAAAAACAGTGCTGCGGAGTGCTGCAGAGGTTCATACCTACAACTCTTGAAGAGGTGGTGAGAGGGATTCCAGGAGAGGGATCCAAACTTTGGCCCGCCACTGAACTGGCAGTGATGGCAAAGTTTTGTGGATCTTTGGGGATGCAAATTCTGGCGCACCAGGAAATAACTTACAAGGACTTTTCAGTGTTTCGGGAGGATGGAGTGCATCTCTCTTTATTTGGGAACATGTACTACCTTGGGGATGTTAAGGTTGCAGTGGAGGTCATTGTGAAGAGTTGGAAGTAGAGTTGAACAGGGGATAGGAGGGGGTGCGGGCAGAAAGAACACCTCAGGGGAGGGGAGGGTTTTACTGGTGCCGGGGACATGGCGCTTTGGAAGAGGGGTGGGGGAAGCACAATGGGGTACTAGCACAGTAAAGGAGGGAGGTGGTGCTGTTTGCACGAACGGGCTACTCCGGGGGTAGAAAGAGGGGGAAGAGGTATTGAAGAAGAAGGTGCGTGGCCTCGGGGAGAAGATGGGAGAAAGTGGGAATGAAGGTTGAGAGGAATTTAAGGGGACAGGAGGGAGCAAGGGAAAGGAAGGAAGGCATTTTAAATGGTTTATTTATTTAATTGTTTGGCAATTTGTTAAAATGGATATTTTAGTCTGTAAGGCCAGGGAGCCAGGTTAGCGTTTTTGGTGAGTTTTGGCCTGTCACATTAAAGCAACATTTTCCACTTAAAAGCGAGTCTGGGTATTTTTGTGCAGTAAGCCCAAAGTGCTGAGTCTCCCACATATTAGGGCTGCACACTCACCCCACCGGCAAGTGCAAGTGACTTTCATAGCTTTTGGGGCTGCTGATCAACTCTTTTCCCCACTTGAAATGCAAATGCAGGCAAGAGAGTGTGGGTGGAAGAGGGGCAGATAAGCAGTGGCTAGCAATGTTCATAATGGAAGTGTCTAAACTTGATCAAATTAAGTGAATTATCAAATAATGCCACAATCCGCTGGAGAAGTCACTGCGAAAATGCTCTTGAAATGAAATTACAGGCGATGCAGTGAGAAGGAAACCTATCCATCCCAGCAAAGAAAACACCAAGTAAAAGAGTACTAGTTGACTCTCCAATGTGAAGTTATTGCACGAGAGCCAGAAAAATGAAATGCACCATGCACAAAGAATTATCATCATTAATAATACGTGGTGAGGTAAAACTGTGCAAAATCGTAGCAAAACAGTATTGGCCAGATAGAAGGGGCTGAACGTCGACCATGTTATGCTATGGTAATTGCATTTATTAAGCGCTGCCTTCACAAGCTAGGGCATAATGGCGCTCAGAGAGTAAACTGTTCTGAAGCAAACAAAAAGCGTCTAGAGGAAAGCTCAGGCTGAAAACAGAAAGGTCTTCAGGGTGCGCTGAAAAGACAGGTTGTGAACAATCTCCCGCAGGGTCAAAGGAGTGGAATTCCATAACTGACCCGCGGCCACAGAGAAAGAACGACCTCCCACACTGGAAAATTTGAATCAGGGAATAACAATTTGCAAGTCAATTGAAGAATGCAAAAAACAGGAGGAAACATACTGAATACATTTAGCTTGCAGATATTCGGGCTCTGTTTTATAGATGGGCAGATGGACGATACAAAGGGCCTTAAACTTAATCTGTTTATCCATGGGTAGCCAGTGCCAAGCGTCCATAATGGGGAAGCAGAGGAATGACGAGCAGCGCCAGTGGCCAGCCTGGCTGAAGAGTTTTGGAAGATTTGCTATCAATGGAGCAGAAAACTAGGTTGCCCCAAAAATAAGCTACTTACAATAATCCAAAGGTCCAGATGTAAGCGAAGAAACTACCAGAGGGGAAGCGGACGGAGCAGGTAAGGCAAAACCTTGCGTAGAATGCAGTTTATAGTCAACTGACTGGCATACAGTGCTGACCTGGGCATGCATAGACAGTGAGGCAGAAGCTTCACACCCAGGTTTCTTACCGCTAAGGATGGGGAGGGAAGGGGGCCAAGTTCGGCCAGCCAGAAGTCCACGGACCATCCAAGGGACTCAGGGTGGCGCCATCAATAATGACCTCTGTTTTATCTCCATTAAGGCAAAGCCAATTTTTGTCCAACCACAAATGGATGGCGGACAAACAAGTACGAAACCTTTCAGCTGTGGCAAGAAGAGCGAGATCAAGCCGCACCAAGATCTGAGTGTCATCCGCATATGAGAAACACCTAAACCCAAAAGAGTGAATCAATTTAACAAGAGGATGGACATAGAGATTGAAAAGAAGAGGAGAGAGAGCAGAGCCTTGTGGAACACCACAAGTGAGGGGTCTAGGAAGTGAAATAAAAGGAGAAAGAGAAAGAGACTGAATACAGTCAAAAAGGAAAGAACCAAAACAGTCCAGTACCGGGCCATAGACATCTGCTTGTGACAGCCTCTCTGTGGGGATACCATAATCCACAGTGCCAACTGTGGTGGAGGGTTCCAGCAGTATCAGGGCTCCAACACCACCCTGATCCACAGTCTGAGCCAAATCATACACTGCCGACACCAAGACTGATTCTTTACACCTGAGAGACCGAAAACCGGACTGAAAAGGATCAAGAAAGCCAGAATCCTCCAGAAAAGAGCGGAGAAGTGGGTTGATCAAAGTTTGTCTGGAGTGTTTATGTGTGCGGAAGTTGCAGGCATTGATTTCACCACAAAAAATAACATCCCTTTTTAAGTGGGTGAAATACATATATTATAAAAAATGAAAGGAAAGCATATGCGATGGCGCTCATATTCAGTACTGTTGGATACTTGCTTTCCCCGGATGAGCATTCTAACTTTTAAACCTGATTTTGATAAGTGCCACTAGACTTATGTGCCTGAGACCTGTGCACCCATGTGCATTGCGGACAGGCCATACATGTGCAGTCACTTTGGCCAGTGTTGCATGACAAGGAGACACCTACTGGTGAAATGATAGACAACATATGGCACAATTGTATCGGTCATGCAACAGAGATATTTTGGCTGCAAAACAGAGGCAAGCCATTTTTTTCTCCCTTTTTTGAAAACTTTCCCAACCCTTACAAGGTTAAAGACATTTCCTGTTTCACCTTAGAGTTTAGTTTTAGTGTGAGGGTCAGAATAGAACTTTGGACACAGGACAGTTTTCAATTAGGACATTCTGATACCAATTTATCCTTAGTTTTTGATTTATATAGGGAAGTTCCTCTAGAGCAGGGTCAGAGAGTCATTTTAGCAACCCCTTTTATTTTCAATATAATTCAAAAACCAAAAACACGGCTGATTTCTGTCTGAGTTTAATTCCTGACTCATATCATCACATTCATGAAGAAGCTGGAGAAAATACCTCTGTTATCACTCCAGAATCAAAAACAGTTGTAACATTGTATCTTGGCCTTTACAAGTCTGTTTTAAAATTAGCTACAGCTAAAACACACTTGTCAAAGAACTGGATGCTTAGACCAGGTGAGCTACATACAATAATGGCAATGCTTCCAGCTATTGGTTCTTTCGTTGATGGTAGAGGCATCGAGGCTACCTTAACTGTACATTATGATGCAAATGTTGTGTTGAAAATTCTATCAGGGAAGTGCTTAAGTAGAGCAGTTGAAGCACAAACGCCACTAAGGTTTGCACTTTTCAAATGCATCATTGATGAATTCTACAAAGAGCATGTTGAAAGCTTAAGCAGTTACTTAAAATTGTACAAGTGGATGATTCCCAAAAAACAAAATCAGTCCATAATTATGTTGAGACAGTTCTGACAAAATTGAATGTTATGGCTAGAATAGAAGCATTTGAGGCTAAAGAATCTCAAGAAAAAACAACACTTAGAGTTACTCTTCAGTACATTCATATGGTGTGAACAATGCTTTTATTTATCAGATCCGTCCGAACTGCAAACTGAGATTTAGACCACCTAAGGAGTTTGTTAAGTACGTTTTCACCCACTTTTTGATGAACTATGCAAGTATGATAGCATGGTACTTAGCTGAAATGAAATAGCTTGAATGCAAACACCTGGAGTTGTGGAGTGAGTTTCAGAAAGGAAATTGGGTAGTAAGGAAGACAAGCTTTAGGTTCAGATGAAGCTCTGGAACATCAAAACAGGGCAATTAAGGTACTTGGTTGTGTGGTTAATATTACTGGAAAGAAATAGGCTTTCACACAGTTCTTTTTAGCCTCTCCTGAGCTGTCAATACTGTCTACAGAAGCAAACTAAATTGTAGGAATCACAGATTATGAACTGTCAAAATATCACCACCTAACAGCATCCAAAGGAACACGCCAAAGAGAAGATGTTCAACAGATCGACTATTATGATATTGACTAACCCAGTGAATTATGATGGTAACAACTCATCAACATCTCAACAGAGACAGTTTTTGATGAAAACATTCAGGACACATCAAGAATGACAGAAAAAAAGAAGGACACATCAAGAATGATAGAAAAAAGTTGTCAAATATACAACAGCTAAGGAAGACCGGATTGAATCAGATAGTTGTAGCCCGTGGGTACCAATGGAGAAAGAGAACCGTGAACTGTGTAAAGGTTTACGCAAAATTGTTAAGACAAAAGTACCAGACACCATAGTGCAGTTGAAGGCAGATAATTCTTTGTTCACACATTTGCTGATTGCTTGACGAAGTCGAACTGACATTGATCTACAGGAATGTTTGAGTTTGTTTGTTTGTTTATTTTATTTATATCGCGCAGCTGACCTGGAGGTAATTGGGCGCTAGAGGATAGTAATGGTTACAAGACATAGCATATACAGTTATGTATAAGAATGCAGTTTGCGCATTCAGGAAAATTACAGTGGTACATATATACATATTAAACATTATATATATTATACATAGGACATAGCAGTAGTACAGGATGGATAGCACATACTAGTTATACCGACCTCCTAACGGTCGGTGGTATCAAGAGCTGTCATTTTCTGTTTTGTTGAGTATCCATGTGATAACATGGCTTCTGAATTTGTTGAAGGTTTGTATAGTCTGAATATTCTGAGGGAGAGTGTTCCAGAGCTGGGCGGCTAATACCGGGAAGCTGGAGCCTCCGGCTCTTTTTAGATTGTACCTGGGCACCACCAGACATGTTATGTTGGATGATCTAGTGATTCTATTGGGAACCTTCCATGAAAATGTATCTTTGAGATAGGGGGGCTTGGTGGTTAAGTGCTTTATGAGTAAGGCAGATAGTTTTTAGGCCAATTTTGTTATGTTTAGAGAGCCACCTGTAGTGCTTTCTGGTTTCTGATATGTGCTCTCTTTTGGGAATGGTCAACGCTGCTCTGAGCGCGTTATTTTGCATGATCTGGAGTTTATTTAAGATGGTTTTGTTTGCTCCTAGATAAAGGCTGTTGCAAAAATCCAATTTAGATTGTATGAGCGCTCTCGCCAGAGTAAGGCAACTGGTGGGGGATAGTAAAGGTCTACAGGCTCTGATCAACTTGCCTGTGTAGGCTGTGGCCGACAAGGTCATGGTAATCTGCTTAATTAGGTTAGACTGGGCATCGAGGTAGAAACCTAAGGTTTTTACATGTTTGGCAATGGGTATACTGTTTCCATCGATGAGGATATTTGTGTAGTGAGGACTTTTGAGAAGGTTATTAGATGATCCGACTAGGAGTAATTCTGTCTTATCATCATTCAGGCAGAGGCCATGTGTGGCCATCCATACCTGAATGATGATGTAGACTTTGTTAATCCGCGCGACGTCTATATCATAGGTTCCTGAAAGGGGTAGGAGTATCTGGGTGTCGTCCGCATAATTTGTGCAGGTGACACCCAGACGGTCCAGTTTGTCGAAAAGTGGCTTTGTAAAAATGTTGTACAAAGTGGGCGAGACGCAGGATCCTTGAGGGACTCTGCAGGTGATAGGGATGGGGTCAACAGCTGCTGAGGGTGAGAACACGCGCATAGTTCTGTTAGCGAGGAAAGATTAGATCCAGGCAACTGCGGATCTGGATAAATGGGCCGCTGAGGATAGGTGGTTACAAAGTATTGAGTGATCCACCAGATCAAAAGCCGTAGAGAGGTTGAGTAGAAGTAGGATGGCCATCTTTCCTTTGTCTTTTAATTCATCGATCTGGCTTTTGAGGTCGACAAGTGCAGTTTCAGTTCCATGCTGTGGTCTGAAGCCAGATTGCCGGGTACCAAGTAATTTGTGAGCTTCAAGATAGTCTTGTATTTGCAGGTAGACTATTCTGTCCAAGATTTTCAGTAGAAAGGGGACTGTCGTAATTGGTCTGTAGTTAGTGGGTATAGCCGGGTTAAGGGTCTGTTTTTGAAATAGTGGTAGAACCCAAGACTGTTTGAGGTTACTAGGGACGGCGTTGTTAGAGAAGGAGGAGTTTACAAGTTTAGTGATGAATGGGGCAAGGTCTCTGGCAGCATCTTTTATAATCTGGGCTGGGCAGCTATCGCCCTTGCAGTTATATGGTTTAAGAGATGCAATGATTTTGTGGACTTCAGGAATGGTGACTTTTTTGAATGTGAAACCTGGGTTAATCTGAGTGGTAGGGGTAGGTGCTGGTGTAATGACTGTTAGGTGGGATCTTTTGTCAGCTATTTTGGTCTGCAGTCCTTTAAGGGCATTCTGAATGATGGTACACCAGGCTTTATCCTTAGTGCATGTATCTGGCGGTGGGTTGGGGTTCTCTAGTTCTCTTAGAATGATGAATAATTCTTTGGTACTGGAGCTGGCTTGGGCTATTCTGTCATTATAGGTTTCTTTTGCCCTGGATTATCTTCTTTTTGTAGGTGGCAGTGATAATGGTAAGGTTAGTTTTGTTTTCAGGTGTAGGGGATGATTTCCAGCGAGATTCCCATTTTCTTTTTTCAGTACGGAGTGTTTTTAGCTCTGGAGTGAACCACAGATTAAGATGGGCTTTAGGTTTGCTTTTTCATAGTTTTAGCGGGGCAATAGCATCAATGGCTTTAGTCATGGTCTTGTTGTAAATGTTGATTAGAGTGTTAGGATCGTTGGAGTCCGGTATGGCATTGAGCATAGGGGCTACCAAAGGAACTAGAGCATCTGCTGTGATGTTACGTTTATTCCTTGTGAGGCAGGGGGGAGCAATAATGGGCTTTTTCTTTTCCAAGTTGTTGATAAGCAATTCAAAGGTGATAAGGTGGTGGTCAGACCATACTAGTGGTGTTGGATCAAGTAGGGTGATGGTGCAGTTGAAAACCGCAAACCAATCAAGTATCCTTCCTTTTGTGTGGGTAGATTTGGTGATAATTCGAGTATAGCCCTGTTCTAGTAGTGCAGAGGCTAGAGTGGTGGCGTGTGGGTCGCTGGCATCCTTATAACCGAGGTTGAAATCTCCTAAAATAACATTTCGCGCCGTGGGTTTGGTGGTGTCGGCTGCTAGGGCTGTGATATCTTCTCCAAAGGACCCAGGGGGTCCTGGAGGCCTGTAAATGATGTGTAGTGTGATAGTGCTGTTGGGTGAGGTTTGGAACTTCACTGAGAGGAGTTCACATGATGCCAGTGGCGTAGAGGTGGCTAGTCTTATATTGAGAGTGGCTTTAAAGATTATGGCTATTCCTCCTCCGCGAGCCATGGGTCTGTCTGCACGGAGAATGGAATAGTTATCTGG
Organism: Ambystoma mexicanum; assembly: GCF_040938575.1. NCBI lineage: Eukaryota > Metazoa > Chordata > Amphibia > Caudata > Ambystomatidae > Ambystoma > Ambystoma mexicanum. Next base: position 995,728,509 of record NC_090926.1, on the reverse strand, counting down.
GACAGCTAGGGCAATAGAAGGGCCTGCTGCCTCATGCAGCCAGGTTTCTGTTGTTACAAGGAAGTCAAGATTGTTGTCCACAATAGTGTCGGCAATCTCAGTTGCGTGTGCTACCAGTGACCTGACATTCAGTAATGCTCCCTTAGTGGGCTGTATTTGTGGGTCCTTCGTTGGTGGACTGGGGCTAATTTCCCCTAGGTTGTTCCGTGGGGCTGTTCACCTTTTCTTAATGCGCCTATGATTATTATCAGTGCAACTTGTGTGAACTAAATGTATGAGCTTATGGGTATATTCTACTGCTGAGTGCCTGCTGGACGGCAGTCTGCTGGTTAGCCTCTCATTGCTCTTAGAGATGTTGGGAGGGGAGGCGGTTGAGGCTATAGGCACGGGGGGCAACTTATCGTGTGTAGTACACATAGTGGAGGCTGGATGTAGTTCGGTCGTGATAAGTGTGGGAAAAGGGGGTAGTGTGGGAAGGAATGGTGTAGGGCAGGGGATAGGGTGGTGGCAAGGACATTTCAGTCTACCTAACCCTTCGCCAAGCTTAATGCAGTGACCTTTAGTGCAGGGGGTGGCAGATGGTATAATGCAGAATGGGAACATAGTTATAAAGTTAGCAGTGCCTGCATTCTGTTATGATAGTGGGCAACTTAGCCTGAGCTTACTGATACTGGCAAATTTGCAAGGCACAAATATGCTGCAACCTAGATGCGAAATTTGGCAAATAGGGCATAATCAACATACAGTCGGCTGTTACCATTGATAGCAGTTAGGCGCTAAGCACGAGCAAATCACTGGGTTAGACTAGGCTAAGATGCATGGAGAAGGTGCAAAATTGGCTGAGGCATGATGAGCATTAGTTTGGGCTAGTTCGAAGGCATAAACAGGGCACACCTAGATTCAAATTTAGCAATGGGAGCCAGAATGGCGCTAATTCAAAAGTATAAACAAGGCACACCTAAATTCAAATTTAGCAATGGGAGCCAGAATGGCGCTAATTCAAAAGTATAAACAAGGCACACCTAAATTCAAATTTAGCAATGGGAGACAGAGTGGCGCTAATTCGATGGCACACAATGCTAGTATACATTGGGTGGCACATAGGAGCAATGCCTGGAATGCAGCAGTTGACACTTTGGTTTAAATGGAGACAAGTGAGTGAAATACTGTGGGCGGCGCGGGTGAGCAATAGACTCAGAAGGAGCAGCTTTGCAGTCCGAGTAGTAAAGGATACACTAGGCTAAGTACAATTAGGAACTCAATGGGCTAGGACACAAGTCGTGCAGTACGGTTAAAGCCATTTGTAAAAGTATTGCGGTATAGTTAATACGTGCACAACAAACGATCAGATCTTGGTACATAGCCGTACGTGGTACATGGAATTTCATAGATGATGTTAATAGTTACAGTGGGTGACAGGTATAGCAATATTCTGTTGAGGCTTTTTCGAGTGGTGTGTGGCCACCGGGGAGACACCATAGTGTTGTGGGCGGAGAAGCTGGTGTAAATGTTTAAGATGGCGAGGAGCAATACCTTGTTATGCCTGGAAGGTGTAGGGCACGGGCAGAGGTTGCTGTATAGGTATAGGGCAAAAAGTCTGGAAGGTGTTCGCCCTTGCGCACCAGGTGTGCGAACAGGGTGCAAACAGGGCCTTTTTCTTGGCCTTTGTCGAGCTGCCGGCGTATCCGCCTTCCGGCGGAAGTATCGGAAACAAATGGGGCTTTGGTTGCCTAGCAACCAAGCTCCGAGGCCAGAGCCTCGCTTTCGCGCCACACAGTGCCCGACATTACTGGGACAGGCGGAAGGATAGCCAAGGGTCAGGAACCAACAATGCGCAGGGTTGCAGGTATGCTGCGGGTAACTCTGGCGCAGATGGGGCAAAGGCAGAATTATGGCTCACAGGGATGCTGATGTGCCGTGTGGGCATAGATGTGGATGGGGATTCCTCACCCTTAATCCATCCAGCGATCCATCCAGCGTCGCCACCGGGTTCATCCAGGTGCTTGGGGGCTGGGCTGGGGCTCCTGCCCTCTCCTACGTTGGTCGTGGCTGAACTGGACCCAGGGGCAAACAGGGCCTTTGTCTTGGCCTTCGTCGAGCGGCCGGCGTTTCCGCTTGCCGGCGGAAGTATCGGAAACAAATGGGGCTTTGGTTGCCTAGCAACCAAGCTCCGAGGCCAGAGCCTCGCTTTCACGCTGCACAACGTCTGACATTACTGGGCCAGGCAGAAGGATAGCCGAGGGTCAGGCACCAACAATGCGCAGGGTTGCAGTTATGCTGCGGGTAACTCTGGCGCAGATGGGGCAAAGGCAGAATTATGGCTCACAGGGGTGCTGATGTGCCGTGTGGGCATAGGTGTGGATGGGGATTCCTCACCCTTAATCCATCCAGCGATCCATCCAGCGTCGCCGTCGGGTTCATCCAGGTGCTTGGGGGCTGGGGCTCCTGCCCTCTCCTACGTTGGTCGTGGCTGAACTGAGTAATTACGATTTCTTTGCAGTACCTCTTTCAATGTTCAACTTCCAACATACAATGATTTTAGCTGTAACCAAAAGCAAGCTGATGATGGCACTGGAAGAGCAACATCATACAGAGGTTTCTAACAACATGACAGAGGTCTCTTAATTTGTTACGGAGGACAGATTATCTGTACCAGAGCAAATATATTCAGCAGCTGTCCTTGATAGAATGGCAGAATTGTAAGCACTGAAGAAACCGTCATATGTGAAGACATGCCAAGACCTTGCAATTGAATTGAACATGGAAATAGAACCTTATCTGCTCAGGTATGCTGAAACTCATGCAGTATTTGAAACCTATAAAGCAAATTCACTCAAGAACTTCATGCGAAGGAAAAGAGCAGAAAAAGCAATACCCGTTGACTACAAAATCACAGATTTTACAAATATTGAAATTGTTTCTATGAGAACTGTCCTATTGCATTCTAAAACTAAAAAAATGAATTAACAGCTTACCTCTAAAATAAAGCAATTCTGAATGCACAGAAGAAAAAAAAACCTGGTAATGCGAGGGCTCAGTAATGCAATGCGGACAACTGCTTGTGATTTTCTCAACATTTGACATTTTATTTATACCAAAAGGTGCAAAGATAACTTGACTAAACCCACCCTACCACGGAGGTACCTACCTAGTCTAGGTTCTAAGGGACATTCTCCTAGCATACACAAAACTGAGATAAACAACAAAACATACAAAGCAAAAATAAGCAACATAAATTAATGATGATCAAACAACCAATAATGTCGATAACCTTGGCCTGTCCTGAGTATATAACTTTCCCAGGATTGTCCAAAGTCACTCTCTTCAAGTGTTCATAAAGAGAACAAAGTCTTGAATCAGTTCTTGAAAAGTTCCAAAAGAAACAAATGTTCACCCAAATGAAGATCCACTGGTTACAGTTCTTTATCCGTCTGTTGAAAAGTTCCTCTTTCAGTTCCAATAGAGAAAACAGCAACAGTGGTAATCCTGGATATCCTCTTTCCAGGATAAAATGGATGTAATTCAAAAGAAAAAAGTACTGCTCCTACTTCAACCACTGTCTATATTGTTGTAGCCACTGCAGCTTCTTTATTATAGTTTGCCAGGATGCTTCTTCTTAGGATGTTGCTGTCTTTTCGTCAATCCCCTTTCTGCTACTGACACTATGGAAGCAGACTCCCTTTGCTCCACAGTGTTCTACTGCTTCAACAACCTTTAGTATAATGACCTCTAAAAATGTTATCAACAATCACAGTTCTGTTATCTCTGCTGCAACTTCAGACTTAATGATTGTTAGGCAACTTAAAGACAAGGCTCTTTAACCTCCATAGGTAGGCAAGGCAATCTTCCTTCCTATATCACAAGAAAGGGGCAGCTTCTTTGCCTCTTCTGTCTGTCTTGATGCTGCCCAAAATAATCTGCCCTTTCTCCCAGACTTCTACAGTTCTAGAATACTTCTTTGGTATATTACAAGATTCAAGCTTCACAGGAGAAACAGATTTACATATACGCAACCACTCTTTGATTTTTAGCTTCAAAGCAATGTAAGGACTTGCATTCCCTTTCAAATAAGCAGAGTCGGGAATCATAATTGTCCATACGTGTTTTCTAATTGATGTGATAATACTTGGAGACACGCGACCACTCCAGTAAAGTTAATTAGTCGACAATGGGAAAAAGGAAAGCTTTTCTTCTACGCGAGCACGTTAACAGGTATTAATGTGCGTGTGATATATTTCCTTTGTTGATAGAATTTCTTATAGCAACAAACAACTGTTACTCGCTCTAACCTATACACAAGTGATATTTGAGCTGGTAACAGTTACCGGCAAGGAGTTTTCAGTGATTCGGGGTACAGAGCTTCACTCACCGGCTCCAAAACACTGCGCTTGCAGGCGGCTTCCAATTCCTGATTTTTCTTCCTGATACTAGCACTTCAGGCATTCGAGACCCACACCTCTCTGCAGCTTGGGTGTCTCTGGTCCGGCCTCGACCATGGGGAGTCTCCTTCACTCCTCTGTATCTCGGCTTGCCTCGGCATACGAGTTGCAGCACTACTTCAGCTCAGCAATCACAGCCTTGCGAGGCACCCGGGGAAACCTCTAACTTGGTCATGTTTCCCTCAGTGCAGCCACAGCCAGACAGGGTTTGCGAACACAGGAGCAACTCAGAACCTGCGGGTGAAATCTGCTCTTCTCTTGTCCCTGGGGTCCCTTAAGTGATCACACTTACTCGTGAATTGCCAGCCTCATGTTCTTCTCGTTCTGCTATTACTGCCAGCCTTCCAGCTCCTGCTCTAGCTCGTTCCTGCTGCAGCTTTTTATGGCTCTGAAATGGGCCAATTGACTTCAGGTGCAGTCCCTTAATGTTAATTGTCTAGCCTTGGAAAAGGCTATTAGACCTACTTGCCTGTCCTTTCCTTCTGCATGCCTGCTCAGCCCTCTTCTTCATCACAGTTCCTGTGGGATTCTGGAGCTCGTAGTTTATTTTAAGGAAATTAGGTTTTTCTTCTTCTTTTACATTGTTAGAGACAGTTTTAATTCCCTTCATATTTTTAGAAAAGGGATTGTGAGTTTTAGTCTTATTAGAGATAGATGGTATGGAAAAAGGCAACACTTCCTTCATTCCTTACATGTAACCACGGGATTGAGGACAATGTTTATTTTCAGGGATACATAAAACCTGTTCTGTTAATATAATATGTTGAGGAATTGCAACCTTAGAACTTAACATTTCAGTCTTACTAGAAGGTTGGGATGTATTAAAGTGGCAATAAGCCAGAATCTCCTCTGACCTAGTGGCAGGGGTATCCCTCTCAGAGGAAAAATACAGTGCCTCATCCCACAGAATCTCCCCACCACCCTGGGCCTTATCTCCACCCAGGTGATCCTCGCGCAGTACACCACCCCCAGGAGCCAATTGGGAGTAGACTTTAGGCAGGGTTTTGGCGAGGGATCTGCAGGATTCCCCACAGTGGCCAGTTGGAGAAATGAAGCCAAGTCATCAGATAGGAATGATGTTGGAGACATTGAAAGCCCACATGAAGAGGCAGACACCAAAATAATTCTTCACTCCCTTTATGTATCACGTCATCATGCTACCACCGTTCACATTCTTTCACCTGATACCAATGTTTTTGTCCTTTCACTGTGGTGGTCAGTGTTTTGCCCATCTGCTGACAGCATGTTTATCACAGGAGTTGATACTAATAGACGATGTATAAATCTCAAATGTGTGGGCTCCTGCTTAGGGCCTACAAAAGTGCAGGCATTACTAGCCCTTCATGCTCTTTCAGGGTGTGATGTTATCGGGTGCTCTACGAAAAAAGGAAAACTATATTTTGGGAAAGTTTTCAAGACTTCAGAAAAAGAAATCATTGAATCTTTGGGAAGACTTGGTTGTCTAGAAGAATTTAAGAAGGAAGATGAACCATTGATAGAGAAATCAGTTGTCAAGTTTACTCGCCAGGAACAAAGATTTCGGACATTGGTTAACTGCGTTGGTGGATGTTCACAAAAAAAGAGATGCACAGTGAAAATCTGCTGCCAACAAGATCCTTTCTAATACCAACCATACATCTTAAGGACTCATTACCAGGTGATAGAGTGGTGAGGTGCTGATCAACAATACCCAAATCTCCCAGAGCCATCACAATTCGGGTAGGAGATAGCAGATAATCAATATATTCCTACTATGTGTACGCTTTCATGTGTACCACAATCAATCATACAGCTGGTACAGTGTGTATGCGTCAAAGGACAGTGTGCCGTGCATTGCAAATTCCGAGCTCAGTCCCCAAGGTGCACAGAACTGTGGATGTGTGGTGACAACGAAGAGTTCTGTGATAACAACGATTTTGTAGATGATGAAAAAGAACTCAGGGACTAAGAAGATGGTCTGTAAAACCTTATTTTCTCTCTTCAAATGTAAATAGCTATTGTAGTTTTAATAAATAGTATATTTCAATGAGAAAGTTGCAAATTATTTCTAACTTTCTAATTCACTGACTGACAGTTGAAGGTTTGCAATGAAAAAGCACTTATTTGTGAGGCTATATCTCAGAAATGATAAAAGATATAAAAGAATTCATTATATGAACTTTTCTATTCCTTTGATCATGTCTAATAAAAGCCTACTATGCACATTTTTCATTGTTGGCTTAACATTCCCAATTCCCTGTATTCACAAAATAGGAAGGGTTAGTCTTCCTCTCAGCTCTGTTAGGTTAGTCATCTTAAAAGGAAATGTATGAGGGATTCTTTGAGTTGCAAAAACTGCAGACTTGCACAACAGACTTGTATCTCCAAATCTCAAAGCTGTTGAAAATAAGACAATGAAAGTGGGCAGGCTATTTCTGATTAACATTACTCAGGTCAGAGATGTAGGATTGAGGCTTGGTATTCCCTTTGATCACCCCATCCACCAAATGCCTTCTATTTTGTGATTGTTAAAATGATGTCTCTTTTCCTGTGCACTCCTTCTCTTTGTTTTTTATTATTTTAATTCTTATTTCTACGGTATTTATTGAGAGCAGACCTAACTTCAGGAAGTAACAGAGCGCTTTACAAACATAGGGGCAAGAACACAGTGAGAGAAACAGAGAAAAAAGGCGCTAGGAGCTAACAGTGGAGGGCGGGCAATTGGAAGCAAGGACCTACAAGCAACCAGGGGAGGAAACAGTGGAGAGCAAATCACTATCTCTCATGTAAGGTGGGGAGCAGACGGGTGCATGGACCTAGGTGTTAGGGAGGAGCCATTCCTTGAAGAGGAAGGTCTTAAGCTCTTTTATAAACTGTTGAAGTGGTGGGACAAGTCTGAAGTTGATGGGGAGGAGGTTCCAGAATCTTGGGGTGTGGATAGAGAAGGGCTGTCTTCTGGTTCTTTCCTTCCTGCACTGGTGGAGTTCAAGTTTGCATATGTCCCTACTTCTGGTGGATTATAGTACTCCAGAGAGCCGAGTTTCTCAGTGAGGTAGCTTAAGGACTTCAGGTGTTTTATATTATTTGCTTGAATTAATTCCTTTTTACACTAGGTAGCTGGTTTGTGTGTGAGGTGGTATCATTTCTGTGTGTTTTTATGACTGATTTCAGTGGGCTCAGCAAGAGATTTGGGGCATCATCACGGGTTGGGAGGTAGCCCTTAAATGCTGTGGTAACAGTGTTACTACTGGATTTAAGGGTCCGTCCAATCTCGTGTCTGGCGTGTTTACCCCCAGCTCGGAGCTCGGAGCTGGGCGTAAACATGCCAGAAAAATGCCAATTTTCGGTGCAATTACCGCCGGCAGTATTACAGCGCAGTAATTGCGGCAAAAATTCCCCATTGGTTCCAATGTCTCTACTGCCTTCATCAACATCACGTTATACAGGACTGCAAGATCTGCCAGTCCTTCTCCAACAAAAGACTGCGTGATCATCACTGGCGTATCGTCGCGTGGCTTGAGGATGCTAGCAGGGCCTCTGATTTCCCTTCTGTATGGAGCCCTTCCTCAATGGACCCAATGGGGAATGGGGAGTAACAGTTAGCACCTAAACCGTGATACGGCAGTAATACCACCGGACAGATGGGCGTTAACGCAAATAAAGTTGGGCGGTATCCCACCCGTATACCGCCTAACTCGTGATGAAGCCCTTAGACATTTCAGAATCTTCTGATAGAATCATTTTAAATAGACCTTGCCTGGGGTGCTTTGATTCCTTTTAAACTTAGAGAGGAGATCAAGTTAGATTTCAGCGCAGCTGTCGGGAAGCTCCTTGGTAGCTTTAGGATGGATTTCAAGAGGATACTATTTAGGGCACGTAGGTTTCCCAAACAGTTACACTGAGCCTCCAATTATTTTCCATAACGCGTTAATCCTCTGCATTTTGCCAAAAACCTCCTTCAATTTGGGCATAGAACTAGTAGGGTGGGCCAAAAAAAAAGGTTTCTAAAAAAAACTCTTTGCGTAAAGCCAGCTTCTCCCGCATTGGATCTTTCATAGATTCACATGCTGTGAATATTCCCAGTCGTTAGGCTGGGAATCCTCTGTAACATAGAGCAGTTTAAACTTAAACTGAAACTTTCAGTCACTTTTGTGCTCTAGTACAGTCATTTGTGGGTAATACTGCCCACAGCCAATAGGAACATCTCCCTTAACTCCTGCCCTGTTGGCCATCTTCAAATTATTTACCGTACATTCATCTTGCGAGTCCTCACATTTCCTCTCTACAGATTATCTTCTTGAAAAATAGACTTTAATTGCAATTTCGATGAAATAATCACTTTTTTCAACGACTCATTGACAACCGGCGCAGACAACGATGGCGCAGAGACTGTGGACCATTCCCGCCGACGGTAAATTTCAACTTTCATCATCTGAGCAGATTGGGTCTACATCGAAGACCACAACGGCTGTCTCTACTGTCTTCATCCACATCACGTTATACAGGACTGCGAGATCTGCCAGTCCTTCTCCAACAAAAGCTGTGTAATTGTCACCAGCGTCTCGTCGCATGGCTTGAGGATGCCAGCAGGGCCTCTGACTCACCTTCTGTATGGAGCCATGCCTCTCTACGGCAGGATGGCCCAGAAAACCACCTACGGTAAAAGGTCTATGTTGCATGAAGTCCACGCCAGCAGCAGGAAGAGGCACAGGGAAGCTTCCGACGACGAGCCGAGGTCATTGCACAAGGACCGGTCATCACCAATGTTACCAGTTCCCAATGGGCTTCTAAGGAAAAGAGCAGCCAAGGCCTTTTCCCCCACCCGACGGAGGCAACCCCGTCAAGCAAGTCCACTTCGAAGTCATTGACGGTCAAATCTACCCCATGAACGTCATCCTTGAAGTCAGCGCTAAGTCGTCATTGACACCCAAGTCTTCCTACAGCTTGTCCATGCCAAAGCTATCTACACCGTCTATGAGTGCCCCACCGACGAAACCGTCTGCGACGTCCAGCAAGCAGGCTATCCCATTGATGAAGACTTTGGTGATGATTACTATGTTGACGACTGTGGCACCCCTGCCGACGTCCCCGTCTACGACTAAAACAGTATCTTTTTGCATGGTCAAGACCATCATGCCATCGACTGTAACAACCATTTCTGCCACCCCAACCAGCATGGCGTTGGCTCTGGCAGCACTCACTCGACCATCATCCCCAGAGCTTGGAGTGGTGGTGCTCCCCGAGGACACCAGTGGTGGCCAGTCATAATTTCGAAAAAAAAATGTCGACAGACAAAAATGTCGACAAAAAAATGTCGAAAAAAAAATGGCGACTTTCGTTTTTTTTAATTATTTATTTATTTTAGGGGTTCGGGAGTTAAAAAAAGGGAACAATTAAAACAAAATTTAAAAAAGGGGGGTTGGGGCCCCCCCCATTTTAAAAAAAATGCATCGAAAAAAAGGTCGACATTTTTTTTTTCGACATTTTTTTTTCGAAATTTTTACTTTCGACATTTTTGTTGTCGAAATTATCACTATAAACCGACACCAGTATAGTAGAGCCAAGTCTCTCTTCCTCTGAAGATTTGGAAGAACGGGATGTGGATCCTGTCATGTCACCCCCACCTCGTAATGGGCAGCCTATTTCACCATGTGAGAAGTCAAGCCTGATAAGGCTACCAATATTGCCACCCTAGCAGGGGATGAATTGCCTCCAGTGCAGCCAGCTCTGCAGCCGCCTCCACCAAAGGACATGTCACTGGACATTTTATCCACCCTTAGTACACTGGTGGCTACATTGTAACAAAGGCTTCCGGCACCGGCAACAACCGTGGCACCGCCACAACGGCAAATGTCCCTGGTCCATTCCTAAAGGGGCTGAACGCTACGCAAGAACCCAAGAACTGTCAGAGACAGCAATGGACATGGACCCAAACAACCTGGATGATGTGGCCTCAAGGCACACGTCGCACACTGATAAGTTCAAGGATTTCGTCCCGGCTGATGGGGAACCTGATGAGGTCCCAATTTCCCCAATGCGCTCATGAGCAGGGCGGCAAAGATGTTAGGCCTCACCCCAGAGGAGAAGCGCAGGGACAGTCTCTTGTGCCAACAAAGGGAGCAATGGAGGAGATCAGTCATGTTCATTCCGCTTTTATATGATGTCGTAGAGAAACTCCCAGAACCCCCCTTGTTTTTGCAGATTAAGTAACTTTGGGTTTTCACCCTAAGTTACTAGGGTAATCCAGACGTGGAACCCTTGTTCACTGTTCTTAGAGAAGCACTGCTCCACCTCACTGACGAGGCCCAACCAGGCTGAAACACGTGTCTGGGGTTGCTGTTAGCACTCTTGTTCAGAAGAAAATTGCCAGGCATTTCGGTGCTGCACTGCCCCTGGGCAGGACAAAGACTGATTTTTAGTGGACATTTCTCTTCTGTGAAAGGATGGTGAGCTAAAGACTCTGGTTGAGACTCTAACCTGGGATATAGGCCGGTAATAGAGAAACTCACAGAACCCCCCTTGTTTTTGAACCCCATACAGCACCACCAACTGCCTCCGCACACAGTCTATGCCAGATTCTGTTGCCTTCGCTGCTGCCAGGAAGAGGTCAGCCAACCAGTCATCTTCCGGCTCTGTTCCTTCGGATAAGGAGAGAAAACGCCTAGATGCCTTTGGTAAGAAAATCCTAACCACCGCAGCCATGACTATCAGGGCTGCTAACGCAATGGCCAACCTCGCCAAATATGATTGTGAGTTATGGTACAATCTGGGGCCCCATCCTAGAGAAATAAGAGGCAGTGGACATTTTTTACGAGGGCGAACTGGCATTAGACCATGCTATTACAGTATCAGTGGATATCGCCAACACTGGATTTCGCTACCTTGGTAATGGGGCAGTCCTTCGCAGTCGCAGGTGGCTCAAGACCACAGATTTCCGGCTGATGTCCAATCTAGAGTCATTGATAGCATAGACCTATTCAGAAAGAAGGTCGACCAAGCCTTACTCTCCATCAAAACGGACACTGAGACTGCTCGCTCCCTGGCACGCTAGAGCAGATGCGCCAGTCCTTTCGCTCTGGAAAATGACTCTTCAACAGAGCTTCACGGGACTGCCATTCCACATACCAGTCGTCTTCCTCATAAAAGACACAATACTTCTCAGGGGAGCAATACAGGAAGAAATTGTAGTCCTACCGAGGTTCTCAGTGACCACTGTGGCTCCTCCAAATCCAGGGGTCAGTCCAGCAAGTAACTATGACCAGTCCAGGACCCAGTCCTCCTGCTTCAGCAACCCAGTGGGAGGACCACTGTCACAATTCGTCAGGGAATGGAGAACCATCACATTCTTCAGAAGAGCCACTTGCTGGAGTTCATAGACTTTCCACCGGACATTTCACCAGCAAACAAGCCAGAGAAGTTATGGCACCTCCTGCTACAAGGGGGTTGGGCATTGCTAATGAAAGGAGTGGTGGAGAAAGTGCCAAAGGACAAACTGGCCACAGGATTCTACTCTTGCTGCTTCCTGGTAAGGACAAAGGTACTGCACAACAAGTCAGGGGGGCTGGAGGCCTATATTAGATCTAACGGTGCTCAACAAATTCCTAAAGTTACAAACAATCCGAATGGTGACTATGCTGCAGGTCCTGTCCCATCTCCAACAAGGGGACTGCCTGGCATCCCTCGATTTCGTGGATGCTTTTTTTCACATCCCTATTCGCTGCTCACACCGACGCAACCTACGCTTCGTAGTGGCAGCAGTACACTACCAATTCAAGGCCGTACGCTTCGGTCTTCATTCAGCTCCAGAGGTGTTTATCAAATGCCTCGCACCTGCAGTGGAGGGGCATCCACGTATACCTGCACTTGGATGACTGGGTGGTGAGGGGCCCCTCTCACCCACTGGCGAAAGACAGCACGACATCCACCATCCAGTGTCTACAACAACTCGGATTCTCCATCAATTTCCCAAAGTGATGCATAGTGCCATCAGGACAGGTGCTCTACCTGGGAGAGAAGCTCAAAACTCAGACTTGCACCGCAACACCATCGGATGAGAGGGTGGCGGCATTCCTTGCAAAGGTGCATTACCTCAACAGTTCCCAAGTGACCCCAGTCCGTGATTGCAAGTTGTTACTGAGGATGATGTCATCATGCATTCCTCTGATCACTCACTGCAGACTGCGCATGTTGCTGGTGCTGGAATTCCTGGACGCTCGATGGATTCAGGGGTCAGTGTCCTGGGATGATCACATCACTCTGACACGAGACTTCAGGCATAGACTTCGCTGGTGGTCAGTAAGGGAGTATCTAGTGAAGTGAGCCCCATTCAGGCCTCTAGAACACCTGGCCACTGTCGGGACGAATGCCTCATTGGAAGGGTGTGGTGCCCACTGTCAGGGCCAAGATAAAAGAGGCCTCTGGTCCACAGAAGAGAAGGGCCTGCACATCAACCTGCTGGAGTTGCAGGTGATTTTCTGGGCCCTAAAGCCTTTCCTCCCCCTATGGCGGGGAAGGTGGCACGACTCTACACCAACAATACAACATCAAAGTTTTATGTCCGCAAGCCAGGGGGGACTAGGTCCCCACAACTGACCATGGAAGCCCATGCCCTCTGGCAATGGGCATTGCAACACCAAATGTTCCTCATTCTCCTCCATCTACCAGGGATTCAGAATAACCTAGTGGACTCCCTGAGCAGGGAGTTGCGCTCTTGCCACAATTTGGAGCTGCATGAGGATCAATTTCACCTGTTGTTCCAGATTTCGGACATACCGGAGATCGACCACTTTGACACCTACGACAACAGTCAGTGCAAGAGTTTCACCAGCCAATTCCCCCACCCGCAGAGCTTGGGGGATGCCTTTGTGTTTCCATGGGAAGGGAAGTTCCTTTATTCATTTCCTCCGATTCCACTGGTGCCCGGGTCATCCACACGTTCAGTCTATATCGGTGCAAACTGATATTAGTGGCCACTGCATGGCCGAGAAAGTTTTGATACTCTTACCTCCTCGCTCTCTCTTCAGCTTCTCCTCTCAAGTTGAACCCACACCAGGCTCTCCTGTCCAAGAACCAAGCGACAGTACTGCACCATGACCCTGCCTCACCCAATCTGACAGCATGGCTCCTGTGTTCTTGGAGTTCCGGGCTTTGTCCCTTACACAAGACTGCCAAGAGGTTCTGGATCGGGCTAGAGCACTGTCCTCTTTGGTGTGTTACAAAAGCAAGTGGAAACGCTTCTAAGTGTGGTGCAGAAGTCAGCAGTTGCGGCCTCATGCAATCAAACCACAAGACATTTTGCCCTATTTGTTATCCTTTGCTAGGTCAGGTTTGACGCACTCTTCAATCAAGGTGCACTTAGCTGCCATGTCAATGTACAACCGTTCTGCAGGATTGCCATCCCTGTGGTCCCACCGGCTGGTGAAGGAGTTCTTGCGTGGGCTGTTCAGGTCTTTTCCACCCATCTGACACCCAGCCGTGGCATGGGAATTTAATGTGCTGCTGTCAAAGCTCATGAAACCACCATTTGAGCCCCTGCACAGGGCATCCATCAAGCATTTTTCATGGAAGACTGCCTTCTTGGTGGCCATAACATTAGCAAGGCGGGTAGGTGAAATTCAGGTCTTTTGTTGCAAACCGCTGTATTTGATATTTCACAAGGAGGAGGTCATACTTCATACTAATCCAACATTTATGAGTAAGGTGTCGTTTTACTAGTGTTTTTCGGCACACCAACGTCCCCAGCTGAGCGGGCGTTATATTCGCTGGATGTGGTGCGTGCCCTGAAGTTGCACTTACTAAGTCACTCTGTCTCATGGTCCAATTAGTTGTGTCATTTGGCCCGACTGGACCAGAGAAGGCATTGTCGAAGTCTTCCATATCAAGGTGGATTGCGGCCTACATTTCCTTCTGTCATCAACAGGCTGGCAGGCCCCTTCTGGGAAGGCCCCAGACTCCCTCCACCAGAGAGGTGGCTGCTAGCACTGCCTTCCTCTCCAGAATCCTGCTGCCTGACATCTGCCGTGCAGCTACCTGGAGATCGGTGCATACATTCACCAAGTTCTACTGTATTGACAGAGATTCGGCACAAGAATGTAGAGTTGGCCAGTTGGTTCTGAGGAACCTTTTTGCGTGAGGTTAGTAATACTCCCGAGGTAAGAAGTGCTGGGAGCTTGCCTCTGCCCGTATTTATTGTCTATTAATACTGCTTTGTAATCTATCCACAGCATGTGAATCTATGAAAGATCTAATTCTGGAGAAGGAATAAGTTACTTACCTGTAGCTCCGGTTCTCCAGAATTGGTATCTTTCATAGATTCACATCCAACCCTCCCACCTACCCCACATGGCTCATCTTTTGGCTCTTACTGCCACTCACGTGTGCTTGCCAAATCTGAAGATGGCCGCCAGGGGAGGAGTTAAGGGAGCTGTTCCTATTGGCTGTGGGCAGTATGACCCAAAAACGACTGTACTAGAGGACACAAGTGACTGAAAGTTTCAATTTAAGTTTAAACAACTGCTCTATGTTACTGAGGATTCCCCGCCTGATGACGGGGAATATTTACAGCATGTGAATCTACGAGAGATACCAATGCTGGAGAACTAGAGTTAGAGGTAAGTAATTTATTCCATTTTCACAGTATAAGCAAGATGGTACTCCATCACTTTGATGTCTCTTGCCCTATTACAAAATGTGTCGGTTTCACTTTCTTCCTTCCTATTCCAAAACGATTATCTAGGATTTCACTAAGTTGATTTTAAGATGGTTTTCCATGCAATAGGGGGTCATTCAATGGAGAATTTTTTGCAGTGCTTTACGGCTTCTCGGCAGGATAACAGAGTTGCCTGCATATGGTTTAACAGGACATCCCTGGTTAGCCACTAGATTGTTTTAATTAGGAGGACAAAGGTGATAGGAGTCAAGTATTTAACCTTCAAATTGGAGTATTTTAATATATATTTATTTCCAAAATGTCAATCATCTCAACATGCTTTCAATATTCTAGAAGAGCTTTCACAGCCGAAACATGTGTCTGGGGTTTCTGTTGGTACTCTTGTTCAGAGGAGAATTGCCTAGAATTTTGGTGCTGGACTGCTCTCGTGGGTGGGACAAAGATTGATTTGCAAATGGATATTTCTCCTCTGTGAACGGTACAGTGAGCTAAAACGTTGTTGCAGACCCTCCTGAGTGGGCACCTTCCCATAGAACAGGTTATTTGGCAGTGTTCTTTATCGGTAGAGGGGCTCCCAGACCTTTTTGTGAAATGTTTAGGAACTTGGGGTATTCACCATAAAATACCCAGGGTAATCCAGATGTGGACCCCTTGCTCACTGTGCCTAGAGAGGCACAGCGTCATCTCTCTGATGAGGCCTGACTAGGCTGAAACACGTGTCTAGGGTGGCTGTTGGTACTCTTGTTCAGAGGTGAATTGCCAAGCATTTCGGCGCTGGACTGCCTTTGTGGGTGGGACAAAGACTGATATGCAAATGGATATTTCTCCTTTGTGAAAGTCACAGTGAGCTAAAACGTGGTTGCAGACCCTCCCAAGTGGGCACATTCCCATAGAACAGGTTATTTGGCCATGTTTGTTGTCAGTAGAGGGGCTCCCAAACCTTTTTGTGAAATGTTTAGGGAGTTGGGGTTTCACCCCAGGTTACCCAGGGTAATCCAGAACTGGACCCCTTGCTCACTGTGCTTAGAGAAGCAAAGCTTTACCTCACTTATGAGGCCCAACTAGGCCGAAACACGTGTCTGGGTTTGCTGTTGGTACTCTTGTTCAGAGGAGAATTGCCTAGCATTTCGGTGCTGCCCTTGTGAGTGGGACAAAGACTGATATGCAAATGGTTATTTCTCCTCTGTGAAAGTCACAGTGAGCTAAAACGTGGTTGCAGACCCTCCTGAGTGGGCACCGTCCCATAGAAGAGGCTATTTGGCCGTGTTCGTTCTCGGTAGGGGAGATCCTAGACCCTTTTGTAAAATGTTTAGGAATTTGGGGTTTCACCCTAAATTACCCAGGGTAATCCAGACGTAGACCCCTTGCTCACTGTGCTTACAGAGGCACAGCTTCACCTCACTGATGAGGCCCGACTAAGTCAAACAAGAGTCTGGGGTTGCTATTGTTACTCTTGTTCAGAGGAGAATTGCCTAGAATTTCGGCGCTGGATTGCCCTTGTGGGTGGGAAAAAGACTGATATGTAAATGGATATTTCTCCTCTGTGAATATGTGGTTGCAGACCCTCCAAAGTGGGCACATTCCCATAGAACAGGTATTTGGCCATGTTTGTTGTCAGTAGAAGGGCTCCCAGACCTTTTTGTGAAATGTTTAGGAACTTGGGGTTTCACCCCAAGTTACCCAGGGTAATCCAGACGCGGACCCCTTGCTCACTGGGAGGCATAGCTTCACCTCACTGATGTGTCCCAACAGAGGCCACAACACGTTTCTGGGGTTGCTGTTGGTACTTTTGTTCAGAGGAGAACTGCCTAGCATTTTGGTGCTGGATTGTCCTTATGGGTGGGACAAAGACTGATATGTAAATGGATATTTCTCCTCTGTGAAAGGTACAGTGAGCTAAAACATGGTTGCAGACCCTTCATAGTGGGCACCTTGCCACAGAACAATTTATTTGGCAGTTTTCGTAGACGGTAGAGGGGCTCCCAGACCTTTCTGTGAAACATAAATAATAGGTGGGGGCCAATTTACTTTTTAAAATAACACTATTAGCCCCTTGTAGAGGAGAAGCCAAGTACCCCCTCTCCAACTGCCCCACCTACATTACTTGAAAAGTATGAACCAAAGTATGTGACGTATATTGAACAATTAAACCAACAAAGAGAAGAGCGTGGAGTCTGTGCAGTACCCATAAGAATACCTATACCTCAGAGAATATTG
This sequence comes from Ambystoma mexicanum, assembly GCF_040938575.1. Lineage (NCBI taxonomy): Eukaryota > Metazoa > Chordata > Amphibia > Caudata > Ambystomatidae > Ambystoma > Ambystoma mexicanum. The sequence goes on along the minus strand of NC_090926.1, from coordinate 995,711,205 downwards.
GAGGTAAAGTACCCATTGATGAAACCATACCTGCATACAAGACAATATGATGGCCATTTGAATGAGATTCCTGAAGAAACAGAGAAACTAAATGGCAAAGAGGATGGTGATGTCACACAAAGTTGAATCGACACCCATATAGAAGTATAACGACCAGAGAGGCAGACGATTTATAAAACATAAAGAAGTACCAAGGATAAGTGACATCTTGGGATCAAGATGAAAAGACTTATGGCACAGACCTGATGAAGATACTTAGTTAGTTTAAACGTGTACAGATGCAAGAAAACACAAGCAGCAAAGCACTCATGAAGCTAGCCACATGCTTTTGAATAATTAGACCGTGGCAAGCGCCAACATATACATATATAGAAACATATGGACAAATAAAGGATGGATGTTTCCACTATGCATATAAGCAGTACTGAACACAGCAAGAAAGCCTCATTTCAGTGTTGCAGTTAAGAAAGGCAATTGAATTAAACAGAATAAAAGTTCATCTAAGGTGTTGACTGAGCCAAGAAAGCCAAGGTCTTAGCAAATTGGAATTGGCTGACAATGGATACAAATAACGTGAAAGAACAGAAGCTCCTGTTCAGAGAGGTCAAGCAAAAACCAAAGATATCAGAGGACTAACTATTGGAGAATAAAATTAAATACACAAAATGGCTCCAATTCATGGTGTCCAGTCACGTGATAGAAGGAAGTTGGACGAACGAGATGATCATACCTACGAACGAAGGCCGGCTGGTGCCCATACTTCTTAAAAATTCTCATACAACAGTACAAACTCAAGGCCAACTTCAAAGCACTAATTCACACTGGACCATTGAGATGATGATGGATGATATGCTAATTGGTGGGAAGCTGGTGCTAAAACGAGCTCACCCGCACCAGGTTGTTCAGTCTGCGTGCTGCTAGACGTAGGTGGAAAAGTACTGACAGGGGTTAGGAGCTAACCAATTGTAGGGGACCACGTTGTTGGGGGTACTATAGCTTGTGTAGCCAATGGGACGTCGTACATTTAGTGACGTTCATAGTGGTTATTTTAAGGGCAGGGCTTAGTTGCCCCACCTGATGTTAATTATCCTACCACCTTCTTTCGTTGCTCCTTACAGCTTTAGAACTTCACTTAGACCAATGGTATTCAAACTGTGGTGTGTGACCCCCCAGGCCCTGAGAGCTCAGCATGAAATATTTAATATTTAAAAAAAAATGTAAAAGTTTTTCTTTTTTTTTTTTTTTTAGATTGGAAGAAATGGCCGCAACAATGAAAACAATGAAATAGTGGCCCGCAGTTGTAAATGGCTATTCATTCCTTTAGTCACATACTGGGCCTCATTACAACTATGGCGGTACGGTAACAACAGTGCCGTAAGCTACCGGCACCGTTGCTACCGTACCGCCATAGTAAGAGTTGTGCTTGCGGGTGCCTGACAGCCCACCAGGTCTGACCTGGCAGGCCGTGCAGCACCGCGAATAAAGCTCGTTGGATGCACCGGCACCGTTATTAACGGTGCCGGTGCATCCGAGAGCCCCATTCCCATTGAGCCCTATGGGGCTCAATGGGAATGGGGATCTACCGGTACCGGCACCCGCGAAAGGGCAATTATCAGGTCCGCCTAACATGACCCGGTAATTGCTCATTCGCGGCTGACACAACCGGATGCAACTCCGGCGGCAGCCGTGCCTGTTTTACCGGCACAGCTACTGCCAGGGTTGTAATGAGGCCCACTGTTTCAATAGTCCCCAATGGGGTGCTTTGTGTTACAATGTAAGTAAATTGTGATATATTCAGCAACAATGGTAAAAATTACTAACTGCATAGTTAAGTAACTCATCAAACTGGTCCATATTGGCCAAAATGGTGTCCCATTTTGACTTGCCCACACTAGCATTTTACATTTTTGGTACAGGCATTGCCCTATAGGCCTGTCCGAGCCTGGCGACTCATCCATAATGGCGAGGGGCTCCCACCCAGTGGCCCCTCACCCATTATGGAGGAGCTAAGGAACCAGCCCAGTGAAACAGTGAGCACTCCGTCAGCTGATTTTTCCAGCTGATGGAGTGCTCCTGGGCTGGCTGAACTGTCAAAGGGAAACACTGTTCCCCTTTGACAGTTCAGTTTAGTTCCCCAGCCACACATGCTCACTGAGCCATGAAGTGCTGGGGCGTTTTGCTTCGCCAGCATTGGAAATGCTGGTTGGGGCACTGCATGTCTGTATGTCCGAGGGGGAGCTCCTGCGCCTTCTCACACATATGGACATAGCAGCCTGGAGCAGGGCATTTCAGCTCCCACACGCAGGCCAATGCAGAAGGTACGTTTATGTTCATTGTTTTCATTTAAACATGTATATGGATGCGTGTATGCTTATGTTATGAAGGAGTGTATGGTGATGGATGGTCGTGTGAATGATAGAGTGATTGCTGTATGAATGTGCAGCGCCTTGCATACATACATAATCATGTTGATTGTGTTAGGCCCAGTGGGGCCCAGGAGACAGGGATGGTATCTTTTTACTGGACATCTATCATAGATGTCCAGTAAAAAATGTCATGCCTGCCACCTGTGCCCCCCAGCACCAATTGCAAACTGTTTGGCTATTTACCTATTTTTTTGTTAAAAGTATGATCTACAATGCAACATTTTAACCCATTATTTAAAAATAATTCACAGGGGGAATCCCCCCCGAACCACCCTTTATTGGTTCGGGCTCCCTCACTATGCTTGGACGCTATGGCATTTTTGGGGGAAATAGTTATGCCCCTCCACTTAAAAAAATCACAAGCCGCCACTTGCCCTCAGACTGTGTTGGGAACGGATGGGGGGAACCCAGGGACTATGGTGGGAGCACAATGGGTGGGAACCATGGGATAGTGGTGGGAGCAGAGTGGGGAGAGCCCAGAGTGTGTGATGGGGTGGGGAGAGACCAGGGACTGGGTAGGAGTGGGATGAGGGAGCCCAGCGACTGTGATGGGAGCAGGTGATGGCACGCAATATATACTGTCCATTTGGCATTTCTCGTGGGTCCCGACCTGCCCAAATTTTGCTCAGGGGGGCCCTGGGCAAAAATGTTTGAAGACCGCTGACTTAGACCCAATCACAACCTCCGTTAGGTTTTTGTAGTTTGCCACGTAGGATGACGTTGGTAATGACACATGTCAAAACATCAATGATGACCAATTTTGGGTACAAAAACCCAGGTTTTTTTCGAAGTAAGTAGAGTCAGAGTATCGAGCCATAGCTGATGTTCGTTGTACTCCCTGTTTTAGATACTTGACATTAAAACAGACAAACTTTGCCAAGCTATTTGTGTCATCTTGATTATTTATGTATGAATACAATCTGCATCCCCATCCATCTCCAGGGTATAGCTACTCATCTTAAGGGGCTGTTTGGGAATACCTAGTACACTTGGTAGCAGAGATAGGATGGTTAAATAAGATAACCATCAGCCGTCGACATAAGTAACTTTAGAGTCACTGCAATATCGCACAACCTATGCCTTTCGGCTGACAGGACGTGATGCTCCCCGTAGAAGTGGATAGAATAGAGAACTTCTTGCAAGGGACGTTTGACGGGACCCCTATTTTCAGATAGAAACCCCTCCCACATATACGAGAAGCAGATCAGAAAGCGGCTCGAAGAGGCGGTTACGAAGGCGGTGATCCCGAGGGTCTGAAGAAGAAAAACATGCGAACGGTGAGTAAATAGGCCAAAGAGTATGGCAAAGGGATGTATGTATAGTAAATAACGGAGAGTAACGGAGGGAGGTGGGATAAAATATAACGCAAGAGTAAGAGTGTAATATATATTTATATGGGAAACAAGATATTGACTTGTGTGTGCCGAGCAATATATAAAGAGGAATAGTCGTGAGGCCACGATAAGAGAATACACCCTGTTCCTAGATTTTAAAGAGTGCTAGCAGAAACCTTTTATCTAGAGTTTCATAAGTGGATGACGTAGGAGACGGGATCGATTAAAGACGATCCAGAAAGAGATAGGTTTAAGTTCCAATCGGAGCAATCTTAGAGGGCAAGACGAGTCTAAAGAAGAAGATTGTGAAAAGTACAAGTGGCCGGTCAAGTCTGTCTGTTTGTTTTATATGATTGAAAGGTGTGATGACGTCAGAGTTGAAAGAAAAAAATGTATGTAATAGAGAAGCGTGAAGTTGAGACATGAAAATTAATTGCTTTAAAATTGAACTTTGATGGTTGGTTTTTAGCAATATTAAAGTAAAAATGTGTGTTTTGAGGGGATTGGAGCTTGCGACGATTGGTACTTGCTCATAAGTGTATCTTGATTGAGACGCAATTTGGAAACTGTAATTCAAGCATATGCGAGTGGTAGCAAAGAGGAAATTGAAGGTTAAAAATGGAAGAAGTTACTCCATTAGTGCATCTTTGCAAACAGCTGCCGCAGCACGCGCTTAAATTTAAACAATATAGTGCAGAGTGGGTTGAAGGAACCTCAGACAAAATGTTTATGCCATGACCACAAGGTGGCAAGCAAAAAAGGGAAAAAAGTGTGAAGTGGAACAAGGCGGATCATTATCGAAGACAGTTCTGCAGCATATAACGGCATATTTGCATGCAGCGTATACAGGAAAAAAGTTAGAAAAGCGCAGAGCGAATCTAGAACCTTGGAAAATGTATGAACAAGAAAAGGAGTAGGTAGGAGCCTCGTTTAGATCGGATACTCAACATTTGCAAAGAGAGGGGTGAAGAGCCTTCTGCTCCGCCCGCCCCGTCTGAAATAAAAAACGAAACTCAGAATGACAAAGGGTTATGCCCATTAAGGGAACTTAAAGCAGCAACGGGATATAGCAATCCGTCATATGAGTCACCTACGCAAAGTAGTGACGAGGGCCCAGAGAAAGATACAGAGAAAGATACAACCTCCAAGATCCTGAGAGATAAGGAGAGACACGATAAGGAGAGAAGTGATTGAGCAAGTACTTCTCTAGATATAAGGAGAGAAATAAAGAGATGGAAAGGAGACAAGGATAAACTGATGAGCTAGCGCTCTTACAGAATGAATGAATGGGAGGTCAGATTTTACTTAAACTCGATGAAAAAGTATCGAAGATGTAAGCCAAAGGGGAGATCAAGACAAACAAGACAGAAAAGACAAAGAAAATGAGGACCAATTGAAAGATGAGGGAGCGAAAAGAAAAGATACACAAAGACGAGAACAGTTATATCAAGATGAGCAAGCTAAAAAACAAGAGAGAGCAGAAGAGCAAAGAAAATGTGACAATACACAAAGAACAGCCGATGAACAGGAAAGGCTAGGAAGACAAAGAATAGAAGAGGATGAACAGGAAAGGATAAGAGAGAAAATAATACAGAGACGAAGGGATGAGGAGATACAAAGGGCATATGAACGAAGGGATATGAAAAATAAGAGGAAGACAGAGTGAGAGAAGAAGCGAGAAAGCGCAGAGAAGTCAATGACGACATGGAACGCAAAAGAAGTAAGAAATCCCAATCCACAGGTAGCATGGGAAGACATAGAGGAATTGTTTCCCAAATCCGAGTCATTACCAGGTCCGTCTAAAGAGTTTGACTCGCAAAGTATTGGGGAAACGATTGACAAAGTATACCACGAAATGCAAGCCCAGAATGAATCACAAGGGAAGGGAAAAAATGATTGTCTCGAGAGCACTCAGTTGTATGACACGGAGGAAGCCTCCTTTAGTGCGAGACACAAGGAGCTGTCTTTAGACAGACTAACATTATATAGAGATGATGATGAGAGAAGTCCCACAAGTTGGGCACAAGAAGTATCAGAAAAAGAAAGGGAAAACTTCCAAAGGGGAGAGAGAAGTAATGTATGTGGGCCAGAGGGAAATTCGCCTATGGATAAGGGAGTAAAGTGGTCAGATTTAAAAATACCTAGGGGGAATCTCACGAGCAGAGCGGGGAGTCCATGCCTTATGTAAGCAGGTTAAGATCATTGCCAGGTAGACGGCGATGTGGGAATATTACCCCGACGGTAGATAGACAAATGATGAGAGATGAGAATGAGTTTGGGGCGTCACAATTCCCCTTGCTAGAAAAGGGAGGGGCCAGGCTGCACTACATACAATGGCCTCAAATGGATAGAGATAATTTAAAGTGCAAACTCCAGAGTTTAACTTCTGGCGCTGGAAAATGGATACATGAGTTAGAAAAAATGACAGGAGGAAATACACTAGCTATAGGGGATATTAATGGTCTTCTAATCTCCATACTTGGTGAGAGAGCTGATGACGTATGGACACGGCCAGGTTACCTTGGTGTGACTACAGTCAACACTGTGCATGATGGAGCGCCATTTAATTATTGCAGAGCAACAATTTGAAAAGCGCTACGAGCACTATATCCGGACACTTCCGATATGGGAGCTATAATGACAAAAAAGATGAAGGAAGGAGATGATCCGTTAGTTTACATTCAAAATTTCCAAGACACCTGGACACTCGAGACTAGGGAGGCTTGGAGGAAATCTATACCTGTATTTTATCATATATAATGCCAAGGGCTGCCAGAAGCAGCTCAATAAGTTATTAGGTATAGAAGCCAAACCGTGGTCAGAAATCCAGTTAACCATTGCACATTATTGCAGACTCCTGCAGCAAAAGAATCATAAAATAAAAAAAAAAAAATACGCAAAAAGGTGAGGAAGCAAAATTGGTTCAGAAAAAACTGTCCAAGTACGGCATTGAAGGGGCAATGTTAACTAGTGTATATGGATCAAATTTGCAGCAGGCAGTGAGCATGCCATAAGTGAATAACCAGTGCAGAGTTTTGAGGGCTGGGGAGATGTGATCTCTTGGGCCAAGTGCTAGTAGCAGTTTGGCTGCAGCGTTTTGTGCTCTTTGTAGTTTAGTCAGTTGGTAAGCGTGGACTCCGAGGTAGAGGGGGTTAGCATAGTCCAGTCTTGATATAGCAATTGATTGGACCGCGGAGAGTCTGTTGGGAAAGGAGAGGTATGGAAAAATGTGCCTAACAGTTTTAAGGTGGTAGTGGCAGGACTTGGAGACGTTGTTGACTTGAAGAGAGAGGGTTAGGTCTGAGTGTAGGGTGCATCCAAGGTTTTTTACTAAATTTGAGGGTGTCGGGGAAATACCCTTGGCCGATGGCCAGGGTAACGGGTGCGGAAGAAGTTTGGTGTTTTGCCACATAACATGATTTTAGTTTTGGAGGGGTTTAGCAAGAGATGGTTAGTGGTCATCGAGGAGGCAGGAAGTGAGGTTGGGTTGGCAGCTGGGTTTTGAATTCAGATAAGTTGTGTGTCATCAGCGTAGTTGTAGCACAGGATATTGTGTGAGCGGATTATTCTTTGATGAAGATATGGCAAAAGTGGCAGTTTCATTATGGACCACTGTCCCCTATGACATAGGCTTACTGAATGTGGTTGGGGAGGTCAAGTTTAAATTGAAACCAGGAGCAATTTTACCTCGAGCACAACAGTATCCCATGTCTCGAGAGGCAGATGAAGGCATTTTCAAGACGATTTCCGCCATGATGGACCAAGGTATTTTAGTGACATCAGAATCACCTTGTAATACGTCAGTTTATTCTATCAAGAAATCTAAGGGGGGTCAATGTGTTTAATACACGATTTGAGGCCAATAAACCAAATTGTAGAGGTTGAGTTCATTTTAGTGCTAAACCCGTCTACAATTATATGTAATATACTGGTTGACACATGATATTTCATGGTGATCGACTTAAAAAATGTGTTTTTCTCAATCCCATTGCACAAAGACTCACAAGACATGACATTGTTTAACTTTAGACAAATGCTATTAATAAGCACAAGGCTGCCCCAGGGGTACTGTGAGTCTCCATCAATTTTCAACAGAATCCTCCAGATGGACTTGAGCACTATTGCTTTAGAAAGCGTTGTGCTGCAATACGTAGATGACATTTCAGTTTGCCGCACCACAGAGGAAGAGTGTAGACGCGATTCTGTTCAACTGATGATTATACTTGCTGACAAAGAATATAAGGTTGACAAAGAAAAGTTAGAATATTGTCAACAAGAAGTGTTGTACATACGCCAATTGATTTCACATGAAGTAAAGAAGGTCACCCCTAAAAGAGCTGAGCCCATTTTAAAAACATCTAAGCCACACACGATAAAACATATGCAGAGTTTTCTGGGAGTATGCAATTATGTAATTATGTCAGGGCATGGGTCTTTGACTACAGCTCGTATACACAGCCTCTCTTACAGGCCTTGAAGAAAGCACAGGCAACGCAAGAAAAAATTGTTTGGACTCAGGCAATGGAAGAAGGGTTTGATGAATTGAAAAATTGAAAAAAGCAATCTGCACAGCCCCAGTTCTAGGGATCCCCAATTATGCATAGGAATTATTTTTATGCTCGCATACAGATGGTACTATTATGACAGCAGTACTCACACAGAGAACCACATTGGTGTACAAGCCCCTTGCATGTTACAGTAGAATCTTAGACGCAGTAATGAGAGTTCACTTTCCATGCAAACAAAGTTTGGCAGCCGCCACGTTCGCCATAGAAAAGACTCCAAGCATAGTGATGGGATGTTCTATGACATTATTTGTTGACCACGCACTATTTGCCATTTTGGAAAAACCAAAAGGCACGTTGACTTCTAAAAGGGCTTATGCCTATGAGGTAGTCATATCGAATCCGGCTATTAAAATAGTTCGATATAAAATATTGAACCCAGCTATGTTTATAGCTGAGCCAATCACAGAAGGAGAGCCCATGCACGATTGCACAAACTATGAAGAGTTCTATGATGAGCTCCCTAGAGTAAAGGAGAATGCACTAGCAGGGGGAGAGATTGTTTTCATTGACGGGTCTTTGAGAATCAATCTAAATGATGGACAAAGATAAACAGGTGCCACTGTGGTGAAACATCTGGCAAAAGGAGAATTTCGAGTGCTCGTTAGTACTCGTTTGTCATCTCATTATTCAGCACAAGCTGCAGAATTATTGGCATTGTTACTCGCCATCGAGAATCACGCAGACCAGGAAGTAACAGTGTACAGCGAATCTGCCTATGTGATGTTGACAGTGCATGCAGAATTAGCGAGCTGGAAAAGGAGGGGCTACCTCCAAGTGGTCGGCACACCAGTACAGCACGCAGCCTTATTGGACAGGCTTATTAAGACACAACAACTCCCAGTGGGCATAGCAGTCGTTAAATGGGCAGCTCACACGAAAGGGGCAGACTTTATCTTGCGTGAAAATCAAGCAGCAGACGCTGAAGCTAAGTGCCTAGCAAATACAGATATAGGGATGATGAATATTTAGACCCTGGAAGTGAATGAAAGGATGAATGAAATGATGATTGTGGTTGAAGGATATAATCATATGCCTAAAACACAGATAATGGAGCTCCAAGGAGAGGCACCGCAAGAGGAAAAGAATTTGTGGAAGCGAAGAGAGTGTTTTTTTAAACCCAACTGAAGCATTGTGGTGACAAGACAGCACTGGTAAACCAGTGATGCCTATAGCCTTAATAAGGGTGGCGCTAGAACAGCTACACTACCCAGAACATACAGCTAGGGAGAATCTTGCTGTAACTGTCGCTGAGGATGGGTTTGTGCCGAACCTAATGGAACATGTTGCATTTATTATGGTAAATTGTATTGTTTGCCAACAATTCACAGCTGGGCATACAGTGCGCATACTGAGGGGAGTCATTCCAAGACCCAATGGCCCTTTTCAGCACTTGCATATCGACTATGTCAACATGATATGCAATGGATATAGATACTTGCTTGTTGTAGTTTGTCCTTTCTCAAGATGGATAGAGGCAAGTCCATGCACACACCCAGACTCTACCTGTGCAGCCAAGTTTTTAGTGCGAGAAATGTTTCCTAGATGGGGAGTGTGCGAGGTAATGAGATCGGATAATGGACCTAATTTTGTTAATACAGTTTTCGAGCAGATCAGCTTGTTGCTTGCTATATAGCACAGGTTTTCTTCGGCTTATCATCTGCAAGGAAATGGATTCTGTGAGAAGCTCAATGGCCTATTAACAGAAAGAATAGGCAAGTTGAAGCTTACTGTGAAGAAAGGGTGGTTGCATTGCCTACCACTGCCATTATATGCATTGAGGGACCAACCAGGTTCTGACCACCATTTTACGCCTCACGAAATTGTGACAGGAAGGCAAATGAGAACACCCCTAAAGCCTCCATCCCGAGTTAGAAGTGATGCTCAGCGGATGTCAGAAATTTTAGGCTTGGAATTGTAAAACTATTTGAACTGTATAACTCAGTTTTTCTGTAATTTCAGGACAGTTGCAGAGACGAGGGTGTAGGGTAGTACAGAGCACAGAAGGAGATGCTTCAACAACCCAACCCTTGGAATTTCATGTTCCCCAACTTTACCTCGGATATGGGGTCCTAGTTTGTAACCACACAAGGATGAAGTGGGACGAGCCCAGGTTCAACGGTCCTTTTGTCATTGTGGATGTAACGGCATCTGCTATCAAATTGCAGGGTAGGCACGCTTGGATCTTCTTGGGAGACATCAAAATCTACTCTGGAGAAACCCCTCTGCCTACACCGCTCCGCGAAGAAGCTACAATCATCGGGGAAGAACCACAGCACGTGCAGACCAGATCTATGACGAAGAAGAAGGATGCATAACCTGACAATTGGAAAGTGTAAAGAACCCTTTAGTTGGACTGTGGCTTGATTTTGGACACTCCCTTTAGAGCTATAAATAAAAGGGTCAAAGGACACATTCGAACACTCTGTGCATCTTAGTTGAAGAGTTAAGGTAAGATCTGCATTCATAAAGCCACAGTAGCTTATTGACTTTGGACTAAGGCATGCTTAAGCTTTGATAACAAGAAAAGTGAGAAAGTTTTATTGATTTTGGACTGAGGCATACTTAAAGCCTTGATAAGAATAAGAATATGCCAGATTCTGATCGTGGATACAGCAATTGGAAGAGGGTACAATACCCTTATTCTTTCCACACAGAGTTCTTGTTTGGATCTACTCATGGTGTTACCCATTGATGACCTTTCCAGGAACATACTTACGTATTTTGAGTTGGTGTTATGTTCTTATCTGTCATTGGCGGGGAGAACTTGTCACATTCCAGCTTTCATTTGAGATCCTGACAATGAGAAAATTATAAGAAGATTGCTTATAATCATTGGAAAGACTGGAGGGGGGTGTCTGTATTCCTGCTATCTATATGGTAAAGGAGAGGCACAGAGGACCCCAGCCAAGATTTTCTATTATGGTAGCAATGGACAAGCAATCAAGGCCTAGCTTCTCAGGAGGTGATGCAGGCTCGTTCGTAAGTACCGTGTAGTCCCCAAGCACCCACAAAGGAATGTCCGCACACTGTATTAGTGAAAACACAGTCTTTATATAATTAAGGTTCAAGGTTATATACACAATCACGTTAACTCACTTTGTGCTCAGTTAATCTACAATGGCAAATATATACAGTTCTAAGTGGTACCACAATTATTATCAGATTTCATTAAAGTGCATCAACTGTACTCTGGTCAAATGTCACACAAATCAATTAATAAAGGTAACCAACAATAGACATAGGAGTAAAGTAGTTGGTTAGAACAATTGGCAGAATGCTGGCCCTGTTACCTAAACACAATTCTGTGGGGAGACCGCAAGTCCAGTTCATATATTGTTCAATTAGTCTTATTTCCTTCTAAAGTGTTTGTACCACCCCATTGTACCTGGAATAGCAGAGTTCCTCGAGGAGGCGTCGATGGATCTTTCTTGAGTGACTCCCTTTAAAGCAGGAGCCACGGATCGTCGATGGTCTTGAAGAAAGTGAACTTGGCATCGATGATCCTCGATGGAAAGTTCAGTGGCGTCGAGGCAGCAGCTTCGGTCCTGGCGGTGCTTGTCAACGACGAGTCGAAGACGTCCTGCAAGAATGAGGCGTGCGGGGCACCTCGATGTCGATAGTCAGGACCGCAAAGAGTTTGTAAAGAACTGTGGTCCAGCAAGGGTGTGGAATCGTCTGGCATCTCTATGCTCTTTGGGTGGCGGAAGACCCACCGGTGGATGCTCCTCAGCGCATCAACGGCCTGGCTTTCTCCGGCGGGATAAGGCAGTCAGCGGTAGGGAGTTGCGTGTCCGGGAATCAAATGTTTTAATCAATGGAGCGTTTGCGGCTCCGGTTGACGATGGCACGGCGTGAAGGGGTCCCCACTTCTGGGCAACACGGCTTCGACGGGCCTCCAGCAGTTATCGCAAACCTGCGAACCTTGGTCGATGATGGTGGATGGAGTGTCCGGTGCTTCTCTTCATTTCTTGTCGGCGGTCCCTGTCTCCGGCTGACAGTCTTTTGTAGGCTGACTTCCAGGGTGCTTCGGCGAAGGTTAGCAGTGCACGATGGTCCCTCGTAGCTCTGGAAGAGGGCGCCTAACCAGGTCCTCTCTGGATCAGTTCTTGAAGGTACAGCAGCTTTCAGATCGACAAAGTAGAGCAACAGCAATTCTTCTCTTCCAGCAGGGCTTCAAGGTTGAGTTTCAGTTTCAATGTCAGTTTCAACTCCAGCTTCTGAACAATTTCTAGCAGTGAGAGGCCCCCAGATATAATGTTGATCTCTCATTCATTCTGCTGGTTCACACTCAGGCAACCAATCACTCAGAAGGGCATTCAGGCAGTCAGTCAGCCAATCAGGCGCACAGTGCATTCAGGCCATTCTTCTCCATCCAGACACTCACAAGACAGAATGTGGATTCGGACAAGTGCCACACCATTCAACACTACACACTGCATTCATACCAGGTTCGGGCAGGGCTGTCTCAGTCCTTGTGTCAAACACCAGATATTAGACATCCACAACACAGAATGTGTATTCGTCACACACTCCCCAGGTCCCACCCACAGGCGTACCCACAACATATGCTCGATGGGAAGGCTGGAGCCTGTCAGCACTTCCCCACACTACCATATATGGAACTTCCACCCAACAGCCAGTCAGGGGGAAGAAACAGAGTCAGGGCTTCCCGGACTTCGGGAAAACCAAGGTAACAGGCGATGGAGGTGACAAGGCCACGGGGGCCATCTTGTTTCCATCAGGAATCAACTGATTCCAATGACAGTGCCTGGGCATCCCAAAATGGAGGACGCTCAGGCCACCTGTCAAATTCTGCATGGAGCTGCCACCAGCCCATACCCTGCTCTCCGGGCCACCCACAGGTGCCAAAAAACATACACTAGGGGCACAGGGTTGTACCCTCACCCATGGGTGCCACAAGGGTATCCCATGGGTCTGTACACCAAACCAAAAGAGAGAGCTGCACCGCCAGGAGTCCCACATGAACTCCTGCATGGAAAACACGACAGAACACACGATAAAAAACAGTAAAGGACAAGGATACGGAGGCCCTATCCCGCCGATGCATTTCCAGCATCACAATCATCACGGAAGAATTCTTGAAGTTACCTGAGTACAGTGAAGAAAATACAAATGCTATTATCAACCGATGCAGCCGATGCAGCACATAGACTGGTCAGTGTGGTGTTCTTTTGTCTAATTGAAGAATACCCACATCTTGTTGGAAGACACATGGATGTGGTAACTTTTCTGAGAGATCCAAGAAACACTGCAAACTTGAATGTAATCTTGGAAGGTATCATCATCCAGGTGAGCATCTAATCTGAAAGAAATCACAGAGCGGTGTAGAAACTTTCCTCCGAGGGACAGATTGAGGAAGCAAATAAAAGACAAAACATTTTGTTTATTTTGACAGGGAAGCAACATGTCATCTGGACTGAAGCAGATTTGAAGCATGGATTGGGAGCTGATATATGAATCAGAGCTTGTATAGACTTGCAGAGGTCATTTTTCTTCACAATAAAGGAACATTTGCATCCCGACTGGTGAAAAAACTGGTTCCAGACATACAGATAAAGTCGTTCTTAAGTATCCAGAAAACAGATAGTTGATGGACGAATGCTGAATGAAGACAACAGCTTCCAGAAAGCAATCTAAAATGCAGAGCCATTAAAATTCGTTTTTCCTTCCTTAGCATCAAACGATCGAGATGGGGATTTTCAACATTAACGTTGTGTTGCCCCATGTGGACAGACGTACACATTGTCCAAGAAGCAGATGTTGCAAAGTGACATACCTTTGTGTCATCTACACATGCATTGTGTTTGTACTTGCTTTCACTGACAGTGAGAACTGCATTTCATATAGACTCCTGTATATGTTTCTGAGTAGAAGGAAAAGGTGAGCGTGGCAACTACAAGGCAGCATGGACCCTACATAGTTATTCCAGTCCCAGGAAAAGAGGGGAAGATACCTGAGCTTGAAATGGATGTTGTTAGTAATCAATCACACACAGCACTTGTTTCAGCAGATGCTTTTAAACACCGGAGACTGGGTCGGCGGATCAGGCAAAGTAAGGGGTTAACAAAGGTTGGGCCTACACACATAATGCATGCAGACACACCTGGTCCAGTAAAAAGAGGCTCAAGCACAAGTCCCAAAGAAAGGTCACGCATAGAGATTATAGCAGAATCTTTATGGCCGTCATTAGAGGCTGCTAGAAAAAGACAGATGGATAGAGAAAGACTTGCTGAACTTTCTTCTACACAGGGAACCCGGACAGATGTTCCTCCAAACATACCCGCCAGAAGGAGCTATGTTGACACATTTAGAGATGTAGTCATAGAAAACTCCATGAAGAGTTTGAGAACCAAGAGAAGCACGCAAGAAGATAATTATGAACTGAATGATTATCTGGACAGCACAGCACACTTGGGAAATAACATATGGTACCAACACATGAAAGAAGTTGGAAGAAGACCGTCAGATGAAGAATGCTTTGTATGTACACTCCTGACATACAGCATGGGGAAGTCGAAGATCTTTATAGCTATTGAAATCAATGTCCTAACTGCACACTGCACAATGCACCTAGCTTTCTGTAGTACAAGAGGCCAGTTCATGGGTCGAATAGCCTCTCAAATGGGCAACTGAATGTACAAATCCAAATGAAGATGACTATGTTCAAGCTATAAAGACAAGAAACAATGCCAAGACAAATAATCTTGTGATCAGATACAAGAAACCTGGAGTAAAAGGAACTGGAATAAGAAGCGAGTTAAATAAAAAACGGAAAGTTCCAGGACAATCTACAGAAGACATCTGTAAATGGAAAAACAGAGGCCAGATGCAAATTTGGGGAACTGTTCTATGACCAGATGGCTGTGAAGAAGGAGTAGTGATCTGCAGAGACTACTCAAGGAGTAGTGATCTGCAGAAAATAGGTCAATGCCAGCCAACAATCGAGATTGCAAAAATGTTGTGTAAACCATTATGGCCAAAACTTGTTGAACTGCTAACATGGGTCAAAGACAGAGGAGGACCCCTGCAGATAGTACCATTGGAGAGTTCTAAATTGTGCTTCAGGAACAATGGTACAAGGAAAATGGGGGAGAATCAGAACTGTGGGCGAATCTTTGATGCACCAGGAATGAATATCGGAAAAGCAGTAATCATGGATCATTATTGGGCTTGTGCATCCAAGGCCTACATCAGACTGCCAAAAGATTGGGGAGGAATCCGCACATTGGTGAATGTCCATGTTCCTGCGTTGGTGATTCCTAAAGGTGACCTGAACATTAATATTTTCCCGAAAGCAGATGCTCATCTGAGGAAGAAGAGATCTGTGGAGCTGATAAATCAAATAAAGAGAGAGAACTACTTCTCTGACAAATACATAGAAGCCTTTGATGCTATTCCATATGAACACAGACTGTTCAGCCAGACTTCTTCAGTATTCACGTTGATCTCCATGACAAGGATCCAGGTTGGAGCAAATACCAAGTGGCTTCAGATCACCAGATGGGAATTGCTGCAGACGATTAATACTACCATACAGGGATTCAGTGCAATCAGAGAATAGATGAGAGCCATACGACTGATGACTCTCCAGAACAGCTACGTCTTGGACATGATCACAGCTATGGATGGAGGTGTTTTTGCCAAAACTGGAGAATCATGTTACACATTTAAACCTTCTCATGAGGACGAGAATGGAACCTTGACAGAGGCCATAAACATCTTGATGAAACTTCATGGCCAGATGATAGAAGAAATAGAAGAAATTGCCGATGACAGCTGGTTAGGATCACTCTTCTCGTGGGTTCCACAATGCATGGCAGATATGTTCACATTTCTTGGAGCTTTATTATTAGTAATGCTTGGATTCTGTGTGATCAAGATAATAATCTCACAGTGCAAGAAGACAGCAAAGAAAGCCATAGGGATGAAAATCATGATTGATGTTGAACCAGGATGAAAGCCTGAAGATCTGACAGATGAAGAAATCAGAGACTTTGTAAAAACCAGTATTCATGCACCTGAGGGAACAAAGTTCCTGCATCCAAAGGACCATAAGAAGTATGTGGGAAGAGGGATCTATTGCAGTCCAAGTGGACAGTGCATGCTCATAACATGGAACAAGGATGAGTATGTGAAATCAGCTGGATGCTTGAAGGGAGTCATAAAGATATGGATCCCTAAGAAGCATTTCTTCAGACTATGATGTCTAGATGTAAAAGATGATGTGAGAGTGGTCGATGAATCGCAAAGAGGAGGGAGTGTAGAGGAGGAGCCAAGTACCCCCACTCCAACTGCCCCGCCTACATTACCTGAAAAGTATGAACCAAAGTATGTGACGTATACTGAACAATTAAACCAGCAAAGAGAAGAGTGTGGACTCTGTGCAGTACCCATAGGAATACCTATACCTAAGAGAATATGGGAGGTAAAGTACCCATTGAGGAAACCTATACCTGCATACAAGACAATTTGATGGCCATTTGAACGAGATTCCTGAAGAAACAGAGAAACTAAATGGCAAAGATGAATGGTGACGTCACACAAAGTTGAATCGATACCCATATAGAAGGATAACCAGACCAGAGAGGCAGACGATTTATAAAACACAAAGAAGTACCAAGGATAAGTGACATTGTGGGATCAAGATGAAGAGACTTATGCCACAAATCTGAAGAAGATACTTAGTTAGTTTAAACGTGTACAGATGCAAGAAAACGTAAGCAGCAAAGCAATCATGAAGCTAGCCACATGCTTTTGAATAGTTAGACCGCGGCAAGCGCCAACATATACATATATAGAAACATATGGACAAATAAAGGATGGATGTTTCTACTACGCATATAAGGAGTACTGAACAAAGCAAGAAAGCCTCATTTCAGTGTCGCAGTTAAGAAAAGCAATTGAATTAAAATTAAACAGAATAAAAGTTCAGCTAAGGAGTTGACTGAGCCAGGAAAGCCAAGGTCTTATCAAACTGGCATTGGCTGACATTGGATACAATTAACGTGAAAGAACAGAAGCTCCTGTTTAGAGAAGTCAAGCAAAAACAAAAGACGTCAGAGGACTATTGGAGAATAAAATCAAATACACAAAAAGGCTCAAATTCATGGTGTCCAGTCACGTGATAGAAGGAAGTTGGACGAATGAGATGATCACACCTACGCACGAGGGCCGACTGGTGCCCATACTCCTTAAAAATTCTCAGAGAACAGTACAAACTCAAGGCCAACTTCAAAGCACTAATTGACAGTAGACCATTGAGGTGATGATGGATGATATGCTAATTGGTGGGAAGCCGGTGCTAAGACGAGCTCACCCGCACCTGGTCGTTCAGTATGCATGCAGCTAGACGTAGGTGGAAAAGTACTGACGGGGGTGAGGAGCTAACCAATTGTAGGGGACCACGTAGTTTGGGGTCCTATAGCTTGTGTAGCCAATGGGACATTTAGTGATGCTCGTAGTGGCCATTTTAAGGGGAGGGCTTAGTTGCACCACCTGATGTTAATTATCCTACCACCTTCTTTAGTTACTCCATACAGATATAGAGCTTATACTTAGAACTTCACTTAGACCAATCACACCCTCCGAAGAAATGGAAATACCTTCACTACCGAAAATACATGATTTTTATTTTGTGGGCTCACCCAATTCAGCATTTACCATACATGAATAAACTCACCCACCCACCCTTATTGCCATTATGTCACCCTTAACCCCTCACACATCAAATCGAAAGATATGTGTTCTCGTCAAATGTGTTACGATATCCAAGGATGTGTACATGAAGGATTGCAAATAGGGACTGCATACCAGGAATCCCACTAAATCTCCACTGCTAATCACGTTAATGTCCAAAGTACCTTTGTACCGGGATAATCCACCTTCATTTGTAACACATCAATGGATCTTACATCAATTGGCGTCAGTCGTACGGACATCGCAGAGGCCAAGTTGACTGTGATTGGTACATGTGATAGCAACTGTACCCCCCCTACCCCACACCTCCCAACACCCATCCTGCCTAAATTCCCTTGGGGTACACTGAGAGAAAATATGCTATGTAAATACATTATTATTACCTGTGCATGTTAGTCTTCTCAAATGGACACCATACAGCCTGTAGCAACATGAAATGTCAAAGTAATTGACATGTACTCTCTCTCTCTTGTTACCGTGCAGGTGATGCTGCGTATCCCCTGATGCCACAACAAGCACGAACAGGCATACAACCGTGTCCATGTATGCACTTGCTGCTCCATTGAGCAGACGTTTGGCCTGTTGAAAGCCAGTTTCTGCTGCCTCAGCATATGTGGGGAGCCCGCTTGTACTGCCCAGAAAAGGTGGGAAAAATTGTGCTGGTATGTGCCATGTTGCGCAAAGTCCCCCTGCCCCCCGACATAGACATGCCGCCACCAGAAGCAGAGGGCGATGATGATGATGATGAGTATAATGCACAGCGCCACGAATGCAATGATGGACGTGCCACACGGCGAGAACTAATTCACCACTACTTCGGAGCAGATATAACAGACATGGGACTGGACATGGATCACACTGGGCACTGGACATGGATCACGTTTGGCACGTGACACTATACATGAATAAATACACTCACACTCAATGAGCAATGTCCAGTCAGGTTTCTTTGCTACACCAGATGTATTGTGAGAAGATGAACTATGTGCATTAGTGAACGTCATTACCTAACACTACCATCCCGTCCTACTATCCCCACACCCTGTCCCCAACTATGGCTTCCCACACCCCCTCCCCAACTATCCCTCCCCAACTTTCCCTCCCCACACGCACCACATCCCTGTCCTATTTATGCCCCCTTTTTGTTGGAGGTGTGTGCCCCTCTGCCGGCTGAGCGAGCCGCTGCGACTTACGCATAGGGCTGCTTTGCCGGGAACTAGTGGGTGTTGTGATGGAGGATGGCCCCAGTAGCGTTATAATGTGCCGCTGCTCAGCTATTGCATGGACTAACACGGCTATGGACTCCACAAGGGATGAGATGCTTCCATTGCCCTCCCTTACACGCCGTGCAAGATGGTACACATCCTCTGTGGCTCTACCCAGCATGCGTGCAGTGTTCCTGGCAGTGTCCTGCATTGTCTGGCGCATGAGCTGGGCCTTTGCAAGGTATTGCTGCACCATCGTGTGCATTGCCTGTTGAAGTTCCTCCATCCTTGAGAGGCGCCACTCAATGTTGCGTACGTTACGCATTAGTGGATGTTGGATGGGTTGTGGGCTATGAGGGCCCATGGGAATAAAGCCAACAGCATCCACATAGCTCTGGTCTCTAGGAATGTCCTCCACACCACCTTCGTCCACAATGTTGTCCGCTCCACCCACTTGTGGAAGAGGTGCAGGTTCACCCTGCTGGCGGGGTGGCCGGCCAACAAGTACATCCTGCTAGCGGGTTGGCTTGCCAACAAGTACATCCTGCTGACGGGGTGGCTGGCCAACAAGTACATCCTGCTGGTGGGGTGACTGGGCAACAAGTACATCCTGCCAGCAGGGTGGCTGGCCAACAAGTACATCCTGCTGGCGGGGTTGCTGGCCCACAAGTGCCTCCTGCTGGCGGGGTGGCTAGGACGCAGGTGCCTCCTGCTGGCGGGGTAGCTTGGACGCAGGTTCCTCCTGCTGGTGGGGTGGCTTGGACGCAGGTGCCTCCTGCTGGCTGGGGGTCTAGGACACAGGTGCTGTTGGCCGCTACGGTCTGCTGGCGGATGTGCTGCTCTCCTGGCTGGAGGTGGTGGTAGTCCCTATAGCGGGTCAGTGGCCTGGTGCCCCTCGATGTGGTCGGCAGTTCCCTGTCATTGCCAGATGATGTGCCTGTGGGGGACAGTAAGGTAGGGCATCAGTGATGGCTGTGTATCCATCAGACAGACATCAATACTAGTACATTTTGAATCATGTGCATTGTCATGGACTTGGTGGAGGGCTTGTTATGGTGCACACATGGATGTGTCGGGATGCTGTGTGGGTGCATGTGTGGTGTGGGTACATGGTGTGAGCTGTTTCTGTTGCCTGGGGTACTGGTGTTTAGCGGTTTGTGTGTTGGGGCTTGCCACACAAGCTCTGTGACATGTGTCTGATTGTGAGACGGATGTGTTACACATGTAACTGCTGCCTATGGCAGTTGCTGCGTTGATGGTGATTTTTCGTGATGTGCCATGGTGTGTGGGACAATTGTGGCACATGTGTCATTGATGTGTGCATCTTGTCATGTGCTGTTGCTGGAGTTACGTGACACGTCACTTTGGCCACTTAGTAGCACAGCGGTGACAACAGCAGTCGTGCATTGTCTGGGGGATGTGTGTCTGAGTTCATGCAGATGGAATTAGTGGGTGCAATACAGGGGACCTGTGTGATGTGTGATTGGTGTATGGGTGGGGTTGGTGGGCAAGTGTAATGCGCATGTGTGCAATGAGGTTGATGGTGGGTGAAATGCCAGCAGGGCCTCGGGTTCTACATAATTGACATATAGGCCTAGCCAATTTCACTGGGGTTACAGGGTGTGTGATGTGACTTTGGCTTTACGGGTACTCACCGGCATCATTGGAGGACACATCTCCAGCCTCTGCATCTTCGACTCCCGCTATCGCCTCTATGTGCATGACAGTGCTGCACGTTTCCTCCCATGCCTGCAGTTTAATAGGGGATGGGGGTCCTCCTGTGGCCGTGCCCTTGGCACGCTGTGCGGCAAGGAAGTTGCGCACATGGAGACATAGATCATCCCACCTCTTTTTACAGTCCTGCACTGTCCTGGGTGTTGTCCCAACTGCCGACACCTTACGGGCAACCTACTCCATGAAATTATTTTTTTTTAAATGTGGAATATATTGAAAATGTGCAATAATATGTGTGCAAAAGTGGGGGAACATAACACTTATCACCAAAAGGCTAAAATTACACTCAGAATAAGGTAAAAATACCCCCAATTGGTTTTGCAGTTTCTTGCAACCTTTCAACTGCTGCAGCTTTTGTAGAGACACGCCTTGTGAGTTGTTCAAATCAAAGAAGGCGAGGTGATGAATTACTTGGTAAAAAGACTGTCTTTGCTCTCAGAGAACTTAAACAAAACCCCATATCATGAAACGTCCACACACGAGAAAGGGGAGCTCTTCCCTGCTTACTCGTCCTCTGCAACCCCACTGCTGCCATTGGTACTATTGTTCTTGAAGTTATCCTTGACATCCTCGCTTTGCTCATGGGCTTTGATGGAACAGACCTGCAATGGTTTGCCTCATACCTCTTGAACACAGACCAACTCTACTAGATGTGCCCCACCAGATCCCAACACTGCCCAGTAACTCGTAGAGCGCCACAAGGATCCTCCAAGGTCTATTTGGCTTCATGATTTCAGAGTAATTAAGCATTTACTTCTGGCATCTTGTCCAAACTGAAGTCAAGCATTGGAATTCTGGCAGAGTCGACTTGACCCTTCGTCCTACAGAAGTTGATAAATTGAGTACCTTCAACATCCTCGTTCTTTCGTATCAACCAACCTGTGGAATTCAATCCTTAGAATGTGACTCTGCACAGATGACAATCACCTATTTTTTGGAAAAGCTCTCAAAACCTGGCTGTTCACTAAATCTCAACATACAAACTAGCATGACACCCTCTACAGGCCCACCCAGGCTGAGACTTCACCTCTATCAAACCCAGGTTGTGGCTGCAAGACTCACCAGAACCATGCAGATAAATGAGCAGGGTACTGCATCTCCCAAGGGATTGACCGCTCTTATTTTAACAACATAATAGCCATCACAAATCTGCACACAAAGGGTCTCATTACGGGTTTGTCTGTATTCTGGCGGTAAATCTACCAGAATACCGGCAAATGGAATTACTGATACCACCAGACAGGCGGTATTACCACTGTTAACGTCAGGCCTGTCAGTAGTTCACTGCCCCTACCGGTAGACTTGTAGTTTGCCGGTCCGAAAAAGGTGCCAGTATTTCCTCCCACATTGGCAAACTTATAATGAGGGGTATTGCCTCCAAACATTGCTGGTATTACTATGCGGTAATACCAGCAGATGTAGTACTGGCAAACTTGTAGTTTGGCGGTGCAGCCAAAAATGGAGATAAACTGTATCACCTCCACTTTTTTCCCTACACCGGCATACTCGTAAGGAGCCCCAAATGATGAGTCAGAGCACCCTCACAAACAGAACAATAGAGAGACTGGCCCATTCTGGTCTGCATCACTGCTATGAGCAATACGCCTGTGCACAACACTTATATCAAGAAGGAGATCGTAACCCGGTGCAGTCTCCTCAACATTTTTCCTATCACATGTAAGACTCTGACACCACCCTATAATCATCATAAAATAGAATCCAGACCAGTAACACCACCTCATCATAATGGATAACACAGATTGACCTCTATCGATTCAGTACAACCCTACAATTCTAATAGGACACCTCAGGAGCCCCAGAAAGTCTCCCTCTTCCCTAACCTTTCGAAATACTATCACCTTTAAGCTACACACAAGGGGCCTCATTAGAACCCTGACGGTAGAGTGATAACGGCGCCGGTAGTGCTGCCGGCGCTGTTATCACTCTACCGCCACATTCCGAGTTCTGCTCGCGGGCCGCTCTTCTCGTCTGGTCAGACCAGGCGTGCAGAGTGGCACCCGGTAGCAGAACAGGATGTAGAAACGGTCCCGTTATGAACAGGTCCATTGTTACCATCCTCCCCATTCCCATCGAGCCCTATGGGGGCTCAAATGGGAATGGGGACGTACGGGGTCCGCGCCCCGCGAATGGGAATTACTGAACCCGCAAACGTTGGAATGGCCCGGTTATTCCCATTTTGCGGGACCCGAGTTTGGGGGTAGCCATGCCGGTAAAAACGGCATGGCTACCTCGAAACTCATAATGAGGCCCAAGGTCTATAAGACAAAGGGCAGATTTATGCCTGCAACATCATCTCGACCAAAAGCATCTAGGGGAGCAGCTGAAAGCTCGTTGCACAGCCTGCTACATATTTAGCCCTTTCTGATTCTGTGCTCTAATGGTGACATTTCCCGCCTCAATCCTACTCTGAACTTGCACAAGAAGGGGTGGACTGGGAACTAAAATAGGTCCTGGAAATAATGTTCAAAGAGGCCCCAAATTACACATTTTTAGCAAGACCGACCCTTTTCCTTTGTGAAAATATGGAAATAAAAAAGGTCACCACACAAAAGAGGCCAAGGGTGCAGAGGACTACCAGGAAATCTCCAGAGGTCCCCATAAGCCAGTCCACCCCTGTGTACAATATCACTTTTTTTAATCAGCTTGGTAATATATATGTTTATTTAAAATAACATGGCCTATACACCATTATTTGATGTGCCTCAACCCGCACTCCGCCCTTGTTTTATTTGTGGCCCCAGGATTGCCCTCCTAATATGGTCGCCGCACTGTTTATCGCCACCCCGTGTATCCATTGTGTCTGATAGTATTACAGAAGACTGTCTTACACATTTCACTTGTGTATTAGTTCTGCTTAACCAGGAGTGCAGTGAAAGATGTCACTCGGTGCATTATCACGCGTTCATTCGATGATACCAGTGCTGAGGGCGGATGAAAAGCAGACCATCATACCGTGTGTCTGTGTGCGCATGCGCAAAGCCGGGTCTCTGTCTGGACCAGGTGGCTCGTCGATCGAAAGCAGAGCGCCGACTAACCTCGGCAACTCAAAAGCAACCGCAAATATCGCCCCTCTCTAGCGCGCCCTCTTCAATGTGTGGTTTTTCATCCGGAGGAGGGGTGGAAAGCACAAACTGCTGGCCCGCACGTAAACTGGCAATTACAGACCGAGGTGCCCTGGAAAATGAATAATAAAATAAAAGGAAAAAGCCCCAGGTAATTCCAAATGGGTTTCTGTGCACTTAGTAATTCACAAATGTTATGGCCCTCTTGTCAGGGTTTCTGGCATGTTGTTGGCCCAGCCCCTGTAATTACAGCATTATGGAATTATCGCGCTCAGGTGTATGTGAACACTAAGCGCCATTTCTGTGCCTAATTAGGGCTGTTTGACTGTGTTCCATTTCTTCTGATTTTTTTAATGCGTTTTTTCTCTCATCCCTGCCCTTCAAAGAACAGCTGTTTTCTTTCTGAAGGGGATGCTTATAGTCTGCTGGGCACTTGTTGAAAGCTCCACAAAAATGCGCTAAGCCATGTGCTTATGCTGTGTTATCATATACTAGGTTGATGTTATGTTATGATGATTTATACTGCGCAGCGCTTCTATTTTCATGCTGTCCAGGTGCTCACGTGGCTCTGTATAAAAAGTGGGTCAGGTTGGTTGGTGAGGGGATAGGATAGAAGCTGTGCTCTTCTGTTGACATGTGTACAACCAGGAGTAACTGAGATCTGTACATGTCAGCTTTCTGGGTGTGCTTTGTTGTGTGCAATGGGCATGTTGTGTCTGGAGATGTAGCGTCCAGTGTCTGGGTTGTTTGTTGTTTGGAACTGTTTGGTCTTGTGGCACCATTAACGGCAGTGTTGAGCTATGGGCCTCATTACAACCTTGGTGCTAAGTGCACCAACTTTACCAACATGGTGTAAACTCCGTTTACACCATGGTGGATGGCGGATTTACCGCCCCATTCCAAGGTGAGTGGGGCGGTAAATCCCCATTTCCCATTTTCCCTTCCCCATTCCCATTTTTGCCCCATAGGGCATAATGGGAGTGGGGAAGGCGCTAATTACGCCGCCGCAAATTACGGCGGCGTAATTAGCACCATGGCAGGTTAGCGCCATGGATTTTAACGCCTGCTGAAAGCAGGCGTTAAAATCAGAATCAGGCGTTAAGGGTTAACGGTGGCGTTAACCCTTAACGCCTGAGTTGTAATGCCTTGCTATGCTAGGTCAAATTTGCCATACTCTGCTAGGCTGTGCTATTCTCTGCCATAGTATGCCAGTTTTCTGGGACTTGCTGTGCTATGTTGGCTTTTTAAACTACGTTGGTATACCATGACATGCAATTTGATATCCCGTCACGCTATGCCATGCTGCTAAATCCAAGCTCTTCTATTTTTCGGAGACTGGGGAACCAAATTACAGCTTTCGCCCCATAGTATACTAGACAGGCACTAAGGCTGAGGGGACCAGGCCCCACCAATCGGAAAGCACTTTACCAGTTGCTTCTACTGATAGGACAGTCAGGCAATTTATCAATTTAATGCCTGACATTCCACCTGGATACAATCTACAAGTGCTTTCTGTTAGACTGAGGTTCTATAATTCCCAGTTGAACTGTTACGAGAAACTCACGGAAGTAGCACAGGGAACAATGACACTGCAATCCAGACCCTCAAAAAGGATCACATTTCACCATGATGGAAGGGTAGTCTACCTGCAGACGCGAACCGTCGACCGCAACCTACTTAATACGGGTATCACAACGGTTCTCAAGGGTGAGGATGCATGGAATGGAGGCAGGGTCATCATCGAATAGTGAGGCTGAGGAAACCAGGGAAGCCCGTTAAGTACCTAAAGTGTATGCATTTCCCTTCCTCCTAAACCACAGGGTCGGAACACCTACCAAGTTGGGAGACGAAAGCAGGTGACACCACTACTGGCGCAGAACTGCATCAGCAACTGACATTTTCTCAGGATTTGGAGCATGATGGTCCCGGAAATGGGTAGAGCTGTAGATATAGTAATGGAGGAATAAAGCAAGACCACAAAGGCCCTCCGATTCGCAGAGAGAAGTAAAAAGACCTAGTTCCCCTCTGCGGAATAACCCACTATACAAAGATGAGGTAGGCTCAGGTAGGACTGCTTCAGTACCATTACAGGTTCTCACTCAAAGGGCATGATCAGTTGAACAAAGAAGTAGAGATCTTGCCAGGCATTACCAAACATCCATGAGTCATGCATAATAACAGTTGGGAAAAGGGCATGAAATGCCAGGGTGAGGTAGCAAGACAAGAGAATGGCGGCAGTGTATGCCAGAAGCGTCTACCAGATTGTAGCAGAGCGGAGCAGGAAAGAGACCAGTAGCAGGAGAGCTGGAGACATCAGCACTGAAGACTGTGAAAACGCCAGGAGCGGTAGCCTTGTCTGGCAAGCGGCAGAAAGACTCACAAGTAAGTTTGTAGCCATGCAAGATTCCCAGATTTGTTTGTTGCAAGTCGGTCCATGCCACAGAGAACTTGCATCAAATAAGCAGAAGGGGGGTTGGGTCTGTGGTACAGAAAGCTCTGCCAGGTAAGTGGAGCAAGAGCAGGCCCATGGCTTGGTGCAGGGCTCTGTGTGTGGGAACAAGTGCATTGTAAGAAATTCCCGCTTGTTCCTGTGAGTCCGAAAAGCCTTTAGAGTGGAAGTGTTAGCAACACCCTAGTTGCAGAGCTGCTTGCTGGCCTGTGTGTTAGGATGTACCCCTGACACAAACACTGTGAGGTAGAAAGCCCAATTGGTAGTTTTCGCACGTTTTGGCACTTTTTGCTGGCTAATCATGTTTTGGGAGTCGTTTTTCTCTCCGCCAGGCTTAATCCCATGCCTCACTAGGATTGTGGCTCTGTGCTTTGTGTGCTCTACCTTAAGAGCCCGTTAGACTTCTAATGCAGTGGTACCTCTTAGTCTCCCTGAAAGACTACCTTCTCTTGGTTAGTCATGTAGCTAGGCTGTCAGTGGCTATTTTGCTTGTATACAATGGTTCCACATAATTTTACCTGGCTGTGTCCTTTTTTACCTTCTCCGTCATTTATCAAAGTGGAGGTTGTCTTTACCTTGAAGACCTGAGGAGTCGCATGACTAGCCCATGCACCTCTATGTACATGTAAGAGGAGGTGGCCATCTTTGGTCACTGGATGTTTGTGTCTCAGGACTGGGGGCTGTAGTCTACTTGAGATCAGTTTTGACTGACATATGCAGATACCTTTCTTGGACAGTGTGGATTAACCCCTTTGTGTGAGAGCCCTTCCTGTGTGCAATGGGTGTGAGAAATTCGACCATTTGCATGATGGGCGTGGGCTCTTCTAGGCTTTCTTTGACATTTTTAAGTAAATGGATGATGGTAGACCTGCTTCAGGAAAATGTGGGGAATCCCAACAAACATTTCATATGTAACTGTGTCAACCTGAAGCCAGCTCCCGCCCCTCAGTATCAATGTAAATGAACTAACATGTCTGAGTGTTTTTGTAGTAGACAGGTCCCACTAGGGGGGACCCCATTCATAAGATCCAAGTATATGGTTTGCAGAAGCCAGAGAGTCTGGTCTCTCAGCATCTTCAAGGCAGATCTGCTGCTTTAAAAAGGAACCGCCCAGGTAGAATCACAGGGGCAACATGCTGGTCTTGGAAGCAAGCTCACGCCTAGCAACAGAGGTTGGAATCCCTTATCCGCGCTTAGAAACCTAACTCAGGTATTAAGTGTGTTATAAATAACCAATTAAATATATAAAAAAATTAACCAGAGAGACTCTTTGATCACAGCAGACAAGTATCACAGGGTAGTGAGCCCAGAACTCTTTCTGTTGAGAGAAGGGTTTAGTCCTATTGGTTGTGTGACACCCCTTGTTCCTCTAGGACCCCCTTACCTTTTCCTGTTGCAAAGCACTGTGCATATGACCTCACACATACAGACAATTGTTTCTACGGACCCCATGATTGATTCACTAAGGTAGGCTCAGCCTACACCAATCACTGTAGGTCACTTGGTTGTAAGAGAGGGCTGGAGCACCTTTTTCAGGCCCATTATCTGAAGACTTCACTTGAAGCACGAAGAAGAACTCATCCTTGGACCCTGGCTGAGGTACAGTCTGCCTTACATCTTCTTCCAGTGAAGGAAGGACAGGAACATCCAAAGAGGGAAGCAAGATCCCTCCCCTTATCTTCTCCCAGAGAAAAGAGGGAGGTAAGAACTCACAAGACCCTCCAGGCGCTTCTGAACCGGTACTCAGCAAGCACATAGCATGCTGTGCTAGGCCGTGCAGCAGGCTCCCTGGACAGGATGTATATCAACTGACCTTTTTTTTTAACTACCTAAATATTATGTACCGTTGTGTATTTATCCATCACCGCTGGGTTTTAGACCCCATCATCTGCTATATAATGTTTATTTTACAGAACTATGCAAGACATACTCATGGGATCTACCCCCCTTTTTTTTCTCTCCTTGTATTCTTTTCCGTGTTTGTCTTAAATGTGTCCTAGTTCAATTAGCCTCAAGAGGAAATTACCTCGAAACGCGTCAGCCAAGAACATTGAACTGACAGATGTTTTTCTTTTCTTTGCATTTATTGCTGAAATACTGATAATTTACTGTAATATGAAAAACATTTTTGTTCTGTTTTTCTTTTATTAAATACCTCTACTTTTTTCAAAATTGATACTGTCACTAGTCATAATTGAATGTACTTTTATGTATAATTCTACCTTGAACATTTGAATGCCTTTTTGACTTCATTACATAGTGTGCAGGGGACGGGAGGGCTCCCAAATTGGATCCTCTTACTCTTCTCGTCCCTGGACAGGGAGTGCCAGAAGGTCTCTGTACCCGAATCAAGGACAAGGCAGCTTCCTGCAACACACACCCTAGCTGTGGGCTGTCTACCTTAAAGGACAACACAAGCCCATTAGAGAGGTAGGGAGAAGTGCAACGACAAACACCTGCCCAAACACCTGCCGCCGTCCTCCTTAAAGGACATTCTTGAGATGGTCCAGTTCCTCGATCCACAACCGCTTGCAACGCTGATCGCTGGCAAGCCTTGAGCTACCGCCGTCATGCTGCAGTTGATGAATGAACCCAAGATGTCTCGACCAGCACTTCAGAACCACTGATCAACACTGAGACAATGATTCCTGACCCTGAGTCACCATGAAGACCACCCAGTAGCCAAGCTTGGCTCGCCGAAATGTCTTAGCCCCTCATACCCGCAGCCGATTCTCATCTCCAACTTTGTTGAAGAAGCCTGAAAAGCACCCTGAAGCCGACTCGACTCCATCGAGCACCAAGAAGAACTACAGCAAGAGGTACATTGTGTTTCTGTCTCCCTGGTCCTTAGAGACATTTTGAGACCCTGTCTCCCTTTTTGCTGAACCCAAGAAGCCTTTTCAAAAAAGGATTGTGCTTATTAACCATACCAACTACCCCCCCCCTGCCACAGTATCCAGAGTGCATCCCTTTCCCTTCTTAGAAACTGTCTGTTCTCTGCATTCCTTTACAGGGTGAGTTGTATTTAGTAGTGTTAGTAGATTGTTGTGATAATAATAATAACGTAGATATCATACAACCTTGACTGGACACTCTTTTTATCATTGGGTAATAATTATATTTTCGCTGTCTTTCAAATAACCAATGATCCAACCGTTAGTGGAGATAAGCCTGCCGTTCCATCCAAGTTACCAAAATTGGACAAGGAGATATATAATTGTAATGGTATGCTTGTTTAATCCAATCTGTTCATATCCATTCTGGTGTATTAGAGGTGTGGGGCAGATTGATGGTTTAGCCCTGGATATTCACCCCTGGATCACTTTCACTCTGAGATTTGATTCTTCACAATGGGTTTGCTTGGAGGGATAGCAGCCATTGGCAGACCATCCCTTTGTTTCAATATGCTTGGTGTTTGATTGAGTGCTGTGTTCACTTGCTTCCTCCTGAGGGGGATAACATCCGACCTCTTTGCCCATTCACCTTGTCAACAGCTGGAACTCTGAACCTGCACTCTGGAAGGTCTGCTGCTTGAGGAAGGAATACCGCTCTACACCACATCCTTTGACACTCCAAATAATTGCTGCTTCTCTAAGATGACCAGAAGGAACCCACTGTGATGCTCCTTTCCCATGATCTACTAGGCACACCTGGATTACAGCTCCCACGTGAAGGCCTCATCTCCATGAAGCCTGCATCATCTGACTCAGAAATGGGTGCTCCTTTTCTGGCAGGACTTTGAAGACTCCCTTTGATGAAATAGCCAGATGATCTTCAACTAGGACATCAGGCAAGCTGTAGTTCCATCTCCTTCAACTGGGAAGCTGTAGAAGGCTATGATGCTCCGTTTACTGCAACCGTTCCGCCAAATTCGACTGACCGGTCTTTCTTCTTCTTTATTATTATTAGGGTATTTCTATAGCGCTTGCCTAGCTTCAGGGAGCTGAGAAACAAGGGAGTGGGGATCTAACAGGGGAGTCGAGTCTGTGTAGTTTGTCAGCAATGGATCTACAAGCAACCCAGGGAGGGAAGACTGCTGATCAGATTAACTAGTCTCAGGTATTGTGGGGAGTGGAGGGTGTGAGAAAGAAGCTATTTCTTGAAAAAAGATTCTTCAACGCCTTTCTGAACTGTAGATGAGAGGGGCGAGTCTGATTTTGAGGAGGAGGTTTCAGAGTCTTGGGACATAGACAGGCAAAGTCCTGTCTTCTGGTTCTTTTTAAAAAGAAATTATTTAAAAAAAAAATATTTATTCATTATTGTATGTTACAGTTTAAAATAAACTTTTCACACAAGCCAAAATCATGTAATTAGTACAAAATGCGTTAAGCATATACGTGCATTCAACAAAAGAAATCACACCATTTCAACATCTGAGTAATACAACGTGAAACAGCAATACATAAAGAGGTCTCCTGTTCTTTTGGAACACAGAGCCAGAATAGTTCAGATGACAACAAGGAGGTATCATGAACAAACCTAAGTTATAACTGAGAGCGACCAACTAATAATGAGATGTTTCAAGGTTTCTACTTCTTGGTGACAGTGGTGGCATAACCTCTGGTCTCTTGGTGTGTCGATTCTGGCCCGAAGACCTCATTAGTTAAAAATAAGTTTAATTTTAAGCATAAAAAGTTAGCTCTAAAATCTCGGGACGGGTGTTTTAATAAATAAGAAAGGATTGAATTTAAAAAGGTTCAATTTCCAATCTACAATGATAAAATAAATGCTACTCCAAAATGGTATCGCGACTCGCGAGTAGCAATCCAATCATAATCATTCATTTTTGTTTTCACAATGTCAGGTAACGTCTTTAACTCTTCCTTAGTTGCACTCACTTTGGCTGATAAGCTGTTGCAATTTGAAGCCCACACATGCAGTACTTTACAGCTGCTGTCATGATGCCTGCCCCCGGAAGACCAGACCAGGCCCAGCAGCCCCGGAAGCAGGTATCATGCCACTTGGAGCATGCCCAAAAGCCCCAGTTAGGGGCTGTTTGGGTACAGTCCTGGCGCCTATGGCGCCAGGCTCATAAAGATAAAGTCAGTCCTGGCGTCATGGGCGCCAGGCTCATTATTGATAACTTACCTGAGGCAGACCATGCTGCATGAAGGCTCAAGCCAAATGAGGCTTAGGAGGGACTATTTTACTGAAGGGACTATTTTGTTACTTGGGTGGAGCTGTGAAAGAATACTTACCTGGATCTTCTTCCAAGGCTATTTAAACCACGCCCGGACAGCCACACGTGCTTCGCGTTATTCTGCTTGCTGCAGCGTAACGCTCACCGTGTTTTCAGCAGCTCCAGTCTTCAGCCACGCCCGCTTCAGTCCTGGGACTTCTGAAACAAGAAGAAAAGAAGGATAAAGGTTAGAACAGGAGTTTTAACTTTAATCCTTACCTGAATCCTGATCCAGTTCACCACGGAACTGAAAGACAGAAGTCTTTGAAGCATCGCTTCGCATTCCTTCGGCGCCGCGCTGAACTCACCTGCTTGGCGGTACTTCAGCATTCCAACACGCTCTCTCCATCTCGCGGCCGCCCTCCGACACCAAGTATGGTTAGCCACTAAGCACTTACCACTCAAGGGAACTCGGACCTTTAACCCCAGGTATTTGGGACCTTTTTCTGTCAAGGCAATTATTAACCCAGTGGCCGTCAAGTTGGACCTACCTGCTCATATGCGAATCCATCCCGTCTTCCACGTGTCTCTTTTGAAGCCAGTGCAACCAGGAACTAGGCTAACCACTCCACCTGAACCTATCCTCATAGACGGGGAGCCCGAGTTCGAAGTCAAGAATATTTTGGACTCAAAAAGAGTGAGATCAAAACTCTTTTACCTAATAGACTGGAAAGGTTATGGTCCGCAGGAAAGGTCTTGGGCACCTAGTGACCACGTGCATGCACCTCATTTAGTGAAGAGGTTCCATCAGGAATTTCCAGACAAACCATGGCCAAGGGGGAGAACGACTTTAGGAGGGGCCTTGAGAGGGAGTGCTGTCATGATGCCTGCCCCCGGAAGACCAGACCAGGCCCAGCAGCCCCGGAAGCAGGCATTATGCCACTTGGAGCATGCCCAAAAGCCCCAGTTAGGGGCTGTTTGTTTACAGTCCTGGCACCTATGGCGCCAGGCTCATAAAGATAAAGTCAGTCCTGGCGTCATGGGCGCCAGGCTCATTATTGATAACTTAACTGAGGCAGACCATGCTGCATGAAGGCTCAAGCCAAATGAGGTTTAGGAGGGACTATTTTACTGAAGGGACTATTTTGTTACTTGGGTGGGGCTGTGAAAGAATACTTACCTGGATCTTCTTCCAAGGCTATTTAAACCACGCCCGGACAGCCACACGTGCTTCGTGTTATTCTGCTTGCTGCAGAGTTACGCTCACCGTGTTTTCAGCAGCTCCAGTCTTCAGCCACGCCCGCTTCAGTCCTGGGACTTCTGAAACAAGAAGAAAAGAAGGATAAAGGTTAGAACAGGAGTTTTAACTTTAATCCTTACCTGAATCCTGATCCAGTTCACCACGGAACTGAAAGACAGAAGTCTTTGAAGCATCGCTTCGCATTCCTTCGGCGCCGCGCTGAACTCACCTGCTTGGCGGTACTTCAGCATTCCAACACGCTCTCTCCATCTCGCGGCCGCCCTCCGACACCAAGTATGGTTAGCCACTAAGCACTTACCACTCAAGGGGACTCGGACCTTTAACCCCAGGTATTTGGGACCTTTTTCTGTCAAGGCAATTATTAACCCAGTGGCCGTCAAGTTGGACCTACCTGCTCATATGCGAATCCATCCCGTCTTCCACGTGTCTCTTTTGAAGCCAGTGCAACCAGGAACTAGGCTAACCACTCCACCTGAACCTATCCTCATAGACGGGGAGCCCGAGTTCGAAGTCAAGAATATTTTGGACTCAAAAAGAGTGAGATCAAAACTCTTTTACCTAATAGACTGGAAAGGTTATGGTCCGCAGGAAAGGTCTTGGGCACCTAGTGACCACGTGCATGCACCTCGTTTAGTGAAGAGGTTCCATCGGGAATTTCCAGACAAACCACGGCCAAGGGGGAGAACGACTTTAGGAAGGGCCTTGAGGGGGAGTGCTGTCATGATGCCTGCCCCCGGAAGACCAGACCAGGCCCAGCAGCCCCGGAAGCAGGCATCATGCCACTTGGAGCATGCCCAAAAGCCCCAGTTAGGGGCTGTTTGGGTACAGTCCTGGCGCCTGTGGCGCCAGGCTTATAAAGATAAAGTCAGTCCTGGCGTCATGGGCGCCAGGCTCATTATTGATAACTTACCTGAGGCAGACCATGCTGCATGAAGGCTCAAGCCAAATGAGGTTTAGGAGGGACTATTTTACTGAAGGGACTATTTTGTTACTTGGGTGGGGCTGTGGAAGAATACTTACCTGGATCTTCTTCCAAGGCTATTTAAACCACGGCCGGACAGCCACACGTGCTTCGCGTTATTCTGCTTGCTGCAGCGTAACTCTCACCGTGTTTTCAGCAGCTCCAGTCTTCAGCCACGCCCGCTTCAGTCCTGGGACTCCTGAAACAAGAAGAAAAGTAGGATAAAGGTTAGAACAGGAGTTTTAACTTTAATCCTTACCTGAATCCTGATCCATTTCGCCACGGAACTGAAAGACAGAAGTCTTTGAAGCATCACTTCGCATTCCTTCAGCGCCGCGCTGAACTCACCTGCTTGGCGGTACTTCAGCATTCCATCACGCTCTCTCCATCTCGCGGCCGCCCTCCGACACCTAAGGAGACAAAGACAGCAAGGTGAGCAAGGGGACTCTCTAAGGCTATACAAGCTACCCCCAAGGACTTACCTGATTTACCACGGGAGGTACTCACCTCATCTCGGGTAGGGCAGTCAACTCTGCTTCATCACCGTACCCCGGCCCCTAAGGGGAGAAAGCAAAGACAATACCAGTTACCTCCCACAAAATTTACCTGATTTACCACAGGGGTCTCACCTCATCTCGGGTCGGCACAGTCAACTCTGCTTTATCGCCGTACCCCGGCCCCTAAGGGGAAAACCACAGTAGACTTACCTGAGTCTTACCGAGTGCCATTTGGAAATCTTCGAGTGGATTAATCGGCAACCTGCAAGGAATCGGACAGAGTGAAGAGCAGACATTTGAACTCTTATGAACAATTGGACTTTAGAGTCAATACTGGAACTCACCAATTCCTCTACGCCAGCGAAGTAACTGGTCATCAACGCGCCCCTGCGGTCGACGCAGGATGGAGAGCTCATCCTTCCAAACCATCAGGTGAGACTAAGGAGGGGACATCAAGAGTGATCTGTGGGAAGACAACGGGAGTGGGGAAGGTGGGTTGACACTCAATTCCACGGGTGGTTAATTCCTCTTCTCCTTTGCAGAAGAATATTCTTGCGAGCCAGACAAACTAGGCTGAGCGGGCCAGTCCAGTCAGTCATCTCGGCGCTACACGTCACGCTGGTGGAAATAACAGCGGCCCAGTTCCGGTCGACGCCCCCGTGGGAACCAGGTGAGCGTAACAGAACGCAAAGCCTACCCACAAATACCCACCTGGGCGTCATGGAGACCTCGGAAACTGATCAGTTGGCCCAATTATTAGGGGAATTAAGGGCTGAAGTGCATTCCGCCCGCCAAGAAACCAATGCCCTCAGGAGGGAACTGATAGTGTCAAAAGAACGAACTGATGAGTTGGCCAGACAACTATTACAGAGCCAGGCTGGACAAACACCTCTACCAGGACTTGGGGCAAGACCAGCTCCTGTACCATCGAGTAACCCGGTGCAGATAAATTTACCTGGAGCAGTTCCTTTGGCTCCGCCTGAACGCTTTGCCGGAGACCCAAAAGGGTTTGCAACATTCATGAATCAATGCCGCTTGCACTTTTTATGTAAACCTGGAGCTTTCCCAAACGATCAGGCCAAGGTAGCCTTTGTACTGTCATATCTCAGCGGCAGTGCGGCGGATTGGTCCATTCCACTAGTTAACCAGGATGACCCGATTCTTCAAGATTTCCAGGGTTTTCGAACAAGCATGGAAAGACTATTCGCCCGACACTCCCGACAACAGGCTTTGGACAACGAACTTTTATCCCTACGTCAAGGTAACAAGGATCTTTTATCTTATATTGCAACTTTCAATAGATTAGTAGTGGAAACCGAATGGCCTGAAGCCAAGCGAATCACATTATTCCATCGAGGACTTCGGGGAGAACTCAAAGATGTTTTGGCCCAAATCGTGAACCCGCCTCAAGACTGTGCTGAATATATAGATCTAGTGGTCCAGCTCGATCACAGACTTCAAACCAGGAAGGCTGACCGAACCAAGTTTGAGAACAGGGTGTTGGTTAAAACCCACGTAAGCTCCAAGGGAGTAGATGTCTCAGAACCTATGCAAATCGGGGGGGTTAAAGGACCCTTAACCCAAAAGGAGAGAGATAGAAGACGGCAACTGCAATTATGTTTATATTGCGGAACTACTGGTCATTTTCTCCGGAACTGCCCTGTAAAACCACCCAAGAAAATTATAGGAGCAGCAGACGAAAACCATGTGAAATCTGACTCGGGAAACGACCACGCCCGGCAAGCGTAGAGGTCCGCTTGCCGAGCTTAAAGAAGGACACTCTGACCTCACATTTCACCATACCCATGGTCCTTGTAGATCCAGAGCAGCCATCACGCATGCACGCGGTAAAGGCGTACGTAGACAGTGGAGCCATAGGAAATTACTTGGACTGGGAATTGGCTACCAGGATGAATCTATCTCTCACCTGCAAGACCACGGCCGATGTTGTCACCACTGTAGATGGAACGGAAATTGCCTCTGGACCCATAACTCATTCCACTGCAGAGATGACATTGCTGAGTCAAGATGGGCATCGAGAGGCTATGATGTTTGACTTAATCAAGGCCCCACAGTTTCAGCTGATACTGGGGATACCTTGGTTGGAAAAACATAATCCCTGTATTGATTGGCGAGAGAAGAGACTAACCTTCCCAGAATGTGCTCACACCTGCTACCCAAGGAAAACTCAAAATTCAGTCCTGGCCCCAGTAATTCCAGTAGCCATACAATTACCTGTTGAATACCAAGACTTTCAGGATGTCTTCCAAAAGGAACAGGCAAACACCTTACCACCTCACAGATCGTATGATTGTCAAATAGATCTTGTACCTGGAGCACAACCACCTCGCAGCAGAATCTATGCCCTTACGGAACCTGAAAATATTCATTTGCACCAGTACCTAGACCAGTACCTTGCTAATGGCTTCATTCGCCCGTCCAAATCCCCTGCATCTTCAGCTTTGTTCTTCGTACTGAAAAAGGAAGGCGACCTTAGAACATGTATAGACTACCGTGCACTGAATCAGATAACCATCAAGAATCGATACCCACTGCCTTTGATCCCAGAACTACTAGACCAGGTGAAGGACGCTTGTATATACACAAAACTAGACCTTCGGGGGGCATATCATCTGGTACGTGTCAAAGAGGGTGACGAATGGAAGACTGCTTTTCGCACCAAGTACGGACTATTCGAGTACCAGGTGATGCCCTTCGGACTATGCAATGCACCAGCAGCCTTCCAGTTCTTCATGAACGATGTCCTCCGAGAGCTTATCGACGTTTGTGTGGTCGTTTACATCGACGACATCTTAGTATACTCTTTATCAGAAACAGAGCATGTAAAACACGTCCGAGCAGTCCTAGAGAAGTTACGCCAGCATAAATTATATGCTAAACTGGAAAAATGCATCTTCCACACTACGGAAGTGGAATTCCTTGGATTTATTCTGACCCCGAGAGGAATCCGGATGGATACACGAAAAGTGGATGCCATTCTTAATTGGCCTTCGCCAAGTTCAATCAAAGGAGTTCAAAGCATGCTTGGCTTTGCCAATTTCTACCGCAGGTTTATCCCGGACTTCTCGCACATTGTACATCCCATTACAACGCTATTGCGAAACAACAAACGCTTTGTGTGGACAGAGGAAGCCGAGAACGCCTTCCAAGAGTTAAAAGCTA
This sequence comes from Ambystoma mexicanum, assembly GCF_040938575.1. Classification (NCBI taxonomy): domain Eukaryota; kingdom Metazoa; phylum Chordata; class Amphibia; order Caudata; family Ambystomatidae; genus Ambystoma; species Ambystoma mexicanum. The sequence continues at coordinate 995,673,668 of NC_090926.1, read as the reverse complement.
AATTCACATCTGCTCCCATATTAAGACACCCGCGCCCTGAGCTTCCCTACATAGTGGAAACAGATGTATCCAGTTCAGCCATGGGAGCAGTCCTTTCCCAAAAGGATCCCGAAACTAACCAGCTTCACCCAGTGGCGTTTTGGTCAAGAAAATTTGCAGCCCCCAAATTAAACTATGCCATAACCGACAAGGAGCTGCTGGCCATCAAGTCCACCTTAAAGGCTTGGCGGCACTATCTACTGGGTGCCAGACATACCATCACAGTCATCACCATCACTGCAGCTTACAATACCTAAAGACAGCCAAAGCCCAATTTTCGCGCCAACTCTGTTGGGCATTGTTCTTCGCCGAGTTTGATTTTGTAATAACCTATCGACCAGGTTGTAAGAATGGCAAAGCAGATGCCTTGTCCCGGATTGGAATGGGAGAAGCAGAAATAACTTTAGAACCCGTACCCATAATTCCGGAACAGAGAATCCTTGGCCTGACATCCATACAGACACTGGAGGACATTCAAAACAAGATCCACCAACTCTTTGATTCCGTTGCCCTACAGGACTGGGCAAAGAAAGGTCCAGAGTACTCTGTCATCGATGATTTACCTTATTACCAAGGCCGGCTATTTTTACCGCAAAAGGAACCACAGGAACTTGTCATTTCCCATTACCATGACACCTTAATAGAAGGGCATCCGGGTATTGCAAAAACCGAAGCTAAAATTAGGAAGCAATTTTGGTGGCCCACCTGGCGAAAGGATGTCAGGTCATTTGTCATGTCTTGTGGCATTTGCGCACAAAATAAAGGGCAAAAGAAAAAACCTGCTGGATTATTGCAACCATTAGACATACCACCTACCCCTTGGCATACCTTGTCATTAGACTTCATCACGGATTTACCCCCGTACCAAGGTTACAATACCGTTCTAGTTATTGTAGATCTTTTTTCTAAAATGGCCCACTTCATTCCTTTAAAAGGGATACCTTCAGCTTCAATCCTGGCCAAGGAATTCCTTGAAAATGTTGTCCGCCTGCATGGCTTTCCTTCAGTGTTAATTTCAGATCGGGGCAGTCAATTTATTTCACATTTTTGGAGGAAATGCTGCCAACTGGCACAAATTGATGTTAGGCTTTCGACCAGTCACCACCCTCAGACCGACGGTCAAACGGAGAGGACCAACCAAACTCTTGAACAGTACCTCCGTTGTATGCTACATCAGTCTGAGGGGAATTGGAAAGACATTCTGTGGATCGCAGAGTATGCGTACAATAATTCCGTACATGCAGGAACTGGACAAAGTCGTTTTTTTACCATTTATGGGCACCATCCTCGAACCTCGGATTTGGACTCACCCCAGCATTTAGAGATGCCCGCAGTTGACCATCTCCACGCTGTTATTACAGAAGCCTTTAAAGAAGCAACCATCCATTTGCAAAAGGCTAAGGAAAAATACAAAAAGGATGCGGATCAGCACAGAAGTGAAGCTCCTCAATACCAAATAGGGGACCAAGTATGGTTAGCCACTAAGCACTTACCACTCAAGGGGACTCGGACCTTTAACCCCAGGTATTTGGGACCTTTTTCTGTCAAGGCAATTATTAACCCAGTGGTCGTCAAGTTGGACCTACCTGCTCATATGCGAATCCATCCCGTCTTCCACGTGTCTCTTTTGAAGCCAGTGCAACCAGGAACTAGGCTAACCACTCCACCTGAACCTATCCTCATAGATGGGGAGCCCGAGTTCGAAGTCAAGAATATTTTGGACTCAAAAAGAGTGAGATCAAAACTCTTTTACCTAATAGACTGGAAAGGTTATGGTCCGCAGGAAAGGTCTTGGGAACCTAGTGACCACGTGCATGCACCTCGTTTAGTGAAGAGGTTCCATAGGGAATTTCCAGACAAACCACGGCCAACGACTTCAGGAGGGGCCTTGAGGGGGAGTGCTGTCATGATGCCGGCCCCCGGAAGACCAGACCAGGCCCAGCAGCCCCGGAAGCAGGCATCATGCCACTTGGAGCATGCCCAAAAGCCCCAGTTAGGGGCTGTTTGGGTACAGTCCTGGCGCCTATGGCGCCAGGCTTATAAAGATAAAGTCAGTCCTGGCGTCATGGGCGCCAGGCTCATTATTGATAACTTACCTGAGGCAGACCATGCTGCATGAAGGCTCAAGCCAAATGAGGTTTAGAAGGGACTATTTTACTGAAGGGACTATTTTGTTACTTGGGTGGGGCTGTGGAAGAATACTTACCTGGATCTTCTTCCAAGGCTATTTAAACCATGGCCGGACAGCCACACGTGCTTCGCGTTATTCTGCTTGCTGCAGCGTAACGCTCACCGTGTTTTCAGCAGCTCCAGTCTTCAGCCACGCCCGCTTCAGTCCTGGGACTCCTGAAACAAGAAGAAAAGAAGGATAAAGGTTAGAACAGGAGTTTTAACTTTAATCCTTACCTGAATCCTGATCCATTTCGCCACGGAACTGAAAGGCAGAAGTCTTTGAAGCATCGCTTCGCATTCCTTCGGCGCTGCGCTGAACTCACCTGCTTGGCGGTACTTCAGCATTCCAACACGCTCTCTCCATCTCGCAGCCGCCCTCCGACACCTAAGGAGACAAAGATAGCAAGGTGAGCAAGGGGACTCTCTAAGGCTATACAAGCTACCCCCAAGGACTTACCTGATTTACCACGGGAGGTACTCACCTCATCTCAGGTAGGGCAGTCAACTTTGCTTCATCGCCGTACCCCGGCCCCTAAGGGGAGAAAGCAAAGACAATACCAGTTACCCCCCACAAAACTTACCTGATTTACCACGGGGGTCTCACCTCATCTCGGGTCGGCACAGTCAACTCTGCTTCATCGCCGTACCCCGGCCCCTAAGGGGAAAACCACAATAGACTTACCTGAATCTTACCGAGTGCCATTTGGAAATCTTGGAGTGGATTAATCGGCAACCTGCAAGGAATCGGACAGAGTGAAGAGCAGACATTTGAACTCTTATGAACAATTGGACTTTAGAGTCAATACTGGAACTCACCAATTCCTCTACGCCAGTGAAGTAACTGGTCATCAACGCGCCCCTGCGGTCGACGCAGGATGGAGAGCTCATCCTTCCAAACCATCAGGTGAGACTAAGGAGGGGACATCAAGAGGGATCTGTGGGAAGACAACGGGAGTGGGGAAGGTGGGTTGACACTCAATTCCACGGGTGGTTAGTTCCTCTTCTCCTTTGCAGAAGAATATTCTTGCAAGCCAGACAAATTAGGCTGAGTGGGCCAGTCCAGTCAGTCATCTCGGCGCTACACGTCACGCTGGTGGAAATAACAGCGGCCCAGTTCCGGTCGACGCCCCCGTGGGAACCAGGTGAGCGTAACAGCTGCTACTTGCAAGTTGTTCATACAAAGGGATAAAAAGGGAGTGGGAAATAAAAGGCAGTTTCCCCCCCAGACATTTTTCATAGGGGTGGCCTGATGAGGTCACTGGAAATCTTGGGGAGCACACCAAAACAAACAACTAAGAGGCAGGTGGGCCGATGGGGGGTGGGCACCTCTTTAATAAGGTTCCCTCCAGATAATGGCCTCAGTCTTATCCCAATTGACAAGGGGGGTCCTGGGAGTCTCTCTGCCAGACATTAGTCCTGGCTACAAGAGACTTACCCAGAGTCTTTAGCTCACTATCTTTCACAGAGAAGAAATATCCCAAACATATCAGTCTTTGTCCTGCCCTGGGGCAGCCCAGCACCGAAATGCTAGGCAATTCTCCTCTGAACAAGAGTACCAACAGCATCCCCAGACACGTGTTTCGGTCTGGTTGAACCTCATCAGTAGGGAGGAGCTGTGCCTCTCTAAGAATAGTGAGCAAGGGGTCCACGTCTGGATTCCCCTAGTAACTTAGGGTGAGACCCAAAGTTACTTAAATATGCAAATTGACAAGGGGGGTCCTGGGAGTCTATGTGCCAGACATTAGTCCTTGTTATGAGAGACTTACCCAGAGTCTTTAGCTCACTATCTTTCACAGAGAAGAAATATCCCAAACATATCAGTCTTTGTCCTGCCCTGGGTCAGCCCAGCACCGAAATGCTAGGCAATTCTCCTCTGAACAAGAGTACCAACAGCATCCCCAGACACGTGTTTCGGTCTGGTTGAACCTCATCAGTAGGGAGGAGCTGTGCCTCTCTAAGAATAGTGAGCAAGGGGTCCACGTCTGGATTCCCCTAGTAACTTAGGGTGAGACCCAAAGTTACTTAAATATGCAAATTGACAAGGGGGGTCCTGGGAGTCTATGTGCCAGACATTAGTCCTGGTTACGAGAGACTTACCCAGAGTCTTTAGCTCACTATCTTTCACAGAGAAGAAATATCCCAAACATATCAGTCTTTGTCCTGCCCTGGGGCAGTCCAGCACCGAAATGCTAGGCAATTTTCCTCTGAACAAGAGTACCAACAGCATCTCCCAGGACCCCCTTGTTATCAGTCTTATCCCAGGCAGCCACATCATAAGTAAATTCAGTACCATAGGTGAGTTTAGGCACTCTGCAGATTCCCTGGTAATAAAGTAAGAACTTTAACTTTCAAGTCCAGGTCCACTTATTATTTGTTTAAATCAGTCAGAGAACGTTGCAAACCGATCGGCGTGGGATCACAAAGAACAAGGTCATACGCGACACTAGGTACTCAATCTTTAAGTTTCCCAGGCAAGACGGATTTGCATTGACCTTTAATAGGGCCGTATCGATGCCACTAATACAGGCATTAAACAGAAATGGAGCCAGAACACAACCCTGGTGTACGCCACGATGGGTACTGATCCATTTAGTGTAGTTGCCCTGCAAGTCCAATCTGATCTTTTTTTAATCAATCTGTTTATTGTTTTCATAACAGAACAAAACAATACACAACTAAAGTATGCCTTAGGCATATGACAGTTAGGATCTGTGTAAGTTATTAGTGTTTACATGAGAGTGCCATCGTCCTGGGCACTGGCGAGGTAAATAGGTAGGAATGTTCAGGGTCCGGGCAGTCCATCTTATCCGGCCACTTAGCCAACACCTTCCCACTTTCCCCATATCTTTGTGAATTTCCGGGGACAGCCCCAAGCTCTTTAAACTCTTCTTTCTAGGGCCATGCAACAGTCCAATTCCGCAGCCCATTGACTTTGGGCGCTCCGCTGAACCCCAGGATGCTGCTATCAGTCTCTTAAAAAGTTCCATTGCTACAGCCAGAAAGGTTTCTTATATTTCGTGAAGTCTGTGTCATCCCATATTCCCAGCAATGCCAGTTTTGGCTACAATGGGACCCGGCCCCCATCACAGTGGACAATCTTTGTGTGCATTTAGTCCAGAGGATTCCAATTTGCACACAGTCCCCGAGTGTGTGATAAAAAGTACCTCCTTTCCTACCTCTTCTGAGGCATGCCTCACTGTCTATCTTACCCCATCTGGCGAGCATTGTGCCGGAATAGTATACCCTGGGAAGGATTTTAAATTGTATTAACCGCAACCGTGTCACGCCATTCCCACCTCCCTCGGGAACATCAAGGCCTGCACCCGTTCCTCCGGTTCCATCCACCCCAGATCCTGCTCCCTCTTCTCTCGCAGGTTGGTGAGTTCTGCAGCCCCGAATAAGTCCAATCTGATCTTGATCTCAGTCTCCACATGGAGAGCGATTTATAGGTTCAATAAAGGAGGAGGGCGGCAAATTGCAAAGAATGCTTCTGCGCTTCTGTCTGTTGACACAATCAAAAGTCTGTGTACGTTCTAAGATGGCGACAGACAAAGATCTTTTAGTAGCCTTAGCTTGATCGGCCAACAGGCGAAGAATCAAACAATTCAAAGAGGTACCCACTCCCCTCATGAAGCCCGCCTGCCTAATGTCGGAGCGTCTGGCCAAAGATGCCCAATTCTGAAGTTCTTTTAGAATCGAGATAGAAAATATTTTGCTGGGCGCATCCAGTAAAGAAATCAGGCAGTAGTTAAAAGGTTCTAGTCTGTTACCCCATTCATAAATAAGGACGTTCACAGCACCATTCCATGGGGATGGTTCTAAACAAAATTATATTAATAAAAAGACCCAATAAAATCCCAGCCCAGGCGGGTTGGACTTGAAAGTAGCAGGGCCTGGAGTATTGGATGATTTAGATGTCTTAATTATAATCTTATATATCTTAATTATAGACACAATTTCATTCGAATCAAACCACAAAGACCGATCTACTGTAAAATCCACCCCATAAAAATAGTACACAGAAAAAGGTTCAGCATATAGTCCTGAATAGTGTTCTACCCATCTGTATTCTGCAATGGATTGCACCTGCTGCGATTCTTGAGTGTACAGTGACTTGGTAAGAGACCAAAAAGCACTGGATTTCTTTTTCACCAAACATTTTAACATGTTCTTTTCTTCCTGCCCTGGCAGAGTTAAGTCAGCACATGCCCCTACTTCTGGTGGATCGTAGGTCTCCAGAGATGCTGAGATTCTGTGTGAGGTAGCTTAGAGACTTCAGAGTAACAGCCATGTAGTTGTGCAACAGGATTTGAAGATACTAGAGGCTTGCAGAGGGAGAGTGTGCAGTTCCACGAGGGTTGTTGTGATGTGGTTGAATTTGTGGAATGCTTTGATGAGTCATACTCAGGGAGAGTACCTAGGTTTGGACAGCATATCTGAAGTTGTTTTTTGGGATGAATGGCTTGATTTTCCACAGGAAAGAAAGTTGGTGTCAAGCTTGTTGTGTTTTCCTTGCTATGTGCTGTTTGAAGGTAAGACATCTGTCGATGTCAAACCCAAGGGACTTGGTGCAGGTGGCCAGTTGGGATGTGAAGCCCTCAAGGCAATGTAGATTGTCAGTGAGTGTCTGCTGGTCAACTGTGAACTAGGAGTCAAGAATGGCCATCATCCAAGATGTTTAGGACATCGTTGATCATCTTGATATTAGCCTTTTCTGTGCTGGATCTGGGTCTGAAGCCAGATTGGTCGAACTGAAGGAGGTTTCTGGCTTTGATGAGGGTCTTGAGTTAGGGAGCTGTTGATGATTGTTATGTAAGGGAGGAGTGCTTCATCTGGAAATGTCTTAAGCACGGAGGCAAGGAGGATGTTGTGCGCTTACAATGTGGCTGTGAGGGATGCTAGGGTGGCAGTGAGTTCTGCCATAGTGAATGTCTTGAAAATTATCCAGGTAGTTGTGGTTTTGCGAGATGGGATGTGCTGTGTGCTATCAGTTGTGGCGTTGGTTTCTGGGTTGGTGGATCAGGCTGATTTTGTTGATGGACAAAGAATTGATGTTGGTGGATTATTTGATGGAGTGCGGTACAGGTGGGTCAGGCATAGGGTTGATGGCTTTGAAGAGGGCTCTGCTTTCATTGTTGGCCTTGAATATGGTGTTTAAGTAGTAGTTGGCCTTGGCAGTGGTGATCAGTCGTCTGCGTGTAGCACAAGAGTTCCTTCAGCAGGGCGAAATCGGATGTGCTGTAGGATTTTCACCAAGTCTTCGCTTGCTTTCTGATGGTCTGTTTGTTGAAGTTGAATTCTTGAGTGTATCAGGGTGTGGAAGGTTTAGGCTTGACTGTGTGTTGTTTCACAGGGGCATGGCAGTTTATGTTGGTTATGGGAATAGGGTTGAGTTCTTGGTTAAATGAGTCACAGTCCTCATTCATCAGAGATAGATTAGCCCATGCAAAGTGGAGTTTGGCAATGTCTTCCGTGAGAGCCTCCGCTGGGAGGTTCCTGAATGATCTGAATGCTTGCTTGCTGGCTTTCCTATGGGGTTGCTTGACTGGCGTGGTGTGACTTGTGCCAAAGGGGATTGCCAGAAGGATTGACTATGCGAGCGAGATTGAAGAGCTGTGATGGAGGGTGGGCAGGGCAATTATGGTGAGGTTGAAGATATTGGGGGTCATTCTGAGGTTGGAGGTAAGGAATTACTGGCACCAGTAAGGGTGCCGATGCCGGTAATCCCTTACCTCCGTATTCCGAGGTCCCTTTGCGGGTCCTTCCTTACCTCCTGCTTTTAGCAGGAGTTAACTACGGGACCCGCAAAGGTACTTCAGAGGTAATTACGGTACCGTAAATTACGGTGCCGTAATTACCTCCTTCCCCATTCCCATTGAGCCCTATGGGGCAGAAATGGGAATGGGGAAGGGCAAAAGCTGAATAGGGAATTACCGGTCCCTCCAACCCTGGAATGGACCGGTAATTACTCCATTCACCATGCCGGATTTGGGACGGTTTCGGAGGCAACCATGGAGCTAATTACTCCATGGTTAGCTCCAAACCCGGAATGAGGCCCATTACCTTTCCTATGAGTTCAGTCTTTTGTGTACTGTGTGAGATTCAGAATGTTGAATAGACAGTGGAGTTGTTCCTTCATTGACTTGGTTGCTGGGTTTCCAGGGATGCTGAAGTCACCAGGGACGACGTTGTTGGAATGTGTGAGGGACATGGTGGTGACCAAGTCTGTAAAGTCTTCGATGAAGGAGGTGTTGGTTTTGGGTGGTGTGTAGATGAGGTGAAAAGTGGCTGTGCCCATTGGGGATAGCAAGACGTAGTAGGAAAGGTTTTTGAAAGAGCCAATGGTGGCGATGTCCAGTTGGCTGTAGCCATGATGCCCTGTAAACGATGGCAAGGCCTCCACTGTTCTTGTTTGGATGGTCTTGTTATAGAATTCTGGAACCGTGGGGTATGAGGACATCTAGGATGCGAGTGGAGGTGAATGCCATCCAAGTCTCAGTAATGAAGATGGCATCCAAGTCATGTGTGATGATGAGGTCGGTGATGTCTGATGCGTGGTTAGTTGCTGGGTGGACATTAGTGAGCATCAGTTTTCATGTAGTGGTGGATAATGGAGTGCTGATGGAGTCTGTGGTGATGCAGGTGAGATGTCTGTGATGTAGTGTCCATGATGTTGCTGATGAGTGGCGTGGTTGTAGATGAGTGGTGATGATAGGGATGGGTTATTAGGAGGGGTGAAACGCATATTCAAGGAAACCCAGTGTATTGCTCTCCTGACTCTCCAGTGCTGTTGGTGAGTCTTTACTTCATATGTTACTTTATCCGTGAGCCTCTTCTTCATCTTCAGGGAACTCTTGAGTGCTTCCCTCCAACAGACCTACAGGAACTGCTTCCTGTGGCACTTTCACATAAAGGTAACTCTTTCCTGCTAAAGACTGCTGCTATTTTCACTACTGGCCTCTCTTAGTTTTCCTTTGAATTTGCCAGCCTAGCTAGAGAAACATTTAAATACCTGCTCCTGACCTTTTCTCTCTAGGAGGGACTATCTGTTGGCACTTAAGCCTAAAATGCTTTTGCTCTTACTTTCTTTACATAAAGATTATATTCTGATGCAAATATAGTGTGTGGACATAATTTGGGTGTTCAAGTTAAAGCAAAGAGCGTGCTGTACCTGTGAATGACTCCACACCACCTCCTTAGAGTTCAGCCTGGGGGCTCTGTCACAGCTAGCACTTGGAGAACCTGCTGCGATTGTGGGGATCACTAGCAGTGCCCAAGTCAGGAAGATATACCTGAAGAGCCTGACCACAGGGCTTAAGGAAAATATCCCCAACAGCCATGCAGGACCAGAGACCATGATTCCCAGCTAACACAAACGTGGCTATGGAGGATCCCTTCCAGCGTGCATCAACCAAATGAGATGTGTTACGAAATACAATGTTGAATTTTCACAGATTTTCTGCAAACTTAGACTAGCATACTATTGTTGCAAAAATGCTGCCAATATCAAGGAAAAATTCATAGATATGTATAGAATGATAATCCATACATAAAATAATGTCATGGATGGGGGAGAAGCACGCTGAATGTGTTATACAAATTAATTAACATCATCCCCACCCAGGAGACCCTATATAAATGCTGCCGAAGTAGCAGACACATTAAGTGCCATCAATGGCAGAATACCTGGAGATACACAGCAAAACAACCTTCGTGAGTGGTTCTGATTCAAGTCTCTCAGACTTTATTTTAATAAATCTAGAGACTTGGCATTTGATTAAGACATTGGAAGTAAATAACAGGCATGAAAGTTACCACCTCCCACTGGCACTACTTGTAGGAACTGACTTGAAATGGGTGAATAACATGGGTGATTATGGGGCAAATACAGAATATTTTGTGACAGGCTAAGCAAGACGGGCTGTCAAATGGAGTAAAATTACCAAGTGGGATATACTGCTAGAATTTTATGGCAGTATATTGCCATCGCTAGAGGTATTTTTCGACATTGGCCATGAATCTAGTGATGGTTTAATCCTGTCATCAGTACCGTGGAACATTTTAGGAAATATTTCACGGTTAACACTAAATAAATCAAGAAAAAGGAAAAAGGCAATTAAGAAAACACCTTGGTATGATATGATATGATATGGCATTTATAACGCGCCTATACACAAGTGTTTCAAGGCGCGACGAGGCAAGGGAGGGCGAACAGAGGGAAGACAGACAGCGATCCTACTAGGCCAGGTGTCATTCTGATTGTGCAAGTGCATAGGAAGGGGAAGGAGGAGAGTGCGGGGGGAAGAGGGAGAGGACAGTGCAGTACATGGGATAAGAAAATAAATAAACAATAAGTAAAAGTACGGCCAGCAGGTGGCAAGTGCAAAGGTAAGTGCAGACATCAGGTGTCAAGTGCTGGTAGTGGGACTGTAGGGATACAGAAAACAGTCCCCAAGTGCAGGGGTTGCCAGGAAGGCAGTGCAGGAGTGCGACTGGCGCGGGAGGGAACCTGGGCCCGAGATCAGAGGGTGGCCAGGTAACCAGTGCAGTTTCAGTTTCAGCTAGGAAGTCAGCAGGGGAGAGGAGGAGAAAAAGCAGAGGCAAAGAGAAGGGTTTTGAGGTGCTTCCGGAACCCGAAGATGATTCTCCTCAAGTTTCAGGGAGGTAGGAAAGCTGTTCCAGATGGAGGCCCCAGCCGAAGAAAGAGATCGACCACCAACTCGTTGCTTGGAGAAGCGACTGACCCTGAGGGAGTTGGAGGCGGATGAGCGAAGAGCTCAAGAAGGAAGGTATTTAGGAAGAGAGAGCTGAAGGTATTGAGGCCTAAGGCCCCAGAAGGCCTTATGCACTGACACCATGAGTAATACCTTAGGACCATTGCATCTCACATATACAGTGGAAATCATGTTAGCCTTCACGACCCCAAAAAAACAATAAAGCCCCATCCCGTGATAAAATTCCAATGGACCTCTACAAGTCAGAACACCAGATCTGTGCACCATACTTTACGCTACTATTTAATGCTGTCCTAACTACAAACTGTTAAGGAAAATAGACAGGGACGTCATTTAGGGGTCGCCAGAGGTTTCCCTGGCGAACCCTGTGGTCTCCCTTTGTACCCCTTGCCATGTGGCTCTTTGTTTCTAGTGGCCGGCTTTCTTGTTCATGCCTGTTAAAAATAACAGGGGGTTCCACAAGTGTAACACTTTGAGCGGTGACCCTGAATAAGAAAGAATAGGAATATCATCCAAAAAGCATTTAGAGTAGAATAAGCATCCATTTCGGACTATGGGCCTCATTCCGACCCTGGCGTTAACCAAGGCGCTATTAGCGCCTTGGTTGACGCCGTTATCTTTCCGACTCTGCCATGGTGAATGGCGGAATTACCGCCCCATTCCAAGGTTGGCGGGGTCGGTAATTCCCCATTCACCAAGGGCCCTTCCCCATTCCCATTTTTGCCCCATAGGGCTCAATGGGAATGGGGAAGGCGCTAATTACGGCACAGTAAATTACGGTGCCGTAATTATCTCCTATGTCCCTTTGCGGGTTGGTTTTTTAACGCCTGCAAAAAGCAAGCATTAAGTACCAACCCGCAAAGGGAACTCGGAGTAGGGCGGTAAGGGTTTAACGGCACCGGTCTCGTTAGCGGTGACCGTTCACCCTTACCGCCCAACTCGGAATGACCCCCTATGTATTTTGCCTTTCGCAAGCTGCAGTTATAGCATGTTTTTTTCTGCCGATACATATGGTGAGCCATTCATGTATAAAATGTATATCACGTTACAGTGAAAATGCAACCATATTTTTCATAGTGTACTTAGAAGCACTGCTACGTGATGGCACTTCCCGTTTTGTCAATGGGTAAACAGTTGTGTTCCATCGCTTCCCGTGATGTCACTTTGGGTGGGGTAAAATGACATCAGTTCCTGTGATGTCATCAGAGGTCAAGGGTCTTGTGATATCACTTCCGCTACCCCAGGCATTTTGGTGAAATGACGTCCCTGAAAATAGAATTTATAAAAACAGTATTTCACACATACATGGGAACAATATGAGAAAACAGTTGAAAACCAATAATAAGTGCATCACACGTACATCCCATGCTGCAAAGGTTAAAATTCTGGTTACAGCTGGTACATATTTAGAAAAGCTGCATGATGAGTCACAAGGGCATCTGTTACGCTCACCTGGTCTCTGAGGGGGCGTTGGGGCGCGGTTGCAGCCCTCCCAGGGATTAGTTCGCCCTCATCTGGCTTCTCCCTCTGCGCTTGTACAGTTACTGCGGTAGTGCTGCTTGATTGATTTATTTATTTATAGAGCGCATTACACCAAGGCGCTGTACAATGGAACAACAGAATACAGTATAACAACAACATTTAACAATGGGAGCAAAATGTACATCTTGAATCATTCAACAAAACAGTGCAAAGAACAATTAACTGAGGGGGAGAGGAAAGGGGAGTGGGGAGAGGTGGGGGAGTAGGAGATGGACAGGGCGAGGGAAAATGGAAGGGAGAGAGAGAGGAGTAGGAGAGGGGAGAGAGGAGTCAGGGAGGGGGAGGAGGGGAAGTGGAAAGGGCAGAGGGGAAGTTTTCAAGGGGGAGAATGGAGGAGGAGGGATTTAAGGGAAGTGCGAAATGAGGAGAAGGTCGTGGTAGAGCGGATTGTAAGAGGGAGTGAGTTCCAGTGGAGAGGTGCAAGGAGTTGGAAGGAGCGGAAACGGGAGGAAGCACAGGGGGAAGGAGGTACAGAGAGAAGGAAATGGTCAGCGGAACAAAGGGAGCGGAGGGTGGAGTAGACGGAGAGAAGGGAGGAGAGATAAGGAGGAGCAAGACCATGGAGGGATTTGAAGACAAGGCAGAGAAAGTAACATTTTAGTTGTAAGTGGAAGGGTAGCCAGCCAAGGTGAGAGAGCGAGGAAAAGGTGGAGTCACGGGGGAGAGGAGACAGAGGGTACGAACAGCAGAGTGGTATACGGATTTAAGAGGGACACGCTGTGATGCGGGAAGTCCAAAGATTAGAGAAGAGCAGTAGAAGAGGCGGGAAAAGATGAGAGAGGAAATTAGGAGTTTGGTTGCATGGAACGTGAGGGAGGGACGGATTTTGCGTATATTGTTAAGGTGGTAACGGCAGTTGCGGGAGGTGAGCGAAATGTGTTGTGAGAAGGTGAGAGAAGAGTCAAAAAGAACGCCTAGATTACGAGCTTGGGGGAGATAGGGAGATTGTAGGGAAGAAAATGAATGAAAGGGGAGGAGAGGGAGAAGGAAGAGAATTAGAGGGGAAGAAAAGGACAGTTTTATCAGTGTTAAGAGAGAGAAAGCGGGAGGACATCAAGTTCCTGATAGCAGTGAGGCAGGAGGAGAGCCTAAGGTGGAGGTCAGGCGAGAAGGAGGAGAAAGAAAGAAAGAGTTGAGTATCGTCAGCATAGAAGTGGTGGGAAATGCCAAATGAGGAGATGACAGGGGCAATGAGGGAGGTGTAAAGAGAGAAAAGGAAAGGACCAAGTACAGAGCCTTGAGGAACACCGTAGATAAGAGGAAAGGAAGGAGAGGACTGGCCTCCCCAGGATACTGAAAAGGAACGGGAGGAGAGGTAGGAGGATAACCATTTTAGAACAGGTCCTTTAAACCCGAAGGAGGAAAGAGTATGGAGCAGGAGTAGGTGATCGACAGTGTCAAAAGCTGCAGAGAGATCAAGAAGAATAAGAATAGAGGATTGCTTGGCATGCCGAGCAGAGAGGAGTGAGTTAAGGATAGAGGTGAGAGCAGTTTCAGTGGAATTTTTGGGACGGAAGCCAGATTGGAAGGGAGGAAGGAGAGAGGAAGAAGTAACAAAGCATGAGAGTTGAGAGTAGGCAAGGCGTTCAAGAAGCTTAGAAAGGAAAGGTAGAAGAGAGATAGGCCTGTAGTTAGCAGTGAGAAGTGGATCGGCAGAACGCTTCTTAAGAATAGGAATAATCGTCGCATGTTTGAAAGCAGTGGGAAAGGTAGATGAGGAGAAGCAGGAGTTGAAGAAGGTGGTAAGGTAAGGGATAAGGAGAGGGTAGATCTTGGGGATAAGAACAGAGGGGAGAGGGTCAGATTCGGGCGGATGTGGGGTGGGCTTTGGATAGAAGGGAGGAGACTTCAGAGGGGGAAACAGGTGAGAAGATGGACATAGTAGAAGAGGGAGGAGAGGGGGAGGAGGAGAGGGAGAGTCAGAGAGGGAGTTCATCTTTTGACGGAGTGTGAGGATTTTGGAGGAGAAGAAGTTGGCAAAGTCAGAAGGAGAAAGTGTAGAATTGGTTGAAGGATCAGGAGTGGGAGGAGAGAGAAGACGGGAGAGAGTTTGGAAGATCCGTCAAGGGTGGGAGGCTTGAGACTGGAGAAGGTTAGAGTAGTAGGAGGATTTGGCCGGTGCAAGACAAGAGTTGTAAAGTGCGTGGTAAGAAAAGTAAGAAGTTTGATTAGAAAGCGAGGGAGTTTTGAGCCAGAGTCTCTCTAACCGCCGGAGAAGGCGCCGCATAGAACAGAGATGGGAGGTGAGCCAGGGTTGAGAAGGCTTCCGAGTAGGACGAAAGAGAGAAAGAGGGTAAAGTTGATCTAGGGCAGTGGAGATAGAAGAGGAAAGGGAAGAGATAGCATCATCCGCAGAGATTAGAGCAAAGTCATATGGAGTTGGAAGAGAAGCTGCACAGATGTCGGAAAAGAGGGTAGCGTCGAAGTCACAAAGGTCACGATGCGAGTAGATTGGAGGGGAGGGATTAGCAAAAGTGGAGTGTGAGAGAGGAGATAGGGAGAAAGAGCGTACGGCATGGTCTGAGAGATAAACAGGAAGAGAAGAGACAGGGGAGGAGGGGTAGGACGAATTGAAGATGAGGTCAAGAGTGGAGCCAGAAGAGTGAGTAGAGGATGAGGGAAGGGGGGAGAGGAGGTAGGAGTCGAGGATGGAGGAGAGGGGAGAAAATTGAGGGGGAGGAGGCAGATGGATATTAAAGTCACCAAGTACAGATAGAGGAGAGGGGGAGGGAGAGATAAGTGAGAGGAGGTGATCAAGGTCTTCATAGAAGGAAGAGAGAGGGCCAGGGGGACGATAGATGATCAGGAAGGAAATAGGGTGGGGAGAGGAGAAGGACTTGTAGAGGAATTCAAAGGAAGGGAAAGAGGGGAGAGTAGGAGAAGAAGAGGAGGAGATGTATTTAGGGTATTACAGGAGACCAACACCTCCACCACGGCCTGAGGGGTGGGAGGTGTGAATGAAGGAGGAAGAAGAGGTCGTCAAGGAGGCAGGGAACGAGGTGTTATGAGGGGGAATCCAGGTTTCAGTAAGACAGAGGAAATGAAGGTTGAGACAAAAGAATAGATCAAGGGTAGCTGCAGTTTTATTACAGATGGATCTGGCGTTCCAGAGAGCAGTGTTTATGAGGGCAGAGTGGTTGGCAGTGGGGGGGGGGGGGTAAAGAAGCTTAGGGTGGTGAGAGAAGGAAGGAGGGTAACTGGAGGAGTGGGGGTCAGGATAGTGAAGAGGACTAGGCATTAGGAGGAGTAAGGAGAGAAGGAGGGAAAGGGGAAGGTGGAAGGGTGGAGAGAGGAGGGAAGAGTGAGGCGGAAGGGGGTTATGGAATATCGCATACCAAAGGATATGGAGAAGGACAAGTAGGGAAGGGCAGTTGTTGTAGGAGTTAGGAATGTGGGTGGCAGAGACCAGTGTGACAGTTACAGTTGGAGTAGTCCAGGTACGGGATGGCGCCGAAGGTCGACTTGGGGCCAATGATAAGAGATGACCCTGAAGAGGGAGCGGGTATTCGAAAGTGCAGTTGGAGGAGTCCAGGTGCTTGAGGCAGGAAAATGAGGTGGTCATTTTGAACTTCTGCCAAGTGGTCACGGGACCAGTGTTCAGAGATGAGCAGCAGGAACCACTAAAGTCAGAGGGAGTAGGTACTCGCAGATGTGGTTGGAGGAGGCTAAACGCGTTGCTGAGCAAATACGCTTCAGGTGGACCAGACCGCTGTAGGTGGCACCAGGGTAGAATGGAGGAAACCCATGGAGCTACAGCCCACCGGGACTGTGTCATGGGCGCTACTCCCGAGGGGCCAGGACTGGCCCAGCGCCCTCGGAAGCAGACCCGTCTTCCACTACTCCGGACCCAGCAGACCCCTACAGGGGCCCTTTGGACCGTGTCCTGGCGCCTTTGGCGCCAGGCTCATGAAGGGTTTCAGTCCCGGCGCCATAGGCGCCGGTCTCATATTGATAAACAGTGTAATAATGCTTGGGTGGACTTACCTGAGGCAGACCATGCTGCATATTTACCCAGAACAATCCAGTCTGGTTGAAGTCCCCAGCCATCAGGGCTGGGAGGAACTATTCCCTCCATTCAGGAACTCTTTTCTTACCTGGGTGGAACCGGTGGAAGAACACATACTGGAAGCACTTCTCTGCTATTTAAACCACGCCCGATGGAAAACACGTGCTTCGCATTATTCTGCAGCAGCAGCAGGACGCTCACCGAGTCGGCTCCTGCATTCCAGGTCCAGAGTCATCTTCAGCTTCCGCGCAGCAACCTGTGGATGAAGAAAGACTCAGAACAATACTTACCAGATCCCGGAATCCAGTCACCGGCAAAACCTGCAAAGAATAAACATAAGGTTAGAAAAGTGCAACTCGCTCGCAGCCGCGCCCGCTTACCTGATCCATCCGTGATTGCAACGGAGCTAACCGCGGCCTTCTCTTCGGCAGCTTCTCTGCACCTGAAAGGCAAAGGACATAATTAAAAAGGGGTTCGGGTGAAGGCAGTCACATTCATCTTAACTTACCAGTTTTTGCACACGCAGTAGCGGCCGCATCAACCTCAGCATCCCGGCACCTGAAAACTAGAAAAAGGACATTATTAGAGGTGCCATTAAAAGCGGCCAACGATCATTATACTTACGTGCATCGGCACGTGCAGTGGCAACGGATATAAAGCCTGCAGCATCCCGGCACCTGAAAACTAGAAGAAGGACATTATTAGAGGTGCCATTAAAAGCGGCCAACGAACATTATACTTACGTGCATCAGCATGTGCAGCGGCAACGGAAAACTACACCCACAGCATCCCGAGGCCTGAAACAAAGGAAAAGGGACATTATTGAGGTGCCCATCTTTTAAAGCCTAAAGACTACATTATACTTACAGGCATCCGCTCGTGCAGTAACGGCGGCATCGCTCTTTGGCATCCCAGCACCAGTGCCACAACTAAGGCCGCAAAAGACTTGAGCCTCAACACTGAACTCATCCAGTGACGTAACTGGAATCCACGCACCCCTGCACCAGACACAGGATGGAGAGCTCAGCATTTATACGCATAAGGTGAGAGCTCGCCGAGACAAGTAGAAAGCTAGGCTGTGGGAGAAACTGGCGATTGGTGGGAGAAGGAATCCCATCAAACGGTGATTAACCCTTTTTCTTCCACCTGCAGAAAACTTACCCTGCAAGTCAGACATTCGATAAGAGGAAGCCCAGTCCTGAGAGTCGTCCGAGCTCTACGCTTCTCAATTGAAGAAACGATAGCAGCCCAGCCGGGATCAGCGCCTCCGTGGGAATCGGGTGAGCGTTACAGAACGCGAAGCCCACCAATAACCTCCTACCCAGGCTCTATGGAAACTTCCGACACAGACCAACTGGCCCAGTTATTAGGGGTATTAAGAGCTGAAGTTCATGCTGCCCGCCAGGAAACGAATGCCCTTAGGAGGGAATTGATAATATCAAAAGAACGAACTGATGATCTCACCAGACAGTTATTACAGACACAAGCGGGACAAACCCCGCTACCTAATTCAGGAGGGAGCTATATCCCAGCGGCTTCAGCCAATCCTGTTCAAATCAACCTACCCGGAAATGTGCCATTGGCACCGCCTGAACGCTTTTCTGGTGACCCTAAAAGGTTTGCGGTGTTTATAAATCAATGCCGATTGCACTTTCTTTGTAGACCTGCAGCCTTTCCGACTGACCAGACTAAGGTAGCCTTTGTGCTTTCGTATCTTAGCGGCAGTGCCGCCGATTGGTCGATCCTTCTGGTTACACAGGATGACCCGATCCTTCGTGATTTCCCGACCTTCCAGGCAAATATGGAAAGACTTTTTGCAAGACATTCCCAGGGGCAGGCCCTGGACAACGAACTCCTTTCCCTACGACAGGGCAATCAAGATCTTTTGGCCTACATTGCATCATTCAATAGGCTAATTGTGGAAACCAGATGGCCTGAGGACAAAAGAATCACGCTTTTTCACAGGGGTTTGCGTGGCGAACCTAAAGACGTCCTTGCCCAGGTAGTGAATCCTCCTCAGGATTGTTCAGAGTACATTGATTTGGTGGTCCAATTGGATCACAGACTACAAAACAGAAAGGCGGATCGATCCAGGTTTGAAACACGAGTGTTCCTTAAGCCTCAAAGTCACACCAAAGGAGTTGAAGCCGTCGAACCTATGCAAATTGGGGTTGTAAAGGGTCCCCTAACCCAGAAAGAATGCGACAGGAGACGACAAATGCAACTATG
Source organism: Ambystoma mexicanum (assembly GCF_040938575.1). Lineage (NCBI taxonomy): Eukaryota > Metazoa > Chordata > Amphibia > Caudata > Ambystomatidae > Ambystoma > Ambystoma mexicanum. The sequence continues at coordinate 995,654,945 of NC_090926.1, read as the reverse complement.
TCTCTATTGTGGAAATTCAGGACATTTTCTTCGAGATTGCCCGGTGAAACCACCTAAGAAGAGAGTGGGAGCTTCTGATAAGATTTCTGAAAAGCCTGAGCCGGGAAACGACCTCGCCCGACAAGTGTAGAGGTCCGCTTGCCAAGCGTAAAAACCAGTTCTTTGACCTCGCACTTCATAATGCCAATGGTCCTCGTAAACCCAGAGCAACCGGATCGTTTGCATGCAATTAAGGCATACATTGATAGCGGAGCAGTTGGAAATTATATGGACCGCGAATTGGCTTCCAGGATGAATTTACCTCTTTGTCCAAAGGTGGTTAAAAACGTCATTACCACGGTGGATGGGACGGAAATCGCCTCCGGACCAGTGACCCATACCACTACTGAAGTGACGATACTAGGCCAAGACGGGCATCAGGAGGTAATTGTGTTTGACGTGATTAAGGCTCCTCAATTCCAAGTAATTCTAGGGATTCCTTGGTTGGAGAAACACAATCCTCAGATTGATTGGCGAGCAAAGGCGATAAAGTTCCCAGAGTGCACACCAACTTGTTATCCATGACCCAACATTGGCTTAGCGTCAGTAACGGCTGACGGTCCACAATTACCTCTAGAGTATCGAGAGTTCCAAGAGGTTTTTCAAAAGGAACAGGCTAACACCTTGCCACCCCACAGATCATACGATTGTCAGATAGATTTGCCACCCGGTGAAACTCCCCCTTGCAGTAGGATTTACGCCCTTACCGAGCCTGAGAACCTTCATCTGCGACAGTATTTAGACCAGTACCTGGGCAATGGCTTTATCCGTCCGTCGAAGTACCCTGCATCCTCGGCTCTGTTCTTCGTACCAAAAAAAGAAGGTGACCTCAGAACCTGTATAGATTATCGTGCTCTGAACCAGATAACAGTAAAAAACCGGTACCCCTTACCTCTGATCCCGGAACTCCTTGACCAGGTAGAAAACACCTGTATTTATACTAAGCTTGATCTCCGGGGAGCTTATCACTTGGTACGGGTCAGGGAAGGAGATGAATGGAAGACGGCCTTTCACACTAAGTATGGGCTATTTGAATACCAAGTGATGCCCTTTGGACTATGCAATGCACCGGCCGCCTTCCAATATTTTATGAATGATGTCCTCAGAGAGCTCATTGATGTCTGCGTTGTCGTCTACATAGATGACATTCTTGTGTACTCATCTTCAGAAGCTGACCATCGAAATCATGTTAGGGCGGTCCTTGAAAAACTTCGCCAACATAAACTTTTTGCCAAGCTCGAAAAATGTGTTTTTCATGTCACTGAGGTCGAATTTTTGGGATTTATTCTGACACCCAAAGGAGTCCACATGGACTCGAGAAAAGTAGATGCTATCCTCAAATGGCCGTCTCCTACTTCCGTGAAAGGCGTTCAAAGCATGCTAGGCTTTGCCAATTTTTACCGTAGATTTATTCCAGAGTTTTCACGAGTGGTACAACCCATCACCGGCCTCTTAAGAAAAAATAAACGCTTTGAATGTTCCGCAGAAGCAGAACAAGCCTTCCAAGAGCCAAAGGCTAAATTCACCTCGGCGCCAATACTGAAACACCCACGACCGGACCTCCCTTACATCGTTGAAACCGACGCCTCCAGTTTAGCAATGGGAGCAGTCCTATCACAAAGAGATCCAGAGACTAACCAACTGCATCCTGTGGCATTCTGGTCTCGGAAGTTCTCGGCGCCTGAGATCAACTACACCATCACAGACAAAGAGCTTCTAGCGATTAAATCAGCCTTTAAGGCATGGCGCCATTATCTCCTCGGGGCCAGACACACTGTCACAGTGATCACCGATCATCGAAATCTGCAGTATCTGAAAACCGCCAAGGCTCAATCTTCCAGACAGCTTCGCTGGGCTCTATTCTTTGCTGAATTTGACTTCGTTATCACTTATCGCCCCGGCAACAAGAAAGGCAAAGCAGATGCTCTTTCCCGAATTGGAATGGGAGATAACGTTGCCAATCCAGAACCTGTACCAATAATTCCTGAACAAAGGATCGTGGGTCTGATTTCTTCACAATCCATTGAGGATATTGAAGAAAAAACTAAACAACTTGTAACCTCACCAGACTTACTGAACTGGTTACAAAAAGGAAAAGATTTCACCGTAAGCAATGACTTGCCTTATTTCCAAGGACGATTGTTCCTAGCACACGCTGATTTACAAAGACAGGTAATCTCCTGCTATCATGATTCATTAATTGAGGGTCACCCTGGCATTGCCAAAACCACAGAAAAGGTGAAGAGACACTTCTGGTGGCCTTAGTGGAGAAAAGACATAAAGGAATTTGTGATGTCCTGCGGTGTGTGCGCTCAAAACAAGGGTCAGAAGAAGAGGCCGGCAGGCCTTCTGCAACCATTAGACATCCCACCGTGTCCCTGGCATACCCTTTCCATGGACTTCATCACAGACTTACCCTCCTGTTCCGGGTACAACACCATTCTTGTTATTGTGGACTTGTTTTCTAAAATGGCCCACTTCATTCCGCTAAAAGGCTTACCTTCAGCATCAGTCCTAGCCAAAGTATTTCTTGAAAACATCGTCCGGCTACACGGCTTCCCGTCAGTACTAATCTCAGATAGGGGGAGCCAGTTTATTTCCCACTTTTGGCATAGCTGTTGTCGATTAGCTCAAATCGATGTAAGACTTTCGACCAGCCATCATCCCCAGACCGACGGGCAAACCGAGAGAACAAACCAGACTCTCGAGCAATATTTACGATGCATGCTACAACAGTCGGAGAGTAACTGGAAGGATATCCTTTGGATAGCTGAATATGCTTACAACAATTCAGTTCATTCGGGTACCGGGAAGAGTCCCTTCTACATCTTGTATGGGATTCATCCTCGAACCTCCAACCTTGATCCACCTCAAGATCTTGGAACATCCACCATGGATCAATTGCACACCGTTATTACCCAAGCTTTTAAGGAAGCGACTGCACATCTACAACAAGCTAAAGAGAGGTACAAAAAAGGAGCAGATCAACACCGAAGCAATGCCCCTCAATACCAGGTTGGGGATCAAGTCTGGCTGTCCACCAAACATTTATCGCTTAAAGGGCCTCGCACCTTCAACCCCAAATACCTGGGACCATATCCAATTACGGCCATAATTAATCCAGTGGCCGTTAAATTAGAATTGCCAACCCATATGAGAATACATCCTGTATTTCACGTATCTCTTTTGAAACCCATGCAACCTGGAACCAGATTGACCAATCCTCCAGAGCCCATTCAAGTGAATGGGGAGCCCGAATTTGAAGTAAAAGACATTTTGGACTCTAACATCATCAGATCGAAGCTATTCTACCTAATCGACTGGAAAGGCTACGGACCTCAGGAAAGGTCATGGGAACCCTATGACCACGTCCATGCTCCTCGTCTAGTCCAGAAATTTCACCGAACCTTTCCCGATAAACCAAAACCCCCGGGGAGGACAAGTTTGGGAGGGGCCTTGAGGTGGGGTGCTGTCATGGGCGCTACTCCTGAGGGGCCAGGACTGCCCCAGCGCCCTCGGAAGCAGACCCGTCTTCCACTACTCCGGACCCAGCAGACCCCTACAGGGGCCCTTTGGCTCATGAAGGGTTTCAGTCCCGGCGCCATAGGCGCCGGCCTCATATTGATAAACAGTGTAATAATGCTTGGGTGGACTTACCTGAGGCAGACCATGCTGCATATTTACCCAGAACAATCCAGTCTGGTTGAAGTCCCCAGCCATCAGGGCTGGGAGGAACTATTCCCTCCATTCAGGAACTCTTTTCTTACCTGGGTGGAACCAGTGGAAGAACACACACTGGAAGCACTTCTCTGCTATTTAAACCACGCCCGATGGAAAGCACGTGCTTCGCGTTATTCTGCAGCAGCAGCAGGACGCTCATCGAGTCGGCTCCTGCATTCCAGGTCCAGAGTCATCTTCAGCTTCCGCGCAGCAACCTGTGGATGAAGAAAGACTCAGAACAATACTTACCAGATCCCGGAATCCAGTCACCGGCAAAACCTGCAAAGAATAAACATAAGGTTAGAAATGTGCAACTCGCTCGCAGCCGCGCCCGCTTACCTGATCCATCCGTGATTGCAACGGAGCTAACCGCGGCCTTCTCTTCGGCAGCTTCTCTGCACCTGAAAGGCAAAGGACATAATTAAAAAGGGGTTCGGGTGAAGGCAGTCGCATTCATCTTAATTTACCAGTTTTTGCACGCTTAGTAGCAGCCGCTTCAGCCTCAGCATCTCGGCACCTGGAAACTAGAAAAAGGACATTATTAGAGGTGTCATTAAAAGCGGCCAACGATCATTATACTTACGTGCATCGGCACGTGCAGTGGCAACGGATATAAAGCCCGCAGCATCCCGGCACCTGAAAACTGGAAAAAGGACATTATTAGAGGTGCCATTAAAAGCGGCCAACGAACATTATACTTATGTGCATCGGCACGTGCAGCGGCAACGGAAAACTACGCCCACAGCATCCCGAGGCATGTAACAAAGGAAAAGGGACATTATTCAAGTGCCATCTTTTAAAGCCTAAAGACTACAGTATACTTACAGGCATCCGCCCGTGCAGTAACGGCAGCATCGCTCTTCGGCATCCCAGCACCAGTGCCACAACTAAGGCCGCAAAAGACTTGAGCCTCAACACTGAACTCATCCAGTGACGTAACTGGAATCCACGCACCCCTGCACCAGACGCAGGATGGAGAGCTCAGCATTTATACGCCTAAGGTAAGAGCTCGCCGAGACAAGTAGAAAGCTAGGCTGTGGGAGAAACTGGCGATTGGTGGGAGAGGGAATCCCATCAAACGGTGATTAACCCTTTTTCTTCCACCTGCAGAAAACTTACCCTGCAAGTCAGACATGCGATAAGAGGAAGCCCAGTCCTGAGAGTCGTCCGAGCTCTACGCTTCTCAATTGAAGAAACGATAGCAGCCCAGCCGGGATCAGCGCCTCCGTGGGAATCAGGTGAGCGTTACAGACTGCAGGTTCTCTAGTTGATAAGGTGGCCCAAGCTGGAAGTAAGCGAAGGAGAAGCAGCATTCAGTCCAAAAGTGCCGGGAGAACCGAAGACTATAGAAGCAGAGGTGGGCCTTGGCCCTACCGAACTTCGTATGTCCATGGTGATCCACGAGCAGCACCATGTCAGAATAGATAAACACTACTTTGATCAGAGGTAAGCAGACACCCTGCTTTTTGCTCAATGTCTGCCTATTCTTGATGGGGAGGTCAGCTCAAGGACACCAGGGGAGGCTGGTTGAAGTAAAGGGGCACCGTCCGAAACAGGCTTCATAGTCAATTGTTTTTAAGTATGTGGCCTGGGATATGAGAATGTTTTGTTTTGATGTGATGTTATAAGACTGTATATTGTGTTACAATATTGGTAAGAGCCCTGCCTCCGAGGTAAGGGAGAACAGGAGGAAATAGTACCCTAATACTGAGGTAAAGGAGATATAGGAAGAGTCTACACTATTGGTTAATTATATTATTGTAGATGTGAGTTTAATGGATGTGCCTGTGGAACATATGTGTAAAATATTTTGTAGAGAAGAAAATAACAAAATATAACAAAGAATGGGCTAAGGTAACCCAAGGTATATTGACAAATCTATGGCCCGATGAAGGAAAATGTAATGCAAATATTGGAAATGTTATGACAATATTCCTTATTCTGGGTATTTGGAAATTATGCATTGAAGTGACATCTGTCTAGCGAGGAGGGGTCCACATCAGAAAGAAAGGAGAAGCCAGGTTTCACACAGACACAAAGCCCCACTGTACAACCCCCCTACAACCTTTTGGGAACAATTTTTCCAGCACTACAACCTGCACTAGGATATTGTGACCAGCCCATGGTACAATCCCTCAGTCCTAAAATTACACAGACTCGCATTCTGTCCACACCAAATGCCGGGCCTTATGATAAAGTAACTCAACAATTACATGACACCCTCCGGGAAACACAAGGGTGCAAGACAAATACGTCACCACCCGCCTCTGTTCTTGGAGGTACAGAAGTTGGAAAGTGAGGCAAGAGTCACATTGTATTTAAAATTGACAATAATTATCATGACCATTTACAGGATAGGTCCCAGAACTGACACTTTGGTACACAATTTAAGGGTCGCCTTGGCGGTCTCACAAACACCATTGAATTACCAAAATACCCCTAATCAAAATGATGATGAGGCAGATGACGAATCAGAGGAAGAAGAGGAAGTTGTAGCGGAAGAGGGGAAAGAAAAGGTATGATTAATGGAATAGGATTGTTCCCCCACTAGGACGGTTCACTCAGGATGACACTGATGGGAATGAAGGGGGTACAAAAAGACTGCTGGTTCACCTGTTATGTATACAGCCCTACTACAGCACCTGCTCCAGGCTCTCAAATTTCCTGCCTTTACCGCCATTGTGAAATGTGCGGCACATGCTAACAAAGATTATATAATTTCTAAAGGTAATGAGCCTGCTGATTGGGCAGTAATAGACTCTGCCAGACAAGACGCTGCCTCAGTACTTATTGTCTCAGACTCAGTTTGATTAGAATGTGATGTTTTGGCAACTTTATTATTGTAACTGCTAGCCACATAATAAACACCTATAGAATTATAGCAAAATGTAAATGATGATTGTGTTTAAAGACACGCTTAAACATTTGTCTCATGTCAAGACACAACGAGTATGTTATTTTATGTGTATGCTGATTTGTATTTTTTATTCACACATGTGCTGTAGTCACCGAGTTCATCCGTCAACCACAATAAGCCAGTGAGAGTTGCAGCTTCAAGCCCATATATGTTGACAGCATGGGGAGAAACCATGGGTGGTGGCAACAGTGGGTAGAGAGTTGCCCATCCTGACGTGTCATGGGCGTGTTTGAAAATATTTGAGCCCTGGCACTTATTTTTTTTTTACAAATTAAGTACTGCCTTGATACCTTAATATGCAAACCCAGAAAAACAGGAAATGCAGTTATGCCTCTAGTGTTGCTTCTGATAGCACTACAACAGGTGTCTCCAATAAATCGACACCTTCCTGTCCGGCTTCCTTAACAAAAGAAGAAAAGTGAAAAGAGGAAAAGCACACTTATTAACGTCCTGACTGCTCAAGTCCAACCCCTCCAATCAGAATGTAGCGCTCAAAATCACTAATGATGGCTCATTAAGGACTTAATGGTTTTGTGCACTACTTTCTGATGGGAGAGCATGGGCAGCCCACTCAGTATGCAGGCAACTTCTCTCAGGAAGGCATTTTTATCACTTCACACACGAGTAAGGTAGCAATATGGGCCTTCCTTCCACATATAAAAAATGGGTTGAATTGGCACAAAAATGAGTTGCTTCACCTGGACTACAACAGCACCTGCATCACGTCACTCTAAGTGATCCCTCTGCCTAAAGCCTGTCTACGCCATTGCCAGAGTCCGGACTTGCATAGTGCCTGCCTGCCTGCCCATTGCCTTCATCATCCAAAGGTAAGTAAAGCTGCCTGGGGTACTGCCACCTGGGGCTCCTTATCTAGCCAACACTATACCTGATGCTGGCTCTGCTTTTGCACCCGGTGCCCCTGTAGTGGGAATAATAAGGCCATGAGGGCTCTGTCCCAGATGATAGAAAAGAGCTCTCATGGGCCTCGTTTCCCCCACAGCAGCAGGCCCTTGTCTGTAGAGCCAGCTTGGGGGTGCTTCTGCTTGGAGCACCAGTGCAGTCCTTGCTGTAGGAAAAATGAGAACCCTGAGGGCTCTGTTCATTCAGGCAGAACAGAGCCCTCATGGGATTCGTTTCTTCCACAGCAGCAGAGCCTAGTATGTAGAGCCTGCTTGGGAGTGCTCGTGCCTGGGGCACCAGTGCCGTCCCAGCTGCAGGAAAAATGAGGACCATGAGGGCTCTGTTCAATAAGGTATAACACATTTCTCCCACAGCAGCAGGGTATGATATGAGATGATATGATAATACCATATCATATCATGATATGGTATTTATAACGCGCCTATACACAAGTGTTTCAAGGCGCGACGAGGCAGGGAAGGGAAAAAACAGTGGAAAGACAGACAAACGATTCTACTAGGCCAAGTGTCATTCAGATCGCGCAAGTGCAAGGGTAGGGAGAAGGGAAAGTGCCTGGGGGAAGGGAGAGGGGAAGTGCAGTACATGGGATGGAGGAATAAATACGATAGGTCAACGTCCTGATGGTGGCAAGTGCAAGGTAGAGCAGAAGTGCTGGTGGGGGGACTGAAGGGATACAGAAAACAGTCCCTAAGTGCAGGGGGTTTCCAGGGAGGCAGGGCAGGAGTGCAAGGGGTGGGACCTGGCCCCAGGGTCAGAGGGGTGGGCAGGTAACCAGAGCAGGTTAGGCCGGGGGTTTCAGCAGGGGAGAGAGGCAGAGAAAGCAGAAGCAAAGAGGAAGGTTTTGAGGTGTTTCCGGAACCGGCGATGGTTCTCCTCAAGTTTCAGGGAGGCAGGAAGGCTGTTCCAGAGGGATGCTCCTGCCGAAGAGAGAGATCGACCACTTGGAGAAGCGGCTGACCCTGAGGGAGTTAGAGGCAGATGAGCGGAGAGCCCGAGAAGGAAGGTATTTAGGAAGAGAGAGTTGAAGGTAATGCAGCCCCAGGCCCCAGAAGGCCTTGTGGATAATGCAGAGGGTTTTGAACTTAATCCTTGCAGCCACTGGGAGCCAGTGCAGAGATTTCAGTACTGGAGATATACAATCCCTGGGCTTGAGGCCAAGGACAAGTCTCACAGTCCTGTTTTGGATAAGTTGCAGAGGGCGGAGAGAAGAGGCAGGCAGGTTTAGCTAGAGGCTGTTGCAGTAGTCCAGCTTAGAGAGAACCAGGGCTCTGGAGACGGTGAGCTTTTGGGGGAAGGAGAGGAGAGGAGGAATACCTCTGAGGAGGTGCAGCTGGTAGTGTGACTTCTTAGAAACCTCAGAGATGTGAGGAGAGAAGGATGACACCAAGGTTTTTAGCCTTGCAGGTGGGAACAGGAAGAGGGCAAAGCGAGGCCGGTCAGAGAGCTGTAGGGAAGGAGGGAGAGGGTGTGCCTATGAGTAGAATCTTGGTCTTACTGGCATTAAGGCAGAGGTCATTGGCAACACACCACTCCTGGATAGCAGACAGACAGTCAGCGATGAGGGAGGGAGAGGAGGAGGCCGAGCGTAGCCTGAAGATAAGCTGGGTATCATCCGCATAGCACTGAAAATTGGGGCAAAGAGCAGCAATGCGGTGGGCAAGGAGTGCCAGGTATTGGTTGAACAGCCAGGGAGAGAGGTTGGATCCCTGGGGGACACCACAGGTAGAGAGAAAGATATCAGAGAGGAAGGACCCAAGTTGGACCTGGGAGGGCCGGTCAGAGAGGAAAGAAGTCAGCCATGCCAGAGCCTGTCCTGTGATACCCAGGTTATCATGGAGACGGTTGAGCAAATTGGTGTGGTTGACAGTGTCTAAGGCAGAAGAGAGATCAAGCTAGATGAGGACACATGGGGTGTTGGAATCAGGGTTGGAGAGCAGGCCTTCACGGATGTTCAGGAGAGCAATTTCCATGCTTCTAGCAGCCCTGAAGCCTGACTGATGGTCATGAAGACAACCAACAGATTCAGTGTGGAGATTAAGATGGGAGATGGCAAGTTTCTCCAGGAGTTTCCCCAGGAAGGGAGTGATGGAGATAGGGCGGTAGTTAGCCAGGCAGGAGGGGTTGGCAGAGGGTTTGTATGCATAGCCTGCTTGTGCATTTGCCTGGGGCACCAGTGCCTTCCGTCCTGTAGAATAAATGAGGACCATGAGGGTAGAACAGGACCCTCATGGGTCTCGCTTTTCCCAGAGCAGGGATAGAGTAAACATTAAGGATGCAATGCATATTTTTTCTCCACATTCTATTCTATCCCTGTATTTGACGTGATTCTAACTATTCTGGCTACCTACTACCAGTAATTCCAGAGTTCCTCATTCCATACCAAGTCTTTGCCTCCCATATCACAGCTTTACTCTCTGCAAGGTATGATGAAGTGTTCTCAATTGTAATGGACGCTTTTTTGTTTTGTTTTGAGGGGATGGAGTGATGATACTGATTAGATGCATATTCTTCTCTATAATTTAATATAGCCCTGTGTATTTGATGCAATCATAACTATTCTGGCTACACACCTTCCACACCTGGTTTTTGCCTCCCACTGTCAACGACAGGACTTGCCTTAGTGGGTTTATGTGGCTTTGGATCGAATAGGTAAGGCCTATCTCCCCTGGTAGACACGCCGCTGTTTGATATGAAATGCAGCACAGCTTAGTGGCTACCCAGAGGGGTGGCAGTCTATAAATGTGGAGGAAAAACCGATTGGGGGAAAAAAAACAGAGAAGTAGTCTTCTGGCAGATGCAGTAAACCAGTGATCCAGCAAAATATCCAATGGAAAATACAGAAGCAGGAACAGAAATGTAGCAGGTCTGAGCAGCCAGGAGGATAAGAGGAAGGAATTACGAGTCCAAAATAAGTAGGCAGAATGGAAGAAAACAGGACAAGGGGAGAGAGCCAGTAAGTAGCCTAGAAGCAAGAGCCAGGAATGGACAGCAAGAGCACCATAGCAATCAGAAAAGAAGCATGTTTGCGACTCATCACTTACTGTGTCGCTGTTCTCTTTGTAGAAGCTCTGGAGTGCACAACGCCATCTTGACACTGTGATGTTATTGCGTGGCAACGCATAGGACGTAGGCACCATCTTGGAATGGGCTGATGTCCCGTGCACTGTCACCATAGAGACGTAGATGCTTGCACTTGCCAGGCCTGTACACGGCAGTGATTCATAACACCCACATCACAGCTTAACTCACTGCAAGGTAAGATCAAGTGTTCCCAATTGTAATGGAAGCTTTTTTTGTTTTTGTTTTGAGGGGATGGAGTGGATGGTAGTGATTAGATGCATATTTATATCGATATTATATATACCTGTGTATTTTATGCAATTCCAGTTTTTCTGGCTACCCTCTTCCAGGCATGCCAGAGTTCCACCTTCCAATCCCAGTCTCTGCCTCCCACATCTCAGCTTTAATCACTGCAAGTTGTGAGGGGTCAGAAATGTGGGGTGGACAACTTGGTAAAGAGTTTTCAACTTTAGCCATTTTATTAAATGAAAAGTTTGGATAAACGTCTCACTATCCCTACCCTGAATAGGATTTCCCTGCCTAAAATAAACTAAAGGAAACACTCTAACAAAAGGATATCTGTCCCTCACACATGTACATGCAATAAAGCAATGAGGTAATTCACAATATGATCAATGTCTCTTCTCATAACCTGGGCAAACACCCCTTCCCCAGATCTGAGCAAGTTTCTGCTTTGCTGCTCAAAAGAAACAAGGAAATTCTGGTTTGGCACAAAGTTCCAACACCATACATAAGTATTTGAACTTGATAACAAAACGTTCTGTTATCTTAACAATGTACCAAAAGAAATAGTATGTTTCAACTCCTCTATGGTTCAAATACAAGTTTCACAACAACCAAATAGTGACCGAAATGTAGTCTTACTTTTCTTCTATCTTGGCTTTGGTAATGTATGCTTATATCACCTGATGATCTGTATTTTACAATACATGGGCAGCAAGTCTTACAACTGTTGGGCTTCCCAATATTCCCCTCTTGCCTTGAGCAATATTTGTTATATTGGTATTGCTGAGTTTTTAAAAATACTCTTGGCTTGGGTATTGCTTATAAGCTTTTGGTTTTCCTAAATCTTCTCCACGGGTTTTTGGGCCTTCCACAATCTAACACGCTTGTTTGCATAGTCGCTTTGATTCAACATGTATAACTTTCGTTGGTGCGGTATAGTTTGGGACTCAAAATTATAATCACTGCTTCTTTCACTTACACGCGAGTGAACCTGCCTGCCGAGAGCACGTGGACAGCGTCGGAGTGCTTCAGAGCCACTTGCAAGCTGTGAACTCACTGGTAAATCTCTTGCTCACGCTCTGTTTCGTGTTAGCAGGTCTTCTGTGCTTGTGGCTCCCGCGACTGGGCAGACAGTCTCCTCTGGTCCACCACCACTCAATCCACTGTGAAATGGAGCTTCCTCTGCTCTGGAGAGGGTCAGTTGCAACCCATCCACCTTGAACCTTTAAAGAGGGCACACTTCCCTTGCTACTGCTGCTCCCTGCTGCTCAACCTCTGCAACAGGGAGAACTAGAGGTAAAGACCCTCTCAGGACCCGTCACCGCTTCAGGCATTACAGTGGTCCCGGCGCCTTCTCTCGCCCGAGATTCACTTTAATCTGCATACACTGCCTGCGCTGCTTCCTCCTCTTCTGCTGCTCTACTCTCTTTACCTGCTCCTTAGGGGGCTTTTTTAGCCTCTCTGTATCCCTCAGGTGTAGGTCATCTACAGTATTTAGATGACCATTCCCACAGCAGTGTTCCTCTGCCTCCCTCTTCCTCATCCCAGTACTGGTGGAATTATGGGACTTGAAGTCCCTGCGAACAAAGTTAGTTCTTCTAACCTTTTCTGCTTTGAAATAAGCCATTTAAAGACTAGGGTTTCGGGGAAAATTAAACAGTGGAATTTCCCCTTCCTCCTGTCCTGTTTCCCACCCTGTGTGATCCTCCCGCAGAACACCACCCACAGGGTCGGGATCAGGAAGCGTCTGCCTTTCCCTGGCCACATGAGGAAGGTCCCATGCCAAGTTTTTGAGGGGAATCACTACTGATTCATCACAAAGTCAGATCAAGTGTTCCCAATTGTATGGGAAGCTGTTTTTGTTTTTGTGGTAGTGAGTGGGCGTCTGGGATGCAGTATATATTGTCCTCTGCACAATATAGAGTTGTTCTTTTTTTTTTTTTTAGTACATTGCCCTCTTCATCATGGACAGATCGTTGGCAGGTTGCCACTCATTGTTGGCGAGCCACACCTCCCTACAATCAAACTCCTTTTGCTCATCGTGTTAATATACTGAATCATATATTGCTTGGTTGAGTTGTTATATTACTTGTGCACCTTTCAACTCCTCCCAACTCAACAGTGTTATTTTAGCCCTGAGATGTACAAAGTTTTTGCTTAGACATTTAATTTGTAAAGCCATACATTGAACACGACTTCCACAATGATATGTTTTTCAATCGATTAAGGGTAGTCAACAAAGTAGACTTTATCCCACTTATCTTTGACGTCTGTGACCTTGGATATAAGCATGCCCCAAGGTTAGTATTTGCATGAATTAGGGATGTGCTAACTGGACAATGGAATTTATTTTCTGACAAAGTGGAACGTTGAGTATGCTGAATTCGTTTTAAAACCATAAAAACACATTGAATTAAATCCTCCTCAGATATCATTTGCACGTGCAGTCCCAAAAGAAGTGTGCAAACTACACCAGTTGAAATCATGGATACAGGCATACCATCAAACAAAAGGCAAAAGATGTATCATTTCCATCAAGAGTGTAAAATGGAAGTGTGTGTGTCTGCAGTGTCCAAGTTGCAGTGGGAAAAAGAGCAACGCCGAGAGGCATTTATGTAACAATGCATACGAATTACGAAAATAATTTTCCTAAAGGAAGCAGTCTGTGATCCAAAAAAGTAGGTGACCTAAAAGCTGACCCTGCAAATACAACAATAGCAGCAAAGAAAATAAATACAGCAACAGAGGCATCCTTCAAAGCTGCTAATTATTTGACAAAAAACAAATGTACTTTTACAGATGGTGCAATTATGAAGGGTACACTATTCTCAAACGGCTAGCCTCACTCTAGGGAAAAGATAGCCCTCCTACCTTATGTGATACACAACTTTATATGTGCAAAGGGAAAGCTATACTATAATTACCAATCTCTATCATATGAACTACAAACTGTTCCTGAAAAAATTGACCTTGCGCTAATAGAATAGTACTAGGTACCAAAAATATCAATTTTATTATACAATTTATAACGCACTTTTATTTAAAAACACATTAGCCCTCATTACAAGTTAGCCGGTCCGGTTATAAAGTGCTGGTAGCACTGTGTACCAGCACTATTACCGGACTGCACAATTCCGAGATAAAATGATGGTAACACTGGCATCGATAGATGCTATCCCTGTGCCACCGGTGCCGGAGGCACAGACAATGAAAATACTGGCAACCTTCAAAACACTTGTCAGAATCACAGGCAGCAGGGATCCATTGGGCCATTAAGACCATAGTATCACCGGCACTACCGGCAAAGAACTGCTCATAGAACCGGAAAAAAATACTGGCATCGCGTACCAGGAAGAGGTGGAGGAGAAGGATGAGGATGATGATGATGGCTGGGATGCAAGTGGTGAGACGGAGGCAAGCAGTCATACCCCCACAAGGCCACACCCTGGGCACTGACAGATGGGCAAATACATACACTGTACCGGCTAAACAGGGAGACAACACAAGAACTACTGATCCTAATCCAGGGCAACACAGGGAGCAGGATCGGCTTCCGGACAGCCATACCACCGCTGCTGAAGTTGGTGGCGGTACTGGAGGGCCTAGAGACCCAAGCTACTCCTCACTGATGACGCCCAACAAGGCTGAAACATGTCTGGGGATGCTTGTGGTCTCGTGCAGAAGGGATGTGACCTAGCAGTTCGGGCTGGACTACTCCTTTGGGGGTGGGACCAAGACTGATTTGCATATGGTCTTTCCCCTTTTGTAATGGCTTGGCAGGCGAAGAACGATGGTCTGGAGGGTTGCCCAGAGCAATGCCAGAGGTTAAGATTCATTCTAAACCTTCCAGCCATCACCTCTTTTGTTTTGCTATTGTCACCCTGAGTGGGACGGGTATTCCCAGACGTGGGTCCCGTGCCTGCTGGGCCTAGAGACCCAAGCTACTCCTCACTGATGTGGCCCAACGAGGCCGAAACATGTTTGGGGATGCTTGTGGTCTCGTGCAGAAGGGATGTGACCTAGCAGTTCAGGCTGGACTGCCCCTTTTGGGGTGGGACCAAGCCTGGTTTTGCATATAGTCTTTCGCCTACTGTAATGGCTTGGCAGGTGAAGAACGATGGTCTGGAGGGTGCCCAGAGCAATGCCAGTGGCTAAGATTCATTCTAAACCTTCCAGCCATCACCTCTTTGATTTTGCTCTGAATGGTCGCAATGGGTGTGCCACTGCATGAGGCTTTGGGGCAGGCTGCTGTTCTTGGCAGCTGACTAGGCTTGCAGTGGTGGCTGGGCCACCTGCGCTGCTGGCTGTGCCTCCTGGGCTGCTGCCTCGGCCTGCAGTGGTGGCTTGGCCTCCTGGGCTGCTGGCTGGGCCTCCTGGGCTGCTGGCTGGGGCTGTGTGCCTGGCGTTGCTACAGTTGCTGAATGGGTAGGCCATTGGGAGGCTTGGCTGGGCCTTGTATGGCCTGTGGATGGACCTGCACCGTCGCCATCGCCGTCAGTGTATGTGCCTGTTAGGGTGAGAAAACATAGCAGTTAGAGGCCTGTGTGTGAATTTGTTGCACTTGCATTACTCTACTTCGGCATTGCATGTTATCTGGCTTGGTCAAGATTGGGAGGGGGGGATTGTGCACTACTGAGTGCATGCCGGCATGTATGGGTCTGTCCGTTTTGGTTGGACTCATGGCTTTGTGGTTTGTCATTTATGTGTTAATTGGGGTAGTACTAACTGTCCAGTCATGCCACGGTGCACAAGACATGTGCACATGGGCACAGTTGCTTGTTGTGTCCAATGGCATTGCATGTGTTAGATTGGGCCCAACACCTGTCTTCTATGTGTGCACGGGGACTTAAGACGTTGATGTCACTGCTATTATCCCTTTCCTTGTGCACGTTTCCCAGGCCTCTTTAGTGAGCGTCTTTTGTGTGGACCAGGGCATTCTGCTGTGGCTTGTTGTACTCACTGCCATCCTGTTGGGTCCTGGATCCGGCCTCTGCTACTCCGACGCCCTCTATGCCCTCTAGATGCATGATTGAGCTGCATCGTTCCCCCCAGGCCATCGGTCGGATGGGTGACATTTTCCCGCCTCCTGTAGCCACCTTACTCAGTATAAGTCAGCAGCTGACTTGTCAGCAGTATATAATAAGATGATGACCAAAGCTGTGAATAGCCTTGCTCCTCAGAAGCTAAGACCAGAAAAGAGCATCCATTCTAAAAGCTGGTACTCATCAGAAATCCAAAACCTGAAACTTTAAAAAAGTAACGCTTTTTCGGTAATGGCAAAAACACTGTCCTCTGATGACAAATCCAACTACACCCGTGCAGCTAAAGAGCATAAAGAGGCAATCTGTAGCGCAAAAAAGTGCTCTTATGAGAATAGAATTAAGACTGCTGCATCAGACAAAAAGGAACTCTTTAGGAAGTCGAAGATCCCTGCCCTATTAATGTCACAATCATGAAAGACTCAGACTGGTGCACCCAAATTGAAAAGGCTATGTCCAGTAAGATCTCCTTGATCAAAGAGGACATTTAATCTAGGCTATCCCAACTGAATCCTCCATCTCCTATTGCTCATGTTCAGTACCGGCCATACCCGCCAAAGCCTTTCACTTTTTTAGAGGTTACTGAAGCAGATGTTCTGGGTATTCTAATCAGGATAAAACCCACTAGTTTATCTGCCCCGCCAAAATAGTCAAACCTTGTGCCAAGTTGCTTGTCCCTCTGATTACAAAGTTTTTAAATGCATCGTTTTGAGGAGCGTCCGTTGCTATAGACATCAAACAAGCCTGGATCACCCCTCTTCGGAAGAAGCTTTCATTGGATCCATGTATGGCGGGTAATTATTGCCTGATTACAAACTCTGCCTCCCTTCTGAAGGTTCTGGACAAAATTGTGCATAGACAGATTCAGATTCAGGTATTCTTGAGTGCACATAGCCTACTAGGCCCTAAACAATCAGGTTTTCGGAGTGCGCACAGCACTGAATCTCCATTGTTGGACCTGAAGACCAACATCCTACAATATATGGATAAGGGTTAAACCTTATTGCTGATGCTCCTAGGTCTTACGTCCGTGTTTGACTTGGTAGATCATTCCATTTTAGCCAGCAGGCTGCTAGAGCGGGCCTCTTTCTCCAAGGAAGCACTCAACTGGGTTCTCTCTTTTCTGTAAGACTGGACTGCCAAGGTTTTCCATGAGGACGCAGTGACAGAAGGGTTTGCCTTAACATGAGTGCGGCATGGCTCATGCTTGTCCCTTATCCTCTTTAATATCTTCATGCTCACACTGTTTGATCAACTAGATGCTGATGTTACCTGTTATGCCAACTATGCTGACGATACTCAGTGTCTTTTTCTGCTCTCAGGCGATTACATCAAAGACGATGAGGTCATCAATGCCACGTATAACCAAATTAATCTTTGGATGTTGCATAATGGCCTAGCCCTGAACAACTCCAAAACAGAGATCATAATCGTGGGCACTGGCTCTAAGTTGTGCCATTTAGATCAAGCCTATTCCTCCTTCCAAATTGCAGACTGTCTTCTCCCAACTCTCAAGAAAGTGAAAACCTTTGCAGTTACCATTGATCAAGAGCTCTCAATGAGGGCCAAAATCAGCTGCCTAGTGTCAAACTCATTGTATTACATCAAACTTTTGGCACAAATTAGACTGTATCTTGATGCATCCAGGTGTGTCACTTTTGCCAGGGCTATTATCAGGAGCCGCTTGGACTACTGTGCCAGTATCTTACTTGGCGCTGGGAAAGGAGAAATCAACCACCTGCAAGTTGTTTAGAACAACGCAGTGAGGGTTGTAGTAGGTCTGCATAAAACTGATCATGTGGCGGCAGCACAGAGATCGCTACACTGAGAGTCATGTTTCATACCCTATGCATTGCACAGTACTGTTTACATGTAGAGAGTCCATCGTACCTGCTGGCACAGCTCAAACGGCTACCGGCCAGACTTAGCCCCAGATCGAACAACACTGGTCTACTCCACATCCCTAGTGCAAAACTGTCACTAGTAAAAAATTGATACTTTCCAATCTCGACCCAATGTCTATGGAATACCCATCCTCTTGACCTGAGGTTGTACCCTAGTCTTTTCAGTTTGAAATGCAACCTGAAAAATTGCGTCTGAAACTGAAACACATGAATGAACGTGAACCCTACCTTGCTGTATGTGCCCCCTGTCTTCTCTCTGATTCTATATGTTGGAAATCTTTTTTGTGTTGTGTATCCATCTCAGCGCTCTTATGCCTCAGGGCTTCTGTTTCAGCGCTTTAGAAATAAAATAAATAAATACATACATTGATTCACGGCGGTGGGCTGCCAGCAGGTTCTGCACCCTCAGCCGCAAGTTGTCCCACCTTTTGCGGCAGTGCCTGGATGTTCGGGGGACTGACCCCATTGCAGTGACTCGACCGGCCATCTGCAGCCATATGGCTGACTTGCGCTGCTGTCTGGTGCGGTGGTTGTCACTGTCAAAAAGGTTAACTGCATTGATTGTCCATGTGGTCAGTCAATGCTGTTAATTCTGCCTCCGAGAAACGTGGCTTCCTGACCCGGACTTCTGGGACCCTGCTCTTGCTGCTTCTGGACATCCTGGCAGTGTTTCCTGGTGTGGATGCCTACATGAAATTCCCTATTTAAATTGGATTGTGTTTTCCAAAATGGATGCCGGCCAACTTCCAGTTCCTGTGATGGCGCTGTTTCCGGTGCCGGTGTTTCTAGTACCAGTGTTTCTGGCAACAAGGGGATGGATCTGGTGTTAGCTGCATGTTTTTTGACGGTAGCACCGTCTTTTTGCAAGTTTATCTGCTATTACCGCATTGCCAGTGTCACCGTTTCCAAATCTGATGGATGTTCGCTCCCAAAGAGTTGTAATCTGCTGGTGATTCTGCCATGCCGGTAGCCGGTAACGGTACTACTGGATTGGAAGAATCACAGGCATTGTAAATGAAAACCAATGACTGGTTTGTATAAAAACATCAGTATCGTACATACATAGGATCTGCAATACCCTATTGTGCATTCATTAGCATCACATACGTATTCATATGGCAAAGTTGCACTATTCTGTGCTATTTTCCTTATTAAATCAAGAGCCAGACTTTCTTTTGCTCATATAAAGGCCCTACTTGTACAGGTTTTCGAATGGATTGAGCCCTCCCACGTACTCCTCATCTTTTGACGCATGCTGTCCAGCTTGAGCTGCTTCCGAATGTGTTTATTTTTTTCAGCAGAAGGCGCTGTGCGTCGATGGCGTCGACTCGATGTCCCTTGCAGGCCTCCGTCGAGGATGATGTCATCGAAGGCATATATATAGCACACGCAGCGCCCTTTGGCTTCAGTTCCATTTTTCTGCGACAGCGATATCTTCGAAGAAATATGGCACACTTCTTCACTCTTATGGCGTATTTAGCAATTTCGAGACCGAGATGTCTTCATCATCGACACCAACTACTCCCAAGTCAGGTCGCAAAAAGTGTCGGGATTGTAGGTCGAAAATGTCTCTGACCGAACCCCACCGAATATGTTTATGGTAACTCAGAGTGGATCTTGACACCTCCTACTGCTCCAAGTGCCAGTCTATTACTGTAAAGGCCTTGAAGGAACATAATGGGAAGCTGAAGATAGGCCAAATCCCTAAATCCCCTAACCTTACTGTGAAACCTTCGACCAACAAGTCGAGAGGCGACTCTCCACGGAGGAAGAAGGCCAAGCTGTCGAGATCGAGGAGTGGCTCACACCACTCTTCTTCATCCTCGAAGAAATCGAAAAGGCACCGTAGGTCACCTTCGGCGACTGCGTCGTCAGACGCTTCCCCAGAGAGAGCTGCTCGTCCAACTAAAAAGTCCACTCTGGCCAAGTGGGAGGCCTTCCGAGCAGAGATGCTCATAATATTCAAGAAGCGAATGCCTCCAAGACATGCTCCTACCGCGCCTTCTAAAGAAGCCGAGAAGGAAAGGGCTCAACCGAAATCCTGCAATCCCTCGAGCCCGGGACAAAGTCCCGATCCGCATCGTGAACCATCGAGGCCTGTGTAGAGGAGGAACCGAGAAGTTTTAAATTGGATACTATCCTATTTTTGTTGTTGGGGGACCAGTACAATTGCGGGAAGAATGCAGAACATGTACATCAACAAGGTCCCTGTGTCCACTTGAACAACACCACTTCTACTTGGAGAAATGATAACTTTTCACTTGGTAGTAACAGCACAAATTCACTCTAAAAAAAGGTTTATTCAATATTTTAAAACAGGAAAAAGTAATAGCTAAAAACATTCTTTTGGTTATTGAATATTAACCAAAGACATGTTATTCAATTGTTGTTATCCACAGAGAGAGATTTTTTGTGTGGGTTTAGTACGTGACTTGTATTTTAGCATAGCATAGGTCAGAGTTTATTGCGTTCAACATACACAACAAATGCAGGTAACAACACCTTTTTATCTTCAGATGACACTTTTTGTTTTCTAAATAGGAGCCTAGAGAGGCAACAAAAGGCATCAACAAGTCACAGAGTACATTTTTTGTATATGTAAGGCCCTTAGGATGTGTCCTCCGACATAATAAGGCACTTTATACGGCCCTTATAGATGGTCTACATATGTTTGAGCCTCGGATCTATTAGGTGTTATCTCTAAACCTTATTGACAAGAGTTTTGGGCATATTTCAGGACGTGATTAAATGTGACTCAATCACTGGACCCCATTAGATTTCTCTGTGTTTTAACACTACAATATAAACAAATAAGATGATGAAAAACTGTTAAAACCTGTGCGTACTTCTGTTTACAAGATGTTTTTTTTCGTGGTGGTGAACACTAACCTAATTGTTAGTATACGTGGACTCAGGCTAGTAGGCCAGGCATATATTCCTTCAGACTCGATGGGGCAGATATCTTCTTTACTGTTTATCTGTCAAGATAGTATTGTTTATTACTACCTCATGTGAATTAGTATCTTTTCTTTTTTACAAATATATTATAGTTACAAACTGACGTCGTCTTGTACATTGTATCTCAACCAGGGTATCGAACTGTTGTTCACACTGTTTGAATTCTTCATGTGGCATTAATTCTGCAAATAAAAGGGCATATGTCAGCCTTATCTGTGTGTATTTATTCCTCAGCCAGATGTTGTTTTTTCAAATTAGCAACATATTTCATGATAAACTGCCGGGCTGTACTCCCGAGTTAAACAGGTCAAATATAAATGGTGTTTTCCTAGGTTTCTCATAGATCTCTAACAGTTGCTGGACCATTTCAATATCGTGTACACACGTATGCGTGCGTATAAATGCACTTGTTGTCCTAAACAGTATTTACATTGTCTATGCATTTTCGCCTACCTCACTATTTGTCTACTTTATTTTGGAATCTTATAGCCCTATGGAGGAAGAGCCAAGAACCTCTACCGGAAGTCCCACCCCCATTTTGCCTATATGTTGGTAGCCGGAAATTGCGGCATGCTCAAAGCCAATAATGGTACTGATTCCACAAATAGTCTTTGAAACAAGGTATCCATTGAGAAAACCCTATATGTCACTGCGAAGAAATAACTGTCTTCTGCAGGAAGTTCTGGAAGAAGTGTGAAGATAATGAAAGAGAATACTGGTGACGTTATGAGGAGCAGAAAATGACTCACCCAGAAGAGATGCCAATGAAGAAATAATATCGACTTTATAGAATCTGCTGATGAAGTAGCGAAGTAAGCACCGTTTCGGGAGCGAAATAAAGCTAGCACGTGCGGAGAAGCACTGAAGAAAATACAAAACCAGTTCACAAATGTACAGACGCAGTAACGCAAGTAGACAAAGTAATCATGAGGCTGGCTACGTAGTGAATAGACTGCAGGTGGTGCTGCCAGTGTATACATATATATATATATCGGAATGTATAGAATCTGGATGATCGACGACGCATTTTAGCAAACTTGTACCCCGTGAATGAAAGGGCTGGAAGTGTGGCGCAGTTGAATAAAGTAGCTGACAGCAAATGAAAATTCGAGAAGGCTTGCCTGGCCCAGTGTCAAAAGTAAGGGCCGTCAAGAGCCTGGTTATCTGCTTGAGAAGATACAGCGAATGTGAGAAGCGAGCTGAACTCCTGTTTGAGGTGTAACGGAAAAACACTAGGAGTGCCAATGTTTCTCCATTTAATAGTATTAAATACAATGAAGGAGGTCAAAACGTGGTCTGTAGTCACATGGTCAGATGAAAATAGACTTTGGGACGAGCTACACCGAGTCCAGAAGATAAGGCCATGCCTTCACTCCCTTTTATTCTCAGGCACAGTGAGCCATCGCAAGGCTGAGTTCAAATGCTTTAATTGAATGGCAGACCACAAGAGTTGATGGATGTTGGGCTAATTGGGTGAGGAGGCATGACCAAAGCCAACCCCCCCGCATCTGGGGTACCAGCTTGTGTGCTGCTAGTGTGCAGAATATTCCAGAAGGGTACAAGCATGCCAACCAATTGTAGAGGGCCACGTGTTAAGGAGCCCTATAGTTTGAAAAGCCAATAGTATATCGAGTATTAGGGCCTCATTACGACCCTGGCGCTAATGGTTTAACGGCGCCGTAAAGAGCGTCGGCGCCGTTAAACCATTAGTGCCTGATTACAAGGTCCCTTAGCAGGTTGGAGGCTATAACGCCTGCTTTTTGCAGGCGTTGAAATCCAACCCGCTAAGGGACCTTGGAGCTAATTACGGCAACCGTAATTTACGGTGCCGTAATTAGCGCCTTCTCCATCCCCATTATGCCCTAAGGGGCAAAATGGGAATGGGGAAGGGCAAATAGTGACTGGGGAATTACCGCCCCCGCCAACCTTGTGATGGGGGCGGTAATTCCGCCATCCACCATGCCGAAGGCCGGCATGGACCATGGTGCTAATAGCACCATGGTCCAGCGCCTGGGTCGTAATGAGGCCCTTAGTTTAACACGGAAGATGACTTGCACTTGTGGTGGGCTTAGTTGACCACCTGACCGTAGAGACCAGTCATGATCCCCGCCCCTACAGAAAGTATACTTAGATGTTCCCTTTAAGTCTATCACATCCCCTAGTAGACGTCACTTATGATGAATTTTTAGTAAAAAGTTGTGTGTTTTTATGTTAAGTGGTTGAGAGACCTGAGCGAACGTCCGTTGATATCTGTTGTACTCCCTGTTTTAGATAAATGTTAATAAAACGGCTATAATTTTTGCTTCCTGAGTCGGTCCGATTATTGATGTATGAATAAGATCTGCATCCCCATCCATCTCAGATACTGTTACCCCGTCTTAACGGACCCCAATGGGTCCACTTGGTAGCAGAGGATGGTTCAGATCCGTCGGTCAGTACGCTTTTAGAACTTTCGGTATATCGAGCGTCCTCTGCCATTTAGCTGGAGGATCACGAGGCTTCCTGTGGGGAGCAGTTGTTATAGAATTCTTGCAAGAAGACTGATACTGGTGGGGAGGGTCCCTCTTTCACAAAATCCCTCCTGGTTTCCACAGGCACTGAGCGGACCGAAGGCGACAGTGGCTGGTTGGAGGAGGAGACGATCCTGAGGGTCAGGAGCTGAAAGGTGAATGGTGAGTAGATTGAGGGGGCTGGCAAAATAGGGGAATGGAGATTGTGGTAAAAGTATAAGGTGATGGGGGTGTTTGATTAATATATGACAAGGAGCGTCTAGACAAGGAGCGTCTGTATAATCCAGAGTCCTAAGCTCAAGGAGCTTTTAGAAGGAGTCATTTCAAAACCCATGGGATACTAAGACGGCACGTGGACAAGGTCTATGAGAGGAAATTATACAGTCTCCTATCTGGGTATTTTAGGAGCGAGAGCTAGCAGTGAAAAGCGCTAAGGAGATATATGTTAAAGTTAACTAGTTTGTCTGTTTGTGTATTTTGTGTATTGAAAAAGTGAAGTGTCGAAGAGCGATAAAAATAGGCTGTCGCGAATAGAGATAAAAAGTTAATATCTATCTTTTTAGTCATTCTTGGCACCGACTGAACCGGTAGATTGGAGTAAACTGAGAGTGAGAGGCTTTGAGCGGCGACTGTTGGTGCGCGCTCATATTCATTATTTTTCTGAAACGTATTTTGTGTAAATCAACAGTAAGTATTGATAGTCAATTGATACTTGTCACAATGGGGGATGTTATTCCACTGATGCATCTATGCAAGCAACTGGCAAAACACGCACCCAAGCTCACACAGTATAGTGTAGGACGGATCAAGGGTACAGCAGACATAATGTTCATGCCATGGCCACAAGGGGGATCGCTGTCTTAAGCGGTTTTGCAACACATGACCACATATGTGCACGCTGTGTACACAGGGAAGAAATAGGAGAAAAGGCTAGCTAGTTTAGAGCTCTGGAAAATGTACTAGGAGGAAAGAGAAGATCCGCCTCCTGAGAGGAAGGTGTTGAGCCTTCTACCCCCTTACCGCGCCCAAAGTAAATGGCAATAGTGCAAAAGATGAAGGATTGTATCATTAAGGGAACTAAAGGCTGCAACAGGATATAGTAATCCGATACATGAACCGACTGCTTATAGCAGTGATGAGAGCCCAGAAAGGATTAAAGGAATGGAGGTGACATTTAAGGTCTTACAAGACAAAGAGGAGAAAAGTGAACAACCGAATGTATCCCTAGATGTAGAATGGGAAATTAAGAGTTGGAAAGGAGAAAAGGATAAAGCTGACTAGGTTACGCTCGTACAGAACGAATGGATGGGTGGACAGATACTGCTCAAACTCGATGGGAAGAGTATTGAGGAAGTAAGGCGAGGGGAAGAACAAGATGAGTAGGATAGAAAAGATAGGAGAGAAACGATATAAGGAAGATGAGCATAAAAGAAAGAATAGCTAAAGACGAGCGCAGATGTATCGGAGCAGCAGCTAAGAAAGGAAGAAAGGGCAGAGGAGCAAAGGAAGTATGACAACAGGCAGAGAGCAATCGAAGAACAAGACAGATTAGAAAAGAAAAGAGAAGAGGAAGAAGAACAGAAATTACGAGAAAAAAAGAATGCAAAGACGAAGGGATGAAGAGAGGCGTAGAGCAAACAAAAGAAGGGAAGAGAGAAGACAGGAGGAGAGAGATAGATGGGAAGCAAGGGAACAAAGGGAATTACACGAAGGAATGGAGCGACAAAGGAGACAGCGGGCACGCGATATTGATTGCATTGAGTAAGAGCTGATGGAACTGAGTTCAGTAATATCATGGGGCGACATAGAGGAGTTTCTCTCATCTCAAGGAGCAATGCCAGGACCGTCTATGGTAAACCGAGATGAGAATTTCAAGATAGAAAGCATCAGAGATAGAATCGATAAATCTTATCAGGAGATGAGAACAAAAGGTGAATCGGGAAGCAAAGGAAAAGAAGTTTGATCAATAGTTGCCCACTGACGAGCCAAGGAAGGAAGTCTGTTTAGTCTCGAGCATAAAGCCTTGTCTTTAGACAGACTGACTTTAAATAGGGATAAGAAAGATGAAGGCCATACTAGTTGGAGACTGGACATGTCAGATGAAGACAGAGAAATGTTCTGTGGGGAGGAGCGAGAAAGTGCAGGCGTCCCGAGGGATGTTTTCAGACAGACAAGGAAGTGTGTTGGTTGGATTTAGACCAACCTAAAGATAAGATGCCAGATCCCAAGGCATAGCCAAAGCAACCTAAAGGACGATTGCATAGTGCGAGGGGGGAATTGCCACCATTTGTGAACAAGTTGGGGTCATTGCCATGTTGAAGACAATCGGAAACCATTGTCCCTACTATGGATAGGCAGACATTGGGAGACAATTGCGGATTTGGGTTCACGCAGTTCCCCATATTAGAGAAAGGAGGGGCCAGACCGTAGTATATCCCTTGGCCCCAGATGGACAAGGATAATTTAAGATGTAAACTCCCTAGTTTAACGGCAGGTATGCGAATATGGATTTATGAGCTAGGAAAGATGACAGGAGGAAATATTCTAGCCCTAGGGGACCTTAAGGGTCTCCTAGTAGCTATTTCTGGGGAAAGGGCTGTTGACATTTGGATGAGAGCAGGTAACTCAAGTGTCACGGCACAGAACACAGCTCTTGATGGAGCGCCATTTAATAATTGTAGGGCCGCTGTTTGAAAAGCGCTCACAATATCCTGATACGTCAGATATGGGTGCAATTATGGCACGTAAAATGAAAGATGACAAAGATCCGCTTGCTTATATTCAAAGTATTCAGGAACGCTGGACTTTGGAATGCAGGAGCCTTGGGGAAATTAGTGCCAGTATTTTACCACATTTTGTGTCAGGGATTGCCAGAACAGGTATAGAGTCAGCTCAAGAAACTAGTGGGAATGGAAAGCGAAGCCATGGGAAGAAATACAGTTGACTATCGTGCATCATTGCTGACTGTTACAAGAGAAAAGTAAGAAGAAAGAGGATGCTAGGAAACTTGAGGAGGCTAAGTTAGTAGAGAAGAAATTGTCGAAGTACGCCATAGAAGGAGCAGTACTGACAAGCAGAGAGGGGCTGGGAATGCAGCAAGCAGTAGGTACGACACAGGCGAATAATCAGTGCCAATCAGATCAAGGAGGGAATGTGTTCGCGCCAGGAGTCAGAGGAATGGGCTTCAGAGGAAGAGGTGGTTTCCAGAATAATTAGGGTGGCTTTCAAAATAACCAAGGCAAGTTTCAGATTATGCAGAATGACAATCAAAATATGCAAGGAGGCCAAATTAGAAGGCTCCCACCTATATGTCAGACATGTGGCATGACAGGGCATATCGCACGAACATGTGGGAGCTAAGGGTATGTACAGAATGGGCAATTCTCAAGAGGGGGGTACAGCTTATCCTCCAACATATAGCTTGCAAAGTAGGGATGGGTCTGCACAAGATCAGACAGTGTATCAAGCACAAGCGCTGCAAATGCAACAGGCTTTGCAACCACAGCAAGCACCATTGAATCCGCCGCAAGGGCAGTCACAGCACACACCCATGCAGATACAGCCGAGTGCAAACACGGCATAGTTATTGACACCTAGAGTAAGGGCTATCAATGTTATGGGAGGAAGTCCTTTTACAGGTATGGCAATAAGTATGTATGCATACATACTTATTCCCGTATAGTACATACACAGCTCACAGGGGGACTTGATGTGTTCAGTACTATCGGTGACACCGAACCCCCAAGAGGAACCAAGGGTGGATG
The DNA here is from genome assembly GCF_040938575.1 of Ambystoma mexicanum. Classification (NCBI taxonomy): domain Eukaryota; kingdom Metazoa; phylum Chordata; class Amphibia; order Caudata; family Ambystomatidae; genus Ambystoma; species Ambystoma mexicanum. The sequence goes on along the minus strand of NC_090926.1, from coordinate 995,627,867 downwards.
TTACCATAGGAGGCAAATCGTTTTCTATTATAGTAGACACTGGGGCATCTCTCTCATGTATACGAGAGGGAAAATATCCGTTATCGGGAAATGCCATGAATGCCCAGGGCTTATCTGGAGCTACAAGTAGAGTTCCTTTTACTGATGAGTTACCAGTGTGACATGTCTGTACCGTTATTGTATTCAATGGTTAATATTCTGGCCCGAGATCTAATGATGAAGTTAACTATGATGATTTCCTTCACTGATGAAGGCATAGTGTGTTCCACTCCAGGGATACATTATCTAAACGTGGGTGAATTTATAATGGCGTTTACAGGGCAAATGTCTCTGCGAGGGATGCCATTAGTGCCAGAAGTCTTTCTGTATGGGGAACGAATTTTGTTGACATGGCTACCCGGTCTAGTGGGAAAGATTATGAGAATACCTGATGAGTTCTTGTTCAGGCCACAGGTACCTATGGACGAAAAGGGGGGACAGACTATTCCCCTAGAGTTGCAGGCAGCCATAGGGCAAGGAGAATTGGCCATGCTCGAAGGAACCGATGAAAAGGGCATGTGATAGAGAACGGTAATTGCTATTGGGGAAGGGCATAGATTGACATCACTGACGAGGATGTGTTTAGAGCTGATCCGTCAGATGATGAAGTATTATTCGAGATGAGTATTACATATTGTATCAGAATAGAGAGAAGGGAAAACCCGCAGCGAATGGTGATAGTACGGCAGCGGCCAGCATTTTTTGATGAAGACATGGAAAAAGTGCCAACCTCTTTAAGGACTACAGGCCCATATGACGTAGGCCTATTGAAAGGGGTGGGAGAAGTTAAGATTAAGCTGAAACGGGCGCAATTTTACCTCAAGCTAGACAGTACCCGATGTCTCGAGAGACGGATGAGGGTATTTTTAAGACTATATCAGCCATGATGGAACAGGGTATCTTAGGGACGTCAGAGTCACTGGGCCTCATTACAACTCAGGCGTTAAGGGTTAACACCGTCGTTAACCCTTAATGCCTGATTCCAATTTTAACGGCTGCTTTTAGCTTTTAGCTTTTAGCAGCCGTTAAAACCCATGGCGCTTACCCGCCTTGGTGCTAATTACGGCACTGTAATTTACGGAGCCGTAATTAGCGCCTTCCCCACTCCCATTATGCCCTATGGGGCAAAAATGGGAATGGGGAAGGGTAAATGGGAAATGGGGATTTACCGCCCCACTCACCTTGGAATGGGGCGGTAAATCCGCCATCCACCATGGTGTAAACGTAGTTTAAACCATGGTGGTAAAGTTGGCGTACTTACCGCCTGGGTCGTAACGACCCCAACTGTGTAATACTGCTGTGTACCCTGTGAAGAAATCGAAAGGAGGGTTGTGGAGACTAATTCAGGACATGAGACCAATTAAACAGATTGTAGAGGCAGAGTTTTCTCAAGTTGCAAATCCTGCGCAGATTTTATGTAGTATCCCCACAGAGGCATAATATTTCACAGTGATTGACTTTTGAAAAAAATGTGTTTTTCTCAATTCCCTTGCATAAGGACTCCCAAGACCTTACGTCATTCACGTTTCGTCAGACTAAGCTGAAGAGTACTTGTTTGCCCCAAGGGTATTGTGAATCTCGCTATCGATCTTTAATAAGGTCCTGCAGATGGACCTAAGAAATACCGATTTGTAAAGTGCTGGGCTGCAGTACGTAGATGACATTTTAGTTTGCAGTATGACTGAAGAGGAGTGCAGACGAGATTCGATTCAGACTATCCTAGCAGACAAGAGATATAAAGTAGTCAAGGAAAAATTGCAATATTGCCAGGAGGAGGTGTTGTACATAGGCCAGTTAATTTTGCATGAGGGAAAGAAAGTTACACCTGAAAGAGCGTGGGCGATTATGAAAACGCCAAAACCGCACACTATAAAGCAAATGCAGCAGTTTCTGTGATTGTGCAACTATGTTGGAGCATATTTGATTATAGTTCATTTATGTGATCCCTTTTGCAGGCTTTGAAAAACCCCCAATTGAACAAGGAAAAAATAGAATGGACTGAGGAAATGGAGAAGGGTTTGAAGAACTGACAATAGCAATTTGTTCAGCTCTAGTTTTAGGAATTCCCAATTATTCTGAGGAGTTCTTCCTGTTTTCGCACACGAATGGGACAGTTATGACAGCAGTGCTTACACAGAGGACTACACTTGGGAATAAACCTCTGGCATATTATAGTGGGATTTTAGATCCAGTTATGAGAGGCCACTTTCCATGCAAACACTTACTGGCAGCATCCGCGTTCACCATTGAGAAGTCTACAAGCATTGTGATGGGGTGTTCCATGACTTACTTGCTGAGTGCGCATTGTTTACTGTTTTGGAGAATCCTAAGGGTACGCTGATGTCTCAGAGTGCTTCTGTGTATGAGATAGTTATATCAAATCCAGCGATCAAAATAGTCAGGTGTAAAATAGTGAAGCCTGCCACATTCATAGCCAAACCTGTGACAGCAGATGAGCAAGTGCATGAATGCTCCAACTATGAAGAGTTTTATGACGAGATCCCAAGGGTAAAGGAGAATGCTCTAGTGGGGCGGGGGTTCTCTTTATTGACGGGTCATTAAAAATTGATCAAACTGATAGACAAAGGCATTCAGGTTCAGCTGTGGTAAGGCACAGAGATAATGGGGAATCTGAAGTGGTAGCAAGTGCAAGACTACGTCTCACTTTTCGGCACAGGCTGCAGAATTGGTGGCGCTTATTGTCATGTTGGAGACACACGCAGCACGCAGGGCAGGAAGTGACGGTGCTGCAGGGCTAGCCCATTGGAAAAGGAGGGTCTACCCCCGAGTGTACGGAACTCCAGTGCAACACGCTGAATTATTGGACAGGCTTATTAAAGCACTACAACTCTCAGTAGCTCAGTAGCCATCGCAATAGTTAAATGCGCAGCACATGCTAAGAGAACTGACTTTATCTCGGGAACAAAGCTGCAGACAAAGAGGCCAACAGGGTTGCATATTCTCCAGATATTTCTAGTTTTGAATCTCCAGATGTAAAGGAAAAAGTGCTCACAATTATGATTTTAAAGGAAGGGTTTAATCATTTGTCCAGAACACAGTTGATGGAAGTTCAAGGCAGTACTCCCCAGGAAGAGAAAGAGTTATGGAAGCAGATGGGGTGTTCTTTATCCCCCTCTCAAGCATTGTGGTGACAGGACAGCACTGGAAAGCTGGTGATGCCTGAAGCCTTATTAAGGGTAGCGCTAGAACAGCTACACTACCCTGCGCATGTAACTAGGGAAAGCCTCGCAGCAGCTATTGAAGAGGATTAGTTTGTACCAAATTTGTTAGAACACGTTGCCTTTTATGTAGTAAATTTCATCGTATGCCAAAAGTTTACTGCTGGGCACACATTGCGAACAATCAAAGGAGTAATTTCTCGACCAAACAGTCCTTTTTCAGCATTTACATATCGACTATGTCGATATGCTGCAGGTATATAGTGGATATTGGTATATGATAGTGGTGGTGTGCCCCTTTTCGGGATTGATTGAAGCTGGTTCATGTACACACCCTGATGCCACTTGCGCTGCAAAGTTTTTAGTCCTACAAGTCTTTCCTAGATCGGGAGTTTGTGAGGTGCTGAGATCCGACAATGGGCCCCATTTTGTTAATGAAGTATTTGAACAGATTGCTTAGCCTATTGCTTAGCATAAAACACAAGTTTTCTTCTGCTTATCACCCGCAAGCGAACGGGATGTGTGAGAGACTCAACAGCCTTCTCTAAGAGTGAATTGCCAAGTCAAAATTGACACTGAAGAAGGGATTGCTGTATTGCCTGCCCATTGCATTGTATGCATTAAGGAATCATCCTGGGTCGGACCACCACCTCACACCTCATGAGCTAGTTACAGAAAGGTGAATGAGAATGCCCCTGACACTTCCAGTAGAAGGGATGCCCAGACGACTGCAGAATTGTTAGGAAATGAGCTACATGCGTATTTGACATGTATGACTGCTAGTACCTCTGTCATTTCAGATCAATTCAAGTGTAAGGGGTGTCGGTAGCAGGACACAGATGAAGACCATTCAGCAACCGGATCTAAAGAACTACCTGTACCCAAATTATTTGTTGGTGATTCCGTTTTAATACGCAACTTCACTGGAAAGTGGCATGAGTCCAGTTTCTGTGGACCATAGATTGTGGAGAATATTACTCCATATGCAATAAAAGTCCAAGAAAGGCGTATCTGGATTCACCTGGCATCGTGAAGCTGTATGCTGGTGAGATCGGAACTCCCTCAACCGATTCGGAAGCAAGACAAGAAGCAGTTCAGCACGTGCAGACTCGATCAATGACGAGGAAGAAGGATGCTAAGATTGCTGATTTAATGAATGCAAGTATGCATTTGAACTGTGGCTTACCCCGGACACTCTTTATAGATGTTTAGCAGGAGTGCAAAAAAGTAATTGTTCTCGAGCCACAAGAAGCATGCCAATTTGGATTTTAGAAGGTGCTGGTGTGCAAAAAATGGCAGATCTTGACTTCATATTTGACAACTGAAAACGGGAGCAGTTCCCTGATTCGTTCCTTACTGAGTTTCTCTTTGGTCAGATTCATGGTCCTACCTGATGTCGATGTCCATAGACTCCTTCTCGCTGTCTTAATTTGTATACTTCCAGCTTACCCTGCTCTTGTTGGGCATAGCAATGACATACATTCTTTTGTGCAGGATCCTAAGAATGGCCTTCCGATCAGAAGATTGATTGCAGCGATAATCAAGCAGATATTGTAGCTACCTGAGCATTTAACAAGGTTGCCTGATTAAAAAGGTTTTTTCAGTCCTTAAAAGTAGTACACAGGCACAACGTGCTCCGATGAGAATAATGCAGTTGCAGAAAGCAAGCAGACTCAATGACGTGTGGAAAGACAGCAGTGGTGGGGTCTCATGATATGATATGATATGATATGATATGATATGGCATTTATAACGCACCTATACACAAGTATTTCAAGGCGCGAAGAGGGAAGGGAGTGGGACAGAGGGAAGACAGAGACAAAGATCTTACTAGGCCAGGTGACATTGAGATTGCGCAAGTGCAGGGGAGTTTGGGAAGGGGAGCAGTGACGGGGGGTTAGGGGAAGTGCAGAACATAGGATAACAGTAATAACTAGAACAATAAATGCAAACAATAATAAGAAGTGCGCCAGCTTGTGACAGGTGCAAGGGTAGTGCAGACATCAAGTGTCAAGTGCTAGTAGGGGCTGTGGGATACAGAACAGCCCCAGAGTGCAAGGGTTGCCAGGGGGGCAGTGCAGATGAGTGTGCAACTGGCAGGGAGGGGACCTGGGCCCGAGAACAGAGAGTAGCGAGCTGACCAGTGCAGTTTCAGTTTCAGCCAGGAGCTCAGCAGGGGAGAGGAGGAGATAAAGCAGAGGCAAAGAGGAAGGTCTTGAGGTGCTTCCGGAACCGGAGATGGTTTTCCTCAATTTTCTGAGATGCAGGGAGGCTGTTCCAGAGGGAGGCACCAGCCGAAGAAAGAGATCTACCACCAACTCGTTGCTTGGAGAAGCGACTGACCCTGAGGGAGTTGGAGGCGGATGAGCGAAGAGCTCGAGAGGGAAGATATTTAGGAAGAGAGAGTTGAAGGTATTGAGGACCCAGGCCCCAGAAGGCCTTGTGGACAATGCAGAGGATTTTGAACTTAATCCTCGCAGCCACTGGGAGCCAGTGCAGAGATTTCGGTCCTGGAGAGATACGATCCCTGGGCTTAAGGCCAAGGACAAGTCTCGCAGTCCTGTTCTGGATGAGTTGTAGAGGTCGGAGAATAGATGTAGGCAGATTTAGAAAGAGGCTGTTGCAGTAGCCCAGCCTAGAGAGAACCAAAGCTCTGGAGACAGTGAGCTTCTGGGGGAAGGCGGGGAAAGGAAGAATACCTCTGAGGAGGTGCAGCTGGTAGTGTGAATTCTTAGAGACGCCAGAGATGTGAGGAGAGAAGGAGAGTGTGGAGTCGAAGATGACCCCAAGGTTTTTAGCCTCACATGTGGGAGCAGGCAGAGGGCCAAGAGAGGCTGGCCAGAGAGAGACAGGAAATGAGGGAGTGGGTGTGCCGATGAGGAGAATCTCAGTCTTACTGGCATTAAGGAAGACATCATTGGCGGCACACTACTCCTGGATAGCAGACAGACAGTCGGAGATGAGAGAAGGCAAAGAGGTGGCTGAAGGGAGCCTGAAAATTAGCTGAGTGTCATCCTCATAGCACTGAACATTGGGGCAGAGAGCGGCAATGCGGTGAGCAAGAAGTGCCAGTTATTGGTTGAACAGCCAGGGAGAGAGGTTAGCCCCCTGGGGAACACCACAGGTAGAGATGAAGTTAGACCTGGGAGGGTAGAATGGAGAAGAAAGTAGTCAGCCAAGCCAGGGTCTGATCGGTGATACCCAGGTTATCACAGAGACGGTTGAGTAGGATGGCATGGTTGACCATATCAAAGGCAGAAGAGAGATCAAGTAAGATGAGGACACTGGGGGATCAAGTAAGATGAGGACACTGGGGGTGTTGGAATCGAGGTTGGAGAGCAGGTCTTCACGGATGTTCAGAAGAGCAGTTTCCGTGCTTCTGACAGCTCTGAAGCCAGACTGATGGTCATGGAGACAATCAACAGATTCAATGTGAAGATGTACTGGTGCATAATATATGTGTGCACAGCATCTATCAATTTCTTTCATGTTTTCCCTAATACACGCCACCTACCTTGCTGGTCCCAGAAAGGAAGGAATTCCTTTGATTCTCCCCACTCCAGTAACCTATTCAGAGTTCGATGTTGCAAGGAGATGAAAGCCATACGAGATTATCCCGACACCAGTGGCACATGTAAGGTCACCTACATCTCTGACAAGTGTTCCTATGATTCCCCCTGTAGGAAGGATGATGACTGATATACTCCATGAGCATTATGCACACATTCTTCTGGCAAGAATGAGACCCAAGGGAAGTGCAAGGGAAGATGTTTATGAGTTAAATTATTATCTAGATGGTACAGCACACTTGGGGAATAACATGTGGTATCAACACATGAAAGAGGCGGGAAAGAGCACCTTGGAGGAGGATTGCTATGTATGTGCTCTCCCACCTTATGCTATGAGGAAGTCTAAGATACTCATAGCTATAGAGATAGACCTCCAGACAGCTCATTGCCCGACTCACCTTGCACTATGCCATACAAGAGGTCAATTCCAGGGTCGAACAGCATCATTGGTATGGGGGACTGAATGGTCGGCTCCAGAAGAGGATGATTATGTTTAAGATTTGAATAAGATATGAGCAGCCTGGAATGAAAGGAGCAGGAATCAGATGGGAGATAAAGAAGAAGCTCAATTGCCAAGGAAAGACTGATGAAGAAATACGAAGATGCAAGGAAAGAGGCCAGATGCAGATCTTGGGAACAGTACTTTCTCCAGATGGCTGGGAAGAGGGCATAGTCGTATGCAGAGCTATGGCACTAACAGGACATCACTAACCAGTTATTGATTGTGTAGAGAGAGGATGCAAAGCTCTCTGGTCGAGCCTTGCAAAAATGTTGACATGTGTCGAAGACAAAGGAGGCCCGTTGCAGATCGTGCCGCTGGCTAGTGCAGAGCTATGTTTCAGAAATAATGGCACACGAAAGCTTGAAGAGAACCAGCAGTGTGGCCGAATCTTTGATGTACCAGGAATGAAGGAAGGAACAGTAGTGATAATGGACCGCTACTCGGCTTGTGGATACAGAGCATACATGAAGCTGCCCAGAGCATGGGGAGGACTATGTTCTATAGTGATTGTCCATGTTCCAACACTGGTGATACTGAAGAGTGGCCTGAACATTGGAGAGTTCCCAAAAACAGATGTTCATCTGAGAAAGAAGAGGTCAGTTGTATTCCTCAGTCGAACAAAGAGAGAGAACTATTTCTCAGCTAAATCCATAAAAGCTTTCAATGACATTCCATATGAACACAGGTTATTCAGCCAGACTTCGGCGATTTTCATGACAATCTTCATGCCAGGGATCCAGACAATGGCAAATGCCAGATGGTTACAGATAACCAGATGGGAGCTCCTGCAGACAATCAACACTACTATAAAGGGAGTCAATGCTATCAAGGAACAGCTGAGAGCCATAAGATTGATGACTCTCACATTCATGCCTTCTCACGATGAAGAGAATGGGACCTTGACAGAGGCCATAACAATTCTCACGAACTTGCACGTGAAGATGGAAGATGAAGTAGAAGACTAGCTCTTGAAACTTTCAGGTACCTTTTATTTATGATTCCAATTTTGTTTTTTTTGGCGGCTTTTGCCTCTTTGAATGCGCTGCTATAGCTGTTCCGTGGATGCATTATAACTAACTCCTTGCAAATTGTTTGTTTCTTTACCCGTGTTTCTTACATGCATCCCATAACCTATGGATTCTCCATTCAATTCAATCCCCTCCTAATATGGTACTGTGCCAATCTTATTTATCTATTATATTTTATTATTTTCGCTTGTTGCTATTTGATTTTATCATAATATATATGCTGTAACTGCTGTTCTTTTTGGCCTACCTGCACTTGTGTTTGCCCTTTTGGTTGAATGTCATTACTAATGTCCTTATCAATTTTTTATTGACTATTTTCACAATGGACGACTTTCATTCAAACTGTTTATGTTGTGCTGTACTATTTTTGTTCATCATTATGTTGTGCATTATGTTTAGCTTCAGATGAAGAGTCGGTGATGACTCGAAACACGTGTCAGGCTACTTCGTTATTAAACTCATTGGACTCATGAGAAATCCCTCCTTCTGTGAATTACTTGGAACACCTGTCACTAATGCACTGTTCAGCGCAGTGAGACTGAGAACTGTCTGTGTTCATTGAGGTTCTATAGTTTGAGAAGCCAATAGTATTTTATATATTAGTTTAACACGGAAGATGACTTGCACTTGGGGTGGGCTTAGTTGACCACCTGACCGTAGATACCCAATCACGACCCCCACCCCTACAGAAAGTATACTTAGATGTTCCCTTTAAGCCTATCATATCCCCTATTTCCTTTTCTTATTTTGCCACGTAGTATGATGTCACTTATGACAAATTGTTTGTACAAAGTTGTGTTTTTTGTGTGAAATCGTTGAGAGACTTAAGCGAACGTCCGTTGATGTCCATTGTACTCCCTGTTTTAGATAATTGTTAATAAAACAGCTGTGATGTTTGCCAAACTGAGAGTTGGTCTGATTATTTATGTATGAGTAAGACCTGCATCCCCATCCATCTCAGATACTGTTACTTGGTCTCAAAAGACCCTAATGGGTTCACTTCGATCCAATGAAGTTTCATCAAGGGATCAGTCGAGCCGCAAGCACAAGTCGAGGTCAAGGTCATCAACGCCATCTACACCTTTGACATTGGCGGCACCTTCAACGCCAGCCAAACCCTTGACGTTGATGCCGACATCGACGCTAAAGGCATCGACGCAAGCTGCGCCATCAACGCTGAGCACCCCAGTTAAACCAATGGTGCTGTTAAAAAAGGCCTCGACGACTACTGCAGCGTCCAAGCCATTACTGTCAAAACCCATGATTGCTGAAAAAACATATGTCCCACTACCTAGGAAAGACTATTTTAAGTCTCTTTCTTCAATCTGTGAAGAGGATGAGAAGTCTGACGAAGAGGCCCCATTTGGTCTACAATATGGTACACCTAATGTACTAGAGAGTTTCATTGCAGAGGAGTCCAGGATGAGGGACCTCTATGATAACCTTCAGACTGCAAGTGGGGTAGATATCTCACATGAACTACAGTTTGGGAACCCATAGGCTGGGGAGCATGCAGATGCATCCTACAGGCAACTCATGTCAAAGGGAGTGGATTACATGGGTTGGAGTAGACCTCCAGTATCGTACGAAGAAGATGACCTTACTGACATTCTAGACAAAGCTCCAAAGTCAGATCCCATTTTACTGTTCCACATTGCCTTGCAGAAAAGGGTGGCAACGAATTGGGAGACACCAGAGACCAATCCGGCTGTTAATAAAAATAAAAAATAAAAACCACCCCTCCAGTAGTGACCCCGACTACCTGTCAAAACACTCCACTCCGGAGAGTCTGGTGGTGCAGGAAGCTACTGCGACATCTAAACAAGCAGCATACCCTACCATCCCCCTAGATAGGGACGACAAGCGAGTATATGGATGGGCAAGGAAGCTATTTTCCGCAGGGAGCATGACACCGAAATCTGCTATGTCCACTTGTGCCCTCGCAAAGTTTACGTTCACTCTATGGGACTGCATTTCTATGGAGACAGATCAAGGGGATGAAAGAGATGGCTTCTTAGCCATAGTTAGAGAAGGCAAAGAGGCCATGTGCGAGTCTCTTCAGGTTTGGATTCTGCCGATAGCATCATCAGAGCCATGCCTACCAGCACTGTTATGCGCAGGTATGTGTGGTTCCGGAAGTCGGGTTTTGGAACGAACGTGCAATCCAGACTTCTCAACATGCCTTTTGACGGGTCTCACTTTTTTGGCAACAAGGCTGACGAGAGCCTTGAGAAGATGCAGACCTCAAAGGCGGCTGCCAAATCTTTAGGTGCCGCTATTAGGCAACCTCAGCCTTTTCGACCTAGTGGGTAGATCTTTTTGCTACTACTCCTCAGTTGGAAGGGCGAGAGGAATGGCCAGTCAAATTGGCCAAAGAAGATTTCCTCATGGTGGATGAGGAAGGGGTGTAAAGCCAGCTCAAGCAGCAGCTTCCTTACCACCGGCCACTGCATCAGCTGCCTCAAAACCTCTCTGAGGTCTTGAGTCACAGTTCACCAGTGGGGGAGCATGCTGTCTCAGTATCTAGAAGAATGGCGAGACATTACTTTGGATGCTTGGGCTCACAAAGGAGGTGAACGAAGAGGAGAATCCACAATGACTTTACCACAGGAAAAGGCTTCCCCACAGGCAAAACAATATGGTAGAGCGCTGCACAAATAACGCTAAAATAACAATTTTTATGTAAAGAAAACAGGCGCAATCGTGCGCGCGATGCAATAATGCCCATTAAGTCAAGTCTCACCAGAAGTAAATGCAGGGGAAGTGTGGAGGTCCACCGGGTGGAGAAAGTACAGCAATCAGCTGTTCCAAGCGGTGCTGCCATTGCAAACAGGCAGATGAGGAAAGAGAATGCAAGTCTGGCCGGGGCCAGGAGTGGGCCTTTTGTGGGAAGGCCGGCCAAGCCTGCCGACTTGCAATTGGCTGATGTAAAGGGGGACCCAGCCAATAAGGGACCGTAGCTGGGAAAAGCAACCAAGCACTCTGGTTCGCATTATCAATTTTGAGTTCTGCTATTTGGGCTAACCTCCCCCCGAAGGTTTTCACCAACGAGTCTCAGGAGAGGGGGGATTCACGTCTCCCCTACCTGGAAGATTGGCTGATCAGAGCGCGTTCTCCCGAACATGTCCGTGATCATCTCAACGTCACCTGCCACTCTCTTCACAGATTGGACTTCTCCCTCAATTACAAGAAGTCCCATATGACACCTTCTCAAAAAATCCAGTTCATCAGAGCTGTACTGATACTTCCTTGGAAAAGAGTTTGCCACCCGAGGTGAGGGCTCAAGACATTCTTCAGATGGTAACCAACTTTCGGAATGCCCACAGTCTACCGGCCTTTGATTTTTTGAGGTTGCTCGGCCTCATGGCATCCTGTATTTTTCTGGTGCCAGAGGTCCGCCTGAGAATGAGATCCCTTCAATGGGTTCTAAGAACTCAATGGTCCCAGTTCTCAGGCAAGATGTCGGACCTACTTCAGATTCCAAGCAGGGTCGCACAGGATCTTCTGTGGTGGGCCTGCGAGGACAATATTCTGAAGGGAGAACCCTTTTGGCAACCCTGGGTGGAGACAACAGTAGTGACGGATGCCGGGCAGTCAGACTAGCGCTGGAGGCCCTCCTGCCCTCTGTAAAGGGAAATAATGTTCTGATAATGATGGACAACACAGATGCCATGTACTACCTCAACAAGAGAGGAGGTGTGGGGTCACTACCATTGTGCAGAGAGGCAATGCTGCTCTGGTATTATGCAATTCAAGAAGGAATCTCCCTATCAACAGTTCAACTAGCCGGAGAGAAGAACACAGCGCTGGACGCTCTGAGCAGGCAGAGCACAGTCTCCCACGAGTGGGAACTAGCTCAGGAAATCCTTCAAGAGAACTTCAGCCTTTGGGGAACCCCAAAAAGTGGATCTGTTTGTGATCTGGTTCAACCAGAAGTGCGATCTCTACTGCTCCAGGGAATTTCCCCCAAGAGGAGCTCTAGGAGACGTGTTCATGGTGGACTGGGAATTTCCACTCCTGTACACGTTTCCTCCAGTCCCTGTCATTCATCACATGATCAGGTGGTTGAAAAGGTTTGGGAAACGCATTATCCTAATTGCCCCGGATTGGGCCAGTAGGACGTGGTACCCGGACCTTCTGGACATGTCCCTCTGTCCTCCAATATGTTTTCCAAAAAGAGAGGAGGGTTGGGTTCTCCATCCAGAGGTCAAAACACTCAACCTTCATGCTTGGTTTATGAAAGGTTGAGGTACAAGGATTGGGACCTCACGCATGATGTAATGGAGATTTTGCTTTCGGCCAGAAGGGAAGCAAAATAGTCTTTGTACCGTTGCCGTTGGAATACATTCTGCAACTGGTGCAGAGAAGTAAAACACAGGATGTTTTATCTTTTCTGCTATCTTTATGGTACTGTTAAAGCTACTTGGTGGCGCTGTCCATCTTTAAGCGCTCATCAGAGGAATTTTCCTACTTCAAAATTACACTGGTGACGCAATTTGTAAAGGGACTCACCAATGTGTTCTCTCCATCTCCTTTCCAGGTTCCAGTTTGGGACCGTGATCTGGTTCTAAAGTTTCTAATGTGTACACCTTTGAACCTTTACATACATGTCCTTTAAGGTTGCTAAATTTTAAAACCATTCTATTGGTAGCTCTAACATCAGCCCGTAGATTGAGTGAGTTGCAGGCACTTTCGCCCAAGCCACCCTTTACTATCTTCCACAAGGATAGGGGTGTTCTAAGGATCAAACCTTCATTTTTGCCCTAAAATCATTTCTGATTTCCATATAGGACAGAGAATTGTTCTACCTTCTTTCTATCCCCACCTCATCCTGGCAAGGAGGAGGAAAGACTACATGGGTTGGACCCTCGTAGAGCTTTAAGCTTTTATATATCTAGAATTTCAAAACTACGTATTGATGATCAACTTTTCATTGGATATGCGGGTCATAAAATGGGTCAGGCAGTCTCTAAACAGACCTTATCCAGATGGATAATTCTGGCCATTTTAGAATGTTATTGGTTGGCAGCAAAGGAGCCCCCTGAAGGTTTAAGGGCCCATTCCACCAGGGGCAGGGCTACCTCTACAGCCCTGCAAAAAGGTGTACCAATTAAAAACATTTGTGAAGCTGCAACGGTTCCATGTGATAATGTCCCCGCAAAATGTCACCATGCAAATAATTAGCCGAAAAATTGCTGTTTTTTGCAGGGACATTATTACATGGAACATGCGGGGGACACTCCTGCAACCCTTTTTTTCAAGGGTTTGAGGGACACCCCTGCAACCACAACTCCTCCTGTCTCTATATATATGGTCACCTATATGATGTCACCACAAACCTTTCCAGGCACAATTATGTACGGCAACCATATATATAGGGACATTATTACCTGAGACCGCTGCAACGTGGTCTACTATCCACACATTCACAAAGCATTATTGCCTAAAATCTTCCCTTGGTCAGGATGGTAGCTTTGGTAAAGCAGTCCTGCACTCGGTTCATGAAAACATATAAAGTCAATTCTTCTCCCTCCTCCAAATCAAATCCTGCTTTGGGAGTCTGTCAAAAGATGAGTAATACGTGGGAGGACACAATCAATTTCAAAGAACAAGTTACTTACCCCTGGTAACGTTCTTTCGACTGGATGTTCCTCCCGCGTATTCCTCATCGTCTTCCCAACCTAGCCCTCAGTAGAATTTCCTGTGTTATTACAGCTTCCGTTCCATCAAGGCTAAGTACGATAATTCTCGTTTTTTGTGGGTATTTCTGCTGTTAAGTCGGAAAAACAGAACTGAAGCCAACGGTCGCTGCGCGTGTTATATATGCCTTCGATGACATCATCCTTCTACCCCCGGGTCTGGAGCGCTATATAAATAAAATAAACAAACAAACAAACAAACGCCATCGACACACAGTGCCCTGTGCCAAAAAATCTATTTATTTTCCGAATCAGCTGAAGCTGGACAACATGTGTCAAAAGATGAGTAATATGTGGGAGGAACATCCAGTCGAAAGAACATTACCAGGGGGTAAGTAACTTGTTCTTCTGTCCTAAATGGCTCAAATCTGACAGACATTCCTCAGGGGGTGTACATTTCTATGTATGTGTAATGTACAGAAATCTCCAAGTGTGCACCAAAATATTCCCGATGTTCCCTAAATAGATAGAGACACATGCTTAATTCTTGGTGGTCTCTTTATGGACCTCAATCACTCCTAACCCTCTAGAATTCCATTACATACATAACAAATTATATATATCTCACCAGTGAGTCTGGAACTAATCTCTAAGACCACCAGCAACCATAATTGTTGCACACGCAGACTCCATTACTTCGAGTGTGTCAAAATTTCCCTTTTGCTATTCTTTAATACAAGGAATACAAAAATCCCAACCACTATTAGTTCATATCAAACTGCTCTCTTTGTGCATGTGATAAATCCACACACTAACTTCCCTGTGCTTACCTCCAGTTACAATATCACAATCATCATCTTGCATAAGTATGACCATAATTAGTTGTCACATAAGGAGTAATCTCTCAAATATGAGGATACAGGTTCTACTGCTTCTCCTAGTATATAGAGAACATGTCTGCTTTAACTTAATACTCTCGTTTTTATTTGCTGCAGCTGTTCAACGTGTTTATGTGTTTTTTTAACTTTGTGTTCTGTTTTTTTCGGCTGTTGTCTGCACTTGTTTGTTTTTGTTGGCGCCCTCACGCGTCAGGGTCAATGGTGCGCGATATAAATAAAATGAAATAAAATCAAACAACTCTTTGGTAATGTTTCTTATACCCTACAGACTGAGAAAAGAGTTACTATAGTATCCTCAGTGGCACTTACTTGTGGAGAAAGGTAGCGCTTTGAGCACATTGTTTATAGGCGCTATTTTAATTATCATTTCATATCACTGTACCTCTGTCCCTTTTACTGCTGTATTTGTGCCATGCATGGACTAATAATGGTCACTGTTATATCTTGTGCATACTCTAATGATTATATTGTCGTGGATCGAATGACCGGGCATTATTCTGTTTTCGTTGCATGTTGTACAGCAGACCCACGATTTCCCTACATTATTGCACTACCACTGCATCATCCATCCACAGGCAATTTGTTGGGGCCCCTGTTGTGAGAATTATTAATTCAATTTTTGCAAACGTCAAACAGCACACAGTGTTCAAAATATTTCTGGAGGAATCTTCGACTGCACATGGGGAACTTTTATTACTTCACGGAGAAATCCGGTGGCTTAGCAGGGGAAAGATACTCTGTCGATTTCTTTCACTTTTGTCAGAAATTAAAGCTTTTATGGAGTCAAGAAATAAAGATATCAGCCAACTATGCATGCAGCATTTCTTGATTTGGCATTTCTGACAGATGCTATGGAGACATTGTACACTTTAAACTGTGAACTGCAAGGCAAAGGTAAGTCCACTGCTGACATGACAAGTGCAGTAAAGACCTTCAAGCCAAAACGTAACCTCTTTGTCCAACAAGTGGAGAAGAGGAAAATGCAACATTTTTGTTCTGTACTCTAAATGCTGACAGAAAATACAGCTGGTGCCAGATTCCTGGACATTGAGAAATACAACAGTCTCCTAAGAAGGCTTAAAGAAGAGTTCTGTGACCAATGTAGGGATTTTGAAAAGCTTGAGCCCTGTATGATGTTAATCTCAAACCCCTTCATGGAAGTTGATGTTGCTGAATAGTGAGCTGTTTAACCTTGACAGTTCTGCAGTGGAAATGGAGATTGACAATCTTCAAGGTAACATTCATTTGAAATGCAGCAATCTCACATCAATTTCTGGAGCCTTGTTGATTACAAGGAGCACAGTAACATTTGCACAGCAGCATTAAAAGTGATTTCTCTATTTGGTTCCACCTTTCTCTGCGAATCTACCTTTTCAGATATGAACTTCCTCAAATTAAGATAATGCTGTATTCGTTGTTTGTGCTAACCTAATCAGGGAAGGCCAAGTTATGTGTTATTTGATTTGTGTGAGTAGGAGGGATTTTTCTGATGCAAATAATGCCTGTAATATATGCTAATGCTGTGAGTTTTTGTGCATAACTACTGGAGTCAGACGTACACATTTTGCATTCAGTTTCCATCCTTATGAGGATCGATGATGATCTGGCCATTTGTGATTAAACGTTTGGTTTATGAGATTGCATGTCCGTCTCTCATTGGATTGCTGAGTTTGGTCAAACAAAACCATGTACCGTCTTTGTGGAGAAAATCAGAAACAGAATCCCTATTTAAAAAAAGGGGGGGGGACCCACAGAGCTATCGACCGATTTCACTGTTGAGTGCAGGGGGCAAATTAATCGCAAGACTAGTACTGTCGGTCTTAGAGTCCTGGGTGGAGGAGAAAACATAATAAATCATCTACAGGCTGGTTTTCGAATGGGAACCAGCACTATTGACCAGGGCCTTCACTTATACAGCTCCTGTAATATAAATTTATATGTTATGTTTGTTGACCTCAAGACTGCTTCCGCATTAAGCTCTGGACTGCCTTAACTGATCTTGGTCTTCCATCTGAACTTCTCTCAGCCATTAGACTCTTGTACACCAATAATGAAGCCGTGGTAAGGTGGAACCTAGATGGCAGGACAGCTAGGTCCTTTAAGAAACAAATGGGTTTCCAACAAGGTTGTGTACTTGCGTCAAAGCTGTTCTGCATCTTCATCAATAGAATAATTGAACGTCTGTTAGCAACCTCCAAAGAGTTGGTGGTGTTCAAGGAATTGTTGCACTTGAGTGTAGGCAACATGGTCTAGAATTTTAAGCAGGAGCAGGACGGTCGTTATGGGACAGTAGTTAGTTAGAAGTGAGGGGTTCAATTATCGTTTTTTGAGGAGTGGAGTGACCCAAGCTGTTTTGATATTGATAGTAATGCCATTGGACCTAAAGGAGGCATTGACAAAGTTGGTAATAATAGGGGTCATGGTGGGGGCACCCAGTTTGACAATGTGTGCCGGGCCGGAATCTCCTCTACAATTGGAGAGTTTTAACATCTGGATCGTGTTGAAAAAAGTTGCTTGAGAGACTTCGGAGATGGAGAATGTGGATGGCCTGGCATAGTAGGGGGACCCAGTGCAGCCGGAGGTGGGGATTTAGTGGCGAGTTATGTTTTCTTGGTTTTAATTTTGTCACAAGGCAGGTCCATTTCGTCAGCAAGGGTGTCTTGGATTGTGGAGCACCATACCTTGTCAGACCTGATCGGGGTGTTGGATGAGATCGGATTTTCTATTTCTCTTAGGATGGAGAATAGTTCTTTGACGTTGGAGCTAGCATTTGCAATTCTGGTGTCATAGGAATTGGCTGTGTGGGAGATTACTGCTTTCTTGTATAGCTAGGTGGAGTTGGAGTGGTTAATGCAGTGTACAGGGGCAGGGTGCTTCCCGCAGAGGTGTTCTAATGTTCTCTTGCTTCTGCAGAGTGACACAAGCTTGTCTGAGAAGCATATGGTGGCGGGCTTGTGTGGTTTGGGCATTTTAGATTTTAAAGAAGCATGAATGTCTATGGTGTGGAGTTGGCTCTGGTGGGAGTGATCTGCTGGGTCTTTTGGAACTTTGATTCCTGGCAGAGAGGATGTGAGCATCATAAGGAGGGTAGGCCTGAGTACCTCATGTGTGAGTCTCCTAGTATTTCTGATCAGAATAGGGCTGAGCAGAGGTGCTGGAGTTGGGGGGTGTTTGCTGTGAAGAAGGTCGATTGAATTAATTAATGATCAGACCAAGGTACTGGGTTGATGGCAGAGATGTTGATGATGGTGGTGTTAATAGTCAGGATCCAGTCAAAGATGCGTCCTTTGGTGTGGGTTGGGGAGGAGACAGATTGGAAGAAGTTCATGTGTGGAGTGCTTGAGATAGCAGGGCTGTTTTGGGATCAGAAGCATCGGTGAAGCCCAAGTCAAAGTCTGCTAGTATCATGCATTTAGTAGCTAGTTTAATGAGGAGTGTGATCAGGAGGGGGATGTTGGATTCTGGTGATTCATGGGCTTTGGGTTGCTGATAGGGTAGGAGGATATTGCCGGTTGTCTGAGAATTGATCGAGAGTTTGATGAGCAGAAATTCCTACCCCGCAATGAAAGGGGTAGGGATACTTCAGCTGAGAAGTGAGCATTTCACAATGGGGGTGGCACCAACTCCTGAGGTAATGGTGCGGTCAGCTCTGAAAATTGTAGTTGTGAAAAATGGCAAGTGAGAGCAGTGGGCCAGAATCGCGGTGGAACCAAGATTCTGTGGTAGCAAGCATGTCAAGTTTGTGGTCTATGATGAGGTTGTGCATTTTGATGGCATGTGCATCGAGGGAACGTACATTGATTAGAGTGCACTTAAGTGATATGTTCTGATCAAATGGTGGGAGGGTGGTCTGGTTGGTTGAAGGAGGGATGGTCAAGAGAGTGCCATTGAGTGATATTTCCTGGTCCGCTGCAATAGGGGGGGTCGAGCTTGCTGAATGTGAGATGGCCAAGTCCAGGGTGATGGGGCGGGGGAGAGGACTGAGCCTTAACTTCCTCGACTCACCCACAATAGGGCAGGTAAAGCCTGTCAGCACTGCTTCTGCTGCGCATGGTCTAGCCTGTAGTTTCAGACTTTGGTTACCGAGTTGGGGACAGGAGGGATAAGGAGTGTCATTGGGTTATGAGGCAAGCACTGAGAAGGTGGGGGCAACATGCTTAGGGGCTTGGAGGGGGAGGTGGGCACTCTGTAAGCAGCTGGCTCTTGTTTGCTCGATGTGAAGGTCATTTTAGGAAGCAAGGGTGTATGCCTGGGCAGCATATGGGAATGTGTATGTGGTAAAGAGGGTAAAATACCAACAAAATGGTGGCGTTCGCAGTTCTGCACCTGGGCATTTGATGCCGGTTGGTTGGAATGTGCTGGTGGCAGGAAGGGGCTGGGGTTGGGGAGTGGACCGTAGTGGAGTACCAAGCACAGGGAGGTGGGAGTGAATGAGCACATGACTGCATGTTGCGCCTTATGCCTGGGCTGATTTGAGCACCAGCCCAGCTGAGCAGAGTGCGCTGGCTCCAGAAGTGATGTGAGAGGAGTCAGGAATGGCGTGGATGGAGGGAGAGGGCCATAGTGGGTCTCCAAAGGGGTAGGTATCCCAACCTTGGAGATGTCCTAGCTAGTTCCACCAGGATGGGAAGACCCAGTCTAGAGGCCTCAATGGCAAGTGTTGCATTGGGGTGTACCCAAGGTAAGATTCAGGATTGGCATTGCTTGCTAGGTGTGACAGAACGTCGTATGGGTGGAGGGAGGTCTTACCTCATGAATGAGGTGCAGCAGGTAATCCCTGGGAGCATTGACATGCTGTGCTTCTGCCAGCGTTGTTGCGTGGTGGTTCCAGTGAGATGGTTGGAACGTGGAGTGAGTTCTTTGTGACCAGGATGGCTGGGTATGTCTGCAAGTCGGCCAGGCTCGGTCAGGCCAGACAGTCTTGGCCTGGCTTCTCGGTGGAGTAGCTGGCACAGTGTTGAGGCATACTCTCGCGAAGTGATTCACCACCCCGCATCTCCCGCATGTGTGACTTTAACAGGGAAGTCCATTGTATGTGGTAGGTTGTATCCACATTGTGGGCAGGTCGGAATGCTTTCAGCACAATAGTTTTTCTGTGGCTATGGACTTTTTCGGACAGGGCTCCTCGCTTATTGCCTCAAGCTTTATGGTTTTCATTCAGGTTGTCCATCTCAGAAGCCCTCACCTTGGTGAGTCTCACCTCAGTGAGTTTGTGAGATCGGCCCGGTTCCAGAATTGTGGCCAACGAGATTCCAGGTTCTCTCAGTATCTGTCTCCTCATTTTGACTGAACACCACCCTTGGATGTCTACAAATCACCACCCAATCATTAATACGACAACGATAAAAGGACATTTGGTCCAAACGCAGGAGCTTCAAAATATCACAGAAGCACTAGATTCAGCAGGCATAGCCAGATTCTTACCTGCTACATACCCACTCACCCCTGCTGTGCCCGTTACCAATGACAGGCCACACAGGGCCTCACACAGCTGCCAGTGAATGGAGATGGTACAGCGCCTTCCTGCCCAGAAGAACAGGCATACAAGTTAAATTGTTGTAGTTTGCTTTTCAACCACATTCAGATGAGAAATGCACATTTCCAGGTGACAGCATCAGCCCGAGCTGCTGTCCTGGAGAGTTAAGTGCACTGCAGTGCAACCTAACTGCAGGTTGTAGTCCTCTCTCTATACCTGCTCCCAGCCAGGCAAGAAACGAGGGGAGATTGGTGGGGAACGCACTGGAGCGCATGTGAGGCAGAGATTTTATTTTATTTTATTTATTGGATATTTGATACAACAAATGGTGTTCAAAATGCCACAAGACAAAAAAGGGGGGAACAAGGGAGAAAGATAACAGTAACAGTCCTACTAGGCCTAGTGACAGTTGGATCGTGCAAGTGTAGTAACACGAAGTGAGAGGGCGTGGTTGCTGGTGTGCGCGAAATGCAAAGTGCTAGGGTGGGAAGGGAAGTGCAGGGTAAAGAAGAGAGAGTGTAAGTGAAACAACGGGATGTGGGTGGGGGTGAAGAGGGAAACGGGGGCTAGGCGGGTGCTAAGGAGAGGCCAGGAGGCAAGTGCTGGGGATTGCATGGGGTGCAGGGGTCTACATGCTAAGTGCGAGGAGGGGGGTGGACTAGGCAGGGTGGGGCAGGAGCCCTGTAGAAATCAGAGGGTACCAGGAGCCAGTCACTGCGTCAGAAGAGGTTGTTAGCAGCGGAGAGGGAAGGAAAAAGAGAAAAGGAGGAGCTCCCAGAAATTAAGGAGATCTGGCACAAGCCTGAGAGGGGCAAGGAGACAATTCCAAAGGGAGGCTCCTGTGGAGGAGAGAGATCTACCCCACACTCTCCGCTGAGAGAAATGTCTGATCTGCAGTGTGTTGGAGCTAGAAGTGTGGTATTTAGGGAGAGAGAGCGTTGGGTGTTGCGGTTTGCCAGGCCCCAGAAAGCCTTGTGGATGATGCAGAGAGTCTTTGATCCTAGTAGCAACCGAGAGCCAATGGAGAGAGTTTAGGGCTGGAGAGATGCGGTCCCTGGGCTTGAGACCAAGGATAAGTGTTGCAGTCCTATTCCGGATTAGTTGAAGGGGGTGAAGGGAGGATAAAGGAAGATTGAGGAAGAGGCTATTGCAATAGTCCAGCCTAGACAGGCCCTGAAGCCCCTCACGTATGGAAACAAGGCACAATCTCTATACACAAATTGATACGCCAGACACAAGGTTCAATTCCCAAAATCTAGGGTTTATTGCCAAGCAAATAGTCTCAGTCGGCCGACTGGATCTCACGTCTCACAATGTGTGTCACCTAGACCTCGTGAGATGCAAGAGAGTGAGCATTCTACAACAGCGACATATATACAAAAAGCCCATCATATTATCAGTTTGTGACACATCAAAACCGGCCATAATGTATCTTCGAGGGGATTGGGTCCTCTGACGTATTCCATATCTATGACATGTAATCACCACAGCTGTGCTGCTTCGGAAACTGTTTTCGGCGTCTGCGTCCTGCGTCGATGATGTCGATGCGCCGTCGTCGAGGACCTCCTCCGACGTCCGACGTCATCCGATGTGATAAGTAGGATGCACGACGCCCGTAGCCTCAGTTCCGTTTTTTCCGCGAACGTGTTGCTTCGTGATTCTCGGTTCACGCCTCGACTCTTTAGAGTTCTGTTCTTCTCGGTTCTTCGAACCTGTTCGTTTTGTGAAAATCCTTCGTGTGAAGATGTCTTCTACTTCGTCTTCGACCCCGCGTCCGGGTTTCAAGAAGTGCGGGGAGTGTGGGTTCAAGATGTCGGTGACGGACTCGCACGACGCCTGCCTCTGGTGCCTCGGGGAGGCCCACGACACGGATGACTGTATCGACTGCCAGTCGCTCACGTCCAAAGCCTTACGCGAACGTAAGAAGAAGTTGTCGGTAGGTCGGGTGTCCAAGCCCAGGAAGTCGAAGTCTGCAGGGCTTTCGACAGATGATTCGAGGGGTGACTCTGCGCGTCATCGTCGGAAGTCTCGTGGGTCTCCTTCTAGGAGTCGGTCTCGCCACTCCTCAGCCTCTTCGAGGCATTCTCGGAAGCGCCGACACCGGTCGTCTTCCAGGTCCTCTTCGGAGGACTCTGCCCGGCACGTCGCTTACCCCACCAGCCGTGCGACGCCGGAGGAATGGGCTTCCTCCGGGAAGAAAATGCTGGTGATTCTTGAGTCGCAGGGTACTAAGCCATCCGTGCCCCCGAGTGGGGTCGGTCGTGAGAGGTCGAGAGACACCGCTCGCAAGAGTGGTCGGCACGAGTCACGGGAGAGGTCCCGTTCGGACAAGGAGACTCGTTCTCGCCGTACCCGTTCCAGGTCCCGGTCCTCGACGCGGTCGAGACCGTGTGCACCTGTGAGGTCTTCGAGGAAGACATCGACGTCTGAGGCGTCGAGGGCGTCGACAGGCTTTCTCGAGGCTCCGGCTCCGAGGAAGTTGTCGAAGCCGTCGACGCTCACGTCGTCGAGGGACACGCTCGGGGCTCCGGCCTCGAGGGCTGTGTCGACGCCGCCGATGCTGGAGGCGCTGCATCTGACGTCAACGCCGATTTCCTCGACGTCGACGCCGATCCTCTCGGCGCCGATGCCGGTTCTCTCGACGCTGGTGCCGATTCGCTCGACGCCATCGACGCCTTTCGTGTCGGAGGTACCCCGTGGCACGGGAGAACCCCCTAGGAAGGCTCTGGTTAAGAGCAAGCACTCTCGGGTGCCTTCTTTTCGCCACCTGGACTATATTTCAGAGACGGATGAGGATTCTGATGGCCTGGTTCCTAGTCAGGTACCAGATGAAATTGTCTCGGGCCATGGTCAGTTTGACGATTTGAGACAGTCACTGCATGATGCCAGTGGACTGGACACCTCTCCGGAGGTGGTGTTTTGTAGGACTGAGCCTGGCTCTCATGCCGATTCCTCGTACCGGCGCCTTATGGCTAGGGTTTCTGAGTACTTGGGATGGTCTGCTCCCCCAGGGGAGTTTGTGCAGGATGATCTGACGGACATCCTTGATGTTGGTCCCCCAACTGATCCGGTACTGCCGTTCCATATGGCTTTACAGAGAAGGGTGGCAGCGGCTTGGACTGCTCCGGAGAGTCTCCAGGCGGTAGGCAGATCCTTGTCGCGAAAATACCGTCCAGCCAGTAGCGACCCCTGCTACTTGACCAGGCACCCCACTCCGGAGAGTTTGGTGGTGCAGGCGCCACGGCCCCGGCAAAGCAGGCGTCGTACCCTACCATCCCTCCTGATAGGGACGACAAACGTTTTGATGGCTGGGCGAAGAAAGTGTTTTCTTCTGGTGGTATGGCGTTTCAGGCGGCCAACTCCATTTGTGCCTTGTCTCGTTTCACACACACTCTGTGGAACTGTGTTGCGTCAGCGGCTGAACATATTCCCGAAGGGGACGAACGGGATGGTTTCCTTGCTATGGTCCAGGATGGTAAGGATGCCATGTGTGAGTCCGTTCAGTCGGGTTTGGACTTAGCTGAATGCGTCAGTAGGTCCATGGCGGCGAGCACCGTGATACGCAGGTTTGCGTGGTTGCGGAAGTCGGGGTTTGCTCCTGATGTGCAGTCTCGGCTCCTCAACATGCCCTTTGACGGTGAACACCTTTTTGGCAGCAAGGCTGACGAGAGCCTTGAGAGGTTGCAGACCTCGAAAGCTGAAGCAAAGTCGTTGGGCGCTGCAGTTCGCCAACCTCCGTCTTTTCGTCCTAGGGGACAGCAGTGGAGGGGTGGTTCCTTTCGCTATTACTCGTCCTTCAGTAAAGCGAGAGGAGCTGGCAGTCAAAGAGGCCAACGCAGGGGTACCAGAGGTGGACGACAGGGTACTCGTGGTGCCAAGGCCGCTCGGGCAGTTGCCTCTTTGCCCTCAGGTAACGCCGCGGCCGCTCCCACTCAGTCATGAGGCCATGTCCCATGGTTCGCCGGTTGGGGGAAGGCTGGCGCAGCATCTTGTAGAGTGGCAAGCCATTACCTCAGATGTGTGGGTTCTGGAGATCATAACCCACGGCTACTGTCTTCCCTTTCGGCACAGGCCTCGCGACAATCCACCGGGGAACCTCTCTTTGCAGAGTCCGGATCCGCTCCTTGCGCAGGAGATTCAAGCCCTGCTGGAGAAAGGCGCCATAGAACTGGTGCCTGTAGCGGAGAGGAACAAGGGATGGTATTCCCCTTATTTTTTGATTTCGAAGAAAGACGGGGGATTGAGACCCATCATGAACTTGCGCGGTTTGAACAAACTCCTCAGGAAGGACAAGTTCAAGATGGTTACTCTCTCTCAAATCCTCCAGGCCCTTCAGCTTCAGGACTGGTTGGTGTCACTCGACCTCAAGGATGCTTACTTCCATGTGCCGATCCATCCCAAGCACAAGAAGTACCTGAGGATTGCGGTTGGCGACTCGCACTTTCAGTTTCGGGTCCTGCCGTTCGGATTGACCTCCGCCCCGAGGGTTTTCACCAAGCTCATGGTGGTGGTGGCAGCGCATCTCAGGCAAGGGGGGATTCACGTCTACCCCTACCTGGACGATTGGTTGATCAGGGGGAGCTCTCCCGAGCAAGTCCTGGATCATCTGTCCGTCACCTGCCACTCCCTTCACAGGCTGGGCTTCTCCCTCAATTTACAGAAGTCCCATTTGACGCCAACACAGCGGCTCCAGTACATCGGAGCAGTGCTCGACACTTCCCTGGGGCGGTGTTTTCCTCCCCAGGTGAGGGCTCTTCACGTTCAGCAGATAGTGCACAAGTTTTGGCATGCCCAGACGCTCCCAGCGTTCGAGTTCTTGAGGTTGCTCGGCCTCATGGCATCCTGCATTCTTCTGGTGCCAGAGGCTCGCCTGCGGATGAGATCTTTGCAGTGGGCGCTCAAGACGCAATGGTCGCAGTCCTCCGGCAGGATGTCGGACCCGGTTCAGGACAACACAGTGGCCATGCACTACCTCAACAAAAAGGGGGGGGCAGGGTCACTTCCTCTGTGCAGGGAGGCGATGCAGCTCGAGTTCTGGGCCATCCAGCAAGAAGTTTCGATCTCGGCAGTTCATCTGGCCGGAGACGAAAACGTGACGGCGGACGCTCTGAGCAGGCAGAGCACGATCTCTCACGAGTGGGAGTTGGCTCAGGAGATTCTCCTGGAGATCTTCGCCCTTTGGGGGACCCCTCAAGTGGATCTCTTCGCCTCCAGTGTCAACCGGAACTGCGAAAGGTTTTGCTCGTGGGAATTTCCTCCAAAAGGAGCCTTAGGAGACGCGTTCGTGGTGGAGTGGTCGTTCCCGCAGCTGTACGCGTTTCCTCGTCAAGCAAGTGCTGCGGAGGTTACGGAGGTTACGGAAGTTCGGTTCCCGGATGATCCTCATTGCTCCGGCGTGGGCTCGGAGGACGTGGTACCCGGACCTTCTCGACTTGTCCATCTGCCCTCTGCGTCGTCTTCCCTACCGAGACGATCTGCTCTCACGGGAGGGGGGTCAGGTTCTCCATCCAGAGGTCAGATCCCTCAACCTTCACGCTTGGCTTCTGAAAGGTTGAGGTAAGGATTGGGACCTCCCTGAAGACGTGATGGAGGTGTTGCTTTCGGCCCGAAGGCCAGCAACAAAGTCTCTGTACCGTTGCCGTTGGCGTAAGTTCTGCGACTGGTGCCGAGTTCAGAATGTGGATCCTTTTGCATGTGACATCCCCATGGTTCTGTCCTTTTTACTTTCTTTGGCCCACAGGGGCTTGCAAGTGGGTACCATTAAAGGTTACCTGGCGGCGCTGTCCATCTTTAAGCGCTCGTCTGAAGAGTGTTCTTACTTTAAAATCCCTTTAATTTCACAGTTTCTGAAAGGGCTCACTAATGTGTTCCCTCCGTCACCTTTCCTGGTGCCCGGTTGGGATTTAAACCTTGTTCTTAAGTTTCTTATGGGTGCTCCGTTTGAGCCTTTACATTCTTGCCCTTTGAGGCTGTTAACTCTGAAAACTGTGTTTTTAGTTGCGGTTACTTCCGCTCGCAGAGTGAGTGAGTTGCAGGCACTTTCAGTTAAGCCACCCTTCACTGTATTTCACAAGGACAGGGTTGTCCTTAGAGTTCGTCCTTCTTTTCTTCCGAAGGTAGTGACGGAATTTCATTTGGCCCAGAAGGTTGTTCTTCCGGCATTCTATCCTCCTCCGCATCCTGGTAAGGAAGAGGAGAGGCTCCATAGGCTTGATCCTAGGAGAGCTTTAAGCTTTTATGTTTCACGCATGTCCCGGGTCAGAGTGGACGATCAACTCTTTATTGGTTACGCTGGAAAGCGTTTAGGGCAAGCTGTGACGAAACAGACTTTGTCTCGGTGGATTATTTTGGCCATCTCGGAGTGCTACCGCTTGGCGGGTAAGGACCCACCGGCTGGGTTGCGGGCCCATTCTACCAGGGGTATGGCTGCATCTACTGCCCTGCAGAGGGGTGTTCCTATTCGCAACATCTGTGATGCAGCCACCTGGGCTTCAGTACGTACATTTGTACGTCACTATTCCCTCGATTCCATCCGAGCACAGGATCTGGCCTTTGCTCTGCTATTTGATTGGCTATTCTAAATTTTGATTCTAAATTCTTTCCCTCCTCCTTGCTCTGGTACTGCTTTGGGAGTCTGTCATAGATATGGAATACGTCGGAGGACCCAATCCCCTCGAAGAACAAGTTACTTTCTTACCTGGTAACGTTCTTTCGATGGGATGGTCCGACGACGTACCCCATATCGCTCCCGCCCTGCCTTCCCTGCTGCAGAATTTCTTTGCGATTGCAGCTTACGTTCCGCAAGGCTTTGTGTCTGACTGGCAGTTGGCTAGTGTCACACGTTCTGGGGGAAAAAAATACAACTGAGGCTACGGGCGTCGTGCGTCCTACTTATCACATCGGATGACGTCGGACGTCGGAGGAGGTCCTCGACGACGGCGCATCGACATCATCGACGCAGGACGCAGACGCCGAAAAAAGTTTCCGAAGCAGCACAGCTGTGGTGATTACATGTCATAGATATGGAATACGTCGTCGGACCATCCCATCGAAAGAACGTTACCAGGTAAGAAAGTAACTTGTTCTTCCTGAGCAAGGGTTCGGTGATTGACAATTATGACGAGTATGACACCTTCTAAGACATTAATTTAGCAACAGTTGCAATCTGCAAAGGTGCAGACACTATTCTTTGTTACAGAGAACATAATGCTCTTGAAAGAGAGTATAATTCATCTCTTTAGCTGTCTATTTCTACAGTTTCTGCAGTTTCAGCCAGACCAACTGGCACCTGGCTTGGTGATTAAATGCCTCTCTGCTCGCCTTCAAGGACTCGTGAGGGAGGAAAACAATGTATTTCTGTCTGGCCTGGTCTCTCATATGTAACTTGTGGCCTTGCTCTAGGCTGGAGCAGAACAACATTTTTTTTTATTTTTTTTTGTAAAGCGTTTAAACAGGAAAAGCAAGAGGAAGCAAAATGGCAGATTCTGTTGGTACAAAATGGACACTCTATGGTTATGCAGACGATTCTGTACTGGCGATACTGGGCATATGATGCGGTTCGTTTTCGGCCAACATAATATACCGCCTATGCTATGGTAGGGTATTTTCTAGACTAACAAACCCTCCTCTTGGCCATAAGCCAAGCGCATCAATCATTCATCGCATCTTCCTCTGACCATGTATCGAATTCTGAACTATGCATACTACTGTAATCGTTATCATCAATATCAATGGACATAAACTCTTTTATTGTTTGCATTTCGTTATTTGCATTCGTATCCACTTTGGGATGTCTTTTCTCTGTTATCATGTGTATGCATTCATCACATATTTCAGAGTAAATAATTGGCAGGCAGTGTATGCAACAACAACATGTAAGGAAGATTCCGAGTATCATTGCTAAAATTGCAACTAGTTTCCATCCCCATGAGCGTAGTAACTCCCAAAACCAGGAACTTATATTCAGTTCCCAACCACTTGTCGGGGGGTGAAGGTCAGAGCTCAGAATGTGTAACTTCTTTATTGCCCCAAAAATCATAGTGGAGGATCGCTTACAAATACGCAGCACGCTGACCCCACTATTTTAAAAACACCTCCACGGTCAGCCAAAACTATGTCAAGAGCCATTCTATTCTGAAGTGTCATCAATCTTATTGCCTTCTCTTCTAGAGTAATATTATACAGTATATCAGTTGTTCCATTTATTGTTTTTTCTAACATTCTTGATAATCTTCTTACATTATGAGTTTATTGCTTGGCCCCAATATGGTATAAATGATTTTGCTATGTCTCCCGCTATAAATCCTGTTTCATCATCCCACCGAGGCCTTGCGCTAGATAATTTCAATATCTCTGATGTCCGGGAAAGGAATACCCCAGGGAAGAGGATCCCTAAGTAACACGTTCCACCCCAATTTCTAGGTAGCCAGGGATAAGCTTTTTCTCCACATACAAAATAAACAGGGTCACCTACATATATCGGTTCTTCTTCTCTCTCAAGTACTGCAATATTCATGCATCTATCAAATGTCCCTACTGAATAGGAACCTTTCTTTCCTAAGCAAAATGGAACAGTGCGAGGATTGTAATTTATTGTATATGAGGGGGGCACTACATCTTTGTTCCCTACTGGGTTCATGTGAAACGTGATTACAGTTGACTTATAAGGCACATACAGTCTGTCTACTGGCGTTACTACTTGTTTTATTAATCTTGCTTTGTTAAATATGGTACAACCTATGGGTTCCATTACCACTTTTTCAAATTCTTCTATGTTTGTCTTGTTAATTGACCTGTGTCATTCTTATTCCACTTTCCATAAAAGAGTGCACTTAGTGATGTATAGCATGCAGTATTAAGGGGTAATGGCTGTACATACCAACCTATTCCTTTTCCGCCATGCTGGGGTAAATGCGTGCAGACCCAGCAGTTAGTCTTGTTCAAGATTGAGTGAGTCATATTCATAATTAAAAGCAAAGTGTTATTACCATAACCTTCCCTGTGTCTTTCTTGTATTGGAGGGAGAGTATAAGAGAGTACATGGACTGGACTGTCTGTGACAGGTGCTTTTGCGGCAGGCAAAAGAGAACTCAATGGGTGCAGGATCTCCAAATACCATAATACTGGGATAATGGTACATAGAATACCCAGAAGTGTCATAATCATTAACATTACTTTCTTACATATATTACGCACAGGGCATATATGACACCCCTGAGGATATCGAGGTTTGAAAATGCTGGCAGACAAGCGTGTCCCAAATGCGGCGAAGAACAGGTTGATATGGTACATATGTTCTGGTCCTGCCCGCTGATCGAGCGCTTCTGGAGCGAAGTAGCCGGGAAACTGGCGGAAAAGGGGGTCCCTATGGTCATAGATTCAGCCTGGGCCTGCTTACTGGGGGGGTTCCCAAGATCGCAGAAACTTAAGCATGTCAATAAACTGAAAGATTTAGCATATGTGCTAGCAAAAAGGAGGGTTGCCATGGGATGGAAGACTTGTCATAGGCCACGAGTGGAGATGTGTTGGAAGGAGTTGCAGAAGTGGGCAAAGGCGGAGACCATGGTATGGCAGGAGGCAAGTAACATAGGGGGAGAGGAAGAGGTACGAACCCTGATGGCATGGAAATCGTTGGTAGCGGAACTGTTTGGAACGATACAAGATCTGACAGAATCCACAGAAAATGTGACCCCCACCACGCGGATACAAAGTGAGTAGAATAAATAGGCTCGTAAGGGGGGGTGGGATAAGGGGAGCAGTGACTAAAATTGTGTAATTAACAATGTGAAAATTGCACTATTGTTATTTGCACTGCGTGTTTGGTTTGTATTAGTTTTGTTTGTTTGAATATGCAATACAAATTGTTTAATAAACAAAAAAAAAATTACTTTCTTACAGAAACTCGTTCTAGATTTCATTATAGTCTCTATATTTATTACATCATCAGCGTTGGTGCAGGAGGGGGCAGAAGCAAGTACGGGCATTGTGTGTGATTCTTCTCCAACAATGTTCGTCGTCAATACTTCTCACTGCAGCGCCCGTTTAAACCACCAATATGTTAGAAGAAGTTAACAAAGTGTTTAGGCCAGTTCTCAGCAGCCTAGATTGCTAAATGTGTGGCAATATTGTCGTGCTTTTGCACATTGCTCATAAGACTCCAGAGCATACATCAATTGCCTTTGTACCATCTGCGCCCCACTCGTTCGCACGGGGTGATCAACGAATGGATTTTTATATTCTCAACGATAGCACCGGGAAGCCGCGTTCAAGAGCTCCCAGATTGGTACAGCCCCCACGCGCCACTTCCCTAGGCCTCCGATTCCCAATTCATCCGTGATGGGAATAGAGGCAACAACAAAACGCGAAGATCAGATCACTTTCGATTTTGAGAACGTAGGTTGTACCTCATCGCTCCAGGTACTGTGTGATCAATGAACAGTGCAGATGAACTTCCAGAGGCAGGCTCAGTGTCAACCTGTGATGCAGTAAGTGATGAGGCAGGCTTTATGTCAGCCTGTGGCGATGCAGATACAGCTGAGCAAAGTTGGGGCACATTTAGCCCTTTCTCCTTTTTAGCAATCTTCTCAGGCTTTCTCTCAGGTTCAGGCAACATTTGTGGCAGAGAACTGGCGATGGTGTCTTTTGAATTGGAGGCAGCTGTTTCTTTCTGGTCGTCCGTGTCAGGCAGTTCTTTCAATGGTGATGGAATTCTTTTCGTGTGGGTGGCATGGATCCCCACCTTACGACCATCCCCGCTGACTGCAGTCTGTGTTGCCAAGAGTATCTGGTAAGGGCCCCGCCACCCCGGTGCAAGTGATGATTTTTGTTCGAAATTTTTCACCAGGATCCACTCGCCTGGCTGCAGTTAATACCCCAGGCCTGTATATATGACAGGAAGAGCCTCCTGCACCTGCTGATGAATCAAACAGAGCTTCTGCGTTAAAATGTCACAGCATGTACTAAGCACAGGGTATTCCACTTCATTCAGATGCCTAGGCTGCGGTGCACACCAAACATAAGCAGGTCTCCCCATAACAATTTTGTATGTGGAGAGTCCAGTCCTTGCTTGCACAGACGTGCGCATGCACAATAAGGCAATGCATCTGTCCATTTTAATTGACTCCCTGCACAAATCTTACTTATTTTATTCTTTAAAATGCCGTTTTGACGCTCAACAAGACCGGCACTCATCGGGTGCCTGGCGGAATGGAATCGCTTATTAAGCTGAAGGCCTGCACAAATCTGTAATATTACGGCGGCAACAAAATGCGGGCTGTTGTCTGACCATATAACCCGTGGCAGGCCGAACCTGGAAAAATACTTTTTTAGCGTAACTTTTGCTGTGCTTATTGCTGTACAATCCTTTAGCGGGTATGCTTCCACCCATTTACTGAATGCACAGACTACCACCAAGATGTATTTAAGATTCTGACATCTTTCCATTTCTATAAAATCCAAATGGGTGACTTCAAAGGGCATAGAGGGGGGGCAAAACTACCTGTTGGAGTGGCTGTTCCTTTTCCAATATTGTGTTGCAAACAAGTCATACAAATCTGAACTAGTCTCTCAGCATTTTTTCTAATGTGTGGGTTCTGCCATACTGTAGCCAGATGCTGAATCATTTTTTTTGCACATATGTGCGTGGGGCTGTGGGCCATGGTGACCATTGCAGTAACGTAGGAGTTGGGCAGCATCCATTTTCTACTCTCTTTGTCCACGCAGCAATCTTCTACGTCTAATTCTGCGGAACCCTCAGTCCACCCTTTTATTTCATCAGCAGTTGCTTCCGCCTGCATCTCTTTGACTGTGGCAATCCCATTTTCTATCATGCAAGGGCACTTCGTCTGACTGTACTATCAACATTTTTGTGTGCAAATCAGTAGCAGTTTGTTTCGCAATTTTGTCTGCAAATGTGTTTCCTTTTCCAACGTTACATGTTATTTTCTTACGCGCCTCGCATTTCATTATTGCCAGTCGCTTTGGACATGTGCAGACAACAATCGCGCTATTAAATGGCCATGTTGAATTTTAGTTCCATGTGATGTTTGAAAACCTCTCTCAGCCCAGAGTCGGCCAAAATTGTGCACCACCCCGAATGCATACTGACTGTGAGTATATATGTTTACATTCAGATTATCAGAAATTTCACATGCTCTTGTCAATGCTATTATCTCTGCAGCCTGACCTGAATTGTTTGGAATTCTTTTGCTCTCTACAATAATCTTCAGTGTCGTGATGGCATAGGCAGCAGTTGACGTGCCATCGGGTAATTTAAAACAGGAACCGTCACAAAACCGTTCTCCGTCTGGCTCGTTCTGTGGGGTGTCTGTTAGATCAATTCTCCCTTTAGTTTCTTCTTCAGTAACCATTAAACAATCATGGGGTGGTGCTTCATTCGAGGGGATTGGGTCCTCTGACGTATTCCATATCTATGACAGTAATCACCACAACTGAGCTGCTTCGGAAAATCTTTCGGTGTCTGCGTCCTGCGTCGATGATGTCGATACGCTGTCCTCAAGGGCCTCTGTCGAGCCGACGTCACCGGATGTTATAAGTAGGACGCACGACGCCCGTAGCCTCAGTTCTGTTTTTTCCGCGAACGTGTTCGCTTCGGAGATCTCGGCGCGCCTTGGTTCTTCTGAGTTCTGTTCTTTCGGTTCTTTGAACCTGTTTGTTGTGAAGATTTCCATGATGTCTTTGTCTTCTTCCACCCCGCAGCCGGGTTTTAAGAAGTGTCGGGACTGCGGATTCAAGATGTCGTTGACGGATTCGCCCAACGCCTGCCTCTGGTGCCTCGGTGAGGACCACGACACGGGTGACTGTGTAAACTGCCAGTCGCTTACATCGAAGGCCTTGCTGGAGCGTAAGAAG
This sequence comes from Ambystoma mexicanum, assembly GCF_040938575.1. Classification (NCBI taxonomy): domain Eukaryota; kingdom Metazoa; phylum Chordata; class Amphibia; order Caudata; family Ambystomatidae; genus Ambystoma; species Ambystoma mexicanum. Next base: position 995,594,666 of record NC_090926.1, on the reverse strand, counting down.
AAGCTTTCTGTAGGTAAGGTGGCCAAGCCCCGGATGTTGAGATCCACTGGGCTTTCGACTGATGATTCGTGGGGCGACTCTCTGCATCATCGGCGTAAGTCCGGGGGGTCTTGGTCCAAGAGTAGGTCCCGCCATTCCTCTGCCTCTTCGAGGCACTCACGTCGGCGGGTGGCTTGTCCCAACAAGCACTCCACTCTTGCGGAAGGGGATTCATTCCGGCAGGAGATGTTAGCGATTTTTCAGTCGCAGGGCTCCGTTCCATCCGCGCCGACAAAAGACGCCGGCCGTGACTGTGCTAGAGACACCACTCGCACGCATTAGGGCTCGAGCGGTTGTCGCGATCATCGGGCACCTTCGAGGTCCCGGTCGGACAAGGATGGTCGCTCTAGACATGCCCGCTCCAAGTCCCGGTCCTCGACGCCCTCGAGACTGTCAGAGCCTGTGAGGTCTTCGAAGAAGACATCAACGCCTTCGGCGCCTAGGTTGTCGAGGACTCTCTCGAGGCTCCGCCTCCGAGGAAGCCGTCGATGCCATCGCCCAGGCTGTCGAAGGACACGCTCGAGGCTCCGCCCTCGAGGACTGTGTCGAAGCCATCAGCGCCACGCTCGACATTGACGCCGATTCCATCAACGCCCTCGACGCCTTTCGAGGCTGCTTTGTCGGAGGTACCCCGTGGCACGTGGGGAACCCCCTAGAAAGGCTGTGGCCAAGGCTAAAAATGTCTTTGTCCCTTTTTCTGTGCCCTCATTCCAGCCTCTGGATTATATTTCTGAGGTGGATGAAGGGTCTGAGGAAGGTATGGTTCCTGAGGAGGTACCTGACGAGATTTTGTCTGGTCATTGCCAGATTGAAGACATGCGTCAGTCGTTGCACGATGCAAGTGGTCTGGACACCTCTCCGGAGGTGGAGTTCTGTAGGCCTGAGCCTGGCACTCATGCCGAGTCCTCGTACCGGTGCCTTATGTCGAGGGTCACGGAATACTTGGGGTGGTCGGCGCCACTAGTGGATTTTCTGCAGGATGACCTGACGGATATCCTCGACCAAGGTCCACCAACTGACCCGCTACTGCCATTCCATATGGCCTTGCAGAGAAGGGTGGCAGCCGCTTGGACTGCTCAGGAGAGTCTCCCGGCACTGAGCAGGTCTTTGCTGCGAAAATACCGCCCAGCCAGTAGCGACCCCTGCTACTTGACCACGCACCCCTCTCTGGAGAGTTTGGTGGTGCAGGCGGCTACGGCCCCAGCAAAGCAGGCATCGTACCCTACCATCCCTCCTGATAGGGACGACAAGCATTTTGATGGCTGGGCGAAGAAGGTGTTTTCTTCAGGGGGTATGCCTTTACAGACAGCCAACTCCGTGTGTGCCTTGTCACGTTTCACGCATACTCTGTGGAAATGTATTTCGTTAGCGACTGTTCATATTCCCAAAGGAGAGGAACGGGTTGGTTTTCTTGCTATTGTGCAGGATGGCAAGGATGCCATGTGTGAGTTCGTTCAGTCGGGTCTGGACATGGCAGATTGTGTCAGCCGGTCCATGGCGGCGAGCACCGTAATACGCAGGTTTGCGTGATTGCGGAAGTCGGGGTTTGCGCCGAATGTGCAAGCCCGGCTCCTCAACATGCCCTTTGATGGTGAACATCTTTTTGGCAGCAAGGCTGACGAGAGCCTTGAGAGGTTGCAGACCTCCAAAGCTGCAGCGAAGTCGTTGACAGCTGCAGTTTGCCAACCTCTGCCTTTTCGTCCTAGGGGACAGCAATGAAGGGGGGGTTCCTTTCGATATTACTCATCCTTTGGTAAATCGAGAGGAGCTGCAAGTCAAAGGGGCCACCGTAGGAGTACCAGAGGTGGAAAACAGGGTACTTGAGGTGCCAAGGCCGCTCGGGCAGTTGCCTCTTTGCCCTCAGGCACTGCTGCAGCCGCTTCAGCTCAGTCATGAGGTCATGTCCCATGGTTCGCCGGTTGGGGGAAGGCTGGCGCAGCATCTTGTAGAGTGGCGTGCCATTACTTCAGATGTGTGGGTTCTAGCGATCATAGCCCATGGCTACTGTCTTCCTTTCCGGCAGAGGCCTCACAACAATCCACCAGGGAATCTCTCTTTGAAGAGTCTGGATCCGCTCTTTGCGCAGGAAATTCAATCCCTGCTGGAGAAAGGCGCCATAGAACTGGTGCCTGTAGCGGAGAGGAACCAGGGGATGGTATGCCCCTTCTTTTTTGATTTCGAAGAAAGACGGGGGATTGAGACCCATCATGGACTTGCGCGGTTTGAACAAGCTCCTCAGGAAGGACAAGTTCAAGATGGTTACTCTTTCTCAAGTCCTCCGGGCCCTTCAACTCCAGGACTGGTTGGTGTCTCTCGACCTCAAGGATGCTTACTTTCATGTGCAAATCTATCCCAAGCACAAGAAGTACCAGAGGTTCGCGGTTGGCAACTCGCACTTTCAGTTTCAGGTCCTGCCGTTCGGATTGACCTCCGCCCCTAGGGTTTTCACCAACCTCATGGTGGTGGTGGCAGCGTATCTCAGGAAAGGGGGGATTCACGTCTACCCCTACCTGGACGATTGGTTGATCAGGGCGAGCTCTCCCGAGCAAGTCTTGGATCATCTGTCCATCACCTGCCACTCCCTTCACAAGCTGGGCTTCTCCCTCAACTTAAAGAAGTCCCACTTGACACCAACTCAGTGGCTCCAGTACATCGGAGCAGTGCTCGACACATCCCTGTGGCAGTGTTTCCCTCCCCAGGTGAGGGCTCATCACATTCTGCAGATGGTGCACAAGTTTCAACATGCCCAGAGTCTCCCGGCGTTCGAGTTCTTGAGGTTGCTCGGCCTCATGGCATCCTGCATTCTTCTGGTGCCAGAGGCCAGGCTGCGGATGAGATCTCTGCAATGGGCTGTCAAGATGCAGTGTTCACAGTCCTCCGGCAGGATGTCGGACTCCGTTCAGGTGCCACCCTCGGTCGCCCAGGACCTCCTGTGGTGGGCTGTCAAAGGCAATCTGATGAAGGGGGCTCCATTTTGGCTGCCCTGGCCAGAGGTGACGATCGTGACGGACGCATCCCTCACGGGATGGGGAGCTCATGCCACCGAGTTGACAGTCAGCGGTCGTTGGTCTCTGTCGGAGTCCAGACGCCATATCAATCTGTTGGAGCTGAGGGCCGTCAGGCTTGCCCTGAACGCTTTTCTGCCGACTGTGCGAGGGAAGAATGTCCTGATTCTGACAGACAACACAGTGGCCATGCACTACCTCGACAAAAAGGGGGGGCAGGGTCACTTCCTCTGTGCAGGGAGGCGATGCAGCTCTGGTTCTGGGCCATCCAGCAGGAAATTTTGATCTCGGCAGTGCATCTGGCCGGAGATGAAAACGAGATGGCGGACGCTCTGAGCAGGCAGAGTGCGATATCTCACGAGTGGGAGTTGGCTCAGGGGATTTTCGCCCTTTGGGGGACCCCACAAGTGGATCTCTTTGCCTCCAGTGTCAACCGGAAGTGCGAAAAGTTCTGCTTGCGGGAATTTCCTCCAAGAGGAGCCTTAGGGGATGCGTTCGTGGTGGAGTGGTCCTTCCCACTGCTGTACGCGTTTCCTCCAGTCCCCGTCATCCCGCAAATGCTGCATAGGTTACGGAGGTTCGGTTCCCGGATGATCCTCATTGCTCCAGCATGGGCCCGGAGAACGTGGTACCCGGACCTTCTCGACTTGTCCATCTGCCCTCCATGTCGTCTTCCCTACCGAGACTATCTGCTCTCACGGGAGGGGGGTCAGGTTCTCCATCCAGAGGTCAGATCCCTCAACCTTCACGCTTGGCTTCTGGTTGAGGTGTAAGGATTGGGACCTCCCTGAAGACGTGATGGAGGTGTTGCTTTCTGCCAGATGGCCTGCAACCAAGTCCCTGTACCGTTGCCATTGGAGAAAGTTCTGCGACTGGTGCAGGGTTAAGAATGTGGATCCTTTTTCATGTGACATTCCTGTGGTTCTGTCTTTTTTACTTTCGTTAGCCCACAAGGGCCTGCAAGTGGGTACCATTAAAGGTTACCTGGCGGCGCTGTCTATATTTAAGCGCTCGTCTGAGGAGTGTTCTTATTTCAAGATTCCTTTAATTTCTCAATTTCTCAAAGGACTCACTAATGTGTTTCTGCCGTCACCTTTCCAGGTGCCCGGTTTGGAATTTGAACCTTGTTCTGAAATTCCTAAAGGGTGCTCCATTTGAGCCTTTACATTCTTGTCCTTTGAGACTGTTAACCCTTAAAACTGTGTTTTTGGTTGCGGTCACTTCCACTCGCAGAGTAAGTGAGTTGCAGGCACTTTCTGTTAAGCCACCCTTCACGGTGTTTCATAAGGACAGGGTTGTCCTTAGAGTTCGTCCTTCCTTTCTTCCGAAGGTTGTCTCGGAATTTCATTTAAGCCAGAAGGTCATTCTTCCGGCATTTTATCCTCCTCCGCATCCTGGTAAGGAAGAAGAGAGGCTCCATAGGTTGGATCCTAGGAGAGCTTTAAGTTTCTACATTTCACGCATGTCCCGGGTCAGAGTGGACGATCAGCTCTTTATAGGTTATGCTGGAAGGTGTTTGGGACAAGCTGTTACTAAGCAGACTTTGTCTAGATGGATTATCTTGGCAATTTCTGAACATAAGGACCCTCTGGTAGGCTTACGGGCCCATTCTACTAGGGGTATGGCTGCCTCTACTGTCCTGCAGAGGGGTGTTCCTATTGTAACCTCTGTGAAGCAGCCACATGGGCTTCGGTCCATACTTTTGTAAGACACTACTCACTAGATTCTATCCATGGGCAGGATCTGGCCTTTGGCAAGGTGGTTCTTTACTCTGCAATTTAATTGGGCATTCTAAATTTCTATATTCTAAATTATTTTCCCTCCTCCATACGTTGGTACTGCTTTGGGAGTCTGTCATAGATATGGAATACGTCAGAGGACCCAATCCCCTCGAAGAACAAGTTACTTTCTTACCTGCTAACGTTCTTTCGATGGGATGGTCTGACGACCTATTCCATATCGCTCCCTTCCTACCTGCCCCGCTACAGAATTTCTTATGCGATTGCAGCTTACGTTTCCGCAAGGCTTTCTGTGGTTATACTGGCAGAAGATTGGTGCCACACGTTCTGGGAAAAAACTATAACTGAGGCTACGGGTGTCGTGCGTCCTACTTATAACATTTGGTGACGTTGGCTCGATGGAGGCCCTCGAGGACAGCATATCGATGTCATTGACGCAGGACGCAGACGCCGAAAGATTTTCCGAAGCAGCACAGCTGTGGTGTTTACTGTCATAGATATGGAATACGTCATCGGACCATCCCATCGAAAGAACGTTACCAGGTAAGAAAGTAACTTGTTCTTCTCACTCGTTCCTTCATTGGGAGGGGGCATTAACTCTGCAGGATTCAAAGCGCAACACCTCCGAATTTGAATATGTGGTGCAAACAGGACAATTTCATATCTAGCCAATTTAGAGCTGATGTGAGATGTTCCGTCTGCGTTCTATTTAAAAGAACGTCTACTCTGTGGGGCACCATCAAAGTTAAGGCGCGACCCAAATCCATTCCCTCGGTTTGATTTACTGACGCGGCAGCCGCGGCGACAGCTTGTAAACAACACGGCAAAGCGCATGCTACAGGGACCAGCGCAGAAGAAAAATAACTGCATGGTCTATTTCTTCCACCTTGTTCCTGGGTCAATAAAGCCAGCGTGCAACCGTCATTCTCATGCACAAACAATTTAAAATCCTTTTCATAATTTGGTGTGCCCACAACTGGAGCTGAGCACAAAGCAGCTTTGAGCAGATCAAATGCATTCCGACATTCCTCACTCCATTCTAAAGGCAAAGCAACATCCTTTTTTGTCAATGTCACCATTGGTTTCACAATCATGGTGAAATTTGCTATCCACTGCCGGAAATATGAAGCCATGCCTATTATGGCTCTGACACCCCTTCTGTGTCTTTGGAATAGGCATACCAGAGATGCTCTCTATTCTTTCTGGTGTCAGTCTTCTTCCCTCTTTCGAAAGTAGGTAGCCCAAATAGGCCACCTCCTTTCGACAATACTAGAATTTTTTCAAAGACGCTTTATGTCCATGCACTGCTAAATGTGTTAATAACATGGCTGTACCCTTTTTGCAAATGTCTTCTAATTCTGCAGCAATTAACAAGTAATCAATGTACTGCAGTAGTACACACCCCGCTGGTAAGTCTAACATGTCTAGTTGTTCTTTCAATGCTCTGCTATAAATACTTGGGCTCTCAGTGTAACCTTGTGGAATTCTAGTGAAAGTGAAAGAACGTCCTCCTAGCATGAAGGCAAATAGATATCTGCTATCGGGATGTACTGGGATGCTAGAAAATGCATTCTTAAGATCTACAACACTAAAATGTGTTGCAGAGGCCGGAATCATCGTCGAAATGGTGGTGACATCTGGGACCAATAGAAATTGGGGGTCAACTACTTTATTTAACGCGCGTAGATCAATTATGAAACAATATGGTATCTCATTACCTCCTTTCTTATAAACTGAGAGAATCGGGCTATTGCACGTGCTACCAGTAATCTCTTCAATCACATTTCTTTTAACCAAATCTGAAACAATGCATTTCAATGCTTTCTCACCTTCCACCGAAATTTTATACTGTGTAATACGCGGGAACGTTACTCCCTCTTTCAAAACAACTTTCACCGGCTCTATTTTCAAATAACCAACATCATTATCATTCATTGCCCATATGCAAGTCAGTACCTTACTAAACTCTGTTGGCAGGGGTCTGGACAAGAATTGGGACACTGGCATTTTCTGTGGTGAAATCAGCAAAAACACTCCATCAGGAGAACAATGAATAACCGCACTTTTTCAACAAATTTAAACCCAATAGATTCTCGCCGCAATTTTGTGTCAAAAGGAACGGGCAAGACTCTGTGAATGGACCTAGTGTTATAGGCACTGACTGTGATATGGAGCTAATTACTGGGGTGCCTGCGAACCCTACTGAAACATTCTTTTGCCCTGACAGTGGTATCTCTGGAACCAAGTGATGGTCTATTGAGCACTTCTGTGCACCTGTGTCCACTAAAAAGGTGTGCTCCCTATTTCCAACTTTCATTTCTACGTAGGGTCCTTTCTGATCAACGGGAATAGACACTGGTTCCGCCCCTGTCTTGGGCTGTCCTAGCGGAACAATACATCATCTTATGTAAAGTCACCAGAATAATATGTATTTGATGGAGTATCAAAAACATTTCCATCGCCTGCTCCATTCTGCTGATTTTGATTCTGGCTCTGATTCTGGTTGTTGTTTCCTTGGTTATTCTGATTTTGTGGCATACCAGTGTTTCTATTTTGCCCCTGTGTTCCCGGGCGCCCTCTGTTCTGTCTTCTCGGGGCATTCCCATTTCTATTCTGCAAATATGGACACTGTGTTCGCCAGTGTCCTTCTTACTTACAATACGCACATTGATTTAGTCCAATTGGACCTCCGTGCATGTTGGAGTAATTCCCCCTTCCTTGTGCATTTCCTCTGCCCCTATTATTACTCACTACCTGCTGTAGTAACACTCTTGTTTTTAGATTCACTCTATTCCCTTACCTCTTTCTCTTTCTCTGAATTTACTCTATCCTCATAGTATTGTGCCATGTGTAATACTTCACTCTGTGATTTTGCTTGCCACGCACTTTCAAATGTCATTATCAAATTTTGGTTTTTCGGTAACAACCCTCTCACATATATATCAACAAATAGTCTTTTTCCAGGTTCAGTGTTTAAGTCTTGACTGCTAAAATCTGCAAACACTTCTTCAAATCTGTTAAAATAGTCAGTTGCCAACTCATCTTTCCCTTGCACCCATGCAGTTAGTTTGTCTCATATAATTCTTCTTTCAGGTACTATAACCTTTAATTTCTGTACTATTCGTGCCGGTAATGCTAACATATTTGACGATGGTTTTTGACCTGCTGATCTGTCTGCATCTTCTTTGATTAAATTTTCTCAAGTTGCACCCAAACGTTCATGATCGTCTACATTCCTAATTTGCTTCCATATATCTCCTGAGAGAATTACAGGGAATAATAGGTCAATATCACTCATATTAAAAATGGACGATTTTAAATAAGATTCAATCTCTTTATAGAATCCCGCAGGATTCTTTTTTATATCAGAGATTGTTTGTTTTATATTATTCACCTCTTGTCTAGAGAAAGGGACATGTACATATTGTGCTGTGTAATGTGCTTCTGTTACTTGTGCTGGAGCTCCATTAAAGCTCCAGGGATTTCTGTTTTCGGCAAGAAAGTGTGAAGGACTTCTCTCATCAGGAATATCGCACTGGCTCTCTCTCCTTTCTCTCTTTTATTAAGCACTATAGCTAGATCAAGGGATAGAGCAGTCTTTCCAGTTTCAGATAAACACGCTCTCTTATATACGGTTATCATTTGAGAGGGACAGCAGTCAGTTCTCTCAACATATTTATCTTGCAAATATTCAATCATTACTTGCAATGCTTTTCTTTGCATCTCTATCGTATACAGTTCAAACGTATCATACACCTCCATTATAGGAATACTAGCATCCATAATCCATCTAAGTGCTTCTCGCGTACATATTTTCATTTCTTCACTAACCGGTTTTGATGGCGGGCAAAATCGCTGCTGTACATATGTTGACGACCCTTGTCTTCCTCTTTTCACCTCTTTAACCGAAACCCAGGAGCAGAAAACATCTCCGAATATAATTCATCAAGTTCATCTTTAAACTCAAATAGCCTGTCCACGTGTTCCTTCATCTCTGAATCACTTTCCCTCGTGATAAGGCATTAAAATCCTGCAACTTCTGAGGCGGCACTATACCTGTTAATTGTTTCCACCTTTCCATAAGATACTCTCCCATGCATTCCAACAATACCTGTTTTTCGCTGAGCTTCTTATAATCATACATTGAACCCAGCGCTGATCCCTCATCATTGCCTTCAATATACATTTCTGCCTGTTCTTTCTGTTCTCTCTTTCTCTCCCTGCTGACCGCACTACAGGTTATTCTAGCGTTCGCTCTCTGTGCAGGCCCCGCCTCTCCAGCGCTGCCTTCTCTGATAGCTGCTGATTCAAGCTCAGTAGGTGGAGGGGGAAATGGGATCACGTGTTCAGGGGGGGCTGGCGAGATGGAACAACTGGAAGGGTGGGTGGCAACCTGGGCTCCGGTTGAGCATTGGGCACTGATGTAATTGTGTCAAATTTACTTTTAGGGCGTTCTTGCCTTTTTTTATTTAAAATGTTATTGATTAGTTCGTCTGATGCATGCAACTCTTGTAGAATATATATTTTTTTCTATGCCTAATTGAAGACTCCTGTCTGCCCTTCTGATATCCTCATCCCATTGTTTTTCCTCCTGTGCTAGCGCTCTGTCTGAATTAGATTTGTGCCTACGCGCATGTTTCTCTCTACTTCTTAAACAGAGGTTAGCTTCCTTCCTCCAGTTTGCCTATGCCAAATTTCACAAAACATTATTGCCCCTATTCCATACTTCACATACACCTCAAACGCTGGCGTTCCTACCGATGGCGCAGCCTGGCCAGTTTCAAAGATTGTCTACTGCAGTGGAAAAACCCCACTAGACAGGAAGACAATTTCCCAGGCATGTTTGATCTTATCCGTACCTTACCCTGGGTGTTTGATCTTGCAAGAGCAACTCTTAACAAATATCAGGGCTGTTTAAGAATCGGGGACACGACTCACCTGATCAATTAGCTCGTCTCTCAAGACACAATTCGTCCGTATACAGACGCAACCAAAGATCGTTGTGACTGCGTATCTGGCTCAATCTGCTTTGTTTCAGGACCCTCGCCTTCTTGCTCTCTGGGCAGGCGCGTTGATCAGGAACCGGTTGTCTGCAGATCTGCAAAGGAGTCTCTCATCACTTTCAGAAGGGCGCCCCGAACACCTCTCGATCCTGGCTCGACGGCCTCGTCTTCTATTCATTTTTTCAGCCTTCTTCAAATTTCAACGTACACGATGGAGCAAATGTGGGAGGGTGCTATTCGGGCGCCATTTCTTTGACAGGCCCTGAAGACCCTCACGTATGGAAACAAGGCACAATCACCATACACAAATTGATACGCCAGACACGAGGTTCAATTCCCAAAAATCTAGGGTTTATTGCAAAGCAAATAGTCTCAGTCGGCCGACTGGATCAAATTTATTTTGCAAAGCGTTTAAACAGAAAAAGTAAGAGGAAGCAAAATGGCAGATTCTGTTGGTACAAAATGGACGCTCTATGGTTATGCAGACGATTCTGTACTGGCGATGCTGGGCATATGATGCGGTTGGTTTTCGGCCAACATAATATACCGTCTATGCTATGGTAGGGTATTTTCTAGACTAACACGATCTACCCCCCACTCTCTGCTTAGAGAAATGTCTGATCTGCAGTGTGTTGGAGCTAGAAGGGTGGTATTTAGTGAGAGAGTGTTGGGTGCTGCGGGGTGCCATGCCCCAGAAAGCCTTGTGGATGATGCAGAGAGTCTTAAATTTGATCCTAGTAGCAACCGAGAGCCAATGGGGAGAGTTTAGGGCTGGAGAGATGCCGTCCCTGGGCTTGAGACCAAAGATAAGTGTTGCAGTCCTATTCCGGATTAGTTGAAGGGGGTGGAAGGAGGATCAAGGAAGATTGAGGAAGAGGCTATAGCAATAGTCCAGCCTAGAGAGGACCAGAGCTCTGGAGATATTGGGCCTCATTACGAGGTTGGCAGTGATCCGCCGGTGCTACCGGTGGGTTGCCGCCAACCCCGTAACACTGAATTCGCCACCTTATTTCCCGGTGCCACCGGTACATTGCAAGTCCCGGCAGAGCGGGAAGTCAGGCAGCAGAATTTGTCAGACCCCATTCCCATCGAGTCCCATGGGAACTCCACGGGAATGGGGCCTCGGAAGCACCGGCACCGTCACTGACAATGCCGGTGCGTCCATGAAAAGTCTGCCTGCAGGGGCCGTTGCCCGACCAGCTTCATTTTGACTTTATAAAACCGCTCGCTCCTTATTTCTGTTGAAGTAAAAGTTGTTATAAATAAATATCCCTGTTTATACTAACATGTGGAATCCAGGAGCATCACTTAAGCTGGGTGAGCTACTTCTAAGCACTGGCCACCAAAATACCACATTGGTGACAAATGACGGGATGTCTACCGCTTAACCAGCAACAACCACTGCAAGAGCAAAACTATGTAGGGAGCCCAAGCCCCACCAGCATTCCTGCCCAGGCACACGCTCCAGACCATGGGCAGGTTGACACAATTATTCGATATGGGTCAGAATATGCAGAGGTGAGGAAGAAAGTGATGCTCCACAAAACAACCGAGCTGCTGAAAGACATAGCATTTTGGCAATTCTGTCAGTACACCCGTCACCAGCAGCAGATGCAAGCATGGTTGTATTCACAGAGGCCAGGTCATGCAGGCAAAAAAGATGTGCTGATATACCAAACATAATGCTGCACAGAACCAGATTCTAAACCAGGAAGCAAAGCATGACAGAGTCAATCAACCTAAGGATACAAGCGACTCGGTGCAACTATGGAAACAATGACAAAGACAGAATGAGATATATGCTGGTGAGCAATTGTAAAGACCTCAATCCTCAGAACATGATCAAATTAAAGAATCTAACATTGGAGGAAGCGATCATGATAGGTCAAGTGGCAGAGGAGGCAGTGGATAGAAGCAAGCATGTTGGGAAACAAGAAAAAGCACAAATTAAAACTGTGTCGAAGCCACATAGACACCTGCGATGCGCTGAACAGAATGGCGCCAGAAAACATTACAACAAATCTCTGATACAAAATGGAGTAACTGTAGGAACAGTGGAGAGCTGCAAAAAGGTGGGGCATTTTGCCAAGTGCTGCATCTTCATGAAAAGGAAGAAAGTCAGCATAGTAGGTGCTTGGTCAACCGACATGGAAGAAGACTCAGATGTCCCTGCTGTTTTAGCAGTCAGCAAGAAGAACAGAAAGCTCAGCTCTAAGCCATAATGCAATGTCAGCGTAAAAGAGCTGATGAGATGACGTTCTGAAAATGTGGAGGAACTATATCTCAAGCCATCCGACATTGAGCCAGGGGTATATGGTGGAAGAAGATCATGCTCACAGGATACACCCAATGTCTAAAGTTCAAAGGGCAAAGTACCAAGAAGAGAGTGTATGCCACTGATGTGGGCAATCTTAGACTGCGATCGCATTAACCAAGAAGCCTAAAAATAAAACTAGATGCTTGCAGAAAAAAACAGGTATACTCAGTCTGTACGAAGTCCACCTGTGAGAGTCGCAAGGCCCACAGAGACATTTCTTGACAAAGTTTGGGTTAGATGATACAATATGTACACAAGATTGTACTGAAAGAAGATGCAACAAGAATGAAACATAAGGTGCGGCCAGTCCCAGTCATAGCCAGGAAAGAACAACAGACACGGCTAGAAGACACGGAGCCAGAAGGAAGCATCGAAGCAGTGGAGGTGACCAGTTGGTTCAGCCCTGAAATTCTAAAAAAAATATATATATAAATTTGGTAAGCTTTGTTTGTGTGTCAACCTGAGAAGCCTTAACAAAAATATCATAAAATACAGCTACCCACTTCCAAACATACCTGAACTCATGCATCTAGTGGGAAATGTGACTGCATTCACAAAACTGGACATGAGGAATGTCTACCATCCGCTTCCACTACACGAGATCTCTAAAGACCTAACAGCGTTCAGAATGATGTCTTACTGTTCAGAAACAAAGTAGAAGAACAAAACCACATGCTGCATGAAGAACCAAGTAAATTGGGTGGAGCTGCAGTACATTTGTGCCGGGGAAATGCTGCTTTTGGGTACCAACAGTTGAATACCTAGGCCATATAATTTCAGGAGAAGTCATCAGTCCAAAATATGATCTCATACTAGCCATATGGCAAATGCCTGCTCCAAGGGCCAAGGACCACAAGGGGTCTCTTGCAATACTACTCAGTCTGCATAGAACATCTCGAGCAAGACTAGCTGATGAGCTATCTATAGAAGAAACAAGTGCACTTCTTATGGTCATAGAGGTTTGACCATACCAAACAGGACATAGTATGTGCTCCATGCATAAAACTGGTTAACAATGAGTAGAACATCAGTGTCACAGTGGAAGCCAGCAGTTAGGGCATTGGAGCAAATCTCACCCAACTGAAAGGACAGGACGAGCACATAGTAGCTTACACATCGAAATCGCTGACCCGAGTCTACCTACTCTGTGATCGAAAAGTACATGCTGGATTGCGGTTGCGAAGCACTACACTTCAGATTCTACCTATGGAAAAAGACATTCCAGAAGCCACTAGTGAGTATCCTACAATTGTGTGGCCACAAACTATTGACCCCTAGACTAGCACGACCTACAGTGACGATGCAAGAGCACTCATTTGAGTTGGAGAACATCCCTGGGTGGAAAAATAAACAAGCAAGCTGCATGTCCTATCTTCCCACAACTGAAAAAAGCAAACAAGTGGAATTTTTGAATGATGAATGCGCATTGGCCTCGCTTTAAGATCTTGAGCAAAGGTGGGACACTTACATAGGCGAAGATGCATGGATGCACAAAGATGCTGAGGACCTGGACGTGGAAAGGATGATGAGATTCTCGACTGCCCAGTGGCTGGACGCAGGAACGACCTTCATTCTCTTCAGCCGTATTTGTGGGCGGTGGATCAAATCTCAGCACAAGGTAGATTCATCATGCATGCCGACAAGTTTATCCCACCCAGATATATGAGAAAAGGCATAATTGAGAAAGCTCACGAAGGGCATCCGGAGGCCACTGGTGGTCAGCAATGGACAGTGACATTGCTCAGGCAGTGCACAGCTGCCATACATGTATGAATAGCAAAAAAGGCTGCACATGAGGCAGGCACCACAGAGGAACATAGATCTGCCAGACCAAGAATGGAAGAAAGTGGGCTTGGACTTCACTGATCCCGTTGAAAGAATGAATGCATGAGGATAACAAATATGACATTGTTGCAATATGTCTTAATTTAGTAAAGTGAAGTTTGATTCGGACATAACCATAAAGACCACAAATTGTTCTTGGATACATTTTTGGGGAGAGAGGAATGGATCTCCAAATTAGTAAGTGCCAACAGAGTACAAATTACGACACGCAATATGGAAACGTTTCTGAAACATAACAATGGCACATAGTGCAAAGCTGCACTAACGCCAATGGGCAAGTGGAAAGGGCACATCAATTCATTGGGGAAAGCCAACAGCTAGCAGCTCCCTCATGGAGGGCAGGACAGAAAATGGTAATGGAAGTCGTAGCAACCCCCAGGGCCTCGACCAACTGCATCACAGGTATATCTCCATTCGATGTAATGAGCAGGAGAAAGGTGAATAGACTAATGGCAAGGTGGCTCTCAGACTTCAAAGATAGATCACAGCCTGTACCAGGAGATTTGTTACATAAATGCCATGAAGCAGTCAAGGAGAAATTAAAGGTACAAAGCCCACAGAGCCACGGTTGCACTAACCATACAGCTGTGAGACATAGTCAAAATCAAGAGGAATGAAGAGAGAGTCCCAGGAATGGCCCTTATGACCCCTATGCGACTGCCACCCTGCAGAACAAAGAGTGAAAGGTGGAACTCGCTTTTTTGGCCAGCCACTGACTGCACCAATGTCTTACAAATGTGAGAAGAGATATTCTCTCAGATAGCCATTTAAACCATATCCAGTTGATGGTTTCGAGGAAACAGAGATCTCATCATTGGACCAGGTCGACTGACAACAAAGCCATGTTAGCCATGAAGCAAATATGCATCCATTCATGAAGATGCATAAACAAGCACTAGTTTATTGCTTATGGACATGAAAAATATGCGTATAACTCCTGTAGGTAGAGGACGGATACATTCACATAATGCTAAGAACCTTTCCTTTATTTTGCCAAAGTGAAACCGCACGTTGAGAATATACATGGAGCAAGCTTGCATATGCTTTATTGCAACTAGCCATAAGAAGCCATGAAGACACATAGGGAACCTATAGGGTGACTGAGGTAAATCAGGTTGGAAAGACAGGCCTCCTATACATGGAAGGGGAGACATGATCCCTGCAGCATGAGGTCGCAGAGCTGGTGTTCACATCCAAGGACAGGGGCTGGTGGAAAATTCCTGGTTCCCAATGCAGCAAGTTACCTGCAAGAATTTGGAATAACATCCTCATAATTGCAGACAGAAGAGCTCATGTTGCGGTCCCCTCACACGTGACCCAGCAGAACAGGACAATGCTCATTTACTTGTGGTGGGAAGAGAAGCTGTTCCCAGCGAGACAAGGAATAAAATGATACAAGTATTGCCCACCAAATCTGAAACCTGCAGGCACTCTCTCAGGCTAGGTGATCAGACAGTGGTAACAATATGGAACACACAGCCCTCCATGTTGTTTCCCATCAAATTTGAAAAGGTGCACTTAGCTCTGCGACCAGACAGGGTCCCAATCCTGGGAGAACCTGCTCTAGCCATTCCAGAAGCTCCATTTGTGAGATGGAATAAAATGTTGCAGGGCATTGGTCCTCCTGTGACCCTGCAACAGTGTAGTTTGTAACATTTAGGGGTAGTCTCAGGCAGAGCCACCTGATATGGGAAAACAATGAATATACTAATGTATAGTTTTTGTATGTGTAATTAACCCAAACTGACAAATTGGGACGTCCCATAGGTTTTTGGTGTGGACCCAATCTTGTGATATCATACTTGTAGAAACCTGTGTGACTCAGGCTCAGAAGCTGAGAATGCTGGAGAATTGACTTTTCTTGTGTGATCCCTGTTTGTTTTGGATAATAAAGACAGTATATTTTGCCCCACGTTCTTGTCTTTGATGGGCATTTGATGGGCCCAAGTTTCTCTGCTAAGTATCTGGACGAATGCTGTGAGGTCTCATCTGCAAGTCCTTAACAGGAACAACAAAAACAAACACTCTCCAAGTACCGTAGGCTACTATGATTGGAATGAATGGCCACTGGCTATGTTATCACTGAAGATGGAAAGGGGTGGTATGTGGAAAGATTACCTATGAGGTCAGGTCTGCCTACATGCATCTTCTTGTAACACAGGAAGAGATCAGGAGGGGCTAGCTTCCTCGTCTGTGGCTATATGCTCTGGAACGGCCTCCCTCCTGCTCTGGGCAGCAAACCCTCCTACAACACCTTCAGGACAAAACTCATCTCTTCAACTGACACTGTTTTTACCTTTTACCGCCTGCAACTAGCGCCTAGATGCCTAGGGGATTTGCACGCTCCTAATAAATGCACAAATATAAATAAAGATTCCAGCATAATGAATAGTGAGAATCCAACATCAGTAAAGGAAATCAGCTGCCTGATCAGGCAGAAGAACACAAAACGACACCAGGCATGAGCCACAGCAACCAATGCAGCGCAACGGGAACCACAATGTAAGTGAAGAATGGAATGCAAAATGAATGAGCGAATTATTTTTGAAGTAAATCTGCCGGTGGAACTGAAGACTGTCCAAAACCTCAAAGGTATAGAAAGACTCCCACAAACGTACGTGACTATGAACTTTAGTAACTTGGTGATTGTATTTGAGGAGGTGTCTGGCATGCAGGCCCCTCTATTGTGCTCTACTCCCAGCCATGGCGTATCCAACACTCCATGCAGGGAGCAAGAAGAAAAGGGCAGGGCATGCGCAAGAGGAGGGGCATAGAGATGAGAAAGGACACAGAGCACTAAAATAATTGAGATACTGGGCTGCTTTATTGAGACTTCATAAAACGTCTGTCTCCTTATTCTAGTTGAATTCAATATAACATCTCTGTTCCTACTAACAGCTGACTCCATGAGCATCATTTAAGGTGGATTGACTACTCCTTAGCACTGGGCTCAAGAACACCAGAGTGACCTGCCTGGATCGTGTTTTGCGCATAACAGATGTTCTAGTGATGTTTATGGGAGGCTCTATGCTGATGCAATTTGCTGCTCCTGCCCCATGGTCGATACGCCACTGCCTGAAGTGTTTCTTGTACAGAAAAATGGCCAAAATTCTGAGGGCCTGATACTGACCGAGTCACACTTTCTGTTGTCAAAGCAGAGGTCCCACAATGGAAAGTCAGATTCATCAACCTGTCCATGCGTTTCCCTATACTGAGGGTGATGTTGCCCAGGCATTAGTCTTTGCACAAAAGAATGATGGGAAATGCCTCAAATATGTTAAATTGTGGCATATCAGTGTGGCGATTTCCACCGCATTTTTCTCAGTGGTGTAAGTGATAACAGATTTTACTCTGGATGATTCCAAAAAGTAGAGATGGGATGGCAGGAGAGGTAGTTGGAGGTAAAAGCGGAGTATGGCCTTTGGTTTGAAATGTTTGTTGGCTCTTGTGCAACAAGGCCTGGCTATAAAGTGCCTGGAGTAATAACAAAATGAGTCTGGATTCATCCATGACAGAAATATCTAAATAATCATACTATATAATAAAAGGCCAGATGTATGTTTGTCTAAAGTCGTCGTGCCCGCTTTGCCTTTTATCACTGATAGAGGTAGTAGTTGCCTTACGCATACCACAATAGGACTTCAAGTTCATCTTCCAGGCGAACAAAATGTGTATTTCAATAATGATAACAATGATGACATACAATTAGCTAAGAAAACAAATACATTTTTAAAAAAACAGAAACAAATTCATTTGATGAAGCACTATTTCTCTAAAAAAAATAAAATAACTTTTTTTTCAATGTACTAATGTATTATGTAATTGTCAATTTTTTTATTTCTTGGTACGTATTATTATATCAATAATAATTTTCATGTATGTTTTAAACTTTATTTGACTTCAATTTACTTTATTATATGATCTCATGTCTACTTCGAATCATTCTGCACGTACATTATATTGCTTGGCCATCCCTCAACATCATATATTTGAGTCCAAAACCCGTAAGTGGTATCCAAGACAATGAGGTGGAGATACAAACATTGTCAATTTGGTTTTTTTCGTAACAGATTTTATTGGCATTTGGTTACTTGCATACAGGTGTGAGGAGTTAACAAACAAAAAACACAAAAAAGAAACATATTGAACAGTGTAACAACAACAGTCTTCAAATCACATGATAATGTTCTTAGGACTCAATCAGAACTGGGGATGTGGTGGGGGCCTAGCTTGGTTGCTGGAGGGGACTTGTGGTAGCACAGAACCATTATTAAGGGGTCTTGAGGTCAGCTGTGTTAGTTGGGGTAATTTCCTCAAGGGGGCTTGTGGTCTGCGGCGAAGTGGATGTCGCTCAGAAGGGCCTTCCAAGAGTCGAGAGTGTCGTTTTTGCTTTCTCCACTTGTTTTAACTCCGTTTTGCCAGGCCCTGGTTTCGGCTTCAGTCCATCTTTCCAGCTCCTTGAGCCAACGTTCATACCTCGGGCCCCCTGGTGTCTTCCATGCCATGGCTATGGTTCTTTTGGCGAGTATGCATGCAATGTCCATCAGCTTGACCACGTGTTTGTATTTACTCGCTCTGGGGTGAGTGCCTAGTAAGCATTCTTTCGGGGTCCATTTGTATCTGGTTATTCCGGCTTCTGTGCAAGTCTGTTTTTATCTTGGACCATAGTGCCATCGTCCTGGTACAAGTCCAGAAGATGTGGATTAGGTCTGCTTTGTCGTTTCCGCACCATAGACATTTCGGCAATGCTTGCCTATTGAAGCTGGCCACCCTGTGTGGGTTCATGTAAATCCTATATAGGACATGCAGTTGAATCTGTCTGAATCTGGCATTTCTCAAGACCTCCTTCGGGTAGAATAGTGCTCTTTCCCATTCTTTTTCCGTCAGTGTGGATTCCAACTCTGTTTCCCACTTCTCCTTCAGTGTCACACTTCTAGGGTTGGGCTTGTCCATCAGCCGACTGTAGAGCCGAGAAACTGGTTTCCAGCCATCTGCAAGATCATGCATCTCTTGCAATAGGGGGTCTAAGGTGGGCTCCTCCGGCCAGCTACACCAGTTCTTCTTGGCAATTTGCTTGATCCGATGGTACCACAGGAACTGGCCAGATGAGAGTCCCTCGTCATTCTGGAGTGATTCAAACTATCTGAACACGCCATCTTCAAACATATCACCCAATGTATAGATTCCAGTGCTTTCCCATCGTCTCGCTGTGATGAGATCCGTCTGGGTTTTGCATGCATCTGCCACGAGAGGGGTATTGGGGGAGTAAGGGTGTTTCAATTGCTTGACGAAGCAGGTTCTGGACCATATCTGCCTGCCGAGTTCGATGATCATGGGGACATCTCGTGTCTGCTTTAGAGGGTTCCAAAGTGTCTCTTTAGGGAATAACTTGGAATGTGATTGTTGCAGTATCCCCAATTCAGTGGATGGATCATCTGAGAGCCATCTCGTCACGTAGCTGAGTTGTGCTGCCAGATAGTACATTTGGAAGTCAGGGAGCTGTATCCCGCCTTCCCTGTATGGCAGCGTCAGAACGGACAGGGGCAGTTTGTGCCTAGATGGTCCCCATAAGAAGTCCCTGATAAGTGCTTCCAACTTCTTGAAGAAGGGTGGTCTAATGTAGTGGCAGATGTTAATGAAGAAGTACACGAATCGAGGGAGTACTATCATCTTGACAATTGCTGCTCTGCCCATCATTGCCAGTGGTAACTTCGACCAGAAGTTCATGGATTTGCGGAGGCCACTAATTACTGCCTCTGTGTTGTGTTCATGTGTGAGCGTTGGGGTGTGCCTTATGTGAACTCCCAGGTACCGGAATGCGTCTGGTTGCCATTTTATCCCAACATCTGGTAAATCGGTCTCCTTCAAGTCCCTCAGTCTGGCTAGGGGGAACGCACAACGATTTTAGTCTGCTAAATCTAATACCAGAGTAGTGAGTGTAGTTGTCGAGGACATCCAATGCGACATGTGCGGTAACTTGCCTATTTTTATGCCCGCATCAAAAAATTGTTTCCTGAAGTAAATAGCTATTGGCTCTAGGCCCAAGATGTATAACATAGGCGATAATGGACACCCTTGCCTGGTGCCCTGCTGTATCTCCCAGGTTTCGGACACCCTTCCACCAGTCTTCACTCTAGCCACAGGAGAGTTGTACAGTACCTTGACCCATCTCACGAAGCCTTCGCCAAAGCCAAACTCCCTCAGCACCTCTATGAGCCACTCCCAGAATATGGAATCGAAGGCCTTGATAGAGTCGAATGAAAGCACTGCCAGGTCTTCATCTCTCGTGTAGGTCTCGGACATGATGTGTTGAAGCCTTCTTAAATTGGCTGTGGTGTTACGTCCAGGGACGAAGCCGTTTTGATCCTCGTGAATTAGGGACCCCACCACCCGTGCGAGTCTCCTGGCCAGGATGGTAGTGAGGATCTTACTATCATAGTTCAGCATGGCTAGGGGGAGATAGGAGTCGCAGTTATTGTGTGGTTTGTTCGGCTTAAGCATGGGAATTATTATCGTCTCCTTCATGGTGTTGGGTAGGATCCATTCTCGTAGGCCTCCTGGTAGACCTCATGGAGGATAGGGGTGAGAGTGGTTTCGTATGTTTTGTAAAATTCGGGGGGTAGGCCGTCACTTCCGGGAGCCTTGCAGGTGGATAGCGAACAAATTGCTTCTGTCACATCTTCGGTGGTGATCTCCGCTTCTAATGACTCTCTCTGTTCGGCAGAGATTTTGGGGAGACCTATCTCTTCCAAGGTAGCCTTGATTTCCTCTGTGGATATTTGTTCCTCATGGGAGTACAGGCTAGAGTAGAACTCAGCGAACCTATGTCCTATGCGTTGCCCCCTTTTCGTCCAAGATCTCTGTCGGGAGGTGTTTGGGGTGTTCACGTTTGCACATCCAAGCCAGGAGTCTGCCTGGCTTATCGGCCTCCATGTGTTACCTGGCTGTGAATGTAGCGAAGTCGAATTTGGCTAGCCTGTCCCAGGCTGACTGGCACTTCTCTCGAATTTCTCTCAGCTTCGCCTCTGCTTCTGGTGTGGCATTGGAGTTGGTTTCCAGGTGTGTTATTTCTTCCTCCCGTTCCTCTAGTTCAGCCTTCAGTTGCCTTCGAATGCCGCCGGCTTTTGATATCACTTCGCCTCGTGTCACTACTTTCATGGCTTCCCAAAGCGTGCCCCAACTTGCAACGGAGCCTTCATTGATGTCTATGTATTCCTCTAGTTTTTCGCCAAGATCCTCTCTGAATTCGGGGTCAGTGAGAGCTGTGGTAGGCATTCTCCATGTAGGTATCGGGGGTCTAGGTCCCCTGAGTTTCCATTGCATGATCAGTGGTGAGTGGTCAGAAATCGACCTGCCTAGGTTTGCTGTGGTTTCAGCCATTGGGGCTAGTTCCCTGTCTATGAACAAGTAATCTATCCTTGTGTGGATCTTGTGTGGGGCTGAGTAGTAGGAATAATTTCTCTCAGCAGGGTGGTGTTCTCTCCATATGTCCACCAGGTCGAGATGCCTGAGTGTGGTGTTCAGCCATTGGGTAGCGGCATTGCTTGGTTGGTGGGGTGGTTCTGACCTACCATGGAACCATTAATGACGCAGTTGAAGTCGCCACCCGAGATAAAGGCCCCTTCTTTGTGGTGTACCATTTCGGTACACAGTGTTTTGAGGTGCGAGGGAATTCCGTGCTGTGGGAGGTAGGAATTCACCAGACAGATTGCCACTTGTTCGATAGTGCCCCACATTATTATGTACCTTCCATCCTTATCAGACTTAAGGCCCTGTAGATGAAAGGGCACATTTGGATTCACCCACGTGAACACTCCCCTAGCGTATTTGGAGCAAGGTGCTCCCCTTCCAATACCACCCCATTTTTCTGTCAGTTTGGACATGGTTTCTTCCGTGAGGTGGGTTTCTTGCAACATCGCAATCGAGACCTTTTTTCTACAGAGATGGGATTGAATCCGATTTCTTCTTAGGTACGACCCCATCCCCCTCACGTTCCACGTCATTACCTTGAGTTGCGACTCCATTGGGTTAGTGCTCTGGGTCCATCCATGCGGCACACACCGGGGTCATGTTGTGTTTTTAGCCCCGGGCTGCTGGGTCCTGAAGTTGGCCTCCAGGGTCTTTTCGTTCTCAATTCTTGGTTCTGATATATCCTAAGTTTCATTTGTGCTATCGGGCTGAAGACTGTGTAACTAATAAAACACTTAACAAAACTGGAACTAGTGCGCCTAGCTACTCCATTTGTCATGTGGTGCTCAGGCGCTCTCGCGCCGTCTGGACCCGTTGTTCGTGGGGTTTGAGCCTGGCGCCTGGCGGGAGGCCGAGCGAGGGCCGTTCTGTCTTAATCTTCCTTCAAGGGAGCATCTTTGCCTTCCGCAAGATTATTGTCTTCCAGCCACATATTTGCGGCTTCTGGGTTCTCCAAGAATATCGCTCTCCCTTTGTGAATGACCTTCAACCTCGATGGGTAGAGTAACATATATTTCAAATTTAATTGTCTAAGTCATGCTTTCACCGGGACAAATGAGTTTCTTTTCCTTTGGATTTTCTGGGTGTAATCAGGGTAAATAGTTATTTTGGAGTTGCCACGTTCTATGGGTCCCTCCTCCCTAGAGTGCCTCAGGATAACTTCTCTATCTTGGAAGTTGAGTATTTTGGCGATTATGGGGCGAGGGTGTGAGCCGGGTGGGGGCCGCCACTTGAGGGATCTGTGTGCCCTTTCGACTGCGAATCCTTGCGTTAGCTTCCCTGCCCCTATCTCCTGTTGTAACAGGGACTCTATCTAAGCCGTTGGGTTTGGGCCTTCACTCCCCTCTGGTACTCCCAGTATCCTGACGTTGCCCCGTCTAGCGCGCCCTTCGGCCCCATCGGACCTCGCCTCAAGCATAGCCACTTTTCTCTCGAGGTCCACGACCTTGGCTTTTAGAGCTGCTGTGTCATCTGATGTTTCGTTTATGGTTGTCTCAGCTGTTGTCACCCGTTCAGTTAGTTTTCGGGCATCTTGGCGCATAAGTTGGATGTCTGTTCTGAATTCATCAATCTTGGAGTCCATATGTGCTCGCAGAGATGCAATGGCTTGCAGTACCTGGGATTGGTCGTGGGCTGGTTCGCCCCGTCTTGCCAGCTCAGGTTCTGGGGTGGGAAGGTGGGTTTGCACAGGGGTTTTCGCCTTGGTAGAGACATACGTGTCCATTGTGGTTGGTTTCCCTTTGTTCCTGGCGGCCATGCTGATGCTTTAATGGTGCGTTGCTCAGCTCACTTTGGGTGCTGGATGTGTAGGTCACCAGTGAGGATCCGAGTGGATTCGGGGTTGAGCGGGTGGTCCCGAATAATATTGTAACATCCTTCGTTTGTTGAGGGTGAGGGCAGGGTTGTGGCTCTTAGTTTGTTTAGGTTTCAGAGAGCGGTTCTTGAGTTGGTAAGTTTTTGTGTTAAGTGGCCATAGGGGGTTGGTGCTAGGTGTCCACCGGTCCGTTTCTGAGGGGCCACTTGCTGTATTGGTGGTCTTCGACGCTACCCCCTACTCTATGGGAGGTGTGACTTCTAATACGTCAGTCCCGCTATCCTCCTCACCTTTGGTCTCTCCCCTCTGTTGTTCCGCGGCTAGGTAGACCGGAGGCTCCTTGCTTTCCCTGTCGATGCTCGTGTCCACGTGTCGCTCCTCGCTCAGGGTTCCTGAGATGACTTCTCCCTCTGTGTGTATTTCGGCAGTTTTGAGACGGGGTCTCAGGCGAGTGGTTCCAGCTTCCCCAGGCTGCACCCCCCGGCCAGCTCGAGCGCCAGCAGCCCGTAGCTCAGCGAGATCACCTCGGGAGGGCAGCACCAGTGTTTGGGCGCACTCGCACAGGATAATGGGGTTCGGTGTGATTGCGGCACCTTACAGCTGCTCCATACTTCGTCGCTTCCCCGGGGACCCTCGCAATCACAGGCGGGACGCCATCTTGGACGTTATTCGTTGCGGGGAGGGGGGATCCGCTCAAGTGCGATCCTGGATGTTGTTCGTTACGGGAAGGGGGGGATCCGCTCAAGTGCGAACCTGCAGTCCTGAAGCTCCGATCCTCCGGCGGATCGGCCGGATTGTGTTGGGGTCCTCTTTAGCTGCCCTTGTGGAACGTCTCCAGCTTCCCCGGGCTGCGCCGCCCGGCCAGTCCGTGCGCGTAGCTCGGTCTGCGGGGCAACGAACTCCGCCAGCAGCCCGCAGCTCGTCGGGACCACCCCGGGAGGGCAGCACCAGTGTTTGGGCGCACCCACACGGGAGATCGGGGTCTAGTGTGGTCGCAGCTCCCCGCAGTTGCTCCGTGCGTCGCCGCTTCCCTGGGGTCCCCCGCAATCACAGGCGGGACGCCATCTTGGACGTTATTCGTTGCGGGAAGGGGGGGATCCGCTCAAGTGCGATCCTGCAGTCCCGGAGCTCCAGTTTTTCGCCGGATCTGCCGGATTGTGTTTGGGTTCGCTTTAGCTGCCCTCGTGTCTGTTTACACCGATGAGGGTGTTCATTTATCTGGCGATCAGGATCTAGAAATGGCGCCTCGGCCGGAGCTCGGCAAGTTAGCCTCTACTCGCCATGAGCTCCAGACCACGCCCCCTACAAAAATTGTCCATATGTACTATTTTGAACTTCAACCGATTTCTGTGAGATTCTGTTTGAGGTTACTACTCCTCCACGTCAAAGGAGCAAGATCCTTTACAATTTATTTTTCTATTAACATAAATTACGTTAAAATACACCACATACAATATTTACACTCTGAAAATGTCAACCTTTGCGCACATTAGCCATGTACTTGGCCTTTTCAACTAGTATATTAATAAATAGACATATTTGACCCAATTGTGCATGCAAACTAAGCAGGGTACTATTTGCTACACATATTTACTATTTGCTACACATATCTCTTTAGAACATGTCTGTGGGCAATGCTGGACTTGACCTTTATGGACTTCATTGATTCACATGTGTCACCCTTTCTCAACTCTCATGCTGGACTTCCTCTGCATCTTGTACTCATGATGGCCCTGAATCCTGCCGTGTCCATCTTCATCTTGTATATTGGCTTGCAACATTATGTATTACTACTGACTTCTGCAATTGTATTTGCTCTCCCCTCTTGCTGCTCCACTCCTTTTGACTGCTTACTCTGTTCTCTCCTCCTCTCCCTTTCTCTATCTCCTCCCCTCCTCCCCTTACTTCGTCTATGCACTTACTCTATCAGAATTGTCCCTGGACCTAGTATGATAGCAACCTCGTCTGTCTCCTCCCTCCTCCCCTTACTTGTCCCCCCCAGCACTATTTAAAATGTCGTCAGGCCTAGTACGATAGTCACTTCTTTTGTTCCTCCCCTCCCTTTCTGCACCCCTCTCCCTAATCTTTTGTTTTTCTCCGGCTCTACCAGAAATGTCGTCAGGCCTAGTATGGTAGTCGCCTGTCTATTTCCATTTCCTTCCCACTTTCCCACTCTCTTCCTTATCTATGTCTTAGCTCTTGCACTATCTGAAATGTCGTCAGGGGGAGTATGATAGTTAATTTCACACCCTTCTGTTCATGGCCTGTAAGAATGTCATTGTATTTTCCCTTGTTTCCTCCCTTGCCTTGAAGCGCTTTGAAACACAATGTGTATAGGCGCAATATAAATAAACTATCATATCATATCTCTAATGGGTAAGCTTCAATGTTCATTTTATACTATTGCTGTATAATTTTCCCTTGATAATGATACAATCTGAACCCAGATTGTATAAGCTCAGTCCGCTTTCTAGGACCAGTAATGGTCGGGCATGCAGTAAGAAGGAACGGCGAGCTGTGGCGGGCGAGGTAAGGATGGAATGAAGTGTGGGGTTTTGAGTGTGATTAGGGGGGATATGGTAGGGGATATGCACCATTTCAAAAGGGGTCCAGCCATATTCAAATCAGTCGGATATTGCCACCAATGGTAGAAGCCCAACCCGAACTGCTAGGCCAGGTCCTCCTGTCTAATTCCACACTAATTGGGGAAAGATAGGGTAACAATAACCACTTCAAACACACAAAGTGGCGACACAAAGCCCCTCCACCGAAACAGCATAGGTGACACAATAGAACATACACTACCCAAAGGAACACGATTTCCTTCAACGTAACACTAACCTACTACAGTTACACCAACACATCTCTGCACAATCCATAAACATCATTCCTTAAGAAAGACATCACAGCCAGCCACACAAATAAGTTATAAACCTTTAGCGCACATTAGCCACGGCCCACACAGAAAACAAACTTTCTTACACCCCACTGCACAAATCAACATTGTAACAACATGAACTTGCAATGCTCCCCAGCTACTACATTAGTTTCCTACCCCGCCTCCTGCAGATTCTGAAGTGCCAAGAAACCATGAAATGGGCTAAAGGATTGCTGCTATACAAGACTCCATAGCATAGCATAACAGGGCAGTATTATGGATTGCCCAAGGAACCTTTGTAACTATTAACAGGAGAGGACATTAATGTTGTTTTTGCTGCAGCAGTCCTTTACTAGAATCTCTGGTGCACTGACTGGCTGGTGTAACTATATATATCTGCCTGTCAAATCAAGTGATATTGAATGGTTTAGGACCAGTGCAACAATAACACAATTTTAGGTGATGGAGTCCGGGGCAAATAACAGAGGAGCAAGAGGGGACACCATTTTGTCCCTGAAATCATTACATCTGCCCCACTATGAGAGAGCCTTTTTTCCAAATAGTGTGAACCAATTCACTTCTAAGGACTCAGTGAGATTACATTATTTGTCCAGGATCACACACTTTACTTAAACAATGAAGAAGGGATTTTAACCCTGATTGCCATTTGAGAACTTGACCGTTTAACTGCCAGGCAACACTTGGTACAACGATTTAAGTTTTAGATTTTAAGGCCGTCTTAAAATGTTTTCTTGCAAAACCCACAAAGTGCATAGTAAAGGAACCTGACAATATGTACATCCTTATAGCAACATGGTAGGCCACTAGAATATTATTGTAGCTTTACTTTCCACATCCTGAATGATAAACTATTAAGCCCCAGAATGTAAAATAATGTAAACCTAAAAAATACTATGTTTTACACTACTGTGCTTTTAGCACTTTACACCACTCACTTGAACTGATCAAATTTTATTTAATTTTAACTAAGCCACACAATAAATAAATAAATATATAAAATAAATAAAAACACACTAACAAAGCTGTGTAATTAGGGCACTTGGGTATAGAGATTATTTTCCTAAACATCCAGCTGTTTGTTCTGCATGATGTTAAGAACATTTGACTGTTGACATAAAAGCAAATACTTTTTTGCATGTCAACCTAGTGGAGAACATGGATATAAAAAAATCTTTAAAAGGGCGTGTTACCGTGTTAGTCATTTTACCTGTCTTGAAAGCAGACACATATTTGCTTCGTAACGTGAGCCAATTGAGGTGTTTCAGTTGAAAAGGCCCCATTACAGTACCAGCTGCCTAAACATCCATGCATAAGAAAGGTGCCGCTCATAACAAAAGAAATGGGTTTCAAAAGTGATTGAGAGGCTGTGATGGTGCTGGCCGCACACCCCAGCCGCTGTGTGTGTTCTGTGAGCCTGGCCATGACACAGAGAAACAAAATACATCCTCGTCGCTTTTCAGAGCCTTTAACCGAACGGTACACACTTTTAAAGAAAATGCAGTAGTGGTACGGTTTAGCAATGATTTATATTACACTTCAACCTCTGCTTGTGCAAACATGTCCCCATGTGTCACCACGATTCTCTTTAGCGCAGCGAGACATTCGGAAGGATATGAATGTGTTGCAGAAAATCTCGATGGAATGCATTGCATGCATGATTCATATTGCGAGATTACGTGGATAAAGTGTGTTGTAACTGTGTTTTGATTTGCTTTAGTCACGCAGAGTTGGACGGATATAGCCTGCTGGGCCTAGAGACCCAACCTACTCCTCACTGATGACGCCCAATGAGACTGAAACATACCTGGGGATGCTTGTGGTCTCATGCAGAAAGGATGTGACCTAGTCAGTCCAGACTTGGCCTGTCCCTTTTGGTGTGGGACCAAAGCTGTTTTGCATATGGTTTTTCCGCTTTCTGTAATTGCTTGGCAGGCTAAAGAACGATGGTTTGGAGCGTTGCCCAGAGCAATTGCCAAAGGTCAAAGATGAATTCTAAAACTTCCAGCAATCACCTTTTGTTTTGCTAAAGTGTGTTGTAAGCCTCTACAGTTATGTAGCCATACTCTCATCTTGTGCAACAGTAGGTGTTACTGCATACAAGAGTAACACTGTTCTTGTGCACACCAGCTAAGACACATAGACCATTCCTGCTGCTAGTCTTGTGGGTTTGTACAGCCCACGGACATGGTTAATTCGAATTGTGTAACCCTGCCAAGGGTCAACTGAGAGCACCAGTCTTAAGTAGGGTATTTACACCTTACTTTTCCTTCTTATCTGTTTAGCGAGATCCATATGCCATAGGATCTTTTACAGACTGGTAGCTCCAGGTCAAAATATTTCTGTAAGAACAAATGACAATGAACATTTCCGTTATTTAAGTATCAATTACTGTGGTGCCCACCGACACTTTGTACTTCTGGAACTTGGTCTAGGCATACCCAAGGTAGAGGTACACATTTCTACAAAACTGCGAAACTGTTATTGAAAATGTCATTTGCCGACATAGAAGGCTTAACGACGAACAGAGCAGATACGTTAGGCCTCACAGCCGAAGAGGCAAACGAAATCCTTGGTCTTATCAGTGACAGCGAATTCAGTGCGACGAGCAATAAAAAACAAGATCCAACCAGCCAAATAAAACACTTGGAATATCTGATAAGGAAGGAGATCAATCACAAACTCCATGCAATCACACTGGGGAGATACCATAAAAGCCAAAGAATACCAAGAGGCCTGCGCGTACAGCTGCGACCCACCTTATGTAAGGAGAGCAAAGCTTTTGTAAAGAATAGAGAAGCCATATTAAATAAGTGTTCCTTAGACCTTATTTTACTAACTATACAAGAATTGGCTAAAGATCTAAAAGATTTGTGAGAAGAGATCCAAGAAATCGAAAAGGTATTAGTGGCGAGACTAAATCGAGAAGAAGTAGTTTCTATTCTGGAAGAGATTAATAATAAATTGTCCGGATACAAATAAGAACTGGAAGTTAAGAAAATCCGAAAATTTGACACCTATGATTATTTGAAGGATGAGGTTTACACCTGGATGGAGAAATCTGGCCCTCCACTAAGAAAACCAAAACACAACTTCACGAGTGTAACATCGAGTTCAGGAACTGATACAGAGAGAGAAACATTAAACCGAGAGGAGGAAGCCACTCCGGGAACATCAAGTACAGCAGACACAACAGAAATACCTAACAGTGGAAGGGTGCCTTTTTTAGGAGAAGGAAGAAGAGAACTCGAAGGGGGAAAGAAAAACAAAAAGGGAAACCGAATACGAGACTACAGCAGAAGAAAACATAGTGATCAATCTGTCCTCCAGAACTCTGACCTCAAGTGAAATCAAAACTTTGCAAAAAGGACTCAGCTTTGTACCCACATACGATAGCACCTTACATGACTCTAAAATTGAACTATACAAACTGGTTCGCAAAATCAAATTGAAGGTGTTCTTTAGTGAAATGGAAGAAGAAAACCCAAGAGAAGCAGAGGACTCAAACCTGAAAGAATTCAGAGGCAAGAGCAACCTCATTCCTCCAATTACGGTCTCTTCCGTGGATATCTTGCACAAACAGGTCACTAGAGACCTAGAGAAGGTAAAATTCAAACATCCTAGGAACCAAAATATGAAACCACATGCGCTCAAACTCATAAGAAACCTATATGGAGATGACACCATAACAATAAGGTCTGTGGATAAAGGAGGAGGCTTGGTTCTACTCAACACAAGTGATTACGAAGAAGAATGCTTAAGACAGCTGAGCGATATCAACACCTATGCTACACTTGATTCAGATCCTACAGAAGAAATTCGATGCAATCTGGAAAAACTTCTAGAAAGGGCAGAGGAACTCGAATGGATCAACCATAATACAAAGACATTTCTAACCAACGCACATTCGAAGATACCCCATTTCTACACTCTCCCAAGGATACATAAGGACATGCTAAAACCTCCGGGAAGACCTATAGTAGCAGGAATCAACAGCATCCTTGAACCACTTGGCAAGTACATTGATTATTTTTTACAGCCATTGATTGAAAAAACAAGTACTTACATCAAAGACTCCACACATTTTCTACAACATCTCAGAGCCATCCCATTCAACAACAATAACATCTGCTTCACGGTAGACGTTAAAAGCTTATATACATCCATTCCTCACGATCTAGGCAGAGAAGTGGTGGAGTGGATGCTTTTGAAGGAGGGAGAAATAGCTGCACAAAAATAATTCATTATGGGACTTTTGGAATTCATCAGTAACAACTCGTACTTCCAGTTTAAGGACTCATATTATTTACAAATTGCAGGCTTTGCCATGGGGGCTACCATGGCTCCTTCATACGCAAATTCGTTTATGCACACATTTGAAACGAAGCATGTCCTTACAAACAATCTGTGGAATCAAGACCTTATAATTTGGATCCGTTACATAGACGATATTTTTGGCATTTGGAAAAACTCGGAATCTCACCTCCTAGAATGTTTTGATTACATCAACAGCATAGATCCTCGGATACAGTTCACATATGAATATTCACGCAAATCCATCCACTTTATAGATGTGGAGATCAATATCACAGAAATAGGATACAAGACAACGATATATCGGAAAAGTACAGACAGGAATAGTCTGTTGCAAAGACTGAGCTTCCATCAACCAAGCTTGATCAGAAATTTACCCTATAGCCGAATGCTCAGAGTAAAAAGGATTGTCAGCAACCAGAGCGAATACAAAGCAGCAGTAAAAGAAATGGGCAACAAATTTCTTGCACGATGTTATTCAGAAGAAGAAATCACATCGACAGAAACACGCACAGCCACACAAGATAGAGAAGAACTACTTAAACCTAGAGTAACTAAACAGGATACCTTACCTCCATTAGTTTTTGTGTCCAAGTACTCACACCAAAGCAATCGAATCAAGGCAATCATAAAGAAAAATTGGAACACTGTAACATGTGACAAAAGGGTAGAACACCTATTTAAGGAAACTCCTACATTTGCCTACCAAAGAAGTTCCAAACTGAAAGACAGACTAATTCATACCAGACCCCCACAGAAGAAGAGAAGCACAGACCGCATAGGCACATTTCCGTGCTTGAACTGCAGCAACTGTGGTTATATTATGAAAGGACAAACAATAAATCATCTCTACACTGGAGAAAAAATCAAACTTAAATGCTATGCCACATGTGATACAGCTGGAATCATTTATGGGATGAAGTTCCCATGTGGTTTGTATTATGTTGGCCAAACACAACACACAGCGAGAATCAGGTGGGATGAACATAGGTCTTGCATCAGGAAAAAGACTGCAAGCTCCCGCAGTGGCAAGACACTGGCAGAATAAACAACATAACTTAGCCCAAATTAAATTTGTAGTCCAAAGAAGGGAGAAACACGAAGATCTACAAAAAAGAATTGATCAATGTGAAACATTTTGGATTGACAGACTAAGTTCTCTTACTCCAAAGGGAATAAATGAAGAGATCAATTATATGTGTTTCCTCTAACATAGCCAAAATCACATGGTTTGCTTTAATGTGTTTTTTCTTGAATGAGGTTTTTCCTTAATGAGGCGTGGTATACTATATTTCAATATTGTTGCGAACATGCATAAGACATGAGTTTTTTATTCTCTTTATATAATCTAACTACATGTACGGATTGTTCATTCTAATTTGTTGATGTTGTTTTCTTGATGATCATACGCGCAATTTTCTCCTCCAAATCAGACTTCCGATTGCAGTGGGCACTGTTATTATTGTTTGCTTGGTGATTTATGTAACGAAAACCATATTGTAAGTAATTGAGACTTCTCTTACTATAGCAGGTGCTACCCCCGTGCAGACACAGATGCACATTCTCACTTTTACATAGCTCATCACTGGAGCTTATGACACGCATTCATACGGATCGCCATGGCAACAATCCCGCCCCCCTGTGACACCGCAGGGCGGTGGGGCCCGAGGCATACTACAGCGGCGCACGCGCTGCTGCCCGACGCCCCGCCCACGTTCTCATGGCGATTTAAGTAAGCGTTGGTGCTCGCGCGCATTTCACTTTCGCTTCCCGTCGAACGCGATCGGTCCTGCATGCGAGTACCACAAATGCAGGTAAGAGTTCTGGGATTATGTTGCACACAATGGTGCTACTCGTTCTAGAGACAGAAGTACTTACATATTCCCCAACTGTTGTTCAACAGGAACATTGGAGTTTATATCCAAGAGTATACACAGGAGAGGACCACTCGAACTAAGCAGGTACAGAGTTCTGAATATAAGGGTGCCACATAATTTAACACATACAGTGGTATGGTGATTTTGACATACTTTCTTTTATATCCCTCCCATTTTCTCCATTGATTCGGATCCTCCTGGGGTATGTGCTCTGAATTTAATTTATTTTCAACAATTATTTGCATTTATGTTTTCATGACATATAATTGATGTTTACACTGTAACAGTTGAATTCACTTAAGTACGGCCCTGAAGATGGTCTCAGACCGAAATGCATTGGCATATGTGCTTTTTTGATAAATCGACCTATTTTTTCGAGTTGCCTCATTAGAAGTGAATTAATTAAGAGACATGAAATATAGAAATGTGAATTAAACATTTCTTTTGGAAAATTATGTAACGTCTTTTTGCAATTTTTGATGATATATGCACTTCAAGAAAGAGTTTAATTGAATTGTGTAACCCTGCCAAGGGTCAACTGAGAGTACCAGTCTTAAGTAGGGTATTTACACCTTACTTTTTCTTCTTATCTGTTTAGCGAGATCCGGATGCCATAGGATCATTTACAGACTCCAGGTCAAAATATTTCCGTAAGAACAAATGACAATGAACATTTCCGTTATTTAAGTATCAATTACTGTATTGCCCACCGACACTTTGTACTTCTGTAGCATGCAATGTGACATTTTCAGGTGTAGTGCCAAACACATTGGTGGAAGAAATCATTGAACATTAGAGTGTACATTTTAGGGTAAAAGCTCACAATACACCGCTTGCAATGGCCCTCATTACAAGTTTGTCAGTTCGGGGAAAATGCTGGTAAAAGTGGCAGTTATACCATGACTGGCACTTTTCCTGGACCAGCAAACTACAGGTTTGCCGGGGGAGGGGGGTTCCTTGATTTACCTCCAGCGAATAGCGAATAGCTGAAGGTAAATCAGGCCCCCACCGGGACTTCTTCCCTTTGGCCTCCTGCGTTGGTGACTCCTCTGAAAAGTACAACGTTAACTTCTCCGGCCTCGGGTGGTGACCGCTCTATTGCTGAGTCGTATTGATTACTGTAAGGCTTTCTTCCTGGCCCAACCTCTCTTTCTTATACATCGGCAGCAATTACTCCAAAATCTAGCAGCCCGTGCAGCAACCGGATCCGCTATGGGACCCATATCTCTGCTGTACCGCAGGCTCTGCACTTGCTTCCAGTTGCTAAGAAGGTGATTTCTAAGTCTGCGTACATTGTGCATCAGGCCTTCTATGGACAAAGTCCGGAATACCTACGAGATAAGTTTTCTCCCTATGTTCCTAGCTGTCCCCTTCGTTCCATGGATGCCCTTCTTGTCAAAGTCCCTAGGTTCCGTCTGTCTCAGGTTGGTGGACGTGCCTTTTCGATTTTAGCTGCTAAATTATGGAATGACATGCTGCTCTCACTCAGGAGCATTAAAAATCATTATCATTGCCTACTGAAAACCACACTGTTTTAAATTGTTCTTCTTTTTAGCCCTTGCTCTGGTCTAGTGCCAAGTGGCCCTCAGGTGATCGTGCGCCCTGTAAATAATGTTAACATAACAACACATGGCTATGTAATAAAAAGTGGGTGAGCTGGTTAGTGAGGGGGAGAGTGAAAGGATAGATGTTGTGTTCATCTGTTGATGCATATAGAACCAGGAGGAACTGGTGTCTGTGAGGTTTCTGGTGTATTTTGGTTTTTGCACTGGGCTTGTTGTGTCCAGGTGTGCGATATACAGTGTTTGAGTTGGTTGGTGGTTGGAGGTTATTGAGTTTGTAGCTTGTTTAGAGAGTGATGTGAGGTGTTCGTGCTTTGGTGTGTTGATTCACCAGACATCTGGGCTTGTGTTGTAGGTAGTTAGTGTGAGTTGTGTGGAAGAGAGAAGTGGTTGGTGCATTTTGGGTGATCTTTAAGTATTTGTAGCTATGTTCTTGTTTTTCATTCTGTATTTATTAATTGTATCTGGCTTATGGTTTGTAGCAGCAGTCATTGTATAATAGACATGTTTTTAGTTGTTTCCTGAAAGTTCGGTGGTCCTCCGTCAGTGTTATTTCCTTCGGGTTCGTGTTCCATAGTGTGGTTATCAGGTAGGAAAAGGTTGATCCTCCGAATATTCTTTTCTGATAGTGTCTTGTCTTGTTTGTTTGTTTGTTTGTTTGTTTATTTATTTATAGTGCGCGCCACACCCTGAGGTATCTGGGCGCATTACATGAATATGCATTTACGTAGTTACACAGTTCATCATTGCATACAATTAATATACAATAGAAATACAGGAAGTAAAGTCGGTTACAGCGGAAAGGCATCAGGGTCATTTACAAGGAGGTTAATATACATCAGCATTATTCTATTTACACAATTACAGTTTTTTCATACAGTTGATATAGGTCGGCTGGTACAGATTACATGCGGCACATGTCTTAATAGGGAGCATCATTTGAAATGATCCAACTCTTCATGTCTTTTTTAAATTTCTAGAAGGGTTGGTCAGATCTTAGGGTCATGGGTAGTGAGTTCCAAAGTTGGGCGGCCAAAACTAGGAAACAACTTCCTCCTGCTTTTTTGAGTTTATATCTTGGTATTTGGAGGCCACTTGAAGTGAAGTATCTGGTTAGACGCGCTATGTGGGTTTTGGAGAATCTTTTGGTAAGGTAACGGGGGGCTGCATTGTTGAGACATTTATGTTTGTTTGTTTATTCATTTGTAATGCGCACCAGACCCAGGGGTATCAGGGCGCAGCAGATTACGACAGATGCAAAGCTTAAGTTATCTGTTACAAAACATAGGAAAGGATACAACATATGTACAAATTAATCAAGATTACAGTATTTTTGCGTGAGCAATGCTGTTTTAAATTGTATTCTTTCCTTGATGGACAGCCACTGTTTGTCACGTCTTATTGAAGAGATATGTTATCTTCGAGGAATGCTCAGTGCTGATCTTAGTGCATTGTTCTGCAGGAACTTTCGTTTTTTAATGACATGTTTTAAGAGCCTTGGTATAGGGCATTACAGTAGTTGATTTTAGATAATATTAAGGCTCTAGCCAGAGTCATGCAGATTTTTGTGGATAGGAAAGGTTTACAGGCACGGATAAGCCTGCAGGTGTAGGCTGTAGATGATGCTGTAGCACTCACTTGTTTGTTGAGATTCAGGGAGGTGTCAAGGTAGAAACCTTAGGTTTTTACTTCATTTGGGACCTTGATATTATTTCCATCGATGCTGAAGGAGCGGTATTTGTCACCTACTTTGGCAGAGTTGATAGGTGTGGCTAGAATAAGCAACTCGGTTTTCTCATCATTCAGGCATAGGCCGTGTGTGGCCATCCATGCCTAGATGATGAGGTAAATTCTGTTCACAAGGGCCAAGTTTTTGTCGTATTCGCCTGTCAGTGGTATGAGGATCTGGGTGTCATCTGCATAGTTAGTGTAGGTGACACCCAGATGATCCAGACTGTCAAACAATGGTTTGGTAAATGCATTGTACATGGTAGGCGTTACACATGATCCTTGGGGAACTCCGCAGGTTATAGGGATCGGGTCGGCGGCAGCTGAGGTGGAAAATACTTGCAAGGTCCTGTTG
This sequence comes from Ambystoma mexicanum, assembly GCF_040938575.1. Lineage (NCBI taxonomy): Eukaryota > Metazoa > Chordata > Amphibia > Caudata > Ambystomatidae > Ambystoma > Ambystoma mexicanum. The sequence goes on along the minus strand of NC_090926.1, from coordinate 995,558,703 downwards.
TTTAGGAATGAGTTAATCCATGCTGTTGCTTCAGTTGAAAAGTCTGAAGTAGTGGCGAGGTGCTTGCATAATACCTTATGATCGACTAAATCAAAGGCAGCCGACAGATCTAACAGGAGCTAGGGGGCATAGGTTCCTTTGTCCTTAAGGTCATCAATTTGGGTTTTTAGGTAAATCGGTGCTGTTTCAGTACCATGTTGAGGTCTAAACCCTGATTGACAGAGGCCTAGTACCTTGTTAGTCTCTAGATAGTTTTGATTTTGATTTTAGGCAGCTTTGTCTATAATATTTAGTAGGAATGGTACAGTTGTAATCTGCCTGAAGTTAGTTGATTTAGTGGGGTCGAGCAAAGCCGTTTTTAGAAGAGGGAGCACCCATGAGTTATTCAGGTTCGAATGCACAGTGCAGGCACGGAAGGAGGCATTTATTAATGATGTAATAAAGGGGGCACATATGTTAGCTGCTTCCTTAATGACAGTGGCTGGGCAGGCGTCTCCCTGGCAATTAGATGGTTTAAGTGAGGCTATGATTTTGTTTACTTGGATGGATACTGATGTCAATTTAAAGCATTGTGTTGGTTTAATAAGGTTGGGGCTTTGTTTCTGGGTATTATCTTGCAAGAGTAATTGTGCTTTTTTGTTAGCAATTTTATTTTGTAGCATTGTGATTTTGTTAGTTAGTGCCTCTTGAATTTTGGTGCACCCCATTTTATCCTTGATACAGTTGTCAGATGGGGGGGCGGGTGACTCCAGTTCCCTAAGAATAGTGAACAATTCTCTTGTGCTGGCTGCAGCTTTGTCAATTTATGTGTTATAGGTATCACGTTTGGCTGATAGGATTCTGTTTTGTAGGTGGCTGAAATGTTTAAGAGGAGGTCTTTATTTAGAGTGGATGGGTTGTTTCTGCAGGTGGTTTCACATGTCATTTTTTCTTTTCTTAGGTCTTTAGGTTTAGAGGTAAACCAAGTGTTCAGGTGGGTGTTAGGTTTACTTTTGCGTATTTTTAAAGGTGCAATGGAGTCTAATGCATTATTGATTGTCGTATTATACAGTTCCACTAGCTCTGCTGGGTTATCAAGAGGTTGACGGTTAAGCAGATGGTCAAGAAAAGGTATGAGGTTCACAACGGTAATGTTTTTTTTATTTCTGGTTGGAATGGCAGGAGCCGAGGTATTGGTCTTAGTAGGCGGTATGCAGTCGTGTAAATTGAAGGTGAGTAGGAGGTGGTCCGTCCATGATAATGGTTCAACCGAGGATATAGTGGTATTTCAATTTAGGTCTGCTACCCAGTCGAGGGTTCTACCTCTGACATGGGTTGGTATTAGGACTCTCTGCGTAAGGCCGAGTTCTGATAAGGCATTGGCCAGGATCAGTGCATAGGCATCAGCAGGGTCATTAAATCCTAGGTTAAAGTCCCCAAGTAAGAGATTTTGCGAGGATGGTTTGGTGTTAGTAGATATCAAGGTATTGATATCTTCTTCAAATAAACACAATGGTCCTGGAGGTCTATAGATTAAATGCATGGTTCGGGTCCGTGAAGCAGAGAGAGGTAGTTTCACAGTCAGTCGTTCACATGAGGTGATGGGGTATTTGTATTTGTATTTGTTTTATTTATAACGCGCAAACCATCAGGCCCGGAGGCATCAGGGCGCAATTTGTACAGAGTTACAATAATGCATATTCATGGCTAATTATTCAGACTCCTAGAGAGGCTTTGTCAATAAAGGCCACACCACCACCTCTAGATAATTCTCTGTCCGCTCTATGAACTGTGTAATTGTCCAGTGTCGCCATAAGGAGGGAGGGGCCTGCTGCAGCATGTAGCCAGGTCTCAGTAATTACCAGGAAATCAAGCTTTTTGTCGAGAATCAGGTCAGCAATATCAATTGCATGGGCTATTAGTGATCTGGCATTTATAAATGCTCATGAGATAACTAAGGGGCTTGCTTTATGTGGAAGTGGATGGGTGAGGTGATCTTGGGTGTCATAGGATTAGGTATCTGTCCCTTACGTGTATCCATTTTGGATGAGCAAAGTATTATGTCGGATTCTAGGTATGGGGTTGTAAAATTTCTCCAATCTAGATCCTAGTCTGGTGTTTCTTGCTAAGGTAGGGCAAGGTGGAAGCCGTAATGGGTCTAGGCTCTAGGTTCAGGGCTGATGTCCACCGTATTCTGGCTATTGTGTTGTATAACGTCCCCTGATAAAGTGAGGATGTTCAAGTTGTGCCTTTTAGTAGAAACGTTGCTACAGGTTATAGTATGTGTAATTTTTAGAGGTGGAAGGAATGGTGTGGGTTTAATCCTATTAGGAAGTATCAACTGTGGGAGGAATACTGTAGGTTTAATGGCGGCCGCCATTATGGGATCAAAGGTCATGGTATTTCGGTTCTGACCCAATATGATCTGTATGCTGGACATAAGGAAGATAAGGATATATGTATATATAATCATCCACGGATAGGAGGAGCCATATACATTGACAATAAACATGATTACACAATCGTAATCTAGTATCCAAGAATAGTCATTAGTTGTTGTTAAGACAATAGCAGGTTGTTAGACAATTGGCAAGCCGACTTGCTAAAATTCAAATATAATGCGCAAGCTCAGTATCTACCGAGCGAGTCGTCGCAAGTGCTGGGAGTAGTATATATAATATGGAGTAGAGGCTGGGCAGGGTAGATCTCGGGATTGGTGTAGCTGGAAGTTTTAGAATACTGGATCAAATAGTTGACATTGCAAAGGATTTAGCTGATCAAGTATGATAAGTGTAACAATTATTCATATGCGGTTGTTTTAGCAGTAATACTGGTTCAGACAATTAGAATTGCATTGTCAAGAAATGATCTTGGGGCGGAAGACATATGAGAGAGCATTTCTGGCATATATAATTCGAGTAATGTTAATTGTCTGGTGTGGCAATGTACCGTTGACTATGAGTTTATGCCGCTTTTTAGAGAAGGTAATGTTACGAGACTATATCTTGTAATGACCTCACAGTATATTTGCAGCAAGAGAGGAGTACTATAGTCACCACAGTAGTAGAAAGGGCACACCTCGTTACGAGTGTCAGGTGTATAGATCAACGGGTACGGTGTTCTTACTGGCGATATTATGTAGCTCCGGGTGAGTCTGTTAAGTAGAGCAGCAGCCCATCGAGGCAGGATTGCGTTGAAACGGGCAGGAGTCCAGGCGCCGTTGTCGGGTCCTCACGGGACAAGCACAGGACAGGTGCCTTATTACGGTGCCTTGGTAGGGGCCCGGCTGAAGCCTGGCGGTGCCCCTCAATTGGTTAAAGCAGGAGGCCTAACCAATCAGGAAGCAGGACACGAAAAAAACTTAGTAGCTGCAGAAACAGATGGCGGCGGCCATCTTGGTAGTCCAGATCTCGCGGTTCACGTATAGCAGGCAGCATGTAAGGGGCATCCGCTGCATACGAGCAGAGGTCTTGGGCATAGGAATTTACAATATACTGAATCCCAATATATTATAATGATCTGTCGGAAGGTAGAACGGGTAATGGCCCGCTCCGGTGCGCTTGGCATACCATAAGCCTCAAATGCTTACCTTTACTGCGTTAGTTACGCAGATGGCGGGGATGTGCTGCTCCAGCAGCTCCAGGGGAGAGTTGCTCCTGCTCCGGTCTTGTTTCTATTTGGAGGTCAGTGTTAGATCTTAAGTCTTTTTTTGGTTGGTATCAGGTGATTTTTACTTGGATGAATTAGACTTCTTGTCCGTTTAATGATTTATGGTCAATGCATAGGGCTTTGAAGTTGATGCGTTTCTTTACTTGTAGCCAGCGTAGACTTCTTAGGGCCGGTGTGATGTGTTCTCTTCTATAGTCTCAATAGTGGTCTTGCAGCAGTATTTTGGATGCATTGTAGTTTTTTGGTGAGGCATTCAGACATTTCTAGGTAGAGACTTTTTGAATTTACTATCCTTGATAATGGCAGGGGGTGATTGCAAGGTATCCGTGTACAAAATTGAGGTAGTGGAGTTCACTCTTATTGATAGAAGAAGGTGGAAACATTTTTTGCTATTGCGTTGAGTTTTGGCACCAAGGTGAGACCTTTGTCCATGAGGATTCCCAGATTTCTTTATCACTGTTGATGTCTCTGGTTGGGTTCCAATGCTCGCGGGCCAGGTGAGTGGTGTCTGTGTTGAACTGTCTACTCGTTTGGAGAGCATTATTTCTGTTTTGGTTGGGTTAATTTTGAAGTTGTTTGCTTTCCAGATGTTAGTCGGTGAGGCATTTATGTAGGGTGTATTCAGGGTTGTTGTCATTAGTTATCGTTAATTAAATTGAAGAAGAGTTGGGTGGTCGCCTGCGTAGTAGTAGGCTGTCAGTCCATGGGTTTGAAAAAGTTTTGTTAGGGGGTTATATGAATGTTGAAGAGGAGTGGTGGGAAGTTTGATCCTTGTGCACCACAGATGATATTTTTTGAGTTTGATGTAAATGGTGAAATGTGGGTTCTTTCAGTTCGGTTGGTGAGGAAAGATTTCAGCCATAGTAGTGCGGGTATGTGGAAGTCATTCCATTCTTCTGGAGGTCCAAATATTTCCATGCTTTTCATTTTGGGAGTAAATGCCTGCTGTGATTGTGAGGAATGGAAATCAGTAGCTTGTTAAGAAGACAGGAGGAATGTTTCTGCATTCTGCTTAAAGTGCGATAACAACACGGTAGTGGTGATTGGTTTGTAATAATCCCAATCTTGACACAGCGAAAAACAAGAGGGTCTCGGGAGATATTTAAGGAAAATAAAAATGCCGTCCGCATGTTTAAGTTGTGGGTCTTCAAATGAAGGTGATAAAAACTTTGCAATCCATGGAAATATTTGAATTCATATTTGTAGAAGTGTATTGTTTTTTTCTGGATGGAAAACATCCAAAAGGGGCTTAATTGAAGCATTAAGCAGCACAGAGCAGGTCTAGATGCTGCAGTAATACAGGCCAGAAGGGAGAGAGGGCTGCAAAAGCACAGATGATACTGTATATGTGATCGCAGCAGCACAGAGCAGGCTGCAGGGACGACTGCAGCAGCACAGAGCAGGCTGGAAGGGACCTACAGGAGCACAGAGCAGACTGGCAAGGGATCTTTGGGAACACAGAGCAAACTGAAGAGGGTTCTCCAGTAGGGAGGAGGCTAGAGAAGGCACTGCTTCAGCTCAGAGGGTGCCGGAGTGGAGAGTTTAATCTCTACAGATTAGGTATAGAGAAGCACAGAGGGGCAGGGTTGTGGAATGCAGCAACTCAAAGGAAGTCATACCAGTGACCTTAAAAACTAAATTCTCATAAGAAAGATCTATAGTCATACAAAAGTGATAACTTAACACATCAGTGAGGTCCACATGTTCTGGTGATCGATGTGGGAAGTAGGTTACCTGCTTGCAAGAAGGGTAGCTGTGTACCGTGCCTGCCAGGCCGGACTCTTCAGTGGGCCATGCACCATGCACAGTGAGTAGTGTGGCATGCCTCTTATGCCCCATCCAACTAACCATGCCACAGATTCAATGTAGATCAACCTCTGCGGGTACCATGTAAGCTGTGTCGATAAACATGCTGGCAACTAGCCTTCATGCAGGGATGTAATTTCACCAAAATGCCAGGGGGAGCGGAAGTGACATCACACAACCCTTGACCTATGATGACATCACTGGAAGTGATGACATTTGACCCCACACCAAATTGACATCACGGAAATGGATGGAACATAACCTTTCACCCCATAACGAAACAGGAGATGGCATCACATAGCATTGTTCCTAAGTAAACTACAAAAAAAGATGTATGATTATGGTTATATCACTGTAATGTGATATACATTTCATACAAGAATGGATCACCATATGTATGGTTAATATCAGTGTGTATAGACCCATATTACCAAATTACTGTGAATGCAAGCAGATGTCCAACACCAAATGATAATGTTGTATTATCATATAGCACCTACGCTTAAGCGCTTTATATAGAACAAATATACATAAAATATCACCCAACTTGTGTTGGTACTAATTTATCAACCTCAGAAGGATGAAAGGCTGAGTTGGCCTTGCCGGGATTAAAACTTGCAACCTGCAGATCACACACACATCGCGGCAACGAGCCTCAACCCACTGAGCTATCTAACCAGCTATAGTAAAATGAGCAATTACATGTCTGAATGTTCTCAAAGTCAGAAAGCAAATACACTCTGTAGTGGATACCATATAATTGGTAACAGATTTAACAGCAGGCCAGTTAATCTGCAGGTCTGGTGCAAAGTTGGCCACATGTCAAGCCTGCGTGGATCTTTTCAGGCTTCAGAGGTTGGCAAAATACATACCATTGGGAGGGTTCATAACTGTATTAAAGAATTTAGACTAGCGCAGGAAAAGCAGCGCACTCACACAAAAAAAACAGGCTATAACTACAACTTGCAAAAAGCCAAACACTAATTACGAGTTTGGTGGTAAGTAGTAAAATTGGAGGTATTTCCGTTATTGCCAACATTACCACTATGCCAAATTCTGAGCCACAGAAAATTGGCATTAATTCCACCAGTGGATATTCCTCCTCCGGAATTAGCTCCAGTGGTAAATCCTCCAACAATTGGTGCAATTAGCATCGGGGCAAAGGCCGTCGGCAGAGAACAACCTATTTCCACCGAATTACAAGTTGGGAATCACCGGAATTTCCTCCAAAAATTGGAGGAATTACAGGCAAAAACACAGGATATGTGGAGGTAGAGCATAAAGGTCATTGAAATCAAGGGGCAGGTGCACCAAATAACCCCAGGAGGCGTATATAAGTGCCACACCCTCCAATAAAACACACATCCAGCCAACATGTAGCCACAAGCAGGCATTCATTATGGGAAACACTACCCCCTACTCCACATACAGCTACAGCAGCATGCAAGACCCCAGCAGGGAAGGAGACAGGCACCACAAAGGCGCAGGGGACGTATGATGTGGGGGCACCCATACCACTTGTCTGCCTGCCCCCATGGACACCGACGGTTGGCCAATCAGTGCCCTTCTACCGTTTGGACCGCCCAACCATCACAGGCACAGGTGTAGGTACATGCAGAAAAGTCACGTTTCAACAACATTCCCCATTTCACCAATACCATAGCAGCATTCGATTGCACACATGAGGCGTACCCCCCACACTCCTAAGGCAACTGAGTAGGCATATAGGAACAAGAAACAGTAGCAATCAATCAATGTGCAAATGCCATGTCACTGACCTCACAATCACCCACTGCTGCACACAATCTTCTGGGGCCACACATGATGCCATGATACTGAGGAAAAGCACCCTCCCATCTTTCATGCAGAGACACAGAGCACAGCTCACCTGGCTTGTGGGTAAAAAATAGGCATACGTTATGCACAAGACCACCATCACACACCTGGGGTACATAATGTTCAGCAAAGTGTAATAACTAAAAGTCCCATGATGCAACGACAGAAGTGCACAGAACACTGATTGACCCACACTGATACACAGTCATGACACTGACAAATCCTTGATTATTGCTGAATCCTGCAATGTGACTGACTGCAATTGTACCATGTTTGAAGAGTCGCATCAACCTCACACAGTCCATCCATGTCTTGCATGGGAAGCTGGCCATTCACAGTCAACATGGCCGAGGACGCCTGTGAGGAAGTAGGAAGCCTACGGTGATGCACAGAGGAGGACAAGGCCATACATTGAGTGTACATTTGGATTTCTGAAAGCCAGATTCAGGTGCCTACGCCCCACAGTTGGTGCCCTCATGTACAAACCGGATGAAGCAGGTACAATAGTATCCATCACTGCAATGATGCACTACTTGTGCACTTGAAGGCACATTTAAATGCCACCAGATGAGGCCCAATCACACCATAGCTCGGATGAAGATGTCTCTGACAGTGTAAACAGGTCAGCACAAGACATACGTTTGGATGTGATGGAAGGATCGATGGCCCGCAAGGACCTCAGGGACAATTACCCTTGACTATGCACTTGAACACTAACTTCAAACAGTGAATTATTCAGAACCTGACATGCCCTGATCCCCAACTCTATCTCCCAACCCAAGTGCCTGTGATTTCCATTAACACATTGTTGTTGAGGTGCATGGTGATACAACATTGATTTTCACTTGTACAATTTCCTCAATGTGCATTTTTCCTCCGGGGGCGGGGAGGCATGCATCATGTGTCTGCTACTGTGTTGGGACCATGTATTGGGTAGGGGAAACCATGTGACAGGTGTGGGGTGCAGTGCTTTCTATGGATGTGCAGCCCTTGTATGGATTGACCAACGGGGTGCCCTACCAGATGTGCATTGGAACGGTTGAGGCTTTGATTGTGGTACAGAAGTAAGGTGATCACACTGCCTTGATTTGTGTGTGAGTCAGGTGGGCGTGAGGACGGGCATGGAGTGTGCAATGAGTGTCTCCATGGCGCTTTGCTGCTAATGGGCTGGTTGTCTAACATCCATGCACATGCTATTTTCAAATGGTTGCATGTTGTATGTATTGCATGTGCATGGGTGGTCCTCATGTGCAAAGTGGCGGGTTGTGCTGTGCGCTGTAGTTGTGCATTGAGCTTTCGGGCTTGCATGGCGATGTTGATAGTTGGATGAAATCCCCTTCACTTCCAGCCTGCCTTCCTTGTAGGGGGGCCATTGATTTGCTGACTAGAATCATTGTGGACTTGGACCTCACCTGGATTGGGTATTCTGGCTGGGATTTATGTCACTTTGATGGATTATATTTTTTGCGGTATGCATGCATGCAGGGTTGTCCATGTATGGACCGACATTTCACACCGGTCCTCACCAGATTCTGCCTGGCTGCTGGCTCCAAACTCTGCAGTGCCTACGCCTTTGATGCCAACCATGTGGATGATGCTGGTGACCATCTCCTCCCAGGGTGTGAGCAGGAGGGGTTCTACAGTACTGCCTCCAGTGGCTGCTGTCCCCCTGCGTTATATTGCAATCAGGCTCCATACCCTGGCCTTGAGGTCGTTCCAACGCTTTTTCATGTTCATCTCATTGCCTTGGAAATTTCCTACAGCCACCACATTGTCCCGGATGTTTGCCCATATTGTGTTTTTGCGCTTCTTGGAGGCCTACTGTTGTTGATGTTCATACAACTCATCCGTGTAGGCCACCACCTGCTCAGCCAGTAAAGTGAGCTCTCGCTCGATAAATTTAGGGTTCCATATTCTCATATCAGGCACCCTTTATTTCCCCTTTCCCCCTGACATGATTGTACTTGTCAGTAGTCCTGGATGGCACTCCGTTTTGCCGATTTTTTGATGGATTCTGATTTCCAAAATGGCCACCGCCGTGCGTCCTTTATAGACCACAATGAACTTCCGCCGACGGAATTTCCTTTGGAAGTACTTCCGACGACAGGAATTCCGACACTGAACACGATGGTAATGGTAACTCCGCTGAATATCAACAGAATTTCCTAAATTGGGTTGCGTTTCGCCGGTAACTCCGATGGACGGAATTAACGTTACAGCCACTGGCACTAACACTAATTTCTGAATTCACTGAGTTACCGCCAAAGTACCACTAAACTCATGATGAGGACCGTAGTCCGAAATGTATGCTTATTCCACTCTAAATGCTTTATGAACGTTTTTATCTACAAATAAGTAACTCACACCCTAAAGTGTACCTGAAATAAACTTTTAATCAGTTATGCAAATATTGGGCCTCATCAGAAGGTTGGCGCTAAAAATCTTGCCGAACCGGCATGGCGGTAATAACATGTCCGGCTTGGCACCAACCCGCACATAGCGGACGATCAAGCCGGTAACGACCCCCAAACCACCACACAGCGGCATCGACCAATACGCACAGAACGGCTCCACCCTCGGCAACCCCTAAATACCGTTACCGTTATTAACATAGTGCAAATAACGAGTGCGTCAATACCGGACCTGGAAGTAACGTCATCGCGCCGGAACGGGAAATGCCATGGCGGCCATCTTTAAAAACACAATCCATTGCCATCCTCCACCTACAGGACCCTCCACACCCCAACTCCCAAGCCACCACTGACACCATGTCGGAGACCCGGAGAGGCACGGCCCGCCTGCGCAAACCACGTTTTACAGACGATGAGCTGAACATGTTGGCCAACACCCTTGTGGCAAATGCAGAAGTGCTGTTCTGCAACGACCTCAGGCGTCCAGCCCAGCTCAGGAAAAAGGCCATCTGGGAAGAAGTTGCCCAGAAAGCAAGTGCAGTCGGCACCACCGCACGCACAGTGCGTGATTGCAAAAAACGTTGGGACGACCTCAGGCTGAGAGTCCGGCACATATTGTCAGCTAATCGGAGCCAGGGGCTGGCAACAGGAGGAAGACCACACTCTCCACTGAAATTGGCCAGATGGGAGGAGACCTGCAGCTCCATCATAGACGTGGAGTCCATCGAAGGAGTCGGTGAAGCAGAGTTTGGCATGCCAACATCGGCAGATGAAGGTGAGTGTCCCTACTGAAACAGTAAAAATAATTATAATTACCCTGCCCCAATTGTGGCTGCTACACCAGCCAACAAATGGGCCATCATGCACACCTACACATATCCATGTACGCATTCTGGGTCTACCACCATCCCATCCCAATGCATGTTGCGGTCATACACGAATACACCCACAAGACACATATCATGGGCATGTACCACCCAGGACGACCCTCCCAAAACACATCAATGTGCAACTGCACCCAACAATGTGTACATGAGGACAGGACTACGCTATCAGAATCCACTCTTCAACATTGCATGTACACAGTCCCCTACAAATGCAGGAATGCAACTGATCAGATGGCGCCACATGTCCAATGACTAATGCATGCACAATGCAAGCGGAACAATCACTGATATCCTGCCACTCTCTGTCCCCCACAGGTACGGATGCTGACAGCGATGAAGCGCAAGGGAGTACACAATGCACAACACCAGCCAAAATGCCTAGGAGGCAATCTGATGGCACAGGTCCATCAACCTCAAGTGGACCAAGGATGGGCCATGCGGGAAGCGGGCCAAGAACCGGTGCAAAAAAAGCACCACAGACAAGTACACAGGAAGAGCTGACACCTGCACCTGCATCCGTGGTCACACCATCCTCACTGTCTGAGGACACAGCAGGCATTGGGGAGATGGCTGCATCGGCTGATCATAGTGTTGATGAGGTAGCTGGGCCGGACAATGAGGGCGATGCAGGACTTGTCCACTCAGAGCCTGTAGTGCACACACCAAGGCCGCAGGCCAACCCACAGGACACACCTCAGCGGGACACATCCGACCAGGGCAGCCATGGACAGTGGTCTCCGGCCATGCACAGCCCCATGATCCATGCTGTGCCACCACATCACCCACCAACCACAACCCACACTGCCATACGGGACCTTGAGGGACGTCTCTCCAGGATGGAGGCCCGGCAGGAGGTGATGCAAGGCTATGTGGAGCAGTACCTTGCTGAAGGGGAGACAACACGCCGTATTATCCAGGACAGCACCGCGTCCGTTATCCAGGCCATTAACTCAAATGCACAGCAAGTGCGTGATGGCTTCAATGCCTTGGCTCAGATCCTCACCAGGATTGCTGACCGCATGGACCAACGGCAAACCCGGCCCCTTAGATCACAACCATCTGGGTCATCCGCATCATCCACGCCATCGGGCTCGAGGCAGACCAGCCCTGTGCGCATGTCCCTGCGGAGTTTGCGCCGCACAGAGGTCCAACCCCCAACTCCCAAGGGGGCTCAACAGTAGCAGGGCCACCCTGCATAATCCCTTCGGGCATACATGCAGACACATGTCGTGCCATAGTTGACTTTGGGTGTTAGGGGGTGGGTGGAGGGGTGGTGGTGGGTGTAGTGTGTAGTACTGGGGTGTTTGGGGGAATGGGAGTAGGTTGGGGGTGGGTGGTGCAGTGGTGGTGGGTGTAGTGTGTAGTACTGGGGTGTTTGTGGGAATGGGAGTAGGTTGGGGGTGGGTGGAGGGGTTGTGGGGGCGTGGATTGTTGTATCATGTTGTACTTGATTCCTCACGAATACACCAGTTGTGTAACAAACATCACATGAGTGGACATTGCTGATCTATTGCATGTCAATTTATTGCTTCATGGTGATTCGCGCACATGTGCCCACACACCCAGTGCCCACAGTTCACAACACATGGCACCCTCTGCATCAAAGTACATCAGAATGATTGGTCTATGACCATTTGGCGCACTGCGCGACCCTCACGAGTTTCACGTCCTGGCCTATGTCCTTCTTCTACTCCTTCCTCTCCTTCTACTTCACCAGGTGGTGGCAACTCCACGTCAGGTGGCAAGGGTATGTTCCGCAGGATTCACATGTTATGTAGCATTACACATGCCGTGATGGTCTTGCCGACCTTCTCAGGCCCGTATATGAGTGCCCCTCCCGACCTGCTGATGCAGCGAAACCATGCCTTCAAAAGGCCAAACGTCTGCTCAATGACCACACGTGTACGTGTATGTGCACGATTGAAGTCCTCCTTGTGCCCGTTCTGCGGGATTCTGACAGGGGTGAGTAGCCACGGCTTCAGGGGATATCCAGCATCACCTACAAGGAGGTATCTGTGAGGATGAGGCTCAGTTGACAGGTGTGCTCAGCCTGTACATCATTCAAGGTCATATGCACTATCTCGTCATTGGCAGCCACACCCACATGACTGTCAGCCCTGTACAGTACATGCCAATCCATAGAGGGAGCCTTGTGTGACATACACGACCTAGGGTCCTAGGATTTTAAAGCACCAGGGGCATTTTGCATGCATATGTGAGGGCTGTGTGTCTGCGGATGACTTAAGAAACTACCATTCCCCCAATACATCTGCCCCTATGGCCCAGAGGGCATTCCCCTAGCATATGCACGTACCTCCCCCCAATCCATCTGCCCCCATGGCCCAGAGAGCAGACTCACCCAACAGCCAGCCACTTCGTACAACGTCTCCTTCCATGTAGCGGGGTAGTGAGGGGTTCCGCAGCACCATGGCATCATGCGTGGATCCTGGGTATCTGGCACAGCAGTGTGTTATTATCTGGCTGGCATCACACACCATCTGCACATTGATGGAATGGTATAGCTTCCGATTGCGGTAGACCGCCTCCACGGCATGTGGGACTACCAACTCTACATGGGTACAGTTGAGGGCACCAATTACATTGGGCATGCCTGCCAGTGCATGGAATGCTATTTTGGTGGCATTTGCCTCCTGTGGTGTCCTTGGTAAGGATATGTAGGCATTTGCGTGCTTCAGTAGTGCATCCAGCACTTGGTTTAACACAACAGAGAAGCATGATTGGGACATGCCATGCATTTGGCCCACTGTGTGTTGATAAGTGCCTGTGGCCAGGAAGTGGAGCACAGATGCCACCTTCAGCAAAGGGGGGGATGGCTGTGCGGATGTTGATCAGGCTGACCAAGTCGTCCTGTATTAATTCCACTATGTTGGTGATGGTGTCTCTGTCCAGGCGGTACAGGGTGTGGATCTGTGCTGGGGTTAAGTCAAATGGATTGGACCTTATACGTTGGATTGTTGGCTGTCTGCGGGGAGCGACTGCCTGCAATGGTGGTATTTGCTGGGCATGTCTCACCCTCCTTCTCCTCCGGTGTCTCCTCTGTGTTTCCTGTTGTACTGCCTGCTCAAGGAGTAGCAGTGCAGGCATGTCCTCCAGACCCATTATGGCAAGTACAAGTGGTAGCAGTTTGCCTTGGAGGGGGTTGTGGTGTGTGGGTGTGCTCCTTTTGTGCTGACCCTGACTCCATTGCCTCCACTTGTGCTGATTGAGTGCACCTGTGGCACTTGGTTACACAGCAGTTTGCTGTTTACAGGTGGTCCGCGATGCCGGTATTGCCGGCATCATGGTGGCCCTTCTTACAGGCATCTCGATGCCGGTATGTACTTGTACGTGTGACTTGTGGTCTCCCCTTCTTTGCGGCATGCCGGTATTAAGGCCTCCCCATATGTGCGCGTGCAACAGCATCTAGGGTCATGATACACCGGCCCGGTAATGGATGCCGGTATTGCCTTACCGGTGCCGTTCTTACCGGAGCGCCAACCTTGTGATGAGGCCCATTGTATAGAAAGACAAATTATTTGTTATTCCTATTCTTTCTTATTTAGGGTCAAAGTGTTACACTTGTGGAACCCTCTGTATATTTTAAGAGGCCTGAACAAGAAAGACAGCCGCTCTAGAAACAAAGAGCCACATGGCATTGGCCACACAAGTTTCAATTAAAAAAAAATGTTTTTAGGGGTAGCAAGAGAGACCACAGGGGTAGCAATGTAGAACTCAGGGGTCGCTGGCATGACCCCTGGCGACTCCCGAATTACATCCCTGCCTTCAAGGCCTCTAGGCACAGGAGGTTGCATATTTACTACACACAGGCCCTTATTAGAAACTTGGCAGTAACTCTACAACCATGCAGCATTGGTAGTACTGTATGCTTTTTACAGAAGTCTGATTGTGGTTTCATGTATGCTGGAAAATAGCATACTGGTTAATACCTCATGGTTACGTGGATGGATTCTGCATCGGAATACTTCATACCTTGACTTCCAGCAATAAGAGGATGGGAAATATATCCACCTCCAAGGTATCTTAAAAAACTATTTCTCTTTTCAACATCCATAAAATACAGATGCTAAGGGCCCAATCTGCTGCATAACGCACAGAATTGTTATTACCACTACATCCATCAACCTAGTAACAGTTCCGATTATGTGAGGTTGAGGGCGAATAACTTCACAACACCTTTCAATTTGACAAAACACAGTTAGCCCTTCCCCATGTGCTGCACATTGTTAGGGGTCAGAAATGAGAGGCGGGCACACAGTGGTAGTGTTTTAAATATCACACATCTTTATTAAAAGAAAAGGATTGGATAAAGGCCTCTCTGTCCCTATCCTAAAGAGAGTTTCCCTACCCAGGAAACTAAAACTAAAGTTCAGTTTGTGTCTTGTCGTAAAATTTAGGTGAACTGTCCCTGTGTCCAAAACATATCTGACCCTTCCGCTAGAAATGAAACAACTAAGAAGTGTGTGGAAAATTGTCTCTTATTTAGGTTTGGACCAAAAAGTGTTAAAAAGTAAAGCAAATAGATAAATCCAACAAAAAATGGTTTCTTCCAAGGATACGTCCTTGGATCCAGAGGATAGTTCCCTTTCCCTGGATTATTTCAGGAAGGATGAACGAAAGTGTCTTTTACAAACAATGTTGTCTTAAGGATGGAAGGATGTTTCTGGAAGGATGGTTGGCGAAAGTGTCTTTTCTAAACCATGTTCTCTTAAGGATGGGAAGAATGTCTTTTCCATGCAACAACTCCTCAAAAGTTTCAAAATGTCTGTTTTATTCAACAAATGCTCCAAGGATGGAAAAAGTGTCTCTTGCACACAATGGGCCTCATTACAAGTTTGCCGGTCCGGGACCTACGGTACCGGCAATGACTCGGTAATTGCCCATTCCTGGGCGCCGGAAGAAATAAAATACCAGTGGCTATCGCCAGCCTCGTAATGAGGCCCAAATCTTTTTAAGGATGGCAAAAGTGCCTCTTTCACACAGTGGTCCTCATTACAACTATGCCGGTCCAGAAACAACGGTGCCGGTAAGCTTACCGGCACCATTGTTTCCGGACCAGCATATCACAACAACTCTGCGGACGGGTGCCGTCCCGCCAGGCAGGTCAGACCTGCCTGGCGGAACGGCACCCGCCCGCAGAGTTTTTCACGGAAGCACTGGCACTGTTATTAGGACTCTATGGGAATGGCGACTTAGAATTTGCCGGCGCCTAAGTTGCCGGACCGCTGGGGTTGTAATCCCCTGTTGTGACCGGGAAGTCAGGCGCTGGTAGATTATTACAGGTCCAGCAGCAACCTGCCGGTAGCACCAGCACACTTACTGCCGGACCCATAATGAGGCCCAATATCTTTCTAAGGACGGCAAAAGTGTCTCTTTTATATAACATTTCTTAAGGATAACTTCCTGGTATACTCCCCTGCCAGGAGTCCTTTAATAGTTCATTTAGATCCCCTAGTATCCTTTCCCCAAAGGCTCACTGACCGATATACTTCATAACCAGGACTTCTTTCAATGTTCTCTTAGTCTTTCAGTATAGCACAGTTGTACTCCTGTACTGTCTATATTTCATTGGATTTAGATACTACTTATTATAACTTCCCCTTTATTACATTTTATATATGGAGACTTGTTCAAGTTATATCTTTTAATTTCTTCATCAATGTTTTTTTGCTTGTAGCAATACTTGTTCCAACGTTTCCCATATTGGCTTCTCAGATATGGAGACTTGTACAAATTCTGTCTTTCAACATTCATCTGCTTGTGATAATATTTGCTCCACTTTTCCCCATCTGGACATTTACTGCATGAGGATTTGTTCAAATTCTATCTTTCTACTTTACCTTGTAGGTATGCAAACTGAACTTTCAATTGTTCATGTGCCTGTCGGTATGCCCTGGGGTTCCCACTATAGCTGGGCTAACTCAGCAGTGTTTGAAAGCATGTCCAACCTTTGGCACTCTCCTGCATCAAAGTCTTCACTCGGGAATGGCATCTCCTGTTTCGCAGATCTATTTTCAGGTCTCCTGCCGGCTCTGCGTTCACTTGCCGGGGAAGCCGTTGCTGTTTGCCATGACAGCACCCTTGACAGCTTTGCTGTTGATGCTTCTTTAGTGGCTCTTCCCTGGTGCCTGCCATGCTTCCATGGTTCTCCTGCCACACCGGTAAGAAATGCTGGCAAGCGGCAGCTTGAAAGCATCTGTCTCATGCTGCACGGTCTGTACCCGTGTGTCTGCCTTCATGTGCGGTCCTGCTTCCTGCTTCGCCCGTTCTGCTTCTCTACTCTCCGACTCCTGATTGAAAGTGCAAGCCATTTTTAAATATCCCGCGCGGCTGATCTCCATTGAAACAACTTGTCTGCGTGTTTGGTTTGGGTGTTCTTTTAATCCATACTAACTCCTTCTTCCTCTTCCTCGTCTCAGTACTTGAGGTGTTAGGGAGTTAGAGTAGTCATACGACTTCTAATGTGATTATGTTTAGGATTTTTATTTAGGACAAAAATATCAGAAACAAAGGATGTTAAATGTGAGTTATGTGTATTTGAGGTGTGAATGGTATTCTACTTTTGCAGAAAGGGTTCTTTGGGTCCTACAATGGGAGGGACTTGTAAAGTGACAGTCAGCCAATAAGAATTCAGGAAGTATGTGGTCTTCCTCTCTGGGAAGGAAAGAATACTGTGTTTCTCCTGATGGAGTCACCACTTTTCCCTCTCCTCCCATGTGATCCTACCTCTTATTACCACCCCCAGCGTCAGGGTCAGGCAGCGGCTGCCTTCCCCTGGCCACATGGGAGGAGAACTTTGGCTGGGGATCACACAGAATTTATAAAGTATAAAGCACCAAACCAATGTGTTTGCCTGTCTCCTCGGATTCAGTGGCCATTCAGAAAGCTTTGAGGATCTTTTGTGTCCAATTAATTAGACATGTAGAGAGGTCCGCCTTCACAGTACTCTCAAAAGTCCAAAAGCCATTTAAGATTCAGTATTTTATTTCTCACAGTGAACCCAGTCAAATGAGATGATAACCTGTCACTCCTTAACAACAATCAGGCAATCTCCCTTTTTGGGTATATTAAGTGGAAAGGGGGACACAGTGTGTGGTGAGATGGAGACCAAACCACCCTTTGTGTTGGCCTCTATAGCAAACAGGTATGATGATTTGATTTTCCTCAAGAAACTGTGGCCTTGCTGTCGAGGTTTCCTCCCTCAAACCAAATCCAACACTTTGGCCAGATGGATGGGGGTTGTCACAAATTATGTGTGTCCTTTGCCACTCTGCCTGCACAGGTTCACTAAAAGCCTACCCCAACCTCCTCCTAGAAGAAGCCAGCCAGCTGTTGCCATCTGACCGTTTGGAATACTGTCTTCCTCCCACAAGACCCATGGTGGTATGGCTCCTCCTCTTTAGGATTCATTGACCAATGCAAACCAACATAAGACAAAAGAAGTGGCACATGGCACCTTGAAAAGCAGTCCCTGTCACTCCGCGTCAGTTGCCCTTCATGATGGCTCAGCATTTCATGTGTGGGTTTTTTGCTTCTTCGATACAGCACTCCTACTGGATGTTACCACCTCTGGAGCATGGGTTACCTCAGCTAGTAGAACGTCTCGCTCATGGGTTCGGATTCAGAAAGGACCTGAGCTGCATGATCTCACTACAGTCCAACACATTCCTTAATTGGGTGTAAGCAGTTAACATGTTTAGAGAAATTGCCTACAGTCATATGAGCATTCATCAGGCTGGCTCATGTTTTATCAATGCAAGCCATTCCTTTGGGGTTACTGCAGATGTGTTTCTGTGATGCATATGGTTCTTTTCACATGCAGATGTCAGAGGCATGATGACGGTGTGTAGCATGGTGCCTGTCGAGTCTGACCATGCAGACTAGGCCATACACTCGACGAGAATGAAGACGCGGAGCCCAGAGTATGTATGACTCTCTTTATTCTTTCTGCTCCGGGACTGCCTCCACGTGCACATTACATCTCCGACTGCACACGCGCACTATTTAAGGCCCTCATTGATGGCTGTGCACCCAGTGCCTCTTTGCAAGACACATTCCTGTACAATTAACCCTGTCGTGCCTAGATACAACACAACTAACACATTCCCAGGGCTATTCAATGATCAGCAGTCTCATATTTCTTCAGTGAGGCACACTGGCCTTTGAACGCACCTCATCGGTTTGGAATGTGATTCCGCCTGCTCGCCTTCCTCTCGGACATCCAGACCACTAGTGACCTCATGGAGATGCTACCTGCCACATTCCTCTTCTTCTCTCTCAATGAGACACGTTTTGAGTTACCACTTGATCAGGCGATCGTGCCATTACCATTGACCCGTTTATATGTGACACTGTGGGAGGCATTGGTTCAAATCGGGAGTCTGATTTCCTCTCTTGTCTGTGACAGACAAGTACCTGCTCTCCAGTTTGCATTGAGGAACCTACGGCATGCCTCAGTTGTTCTGCATATCTCTTCATGACCTGTTTTCTTGCATGATCCCTCATTGTCACATCTTGATCAAGGGTGGAAAGTGACCCAGGAAGATGAAGAAGGTTCGTTCTCAGTTTTCTTCCAAACATTAAATCTGCGGGGCACTTTTCTCTGGTCCCATGCGGCAAATTCCTGTAGTCTTGCACCAAGTTGCACAGAGCCTAATTCGACAACATGGATCGCAGCTCATTTTGCTGTAGCACCTTCTTGAGACTGCCCATAAATCTCTCCACCATGACATCGGCCTGAGGCCACAGAGGAATTACGTTCCTGTCAGGAATCCCCATGTACTGCATGAACCGAGCAAACTCCAGCCCACTAAATGGGGGCCCATTGTCAGATTTTAGAACCTCGGGAATTCCCAATGCTAAGAATATATTGTCTAGTTGTGGAATTATTGTGCTGGTGGCAGTGGAGGAAACCATCTGTTCAATGGGAAATCAGGAGTATTCATCCATGATTACTAGCCAGTACTTGCCATCTGCAGAGAAATCAATAGCAAAATGGGTCCACGCAGCACCTGGTAACTCTGACATTCAAATAGGTTCTAGCTTATCCATCCTCGTCATGCTCTTTAACAAGAAAATCAATCCCAGGAAACCACATGGCCTTCATGCTCTAAATCAATGACCTGCTGTTGAAACTCTAAAGGTATGACCACTCTGTTGCCTCTCATGACAAGCCCTTCTGTAGATAGAGTTCATCATTCACCTTTTTGAAGGCACACAGATCTGTCATAGAAATATATCCCTCTCGAGGTGCCCCTAGAAAAAATTACTCCCATCGCCGGGACTTTATCAGCTCTCACACCTTTTCCAGTGTGTCATCAAGCTGAGTACACTCTCAATGTGGTGTAAAGGTATCAGGCCAGATGGAAGAACTTGATTAAGGAAATTGATATATTCTTTTGGCATGGGGAAATCCACAGATGGATCCGGCGTTGGATGCCGTTACATGAAATATGCTGCTTTATACTCCTTACACGGTTTGTGGACAATATTAAAATCAAAATCTTGTAGTCACAGCCCCATCTTTCTATTCTTTGTGGCATCTTGCATCTGGGATTCCCGTAAATGGTGACCAGCGCCTGATGGTCTGTAATTATCGTGAATGGCTTGCCAAGCAGGAACATGTGGAAGAGTTCACAGGCCCACACTACAGCCATCCCACTGTCTCAGGTTGTGAATACCTTTTATCTGCTTCTGGCAGGCTTTTACTGGAATATGCTATTACTGCCCTCTGAGATTCTCTCCCAGGCCGGTGTTGAGCAACAATTGCTGGGCCACTGGGCTGGCATCCACCAACAATTCCGTGCAGAGTGATGGCTCAAAGTATGCTATGTGTTCAGCCGATGCAATATCTCTCTTGATTTGTTGAAAAGATCCTTTGCATGCCTCAGACCAATGAAACACAACGTATAGCTTGGCCACTTCTCTCAGTAGCGTGCTCGTAGTGATGAAGTCCTTAATGTATCTAGTGCATTAGCTGGCCATTACTAGGAAGGATCGTATTTCGCTGGTACATCTTTAGGTGGTATACATTTCTGAGATGGCTTTGACTTTTTCAGAATCAGGGATCATTCCCTTTTGAGAGAAAATGTGCCCAAAGAACTTGGGGTGCGGCTTGTGGAACATGCATTTGTTGAGGTTGAGAGTTAGGCCTGCATCCATCAGCACAGCACACACTTGCACCAAGGCCTGATCGTGTTGTTTGATCATAAACTTAAGTTAGGATGTCGTCACTGAAGGTAAAACAGTTTTGGACATGACGTATCACTCTGCAAATGCTTCCTTAGAATATCTCGACGGCTGACGATATGCCAAAGCTTAATCGTTTGTAATGAAATAACTCTGGGTGAGTGGCAAACATGGTGATGTATCTGTAATGGGTGGCTAGTTCAATCTGATGGTATTCCTTGTTTAAATCAAGTTTTGACAATTTATTGCCTTCTCGGTTGAAGATGAATTGGTATTCTCCTAGGATGTTGTGCCACCAGGGTGATTGATTCATCGATGTGGACCATTATGGGATCTTCTTTGAGACTAACCACTCCCTGAACTAGAGAAGCAAATAGTTGTACCATCTCGTGAGTGTATTGGATGACGTATATCATGGCTGCAATGTTCATTCCTATGGATGTTGCACGCCCAAGCAGGTTTCTTCCTGGAACTTCACCATAAAGAACATGAATTTCAGACAACACCCATTATTCTTTGTATTGCAGCGTCATGCAGACCTTCCCATGATTTATCAGAGGACCCTTTGCAGGCCCATTGGAACAGTCACAACTCCGACAGCACCAGAGGATGGGGGTGAACCATCTTGTTGAACTCTTGATGTCCAGTGTTGCGCCAGTGTCAATGATAAATTTGGCTTTGTGGTCATCCACCAACCGGTCGACATCACTCGCAGGGGGCGCTACAAGATCAGTCATGTAGGCATACTCATTTATGTCTCCACACCTGGGAGGTGGAGGTGGTGGAGACCGCCCTGTTGCCTGTCGAACGTGACTCACTGAGTCTCTTCTTGCGTTCACATCTATACTTGCCGGCATGGATCCATATGCACGCACAGGGTTGCCTGTCCCTGACCTTGTGGGCATCGAATTGCAGATTGCGGCTAGGTGATTTTCTCATTTGCCGTTGCTGCACCTTTGGCCCATTGCTGGGCATTTTACTCCATCATGCAGAAAAGGAAGGCCACAGCAAGAACATCTTCCCTTTGTCGAGTACCTTCTCAGGGGAGCGCTACTTGACTACTTGTCAAGAGGGAGGGGTTCTTGTAGTAATTATTTTCTGCATGAAGATGATAAACACCCGCCTATGATTCCTCATCGAATGGCTTCTTCATTTGTGAACTTGTGAAAGTCACAGTGAGCTACTAGCTTTCGGAGTGCTACACTTAAGAGAATCCCATCCTTGTCGCTATTTTGTCGAGTTTGGCCGTTTTGTCGAGAATGAATGAATGCCTCCCTGTGCACTTTACATCTCCTAGTGCGGCTGCACGCTAACACCCTCATTGGCAGCCGTGCACCCGATCCGTCTTTGCAAGACGCATTCCTGTACACCTAACCCTGTCGTGCCTAGACACAATATCACCTCACTGCACCAATTCAGTATTGGTTCCTCCAAGATCTGTTTCTGCATGATTCTTGCAGTAATTAAGGCTGCAGTTTTGTAAACTAAATTTTTAGGATATTAGCATAATGACAATGAGAATCCCACGTCCCACACCACTCCTGTCACTTAGGGATCATGGCCGTCATTCTCCTGCCTCACAATGCCTTGAGATTTCCTGTATATTCTAGCTAGAGAAACTCCTTTTTATCTCATGTTTGACAATATTAAAACAAAAAATGGGACCAGTTTTTCTTCATTTTCAGATCCGTTTTGAGGTGTTCATGGGATAATTGAGAGCTTTCTGTCTATGCAGAACGTACTCATTGTCCTAATGGGACACATGAGGAGAGTCTCTGGATGTTTGAATGACATCCATTTTGTCCAGGGGGCATGGTGGGTGGACTGGCACAGTGAACACTTTGCCTACTGCGTGGCCTATGGCCATGTTCCAGGCACCTCCACGACATTGATGTACCTAGTGGCAGTTTGCCTAGGAAATAGCCTTTGGCAATGCACACATCGCCAATCCACCTATTGTATGCACTAGGCACAGCCTGCAGCCATACCCAGTGGACAATATGCCTTTGCTCATTTCCTAGGCTACCTCAATGTGCCCACTGGACATCACATTCAGATATACCCAGTGACCATGTTGCTCTCCCTTGAGCACCTCCAATGTATCAAATGAGCCCACTGGGCATGGCTTCTGGCCTTGTGACATGCCCCCCGCAACTCCAAGTCACCCATTGTACCCATTGAGCATGTTTTCTGGAAATACCCATTGGACACTGCGCCAGGGTCCCTAGAAATGGTGCATACTTGCCTCTCGGTCTGCAGAACCTGAGTGATGTCTACAGACCTGGTTTAGGGCTCAAAGATCCAGTTCTAGATCCATGAACCCCATACAGATACGAGCACAACCTGGCTCTAGGCCTGAGGTGACCCAACAGCCCCGCTGGGGCCCTGATACTTCCACTCCAGTTATGTGGGCCCTCATCATACCCAGTTTCAGCACCTGTTTGGGGGCATAGTATGCCCTTATGTGCATGATCTGACCTTTCCGAAGGTAGGTGGTCAATGGGCACAATTTGTGTCTTTTAATTTTGTTTTCACTGTGGATTGTGAAAATCAACTATCAAATCTGGGCACATTGGCAGCTAATAGAAAATATGCAGCCAGGCCAAGTATAGTATAGTTTATTTATTTATTTATTGGTCATTTATATTGCTCCTAAACACTTAAACAAGCCTTGCAAAGCACTCCAACACAGGGAGGGGGAAAGCAGAAATTAACATTCATAGTAGGCATTGTTCTATTCAGGATGGGGAAGTGCTATGCATTTCATTGGTACAACATAGGACAGCAGGAATCCAAACTGTTACAACATATAAAAATAAAATCGCACTTGCCTGACAGTACTTACAATTGGTAAGAGCTAAACAGGAAGTAGGGAGAGTGGGGAGGGAGTGCATTAGGGTAAAGGCGAACAGAAACAAATAAGTGCAATAGTCACAAGAAAGGAGAGGGGGAAGGAGGAGGCACACTATGCACAACCAAAAGAAGAGTGGCAGCAGATGAGAATAATGCCAAAATGCAACTTTAAACCAGTCAGCTAACTCAGGCAGAACGCTAGTGGCAGAAGATGTGAAGTCACTATGAAATCGGGAGTTGCCCACTCACGAATAAGACAGCCTGGTTGCCAGTAGTAGTTTTGGCAAGCTAGGTGGGATCAAACGTTGGTCCTCACGGACGGTGAAATCAGTTGGATGTGCAGAGGTGGCGGGTTGAGGATGGGAGGAAGAGAAAGGGTGCCCAGCCAGTACAGCCAGGCCCGGACAGGCACAGACAGGAGTCTTAGAATTGGGGCCTTGAAGAGGGGGCCGGCGTTTGCATGCTGGCTTTGGATTGGCCGCTTTAGGTCGAGAAAAGGCCAATCACGCAGCAGCATCAGGCTGCTGCAGGTAGTGCTCGGAGGGAGCAATCTTCGGGCGACCATGTTTGAAGATGGTCAATAACATGAATATGGCCAAACGGGAACAAGTAAATGCTCCTGGAGCGTGCTTACTTTGATCAGACATGGGGGAAGATCAGAGCGATTTAAGGCAGTAAGCGGTGCTATTTGATCACCAAGAAAAGTGCCCCTCGAGCAACAAGCTCTAACTGGAGCCTACCTGATTGAAGAAATATGGCTGCAGTCCCCATAACAAAGTGAAGCCTTGTGGTGTTGGCGGAGGCTCAGCAAGGCCCTCAGTTGTTGCATCTTCAGGTTCTGTGCAGAGTCAGGAGGAAGTGAAGCAAAAGGCACAGTCAGGAGCTGTAGAAGTAGGGCCTTGGAGAGGGGCCACCAATGAACCACTAGTATATTATAGTATAGCTATCTTTTATGTACTATTTAGATTTGCTATTACTGAGGTATGGATGAATTTACTTGTATGAGTTTACTCATTGGATTGAGGAAATAAAAAGTTACCAGTTCTGGAGAAAATTCCTGATGGCCTCAGACCACAGACTGAACATGGCCTTATTTAAGCCCTGACTAAGATAGGACCATTGTTGGATCCTGAGGCCTAGTAAATAAAACTGGGCCTGTGTGATTTCCTGTACATTTCAGTCTGTAAATCAAAATGAGGAGAAAAGAGATTATGACTGCAGGAAGGCCTCATACTCTAAATGATTGTGGTGCTTTGTTTATTTATTTGTACTTATTTTATAAATACGATATACTTTTATGAAATCTTTAAATGAATTTATGAAGTAGTTAGTTATGATTGCTTTTATTATTGGATGATTATGCTATTTTATACATTTGTAATTACATTTGTGTAAACTTCTTTGAACTAGATCAGAGTAAAAAAATAATTAAAAGAATTACTGAGGTCAATGGATCCCAATTGAGCCAATGGATCCCAATGAGCCAATTGGACGTGTACTACTATTGAGGTTTATGGGAAATTGGTCTGAGAGTTTGAAATGCCACTAATTGATAATGGACTTTGTGGCCCTTGTTCTTTGCTTTTTTTAATGAAATGCAAAGCACGTGAAGATCATAAGTAAGGCTAGACGCCACTTGCCTGTACAGGTTTTGTCAACTTTGTCCAGCAGTTTTTGCTGTAGACAAAAAACAAAAATTCTCTAGCAGTTTCAATTAAGCAAAAATAACCTGTTCCATGGGTTGGAACGGGTAATAATAGTCTGGAGCCAAAGTTAAAAGCCAGAGCATAGGAATGGCCTTTAACGAGGGTCCCCGGTGCCGTTATCACCCGCTCCAGCCTGTAGAACAAGTGATTATTGCTATTAGCATCCCAGGTTGCCAATCCTGTAACCTGGGGTGCTAAGACCAATGTATTTTCTTTCAATGAACGTGTCGCCTCGAGGCGTCCCGTTCATTGAAGGAAAATACTTACACAAAATGGCCACCATACAGCTGGAAGATGGGCCCCCTCTTCAATTTCTATGGCAGCCCAGCAGGGAGATGGGACGAAACCGAGGTAGCTGGCACTGCCGAAACCACAGTAAGCTGATAAGTGGGCTGGGAGACCAGAGGACAGGAAAATGGATGGGATGGCAGGGTGGGGTGTGGGGAAGATGGCAGTGCAGGGCGGGGGAAGCAGCCATTAGGTTGCTTTGAACGCGGGCTTGGTTCGTGAGATTCAGTCCACGATCCAAGTAACCTGATTGGTTGCACCTTCTGCCCCGGGTGCTAATGAAAAATATAACTTTTGAGACCTCCGAAATCTTTCATCCCACATGGAACATCACAAAACTTTCAAAATACACTGAGAGTTGGACATATATTTCTATTAGTAAGCAAGTACCACGCCTTGTTTCCCCATACCTGTATTGCCCAATACTTGCCATTCATTTCCTGTTTTTCATAGCAAACTAGGCTACCCAGCAGATCCTGGGGCAGAGAAACGTGCAAGCAACCCAAGAGAGAGAGACGCGGAGGAACTGCAGAACCGTGTAGCGATTTGCATCTCAAACTGCCAATACAAAGACTCTTTGCTACAAGAACGTACAGTCCAGATGCTCCATATAATCTTGCCACAAACATGAGAACTAAACACAGCTTAAACAGCAGTCCACTTTTATCCAATGCCGGGGGGCACCTGAACTAAAAAGCAAACTTTGTTCAGAGTGGGCCGCCATTACCAAACACCGGCGAAGAGGGGGTGGGCTTGAGGCCTGTTTTATGCTGTTCAAAGTCTGTAAATCGGCCCAATAGGAATAAACAAGCCAGAGGTTGGTCTGGGGAACCAGATGATGGTGGTAGAGAGGAACCAATATCAGGTAGAGAGGGAAGGATAAAAGGAGGCAGAGGAAACCAGACAGTGTAGGTTGTTCGGGTGAGGTCAAGATAGGAGAAGGAGAGCGCGGAGACCAGGAAGTGAAATGGTGGTGCAGAGGATCGTGGAGAAGAACTGTGGAATTAGTGTGCAAGGGGATGTATTGGTTAGTAGAAGAAGTGTACTTGGGTGTGAATGTGCGTGTAAGGTGTGTGAGTGGACCTAAAGGAGGGAGAGGAGGGAGTGAATGAACAGGTGACTGAACTATGGAAAGCAGAGTGACTGTGAGAGACAATGGTGGTGAGAGTGGTGTCATGGAAAGGTGAGAGCCGTGTAGTGGAGAAGGGAGAGTAGCAGTAGTTGAGAGGGGAAAATAATATCAGCGTTGTGAAGAATGGAGAGTAGTGTACTGGAAAGGGGAGAGTGGTAGTCATGCGAGATGAGAGTGTTGATGAGTAGAGAAAAGAGAGTGTAGGGGAAAATAAGTAAGTTGGATGTAGGCAGTATGCAGAGAGTGAGAGAGAGAGAAACATTGGAGGGACAGGAGAGGTAGTGTGATGGAAAAAGTTGAGAAACGGTGGGTGGAATAGTTGAAAGCAGAGTAGAAGAGAGGGAGAGAAAGAATAGATCACCAGAGCAGGGAGTACAAGG
This sequence comes from Ambystoma mexicanum, assembly GCF_040938575.1. Classification (NCBI taxonomy): domain Eukaryota; kingdom Metazoa; phylum Chordata; class Amphibia; order Caudata; family Ambystomatidae; genus Ambystoma; species Ambystoma mexicanum. Next base: position 995,531,550 of record NC_090926.1, on the reverse strand, counting down.
AAAGGAAAGGAGCAAGTGGGGCCGAAGTGTCTGAAAGGCACCCATCCTTTCATCATACTGTATTGGGGAATTTTGGTTACATACCACCTAGATTGTTCCCGGAGGGAGTTAGAGAGAGAAGGCATTTGCTTATAGTTCATCACCAGCAGCGACATAGCATCTTACTTTGTGGGGGTCATCAGTCGCTTGAGACCGTCCTGTGGGTTAGGGACATCTGGCTTAGGGAGGCTCCAGGGAATAACCCACACTAGACTAGATAGAGAGAATGGCCCTTATTGAGCTGCTTTGCGCCTATTCAAATAAAAACCAATGAACTGCGTTCGAGAGTTGGTATTTTCTTGATGCCATCTGTCACAATTTCCTGAAAAAGAATGCCAAAATTTGAAGTGAGTAACAACTTTTAGTTAGTGGGAAGATTCAGAATCTACAGCAAGAACATTATCCTCAAGGTTGTATCTCAGCTGATAGTTTTAGATATTTCCAGTGCTGGGCTGCTTGTTTTCCTCACAATGTAAATGTTTTGAAATTGCAGCAGGATAAATCGGCTGTTGCTAGATGACAAAGCATTGTCCACGTATTTTTGACCTCATATCTTCTGCACCCCTCTTTTACACAAAGCTGTGAATAACAAAATGTGAAGGTCAACGTTCCATTTGAAAACTGAAGTTGACAGATGCAGGATTTAAATCAGAGTTCATTGTGACATCGTTCAATGTAACAAGCCATAATGATGACAACATTGAGTGCAATTTATTAAGGTGATTCCATAATTTAGTGTAAGTTATGGCACATTATTAGATGATATGTTTTAAAATCATACTTTTCATTAAAATACAGTTGATTTGATATGATTTTAATTTGTAAAAAGTGCAGGGGTCAGCCAAAAAAAGGTCCCGTTGGCACAACCGAAATGTACAAGAATAAGACAATGTTGACAGTTGAAGTGATATAGAAAGGAAAAACGAAAGTAAGTCCACAATAAGAGAATCCAGCTGAAAAAAGGAGCCAAACAAGATGGTCTAGTTGGCTCAATTAAGTTTCAGAAATGTGAAGATTAATCAGGAAGCAGGCAGGAATGATCCCTGCCAGGAATCCTTGTCCACCTACCGGCTTGCAGCAGCTAGTTACAGAAATGTCATTCCACCTGCTGAGAGGAACAACTATATTCGGAATAGTAGAAGCGCTTAGGTGTTAATATGTATATGCTAGTACTAAATTCTCAAAATAGGTAGGTTGGATCGCTGCTAACATATGTTCTAGGTTATGCGCTTATCCATTGAATTAGTCCAACACACAAATGTCAAATTGTTTTGAAACAACATTTTTTCACTTTATTCATTTCTTGACTGTTTGTTACTGCCGACACGTGTTTCAACCTCTGGTCATCTGCAAGATTATGCTAGGTACAGTCAATTAACATAATTACATTCAGAATAAATATCACCATGAACATTCATCAAAATAAGATACAAGGCAATTGATCGTCCGTTAATATTACCTTTACAAATCCCTATTTTGATAATTCACAGATGAACAGGAGAAGTCGAGAGAGGGAAGAAAGATGTTATTTATTTCATTGGATTACGTAAATTACAAATAGGTATTTGTGGGGGAGACAAGAAACGTATGTTAAGACAGGCAGAATCAGAGATGATATGCAAATTACGCTGTTTAATAAATTGATTAAATTGTGAACATGAAATGAATGTATTTTTAAGAAGGAAGAATTGGAATTCCAATTTTCAATTGTATCATTAAAGAACAAAGTCCAGGTAAATGTTAGTTGCTCACCCAGACCACGAGATCATTAAAAATGAATTATTGATGGATTAGCCAATTCAGTAAATAGTCATAATTAATTTTACTCTTGAGATAACTCATAGCGTCATGACTTCATGGTATAATAAGAACATAATATTCCAATTGGTTCAAACAAGACCAATATAGATCTATATCGACTGAAAAACCTCCAACACAAGCAAAATAATTAATCATATAACAGTTTTAACAAACAAGGGTGAAGGGCACATGCACATAGTGCCTTAAAATGTGTTCTGTTTACAGTTTGAATTGGAATTAGATGCATACACGTACAGACGTCATGCATGTCATGTACAGTCTTCTATTGTGCATATAAAATGTCTTTCAAAATGGCGATCGCCAGAGCTTGCCACACGGAACGCCTTAACCCGATCAGGACAACACCTCATATTAGGAGGACTTAACTATATCTATGAGATTGAATAATTGGAACTCATTATAACAAAACTGTATTACAATTGTATGTTTGCGCACAGATACTAATCCAATATCAAGATAACTAGGACTGAATAGTAAAAGTCTTCATCAAATTTGAAAGGTTATTTACACAGATCAAATAATGCGATGTTTGTAATATACCAAATCGATAATGATTGTCCATCAATTTTTGGAACAATAACAACCATTTGGTTATATTTACTTAGACAAGAACGAATGATATGGTGAGTCAAAACTGAAATGTTAACCTGATACTAGGCAGGTTAAGACTGAAATATTAACCCGATACTAACACACCACGGGCATGTCAATACTAAGGTGGTGTGGTCTATAATAATTTTCACAAGCTGAATACCTTGTTATGATATCAGAATACTTTCCTCAGAGAAGATACACATAGGAATTAGCATACTGCACATATTAGGCTATATCATTGAGCACTAATTATTAACAAAGGATGACACAGGTGTGGGTGAGATACTTATACTTAAAATTTAATAATTTGGTGAATCAAGATTCTGTCAAATTAATTTTTATAAAGTCTCTAAGAATGATATGTTAAAGAAATTATTAGCTACACTCTTTATTTAAGAAGATACTATAACAATGATTTGGGATAAATCATTCTAATGAATCCAGTTAACTCATACTAATTCCATATCATGTGCCGCAGCAGAAAAATAGGGATAAAAATGACTATATTTAACCGCAAATGAGGTTGTAAGTATAACTAATGGAGTTTTATACCTTCTTATTTTTTATTTTACTTTTTTATTTTGAATTTCTTCCCTCTCTCAACTTCTCCTGTTCATCTGTGAATTATCAAAACTGGGATTTGAAATGGTAATATCAATTGCCTTATATTTTATTTTGATCAATGTTCATGGTGATAATATTTATTCTGAAAGTAATTATATTAATTGACTGTACTTAGCATAGCCTTGAAGATTACCAGAGGTCGAAACACGCGTCAGCAGTAGCAAACAGTCAAGAAATTAATAAAGCAAAACAATTTTTGTTTGAAAACAATTATATGATATTTGTGTGTTGGACTAATTCAATGGATAAGCGCATAACCTAGAAAGTATATTCACTATACTATAATAGAAAGATAGCCTATGCTAAATGTAGCCAGAGAGACTTATTTTCCATCCTCAAAGAATTGGAAGGTAAAAAAGGTGTAGGTACCATAGGACAAAAGAGCGTCCCCTGATGCTAACACATCCAGAATTAATTTTCTAGGAAAATTGAGCTACACGAGGCTACCATTAAGATCCACCAAAAAGGTCTTTTAGGCCTTTCCCTGCTCGATGATAATGTTTCAATAGCACATTCTTCCACCAATTCTTCTGCACCATCCAAATTTCAACTGCATCAAATTATGGAAGATAAGATCATCAATATCGTGCAGGGACTGAAACCCTCTATTTTTTGCAGTGATTTGTGCCCTGCTAGTATTATTAAGGGCTCGATAGGATGCCTAGTGCCACTTATCAACAATATTGTAAACTCTTCCTTCCTTTCCTCGGTTGTTCCATCATGTCTAAAGGACGTATGGATAATGCCTGAACTTTAGGAGGAGACTCTTGATCCATAGGTTGCGGATAATTATCGTCCTATCACAAATGTTCCTTTTCTCTTAAACATTCTTGATAGGAGGGCATACCTGCAACTTCAAACAATACATCGATAAGAATCACTTGCTTGGTGCTTGACAGTCGGGGTTCCGTGCATTGCTTGGTACTGAGACTGCCATGTTAGATCTAAGGGCCAATCTGATTGAAATTGTTGACGGGGGGGGGCTTGCCATGCTTATGCTTCTTGACCACTAGGCAGCTTTTGAGCTGGTTGATCATTCCCTGCTGCTTGAGAAGTTAAAGGAGATTGCTAATTGCTCAGAGTCTTCCATCTCATGGATGTCTTCCTTCCTTGGTCCTCGGACTGCAAGGGTATCTGTTGTGGCATTAAAGCACCACCTGACCTATTGTCTTGTGGTCTCCCCCAGGTTACCCGTCACTTCCCCACCCTTTTCAATATCTATATCCGCCCTCTTTTTGATTTGTTGGACAGTGGCAGAGTTAAATATACCAACTATGCTGTCGACACCTAGCTGGACTTTGAGTTGACGTGGAGTCACGATCTGGAGACAACCAACATCCACCACATAAATGGCATGATTCAAGACTGGATGGCTACCAATTCTCTGGCACTTAATAACAACAAAACATAGTTTATCATCATGGGCACGCCCAATGTATGAAAAACTGGATGCTAATTATGGGAAGTTTAAAATCGACAACTGTGTTATATCAGTTACCTTATTTGTGAAAACCTTAGGAGTCTATCTTGACTTGTGTCTCACAATGAAAAAGCATGTTGCACATGTTAAAGTCCCTTGTTCTTATACTATTAAATCGCTCATACAAATCAAGCCATATCTGTCTAGAACCAATGTATCTTTTGTGACATGTGCCTTAATCAATTCAAAACATTATTATTGCAACAGTTTATTGGTGGGCACTTCAGAAACCCATTTGAAAACTTTGCAGGGGTCCAGAAATTGAGCAGTGAGAGCTGTTTCGGGCTGGGCAGGATTGATCATGTTATTGAGGCTAGAACTGGATGCCTGCCCATCACCGAATATCACACAAAATCCTCTCCCTCACTCATAAATGTCTTGCTGGAAAAGCACCTAGCTATCTGTCAAAACGGCTACACAAGGCTCCTGCCATGAGAACACTTAGTTCCACTAGCAATAAGAAACCTCTTACTCCTCGGTTCAAATTGAAAACATTTGTTGGCACTGGCTTAGATGCATGCACACCTAGCTTGTGAAATGCCCTTCCCTCTAGTATATGTGTCATCTCATCCCTCTCTAGCTTTAAGAAGGCTATAAAAACCCGCTTCTTCAACTCAAATGACTAATTTGCCTCCTTTCATTGTGACTTCCTGATTTTGGATCCTGGCCTCTTCCCACTGGATTGTTTGTCTACTATGTGCACACTGAGGCACATGGGCATGTTGCATGTTAAAGGTAATACAATAATAATAATGATAATAATCCCAAAATGCTTTCAGTGATAATGTCAAGGAGCAGCAATAGAACTACGAAGACCAATAGGCCCTAAGCAAGCTGGGTAGCAGGATAAGTAGCTAGAAAGCTGAAAGTGGCAGAGAGCCCTACGAGACATCCCCAAGTGTTGCAACACACAAGGAGAACGTGTAGCAGTAAGTCCATATTTTCTGGCACACTTCCTTAAGCCACATTGCTGCAGTGAAATCTGCCGTTGTGTTACTGTGACTCTAGTGGGCTTTAAAACATTGCATATGCTTCCAACAGGTGGATAAGCCTGATAGTGCTTGTGCCATCTGTTATGCTTGAGCTAAAACATGGTGCTGGTGCGCAGTGTATTCTGGGGGCACTCAGAGCCATAAGGGATATTTACTTCATGCCTCAGTGGAAAGCTGTACATATTTTGCTGAGAGCTGAATGTACTTTGCTGAAGAAAACATGCTTTCCAAACCTGGAATGCAGTCAAGGACATTCTGCTGGGAAAGCTGGTTTTGTTATGTCTTGTTATGAGTTATGGGACTGTTTTCCGTGGCGTTTGGAGGAGGGAAGCGCTTTGCTCCTTGAGGTTACTGTCGGTTGACCCAGCTGGCAACCAACGGTTGCCCATCAATGCGCAAGTGCATTGCCAGAAGGTTCGAGAAATTACCACCCCTTTTTGAGGAGTGCATATATGCGGAACCCCTCAACGGTCAGACGGGACAAGTACAAAGACCTCAGTCGGAAGGGGGACACCTTTGTCCGGCATACCTGTTCGCTGTTGTGCTCTCGGCCTGGCTATTATCGGGGTCTTCCAGACGCTTCTGGCGAGATGAGGGATTCAGTTACGCCCACAGTGATGTATTTTCTTTTGAATTCTCTGTCTTTTCTGTGACTTATTTCTGTGTTATCACTTGTTGCTTCCAAGCTTTGAATAAATAGCCGTATAAGTGCTCATTATTTTCTAAGCGTGCGTATTGGTTGTAAGTCATTGCGTCGTCTACCTGCGTTTAAAGTATTGGCTCTGCAATTGCGCTGGTGATTAATGACTGTCCGTGTGTCATGATCTCTGCTTCCAAAAGGTCAGGGTTTTCCCAACTCCCTTGGAAGCAGATCCATAACCCAGGTTCCGAGTGCCAACCAGTCCCAATTGGGACCTTTTGGACCCAGACCTGGCGCCAGTGGCACCAGGCTCATAAATAAGCCCAGTCCCAGCGCTGGAAGCGCCGGGCTCATAATGCTTGGGTGGACTTACCTGTAGCAGACCATGCTGCTTACTTGCCTGCCAGTTGAGCCTCTGATCCTCTTCTGTTTGGAACTACTTTTCCTGTTGGGTGGGGCAGGAGCCACTCCCTAGGTTCAGAACACTGGAACTCTTCTGGAAAGCAGGAACTCTTTTCTTACCTAGGCGTGGCTGTGGAAGGAGACACCTAAGCACTACAGGAGGCTATTTAAACCACACCCGATGGATGAATCTTGCTTTGCGTTATTCTGCATCCTCTGCAGCAGAACGCTCATCGTGTCTTCTGCATCGGATCCTGGGCCTAAGGAAAAAGGCTTACCATCCTGAATCCAGTCTTCAGCAACACCTATAAAGACAAGAAAGAACAGGTTAGCATTACGGTCTTCAGTGACAGCGCTTCACTTACCTGGTCCATCGGCTGTCACCAACGCCTCGCGCTGCATTCCGGCATCTGAAAGACAAAAGCTTACCAGCTCTTCGCACGCTCCGGAGGCCTTCGGCGCTGCATCCCGCATCTGAAAGACAAAAAAAAGGTGCGTTTAAAGACATTGGGGAACTTTAATACTCACGTGCCATTACTCCTTTCCACATCTAACCCAGTGGGTATTCCGGCACCCTGCAGCCGCTCCGAAATAAAAAGACAGTTAGAGCGCATCGTGAAGCAGGCAACAAGCGCTTACTTACGTGCTTCCAGGCGCTTCCATTCATCACACGGGCTCCATCTTCAACTCACTTCAGCCCGTCATCCGCCATCGCCGGAACCCTGCAAAAACTAGAGACATCATTACTAAAGACTTTTAAAGACATTAGAATTACTCCAAACTTACCTTCGTGCAGTAAACGACGGACAGCAGTCCTCTGAAGTCAAGAGGCCTGCTCCCCTTATCCAGTGAAGAAACTGGTTACAGCACCCTGCCCCGAGGCAGATGGAGAGCACGGCGTTCACTTACCTAAGACATCTTACCCTTCGAGTCAGACATACAGTGCACAGAGGTCCAGCCCAAAGAGCCAGCCGTGTGTTACACATCACCTTTGAAGATACGGTATACGCCCAGTCAAGACCGGCGCCTCTACGGGAATCAGGTGAGCGTTACAGAACGCAAAGCCTACCGCAAAACTCCCGTCCAGGCGCTATGGAAACCTCGGATACCGACCAGCTAGCCCAGTTACTTGGGGAACTAAGGGCAGAAGTGCATGCAGCCCGTCAGGAAACGAACGCTCTAAGAAGGGAACTGATTATTTCCAAGGAGCGAACAGATGATCTCGCTAGACAATTGCTACAGTCACAAGCCGGACAGACCCCGTTACCCGCATCTGGGGGAAATCTTCCTTCTACATCCTCTTTGAATCCAGTGCAGATCAACCTACCTGGGAATGTACCTCTGGCTCCGCCAGAACGATTTTCTGGTGACCCAAAGAGGTTTGCAGTATTTATCAATCAGTGCCGGTTGCATTTCTTATGCCGGCCAGCAGCCTTTCCAACTGATCAAGCTAAAGTAGCTTTCGTGCTTTCGTACCTTAGTGGCAATGCGGCAGACTGGTCGATCCCTCTAGTAAATCAAGATGATCCGGTCCTCCATGATTTTCAAGCTTTTCAGCTCAGTATGGAAAAACTGTTCGCAAGACATTCACAGGGGCAGGCCTTGGACAATGAGCTTCTTTCGTTGCGACAAGGTAATCAAGACCTTTTGGCTTATATTGCGTCTTTCAACAGACTGATAGTGGAAACTCAATGGCCTGAGGACAAAAGGATTACGCTGTTTTATAGAGGTCTACGTGGAGAGCTCAAAGCTGTGTTAGCCCAAGTAGTGAATCCCCCACAAGATTGTTCGGACTATATAGACTTAGTCGTTCAAATAGATCACAGACTGCAGAACAGGAAGGCCGATCGTTCCAAGTTTGATGCTCGAGTATTTTCCAAACCGCCAACTCCTTCCAAAGGAGTAGACTCCGGGAAACCCATGCAAATAGGGGGCCTGAAAGGTCCTCTAACACAAAAGGAGCGGTAAAGGAGAAAACAGTTGCAATTATGCCTCTATTGCGGAAACTCAGGGCACTTTCTTCGAGACTGTCCGGTGAAACCTGCCAAGAAGGCAGTAGGAGCTGCAGTTACCAAAGTTACAAACTCTGAGCAGGGAAACGACCTCGCCCGACAAGAATAGAGGTCCTCTTGCCGAGCGTGAAAACCAGTTCCGTGACCTCGCATTTCGTGATACCTATGGTCCTCATTAACCCTGATAACCCGGATCGATTACATGCAATTGAAGCTTACGTCGACAGCGGTGCCATCGGCAATTATGTGGATCATGAAATGGTTTTGAGGATGAATCTAACTCTTTGTCCCAAGGCTGTAAAGGACGTCATTACTACGGTGGATGGAACGGAGATAGCCTCCGGACCAGTAACGCATACCACTCAAGAAGTGACGCTAGTAAGTCAAGATGGACACCATGAGAAGATCGTGTTCGATGTGATCAAGCCTCCTCAGTTTCAGATTATTCTAGGAATACCTTGGTTAGAGAAACACAATCCTCTGATCGATTGGCGAGCAAGAACGGTCCAGTTTCCAGAATGTGTCTCTACTTGTCACCCTCCACCTGGTGTTGCACTGGCAGCAATTTCTTCAGAGACTCCCCAGTTACCTCCCGAATACCTAGAATACCAAGATGTTTTCCGGAAGGACCAGGCTAACTCTCTACCTCCTCATAGGTCTTATGACTGCCAGATAGACCTGATACCTGGATCTACTCCTCCTTGTAGTAGAATTTATGCCCTCACCGAGCCTGAGAACCTTCACCTTCGACAATACCTGGATCAATACCTGGCAAATGGGTTTATTCGTCCTTCCAAGTCCCCTGCTTCTTCAGCTTTGTTCTTCGTTCCAAAAAAGGAAGGAGACCTTAGAACTTGTATAGATTATCGCTCCCTGAACCAGATCACCGTCAAGAATAGATATCCGTTACCTTTGATCCCTGAACTCCTGGACCAAGTCAGAAAAGCATGCATATATACAAAGCTGGATCTTAGAGGAGCCTACCACTTGGTACGAGTAAAAGAGGGCGATGAATGGAAGACGGCCTTCCGCACCAAATATGGGCTATTTGAATATCAGGTCATGCCCTTCGGACTTTGCAATGCCCCGGCCGCCTTTCAATATTTTATGAACGATGTCCTCAGAGAGCTCATAGATGTGTGTGTTGTTGTTTACATTGACGACATCCTCGTTTATTCTTCATCGGAATCTGAACATCGGAAAAACGTGAAAATGGTCCTCGAAAGATTGCGTCAACACAAACTTTTCGCTAAGTTGGAAAAATGTGTTTTCAACGTGACTGAAGTTGAATTCTTGGGATTCATATTATCACCTGGCCGAGTGCGTATGGATTCAAAGAAGGTCGATGCAGTTCTCAAATGGCCATCACCATCCTCCGTAAAAGGTGTGCAAAGCATGTTAGGCTTCGCTAACTTTTACCGCAGGTTTATCCCCGAATTTTCTCGAATAGTCCAGCCCATCACTGCCTTGTTAAAGAAAAACAAACGTTTTGAATGGTCTACCGAGGCGGAACAAGCTTTCCAGGATTTGAAGACAAAATTTATCTCTGCACCAATCTTAAAACACCCTCGCCCCGAACTCCCCTACATCGTGGAAACTGATTCTTCAAGCCTTGCCATGGGGGCAGTTCTATCACAAAAGGACCCGGTAACCAATCAGTTGCATCCCGTGGCATTTTGGTCCCGCAAATTCTCGCCTCCTGAAATCAATTACACGATTACTGACAAGGAACTTCTGGCTATCAAGTCTGCCTTTAAGGCTTGGCGGCATTATCTGCTGGGGGCCCGACACACCGTTACTGTGATTACGGATCACCGAAACCTGCAATATTTGAAAACCGCAAAAGCCCAATCCTCTAGACAACTCCGTTGGGCATTATTCTTTGCCGAGTTTGACTTCATAATTACCTATCGACCTGGTACAAAAAACGGTAAAGCTGATGCCCTTTCTCGGATGGGAGTGGAAGAACACTTGATAAACCCTAAACCTGTACCAATCATTCCCGAACAAAGAATTCTGGGTGTAATCGCCACACAATCCATAGAGGAAGTTAAGGATAAAGCCAGGCAACTTGTAACTCCAGCAGACATACAGAATTGGCATCTGCAGGGAAAGGACTTTGCAGTAAAGGACAACTTATTGTATTTCCAAGAACGATTATACCTGCCCAGCACAGATTTACAGAAAAAAGTAATCTCTTGTTATCACGATTCTTTAATGGAAGGACATCCCGGTATGGCCAAGACCTCAGAAAAGATCAAGCGCTACTTCTGGTGGCCGTCTTGGAAAAAAGATATCAGAGACTTTATAATGTCCTGTGGAGTATGCGCCCAAAACAAGAGTCAAAAGGAAAGACCAGCAGGCCTCTTACGCCCTATTGACATCCCACCTCGCCCTTGGCATACGCTTTCTATGGACTTCATCACCGATCTACCTCCATGCTCCGGATATAATACGATTCTAGTAATCGTGGACTTATTCTCCAAGATGGCGCATTTCATTCCGCTCAAAGGCTTGCCAACAGCAGCAACTCTGGCCCGAGAATTTCTCGAAAACATCGTCCGACTGTACGGTTTTCCTTCGGTTCTAATTTCGGATCGAGGTAGTCAATTTATTTCTCATTTTTGGCGAAGTTGCTGTCGGTCGGCTCAAATTGATGTGAGACTATCGACCAGTCACCACCCTCAGACCGACGGACAAACCGAGAGGACCAATCAAACTCTGGAACAGTATTTACGCTGCATGCTGCAACAAACTGAAAAAACTTGGAAAGACATCCTTTGGATAGCCGAATATGCCTACAATAACTCTGTCCATTCGGGAACTGGGAAAACCCCGTTTTTTCTTTTATACGGCAGTCACCCTCGAACCTCGGAGTTGGATCCCCTCCAAGATCTTGAAACACCAGCAGTAGACTACCTGCATTCTACAATCACCCAAGCCTTTAAGGAAGCTGTTTCTCACCTTCAAAGGGCTAAAGAACAATACAAGAAAGGAGCAGATCAACATCGGAAGGAAGCCCCTCAATATCAAGTAGGGGATCAAGTCTGATTATCCACCAAATATCTACCTCTAAAAGGGCCACGCACATTCAACCCAAGATACCTTGGTCCCTATTCCATCACTACCATACTAAACCCAGTAGCGGTCAAGTTGGACTTGCCCCCGCACATGAAGATACATCCGGTCTTCCATGTCTCTCTATTAAAACCCGTGCAACCTCAAACCCGACTAACTAAATCTCCAAAACCCATCCTAGTTGATGGAGAACTCGAGTTTGAAGTCAAAAGCATTCTGGACTCCAAGATCTCCAAATCTAAACTATTTTACCTAATTGACTGGAAAGGCTACGGCCCCCAAGAGAGATCCTGGGAACCTGCTGAATATGTCCACGCTCCTCGCCTAATCAAAAGATTTCACCGAACATTTCCTGACAAGCCAAAACCCCCGGAGAAGCCCGGTTTGGGAGGGGCCTTGAGGGGGGGTACTGTCATGATCTCTGCTTCCAAAAGGTCAGGGTTTTCCCAACTCCCTTGGAAGCAGATCCATAACCCAGGTTCCGAGTGCCAACCAGTCCCAATTGGGACCTTTTGGACCCAGTCCTGGCGCCAGTGGCACCAGGCTCATAAATATGCCCAGTCCCAGCGCTGGAAGCGCCGGGCTCATAATGCTTGGGTGGACTTACCTGTAGCAGACCATGCTGCTTACTTGCCTGCCAGTTGAGCCTCTGATCCTCTTCTGTTTGGAACTACTTTTCCTGTTGGGTGGGGCAGGAGCCACTCCCTAGGTTCAGAACACTGGAACTCTTCTGGAAAGCAGGAACTCTTTTCTTACCTAGGCGTGGCTGTGGAAGGAGACACCTAAGCACCACAGGAGGCTATTTAAACCACACCCGATGGATGAATCTTGCTTTGCGTTATTCTGCATCCTCTGCAGCAGAACGCTCATCGTGTCTTCTGCATCTGATCCTGGGCCTAAGGAAAAAGGCTTACCATCCTGAATCCAGTCTTCAGCAACACCTATAAAGACAAGAAAGAACAGGTTAGCATTACGGTCTTCAGTGACAGCGCTTAACTTACCTGGTCCATCGGCTGTCACCAACGCCTCGCGCTGCATTCCGGCATCTGAAAGACAAAGGCTTACCTACTCTTCGTGCGCTCCGGAGGTCTTCGCACTGCATTCCGGCATCTGAAACACAAAAGCTTACCAGCTCTTCGCACGCTCCGGAGGCCTTCGGCGCTGCATCCCGCATCTGAAAGACAAAACAAAGGTGCGTTTAAAGTCATTGGGGAACTTTAATACTCACGTGCCATTACTCCTTTCCACATCTAACCCAGTGGGTATTCCGGCACCCTGCAGCCGCTCCGAACTTGTACCTGCAAAATAAAAAGACAGTTAGAGCGCATCGTGAAGCAGGCAACAAGCGCTTACTTACGTGCTTCCAGGCGCTTCCATTCATCACACGGGCTCCATCTTCAACTCACTTCAGCCCGTCATCCGCCATCGCCGGAACCCTGCAAAACAAGAGACATCATTACTAAAGACTTTTAAAGACATTAGAATTACTCGAAACTTACCGTTCGTGCAGTAAACGACGGACAGCAGTCCTCTGAAGTCAAGAGGCCTGCTCCCCTTATCCAGTGAAGAAACTGATTACAGCACCCTGCCCCGAGGCAGATGGAGAGCACGGCGTTCACTTACCTAAGACATCTTACCCTTCGAGTCAGACATACAGTGCACAGAGGTCCAGCCCAAAGAGCCAGCCGTGTGTTACACATCACCTTTGAAGATACGGTATACGCCCAGTCAAGACCGGCGCCTCTACGGGAATCAGGTGAGCGTTACAGAACGCAAAGCCTACCGGAAAACTCCCGTCCAGGCGCTATGGAAACCTCGGATACCGACCAGCTAGCCCAGTTACTTGGGGAACTAAGGGCAGAAGTGCATGCAGCCCGTCAGGAAACTAACGCTCTAAGAAGGGAACTGATTATTTCCAAGGAGCGAACAGATGATCTCGCTAGACAATTGCTACAGTCACAAGCCGGACAGACCCCGTTACCCGCATCTGGGGGAAATCTTCCTTCTACATCCTCTTTGAATCCAGTGCAGATCAACCTACCTGGGAATGTACCTCTGGCTCCGCCCGAACGATTTTCTGGTGACCCAAAGAGATTTGCAGTATTTATCAATCAGTGCCGGTTGCATTTCTTATGCCGGCCAGCAGCCTTTCCAACTGATCAAGCTAAAGTAGCTTTCGTGCTTTCGTACCTTAGTGGCAATGCGGCAGACTGGTCGATCCCTCTAGTAAATCAAGATGATCCGGTCCTCCATGATTTTCAAGCTTTTCAGCTCAGTATGGAAAAACTGTTCGCAAGACATTCACAGGGGCAGGCCTTGGACAATGAGCTTCTTTCGTTGCGACAAGGTAATCAAGACCTTTTGGCTTATATTGCGTCTTTCAACAGACTGATAGTGGAAACTCAATGGCCTGAGGACAAAAGGATTACGCTGTTTTTAATAGAGGTCTACGTGGAGAGCTCAAAGATGTGTTAGCCCAAGTAGTGAATCCCCCACAAGATTGTTCGGACTATATAGACTTAGTCGTTCAAATAGATCACAGACTGCAGAACAGGAAGGCCGATCGTTCCAAGTTTGATGCTCGAGTATTTTCCAAACCGCCAACTCTTTCCAAAGGAGTAGACTCCGGGGAACCCATGCAAATAGGGGGCCTGAAAGGTCCTCTAACACAAAAGGAGCGGGAAAGGAGAAAACAGTTGCAATTATGCCTCTATTGCGGAAACTCAGGGCACTTTCTTCGAGACTGTCCGGTGAAACCTGCCAAGAAGGCAGTAGGAGCTGCAGTTACCAAAGTTACAAACTCTGAGCAGGGAAACGACCTCGCCCGACAAGAATAGAGGTCCTCTTGCCGAGCGTGAAAACCAGTTCCGTGACCTCGCATTTCGTGATACCTATGGTCCTCATTAGCCCTGATAACCCGGATCGATTACATGCAATTGAAGCTTACGTCGACAGCGGTGCCATCGGCAATTATGTGGATCATGAAATGGTTTTGAGGATGAATCTAACTCTTTGTCCCAAGGCTGTAAAGGACGTCATTACTACGGTGGATGGAACGGAGATAGCCTCCGGACCAGTAACGCATACCACTCAAGAAGTGACGCTAGTAAGTCAAGATGGACACCATGAGAAGATCGTGTTCGATGTGATCAAGGCTCCTCAGTTTCAGATTATTCTAGGAATACCTTGGTTAGAGAAACACAATCCTCTGATCGATTGGCGAGCAAGAACGGTCCAGTTTCCAGAATGTGTCTCTACTTGTCACCCTCCACCTGGTGTTGCACTGGCAGCAATTTCTTCAGAGACTCCCCAGTTACCTCCCGAATACCTAGAATACCAAGATGTTTTCCGGAAGGACCAGGCTAACTCTCTACTTCCTCATAGGTCTTATGACTGCCAGATAGACCTGATACCTCGATCTACTCCTTCTTGTAGTAGAATTTATGCCCTCACCGAGCCTGAGAACCTTCACCTTCGACAATACCTGGATCAATACCTGGCAAATGGGTTTATTCGTCCTTCCAAGTCCCCTGCTTCTTCAGCTTTGTTCTTCGTTCCAAAAAAGGAAGGAGACCTTAGAACTTGTATAGATTATCGCTCCCTGAACCAGATCACCGTCAAGAATAGATATCCGTTACCTTTGATCCCTGAACTCCTGGACCAAGTCAGAAAAGCATGCATATATACAAAGCTGGATCTTAGAGGAGCCTACCACTTGGTACGAGTAAAAGAGGGCGATGAATGGAAGACGGCCTTCCGCACCAAATATGGGCTATTTGAATATCAGGTCATGCCCTTCGGACTTTGCAATGCCCCGGCCGCCTTTCAATATTTTATGAACGATGTCCTCAGAGAGCTCATAGATGTGTGTGTTGTTGTTTACATTGACGACATCCTCGTTTATTCTTCATCGGAATCTGAACATCGGAAACACGTGAAAATGGTCCTCGAAAGATTGCGTCAACACAAACTTTTCGCTAAGTTGGAAAAATGTGTTTTCAACGTGACTGAAGTTGAATTCTTGGGATTCATATTATCACCTGGCGGAGTGCGTATGGATTCAAAGAAGGTCGATGCAGTTCTCAAATGGCCATCACCATCCTCCGTAAAAGGTGTGCAAAGCATGTTAGGCTTCGCTAACTTTTACCGCAGGTTTATCCCCAAATTTTCTCGAATAGTCCAGCCCATCACTGCCTTGTTAAAGAAAAACAAACGTTTTGAATGGTCTACCGAGGCGGAACAAGCTTTCCAGGATTTGAAGACTAAATTTATCTCTGCACCAATCTTAAAACACCCTCGCCCCGAACTCCCCTACATCGTGGAAACTGATTCTTCAAGCTTTGCCATGGGGGCAGTTCTATCACAAAAGGACCCGGTAACCAATCAGTTGCATCCCGTGGCATTTTGGTCCCGCAAATTCTCGCCTCCTGAAATCAATTACACGATTACTGACAAGGAACCTCTGGCTATCAAGTCTGCCTTTAAGGCTTGGCAGCATTATCTGCTGGGGGCCCGACACACCGTTACTGTGATTACGGATCACCGAAACCTGCAATATTTGAAAACCGCAAAAGCCCAATCCTCTAGACAACTCCGTTGGGCATTATTCTTTGCCGAGTTTGACTTCATAATTACCTATCGACCTGGTACAAAAAACGGTAAAGCTGATGCCCTTTCTCGGATGTGAGTGGAAGAACACTTGATCAACCCTAAACCTGTACCAATCATTCCCGAACAAAGAATTCTGGGTGTAATCGCCACACAATCCATAGAGGAAGTTAAGGATAAAGCCAGGCAACTTGTAACTCCAGCAGACATACAGAATTGGCATCTGCAGGGAAAGGACTTTGCAGTAAAGGACAACTTATTGTATTTCCAAGAACGATTATACCTGCCCAGCACAGATTTACAGAAAAAAGTAATCTCTTGTTATCACGATTCTTTAATGGAAGGACATCCCGGTATGGCCAAGACTGTTATGCAATACTAGAACCTTAGGCTAGTTACAAGAACTCCCGATTGAATAGGTTTGGAGGTCTTACCTGAGCAGACTGATATGTTCAACGGGAAAGCAAATGCTGAGCTCAAGAATCTCCCCGACCAATGCGTCAACCTCTCAACCGGTAGGAAAACTCAGCGTGAGAGGTACGCACTAGTCAGGGAAACCCTCTGGGGAAGAAAACCCTGGTCGAGCGCAGGATCCGAAGATTGGAGTGTGGTTTGAGTGTGGTTCGCAGGCTGATGACTCCTATTCGATCATGGCGTTGAGTATCGGAAGACTGCTTCTGGAGAGGGGAGAGATGAGAAGCGAAGAGATGAATAGTAGCAGTACAGGAAGGGAAATGGGTAAAAACAGGCAGGAGACTGATTTCCCTGACCTCTTAACCAGCCGGATTAGAAATACCAGGAGAGAAGCCGAGAATACGGGACACAGAGAGTGGTAACTGGAACACTAGTCTGTAAGAAGAAAGTAAAGGTAAGTAGAATCAGATCCTAAAATACTCGAAGAAGGAAGGGACTTGGACGAGAGTTTTTGTTAATACCCAGAATGCAGTAACTCGAGAACTCTGAGGCAGCGTTTCAGAATGAGACGCTAGATGAATCCGGGGAATATGTATCTGCCAAGAATGCTGGATAGAGGATCTGGAAGGTCAAGAGAAGAGGGGTTAGTAATGGTAGAGGTAGAGGCTTTACGAAGGATTGAGATTGCCTAGTTGCGAACTCACGGAGCATCCGCTAGCACAGTAGCGACGCGAAGAGCTGGAAGTCTCCATGGCCTATGAAGAGTCACGTGAGCGGTACGCCGTACCTCTGGCGAACGTGAGAGGACTGGAACGGCAATAGCGGAACCGTTCGTACTGCGATCCACCATCTTGGAGGTACCATTCCGAACGGAACCGCAGAGCCGGCTTCTAGACCAAAGGGACCAGCGCTTC
Organism: Ambystoma mexicanum; assembly: GCF_040938575.1. Classification (NCBI taxonomy): domain Eukaryota; kingdom Metazoa; phylum Chordata; class Amphibia; order Caudata; family Ambystomatidae; genus Ambystoma; species Ambystoma mexicanum. The sequence goes on along the minus strand of NC_090926.1, from coordinate 995,513,932 downwards.
GTGAGTGTAACAGTATGCCCCCTTCTCCTGGGGGGCGACCCTGGTTTCCCTGGATGCAACCTAAAGAATCGTCGGACCAGACGTGGAGCATGAACTCCAGAGGCCGGCTCCCACGTTCTTTCTGCAGGGGAGTACCCCTTCCAGTCCACCAAGAACTGTAGCCTCCCCCTCCGATAACGGGAATCACAGATACTGGCGACTTCATATTCTGGACCAGTATCGGTAGAGATAGGAGGAGGAGGGGTACAATCCGACCGGTGAAATCGATCCGGTACTGTCAACCGAATCTGGGAGAGGTGAAAAACAGGATGAATCCGGGACCATGACGAGGGCAAATCGAGCTTGACTGCCGCAGAACCCACCATCGATAAGATCCTGAATGGACCGAAGAACCTAGGGGATAACTTGGAAGGGACCAGATGCCGGGGAAGAAAGCGAGAAGCCAACCAAACAGTATCTCCCGGGCTCAAAGGTGGGACGTCTTGGCGATGTTTATCAGCAGTCCGCTTGGCCCTATCTTGAGCCATTCGTAATGAGACTCTAGCCGATTTATGTCCTTCTTGTATTTCGGAAATAAGGCCATCCACTCCTGGACAACTAGAAGGGGATAAAGGGACAGAAGGAACAAAGGAAGGATGGAATCCATAAGTACAATGGAAAGGGCTAGTATGAAGGGCCGAATGAAGGGCATTGTTATATGCAAATTCGGCTAAAGGCAACAAGTCCAACCAATTGTCTTGGGCGGCTGATGTGAAACACCGTAGATAGGCCTCCAAGGTTTGGTTAAGGCGTTCCGTCTGTCCGTTCGTCTGTGGGTGATATCCCGAGCTGAGAGCCCGCTTGATTTCTAAGACTTGGCAAACCTTTTCCCAAAACTTGGAGGTGTATTGAGGGCCCCTATCGGAGACCACTGTGTCCGGTAGGCCATGTCTGGAGAAAATTTCAGAAAGGAAAATCTTAGACATTTCCCCAGCCCCAGGCAGCTTGTTCATGGGAGTGAAATGTGCCAATTTCGTAAGATAATCAATGGTGACCATTATGGCGGTCTTGTTGCGTGAGGGAGGAAGATCTACTATAAAGTCGGTAGAGATCACTTGCCAAGGTTTCTCTGGAATCGGCATCCGGGTGAGCAGCCCCAAAGGTGGAGTTCTGGGATTCTTGGATTGGGAACAAACGATGCAGGCTGCTACATAGTCCTGTACATCCTTGCGGACTTCCGGCCACCAAAAATATCTTAGCACTAGGTTCAAAGTGCCTTGAACGCCTCGATGCCCAGCGGCCCGAGAGTCGTGACACATTCGTAATACTTCATGCTGCAACTCTGAAGTAGGGATGAAGACTTGCGATTTGTGAAAGAAAAAGGAATCGTCCTGGGAAAGATGGTAAGTACTGGCTGTCTTCTTGCAGGCGTCAAGGTTAGAAACCGATGCAGTCCTCAATTCGCTTAAGAAGTCGGTGATGACAGCGATGAATCTTGCTTTGGGGAACAATTGTTCAGAGCTGAATTGGGAGACAGGAACGTCCTTACGAGAGAGAGCATCCGCCCTCTGGTTTTGTTTTCCTGGAAGAATAGTGAATTCGATCCGGAATGGAAGGAAGAAATACGCCCAACGTGCTTGTCGGCTGTTGGTTGTATGTGCATTCTGTAGGACCCTGAGATTTTGATGATCTGTTCGTACCACCACAGGAAAGGGTGAACCTAGTAACAAGTGTCTCCACTCTTCAAACGCCCTTTTTATAGCCAACAATTCTTTTTCGAGCACAGAGTAGTTCTGTTCCGAAGCATTGAAGGTTTTAGAAAGATATGCAACTGGTCTTTCATCTCTTTGGTCGGTTTGTTGGAGTAAGACCGCGCCCAGAGCATGATGAGATGCATCAGTTTCCACAAAAAACTGTTTATTCTGGTCGGGGGTAATCAAACAGGATGCAGAAGTGAACAAGGATTTAAGTGTTTGAAATGCAGAATCGGTGGATTTATCCCAAACAAACGGAATTCCCTTCTTTAACAGTCGAGTCAGGGGCAGAATAATATCCGAAAAGTTAGGGATGAATTTCCTATAGAAATTAGCAAAACCTAAAAACCGTTGGATCTCCTTAACGTTAGAAGGTATGGGCCAATCAACCACAGCGGAGATCTTTTTTGGATCCATGGAAATGCCTTGGGCTGACATCACAAACCCGAGATAGGTTACCTGTCTTTGGTGAAATTCACATTTAGATGCTTTACAGTACAGCTGATTTGACTGCAGTCGTTTGAGTACAGTTTCTACATGTATCAGGTGTTCTTCTTGAGAGTAGGAGTATACTAAGATGTCGTCTAAGTAGATGATTACAAAATGGAATAGAATATCTGCGAACAGATGGTCCATGAAACGCTGGAACACAGCAGGTGCGTTCACCAATCCAAAAGGCATGACGTGATACTCAAAATGCCCAAATGGGGTTCGAAATGCTGTCTTCCATTCGTCTCCAGGGGCAATCCGGATGAGATGGTATGCTCCGCGAAGGTCCAGTTTAGTATAAAAGGAAGCTCCTCGGACTGCCTCCAAGATGTCAGGGATTAAAGGCATAGGATATTTATCTGCCACTGTGATTTTGTTAAGACCCCTGTAGTCAATACAAGGTCGAAGTTCATTAGTCTCCTTCTTTGGAATGAAGAAGAGAGAGGCTCCGGCCGGGGAAACCGACTCAGTAATGAGCCCGTTCCTTAAATTGGTTTGGAGATATTCTTTGAGGACTACCTTTTCTTGTTGGGAAAGGACATACATCCTCCCAAACGGGATAGGTTTGTCCGGAAGAAGTTCAATGTGACAGTCATCTCTTCTATGAGGCGGTAGAGTAGGGAACTGGGGATTGGAAAAGACAGACTGATACTTAGAATAGCATTCCGGAACAATCTCCAAGTTGTTTATTGAGGATACTGGTGAAGGGATCGAGTTTTCAGTCGGGATGTAGATGCCAACTGATTCCTTGGCTAAACAATGGCTGACACAGTATTCCGAGCCGAGGAAAAGAGTACCTGCTGTCCAATTTATAAAGGGGTTATGTCTCCTTAACCAGGGGAGACCCAATATAATGGGGAAATGGGCTGCCTTGATTAAATCGAAAGATAAGGTCTCTTTATGAGAGGCAATTTGACAGACAACAGGTTCTGTCTGTTCTCGGATAGGACCAGAACTTAGTGGATGTCCGTCCACTCCTTGAATAGGAGTGACCATCGCTTTGGGTATACAGTTAATTCCATGTTTATTGGCCCATTGGTCATCAATGAAATTCCCTGCAGCACCGCAATCTATCAGAGCAGGTATGTTCTGTACCATCTGAGTGTGAAAAACAAGAGTAACAGAAATAATAACCATGTTTTGAGTGGTTGCTACTGAGTCCAGATTTACAGGGATTCTCTTCGGGGAATCAGAATCTTGCGCCCCTACCGTTGTTCCCCCTGCGGTAGGGCTTTGAAGTTTCCCGACCCCTTGGCTGGAGTGCGTCGGGGGGGAACTAAAGGACAATCTCGTAACTTATGAGACGAAGCTCCGCAATACATGCATAGTCCCATACTCTTCCTTCTCTCTTTCTCACCTATCGATAGGGGCCCTCTCACTGTTCCTATTTGCATAGGCTCGTCTGAAGTGATAGCTTTATTTGTTACGGGGGGATAATCGAGTTGAGATCGTATGCCTCTAGTTTTCTTCTTTTCAAAAGAACGTTCATGTAAGCGGTAATCGATTTGCATGATGAGTGTGATCATATCCGCTAGATTTGCCGGACGCGGAACCTTAGCTACCTCATCCTTTAATTCGTCTGAAAGTCCTCGTCGGAATAAGGTGAGCAACCCATCGTCTGGCCATCCTGACTCAGAGGAAAGCTGTTTGAAGAGAGTGATATAGGTAAGTAGGTCTTTGTTACCTTGTCTAAGATCTAACAGTCTTTCTTGCGTGGATACCGAGATCTCTTGTCTACTAAACATTGCTTTCAAACTGTTGGTGAAAGCAGAATAAGAGTCCAAGATCACATTATTAGAGGTCACTAAAGGTGTAGCCCAGGCCAAAGCAGGTCCGGCCAAATGAGAAATCACAAAGCCAATCTTATCTTTGTCTGTTGGAAAGAAGCGGGACTTGAAGGTAAATTGCACAGTGCAGCTATCAAGAAACTCCTTGAGTTTGTGTGGGTCTCCGTCAAACTTGCCTGTATTCAAACATACTGGAGGAGAGTCTGAGAAGGCACGAGTAACCTGTTGTCGTAATTGGGCATTATCCTGTTTAAGAGCTTGTATCTCTAGGGACATTGATTGCATGGCGGCAATTAGTTGTTGCATTTGCTGTTCCATTGAATCACAGTCTGCCGTAGCCTTATTTTATATTTTTATTTTTGGCGTCGCTAACTGTTATGCAATACTAGAACCTTAGGCTAGTTACAAGAACTCCCGATTGAATAGGTTTGGAGGTCTTACCTGAGCAGACTGATATGTTCAACGGGAAAGCAAATGCTGAGCTCAAGAATCTCCCCGACCAATGCGTCAACCTCTCAACCGGTAGGAAAACTCAGCGTGAGAGGTACGCACTAGTCAGGGAAACCCTCTGGGGAAGAAAACCCTGGTCGAGCGCAGGATCCGAAGATTGGAGTGTGGTTTGAGTGTGGTTCGCAGGCTGATGACTCCTATTCGATCATGGCGTTGAGTATCGGAAGACTGCTTCTGGAGAGGGGAGAGATGAGAAGCGAAGAGATGAATAGTAGCAGTACAGGAAGGGAAATGGGTAAAAACAGGCAGGAGACTGATTTCCCTGACCTCTTAACCAGCCGGATTAGAAATACCAGGAGAGAAGCCGAGAATACGGGACACAGAGAGTGGTAACTGGAACACTAGTCTGTAAGAAGAAAGTAAAGGTAAGTAGAATCAGATCCTAAAATACTCGAAGAAGGAAGGGACTTGGACGAGAGTTTTTGTTAATACCCAGAATGCAGTAACTCGAGAACTCTGAGGCAGCGTTTCAGAATGAGACGCTAGATGAATCCGGGGAATATGTATCTGCCAAGAATGCTGGATAGAGGATCTGGAAGGTCAAGAGAAGAGGGGTTAGTAATGGTAGAGGTAGAGGCTTTACGAAGGATTGAGATTGCCTAGTTGCGAACTCACGGAGCATCCGCTAGCACAGTAGCGACGCGAAGAGCTGGAAGTCTCCATGGCCTATGAAGAGTCACGTGAGCGGTACGCCGTACCTCTGGCGAACGTGAGAGGACTGGAACGGCAATAGCGGAACCGTTCGTACTGCGATCCACCATCTTGGAGGTACCATTCCGAACGGAACCGCAGAGCCGGCTTCTAGACCAAAGGGACCAGCGCTTCGTGAGTGTAACAAAGACCTCAGAAAAGATCAAGCGCTACTTCTGGTGGCCGTCTTGGAAAAAAGATATCAGAGACTTTATAATGTCCTGTGGAGTATGCGCCCAAAACAAGAGTCAAAAGGAAAGACCAGCAGGCCTCTTACGCCCTATTGACATCCCACCTCGCCCTTGGCATACGCTTTCTATGGACTTCATCACCGAATCTACCTCCATGCTCCGGATATAATACGATTCTAGTAATCGTGGACTTATTCTCCAAGATGGCGCATTTCATTCCGCTCAAAGGCTTGCCAACAGCAGCAACTCTGGCCCGAGAATTTCTCGAAAACATCGTCCGACTGCACGGTTTTCCTTCGGTTCTAATTTCGGATCGAGGTAGTCAATTTATTTCTCATTTTTGGCGAAGTTGCTGTCGGTCAGCTCAAATTGATGTGAGACTATCGACCAGTCACCACCCTCAGACCGACGGACAAACCGAGAGGACCAATCAAACTCTGGAACAGTATTTACGCTGCATGCTGCAACAAACTGAAAAAACTTGGAAAGACATCCTTTGGATAGCCGAATATGCCTACAATAACTCTGTCCATTCGGGAACTGGGAAAACCCCGTTTTTTCTTTTATACGGCAGTCACCCTCGAACCTCGGAGTTGGATCCCCTCCAAGATCTTGAAACACCAGCAGTAGACTACCTGCATTCTACAATCACCCAAGCCTTTAAGGAAGCTGTTTCTCACCTTCAAAGGGCTAAAGAACAATACAAGAAAGGAGCAGATCAACATCGGAAGGAAGCCCCTCCATATCAAGTAGGGGATCAAGTCTGGTTGTCCACCAAATATCTACCTCTAAAAGGGCCACGCACATTCAACCCAAGATACCTTGGTCCCTATTCCATCACTACCATACTAAACCCAGTAGCGGTCAAGTTGGACTTGCCCCCGCACATGAAGATACATCCGGTCTTCCACGTCTCTCTATTAAAACCCGTGCAACCTCAAACCCGACTAACTAAATCTCCAAAACCCATCCTAGTTGATGGAGAACTCGAGTTTGAAGTCAAAAGCATTCTGGACTCCAAGATCTCCAAATCTAAACTATTTTACCTAATTGACTGGAAAGGCTACGGCCCCCAAGAGAGATCCTGGGAACCTGCTGAATATGTCCACGCTCCTCGCCTAATCAAAAGATTTCACCAAACATTTCCTGACAAGCCAAAACCCCCGGAGAAGCCCGGTTTGGGAGGGGCCTTGAGGGGGGGTACTGTCATGATCTCTGCTTCCAAAAGGTCAGGGTTTTCCCAACTCCCTTGGAAGCAGATCCATAACCCAGGTTCCGAGTGCCAACCAGTCCCAATTGGGACCTTTTGGACCCAGTCCTGGCGCCAGTGGCACCAGGCTCATAAATATGCCCAGTCCCAGCGCTGGAAGCGCCGGGCTGATAATGCTTGGGTGGACTTACCTGTAGCAGACCATGCTGCTTACTTGCCTGCCAGTTGAGCCTCTGATCCACTTCTGTTTGGAACTACTTTTCCTGTTGGGTGGGGCAGGAGCCACTCCCTAGGTTCAGAACACTGGAACTCTTCTGGAAAGCAGGAACTCTTTTCTTACCTAGGCGTGGCTGTGGAAGGAGACACCTAAGCACTACAGGAGGCTATTTAAACCACACCCGATGGATGAATCTTGCTTTGCGTTATTCTGCATCCTCTGCAGCAGAACGCTCATCGTGTCTTCTGCATCTGATCCTGGGCCTAAGGAAAAAGGCTTACCATCCTGAATCCAGTCTTCAGCAACACCTATAAAGACAAGAAAGAACAGGTTAGCATTACGGTCTTCAGTGACAGCGCTTCACTTACCTGGTCCATCGGCTGTCACCAACGCCTCGCGCTGCATTCCGGCATCTGAAAGACAAAGGCTTACCTACTCTTCGTGCGCTCCGGAGGTCTTCGCACTGCATTCCGGCATCTGAAAGACAAAAGCTTACCAGCTCTTCGCACGCTCCGGAGGCCTTCGGCGCTGCATCCCGCATCTGAGAGACAAAACAAAGGTGCGTTTAAAGACATTGGGGAACTTTAATACTCACGTGCCATTACTCCTTTCCACATCTAACCCAGTGGGTATTCCGGCACCCTGCAGCCGCTCCGAACTTGTACCTGCAAAATAAAAAGACAGTTAGAGCGCATCGTGAAGCAGGCAACAAGCGCTTACTTACGTGCTTCCAGGCGCTTCCATTCATCACACGGGCTCCATCTTCAACTCACTTCAGCCCGTCATCCGCCATCGCCGGAACCCTGCAAAAACAAGAGACATCATTACTAAAGACTTTTAAAGACATTAGAATTACTCGAAACTTACCGTTCGTGCAGTAAACGACGGACAGCAGTCCTCTGAAGTCAAGAGGCCTGCTCCCCTTATCCAGTGAAGAAACTGGTTACAGCACCCTGCCCCGAGGCAGATGGAGAGCACGGCGTTCACTTACCTAAGACATCTTACCCTTCGAGTCAGACATACAGTGCACAGAGGTCCAGCCCAAAGAGCCAGCCGTGTGTTACACATCACCTTTGAAGATACGGTATACGCCCAGTCAAGAGCGGCGCCTCTACGGGAATCAGGTGAGCGTTACACCGTGCACTCTGGGCGAGCAATACATTTTGGCGCTGTAAGCAGGAAATTTGTGATGAATTGTTCCAAATATTAAAGAATCTGTTTGAACGCAGATAGGCTTTGTTTACATTGCAAGCAAAAGTAATTTGGCAGCGAGTGTTGAATTGTGTTAATGTTTTTTTTTTTTTTTTTTGGTGTGTGCGTGCCTGCGCGAATGACTGCAGTGTGGAAAGGAAAAAATATATAGATATAAAGAGGTTTTGTACAGTATTGCAATGATGAATAGTTTGTTCAGGAAAAAGAGCGTTCCCGCTGGCGGTGAATGTTCTGATGTTATCATTCCAGGCCGGGCTAAGAGCCCATATGATAAATTGGCCCAGGTGTGGGCATGCGGCGCGGGGATAAGTGAAACATGGGATCAGGGTTTGGGAGATGCTGATCCGTCTGATGTAATGTTGTGCTTACAACAAGTTTCAGTGGAAAGGGGAAGGGAATGCACTGTGCTGGGTAGGCCGGGTTGGGTCCTCCTGCATGCCTATAGGAAAATACATCAAAGGAATTTGGAAATCAAAAATGATATTTTGCGATTGGAAAGAGAGCTGGCTGCAGAAAGGCAGACTGCGTTAATGCAGCAGATTCAAATGAAACTTTTTAAAGATAAGGCTGACACATACCAGGCCGTGGCCGAGAGGGCAGCAGTCAGAGTAGCCCGGTATAAGTATAGGAATAGACGGGGAGGGGTCAACCAAAGAAAGGTGGCAGCTGTAATCGCTACCGCCGGTGTGGACTGGGATCCGGATTATTGGGATGGAGATATTTTTGACTCAACCAGTCCAGAGAGTAGTTCAGCAAATGAGTCAGACCCCAAAATGGAAATTAAGCAGAAGACAGTGGTTGCTAAGCCAGTTAGAAGACGGCGAGCCGGGCCCCACCCGCACAATCCTGCAGACGGGGTTGTGGATTTAACCACGCTGGAGGATTACACCCAGCAGGAGGTTGGGGAAATTATTACCCATTTGAGGCAAAAATCAGGAGAACCTTTATCGACATGGATAGTGAGGTTGCTAGATGGGGGCGCTGTGGGGTTGTTGGTAGATTCCACAGACGCGTTTTCTACCCTTGTCAACTGACACCAATGTACAAGAAGTCTTAATGGCAGGGCCGCCCCCTGATGAGAATGGCCAAGATTCACAGGTGTCTTTGTTGCACTTAGCAGCCCAAGCATGTAACCGTAAATACCCCATTACCACAGATTGGCCTAGCGAGGAAACAAAGTGATATACTTTGAAAGAGGCAATTCAAAAGGTCAGAGAGCATGCTATGAAAGAGGCAATTCACGTAGATGCTCCAGGACACATGGGGGCCGTGCCACTCTCAGTTTCAATTAGAAATATGGTGATCAGAACTGCACCGCATGCATACAAAAGTATCATTATGACTTTGCTCGTAGGTATGATGGGCAAACCCACTGATGAGGTAGTGGATGCCATTTGGCAACTGGCAGATTTAGGCGAGTGGGACAAGAGTGATGACAAGCCACGGGAGAGAGAGGGGCGTAGTGAGAGAAGAACTGAAGGCAGGAGGCAAGATAGTCGAGACTCCCGAGTGTCCAGAAAGGACATGTTTTTGGCTTTGTTAAAAGATGGAGTGCCACGAGAAGAAATTGATGGCATTGAAACTAGGGTAATGTATGAATTAGACAAAAAGAGAGGGCTTGCTGCCAAAGAGCGCTATAAACAGGTTAAGAAACAGGTAGTAACCAAGCCACAGGGGGACACCTCACCTTCCGCTCCTCCTGAGGAAGAACAAGAAGAATGGTCTATGGGGACACCTTCCCCGTACCAGCCAACATACGCTGATTTGAGGAAGGTGGTGAGTGCAATGCTAGAGGCAGAGTCAAGTCACACTCATTCAAAATTTTGCTAGGGTTACGGCCAAGCTCCGGCAGCGTCTGCTCGCATAAAAGTTGATAGGCGGCCCCATGTTAATGTTAAGATTTTTTGGGGGCCAGGAAATATGCAAGGGGTGCGAGCATTGATAGACACCGGGGCGGAGGCCTCTCTGATTCATGGCAATCCAGCACGATTCAACGGCAGACAATTTACTATTACAGGTCTCGGGGGAAAGGAGACCCCCGCAGTACAAACGGAAGTGGAGATGAAAATAGGCAATTTGAATAGGCAGAAATACCAAGTGTTGATTGTCCCAATACCTGAGTACATAATTGGCTTTGACATTCTGGAAGGATTGACTTTGGGACTGGGAGGTAAAACGTACCAGTTTGGGGTGAGTGCATTGACCTGCACACCCATTACCGTAAGCAAATTGAAGATGCCCCCAGTGCAAGTGCCTGTGGCAACCAAGCGGGTATCAATGAAGCAATACCGCATTCCTGGGGGGCACAAGGAAATTTCAGACACCATCAAAGGGTATGTGGAGGCGGGTGTGTTACGCCCTATCACTACCGCATGGAACAATCCTTTCTGGCCTATTAAAAAGGGGGATGGGTCTTGGAGGATGACAGTGGATTACCGTGAGTTGAATAAACACACTCCTCCCTTAGTGTCCACGGTCCCAGATGCCATTACCTTGATTGAGAATGTCCAAAAGTTTGAGGGGACTTGATATGCAGTGGTAGATTTAGCCAATGCATTTTTCTCTGTGCCAATTGCTCAAGAGTGCCAAGAGCAGTTTGCATTTTCTTGGAGCGGGTCGTCAGTACACCTTTACAAGGTTACCTATGGGGTACATACATAGCCCGACTATCTGTCAACCGCTGGTGGCAGAGCACTTAGACAAGACACCGTGTAAACCTGACATACAAATCTCTCACTACATTGATGATATTTTGATTCAGGGCAAGGATGAGCGCAGTATGCAAAACCAGTTAGAAGTCATTATGTGTCAAGATTCCACAAGTGATAGGGGGAAGTATGCAATGCCCCAGTACTGTGGATGGTGGGAATCACAGGAATAAAGCAATCCAGAGGTTAAAACCTCTCTATTTCAGGACCTTGCTTCGTGTTTCATGCAGGCAAAAAGCTAGGTGTAGGCAAACCAGGCTCCTAGCCCTTAAATCTAAAGAAAGAAGCAACAAGACTACAACTCCCAGCAGCCTCGCGTGTACGAGAGTCATCGGGAAGCATCAGGGCAAGGCCTTGCTGAAAGCGCATGCGCGCCGGTAACACGTGGGAAGAGACAAGACGTGTTACCAGCGGGCTCCTGCAGGCAACTATCAGCGGGGCCACACCCCGCCTGCGACTTCTGCAGGCCCCGCTGAATTCTCCAGATAAGTGCATCTTTCAGTTCTTTGTTTACTGTCAGCTCGAACACTCGTAGAGTGCGTCGGGCGTTTCTGTGGGGAATTCGGTGTCACTGACAGCGGCGGTTCGCAGCCCGGCTAGTCTATATTGGAAGCCGCGCAGCTCCGCACCCGGAAGTGAAAGCTATTGAAGTCGAGTCTCCGACACTTTAACCCTACTGATCCTTTGGTCGGAGCACCGGCACTGTTAACTTGCTAATTGGCGAGCCGGAACTCTGGCACTAGCTACTTGTGCTTCTTCTAACGTTTTGGTGTAGTTTACTTTGAAGCCAGGATTTGTGATACCTATGACTATTAACCTTGATCCTTGAATGCATGCTCACTCTTGTTTTTGGTTCTTTGAAGCAGAGTTCTGTTGTTCGCACAGCACGATAGAACCCTGGTGAATTAACCCTGAGTCTCCCGCAGAACAATCGAAGCTAAGTGCTTTCTTTTGAATATGTTTGTGATCTCATGTTCTTGTTGTCTGATGGGTATGTCTGTAATACTCATTTAACTCAGACAGCAGAAAAGGCAATGCAGTTTAATTGTGAACTTTTGGGAAACTCTAGACAAAGTGTTATCTAGATTTCTAACAGAAGAACGTGAATTCAAGTGAAAGAGTGAATGGGCAGAGTTTCAGCTGTCTTATGAAAACCCAGGAGGGGCATCTCTTCTAAACCTCTCAACCTTTCCTTATCCCTCCCATTCCCCCTTTCCTACCCTGTTACCCGGTTTTCCTAACCACCCCATCCTATCCAGCCTGCGGACCCTAACCCTCTTTCCCCGGAGGGTCAAGGAAGCCTGTGTTGTTAACACCCCAGGCCCCAAGACGCAACGGGGAGGTAGGTGTACGTGCTACCACCGCGCAAGGCCAAGATCGTGACAGGAGCGCAAGCCCACGTATTGTCAAGCGCCCAGGTAGCACGTCGCCATGGAGGAGGTGTTAAATGCCCTAAGAGACCTAAAAACCAACTTGCTTGCCACAAGGCAGGACTATGTCAATTTGGCTGGCCAAGTTCATACGTTGACTGTGCAGGCAAATGCCCAGGCCACCACATTGCCCGCGGACCATGCACCACCCACCCCCGTCCAGGTACATGTATCTACCGAGCCCCCACTTCCCTTGTCTGCCCCAGAAGGTTACCATGGGGATCCTCAAAAATTTAATCAGTTTGTAATGCAGTGCCAATTGCACTTCATTACAAAACCAAATGTGTTTCACACTGCCCAGTCCCGCACGGCCTTCATGATTTCGTACCTTGGGGGCGATGCTGCCTCTTGGGCCACTCCGCTAGTTACGAAAGATGATGACTTCTCTATCAGTGGGACATGTTTTTAGAGGAGTTTGGGAAGATATTCAATCGAAGGGCCGCCACTCTAATTAAGGATAGAGAATTGCTCACTTAACGCCAAGGGGGTAAGGATTTGGTCACCTATGTAACCACCTTTAATCGGTTAGCAGTGGAAACAGACTGGCCCCAAGAGAAGCGCCTAGCCCTGTTCTACCAGGGGTTAAGGGACGAGGTAAAAGACTTGATAGCCCAGGTAGATCTACAACCCGAAACATAATCCTCTATGATCAATCTGGCCTTACGGTTGGATCAAAGACAGTTTGAAAGGAGGCAAGATAAGCGCAAGTGGGACACCAAGCCAATGGTTCGATTGGATCACCAACCAAAACCTGGTAAGAACGATAAGCCCTCGGATGAACCAATGCAAATAGGAACGATTCGAGGCCCCTTAACTAAGGATGAAAAAGACAAGCGACGACGAGAAAAGCTCTGCCTTTATTATGGGAAGGCTGGACATTTTGTCCGGGAATGTTTGGCAAAACCCAAAGGTGAGCAGTCGGGAAACGCGAAAGCTCGTCAGTGAGGGTGGCCCCGGCGAGTCGATCTGAATACACCCCTAGTTCCTTAGCTAATACACTGCAAAGCAAAGTTGCACATGTAACCATTTCGGGTTATATCACTTGGCAAGACCACCGGATACCGGTGTCTCTGATGCTGGACTCTTGTGCTACTGGAAACTTCGTCGATGAGATCTTAGTGGCTCAACTGGGAATCCCTTTGATACCCAAAGAACGAAGTGAGGAGGTTAAATCCGTGGATGGGTCACCATTAGTCTCAGGCCATATTACCAAGCAAACTCAGTGGGTACGTTTAGAATGTGGTCCACAACACTTTGAGGACATCCTATTTGACGTTATTGCAGCACCACAGTTTGGCATGATCCTGGGTCTGCCATGGTTGAGAACCAACAACCCCGAAGTCGATTGGACCCAAGGGTCGGTACGTTTCTTGTCAACTCATTGTAAAGAATATTGCCATCTTGGTAATATCGAAGGTTCAGTGCCCCACGAAGAGCAGTATGTAATTGGAAGTGTTGAAGCGACCTTACCATCTGTTTATCAGGAATTTAGGGATGTCTTTAGTAAAGCCGCTGCAAAAATCCTAACACCTCATCGAACATTCGATTGTAGAATAGATTTGGAACCAGGAGCGGCCTTGCCCTGTAGCAGGATTTACGCTCTGACGGAATCTGAGAACAAGCACCTAAAGGACTACATTGAGACAAATTTGGCTAACAGCTTTATACGTCACTCTAAGTCACCTGTGTCATCACCTTTGTTCTTCGTTCCTAAGAAAACTGGGAACCTAAGAACGTGTATAGACTATAGGGCTATTAATCGGATAACCATAAAAAAACGCTATCCCTTGCCTTTGATCCCTACCTTACTGGATCAAGTGTGGGACGCCCAGATATATACCAAGCTGGACCTGAGAGGAGCGTACCATCTGGTGCGGGTGCGTGAGGGTGACGAGTGGAAGACTGCCTTTCGGACCAAGTTTGGTCTATATGAATATCAGTTCATGCCATTCGGCCTCTGCAACGCGCTCGCTGCCTTTCGGCATTTTCTGGACGAGGTCTTGCGTGGGTATTTGGACGTGTTCACTATGGTCTATATTGACGATATTTTAATCTATTCACGCAACATCAAGGAACATCAAGTTCACGTAAAAGCAGTGCTACAGCGTTTGCGAGAGCATCAACTCTATGCAAAATTAGAAAAATGCACATTGCACCAAACCACAATTGAATTCCTAGGATTCATTTTATCACCGAAGGGCGTTACAATGGACCCGAAGATCCAAGCCATCACTGAGTGGCCTTCCCCCACATTGGTAAAAGAAGTACAAATGGTGTTGGGATTTGCCAATTTCTACCGCCGGTTCATAGAAGGATTTGCAGCTAAAACACAGCCCATTACCCGTTTACTCAAGAAAGGCGCAGCCTTCCGGTGGGACGCGGCCGCAGAGGCAAGCTTCCAAGCTTTAAAATCTGCATTCACAACAGCTCCTGTACTCCTCCACCCCGATCCCACGCGTCCTTATATCATAGAAACAGATGCTTCCAGCTACGCTCTTGGCGCAATCTTGTCCCAGAGAGACGATTCTGGACAATTGCACCCGGTAGCCTTTTACTCACGTTCCCTGTTACCAGCCGAAAGAAACTACGTGATTGCCGATAGAGAACTCCTGGCCATCAAAGTAGCGTTTGATGAGTTGCGCCATTACTTGATGGGAGCCCGGCATACGATTACAATACTAACTGACCACAGGAACCTACAATTTCTTAAATCAGCCAAAGCTTTGAGTCCCCGGCAGCTACGATGGGCTATGCACTTCACAGAGTATGACTTTGTGGTCACATATCGTCCTGGTACTGAGAACAGAAAAGCTGACACTTTGTCTCGTTACCCAGAACCCGACCCAAGCCTTAATAAGAAGGAAGAACCGAAGCCAATGGTACCACCTGCACGTATTGTTCGAAGCATTGTAGTGGACGCTATGTTCTATAACATACGAAAAGCCATGTCAGCTCAAGAATTAGTGCAATGGGATAATCTTGAGAAGCTCCAAGTAATACAGAATAATGCCCTACGCGCTGCACAAGGCATTGCCAAGAGAGAGCACATCACCGCTGCCAGAAAAGCATCCCACTGGCTCCCCATAAAGGAGAGGATCCTATTCAAGGCTCTAAGCATCACCCACAAATGTGTCCATCTTGCCACCCCAATGTACCTTTCTCAGAGGATCCACCTGGTCTCCTCCACAAGACCCACTAGATCACCCTATGCCAGCATGCTCTCAGTACCTAGGGTAAAAAGGACCAGAGCAGGGGGCTCCAGTTTCCCGTACCTCGCTGCCGTACACTGGAACACCCTCCCTAGCTCCCTGCGCTCTGAACCCTCACTGACCGCCTTTCGGAAAACCCTGAAAACGACCCTGTTCATCTAACAATTACATGGCCTAGCCCTCATAATTGTATTGTATGATGTATTATGTGGTATATCTGATCACAGGTCACTGCCTCACTGTAACCCAAGGCACAACCTGCACACATTGTAACTAAGTCTTCCTTGCAAGTAACAGTGCCACAATGCCCCTGGGCTGCCTGCGCGCTATATAAATTTAATAAATAAATAAATAAATAACCTAGGAAAAAAGCAAACGATAAAGAATGGTCTGCCCTTCTTTGGATCATCCCTGTACTTACCAACCCCTGCAATTCGCAGACAGGCCATTAGGTGGTGTCATGACTCGCCCTTCGTAGGGCACCCGGGAGTGGCCAAAACACGAGAATTGGTAATGTGTCATTTTTGGTGGCCTCGTAGGACACAGGATATCCAAGACTATGTTCACACTAGTGAGTGCTGTTTAAGAAATAAGTCTGACCACCAAAAACCGGCTGGCATGTTACGGCCTCTGCCCACTCCCCCGGTACCCTGGCATACCGTCTCCTTGGACCTAATTATTGACTTACCAGCAAGTCGTCATTTTACCACCATAGCGGTGATAGTGGATTCCTTGAGCAAATTGGCACATTTCATACCTTGCAAGGGGGTTCCCACGGCAAAGGAGCTTACAGACATTTTCCTTCAAAACATAGTGCGCCTCCATGGCATTCCACAGCACATCATTTCAGATCGAGGTTCACAGTTTACTTCTCGCTTTTGGAGAGCATTTTGCGACTCAATGGGTATCGCCTTGCGGTTGTCCACCAGTTATCACCCTGAAACTGATGGGCAAACCGAGCGAGTGAATCAGATTTTAGAGCAATATCTGCGCTGTATGACCTACGACAATGATTCCTCTTGGGCAGAAGTTCTTTGGTTAGCCGAGTTAGCATATAACAATGCTGTACACTCCTCCACTAAAGTGACACCATTTTTTGGCACATATGGCTACCACCCATGGTTCCAGCCTTTACCCCATGTTATAGACGCTGTACCAGCAGTTCAAAATCATAGACAACACTTAGTAAAAGTATGGCACGTCATCCAAACAAATCTAGAGAAAGCTAAACAAGCATATAAGACCTATGCAGACCAGAAAAGACGGATTAGCCCACCATAGAAGATTGGGGATAGGGTATGGTTAGCCACACGAAACTTACATTTGCAAGGCCCTAGAAAATTCCAACCCTGATTTGTGGGCCTTTTTCCCATCGAAAAGATCATAAATACTGTGGCTGTTCGTCTGACCTTACCACCTCGAATGCATGTACATCCAGTTTTCCACGTATCCTTGTTGAAACTTGCCCCAACCACTGTGCGCCTCAGAAAACCTCCACCGATCATGGTAAATGGTACCCCAGAGTTTGAAGTAAGAAGCATACTTGATTCCCGTGTTGTGCGAGGTGTTTTATATTATCTAGTAGATTGGTTGGGATATGGTCCCGAGGAACGCTCGTGGGAACCAGCTACAGATGTTCATGCTTCCCGTTTGATCCGTGTATTTCACCTGAACAATTCCTCTAAACCAGGACCTGTTGGGAGGGGGAGTACTGTCAAGATTCCACAAGTGATAGGGGGAAGTATGCAATGCCCCAATACTGTGGATGGTGGGAATCACAGGAATAAAGCAATCCAGAGGTTAAAACCTCTTTATTTCAGAACCTTGCTTTGTGTTTCATGCAGGCAAAAAGCTAGGTGTAGGCAAACCAGCCTCCTAGCCCTTAAATCCAAAGAAAGAAGCAACAAGACTACAACTCCCAGCAGCCTCGCGTGTACGAGAGTCATCGGGAAGCTTCAGGGGAACGCCTTGCTAAAAGCGCATGCGCGCCGGGAACATGTGGGATGCCGCTTGCGCTACGGACTTCTGAAGAGACAAGACGTGTTTACAGCGGGCTCCTGCAGGCAACTATCAGCGGGGCCACACCCCGCCTGCGACTTCTGCAGGCCCCGCTGAATTCTCCAGATAAGTGCATCTTTCAGTTCTTTGTTTACTGTCAGCTCGAACACTCGTAGAGTGCGTCAGGCGTTTCTGTGGGGAATTCGGTTTCACTGACAGCGGCGGTTCGAAGCCTGGGTAGTCTATATTGGAAGCCGCGCAGCTCCGCACCCGGCAGTGAAAGCTATTGAAGTCGAGTCTCCGACACTTTAACCCTACTGATCCTTTGGTCGGAGCACCGGCACTGTTAACTTGCTAATTGGCGAGCCGGAACTCTGGCACTAGCTACTCGTGCTTCTTCTAACGTTTTGGTGTGGTTTACTTTGAAGCCAGGATTTGTGATATCTATGACTATTAACCTTGATCCTTGAATGCACGCTCACTCTTGTTTTTGGTTCTTTGTAGCGGAGTTCCGTTGTTCACACAGCACGATAGAACCCTGGTGAATTAACCCTGAGTCTCCCGCAGAACAATCGAAGCTAAGTGCTTTCTTTTGACACAACTAATGTTGTTTGAATATGTTTGTGATCTCATGTTCTTGTTGTCCGATGGGTATGTCTGTAATACTCATTTAACTCAGACAGCAGAAAAAGGCAATGCAGTTTAATTGTGAACTTTTGAGAAACTCTAGACAAAGTGTTATCTAGATTTCTAACTGAAGAACGTGAATTCAAGTGAAAGAGTGAATGGGCGGAGTTTCAGCTGTCTTATGAAAACCCAGGAGGGACATCTCTTCTAAACCTCTCAACCTTTCCTTATCCTTCCCATTCCCCCTTTCCTACCCTGTTACCCGGTTTTCCTAACCACCCCATCCTATCCAGCCTGCGGACCCTAACCCTCTTTCCCCGGAGGGTCAAGGAAGCCTGTGTTGTTAACACCCCAGGCCCCAAGACCCAACGGGGAGGTAGGTGTACGTGCTACCTCCGCGCAAGGCCAAGATCGTGACAGGAGCACAAGCCCACGTATTGTCAAGCGCCAAGGTAGCACGTCGCCATGGAGGAGGTGTTAAATGCCCTAAGAGACCTAAAAACCGACTTGCTTGCCACAAGGCAGGACTATGTCAATTTGGCTGGCCAAGTTCATACATTGACTGTGCAGGCAAATGCCCAGGCCACCCCATTGTCCGCGGACCATGCACCACCCACCCCCGTCCAGGTACATGTATCTACCGAGCTCCCGCTTCCCTTGTCTGCCCCAGAACGTTACCATGGGGATCCTCAAAAATGTAATCAGTTTGTAATGCAGTGCCAATTGCACTTCATTACAAAGCCAAATGTGTTTCGCACTGCCCAGTCCCGCACGGCCTTCATGATTTCATATCTTGGGGGCGATGCTGCCTCTTGGGCCACTCCGCTAGTTACGAAAGATGATTACTTCTCTATCAGTGGGACATGTTTTTAGAGGAGTTTGGGAAGATATTCAATCGAAGGGCCGCCACTCTAATTAAGGATAGAGAATTGCTCACTTAACGCCAAGGGGGTAAGGATTTGGTCACCTATGTAACCACATTTAATCGGTTAGCAGTGGAAACAGACTGGCCCCAAGAGAAGCGCCTAGCCCTGTTCTACCAGGGGTTAAGGGACGAGGTAAAAGACTTGATAGCCCAGGTAGATCCACAACCCGAAACATGCTTCTCTATGATCGATCTGGCCTTACAGTTGGATCAAAGACAGTTTGAAAGGAGGCAAGATAAGCGCAAGTGGGACACCAAGCCAATGGTTCGAATGGATCACCAAACAAAACCTGGTAAGAACGATAAGTCCCCGGATGAACCAATGCAAATAGGAACGATTTGAGGCCCCTTAACTAAGGATGAAAAAGACAAGTGACGACGAGAAAAGGTCTGCCTTTACTGTGGGAAGGCTGGACATTTTGTCCGGGAATGTTTGGCAAAACCCAAAGGTGAGCAGTCGGGAAACGCGAAAGCTCATCAGTTAGGGTGGCCCCGGCGAGTCGATCTGAATACACCCCTAGTTCCTTAGCTAATACACTGCAAAGCAAAGTTGCACATGTAACCATTTCGGGTTATATCACTTGGCAAGACCACCGCATACCGGTGTCTCTGATGCTGGACTCTGGTGCTACCGGAAACTTCGTCGATGAGATCTTAGTGGCTCAACTGGGAATCCCTTTGATACCCAAAGAACGAAGTGAGAAGGTTAAATCCGTGGATGGGTCACCATTAGTCTCAGGCCATATTACCAAGCAAACTCAGTGGGTACGTTTAGAATGTGGTCCACAACACTTTGAGGACATCATATTTGACGTTATTGCAGCACCACAGTTTGGCATGATCCTGGGTCTGCCATGGTGGAGAACCCACAACCCCGAAGTCGATTGGACCCAAGGATCGGTACTTTCTTGTCAACTCATTGTAAAGAATACTGCCATCTTGGTAATATCGAAGGTTCAGTGCCCCACGAAGAGCAGCATGTATTTGCAAGTGTTGAAACGACCTTACCATCTGTTTATCAGGAATTTAGGGATGTCTTTAGTAAAGCCGCTGCAGAAACCCTACCACCTCATCGAACATTCGATTGTAGAATAGATTTGGAACCAGGAGCGGCCTTGCCCTCTAGCAGGATTAACGCTCTGACGGAATCTGAGAACGAGCACCTAAAGGACCACATTGAGACAAATTTGGCCAACGGCTTTATACGTCACTCTAAGTCACCTGTGTCATCACCCTTGTTCTTCATTCCTAAGAAAACCGGGGACCTAAGAACGTGTATAGACTATAGGGCTATTAATCAGATAACCATAAAAAACGCTATCCCTTGCCTTTGATCCCTACCTTACTGGATCAAGTGTGGGATGCCCAGAGAAATATCAAGCTGGACCTGAGAGGAGCGTACCATCTGGTGCGGGTGCGTGAGGGGGACGAGTGGAAGACTGCCTTTCGGACCAAGTTTGGTCTATATGAATATCAGGTCATGCCATTCGCCCTCTGCAACGCGCCCGCTGCCTTTCGGCATTTTCTGGACGAGGTCTTGCGTGGGTATTTGGACGTGTTCACTATGGTCTATATTGACGATATTTTAATCTATTCACGCAACATCAAGGAACATCAAGTTCACGTAAAAGCAGTGCTACAGCGTTTGCGAGAGCATCAACTCTATGCAAAATTAGAAAAATGCACATTGCACCAAACCACAATTGAATTCCTAGGATTCATTTTATCACCGAAGGGCGTTACAATGGACCCGAAGAAAGTCCAAGCCATCACTGAGTGGCCTTCCCCCACATTGGTAAAAGAAGTACAAATGGTGTTGGGATTTGCCAATTTCTACCGCCGGTTCATAGAAGGATTTGCAGCTAAAACACAGCCCATTACCCGTTTACTCAAGAAAAGCATAGCCTTCCGGTGGGACGCGGCCGCAGAGGCAAGCTTCCAAGCTTTAAAATCTGCATTCACAACAGCTCCTGTACTACTCCACCCCGATCCCACGCGTCCTTATATCATAGAAACAGATGCTTCCAGCTACGCTCTTGGTGCAATCTTGTCCCAGAGAGACGATTCTGGACAATTGCACCCGGTAGCCTTTTACTCACGTTCCCTGTTACCAGCCGAAAGAAACTACGTGATTGCCGATAGAGAACTCCTTGCCATCAAAGTAGCGTTTGATGAGTGGCGCCATTACTTGATGGGAGCCTGGCATACAATTACAATACTATCTGACCACAGGAACCTACAATTTCTTAAATCAGCCAAAGCTTTGAGTCCCTGGCAGCTTCGATGGGCTATGCACTTCGCCGAGTATGACTTTGTGGTCACATATCGTTCTAGCACTGAGAACAGAAAAGCTGACACTCTGTCTCGTTACCCAGAACCCGACCCAAGCCTCAATAAGAAGGAAGAACCGAAGCCAATGGTACCACCTGCACGTATTGTTGGAAGCATTGTAGTGGACGCTATGTTCTATAACATACGAAAAGCCATGTCAGCTCAAGAATTAGTGCAATGGGATAACCTAGGAAAAAAGCAAACGATAAAGAATGGTCTGCCCTTCTTTGGCTCATCCCTGTACTTACCAACCCCTGCAATTCGCAGACAGCCATTAGGTGGTGTCATGATTCGCCCTTCGTAGGGCACCCGGGAGTGGCCAGAACCCGAGAATTGGTAATGCGTCATTTTTGGTGGCCTCGTATGACACAGGATATCCAAGACTATGTTCACACTTGTGAGTGCTGTTTAAGAAATAAGTCTGACCACCAAAAACCGGCTGGCATGTTACGGCCTCTGCCCACTCCCCCGGTACCCTGGCATACCGTCTCCTTGGACCTAATTGTTGACTTAGCAGTAAGTCGTCATTTTACCACCATAGTGGTGATAGTGGATTCCTTGAGCAAATTGGAACATTTCATACCTTGCAAGGGGGTTCCCACGGCAAAGGAGCTTTCAGACCTTTTCCTTCAAAACATAGTGCGCCTCCATGGCATTCCACAGCACATCGTTTCAGATCGAGGTTCACAGTTTACTTCTCGCTTTTGGAGAGCATTTTGCGACTCAATGGGTATCGCCTTGCGGTTGTCCACCAGTTATCACCCTGAAACTGATGGGCAAACCGAGCGAGTGAATCAGACTTTAGAGCAATATCTGCGCTGTATGACCTACAACAATGATTCCTCTTGGGCAGAAGTTATTTGGTTAGCCGAGTTAGCATATAACAATGCTGTACACTCCTCCACTAAAGTGTCACCATTTTTTGGCATATATGGCTACCACCCATGGTTCCAGCCTTTACCCCATGTTATAGACGCTGTACCAGCAGTTCAAAATCATAGACAACACTTAGTAAAAGTATGGCACGTCATCCAAACAAATCTAGAGAAAGCTAAACAAGCATATAAGACATATAAAGACCAGAAAAGACGGATTAGCCCACCATACAAGATTGGGGATCAGGTATGGTTAGCCACACGAAACTTACATTTGCAAGGCCCTAGAAAATTCCAACCCTGATTTGTGGGCCCTTTTCCCATCGAAAAGATCATAAATACTGTGGCTGTCCGTCTGACCTTACCACCTAGAATGCATGTACATCCAGTTTTCCACGTATCCTTGTTGAAACTTGCCCCAACCACTGTGCGCTTCAGAAAACCTCCACCCATCATGGTAAATGGTACCCCAGAGTTTGAAGTAAGAAGCATACTTGATTCCCGTGTTGTGCGAGGTGTTTTATATTATCTAGTAGATTGGTTGGGATATGGTCTCGAGGAACGCTCGTGGGAACCAGCTGCAGATGTTCATGCTTCCCGTTTGATCCGTGTATTTCACCTGAGCAATCCCTCTAAACCAGGACCTGTTGGGAGGGGGAGTACTGTCAAGATTCCACAAGTGATAGGCGGAAGTATGCAATGCCCCAGTACTGTGGATGGTGGGAATCACAGGAATAAAGCAATCCAGAGGTTAAAACCTCTTTATTTCAGGATCTTGCTTTGTGTTTCATGCAGGCAAAAAGCTAGGTGTAGGCAAACCAGCCTCCTAGCCCTTAAATCCAAAGAAAGAAGCAACAAGACTACAACACCCAGCAGCCTCGCGTGTACGAGAGTCATCGGGAAGCTTCAGGGGAACGCCTTGCTGAAAGCGCATGCGCGCCGGGAACACGTGGGATGCCGCTTGCGCTACGGACTTCTGAAGAGATAAGACATGTTTCCAGCGGGCTCCTGCAGGCAACTATCAGCGGGGCCACACCCCACCTGCGACTTCTGCAGGCCCCGCTGAATTCTCCAGATAAGTGCATCTTTCAGTTCTTTGTTTACTGTCAGCTCGAACACTCGTAGAGTGCATCGGGCGTTTCTGTGGGGAATTCGGTTTCACTGACAGCGGCGGTTCGAAGCCTGGCTAGTCTATATTGGAAGCCGTGCAGCTCCGCACCCGGCTGTGAAAGCTATTGAAGTCGAGTCTCCGACACTTTAACCCTACTGATCCTTTGGTCGGAGCACCGGCACTGTTAACTTGCTAATTGGCGAGCCGGAACTCTGGCACTAGCTACTCGTGCTTCTTCTAACGTTTTGGTGTAGTCTACTTTGAAGCCAGGATTTGTGATATCTATGACTATTAACCTTGATCCTTGAATGCACGCTCACTCTTGTTTTTGGTTAAATGTAGCGGAGTTCCGTTGTTCGCACAGCACGATAGAACCCTGGTGAATTAACCCCGAGTCTCCCTCAGAACAATCGAAGCTAAGTGCTTTCTTTTGACACAACTAATGTTGTTTGAATATGTTTGTGATCTCATGTTCTTGTTGTCCGATGGGTATGTCTGTAATACTCATTTAACTCAGACAGCAGAAAAGGCAATGCAGTTTAATTGTGAACTTTTGAGGAACTCTAGACAAAGTGTTATCTAGATTTCTAACTGAAGAACGTGAATTCAAGTGAAAGAGTGAATGGGCGGAGTTTCAGCTGTCTTATGAAAACCCAGGAGGGGCATCTCTTCTAAACCTCTCAACCTTTCCTTATCCCTCCCATTCCCCCTTTCCTACCCTGTTACCCGGTTTTCCTAGCCACCCCATCCTATCCAGCCTGCGGACCCTAACCCTCTTTCCCCAGAGGGTCAAGGAAGCCTGTGTTGTTAACACCCCAGGCCCCAAGACCCAACGGGGAGGTAGGTGTACGTGTTAGCTCCGCGCAAGGCCAAGATCGTGACATTATGGAAGGATTGAAGAAGGAAGGGTGGGAGATTAACCCGAATAAAATTCAAGGCCCAGCTGAAACAGTGATATTCATAGGGATTCAGTGGCATAATGGGCATCGAGAAATGGTGCCGAAGGCCCGACAGAAAATACTTGAGTTCACCACTCCATTGAACAAAAAGCAAGCTCAGCAATTTATAGGGCTGTTTGGGTTTTGGAGAGAGCACATTCCCCATTTAGGGCAGATACTGGCCCCCCTCTACAAAATGACACGAAAGAAATATGAGTTTCAGTGGGGGGAACAGCAGCATAAAGCATTTGATTTGGCGAAAGACACTGTGCAGCAGGTGCTTGATCTTTGGCCATTGAAGGAAGGCGAAGTGGAATTGAATGTATCTGTACAAGACAATTATGCTAACTGGAGTGTGTGGCAGAAACAGGACAGGAAACGTGTGCCATTGGAGTTCTGGAGTCGTAAGTTACCTGATGCTGGTAACTCATACACTCCATTTGAGAAGCAGTTGCTGGCATGTTATTGGGCCCTTGTTGATACCGAGCAAATGGCGGTGGGCCATGATGTATTGATGAGACCAGAAATATTGATTATGCAATGGGTACTAATCTCTCCTAAAACACATAGAATAGGACATGCTCAAGAAGCCAGCATAATTAAATGGAAATGGTACATTCAAGACAGAGACAAATCAGGGAAGGGTGGAGTTGCAAAATTACATGAGCAAGTAGCCAACATACCGCCCTCAGATTACATACCACCGGAAGTGCCTGAAAAACGCGAGTCTCCCGTGAAATGGGGAGTACCTTATGGCGATTTGACCGTGGAGCAGACAGAGCATGCCTGGTTCACAGATGGATCAGCCCGATATGTGGGAACCGAGCGATACTGGAAAGCAGTGTCGTACAATCCCAAGACAAAAAAGATTTTGACAACATCAGGGAAAGGGAAGAGCAGTCAGTTTGCAGAGCTTTACGCAGTTTACCAGGCATTGAAACAAGAGACCCCTGGTCGATGTCATTTGTACACGGATTCATGGCCAGTGGCGAATGGGTTGGCGGTGTGGTTGCCAACCTGGCAAAAGAATGGGTGGAAGATTCATTCAAAAGAGTTGTGGGGAAAAGAACTGTGGCAAGATTTTGCAGAAATGTTATCACAAAGTGAAGTCACTGTGTATCATGTGGACGCGCATTGTGCTACAGACTCATTAGAACGTTGGTTTAATTCTGTTGCAGATGAACACACCAAGATTTCATCTGTGGATGCGGAGGTTCAGGAAGGCGATTTGGAGGGTTTGGCCAAGTGGGCTCACCAGAAATGTGGGCACCTTGGAGAAAAGGCTACTATCAGGTGGGCACAAGCTTGAGGAATCAGTATTCCTTTAGAGGTAGTGAAAACGATCATTTTGCAATGTCCAGTGTGCCAACACCAACAGCATAGGCGTATAGGTTAAGAGTTATGGGACTGTTTTCCGTGGCGTTTGGAGGAGGGAAGTGCTTTGCTCCTTGAGGTTACTGTCGGTTGACCCAGCTGGCAACCAACGGTTGCCCATCAATGCGCAAGTGCATTGCCAGAAGGTTCGAGAAATTACCACCCCTTTTTGAGGAGTGCATATATGCGGAACCCCTCAACGGTCAGACGGGACAAGTACAAAGACCTCAGTCGGAAGGGGGACGCCTTTGTCCGGCATACCTGTGGGCTGTTGTGCTCTCAGCCTGGCTGTTATCGGGGTCTTCCAGCCGCTTCTGGCAAGATGAGGGATTCAGTTATGCCCACGGTGATGTATTTTCTTTTGAATTCTCTGTCTTTTCTGTGATTTATTTCTGTGTTATCACTTGTTGCTTCCAAGCTTTGAATAAATAGCCGTAGAAGTGCTCATTATTTTCTAAGCGTGCGTGTGGTTGTAAGTCATTGCATCGTCTACCTGCGTTTAAAGTATTGGCTCTGCAATTGCGCTGGTGATTAATGACTGTCTGTGCACTCTGGGCGAGCAATACACCATCTCTTCACCCGACCAACTGAGCTGGCATCATGACTGGATATTCATAGAGAACTATAGTTACATAGAAGATTGCCTGCACAGTGATACAGCTTTAAGGATGAAACTAAAAGACCCACCATGAGCTTTGTTACCTGAGTGCTTTCCATTCTCAGTGGGCAAGCTTTGGAGGTTTTCCTCTTGGGTCATTCTCTCAAGTGATGCAATAATTATCCAAGTGAAAATGTACTTGGTTGTCTTGTGCATCCTTCTAAGGAATCCCCATCTATATATCAATTTTCAATAGCAGGGAATTTAACAACATCTTTCCGAACATGCTTCTGCTATGGAGGTGGGCGTGTGCCTTTCCAACATTCCTCAAAAGGTAGAAAAGCAGGGGTGTGAGAAAGCCACTAGTACTGTTTCCATTCAAAGCCTGTTACAGAGAAGACCTTACTGGTTGTTTGAGATGATATCTTGGTCAGTGCATAAAAGGTGACCTGTCCCTGCTCATTATTCTGGATCTGCCCTCACCATTGGACACTGTGGATTGCACGGTCCACCCAACTCTTCAATATATACCAAGCATCACTCATGAGTTTGCTTAGAAGCCGTGGATTCTCATATTACTAATAAGCAGATGTGTTGCGATGTACATTCACGGAAGTGTTCCTGTGGGTAGCTTTTCACAGACTTCACTTGCTGGAGGTGGTTGAGAAGTAGCACTTTAAAATCTAAACAAGCAAAGATTTAGGTGCTGCCCCTAGATCACCTCTCCTCCTGAAAACATAAGGCACACATAACAAGTACGATGAAGTGACCACAGAGGACAAAGGATCCAGGAGTCTATGTAAAGTCATGTTTTATTGTCCACTGGTACGCCAAGCACATGGAAGGTTGGTGCATAAGGTAAGTTCATAGGTGTACAACCACTGACCTACCCTCACACAGCCAGCAACCAGCTTAAACTGCCACTAACAGACCCCTCACTCAGCTCACATAGGCATCCTGAGACAAAATTCCACACTGACATCACTAGCCAAGACATCACAAGCCCTGCATGTATCAGGCTATAAGAGAGGAGCAGCAGACTACTACACACATTGCACAATCAACAACCAAAAAGATCCTGGTAGGAATAAAACCACAGCTGACCAACGGGGGAAACAACCCCTCAGGAGACGCACCCTTAACACTGGACAGTGGAAGAAAAACACACCAATGTGCACGCCAACGAGGGAACCACGCCAGCAACAGGTCTGGAAGAACCTGCGTGAAAACTCTCAAGCTGCCTTCTCACCCAAACCACAAGAAAGAAACAGATGTACCCAAACACAGCTCACAAGTGGCCATCAAGAAAGCCAAAATATGAGAACCCTAGCACACCAGGGAAAATACAAGAAAATCCCAAATCTATGTGCAGTCAGACCCCTAACACAAAAGGAACAAATTAAACCCAACTCCTGTGCAATAATGGAACAAAGCGACCAGAAATGACGCAACCTTTACAAAACATGGTGTAATTAATCCTATGATATGTCTGCAGAACAAAAAGCCCTGCCAACAATGAAAAAAAGAACGCTAAACCTAGACCATACTAACCACAAAAGAAGTCCTAATTAGGCCAACATCCATAAACGTTGCAACACTGGGCCACGCAGGCCTCAACCACAAGACCATTCACCACTCTACCCCAACTAAAAGCCTGCCACACAACTGCAGCAGTAGATTCACAAGGCATATAGCCACACCCTGAATACAACTATACAAAATACAGCTGCAGGTGATCCATGGGCCATACAGTCAAATCCTAAGCACAACCATGCAGCACACTGATGTAGGCTATCCATGGGGCATATAGCTGCATCCTATACGAAGCTGTATGTTCCAAGGAGTATAAAATCACATCCTTACAAAATCACACAGTGTGCGGCTGCAGTTCATCCATGGGGCATACATCTACATCCTGAACAAAACCTTGCAGCTCACCACTGCAACCACAACCAAAGTGCAGACACAATGGAAAACATTCCTGGAACTCGACAGGCCATTCCAGAGGGTGACGGCCCTCCAAAAACATGGAGCCAGTCTCCCTTTCATGCAACGCAAGCGATGTGTGATGAAGCCCAATATACATGTCCGATGACCATTATGGCAGAACTAAACACATGTCAGCCGCCACCCACATGCCCAAAGAGAATCTGCCCGATTATTCTCACTGCTGACCAAAGTAGACAAAGTCACCACAGCATTAGCCCAAGTCTCCTTTGAATGTAAGCCCAACATCAATAACACCTAACAGGACTGTTAAGATGTATTTCTGAACTCTGACCTGGTGGGCAGAGGTTCAGAAGGCAAGCCTAGTTTCGTGATACAGGGTAACCTTCTGCACAAGCCAGACCAATCAAGGCAGCATTGGCGGCGGTCAAGACTAGGTCTCAGGAGGGGTGAGGGTGATCGAAAGCCCGCAATGAGCCCACACAATAAACAACACCACAAATTACTCTGTCAGGTGTATATATCAAAAATACATGTACATTTATTAAAGGCCTTTTAACAAAACTAACCCAACACTAACTAGGTAACATATATACAGTAACTCTTGGCCTAAAGGAATATTACACAAGTAGAGATTCACAACCTGCAATAGAAAGGAGTCATACAGTGGAATATACTTTAGGCAGTCCTTCAACAATTCAAATCCTAACTAATATGTAGTCCAGTCCCTAAAATGTGTGGAGCCTTGTGCTCAAAAGTACATTCAGTGCCGGAGCACTCAATCCTGCGGTTAAGTTCGAAATGGGCCTTTTCAAGGGGCTGTAGTGACTCAGGAAGGTGGGTGAGCGGATGAAGAATAAAGTTCCACCATTCAAGGAGGGTCTCCACAAGAGGGTAAAGGGATTTCCAAGAATCGGGAATAGGTTGGTAGCAGAGGCAACCTTAACAAAGGAGAGTGGCCCTTGGGGGATACTCGTGCGTAAAAGTCTATTGATGCTCCAGGGGCCTCCGGTAAGGGTTGCAAGTACTTACCGACCCTCAACGCACTCCGGACCAAACTTCGCCAGTCAAGTCCAGGTCACTCGCAGGTTTGAGTCCCGCAGTTGCGTGTCTCTGCGTCTTTCAGGGGCTGCGTTCCGGGACCTCAGTCCGTGGCAGGACAGTGGCGATTTCTCCACTTCTGGTGAAGGGATCGGGCCAGTTCCACTGCAGCTCGTCTTAGGGCACAGGGTGCACAGCAGCAATGCACCCACGAAGTTCGTCACCCCGGTGGGGCGACACAGGAACCGCATATGCTTGGGTTCAGGCGCACTCTCCTAATTCCAGACTTAAGAATGCTAGGTGTACAAAACTCAGTGGGAAAGTGCCTTATACCAAGTGCTTACGGTCCCCAAAGGCTCAAGTCGAAACGCGAGACAGCAGCGGTTCCAGGGCAAAGGTCCCGTACGAGCTGGTCAGTTCACTGGGCAGTCCAGGAACACTTCCGAAAAGGCTTGCTTACAGGTTAAGCAGGAGGTGCCGGGTGTACTTAGTCCCACTACTCTAACGGATTGAAGCACCCTTGCAAACCTTCTGTGATCGATAAGAAACAGGGGCTCCGATGGGACAACAGCTGGGTCAGGGTGCCAAAACTTGCAGTGGGTCAGTTCAGGATACCTGGCTCCTTTACTAAGTTTGGTGTGAACTCAGAAGATCAACCTGGAATAGGTTTAGAGTGCCTTCTCTTATCCAAAAGCCAATAAGAGATCTACTCACATTCATCCATTCCAGACCTGGACCAATCATGGACCACTGTGGTCCCAGTCATCCCAGCACACCAGACATCCTGGCACCAAGGATGTCTATTGGAACTAGATAGCTCCAGCGCACATCCTGGGCGCACACACACAAGGCATGCAGAAGCCTGCGAAAGCTTTGGTTTGCGCAGGGGTCTGCATGACCAAATAAGAAATTTCCAAGGTCTGCTCGACCTGGGGAAGGAAACGGACAAGATGGCCAAAGGACAGAACAAAGGACCTCGTGGAATGGCCACATTAGGCACTGGTCACTGTCCTGGGCCAAACACGGTAAACGCGGTTTGCACCATAGAAAAGAGTCAAAAATGCTTTAAAAGAAACTGCTGCCACGAGCTCTGTCCTGGACACACTTGTACATTCACTCCCAGCACACTGTACTGTAAGGTACATTGTGCACTGATAAAAAGTTACCAACAAATGGCAACAAAGTGAAAGAGTAGGGGAAACAAAGTCGGCCAGTACTGACAGTCTGAAGGGCATGTCAGTTTCCCCATAACAAAATCAGCAAAAGCCCAGAGGAGGACAAGTCAGATTAGGATGGTCAGACAAAGCAAAAAGTTGGGGGGTTCCCAACTGGAGGGACAATTACCCCCCACCACTGCATTGACACCAACTTCAGCCCCTTGATCTTCCTTTCACTCTTCATCGCAACTCCTCCCTCTGATACCAGCAGTATGCCTGCATTGGAATCTGCTCTTAAGGTCCATCCCCACTTCCTGGAATGGCGACCTGCTCCAACCCACTGTCCTGGTCCACAATTCCTCTTGATCCGTTGCTGTACATTCTTTATTTTGACAGCAGAGTATCTGTATATACTGCAAAAAATATAGGCTGCCAGTCTGTTCTGTCTGCAGCCCATGATATCACGAGAATCTTCCCCCTCCACCACTTGCTCAAATTTGACCTTTTGGAAATCATTGTGCGTAGAAATCACTGTACTCTTCATTAGCAGCCTCATGTATAGCATTTTCCTATTATTGATGAATACATATTTATAAATGCAGCAGTTGAGGAATGCAATGCATTATTGGTGTCTTGCCTTTTTTAGAAGTTCCTTTCTCTCAACTAATATGATCCGAGATAAAGAGGCCAATGTGGCACCATATCCAATGTCAAACAAGAGAGGGGCATGACAAATGTCCCCTGGGTTCTTCAACCCTGTACTCTCTCACCAACAATAACACCTGCCTGCTTAATAGTAATATGAATAGATCTCCTCCTACCTAGATCTAGGAGTGGGTGGACACCCAATAAGTAACACTAGAACACATGACACTACTCGTTTCTATTCTGTGTTAGTACTTTGGTATGGCAAACTGGCAACAAGTGCAATATGTGGGAGCTCAAATACTTAGAAATGGACCCATGGGTAATTTTAAATTACGTTGACTGCATGTACCATGCTACATGGGAACCATCCAACCCAGGGGTGGACTGGGAACCAAAAGAGGCCTAGGAAATAATGTTTAAAGAGCGCCCATATTACACATTTTCAGCAAGCCCAAATCTTTTCCTGTGAGAAAATGTGTAAATAAAATAGGTCACTACACAAAAGAGGCCCAGGGTGCATAGGCCTACAGAGATAATAAGGGTAATTCATAGAATTTCGCACAAAAGTGGCGCACACGGCTGGCGCACAGTGTGCGGGTCCGAATGTCTGCGCCAGCCGCGTGCGCTAAAATCGATTTCCGCGCACAGCGTATTGATGGATTTTAGCCTCCAAAACCAGCCGTGGCGCAGAGTGGCGCAGCGACCCTGCAGCAGCGCCAGTTACGCCCCCAAGAACGCCCTCGCGCAAGGAAAAGCCATCAAAATTCCCAATTTAGCGCAAAGGGCTGCGCTAACCCTGGACCAGTTTACAGGGCTGCCAAACAGCAAACGCCAAGCGGGGAACGTGTATTACTGGGGTGCGCGTGAAGTTTCACACGCGAAAGGGACTGTGCGAGTGGGGTACGTATATTACTGGGGTTCGTGGGAAGTTTCACATGTGATTTCAGCAGGGTACGTGTATTACGGGGTTCGCGGGAACTTTCACACGCGAAAGGGCCTGTACGAGTGGGGTACGTGTATTACAGGGGTGCACGGGAAGTTTCACACGCGATTGGGCTGGGTACATGTATTTCAGGGGTGCGCTGGAAGTTTCACACGCGATTGGCGTGTGTACGTGTATTTCAGGGGTGCGCGGGAAGTTTCACACGCGATTGGCCTGGGTACGTGTATTTCGGGGGTGCGCGGGAAGTTTCACACGCGATTGGGCCTGGGTACGTGTATTTCAGGGGTGCGCGGGAAGTTTCACACGCGATTGGGTTTGGTATGTGTATTTCAGGGGTGTGTGGGAAGTTTCACACGCGATTGGCCTGGGTATGTGTATTTCGGGGGTGCGCGGGAAGATTCACATGCGATTGGGCTTGGTACATGTATTTCAGGGGTGCGCGGGAAGTTTCACACGCGATTGGGCTGGGTACGTGTATTTCAGGGGTGTGCAGGAAGTTTCACACGCGATTGGCCTGGGTACGTGTATTTCAGGGGTGCGCGGGAAGTTTCACACGCGATTGGCCTGGGTACGTGTATTTCAGGGGTGCGTGGGCAGTTTCACACGCGATTGGAGTAGGGTACGTGTATTACCGGGCTGCGCATGAAGTTTCACACGCGATTTTGCTGTCAGCGCGGGGGGGTGTGCGGGGAGTCCTACATGTGAATTGGCAGTGTGGGTCCTCCCAGGTGTCCCCTCTACCCCCTCCACGGCCCCTGCAGGCAGCCCACACCACAGGGGACTACCCCGCACCCCTGGTCATGTCCCGCAGGCAGCACATCCACCATGGGCATGCCCCCCAGCCAAGCCACATGTCACGTTGCAATATGATCACCAACTAATGTCTCCCAGCACCCCCACCCCCAGCAGTGCAGGGCACCTGCCAGCAGGCCCCCACACATGTCCCCCAGCACCCCCACCCCCCAGCAGTCAGGGGCACCTGCCAGCAGGCCCCCACACATGTCCCCCAGCACCCCACCCCCCAGCAGTCAGGGGCATCTGCCAGCAGGGCCCCACACATGTCCCCCAGCACCCCCACCCCCAAGCAGTCAGGGGCACCTTCCATCAGGCCCCCACACATGTCCCCCTGCATCCCCATCCCCCAGCAGTGAGGGGCACCTGCCAGCAGGCCCCCACACATGTCCCCCAGCACCCCGACCCCCCAGCAGTAAGGGGCACCTGCCAGCAGGCCCCCACACATGTCCCACACATGCCCCCCTGCACCCCCACCCCCCAGCAGTCAGGGGCACCTGCCAGCAGGCCCCCACACATGTCCCCCTGCACCCCCACCCCCCAGCAGTCAGGGGCACCTGCCAGCAGGCCCCCACACATGTCCCCCAGCACCCACACCCCCAGCAGTCAGGGGCACCTGCCAGCAGGCCCCCACACATGTCCCATACATGTCCCCCTGCACCCCCTCCCCCCAGCAGTCGGGGCACCTGCCAGCAGGCCCCCACACATGTCTCCCTGCACCCCCACCCCCCAGCAGTCAGGGGCACCTGCCAGCGGGCCCCCACTCATGTCCTACACATGTCCCCCTGCACCCCGACCCCCCAGCAGTCAGGGGCACCTGCCAGCAGGCCCCCACACATGTCCCATACATGTCCCCCTGAACCCCCTCCCCCCAGCAGTCAGGGGCACCTGCCAGCAGGCCCCCCACACATGTCACCCATGTACCCCCACCCCCCAGCAGTCAGGGGCACCTGCCAGCAGGCCCCCAGCACCCTCACCCCCAGCAATCAGGAGCACCTGCCAGCAAGCCCCCACACATGTCCCCCTGCACCCCCACTGCCCAGCAGTCAGGGGCACCTGCCAGCAGGCCCCCACACATGTCCCCCAGCACCCCCACCCCCAGCAGTGCAGGGCACCTGCCGCAGGCCCCCACTCATGTCCCACTCATGTCCGCCAGCACCCCCACCCCCCAGCAGTCAGGGGCGCCTTCCAGCAGGCCCCCACACATGTCCCACAGCACCCCCACCCCCCAGCAGTCAGGGGCACCAGCCAGCAGGCCCCCACACATGTCCCACTCATGTCCCCTTGCACCCCCACCCCCCAGCAGTGCAAGGCACCTGCCAGCAGGCCCCCACTCATGTCCCACTCATGTCCCCTTGAACCCCCACCCCTCAGCAGTGCAGGGCACCTGCCAGCAGGCCCCCACACATGTCCCCCAGCACCCCCACCCTCCAGCAGTCAGGGGCACCTGCCAACAGGCCCCCACACATGTCCCACATATGTCCCCCTGCACCCGCAGGACCCCATCATTGACAGGCACCTGCCAGCAGGCCTTGACACATGTCCCCCAGCCAACACGTCATCTCAATCCAGATCCCTGGCTCTTATGGCCACACAAATCCCACCCCACAGCACCCCAGTCCAAACACCCAACCAAGCTTTACATCCACTCCAAATTGAAATCCCCATTACATGATAGATCACAAATCAGCAGTATGCGCATGAGTACAAGTTTGTCCGACCCACACAATGGCAACACATGACTGAGAAAACCCACATTGTGACATGCATGAAACCAATGATAGAAGACCACACATTGAAGTAAGAAACAAAAATGTAATCAAGTCAAAATGAAGGGAATGAAATAAAAATACACAATAATGCCAATAATAATGAAAATGCAGCATGTCCCAAAACATGATAAATAAAAAAAATGAGAATCCAAATTAATCCAAATGAAAATGTGCCCAAAGTCACCGTCCAACAAAGCAAATCCAAAGAGAAAGAAAAGCGTAATATCCATTGC
Organism: Ambystoma mexicanum; assembly: GCF_040938575.1. Lineage (NCBI taxonomy): Eukaryota > Metazoa > Chordata > Amphibia > Caudata > Ambystomatidae > Ambystoma > Ambystoma mexicanum. The sequence continues at coordinate 995,479,236 of NC_090926.1, read as the reverse complement.
TCCACGGAGAAGAAAAATAAAGATGAAGGAGAAAAATCCACTGTAAAACTATGTACAAATAACAAATCCAGGGTCCATGAGCCCAACGACATGAATGAAACCTACAATGAAACCTACCAAATTACTAACTATATACAAAAATGTGGGGCATAGTCCATGCGCCCCAAATGAAATAAAAAAGAAATGAAACTTAACACTAATGAACTATATACAATGGCGGCGGCAAGTCCAACAGCTCACTTGTTGATGTCATGGGCCAGGGCATCATCAAACTCCTGTTCAATGTCTTGGAGGCGGGCCTGTTCTCTGGCCCCGAGGTCTCGCAGGGATAACGCCATGTCCACCTCCAACTCCCTGCGAATTCCCTCGAGGCACTCAGCCCGCCTTAGCGCCCTGCGCATGGAGTTCTCCGCCCTGACCATCATGAGCCCTGCCTCCTCCGCCCGCTGCCGCTCCACACCTATCTGCTGGCCCAACCGCTGCCACACTGAAGACACTCCCATTCCAGTGTCCTCCTGCCCTCCGGCCGATGCCTGCCCCTCTGATGTAGATTGCCCCGAGCCATGATGCCTCCCACGTTGAGCCTGTCGCTGCCTCTGACGCAACTGCCTCTGCCAGCAAGACGGCATCCAGGCTGATGGAATCCACCGACGTCGTCGTGCACATGCCCTGCTCGATGACGCCGGCACATCCTCCATCTGCTGGGGTCCAGTTGCTGTGGTGTCCACCCCTGCTGGACCTATGACTCCTGACTGTGGCAGGGATGGGATCCCCACTGAGCTGGCTGCGTTGGTCACGGCAAGTCCACAGGGGGCCCTGGTGGCATCTGGTCCGGAAGACGGCATGGAGAACGACTGGCGCATAGTCTCCACAGAGGAAGAGAGGGCCGCCAGAGTGGCCGACACATGTACAAAACCCCCGACCATGGACACTCCCAACTGGGCCACGTTGGCACGCTGCTCTTCGTGATGACGTGTGTACTCCCCCCGGGAAGCACGCACGTCAACACAAATGCCACGCGTGCTCAAACCGACACCAATCAGGACCTTCTCCATACGGCCAGGGGTCCCCTCGTCCGCAGGTAGAGGAGTGTCAGATAACATGGACATCCCCCCTACCTGCGGACTGGCCTGGGATGGGGCATCCCTGCTGTTGCATGGTGGTGCAGTCACAGGGTTAGGGACAGCGACATGCACAGGCCCCTCCGCTGGGACCTCTGCTGCCTCCTGCCCCTGGCCCTGGACTGCACCACTTGCACCAGTGGTACCACCCCCACCAGGCCCCATGTGCGGCTCAGTAGCGGCCTCCTCCTCCTCTGTGGTAACCACCAACCTGGATGGCTCCACACCGTCTTCTGCCGTTGCAAGCCCCTGTGGGGGCTCACCCACCCCTTCCGCTGCAGCCGTAGTGGCAGACGCAGCACCATTCCCCTCACTCCCGGACGATGGTAAATTCTGGGAGGGTGACTGGGCCTTGCGTTGCCGGCTGGTGGGGGCATCCCAGCCGCTTTGCTCCACAGCGCCGTCTCCGCCCTCTTCATCACTTGCCGCTGTGTAGAGGGAGACATAGAACACAAGCATCAGGGTACTGTACAATGGTCCCCTAGACAGGAAGCAATAGCAGATGAGTGGCACTGTCAAACATCACTTCCATCATGTCCCTCCACAACACATGGGTCAGTGCAGGCAAAACACATGCAGTAACAGGCATGGCGCATGCTATGAACATTAGCATACATGTCCAAAGGACTCTTCAAGCATACAATGCTGGTTTTAAACTCACATGCATCATGGGTCATGCCCATCACATGCACACACTTCACCCTAGTTTCATCCATCTGGCCTCGTACACCCCAGGCACAGTGGATACAAGGATGAGTAGGCTGCATCAGTGAATCTGAACTTTGTCACAGACATGTGCCATGCATCCATGGCATTTCCAAGTCACAGACACGCAAGTCAGACACACAGACATGGACACCATACATGTCCATGACAGCAGCACCCATCTCTCACACCCCATCCATGTCCAATAACAGAGACAGGCATGCATTAATGTGTGCATTCCCCATGCTGCTCCGCATGTTGCATTGTAACACATGCATCAACCATGTGGTTCACACATTACTGGTCTCACATGCATGACCATGATGTCCCTGCACACACACATACGTACATGGCCTATGTCACACATACAGGCAAGTATCAGACAACCAGCACCCTGCAACATGCCCTGTCTCACACAGCAATGCTTGGCCACTTACCGCTCAACTCCGGACGGGTCTGCCTCCGAATGATCTGGGCGTGGAGCGCTGGGCCTACGCGTTCCAGGACCCTCATCTGGATGGTACTCATGCTGCCCCGGCCCCCCTCCACGAGGCGCCGGCCCTTGTTGAGGGTCCTGGACCTCAAGTCCTCCCAGCGCTTCTTGACATGTTGGTAGTTGCGGGTTGCCACCCCCTCCGCGTTGATGGCAACCACTGCGTCATCCCAGATCCTCTCCAATCCTTCATTGTTGGCGCGTCTTGTTCACGTGAGAGCATCATAATGCCCCAGGACATGCTCCACCAGGACACCAACTTCGGTGGCAGTGAAGCTGGTGGCCCTCTGCCTCTCTGGCAGTGGGTGCCAGTGGTGCCAGATGGAGATGTGCCTGACATGGCAACCCCAGAGGCAGGAGTGAGTGGGCAACTGGGTCCTGGGTCTGGGTGGTGGAGTGATGGAATTCCAGTCGGGAGTCTTCTGTTCCAGCAGGGGTGGAAACAGCAACTGCACCCCTGCAGATGGCTGACGTGCAGGCACCAAATAGCAGGGCACGTGGGCAGCAGGCAGGCAGGCAGCAGCAGATGGCAGGTGGGAGCGTGCTTGGGGCTCTTGGGGGCAGGAAAATGGCCTTCAGGGCAGGAGCGTGGTCTTCCGTGTGTGTACGTGTGGCCAGCTTGATACAGAGTTATTTGGCTCGTGAAAATCTTGCACGTCAGCGTGTAATTCGAGGAAAGGCCCTTAGCGCGTAAGCACGTCTGTGACATATTGTGCACGGGCGTTGCCCTTTTGCGTGTAAAACTTGCCGCGCACCCCTGAAATACACGTACTCTGCTCGAACAGGGCCCTTTCGCGTGTGAAACATCATGCGAAACCCGTAATACACGTACCGTGCTGAAATCGCGGGTGAAACTTCCCGCGAACCCCAGGAATACACGTACCCTGCTGAAATCGCGGGTGAAACTTCCTGCGAACCCCAGGAATACACGTACCCTGCGGAAATCGCGGGTGAAACTTGCCACGACCCCTAGGAATACACGTACTCCGCTCAACAGGGCCCTTTCGAATGTAAAACTTCACGCTGCACCCCAGAACTACACGTACCCCGCTCGCTCAACAGGGCCAATATTTCTGGGCTTCGCGGGAAGTTTCACACGCGATTCCAGCAGGGTACGTGTATTTCTGCGGTTCGCGGGAAGTTTCACACGCGATAGACCATGTGCGAGTGGGGTACGCGTATTTCTGGGGTGCGCAGGAAGTTTCACACGCGATTCCAGCAGGGTACGTGTATTTCTGGGGTTCGCACGAAGTTTCACACGCAATAGGCCCTGTGCGAGTGGGGTACGTGTATTTCGGGGGTGCAGGGGAGTCCTACATGTGAATTCGCAATGTGGGTCCTCCCAGGTATTCCCTCTACACCCTCCACAGCCCCTGCAGGCAGCCCACACCACAGGGGACTACCCTGCACCCCTGGTCATGTCCCGCAGGCAGCCCATCCACCATGGGCATGCCCCCCAGCCAAGCCACATGTCATCATGCACTAGTGATCACCAATGCATTATCCCCTTGCACCCCCACCCCCCAGCAGTGCAGGGCACCTGCCAGCAGGCCCCCACTCATGTCCCACTCATGTCCCCTTGCACCCCCAACCCAGCAGTGCAGGGCACCTGTGAGCAGGCCCCCACTCATGTCCCCTTGCACCCCCACCCCCCAGCAGTGCAGGGCACCTGCCAGCAGGCCCCCACTTATGTCCCCTTGCCCCCCCAACCCCCAGCACTGAGGGGAACCTGCCAGCAGGCCCCCACTCATGTCCCACTCCTGTCCCCTTGCACCCCCACCCCCAGCAGTGCAGGGCACCTGCTGGCAGGCCCCCGCTCATGTCCCCTTGCACCCCCAACCCCCCAGCAGTGCAGGGCACCTGCCAGCAGGCCCCCACTCATGTCCCCCTCATGTCCCCTTGAACTCCTACCCCCCAGAAGTGCAGGGCACCTGCCAACAGGCCCGCCACTCATATCACACTCATGTCCCCTTGTACCCCCACCCCCAGCAGTGCAGGGCACCTGCCAGCAGGCCCCTACCCATGTCCCCTTGCACCCCCACCCCCCAGCGGTCAGGGGCACCTGCCAGCAGGCCCCCACTCATGTCCCCCTGCCCCCAGGTCATGACGATCCTCAATCATGGCCCTTATGGCCAGCCTCCCCAGCCCAAAGACCCAACCAAGTATTGCATCCACCCACATAGAAAAGGCAATTACATGATACAACCCCAATGGCAAGTATGTAAATGAACACATGTCCATCACACACACACAATGGTTGCAAGTGAATGTGAAAACCCATATCATGACATGCATGAAACCAATGAGATAATACCACACATCGAAGTATGATGAAAAAAATGTATTAAACACAACATGAATGGAATTAAAATCAAACAAACAACAATGGGAATAAAAAAAGAAAAGCTGCATGTCCGTAAAATAATGAAAACGAAGAAATCATAATCCAAAGGAAAGGTGTCAAAAGTCACAGTCCAACAAAGCAAATCCAAGGGAAAAACAAAAGTGAAAACCATTGCTCCATGGGGAAATCCAAAAAAAGAGATGAATCCAATGGTGAACTATATACAGATGAACAATCCAGGGTCCATGATCCCAACTGAAGAAATTAAACCTATCAAAAATACTACCTAATGAAAAACTATATACAGAAACGTGGTGCATTGTCCAAGCGCAACAAAAATAAAGAAAAACCAAAGGAAACCTAACACTATCTAACTATTTACAAGGGCAGCAGGCTAGTCCGACGGCTCACTTTTGGATGTCCCGGGCCAGGGCATCATCGAACTCCTGCTCAATGTCCTGGAGGCGGTCTTCTTCCATGGCCCTGAGGGTTCGCAGGGACAACGACATGTTCTCCTCCAACTCCCTGCGAATTGCCTCGAGGCACTCGTCACGCCTCGGGTCCCTCCGCATGGAGTTCTCCGTCCTGACCATCGTGAGCCGTGCCTCTTCTGCCCGCTGCCGCTGCGCAGCTATGGCATGGCCTAACCGCTGCCACACGGAAGACACTTCCCGTCCTGGGTCCTGCTGCCCTCTGGCCGATGCCTGCCCCTCCGATGACGAAGGCCCGGAGCCATCATGGCTCCAACCTTGTTGCTGCTGCTGTGCCTCTGCCCTGGCTCTTGGTGCCTGCACATCCTCCACCAGCTGGGGTGCAGTTATTGAGGTGGCCACCCCTGCTGGACGTCCGACTCCTGAATGTGGCAGGGATGTGTCCTCCACCAGCCTGGCCGCAGGGTCAGAGTCAGCTCCACAGGGCACCCAGGTGACACATGGGTGGGAAGATGGCACGGAGTACGACTGGCGCATAGGTGGTTCAGTTGAGGAGGGGGTTGGAACAAGGCCCAGCAAACGGAGGAATCCGGCCCTGGTGACCTGTCCCAGTAGGTCGACGTGGTCAACGAGCCATTCGAGACGACATGCAGTCTCTCCATGAAAAGACTGCATTTCACCTCGCATGGCCCGTTGACGCAACGCCACACCACCCAGGACAGGCTCAACTCGGTCCCGGATAGCCACGTCCGCAGGCAGAGGAAGGCCAGTTGTCGTAAGCTCATCCCCTGCCTGAAAACAGGTCTGGACGTAGGTATCCCTGCTGGTGCAGGATGATGCAGTCACAGGATTGGGGACAGGATTACACACAGGCACCTCCGCTTCGGCCTGTGCTGCCTCCTGTCCTTGCCCCTGCACTGCACCACTAGCACCAGTGGAATCCCCACCTCCAGACCCAGTCTCTGTCCTTTGCACGGACTCCTCTCCACTAAACCCCCCACCAACCTGGATGACTCCGTGCCATCTTCCTCCGTCGGGCCCTGTGGGGTCTCAGCTGCCCCTTCTGCTGCCGAGGAGTCCAACTCTGACCTCCGCCTCTTGGACCTCCCCTCGGCAGCTGCAACCTGGGATGCTGCACCGGACTCCTCACTCCCCGACGAGATGACAACGTGGGAGGGGAGCCGGGCCTTGCGTCTACGGCTGGCGGTGCGATCCCTGCCGCTGTGCTCCACAGCACCCTCTCCGCCCTCTTCATCAGTCGACGTTGCAGACAGGGGGAGATAGGACACAGGCATCAGGGCACTGTACAATGGACTCATACACACATAACAGTTGCACACGAGTGTCATTGTCAAACTTCAGACATGGCATCACAATCCCTAACACACATGTCATTTCAAATCACACACATGAGCTATTCCATAGCCATATCGCAACAGCCAGCACCATCCATACACATACAACAGCATGAGCAGGCAAAGGTGAGCCAGACATCACATGAGACACAGGGAGTGCACTGGACATGCACACACGCCACCACACTTACATGCATGTGTACACCTCCACCAAGTGTTGCAGTGATGAGATCGGCATCCATGTCACATCTGGCAATCAATCTTCTACATATCAGTCTCACATGCATCCATGTTGCATGACAGTTGCACACTTGTCAGATACACATACATGCACATGTACACAGTGCAGATACATGCAGCTGGAACCAACATCCATGTGTGACACCACAACCTTGACAACTGACATACACAGTCATTCAAACATGTGTGCTCACACATCTGCATTTGGCCTGCATGCTTACCCACAAATACACCATCCATGTGTCTCACACATGAAAGGACTCGCATGTGTCAGCCTCACGGCCCTGTACATACACATCTATACATGGCCCTACAAAACCACATGTGCAACCTGCACACTACTGGCACACCACCACACGCACAGCTCCCAATCAGTATGCATGTACACCTACCGCTCGACTCCAGACGGGTGTGCCTCTCAAGGACCTGGACGTGGAGCGCTGGGCATACGCATTCCAGGACCCTCATTTGGTCTTCCGACAGGTGGCCCCGGCGCCCCTTAGCATCCGCTGCCTTCAAGAGGCGCCGGGCCTTGTTGAGGGTCGTGGACCTGAAGTCCTCCCACCGCTTCTTGACATGATGGAATTCACGGACTGCCACCCCCTCCGCGTTGATGGCAGTCACGATGTCTGTCCAGATCCTGGTCCGTCCTTCCTTGTCGGCGCGCGACCTTCCGAAGAGGGCATCATACTGCCCCAGGACTTGCTCCAACAGGACACCAACTTCGGTGGCAGTGAAGCTGGTGGCCCTCTGCCTCTCTGGCTGGGGGTTGCCAGTGCCGCCAGATGGTGTAGTGCTGGACATGGCAACCCCAGAGGCAGGAGTGGGTGGGCAACTGGGTCCTGGGGCTGGGCTGTGGAGCGATGGAATCCCAGTCGGGAGTCTTCGGTTCCAGCAGGGGTGGTCACAGCAACAGCACCCCTGGCTGACGTGCAGGCAGCAAATGGCAGGGCACGTGGGCAGCAGGCAATCAGGCAGCAGCAGATGGCAGATGGGAGCGTGCTCGGGGCTCTGGGGGGCAGTAATTCGGCCTTCTGGGCAGGAGCGTGGTCTTCCAAGTGTGAACGCGTGGCCAGCTTGATACGGAGTGATTTGGCATGTGAAAATCTTGCACGTCAGCGTGTGATTCGAGGAAAGGCCCTTAGCGCGTAAGCGCGTCAGCGCACGTACACGATTTCATTGGATTTCATTGGATCAAAGACCCTTAGCGCGTAAGCGCATCTGTGATGTAACGCGCGCGGGTGTTTCCGTCATAGCACGTGATGACAGAGCACACGTGGAAAAGCTGCATGTCCGAGTGTCAGCGCGTGTAATTGGAGGAAAGGGCGCGTACACGCGTAAGTGATGTGTACGTGTGGGCCAGTTTAAAAGGTACGTGTAGGACGCCATTTCCTTGTATGTGCTTTTTGTGGAGAGCGAGTGGGTGGATTCTGTACTTCTTGTCGGTTCACACGCGATTACTTCACAGCGTTTCAAGTTCGTACTCCCTGTTACCTCTGACAGCTTTCATTTTTCTACTTTTTTTGGGCTTGTTTCCTCAAACAGTGTTCACATCTCCTTTTGTCCTGTCTCCTCAGACAGCGTACAATTCTTCTTTTGGCGCGCGTATGTTCTTTTTCCAGGCAGACGGTGAGTTCCTCACGTACTTAGCAACTGTGCTTGCCCCGTGTGTCGCTTACCCCTTCAGAGGTCATTGTAGGCTGAGTGTATCATGCGTATGCTTATTTTTGTGTTTCTGAGTGCCACAGCGTAGTGCGGGTTCATTTTTCCACACAAGTGGTCTACGAGGGGTTGCGTGCACGTTTATTTTTGTTTTTGGGCTGCCTGTGCGTTGCGTGACCCGTCATCTTCCCCCAGGGTCACAGACAGCCTTGTTAGAGCACTAGGGTACGAATTCCATCTAGTACCCGACCCCTTTGACCCCCAATTGCCCAGGACAATAGTTTACTGCTCCTCCCATATGCACAACAACATCAGTGCCATGGTTGGGAGGCGACCAAGCGGTAAGGGAGGCAAAGGTGGTCGACCTTCAAAAGATGGACGTGGTGGGCGCGGTAGGGGACATGGCTGGGATTTGCAGGGTGCCCCTATACCCCCATGTGTGGAGGACCAATCAGGGACACCCATGAACCCCCCCATGGTTGAGGGAAACGTGGCTGAGACCATCCCAGCTCAGCCCTTGTTGGACCAGCCCATTTTGGCACCTGACCTGGCAGAGGATGACTCCCTGGCTGACTTCCAGGTCAGCAAGTCTAAGCCACGTGTGGCGGTGCAAGTTGTCACCAAGCCTCGTGGATCCGGGGCAGCTATGTCATCTGCTGCCCCAAGTATGCAGGGTGGTGAGGCTGCAGGGGCAGCTGTAGCTCCATCCGCCCCAGCTCTGACTCTCCCAGCCAGGACAGTGTCGGTCCTGGTCCATCATACTGATGTTCCCCCTGCCAACATCACACTTCAGTCAATGCCTGCACCAAGTCCTATGGTCAATGTGCATTTGCACACTCCAACAACCCAGTCCACCGGTGATTCTGCCCCTACTGACCAGAGCGGCGTTAGCCACTCTGGCTCCGCTCCATCTTCTAAAAAGAGGAAGAAGGGTGCTCTAGCATGACAGGCTGAGACCCCAGGCACGGCTCCACACTCCGGTACCTCAAGGAAGCCTTGCTTCAATGATTCAGAACTTGATGCACTTGTGAGCTATGTGTTGCATACAAGCGGTGGAACGACCTGAAACGCAGAGCAAAGAACAAGCTGGCCTCAAGTCATGCCGCTACTCTGGTGACTGGCGGTGGGTCTCTACAAGAGGACAACGAACTCACTGAATATGAGTCTGTTGCTGGGACCTTCGTCACAGAGGAACAGATCCGAGGTGTGGGAGAACTACCCGATTATGACACATTGTCCGGTGAGTGCCCATGCGTGTGTGTGTAATGCATGTGTATGTTGTTTGGGTGACGGGTTCTGATTGAGTGGCAGGTGAGGGAGTGTGTGACTGAGTAGTATGGGTCACCCATGTGCTTCATCCAAACCATTCTGCGGCCTTGAATTTGGGTGTGACACTATCCCTTCTGCCCACAGTAGTAATTTAGTGCAACCTTACGGCAGTTGTCCTTGAGGTGGCATCATGCAACAACATTGTTCGTATTTTTCAGTGTTCTTGCAGGCTGATTGTTTCAATTCTCCCACTTTTGCAACACATTCCTCAGCCCTATTGTGACATATGTGACATGCTTCTGTCATTGAAGAACCCACATTGGCCCACATGTGTCACCTTGGTAGTTGAATGATTTGACCATTCAGGCTGAATGAGTGTTGTCCTGATCACATGATGTTTTTGGGCCTGTTTGAATGTGGAACATGCCAGTTGTTTCCTGTCATGTTGAAGTGCACAACCATTGATGTGTACATGGCCCTGCAATCACTGTATTTTTGTACACTGGATGTGTTGCAGTGTGTGGCACATGGCGTATCTTTTCACACTTTGTGGCATTTTTATCTCTTCATGTCTATCTCACATGGATGGATGACAGTACTCATTCACTGACATATGGATGTACTTGTGGAATGTACCATGGCTATGGTACATGCCATCTGTGTGATGGCATGTGTCGTGTATGTGTATAGGACTTGCCACTCACAGGCCAATGTGTGATGGCAGTGCTACCCAGCATGCAGCAAATGTGTTGCTCTTCCATCTTGGTGTCATCAGTGTCTGACTTTTGCCTCCCCTTCCAACTCTGTGACAGTGCATGCATGGGAGGGTTATTTTCATGTGGGACATGTGTAAATCATGTACTGGTTCTGTATCTTGTCAGGCCTATTTGTGTGCTATGGTGCTAATGCCTGTTTCCATTTTTTGTCTTTCATGTTTTTGCAGGGGATGACGCACTTGATGCTGTTGAGGTTGAGGAGATGGTGCAGACCCAGGAGGAACCTGAGGCACAACCGGCCACCAGTGGGGGACGTGGTGTGGTGGTAGGTGAGAACCCACTGTTGCTGCAGACGATTCTGTCCAGCGGTGTCTCTGGGTGCACCTCCCCAGACCTCTATTCAGGTATTGATTCGGATGATGAGACCTATGTGGCGTCGCAGGTAAATGTTTCTGGAAGGGGTTCTGTTCTGTCCAACCCACCTGCACCAGGGGTAAAACCCTCTATGGAGATGTCAGTGTTGGTTAGTCAGCCTTTGGCGGTTATGGGTGCAGGGTCACACTCCACAACATCTGATCCTGTTCCTGGGCCAGCAGATCAGAGGGGGAATGCAGTCCTGCAGCCTCAGGCAGTGCCGGCACAGTAAGGCGCAGATCGCCTTTCCCCAAACAGGTGTGGTGCCCGCCGACGTGGTGGCCGTACGCCACCAGGCAATACCGCATGGGAACAATCCATGTACAGTATGGAAACCCAACAGGCAGCATCAGTTGAGATGATGGCTCAAGCAATGGAGAGTGTGGCCACTTCCATTGTCCCCCCTGAAAGGCAGATGGAGCAACTACAGCAGGCAACAGACCCCATTTGCCAATCACACAGGGAGGACATGTTGGCGTCCAACATGGACAGACTGGCGGCACTGGAGACTCTACGCCAATCGATATCAATAGAGTCCCAGGGCCACAGGGAAGCCCTGAGGGTAGAACTCCATCACCTCAGGGAGACTCTTGTTGACCTTGAGACTTCCACTAACTTGAGGACAGAACAGCAGCTGGAGCGGCTCACACGTTCGCTCTCAGCTGAGATGCAGGCAACTCGGGAGGAGATCCGGGCATCACGTCAGGTGCTGCATGGGGATCTCCGCACTATAATCCTCCAGAACGAGACCTTCCACACCCGCATGCTTGCTGCCATGGAGGACCATACCAGGGCTTTGCGTGGGCTGCCTCCCATAGCACCACCACCTCCTGTGGCAGCAGCAGAGGGTAATGAGAGCGACAGCAGCAGTTCTCCCACATTGGCATAGCCGTGCAGGCCATGAGCCCATGGAGGCATTTTTTTTTTCCCAACATCCACACAGGCGGCTGTTGGTGCGCACCCTGTCCTCGGAGGGTGGCCCCCCCTCCACCCCTGGCCCCCACATGGCCATTTTTTATTTTTTATTTTTTTGATTTTTGATTATTTTTTGACAGTGTGTTGCCTTTTGTGGCTCCCGTGGGCATCCACTGTATTCCGGCTGGGCACATGCAGGCTTGTCCTGAGTTTGGGTTCAATGCTTGGGTTCGTGAGACACACACCCCTCCTGATTCCCGTTTCCATGGGCTTGCAAAGGGTGTGACCAAGTGACAGTGATGTACACAGTGATGTTGGGCTCCCATGAGCTGTGTGGGCAGTCTGTAGTCAATACTGTGTAGACATTCCTTGTGTATATTGTTGTTGTATTGTACACTGCATGTTGGAATTATGTATGCTTCTGCTTCCACGTCTCCCTCTGAATTTGCAGGTTCATTCCTCATGTCTTCACATGGCGGTCTACTTTGGAGATGGAGTTCATGTTGTATGCAGTACACAGACAAGTTTTGAAGCCTGCAAGACTACAGTTGGAAGGGGGCGATTTGGTGGCATATTCAGGTTGTAAGACTACGACTACTTTAACTTAGTACTGTAATGTTTTAGTTATGTTTGAGCTTGTGTAGCTGCATTGTATTGTTGGTAAGTATTTGGTCATGTGTGTTGTTAGTTCAACATTACTGGGAGCATATTGTGTGTGGCCAGTTTCCATTAGGGACACTGTACTTTGTGACACTTGTGTCAGGTTTTCGGGATTGCTTTGTTTGCTCTCACATAGCATGACATGCCATGGTGTGTTGGGTGGTGGTGCTGCTGGGGAGGGGTTGGGTGACATGGCACTGTTCTCATGTTGTATTTTGCAAGGGGGTAATGCATTTGGCAGCATATGTGTCTTTTTATGACACAGCATTGGTGGTGTTTCTGTAGGTAGGGATGCACACATTGTGACACTTCCAGGTGACCAATCTCAGGCTGGTATGGTTGTGACAGTTGACTGTCCCTTATGTCATCATCATTGATTGTCAGCTGGTATGTGGCAGGGCTGTGTGCACTCCACAGGGGTGTGATACTAAGTGACGTAATTAGCCACCAGCTGCGTTCAGGCTGCCTCACCCCGTGCCCTTTCCCCTCCCATGCATAGCTGGCGTGCATGTGGTTGGGGATGTGGGGGCACCACCATGTCCACCGGCAGGCCCCGGCGTGTTGCAACATTGTGCAGGACACATGCTGCCACTATGATCCTGCACACTACTGGGGGAGCGTATAACAGCTACCGCCTACCGCTCTGGTTTGCCCTATTCGATTCCATGAATACATGCTGTAGGCGAGCGTGTGGGCGTTCCACACACTTGCCTCCTGTACTTCCCCCGTGACGCCCACATTTTCACGCGTTGTGCCCCATTCCGCGTGTCACGCCCCATGTTACGCCTACTTTTGTTATGTGCGCCGCGCTATGTGCGCTTTCGCTGTGGCCGTAGCGCACGCCGTTAGATGACCTGTGCGCCGGCGTGCGCTACGCAGATTTTCAGCGCACATCCCAGATTTTACTCCTGCACGGACTTCCATGAATCGATGTGCGCGGGTTTTGCTGCGATTTTCGCACTTGCACTGCGATTTTCGCACTTGCACTGCGATTCGCACGGTTTCGCACGCTTGTGCGGGAATTTTCAGCGCACATTAATTCCATGAATCGGCCTCATAATCTCCAGAGTTTCTTATAGGCCAGTCCTGCTCTAACCCAAGCAACTGTTTCCGGCCAGTCCATTTCTAGCATACTAATGGGAATAATGAGGGTTCATGACAATGATAGGTGTCCCCCCACACACTACGATCGCAACTGCACGACCTCAGCAAACGCTTCTATTATAATAAAGTGCCCCTAATCCCGCTGGGCTAGGATGCTCCTCACGTGGCATGTAGGGGCCTCACCAGAGCAAGGCTCTCCTTCATCTCTTATCCCGATGTGCTCAGAGGTTCTTTACAGGACACAGAGGGACCTCACCAGACCAATTCTCTCTATCTTTTATCCCGCTGTGCTTGGAGGCTCTACAAGGGGAAGGAAGTGGCCTCACCAGACCAATTCTCTCCATCTCTTATCCGGTGGTGCTTCGAGGCTCTACAAGGGGAAGGAAGTGGCCTCACCAGAGCAATTCCCACCATCTCTTTTCCTGCGGTGCTTGGAGGCTCTACAAGGGGAAGGAAGTGGCCTCACCAGAGCAATTCCCACCATCTCTTATCCAGCGGTGCTTGGAGGCTCTACAAGGGGAAGGAAGTGGCCTCACCAGACCCATTCTCTCCATCTCTTATCCTGCTTTGCTTGGAGGCTCTACATGGGGAAGTGGCCTCACCAGACCAAATCTCTCCATCTTTTATCCCGCTGTGCTTGGAGGCTCGACAAGGGGAAGGAAGTGGCCTCACCAGAGCAATTGTCTCCCTGTCCTATCCCGCTGTGCTTGGAGGCTCTACAAGGGGAAGGAAGTGGCCTCACCAGAGCAATTCCCTCCATCTCTTATTGCACTGTGCTGGGGGGCTCTACACAGGGCATGAAGGCCCCTCACCAGAGCAATGGTCACCTTCATCACTTATCAGGCTGTGCTGGGATGCTCTACATGGGGCATGAGGACGCCTCACCAGAGCAATGCTCTCCCTCATCTCTTATCATGCTGTCCCGGGAGGCTCTACACAGGGAACAAAGAGGCATCAAGAGAGCAATGCTCTCTTTCATCTCGTAACCCGCTGTGCTCAGAGGCTCTACACAGGGAACAAAGAGCAACACCAGAGCAATGCTCTCCTTCATCTCTTATCCCGGTGTGATGGGAGCCTCTACACGGGCTACGGAGGGACATCACCAGACCACTTCTCTCCATCTCTTATCACACTGTGCTGGGAAGCTCTTCACAGGGCACAAAGGCGCCTCACCAGAGTAATGCTCTCCTTCGTCTCTTATCCCGCGGCGCTTCTATTCTATAGAATTTGTATAAAGCTCTGACTCGCCCGCGGGCATCAGAGCGCTGACAGAACACACAAACATAAAAGACATAAAAAGGTGCAGTAAGAGGAGCTGAGATCGTGTCAACGTGAGAAGCAAGTGGGGGTGGAGTTAGATACCTAAGACATCAAATAGGTGATTTGTGATGGCTTTCTTAAACTGTGCCAACAAAGGCTGTTGTCTGATTGATAGGAGTAGATTGTTCAAAGCTCCTGGACCCCAGGCCTTGAAACTCAGATCTCCAAAACCTTTACGTCTGGTGCGAGGTTTCAAGAGTAAATCCCTATTATTAGACTGCATCGCCCGTCGGCGCGGCAGTCTGCTGATCTGGGATTTAAGATAACCAGGACCATTCCCGGCAACACATTTGTAGACTGTGCAGGATGTTTTAATGAAGTTTTCTCCAGGCATCTGAGACATGATCATGTCGTCTGATGCCACAGATGGCTCTAATGGCCCGTTCTGGGCAATTTACAATTTCCTGACATTTGCCTGTGTAGTGCCGGCCAGCAGGCCATTGCAATATTCAAGCCTGGAATTAATGGTTGCTGCTGCTAACAGAGCCCTGTTGTCTTCTGACAAATAAGGACTAATTTGTCATAGGAGCTGTGTCATATATGAGCAATTAGAGGTCACATAAGAGACATGCTTCTTAAAATCAAGGTGGCAATCAAAAAACACTCCCACGGTTTTAACCTGGCTGTACATGTGGATTCTGTCCCCTTCAATAAGGAAGGCCTCATATTGGGGATCAAGGAGCTTAGGATTTACTGGGCTTCCAACAATTAAGAGCTTGTTTTGTTTGTTGTTCAATGCCATGGAGTTTTTTCCCATCCAGTCTTTGATGACATTGAACACCCCTCTAATAAGAATTGAATCTGCTTCATAATCACCAGATAGTTCCAAGATGATCTGGGTGTCATCAGCGTAGTTCACATGTTTAACCCCCATATTGTCCAGTACATCAAAGAACGGTTTGGAATAGATGTTATATAGCAGGGGTGATACGCTTTTTTCGTCTTTTGTTATCCTGTCCGCCAGCTTATCATGATCCACCAGATCAAAAGCGGCGGACAGGTCTAACAACAACGCATAGCTAGTTTGCCTTGATCAACAATTCCAGCAATGGTAGATATAACTTCCACCAGGGCTGTTTCTGTTCCATGATGCTTTCGAAATCCAGACTGACTGCTGGATAGATTGTCCCTTTCTTCGACAAATGTGCTGTTCTGAGTGCAGGCTTACTTGTCGAAGATTTTTAACAGGAACGGTTATTGGTTATTGGTTATGGTTATTGGATGATAATTCAGAGGGTCCAAGGGATCTAAGCCCTCCTTCTTTAGTAAAGGGGTGATCCAGGCCTCCTTTATACAGTTGGTAATCTTCCCCTCCTGAAAGGACAAATTCACGAGAGACATCACTGGTGAAGCAATACTAGAGAAAAATTCCTTAAACAATGTGGACACATTGAGTAGGTTTGATATTAGCAACCAGCACAATCAGTTCACTGACTGATACTTGTTTGAAAGAGAAAGAATCAAACTCAGTATTTGTATTAGGGTCGGGAGTTCTAGTATCTGTACTCATCAGCTGACTAGCTTGAATAATGTTCGGGATATTGTCTAAATGTTGTCTAACTTTTTGGATCATACAGTTGTGCAACTTTTGAAATGAAATGAAATGATATTTTATTTATATCGCGCTCGTACACAAATGTTTCAGAGCGCGACCAGGCAAAAAGGGAGGGGAACAAGGGAGAGAAAAAACAGAAAGAACAGCGATATTACTAGGCCCAGTGACATTTAGGAAAGCGCAAGTGCATGGGAAAGGAAAATGGGGGAAAAGTGCGAAGCAGAGGAGAGAAAAACAAATAAATATTAAATAGAATAAATAATAAAGAAGGGCTTTAAACCATTGTAGTGCAGCCAGCAAGTGGCAGGTGAAAGTTAGTCAGAAAGGTATATCTGATAAGTGCAGATGAAACGTGGGAGGGGAACTGTATGGGTACAGATACAGAACCCTAGTGCAGATGGTGGCCTGGAGGCAGTGCCGGAGGGTGGCAGGGTGAGCAGATACCTGGGCCCGAAAGAACAGAGGGTGGCCAGGTGCACAATGCCATGAGAAGAAACAGATCAAAAGGGGAGAAGGGGGGCAAAGGCAGAGGCAAAGAGGAAGGTCTTGAAAAGTTTCCGGAACCGAAGATGTTTTTCCTCAAGTTTCAAGGTGGCCGGGAGGCTGCTCCAAAGGGAGGCACCATCCAAAGACAGGGATCTACCCCCAGCTAATTTTTTTGCAAAACGACTAACCCTGAGAGAGTTAGAATGAGAGGAGCGAAGGGCTCGAGAGGGGAGGTATCTACGGAGGGATAGTTCAAGGTATATTGGACCCAGGTCCCAGAAAGTCTTGTGGACAATGCACAGGGTTTTAAATTTAATCCTTGCATCCACTGGGAGACAATGATGGGATTTCAAGGCTGGAGAGATACGATCCTAGGGCTTGAAACCAAGGACAAGTCTCGCAGTCCTGTTCTGGATTAGCTGTAGAGGGCGGAGAGTGGAGGCAGGTAGATTTAGGAAGAGGCTGTTACAGTAATCCAGATTGGAAAGAACCAGAGCTTGGGAGACTGTGAGCTTTTGAGGGAAGGAGAGGAAAGGTAGAGTACCTCTAAGGAGGTGAAGTAAAAAGTTAGATTTTTTGGAGACATCAGAGATGTGTGCGGAGAAGGAAAGTGTAGAGTCAAAGATAACCCCAAGGTTCTTAGCCGCGCAAGTGGGGGTGGGAGGAGGGCCAAGGGAGGCCGGCCAGAGAGTGAGAGGAAAGGATGGAGATGGTGTACCAATAAGGAGGATCTCAGTCTTGTTGGCATTTAGACATAGATCATTGGCGGCACACCAATTTTGAATGGCGATTAGACAATCGGAGATGAGGGAAGGAGAGGAGGAGGCTGAGGGAAGCCTGAAAATGAGTTGGGTGTCGTCAGCATAGCACTGGAAAGTTGAGCAGAACATTGAGATGCAGTAAGCGAGAGTTGCCAGGTATTGGTTGAAAAGCCAAGGCGAGAGGACAGACCCCTGGGGAACACCACAAGTGGAGAGGGAGATAGAAGATAGGAAGGACTCAAGTTGTACCTGGGAGGGTCGATCAGAGAGAAAAGAGGTCAGCCAGGCCAGAGCCTGATCAGTTCCGTTTAAGTGTAGCAAGGTCAGAGTCATACCAAGAATTGCACTTGGCTTTGGACTTCAAACGGATCCTCATGACAGAGGCAATCTAGAGTAGCAGAAATAGAGGAGTAGAGAAGAGAGAGGGCTGTGTCAGGGTGTGAGTCAGCCTGGGGTGGAGGAGGGGGGGAGAAGGTTGCAGCAAAGGCCTCGACTGACACACGCTTCATGGGCCGGATAGCTGAGAAGGTGGGTGGCAATCTAGGAGTGGGCTTGGCTTGGGGGGAGGAGATGGAGAGATGAGAGGAGAGGAGGCAGTGATCACTCCAGGAGAGAGGAGTGGCAAGGGGCTAGAGAGGGGGAGGCCAGATGAGATCAAGACATCAAGTGTGTGGCCAGCCAAGTGAGTCGGGCCGGAGGGAAGGATGGAGAGAGAGAGTGTATCGCAGGGGTCGCGGAAGAGTGAAGATGAGGGACAGGTAGAATCAAAATGAATGTTGAGGTCACCAAGGAGGAGAAGTTGAGTGGTGGAGGCCAAGAGGGAAGAGGAGAGGTCAGCCCACTCAGAGAGAAAAGAGGTGATTTGACCAGGGGGCCGGTAGAGAGTAGCAACAGTAAGAGAGTGGCTAGGAGAGAGAGAGCCTGCAGACTAGGCATTCAAACGAGGAGAAAGCTTGAGTGGGAATGAGAGAGGCAGGGATCCACTGAGGGAAGATAAGGGCTACACCCCCTCCAGGCCGATTGGATCTGGGAGCTGAGAGGATCTTGTAGCCCTTCAGGGAGGAGAGTGTCAAAACTTGTGATAGAGCTTGCTGTGAACCATGTCTCAGTGAGAGCGAGGACATCAAGGTCGAGTTCTTCCAGGAGGTGACAGATGTTAGACGAGTGTTTAACGGTCGAGCGAGAATTTAGTGTGGCGAGATGGAGAAGGTTACCAGACTTAAAGACCTTCCGGGAAGGGGTACAGATCGTAGGTACGCCCTACTGAGGTGTGGAAGGAGTTTGAGATGGGGCAAAGGAGGAGGCGGAGGAGAGTAAGGTAGCCAGAGGAAGAGAGTAGGGGACAGCTGGAGATGAGAGGAAGCTGATGAGGCGAGGGAACTGCCTATCAAAGAGGAGGTATTGCTTTTGACATGAAGCATCATCAGCAATTATCTGAGGCTCTTGTTTTTTTTTTCTTTTGTTGGGAAGCTCTACGCAGGGCATGATGATGACTCACCCGAGCAATGCTCTCATTAATCTTTTATCCCATTGTGCTGCGAAGCTCTTCACGCGGCATGAAGGGTCCTCAGCAGAGCAATGCTGTCCTTCATTTCTTATCCCGCTGTGCTGGGAGGCTCTACAAAGGGCATGATGATGTCTCATCCGAGCAATGCTCTCGTTCATCTCTTAAACCCGCTGTGCTCGGAGGCTCTATACAGGCCATGAAGGAGCCTAACCAGAGCAATGATCTCCTCCATCTCTTATCAGGCTGTGCTGGGAGGCTCCACACAGGGCACGAAGGAGCCTAACCAGAGCAATGCTCTCCATCTTTCATCTTGCTGTTCTGGGAGGTTCTTCACAGAGTACAGAGGGACCTTGCGAGATTGTTAAGTAAGAATTGGTGCAGCCACTCTGTGTGAGACTACACAAGACTTATCTACTTGGTAATAGGTATCCCACCTTCTAGTATCGATCCGTACTACACTAGTTGGTAGTGTGACTGAGCAGCCAGGCCTATCTCAAGAGTGGTAAATGTGAGCTGTACAATTGAAATTCGTAAATACACTTAGCCAAGTAACACTGACACTCAAGGTTTCAGTTAAAATAGTTATTTATTTATTTAATGTCAGTTTTAAATAATCATTCTTTAAAAAGGGAAAAGATTGTAACAATACGAATACACTTTGAAATTACTTTTCAGAATCAATAAAGCCAGTGAATAATCTTTGCATATGTTAAATAAATTTCTCCTATCCCCGAAGGTGACTTCAATCACAAGAATAGTATTTGCATTTATATATTACACTAATATACTTTGTAGATTCTGAGTTGCAGAAAGGAAATGTTGTAGGGAAGTAAAAAGGTTATAACAGTTTCTCATAAAATGTGAGGACAGCTGAATCCTCCAATGACGTCTAGATAAGCCTTTCCCAGCAGTAACAGTGTTTAACAAGTCACAACCTAGGGGAGGATAAGCAATACCGAAGTCAATGGATTTAGAAGAGCACCTTTAGGGAGCCAGGACAGCAAAGGTCATTTGGAGACAGTCTATAGTTCTGGTGCACTTCTTGGATAAAAGTCTTGCACAAAGTTAGAGAGTTCAGTAACATCACTTGTAGGGACACAAGCTGTTAAACCTGTGTAAAAGGAGTTGAAATCAACTCAGAGAGTAAACAGGTGCAAGTCTCACTTAAGACAACAAAGTAAGTACCCTCAAACCCGAAAAAGTACCTTTGGTTAGAAGAAAGGGGTCCAGCTGGATTTCATCTTGCTACAGCCACACAGACCCTGGTTCCTGAGCCGCAGTTGTGGGGACAAGAGGGAGGACATCTGACGGGCTACTGCAGCAGTACTCGGGCAGGTCGTCGGCAGCTACAGGTTTTCTTCAGTTTCAGTGGCACTTCACGGTTTCAGCACTTTGAAAATGGCACTGATGCAGAACAATGCACACCGGTTGGACTTTACTTGCTCCCTCGGTCCTGCACTCCCGTGAGGATTTCCTGCTTCTCGAGTGTCCTCAGGAGGCTCCTGGAGCTTTTGGCCAGATTCGTTCCACGGCAGATGTTGCACTCGACAATGGACACTCAACCCTTGACATTGGGCTTCTGCAGCAACGGAGAGGCACAGCAAGTCGGGGATTGTGCCATAGTGGATTTCATCTCAGGGATTGTTGATCCCACTATCCCAAGGGGAGAAGTCGCACCAGACATTTGAAGGTCCAGGAGTTTGCAGCATCCTTCTCTTCATGTTGTTTTCTTCTGATGTTTCTTCCAGTGGTCGACTCTGCCCGTAGACCCAAGAACCTCGCCTTTTAAGCAAGATGTCCCATTCATGCACAGCCTAGGCTGGCATTCCTAGAGACAAAGGACAGGGGCGTTTCAGGACCCTCCCTCACATCCTGACCTGCCCGCCAAAGGCAAGACAAACAAATGGCTCGAACCTCTTTCAACACACGGAGTAAAAACCAAGAAAGACTTCACAAGCAGAAAATGGTGAAAAAAGAAGACACAGGCCTTTTTAACAAAATGGTCACCCATGGGTGCGGTACTGCAGCTGAGGGTTCAGCCTGTTGTAGAAAAAGCACAATGGTCAGAAAAATTGTACCACTTCCACCAGCCATTTAAAGTACTGAGGGTGACAAAAAATATTACATGTGAAAGTAGGATAATGGCCTACTAAGTAACCCCCAGCACTCCACATAAAATGGTGTGTGATGGACCTACAAAGAGAAAAGGTAAGTAAAGTCAATTTCACTTTTCTATTCTTGGGAACTGTAGTTTACACAAGAAAATGTATTTAAACCTTATGAGAAATGCAAAAAGTTTCTCAGTGACACTTCACTGAACGCGCTGTGTGTCACCATGCAAAAGCAGATGCCTATGAAGTTTGTCAGAGTGGAAAAACTGTGAAAAAACAGAATCCAAATCAGGTAAAAACACATGAGAGAGGGAGAGAAAGGTCCCACTCACTCATGAGTTAAAATTAACAAGTCTTAAGTCCAGCAAAAGAGCTGGGGGTCTCTAAGATGGAAGGGAATTAGCACAGAAATGGAAATTCTCTGTAACAGAGATCAATTCACTTCATCTATTATCGCGCTGGTCTTGGAGGCTCTTCACGAGGCACAGAGGGATCTCACCTGAGCAATTCTCTCCTTCATCTCTTATCCCGCTGTGCTTGGATGCTCCAAACTGGGAACGAAGGGGCCACACCAGACCAATTCTCTCCTTCATCTCTTATCACGCTGTGCTGGTAAATTCTACACGGGGGCACATAGGGGCCTCACCAGAGCAAAGCTCTCCATCACCTCTTGCACTGCTGTGCTGTGATGCTCTGCATGGGGCATGAAGGTGCCTCAACACGGCAATGCTCTCCTTCATCACTTGTCATGGTGTACTGGCATGCTCTATGCGTAGCACGAAAGGGACCTCACCAGAGCAATTCTCTCCATCTCTTATCCTGCTGTGCTGGGATGCTCTATACGGGGAATGCAGGGCTCTCACCAGAGCAATGCTCTCCTTCATCTCTTGTCATGGTGTGCTGGCATGCTCTATGCGTAGCACGAAAGGGACCTCACCAGAGCAATTCTCTCCATCTCTTATCCTGCTGTGCTGGGAGACTCTTCATGGGACATAGAGGGACCTCATCGGAGTGAGAGTAACACACAGGAATGCTAAGGGCAACTCAGAAACCACTTAGGAAACATTTTAGGAATCAGAAGGCCTGATGAACCCACAACTTGCTGATAGAACTCCACCTGAAGGGTGACTGCGCCCTCACCCTCTCACAGATTCCCTGAATATAAATAAATACATGGGTATGGGGCGTTGTGGTCCATACAACCCTCACCTTAATTTTTTCCCTAACGAAGAAGTGCGTAGGGGGCTTGTGTGCCTTCACTGTCTAAACATAAATATATTGGGGGTGCTTCAGGGGCTTTAAAATCACCGGCCTACATGACCAAATAATTGAGAAGGGTTGGGCAATAGGATCCTCACTCTCCAAACTGATTAAAATAACTTCTATCTCAGTCCCCTGCCAGTCAGTCTGTCAAGTCATAACTCAAAGGTCTCTGACACCATCGTCTCACCAGAAGCTGTCCCTGGGCGTATTGTCTTTATCTTTTGGTCTCCGGTATACATTTGACAATATTTTTCTCTTCATAAGCCTCCTCAACCATGACCTATGCATGCTCTTCACCATCGATTCTGCATGCTCTGTCGCATTGAAGATCCAGTGGAAAATAATCAAAATCTGCTCTTGACCTAGCTTCCTTATCTTATTTTCACTCTATATGATGGGTCACTTCTACTAGCAAACCAACAATACTATTCTGATCGCCTCATACTGATGCGACAATTTCAAGAACTCAACCGCCTTCTTATCCCCCTCACCTGACCCCTTTCTCTTCTCCCCTTTCATCTGGCGAGTTTGCCTCTTACTTCAGCTCTAAAGTGGCTACTCTTCATGTGTCCTGCTCTTATAGTACTTCTGTGTCTATGGCATCTAATACTCCTTTCTCTAGTTCTTACTCACTATCCTCTTTTTCGCTGCTCACTGATATTGACACAGGTGCATTTGTTACTCTGGCTCATCCTACGGCTGCACCATCTGCTCACCTACCTTCTTCTCTAATCCTTCAGAATGTTCCTTTCCAAATTCTTTATTTAATTCTTCCATTCAATAACACTGAAATTTCTGCAGTCTTTCCTTCGTCTTTAAAACACGCAACCGTTATTCCGATTCTGAGAAAAGCTCACTTGATCGTCTGTACTATCTAATTTCATTTGTGTCTCTCTTCTACATTGTATTCTTAACATTTGCGAAAGAGTGGTTTATTTTGAGGTCTCCTCTTATCTGAATCTCCACTCTTTACTGCCCCTTTTACACACTTCGAACTGAATTTACTCTATGTTACCAATTAGCTTTCTCTCCATCCACTATAATAAAAATTCTTCTCTTCTTATCATAATAGATCTATCTGCTGCCTTTAACATGGTTGATCATGCTATTCCTTCTCCAAGGGTTTTGCTGGTTTGCATTTCTGTTATTGTTCATAAATGGTTTCTTTCCTGTTTCTCTGGCTGTACTTATTCTTGTTCCTGTGTTGGTCACTCTTGCCCTCCCCATCCACCACAGTTTTCAGTTACCCAGGGGTTGTTTCTTGGTTCTCTTCTTTTTGCACTATATACTATCCCTCTTTTGGCTATTATATCATCCTTTCATTTTTCTTCTCTCTTTTTATGCAGATGACTTGCAAATCTTTTTCTCATTTTCATATTTCTGCCTGCTTTTCATCCATTCAGTCTTGGTTGACAACCAACTGTTTTCATTTAATTTCTGCCCAAACACAAATTTAGCTCTTTCACTCTTCTTAAATCCCCCTCCTTAACCTCCCTCTAATCCTTTCCGCCATCTCATCTACCCCTCTCTGCTACAGCTCATATGTTTAGTGTTACATGGAGGATTTAACTAGCAGGCACTGAAGGCATTTCCCAGTAAGCATAAACTACTTCTGGGAAACCAGGAGCTATTATATATTACATATCACAAATGTGCCCCTTATATGAGATGCAAACTGTACCTTTTTGTCCATTATATATAACTCATTTTGCTTTAAATGTTTTCCAACACACCCTAATATCAATTAATACAAATTCCAAACACACAGAATGAATCCAACAAAGGTATGTTTTTATTGCACCAGTTGGCCTGGGGAGCCACACATAGCTACTGGGATCTGTTGGTGTCAAGCTAACTAGGCTCTCCTAGGCTATAACCTGGAGCTAAGGATCTCCCAGCTCCTCTCAATTCCGAACCCTGGGGCAGGTTTTGAGTCTTCTCTCTCTTTTGTCCCTCTGAGCCCATTGATTGCTCATTCATATCGTTTCCATCTGTCCAACATTTGTAAGGCCCGACCATTCCTAACTTTTAATGCTACTAAACTTTGGTTTCTTGCATTATTCATTCATGTATTGATTACTGTTCTTATCTTTTTCTTGGGTTGCCTGCTTACCAACTTTCCCATCTCCAATCTATTTTTAATTCCTCTCCTCTATTCACCTTATATATAGTTGTTCTTCTTGTGAATCCTGTGGGCTACTTTGACCCACTCAGCAGTACTCCCATCCATAACAAAGCTGCATTTCAGCAGATACAGATAAAGGGCTCCGCTGGCTCTTTTGAGAACCACTGCCTCACAACAAAACTGTGTTTTGCAACTACAAAAAGATGGCTGCACCATCTTGCCAAGCACATGTTGGGCAGGATGGAACAAGGGGGCACACTGAAAAAGCCCGCCAGTCTGTTGCTTACATGTACAAAATAAGGGGAATAAAAAAGCAGCACTGCTTTGCTGCAAGGCCAAAGTTCCCATTGAAAAAGGGAAATATTTACATTTAAAAATGATGTCGCTCTGATGCTCTTTTCCTCAAATTCCTCATCACAATACTCTTATTAAAGAGACCCTGCCATGCCCATTCACATTCACATTTTGCTCCAGCAAACAAGAGCAGTATCCTAGAATGACAGGCTGTTGTTCAGATCTGAGGAAATCAAAAGAAGCTTTACTTCAGCTACACGGAAAACAGTTTACTTTTGGGCTACAAATATCAAAGATTGATGCTTTAAAAAAAAGGTCTTGGCTTTCAGGGCCTATGTCAATTTCACTGCATCTGTGTTTTAAACCCATTGCTGCATACAAGAAGCTAACTCTGGCTACAAAACAATGTGGGAATTCAGAGGGAAGCTTAAACCGAAGTTGAAAGGAAAATGCTAGCAGCCCCACATGTTTAAATATACTTTTGCAAATAAAGAAATATACTTGTTTAAAAGTGTATGTTGGATAGGTCCATGCCATTATCTAGCAATGTGAAGGGGTTTATGCTGTGAAATATATATGAGAGATCTTATTCAACAGGCTTTATTCTGATTTATAACAAAAATAAATAAAATAAGGAATTAAACTGCATTGGCTGGATTTTGCAAGATCCAGAACAGGTTTTTCCTGCTGGCTAACCTAAGGCTTCCCCCAAAAGGAACCACCATAAACTTCCACGACACTTGGCTGATAATTACTAGGTTGGAAAACTTTGATTGACCAAGACAAAGAAAGTTCAAATACTCATCAGACTTTCGTCGGGGTTGAGGCCTTCTGCAATAGAAATCATGGGACACGAGTATGTGAAAAAGAAAATCACACGCCCCAGTGACCTCTACAAGAAGCTTCAAAGAAAAACTCCATGCTGACCCTGGGCTAAGGGGCGTAGCCTGGAAAGGCATGACCATATTTACAACCAGACTTTGCAGGAATGTAAAAAGTTAAGTTCTAATTTAATTTTGTGGGTTTTAATTTAAGACATTGTAGCATTCTCTGCCATATTGGGAACAGAAATGGCAGAGAATTTGGTATTCTTAGGAAAGTGTACATGATGCCAATGTAAGAGTTAATACTGACATGCCTAATGATAATCCATACAAACGTGTAAAGTTATAGAATTTTAGGCCGAATATTTGACATTAACATTTTCTAAAAATTATTAGAAGGGCCAAATAATGTCTTACAAAGTGTAGAGTTGGACCGGCATGTTCTGCAGGAAATATGTAACATATTTATGTAATTTGTTAAGATGCCCCAATTGTACAAATGTGCCATTTATGGCAACACTGGATATTAGCTAAAGTAACTGTGGGAGGTTCTGGACATTGTAAAACTCACATCATAAATCTGACATCATGCCCATGAAACCCAACCAGCTAAAAGCAAGGCGTCAACCATTACCACTTTCCAATCCATTTGTTTAGGGGCGTGCTTAGCGAACCCTGTCCCACCACATCATCTGATGATGTCACCATGCCTTATAAATAAGAGTGGTTGACAGCACTCTAGAGGCTCTTTCCTGAATTTCCTACGCCTGCGTTCCTAATCTTCTACCTTCATCTAGTCAGACTCCAGATCCCACTGCAAAGCCAAAGCATAGCTGATTCCAGATCCCACTGCAAGGCCAAAGCATTGCTGACCATCCCAGCGAGGCCTCAATCCTGAAACCCCACTAAAAATCCCAATACCCAAAGGGAGAAGCTGTGGTATTCTTTTGGGAAGCATCCTGAAACCAGACCAGCTTCTTACTCCCTAACTGCATGCCCGCTGCAACCCTGCCATCCAGCTGTCCTGATTATCCGGTGACCAGACCTTTGCCCAGCTGTCTTTTGCCAGGATACTCTGCTATCCGGTGACCAGAATTTTTTGTGACTAGAATCGGTTGACTGTCCAAAATCCCAGATTCAAAAGTGGACTGTGAGTATCCCACATCCCATGACACATAATCTACCCATCTTTGTCTTTTTTCCACTCTCTAAGCAACCCTATCCATACCCTGATAACTTGCATAAACTGTTCTAATTCTCTGTGCAACTTGTTCTTGTTTTCTAGTGTTAGCACCATTCTTTCATTCATCTTCTCGAGTAACTCCTTAGTCATATTTTGAGTGAATAAACTAATTTCCACATAAAGTTGTACGCTGGGGTGATAAGGTTGACATCGCGAATCAACCTTGGGTCTTACTGTGTCCCTCTTTAACAATATAGTCTAAATAATTTAGTTTAAGTAAAATTTGCCTTTCTTTCAAAACCGATTTTCTCATTTTTCATGGCTTTATTTTCCTAAAATCGAACCTCATTCTACCTTTCAAAACTCTCTCAATTCACCAGCTACACACCTCCTTTCACCTCTGCATTATCACTGTGCTGTGCATCTCTTCCCCAGCCCACAAACCGCATTCCAATTCAGTGTTTTTCACCCGTTTTTTGAAAAAAACGTTTTTACATTTAAAGCTGAAAAAGTGAAAATACAACTTTTACATTTGTGAATTCGGCTGCACTGTGTTTTCAAGTTTAACCTGCTTGTGAACAGTATACTGTTGTGATACCTTGCCTGATTGTTGTTAGTGATATAACATCCCTAATAGTGTGATAAAACATATGCATATCATTATTTAAACACACACATAATTAATTTTTTGTCAAAGTCCGAGTGTCATTTTAGGTTATTTTGTGAGGGAAGGTTGGATTTTGATTCTGTTTGCTGCCCCTTATCCCTGACTACCTGCTGTTTCTTTCTATCCACTCAGAATTTGATTATTGGTGGATTGAGGGAACATTGCAGGGGGAAACCTTAACTTGGGTGCTATCTACCCTAATTCAAAAACTTCTATTCTTTTGTGCTTTGGATATGTTCTACTAGAAGGTTAACCAAGTGCATTGCTTCTCTTCCCATTGTCATGATCACCCCATTGGTGATTGCTGCCCAATATTAAAATGTGTGTGATTTTTGTGAATTCTAAAAATAAATAAATATTGTATGTTCATCAACCAGCCTGGTTCATGGTCTATTGTGACCCGGGGTATTTGTAAAAGGGTGTGTGAAATGGGTCGGCTACCGGCTCAATTTGAATTAATTGAAATTAAAGAAAAAGTATTTCTATTGAGCACCACATTCCACGCTAAAACCTGGTCTTAGTGTCCTGGTCCAATGTGTGACGCCCGATTGGAATCCTTAACAATCCATAACTGTTAGGCAGAAAGAAACCTGTGCAGTTCCCTCTGGGACCATTGCAAAAGATTTAAGACTACAGGTGTTTGGCAGTAAACCCACTTGGTAGCAGTCTGTACCACACAGATTCACTTGGTAGCTGTGGCTGAGCAGTCAGACTTCCCTCAAGAAGAGTTAGGCAGTATACAGAGTATTCACAATAGGTCAAAAGAACACAGTAGAACAAGCAAACACTGACCAGAGCTTGGTGTAAAAGAGATATAATTATTTATTTAAAACCACATCTAATAAAACACACAGGCACTAATATTAAACAGTTCCAAAACACGGTCACTAAAAGATATACACTCCCTTAAAAGAATATTAGACAAGTTTTAAGTAAAGGTCCACTTATTTTCAGACAGCGGTGAGCGCTTAACGCAGATGGCACTCTAATAATTTGTTTTAAAAGGGAGAGAAAAGCAGGATATAAATTGAAACAGATCCCAACACTTTCACAAGAACGCAGCAAGAGAGGAAGGCAGAGTCAAACCGTGAAGTTAGAGTTCAGAAAGACGTATCCACTTTAAGAGGATCAGAACGAAATGTGTCCAAGGTCACACAATTAAAAAGTGCACAAAAGTCTCGAAAAGGTTCAGAAAGAGTTGGACCAAACGAAAGGGGACCAGTTAGATGGTTAAGGCAGCCAGCCCAGTCCAGAAGGTTAAGGGATTATTATTACCTTGTAGCAATCTTTAGAAAGGGAGGCCTGGCGGACATGGTACCTTAAAGTGGTGAGAATATTCCAGCGCGGGCAGTTGTTCCTGGCAGCGGATGCAAGTCGGTGCTTCGTCCGGGGGAAGAGAGGATCTCGTCGGGGAGGAAGACAGGAGTCCGTTGCACTGCCAGGGAAGACACCAGCCGCGGGGTTCTCAGTTAAAAGGAGCGGTCCTTTTGTTCGCGGTCCAGTGGTAAGTGGCTATCCGGTTGCCGGGGTGCTTGGCACGGGCAATTCGACCACAAGACGTCCTGGGATGCGAGAAAAAGAAGGTAAACTGGTTGTGCCCACCAGTCAGGGGAAGAAGACTCTCCAGCAGGGAGATCTTCTCTGTCGTCGGGAAGTGGTGAGTCGGTTCCGCAGGGCTCCACCGGTGGTGTTGTCGTAGCAGGTCGGCTTAGCTTCTCCCTCGTCGGATTCTCAGGTCCTGTTGCGACTTCTGAAGTACCAGTCCCCAAAGCCCTGCTTTTATGCAGCACACCCCATCCACTCAGCCTAGCTGTCAATCAAACATGCTAAGTGGTGAGCCGGCCGGCTCACCACTTGGGCCAATCACACAAGAGTGCGACTTGAGTTACCAAGGTAACTCAGTCCAGGGTGCCTAAACCACCTCCCACACCCCCTGTGGTACCCAGACAGAGTGGCACCACTTTTGGAGGCTTCTGTGGAGAAGCCCGCCAAAAGTGAAACAAAGGGCTCGACTTGGGTTGGAGTCACAGAAGAGAACACAAACGCCATTTTAGAATCGAGTCCTGGCAAAAAAATACCAACCGGCAAATGAATATTAAATAAATAAACCGGAGGTATGTTCGAGGCTATGAAAATTAAATAATTAAAGTTGGTAGCCTCGGACAATGGGAAAATCCCATAGTGATATATTCGCGGTCGAATATAAAAAGTAGTATCCACTGCCACCAGCCAAAACTCGATCAGGGGGGACGGAGACGTGCCCCCTCGACTAACAGACCCCGGGGCAATCGAATTGCCCCGACCAGTATGTCCACAATATGATGGTTTGTACTGGTTTCTGTTCATAATTTGGGACTAGTAAAGCCAATGGTGACTTTACATGCCCTGGGAGACAGTAGTCAGTCCCAGGATATGGAGTCTATGGTGGTGTGTCACTATGACACCCCTGTGTCACTGCACGGAGGGTGCTGTGTAACACACATAGTAAAAACACATGAGACCCTATGAAGTAAAGGATCCCATAGCCCATAAAACACATTAATAGTCAAAGGAACACCATAAACCATGTCCAAGAGTGGGAGAAAAAGAGTCTCACTCTTGGCAGGAGAAAAAAAACAAACTCCAGAAATCCAGCAAAGCTGCTGGGGGACTCACTAGGTTAGGAACTTCAGCCTAAACAGAGAATTCTCCCTAACCCTTCCCCCCCCAGACTAAGGGACAGGAGGATTTAATCCACTCCTGGATGAATCTCATACGTCTAGTCGATGACATACATCCTAGAGAGACCATCAGCATTTTGGTGGTGACACCCTGACCTATGTTCTATGGTCAAATCAAAGGTTTTCCTTTGTAAGCTATATGACCTACAAACCCTTTGAGGAACATCAGTCTTTTTAAAGTTATAGGGGATCTGGTTGACCAGTCCCTCAGAAGTTGTTACAACTTCTGAACCTGTGTTAGGCTTTTTCAAGTGGTCCTTATAAAGGATTCCCTTAGATCTAGAGGGGCCGCCAGAGG
Source organism: Ambystoma mexicanum (assembly GCF_040938575.1). Taxonomy (NCBI): domain Eukaryota; kingdom Metazoa; phylum Chordata; class Amphibia; order Caudata; family Ambystomatidae; genus Ambystoma; species Ambystoma mexicanum. Next base: position 995,448,693 of record NC_090926.1, on the reverse strand, counting down.
TCCTCACCACCTTTCTGTTGGGAGAAGGTTGGGTTTTAGGCCTCTCGGTTGGAGGGGATGGAGATAGGCAAGGTACATGCTTCTCCTTCCTCTTAGATCTACCTTTACCTTCTTTAGGAGTTTCCCCCTTAAGTCTAGGAATTGGGTTGGAGTCTTCTGTGGAAGGTCCAACAGTCTGAAGGTTTTTGGCCTTAGACTTTTATTTTCTGGTTTTCCACCAGCACTGAGAATTACCTGTTCTCTTAGGCCTAGTTAGGGTTCCAGTAGGTCTATCCACCTCTTCCTCAGAAGCAGTGGGAGCCACAGACTCTGTAACTGGGTGAACAATGATGGAGCTTGGTTGGGGCTCCCATTTCCCTAACATTTTAGCCTGAAATTTGCCTGGGTCAGAGGTCAACTTACCAACACCAGGGCTTGTAATGGGGTTATCAGTAGAGGTTCCCACAGGCTTAGAGTGGTTCCTTAAGGTGGCCTCTCTAGCCAATTTGGTTTGGTTCTGGGTCTCCATACTGGGATGCCTGGGGGGACTGGATACTACTCCTAGAGTTCTTAGATCATTCCCCAACAGGACTCTCCCAGGCACCTCAGTCTGAACACTGACAGGAATCAACACTGCCATGTCATTGCACTGAATGAGGGCTGGTAGAATTGGAACCATTTGGACTGGGCCTCCAGACATCTTAGTGGGACCTTTGAGTGCCTTAGCAACATCCTCAGGCCTGAAAAGGCTTTCATCCACTACTGTTCTGCTAGCCCCAGAGTCTCGCCTGGCAGGAGTATCCTGGCCATTGACAAGAACACTGTCCATATAATAAACTTTAGAGTTTTCTGGTATGGAGTTGTCCACACTCCTTTTCCAATCACTAACCAGACCCATGGACTCTACTGTTACAAATGCTTGAAGACCCAAAGGTTCTTCAGCAAAGTCTTCAAAGTGAGCACTAGTCATTTGGACTTCCTCCTCAGGAGTGAAGGCTAAGGAGACTGTGCTGATCCCTGTAGGTTTACCCTTGCATCTGGGATCTCCTTTGATGTGGTCAGTTGCCCCACAGAGATAGCATGTTCCAAATGCTCTATGGAAGGGTGGCTTGGCCTGACCTCCTTCTGGTTTGTGACCAGAAGGTACACTAGCCTGTTGTGGTTTACCCTGGGACTTACCCTAGTTATTTTGTTGTTTGGGGCCCTCTTTCGGTTGGGAGGTATTAGAAATCTCTTGGTTCCCTTTTGGTGGCTGCTTTCTCTCATCCTTTTTCTGAGTGGCCCCCGAATCCTTGTGAGTGGCCCTGTTGGCAACCCACAAGTCAGCAGCCTTAGCTAGCTTCCTGGAATCTTATTCCTTTGAATCAGCCAAGTGCTGTCTGAGCTCAGGAGAGCAGGCATGATAAATTGACTCCAACATTACAAGATTTCTCATTCCCTCATAAGTGTTCACCTTGTAACCCTTAATCCATCCCACTACGTTTTTCAAACACTCACTCACCCAGGTAGCCGAAGGGGTACCATCATGCTTTTTGAGGGTCCTAAACCTCTTAAGGTACTGGGAAGGGGTCTTCCCAAATCTATCTATTAAAGCTAGTTTCACACATTCATAATCCTTCTTATCCACCTCCCCCAACTCCATTACCACATCAGTTGTAACAGGGGGAAGCATAGAGAACAGCCAGGGAAGTAACTCATTCACTGTGATGTCCTGGAGCCCATGATTATACTCAAACATTTTTAACCAATCCAACACATCCAACTTAGGTTCATACATACCCACTAATTCCTTAGGCATCCGGGGTCTTTTGGGACTGGAACTCCTAGAGGAACCAGAGGAGAGAGAAGCATTTTCCACAGACAACCTTTTCATTTCTAGTTCATGATTAAGCTCTATTTCTCTGAGTCTCAACTCAGCTTGCTTCTGCTCAGCCTGGGCATTCATTCTTCTGAACTCTAGCTTTTGATTTCGTTCAGATTGAGCAATAAAACGTCTGTACTCTAATTCAAGATTCATTTTTTCAAGTTCAAAATAAGCAGGATTACATGTAGGACCTGGTATAGGCCCAGTAGGTAAAGTAGGTAAGGCAGACAGAGGCTCAGAGTGGCTAACTTCACTAGGTTCACTTTCCTCTTCTGACTCATTATCAAGACTTTGATTAAGATCAATACCATCACTGTTTTCTACATTTGCTGGGGGGCGGGGGTAGATTCCTCTGTACCACCCAGACTTTGGTTTTCTAACAATCTTTCTACAAGTTCCATTTTCTTGCCCTTCTCAGAGAGATTCTTATGTCTACACAACACTTTTAAACAATCAGCAGTTTTGGCAGACAATGATTCTAGGGTATAACTCTCCATAGCAGACATAGTTAGAAAATCAGCTTTTTAGTGCTAAGCTTTGTGGTTAGTTGTCCTAAAGTATTCAAAAAGCACACTAAAGTGTATACTCAATACAAATCCCACTGCTGTACACCAGTGTTAGGCAGAAACCTGTGCAGTTCCCTCTGGGACCACTGCAAAAGATTTAAGACTACAGGTGTTTGGCAGTAAACCCACTTGGTAGCAGTCTGTACCACACAGATTCACTTGGTAGCTGTGGCTGACCAGTCAGACTTCCCTCAAGAAGAGTTAGGCAGTATACAGAGTATTCACAATAGGTCAAAAGAACACAGTAGAACAAGCAAACACTGACCAGAGCTTGGTGTAAAAGAGATATAATTATTTATTTAAAACCACATCTAATAAAACACACAGCCACTAATATTAAGCAGTTCCAAAACACGGTCACTAAAAGATATACACTCCCTTAAAAGAATATTAGACAAGTCTTAAGTAAAGCTCCACTTATTTTCAGACAGCGGTGAGCGCTTTCGCAGATGGCACTCTAATAATTCGCTTTAAAAGGGAGGGAAAAGCAGGATATAAATTGAAACAGATCCCAACACTTTCACAAGAACACAGCAAGAGAGGAAGGCAGAGTCAAACCGTGAAGTTAGAGTTCAGAAAGCCGGATCCACTTTAAGAGGATCAGAACGAAATGTGTCCAAGGTCACACGGTTAAAAAGTGCACAAAAGTCTCGAAAAGGTTCAGAAAGAGTTGGACCAAAAGAAAGGGGACCAGTTAGATGGTCAAGGCGGCCAGCCCAGTCCAGAAGGTTAAGGCATTATTATTACCTTGTAGCAATCTTTAGAAAGGGAGGCCTGGCGGACACGGTACCTTAAAGTGGTGAGAATACTCCAGCGGGGGCAGTTGTTCCTGGCAGCGGATGCAAGTCGGTGCTTCGTCCGGGGGAAGATAGGATCTTGTTGGGGAGGAAGACAGGAGTCCGTTGCACTGCCAGGGAAGAAACCAGCCGCAGGGTTCTCAGTTAAAAGGAGCTGTCCTTTTGTTCGCGGTCCAGTGGTAAGTGACTATCCGGTTGCCGGGGTGCTTGGCACGGGCAATTCGACCACAAGACGTCCTGGGATGCCAGAGAAAGAAGGTAAACTGGTTGTGCCCACCAGTCAGGGGAAGAAGCCTCTCCAGCAGGGAGATCTTCTCTGTCGTCGGGAAGTGGTGAGTTGGTTCCGCAGGGCTCCACCGGTGGTGTCGTCGTAGCAGGTCGGCTCAGCTTCTCCCTCGTCGGATTCTCAGGTCCTGTGGCGACTTCTGAAGTTCCAGTCCCCAAAGCCCTGCTTTTATGCAGCACACCCCCATTCACTCAGCCTAGCTGTCAATCAAACATGCTAAGTGGTGAGCCGGCCGGCTCACCACTTGGGCCAATCACACAAGAGTGCGACTTGAGTTACCAAGGTAACTCAGTCCAGGGTGCCTAAACCCCCTCCCACACCTCCTGTGGTACCCAGACAGAGTGGCACCACTTTTAGAGACTTCTCTGGAGAAGCCCGCCAAAAGTGGAACAAAGGGCTCGACTTGGGTTGGAGTCACAGAAGAGAACACAAACGCCATTTTAGAATCGAGTCCTGGCAAAAAAATACCAACCGGCGAATTAATATTAAATAAATAAACCGGCGGTATGTTCGAGGCTATGAGAATGAAATAATTAAAGTTGGTAGCTTGAACAATGGGAAAATCCCATGGGGATATATTCACGGTCGAATATAAAAAGTAGTATCCACTGCCACCAGCCAAAACTCGATCAGGGGGGACGGACACGTGCCCCCTCGACTAACAGACCCCGGGGCAATCGAATTGCCCCGACCAGTACGTCCACAATATGATGGTTTGTACTGGTTTCTGTTCATAATTTGGGACTAGTAAAGCCAATGGTGACTTTACATGCCCTGGGAGACAGTAGTCAGTCCCAGGGTATGAAGTCTATGGTGGGGTGTCACTATGACACCCCTGTGTCACTGCACGGAGGGTGCTGTGTAACATACATAGTAAAACACATGAGACCCTATGGAGTAAAGGACCCCATAGCCCATAAAACACATTAATAGTCAAAGGAACAGCATAAATCATGTCCAAGAGTGGGAGAAAAAGAGTCTCACTCTTGGCATCAGAAAAAAAACAAACTCCAGAAATCCAGCAAAGCTGCTGGTGGACTCACTAGGTTAGGAAATTCAGCCTAAACAGAGAATTCTCCCTAACAATAACCAATCCTCTTCATTCTCTCCTATGGCTTGTCTTTGACTCTTGTCTCCAATTTCATTTTCTCTGTATTGTGTTGAAATGTCTGTATGGGATGTCTCCTCCGTATATTTCTACTCTCACTTCTTGGTGTCAGCCTACACTTTCCCTGCGTTCTCACATTCCTGCTAGATGTCCCCGCCCTCCTTGTGCTCATCAAGCTTTGGGTCATTTTCTCTCTAAATAATGGTACATCCTCCCACTTGAATAAAATAAAAACTGGCCCAAAAAGGACCAGGGAGTTAGATGTGTGCTGGTTGTGCTGCGTGGGTGGCTTACAATAGCCTTGTAGGAGGGAGTACTACAAGGTGAGAAAGAGGTCTCTTGAGGAACTTGAGGAACTTGAGTCCTATAGGTGGAATATCAGAGGTTGCTGCTATTCAAGAGCGATGTGTATTAGCAGAGCTATGTTTATTTCTGCCAAACTGGTTCAATGCAGAGAGATAAGTGCTTTGGATCTGGCATGAAATACATTTGCAGAGCCCTGTGCGCTTAATACTAAGTGACAAAATGCCAGGTGGCACTGCAGGTTTGGAAGAAAAGGTGCATAATAAACCCGAGAGCCAATGTTAGAAATAACATAAGGTGCTATGATTTGGGAACGAGGTGCATTAAGCTTAATGTAGTCAGAAATAAGGTGAATTGGTAGGAGTGATGGGTCCCTGAGGAAGAGCCGGGCTACAGTAATTCCATTTAGGATGGATGCTTAGGCCACTACTTGCAACGAAACTGCTCCCTTTTGGCAATTATCATACATTAAATAAATAGGGAAATTGAAAAAAATGTAGTGGGATGGAAATAACTTAAGTGCTTTTGGATTGTTTGCATTAGCACATCGTAGTGTCTCTTGCGTTTACCTATGCAAAACATGGCAAGTGAATATTTTATGTTTTAAGTAATGTGCATCCATTTGAAAATGTTAAAAACGATTGACTGTACAGAAAAAGAACCCAGGATCTTTAATTTTACACTGGCAGCTTGCTCAGAATGGGCTATGTGGTGCTGTACACCACCCATTAAGGCAGAGTCACTGAAGGCTGGGCCTGCAGAAGCAGGGACATGTGAATGCCCACCACAGATAACCAATCGGCGACACAAGGCAAGGGATGTGTGGCTTCCACACCCTTGCATGGCTGATTGGGCAAGCAGGCTGTGGGTGAAATGTGCAAAGGAGGGTGCGACTGCACCTTCCTGCACACATACAGGGCATAGGGCTGTGGGTTCTGGCATTCCATCTCCTCTGTGTATGTCAGGTACCAAGTAAAAATAAGGGCGTCTGGCGGAGTCCTGATCTACCCAGGGGGGTACCTATATAATAATCAAAAATAATCAGGATGTGAGATCCTACAAATCAGCAGGCTATGGTTCTGAAGAGAAGAGTTTATTTCAGAAAACCACAAGTGTTATTGTTCAATTAGTTTACATAACTTTCGATAAGCACGAAAGACTCAAAAAGAACGGACAAGAGTGATTGAGTTTGGTGGAAATACAGATTGAGTATTAACCTCTTTTGTGTTGAGGTACAGAGTTCCACCTAAGGGCACAGTGGTATACAACAGTTAGAAGAACATATATTTATACAGTAGTGCACCCGGGACATAGGGTGGTCCAGGGTATCGTAAACACGGGGTGTACACAACATAATCTACAAGACATACACGAAAAAGGGTATTTGCAGTTGTGTCACTGGGGATTGACACAGGTGTGTTTCGGCCAGGAAGGCAGAATTGTTGCCTGGATGGTGTTGGCCTTCTTCAGGATGAGCACCAAATGTGGTGTAGTCCGTTTTGTCTGTGAATAGAGATGGATTTGTAAGGATCTCAGGGTCTAATTGTGTTATTTATTGTTTCACAATTGAGGCCTAGTATTGCCATATGGAAGGACAGCTTACCTGCTGCTGTGGTAGCAGTGGTGATGCTGTATAGAACCATCCAAGGATTAGTGCTGGATGGTAGGTGCGAGACTGCACCGGGGGAGCCGTGGGTTCCTGAGGTATCAATTTGGTCAGGATCCTATCGGCTAGAGGAGGGCCTAGAAAGGTCCCTCGTCTGTAAAAAAACCAAAGATGGACGTCAGTATGAAGCGTCGATACAAACGTCTAGAACCAGGGTGACGGTGTCCCTGGTCTAGTAAACACTGTTGGACGTTTGTGTAATGGTCAATGCCATACGTGCATAAATGCTCCAGGGTGTGTGGGCAACATGGTGTCAACTATTCCCTTCAGTGATCTAGGGTGTGAAGGGTATTACCGCCCCATTGTGTGAGGACAAGTTGCTTTTAAAATAGCGCAAAATGAGTGCCTTTGTTGGAAAGTGCGTCCGAACTAGTGGTGCGTCTGTGTTCCTCTGATGGATCACAGTGCGCAGAAAGGGCCGAATAGCAACATGTGGTTGCTGTGCATTTTATACACAAAATGGTGATGTGGACCCAAACGGAGAAGGAGGTGGTTCCGCTATCAAAGACTACCCGTGAGTGAGTAAACGCAATGTGCGTCTACACTGATCCGTTTACTCACTCACGGTTAGTCTTTGATAGCGGAACCACCTCCTTCTCCGTTTGGGTCCACATCACCATTTTGTGTATAAAATTCACAGCAACCACATGTTGCTATTCGGCCCTTCCTGCGCACTGTGATCCATTAGAGGAACACAGACGCACCACTAGTTCGGACGCACTTTCCAACAAAGGCACTAATTTTGTGCTATTTTTAAACCAACTTGTCCTCACACAATGGGGCGGTAATACCCTTCACGCCCTGGATCACTTAAGGCAATAGTTGACACCACGTTGCCCACGCGCCCTGGAGCGTTTATGCACGTATGGCATTCACCATTACACAAACGTCCAACAGTGTTTACTAGACCAGGGACACCGTCACCCTAGTTCTAGATGTTTGTATCGACGCTTCATACTCACGTCTATCTTTGTTTTTTTACAGACGAGGGACCTTTCTAGGCCCCCCTCTTGCCGATAGGATCCTGACCAAATCGATAGCCAGGAACCCACGGCTCCCCCTAGTGCAGTCTCGCACCTACCATCCAGCACTAATCCTTGGATGGTTCTGTACAGCATCACCACTGCTACCACAGCAGCAGGTAAACTGTCCTTCGATATGGCAATACTAGGCCTCAATTATGAAACAATAAATAACACAATTAGACCCTGAGATCCTTACAAATCCATCTCTATTCACAGACAAAATGGACTACACCACATTTGGTGATCATCCTGAAGAAGGCCAACACCATCCAGGCAACAATTCTGCCTTCCTGGCCGAAACACACCTGTGTCGATCCCCAGTGACACAACTGCAAATACCCTTTTTCGTGTATGTCTTGTAGATTATGTTGTGTACACCCCGTGTTTACGATACCCTGGACCACCCTATGTCCCTGGTGCACTACTGTATAAATATATGTTTTTCTAACTGTTGTATACCACTGTGCCCTTAGGTGGAACTCTGTACCACAACACAAAAGAGGTTGATACTCAATCTGTATTTCCACCAAACTCAATCACTCTTGTCTGTCCTTTTTGAGCCTTTCGTGCTTACCGAAAGCTATGTAAACTAATTGAACAATAACACTTGTGGTTTTCTGAAATAAACTCTTCTGTCAGGTACCAGGCAGGATCTCTCCCAGCTTCCAGACCACTTCCTACATGGTCCCGGGGGCCGGAGGGCTTGGAGAGTAGATTGGAAGCGGCATCAAGTCCAGAGCTAGAGCAGGTATGCAATTATGCATTCATGTAGCTGTGTATGTGTGTATACAGGGGTGTGTGTGTGTGTGTGTATGTTTTCATGTAAAAGGTTGTGTATGCGTAAGAGTGCATGTGTGAATGAGAGTACAATGTGAATGTTTGGAATGGGTGCACATTTGAATGAGAGAGAAGTAGATATGTTTTATGGGTGAGTGACTCAGTCTATGTTATGCTATCTGGTATTGTTCGGCGGTCTGCTACCACTTGCATGGACTCTTGGCACTCTGCAATAGAAGGAGGGTTGGGGGGTTGTTAGTGGGATTGAGAGGGGGAAGATTAAGAGAGCGTTCATGTGCTGTTGGCAGTTTCAGTTCGGAGAAAATGGTCACTGAGCTTTGGTGCGTTTTTGATTGGTATCCGTAATGTGGTGTTGAGGTATGATTGTGCATGGGTGCTTTGTGCCTTCTTGTGTTTGGTTTCATGGTGGTTGTTGTGAAGTGTGTGCAGTTTGTAGTGCAGGAGAGGTAGGGTTGTGTTTAGTTTAGAGTATGCACAGTATTGAGTGAGTTTTTTTGGTATGGTTTGTTAAGTGCAATACATTTCCTATCCTCAAAAAGTCCATCTAGGTGCGAGACATTTCCTGCCTCGAAAACATTGTCTGATTGCGACACATGTCCTTCCCAAAACTCCTGACACATTTCCTACCCCTTGATTGCATCCTAGGGTGACACATTTCCGACCCCCAACTATCCATCTAAGCACAACACATTTCCTACCCCCAGAACCCCTTCTAAATGAGACACGTTTCCCACCCACAAAGTCCATCTAAGTGTAACACATTTCCTACTCCCAAAATCCATCTATGGGTGACACATTTGCCACACCCAAAATATAGTTAAGTACAACATATTTCGTACCCCCGGAGATCCATCTTAGTGCAACACATTTCTATCCCCCCAAAAATGGAAAACCATCTTTGTGAGACACATTTCCAATCCCCAAAATCCATCCATGGGTGACACATTTCCTACACCCAAGATACTGCCAAGTGTGACGCATTTCCGAACCCCAAAAAAATCCATCTAAGTGTAGCACACAGATAACTCCCAATAAATCTATCGAGTTATCTAGGGGGTGAAGCAGGTAGTCTACCCAGTGCTATAATAGTATTGTGGTAATGTGGAAGTGGCAGGGCTTTTTATTTGAGTACAGTAATGGCAGTGTTCACCACCCTTTGCCTCTGGCTCTTAGCTGGCTGGCTGCTCGGGCAAAGCTGCCATGGGTGGATCATTAAAGAGGGGCTCTTCTGGTCACTATGAATGAAAATGTGTCTGGGCCAGGGAGAAAGGCTGGAGGAGAGTGGGGGCATTGCTCTATTAACATTTCAAACAGTGATTGCCAACTTGATGGGATTCCTACGTAGGGGGACTATATTGGGGCATCCAGCATGGACATTTCCTTATGTTGACACTGCATGTACTAGTGGCATTTGGTGCAGGACCAACATAATAATTTGTCTCGGGAGTATAGATCAGGGGCAACTTGCTTGCCTTAGAAGCAAGACGGCATGGAGCACCAAAAGTTCGATCCCCGGGTCTGCGCTTAGAAACCTTTGGGTATTAAGCGTGTTATAAATAACCTATCATATCATAATACACATTCTTAACTGGAGTATTGGCCTACATTGGTGCAGCCAGTATGGACATTTTCTTAGAGTGGCGTGACTTGTTTTACAAGCATTATAAGCAATGCCAATTTGGTGAGTGCTCTTACATGGAATATTGGCCTACATTAGGGCAACCTGTTAGGATGTTTTTACATAGTATGTGGTGGAATACTGGCCTACATGATGGCAGCCTATTTGGACAGTTTCTAATAGTGAAATGGCATGTTTTACTGGCAAAATGGGCAAAGACAACTTGAGGATTATTCTGAGTGGGTGGGAGAGATAGACTACATTGGGGCATCTAGTAAAGGTGTTTTTTTTTTTACAGTGGCATGAGATGTTTCCTGGTATTTTTGGCAAAGCCAAGTGTTCTTACATGGGTATGCGGGCCTACATTGATGCATCCAGTCTAGACATGTTTTCTTTTCTTACACTGGTATGACATTCATTTACTGGCATTAGAGGGAAAAGCTAATAGGAGCATGTCGTACATGGGGATACTAGCATATATTGCAAAGCCAGCATGGACATGTTTTCTTATAGCACTGGCATTACAGGTAATGCAAATATGCGTATGTTCTTATGTGGGAAAACTGCCATATGTCAATGCAGCCAGCACAGGCATGTGTGGGCACAGCCAGCATGAACACGCTTTGTTTACACTGGCATATATTCTGGGCATAGGCATCATAAAAATGTATTGGAAAATGCTTCTGCGCAATGCTGGTGATTTCTTTTATCTTACAATACCAATTTTAAACTGTGCCTCTTTACCCGATTTTTCACAGAATGGGTGCTGCAAAATGTACCATTTTTACTATTTTTTAAAAAAAAAATGCTTTCAAGGGGATTGCCCCCCCTCCCCCAAGCTCCTCTTAGTTGGTTAGGGCTACCTCGCTACACTTGGTCGCTCTCACATTTCGTGGGAAATGTTTACACCCATCCAGTCAACATATTCACCAGCTCCCACTGCAAATTACTGCATAACGTACATATGTTCCCTGTAAATGTTTCTGAGGGACTGCGACCCTTACATTTCAAGCAGTCCTTCCTTTGAACCAAAGGTTCTTGCCGCCCATACACTTAGGAGGTAGCTCATGGTAATGTCTGGAGTTTTCCAAACTGCTCCATTTCTTCATCGGCCAACTCGCAGCTGCATGTTTTGTTCCTAATGGGATACATTGTATCTGAGACAGAGAGAGTGAGTGAGAGAGAGAGTGAGAGAGCGTATTGACAGGTGCCATTGAGGGCTAGAGGAATGGGACCTGTCTGCAAATGATCAGGCGTACGAGTGCGGGGTCGCATTTTGTTTTACCTTGTAATGCTTTCTAAGCATTCCCTTGACTTACAACTCATTGCTAAGACCTCCCAGCACCTTACACTACACACACAACCTCCCCCCATCCCCACAAAAGGCTGGCACAGAACTAGCCATTAGCACATTAACATTAACTGAACAATGACTGATCTCTCCTCTTTAGCCCCATCACAGTCTTCCACATCATCAGGTAACCAGATCCAAAGCACGATAGTCCATCAAATCATTGGCTTTGCCCTATGAATTACATACTTCCAAGTTTCTCCTTCAAACTCTTAGAAGGCAGATTGGCACACAGGAACCAGGTACTTCCAACCTGCACCCACCAGCACAACAGGTTTCACATCTGCCTCTTCCACTGTCCCACTAATGATCCCCGTCCCGTTCTTTGTTACAGAGCCATGCAAAGTGAGGCCACCAATAGTAGCAGAAGGGTGCTACACAAGACCAATTATATTTATTTATTTATTGAGCATTTGTATGGTGCCTCTACATCAAAATGTGTTTCCAGGCGTCACAAGTCAAAGGGATTGAAGGGTACGGGGAGAAATATAGTAACGGTCCTAATAGGCCGTGTGACATTTGGATTGTGCAAGTTCAATAACAGGAAGTGCAGGTAGAGGGAAGAGGGAGAATTGCAGGGTGGGGGGCAAGGCGCAGGATAAGTGCTAAGGGAGGCCCAGGGAATGGGGATGGGGAACAACTAGTGCGAGGGACAGGGGTGGACCAGACCAGTTGGGTGCCCAGGGGCAAGTGCTGATAAGTGGGGCACAGGGGGAGACCGGTGGAAGGAGGGCCTGGCCCCAGTAAGGGGCATGATGGGTACAGGCAACCAGATGTAGAGGCAGGTGGAACTAGCAGGGGAGGGGGAGAGAGAATGAGGAGGCGCAAAGGAAGGTTTTGAGAAGCTACCGGAATCTAAGGAGATCTGGCTCCAGGCGGAGAGGGACAGGAAGGCCATTCCAGAGGGAGGCTCCAGCCAAAGAAAGAGATCTTTCTTAGCGAAGCGTCTGACTTGCAGAGAGTTAGAGCTAGAAGACCGAAGAATTCTAGCAGGGAGATATTTAGGGAGAGAGAGTTTGAAGCAGTGTGTTGCCAGGCCCCAGAAAGCCTTGTGGATGATGAAGAGGGTTTTTAATTTGATCCTTGCAGCCACAGGGAGTCAGTGGAGAGTTTTTAGGGCTGGAGAGATGCGGTCACTGAGCTTGGGCCAAGAATAAGTCTTGCAGTCCTATTCTGGATTAGTTGAAGAGGGCAGAGGGAGGAAAAAGGCAGATTAAGGAAGAGGCTGTTGCAGTAGTCAAGCCGAGATAGAACCAGACCTCTGGATTCATTGCGTTTCTGGGGAAAGGGGAGGAAAGGGAGAATGCCCCTGAGGAGGTGAATATTTCTTGACAAGGGGCTTAATTACAAGTTTGCCAGTCCGGAAATAAGGATGCTTGTAGCAAAGTGCTGGCACCCTTTCCAGACTGCCAAACTAAGGGACTCATTACACGTTATGTGGTAAGGGATTACCGGCACCGGTAAGGGCACCGGTGCTGGTAATCCCTTACCGCCCTACTACGAGGTCCCTCAGCGGGTCCCGTCCTTAACGTGTGGTCAGACCACACGTTAAGGACAGGACCCGCTGAGGGACTTCAGAGCAAATAACGGTACCGCTGTTAGCGGTACCGTTATATGCTCCTTCCCCATTCCCATTGAGCCCTATGGGGGCTCAAATGGGAATGGGGAATGGTTCCTGGAATGGGGACTTACTGTCCAGCCACGGTCGGAATAGACCGGTAAATCCCTATTCTGGGAACCCAGACTCCGACGGCGGCAGGGAGTAGCCATGGCGCTAATAGCGCCATGGCTACCGACTATCGTGTAATGAGGCCCCTAGAGTCTGCTGGTAGTGCCAGGCCTGACCTGCTGGGAGTTCAGGCCCCTACTTACTAACGATGAGGGTGCTTCAGATTTCCCATTACCATGGAGTCTTATGGGGCGGAAACGATGTAACAGAGTTGGTGGTAGCCTGCCGCCTACCAGCAGGTTTTACTGCCGACCCCGTAGTGAGGCCCAAGGTCAGCGATATGAGGTGAGAAGGAGATAGAGGAGTCAAAGATGATGCCCAGGTTTGGGGGTGAGTGGAGGGGGCCCAATGAAAGCGGCCAGAGAGTAGGGGGAAAGGAATCCAGTCATTGCATCGAATACAAAGCATTAAATTCCAAAAGCCTCGAAAAAAATGCATCAGAAAAAAAGCATCGAATGCATTTTTTTCAAAGGTAAATGTTTTATTTTAATTAAAATGGGGTTTAAGGGGTAGAAAAACAGGGGTTGGGGGAACCCCCATTAAAAAAAATGGAAAAAAATGAAAATAAACTGCATTCGATGCTTTTTCTTCGTTGCTTTTTTTTAGATGCTAAGGCATTCGATGCTTTGGCATTCGATGCAATCACTATAAACTGGGGGAAATGATGAGGCAGGCATCCAAATGAGATGGATCTCAGTCTTACTGCGTATCTGCAACTTCAGAATTTTCTAGAGGGTAATACTATCTTGCTGCCCCACCAGTCCAGGTTTAGGAAGGGCTTCAGCATGGAAACAGCTATGTTTGACCTTAAGACAAACTTGTTACAGAACATCGATCAAGGGCAACTCTCGGTCCTGATGGTGTTGGACCTATCCTCGGCGTTCAACCTCGTCGACCATTCTTTATTAGAGGATCGACTCCAGTCCGTGGCGGGCTGCTTCCCCAAAGCTGCCAGTTGAATCTCCTCTTTGCTGGGCCCCAGGAGCTCTAGAGTGAGCGGGGGGGATTTCCTCCGAACCCACACCTGCCACTTGTGGTGTCCCACACGGGTCATGTATTTCTCCCACGTTGTTTAATGTTTACATGATCCCGTTTCTGCAACTTCTGATTAGCCTGGGTGTCCAGGTCACAAACTATGCAGATGACACCCGGGTTGTCGTAAAACTCTTGGGTTCATATGTTGAGGATTTAGCCACTCTTAATGCCATCTATAAGGCTATCCATCTTTGGATGGCTGCTAATTCTCTCACTCTGAATGCTAGAAAAACAGAGCTTCTAATTGTTGCTTCCTGATCAAGGTTGAAGTTGCTCTCTACAAAGTATAAGAATTTCCACATCTTGGGCACACTGATTCCAGTGGCCAAGAAGGTAAGAAGGTTAAGATCCTTGGTGTGGTTCTGGATGCTGAACTCTCAATGAGTCAACATGTGGCTTTCATTAGATTTTCTTGTAATATGATTAATAAGCTCCTGTGTAACATCCAGTCTGTTCTTACCCAAGAAAATCTAGCAACCCTTCCTCAGTGCTCATCAATACCCGACTGGATTACTGTAACAGTCTGCTCAGCAGCGGTTCGCAGTCCGTCTTAGCCGCTCTACAGGTGACGCAGAACAGTGCAGTGCGGGTATTCATGGGTATTGCTAGGCGAACCCACATTACTGCGGCAAGGCGGGGTATACACTGGTTCCCAGTTAAACTCTGAATCAGATATAAAATTCTCACCCTAACACACAAATGTGTGGTGAATATGACCCTGAGTACCTTACGGTGCCCCTTCAACTCCATGCTCCTGCTCGTTCTCTTAGATCTCAACACCTTCGTAAACTGGTTCAGCCCAGATTTAGGTTGGTGAAGGCCGGTGGGCGCAGTTTCAATGTCCAAGGTGCCAATGCTTGGAGCATGCTACCTTTCAGCCTTACAGCTGCTGAGATGCCATTAAGGTTCAAGAAGGAACTGAAGTGTTTCTATTTAACCTGCCGCCTAATTAGGTATGCCCGGTCTTGGAGCTCCTCCTGTAATGACTTATGAGTTCTGCCTCTGGTTTCTCTTTCTCGCATTGTTTTAACCTATTTGTACTGATTGTCTGTTTTGTTGATTGTGTGTGCGCGCCCTGAGGCCTATGGGCATGAGGTGCGATGGTAGAAGAATTCTAAATAAATAAATAAATAAAGACAGAGATCGCTAAAAGCACACCATGCCTGAACAGCAGTCAGGCAGTCGGGAATGAGAGAGGAAGGAGAGGGGACGAAGAAGAGGGAAGCATAAAGGAAAGCTGAGCTGAGGTGGTGTTCGGGTGGGCGAGAGGGGCAAGGTAAATGTTGAAGAGCCACAGCATTATATTACATTAGAGCATTGTAACCAGATCGACCCACCCTTCCTCCAAACTTCCAACTCCAACCACCTGCAGTTGGGGTGTGTAATTAACAGTTCATTTGATTTTGATGCAACTTATCACTTTATCTAACATATCACAGAAACATGTACATATCGATGGGAAACTGATTTTTTTGTATTCTTTTTTTGGCTTCCTAATGGGCTCATTCTCTTGTGATGGCTAATGTGAAATTATTAGTTATTAAAATCCTTACAAAAACCCAACAAATACTTGCAAAATAAATACACAACAGTCTATGCTTGCTTTTCAAAAAGGAAGTAAACACCATTAGTGTCATAGTGGGTTTAAAACAATGGATTAACAATGTCCTTCTGCTGAAATGTGAAAGTAGAATAGGATATTTCAGCTAGCAAGCCACATATGCCACAGCGCCACGCAGTAGCCATTCCTGGAAGTTCACTTCCAGTTTAACGTCACTGAGCAATGCATTGTGGGTATGCAAATTAGATGAAAAGCATGCATTTTTGCTCCAGAAATATATATTAAATTAGTTTGGATTTAAAATATCACAGGATTGAAAACTGTGCTGAATTCTTTTCAGAGTGTTGGAAAAAGTCAGCACATTTTATTTAACGGATGTGGAATTTCTTTTTCAGTGAGAAGCATTCCATTAAAAACTGCTCCATGAGCAGGTGCAGGTGATGAGCAGTACGCATCCGATACCTGGCGTTATCCAGAGATAATTGTCCATCACCCTAATGAGCAATTATCTTAAACAAGTCTACTTCATTAAAAGAAATCAATAACATAATTACTAGCTTCCTCATCAGCGTTAATTCATTCGCGGAGCACTGAAGTGTCTCCAAAATGGCATATCAATGGACGATTCCCGGCGCGTGTGAATCTGTCTGTCTACTAAGACAGATGGGGTGAATTGGGAATTCCAGCAAAGGTGCCCCAATCTGCAGAAAGTGTTCATTCTCCATGGGTTTGTGGTCTTAGTTCTGCATCCAGGAGCGGCCTGCTGGTCCTAGCTAGCATGTTGTTCACAAAAATTGGGGGCAAAATGCGAGTTGACAGGGAGATGCCCTTACTCTGTATACTTTGTGACACGAGAAATTAGGGCAAAACACAACTGCGGTGTGATTTGGTTACAGCCTAAAATGTCTGATTGCCAAAAACACAGGAGAAAACAACAACCTGTTTTTTGGATAAAACCACTGTGGTTGAGGGCAGAACTATTTTTCAAAGGAAAGGAGAGCTGCTGTTGAAGACAACAGCAGTAAACAAGGCTGTGGAGGAAGACAGCAAGGATATGGTGAAATTCTGACTGTCCCTTCCATCCACGTCTCAACCTATGATGCGTTGATGTGCCGCCTACAAAAAGGGGACAGGATAAGAAGATAGACTAGTTACTTCTATTCATTGTAAAACATCCAGCCTTGTACCAGTAATGCCCATCGGCCACTCTCTTCCACTATGTGTATGTATTGGAAGAGACAAATAGCCAGACAATAGATCGGTGCACTAATGGTTTAAAGTGCAAACATACACTGGGTTACATATGACTTTAATGACCAAGGGATTGTGTGTAAACCACATGTACCGAAGTGGATGTTTGTACTTTAAACCATTAGTGGTTTAACCATGTCCTTGTTTTCCATGTAGCCATGTACTGTAAACAAGCCTACCCTCCACATCCATTTCAACGTCAATTAATTGGGAGGGTACTCTGCCATCTATCCATACCAAAACCCCCGCTGGTGCATTCTGAATAAGTAGATCAAAAACCAAATCCCCCCCACCTAGTCACCACCTTCCCTTGCACTTCTGGTAACATGCAAGTCTCCTGTAAGAGCGCAATCAAGACGTTTTTACTCTGCATCGCCACTCATGCAGTATCTAGGAATTAAACTTCCCTGCATTCCATACTTATTGTATGGAACCCTATCCAGTATAGAGATCACCATTCTCAGTACCCCTCATCCAACCTCCCCGGTGCCCACTCTGTCACCTCCCTTCTACGATGCCTTTAATGAAACAAAACAGATCAAAACAACCAATCCAGAACAGAATATACATGTCAGAAATAATATGGCAACAAAAAGGTTCAACAGCACTGTACCATTTGAGCCAACCTGCCTCCACAATGCGAAATGTCACCATAGGGACAGCAGGAGATGGGTACCAGCAAAATATGGGTCCCTCCTTAGCGTGTCAGTCTACCGGGTTGCTAAATGTTGCACGTCATGAAGGTTAGCATGATTCTCCCACTGCAGGCCATTTCCATGTTCATTTGGTAGTGTAGCATTGTATCAAGTTCAAGGTAACTTGAGATCTAGGTTACGTACAGGGCCGGCAACATCCAAGGATTCAGGGACTCTTTCTATGCCTGTCATAGCCATCTTCTGCGTGTTTATCCATCAGACCATTGCGGTCCATCCACGAGGTGGCGTCCTCAGGACTCTCGAAGAAAATTGCTCTCCCTTTGTACAGTACTTTCCATTTGGCTGGGTAGACTAGCATATATTTGAAGCCTCTGTTTTGGAGTCTCTCCTTTGTCGGTACAAACACGTTTTTCTTATTCTGTGCTAGTGGTGTATAATCTGGAAATATAGCAAGCTTCAGGTTATCACGATGTATGGAACCCACTTCTCTAGAATGCTGAAGGATCACTTCCCTGTCCCTTAAGTTGAGGAACTGAACAATGATAGGACTTGGGTTAACACCAAGCAGCAGCTTGTGCTGAAGGGAGCAGTGTGCCCTCTCTGTTGTAAAACATTGGGACAACTTCCGCAGTCTGGCCTCTTGTAGAATCATATTCTCTATGTAGGTTTTCGGGTCAGTTCACCCCTCTCCATCCGGTAGGCCCAGAACACGAATATTATTTCATCTGGATCACTCTTCTGGGTCTTCAACATGCAACTCTAGGGTTGTATTCTCGGTTTCCAAGTCTCATACAATGGTCTTCAAGGCACTAGTGGTGGTCACATTCTCACCCAGCAACAATTCAGTGTATGTTACTCTTTCAGCCAGTGAGTGTACATCTTGGTGCAGAAATTGACGTCAACTTTGGCTTCATCTATTTTGTCCTCTAGTGAAGTGCGCCGGGCTGCAATTGCTTCTAAGACCTTATCTTCATACCCCGACTCCTTAGCCGACATTGCTGTTGTATCCAACCCCTCCACCAATGGAACAGGATCTCTTTCTGTCCTCCTTTATGTTTAGTAGCTGGCATTCCTGGGAGATCCAATCCTAGGCACGCAGAGCCGTGTTTTATTGTGTGGGGCAAATCTTCAACTGGCCTAAGGCAATGAGCTATAGCTACTATGCTTTTCCTCAATATTATATACAGTCTGTGCCAGGCTGCAGCGCCTCAACATCAGCACCCAGGGCTGCTCCCAGCATAGTATCCAACAGCGGGCACCGTCCTCATCCACAAAGGCACTAACAAAGTTTCTCTTGCCACATGCATGGGTTCTCTCTCCTGTCATGTACCCCTGCTCAGGGTGAGGGGCCTCCCGGTGTAAGATCCCCAGAGCCTTCAGGTGCAGCCAAAGTATGTTAGTAGCAGACATGCGTCCCAGCCTATTCAAGCACAGGGCACATCCACAATTTAGATCAGTCTATGTATTCTGCCCACAGGGCATTATAAACAATCAAATGTGTCCTCCAATTTCCAGATCCCAGCCGACTTCCACAAATCCTATGCACTCTTAATTGTACCTTCAAACTTCAATGAGAATATGCAGGCAGCCTGCCTTTCACTGTCTAGGCAAGACATCCAGCTGTTGTGGTTGCTGCCCCTCTGTTTCAGAAAGTGCCCTCTGCAACAGCCTGCTTCACTGTGTCATACTCCTTGTGCCAGCATCCCCATCATGCACATAGCTGTTCAGTCTGTGTTGCTGCTCGTTGATCAGTCCCAACTCTCCCTTCACCACTGCTTCACTGGCCGTTATCGGCAGCCCACGGTCTCTGTGTCAGCCACTCCTCGAAGTCACACTGCAGCTGCACCCGCAGGTCATTGAGGGGACACACCCTGTTTTTTCCAACTGCTCAGCTCTGCTTCCACTATTTACGGGGTGCTTGCGAGTCTCTGCCGATCGCCATGTTGTCTCCCTCGTTGTTCGATCTAGCAGCCTGGAATTAGGTATTCAGGAACAGCATTTCAGACCCTTCATTCAGTGGCTGGTTGTTGCGACGTTACGACAGCCAGATCAATTAAAATCAGGATATCGTACACTATAACAGCATGTTGGGACCATACTCATGGTGAAAGGCACTATATAAATGACCATATGAAATTAAATGAAATAAATAAAAAAGGATCAAATGCCATACACATGCAGGAGCTCACGCTGTAAGCGTCTTCACATCATGGTCTCTAGCCATGCACCCACAAATCACAAGTAATAACATAACCTATAACATACAGAGTGGCAGGATTGGAATTCTGCAAGTGCTCAACCTTAAATTGTTTCTTGTTAAATACTGCACACAATCCACTAGAAATTCATGCTCAGATTTTTATTGATTACTTAAAATTATTCTTTATTGTGGATGGTATTGCACATTTAATTAAAAATACATATATTTGTTTTGTGTTAAAAATAATAATAAACCAATTCATTTATATAAATGAAAAAGAAAAATAATGTATGATTATGATCAAGGTTTACATTTGATATCAAGTCCTTGCAAGTATTCTTGTTTTTAGTCCAATATCCTTTTGAATCAACTAAATGCTTCAAGGTTGCAAGTTCTTCAAAATCCAAAATATATATTGCTATTTTTTGAATTCTTAGATACTTTATCCTCTTATGTGACCAATTTTCAATCACTAGATTGTCATTCCACAATCTTCACATGTATTATCAATCCTCTTAGGTGACCAGTCATCACTGCCTAGATGGTCAATCCTCAATCTTCAAATGTATTAATCCTCACTCCTCCTAGATTATCAAATTCTCTATCTTCAGGTTAAAAATCCCCAATCTTCATTTTTTCTCAATCTTCTTAGGTTATCAGTCTTCAATTCTCAGGTTATCTATTCTTAATCACCAATTTTCAAATGATCAATTCTCAATCTTCTATCAATCCTTAGTCATCAACACGTGTTTTGCCATTTCTGTGGCTCATTAGGAGGATTTAATATATTTGATATTGTAACATTCTCATTGGCGAATCTTTATTTTCCTACAATAGTGTAATATTAAATATGATATGAATGAATTAATATTATGTTATTAGAGATGCAGTTTATCTATTTTTTAAATAAATAGTGATTTTACTGACCTTAAGAACTAATTAACTAACTGTTGTGGTCTTTTAGTCTTCTATTTCCTTCTGTTTATACATTGAAATTTCAGTTGTGCTGTCCTTAAACTAATAACAAGAAAAAACAATCATTAATGCATTCATGGGGCTAAAGTTCCCTCTCTAGCAAATGAAATAAGGAGTTCTGAATCGTTTACCTTTCAAATTTATTATGATCCAACAAAGTGTCTCTCTGTTAGTGAAAAGGTTCTTCTTTTGCACATACGAGAACGCCATAGTCAACAAATTCAAGATGGCACCTTTATTTATGTGACCTCTGCGTGACATTAAAAATGATGGCATCATCCGTATTGCAGCCATTTTTGGTGATTTAAATGTAGAGCGATCACATATTTATTGTATTTATATGCTTTTAATGATGTTTAATGTGTATGTACTTAATACTGATGGTTCACCTACCTAATGTTCAGATGGATAGCATAATTGTTAATGCTTATGATCTTTAAAATTAAACATGCATTTTTATGTTCATTTGAATATTATTCTTGGGTAACTCAATTGATACAATAATATTAGTGGCTTAGATAACTGATTACCTCAGTATTTGGAAAATACTCTATATTTAATTTGATGCTGCTGTTTTATCGTAAATGTATGCTAGTGTGTGATGTAAAATTACACTATTAGTTTGCTCATTAAAGGAAAACGTACAATTGCAAATCTATGTTTAAACCAGTGTGGCAAGTGTCAATTTTATTAATCCATATTGATTCTTCTTGTCGCAGTTTAATTTCTTCATTAACACCCCTTTGTGATATTTTAATTTCAGCAACGCCGGAGCATTTGATTTTTTCTTTTCAGGATTAATTAGGAGGAGGTGGCCTTTCATTGATTGGCAGTCCTCTGTGGTGGTGTTTCATTCCACGTTTCTCCATGGCAGCTTGTCTCTACTATTTCCTCTCTGGTGGTACTTTTCGAATGCCTTTTCTTGGGAGAGACACACATGTGTGCGTAGCAGATAATGTGAACAGTGTCTGCTTTTCTCACTGCTATCCTTTATCATCCCTGTGCACGTGCATCCCTCGTCGGGAAGTTGCCATTGGATGGTGTGGTCAGGTATAAAGTGCAAGTAAAGAAAGGGAATATATAAGTGGGGATTCACAAGTGGAGCGGGCAAAAGAACTGTGGAGAAAAGAGACATGCTCATGTCATATACTTGGCAATCACGTCTGTGTTGGCATGTGTTATTTCATTTACCAGGACAGTGTTATTTTTGCAGGACCATGGAGTCATGGGTGGATCCCGGGAAATGTGATCAGCAGAAGGCGCTGCAGAGGCTGACATCAGATGTCATCTGCATGTTTGTGCTGTGCTGTTGTATCCAATTGCATATAAACTGGCTTTAACAACATTGATTTCTGCCTGGGTGTTTAGGGAGAGAGGTGTGCTGTGTTGAGCTGCAGAGTGCTTCTGAATATTGTGCTCCCATACCATTTGCAGGTCAAGTACTGTACCTGTGTGTGAGTTGACTTCACCTGACAGTTATTACTACCACCTTTCAGCTGGAGGCATTTTTTTGTAGTACTTTCTCTTTGTGCAGTTTTTACTGCATGTAGTATTGGGGATTACCACATTCAATATTGTGTATATCCCGCATGAAGAAAATATTGCATGCAGTACATTCTCATAATCAGAAAAAACAGGCAGTATTTTAAATACTAGAGAACATGGGTCCCTGCAGCTCTCCCACTGTATTGCAATACTAAGCTTGGCATAGAAATATATACAAAGACATGTATAATATTTACCCATGCTACATCCCAGAGAACCACAGCACCACAACCAATTTAGAAAAACAAGCGGTGTTGATTAATACTGACAGGGTAAGCACTCTTAAATGGCTGCAGAGTTCTTACCACCAAAAACTCACCATAATGGGACCTTCCAGTTCTTCAGTCGAAAAATGTTGAGGGGTGTCTCTTCCACCTAGTCTTTGCCTTTTGACATGTTTCTTCAACATAGTAGAGGAATTCATTATTCAATTAATATGGATGTAAAAAGGTATTTTTTCAGTTAAGAATAAGGAGCCTATATCCTTGTTGTTTTTTTGCATTGGGACAAATTATCTCTTTTGGATTTCCCTTTGTAGGGAAATGAGCGTTGGAGGGGACTGGTTAGTCTATTGGAAGGCCATCTCAGGGGATGGGCTTTGAGTCTGGAGCAGAAGCTTGTAGATGGACTGAGCTCTGATTTCTGCTGTGAGATTGCAACCATGTTTGGCCCCAACCCTGACAGAGAGGAGCTCCAATGCTGGCTTTTGCAAAATATAGGGGGGCAGAGCAGGTTCAAAGAGGCTGTTTTTGGGTTTCTGGAGAGGATGCGTCTTTTGACACAGGCTTGCTTTGAGGTGCAGTGGATTTTTGTTGGCAAGGCCATTTCGGGATTTTCTGTGTGTTTGAAATAGGGTATCAATGCTTACGGGAAAAGATACATCTCCGTGACTTGTTTTGCAGAAGCTGTTTCTATCTGATGGATTTGTTAGGCCCATTTAGACACAGCTGCTCTAGCCCAAAATGGTAAGAGTAAGAGCTTGCGCAACGTTGATTTCCTGTGGGGCGTTCAGATATGGATATGCAAATGTGATTTTTGAGCTATCAGGTTGATTGAATAGTTCAAGGATGTGTTGCCTTTCAAACAGGATGCTGAGGTTTCTGACGGTAGAACCTGGAGGAGGAGGACAGTGCCAGAGGTTAGACCATTTGAATGATAGAGAGGGTGGATGAAGGGTGCGCAGTAGATAATTAAAACAGAAGTTATTGTTAATAATTCAATCTTCATTTCTTTTGCAGAAGGCGGGGGTCATGCCGTTATCACTGTCGTTGGCAGAAGTGGTCAAAAGGATGTAAGTGACATTCATCTGTGTAAATATTGTATAGGGGTGTAAAAGTATTTCCCATACTTGTGAGGGAGCTTACATAAACATTCAAAATCCAAGGTGAGTGTATGGCGATTTGGGGGATGCAAATGGAAGGAAGCAGAGGGTTGCAGAGTTTGACCTGGCATGAGCAGTCTGGGAGATAGTTTGAGATCTATTTGAGTGCTATGACTTCCAGGTCCATGGTGGTATGAAGTCTGTAAATGAGGGTGTCCTGGATGACAGTGTTGAATGTCGTGGACTAATCCGGGAGGATGAGTGTGACCTGAAGGTTCTTGTCCAGGGTTTACAGAATCGATTTCCCCATAGAGTTAAATCTGGTTTCTGTACTTCTTTGACGTTGAAGGCCAGACTGATTGTTGTGGCAGAGTTTGTTGGATTTTAAATAGGCCATCGGTTGGGAGGATGTGATTTTGTCGAGAATTATTCCCAGGGAAGGGATGATGGAGAAAGTCTGTAGTTTCCAGTAATAGGAGGGCCAGCAGTAGGTTTGTGGAGTGACGGTGATTTTACACAGGAGGGGAGACTATTCCACCAGTGAGGGGGTTATTGAAAATGGCAGAGATTGGTTCTTCCAATAAATGTATGACCTCTTTCATTAGGGAGGCTGAACACTCATGGCATTGAGTGACATAGGCTTTAAGGTTCTTATAAGTGGTGATGATTCAGTTCCAGTTACAGGAGATAAAGTTCTGTAAGGTACAAGAGGTCAAGGCAGGGTGCTGTGGAGAGCATTGCTGCTGTTTGACATCCACCTGGACTTGTTTGAACTGGTCTTGGAAGGCTGATGCTAAGTCATGTCCAGAGTAGTAGACTGTGGAGAGAAGGAATGGGTATGAGCTGGGTTGCTGAGTTCCCGTAGATCTTGAAGGTATCAGCAACTTTCTTATGTTTACTGGAAATGTGTTTTGAAACATTCTTTTTTTTCAGTTAAATGGAGTTATGGGAGCCTTTCTGGAGGGCACTACAATGGAGTTTGTCTAAGGGCAGGAGAATTTGTCCCATTGATGTTCCATGTTCATTAAGGCCCTTCACATCAAGGCCCATCTTCATCAAAACATGTGCTGGCTTGCTTGTTAATGTTAGTGGTAATGTTATAGGACATTTGTACCGCACACTATCACCGCCGGAGTGGTCCCCTACCGCTCTGATAAGAGGTTTAACATAGTCAGGTTTGGCTGAGGAAAATGCGTCCAAGGTGAGGTGGAAAGAAATAGTTGAGCAAAGTTTCTGGTTCGGAGGATATCTCAACAAGAGACACAGGCGGAGAGTCATCTTTAATGATATCGACTTTCGTGCAGAATTTGCGAAGTCTAGAGAAGACTTTGTGTTCGGGAGGAGGTGGTAGAGCAGGTAGTACTGAGGAAGTTTGAATATCATTTAGCAGAAGGTAGGTGGTGATCAGACTATGGGGGTGTAGCAGGGTGGAAAGGGGACAGGATTATAGACAATATCTAGCCAGTGCCTTGTGTGGTGAGTGGGTTTAGATACTCAAGGGTTGAATCAGAGATTGTGCATGAGTTTGGAGAAATCTTCAGCGAAGTTGATGTCAGTGCAGTCAAACTAGGTGTTTAGGTTGTCAAAGATGAGGATATGTTTGGCCTGAGTTTGGAGAGTGGTTTGGTCATCTAGTAAGGAGTACATGGCAGGTGCCAATAGATTGGTAGGTAGTGACTATCATTATCAATGTGTCATCATTGATAAGGAGTGTCCCACCATGCTCCTTGATGGAGCATGTGGGAGAGGTATTGAATGGTAGACAGATGGAGGTTATACACAAATACCAGGGGAGGGTACTCCACCCCCTTTTTTATCCATTCAATTGTTGACCTGGATATTAAAGTGGTGTCGTAGTGGGGTGGCCTTGTTTCTGAGAGTGTAATGATATCAAGGTCAAATTCTTCACTTACTTGGGAGATATTGGCAATGTGTGTAATGGATGACTGATAATTAAGGGAGTTGAAGCAAATCTTTCCAGTATACTTAAGAAGTTGTAAGGGACTAGCTAGTGGGTGCTTTGATTGAGACTGGAGGGAGGATAAGGAAGTGATTTTGGGGCAATGCAGTCTGTCGAGTTAGGTGTGGAGGAGTGGGCGGTCTCAAGATGCAAAGGTATGTGTACAAGGACAGTACAGGCTTAATTACTGCGAGACATGACCTGAACATTTTGAGGATATGAGAGAGGAGGTAATCAAGTTATTTCAGAGTTAATTGATGGAAATGGAACATGATGGTTCCAACATTGTAAATGCTGTTTTTGGTTAGTTGGTCGTCAGGCAGATGCTGGCATTCATTTTTGTGGGGGATAGTTGAGCACGGCTTTAGAATGCATGTCCAATTGTCGATCATGTGGGAGAAGGGAAGGATGTCAGTACATGATGTGCTATTGCGACAAGTTCTATAACTGTCTGAGTGATGGCAATCGGGCATGGCAGCAAGGGTGGATTTTTTAAATTCTTTGTGCTCGTCTTAGTGTTGATTTGAATGGTGGGGGGTGATAAAATGAATACTGGGGTTTCAAGGAAATGTCTCATAGGTAAAAGAAAGAGAAGAAAGGGGAGCTAAAGTGTCACTATGGTGCCAAAGTGGATTGGGGACAGGACCTCTACACAATACTTTATTTCTTGGTCTTAGGCACTCGATAGCATTGATCCGGGCTTCTATGCACTTTCCTGAAGTCGAACTGGTATGTAAATGGGTTGAACCGTGTTGATCCAGTGGCAAGTCCATGTTGTTCCAGCCTCGAAATCGGTCTCTGCTTGGATCAAGTTAGTGCTTGAGACAATGCGGCTTGACGGGTTCCAAGAGGTTTGAGTGGTGGTCAAATTGAGTCAAACCGATATTTCGTGGGGTCGAATCAGTGACTGACACGATGGCTCCTGAAGGTTCAAGTCAGTGGTCGAGTCAGGTCATGTCGAGGTACTGTTGGATCGATGTGCTGCTCGAAGTGCAGCAAGTCAGGAACTTCAGTAGTGAGCCGGCCCTTGAGTCAAGGCGGCAGTTATGTTAGGCTGTGTTACACAGACTTGGTATAGCGCTGCTACCATTCACACACTAAAAAGGCCCTGTTTTGTCATAGGTTTGTACAGGAAACAGCACTATCATAAATGAGAGAGGAAAAGAATTAAATGTACTCTCATATTCATAATAAAAGTAATAATCAATGTATTCATACCCATATTTAGAACGTATTTCAGTTAAAAAGATGCGTGCGCTTAGATGCATGCACCCCAAAGTGATCAGTGCTTGATAATACAATATATACTTTAATCAGAATAAAATACATAATTATTGCACGGATAAATACAATAGCGGAAATAAAATAGCTGTAACTGTATTGGTTGTCTTTTCGCTTATTGTTTTGTCAGACTACCTGTTTCTCAATAGTGACCAGTGATGACGCAGCCTTTTGACGTAAGGCTGTGATTGGGACCCAACATGTTTCGTTCTTTTAGATCTATTTTCTCAGTCCTTGTAAGTTCTTCGGGGGATTTCTCTTTCGCTGTTCTATCCAACACCCACCCAACGGGGTTAGGAGAATGATATGCCTGTTTTAGACGTTTTGTTCTAGTTCAATACTGGATTCACGTTCTTCTATGTCTAAAACATGTAGCAGGTTTCTGTGGATACAGTTGCTGCCTGTATTGTAAAAACATAAAAACAGCTTAAATTCGAAGCTGTTCTTGTTTAGAACTAAATTCTTTACTGACCTAAAATTAATAAAGAGGTATTTTTTTTAAATAAATGATTACATACTCAATTGCTGTCTAATAGGTAATCTGGAGAAGTTCAATTTCTCTAGCAACTCTTCCCTAGAGAGACATAAACACAGCATCCCTTGGTTACTAATATTTCCTGGTCAAGTATGGTCTATTATACTCTCTATATATCGTGATAAATACACTTAATTCTATCACCCTTAATTGTCAACATGGCTTCTAGTTCCAGCCAGTTAGAAGTTTCTGATTATTAATATCTGTGGTGTGCCCTTTTAAAACGGTAGCCCCCCTGCAATGATATAGCAATATTCTGCCAGTATTCTGCTTAGCTTCTTATTCAGTAGGAGTAGAACTAAAAATGCAAACACTACTTGGAAGTCCTTCTTAAAAGAAGCTTATAACTCGTAATTAGGTGCAAGTTCTTATAAGAGGGACTCAGGCTTCCTTTTAGTACGTCTCCTTTAGTCTTAAGTAACTCTGGCTCCGTGGAGAATTGAGAAATGGCAACTACCCAAAGGTATCTTGGCGCTGTGACAGGATAATCCAGAGGGTCATGAAGAAGTAGCCAAAAGGAAAAGCAAAACCGAGTAGCTTTGAGGGTAAAGATATGTTTTGCAATGTACCTCAGAGCCAGAGGAAGCGAGTTCCAAAGTTGAGGTGCTGCAACAGAAAAGGCCCAGCCCCCAAGGGTTGCCTTCCTAAAGCATGGGACAGAAAGAAGATAGTGATTAGCTGAGCGCAGATTCCAGTTGGGGGCATATGGAATCATTTTCTGTCGAAGATAGCAAGCTCCTTGACCATGACTCGCCCGGTGAACCAGGCAGAGGGGATTAAACTTCACTCTGCTCTCAACAAGGAGCCAGTGAAGTCTCTTCAGAACTGGAGAAACATGGGCATACTTTGGAAGCCCAGCCACCAATCGTGCCGCTGAATTCTGAACAATCTGAAGCCTCTTAAAATGGTACATTTGCTGAGCAATCAGAGTAGCGTTGCAGTAATCCAGAATCCTCATGACTGTTGAAGGAACCACAAAACTTCTCAGATCTGGTGACAGAGAAGGCATCACCTGTTTTAAGGTTCCTAGCTTGAAATGACTCAAGCTACACTTGGCACTAACCTGCAATTTCTGAGATAGGGAACCCTAGACTTTTATTCCCAGGTTCTTAACAGAGTCAATTGGGGAAGGAAGTCGACCGAGAGGGGGTGAGTGGTGGGGTTTTGGAAATCTGTGGTTCAATGGGACCAAGCTGCCGGGGGGCCAACTACAAGGACCTCAGATGTGTCTTCACTGGTGCAATCGAGATGGCTCAAAAAAGAAAGTAAGCAGTTCAAAGTAGGAGGAGCGCCAAAACGAGCACCATAGGCCCTGTGTCAGCTAGAAGGGCGCTCAACAGGATTGAAGTGGCTCAAAGATGGTTTGCAACCATTAAACAGGATAACAGCTGCTCTTGCACTTCTGGTTTGCTGTGAGTCATTCTCGAGGGGATCCAGGGCAAGGTGAGACCTTCTTGTGCTGCACCCTCAGCCCAGTGAGGAGTCTGGTTCCAGTGCAGTTGGCAGAGTGGCAGGCCTTGGCCCACAGCCATTAACCCCCACTGTTCCCAGGGGGTGGTTAGGGAAGAGAGGTTTCCTTTGCCCTGGATGCCTCTGTGTTCAACTGTATTACAAAGGACTCTGGAATAGACTGCCCTCCCAACAGAGGTCCACAAGTGTATCCTTCTTCGTGGTGTCCAAAGATGAATCAATCAAGGAGTGGAAGATCCAGCCCGTATAAAGGCAACATGTCAGAGGAGCAAGCCTGCTTTAAGGAGTCAAATGATGGCTTTTGTAGCAAGTGTCCCTGGCCTTCTGACATCATCCCCAGAGTGCTGTGTCCTGCTGAAAATGGAAGGGACAAGAAGGAAGAGAGCCCTGACAGAAATCCAAGAAGGTGGGACCACTCTTCAGGCCTACCTTCCCTCTCAGGCTACTTTATCTCTGCCCTTTTCCATGCCTGCTGACTTCAAAAGGAACTCTGGTGTGCAGCACTATGGCGTGAGGCTGGTTTTGCTATGTCAGTGCTGCCTGTGAAGCACTGTTCACAGGATACCTCCTGAGATGACGTTTCTATGCCCTGGGGAAGGTCTACCGTTCCTGCTCGAGAAAATGAAATAGGAAACATTTCGCTATTGTCCCACTTGGCAGTAGTGGAGAAAAGCAGACTAGCCATGAATATACATTGCCCTGACACAGCTGGGCCTGTGCATACGGAGTTGACACTTGCGCATAATATCACATTGCTTGTGACTTTTATAATTGCATGCTCCCCTCAGTCACTGTATCACAACCTGGAGTGGCTTGTATTTAGAGACTACCCTACCACTAGGCTCATTAAGGCAGACAATTATCATAATTTAGAACCGACTTGCAGAAGTGAAAATGCTACTTCCTAAGACAACTTCATTACGAGTTTGGCAGTATTCTGGTGGTAAATCTGCTGGAATACTGCCAAACAGAATTACTGTTATGGCTGCTTGGTTCCCTGGGTTTACCACGGCATTACAAGTGGTAGTAGGTGGTGTACATCGACATTTTATAGAGTCTTGACTCCATTGGGGATTTTTGATGGAATTACCAGCAGCGGAATTACTGAGTGGTGATTCCACAGATTTTTTGTGGTAAAGTGGAGGCTCTACTTCCAGTAAGAAGCTGGAGGTAGCTCCTTCATTCCGCAGGCAGTAATTCTGCCAAGGTGGGAAAAAGGTTTCATGTAATAGTGTCCCCGATAAAATGTCTCCAGACAAAAAAGTAGTTGTTTTTTGCTGAGACATTGTTACATTGAACATGCGGGGGACATCCCCGCAACCACCAATTTTTATCTTTTTCCAAGGTGAGCAGGGGACATCCCCGCAACCCGTCCCCATACATAATGTCTATGCCAACAAAGAAAAAGTTGTCCCCTTTCCCATTGTACAGATTGTTAAAGTCCCTCTTAACATTAGTGGGGGCATAAACTTGTTCCTACCTTGTCCCTGTCTGAATTTTCACTAAGTATTGGACAAAGGGACTACTGAGGAACTCGCAGCATTTCTCTGCGTTGGTCAAGGTCTATATCTGCTTCTGCAGTTTGTACCACGCCTCTATTAATTCAGGCCCTGTATGTACCAAACTGGAGACAAATGACCTTATACAACCAAGTGTATTGAAAAGATAATTTTATTTTATTTTATTTTTTTATTTTTTTATGTTACAAGTGTGAGGTGTAATAACGACAAGCTCACAGTGACACATATATACAGTGTACAACAATAATCAAACAAAATATCACCATGTTTCACTTTACATTCTCAGTGCCAAAATGTAGTACACAAAGTTGAAAAAAAGCATAAGTTCAGCTTCAATGGTTCCTATAAACATATATTCCTCATGGCATACGGTCAAACTAAACAATTATAAAGCATGTCCGGGATACCATATGTGTTTTGAGGGACAGTTTCCTCTAGGATTAATCATTTGAGAGGGATTTTATTAACAGGTCTCTCAACTCAA
Source organism: Ambystoma mexicanum (assembly GCF_040938575.1). Lineage (NCBI taxonomy): Eukaryota > Metazoa > Chordata > Amphibia > Caudata > Ambystomatidae > Ambystoma > Ambystoma mexicanum. The sequence continues at coordinate 995,417,809 of NC_090926.1, read as the reverse complement.
ATGTTTAGGTTGACTTTTTAAGGTCTAGGTCTTTGGACTTTAGGGATATCTCGAAATTTAGCCAACGTGTTCAAAGAACATTTGTTAAACACACTAAATGGGAGAAGAATTGTTGTATATTCTGTCCATAATCTTCTTTAGTACGCTGACTACTGTGTACACGTTTTGGTGCTTCTATGTACTTGGAAAGTATAAGGCACCTTCTTCAGGGCATCCAGTGGGTAGACCCTGTGTCAAGACCAGACAACAAAAAGAAATGTGACAATTCCTCAGGTTTAAGGAGCTGGTAGTGCAGCTTTATATTTAGAAATTTAACAGGGTCGCTCTAGTTACCGGCTATACTTGAAGCTTTGCCGGTATCGGAATCCCAAGTTTCCTGGCGGGTCCGGGTTGGGCGGGGCACTCACAGAGGACTGGGGGCAGGCGGCTTCTGGTGCAGACTGTGGAGGGCTTCCTTGTGTAGTTGAAAGTACCTCTATGGAGATGCAGAAAGGGAGGGGCAGTGGAAAAGAAAGGAAAAAAGGGGGGGTAGGGAGGGGAAAAACAAGGGAGAACAGGGGTCAGCATCTGTCAGAGACCTGGTGTGAATAGGAGTAATGAACGGTGTGCCTCGGGCTGAGAATAACTAATTACCTTGTTCGTGGTCTCTTTATGTAGACCTATTCTTCCATGGTGGCTAGGCTGCCATCTGGTGGTAATTGATGTAGAGTCTGGAAGGAGAGAGGGGGACACTTCTCTGCGGCGCTTGCCTCTGGATAGTCAGAGCGTCTGGCTAGAAGAGAGAGCATTGTCTAGTGTTAGCTGACAGGATCCTAGTCGGCTGTGATGTGTTATCATTAACTGGGGATAAATTGCTAGTGCAGCCAGGTTACTTGCTGTTGCAGGCAGGTGGAGAGGCCTCACTATATGGGCGGGTGTTACCCGGGTGTAGAGTCATGCCTATACCCTAATGCAGGGAGTGCCTGCTGAGTGGGGTTGGTCTGGCTCAAAGGGGCGAGAGTATAGGGGGCAATAGTGTTGGTGCTGTGTCTGCCTCCCTCCCTTCATCCCGTGGCCGGGGGTGGAGAGGCTCTTATTAGACGAAGTGCCTGCTTCGTGATGTGGGTCTAAACCATGGAGGCCAGAGGGCTGGGGGCAATGGTGCTGGCGCTACTCGTGCCTTCCTCCCTTGATCCCATGCGTGGGGGTAGGGAAGCTCCCACTGTGTGGCCGTCTCTCACCTGTTGCGAGGGGCTCCTAACTGTCCTTCTCCTAATCCGTGTCTAGGTCTCCTGCTGCTAGTTGCGAACGCTGCGCATTAGTCTTGCTGTAGCGGACGCCTCCGTGTAGTTATGGCGACCGCTAGAGGAAGCTGTGCATTGGTAGGTGCAGCGTGAAGCGTCGTGGGGCTCATAGCATGGCGTGCTTCCTGATTGGTTGCCCTGTGTTGTCTGGGTGACGGACGACGCCTAAGCTACGAGGGCCCAGGGTGTGTTGCGGCTTGAAACAATGCCGTGAGCTCTGTCGCTGTGGACAGAAGCCGGGATTTGTGGAAGGTATGTGGACATATTAGTCCGTAAATAGTCATACAGTGGGGGGCGGAAAGTGGAAAAACGGGAGAAGTGAATGTGTATGGCTGCATCAGGTTACGTCAGCCACTCCTTGTCTTGGTTACTCCCTGCCTCAGTCTGTGTAAAACAGCGCGGACCAGTGCAGCATATCAGGTCGGGCGTGGCCGTGGAGTCATGTCACTGGAAGAGGCCAGTGAGGCCGGAGTGCGGAGGTGCCCCATGGCATAAAAAGACTACTCCTGTGTGTGAGAGGGTGGGAGAGGGGGAAAAAACGGGGGGGGGGAAGAGATGCCGGGTAGTCTGCCTGTCTGGGTGCATTTAACCCAACAGAATTGCACAGGATGTGGTGCAGACTGCAACCCGTGCATTTGGAAACAATGTATTGCTGAGAGGGGGGTAACGATGAGCATCTCTGGAGTGACATTCCACTCTGATCATGTATTTGGGTATATATTCCTGTGGAAATCAGGATCAAAAGAGGCTAGGTTGGAAGGACTCGTTCAGACCATGATGGTATGTATCTAGCCGGTGTATCCATCTTGACTCCCGATGTACTAGGCTTTTCAAGATGTCAGGGCCTCCTTTGACCTTCTCAAGTACCCACCAAATGAGGTTGTTTGGTGTATGCCTGGCTGTGACGTAATGGGAGACCAGTGGAGCGGTTAGGTTCTTACACCTGATCCGCGAGCGGTGTTCCGATATTCGTAAAATTGACTGCCCTTATGGTCTCTCCCACGTACTTAAGTCCACATGGGCACTGGATACAGTACACCACACATTCACTTTTACAGTTAGTGAGGTTACGGAGGTGCCATTCACACTGACCTATTTTGAAGGATTTTAGTTTGTTCGTAAATTTGCATGCCGTACAATTTCCACATGGATGATGTCCTTGTAGTGGTCGTAAAACTCTTTGTGATTGGTGTCTTAGATCAGGTTGAAAGAGGGAGTGTACCAATGATTCCTTTAGGTTCTTTCCTCGCTTATATGCAAAGCGAGGTGGTGGATCATCTGGTAAATTTAATTTGGCTATATGCCAATGTTTCCGGATAGTTTTTTTCATTTGCGATGTGTCTACTCCATGGGTGATCACACATGTCATCTGATCCTCATCCTCTCCATCTTGCCTTGTTTGATTGTCTTGTTCTAGTAGTGTTTCTCTGTTTGTATTCAGGGCTCTTTTGGCTGCTTGTTTGAGTGCTGTTTTTGGGTACCCTCTAGTTCTGAGCCTGTTGGTAAGGTCTTTTGAGTGTTTTTTTAAATCATGTTTGGACGTACAATTCCGCCTTACTCGTAAGTATTGTCCATATGGCAAATTGGCTCTTGTATGGCTGGATGATTACTTGTATGATGCAATAGGGTTTTCCTATCGGATGGTTTCCGGTATAGGTCGCACTCCAGTTTTCCGTCCTTATGTCGGATAATCAAATCCAGGAAGGCGACTTGGTTGGTACTATGTTCCATAGTAAATTGGATGTCTTGATTGCAAGTGTTTAACCACTGCCAGAAGTGTACAAGGTTGGTCTGATCTCCCCGCCAGATTAGAATGATGTCATCTATGTATCTACATACATAATGTCACCATCTATAATGTCGCCAATGGCTTTTCCCGGTGACATTATGTATGGAGACATTATTACCTGATAACAGGATATATTGATGTTCCGAAGTACCTCCACATTTTTCCTGCATCACCAAACTTGTAATAAAGCCCATTGTGTCACAGCAGTTTTCAAGGATGTGCAGGAGATCTTTTAACCTGCTCTGTGCCACAGTAGACCTGGTGCTAAGTGTCAGTAGAATGTACACACCAAAGCAGCTGTGTATACTATAATTTTGGAATGGAGCATTTTGAAAGGGGGTCTGTTTTGCAGACCCTCATTTCAGAAACAAAATTACCCACATTGTTGTTTTTCCAAAAAAGCAAAGGTGTTCATACCTGTATCAGATGGCATTCTGTCAAATGCCCTCCTGCTAAAAAGATTGAGCACCACCCTTCTAAAGATCTATTCTAGGGATATGGCCCAATGCAGCAATTTCGGATCCTCTCCCTGCATGACCATTTGCTACCTAAGACGTCTATGTCAGGTTTGATGGTAAAGTAAGACCCACAAATGTAGGGTTTCAATTTGCATACCTCCCAAACTACCACAAATGCCTCCTCGGTTGTGGCTGAGTTGTGTTCTCTTTTACACGCTGAAAGCCTGTTTGGCAAAGAGTTCAGATGACCTTCTATGGCAACCTCTTGGATGGTAGGTCATTCAAAGTCAGGGAAATGATCCCAGACCTCTTAAAGAAAGGCCTGTAATATCCAGTGAGGCCAAGAAAGGCCCTCACCTGTGTTTGGGTGGTGTGGATATCCAATCCATCACCGCTTGAACTTTGCCCATAAGAATCGGTTTACTACCACCACCTACTCAGTGTCCTATGTAAGCCACAATACCCTCTGTTATTTGGTACTTTGAAGCCTTGTTAGACAAGCCAGCCTTCCACATGGCTTGAAGCGGCTGTTTCTGGTGAGATAGATAGTCTTCCCAGATATGGGTGACGCTAGCAATGCCATCTAGATAGGCAATGCTGAATTCTTCTAACCCAGATATGACCGGATTTATCATTCTCTGAAAGGTATCAGGTGCATTTTGTAACTCAAGGGGCATAACCGTAAACTGGCAGTGCCCCTCTGCTGTTGGAAATCTTGACCTCTGCTTCGCACAGTTAGTTAGGCCGACCTGCTAATACCTGGTCATCAGGTCAAAGGTACTCATTAACTTGGCAGCGCCTAATCTGTCAATCAGCTCGTCTACATGAGATATAGGGTGAGCAGCTGTCTTGGTGACAACATTGGGCCTTCTGTAGTCTACCCAAAGCAGACTTCAGTTAGCCCATTTCTGGTCTTTTTAACTACCAGTGCCACAGGGCTAGCCCATGGACTGGTTCAATAACCCATAAGTTCAACTTCTTGGAGATGTCCCCTTTGATAGTGCTCTTTACTGTGCCAGACAACTGGTGAGGAGTACTCTTCACAAGCTTACTCCTGCGTGTCAACGCCATGGATGCACCAATCTATTTTATCTGGAGTCAGAAAGAACAGGCCCACAAACTGGCCTGGCAGCTGCTTGCATCCCACAATTGTATGCTCTTATCAGTCACAATACCACAACCAGGCATGCCTTATATTTAGAGATAAACATGCTACCAGGCTGATTATCCTAATTTAGAGATGCACAAGTTAAAATGTTACAGCTGCCTGCGGTTACTTTGGGTTACAGCAGCAGCCAGGGATGTTCAGGTGACCTTTAAACCTGCTCTGTGCGACAGAACAGCTGGGGATGTCATGGCAGTCGTCTGGTTACAGCAAGACACCTGTGTGTACTATCCTTTTGACAGGGAGAATTTTGAAAGAGGAATAGTTTAGATTAGTAAAAACCCTTTCAGAAACAGAATTACTGCATAATTGTATTTAATAAATATACAACAATACAAGGGCACTTATACCCACGGCAGATACTCTTCTGCCAGATGGAGGAGAAGGTGGAGGAGTGCAGCAAGTCCGGGAGGAGACATATGGTGAAATTGAGTGGTAGATGAAGCAGTATGGTTCAATAGAAGAGTGCATAGAAATTACAAATAGCCAGATACAGACTAGACAAGTCCTGAAAGGTGCCGGTGAGATCAGGCCCGGGAGAGATCGAATTTGAGATAGTGGCATAGAAGAAGTTATTATGGTTGAAGCAGCAGTCGTGAGCCCTACAGCAATACAGTTGGTAATAGGCAGAGAGGGACAGAAGGGCAGTGACAAAGTGTAGAAGGGAGGAGTGCTCTTAGAACCGTAAGACTGTTAAAGAGCAGTTTAGGGTGTGGAAGAAAATTAGAGCAAACACAGAGTAGGGATGGTGTGAGGAAGTATGCTCTGTCAAGAGCTGTGAGTAGGGGGCGTGATGGGTGCAGAGCTGTAGCCATGACCAATGTGGCAGGAGTGTAGAGGAACTGACAATGTCTATGGAGCCGTGTGGCAAATGCGATGAGGCCGCTTCAGAAAGCTTACAGGGATGCAAGGCCGAACGAGGCAGACATGAACAGTAACTGAGGAGCAAGAAGGGGGCAGGATCTGGGATTAAGGTAGCGTGTTACATGGTGTGGTTAACAGCAGTGAGCGGCAGCAGAGTCTGCAAGGCTAGGTGTGTGAGACAGTGGCGTGTCCAGACTCTTTTGACTGGGGTGTCCGAAGTGGGGCGCTGACTTATGCAGGGGTGTCATGAATTACGAGTGTGCAGACACATAATCATAGTTTAGGATAATGGGGTGGCACCTGTGGTGGCCAATCAGATTCCAGGGTTAGCACGTGCCACCCCAGGCCATTCCCTGGACACGCCACTAGTGTGAGAAAGTGTGTGGCGAGGTTGGGTTGGACTGAGGAGGATATAGTCAGGGTAGAGACAGGGAAGGAACATAATTGCACAACTGCAAGAGAGATTGGGTGAGAGAGGAAAAGGTTGAGAATGAGAGCTGCAGAAGGGAGTGGGGAGAAAAAAGAGGATAAGAAGAAAAGGCAAAAGAAAAGATGATATCACTTGCCAGGCTGGTGGTCGATGCCCGCGCCTCGGTCCAAATGGTGAGAGAGTGAACCTGAAGAAAACGCAATTCTCTTTGCCATGCCTCCCTTCGCTGGAGCAACCGGGTGAGGGCTGCCCTTTTGCTATTTGATGTTGATGGAGTGAGGGCTTATCATTTGGTCAACCACAGCCCAATCAGTGCCGCTCTCAAGCTCTGCGTGCTAGAGAGCTGGAATCCGATAGGGTGCATCCCCTTCAACACTTGTTGGACACACATCGCCGCAACATTGAAGTGTCCAATGCTGAATAAGCAGCCCATAGAAGCTCGGGTGAAGTGAGCAGGTCGGAGAAGAGGGAGCCTTTTCTTCTGAGGGCTGGAAGGGGGCATAAGCAGAGTTTGGCTGCAGTTTGTACTGATGGTTAATACGTTTTCCCCCAGGATCTGACTGGGCTATAGGGCAATAAGGCAACGCCAAACCAAAAACACAAAATGCTAGTTTGGGCCAATTTTCCGGGTCAAAGCGGGCCACTTTTTTGACCTATGTGGGCCAGTTTAATAAGTTACTTCACCATGCAGCTAGTAGTTTTGACCAGTGTTGCTGAATACATATTCTTTAAAATGCACAATTTGCATCCCAATTTATTAAAAACCTCCCACTTGGGTACTACTCAAACGGTCAGTCACAAAAGGAATGAATTGCCATTTGCAACTGTGGGACACTTTTTCTTTGGTGCCAGGCTCGGGCTGGACTATAGGTCAATAGGCCCATGGCAGAACCAAAAACCTAAAATGCAGGTGTGGCCCAGTTTTTTTGGTCAAAGTGGGCCACTTTTTGGGCCAATGTGCGACCGTTTGATGAGTTACTTCACTACTCGGTTAATAGTTTTGACCAGTGTAGCTGAATATTTTTTTTAATGCACAATTTGCATCACATTTTATCAGACTCCCGATTGGGTACTATTCAAACAGTGTCACAAAAGGAATGAATAGCAATTTGCAACTGTGGGCTCCTTTTTCATTGGTGCCAGAGACAATTTTATGGCCCAGTCTGACACTGTTTGCCCTATGCCTAGACCTTTACTCTAGTGCAGAAAGGCACTGAAAGAATATGGGCCTCATTACACGGTAGGCGGTAAGGGTTTACCGGTACCAGTATTTTACCGGTACCGGTAAAACCTTACCGCCTTACTACGAGGTCCCTTTGCAGATTGGGGAATTTAACGCCTGCTTTTTGCAGGCGTTAAAAACCAACCCGCAAAGGGACCAAGGAGCTAATTATGGTACCGCAATTTGCGGTGCCGTAATTAGCACCTTCCCCATTCCCATTATGCCCTATGGGGCAAAAATGTGAATGGGGAAGGGCAATGGGGGAAGGGGGAATCACTGCCCCGCCAACCTTGGAATAGGGCGGTAATACCCCTTTCCACCAAGGCGGTGCCAGTATTTTATCGGCATGGACCAAGGTGCTAATAGCACCTTGGTCCACCGCCATCCGTGTAATGAGGCCCTATGTTTTTTGCACCAGCTAAATGTTTGCCCTTGTGCTAATTGCACTGGTACCAGAGCAGAGTTTCTGCACAATGGGTTCTTGGTGCTCGCAAGTTCTTGGTAAGAGCCTCTGTAGCTAGTTTCAGAGTGCGCACTTATTAATTAATGCCGCCTGTTTTTGTACAGTATTTTGGATACTGACTGTTTTTATTGTTACTGCCAAACTCTTAACGAGGGCCGGGTGTCAGGTCTGGCGCTCTCACAGTGGACAATTTGTTCAGTCAGTGACATCGACAGGAACCGGGGAAGTCTTAATTGGGTCATGGACAAAGAGAGGGGTGCAAGGCAGGAAGCGGTGAGCACAGACGTGTCAGGAGCGGCCGCATCCTTCCCGCCACTCCTTCCAATTGTTTATAGTTTAGGTTGTTTTCATTTGCATACTTTTATTAAAAAATGTAAAACATAGAAGTATTGGTTGTACGGCTTCTGCCTGAGGGGCAGGAATGAATTTAGATGAGTGGTGTCATGGCGTCAGGCTCTCGAGCTTATTTCCCACGCTAGCCTTAACACGTGACTCAGCATTTTTCCTCGCTTGTTAACAGCTTCATGAACAGTTCTTGGAAAATGTTAGAAAGAAAAACCAGTTTGTAATCAATTGTAATTAAATGATAGGTGTCTTGCTGTAACCAGAGGACTGGTTGTAATGAAATGAATAAAAAAATAAAAGAAACAACAAAAAAACATAAAAAAATAAACTCACCTTTGCTGCGGTGTAAGCGACCTGATATTGTGCAGGGGCGGCCCCTTATAGGGAACATAATTTGCGATGCCACATGTGGTGCTACGTTCAATGAGAAAACTGTGCCCATCAAAAAAAAAACCTGTGTTCAATGAGGATTTGTGACCCCACTGGTGGAGGGCGGGGCCTGGAAAATTAAGAGATGTCCACGATTTTGTAACACAACTTCATCAAAGGAGCGGAGAAAACATTTTTTGTTATCAAGGTTGTTTTCCAAATTCAATGCCAGATGCTTGTTTTGTAAAACCCACTTATCTGCGGGAGGGGGCGCCGCCATCAATGATCCCTGATGGGAATTCAGAATGAACATAGATGTAGCCTATAGAGGTTCAAAAGTAATGTGAAAATCTTCCATGAACAGAAGATCGAACTCAGATATGTCCATGTGCATCAACCAAATTCTATGACAAGACAGGAGGCTTGCATTATTCTTTACTCTCTTTAATTACTGCCATTCAGCATTTTCAACAAAATATTTAAAACCGTAACATTTGCTCTTTTTTTCTTTCTTATGTAAAAAATACCAAATATGAGAGGTTTTAAAAGTTCTAAATTCACTATTCTTTGTTGCACTACTTCCCCCATGATCCTCCGGGGCTTAGTAATCCTGACCTCTCCTGATCCACCTATCCGAGAGCAGGTCGCAGTATAAGAACCCTCCATGATAGTCCTCTGCCTCTTTCTTTTTCCTCTCAAGTGTGTACTGAACTTGAAACTGTCCTTTATTTGATCAACCGTGACCCTGGACGAAACTGGAACTGACTGTTCAACTGTAACTTGCTAGGTCCTCCTGACCACCTTGAGCGAACTTCTTAATATCCTTGATCCGTGCATGGAGTCAAGTCGCTTTCTGGTATTCTCCTACGAGAAATGGAAAATACTTCATGAGGGCGGGCCAACAACATCTGAGCATCAAAAATACATACACAGGTTCAGATTTTAAATACTTCATTGAGTGGGACATAATGCTCGTCTCCTTGTCTTTAATAGAATGAAGACTTCCTGAGCTGTTAGCGTGGGCAATCTTTATTCTATGACAAGACAGGAGGCTCGTATTATGCTTGTTCAAAGCTTGCCACCACTGCATTAGTTATATTAGAAACCGGCTTGAAGTAAAAGGTTTTAAAGGTCGACTCTGAGGACCAATCTGCCGATTTCATAATGTCCTGAAGAGATACCCCAGCTGTAAATGCTTTAGAAGCTATCGCAACCCTCGTAGAATGAGCCCCAAATACTGACAGAAAGTGGCCAGAAAGTTAAGAACTTGCACTAAAGGGGCTGAAACGGGATCCAGACACTGGTCTGTGCATCATCGAGCCCAGGCTTTCCATGCAGTGCTATAGCTCCTAATGGTGGAAGGCGCCCAGGAGTCTTTGATGCAGTCTGCAGCGATTCACAAAATTCCTGGCAATTCCCATTTTCTCCTGAAATTCTGCAGGTCATCAACTGCAGCTTGCCCGTTGTTATCAGGGTCCGCTTGTTTACGTTTGTTGTAATATGAATAACCCGCAAGCACCAGACTTTGTGTAACCAGTGGTGCCTTAGCACAAGCATCAACCAGACTATGGGCCTCATTCCAAGTCTGGCGGTCTGGAAATAGACTAAGAGTATGCCTGTAGGGGCCTTTGCTCCCGGCAGGTGACCTGCCTAGAGTACCGGCCCCAGCAGGCGTGGTTTCAACAGAAGCACCAACACTGTTAGCAACAGTGCCGGTGCTTCCATGTCTCCATTCCTGTGGAGCCCTATGGGACTCCACGGGAATGTGGACTTACCCTTTCCACTGCCTGACATCCCAGGACATCAAACTTGTAATATCCTGGTGGCACCAGGATATCAGGTGACGGAATGGTGTTACGCGATCTGCGGCAACCTGCCGGTAGCATGGGCGAGTTACCGCCGACCTCATAATGAGGACCTATGTAACTAACTGCCAGCTCAGATCTCTGATTCAAACTGTAACTAAGCATACTACTTGGGCTTGAGGAAGGATCACGAGCAACAGGTTGTCTTGGAAGCAAGGCAACATAGCGCAACACAGTTTCGAATCCCAATCCCACGCTTAGAAACCACTTGTTGGTATTTAGCGCATTATAAAAGAACAATTATAATCCCATGCTTTCTATTTCTTGCATAATATGTCACACCAGGGGCATAGACAGGGTAGGGCCTGAGTGGGCAAGGCCCACCCAAAATCTGTAAATGTCCACTCTGCAGCGCTGTGTGGGTTTTTACAGATGTTAATGTCACTGCGGTCATCCAACTACATTAGCTTTAGACCCTGCCTGTTAGAGTGCCCCCTGTGAGTGTTTCTAAGCCCCCCCACCCCTTCCCCCTGGTGACTATTTCCAAGCCCCCATACCTTGCCCCCCTTGAGTGTCTCCAAGCACCCCCCTCCTCTTGCCCCCCTTGAGTGTCTCTGTGCCCCCATTCCCCCCTCTGAATGTTCTCCAAGCACCCCCCTCCTCTTGCCCCCTGTGAGTGTCTCCATGCCCCCCACCCTTTGCCCCCTGTGAGTGTTCTCCAAGCAGCCCCCTCCTCTTGCCCCCCTTTAGTGTCTCCTAACACCCCCCACCCCTTGCCTCCATGAGTGTCTCCATGCACCCCCCACCCGTTGCCCCATCAGTGTTTCCAAGCCCCCCCACCCCTTGCCCCTATGAGTGTCTCCTAGCACCCCGCACCTCTTGACCCCCGTGAGTGTCTCTGTGCCCCGCACCCCTTGCCCCCTGTGAGTGTTCTCCAAGCACCCCCTCCTCTTGCCCCCCTTGAGTGTCTCCTAGCACAACCCCACCCCTTGCCCCCATGAGTGTCTCCGAGCATCCCCCCACCTCTTGCCCTCCGTGTCTCTGTGCCCCCCACCTCTTGCCCCTGTGAGTGTTCTCACAGTACCCCTATCCCCATGCCTTTTGTGAGTTTCTCCAAGCCTCCATCCCCACCCCTTTTCCCCCCTTGAGTTCTCTGTACCCATCCCAACCCTCGCCCCCTTCTGATTCTCTCTGCACCCCCCACAACTGCCCCTTTGTTTGTTTCTCTTAGGCCCCCTCCACCCCTGCCCCCCTTTGAGTTTCTCCGAACCATCCCCCACCCCTGTCCCCTTCGTTGTTTCTGTGAACCCCCTCATTTGAGTGTCTCTGTGCACCCCGAACCCGCCTACCCTATGTGAGTGTCTCTTTGCCCACCAATCACCCCCTGCTTGCCTGTTAGCGCCTTTCACCTCCTCCTCCCTCTTCCCACTCTCCCCTCCTTTCCCTTCATTTTCCTCCTTCTGGCAAACTCTGGCACTACCTCAAAGGCCATCAGGCATAATTCGTAGCCGCCTGTCTTTGCAGCCGCCTGCCCTCCCCTCATCCTTGTCCCTCCCTTTTTCTGTGAAAGACTGGCACTACCCCAATTGCCATCAGGCATAGTAGTCAAGCCGCCTGTCTTTTGCAGCTGCCTGCCCTCCCCTCCTTCCTGTCCCTCCCCTTCTCATGTGAAATATCGGCACTACCCCAATTGCCTTCAGGCATAGTAATAGTAGCTGCCTGCCTTTTGCGGCCATCTTGCCCTCCTCTGCCCCTCCCCCACCTTTTCTTTTTTCTTAGCACTTACTCTTATCATTTGTCCTTCAACCTCTGATAACAGCTTGTCTGTTTCCCCTTCCCTCTCCCTCCCCAGCACTACCTTCAATTGTTGTTGACTTTTTTAGATAGTCATTTGTACTGTTCCTCTCCTTACCCTTTCTCTCCACTCCCCTCACGTCCCCTCCACCCCGTCCTCTTGTCACTCATACATTGCAACAATTGTCGTCAGGCAAAGTAATGTTACTGCAAGTCTTGTCTCCCTTTTTTCCTTCCTCTTCTCTCCCTTACTGTTCCATGTACTTGTACTATCTGATATGATATGATAGTTATTTTAGACATTCTGATTTGTTTCAAGGACCTGTAAGAATGTAACTGTATTCTCCCATGTTCCCTCCTTGAAGCACTTTGAAACACTGTGTATAGGCGCTATACAAATAAACAATCAATCAATCAATTCAGGCTAAAACCTCTGCATCACACCCTTTGTTACTGCTTTCCTGCTTTGTTTTTTTCCAGGTACTTTGAAGAGGCACCGTCGGGAGTTAGCACATTATAAAACTCAATAATGAATACAGTTATTACAGCACTCAATACACATAATCCTTTTTTCTTATTTTTTCTTTATTTTCATCAGCACATTATCCTTATTTAAAGCATGCACTCTATACTCACCTCTCACTGCTTACATTTGAGTCAAAATGGCCCTGGGTGAAAGAAGAGAGATTTAGAAATAGGCAGGAATGCAGCCGATTGACACAAGCCTTGCAAGGCCAGATTAATAGGAAGGTTTCCAATTTCACAAAAGACCAGTACACCTATTTATATGCTGCTACTGACTACCCCTTCACTCTCCCCCCAACACATACACGTGTGAGTATTTACACACTCATCTCTCTTGGGCTACATGGAAAACAAGCACAATCCTATTAAAGGCTGGTAGGGTTATGGCAGACTCTACTATATTCCACTACCTGGCATGCAATGGATTCCAGGGAGCTTGCCTTCTCATTGGTCAGTCCCACAGCCACAAGGCTCTCGCACTGCCTCTACATAAGTACACAACAGAGCATACATGTGTTTAGGCTGGCATCCAGTCTAGAATGCTATCAGCTTGCTATGAGGTCCCTCGCTGATCTGATCTGATATGCGGTTTGAATGTTGCTGAAGCCACATATCAATAGCTCTTTTACAGCTTAACATCAGCAACATACCAAGACATGCTGTACTTTGGGATATGTATTGTAATGTAAATTAATTGGTCTTCTATAATGCCTGACTACTACTACTTGAAAACAGTCTAACAAACATCGACTACCATATTGCTAATAAAGGCCCCACATGCACCTCTGGCAATCAACTTGACTGGATCATCATCAATAACGTTCAACTGACAGTGACCGACACCATCCCATGCATTTGGACAGATCATCATAAAGTTGAAGCCACACTCTCCTTCACGTCCAAACTCAATCATGTTAACAATTCCCCTAAATCAGTCTCAAGCAGAAACTTTAAAAAAAATCACACATGACTTCCTTAAAGAAGGTCTTACATATGTCATGAAAAACACTACAGATAACGACTCTTGCGAGAACATCATCCGCAAATTCAATAATCACTTCTCTTGGAGCTACTGGACAAACATGCACTACTCAAAAATAAACAGGTTCGCCCTAATCCTAACCATCAGCTTTGGTTCACGCCCGAATTCAGCATTCTCAAGACAGCTAAAAGAAAATTAGAAAGAACATGGCATAAAACCCCTTCAGAGGAAAATAAAGACAACTGGAAAAAATGTGATCTCTTATACAGAGCTAAACTGACTGAAGTAAAAAAAGATTTCTACAACACTCAAATCACTAGCGCCTCTAATTCCACTGGGAAATTGTTCCAAATCCTAAAATCTTTTGAAAAACCACCCACACTCTCCTCTCCCTTCCAACCAACTTTGACAGACTGCGACGCAGTTCAACTTGCTTTTTCAAATAAAATTAAAAAAGCCAGAGACTCCATCATAAGTTGTAATGCATCAATCCCAATACCATCTGTGCAACCTAAGCCAACTAATCCGGACTTAAACATTCCTAAATTCAAATTCTCCCCAGTTTCAACTAAAGACATGAACGACACTCTTTCTGCCATGAATTGCACCACCTGCGCCGAAAACATCATACCCCCAAAACTGATTTTAGACAACGTTGACCTCTTTTCCCCTTTTCTTTGTTGTATGACAAATGTCTCCTTTAGAGATCGGAAAGTACCAACTGGAATTAAAACTGTCACAGTCACCCCCATAGTTAAGAAACCCGGACTAGATCAACAAGACCCCGCTAATCTTAGACCCATCACAAATTGCAACTTCCTGCTGAAGGTACTCGACAAAGTAGCAACTAAACAACTGCAAGAGTATGTAGATCAACACTGCCTGCTACACCCCCAACAATCAGGCTTTAGAAGTGCCCACAGCACAGAGTCAGCTTTGCTGGACTTGCAGACCGAAATGTTGAGCATTTTAGACAGAGGTAAAACAGGTCTGTTAATCCTCTTAGACCTCTCGGCTGCTTTCGATTTGCTAGATCACGGCAAGCTCCGAGAGGCTCTAGGCGCAGCTGGAAACTGCTCCTAAGATGCAATAGATTGGGTTTCATCTTTCTTGGAAGACAGAAATACTAAAATCAATTGGGGAGGCCATTCCACCCCTCCCAAACAAGTAGATTGCGGCGTTCCTCAGGGAGCTAGTTTCTCCCCTTTACTTTTCAACTTATATATCCGCTGCCTCTGCAACATTCTATCACAACTCAGAATCTTTTTCACCAATTTCGCTGATGATACACAGCTCATCCTGGAATTGAGTGGAAATCTTTCCTTAGACAACGACAAGCTATCGGTCATCTATAACACCATTGAAAACTGGATGTGTCTTAATAGTTCCAAAACAGAATTTATGACCTTTGGAAATGCCAAAGCCTTAAACAATCTTGGCCCGGATTACTCCGAATTCACCATAAACGACTCTATCATCAAGGTATCAAGTAAGGTTAAAACCCTAGGTATTTACCTTCAATCCTCCCTAGGTGCAGAAGCCCAAACCGCTTATCTTAAGCGAAATTGCCATTACTATCAAAGGCTCCTCTGCCGAATCAGACCATTCCTAAACATCAAGAATAGTGCTACGATAGGGAGAGCTACTATTCTGTCTCGCTTGGATTATGGCAATGCATTAATGCTTGGCGCTAGTAACAACTGCCTGAAACAATGCCAAATCATTCAAAATAATGCCGTCACATCACCAAGGACAGAAACGATCTTCATTGGCTGGCAGTGAAGGAACAGATCCTGTTTAAATCACTGACCTTGACCCATCGTTGTCTCTACGGCACAGCGCCAGCATATTTAAGAAGAAAATTCAGCTGGTATGAGCCGAGTCGCTGCTTAAGATCCACTAAACAAGGACTAATCAACCCCAGTCTCCCAGGCAAAGCCACCGGCCTTGGTCGAGCATTTCCTAACCTGGCGATCTCCCATTGGAATAAACTGCCTTGCAGCCTTAGACTGGAAAGCAATATCCAACTCTTCAAGAAGCAATTGAAGACCTTTCTCTTCAAATAACTAGGCTTCTACTACATCACATTGGGTCGCTACTTTTGCTTCCCCTCTCCTTTCTTTTGTGTTGTCTCGTGAATCTCTGGTCCCGGAGTCTTTTTGTCGCGCCCTGATGCTTGCGAGCTTCGGCGCATAATAAATAAATAAATAAATAAATAAATAAATAAATATTGGTGGCCTCGCTGTGCTTGGTTCTGTGAGTAAAAAAGGAGGTTGGGTCCATTAGTTGGACAGTGTGAAAGATAGATGCAAAGCCTGTGGTGCTGATGGGTGCAGGTCATTAGTACCCAGTTCCTGAGTGCCAATCTGTTTTCTATGTGTTTGGTGGAAGAAACGTGGGAGTATTCTATCCACAGGGAAGAACACAAATCTTGATAGACTTCAATGCTCTGGGTCTGGTTATCAGCTGATATCTGAGAGTGGGACAGCGCTAAAGAGAAGAGCTTAATCACGTCTTCTTTATTGTTGATGTGCTAACGGCTAGTCCTGTAGTGGCCTTCTGTGGGGAGTTTGTCTGTGTAGTGTAAGGCGGCAGGAGATCTTAGCTTGGAGTTGGATAATCGCAGGATGACAAAAGTAGGCCTTATCAGACAAAACAACCTACAAGCCTGCACTCCTACCACTGGCTATTTGCAGACAGGTCCCATTACTCTAGCTCCCACTGCCACTGCTAACTCTCTCTCTCTCTCTCTCTCTCTCTCTCTCTCTCTCTCTGTCTCTCTCTGTCTCTCTCTCTCTCTCTCTTTCTCTCTCTCTTTCTCTCTGGTAAAAAAAACAAGAATCTGCGAGGTGGCAAAGGAGGGAAAGGGTGTGGAGATTCAGACCATTACCATAACCTGCTAAGACCTATGGGACGTAGGAACTTAAGGTTAATTGGAAGCGTAGCTAAACATTTGAGCACCACAGTCACCCATTTCACCTTTCTTTGTGGGTAGCAGGCTGACAGATGTATCAGTGGTTACTCTTACATGCTGAGGCGCTATACTCAGTGGCCTGTTAGGCCTTTTGTCCATCGAGGGTAGGACCCATTGGGGCAAGTCATTTGTCAGGCGTTCGTCAAGGGATTGGTCGGGTAGGGGCCAGAATTCCTGTATATTTTTTCTAAAGCTCCATCCTGCTGTCTCCCACAAGTTCCAAACTCTTTTCGCACAGTCCTAAATGAACCCCCACCTCCTCTACCAACAGCCACAACTCAACAAGTTTTGACGAGGCTCCTAGCCTTCGGTATCAGAGTGATGCTGCAAACCTGAACGGGTTTCTTCATGATGAGAAAAGGAGCAGAAAAGGTGGAGGATCAAGTGTGGATTCTTCAAAAAGGATAAGGCACCTTGGCCTAAAAAGGGGCATAGGGAGGCGAGCCAGCTTTAGGATGGTGAAGAGCAGTGGGTTGGCAGTGACAGGCAGGGGGTTTACAGATGCAGGGATATGATGGACTTTCCAATACGGTTGAAATCTTGAGTTTGCAGTCTCTCTGGAACCTTTCTAGATACGTATCTCAGGGAAGTTTCTTTGCTTTTGCCACAGCTAAATTATGGGATGAAGGCAATACAGCCATGCGTTATTCATCCAGATTGTTAAGGGCTCTGCTTCCAAGGGCAGGGAGGGGCTGTCTTGGATTAGCATATGCACAAGGTGTGAGCTGTGCCCACAGTAGGTCTCCTGGAGACAAGCAAGGTACTACTAAACCCATTAATAGCTACTTACACATCAGAAAAGAAGAATGGAGGAGAGAGGCTGTTGGGTTGTCTCTCTGAAGTACATGGGGTGTTGACTGAAATTGTGCTCTTACATTTACAACTTTTACACAAGTTGGTAAGATATCTTAGGAAAATGTCAGACAAGGCAGCAGAAGATACCCCCACCCCTCCACACTCACTCCTAAACTATGCAGCTGCTGTGTTTGCCCTCTGTGACCAGAAAAGCAATGGCACATGTCCCTCCCTCTGTCTCATGCTAGAACCGGCTGAGGAATTTAAACAGGGAATGCACAACACAAAGAAGGCCCTGCGACTCGAACACAACTGCATTTGTCTGGATAAGATCAGCCAATTTGTAAATAATTGGGCTACTCTGTAAACTGGGTTTGGGGTTGTAGAATCCTGCCTGTCAGAGCTCATTGTATCTACCCTGAATATTACATCATTTAACAAACTACACTACCTTGATTACATATGGTAATCTTTATTACCCTGGGGCCTGGTAGCCCTCCTTGTCCCACACAATTTCAAAGTGTATTCCTTATGCTGCCGGTTTGGTGACCCTCCTTTTCTGGATCCACTTTACCTCTTACATGTATATGTGAGTCACATGGGCAGTTTGTCCCGTTTCCACATCCCATGGCTGTTATGACCCAAGACTGTGTCAAAAGGGAAGTGAGCACTGTGGCAAGGGCGACCAGCTTCAATGCAATAATGATTGCCCTACGTAATCCCTGCATTACCCCTTCGTCTGAAATTCACTGCCTTCACTCATAAGGATATACCACAGCCATAGACAGGTTGTAGTAGCAGCAAGTAGCACAGGCAACCCTTGTATAAATGCATGTCCTGTGTTTATTTAAATAATTAGTAATGGGAAATGTTATCATGTTTGTGAACATGTCCTCAGTCGTACCCGTGGAGGAAGTCCCAACCTGCACTAGGTAGTGACATGTGAGCTTGGACATGGACAGAAAGAGGCACTGCTTGATCTCTGAAAAACCGGAGGACTGGGAAATGCTGCTAACATGCCTGAATTATAAACAACTAGATCCATCTGCTTGACAATCCATCTGGTCAACATTGCCACTGCAGATTTTGTACCTCTTCTGGTCGTTGCAAATGTAACAACAGACAAAAGGTAAGTCGAGGTATGTGAAGAAGGCTCTTTCAGCATGAAACATACCAACACCCAATGGGTGATTCGTGTACCCACAAATGAGACCGTTAACAAAACCCCTTGGTACATGTTGAATAAAGAGCAAATTTTGGGGGAGTAACCCAGATCTAGGTGGAGAATGACTGCCTCTGCGAGAAACCACATGAAAAGGTTCCCTACGATCCAAAGCCCCTTAGTTGTGCAAACATCAGCGAGTGGTGATGGCCAAGGGATATCTGTTTCTTCTAGGGGCTCAAAAGGCTCGCCTGGTGCTGCCTACAGGCTGCCGTCAGATGGTTTTCTGGCCCTTGCCCGTGTGAACGTACACTTTAAATTTCCTCCCAGCCAGAAATGGACCACACTAGAACGACCCCACCATCTGAGATCAGCTGGTGAGGCGCAAATAACGAGGTTTACACAGGAGATGGGCCACGAATCTGGCTTCCTGATAACAAATGAGGTACAGTACACCAGAGGGGGAGTTTTACCTTTTCGGTTGATTGTTTTGTAAAAATAACAGCATCTATGCAGCATACATCATAGCCTGGTCTCCCCTTTTCAATTTTCCACTCCCTGTTTGCTTGATGAGGGTAAAAGATACCCCTTTCGGAGAAAGAACTCTTCCTATGTGAACCATATGCAGGTTCCTAATCTCCTCCTCTCCTATGCACCCCATCTTTCATTGCAAACCTTTCCCACTTACAGCACATTTCCTTTTTTCATGTATAACAGTGGCAGGTGCAGTCTGTCCTGTACAACAGGGACAGTCTTAATTTAACTAGACCAGTCCAAGTATGTACACATTTGTCCTTATCTGCTCACTAATATTGACTCTAGCCTTCCTTTCTGTCCTCATCCTGCTCAATCTTTCTTCAGCTTCGACACGGTCAATTATGCCACCCTGATCAATCATCTTCGTGACATCCTGGGGTTCAGTCCCTGGCCTGATTGACCTCCTTGCTCGTGGGCCAACCCTCCTAGGTCCAACTTGGGTCCCTTCTCTCCACCACACTCTCTCCACATGTGTTCCTCAGGGCATGTGGTGGGTAAAATTCAGCTCCCGAGTGAAAAAGACTGAGAGGCCATGCAAGGCCCTATTGTGAGAATGAAGCTGGCTGATGTTGAGACCCATTGCAATATGCAGGCCAGTTCAAACTATTGTTTTCTGACATAACACCTAGTGAAAGTACAAAAATAGGCCTATTTCAACTTTACTTAAACGGACAGGCGCTCAAGTGAAGGAAAATGTGCCAGAGAACTTAAAACTGTTGATGTGCCCAATGCATGGCAAAAGTCCAGTGTGGCTGAAAATGCTGTTTACATAAAATATGAAAAGTTACCATTTAATTTAAGGAAACAGATATCAGCATGTTACATTGAGTTCGATGCAGAACAAGACAGTGATCCAGAAATCTAAAGTGAAGCCAATCACTTGGCATTTGTCACAAAAAAACACTTACCTTTCAACATTCAAAATGAAATAATTTTAAAGGAGATGCCTACTTGTTGTAGAAGTGAACACTAGTTTCCTATGTTTACTGGGACCATTGGGTGAATAATACTGAAAGTGAGAATCATATCCTTATGATTATTGTATTAAAGAAAGATTTCATTCCTGGACAGTACGCCCAGATACAATACAAAATGTTACATGTTAAGCACATTTAGAGGAACTCAAAAGTTGGTGAACTGATAAAATAGGAAGTTAATGTTTGGATTGTGAAGTGCCATATTTGTATCAATATTTTAGACGTGCCATCTAAGATATTCACCAGACTTCTACGATGGAGCTTAACGAATGGATACTTCTTAACTCTATCTTGCCGCTGAATCTAATCAGCTTCAGAAAAAAGGCGAGCACTGTCCACAATTTAGTCCTTCTAATCTCTGGGATTGAATATGCATGGAAAAGGAGAGAGTCGAGTGTCTGCTGTGCTTTTATCAATTTTACAGCAGCATTCAACTCTGTCCTGAGAAACTGCTTATGGAAAAAGTTGAGTGATTTGAATATACCATTGGGGCTTTAAAGAATGTTAATGTTGTTATATTCCGATACTTCAGTTCATGTTAGACTCGATGCAAAGGGTAAACTGTGAGTCCTGATTCCAACCTTCTGTGGCGTAACACAGGGTTGCATGGTTACTGCTACCCTTTTTAATTTATATTTAGCTGTATGTATCAAGAATGTTAGCTACTTATCCCATGGCAGTGTTTTTATAGGTTGGCTAGCTTACGCTGACGACTTGGTGTTATTAGATTACACCCCAGCAGGCTTACAGCAAATGTTATCCGCCCTTACCGACTATTCCCATGAGAATGGTCTCACTATCAATATTGGTAGAAATTAAATGATGACCTTCTCTGGGAAGAAATCTAATTCTTGCAATAAGATCTGGTTTGTGAAAAATTAGAAATTGGAACGGGTGCGGCAATACAACTATTTGGGTGTGATCCTAGATGCTAATTTGAGATGGGACAGTCAGTGGCATAGTATACAATGGAAATGTAGCATTTCAGCGAGTGCTATTAGTACTTTCATTGGCAGAAATAATGGCTATTTGATCAGCACCATTTTGTTGTTGTATACATCTAAAATGTGTGCAATGCTGATGTATGCCATTGAGATCTGGGGTCACAATTATATCAAAGAGATCAAGATGTATGAAGCTAAAATATTGCGAAAACTTTTGTGGCTGCCTAAATGCATTTCAATAGAATATTTCTATTTGGAGTTTAATGTGAAATGCATTGGACATGTATTTATCAGAAGATTAGCAATGTGCTACTTTAATCTTAGTAACCTGGCAAATGACACTATTGTAGTACCTTTCATTGCAACATTTGCTCAAGTAGAGAGATGCAAAGACATAGGGATGTTGGGTAAAATACTAACTGTTTACTCGACATGGTGGAACCGGTATACTCAGAACACAATGCTCTCTGGTGCTTGCAACTTTAAAGGTTGGTTAAGAAGGAATGTGTCAGCACTAGGTGATGAATGTAGTGTGATGGAATTATCCACTATATCTCATAGTGGTCCCTTCCTCTTATATCTGCAAGACCGTGTCTCACAATCACAATACATTAATGCGTACCCTAGCCCTAAAATAGTTTGCAACTACTTGCTGATTAAATTAATCTCTGGACCATCTGATGATGCAATGTGAATGCCTTTTTGGAACTGCGTTATAAGTATCTAAAATAATTTGACAACAAGATAGATACAGACAATTTTTCCAACATATGGCAATCCTTTATGAATGGCAATGATGGTAACTTGATTTATTTTATGGTATTATTTTATTTACGTATTATTGAGATTTTAAAGATTGTATTTAGTTAGTCATGAACTCAAATGTTATTTTATTGCTCTTTAATGGTTTTAGTCATCCATTGAACGTGTATTGTTGGCTTAAACTCAGCATGTATTTATTGTGTAATTCTTAATGCTATCCACATGATTTGAGGTTGAAGAGTATCACGTAACATAATTTTAATAATTATCTGCAGTATGTAAAATGGTTTTTACTATTTCCAAAGATTGAAATGTATTTTAATGGATTAATGTTGTCTATGCAGGTTTTATTGTTGTATATACAAAGCCTATTTGGCTATTAAGTATATTAATAAACTGAAACTGTAACAGAATATTTGTAACTATTTCAGCTCAGGAACACATCACGAAAAACAATAGGGTCTCCCGGGAAGGTTGTGGCGAAATAAAATCAGTATTCCCCGATTGGCCATAAAATGTAGAATTTAAATATATATATGTTTGTGCAGTTATTTTAAAGGACAAGATAGTTGCCATGATGTGACGTTTGGAGAAAATCAAACATGTAAAAAAAAGTGTAATTTGAAATTATGCATTTCTCTCCTCCCTTCATCATCCATAATCCAGACCTCTAAACTCCTTTCCCTATCATTTGGCAGTAGGCAGATTAGTGGGAAGGGGAGAAAGGGAGATGTCCAATCTGTAGCGTGGGAATATTCATAATATGTAAGTGCCATCAGCATTATATAATATCAGTTTTCAATCTAACGGGGACAGAAAGGCAACAGAGGAGAAAAGACTGACAACAACAGAGAGCTGACAAAAAGGAAGGCTGACACCCAGGAGAGCAGATAGACAGGAGACCCTGGGACACTTGCTGGGGACTTTTGCCTGGAAGCTGGGAGCCCTATCTGAGAGAGAGGCCTACATTCTAACTGGAGGGAACTTGCTTTGAGTTGGCGCTTGAGGTGTGAGCTGCCTACCTCTTCCTAAAATCTGGCTGGCCTCCCGAGCGAAGTACAGAGCTCTCCCTTGTAAGTAGATATATCCCAAAGCTAACAATTGTGTGGGGAGCTACCCACCTTAAACTGTGGGAGGCATAACTGTGCAGACGCTAGCAATATTTGACAAAAAATAAAATATCACTTAATTAATTTCCTCATAGAAAACATTGTATCCATTTTAACCGGAGGTGTGATGGAAAGCTATCTGTTTTAACCTTTTCATAAGTGGGTGCTCTTCCATTAGTGGGAATGGGGGTAAAAGCATTATATTCTTATTTTAAATAACAAAAAACATAATTTCATGAATTCTCTAGGGTCAGCTATCACTGGGTGATATTTTTGTCAAAATGCAAAATTGACAAAGATTATCCCAGTGCACAATAAATGACTCTAGTCTTTAATGTAATTGGATAACCCTGCTGTTCATTTGAATGTGCTAGTGTCCCCAAAGGAAAATCCCAACACCCTGCCTTCCCTTTGAAAACTAATTGTCCCCAAACAAATGTTTCCATTCATTCCAAATTCCCCAAACCTTGCATTTCATTTGAATGTGTGTTCCCCAAATGATTTTCCATTGAGATTCATTTCCACACCTTGCATTTCAAATAAAAGCCCAAATGAAATTCCCATTATATTCCCACTCCCTGTACCTTGCATTCAAACCAAGGGGGTCATATATAAGTGATGCCTGGGGGTCATGGGTTTCTTGGAGAGAAGAACATTGTGATAACCCAAGCTATCCTTGTGTGGCTTAAAATGTCCTATCTGTTAATGTGCAAAGAAATCCTGTGGGTGTTTTGATTTACAATTCAACCAGTGTTTGTTGTGGTAACTGAAAGTCTATTAAGGAATACATGTCATTCAATTGATGCAAGTAATTTGTATTTGTGCTTATTGTGTTGTGCCACTGAGTTGGTGGCTGGTGTTCTTCTGATTTGTTCATTATTCATTGTAGAAATAAACATACACTATTATTTCTATACACCGTCCTGGTTCTAGCTTATTGGTGATACAGCGGATATCTGCTGAATGGTGTTATACAGGTTGGAGGCCTAACCAAATTTAAATCTGCTAAGCGATTTGTTGTGCAACACCTTGATTGGGGGGAAAGGAGCTCCCTGAGTTGAGAGTGACCATCCAATAAACCATGACAGGCTCTAACTGCTCATCCTGGATTTTCAATATCTACTTGGCACCTCTGGTCCACCTCATCTCTAACTTCTCTTCTAACTTTCAGTGTTGTGCGGATTACACCCAGCTCTCCTCAGGGTCCCCCTCAGCCTCTTCTCCCACTCATTCCCAACTGTCTGTCCGCGATTCAGGAATGGTGCACCTCCAACGATCTCTGCCTTAATGCTAGTAAAACACAGATCCTTCTCATTTGGACCCCTGGTCCCATTTTCCCTCTTTCACTCTGGCTGCCTTCCTGGGCCCTTTCCCTGCGCCTTCCTGCGAGGCACAAATCCTTGGTGCCATCTTCGACTCCACCCTCTTCTTCTCTCACCACATCTTTGAACTCTCTAAGAAGTCCCACTATCAGCTGCACCTCCTGAGAGGTATTGAAAAAGAGGGTCACAAGCCAAATCGTCCTCTAACTGGTATTTGTCAAAAAAGAGACAACACAGAGTGATTGTGGTATTCCAAATGCAAGGTAACCCAGTTTATTGCAATAGACTGGGGAAAAGGCAAGGTTAAAAGCCAAGCTCTCACTCCAACATTCTTCACAATTCAACAGGAAACAATGGGCCTCATTACGACCCTGGCGGAATGGGTTTAACAGCGCCGGTAGAGCTGCTGGTGCCGTTAAACCCATTCCGCCCTAATACGAGGTACCATCGCGGGACCTGCTATGGACGTCTGGTCAGACCAGACGTCCTTTGCGGGTCCCGCGAGGGGACCAGCATGCTAACAATGGGCCCGCCATTAACGGACCCGTTGTTAGCATCATCCCCATTCCCTTTGAGCCCTATGGGGCTCAAAGGGAATGGGGATTAATTTTGACCAGGTCCATGGAATGGGCATTACCGGGTCCGCCAAGGTCGGCATGACCCAGTAATTGCCCATTCCATGGACCCGGTAAAAATTCATGGCCCAATATGTTTTATAAGCAATATGATGTCACAGTTTGGAAACCTATCGCTCCTGGTCATTGGCTTCCTCTTCTAAGCTACATATAGAATCCTATATGTGCACAACTAGGGATTGGACAATCATTATCTAAGATCCCACCCATGATCATTCCCATAAAAAAGTGGGTTACTCATCATATTTGAATATAAGTGGTAGGCCCTAAATTACTTCTGCAGTGAAAAAAGACATGTGCTCATCGGTTAGAATGTGGTCAGACTATCTATGAACTGACTGCATGATGACATGTTTATGTAGATAAGAGAGGGAGAGAGACACGTGCATTGCCTTGTTTTAATTAAATTAAATTAAACAGCCCATGTTACCTCCCCTGCCATGAGTCTCAGAGTTTCAAGGACATGTTCTCACAAAGGTGATCGCGCCATCCTTTTCTTGACACATTTATGAATAACTATTTTGTGAGTCATTCTGCTTTCACCCTGCTAAGATTTCATCACAGCAATTAGTTGTTTTTTTTTAGTCGCCTTTCCGTTCTTCTGTCACGCCTAGCCGATCGCAGAGGCATTCATCTGCCAACTGTTTCTGACTTCCTGGGATGCTCCGTTCATCCCATGGACTGGAAAAAGTCTGCCGTGTTATCATAACTTAATTTACCTCGATATCTGGACATAGACAATAATATCTTGTTCCGCTATGCAACACTCCCCTACGAATCCTTGGGCTTTTTACATCGCTTTTCATGTAGCTACCATCTAGCTGGCTACATCATTTTCCCTGAATTAACCGTATTTGTTCAAGTGTGCTTAACTGGGACTTTTCTTAAAGCTGCAAAGCTGAATTCCCTGCTGGTGCAATTTTAAAATGGCAGCTTGTCACGTTATGTTTCATAGTAGGACACATTTGCTCTTCATTTATTTGCCATCTACCGAGTCCTGGTGCATACCTCGCACATGATATATCTTCCTATGGGTAAGCTGCAACCTCAACCTACCTATTAGCCATGCTGCACCCTACTTGTGTAGTGAGACCCTATCCTTGGTACACACTTCCCTGTCACCTAGTCTATTCTATTTAAAAGCACACTAATTGTGCAAGATAATGCCTTATCTGTCCCCTACTTGTGTAGCAAAACTAGCTATTTTTTGTACCAGCTGCATTTCCAGGAGGCTTTAAAGTGCAGTTTCAAATGTGTCCTTTCTGATTTTATAATTCCGTTTCTTCTGAGGAAGGCAGGGGGGCACATGCTCTCTAGTCAACAATTGCACTACTACATTATTCTTCCTTTCCTCACTTTCCCCCAGAAACTCAATGTCTCCTGAGCCCTGGTTCTCTCTAGGCTGGACTACTGCAACAGCCTCTTTATAAATCTACCTGCCTCTACTCTTTGCCCTCTGCAACTAATCCAGGACAGGACTTCGAGTCTTGTCCTTGGCCTCAAGCCCAAAGATCGTATCTCTCCAGCCCTGAAATCTCTCCGGGGGTTAAAGAGAGATGCCTTCTGGAATTCAAACACACTAAGCCCTTAATCAAGCGGGATACTACAGGCTCGATATATGAAAAGTCTTCCCTGTGTGGCCTGCAAGCCCTATCCACTGCTCATAGCGAACAAGCAGTTTTAAAGTAAGATAACTGTAACTCCTACAGGCATGATGACAGTTTTTGTTGGTATAAATAAACAGAAAGTAATAGCAGGCTTTCTTAATTCTTAGGGGAGACTGCCCATGCTCAACTCCACAGAATATTATAGAATTGTATAAAAAGCAAATTTCATTATTAACTTCCATATCTAAATACAATAGCCCATGAAAAATGAAATATTGACTTTCTTCAGCAGCGTCACCGGAATCAGTCTATCACAATTAAACCTGCGGACAACGGGGGCTAATAGTTATTATGGACACAGAGAAATACATTGAAGCAGTAAACTTACAGCCACAGGTCGAATCACCTATTTTCTGTTGAACAAGGACATAATAGAAACTATTAGAGGTCCGATTACTCTTAAATGGGACTGGATCTCCAACAAAGCATTGAGTTTCTAGACAAATGAACATCCGATTATGCCCGTTTTTTATGGCCTGCCCAAAATCCATAAAGATCTATACCAACCCTTCCTTTCATCTCCCATTGTGGCAGGAACCGGGGGTGTTTTGCAACCTCTGTCTCAATATGCAGATTCAATCTTACAGCCGCTTGTACAGGTGACAGACACTTTCTTAAAAGATAGTGAGAATTTTCCCTGTGTTTTGGAAGATACTGGCAAACTTCAAGAAAATTGCATACTCTTGACCATGGATGGTGTAAGCTTGTATCGTGTTCTAGATGAATCACAGACTACCTCCTACGCCTGTATTTCAAAAACAAATTTAGTTAAACCCTTTTTTGTGTTTTTTATTTTGTAGATTGTCAAAACAGTGTGGGTTAAAAGATTAAAGATTGCTGCCAGAATCATCTAGTCTCTGTCCTGACTAAGGCCTGGTGGAATCAATGGGGAGACCAGTTCAGGATGTGGTCTTCCCCAGTTGAATAGGCCGAAACGCAGTGCTTTGACACAACATCTGTATAAACATCCATCAAAAAATCAAAACCAAAGGGGGTGACGGATAGTCAGTACTTCTCAGACACATTGAAAGGTTAACAAAAGAAAGGGTTACAAGACACAAGAAGGGATAGGCACCCTGAGAGAAAATTGTAGGAAAATCAGTAAATATGCTGTCATCAAAATAGGCCTTATTGGTGTCCAATTCAGCAAACAACCGAGTCTGTGATCTTTCGCCTTTCTTTGAACCTTTGTGTTTTTTGCTCTGTGTGAGAAGTTCAAGACTTAAAATGAACTTCTAGAATTATGTACGTTGGAGAATTAGGAGCTCTTTGGCATAATAAAGATGATTTTTTGTATGCTAACCCAGAATGAATGAGAATAATTGTGAAATGTGAATTTGTCAACCACAATATGTTATATGTTTTTTTTAAAGGAAATGAATTTTTTGAAAACACAGGAACCATGATGTGAAAACGAATAAAATATTGGTTTCCTGTTTAAAAACATGAGGTTTTGAGTTTGGTCATTAGGAGTTAAGAGTAGAGTTAACTCCATGATACTGGTGTGTGTTTAACAAAATTTGTTTTTGAAATACAGGAGTAGGAGGTAGTCTGTGATTCCTATAGAACCCGTTATACGTAACCTTTAAATATCAGACACCACGAGAACAAAAAGTTGATGGGTATGACCTGTTGTATACATCCATTCTGCATGAAGACGCTAATATGCCGTTGAATGATTATTACTTAAGCATGCCTGGTTAGGAGCTGAACAATTTACTAAGAGTTATTGAAAATCATTCTATGCAATAACTTAATTCGTTTTGACAATAAGTACTACCTACAAGCTTGGGGTCAGCATCAGCTCCCACATATGCTAATATACTTGTATTGGAATTCATGCAGCATCATATGATACAGATATGTAGATTACATTTTTGGAATATGACATGGAACACAAGAATCTTTTGAAGATTGTCCTTATTATTTGAATAGCATAAACCCATGGGTTCAATTTACTATGAACATAGCAAACCCTCACATACATTTTTTGGATGTAAATGTGCTTTACGATCCAGAATATTTTATAACCAACATCAATTACAAACCAACTGATAGGAACTGTACACGGACAGTTTTCATTCCTTAAGGGTCAGAAAACACCTTCCTTATAGTCAGTTCCTAAAACTTTGACGTATTATCTCAGATGAGGACACATAAAAAA
The DNA here is from genome assembly GCF_040938575.1 of Ambystoma mexicanum. Classification (NCBI taxonomy): domain Eukaryota; kingdom Metazoa; phylum Chordata; class Amphibia; order Caudata; family Ambystomatidae; genus Ambystoma; species Ambystoma mexicanum. Next base: position 995,389,267 of record NC_090926.1, on the reverse strand, counting down.
ACAACAAGACATCATGTCAATTAGATACAAAGAATGAGATTATGATAGCACCTGTACTGAGCAGACAAAAAGCAAGGCTATGTCCATTGATAGACAATCCGCTCTAACATCAACTAAGTCCAAATCATCTACAGACCTCATTTATGTTACCACATAGTCTAAACAAAGTGGGATATTACCAAAAACTGAGAGGAACCATTGGTTAACTATCTTAGAAGATCAGTTTTTACACCATAAATTCCCAGATGCTCGAATTTTTCATATAAAATCAGCTGCAAGTTACTTCAAGAGTTGGTTGTAGATGAATGCACTAGTTCGGATCCACAATTCTAAGAAAATACTGCTATGAAGTGCTCGTACCCCTGTAATTATGGAAACTACAATTCCATTTTGAAAGGGCCCACCATCCATCATCCATAAAAAGGACATAAGTTCGTCCTAAGACATTTCGCCACGTGCAAGTCCCAAGGTGTTAGTTATGCAATCAAATGTCCCTGTGGGAAGTTCTATGTAGGTAAAATTACGTGCAAAGTTGAAGTTAGATGAAACGACAACGTTCAACTATCAGACTAAAAAATTGCATTTCATCTTTATGCAGACATTTCGTGGAACATAATCGTAATGTGTCACAAATGCAGCTATCTGTATTAGAAGTCGTTGCTAAAAGAAAAAGAGAAACTGTTGTCCCAACGGAAGGCCTTTTGGATAATTATTTTAGATACCCTAATGACCCTCATGAATTACAACATTTCTTGTTAGAAAGAGATGACAGTTTTTGATGTATTCAGTTAAATATTTGCAAATACTCTATTAGCAATGGACATTGGAGCTGTTTGTGAATCCTAACCAAAGTTCGGTGTCAATAACATATGACCCAACTGTAAATCATGATTACAAACTTATTAATTAACTTGCATTGTAGAATCTCCACCCTCTATGAACTAGCCTAGATGGATCTTACATAACAAACTGTTTCAGAAATTGTTATTTTTTACTGATCTACTATTTAATTTTGTACTCTGTAATTCCAAAAAGATCCTACTTTTTTTGATATTGTCATTCTTGCCACTTTATAAATGTAATATTTCAGTGCCCCACAACAGAATGTAATTGGAGTTCAATCATACACTGGGTTCACTATCTCTACGCCATGATGTCACTGCGTCGCTACGCGATTATGTCACTAATGTTCCATTACGTGATGATGTAATCACTCAACCAATCGCATTTATTCTTACGGGCAAAATTAATAAGCATTTAACAAACAGTAGCCACACAATCCACTTTAATCCTGCAACCTGCTGTTGGTTAACTCTAAAAAGCACCTAGATCGTGCACTGGTAAGCAAGCGTGGAGGGATTCATTAGGTTATTTTTTTAACCTACCTATTTTTAAATTTCAGAGTAATTGATGATTTCATCCCTCACATTATCTACAGTGCCTGCACCTGGAAAAGAAAACTGACTTGGGGTAAAAAATGATTTTTACTTTTTATAATCTGTAAGATCCTTGTGATAATTATAGTTTTAGACTGTTAACAATGCTCCAACCTATCCTTATGAATGCTCGTATCTTGTTTTTTCCCCAGAGAAATTAAGGAAACATTATTTGTGGAATATATGTTGAAAATGAAGGTATTTGTCATACATATATTTTGAATTGGGGTGTAGAGGCGTGCTATGATCATTTCCAAATGTGGATTTTCTAAACATTATAAGAAAAATCGTTTCTTCTCATGAGTTGATTCATACATGAATTAGTATTCCATCACGCTCTGACACATCTAAGATATCTTTCTTTTTCTTTTCTTTTTTCTTTGCATGAATTTTGGTAGCCTGGTGATGCCTCTGAAGGTCAATAGACCGAAACGCCCAAAGCACAACAACACACTCTCAAGGCTCTGTTGAATATTTATTTTTCATGGTTTATTGCAGGGGTCAAGTCCTAAGAATTAAAGAGGGGGGACTCATCAACAAACTGAATCAGATGTGACGTCACCAGAACTTAGCATATCAAGGTGAATTGTGAAAATGTTATTAAATTGAATTTGCAGAACCACCCAAACTGCACGGGACGAGTGGAATTTGCCTTTCATAAAATCATCACACACACAAAACCAAGAGAGGATATTTTCTTCATAATAGTGTTTCTGAAAACGTTAAAAGGTGTGCATGTTTTAAACTCCAAGAACCAATACTAATGTTTTCCCTGGATCTTGCAGTACCACAATGGGACATTTCACTTTTAGTTGTTTGTTATTTTTCATCAGGTTATGTAGTGCAGTGGTGAAGTGTCTGGCCAGCAAACCTAACAACTGAGGTTCGATCCCCATCAAAGAGGACATTCAATGTTTCTCATTTTAGCTCGGGGGACTGAGTCCACCCTCTGAAAAAAACTTTGTGGACTCCTCCCTCCCCCCCCATGTACCCTCGACTTGAGCCCTGGTTTATTGTATTTATATATGGATGTGGAATAATGCTCAGAGCCCAACAACACACTCTCAAGGCTCTATTGAACATTTATTTTTCATGGTTTATTGTATTTATATATGGACGTGGAATAATTCAATTTACTTTTAGATACAAAACTATAATATTCTGTGGAGTTGAGCATGGGTAGTCTCTCCTAAGAATCAGGAAAGCCTGCTATTATATTGTATCTTTCACACCAATCCAGGGTGTGCTTACCTGTGCTCCTCAAAAACTTGCTCAAATATTGAATTGAAGGTTATGAACTCAATACTGTTTATAGAACTAGAGTTATTTGGTGTTTATTTCACCCCCATTGATTTATTTAATAAATACATTTAAAGACATATCTGGTTGTAGGTATGGAAGCCTATTGAATGCTACAGTTATGCTGGTCCAAACCATTTGGTGTCACTGTATTGGCAGCCTGTGTTCTGCAGGCATTCGACTGTCAGTGGATGTGCCTGTATTGGCTGGAGTTCACCCAAAACAAACCATGAGGCTCAAACTAGAAAATTCAATTTTTGATCTTCCTGGGAGGTTTGGAACTTTTTTAGAAGACAGGAATGCTGCTGAGGGGGTTAGCTTCGATACAGTCTTTCAAGGGTGAACCCTAGGATTACAATGGACAGTTCCCACCAGGAATTTAATTACTGGTGACCCTTTGAAGCCGAGCAGAGAATGAGAGGATGGGGCTGGAGTGGCTGAGAAGGGAACTGTCCAGCAAGAGAAGGCTTCCACTCACTCAGGGCCTGATTCATGGAAAGTGTTCCTATGGGATTGCATCTTAATGAAACACTTCAATGAATCAGGCCCTCAGTATTTTTCAGGCCACCACATTTCCTGTCACATCCACACTTCCTGTAAACATGGTACTCTGGCAGCCTTGAGTGGGGCCTTTACAGAAGGCTAGAAGGAAACCAGTCAGCTGTGGCAGATTACCTATGTTAGGGGCTGAGCCTGCTTGTTTATTTGATTCATGTTTGGATATCAGAAGAAGGATTTCACTGGCACTTTGTTGGGGCACAGTCTGTCCAAATATATTAGACATTGTGATGAAAAAATGCTTTCCAAGAAAGGAGCAAGACCTTTACTCCAGCCACTCCAAGGAAATATTGGAATGACCATTGTTTGAACTGGCCTGACTGCTGCTGAAACCACTGGTAACCACGACTCGCCCCCCTGGATAGGGGCTGCCTTGCCAGTGCTCTCTTTCTACCTTCCTGGCAGGGAAAGGATTTACTTTGTCTGCTTGAGAGCCTGGACTGGGTCCCATAGCAGCCCAGCGACAATGAACCAGATCTGTGCTCTGGTTCCTGCCTCAAACTGAAGAAGCTTGCAACATCACCTGCCTGTCCCAAGCTTCTTCGTGCCATGTGCCATTACCGCTTGTTGAACCGCACTGTGTTGGACTCAGTTGACCCGCTTACCAACCCAACACCAAATCGCCACCTCAGAAATCTCGTAGGCTCCTTGATCGAGGCTGTAGAGCCCCAAGAACAAGCTTTAAAGTATTTGGAGTGATTCTGTCTACCTGGCCTGGTGATAAGGGCCTAGGGATGTTTAAGAGTGCACACCTTACCTTTCTAAAGACATTGTCATTGAATTTACATTGCGGCGCAAACTAGTGATTGTCTCTTCCCGTTTTAAGACTCTGAGTGCATCTTTCATACAGTCGTCTGCACATTTTGTGTCTGCTGTTACAGGGTCGGGTTATTCCTTTTTTTTTGTTGTCTGCATTTTTAGTTTCAATAAAGTTTAGTATTTTTATTTGAACCTTGATTTGACTTGTTTTATTGGTACCAAAGTACTATTGATGGTTGGGATGTTTCTCTGCTAGCACACATGCAGAGTATAGCCTGCCTGCAGCCCCACAGATGCCTGTATGCCCCCAGATTAGGTGGGGACAAATGGCTGCCTGATGCCAAGAAGTCTTTGCTCATCTTGAAAACAACATAAATAACACATCATAAATAACACATCTGGATATTTTATTGTGCGCTGGCGAGGCTATAAACAGCTGCCTAGCTTTTGTTGACCAGTACTTTCTGTTCAGATCACTTAATCGTGTAATACTTCCTGTGTTCACTGTAGTGCATATAGCTTGTGTGCAACCCCTGTAGCATTTTCACATGTTCGTGGACAATATATTGATCGCTTGCAAAATCAAAGTTGAATTGCATTTTGATAAATATTTAGCTCTTTGGTTGATAACTATGACGTTCTCGGGGTGCTCTTCTAGAAGCCCCACTCATGTTTTAGCTGCCTATACTGTTGCTTCATGTATAATAATAGTGACCGCTGATATATTCGCATGCCACCAAGTCATGGGTTCCTTTGCTCACTAACAGCAATACCTCTTGAAAACCCCATCCCTCTTCTAATCTTAGTGGAATTCCCAACATGTGTGCATTTCTGCCTGTAATCTGTATCCTTTATCTATGCTACAGTATGTGCACCTTTCTTGTGGCTGCGACATGCCTCCTGTATGCATGCTTGAGCATTTTTTATAGGTTTCATGTCTTTATCCCACTGCTACGAGAGCCCTGACTTAATCGCGTGGGTATTAACCATGCTTGGGCCCCCTAAGGTTTCCGGTACCTTGAAGCGGGTTCCCAGCCTTCACGCCCATCAGCCTCTCTGCAATACTATTGTAAAGGGGAGTCTCCCCTCCTTGCCAACCTTGCAGGTCTCTTGTCCCACTGCCTGCCTCACCTGATGAGAGGTTCTGTCATTCTCTGTCCCTTTCCGACTCCTTCAGTATGCCCTCCCCGCCACCACCTGCCACTTCTTCACATCCTTCCCAGCCACTCCATGCCCGCCCCCCCTCACCTTGCCAGCACCCTCCCTGTCCCTTACCCGACTTATGTGCCCATGCCATGGTGTGGTAACCTGGCCCAGCAAATCCATTGAGGTAAAGGCCTGCGCGGGCAAACCATGCCACCCTTTCATATTCTGTGCCAATCCGAGTTCTGCGTCTGCACTGGGCCATGTGCTCCTTTTTCACAGAGCTGCTGATCCGTGTCCTGCACAGGCCCACCCTCCTTCCTTGAGCTGCTGCGACTGGAAAGGCCCTGGGCCTGCGCTAGAGCACACGCACGCGCCCTGGCCATTCTGATGCCAGTATGGATGCATAGGGGAAGAGGAATGTAAACGTGAACCCTTGCTTATTATGGGATGACTAGAGATTTGGGATGCCTTCATTGCTTTAGTTCTTGGGGAACCCCGAAGGTCACGGTGTCCTAGGCCCCAATATTCCTTAAGACCCTGCACAGCCCAAGAGATTGGGCGAATCTGCCATTCGCTTATTTGCCTGCTTCCTATGTGTGACAGCGGTCACTGCAGTAGTCTGAGGCTGAGTAGGAGCTTCAATGACTACTCATCCATGTACTCGGGGGCAAAGCATTAGGCATGTTGTTCCAAACCCCCATGCCAACAGTACCACCATCTGGGAATAGAGGGGGTGCTGGGCGCCTTTTCCTCCCACCAGGGCACTATTTCACAAACCAGAGAATCTTAGGAGACATTGTGCTTTGAAATGTGTTAACAAATAAAATGCCCAGCAACCCCTGTACCTGGTTACTACAGGTGGAGGGTGATGCACAATGCACAGAGGGGCCTTTCGAGCCTGTGCATACTTTCTGTAAACCAGGAGTAAAGAGCGGCTGTCGTGCTTGCGTTTATATCCCTCGAAATTCAAATTTTTTTTTGTTAAGGTGCCTCTCATGGTGAAATGTGATCACAGCATCCATGTAGGTGCTGTGGAGCTTTTTGCACCCAAAATGAATGCATGCAAGTAGCCGGCCTGTGCATCATTGGTGCACATAGTCGGAAAATGTGCAGGGCACACGTGTGAATACAATCGCCTGTGCATGTCTTATGGCATGCATACAGATCACCCACTCGGGCTATTTTTAGACACTACAGATTCTTTGTAATTTGGGGCCTGTGTCTTCTCTTGAACACCTCCATCTGAGCCACCAATAGAGAAAGGAACTTTCTTACATTTAACTGAGCCTGGCCTGACTTGTACTGTTTCAGAACATGTATATCACCCTGTAAGCAACATCTGAGAACAGTCTGTCATTGCCAGCCCTGCGACAGTTAGAGGTACAGGTGTGAGAGAGATCAATGAAGAAAAACAAGCATTGCCATAGCCAGTAGATTTGGCTTCTGTGTAGGCATTTCATAGGCATCTCCAGACAAGAGTCCTCTGGTGCTGCGTGTGTACATGCGTGGCCTCTTTTTGCAGCACTAGGGAAGAGCAGGGAGATTGGCATGCTTCATGCGGGTCCGTGCCTCGTCAAGCATGCACTCACTACATTCCATGCTGTTTGCATCCATTTGCATTGCTTTGCATGCAGAAGGATGCCAACAGCATAGATTGAATGCCTAGGTAAGCCAGTTCATCACAGTCGCCGTCTTTGATGCATGGCACCAGCTGGCTCTACCACCAATCAGCCAGATCTCAAAAGGAAACGAGGCAAAACTACAGGTGGCAAGGCAGAGGTGACCGGAAGGAGACTTTGCTGACATGCTGTCGAACATTCCATACATGGATATTCACTGGTCAGATATCTGAGTTGTCTAGTACTCCCAATGTGTTGATTTGAAGGTCAAAACTTGAAATCCTGGTGGGTCCCCACAGCCTATATAAAGTTGGTAAAGTGAGTTAGCTTTAGTAGCAACACTTTACAAGTCAAGCAATTTCTCATTTATAACGCGCTTTAGGTTTCTAAGCGCGGGATAGGGATTTGAACCTGTGTTGCGCGCGTTGTCTTGCTTCCGAAACAAACGCGTTGCTCTTGAGCCATCCTTCATCTCCCGTGTACTAGATACTTTATACACAATCATGTCTTTCTTGTAAGACAATATTGTTTTGTTTAAACACTCATTAAACATGCAATATCACATCAAAACGAATTAAAATAGATCAGTTAACTTCACGCATTTATTACCTGGAGATTACGTGAAACCTTTAGTCGAAAAATCAGTCGTTTTGTCTTCAGAACCGCTAAATCAGTGCTTACCAAAAGTAAACCCTCCGTAAATGACTGACATCCAGGTGGACGGGCCATCTGGATGGCTCCTCACCAATTCTCTTGTGACAGCTGCACATATGCTAATTATTCCTTTACCAAGAAAACTCTTTCTCCAGCTCTGCTTCTCAACTCCTCCTCTCCTAATAAAACACAGTTTGCTTTACAGCACGGCCTTCTCCAAAAGCAAGCGTTCCCAAGCCAAAAGTCAGCCTTTCAAAATGAAACAGTATTCAATTGGAATATTTTCAAAATGAACTCCAGGCAAGCTGAAGCGTTCTGGTTAAAGTTAAAGGAAATAATTAGTAGTCTGGCATGAAGATGCATCACTTTTCTCTAATAATGGTACAAGACACAAATAGAATCCACACAACCATATGGAAGACCATGAGCTAATGCTCAGATAATAAGATGAGCCACCCCCAAAACCACCCGTGCCTCGTTTATAACATTCTTTCATCACACACTTCTGCTCCCAATATTTACCCACTCCTTATTAAACACTTTCATTGGCTCCGGGTTGGCCAGTTTGCTCCATCTGTCTTGAAAGCATATCCAATGTTTTTATGTGTTAAATAAAGTTGCGTTATTCAAAACATTGCATGCAGAAGAACATTTCATAAATAGACAACTATTCATAAATAGGTATAGAAGCAATGGGGAAACGCACGACAAAGTCCACAAATAGCTGCATACAGACAATGGGGGCGTTATTAAAAGTTTGAAACAACCTGGCACTGGACTGGTTGACCTCCTTTCTCTCTGACCGACCAACTGGGCCCTTTTCTCTCCTCATCACGCTCTCCACCTGCGGCGTCCCTCAGGGCTCTATCCTCTGCCTGTGGCTCTTCAACATCTACCTTGGCCCTCTAGCCCACTTTATTATCTGCCTTCTCTCGTCACTTGCAGTGTTATGCAGATGACCTGCAACTCTCCTTCAAGCTTCCTCCCACTGCCTCCTCTTCTTCCTCTCTCATCCCTGACTGCCTGACTGCCATTCAGGCATGGTGTGCTGCTAATGATCTATGCCTTAATGCCAGTGAGACTGAGATCCTTCTCATGGGGACCTCTGGCTGCCCTGCATGGGCCCCATCCCCTCGCCCTGCATGGGCCCCATCCCCTCACCCTCTTGTGAGGCTAAAAACTTAGTGTCATCTTCGACTCTTCTCTCTCCTTCTCTCCTCATATCAAGGACCTTGCCAAGAAGGCCAATTTTCTGCAGTGCCTCCTCAGAGGCATTCTTCCTTTCCTCACCTTCCCCCAGAAACTCAGTGTCTCCAGAACTCTGGTCCTCCCTAGGCTGGACTACTGCAACAGCATTTTACGCAATTTGCCTAAATCCTCCCTTTGCCCCCTTCAACTAATCCAGAATAGGTCTGTGGGATTTATCCTTGGCCGCAAGCCCAGGGACCGCATCTCTCCAGCCATAAATCTCTCCACTGGCACCCGGTTGCTGCGAGGATCAAGTTCAGTAGGGGATAGATCTCTCTCTTCCGCAGGAGCCTCCCTCTGGAATGCCCTCCCGCCCCTCTCAGACTTGAGTGGGAACTCCTTATGTCCCGGAAGCTTCTCAAGATCATCCCTTTCTCTTCTTTCTTCCATCTCCCCCTCCTTTGCTAATGTCCCCTTCTGCCGCATTGACTGGCTGCCTGGTTCCTTCTGATTCTTACAGGGACCAAGCCCCCCTCGCCCAGTCTACCCCAGCACTTCAGTCTCCCCTGAGCCCCCCCAACCTACACTTTCCTTACTGGGCTCCTCCCTCTGCACTAGCCTGGCTGTGCCTGCAACCCTTAACCCAACCAGCCCGTCCTCGCATTTAGCATGTGGACCTTCACTCTCCTGCACTCTCTGCAATCCCCTGGCACTTTTCCACCTTGTCTCCCCTTATCACTCGCCTAGCCCAGGGGGCAATCTCCCCACCTTGCACTCCCACAGCATTTGCGTGCTCTCCACCCTAATATGCACTTCCTTTCCCTCGTTAGCATTAGCGCATTCCTCTCTGACCGGGACTTACCCCCCCACCCCCCTCCACTGCCCTGCACACCTTGTTCCTGCACTTGCACAATCCAAATGACACAAGACCTAGTAGCCCTGTTTTTGTTATTCCTTATCTGTCCCCCCTCCCTTGTCTTGTTGTGCTTTGAAACACCTTTTGCTGTATAGGTGCATTATTAATACCCAATAAATAAATAAATCACTAGTAACTGTTGAGTGGACACGGTTGGCCAATCCAATTAGCTAAAGTTCTCATATCTTGCTATTATGTCATCTCACGCTTATGACAAGTCATTGCAGTTCCTACCTTTCCCTATCAGAGGCAGTCGATGCCAGTGATCTCTGGACATTTCATTTTAGTACTATTTTGAGAAATGTGACTCGCTCTTCTGCGTGAACAACCATGTATTGTTGTCTTGGGTGATAAATCATTCTCTTCATTGTGTAGTACTTTACTGACTGATTTTTAATATGTTATATCATTACTGCTTCTCTTTTGGTTTTTATAAGAATAGGTAATTGATTGTGGAGACGCATACGCTCAAGAGACTGGGCACAGCCGATCACGCAAGATTAGGGGTGAGCGACAGGTGTGTGAGGCAAGGCGCTCAAAGGGCCGGCATTCACGGAATGAGCACAGACTGAATGGACGTGCTCTCAGCTCCATGACATTGGAAATAATATCACTTATATTAATATAAATATAATATAAATGCTTGATATGGAACTTTGAGTGCTCTGCTGAAGCCCAGAAATAAACCACAGTTCAACAACACTCTATGTGTCAGCACTTTATCCAATGATTAAACCACAACATAATTGATGGCAAGGAACAGGACCTCTACATCTGCTACAATGAAATGGTGCCAGGAGCGACGTCTCCACCACTTTTTGTCCCCGTCGCCAGGTAAGCCAGCAACATTGTGGCCCCAATGGGAACTCTTTTGTAAGTACATTTGTAGATGTGTTAGGTGGACCAGACTATACAGCAGGGAGAAACAAGGTGAGGTTGCTTAAGACCATGAAAGCAGAGGGACAAAGAGTCTTCGCAGACTGAATCCAGAACGGATCGATGATGATCAAGATGATTTGTACATATGAAGAAAACAAGAAAGCACAGAACTATTAGAGGACTACACCAGATTGAGAGAAATAGCAGCATTATGTGAGTACGGTACCAGCACTGAGAACTTGATTAGAAACATGGTGACCGCACACACAACAGGTAGGAAGTACAGGACACATTTATAGTAAAGGAAGAACTCATGTTTGATAAGGTGATCCAAATAGCCGTAGCAGTGGAAGAAACATTGATAAGGCACAAAGAAATGGTGGGAAACCAGTTGAGTTCATACACTAGAGATCAGGAAGTTCAAGGGAAGGCCAAGAGTATACGACGACAGAAGATATAATGTGGAAAGTAGGAAAGAAACACTGAGCTTCCACCTATGTTGAAGCTGGAGACATCTGGTGAATGGTAGGCAATGTTTAGCCAGAGGCAGAAAATGTACAAACTGTGGAAGGACAGGACACTTGGCCACGGCATGCAGGATGTCATCTATGTAGGAGGGCAATGAAAGGAAAGATGCCGGATTGTCAGATCAGCCCAAAGCGGTAATGTCGAGCACAGAAAAACAGAGAAGAGAAAAGTCACACTCCACAAAAGATAGATGGCAGATGAACAAGAGTCATTGTAGATTCTGGATTGGATCTAACCATAATCCCAGTTGACAAATACAGAAAATTATACAGAAAGACCAAACAACAGCCAAACGTCTTTGCAGGAGCCACCCTCAACCTCTTGGGATATGTGAGGTGCTGGATAGAATTCAAAGTACGGAGAGTCATAGCAAAAGTATACTTTTCAGAAATAGTTCTGGCAGTGCTGGGACGGGATGACCAGGCTAACCAGACAAAGCTAAACCAAAGCACGGTTGATCAAGTACTGCCATTAAACAGTGAAAGACACTCCTTTTCCAAAGGTGAACCTACAGTCTAGACACTGTTTCTGTGAAAACAAAGTCTACCCAGTTGCCGCAGCTGCCTGAGTGGCACTACACAAACAGTTTGACAAAATGAGCAGAGAAGGCACTATTGAGCTTTTTAGCTTTTTTAATATTGCGCTTCAGGACAGAGGCCAGCCTCTAAGCACCTGACCGGCCTTCAAAAATGTGATGCAATGCCTTGTCAAAGTGACCACAGAAGGCCCCCATTGGTCTAGTAGAATCCTCTGAATGGCTAAACCCAGTGGTATTTATTAAGCAAGTGCCCTACGCAGCCTGAACCATAAGGTAATTAAAGATAATGATCCCCTCTCCAGTATCAGCTAACTGATTTTAATGATGAAAGCAGCTACATGTTTTTCAAGACTGGATATGAGGGATGAAGATATCCAGCTAAAACTACACAGACAGTGTAGACCAGTTACCGCATAATAGCATCATTAGGGACATGCCCATTTCTAAAAATGTCGTTTGGTCTATCCTTTGTGTCCTCTGTCTTTCTAAGAATGATGAACACACTATTGTGTGGCATTAGAAATGTGCCATGCTTTCAGGACAATATTCTGGTGTACGTGGAGAACGAGGAAAAACACAACAGAGTGTTAAAAGAGTATTTGGAGAAAGTGCAGAGTGTGGGTATTAAGTTAAAACACGACAGATGCAAGATGAAAACTGAAGAAGTGGAGTATCTGGGGTACACCGTTTCACCCGGTGGTATCATTTCTGCATCAGGGAAATACTTGCCCTTGAGCTAGTGCAGAAGTTTTCATTGTGCAAAAATGTAATGAAACAATATGCTTTTTGAATCAGGAATATTTTTGCCTTTGTGCCACACAATTTCTGTAATATGGCACGACACTTTAAACCCAATGATTTTTACTAGTATTTCAAACCCCAGCTCCAGTCGAAAGCCACAAGAGGCTCCTCTGGGAACACCAATCAGGAAGAAATCACATCATCCCAGCAACCACAGACACAATATCAGAGAGCCCAACCACTAATGGACTAGGCGATCACATGGCAAGAGCATGTGTCATCCCTTCTGGTTTTGGCCTTCACTTTCTGTCTGGACCTGCACTGCCAGAAACCATCTTGGATTGATGACTGACATCACTTCCAGTGGCCATCTTGGTTTGGTGACATCACTTCCGGAGGCCGTCTTGAATCAGTGACATCACTTCCAGTGGCCATCATATATCATGCCATCTCCAGCCGGAGGTCACAAGAGGCTCCTTAGGGAACAGCAATCAGGAAGAAATCAACTCATCGCAGCAATACCAGGGACAATATCAGAGAACCCAACTACTGATGGACTAGGCGATAAAGGGACAAGAGCATGTATCATCACTTATGGTTTTTGGCTTCGCTTTCTGTCTGGAACTTCACTGCCAGTGGCCATCTTGGATTGGTGACTGACATCACTTTCAGTAGCCATCTTGGATTGGTGACATCACTTCCTGTGGCCATCTTGGATCAGTGAAATCCCTTCCTGTAGCCATCTTGGATCAGGCCATCTCCAGCCGAAGGCCACAAGGGACAATATCAGAGAACCCAACCACTGATGGACTAGGCGATAAAGTGACAAAAGTGACAAGAGCATGTATCATCACTTCTGGTTTTTGGCTTCACTTTCTGTCTGGAACTTCACTGCCAGTGGCCATCTTGGATTGGTGACATCACTTCCTGTGGCCATCTTGGATCAGTGAAATCACTTCCTGTCGCCATCTTGGATCAGGCCATCTCCAGCCGAAGGCCACAAGAGGCTCCTTAGGAAACACCAATCAAGAAGAAATTGACTCATCTCAGCAACACTAGGGACAATATCAGAGAGACCAACCGCTGATAGACTAGGCAATCAAGTGACAAGAGTGTGTGTCATCCCTTTTGAACTTCCTAGGGGTGTCCAACCAGGAGTGCCCCAGTTAAGGGTGGAACAGTGAAGGGTGAAGAGCAGCCATTGTCCAGCCTCTTTGTCTCTTTTCCTATAAGCTTTTGCCTTTATCCCTGTTGCACCTGTGAGTACCCCAATCTTTCTAATTACTGTACTGTCTTCTCCACACTGTGGTACTCATCCTATAATGCATTCATTCCTCCTCTTCCTGCTGTTCCTCATACCCACCTTTGCCTACACTTTCTCCAATCATGCTACAACTCCTTTCTTACCCCTATTATAAAACTCACAACTTGAAACTCCCACTACTCCACCTCTCTTCCTCCTCCTTCCAATAGACAGAACTGACAAGCTAACATACCTCCTCTAAATACCTCAACTCTATTCATCTGATACTTAACTTCTCTACTATATCTTACTTCATAAACTGAATATTGTACTCCAGAATTTCTGAAAATAAAGGAGGTAAGAGGATCCAAATTTGGGACCCTCCCGTCCCCTGCACACTATATTTTACTGTCCATAGACAGTTGATAATTCAATAAATATCCTTGAAGAAGAACTATTCATTTGCATTAAATCACAATATGCTCTACAACAGGCTTTGGTTCTAAAAAATAGTCATATTTAATCAAAAAATAGAATTTCAAGTACAAAATTAACAAAAGATTGCAAATGATAGCATCCAGGTGTTCAATATGTTTGGCTGACGCGCTTTGAGGTTTACTTGAAATCCTATTTTTTGATTAAATACAAATATTTTTTAGAAACAATTTTGTAGAGCATATTGTGATTTAATGCAATTGAATAGTTCTTCTTATAGGATATTTATTGAATTGTCAACTGTTTATGGACAGTACAATATAGTGTGCAGGGGACGGGAGGGTCCTAAGTTTGGATCCTCTTACCTTCTTTCTTTTGTGTATACTGGTTTTGTGCCAAGACCATTTTTCTTCTACCACACCTTTTACTCCCTGAACATTTGAAATCCAAATAAAAGACTGATCTTGAAATAGTAGTGTGCACCATCAATCTACTATAGTTCATCAGAATTTCTCAGTCTGTATGCAACACAACTTCCTTAATCGCTGACTACTTTCACTCCAGCTCTCCTCCCCAAGATCCTCTTGCTATCACTAAAACCTGTATTTCTCCATCTGACACTGCCACTCTGGGACGCAACACAACTCCAAACTATTGTTTATTCACTCTCCTCAGCTGACTGGCAGAGGTGGAGGTGTCGAACACCTACTCTTTTCCCGCCTCAATGCCTCATAAATCTCCAATGCCTTGTCCATTCCTACCTCTTATGAATTCACAATCTCTACTATTGCTCTGCCTCACTTGGTTTACATCATCTCCATCTGTCACCCTCCTGGTCCCACTGGACTATTATTTGATGATCTTGGGAAACTACTTGATTGTCTTTCCACTAAACATCACCTAATTCTCTTAGGTGACTTTAACCTTCCCTTCTCAGCCACTTCCTAGAAATCGGAACTCAGTCTTTTCTTAGTGACCATGCTCTCCACTCTATCCATAATCTACCTACCCACAAAGGTGGGAACTCTTTGGATCTCTTATTTACCGCCACCTCAGCCACTAATACTACTTTCACACCATCTATATCTGATCACTCAATTTCCACCATATCTCCTTTCCACCCTCTGACCTTTTCTCACCACTTTCTTCACCTTTTACTAAAAGGAAATATAAACCTTCTGCCATTCCCGCTGGTGGGGTGGTCAGGAAAGGCCCCCACGAGCAAGGGGGTGGGGGCTTATGTTGCACGCATCATCATATTGATGACTGGGGGTACGGAAAACTGAGTGCGATGTTGCAACTGCATATGTATCTAGTGTAGTTAATTATGGATGGGATATGTTACTGTAGTGTTACTTTTTGTTTAGAACAAATACATATTAGCTTCCACGTATGCAGAAAGATAAAAATGTTAAAACTTTAAATGAAACAAACACAATTCACACATGGGTTGCTCTGATGTACGTGGAAACTGAGAGCCGTGGAAGGATTTTAATGTGCATGCAAGGAAGAGGACTGGTCATAGAGAACTCACTGTGAAAAAAATAAAACAGTTATTATTAAAATGCATGCACACTGAAACAAATACATAGGGAATTTGTGAATATACATGTAGTGGGCCTTTTACAAATGCATTAAACCACGGCAGTCAGGGCTGTGTTGCAAAGTGTACTTTGACTTTTGTGAAGCTGATTCTGTGGTGTTTTAGAGGCCAGAGCATGGGTTAATAATTAACTTCAACCATTGCGGCTGAAGGAGCTGGCCGTGGGGTTTATGGTCTAATTAATGTTGCAGATGATAAATGTAATCTCCTGAATGTATGGGAGCTTGACAGAGGGGTTCTGATATTTGTTTTTGGCCAGCAGTAAAACATGGGATGTGTCATTGTACTCCGTAGCCAAGGTTTGCTCCGAAGTACTTTAAGACGAGATAGCTGCACCCTTGAGATAGATGGGGTGCCGATTTATTACTCCAACACCAATCAATAAGGACAACTCAATGGCTTGGCAAAGGGAGTAGTCCTTTAATGACAAGTACAAAAAACAGGGAGTCATGGAAATCAGCAGTGATGCGATCCTCCTTCTCGCTTCAACTCCAATGAACTTCATAAAAATCATAGCATTTATACTGAAAACTCATGATAATTGACGTATAACATTCAAAAGTTAATATACAATTCTATTGGTTAGGAAAAGGTAACTTTAATATAGGCTCTATATCTGTATATGGTAACAGAGTGAGGGGATTGGGTAAACAGTGTCAGGTGGGCGTCTAAGCCCTTCCTTCAAAGATGTACTGTAGATGTCACTAAAAGAACGACGTCCCATTGGTTCTACTAACTATAGGACCATATATTATTTGGTCCTTTGTGATTGGGTTGGCACCAAACCCATGCATACATTTCCACTTTGCTTAGCAGCAGGCAGAATGGTCATCCAGGTGAGGGTGCCCCCTACTTACCTGGCCTTTCTCCAATTAAGGTTACAATCAATCATCGCTTCAGCAAAATGTGTCAATTATTTTATTGTGATTGGCTTAAAACTGAATCTTCTATATGGAAAAGTTCTGATATCTCTGCCTGGGCGGATGCCAAGCGTAGGTGTGAACCCGTGCTTCTCCTCGCTTGGCTGGTCACGTGCTTCCCACACTGTGAATTTGTCAAGTTTCTCTCAATGTGTGCATTTGATTCTTATTCAGCTTGCCACCTGCCTACGCCTCCTTATCTTGACCTTTCAGAGACAGGATATTCTGTTCTTAAGTTTCAATTATATGTCGCACTGTTCATTCCTTCTATTGGTATGACCTTGGCTCGCCTGGCACGAGTTGCATCTGCTGAGTTTCGATTGAGCCGTCTCTTCTCGTTTTGCTAGAATATGAATCGCTGCTCATTCGGCCTTTAATAACTCTGCTTTGTTTGCGAGATGGAATAACACTTATCATACTGTGCTTCGTTTTCAGGTAGATTATGTATAATGGCGCTTGCCACACTATTTTTCTACTTAGCATTGCAAGCTGCATTGTTTTCTTAGCTTTCTTGCCGTTCCAAGCATATTTACAGGTGTTAGCTGGTTGAATATCTTCATCCTGAAGCTTCTTTGTATTTCAACATCGTTCTTCCCTTTTAGGTTTCACAATTTCCTTATTCATGGCGTTTCTTCTCTGGGTGTCATTCTCGGGTTGTCATTTCTTCTATTTGTACGTCAGCCCAGGTCCTCGTGATGTCACCATTCGTCTTCCATTAAGACCTTTTTGGTTTCTTCCGGGACTGTACTTAGGCAATCTTCATTTCGTCTCATTTGCTGGTAAGGTTTCCTTAATAGATACCTTACTGTCCATGGTTTTCTTGGTATCGGTACTTCAATAGGTGTTGCTCTTCTGATAGGTACTGGGCAGAGCCCTACTGCGGCTCTCTGTTGATTTATCTGCTCACCATACGTCACAGATTTTGGTGTGAACGTTCGTGGTACTTCAAAATGGGCGACTGGAGTGCAGGCTTTATTTGGGACCTCCTCTACACTCCCCCATCTGGGTGATTCATCGACCACTTTCACCTCCATCTTTGGATTCAACTTACTCGATTCTTCTGTATTTCTCTTCACTCCATGGCCTGGGTTCATTCCTTCTTCATCTTCTGTGTCTATATATGATGGTTTGAAGAAGTGTCTCTTTGAAGTACATGGGCCTCATTACACGCTGTGCGGTAACCATGGCGCTATTAGCGCCATGGTTGCCGCCCGTATTTTAACGTGTCCGCCTTGGTCGATGACGGAATTACCGGCCTACTCCAAGGTGAGCGGGGCCGGTAATTCCCCATTCACCAAGGCCCTTCCCCATTCCCATTTTTGCCCCCATAGGGCATAATGGGAATGGGGGAGGTGGTAATTATGGTACTGCAAATTGCGGTACCGTAATTAGCACCGAGGTCCCCTTGCGGCACCCTACTTTAACGGCTGGTAAAACAAGCCGTTGAGGTCGGGTCCCGCAAAGGGAACTCGTAGTAAGGCGTTAAGGGTTTACCGCTACCGGTAAACCCTTACCGCCTACCGTGTAATGAGGCCCCATATTTTTATTACTCCTTTCAGGCTTCCTGCTGTCCTTACATGTTCGTCTTTATTGCATGTCATTAGTGGACATTGTCCATTTGGGCTACAGTAAACCCATCTTCCCACATATTTTAAGTTCTTCCTGTGATAGAGAAACTTTGTTCCTTCGGGTGCGTAAATACTGGTCTTCACAAAGTCTCTTATTTCTTCATCAGTCAGGTCTTTTGGCTTCCATCCTGGCTTGACATCAATCATGATCTTCATCCCTATGGCTTTCTTCGCAGTCTTCTGGCACTGAGAGATTATTATCTTGAAAATGCTAAATCCTAGCAATATCATCACTAACAGAGCTCCCAAAAACTATAATGCATCTGCCATCCATTGTGGAACCCATGAAAACAGTGATCCAAACCAGCTGTCATCATCAACTTCGTCAGTTTCATTGATCATCTGGTTCTGCAGGTTTGTTAGCATACCTATGGCCTCTGTTAAGGTTCCATTCTCCTCATCGTGAAATGGTGTAAATGTGCAACATGATTCTCCGATTTTTGCACAAACTCCTCCATCCATGGCTGTGATCATGCCAAGGACATATCTCTTCTGGAGAGTCATCAGTCGGATGGCTCTTAACTCTTTGTCATGATGCCTACCCCCAAGGAACCAGACCGGGCCCAGCAACCCCAGAGGCATACATCATGTTCCCGAGGGAAGTCCCAGCGGCCCCAGGTAGGGGCCCTTTGGACTCAGTCCTGGCGCGCCAGGCTCATGTTGGACAACAGTCCTGGTGCCATAGGCGCCAGGCTCATAAAGGATGACTTTGTGTGAAGAAGTGCTTTGTGTGAACTTACCTGATGCAGACCGTGCTGCAACATCCAGGACACCTAGAGGCCTGAATGGGACTATTTTACCTGGAACTACTTTGAAGGCTATTTAAGCCACGCCCAAGCAGCAACTCACGCTTCGCGTTGTTCTGCACCTAGCAGCTGGACGCTCACCGTGTCTGCTCCTGCATCCGGACTCCAGCCACGCCCGACAGCATCCTGGAACACCTGTAAAGGGAGAAGAGAAGAGAACAGGAGAAAGAAGAGACATTACCTGCTTAATCTGCATTCCGGAGTCATCTCGCCAACGATCCTAAAGGGAAGACATTCATTTTTAAAAGCACATCGCATTGCTCGCTGCAGCGCCGCATTCCACTCACCTTTACTAGGCGCCTTCTTCCCCATCAGCGACCATCTGGATCATCCGCCGCATATCAGCGCCTAAGGGAGAAAAAGACAAGAACAAAGGTGAGCAAGGGAAGAGAATAAGAAAGGCTTAATTTCCACCATAAGACTTACCTGTTGGGTCAATCCCTCTTCACTTCGGGTCGGCGCCGTTTCTTTGGCATTTCCGCACCCCGGACCTTAAGGGGAAAAAGACATTAGCATTAGTGAGCGAATGCAAGGACATTAGCGGAACGCTCATCAAAGACTTACCTGATATTTATTGGGACATCTCTTCTCACTTTGGGTCGGCGCCGTATCTTCGGCATTTCCGAACCCCGGCCCCTAAGGGGAAAAAGACACAAGCATTAGTGCATTAATGCAAGAACACTAGAGGAACCACTTATCAAAAACTCACCAGAGTTTTCCTTCGACGGTTCCATTTCCTAACTCGGAATCTTCATTCTGCACCTGAAATAGAGAAAACGGACATTAGTTATTTAAAGCTTGAACTTGCAACAGAATTCTTACGGTACCTTACCGGAAAAGTCAAGCGAACTTGAACTCTCACCAATCCGAGATCCAGTGAAGTAACTGGATAACAACGCGCCCCTGCATCAGAATCAGGATGGAGATCTCGTCCTTTCAGACCCTAAGGTGAGACTTCACGGGGAATCGCAGAAGGGTTTTGTGGAGGGTGAGAAGGGAAGTGGGAGGCCTACGCATTATCCCGCAGATTGAAAATACTCCCTTTTCACACACAGAAGGATATTTCTACGAGCCAGACAAGCCAGATTTGGGGGTCCGGTCCATTCCATCTTCCGAGTCCTGCGCATCACCCGAGAAGAGGCCACAGCAATCCAAATCAGGCCAGCGCCTCCGTGGGAGTCAGGTGAGCGTTACAGAATGCGAAGCCGACCTACAATTTCCCACCCGGGCGCTATGGATACTTCCGAGACAGACCAGCAGGCACAACTTTTGGGGGAATTACGGGCAGAAGTACATTCCGCCCGCCAGGAGATTAACGCTCTCAGGAGAGAACTGATCCTATCCAAGGAACAAACAGATGACCTGGCCAAACAGCTGTTGCAAGGTCAGGCAGGACAAACTCCTTTACCTGGTTCCGGGGGTAATCCCACTCCTGTGGTTTCGAATAACGCGGTACAAATCAATCTACCTGGAAATATGCCACTGGCCCCGCCTGAACGTTTTGCTGGGGACCCCAAGAAATATGCCGTTTTCATGAACCAATGTCGCTTACACTTTCTATGCAGACCTGGGGCCTTCCCTAATGACCAAACCAAGGTAGCTTTTGTATTATCTTATCTCAGCGGCTGTGCTGCCGATTGGTCAGTTCCTTTGGTAAGTCAAGATGACCCAATTCTCCAGGATTTTCAAGGCTTCCAGGCAAGCATGGAAAGATTATTCGCTCGACAGGCCCTGGACAACGAACTGCTATCCTTACGACAAGGTAACCAGGATCTCTTATCCTACATCGTCACCTTTAATAGGCTGATTGTGGAAACTGCGTGGCCAGAAAATAAGAGGATCACATTATTTCATCGAGGCCTGCGCGGAGAACTTAAAGACGTTCTAGCTCAAATTGTAAATCCGCCCCAAGTCTGCGCGGAATACATAGACTTAGTGGTCCAACTTGATCACAGACTTCAGAATAGAAAAGCAGATAGGTCTAAGTTTGAAACCCGAGTGTTGATCAAAACTCACGCTAACCCCAAGGGTACCGACGTTTCAGAACCTATGCAAATCGGTGGAGTTAAAGGACCGTTAACTCAGAAGAAACGAGAAAGAAGGCGGCAGAAGCAATTATGTCTTTATTGCGGGGCTTCTGGCCACTTTTTACGAGATTGTCCGGTAAAACCACCCAAGAAGGTGGTTGGAGCCACTGACAACAATCTAACGGAACCTGATTCGGGAAACGGCCAAGCCCGACAAGCGTAGAGGTCCGCTTGCCGAGCTTGAAAACAAACTCTTTGACCTCGCATTTCATCATGCCAATGGTCCTCGTGGATCCGAGACAGCCTCGGCGGTTGCATGCTATAAAGGCATACCATCGACAGTGGAGCTATCGGAAACTATGTTGATCGTGAATTGGCCTCCAGGATTAATCTCCCTCTCCGTCCGAAAACCAACAAGGATGTCATTACCACAGTTGATGAAACAGAAATTGCCTCAGGGCCGGTAACACATTCTACTACAGAAATGACACTAGTGGGTCAGGATGGACATCGGGAAGCTATTGTGTTTGACGTAATAAAGGCCCCACAGTTTCAAGTAATTCTAGGAATTCCTTGGTTAGAAACACATAATCCTCGAATTGACTGACGAGCAAAGAGAATAACCTTTCCTGATTGTACACAAACTTGCTATCCAAGAAATCCAAACATGGGCCTGGCCACAGTAACCTCCGCCACAATACAACTACCTGAGTACCAAGAATTCCAAGACGTTTTCCAAAAAGAACAGGCCAACACGTTACCTCCCCACCGGTCGTACGATTGTCAAATCGATCTGGTACCCAATGCTCAACCGCCTTGTAGTAGGATCTATGCTCTTACTGAACCTGAGAATCTTCATTTGCGACAGCATTTAGATCAGTACCTTGCCAATGGTTTTATTCGCCCGTCAAAGTCTCCTGCTTCCTCAGCTCTGTTCTTCGTGCCGAAAAAAGAAGGCGACCTTAGAACTTGTATTGACTACCCCGCCCTAAATCAAATAACGATTAAGAATCGTTATCCTCTGCCCCTGATCCCTGAACTTCTCGACCAGGTAAAAGATGCTTGCATATACACCAAGTTAGATCTCCGGGGAGCTTATCACCTGGTGCGTGTAAAAGAAGGCGACGAATGGAAGACTGCTTTCCGCACCAAATATGGACTCTTCGAATACCAGGCGATGCCTTTCGGATTGTGCAACGCACCTGCTGCCTTTCAATACTTTATGAATGATGTTCTTCAGGAACTTATCGATGTTTGTGTCATCGTATATATCGACGACATTCTGGTGTACTCTTCTTCGGAATCCGATCACAGAAAACATGTCAAGGCAGTTCTTGAGAAATTGCGCCAGCACAAACTGTTTGCAAAGCTCGAAAAATGTGTTTTTCATGCCACATAAGTCGAGTTTCTTGGATTCATCCTGACACCTAAGGGAGTCCGAATGGACTCACGAAAAGTGGACGTCATCCTCAAATGGCCATCTCCTAGCTCTGTGAAGGGTGTTCAGAGCATGCTTGGTTTTGCCAATTTCTATCGAAGATTTATCCCGGAATTTTCTCGGGTGGTTCAACCCATCACTGCACTCTTACGAAAAAATAAACACTTCGAATGGTCTAATGAGGCAGAACAGGCCTTTCAACAACTAAAAACTAAATTCACCTCCGCACCTGTATTGAAACATCCGCGCCCAGATCTCCCTTACATTGTTGAAACCGACGCATCCAGCTTAGCCATGGGAGCTGTCCTGTCTCAAAGGGATCCTGTAACTAACCAACTGCACCCTGTAGCCTTTTGGTCCAAAAAATTCTCGGCTCCTGAAGTTAATTATGCAATCACTGACAAGGAGTTATTAGCTATTAAGTCCGCCTTCAAGGCTTGGCGTCATTACCTTCTCGGCGCAAGATACACCATCACAGTGATTACAGATCACAGAAATTTGCAATATTTAAAAACGGCCAAAGCTCAATCATCACGTCAACTCCGATGGGCTTTATTCTTTGCGGAGTTTGATTTTGTAATCACATACCGCCCTGGCTGCAAGAATGGCAAAGCGGACGCTTTATCCCGGATTGGGATGGGAGAAACAAATTCGAGCTTAGAACCACTACCGATTATACCTGAACAGAGAATTTTGGGGTTGACCTCTTTACAAACTATTGAGGACATTCAAACTAGAGTTAAACAACTTTTAGACCCTACAGCCTTGCAAGAATGGAGTCAAAAGGGTTCACACTTTTCCGTCAATAATGATCTACCCTACTTCCAGGGGCGATTATTTCTGCCTCATAAGGAATTGCAAGAACTCGTTATTGCCCATTATCATGATACATTAATGGAAGGACATCCTGGTATTGCTAAAACTGAAGAAAAGATCAAAAGGCAATTCTGGTGGCCCTCTTGGCGAAAGGATATAAAATCCTTTGTGATGTCCTGCGGAGTTTGCACCCAAAATAAAGGTCAAAAGAAAAGACCAGCCGGCCTTTTACAACCCTTGGACATCCCACCGGCACCTTGGCACACCTTGTCGCTGGACTTTATTACAGACCTGCCTCCTTGCTATGGATACAACACTATCCTGGTGATTGTGGAACTCTTCTCCAAAATGGCCCATTTTATCCCATTAAAGGGGTTACCTCCAGCCTCCATCCTGGCCAAGGAATTTCTTGAGAATGCCGTTCGTTTACATGGTTTTCCATCCATACTGGTCTCTGATCAAGGAAGCCAATTTATTTCCCATTTTTGGAGAAAGTGTTGTCAACTGGCACAAATCGATGTACGACTATCCACTAGTTACCACCCCCAGACCGATGGTCAAACCGAGAGAACAAACCAGACCCTTGAACAGTATCTTCGGTGTATGTTGCACCAATCTGAATGTAATTGGAAAGACATTCTTTGGATCGCAGAATATGCATATAACAATTCTGTACATTCTGGAACGGGACAAACCCCTTTTTATACCTTATATGGCCATCACCCCCGAACCTCAGACCTTGATTCCCCTCAAAGTCTTGAAATGCCCACTGTAGATCATTTGCATTCCATGATAACTCGAGCCTTCAAAGAAGCAACGACTCATTTACAGCAAGCCAAGAAAAAGTACAAAGAAAATGCTGATTTACATCGAAGTGAAGCACCTCCGTACCAAATAGGGGACCAAGCGTGGCTAGTGACTAGACATTTACCACTCAAAGGACCGCGAACTTTCAATCCAAGATATGTAGGGCCCTACCCAATCAAAGCTATAATCAACCCGGTGGCCTTCAAACTCGATCTACCAGCTTACATGCAAATCCATCCCGTTTTTCACGTATCACTGTTGAAACCAGTACAACCTGGAACCAGACTAATTAAACCACCAGAACCAATTCAAGTAGATGGGGATCTGGAATTCGAAGTTAAAGACATATTAGATTCCAGGGTGTCAAAGTCAAAACTCTTCTATCTAATTGATTGGTAAGGATATGGGCCTCAGGAAAGGTCTTGGGAACCAAGCGACCAGGTATATGCGCCTCGGTTAATACAGAAATTCCACCGGAAATTCCCAAACAAACCGAAACCTCCGGAGAGAACAACCTTGGGAGGGGCCTTGGGAGGGGGTACTGTCATGATGCCTACCCCCAAGGAGCCAGACCGGGCCCAGCAACCCCAGAGGCAGACATCATGTTCCCGAGGGAAGTCCCAGCGGCCCCAGGTAGGGGCCCTTTGGACTCAGTCCTGGCGCCTTTGGCGCCAGGCTCATGTTGGACAACAGTCCTGGCGCCATAGGCGCCAGGCTCATAAAGGATGACTTTGTGTGAAGAAGTGCTTTGTGTGAACTTACCTGATGCAGACCGTGCTGCAACATCCAGGCCACCTAGAGGCCTGAAAGGGGACTATTTTACCTGGAACTACTTTGAAGGCTATTTAAGCCACGCCCAAGCAGCAACTCACGCTTCGCGTTGTTCTGCACCTAGCAGCTGGACGCTCACTGTGTCTGCTCCTGCATCCGGACTCCAGCCACGCCCGACAGCATCCTGGAACACCTGAAAAGGGAGAAGAGAAGAGAACAGGAGAAAGAAGAGACATTACCTGCTTAATCCGCATTCTGGAGTCATCTCGCCGACGATCCTAAAGGGAAGACATTCATTTTTAAAAGCACATCGCATTGCTCGCTGCAGCGCCGCATTCCACTCACCTTTACTAGGCGCCTTCGTGCCCATCAGCGACCATCTGGATCATCCGCCGCATTTCAGCGCCTAAAGGAGAAAAAGACAAGAACAAAGGTGAGCAAGGGAAGAGAATAAGAAAGGCTTAATTTCCACCATAAAACTTACCTGTTGGGTCAATCCCTCTTCACTTCGGGTCGGCGCTGCTTCTTCGGCATTTCCGCACCCCGGCCCCTAAGGGGAAAAAGACATTAGCATTAGAGAGCGAATGCAAGGACATTAGCGGAACGCTCATCAAAGACTTACCTGATATTTATTGGGACATCTCTTCTCACTTCGGGTCAGCGCCGTATCTTCGGCATTTCCGAACCCCGGCCCCTAAGGGGAAAAAGACACAAGCATTAGTGCATTAATGCAAGAACACTACAGGAACCACTTATCAAAAACTCACCAGAGTTTTCCTTCGACGGTTCCATTTCCTAACTCGGAATCTTCATTCAGCACCTGAAATAGAGAAAACGGACAATAGTTATTTAAAGCTTGAACTTGCAACAGAATTCTTACGGTACCTTACCGGAAAAGTCAAGCGAACTTGAACTCTCACCAATCCGAGATCCAGTGAAGTAACTGGATAACAACGCGCCCCTGCATCAGAAGCAGGATGGAGAGCTTGTCCTTTCAGACCCTAAGGTGAGACTTCACTGGGAATCGCAGAAGGGTTTCGTGGAGGGTGAGAAGGGAAGTGCGAGGCCTACGCATTATCCCGCAGATTGAAAATACTCCCTTTTCACACACAGAAGGATATTTCTACGAGCCAGACAAGCCAGATTTGTGGGTTCCGGTCCATTCCATCTTCCGGGTCCTGCGCATCACCCTAGAAGAGGCCACAGCAATCCAAATCAGGCCAGCGCCTCCGTGGGAGTCAGGTGAGCGTTACACTCTTCCTTAATAGCATTGTATCCTTTGATGGTCTGCAGTAACTCCCATCTGGTTATTTGCAACCATTTAGTATTGACTCCGACTTGGAATCTTGACATAAAAATCATTGTGAACACTGATGAGGTGTGTTCATGTGGGATTGCATGAAAGGCTTCTTCCAATTTAGCACAGAAGTAATTCTCTCTCTTCATCCGAGTTATCAGTTCCACAGATCTCTTCTTCCTCAGGTGAGCATCTGCTTTCGGGAAACTGACAATATTAAGGTCTCTTTGATAATAATGATCCATAATTACTGAAGTTCCATGCATCAAAAACTCGTTCACAGTTCTTATTCGCTCCCATCTTTCTAGTGCCATTATTCCTGAAGCAGAATTTTGGGCTTTCTAGTGGCACTATCTGCAAGGGTCCTCCTATGTCTTCGACCCATGTCAATAGTTTTGCAAGTTTCGGCCCCACGGGCTTGCAGCAATTCTGCACGATGTCAACAGTTTCTTTGTAGAGTCCAGTGATCACCCAGGCTCTGCAAATCACCACTCCTTTTTCCCACCCATCTGGTGAAAGCACTGTTCCCCATATCTGCATTTGGGCTCTATTCTTCCACTTTCGAGCTTCCTCTGGAGTTTTTCCTTGGACATTTAGTCTCGGGTACACTTGCCATCTTATTCCTGTTCCTTTAACTCCAGGCTTCTCGTACCTGATCACATGATTCCTGGTATGAGCTCTGTTTCTTGTCTTAATGTCTTGAACATAATTATCTTTGTCGGGTTAGGCTTTTTCAGTTGCCCATATTAATGAGGCATCACTACCCATGAACTGGCCTCTGGTCATGCACATTGCTACGTGTGACAGACAATGTGCTGTCTGGACATCGAATTCTACAGCTACGAAGATCTTAGATTTCCCATTGCTGTATGGTAGGAGTGCACAAACAAAGCATTCCCCTTCTGAATTTTGTTGTCCAACTTCTTTCATATGCTGGTACCAAATGTTGTTTCCCAAATGTCCTGTGCTGTTCAGATAGTCGTTTAGTTCATTGTCGTCCCCATGCATGCTTCTCTTGATTCTTAGTGTTCTCCTGTAGTTTGCTATGACTACACCCCTAAATGCATCTGTATGGGTCTTTCTTGCTGGTGGATTCTCAGGTATCCCGGTCCATGGTGCAGGCTTCCTCATCTGTGCCATTTGAGTGGATAAGAGTCTGGCAGCTCTTTCCCTCTCTTCATACATCCTTTTCTGTAGGGCTAGAAATGTTTATATCCATTCTGGCATTGGTCTAATATATGGTTGTACTGTGGAACTGGTACTTGTCCGCTGTGTTGGAACATATATGTTTGGCAATACAGTCTCTGCAGTTGTATTCTTCCTCTTGTATTTTTCTTGCTTTGTCTATGAACGGCCATAATGTGTCTACTATGAGTTGTGTTCGCGCAGAGAGTTACTCTGAGTTGGCTCTTGATATGACTGCTTCTGTTGGCTTTCTTCCTATCTCTCCTTGTTTTTTCACAACATCTGCTGTAGAGTTTCTGCAGTTATTGACACTAGGCCTGTTTCACGTGCATTCAGTGTTTACATGCGTGTGGTTGTCAGTAACCTTTCTTCATTCATACGTTGTCGATCCTGTCTCCGGCTTTTCTGTTTGTTTGTTACCACAAGTGTGTGTGTGTCATTATTAATCACATCCATTTCAAGTTCATTCATTCCTCCGTCAGATCTTCTAGGGACTGGAATGACTATGGGCCTCATTACGACCTTGGCGCTAAGTGAAAAACGATGGCGGTAAATGGTTACCGCCATCGTTTTCCGCCAGGGACGATTATGACCCGTGACCATTAACTACGATGCCATTAGCGCCATCGTAGTTAACGCTGCCGCTAACTGCACCAAGGGAGCGCGCACGCGACCTCCCACACCGTACTTAGCGCCATGGCGGTAAGGTACGCGAATGCCGACCCGAGCGGACATGCACCTAACGCCATCACCCAGGCCGTTAAGTACCTTACCGCCATGGTGCTAATTACGCCATCGCGAACCAACCGTAAAGGGACATGTAAAGTGAATGCAGCTGCCACAGGTGCACAGAAACAGCACAGGTGAAGGCAATACAGACTCAGGAAGTACAAAAAGTGCACACCCCACCCCTTCCCACACCCAGTCACACTCCACAATGATACCAATACGACTAGCAATGTTGGGGCTGGAGGACCTGATAGCAATGCGAGTGCTACAACTGCAGCAACAACAACAACAATAACAACAACAACAACAGGCTGCACGGAGGAGACGCAGGAGGAGAAGGAGGGCAAGGCAGGGCCAGCTAGCCCCACCAGCACAGCCAGTGGCACCACGCAGGCAGCCCCCAATCCCACGCATCAGAGCCAGTCCATTCAACCTCACTGCAGAGCAGATCCATACCCTGTACCGTTTGGACCGGGACACCATTACCGCCATCGTAGACATGACACACAACGACATCGTCAGCATGATAGAAAGTCAAACCGCCATCCCACCCCTACTGAAGGTAGTGTCTGTACTCCACTTCCTGGCCACAGGCACCTATCAGCACACAGTGGGGCACTTGCATGGAATCTCACAACCATTATTCTCACGTACGCTCATCCAAGTGCTCGATGCCCTCCTCAAGCACACAGATGACCACATCTCATTACCACGGACTGCCCAGGAGATTGCAAACACCAAAGTGGGATTCCATGCACTAGCAGGCATACCTGGTTGCATTGGTGCCATCGACTGCACCCATGTGGAATTGGTTGTTCCACGTGCCATGGAGGTACCGTACCGCAACCGGAAACAGTACCACTCAATTAACGTGCAAATGGTCTGTGACTCCAACAAGATCATCACACATTGTTGTGCCCGATTCCCCGGATCAACCCATGACGCAATGGACCCGAGGAACTCCACAATACCACGCTACATGGAGCGACATGCAGGCCCAAGATCCTGGCTACTCGGTGAGTCCAATGTCATGACCATGGAAATGTGAAGTGGGTAGGTGAATGACGTACCGATGCATACTCCACCTGGCTGAAAGGGGGGGGAGAATGATGCATACTCCACCTGGCTGTGAGTAGCAGAGAGAACGGAGATAGATGATACCCTAGAGCAACCCAGACTCCACCCAACGCCAGTAAAGCCAATACCCAATGTATGCAGCCCTCCCCTGTGAATGAGGTCGTGCCCCAACCATGACACAACCATCTGCATGTGCATTTTACCAAATCAGACGCCATTGCCAACAATGAAGAATACCTAAATGCACCAAACACCATCAACCGACAGGCCTGTCCCCCACAACTGACCACGAAGGAGGCACATGACGGACAGAAACATCAACACACCATTACACAGACAGCAGGGCCCCCAAAATGGCCCTGTCCACATCACCATAGCTCACTGGGGCCATGATGAGGCGCACAGAAAGGTTGCAATGATGTGCGCATTGCCATTACAGGACATGTGCCAGGCCAACTAACCAAACGGCATGAACGGACACAGTGGATGGGCACTCACAATGCACTCCACCCCACTGCATACATTGGGTGATGGCATGCAAGACAGGCCATGGGAGACATGAGCATATACTTGTTGCATTGTGTGAATTGATCAGTGCATGTAGGAGTGATCCAAAGTAACAGTTGGATACAAGCCATGGTGGCACATCATGTTTTTTGTCATACGTCATGACTGACACATACAATCTCGCCCAAATACAGATGATGCAGGCTATCCCCTGAAGAGGTGGCTCCTTACACCAGTCCGGAACCCGCAGAACCAGCACGAGGAGGACTTCAACCGTGCACATACACGTACCCGTGTGGTCATAGAGCAAACATTTGGCCTATTGAAGGCACGGTTCCGATGCCTCAGCAGGTCTGGTGGTGCACTCCTGTACCGCCATGAGAAGGTGGCAAAGATCGTCATGTCATGTGTCATGCTACACAATATGTGCGTCAGACGGAATGTGCCCCTGCCCCCTGACGCAGAACTGCAACCACCTGACGATGAGGATGAGGAGGGTGCAGATGGGGCGGCACCCTATGGAGGAGGCGATGCCCAGGAGGGGCGTGCAATGCGCCAAACTATCATCGACCACTGCTTCTAACACACATGGCTGGTGTGTACCACATGGAGACTGCACTTGGGCCACTGTGTGTTCCTGGGACATGCACACTGTGGACTGTACACCAATAAAGCACACATATGCAATGAAAATGTCGACACAATTCATTTTGGAGAAGCAAAAAGTGTATTTCGGAGATAACATGTCGTGGCACACCCCCTCCCCCCTCCCCCCTGAATACCCCAACACACCCACTCCCCCCTCCCCCCTCCCCCCTGAATACCCCAACACACCCACTCCCCCCTCCCCCCTCCCCCCTGAATACCCCAACACACCCACTCCCCCCTCCCCCCTCCCCCCTGAATACCCCAACACACCCACTCCCCCCTCCCCCCTCCCCCCTGAATACCCCAACACCCCCTGTGATCAAGTGGCTGATGTATTATTGCACCGGGCAGGCACTATTGGCAGCCCCCTCTCCCAGACCCCGGGGCATCCCTGCCTGTGCTCCGCAGGGTCCTGCCTGATCGGCGGACGGGGCTGCTCGGGGTGGAACTGGCAGCGGAGGATGTGCTTGGCTGCTCAGTTGGATGCATGTCCCGAATTGAGCGTGCAAGCTCAGACAGCACGCGCCGCATGGCAGCAAGTTCGGCACAAATGTCCTTTGTGGAGGACTGCATGTCAGCCCTCAGGGTCTCGGAGGTTTGCACCATCGCTGCCCTCAGGGTCTCGGTGCTTTGCACCATCGCTGCCCTCAGGGTCTCGGTGCAGTGTTCCATTGATGCCCTTGCATCCCCACATTCCGTGACATGCTCATTAAGGAGCAAGGAGAGTTGCTGCTGGCAAGTTATGGTCTCCTCCAGGCTCTGTCGTTCCCTCTGTGCCATGCCTATTGCCTGTGGTGTGTCCATGGGGCTGCTCCCCTCCTGCAGACTTACAACAGGGCTTGGGGGGGATGGCCAATCGTCATCATCGATTTGCACCTGTGTGGCATCCTCATGTGGGCTGCTTTGGGACAGGGTGGGGGATTGGAGGTGGGCAGTGGGGGGTCCCACATCAGTATCCTCTGCATCCCCTGCATCACTGTCTGAGCAAGCTGGCATGGCAGCAGTTACCCCCATAGTGCTGCTTCCTGCTGAACCTGTCCCCTCTGTGGGAACCATTTGGGGGATGTTTACTGCTTCTGCTGCAGCTACCTTGCTACCTGCTGGGGTGCCGGTCAGTGGCCTGTCCTGTTGTCTGGTACCGGCTTTTGGCTGCTGTGGTGTTTCTTTAGCTGCAGCAGAGGTGGAGGGTTGTAGTGTTGGCCCTGTGGTCCTGGCCCTCTTGACAGGTGTGGTGTCAGGTGTGTCCTCATCATCGGGTTCTGAGTTTGAGCCTGTGGTGGAGCAAAGGAGTAAGAGTGTTATTGATGGGTCTGCGTACATTGCGCGTGCATCGTGATGGATGACATCATTTGGGTTACTAGATGCGGCACATTTGAGGCAGGGGCATACAGGTTGTCTCACTTTTGCGTGGAAGTAGCATGGAGGTATGTGGGTGCCTGCAGTTAGGGTGTGCATACTGCATGCGTACTGGGTGGAGGTCAGATGTGGCTCTAGGCAGTGCCCTGCTGATGTGTTGCATTTACACTATAGGGTAACATTGGGCTTCACATGAATGGACTTCAGTGACTCTAGCATGGCTTCATTTGAGGCACCTACCTGCATCGCCTGATGCCGGTGCTCCTCGCTCCATCCCTCCTACCCCTTCAATGGACTCCATCCCGATTGTTGAGGCGCATATTTCTTCCCAGGGCTGTAGTTTGATTGGGGACTCAGATCCTCCCCCGGTCGCCATGCCCATGTTGCGGTTCGCCGAGAGGATGCTCCTGACGCGGAGCCGGAGATCGTCCCAGCGCTTCCGGCACTGCCTTGCGTTGCGGGGGACGGTCCCTACCGCACTAACCCGCTGGGCAACTAAGGCCCATATGGCCTTCTTCTTCACAATAGCCGGCCGGGTCATCTGTGTGGAAAAGACCACAGCGGAATTCTCCTGTAGGGTCTCAGCAAGTATGTTGAGCTCCTCCCTTGTGAACCGGTCTTGCCGCTGCCGGTCACAGGCTTTTCGGACAGATTTAGGCATTTTCGAGCAGGGAAATGGGTAGGTATTGGTTTTTGCAGGGTCTCAGGGTCAGATGTCGAGTGGTTGCGGAGGATGCCGATGGATTGTGTTTTTCAAGATGGCCGCCGTGCTCTTTCCCGTTCCGGCGCGATGGCGCTACTTCCGGTTCCGCTTATTTACGGTGACCGTAAAGTACGTTGACCGCTAATTACGGTCACCGCTAAGTACGGTGACCGCTAAAATGGATGGCGGAAGTGTACCTAGCGCGGCGGACGACACCGGTGAGTGCCGTTTTGGGGTCATTTCCGCCATCGCGTACTTTACATTACCGCCATGGCGTAATGCTCGTGCCCGATGGGTCGGAATGAGCCGCACTTTACGCCATCGGGCAAAGCCGTAAACGCTATTTACGCCATGGCGGTAATGTCCGATACTTACCGCCAAGGTCGTAATGAGGCCCTATGTGTGGTCTGTGTGCTTTTGTGGGTTTCATGCCTGCATCATTAGGTGGGTGCACTGGAATTGGAATGCTTTGTGCACCAATAAAAAATGCAGTTCTGATTGTTAATGACAGTAAAACAATGATGAATGATACACAAATACATTATGACCCTGTAGGTCAGGCGGCAGCATTTACTTCCAGAGAAGTGTGGCCGTCTCTCCTCCTGTGGGAAGACCATATTACTGCTCTGGATCCCCATCTCGATCATTCACCAAATGTCAACCTTTTATTGTTTTCCTTTACACAATATTGTCTTTAGGACTCTGTGGTTAAGGGTCTCAGGTGTTCCATGAGTGCCCCCCTCTTGCGGATGACGGATTGTCTCTTATTTCAGGATACAGTTCCTTTGCTAGACCATGGAAAAAATAAAATTAAGTAACACTTCTGTAAGTCCTTTTACTGTGCATGTTCAAAGTAAGTAAGCTCCCAGTCCACTCCTCGGATTTGCTTGAGTCCTGAGGACATATCATATGCTGATCAGTATGTAGAAAGAAGGACAAAATAACAACAAATGCACTGGCCACCAGGGGGTGCACGGATGATCGCCTACCCCGTGTGAGCTCCGTCGTCGATGGTCCGCGAAGTGACTTGAGCCCCCACGTCGCGACCCCCCCCACGGCGACAAACCTGTGAATAAGGCGTCGGAACACTTCCCCATGGAGCAGGAAAAAACCCGAACAAAATCGGGGCTGGGAAGCCCAGGAAAACCCCATCTGAAGTTTTCACCCCGTCGGAAGCTGGAAAACGAAACTAAGTCGACCCGACGTGCCCGTGCTGGAAGGCGGGCCTGCCTGGAGGAGAACACTCGACTTTGTGACCCCCCATCGACGTGCCTCCCCCAGACCGCAGTCCTTAGTGTTGGAGTGCCCCCGCTGACTCCCCAGCGCGGACCCCCACTCCTGGCCTGTGGAACAACAGAAGGACCTGCCAAGGAAGTAGGCCGCACCCCTAGCCGAGCGCAGCCTACACAGCCAGCTGAGATCAAGGCTCCTCGTAGTCCCGAAGCCCGTCACTCAGTGGATTGAACCGGACCCCCCACCTATGAGCGCCCGGCATAGATGTACATCGCCCTAGGTGGCCCCGGTCCGGACCAGGCTACGTGGGGATAAAGAGGTGGCGCGGGACCCAAGGTGAAGCGCCCGACCCCCTAGATAACAAATAGCCGCCATCGTCCTACGCCTCATAGACTGGTCACCTAAACTTTCGATGGCTTCACGTCAACCCACACGAGATACTGAAAATGGTAGACAGCCTTGAACCTGCAACCCTGCATGTCTTCATAGAGGGTAGGGCCCCCTACTCAGGGGCGTGTGCCTCCTCTTACCCAGGTCGTACTCTATGGACCCACTTCACAAACTAGCCAGATTTGCCTACGACCCTCTCCCCCCGCCACGCAGGCCTGCAGCAAATATGTCCACGGACTCATCGGAGGAGAGTGCTGCCGCCACCAAAGGAGACATTACCACATTACTGAATGAGATAAAAAACATGGGAGCCAACCTAGGCGGTAAAATCGATAAAATTACCCAGAGGATGGACAGATTTGAGGAACGGTTGGAATGTGTGGAAAATAATCAAACGTCGACCGATACCCTCGAAACTCAGATGGATGTACGGATTCGTAATATTGAAAAAAGAGAGGTTGAGGCGCGGCTCAAGATGGATGATTTAGAAAATAGGGAGAGGAGGAACAATCTCCGCTGTTTCGGTATCCCAGAGCGCGAAGGAGAAACTGAAAAAGACCTCAGAGATACCATATATGATATCATAAAAATACTCACCGCTGATAAGCAAATTGATGAGCCCATGACCGAACGCATACACAGAGCTGGCGGACCGTCCGGCGGCCCGCATTCCGTCCTAGCCAAATTCCATCGCTATCAAGACAAGACCAGGATTCTGGAGAAGGCCAGATCCGGAGGCCCACTCACAATGGGGGCGCCCAAATCACGATCTTTCAAGATTTATCGTCACTAACATTGGCACTCAGACGCCTCTGTAGCCCCCTGACGAAATGGCTCAAGGACCAAGGTACACGATGTAGGTGGGGCTACCCTTTCTCGCTCACCTTTGAGCACGGGAGCAGAAAAATCGTGCTACGCTCTGAGGACGAAATCAAAGACTGCATCGCTGACTTTCTTGGCACGGGCTCGAAGGGCAACGAGGAGGTGACAATGAGCAGCGGGGACCACAGTGGGAGCTCCAGGGCCCCAGGCGGAAGAGGGTGAAGGGATTGAGGAAATATAGACGCGCCAACAACAAGCCTGACAAGGAGCAAGGGAGTTAAAATGCGTACGACCCGGCCAAATGTAACCACCGGTGAAGAACGAGACATCGGCCCCCGCAGAGTTCCGAAGAAGTAATATCTGTCGTTGGGGTGCCACCGCTGGCGGGGCACCCCTCTGGACTAAGCGACGATGTAAACTCTTGCGGGAGGCCACGGGAACGCACGTAACGTTAAACTTTTATATGCTTTTTGCCATTACTGTTAAAATGTTGAAGTTTTATAATGGTTTTGGGGGGCATTGAAAAGGGGGCTCACCCTTAAATTGTGATGGTATATTCGACCGGGACCGTGAAGCAACGGTCCCCACTGATGGTCCCCAACGGGCCGCACAATGTCATCCGGCCCGTACCGGACGCCATCAACAGCTGCCCAGGCAGCACCCCCAGTTCCCAAGCTCAATGGAGCTCCACCAGACACGGCGGAACAGGGGGAGAGAGGTGAAGGGTCAGAGACACTTGGGAAATGTATGCGCATCATTGGGCGCATTCCAGAATGTCACCGTTCAGATGTCACTGAGAATCGGCAAACCTGTCTGGCTGCAACAGATGCGCGATCCGCAAACCCAAATCATCGATGGCTTCTCTTGAGAAGTCTAAGGGCAAGGGTCTCCTGAGAGTTGGGACTGTCAATGCGAAGGGATTGAACTCTCCTACTAAGAGATCACTGGTCCACAGAGAATTCCGTAGATCTAACATAGACATTCTTCTCATCCAAGAGACGAAATTTGCAAGGGGAGAGGAGTGAAGAATCCTGGGAAGACGCCGGGGTATGGAATACTGGGGCTCCGGCCCACTCAGAAAGGCAGGTGTCGGAATCCTCATCAAGAAGGGAGTTGGGTTTGAATTGGAAAAGACTTGGTCGGATGTGAGTGGTCGAGCCCTTCTAATAGTGGGGAGAATTGCACGAGTCCAGGTCACAATTGCTACAATATACTCACCCAACAGCAGACAGGCCGCATTCCTTAGGAAAACGATCCCCAAAATTGTGCAAGAGACCACGGGTCAGCTCATCCTAGGTGGTGACTTTAATCAATGGGTAGACCCTGCCGTGGACTGGAGACCAGGCACGCCGGGCCTGAAGACCCAACACAAAGGGAACCGTACTGAATTTGCCGCCATGATGGATCTATACGACCTACGTGACGTGTGGAGGACTCTACACCCGGACGAAAGTGGCTTCACCTTTTATTCGCATCCCCACGGCACACTCACACGGATAGATTACATATTCCTTTCTCCTGACCTTTCAGAATCCACAAGCTACTCTGGAATCGTCCTAATAACATGGTCTGATCATGATACGGTCTTAGCGGACGTCAATTGGACCGACCTACCAGTCGCTGGGGGATCTTGGCGCTGCAACGAGTCCCTTTGGACTGACGCAGCGTTCAAAAATGAAATGGAGACCGAGATCGAAGAATATTTTAAGGTAAACAACAACGGGGAGGTCTCCAAACAAGTGATTTGGGAGGCTGGGAAGGCCTCCTGGAGGGGAATACTGATGCGCGAGGGCTCCTCTAAAAAAAGGGAACGTAAGATCATAGAAAATAAACTGCGTAATGAGATACATCAGCTGGAAGCGGAAGTAAGAGATAATGCAGGGGTAGACCCCACCAAACTAGACGCAGCCCACCGTAAAAGAGAGGAACTACGACTGTTAGAACATGGCCAGGTGGTGAGAAAACTACAATTCCTCAAGCAAACATATTACGAGAAAGGGGACAAGGCCGGTGCACTACTAGCTGCCAGGCTAAGAGAACGGAGGGAAGAACGTAAGGTGAGAGAGATAACAGAGCCCACTACTCCCCCGGCCGACCCCCCCGCTCAATATCCGAGTGCTTCGCCGACTTCTACCAAAACTTATACACCTCTGAGCTGATCTCTACCCAATCTGACATATCCTCCTATCTGTCCTCAATCAACATGCCTACAGTAACACTCGCGTAAGCCGAGCTCCTTGATACTCCAATACTTAAGCATGTGGTACGAGATGCAATCAAACGATTAACGCTAGGGAAATCCCCGGGGGAGGATGGTTTCACGGCAGGCTTTTACAAAACCTTTAGCGACCAACTCTCTCCCTTCCTCACGGAACTTTTTAATGAGATAGTGGACACTGGGGCTGCCCCGGAATCTTTCAAGAAAGCCCTCATAACAGTTATCCCTAAGGAAGGCAGGGACCCCAAATTATGCGGATCATACCGCCCCATCTCCCTCCTCAATCTCGACGCCAAGATCTATGCTCGAGTGTTGGCCGCAAGACTGGAAACCTTGATGCCTAAATTGATCCACCCTGACCAGGTTGGGTTTATTCGTGGGAGACGAGGTGCCGACACCATGCGTAAAACTCTGCACCTCATTCACGCAGCACATAATCTACCAGAGGACCCGGTCCTCTTATCCATTGATGCAGAGAAGGCCTTTGACAGGGTGGAGTGGGATTTCCTGAGAGCAGTCCTCCAGAAAGTAGGGATAGGCCCCAAATTCTGCGATGGGAAACGTGCAATATATACCTCCCCCAAAGCATCGATATTCGTGAACGGGGAGTATTCCAGGTGGTTTGCGCTACAGCGAGGAACTAGACAGGGATGCCCCCTTTCCGCGATCTTGTTTGCACTATCCCTTGAACCCCTGGCCCAAAAACTTAGAGAATATCCCCTGATAGAGGGTATACGGTTGGGAGAAACGGAATATAAGGTAGCGTTGTACGCAGATGATATCCTTCTACATGTGACCAAACCCAATGACTCTATTCCCCATGCCCTAAAACTAATAGAAGAATATGGCCAATACTCCGGCTTCAAAGTAAACAAATCAAAGTCCACTCTCTTCCCCCTCCAAGGCACCCCTGATGAAAACAATGCCAAGTTCCTACCACTCGGGCTTAATCTGGAGCATACAAAACTGCAATACCTGGGTATTCAGATTACTAGATCCTTAAGCGACTTATATGAGGCCAACTTCCCCCTCCTCCTACGACGATTCGAGGCAGACCTTGAGAAGTGGAGTAAATTGACGATTTCCTGGCTAGGGCGTATCAACGCCGTCAAGATGGTGTGCCTCTCCCGCTTCCTCTACCCTTTCCAGATGCTGCCAATTGAGATGCCCAAAACATTCTTCACAGAGGCTCGTACGATCATGATGCGATTCATTTGGCAGAGGAAAAGACCAAGGATCGCATATGACACACTTATACTCCCCAAAGACAAAGGAGGAGTAGGCCTTCCCGATCTAACTACTTACTACAAAGCCGTCCAGTTACGTGTCTTGATTCCGCACCTTAGAGACCACAAACACCTGCAATGGGTACAGATGGACAATCATTACATGTCCCCCGCCACGGTAGCGGAATGGCTATGGTCTCCCTACCAGAGGGTCCAGAGGAGAATCAAACACCATCCCATACTGACCACCATATGGAGCATATGGCGCACTGGGAAAGAGATGCGAGAAGTCACAACCTGGCCATCCCCGCTCAGTCACTTGTGGTCTCCTGGCATAAACGACCATATTCCGAATCTAGAACGGTTTCAGTCATGGTACGAGGCGGGCCTGGAGAGGGTGGGGCAACTCCAAAGAAAGGACTTGTTCATAACGCTACCGGACCTAACCACAGCATTGGGGATAGGTAACTTATCGACATTCCACTTTCTCCAAATGAAGGGGGTGCTAACGAAACCTGAGTGGAGAGAGAAATTGAAGAGAGACCTTACCGCCTTCGAGAAACTACTAGACTCCAGAACGGAAATGAAAGGTCTTATATCTGTGATGTATCAGACGCTAATAGCGGTGGGGGGTGGATCTACAGACCCCCTCAGAGCCAGGTGGGGAAAAGACTTTGGTGAAGAGATACTCCCCGACCAATGGGACTTAATGTGCAGAGCTGCACCCAAAGCCTCCTTGTCCAATCAATACAAGCTCCATGCCATAAAACTCTTACATAGGTGGCATTATGATCCACTTAAACTCTCTAAAATGTTCCAGTCGTTGAGCCCGAGATGCTGGAGGAACTGTGGAGCAACTGCTGACTACTGGCACATGTGGTGGAGCTGCCCACATATCACAGTGTACTGGACCGAGGTCATGGGATGGATTAAGGAGATCGATGGAATCCAAAGGGAGCTCGACCCACTCCTTGCGTTGTTCGGCCTTGAGAGAGACGATGAAGAGTGGCTCCGGGTGAGAGGTCTGGCCCCCCAGCTGCTGTTGGCGGCGAGAGCCCTGATAGCGATCAAATGGAAGTCTCCCCTAACCCCAGGGAAAAACGAATGGATTAAACTGGCCACGAGCATTTACGTGATGGAAACGATCACAGCCTCCCTGCACAATAAATCAGCTAAATGTGAAACCCTATGGATGGACTTTAAGAACAAACACATCACACCTATCACAGACTCCCAGTCAGAAGAACCCTCAGAAGCCTAACTTAACGATGTCACATTCTAAAGAACACTGCAAAGGATCAGAGACTCATTCCCAGCAGCCACGGTGACGACGGATGTTGCACTATGCCAAATATGTGCTCCCAATGTTTATGTTAAATGATTATACTTACGATGTACATTATCCCAAGTGGGGGAGGTGAGTGGGAGCGGTTTGGGGTGAACAGTGTAAGAGACATACCCAGGCAAATGGAACTGTCACAAATCCAAGCCATTCTAATATTGTTTGTTACTTTGCATTGCTTCTCTGACATGTACCCCTGGACGATGTACAATTTTCTTTGAATACTGTTTGCCCTTCTTTTGTCTTCTGTTTCTGTAAAACCAATAAAGGAAAATTCAAAAAAAAAATAACAACAAATGCAACAAGTGAAGTCCTTTACACTGCGTCCTCGACCTGTCCCTCGGCGGAAGGCTTTTAGAATCTCCTCAGATAGTTCTACTGGTGGTTAGAGAGTTCTACATGGAGCACACTTCCATGCAAGAGCATGCCCATCTGGGCAACATTAGCTGGACCTCTGATGAATGTGAGGATGTGAACATCGATCGGTCTCCCCACTAGCTCAGGAAAGTCAGAGACTAGGCGAAAGAGAACATTGTGGGCCAATCTGCTGTCCTCTGGTGACAGGGACATTCATCCTGTCTTGCTGAGGTTCAGGATTATATGTTCTCTCCTTGATGTAAACAATGTCTGCACTGTCCGGTCGTGTGGAGTGCGACTGGGTTACAATTTTGTTTAAAAGCTGGCTTAAATGTTCTGTATTTGCTGGGTCTCGAAGAAACGTGAGTGTGTCTGTTGTTCTTCCGACAAGAGTTGGACAATCTTCGATTATGCAAAAGAACAATGTGTTGATAAGCTCATTTATTTCTGTCTGTGTTTGAGACACTTGGTTCTTTCTCACTGTATTCAGGAAGTAAGAGAAATTGTTTGGCAATTACAGTAAGCAGTCTTCTTATTGTCTTTTGGTTTTCAGGATCTTGAAGAAAGTCAGTGAAATTGGTGAGCCTACCTACCAATGACGGGTATGATCTTAGCACATGATCAAAATAGGTGACCACATCCTTGGCGATGTCGCTACTTGGGGACACCATAAGTGATTCTTAATAGGGTCTCGGTGTGGAATGAGTTAGGATACTGTATTTGCTTCCAGTGTAAGTGTCCTCAGTCAAAATCTGGCATATTCTTTTCTAATCAAGGCTTAAGTGTGCCTCAGTCCAAAGTTCAAAGTCAACAGACTGTGTTGTGGCTTATGCATGCAATTTTCTTCTTCACCCTGCAACTAGGATGCACCGAGTATCTGTTTTTATGTCCTTATCCCCTTTTTTTCTTAGAGAAAGTGTCCAGTTTAAGCTACAATTTGCAAAAAGTTCTTTGTCTTTGTTTGGCTGGTCATGCGTCCTTCTTCCTCGTCATGGATCTCGTCTGCAGGTGCTGTGGTTCTTCTCCATCGCTCGTCGATTCCTCTCGTTGGGGTGCAGCCAGGGGACCTTCTCCGATGTAGGGTTTGATATTGCCGAGAAAAGTCCAAGCTCTCCTGCCTTGGGGTACAGTCTTCCACCGTGAAGGGACCATTAAATCTTGGCTCGTCCCACTTTTTCCTTGTATGATTCCTCACAAGGACAGTGTCTCTAGGGAAAATGGATGGTACACAAAGTCCTTGAGCTGTGTCTGTAGTAGTAACTCCTTCTGTGTTGCCCTGCACCCCTTTCGTCATCACTGCAGCTGGTCTGAAATGACAGTAAGGCAAGATATCATGCTGTTCAGATAGTTTTAGTATTTAGTATTTAGTATTTATTTTATTTATATTGCGCACCTAACAGAGAGGTAGCAAGGCACAGAGGCATCAAGAGGATTGCAAAGCTTGGTTACATACAAAGGTACGCCGTCCAGCTGTGGTTACAGTGCTGGACGCGTAAAATAGAAATGCACGCCGAGGAGGCATAAATTACAGCGATAAACAATGTAGGCAATATTATATACAAGATGCAGGTTGTCTCATGAAAGATATCTATGCCAAACAGATGACAACCTAAATGTACATATTTACAAACATAGTGGTGTGGGGCATCAGGGCAACAAGAGAGCTGGCGGTCGTTATGTGCCGTGAGCCTTGAGCCAATGGATGGTCTTAGATCTAAATTGGCGGTATGGAAGGTCCTCCCTGCATCTCAGGCCCTAACATTTCTCCTGTTGACTGGGAATCACATCTAGCTCTATCTCAGGGTGTCAAGGGAGTTCTCCTTCTTCTCGTGTGGGGTGAGATGATGGTCAGAACCGGGTTGGTTCCGAAGTGCATATAGTGTCAAAGGAAGGCAGTGCAACCATCCCTTTCTTAGAGTCAGCTTCAACTTGGCTATCCTTTCCTTTAACAAGCCGTTGAGCTTCTCACAGATACTGTTACCTTGCGGATGATAGGCTGATGAGAACTTGTGCTTTATACCAAGAAGCAAGCTAATCTGTTCAAATGTCTCATTTACAAAATTAACTCTGTTATCTGATCTCATGACTTCACACACCCCCTACCTGGGGAACACCTCTCTCACTAAAAATGTGGTCGCGCAGGTAGAGTCTGGGTGTGTACATGGACCTGCCTCAATCCATCTAGAGAATGGACACACCACAACAATTAAGTATCTATACCCGTTACACACTTGAATCATGTCGACAAGTGCTGAAAAGGCCCATTTGTCCTTGGGATGATTCCTCTCGTTACTTTTAATGTGTGCCCAGCTGTGAATTGCTGGCAGATTATACAGTTCACTATAAAGAATGCTAAATTCGGTATGAACCCGTCTTCAGCGAGTGTTGCTGCTAGATTCTCTTTTGTCATATGTGCTGGATAATGTAACTTCTCCAGCGCTATCTTTAATAGGGCTACAGGCATTACTGTTTTACCAGTGCTGTATTGTCGCCACAAGCTGTCAGAGGGGTTTAAAGAACACCCTTGACGTCTCCAAATATTCTTTTATTTCTGTGGTGCCTCCCCTTGGAGTTCCATTAGCTGTGTTTGCCCCAAATTACTGTAACTTTCAGGTGCAGATCATGTAACTATCATTCGCTCGTTGGCATGGATAACTTCCACTTCCATGATCGTTTAACTTTTGGATGCCATACGCTTGGCTTCCGTGTCTTCTGCTTCATTTCCGCGTGAGATAAAATCTGTCCCCTTTG
This sequence comes from Ambystoma mexicanum, assembly GCF_040938575.1. Taxonomy (NCBI): domain Eukaryota; kingdom Metazoa; phylum Chordata; class Amphibia; order Caudata; family Ambystomatidae; genus Ambystoma; species Ambystoma mexicanum. Next base: position 995,346,671 of record NC_090926.1, on the reverse strand, counting down.
TGTGGGCAGCGCATTTCACGACTGCTATCCCCACTGGGAGCTGTAGTGCCTTAATGAGTCTGTCCAATAAGGCTGCGTGCTGCACTGGCGTGCTGTCCGGTCGGAGGTAGCCCCTCCTTTTTCTGCATGCTAAGCCTGCAATAGGCGGAGTCACTGTACACCGTTATTTCCTGGTCTGTGTGATTCTCAATAGCGAGTATCAACGCCAATACTTCTGCAGCCTGTGCTGAATAGTGAGATGGTATTCGCGCACTAATAAGCACTTGAAATTCTCCATTTGCTGTGTGCTTCACCACAGCAACGTCAGTTTATCTTTGTCCATCACTTTGATCGATCCTCGAAGACCAGTCAATGAAGACGATTGCTCCTTCTGCCAAGGCATGTTCTTTCACCCTGGGGATTTTATCATATAATTCTTCATAGTTCGCACAGTCGTGTATTGGCTCTCCTTCAGTGACTGGCTCGGCTATGAACATAGCTGGGTTCACTATCTTGTATTGGACTACCTTAATCAATGGATTTGATATGATCACTTCATAAGCAGAAGCTCTCTGGGATGTCAATGTGCCCTTTGGTTTCTCTAGAATGGCAAATAGTGAGTGCTCGACGTACAACGTCATGGAGCATCCCATCACAATGGTTGTAGCTTTCTCTATGGGAACGCTGCGGCAGCTAAACTTTGTTCACACAGGAAATTACCTCTCATTACTGGGTCCAAATTCCCACTGTAGTATGCCAGGGGCTTGTACCCCAACGTTGTTCTCTGTGTGAGCACTGCTGTCATAACGCTGCCATTCGTGTGTGAAAACAGGTAAAATTCCTCTGCATAATTGGGGATCCCTAGAACTGGTGCTGTGCAAATAGCTCTTTTGAGTTCAGCAGATCCATTCTTCATGGTCTCAGACCATTCAATCTTTTCTTTTGTCACTTGGGCTTTCTTTAGGGCCTGAAGTAAAGTCTTAGGCCCTCATTACGACCCTGGCGGAAAGGGTTTACGCCAGCGTAAATCATGGCGTACCCTTCCGCCTTACTACGAGTTCCCGTAGCGCCATGGAGCCTTTTATGCCTGCTTTTTCCGGGCGGAAAAATCCATGGCGCTACGGGACCTTGATGTTAATTACGCCACCGTAATTTACGGTGGCGTAATTAACGCCTTCCCCACTCCCATTATGCCCTATGGGGCAAAAATGGGAATGGGGAAGGGTAAAATGGGGATTGGGGACTTACCGCCCCGCCAAGGTCGGAATGGGGCGGTAAGTCCGCCAACCCCCATGGCGGAGTTGGCAGCTTTGCGCCATGGTCCATGGTGCAAATTGCACCATGGATCTCCGCCAGGGTCGTAATGAGGGCCTTAGTGTAAGAGCTATAGTCGAAGACCCATGCCCTAACGTAGTTGCATAGGCCTAGAAAGCTCTGCATCTGTTTTATCGTGTGTGGCTTAACCGTGTTCAGTATGGCTTCAGCCCTTTCTGGGGTCACTCTCTTTCCTTCATTTGAGATCAGCTGGCCTATGTACAGCACTTCTTGTTGACAATATTGTAACTTTTCCTTGTCGACCTTACATCCTTTCTCAGCCAGTATAGTCAATACTAATCGTACCTGCATTGCTCTTGTGGGTTGCTGCAAATTAAGATGTCATCCACGTATTGCAGGACGACACTTTTCTGTGCAATATTGCTCAAGTCTATCTGCAGGACTCTGTTAAAAATAGATGGAGACTCACAATACCTCTGGGGTAGTCTTGTGCTTTTCAGACGCATCTGTCTGAATGTGAATGATGTCAGATCTTGTGAGTCACGGTGCAACAGGATTGAGAAAAATGCATTTTCCAAGTCAATCACTGTGAAATATTTTGCCTCAACGGGTATATTACATAGAATTGTAGACGGCTTAGTGACTAGAGGGAACTCAGCCTCAACAATATCATTTATTGGCCTTAGATCTTGAATTAGCCTCGAAGACCATCGCTTTGATTTTTTGATCGGATAAACCGCGTTATTGCATGATGACTCTGACATCACTAAAATGCTCTGTTCTATCATTGCAGAAATTCTCTTAAAAATCCCCTCATCTGCCTCTCTGGACATGGGATATTGTCAGGCTTTTGGTAGAATTGCTCCTGGTTTCAGTTTGATCTTCACTTCTCCAACCACTTTCAAAAGGCCTATGTCATAGGGTCCTATAGTCCATACTGAGACAGGCACTTGGTCCATGTTGTCATCAAAATATTTAGGACGGTTTTGTGCCAACATCGTTCTCTGAGGTACTTTTCTTTTGATAATTTTTACCCAAAAGGTGAGACTCACTTCCACCAGTGTCTCTCCCATATCTGCTTGTTCTTCAAACAGATCGTCATCGGTGACGTCAGTCAATCGATATCCTTCTTCAATGGCAATTACTGCGCACCATTGTCGGCCCTCATCATCATAACCATCAATCAAGGCCACCCTCCCTCGTATTGCAGCTGTGTGTATCATCAAGGGAAATATGTGTCCCTTTTCCTCGTGCATCGGTATTCTTGGCCTGAATAGGAATTCATCAGGGGTTCTCATGATTCTGCCGGCAAGGCCTGGCAATCCTGCCATAAGCACATGCATACCATATGCAAATATTTCTGGCTCTAATGGTATAGCCCTCATTTCTGTGTGTTCTGCGTAGAATTGATGGCATAGTGCATTCCTGGAGTTGAACATATTATGCCCTCCTCCATGAATGAGATTGTCTTTGTCATTAAATCTCAACCCAAAATGTTTACTGGGGTCTGACGCCAATATACTAAAGGCACATCCATCTCATATTCTCCTATAGAGACTGGAAGTGCATTTGTGAAGGGAACACGACTTGTAGCTCCTGTAAAAGTATTTATGGCCTCGCCGGACAAAGAAAACTTGCCTTCACGTATGCATGAGCGTGTTGCACCCGTCTCAACTAGGAAGGAATATTCTTTATCCCCCATAATGACATCCACCCTAGATTCCCTTCGAGGGTCTGGTGTCACTGATAGGATTGAACACATCAGGGTTCCCAGTAAGCTGTCCTACCCCATATACAAAGTTGGCCCACTGTGTGCTGGTGGATTTCTCCCATTCCCATTGTTACTTCCCATTCCAGGGTTCAGGGCCTGCCCTGTGCTCATCGTCTGCGATAGTTGCAACGGTGCCTGTTGGGATTGTCCTTGTGGAAAATTCCCCATGCTCTGAGGTTGTACGCCTTGTTGTGCTCCTGGTGCTTGGTATTGCGCCGTGTTATTCTGTGTACCACCCTGCTGTAAAACTGCAGGTGGATTCGCCATGCCTGCTCCTGTTCCTTGGCCGTTCTGCATTATGCCTTGGTTTCTGCACGTGCGAGCTAAGTGTCCTGTCATTCCACACAACCAACATACTGGGGTGGTCAGATCATTTACCCATTTGACATATCTTGATTAGCATTTTGCATATTTTGAATACCTCCTTGATTATTATGGCAATCTAACTAATTGCTCTGCCATCCTCTTCCCCTAAATCCTCTTCCCCTGGGGTACTGGGGTAAAACCGCGTATTGCACTGATTATTCTGCAGTGGATTAGTCACCTGTTGCATGCTTGATTCAGCCGCGCTAGTTATCATGGCTCTCTCAAGAGCATAGTTTGACAATTTCTTCTGCACCAATTTCCCCTCATCACCCTTACTTGCCGCTTCTTTTTTGTGATTCTTTTCTTGCAGCAATCTTCAATAGTGTGCGATGGTCAGCTTTATTTCAGCCCAAGGCTTGGCCTCAATTCCCACCAATTTCTTGAGCTGTTTCTGCACCGGCCCTGGCAACCTATGGAACAATATATGGTAGAACACAGGTATAGATTTTGTCCAAGATTCATGAGTCTCGAGCACCCATGCGTCTTGAAAATTCTGTATATAAATCCTCAGACTCCCTCATTTTTCGTGTCATTATAGCTCCCATATCGGAAGTGTCTGGGTATAGCACTCGTAGAGCTTTCCATACTGTGGCTCTACAATTGTTAAGTAGAGCTCTGTCATGCGAGGTATTAATTGTGGTTACACCAGGGTAGCCTGCTCGTGCCCACACATCGTCTGCTCTCTCACCAAGTGTGGCGATTAGGAGACCTTTGATATCCTCTATAGCTAACGTGTTCCCTCCTGTCATTTTTTCTAACTCATGTATCCACTTTCCGGCTCCCGATGCATTGGAAGCTTGTTTTTCAAATGTTCTCGATCCATGTGTGGCCATGGAATATATTGTGGTCTTACTTCCCCTTTCTCGAGTAGCGGAAATTGGGATGTATAGTTCTCTCTCTCTTTCCTCATGGTTCGTCTGTCTATGGCTGGGGTAATATTCCTGCATCGTCACCTGCCAGGTAGGTACCTAAGTCTGTCCATGTAGGGCGGTGAAGACACCCCCTCTGGCCGTGTGATACTTCTTCATGCGGTCTGACTTTGTGGCTGATTCTGATGTCCTTGGTACAGATTCACTAGTGCCTAATCATCTTCTTCCTTTCTCTCTTGGGAGTCATTTTGTGCTCTGTTCCTCTTCCTCATTTTCCTCACGCTCCTCCCTTTCCGAGTCGGAGATTGTCTGTCCCCAATTCGTGCAACTTCTTGTATCTTCATTGTTTCTACTAATTTCTAATCTATCCAAGGATACGTCCCTATTCCCACTACTTTGGGTGACATTCTCAGTGTCGTAGAGCTGGGTGGTCTCCAGGCGCTCGTCTTCCCCCTCCCCTCGGGGTGTTTGTTCTAACCCCATTTCATCATATATTCTATATATCGTTTCTCTGATGCTTCTAGTGTCGAAGTCCTCTTCCATATTTGCCCTAGACGTGCCTGGTACTGAATCGTACGCAGGAAAAAATTCTTCTATGTCTTCCCAATCTACTACTGGAGCAGGTTTTCTAACCTCTCTCCCTAGATATTCAAGATCGCGTGCCCTCTGTCTCCGCTTACTTTCTATGTCGTCATCGAATTCTCTGCGCTTCCTTGCCTCTTCTCTCACCCTTTCTTCTTCCTTTTTCTTTTCATTTCTACGTTCATCTGCCCTTCGAATTTCCTCATCTCTTTGTCCCTTTATTCTTTTCTCTTGTATTCTTTGTTCTTCCTCTGACCTTTGCTGTTCCTGTCTGTCATGATCATTTGCTGCTCTTTGTTTGCGATCGAGCTCTCTTTCTTGCTCTTCGCGATAAAGCTGTCCTCACCTTTGTCTGTCTTTCTGTCTTATTTTTTCATCTCTCAACTCCTTCTCTTTTCCCTTTTTCTGTACATCCTCTATCCTTTCTTTTTGTTTCGCGTCATCAATGCCTTTGCCATCAAGGTTCAATAAAATTTGTCCTCCCATCCATTTGTTTTTTGCGAATGCTATCTCATCAATTCTATCTTTGTGTACCTTCCATCTCTTCCCTTCTCTCTCTTTGTTGAGAGATGCGCTTGTCTGTGCTTGATCCCTTCTTTCATCATCGCATCTCCCCTTGTCCCTTGGGACCGTGGAGGCAATATTCTTATCCTTATCTTTCCCTTGATTTTCGTCACTACTATGCGTAGATGACTCATATGCCGGGTTGCTGTACCCCATAGCTGCTTTAAGCTCTCTCAGCGGGTATAATCCCTCATCCTTACTTTCTTCTACTTGTTTCGGATGGGGCGGGTGGCCTGGTAGGCGTCTCACCCCCCTCTGAGCATATATTAAGTATCCAATCTATTGGCGGCTCCTCTTCCTTTCCCTGTTCATACATTTTCCAAAGTTCTAGAACAGCGAGGCGTTTGTCTAACTTTTTGCCTGTGTATGTGGCATGAAAATATGTCGTCATGTGTTTCAAGATGCCTTTAGATAAGGACCCACCCTGTGGCCATGGCATAAACATCTTGTTGGCGGTTCCTTTAACCCACTCTGTACTGTATTTCTTCAGTTTGGGTGCGTGTTTCGGCAACTGTTTGCACAAGTGTGTCAATGGAGTCATGTCCTCCATGCTCAAATCTGTTCCCTTTCCTCTTATATAACACTTGTCAACACTTTCGCGCGGCTTAAACAGTTCCAACAATATGAGCGTGCACCAAACACTGCAAGCTCCAATCCTGAATTTTCACACTCTTTTATACCTTCTATTTTACTCAAAAAACATCAATTCATATGCAATATTATCTTAGCTATTCAATTGCATAAAATTTAAATCAGTTTTCTTCAAGAAAATGTTTCGATTTATGACGGCACAACAAAAAACATGTAAGACAGACGTTTAACAGACTAGACGAACACCAGCTGGTCACAGGTATTTTAGCTTCTAATCATTACCCCTTCATGGAGTCTAAACGTACCCCTTTCACAACGTCTTTAACCGTCGTGGTAGTCTAATCGTTCCCCCTTTAGCTGGGATTCTGGGTACACATTTATTCTAGCCGCTTGTATTAAAAGCGTTGGAATAAGGCGAATCCTCTCACTTCTTGGGTGTCCTCCCCGGTAACCTCTCTCTTCTCGGGTGTCCTCCCGGTAACCTTTATTTACTTAATTATTCTTCAGTCATTATCTCTCTACTATACATTCTTCTCTACGTCTAACTATATTTTGTTTTCCCACCTCCCACCGTTATCTTTTCCTTTACTTGTTTTAAGGCATGCATTTTTGCCAAACATTAAATCTTTTTTACTCACATTCTCATATTTCTTCTCTGGACCCTCGGGATCACCGCCTTTGTTACCCGCCTTCTTCTGCTTTTCACTCGCTCAGCTGCCCGTAGGAATGGGAAGAGATAGCGTGGGGAACACGGGTCCCTTCAGGCCCTGGTCTGCAGTTTTTTTTACACTACCACTGTCTACGGGGATCTTCACGGTTTAATCAGCCGAATGGCAAAGGAATCGCAATATTGCTGAAGACCTAGAGTTACTTTATGTCGACGGTCAATGGATGTCTTATTCTAATCAATAATCGATAATCGATAAACCATCCTCTGCTACCAAGTGTACTCCAGAGGCCTCCGGCCAGCCCATAGAGCTGAGGTTTGCTCCAAAGTACTTTAAGATGAGATAGCTGTACCCTTGAGATGGATGGGGGTGCAGATGTATTACTCCAACACCAATTAATAAGGACAACTCAATGGTTTGGCAAAGGAAGTCAGTTTAATGACAAGTACAAAAAACTGGGAGTCATGGAAATCAGCTGTGGTTGCGATCCTCCTTCTCGCTTCAACTCCAATGAACTTCATAAAAATCATAGCATTTATACTGAAAACTCATCATAATTGACGTATAACACTCCAAAGTGAATATGCAATTCTATTGGTTAGGAAAAGGTAACTTTAATATAGGTACTATATCTGTATATGGTAACAAAGTGAGGGGATTGGGTAAACACTGTCAGGTGGGCGTCTAAGCCCTTCCTTCAAAGATCACTACTGTAGACGTCACTAAATGTACGACGTCCCATTGGTTCTACTAACTATATAGGTCCCTAGATTATTTGGTCCATTGTGATTGGGTTGGCACCAACCCCATGCATACATTTCCACTTTGCTTAGCAGCACGCAGAATGGTCAGCCAGGTGCAGGGTACCACCTAGTAACCCGGCCTTTCTCCAATTAAGGTTACAATCAATCATCGCTTCAACTATGTGTCAATTATTTTACTGTGGTTGGCCTCAAAACTGCATCTTCTGTCTGGAAAAGTTCTGATATCTCTGCCTGGGCGGATGACAAGCGTAGGTGTGAACCCATGCTTCTCCTCGCTTGGCTGGTCACATGCTTCCCACACTGTGAATTTGTCTAGTTTCTCTCTATTTGTGCATTTGATTCTTATTCAGCTTGCCACCTGCCTACACCTCCTTATCTTGACCTTTCAGAGACAGGATATTCTGTTCTTAAGTTTCAATTATATGTAGCTACTGTTCGTTCCTGCTATTGGTATGACCTTGGCTCGCCTGGCACGAGTTGCATCTGCCGAGTTTCGATTCAGACGTCACTTCTTGTTTTGCTAGAATATGAATCTCTGCTCATTCGGCCTTTAGTAACCTGGGTTGATTCTGCTTTGTTTGCAAAGTGGAATAACACTTATAATACTGTGCTTCGTTTTTAGGTATATTATGTATAATGGCGCTTGCTGCACTATCTTTCTACTTAGCATTGCAAGCCGCATTGTTTTCTTAGCTTTCTTGCCGTTTCAAGCATATGAACAGGTGTTAGCTGGTTGAATATCTTCATCCTGTTTACATCTTAAGCTTCTTTGTATTTCAACATCCTTCTCCCCTTTTAGATTTCACGATATCCTTATTCATGGCGTTTTGTCTCTGAGTGTCATTCTCGGGTTGTCATTTCTTCTATTTGTACGTCAGTCCAGGTCCTCGTGACGTCACCATTCATCTTCCATTAAGACCTTTTTGGTTTCTTCCAGGACTGTACTTAGGCAATCTTCATTTCGTCTCATTTGCTGGTAAGGTTTCCTTAATGGATACCTTACTGTCCATGGTTTTCTTGGTATCGGTACTTCAATAGGTGTTCCTCTTCTGATAGGCACTGGGCAGAGCTGTACTGCGGCTCTCTGCTGATTTATCTGCTCATCATAGGTCGCATATTTTGGTGTGAATGTTCCTGGTACTTCAAAATGGGCGACTGGAGTGCAGGGTTTATTTGGGACCTCCTCTACACCCAAGGCTAGAATAATTGAAACCCAGGAGTTACAATTATAATCAGAATTTTAATTGTTCTTTTATAACATGCTTAATACCAGAGATTGGTTTCTAAGTGCGGGATCGGGATTCATACCTGTGTTGTGCTGCGGTTGTCTTGCTTCGAAGACAAATGCGTTGCCCCAGAGCTATACCCCCTTCTATTTTCAGATGTGCTGTGTGCGTTGAAATGGTAGTAATTTAGATTAGAATGCTTCAATGGAAGCAGTGACCTGGTGAATTATATAATTATCGCTAATTCAAAGAGAAATTCTTTACGCAGCCTTCTCCATATCACTTGAAATATTTATGGGAACCATGTGCAATTAAAAGTTAAGGCTTAGGCCAGTTATTAATAGTAATGAATTATGCTTGCATACAAATGTGTAACTGAATGATGATGTTATGAGCTACCATCCTCTGACTCTATCTCCCACTTACTTAAGTCACCCTAATACTGGCGAAGTGCTATCTCTACTGATGAAGACTAACCTCTCTTGTGGCCCATCAGACCCTCTTTCTCCTCAGCTAGTCAACCCTAGTGCTCCTTTTGTTGTCCTCTCACCTCACTAAACTATTTAACCTTTCCTTCAAATCTGCTTGATTTACCTCTATTTTCAAAACAGCCATGGTCAACACTCTCTTAAAAAATCAAGGAGCTGACCAAAACCTAACAGCTAACTTTTTCCCTTTGTCTCCCCTTCTGCACTACTCTAAAGTGCTCAAAAAGGTTGTGTTCAACCGTCCGACCGATTTCTTAGATATCCACAACCTTTGTGACCCCCTACAAGCAGGTTTCCGCTCCTGTCACTCCACGAAAACTGCTCTTATGAATGTGTCCAACTTCATCGCCTCTGCTAAGCACTCCAACCTATCCTCTATCCTATTTTACATAGGAGCTAGGCTTATAGGTACAGCTGGTCTGATCAGCGACTCGTAATTCCACACTTATGACGTATGGTGTAATTGTTTTTAATAAGTAAATTTCACTGTGGAATGCAGATTTTGGGATCCTCTGTTCCACATGTGCATGGTCGCAGGTCACTGGAGTGACGGTAAGCCAAGGAAAACCCGTCATACACAGTTTTGACAAAACAAAATGAAAATCTAGAACATTTGCACCCAATTTAATGAATATGTGTTTATTATCAGGTTGGCCCTTTAGTGATAACACGTGTTTCAGCCCTTCCTGGCTTTTCTCAAATCATGGCTAGTATATCACATGTACATCCATATAATTCCTCACCGGGAGTGAATGACTTGTCTTTGTTTACTTATGCTGAACTGGGTAAAATCCCATCTATGCAAAATTTTGCTAACCGACAGCCATACGCGTTGGCTTGTTCCGAAGTCCAAGCCAACGCGTATGACTGTCGGTTAGCAAAATTTCACGTAGATGGGATTTTACCCAGTTCAGCATAAGTAAACAAAGACAAGTCAATGACTCCCGGCGAGGAATTATATGGATGTATATGTGATACACTAGCCCTGATTTGAGAAAGGCCAGGAAGGAACGAAACACGTGTTATCACTAAACGGCCATCCGGATAATAAATACGTATTCATTAAATTGGGCGCAAATGTCCTGGAATTTCTTTTTGTTTTATCCTCTATCCTAGTTTCATTAGTACTTGATTGGCATTACGAGCTCTGCTCATTAATATTGATGGGTCGAAATTACTACTGGTATATAATAAATGGTACAGATACAAGTTGTATACATATACAGGCGATTCATGGAATTAATGTGCGCCGAAAATTCCTGCGCAGAGGTGCCAAAACGTGCGATTCGCAGTAAAAGTGCGAAAATCGCAGTGCAACTGTGAAAATCGCAGGGAAACCAGTGCACATCGATTCATGTAAGTCCATGCGCGAGAAAAATTTTGGATGTGCGCTGAAAAAGTGCGCGGCGCACACTGGCGCACATGTCATCCAACGGCGTGCGCCACGGCCGCTGCAAAATCGCACATAGCGCGGCACACATCACAAAAGTAGGCGGAACACGGATCGTAACACTCGGAATGGGGAACAACGCGTTAAAATATGGGCGTCACGGGAAGTACAGGAGGCAAGTGCGCGGAATGCCCACACGCTCGTCTACAACTCGTATTCATGGAATCGAATAGGGCAAACCAGCGAACGGGCAAAGACGTGCACAGGGCCAAACAAGTACGCCACAAGAAAGCAGGCGGTAGCGTCCCTGCGCCTGAAATAAATGTGCGCCAAAATGTGCGCTAACAAAAAGCACCCATATACAGCTATGATGAATGATCCATACAGTGGCCCTCTAGGACAAATGAGGTGCAAAGGGGTACCGACAAACACGGACACCCGCTGTGTGAAAAATAGCGTGTGCGTGTATTACGGGGTTCGCGGGAAGTTCCACACGCGATTGGCCTGGGCACGTGTATTCCGGGGTGCGCGGGAAGTTCCACACGCGATTCCATCAGGGTACGTGTATTATGGGTCCGCGTGAACTTCCACACGCAATACCAGCAGGGTACGTGTATTCCGGGGTGCGCAGGAAGTTCCACACGCGATTCCATCAGGGTATGTGTATTATGGGTCCGCGTGAACTTCCACACGCAATACCAGCAGGGTACGTGTATTCCAGGGGTGCGCGGGTAGTCTCACACGCGATTCCATCAGGGTATGTGTATTATGGGTCCACGTGAACTTCCACACGCGATATCAGCAGGGTACATGTATTTCGGGGTGCGCGTGAAGTTCCACACGCAATTTCAGCAGGGTACGTGTACTCCGGGTGCGTGGAAAATTCCATACGCGAATCCAGCAGCCTACGTGTATTTCGGGGGTGCCGGGGAGTCCCACACGTGAATTGGCCGTGTGGGTCCTCCCAGCTGTTCCCTCTACACCCTCCACGGCCCCTGCAGGCAGCCCACACCACAGGGGACTACCCTGCACCCCTGCACATGTCCCGCAGGCAGCCCATCCACCATGGCCATGCCCCCCAGCCAACCCACATGTCACCTTGCACTACTGCCCACCAACGCATGTCTCCCAGCACCCCTACCCCCCAGCACTGTAGGGCACCCTCCACCAGGCCCCCACTCGTGTCCCCCTGCACCCCCACCCCCCTGCATCCAGGGGCACCCTCCACCAGGCCCACACTCCTGTCCCCCTGCACCCCCATGCCCCCAGCACTGTAGGGCACCCTCCACCAGGCCCACACTCCGGTCCCCCTGCACCCCCACCCCCCAGCACTGTAGGGCACCCTCCACCAGGCCCCCACTCCTGTCTCTCAGCACCCCCACCCCCCAGCACTGTAGGGCAACCTCCACCAGGCCCCCACTCCTGTCTCCCAGCACCCCCACCCCCCAGCAGTGAAGGGCAACCTCCACCAGGCCCCCACTCCTGTCCCCCTGCACCCCCACCCCCCTGCATCCAGGGGCACCCTCCACCAGGCCCCCACTCCTGTCCCCCTACACCCCCACCCCCCAGCACTGTAGGGGCACCCTCCACCAGGCCCACACTCCTGTCCCCCTGCACCCTCGCCCCCCAGCACAGTAGGGCACCCTCCACCAGGCCCCCACTCCTGTCTCCCAGCACCCTCACCCCCCAGCACTGTAGGGCACCCTCCACCAGGCCCCCACTCCTGTCCCCCTGCACCCCCACCCCCCAGCACTGTAGGGCACCCTCCACCAGGCCCCCACTCCTGTCCCCCTGCACCCCCACCCCCCTGTATCCAGGGGCACCCTCCACCAGGCCCCCACTCCTGTCCCCCTGCACCCCCACCCCCCAGCACTGTAGGGCTCCCTCCACCAGGCCCCACTCCTGTCCCCCTGCACCCCCACCCCCCTGCATCCAGGGGCACCATCCACCAGGCCCCCACTCCTGTCTCCCTGAACCCCCACCCCCAGCACTGTAGGGCACCCTCCACCAGGTCCCCCCTCCTGTTCCCCTGCACCCCCACCCCCCTGCATCTATGGGCACCCTCCACCAGGCCCCCACTCCTGTCCCCCTGCACCCCCACGCCCTGGCACTGTAGGGCACCCTCCACCAGGCCCCCACTCCTGTCCCCCTGCACCCCCACCCCCCAGCACTGTAGGGCACCCTCCACCAGGCCCCCACTCCTGTCCCCCTGCACCCCCACCCCCCTGTATCCAGGGGCACCCTCCACCAGGCCCCCACTCCTGTCCCCCTGCACCCCCACCCCCCAGCACTGTAGGGCTCCCTCCACCAGGCCCCACTCCTGTCCCCCTGCACCCCCACCCCCCTGCATCCAGGGGCACCATCCACCAGGCCCCCACTCCTGTCCCCCTGAACCCCCACCCCCAGCACTGTAGGGCACCCTCCACCAGGTCCCCCCTCCTGTTCCCCTGCACCCCCACCCCCCTGCATCTATGGGCACCCTCCACCAGGCCCCCACTCCTGTCCCCCTGCACCCCCACGCCCTGGCACTGTAGGGAACCCTCCACCAGGCCCCCACTCCTGTCACCCTGCACCCCCACCCCCCTGCATCCAGGGGCACCCTCCACCAGGCCCACACTCCTGTCTCCCTGCACCCCCACCCCCCAGCTGTGCGATTTGCCTGGGTACGTGTATTCCAGGGGTGCGCGGCTAGTCTCACACGCGATTCCATCAGGGTACGTGTATTATGGGTCTGCGTGAACTTCCACACGCGCTACCAGCAGGGTACGTGTCTTTCGGGGTGCGCAGGAAGTTCCACACGCGAATTTGCAGTGTACGTGTATTTCGGTGTGCGTGTGAAGTTCCACACGCAACTGGGCCTGTGAGAGTGGGGTACGTGTATTCCAGGGGTGGGCGGGAATATTTACTCGCGACTGGGCCTGGGAGAGCGTGTTACGTGTATTCCTGGGGTGGGCGGGAAGATTTACACGGTCGCCTACAACGTGCCAAAAAATAAAAGGTCCAATCCTGAAACACGTACGCCAGCATGAAGCAGGCGCACGTCCCGCGCAGCATAAAAGAGTGCGCAAAAAACAAACAAGCTCAGACGCCAGGATGAATATACCGTTCCTAGCAGCAGTGGCCGTGGGACACCGCAGGAGGAGGAGAAGGATAGTCAGGGCCAGAATCTTCACACCCAGAACCAGCCTATTTGGTATGCCTGATGACCAGGTGTATGGGAGGTACAGCTTTCCACCACACATAATACTCGACCTGGTCAGTGAGTGGGAGGATGACCTCACATCACCCACCCTGTGCTCCCAAGCACTCAGCCCCATGGAGAAGGTCCTCAATGTACTGCACTTCTTGGCTACCGGATCATTTCAGCGCACAAGTGCCATAGTGGGTGGGGGTGTCACAGGCCACGCAGTCACGGTGCCTACACCAGGTGTTGGCCATCATCACTGCACACCCATCAGTCTGCAGGCACATATACCTGCCCAGAACACCTGCAGAAAGGCAGGCTGTCAGCCAGGATTTCTACAGGGTGGCACAATTCCCCAAAGTGCTAGGTGCCATTGATCGCACCCATGTGGCTCTACGTCCCCCCAGGGCATCGGAGCACATCTATAGAAACCGCAAGCACTGGCATTCCATCAACGTCCAGGTAGTTTGTGATGCCAAGGGAATCATCACCTCAGTATATGCCAACTATCCAGGGTCCACCCACGACAGCTTCATTTACAGGATGTCAACCCTAAACCGGGACATGGAAGCTGGGCGGCATGGCGATGCATGGCTGCCTGGTGAGTAGAAATGCCACAGCACACGCATGCATGACAGATACAGAGTAATGCCAATACCCCACTAATGATCCCCATCACCACCTCCCCAGGGGACAGTGCCTACCCTCTGAGCACACACATGATGACGCCAATTCGGAACCCCATCACGCCACCCGAGGTAAGATACAACACAGCCCATATTGCAACACGGGGCATAGTGGAGTGCACATTCGGAGTGCTCAAGTCACGCTTTTGCTCCCTTGACCGTTCTGGTGGGCAGATGTTATACGCTCCCCCAGTAGTGTGCAGGATCATAGTGGCAGCATGTGTCCTGCACAATGTTGCAACACACCGGGGCCTGGCTGTGGACATGGTGGTGCCCCCACATCCCCAACCACATGCACGCCTGCTGCGCATGGGAGGGGAAAGGGCGCGGGGGGAGGTAGCCCGTACGCAGCTGGTGGCTAATTACTTCACATAGAAAGCACACCCCTGTAGAGTGCACACAGCCCTGGCACATACCATCTGACAATCAATGATGACTCAATCTGACAATTCTGATGAATTAAGGGACAGTCAACTGTCAGAACCATAGCAGCCTGAGATTGTTCACCTGGAAGTGTCACAATGTGTGCATCCCTACCTACACAAACACCACCAATGCAGTGTCATCAAAAGACACACTTCCATGCAGCAAAAATGAATACCCACTTGCAAAATACAACATGAGAACAGTGCCATGCCACCCAACCCCTCCCCAGCATGGCCACACAACACACCATGGCATGTCATGCAATATGAGAGCAAACAAATTAATCCCCACAACATGCCCCTAGTGTCACCAACTACAGTGTCCCTAATAGAAACTGGCCACACATGAAATGCTCACAGTAATGCAGGACCAACAACACACATTACCAAATACTTACCAATAATACCAATCACCTACACAACCTCCAACCTACCATAAACATGACAGTACGGACTTAAAAAATTGGTAGCCTCACTACCTGATAATGCCAGCACTTCGAACACTCTCAACTATACAGTGTTAGCGCCACGCAAGAGTGTAGGTGCACTGCTTACAACATGGACTCCAGTCCAAAAGTAGACCGCCTTGTGAAGACATGAGAAATGTACCTGCAAATTAGGAGGATGAGATGGATGCAGAGGCACATATCAATACACCATGCAGTGTACAATACAACCACAATATGCACTAGGAATAAATACACAGTATTGACTACAGACTGCCCACACATCATATGGGAGTCCAACGTCACCGTGTAAGTCAATATCACTTGGGCACACCCTTTGCAAGCCCATGGAAACGGGAAGCAGGAGGGGTGTGTGTCACACAAACCCAAGCATCTGACCCAAATTCAGGGCAAGCCTGCATGTGCCCAGCCACAATACAGCGTATGCCCACGGGAGCCACACAAGGCAACACACTGTCAAAAAAATCAAGATTAAAAAAAAAAAAAAAACAACCCAAAACAAAAATCAAAAATTAAAAATGCCCATGAATGGGCCCGGTGGGGTGGGGGAGGCCACCCAGAAGGTCCGAGGACAGGGTGCACACCAAAACCCACCTGTGTGGATCTTGCGAAAAAAAAACACCTCCATGGGCTCATGGCCTGCACGGCTACCCTATTGTGGGAGAATCGCTGCTGTCGCTCTCCTCACCCTCTGCAGCTGCATCAGGAGGTGGTGGCACTATGGGAGGCAGCCCACGCAAAGCCCTAGTCTGGTCCTCCATGGCAGCAAGCATGCGGGTGTGGAAGGTCTGGTTCTGGAGGATAATTGTGCGTAGGTCCCCATGCAACTACTCACGGGATGCCCGGACCTCCGCCCTAGTTGCCTGCATCTCAGCTGAGAGCGTACGTGTGAGCCACTCCAGCTGCTGTTCTGTCCTCGTGTTAGCTGAAGCCTCAAGCTCAACCAGAGTTGCCCTGAGCTGACAGAGTTCCACCCTCAGGGCTTCCCTGTGGCCCTGGGACTCAATAGAAATGGCTTCCCGCAGAGTCTCCAGTGCCGCCCGCCTGTCCCTGTTGGACGCCAACATGTCCTCCCTGTGTGACTGGCTAATGGAGTCTGTTGCCTGCTGTAGTTGTTCAATTAGCCTTTCTTGGGGGACAATGGAAGTGGCCACCCTATCCATGGCCTGAGCCATCATCTCAGTTGATGCTGCCTGTTGGTTTGCCATACTGTATATGGATTGCTCCCATGCGGTATTGCCAGGTGGCGTACGGCCACCGCGTCTGCGGGCACCACACCTGTCTGGGGCAAGGCGAACTGCGCCTTGCTGTGCCGGCACTGCCTGAGGCTGCAGGACTGCATTCCCCCTCGGATCTGCTGGCCCAGGAACAGGATCAGATGTAGCGGAGTGTGACCCTGCATCCGTAACCACCAAAGGCGGACCTACCAACACTGACATCCCCATTGAGGGTTCTACCCCTGGTGCAGGTGGGTTGGACAGTACAGAATCCCTCCCAGAAACACTTACCTGCGACGGCACATAGGTCTCATCATCTGAATAGAGCTCGGGGGAGGTGCACCCAGAGACACCCCTTGAGATGACGGCCTGCAGCAAGTGTGGGTTCTCACCCACCACCACACCACGTCCCTCACTGGTGCCCGGTCAGCCCTGAGACCCCTCCTGGGTCTGCACCATCTCCACAACATCAGCAGTATCAAGTGCGTCATCCCCTGCAAAGACATGAAAGAAAAGAAATGGGAACAGGCATTAGCAACATGGAACACAATTAGGGCTGAGAAACAACAGAAACAGTACTTCATTGACACATGTACCACATGACTATAACCCTCCCATGCATGCACTGTCACTGCGTATGAAGGGGAGGCAAATGGCACACATTGATGACACCAAGATGGAAGACCAACAAATTAGCTGCCTAGCAGTACCATCACACATTGGCCTGTGATTGGCATGTCCAATACACATACATGACACATGCCATCACACAGGTGGCATGTACCCTAGCCATGTCACACATGTGACAATAGGACTGAGAAATGCCTAGTGAAAGTGGTGGAATGCAGACAATCAGCCTGAATGAACACAGAATAACATGCAACTATGTTGTGGCAAGATGACAATTCAAGGGCAACTGGCGTGAGGTTGGGCTGAATGTCTACTGTTGCCAGAAGGGATACTGCAACACCCAAATCCTGGTGCGCAGAATGTATTGGATGAAGCACATGGGTGACCCAAACCACTCAGGCACACACCCCCTCACCTGGCACTCAATCAGAAGCACTCACACACACCATGCACATGGATGATACACACATGCATGTGCACTCACCGGACAATGCCTCGTAATCTGGGAGGTCTCCCACGCCTTGGATCTGTTCCTCCGTGACGTAGGTCCCAGCAACATACTTATGTGGAGTGAGTTCTATGTCCTCTGCCGGAGACCCACCTCCAGTCACTGGAGTTGTGGCATGACTTGAGGCCAGCTTTTTCTTTGCCCTGCGCTTAAGGTCATTCCAGCACTTGTAGCAATCATTAGCTGTGCGCCTCACGAATCCAAGGGCACTTATGAGTTCCGCAATGGTCTGCCAGTGTGCCTGACGTTGTGCAGGTGTGGTCTTGCATCCTGCAGTAATCACCATTTCGCTGTCATGTGCGGACACATACTCCACAAGTGCATCAAGTTCGACCTGATTGAAGCTGGGCTTCCTTGGTGGGCCGGACTGTGTAGCCGTGTCTGGGGCATCAGCCTGTACTGGACGAGCACTCTTCCTCTTCCGCTTGGAAGGTGGTGGTGATACTGAGCGTCCTACGCCGCTCTGGACACTAGGGGCAGGAGCCCCAGTGGACTGTGGACTAGGAGTGTGGGAATGAAAACTCACCATGGGACTTGGTGCAGGCATTAGCTGAAGTGTGATGTAGTCAGGGGGAACGTCAGCAGGATGGACTAGGACCGACACTGTCCTGGCTGGGACACTCAGAGCTGGGGTGGATGGAGCCGCAGCTGCCCCTGCAGCCTCCCCACCCTGCCTACTCAGGGCAGCAGATGACATAGCTGCCCCTGATCCACGTGGGCTGGTGACACCAACATGCACCGCCACACTTGGCCTAGACCTGCTGACCGGGAAGTCAGCCATGGAGTCACCCAGTGCCAGGTCTGGTGCCACAATGGGCTGGTCCAACAAGGGCTGAGCAGGGATGGTGTCAGCCACGTTACCCTCAACCAGGGGGGGGCATGGGTGTCCCTGACTGGTCACCCACACATGGGGGGCTAGGGGCACCCTGCAAGTCCTGGCCACGTCCCCTACCGTATCCACCACGGCCACCTCTTGTGGCTGGCCCACCTTAGCCACCCTTACCGCGTGCTCGTCTCCCAACCATGGCACTGATGTTGTTGTGTGTATGGGAGTTGCAGTAAACTATTGTCCTGGGCAATTGGGGGTCAAAGGGGTAGGGTACTAGATGGAATTTGTACCCTAGTGCTCTAGCAAGGCTGTATGTGACCCCTGGGAGAAGATGGCGGGTCACGCAACGCACAGGCACCCCGAAAAAGGGAGATAATGTGCATGCAACCCCTCCTAGACCACTGTGGCACCCAGAAACACAAAAAGGAACGTATGCGTGTCACACGCAGCCTAGACTGACCTCTGAAGGGGTAGGCAACACAGGGGGCAAGCACAGATGTCAAATACGTGCGCGACTCACAGTCTGCCAGGAAAAATCGCGTGAAAAATACGCGCATGTGCGCGTTGGCAACACCCCCTCCAAAAGAAGAATTGTACACTGTCTGAGGAGACAGGACAACAGGAGAAGTGAATGCTGTTTGAGGAAAAAGGCCCAGGAAAAAGACAAGAAGACAAAAAGCTGTCAGAGTTAACAGGGAGTACGAACATGGAACGCCGTGAAGTAAATCACGTGTGAACCGACAAGAAGTACAGATTTCACCCACTCGCTCTCCACGAAAAGCACGTACAAGGAAATGGCGTTCTACACGTACCTTTTAAACATGCCCACATGTCCAGCGTCACTTCCGCGTGTACGCGCTAAGGCCCCATCCTCCAATTACACGAGCTGACACTCTGACGTGCAGTCATTGGATGTGTAACATGCACCCGTGTACAGGGAAACGCCCGCGCACGCACGTCACAGACGTGCATACGTGCTGGCGGCCTTTGGGCCAATGAATTCGCATACGTGTGCTGACGCGCTTACGCCTTAAGGCCCTTTCCTCGAATTACACGCAGACGTGCTGGATTTTCACGTGCCAAATCACTCCGTATCAAACTGGCCACGCATAAGCACACGGAAGACCACGCTCCTGCCCAGAAGGCCGAATTACTGCCCCCCAGACCTCCGAGCACGCTCCCCCCTGCCATCTGCTGCTGCCTGATTGCCTGCTGCCCACGTGCCCTGCCATTTGCTGCCTACACATCAGCCAGGGGTGCTGTTGCTGTGACCACCCCTGCTGGAACCGAAGACTCCCGACTGGGATTCCATCGCTCCACAGCCCAGCCCCAGGACCCAGTTGCCCACCCACTCCTGCCTCTGGGGTTGTCATGTCGGGCACTGCAACATCTGGCACCACTGACAACCCCCGGCCAAAGAGGCAGAGGGGCACCAGGTTCACTGCCACCGAAGTTGGTGCCCTGGTGGAGCAAATCCTGGGGCAGTATGATGCCCTCTTCGGAAGTTTGCGCGCCGACAATGAAGGACGGACTCGGATCTGGACGGACATCGTGACTGCCATCAACGCGGAGGGGGTGGCAATCCGCGACTTCCAACGCTGGGAGGACTTCAGGTCCAGGACCCTCAACAAGGCCCGGCACCTCTTGAAGGCAGCGGAGGCTAAGGGGCGCCGGGGCCACTTGTCGGACGATCAGATGAGGGTCCTGGAATGCATATCCCCAGCGCTCCACGTCCAAGTCCTTGAGAGGCAGACCCGTCTGGAGTCGAGCGGTAAGTGTACATGCATCATGATTGTAAGCTGTGCGTGTGGTGATGTGCCAGTAGGGTGCAGGTTGCACATGTGTTTGTATGGGGCCAACTATGGGTGGGGGTGTTCAGGGCCATGAGGCTAACACATGCGAGGGCTGTCATGTGTGAGACATGGATGGTGCTTGTGTGTGTAGGCTTGCATGCCAAATGCAGTTGTGTGGGCACACATGTTTGGATGAATGTGTATGTAAGTAGGCATGTTCGTGATGTCACACATGGATGTTGTTTTCAGCTGCATATATCAGCACTGTGTACATGTGCATGTGTGTGTATTTGACAAGGGTGCAACAGTGATGCAACATGGATGCATGTGACAGCGGGATGTGGAAGCCTGATTGGCAGATGTGACATGGATGCCGATCTGAACACAGCGACAGTTGGCAGAGGTGTACACATGCATGCAACTGTGGTGGTGTGTGTACATGTGTAGTGCACTCCCTGTGTTGCATGTGATGTCTGGCTCACCTTTGCCCTCTCATGCTGTTGTATGTGTATGGATGGTGCTGGCAGTTGCGATATGGCTGTGGTATGGCTAATGTGTGCAAGTTGAAATGACATGTGTGTTGGCGATTGTGATGCCATGTCTGAGGTTTGCCAATGCCACTCATGTACAACTGTCATGTGTGTATGTGTCTATTGTACAGTGCCCTGATGCCTGTGTTTTATTTCTCCCTGTCTGCAGCGTCAACTGATTAAGAGGGCGGAGAAGGTGCTGTGGAGCACAGCGGCGGGGATCGCACCGCCAGCCAGAGACGCAAGGCCCGGCTCCCCTCCCAGGTTGTGATCTCGTCGGGGAGTGAGGAGTCCAGTGCCGCGTCCCAGGCCGCAGCTGCCGGTGGGAGGTCCAAGAGGCGGAGGTCAGAGTTGGACTCCTCGGCAGGAGAAGGGGCAGCTGGGACCCCACAGGGCCCAACGGGGGAAGATGGCACGGAGTCATCCAGGTTGGTGGAGGGTTTGGTGGAGGAGGAGGCCGTGCAAGCAACAGAGACAGGGTCTGGAGGTGGGGATTCCACTGGTGCTAGTGGTGCAGTGCAGGACCAGGGACAGGAGGGAGCACAGGCCACCGCGGAGGTGCCTGTGTGCAATCCTGTCCCTGATCCTGTCACTGCATCATCTTGCATCAGCAGGGATGCCCACGTCCAGGCCCGTTTTCAGGCAGGGGATGAGCTCACAACAACTGGCCTTCCTCTGCCTGCGGACGTGGCTATCTGGGTCCGGGTTGAGCCTGTCCTGACTGGTGTGGCGTTGCGTCAACGGGCCATGCGAGGTGACCTTCAGTCTTTTCATGAGGAGACTGCACGTCATCTCGAATGGCTCGTTGACCGCGTCGGCCTACTGGGACAGGTCACCCAGGCCGGATTCCTCCGTTTGATGGGGCTTGCTCAGACTCCCTCCTCAACTGAACCCCCTATGCGCCAGTCGTCCTCCGTGCCATCTTCCCACCCATTAGTCTCCTGGGTGCCCTGTGGAGCTGCCTCTGGCGGTGCGGCCAGGCTGGTTGAGGAGGCATCCCTGCCACAGTCGGGAGTCGGACGTCCAGCAGGGGTGGCCACATCAACGACTGCACCCCAGCCGGTGGAGGATGTGCAGGCAGCAGGAGCCAGGGCATGGGCACAAGCACAGCAGCAGCAGAAACGAGGTGGGAGCCATGATGGCTCGGGGCCTTCGACATCGGAGGGGCAGGCATCGGCCGGAGGGCAGGAGGACCCAGGACGGGAAGTGTCTTCCGTGTGGCAGCAGTTGGGCCACGCCATAGATGCGGAGCGGCAGCGGGCGGAAGAGGCACGGCTCACGATGGTCAGGGTGGAGAACTCCATGCAGAGGGCCCTGAGGTGGGCCGAGTGACTTGAGGCAATCCACAGGGAGTTGGAGGTGAACATGTCGACGGCCCTGCGGACCCTCGGGGCCATGGAGGAGGACCGCCTCCGGGACATTGAGCAGGAGTTTGATGATGCCCTGGCCCGGAACATCCCGAAGTGAGCCGTCGGACTGGCCCGCTGCCCTTGTAAATAGTTCTGTAATTAGTGTTAGGTTTCCTTTGGTTTTGCATTTTTTTGGACCTTTTGGACAATGGGCCACATTTTTGTATATAGTTTTTTTTAATTAGGTAGTGTTATTAGATAGGTTTCATTTCTTCTGTTGGGATCATGGACCCTGGATTGTTTATCTGTATATAGTTGACTGTTGGATTTTCTAATTTTTTTTTTATGATTTACCCATGGAGCAATGGTTTTCGATTTTAATTTTCCATTGGATTTACTTTTGTGAACTGTGACTTTGGACACCTTTCCTTTGGATTATGATTTGTGGTTTTACATTATTTTACGGACATGCTGCTTTCTTTTTTTTAATTCCCATTTTCGTTTTTTTATTTTTGATTCAATTTATGTTGCTTTTAATACATATTTTTTCTTCAAACTTCAATGTGTAGTATCATCTCATTGGTTTCATGCATATCATGTTATGGGTTTTGACATTCACTGACACCCATTGTGTGTATGTGAGGGACATGTGTTCATTTACAAACTTGCCATTGGGGTTGTATCATGTAATTGGCATTTCTAAGTGGGTGGATGCAATACTCGGGTGGGTGTTTGGCATTTGGAGGCTGCCCATAAGGCCCAGGGATCTAGATTGTGATGACATGTTGGCTGGGGGACATGTGTGGGGGCCTTCTGGCAGGTGCCCCTGACTGGTGGGGGGTTGGGGTGCAGGGGGACATGAGTGGGGGCCTGGTGGAGGGTGGCCCACAGTGCTGGGGGGTGGGGGTGCAGGGGTACATGAGTGGGACATGAGTGGGGGCCTGGTGGAGGGTGGCCCACAGTGCTGGGGATTGGGGGTGCAGGGGGGCATGAGTGGGGGCCTGGTGGAGGGTGGTCCACAGTGCTGGGGGGTGGGGGTGCAGGGGGACATGAGTGGGACATGAGTAGGGGCCTGGTGGAGGGTGGCCCACAGTGCTGGGGGGTGGGGGTGCAGGGGGACATGAGTTTGACATGAGTGGGGGCCTGGTGGAGGGTTCCCTGCACTGCTGGGGGGTGGTGGTGCTGGGAGACATGTGTGGGGGTCTGGTGGAGGGTGCCCTGCACTGCTGGGGGGTGGGGGTGCAGGAGCACATGAGTGGGACATGAGTGGGGGCCTGGTGGAGGGTGCCCCACAGTGCTGGGGGGGTTGCAGGGGGACATGAGTTGGACATGAGTGGGGGCCTGGTGGAGGGTGTCCTGCACTGCTGGGGGGTGGGGGTGCTGGGAGACATGTGTGGGGGCCTGGTGGAGGGTGCCCTGCACTGCTGGGGGGTGGGGGTGCAGGGGGACATGAGTGGGACATGAGTGGGGGCCTGCTGGCAGGTGCCCCACAGTGCTGGGGAGTGGGGTGCAGGGGGACATGAGTTGGACATGAGTGGGGGCCTGGTGGAGGGTGCCCTGCACTGCTGGGGGGTGGGGGTGTGGGAGACATGTGTGGGGGCCTGGTGGAGGGTGCCCCTGGACGCTGGGGGGTGGGGGTGCTGGGAGACATGTGTGGGGGCCTGGTGGAGGGTGCCCTGCACTGCTGGGGGTGGGGGTGCAGGGGGACATGAGTTGGACATGAGTGGGGGCCTGCTGGCAGGTGTCCCACGGTGGCGGGGGGTGGGAGTTCAGGGGGACATGAGTTGGACATGAGTGGGGGCCTGGTGGAGGGTGCCCTGCACTGCTGGGGGGTGGGGGTGCTGGGAGACATGTGTGGGGGCCTGGTGGAGGGTGTCCTGCACTGCTGGGGGGTGGGGGTGCTGGGAGACATGTGTGGGGGCCTGGTGGAGGGTGCCCTGCACTGCTGGGGGGTGCTGGGAGACATGTGTGGGGGCCTGGTGTAGGGTGCCCCTGACTGCTGGGGGTTGGGGGTGCAGGGGGACATGAGTGGGGGCCTGTTGGAGGGTGCCCCTGGATGCTGGGGGGTGGGGGTGCTGGGAGACATGTGTGGGGGCATGGTGGAGGGTGCCCTGCACTGCTGGGGGGTGGGGGTGCTGGGAGGCATGAGTGTGGGCCTGGTGGAGGGTGCCCCACAGTGCTTGGGAGCGGGGGTGCTGGAAGACATGCGTTGTTGATCAGTAGTGCAAGGTGACATGTGGCTTGGCTGGGGGGCATGCCCATGGTGGATGGGCTGCCTGCGGGACATGAGCAGGGGTGCAGGGTAGTCCCCTGTGGTGTGGGCTGCCTGCAGGGGCCGTGGAGGTTGTAGAGCGAACACCTGGGAGGACCCACACGGCCAATTCATGTGTAGTACTCCCCGGAACCTCTGAAATACACGTACCCTGCTGAAATCGCGTGTGAGACTTCCTGCGCCACTCGAAATACACGTACCCAGGACATTCGCGTGTGGAACTTCCCGCGCACCCCTGAATACACGTACCCTGCTGAATTCGCTTGTGAAACTTCCTGCGCACCCCGAAATACACGTACCCAGGACATTCGCGTGTGGAACTTCCCACGCACCCTGTGAAATACACGTACCCTGCTGAATTCGCGTGTGAAACTTCCCGCACACCCCCGAAATACACGTACACAGGACATTTGCGTGTGGAACTTCCCGCGCAACCCTGAAATACACGTACCCTGATGGAATTGCATGTGAAACTTCCCGTGCACCCCTGAAATACACGTACTCTGCTGAATTCGCGTGTGAAACTTCCCGCACACCCCAGGAATACACGTACCCAGGATAATCGCGTGTGGAACTTTCCGCACACTCCTGAAATACACATACCCTGATGGAATCGCGTGTGAAACTTCCCGCGCACCCCTGAAATACACGTGCCCTGCTGATTTCGCGTGTGAAACTTCCCGCACACTCCAGGAATACACATACCCAGGACAATCGCGTGTGGAACTTTCTGTGCACCCCTGAAATACACATACTCGGCTGAATTTGCATGTGAAACTTCCTGCGCACCCCGAAATACACGTACACAGGACATTCGCGTGTGGAACTTCCCGCGCACCCCTGAAATACACGTACCCTGATGGAATCGTGTGTGAAACTTCCCGCGCAACCCTGAAATTCACGTACCCTGCTGAATTCGCGTGTGAAGCTTCCCGCACACCCCAGGAATACACGTACCCAGGACAATAACGTGTGGAACTTCCCGCGCACCCCTGAAATACACGTACCGTGCTGAATTTGCATGTGAAACTTCCCGCGCACCTTTGAAATACACGTACCCTGCTGAATTTGCGTGTGAAACTTCCCGCGCACCCCTGAAATACATGTTCCCCGCTTGGCGTTTGCTGTTTGGCAGCCCTGTGAACTGGTCCAGGGTTAGCGCAGACATTTGCGATGAATTGGGGATTTTGATGGCTTTTCCTTGCGCGAGGGCGTTCTTGGGGGCGTAACTGGCGCTGCTGCAGGGTCGCTGCGCCACTCTGCGCCACGGCTGGTTTGGAGGCTAAAATCCATGAATACGCTGTGCGATGAAATGGATTTTATCGCACGCGGCTGGCGCAGTGTATCGCACGGGGACACTGTGCGCCAGCCGCGTGCGCCAATTTTGTGCGAAATTCTATGAATTACCCTGATAATGTAATTCATTTAATGTCTTCAATAAAGAAGGGTGTCAGCCGACACGTGTTTCGACAAAAGTCATTTTCAAGGCAGTCACCCGGTGCAGTATAAGCTGCATAGGTAGGCTTGTTCGTTCGCACGCAAAGTCTTTTCTAGTTAAATGATCACCACAGTGATGTTGCATGTAGTTTATTCCAATATTAGAGAGGTGCAATCCTCTAAGCATGCACCCCTAACTGCTGTTAAGGCATGTATTCCTTTGATTTAATCTCCTTAGTCAAATCCATATAGGCGGATAGATATTCATTGCATATTAACCGGATGGTTCGCAAGGGCTCGATCCCTGTAAGCGCGCGTATAGGGATCGAGCCATTGCAAACCAGCTAGTTAATATGCAGCTTGTGCATATTTCCACTCTACCAAAACAGAGGCGCTCTTCTTCCCGGACAAAATCTCTCTCTCATCTCTTCCTCTGCCTATCCAGTTCACACTTTGACACTCTCCTCTACTCTTCTTCAGCCAGAAACCACACCTTCTCTACTTTCATCTCCAAAACTGGAACAGCAGTTCACCTCAACATCCTAAATATTAGGAATATCAGGCACCTCCTTCCTTTCAACACTGCCAAGCATCTCTTAACCAGTTTTGTCTTTCAACTGGACTACTGTGCCAGCATCCTATATGGCCTCCCCAACTCTGCTTTCCGTCCTTTCGACAAGATCATAAACTTTGCTACCGTACTCTCTTAGAACACCCTCATTTCACACCTACTTTCTCGTACCATCACCAGGCTGGTTGGCTGATGGTACAAAACAGGGACACATTTTAATTTCTTCAACTGGTTGTATTGTATTTGGTTATTTATATAGCACACTTCCCCCACTAGTGTGGCCTCAATGAGCTTTTTTTCTGGTTGGAACGCCCTTGGTGATCGTAGTCAATGTGGTAGAAAGTTCTGGGGAGTTTAGCTTAGGAGATGCAAGTGTGCATGTTGCCGTTCTAAGGCTTGGGTGGCTGGCAAGGCTCAACTAAGCAGCCCCAAGAGAGGTCAGGCACGTGGGTGGGTGCGGTTGGGGGTTTGAGATAAATTTCTATTGTTGAGAGAGTGTATGTGAGGCCAGCTATACCGGGTTCCTTTCAGGTGATAGTCCCTGTATGGTAGTGGCAGAGGTGTTGATGTACGTCAGGTGTTTCAGCCTGGATGGCTTTGTGTGGTGCTAGTCCAGATATGCTTAGCCATAGCCATATTCTATCATGCATGGATGCATGGACATGCATGCGGACTGTGCCCACACTAGTGGTGTGCGACATACGTACCGTAATATGCGAGATTGTTGAACTGGGGCGATATTTGTCCAGGTGTAGAATTGGTAGTCATATACCAGTGGGCCTAGGTTTCACTGTGTAGCAGGTATCAGCCTATATTAAACTAATATGTAGGCTACGCCTAGGTTTGAGAATCTTGTGTAGTGGGAGAGAGGCCTAGGTTTCACAATGCAGTAGGTTTCAGCATATAATAAACAACGATAGAAGATACAACTAGATTTGAGAATCCTGTGTAGTGGGAGAGAGGCATAGGCATCAAAATGCAGTAGGTTTCATCATAGTATATAGTAAACAAAGATGGAGGCTACACCTATAGTTGAGAATCCTGTATAGTGGAAGAGAGTTCTAATCACAAATTCACAAATCGATCCACAGCAAGGCACCACTGTATCTATCCTCCTCTATCCAACTCTACAAGCCTTCTCATAATCTCTGCTCTGCCTCCTCAAGTACCCTTGTGGCTCCCTTCTCCCCCTGTGCTTCCTCTCAAGTCTGCTCTTTTTCTCTTCTTACTCAACTTGCATAGAATTATTTTCTCCCCGGATATCCAGGAAACCGTCCACACGGATTTGCTCAAAACCAAAATAAAAGCCTACCTCCCCATTTTTGAGTTACCCTCTTAACCTACCTCTCATCTGCCTGCTAGCTAACATTATTCCTTCACTTTTAACCTGCCTCTTTCCCTCACTTTCTCTGCCTCCACTCTAGCAATTCACCCATCATGGTTACATCTCAAGCACTGCCTACCTGCACTTAAAGATGTCCAATGCTGGCTGTACTTAATCTAGTGGTGTCTACTCATGTATTGTCACCAATGGCTGTTTCCTTTACACCACCCCCCCACCACAACCTGGTCAGAAAGTTCCTCAAACTCACCCCATTGTAAAAAGCTCACTGCTTCCCATCAAATCTGATTTCTTATCTATTGTACGTTCATTTGTGATTAAAAAAGCATTGTTTCTCCTTAATATAAATAAAAATATATAAATAAAATATGTAAATAGTATTCTTTGTCAAATGAAATAGGCTGCTGAGGGGCTCATTTTTGTATGAGCAGTAACCTCAATAACTGAAAAGTCTTGCATAAGGTTATTAGGCCTTCCATTGAAGCCACGTCTCATTTTCATCCATTTGTTTGATGGGAGGAGGGGCGTAACACAAAATGTTTTTCCGCCGTCTCTCTTCCTCTCTGCCATACAAAAGCTCCAGCATTTTCACCTGCATGCATTTTCATACAGTTGCAAATGCTGGGGATCTTTTGCCCTGCACATTTGCAGTCCGGTATGCAAATAATCAAAGTTTGGCAGCGGGGAGCCCTTTGCATTGAAGTGTTCCTGTAAGGACTCCCGGTCGTCAAATGAAAGGGACTTACAAAATTAGCCCCTGTGTGTTTTACATTATATCCCATTTATCATCTCAATGAAAGTGTGCAGCTTACACGCAATAGGGCTCTTTTTCAATTGTATCGTAAGAATAGTGGTCAATTGACAATGTCCTTTTCTTCCCAAAATAGGAGGGTATTGGTTTATTTTCTGAATTGCCTAAGGGTGCGGGCGAGTTTGATCTGGATGGTAAGAGGTTCCACATTCTGGAGGAAACATGCAATGTATGCATGATTCCTGTTGCATTTCTGATAATCTAATGTGGCCAGGCCCTGAATTTTGGTGATGCACGAACTG
Source organism: Ambystoma mexicanum (assembly GCF_040938575.1). Taxonomy (NCBI): domain Eukaryota; kingdom Metazoa; phylum Chordata; class Amphibia; order Caudata; family Ambystomatidae; genus Ambystoma; species Ambystoma mexicanum. The sequence goes on along the minus strand of NC_090926.1, from coordinate 995,317,845 downwards.
TCAGAGACAGTGACTTTGTCAGGAAGGCAGGTGCGTGCATCTTGGTAGCTTTGGATATTCTGCAGCTAGCTTTGCCGGCGACTGCCTACTTGTAGGGGTAACCAGTGAAGTTGGAGAAGTCTGTCAGTTAAGTGGCTATGTTTGCAGACACCTATAATAAGGCTTATAATAAGGCTTACATTTAGTAAAAAATTGGGTCTAAAAGAATGCTGGGTAATTGTGTGAAGTCAATCTTCCTTCTTGTTCTAGAAAATTATAGCACATGGTGAATAAGAAAGTGTCAGAAATTCAAAACCGCTTGTGTGTGGTGCAAACAGTGCACTCCCATTATTCACTTCACTCCCAGCCCTCTCTGAAATCTTCATATTGACACGCCTCCCCTTTCGCACACCTCCATTGGCTTTCTTACTGTGGCGTTAAGCCCTCCCTCCCACCATGCTCTGCCAGGCCTCTAGTTACTATTTTTGCCAAACAGCTGGGCGCCTATTTATTTGTGGACTGGAACCCGTACAGTAAGTGCAACTTGTTAGGCAGCTAAATTAAAAGTATTGAAAACCGAAGTGACTATAATTAGAAGTGGGGAACGTTGAAGAGAGAAAAAGAGAACATTTTCTATATTGCTTTCATTAAGCCATTGACTAGTGGCATAGACAATGGTATCCCTACAAAAAATCCCCACCAAAAATATTGCTGTACATATGGCCGTTTGTCTCGCCATAGGCGATATTTTTGGGGGGTATAATTTGTGGGAGCGGGGGTTGCGGAGGTGTCCCCTGCACATTTGAAAATAATGCAGGTTTTGCGGGCGTGTCTCCCGCAGGGTCCATGGGTCAATATCGCTGCCAAAATATTGCAATATTTTTGTATCGCAATATTTTTGCGGGGATATTAACACATGGAACCTAGACAATTGCAGTAAACTATGTGAGATAATATGTAAACAACAACCAGATATGCAGGGGTTCTTTAACATAGTCATAAAGTATAAAGTAGTACACAAATATAGCATGCGTATTAAAACAATATAATCTGATGTTATTCATTTGGTGGTTTGGAGGACAAGGTGCAAACATCACCCATGTATATGGGGTATCTAAAACATTCTCGTAGGATATAAAATCATATCAAAATATAATATGTGAAGGAAATGTTCCAAAAACTCATATTCTACAGTAACAACGTTATACATTGAACGAGATCCTGGAAATGACTTAGTGCTACATGAGATGATGACAAGCCTTCAGATGGTGAAAATGTATATCTGAAGTAGAGTCGAAACAACCTACTATCTTTAATCTTGAAATATAAAGTCATAAAGTCGGAACAATAAATATACAATGGTGTCTGATGAGTTACTATGGGCATATGCAAGAGTCAACTAGGTATTAAATGACGGATGTTCTGATTAAATAAATGCCGAATAAGTTCAGTGGAAAAGTAGTCCCTTGTTAACAGTGACTCTGAAGAAAAAATATAACATGATGGACAATCACAGAAATGCACCTAGATAGATGTCTTCTTTCATCCCCAATGGATGCATTGATTCGAGTCAAGTTTGTCTATCCAGAATAAGTCTTGTCGGGTCCGTTCATTTGATAGATTACTTCCCCTACTGAGACACGATTTCTAAGACAATGAGCAGGAGTGGTGTTTTCATTTTTCTTTATTTGCTTTAAAAATTAAACCTTTACAATACAAAAAAAAGTTAAAAAGGACAATAGTCTTCAGCTTGTATACAGCAATGCGATCTTATAAAGTAAGACAGAAATACACAAAGGCAAGAAGTAGAAAAAGTATTAAAAAATATGTAAGCAATTCTTAGCTACATAGTACATAACAATCTTAATCAATTCTTCTTATAAAAGATGCATTCATAAAAGATTATGTGTTATTCCAGTACTAATGTTTAGACCAGACAGGAGCAGACTTTCTAAAACAGAGAAAATTATGAGAAAGCCACTAGACAGAAGTACCAGGTTGTGCTCATCCAGGACTAATTCCCATTTGATACAAACCACAAATATTAGATACAAAATGTACGACCTGAATTTTTAAAGACACTTGTGACCCGGTGAGCATCTCACTCCATAAAATATCAAGATTAACTCTTTCTATAGCCATAACAAATCTTTGAAAAAAACTAAACGCGCCTCGACCTAAGAGCCTCACAATATAATAGAAGATGTTTCAATGTTTCTTTCTCAGATGCAGACGTACAGAATTTACACAGAGTGGCCATACTACCCGGACCCCCACGTATTTCCATTATTTCTCCTGTCGTTAATACGTTAAATCTGAATCGCATATATAGATTGCGCACAACCTTATCAGGAAACTTAACAAGATAAGACTCTGGGGTACCTAAGGTCTTATGCAAGGAGATTAGTTGATGAAATAATTTAGATTTCTCACCGTTTCAATTGTTTCTGCCCAGGCTGAATATTGAAGACATTTCTTAACTCGAGTGGGGTTTTTAATAAGAGAGTTAATGGACAATCCCAGCATATCTAAGGCTCCCAGCTCCCCTTGCACAGCACAGTTAGAAGTCCACCGGTTCAATGTTGACAGGGTGGGAGAAGATTACGAGCAGGTTGGGGGTTGCTTGTGAGTTGGGAGGGAAAACAGAAGATAAGTTGGGGAATGTTTAGTTTATTAGAATTTACCTGTACACATATGCACCGACCACAGGCGGGTCACCCTGCACCCAACCCCGATTCAGAACACCACATCACCATCCGCACCCCTGGGTGGCGACCTATACTCAGCGGTCAAATGAGAACAACAGCTTGGATCTCGTCAACACAATGGCCCCCACAGACTAGCGACCAAAATTGAGACAATCCTCCAGAGTATGCCTGGCAACGACAGCTGAAGACACTGACTCGTTGTTAACACCACATACTAGCTTAAGCATATTCCATCCAAGCACATTATGGGGAAGGATGATAAGTCGCAACATAAGTTGAATTTCAAACTCTGTAACCCGTCCAAAACTCCTCGATCCAACAGTGGTACAGAATCACCAACACACGACACCTCCCAAGAAGAGAATCACCCTCAACCCCATGATATTACAGAAATATTACTCGAGCTGAAAGCGAGGATTGGAACTCTAGACAGCAAAATCGATGGGCTCTCTTCCAAAGTGGACCAACTACAACACAGACTAGACAATCATACCAAACATTTGGACACGGTAGAGCAACGAGAATCCTACCTAGATGACGGCGCAATAAATCTAACAGCTAGGGTGCTAACACTAGAAGCCCAAATGAAAACAGCAAATGCCCGAAGCGAAGATTTAGAAGGATGATCCAGGAGAAACAACGTAAGGATAGTGGGAGTCAGAGAGCAACAGCTACAGACGAAGATGGGGGACTACATCGAAACACTATGCAATGAACTATTTGGGTCTGAGGCGTTGTCACGACTGTTCGTGGTCGAGAGAGCCCACCGGATCCCTTCAACAAAACCAATCCCAGGGGCTCTGCCTCACCCAATCATCGCGAAACTACTCAACTATAAAGATCGGGACACCATCCTGAGACTCGCGAGAGAGAGAGGGGAGAGCTACAGCACGATGGCAACATCATTCATTTCTATCCGGACTTCTCACCGGCCGTTCAAGCACAAAGGAGATCCTTCACAAACGTGAAGCACAGACTCAGGGACAACCAGATCCCACATTCAAAGCTCTTCCCCGCCAAGCTTCGAGTTCAACACAAGGGGAAGACCCAATTTTTTCAGTCACCTGAAGAAGCCAGCATGTATCTGGATCAAGCGTGATGCGGGCCACCAAACAACACCACAAGAATCCCACGAGAGGGTGGGCACGGAGAAAGCCGCCATAAGCAGCAATCAGAAAATGAACCAAAGCACAGGTTTAAGAATAAATCCACTGGAGAAAAGCACAAGAGAAAATCCTCTTGGGCCGCAGGACTTGAAAGGCTCCCAGCGCCCCTTGTGCAGCACAGTTAGAAGTCCACCGGTTCAATGTTGACAGGGTGGGAGAAGATTACGAGCAGGTTGGGGGTTGCTCGTGAGTTGGGAGGGAAAACAGAAGATAAGTTGGGGAATGTTTAGTTTATTAGAGTTTACCTGTACACACATGCACCAACCACAGGCGGGTCACCCCGCACACAACCCCGATTCAGAACGCCACCTCACCATCCACACCCCTGGGTGGCGACCTATACTAAGCGGTCAAATGAGAACAACAGCTTGGATCTCGTCAACACAATGGCCCCCACAGACTCAGCTGCTAAAATAAAAGACAAACGAGAAGATTCAACCTAGCAACATGGAACATTAAAGGCGGCAACCAGCCAGTGAAAATGAGGAAAATAACGCAGTATCTACACCGACATAGAATCGACATATCCTTTCTCTAAGAGACACACCTAGGCCCCACTTCTGAAAACATCTTCGCCAGAGAATGGGGCTGCCACAGATACTTCGCCTCTTACTCCTCTTACTTCAGGGGGGTCGCCATCCTAATCAACAAGACGATCAACTTTAAACTGATACTCACACAGAAAGATACAGAAGGAAGATCCCTACTGGCACACGGCACCATCGATGGGGAAGAAATCATCCTAGTAAACTCATATGGCCCGAACACAGATGGACCCAACAAATTCAATTGGGTGATGACCCATCTGGAATTAAACAGACAGACCACAATCATTTGGGGAGGAGACCTCAATACGTCACTTAACCCCAATAAGGATAAGTCACACAACACAGCAAATCCCCCTTCTAAAGCAGCCTTACAAATTGCAGAAATTTGCAAAGCCTACAATCTTAAAGACATCTGGAGAGAAGAACACTAGGACACCTGAGAGTACACATACTATTGCTGAGTCCATAAAACCAGCTCAAGACTGGACTACCTCCTAGTCTTGTCACACAGTCGAATCCAATGGGGCAATACCCAGATCCTGCCCAGATCCCTATCCGACCACTCAGCGGTGACCCTCGAATGCATCACATCCAGTGGCGACATCAGAAGAGCACAGTGGAGGTTCAAACCCAGAGCGCTACAAGACCAAGTTTTCACTGATGAACTCCAAACTGAAATAGTGTCCTTCATTGAAATCAACCAAGGCTCAGTGTCCTCAGCAGGGACACTCTGGGAAACCCGAAAGTGCTTCATCAGGGGAATATGCCTAACAAAAGAAAACAGAATCCTTAAGCTGGTGAGGAAGCAATTGACGTTGAGCGAATCACGTCTCAAAGAACTCGCGCATAAACTGTCAGTCAGCAACAACCCCCGAAACCTAGCAGCACTCAAGGAAGAACTAGAGACTTTCAGAACTGCTGCAGAAAGAGAAATAAAATTCCTAGCCAGTAAAGTATGCAAAGTAAGTAAGTAAGCAAAGTACTCCACTATGGCAAAGGACAAAAACCTGGGGCACTTCTGGCTCGTAGCGGCACAAAGGAAACCCACAACGGTCAAGGCAGTCCTAGATAGCTTAGGCAACCTTGTACACTCGGACAAAGACATAGTAAAAACGTTCCGCCATTTCTATCAAAAGCTATATGACTCTCATTATGCCGCAGACTCGGTAGAACTAAAGCGATACCTAAACGCAATTGAACTGTACTGGACACGTGCTGAACTCTGAGAGCCACTCAACGAACCAATCACCAGCGAGAAAATTCTCAAAGTAATCAAAGAACTACCAAACACAAAAGCTCCTGGTCCAGATGGCCTAACAGGAGAATTCTACAAATATTTTGCACATCTCCTAGCACCACTTTTGCTACAGGTCTATGACGAAGCACTGGCTAGAGAACAATTACCCCGATCACTCTACATGGCTAACATAATTCTCCTCCACAAGCCCGTCAAACCTAAAGAAGACTGTGCATCGTACAGACCCATATCCCTAATAAACCTGGACAGTAAAATGTTTGCAAAGATCCTCACTAAACGACTGCTACCTCTTATGCCGGCCATGGTGTTGGCCGACCAGGCAGGATTCATCCCTGGTATAAACACTTCTTTTGTAATTCGGAGAATGTTCGGCGTGATGGAGGCCCTTGACCCGGAGACTCAAGCCGTAGTGGTACTACTAGATACTGAAAAGGCCTTCGATTCAGTCGAATAGCCTTTCCTCTACGTGGTCTTGGAACGCATGTGTCTAGGCAAAAGGTTTCTACAACTAATCTCACTACTGCATAAACAACCAACATCTAAAATCATGATAGGCACCAACCACTCAGCTGAGATACACCTACAAAGAGGAACCAGACAGGGATGCCTGCTGTCCGCACTACTGTTCGCACTAGTCATGGAACCTTTGGAGTCAGATCTTAGACTCCACCATCTACACAGAGGCCAATGCTTTGGCCCGCACAAATTGTCTCTCGACACAGATGACATTGCACTCTTTCTTTGAGATGCAGACGATAACCTGAACCCAGTGATGCGCACAATACTCCAATTTGGCCACTTCTCGGGACTGAAAATTAACAATTCTAAATCCATCAAAATTCCCACTAACTGCCTCCACCAGGGTGTTCACAGAGACTTTGGCTTTAAATGACAACATTCACAAGTCAGATACTTGGGCATTGACATGTCCAGATCTACTGAGGAGATCATGCGAGACAATTACGACAAGGCAGTGGAAACCATTCAAACTAAAATAAACAGGTGGAAATCTCTCCCTCTCACACTCTGGGGCAGAGTATATCTAGTTAAAATGACTGTACTTCCAAAACTATTATATCTGTTCTCAAACAACCCTCTCATGTTAACGCAACACTTCTTGCAATGCATCAGGAGCATGGTCCTGGACCTGGTATGGGCAGGCAAAATTGCAAGAGTGGCTTATGCCACACTGACTCTCCCGGTGGCACAGGCAGGTGTAGCCCTCCCGGAGATGGAACGCTATTACTGGGCAGCGTAGGCTCAATATCTTAGCCACTGGTATACGACACATTTCATCCGACCCCATGTCCAGATTGAGAGAGCGTTGGCAACCCCCCACCTCCTTAGAGCCATTATCTTCAGTGAACTACAAACACCTCGAACGCAGCTGAATACTGTCTTTACGACATATACATTCTGGAAAAAGATAGCCAAAAAAGACAAGATCCACGCTAGATTCTCCCCTCTCTTTCCGGTTAACCACATCCCAGGTATCCCAATTACAGCAGAAAAAGTATACAAACAATGGACTGAAAAATTGCAGATGAGAACCATGGGCGATCTTTTTCCAGAAGGCACCTTCCTATCCCTACAACAAGCTCGAGAGAGGGGAAGCAATAACGCACTAGATACGTTCATCTACTTTAGGCTGCGGCATAATCTACAAGCCTGTATCCCCTCCTTTCCACAACAACCTCCCACAGCGTCATACAAGCTCAAGGAGAAGGGCACTTGGTAACAAACATCTACAGATCCCTACTGACAGAGGCAATGCCCACTAACCAGAAAGCCAAAAGGAGATGGGAAAAAACACTAAACACCACGATTGCAGAGAATGACTGGATTTACATACTAAAACTGACAAAAAAGATAGCAATCAACACGAGATATAAGCAGATTCATTTCAATTTTCTGCACCAAGTCTAACACACCCCAGCAAAACTCCACACCCAAAGAGCGACGATATCGGATGCTTGCAACCGATGTGGATGCGCCAGGGCAGACTTTCTGCACCTAGCGTGGACTTGCCCCGGAGGAGCCGCATTCTGGAATTCAGTGTTGGAGAAAACATCAGCAATATTTGGAACACAGCTGAACAATGAACCAGCATTAACGATGCTAGGATTAACCAAGCACCTCCCCAGCTCGGTTCAGAAACTGATGAACCTACTACTCATCCTGGCACGGAGAAAAGTGGCATGTAGTTAGGAAAGAGAGCCACCTTCAGTGGTCGAAGTGTACGAAAAGAAGTAGAGGAGCTATGTTCCCTGACAGTCTGCCCCGCTCTCCACAAACCCCATTGCTGTGCCCCCTCCCATACACAATCCAAACCCCCAAAGAAACACACCTGTTATTTAAGGGAATGTCCAGTGCAGTGCACTGAAGTGTACGCTTCAACTTCTTCCTACACTTTTATTTTAAAAGTAAACCGTTCCAGAATGGTTTCTTTTTAAAATAAAAGTATAGGAACGGTGAACCTTAAAAATAAAAAGTATAGGAGCACCGGTCCCGACCGCTCCCGCCCACTTCGACCTCTGGCCACCTCCAAACCTACAACGCTGGCTAAACGACATCATGTATTGCCAAGACGTAGAAGCCAATTTCATCAAGACACTGCCACTAAATGCACAACCCCCCCGACATCTGGGGCCTGTAGATAGCCTACTTGCTATCGACCACGGATGATTTGGGCACACAGACCTCGACGCTGACAGCCAGTCAACAGTCCTCACCGTAAAGAACAGCCAGCCCAGCAGAGAACTTGTAACATTGACATTTGACCTCGCCTCGAACCTAGATTTCTATTTACAAAGGGGAAAAGGGAAGTCTATGACCTGGGTGGGGTAAAGGGAGTACAAAGGGTTTTTTTTTTTTTTGCTCGCCAGGCCCGGTGCATGGCCTGACTGTTTACCGTATATGTAAAACCAATAAAGAAAGTTAAGAAAAAAAGACATGAAGAATATTGCTTCCACCATGAAGATACAAAGAATATAACACAAGCAATGTATAAACTGAAACGCAACACAAATGATATACATAGATATTCTACTAACATAGAATCACAACAGAAAAAGGCTGCCATCTTTGTTAAAATGGAAGTCGTAACACGCATTGAAATGAATAGAGGTCTCAAAGCTTTATGAAAAACTCAAACTGCTGAATCCACTGAAGCACAGCATTGTGCAGGGCGCAGGCAGGGTCTGCGCTGCCCTTCTTCAAGGTTATGGAAGAATTAAGGGAAAGCTTTAACAGTCCAGAAGAAAACACGAGATAAGGATTCCTAAGGCACAAGACATATTTCTCTTAGATTAATTAAAGTACAACCCGCCTTTCAATGCCAGGTGCTGACTAATTATAAATTAAAACGTGTCAAAGAATTGATTGACCAAGTCCTCAGTGGTTGGAAAAGTAATAACACTTGCGTTCATATTAGTTAAAATCTCAAAAAATGCTGGAGAGAATAATTCAGAACATGGTCTCCTCACACGTGACCCATAATTCAAGAATAGTGTCTATTCATTAGGGCCAGAAAAGACCCAGCATCTGTCTCGACTCCCCACATGTTCTCAGAATGAAGGCGCCTAGCAATGTCAAAACCAAAGGAATATTTTGGCTCATGGCCTAAGGATAAGGGATTGCGTCTTATTTAATTGGAAGAATGCAGGTCTTGGACTTCTCACCCCTCACCCCCATTTTTAGTTCATGTGCTGATAACCTGTAATTTCCAAAACTAGTGCGCAAGGTGCCAACCAATGAAAACTCTTAATGTTGTGCCACACAGTACATGTTGCAGTAACCCATAGTTAACATTAAAGATCTCATATACTCTCTCAAGTTAAAGGTGGCCCCAGGTGGAGCCATCCGATAGGAGTGTAACCAATTGAAGGACTACCAATATATTTTCTAAATTTAGACAACTCCCTTAACCAGTCCCTGTACCCCGTAGGTCTATGTAACTGAGATTGTAATGAGACCTCAATGGTGAAGTATTTTTTGTTTTTAAACCATCGTCATGCTTGAGAAGAAGGAGAGCTCACAACTATTTTGTTTGTATACCATCCCTGCTTTATGTGGAGTGTTAATAAAGCAGGTTTTGCCATTCACCTTGACTATTTCCGTTATTGGGGGCAGGATACCTCAGCCTATCTGTTCCCTTAGACTGGGCTTCTTGGTCTACCTTTGCAGTCTCTTTAGTCATTGCTATTGCCATACGGAGATAGCAGCCGGGTTGGGGTCTGTGAAGAGATAGCAAACCTTCAGATACTTAGACCACTGTGCATGTTGCAGCCTTGATGCACGTGTACCGACAAGGATTGGTAGCTCCCCACTTCACTGGACATAACTGTAAGCACTATGTCTCTACTGGACAGCCCTATTGTAAGCACGGGTAAGAGAGATGTTCCTTAAAATAGCCATATGCCATGCCTTATGTAATTAGTCTGTAGTCCATAGTTATTTTAAACCTTTAAAGAAAGCTGTTTTAAAGACCTGTTCAGAGCGTGTTCTAAATCCAAATTCTCTTGCACTCTCTTTAAAGTTACAATGGATTTCATACTCTGGACTGCATGGCTATAACCATTGGCAGCAATCATAGATCCGTTAAACAAAATCGAAGACGGGGGCGCTAGGTGCCATGCGACCGAGATAGCCGTGTTGCATTGAACTCTGGTGAGTACGGGGTGTTAAACAGGTCCGCACCCGGCTAATGGAAGAGATTGTGCCCTTGCAGGGATTGTGATGCTTTGGTGGGCCCGCAGGCTGAGACAGGTATGGTTTGTCTCTGTGCGTGGCATTGCCACTGTGCCCCAAGGTCTCGATTGCGGCTTCATGGTCCGAGGAGGTCGGTCTGTGCTGACAGGAGGCTGGGAGTTGTGAGCAGAGACGGCCTGCCCGAGCCAGTGTTGTGGTCACTGCTACTCTGAGGACATCAGAAGAGGAGTGATCAGCACCTCATTTGTAGAGGGGACTGAGCCCACACCGACCTTGCTAGGTCTACACGGTTATTTGTAAACAGGGAGGGTTGCCCCTGCCAAAAGGTGTTTCCGGCTGCGTCCATTTCCATGAGGCTGCCATTGAGACATTAAGTGTGTGCAGCCACGCCACACGAGGAAGCTAGACTGGGGATATACACAGTGTGGGGGATCCCTACATGCTAACCTACAATTCCTTCCAGGTGGGGCTTGGCAGTGGGCCCTAAGGAGGATAACAACATGTATAGTGCTGGTGTGAATGCCTTTATACCTGAGCGGGCCTGCTGAGGATGCAAATAACAAGGAGGTTCCTGGGAGACTCTCTGCCAGACATGAGTCCTGGTTACAAGAGCCTTACCCAGAGTCTTTAGCTCACTATCTTTCACAGAGAATAAATATCCCAAACATATCAGTCTTTGTTCTGCCCTGGGGCAGTCAGCACCGAAATGCTAGGCAATTCTCCTCTGAACAAGAGTACCAACAGCAACCCCAGACACGTGTTTCGGTCTGGTTGAACCTTATCAGTAGGGTGTAGCTGTGCCTCTCTAAGAATAGTGAGCAAAGGGTTTACGTCTGGATTCCCCTAGTAATTTAGGGTGAGACCCAGAGTTACTTGAAATATGCAAATAACAAGGGGGGTCCTGGGAGAACCTCTGCCAGACATGAGACATGGTAACAAGAGCCTTAACCAGAGTCTTTAGCTCACTATCGTTCACAGAGAAGAAATATCCCATGCAACTGTCTAGCCTCCACCACATCTGGGAGTAGGAGTTACACCAATGGTTAAAGTAAATAAGCGGCAGTCCAGATTATGATTTTCCCATAAAGAGCTCCAAGTGGTGATGTAGCCCAGGGCCTTTCTTTACTTTACTTTACTTAAGTTTATGTGTAGTGTGCATTCATAAACCCGTAGGCGTGAGGGTGCAGACAAGAAACCAAACAAACGAATAACAAAGAGAGGGCCAAGCTACTAGGGGGAGCCTATCTGGCTGGATCTAGTCCTAGAGGTGAGGAAATGTTGAAAAAGGGGGGTTCTAGTATATATGATATGGGCAGGTACCCCCAAGGCTTTTCTGTGCATATGGCCACCATTCTTGCCCAAATTAAGTCAGGCTTTGAGTCCATCAACAGAAAGCTGGACAACGTAGTCTTCAAGGTGGATTGAATGCAGCAATGCATTGAAAAGAGGAGTAGTCAGATTTCTGAAGTGGAACACAGAGTCACTGGAGGACACCAGTTCCGAGATATGCCATTCACTGCGGTCTCTCCAACAGGAGGTGAAAGGGGTCTGTGCAAAGAATAAGGACTTGGAGGCCAGATCTAAGTGAAATAACATCCGGGTAGTGGGCATACAAGAGACTGCTCCACTGCAGAATATGGAGAAATTCATGGAGGATCTCATTAACGAAGTACTGGCTGATCCACCATTATCCCGCACTTCTCGGTGGAGAGAGCGCACTGCGTGTCATTGCAGATTCCTAAACAGGGACAGAGTCTGCATCCAGTAATTGCCCATCTGGTGAACTACAGAGATAGGGATACTTTTCTGCAGAGGGCTCAAGAACTGGATGATCTGCAATATCAGGAGTCTAAAATCTCTTTCTACCTGGACTTCACCCTCTGCCTCCAGGAATACTGTATATCATTTGTTGTTCTGAATCGTCAGTTGCTGGAACGAGGTCTCCAATATGCCATACTCTACCCCTCAAACCTTCAGGTGGTGCATTATAATAAGATTCAGTTTTTTACAGACCCTGTGGATGACTCTACTTTTTGGAGTACTTGACTAAGAGATGATTGTGTGGGGAGTGTGGTGCTGTAGATAGCATGTTGTTGCTTGTTCAGCTACCGTATACAGTTTTATTCAACTTTAGATGCCCAAGCTTTGCAAGTTGTTTTGTATTGGGTTCTGCTCTGTGGGGGTTAATGGACACATCTAGGAATATAACATTGTAGCCTATCCTTGGTCCCTATATGTGTCACGACTGGGTGTGGCCTCTCCCCCGTTGAAAGGAGCGGCTAGGTCAGTGCTCCTGGCCTCACCGGGTTGGCACCCACATTTACTAGGTTGGGTTTCTTTTTTCTGCTGATTTGGGGTTTTAACTGCAGGTTGGGGTAATGCAGGTGGAGTGGGGGAGGATGGGGTGTGTACAGGGAGGAAGGTGGGATTCTCAAAATTGGTTCACATCATGTATGCTCTTTTTTGCTATATCTGAAATTTAGGATAGCATATATTAGGTACATCCGTTTGGAATGGCGGTCCCAACTGCAACAGGTTCTATCTCGCATTGCAAGAAATCTGTACTCTTGTGAGCTGGAATGCTAGAATGCTAGAAGCTCTAGCAGCCCTGCTAAAATGCGCAGAATTGTGTCCTACTGTGAACAACACAGGGCAAAAATCATCCTGCTTTGGAAGACACACTGCACCAATGAAGTCTTGACTAGATCTTGGGCAGCCACCAGATTGTACACGGCCTTTCCCTTGTATTCGCAAGGTGTTATCGTTATACATAAGCCCCTGAGGTTTAAAGTGTTGCAACATAAGTAGGACCCTGCAGGTCATTATGTTATAGTCTTTAACATTCTGGAGCACAAGCTTTTGACATTTGTGAATGTGTACGGCCCTAATTTGTATGATCCTACTTTCTATAAGCGCATGATTGACAAATGCCTCACCTACTCACATATGCACTTGGTGTGGGTGGGAGATTTTAATATGATTTTGGACAGCAATCTAGATAGGCCTAATGCTGATGGACCGAAAGCATTGTCCTTGGCAGCCCAGGAGATTCATGGGGGGATGGAGGATCTGGGGTTGCTTGATGTATGGAGAACACTACACCAAGCCGATAGGGAGTATACATTTTATTTATTCTAATTTATTCATTAGCCCATGATATGCGGTCGAGAATTGACTACTGGGCTGAGTTGCTACATGTGACAAAAGAGTTTACCCTACTCCTGAGGACGCTTTCGCATCATTCCCCTGTTCGGTGGAAATTTGTACTAGATATGTTCGGTGGAAATTTATACTAGATAGTGGATCCATTGGTAGGCCATTCTGGTGCTTCAAGGCACACTCTCTGCAGGACATAGTGTTCAGGGAGATCTATTGGAGAGTATAAATTTGTTTTTCAAAATTAGTCTCTGCTCTATATTCTCCTTAGGTACGGAGTGGGTATACTTGCATGGATGCCGTACTGGCCAAGAAAATGGGGTAGTTAAGGGTATATGATGGCAACTCGCAGAGATAGAAAATGAGTTAAGGCATCTGCAGCAGGTGGCGGGACATACGCCGAATGAGTGATAGCTTCTATTAGGGCTGCACTTGATAGTTTCAGGGCAGAGGCGGACAGGGAAGTAAATATCTAGCTGCCCCTCAAATGGCTCGCAAGTATGGAGAAGAGGGTAATTTGGTGAAGCTCGAGAGAGAGGTCCAGTTGATATTGCAGTGATTAGAAAGGAAAATGGGTCTCCGATGCCAGAGCCCGACCTGATTCTGGGTGCCTTCCATGGGCTCTATGAGTGGTTATATGCGGTTATGGAACCCCCTGACCCTGAGACATTACATCTGTTTTCAAATGATATCCCTTTGCCCAAGTTAGATGAAGATGCCAGAGTATTGCTTGACGTGCCCATTACAATTACTGACATTTTGGCAGCTATTAAGGAGCTCCCATCCTTCAAGGCCCCTGGTTCGGACAGCATCACAGTAGAATTCTTTTAAGAATTCAGGCCAAATGTGGCCTCCCATCTGCTGCAGGAGTGGCAGGAGACGCTGCATGTCGGTAGTATACCCCTCACAATGAGGAATGCAATAATCTCCTTGATCTTAAAGCCTGGTAAGGATCCGGCCAAGTGTACTTCCTACACACTGATCTTGCTGATAAACGTAGACACCTTACCGCTATGGTTGATCTAGACCAGTCTAGGTTTATGCAGGGACATTCTACCACTCTGAATCTGAGGCAGATGTTCGTAATACTTGCTCAAATAGATCCTGAGGTTTAAGCTGTAAGGGCTCTATTGGATGCTGAATAAGCATTTGACTCAATATCCTGGGCATATCTTTTTACTATTTTAGAAAAGATGGGGATCCCGGGCTACTTTTTACGCTGTGTGAAAAAGTTATATGCGGGGTCCATAGCGAGGATTGGTCTATTTGCTAAATGATCGGCCCCTTTCCAACTGGGTTGGGGTACTGGGCAAGGGTGACTGCTATCTCTGTTACTATTTGCACTGACCATAGAGCCACTCGGGGTTCGATTGAAGTTGTTGCACCGGCAGTGAGGCCTTGCTTTGGGGGGTGTCCGAGAGTTGGTGTCCTTATATGCAAATGATATCGTATTCTATGAAAGGATCCCAGGCGTAACTTAACTCCCCTCACAAAGGAAGTGGAACACTTTGGTGTAGTTTCAGATCTCCACATTATTGGGCTATGTCTATTTTATTCCCTCCAAGTGACAACACTGTCAAGCCACGCGGGTACGAATTATATTGGTGGGAGTACTCGTCAGTCCAATATTTGGGTGTTACTGTAAGTAGACATCTGACTTTACTGAGAGATGAGCATATTGCATACCTGGAACATCTTAAGAGGAAGATTGAGCGTTGGATTGCTCTCCTGCTTTCCCGGTTTTGGCCGTATTGCAATCATTAAAATGGTGATGCTCCCTAAGCTGCACGTTTTTTTCTAAACATTCCAGTAAGGCCAGGTGCTCAGCTTTTTTGGGCGTTAAATTGTCATGGCACCGAATGACACCTAGAATAAAATGGGAAATGTTAACTAGACCATACCATCGGGGGTAGGGGCGCCTGATCTATACTACTTGGCAGCCCAGGTGTTGTTAGTTTTGTTTCTGATGCTCGGTGCGCAACATTTCCCACACGTGAGGATCGAGAGAAGGTCCATCCACCCTTATTCATTGTAAAGTGCTTTGGTGTGTTTGACTGTAAGTGATAAGTGCAAGTTTGACCTGGTCTCATGTACGATTGTTGCTTCCAGAAGGTTCACTAAGCTTCTGCACATTCAATTCCCCTATCCATCTGAGCTGCGAATGTGGGGGCTACTGTCAAAAGAGAAATCATATTGTGCCTCCTATTGCAATAAATATATTAATATTGGCCTATGCCAAGCTGCTCGAAAGTCGCTTGCGGAAGAATCCGTGTTGCAAGGTCCTGATTTTAAATCAATGTAAGCCGCCATTTTAGATCAAACCGCCATTTTAGGATTCGCTTTGTAAAAGTCACCCTGTGAGTTAAAATGGTGGACGATGTCATTCCAGAATACAGCATGGCCGTCTTGACCTCTGTACATAGCTAATATGTAACTTGCCTGCAGGCTACTTGTTGAGGTCGTGAACTGAGACCTTGTCCTTCGTTGACCTGTGTGTAGAAGGATTACTTGTGCAATGAAAGTATCCACGAGCATATGTTGAAACAATGTATTCAAATACTGAACGTAGAACATCTGTTTAACTACATTGTATTAATGTTCGAGAAGGCCTCCATGGAAAAACTTAGAATACACAGTTATTGCATAGGCTTGTTGATACATGTATTAAAGGCAAACCAGTTATATGCGGTTGTTCGAGACTTGGCACGAACCCTAGATCGGTGATGTATTAAGTGGAATATTAACCCGAAGTGGGGCTGGACATCGTGCCCACCAAGTGTATAAAAAGCAAATGCATTCTAATGTACAACATCTCTCACTGAACACACTGAACCGTGCTGGAGTTCGTTGTGTTGTACTGAGGGCCGATAGCTATCTGATTTTGCTCTGTTTCTGTAACTGGATTCAGTATAAAATAAAGTACTTTGTATGTTCCTTTGTAACCCGTGTTCGGTGTATTTCCTTTTGGGGTGCTCAGCCTCGATATTTTGATTTTGTTTTCACAGTTGGCGCCCGAATAGGGACCCTCAAGATTGATGCCGGATTGTTGAAGGTTGACGCACCCTATCGGACTGGGATCGGACGGTGTGACATAAGGGGCCCCACTGAACGAGACGCGACACCTCAGCAGCGCTGCACGACCCGATCCTTGTACGATAAGCGTGTGGTCCGAGACGGCATCTTGACGAGGGTCCACTTATCGAGGCGGGCAGATTTGTCAAAATCACCATACACGAGGTAAGATTAGTTAGGTAAGATTCTTAGAAATCCGATCGGACCTCCTTAGGTTTGGTCAGGTGAGTCGTGACCCGATTCTAAATTTAATCCTGACAATTTGAATTTTGGCGCATTGTATCTGCAGACACAATTATTGACCAGGTAACACCAAGAATTTGAGATATTCCTGGGAAATTGTCTACCTGCTTTAGGGCATTATTCCGCAGTGATATACAATTTTTGGAATTTAGCCGTCCGGCATCAAAGGAGGGATCGCCGGCATGTACTATGTACTGTAAGCATGGCATTGGAAGTATAGTATTTAATGACATTTGGCACAGACAAACCAGACATGCCTCCGAACTTCAGTGGCCAATCAATGGTAGTTTTGAAATCCCTCGCATTGAGTATTTAGAGTCAATTCTATTAAAGAAAAAGGCTAGACCTGCAGCATTTGATGTTTTGCAGAATTGGAAAAAAGAAGCGTTGCAACAACTTAAAAGTAGAGAGAAGCATGCGCGCCGTCACAAGACGAACACCGAAAAAGCACTATTGTATGACCAAGATAAACATTCTGAATCGACTAGAAATATGGATAGGGCTTTCTCACTCAGTATTCAGAAAATCTATCCTTCTGAAGATCTTCATATTTCTGATGAGTTTATTGACAAATTATTAAATGAACGAAGGCCTGGTGCTTCTGCGCCACCTCCGTATGTTCCTCTTCCTGCTGCTTTGCCTCCTCCTCCTGTTTTTCCTGCTCCACCTGTTGTTGTTCCTTTTGTTCTTGCTCCACCTAATGTCCCCTTCTTCCAGCTCCCCCACCTCTTTTTATTGCACCAGTTATAGTGCCTCCATCAAATTTGCCTGCTCCCTCTCTTCCAAGTGGTCCTGAGCCGCTTGTAATCGATCGAGGTGCAGGGTCAAAGGTTGTCACTCGCAATACTGTACCACTGGAGAAGAAACGTGAGTTAATTGCATGGGCTAAGCATTGTATGGAGAAGATGATCAAGCTAGCGTTTTTGCCACACTTTGTAATATGGATAATTTTCCTGAGAAAAATGTTTTAATGAAGGTTTAGGGATTCAGTTATGCATAATGTGGGGAAGATTAAATAATGTGGATCTTCCGCAAGGGTTAAGGGATCTAAATACTCTAGCACTTTCTAGAGACACTGTGGAGAAGGTAAATGAGCATGTCGAGAAGTTATTTGGGTATAGAAAGGAGTTAGAAAAGTTACAGACTGAGGATGACGAGGAGGAAAATATGTATGTACAGACGCGGTTCCTTTCGTGTCGTAAATCGATATCTGAGGAAACGCGAATTTGTAAGAAAGACGCGATTAGATGGATTTCAGACACATCGATAACTCCTGTTGAAGTATATGACACATATAGTCAATATGCGCTAGAAATGCAGAGGAAAGTGATACAGGTAATGGTAGAGTACCTGCAGGATGAGTGTGTAAAAAGGAAGATTAGTTGTCCCACAGAGTTATTGAGCATTTATAAGAGAGCTTTTTCACTTGACACTTCTTTGCCTGCTTTAGCGCTCGACTTGGCTTTGTTGCTTAGTAAGTGTCTGGAGTTGCCTACATCTCAGTTGCCTATGAGAGAGGTTCCTCCGACATTTGTCCCGAAGGTTGAGATTGCGGCTGATCCTGCACATAATATAGTCGCTGTGAACATTCCTGCACATTATGTATCGCAGTTCGTTCACGTCCCGTTTTCACGGCAGCAAGTGAACACCATTAGACAATCTATTCCTGATATTAGGAAAAATCTGACAGGATTCTATAAAGAAATAGAGTCAATCTTGCAATCATCAGTGTTCACCTTAGACAACATTGATTTGTTGTTTCCTGTACTCCTACCCGTAGATTTGTGGAAACAGGTTAGAACTATAGACGACGTACATGGGTTGGGAGATACGTGGGCTAACATAATTAGGCTTGACGGAGAAAGGCCAGCTGGAGAGAGACAGCCTTAGGTGATACTAACTTTGCCTTACAGAATTGTTGCTAAATTAAAAACCAGTATTCCCGAAAAGAGAATCATTTGGGACAAGCTTACAGCCGGTGCCCAAGGAAAGTCTGAAGGTGCTACCGAGTTCTTTAATCGGTTCGAACAGGTATTCTCGGATTTCAGTGGACAAGACCTAGGCACAGAGTCTGGGAAAAGGTTGTTTGTGGACAAATTTGTACGTGGATTGCTGCCTGACATCCAGTCGCAAATTATGTCTTCTGAGAGCGCTTGGCAGGCGAAATCGCAATCAGAAGTACTGCACATTGCTCAGTACTACGAGAACCGTGTCAATAATGAAAAAGATAGGGTTGAAAAACGAAAAGGAGATTTGAAAACTAAAGTGCTATTGCAGCAAATTGTTAGAGGCCGAAGAGGGGGTAGTTCTCAGGTTAGAGGTCAGTATGTCACGCAGGGGAATGTGCCCTTGGGTCCTGTGAACATTAACCAGTGCGCTTATTGTCGTCGAGAGGGTCATTGGCGAGCACAATGCCCCGTCCTTCAACAAAGGTCAAATAATATATTTGGTAATATGGGTAGCCGATCCAGAGGTCGCCCGGGTGTAGGGGGCCCTGATAGAGGTCAGTTTACACAGGACCCTCAGCAACCTTTCTCGCAGGACAATCAGACTCCGAGTGTGGACACCAGGAACATATTTGATCATCCTTCTGCTGCATATTTATCTGAAGAACTTCCTTTTGATGATATTTTGTTTCGTTAGGATTGCCCGAAGCAGGGTTTGGAACCTACACCCATTCCCGTCAATCAGAAAGGTCCCTACGTTGAAATGGTGGTGGGAAATAGGAAACATCAGTTTTGATAGACACTGGAGCACAGATATGTTCCATTGATCATTCACGGGTTCCAAACATTCCACTGTCAGTGCAAACCAATGTTTCTGTCGGGTTTTCTGGTACACCAGTTGTTTGTCCGGTTTCTTTGCCGCTACCTATTTCTTTGGGTCCCTTTACGACCATTGTCCATTTCTGTTGAATTCAGATTGCGGAGAGAACTTGCTGGGGTTGAATCTGTTAAAAGAATTAAATGCAGTGATTTATTGTTCTTCTGATGGAGTACGCTTGACGATTTCACCACAGCAATTTTCTGTCTCGCAATTCTTGACTAGACCTTTGCCTCCAGAATTCATTAATGTACCAGAGAGCTTGTGGGCTGTCGACGACAATGATGTCGGTGTTTTACAGATTGAACCTGTCAAGATAGTTTTGAAACATGGAATTGAGCTGCCACGCATTCCTCAGTATGAGATTTCAGTTGAGGGCGAGCAAGCTTTGAAATGCATTGTTTCCGATTTTGTGCATCGTGGGGTGATTGAAGAAATTTCAGGGAGTTTGTGTAACAGTCCGATTTTACCCGTGTACAAGAAAGGCGATAATGCAATTCCATTCCGTTTCATAATTGATTTACGTGCCATTATTAAAGTTGTGGCACCACAATTTGCAAATGCGCCTGATGTAACGACCATCCTAACCATGATTCCAGCTACAGCTACTTACTTTAGTGTTGTGGACCTAAAGAATGCTTTCTTTAGCATTCCTATACACAAGGATAGTAGATATTTGTTCGCGTTCACCTTAGGGGGACGCTCGTTCACATTTACTCGTGCACCTCAAGAGTACACAGAGAATCCTAGCATTTATAGTAGGGCTTTGTAAGAACAACTTGATACCCTTGAATTGCCCTCTACCTATACTTTGCTTCAGTACGTTGATGATTTGCTTCTAGCTGCTGACTCTGAGAGTGCCTGTAAGGAGGGCACTGTGTTATTACTTATCCATCTAGCTAAGCATGGTCACAAAGCTTCGCTTAAAAAATTTCAATATTGTTGTCAGGAGGTCGCCTATTTAGGCTATCTCCTGCCAAAGGAGGGAAGAAGATTGACACCTGAAAGAATAAAACACATTTCTGGCATGTCTGTCCCAAATACACAGAAGGAAGTTAGAGCCTTGATAGGTATGGCTTCTTACAGTAGGTTGTGGATCCCAAATTTTTCACTAGTGATCAAACCGATGTTGGCTTTGACAAAGAAGGGCATTTCTTCGCCATTGTCATGGAACGAGGTACACCAGCAGTCGTTTGACTTTCTTAAGACTGCATTATGCTCTCCACCAGTTTTGGGCACACCAAACTATGAAAAGGCCTTTGTGTTGTTTGTGCATGAATGTGATGGATGTGCTTTGGCTGTATTAACGCAGGAACATGGAGGGAAGAATAGGCCTTGCGGTTACTTTTCTTCCGCCCTTGATCCTGTAGCATGCGCTTTGCCAAGATGTTTGCGAGCTGTCGCTGCTGCTGCCGCGTCTGTAAAACAGAGTGAGAGAATGGTCCTAGGCCATGATCTAACCCTGATGGTGCCTCACTCTGTAGATGTTCTACTGAACCGAACTCAAACGCAACACCTCACTTCTACATGGTTGACAAGATATTAATTGATCTTGTTTGCTCCTCACATTCAAATTAAAAGGTGTTGTGTTCTTAATCCGGCTGAACTCTTACCTTTCCCGCAAGATATTACTTGCGGCGATGAAGTGCCGCATGATTGTTTGTATACGACCGAACACGAGACAAAGGGTAGAATTGATTTGAAAGATACTCCCTTGGATAATCCGCAAGGAGAGCTGTTTTGTGATGGCTCCTGCTTCAAACTTCCGGATGGTACATCCACAGCTGCTTATGCGATCACTACATTGCGCACGGTTGTGGAAACTAAGAGAATCACGCATAATTCTGCACAGGCCGCAGAGATTGTAGCATTGACCCGAGCTTGTGAACTTTCCGAAGGGCTTGCAGTAAATATATATACTGATAGTCAGTACGCCTTTGGGGTGGTTCACAACTTTGGGTGACTTTGGTCAGAGAGAGGGTTCCTAACTTCGCATGGCACCAAAATTCAACATGGCTCCCTAATAGTACAACTACTCTCAGCGCTTGTGCTCCCTACTCGGTCAGCAGTTATGAAATGTGCAGCACATCGAAAGATTACAGATGATATAGGGAAAGGGAATGCTTTTGCTGATCAGATAGCTAGGCAAACTGCTACTGATCTCCTTACGGAGATGTATGTTTCAAGAGAGACTGTAGATGCTTACGAAATGGATGAAGGGTGTTGGGTCTGTACGGGATATCCAAGCTGATGCCACGTTAGAAGAATCCAAAAGGTGGGCTGAAGGCTTGGGGAAACTTGACGATGACGGGTGTTGGGTGGACATAGTAGAAGGGAACTGTCTACTCCCTGACGCGTATGTCATGATGATGGTCATCATGGCCCATGGTCCTACGCATGTATGTGCTCAGAAGATGACGAAAATGTTTGGGTAAATGACAAAATTTTGAAAATTGCCCAGCGCTACATCCGGGAATGCATGATTTGCCTGCAACACAGCGTGGGAAAGGGGACAGTAACTACAAGGGGTAGTTTTGTGCCACCCTCTGTCCCCTTTGAAGTGATCCACTTTGATTTTATTGAAATGGAACGATGCGATAATAAGAAATATGTAGTGGTGGTTATCTGTCCTTTTAGTAAATGGGTTGAGGCTTTCCCTGTTAAAGATGCTACAGCCATGACTGCTGCAAAAATCATGTTAAAAGAATACTTCCCGAGGTTCGGTTTGCCAAGAGTTATTTGGTCGGACAATGGTCCACATTTTATGGCTGCTGTAATTCTGCAGATATGTACAGCATTACGAATTGACAACTGTTCCATTCGGCCAGACATGCTCAGAGCGCCAGACTAGTAGAAAGAAAGACACAACGGTATCATCAAGAACAAGCTCGCTAAGACGTGTGCCGGCACCAAATTAAAATGGCCGGATGCCTTACCGATGGTGTTGTTATCGATGCACACAACCCCTCAAACTAAGACTGGGCTCTCTCCATTTGAGGTGATAATGGGGAGACCTGCCAATATTTGGAACCTTCCTAAATGTAACTCATTAAGAAATGTTGAAAATTTATTACTTTCAGATTATTGTAGCCAGTTGACTAAAACCTGTATTTGATTTATCACCAGGTACGAGAAGCTTTACCTGTGCGATACGAGGGCCCGGGCCACAGCATACGGCCTGGATGTTGGGTGCTCGTCAAATCTTTCGAGCGCTCGTCTTGCCTCGTGCCTCGTTGGCATGGGCCATTCCAAGTCCTGTTGGTCACCCAGACAGCGGTGCGGGTCGCTGGGAGAAAGAACTGGATCCACGCGTCCCACGTCAAGAAACTTCCTCACCCTGCGCCACACGTTACAGAAGAAGCAGAGCCCCTCGCTGACACTGCAACCAATGATCCCAAAGCAGTAAGTAGCACTGAGAGTGTGTCGGAGAATCTCTCTGAGCCCGTGAGGCTTGGGGAAGCTGCCATTTTGTCTCCACACTCTCCACAAATTTTGCATCCGGAAACTGCTATTTCGAATTCAGCACCTTTACTTGCTCCCGACGCGTTGCTTCCAGCAGGAAGTGACGACATATTGTTTCCGGATCAATCAGTACCGGGAAAAGTAAGGTACAATCTACGACCACGAAAATAGACTTACGGCACGGTTTTGCTGTGCATCTAATAGACTTACGGCACGGTTTTGCTGTGCTTCTAATAGACTTACGGTACGGTTTTGCTGTGCATCTGATAGACTTACGGCAGGGTTTTGCTGTGCATCTAATAGACTAACGGCACGGTTTTGCTGTGCATCTGATAGACTTACGGCACGGTTCGGCTGTGCATTTGAAGAAGAAAAGGATCATCGAGGGCTTGTTTTGCCCAAATTTGAGAAAAGGGGATTCTGTTGGCTAGGGTTGTGGAAGGACTAAGAAGTCGCTCGACCGGGAGGTCGCCAGCAACGAACTTTGGGGTATCCATTTGAAGACTACGATGCCCGCCACCGCTACCGCTCGTATGGGACTTGTAAATAAGGGGGTGACCAACCGGGACAATGGACAAAATGCCTGGGCCCTGAAAATGTATTGCTGTATTTTTATAATGATATTTGGGTTTTTAATAGTCGCTGCCTTAGGATTGTGGTACCTAGAGGAAACTCATTCTTTAGAACTTTTGTTGCCCACTGAAAGTGCACCTATTGTTCCTACTCCCTTTGTACATTTGCATACTCTATCCACTAGGGATTCTCAGCACAGACAAAAGTACCACAATAATACTCTATTGCTTATCATGAACGCTACGCATGCCATTTTTAATAGATTGAACTGTTGGGTCTGCTCACATTTACCACAACACGGTGATAAGGGGCTAGGTTGGTATATTCATCGTTTACCTTTGACAACTGCTTGCTTTGCTTCTCTTAGAGCACTGTTCTTTGGCCGGTGGAATGATAGCATCTCAGGGAACTTTGATGGCATCAATTTGAATAGTTTTGAAAAAAAGTGTTTTGACTCCCCTGGGATGCTCGCTTTTCGCAAACAGGAGTAAACCGAATGTTGCTTCTATTAGGCCTTCTTATAATCTGTCTCGTCCTTTCCAATCTTTGATTTCCTTTAAGATGGCTCCAATAGGCAATAAGGATGCCATGCCTCCTTCTTACACTGTTAACCATAGCACCAATTCAGTTTCTTTTTGCATACAGAGGAATGGAACTCAGTCAATGGGAAATGTTCTAGGTTGTGCCAACGTTGCAAATTTGACTGGGGAAAACAGACCTTTGTATGTAGGCGAACCTGTCTACTTTGTCTTTGGTAATGTAGCATTCCCATGGTTGCCCAGGGATTGGCAGGGAACCTGTTATTTAGGGATCCTGTTACCTGGGGTGTTTATAGCTAGTACAAGAGAAGTTTTGAAGGCTCATCCACGGGGGGACGAGAATGGTGACACCCCAGCACAAATCTTGGGAGATATGGCCAAATCAGTTGTGCCATTTTGGGGGCAGATAGCGAATTCAGAAGATATCAGAAAACTAGTGAGAGTACTGGAGAGAACCATCAACCGGACCACGGACATACTCTATAATATGACGTTAGAACAAAAGGTGATAAGATTAGTAGCACTTCAAAACCGAATGTTATTCTAGCTGAGCCTGGTGGAGTGTGTAAATTAGTGGGGTCCGCTTGCTGTGTTTTCGTGCCAGATTCCCCCCCCAACTATCTTCAAGGCA
Source organism: Ambystoma mexicanum (assembly GCF_040938575.1). NCBI lineage: Eukaryota > Metazoa > Chordata > Amphibia > Caudata > Ambystomatidae > Ambystoma > Ambystoma mexicanum. Next base: position 995,292,977 of record NC_090926.1, on the reverse strand, counting down.
ATACAGAATCTGCACGTCCTTAGTTCAGAAGTGCATGTTCCCGAGGGAAACTGGGATCTAAGCGCTTGGTTCTGGGACTTCTTGCGATTTTGGGGTTGGAAGGTACTTTTGGTCTTGCTAATTATTTTGGGAATCCTGTTGTTTCTTTGTTGCTGTATTCAGTGTCTGCTTGGTATGTGTTCGATGCTAGGGGGATGTTGCGCACAAGCAATAAGTTCGATAGGACATAAAATGTATGCCCCGGATAAAACTTCCAAAGAATATGTGTTGAAAGATATTTTAGCATATGACCTAATGGCAATAGATATTTCCGATAGTGATTCAGGGTGCATGGACGATGATGCATGGAGTTATTTGCAAGGAGATCCAAAGTAGTTTTTAGCATTTGGCATAGGCCAAAAGGAGGGTTTGTCAAAAGAGAAATCATATTGTGCCTCCTATTGCAATAAATATATTAATATTGGCCTACGCCAAGCTGCTCGAAAGTCGCTTGCGAAAGAATCCGTGTTGCAAGGTCCTGATCTTAAATCAATGTAAGCCACCATTTTAGGTCAAACCGCCCTTTTAGGATTCGCTTTGTAAAAGTCACAGTGTGAGTTAAAATGGTCGATGATGTCATTCCAGAATACAGCATGGCCATCTTGACCTCTGTACATAGCTAATATGTAACTTGCCTGCAGGCCACTTGTTGAGGTTGTGAACTGAGACCTTGTCCTTCGTTGACCTGTGTGTAGAAGATTTACACGTGCAATGAAACTAATCCACGAGCATATGTTGAAACAATATATTCAAATACTGAACATAGAACATCTGTTTAACTACATTGTATTAATGTTTGAGAAGGCCTGCATGGAAAAACTTAAAATACACAGTTATTGCATAGGCTTGTTGATACATGTATTAAAGGCAAACCAGTTATATGCGGTTGTTCAAGACTTGGCACGAACCCTAGATCGGTGATGTATTAAGTGGAATATTAACTCGAAGTGGGGCTGGACATCGTGCCCACCAAGTGTATAAAAAGCGAATGCATTCTAATGTACAACATCTCTCACTGAACACACTGAACCGCGCTGGAGTTTGTTGTGTTGTACTGAGGGCCGATAGCTATCTGATTTTGCTCTGTTTCTGTAACTGGATTCAGTATAAAATAAAGTACTTTGTATGTTCCTTTGTAACCCGTGTTCGGTGTATTTCCTTTTGGGGTACTCAGCCTCGATATTTTGATTTTGTTTTCACACTACAGTGCTTGAATCTGGCATGTGATACTGCAAATGTGGGTGCTTGGTCGCAATTAGGAATTTGTATCCAAGAAGCAGGTGGATGCTACGTTTGGACAGGATTTTAGATGGGCCTTTCAGTACTTTAGGCTCTGGGCGGCTTTTCGTATCTGGACACCATGTGTTCTGTTAAAAGTTCTGATTCTGTTAGAAGTTCCAATTCTACAGTACATAATAAACTTGGCTAATGCGAAAAGAATCGTTTCTACCCTATACCAGATGAAGTAGAAGGCTACCCCTGCTGAGGATCTGTCCTGTAGATCAAGCTGGGGCAAGGATGCTGGGATAGAACAAGATGATGGACTGTGGGTATATATGTGGAAAGTGCCTCTGTACATGGAAATTAAAAATCATGCTTCGAGTATCTCTGTCTCCCACTCAGCAAATTAAGTTTGATAAATTGGCTGATGGACGGTTTCCCAGATTTAAGGTGACGTGCAGATTTTATACATATGATCTGGGCGTGCCCGAAACTCCCGGATTTTTGGGATCAAGTGGTGGGTATTATGGGCCAAATGATTGGACAGGTAGTTTCACCTGATCTACAATGCCTAGGCTTGCCAAAGGTGGGTTGACACTGGTCTATATCTCCAAAATTGTCACAGTTGATCTTGTGGTGTTCTAGAGGATAGTTTTTTTTCATTCTTTTCAGCCGGGTATAGAATGGGGAAATCTAAATAGTGTATTTGCTCACCCTCTGAGATGCGACAGTGTAACTTTAAAGCATTTGTTCAACACCTGCACAATGTATATCTGGGTTGCATGGGGTCAGGCAGTTTATTCTCTTTAAGAAAACTCCAAACCTTTGGGTTGTGTTGTACCGTTGCTCACCACTCATGCTCCCAGATACTGACAACACAAACTCCCTGGCTGGATAGGAAAGTATGTTTCAACAGGGAATGTCTATACAACTGCTGGTAAGTAGTACCTGTCAGAGTATTGGAACCCCCGGCGGAGTAACATTCAAGACACCTGTGATAAAAACACCCTTAACCAAAGCATATCTGTCCAGCCAATATGCACTGTTTCTCACGGCTACCAGTTAGGCCTGTTGTATTGCAATCTTTTCGATCTCTCTTATATATAATTGCTGTGGAATAATGTTTTTGACACCTGTGGTATGATCCCGGGGCAGCAGCGTGATTATTTCTGGCTTTAGGTACTGAAACTAGCCAGCGTGACACTTTTAAAAGGATCGATGTATGAAACATGCAAGACACTCTGTATAGGTGTTTCCTCCCGTATCGTTTGAATGATTCCTTCCCTGAACAACCTGGCGATTATCACACACCCACTCTACAAGATTAACACTGCTGTTCTGAGATTCAACATCATGATCAATGCATGTGTTTGTGTCATTTACAATAACGATACTAACTGCCCCACCATCTTGAATGTTAGTGGGGCAGCATGGGGGTTATCACACACATATTCTGAATCTTTGACACAGTTCTTTTGAGTTTCCTTATCAGCCCCTCAGAGTACCCAGTGCTGCATCTATAATAATTAATAATTAATCATTAATAATTTAGCATTTAATAATAATTCTGGCTATACAATATGACTGCACACCATCATTAATAAGCCTATAACAAGACCCCACAAATACATCCTCATCCTCCCACGGGCTGATCTTTTTCTTCCTGAGGGATATCAGGCTCATATTGGTAAACAGATCCTATATGTGCTGGCGAATGTTAGCCCTGGGGTCTGGTGGTGTCATTGACAGTATTTGCAATAATTTGATCTTTAAACTTATCTATAATTATTTCTAATTCACAACTAATATTTGTTAGACTTTGCCCATCAGTTCGCAGTGTATACTGTGTTTTAGCAATCAAGGTATTAAATGCCATCACAGCGTTATCATCGTGGATGATTACCACAGTTTGGGCTGTCATCGCTATGTTGAACAGGCTTGTGTGCCACCCGGCTATAGCAGTCGTCTATTGTTGCTATAGCCTGAAGACCAGGTGCATCAGTATAGGCAGCAGCAATACCATTTGGCAGCATAACAACTCCTGTCCCACTGCTAGGTGCATGTTTATTTCTTTTACAGCTGAAGCGTGTCCCTTTAAACATTGCCTCTACTTCAACAACACGTTCATTTGTAGCATCGTTCTGTACCAGGGCTTAAGGCTTTTGTCTTTTGTAAGAGTGGGCAGTTAAAACAGCTTTTATATCTACACACCCTAGTTCTTTTTTAAGCTCCATTCTCACCTGTGGTTGTTGAATGCTCTCGAATGATCGTTTTAAGCCGCCCTGCATGATGGCACAGTACTTGCAAGTTGTCCCAACCCTATTCCCAGACATCCATCAGCATGTGGCACATTTAAAGGAACTGTTGATCTACAATGATTGGGTATTGTCATTTTAGGACACCGATCAGTGCTTGACATAATAACATACAGTGGCATTGTAGGGTGTCCGGTTCCAGGGCCCCTTGATGAAGCTGAAGGCTGCGACCTGCAGCGTCCCCATGATGCAGATCAGCTCCCAGGGAAAAGGCCCTCTGATCTGTTGTGGGGACCCCAGTTTCAAGGGTCCTTGGTGAAAGAATAATGCTGTGACCTGCAGCGTCCACATGATGCAGATCAGCACCCATGGATAAGACACTGATCTGTTGTAGGGGCCCCAGATCCAGTGGCCCTTAGTATATTATAAAGAAATTAGGGTCAGCTGTAGCATTCGCTACACTGCAGCTGTAGCCAAGAGGCACCAAAGGTACTCTTTGACTTCTTTAAACAGATCTAGGATTCCTCTCAATGAGTAGGCTTCATTTCATGTTGTTAGCTCCAGTCTGCGGATCCCCCATTGACAGCCGTGCAGCCCCACTAATGGAATCCATTATGCATTAAGAGAGTACATGAGAATTTGGAACGAGTTGTGCCTTGAAACACATGGTAAATACCCAATAAATATAATAAAAATAAAATGACTTCTGTCTATATTTTTATGGCTGTGACACCCAGAGTATGAAATCCATTGTAACTTTAAAGAGAGTACAAGAGAGTTTGGATTTAAAACATGCTCTGAACATGCCAATAAAACAGCCATCTTTAAAAGTTCAAAATAGCTATAGAGTACAGACTAAAACAATAAGGCATGGCATATGGATATTTCAAGAAACATCTCTCTTACCCGTGCTTACAATAGGGCTGTCCAGTAGAGTCATAGAGCTCATGTCTTACAGTTATGTCCAGTGAAGTGGGGAACCACAAATCCATATCTAACCATGTGCGCCAGGGCTGCGTCATGCACAGCAGTCAAAGGCTCCGAAGGCTTGTTTTCTCTTCACAGACTCCAACCTGGCTGCTAGCTCCTTATGGCAATAGCAATGCCTAAAGAGACATAAAAGGTCTCAATTTTAAGATACAATCTCAACATGTCTGTCGCTTTTGGATCTTGACCCTGGGGTTGGAGATGCGAGGGAGGATCATGTGGGTGGAAGGTCCTTGGTTATTGGGGAGAGGATATTCGCTGGCGAGACATGGTGTCCCCCTTCACTGATGAGACCCAAATTCACACTCCACCTGCATTTATGGGATATTGCAGATCCTCTCTCCTCATTTTTCCACATTCATACCATGAAATGATATAATATGATATTTAATTTATAACGCGGCTGTACACAAGTGTTTCTAGGCTCCACAAGACAAGGGAGGGGAGACAGAGGGAAGACAAGACAAACAATCCTACTAGGCCTTGTGACATTCGGATCATGCAATTGTGATAACGAGAAATGCAGGGGGATGGGAGAGGTGGAGGTTCAGGGAAAGGGGTAGGGGGAAGTGCGATTAGGGCAGCAACTCTCTGAGTAAGTGCAGCCGGGCAGCGGAACTCTGGGTAAGTGCAAGGAGGCAGGGGGGCTGAAGGGGTTACAGTTGCAGCCCCTAAGTGTGTGGTAGGCCAGGAGGCAGTGCAAGGAAGACTGGTCAAGGAGGAGCCTGGTACCCAGTGAGACTCTGATGTTACCAAGTAGTCGGTCGGCGAAGCAGACAGGTAAGTTAGCAAGGAAGCAAGAGAGAAGGCAGAGGATGAAAGGAAGGTCTTAAGCTGCTTTCGGAACTTCAGGTGGTCCCGCTCAAGTCTGAGAGGGGCAGGGAGCTATGACATGATATGATATGTAATTTCTAACACGCAAGTACACAAGTGTTTCTAGGTGCAAAAATAGGGAGGCCATGCCAGAGGGAGGTGCATGCACAGGAGAGAGATCTACTGCCCGCTCTCTGCTTGGAGAAGTGTCTGACCCTCAGAGAGCTAAAGGTAGCTGAGCGAAGGGCTCTACAAGGAAGGTATTCAGGCAGAGAGAGTTAAATAGAGTGAGTACTGGGACAAGAAAGAGGCGATTTAGAGTAGTGAACACTAACAGCTCATTTCACCACCGAAACAAAGAAGAGGTCTGATAAGAACTGTGGTGGTCAGGCATGTCCCAATAACTATGGTCAGGCAAGTAAAATTGAGTATTAACACCTGCAACCTGTTGAATGGTCGCAGGCATATAAAGGGAGGCAGAGACAGCAGAGGGAGAGAGCTGCTGGGCTGGAGAGCGCAGCCATCCAAGGCGGAACAGGAAACGGATGGGCCGGTGATAATGATGCAGAGAAAAAGAGAGCCTGGAAGACTCCAAGGTCATGGTGGGCGTGAGAGTGTCTGGAGCTGTATGAGGCCCATTGCCATGTGTTTCCTGTTGGGAGTGGGAAACATGAAGAAGTCACTGACCGCTGCTGAAGGAAACCGGGGAGAACGAGTGCTGCTCAGTAGAGCCCTTCAGAGCAGAAGAGGAGCGAGCGTGAACCTGCAAATGAGACCAGCGCACCTGGAGGAGCTGCCTGACAACGGTGAGTGACAGGGAAGGTTCACTCAAACCGGGGAACTCCAAGGGCATGGTGTGGGTGATGGCGAAGGCTGAACAAACAGGAAATGTGCCAAATCAGTCTGGAGACCAGAAAAGTAGATTATTGAATACCAAACAATTTGACAGGCAAGAAATAAGTTGTGAATAATAATGAATGGGTTAAAAGCCCAAAGATTAACTTTTTGAATATCGAGCAAGTTGACAAACCTGAACAAGTTGAATGCTGAATACTAGAAAAGAGATGAGAATATAATATTGTATGAATATCGCATGAATGAAACAGAACATGAAAAGGTTTTGTGAAGGAAACGAATTTAAAGAAAAAGCCTTTTCTAACAAAGTGAATAGTGGTCAAAGCAAACCACTATTGGATATTGTGTAAGTAAGGTGGTAACCAGAAGAAATACCATAAAGGCAAATGGGTGAGAGTGGACATATAACACAGATGCAGAAAGGAACCCTGTGTCACCAAGGACGTCCTATGAGAAGAGAAAGTATGAACTGTTGTAAAGTGCCAAGGGTTATCGGTGCGCGACCTGTGATGGATGGACTGTGTGCTCTGACAACTGTGCCTAGACTGAGGAACCCTTCATTGGAGTGAACCAAGAGGAGTCAAGAGACTGTGGCGGGGCAGCCTAATAGTTGAGCAAGCAATGGAAATGAAAGGCAAACCAAAGAAGTGGATTTAATTTTAAATTTGAAGCATTGTAGAACTGTATTGAACTTGGGGAATGGAACCCCAAGACCACCCTGTGGAACTGTCTTGAACTTGGGGAAGGTAACTCTGAGGCCATCGTGTGGAACTGTGTTGAACTTGGGGAAGGGAACCCCAAGGCCATTTTGTTGGAACTTTTTGAAATTGGGGAAGGGAGCTCAGAACACACCTAGAGCTGGAAGAAGCTCAGAACATTAGTTTGAACACTGTTACGTTGGCTGCTGACATCCCTACACATTGTTTAGCTTTAGTTGTGAGGGCAAGTATTGGTTTTGCACACAGACAGACCTTTATATTGAATTTACTGATTCAGACTATCTTTAGTTTATTTAGGTAGGGAAATCCCACCTTAGTATAGGGCAAGTTAGGCCTTGCACTATCCTGACATTTAATTTAATAAATACTTTTTATTTGAACTTTGAATCTGTTGTCTGTGTCTTGCTTCATGTACCCTTCACACTATTCTCACTGGAGTGTTTGAACTTGGATAGGCGCTGGTCAAGTTGCGCAGAGCTATCCTATAGAGAGGCTGTTTTATCTCTACATGTGCTCCATCATGGGGTCATGTCCTGTGCACAGATAAGACATTTCTCTTCAAAGGGCCCAGATCGTTGTTATCACCATGGTGCAGCTCAACTGTTGTCTCTATGTGCCAAGCCACAATCCCAAGTCATCTCTTAAAGGCTATGTTAACACCCTGTTAAGGATTATCAGAGTGCAGACACATTCCTTACAAAGGTATCAATTCTACTGTCTTATGCAACCCTCTGATAACCCTCTGCAGTAGCTTGAACTGTTAATATTTTTTTAAGAGCCCCCCACCTTCTAAAACATAAAGACTGCATGTTCTATTGTTTACAAATAATATACATATTACACAAGCCTACAACCAAGGTTGTTATACTGTAAATACTGGTAGACACAGACACACCTATTTATTAACAGTTCTCCTCTATAACAATAGTTATAAAAGTTCTGTATCGCTATAAAGAGTATCAGTCTATTTGTGAAATACATAAATACAGCTGTGCGCTGTTCTATGAATTCTTCACAAATATGTATAACTTCCTGAACGTGTACTCCCCCATCTTGTGGTCCAAAGCTCACTGTTGTTTCTTAAGGATGACTGTACTTTAGCCGAGTCTCTTTGGGCCGATGCTGTTCAGTTTTACTGTTACTTCACCTGTATTTGATATCATGTATGTCTCTGTATTTCGTCACGTTGTTTTTTGAGTTATTGCTCTTATTCTTGTAACTGTTTGTTTTTTGTTAGCGCCCCTATGCAAATGTCCCATTACGGCGCTATATAAATAAATTGACATAAACATAAATATGGTGGCTGGCGACCAAATATTTAAATATTACTGTGAAATGTGTCAGATAATAACAATAGTATGTATTCAAAGTGTGTTTTTCTAAATATTATAGTTCAACACCAAACAGATAGAGTTGCTCTCAAAGTTGTATTTGTATATCAAATTCATTGGGGTTCTTTTTAAATTCATATCGAATTTATATACACATTTTAGGGTCTCATCAAATTTAATGGGGTTCAATTAAAATGATATAGATTCAGTAAAATATATATCAAATGTGTATATCAAATCAATTGGGGTCTTATCACATTTATATAAAATTCATATAAAATGTATATAAAATGTTTTGGGGATCATCAAATGTATTGGAGTTCAATAAAATGTATAGGGGTTTGGATAAATGTATATCACATTTTGATAGCAAATTCATAGGAATCCATATCAAATGCATATCAAATGCATACACAATTTGTATAAAATATGTTGGGGGGCATTACATTTATTGGGGTTCAATTAAATGTATAGTGGTTCATATACATCACTATCAAATGTTATATTCAATACATCGGGGTTCTTATTGAGTTTATATAAAATGTATACAGCATTTTTGAGCGGGCACATTTATAGCTGGGGTTCAATCAAATGTATAGGGGTTCAGGGCCCTGTTAAAGGGGTGATGCCACCTGTCATTTGAAATACTTGATGAAAGGTATCCTACTCTCCTTCTCAGTAGCATTTGTGGTGTTTTGAGGTATACAGAAATATACCAGAAAACAACATGTAGGTAATATTGACACTCCATGGTTCTTGGCTTGCTCTATGTGTGTCAGGAATAAGGGTTGGGGTGAGCTACGGCGGCGGCATCTTAAGAAATGAACTACATTTCCCATCAGGCTGTGGGATGTGCGTAGTTCTGGACTCGTGCCATGAGACAGCTGCACGTAATCAGGAAGTCTACTAAACTCTTGGCCGCCGGTGCACTGGTGCTGATAAATACGGATTGTGCAGCATGGGTGGCCACAGCGGTTTCTGGCGGTTGGAAGGAGCAGGTCCGGGTGAATTTCCGAATCATCCAGACACAAAGATAAGTGTTTTTCTTCATGCATTTCTGTTTTCTGTTGTAAGCGTGATGTGCTTTGATTTCTTGGTTGAGGAATTCTCATGTGGGGCAATGCCTACTCATTCCATTGGAGTTCTACAAACTATATGCCCGATGAGCAGGCAATCATTAGAGCAGTACCCTTGTGTGACAATCCTGGTTACCGAGTATGAAGTAATATTCCCAGAAAGACTGTTAACAGAGTAGTGGGTACAACTGGACAATACAGGTCACGCTGGAAGTAGCAACAGGCTAATCAGGCATTGGCAATGATTCAGAGTTTGGGCAAAGGAAGAGTTCATGTGTATGTTGCTTTGCACGCCCATTGGGCCATGTGTTACGTCTAATTCCTAATGGAAGCAGCTTCATTGTCTGTGTCATCATGCTTGCTGCTAATTGTATGTCCAGAATGTGGATTCATGTTATGTTGATCAATGTATGAGTACTATAAGAGTAAGGGCATGACACTGTGCATGACACTGTTTAGTATCTGGGTTAAGCAGGTAAGGCATGACATGATTATGAAGAGTCAGTAACTAGAGTGGAGGTTAGGATCAAGAGTAGCGTCTCTTCATTCAGAGGTATCTGTGCAAGCTATAGAGATATGTATGTTTTCTCCCGACCTTTCCTTTGTCAGTCCACACCCTTTCCCTAACTCTGTCTTCCCCTCATTGGTTGCCATGTGGTTTTCTGTGATATTTATATTCAGACGCCCGTGCCAAACACGGTGAGAGGGTCGATCTATTCGGCTTCTGTGGTTTGGGAGAGGGGGTTGATACCCTCTGCTCCCTTATGAGTTATTGACAATGTGGGAGCAATAGTGCTGATTTTTAGATCTACAATTGTCACGTGAGATGTGTATTTTACTCATGTGTGTTAATTCTATATTAATTTGGCACAATGAGCCTTATTGCGAGTATGGCGGTCCAGGAAACAATTTCAGAAGCAGAATTATTATCACTTTACCGCCAATTTCCTACACCCCCATACTACAAGTTTGAAAGTGAGGTGAACGATTTACCTCCAGCCTAATGCTAGAATTATATTTTTCACCTTCTCTCCCACAATCGTTGGATTTATCACTGTGAAATCACCACTCCTGATGAATCCCGCTAAAATCCCCACTTCCCACAGAGTCCTATAGATTCCAAAAAGGGGATTAACACTGCCTTAACACCACTCATAATCCTAAATCCACTGACCCAATTGGCAGTTACAATAAACAAGGTTGGCAGTAATTCCATGGAATTACCACAGCATTACCAACAAATTCCTAATGAAGCCCAATAATGTATTTAAACGGAAACTGGTTCTTGCTTGTCTTTTAAACACATTTCTCTTTTTTTACTCTCTAATGTTGTTAAGTGATGTTTTTATCTTTTCCAGACAGTTTTCGTTCATTAAAATACCATTAGATGTTTTTGTAAAAATTCTAAACCACAGGAAAGGGTGGCCTTGGCTCTGCAGGAAGTGTAATCCCACTGAGCTGTCTTGCTTGCTTTGGCCTGTTGGCCTCCAGGGTGCATCCATTTGGTTGCTACAAGCACATTACCTCCTGAGGGTATTTTGTTCCAGGTTTGAAACGTGCCAGGATCTCTACAGCAGACATATAACCCTAATTGTGTTACTTTGATTGGAAAGTGGTCAGAATGGAACTAGTAACCTAAAGATGTTTCTCATAGATCTCTAGAAAGTGAGCTAGACACAGAAGGAAAACTGTTTTGATATGATATGATACGTCATTTATAACAAGCCTGTACACAAGTGTTTCTAGGCATGACAAGACAAGAGAGAGAAGACAGAGGGAGCACGAGACAAACAATCTTACTAGGCCGTGTGTCATTTTCCTTTTGTGAGTTGCTAAAATAGTTTTCAATTGAAATATATATGCCAGGGAGACCTCTATTTGCACAATAAACTTAATGAGAGTCCACCTCAGTGTGCCAGATGAAAGCTTTGTCCGTCCCACACATGAAGGACAGAGACACTTACACTATCACACCTGATCTGGCTGCATTAAATCAAAGAAGTGACTGCAGCCTGTGTTTACTCATCCTTTTAATGGGAATCTGAACATGACATTTCTGAATGATTCGAGGCACACATTAAAGCACGTAAAGTATTTTGAAGGGGAAATTATTCAGCATTGAGTGGTAAATTCAGTATTTTTATTTTTATTTTTTTAATTTTTTTATATAGTTCATTACAAACCTTTAAAAAGAGACGATTAAGAAATACATTTCTTAAACAAAGCCTTAGGTAAAACAGTGAGAGAAAGAGCAAGGAGAAAGCAATGTGCAAGAAAGTATCAATGTCTATCAGAGACAGGGAAGGGAAAGAGGAAAAAAGAAAACTTTTGACACGGATTATCGTGAACATATGATAATGGAAATAAGAGCTCAATATTCGATTATTCCTACAAGAATCGAGCACTTACACTCTAGTTTTTTCAGCGCTAAGTCTGCTAGGTCAAAGTTGTTTCTATCATAGTTTTTTCTAATTTCTCAAGAAAAAATGTTAAGGCGAAAATTAATTTAAAGTCTGTGCCTTCTGAGATCAAATTCCACCAGTCTTCCCCGTGTAAGTTCGGCCTCTTGTAGAATTCCTGTCCCAAGTAGGCCGTTCTTAAGTCTCTTAGCTTTTCACAGTATAGAACTAGAAGTTTCAACGTTTCTTTCTCTTTTTTGCAAAATCTGCACTCTTCTGACGCATCTTTCACTTTGCTTTGGATGCTCATGATTACTTTAGTTTTGAACAAATTCATCCGGAATTTAAAATAAAAAGATCTTCTTTTGCTGCATGGAAAAGTTTGAAAGTATTTTGGTAAGGTGCTGCTCTTTGGTCTTGATTTTCACACCAATCTTGCTCCCACAGTTTTTTTTTTACAGCATTCGGATTCTGTACCAGTAACACTTGCTCTGTTTGTAGCTGGGTAAGGATGTTCATGCAAGTTTGTTTCCACATTTGCAGTATAGTTGTTTTAGTGCTGTTGTCATCATTCTGAAGAATCCGATATTGTGGCAGATCGTCGGCTCCCAGAACTTTTCTGTAGACTGATAACATGTTCCACATCACCCTTGCGTTGATTGAAGTCAGTCCAAGCTCATTTCGAATGCAAGCAGTTGGAGTCCCCCTAGGCAATGATAGAACTTCTCCCCAAAATGTGTTCTCACACCAGGACCATATCTCTGCCGGGCAACCGAACATTGCTTCGACACCAAAAATCAAGGCCGGAATGACCTTTGAATTGTAGAATGCCATGATCGGTTTCAAAGTGAACTTCCCGTACTTTTTGTTCAGCACGACTCCCTGAGCCGTTAATGACTTACATTTCCGACAAATTTTCGTGATCATGTTCTCGTCATTTATACTGGAGTTTATTATCACACCAAGGTACTGAGTCTCCATTGCAAGATGTATTGGTTGGCTTTCTAGTTTCCAGTTAAATTTGCATTGGTTATTGGCTCCAACTAGGTTTTGCAATATCAACATCTCAGATTTTGCTGGGTTGATCTCAAGGCCGTTTGCATCAGTGTACTCTTTTAGGGCTGTCAGTTTCCTTTGTAACCCAATGGGAGTTAAATCCATTAGAACAATATCATCGGCATATAGGATGTAGTCAATTTTGCTTCCATTTATTTTCGGGGCAAATTATCTGGTTAATTCAAACGCCCTTCCGATGTCTAAGATGAAGGCACTAAACAGGGTTGCTCCAAGGGGGCACCCCTGCTTCACACCTTGTGACGTTTCAATTGGTTCCGATAGCGTTCCTTGCGAGTCTAGTCTGACTTTAATGGTGGTATCAGTATAGAGTTGTTTGATCGCAGCCAGCAGACTCCATGGACAGCCCCATTTGTTAAGTTTAGTCCATAAAAGCTGGCGATCGATACCATCAAAAGCATGAGCCAGATCCACAAAGGCCATATAAACTTTTGATCTTGTTCGTATCGCCTCCATTTTCATAAGGTTTATTATCATGAGATTCAGTCCACAACCAACGCCTTTTATAAAACCGGTTTGACGATGATCAGCCAGACCTGCATCCTTTATCCATCTTGTCAGTTGTAATAGTAGTTGGGTTGCAAAGATCTTTCCAAAAACATCCATAAGGGCAATTGGTCTGTAGTTTTTTGAGTCTGTTCTCACACCCTTCTTGAAAATGGGTATGATGATGGCACTTTTCCAAGATTTGGGAATTCTTTTTTCCTCTATGATGTTATTAAATAAAATAAAGCAAAACTCGGCCCATGCTTCAGGATGTAATTTCAGTAAGTGGTTTGTGAGGCCATCCAGGCCGGGAGCTCGAGATGAGCTCAGCCTTTTAATGTTCTCCAGAATATCTACCTTCTCAATGGTAAACTCCCAGGCTTCAGATGGATTTGGTTCGATGTACCTGCTGTCGGTGTTCTTAGTAAATAAATTTGCGAAGTGCTCAGACCATGTCACTTCATTCACCATATTAGTCTGAATAGCTTGTTGGGGCGCAGCCAAGTTATTTATGACTTCCCAGAACATTCGGCCATTTTATGTAACTAGTATTTGTATCATTTTTTCTGCATCATTTTGAATCATCATACTCTTGTGCGTCCGCAACCTGTTTTTGTATGTTTTCTGCAACTCCTTTTTATCTTTCAAGTAGTTCTTGTCTGGATTTTTTTGTAACCTCCTGATTTTTTTCCTCAGGTCACGTTTTTTATCCACTATCTCTGTCATGGACGTGAATCCTCTTGAAGTTGTTTAAGCCATTGTTACGAAGGGTTACTGTGTATGCTTGTAATAAAACTGGATATTCAATTTGATCCGTGTTTGTTTTTGTTGTTTCTCTTGTTAATGAATTTGTCATTAGCATAATATGGTGTTCATTAATTTTAGCCGATTTCTGCCTGGAGTACTAGTGACATCGTGATTCCATCTCGCTTGCAGGTTCCTTTTTAGACCTCGGATGGTGATCTTATCAAGGCATGGTCACTGTTTTGCATACTAATTACTTTTAATGATTCAATGTCCGAAATTATATTTTCTGAAACATAAAAATAGTCGAGGATCGATTCCAAATTAATATTTCTCCAGGTCTGCTTGGGGGGATGTCTCCTTTCGTACATCCATTTAGCATCTTCAATCCTCGGACTTCCATCTCCTCTTCCCATGTGACAATTAGGCAGAGTTTCTTGTGTTCTGATTTTGACCTTAGAGGACCTGTTTGTACTTGGGGTTTCAAACGTTTCAACCATTCCATATTAAGGTCGCCACAGAGTATGATCCTTGCGTTCTCTTCATTTGACAGTATAAAGTCTATCAACTACCCAATCAAGTCAAGATACTCCCCTTCATCTGTGGCTTCATGTTGCCAATATAGGTTTATTATGTGGATTATTTCTTTGTTCTCCCCAGTCACTTTTATTGCAACAGCCACGTATTTTGTTATTCTTAGACCTTGATTCAGTTTTACAAGTGTCAATAACCCTGCCATTGGTCTCCCTTTTGGCTGTTTGATCGCTGGATTCCAAGCGATTTCATAGCCTTCTACCACTGGTTCTTTAAGGAGCCAAGATTCTTGGAGGCAAATAATGTGTAATAGTTCAAGGCCTCCCAGACTATTGTTAAACAGGTGCATGAAGCCTCTAGTGTTCCATGCGCCTACATGTAGGGTCGTTGATGTGTTTTCTGGTTGGCATTATTGATTTCCTTTACAATTTAAGGACCTTGCCACCCAATTCCAACTTGTTTCGTCGTCATTTCGCTCTCGTTTATTCTCTGTGGTGCTTTGTGAACAGGCTTCATTCTCTGTACAAGAAAATGTTATTTTAATTTGCTTTTTAAGTTGACAGCTGTCCCTACCGCCCGGAGACATTTCTTCTCTTTCTTCCCGATCCTTCAGACTTCTTTTAACTGAGACTGTTTGAAGAGATTTTGTTTTTCTTTGTTCTTTCAACTCTTCAAATCTTTTTACGATTTCTGGTTGCGTGATTTTAGATTTTATGTTTGGGGACTCACCCCATGGCTCCGATATCCCAAAAGCTAGATCTTCAAAATCGACTGAGTGCTCAACAATTATATCTCTGATGGCACGAGAATAAATATGCAGTAATACATGATCAGTAATTTCATTGTGTATAAACTTGACTGTTTTGATATCGTTTGTTGTTACTTAACAAAGCCGGGGGAGATGATTCAGAAGTTTGAGCATGTTATACCTGTTTAGAATCAGGCCATCATTCGATGAGAAGTTTCGTTCCAAGAGGAGACAAAAGTTAGAAGTTATGTCCTGCTTTTTTTTTGTCAACAATTTTTGTTTGTCGAATGATGATCTTTTATCCTCTCTCCAATCCTCTTGAACCTTTTCATTTCGTATCTGGTCTCTTTCCTTATTCGATAAAATCATTTTTATATCCATTGCTTCTCCATGACTCAGCTCACGGAGGTTAGATTTTACACTTTGGTGTCTCTCCTAGGCACATTCCTTCTTCTCGGTAAATATTAAGTTTTCTGGTGCCCATCTTTCATCTAGAGTCACGCACCTCTTTATTATTTGTGTTTTATCTTCTGGTATCTGGAACTGAATCAAACGCTTTTTTTGGTGCTATTTCTATTATACAAATTCTAGATGGTTTTATTTTGTCGTGTTGTTTGATTACAACTGTGCAACCCTGATGTCAATTTTTGCTAATTTTCACGTTCTTTATCCGATACTTGATCTTCATCATTTGATTCGTAAGTGGATAGGTTAGCTAATTCCTCTATCATTCGAATGTCATCGTCGTCATCACATTCGTGTATAGATGCTTGATTTTTGTCATTTCTCTCTGCAGCAGGAGATTTTGTGATCAGGGTTTCCGACTCAGACACCTGATCTCTTGGTGAAGACTTGCTTTAGTCTGTTTGAATCGTGACATTTAGTGATTTAATGTTTCTTAAGAACTTATTCACATTTTTGTTGTTTCCTTTTCTTTTGTTTGACATGTTTTTTGTTTTCTTTGTCTGTTTTGTTGGTATTTTTTTTATTGCTCCTTCTTTAATTAAGCTTTCTCTTTTGGTTTTGTCAAAAACAGCAAACGTTTCAGTTTTTTCATTTTTATCAAGTGTTTGCTGGGGATTACAGTCTTGGGTAATCTTCGCCATTCCCATTTGAGCCTCAGTAATTGCTGAGGTAGAAGGCTGGCTTGATTCAGGCATATCCACAATAATTTCCACGTCAATAACTTTTTCGTCTGGGCAGGTTTCAATGGCCTCACCATGGTTGTGGGTCTTGTTATTTTTTGCCGCTAAACATAACACATCGTTATTGGGAGTTGATAGATCCGTCGATGCAATTTCGTTAGATCGGTCTACCGATCTTGAACTAAGTTGGCTTTTGTGGTCTTGTGTTTGCTGCTTATTATTTATTTTCACAACGCTGCTTGCTGTAGCACCTTCTACAGCTCTTGACGGATAATTGTCTTCATTAATCATTTGTTGATTTTTTAAGATCATTATAGCCTCCTGAGACAACTCCGCTAGAAGCCGTTTGTCATCTGCACTGTTTTTTAATTGCTCCTTTATTTGGGCAACAGAGGCATCATTATTTCTCAAGTTGTTTGCTGATTGATTTTTCATTATATTATGTTCCACGTCCATGTTTATTAGTTTGCCATTTACGGACGCCATGAGCGTGATTTGATCTTTAAGGCTCTCATTCAGGTGTTTGTATAATTTTATCAGTGGTGCAACTGTTATTGTCAATGCAGAGATGATGTTAGGTCTCAGCTGATTTATCACTTGTTCGACTAGGTCATAACAGTCTGTTTGTAGGCCACTCGCATCCTGTCTATGGCCATGTTTTTTCTTGGTAGTTGGATGTCTCCCTTTATAGGAGCCTCTTGTAGGCCTTTTGTAGTCTGAGTCTGATGAGGTATATTCACTTGACTCGGTCGAGTCAGACACTGTTCCACAGTCCCTTGTGTTTTTGGTTCCATCGCTTCGCTTTGTGTAGCGCTTTGATTCCTTTGAGTAGATGATCGAACCTAGCGCCACAACCAGCATGTCTCTTCACTTGGCAAACATTCTGTTGTGATGTCGCAAATAAGTAAACACAGGCAGCAGGCGTAATATCAGGCGTAATGTCAGCTGTGAGATCAGCAAGATGACCATAATTTACCCCACCATACAAATCACATACCGTTTGGTCCTCTGATGTAGATATTGGTGTCATGGTTGTAGTGCAGGCAGTTTGGGGAGGCGGTGAATGGAGCCGCCGCAACCTTGCTCGAAGTAATGGCTTCCGAGGGCTAACACAGAGAGCTTGCGGCTTGGTAAAATCCATTGTTGCCTGCAGCACCACACACCACCGCACACTCCCGAACACTCCCAAACACTCTGTGACGCTCCGCGTGAGAGTGGAGTTTTTATCAGGATACTCCTCATTCCTTCCACTAGTAGAGCTAGTAGAGGTACTGCACCACAATCCAGCAGGGGGTCTGCCACATAGAACACTCCCAAACACTCAGTATTTAGCTGACGCTAAAGATCTGTTTTTTTTCCGGAATCTGGCCAAATACTTACTCGAAGCTGAATTTCAGTACACCCCGACATAGGTCCCTCTAGAACGGCAAGCAAAGGTCTCTGGTGTGCAGACGCCACAGACAATGTTGTGGACGGGATGGTCTTTTGCCTGAAGCTGTATTTTCATCAGCGAGGTGGTCGTAATTGAAGAGACGATCAGCTATGAGGGAATAGTTTCATCATCGATACAGCTGCTGTCATAGTTGTGGATTACGCAGACTTGGCCGATTTAAGCATCATAATCGAGGAAGGCATCGACAATCATTGATGGTTAAGTGGATGCCTGTTTCGTGGACAAATGGCATGCTGTGGATGACGCCGTAGACATGAATGATTCTAAAAACGGAGTCGTCTACGATGCTGTAATCGTGGATTTTATGATGACTGTGGCTGTTTTCAGGATTTGTGTGAGGGGGCTGCATTATCCGGGGCAGAAAGAGTATGGGTGGTATCTCCTTTCCTGACCCTTTTCCCACAGGAAAGCTCCTCCTCGGATCTCGAGCTCTTGGAAGAGGGAGCATGCTCTAGGGGTCTGCTATGTTGATGTCGAAGTGAAGCATGGTTTCTCACTGATGCTGAGTCCGAGGACAAAGTCCCCTCATTCATCCAGACACTAGCCTCCTATGACAGACTTTCAATGTGTTATTTGTAAAAGAGTGGCAAATGGAGCAAGAGTTGACATTATGGTCTGGATACAGACAATACAAACAATCCTCATGTTGATCCTTAATGTAAATATACCTGAGGTGGCCGGAAATTAATTTTCTTAGACTTTGATTCTGCGATGGTGGGGCTAGAAGAAATACTCCATAGGGCGAAACACTGAAGGAATATCGGGGTCTGTGCCCAGTAGTGGGGCACCAAATGGGTGTAAAACGTCTTATGCCCAGAATACGAAAGCAATTTATCAAAGCTTTCAACTGAGATGAAACGCAGTCTTCAACATTGTACATTTTGTAAATAATTGTTGAATGAAAGCAGAGAACTTGAAGAGGAATCCTAACCCTTGAACGTGCAGTAAGAACATGAAGATGATAGAACGCTAAACTGATTGGAGTTCTTCATTTACCAGCTGGACGATGAGAAATATTCAAACAGCATGTGAATCTTTGAAAAATACAATGCTGGAGAACAGCGTACGTTTACGTCCAGGAGTGCTGGAAGCAAAATAGAGTGGGCAGAGCAAGAGAGTGTAGGGGTCAGAAATGAGAGGCAGATAAAAGGTTGTAACATTTGTATTATCAGACATCTTTATTAAAATAAAAAGGGTTGGATAAAGTCCACTCGGTCCCTATCCTAAAAAGAAGTTCCCTACCTAGGAAACTAAAACTAAAGATCAGCCTGTGTCTAGCCATCGAAATCATATAAATTGCCCTTGTGCCCAAAACTAATCTTACTGGATACATAGGCAGCATGGCAAAGTGTCTCTTTCAAACAACCATTCCTTTGGTTCTTTATACCAGGCTCAGAAAGTTCCTGTGCAAACAACATGTCCCATTCCACTTAGCTCTTCCTAGATTTTCTTTGCCCTGAGTGCACACAAAGGATCTTATTCAATGAGAGGTTCCATATATGGTTCTCTTTAACCTCTTTGGTATCTTGGCGGATCACCTGATGAGCTTGTAAATCAGAAACGCCCCCATGTGCTCTACAAGTCTTTGGGTACTTTGGCCTCAGCTTAAAAAGGTCTTTGGTCAACTTCACAGCTTCAAGTGCCTGCTTTCCTATCTCTGGTATACCTTTGTGTGTTTTGCAAAGCAAATAGGTTTCTTTCTGTGACTTTAGTGGTCTTCCTGGTATACTCCCCTACCAGGAGTCCTTGAGTAGGTTCTTCAGACCCCCTGGTGTACTCTCCTGCAGGTATCTTCCTACAATTTAAAGTTCTTGTTTAACTTAAAAAGTGCCTAGTGTTTTGATTGCCAGAGCTTCCTTTCATCAACTTCTTAGATCCCCTGGTATACTCTCCTGCAAGGTATCTTGCCACAATGTCTTATATTTCCATATACTTTGAGTGGATTGCCTGGTATACTGCCCTTCCAGGAATCCCTTTCTGGGGGGCTTGCAGATCCCCTTCTATAATTTTCTGCCAAGTACTTCCCCCCTAATCTGTTCACTGCCTGGTGTGTTCCTTTCACCAGAACTTCTTCTCTGTTTCACTGTCCTTTAATATAGCACAGTTGTATTACTTCACTTGGTTTCTTCTTCATTGGCTTGAGGCGCTACTTGTTCCAACTTTCCCCACATTGACATCTCATAGATGGGGACATGTTCAAGTTGTGCCTTTTAATATTTTCAAAAGTATTTGTTTGCTTGGGGTAACACTTACTCCAACTTGCCCCACATTGATATCTCATGCTGGGGGATTGTTCAGGTTCTATCTTTCTACTCTATTTGTCGGTATTCAAATACTCTTATTTGCTTATATATCTGTTGGTACACCCAGGGGTCTCCAATGGTTCTTGGCAGACTCACAAGTATCTTGCAGCGTTCCCGACCTGTGGCACATTGCTCCAATGAAGCTTTCTCTCGAGGACGGCCTCGCTTGCACTGCAGACTTTCCTTCAGCGTCTCCAGCAGCTCTACCTTTCCCTGCCGGCTTCTCTCCATGATCAGGACCAAAGGCTGTTCTTCTCGGCACAATCGTGTCTCCAGTAGCTCTGCTGCTGCTTTCCGTGCTTCGTCGGTTCTCCCACGGTGCCTGCAGTGTCTCTCCTGGCCCTGCCCCATGCCAGTCAGCTGCTCTCGCGGTCGCAAGCTGCTTTCTGGGAATGCCTGCATTCTCATTCTCCCCCAGCACAGTTCTCTCGCGTACTGTTTCTTGCTCTGGCTCTGCTTTCTTCTCGAGTGTGGATACCATCTATAAATGTCCTGCACATTCGAGATCCACAAAAATAACTAGTTCACATATTCTACTTAATGTTTCGTGCCATCTGCACTAACTCCTTCTTCATCTTCCTCTTATCTTTTTGATCTCAGTACCTGAGGCTTTATGGGAGTTGAAATCCATAGAATTTCCATGATTTCCAAAATGATGTTGTTGAAACTTTTATTTAAAAAAACATTACAAACCGGAGATGTTAGGTGCATCTTATGTGTGTGTGTGAGGTATGAATGGATTTTTGTGTAGAGTGATTTGCAGGAAGGAGTTTCTGTATTTTACAAGGAAATGTAATTGTATGGCAACAACAAACCATCAAGAATTTAGAAATTATGAGGTCTTCTACTCCAGAAAGGGAAGAATACTGCACCTCTCCCGATGGGGTCACCACCTTCCCCCGTTAGCTATCTTCTTCAATATGATCCTCCTTCAGGGTACTACCCAGGGAGTCAGTATCAGGCAGTGGCTGCCGTCCCCTGGCAACATGGGAGGAGATCCTTTGCGGGAAATCAGTGATGACCCCGCGGGATTCATCACAGATGTATGTATGGCAGACAGGACTGGAAGGCAGACGTGGGGAGATGGAAGCAAGGAGCCAGTGACTGCTGGGTGCATCAGCAGGGGAGGACAGGGAGGATCTCTCTCCGAAAAGGAATGTGGAGGCTGGACAAAGGAACAGTGTGACATGGCAGGAGAGAGGAAGGGGAGGACAGCGGTGGGTGGATATTGGTGTGACTGTGTTGGAGGGGCTACCCTTCCCTAAAAAGAACAGAGATAAGACAAGTGGCAGGAAGAAGTGAGTTGGGTCATGGGTGGTGCCTGCTGTGGAAATGAAATGATGATACAAATAGAACCACAGAAAGAGTACAGTTACGAGGGGAGACAATGGTTTGACATGGCACTCTGTTCTCACCTTATCATGGAAGCTATATGCTGTACGGTTTGGCAGTGAGACACGACTTTCCTAGTGTCTTTCAAGGGCACATCTTCTCGGAGAACCATTTATTGATTATTGACTTAGTACATCTGAATGCATGTTCCATGGATGGAGGGACTAAGTTAAGAGGAGCTGCCATTGCTACATTCTTCCAGTCTAATATATCAATTACACCACAGATTGTAGACATGAAGGCGCATAGAAGGATGCCATTCTGGATGGTGCTGATATTTCTGACCCATGAGATGGCACTGGTTTGTGCTCTTGTATTGGTCTGATGTGAACTTTATGGCATTCAAACATACCTTGCCATTTCTTTTTTTCAAGGTTATTCTGTGTTTTGTTATATTGCAAAGCCTTTATACGGCTAAACTCACCACTCTAGTGGTTTCAGAATACCTAAACCTGTCTGGAGGTGATGGGGGAAGATAGGAGGATAGGAGGAAGAGGAAAGAGGGTGCAGCTGTACAGAGATAGGGCAGGGAAAATGCAGATGAGGGAGGTATTTTTTGTGGCTATAGATCCAGTTTGAGAGGATCACAACTCAGGATTGATAAAGTAAGGTAAAATGTTTAGTGTCAACTTGTCTGTCTATGTATGACAGTTTCCAAAAGCAATATGTAAGTAAGAACAAACAGTGCTTGGTGGTGTGATGAGTCTGGGATGTGCTTGAGCGGATCCTTGAAGTCGTGTGGATCTTTGCCCTTGATTAGCATTAAATGTTTCTCACTAGGCAAATTTCTGGAGCTGTCAAGTGTCGAGGCTGAATGTGACTCGGTCAAGAATAGACTATGTAAAAAATGTCCTTACTTGGAGAACAAAGTGGGGGGAAGGAAGGGAAGGACCGGAATGGAAGGTCCAACTGAAGAATTACAGCATATGTTGAAAGCTTTGCACCCTTAAAAGTGAGAAGTTATTGAAATCAGATGGAGCCATTATTGGAACTGCCCCAATTCCAAATGGTGCTGATGGATTGGCATATGTGCTGGAGAAGTTGTTTGCAATTATGAACAGAATGGGCCTGATTTGCCCTGGGGCATCTCTGATTTGCTCCTGCATCCTTATATCTGATTTGCAAAGCCTGAAACTGGAGCAAATCTGGAGATGGCTGGAGCATCACTGCAATGCAACGCAATGCCCTGGAGCAAAACTTTGTGAATCACATTTGCACTACAACATCTCAAGGGGGTGCCAAGCAGCTCCATATTTGCCACAGTTGTAGGCTTATTAGTGCCCATGGGCATCTCTGATTTGCTCCAGTGCAAATGTTTGTGAATCTGGCCCATCAGACACTGCGTGTTTTCAGATGATGCCCTATGTTAGGAATGTATGTTACCACCATCAATATATCAGGCTACCCGATTGCCCCATCATTCATTTAGTGCATACTGGTCAGGTCCGTCAATAAGGTTGTGTAACCTTTACACAGCTTCCCTTTTTGATGCATAACTAAATCGATTTCCAACCTTTCTATACTACTCTGTAAATGTGTGATGGCAGTACGTTTTAGTACGTTGTCTTCTTATCACACTGATGTGTACTCATCCAGGGAATTGGCCAGATGTTTCTTGCACCGCCTATAGTTAGTCAGACAACTAAACTATTGTCTACTGGCTCATTTCCCTTGGTTTTGGAAGGGTCTTTCAGAGTCGTCCAGAAAATGTCACGCTATTTCCTATGAGCGCATCACTCATTGTTGCATGTGGAATACTTTTACATTTAACGTACATAGTTATGTTTTTCTGAAGTTCTGGCAAGAATTACATGAAAGACTTTCACAAATGTTCAGCATCCCTAATAGTTATGTTTTCTTGACTTGTGGATGAAGGCCATCAAGCAGCTCTAACGCTCCCATCCTTTTGTTAGCCTACTTCAGCCTCGTCCAAAATATTTATATTAGTTGATTATCACGCACTCCCAAGGCACCAAGATGCATTCACACTGCCCTTCAAAACCATTGTCAACGAGGTGCTTTCATTGAGCGGCAAAAAGGACAAATGCATGTTGCTCATCCGGCCGAAAACTCACAGAGCAGAATATCTACATGCGACTTTTCACTTAACTATGACCACCACCAAAATAAAGGCAGAAGTCAAATACACACATGTAGTCCAATACACATATCTGTAGTTATTAAATGTTCTTCAGATACTAAAAACTAACCATCAGGTGGAATTCACCAGAACCTTAATCTATGCATAACTAAACTACAACAATCTATCCAGGTCTATCCAATAAGCTACCCAACTGGCTGCAGTGAATGCAAGACAAGGCAGCGAGACTGAATCTCTCAGTAGAAATGTTGATCAAATGTAAGGACATGCTCACCATGTATGAGTAATTTTGCACCCTCACTACATACCAGCCAGACACCCCTAATCAAGCAACAGCTTGCTACTGCATCAACCGATCGACTTTCAAGATGGAAAAGGGAGCTGGTCCTTCGCTGTAAATAACCACAAGCTTTGGAAATGTCTCAATTTGACTGCACAGTGATGCTACCTACCTACTAAAACTCTGGGACCAAAATATTCCTGAAGCGCATCTGAACCATGGGCTACAGTGGCCGGGAAAAGCCAGAGGGAGGAGCCCACCTTTATGCGACACTAAGGTTTGATGGCATCAAAACTGTACGTTCTGCACTTAGCATCTAACCGCCTCCCTTCCTTCTGTTGCAGGTAGGTTGAAAAGTCTGAAAAGTAAACACTTCCCTTCCGCTCCATGTTTACCTATTAATCCACGGCTGGTGCTGCTTGTTTGTTTGGTTACGTCATTCATCTTAGCCATCGAATTACTTCTGACTAAGGTTCAGAAATTATGTGGAAAACAGCTTGATTTCGTAGTGGTTGTGAAATATTCGAGGTCTGTAAATGCTGAATCCCCCTACAGTGAGGACTTACCTCAGGAAGAAGTTGATATTTTTCCACTTTCTGAAATATCATCTTGTCATCCTTGAGTTGAGTCATCAGCTGTGTTTTGTCAGAGCAGTCCCATCCATATAAGGGGTACACAGAGGATTCCATGTTACCAGGGATGCCCTCATAGGCCTTTCTTCTACTTTAGTTTTACTTTAAACCATTTTAATCAATTGAACTGGTCCAAGACTACAGTTCCCAGAATGCAAGTGAAGGGGAAATGCACGCCCAGGACTGGGCCTTGTATCTCAAATGACCAGGAGTCATCTGGCAGCCCTACCTTCATGACTTGTCACATCATGTGTTGGCTGAGGTGATTCTTTAGAGATCATCATGCTGTCCCTGATTCCTTGATGGAAGATTAGAGGTCTGTAGCATGCAGTCTCATGAATCAGACGGGAGTCTCAGGGAAGATTATCTGGGAAGTCCTTTATTCAAGATGCCCCATTGTTATCTCCCCGCTCCACCATGGCCTCCCCCCTATGACTTGTAAAGTGCTCTGTTGCTTCCCGAAGCGAGGTCCACGCTCAATAAATACTCTTATAATACTGAGCATAAGGAAGACCCACCGGGGCCCACCACCGGGGTAGTTGCTCTCCAGCGGCCCTCTGGGAAACAATGCGCGGCACACATACCATCCTTGACATCACATACGATTGACATCAAAATCACTCACAGGCAAATACACCGAAACAAGGGACAGGGAGAAGCAAGATACCACAAGGTGAAACTTGTATAATTGCTCTAAGTTGAATGTGAGCCTTTCCTACTTTGATTCATCAGATTAGACAGTACATTTTACTCAGGTAAAGATCTTAAAACTAAACCCCTCAACAGCTTAGCTTGTCCTTACCAGCCCCCACCTTAATATTACACTCCCTGATCCCGGGAGTTTGGTGCTTGTGCTGTCTCAGTTGGGATCCTAAATAGAACATTGTATCCACACACTATGCCGTGCTTCACGTTATTATTTTGTGAGTGGAATACAATGTTTTACTTCATTAAAGGCCACACGCACAGTTAAGACCATGGCAGTTAAAATGTGAGTTCTGGGGGTCTCCATGCCACTTACCACAGACTCTCCACACTCGCAATCTTGATCTTTTGTACAGGTCTGTTTCCAGAGGAGTCCACACGTGTTTTTTTTTCGGTATCAGGTAATAAGGTCGCCATGAAAAAAGTCGTCAGGTTGCCGGCTTTAAAAAAAAAATCCATTAATGATGCACCCTCCAGGCTATCAAACACTTTCCCCAAATATTCTATGACTGGGGGTAATAATATAGAATTATGCCCCTCCTAGAATATTTGGAGAAAGAATTTTGGTAGCCTGGAAAAATTCACCAGAACCTGACGACTTTTTCACAGCGACATTATTATATGGATCCTTTTTTTCTCTGCCAGGATGAATTTTAAATGTGTCACAGGCTTAACACCTGGGGAAGGGGCCTCCTGGCTAGGAAGCATGGAGCTGGTAGGGGTGTATGCCACATAGTTGTCATAGCTTCGTCTCCTGTGTGTCTATGCCTTGAAAACCACTTTTGAAATGCAGAAACCTTTGTATTTTGGTCCTTAACCTTTCATGATCAGCACCCCCAGGAGCATCCTAAAATTGTACATTATTTCGCGCCCTAGATTTGCAAGTTCGACCTTATCCAGCAAGCTGGTGGCCAGACTGGCATTTACAAAAGGAATCGTCTTTCTGGTGATTGCTCTACTGGGAAATTACACATTTGTTTCTGATATGAAGACATTGAGTTCCAAATGTCATGTGCCTGGATCATTATGGCGACTGGTTGCGTTAGGGTTGAATAACAAATTCCTTTGGCTAACAAACCACGGTATAGGTAGATTACTGCGCAGGAGAATTGGTCGAATTCAATATGAATGAATTATTTTTTTATCGAATTTCGCCACAAATATATGAGGGGGGTGGGTAAGCGGAATTATTAAGGTGTGGATCGAAGGGAGGTTTTGGGGGTCTCCCCCGTATATGTTTTCGACGAAATGGGTATAAAAATACAAGTGTTGAAGTAGAATTCGACGAATTCTCCTCGGCCAAATCACATAGACCCCAAACAACTATCTGGACCTTTAATTCAGGGGTCTTTCGGTGGCATGCAAGTCTGTAGATCCTTGCACATAGCATATCATTGCTAGCTAATCCATTAGTAGCACACATCTGTCAGCTGATTGAGTTTACATAGTAATGGGGGGAAGAATGGGGTATTTCAGGTAAGTCGCACTTCAATTTATTGCTAAAGGATGTGACCACCTCATGGTGCCTTCTATTTATATTTAAAACAGGAGGCTTTTCAGCCATGATTGCTTCAGACTGATCAATACTTCATCGCGTATCGACCAGCTATGCGCCTTGAAACACTTGTGTTTAGGCGCGTTTTAAATGTCAAATCATATCATGTCATTCTTGACCAAAAGGCAGTTCCTTGCGGTGGACAGATATGAGTATCTGGCCTTCTTGAGAAATATTCCTGTTGGCAGCGAGCTGCATTTTATGGAATCAGAACATATGAATACACGGATTTCTTCTCAAATGGGCGCAATTAGTGCAACATGCTACTGAGAAGTAAAATAACTTTCCATAACTGCTTTATCTATTAAGGCGTATTTCCGAGCATTATGCTGTCAGCACCAATATTATGAAATCCCCCAACTAACGGAGACAGGGGATCTACAGATAACCCTGAGGTTGGCACAATGACACATTGTATGAGAGAAATTACAGTACTGTACTTTACCGTGAAGCTGTTAAGACTGGTGATGGAATTCTAAAGGCACGCTTTGCCGGGGCGCCGCAGTTGCTGGCAATCTACTCCATCATTATGTGGAAGCGTTTGAATGAGCACAAGTGGCGCAGGAGCCACGCTTTCCCTGCCTCATATAAAGATCTAATGATGCCTGCCGAAGCTATTGAGCATTACAAAGCATCAAACTGCAGCGCCCCTGCAAGCGCACTTGCCATCATTGCTGTTTCACCTGCTGGCGGCTTTGCTTATCTTTGAGCTGAACATAACCGTGGAGGCAACTCTTTCGGCCACCGTAGCTAGTCCCTCGATGACGCGCTTTCCTTACCAAGCTGGTATCCAGACGTTCAATCGATAGTCACTAATGGAGTGCTTGTAGGTGGCACAGTGTGTGCTTCAGTATCTGACTCGGGGCTTCGCCAGTACCCACCACCTCATCACCCCCGAACCATCATGCCTTTCTCCTTTCCTGGGTGAATGAAATTGACTCTTCACACATTTCACTGTCTTCAAACAAAAGCACATTATTGCCAATGGTAATAGTATTCAGGTTGTTTGTGCCCTTTGAATAATGATGCTAGCATACACTCGCATATTATATGCAATGGTTCCATGTCAAAATGGGTCTCGCTTCTTTCAGCATTATTTATTCTCTTCAGGAAAATATGCGTCTGGATGCGCTTGGCCATCTTGCTGTATTTCTCACTACATGGACCCAAGCGCCATGTTAGAGGCCTCACTTTGCAGGAAGCGTGAGGCTGCCGGTAGGCTGGTGGAGCACAGAAAGCATTTGGAATGTTTCTCTAGATGAAACCCAACTGACTTTCTTTCTGGTGGTTTAGTTCCTTTCGTATTTTGTCAATTGCATCTTCTGCTCTGATGACTGTGATGCCTGCCCTGTATCATTAGTGAATGTGGTTTGCAGGTAGAGCTACAGACATACGCTTTCCTTTGCTGGCTCATGGAGGTCAGCAAAATGTATGTTCAATTCTCTTATTCTTTCCAGGCCCAAATGCCAGTCTGTTATCTTGTACACGCCCGGCACCCCCCCCCTCCGGGCCACATCCCATCCCCATCCCTTTCGGTGATTGCCAGTGCCACCACAATACACAATTTATCATGTCTCCCGCAGGTCAATTTTCCCCATATATCGAGGAAAAGCAATTTGAATCCTATCTGAAATCTCCAGTTCAGGTCCTTGCTAATGCCAATTGCCACCGAGTAATGCTAACGAAGGGAACAAGTCCAGAATCATGTGAAAGAGTGGTCCCGTTTTACGGTTTGGATACAAAGTGATTTCTCATTTACCAGTTCTGTGTATTTGAAATTATGTATAGCCAGCCTTATGATTACTTAGTCTACTTGCATTACTGCATCTGTACAATTATAACACAGCTTTCCATTTTCTTCAGTGCTCTCTGTACGTGCAATCTTCATTTTGCTTGTGAAATGTTGCTCAATTCTTTACTTCACCATCAGATTCTATAAGATCTATTCACCTTCTTCATTGGCATCTCTTCTGGGTGTGTCATTTCTGCTTCATGTGACGTCACCAGTCTTCTCTTTCACTCATATTCACACATCTTCCGGAATCTCCTTCAGAAGACTGTCATTTCTATGCGGATACATCATAGTTTTCTCAATGGATACCTTGTTTCAAGGACTCTTTGCTGTATAGGTACCATCACTGGTGTTGCGCATGTCGCAATTTCCGGCTGACAACATATAGGCAAATTGGGGGCGGGTCTTCTGGTAGAGGTACTTGGCTCCTCCTCTACACTCCCCCCTCTGGTTGATTCATTGACCACTCTCCCATCAGTCTTCACATCTAGACATCCTTGTCTGAAGAAGTGCTTCTTTGGAGTCGATATCTTCATTATTCCTTTCAGAGATCCTGCTGATTTTACATGTTCGGCAAAACTCCAGATCATGAGACTACACTGTCCATTCGGGCTGCAGTAGATCCATCTTCTCACATACGCCTTGTGGTTTCTCAGATACAGGAACTTCGTTCCCTCGGGTGCATACATACTGGCCTTTATATAGTCTTTAATTTCTTCATCTGTCAGCTCTTTGGGTCCAAACCCGGACTCGACATCGATCACGATCTTCATCCCTGTTGCTTTCTTTGCTGCCTTCTTGCACTGTGTGATTATTATTCTGATCACACAGAATTCAAACATGATCATCACCAACAAGGCTCTAAGGAACTTGAAGATGTTCGCCATCCATTGTGGAGCCCATGAGAAGATTGATGCAAACTAGCTATCATCTGCAATATCTTCTACTTCATCTTCCATCTTGATGTGCAATTTCGTCAGCATCGTTATGGCCTCTGTCAAGGTCCTATTCTCTTCATCCTGAGAAGGTATGAATGTGCAAAATGATTCTCCGATTTTGGTACAGACACCTCCATCCATAGCTGTAATCATGTCAAGGACATATCTGTTCTGAAGAGTCACCAGTTTTATGGCTCTCAGCTCTTCCTTGATAGCATTAAATCCCTTTATGGTATTTAATGCTATCAAGGATCTCCCATCTGGTTATTAGTAACCATCTAGCATTCGCCATTGTCTGGATCCCTGGCATGAAGATTGTCGTGAATATCGCTGAAGTCTGGCTGAACAACCTGTGTTCGTATGGAATGTCATTGAAACCTTCTATCAATTTAGCTGAAATGTAGTTCTCTCTTTTTGTTCGATTGGGGAATTCAATTGATCCCCTCTTCCTCCGATGAGCATCTGCTTTTGGAAACTCTCCAATGCTCAGGTCACTCTTTGGAATCACCAACGCTGGAACATGGACAAGTACTATAGAACACAGCCCTCTCCAGTCCTTGGGCAGCTTCATATATGCTCTGGATTCACAGGCCCAGTAGTGGTCCCTTATCACTACTGTTCCACCTTTCATTCCTGGTACATAGAAGATTTGACCGCACTGCTGATTCTCTCTGACTTTTCTTGTGCCAATTTTTCTGAAGCATAGCTCTGCACTAGCCAAAGGCACTATCTGCAATGGGCCTCCTTTGTCTTCAACCCATGTCAGCAATTTTGCAAGCTTTGGCCAGAGAGGTTTGCATCCCCTTTACACACAATCTATAACTGGTCTGTGATGTCCTGTTACTGCTACAGCTCTGCACACAACTATGCCTTCCTCCCATCCAACTGGAGAAAGTACTGTTACCCAGATTTGCATCTGGCCTCTCTCCTTGCATCTTTGTATTTCTTCATCATCCTTTCCTTGGCAATTGAGATTTTGATTTATTTCCCATCTGATTCCTGCTCCCTTCATTCCAGGTTGTTTGTATCTTATCACATGATCTCTGGTGTGTGCTCTTGCTCTTGTCTTCAATTCTTGAATGTAATTATCTTCTTCTGTAACTGACCATTCAGTCACCCAGACCAAGGATACTGTGCGACCCTGGAACTGACCTCTTGTATGGCAGAGTGTAAGGTGAGTCAAGCAATGGGCTGTCTGGACTTCTCTTTAGATAGCTATGAATATCTTGGACTTCCCCATAGCATAAGGTAGGAGAGCACAAACATAGTAACTCTCGTCAGTGGTTCTTTTTCCCACCTCTGTCATGTGCTGATACCACATGTTATTCCCCAAATGTGCTGTACTGTCTAGATAATTATTTAACTCATAACCATCTTCCCTTGCGCTTCTCTTGGGTCTCTTTCTTGCCAAATGAGCTGTGCATAATGGTCATGGAGTATATCAAAAACGGATCATCCTTCAGGGGGAATCATAGGAATACTTGTCAAAGAAATGGGTGACTTCACATGTGTCACTGGTGAAGGGATAATCACATATGGCCTTGGTCTCTTTGCAACAGATAATTCTGCAAGTCACTGGAGTGGGAAGAATCAAACGAACTCCTGCCTTTTTGGGACCAATGAAGTAGATAGTGTGGACTAGCAAAATCAGAAAAACAATGATAAATGCTGAGCATGCATATAGTATGCAGCAATACATGAGACCCCACCACTCTTGATTCTCTAAACGTCGTTGCGTTTGCTCATTTTCTGGAACTGCATTATTCTCAACAGTCCACATTGTGCCTGCGTACTACTTTAAGAATGAAAACACCTTTTTAATCAGACAGCCTCATTAAATGCTCAGATAACTGCCAAATCCGCTCAATTATCTCCATAAGTAACCTAATTGCAGGGCGATTTTTAGAATCCTGCAGAAACACACAAATGTTAGTATTATGCCAAACAAGAGCAGGATAGCCTCGAAGTATGTAAACAAAGATAGCGATAAGTAGTCTATGGGCATTGACATTAGATAGAACCATGAGTCTAACCAAATAGAAACTCAGTGAGGAATGAATCAGAGAACTGCTCCTTTTTCCAGTTGTCTTACTCAAAGTCAAGATTTGGCATTTTTAGCACATCAACACCCACTGAAGTCCAATTCAAAGTTTCCTGCAGCTCGAGAACGTTACTTTTGCACTCCTGCTAAAATATCTATAAAGAGTCACCGAGGTGATCCACAGTCCAAATGCACACTTGCATTTATTTAATAAGCATTCTTAGCGTCCTTCTTCCTCGTCATCGATCGAGTTTGCACGTGCTCAACTAATTCTTCTTGTCTTGCTTTTGAATCAACGGGTGGGGGTGCATCGTTCTCACCAGCATACGGCTTCACGTCACCCGGATGTATCCAGGCGCACCTTTCTTGGACCTTTACTGCTGAGGGGGTGATATTCTCGACTACACTGGTTTCACTAAATTGGGGCTTGTGCTTCTTCCTTGTGATGTTGTGCACTAGAACTGGGTTTCCAATAAATATTTTTGGTACAGGTAATAGTTCTTTACATCCGGTTGCTGAATGGTCTTCATTTGTGTCCTGAGATTGACACCCTTTGCGCTTGAGTTGATCTGAAATGACAGATATACTAGCGGTCATACATGTCAAATAAGTACATAACTCATTTCCTAACAATTCTGCAGTCATCTGTGCATCACTTCTGATCCTCGATGGAGGAGACAAGGGCATTCTCATTCATCTACCTGTTACTAACTCATGGGGTGTGAGGTGATGGTCCAACCCAGGCTGATTCCTTAATACATATAATGCAAGGGGCAGGCAATACAGCCATCCCTTCTTCAGTGACAATTTGAGGTTAGCGATTCTTTCTTTGAGAAGATCATTGAGTCTCTCACATATTCCGTTCACTTGCAGGTGATAAGCAGAAGAAAACTTGTGTTTAGAATGGCAGAGCACCCAGGCTTATTTTAGGAGGAGGATGTGAGCTGTAGGTATTGTGCACTGAACTCACTCAATTCAATAGTCCAAAGAAACTCTTACACACTGAAAGTTATATTCAAATATTTTTATTTTATATACGCAAGTCAGGTAAGTAAATACTCTTCTAGATTAACCAATACACATAGGAATTAATCGCAATACTTTTCAGAAGTGACTGCTTCAATTGTAGTTGCTTGCGGTTACAATTGTTACAGAGAAGAGAGATGGACACTGAGGACAGTTCTACCGTATTACTGGTAGTGCCGCACACTTGCATAGATTAAAGATAAATTGTAATGACATTCAGATGATAAAGTCACAGCAGACAAAGTCTGTGGGAAGGAAAAGGAGGGTAATTCACACTTTAGCAGTAATTTACATTACAGTAAAACCTTTCAAGGTTAGCTAGCAGTTTGGCAGTCAAATCCCTAACTATCCAAAAGTCAGTCTAGAAGTGGACCAAAAGCCTTATGCAACAGCTAGAAAGGAAAAGTTCCTCAGGATGTTTAGTCACTACAATAAAAATGCTTAGCAAGTTAACACAAGTTATAGGGACTTTGCAATAGGTGGTAGAACATGTCCACTGCCACCAGCCATAACTGTAGGGCTGTCACTGTGACTAGCTAGACACAGGAGCAGAGAGAAGGGGGATACTACATATCTCCTTAGCATTCCACATAAGGGGGTGTATGTTAATCTCTCATAAGTAGGGCTGTCCTCTCGCTCCTCGCGTTCAATGCTTACCCTCTCCTCATCACACCTGCCCTCCTGTTGGCTCTGTCCATCCTGGCATCTCAGCAACACTGCCATCAGTCCGTTCTTTCCCCTTCCCAAGCATACCAAAGTTGCAATGCCTCTTCTGCATCAACTAAACCCGTCTTGCCCGAAGTCTGAATCTGATGCAACATTACGGAGGTACCATCACTGCTATGTTGTAAATGCTTTGAATTGCCTTTTGACTCATGTTGCTCACCCATCTTGAATCTTGGGGTTCTCATGTTGGACCTTTTGGATCATCACATAATCACAATGACTTTGAATCATGTTGTGCCCAATAAAGACTTTGCATCATGGCACGCACCTGCTGGACTCTTGTATCATAATGTGTTCCGTTTTGATTCTTGTATCATGGCAGTGTTCATTCCATCTGTTTATTGGCTGCTTAACACTGAATTTTGCCTGCTTTGCTTCTGTTCTCCTTACTCAC
The DNA here is from genome assembly GCF_040938575.1 of Ambystoma mexicanum. Classification (NCBI taxonomy): domain Eukaryota; kingdom Metazoa; phylum Chordata; class Amphibia; order Caudata; family Ambystomatidae; genus Ambystoma; species Ambystoma mexicanum. The sequence continues at coordinate 995,259,213 of NC_090926.1, read as the reverse complement.
AGTTTCTCAGTCTTTCTTCCTCTCCCTTGCCTTTACCTTGTCTCCTCTCCCTCGTCCCCTCACCATAATCTATGCACTTGCACTATCACAAATGTCATCAGGCCTAGTACGATAGTCACTGTTTGTTCCTCTCCTTGCTCCCCTCCCTCCTTTCCCCACCTATCGTCAATGCCCTTGCACTATCAGAAATGTCATCAGGCTTAGTACGATAGTCACTATTTGTTCCTCTCCTGCTCCCCCTCTCGCTCCCTCCCTTTCCTCCCTTCCCTCTATTATTGTCATCCCCCTTACACGATTAGAAATGTCGTCAGGCCTAGTATGATAGTCACTGTTTGCGCCCCCCGCCTTTCCCTCACATACTGTCAATGTCCTTGCACTATCATAAATGTCGTCAGGACTGGTACGATAGTCTCTGTTCCTTCCTCTCCTTGCTCCCCCCTCTCCCTCCTTTCCCCACCTACTGTCAATGTCCTTGCACTATCAGAAATCTCGTCAGGCCTAGTACGCTAGTCACTGTTTGTTCCTCTCCTCGCCCACCACCCCCACTCTCCCTCCTTTCCCCACCTATTGTCAATGTCCTTGCACTTTCAGAAATGCCTTCAAGCTTAGTATGATAGTCATTATATGTTCCTCTCCTTGCTCCACCCCTCCTTCCCTCAATCGTTGTCAATGCTCTTGCACTATCATAAATGTCATCAGGCCTAGTACAATAGTCTCTGTTCCTTCCTCTCCTTGCTCCCCCCTCTCTCTCTTTTCCCCACCTACTGTCAATGGGCCCATTAACAATCCCTCCTCACGAGCGGCGCTGTGCGCCTTGGCATCTGCACCATTTTCACAATTATCAAGAAAGAGAAGCAACAGAATCATTTCACTGAAAAAGAAAATGCTTGTACTGCGTGTTTGGGTGCTGTGTGATTTGTTTCCCTTTGTGAGGCAGTACTTTCCTCCTTCCATCATGGCCACCATCTCCTTTAGGCACTGGAGTGCTTGGGTCCCTGGGATGGCCTTATTGTGATTGGAGCCCCCCCTTCCTCAGAACATCCAATCAGGACAAGCTGGCAAGCGAAGGCCTCCAGGCTCAACTCTCTTACAACTACAGCCAAAGATGCTTCGTCATGTTGGTTTTTCCTTCGACGCACCTCTGGATTGCGACATCCCACTCTTGCCATCATGTGAGTACTGATGCCTGGTGGCTGCTTTGTCTCTATTGACTCAGTCCCTCTGCCTCTCTAGTCATTCACTTTGCAGATGTCCCCTGCACTACGGTGAAACTTCACTCTGCTTTCACTACCTGAGCTACATTTCCACTGACCCCATCTCCATACTGCTATGCTGCAATTCCATGTCATCCTCCATAGTCTGTGTCTGTTAGTGCATTGAAATTGTTAGTGTAAAATTGCATTTAGTTGTGCCTTCATCCGCATTGAAATTGTCTGTTCGTGTTAAATCGCATTTAGGTGCACCTTCATCCTGCATTGAAATTGTCTGTTAGTGAAAAAAATTGAATTTAGGTGTGCCTTCATCCTGCTTTGAAATTGCTTGTTAGTGTAAACATTGCATTTAGGTGTGCCTTCATCCTGCTCTGTAATTGTCTGTTAGTGTAAAATCGCATTTAGGTGTGCCTTCATCCTGCTTTAAAAGTGTCTGTTAGTGTAAAAATTGCATTTAGGTGTGCTTTCATCCTGCTTTGCAATTGTCTGTTAGTGTAAAAATCGCATTTAGGTGTGCCTTCATCCTGCATTGTTTTTGTTTTGTACTCCTAACACCCACTTTTCCACATGTGCTCTAGGTTCAAAACTGTGGATTGCAGCACATTCACCTCATCCTCCCCACGCTTTCTCTCTGCCTCTCACTTCCTCCTCTCTCTCCGAGATGGCACTCTCCATCTCCCCAATATACTCCAACTGCCACATCATGACCTATCCTCCCTCTCTCACTAAATCTGGATGGAAAAAGCATAAAAAAGACATCCATGCTGCAAACCCTCACCTTCCAATTGCAGACACCTATGTCAGTGCATCATCAAGAGAAACTTTCATTGAATCCTCTTCTCTGTCCCATACCCTGACCTATGGACCTCTCACCTCACTGCCACTTTCCCACCTTATTCTTCCACATCCATTAATGGTAGCACCAAGTGGTTCAAGGCCTTCAGGCCAACCTCCTTCTCTTTGACTGGATCCGGCCTTCGCTCAGCAATGTCCTTCCTTCCCCTGCCTCACCCCCTTCTACCTCCTCTGCTACACCACTTCAGTCGGAAGCCCCACGCCCCGAAACTCTGCCTCAAAAAACCTTCAAAGGCAACTCACGCTCAGCCATCAAACACTCTGCTGACATCCGCCTTCTCCTTGAAGACACTGACCTGGACATACTTGCACTCTGTGAAACGTGCTCCCATGCCAGCTCAGTTACACCCTTTCACTCACCTCTATCCGACGGCTTTAAGATCACCTCAAAGCCACAACCCCACTGTGCTGGTGGTGGGGATGCCATAATCTTCCCAGAGTGGATTCCTTCTTCCATCCTACCCACTCACCTGTATTCATCCTTTGAGAACCTAGTATACAAATTGGTCATCCCGCCTCCCTCCAGCTTGACCATTTCTACCATCTACCGGCCTCCAGCCACTTCTTCTCTGTTCCTCTCTGAGTGGGTGGACTTCTGCTGCTCCCTACTTTCTACCACCTCTAACCTGCTACAACTAGGTGACTTCAACATCCTTCTAGACTCCCTTTCCACAGCAACCACCCTCTTCACTGACCTCTGCTCCTCCCTATCCCTCACCATTCTTCCCTCTAGCCCCACCAAATCTGCTGGACACACGCTAGACGCCATCATCCACTCCAACCTCACTACTCCCCTGGTCACCCCTCTTTCCTGGTCTGGCCACTCTCTCCTAACCTCTCACCTGGGTCCATATGGCCCTGTGACAACTCCTCATGAAGCTCTGCTAACCTTGTTCACGAACATCTGTCTGATGAAACGAGTGTCAGCTGCTGCTTTCTCCTCCGCCTTCATTTCACCTTGCCCACCCATCACAGACTCTACCACTGATTCTGCCCTCAGCAACTCTCTATCTGTCCATTATCAACACCCTTAACATCCTTGCCCCAGTCATGAGGATCCGCCTGAAACCTGCCTCCAAGTGTAACACATGGTACAACACCGAACTTGCAGATCAAAAATGTAAGTGCAGGGCTGCTGAATGGAAGTGGCACACTTCAGGCTCACCCTCTGACAAACTGGCCTGCCGCCTGATCCAGAGACACTACAGACTCTCCAACCGTGCTAAAATAGAGCCCCTATTCAGGTACAAGTGTCCAATGCATCCAACAACATGGCTAAACTCTTCAAAATCTGCAGGGAACTTGCAAATCCGTCCGCAGTATCTTCTGCCCCAATGCCTTCCCAGGCCCTTTGCAATGCACTTGCCTCTCACTTCATCTCCAAAACCCAGGACATACTGAACAGCATTGTCACGCACTCTTCTAACCCAACCCTCCCTCGCCTGCCCTCCACCACTCACCCTCTTCCTTCCTCCTTCTCTTCCTTCGCTCCAGTCTCCCCTGAAGAAGTCACCAGAGTTGTCACTTCCATGAAGGTCTCTTCCAAAAGGTTGCCCATGCTCTTCCAGAACCATCAAGGACAACATCTCCTCTCTCGCTCCTGCTCTTGCTGATCTCTGCAACCACTCCTTTGCTACTGGTTCTTTTCCATCCTCCCTGAAGCACTTCCTTGTATGCCCCCTCCTTAAAAAACGCTCTGCAGACGCTTCCTGCTCAGCCAACTACTGCCCCATTTCCATCACCCCCTTCCTGGGGAAACGGCTCAAGAAGTTGGCCCTCCCCCAACTCAATGCTCATATCGAACTTGTTGGCGGTCTACCCGACTACCAGTCTGGAGTCCGAGCATCCAGAGGCACGGAAACTGCTCTTCTGAACACCCGTGAAGGACTGCTTGCATCCCTTGATTACAACTCCCCTGCTGTCCTCATCCTCCTTGATCTCTCTTCTGCATTTGACACAGCAAACCACTCCATCCTGATAAAAATGCTCCATGATACCATTGGTATCTTGGAGCGGGCACTGGACTGGCTTACCTCCTTCCTAACTGACCGTTCCTCAGAAATCACTCAGGGCCCTTTCTCCTCCCCTACTTCCTCCTCCACTTGTGGTGTCCCTCAGGGCTCCATTCCTTCGCCCTGGCTCTTTAACATCTACCTCTCCCTGCAGGCACACCTCATTTCCTCCTTCTCCCTCAACTTCCAGTGCAACTTTGTTGACACACAACTCTTCTTCAAACTTCCAACTGATGCCCTTGCACCGTCCTTCATCCCTGACTCCCTCTCTGCCATCCAGGCCTGGCACACTGCTAATGACCTCCGCCTCAACGCCAGCAAACCAGAGATTCTCACTATTGGGTCCCCTGCACCCTACTTCTTCCCTTCACTCTGGTCTTCCTCCTTGGGCTCTCCCCCTGTCCCCTCCTCTGAAGGCAGGAATCTTGGAGTTATTTTCGACTCCTCCCTTTCCTCTCCCTTTCCTTCATCCGTCATATTCAGGTCATTGTCAAGAAGTGCTACTTTCTGCTCTTCCTTCTCAAAGGTACTTTAGCCTTACTCACCTTTCCCCAGAGACTCAATGTTACCCGTGCTCTGGTTCTCTCCAGCCTAGTCTGCTGCAACATACTCCTCCTTAATTTTCCTTTATCCACCCTGAGACCCCTCCAGCTTACCCTGAATAGGGCAGCAAGACTTATCCTTGGCCTCAAGCCCAGGGACCGCATCTCTCCTGCCCTACAAAGCCTTCACTGGCTGCCGGTCCCAGCACACATTAAATTTAAATCTCTCTGTATCATCCACAAGGCTATCTGGGGCTGGGGACCACTCTATCTCCAATGCTTCCTGACCAAATACTCCCCTTCTAGACTCCTGCATTCCTCTGGCACCAACTCCCTGCGTGGGAAGCAGTTTGCTAAACAGAGAGCTGGTGGTCAGTCATTTTCCTTGGCGGGCTCCCTTCTGTGGAATAGCCTCCCTCTGCGTCTTGAGCAGGATCTCCTTGAGCTCTGTAAAAGCCTTAAGACCTTTCTCTTTACCTCTTCCTTCTCCTCCTCTCTTCCCTGCTAATCAAACAGTAGCGTGACTGATGTGCAGGGCCTTTAAGTATCCTCAGGCCCTGACCCCCGACGTCTCTCATCCCAGCCGATGTCTATAAACTGCACTTGCTTAGGCTCACCATCCCCACAGGAGTTTGCACTTATGTTTCTATTTTTATTTTCTTCGCACTTCACCCGAGCACTTCGCCATGAGCACCACAGCACCTTTCCCTTAACTCCTCCCCTCTGCACTTGCACATTCTGTACACACACAAGACAAAGTAGGTCCTACTCCCCTCCCTGTCATTCTCATGATTTGTTTGTACTGTTATGTTATGTTATTGTTATGTTATTTTGCATTTATATAGCGCCTTATATACCATTGGTATGGTCTGAAGACGCTGGTAGGTTGAACGCCCTCGGGAACCGAAGTTCGGGTCAGTAGAGAGAGAAAAGAGAGTCAAAAGGTGCGTGTGCGCACCAGGTATGTGTGCAGCTGGGGCGGAATTCAAGTGGTAGCTGCTTCTTAGCGGTAGGTGTGGTGGTTGAGAGATCTGGAGTATGTGTTCATTCTGGCCGGCTTTATCCAGGACGAATGTGGCTGCGTTAGGCCTGAGGAGAACGCCTGGCTGGGGGGGGTGAAACCAGCAATGTTTACTTAGAGTGTTGTGGAGTGAGCGGGAGATGTAGATAAGAGAACAGTTATACCGAATGGTGTCATAGTATCTCTGTGTTCTAGTTGAGTGATGGTGTAAGGGAGAGAGTAAGCGTGGGGTGTGTTATGATATATATTCTTTTTCAAATGTTCCCTGCATTCCAAAGCATATTATGTATGTCACGCAGTTCCGAGCGGGCAGGTCCGTTCTATTCATTTTTGTTCATTTCAGGCGTTCAGGATTGTCCTACACATTCATGCCTGCTCGACCTATTCATGTACTCTGGTTCACCTTGCGTGCTCAAGATTATCCTTCATTCTCCAGTGTGCCTCACGCATGCTCTCATGTGTTCCATACGTGTGCACTCCTGTCCTTCTTGTGCACGCACTCCAGTCTACCGAGTGCATGAACTCCTGTCTGCCTACGCACTCATCCGCTCTGTATGCTCAACCGCTCTCTATACACATCTGTTCGGTACGCTCATTTGATTTACACACTCATCTGGTCTACACACTCATCCAGACTACACACTGATACGCTCAACATACTATTCGTCAGCTCCACATACTCATCCATTCAGCATACTGCTCCGTTCAGCATACTCATCCGCTCTACAAATCCATCCGCTCCATGCGCTCGTCCGCTCCCCACACTCATCAGCTCCGTACACTCGTCCACTCCACAGACTCATCAGCACCACATACATTCTTACGCTCCATATACACTCATTCGCTCCACATACACTCGTTCGTTCCACATACACTCGTCTGCTCCACCCATTCGTCCGCTCCACCCATTCGTCCGCTCTGCACATTCGTCCGCTCCGCACATTTGTCCGCTCCGCACATTCGTCCAGTCTACACACTCGTCCAGTCTACACACTCGTTCGGTCTAGACACTCGTTCAGTCTAGATACTCGATCACCCGGTCCACCCACACATCGGCACAACATACTACTCGTTGGCTTGACAAAATTACTCATCTGCTCTGCGTGTCCATCCGTTCCAGACACTCATCCGCACTGTGTATTAGTTCGCTCCACACATTCATCTGTTTCACAACACTCATCCGCACCACACTTTCATCCGCTTCACACACTCGTCCGCTCCACAATATTCATCCGCACCAAACACTCATCCGCTCCACACAAAACAGCCACTCCACACACTCACCCGACACCACCCATTCACCTTTTCACACAATCATCCGCTCCATCAGCTCATCCGCGCCACTCCTACGTCCGCTCCACGTATTAGTCTGTTTCAGAACCCTCATCCGCTCTCCACACACATCCGCACTCCACACTCATCCGCTCTCCACACTCATCCGCTCTCCACACTCACCCGCTCTCTACACTCATCCGCTCTCCACACTCATCCGCTCTCCACACTCATCCGCTCTCCACACTCATCCGCTCTCCACACTCATCTGCCCTCCACACTCATCCGCTCTCCACACTCATCCGCTCTCCACACTCATCCACTCTCTACACTCATCCGCTCGCCACACTCATCCGCTCTCACATTCATCGGCTCTCACACTCATCCGCTCTCCACCCTCATCTGCTCTCCAGGTTCAACTGCATCCTACGCTTCTGCGCTCTCCACTTAGTCGCTCTCCACACTCGCTCTGTGCTTTTCCACATTCAGTCGCTCTCCACGCTCCTCCGCTCTTCATACTCATCCGCTCTCCACACTCATCCGCTCTCCACACTCATCCGCTCTCCATACTCATCCGCTCTCCACGCTCCACACCCATCCTCTCTCCATACTCATCCGATTTCTACGCTCATCCGCTCTCCATACTCATCCGATTTCCACGCTCCTCCGCTCTCCATGCTCATCCGCCCTCCTCGCTCGTCCTCTCTACATGCTCGTTCACTCTTACACATTCGTCTGGTCAGACGTCCATCCAGTCTATACGTTAGTCCGTTCGGATTAGTTGACTGTTCTACGCCCTCCTGTGCTCTGTTCGCTTTTCTGTTTTCGCATTTTCGTCAACTCTACACGTACTCATCATCTCTACACGCTCGTCCATTCTCCGCACACAACCACTCTGTATACTCATTGGCTCTAGTATGTTCATCTATTTCCTCTGGTCACTATATTCATTTGATCTTTCTAGTCGTCTATTCTACCACTCTCGCACCCTTCCACTTAGTGTGTTCATCTGTTCTATATGCTACATCCATTCTGGATATTTTGTCATTCATTAAGTTCCCTCCTCATTCATTAAGATCATTTCATCGATTCAGATCTCCTAGTTTCCTGATGATTTATTCCTATTATCCACTTCACTGTTTTGGTCTACATTACTCGTTTGGTACTGTTTGTTTTATGGTTTACATTCGATTTTATTTAGTTGTACATTTCTTGCTTCCGGTCAATTGCTGGTTAGTTTTAGCGGAAGAGCCAGGTTTTCAGTAATTTGCAGAAGGCCGTTAAGTCTTCAGTTAGGCGGATGTGGGGTGGGAGCGAGTTCCATAGGGTTGGGGCTAGGGCTGAGAATGATGATCCGCCTAACCTGGCTGAGTTTGTCTTAGGGATTACTAGAAGGCCGGCTGAGCTTGATCTTAGGGTGCGAGTGGGGTGATAAGGTATTAGCTTGTCTTGAAGATATTGCGGTCCAGTTTTATGCAGTGCTCGATGGGAGAGGCATAAGGTTTTGAAAGCTACCCTACGGGCTACTGGAAGCCAGCGCAGTGTCTTAAGGGCTGGGGATACGTGGTCTCTTGGACCGAGCGCGAGTAGCATTTTGGCTGCCGCGTTTTGTGCTCTTTGGAGTTTGTTTAGTTGGTAGGCATAAATTCCAAGGTATAGGGGGTTTCCGTAGTCCAGTCTTGATATGACAATTGATTGGACCGCGGAGACTCTGTTGGGAAATGAGAGGTATGGAAGGATGCGCCTAAGATTTTTGAGGTGGTAGTGGCAGGATTTTGAGACATTGTTGACTTGGCGCGAGAGTGTTAGGTCGGAGTCTAGGGTGCATCCAAGATTTTTCACTGTGTTGGAGGGTGTCGGTGAGTTGCCCATGGCGGGTGGCCAGGGTAGTGGGTGCGGAAGAAGATCGAGGTTGCTGCAAATCATGATTTCTGTTTTGGAGGGGTTTAACAGGAGGTGGCTTTGGGTCATCCAGAGTTCTATGTTAAGGAGGCAGGATGCCAGGTCGGGTCGGAAGTCGGGTTTCGAGTTCAGGAATTTTAGAATTAGTTGAGTGTCGTCGGCGTAGTTGTAACACAGGATGTTGTGTGAACGAATTATTGGTGGGAGGGTGATCAGGTAGAGATTGAACAGGAGGAGGAGCCGATAGGTCGAGGAGGATTAGTGCGGCGCATCAGAAGGAGTACTATTAATTAAATTATTTATCTCTGTTGTTATTCATTGTGTACCTTCCCCAGTCCCCACCCTATCACCCTGTGGGAGCTTTGAAACAGTTTTCCTAATTGTATAAGTGTCTAAGAAGTGACCATAAATAAAAATAAATAAATAAGGTAAAACGAAAGAACAGAGTTCCCAAAAAGTCAGAGCACATAAGACTGAATGAGGGGAAAAAGACTACCCTTATTCAGGATAGAAGGAAAAAGGTTCAGAAGTCCAGCTTCTCACTGGGGGTGTCACTAGGAGAGGGGATTAAGCATAAAACGGATAAATCTCCCTAAAACTCATCCCCCAGACTAAGGGACAGGAGGATCGAATCCACTACTGGATGGTGCTCTGGTTCCAGTCGGTCATACTTTCTGGAAAGACCATCAGCATTCTTATGCTGGGTACCTGACTGATGCTCAATGGTGAAGTCAAATATTTCAAGGTTAATGGACCACCTGAGCAACATTGGATGTTCTACCTTCATCTGCATCAACCACCTTAAGGGTTAATGGTCTGTTTGAATCCTGAACGTAGTTCCATATTGGTATGGCCTAAACTCCTTTAAGGCCCACACTATGGAAAAACATTAATGTCCAATTGTAGACCACCTGTATCTTTTAGTTTTCTACTAATGAAGCAGATGGGGTGCTCCCTGCCTTTTTGCTATCAAATTGACTCAAGGCTGCCCCAATCCCTGTATTGAAAGCATCAGTCCGCACTAAGAAGGTCTGAGTATAATCTGGAGCTCTCAGCACTGGAGCTTTACAGAGGGCACCTTTCAGCCCCTGAAATACTTTCTCACAGTCTTCATTCCACTTCACCCTCTTGCAGTATTTGGGAGAAGACACAGTATTCAGAGGAGAGGCTATTGTTCCATAGATCTCAATGAAGTTCCTGTAATATCCTGTAAATCCTAAAACAACTCTTACTTGTTTTTGAGTAGTAGGGATTGCCCCGTCCTGTACAGCTTGTACTTTGCCAGGTAAGGGCTTGATCTCACCTCCTCCTACCTCATGTCCAAGGTAGACCACTTTACTCTGTCCAACTTGGCACTTGCTTGCCTTGATGGTCAGATTGGCCTGATGAAGAGCCTGCAACACCTGTTCAAGATGGATAATATGTTCTTCCCGGGTAGGGCTGAACACTGCTGTGTCATCCAAGTATGCATGCAGAGGTTCTCTAACCCATTCTGAACATGGTTTACTATTCTTTGAAAAGTGGAAGATCCATTTTTCAATCCAAAAGGCATGACCTTAAATTGGTACAAGCCTTCTGGGGCAGAACATGCTGTTTTCACCTTGGCAGAGTCAGTCATGGTAATATGCCAATAATCACTTGTCAAGTCAAATGTACTGAGGAATTTGGCTGAGCCCAGCTCATCCACTAGTTCATCAGTCATTGGCAAAGGATGGGCATCAGGTTTGGTAACTGAATTCAAGGCCCTGTCGGCCCCACAGAACCTAAGTTCTTTGGTACCTGCTTTTGGCAGTAAAACAACTAGGCTAGCACATGGCCTTGTGGAGTGTTCCATTACTCCAAGGTCCTGCATCTTGTTGACTTCTTCTTTAATGTGATTCCTCAAATGATCTTACATCCTGTAGCCCCTTCGTTTCACAGGCACTATCACCAGCATCAATGTCATACTGGCCCCAATGGATCAAGCCTGGTGTTAGTGAGAACAGAGGGGAAAACTGAGTTAACAAAGATTTGCACTCCTGCTGCTGCGGCAGTGTCAGTTTAGAAGAGAGTTTAACTCCTTATATAGACCCATCTGAAGGCTGTCCATTGAGAAGATCTGGGAGAGGCTCACTCTCCTCCTCTTCTTGATCAGGAGCTAGAAGCAAAGATCTTATCTCTGGTCTAGAGACATAGGCCTTCAGGTGGTTGGTGTGAAAGGTACCGCTTTGGGGTTATCCAAGTCCACCAAATAATGAACCTCTCCAAGCTTGCCTATAACCTTGAAGGGTCCTGTCCATTTGTTCTGTAAGACCATTTGTCTTACTGGAACCATTATATGAACCTGCTGGTCTGGAGTAAACTCCACCATGTTGGCCTTCTGGTCATGCCAATGTTTGACCAGAGCCTGCCCAGCATTTATGTTCTCAGAAGCCTCTGTCATCATGTGTGCCATCCTCTGTCTAAGGTCTAGCGCATAGTCAGTAATTTGTACTGGCTTTAAGGTTGGAACACTCCTTAATCAGTGCCAAACGGCCTCTGACTGGATGAAAGTAGAGGAACTCAAAGGAGCTAAAGCCCACTCCAGATTGAGGCACCTCTCTATAGGCAAAAAGAAGGCATGGCAGTAAAAGGTCCCACTTTCTTCTAAGGGTTCCTCTAAAGCACCAATCATGCTCTTAATAGTTCCGTTAAACCTCTCTACCATTGGTTCGAGGGTGGTAGGATGTTGAGAATTTGTGGGTGACCCTACAGGTTTTCCACATGGCCTCTATGTAGTGGGACATGCGGGCGGTTCAAGCTTCTCAGCCCTAGCAGCCTCACATTGGAACGCCCTACCTTCGCTCATCAGGGGGATTGACTCTCACCTAGCCTTCCGCAAAGCCTTAAAAACCAGGCTGTTTGTCTAAACCTTCCTGCCTTTATATCTACAGGCATACGAACGTCATTTGTAACTATGCTCCGCTCCTCTCTCTGTAACTAAGTACCTTATGTTTCCTATGTTTACATAATCTTGCTGCTTACGCCTTCATGTAATGGCGCCTCGATGTCTATGGGCTGCAGTGCGCTCTACAAATGTAAAAAAAAAAAAATAAATAAAATAAATAAATTGTGACCAACTGTCAGATATAACTTCCTTTGGAAATCCTACAGCGGTAGAAATACAAAGTAGGGCCTAAGCCACCGCCAGAGCAGTAATAGTTCTCATTGGTATGGCCTCAGGATAGCTAGTGGCATGGTCCACTACAACCAGCATAAACCGGTTGCCTGAGGAGGTTGGAGGGTCTAGCGGACCAACAATGTCAAACCCCACCCTCTCAAAAGGAACTCCCACAGCTGGAAGGGGCACTAAAAGTACATTCAGACGGGCAAGTGTTGCAGCTCCTGCAATTTTGTTCTACTTCTGCTCCCATCTTGGACCAGTAGAAGTACAAGAGTCTCTCTTCGGTCCTTTTTTAACTCAAATGACTAGCCAGAGGTGTGAAAACAAAATCAAAATATCGAGGCTGAGTACCCCAAAAGTAAATACACCGAACATGGGTTACAAAGGAACATACAAAGATCTTTAATTTATACTGAATCAGTTACAAAGAACGAAACAAAATCAGATAGCTATCGGCCCTCAATGCAACACAGCGAACTCCAGCGTGGTTCGGTGTATTCAGTGAGAGACGCTGTACATTAGAATTTGTTGCTCTTTTATACCATTTGCGAACACGATGTCCAACCCTACTTCGGGTTAATATTCCTCTAATACATTACTGATCTAGGGTTCATGGCGAGTTCGCATATCCACATGTAACTAGTTTGCCTTTAATACATACGTCAACAAGCCTACATGGCAACTGTGTGTTTTGGGATTTCCCATACAGGTCTTCTCAAACATTAATACATTGTAGTTAAACAAGTGTTCTTAGTTCAGTATTTGAATACATTGTTTTTAACATATGCTCGTGGATTAGTTTAATTGACGCAAGTAATCCTTTACACACAGGTCAACGAAGGACAAGGTCTCAGTTCACGACCTCAACAAGTGGCCTGCAGGCAAGTTACATATTAGCTACACACAGAGGTCAAGACGGCCATGTTGTAGTTCGCAATGACATCGTCCACCATTTTAACTCACAGGGTGACTTTTACAGAGCGAACCTAAAATGGCGGATTGACCTAAAATGGCGGCTTACATTGATTTTAAGGTCAGGACCTTGCAACACGGATTTCTTCGCAAGTAGCTTACAAGCAGCTTGGCATAGGCCAATATACACATATTCATTGCAATAGGAGGCACGATATAATTTCTCATTTAACAAACCCTCCTTTTGGCCTATGCCAAGTGCTAAACTACTTCGGATCTCGCGAATAACTCCATGTATCATCGTCAGTGCACCCTGAATCGCTGTCAGAAATACCTATTGCCTTCAGGTCATTCGCTAAAATTTCTTTTAGCACGTATTCCTTGGAGGTTTTATCCGGGGCATACACTTTATGTCCTATCGTACCTATCGCTTGTGCGCAACATCCCCCTAGCATCGAACATATACTAGGTAGACACTGAATACAACAACAAAGGAACAACAGAATTCCCAAAATGATCAGTAAGACCAAAAGTACCTTCCAACCCCAAGATCGCAAGAAGTCCCAGAACCAAGCACTAAGATCCCAATTTCCCTCGGGAACATGCACTTCTGAACTAAGGACGTGCAGATTCTGTATTGCCTTGAAGATAGTTGGGGAGGAATCTGGCACGAAAACACAGCAAGCGGACCCCACTAATTTACACACTCCACCACGTTCAGCCAGAATGACATCTAATGCCATCCGGGACTGAAGCACTACTAGTCTTATCGCTTTCTGTTCTAATGTCATATTATAGAGCATTTCCGTGGTCCGGTTGATGGTTCTCTCCATTACTCTCGCTAGTCTTCTGATATCTTCGGAATTCGCTATCTGCCCCCAAAATGGCACAACTGATTTTGCTATATCTCCCAAGATTTGTGCTGGAGTGTCACCGTTCTCGTCCCGCCGTGGATGAGCCTTTGAAACTTCTATTGTACTAGCTATAAACACCCCAGGTAACAGGATCCCTAAATAACAGGTTCCCTGCCAATCCCTGGGCAACCATGGAAATGCTACATTACCGCAAACAAAGTAGACAGGTTCGCCTACATACAAAGGTCTGTCTTCCCCAGTCAAATTTGCAACGTTGGCACAACCTTTAAAATCTCCCATTGACTGAGTACCATTCCTATTTATGCAAAAAGAAACTGAATCAGGGCTATGGTTAAAAGTGTAAGAAGGAGGCATGGCATCCTTATTGCCTATCGGAGCCATCTTAAAGGAAATCAAAGATTGGAAAGGACGAGACAGTCTATCAGATGGCCTAATCGAAGCAACGTTGAGCTTACTCCTATTTGCAAAAAGCGAGCATCCCAGGGGAGTCAGAACACGTTTCTCAAAGCTATTTAAATTAGTGCCATCAAAGTTCCCCGAGATGCTATCGTTCCAACAGCCAAAGAACAGTCCTCTAAGAGAAGCATAACAAGCAGTTGTCAAAGGTAAAGGATGAATATACCAACCTAACCCCTTATCCCCGTGTTGCGGTAAATGTGAGCAGACCCAACAGTTGGACTTATTAAAAATGGCATGCGTAGCATTCATGATAAGTAGCAGAGTATTATTGTGGTACCTTTGTCTATGCTGGGAGTCCCTAGTGGACAGAGTATGTGAATGTACAAAGGGAGTAGGAACAGTAGGTACATTTTCAGTCAGAAACAAGGACTCTAAAGGATGAGTTTCCTCGAGGTACAATAAGCGTAAGACAGTGGCCCTCATTACGACCCTGGCGGAAATCGAAAAACGATGGCGGAAATGCAATACCGCCATCGAATAGCGCTCGGTGCGACTATGACCCGTCACCGCAAAGTACGAAGCCATTAGCGACACCGTAGTGAACGCCAACGCTAACTGCACCAAGCACGCGCGCGCGCGCCATGCCAAACCGCAAACACAACCATGGTGCAACGGTACGCCAATTCCGACCCTAGCGGACATGTACCTAACGCCATCAGGCATGGCGGAATGTACCATTCCGCCATGGCGAGAAGTACGGCATCGCGAATCAACCGTAAACGGCCCCACTGAGTGCCTGTACACCGCTCCCTGCCCACAAAGTACAACTCCCCGTAGGTGCAATGAAGCCACAATGCAACCATTGAAATGTACAAGTCACCCATGCATGCCAACGAACAAAAGAAACACAACAGGGGCCAATGGGAGCTGCAGGGCACAGATGGCACGAATACAGAAGCCATCCCAATGGACATGACCACAGTCCCCCACCAAGAAACGCACGCAAACACAGGCACCTGTGACCAGCAATATACCGAAAACCACATCATTCAACCAGTCCACCTGGCTGACCGGCATCTGTTACACAAAACCCAATCCCCCGCCCCTGAGCATGACAACATTCAAACTGGCATATCGGCAGCCCCCATCCCTGACCTCACTGGGCTTCGTAGGCAAACGCGCACAGCACAGTACCACGCAACTAAACCCCGAAGCTGGAACCCAATGCAGATCTCCTCACAATACATCGCCCCCCAAATAGGCATATGCCACATCACTTGCAAAGAAAAACGCTACACGGGCCAAATCAGAATAGATATTTATGCACATCAAAATCACCAAGCACATACAGCCATCAGGCCATGAAATCCAAAACACCAATCACCATTGTGGGCTGCTTCCGCAAGAAATGACCAGCCACTACCTGTGTGTCGCCCTGTTCCCCCATGGTACACAGAGCCACATTCACGTCCGAAAAGGCAACATGGAAGCGCACAGAACCGCAGGGCCGTCCCAATGGGGAGGCACTAGTCCAGCTGAAAGGCCGAAATGTTGCTCCGAGCCACCAGTACTGCGTAAGGGCATGTGGCCCATTGGCGATCGTCCCATAAGATCGTAATGCTGCTCCACTGATTAACACGAAGCAGCAGGTGTCGGGAGTAAAATCCATCTGCAGGAGTGGCATACAGATGGCAGTGGCAAAAGGGGAGGAGATACCTGTCAACCAAAAGAAAAGAAAAAGAACAGAATGGCCATCAGAACTACATACCAACAACTCACTTCAATGATCACACGAAATCCACAGCCATATGCATGCTAGCCCACTCCAAAGGAACATCACCACCCCAAAACCACTTGCGACTCATAACCATCTATATCGAGGTGCAAACACCATCGCAAACGAGTGTGTGAGGGCGCCTCGAGACAGGGAGGGCTCAACAAGGCCAGATGGACGATGGTCCCACTATGGCAGCCCTGCATCACATAGCGTATGGGAGGCGGATAGATCCCAAGAAGCCCTGTACATGGCAAACTCTGTATCAAATCACCTGCCCATGCATCCATCCATCATTCCCTCATCCCGGGATCAAAATGCCTGAATAATTACTCACATGACATTAGAAACATCCATTGAGTCTGTGCGTTATGCAGCCTGCTAAATCCACAGTGCCCCAGCCCGTAATTCCAGTGTTGTGAAGTAACATGTATTTGGGAACGGACGGCCTCATCGCCCACGTAGTTATTGCGCATCCCAAACTATTCATATCAATCATTGCTCCCTCGCCATGGGCCCTGTCTCAAGGACATTGAACAATAGAACGTTATATTTGCAGTCAGACCTGTGGGCATCTCCTCGCCGCTAGCTGGAAACCGAAAGCGCCGCCCTTCGAATTCCTCATTTGCAACATCACGTCGAAAAGGCATCTGTGGCCGTTTGAAATCACTAATTATCCCATCGAGTGCGGCTGTGTGTGAAAATGGCAACTGCCTTCACCCACGAATGGTACGCCCCGCCCGTCGTTGCAACTCGGTACAGTGATGCATGAGGGCCCACCGTTACTCGAGTACTACGTCCCACTGACCCCTCACAAGTCTGTTCGCGACTGCACAGATAGTATGTGAAACAATGGGACCACAGCAGAATGAACATATCAACCAATCTTACACGGCCATCGGGTACTAATACATGATTGCAATAGCAAGATACAATTCCCCGAATTGCAGCGTTGTGCGCGGGACGTGCTCGGCCAAAGGGGAGAGCAGTTTGCACAGGTGGAATCAATCACCACAGGTGGAGGCCATACAGCCTGAAAACACATAAATTGCACAGCCAGTCTCCTCCCACAACCACACCGAAATGCTACCGGCAGGACTCGCGATGTTGGCCCTGGGGGACCTGATAGCACTGCAAGTGCTCCGACTCCAAGAAGTAGACGAACACCAACTACAACCAGCCGCACGGAGGAGACGCAGGAGGAGGAGGAGGCCAAGGCAGGGCCAGCAAGGCCCACCAGCACAGCCACTACCACCACGCAGGCAGCCCGCAATTCAACGCCTCCGAGCACATCCGTTCAACCTCACTGATGAGCAGATCCACACCCTCTACCGTCTGGACCGGGACACCATAGCCGCCATTGTGGACATGACACAGGCTGACCTTGTCAGCATGATAGATAGCCCAACCGCCATCCCACCCCTACTGAAGGTGGTGTCTGTACTCCACTTCCTGGCCACAGGCACCTACCAGCACACAGTCGGACAGTTGCATGGCATTTCTCAGCCAGTGTTCTCACGGACACTATTGCAAGTGCTCGATGCCCTCCTGAAGCACGCAGACGACTACATCTCTCTACCACGCTCGGAGCAGGAAATTACCAACACAAAAGTGGGATTCCATGCACTTGCCGGCATACCGGGTTGCATTGGTGCCATCGACTGCACCCATGTGGAATTGGTCGTCCCACATGCCATGGAGGCCCAGTACCGCAACCGAAAACAATTTCATTCCCTGAATGTACAGATGGTGTGTGACTCCAACAGGATCATTACACATTGTTGTGCCCGATTCCCTGGATCAACCCATGATTCTATGGTCTTGAGGAACTCTACAATACCACGCTACATGGAACGACACGCAGGGAACAGATCCTGGCTACTCGGTGAGTCTCATTACATGCATGATGATGTGGGGTATGTGAATTGGCAATGAACTGCCAGGAAGGGGGGGGGGGGGTGTGCGTACGTATCAATGGCATTCCACATCATACGTTTCTCGTCCACATACAGGTGATGCTGGATATCCACTGAAGAGATGGCTCCTCACACCAGTCCGGAACCCACGGGACCAGCATGAGGAGGACTACAACCATGCCCACTCACGTACCCGTGTAGTCATAGAACAGGCATTCGGCCTACTGAAGACTCGTTTCCGCTGCCTCAGCAGGTCTGGCGGGGCACTCCTGTACCGCCATGAGAAGGTTGCAAAGATGGTGATGGCATGTGTCATGCTCCACAACATGTGCGTACGTAGAAATGTGCCCATGCCCCCTGACGCAGAACTGCAAGCACCTGATGATGGTCATGATGAGGGTGGGGATGTGGCAGCACCTCATGGAGTCTGCGAGGCACCGGAGGGCCGTGACATTCGTCAGCATCTCATTGATGTATGCTTCTAGCACTCACGCCTGGTGGCTGATGCATGGACACGGGACTCGTGGCACTGCGTGTGTCTGGGACATGCACAATATGGACTGTACGCCTATGATGGCCTAGTACACAAAGATCAATGTCCACACTTCTCATTGGTTGATCGTGCACTTTTTATGGCATATGTGATATCATGTTGAACACCCTATCGACCCGCCACCCAAGTGAGCCCAACACACCCCCTCCACCCTCCTACCTCCCACCCGAACACCAGTGTCCAAAGATGCTCATTGTCAGTGGGCTGTCGCTATTGCATGCCCCCTCTGCGGGTATCAGGGGCACCCCTGCCTGTGGAGCGCAGGTTCCTTCCAGATCTACGTTGGGGGCTGCCCTGGACGGAACTTGCAACGGATGATGTGTCTGCCTGCTCACGTCCATGCATGTCCCTAAGGGTTTGCGAGAGCTCAGTGAGCACACGGCGCACTGCGGCAAGTTCGGCACATACGTCTTTGGACGTCGCATGCAGTTCCCCCCTCAGGCTATCGGTGCTACTCTCCATTTGGACTCTCAGGCTCTCGGTGCTACTCTCAATTTGTGCCCTTAGCGTCTCTGTACCTCTCTCCATTTCTGCCCTAAGTGTCTCTGTTGATGTTTCTATGTCTGCCTTGGTGCCCCCACATTCATCGGCATGGCCCTTGAGGAGTGTGGCCATTTGCTGCTGTTGGACGATTAACTTGTCGAGGGACTGTTGCCTCTGCTGGGCCATGGCCATTTGCGGTGGTGTCACAGAGGGGCTGTTGTCCTCATGTTGCCTTGCCACAGGGCTTGTGGGGGATGGCCAGTCGTCGTCTTGTGGCTGCACCTGCGTGGTATCCTCATGTTGTACGGGAGGGGACAGACAGGGGGATTGGGACAGGTCATGGATGGATCTGACCTCGACATCCCCGTCTTCTGTGTCCGAGCATGCTGCCATCAATGGGGTGTCACCTATGGTGCTGCTGCCACCAGAGGCAGTGCCTTCTGTGGCATCCATTGGGGGGACCTGTGGTGGTGGTGTTGTGGCCATGCTGGCTGCTGGGGTGCCTGTTGATGTTCCCTCCTCTGTGCTGCCACCTGATTTGTGCTGCTGCCGTGTCTTGATGCGTGCAGCTGAGGTGGAGGGTCTCTGGCCGTTGGTCTTGGCCCTCTTTGCAGGTGTGCTGGTAGGGGTGTCCTGTAGCTCGTCGTTTGTATCGGACCCTGTGGTGGAGTAAAGGAGGGCGAGGGTTATTGATGGGTCAGTGGGAATTGGAATGGCATTGTATCACATGCATTGGGGTGGTACCTGAGGGTGATTTGGGTCGGGGTCTTGGAGGTGCTTTGATTTGTGTGTGGAGTGAGGGTGCAGTTGTTTGGCAGCCTGCAGTTAGGGTGTGCCTGCTGCACGTGTAGTGCGTGTATTAGGGGTTTTTAATTATTTATGTATTTATTGTGGGTTTTGACGTGCGCTTTCAGGCCGATGTGTGTGGACGTTCTCCTGGACATGTGTTTCTGTTGCACTATGTGGACGCATGGTACTTCACATGGTTGGACTTTGTGGATTTGGCATTGTTTTATCTGGCCCTCCTACCTGAATCTTCGGATGTCTGCACTCCTTTCTCCATCCCTCCGACTCCCTCTATGCTCTCCATTCCGATGGTGGAGGCACAGATTTCTTCCCAGGGGGTCAACTTGATGGGTGATTCAGGACCTCCCCCGGTGGCTGTGGCAATGTTGCGGTTGGCAGAGAGTATGCTGCGGACGCGTATCCGCAGGTCGTCCCATCGCTTGCGGCATTGCTGTGGGGTGCGGGGTGCGGTCCCCACCGCACTTACCCGCTGTGCCACCAGAGCCCATATGGCCTTCTTGTTTGCAAGTGCCGTCCTGGTCATTTGCGTGGAGAAGACGACGGCTGCATTCTCCTGGAGGGTCTCTGTTAGCACGGTGAGTTCCTCACGGGAGAAGTGGACCTGCCGCTTGCGGTCGCACGCTTTCTTCGCTACTTTTCCCATTTTTCGTGGTTTCGCTAGGGTGGTTGACGGGTTGGGGTGTGTTTCAGGGTAGTGATTTTAGTGGTTGTGTGGTTTTGGTGTTTTTATAGGTGTACGCCGGGATGTTTCCCGTTCCGGGCCCATGTTTTAACTTCCGTTTCCGTATATTTCCGGGCACCGTACTTTCCGGTAGGCGCACACTGCGGTGACCGCTAAGTGGGGTGGCGGTATTGCACCTAGGGCGCCGTACGGCGGCGGTGTGGGCCGTTTTGGGGTCATTTCCGCCATCGCGGACTTTGCACTTCCGCCGTGGCGTGGTGCTCGTGCCCGATGGGTCGGAATGGGCCGCACTTTGCTCCTTCGTACAATGGCGGAAACGCTATTTACGCTGTGGCGCTCCGGTCAGTCGCTTTCCGCCAGGGTCGTAATGAGGGCCAGTGACTATTATAAAACCAAATATCATTATAAAAACACAGCAATACGTTTTCGGGGCCCAGGTGCATTGTCCATTGTCCCGGTTGGTCACACAATCATTTACAAGTCCCATACGAGCGGTAGCGGTGGCAGGCATTGTAGTCTTCAAACGGAAACCCCCAATTTTTGTTGCTTGTCGCCTCACGGCCGCGCGACTTCTTAGTCCTTCCACAACCCTACCAACAGAATCCCCTTTCTCAAATTTGGGCAAAAACAAGCCCTTGA
This sequence comes from Ambystoma mexicanum, assembly GCF_040938575.1. Classification (NCBI taxonomy): domain Eukaryota; kingdom Metazoa; phylum Chordata; class Amphibia; order Caudata; family Ambystomatidae; genus Ambystoma; species Ambystoma mexicanum. The sequence continues at coordinate 995,238,216 of NC_090926.1, read as the reverse complement.
TGATCCTTTCCTTCTTCGAATGCACAGCCGAACCGTGCCGTAAGTCTATTTTCTTGGACGCAGATTTACCTTGCATTTCCCGGTACTGATTGATCCGGAAACAATGTGTCGTCACTTCCCGTTGGAAGCAACGTATCAGAAACAAATGAAGATGCCGAATTTGAAACAGCAGTCTCCGGAAGCAAAACATTTGGAGAGTGTGGAGACAAAATGGCTGGTTTCCCAAGCCTCACTGGCTCAGAAAGATTTCTGATACACTCTCAGCGCTATCTACTGCTTTGGGATCATTGTTTGCAGCGTTAGCGAGGGTTTCTGTTTCTTCTGTATCGTGTGGCACTGGGTGAGGAAGTTTCTTGACGTGCGACGCGCGGATCCAATTCTTTCTTCCAGAAACCCGCACCGCCGTTTGCGTGACCAACAGGACCTGGAATGGGCCCCACCAGCGAGGTGCAAGGCAGGAAGAGCGCTGAAATGCCTTGATGAGCACCCAGCTTCCAGGCCATATGCTGTGGCCCGGGCCCTCGTATCACAGAGATAAAGCCTCTCGCACCTGATGATAAATCAAATACAGGTTTTTAGTCAACTGGCTGCAATAATCTGAAAGTAATACATTTTCAACATTTCTTAAAGATCTACATTTAGGAAGGTTCCAGATATTGGCAGGTCTCCCCATTAACACCTCAAATGGAGAGAGCCCAGTCCTAGTTTGAGGGGTTGTACGCATGGATAATAACACGATCGGTAAGGCGTCCGGCCATTTTAATTTAGTGCCGGCACACGTCTTAGCTAGCTTGTTCTTGATGATACCATTGTGTCTTTCTACAAGTCCGGCGCTCTGAACGTGTCTGGCCGAATGGAACTGTTTGTCGATCTGTAATGCCGCACATATCTGCAGAATTACAGCAGGGACAAAATGTGGACCATTGTCCGACCAGATGACTCTTGGTAGCCCGAACCGTGGGAAGTACTCTTTTAACATGGTTTTCGCCGTAGTCATGGTTGTAGCATCTTTGACAGGGAAAGCCTCAACCCATTTACTAAAAGCACAGATGACCACCAATATGTACTTCATATTATTACAGCGTTCCATTTCAATAAAATCAAAGTGGATGACTTCGAAGGGGACAGAGGGTGGCCCAAAACTTCCCCTTGGAGTTGCTGTCCCCTTTCCCACATTGTGCTGTAGGCAAATCATGCAATCCTGAACATAGCGTTGGGCAGTTTTCGAAATGTTGTCATTTACCCACACTTTCTCTAACATTTTCGTTACTTTCTGGGCACATGCGTAGGACCATGGGCCATGATGACCATCATCATTACATATGCGTCAGGGAGTAGTAATTTCCCTTCAACTATGTCCACCCAACACCCGTCATCATCAAGTTTCCCCAAGCCTTCAGCCCACCTCTTGGATTCTTCTAACGTGGCATCAGCTTGGATGTCCCATACAGACCCAACACCCTCGTCCATTGCATAAGCATTTACAGTCTCCCTTGAAACATACATCTCTGTACGGAGATCGGTAGCAGTTTGTCTAGCTATCTGATCAGCGAAAGCATTCCCTTTTCCTGTGTCATCTGTAATCTTTCGATGAGCTGCACATTTCATGACGGCCAACTGAGTAGGGAGCGCAAGCGCTGAGAGCAGTTGTACTATTAGGGAGCCATGTTGGATTTTGGTATCATGTGACGTTAAGAACCCTCTCTCTGCCAAAAAGTCTCCCAAAGTTGTGAACCACCCCAAAGCCATACTGACTATCAGTATATATGTTTACTGCAAGCCCTTCGGAAAGTTCACAAGCTCGGGTCAATGCTATAATCTCTGCGGCCTGCGCAGAGTTATGCGTGATTCTCTTGGTTTCCATGACCGTGCTTAATGTGGTGATTGCATAAGCAGCTGTGGATGTACCATCCGAAAGTTTGAAGCAGGAGCCATCACAAAACAGCTCTCCTTGCGGATTATCCAAAGGAGTGTCTTTCAAATTAGTTCTACCCTTTGTCTCTTGTTCGGTAGTATACAGACAGTCATGTGACTCTTCATCACCGCAAGTAGTATCTTGCGGGAAAGGTAGGATTTCAGCCGGATTAAGAACACAACACCTCTTAATTTGGATGTGAGGAGCAAACAAGATCAATTCATATCTCGTCAACCGTGCGGAAGTGAGGTGTTGCGTTTGGGTTCGGTTCAGTAGAACATCTACAGAGTGAGGCACCATCAGGGTTAGATCATGGCCTAGGACCATTCCCTCACTCTGTTTTACAGACGCAGCAGCAGCAGCGACAGCTCGCAAACATCTTGGCAAAGCGCATGCTACAGGATCAAGGGCGGAAGAAAAGTAACCGCTCGGCCTATTCTTCCCACCATGTTCCTGCATTAATACAGCCAAAGCACATCCATCATATTCATGCACAAACAACACAAAGGCCTTTTCATAGTTTGGTGTGCCCAAAACTGGTGCCGAGCATAATGCAGTCTTGAGCAAGTCAAACGATTGCTGGTGTTCCGCGTTCCACGGCAATGGCGAAGAAATGCCCTTCTTTGTTAAAGCCAACATCGGTTTGATCACTAGTGAAAAATTCGGGATCCACAACCTACAGTAAGAAGCCATACCTATAAAGGCTCTAATTTCCTTCTGTGTATTTGGGACAGTCATGCCAGAAATGTGTTTTATTCTTTCAGGTGTCAATCTTCTTCCCTCCTTTGACAGGAGATAGCCTAAATAGGCGACCTCCTGGCAACAATATTGAAACTTTTTAAGCAAAGCTTTGTGACCATGCTTAGCTAGATGAATAAGCAATAACACAGTGCCCTCCTTATAGGCGCTCTTAGAGTCAGCAGCTAAAAGCAAGTCATCAACATATTGAAGCAATGTACAAGTTGAGGGCAATTCAAGGGTATCAAGCTGTTCTTTCAAAGCCCTACTATAGATGCTAGGACTCTCTGTGTACCCTTGAGGTGCATGGGTAAATGTGAATGAGCGTCCCCCTAAGGTGAACGCGAACAAGTATCTACTATCCTTGTCTATAGGAATACTAAAGAAAGCATTCCTTAGATCCACAACACTAAAGTAAGTAGCTGTAGCTGGAATCATGGTTAATATTGTCGTCACATCAGGCACAATTGGGAATTGCAGAGCGACGACTTTATTAATGGTACGTAAATCAATTATGAAACGGAATGGAATTGCATTATCGCCTTTCTTGTACACGGGTAAAATCAGACTATTGCACAAAATTCCTGAAATTTTCTCAATCACCCCACGATGAACGAAATCGGAATCAATGCATTTCAAAGCTCGCTCGCCCTCAACTGAAATCTTATACTGGGGAATGCGTGCCAGCTCAATTTCATGTTTCAAAACTATCTTAACAGGCTCAATCTGTAAAACACTGACATCATTGTTGTCAACTGCCCATAAGCACTCGGGTACATCAATAAATTCTGGCAGTAAAGGTCTAGTCAAAAATTGAGAGACAGAAAGTTGCTGTGGTGAAATCGTCAAGCGCACTCCATCGGAAGAACAATACATTATTGCATTCAATTCTTTTAACAGGTGCAACCCCAGCAAATTCTCTCCACAATTCGAAGTCAACAGAAATGGACAGTGGTCCATAAAGGGACCCAAAGAAATGGGCACCAGCGAAGAAACTGGACAAACAACTGGTGTGCCAGAAAATCCTACAGAAACATTGGTTTGCCCTGACAGTGGAATGTTTGGAACCCGTGAATGATCAATGGAACACTTCTGTGCTCCAGTATCTATCACAAACTGATGTTTCCTATTTCCTACTACCATTTCAACGTAGGGACCTTTCTGATTGAAGGGAATAGGTGTAGGTTCCAAACCCTGCTTCGGGCAATCCTAACGAAACAGAATATCATCAAAAGGAAGCTCTTCAGATAGATATGCAGCAGAAGGATGATCAAATATGTTCCTAGTGTCCGCACTCGAAGTCTGATTATCCTTTGAAAAAGGTTGCTGAGGATCCTATTCAAACTGACCTCTACCAGGGCCCACTACACCCGGGCAAACTCTGGATCATCTACCCATATTCCCAAATGTGTTATGCGACCTCTGTCGAAGGACGGGGCATTGTGCACGCCAATGACCCTCTTGTCGACAATAGGCACACTGGTTAATGTTCACAGGACCCAAGGGCACATTCCCTTGTGGAACATACTGACCTATAATCTGCGAACTACCCCCTCTAGGGCCTCTAACAATTTGCTGTAATAGTACTTTAGTCTTTAAATCCCCTTTTCGTTTTCAACTCTATCTTTTTCATTATTGACACGATTCTCGTAGTACTGAGCCATATGCAGTACTTCTGAGTGGGACTTCGCCTGCCAAGCGCTCCCAGAAGACAATAAGTGAATGGATGTCAGGCAGCAATCCACGCACACATTTTTCCACAAATAACCTTTTCCCAGACTCTGTGCCTAAGTCTTGTCCGCTGAAATCCGAGAATACCTGTTCGAACCGATTAAAGAACTCGGTAGCACCCTCAGACTTTCCTTGGACACAGGCCGTAAATTTGTCCCAAATAATTCATTTCTCAGGAATTATGGGTTTTAATTTTGCAATGATTCTATCAGGCAAAGTTAGTATCACCTGGGGCAGTCTTTCACCAGCTGGCCTTTCTCCATCGAATCTAGTTATATTCGCCCATGTATCTCCCAACCCTGGCACGTCATCTATAGTTCTAACTTGTTTCCACAAGTCTACGGGCAGGAGTACAGGAAATAACAAATCAATATCGCCTAAGGTGAACACTGAGGACGGCAAGACGGACTCTATTTCTTTATAGAATCCTGTCGGATTTTTCCTAATGTCAGGAATAGATTGTCTAATAGTATTCACTTCCTGTCTTGAGAACGGGACATGAAAAAACTGCGATACATAATGTGCAGGAATGTTCACAGCGACTATACCCGGTGCAGCATCGGCCGCAACCTCAACCTTCGGGACAAATGTCGGAGGAACCTCTCTCATAGGCAACTGAGAAGTAGGTGACTCCGAACGCTTACTAAGCAACAGAGCTAAGTCGAGCGCTAAAGCAGTCGAAGAAGTGTCAAGTGAAAAGCTCTCTTATAAATACTCAATAACTCTGTGGGACAACTAATCTTTCGTTTTACACAATCATCCTGTAGGTACTCTATCATTACCTGTATCACTTTCCTCTGCATTTCTGGCGTATACTGACTATATGTGTAATATACCTCGACTGGAGTTATCGACATATCTGAAATACATCTAAGCGCGTCCTTCGTACAAAATCGTGCTTCCTCAGATATCGATTTTCGACAAGGAAGTCATTTATAGTAAGACTTGGGAAGACAATCTTTTCCATCTCTTTAATATTATGAGAGCCCTCAGAAAAGCTGGCTTAACTGCCAATCCATCCAAATGTAAGCTGGCTCAATCAGCCGTGAAATACCTCGGCTTCTTTGTAGGTTACGGCAGTTTCCCGCCTCAACGAGAAAAAGTGAAAGCCGTCTTAGATACCCCTACGCCTAAACCAAGAGAGACCTCAGAGCATTCTTAGGGTTAATTGGTTATTACCGTAGGTTTATCCCTTATTTCTTGGACAGAACAGCTATGTTGACAGACAAATTAAAGAACGCTGAACCCCAGAAGATTCATTGGACTCACGAGGATGATGTATGTTACAACAGCTTAACATAATGTTACAACAGCTTAATATAAACCCTGTGCCAGAACCAGATACTAAAGTTAGTAGATTTTTCGAGGGATTTCGTGTTGCAAACTGACACCTCTCTTACAGGGTTGGGAGCAGTTTTGTCACAAGTTTGTGATGGATTAGAACATCCTATCCTATTCATTAGTCAAAAACTCTTCCGACATGAAAAAAGCGACTCTGTTAGAATTAGAGGCCCTTGCCGTCCAATGGGCCATCACCCATCTAAGATATTATCTCCTAAGAAGAAAGTTCACAATCATCACAGATCATTCCCCACCAATGTGGATAAGCCAACGAAAAGACTCTGAGTCATGCGATGGTTCCTAGACCTGCAACCCTACTGTTTCACTGTGGAGCACCGAACAGATAAAGACCAGGGGAACGTCGATTTCCTTCTTGGTTTCCCTATGAAACAGATGCGGCTACATCGCATAGGGGAAGGGCATGTGAGAAACCAGAAAATGTTTTTCGATTTCCAGAACAGGTTTTGGTGACATGTTAGAGAGAGGTAACTGTGAGGCTAGGAGAATTGGTGGTGGATCAACAGTCATATCTGTATCCACATCATCTTCTTCCACACTTCTTGGAAGATGAGGACTACGTGTTAAGCTTTGTGTTCTGACTTGAGTGTTGTGTAGACCGATGAGACCTCCGTCCCCAAGTGACGTACAGGGGAACTAAAAGAAACCCGCTGTACGACCTTTGAGGCCACAGGTGGGAGATGACTTCCCAGATCCTCAGAACCTCTGGAACACCGATGCTGCTGTCAAAAAGGAACGAGGTTAAGTACCAGGCAACCACAATAAAATTCAGTAAATCAAAGGATCTAGAAGGTCTTACCTATCGGGTGTTAGGAAAACCCCGGGAACCTAGTAGAGGTTCGAGACTCAGATGATGCGGCGGTCCCTGGAATAGTAGGACCGTAAGAGAGCGTGGATGAAGGATCAGCCACCTGTAGGAGTGAAGGCGTGACTTGGATCCCCAGAAGGGAAATGGCGTAGGAGTTCAATGAAGTACCAAGGGATGATCCAAAAGCAAGTCAGGATGTAGTCCAAAGTCCGGCAACAGGTAAACAGTTCCAAGCAAAGGTACAAAGGGTATCCGAAGGAGTCCGAGGTAGAGTTCCGTGATCAAGGTAACAGTGGAGCAATAGGTAACGCCAAACAGAGTCTGAAGACAGCTGAGAAGCAATGAGTGTTCTGTCTCTCCGACCTTTATACTGTGCGTTTCTGGATCATGTGACGTCTCTGGGTCATGTGACGTCCACCAAGGTCACGTGAGGAATGCCACTCTGGATCACGTGATCGACGTGGAGACGTAACACCGCCCCTTCTGCTATACGCTCTCCAAGGCAATTGCCAATGCAGAAAGGGTTGCAATCGAGACCGTACACCATAGCTGGTAGGGAGTTTCCGGTCCTTTGGGTTCACCGAATCACTTGAGCCTCGAACCGTGGGAGGAGGTGTAGGGGAAATGTGAGCAGTGTTCTGGTGTGTGTTCTGGTGTGTAGCGGACTGGTGTGCAGAGGATCGCCTAACACCATTGATCATCTTCATTCATGTCAATTCTTGGAGCAGGGGTTCCAGGCCTAGTCCCAACAATTTGGTGATCCAACAAACTTTGGATTAATTCACTTTTCTTCCCTTTTCCACTAAGGCTTCTAGATTTACACATCTCATTTAGTTGTTCTACCGTGAGATTAATCAGAGCCTCAGCTTTAACGTGTTATATTGTTACAGTGATTTAGTTGTCACAGTAAAGGTTACCAGCCTTATGAATGGATTCTTTGGACACAGGTTCAACCAGGAGTCAAAGTAATCCAACACTACTCAATCCCACCAGTTGTAACACCAGTGTTAGGGGAGTTTTCCTGTAGTCCACTTGTAGCTAGACTCTACAAACCTTGGTATACGGTTCCCCAACTTTTAGTATAAGTCTGTAAAACCCAAAGAATCTGGTAGAACAGCAGAGCAGCCAGGCTTATTTTAGGAGGAGGATGTGAGCTGTAGGTAAGTACACTGAACCAAGTCAATACAATAGTTCAAAGTAACTCTTGCACACTGAAAGTTAAATTAAAATATATGTATTTTATATACACAAAGCAGGTTAGTAAATACTCTTCTAAACTAACCAATACATATTGGAATTATTCACAATGCTTTTCAGAGGTACCTCCTTCAATTGTAGTTGCTTTCAGAGAATTACACTAATGACGCTTCAACGGTATTATGGCATTACTGATATCTACGGTATCGCCTAGATTACAGATGAACGGTAATAGCATTCAGATAATAAAGTCACATCAGACAAAGTCTGTGGGAAGGAAAAGGAGGGTTTTTCACACTTTAGCAGTAATTTACATTATAGTACCACTTTTCAAGGCTAGCTAGCACTTTGGCAGTCCAATCCCTAACTCTCCAAAAGTAAGTGTAGGAGTGGACCAAAAGCCTTATGTAGCATCTGGAAAGGCAAAGTGATACTTTATTCATTAAAATAAAAATGCTTAGCAAGATAACACAAGGTATATGAACCCTGCAAAGGACACTCTAAAGGATACAAGCTGTTTTTTAAGCCTGGGCCAGAGGTATGGGTGGACACTCATACACCTTGTAACACACTCCAGTCACACTGGAGCGACACTTCGGCTTAGGGTAAGTTCTACCTTTAGCCACACAGTACCTTAGGTTAGAAGGAACAAACATAGCTGCAGTCTCTCAGAAGCGACAGACCTGGTCTCCTGATTCCTTGATCTGGTGACGAAAGGAAGGACCCTGAATGGGATGCCACAGCAGCAGTCACAAGAGAGGACCCTCAGCACGCATGTCTTCACTCTCCCACATCGGTCTGCAGTTTTGGCACCTTTTTATCAGCTCCAGCAAAGGCCGGTTACCGGCTGGTCGATCTTCTTCGGTTCTGTAGTCCTGCATTCTGGTGAGGGGACTTAGAGAAGTGGGATCGTGCCTCTTTAAGTCCAACTGGATCTCACCAAGGTCTGGGTGGATTCGTCCACGCAAAGACGTTGCACTGCAAATGGGTCATAGGTCCCCTGGTATACGCGGTATAAAGCCCTGCAAGGTCACAGCACTTTAGGGGATGGCTTGATCTACCGTTCATCTTGGGGCTGGGCGGTCCCACCAACCAAAGGGAAGGAGTACTCCTCTGTCTATAAGAAACGGGGTCAGGACAGCAGTAGTCGCGTCACAGTTACTAGAAGGTTCTGCATACATCTCTGGTCGTCTTCAGCTTTGGATCTTCTGTTCCAGACTGTCTTCTCCCTGAGGAACCTCACCTTTTATTCAGATTTCCCATTTACGCCTCTGCAAACTCCAGCAGTTTACAGAAAGGGGCGGGTGTCTGTCCAATCAGGGAAATGGTTCCATTCAGGCTCTCTGGCAGACCAAGGACAGGCAAGTGTTAAACTCCTCCCTTGCTTCCTGCCTTCAAAGACACACTAGAGCCTAGGCAGGGCACCCAGGGGTTCCTGCCAAAGACAAAACTCACACACAGACCTCCCCCTCCCAATATGGTAGAAGAAGGGCTAACAAAGGACAACCACATGAGAAATGGGGAAAAAAGAAAGGAGCCACCATGTTAGAACACAGTTGACCCTATTGTGCATTACCGATATTGTGAATACAGTCTGCAGTCCAAAATAGCACAATAGTTGGTAGAACACATCCACTGCCACCAGCCATAACTTTAGGGTTGTCCATGTGACTAGATAGTCACAGGAGCAGAGAGAAGGGGGATACTATGTATCCCTTAGCACTCCACATAAGGTGGTGTGTGCTATTCTCTCATAAGTGAGAGTTTTAGGGAGGATACAAGGTATCCCTCTATTGTTAATGACAGTAGTTTTTAAGGATAGTCAAAGAATATAAAAGGGGAATCCAAAGGGTTACCAGCAACACTGCACATAGGGTGATGTGTGCTGCAAAAGTGTAACACAAATGCTTTTAAGATATATGGAGGCAAGCACCCTCCAGAGAATAAGGTTAAATAAAAGAACCGAGTTACCAAAAAGTCAGAGTACATAAGACTGAATGAGGGGTAAAAAGACTCCCCTTATTCAGAATAGAAAGAAAAAGGTCCAGAAGTACAGCAAAAAGTGCTGGGGGTCTCACTAGAAGAGGGGATTAAGCATACAACCGATCCATCTCCCTAACAGAGGGGGAACAATATCTCTCACAATAATATCCTCACATAAATTCTGCAAGATATCCGACCACAACTGTGTATTGGTTTCAATGGTGATCAGTGCTAAATGGTCCGGGCCAGAAGCCTTTGTGACTTTCATGTTTGATATTACTGGTAAATATCATCTTTTGCAAAATCACTCCCACCCCTCATCTTCCAAGATTATGCCTAGAAACTGTCCCCCCTCACCCCAGCAATGAATTCCCTATGAGGGCAAATATGTCCTTAAAATGGAATACCTACTCATCTTCCTCAATTATGTTACATTGAGCAAACTCATTTGGGTGGGAGATACCATTTAGGCCTCTCTGTTCTCTGCCCATTTTAATGATAAAGTATTATTTGACTATCTTTAATATTAAGTAAGGATTTCAGCATGTGTATCGGTTCCTGTAGGCCTGACAAATTATTTTCTTTGCTAGCTTGTATTTTTCACTGTCCTTGATGCCTTTCCTCAAGAGGCTTCTCATGTTTGCTCTTTTGGCCTCGACTCGTGCAGTATTATAGATGTCCTTAGCCGGTATATTAAATACATGTGTTCCCTTACCCATACTATTTGATAGACACATGAACATAGTCTTATTATAATTTGCTATATTAAACACATTAGTACGCTCGTCATCTGAGAGGAGATAAAATAAGCAAAATAAATTGTACAATTTTTCAAGGGCCAACAATTCCAGCACACACTAAGTCCTCTTCAGCAAGCAGTTAAATCAGATATATTTAGGTCGCAATAATACCAAGACCTTTTAAACTTTATTTCAAACCTAATGGTAGCGTGATCTCTAAAACTGTTGAAAGTGATATTTGTTAAAGAGCTTTTGCTGTGAAGGGGAGAGGAGAGAAACACATGATCAATCCTCTTTGCCAGCTTACAATTTCACAGAGGGAAGTAGTTCCCATGGAAAGAAGGAGCTTAATACCCCAAGAGGACACAAAGTCCACTCAGATCTATTCTCTCCTGCTGGTCTCTACTCTATACAGATCCCTAGAGTTAACCAACTTGCCCTTGAAATGGATGCAACCCAGGACGCACCTGGAATTAAAGTCCCCAGCAACAATAACATTATTTTGTTGACCATTTCTAAACTATTCTTCAAATATCACACTTAATTAATCTAAAATATTATCAATGTTACTTTTAGTGGGGTTCCAGTAAACATTAATAATCAACATTTAATTTAAAACCTCAACATTACCCTATTCAGATTTGATGACAAAGAAGTATTGATGATCGAATGTGTAAACCCTAATTTAAGGTCTACTGCAATAGCAAGACCTTGGGCCCTTAATTGCCATTTTCGAGAATATTTTGAAGCCATCTATAGACAAAGGATTCAACAACATTGTCTATTGAAGTAAAATAATGTCCTTGTTACCTTGACTTGAGAAGGAAGAATAATTCACATAACGTACAATATTTTTATACTCACAACTGTTCCAGTAGAGCACCTTTAGATGCTCCAGGCTAAAGCATATGCAATGCTGTTTTCTTTCTACTATCGCTATAAAGTGCTGAAGCCAACCAAGACCAGTCATCGTGATTTCCTTCAGCACTCATGCATGCCTCATTAACACTGGATACCATTCTCGGGCCATTTGACTGCAAATACCGTTTGATCATTAGTGATGGGAGGGAGTCCTTACAGTCAGTTTTTTCGTATTTGTTTGCTGAGGTAAATGATTCATACTGGAGAGGATTGATGAGATTATATAAATCAGAACCCATCGATCTGAAGTGGTTCAATTAATCCCAGACAAGGCCGGCCACGACAGAAGAAAAAAAGGTGGGACGCTACTCTTCCAACAGTCCCTTTTCTTGTATATCTACCCAGTCAATGTCACTGGAATGGATCAACCTCAAGGGGGGAATTAATGAAAAGATTTGCAGTATTCTGGACCGCTTTAATAGTATGCATTCGGTGAGCTGTCTGCTGTTCTCAAAGCCTTTTTATTTTGCTGATTGAGTGTCCAACTGGACTTGGTGAAACAGATCTCCTTCCTTTAACTTGAGTGCCAGACGGAACACTCAAAGACCACCCTTGATCTTAGTAATAACTGGTGAGGATTCTTATGCTTCCACAGATTGTAATACTGCTAGCCTGTTAGTAGATGTGGGAGACAATGATTTTTGATAAATTCTTTCATTATATATGAACTAATAAATTGAATCAATTTGGAAACTTACACATTTTAGGAGTGCTACGTCAATTTTTTCAGGACCACTGGTATTGAGAGGGACATTAACACACCACCTTCTATGAGAGGGCATTGTTTAGAACATAGTGGACCCTTCTCTTTTCTTACACGTATAGTTTGGTCTACCCTTGACCGTAGAGATAGGTCGACCCTTGATAGGAGTCAATAATTGGGGCCTTTTTACCTGTTTTAGGTATATGTAGACAATGATTCCAACATCTCCCACATCTACTTCCACATCTACCTTCCTACTTGAGCCCTTCGCTCCTTCACCTCCAACTCCGTCAGGGTCAGTTGCTTCTCCAAGCAACGAGTTGTGGGTAGATCCCTTTCCTCGGCTGGGGCCTTCCTCTGGAACAGCCTCCCTGCCTCTCTGAAACTTGAGGAGAACCATGTTCGTTTCCGGAAGCACCTCAAGAATCTCCTCTTTGCTCTTCCTCTCCCCTGCTAATCTGTCTGCTTTGGCACCCGGGCACCTGGTTACCCTCTGATTTCGGGCCCGGATCCTTGCCCTCCCAGCCACACACCCGCACTGCCTCCTGGCAACCCTTGCACTTGGTCTGTAGCTGCTACCCTACAGTCTCCTTCTAGCACTTATCAGACACCTGTTGTCTACACTTTATTCTCGCACTTACCACCTGCTGGCCGCACTACCTGTTGTTGTTCTATCACGTGTTCAGCACTTTCCACTCCTCCCCTGCCCCTTGCACTTTCCCCCTTACCTCTCCCATGCACTTGCACATTCTCAATGTCACCGGGCCTAGTGAGATCGTTGTTTTGTCCTCCCTTGTTCACCCTCCCTTGCCTCGTCGCTCTCTGAAACAACTGTGTATGGGTGCGATACAAATAAAATATCATATCATATATCATATAATTTATTACTGGGGAATCAACTAATTCTATAAAGTTTGCATTAGTCGACTGCTTATTTCGATTATCCAGTAAGAACAATGTAGTTATCTTCTTTTATGTTGTGCTATTGTCCTTTTTCTTGGCTGTCTTGTTGGATTTCTGAGGCTTTGGTATCAGAACATTTGAAGAGGAGTCAACATTCAGTAGTGATTGAGTATTTAGGCCGATCACCTCATTAGTAAGGCACTGAGAAAGTTCCTCAGGGAACGATTTTTATTAATGTTGATTTTAGAGGACTTTTTTTCGTTTCTTTTGTTTCCATTTGTTTACTTCTCTGATGGATTTCGGTTTGATTTTGTAAAGACACCTGAGTCTCCTCCTGGTAGAAGTGGGCCATACCTGCAACTTCAATGATACCACAGAGAGATATCCCTTGAAGACGAGCGGGTGCCACATGGCCCACAGCGAAACTGGAAAATCACAATAGATCAAGACATTCCCAGAATCAGACAGAGAGAGGCAAATATCGCACTCCACCAAAATCTCAAAGAAATCATATGTGGCGACCTAAACGCAACAATGAACCTCACAACACAAAAGGAGGAAAACAGAAACCCAACAATTAAGACCATGTTTGGATACACAGGGTCGCTCGCCTCAAATTCAGATAGAAGAGGCACACAATGGTCTTCCTGCATGGATGCCAGAGACTTGCACAACCTCCACCTTCTGAAATCAAAAAACTCATCAGACCCCCCGTCTTGGGAACAAGAAGATCGCAAAGCAAATTTGGATCAGATATACGTCTCCAGAGACCTAATGTCAAGGACAACATCTTTTGAAGTATTGAGAGCTTCACACAGCGACCATAACTTGCTGAAAGCTGTCTGCGAAACGGAAACATCTCAAAATCTTCCCAATAGAGTAATTCAAAAAAAGAAATGACAAGGCAATATAAACGAACCAGAACAACAGACAAGGACACACATAGAACATCTCAACCAGACTACTGGCCTTTGTTTTTTTTTAATAACATATTTTATTGTTTTATCTTTTTTTTCAAAAAACCAAAAAAAAACAAACGTTACATCAATCAAGGTAACACATGGCCCAACATGACCATTCAAATAACACTCGCTCATATAGAGGGAAATTGGGTCTTAAGATGTCCATCATACCCTCCACAATGGTATCGGTCATATTTTTGAATATTTATTTTCAAAACGCAATTTCGTCGAAAACATTTTGGCAGCATTTCTTTTTTTCAAATGTATTTTTTTTATTTATATCTTTTTTTGGGGGTTTCGTTAGTAAAAAAAGTGTTAAAAAAACATGGGTTTGGGGGCAAACCCCCCATTTCAAACATTAAAAAATAAAAAAAACATTCGAAATGTTTTTTTCCAGCAAAATGTTTGAGAAAATGGCATTCGAAAATAAGCCATTCAAAAAAGTCACTATAAACCCTCCACAATATGTCTCTCTGGGTTTCGTCCGCACATCACACATTTCTCTTACTTTGTGTGCATTGAAATGATTACTGAACCTCTCCCCATCTGTTCCAGATTTTATCAGCCTTCCTAGGGCTTGCCCTAGCCATGTATACTCTTCATTCCATTTCAATACAAATGTTTACGTCCGTGATCCATTTGTTCATATTGTGGAGTCGTTTCAGAGCCCCACAGTTTTGCAATGTTCCTTTTAATTAAGGGAGTGGTTGTTGATAAGAACACTTTCTGGTGTTTAGACAGTAATTGGAGCCAGTAGATGACACCATGGATGTTCCCGAACAGGTGACAGTCCCACAGAGCAGGATATAACACCAGAAATGTGTCTCCAAGTATTCCCCCCAGACTGCTTTGGGTAGCCGAGTGTTTAAATATGACCTAAGGATCTTTGATCTTAATAATTTGTCAGCTTCCAAACGCAAAGCACCACACTTTGAATCGCATGACGTGAGCGCCCCACCCACCTTTATCTGCAGACTGCCACTCACCGACACTCTCTCTGCAACGTGCTTGTGCTACCCGTGGCAGGGAGTAGTACGTTGTAGTGTTTTTTAAATAATTTGCTTCATTTGGTCAAGCAAAACGAACGCCAACAACGATGAGGCACTATTCTGCTGCTGCAGACGAACACTCGCTGACACTCTCGCTGCAACGTGAAATTCAAGACTTTACCATTCCAAAGAATGCCCTCGTTAGGCCAGACAGAATTTCCCAGCTGATTTGGGCCTCCTAACACCCATTGATAGAAGTGTTAAGAAAGCACAATCTGTTCCCCCAACAAGTGCCACTTTGGCTGCTCTGTTAGTTTTGATCATCCCAGGGTATGTAAAACCAAAGTGTTCTGATATCTTTTTAAATGTGACAAAATCATACCCTTTTTTATTTTTCCTAAACGCATAAATGTATATAATAACATATAATAACGAGTTTATTAATTAAAATAATGTTTTATCTAAAACTTAAGGGGGCATACACAAGGGGTACTGTAAGGTAGGACAGCCATGCTATTATTCTCTAGGCATCTACACCAGTACAAATCCAAGGCCAGCCAATTCCCTAATAGCTATCTGACCTTCATTAAGGTATCAATCCGAGCCAAACCTAGTGTCTCATCAATTCGGTCACTGATAGACTGCCCTAAGTATTTAAATGTTTTATCTTGGTCTTTCAGAGTAACATCTTTTTTTGTATTCTTTGTACAATACAACCAATACGTTTTTTATACATACATATCAAACAGCATGTAGCATAAAATACAATCTAGAAAATGGGAAAGAGACAACAATCAATAGATGGATTTATCACATGAGCATAACTAACACATTTCCTATGAATCACCAGTGTTTGGTAAAATGATAGATTAACCCTGCATCGTTGCCATGAAGGAAAACCTCCCATATCTGTTACGGGGAATTAATAAAGAGGTCAGGCATTCCATTGGCTAAGGGGGATCCCGGGGGGAACGCAAAGCGTTTCCCCCTCGGGTGGTTTTGGGCGCTGCACAGGCCAGCGAGCTGGCCTGCCCGTAGAGCACCACGGGGGGAGGTATTTAAGGGTCAGAGAATGTTCGAGAGCAGGAGACCGTTAAGGGCAAGACTTTTTGTCAGGGTCTCCTGCTATCGAGCGTTCCCTACCTCGGGGCCTGTTAGGTTAGCGAGGTGAGCAGGGAGGGCTAGTGAAGAAGGTGGTGGGGTGTTGTGTGGGTGGTGTAGCGTAGGTAGGTAGCGGGGAGTTATAAAAAAAAAAGCTAGATAAGGGACAGTGCGGATAGTGGGGGTGTCGTAGATAAGGTACCCCCTTGGCTTACCTGGAGCGAGGGCTGGGTCACCGCTAATTGGGTGGTGGGCCTCTGCCGTGGGTTGTAGTGCGGCAGTGTGTGTGAGGGCGCGGGGAAGGCGGCTGCGGGCCGGCGAGAGCGTGAGTTTGTGCGGCCGGTGCTTGCTGGGAGCGGCTTCAGCCGGGAGGGGCCGGGCGGTGCAACGCGTTGCCTTAAAGGGGCCGCGTTGTAAAGTAGGCTGTCAGCCGCACACGAGTGCGGTGTGACAGGGGAGCCAGCAGGGGGCGGTCGCGGTTGATGGTCGTGGGCATACCTGCCTCTCTATGCCTGAGGGGCGGGCAGGAGAAAGGGGGGTCAGTTTGGGGGTAGGGTTTTAAAAAAAATAAAAAAAAGGAGTGCATAGAGGGAATAGTACGGAGTGATAGGGACAATAAAAAAAAAATAATAATAAAAACAATAAATAAATAAATAAAGGATTTAATAAATACACAGAGAAATAGATAAAGTGAGAGGGAGTAAGCAAGGGGGTTGAGCTAAAGGGGAATAGACGGTCATTTGGGATAGCCTATGGTTGCTACATAGTGTGGGGGGACAGCAGGAAGTGGGGTGAAAAAAAGGGGGTGCAGGTTTTGGGATAACCTTCGGCGCTGCGGGGCTGGGGGCGGTGGTGGAGGATCGGGGCAGCAGTAGGTAGGACAAGATGGTGCAGAAAAAGGGCTCCAGGGTGGTTCCAGTAAGCAAGGTGGGCACGAGTTACGTGAAGGGGCCAGGATGGTTGGTCGCGGGGCAAGCAAAAAAGTGCTGGTGGATGCCAAGGCATTGAGGGAGTCCTTGCGATTATCAGCAGGGCCTCCAAAACACAGTTGGAGGGCGCAGTGGTGGAAGTTACTGGCTGGGGTGGTGGGGAGGAGGTAAGGCCGCAGCGGCGAGCGGTGGCGGGCGGGGCGCTGGCGGCGGTCGTCGCATGCACCCCTGTGGCGGGAAAGGGGCGGAGTAGGAGGGAGATCCATAGGAGATCTTCAAAGATGCCCAGGGAAGAGGGGCATGGATTGAGGAGGGTTTCGGGGGAGGAGTTTGGGGGGATGAAGGAAGAGAGGGGATTGTACTCAGGAGTGCTGGCGGGGGGAAGAAGAAGGTAGGGGAGTGGAGGGGCAAGGGGGTACATTGGGATGGAGAGGTAGGGGTGGTAAGTATTTTCAGAAGAGTGTCAGGGGTAGACGGAGGGAGCGGTCGCCGGAGAGCAGCGAGGAGAGGGAGAGGTGCAGAGCGGCCTCCACGGTGAGGTGGGCATCGGGTGTAGGGCTTGGGGTGGCCCCCACGGCTCCGATGAAAGGGCCAGGAGAGGGCTTAAGAACGGCCCCTCTACAGTTTATCAGGGAGCAGCCTAGAGGGCGCAGCACGGCCCCTAGCGAGGAGAAGCAACGGGTGGAGGTGCGGATCCCTCTCCCAAGAAGAGGAGAGCAAGCAGGGGTTGCCACGGCCCCGCTGAGAGTGAGACGGAGCGGCGGGGCGGACGCCCTGAGTTCGGAAGAGGAGGAACTGCCCAGCCCGAGCATGTGCTCGCAACGGCCATGGTATGGCCTGGGGGATGATGAAGGGGTCGAAGAGTATGTGGGGCAATGGTTGGAGGAGGGGTTTGGTGGGGCTAAGAGGGGGAAAAAGGCGTTGGGTTAGGATGTGAAGGGGATGATGACGGCCAAGGAGTTCGGCAAGGGTGGGGTCTGGGCAATTATCGAGAGAGGGTTAACATGGTTTCTTCTCGTAGCAGGAGCCCCTTGAGGAGGGAGATGCAGAGTTTTGGAGTGGAGGCAAGGCTGCAGGCAGGCAGCGGCGTGGCAGAGAGAGGTGAGCAGGAGAGGGAAGGGTCAGCGGCATGGCGAAGGAGGGATGGGAGGTTGAGGGTGAACAGGGAAGGGGTGGTGGTACAAGGTGCAAGGAGAGAGGTGGGCATGCAGATTGTGGGAGCAGTGGGTGAAGAGAGGAAAGTGTCCTCAGTGGAGGTTCAGACTGACAGGGCGAATGAGCCCGGGGCAACTGAGGTTAAGGTAACAAAGGAAAAGGATGGAGAGGGTAAAGGAAAGGAAAAGAAGTTACCCTACATGGGCATCACTAAGCCATTGGGAGCGCACTTGATGGCGTCTACAAAGGAAAAGATATGGGAGGGTGAGTTTGTGGACGTTTTCAAGTTATTACACAAGGAGGTCAGAGCCAAGGAGGGCTCCAAAGAAGAGAAGAGGGAGTTAGCGATGCGCCCGAAGGTACCTGTGACTATAGAGAACTGGACGTCGGCGTTTATCATATATGCCAGTGTGTATTGCAAAAAAATTCTGGAGAGGTGTGTTGCATTGTTGAAGTATATGGATGTGATTAGGAAGGCTTTTACGAGCTTTGGAGGTTTCGCGTGGGTGCGATACGACGAGGAATTCAGGGCGAGACTGGCGGAAGGGGGGAGATATATATGGACCTCTGGCTACAATGGATGGCGCCGACACAGCCTGCGCCGACGGTGCATATGGCGAGTGGCTTACCTGTGCCTTACCGGCCCTTTCTTGGTCGCCCCGCCCACAAGGGGGAGAGGGGAGGAGGCAGGGGCCAGCAGTCGGCAGTGTGTTGGGGCTTCAATAAGGAGGGCTGCACCAGGACTGCGTGCAGGTTCAGACACGAGTGCACCAGATGTGCAGGTCGGCACCCAGTTACGCAGTGCTTCCAGCAAGGGGATCGAGGGCAGGGGCAGGGAGCAGGTCGAGGGGTTGTGGGGAAAAGCTTCTACTCCGGTTAAAGTTGAAGTTTTGGAGAGGTGGCTTAATTTTTATCCGGACAGGGAGGGGGCAGAGATCCTGGGAGTCGGTTTTCGGGAGGGTTTCAGGCTGGGGTACCAAGGGCCGAGGGTGCGGAGATGGGCAGAAAACTTGAAATCAGCCAAAGAGAATGGGGAGGTGGTTAGGGCGAAGTTGCTCAAAGAGGTGGAGGTAGGGAGGGTGGTAGGTCCTTTTGTAGATCTGCCGGGCAATTTGGTGATATCGACGTTGGAGGTTGCGCCAAAGAAGGCGCCAGGGGAATTCAGGCTGATTCATCCTTTATCTTGGCCAGAGGGCTTGTCTGTCAATGACTTTATTGCCACGGAGGAGTGTGGGGTGTCATATGCGAGTGTGGATCAGGCAGTGGAGTTGATATGGAAGGTGGGTTGCGGTGCATTTTTGGCCAAGTGTGATATCAAGGCAGCGTTCAGGTTGCTGCCGGTGCATCCAGAGGATTTTTAGTCGCTGGGGATGCAATTTGAAGATCGCATTTACGTGGACAAGGCTCTACCGATGGGGTGTGCCATATCTTGTGCATTGTTTGAACGTTTTAGTTCATTCTTGCAGTGGGCTTTTACGTTTAGTTCCGGTGCTGGATGATTTTTTGTTCATCGGCGCGGCGGAGGATGAATAGGAGTGCAGGAACATGCTGAAGTCTTTTCAGGCATTGATGCAGGAATTTGGCGTGCCTTTGGCTGAAGATAAAACGGAAGGGCCGGCCGTGGTCTTGACCTTTTTGGGGATTGAGCTGGATTCCAGATCCATGACATCACGCTTGCTGCATGACAAGGTGAGTCGGTTAGTGGGTCTGCTGGAGAAGGCGGTGGTGGCACAGAAGATGACATTGCTGGACATGCAGCGGTTGGTAGGGCATTTGAATTTTGCATGTAGGGTGGTGGCGCCGGGCTGTACCTTTTGTAGGAACATGTCGCTGGCCATGGCGGGAGCTAAATGCCCACATCATCGGGTGAGGGTCTCAGGGGCGGTGCGGGAGGATTGTAGGATTTGGTTGCGTTTCCTGGAAGGTTTTAACGGGTTGTCCATGTGGCTTCAGGGGGATCCTGTATGTTGGGAGGTGCAGATATTTTCGGATGCAGCAGGTGCGGGTGGTTTCGGAGTCTTCTGGCAAGGCAGATGGTGTGCGGAGAGGAGGGCGCTGCGGTGGTTGGAAGAGGGAAGAAGTATAGCATTCCTCGAGTTCTTTCCTTTGCTGGTGGCGTCGGAACTGTGGGGCAGGGAGTTTGCCAACAGGAAGGTTAATTTTAATGTGGACGAGTGCGTGGTCAATGTTGTCAACAGGCAGTCGGCAAGGGACCAGAGGGTGGCGAGGCTGATGAGGGAGTTTGTGTTGCGATGCATGGAATGGAATGTGCTGTTCAGGGCAATGCACATGCCGGGTAAGGATAATGGCATCACTGATGCATTATCTCGTTTTCAATGGCAGAGATTCCATGGATTGGCACCTGGAGCAGACCAGATTGGGCAGCGGATCCCAGAGGAGCTGTAGAACCTAGGAAGTTGAGAGCTCTGTCGTTAGTGGAGGGGCACCCTGGTGAGGGAGGAATTCATAAAGGGGGGGCATGCAGCTGGAAGGGTAGGGGGGATGCGGAGGAATGCAGGCGGGATGATGTGGTCAATTTTCTGTTATGGTGTATGGACAAGGGTTGGTCGAAGGCGACCATAGTTGGGAAATTAGCTGGAATAGCTTTTTATGGCAAATGGTTTTGGGGATTTCCTCCTAGTGGCGGGGAGATGGCGAGTAGGATGTTAGAGGGATGGGCGAGGGAAAGGGGTAAGGAGAAGGATAGCAGGCAAACGGTATCAGCAACCCTGTTGGTCGGCTTGTGTAAGGCTTTGGAAGAAGTTTGCTGGTCGGCCTGGGATGGAGTTATGTTTCAAGTCTGCTTTACATCGTTGTTTTTTGGGGCCTTCCGAGTATCGGAGCTTGTGGGGGTTAAAAAGGGAGCTGGTGGGTTGCAGTGGGAAGATGTACATTTCTCGCATTTGGGAGTGGATATTAGGAGTGGGAGATCAAAGACGGACCAGAGGGGGAGGGGTTGCTGGGTGTCGCTGGGGTGGGGAAGTAAAGAGCTGTGCCCGGTGAGGGCAGGTCTGGTGTGGAAGGAGCTATAGGGAGGGGGGTCGGGGCTGATCTTCCGGCATGAAGGGGGGTCAAGGGTGTCGGCAGCACAGGTGTTGGGGGTATTGAGGAAGGCATTGGAGGTAGTGGGGGAGAAACCGGAGGAATTTGGGACGTATTAATTTAGAATGGGTGCAGCTTCTGAGGGTAGCCGCTTCGGATTATCGGAGGAGGACGTTAAGAGCTTGGGCAGGTGGAGGTCTGGGAAGTATAAGGGATATATTAGGGAGCTGGGTGAAGGGACTGGTTGAGTGGGGGTCAGTGGGTCTGTGGGGGGCAAAGGGGGTTTGGGATGGTGAGGTGACAATATGATTTCTTTTTCAGATACGGTGAGGAGGCCGGGGCAGATGCGGCAGATCTGGATCGTTGGGCACTCTATCGTGAAATGGGCGGGTAGAGAGGCAGAGAAGAGGGTTTTTGGCATTCAGCTAGTTTGTAGCTATCAAATAGGGATTGTGCGGTGGTCGGGCCTCGGGGGGTTGCGCTGGGACCAACTGCTGCCCATGCTGGCGGGGATGAAGGAGCGTTTTGTGGTCCCGGATGGGTTGATTATTCATGCTGGGGAGAATGATTTGGTGCGGGATACGGGAGTAGCTCTGTTAAGGAAGAAGAAAAGGGATTTGGCATGGCTTAAGGAAATATGGCCTAAGGCAAGTCTGGTATGGACTAAGTTGTTGGCGAGGAGAGTTTGGAGGGGTGCAGTAAGTGAGGGAGCGGTAGAGCGCATGAGAAAGAAAATGAACAGGGAAATGATCAAGTTTTGTGGTTTGGCAGCAGTGCGAGTTTTGGAGCATAAGGAGATTGTATATGAGAACTTTGAAGTTTTTAGGGAAGATGGGGTTCACCTGTCGGTTTTTGGTAATAGCTACTACCTGTTGGATTTGACGTTGTTATTACAGGACATGGTGAAGAGTTGGACGTAGTACGCTATCCAGGGGTGGGGCAGAAAAGAACACCTCAGGGGAGGGTTTTTTCTGGTGGCAGGGGGGCATGGCCCCTTTGGATGAGGGGGGAGGCAAGCAATGGGGGGAATAAGGCGGGTATAGGATGGGGGTGGTGCTGTTTGCACGAATGGGCTACCCCGGGGTGCAGAGAGGGGAGCAGGTCTTGAAGATGGAGGGGCATGGCCCCGGGGAGATGATGCCAAAAAGCGGGAAAGAATGTTTGAGGTGATGGTAAGGGGATGGTAAGGGCCTGCGGATAGGTAGGGAGGTAGTTGGGGTTAATTATTTATTTATTGTTGGAGGCATAAAGAGTTATTTATATATTTAATGTTTGCAAATTGTTAAAGTCGTTAATTTTAGTCTGTAAGGCCAGGGGCCAGGTTAGCGTTTATTTGTGAGCTTTGGCCTGTCACATTAAAGCGACCTTTTCCACTTTGAAGCGAGTCTGGGTTTTTGTGCAGTAAGCCCAAAGGCAGAATTTCTATGCACCAAGATCAAATTTCACAGTCGCGAATGAGGTGATAGAGAGTTTCCAGAACCGGCGAGCCACAAAGCCTACAAATCCGATCATATCTAGCCATTCTTTGCCTTGCCCCAATGACTATGTGTGTGTCTACAAGGTTTAACGTCACTCTACGGTATTCCCTAAGGATCCACCTATTGCAGAAGGCATTGATGTACTTCAGGATGGTTTTGCATGTGATTAGTGTGCGCACACATTTTATCTGGTGCCAAGATCCACCACATTTTGTTCATAATAAAATGAATTGATAGCCTTCTTTGTGTAGTTTTTAAAAACAAGCTTGTTGACTGCTTTGGTTTCTATGTCAAGTCGATCACACTGTTTACTGGCTTCCAATATTAGTGATGTTAAACAGGAGGGTCGTGCTCTCTTGATGGGAGAAGTGATACGGTTGGAGATCTTGTGTAGTAGGGACTTGGTAGTGGGATTCTGTAATCTCCAGTATAGAGTCAGTCTATGTCTAACAATGCAGGGGTTCACCCCGTCATGCCCAAATTCAGAAAGTATGCATTATGTGGGAACTTGCCTAGGAAGTGTGAGTAAAGATCTCAGACAATAGCTTTCCAACCGTTTAAGTTTCTTCAAATGCGTCAATGCCCAGATTTCAGAGGCATACAATATTTTAGGCAAAACGATCAGGGTATAAATCATTATAATTGATATGAGTGTGTATCCACAAAGTTTAGAGATGAACAGGTTAGCTCCACGTACATTTTGATGTATGGACGTGGTCAGATTATCAAGGTGGAAGTGAGGTATCCCTGGTTTGAGGTTCTAACTCTAGTTTATTTATTTATTTAATATACCATCAGCCACATGGCTTTGTATATAAAGCATATAAATACATACATGCACACAACACAAGAATAACATCAATTTCCCAGATTTGTAATCGTTAGGTAAGGATTGAGTGCATTGATTACTGAGTATGCAATCTGTTGCGGTTAAAAGGTTCCGTTAATCACAGTAAAAACATACTCTATAAAAACCACACTCTCTAAAAATAATAAAACCATCTGGGATCAGTACGTCATTAAAAAAAGAGATTACATACATTATCAGGAAACAATGTTCAAAATTTCCACACACTTCCAATAAAATAAAAAAAGATAAAATATCAAGTTTTCATCACAGCCATTTAAAAACTTAGCCCAGAGAGGATTTAGATCTTCCAAATTGTCATTATTGTTGTATGCTTTCAGATAGCTAGATCTCAGACCCACTAAACTTTCACAATCTAATAATAAATGCTCAAGACTTTTGAATTCCTCTGCGATCAGAAGAAAGTGCTGCTGGCAAGTCATCCAGGTAGAGGTTAAACAAAAGGGGAGTCAAGATGCAGCCCTGTTTAAGTCCAACTTGTGGATGAATTGGGTAAGTGAGTTATCCCTGGTTCGAGTTCCTAACTCTATTGGGGTGTATTGGTGTGGAGGGCAATGATCATCGTTAGTAACCCAGGTGGTATGCCCCAGCTAGCCAATTTATAACAAAGTACATCTTGCTTCACTGTATCAAGGGATGCAGAGTAGTCAAAAAAAGCCACAGATTAAGGAAGGTTTCTAATAAACCAGACGCTTTTGATACAGTGACTCAAGGCAAGAATATTATCATTGGTGGAATACTCTTTCCGAAACCCCGTGTGATTACATGGTAAAATTATGTGTTGTCAACCCAGCTGTTTAGTTCTTCCGACAAAATATGTGCAAACATTTTGTCTGGGGCCTCCAACATAGCTAAGATTCTATAATTTCCAGGGTTGGAGCGAGGGCCTCTCTTATGAAATGGAACGATAATGCTTTTAGTCCAGGTAACAGGTGCCTCAGAGAGCTAATGGCTGTAAATAAGTGACTGAGAATAAGCAGCCATAGTCTAGGATTCTGTTTTCGTAGAGCATTGCAGATCCCATCAGGCCCAGGTGCTCTAGATGATTTAGTGGAAATGATGATTTCGTGAATATGAGTAAAAGGGTGCTTGAGTGACCAGTTACCACAACTGGTGTCAGGTTTGGCGGAGACCACAGGTTTGACACCAAATGAGTTCCTAATGAGTTCCTAATAAATGATTCTCAACCTGATTTAGAGGCGCCAATAGTAAACAGTTAGGGTAATTTGCAAGTTTCCAGAACAGCCACGTATCATTGGCTTGAAGGGCCAGGACTATTTTATTCCAGTTGTCCTTCTGGGGTTGTTCTTGATACTTTCTAAGCCAACGGTATTTGGGTTTAAAGACATGTGTTGCATTGGATAGATCTTGTGAACAAGCTCATCTTTGAAGGACCTGCCTAAGGGTCCTCTTGGCAGTCAGTATGTTAGCATCTTGGGATTTCTGTTAAGAACTGAACGGTGGGTTGGTGTGATAGCCTCCTTTTCCATATGCACACATATAGAGATGAGTGAAATAAGTTTAGGATAGGTAGACCAGTTAGTACTCCTCCTGGTGAAGGTAGCATCCTCTGAGCTAGAGGCCATTGAGACATTAATAGGGAAATGAAGAGTCTCATCTGCCTGGGTATTCATTTTTGCTAATCGACCATCTTGTGTAAAGAATTGAGGGTTGAGCATCTCTAACATTACAGATGCTTATGATAAGTTTGAAGCCGTTCAACTAATATGGTTTCCTCTAGTATTAAGTTCTACTGCCCCTGTGGGATCGACCTGGGGTGACCGCACAGGGTAGTCAGTAACAACAGTTAGGGGATGATGATCGCTTTCATGTCAGATGAGTACTTCCATATCCCTAACATAGGGGATGAAGACATAATCAATAGTGGAGGCGCTATGAGGGGAAATCCTGGTGAATCATCCTGGAGTGTCCCCTGAAAATCTGCTGTTAAGCATGAAAAGGTAATTGCAGTTAAGTACCATAGCCCTGTCCAAGTCCTTACCATTAACTTTGGATTGCATTAAAGTAGGGAAGGGGGTTGCCTGGGCCATCAAACGATGGATATTGGTTGGTGTCTCATCAGGTATTTTAGCATTGAAATCTCCAAGGACAATGGTTGGCATCAAATGAGAGGAGCACTTTGTGTAAGGGTGCAGAAGTATGAGGCTGCCACACAGGTGGAATGGTGGTTGCTAAAGACTATGATTTGTTAAAAAAATAAAGGGAACCCTCTACCCCGACCCTATTACTAAGAGGGGTTTCCCTGTCTCAACCAAAACCAAGGATTACGTCATGATGTCCGTCCAAATCAAATAGTCCACCGTCCTGTGTCAAAACCTATTTCTGTCCCTTACACTCTAAACTAAACTAAGGAAAGTGTGATCTTCTTGGTCTAGAAGAATGGCTCCCTTCCACTGGATGGTCAACCAATGTTCACCACCATATGATGAAAACTCAGAGTTTTTCACAAAAGGGTTAACTCAAAAAGTCTAAAATATCTTTCAGGTTATTTTTCTGCAAAGGCAAATATAACAGCATGTCTCTTGCATTCCCAAATATTAGGGAGATGACACCATATTCAATGGGTTTCACACTGTCAGGGGGAATGACTCCCTTCCTCTGGTCTTTCTCAGGATTCACATTGTATTCCACCACGCCAGTGGGAATGTCTCTCTTCCCTATGCCTTGTTCGGCTTCACAATGTAGTTCGAAATGCCCAGGGGAATGACTCCCACCTGGTATTTCTCTGTGATCACAATGTAGTCCACAATGCCAGGGGGAATGTTTCCCTTCCCCTAGCCTTTATCAGGGTTTTGGGTCCTGGACTCAGGTTCTCCTGATAAATTGTTTGGGCAGACTGGGTTCGCTATGCTGCCCGGTATTAACACGAGTATGAAGCACAAAGGAGGTGCTCATCTGACTCTTGTTGTGGGTCCCAGACCCGGCAGCCTTTATGATATGGCTTTCTAAGTTTACCCGGTTCACTATCCTGCCAGGTAAGGACTTGTATGGTAGGGTTGCATACCCTTTTTCGGAGAATGTCTCTTATTCCTCACTAAGACTTTGGCAGCCCCGGTGTCTTCTCAGCGTCCTCATGTGCTTCTCTGCCAGTATCGGGGTCCTTGGCGGTCTTCTGCGGCTACCCTGTCGCCTTCTCCTGTTCCTGCTCATATGCCGCGGCTCCACAGCGTTCTCTCCACCTTTCTCATGGTGTGTGGTTTGCCGGCACCTCTCACCAGTCTCTCTGTCTTCTCTTCCTCTGTGGCTGTCTCTCCATGGCAAAGCATACACTGGTGCCGGAACCTCTCAGTTCGTGTCCCAGGCAGTGGCTCTTCTTCCTGGACAGTGGGAACCCCAACTTCCTTGTGATGCCTCCAGGGAGGTTCTGCTCTCTATATACTCAGTCTACTACTTTGTCTAGTATGCTGAGATGATTTTCTAGGGCTCTGCATCTCTCCCTCGTAACAGCATTTTTAGTTAAGACTTTCTGTATGCCATCCCTGCTCTTCCTTGTCTCAGTACTTGTCTCAGTACTTGTTACAGGAGTGGCTGTGTAACAATACATGGAAGAGGGTAACAACGATGGGGAGTGTGTAGGTAAAGGAGAGGCGTGAGTATGTTGTAAGTACACTGTTCTCTCATGATGTCCTCCCTGTACCCTAGAGGGGGAATTCCTCCACATGAGATCCACCTGCTGTGTACCATCCCCAGGGGGACTATCGGGTAGTAGTCTCACCTCCCTGGCCTCATGGGAAGGTTCTCCACCTTGGGGAGTAGGGACGACACATTTGCTATCATGTTTTCAATGGTATTGGTCACTAGTTTGTGTTCGTCAGAACCGGGGTAATAGTAGATGTTGATTATGAGCAGAGTTAACTTTTCACCAATAGGAAGTACCCAGTGTGCTTAGCCAGCCAAAACAAGGTAAGTTGAAAGCTCCAGTACGTCTAAATGAAATGGGCTTTTTACAGTGAGCAATAGTCCCCCATTAGGTCTACCTCTGGGGATCTGGGAAGCAGGGGTTTGTATGGTGCTTCTTCCATCAACAGTGAACGTGTTGACCAGCCAAGTCTCTGGTTATAAAGATCCATAGCTGAGTCTAAACCATCTTCCAAATCATAGTGGAATGGTCCTGTGTGTTCCAAGAAAAGATGAGAAAACCAGTATTAGGGTCACTTCAGGCATCTGGGTTGAAGGATATTTGGCAAACAGCCCCAATATCTAATGTTGGCTTCATCAGGGAGTGCAGTTGGAAGTGCCAACTGAGTTGTTCTAAGGCCTTGACCATTTACAGTCACATTCAGGAGATCTAATGATAACTTTTGTTATTTCCATGGATGCTAACATTATGCATTTGCTGAGAGAGTGTAATGGAATAATTCAGGTTGGGTGGTGCAGCTGGGAGGTGGTCGAGGTTTCTCCTATGTACAGGTTCCTCTGCTGTGTAGATGCTGCAATTATAGCCCATACGCAGAAAGTCATGATCATAGAGTATGACAAAAGCACAGTAGAAGTTGAATAGAAATGTAGCAGTGAGGTGGCAAGTGTCATATATTTGCGCTGTTCCACAATTTGGATATCATAAGTGCTGATCATCCTTACTGGCAGAATTTGATGAGAGGATTTTTTTTCCGGTTAATGATGAGATCTTCATTCTTACAGAACAGGGTTTGCACCCTTAAAATGCAGTGCATGGATGTTTGGTTTGGTTGAATGCAGGGATCAGGGTAGACTCATGGCTTTAGTAGTCATCATGTGGGGAATAGATGGGAGATAAGAGCGTATGGCCTTTGAATAAGATTTGGAAGTCATTTTAGCAGAGTTGTTTTTGTTTTTACTGCCCCTGGTATCAGGTTCGACTAAGTCATAGATACCGCTTTCAGTTATGACTAATGTCACTGTGGAAGAATTGGAAGCAATAAAATTGATACTAAATGGTTTAAGTAAAGTGCATATTTTGTTTTGTTGTTTCTGTGTCTTATGTGTTTTATTTTTTGAGTCAAGCTTATTTAGGTCCCCCATAAATGTCTTACCAGGGATGTCTATTTGAGTTGTGGAACTAGGGTAGTCATGATTTTGTGCAATCCCAATAAAGAAAGAATTACTGGCTTCAGCGGTCTCAATAGAAGGCGCATTAGGGAGAGCACCGGCTGCATTGCCAGAGCCGGGAGCAGCAGTTTCACTCTATGATTGATATATCATCAGTGATATTACAAGCCACATTAGAAACAAGTCTTTTACGGCTAACAAGAGTTAAGGTGTTATTTAGTAAGTGAGTGTGATCCGTGATTGCTTTAAACATAAGGTCACAAGGCTTGACATGGGAGGTGTGAGACAGGCATGGTATCAAGAGAGACACAGACGACACAGATTCAAAACCTTTATTCAATGAATCAGGATGGAGGAAATACCTATCTAGACATCGCCCTGCCTAAATAAACAAAGGAGGGTCAAAGCCTGAGTGTCCAAATCAAGAAAATTCTGTCTGTGTCCCTATGTTTGCCCTTAAAACTAAGTGAAAAACTATCTCCCCACACACGCACTAAGCCTCATGCCAACAGATTCCATGCAAATCCACTCGAATTGCCACTGACCCAAATTATGATTGTAAAGCATTTCCTAGACTACCCTGTTTAGTTATTTCTTGCCTATCTATGTAAAATGATTTTAACATTCCCCTTGCAAAGCCCATACTACTCAAATCTAGAAACATGGATTTATCCGACCAAGAAAAGTCGTTTAAGCCTGCACTTGTAAACTGTTTTAGCCGCAATTGCAAACTGTTTCAGCCTGCTACCATTGCTAAACTGCTCCATCCGACCCAGAAAAGTTGTTTAAGCCTGCACTTGTAAACTGTTTTAGCCTACATTTGCAACATGTAATGTAACCATGCTATAAGTAATCTTGCTATGTTGTGTGCCCAGCTACCCAAGAGTTCAGGGTGGCCTATAAATAATAGACAAGCAAACAAACAAACTATAGTGAAGGGATGATTCAACTTAAGAAGTGAAAACATAAGGTTTGGAGCACTGGCTAGCTCCCTTTCCTGACTCAGAATACAGTACAAATAATAGGATCTTAAACCGTTTGTACCCTCTGGCTCAGAATACAGTACAAACAATAGGATCTTAAAACGTGTGTAGCCTCTGGGGTATAGTTTCTGGTTATAATCCACACATGGTTTAGTGGCAAAGGTTCAGTTCCAAATAAGGTTCATAATAAGTTCAGACGCCCTTCTCCAAACTTCAGGCACCAGTTCATGAAGTATCCAGTTATCAAAAGTTCACAAAGTTCACATGAAACAGTCTTTCTGTATTCACTCAAGACTCAGGGTTCCCTTTCCTAAGTTCAATATAATTATTGCTCAAAAAACAAAGTTCACAGGTTCCTATCACCTTACAACTCTTTAGTTGGAGCCCCTTCCTGCTCGTGGTGCAGTTTTAGACCGCACAGTTCACCCAAACAGGACGCGCAACCAGTCACCTCAACGCTGCCCTTAGACCCTTCTTTTACTTTGACAACTTGCTTGTGCATATAGTCGGCTTTTGCTCCGACTTCGCTAGCTCCCCTCTGCAGCTCCCCTCTGCAGCTTTTCACTTGGCGGTTTCTGGAGATTCAGCCCTGTTACAATGTTATGTTACTTTTCATTACTGGCCAGGCACTCTCCTTCAGTTACACACTTGTTCAAATTAGCAGCCTGACACACGTGACTACACGTTCACAATGTATCTTCAGATTAGATGCAGGCCTGGTTTTATTCAGCCGCTGAAACTCGCGTCTGGGTCTCTGCCATTTTCGTTCACCCTCATAAAAGGTAGGGATGCTCCACCTGCCCCTCTGGTAACCCTGGTCTGGCGTTTCCAGCCAGGGTAACGAGCAGTTCTGGGTGTTCACCAAAGGGACCGCCTGCAGACGCGGCTCCTTGCACTTCCTCCATCTGGCTCCCTGTCCACTGTGCTGACTTTCCTGTGAGACTTCTGACGGCTCACCACTCTGTTCTCTCAAGGATACTCTCTGACACAATACCACTTCATGCTGCTCCTCATGCTCTGCGTTCCCTGTTCTCTCTGGGTTGTCTGACTCTGTGACCATTTTATACTCCCAGCAAAGGTTGATAGTCTGCAGGTGGTGGCAGTTAGTTTTAAGTGCCTGGCTTTGCCTTATCTTGTTAGTGGGACATGTGTACTGAGAGTACAGGTGTGCTCCTGGCTCCCTCTTCTTCATCTTAGTACTTGAATGGTATTTTGAGGAATTAATATCTAAAAGGGAGACATGGTTTGTATCAGGGATTGTGCAAGCTTTCTTCTCCCGTGATGTTTTCTCTTTCACTTTCTTGAGGGAAAGTGCTGGGGTAGGATGGCACTTGGGCGGCCATATCCCATGAAGGCTGAGGGGATGTCGGGTGGGGGAGTATCGGAAAAAGGGGGATACCATATCTTGCCCTCGCTGCTCTCACCGTTGTCCCCAAGGAACCCCTGTCCATATGCCCCCCCTCTCACTTGTTCACCCCCACGGTGGGGATCCAAGAGTGATGTTCCTTCCCTGGCTACCTGAACAACGGACCCACAGGGATTACTGCTGAGAAGACCATCAGGATTCTCACAGAGGTTAAAAGATAGTCCATTGCAAGAATTTGGGGAGGAACAATGTTGTTAGGCCCTTCATGCCCATTGTGTTATACACTTTGAGAATTGAGCAAACGACGTACAGTTAAGGAGGGATACATGTGGAATAGGAATTAAGCTCTTGTTCAGCAGGTAAGTTTTCTAAGGATGGACATCCAGCTCGTTGCTCCTCAGGATTACCATTTTCCTGATGGAAGACGGTTGGTCATCTGATTTGGTAGTCGACGGGATGGAGTGGTCATCTACTCTGGCAATAATGGTGGGCAAGTCTTTAGTGGTGCCCTCTTGAAGGTTTGCTGAGGGATCAGTTTGCACAATGCTAGCTTACACCTAGAAACACTTGTGTACAGGTCCGTTATAAATGACTTATCATATCATATCATAGCTTCAGGTTCAGTAGACAGTGATTGAATTATTTTTTCAACTAAGACACTGTCAGGGCATACCAAGGAAGTTGGCAGAGTAGAGGCCAGTGAGGGTGCTATTCCCTTATCGTTTAATGATTTACAGAGCAAAGAAGTGGGTCATTTTTGGAGCTGAAGGAAAATTAGAAGGGCGGGCACGTGCCTTGGCGTTCTTCTGGTTTTTAGTAAAGCAAGTTCTGGGAAGCCTGAAAAAGTATATTGGATCCTCTGTAACAAGTGGTGAATTACCATCACTGGCGCTTACGATTGTTGATGAGATGATTGAAGTAGTTTCTGTACAGCTTTTGTTCAAGCCAATGAGTTGCTAAGGGAGAGTTGACCATCGGCCATTCTGCCGGATGATGGTGTGACGGCGACGCACTTTGGAACATTATTTCAATTACCACCAGTTTGAAAGAGTAAAGCTGTCTGATATATCAGTATTACCTTTGTACCCAGACAGTCACGCCTATACATCATAAATTTCCCGAAATACTGTCAGTGAGCTTAATGGGTAACTCACAAAAAGGAGCACATACTTTCGTGTTAATCATTTAAATGTATTGATACACTGTATCCAGGACAATCCTGTAAGCAGGTGACTTACAATATGGAAGGAAGAACATGAACTGGGGATGAAAACAGATAGGTGCGGGACCATAGAGGATTATTTGCCGTGAGATGCCACCCAGGTATACAGAGTACAGGTGAGGAAGAGTTAGAATTATGGTGGAGAGAACGTACAGGCTAGAGAGGTTTCTCCATGAGGGTGTTTAATGAAGACCCTCAGTAGCATAATGAAGGCAGGTGTGCTGATAGGATATTTGACATGAGGTGGGTAGGGAGGATATCATGTTGGGCAAGGAGAGAAAAAGAGTGGAAGCGAGCAGAAGCACTTGGTGGGCGAGTGGTAGAGAGATTGAGAAGGTGGCTGGAGTGGAGGGTGCATGGATGAGAATGGCAGAAATGAGAGAAGCCAGGTAGGGAGCGAGGACAAGTCTATGAGTAGTTTTAAAAACAAGTAACAGGAATTTGAAAAACAAGGTTTTGTGCATTGAAAGCCAACCAGCGTGTAGATGGGAAGGAAGGGGTCCCA
Source organism: Ambystoma mexicanum (assembly GCF_040938575.1). NCBI lineage: Eukaryota > Metazoa > Chordata > Amphibia > Caudata > Ambystomatidae > Ambystoma > Ambystoma mexicanum. Next base: position 995,205,569 of record NC_090926.1, on the reverse strand, counting down.
TTGCAAGAAGAGGGAGCTTGCGAAGAGTGTGACGGGTGAAATTCAGAGTTTTATGAAGCAGGAAAGAGGTGTAAATATGGAAACTTTCAGTTGTATACTTATGTTTGTAAGTCTGTTATCTAGGGGTTCCAAGGTGTCCCCGGTGCGTCAGTTACCATTGTTGGTGTCTTGTTTTGGTGGGTGTTTCAGTTTATAGAAGCACATTTGCATGCATCATCTGTTTCTAAACTTATATTGGATTTGTGTAATTGTGACTCCCCTGAAGCCATTGCCACCATTCTTAAAATCTCCTGCACATAAAAGCAAGACATCCTAGGGCATACAGTGGCAGAGGTAACAATCCAATAAAATGGTTTCTTTAGTCAAAAATTAAACCTAAAAGCAGAGTTCAATGACAAAGACCAGGCAATATAAAATAATGACAGCAAGTAATGTTTTTACTGCAGTGTGGGAGTGTTCAGAGAGACAGATGCCAAGTCAGGTGTCGAAAATGTAATTGTTAGGAGAGATGGCTAGTCCAAACGACTAACCAAAAGGGTGGGTGTCCCCTTCATCATGGGCATCGGGGAAATAACCATTTAGAAACACACAAGAAGTGATGCCTCACGGAACTGTAATTTATTCCAATTATATCATGTTCAGGACTCCAAACACTAATAAGAGTGCGATGGGTCAGTCCTATTGACTCATATAAAACATTCCTGAGAGTCACCAGGTTAAAGCAAATATATAAGTGGATTGAAATTCCCAAGATGGTTTGAAGAGTCAGAAATGAATCTAACAGCCTCAATACCGAAATCCATAAAATTTATTTTTTTAAACTAAATGATTTATATAAAACAGTTGGGCATCAGGAAAATGCAAAACTGTTGGCTTCATTACGAGTTGGGCAGTTGGGGTTTAAATCCAGTTGTATTACCGTATACCACCACATTACCGCACCGCCCTACTGTGAATTGGTCGGAAAGTTGGCGGATTCACCTTCAGCTACAAACTGAAGGTGAACCTGCCAATTTTCTGCCCAATTCCACCAAAATGCCCCATGGAGTCCTATGGACTTCAACTAAATGGGGACCAACACCTCCACCTCCCATTGTAATCTGGCAGAAATACGGCTGGAGCAAGTGGCAGATACAGTAATTCTGTTTGGTTATATCTCGGCGGATTTACTGCCGAGATAGCACCAAACTCATAATGAGGCCCTCATTATGAGTTTGGTGGCATTGCAAAAAGCAGCAGTAATGGAATTACGGTGACTTTTACCGTTCTGCCAAATTGCAGGTTAAAGAAATCCGTGGTAATTTCACCAGAAGTAATTCTGCAAGAGGAATTGGAGCTGGAGGAATTAGCGCCAATAAACCAGCAGTAATTCCTCCATTGCTAATTCTGCCGGGAGAATTAGCCCCAAAGACAGCATTAATTGCACAGTTGAAACTGGAACATGTTGACCATCTATTGAAGATCCTCTTGTGTAGGTTGGCACCAAGCATAGACAGTCATCCTTTCCAGTGGCCCTTTCCTTGACCTTGCCCATGTTGGTGCTGATGGCTGCCAACTGTCATGTTGTTGTCAACCCACCCTGCAGTGGCAGCTCAGCCATTACATTACTACAATGGTGGAGTTGCACCAATGTCATGTAGGCCAACTGGAGCAGTGTGAAAGCATGGCACAAGCACTGAGCATTGTCCCCTTCAAATGCATTGTTATTTTTGAAAATGGATAACTAGCGCTGTGGCGACCAGTGTGGGTGATCCAACTCAGCACTAGGAATGAGAGGACCCATGATCTGTCGAGCCGCGTGGCCAGTGTTGTTGCTTGTTTTGTGACTATGACTGACTGGCAGTTTAAATCATTTATTTGCCAAAACACGGCATCATACTCGAGTCTGAGACAATGAGTGTCAGTGCTCTGAAACAAGTGCCGGGTCGCGCCCGCGAAAACACGCACACAAACGAAGCGTTGGTTATATATCATAGGCCACTTCCCCAGTGTCTGAGTTGTTCTAAAGCCTTGACCATTTACAGTCACATTCAGGAGATCTAATGATAACTTTTGTTATTCCCATGGATGCTAACATTATGCATTTGCTGAGAGAGTGTAATGGAATAATTCAGGTTGGGTGGTGCAGCTGGGAGGTGGTCGAGGTTTCTCCTATGTACAGGTTCCTCTGCTGTGTAGATGCTGCAATTATAGCCCATACGCAGAAAGTCATGATCATAGAGTATGACAAAAGCACAGTAGAAGTTGAATAGAAATGTAGCAGTGAGGTGGCAAGTGTCATATATTTGCGCTGTTCCACAATTTGGATATCATAAGTGCTGATCATCCTTACTGGCAGAATTTGATGAGAGGATTTTTTTTCCGGTTAATGATGAGATCTTCATTCTTACAGAACAGGGTTTGCACCCTTAAAATGCAGTGCATGGATGTTTGGTTTGGTTGAATGCAGGGATCAGGGTAGACTCATGGCTTTAGTAGTCATCATGTGGGGAATAGATGGGAGATAAGAGCGTATGGCCTTTGAATAAGATTTGGAAGTAATTTTAGCAGAGTTGTTTTTGTTTTTATTGTCCCTGGTATCAGGTTCGACTAAGTCATAGATACCGCTTTCAGTTATGACTAATGTCACTGTTGAAGAATTGGAAGCAATAAAATTGATACTAAATGGTTTAAGTAAAGTGCGTATTTTGTTTTGTTGTTTCTGTGTCTTATGTGTTTTATTTTTTGAGTCAAACTTATTTAGGCCCCCCATAAATGTCTTACCAGGGATGTCTATTTGAGTTGTGGAACTAGGGTAGTCATGATTTTGTGCAATCCCAATAAAGAAAGAATACTGGCTTCAGCGGTCTCAATAGAAGGCGCATTAGGGAGAGCACCGGCTGCATTGCCAGAGCCGGGAGCAGCAGTTTCACTCTATGATTGATATATCATCAGTGATATTACAAGCCACATTAGAAACAAGTCTTTTACGGCTAACAAGAGTTAAGGTGTTATTTAGTAAGTGAGTGTGATCCGTGATTGCTTTAAACATAAGGTCACAAGGCTTGACATGGGAGGTGTGAGACAGGCATGGTATCAAGAGAGACACAGACGACACAGATTCACTACCTTTATTCAATGAATCAGGATGGAGGAAATACCTATCTAGACATCGCCCTGCCTAAATAAACAAAGGAGGGTTAAAGCCAGAGTGTCCAAATCAAGAAAATTCTGTCTGTATCCCTATGTTTGCCCTTAAAACTAAGTGAAAAACTATCTCCCCACCCACGCACTAAGCCTCATGCCAACAGATTCCATGCAAATTCACTCGAATTGCCACTGACCAAATTATGATTGTAAAGCATTTCCTAGACTACCCTGTTTAGTTATTTCTTGCCTATCTATGTAAAATGATTTTAACATTCCCCTTGCAAAGCCCATACTACTCAAATCTAGAAACATGGATTTATCCGACCAAGAAAAGTCGTTTACGCCTGCACTTGTAAACTGTTTTAGCCGCAATTGCAAACTGTTTCAGCCTGCTACCATTGCTAAACTGCTCCATCCGACCCAGAAAAGTTGTTTAAGCCTGCACTTGTAAACTGTTTTAGCCTACATTTGCAGCATGTAATGTAACCATGCTATAAGTAATCTTGCTATGTTGTGTGCCCAGCTACCCAAGAGTTCAGGGTGGCCTATAAATAATAAACAAGCAAACAAACAAACTATAGTGAAGGGATGATTCAACTTAAGAAGTGAAAACATAAGGTTTGGAGCACTGGCTAGCTCCCTTTCCTGACTCAGAATACAGTACAAACAATAGGATCTTAAACCGTTTATACCCTCTGGCTCAGAATACAGGACAAACAATAGGATCTTAAAACGTGTGTAGCCTCTGGGGTATAGTTTCTGGTTATAATCCACACATGGTTTAGTGGCAAAGGTTCGGTTTCAAATAAGGTTCATAATAAGTTCAGACGCCCTTCTCCAAACTTCAGGCACCAGTTCATGAAGTATCCAGTTATCAAAAGTTCACAAAGTTCACATGAAACAGTCTTTCTGTATTCACTCAAGACTCAGGGTTCCCTTTCCTAAGTTCAATATAATTATTGCTCAAAAAACAAAGTTCACAGGTTCCTATCACCTTACAACTCTTTAGTTGGAGCCCCTTCCTGCTCGTGGTGCAGTTTTAGACCGCACAGTTCACCCAAACAGGACGCGCAACCAGTCACCTCAACGCTGCCCTTAGACCCTTCTTTTACTTTGACAACTTGCTTGTGCATATAGTCGGCTTTTGCTCCGACTTCGCTAGCTCCCCTCTGCAGCTCCCCTCTGCAGCTTTTCACTTGGCGGTTTCTGTAGATTCAGCCCTGTTACAATGTTATGTTACTTTTCATTACTGGCCAGGCACTCTCCTTCAGTTACACACTTGTTCAAATTAGCAGCCTGACACACGTGACTACACGTTCACAATGTATCTTCAGATTAGATGCAAGCCTGGTTTTATTCAGCCGCTGAAACTCGCGTCTGGGTCTCTGCCATTTTCGTTCACCCTCATAAAAGGTAGGGATGCTCCACCTGCCCCTCTGGTAACCCTGGTCTGGCGTTTCCAGCCAGGGTAACGAGCAGTTCTGGGTGTTCACCAAAGGGACCGCCTGCAGACGCGGCTCCTTGCACTTCCTCCATCTGGCTCCCTGTCCACTGTGCTGACTTTCCTGTGCAGACTTCTGACGGCTCACCGCTCTGTTCTCTCAAGGATACTCTCTGACACAATACCACTTCCTGCTGCTCCTCATGCTCTGCGTTCCCTGTTCTCTCTGGGTTGTCTGACTCTGTGACCATTTTATACTCCCAGCAAAGGTTGATAGTCTGCAGGTGGTGGCAGTTAGTTTTAAGTGCCTGGCTTTGCCTTATCTTGTTAGTGGGACATGTGTACTGAGAGTACAGGTGTGCTCCTGGCTCCGTCTTCTTCATCTTAGTACTTGAATGGTATTTTGAGGAATTAATATCTAAAAGGGAGACATGGTTTGTATCAGGGATTGTGCAAGCTTTCTTCTCCCGTGATGTTTTCTCTTTCACTTTCTTGAGGGAAAGTGCTGGGGTAGGATGGCACTTGGGCGGCCATATCCCATGAAGGCTGAGGGGATGTCGGGTGGGGGAGTATCAGAAAAAGGGGATACCATATCTTGCCCTCGCTGCTCTCACCGTTGTCCCCAAGGAACCCCTGTCCATATGCCCCCCCCTCTCACTTGTTCACCCCCACGGTGGGGATCCAAGAGTGATGTTCCTTCCCTGGCTACCTGAACAACGGACCCACAGGGATTACTGCTGAGAAGACCATCAGGATTCTCACAGAGGTTAAAAGATAGTCCATTGCAAGAATTTGGGGAGGAACAATGTTGTTAGGCCCTTCATGCCCATTGTGTTATACACTTTGAGAATTGAGCAAACGACGTACAGTTAAGGAGAGATACATGTGGAATAGGAATTAAGCTCTTGTTCAGCAGGTAAGCTTTCTAAGGATGGACATCCAGCTTGTTGCTCCTCAGGATTACCATTTTCCTAATGGAAGACGGTTGGTCATCTGATTTGGTAGTCGACGGGATGGAGTGGTCATCTACTCTGGCAATAATGGTGGGCAAGTCTTTAGTGGTGCCCTCTTGAAGGTTTGCTGAGGGATCAGTTTGCACAATGCCAGCTTACACCTAGAAACACTTGTGTACAGGTCCGTTATAAATGACTTATCATATCATATCATAGCTTCAGGTTCAGTAGACAGTGATTGAATTATTTTTTCAACTAAGACACTGTCAGGGCATACCAAGGAAGTTGGCAGAGTAGAGCCGAGTGAGGGTGCTATTGCCTTATCGTTCAATGATTTACAGAGCAAAGAAGTGGGTCATTTTTGGAGCTGAAGGAAAATTAGAAGGGCGGGCACGTGCCTTGGCGTTCTTCTGGTTTTTAGTAAAGCAAGTTCTGGGAAGCCTGAAAAAGTATATTGGATCCTCTGTAACAAGTGGTGAATTACCATCACTGGCGCTTACGATTGTTGATGAGATGATTGAAGTAGTTTCTGTACAGCTTTTGTTCAAGCCAATGAGTTGCTAAGGGAGAGTTGACCATCGGCCATTCTGCCGGATGATGGTGTGACGGCGACGCACTTTGGAACATTATTTCAATTACCACCAGTTTGAAAGAGTAAAGCTGTCTGATATATCAGTATTACCTTTGTACCCAGACAGTCACGCCTATACATCATTAATTTCCCGAAATACTGTCAGTGAGCTTAATGGGTAACTCACAAAAAGGAGCACATACTTTCGTGTTAATCATTTAAATGTATTGATACACTGTATCCAGGACAATCCTGTAAGCAGGTGACTTACAATATGGAAGGAAGAACATGAACTGGGGATGAAAACAGATAGGTGCGGGACCATAGAGGATTATTTGCCGTGAGATGCCACCCAGGTATACAGAGTACAGGTGAGGAAGAGTTAGAATTATGGTGGAGAGAACGTACAGGCTAGAGAGGTTTCTCCATGAGGGTGTTTAATGAAGACCCTCAGTAGCATAATGAAGGCAGGTGTGCTGATAGGATATTTGACATGAGGTGGGTAGGGAGGATATCATGTTGGGCAAGGAGAGAAAAAGAGTGGAAGCGAGCAGAAGCACTTGGTGGGCGAGTGGTAGAGAGATTGAGAAGGTGGCTGGAGTGGAGGGTGCATGGATGAGAATGGCAGAAATGAGAGAAGCCAGATAGGGAGCGAGGACAAGTCTATGAGTAGTTTTAAAAACAAGTAACAGGAATTTGAAAAACAAGGTTTTGTGCATTGAAAGCCAACCAGCGTGTAGATGGGAAGGAAGGGTTCCCATTGCAAGAAGAGGGAGCTTGCGAAGAGTGTGACGGGTGAAATTCAGAGTTTTATGAAGCAGGAAAGAGGTGTAAATATGGAAACTTTCAGTTGTATACTTATGTTTGTAAGTCTGTTATCTAGGGGTTCCAAGGTGTCCCCGGTGCGTCAGTTACCATTGTTGGTGTCTTGTTTTGGTGGGTGTTTCAGTTTATAGAAGCACATTTGCATGCATCATCTGTTTCTAAACTTATATTGGATTTGTGTAATTGTGACTCCCCTGAAGCCATTGCCACCATTCTTAAAATCTCCTGCACATAAAAGCAAGACATCCTAGGGCATACAGTGGCAGAGGTAACAATCCAATAAAATGGTTTCTTTAGTCAAAAATTAAACCTAAAAGCAGAGTTCAATGACAAAGACCAGGCAATATAAAATAATGACAGCAAGTAATGTTTTTACTGCAGTGTGGGAATGTCCAGAGAGACAGATGCCAAGTCAGGTGTCGAAAATGTAATTGTTTGGAGAGATGGCTCGTCCAAACGACTAACCAAAAGGGTGGGTGTCCCCTTCATCATGGGCATCGGGGAAATAACCATTTAGAAACACACAAGAAGTGATGCCTCACGGAACTGTAATTTATTCGAATTATATCATGTTCAGGACTCCAAACACTAATAAGAGTGCGATGGGTCAGTCCTATTGACTCATATAAAACATTCCTGAGAGTCACCAGGTTAAAGCAAATATATAAGTGGATTGAAATTCCCAAGATGGTTTGAAGAGTCAGAAATGAATCTAACAGCCTCAATACCGAAATCCATAAAATGTATTTTTTTAAACTAAATGATTTATATAAAACAGTTGGGCATCAGGAAAATGCAAAACTGTTGGCTTCATTACGAGTTGGGCAGTTGGGTTTTAAATCCAGTTGTATTACCGTATACCACCACATTACCGCACCGCCCTACTGTGAATTGGTCGGAAAGTTGGCGGATTCACCTTCAGCTAGAAACTGAAGGTGAACCTGCCAATTTTCTGCCCAATTCCACCAAAATGCCCCATGGAGTCCTATGGACTTCAACTAAATGGGGACCAACACCTCCACCTCCCATTGTAATCTGGCAGAAATACGGCTGGAGCAAGTGGCAGATACAGTAATTCTGTTTGGTTATATCTCGGCGGATTTACTGCCGAGATAGCACCAAACTCATAATGAGGCCCTCATTATGAGTTTGGTGGCATTGCAAAAAGCAGCAGTAATGGAATTACTGTGACTTTTACCGTTCTGCCAAATTGCAGGTTAAAGAAATCCGTGGTAATTTCACCAGAAGTAATTCTGCAAGAGGAATTGGAGCTGGAGGAATTAGCGCCAATAAACCAGCAGTAATTCCTCCATTGCTAATTCTGCCGGGAGAATTAGCCCCAAAGACAGCATTAATTGCACAGTTGAAACTGGAACATGTTGACCATCTATTGAAGATCCTCTTGTGTAGGTTGGCACCAAGCATAGACAGTCATCCTTTCCAGTGGCCCTTTCCTTGACCTTGCCCATGTTGGTGCTGATGGCTGCCAACTGTCATGTTGTTGTCAACCCACCCTGCAGTGGCAGCGCAGCCATTACATTACTACAATGGTGGAGTTGCACCAATGTCATGTAGGCCAACTGGAGCAGTGTGAAAGCATGGCACAAGCACCGAGCATTGTCCCCTTCAAATGCATTGTTATTTTTGAAAATGGATAACTAGCGCTGTGGCGACCAGTGTGGGTGATCCAACTCAGCACTAGGAATGAGAGGACCCATGATCTGTCGAGCCGCGTGGCCAGTGTTGTTGCTTGTTTTGTGACTATGACTGACTGGCAGTTTAAATAATTTATTTGCCAAAACACGGCATCATACTCGAGTCTGAGGCAATGAGTGTCAGTGCTCTGAAACAAGTGCCGGGTCGCGCCCGCGAAAACACGCACACAAACGAAGCGTTGGTTATATATCATAGGCCACTTCCCCAGTGTCATAGCAGCACTGGACTGTACACATGTGGCATGAGCGCCCCCAGGAAGCAGAGCCTGTGTGTCAGAACTGAACACTCAGATCTTACTAACAGCCACTGCTGTGCCCGGTTTCAGGCTTTCACCCATGATGCCATGGTCCTGAGGAAAACATCCTGCCAGGATAAATGAACAGCTACAGAGGACATTGTTCCTGGATTGTGGCTACCTATCAATGAATAGACACAGGGGCACAGAAGGAGACAGGGAGGTGAACAAATGTGACTGAACTACAAGTCCCATATGGCCAGTCCAAGATGCATGAAATAGTCAATGGCCTATTACCCACCTGCCTCCACACTCAGTGTGACCTGAGCAAACACCTGTTATGCATGAAAGCAGGCACCCCATTCCTTGCATTAATCAAGGTCCCTGTCATATCCTGCAAGTTATTACCAACCAATGCACAAGGATAGAATAGAAAATGGGCAAATGCCATGCTTATTGTTGTACATGTTGTGGTGATGTCCCAACAGGCCTAAACACATTAATGATGATGCAGGATTCATTGTCTTACGGGATGTATCCACAAACACATGTCAGTAAACAAACGACACTAGTACAATAGTATTGTAACAAGCACTTTGAAAGCCAACTCTCACATTAAAAACGGTCCTGTTGTAGGTGACTCAGGCTATCCGCCGTTCCTGTGGTTGATGACAAGTGTGGGGAACTCTGGTACACCACAGAACGTGGCCTATAACAAGGCACAGACGAGTACCAGAACATTTATTGCATGCACATTTGGGCTGCCGCAGGGAAGGTTCAGGTGCCTCCACCAGACAGGGTTGGCTCTCATGTACAGTCCGGTGGAAGTGGGAAAAGTTGTCATCAGTGCAATGCTGTACAACAAGTGTGTATGCAAGAATATTCGAATGCCTCCAGATGAGGACAATGCACGCCCCGACTCTGATAATGTAAAAGGTGTAGGTGACAACAGGCCACCTTGGGATGGACATGAGGAAGTGAAAGAAGAATGCATTGTCCGCCAGAACCTAATGGACAAATATTTCCAACTGCAAACATAATAACCTGTCACTGTACTGTTACCTTTCACTAAAATCACATATATCACTCATTATGAGTTGGGCGGTGTGGTAAAAATGCGTCAGTAATATATGATATGATAGTTTATTTATATAGCGCCTATACACATAGTGTTTCAAAGCACTTCAAGGGAAGGGAGGGAACAAGGGAAAATACAATGAAATTCTTACAGGCCATGAACAACAAGAATGTTTATGTAACTACCGTACTCAGCCTATCGACATTTCAGATAGTGCAAGCGCTAAAACAAAGATAGGAAGGAAATGGGAAACAGGCAGGCGACTACCGTACTAGGCCTGACGACATTTCTGGTAGAGGCGGAATAATAGAAGAGGAGAGGGAGAGGGGAGGAGAAAGGAGGGAGAGGAACAAAACACGTGATTATCATACTAGGCCTGACGACATGTCAGATGGTGCTGGAAGGGTGCAGAGGAGAACAAGTATGGGAGGTGGGAGGGGACAAACAATTGTTGCTATCGTACTAATTCCGAGGACAATTCAGATAGAGAAAGTGCAAAGAAAAAAGTAAGGGAGGGAGGCAGGAGAGAGAGAGAGAAGGTAGAAGGGAGAGGAGTGGAGAATAGAGAGTAAAACAGTGAAAGAGCAGAGAGGCAGAGGGGAGAGCGAACTACAGTTGCAGATGTCAATAAAACACAGTGTTGCAGGAACAAAAAAACAATGGGCACAGTATGAATCAGGGCCAATCTGAGTATGAGATCCAGGGAGGTCCAGCATGAGAGTTGAGAAGGTAGGCACCAAAGTCAATGTATCCATAGAGTGAATCCACGCATTGGCAACGGGTCAGAAATGGTAACCACAGTGAGTCAAGACAACTCCTGCGGGGAGTAGGTGAAGGAGAGGGGGGAAGGGGAAGCAGGAAAGCAGAGAGATGGCAGGCAAGGGGTCAGGGGAGAGGACATAAGGGGGGCCAGAGGATGGGGGGTTGGGAGTCACACACATGCATCAAGGGGGACCTCAGGGGGGCACACACACGCATCAAGGGGGACCAGAGGGTGTTGGGGGGCACACAGCGACATCACAGGAGACCAGAGGGGGGGCACACATACGAATCACTGGGGACCAGAGAGAGAGGCACACACACAAATCACGGGGGAGGAGAGTGGGGTGGGGGGCACACACACGCATCACAGGGTACCAGAGGACACACACACACACATGAATAATGGCGGACCATTACCATTACTGCCGCATTACACCACCACCCAACTATGAGTTTGGTGGTAAGTTGGAGGATTCACGTCCAGCTATGAGCTGGAGGTAAATCCACCACATTTATGGCAAATTTCACTGTCAGAAGTAGCACTGTGGTAATTGCTCCAAAATCCCACTCCAATTAAATGACTACCAGTGCCACCATAGCCAGACCAAGTGGTGGTAACGGTATTACGGTATTACAGTTGGGTGGTATCTCAGCAGATTTAGAGCTGAGATACCACCAAACTCCTAATGAGCCCTAATGTGATGGCTATATTTGGGGCTCACACAAAACGTATAGACGGCCTACTGCTAATGCTCTTTTGCACATGTAATCCGTGGGGTCAGGCCATTCCATACCCGTTCAGTATTTGTTGCATTTGTGTTGCATGTTTTTGGGAATGGGGCTCTTTGGCTAGAATGTGTTGTGGATACGTAGGTGTGGTGGCTACTGGCAATGACAGTTGGTGATCGAATTTTTATATACTGCCACCCCAGGATACTTGCTGTTGACAAAAAGTGAAGTGAGTGGGCACCACTGGTAGTAAATCCCCGTGTCTCTGGTATTCAAAATTAGTGCAGAAAAAACTTTTCGAACAATATATGTCAAAACACTTGAAAAGGAGCTGGCTGTGACAAGTTTGGAGACACCCAAACTCAAAAATACATGTGAAGCATGAGACCAAGTAAAATACCTAGTCACACAGCCGCTCTCTATGTTACCCAATCTGGGTGGTGGTTTTTCAAAATTACTAACAGTTCAGCTTTAAAGTCAAAAATATACTTCAAATTTCAAAAAAATAAACAAGAAGTTCTGTTGTTTTTCAAAATAGTTTATATTAAAAAAATGATCTGAAAAAAGAGTGGTCTTGCAGAGATGAACTCGACACAGCATCTGCACGAGTTAGCACCTTGTCGCGTGAGACCCTGCTGTCTACTCAAAACCCTAATAGCAAAAGAGAATTGAAGTCACCAGTATATGTATACAAATTCTCCATTCAAAGAAATAAGATCAAGAAAACCATCAAAAAACACTGGGGATCTTTAAAAACGATATCAGAGTACAAAATCTGTTCAAGACCACCACTTAAAGAACAAATGACTCAACGAACTGGAACATTTCCTTGTCTCCATTGCATCAATTGTAATTCAATCATTAAGGGCAACATCATTAATCATCCAAGAACAGGGAAGAAGATTACCCTTAAAACATTTGGAACCTGCGACAGCACCAACATTATCTATGGCATCAAATGCCCATGTGGAAAATTTTATGTAGGTCAATCCACAAGAACGGCCAAGACATTCGGAATGCAAACACCAACTCGGCTGTAGCACGCAATTGGGCTGAATATGGACATAATGTGACACAGATTAGATTTGTCATTTTAGAAGTACTAACGAAAAACAATCCACATGAAGATTTGGGCCAGCGGCCTAACCGCAGAGAGACTTTCTGGATAGACAAACTGGACAGCTTAGCGCCTAATGGACTCAATGAGGAAATCAATTATCACTGTTTTCTATGATCTTGTGTTATTCCTACTGTCATGATTGGTATGTTCCTAGATAACACTTTATAGGGCCTCATTACGACTCAGGCGGTAAGGGGTTTACGGCGGCGTAAACAGCGCCGACCCTTACCGCCTGATTCCGAGGTCCCTTAGCGCCATGGAGCTTTTAACACCTGCTTGTTAAAATCCATGGCGCTAAGGGACCTTGATGTTAATTACACCACCGTAATTTACGGTGGCGTAATTAACGCCTTCCCCACTCCCATTATGCCCTATGGGGCAAAAATGGGAATGGGGAAGGGTAAATGGGGATTGGGGACTTACCGCCCCGCCAACCTCGGAATGGGGCGGTAAGTCCGCCAATAACCATGGCGTAAACGTAGTTTACGCCATCGTGGTAAAGGTACGACCCAGGCGGTAACTTACCGCCTGGGTCGTAATGAGGCCCATAGAGTGTTATCAGTGCCCATAAATTGTGAACTTTGTATAAGCTCTACTATAATTCCTGGACTCTAGGTCTGGGACCAAAGGTGCCGTCACTCGATGATACCAATTACTGAAGGTAAGCACACTGTTGTGCAATATAGATACCATTTCTTATTCTATTTACCCCCTTACTCCATCGCTGCACATCCTGGAGCCTGTGTCTAGGACCCAAGGTGCCGCCCTAGGACGACACCAATGGCAGCAGAGTTTATTGTCATTAGCATTACTCTTTACCTGTCTTTTTTTCATTTGTCATTTTACTCTGTCAGTGTAGCCTTCTTGCACCAGTATTTCTTCTATTTCTACTATACTCTCTTTTCATTATTTGATCACTCTACAATTCCTCATTCATCCTCGTGAGGTCTGATAAATGTCTAGATTCATTTATTTCAAGCCCATCGGCCTGATTGCAGCATCTGTTATCGCCCACGCGCTCTTCGGGCCGCGATGCGGTTACCTGTCGTATTTAGGAAGTGTTGCCTCGGCAACACTCCGATGCGACAACGGCAGTCTGCTTCATGCCGGCTACGGAAGAACAGCTCCGCTCCCGCCCTCGGTACGGTAAGACTTTCCTCACCTTTTAAATAATCATGATTACGGATGAGAACCGCTTTCAACAACGGGTTTCTTCCGTTTCCAGCAATCGCATTGCAGGCTACTTTACTGCGCTGATTCCTGTCAGGCAGTTCGATTCAGTCACCTCATGGCCGCTACACTTTAGTTCGCCACACTCAACATTCTACCTACCTGTCACAGGTAACTGGCTCTTTTTCTTTTTCATTCAACTGATATACCTATATACAATAGAGACTCATTGGCTTTTTCCATTTTTTTCTCTTTTCTGCTCTTTCTTACTCATCTACTACTGCAACCTCAACTGAATGGTATGTTTTTAACTTTACCACGATGATGTATGACACCAATATGCAATTATGCACCGTTTTGAACTGTTTCCTTTGTTCATGAATATGTATGTATCATTTTTAGACTGGCCCTGATGAAGGAAATTTATTTCCGAAATGCATTGGAAAATTCGGTCTGATTGATTAATTAATTGTGGCAAACTCTTCCTCACTAAGAAAATATTAGTGACCACTCTTTTTTTAGATCATTTTTTTATATAAACTATTTTGAAAAAGAACAGAAGTTCTCGTTTATCTTTTTGAAATTTGAAGTATATTTTTGACTTTAAAGCTGAACTGTTAGTAATTTTGAAAAACCACAACCCAGGTTGGGTAACGTAGAGAGCGGATGTGTGACTAGGTATTTTACTTGGTCTCTTGCTTTACTTGCTGTTGACAGTCACTGATGAATGTACTTCATTCAGGGCCATCTATTCCTCTTGTACGGCCCATTTTTTGAGACACCATCTGCCGTGCCTCCTAATGTATTGTATAATGTATTGGATGTGGTCATTGGGCATGTGGATTAGCTGCCCCAGGCTGTGCAGGGTGACTCTAAGTGTGTAGGATGGCATTCAATTAGGGTTGCTCAGTTAAGAGACTATGAGCCAATTATGTACTCACCAGGATCTTCCTGGCTGCCTGCACCTGCATCTGCTGCTCCTACACGCTCCAGTGTGGAAATGAGTTTCCATGGGTGGATACCTGTGTTTCTCATATAAGACACTTGTTACATTTTAATGTATTTTAATGTATGGTATGTCACATGGTGCATTTCAATGTATTGCATGTTTTTTAATCCTCCACTGTATTTTTCATCTTGTAAACTTGTTCACACCTCAGGCGATAGTTAACAGCTGCCAGTTTTACAGCCAGTCTAAAATCTTCAGCCTGGGAGCTGACCCTGCCCCCTTCCTGTACTAAGCTTCCTTGATTCCTGGGAACAGCCACCCTCTCTCAAGAGGGCCTGCCTATGTTTGCTCACCTGCCCCCTTTTTTGCAGTCACCAGCCCCTCTGCACCCTGGAACAGTTGGGAGGGAACCATTGTGTCCATCCTGGAATGTTTTCCCACATTTCATGTCCCTGCCCCCTTCTTCTTTAGTCCCTTCATACACTTCCTGTGACAGCTGTGGAGGAGTGGGCCGTGCATCCACCATTGTGTCTATTTTAGGATGTTTGCCTACCTGTCATGCCCCTGCCCCCTTGGTCCCTTCATCCCTTTCCTGGGACAGCTGTGGAGGAGGCGGGCTGTACCTGCAAGTGTCAGGGTGCCCCCTCACCTGTGAATCTCCACCCTTTTTCCTGTCACCTGGACCCTGGCAATATTTGTATCTCCTGAGAAACTCTTCTCCTCCCCTATGGAGGGGGGAAGTGACAGTTGCAGAGGGGGACCTGTGCCTGATGTGTACTCCTACCCCCTGTCATAATCCCTGCCCCATTCCTCCTTGGATCCTGTGGGCGGGCTCTACAGCAGCCCTATAAATGGACAGAGAACCAGGGCTCGCTCTCTTTCTTGGCTGTAGGGCCCGCCACGTGAGTATGGGCAGGGGAGCTACAGAGATCCAAGCAGGCACACTTATCCCAATGTGGCTTACTCCCTTTCCATCCCCTTGTGCCCCTGCCTCTACCCCTGTCACTGTCCCTCCCTCTGCCACTCTACTGCTCCCTCTCTGTCTATCTCTGTCTGTGCCTCTCACTCTCTCACTCTCTGTGCCCCTCTCTCTCTGTCACTCACTCGCCCTCACTCTCCCTCACTCTCTCTGTCTCCCTCACCCTCACTTTCCCTCACTCTCTCTCTCCCTCTCTGTCTCTTTTTGTCTCTCTTGCCAGTATTCCTCTCCTCAATGACCCTCATTGTGCCGGCAGACCCGTTCAGATCTTCATCCATGTCTAGTGTGCTTAACTTACTCTGCTGACAGTGAGTCTACTTCGCCGTCTGTAATAAATGTGTTTCCTGATTTCAGCAAACACGTTGGTGCCTTCTTTGATGTTCTCACTTTCTTGGGTAGCCTGCCTGTTATTGCCAGAGTGGGGACCCAGTCTGCGTACACAACGCACACCTCTCCGGGGTCTATTAATTCCCTGACCCAAAACTCTGGTTCTGCCTGGGGTCTACCCCACACGGCCCACCCCATTGCGGCCTGCCTTCCACTTACACACAAGGACCCCCATGTGGGAATGCTGCTGAGTCTCCACCCAAGGTGTCAGTTGCAGAGGGTCCACTTTCCCTCCTCTGGTAGCTTTTTTCTCCTTATGGTGGTGGGCTACTAGGGAGCAGACCGTGGCTTTCAGGTGATTCCACCTTTTTTCTGAGGTCCTCACAATCCCGTTGCATTGACCCCAAGGCCACCACCTTGTGCCATATCTCAGATAGCATTTTTCCCATGGGGGCGGTGATCTTCCTCCTTTGTGGCCCATATAGCTCACCTGCATGAGCCACCACCTTCTCTACAAACACAAGGAGCTCTGTCTCTGTAAATTTCAACTTTCTAAGTGGCATTTCTCGTACCTTGCCTTTGGATTTACCTCTTGACATGTTTTGTCTGTATTTCAGCTTTGGATGCACTTACAAAGTGGCAATTTCAAGTGGATTGAGTTTTTGAAGATGTCCACAGCGCAGCTCTCCATTTGCTCTTTGATGCTATTACTGCGCAGCGGAATTACTGTTCAATCATTTCTCCACTTTTTTCAGCAGTAACACAACTTCTCCCGAAAAGTTGTGGATTTACCGATTGGTAATGATTTTTGTAACTAATTAGGTCGGGCAGAATTACCAGTACTGACAATGGTTGAGGAGGCCACACATGGCCTCGTAATCTGCCGCTAATTCCATCTGAAAAAACAGCGGTAAAACCGCCGGTCAGAATTAGCTTCTTCTTTACAGCCAAACTCGTAATGAGGCCCATGGTCATTTTAAATAAGATAAAGACAAGTGTCCGAAAAGTGAGTTTTAGAAAAGATATTTTGTGCGTTTTTCAGGAATAAAAGCACAGTTAATTTAGTAACTTTGAAAATGTATCAATTTAGAAGGAAGATTTTCAGAAGTTAAGGAAGACATGAGAAGAAACAAATACCAAGTGGGATGGGTGAATTGCCCTATGATTTCCTCTGGACATTCTAATGAAAACGCACCCAAGTCTCTAAAGAGGTTGATCGGAAAAGATCTATGTAAGTGCCCTTCATATATTCAGTTTTGCTTAGTTGGGGATTATGATGAAGAAAGGTCTCGAACCTGGATCATTTCACAGTCAGCCCATCCACTGTTCGCAGAAACCTAATGTAACTTATCATAAAAAATTAGACAAAACCCCTTAAGCCGACACAAATGTATCTGAAGTGAAAAACAACAAGAACCTCCGTTTTCATTCAGGAGGTACTAAAACCATATGTGCTCTGAGGGTATAAGAAGGAGAGTGTGTTCAGCACAGCAGAATCAGGCAAATAATAACAATCACATGGGTATCAAACTGCTAAACTGCTAATCGTACCAATGACAACATTTACATGAAACCATGATATCTGTGAGCGGAACATATGCCTGTGTACACATACACAGCACCAAGTTGGGATGGGTGATGACGTACATGATGCAGCCAAGGCATTAATCAAGACAACCAGAGAACATCAAGTTAAAATCTGGAATTGAGGAGAGCCACACACTTTGGATCACAGAAACCACAGTTCGGAAATGAGGATGGAACGGAACAGCTCAATGCTGCCCAGCATCAAGGTTCCCCAAAACAAAAACAGGTTTCTTTCTGCAGGCTGGTAATTCCTTCCTCGTGCAGGACCTCCAAAATGAGTCCATGCATTTACAAAGGAAACAGAAAGTTTAGGGGAAACTCTGGACATAAGGGCAGCAAATCAAGATGCCTGCCAAGAAGGGCAGAGGGCGATGGCGGAGCTTATTTGTAAGTGTGCTCTTTCTTCCATTATGTTCATATTACCCAATGCTGGTTGCATAAAACCTTCTTCTTTATCCTATTACAAAGAGGAAATCTTCCTTTCTCTCCAAGATATTTTAGTCTGTGTTGGTAGCAAGCCACATTCCTTCCTGGAGTGGGTTAGTGAAGTGGCCATTGCGTGGATCACCGTATCACTGTCCTGCACTCTTAAACTTTCACTATGGTCTTGGTTGGAACTAGTTTCCCTAAGATTCTTGTGATCGTGTCTTTAGAACGTTATTCAATTTTAAAACACAGCATTTTACACACTCTAAATATGTTATTTCTCTCAATTTCTGGACCTCTTTTTCCTCATCATCTTTCTCATGGACCCTTCATATTCAATTGGAATGTAACAATTGCATAGTGGCCCGTTTTGGGACTCTAATGTCTGCACAGGTAACCACTGACATCAAGTGAATACTCGTTTCTTCATTTCTCCCAGCACCACTTTATTTCCTGTTAAAACATTTCTTACCCAATTTAACTTTATTCTATTATACCTTATTTTCATATGGTGCTTTCTACCATAGCTTGCTTTTTCATAGCGCTGTATATAAAAGGTGTTACTATAAATTGAGAAGCTACACCTCCTATTATCATCAATGTGCCATAATTAAATTGGTGTGCAGAATCATTCTAGTTACAGTAGCAACATTTGCTCGAGAAATTCTGGGATTCTCCATGGGTTAACAATTCCGAGTCAATGATACAATTTGTAGTAATAAAGGCCTCTGAAGTTGTGATATCATATCTGATGGATTTTAAACACAATTCGACCAAGGCTGCACAGCAGCATCCGTAATTCATGTGATAGAAACCCCAGCTATATTTTCAGGTTAACAAAATTCACCTTAAACTTGCCCTTGATGATGGACTGAAGGTGTGGCATGGATGCACTATCTTAAGAAGGTTTGCAGGGCGAGGGATGGGAGGCTGACAATGAACTCATTAAATTAATTATGTGTGTGCAACATGAAGATTATGCAAATTGTGTGTATAAGGTGATATTATGTTTGCATACTGTATGTAAATATGTATTATAGTGACAGCATGTTTATAAGTACATTTTAAATAACTAACACATATTTGGAGATTGTGTATGTTATTGTGAGGTTTCCTAATACCTTTTGCTGTATGTTTTTGTATTAAATAACATGTGTATTGATTTCTCTGATACCTTCAAATGCTGAACTTTCTTTAGTAACTAAGGAGATTTGATCTAAAATATTTACACATATGTCAAAAAAGGATACGGATGACTCCTTGTATCGCCTTTGTACTTGCAGTGGTCCGTCTTGGTATATCCACATATGCAGGGGTATGTTGCAGGCAGCTTCTTTGAAACAAACTGTGACAGCGATCCGAATCCAAGTGGTATGAATATAATTCCTTTATAAAACAAAATGTCTTTAAAATCCAGCCAAGTACAGGAAAAAAGTTTATAAAACCCCCAGTGTCCAATAGCAGACAGAAAAGAGGACTCAGTGGAGTCAACCAATGCGTTTCGCCGTCAAGGCTTTGTCAGAGTTGCCTAAGTGGGTGTGCGCTGTTCTTATGTACTGGCCCTCATTACGAGTTCGGCAGTAACCATGCCGCTATTGGCGGCATGGCTGCCGCCGAAATCGCATCGGGGCCTGGGTCCTTGGAATGAGGACTTACCGGGCCATTCCGAGTTCGGAAGGCCCGGTAATTCCTCCCTCTGAGGACCCGGACACGGTCCTTTCCCATTCCCATTTCAGCCCCCATAGGGCTGAATGGGAATGGGAGAGGGAGCAAACAACGGGCCATTACGAGATGGCCCGTTGTTTGTTCCCTCTTCCCCTCGCGAGACCCGGTAAGCACGCCTGGTTTTCCCAGGCATGCTTACCATGTCCCGCGAGGGGTACTCGTAATGCGGCGGCACGGAGTGAACGGCGCCGGCACCTTTTACGTGAGGCCCACTGTCTCTATGGTGTATTTTGAGACTAGTCCCTCTACAGTTTCTACTGGGTGTAGCTCTCTATGTCTGATGCAGTGTTTTGTGCTTGGCTGTACGCCATCTTGGTCAGGATTTTGACCTATAGAAGACACTGCTCATGTAGATGTTATTCTGTACAAGATATTCTGTATATCTGTGGTATGGCAGATTCAATGTTTGTTATGATTCATCTAGATATTTATGCACTGTTCTGGTATAGATCTGGCCTCAGATGTGCAGTGTGGCGTCTTTGCGTCATATAAATGATAACGTGGTGACCTGATTGCTATTAATTGCGATATCACGTGCCAGCATATTGCTGTGTCGGTTGTATTCACACTAGACTTGTACTCGCATCAACGTCATTTGTAAAGTACTTCTGTCTCAGTGTGTTTATTTTAGTCACCACGTTGGTTGTGGTGTGTTATTGTGCTTGTGCAATACATGAAGTGCATTAGTGCTTATAGCAGCGATTTTATAAATTAGATGTCCTCTAGGTGTGGTCTAATGCTTTATGATTCCGATGTTGGCATAAGTGCCAATCTATGTTATAGCAGCCTTAATGGTTTTAAAGTGCCATGGTACTTAATCCACATCCGGTGTTGTCATGCTACGGTAACCTCCTGTGGTATTGGGGGGTTATCTCCGGAATGACTATTCTCAGTGTCAAATATCAATAAATGTGACAAATTATATGCATTATCCAATCAAACAATTGGCAGGTTATCCCAAGGACTCACCGTTACCTCTTCCTCTGACAGACCCCCTTTCGGTAGTGGAAAGCTCTTCTTGTTCCAAATGGAGAGAAGATAATGAAAGCCTCCCAAGTACCTCTTCCTCCTCCCGGATAAACCAGGTAGAAGAAGAAGTCCCAGGGAAACCCTCTGGGGAAGAAAACCCTGTACCGAAGGTAGCGGTGTGTTGTCCTCCGTTGCAGTCGGGGATTCCGGCGAAGTCAGGAGGGCGTTCGTCTTTGAGAAGAAGAAAGAGACTGGTAAGTATCAGAGTGAAACTGAGGTATAGAATGTAAGGTAAAGAGGAATGTGGATTACCCTTAAACCGGAACAATGGGGGGAAGATGGTGGCAGTCAGAATCTTCAGAAAACCTCTGAGAGGCAATCGAGGCGGAGCTAAGATCTGTTTTGAAGGTGCGGAGTCTTGCCAGTGTGTTCGAAATGCCGGTGCGTGATGTGCCTGTCACTGTACGAAGGAGAGGATAATAGTAAGTTGTGAATGTTAGAAAAACGGGATTGGAGGTTATTGGATATACGGGATTTGGATGAAGCTTACCACGGTCCGGAATGAGACCGGAAGGCAAACTTGGTTGAGGAGGAGGGGGAGTCCGCGAAATCGGAAGACAAAGAGGTAGTTGGAGAGACACTAGAATTGAAAACAGGAAGTTTAGAATGCTGAAGACAGTATTTCGCAAGTCAAATTCTAAGACCTAGGAACGAACTTACGTAGCGTTGTTAATGAGGAGTAGCAACGCAACTCCGTGCTGATCTCCGGGACTGATATACCCACACTCGGGTAGGGAGGCAGTACTTCCGGGAAATCAAGGTGTGCTGAGGCTAGACCCGCAACTCCAGTTACGGCGGCCATCTTGGTAGTAGAAATGGCTGACACCCGCCGTCCTATGGTCCATCGATGCCACAAAGCCCAGCGTCTCCGAAGGGGCGTGACAGTATGCCCCCTCAAAGGTCCCGGGCCTCCCGGTTTGGACGGATGGGACAAAAAGAATCGGCGGACCAAAGTAGGAGCATGAACAGCCGATGCCGGTTCCCAAGAGCGATCTGCCGGAGAATAACCCTTCCAGTCAATCAAGAACTGTAGACGACCCCGGAAAAGGCGTGAATCACAAATTCCCGCCACTTCATACTCGGGACCTGTCGGGGTGATGACAGGAGGGGGTACTCCTTTCCGTGCACGGGAGAAACGATCCGCCACGTCTTTCTTTAACTGCGAGACATGAAAAACAGGATGAATCCTGGACCAGGATGAAGGGAGATTGAGCTTGAAAGCTGACGACCCTATACGCTTCAAAACGCGAAAAGGGCCGAAATATTTCGGGGACAATTTGGACGGTACCAGATGACGAGGTAGAAATCGAGATGCAACCAAACCAAGTCTCCTGGTACCAACCGCGGAGCTGGAGTGCGATGTCTGT
Source organism: Ambystoma mexicanum (assembly GCF_040938575.1). Lineage (NCBI taxonomy): Eukaryota > Metazoa > Chordata > Amphibia > Caudata > Ambystomatidae > Ambystoma > Ambystoma mexicanum. Next base: position 995,183,451 of record NC_090926.1, on the reverse strand, counting down.
CAGCAGAGCGTTTGACCCGGATCTGGGCCTCCCGAAGAGAGGTCTTGGCTGTTCGATGTCCCATCTGGATGGCATCAATGAGAAGATCCACATCGGGAAATTTTGAAGTGGAGACCGGACCGCTGGGAAAACACTGAGGATGGTATCCGTAGGAGCAAAAAAAAGGGCTGAACCCCAAGGCTGAATGTCGAGAGTTATTATATGCGAATTCAGCCAAAGGCAACAAGGAACACCAGTTATCTTGTGAGGAGGAGATGTAACAACGCAAATATCCCTCAAGGGTCTGATTTAGGCGTTCCGTCTGACCATTTGTCTGTGGATGGAAACCTGAACTCAATGCCGGGAGATATGCAAACTCTTGCAGACTTGCTGCCAATACCGAGATGTATATTGTGAACCTCGATCAGAAACAATGGTCTCAGGTAATCCGTGAAGGGAAAAAATCCGTGAAAGAAAAACTCTTGCCATCTGAGCTGCGGTGGGAATCCGCGGAAGTGGAACGAAATGTGCCAATTTTGTGAAGTAATCGATTGTGACCATGATTACTGTACAACCGTCTGATGGTGGCAAATCGACTATGAAATCAGTGGAAATCATTTGCCAAGGACGGTCAGGGATCGGCATTACTGAGAGGAGTCCTGAAGGGGCGTTTCGAGGGCATTTTGACTGCAAACAGATGACACAAGCGGACACGTAGTCTATGATGTCTTGAGTCATTTTCGGCCACCAGAAGTTACGTTGGATCAACTCTTTAGTATTAGCCACACCTCTGTGACCCGCTAGGTATGAGTCGTGACAAAGATTTAGAACTGTCTTTTGTAGTTCACTCGAAGGGAGGAAGAGCTTCTTGTCCTTATAAGCACATCCTTGGACCATGTTGAGTTTCCAGGTCGCCAGAAACTGTGGATTCAACTGGATAAATTGCAAAGTGGAGTTAGCCACGTTCTGTAAAAACGTGGTAACTACCTGCACGAATGTGGCTCGGGGAAACAGAGGTTCCGATCGAAAAGGCGTAGAAGAGGTATAATCCTTTCTGGACAATGCATCAGCCTTGAGATTGACTCTCCCGGGAATGAAGGTGAAAACAATCTCATACGGTGAAAAGAAGTGTGCCCAACGTGCCTGCCTGCTATTTCGGGTCTGAGCATACTGTAGGACGCGTAAATTACTGTGATCAGTCCTGACCTCAACTGGGTGTCTTGCCCCCAGGAGAAGATGTCTCCACTCTTCGAATGCCTTTTTTATAGCTAATAGTTCTTTTTCTAGCACTGAATAATTTATTTCAGAGGGAGACAGTGTCTTAGAAAGATAGGCTATAGGACATTCTATTCCTTGACCATTTTCTTGAAGCAGAACGGCCCCAAGGGCCTGATGAGACGCATCCGATTCCACAATGAACTTCTTGGTTTGATCTGGAGTAATCAGTATGGGTCCTGTGAGAAAATGTTTCTTCAGGTTCTCAAAGGCAATTTGTGCCTCCCCGGACCAAAGGAATTTTACATTCTTTTTAAGAAGTGTCGTCAGCGGAAGTATCTCTTGCGAATAGTGTGGGATGAAACGTCTGTAGAAATTGGAAAACCCCAGAAATCTCTGCAGATCCTTAATGCAGAATGGTATAGGCCAATCTGTAATAGCTGAAACTTTTTTAGGGTCCATGGATACCCCATTTGCAGAGATTATGTACCCTAGGTAGGCAACCTGGTTTCTGTGAAACTCACATTTCTCTAGTTTGCAATAAAGGTGGTTGTTTAATAGTCTCCGTAATACTTCTTTCACGTGCTGACAGTGTTCTGATGGTGATGAAGAAAAGACCAGAATATCATCTAAATAGACAATAACTGTGTGAAGAAGAATGTCTGAAAAGAGGTGGTCCATAAAGCGTTGGAAGACTGCGGGGGCGTTGGATAGGCCGAAAGGCATTACTTTATATTCATAGTGTCCCAAAGGAGTACGGAAAGCTGTCTTCCATTCATCGCCAGCTCGTATACGAATGAGATGATAAGCCCCGCGGAGGTCCAGTTTTGTAAAGATGGTAGCTCCTTTAACGGCTTCTAGTATATCTGGGATGAGAGGCATAGGATAGCGATCCGGGATGGTGATCTTATTTAAGCCTCGGTAATCTATACACGGTCTGAGTTCCGTAGAGTCTTTCTTTGGGATGAAGAACAAAGAAGCCCCAGCTGGTGAGGTGGATTCTTGAATAAGTCCATTGCAAAGATTCTTTTGAAGATATTCTTTAAGAACCTCCCGTTCCCGTCCTGATAGGACATACATGCGACCGAAAGGAATCGGTGCATCTGGAACTAGTTCCAGGGCACAGTCATCTCTCCGATGTGGGGGTAGTTCAGCATATTGAGATTCGGAGAACACTGTCTGATACTGTCTGTATTCCAAGGGCAATTCCTGGATATGGTTCAATACAGAGATGGAACCCGGATTTTCCGACATGGAGATAGTGGGACGAAACCCAACCGCTCCGTCCGAAAGACAGTGCGTCAAACAATGTTCAGATCCCAGAAAAACAGTGCCCGCCTTCCAATTGATATATGGATTATGAGCACGAAGCCAGGGTAGTCCTAGAATAACTGGATAGTGGGCTGTACGGATTACATCAAAGATAATGGATTCTTGATGGGAGGAGATATTCATCCGCAAAGGTATAGTTTGTTCCTTTATGGGACCTGATGTTAACGGACTACCATCCACGGACTCAACTGGGATTGCCAAGGTCTTAACTGAACATGGTATATTGTGAGTGGTCTTCCAGAGGGTATCAACAAAGTTCCCTGCGGCCCCACAATCTATTAAGGCCGTGACCGGAATGGGGTCTGTATCTCCCCATTTGATCTGGACATGTAAGGCCAACATAGTAAGATCGGGGATCTCAGTAACTTGGGAAGGTATCATATAAGATGAGGAACCGTTTACTGACTCCCTAGCCGCGGTTCCCCTGGCGGTTGGGAGATGGCGTTTCCCTGACTTTTGGCTGGGATGAGAGGACAATCTCGAATTGCGTGTTCTTTGGAACCACAATACATACACAGGCCCTTGACTCGACGTCTATGACGCTCCTCTGGAGTAAGGCGACCTCTGGTAGTCCCTATCTGCATAGGTTCATCTGTTTGTGATCTTCCTAAACTAGGAGGGTATGTCATAGGTGGTCTCACGGAGCGGCCACGAAGACGTTCCCTCACTCTTTCTTGCAGTCGGTAATCCATCTGCATAACTATGGTGATCATCTCTGCCAAATTTGGAGGTCTGGGTACTCGGGAGATCTCATCCTTTAGCTCTTCGTTTAATCCTCTGCGGAATATTGTGATTAGAGCATCGTCCGCCCATGACGTACCAGCTGCTAACTGCTTGAAATTGGTGATATAAGACAATAGATCTTGAGATCCTTGTTTGTAATCTAATAACTGCTCTTGGGCTGAAATCGTGATTTCCTGACGGCTGAACATGGCTCGAAGACTATTCAAAAAGGCAGGGTAAGAATCTAATAAGACATTATTGGTAGTAACAAGAGGCGTGGCCCATGCTAAAGCGGAACCTGTCAAGTTTGCAATCATGTGTCCTACCTTATCACGGTCGCTTTGAAAAAAGGCTGTCTTGAAAGAGAACTGAACGGTACAAGCCTCGATAAAAGCCTTGAGTTTATGAGGATTACCATCGTATAAACCTCCTGGGATAGGGCCAGGAGGCACTTCGGACCAGCTAGGGACTCTACCTGCCTGTTGTCGGAGGTAAGCATTCTCTTGTTTTAAAGACTGCACTTCAGCTGTCAGAGCCTGTACTGCAGTGACTAATTGCTGTTGTTGTGAGGCGTCCATGTTTCTTAGTAACCCTGAATCCCTGAGACAACCTGCTCAGATGCTCTTTATCTTTAATTTTGGGCGTTGCTAACTGTCAAATATCAATAAATGTGACAAATTATATGCATTATCCAATCAAACAATTGGCAGGTTATCCCAAGGACTCACCGTTACCTCTTCCTCTGACAGACCCCCTTTCGGTAGTGGAAAGCTCTTCTTGTTCCAAATGGAGAGAAGATAATGAAAGCCTCCCAAGTACCTCTTCCTCCTCCCGGATAAACCAGGTAGAAGAAGAAGTCCCAGGGAAACCCTCTGGGGAAGAAAACCCTGTACCGAAGGTAGCGGTGTGTTGTCCTCCGTTGCAGTCGGGGATTCCGGCGAAGTCAGGAGGGCGTTCGTCTTTGAGAAGAAGAAAGAGACTGGTAAGTATCAGAGTGAAACTGAGGTATAGAATGTAAGGTAAAGAGGAATGTGGATTACCCTTAAACCGGAACAATGGGGGGAAGATGGTGGCAGTCAGAATCTTCAGAAAACCTCTGAGAGGCAATCGAGGCGGAGCTAAGATCTGTTTTGAAGGTGCGGAGTCTTGCCAGTGTGTTCGAAATGCCGGTGCGTGATGTGCCTGTCACTGTACGAAGGAGAGGATAATAGTAAGTTGTGAATGTTAGAAAAACGGGATTGGAGGTTATTGGATATACGGGATTTGGATGAAGCTTACCACGGTCCGGAATGAGACCGGAAGGCAAACTTGGTTGAGGAGGAGGGGGAGTCCGCGAAATCGGAAGACAAAGAGGTAGTTGGAGAGACACTAGAATTGAAAACAGGAAGTTTAGAATGCTCAAGACAGTATTTCGCAAGTCAAATTCTAAGACCTAGGAACGAACTTACGTAGCATTGTTAATGAGGAGTAGCAACGCAACTCCGTGCTGATCTCCGGGACTGATATACCCACACTCGGGTAGGGAGGCAGTACTTCCGGGAAATCAAGGTGTGCTGAGGCTAGACCCGCAACTCCAGTTACGGCGGCCATCTTGGTAGTAGAAATGGCTGACACCCGCCGTCCTATGGTCCATCGATGCCACAAAGCCCAGCGTCTCCGAAGGGGCGTGACACTCAGCTAACCAAGAAAGTGCTATTGTGCAATGCATAAAGTGCATTAGTGCTATAGCCGCAATGTTATAAAATAGGTGCCCCCCAGAAGTAGTCTAACACATTCTGATTCAGATGTTGGTATGAACACCAATCTATATTGTTGTGGCCTTAATGGTTTTTGAAAGTGCCATGGTGCTTGTATATTACATAAAAGGCCTATTTTCTGATGTTTTAGATCTTGCGATTATAATGTTGCCTTACATGATGACATGTGTTGCACTTATGTGCAGTAAAGTTTCTGTAGAGATTATTCCATCTAAACCCACAGAATTCATTAGGAGGGAGTACATGTTTTTGATAGCAGCAATGTGGAAAGAAGTTAAAAACATGTCTGTTGTGATAAAACCTCCTGCGACTGATAAAACCTAAAACCAGTAAACGACAAATGTATGTGGACTAATGTTTTATGTATGTGTTTCGGCTAGTCTTGTGACAAAAACTGGATTAGAAAATATCTCACTAGGATAATCCTTCTGATGCTAGTCATAACTGGACAGTAACAGGAGCCGTTACCACATACATTGTCCAGGATAATGGAGGTCTACAGCATAAGGCAGTAATTTCTTGGAACACTGTCTATTGTTTAGTTTTCCTTTCAACAGCATATTGAGTTGTTAATCACCCAGGAAGGTGTACATTTCTTCATCTACGTTATGTCGATTCAGGACTTTCATATTGAGGTCAAGAATGTACTGTGTCTCTCGTTGACGGAGTTTCCTTTCCAAATCTCCTCCTCATGGGCGATTTTCAATTGTGTCAATGACAAACTACTGCAATGTCGACAGGTCTCCCTGGTGGGTTTCTTGAAAATGTTTTGCCAAGGTATATGCATAGTTCTTATTGTTTATGGCTCGGATATGTTGAAGGGTGCGTGTTTTGGCCATTTGTTTGGTACTGCCTACATACCTTTTCTTGCATCCACATTGTATAACGTATATAGCAAATTGACTTTCACATGTTAAATGTGTTTTAATCTGGGTAATTTCCTTTGTTCTTTTTTAAATCTATTGCTTGACATTTAGGCCATGTCTGCATGCTTTGCATTTGCTGCATTTGAAGAAACCCTCCAAGGGTCCTGTGAACTATTGTTTGTTGTTGATGATGCTGGGTTCCTTTGGAAGTGTGAAGATACTATCTTCGATCGTATTGATGCTGGTTTGCGATATGTTATCTGTGCTCTGTCTCTTAGGTGTACAGATAAGTCTGGTTGATCTTTCAAGATTTTCCAATGGGTGTCTAAAATCTTTCTCATTTCCTTTTTCTGCGTGTGGTATGTGGTGATGAATCTTATTGTGTTCCTGGTATCCACTTCTGGCTGTTTATTCTGTAGAAGTACTTCTTTTGTTTTCACTTTGGCTTTATTATAGTCCTGTTCTATTGTAGTTTTGGAATAACCTCTCTTCTCAAATCTTTTCGCTGTGGATTTTGCATGTTTTTGGATGATGTTTTCTCCAGGAGGGAGCCTATGGATGCCACAATGCGTCTATCGTTTTTTTGTGGTCTTTTATGCACTTTTGGTATGAAATATATAGTTGGGGTGACAGGATGTTTGACTGTCAGATATTGCTTTTCTTTCCATTCCAGGAGACCTGCTTCATGCCACCCATTTAGCATTTTGTCAAATTGAACTTTGTATTGTTTGGTTGGGTCTTCAGTCAATTTTGAGTAGTGTGAAGTGTCATTCAACTGGTGCCTAGCCTCATGTACATCGTCATCCACTTCCATCATCACCATGTTCCCTCCCTTGTCTGATGGTTTTATTGTGATGTTTGGATCTTTCTTGAAATTATCCAGAATCTCTGATTCTTCTATGTATTTTTTGTTGTAAATCAGAGGATGGATCTGTCTGTCCAGACATTTTAGATCTTCGCCCACAAAGGTTGTTGAATGTCTCTATACTGGCACTGTTGGGGGCTGTGGGGTTGAACCTGGATCTAGGTTGGAGGCTGCTTTCCTTTGTGAGATACCTGTTGATGCCACATGATGCCAAATCTGTGCTGTCCAACATTTCTTCCATGTCTGAGGTGCTGGGGCCCCGGTGCTTCCATCTCTCCCAGAGCTTGTAGTGTTTTTAGAGCCGGGATGTCTTTGATCTGGAGTTTGGTAGGTCTCTCCTTCTCTTTGTCCCTGCCGATGCATTTATTTTGGGTTGCAAAGTGCTTGCTCAATCTTCGCATACAATTTTATGGATCTGTGCATGTTTGTGTGTAGTTTAGCTTTCATTTCGGACAGCAACTTCGGCCTTTGACAATACGATTTGTTCTCGCTCGCTCAGAATTCTCATGGATAGATTATTATTTGCTTTTCTTCTCCCATTAGTTCCAATTCCCCTTCTTTTTCCCAAAGTGGATTTGTCGTCATTGTGGCATTTCGCTCCTTGGTTGTGTTCCTTTTTCTCCTGCCTCGCCTGGTTTTCCTTTGTTTGTGCCTCGCTTTCCACTGGTTTTCTTTTGGAAAAGTCAGCCAGTTTGCGGTTTTCTGCCTTCTAAGTGTAACAGTGCCATCTCGTCTAAAAAATTCAGTCACACAGGTGTTTGTGCTTCATCACTTTTTGATGTCACTCCTGATGAGCTGACAGATCTTCTGTGGTAGATTCCACTGGTGTTATTTTGTTCTGTTTGTCACCTTGATTTGTTCTTCTTATTTTATCATACTTTTTTGCAAATGTGTAGATTCTGCCTGCTTCATAATCTTCTTAGAAATGTCTTCAGTTTCCGTTCCTTAATTTCCTTCTCAAACCCCTTTAAATTGGTTTCAATCTGTGTTTTAGTATTAATGCGTCTTTTCCTTGTTCGCCTGTGTATATGGTTTTTTCTATTTCTTTTATTTGATTCAGTATCTTCTCTCGATCTTTCTTTGTATATCTGACCAATTTTTTTAAGGAATGTGAAGGAGCAGGCATTGGTGGTTTCTCTACATTCTGTTAGCATTTCCGGGGTCTCATAAGATGGGATGCTTAAAATCATTAGTCCCCTCGGGATCCTGCGCATGTCTATGTAGTTCGGTAGAGATGTCGATTCCCACCATTTGGAGGTTTCTTGTCCGTGTATTTTTATCAGTGTCATCATTAGTTGCTTTGCCATTTTATTGCTTGTATCTTCTATATTTTCTGCAGTGTTCTTTTGTTGTTTTGCTGCTGATGTTTGTTCATCAAATAATGATGTTGCTTCCATTATCCTTGAGGCCCCCTTGTCTGCCATGGTGTCTGGTGGTTATTCCTCTAATGGGTTTAAGTCTTCTAGTCAAGGGTTTTTCAGGGATTTGGGGGGGATTTCTTTGTGTCACTGGATAACAACATGAGTTGCTGGCTATATGCATGCAGCAGGGTAGGTTCATAAAGATAATTCTTGTCTTTTTATCTATCTCTGTCTGCTGTAGTTGCAGTAAATCCCAAGCCTTCTATTTCCTACTGTCGATCTAAGAGGGCACTATGTTCGTCCATAAAATGGTTTGTGTCTCGAAGTGAGGATGTTGTTTCCTGGTTGTGGTAGTTCATACACTGTCCAGGTTTTCTTTCATTGATGGCACACGCCTGTAGTTAGGCTCTGCGGTAGACCCGGTTAGTTTATATTTACCCCTGTTGCTTGATAAGGACAAGCAAGTTGATATGTGGTAAGGGAAGGAGAAAGCTGTATGCGTTACTTACCGGTCCGCTGTTGCAGTGTTCACGTTCTGGCTCCCCCACCTCCTCTCGCTCCAAGTCGTACCAGTATGGCAATGGCTGTGTGACCTTGCCTTGTTGGGAAACGTACGATTTGAGCTAAATAAATATATATATATATATATAGTTATATGGGTGAAACCAGGTATGTAGTTGTCCTGGCAGCCCTGCAAATGTCTGTCTTGGGTTGATTAAACTATGTAACTTTCTTGGTGTTGTGATGTTGTGAAAACATGGCCAAACACTCCAACCACAAGGCTGTCAGGACTATACCCCAACAGACTGCAATGTTCGGTGAAGATACATTAATAAATAAGAAAGTCACTAAGAAGACAAACAAAAAATGTTTTCCAAAGTTGCAGCCTACTTGCCATTCATTTTCCCATAGACAAAGAAGGTACATTTTTACCAAAGTGCACAGCCCAAACCGCTCGACGGATTTGGACCAGGTCCAAAACAACTTGGGCATGAAGCGTTAATTCGCGATCCATGCCTGGTTTGGGGTTATTCCATGCAGGAGTTATTTAAATATTTGATGGAGAAGGGGGTGACCTCTTCTCAAAAATAGATAGCTATATCTCAGTGTTTTTAGAAATGAAACAGCCGCCATCTTGTTTTTCTCTCAATGCAAGAGATATTCAAGGTTGTAGCCGAGGATTTGGGAAAATGAAAAGCAGGAAAAAAGCCATTTGCAGGTCAAAAAGAGGTGGGTGGGGGTGGCTAGAGGGCACCAAGTGAAATTTGGAGTTGGATGGGGTCTAGGGACTGAGTTGCAACTCAAAGCTTTCTGTTGCCTCGGCTATAGTCGCGCATAGCTGGCATCTCACAGCAAACTGCATCACAGAAACAGCGTGTGTTGTGGGGGGAAAGGGAGAGGGCAGGGCAGGTGAACAGGCCATCTGGGGATGGGGGGAGCTGCCACAGATGACGGGGCACTTGGTGAGTGCCTGGGGGCAGGAAAGCATTTTATTTGCAGCTGTTTTACTGATAATCGTGGCTAAATTTGTGGCTACAAAGGGCTCCATATAGCCGTGGGTAAGAGTAGTTCTGTGCCTGCGGCTATACATTTTGGGGTGTCTGTGTTTTATTTCTTAAAGTGACGTCTGGGATGAAAAGTCATTGGCCAAAAGTCATGGTCAATGGCACGGTTGGTATTTGGAAGTCTTGGCAATTTTGGATGTGTGTTTTGAGACTTTCTTACATGTGAGACTGTGGAGAAAAAAAGAAGAATATTGTTTAAAAAAATCAATACAAAATGGAGCCACCCTACTCTAGTTTTAGATGCCCATCCACTGTATTTTAGCTTGTGCATTCTCACCCATACTATATCTTTTGTAATTGTACCCATTAAATGTATTCCCACCTAGTTCACTGTCATTAATACTCTGCTTTTACCTAATGTGAAATCATTGATAAAGAAAAAGTTTTAGTATTTGTATTGTGTTGTATTAATATATTTCTTTGTAAAAGTTATTTTGAACTAAAACAAACACATTATTATACTATGTTTTCTTTATCATCATCTACCTTACATAACTACATGACTTAACTTCCATTGTATTACTAATGTCTCTTACGTCATTCATATTCCATACTCAGACCTTTTTATAAAAAGAATACTAATGTTATAGTCGCGGCTATACAAAAAGGGGAGTGATTGGTGTATTGAGGATTGTCCCTATCAAGAGAGAGTAATGACTGGAGTATTTACCCGTGGCTAACTCAAACCCATCCCACACCGTGGGTTGTTTCCCGTTGGTACACTCTGCAGCCGCGGTTAAGGTGCAGCCACTGGCGCATCATGCATTGTATAGCCGCGCCTATAAAAATGTGTTAAAAAAATATACATGTGTGTGGGTAGTCATCCTGGAATGTTTTTTAAGATGTGTTGAGTGTAGTATTTCTAAACTGTTATTTTAACATTTTTAATACTTTTTATTCATTAATAATACACATAAGTGTACATACTTTAAAAAGGTAAATAAATATGCAAACAAAGTTTGTTAAAAACATGTTTATATGGGGGGGATGTGGTTGTGGGTTTTCTGTTTCTTTTAGCTTGAACACGTGATACATCTTCTTCCTTAGCCTAATTATCTGGATTCTTATTGTCCATGATTTGTCTTACAATTTCAATGTCCCTTTTCATTGATTGTACTTCTTTTGAACATGAATTAATGGGTTCCGCAAGTTAGGTTGATGGGGGAGGAGAGGGTGCCATTAACTATGAGAGTTTTGGGGGCTTTGTAATTTGCCAGCGTCATAGTGCAGAACTCCGGGCCAAATCCAAAAGCCTCAAGGGTGAGCCTCATGAAAGTCCAATCCACTTTGTCAAACGCCTTGGTCGCGTCCAGGGCCAGAAGCACCAATTCCCGGGAATCCCGGGAGGCAAGTTCCACCAGAACCAAGGCTCTTCGAATGTTGTCGGCCGTGGAGCGGTGTCTGAGGAAGCCACTCTGATCCGCACTGATTATCTCCGACAAGAACTGAGACAGACGTGATGCCAGGATTTTAGAGTAAATATTAGCATCTATGTTGAGCAGGGCAATGGGTCTATATGATGCAGGGTTCTTCGGATCGCCTCCAGGTTTAGGTAATAAGACCGTATTTGACTCCTGCATGGACAGGGTTACAGTGCCCGTGGTCCTGAACGAGTTAAACAACTGTACCAAAAGTGCTAATAGTTGGGGTTTGAAAATCTTGTAAAACCTGGTTGTGTACCCATCAGGGCCAGGGGCTCGGGATTTAAGGGCTTTTATTTCCTCGTCCACTTCTTCGTCAGTAATCTGCGCCTCCAGAGAGTCACAGGCTGTTCTTTTTAAGTATTCCTTCTGTTCCTCCATGTCCCGCGCTGGAGCGGTCATCACGAGTCAGGTGGGTCACAGCGAGCTGCAGTTTGTCTTGGTCAGCGTAATGGACCTTGCCTCGTTGGTCCCGCAGGCCCACAATTGTATTGCTCCTCTAACGCCTTGGCAAGTTTGGCCACTAGTAACTTATTTGCTTTGTTGTTTTTAGCATAATAAAACTGTTTTGCTTTTGCCATTTGGTGGGCAGTGTGTTCGGCATAGTGGGCCTCGATCTTTTTTTGTGCTATCCGGATGGCCCGCTGAGTTTTAGGGGTCCAGCCCTTCTCCCTATGGGTCCTTTCTGCATTTCTAAGGTCTTCCTCAAGGCCCTGGCGAGTTTGATGTTTGTGTCTATGATAGGCCGCTCCTTGCGCAATCCGTTCACCCCGCACTACTGCCTTCATTGTGTCCCAAGTGTTGGCGGTAGAGGTGTCCTCACTGGGGTTCTCCTTAAAAAAGTTGGTGATCGTGGTTGCAATCGCATCTCTGAGTGGCATCTCGTTGAGAATCGGATCATATAGAGTCCATCTGCGCTGTTGGGGGTTAGTTGGTTCCTGCACTCAGATTTCCAGGGTCACTGGAGCGTGATCAGACAAGATTCTGGAGCCAATTGTCACATTGTTGGTAAACGTGAAGATTTGTGGAGGCACTAGAAGAAGATCTATCCTGGAGAAGGTTCTGTGGACATAAGAATAAAAGGAAAAGTCTCTTTCGGATGGGTGGAGTACTCTCCATGAATCCACCACCCCCAAAGTTCTAAGCAGCAGATGGGTTTCTTATAGCATAGCCACTGCTACACCGTCGTTCTGAAGCTTCTGTAGGATGGACTTGCGTTTGGCGGGTGAATTTAGTCCCTTGACATTCAGGGAGACGAACCTCAGAGTTTGATGTTCTGGGGCCAGTTCCGGGGAGGTTGACGAGTCCTGGGGGAGGGGGGGAGATGTAGAGGGATCAGCCGTCATGTCGCGGAGTGCGTGGCCATTCCCCAACCTGCCTGTGGGGTTTTTTCTCGGGCCGCCAACGGGAGGGCCGAGTTTTAACTGAGGGTGGCTGACCTTTTGCGGGTATAATGCCTCCCTTGGCCAACGGGGCCATAAAACAGTAAGTAAAGAAGTGCACCCTAGTAATGAAGTCGGGGGGGCCATCCGATCCCACTCCGCGTCGGGGGTTCAGCCTGTGGGTGCGATCTAGGAGAAGCTGTGAATCTTCGAGGTCAGGGAGGAGAGATTGGAAAAAGAGGCCCACATATTCAGCCAACCCCTTGTCTGGGATCGAAGTGGGAACCCTCCGAATACAGAGGTTGTTGCGCCGGGCCCTATTTTCGAGGTCTTCTTGCTTGTATTCCAGGATGTCGTACTTGTCCTGCAATAGTCCGATTGAGCGTTGGACCTCAGTTAGCGCAGAGGCATAATCTTGGATATGATCCTCAACAACTCCCACTCTTTGTTCAACCTCCAAGACTTTTTTATCTGTGCTTTCCAGTTTAGTTGTGAATTCCGCCATACAAGAGCGGAATTCTGATTTGATATCCGCCATGAATTCACGTATATCTTCTTTGGTCGCCAAAGGTCCCTTGTTATCTAGGGATTCCCGTGAGATAGAGGGGCAGGAATCTTGTTTTTTAGCTTTGTCGGAAGCAGTCAGCAGAGTTGCTATGTCCGAAGACTTGGTGGTCTTTTGTTGCTTGGTCATCGCGCTGGTTGTCAGCGGCGGGACAATGGCCGTCGGGAGCGATGTAGCGGTGAAGAAGAGTTGCTATGGGAGCTGCTCACGTGGCCCCCAGAGGCTAAGAAGCGCTGCCTGTGCGGGATGTAGGCCTTATCCGCGGGCAGCAGGACCGTGGGCCGGGGCGCCCCAGGAAGGGCTCAGGGAGAAGAGCATGCGGGCTAGGCCTACCTTAAATCTCTCAAGGGGCTCCTGCTGAGGACTCCCGCCGCCAACCGTTGGGGGGAGGGTCTCCCATCTCCGCTCCAGGAAATTGAGTCGCTTCAAGGGCCGTTGCATATGTCCATAGGCCGGAAGGTAGGCCCCACCGGGCACCCAGGTGGGCCACTAATGCAGCCCGCGTAGATCTCCGTCCGCTGGATGTGTAGCTGTAGGGCGGCATGGGCCGGGGCGCCCCAGGAGGAAGAGGGTGCACAAAACGGGGCCAATGCATGCGGGGCTCCTCGCCGATTCCAGGGGGGGCCCGGGCCGCCCTCACCGGCCAATGGAAATAGTCCCTGCTTGTCTGGATATCCGGATGCTCGTCCGTCCCCTCCGGCTCCAGTGCTACGGGGAGGATCGCCTCCAACTCCTGACTGCGCACGCCATTATACGTGCGCCCGCCATCTTGGATTCTCTGAGCGGCAGAGGGGGGGACCGGGATTCAAGCGACGAGTACAGACATAGTGCTCCCTCTCCCGGCTTTCATCTTTGAGCTGCTAGTGCCCCATCGGTTCCGATCCACATAGCTGGCGTCGATGGATCGTTTAGGCCATAGGAATCGCCCAATTTTAGCTATGGCAGCGGGCCGTCCACAGGCGGCTTTAGAGGAGCGACTGCATCGCGTCGGTTCCAAGCCACGCCCCCTGAAAGTAGCCTTTTAAAGAACTATTACATAAATATGTATATATGTATAAAACCCTATGTGAGCCCCCCTTTAATTAACAATTAGTATCCGCGGCTATAAAAAAATCAGTTACCTCTAGCTGAGGTTATACTAAGTAAATGTTTTTGGGTATTATTTTATTGTTTTGTGTATTTATATGTGCTAAGTAGTCCTTACAAGGACTGTTTTGGGGTACACTGAGTGTAGCATTTTAGCACATTTGGAGTACTGTTTTGATGTTATGAAGGAACACTGCATTCTTCATCGGTTAGGTGTACTCCATCATGTGTATAGAAATTGGTTATGTAGAAATGTATGTTGTTATTTTAAATCCATAATTGGTTGTGGTCTGTCATGACTGCTGAAACTACTTTATTAACATTTCTCCATGATTCTTCAATTTGACCTCTTTTTGTAGTTTTGATTTTGGAAAGTATAAAAGACACTTTCTTGTGCTTTAGATTGTATAAGTTATTATGTACCATACTTTCATTCTTTGTGTACAATGTATCCTTTAGCTGTTTTGGACCCCCATCCACACTTCCTAACTCCAATCTTCTGTATCCTAGCTACTGTGTATACTTTCTTTATCATTGTCCACTTTAAATAACTCCATGAGCAGTTATTGTATTGACACCCTTTAAGTACTATTATATTACTACTGTATCTTTTATGATTCATATTCCATACTCTTTTTTAAAGAATGTTTATAGCCACACTATAAAGAAAGGGGTGTAATTGGTGTATTGAGAATCATGCCTAGCAATAGCAATGACTACGATGTTTACCCGTGGCTATCCATCACCCACCCAGCGTGCAACGTTGCTACCCACGGGAAAAATTGATGCCCTGTGCAGCCGCAGCTATATACCAGCAAATGGCATGTCAAGTGTTTGTGGGCGTGTTGTAGCCATGGCTATGAGAGATGCTGGGCAGGGATAAATAGGATTTCAGTGAGTTTGATTGGTTGTGATTGGTTGTTATTTGTGTAGCAGTCTGTGCTAGTTTGTGGTGAAAATGTGTCATCCATTTTATTAGTTTTATTAGTATATAGTTCTCTCTCTGTGGTATTCATTTTTGAAAGTATAAAAGCCACCATTTTCTGCAATTTCCTCTTTTTGATTCCAGAAATCACAGTGTGTGCATGTCAAGAGAGTGGCTGATGTGAAAGTAAGTGTTAATAAATATTTACATATTTGAAGTTTTTATTTGCAGTATTGTGTGTGTTAGTTATATTAACCACTGGTATCAGATGGTGTTTATTATCATTTTTGATGATCTGCTCTGATTCTGTGGCAAGTATTTTGAATGTATTTTTTAACTTTCACTAATATGGACTTACAAAATTAGATTTGTCAATCAATAGCATTTAAACGCAGGTATTTAGTTTTTGTATTCATGTTAGTGAGGTTGAATGTTTATTTGATTGTATTTGTTGTAATTGAAATGCACTTTCACTATGCAGTACTTCAGCTGTTTTCGGTTTTTTGTGAGGTAGTACAATTGATGGTGTTTTGCAAGTTTATTTCAGCCATTCAAAAAAAAAAAAAAAGGTTCTTGTAGCTGCATCGTTCTCATCATCCCAACAGACTTGCACCAGATGTTGTACAGTTAACAGCCGTGAAAGGCCAACCCATATTCAAAAGAGTGCACCCAGGTGGTTGTGGAGGAGGTTTTGCTTTTCTGCATTCATTGTCCTAGTGCACCTGTAACAGGTGGCTGATCAGTACCGATGTTCCTAAGCTTTGGGATGGAACATTGTTCACTTCAAAGGACTGTTTGAAATGATTACTATGAAGGTATTTCTTTGGGTGTGGTAGATATCTCGTTTATGGAATCTTGGGTGTCCTGATTGGTCATGGGCACTGTTTCTATCTTTGTGACTGTTTTGTTTCCTATGTTCTCAAAGTTTACTTAACCTACCCCATTCTCTCTTGTTGTCCAAGTTTACTTAACCTGCCCCATTCACTCTATTGTATTTCCTTGGCATGTCCCTTGTTTGTTCTCACTCAGTTTATATATTTATATTTATTGATTATAGTAACAGGTTTTATACTTTTATTGTACCCCTAATGTGTTAGTGAATTAGTGATGGCAATGTATATTATGTTTGAAGAGAGTCATTTCTCAATGGGCTAGTGTGGCATCTCCCTGGAGAAGCCAATTGTGGCATAGGCAGCACATTATTCTCATAACTGAAACAATGCAAAAATAATTTTTAAGGTACTAGCGTTTCTTCCTGTGTGGTTGTTCTCCCTTGTTCTCTAAGTTGACTTATTCTACCCTATTCTCCCTTGTTCTAATTCAAAGCAAACCTTGGTACACAACATTGGGATGAAGTGGATGAAGACTTCTGGCAGATGCATTGGCATAAGAAGGAAAAGATCATGGGTACGCCTCGCTCATCCCAGTGGAGATGGGAGCAGCACATGTGTAGACACTTCATGAAAAGCCTCCTTTTGAACCTCTCTAGCATTTCTGATGGCGCTTCAAATGAAGTGCTCCGCTGCTGCAGGCGTTTCAAGACTTTGGTAGCACCTTTAATGTGTGGAGGTTAATTCTGCACAACCACTGCTCACAGCTCCCGTGAAGAGGGAAGACCACATGTAAGTAAAAAAAGGCTGCTGCCCAGTATGGGGTATACTATCCAGAAGTATGTTTTTTAAAGTCCAAGTTGGATTTTGTTTCACAATGACCCAATGATTAGTATGTGCAAAGAGAAAAACAGTGTACTGTGCACAAATGTTGTATCTTATATTGTGTATTTATTGCACTATACATGAGGGTCATAAAATGTATTGAATTGTTTTTCAAGTAGTGTGTTCTTTTTCTTGTTTTTTAAACTTTATTTTTGCTTTTACCAATTTAACTTAATACATGAATGGCCCCAACTGTGGGCTCATCAACTTGAGCCAAAAACATTCCCCTTATCCTGTACCTCCTCCTGTCTCCCCAACCCCCCAGCGCGCTTAACATGGTCCATTGTCGCCTCTGCATGCCGTGATGTTATTACTTCCTATTCGATTTGATTAGTTGTTTGAGATGCTGTCGTCGACGATGTCGGGGTATCTGTGTTAGAGAGCAGATATGATACGAATGGTCCCCAGATGTCTGGTGGTCACGCATCCAAAGGTAGTGTTCTAATGAATTCAGCTTCTACCTCTTGGCAACATAGGATGTTCTTCCGCCAGTTCGTTAACGAGGGGGCTGGGCCCCGTTCCCAGGCCATGGCTATTCTTCTGCGTGCCAACACTAGCAGGAGGCTTGCCAGTTTCCTCGTTGACGTTGGGAGGTATTTCCTCATCCCCAGTATTGCCACCGTGGGCACGGGCCTTAGCTCCTCTCCTATGATTGCTTCAATCTCGTGTAGTGCACCTGTCCAGAATCGGGCCACCACTGGGCAGCTCCAGACAAGATGCAGGAAATCTGCTGCCAGTGTGCCACATTTGTCTGGGTGATGTATCCTTTTTTTAGCTGGCGTGTAGTATGCTTGATGTACATAGTTGAAATGTATTTGTTTCAAAGGTGAGTTCAATGCCACTTTCTGTGTCTGCTGTAATATATAGACCCATTCTTCCTCTGGAATACGGGATCAGAAGGCCTTTTCCCATCTTTCCTTTATTCTTTGGTTTGTTGGCATTGTGTCGGTTAGCAGGGATCTGTATAAAGTTGAAACTAGCTTTCCCTCCCCTTGCGCCAGTATAACCCCGTGTAGCAGCTGCCACGTTGATGATTTTTGAGGCATGAATTCTTGCATGGCATAGCGTAGTCTAAAGTAGGTAGGTTCATATGTCTAGGGAGGTGATGTTGCCTCTCTCCTTTGCCTGTTGGGGGGTTATGAAGGTTTCCTGATCAAATAGGTCGCCCATTGTACTAATTTTGATTTTATCCGCCCATAGAAGGAACACTTTTTCTGCGGTGAGGGGTATCCCTGGTATGAATTTGACTGGTAGGAGATGGAGTATCTGATCTGTATATTGTATTTTTGGGCTATTTTCCTCCAAATTGCATATGCGGACTGTACAATGTTCAAGGTTGTGTGTGGCACTGCTTGCTGGCTAATGACCACTGCTCTTAGCAGATTCGGCGAGGCCAGGGCTCGTTCGACATGAACATGTGGTCGGATGAACTGGGTTGAATACCAGTGGCTTAGGAACTGGGCTTGAGCCGCCCAGTAGTATCTTTCTAAATCGGGAAGAGCAAGGCCCCCTTTAGCCACCGGTAACGTGAGAGATGAGTACGCCACCTTTGCAGGTTTACCCGCCCAGACCAAGTCCAGCTCTAGACTCCTCACAGTCCCCAGGAAGCGGCGTGGCAACAGGATTGGAATGTTAGAGAACAGGTATAGAAATTTGGGGAGAATTACCATTTTCACTAGTGATACCCTACCCCATAGGGCTAGTGGAAGCGATTTCCATCTATTCACCTTTTCCTGCAATGCTTTTAGAGCGCTTTCATAGTTGTCTGAAAATCTCATGGTAGTTCAGTGACAATAGGATCTCCAGGTACCGAACGTGGGCGTGTTCCCATTTAAAGTTGTTATCGTCTATGAATTGTTTAGTATTAGTAGTCAGGGGAAAGATGATCGATTTGGAGTGATTCATTTTTAGTCCTGAAACCAGGCCGAATTTTACTATTTCGTGCATGATGGGATTTAAGTTTTCACAAGGCTCTTTAACGAAGAGCACTATGTCGTCGGTGTATAGGGATATTATTAGTTTATGAGGCCCAATGTTGAGTCCTCTTTGAATTTGCCGATCTCGTAGGCTGGATGCTAGGGGCTCCATTACCAATGCAAAGATCAGGGCGGACAGTGGGCATCCCTGCCTTGTCCCACGTTGAAGTTTAATTTTTGCGGATTTTGTTGTTCCTAGAACAATGGTCGATTGTGGTTCGTTATATAAAAGGGAGACTAGCTTGATGAATTGGTTCCCGAGTCCGAGTTGCCTTAGTACTGTGAACAGGTAGGGCCATTCGACGGAGTCAAAGGCCTTCTCCACGTCCAGTAGCACTGCTATCGCCTGGAGATCGGGATCGAGTGCAGCCATTACCCCAAACATTCTCCTTATGCCGAATGTTGTATTGCGCCCTGGCACAAAGCCTGCCTGGTCAGCGAGTACCAGTGCAGGCATTAGTGGGAGTAGTCTGTTTGTGAGGATTTTGGCTAGGATCTTGTTATCATGATTTATTAATGATATTGGTCTATAGGACGTACATTCTTCAGGGGGGCTTATCTTTTTTTATGTAAGAGGATTATATTGGCTTCCCTCAGTGGGAGAGTGCCAGACTCAGATGCTTCTTCATAAACTTTTAACAAGAGGGGAGCTACGATATGCGCGTAGGTTTTATAATTTCCCTATTAGCCCGTCGGGCCCAGGAGCTTTGGAAGTAGGCAGACTCTTTATTGCTTGTAGGATCTCCTCGAGCGTGATAGGGTCATTTAGGGGTTCCTGCAGTTCTCTTTCCACCGAGTACAGTTCGGTATCTTGAGATAACTGCGTATGGTCTCGGTGTCAGTGGGATGTCTAGCGCTATATAGTTCTTGGAAGAAGGAGCGAAACACCTCAACTATATCTTCCTCTCTGTACACTAATTCCCCTTGTGGGGACCGGATTCTCTCTACCCTTGTTGGTTTCCCGATCAGGCGTGCAAGGAGGGCTCTGGGTTTTTGACCCTCGCCATATTGGCAGATTCTATATCTGTGTCCCAAGAACTTCAGTTCACGTTCTGCTAATGTTCCAAAGTGCAGGAGTTCTTTCTTGAGTTCTGCCTGGGTACATGTTCCGTCTGCGGTGAGTCGTTGTCTTTCTGGAGTCTTTAGCTGGTCTTCGCTGGTGGTCAGTTTGTGGCGTATTAGTTTCAGTATACCATTTTCTTTTGCAATGCACACCCCTCTTATGAAGCATTTTAGTGATTCCCAGAGCGTGCCCGCTGAGTCAACTGTTCCCAAGTTAATCTCGAGGAAAGTGCTGATTTCTTCTCAAAGCTCTGTCGCAAACACCTTGTTCGCAAGCGCTCCTGGTTGGAGCCTCCATTGCGGTGGTCTTGGCCTGGTGTCTGGGGGGCTGCACTCGAGGGTCACTGTGGCGTGATCTGAGAAGGTCTTTGGGAGTATTTGGCATAAGCCCCACTGCCACTTGCTGTGTATGGAGACGAGGAGATAGTCTATCCGCAAGCTCATGTTGTGTACACTTGAGTGGAAGGTGTAGTCTCGATTTTCCCAGTTCTGGTGTCTCCAAATGTCTATTAGGTCATAAGCCTTGCAAATCTCCTGCACTTGTAGACTGGCTTTGGATGGGTGTATTGTTGCTGACTGTGATTTATCTTTCTGCGGGTCGATGTGCGTGTTTAGATCACCTCCCCATATTATAGTTGGATTGCCCAGGTTTGCTAGTCAGGAGAGCACCCAGTCGAAGTTGTTTGCGCCGTCTGTGTTAGGTGCATATGAGTTCACGAACACCACCTCCTCGCCCGCTATGACTCCTTGAACCAGGAGCGCTCTACCTTCTGCATCTTTTTCTTTTTCTATCAGGCGGAAGCATATCGCTGGATGGATAAGGATTGCCACCCCTCTAGCGTAGGACGAATAGGAATAGAAATACTGATGGCAGCCCCAATTTCGCGCCCAGAGATTTTCGTTGTGGGAAGAAGATGGGTCACTTGGATCATTGCCACCTCCACTTTATGGCGTCTGAGGAGTTGGAGGATCTTTCTTGTTATGGCTGGATGATTGGCGCCTCTAATATTCTGTGATGCTACCTTGATCGGGAAGACGGTTCATTTGTTTATGGCCCACGGGGACGCAGAAAGGGTGATTACTTTTGGCCAGTGCCCTGGGGGGCTGTGTGTCAGTGGTGTGTTTGAGGTTTGTTCCAGTTCCGGCGGGGACCGGTGTGCACTCCAGGGCCATGGGTCGGGGCGGTGGAGGGCGATGGACGAGTGGCGTGTCTCCTTAACAGTAACAAAAAACTTTCCATTACATGGGCAACCCCCAACTTGTCTGTTTGGACCCCCCCAACTTGGTAGAGAAAACGTTGCTGCGCATGGGGCGCTGGTGCCCTCCCAAGAGATGTGCTCCTCCTCCTGATTAGTCTATATTGCCCTGCTGTTGCGTTCGGTTTGGTTTCGGGCTGGTTTCAAGTTCTTACTTCATGGTGGCATTCTTCCTGCCTGTTCTCTTCTCGGTGGTCTGGGGATATTGCTTGCGTTTTTGCATCCCTGTCTGTCAAGAAACAAAGCGGCTTCATCTGGGGAGTTAAAGAATTGTGCCTTTCCTTCGTACTGAATGTGCAGTTTTGCAGGGAAGAGCATTGAGTAGCTAATCTGGTTGTCGCGTAATCTTCGCTTGATGAAAGCAAAGGATCCTCTCTGGGCCTGAACTGACGGTGAGAAGTCCGGGTAGAATTGTATGTCGTCACCATCATACTGGAGTTTACCTTTTTCTTTTGCCAATCTCAAGATTGTATCCCTGTCTTTATAGCTTAATAGTTTGGCTATGATTGGTCGTGGTGGTGCCCCCGGGATGGGTCTGGTGGCTGGGATCCTGTGGGCCCTCTCCACCACAAACAGCTGCGACAGTTCCGTGGCTCCGAAGAGGTCCCTGCATATCTTCTCGATGTGCTCCTCCATTTTAGTTTGAAGGAGTTGTTCTCTGATGCCGACCACTCTTATGTTATTGCGCCTGGAGCGGCCCTCCAAATCCTCGTTTTTAGCCAGCACTGTTTTTATTTGCCCCTCTAGCGTGGAGACTCTTGCAGTTAGTGATGTCACCCCATCATCGAGGTCTGAGACTCTTTGTTCGACGTTGTCGAGCCTGACGCTGTGTTTGTCGAGGCGATGTTGCAGAAGATCCACTTTGGATGACAGTGTATCTATCTTACTGTCCAGGTTGCCTATTCCTGCCTTCAAGTCCATTAATATCTTCCGAATGTCTATTGGTTGGGAATGATCTTCTTCCACACTTGTCTGATTCGATGGGGATTCTGGGCGACTTTCTGCTCTGGGTGCTTTAGTCACGGGGCCTGCATCAAAAATGAGCTTTCTTTATGATTTGTCCGTTTTACCCATTGTGGCTCCGTTAGAGTTCGCTCGCCCTGTGATGTGACCATGATGAGGATTCCTTATGTGTCACGTTGTGTCGTTCTTGGGATGCGTGGGATTACCTGAAATTGCCTGTTGAGGCGGTTTCCCAATTCGTCTCACCGTGTGAGCGGTAAAGTGTCACTTTTCTTGTATAGCCCTATCTTCAGCCAGCCCAGCGGGGTCATGCAAGGAGGTGGCAGGCCACGGTGCGGGGATCAGATCTTGCATATGTCTCTTCTTTATGGGATCTTGTAGGGTAAATGTTGGTCTGCCAGTTTCCTTTCGTTTTTCGGTGGGTACACCTGACCCTCAGTGTACGTGGCGATTGGAGGCAATTAGAGGTTTCTGGAGTATGCTCTGCTTTGTGTAGGCTCGCTGTGTTGGCGTGATTAGGCGGGATTTGGTGGTTGTCCGGGGGCCGTTGTCATTGGGCGAGCGGGTCCTGGGCTCGATGTCTCCTCATCTCCCCATGGGGGGCATGCCGTGGATGATGCCGATGGAGCCGCCCCCTCTGTTCTGGGCTCCCTAGCCCACGGACCTTATGTTGGTGTCTTGTGGTGTACTCTGCCCTGTGCAAATTTGCTGTGCTGGAGAGACGTAGGCAGGCTATAGTGGTTGTTCGAGGGCCGCGGCTGCTGGCTATGTGGGGTCTGGGCTCGCTGTCACCTCAGCTCCCCGTGGGTGGCCCTCCCCACTGCTGCGTAGTCGCCGACTGCCCCGGCGTCACCTCCCTCCTTGATGTGATGGTGTTGCGAGTGTTGTTACTCCTCACGCTGGGCAGCGGTGACTCCCTCCGTCTTGTCCAGGGCCCTCGCTGCGGCTCAGCAGCTAGTACGCGGGTGGCCCTCTGGAATGGAGCTCAGCCTCTGCGGATGTCTGTGTGGGCCACGGGTCATGGAACACACTCCCGGACGGCCGCTGCTTCCCACCACACCGCGCCTCCCCCACCCGATCGCCGGTGCTGGTGTTTAAGGGTGTCTGGGTCTATCTGCTTTCCCTCGTGACCATCGGGTGTGTGACTTGACACAGCTCGACAATCGGAGGGCCGCGATGAAACGAGGAGGCAGGGCCCGCTCTGCACCAGTTGACTTTGGCTTGGCCGTCATGGGTGCCACGTAGTTTATTCCTTCAATTTTCGGGCAGGAAAGTTGTTATTCAGTTTCATCTGTGATACGCCCGCCAGTCAGGGGTTGTTTTCTGCATGGATGCCGCGATTGCACAGGATTTATACAGGAGCTCGGAGGGAGCTCACAGAGGAGCCGCCATCTTGGTTGGTCCTCTAGCGCCCTCTCCAGCCTGTGTGTTCTTTAACTAATTATGTTTTCATTTTTTTACAGATAGACGGATACCAATGTATATGAACTTGTTTGCATGCAGTCAAGTTAACCCCATGTTCTGTATCCTAACTACTATGTATACTGTGCTTTTCTTTTCATCATCCACTTTACATAACTCCATGAACAACCATTGTGTCACTACTGACTCTTTTGTCATTTCTATTCCATACTAAGGTTTTTTTTGTATCTAATAACCGCGGCTATGCAGCACCCACCTGTTGAGCAGCATTGCTACCAGTGGGCAAAAATGGTACCCTGTGCAGCCGCAGCTATATAACAGCAAATGGTACGTCGAGTGTTCATGACGTGTGATAGCCGCAACTACAAGAGGGTTTTTATATAAAAGAATCTTATAACTGCAGCTATACAAAAAGGAATGATTGGTGTTGTGAGGCTAACTTCTAGCCACAGCAACGGCTGTCATGTTTAGCCACAGCTACCCTACACCTACCTGGTGCGCTGCATTGCTACCCACGGCTAAAGATGGCACCCTGTTTAGCTGAGGCTACACACCAGCAAATGATGGGATGTGGAGCGTTTGTGGATGTGTCTTAGCCATGTGTAATAACAGCCGAACCGGCGATGCTTACCTATAACCGCGGCTATAACACGCACGTATGTGGGCACGTCAACTTTTTTTGCCTTTCCATTGGTTTTTGTGGTAGGAAAGGCTATTGTTATAGCTGCATCTATTGATCTATTGGACCATACATTTTTTGTGCAATAATCATATTTTTATGTGGATGATACAGGTCAAATTTTTATCGATGTTCGTTATTTTTATTTTATTTGAAGGTTGGCTTAGTTTGAATAGCTGCGGTGACTAGAGATGATGGGCAGGGTTTTGTATGTGTTTCGATGTCTGTAATTGGCTGGCATTGATGTTGTAAATGTGTACTTTTTTGTGATAGGTTGCCATGAATATGTGTCAGCCATTTTAACAGTTTTCTTAAAATATAGTCCTCTTTTCCTGCTTTTGATTTTGGAAAGTATAAAACCCACCATTTTGTCCACATTTCTCATTTTGACTGCAAAGCACACACTGTGCTCATGGTGCAGTTCAAGTTAACTGTGACAAAATAATATTGGCATTTATCAGTTGTCTGTCATTGTTTTGTTGAAAGTCTTATTTGATAACATGTTGATGATGGGGCTTTGTGATTCTTTTTTGTATCTTACTGTATTTGTTAACAATGAAGTGGTACTGCTGTATATGTAGAAAATGGGTGGGAACGATTGTTGGAAGTTGTTTATTAGGAAAGAAAATGAATTTCAGAGAGGTGCATGATATAGAATCACTAAGAATACTTCCTGCACTCAAAATAAAAAAAAATGATCACAGAGCAGTAGAAATGTGATTGCATTTACAATGCTTTTATAAACTATTATGGTGTTTCTTAAAAAGATTTTGTGGGAGATCTGAAAATGTGTCTGCTTTAAACATTATTTTTGTACTGGAGTGTGTTACTATGTGATTATAAGAGAAAATGTATTGTTTTCATTTGTTGTTAGTCGTTTTGTGAAAACTAGTGTTTAATTTCATGAAAAATAGGTTTGATTGGTTCTATTTGTAAAGATACACTCATAAAGAATAAAGGAATGGTATTGGTTGTGCAAACTCTTATTATGTTAAAAAGAAGTAGAACGTTTTTTATCAGTGCAAATAGCCCCAATAGATACATGTGCTCTATGGGCTTCAGCAGTGCAATTTCAATCCACAACTCATATTTGAAGTATGAATTTGTTGTGGTTACTCTTTTCATGAGTTTTTTCTGTTTTTATTTTTGTAAAATAAGGGGGTAAAAGAATTGCCACTGAAAAACTATTCAATATATTTGTAGTGGCAGCAATTGCTTTGGTGTTCTAAAATACTTCTTCTGCAACCATGATGCAGTTATAATATTTAAAATACATTATTTTGCAGTCGTGCAGATTGGGTATAGCTAGGATAAGAGGAGGTGGCGGGGCCAGGGGAAGCAACCAAATTGGAAGAGAGTGACACAGACGTTCTTTTCTACAGCAGATCCATGTGCACAGATTATAGGCCATTGGTTTGTACATTTTGATGGAAATTTGCATTCCTATAGGGTTCCTCCAATTTTTGTAATGGAATCAGATGAGGTTCTTAATCAAATTAGAGGTTGCAAAAGTTTGGGATGGTTTATTGGAAGCTTCCATCTGCAACAGTTTACTATAGAAAAGTCACTGAACCTCTTTAATGTCACAGAAATACTGCCAGCTGTCAATGATAGTTTTCTGGGCACACTGGTTCTTCCATGGAGTAAAGGCGAATATTTAGACTACCCATGCACATCTTCATAACTTTCTTTCATTACGTTGTCTTGTCTAAGCTGAGAAGGTTTCCTGTAAATTCTGAGAAACTGATTTGAAAATTCCCAAAGAAAGTGGTAATGTCCAATGCAAGCTGTTTTGGAAGGAATGGTATTAGTGTTGCAAACTCCTATCATGTGAAAAAGAAATATAATGTTTTTTCTTGTGCAAATTGCCCCAATAAATACAAGCTTACTATGGGCTTCAGCAATGCAATTTCAGTCCACAATTAATATTTGAAGTATGGATTTGTTGTGCTTACTCTTTTCGTGAGATTTATTTTTGTAAAATAATGGGATTAAAAACACTGAAAAAAATGTTTGTATATTTGTAGTGGCAGCAATTTCTTCAGTGTTTTAAAATGGCTGTTCTGTAATCATGTAGGGTCTCAATTTCACACCATGATGCATTTATCTTATTTCAAACACATTACTTTGTAGTTGTGCAGATTGGGTATAGGTAGGATAGGAAGAGGTTGTATGGAGGTGGCTGGAACAGAGGAAGCAATAGAAGTTGAATAAAGTGATACAGACAAGCTTTTCTACAACAGGCACCTGTGCGAAAATTATAGGCCTTGGGGTTCTTCATTTTGATGGAAATTAGCCTTCCTATGGGTTTCCTCTATATTTTCGAAATGGATGTGGTACTTAATCAGATTATAGGTTTGTGATGGTTTATTAGAAGCTTCCATCTACAATAGCTTACAATAGGAAACACACTGAACTTATTTAATGTCCTTCTTACTCCAATTCTACTTGACACAGAAATAGGGCTGGCTATCAGTGACCATTTTCTGGGCACACTGGTTCTTCCATGGAGTTAAGGTGAATATTTAGCATACCCATGCACGTCTTCATAACTTTCTTTCATTGCTTTTTCCTCTCTGTGCTGAGCAGGTTTCCTGTAAGGTTTGAGCAAGTGATTCACAAATTTGACAAGAAGGGGACAATGTCCAGTGCAACTCAGACATATCGTTGGTGTTTATTTTATTCATATGTTGAAATATGTCAGCAGGATATGTAGATTCTTAAGCTGGTGATTTATATCAAAATCAAGCAAAACAGAACAAGTAACAAATGTTTGTTTTTCATCAAACTGCTGTTTCTTAAATAGGGGACTGACAAAGTCAGAAAGAATTAGTACAAATGAACATTTTCTTTTAGGGTTTTCCTTGATGAAAGATTTCACAAATAATTTGCCCTTGGCTGCTGCTGCCTTCGATGTTGCTCACTTGCTCATTTTAGGATCAATTTATACTATGATGGACCTATTCCTTTCCGTTTTGATTGTACTGTTGGCATTATACAGTAGACATATGGCTTTCGGGGCCCATACCATCAGAACCACAGAGTCTATGCACCTCCCACCCACTTTTCTCTTTCACTTTATCAGCCAGGTGGAGTAGCTTTGTAATTGGTCCCAACACATCCAGTAATCTAGCTTGGCATGATTTCCAAGATGCATCAAGCTGTTTCTTGGTGTGTTCAGTATACTTGCCCATGCAGGTGACCATTCATTTGTCTATATCAGGTTTCTAAGCAATCCTTCTGGCAATTGTAGTCTGGGACACTCAGTCGATAGTTTCTTTCTGTCTTTTCTGGCTGGTGGTGTTCTGAACCTCCTCATCAGGTACGCTGTTATTTTCATTGGTGGCTCCCATTCTGATGTCCAGGGATGAATAAGAGCGCCTGGGTCAAACTCGTCTCCATTCCCCTTCTGATTTCTTTTCTTGATGGCTTTTATCTTTATCTTCACTGGAAGATTATAGCGTTTCTGCATTTTGTGTTGAGGATATTTTCTGCCATCTGCTTTCTTTCAACCTTGACCTCAGTGCTTTTCTCATGCCACCTTGCTCCTTCCGCGGCGTACCCAGAGGTGTGTGACTATCATGTGCCCTCCAGGCTTTCTTTCTTCCTCCTTTTTCTTTCCAGGCTCGCCAATACTTCTGATCTCGTCCATGCCCTGGGAGAACTTTAACGAATTCTACATGAGGGATAGATGCTATGAGCTATGTCTCAAAGTAGCACCTAACTCTTTCTGGGTGGTCTTCGCCATAGCGTGCTGCACCCTTTTTTGGGTTACATGTGGTCTTACCTCTTCACTGCAGCTGTGAGTGGTGGTTGTGCAGAATCAACTTCCACCCATTAAAGATGCTGCCAGAAACAGGCAGAGGGCCTCATTACGAGTTTGGCGGTCTGGAAATAAGACTGCCGGTAGCAACGTAATGGTACCGGACGGAACTAAGAGTTTGGTGGTAGGGGCATGGAACTTCCGGCAGGCCTGAACTGATGGGAGTTCAGGCCCCTACTGGCAGTGTTTTCGCTGTTCGTAGTGGTGCCAGTCTTTAATGACCCCATTCTCATGGAGTACCATGAGACTCCACGGGAATGGGGATTTACCATTTCCACCGCCTGCCATAATATCCACCGCCTGCCATAATATCCCAGTGGCATCGGGAAGTCAGGCGGCAACCCTGTATTGGCAATCCCGTAATGGCAACCCCGCAATGAGGCCTGGAGTCTAGAAACACCTGCAGCACTCAAGCACTCCATTCGAAGAATCATCAGAAATGCTAGAGAAGTTCAGAGAGGAGGCTTTTGATGAAGTGTCTACAGATGTGCAGCTCCTATTTCCAGCTGTACCACTTGGATGAGCAGGAGGCCTTTCCAGGATCTTTTCTTTCTGATGCAATGCATCTGCCGAAAGTCTTCATCCACTTCAACCTGAGGTACTAATAGTGTCTTTATTCAGTTGCAAGACACTCTGGCATTGCGCAACTGAAAAAATAAAATAAAAAGATGTCCACCATGGAACGGGATATGAAGTCTGTTCACCCTTTCGATGGTGGCCATTTAAAACAGTTAAAAAAAAAATCCACAAAAGATGGCGACCATGGAACGGGAGAAGGAACTACACATAGGGGATCATTCCAACCCTGCCGGTAAGGGGTTAACGGTGCTGGTAAAGGTGCCGGAGCCGTCAACCCCTTAACGCCTTATTATGAGTTCTGCTCGCGTGACCCGCTAAGGATGCCTGGTTTTACCAGGCGGCCTTAGCGGGTCCCACGAGCAGCCCAGCATGCTAACAACAGGCCCGTTATTAACGGGCCCGTTTAGCATGCTCCCCATTCCCATTGAGCCCTATGGGGGCACAAATGGGAATGGGGATGTGTTCCTTGAATGAGGAATTACCGGGCCCTCCAAGGTCAGAATGGCCCGGTAATTCCTCATTCAAAGAACCTGGACCTGGTACCGGGTAAGGGCATGGTTACCTCCTACCTCGTAATGATCATAATAGTCTCTTCTCCCTTTCCATGGTGGCCATTAAAAAAAACCAAAGAAAATAGCCACCATGGAAAGGGAGCAAGGAGTACATGTAGTCTCTCTCTTTCCATGGCAGCAGAATGAACAAAAGGGACGCAGTGGTGACCAGTGCCTTGTCAGTGTGCTAAGATCCCGGTGAGGGACAATCAGATTGTTTGTAACAATCTGATTATCCATTGTCGAATACTATTGTACTTTAAATTGTCTACTTGGATAAAATTAGAAAAATGAACACATTCAAGATGTAGTAGCAAAGCAAAACAGTTACATGATCTGGATACCTGTTAAGAACAGGCACGTAGCCGCATCAACATAGCTTTCAAAGTGATTGGACCTTTCCTCGACGCTGCTAGGGCCACATGCAGGCGCATCTTTTTGTTGACTTAGGCGATTGGTCAATAATTTAGGCACAAAGACGTAATTGCACTTGTGCGTACGAGCGCCTACGGAAAACACATTCTGGTTCACTATATCATGTATTAGTACCCGGCGAGGGTGCAATCAGAATGAAAGAGCCATTCTGATTGGCCCTCGCCGAGTCATTACCCTCTGTCGGGATTCCACGGCCTTTGTCCCCGGCGGGGGGGCGTGGCAGCCCCTCAGCCAATGAGGATGCTTGAAGCGGGCCATCCCCGCTCCAAGCCTCCCCGCAGCTGAGAGGCTGCCTTGGCCCCCCGCCGGGGACTCAGGTAAAGCTTTGGCTTTTTTTTCCCTGCCCTCACTCCTCCAACCTCCCTGCCCTCCCCACCCCACTTACCTTCTATCCTTTGTCCCTGGTGGGGGACGATGGCAGCCTCCTGCCGTGTGGAGACTCGGAGCGGGGCCATCCCTGGTCCGAGCCTCCACACGGCTGGAGGCTTCTATCATCCCCTGCTTTTAGTTCCCCAGTCACGCATATATATGCTATACGCTATAACTATGGGCCCCGGGGCATTACCTGAGTCTGTAATGTCCCTGCCGCTCGGGGCATATTGCTTAAATGACTGCTATACCCCTCTCCCAAGCACCTCTTTCCTGGTTTCTGTTACTGCTTTTTGTCTCTTGGTGGGTGAACTTCTTTGTAAGCCTTCAGGAACTTTTAAAAGCTGTACCTTGATTTATCCATTACATTTTTACCTTTCGTCTTCCTACACGTTTGTACTTTGTCTTGTGCATTGTAGTTTGTCCTTCTTTATTATTTTACCTTGTTATTTTGTAATTTGTCGCATTTTTTGGATATTAAGTGCCAGAGTTCTTTTTTGTGTTGTGTATTTATTTTTCCTCCACGGTCCTGCATTTCAGAATTACCACGACCAGCAGTGATGACGAGGTGGTGTGGGTGGCTTCAGTTTTACCACTACAGAAGAAGCACTACAGAAGAAGCAATGTGCACAAAAAAATTCCTGACAGTTGACAATATTTCTGCGTAAAGGACCAACAAAGTAGATCGAGGAGGTCATGTGCAATTTCTGTGGTAAGGTTTTGTGGAGTGGACCTTCACACAGGCCGTCGCAAAGCTTGGAAACATCCATATTAATAAAACATGTTGTCTGCGTTCATTGGGATGACGTGGATGATTCATAAAGGAAGGGTCATGTGAAACAGAAGGTCAAAGCAAATGGAGCAAGATCAGCACAGCAGTATTGATCATCTATGCCACAGACTTCCAACATGATTACAAGCTATTTTCCACCAACTAACACCCAACTTCAGTCCATCCTGCCTGCACCTGATCTTTCTCACTTTATCGTGATGTGCAAAACCTGTCAAAACTTGATGGAGCTGGGAGCTGGCACCCTAGATGCTTTGGGAAAGGCTCTTTCAGAACATACGGCCAATTGCCAATGCTAGGTATATTTTTAGGTGTCAATTCTTTGTTATCCTATTCTTTAGAAAAATAAACACAAACAAATGTACTAAATATAAATACCTTTTGTTATATGTATGAATCGTAGTGTTTTTCCCTTCCCAGTTCCTACCTCCTTTTTTTCCTTATCCACCAAAACAGTCCTTTTCAGGGCCAACTTTTCAGTTATAAAAATAGGCAATAAAACAAATACTGTATATATGGATTAAAAACCTTTATTTGATCCTTTCAATACAGTGTGTGTTAATAACAACTACATATCCTTATGTCTTTCATTATAGCCACGGCCATCTCCTGTGGAAGCCGTGGGTAAACCCTCCTCCCCCCGAGTTGTTGCCGCATTTAGCCGCGCATGCATTCTTGGTAGCCTTGGCTATAAAACTGTAAAGAAAAACATATGTACATAAAAATGGGGGTAGTAGTCTTGTAAGTATGTATTTTAGGATACATTGAGTATAGTCTTTGTACACAGTTACTGTGACACTTTAATAACTTTCTATTCATCAACAGTACATATACATGTAAACACTTTAAAATGTTAAGTAAATATGCAAACACAATTTTTTAAGAACGGGTTTAATTGGGGGAATGTGGTTGCACACTTTCTTTTTATTTTACATTCTACACATGATACATCATTTTCATTAGCCCAATGTCTGTATTATTATTGTTAATTATGTATGGCACATCAAAACCTTTGAAATTCAAGGAAGAAACCTTAGTTGCAGGGACGTTAAGGTGGGCAATACATTGTTAAAGAAAACTTGAAATTCAAGGAAAAATCTTTAGTTGCATGGACGTTAAGGTGAGAACTTAACACAACAAAATCCCTGAAATTTAGACAAAGCCCTTTTACTGCGCACCCCCTGTTGCGCATCCTATAACTGCAATGATGATATCACAACGGTCATGGCTAGTGGGTCCCAAAGAACTTATTGGTGCACTAGCCAAAGGCCATGGTTAGTGGGGCCCAATCAATATTATTGGTGCACTATCCAAAGGCCATGGTTAGTGGAGCCCAATGAAAATTATTGGTGCAACAGGTACAGTGACCACGGGCGAAGGCCATGGCGAGTGGGCCCTAAAGAAACGTATTGGTGCATCATGTACAGTGGCCACAGCCAAATGCTGTCGCCACTGGACATGGTGGAAGGCCATGGCTAGTGGGCCCCAAAGAAACATTTTGGTTTAACATTTAAAGTGGCCACGGCCTAAGGTCATGTCTATTGGGCCCCAAAGAAAATACTGTATGACAAAATCCTTAAAATTTTGTGATGCCATCATTGTGGTCATACGCAGCGCAAAGTTAAGGTGGACTTGCTTCAAATGCGAGCGCTGAATTTCAAGGGTTTTGTTGCGTTAAATCGGATCACCTTAACTCTCTCTTAACAAAGGTTTTTTCACTGAATATATACATTGCCACTCCCACTCCCTCACCCCCACACTTATGGCAGGAGACATATGTACCATTCCACATGCATTTTAGATTGTGGCCTTTCACTTCACTGCAGCTCAATACTCGGGTAAGACATTTCTGTCTACTGTCTTCCATAATATCCCTGTTTATTTTTAATGGATGTATGGATGTATGAAGTGCGTGATTATATGCAACTGGCTGGACTGTGGAGATGGGTGAAGCCTCTATGTTGTCCCACAGAGAACTTTATCCAGATAAAGTACCAGTTCTTCTGCCCTAAATTTGTTTATGCATGTATGAGTTTGGCATTGCACAGCTGTTTTATTCTGTGAATGTGAGATCTGAGAGCAGAAAGTGCAAATAGATTACAAAATAAAGGCCAGTCTGTCTAGCGAGAGTTCATCTGTAAAATTGGGGTCTTATGCCTCTCTTTTTACCTTGTGACACAAAACTAGTAAAAGCTCATGGCCGAGCTATATCCAATAGATGTTGCATATTGGTGGGACCATGAGAGGGTGTGAGGCAACACTGATTTGCTCTAACTCTGGCAATCCATCTAAGGACCATTAAACAGTTTTGTAGAACAAGCCTTCTCCCACCCCAGCCTTGACTGTCTTTGCGCACTCATACCAACAGCTACCCCCATCCCCCAGTCACCTCCTGGATCAGATTCTTTTCCTTTTTTCCATATTAATTGTCTCACCCAATCTGATATTGAGCCCTCACATTTCATCCATTTGCCAGACTCATTCTTTCATCCATTTTTTCTGATTTATTCTTTTTCCATGTTTTTGTACAATCCTTTCCCTAGGGTGTATCTATATATTTTTGTATTATCTACCTTATCATTCCTTTTATGCTTACATTGAAAGGGCACCTTCCCACTGCATTCCTTTACACTGCTAAATTTTCACCCCTTCTCTCCTCACAGCCTTAGGTGACTCTCCCCATTTTAACATGTCGCCTAGCATTTTCTCTGTCTATTTTACCATGAATGGAACTGGCTGCATTTTGGAGAAAGATTCTTCCCCATTCGGCTTTCTCTACACCCACCATGTATTATGATGTTTGCATTCCTGAGCTCTTAATGCTCACACCAGCAACAGGAGATGGGGCCTAGGCTGTAATCTGAACACCACCCCCACCTCTCCATCCCCACTCCCACATATATCTGTACCTTTCCAGGCACAGTTTAGATTTTGGCCTTTCACTTCACTGCAGCTCAATACTCAGGTAAGACATTTCTGTTTACTGTGCTCCATAATATCTCAGTTTATTTTGAATGGGTGTTTGCAGTGTGAGAGTATATGGGAATGGCAGGACTATGCAGATAGGTGGAGCCTTTTTCGTTGGCCGACAGAGACCTTCATCTGGATAAAGTACCAATTTTTCCATAGATTTGTGTATATATACATACATATATAATATATATTACAGGGCCTGTGGTAGTGGCCCTATAGTTATGGTTAAGTTGCTCAATTCATAGAAAGAGCACTTATTGGGTTTATAACTTTGCACCCCCTGGAGGAAACCTCACCAGACTTTGAAACAGTATATAGCTCCCACAGAATGGTTTTGTGAAGTTTGGTGCGGTTTCATCCGGGGGGGCAAAGTTTTAGGGGGGGTCCCAAAATGTGTGGAAATCCTCTTAGTCGCAATGGAAACAACTTTTTGCTTGCGCTTACAGCCCAGAGAGCTTGACGGATATTCTTAAAAAATGGCCAAAAAGAAAGTAAACTATAATTAGTGATATCTGGGTCCGGTCTGCAGACTCATTTCCTGATTCAGAGTCCGCGGATGCCTCTGGACCAATCAGAGAGCAGCGTGACCTTTGCGAACATCATAAGCGCCCGCTAATTGCTCAATTAAAAATGTGAGGTGTGTCAAAACTTTTGAAACGGACGCCATGTTGGATTTGCGAACAACGTCTGTAGTCCGTGGACATCGTAGTAAAAACATATTAAAAAACACAACATTGCATTTGTCAAACAAATGAAACTATTTCTGGGGAGGTGAGGGGTGATGAGGAGGGGATGGGATATGGCCATACAAAGCTAAAAAATTGGGTGTTTTTTCTTCTCCGGCGTCCGCAAACATCTCAGATGTAATCTTTGATGTCCTTGGTGGCGTAAGTTATGGTTGCTTAAATTACCATAACTGGCGCATTTCTGGGGGTTTCAGTTTTACTTGTAACCACAAAAACCCTTTAACAAGTTTTTTTCACTGAATTTCATAGGTTTTTATTAGTGCAACTTGTCCCTTTAACAACATGTTTTGACTGGATATATATATATATATATATATTACACAGCCCGCGGTATCTGGCTTGAAGTTTTGGTTAAGTTGCTAAACTCATAGGAAGACACTTTTTCGGCAGCTTATAACTTCCGTCCCCCTGGAGGAATCCTCACCAAACCTTGCAAAAAACGTATATGGGCGGCTTTGAATTTTTTCACCAAGTTGGGTGGGATTTCATGTATGGGGGGCAAAGTTACAGGGGGTCCCAACATTTAGCTTTTTCCCATAGACTGAATGGGGAAAAACTTCGTGCACGGCTACAGTCCGAACGGCTGGACGGATTTTCACCAAATTTGCAGCAGGAGTGGGGGCTTGGGTCAGAAAGCGTGCGTTTGTGAGGTTGGTGGAAATCCGACCAGTACTTTTGTTGCAAATGAGTGAAATGTATGTCCCAAAAAATGTGTGATATCTGGGTCCGCTCCACAGACCCAATTCCCTGTTTGCTCCGAAGACCAAAGTGTCATTGGCCTGCAGTATGCCATGATGTCGGCGAACGTTGGATGTGGCCGGTGGTTGGCTGGAGGGAAGCGTGCTGTGCATCAAAGTTTCTGGGGAATGCTGCCATGGTGTATCAGAGGACAGTGCGGTGGCGGAAGGGTCTGGAAAATGTACCGTGCGCCATGTGCTGGTGGCAAGAAGGGAGGGAACGGGTTGGGGAGTGAGGAAGTGGTTCATGTAACATATGTAGATAGGTGGAAGAAGACGGAGGAGTGCCTGCAGATTTTGCGCATACTGCGTCATGTCGCAGGTAGCTAGACAGGTGAGTACTTTGTGTGGTGATTGGAGGCAGGTGTCATAAGGGCCCGATAGGTTCTGCCGCAACCTGTTTGCAGCGACCCCTTTCTGTGGTGAGTGGTGGCAGGTGAATTTTAGAAGGGACATGAATTGCACATGACATAGGTTGGATAGGAGCGCGGGTGGCTGTGCTATGCAGATGGAATGCAGTAGTTGGGCACATGGTGGCATGCATGGGTGCAGGAAGTTGCATGGGTCTGTGAAAGGATTAGACTATTGGGTGCATGGATGAAGGCCGTAGACCGTAGGGCATGCACTGAAGAACGTAGGGCTTTAGCATACCCACCGCAGTAACGCAAGTGTGGGTGCGCATCCGGTACAGGGTGGTGCTTGTATAGTGCAGTGTGTGCACATTGGTTGCAGTATGCCAGTGTTGCGATCCGAATGTGGGTAGTTTGGCAGTCACACAATAGTTTGGGAATGGAAGTGGGGACGGCAATAGTATGTGAATAAAAGTGCACAGGGGTGCAGGAGATAGTGTTTTCTTTCTACATTAAGGTAACTGGTGCAATTTGTTGCTGCATTGTTCCATGGCGGTGCACAGGTTGGTTAGGAGTGCTGGTGGTAGTGCTGTGTATGTGGATAGTCGAAGTCTGTGACATGGGGCAATGGATGGTGCCATTATGTAGCAATGAGAGTGTTGAAGGCCTAGACTGTTGGGTGCATGGCTGAAGGCCGTAGGCCATGCACTCAAGAGGCTAGGACTTTAGGACACACAAAGCAGTAATGAATTTTGGATTCTGCAGCAGTTAGAGGGTGGTGACCGGTAAAGAATGGGTGTGGAGCAAGTAGGGCCAATGTTGTAAAAAAGTTGTGGTTAGGTTGGTAGTGACACAATACTTTGTGAATGGGTGTGGGTAGGGGTGGTGGAAGCTGTGGTATGTTTGTGGATTCTGCTGATAGGGACCTGTTTTCGTGAATGGGTGCAATGCAGAGGTTCAGTATGTGATTGGTGGATGCGTGTGCAGGTTGGGTTGGAGTGCTGGTGGCACTGGTGTGTATGTGGATTGGCGTAGTTGGTGATATGGTGAAATGTATGGCATCATTACGCGGTGGGTAGTTTGGCAGTGACACATTAGTTTGGTAATAGAAGTGGGGACGGCCATAGTATGTGCATGAAAGTGCACAGGGCTGCAGGTGAGAGTGTTTTATTTCTATATTATGGTAACTGATGCAATTTGTTGCTGCATAGTTCCATGGCCTGTGCACAGGTTCGGTAGGAGTGCTGGTGGTAGTGCTGTGTATGTGGATAGTCGAAGTTGAGGACATGGTGAAATGGATGGTGCCATTATGTAGCAGTGAGAGGGAAGGCCTAGACTGTTGGGTGCATGGCCGAAGGCCGTAGGCCTTAAGCCATGCACTCAAGAGGCTAGGACTTTAGGACACACACAACAGTAATGCATCTTGGATTCTGCAGCAGTTAGAGGGCGGTGACCTGTAAAGAATGGGTGTTGAGAACATTTCAGACGCAATAGAGCAGGAGTAGTGAGCTGCCATGCACGCATGTTTGCTTTTGCAGGTGAGGACACTGTTACAACATGGTAAAGTTTTTGATGTGTATTTGGCGATGGTGCTGTGAAAAGTCATGCAGTGTGGGCACTGGGTGCTGGGTTTGCATACTGTCAGTATGGAAGAGGATATGGTAGAAGTGCACCTTAATTGTGCTTGGTTACTATGCTGCGTGCTGAATTGTTGAATTAGGGCCAATGTTGTAAAAAGGTTGTGGTTAGGTTAGTAGTGGTACAATACTTTGTGAATGGGTGTGGGTAGGGGTGGTGAAGGCTGTGGTATGTGTGTGGATTCTGCTGATAGCGACCTGTTTTTGTGAATGGGTGCAATGCAGAGGTCCACTATGTGATTGGTGGATGCGTGTGCAAGTTGGGTAAGAGTGCCTGTGGCAGTGGTGTGTATGTGGATTGGCATAGTTTGTGATATGGTGAAATGCATGGTGCCATTAAGTTGCAGTGCATGTGTTCACGGCCTAGCCTATTGGGTGCAACAGAGCAGCAGAAGTGAGCTGCCATGCGTGCATGTTTCGCTTTCCAGGTGAGGACACTGCTATAAGATGGTAATGTTTTTGATGTGTACTTGGCGATGGTGAGGTGAAAATTCATGCAGTGTGAGCACTGGGTGCTGGGTTTACATACTGTCAGTATGGAAAAGGATATGGTAGAAGTGCACCTTAAATGTGCTTGGTTACTATGTTGTGTGCTGATTTGTTGAAGTAGGACCAATGTTGTGAAAAGGTTGTGGATAGGTTGGTAGTGACACAATATTTTGTGAATGGGTGTGTGTAGGGGTGGTGGAGGCTCTGGTATGTTTGTGGATTCTGCTGATAGCGACCTGTTTTCGTGAATGGGTGCAATACAGAGGTTCGGTATGTGATTGGTGGATGCGTTTGAAGGTTGGGTAGGAGTGCTGGTGGCAGTGTGTGTGTGTGTATTAGCGTAGTTGGTGATATGGTCACATGTATGGTGGCATTACGTTGCAGTGCCTGTGTTCAAGGCATAACCTGTTGGGTGCTTGGCCGAAGGCCGTAGGCCGTAGGCCATACATTGAAGAGCCTAGGACTTGAGAAAACCTACGCCACTAATGCAATTTTGACTGTGCATCTGGTAGAGGGTGGTGACCTGTAAAGAATGGTTGTGGAGTACATTTCAGATGCCACAGAGCAGCAGATGTGAGCTAGCAGGTGTGTATGTTTGGTTCCGCAGATGAAGTCACTGGTAGAACATGGTAACGTTTTGGATGTGTGATTGGAGATGGTGCAATATAAAGTCACGCGGTGTGGGTACTGGGTGCAGTGTGTGCATACTGGCAGTATGGCAGAGGGTGTGGTTGAAGTGCAGCTTGCATGGGTTCTTTACTATGATGTGTGCAGATATGTTGAAGTAGGACCAATGTTGTGAAAATGTTGTGTTTTCATGAATGGGTGTTTTATACTGTGAGGGAGTTGGGTTGAAGTGCCACTACGTATGTTATGTATGTGCACAATGTTAGCTGGCCACATGGCCGCATGCATGGATTTGTAGTGTTGTGCTGGGTGTGGGCAAGGGTGGACTGTTGTGTGCATGGCGAATGGTGCGCTGGGTGCGCCACAGGATCATTGTGGATGCTGAAATAGGGCATCCTGTAGGAAAAGTTTCTGGTGGAGCGGCTTTGGAAGCAAAGGGAACATGCTCTCAGAGTGTTTAATAGGAAATATGGAGTTGTGTACAGAACTGATAGTGTGCATTCCCAAGTTCAGTATGTGATTGGTGCAGGAGTTTTTGAAAATGTCATAGTCGCCAATTGGCACCACTAAGGGAGTGTTGGAAAATTCGAGTGCAAGGGGAAGAAGTATTGTGTCTGCTTTACCGGGGCGTGGCCGTAGCTGTAGCTGGGAAAGCAAACGTGCCACATCATGGCATTCTGAGCATGGAGCCTTCCCAAATGGAACTGTGGGGATTCTCCAATGAGGATTTGAGGGTGTGGTTCACCGGAAGGGGCAGTGACATATTTACCCAAACTTCGATGCTGTGAGGTTTGTAGAGATGGACAGACAGCGAGTACGTATAGTCGGTGATACCTTTGTGCACGATCTGCACAGGTATGCTGTGGAAAGAGGCTTCGATACTGACTTTCAGTTGGAAGAAGTGCAGGCTTTTTGGGGCACAGTTTATGAGTGGGGTTTCGGGTGCATGGATCTCCTTTGCAAATGTGTGGCCTCTGTTGGTACTGTAGATGTGGTGGTCGTGCATTTTGGGGCACATGTGCTCACGTTTGCTCACTTTCTTAAAGAAGTTGATGACAGCTGTGATGCAGAGATTTCCTACTGAATTTCTCATCGATGACACCAAGAGGACAATGGGAGCATGCCGGTGTAATTTGTCCACAGTCAGAGGTCGGGAGATGTTAGATAAACAGACGCATTTGCGACTTTATGTGCAGTGCTGGTATGTTCTGCAGCGACTATGAAAGCATTAATAACCAGCAAGATTTCCAGTGGTTCCAAGGAAATAGCATTTTTTTTACCTCCATTGGCAATGCTGTTGTGTTTGTCATGCTGCACGAAGTGTTGCAGAGAATCCTGTAGAAGTGTAAGATAATTGTTCATCTTCAGTTGAGAAAAATGTCAGGAGGAGAAGCAAACAGATAGTGAGCAAAGTGAGAAAAACAAGAAAAACAAATATATGAATGCACATACACAACAAAAACACGACAAAAAGAAAAAAAATATACATAAGTGCTTTTCGAGACAATCCTTTTTTAAAAAGACAATTTTATTGATTTTTTTGCTTCTTGAAAAACCTTGTAACAGCAATTATGCATTTCAATTCTATGTACATTTTCATGTTGTTTTCTCAGCCTTCTCCTCTACCCCCCCAGCCTACTCCTCATCACCACCATCCTCCACCTAAGGGTGC
Organism: Ambystoma mexicanum; assembly: GCF_040938575.1. Taxonomy (NCBI): domain Eukaryota; kingdom Metazoa; phylum Chordata; class Amphibia; order Caudata; family Ambystomatidae; genus Ambystoma; species Ambystoma mexicanum. The sequence continues at coordinate 995,143,558 of NC_090926.1, read as the reverse complement.
TCCTCCCCCTGCTCCCTCTGAATACTCCAGACTTACCTGCTCCAATCCAGACAGTGTAGCTACTAATTGCCTCCAGGCTATCAGCGTATATGCTTCTTCCTCTCCACTCCTGTTAACTGCTTCACTCCACACCACAGTTTCAGCGTCCGCCCACTTTTGAAGATCGTGCCACCAGACTTCCACTCTTGGTCTTCTACTTGCTTTCCAGCTCAAGGCTATTCTACGCTTAGCTAGTATATGCGGCAGGTCTTTAAGTTTACTTACGTGTTTCAGATTACGCAGCCTGGGGAACCCCCTTACCATGCACGCCCACAGGGAGTCCACATCCAGACTTATCTCCTTCTCTGCCATGAGGTGGGCTACCTCCCCCCAGAATCTTCTTATTTCAGGGCAGGCCCAGAACATATGTATCAAACCTACATTCACCTCTCCACATTTAGGGTAAGATTGTATACCTGCATTCTTGAACTTCGCTATCTTCTTAGGGGTCATGTATGCTCTATGTGTAACATAGAGCTGAATTTGTTGCAATCTCACGTTCCTTGACACTTTCTTGTGGTACCCTTTTACCCTCACCCACAACCCATCCCCCATTGGTTCCCCGGCTTCCTCCTCCCAATCTGGCCTCAACTGGGTCACCTCTTTCCCAACCCTCGACATCAGCAGTTCATATTTTCGGGAAACCTCATGACCTCCATCTGACATATCGTAAAATGTTTCTATGGCCGTATCGGGCTGTCGGGTCAACACTGTCTTTAACCATGTTTCTCTTATCATCCTCACCAGCATAGTGTACATGATGTATTGTCCCCCGTGCAAACTTGTGTCTTCCACCAGCAGTGTATCAAACTCCACCACCTTCCTGTCTTGCCACACATCCCCAAGGGTTGCTATACCCATCAGGTCCCAGTGCTTCCTGACTATCCTCCTCATCTGCTCGTCCACCCCGTCCAGTGTCACTAATGGCCTCTGTGCGGAGCACGGGAGTGGGTTCTCTATTACCTGGCAGGCTCTCCGCCACATTTTCCAACTCAGATCTAACATCCTTGTCTCATTGACCTGTTGCGATATTGGCAGCCATATCCATTAATTCTGAAAAAACGGAACATACCCCAACCCCAACAGTCTAGACTGCTGTGTAGAGTCTCCTGATAGCCAACTTGCTACATATTGTAGTTGGCGAGCCAAATAGTATACTTCAAAATTGGGCAGCCCGGGGGGCACTGTTGCGCACGACGATGATAGCCGCCTGATTTGTGTGCTCCCGCTCCATCCAGAAATCCTGGTATTAAATATCCTTTTGGAAGCCGCCTGAGGTGCTAAGAACTGCGGCACAGATGGCCTAACTACCTGACCACAGCTCCCGAAAATCCTGGGAAGCTACGACTCGGCAAGCTGAAGTTAAACCTGTTTGCGTCTGGAGGCTCCGTGAGGACATTGCCTGAGGCCGCGGAGCCTGAGCCTGCAGACCGCGCCGAGCCTGAGCATTCAGCTGGTGATGGGGACGCGGGACCCGGGCGGACCGTGAGGGCAAGGAGGCATCGGCGGGCTGGGCGCTCGCCTGCAGCTGGGCTTTGGTCTTGCCCTTTGTCTCCGGGAGGCCCTGCCGGGAGGATCGAGTGGAGGCGGAGCGCTACTGCAACTCTCTGATACCCGATCGGGGGAGGACACGCTCACGCTTCAGTAAGGAGACGGGAGACGCGCAGTGGGGGGTAGGAGCCCATTTAGCTAAAAGTCATTCCCAAAGCTGACCTGGGCCCCCCCCGCTGTCTGGCGGCTGACCGGGTTCGGGCCAGCGGCTGCGCGGTTCCCACAGCCCCCAGCAGGGTGCTGGGCTGACCTGCTGGGGGCTGCGGGCTGCGGTGCGGGCCCAGGGCCGCCTGAACATTGTACCAAGAGCCACACGTATCCTTAATTGAGCTGCCATTAAAGTCGGGCTGTGTCGAACTTTGTTTGAGGCACCTGGTCCGGGGAACCTCTATCACTAGACCCTGGGACTCCCACCGCATAGTGTTTGGCAGCGCCGCGCCGCGGTGCTGTGAGGAAATATTCATTGACAAACGATCAAGAAGGACGAAGAGAAGGGGGGGCCTCCTGGGTACTACCTGCTCACAGCGGCCGATGTGGCCTGCTTCCCACTCGCCGCTCAGACGGCTGCTGGGGGGTGATCCAGGCCTATTTAGCCCTGCTACACACGCGTGTCCTCCGACTCTGAAATGGACTAATGGGCAGGTGAATTCCAGACACGCCATCCCGTGGGTCAAACCCATAAAGAGCCTACATCGGTCTCTCTGAACACTCCTGAAGAACTATAACGCCACAAAACTGTTCTATACTCCTATTCCTACTATGCAATGCATGGGAGAACACAGTCCATTGATAGTGGACAATCTCCCCGGAACCTTCTTTAAGCTCCCTCCATGTGAGTTTGGAACGCCTCACAACTTGCCATAAAGGGGACGAAAGGGGTGAAGAATAAGGCTAAAGAATAGCACCTATCCGTAAACATCATGAGTGAACCACAAAAAACAGGGAAAGGTGGCAAGACTCCAAGCAACAAGAAAAAAGGCCCCCTTGGACGCTTACACAGGGGGCCAAATGCAGACTACCACTGCAGATGTACACACCAACGCTAAGGAGGCCCTGGGTGCGGAGAGTGAAGAGCAGGAGGACAGGCTGACAACTATAGTTCAAAACGGTTTCGTGCAGTGAACATTAAATTAGACGACATAGTGTCCACCATAGGCTCTCTCAAGGCAAGGGTCGAGAAAGAGAGTGCACATGTTACGGAAACAGAGAGCAGGATAAGCACTAACGAAGACACCATAGCACACCATAACCGAGACATTACACAGCTCAAGGAGGCCATGTCAAAAATGCCGAATAAGTGCGAGGACCTTAAATCACGTTCAAGGCGGAACAACATCCGGGTGGTAGGAGTGGCAGAAACATACGGCAAAGGCCAGATGGCGAAGCAACTTGAAGTATTACTTAAATTCGTACTAGGTCCGGAGGCATTCTTGGAACATTTCTTAGTTGAGAGAGCGCATTGCACGCTTGCCCCGGCCCCTAAACCAAGTGCACCACCATGCACGATAATCGCTAGACTCTTCAACTATAGGGATAGAGACACAATCCTACGGTTGGCAAGGGAGGCAGGTACACTCTAATATGTAGGGAACCGTATACATACATGCACAGATTTCTCCGTCGGGGTTCAAGCTAGTAGAAGATCCTATGAACCGGTAAAAAGACTCCTCAGGGAACGCCAGGTTCTGTATGCCTTGATGTTTCCAGCCAAGATGAGGATCCAACACGCAGGACGGGCGCACTTCTTTGAGTCCCCGGCCGAGGCCACTCAGTACATTGAGACTTCTATACCTCTTTCTCCCAGAGGGGGCAGACCGGCACAAAACAACAGGCCTAGGCCGGAGGATAAAGACACACCCGAAGCTCGAACATCCTTGAGGCCGCTGTGCCACTCAGAATGCAAACTCAAAAAAGTAGGGGGCTAGGCGGCTCCACCTCAAGATATTGATGGAGTGCTAGGGCGAAATCAGCGGTCATGTGAAGCAACATGTCCACCCCGGGAATGCTCCATGAGTTAATGGGGATACATCATCAAGTTGGGGGTGATGATGTGGGAGGGAGGATGGGGAGACGGAGTGGGAGTTGGGGACCCTGTGGCAGCTCTGTCCAACCACGGGACAACAGAATGGATTGTCTCCACCACAGGGCACTGTGTTCATTTGAACTGTTTATGAAGGTTGAGTGTTGAGTTATTGTTAAAAACGTGGTTACTTGGAGACTGATGCTGACTGGGTTGCACAGAAACCATTACCCTGGTGGGCAGGGTGGAGTCATGATTTCTTTCTCCGAGTCATGGGCGATGGACTAAAGGTAAAATTGTTGTCATGGAACGTACGGGGATTGAACAACCAGCTGAAGGTCAAGAAAGTTGGAAACCATGTCACGAGGCATGGCACCAACATCCTAATGCTACAAGAAACTCATGCAACCGGTACTAGCAACTTACATATCCGTCCTAAATGGGGGAAGTTAAGATTTCACACTGAATACTCTTCACAATTCAGAGGGATTATTACAATCATACATCCAAGCTTGGGATACGGTTGGAGGGTCATAGGGTTGATCAAGCGGGTAGATATGTCATGGTGTGGGGAAAAGTGGCGGGCCAGCAACTGCTTTTGGTTAACACACACGGGCCCAACATAGATGACCCTGCTTTCTATATGGATATCTATCAGGTAATCACCTCGCTTGATATTGTCAATGTGATTTGGGGGGGACTTTAATGCTGTTCTAGATCCGCTACTTGATAGGTCCTCGAAAGTCACCAGAGCCCCTAGCAAAACGGCCCTAGCGCTGAATCACATCCTGTCGCAACTTTTATTGGTAGATGCCTGGCGGGAAACACACCCAGGCAGCAGAAAATACACATATTACTCGTCAGTTCACGACTCTGAGTCCAGGATTGACTATTTGCAAGCATACACGGCATACCCTGTTTTTTGTGGTTCATTCATGATGTTTACGGAAAGGTGCTATTCTTTAGCCTTATTCTTCACCCCTTTCGTCCCCATGACCACAGCGTTGAAAACGTGTGAGATCCTTCCCCGCACCCTTTCCAACCACTCCCCGGTGTCACTTGAGTTGGCGCTCCGGGATGGTCCCAGTCCTTTAAAAAGATGGAGAATGCCAGGTGGGATACTGGGTGACCCAGTGGTGGCGGAACCCTCCATATTGAAATAGAAGAATTTTCCACCAACAACATGGGATCGGTGGAGAGGTGCTCCACAATGTGGGAAGCCTTCAAAGTATGGGTCAGAGGGATCCTGATGTCCAAATCAGTGGGTATGTTGAAAGGTGTCCGAGCTGAATTAAGGATCATAGAAAACAAACTGGATACATTGGAGAAAACATATACCCATACACGGAATAGTGAAATACTGGCTAACATACACACGAATCTTCAGGAATTTGATGAGCTGGCCATTAGAGAAGTACGCTACATGGCAGCCCCTATGCGGGCACGCACATGGCCGGTCTTTGGGTCAGGCAGATCAGGCGGTTGCCTGACGTGTCAGAACCTCTAGGGGGCGCCGCACCAGTAGTCTGCTGAGAGTCCGCATCTCAGTGAAAAAATAATGTTTCACTGACTTGTGTACTGTTACATATGTTTTTATTCATTTATACTGCAGTCTGGGGTGCCAGTCAGACCCGGGCCAGGCCAGTCTGAATGAGTGAGTGGCAAGCACATGCAATTGACAGCAGTTTCTGCATTCCATCTGCTTGTGGTGCTCCTGCGAAGCCATGCCACACCTTCCACGTTGATTATTTTAATGTATTATTGCTATTTGTTAGCTCTAAGCAGTTTCAGCTCAGTGCAGCAAATAGCAACATTTTTTGCTTGCTTCCTCGGATGGCGCCAGGCACCCAGGCCTGGGCGCTTGTGCCCTCCTTCAGCACATGCGCTGCACAATGCACTGACAATGCAGGGGTTGATTGATTGGGCAGCCTGTGCCCTACTGTGACCCTCTTTATCGGTTGGCGCAGAAAATGCAGAGGAATCATCGGGATCAAGGGCCCATGCAGCCAGGCAGAATGTTGGCTGCGGCAGGTGCCCAGCCAGGAGGAGCCCAAGCCAAGAAGCCACCCAGACCCTTGTGCCGGCTGCCAGCAGCCTGCCACTGCCAAGATAGGCATTGGTCAGTCGGTGTTGGTAAGGTAAGTGGAACTAAGAAGACCAAATTTGAAATCACCTGACTGCTGGCCAGGGAGTGGAGGGGGGGTTTCAGAAGAAGTGAGGCAGTGTCCGTTGCTTGGAGCCTGTCTGCCTGCCCTCACCTGGGCCTAGCACAACCTGCCAGTGCCCCTCCAGAAGAGTTAAGAAGGGCGAACAGGTCACACGCCCGCAGCTGATGCAGCACCTTCAAGAACGAGCGGCTTTAAGGGGCCTTGTGCACAGCATTGCCTGATTCACGAAGAATGCACCCTCAGTTTTGGATGATAATAATATAAACGCTTTACTTAGGACGACCTTCAAATGACATGTTCCACTTTGTCAACATATTCTTTTTTTCAATGACCCATAAATCTACATGTTTCAATTTGGGACCTACTGAGAATTATTGTGTCCTCTGTCACAATGAAGTATTCCAGCCAAATAAAATTGTCCGGCAACCATAATATGAAAATATGTTAGGCCACCTGAAAAATGTTTCCACTATGACAAACTTATTCTCGTCCTGCTGGGAAACGCTGGTGCCATCACATTAACATGTTTGCGCGTGGAGAAATATCCAAGTCTCTAAGACCTCCTTGGCATTCTGGTGGGTGCCCAGAGCACCCGCCACTCGGCGACCCTGTGTATGATGTGCTGCAAGGCACCGATGAATGATGCAGTGCGAGCACTGCCAATAACTGTTAAAGGTGACACTCGCTTCTGGAAGACGAGGCAATTTCAAATTATTATTTCAATTAAATGGTCCTAATACCAGAGACTCTGTCTCTGGTGTTTTAAAGGGGGGTGCTTTTGAATTCATTGTATTAATGTACAGAGCCTCAATATGTCTCTGTTGCAGGGGCTAAACAGGCCGAGCTATTCTTGCAGAATATGCTTGCATCGGATATTGAGAAACACTTAATGCAAGGTGAAACATCCTTAAAGGGCAACACAAATTCACAATCTCCAGGATGATAGGCAAATAGAGAGATGGAGAAATGTTAATGCTCGGTGATGTGGGAGTGCTTTTGAATTGTCGGAGTTCATACTGGGAGGCTACTGACATTTGGGATGTCAATATGAAAAAACGTATTTGATTGAAATAGACAAACTAAGCCCATAATGAAATGCACACCCAAATGAACATCTACAACAATTAAGAGGATGGGAACTATTAGCTTACAAACTTGCACTCTTTGCGACACACTGGTAACTTTGAGGCCCATATTTACAGAAGAAGCATAATCCAAACCTCTTGCCTTATGGAAAAAAGACATCATTTAATGTAGGTATACACATTATTTAATTGAATCTTCAGGCTGGGGGTGAGTAATGCGATGAATACCTTATGCTACGATGACAAAGAGTAAAGGCAGGTACTAAGGAATGGATGAAGTTTATCCACGGTCAACTAGTGTGACCAGTGTGCAATTAATATATGATACACAAACATGCGAATTAGGGGTTAGAAGGTTATTTCATATGAACTGTCAGCGGTGATAGGACAGAGGGCCATTTCAAAGTGAAACATAGAGATAGGAATCAATAGGCTGCCGACTTGTAGGAAGCACATTTGTGGAATTTGCTAATTGAATTCCGAAAATGAATATGAGCCATGTGCTAAACAATGTTATAAGTACACCAAAATGCTGGTGCATTAATATGTAGATCAGAAAAATATCAGTACAAACTCCAAACGGCCCTCTTTTCCTGCGCACACGTTAAGTGATACAGGAAAACAGGTATCCGGTTATATTTTCGAAAAAACATATTTTCTAAATACCATTTTGTCGAAAACAATTTGCCGACATTTTTTTTTGTCAATGTATTATTTTTTATTTTATATGTTTTTTTTGGTTTGGTAAGTAAAAAAAAAGACTCAATAAAAAAAAAACAGGAGGTGGGGGGGAACCCCCCCCCAAAAAAGAAACATTCCCAAAAAAATGTTCCACCAATTTTGTGCTGACAAAATGGCATTTCAAAAATATGGCATTCCAAAAAGTCACTATAAACCAGGAAAACAATATAAGATATTTGATGAGCAATGCAAGTAATTAGTTTAGCATATGCACAGTCGGGTACTCCTGTAAGACTAGTAATGGATCTAAAAGAAAACAACAGATGCTAATTAAATTATGGGGGCTGTGTATATGTGTGCGGCCTGGTCTGAGTATTTGAAAGTGCTACAGAACTCTGAAACATATATGTAACAATACATGGGGAAGGAAAATAAGAAGGACGATTGCTGTGGTATAGGCTCTCCAGGAATAGCAAACATAGTCTGAATTTATATTTAATATGTAGCACAAGGAATTTGAAATGATTATTGGTGAGCCACGTTGGCTGGTATTATTCATGACGTGCAACCACACAGCTGCACGTTGAACATCAGGGTGATCTATGGGTCCAGGGATTGTTGTGGAGTTGGAAGATACTACCAGGTATGACAGGGGCACATTTAACAACACAGTGATATCCAAGTGTACTTCTGGTGAACTAACCCATCATGTCAGTCAATGTGGGGTAATGAGATCTGCTCCGGATTTAGTGTTGCACCAGTGGTTTGAACTACCTATAAGAGTTTTGATGTAGTATTAAGTTAGAGGCAGCGGCTTCCGGACTTACGCTAATGCAGCTAAGTGCCCAAAGCACTATGGACCATGGTCAGCAGTTCATGGGTGCCAGGCTAGGCAATGGTGGTTTCAGGGTCAAGCAGTGGTCACTGGGGTCTTATCAAGATGTTCCCTGTTCTCAGCCTCCAAGTACCAGCATGCACTCTGGTCTCTTAGTGTCCTCACTCAGGAGCTTGGGCTTCTGCCGCTTCTCGGGTTTAGTTTAACCCTAACAGGAGCCCATGGACACAGGGGCCTCTCCTCCCGGTGAGAATGACAGAGCCCCCTTGTGTCGCTAACCTAACAGGGCTTAAGCAAGACCCAAGTCATTTCATCACATGCTTAAGCCATGTGCTCTGTCTTGGGGCGCTGACTCAATTCATACATTTACAGACAGCCCATCCAGCTTTTAAATAGCTAAGAGATGACGCGATGCCCAGTACCTATAACACATGTTGGGTGAGTGCTGAGAAGAGTGTAGTGTGTGCATGACCCGGCAGTATCAGAGCACTTACTAGCAGAGGAAAGTGCAATATCATGATCACAACTCCCAAGCAGTGCCAAAGAAAATGGCAGACTGGAACAAAACACAGGCCTTCTATTATATATAATTTAGCCTCTCTTCCTGTCTCATCTATTTTGCCTCATTTGTCCTATTTTACCTTCTACAACTCTCTCCGTATTGGACATGCACGTTGTCCTATTGGCTTCTTTTACCTTCTATTGCAGCTAGCTATGTTGCCCATGAGCATTATCTATTAATTGCGCCATTTTGCACTTGTTTTACATGCTTCCGTCTCACCCTGGAGTACTTAGCCTCTCATAACACGCCCAGATTGAGGTGGCCTCTTTCCACTGTGTTGGAGCATTGCTCCCCGTTGGGTTCATGCTTTACTCAGGGCATGCCTTTGTTTCTGCTGTTCAATTTTTAAGGGGAAATGTACAGTTTCAGTTTTAAATTTCTTAATTCGAAGGGGAAAATGCTAACACCGCTTTTAGTTAGGCTCTTAAACAATGAAAAAATCAAAACTAACGGTCAGTGGATTATAGGGGTCTGTGTGGCAGACACTTGCCAGATTATTGATTTCTAAAATTCCAAATGGCTATTTTTAACTTAGAAACAAATTGGAATTATGAGAGGTTCCCCCAGCGCGTCCTTCTACCCTCCACACGTATGCATGTAGCCTAAAAAGTCAGTCTCTGCGAAGTGAACCATGAATGAACATCAAGCACCCCAGACCTAACTCATCCAACTTCCTTCCTACCCGTGACTAAAACACTTGGGTAGCCTAGGAATGTCATTTGAGAATATGGAGAAGAAAGCAAGATGCCATGCCCACGTTCAGAACAATAATAGGCACTACTCTTTGGCACACCCAGTGCAGACAGCACCTATGCGGCTGATGGTTTTCTTTTAATTTCGTAAAGATTAAATGAATTTTTAAAACTGCAAATCCATGTTTGTTCTAATCTCTTAACTGAGAAAGTACAAAAATAAGTGTGCCTATAGCGAGCATGACAGAAAAGCTGTGGGAGGTGCCAACGATGGGTGAGGGGGCACCAACGGTGCTTCCTGCCTGGGGTGCAATCTGGTGTAAGACCGGCCCTGGGCACGCAGATACAGGGAGGGTAATAAGGCGGGGTGAACATTGTCCAATTTGCTTAAACATGATAAACAGCCCCATCAGATTACTAGCATACAAACTCCACGAGGGGAGGTACTCCTGAAAGACGAAGATATAAACGGGGAATTTGCTGAATTTTATAAAAATCTGTACGCAAACAAGGATAAAAAGTCACAAATAGAAGTTGGATCGTATCTTGAGGCTCTCTCCCTGCCAACACTTCCCGAGGAAGAGCGATTGGCAATGGATCAGCAAGTAACAACGGACGAAATAACGGAGGCAATCAAAGCTCTTTCATCAGGCAGAGTGCCGGGTTCAGATGGGTTGGGGGCCAAATTTTATAAAGAGTTCCGTGTGGAACTGGCTTTGGTATTAATGCAAGTATGTGAAGAATCCCTAGAAAGCGGCATACTACCCCCCACTATGAGAGAGGCAATAATCACTGTGCTTCCTAAGTCGCGTCGACCACCTCAGGACGTCTCCTCCTACAGGCCCCTTTCCCTCATAAATACCGACGCCAAGATCTTCGCGAAGGTTCTGGCCAATCGTCTCTTGCCTGTTGTCCCCACACTAGTACACCCCGATCAGAACCGGTTTATTGCCGCAAGATCCACGGCCCTCAATCTCCGCAGGCTTTTCGGTATAAATGCACAGATAGACCCAGGCAGAAGTGCGGTGGACGTATCCCTAGATGCCGAAAAGGCCTTCGACTCGGTGTCATGGGTGTATCTCCTTGCCATGCTAAAAGCATTCGGGGTGGGCCCAAACTTTATTAGATATGTTAAACTACTTTATACGGATCCAGGGGCATGGGTGTTGACTAACAGATCCATATCCGAATTCTTCCTGCTGGGTAGGGGCACTAGGCAGGGCTGCCCATTTTCGCCCCTATTATTCGCATTAACAATAGAACCTATGGCTGCTCCTGTGCGGCTGCGTCACTCAGACAAGGGGATTACCATGAAAGGGTGTACCCAGCTGGTATCACTATACGCCGACGATACGCTGTTGTATGTCCGGCAACCGGAGATAAACCTGGCACCCATCATGGCTGAAATACAGGAATTTGCAGAGTATTCTGGGTATACTATCAATATGGCCAAATCAGAAATATTTCCACTTACACCTAGTACCAAATGCCCCGACAATACACAAGGACTTCAGTGGTCGGAACAGCACATTAGATACCTTGGAATCCTTGTGTCCAGAGAAAAGAGTACACTATATACAGACAACTATGAAAACGCATTGCAAATGATACATACGAAATTACAGATGTGGGGACAACTCCCGATCTCACTTAATGGCAGGGGAGCCGTCCTCAAAATGGTCATCTTGCCTAAGCAGCTCTACCTCTTTGTTAACATTCCCTTATGGCCTGGTAGGGCCTTTTTCGCCAAGCTGCGATCCATGGCGGTGACATTCCTATGGAACGGGAGGACGGCAAGGATAGGGTGGGGAAAGATGACGGCGCCATATGCTACAGGTGGACTGGCGGCCCCGATTTTGAGCTCTACTATTACGTCTCCCAAGCCCAATTTGCAAAGTACTGGTATAATGTTTCATCCAGAGCACCCCACACATGGATAGAGGAATACACTACACACCCCATGAACATACAGTCATCTTCGATTCACGATACAGGGATACCTGTGACTACAACCCTGTTAGTGGCACTGTCAGGGCATGGGAAGCCATCTATAGAAAACTTAAACTTGAGACCCCCTACAACCCAGAAGTTCCCCTTTGGAATTTCCTGGGCATTTCATCCACCCATGACAGCAGTATACAGGAGTCCTGGGATCCAGATCAAGAGATGAAATTGGGCGATATGTTCATTAATGGGAGGTTTGTAGCCTTGGAGGAGCTGGTGCGGGCATTGGGAGGCGGGCCGCTAAAAACACTGCAATACTATCGTATGAGAGCTGCGTTTCAAAAGAGATGGCCGCTCTTCCCAGACGAACCCCCCCCCCCCACACCCATGCATATAGTTGATAACTGCTGAGGGAGGCCTGGGAATCTTCAAGCTATATGAGGCGGTGCAGGCTCATACCCCTACGCTAAATCGTATTAAAGAAAAATGGGAAAGGGACCTAGAGATATCCATAGAAGATGGGAAATGGGCCAGGTACTGTTCCCTTACCAAGAACATTTCGCTCAATGCTGGGCTACGATTAATTCAATTTAAAATCCTGAACAGGTTACATTACACACCGGCAAAGATTGCTAAATTTGCAGCAGAAAGCTCAGATGCCTGCCTCATGTGCAATGCGCCCCATGCCGGAGCCATACATATGTACTGGGAGTGCCCGGTGGTGGCTACATTCTGGAGTGATGTTGCAGCTATGCTAGAAGAGATAACACAGATCCCCCCGGAGTTGACTCCACAGAAATACCTGTTTGTGGATGCAGGAGCAGTATGTATTGACTCAGCCGGCAAAATGTAGACCAAAAGACATATGGGGCCCGTTCAGGAGATATTTATGCAACATGATTTCAGATAAGAAGAATCTTTGTAATATTTACTTTATGTATGAAACACATGATGTATATTGTTGAATTATTGATGTGCGAGTTGGAACGGCATTGTAGTTCTCTTTGTGACCACAAATAAAAAGAGTTTTAAAAAAAAATGCAAAATTGGGCAGCCTAATGCCTCCCTGTTTGTACGGATTCTGTAGTTCCATAATGCTATTCTATTCCTGGAGTTATGCCATATGAACCCCTTACACATACTCTGGACCTTGGCAAAGAATCGTTTGGGTATCATGTACGGTATATTTCCAAAGTAGTGTAGTAGCCTGGGCAGTACCACCATCTTCAACAATGCCACCTTCCCCACCATGGTCAAAGGGAGCTTGACCCAGAACGCCATGCAATTTCCAATTTTAGTCACCGTCTTCTCTGTATTTTGTTTATGTTCAGCCTCCACACTATGGTATACATCTATCCCCAAATATCTGAAGGTCTCAGTTTCCCATTCTGTCTGTAGTACCGGCAGTTTATCTCATGGTATCCCCACATATCTACCAAAGGGAAATATACACAATTTTCTGGGGTTTACTGTTATGCCAGACAGCACCGCATATCGCTCCATTACTTCCAGAATATACTGTAGGTTCTCCTCGGGATACCTCAAGTACAGCAGCATGTCATCTGCATACAATGATATCAGCTGTCGCCCTCCCTTCGTGCTAATCCACACTTTTCCATATGCCTGCCTCAAGTATATCGGCGGGGGGCAAGTGCTAAAATAAATAGTATCGGGGACCACGGGCATCCCTGTCTAGTGGCCCTACCAAGTTGCCACCGTTCTGAGATGGTTTCTCCCGTTCTGACTCGAGCTAATGACCTGTTGTACAACAGTTGGACCCACTTCAAATATGTGGGCCCAACCCCATATTCTTTCAGGGCAGCCATCAACCATGGCCATTTAACTGAATCGAAGGCCTTCACTGCATCCAATGAAATTATTGCCACCTCCTGGGAGCCCCCTTCCTTCTGTTCTATAACATGGTGGAGCCTCCCAAGATCATTGGATGTACTCCTACACGAAACATACTTCGTCTGGTCAGAGTGTATGAGTTTATTAATAACTGGTCTCAGCCTGTTAGCCATCACTGCCGTGAGTATCTTACTATCTTGGTCAAGCAGTGACAGTGGTCTGTATGATCCGCAGTCTGTGCTCATTTTATTAGGTTTCAGGAGCGGAATGATGATCGCTTCCCTGAGGGACTCTAGCAGCGTCCCTCTATCAGACGCCTTGTTCAACATTGCTAGCATCAGGGGAGCAGATCTGCCATGTATGTTTTGTAGAATTCACTTGGAAGTCCATCCTAAGCCAAGGCTTTATTAGTGGGTAGTAATTTTATCACTTCCTTTAATTCTACTAACGTGATTGGGGCCTCTAAGTTCTCCCTTTCCGCTGCCTCAGTTTGGGAAGATTAATTTCTGTCAGTGTTTCTATTGCATCAATTTCCTCTGCCTCAGTAACCTCCTTGTACAGTTGCTGATAGAACTCCAGAAAACATCAATTCACACCCTCTTGGGTATCTAGCAAATGTCCGTCTTCCCCATGTACCGCTCCAATTGCTTGTCTGGGGGTCTCGCTCTTATACAGCCATGCTAACAATCTACCTGGCTTATCTCCCTCTTTGTGCTGCCTTTCTACGTATGTTTTATAGTGTAGGTTGCATAGTGTATCCCAATGATTCCTGCAATGTTGTTGTAGTTGGCGTATGGTCTCAGCCTCCTCTAGGGAACGCCCACCATCCCGCATTATGGTCTCCATTCTCTTCTCTGCATTGTGCAATTCTTGTATTATCCCGTATTTCAGGCCTTTAGATTTAGATATAGATATTGCTGCCCCCCTCACCACCACCTTGAATGCCTCCCACAGTGTACCAGCCGATTCTACACTCCCGGTCTGTTTGAAAAACTCTTGTATTTCTTTTCTCAAGTCTTCTTTAAACACTATGGGCCTCATTACAAGGTTGGCGGTGAGGCAAAAACGATGCCGGTATGGTAATACCGGCATTGTTTACCGCTCCAGTGTATTCTGACCCGGCAACCCGGTATTAGCGGCACCCTAAATAACGGTGCTGCTAATAGCGGCATGTGCGTGTACACGAGACCCTTCGGGGAGCAAAAACTGGCATGCCGGTAATAGGGGGACACCCCAACCCACGCGGACATGCAAATACTGGCATCGCGAATCCGGTAATCACGAGCTGCGTGATGCCGCCCATACAGGCATACCGGATCACCCGCAAACAACAATCAGGATACAAGGCAACTGCCACAGGTGCACACAATCCCCACAGGTGGAGTCCATGGAGGCTGGGCCAGTATAACATGAGCACACCCACACACCACACCCCTTCCAACACCAAAATGCTACCACTAGCTGTTGCAATCATGGCGCTGGAGGACATACCCATACTGCTACAACTACAGCAACAACAACAACTACAGCAGCAACAACAGGCAGCACAGAGGAGACGCAGTAGGAGAAGGAGGGTGAGACAGGCCCAGCAATTACCACCAGCGCAGCCAGCAGTGCCTCGCAAGCAACCACCAATCCCTCACACCAGACCCAGCCCTTTTAACCTAACCCCTGAGCAGATCCACACCCTGTACCGGTTGGACCGTGACACCATCACCACCATAGTGGACATGATACAGAACGACATTGCCAGCCTCATAGAAATACGCACTGCCATCCCCCCGCTACTAAAGGTGGTGTCTGTGCTCCATTTCCTGGCCACAGGCACCTACCAACACACAGTGGGTCAGCTGCATGGCATTTCACAGCCACTATTTTCACGCATGTTGAACCAAGTTCTGGATGCCCTCCTGAAGCACGCAAGCAGCCACATATCCCTACCACGGACTGCCAAGGAGATAGCCGACACCAAAGTAGGCTTCCATGCACTGCCAGGCATGCCCAATTGTGTTGGTGCCCTCGACTGCACCCATGTGGAATTGGTAGTCCCCCATGCCATAGAGGCGGTGTACCGCAATCGCAAGCAATACCACTCCATCAATGTGCAAATGGTAAGTGACTCCAGCAAGATCATCACACATTGCTGCGCCCGATATCCCGGAACAACAAATGATGCCATGGTACTGCACAACTCCACGCTACCCCGTCACATGGAGCAACGTGCTGGACCACGTGCTTGGCTGCTTGGTGAGTTGCACAATTGTCCCATGGCAGTGCTTTGGGGTACTGATGTGTAAGGATGCATAAGGGGGGGGCATACTCCACCTAGGTGAGAAAGGGGGGGCATACTCCACCTGGGCGGGAAAGGAGGGGGCATACTCCACCTGGTGGGAAAGTGGGGGAGCATACTCCACCTGGGTGGGAAAGGGGGAGCATACTCCACCTGGGTGGGAAAGGGGGGGCATACTCCACCTGGGTGGCAATTGGCGGTGATTGGATAATGCATGCAGAGCTAAACACTCCTGACCGGAACCGGCCAAACGGAACGTGACACATCACTGGGCCACATTGCACAAATTATGCATATCGATGACAACAAATAAGAGGCACAACCGGGCCACCATGTTAATGGCAAGCAATGCATGAATGAACAGGATGGCATCTAAGGCAATGTGGTCAGTGTGACCATGCATAGTGAAGAATGAACAACATGAATTGGAGGCTAAACATTGTTGCAATACCACAGCACATCTGCCTCAGCATGCATGATTACACCCCGCATCATCTATTGAACGCCATCCAGACTACCACACCTCCTGACAGTATATATTGCATCTAGGTGACATTTTTGCATGCGTACAGGGACATGTGTTTGCCCACACCAAATAGCTGCCACCATGACTGTGCTCCCTGAAGGTAGCAGTTCAGAGTGACACACATCTATTTGTATCTGCTTGCAGGTGATGGAGGATATCCCTTGAGGCCGTGGCTACTTACCCCTGTGCGGAACCCGCAGAACAGCCATGAGGAGGAGTACAAATGTGTGCACACCCGTACCCGTGTTCTGATTGAGCAGACCATTGGCCTGTTGAAGGCGCGGTTCCGCCTGAGAAGGTGGCAAAGATCACCATGGCCTGTGTCATGCTGCACAACATGTGCGTCTGGAGAAATGTACCACTGCCACCTGACATTGACATGCATGGCCCGGCTGAGGATGATGAGGATGGAGACGGAGATGAAGTAGCCACCCTGCCAGTATGTGATGCACGGGATGGCCATGCTGTATGCCAAGCACTAATTCACAAATACTTCTGAAACACAGGGACTATGATAGACATGTGTCAGTGACACACTGGCTCCATGTGTACATGCACACTTGTATTGTTGGGAGTTGGCCAATGAACACCATAACACATTAAATGTACATGCACAAAATGAAGAATGTCCAGCCATTGAATTTTTGGCACACAACGGGTGTATTTTTCAAACAGGCAACAATGTGAACACTCCCCCCCAAACCCCAGTGAACTCCCTAACCCACCCTACAAACCCCAATAACCCCCAGTGAACTCCCTAACCCACCCTACAAACCCCAATAACCCCAAGTGAACTCCCTAAGCCACCCTACAAACCCCAAATGTCCCCAAATGTACTCTGATGATTGTTCCCTTCACCAACAACCATGTGTCCAACGGCCATTGTTTGGCCAATCTACTTCTTGGCCTTTTTGGTATCCGGGGGTGGCATCTCCGAGTGCCGTGCACTCCTCCGGGTCATCCTCACAGGGCTTGGGTGGGATGAGGTTGAAGGTGTTGTAGCAGAGGACGTGTCAGAGGCAGATTCCACGCCTGCTCCAAGGCGTGGCCGCTGCATATGGAGCAGGATGGACGTTAGCATTTGCGTTACTGCCCCTAGACAGTCCCTCATGAAGACTGCAGACGCGTTAACGGCAGCAGTGTTCACAGCGATGGCTGCTGTGGTCTCCCCAATGGCAGTAGCAATGGCCCTCCTGGTGTCCTCCCCATCGGCAATATACTGCCGCATTAGATCAAGCATTGACTCCTGTCGTGCCTCCACCCTTGACAGGTGAGCCTCAAAGGTGTTGGTGGTAGCCGGAGTGCTGGAGGCCGGTGTGGTGGTAGCCGGGGTGGTGGTAGCCGGGGTGGTGGTAGCCGGGGTGGTGGATGGCGCTTGCGTGGGGCCCACATCCAGGGTGCTGTCCTCCTCGAAGAGGCACATGTCGGAATCTCCGAGGTCGGAGTCATGGAGGCAGGGATCGTCACTGCTGTCGGCCTCCATATGGGGTGGGGAGGTGGTCAGGGGGCTTGGGGTGGGTGTAGTGGACACGACTGTGACACCCTCGGTGTCCACATTTGCATCTGCAACATCCGCAGTGGTTGGTGGTGCAGGAACGGAACCCCCTCCCACTGTTGTGGGTGGCTGCTGCTGGTCTTGATGTGTGTGGCCCACACTGGCAGCAGGTGTTTTTTGCTGGGATTCAACTCGGTCTGGTGCACTGCCTGTTGGTCTGGCCTGTTTCTCTGGCTGGGGGGTGGTGGTGGCGGTGGCCCTTGTCCCATGGTGTGATGTTGATGCCCTTGAGCCCCTCTCCTGACTGGCATCTTCCTCATCGGTGCCTGGCGGTTAGAAGAGTGCAGATCATCAGTGATGGTGTCACATGCCAGCGACATACTATTGCACTGTGATATATTCATACATTCATGCATCCATTTATTACAGGGGTGTGGCAATTGGTGTTCTGAGGGGGCACGTATGCCATCAATGCATGGCAGGTGGCATGCCATTGATATGGGGTCTGTGTGTTGAGTTACATGGGCACGGCCATGTTATGTTGCCCATGTGTTGGGATTGGGATTGGCAGCATGCATTTGTGTTTGGCAGGGTGTGGCACGCATTATTGACCGGATATGTTGATGTGGGTCTGGGACATGCATTGGCTTGCCTAGTCTCCCTTCAACGTCACTTGTTCTACGTCATGGTTTCCCCTACAGGGATGTGCAGGGTCACTCACCTCCTTCTGGGGATGATGCAGCGCCCATCTCGATCTCTCTGAATCCCTCTATTGACTCGGGATCAATGAATGAGCTGGCAGTCTCCTCCCAGGGCATCAGCTTTGCTGGTGAGTGTGGCCCCCCGCCTGTCGCCATAGCCGCCCTCCTGTTGACTGCCAGGATGTTCTTCACCCTCAAGCGGAGGTCGTCCCACCTCTTTCTGCAGTCACGCACAGTGCGTGGGGTGGTCCCCACGGCCGACACCCTCTGGGCAACCTCTTGCCAGATTTGCTTTTTCTTCATCTGGGCAGCATGCTTCATGTCATTTGACTTGATTATGTCTGCATGCTGGGCCAGAGTGTCCGCCAGCATGTTGAGCTCAGTGTCAGAGAAATGCTGTTTCCGCTTCCGGGGGGTCATCTTCTGGGTAGCCTTGGACATCCTCAGGGTTTACTGACGCAGAAGGACACGAAAAGACTGGTGGTTGGGGAGGATGGCAATGGATTGTGTTTTTAAAGATGGCCGCCGGCCCATTTCCCGTTCCTGCGCGATGACGTAATTTCCGGGTCTGGTTTTGCGAACCTGGTATTAGCATGGTGGTATTACCGGGCCGTTATTTAGGGGTTGCTCTGAGGCGGTGCCGGTATCGGCGGGTCCCGTGATGCCGCTATCGGGGGGTTGGAGGGCTTTTTGCGGCATGCCGGTATTACCATTACCGGCATGGGGGTTCGCGCGTGCTCGCACACTCTTAATCACCCTCTATTAGCGGGTTCATGCGAGCATGACCCGCTCTTACCGGCATGCCGGTAATGAACCCGTTTTTACCGGGCTACTCGTAATGAGGCCCTATGTCTTTCAGTGCTTCGGCTCTGAGTCTCCATGTCGGGATTCTCGCCCTAGGAGTATTGCCACGTTGCTATCAGTGGCGCGTGGTCTGAGAGGACCACTGCTTTGTATTCCGACTTCGTCATTTCTCCCATTAACTCTGAGGCAACACATATGTAATCTAATGGAGTATGTAGGTTTTGTGGGGCAGAGTAATGAGAGTATTCTCTGTTCTGAGGGTTGTGCATTCTCCACACATTCACCAATCGGAAATCACTCAACAGGGCCCTCACAGCCTTCGCTACTGGGGTATGTCTCTCGATCTTCCCATCCGATCTGTCAAGCTTGAGCTCCAGTGTGCAGTTGAAGTCCCCTCCTCATATAACTGCCCCCTCAGTATACAGGCTAATCTTGTTGTATAGAGTCTTGAAATAGCTAGTCCTGATTCGGAGCATACGCATTAATGATGCTCACCTCTCTACTTTCTACTTTTATTAACGCTATCCTTCCATCAGACTCTATGGTGGAGGGTAATAACTTAAACGGGACATGTGGTGCTGTCCACGTTATAACCCCTCTGGCGTATGCTGAATATGTTGCTCCTATGGTGGTCCTTTACCACTTCCTCAACACCACCTCCTGTTTATTCCTGGTCAAGTGAGTTTCCTGTAACAATGCAATTTCTATGTTCTGCCTCTTCAGGAACATTATGACCTTGTTTCGTTTCAGATAACTTTTGAGTCCCCTGACATTCCAGGTCACTATCTTCAGGACTCCCATCTCATCCGTACCCTACTCCGCCCACTTCCTCCCCTCTCCTCCTCTTCGTACACAGTGGTTTGTAGTTGTAGGCTCATCCTTTCCCAACTCCCCAAACTCCCTCTCCCCTCCCCAACTACCTAATACCCCCGGCTGCCCCCCAATTTGAACTATTCCAACTCCCACCCCAACTCCCTTCCCACCCAACCCCAACTGTGGCCCAGTTCCATCCCTGGATTTGAGGCTATCCCGCATCTGGCCGTTTCCCGGTAATACCGATACTCGGAGCACAGCAGGGGGATACCGTTCTAACAGTATCTCTTCTAAACTACCTATGGGGGGTGATAATGTGTCTCTTGGCGCTGCTGCACTAATGCTCCACCTGTAACTCCCGTATTAAGCTAACATTTTACCACTCAATTTACCTCCTTCATCGTCCCACCATAACCTCTCTCCTTAGTCCCGTTATATACAGTGTTATATTCAAGTCCCAAAGTCAATTCTCAACATAGCTGCATTACATTTTAATCTTGTAATATGGCTGCGAGTCTCTAACTCAGGCGTTACTCTTACTGTACAGTCTATCAGCGGCCCCACCTTCTGCTGGTCCAGCTTCACAGGAGCACCCACTCACTTCTCCTTTCTCTTGTCTGCCTGGTCATCCACATCTGCTGGACTGTTCATCGCGTCCAACCACATTGTTACCTCCTCCGGGGTGTCAAAAAAGCCTGTTTTATCCTTATGCAGTACTTTGAGCTTTGAGGGGTACAACAACATATACCTAAATCCGGACTCGCGCAGCCTTCTTTTCACCGACGCGTAGCTCAGACGTTGCCTCTGTACCAGGAAAGTGTAATCCGGATATGCTGTGATGTTCAGTGAAGCTTTGCATATAGTTCCACCTGCCCGGAAGTGCTCCAGGATTTTCTCCCTATCTATATAATTCAATATCCTGGCGATGTTGGCTGTGGAGGAGCCCCCGGTTGCGGCTTCCTAGTCTGGGCTCTGTGCGCCCTGGGTGAGCTCACCAGCGCCTATTTCTTGCAGCAGCATGTTTTCTATATAATATGTCAGGTCTGGATTTTCGACTCCCTCCGGCAATCCCACAATGCGGACGTTATTTATGCGTGCGCGTCCTTCCGCTTCTTCCACTCCAGGTTACGTACTTGTTGCTGCAATGTATAGACTTCCTTTGCGTTGGTCGTACAGGTGGTCTTGTTTGCTTTCACCTCCTCCTCCAACCCGCCTGTGCGCTCAGAGAGCACTCTAACATCCTGCCTGTGGAGGTTGATGTCTATGGTGACGGCATCTATCTTGAATTCTAGCGCCGTCTTCAGTTCCACGATAGCAGCGTCCAACTTAGCTCCCCAGGATGACCTCAGCTCTGTGATAGCTGCCAGGATTTGGTGATCGTCCTGTGTAAGAGTTGTCAGTCCCGGTGTGCTTCGCTCTGGGGTTTTTGTATCACCTGTTGCCTGGGTCGCTTTGGCAAAAATGTCTATTGGTGGCTGTTTTGCCTTCGGTTTGTTTGTTTTGGATGCCATCTCGGTCCTAGCTATAGCACTTCTTGTTGCCGCAGTACAGGTGGTTCAAACGTAGTGTGCCCTGTCTTGCCATCTCAGGTCTTTTGAAATCAGCTACTGGCACTCTCTGTCAGTTTACTTCATGTCCCTTCACTGCTGAGCTGCTATCCTGCCAGGCCGCGCTTCTCTGCTCTGGAGCTGCACACTGGTCCTCCGTTGCTGTTATTCCAGATCTGGCATTTCCCTAGGTCTCCAGTCGACAACTATGATGAGCATCCTTTTAGACACACTTCTTACCAATGAATACAGTATGCCGCAGCCGAGCAGCTGCAGGATCTCCCCAGTGAGCCGCTTTCAGCATTTCCACGATGCTCACCATGTGTGTCAGTCCCGCTCAGTATAATACCACTTGCTGATTATGGGCCTGCGTTGGGGGGTAATTCCAACTGTTGTCCCTGCTGCGTGTTGTGTCACCGCCACACCCCCTCCTCAGCCTCTTGCTGCCTTGCACTGTCAGTCTGCCTTACTTCCGCTGTCTGTATGGGTTTTCCGCTCCCCAGTCCCCTCGGGCCTGCTCCAGAGCATCCTTCCGTTCTACTTATTGCTCCACCTCAGTCCGTTGTACCGTGGTCAGGCTGGCATACTGTCCTGGGCTCCAGTTGCAGTGTCTGCCTGCATTGATTTGTTCACGCACCCTGTACGTGCTTGCCGGGTCTGCTGCTCCTCATAAGGTGCCACTGTACTGACCAGGTCTTCCGACAGGCTCTGTCTCCTTGTCTTGCTGCCCTCCTTCCGTGAGTGGCTGTTGCAGGTAGGATACGCCACCAGGTGCACTCCCAGAGCCAGTGCAGGCAATATGTCACCTCCCTAGGGACTGCGTATTATCATCCCTTGCTGTGTAGGTCTGTAGTGATGAGTAGTTCTTCTGAGCCTAATTGTGTGCTGGCTTTACAGTTCCACCCTTCTCAGTTCCAACTCAACTGCAGTCACTACTCCTCCTGTGCAGTCAGTTCTCCTTAACTACGCCTGCAGTCCTGACTTCTCATTGCAGGGCCGAATTGGATGGCTAAACAACACCACTCCGCTCCTCCGTGCTACTTGCTGCGGCTTTCACTACCTTCCAGCCAAGCCTCCCAACCTCTTCTGGGGCAGTGCTGCTTCGTTTCATGCCGTAGCGCTTGCCTTCTCCATATGCACATAGGTTGTGTCAGTCGGGTGGCCGTCTCTCTTAACGTGCATTCAGTATATATTATTCTGCCTGGGCTTCACCTGTATACAGCGCTCTCAGCCAGTGTTATGTTTAACCATACCTCCAGCGTACTTGGGAATTTGTAGCATTCTGCTACCTCGTCAATTGCACAGTTTTATAATGCCTGGACTACTCCATGTTCGTGCTTGATACTGTATCTATCTGCAAGTACTTAGTATGCTTACAGCAGCACTCCCACTGGAGTCGCTGCACGTATCTTCTTTCGGTCACCGACATCAGGCTTTTCATTCCAAGATGATTCTTATCATTTCAGCTGTCGCACTCTCATCCTCTCCGACATGACTTGCCGGTGCGCCAGCGACAATGTATTTGCTCCTGTTCCAATATTCAGAACTCCATTAGCCCAGTGGGAATCCCGGCCTGCCGACCCTATGCTACTTGATGTTCTGCTTTGCTTGCAAAGTTTCAGGAGCTCGGGGCACTGGCCAGGATCCCATGCACCCACCGCAGCTGCTACTCTGCTTTTAAAAAAAATTATTTTGGTTTGTTCGTATCGGAAGCTCTTCGCATTAGCGCATCAGAGGCTCTATTGCTGCAACTTTTGTGCAGGACAGCTGGCTAGCTACTAGTCTTCACAGCCAGTCTGGATGTGATTTTGCCTGCATATATATATCTGCTCTCCTTCATTCTGTGCCATAGCTCGTCGGGTGGCTTCTTTGTTCTTGTCCGGCCACCTTCTTGTTCATCCAGGCGACGGAGTGCCCCAACTCTTCTGCAGCTCACTGTGTCTTGCAAATGCAATGATTCTCAGCAGCTTTCAGATCATGTCGTGCCTCGCATATTCATGCTTCAGTGGGTCCAAAATTTCACGTACCAGCCAGCTCTGAGCACATACTTTCTTCAGGATCTTGTAGGATAAGCAGGAGCACCTCAGAGTCACATCCTATCCCATGGCCCTGTAGCCACTCCCCCCTTAGGGACAATCCTAAAGACACAAACCCCACCCTGTTTTACATTCCCTCCCTCCCCCAACGACCCCTCAACCCCCTCCCCCTCCAGTTTCAAGCACGGTAATGCTGCAGATTCCGCACATCCGGCTCTTTTTAGGATGGCAACTATGGCATTTGCAATGTGGAGGCTAAGCCATTGGGCAATGTGGTTGCTGGTTGTGGTGTGTCCACAAAATCTGTGACAAAAGGTCTGTTTGTGCAGATAAATGTGGGAGGCTATGGTGAAAGTGTGCAAGGTAAGGGGCATGCATCCTGTTTGTATGCAGGCACTGCAAGCACTTGCTTACCGTTGCTAATATACATTTACTGCTGCTTTTGTGGGATCACTTTTCTGACATTTGTAGTACATGCATTACAGTGGGAAGACCATATTGTGAAGAGTACAAGGTACGTGGAAAGTATCATATTGTTATTAATGCAGTGTGTGTATCATATAATATGATGTGCTTTGGTATTTTGTACCATTTGTATCGCGCCTACATACAAGGGTGTGAAGGTGCGCCAAAGAAAGGGAGGCGGAACAGAGCCTCATAACAAGGTTGGCGGTCCGGTAATAATGATACGGGTAAGGTATTACCGGCATCGTTTACTGGACCGGCCCATCACGACGTGCAATGCCGCGCACCACCATACCGGCATGCACGCAGGCGCCGTGCCAGTAACACTGGCATGCCGCAAGGAAGAGGACTTTACGAGTCACAAGGACATGCACATACTGGCATCCAGATGCCAGTAAGAAGGGCCACCATGATTCCGGCAATACCGGCCACGCTAATCACCCGTTAATAGTTAACTGCTGTGTTCCCAACTGCCAAAGGTGCACACAATCAGCACAGGTGGAGGCAATGGAGCCTGGCCCTGCACAAAAGGAGCACAACCACACACCACACCCCTTCCAAGACCAAAATGAGTCCACTTGCAGTTGCGATACTGGAGCTGGAGGACATGCCTGCACTGCTACTCCTTGAGCAGGCAGTACACCAGGGATTACAGAGGAGACACAGGAGGAGAAGGAGAGTGAGACTGGCCCAGCAAATTCCACCAGTGCAGGCAGTGGTTCCCCACAGGCAGCCACCAATCCCTCGCATAAGGGCCAGTCCATTCAACTTAACCCCAGCACCAATCCACACCCTGTACCGCCTGGACAGGGACACCATGACCACCATAGTGGATGTAATACATGAAGACTTGGTCAGCCTGATTAACATCCGGACCGCCATTCCCCCTCTGCTGAAAGTGGCGTCTGTGCTCCACTTCCTGGCCACAGGCACCTACCAGTACACAGTGGGCCAGCTATATGGCATCTCGCAACCATGTTTCTCTGGTGTGCTAAACCAAGTGCTGAATGGACTCCTAAAGCACGCAAAGGCCCACATATCCCTACCACGGACAGTACAGGAGGTGAATGACACCAAAATAGCATTTCATGCAATGGAAGGCATGACCTATGTCATTGGTGCCCTCGACTGCACCCACTTAGAGTTGGTAGTCCTGCATGCCGTGGAGGTGGTGTACCGCAATCGGAAGCTATACCACTCCATCAATGTGCAGATGGTGTGTGATGCCAGCAAGATGATGACACTTTGCTGTGCCAGATTCCCAGGATCCACGCGTGATGCAATGGTGCTGCGGAACTCCTCACTACCCCGCTCTATGGAATGAGATGCTGCACGACATGCCTGGCTGCTGGGTGAGTCTGCACTCTGGTCGATGGGAGTGTATTCTGGGTGAGGGTACATGCATATGCAACCTGTCTGCTCCCTGGGTCATGGGAGTGTATTTTGGGGTGGTACATGCATATGCAACCTGTCTGCTCCCTGGGCCATGGGAGTGTATTTTGGGGGGTGGGGGATACATGCATATGAAACCTGTCTGCTCTCTGGGCCATGGGAGTGTCCTCAATGGGGTGTCTGGACACTGTCCATGCTGGCAAACACTGTGCCCATAATCATTGAAATAAGATGCATGACACAGACAATTGAGGCTGACATGCTCTGGCTGTACACCAATAGGTAAATGTCAGACTCACAATCAGCGCACAACCCTGAACGTGTCCACTGGACATCACCTGACCGTACCCACAGTACCACATTGCACCATCATGCAGTCACAAACCTGAATACACATGACCGCATCTAAGCAACTCGCAGGGCATGCATCCATCAGTGCGCAGTATGAATTCCCACTCAGGGAAATGCCCTGTCACTGCCCCGCCCCGACAGTAACACTGCATAACACCATGGCAACATGTACAGATGAATACAAATGGAAAACACATGTGACAAGGATGCTTCAAATTGGACCCATCAAGTAGTGAACAACACCTACAAGGGTGCGATTGGTGCGGGAATCACCCACAGAAACATGAGTACCAGCATGCAAGTCGGCACTCTGCATCATCCAAGGAACACATCCCTACACTGGCGGACCTTACCAACAATCACATTGTGCCATTGTGACTAGTGTGAAGACATTGAGGGACACATGCATGGCGTCAACAATTATCCAAAAGCATGATAGTCTAAACAAGCTGTATCATGTTGGGCATCAGCCTAATGCATCAAACATTGCCCAACATGCATTTGGTCTTATCCCCTGCCACACAACCCTCACGAGTACATCATGGACCTTGTCACTCCATCTGGGTGGTTGGTGATTCCAATGTGAAGGCCCCTAAATCGTGTACATCACCCAAGACCAGCACCATGGATTGCCAAGTTGTGTACATGGCAGATAGTGGCGCAGATGTGAACTCAATAGCTGCCATTGACGATATACTGCATATGAGCATGAACGATGTACAGGCTGAGCACAAATGGAATTGAAAATATACCCTTACACATACCTTATTGTGCTCCCATGCAGGTAATGCTGGCTATCCCCTGAAGCCGTGGCTCCTCACCCCTGTCAGAAATCCACAGAACAGGCACGAAGAGGACTTCAATCGTGCCCATACACGCACTCGTGTGGTCATAGAGCAGAACTTTAGCCTGTGGAAGGCACGGTTTCGCTGCCTCAGCAGGTCGGGTGACGCCCTCATTTACGAGCCTGAGAAGGTGGGCGAAATCATCATGGTATGTGCCATGCCGCACAACATGTGCATCTGCTGGAACGTATCTCTGCCACCTGACATGGACCAGCCACCACCAGGAAGTTGAAGATGAGGATGGAGAAGATGTTGTACATCGGCCAGGTCACGATACACATGAGGGACGTGCTGTGTGCCAATCAGTGATAGACCATTGTTTATGATGCAGCTGGGATGTAGAGGGTGCTATGGATGTGGGACCCTGGGCACTGTGATTGGGGGAATATGGGCACTGGATTTGGGGAAAAATGGGCACTGTACACTGTCATGCAATAAACTGACACACGCTGAAGAAGCAATGTCCAGTCATGTGAATTATTTTACACAACGGGTGTATTGAACAGATAGTATTTTCAACATGAATGAACCCTCGGACCCCCACACACCCCCTCCACCCTCTCCCCACCCCCAACACCCCCACACAGTCCCTCCCCCTGGCCCCATCCCCGAACAACCCCACACTGCCCCCCTCCCCACCCCACAACAACCCCACACAGACCCTACCCCCACCCCCCAACACCAATAAAAGCCCCTACCCCCTGCCCCCTCCACCCAACAGCCCCTACCCCTGCCCCCTCCACCCAACACCCCCACACAGCCCCTCCCCCACCCTCCACCGCACACACCCCTAGACCCACACAAATCAAGAGCACAACATGTGTCCAGATGCACTGACAGTCAACACGTGCAGGGTACCCCTGCTACTGCCGCCCTTTTCGATAGAGGGGGTTGCAAATCTGTGCGTGGATGCTGCGCAGGGACATGCGCACAGGGCATGTCTGTATTGAGCTGGCAGGCATGGTAGTAGAGGAAGTGGATGGATGTGGCTCGGATGCCGCAGGACGCCGCTGCTCCATGGTGTTGGCCATTCTCTCCAGTATCTGGCCCACAGTTGCAAAGCCCTCATGGACCTGCTTTGAATTTCGATTTACAGCCTTGATGATGCCCACAGTGTTCTCTCTCATCGCCCGGCGTGTTGCCTCCCATCGGCAACATATTTCTTCACAAATGCATGCATGGACTCTTGACAGCCCTCCATCCTCGACAAACGTTCCTCGAGGTTCCGTATTGCAGTAGAAATGGATGTTTGCATGGCCGGTGTGGACGTGCGCAAGACGGGGCTGTCCTCGGGTGGAGACCACTCCTCCTGGCTGCCCTGGCCTTCAAGCTCATGCTGAGGGTTGCCCTGTGGTGTGTCCTGCGGCCTGGGCGTTTGTCCATCATCCCCCAACATGCTGCCTCCTTCATAGGTGTCCTCTTCATGCCCCTCGTCCTCATCGGCACTATGTTGGACGGATGCAGCAACCTCCAAATGAACTTGTGGCTGCCGACTGTGTGCCGTCATGGCTGCTTGCCACAAATGTGGGCACATCCTGTAAAATGTGTGTCTCCAGGGGGGCAGGGGCATGTGTTTGATGGACCTGTTTTGGGAGCTGTCCAGCCGGTTGGGCACAGGTGTGTGCCTCGTCAGTCCCTTGGCTCGTCCTTGTGCCCCTGGAGGTGTATGGCCTGGTGCCATCATCCTGACACCTGTGCTGCTGCATCATTCTCGTCACTGTCTGCATCCGTGCCTGTGGGGGACAGAGAGGCAGGACAATGATGGGAGTACTTGCATCATGAATGCATTGGTGTTTGTGCAGTTTGGGCCATGTGGTTCGTTGCATGCTTGTTGGCGTGGAGGACAGGGTGCTTGCAAAATTGGGGGTGGGCGGGTAGTATTGGCATCCCTCAGGTGTAGACATGTTTTCCATGGTGTCTGCTGTGAGGCCAACAGGTGTGTTATGGCTTGCTTGCTGTGTGACAAGTGATTTTTGTTTGTGTATCGGGTGTGCATTGGGTATAGGAGCCGCATGCAGCATGCGTTTTGATGTGACAGTGGTGGGTCCAGCATCTCGACAGGGATGTGTGTATGTGTGTATAATGGGCCATGTATTTGCTCTGATTAAAATCACATTTGTTGGCCTACATTGTACTTTGGATGTCAGGTGTTTGTGGGGACTTGTGTGCTGCGCAACGGGTCACTCACCTTCATCAGCGGATTATCGGACTCCATACTCCACCAACTCCTTCAATGGCCTCCATGTCGATGATGGAGCTACAGGTTTCCTCCCACCTCGACAGCTTTATGGGGGAGTTTGGACTGCCGCCTGTTGCCTGACCCTGCCTGCAGTTGGCCGATAAGATGTTACGGACTCACAGGCACAGGTCGTCCCACCGCTTCCTGTAGTCCTTTACAGAGCGTGCAGTAGTTCCAACGGCACTCACCTTTCTGGCAACCTACTCCCATATTTTGTTTTTCTGAAGCTGTGCTGGACAGCGCAGGTCTGCACAAAAAACTACATCTGCCTGCTCCACTAGCGTAACAGCAAGGATATTCAGCTCATCATCACTGAAACACCGTTTTCGCAAATGTGCTGTGCCTTTCTTGGTGACTTTTGACATTGTCCACCAGTAGGGATTGGGAAGTTGGGTGCTCAGGTCCTGTCTGCGGAGGATTTGAATAGATTGTGTTTTTTAAAATGGCAGCCGGTGCATTTCATGTTCCGGCATGATGACTTTACTTCCGGTGCCAGTAATGAGGGTACCGGGCATGACAGTACCGTTATTAGCAGTACCGTTATTTAGGGTGCCAACGGTGGCGGTGGGAGATTTCAACTCATTCCTTGATGCCGCTAGGATGGTTTGAGGGACTTTACCGGAAAGGCGGTGCATCCGTTACCAGCATGCAGGGACGCACGTGCACGCAGACTCGTAATCGTACTTTGTTTGCGGAGTGGGTACTGCACGGAAACGTTCATACCGGCATGCCGGTAATCAGAGATTATTACTGCCTACCTCGTAATGAGGCCCAATTGATTCCTCTAGGCCAGCTGACATTGAGAGTGTGCAAGTGAATGGGAAGGGGGAGGGCAAAGTTCAGTTCATAGCAACAATAAAAAATAGAAATACATGCAACTATAGCCGGTGCTGGAAAGTGCAAGGATAAGTGTAGACATCAAGTGGTGGCTGGACTGTTAGGGTTATAGAAAACAATCCCCCAGGTGCGGGGGCTGGCAGAAAGCCAGTGCAGGGGTGGGAGTGTAGGGAGGGAGGTGGCCTGGGGCACAGATTATAGGGTGGGTAGGAAACCAGTGCACAATACTTTTTAGCAAGGAAGTGAGCAGGGGAGGGGAGGAGAAAAAGAAGAAGCACATGCAAAGGTTTTCAGGTGCTTTCAGACACTACGATGCTTCTCCTCAAGGTCCAGGGAGACAGAGAGCGTGTTCCACAGGGAGGCCCCAGCAGAAGAAACACATCTACCACCATTTGGTTGCGTGTAGAAGCAACTGACCCAGAGGGAGTAGGAGGCGGATGAGGGAAGAGCTGGAGCAAGCAGATATTTAGGAAGTGAGAGTGCAAGGTATTGAGTTCCCAAGGACCAGAAGGCCTTCTGCATAATGCACAGGGCTTTTATTTTATTGTTCGCAACCACTTGGAGCTAATGCAGACATTTTAGTGCAGCAGAGATACGATCCCTGCCGTTCAGGCCAAGGACAAGTTGCGCACTCCTATTATGGATGAGTTGCTGAGGGCGCAGAATGAAAGCTGGCAGATTTAAAAAGTGCCTGTGGCAGCAGTGCAGCGTACAAAGCACCACAGCCGTGCAGATACTGACCATTTGAAAAGTGACTGTAGGTTGCTCAGATACATTCAGAGGTGGCTTTAGTGCCTTCTTTTTACAAGTTATGTAGTAGGTGGGTTAGTGGGGAACAATTTTCATAGCATTGTCGGAAGGAAAGAACAGAGTTCCTGTTTCGCTAATATAGTGTATGAGATGGGTAAATGAAAATGTTGCAAGCACATACCAACAAATTGCCACTTCATGGTAGGAGATGGGGGGAACATCAGTATGCTTTTTAAACATGTAGTGGATGCTTAGAGGCAGATATTGTGCGAAGAGGCACTTATAACAGAGTTGTGAACATACTGCCAAACAAAATGGTCATACCTTTCTTTTGTGGTAATGGGTGCTTATGTGAATGAATGTGCATGTATAACTCTTGCAATTTTTCACTGAACTTTCCACTGAACGTGCTTTCCAATAACAGCACACGTGCAGACTGATTTTGTAACGGTACATATGTAGTCTTGTGTAGAACTGACATTGTAAGATGCTGAGGTCTTGAAGGGCATTGGTGGATGCGTGTGTGAGTACTTAGCAATACCTAATAAGGGCGTGGTGGGAAGAGGATAGTGGAAAGGGAAGAAGGGTTGTTCATGATTTACTGGGGCCCTCACAATACTTTGCGAGGCGCAAATGCTACATTCTGCGCTTTTGAACATGCTGGCCAATAGAAATGCGATTGTTGCAATTGTCCAATCAGGTGTTTAGAGTGTGTGTCACAGGAAAGGGAGGCCATATTTTGTTTCATTACTCTGTGTAGTGAGGCTGGCATAGATGGCGAGATGCGCAGTTTTCATAGTGGGTGATTGCTTTGTGCTAGAACTGCTCCAGTATGCCGTGGAAAGAGGCCTTAATGATAGTTTGAATTTGGACGATGTGGAGGCTTTGTGGTGCGGTGTCGCTGTCCGTACTTTGAACCATTTGCTTGCAGAATTTCAACGAGTGGCCACTTTAGGTACTGTACACGTTGTGGTAGTGCACTATGGAGCATTGCTTTTGGGTTCCATAGCTTGTGCAAGTGTGTCCCGTGAACTCAAAAAAGATGATGAAAAAGTGCAGCGCTTTTTCGCATTTTTGCCACTACAAAGGTGCTTTTCTCATGTATACCACCAAGTCCAGTATATAACTATTCCAATTAATGGTGTCGGCAGCCAGAGTTGGGAAGGCGTCTTGTCAAGCATGTGTAACTTTGCGTGCTGCTGGGATGTACTCCAGTGGCAATGACATTTGGTTTTCCAATCTGCAGGCTGCACTGAAGAATCTATTGTAAGAATGTGAGGCGCAGTGCAACAAATAAAAGCAATTATAAAAGCCCGAAAAAAGAGTTGTTACTGTGGAAGCTGTTTTAAAAAATAAACTAAACAGCTTTTTTAAGAGCCACCACTACAAAGGACATCCCCTACTTTGGTTGACATTTATTCCTCTACTCCCGCGTGCACACACCTGGAAAAGTCAGCAGACAGCACGACAGTTGCAGGATTTTACGTGTAACATGCACCTCTTTTGCACATGGCCACCTTATATTTGGGACTGTGGAGGACACAGGATTGCACAATAAGCTTTCTGGGTGTGAAGTGCACGTGCAGACTGTGGTATACAGTATATTTGTCGACCTAAATGCAGAGGGTGAGCTTATGGCTGTGTGTTGTACGAGCCACAACATATGCTTTGTGAGTGAATTGCAAATACATTACTTGACAGTGAATGGAAAACAGAGTCTGGTGGGAGTTATGTGTGGAGTGCATCATGTGGGTTTGTATGGGTATGGAGCACCTAGAATGAAGTGATTGCTTTTGGTTTGTCTGTGTGAGACTTTGGTGATGTTCAATCACAACAATATTATTGGTGTTGACTGTGGAGGGACAAATGCACAGCATGTAACATGATTTTAAGTGCCGTTTGTGCTGAGTGAGGCAGAAGGCCAGGTAATGCTTCTGTTTCCGATCTCCTGCATAATTTCGTATTCCATTATGCAGATACCCATGTAGGCACGTTATTTTTGTATTTGATTGGGAAATGGAGAAAGCGCGGTACATTGTGAAGAGGTGTATTTGTGTCTTTTTACAACTTGTGCCATTGTCGTACTGTACAAATGCACAGCACGAACAGTTTTCCCCACAAATAGCGTTCCTGTTGATATTACTGCATTTCCGAATTCTGCACACTCTACACATATTGCCTTGCTGCCCTTTATGGAAGCATACGAATAATGTGTGTGCTTGCTGTTGCACACTTGCACTCTTGAAAATGCACTGCAACACGCACAACCAACTGTTTCAACAGCCACCCATTTCTACCTGTTTCCACTGCAGTGTTTTCCACAGTACCACAGTTCCTTGCATTTAGCACACAATTGTGTGGAGGGTATATGATGCGCATCACACTGCCTCCCTACATTGCCACTCACATTGTGACACTCTGAAAGGAGCTTTATATCATAATCAGCTACAAAAAATATTGCTAAAGGGAAGTTATGGTGAAGGTGCGGTACTACAAACATAGATCATTTCTAAATACATTATGCTAAAGCAGCGTTATGTCTACAGTGTCCTAATAAAAACCTATGAAATTCACTAACATCAGTGATGTCATCAATGACATTTGTGATGTCATCTTTGATGTCATGGGTGTTAGTCTTAGCAGAGCATAGTGCTGGCGCGAGTTATGGTTGCTTAGTTTACCATACCGGCTGCATTTGTGGGGTGTTTCAGTTTGACCTGTAACCATAACGTCCTTGTAAGAACGTTTTTCCATTGAATTTCATAGGTTTTTGCTAGTGCAACTTAACCATAAGGTCCCTTTAACAACGTTTTTTGTTAGTGATAAGCCAAGTCATGCATGCCACATAGCGCCATCCAGTAGCCATCGCTGGAGCTTAACCAGTAGTCCAGTTCAGAGGCACATGAGAAAAGCATTGTGGGTATGCTAACTGGCCCATAGGCATGCGTTTTGCTCCAGAAAATTGCCTTTGTCTTACAGGACAATGCTTTTACATACATAGGTTGACCAACCCATGACAGACAGTTCTGAAAGCCGCAGATAGAAATTCAGGTGGAAGGGGTTTTTCCAAGCTTTTTAAACCCTCTATAACTTTGCTGGTGTTTGTTAAACATGCCCCAATGTTCCATCCACAAAGTTGTCAGATTATACTGTACTGATGATGATCCCTAGTGAGGGTGAAACCAGGTTGTGACAGCTTTTTGAACTGTCTGCCATTAGTTGATCACGCTATGTGTGTGAGTGAGTGTGAGAGAGCGACAGAGTGTGAGAGCGAAAAAAGAAAGAAAAACATGTCCTGCATGACTATATCTACATCTTTCCTCCAACAGCACTGCACTACTGTCCACAAACACTTGGCCCAATGCTGGCTTCCACAAACTGCAAAGCGGTCTGCTGCTCGTGTGCTCGTTTTTCGCCACAATACAATAAAGAAAGAATTACAAAATTGCCATGTGATCTGAATCTATCCAAACCGTTCCTTGTTCCACATCTTTAGGATTCAGTTTCAGATATTTTTAAGGTGATCACCAGGAACAGGGCTTTAATTTCCATTGCTCAAGGCTCGTATATTAGCTTAGAAAATAATTGCAGTAGTTATTGGCCAAATGCGCCTGAATGTTGATTTTAGCCCTTTTTCGCCACTCGTCAATACTGTGCAAGTTTTGTGTGTAGCTTCCCTAGCTCAACATTAAGCCCCAAATCACAACAGTTGTTCTCTTTGGTTAGACTGGTAATCATAGCAGACATGACTGTGATCACCCCACCATCTGCAGACAGACCTTGCCGCACCAGCCATAGAACACTCTGTTGGTTATTGACCTTCAATCTCAAAATGAAATAACCCATAGACCGATCAGGCAATCTCGGTGGCTAATCCACACAAATCCAGATCTACACCATGACATCTACCAAAATGTGCCCATTTGCTTTGGCAGCATTTTGTGCTCTAGAAAACACATGAACAAGTACATGAACAATCAGCAGAGGGCCGTAGATTCCAGCTCATACAAACAATCATTGCCTTTTCATTTTACCTTCATATTCCCGCACCTAACACAAGCCTTTACTCATCAAAAAGCTCTTTTCTTTCATAGGGCATGAATTCTTGAAACAACCCCACATCCTTTGCATCAGGTTTCTTCTACTGAGGGTGCTTTTTTTTCTCTCCTGTACACATTTTACATCTGCAGGGTTTGTGCTTTGTCAATTGGCATTGTGAAAAACCAGACGATGTTTCACAATCTAGTCCCCGGGGAACCTGTACACAGGTGGGCAGGGAAAGGCCATCACTTTTGGAGGTGGACAAGAGAGGGATGATTAGCTGGATAGGGGGTCCTCAATGACTGGGGCAGAAGCACCCAATGGCGAGACATGATATCCCCCTTATTCCACAACCCATTTAACCCCTATCCCTGCTTATTTTATGGGAAACTACTCCCATAATTCCTCTTTACTTTACCTTAACAAAAGTACTGCACCAAGGAAGTTGAGGAATGAGGTTAGAAGGATTTCCTCCCCTGACTTGCATTGGCCCTGTCCCTGTAATGCAGCCAGGCAGAGTCAGGCACGTAGCCCTAACAATATACAACTGCCACTTAATAACACTCCCTGTGAAGATAAAAGGTGGCGCGCACCGGCACACTTTGATCGAGGCTGGGTACGAGAAGGAATAGCGCTTCCCAGGCTGATGCGCACCAGGCGTAGAAGGTGGATAGCCAATGAGCTGATCGAGAATCAAGAGAAAGCCAGGCAAGATTGCCATGCTTTCGGGAGGCTGTGAGCGTTTGAAGAGCAAAGCTGAGCCAGTGGAGGATAGAAATCTTCAAGTTGCCACAAAGCAGACTGTGACACTCCCGGGTGAACGGAAGAAATGGGGATGAGCAGAAGAAGCGTTGGTAACGGCCTTGAGCAGCAGGAAAGAGATGAAAGAAATCCAATGAACATAGCTGGTGAGTTATCAAGGGAAACAAAAGTCTGGTTGATGTTGAAGGAAAAGTGACTGTAAAGTGAAAGTTGAAGGTTGACGGTTGCGCGTGTGCTGATAAAATGCGAATGAAGAGGACAATTTTTGAAAGACAGGTATACAAAGTAACCTAGTGCTCCTGCGAGATGAAGTCGCATATTCGAAAGTCTCTGTGAAGTGTTATGAATTTTGAAAGATATTACAAGCGGAGATCAAAGGAAACCGCAATAAGGAAAGAAAGTTGAATGAGAGAAAAGTGACATTTGTGAACTGTGAAATATGCCAAGAGGGCAAAAGTAAAAAATAAGAACCTTGGAAAAAGGCCAAGAAGACAAGTGAAAGAGAATAAGAACTACAAGTAACAAGCAAAGATTGTGAATTGAAGAATTGTTGAGAGTGTCGAAGTGGCCCTGTAGAGGTCTATGTAAATTCCTTGCCGTCTCGAAAGTCTTCGACAGTGAAAAGGTATATGAGATAAAACGTGGGAAAGGGAACCCCCACAGAGAACATGGCAGGCTCGAGCCGGCAGAGGGAACCCTTTCCAGAACTTTAAGAGATTGTGTGATAAAGTGAAAGAAGACAGGCTTGCACCCGGCAGAGGGTAGCCTGTGCAGAACTGTGAGAGAATGAGAATATTTGAACTGACTATTGAACCTGGGGAACGGAGGTTGAACCTGGGGAAGGGAGTAGGTGCTAAAGCCATTCTGATATTTCCATTTGAGACACTATTTTCATTTTGTATTCTCTTAACACATTTGTAATTCTAAGAAGGAGGGCAAGGTTAGATTTTCTTAGAATAGGCCTTTTTATTTTGATCAGACTGACTTGGACGTGTTTGTTATTGTTTAATGGTTGAAATTACTCACATTTTAGAGTTAGGGCCAGTTAGGAATTCTACCATCCCAATCAAAAGTGTAAAAAAGGTTTTCAAAACTTGTATCTATTGTGCCTGTGTCTACTGGTCGATACCATGCCTTCCTCGCCGCATCATTTGATCAATAAGAATAGCAGCTGGTCTTAAATGTTGCAGAAACATCCAGTTTTCAATGTACCCTGAGGCACTTTACATAATAAAGCGATTCACTTCACAATATACATTTATGTCATGCACACATTCAATTGCAACTTTTCAAATGGCCTGCATCATTCTTCCAGGCATGCTCTCGCCTAAGAAATGAGCAGTTTCTACTGCCATTCAGTACCTATTAATGCCCTCCCGATTATACCCCAGGGTGCTAGAGGCTGACGTTCCAGTATTCGCTCACCGTCATGGTAGCCATTCTATGAGCAGACATGACAGCAGGCAGGACCATTTCATTTCGCTTTCGATAGGCATGAAAGTTTTCAATGGGCCTCATTATAAGGGTGCCGGTCTGGAAACAACAGTGCTGGTAAGAATAACGGCACTGTTGTTTCCAGACCGGCACAGTACAACTCTGTGGGATGGCGATGTCTAGTCAAATGGTCGACAGACATATGGTCGACAGACAAATGGTCGACACAATTTGGTCGACAGGTCAAATGGTTGATTTTTTTTTATTTATATATATATTTTTTAGGTTTTCGTTTAGGGAAAAAAGGGTTTTTTAGCAAAAAAAAGAGGGTTGGGGGGGACCCCCCCAAAAAAATAAAAAAAATGTGAAAAAACAAAAAAAAAAATTCAACCATTTGACCTGTCAACCTTTTGGTGTCGACCATTTGTCCTGTCGACAATTTATATTCAACCAAATGACCTAGAACCTGGGATGGCACCTGCCTGCAGAGTTTTCACGGGAGCACCGATACCGTTAGCTACTTTGCCAGTGCTCCCGTGTCCCCATTCCCATAGAGCCCCGTGGGACACTATGGGAATGGGGACTCACGCGCCTGACTTCCCGGCTGCCGGACTTGATTAGCCCAGTGGCACCGGAAAGTCAGGTGCCGATAATTTTTTATGGGTCCTGCAGCAACCCGCCGGTACACCGGCAGGGTTACCACCGGACCCGCAATGAGGCCCAATGTATGGTTTTGTGTGAAACTGGAGAAAGGTATGTTTTCATTGGCAGCACGTCCTGGGGATCATTTTTAGTTTTTGCTATTTTGGTTAAAGTGACATCTATAAGCCGAAAAGATTGCACTGGAGTACAGCTGCGAAATAGATGGCATATGAGGAGGGACACAAAGCTTGTAGTTGTTGCTTTGTTATTTACCCACCAACTGTTTGCCCATGACCATGCTAATCCCTATGGCCATTTACACCCACTTCCTTCATCTACCCGCCCAAAGTACATCCTCCTGGGTTCGCTGTTAGCTACCTTTATCACACAGTAACATCAAATTGTGTTCTCAACGTGCCTGT
Organism: Ambystoma mexicanum; assembly: GCF_040938575.1. Lineage (NCBI taxonomy): Eukaryota > Metazoa > Chordata > Amphibia > Caudata > Ambystomatidae > Ambystoma > Ambystoma mexicanum. The sequence goes on along the minus strand of NC_090926.1, from coordinate 995,105,738 downwards.
CGTTATTATTTTGAAGCGGTTAATAGCTTAAATGGAGTTGTAAACGTGATACTGCTGTAGTAAAAATGTCTTAACGAAGTGCGCCTTCAGCCACTTGATCACTGACGTCGTTAAAAACAAGCACTGGCAAAGCCAACAGCTTTGTCTTCTCTATAGGTATTAGATGGGCACTATTAATATATGCCCCGGTTCATGCACCATTTCCAGCCACTTCCTTCATGTACCCGCCATAAATGGGTGGTTTGTACCATCATGGCACAAATCTTTGGCCATGCCTACTCAGAAATGTTGCCAATAACTAATGCTTGTTGTTTAGTTCTTCTAGGGTGTCCAGCTCCACTCTTTCAGACATGCAGCCAAAACCTGCGTTCTGGATAAGCACTCCCCAAGTAAGCAACTGACATTTAGACTAATTGCATTCAAATGTATTGTGGGGGGCTATCCCGGCCACATGGTGGGTATTTGACTTTGAGTGAGTCATTCCCGCGCTTAGATACTGATCTCCAGTATTAAGCGCGTAATAAAAGATGAACTAATTCATTCATTCATTAGGCCACCAGCATTTGGGAAATACGTCTGGCAGTGTGAGAGTGTTTAATTAGGGTGCAGCCTAGGAGGGCCTTGCGTGTAATGGGGAGAACATAACGAATGTGTTTGTATACACATTTGTCAGTTTTGATCAAAGTTCTGGTCATGTTTGGTCACATTACATCACGGTATTTCTCTCAGTTACGTTTTCTCAAAAGGGTACGTTGCAACGGCACACCTCTGCGATTTCTCGAAAGGCACAGGTCAATCTCATGATTACGTTATTTAAAAAATGTAGGTCATCTAGTGGCTATTGTTCTGGCAGAGTGACTACATCCGTGAATATTTATTCTTAGGCACTCATGAGCCAGGCAGTAGTGGTACATACCGATGGCATTTCAGATACCACCCATGTTTATTTTAAGCAGAATTCCTGCGAATACTGCATAAGGCAAATGGAGCATACATATGAGTTGGAAATCTGCATAAAATTTCTCCACATTTTTACCCCTCAAATAGTGGAGGACAAAAAATATCAAAACCAGAATGGAAAAGAAAATGTTTCTTTATTTATGTAAAGTGAAGTGCTAGCGCATCCCTTCCCTTAATGGACATGTGTATGCCTGGGAGATCCAAGGAGGCAGAGGTCTAAATTCTCTAACTTTCCAGCTGTTTTGGACTGCAACTCCCAATAGCCCTAGCTGATTTCGATAGTGGTAAATGATCACGAGAGTTGTAGTCCAGAAAACCTAGAGAGCCGCATGTTTTGGACCCATGCCTTACAGACTGAATATGTGCTCATCCCATGGCCATTGTCTCACCACACATTGTTGCAGACTCTTCTGTGCATTATTGTACATGGAGCTTTGGTCCCTTTCTGTACCATAATTCTTCTTCATCAGCCATTCAGGGTCGGAAATGCATGTTTTATTGTTTATAAACATGAGATGCTGATTCTCTAAAATACTGCATGCGATATTTCAGGACATCTACACGTTTTATATCCAGCAGCATAATAGAGGCCCAATACTGTGGAACCCCCTATGCATAATCCGAGGGAAAATGCAGTACTCCTATTTAGGACCGTTATTTGCTCTTCTGCCTCTAGTAGAATTTATGTTTCATGCCTCACGCCTCTAAGGTCGCAAGAGGTTTTTTGGGGATTAATGTTAGATGATAACAGTGCAATTGACAGCACTTCATGCATAGCTAGAGTTAGAATTCCATATATACAATTACCTGGAATAGTAGTCCCTCCTACGACATGACTACATTTATTTATTTATTTATATTTGCATTTGTTACAGCACACAAACCCTCGGGTATCTAGGCGCTAGTTACATTAAGGTAAAAGAGGAAGGGAGGGGGAAGTGGGGAGTTGTAGTGGTAGGATGGAAGAGTCATCGAAGAGCAAAGTTAGTTGAACAACCAAGTCTTTACGTTTCTGCGGAAGGTCCAGTAGGACTGTTTGTTTCTCAGTGCTGGTGGTAGATTATTCCAGGGTTTGGCGGCCATGACTTGGGAGCTCTTGTCCCCTTCTGAGAGGCGATTGAAGTTGGGGATCTTCAGGAAGTGAGATTTCGATGATCTAAGAGTTTTGCAGGGGGCGTATTTCTCCACGCAGCATGAGAGGTAGGTCGGGCAGTCTTGGAGAGACATTGGTGGACCAGGGACAGTGTTTTGAACTTCATTATTTCCCTGATGGGCAACCAGTGTGCATCTCTCCTGGCTTTAGAAATATGATCAGATTCGGAGAACCCAACGGCCACTCAGAGAGCATTGTTCTGAATCGTCTGCAGTTTGTTCAGGTTACGTTCAGAAGTACCGGTAAATAAGGCGTTACAGTAATCGAGTTTGGTTCCTGTGATAGCTCTTGCAATTGTTAGGCGGTTGGGAGTGGAGAGGAAGGGTCTGCTGGCATGAAGCAGTTTAGCTGTGTAAGCCGCCGCTGAGGCGATCGAGTTCACTTGGCATGAAAGGTTGAGATTGGCATCCAGGTGGACGCCAAGAGTTTTGGCTGTGGAAGAGGTGGGGATGCGGTTCCCATTGATGATAAAGTCCTTGTATTCTTGGTCCATGTTGCGAAGTGTGGAGTTGGAGCCGACAATAAGGATTTCGGTTTTGTTGTCTTTGAGGCAGTGTAGATGGGTGATTTACAATGCACGCTTTGCAAGTCTCACACACCGATCCTTTCTAGAACGGGTGTTTCACGGATAAATTGCAGGAACATACAGTAAATTACTGCCAGGCTGAAATTAGGTCATCCAATCTTCGCCTAGGAGCAAGGCCCCCTTGCCAAATAGGAACTCACTTTGGTGATCAATGTATTGGAGGCATGGTGTAGAGATATTGACTTGGGAACCTACATGTTGTGGGATCCAACCTAGAACCTAACATCATGCTCTGTTTATGTTCCTTCAGTCTGTCAGGTTCCATGAGATGTACTCTGTGTGGGAGAGAGGTTCAACACTTCTTGTTCCGTGTCTAAAAAATGGGATTGGACATATTTGGTGATCTCCGATTCGTTATGTGAAGGACTTATATAGAAACTATTCCTAGTTTCACTGACTCGTTAGCGAATCACCTTCCAATTTCTCTAAACATTTTCAGTCATTGCATCTCAAGAGGGTAAGCTTAGAAGCACTTCCCAGTGTGTAATCGGATTCCTTCGTCTGTTTTCCTTATGTTGCAGGCACCCCTAATCTTTAATTTAATTACATTGTGAATGTAAGCTGTGACCATTGCTAAACGTTTTTTATTTCATACATCTTTTACGCAATCTTTCAATCTTTTGTGAAACGTAAATAGTTTACAATGTAGCTGGTTGAACATCATTGTTTACGTAGCTTTACGCTTTACATGTCTCATCAATAGTGTTTCTGAAGTGAGTAAATATTCATTGTTGTATTCCTTTAACGCAAATCTTAGAAATACAAACGCTTAACATAAGGTGACTTTTCACCCAGAAAAGCTCATTCAATCCTGGCTTAAAGAAAATCTGGAAGAATTCTTTTATGATTATATGTCAGCAGGTTTTGCTTTTGGTATGGTTTAGAATGTGGATTTTTGAGTTAGTTCAAACAAATATACATTGCAATCCCTGCCTTATTAGGAGGTCGGTCAACACAGCTGCCTTCTTGTAAATTGGGATGGGCAAGGTACCAACCTCCTCCCTCTCTGTCTGAGCAGGGAAAGACAAGGCATGCATGGCTCAGTTCCCTGGCAGTGCTAAGCCTCATTCTACGTGGATTACACGGGATTACCTTCACAGGCCATGCCAATGCCATGCATTATGGACCTTCCCAAACAAATCAATTTGGATGAAATGTTTACCCCTGCCCTGCCCATCCAGTGCAGCGCGATCTAGCCCACTTGGCATTGTTCGTATTTCTGACGGTAAACACTGCCGTTTCTAGCACACACTTGCATTGTTCCCATTGATATGATCCATCACATTATTCGGAAGACAACCAGGTGGGGCGATCAGTGACGTCACATGCGATGTGCTTAGCAATCCTTATTGCCCGCCGTCCTGCTCCCCATGGTTAGCTCCCCTGCTCCCCATGATTAGCTCCCCTGCTCCCCATGGTTAGCTCCCCAGCTCCCCATGCTGCTCCCCATGGTTAGCTCGCCTGCTCCCCATGGTTACCTCCGCAGCTCCCCATGCTACTCCCCATGGTTAGCTCCCCTGCTCCCCATGGTTAGCTCCACTGCTCCCCATGGTTCGCTCCCCTGCTCCTCATGCTGCTCCCCATGGTTAGCTCCCCTGCCCCCCCTGGTTAGCGCCCCTGCTCCCCATGGTTAGCTCCCCTGCTCCCCATGCTATTCCCCATGGTTAGCTCTCATGCTCAGCATGGTTAGCTCCCCTGCTCCCTATGCTGCTCCCCATGGTCAGCTCCCCTGCTCCCCATGGTTAGCTCCACTGCTCCCCATGGTTCGCTCCCCTGCTCCTCATGCTGCTCCCCATGGTTAGCTCCCCTGCTCCCCTGGTTAGCGCCCCTGCTCCCCATGGTTAGCTCCCCTGCTCCCCATGCTGCTCCCCATAGTTAGCTCCCCTGCTCCCCTTGGTTAGCTCCGCATGGTTAGCTCCCCTGCTCCCCATGGTTAGCTCCCCTGCTCCCCATGATTAGCTCCCCTGCTCCCCATGGTTAGCTCCCCAGCTCCCCATGCTGCTCCCCATGGTTAGCTCCCCTGCTCCCCATGGTCACCTCCCCAGCTCCCCATGCTACTCCCCATGGTTAGCTCTCATGCTCCCCATGGTTAGCTCCCCTGCTCCCTATGCTGCTCCCCATGGTCAGCTCCCCTGCTCCCCATGGTTAGCTCCAGTGCTCCCCATGGTTCGCTCCCCTGCTCCTCATGCTGCTCCCCATGGTTAGCTCCCCTGCTCCCCCTGGTTAGCTCCCCTGCTCCCCCTGGTTAGCGCCCCTGCTCCCCATGGTTAGCTCCCCTGCTCCCCATGCTGCTCCCCATAGTTGGCTCTCCTGCTCCCCTTGGTTAGCTCCCCTGCTCCCCATGGTTGCTCTCCTGCGCTCCCCTGGTCCCCATGGTTAGATCTCCACTTGCTCTCTTGTATTTCTGGGCCCCTCCCCGCGCAACTCCTAAAATGCCCTGTTGATTCCCGAAGCTAGGTCCGTGCTGAGTAAATATTATAATAATGATAGCAATGATACCTGATGCCCTTAATGACGACGTCGTCAGATAGGTAAGCATGGCGTGTTCATCCTTCATGCTCTCTTTTCTAGGCATTTCTGTTCGTGGGTTACACTGCTTCATATGTGCATTTCCCACAGCTGTGGCTGCACGTCTTTCACGTTTGTTATGATTTCTGGTATGAACTGTGTCATTACTGTATGTTTTTTTCTCAATAACCTTCACTTCTTTTTAATTAAAAAAAATAACTTTCCCAGCTGCTAGATTTAGTAATATTTGCCCTGCTCCTGCTCTGTCACATTGCTTTAAATGCAGCACAATCATGATTAAACAAACACCTGTCTCTGGAGTATGGAACAGAACATTACTCTGCCATTTTGTCAGTCTGCATGTGAAAATGTGTACGGGCATGCACGAGTGCATTCGCAGGTGACAGCAAATATGTTTTTAATAAGTTAATATGAATTGCAAATGAAAACTGTCCAGGGAGGGGGCTATGTGTATTGCATAAGTACAGAAGCGCACACTCAGCCATACTCGCAGTGACGCATACTGTGTGTTCCACCCATTGCAACCCAGTCGTTATCACAATTTTCCAGAAACATTTTAGTATTTCCCATCGCGATATACAGTCACACCGATTAACACACTTACACTGCAGAAAGTCGGTCAGGTGCTACAAGTGGGTCTGGTTCACGTGACCTCTGCCTCTCCAACTTGCTAATTACTGCTGATCTTCTGGGGTGCTTTTTGCCTCCCTCTTGCCCTTTCTTGCCCTTCTTAAGCTGCCTCCAATCCTCTATCTTTGTATTTGGTCAGCAGGTGCAAGTGGCTATAGGTAGCGTGACCTCTGCCATGCCGAGCTACTAATCACTGTTAATCTTTTTTGACTACCTCGTCCTTTTCTTTCCCTTCGTAAAACTTAGTTCTAGGGCATCTCTGGCGTCCTAAGTGAGTCATGGAAAGGACCTTTTTGGGTCCTGGAAAGGGGTTTAGCCCCTGCTCAATGCATTCATGTAGGCCAACTGTATGTCATCACACCTCAATAACAGCTTCCCAATCCCACCTTCCAAAACACACACATGCAAATACCTCCTCTGGACCCCGCTCCCACACACTTCCAACCCACGGAGCATCCGCATCAGACTGAACACCACCCACCACACATGCAAACTCATGCTTATCAGTGCTCACTGCTGTACTACATGCTGAAGCCATTGCTAACCTCATCGCCACTCACAACCTAGATGCACCCTTTATCACAGAGACCCAGCTCAACCCAACCTGCACACAGATTCTACATATCAGGCTACAGCATCCAACAGAGGTGCTGCAAAGGGGGAAGACTAGTGGATGCCTTGCTTTTATTGGCAAGACACCATGGACATGCACATTCCAGGAGCACACCACACCCACATTTATGTAACACCTCAACTGCCACTTACTGCTCATGAGTGCTTGGAGAGCTACCTTCCCCCTAATATACTGATGAACCCAAACCAACAAGGCCTTTCTCAATGAAATCACAGACCTAGTCACAACAGCATCTATTAACAACAAAACCAAAATCTTCCTTGGAGACTGTTACCTTCTCAGGATTCAAGCCACAAAGAATACCAGTGATTCTTCTCAAACAGCTCAACACCATGCACATCAAGGGTGGTCGGTCATTTTTTCGAAAAAATAATGTCGAATGACAATTTTTTTAAAAAAATGTCAACAAAAAAAATGTCGAATTCCGTTTTTTAAAATTATATATTTATTTTGGGGTTCGGGATAAAAAAAAATGGGTAAAACAAAAAAAAAATTTAAAAAAGGGGGGTTAAGGGTGAACCCCCCCATTTCGAAAATAAAATGCATTAAAAAATAAATTCGACATTTTTTTTTTCGACATTTATTTTTCAAAAAAATGACTTTCGACATTATTGGTTTCGAAATTATTACTATAAACCCACATCAAGAAACCTGTTCCAGAACCAACCCACAACAAAGGCAAAACACTCAACTGGCATTCAACATCTCCTCAGTGATCATATGTCTTCCACCACTATCCTTGGACTGGATAGACACAGAAACTTCCCTGATCTTTGAAGAACTTCTGCATGGGTGCACTACAAGGAAACCTCATCACTTGACCTCCACATCTCACCCCTCAGAGAATGTCATCCCCCAGCTGAGTGCACTAAAGCACACCCTAACTGAGACCAACACCAAGCACCATTGAAACTTTACCTCAACAAACCTTGGTACACATAGGGACTCATTGACAGTGAGTGCGCCGTCTGCAGACAAGCAATGTCCTGGAGAAAATCCCACCAACAAGGTGATCTCATCTCCCTCAGAACCACATGTTCAACATACAGTACACTCATCACCAAAGCCAAAGCAAACTACTACAACACAGCCATCACTGATGCAGCCAACAGGAGCCGAGTAATCTTCCAAGCTGTGAAACACTGCATCAACTCCCTGCGCGATACAGCAATCCACTGACAAATTCAATGCCAGCAATAACTGCTTCACAGACAAGTTAAGATAGACAAAATACGTCAAAACATTGGCAGCTCCAAACACACCACAGATGCCCCATCAATACCAACCCACAACATTTGAGGATAAACTGAAATTAGCACAATTACTCCAGAAGAGCTGCCCAACACACTTGCAGCTCACAAACACCTCACCTACAAAACAACATCCTCCCCTTCTTCCATTGTGAAGGTTAATGCAACTGGCGCCTGCACACCGTCATCAACGCATCCCTCACACAACACACCATTGATTTAAAAAAAATGGGTCTGATCTTCTCCCTGCTAAAGATACCCACACTCAATCTGGGTGATGTGGCTAACTATCACCCCAAGCACATTTACCCTTGTTAGGCAAAGTGATTGAGAACACAGTTGTATTAAAGGATCACTCATAAGAATTCACTACAGGACTACCAATCCAGTTACTGATCATGATGCTGCACAGAGACTGACACCATCCAAGTTAGGGATGACGCTCTATACATCGTGGACAAAATTGATCCTTGCTTAATCATCCTATTTGACCTCTATGATGCCTTTGATATCGTTCAACATAAAGCCCTGCATAACGTCCTCATCATGCGCTTTGGCTTCCACCAAACAGCCCTGTAGTGGTTGCTTCCTAGAAACCAACTCTTCTAATTGACTCCCAACAGATCCCAGTGCTGTCCAGTAGCCAGCTGAGTTCCACAAGTTTCCATCCCATCCTAGTCACCTTCAACCTCTGGGGAACTTCTGGGGGTACTGCTTTCCAACACCTACATCAAAATACTCCAATATGGAGATGACATGCAGCTTTACCTAAAGATCAATTGCATCAACAGCATCCAAAGTGGTATCCGGTCAATCCATCGAACACCATAGCCTCGAACACCAGAGCATCGAATTATAAGCAACGAAATGCCATTCCATCAAATGAACATTTCGGTGCACATAATTCGATGGTAGTATCGAAATGGTTAGGGTTTGGGTTTGGGTTAGGGTTAGGGGTTAGGGTAGGGCTAGGGTTAGATTAAGGGTTACAGTAGGGTTATGGTTGGGGCTAGGGTTAGATTAAGGGTTAGGGTTGGGGCTAGGGTTAGATTAAGGGTTATATTAGGGTTAGGGTTGGGAGGTGGGCATGGGGGTTGGGGTGACCCCCCAATATACAGCAACAAAAAAATCAAAACGTTACCAGGAGCTGGCCAGTGCCGAAATTTCACCAGTGGACAGTTCCATGTAACGTTTTAAAGTTACAGAAAACAGCATTGAAATGCTATCTTTTACATATAAAAGTGCCTTTCCATTGAAACCAGACCATTTATATTTTCGATGGACTGGTTTAGATGGAAAGGCACTTTTACATGTAAAAGATAGCCTGTCGATGCTTTGGCATTTGATTCTTTTTTTTGAATGGTTTAGTTTGACGATCCTTTTTTTTCTCTATGTAATCACTATAAACCTCCAATGCCTGTCCCAATTCCAAGTGTGGATGTCAAGTGCCTACCTGAAGCTCAACCAAACAAATACTGAATTAATTCTCCCTGGAAAACCCATCAAGCATGCCCACATCCAGAACTGGCTGTTTGATATAAATCGCAAACGATTCATGCCTTATCTTTTCCCCAGGGCAACAACTCTCTGCTTTACTATAGACTGTGATCTCACTTTCTAACACAGATTGGCAAAAAGGTTCAAGCAACCTGGCACCAACTTGCACCCCTCCACAAATGCAAGCCTTCCATCCCTGCCCTAAGTTTCATAACTGTTGTACAAGCTTTGGTCATCATCCACCTGGGAATGGCACTAGAAGGAATCCAGATTGCCCCCTTACCCCCTCTGAAATCTGTTGGCATGCTGAAGCATGCTTCATCACAAAGTGAGATAATTGAACCACATCACAGCATCCTCAAGGAGCTTCACTGGCTATCCCCTGGAGCATGCATCCTGTGCAAGACAGCCTGCATCCCCAACAAAGCAGTCAGCACAAAACACCACTCTACCTGGCCAAGAGACTCACCATCCCTGGAGGACAGTGCAGCCTCAGAAGCCATGACATCATCAGACTGAGATAAAAAAGAACTTCAAAATGGGAAAACAGTAAAGAGGCCTTTCCTGTTAAGCACCCTCTCTCTGAGATATGTTACTAATGCAGATAAGAAGGGTGTCCTCCATCTCAAACTTCTGAAAAGACAGGGTGAGCCTACTCTTCCAAGAACATTTTGCCCACTGCTGACCGCCCCAGTCATCCCTACATCTCACCCTCTGGCGGTGCCTCCCTCTTCTGCTCGCCCTATTCCCCTCAGCTTCTGTGCTACTCCAGCCCTTTACTTGTAACCCTCTAGGCGTATACCCTATGTACAGCACTCTGTTGTTTCCCAGCCAGATGTGTGCTTCATACAAACCTATGTATACATAAATACATGCACACATCATATGCACACTGCACCGTCCAGCGTGATACCCTGCACACACAGCAATATGTCAAATACGCGTTATTGCAAACCCGTGGTCTGCACTGGGAACTTGCTGCATGCTCACATTGTAATGCTCTAAGATAATGCACACATGGAACGTAACAGCCAATGCCTTTAAACATCTCCAGTGGAATGTGTGTGGTTATGCACATGAGACAACCTCCAACCTCTAGGCAGACAGTCAGATTCAGAGATGATCACCACAGCAGTGCTTAGGGGCCTTCAGGCTTCCAACTGTAGGCATATACAATAGGCCCATGCCAGTCTCTAGAGGGGCTTCTGTAAGAACATCCTTATCATGTGGAGCACACAGTAAGACCACCCAAAGCCTCTAGGGACCTACATTTACAGCATATTGGGGCCTACAGTAACAGGATCCACAGAATGTATAGGTGTACAGTACACATATCATCAGCCTGTAGGGCTCCACAGTAAGAACATCCCTAGCCTTTTAGGCCCTACTTTAAGAACATCCCTAGCATTTTGGGTGAGACAAACTCTGGGGGCTAGGGGCAGCCACCAGCTACGTGATGCCACACCTGGATCTGATATGGGGGAGTGCTCAGAGCTCCCTCGGTTTTCCTTTAAGCGCCTCATCTCCCGCTCCACAGTTGTCCTTACACAGAAGCAGTCTGTTATATTGAGGTACCTTGATTTGCCCAAGATTACACAGCATGGCCAAGCAGAGGATTAAATGCCAGGCCACTGGCAGAAGGTTCACCAACTTAGGTACTAGATCCCAGGAAGTGGAAGCTTGCTGTTCCCTATGGAAAACACTATGTTTCCCAACAATGAATAGCCCTGAAAGGCCAGAAGGACCGGGTAGTGTGGCTATCACTGAAGGCTGCTGGGGCAGGTGCTGAGCCCCAGCACAGATGGGGCACCACACCACATCCCATTGCTAGTACGCGTATCCTTCTACTCCCACTTTGGCAGTGCCTCTGTCACTACATTTCTGCACTCATCCTAGATCAGAATAGCAAACATTTTCTGTAAGTACCTTGACTTCAATGGCAATGCCTGGCATGTGTCGCAATAGATAGCATGTGATGCAAGAGACTGGAATGTGATGGCAATACTTGCCATGTGTGATAGATATCCTTGCCTTATGATGTGACCGTCTATCGTGTGATCCAAATGCCTTACATGTTCGGATTATCAGATCAATGTATTGAGTGGAGAGACCTGGCATGTAATACACACCTGGTGCTTCATGGCAATACCTGGTACATGACGTGAGCACCTGGGCATGTGATTGGAATGCTTGGCATATGATGTGTAAATATTGCATTTGCGGGCCATCACAGGCATGCAGCCAGAGTGCATGCGACCTGATGGCACTGCATGCAATGGGATGCAAGTAACCTGACTTTTGATGGCAATGCGTGGCACAGGAGGCCAGTATCTGCCATTGGATGATAATGTGAGTACCTGGCATTTAGAGAGAATACTTGACATGTGACGACATGAGGGCCTGGGCATTTTATGGAAATACCTGACAACACCAAAAAACAAATGTAAAGTACAAAAGCAATCTGTTGGCTTTGCTACTGGTTGTTCATGCAGGCAGGGCACATGTTGGCTGACGGAAATGTTCCATTGCTATCAAGGAATGTATGTTTGCAGATTGAGTCTAGTGTGCAGGGTATGGTCGACACAACTGTAGTACACCTTGAACTTTTTGATTTCCTTTGGACCTAAAAGCTGTGGTAAAGATGAATTTATGTGTTTGACTTTATTTAAATAAAGGTCATTGAGGCAAGAGGGACATTATTGCTGCATGTGGGAAACAAGCACCACAACATTCAGGCCGACGGGGTGGGGGAGGGGCAACAGAAGAGATGAAAGCAAACATGGCTCCAGGCCATGCTTTGAATTATATTTTGGGTTTCTGTTTTGTTTTCTTGGATGAAGGTGCCAGCCTTTGTACTGAAGCTTGGAATGGGGTACTTGCTCCACGTGCAGCATCCAGTTATGAAACCTTCATACACATAGTAAGCTCATTTAAAAAGGCCCTGGGCAGACACAGGCATCAATAGGACTGATTATCCAGAGCAACGCTGCAGAATATGCAGGGGTTATTATGCGGAGAACACAACCACATTGTCAGACTGGAATGGATAAGTGGCATTATTGGGCCTTTGAATTTGGTGTTTTGATGGAACAAGAAGAGGGGGATTCTGGGCTTGGCAGCTTCAGGTGCTTTTCCCTTAGCGTCGTGTGAATGGGAGTGTTAGAGGATTTCCTTTGTTGTCCTTTGAATTGGCTGTCATCACCCCAAGTTTATCGGCGGTTTCTGGAAGGATTAGGCCTCTCTCAAAGGCTTCCAGCAGAGGCAGATCTCTCCTCTCCTGGAGGCTTCTGGCAGGTACCAGCACATATCACAGACTCTAGAAGCTGTACAGGGAGTATCTGCCATGGGCTTCTCATAGGGCACCAACCTGGCAAGCTTCTTGCAAGCGTACTCTCCTCTAGCAGGTTTCTCGAAGGGGTAGGGATAGTATCTGCCAGAGGCTTCTCACAGAGAGCCTATGTGCCAAGCTTCTGGCAAGTGTACGACCCTCTTTCAGGCTTCTGGAAGGTGTAAGGATAGTATCTGCTACAGGCTTCTCACAGGGAGCCTACCTGGCAAGCTTCTGGCAAGTGTACGACCCTCTTTCAGGCTTCTGGAAGGTGTAGGGATAGTATCTGCTACAGGCTTCTCACAGGGAAACTACTTGCCAAGCTCCTGGCAAGTGTACGCTCCTCTCTAGCAGGCTTCTGGAAGGTGTAGGGATAGTATCTGCCACAAGCTTTTCACAGGGAGCCTACCTGGCAAGCTTCTGGCAAGTGTATGCTCCTCTCTAGCAGGCTTCTGGAAGGTGTAGGGATAGTATCTGCCACAAGCTTTTCACAGGGAGCCTACCTGGCAAGCTTCTGGCAAGTGTACGCTCCTCTCTAGCAGGCTTCTGGAAGGTGTAGGGATAGTATCTGCCACAAGCTTTTCACAGGGAGCCTACCTGGCAAGCTTCTGGCAAGTGTACGCTCCTCTCTAGCAGGCTTCTGGAAGGTGTAAGGATAGTATCTGCTACAGGCTTCTCACAGGGAGCCTACCTGGCAAGCTTCTGGCAAGTGTACGACCCTCTTTCAGGCTTCTGAAAGGTGAAGGGATAGTATCTGCCACAGGCTTCTCACAGAGAGCCTATCTGGCAAGCTTATAGCAAGTGTACGCTCCTCTCTAGCAGGCTTCTGGAAGGTGTAGGGATAGTATCTGCCACAAGCTTTTCACAGGTAGCCTACCTGGCAAGCTTCTGGCAAGTGTACGCTCCTCTCTAGCAGGCTTCTGGAAGGTGTAGGGATAGTATCTGCTACAGGCTTCTCACAGAGAGCTTACCTGGCAAGCTTCTGGCAAGTGTACGCTCCTCTCTAGCAGGCTTCTGGAAGGTGTAGGGATAGTATCTGCCACAGGCTTCTCACAGAGAGCTTACCTGCCAAGCATCTGGCAAGTGAGGTTTCTATTAGTTCAGGCTCCTCTCTTAGGGGTCTGATGGGGTTAGACCTCTGCCACGGACTTCTCTTTGAGGTAGGCCTCTTTCACCTCTGTTTATAATAGGTGTAGGTCTCGGTCAAACGCTTGTGATGGCTGTAGGGCAATATCCCCTCCGCAACAGGTTTTTAATAGGTGCAGACCTCTCTCACATACATGTGATGGGTGTAGATGTATGTAGCAGGCTTCCATCAAGTGTAGGCCTCTCACAGGCCTATGATGGGTCTAGAGCTCTTTCAATTCTGTTACAGCAGACCCCTTTCTCTCTGCAGGCTGTCATTCCCCTACTGGGCCTGCTTTGCCTATCACTAGGGGGGCAGGGTAGGCAACGGGATCCAAGACAACACCACACTGTCACTGTTGGCATGAAAAGAACACGTAGGCAGTACTGATATACTTTATTTGCCAGGGCCCCTGCCAGGTAGCAGCTTATATCTCCATCTACCGGTTTAGTTGGCGTAAGAAGGGACTGCCATTCTCAAACGGGATGGTGCCGTTACCACTTCCTGCAGAAGAAACCACTGCCATGAAGGGGTGCCCAGGCCCCACCCGTTACACTTTTCTAGTAGATGTAGGCCTAGATGTAGGCCTGGCACATAGTCTTGTGATGAACGCAGGCCTCTGTAGCAGGTTTTCAAGCCCTCTCTGAAAGGATTCGGTGGGTGTAGGGCTCTTTCGCCTGTCACAGGCTTCTGACCCTTGTACGCATTTCTCAAAAGCTTCGATCACGTGTGCCTTTTGTTACTTGCATCATTCTAGGGGACAACGGCCTCTTCAAAGCACGTGTGCTGTGTCTGCAGGGTGTTGGGCTTGCTTGCCGCCTTCTGGCACATGCACACCTGCTAGCAGCTTTCCGTGCGCCTAGGCCTCTGCCGCAGACCTGTACCATGTGTATGCTTCTCTCATTCTTATGCCAGTCAGGGGCCTTTATTGTAAGCAGCTGAAGGCAGGCGACGGCCCCGCTCTCGCCTTTCACACGGGCCTTGCAAAGCGCAGGCCTCTCTCGCCTCCCTTTCAAGCTGCTGGCAGGTGTAAGCTTTCTCTGGCAAGCACTGCACTCCTGGCTGCAGGATCCCCCGCCGGTCTCAGCGTCTGGGGGACCGCGCGCACCTGTGGGGCCTTGAGTGCTGCTGCAGGGGCAGATTTAAGGTGGAATGAATGATACCCAGGGAGCCCCGCCTTCTTTCTCATCACGGCAACAGGTGGGAGCGAAGCTCCAGGAGGAGGCCGGATGTGAGAAGCAGATCCGCGTTAGGATCAGCCACTCGGTGAATGATGATACCTGTATCCCCGAGCTGCCCAGGTGGGGTAGTGCACCTGCGCGACCGGTAGACTGTCAATCATCCCACCTCGCCAAATAGCTCCTCGAGGGCATGTTTAGCCAGATTTAATCCGAGAACACGCAGAAAATGGTTCTGCACGGGGCTCCAAGTGACGTGTCCAAGAGCACACAAAGCTTCAGTGGGGATGTGGGACTGAACCCGCAAGAACAACAGGTTAGAGTGCCGCTCCTTCCCTGCTTCAAGGAGGAAGCGGGCGCCAGTATTTCTTGTTGGGCTTCATTGTATGAGCAAGATACAAACCAAACAAACGTTTCATAAACGAAGTTTTTGTGTATAGGACTGCTGCCAGCATTTTCAGAAGAATTGTGAATTGTGATTTTTAATAATTGTTCTTGAGGAATTATGCATGGGTGCATTGCATTACACGAATTGCGATTTCTTGTGGCATTTTTGAAACTTTATACCTGTGAGTTGAAGTATATATGTGTTCCCGTATGGTGTGCTCTTGTTTACTCAACACATTTTTTATAGAATAAGAAAGTTGTTTCATGAATTTATTACATATGCACATTTTTTTCTATAATACTCCTTTCCTGCTTCAACCTCACATCTCTCTGCACCATCTGATTTGATTGCCTCCACTCCGTGCCGCCCCCCACAGTCCCTCTCCTCTCTGATCCGGGAAGCTGAGACCCTTAACACAGAATGCTCATTATTACAGTTTTGCTGCCACAGTCGATCCGGGGCAAAAACCAGACTGGGTACCAAAAAACAGCCCGCATTCACAAATCACAATTCGCCACTTTTCATGGCAAACTGTCTTGAGTAGTGTCCAGACACACATTCCTGGGGAAATGTGAGAGAAATGGTGCACTTTAAAGCACATTGGCCCGATAGCAATGATTGCAGGCAGAGAACACTGAGTAATGGCCCCCCACGTGCCGTTTTGGGCATTGCCCCTCGGGCATTGCCCTCTGGGACAGTCCAAGTCTGTTTGCTTCCACCTCACAATCGCACGCATCCCTTCAGTCTTCTATTGCCCCTCCCTCCCCCGCACAAACACAAATGCAGGAAACTGCCCCCCCTCCTAATGAGGATGATATGATATTTTATTGGTATCGCACCCATATGCAAGTGTATCAGAGGACCACAAGGCAAGGAAGGGGAACAAGGGAGGACAAAACAACGATATTACTAGGCCCAGTGACATTGAGAACGTGCAAGTGCATGGGAGAGGGAAGGGGGAAAGTGTGAAGGGCAGTGGGGGAGTGAAAAGTGCTGAACACGTGATAGAACAACAACAGGTAGTGCTGCCAGCAGGTGATAAGTGCACGAATAAGGGGAAGATAAGGGGAAGACAACATACGTGCTGGAAGGGGACTGTAGGGTTGCAGGTACAGACCCAAGTGCAGGGGTTGCCAGGAGGCAGTGCGGGTGTGTGGCTGGGAGGGCAGGTTTCTAAGCCCGAAATCAAAGGGTAAACAGGTGCATGATGCCTAAGCAGAACAGATTAGCAGGGGAGAGGAAGAGTGAAAGCAGAAGCGAAGAGGAAGGTTTTGAGGTGCTTCCTGAACCGAAGATGGTTCTCCTCACATTTCAGGGAGGCAGGGAGGCTGTTCAAGAGGGAGGCCCCAGCCGAGGAAAGGGATCTGCCCCCAACTCGTTGCTTTGAGAAGCGACTGGCCCTGAGGGAGTTGGAGGTGAAGGAGCGAAAGAGCTTGAGTGGGAATGTATTTACGGAGGGAGAGTTGTAGGTATTGTGGACCCAGGCCCTAGAAAGCCTTGTGGACAATGCAAAGGGTCTTGAATTTACTCCTTGCAGCCACTGGGAGCCAGTGCAGAGATTTCAGTGCTGGAGAGATACGATCCCTGGGCTTGAGGCCAAGGACAAGTCTCACAGTCCTGTTTTGGATGAGTTGCAGAGGGCGGAGAGTAGAAGCGGGCAGATTTAGAAAGAGGATGTTGCAGTAGTCCAGCCTAGAGAGAACCAGAGCTCTGGAGACATTGAGCTTCTGGGGGAAGGAGCGGAAAGGAAGTATACCTCTGAGGAGGTGCAGTTGGTAGTTAGTCTTTTTTGAGACATCAGATGTGAGGAGAGAAGGAGAGTGTGGAGTTGAAGGTGACCCTGAGATAAAAGGAGTATCAATTTGGATTAGGAAGTAGTAATTGTATATACAAATGTTCTATGGAAAGTGATTTAGTGATCTCGCTATACATATAACCGATTATTATAATGAGTATTACAGATGGATTATGCCTATCATGCAAAGTCACAATGCAGCTGTAATGGGCATCCACAAATCTTCAGGAGGAGCTAGGAAATTGAAAATAAAAATCGAATAATAATAATGATTTTTCATGTTTTAGATAGCGCCAGTATCACCAGGAATCTAGTTTCAAGGCGCTTGGTAAACAATGCTACCAACCACCGTCAATATTATCCCCGTGTGATACTCAGTTCATCGACCTGAGAGGGTCGGAAAGTCACATTGTGTAGCCATCGAAAGAAGAAGTAATGTCCGGCCCACAATGGACCATTAGCAACAACCTCAGTAACCCGCCGGGTATAAGACCTTGCGGAGGTCTGGGCCAGGAATGCTCCTCTTTGGGCCTAGTTACAAATCAAAGCCGGAAAACAAATGCTCCAAAGATGAGCTTAGAAAGGCCTAGAATGCTCCAATGGAGGGGTTATAATGAAAGACATTAAACTGCTTCAAAGAGAGAGCCAGCACAAGAAATGACAGTGAGAAGGAAACAGAGGGTGGAAGCTAGAGTCTCCTCGGAAGAAATAAGGGTCCCAGAGGATGACCGCTCAGGAGAAGGTCTGATGCTGTATTATCATTTACAGATCACCCACAAGTTAACGTCTGTCAGTTTAAGCACGTGTGGCCTTTTCTCCCCACACACATGGCAATGGTCTGTTGTTTGTGGGATCCGATGAGCTGGTCAGGGGGTTCATTTTATGCAAAAGTGCTACCTTCTACATGTCAGGATACTACAATGTGTGGGACCCGCGAGGCCCGAAGTGTGAGCAAACTAAACTGTTGGAGTCGCATATCACAACCACCTCGCCGATGGTCCAAAAATGCTGCTAGCCCACTGCATGCAGTCAAAAACACTGTGAATGCCCCCTGTAAAAAATATTTGGTCGAAATTATAGATTTTACACTAGGTGGACATCTCCAATCTAAGATCCCCTGTTGATGTAGAGCCACCCCACAATTGCGGGTAAGAAAAAAGCGCTGTGATTAAAACTCAAGAACATTTTAATGAGATCCAGACAAAGGTGGGTTCTATCTTTATAACAAGGAAGGCAATATTGCACTTTCACAAAGCCCAACACACTGACCTCCTCTCCTTACAGAGAGACTAGCCTGAACTGCACAATTGTGTATAGACCAGAAGGCAGCCAGAGTTCTCTCACACACAGTCCAACGAAATTGCTGCTCTCACGCAGTACAAGTGCCAGGATGACGATGCTCAAGGAACAGCTAGCTATTCCTGAAGCTGTTCTCATGGTTCTGACTACAACAGAATGGATAGTGGATATAGGCTTCGGCATTTGAATACATACTCCAGGACGGCATGGGCGTCTAACAAGAACACTAAGCAATTTTATTTTATTTTATTTATTTGCATTTTTAAAGCGCCCACACAGCCCACGGGGCATCGAGGCACTGTTACAGGAATTGCTTGTTTTAGTTGCGTAGTTGTTTGTCTTAGGTGCGTATTTATAACATGCTTAAATACCCAGAGGTATCTAAGCACGGACCCGGGATCGAACCTGTGCTGCTTCCTGTCATCTTGCTTCCAAGGAGACCACGCTGCTAAGCTATGGGACATCAGTAATCATCTGGCGAAGATACAGGTATGGACATTGAAAGGAGAAGCGTTGAAGCACGGTATCCAGTTAAAATTTCGAATGAACAATTTCGAATGCCTTTTTGTCGAAAAAAAAGTTAAAAAAAATGTCGAATATATATTTTTTTATTTTATATGTTTTTTGGGTTTAGTTAGTAAAAAAGGGTCAATAAAAAAAACAGGGGTGGAGGGAACCCCCCTATTAAAAAAAATAATAATAATACCAAAAAAAATCGACATTTATTTTCGGCATTTTTCATTCGAGAAAAAGGCATTCGAAAATGTCACTATAAACCTTGAAGCACTACTCTATAGCCCTAACTGCTGCCTATGCACACGACGTTGGCCAATGACAGGAAGAGATTGAGTACTATGTGGCAGCCATGATAGATTAGGAAGGCATTCCAGCATCCATCACTTTGAACATCACAGAATAGATAAACAAAAACAATGGACCAGAACCTGCCAACTAATTTACTGACCATTCTTCAAATAACTGGGGTTCCCAGGCATTACAGTACATGAGGCTGCAGACCTTCTGGGGTGAAGCATGACGCACCCACTATCCCTTTCATGCGTGATCACCAGTCTCTGTAGTGCCTTCTCATGTGTCCGGTTGGGGGAGTTGTTTCGCTATTGCCTCCTCCTCTTCTGCCACAAGAGTGGTTTTCTCAAGTCTCAACTACTTGCCCACTTGCCCACTGGCAGTTGTGTTCAAAAGATGGCATTAGATTTGATGTGCTTTTGTGTGGGTATTTTACAGCAGGAGAACTCTCACTGCTCGCATCTAAACCCACTCTTCAATAGTTCCCTGCCACCATGTACTACCATTTTACCAAACCACTGTGCATCCATTTACAGTTTTAACATGTGGACATGTATTGTTTTGTCTTGTTAACTCTTGCTTTAATAATTGAACTGAGTTCCATGGTCCTAACGCCGCCCACACTCTGTGCAAAACTATCTCCTTCCCTTGTTTTATTGACCAGAAAACCTAATGATCAGACCAAAGAGGACCCTATCATGCCACCTGGCACGGTGCTGATTGACCACAAGCTACACGAAATCACAAGTTTGTTCACACAAGACTCCATGTTGATGCCCCGACACCGTTGTCAAAAAATAGTTTTATACAGACGTTAAAACACCACTTAAACACAGTAAACACAATCTTTTTAAATAGTAACATTCTATATTTTTATGTATTTTATTTATGTTATTTATTCATAGAGCGCCAAAGCTCACAAGCACCAGGGTGTTTACAAAAACACAAAGGACTAAGGAAAGACGGGACAAAACATTAACTAGCGCATGGATCATTTCCCAAGGCGTGGCGGCTCATGGAACCAGAACACAAGGAGATGAGATTATTCAAATAGCAAGGTTTTTATGCTGTTTTTGATAGCCACCAACAAAAGGGCATTACAATACTCCAAGCGTGGCATAACAATGGCTCTGACCAGAGTATGATCATTTTTAAGGGACAAGAGTGGTTAAGCACGTCTCAACAACTTGAGGTGGTACCGAGTGCAGTTGCCCGCTTTTTCTACATGTGCATCAAAGCACGAGACACCTCAGCATATACACCCAACGTCTTAACCTTATCCATCTTTGCAGTTTCCCTCAATGTACGTGTGGGGTATTCTGAACCGTATTTGGCTCTGGTCTTTGTAGATCCAAAAATCATCAGCTCCGTCTTGGTGCTGTTCAGACACATCCAATTTCTGGACATCCAACTTTTTACCAAGCCATAGATGTGATCTTGTCTGATCGAGTCAGCCTTATAGTCAGTGGTGGAGCCAGGGCGGGGGCAGGGCGGCTATCACCCCGCCGGACCCTTCATGGTGCCCAGTTCACCCCCCAGCCTCCCGCTGGCACCCTGTTAGCCTCTCCCCGTACCAAAATCTGCCTCTGCTACTGCATACAGTCTTCACTCAACTCCATAAGGTGTTGAGTATCGTCTGCGTAGTTTGTCCCTGAGTGGATAGAATGTCGCAGAGAGCTTAATTTATAGATTGAATAATGTAGGAGACAAACAAGTCCCTTGTGGGACACCGCAGTGTATTGACTCAGCTTCGGAGGAGGCATCACCCCAGCATACCCGTGAGTTCCTGTTACGCAAAAAGGAACAAATCCAGTTTCTGGTCTCCTTCCGAACACTCGCCCATAGTGGACAAAGTATCAAAAGCGGCTGACAGATCTAAAAGTATCAGCAGCCTAGACCTGCTTTCTTCCAGAACCTCAGGCATGCGCGTCTGGAGATCTAATAAGCCAGTTTCTGTTCCGTGATTTGCTCGGAAACTGTATTGTTTAGGATGTAAGATACCAAAGTCTTCAAGATGTTGTTGAAGCTGGGAGGTTGCTACCTTATCAATGGCTTTCAATAAAAAAAGAGTATTCGTAATGGGGCACAGGTTGTTGAGATCTCAAGGGTTCAAACCAGTTTTATTTTTACAGAGTGTAACCACAACCTGCTTTATGGTGTCGGGGACAGAACCATAGCTGAATGAGGTGTTGACAAAATGTGTCTAAAAAGGGGCAAAGCTGGAGAATTACTTAAAATTAGTTTAGCAGGAAAGCTCTATTACAATAAAAGAATCCTGAGCTGCCGCAGCAGCAGCAAAGAGCTCCACTGCCCCGACCACATCCACGCAAATGCTCTTCAAACTCCCTCTCTCAACACTTGCACAACACAGCACTGGACAGGATGGCCGAACTTAATGCCAAATTTTCCAACCTCACCTTCCACGCAACACCCGCTCCACGAGATTCCACCATGCCCCCCCATGATGCCTTCTTTCACCTCTGTTAACCCTATCTCGAGTGAGGAGTTCGTCAAACTATTCCCAGCTGCAGACCTTCCGTGTCCCTCCCTTTTACCCTTGTTTCGCCTTTTCTCCGCAAAGCAATCTTTGCCTCCACCTGTGACGGAGAACGGGTGAAGTCCATACTTAATGACTCCCTCACCACTGGCATCCTCCCAGAACCCTTCAAAATAGCACATGTCACCCCCCTTCTAAAGAGAGCATGCCTCGAGCCCTCCAGCCAATCAATTACAGACCCACCTCCAACACCCGATTCTTGGGGAAGCTCATTGACCGCTCTGCATACTCTCAGATCAACCTTTTTGTTGAATCAAACAACCACCTACACCGCACGCAGCCAGGCTTCCGACCGCGCCACGGAACAGAAACCACACTGATCTCGATTTGGAATGAACTCAGTCTCGGCAGACTCTGAAAGATGTGCAGCACTTGTTCTCCTTAATCTCTTAGCAGCATTTGACACCATTAACCACTCAATCATCCTTGACTGACTTCACTTCCTAGGAATGTGAGATTTGGCATTGAACTAGATTGCCTCTTTCCTCAACAACAGACATCAAATTACTTACCTCCCCCCTTTCCTTTCCATTCCACTGCACGCCCAGTGAACACAGGAGTACTCCATAGGACCTGCCTCTCACCTCTTCTCTTTAACCTCTACATGATTCCTCTGCCAGGGATCATCCGCTCGCTCAACCTCATCTGCTATAACTACGCTAACAACAACCAAATTATTCTGAAACTTCATGAATCGAGCTCCGATCCACGACTTGGCCTAGTAGCATGTCTCAGAGATATAGACTTATGGATGACAAGTAACCACCTCCTTCTGAACCCAGGGAAAACAGAGATCATGTGCAGCAATACAGCTCTACTCCCGCAACCATTCCCATGGCCCCCTTCCCTTAGCATCCCCCTCCCCACCTCCACCACAGTCAAAAGCCTTGGCTGCACAATGGACTAAGGCCTAACCCTGTCCCACCAGATCAATAATGTATCTAAATCCTGTCACTACCACCTTAGACTTCTGAGGCGCATCTTCCCTTACCTCACCTACCTTAACAGACTGGCTACAATTATGTCCATTGTCATGTCCAGGCTGGTCTATGCAAACTCTGTTTACTTGGGTGCACCGGCCTACCAACTCAATAAACTCCAAAGAATCAGTTGCCAGATTCCTTCTTGCATTGGGATGAAGGGATCACATCTCACCTGCTCTTCGCACCCTTCACTGGCTCCCAATTAGACAAAGGGCCACTTTTAAAATCTGATGCATTACCCACCGAACAGTGTACAAGGTGGGCCATATGTTCCTACAAGAAACGATTATGCCTTACCTCCCAAAACGCACCCTAAGGTAAAGCATGGACCTCCGGCTAGTGGTCTTAGCCTCCAATTCAGCTAGGATTGGAGGGTCCGCCTACTCAACCTTGGCACCAACACTCTGGAACTCACTGCCTCCTTACATTCCACACAAGACTTGTTCTTGGCCTCGAGCCCAGGGATCGTATCTATCCAGGACTGAAATCTCTGCACTGGCTTCCAGTGGCAGCAAGGATTAAGTTCAAAACCCTCTGCATTGTCCACAAGGCCTTCTGGAGCCTGGGGCCTCAATACCTCCAACTCTCTCTCTTCCTAAATATCTTCCTTCTCAAGCTCATCCGCCTCCAACTCACTCAGGGTCAGTCGCTTCTCCAAGCAACGAGTTGGTGGTAGATCTCTTTCTTCGGCTGGGGCCTTCCTCTAGAACAGCCTCCCTGCCTCCCTGAAACTTGAGGAGAACCATGCCCAGTTCTGGAAACACCTCAAGACCTTCCTCTTTGCTTCTGCTTTCTTGCCTCTTCTCCCCTGCTGAACTTCTGACTTGAACTCCTGACTGAAACTGCACTGGTCACCTGGCTACCCTCTGATCTTGGGCCCAGGTCCCCTCGCCCACCAGCTGCACACCTGCACTGCCTCCCTGGCAACCCCTGCACTTGGGGGCTGTTTCTGTATCCCCTCCAGCCCTTGACACTTGTGTGCACTTACTCCTGCACTTGCAACTTGCTGGCCGCACTTTTACCTATTGTTTATTTATTTTATTTATTCTTTACAGTTGATCCTATGAATTGCACTGACCCCTCTCCATTGCCCCCACACTTACCCTTTCCCCCCTCCCGTGCATGCACTTGTGCGATCTCATTGTAACCTGGCCTAGTAAGATTTTGGTCCTTGTCTCCCTCTGTTCCCCCTCTCTTGCCTCGTCGTGCCTTGAAACACTTGTGTATAGGCGCGTTATAAATGCCATATCATATCATAACCAAGATTACATAGCTTTCCATAAAGCACTGAAAACCTGGCTCTGTCCCTAAACCATGTAAGAGACCGCCTCGGGCCACTAAACCCTCCACCAATGGCCAGAATTTGGCTAGAACAGCATTATCACGGAATAGCAGGAACAGTCGGATCATGGAAGCCGGCTAGAATGGTATTATCACAGAAAGGTCACTTCACTTTTTCTTCGGCACCATCTCAGCCGGCAGCCCAAGATGCCTCCATAAGACAACGAAGCCCCTCAAAAGTTCAATCTGGATGCCGATCAGCGCAGGTAAGCCCAGCCGAGCTCTGTTTCAATTAATGTGTGGGGAAAAAATGAAGATTTCATGCAGAATCCATTCTGTTATTGCCATCTGGGCACCTTCAAGAAATTTCGTTTTTCGACTGGCACATAAACTTGTTTTGCTGCTCTTGTTACCACAGCAGCCAAGTGGGGTTGTGGAAGTCCGTTTTCAGGGGATACTCAAACATGGCTGACACCATGTCCCATATTGAAGTCCCTTGCCAGCCCGCCCCGCCTCCACTGTGATTGGCCTTCCTGCGGCCCAACACTAAGGACCCTTCCTGTGACTGTCCGGGCCTTTGAGGGCTTGGAGGGCACCCCATCTCCTCCCCCGCAGCACCTCATTCTCGACCACCTCCTTCATCATGGATCAGTCCCCCAGCATGCAGCCGGCTACTCTCCTGGAGCTTTGTCTTCCCATTGCAGAGCACCGCTGAGTTATGTTCTGACTACCTGATGTCTTTTCACTAACTCACCAATGTTCAATCGAGCTATGGCAGAGCCAATTTTCTGCTCTATATCTCCTATATTACATTGCATTTGTGTGCTGTCTGGGCAATTTCAAATCTAGGTTAAACAACTGCACACCCACAATTTTGGACCCAGGTGTTTCTACTGCAACTGTTTTCTCTCCTTTTTGGTTACTTGGCCGCCTGGTGAGTTTGCGCTTGTGTCATGCAGTCTCTCCTTCTATACACCATCCTTATCTCTCTGCCACCCCTATGGCACTCACTATCTCGCCTATCTATTCTAACTGCTTTACTATCACCTATCCTCCTTCTCTCATGAAGTTTGGAAGGAAAAAGTTTAAAAAACAGTTCCTGACCACTAACCCTGGTCTACCCATTGCAGACACCTATGCCAGTGCACCTTCCAGACAGATTGTCACTGATCTCCTCTATTCTGTCCACTCTCCGGATCGCTAGACCCATCATATTATCTCTACTCTCTCTCCTTCCTATCATCACCCATTAATGGTGGCACCAAATGGGAAGTGCTCTTGGCTGGCTTTTCATCATCCAGGTTTATCATTAATGTCTATCGTAATGGCACTATCATGGCTCAGGGTCCTCAACCCAACCTCCTCCTCTTTGACCGGCACCTGCCATCCCTCATCAACTTACTTCCTGTGCCTGCTACTCCTTCCTCCTCTCTCCCTGTCCCTCTTCCTCCTCCTTCGACTGGTGTACCACACCCCTGTACCCCTCCACAGAAAACCTTCAAAGGCAGATACCTGCTTCATCTAGCAACTCTTAATGCTCGCTCTGCTATCAAACACTCTGCTGACATCTGCCTCCTCTTATGGAGACGTGGGTCAGTGCCAGCTCAGTCACTGCTTTTGACTCCCTTCTCCATGATGGCTACAAGATCATCTCTCAAGCCTTGCCCTAACCATTCTGGCAATGGGGTTGCCCTGATCTTCCCTGCGTGGGTCCCTTCTTCCCTCGTACCCACCCATGCTCCTACCTCCTCCTTGACCATTGCCACTATCTATAGGCCCACTGGCTCTGTCACCCTGTTCCTCTCTGAATGGGCTGATTTATCCTCCTCTCTTCTGACATCTTCATCTAAACTCCTTCTACTTGGTGACTTCAACATACTCCTTGACTCCTCAAGCACAGCGTCCACTCTCTCCCAGGACCTTAGCTCCTCGCTCTCCCTCTCCATTCTACCTGCTGGTCCTACCCACTCAGCTGGACACACTCTTGATGCCCCACTCACCGCTCCGCTCTCCTGGTAGGACCACTCGCTCCCCTCCTCCCACCTGGGTCCTCTCAACCGTCTGACCGCACCTCCCCCATCTTTGCCAACCTTGTTCACGGACATCCACCCGATGAAACGAGTGTCAGTTGCTGCCTTTGAATCCACCTTCATTCCACCCTTTCCTCCAACTGCAGACTCTACCTCCGACTCTGCTCTCAGCAACCTCCATCTCGCCATCTTAAACACTCTCGACATTCTTGCCCCATTCATGAGGATCCGCCTAAAACACGCCACCAAGCGTAACACTTGGTACGACTCAGATCTAGCAGACATGAAACGCAAATAGAGAGCTGCAGAACTTAAGTGGCAGACCACAGGCTCATCCGCAGACAAACAGGCCTGTCGCCCTCTCCAGTGGCAATATTGTCTCACGATTCGCTATAAGAAGAGGGCCCACATCCAGGCCCATGTCTCTGGAGCATCCAACAACACAGTGAACACTTTAAAATCAACAAGGAACTAGCCAATCCTTCTGCACTCTCCACCTCGCCTCTTCCCTCTCAGGCCCTCTCCACTGCACTAGCCACCCTCTTCATTGCAAAAACTCAGGACATCCTGAGCACTATTTCTTCCTCCACTTCTCCCCACTCGTCGGATCCCCCTGGCCTCCCAACCTCCCTCAGCCTTTCTCTCCTCCTTCTCTTGTATTACATCAGACAAGGTCACTAGGGTTGGCCGCTCCATGAAGGTCTCCACCAAACAGGTCCCCCACTGTTCTTTCTGAACTATTAAGGACAACATTGGCTCCCTTGCCCTGCACTTGCTGATTTCTGCAATCACTCTCTTGCTACTGGGTGTTTCCCCTCTTCCCTCAAGCACCCTCTTGTGTGGCCCATCCTGAAAAAGCCTTCCGCCGACTCCTCGTGTCCGGCTAACTACTGCCCCATCTCTATCACTTCCTTCCTTTGGAAACTCCTGGAGAAGCTGGTCTTCCTCCCAACTGCCACAGCATACTGAGCTTATTGGCTGCCTACACGACCCTCAATCTGGATTCTGAGCACCCAGAGGCATGGAAACTGTTCTTCTGAACACCCGTGAAGAACTGCTTGCTTCTCCTGACACCAACTCTCCCGCTGTCCTCATTCTACCTGATCTTTCCTCTGCATTTGATAGGTCAACCACTCCATCCTGATAAAACAGCTCCATGATACCCTTGGTATCTCATAGCGGGCACTGGACTGACTGACCCCCTTTCTCACTGCCCATCCCTCCCAGGTCATCCTGTGCCCCTTCTCCTCTCCTACCTCTATCTCCACCTGTGGCGATCCCCAGGGCTCTAATCTTTACCCTGGCTCTTTAATATCTATTTCTTCCGCTTGCTCACCTTATCTCCACGCTCTCGCCTCACTTCCAGTGTTATGCAGATGACAACCAACTCTTCTTCAAACTTCCCTCTGATGCTTTCCCTACTTTCTCTACCATTCCCGACTACTTATCTGCTATCCAGTCCTGGTGTGCCTCCAAGGATCTGTGCCTCAATGCCAGCAAGACAGCGATTCATCCTATTGTTACTCCCACTCTCTCTTTCCTCCCTTCACTCTGGCCACCCTCTATGAGCTCTCCCCCTTCTCCTGTATCTGAAGCCAGAAACTTTGGAGTCATCTTTGACTCCTCTCTCTCTTTCCACCCTCACATCATGTAACTTGCCAAGATGGCCCATTTTCAACTCCACCTCCTCAGAGGTGTCCTTCCTTTCCTCACTTTTCCTCAGAGGATCAATGTCTCTAGAACTCTAGTACTCTATAGACTACTCCTGCGACAGCCTCTTCCTTAATTTACCCTCTTCCTCTCTCCACCCCCTCCAGCATGTCCAGAATAGGGCTGCAAGACGTATCCTTGCCCTCAAGCACAGGGACCTTATCTCTACAGCCGTAAAATTCCACCACTGGCTCCCAGTTGCTACAAGGATCAAATTCAAATCCCTCTGCATCATCCATAAGGCTATCTGGTGCTGAGGACTAATCTAGCTACAACCTATCTCACCAAATACTTTCCAGATTTCTATGCTCCTCCTGCTACAACTCTCTGCGTGTCAGGCGTTTTTCTAAGCAGCAAGCTTGTGGATGATCTCTCTCCTCGGCTGGCTCCCTCCTCTGGAACAGCCTCCCCCTCCCTCTTCTTGAGCTGGAGCTCCTCAAATTCCGTAAGGTCATCATGACTTTCCTCTTCACCTCTTTCCTCCCCCTCTCACTTGCTTGCTAACTACCCCACATGTATGTCCTCCGGGTCCCAGCCTTCAGCCCAATCGTCCTCAGCTTTCCACCCCATCCCAGCACTTGATTCCGGGCACCCACTGGCTTGTGTTCTCACAGACCTGTGCATATTATTGGCAGGTGATCACTCTGTACCAAGTAATCGCTGCCTGCAATTACTGGTGCACACAACTGACTCCTTGACACTTCCCCCTCTGGAACTCCTAGAATTTACCCCCTTCCCTGTCCCTTCTCTCTCTCCCTGCACTTGCATGCTCTGAATGCTCACAAAGCCTTTAAGGACTGCCCCTTTCCTGTTCATCAGTTATTCTATTTGCCTTTGTTCCCATGTTCTCTCCCCCTTGCCACGTGGGCACATTGAAACCCAATTTCTTGATGTATAAGCGCCTTACAAATGCACAATAAATAAATAAAAATATAGGTAGGTACAGTCGGACCACGGAAATCAGCTCAAGGGATCAGTCTGCTCTGGGCTCGGTAGCGGCCAGCTCGACTTGGAAGGCCTAGCTGCCCCCCTTGTGCCAACAAGCTGCTATGCCCCCCCTATGCTCCAATCTTAAATGCCCATGTCTCCAATCCTGAGACATAACAACATTATAATCGTATGCTATGGCCAGGCCCGCTCACGGTAAACCGACCAGACATGCACCACACTCTAAAACCAGGAGATGTCTGTCTGTATCTATCAACCTGGGAACAAATACCCTGACGTCACACTGGAGCACAACAGCACCTATGTTCTCTGCCACAATTGAGGTTAAACATTATCTTCCCCTAAGTAAGCACAGCGCTATCACTCCCGGAGATGCTGACCGCTGTCATACCAACTTATCCATGAACTACTGCGCAGAACTACAATCCCAGAGCGTAATAGCTCCTCTGTTGGTCAAATACGATTGGGCTTGTTCTTATTAACCTGTGTCAAGCTTTACCTATCTGGGAATTAACACACAGAGCCACTATCACAGTCTCCTCTGTCAGTCAAATATGATTGAGCCTGTTCTTGTTCACCTGTGTCAAGCTTTACCTATCTGGGAATTAAGACACCGAGCCACTATCACAGAGCCTAATAGCACTTTTGTTTCAAACATTACGGTTGGGCCGGATCATGTCACCCATCGGGTACACAAGGCGGTATCTGATCAAGTCAGGTTACCCTGACCTATCTAGGAATAATGCCATGAACTCCCTCACCCGAGGCACTATAGCAACTATGATTGGTTGGACTTACTCTTATTTCTGGAGAATATGCACTACGTCCTCCAACCAGGCAGCTCTCTAGCACTCCTGCTCTCGGGAAAACGTTGATGCGATATAATTCCATAACTCAAACTATAAATCTGTCAGGAAACCCATCTACACGCTATAAACAAGGACAAGGTTCCCGGAAAATCGACCTAGCTGCACACATAATCTCATACACAAGCTCCACCGTAGCCAGAATGCAGCCTCAGAGGCCAACTACCTTGCTGCACACATTCCACTGATCTCCCACAACCACTGCGCTGCACTTAGCATTTGAATGCAGCTACTCACTGCGCAAACGGTGGCCAGTCATAGGGTCGAAAACAAAAGGATCGAATGCCTTTTGATCGACAAAGGACCGAAAAAAAGGGTCGAATTTCTTTTATTTATTTTTTAAATTTTTATGGGGGGGGTTCCCCCTCTAACCCTCTGTTTTCTTTATTAAAAACATTTTTTTACCAACCCAAACTAAAAAAAATATATATATAAATAAATAAAAAAATGTGACCCTTTTTTTTTCGATCCTTTTGCATTCGAGCAAAAGGTCATTCGATCCTTTATATTCGATCCTTTGACTGGACATCTGCGCAAACCACACTGTCTGCACACATACTGAGTGCACCCGAGCACTATACACTACCCTACTCTCTCCACTGACCTGGACTACGGTCCCCAAGGGTGTTCAACCCACAGAGCTTTGAGATCATACCAATGGTATATAAGGTGCTATACAAATGTACAATAACATAACATAACACAATGATTAACTTCACAATAGCCTTTCAACATGAAATATAAAATCACATTTTCAAATGCATCAAAATAAAGTTGTATTTTTCTCAATGGCAGCCACCTTTCCCAGAATCAGAAAACTGTTATAAAATTCACAACTTTGCAAATAAATGGGGTGCAGTTGCTTCCCAACATGTGTATGCAGTTCACACTATGCTTTCAATAACCTGGATCTGCAGGTCCTGTATTCAGGCATTAATTCTTTTAGTTCTAAAGACGACACAATTTCAGTCTTCTCTATCCAAACGGATTGAGTGTTCAGACTATTTTAAATGGATCTAAGCACCCCAGCCATTTTACTTCACAAAGGAATTCACCTGTGTATTTCAGAATTAGGGGTTTGCATGGGATTTACACCTTGCACTATTTTCTGTGAATAGATTACATTCTCCAAGGTGCTTTCCTTTGCAAGTATCTGTTAAATTACTATGACCTCCATTGGCTGCAAATTATTAATACAATTCTGTCAGGCGATGAAGCATCATGACCGCACCATGGCTCGAATCAACGACTGTGCCGGTAGAAACACATGGATTCTATTTTATTTTGGCTTCATTTTACAAAAACAAAACTGTGTTTAAATTGCACCAAGTGCTGCATTGGTTTTACTTGCAAAATGCACTTGGTTTTGTTGGAATTAAAATTTCCATTTAAACTCTATTACAATGAACAAACACAGTATTTTTATCTGTCTCTATTCCTGTGTCCCTTCAAAACTCGCATCCCCTTTTTGTTCCAAGGTCACCATCACTTCAGGGAATGACTCTGGACAGTACTGTAAGACAAGCAGAATGCATATTGAGGATTAGTACTTATGTTAAATTGTGTTTCTACTTTTGTGATCAGCCTGGACCCTCTCAGAATAGGGATCGTCCTTTCTGCAGCCTCTATGGAAATAGAGCACTTTTGTTGGTATCACTCCTCCAGCCAACCATCTTGTTTCGGTTAATATTAATAATCATAATAATCCTCTATCTATATACATGGTATTTTATAATACAAAATCTACTCTTATTTATTTTCATTGGTCTGTTCTGTCCATAGGCACTACTGCAATCTTGTGACCTGCAGGTGGTGTGGACTATTCACCCCTAATCTTGTAGATAGCAATTTAGGTTCACTTATGACAGAGATACTAATTTAATAAAGCAAAGACCACCAGGATCTATGTCTTGACGATTCAGTAGCATATTCCTCCTTTCTGGAGTGATTCATTTTTCACAATGTTTCATAATTTTTATAATTATAAACCGTCATCTACAAAACACAATTGATCCTAGGTTTGTGGCATGTTCCACCATAAGTTTTTATTATATTTTGTATTGATATCTTTTCGGTTAAATGGCAAAACATGTAAAAATGTGCTTATTTTTAAATCATAAAGAGGTCCTAATCCCGCACCTAACTCGACTTTTCAACCACGTCGGGTCGTGTGGCGTCTTCCCAGGATCCATGGACGAGGCCAAAATGACTCTTATATATAAGCAGGGCAAGGATCCAGAAGAATGTGGATATTACAGACTAATTGCACTTATGAATGTAGATGCAAAGATCTACACGAAGATCTAAGCATCCAGATTAGACTCCCTCATGCCCAAGCTAGTGCGTAACGAACAGGCGGGCTTCATAAGAGGGCGCCAGGCTGCTGATAATGTGCGAAGAGTGATCCATTTGTTTGAGAAATCTCAAATTAAGGGGATCCCAGCTCTTCTCCTAGCGGTTGACGCCGAAAAGGCTTTTGACAGCGTGGAGTGGAGCTTCCTATTTGCCACTATTGTCAAAATGGGTTTTGGGCCCAACTTTATGGCTCGAGTAAAGGCGGCCTATCGGAATCCATCCCTCCGATAGTTGGTCAATGGGCAGATATCGGAACCGGTGCAAATTGAGAGGGGTACAAGGCAGGGCTGCCCCCTGTCTCCGTTACTTTATGCACTCCATCTGGAACCTTTTTTAGAAGCGATAAGGGAGGACGGAGGGATAAAGGGCCTGGTATTTGGCGGGCGTACGCATAAGGGAGCCGTGTTCGCGGACGATATGTTGCTCACGCTGTCTGACCCGGAGACATCTTTACCAGCTTTGCAAGAGGAAGTAGATCGATTTGGGCTAGTAGCGGGATTGAAGGTGAATACTAATAAGTCAGAGATCCTAGGGCTGAATTTGCAATCTGCCACAGAGCAGAGTATTAAGGAAGGTTACGCGTTCAAATGGTAGGGCGGGGGCTTTGATACTTGGGGATCCACCTCACCAGAGTGGTGGAGGAGCTCTATCGGGCGAATTACCTCCCATTGCTGGAGAGAATTAAGTCCAAGCTGATTGACTGGAGCCTGTTGCGCATCTCGTGGCTGGGACGCATCAATGTTCTTAAATTGGCAGCATTGCCATGGTTGCTGTACTTCTTCGCTGCTCTACCGGTGGCGGTTCCCAATTCCTTCTTCCAAAACCCTCTGTGTCTTACTGGCCCGTTTCTCTGGTCCCACAAAAGACCTATGGTGGCCGTATCGCTCATGAAGACCCTTACCAGTAGCGGGGGCATAGGGGAACCTGACTTTAGAACGTGTTACTTGGCAGCACAGGTGAGTGTGCTCCGAGATTGGCAGAGGGACGACCGAGATAAGCCGTGGAGGTCAATGGTGGTAGCTGGGACTCTTGAGGGAGAGTTTTGGCTCCCGAAAGCAGATAGACCCCCTCAGATGTATAGGAGCCGTATTACCTCAACAGTGGGGGAGGCTTGGAGTAAAGCAGTTGTGAGAGCACATATAACTACCTTCCCCTCCCCTTATACACCTCTTTATGATAATCCTCAGTTTTCACCGGGTTATAAAACCTCAGCATTTGATGACTGGTACTTGGGGGGCTGTCGGATGCTTTGGGACATGTTTGAGGGAGATAAGCTAAAGGATTTTGAACAGTGTAAGTCCGAGTTCGGGCTGCAGGAAATCCACAGATATGGATATATGCAGTTGAGGCATTGGCTATCCCATCCTGACCAAAAACTGGCAGGAACACATCCCTTGACTCTGTTTGAGAAATACCTAGATACACACGAGGGAGATAGGGGCCTTGTAGCATCCACCTACAAGGTTATTATTACGGAAGAGAATATTCCACGCAGAACATACATGGAGAAATGGGAAGAGGCCACTGGGGCGGTAATAGATGAGGGAGAGTGGCAGGAACTGTGGAATCAAATCCCGAAACTAAATCCATTCAGACCCAGGAGATATGGGTGAAGTTAATCCATCAATGGCACCTAACCCCTGTCAGACTTAATAGAATGCTTGAGCGTTCATCTCCGCTCTGCTGGAGGAATTGCGGGGAACGGGGCTCGTGGGCCCACATATGGTGGAAATGTCCACAGCTGACCAATTTTTGGGGTATTATTCACCAGGCTATAGAACGGGTGCTAGGCCTCACGTTAGGTGGTAACAGAGGTCTTTCCATGTTGGGCCTGAATAGGACCCTGCTAGATATTCCCACAAAGTCGGGCCGTATAGTATATGTCACCATGATGATGGCTGCAGCAATGACAATGGTGCGTAGGTGGCCGTCGAAGGTACCCCCCGCCCCCATGAACATGAGTGGGTAGCAAGATTGTGGTCGATCGTGGCCATGGAATGGCTTTCACACTCCTTGCAGGGTCAGCATGGGAAATTTCTGTCTGGCTGGGCTCCTTTGCTGAACTTTTTGAAAGAGGGTGCACATAGAGTTTGGCTCCCTAGAAGCATGGAACTACTTGGCATCGTTCTACCTCAAGAGGACACTGACCCGGAAGCGGACTAGAGACTAAAAAAACCACTACCCGCCCGCGGCAAGAGGTTAGGGAAAACCTCTTTTGGCCAATACTCCTCTTCCACAAGGAAGATATGACTTCGTAGTTAATGATCCTGAGATCTAGGGGGGGAGGAGGGAGTTGGGGGGATGGAGGGGACTTTTCTCTTGACTCTTTTGTTGGTTCTTCAGTGTTCGAAGTTTACTATTTTCCCTGCTGTGTTTTTCTCAAAAATGTCAATAAAAATTAATTACAAAAAAAAATTGCTTATTTTTATCTGAAAGCATCCAAATAAAATGTTGTTTATAGACAGAAGATATCCTCAGTTGTGCTTACAAACGAGCTCATTTGCATGATATTGATCAGAACACGCTCAAACATGTGATTTCTAGTATGGAAAACAACTTGTGATGATAACTGGTTTAGACAAGCTCAGGCATGTGA
This sequence comes from Ambystoma mexicanum, assembly GCF_040938575.1. NCBI lineage: Eukaryota > Metazoa > Chordata > Amphibia > Caudata > Ambystomatidae > Ambystoma > Ambystoma mexicanum. The sequence goes on along the minus strand of NC_090926.1, from coordinate 995,071,252 downwards.
TTCTGCCTTGAGGAAACCAACTTCTGATGAGACTTATGGCACACATCTCATGACTTTTAGAATTCCTGGGATGGGGATAAACTGTTCCAAGCTGAATCCAAGATAATATATATTTAGAACCATTTCAAGCTAAACAGAATACAATTTAATACAAACTAGTAGAACTAATAGAACTTTATTTTCCTACTTTATACTTCCATCATTGTTCCTTAAACATGATTTCACCAAGTGTATTTGGAATATGACAACATGGTGGAAACCCTTAGGATTATCATTTTAAGTTTCAGAGCTTCAAAATAAATATTTGGGGCTTGAGCTGAGTCAATTTTCTGGTAGTGGCATTCCAAATGCTACGGCCTTAACACCTTTAGATATAAAAATGTTCCTATTGCAACAGAGATAACTCACGTGCCCCCAGTGCTGACTTTCAATAAAGCAAATGGTGGCTGGAAATGTTGTTTTATTTAACATGATGTGCTCTGTTAGTACTGCTAGCATTACATTGAGGCATGTAATTCTAGCAGTCTTCATGTAAGGTGGAGTCCATTACAGAGTGTGACACCTATTGTCTATCTTTGTAAATCATCTCAGAATGTTTCTGACAAACAAAGGTATATTGCCTCAGCTAAAAATCATAGAACAGCAACTATCATGCATAATGATAGGGTTGACAATGCACAACAAGAATCTAGAGAGATTTTTAGAATTTTGAAAGAACTCGAGAAATCAAACAGTGGTCAAATGGACAGTATTATAAGAGATGCAGATTGGTGCACTGAATTCAAAAAGCTATGTTAGAGAAGCTTGGAAAAATTCAAAGCACCATTGACAAAGAGAAGACTTCAAAATTGACTCCACAGCTTGACACTGATGCTATCCCGTCCTATAATGCTGAGCTTGACTCATCCGGCGAATCCCCCATTTTTAACTTTAGACCGTTTTCAGTAGTAGAGCTGAGGGCAATTCTGGCCAAGCTCAAACCCTCTTCCTGGAAAGGAGATATTTTTCCAGCCACTGCTACGAAATCGTGCTTGGATTCTCTTATTCATTCCTTGACTAAAATTATGAATGCCTTGCTCAAAGAAGGTTGTGTCCCAACCCGTCTTAAAAAAGCTTGGGTGACTCCTCTGTTAAAGAAACAAGGCCTTGACCCTCTGAGTCTTACTATAGGCCCATTACGAATTCCCCATTCCTTCTCAAGATTTTGAATAGGGTCACCTACGAACAAGTCCCGGGAGGATAGCTCAGAGGTAACGTGCTCGCCTTGGAAGCAAGACAACAAGAAGCAACACAGTTTTGATCCCAGGGTCTGCGCTTAGAAACCTCTGGGTATAAGCGCGTTATAAATATGCAACTAAGACAACAACAACAAAAAATATTCTGTAACAGCGCCTCAATGCCCCCGGGCAAATGCAAATAAAAAGAAATTAAAAAAAATAAAAATAAATAGCGCTAGCTCACTTACTTGGCAATTCCATCCTAAATAAATATCAATCAGGCTTTCGTCCGGGTTTTAGTACAGAGTCAGCACTTTTGGATCTTAAATCCAATATGTTGAGAAGGATTAATGAAGGACAGAATTTGGTGATAATGGCCTTAGATTTGTCTGCAGCTTTTGATTTGGTGGATCATCCATTGCTCCTTCGAAGACTTCAGGAAGTTGGCAATTTTAGTGACAAAGCCTTAGCCTGATTTACTCCTTTCTGAGTCAGAGAACAATTAGGCTATGAAGCAATAGGGCAGAAGTCCTACCCATCCCGTTGAATTACAAAGTTCCCCAGAGTGCTTGCATATCACCCATTTTGTATAACATCTTTACAACCCCCCCTGTTCAACTTATTTGAAAAAAACAGATATGTTTTTCAAACTATGCCGACGACACCCAGTGCCTTATCACCCTGACAGGTGGTTACGTGGAGGACACCAAGCGGATCAATGAGCTCTATGATTTGATCCATAGTTGGATGTGTCAGAACGGTTTGGTCTTCAACTGTGACAAGATGGAATGTATGATTATAGGTTCCATTCGGAGATTGAAAAAGCTGAGCATGTACTATGCACAATTCACAATGATAGTAGACTGTATAATTAAGTGAAAAGATAAAATAAAGGCCCTGGAGGTTACGTTTGAACAATGTCTTACCATGAATGCTCAAGTTAGTAGCCTTGTATCTGCTTCAGCATACTATATAAGTCTATTGTGCCAAATTAGACCATATCTTTCCCAAAAATCCTGTGAAACGGTGGCAAGAGCCATTATTGCTCCAAGATGGACTATTATGGCAGTCTCCTGGTAGATATAGGGAAGAAAGAAATAGTGAGACTGCAAATGATTCAGAACAGTTAGGGCCATCCTGAGGCTGAACAAAATGTGATCATGTCTCCGATGCTAGGAAAAGTCTGCATTGGCTGCCCATCGAGGCAAGAATTGAATTTCAACTGCTCATGATTACCTTTAAATGCCTATCCAATCATTTCCCGACTTATGTAGCAGATATTCGCATGATAAGAGAGTCACTATAGACTTGTGATCCAATTCCCTCAAATTAATAGACGTACCTGCAACCAATCTTGACTTTGTCAATAAATGTGTGTCTTGGGCAGCAGCACCCAGAAAATGGAATGCCTTGACTCTGGAACTCAGAAGCTGTGAATCCATTGACATTTTTAAGAAGAAACCTAAACGTATCTATGTGGATAGGTATGCTGTGCACCTGGGTGTGAACACTGTTTGGACCTTTGTCCTTTGTCTGTTTCTGTGTTCATGACTGCAGTCCTTAGCGTCTGTATGCCTCTTGGCCATTTTGGTTGCACCATAAACAAATAAAGTAAATTAAAGTGCATTCAAGCAGTATTTTTCCAGATAGGGGATTCATATGTGTCACCTTAGAAAGAAGCAGCACAGTTTTTCCTGTGTCCAGTACCTGTTTGCTTTACGGAGACAGTCTTGGTCCCATTTTTCCCCATACCCCTCATAAATAAACTGCAGATACACCCTCACACACAGTCAAATAAGCTACTGTTAGTGCTGCCTACATCACATGATTTAACAATTTCCTGCTGGTCTCTTGCACAGGCCAACAGACAACAAATTGCTGCCACCCCTTCTTACAGACTCCGAAGCCTAACAAACTTTTTGTGCCCTTTCTACACGCACGCACGCGTGCACGCACGCGCGCACGCACACGCACACACACCCCTACACACACACCTACACACACCTACACACACACACCTACACACACACACACCTACACCTTTCTTACAAAGCCCAACAAACTGATGTCATCTCCTTATAGATAGACTTGCCTGCATTGTGCATAGAGCAGCAAGCAGCCACAGTCCTCTCACACACAGTCTAACGACTTGGTATCCTGCGTTCCCATCTTAGAGTAAACCTTACCCTCCCCTACCTTTCTAGGTTGTTGCCAATCACTTCCTTTTCCCCCCTCAGTCATACCACTCTAGTACTGGGACAAGGAAGAGGTGACTAGGAGTTGTACACACTAACATGCAGTTGCACCACTCTGGTACTCAGACGGGGAAGAAGCCTGGAAACTATTGTGATTGTCAGGCATGGCCAGAGAACACCAGTAATTGTAGTCAGGCAATTAGCACAAGGGCTCACACCTGCAACCTGTTAATTGGTCACAGGTGCATAAAAGATGGAGCCGACAACAAGGAAGGAGAAACCATCAGGAGAGAGGACGGGCTGGGAGAGACAGGCTTTAGAGGGGTGAATTCCTGAAAAGAAGAGGGCTGCCGAGGAGGGTCTTGCCTGAAGGCCAGGACGCCGACTTTTAACTGAAGGAAGCTGTGACAGCGGGGCCCGAGTGGGTTCTGAAAGGGTCAAAGCTGTCTGAGTCCCCTTTGCATGGTGCCCACAGCCGGAGCTGTGGGGCACGAGGATTTACAAGTACTACAGGCCACTGGTAGCATCCGTGAATGAGAGGCAGAGCTACCGGCAGCCCACCACTGGGATTTGTAGCAGGCCAGCGCTGCTCGCAGAGATGCAGAGAAGTGTACACAGCGCCGAGAAGAGTGAGAGAGACTGCCCAAAGGAGCCGCCGAAGACCAGTGGGTGAATCAGAAGGAACACTCGAACCGGAGTGCTCATGGGGCTGCTGCAAGGCATATGCTCATGCAGGTTGAATGATAATGAATGTGCAAGTGACAGTGTACCCAAAGAAAGGGGTGTTTTTGAACACTACAAACAAAACGCTGAACTTTAAAGTAAAGGAACGCTATTCAAGCATTATTGAATACCAAACTGAAGGAAAGCTCTAAGAAGTCCATGAAAGAAATGAGAATAGGTGTAAAACATCCGTAATGAACATTTAAAGGCAAAAAATGACAAGTTATGGATAAACTGGAAAACATGTTAAGAAAAGTGAAAAGCAAGTGATGAACACTTCTGAAGTTTGTGAAAGCAAGGTGGTGGACGACAGTAAGCACCACGGAATAAGGCGTGTGGAAGAACAAATTGTGGCAAAGTCAAAAGACTGCTAAGGAGAATTCAGAGTGAATGCAAACTAAAGCACAGGTGTGGTGAAAGAGAAACCTGTGTGAGCAAGAAATCTAAGGTTATCGGTTGCGTGACTGTAATGGGTGGACCGTTTGGTCTGGCAACTGCACTTGGGGCTAAGATTGCTGAAGTGAATGGGAAAGATAGCAGAGGCGTTGGTAGAGGAGGTCTGGGGGAGGGGTTATAGTCATGTGTCTTTTGGTTATAGCCCCAGATAGAAGTTCAGGGGCTACAACCAAAAGGTTAGCTAGCCCTGAGTCCCGACAGTCCAGACAATAGCATAGCCCCAGATCTTTTGGGGAAGGGAAACCCGAGACATTGAAAACTGTGTTGTCGCCTAAGGGAAGGAACTCTAAGGCCCTTTTCAGAACTGTGTTGTCGCCTTGGGGACGGGAACCATGAGGCCTTCTTTTTGGAACTGTGTTGTCTATGTGGGGAAGGGAACCCCGAGGTTTATGGAAACTGCGTTGAACTTGATGAAGGGGAACTGGAAAGTAAGCTAGAGCAGGACGAAGCTCAGCACTTTATTTTGAGCACCATTTCGTTCATTGGTGATATTCCTACCCACTGTTTTGTTTTAGTTCTGAGGGCAAGTAGATGCTTTGGACACAGACAGATCTTTACGTTGTACTGACTCAGACTGTCCTTAGTTTCTCTAGGTAGGGAAACCCCACCTTAGCATAGGGAAAGTTTGGTCTTACACCATCCTGACATTTAAGTTAATAAACATATTTTGTTTGAACTTTGAATCTGTTGTCTGTGTCTTACTTCATGATGCGTTCACATCTCATGGTTCTGACTACAAAGAGAGAGGAACAGAATGGATAGTGGATATAGGCTTCGGTATTTGAAACAATATTCCCGGACTGCATGGGCTTCTGACAAGCAATGACATCAGTAATCATCTGGCAAAGAAACATGTATGGACATTGAAAGGAGAAGCATTGAAGCACTACTCTATAGCCCTAACTGCTGCCTATGCACACGACGTTGGCCAATGACAGGAAGAGGTTGTGTACTATTTGGCAGCCATGATAGATTAGGAAGGCATACCAGCATCCATCACTTTGAACATCATAGAATAGATAAACATAAACAATGGACCAGAACCTGGCAACTAAATCCGTGAAGCCGTATTCCTTTACTCACCATTCTTCAAATAACTGGGGTCGCCAGGCATTTCAGTACAGCATCTAAATCCCTCTTCAGTAGTCCCCTACCACCATGTACTCCCATTTTCCCCGAGCACTGTGCCACCCATTTACGGTTTTACCAGGTGGACATGTATTGTTTTGTCTTGTTAACACTTGCTTTAATAATTGAACTGAGATCCATGGTCCTAACACCGCCACACTCTGTGCAAAACTATCTCCTTCCCTTGTCTTATTGACCAGAAAACCAAATGCTCAGACCTAAGAGGATCCTATCATGCCAACTGGCACGGTGCTGTTCGACCACAAGCTACACAAAATCACAAGTTTGCTCACATAAGACTCCACGCAGATGCCTCGACACCGTTGTCAAAAAATAGTTTTATACAGACGTTAAAACACCACTTAAACACATTAAGCACAACCTTTTTTAATAGTAAAATTATATAGTTAGAACAAAATAAAGAAACTGAGAACATTTACAACGGTTTCGAGCAGACGGGGAAACCGTCTACAGGAGACCAATGTATTTCATGTTAAGGTTGTTACCTTAGGAGGGCTTACAAGGTTTCGGGGATTTTCATCTGATTTTCCTGCTCTCTGCATTTTTTGACAGAGCAGCACTTTCCTCTCTCCATTCAGCCCTTGAAATACCCCCCTTTGGTGAGCCCCCATTCATGTATGAAAAGGGCCAGTGGGGGATGCATGGGCAGTCCCCCTCAACTTGTGTGGGACTGCAGCATCTCAATATCTTTTCAACTCTTAATGGACTATTTTCACTTTAGTATAAAATGTAAGTGGACAAATGTGATGATTTAGATGGGAAGACTTCTGGGGGAGGCTGCAATCGGCAGGTATCACTGAGCTGTATCTGAAAAGGATACTTTAGAACAGATAGTTTACTATTCCTTAACAGAATTTTCTCTAACCTCTCCAAAGGCCATTGTTGTCATTCACAGTACGAACGATGCTTATTTGCCATGTGTTTCTTACACTCAAAAGTTGGGTTATTTCCAAACTAAATACCGCGTTGATACATAGTAAGTAATTTACATGATATTTCTTTTTCCAAATATTTTATGTGCACTTACCAGGGTCATTATCAATACAAAATGTGATCACAAGATAAGTGTACATATCATAACTTAAACCTTTACTTAGCACACCACCTTCCTAGGGGCTCGGGGTATAAAGTGTGAAGCCAGGCCCACATCTACTTATTTATTTATTTGAACATGTATATAGCGCTCACAACCCAGTGGTATCTAGGCACTTAATTTTAAAGAAATTGGTTACAGGCATACAATTCAGCTTCCTCATCATTGATTGGTTTACAGCCATAAAAATGCATTGCACAATTGAAGGTTGCCATCTTATCTAATGGTCAAGTTAATGCAGCAGTTAACAATAACAAACATTTTACATACATTTCCAAGTCCAGATTTGTTACCTAATTTACTGAGATGGTTTAATTCTGCCTTTAGGGTCTTGTGCTAGATGTGGCTACCTGGACTCAGTGCGAGTTAGTGGGAGTCTTGATTGAACAGCAGAGTTTTGAGACCTTTGTGGAATGACCATAAGGATGTGTCGTTCCTCAGAGTTAAAGGCAGGGTGTTCCACAGTCCTGTTTCATTATCTACACTTCAGCCTTTTCGTGTGGGGGTTTTCTGGGCTGTACCTTCAGAAGTGTTTCATGGAAGGAGGGTCCCTCTGCCAGGATTATGGGTGGTGTAGATCTGTAGCCACGGCTTGCCTGTGGGGGGCTATGGGGTTGGAGGAACCCGAGCGGTGCTGGGGGCCCAAGTGTCTGGGGCATGCCTAGGACAGACTAGTGCTGGGCAAGCTAGGATGACCATTCCTGCATCATTATGGGATGGCATCCCATGAGCGTGGGGATGTTGGGGAAGATGACACATGCTAACATGGAAGCATCTATCGGCGCAAAGTGGCAGGGATATTCCGGTCAGAGAGTCTTCAAAATGAATGGCTAGGTAGGAGCACTCTGAGTGCAGGTTACTTGGATACCGAGTACTGTGTATTTTTGAACCCGCTGATTGTTATGAACATGGAGTCACATAAGAGAGCTAAGAGGAGGTGCAGAGTCACCTCCTTATCCAGCGATTCTTCCATCTTCTCAGGACCCGCTCACAGAAAGAGAGCATGCTTGAACGCCAAACACAAATCCCTCAACAGAGCGACATTACAGAAAGACCAGAAGGTATCTCAGAAGGACAAGGTGAAGTCTTATCAAAGGGAAAGCTCTCTTACTTCCATCCCCAGTTCTTCGGGTTCCTCTTCTGATTCCATTCATTCTAAGAAAGAGTAAAAGGAACCAAAGGGGGGGGGGTATTTACACCAAGAGGCATTAGCTTAGATGATGGTACAGGTGGCCTCCAGGATGCAGTTCACAGAGGTTGACCCATCCTGTGGGATGTTTTTACCCATGCATCCAAGCCCTACCATAAAACTGTGCAGTACTGGCATGGAAAACATCATGATGGCCAGAACTCCCCAGAGAGTGCTCAGAGAAAACATGAAGAATAGGCTGCCCCCCATGTTTGCCTATGTTGTGAGCACAGGAGGGCACTGCCTAAAACCACCATTGGGCTACACACACAGTAGCCTGAAACCAGCGGGAATGGCAATCCTGATTGCCAAAAAGGAACTCAGAACTGTGGGGAATTCATTTTCTTAATACCAAAAATGGTTGCATTACCAGTAGTCACCACTATCAGAAAGCCGGCGTTTTAAAACTACCAGACTTTTGTGTAAAACTGAACAAATGAAACAAAACCAAACCAAGGAAAGACTTGCTAAGAGGTGGATACAATGTAAAACTATATTCTGAAATGACTCGAAGGAAGTAATTATTTAATGTATAGGTAAAAATTGTCAGTTTGATTTGAACGTAGAAAACTGGGAACAAAAAGTGACATTTAGCTGAAACCTGGCTTAATGAAACTGAATTCTGCCTGACAACTACCCCCGACAGGAGTTGAAACTGGATCAACAGCCACTCTTCCCAGGCCTAGCTGCATCCTGCTGCCCCTTGCCAAAAGGAGTTGACACCCTCTGATTAGATTAGGGGTGGAGCACCTGGGAACTGGAAGGGACAGAACAATGCAACTTCCTTGACTCAGGCAAATGTTATATTGGGGGCGTCGTAAAATAGCTTCCTCTTGGTAGAAACTGGGGGGCAGCTGTGCCTCTGTGAACAAGCTGACTTGGGGGAAGTGGATAAACCAGTTATTCCACCATGTGATGTAGGAAGCCACAACCCTTTTTGACCAGGGCATAATTTTAAAAAAAGATGGATAATTCATAGTACGGACTTGTCAGAATTATATAAGTAATACCATTATTCTTGTGATTTTTCGGTGCACGTTTTAAGAGGCGTTAGGACCCTGTGGTGTATTCTGGGGGGTTGCTAGTGGAAAATAGGGTCTTACTCCAAATGTCTGCATGTTAAAAATCTGACACTTCATCAATTAATGTCCATACTCCTTGCGCACATGTGTGTAATTTTGGGTAAATGTCTGATATTGCAAAACCAGTTAAAAAGCGCAAAATGTTGTCATTTTTTAATGCAAGCCCCCAGGAAGATCAGAGGCGGACAAGCATGGACCATAAGGAATATATAATGTGTACATGTAATTTCAACAAATTGTGTATCTGGGAAAGATGTATTTGAATCAAATATAGATTTGTGGGCAAACTGACCAGGGGAGGATCCTCTGACCCATAAACAGACCTCATCATGATGACAATCCATTTCCTTCCCCCAATCATGGGAGAGGGGAGAATTGGGCCAATGACAAGTAGAGAGGGGCAGGCTTAGCTAGGCCCAGGCACACACCCATTTTCAAAACACATAAAAAGAGACTGCTGGGACAGGTAGAGACATTCAATTCCATTTGCTGCGGAGCATGCTGACCGACGACTTCACATCCAGAGATCCAGACTTCAAATCCATCAATCTCCAGAACCTGTAGCAGAAATTAACTCCAGAATTTGTAGCAGAGAGGCCTGAATCCACCAGCTGAATCCTCTTCAGCAGGCCTCAAAACTAACCAAACTATTCAACAGCCGGGCGAGCTGTTTGAATTTTTGCCGAGAATTTTTGCAAGAACCTGTAGAGGTACCCAGAAAGCAGTGTTACATCCAGAATCCAGAGAGGCTAGACCAGCAGAGCAGAGCTGACCCAGATCGCTGTTAGCAGAACCGGTGCCTGATTGATCCGCCGAGCAGACAGAACCGCAGCCGGACGTGTTGACCAGATCCGTGACGAGGCCTAGTTCAAATTTATATTGTGAGTACCTAGCAGAACTGTGAAGAACCAATCTCTTAGTTAAAAAAATCTAATCCAAACTATTTTAACCTAAGTAGAACTGCCTCCTAGAAATCGTGTCATCTGTCATTTTCAAAGTTGCACAACTGTCACCTGTCAATTCTGCAGCTGCAAGCTGTCATCTGTCATTTTGAGTTTACTTTAAATCCGAAAAAAGACCTTTATTTAATCGTCCGTATCTCTGGAACCGTTTGAGCTAGGAATGAAATGTAACTTTCATCTGGAAGCGTAGAATCTAGGCTTTCCAACGAACCTAGATACGACTTCCTACTCCCTATACTCTTCCCGTAATCGCGAGACACGCAATCGCGAAATTTACCACGATTTGCGATTTGGCCCGATTTCTTCATCTGTAGAAATCTGCAGCTTTTTGCTTCTCTTTGCTAAAATTTGTTTGCAATCTGCTAATCATTCATAGAGTATTGTTAAAGTGAGCCTGAACTAATATAAAGTAACCATCACCTACCCTGAACCTCTAGAAGGAATTAAAAGCAATTTTAGCACCTTTTCACTTCCTTGCAAACCACATTAAAGTAATTTGCCTGTGTTTAAAACTCATCCCTGTTTTCCCTAAGCTTGCTGGGAGAACTGGAACTGTGTATTGCCTTATAAAGTGTGATTTGTTGGGATTCTTGAAGACTGTGTGCTCTCCTTCCATTTCTGGTACTGCATAGGGGGGGGAGTGAATTGTCAAAAGAAAAAGTGATCATATTACCTTTTGCTAAAATCATAACTTATTTCTGGACTGCATTTTATTCCACCTTGCATTTCCTTGAAACCATCAAGCATTTTCAGCTACCTTATCCTCTACACTACTCCTAAGTAACCAAATCAGTGTACCCCTGTAACATTATCCATTGTTGATCACGGTCATATTCTGAAGTGTGATATCAGTTATCAATTTATTTATAAAGTGTGATAGATATATATTGTTGAATTGTCCAAATAAACCTTTTAATTTGCAAAACAAACCTACTTCTTGGCTCAGTGGGGTTAGGGGGATTCTAAGAGGGGGGTGTTATTTAAGGGTTGTCATCCAGAGTACTGAACTGGATATAAAAATACATCAATAAGGGTTTTCCTCAGCATCCCAGACTAGGCATTGACTTAGCTGTATTGTTGATTGAATATCACTTACAATCCTCCATTAATCCTAGACTCACAGATCAGCAATTCAAGAAGACGTTCAAGAAGAATTTCCCTCTGATTGAGGATCAAAGCGATTAAGGCCCTCATTCCGAGGTCGGCAGTAACCCGGAAACACTGAATCTGCCACCTGACTTCCCGATGCCACTGGGATATTACAAGTCCCGGTGGCGTGGGAAGTCTGGCAGTGGTTTTGGTAGCTCTCTATTGATCCCTGTTGCTAACGGTGCCGGTGCTTCCATGAAAAGCCTGCCTGCAGGGGCCGTAGCGCCCGGCAGGTCGGACCCTGCCAGGCGCAACGACCCCTGCAGGCAGACTCGTAGTGTAGCGGTCCAGAAACGAGGGTGCCGGTAAGTTTACTGGCACCGTTGTTTCCTGACTGCCACACTTGGATTGAGGCCCAAAGTACTGCTGCAATTGAAGGAGCCTGATTAGATTTATATCCACAGGTTCATAAGAAAATGATATCTTCTGAGTGGCAAGGAACTGATCATGCTTAGCTCTAGAGACTAATATGTTGCTGTCCAGTATAGCTCATTCTCCATCCATGTGCCCAGAGGAAGCAGGGATTTGCAAACCTAAAGATGTCGACTCTACTTTAAAACGAATTATGCAGCCGCCCATCTGTGATAAAGATCATCGAAGGAGGCATCTTACACCACTCAGGCTTTATTGATATTTTATTTGTATCGCGCTAATACACGTGTGTTTCAGAGCTCGATACTAGATGACTTCCATGAACTTAATACTCAGATTGAAGTAGGTCAGGAATGATCGCCCCTATTAGACACTAGGCATCATCAAGTGGAGTTCTTTCAAACTAGGAGAAACATGGTTGCAATGCCCTCTAGTTAACACGTGTTTCGGCTACACAAGCAACTTTTTCAAAACAAAACAATTGGGTAAATTGCCAGACTATTGTCCACTGCCGACGCGGGGAGCATTTTCTGTCACTTATCCCGGGACTCATTTTGATTTACATATTGGAACATGAATATGAGCAATTTGCCCAATTGTTTTGTTTTGAAAAGGGCTCTTGTGTAGCCGAAACACGTGTTAACTTGAGGGCATTGCATTTATACAAACTGCAGGTTTTTTCTTTGAGTGATTTACAAATACAATTCTTTTTGAACACCAAATTGGATCTTGTGTGTGGCGCAGTCAATGTGTGGTGAACCATTTTTCTCTTTATAAACCAAGGAGGTAGGGTTACTGGTTTCTCCACCAATCACCTCACTGACACGACACAGCCTGAAGGCACAATCAATAAGGTCTCCATCAGAAGAAGTTGTACCCCGAACCTATCCCCAAAACTTAATCTTCTTTCAAACCAGACCTATGATTGGGTCCGAACAGCATCCATCACCATGGGCTCTATAGTAGCAGTCAGGAGATATAGTCATGTGATAGACTGACAGACAGAAAACCTGCAAAAGAATGTGGGGCTCAGGCTTCCTATGCAGGGGGCCAAGTTGTTTGGGGATAAACTAGAGTCAAATGTTCATCACATCCACAGCCAAGAAAAGAATTTTGGAAGTCTGGGGAAAAAGACGTTTCATTCAGCAAGGCACACTCCTTCTTCTGGTCATTCCAGGTTCCCTCAATCTGCAGGAAGCAGACCACTCTTCAGAGGCAGAGAGCGAGCTTCGGTTCAGAAGGTCAGAATTACTTCCTCTGTGAATGCTTCTCACTTCTGACTAGCCGAACCTCCTTCCGGAAGTCCTTGTCGGGGGACAGCACAGTCTCTTCAAAGATACCTGGCTGTCTTCCGCAAAGATCCCTGGTCACTGGATGCATTGGTGGAAGGGTGTTGAATAGAATTCATCTCAACACCAGCAGACACAGGCGTAGTGGTGATTATCTGGCCTCGGGATCCCTTCATGAGGTCTTGTCTACGAGATGAGATTCAGCCCCTTCTGCTGAATAAAGCAATTTGCTTAGTCCCTCTGACTTTGAGGGTTTGTTACTCCCAGATCTTTCTGGTCGCTAAAGTCCTGGCCAGTTTCAGGTTGGTCTTAAATTTGAAAAATGTCATCATCTTTGTTAATAACTTGACAGGAGACTGCCTAGCCCCCTTAAATCTCAGCGATGCATAGCTAAACATTCAAATTCATCCGGGTCATAAGTCCCTAAGGTTTGCAGTTGCAGGACCTCATTTTAAGTTTGCTGTGCTCCCATTAAGGCTTGGGTCAGCTCCCAGGGCCTTCACATGGATGTTAGCCGCGATCATGGAGATGCTGCATAAGGAGGAGCTGAGTGTCTATCCTTATTTAATCTGTTGAGTCAGGCATTCCCTGCTCTGGTGGTTGAAAAGGCAGTCACCAGATTCTCCTCTGTACTGACAGACAATGGGTTTATGGGAGTCTCCTCCGGAGGCATCCTAGCATCTCTTAATTTTAGGGCCCAGTTTCAGACCAAGTTGGGCCCAGTGGGTTTTCCAGTAACAAGGGTGGCCAGAATTGTGCCGGAAGTCAAGAAGTTGTGTTGTCTACAAAAGCCCTCTGACAGAGATTTGCTGTGGGTGCAGGGCCTAATGGCAGCATCAGCCTTTTCCACACCATGGAAACGGCACCATCTGCCTGCGTCCAACCCACCCGCCATTGTGTCTTCATCATCATTGTTGCTTGGTGTCTCAGGACTTGAGAGACTGATCCCTGTCTCCCGCAGAGTGACAGATGCTCTTTAGTGGTGGTTGAATCGCCACAATCTACTAAAGGGGTTTCTCACTGACCCCCTTTTACCAATGATTATCACCACAGATGCGAGCGCTCAAGGATTTGCCCGCCAGACTGTTTTCCAATCCTGTTTGGATTCTTTCAGACAAAATAATATCTTTCTCTTCTTGTATCTGAACTGTCAGAGGGTGGGGGGTGGCTTGGGTTCTGCATCCCGGTTGGAGACCTCTCTCAAACTGAGTTTGTCGACAGAGAAGAACTTGTTACATCTGGTAGCAGCCAATATAAGGGGGATTCACAATACTCTAGCAGACTCACATAGCAGGAAATTCCCATCAACTCAGGAGATGCCAATCAGTCCAGGAGGCATTCTAAGTGATGGTGCAAAATGTTTGGCTTCTAGAGGTGGACATGTTTTCATCTCAGTGGAACAGCAGACATCTGAGGTTTTATTCTAGGTTGGCATAGGAGGGGGCATTGGCAATCGATGCACTATCAATCTCTTGCCTCTCAGCCTTGTGCTTCCTCTAATCGCTAGGCTACTGAGGCAAATCTGGCTGTCCAATGCTAAGCTCCTCGGTCTCATACTCGACTTGCAGGGCTTGTTTTTCTCTATTAGATTCATACATATGACACTGCAGAGGCCAGTATTCCCGTAGAAGACACACAAAGGGAATTATGGTCTAATGTACGACTCATGGGACATTCTCCATGCAGGGCCTGCTCCATATGCGTACAAACCCAGCGCAGTAAAACAATAGCAATTGGTCTGTGATATCCTTGGGTACAATAATATGTTGCCAATTGCAACTCATTGAATGTTGTTCATGTGATTGAATGTCCATCAGATAAAAAGAAGAATCACAGAACATAAATCAAGTATCAGAACTAAACAATAACAGCACTGTTGGTGGAACACATTGTTCAATGCAACCATCCAGTCTACACACTATCATGGTCCATTCCACAACAAGGTAAACAACAGAAAGGGGTGGGAATTTAGCATCTTTGCTATTATTTAGAGAACAAAAATGGATGATTAGGCTACATACAGATACGATTTAGCTCAATGAGGAAATCCAAAGGCATTTTCTAGCAAATAGATAAACGGTAGAACGGAGTTCCCAACATTGAAACGTATGTACATTTTCAATACATTAGTCGAGTTCCGAATCTTTTTTCTTCATTTGCCTTATAACTCCCATACTGGATTCGAGCAGTTTTTGGCACTTTTTATACACACATGTACGTCAACAATTTTATTATAAACATAATACAATGTGTCTATAATGGAGAGCACCATGTCAATGACGCAATACGCCACCATTGCAGCATTTTGCGCAAAGGTGCACGCTCGGTAGGTCAGTGCTCCCCTACACTCTGTAAATAGTTGTACAACCATCTTCACAGAATCATTAGAATCTGTCTAGATCTTTGGCCAAGGCCTGACTAGTATTGTTTCTTCTAGTTTTAGTACAAGAAGGAAGACTACACAAACGGCAACCCTTCGTCCAATGTAATAAAATAGAAACACCCTGGAGTGGTCTAAGAACATTCAGAGGTATTTTATTATGTGATTTGAAGATATAATTAACACACAGGGTCTTTCTGAACTAGAAAGAGTTGTGCTCCTTAAGTGAAGACACAGTAGCCTGCTATATGGTCCTGACAAATGCAATTATACCAATTTCTTTTCAGAAACCGTCGACATCCCTTGACGGGATATCCTTTAAATGTGCTGGAGGCACCCTGTTCCGGTTCTAGTACTTTTTAATCCTTTAAAATCCAGTGAATAAAGCATATTCAGAGGTGGGTTGAATAAATGAATAAAATCACTATCTGAATGTATTCTCATATGGATGCCTTTTAATGACAGGCAAGTTGCGGGTCATATTGGGGTAGTTTTTGTTGATGTATGTCCTATAGATTGTTAAAAAATGACACAGTCGGTGAGAGTTTTTCTCTGATATCATTTAATCCCTTTTAGATAGGTGGAACAGAACCACCACCTAAGTAGAGTAACCACTATTAGGGATAGCTTAGTTCTTCGTGAGGGATGAAATTAGTGACACTTTGCACTTTGTTTACATTTTATAAAAAGGTTTGGCCCCTTTCCTGTGGTATATGATATTGTCCAGTAAGGTGAATTTTTCCTTGACTATAGATATTGTCCATTGTTTTTGGGCCAATATCACCTACCATGTTTTGCAGGAAATGGTAGTTCCAGCTCTGCTAGGGGATCTGCTAGTAAAGAAGTGCGTACGCATTTAGCTTTTTTGGATGAAGGGGAGGTGATCCTTAGCCAACAGGACCAACCCCTTCAGATCTTCTAATAATTGTATATCACGCATGGGGCTGGGGAGTGGTGAACAAATCACATAAAGCTTCTTCTCTATCCATTAGTAGGTGGATTAAGGACACAATTTAATTTGCATAATTAATTTCATACTCCGCTCTGGAGGGTGGAGTTTCGGCTTACTAGAGGGGTAGCTACTTCCTGGGTAAAGGCTAGGTGGGCATCTCTTATGCAGAACTGCAGGGCTGCAACATTGTCCTCTTCAAATACTTTCCCCCATGATTATTGTTGAAATGTAGGCTTCGCATTTCAACATCCAGGCTCCACATTTCATCATTCACATTTTAGCAATGGTTTGAATTTTAATTAAGGTTTGCCTTTTAACTAGAGCTAAGGGTATGAGTCTCAGGCTGAATCTAAATAGATACCGATGCATAGAGCACATGCTAGAAAAAGATCAATTTGCCCCACAATGCTATGTTAGTGGGCTGAGGTGCACTAAAAAATGAAACTAACATGAAACGAATATAATTTACCCTATCCATGTAACATGTTTCCATAATAACATTTAGTGCAAAATGGTCCATTATATAAACTGGATGCAGGTTGATGGAAATGCATGATGCTCTGGATATGGAAAAAAATAAACTTTAAACGTGCAGGCGAAAAGCTGCGCTGTGTTGTAAGATGTGAAATGTGAGATCTGTTCTGCTGAAGACATGGCATTATCTTGGAGCAGGTAGTGCTGGAGAGATGTAACAAGTTCTCTTCAGCAGTGCAGTTTGTGTTTCGGGTAAAAGCGCAAAGGAAATCATTTGCTATTTTTGTGGGATGCTCTTGTCAAAGGGAGGTGGTTTTTGAGTGATATTGGGTTTTGAGAAAAAGGTTCAAGGCAGAGAGGGCTGGGTATTCCATCCACTCACTGACAAGGGAGGCAGAAGTTCTGGAAGGAAGAGAGTGCTGGTTCCTGGGCAGACAGAGTATCCAGGGCCTAGGCTGTCTCTCTTCTTGGTTGGCAGTCCTTAGAAGAGCCGCAGTCTTGAGCTACCTTATCTGTGATTGACCCTGGGTCACTGTCAAGCTGATTCGGGGAATATCGCCAACAGACCTAGGTAATTATGCTGTTAATTGAGGGACATGTGAAGTGGCTGTTTGATACTATATGTAGCATAGGTTAAATATTTCAGTTAATTTTTAGGTGCTACATTAGTAAGAAGAATTTAAATCTGCATGTAAAACTGTGTCTATATTTCTCTATGTTTTGCTGCAAGTTTGAGTGTATTCATTCTGCCAACTTTGTTGCAAAGTCGAGGGTGACAACAGGCAGAGCTCTGCACTTTACCGCAGATAGCGCGTTGAAATCCATTGCAGGAAAAAACGTGTTTATGTTGAATTTAGAACATGGGCACACATGTCATTCTGTGTAACTTTGATAATTCTAGTTTATGATAAAGCTCAATAATTTGAAAAGGTAATTTTGTTTCATTGTATTTATTCTGCATTTAGTCTCATTGATTTTGCATGCATAGAGAGATAAATGTGCGGTAAGAAATCCTAAAGCAAAGTTAGTCACAGTAAATTGTTTTCCGCTGAGAGGGTGAATGAATGTTTTGCATTTCATTTGCATGTTAAATGTTTAACACAGCCAAAAGGGCATAAGAGTGATATTGTAGATAATAAATCACAGGGGCGCATGAACCAATTATTCAGAGTGTATTAAGTCCATTATTTGTTTACTGTTAGTGACACTGGTGGAATAATTATTAGGCAGTGTTCTAAAATTAGTTTATCACTATAACAAATACCTTAATAAGGTTACCACAATATATCACCAAATACCACAAAATACCACCATACCAAATACCACAAAATACCATGGGATACTAAATATAACCCAAAAAATCCCCTACATTATCAACTCCCTAAACCAGGCCAAGCAGATCAGGGGTTTGCCTCTGCAGTCCTGTGGGCTATTATTCCTTGGGTTGAGTATTTGTCTCTATTAATAAAGGTGCACTGGGTATGCATTATCCTGCAACTGCCTTTTCCTTTCCTAGACGTGCAATTGGTTGGATCTTTGGGAGACCTCTGAGAGCATAGACTGGGGTGATGAAGAGAGGACATGGGGTAATGCACAGATTATTTACTGGTCATCATTATTATACCTAGAAAGCATTAGCCACAAGCAGGCATGAGAGGAGAAATAGCCCACACTCCAGATCTCCATCTATGAGGCAACACCAAAGCAGAGATCACTTATTTGTTGCCTCTCCATCAATGGCCCCACAGTCTACTGTAATCTCTCACAAAGGGCCAACTTGAAAGGGTCATCAGGGCTAATGTAAACACGACCCTGGACAGCCCCATTTGGGAGAGAACACCACTTATCTTTCCTACCCCATCATGCCCTCGGATGCCCACTGAGGTGTATATCGTGCAAACAGCCCTAGTTGGCCAATCCATTGCCATGGACCTGTCTTCTCAATCTATTGTTGACCTTCAGGAATTGGAGATAAGGAGGGAAATTATCGCCATAAAAACGTTATTGAAAAGGGGATGGAGTATCTCCACTCCAACCTGGAGATGTCAGAGACTCCTCCTCCCTCCATACTGCCAAAAACACATATAGTAGATATGTATCAATCCCACAGACGGTCTCTCGCTTCTTCCCAGCATAAAAGAAACCCCCATTCAAAATGGAATCACCTACTTACTGGTCGAAATGTTTCCTGTTCAGGACTTTGGACAAGTACCCTGAAACATTAAAATGTGACTCCTTCCTCCCAACATTCCCTTGCAAGATTACAGTAGCTTTAGAGAATGCCAGACCAGCGGATAACGTCGACAAAGGCGTGGAGACTGTCCTAAAGAGGACCTATGCTGCATCCCACTTCGTGATAAGGGCAGGCAAATATGAAGCTTATACAGCACAGTCCCACATGAGTGACTTCCAGGTCATTCTAACGACCTCTTATGAGTGCTGAATCTGGCTCCCATTATGGCAACAGAGGAAAAGCAGACCCCTCTTCTCTCATATCTCTCCTATAATGTCCTACAGGCTACGTCTATGGAGACTGGGCTACGCTGTTTTATACATTAGCCCTGATGACCCTTGCTCATGCTCTGCATAGACATTGTGCTTGTGGTATGCCCAACCGTATTTCATGAATAACCGAATCGGGTCTGGGCTGTCACTCAAATAGGTTTGAGGCAGTTTTCTTGAGTAACACCTCAGGAAAATAACATTCAGGCCATTTTCTATGCCGCGTTCAAGCATGGATGTGAACATATCCAGTGCTTCGATAGGCATTTTTCAGAGAGGAAGTCCTAACCTTCCAAGCCTAAAAATGTGTAAGCCAAACAATGTTTATGGAAGTCCAAATCAGGGGTGGACTGGGAACCAAAAGAGGCCCTGGAAATAATGTTCAAAGTGGCCCCATATTATACATTTTTAGCAACACCAACCCTTTTCCTATGAGAAAATGTGGAAATAGCAGACAAAAGTGGCCCAGGTTGCAGAGGCCTACCGGGAAATCTCCAGAGTTCCCTATGGGCCAGTCCAGACATGGTCCAAATACTTTCATGTTGAAAACGTTGAGACTACATGACTTCCATGACCAACAGATGGAAGCTACGTAGTAAATAGCTATGTAGTAGGACCAGTAGACTTCGCCTATCTGGCTTTCGGAATATCCAATTGCCCTGCAGCAAGTCCTCCCTTATCACGGATTGTTTTGACTCTCATCACCCCCATGCATTGGAATGTGTTGCTCTTCACACAAACCGAGCCTTGGCACAGCAATGCATCAATCACATTGTCATGCACTAGGCAAGTTGTAAGGGAGTTGTTGTGCCCCACAGCAACCCCACCCAAATCTTACACAAATGCTACCATATATAGTTGGTGTTCCTGGTATTGACCCACCCTGGTAGTAATTACAGTAAATACCAAGCCTTGAGGGTAATTGGGCATGGAGAGCGTCAGTCGCATGACAGGCGAGCTTCTCGGAGATCGGCATTGTTACTTGGAAACTTGGGCAGAGTTATTTTCATACTATTCTGAGGCTTCTGAGAAAAAAAAAAACACTGGAACCAGAGGGCTAACAGACGCTCTGTATGAAAATGTGCTGCAAGGTGATCATCGGCCGAATAAAGCAGCAAGACTGACCGGAAACTTTATAAGACTGTTCATGGCTTGCTTACCCAATCACATTCTCTGACCTCCGTCGCCCAACTTTCCTCTTCCTAAAGTCTGACATGGCCTTGTGGTGCCACCTTTCTACCTTCCTCATTGCACCATTAACTATCCCTTGCTGCACGCTGTGTCCTGCTTTTCTCTGACTTAAATCTCTCAACCAACCAGAACTCCTCACACCCCTAACCTTTAATCCTGGTTAACCACTGCACTAGAGTGCGGCACGATGTAATGTGCCCAGTTCACTGTTGAACTGCCTTGACCACCTCCACGTTATTTGCTACAGCTCACTAAATGCATTGCTTTAGTACACAGTTGTATCCTTCCACCAAACCTTTGAATTGAGGACGACACATTGCAGTCTTCCTGTGTATAAAGCGTTACTATAAAAAAAACCTCTAGAAGCTCTCGAATACTCTTGTGATACTAGGGAAGCTTTCCTGGTAAAAACAAATTGGCCGAGAAATGTTTCACGGTTTGTGTAGAGGAGTTAGTTGTGAAATCAACTGCCAAGAACTTAAGGTAATTTGCCAAACACAATGCTGTCCTGCTGATTCTGCTTGAGAATGCAGTGGATGGTTTCTTTGTCATACGCCCCTCATGGAATAACGGGGTACAAGGCGCAGTGAGTGTATATAACGAATGATCAGCAGACATGCACAAAGCGCCTTACTTCCAGCTCCTCAATTTCTGCATCCATCCTCAGCCACAAGTACTTTTCTGACTTTTTTTTAACATGCATCCAAAACGTCTTAAGTGCATGAAGCATATTATTTTACCACAAACTAATGAATAGGTGAAACATGTAATTATCCATCTAATTATCCTGCTCTACCAACAACTCTACATGCTCCTAAACCCGCACACGCACACACACATGCAGACACGCACACACACACACACACGCATACTCACACTTACTCATCCTGCATCATTTATCATTGCATTTCTTCGACTCATTTCTGGATTCACATCCTTTCAGCCCACCGTACATTCCTTGACACAAATACCAGTCCACACGTCCACTCTTACCCTCAACCAATGGCAATGGAACATCTGAGAGGGGATGATGTTTGTGGCTAGGCCCCAAAAATTTGACCAATTATGTTAACTTTCATTTACAGGCAGATGGGAGGTTGTCCAGGAACCAAGAGGAACCCAGATCCCAAGGCACACTGCACTGTAAACTTTTAAATGTGAACTGTCTATTCAAGGGGAGATTACAACACCACCTGGGATGATGTTGTGGTACATCTTCATCCATTGCATAAGATACAAAGTGGGACCTCCTATAACTTAATGTACTTGTTTGACCATGTAAATGGAAGGTGTTACTGTCCAGTGCATCAAGATACCATGCCTTAGAATACCATGCATCCAAAAGTCAGAACGAAGTAACCAGAGTAATCCTCCCAGATGGTAACAAGTTATTTGATTTAGTTGACCTATAGGTGAGGATATGGGAAAAGTGGCTTCTTCATCGTTATCCTCCAGGATAAAAACGAAGGCAGGGGTCTACAAACTGCACCTCTCCACAGATTTGTGGACTATGTTTCCCAAGGCCCCTCACCATTGGCTATGCTGGCTAGGGTGATGGTAGTTGTAGTCCAAAACATCTGGAAAGCCAAAGGTTGAAGACTCCTAAAATAGTGGGACTGATTGGTGTTGCTCGATGTGTTGTCTTTAATTTATTTTTGCCAGAATCCTAGGCCCATGCACTTGCGGTTTAGTTTAGTTCAAGCTGATCATACTGCTTGCTTTGAGGTATCCACTCCAACATCCGAAAAATTAAACCAAGTACAGAGTGGTACCCTCATCCTGATCGATAACATCAGTTCAGGAATCCTACCCTCAAATTACTCTCCTCACCATGTCAATGTCATGCCACCTTACAGCACATACAGGAACCTTGCTACATAAGCTTCCCCATGCACATTCCATCTAGCAACTTCTTGCTCCCCCAACACTCTAACCACTGTGGGGGTGTGAAGAGCCCTCCCTGCAAGGATCCTCTAACACGCACACATATAACCCCCTATCCTCCAGACCAGTGGGTTCTCCCTTCTATATAACAGACACGCAAGTGTCACCACCATAAACCACCTACAGACATGACTGCATACAGGAGTTGGGCCCTTCCAGGCTGTACCTATCAACACCTCAGGTTTCGCACATATGCCATTCCAGCTACTAATCCTCCCTCCTCAGGTCCCCTCCTCCTTCTCTTCTAGATATATGCGCAGGTAGCATCCACAATGGTGGAGGTTGCACTGTATGAGACTACATCACATTACAACATGCTGCTGTGCAGTCTGGATCTATCTGCTGCTGTTTCATGTATAAAGCAGATATTCTGGCCATATTCCCTGATGAACTAGCTACTGGGCATTTGCATATAAGTAACTATGATGCCTTTTCCTAGGTCCCAGTCTGATTCCCATATATTTGCATGCATCACGTTGAATAGGCCGGGGGGGCCAGCATTCTGTGGATACAGTGGCGGATTGGTGTACAGGGAAGTCTGGAGATTTCCCAGTAGGCCTCTACACCATGCACCCTCATGGGCCTCTTTTGTATTGGAATTTCAACATTTTCTCATCAAAAAAGGGTTGGGCATGCTCAAAAGGTGCCTCTTTTGGTTCCCGGGTCACCACTCTCTGTATATTGCTAACTATTCTAGTATTTACATCTGATTTTAAACGTTGTTCAACTCCTCAGATCTGCATATGCCTGTGTGGGATTTACACAGCATAAAACCAGGGAGCAAACAAGGAAGCACTACAAAAAAGAGGCGCATTCAGAGACAGAAAGACTGGCAGAGCCGGGGGAGGAGAAGAAGTGAGAGCAAGAAAACATACTCCCAGATCTTCACCTGGCAATGGGGTGGGTGGTCCTTGAAGAGCAGGTTCTTCAGTCCCTTTCTGAAGAGCAGGAGACGAGAGATGGTGCCGATCTGATGAGCGTCAGCATTGTATTCCAGAATCCCGCTGCGGAGCAGGAGAATGCCTGTCTTCCGGTTATGTCAGACTCTAGTCTGGCAATGCTGCAGCTTTTGCTGCTGCTGAGGTATCCAGAAATGGTGTGACTTTCAGCCCGGTAAAATGGAATTATGTTTCTCATACTCTTGTACAATATGGATGCAGGCAGGGGTAACCAGTGTAGCCCTCTGAGGGTTGGGATGAATTGAATATATAACTCTTAGACTTAGAATGTCTGTGCATTGGGAACTGAGTAGGTGCACAGCCATCATTACCGTGAGACTCTGCTTAATGTATATATCCTGACATTCCTCTGCCTCCAGTGGAAAAACTGGAGCGACTGATATCCCAGACATTCTACCCTCCGATCTAAACCCTGCAGCTATCTGAATCAGCATACATGATTCAATGTTACAATGTTAAAACCATTTTAATGTTAGGGTGAGTGCTGTGAAAAATTATAGTGGCATGAAGCCATGTGCATTATGTATTTAGTGATTCACACATAAAACCAGTTTATTACAGACATGTTTGTCAAAAATAAAGATCAGATCCGTGGTTGTTCGCTTCTCAGCTAGCGGGCGCACCAAAAGGTGCTTCACCTGAAAAGATTCCAGAGAAACGCCATTTTACTTACTTGCGGTAACTTTTGATAAAAATGTAAGGAGTCCTACTCACTTAAATACTGCTTCCAGGAGATGGCCCAAATTACCAGTGCCCTAAGTACGTTGGTTTCAGCCTGTGCCGATCATCATGGAACTGTATGCGGCACGTCTAAAAGCCATCGGCATTGGGGCGCAGAGGTCTGGGGCTTTGAAGACCCGCCTACATCACAAGTGGTGGGAAATCAATGTTGGCGCAGAATATTATGACTGCCAACATGCTCCCTGAACTTTAAACTGTACATAGAACTGGGCATTAACCCGATTTCTCAATCTTGGCTGAGTGCTCCACTTAAGCTGTAGCTATCATCACGTTCGAATCCTAAAGCTAAATTAATCAACACCGTTCTAGATCACATAATGTCACACCCTTGTGTAAAAACGGTCCCATGGTGTAGCCATGTTTTAAAAAGCCTAGGTTTTCTGAGTGGGCCTAACCTCTGGTGTTCCAGTGTTGCTTTTACTAAATCAGAAAGCAAACAGTTAATTATGAAGCTGCATGCCAATTGTAGGGCAGACAGGGAGACTAGCACGCCTGATAGTGAAAAGCACAGAACATTTCCGGCTATCTCGACTATTGGTATTCAGCCACCTCTCAGGACCACAAGGACGGTACATTTATGAACGCTGGGCCTTGACCAGGCGCCGTTTTAACTTGTTGCCACACAACACATTGTTTGCTACCTGGAATACTCACACATTTTATGCTATTCTTAACTGCCCCTTTTGTATTGATAAGGCCGAAACCAGATTACATTTTGTTCTAATATGTCCGAAGTATGCTATTTTATGTGCCTGTTATTTGATTCCAATTCTGAAGCATACTAAGGTAAGGAAAGGTCTCCCAGCCTATAATTACTTGGACTCAAGTAAAAGACAGTGGGTGAGCTCTACCCTGAATGGCTATTTAAGAAAGGCACTCCAGTTTAGAGCCGAGACACTGAAATTCATGATATATCGAGCCCACTGGTTTTTAGCTGTGTTTTAAATGGATGGTGATGTGTTTTTAAAATCCTTTTCATTTTCTTTCGATTGTTTTTATTGTATTATGTCAGTTGCTTTTACTATCTTGTGCACTTTAATCTCAAGGCGCAATTCGAATAAAGTTCTTCGAATGAATGAAAGATCTATGGTCATTTTCATGTTCACACAATGCACTTTGATTTTATACAAAGGAGGCTGGAACCCTCACTGGAGTTATGTTATCCCTTTCCTCCTTCTCATAGGAGTATTTCGAAAGAGTAGAATAGGGGTGAACCAGTCTGCCCACTGTGAAATGATAATCTATGTATTTGGTCTAGGTTTTGATAATATGCTTTGCTCAGTGAGACAAGTGTGCCATTCTTTTCTTGACCACAATATACACTGGAAGTGATCTTCAGAAATAAACATTGTAAAGATTTAAAAAGCTATTTTTAATAGCTGCTATTTAAAAAACAGACCAAAAAAACAGGCCCCCAAGACATCGGCGAATTGCCAGCAATGCCTGGAGTGGCTCGAGCAAACGCACACCCGACCATGTGACTCTCATCCACATCGAAAAATACAGAGGCAGAGGTCCTGTTTTACAAAAATGTTTTAATTGGGAATTTTCCATGTTCATACATTTTTGGAAATCAGGCCCATAGAGTGATATAGAGAAAGAGAGACAGGGGAGAGACAGGGGAGAGACAGGGAGAGAGACAGGGAGAGAGACAGGGAGAGAGACAGGGAGAGAGAGAGAGAGAGAGAGAGAGAGAGAGAGAATGAATTAGATCATGATACACAGGGTACTGCTAGTTAGACATATCTACAGTTCTATTTGCCTCTCCATTGCCTGTCTGCTGTGCTAAAAATGTACAAGAGAAGCTAGTATATGTGTCTACAAGTATGTAGTCATATGTCTATATTTTCTTGAGCTGACGCAGATTTATATTAATTAGGCAGTAAGCCACGAGCAGGGGGGATTACAGCTTCAGGTAATGCCTCCGGGGCCCATAGTTACAAGCGGTAATGCTTGGGGATTATTGCTATTAGTTCCCTGGCCCGTAAGACCGGGGTACTAAAAGCACTTGTCTTTCAGTTGCAAAACGCTCTGGTGATTCGCAACTGAAAAAAGAAAACGAAAATCACACCAAGGAAGGGGAAACAAAGTTCATTCTCCCTTTCCATGACAGCCATTGAAAATAGTAAAAAAAAGTAAACAAACAAAATGGCTGCCATGGAACGGGAGAAGGGACTACATGGCGTCCATTAAAGAAATAGGAAAAAAGTTAACAAAGAAAATGGCCACCATGGAAAGGAAGAAGGGACTACAAGTAGTCCCTTCTTCCTTTCCATCGCGGCATGTCACAGATCGGGAGCGGACGCGCTGGGGACAGAAGTGTTCCCAGCATGTCCACTCCCCAGAAAGGTCCTAAAGGAGATGGTAAGTGGGCAGGGGAAATGTGTGGATTAGGAGGGGTCGGGGAGGGGAAGAGGGAAGGGAGCACTTACTTTGTTCCCCGGCGCAAAGATGGCAGCCTCCAGTCCTGAGGAGGCTCAGGGAGGCAGGATTACTGTCTGGTAATGTCCCCTTTATGAGTCTCCTCATTGGCTGAGAAAACCCCACCCCCAGCTGGGTACTAATTGGAACTACAGACGATCCCCTCATTGAACAGCTTCCCCGGAGACTGCAGTTTGTCTTTGCCAGGACACCTCTGAGAAGCTGGGAACCCCATCAGCTGCCTGTTAGGGGAGTCTCCTTAAAGTCCACTTAAGGTAGGACTTCATAAAACTATCCCTTGACATACAGGTCCCCAAATCTTAGTATAAGTGTGTACCACTTCATGGGACCTTGATTTAGTGGCACCGCAGTCAGTCATGTCATAGGAGGAAGATGTGAGCTGTAGGTGGGTACAATGAAGTGGGTACAATGAAGCCAGTTGTTCAGCAGTCAAAAGAAACACTTACATTTATAAAGTTATATTAAAATATATAATGTATCCATATTTACACAAGGAAGTCAGAAATATACTCAGTTCAAATAACCGACACACTTAGGAAAATTATAAATACTTTTCAAATGCCATTGCTTCAGTGGTAGTTGCTTGTGGTACAATTGGAGGTTGACACTAATGACAATTCTACCATATTATCGGTACGACTGCACACTCGCATTAAGACAAATATATATGGTAATTGTATTTATTTAGCAAAATCACATAAGATAAAGTCTTTTAGGAAGGAAAAAGGTTGGTTAGTCATACAGTAGAAGAGCTTAACGTTCTAGAGGCGGTTTCCTAGCAAACTAAAGCGCGGACCCGGGGATCGAACCTGTGTTGCTTCGTGACGTCTTGCTTCTAAGGTGAGCACGTTGCCGCTTAGCTATCCTCCCGGGACAACCTTATCTGTACACATAATAGTTGGGAAAAGCTAGGATTCCCTCGTTATCCACCTTAAAAGAAAATATCACCTTTTTCTAAAGTAATGAGCTTGAGGAAGATTGACAAATGCTGGGATTTTCTGCAACATCATGGCTTTCAACAAAAGATTTGAAAAAATTGTACAAGCGCAGGGCCCCCACCCAGATCAGCCAGGAAAACATCGCCAATGTCGACCAGACAGGAGTCTTCCTGCACCAGGTGAAGGCATAATATTCCCCCCCCACCTAAGAACAGAAGAGTCGCTCTCGACCAACCAGACCAACCAGAGGACCTCTGTAAAGAAACCTGGGAGTACACTATTTAACACCCTCAGCACATGGAGCAAACAACTCGGGAACGGGGACACACACACAAGGCCCACATTGCACACACATGTGCCACCAACTTTTTTCCAGAATGACAAATTGACACAGTCAGATACCCACATAATAGGACCGTGGGCTGCAGATTGTTGTTGTGATTTCTTCTTGGCGTACAAGGTATAGCAAACGGACCTGCCCAGGCAGGCAGCCATGCCTGTGTCGTTGCTGGTGACAGCAAAGCAATGGGGGAGAGGGGGGTTCGGGCAGGGAGGATGAGGTGTGGCATGCATTTAACAGTCGTGGGCCTGGGAAAATCTCTCTCTGCACATTCAGCACACCTGTAGCAGCCATGCCTAAAACAACCCACAATACTTTGTTTGTTTTTCAAGCCTGGCATCAGATATGCTGTGCAGACTGCAATTCAGGTGGGCCAGATCCGAGATCCAGCCAAACAAGTTTTGGCAGACCACAAATCCAGAAGAATCCTTCCAAATTCTAGCCCTAGCTATGAGGCCATGACATGTAAGGGCTAGCAGAGGGTGCTATGT
Organism: Ambystoma mexicanum; assembly: GCF_040938575.1. Lineage (NCBI taxonomy): Eukaryota > Metazoa > Chordata > Amphibia > Caudata > Ambystomatidae > Ambystoma > Ambystoma mexicanum. The sequence goes on along the minus strand of NC_090926.1, from coordinate 995,043,022 downwards.
GGTTTGACAGGTAGCTGTGAGTGATGGCACTGGTGGTTGAGAGCAATGGCAGCCTCACACCTGCCTAATATGATCTTAAGAAGAAAATGTAGTTGAAAGAAAAGAATGTGTAAAGTGGTGAAAACTCTTTCAGTGACAGATATTGTTTTAGGGAAAAGCTGCAGTACAAAGACAATGAAAAGGAATGTGTTATACGCCCAAAGAAAAACAAGTACTACCTACCCATAACATGGGTGAAGCCCTCCTGCAACCTGTGCCTTTAACAGGGAATGCTTGCGTGGAGTTTGTGTCCATTCTATTTCATACACACGCACATTTTGTTGGTAGTATCACCCTCAATTATACATCATGGATGTATACCTTTATATCTGAAATAGCCAGATTTCCCCTTTGGGTAGCTTGACAAAGAACCAAGGGGATTTCCACTGTAATTTCCCATCCCATGTGAAAACCCCATGAGTTGTCCTTGGATTCCCTTGACCATTCCTGTCCTATTTGTTATGGAAAGCATTTGTAAAGCCAAAGGGTAATTGTTATGCTATTAAGAAGCTCTACCCAAGAAAGCCCAAATGTTCTCATGTAACTACAGTAGGCCCCTACACAAGGTATCCAGTACCCTACAGATATTTTGGCAGTACAGGATTGTGTGCGACTGAGTAATATTTACACCCAGGTATTTAACTTATTTGTTTACTTTCCCCAAGATAATTTTTCTATGCTACGTTTACAAGGATGGCCCCCATCTGAGAGCCCACTCTTAAGGCCTTCTGCTTTCCTGTATGGCCTCTCCTAACATCAGCAGGCCCTAGGAGCCATGGCAGCAGCTTTTCAATACACTGCCTGCCACCGAACAGCTTCTCATCTGCAACGACGACCGCTTCGAGGTAAGCCCAGCAGGGCTACTGTGCTTTTACCCAATGCCTTCCACCATGTAAAAATGGCTGCCACCATTCACAGCACTCTCCGGCATCAGCAAAGTGTAGATGGAGACAGCCCCAATATCCTTTTATTGGACTCATCTTTTTACTAAAGCCCTATCAGGGGAGCCGGCAGGCGAAGCCGGCCCACATCCTAAGGCCCACTCTTAAGGCCTTCTACTTTACTGTCTGGCCTCTCCTAACATCAGCAGGCCCTAGGAGCCATGACAGCAGCTTTTCACTACACTGCCTGTCATGGATTAGCTTCTCGCCTGCAACGAAGACCGCTGTGAGGTAAGCCCAGCAGTGTTACTGTGCTTTTACCCAATGCCTTCCAGCGTGTAAAAATGGCCACCACAATTCACAGCGCTCCCCGCGATCAGGGAAGTGCAGATGGAGCCAGCCCCACTATCCTCTGATTGGACTCAACTTTTTGCTAAAGCCCTATCAGTGGAGCCGTCAGGCGAAGCCGGCCCCCATCCTAAGATCCACTCTTAAAGGCCTTCTGCTTTCCTGTCTGCCCTGTCCAGCAATGCCGAAATGCCAGAGGGCCTTCCACCCCTGCATCCCTATGCAAGACTTAATTTTCTCTCAATTGGGAACCGTCATAATGTTAGTTCCCAGCAGAGGAGCATTGCTTCATGGCCCAGGACCATCTTGCAGGTAAGCACTGCTGCTCTTACCTGTCGTAACCTCGATATTACACCTCTTTAATGTGTCGGAAGTACTGGCGGTCCACACTTGTCCATTTGGCCGTACTCGAGCCCCCTTAATGATCACGATTGCACACACACCGGGCAGACTGCTGTTCGAGCATGGTCGGCCACCTGCTCTTTCAATCCTTTGCTCTCACCATCCACAACTTTGCAAGTTCTCACTCAGCTAATCCACACTACTATAATCACAGCTGAGAGTACCAGTCTTTACTTGTGGATTGTGGTTTACACTGTCCAATATTTGCACACTTTCTACAATGTCGTTTTTTCCTACCTGTAACTGTATATTTAATGCAGCCTCCCACACTAAGAGGTGAGGCTGTCCAAACTATGCACCCATCAATGTCACCCGTAACCTACTAGTAAATGCATTCTTGATGTAGCCCCCGCCCCATGAGTTGAGGCTTTCCAATTTGTGCACCCTTATCAAAGTCGCTCTTTACCTACCTGTATCCGCACACCTGATGTGGCCCCACACAACATCATCGGTGTGGCCCTCCCAGGCGTGCACCTACCCTAATATTGTCTCTCATGCTTTTCCTAACAGTGGCAGTTGCCCCATACCATGAGGCGTGACTGCACCAGTTTTTTTCACGCAAGAGCCACCTTAAGTTGTAACCGTATATTTGATCATGAAATTGTACTTGTTACTTCACACTTACTGTAACTATCGCCTTGATGCCTGAGGGTTTGGTGTGCTGCTATAAATGGATAAATAAATAAATATGGGATTTAAATTGATTTATTTGGAAACCTGACACTTTTCTGTATGCGTTGTGTCCAGCCTTTATGGCTGGAAAGAGGTGAGTTGGAATGCGTAGAAGGCACAAGACATCGTCTGCATATAGTATAATCTTGTACTTGATTTTTGCCGGTTGCAGGGCAAGGGTCTTAGATTTCTCAAGTATTTTCTGGGTTAGGGGCTCTATATACAAAGTGAAAATAAGAGCATCCCTGTTTCATATCATGCAACAGTGGTATTTTCAAGCGCAGCATTTATTTACTTCAATCCTAGTGCAGGGGGACTGGAAGTTCAGTAATAAACATGTAGGGAAATTCAGACCAAAGCCAAATCGAGGCAGTATTGCAGAGCCATAAGGCCAATTAGCACAATCAATGGCGATTGGCAGATTAGGCTTAGGTATGATCTCTCCTGCATGAATGATCCACCTCACGTTATCACCATCTTGTTTGCACTTGATAGTCAGCTTGTGATGCCTGGATGCATATGGGTACTATATCCTCCAGGTGCCCGGTGCAAATGTTTACAAAGCAGTTTAACAGCACTATTACGAAGACCAATTTGAGCTATCAGTCTGACTTAGCGATCAACATTTTACATACTACTTTGCAGGGTTGGTGGCCCTACACGAAGTTAGGGGGGAGTTGAACAATTTAGCTACTATTCCGACCAACAATTACAGAAAGCAACAGGGCAGCATCCAGGCTTAACACGAAGGAGAAACGTTTATGGTGGTTAGAACTTCTTTCTCTATGATGAATGCTTATAACCTATTTGGCACATGATCATCTACTTTAGAAAGGGCAGCACTCTGCACATACACTTTCCACTCCCCAAGTGTTGTGAGCTTCACCTGTCTCGTCATGAATACTAACGGTTGAACCATATGTACATTCATGAATACTATCAGGTGAACCATGTGTACAGCCATGAATACTATCGGTTGAACCATGTGTAAATTCATGAATACTATCAGGTGAACCATGTGTACAGTCATGAATACTATCGGTTGAACCATGTGTACATTCATGAATACTATCAGGTGAACCATGCGTACAGTCAGGAATACTATCAGGTGAACCATGTGTACAGTCATGAATACTATCCGGTGAACCATGTGTACAGTCATGAATACTATCGGTTGAACCATGTGTACATTCATGAATACTATCAGGTGAACCATGTGTACAGTCATGAATACTATCGGTTGAACCATGTGTACATTCATGAATACTATCAGGTGAACCATGTGTACAGTCATGAATACTATCTGGTGAACCATGTGTACAGTCATGAATACTATACTTTTTACTTGCATCTGTATGGCCAATATGACCTCTTCATTTTATGACTTCCATAATCTTATTGCGATTTTGTTGACTCAAAGTTGATGAACCAGTAGCGTTATTGATTTTCTCATAGTGTTACTGCTCAGTTAGTAGCAGCTTACATTCCTCTGTATCCAGCGCCTCAAAGTCGACCCTTACCTGCCTCAATTTCTGATACAACGTCTCAAAATTAGTATGTGTATGCTGGTATTCCCCTCCCTTAATTTGTGTTTTATTCTCTTTCTTGCTACTCTCCCTCACTGTGGTTGATGTTTTTTAATTGACTCCCCGTAAAAACTGCCAAGGGGACTTCTCATAGGGTTGCTAATTATTACTCACACTTCATTTAACAAGCAGTAATCTTGACTGGCCACACAAACATTTCCTTCCAAAGCAGGGTCTCTGAATGTCATATTGTTCATCCAACCATCCCAATAAGCCAATTGGCGGGTGTCTGCTTTGGATCGTATGCCATGTCAACTTGGCTTTGGAATTTCTCGTGTTGAGCTGTATCCTATCTCCCACTTGTGTATGCTACTTTCTTCTTATCTATCACCCACCTAGGTCCAACACCGGCGTTCCTGAGCCACTATTGGACATTGTGGCTGACCTTCATTCACAATTTTCCAACCTCATTGGATTAGGAGATTTGAATTTAAAATGTAATAAACCTCATACCTTAGCGCTTAGCTCCTTCTTTGGCAGTTTGGCTGACCTGGGTCTTGTGCAATGTGTCCTAGAACCCACGCACAAGTTGGGGAATATCCTGGACCTAGTGTTTGCCAATGAAGATCTCTTGACCACCTTTTTAGTGGAACCAGTACCTTGGTCTGACCATCTTTTGGTCTCTTTTACTCTTAACAGGGCCTGTACTTACCGAAAGATAGCTACCATGAAGAAATTGCAGCAAAGCTGGCACTCAGTTGACCTGCCAAATCTGATATCTATTGTCAAAAGGAAAGGGTGTGAGGAACCTGAACCCACATTATCAGGTCTTACCAATGCAATGCGCACTGCGGCTGACTTAGTTGCTCCTTTACAGTTTATCCTCGCTCGGAGGCTCCCCTCACAACCTTGGTTCACAGAAAATCTTAGATCTCTTCGCTTTACCATGAGACAAGCAGAACGTAAATCGTGCGGACGTATGATCCCAATCTTAAAGTGTGCTTTAAATCATGTGCCACTGTTTATTTTGCAGCTATCTTGGCAGACCAGAATATTCGGACCTCTATTTGTCAACCCAAAGTACTTTTCCCTGTGGTGAGATCTCTGTCATCTACAGCTATACCCACCCCCTCAGCCACGCCCACTCAAGATCGCTGTGATACTCTAGCTCTATCATTCATCACAAAAATTGATAAAATATGCACCATCATTGCTAAGATCTCAACGCAAACTACTACTGTGGCTCCTAACCCCATGGTTGACCTTCATGTCACATTTGGAACCCCCATCCACATGAATTAGTCACCTTCTGAGAGATGGTCTACATTTCCTTTGTTCACTCAGTCAGATGTCCATACTGCTATTTGCTGTATCAAGTCAGGGTCTCCCTCTGATGCCATCCCCATGGCTATTATGAGAAACATTTCATCTGAATTGTTCACTGAGATCACTGCTGCAGTGAATAACTCTTGTCAAACCGGCTTTATCCCCTCCAAACTCAAGGCCGCCACAGTGATCCTGCTGCTTAAAAATCCTTCACTTGATCCTTCGGTGTCTTCAAATGACCGTCCTATTTCACTTCTTCTATTTCTTTTGAAACTTCTTGAGTTTCTTGTTTCCCCTTTGCTATCATCTTTTATGGAGTCTACTGGGCTTTTTGATCCTGCCCAATCTGGGTTCAAACCTGGTTGGGGGATCGATAGTGTCCTGGTCTCGGTTCTTGACGATATGGCGAGGTGGTTTGATGCAGGAGGGGTGGGCACCTTGATTTTATTAGATCTCCCCATCCTGCTCGACCACCTGGCCCAAGTCGGAATTTCAGGCCAGGTTCACGCCTGGTTTACCTCCTTCCTGGCCGACATAACTCAGATTATGTTACTCCCCCCGTTTCTCTCTTCTATCTTTTCACTTCTCTGTGGTGGCCCTCAAGGCTCTGCCCTGTCCCCCATTCTCTTCAATATTTACATGTGGCCTCTTGTTTGTCTCATCCCCTCCTTCGGCGCCAGATGTTACTCGTACGCCGATGATACTCAGATCCTTATCCGATTAGATCTCGATCAGACTGAGATTCCATCGTGCCTGAGGAGATGTCTGACAGCCGTGGGAGATTGGATGAACCGCAACTGGCTGAAGTTGAATGGGGACAAGACTGAGGTGCTGGTGGTAGGATCCCTTCCTGATCCATCACTTTGGGTGTCTTCCTTCTGGTCTTCCTCCTTGGGTCCCCTTCCGGTGCCGGCCCATAAGGTGAGGAACCTGGGGGTAATCATTTCGGCCACCCTTTCCATGAAGTCCCAGGTTGCCGCTGTTTGTAAAGCAGGGCATTTTCATCTATGAATTCTTGGGAAGGTTCTCCCGTTAATTTCTGCCCATCTTCATCCTCCTGTCGTGGCTGCTCTTGTGCTTAGTCATCCCGACTATTGTAATTCCATTTATTTATTTCAACCAAAGGGACTTATTCAGCGGCTTCAACGGCTACAGAATATGGCTGCTCATGGTGCCACTGGTTCTCCATATGGTGCTCACATATCTCTGGTGTTGCGATCCTTGCATTGGCTTCCGGTTTCCCAGCGGATTGCTTTTAAAACTTTGAGTTTGGTCCATCGCGCTCTGCAGGCCCAAGGGGCTGAATATCTGTGCGATAGGTTTACGTGCTAACTCCCGACACGGTCTTTGCGCTCAGCAACAGCAGGCTTACTTGCCATACCTGTGTTTCAGCGCTAGCGCTGTGGTAAGCGTGTTCTCTCTGTTGCTGCACCCCGACTTTGGAATGGCTTTCCATTGTATTTAAAAAACTTGGAAAACAACCTTGCCTTCAGAAAGGCTTTAAAAACGTATTTGTTTTAGGATTATGGCTGTTGTCTATACTGACCTCTCTCCTTCTCAGCACCATGATGCCTCTGGCAAACGTGCGCTTAATAAATACACCTAACGTAACATAACATAACATCGTAACCATCACTGTGGAGTGGTCATAAAGCACTCAACTACCACAATAGACCTCAATCAATTGGTTCAACAGCCCTTTAGTATGTAGCCAAGTCTCAAATAGCTCCTTTACACATTCAAGTAGTATGTGTAATCCCTTTTAACCAGATGAGCATCGCAAATACTACAGACCCAGATGTTCTATCTCCCTGGACAACACTGGGGTCTCGGCAGAGATATAGGTCGCATCCCAGGAGTGATCAATAAAGTAGTCTAACAGTGCATTTAAACATCCACTGATCAGGATTTCAGTTGGAGTGGAAGTTGTGGGCCAGTCTTGGCCAAACCTTATTAGGGTACGCATCGTGCTCTTCGTTCATATGTATACTGGGCAGATAATTCAAAGTATCACACTGGCTCTCACCTTGAATCCCCAAACCTTGCCAGCATTGTCCCAGTCGGACTTCAGCAACTTAAATTCCACTTGAGACTGAACAAGGATACTATCCCCTCATGATTTGGTAGAATGAATTGAGTGGTAATGCGACTGATGTGTCGTGCTGTAGAATCTGGGTCTCTTGCAATAATGTAAAAACAATGTTCTGCTCCCCTAGCCTTTATAAAAGGGACTTCCATTCAGAGGGCGAGTTGCACGTTTATTTAGGGTAAGAGCCTTAATGAATGCCATATCAGAATGCTAGGTATTCTATTCGGTCATGGATGCAGCCTGCGGTCACAACTGCATCACAGGTCCAAGGCCTAACAGCCTATTCAGTGCTCCTTTTCAACATCCTATTTAGCTATGGCCCCAATTCTGGGACGTCCAAATACTGCCAGGATATCTTGATCTTGTAATAATTCCAGATCTCTGGTAACCAGAATGTTTGAGTACCAACTATAAACACCAATCCACCCACTAAAAACATGTAAAGTCCATGAAACCATACACATGAAGTAAAGTTAAATGGCCGTGAGCTACCATCACCTCTCAGATTTCTGAAGAACTACCCTTTGGACAAAGACAGATGAAAGAAGAGTGGATGGGATAGTCAATCCTGTCATGGCCTGTCTTTGCTCTCTTGGATAGCCTTCGCCCCTCTTGTGCACTTGTGTACATTTCAAGGCAGGATACGGGCTCCTTTGAGATGGTGGCAGATTTGAGTCCTACTGATCAACAATGCCAGAAAAGGCCCAAAGCACCATCTGTAAATGTGGTAGAAGCTTCTCTCCCCTAAAGAGTTTAAGACAAACAGAAGGAGGAGTAAGAAGCATCACTAGTCCGGGGATGCTTCTTTCTGGAGGAACAGTGAATTTGGATGGCTATTTCTTCGTTTGGGCAGTCAACAAAGAGAGATCTTTGAATAATGTTATATGTGTGCCTTTGCACACAGATTTGTTTACTTCCTGGGCTTCCTTATCACGTCCTATTGCATTTTGTAGCTGTGCATTCTGGTGAGCGAATCGAACTAAGATTCCATCGAGCCTGGAGGCATGAAAAACCACAGTGTGACCTATCTGGTATGATAGATGGTTGTTCCCGGTCATGAATTAACTCACAAAGCAGTTCAAGAGTGTATCCATTAAGGTCCGTATTGTGATCTAAGATGTGATCTCCTTAATATGAACGTTATTCCGTCACAACCTATTTTCCAAATCTCCAACATCAATGCCATTGGCCCTTTTTGTTGTTAATGCTCCTGAATTTTGCTTTGCATGACAGCTTGCTTGCTCATGGTGATAGCCATCAATGTTTCGTGATCACCCCCTGAGACTCTACGGCCATGATATTGGTATTTTAGCATCTAATGAATTTTGCCAAATCAGCTTTGATGGCCGTCATTTTCTTTCTCACTTTCTTGAAAAGGATCTATAAACCACTCCACGTTATGTGGGCAGAAGCACTCAGGTGAAGCACATTACTTCACTTCATAGACATCCTGTCCACAACAGTGGAGTCTCTCTGGGTTAGCTAGTGACTGATGGGGCCTTTCTAAATCAGAGTTGGTTGATGGAGGAGATAAGTGGTAATGATATGTCAGACTGTCATGGCTATTTGGTTTCCGGGGCAGTATGTGTAAGGCGGCAGGGTCTGTTAGCTTTAGTTTGCACTGTTTCATGGTCACCTCAGCCTATCTACCCATCAACCCTCAGGTTGCTACTCCAAAATGCCTACACCATACCAGTAATGTTTCGTTTCACTTTGACGTGCCAAGGCACCACCACTTAGACAGGGTGACACTGCAAAATGTCCTCTCATCAAGTCTCCATGCACTCTTCTGCCTCTTTGCGCCATGGCTGTGACTATGTTAATGCATCATGTTCATGTTAATGTTAATGTTAAAGGACATTTGTGCCGTGCACTATCACCACCGGAGTGGTCCCCTGGCGCTCTGGCGGTTCTGAAAGAGGAGGGGAGGTTGAGTTAGTGGGAGGAAGCAGGAAAAGTGCAAGGGAGCAGTGATGTGCTGTTGGCGGCCTCAGCCCGGTGGGTCCGTTGGCTGGGCCTGGGGTGTTTGCGGCCGGTAGTCGTCATGTACTGTTGTGAAAGACTGTGTTTTTGTTTTGTTGTTGCAATGTAGTGATGTTTGTGCGGTTTGTGCTGTAGGTTTTGGTTGTGTTTGGTTTGGAGTTTGAGAGGTGTATGCAGAAAGGGAAATTTGTTAGTAGGGTTGGTTAATTTGCGTCTCTATCCTGAATTGAGGTGCTCGGCTTGCACAGTCTCCCTTGATACGGCTCTGTCCTGATCTGGGTCCGACTGGCATATAAGGTTCCTTACTCCTCTGGCCCCCACCTCTAACAGGCTCTCTCATAGCTCCCCTTATCTCCTCTTCCTGCTCCTGTGGCCTGCCAATGTCAACCTGTCAGGTAGTGTGGTGATTGCCGATATCTCAACAATTCCACACCACTGTGGTTTCTGGCGGTAACGAGGGGCAGGCGAAGTGTTGGTGGGATTGTCTGGGGTAGTTGACTCCGTCTCTGTGCGTGCCGCCTGTGTTTAGTCTATCCGGAGTCACCCGTCCAGGTGGCCGTGGGAGTTATCCTCTCGGGTCGGGGATGTCCGTCTTCTTTCCGGTTTAGGCATCCTTTTTCCGGTTTTGGTTTCCATATTTAGTCTGTGGTGTTGAAGAGCCAGGTTTTTAGTGATTTCCTGAATTTTGGGTGATCTTTAGTGTTTCTTATTTCTTTTGGGATGTTGTTCCAGATTTTTGCGGCTAAGTGGTAGAAGGAGATGCCTCCAAGTTTTTTCTTAAGGTATGGTTTGAGTTCCAGGCAGATTTTGTTGTTTGATCGGAGGGGTCTCGTTGGTTTGTAGACTGTAATTTTCTTTTGTAAGAATTCTGCTCCTTGTCCGCTGATTGCCCTGTGCGTTATGCACATTGGTTTGAAGGTGATGCAATGTTTTACTGGGAGCCAGTGTAGTGTGTTTAGGGCTGGGGTGATGTGGTCTCTTCTGGATAGTTTGAGTAGTAGTCTTGCTGCTGCATTTTGGATCTGTTGCAGTTTCTTCAGGAGGTATTCTGGTATTCCGAGGTAGAGGCCGTTTGCATAGTCGAATTTTGACATGATTAGGGCGTCGATGGTGAGCGTTTTGTGTGTGAAGGAGAGGAGAGGTATAATTCTTCTTGCCGTGTGGAGGAGGAAGAAGTATTTCTTCACTGTTGCATTTATTTGTGGTTCCAGGGTTAGGGTGCTGTCCATTAAGACTCCCAGATTTTTTTTACTACCTTCGATGGTGCTGGTGCATTTCCCATTTCCGTAGGCCATGGGATGGTGGTTTTGTTCTCTTGTCTTTGGATACGATCATGATTTCTGTCTTTCCTGGGTTGATTTTCAGGTTGTTGGCATCCATCCAGTTGAAGACTTCTTTTAGACAGTCGGTTAGGGTTGAATGGTCGGTATCGGTGTCTTTGATTTTGTAGATGATCTGAGTGTCATCTGCGTAGTTGTAACATGTAATGTTGTATTTTTTGAAGATTCTGATGACCGGAGTCTGATAGATGTTGAAATATAGTGGAGATAGATCCTTGTGGCACTCCACAGTCGTTAACTCGTGGAGTGGATTTGAAAGGTTTTATCCATACGGTTTCTGTTCTGTCTGCTAGGAATGATTTGGTCCAGCGTAGTGCTGTGTCTGTTATGCCTATGTCTGCTAGTCTTTTGGTCAGGGTGTCGTGGCTAACTGTGTCAAAGGCTGCGGAGAGGTGGAGCAGAATAAGGGCTGAGGTAGTGTTAGAGTCTGCGTTAGTTTTGAGGTCGTCCCAGATGGATAGTAGTGCCGTTTCCGTTCCTCTCGCTGGTCTGAAACCGATTTGAGCTTGATCCAGCAGGTGGTGTTTTTCTACGTGTTCTTGGGTTAGTATATATACGTAGGTTTCTAGAAGTTTTGCTGGGTAGGGGATGTTAGAGATCGGCCTGTAGTTGGAAAGGTCATCCACGTCACCACTTGTGTTTTTCAGGAGTGGCTTGATGTATGCTGATTTGAAGATCTTTGGTACAATCCCTGTTGGTAGTGATAGATTTAGAAGGTTTCTGTAGTGTTCTGCCGGCGATCCTTGCGCGAGGATTGATTTGTAGATTTCTGGGGGACATGGGTTCATGGGTGATCCCACTTTCTTGCTCCGTTTTACCAGCATTGCGAATGCCTCTGCTGATATTTCAGGAAAGCTTTGGAGTTTGTGCTGTGGTTCCGTGTTAGGTTCGTTGGGTTGTGTGTTGTGGTTGGTTGGTCGCTTTTTTATGGTTTGTCAGATGTCATTGATTTTTTTTTTTAAGTGGTCTGCCAGGTCGTTGCATAGTTTTTCTGAGGAGATTGGGGTGTTATCGCAGCCTGGTGGGTTTCTCATTTCTTCAATGATGCTGAACATTTCTTTTTGTGTGTTGGTGGCATTGTTGATTCTGTCATCGTAATGTCTTCTCTTTGCCTTTTGAATTTCCTTTTTGTATGCGCGGATTTGTTTCTGGTACATTGTTTTTTTCCCTGGGTTGTATTCTTTCCTCCATTCCAATTCCATCTTTTTGTTTTCCTCTCATGTCGTTTAATAATTGGGTGAACCATTTTGCCATTGCTCTTTTTTTTTGATGGGGTGAATGGCTTTTCTGGGGCGATCTTGTCTATTGTACCCGCGATCCATTTGTGCAGTATCTCTGCTTTCCCGTCTAGGTCCGCTAGCTCCAGTCTGTAGTTGAGGGTTTTGTTAATTCCAGCTGTTCGAATAGGTTGCTTTCTTTGACGTGTTTCCAGTTTCTTTTGGTGGTGGTTGTGAGTTTCGGGTGTTGGATGTAGGCTTGGGTAGGCAGAGTGATCACGAATGGGATGATGAGATGGTCGCTCCATAGTATTTGTATCGGAGATGCCGTGGTGATGAGTTTTTCTTTGGCGAAAATTGCATCTAGGGTGTGTCCTGCCGAGTGTGTTGCTCCTTTGACTAGTTGTCGTAGTTTCATGGTGCTGAGCTGTTCAATTAGTGAGTTTTGGGAGTTGGCGGGGCTGTCTTCAAACCAGATGTTGAAGTCCCCCAGGATGATTAGGTGTTCGTGGTTGATGGCCAAGTTGGTGATGGCTTCTATGAAGTTATCGACGAATGTTGCATCATATGTTGGCGGTTTGTATACCAGGATGAATGTGATGTTGGTTTTTGGGCTCGCTGTTAGGTGTATTACCATGGTTTGCAGTTGAGGATGTTGAGTGGTTTGTCCGTTTTATTTTCAGGTGTTCTTTGAATGCTATAGCGATGCCTCCTCCTTTTTTGTTTTTCCTGTTTATTTGAAGGCATTTGAAGTCGGTTGGAAGGCAGCTTTGGAGTACGATTTTGTAGTTGTCGTCCAGCCATGTTTCTGTGATGAACAGGATGTCAATGCTGTTGTCGGCGAATAGGTCGAAGATCATTGTTGAGTGTTTTGACATGGATCTTGCGTTTATTAGACTGCAGTGAAGTTTGGAGGTGCCGTTTGGTTTGGGCTTTGTCGAGGTCATCTTCTGTTCGGTGTTGAGGTTTCCTTCCTGGTCGGTCATTTGTTGGTCTGTGGGATATGGGTGTCAGCGTCTTTGAAAAGTTCTTCTAGGTTTTGTCTTGGGTTTTTTGTGTTTTTTTCGCGTTCGTCTTCCGGGAGTTGTGGTTGTTGATTGGAAGTTCCTCTTGCTTTGGTGATGTAGGGGGTTATTGCGTCGGTCGTCGGTTTGTTGTTTGTGTTGATCATCCTTCTTCTACTTGCTTGTGTTAGGTTGTTTGATGTTGCTGCTTCTAATGTTGGGTTGGATTTCCGTGGTGGCCAGTTGTCTGCGAGTTATGGAGTTAGGTAGAGGGATTCTTTTCTTCTTTCAGAGTTGCTTCTGTTTGTGTTCCTGTCTGTGGGGGTCCAGTCTATGGTGGTTGTTCTAAGTTGCTGTTCTGGAGTGTCTGACAATGGAAAACATTCTCGTTCTATGGTTGCCCACCTTGTCTCCGGTTCCTTCAGCTTTCTGCTGATGAAGCAGATTGGGTGTCCCATGCCTTTCTCATCCAGCCGACTCAGCACTGCATCTATATCTGTATTGGAAGCATCTGTCTGTACAATAAAGGATTGGCTGTAGTCAGGAGCTCTTAAGACTGGAGCTTGACAAATGGCTTGCTTAAGTCCTTCAAATGCCTCAGTGCACTCCTCATTCCACCTGACCTTCTTGGGGAATTTGGGTGAGGAGACCACATTGACCTATTAAGGCACACAGTCAGTGTGATCGATTGTACTGCATAATACGAGGGGGCTGGTGAGTCATCCGTCCTCATTACAAGTTGGGTGGTGAGGGTAAAATGAGGCAGTATTACCATATACCGCCGCATTACTACACCGCCCAAATATGAGTTTGGCGGAACGTTTGAGGATTCACCTCCAACTATCAGCTGGAGGTAAATCTGTAGACTTTCTGCAAAATTCAGTGGAATTACCGCTGGCGGAACTACCGCTGTAGTAATGCCACTGAAATCCCCAATGCCTACCACCATTTGTAATCCATTGGTAATACTGCCAGACTAAGTGGCGTACCGGTAATACAGTTTGGTGGTATCTCTTTGGATTTACCATCTACAACAATGGTTCTCTTTCCAGCCTTCTCTTGATTTGATGTATTTATATCATGCTAACTGTAAACTGAACAGACTGAACTGCATCTGGGTACAGAGGTTGCAAGTGAAAAGAATATCAATGACAGGTAGCTGAGGAAAAGAGGTAAGTCTTCAGTTTCTTGCGGAAGTGGGTTATAGAATCAATCTATCTCAGAGTCCTTGGGAGATAGTTCCAGAGACAAGAGCCAGCAACCGAGAAAAACACCTGTGGCCTCTGAAGATGTGGCAAGATGGCAGGAGGTGTTGGTTGGCATATCGAAGGCTGGGAGAAACTATCCTTTGCCAGTGCAGAGAGCTACACCATAGGGAGATGGAAAGCTGCATTGTGGACAACTTGTAGGCACAAAGTTGTTTTTCAGGAATATCTACTAAAGTGACGATGGAATAATATAATTTACGATTAACCAGTACCCCCATCACTGTAGGTCAGTCATTAGTAGGGATAAATGGTAGGGCTTAGCGAAGGAGTTGAATGTGGAAGTACACCAGTGAAGGACCTGAAGGTGGAAAGGAAACAGTGAAGGAGGGGATGGCATACGCGAAGAGTTGTTCAGCAAATGTTTCTGGCCAAAAAAGGTGGAGCTCTGTTTAGGGCGGGTTCAATTGCAATTTCCTGTTAATCATCCAATGTCTGAGTACAGTTCTCTGAGGAGAACCAGTGAATTTCTTGATGGGTGTATACATGTGAGTGCCGTCTGTAAGATTTAATTTCGAAAATATGGACATGAGTGGCTGGATAGATATATTTAAAAGCAGTGGGGAAAGAGAAGAACACTGGAATGAGGCCTGAACAGAAGCTGCCAATTCTAACCTGTTGCGTGCAATGACTTAAAAACGACCTGAACTTCCCAAGATTCCTCTTGGACACATCTACAACTTCTGACAACCTGGATGGTATGATATTAAAATCAACAGTGTTGAAAGCTGCAGACAGGTCCTACATGATCAGAAGGTTAAAAGCATCCTTATGTTATCCAAGACAGCCACTAAGGCTGTCTCTGTGCCATGAGCTGGGCGAAACTTGATTGGAGGGGGTTGAAGAGATGGCGCTCTTAAGCATGTTCTTGCAATTGCTGAGTCACCACCTTTTCTGTGATTATAGCAGTCTAGGGTAATCCAGCAATTTGACGATAGATTTGCAGAGCAGTAGAGTTGTGAGAGGATTTTCCAATCAGATGTGGAACAGTACTTAAGACTCCTCGGAAAGAGCCCTCGTTCTATACATAAATTGACAAATGATGTTACAAAGTTCGATAGAGCATGTGTCTGAATACGAGCAAAGCTTGCTGGTAACAAATCATTGTTATGGTTTGTGGCTTTTATAAAAAGAGTCATAAGGACAAAGGTGAGGCACACTGCAAGGAAGTTATCCTTTTGCTCCTTTCCATATGCAAATTGAGTCTGTATTTTCAGCGGCCTCCTTGTAGGTTCTGTCGCTATTGCAGAGCTTTCTATGAATCTTATAACATAGTGTGCACATAGCCTTTGATATGAGGCAACTGCTCTTCATAGCTCGGTGGTAAAGCCACTATAACTGCTTGTAGTAAACCTTTATGAGGGCAGCGTCTTTGCTTATAATCACATGTCCAATGTACTCCCCCTTCTGGTAATTGAACCTACAATTGTCTTCATGTAGTGTCATGTTTTGTTCACTCAGCACATTCAACACTACCACTACATTGTAATTTTTGTCAGTGTACCCATGTTTCAAAATGTATTTGTACTTTGAGCAGTTATGATGTCATTTCGATATATTTCATATGTGTGCGAGGGATGCTTTTATGAGGGATGGGCTTGATGTGGGGGGCCATAAGGGGGTGGAAATGACAGCTTCAGTTGTTAATATGTGGATCTTAAGTCTTGCCTTAGATAGTACCAATGATGGGCTGGCTTTAATATTTGGGGGGATGGAATTTCAATGGCGGAGCAGTTAGAGAGAAGTAGCGACATGGGAGGAAGCGCAGTGAACAAGGGAGAATGAGAAGCTGAGGAGATAGCAAGATGATAGAGTTAGAAGGAGAACCGAGTGAAATGCAGTCAGCTAGGTGATGGTGCTAGATCACAGATCGATTTGCAGAAAAAGAGTACAAATTTCAGGAGATCATCCAGCATGGTATTGGTGCATACAGATGGGGTGGATCTCAGTAGGTTGTAGTTAGTATCAGCACTTTCAAAATGGACTGCGGAAATAAAAAAGAAAATGCAGTTAGAAGAAATCGCAGCCGAAATGCTAACAAAAAGACCACAACATGCAAAGCGAAAAGTAAAAACTAATGATTGGATAAAAACGATAGAGCTTCAAACAGGCTATAAACGAAATCTCAGAGGTGGAAATGAAGTAAGAACAATGAATGAATTACCCAAATACCTAAAAAAATTTCCAGACACTAAGATCTGTGATCTCTTTCTGCGATTCTGACTCAACATCTTACCAACACGAGATTACTTGACGATGATCGACAAACAAGCCAATATATCACCTGTATGTCGATTTTGTGAAAAAAAGAAGAAAGAGAAACTTTGTTTCACTTGATTATGATTTGCCCAGTATTGAAAGAGAAAAGAGAATTGTATAGAGACTTTTTTAAAATTTCACAGAAAACAATGACGACAGAAGAGAGATGGGCACATTTGTTACAAGGAAAGGACAAATGCCTCATCATCACAGTAATTAAATTCTGGATAGAAATCACAAAAGATTCGATAAAACTGTCTCATTACTGTTATTGATCTATATAAAACTGTTTGAGAACATACATGAAAAGTTTGTAAAAGCAAACAAAACATTTTAATTAAAAAAAAAGTAGTTAGTATATTTAGCGAAGGTTAGGACATTGTTAAAAGGAGAGAACCAATAGAGGGGGAGACTGAGTAGTACACCTAAACAGTAGTCTAGTTTACTGAGGACATAGATTGAGATAGGGGTTTCTGTTGTGTGGATGGTGAAGCGAGGGCAGATTTTCCTGGCCGCACCAACTTTCCTGGAAGTTAGTCCTGGCCGCACCGTTCGTTGCCATAATGAACTGCTGAAGTCTTAGGACACTGTCAAAGAGGGGACCATGATGTCTCAACCCTTGGGGAGGAGGGAGTGCGGAGGTCAGAAGAGAATGAAATGGGAGAAGGGGAAAGATGACCTCTGTTTCGGAAAAGTTTAGGATCAGGCAGCATAAAGCCATCCCGGGATAGCAGTGTGACAGCTGGTGATGTGTTAAGAGTGAGCGGAGGTAAAGGAAGGAAGGAGAAAAAGATCAGGGTGTCATCAGCAAAGATGTGGTAATGGAAACCAAAGGATGAGATATGTTTTTACCAGGGAGGAAGGGTAGAGAATGTAGAGGAGTGGGTCCAGGAAAGAACGATGGAGTGACGGCCTACTTTTTTTAAATATAATTTGCATACAAACTTTTTTACATTTTTCCATTACATATATTATCCGATATTTCATCTTTCCAATACACTTCCAAATAAAACAATAATACTTAGTCTCATGCTAATCGAGTTCTTCAGAGTCTGTTCCTGGAGGTTCTGCGATTTTCCTATAATTTCAAATCTGTTTTGCTACATTTGTTCCTCTTTTCATCATTCTTAATCATTATTTTATTCCAGAATTGAATGATCCTATAGATCAGAGTTTTGTTGTTGCCTGATATTATGTGTTCCCATTTTTCTTTGGGTCCATATCGTGATCTTTCAATAGGTAGTATTCCTGTAAACAATTCCCTTCGGTCACTAAGTACTGAACATTCCATGAAAATATGCTAACATGATTCAACTTGATCTTCTTGTTGGCAAAATCGACAATGAGCCTCGTTAGGTGATATTTGTTTAGTTTTGGCAAGGTATTCTCGTGTAGGCAGAACATTGAGCCGTAATCGGCAGAGGATTTCTCTCATTTGCCTGCAAGGAAAGATATTCAAATATTGTGGGAGTTCATTTAGCGCTCCAACTTCTATATCCAAAGTTATGTTCATCCGATATTGTGCTTTCTCATGGATAGTCTTTATCCAAACATTTAGCTGGATTCTTTTTTTGACCTCTAATGGTCTCTTTATCAATTTTTTAGTAGTTAGTTCAGTATTATTCAATATTTGGTGACATGCTTGCTTCCAAAGGTTCAGGGTTATTGCATTGGAGGATTTTCCCTCCATCGCAATAAATCAATTGCCTGGATGTTTTCATCAGTAATGACCTTCCTGTAAAGATCTAGGTACTTCCAGTTTATGATTGATTCAATTGATTGAATAGCCAATTCAAATCGGATCCTGGGTATTGGGTAGGCACTCGGTAAGGATAAAATCTTGGGCCAAAAAATCCCTTCGGACTGGTCCCATGTAAATTGTGGAATATTGAGCATAGCATCACTTCCATATGTTAATATGGCCGTCATTTTCTGCCTAGAGAAAATGATTATGGGTTACATAGAAAATTGGCCATATTTTCTATGTATTATCAATCCTTGTCGTGCAAGTGAGCGTGCTTTGTTTTTTAGGTGTTCAGTCCAATTTTTTCAACGTTTGATTGGTTTATCCAAATTCCAAGATATTTTGTTGTTTTCACTGTCTCTATTTTTTTCTTTTTTATCTTTATTGATAATAATTTTGATCCTGTTCTTTGTTGATGTGCTTGTGTCATGACTTGTTTTTTAATGTTTATCATTAGATCTATTGTTCTACATATTTTTCCAATTTACTAGTCTTTTTTGGAGTCCTACTTGAGTCTTATTAAGTATGACTATATCGTCAGCATGTAAAATGTATGAAATTGGTGTTGCGTTCAGATTCAGTGGATTTGCAATTACAACATTTTGGTTTTCAAAAATGTCTGACAGATAAAGGTTGAAAAGTGCAGCGGCCAAAGGACAGCCTTGTTTTAGCCCATTAAAAGTTTGTATCTGTGATGTTATCGTTCCATCTTGGGAGAGTCTAACCCTTATATTTGTATCTGTATATAAGGCTTTTTTGGGTTCAGGGACTTCTGTGTGACAGCTCCAGCTCTTTAGTTTTTCCCACAGTTTTAAGTGATTAAGGCCATCAAAAGCTAGCTGTAGGTCGATGAAAGCTGCATGCATAGATGTTTTTGTTTTCATTGCTTCTAATTTTAGTAAGTTGAGTAGGATTAGATTAATTTTTTGTACCTAATTTCATGGTAAATCTAGTTTCTGTTTACCTTGGCCGTTCAGACAATCTCTTTAGGAGTAATGATGCAAAGTATTTTCCCAATGGATCTAATAAAGCTAGAGATCTATAGTTGCAAGGTTGTTTCTTGTCACAATGTTTGAAAATGGGAATTAAAGTGGCTGATTTCCATGTTTCCGGAATGTAATTGTTTTCTGAAATAAGGATGAAGATTTGCATGCACATATTGGCCCAAGCTTCAGGGAATTTCTTTAATATATCATTACTAAGGCCGTCGGGTCCAGGTGCCCATGAACTATTGAGTCCTTTTAAATGTGTAAATGTGTCACTACTTCATCATACTTCCACTTAATATACCATTTTCCCTTGGGTGCAGATGTTTTCTTTTCTTGCTCCATTGCCACCATTCTTATTTTATATAGTTCTGAGAAGTATAGTGTCCATTCTCTTTCTGCAACATCCATAACCATCTTTTGTTGCTGTTGTATTTTCCAATTGAGTAGGCTCTATAATTCTCTCCTATTTGTATTTCTTAATGCCTGTAGCATGGATTCAGTGTCATTCTGGTCAAGGGATGCTCTCATATTTTTGAGCCAGTTTCGGTCTTAATATTTTGGTTGCTATCTTTCCTTCTTTAGGTGCCATACTCCGTGTTGCTGTTATCTTCGTCCGTAGTTGTTTTTTCTTTAACACAATTTGTGTGTTGTAAGCATGAGTATGTTCACTTTTTTTGGTTGGATCTAAAATCCACCTTCGAAATGAAGGGTATCAGCATCCATTCATAGTTGATTTTCTCTTTGAAATTCTTAGTTGATTTCAAGAAAGTTTCTTCAATTATTCCAATCTGCTGTTTAGAAATTCGCAATCTGTTGTAGCCTTTATGGATTTCTATGTTAGGGATTTTTATTTTGTCGAGGTGTTCGTAGTTGGACGTCCATGTTATGCGATTTTGTTGTGGTCACTCTGTGTGGTGGAGATGACTAAACATTCTTGTATTTGGGCCGTGATTTTCGCAGATGTATATATATATAAAAAAAATTCAGAGTGACCCAACTACTTTTTTTTGCAAAGTTTGGTGAGGATCCGTCCAGGGAGAGCGAAGTTATAAGCCGCCCAAAAAGTGCTCTTCCTATGGAAACAGCAACTTAACCATAACTACATGGCCACTACCGTGGCCATGTAATATATATATATATATATATATATATATATATATATACATATATATATATTTATATATATATATATATGTAGTCTGGATAGGCCTTTAATGCACCTCTTGACCATGTTGGTCTTGATTAAATATCCCTGTTGGCTAGGGTTACATTTCTTCCGTTAATTTCTTTCGTCCATGTTTGAGCTTTGATGGAGAGTTTGTGGTATGGAATTTTCACTCCATTGGCTTGGAATAAATGAATATTCAAGTCGCTGCATATAATAATTTCCAGATGTTTATGTTTCGCTTGCACTGCATCGATATTCGTTTGTACTACATCTATCAATGTGGCATCACTATTCTTAGATGTATTCCAATACAGGTTTATAATTCCAATTAGCTTGTTGTCCTGTATTTTGGTTTTATCAATCTCTTTCAACTGTTGGCTTTCGACTACCGTGATTTGGATCAAAGGATTAGGGTTAAGTGATTCTTTCAGATGTATATTTGCCTTTATTTTAATTAGAGTTAGTAATTCTGCATAAGGTCGGCCTTTGTCTCCCATAATAACAGCATGTTATATACCCATCACAGATTGGTTGGTTTACTATGCATGCCTCCTGGAGACATATGATTTCAAATTTGGCTAAATCAGGATTTTCATTTCGATATAAGTGGGCAAAGCCACTTGTGTTCCAGGAGCAAAGCTTCAGGGTTCGCTTCTTTTCAAGGCATGGTTGTTATAAATATGTCTTTGTTTGTTCATTGCCGTCTGCTTTCCTTGAAACTTTAGTTTGTTTTGTCTGATGTTTTTAATCATCAATGGTTTCCCTGCTGACTGGAGATCTTGTTCTGCTCCTTCTCACATGTTTTTGCCTTTGGAGCTTTTTTTCTCTCTCAAAGGGTGGGGCGCTGATTTCTTGTGAATTTGTTCTTGTTTTCAGATATCTATAACTTCTTCTGTTTCTTCATGTGATGAAAAGAAAGTGTTATTTCTCGCGTATTTTGCTAAACATTGGAAGCCTAATTGTTTAAGTTGTTTTTCATATTTCATCACATTGCCTGCAGCTCTCCGAGAATTGAATTTAAGCTCTATGATGTCTGTTCTTTGCTCTTGTGTGAATTCAACTACTTCATATCCTCCGATTCAATGATATGAAGTGGTGGTATTGCATGCAGTAGATGGAGCAGGTTGGTCCTATTTAATATTGGACCGTCTTTATCTTCCTTTATTCTCTGTATAATCTGTGTGTTTATTGTTACACAAGGGCGAGGGTCTAGAAAGACAGGTAGTCGTAGATATTGAAGACTTTTTTCTGTTTTTAGGAATGCTGCTGTCCTCTTGTCTGATTGTCTGTTGTTAATCGATTGGTCTCCTTTCCTCAGTCCGGTACTGTCTTCTATGAAATCTTTTTCATTGTCATCTGTAGCATTGAGAAATCCCTCTTGTTGTTCTGACGATTCCAGTTGATTGTCCGAGATGTCTTCACAGGATAGAATGTCGTGGTCCGAGTACTTTGTGTGCACTTCCTCATATTCATCTATGATGTATAATGAAACTGTTTCTTCTAGTGTAGACATATTTTCTTCTATTGTAATAATAGAGATCTCATCTGAATATGTCGACATATTCATCATCTTTGCATGTTTGCTTTATCTTCTAATAGTAGCTCCTTCGTTTGGGCTTTATGTACTTCCTCATTAGCTCGATTGGCGGTAAGATCTATTCTGACTGTGTTCTGTTTGATTTCATTCGGAGTAGATGGTTCATTCGTGTCCTGTGGTATTGTCAGATTCCTTAGGAAGGCCCTAGAGCCTCTCTTTGTAGTTTTGACATTTTTAATTTTCTTTTTCTCTTGAGTTTTCTCAGTGTTCATGTTTGTATTAATTGACGTTTTCCTACTTTGGTCAAATACTGGAAAAGTTTCAGCTTCATTTGCTGATGTTGGATTTTTTTTGAAGTATGATTTTAGCTGGCATCTCTTTCTTCATTAAATTGATCTTTTCGTTCACTTTCAATTGCTTTTTGTATGTCACAGTTTGCATTTCTGTGCCCTTCACTGGGCCTTTCATCAAACCGTCAGTTGTCATACTTTTATTAAGGTTAATTTTCTCTATTGCAGATTGGTGCCTGCTCTGCTCTTCACGGTCTTGTGTGTCCACTTTTCCGTTGCAGCCTTGCCTCTCTTTCTTATTGCTCACATCGCCTGATCTTTGTGGAACATTCTCCATGTTCTGATCCTGCTTTAACTCCCTTTCCAACTGTTAGGTATTTAATATCTTAATCAGGTGTCGCTATGTCAAATAGTCGGCACTGCCATTCAATTTTGGCTTCAGCATCAAGTCTAGTTTGGATCTTACTTATGAAGGTTTCCATGGCGATTTGTTTTGTGTGCATTAAGCCAATCAGCGTAGACTGGTCATGCATTGTGCTGCTAATGGTTTCATACAGTTTTATGAAAGGCGTCAACGCATGGCTCGAGGCTGCTATCAAGGCGCCCTGTAGCTTAGCCATTGTCATTGGGATAGGTCTAGTGTATTCATCCTTCTGTGTATTGAACTGGCATTTCCCATCAGTTTGTTTATCCCGATTTTCTTCCATTGATGTTATTAATTCCTGTTTAACCAATTGATGTTTCTCATGAATACCTGGGTGGTGGGACTGATCCTTCACTTGCTTAGTGCCTGTTGTTTTAGTCGTATAATTAGATTTTTTATATCTTGGTGTCGACGTCCTGTCCGGTTCTCTTAAATCTAAAGATGGTAGTATGTTTCGGAATACTTTGTGCCTTTTCTCATGATTGTTCATTAGTAATTCTATTTCTGTAATGTCGAGTGACAGTCTTGCTACATGTCGTTTATCTGTCTTAGGTGTTGTTGATTTGTTAGTTAAAGACATCATGCTAGATTGTCTGTAATTTTGTTGCCAAAGGTGCTACGCTTGCAACACTCTTTTTTGTAGTATTATTTGTGTTGAATCTTTGATCTTTTGCAATCGTAGCGCTTCCATCTCCGTTGTCTCATTTATATCCTCTATTGCATTTGGGTTTCTGTCTCCCTTGTCTTTCTCCGCTTCCACCAACTCAGCGGCGCTTGGTTTTACTTCTAGTATAGCCTGTGCAGATTTTCCTTCATTAAGGTTGTTTTCACTCATACAACTTTTGCTTTGACTTCCTTCTGTTTTTGCAGATTGATCGCAACATGCGTCTACACTCCCCTTTAGCAATATATCAGCGGGAATTTGTGTAGTCACTTGCTGAACTTCAATTTGTATGAGTGGCAATTTATTTCCTTCATTCTTGTTTGATCTAATTTTGTGGACGTTACCTTCGTATCTCCTCTTGTGCTTCACTATCTTTTACGCACCTTTCCTGAGGACACGGCACTGTTTTGCTTACCTGTTTGTGCACTTGTAATTCTTGTTTCAGTTTCATAGCTGAACGCGTCAGCTGACAGGGAAAGATGTGCGGTTGTAATGAATTAGGAGCGTCGGTCGGAACAGTTATTTCTGTCGCTAGATGCATTTTAGCATGTGGTCTGGTCGAGGCAACCATATTAATGTTTATAGTCTATGAGCACACAAGTCGAGAATTATTTGTAGGAAATGATGGAATTCAAGAGTTACTGGCTCATAAATTGTATTTGGCACCACCTCTTCCAATCCTCCCAAAGACTCCTCAAGACTGCTGACTCCGCACCGCGGGTCAGCAGGGGTCTTGACAAAAAAGCCCTGCCTCCTAAAATGAAGCAGGATAACACAATTCAATAACTCCGTATGCAGTAAGGGAAAACAGACTGCAGTTCCTGCTTGCAGTTTGAATGTCACACAGAGCAAACTGCACGGCTGGGCATCCAAGTCCTAAAAGGCAACAATCCTCCTCCAAGAGGTCATGTTGGAATTCCACAAGATGGAGAAGGAGCCGACAATATGTAAATGGTCACACAGTTGAGTGTGGTGCCCTTGAAGCGGAGGGTAAAGAGGAACAGAAAAACGGAGGAATGGTTGACAGTGTCTTTTGAGGTGATAATGCCAGGAGGTCCTTCTCGCATGGATTTCAATCCACGTATATTGAAGAATGAGCAGGATCTAAAAAGGATTACCCCATTGCTTATGGCTCCTCTAGTGTTCCCTGTGTAGAGGAGGTCCCAGATATGGCCTGCACTCCAGCCACCCATTTTGAGATACCAGGAACATACTCGCCGAGATATGTGACGTATGATGAGCAAATAAACCAGAAGAGAGCCACGCTAGGGCTCTGCCCAGTGCCCATCAGAAGAGAAATACCTGTTGAAGTGCCAATAACCAGACAACCATGGGCAGCACAGTAACCATTGAGACAACCGTACCAACAGCTAACGTGACATGAAGACTACTTTCAGACTGTCCCAGAAGAGACCCAAAGGGCCTTAATCGAAGGTGAATGGTGACGTCACGAGGGCCCGGTCAGACGTACAGATAAACGAACAACAACCAAAAGATGATACACTAAAACGAAACACCATGGATAAGGATATCATAGACATAGAAGAGGAGACAATGTCAAAATATAAAGAAAAGTAACCATATAACAGGATGAAACTATCCAACCAGCTGACGCCTATACATAGGCTTGTAACGCAAGAAGCTAAGAAAACATTTCCGCTTGCTATGCTTAGAAGAATAGAGCGGCAAGCGCCAACTATCAGGCTGATTCATGGAATTTGTGCGCTGAAAAACAGGGTTTTGTGTGCCATTCTGCCCGCAAATCCCTGTTTAACAAATGGAGATTTGCAGGCAGAATTGGCGCACAAATCCCCGTTTTCCGACGCACAACTTCCATGAATCAGCTTGTATATATACATATATCTACCTCAATGAAGCACATTATATAAGTGCAGTCCACTTTAAATGAAAGCAGAATTAAGCCCGGGATGGTAGAGGTCAAACAGGCCAGGATTCATATACCAACACAAAGCCAGATGAAAGAGCGGAATCGAAACTTAGCAAGAAGCAGCTCATTCCTAGGAATTCGAGGTCAACCCAAGGAAGGGAGGAGAGCCGCATCTCCGAAGAATCGAAACTTAATAGCATAACAGCCTGCCCGTGACGGTCGAGATAAGGAGGCCCAGGCAGGTGGCGAGGCCAAGAGAGAATCAAATACGCAAATAGATGGAAAATTAAGCAGCTTCATGGTGTACTGACACGTGACCAGCCAAGCGCGAGGAGGTACCAACTTCTGATGTCACCCAAAACCAGAGGATGCCATAACTTTCCCTGATAAGAAGCTACAGTTTCGACGCCATCCTCAGCTAACTAACTGACGCATAGCCCTAAAGTACTGATTGATGGAAGGGAGGCAGGGTGAATCTTGGGGCATGCCGTATCTGGGTGAACATTCTGCATGCTGCTAATTAAAGTGGAGATTTATGCTTGGGGGTGTAACTGACCCAATCACAATGGACCAAGTAATCTAGGGTCCTATAGTTAGTAGAACCAATGAGACGTCGTATTTGTAGTGACGTCTAGCTCGAGTGATGTAGAGGGATGGGCGTAGACGCCCACCCGATAAGAGTTATCCAATCCCCACACCTGTTACCATATACAGTTATAGTACCTATATTTAAGTTACCTTTTCCAACCAATAGACTTGCATGACAAACTTTCGAGTGTTACACGTCAATGATGATGACTTTTGCCTATAAGAATTGCTGTTTGAATTAAGATTTTGGAAGTTGCGAGATGGGCGATCGCATCACTGATGATTTCCTAATGTTTCCCCGTTTTCTGTACTTGTCATTAAACTGACTTCCCTTTCACAAACCATTTGAGTTGTCCTTATTGATTGGTGTTGGAGTAAGAGAATCCTGCACCCCATCCACCTCAAGGTGCAGCTATCTCGTCTTAAAATACTTGAGGGTGAGCTCTGATCCCATGGGCCCGTCAGAGGCCACTCCGCCCTCTTGTACACCTGTCATTACCAATATAACTACTAGGTCTAATGTCCAGTCAACCACTGATTTATTCAGCAGGCTTTAGATGAGGCGGTGAATACACTCGCTCCTAAATGCATTATAATTATCAAATCAGAAATGAGTAAAAATATGTGGTTTAATGACCGTTTAATTGAACATAGACAAACAAAGAGGCAAGCAGAAAGAACATGGTGGAAGAAGCCAGGCAACCTCTTGCCTCAAACTTATACATTTGCAGTTATGAGCTAAAAGGAAGCTATTTTCAATGAAAAACAGTGCTCACACAACCAAAGAATTGAGAATGCCAAACCTTGCTTGATGGGCTCTTCAAAACTTTAAAAAAGTTTGAAGAAGTGCACTGAAATCTTTGCCCCCATCACAGACACAAGATGAATTGATGAATAAAGTAACAAAGCACAAACAAGCAATAGAATCATGTAGACTCCTTAATATTGATAATGGAGAAACATTTGAGACTCCTGCCAGGGAAAGGACAGTAATTAATGGTCCTTCCTTTTCCTTTCATCAAGTCTCAGTAGAAGAGATAAGAAACATGATCCTACATCATGAATAGGTGATAAATGCCCAGCTCAAATATTAAAGGATTGTCATCACCTTCTGCTTCCTTCCATCACGCAGATGGTCAACTCTTCTTTCCTGGAATCATATGTGCTGGAATCACTGAGAGAAGCATGGATTACACCTTTACTTAAAAAGGAACACTTGGATCCAGGGATGGCAATTAATTATAGGCCTATTACCAATGCACCATTCCTCATGATGATCCTAGATAGAGTGGCCTATATACAGTTGCAGGAATATATTGAAGCCCACAAAATATTAGGGTATTGGCAATCTGGCTTCAGAGCCCACCATAGCACGGAGTCAGCTTTACTTATCGTGAATATTATTGATGATGGGCATTCTGCACTTATCTTACTCTTAGACATATCCGCAGTGTTCGAGCTTGTCAATCACTCTCTTTTGGTCAACAGATGGAGAGAGATAGCAAACTGCTCTGAAAACTCGGTGGCCTGGCTTAAGTGCTTCTTGAGCCCTAGGACAGTGAGAGTAGCAGTGGCTGACTAGCAGGCCCGTCCGTTGACGTTGGAGTGTGGAGTTTCTCAGGGATCCTGCCTTTCTCTGACACTCTTCAACATATATATGAGGACTCTTTTCGACCATCTTGATAATATCGGCAGGATTTACACAAATTACGCTGATGATTTGCAAATTCTGCTCAAATTGACTGGTACTTATACGGATGAGTATAAAGCCATGAATTAAATCTATTCGACCGTGCAGCTTCTGATTGTTCACACCTCGCCAATGTTGAAATAATTGTCACCCGGCTATTCTCATTTCTCCATTGCTGGGTGTAACATTCAGGTAGAACCATATGTAAAGATGTTGGGGGTCTACTTGGACGCGCAGATTACCTTTTCTAAACAGATTCTTTTAGATCACCCTGCTCTTAGTTAATTAAATTGCTATTTCAAATTAGCCAATTTTTATCCATAGAAAACAGGGCCCTACTAGCCACGGCCTTGATCAATTCTCATCTTAACTACTGCCATAGTTTATTTGCAGGCACATCCAAAGTTAACATTAAAAAGTTACAGATTCTACAAAATGGTGCTGTAAGAACCATCCCGGTCTAAAACGAAGAGATCATGTAACTTTACTGAAGCAGTCTCTTCATTGGCTTCGGGTAAAACACTGCCTACAGTATAAAGTTCTGTCATTGACATACAAATGTATCACTGGATCAAAATACAATCCAATTCAATCAGGGCCTCTGTCTGAATCGACTGCGATTTAAGCTGCTGAGATTTGGTGCTACAGGATTTTATGTCTGGGCACTGAAGGCTTATGATGTGCTCTTCTTTGCTTTGAGTGATACCTCCTGTTTTTCTAAGTTTAAAAAGTATCTTGAAACCTTCCTATTTAATAAAGGAATTGACTAAGAGTTTGCAGTTTGCTGGTGTCTGTTCTTGTGAGTCGCTTTGTAATGCGCTCTGGAGCCTTAGAGTGAGTAGCGCTTTATTGAATTGAAATAAATAAATAAATAAATAAATAAGGCTGCAGAAGATCAAGTCAGACGAGTATGGAGAAGTGAGACACTAGTGTATCCTAGTCTTCGGACATCGTATGCTACGTCTGCTCCCAGATGTACGCAACGCCTACCCTGTGCCCTAGGGCTGGGAGCATCAAAAATACCATGAAATAAATAAATAAAAGGTGACATGTAGTTAGCAAATTTGAGAGATGTTGGCAGCAGTTTTGGTGGAGCATTTTCTCTTCTCTTGAAGCCTAATTGGAGGCGGTCCACGGACTTGAGTAGTCCTTGAGCTAAACAACAATGTAGTTAAAGACAATTATCTTGAGGATTTTGGAGTAAGGGGCAAGGAGGAGCAGGGTCTGTATAAAGGGGATTCATAGGATCAGCAGAGGGTTTCTTGATATTGCGAATGACAGTGAGAGAATGGATAATGGGGGAGAAGTGTAGGAGGGGTGGGAGAGATTACTGGGTTGACAAAGTGTTTTCTATTTTTGTGATCTTGAAGGAGAAGTAGGAGGCAGAGTCATCAGCATTGAGAGGAGAAGTGAGAGAGAACACTTTAGTCGGGGGGTAAGCATGGCCTGGAGAGGCATAGAAAGGTTTTGGTGGATAGAGCAGAGAGAGGCTATAAGATCACACTAGTAGGAGGATTTATCAGAATAAAGAGCTGGGTCGACTTGTAGATAAAGGGCGGAGCGGTCACTCGCCACCCACTATAGAGGAGCAAAGACAGTCCAATGAAAACGCAGTGCGGCCTCAGTTGTTGCAAGAAACAGGGAATGTGTTCCTGAGCTGGTTTCACTGTGTATGGTAATATTGGCACGCTTTGTCATTATTGTACCCAGCTGTGCATGCCTAATGGGACATGCAATGCTGGGGGTGTTTTTGGTTACCCCACCTTGCATGGCCCACTAGGGATGCATGCTGTGGTTCTGCAGGGCCTAGTGTGTGTAGCGGCACTCCTGAGTCTCCCTCCTGCACGTTCAGAGTTTCTGAGGCTGTGAGATGGTGGTGCTCTTGCTCGCTCTTACATGTCAGGAGCCAGGAAGCTCTTCAGGCTTCCTGTTTGCATGGTGCACCCTGCTTCCTGTTTGTATGGGTATCAGGTAATAATGGCCCCATACTTAATGACCCCATAATGTCGCTGGGAAAAGCCATAGACGACATTATATATGGTGACATTATGTGTGGGGACGGGTTGCGGGGATGTCCCCTGCTCCCATCTTTTTTTTAAAAAAAACAGGGTTTGCGGGTGTGTCCCCAGCATGTTCAATGTAATAATGTCTCTGCAAAAACGCGTACTTTTTTGTCAGGGGACATTTTTGCGAGGGACATTATTACATGGAACCTTTGTATGGTGCACTGGGGCTGAGGGCCATCATGGCCACATGTGAGGGAGTATCTGAAGGCCAGGGCTGCAGTTAAGAGAGAAAGCGTTCTGTATGTGGATGTATCTATTTATGTATATTTCTACGTATGTATTCAAGGGTTTGTGACTTTGCAAGTGCACGTGTCAATGAGAATGCAGTCAGCGTGCATGCTGTAGTGTACGGGTGAGTGTGTAAATGAGGTTGCAGTGTGGATGGTGTTTGGGTGCATGCCTGAATGATGGAGCAGTGCATGTGTGCACAAGATTAAATGTATGTTTTATAGGTGCGTGTCTCCGATTGGGGGAGAAGGAGTTATTCAGAGAATTCCTTAATGCCGAATTACCACTAAATTTGAAATGAGGCAGTATATGCTGAAACACTCCAGATTATGATAACAGTACAAATCGTATGGATTTATATTGACATGCATCGACAGATGTAATAAAAGCTGTAGAGGGCCTGAATTAGGGTGTATGTGGCTTTGTAATAGGCCAACAAGTCATAGTGCAGAGGTACATTGCCATTCTAAACAATGTCATTAGTTCTTGTATTTTCATCAGTGGGAAACTGTGAACCCTTATGATGGCATTGACCGGCATGTAGCGTGGAGTCTCTCATATTCTTGCATGCAACTACAATTGAAGAAAGCCAGAAGGCCGACTCCATTGGCTTGAACACCCACACTTCTTGTAGAATTTTAAGCAATATCAACCAGCACTTTCTCTGCTGTTGAATACAAACATCTGACCTGTGATTTGCTGGATTCGCCCTGCATGAATTTGATTTTGCAAATACCTCCTTGTGTACTTTCGTTTGAAATAGACTAAGAGACAATAACTTAAAGAATGGAATTAGGAAGCACTTATGAGTGCTATGGTTGTGTATGTTAAAGGCTGAAAATGTTTAACCAATAAAACATTAATACAAAATAAAAAAGTAGTTTCGTTATTGTGGTGTCACGTGCCCTGACGTAGAAGGTCACGTGACACGGAGGGGGAGGGGAAATAAAGGAATCACCGGAACTGGCGGGTTCACGCCAGTCCGGGTTTATGCAGCACAACGTGTGGTCATGTGTTGATTGCTGCGCTGCGCCCTGCATGCCGCGCCCCCGAGCAGGCCTCAGCCACCGGCCCGTTTCACCTTCCCGCTGCCGCCCGCATCACCGGCGGCGGCAGACTTCACACTGGCGACGAGGCGGTAGTGGATTGCGCACCTCCCGGCATCGGAGGGAGCCGCCGCATCCACGGACCCACGCAACGTCGCGGACGCCGGTAAGCACCGACGCCGGCTCCGCCCACGATCCCCACTGGCCGCACCCAGAACAGCGCTCGTTTCGCGCTAAAAAAAAAAATATATATATTAAAAGAAAAAGGCACAACCTGCTACACCCGTGCCCCAGGAGAGCCGCAGACCACATCACCATACGCGGCCCGCGCGTATCATACGCGGCCCGCTCCGAACTGCAGCATTCCACGTGGAGTCACGTGCCATCCCATAACCGTGCCCCAGCAGCTACAATAAGCTCACCAGTGACGCTCAGCCTCCAAAGACACTCGGTGGCGCAGCATGTCGAGCCCAAGCACCAGCCCCGCAAGAATTAGCACCAACTCATCATCAAGGAGGAGCATCACCGATGAGCGCAGTGACCCTGCGCTGACGACATTCATGCCCCCATTCGACCCTTTCACCAGCGGGGCTGCCATCAGGTGGGAGATATGGCTGCAGCAATTTGAGATGCATCTTGAGGCCAGAGACATTACCATACCCAAAAAGATGCGCACCTTCCTCCTACTCAACGTGGGATCAGCAACCCTGCGCCTATTCAACGCCTTGCCAAACCGTGGGAGCGATATCGACTACGCAGCAGCGAGAGCCGCGCTCACCAACATGTTCAAGCCGGATCTCAATCCAGACTACGAGCGGTTCCATTTCTGTATGGCGAGACAACGTGAGAGAGAGACGGTGGACAAATTTCACGCTCGCCTTCGCGAAATGGCTGTAGGCTGTGAATTCCCAGACGAAGAATTCGCCATTCGCCTCCAAATCATCAATGGGATTTCCTCTGAAAAGCTAAGAAGGGCAATTCTATCAGAGAAGAACATGCGGTTGTCACGCATTCTCGAGACAGCACGTCTCCGCGAACAGACAGAAGACCAAGTGGCGGTAATGGAAGCAGCCATCCAGAGACTGCCGCTAGACAGCCCCGGACCCGCAGAAGACGTAGCGGCCATCTCCAAGCAACAAGGCACACGCCCAAAACAGAACCAGAGGCATCACCCGTCACAAGGACGAGACCAAGCCTGCAAGTGGTGCGGAGGCCCATGGCATAAAGGAGAATCCTGCCCCGCCTGGGGATCCACATGCAGAAAATGCAATCGCCTTAACCACTATGCAGCCGTCTGCCTGAATCCGCCGAACAGGAATGACAAAGACTCAGGCCGACGCCCGGCACAGGAACAACGGAGAAAGTTCGCGCCCAGAGAATCTTCCTGCCAACAAGCGAGGAAAGGTAAAGCTAGAGCAGTCGATGAGTCCCAAAGGTCCCCAAACATGAGTGACAGCGACGACAGCGACAGCAGCTCATCCCCCGAAAGGCGAGACAAAGGGAGGAAGAAAAAGGGGAAAAGACAAGTGCACCGAGTACACCTAATATCAGCAGTCAAATCAGGCCGATCACGCCAGAAGAAGAGACCATCGTGCACAGTCCTCTCCAACGGAGACCCGCTCAAAGTAGTAATTGACACCGGCGCAACAGTAAACGTCATGCCAGTGACGGCATTCAACAGACTTCACCCAAAACCAGAACTCCACAAGAGGAAGGTCAGGCTGTATGCCTATGGGTCCAAGCAACCCCTCCCAGTGCGCGGGTCATTCAAGTCAGACTTTGCGCACAATAACACCAACTGCCGTGCACAGATCTACGTCGTAGATGCCGGCTGCGAGACTCTACTAAGCTGCAGAACAGCCGAGAACTGAAGCTGATACACTTCGCATTCAGCGTTCAACACGACGAATTTAACAACCTCCTAGGTCGACACAAGAAGCTGTTTCAGGGCATCGGGTGCCTAAAAGGGAGAACCATCAAACTCCACATAGACCCTACCGTTGAACCCAAGGCAGTACGACACAGACGGATCCCATTTCACCTGAGAGGCGCAGTGGAAAAAGAACTATCCAAGCTCGAAGAGGCAGGGATCATAGAGAGAACATCAGGCCCGACCCCGTGGGTCTCGCCGATGGTGGTAGCCCAAAAACCGAAACAGCCAAATGCAGTAAGGATATGCATTGACATGAGGCTTCCCAACGTAGCCATCGGCCGAGAACGCCATGTAACTCCCACCATTGACAAGCTCATCGTAGATCTCACGGGAGCGAAGGTATTCAGCAAACTCGACCTCCGTTCTGGATATCACCAGCTAAGACTATCCAAAGAATCACGATATATTACCACGTTTTCGTCCCACCTCGGCCTAATGAGGTACAAGCAACTAAAATTTGGGATATCGTCCGCCGCGGAAGTCTTCCAGCACGAGACCCGCAAAGTCATCACAGGGCTGGCAGGTACCACCAACATCAGTGATGATATCCTTGTGTACGCCTCAGACAAAGACGAACACCACCGACGTCTAGCAGCAGTCTTGAAGAGGCGGGTTTGACACTCAATGCGGAAAAATGCGAGTTCAGCAAAGATGAACTATGTTTCTTCGGCTACATATTCAGCGCAGCAGGAGCATCCCCAGACCCATCCAAAGTACATGACATAAAGGACTTTAAGCCACCCCAGTCTGCCTCGGAAGTGAGAAGCTTCATGGGGATGGCAACCTATTGTGCACGCTTCATCCCCGATCTCGCCAGCATTGCGAGCCCTTTCAGGGAGCTAACTAGGAAGGACCAAAAGTGGGAGTGGACTGAAATACACCAACGGGCGTTCCAACAGATCAAAGACGCCCTATCCGCCACCACCACCATGGCATTCTTCAACGTAGAGCGGCAGACTGAACTCCTCGTCGATGCCAGCCCAGTGGGCCTAGGAGCAGTGCTGACCCAAACCGACAGGGAAGGCAGAGTGTTCCCCATCGCGTTTGCCAGCAGAGCTCTCACGAAACCCGAACAGAACTAAGCCCACATAGAAAAGGAAGCCCTGGCCATCCTGTGGGGGTGCCGCCATTTCAAGGTATACCTGTTAGGAAAACAGGCAAAAGTCTTTTCCGACCACAAGCCCCTGATCACGATATTCCGGGGTTCCGCCCCTCACCCTCCTGCCCGCATAGAGAAGTGGATGCTGCAGCTGCAGCCGTACAACATTGAGGTGGAATATCGGCCAGGATCGGACAACCCGGCAGACTACCTGTCCCGCCATCCGCGACCCGCTACAGACAGCGAACAGCACCACGCGAGAGAAACGGATGAGCATGTCTGTCACGTGGTGGCCTGACAAAAGAGGACACCATCCTGCAACACACAGCCTCCGCCATTCAATCAGGAAGCTGGAAAAACTATCTCATGTCAATGACCCACTGCACAGTGTCAGCACAAACCAAACTCAGAGCCCTGTTTGGGATCAGGCACGAACTCTCAATAGCACCGGAAGGGGTGCTTCTGAAAGGTCACCGAATCATACTGCCAGAGTCCCTCGAAGAAAGGGCGCTCAAACTAGCCCACAGTGGACATCAAGGGATTGTCAAGTCTACGGCGTACCTCAAGTCCCGAATGTGGATGCCAAACATGCACCAAAGAATAACAGAGCTTGTAGAGTCATGCGCAGCCTGCCAAGCGTCCAGGAGGCCGGAGAACCCGGAACCAATCAGCAGTGTCCCACGAAGCTGCAAACGTTGGGACGCAGTCAGCATGGACCACTGCACCATTGCCGGCGAAGGGTACCTGCTCGTAGTGATCGACGAATTTAGTAGATACCCTGAAGTAGAGCATGTGGCATCCACCAACGCCGAAACCACCATCCTCACGCTGGAGAAGATGTTTGCCACACATGGCATCCCGAGGAAAGTGAAAAGTGACAACGGACCATCATTCACCAGCCAGGAGCTGCATGAATTTTTCAAAGAAGTGAACGTAAAACATCAGCGTATTACCCCAAGATGGCCTCAGGCAAATGGTGACGCGGAACGCTTCATGGGGTCACTAAACAAAATCATCAGAATCGCCAAGGAGCAAGGGCACCCCTGGCTGAAGACAGTGTATCGGTTTCTAAGAACGCACCGGCAAACCCCACACTCTGCCACTGGGATCAGCCCAGCAGCCCTCATGTTCGGAGTACCGATACAGGCAGAACTCCCCGTACATCCCCACTGGATTGCACCAGAGCCAGACATCCCAGAAATGGACGCAAGGCGGAGGAGGCACAACGAGCAAGAAAGCATTGCCAGACGAGCGTGCCATAGAGAACTAAACCCAGGGGACACGGTCCTCGTCAGGAACCGGGCACCGCCGAAGAAGATGTCCCTCAACTTTGAAGTTCGCCCGTGGACAGTTAAGACCGCTAACCATAGCATGGTCACTGCCACCCGAGGAGGGGAGACCGTGACCAGGAACGTATCCCATTTCAGGAAGGTACCCCGGAAATGTGGGAAGAACACCCACCATCTCCGAGAGAAGGGACAACCAGCACGCCCCAAAGACGCACACTACCGAGTAGCGAAAATGCGCCGGAAGAAACGGACACACCGCACCCGCAAGAGGCGGAGACTGGAGCAGAGACCACCATAGAAGACCCACTCAGGGAAAGGAACACCCGCTACAGCCTGAGAGAGAAGCCCAAGCCGTCATCTCGCCTCCAGGGATATGTCGTGGACGGAGTATACCGTCAAAGAACTGGTGCAGAAAGACGGTAGTCCAAGCTAAAATGTTTTCTGTTGATATCTGTGAAATTGCCTCCAAGTTGGGGAGGAATGTGGTGTCACGTGCCCTGACGTAGAAGGTCACGTGACACGGAGGGGGAGGGGAAATAAAGGAATCACCGGAACTGGCGGGTTCACGCCAGTCCGGGTTTATGCAGCACAACGTGTGGTCGTGTGTTGATTGCTGCGCTGCGCCCTGCATGCCGCGCACCCGAGCAGGCCTCAGCCGCGGGCCCGTTTCACCTTCCCGCTGCCGCCCGCATCACCGGCGGCGGCAGACTTCACAGTTATGTGTCTATGTTTACCCTTTGCATCACCTACAACACTTCCGAGCAGTAGTTAAACTTAATGTTGAACTGTTCTGCTATACACATCCCAAATGGCCTTTCGCATGTGGGTCACATGCACGCTGCATACTGTGAGCCTTTGCTAAAGGTGTACATTTATCTACAAGCAACCAAGTTTCCCTACCTCTCATAACCTCAAAGGACACTTTGAGATGCTCTTAGCTACCAGTCTCACCTGTGAATGAGGTATCCTGCTTTCTGTCAGTGACATATTCCTGGAAGTGCACATGTATTCGCTTATAACACAACCACAATACTTGTTGGGCGGTATGTAGACTTTTAAAATAGTTTTTATTGAGTTGGTTCAGATATTAATATTCAACTGAATTTCTCCGTAGGTTTTAATTACAACAATCTGTGAAAACGAGCAACATTTTTAATCTAAAAAATCGCGAGTCATGTCTAGTAAATAGGGGGCGTGGCATGTGTGACTCATGCACCACAAACATACAAGTGAGCTGGTGGTTCGGGCTTGGAACAGGCTCAGACTGTGAAACAATCCTTGCGGTGGAATGACAGTATAATGTGTGCAAGAGAGAGGAAGTGGTTCAGAAGGAGCCTGGGAGGGGACCTCTCTGGAGACGTGTGCAACAGCGCATATGATATCTAGTTCCGAATAGGATCGCCTGGTGCACGACGTTCCCACGTGCTCGCTCCGCTTCCGTCCCCGCCCGGAAAACAAAAGCCACGGCTGCTGCGAGGTAGGATCGCTTTCCACAACTGAGCCTTTGTGAATGGCTGTGTGCGGGAGCGGCTCGCCGGATGTCGCTTGAGGCCAGGACCCTGAGGGCAGGGCGTTGCTCTTTGCTCCCTGCTCCGTCTACTTTTGTCAGAATTCAGCGCAGGCCTTGCACAATGGCCGCTCACCTGGGAGCTCCACCTTTAGAGCCTGTGCCATTTAGAAATCTGAACAGGTGAGATCCTGACCGGCTGCTATGTGCTACTGGCAAGCGTGTCACTGCTGCCAGTTAGTATTTGTTTTCGGTTTCGTAGGGCTGTTCAGATTACTAAATATCATTTGAAAAGGTGACCTGAATTAAAAAGTAAAAAATCGTGACAGGGAAACTAACATAAAGGTAGGACTAACTCTTGAAAGTGGCTGTAACGCACTGTAACGCACTACGTTGTTCCATGTTGCAGAATGTAGCAATCAGTGGGGCAGGGTGCCCATTCCGGACCTGGAACAACATGGTCCTCTGAGTGACTCTAAAGGGGAGGAGGGGGCTTACCCCCATGATGAAATGAAGGGGCAAATCCTGTGTGAGGAATTTGTAGACAATTCTGGACACACATAATGAGAGGTCACTTGCCTTTTTACTGATACCCTCTCAACACACTTGTTTACAACTATGAACATCATATGTAATGTGATTAATTGTAAGTGGACTTGTTTAGTGCTCTTCTTCCACTATTGGGTGCCTCACTGCACGTGGCTCTGTAAGAAAAAAGGGGGTGGGAGTTTCATTAGTGGGACAGTGGGTGGGCAGATGCAAAACCTTTGGTGTTGATGGGTGCAGGTTGGAAGTACCCAGTTCCTGTGTGCCAATCTGCTTTCTTTGGAGGAGAGGTTTGAGAGTATGTTATCCATAGGGAAGAGCCCAATATCTGATAGACTGCAGTGCATATGTGAAATCTATTCCTACTCTATTATGAAAATCCAAAATCCCAAAAAACACACATCAATCTCCCCTACGTCAAATTAAAGTCCCACCCTCACCCATATTCCCCAAACTACACCTACACCGCCCTAATGCAAACACCCCCCTAATGCAAACACCCACCTCGTTGATGAACCCATCACCCCCTAGCACTCTGTGCCCTGTTACCCCACCCATGTGCAAGAACTTCCTACAATTACCTGTGGTGGAGATGTACTCTGTGGCAGAGCAATGGGGTTGATGTTGGTCTCTGAAGGCCAGCTCACTCTCCCAGGGACCTCTCCATCCTCGCTAGGCTTTTAGAGAGTAGGGTGGAAGCAGATCTCATGGACCCAATGACCTTCTTTATTCTTTGTTTCTGTTCTGGCGAGATGCACTGTGTCACTGGTGGGAAAGGAACCCCCACACTTATTTTCAAGCTCTTCCACTGCATCCAGGATGCCACAGATCTTCCCTACTGTCTATTCGGCCAGCTGTTCCTGCACATCATAGTTCTACTCCATTATGCACAGCCTGCCCCTCATTGCCCGTGGTTGGTAGTATGGATCGCGGCATAGCAGTAGCACTTGGATGGACTTTACGGCCCATGGAGGTTTTTGGTGTGCAGCTATGAGGTGCAGGGGTTCTTTCTTCTCCACAGCAAAAGCCACTGATACAACCTCCCCAGGCTACAGGTGGCAGTACTGGAATCTGCCAGTGGGGCTAGCAATGGAAGTGGTGCAGGAAAGTGGGGTGGACGTGCCTAGGGCAGAGGTAACGGTGATGGTGGCAGTGGTGGTGATAGAAGAGCAGGCAGTGATGGCAGCAGCAGCTGTGGCTTCAGTGTTGATGGAACACGCGTCTGTCCATATGTTCTGCAGTACTGTATGAGCTAGAGCATATCCTTCTCACATCGCTGGGTATGGCAGCAACGGTTGGAAATTCAGCTGGCTGGGAGTTAGAGGCTGTACATACATGGTCCTGAGTGTGCCTGACACACATGGAATTTAGAGGTCAGTGTCTGTCATTGCAATTGGAGGATTGGCTCTGCCTGCAGTGTTTGCATGCCTGACTATGATGATGTGTGTCTGCACATCATTTGATGAGGTCCATCACTGATGGACCAGAAGAGGGAGGCCTGCGATGGCGATCATTTGGACAGTTTATATAACAAGTGCTCAGCAGAATGCTAAACTGCTGGCGCTAATAAAGTATTGTCCCATCCACCCCCTTCTGTACTATATTTGTACAGTTGCTTTCTTTTTTTCCAGCATAATTTACAAATCTATAGTGACTTGAGTTGAGATGAACCTGGCCATGCTTGTATGCATTTAAACAGCATTTAACTAGGTGTTCTGGAGCGCGTAGGCATCCTTAAAGATGTGTGTGGCACTACATGTTATGGGCAAAAATGTGTATGCCAGTGCCTTCAGTTTAGGGCTGCTTTGGGCAGGACTGCAGTATGGCTCTCACCATTGCGTATATC
Source organism: Ambystoma mexicanum (assembly GCF_040938575.1). Lineage (NCBI taxonomy): Eukaryota > Metazoa > Chordata > Amphibia > Caudata > Ambystomatidae > Ambystoma > Ambystoma mexicanum. The sequence continues at coordinate 995,004,129 of NC_090926.1, read as the reverse complement.
CTGTACTACTGGGAGTGCAACATATTACAAATGTTCTCCCCACATGTGTTCTCTCTCCCACGCCTTTGGTCCTAACCCCCGAGTGGTTTTCATATTCAGGACTGGCATTAAGTGACATTTTGTCATATTGATTTGTCATCGTCTTAATTTAATGGATGACAGATATACATCTCGATGTTAGTGATGTTCTCTAATCCTATAGTGCTTTTGAAAATATATCGATATATATCTTCTAAACTCGATATGTATCGCCCAGCGCTACTGGAGACCCTGTCCATGCTAGTAAGAGTGTGATGCTGCAGCATCCAGGTGCTTAAGGCGTGTCTTTATATGTCTGCAAATCAGATAACAGGAAACCTAAAACTAAATCAGTATACAGTCTGTATAAATGAGCCTGAAAGTAAACCAGGAATCGTTTTTACAGTGCACAATGTTGTATGTGTTTACAAATTTGACAAATAAGTGATCTGGGGCAGAGAGCAAAAGAGAGAGATGGGTGGGATTTCTGTCCAAGATCAAACAATTTTTGATGTGGGGAAGCATGGGTTATTCTCCTTTTATTAATTGTATTTATTTATTTCTGTTTTATGGCCTAACTAAATAGACCTGAACACAGTTCGCTTCATAATAACAAATAATGCATATTTACAATGAATAGCATATACATTCCATTTCTTTAATTCCAATTAATCAATATACAGGTTAAAGGAAAGGAAAAATGGAAAAACAGCCCCAGTTCTGTTACATGCCGAGGTTACGTAAAAAATAACATAAAGCAATGAATAATGACATTGAGCACTGATCCAAATAAAAACGCTCCCAACGAAGCTCCCAAGGGTACAGTCTAATTCCCTAAATGAATCAGCCAAAGATTTCGTTCCTTAAATCAGTCAACTTTAGGGGAGGTCCCCAGCGATCAGACCGAGAAAATACAACCCACTAGGGAAAAAGATTAGAGCACCCTTTTTTGAGAAAGATAAGAGCTTTTATTTTGTATACTAAAAGGTCTCTGATGACCCTTGTGCATGATTCCATTTATAAACACAGAAATCGTCACTCATGACACACTCAATGTACAGTGTTAATCCCCTACTCTCATTGGCTACTGCCTATATACATGCTAATAGTTACATATAGCTCATCCTCCAATTGGATTGGTTGTCTTCTCTTCCATCTTCACCACACATGGGTAACGTCCTCGTCCATCTTGGAATACTGCAAAGTAATTGGTTAAATTCAACTGACACCACCCTACCTTTGATCCTAACCACGTGACGTGCACCTGGCTATCAGCATAAACTCAGCAGAGTACTTCGACGTCACAAAGATGCCCTTTTCTAATCCCAGGCACGTAGGCGCCCCCATCATGCACTCCCCACGTATGGGCATCATTCTTATCTCTCCCTTGCACAAATCATAGATAATGTTCTCTGTGTTCCCCTTTATCAGTGCCACTCCCCGAGAGTAAACCTAGTGTCCCACTAATCAATCCAGGTCGCGAAGGATTTAGGGCTCATTTCCCTGCACATCTGGTTGTTCAAATGGAATGACCACCATTCTGGGGGGCACTAGTGTCTTAAACCTTGGTTCATGTTTTGGCATCCCGAGCCCTCTGCCGTCACTCCTAGGAATACGACTTTGCAACTGGGAAGCAGCCCTTCACATATACGGCTGCACACATTCCTGCCTAATTAGTTTGAAGACCTAACTGATGTGGGTGTATGTTCATGTTCCCTGCCGCGCCTAGGAATTGGAATGTGATGGTCAAGCAAGGGATGAGGCCTCATTGTTCTGTGTCTTCAAAACACGGCCTGCAAGATTCAGGCCTACATCTTAAATGTAGCCCTACTTCATGTTATATCTGTTATGCATAATGTATTATTATTATGTATCCTACATACTTATATTGTAAAGCTACTGGTTAGTTCCCCACTATGTAATTTCCCATTCCCACCAATTATTCCCATCCACAGAGCGCCCCTCTGCTCACTACACTGTCCTGTACTCATCCTCTTATTTCAGTATATTTTGTGTAGTCTAAATTATCTAGGAGGGGCAGTGATGCATCCCAACACAACTCTGGGCATTCACATACCAAGTGTTTTAATGACTCCACAGAAGTCGGGCAGCAATCACAAGTAGAATCCTCCATGTTTTTACCTTTCCATCGTCAGTCAGTAGAAAATTTAGACGGAAGTGCAGCATGGTTCTGGCAAAACCCCAAGATTCATACAATAATAGGTATGGTGCGCAGTATCCCGGTTTGCAGTTCGCCCTAGCGAGATCTAGTGTAATTCTTGTACGTCTTAGAATTTTCACACATATTGACCCAATCATGTTGGCAAATCTTCTTCCTTGCCGACATGTTATTGGATACAGCCTCTTCCCAACTAATCGAGGCCAGACTCAAGAACGTAGTACGTGATTGCACCAGAACACTCTCCACACCCACTTTCTCTGCATCCATCTGCTCGAAGATAGAATTAGGAGGCGGTTGATGCACTTTAAGGCACAATTGAGTCCTCTTCTACCAGATCTTCGAATTTAGTGAAGTCAGGCCCAATCCCGCCTGGGTCACCACCATTTGAACAGATTTCGATAGACCCAAAGTACTTTTCCACAATAGCCCCTCCAAATGATCAAAGTTGTGCCCAGTTAATTGGTAGTAGACCTCCAGTCCACAGCAGACGATCGGTACCACTTTAAATTCATAGAACTTCAGCAGTGGCTTTATTGAGAATTTGTGAAAGCGACGACGTAACTGTTTCATTTCACATAGTATCTGTTTTTTCTTGGCAATCATCTGCTCGATCCACAGGGGTTTCCCCTTTACCCCGTAAATGTTAAAGCCCAAATATTTAAGGTTATGGACCACTTCTATTTTTTGAGAGGTCAGCCTCCAGTTTGTTGAAAGCTTCCTATGACCAGCATGAAACACTAATATTTTAGTTTTAGTTGGGTTAATGGTCAATGCATTTTTCGTTGCATAGTCAAAAGCCTTCAGAAGATGCTGGATACTGACCTTAGAGTGGTCCAACAGCAGGATGACGTCTGCATTTGTGACCCAGATTAACTTGCACCCAAGCACAGAGGGGGCAATAAACACTGCATCTGCCAGTTCCACTTCAGTGTCCTATAAATTGATGTTAAAATGTAGGGGTGCCAAGACGCAGCCCTGGCGGAGTCCATTAGATATTTGAATAATTGCAAATGTATTACCCGCCTGGCTTAATCCCACACGTAGCGTTGTGTCATAGTGCAAGTTTTTTCCAGGATGGCCAAAAGGTTATTGGGTACACCCCACTTCCTTAGTTTGTTCCAGAGTAGGTTTCTCTCGACCTTTTCAAACGCCATCAATAAATCGACGGAGATTGCCTGAATATCGGACACTAGCTTTTCCCATACCCTTTACTGCAAGTGGTTAATAATGAAGCTCGCAGTGGTGGTCCCTACCCCTTTTCGAAATCCAATTTGTTTTGATTTTAGAATACCTGTTTTAACTGCCCATATGGAGAGCTCCACCAAGACAAGGGATGCAAAGACTTTAGAGTCAGAGTCGAGGAGGGCTATTGCCCTGTAATTGAGGGGACTACATTTGTCGCCTCTTTTGAAAATGAGGACAATCGTGGCGGTGTGCCAGGATTCTGGAAATTTTTTATTAGCTAGGGCAGATTGAAATACTTCATATAATAAGGAAGCCCAGAAGAGGTATCAGACTTCAGGACTGCATTACAGAACCCACTGGGTCCTGGTGCCCTCGAGTGACTAAGCTTCTGTATGAGAGCCTCAATTTTCTCACAAGCGAAAATCAAAATCCCAAGACCGCGTCACGCATTCAAAGGTGAAAGATGGTAAACCTGGGCTATATAACTGTGCAAAATGGATCACCTATACCTTCTCAGGAACAGGACATTCTTGAAGCATCACTTGGGCACCCTCTTTCCCATTTATGATCCACCAAAAGCTCTTGTCAGATGTGTTCAATATATCCATCAATCTTCTCCTCCCTGATGTCTCATTACTTGTACATCTTTGAGTTTTTGATATTGCTCATGTTCCTACGAATATCACTCTTTAGTTTTTGAATTTCAGGCATGGAGGTCGTCCTCTTAGCAATTGCACAAAATCATCTTTCTATAAGCTTTCGGTAGTATCTTGCAATACTCTAACAAACAGGGAACAGGGAGCTATAGTATCCCTTATATTACTTTCCATATTATTCCAATCTTCTTCAAATAGTTTCATAAACAAACTTATATTTGTATCACTCAACACCAGCCTGTTTTTGTAATTGTTTACTGTTAAGATGGGTGACCGACCCAGTGTTTCCCCTTGGTGTAAGCATGCACACTTAACCCTTAATACAGCGTGATCACTGGGTTCCTCCTTAATAACACAGAATTGCTTGCTGTTGGGTGTCCTGACCCACGTTTGGACTATTATGCTGCAACACTTGGTGCTGTGGGCTTAGGAAATCCAAGAGGGCGGAAATGCCCACATTTGCGCCAGAATCCTGGAGAACTGTGCAGTTTTGCACACAGCAAAATGGTCCCCTGACCTGCCACCCATCAGTGCTAAGGAATATGGTGCTGTTCAAAATCTGTTGTTATTAATGTCAAAAATGGATGCAATACTGGTGCTCACCACTACCAGAAAGCCGGCGTTTTAAAACCACCAGACACTTGTGTAAAACTGAACAAACGAGCCAAACCAGGCCAAAGAAAGACTTACTAAGAGGTGGATGCAATGTAAAACTATATTCTGAAATGACTTGAAGGAAGTAATTGTCTAATGTATGTATTGAAAATAGCTGGGGATGTCAGCAGCTTAAGTGAATTTGGGTTTAAAGCCACTAAAATCGAAATGTTTAGAATAAATGAGTGACCTACTTTTGAGTGTCACATAGGTTGAAATTGTTTAAATGTCATAGTTTTGAACTTAGAATCCGTGTTCTAGCTGCATGTGTAAAAATTGCAAGTTTGGTTTGAATGTAGAAAACTGGGAACCAAAGTGACATTTAGCTGAAGCCTGGCTTAAAGAGATTGAATTCTGCCTGACAACTACCCCCGACAGGAGTTGAAACTTGATCAGCAGCTGTGTTCCCAGGCCTGGTTGCATTCTGCTGCCCCTGCCAAAAGGAGATGACACCTCTCTGATTGAATTAGGGGAGTGGCACCTGGGGACTGCAGGAAACTGAACAAAGCCATATCCCTTGTGCACATTTGTGTAAAATCTGGAAAAGTTTAGAGGTCGTTATCTGGATGAAAAGGGCAGAATTCTGTCAAAAGTGGACACAACATCTTACAAAGACAGGGATCGGATGGTTTGGTGCTACAGAAAATATGTTAACTGGACATATAATATTAGAAAAATGGTACATAGATAAATGGGTATTTGGATCAGAAATAGATTTGTGTGCAATTTGACAAGGGGAGGATCCTCTGACCATAAACCTACCTCATCACTCTGACTCACTGTTCCCTTCTCAAATCAGGTCAAAGAGAAATCCTTGACCTATCAAATCGTGAGTGGGTTGGGCAAAGAAAGTGAGCATCCACACCCATTTTCAAAAGACATAAAAAGAGCCACTGGAACCCAGGCAGGGACATTCACTTTCCACTTTCTTGCGGGACGCTTTGCCGGGAGACTCCAGACTTCAAATCCATCAATCTCCAGAGAGACCAGAGATCCAGAGAGACCAGATCGTTGTGCAGTGCTGAGAGCTGACCCAGATCGCTGTGCGCAGAACCAGTACCCAGTGGCGAGAGAACCGCAGCCAATCCTGACCCGATCCGTGACGAAGTCGCATTCCTGTCCAAAATATAGTGTGAGTACTCAGCCAGAACTGTGCAAAGCCAATCTCTTAGTTTAAAATAATCTAATTCAAACTATTTTAACCTATTGAGAACTGCATCATAGAAATCGTGTCCCTCCTGTTGATTCAAAGCTGCAAAACTGTCATCTGTCATTCTGAGCTTTACTTTTATTTTGAGAATCTACCTTCACAAAATCATCCGTATCTCTTGAACCGTTTGTGATAGAAGCGAGATTTAACTTTTATTTTAAAGCTGAGATTCTAAGCTTTCCAACAAGCTCTAATAGTTCCTTCGTAATTGCGCTCGACGCACGCGACTAAATTGCAGCGATTTGACATTTTGCTTCATTTCAGCCACGTGTAAAAATATTTGTCTTTTGCTTCCATTACGGAATTCCGTTTTCAACCTGGTAACCATCCCTGAATCATTGATAGGGCTGGCCTGAACTGATTTAAAGTATCTCTCACTCACCCTGAACCTCTAGAGGGAATTCAAATCATTTTTAGCATATTTTTCCCTTCTTTGCATACCACCTTTAAAGTACTTTGCCCGTGTTTAAAGTTTGCTAGGGGGGAACTGAATTTGTATTGTACTGTGATTGTATTCCTGAAGACGGTGTGTGTTACTTCCACCTCCTTACATTGCATAGAGGGGGGGGTGAATTGTCAAAAGAAAAAGCGATCACATTATCTCTTGTTGAAATCATAGCAAATTATTTCTGTGTTGCATTCTGTCCCACCTTGCATTTCCTTGAACCATATGAAGCATTCTCTGCTACCTTAGTCCTCTGTTCTTATTCATAAGTAACCAAGAACTGTGCTATTGTAGGATTACCTATTGCTGATTACTGCTCATATTCACAAGTGTGCTATCAATATTAACTTATTATTAAAGTGTGATATATTTCTATTGTTTAATTTTTCAAATAAACCTTTTTAAATTGCAAAACAAACCTACTTCTTGGCTCAGTGAGGTCAGGGGGATTCAAAGAGAGGGGCGTTATACAAGGGTTCATCATCCAGATTATAACTTGTCATAAAAATATATAAATAAGGGCTTCCCTTGAGTAATCCCAGACAAGGCACTGACCTAGTGGGAATGCTTGATTGGAGTCATTAACACAGTGGGGGCTCGTAGCCGGGGATTCTGGATTAGAACTATCACTTGTGCAGATTAATACAGTGTGCTAACTGACAGAATATATCAATTCTGTTGAATCACCACGCCGTGTAACACTGTAAAAACACCCATCAAAGGAACGCTCTAAGGAAATGGTCTGTTTTGCAAAATAAAATACAAACTTCTATAAGTCAGGAAGGAAATCAAGTTCCAGAATGACGACCTTGGTAGATATCAAAATAGCCAGAGAACACCTCTTACATAAGCTATTTGTGAGAGGTGAGTGGGCTCATCAGGACAAGGTGGTCTGGTTGCAGGCAATCGCACCCCAGATCACTGAAACAGGATCAGATATATGAATAGATCAGGGTCCCTTCCATGTGGCCCTGAGTGAACTATATATGGCCCCCAAGGCCAAGAATGAGCACAACAAGATTGCCAGGGTAGCGGCATATTTATATTTACATATGGGAGCCATACAGGACAAATGTGCTGAAGGCCAAGATCTGGCAAATAGGCAACTGATGGCATTAGAGAAGGCCCAATCTGACCTGGTCTCTTCTGAGCAGAGGCTGCAGAGGAGCCAGGAGTCAGAAAATGATAGTAGGCAGTATATTAGTAAAATAAAGGGGGATGTGGATATCCTGCAACAGGAAAAGGCTTACCAGGATAACAGATTTCTGGCCTTGCAGAAGGAGTACCAAGAAGGTTTGGATGCCCTACTGCAGAGCAGAAAAAGCTGGAGCAACAACTAGACTTTAACAGGGCATGCACAGAGCAGGTAGCCACCTTGCAAATCTGACTAGACAGAGAGAAAGAGGAAAGCAACAAATTGATTTTGAAAGACCTGGATACCTAGGCAGAGTTTGATCAAGAACGCCAGAAAGCTGGTGCCTTTCAAAGGCAGAGGGACGACCTGGCGGCACAGATGCAGGCTCTTAGTCAGGAAAGGGACACCTTAGGCCAGGAAGTCTGCCAATTAAAAGAAAACATTGAAGGAAATCACCTGGCCCTCTGGGGGCTGGGTGACCTCCAAAAAGAGCATCAGAACTTGTTAGAGCACACCAGGAGGGTGGAAGATGCTCTGGAAAGAAAGGAGCAGGCCAGTAGGGATGGGACTCAGGAGGTAACCCTCCTGCAGCAAAGACTGGCCCAGTATTCCAGGACCAATCAGGAGGCACAGAGAGAGAATGAGGCTCTCTGTCAGCACAATGATAGGCTCCAGCAACAGGTAGCCATGCAGGAGAGACTGATAGAGTCTAGTAAGGCCTTAACTGAGGAACTGAAAGCGCAGGCTCTTGCATTGCAACAGGGAGCAGGGGCTGATAGAGATGAAGTTCGCTGGGAAAGGGAAACACCTGAGCATAACCTCAGGAGCCCTAGTACCAGAGGCCTTCATCTCTCCCAGTCCTTGGACTCTGCCACCCCCATGTCCCCTGGCGCACATGAGCACAGGGCCACAGGGAGGGCAGATTACTATCCGGCCAAAAGTATGGGGTTCATAGGCCAGTACCTGCCAGGAATGGATGGGCGGGCATCCGGGTATGGGCACCTAAGCACAGTGCAATTTAGTGGGGAACCCCAGGAAATTAGGCCCACTAAGGGAATCCTGAAAACCTCTGCCCAGTTAGGTCAGTAGGGGGGGTACCCATCAAATCCTGACAGCAAGGAGGGATCGGAAGACTCCTCTGAGCGGCCCAGGACACAGGAGACCAGGTCCCCACATTCTGCCAGCCATTCCCAGGCTCGCAGAATCTGGGAGTGCCTGGAAGATCAGACGGGAACCTCTGGAAGCAGTGCTTCTGAGTCAGAGGATGAATGGACCAGGGTTACCCGAACTAAAAAGGCCAATAAGGCAAAAAGGGCCTTGCTTAAGGACCCCTTAAAGCAGATCAAGGCAATCAGGAGTGTCATCACGCCTTATCACAAGAACGCCAAGTATTCTGTTTGAGAACACTTGGAGCTCTTTGAGCAAATGATGGAGACTTTCCATTTGAAGGACAGCAGTAGCTGCATTCAGTATGTCAAATGGACATTCTCCCCAGAATACTCCAGTTTCTTTGCGGGGCTGGAGGACCAAAACCATTCAAGATGGTCCACATATAGGGTGGCCATCTTGAAACATTTTTCTGTTCACCGGAATCCCCAAGAGGCTCGCAAGGCAGCCTACAATTTTCAATGTGGGGAGGATCAGGCCCCACAAGAATTTGTGCAGGAATTGAAGCGTGCCTTTGCGCAGACCACCAGAAGGGTGCGCACGGACAGCAGAGAATTCATCAACACATTTTTCCATGCACTCCCCAAATACATAATGACCCAGCTCGTGAGAGATTTTCACGAGAAAAGATCTTTAGACTGGGTCATTGAGCAAGCCACCCACATCTATGAGGTGCAGAAACCGGTGGAAAATAAGAATCAGCCCAAAAACCCCAAAACCAACAGCACCCCTGCTGCTGCCAAGGTGGCAAAGGTAAAGGTTGCCCCCGTTTTAGATTTGGAGATGGGGGGGCCTAAAAACCTGCCTGCACCGAACAATTCACAGCCCAGAAGGCCCTCGGGGCAGTCACAGACAGGGAGTCAAGGAGGTAATCCCACAAATGGGGTCCCTCACTCCCCTGACTATGTAAGTCCCCGCTACCAGGAAAACAGACCAATCCTGGGTTATGTGTGGACTCCTCCAGCCCAAGGGGGGGATCCAGCCAAGCACCTGACCCAGGGAACTTCCCTCCTCACTTCCCCCAGGAGGGCAGAAATTCACCAAATCCTGGGCAGAACTTGTTACCCACGTATCCACCCAACTTCCAGCCCCAAAATCATCCATCCTTCTTTCCCCACTTCCCTGAGCCCAGACAACCTAATCCGGGAGAGGGGAGGCCAAGGGTGGAGGGGTACCCAAATCTTCCCAACCCGGGGCACTACCAGAGAAGGGATAGCTACCCTTCCCGGGATCAGGTCAGGGGAGAAAACAGAACCCCGTATCAACCTGAGCGGGTTTCCCAACTTGAGCGCCAGGTCCAAAATATGGCACGGTGTCAGAAACTCACGGCCTGCATTACGCCCACATGGTAAGGATAAAGGCAGGGTGGTTGCAGGGATTGTGGGTGGAACGTTTCTGAGTCGCTGCCACCTTTGTCCCCATTGCAGATGTACTTGGTGTAGGGGTACAAGGTGTGCAGGAATCAGAAAACCAGGAGGACTACGCTTCCCAGCAGCCCCGGGCCTGAAACTGCAGTTCCAGCAGCCCAGGAAACGCCCAGGACAACGCCCGACACAACACGCATGAGCGAAGAAGCTACCGCGCATGTGCGATCCCAGAAAGCTTGTCCGTGCTCGACTCAGCTGCCGAGAGGACGCATCTCACGGAGCTCCAGCGAAGTTTCTCGCGGGGCCGCCCTCGCCACTGGACACACCCTCAGGCCCCGCGATATCAAAGATAAGTACCCTGCCTGCTTTTTAAAGTTAACCAGAGGGAAGTGTGCACTGGAAAGAGACTCCGCTTACCAGTGACTTTTGAGGAAACTTACTCTGCGGGGGAGATACGCGAAAGTTCGCGAACTAACTGACCCACTAAACTTGCATGTGACATGCATTCGCCAGTTGCGGGTGCCAAAACGTAGCAGTATACTCGCCTGTTGCGGGTCATTCTATGCTGTATTCGCAGTAGCGAGCACTTGTGAAAAGCCACAAGGCGTGAAAGGGCAAAGCTAATTTTCTCCCTTTTTGTCAGGAGTGAGCCGCTATCGACAGCGACCAGATCGTTTCGCAACGCACAATCTGCGGAGCCGGCGGGCGGAAGAAGCGCACCGGAACACTCAGAACACTAGAGCTAAGTGCATTAAGTGTCAGAATATATGTTTTACTTGTGGTGTTCCGTAACAAGGGGCAGACGTTATTTGCATATTGAAGCCCGATAGACTATTGTGTTTACAGAAAATCCCAAAACTGGGGCAAACTTGTGAATGTGGTGAACAAGTGCTGGGTTCCAGTTTGAGGGTAAAGCATGCATGTGGTAAGAATGCATGACTGAATGAATGCCCAAGGAGTTACAAAGGCAACTACCAAGGAGAAGGTAGTCCAGGCTCAGAAGGTCAGAGTCTGGGAACAACTCAACCCTAAAAACCCCTCCCTATCCATAACAGCTCCCTAACCCTCAATCCGGTTATCCTACCATCCCGAAACCCATCCAATCCATGGACCCTAACCCTCTTTCCCCGTGGGGGTCGCGGTGACCTGTGCTTCAGCTAATCCAGGCGCCAAGACCGTCAAGGGGAGGTAGGAGTTCTTGCTACTTCCGCGTTGGGACGGACTTCGCCTTGACAGAAGCACGGACCCACGTATTTTCACACGCCCAAGTAGCACGAACTCCGGCACCATGGAAGACATAGCTCGCGTCCTACATGAACTAAAAGATGCTTTAGAAGCGACAAGGCAGGATTATGCTACACTAGCTCACCGTGTGCAGGAAACCACAGCACAAGGTAGACCCCTGCCAGATGGGCCTCCTCCAACCCCAGTACAGGTTCAAGTGACCACGGAGCCGGCCATGCCCTTAGCCACCCCAGAAAGGTACGGGGGAGACCCACAAAAATTCTCCATATTTATGACCCAATGCCAGTTGCATTTCTTGACTAAATCATCAATCTTTCGTTCGGCCCAGTCCCGCACAGCCTTCGTGATTTCCTATCTCACGGGGGATGCTGCGGCATGGGCTACCCCCCTAGTACAAAAAGACGATGCTTTACTGTATGATTGGGGGGAATTTCAGGAGGAATTTGGTAAAATGTTTGATAAGAAGGCGGCCTCCTTGATCCGGGACCGAGAGTTACTCACCTTACGGCAGGGAAGTAGGGAACTCATTTGGTATGTGACAACATTCAATAGATTAGTGGTTGAAGCAGAGTGGCCCCATGAAAAAAGACTGGCCCTTTTTTATCAAGGCCTTAGGGAGGAGTTGAAAGATCTAATAGTGCAGGTGGACCCGCAACCAACCACCTGCACGGGAATGATAGAGTTAGCCCTACGTTTAGATCACAGGCAAGGAGAAAGGAAGCAAGACAGACGTAAATGGGAGACCAAACAGTATTCGACAAGAGTGGATTATCCAAGAGCTGCACCTGGTTCGAAAGCAACAGAGAAGACTTCGGAAGTTGAACCCATGCAAATCGGAACGATCCGCGGACCGATCTCCAAAGAAGAAAAAGAGAAACGCAGAAGAGAAAAGCTGTGTATGTACTGTGGCAAGTCAGGACACTTTGTGAAGGAATGTGGGGCTAAACCAAAGAACTCCACTTCGCCGGGAAACGCCAACGCTCGCCAGTAAGGAGGGGGGATCTACCGAGCCAAAATCATCACAGTGCCCCCAAGCATTTATTGGGTAACGTGTCACAGGTACACAAAGCCCATGTTACCGTTACTGGAATACTTCAGACACGCCAAAGGGATCAAGCCATCACGTTAATGGTGGATTCAGGGGCAACCGGTAACTTTGTGGACTCTGGTTATGCTGTTAAATTGGGTTTACCAGTTGCCACTAAGAACATACATGAGGAGGTTTGATCAGTCGATGGATCTTTGTTGACATCAGGACCAGTGACACAGCAAACAGGGGAGATGATTTTGAACATCCAAGGGCATAAAGAGTGCATTCAATTCGATGTCATCGCCGCCCCCCAGTTTGGTTTCATCCTGGGGCTACCTTGGCTGGCGTTACATAACCCGGCGATTGACTGGGCACGTGGAACAGTGTGTTTCTCTTCTAGTCTCTGCCGTAAACAGTGCACTAAAGAATTGGGACATGTGGTGCAGGTTCTAGGGGCCACACAGGAAAACAAAGGAGAGCCGCTAGTGGGATTACCGCAAGAATACCAAGAGTTTCAGGATGTTTTTAGTAAAAAGGCGGCAGAAACTTTACCACCGCACAGGTCGTTTGATTGTAGGATAGATCTGGAACCAGGAGCCGCCCTGCCGTGCAGCCGGATTTACGCCTTGACGGAATCCGCGAACCAACATTTCAAAGAGTATATTGACACCAACCTCCAGAATGGGTTTATCCGTCACTCTACCTCTCCCGTTTCTTCACCGTTATTCTTTGTTCCGAAGAAAACTGGAGATCTCAGGACGTGTATCGACTACCGTGCGATAAACCGCATAACAATCAAGAATCGGTACCCCCTACCGTTGATACCGGTCCTGTTGGATCAAGTACGAGGAGCCACAATGTACACCAAGTTGGACTTACGAGGTGCTTACCACCTGGTGCGGGTGCGTGAAGGGGACGAATGGAAGACCGCCTTCAGAACGAAATTTGGACTTTATGAGTACCAGGTCATGCCATTCGGTCTCTGTAACGCACCCGCCGCCTTTCAACACTTCTTGGATGAAGTCCTACGTGGTTTCCTAGACATTTTTGTCATTGTTTATATCGACGACATACTGATCTACTCTCGGAATAAGGAAGAACATGTGCAACATGTCAGATCCGTTGTACAACGTTTACGAGAGCACCATATGTTCACTAAATTGGAAAAATGTACCACAGTGGAATTCTTGGGCTTTATACTCTCTCCCGAAGGCGTAAAAATGGATACGCATAAGGTACAAGCAATTCTGGATTGGCCAGCCCCGCAGATAGTCAAGGAACTACAGTCAGTACTAGGATTTGCAAACTTCTACCGAAGGTTTATCCAGGGGTTTGCGGAGAAAAGCTTAGCCATTACCCGCCTGCTCAAGAAAGGGAAAAAGTTTGTGTGGGATACGGAGGCAGAACACAGCTTCAAGTTATTAAAGGAGGCGTTCACCATTACCATTACCGTTACCATTTCTGGTGGAAACGGACGCTTCTAGCTATGCGTTGGGAGCGATATTATCGCAACGAGACCAATCAGGGCGTTTACACCCAGTCGCTTATTACTCAAGAAAACTTAACCCTGCAGAACAAAATTACACCATTGCAGATCGCGAGTTACTAGCCATAAAGGCGGCTTTTGCAGAATGGAGGCACTATTTGCTGGGAGCAAGGCACACCATAACGGTGCTGACGGATCACCGCAATCTCCAGTTCCTAAAGTCGGCAAGAGCTCTCACTCCACGGCAATTACGATGGGCAATGTATTTTGCAGACTTTGATTTCGTGGTAACATACCGACCCGGACAGGAGAACAAGAAGGCAGACATACTTTCCAGATATCCGGAATCATCAGTTTCTCCTAGACCTGAGGAAGCTGTAAAACCCATTGTGCCCTTAACCAAGATTGTAGGGAGCGTGATCAATACCTTGCTGGAACAAGTGGGGAATGCCATGACAGCGAATGAGTTACTTCAATGGGAAAACCCACAGTTAAAATGTTCTTTACAAGAAGGCATACTGTTCCAAGGCAAAGAAGTGTATTTACCGACTAAGAGTCTACAGGCTCAAGCCTTCAAATGGTGCCATGACTCCCCACTGGCTGGTCACCCGGGGGTGCACAAAACACAAGAACTACTGCAACGACACTATTGGTGGCCCAACTTACACAAAGACGTGCGAGAATATGTGGCAAATTGCGAAATATGTGCTCGAAATAAAACAGATCATAGGAAACCAGCAGGACTATTGAGACCTTTACCCACTCCCACAGAGCCATGGCATACAATATCATTAGACTTCATTGTTGAATTGCCCCCGGATCAGGGTCAAACCACGATATTGGTAGTAATAGATTCATTTACTAAACTTGCTCACTTCATACCCAGTAACGGCCAGCCGACGGCGGAGGAATTTGCGAATCTTTTTCTACAACATGTCGTTCGCCTGCACGGAATACCACAACACATAGTCTCGGACCGAGGAACGCAGTTTACGTCAAGGTTTTGGAGGCATTTCTGTAAGAGAATAGGAATACAGTTGCAGATGTCTAGTAGTTACCACCCCGAGACCGACGGACAGACTGAGCGACTGAATCAGACGCTAGAACAGTACCTTCGCTGTTTTACACACGGCACTGAAGGGGGTTGGGTTGAACTCTTGCGGTTAGCAGAACTAGCATATAACAATTCTCAACATACCTCCAGGGGATATTCTCCTTTTTTCATGACTTACGGATACAATCCATTCGTGCACCCAAGTGGAGAATGAATTCCGGATGCATTGCCCTCAGTACAAACCAAAGTGGCTCAGTTAAAGCAGGTCTGGAAAAAGGCCCGACAAAACCTGATCACAGCCAAGAACACAACCAAGAAGTATGCTGACAAAAAGCGCCGTGCTAACCCGGATTATCAAGTGGGTGATAAAGTTTGGCTCTCAACACGACATTTGCACCTCTCAGGTTCCCGAAAATTGAAGCCCCGCTTCATAGGCCCGTTTCGCATTACACAAGTGGTTAACCCAGTAGCGATGCGACTTCGCCTTCCAGACCACATGAGGGTTCACTCTGTATTTCACGTAGCGCTCCTAAAACCAGCAAAGCCCCATATGCGCATGGACAGACCACCACCTGTCCTCATAGAAGGGTACCCAGAGTACGAAGTTAAGGCCATACTGAATACACGAGTGAGACGAGGTAGATTGCATTACTTGGTTGATTGGGTGGGATTTGGTCCTGAGGATAGATCCTGGGAACCTGCCACCAATGTGCATGCCCCTAGATTGGTACGTTTATTTCATCACAATCATCCCACAAAACCTGGCCCTTCTGCGGGGAGGGGATGTACTGTCAGAAACTCACGGCCTGCATTACGCCCACATGGTAAGGATAAAGGCAGGGTGGTTGCAGGGATTGTGGGTGGAACGTTTCTGAGTCGCTGCCACCTTTGTCCCCATTGCAGATGTACTTGGTGTAGGGGTACAAGGTGTGCAGGACTCAGAAAACCAGGAAGACTACGCTTCCCAGCAGCCCCGGGCCTGAAACTGCAGTTCCAGCAGCCCAGGAAACGCCCAGGACAACGCCCGACACAACACGCATGCGCGAAGAAGCTACCGCGCATGCGCGATCCCAGAAAGCTTGTCCGTGCTCGACTCAGCTGCCGAGAGGACGCATCTCACGGAGCTCCAGCGAAGTTTCTCGCGGGGCCGCCCTCGCCACTGGACACACCCTCAGGCCCCGCGATATCAAAGATAAGTACCCTGCCTGCTTTTTAAAGTTAACCAGAGGGAAGTGTGCACTGGAAAGAGACTCCGCTTACCAGTGACTTTTGAGGAAACTTACTCTGCGGGGGAGATACGCGAAAGTTCGCAAACTAACTAACCCACTAAACTTGCATGTGACATGCATTCGCCAGTTGCGGGTGCCAAAACGTAGCAGTATACTCGCCTGTTGCGGGTCATTCTATGCTGTATTCGCAGTAGCGAGCACTTGTGAAAAGCCACAAGGTGTGAAAGGGCAAAGCTAATTTTCTCCCTTTTTGTCAGGAGTGAGCCGCTATCGACAGCGACCAGATCGTTTCGCAACGCACAATCTGCGGAGCCGGCGGGCGGAAGAAGCGCACCGGAACACTCAGAACACTAGAGCTAAGTGCATTAAGTGTCAGAATATATGTTTTACTTGTGGTGTTCCGTAACAAGGGGCAGACGTTATTTGCATATTGAAGCCCGATAGACTATTGTGTTTACAGAAAATCCCAAAACTGGGGCAAACTTGTGAATGTGGTGAACAAGTGCTGGGTTCCAGTTTGAGGGTAAAGCATGCATGTGGTAAGAATGCATGACTGAATGAATGCCCGAGGAGTTACAAAGGCAACTACCAAGGAGAAGGTAGTCCAGGCTCAGAAGGTCAGAATCTGGGAACAACTCAACCCTAAAAACCCCTCCCTATCCATAACAGCTCCCTAACCCTCAATCCGGTTATCCTACCATCCCGAAACCCATCCAATCCGTGGACCCTAACCCTCTTTCCCCGTGGGGGTCGCGGTGACTTGTGCTTCAGCTAATCCAGGCGCCAAGACCGTCAAGGGGAGGTAGGAGTTCTTGCTACTTCCGCGTTGGGACGGACTTCGCCTTGACACACGGGATCTGGGTCACATACTGAGGGCTCAACAGAACCCTCAGATAAGCATGCCACCGCAGAATGCCCCAAACTCTGGGCCTGGTGATCCAGAACAATGACGGGGGCAGCACCCCGATAACCCACCGGTTCCCAGGGAGGAGGCACAAGAGGAAGGGGTGTGTCAAGCCTTGGAGGAAGCTGCCTTCCCCACTTGTAAACAGCCCCTGTAAGCCCAGGAACCAGAAACAAAATCTCCTGCCCCTGAAAGTCTGCCTCCCAAGGAGCAGAGGGGGGGTAGGAGAAACAAAGTACCGAAACAGACCCATTTTGTGGAGGAGGTACAGGTCTTCCAATTTGAGGGCGAGGGATCCTCAGAGGATCCTGGGAAAAGGATCTTCTCCTTCAGAGATGGGGGAACTCCTCCCAAGGAAAAATGGGTCCCAAGGGATTCCAACCCAGACTGGGTAGATGTGGGGATTGAGCTTTCGCCACCCATCATTCCATCCGAGAACCAACAATACCAAAAACCCCTGGTTCAAACCCATCCAGGTGACTGCCTCCAAAAAGGGGGGGGCGGCCCAGAACCGGAACCAGGGGAACCAAAAACCGCATCAATATCCAGTTGTAAACTTTTTCTTGCAGATTCCCATGACTCTCCACAGAATTCTGCCCAAATCTCTTCTCTCGCAATGTCCAAAACTAAAAAAGTAGCCCACCAGTTTTCCAAAAATGTGCATTATCTGTGCCCCATTGAAGAGAAGGAGGGAAGATACTATGCCCCGCTACAAATACAGGGGCAGGGTACAATTTTGGCACTGGTGGACACTGGATCCCAAGCTACCCTTCTGTCCAAAAGGGCCTTTGATGAACTAAATGCAGGAAGGGGGGAGGAATACCAGATTCCTCTCACCTCTGTTCCTGGACAACTGCAGAACTTTGGAAAGAAATTCCCGTCGAGGGGACTGCAGATTTGGACATCACAATTGGGCGACACAAGGTGAAACACCCGGTCATAGTAGTGACTCCAGAGGGCACCCCTTGTTTACTAGGGAATGACCTCCTGAGAAGGTTGTCACCCCTAATAGATTGCGTAAACAGGGTCCTCTGGACCCAGACTAGCCGACCAATAAAACTAAAACAGATTGTCAACCATGTTAGTTTAAACGGCACATGCCACATAGTTGAACAAAAATCTGACCAAGTAGAATTTCACTTCCAGAACAACCAAATTCCAGATGTGACAGTAATAGCAGTAGGACAACAGACCGGTGATGGGGGGGTCCTCTCTATTTCTGAAAATCAACCTTCCTTCCAGTTTAAGGTGGTATTCCACACTGGAAGGAAACACTCTGAAATTCTTTACCAATCCACAATCAGACACTCTCACTCCTATAGTCCAGAAAGATGTGAAATCAGCTCAGAGCCTGGCTGATATTCAGCAAATTGGAGAGCAGTTGTTCATCCCTTTTCAGTTAAATGAGGGGAAGGACTCTGTTCTCGTCCGAGTGGGTGTGAACAACGGTAAGAGCTTCATCAGCGAAGCCATGATCCGCCAACTCCCAAAAGATCCAGCCATTCCCGCATTCAAACTGATAGACAAATGGGAAATGGACCTGGAAGCACCTAATTCCAAACATCTCCTGCCAAGCAGGTGTATGCTCAAAATCTCCATTGGTAAGAAGAGCATAGTCCATAATTGTTGGGTCGTGCGAGACGCCACTGCCGCCTTTTACTTAGGCAGTGACATTCTCAATCGCTTTGCCATTAGGTTGGAGCTAATAAACTTCAAAGCTTGGTCCCGATTAGCGGATAATCCCATGGGCTTTGATGATCCAGAAAAAGCATTTAGGTCAGCTCAATTGCTACCTTATGCAGTTGAAATTCAGATTGAAGAGGAAGTCACCATCCCAGAAAGGACCCGACAATTCTCCCTGGAAGTGAAAGTTAAAAGAGGACAAAAATTGAAAAACCCTGATGCTTATATTCATCTAAATGCTTCTCTCCAACAGCAAGGGTTGGGGGTAAACCCAACACCATTAGTCAACATAGAACATGACACCATTCCAATAGAGGTGGATAACAGCGACTTAAAGAGTATTACTCTAGCCACGGGCACCATTATTGGAATGGCGGTTGATGACCGACATTTCTCCATTGATTTAGGAAATGAACTGTTAGGACCAATCCCCAAGGACTGTTTTGACAGTAACAGTGATGACAATACAACACCAGACAGGATCTTTACCCGGCCTGGGGGGAACTTCCTGGTGTACACCTCTTGCCCTTATGGTAAGGAAGATGTGACTTGTGACTTCAGAGGGGATGAGGTGATTTTCCAGGTCAATGAGGGCTGCCTTTCCCACCTGAAGCCTCCGGTCCAAATCAGCACTCTGACCAGGGACTTCTCCACCCAGTTGGAGGAGGCCGCTGAGATAGCAAAACCAGAAGTCTTTCCAGGCTTCAGGCAGATGGTGGAAGAGAGAATCAACCTAGCTGATGCCTGTGTGACTCTGGAACAGAAGCAAAAGTTGAAACAAGTTTTCTTGGATTTCCAAGATCTCTTTGCGGTAGACTTATATAACTGTGGTCACACCGACATCCACACAACAACAATTCCCACGGACCCTGGCATGACTCCAGTGTTTGTGAAGCAATATCGCTTGCCTCTTGCATCAATGGAGTCCCTTACTGAAATAATTAAGAACCTTGAGTCCCGGGGAATAATCCGTCCAGTACACAGCGCCTTCAATAATCCGGTGCTGGGAATATTGAAGCCAAACAGCCAGTGGAGACTCTGCGCCGACCTTAGGGAGCTCAACAAATGGGTCCATACTTCCCGATGGCCTCTGCCCTACATTGACCAAGGGCTGGCCCAGATTCAGGGGTCACAGTTATTCAATGCAATAGACCTGACCAATGGATACTGGACCGTGCCTGTCAGTAGGGAGGACCAATACAAACTGGCTTTTACCTTTGGGGGCCAGCAGTACACATGGACCCGGACTCCCTTCGGATACATCAACTCCGGCAATGAATTCAACATTTTCCTACACAAGGCCATGCCCGACTTGGGTGCGAGGGGTAACCTTGCTTATGTAGATGATGTCCTCATTAAAAGCTCATCTGTGGAGGAACATATAGCGGAGATCCGTTATGTCCTGACCCAGTTGAGGGCCGCCGGAGCAAAACTTTCCTTCCAAAAAGCACAGTGGTGTAGAACACGTGTTAATTTCTTGGGGCATGAGATTACTCCTCAGGGTCTCTGTCCCCAGGAAAAGAAAGTGGAAGCACTCCAGAAACTAAATGATTCCACAACTCTGCGGGAACTAAGGAGCCTCCTTGGACTGACTAATTACAGCAGAAAGTTCATTGAGGGCTACACAGAGATCACCAGACCCCTTATTCATCTTTTGAAGGGGGGGGTCAAGTGGGAATGGGGTCCAGAACAATCCGAGGCAGTAAGACAACTCAAAAGAAGCCTCTCACAAGCGCCTTGCCTAGCTTACCCTGTCAGAAACAAGGAGTTTTTCCTGGAGACTGGGTTCTCTAATACGTGCTTGACGGCAGTATTATACCAAAGGCATGACAAGGTCAATAAAGTAATCTCCTATGCAAGCAAAACTTTATCCTCTGTGGAAGAAAAATTCAACGATTGTGAGAAGGCACTCCTGGCAACGGTGTGGGTATTGAAGAATTACCGCCCGTTCATCCAGGGGGACACATCATAGTGGAGACTCCACACCAGCCTCTGCAATGCCTCCAAAGTGACAGAATCCGGGCCGGAAATGTGAGTAATTCCCGAATTACTTCCTGGATTCTGTCAATGCAAGGCTTTCCTGTGGAGTTCAGATATGGCCAAAACAAGAAGAGCCCCCTCACGCAAGGTCTGGCTGACTTGCATGATTGTGCCAGAGAAAACTGTCTCGAGGACGAAAGTCTAAAAATCAAGGACAACATGGAGGCATACCTTAATTCCCCACACAAAGTCTTTGAAGAAGACAAGTGTGAGGGAATGCCCACTGTCTATGTGGATGGATGCTCTTACCATGTTGACAACAACGGGGAAAAAGAACTGGTGGCCGGCGTAGGGAATGCATGGGTGAATGAGTCCCCAGAACCCTCCGCTGGGTACAAAATCGGTCCCCGAAGTAGTCAAGTAGCAGAGTTGATGGCTGTGCATCAAGCCATCCTCACTGCTGTCCAACATTGACTCCACGAACTGATCATAATCACAGATTCGGATTATGTACGGAACGGGTTCGTGGAGCACCTGGTCAATTGGAAAACCAGAGGCATGCTATGTGCTAACAACAAACCCTTGAAACATCTGAAGTTGATCCAAAACATTGATGATCTGGTCACATCGAATGGGATGACCATCTACTGGAAAAAGATCAAGGGTCATCCCAAAGTAGAGGGACCAGACAAAATTGGAAATGACTTAGCTGATGAGCTGGCCACACCGGGGCCATCCAAGGGGATCTAATAGAGATTGAGTCCCTGTTGGGGGAAATCCAGGTCACGGCTATCACTAGGTCCCAGACAAATGCTCACAATGATCTTTCAACTGCAAAATGGAGTTAGGAGACCCCAGATGCCGATTTGATTACGGCTCAAAAAGGGGATCCAATATTTGGTAAGTTTTACCAACACATTGAGGACCCTGAGAACTTTCCCCTGACGGATACCGATTACATTGGGAAAGAGGACCTGAGAGTGTTGATGAAATGTCCAAAGATGTTCCGAATCCAAGACGGTTTGTTGGTAAGGAAATCCCAAGCTGGCCATGATCAGTGGGTGGTCCCTACCTCATTCCGAAGCCTGATGTTAAGTCACGCCCATGATGCGGCCACCGCCGGTCATAGGGGGTTTCATACAACCCTTGAGATCTTAAGAGAGGTTTCATACTGGCCACACATGGGGCAGGACCTCGACCAATACTTGAAGGGGTGTCTGGTGTGTGCACAATTTCAGCCATCATCCCTCACACCGTGCACCTCTCCAAAAGAGGGGGATGACACTGCCATGGTCAGATTTGCAAATCGACTTCGTAGGCCCTGTGATTTGCTGGTCTAGAGGAAACAAGTACATGTTGACGGTCACATGCTTGTTTACCAAGTGGGTGGAATGTCTCCCGGCCCCAAACTGCAAGGCAGAAACAGCAGCTGCCCTGATGATTAACCACATCTTTTCCTGTTTTGGTCTACCTCAAAGGATTGAGTCAGACAGAGGTAGCCATTTCACCAGCGAGGTAATGACAAAGATGTGGGAGATACTGGGGGTCAAAAGGAAGCTACATATTGCTTACCGGCCAGCTTCTTCTGTAGAACGCTATAACCGAACCATTGTGAACATCTTAAAAACGTTTGTGACAGATTCTGGGCCAAGTTGGGATATCCGATTACCTCTGGTCCTAATGGCCATCAGATCTACCCCTTCATCTGCAACCAAAATGTCACCATTTGAGTTGATGACTGGACGCAAGATGGTGCTTCCCCAGCATTTGCTCTACAGGACCCAAGAGCAGACGTTGATCAATGCCTCCACAACTCACGAGTATGTGGAGAATTTGAGGAAACACCTCCAACATGCTTTTTCCTATGCTCAGCGGAATCTAGAAAGATCAGCTGATAGCATGAAGACCCATTACGATTTGAAAACTTCCAGGAAAGTATATAATGTGGGAGACCGGGTCTATCTATACAATTTCCAAAGAAACCAGGCCAAACAGCAAAAATGTTTGCCTACATGGAAGGGACCGTTTGAAATTATAGACAAGATCTCCCCAGTAGCTTATAAGATCTGCATCCCCAAAGGTAGTATGGCGGAAGGGGAAGACAAGTGGGTACATATAAATCAGCTAAAGTGTTGCCATCCCAGACACTCTCTGCAGCAACTGGAGGAATCCTCTGGAATCCCAGAGGGGGCCGCTCCAGAGTAATTCAGTTCCAACCCTAAAATATCCCGCATATAGTCTCTAAAATATCATGATTCTGGTATGAAAATGTTTCCTGTTATATCTTGTTTTTTAAAATAAGACTGCAAAATGTATCCGGATGTATAAAATGTATATGTTCGCCACACCATTAATAGTGGTGGAAAAATGTCTAGGAATGTGTATTGCCGCTTTGCTTTATCATCCTAGGAGAGATGAAACCATGGAGACTGACCAAGGAGAACGACCCGGGGACCGGGAGCAAAGATCCGAGGGGCCCAGGGTACCGCCCAATATTCCCATCAGGACAGGCGAGGAGAACCGATCGATCCAACCGGATGGAGGAAAAGATGCTGAACTCTGCCATCTGCGGAATTGGAAGAAGATGATGCGGACATACCAGCGCGTGGATCAAAACATCCTTTGCACCCGACTCCCCCTCGACTTGAAATCAAAGCGCAGTCGGGCGGGGGGGCTTGTTGGGTGTCCTGACCCACGTTTGGACTATTATGCTGCAACACTTGGTGCTGTGGGCTCAGGAAATCAAAGAGGGCGGAAAAGCCCACATTTGCGCCAGAATCCTGGAGAACTGCAGTTTTGCGCACAGGAAAATGGTCCCCTGACCTGCCACCCATCAGTGCTAAGGAATATGGTGCTGTTCAAAATCTGTTGTTATTAATGTCAGTAATGGATGCAATACTGGTGCTCACCACTACCAGAAAGCCGGCGTTTTAAAACCACCAGACACTTGTAAAACTGAACAAATTAACCAAACCAGGCCAAAGAAAGACTTACTAAGAGGTAGATACAATGTAAAACTATATTCTGAAATTACTTGAAGGAAGTAATTGTCTAATGTATGTATTGAGAATAGCTGGGGATGTCAGCAGCTTAAGTGAATTTGGGTTTAAAGCCACTAAAATCGAAATGTTTAGAATAAATTATTGACCTACCTTTGAGTGTCACATAGGTTGAAATTGTTTAAATGTCATAGTTTTGAACTTAGAATCAGTGTTCTAGCTCCATGTGTAAAAATTGTTGGTTTGAATGTAGAAAATGGGAACCAAAGTGACATTTAGCTGAAGCCTGGCTTAAAGAGATTGAATTCTGTCTGACCACTACCCCCGACCGGAGTTGAAACTTGATCAGCAGCTGTGTTCCCAGGCCTGGTTGCATTCTGCTGCCCCTGCCAAAAGGAGATGACACCTCTCTGATTGAATTAGGGGAGTGGCACCTGGGGACTGCAGGAAACTGAACAAAGCACTGTCTTGGGCTCAGGCAAATGTTATATTGGGGGGGGGTCGTAAAATAGCTTCCTCTTGGGAGAAGTGGGAGGAGAAGTGCCTCTGTGAGCAAGCTGAGCTTGGGGGAAGTGGACAAACCAGAAATTCCACCATGTGCTTTGGAAAACCACACCCCTTTGGGGCCAGAGCATAATTTTAAAAAGATGGATAATTTATAGTGCGGACTTGTAAAAATTATATAAATAATATCATCATTCTTGTGATTTTTTTGTGCACATTTTAAGAGGTGTCAGGACTTTGTGGTATGTTCTGGGGAGTAGCAGCAGAAAATAAGGTTGTTACTCCAAATGTATGCATGTTAAAAAATCTGACACTTTATCATCTGAAACCCATATCCCTTGTGCACATTTGTGTAAAATCTGGAAAAGTTTAGAGGTCGTTATCTGGATGAAAAGGGCAGAATTCTGTCAAAAGTGGACACGACATCTTACAAAGACAGGGATCGGATGGTTTGGTGCTACAGAAAATATGTTAACTGGACATATGATATTAGAACAATGGTACATAGATAAATGGGTATTTGGATCAGAAATAGATTTGTGTGCAATTTGACAAGGGGAGGATCCTCTGACCATAAACCTACCTCATCACTCTGACTCACTGTTCCCTTCTCAAATCAGGTCAAAGAGAAATCCTTGACCTATCAAATCGTGAGTGGGTTGGGCAAAGAAAGTGAGCATCCACACCCATTTTCAAAAGACATAAAAAGAGCCACTGGAACCCAGGCAGGGACATTCACTTTCCACTTTCTTGCAGGACACTTTGCCGGGAGACTCCAGACTTCAAATCCATCAATCTCCAGAGAGACCAGAGATCCAGAGAGACCAGATCGCTGTGCAGTGCTGAGAGCTGACCCAGATCGCTGTGCGCAGAACCAGTACCCAGTGGTGAGAGAACCGCAGCCAATCCTGACCTGATCCGTGACGAAGTCGCATTGCTGTCCAAAATATAGTGTGAGTACTCAGCCAGAACTGTGCAAAACCAATCTCTTAGTTTAAAACAATCTAATTCAAACTATTTTAACCTATTGAGAACTGCATCATAGAAATCGTGTCCCTCCTGTTGATTCAAAGCTGCAAAACTGTCATCTGTCATTCTGAGCTTTACTTTTATTTTGAGAATCTACCTTCACAAAATCGTCCGTATCTCTGGAACCATTTGTGATAGAAGTGAGATTTATTTTAAAGCTGAGATTCTAAGCTTTCCAACAAGCTCTAATAGTTCCTTCATAATTGCGCTCGACGCACGCGACTAAATTGCAGCGATTTGACATTTTGTTTCATTTCAGCCACGTGTAAAAATATTTGTCTTTTGCTTCCATTACGGAATTCCGTTTTCAACCTGGTAACCATCCCTGAATCATTGATAGGGCTGGCCTGAACTGATTTAAAGTATCTCTCATTCACCCTGAACCTCTAGAGGGAATTCAAATCATTTTTAGCATATTTTCCTCTTCTTTGCATACCACCTTTAAAGTACTTTGCCCGTGTTTAAAGTCATCCCTTTTTTCTCTAAGCTTGCTAGGGGGGAACTGAATTCGTATTGTACTGTGATTGTATTCCTGAAGACGGTGTGTGTTACTTCCACCTCCTTACATTGCATAGAGGGGGGTGAATTGTCAAAAGAAAAAGCGATCACATTATCTCTTGTTGAAATCATAGCAAATTATTTCTGTGTTGCATTCTGTCCCACCTTGCATTTCCTTGAACCATATGAAGCATTCTCTGCTACCTTAGTCCTCTGTTCTTATTCATAAGTAACCAAGAACTGTGCTATTGTAGGATTACCTATTGCTGATTACTGCTCATATTCACAAGGTGCTATCAATATTAACTTATTATTAAAGTGTGATATATCTCTATTGTTTAATTTTTCAAATAAACCTTTTTAAATTGCAAAACAAACCTACTTCTTGGCTCAGTGAGGTCAGGGGGATTCAAAGAGAGAGGCGTTATACCAGGGTTCATCATCCAGATGATAACTTGTCATAACAATATATAAATAAGGGCTTCCCTTGAGTAATCCCAGACAAGGCACTGACCTAGTGGGAATGCTTGATTGGAGTCATTAACATTGCAGGGTCAGAACAGCCTCAGAGTGAGAAAAATAAAGTAATTCCTCGAATCCTGCGTACCGCACTGCCAAGCAGTACTGCCCTCCAAGTCTCCGTGAACGTTCCCATTTAACCCTCTTCCGATCCCTCCTGCCCAGCAAACTATCGCCCAATCTCTATCACTCCCTTCCTGGGCAAGCTCCTGGAGAAACTTGCCATCTCCCAGCTTAAACTCCATGCTGAATCTGTTGGTAGTCTTCATGACCATCAGTCTGGCTTCAGAGCTGCCAGAAGCACGGAAACTGCTCTACTGAACATCCGTGAGGATCTGCTCTCGAACCTTGACTCTAACACTCCATGTGTTCTCATTCTGCTTGATCTCTCTTCTGCCTTTGATACTGTCAACCATACCATCCTGCTCAACC
Organism: Ambystoma mexicanum; assembly: GCF_040938575.1. Lineage (NCBI taxonomy): Eukaryota > Metazoa > Chordata > Amphibia > Caudata > Ambystomatidae > Ambystoma > Ambystoma mexicanum. The sequence continues at coordinate 994,977,518 of NC_090926.1, read as the reverse complement.
GTCTCCGTGATAACCTGGGTATCACTGGTCAGGCTCTGGCGTGGCTGACCTCTTTCCTCTCCAATCGACCCTCCCAGGTCCAACTGGGGTCTTTCCTCTCTGACATCTTTTTCTCTACCTGTGGTGTCCCCCAGGGATATAACCTCTCTCCCTGGCTTTTCAACCAGCATCTGGCACTTCTCGCCCACCGCATTGCCGCTCTCTGCTCCAACTTTCAGTGCTATGCGGATGATACCCAGCTAATTTTCAGGCTACCCTCGGCCTCCTCTTCTCCTTCTCTCATCTCTGACTGTCTTTCTGCAATCGAGGAATGGTGTGCCGCCAACAACCTCTGCCTTAATGCCAGTAAAACTGAGATCCTACTCCTCGGCACACCCACTCCCTCCTTCCCTGCAGCTCTCTGGCCGGCCTCTCTTGGCCCTCTTCCTGCTCCTACCTGCAAGGCAAAAAACCTCGGGGTCATCTTTGACTCCACACTCTCCTTCTCTCCTCACATATCCAACGTCTCTAAGAAGTCACACTACCAGCTACACCTCCTCAGAGGTATCCTTCCTTTCCTCTCCTTCCCCCAGAAGCTCACTGTCTCTAGAGCCCTGGTTCTCTCGAAGCTGGACTACTGTAACAGCCTCTATCTAAATCTGCCTGCCTCTACCCTCCGCCCCTTGCAACTCATCCAGAACAGGACTGCGAGACTTGTCCTTGGCCTCAAGCCCAGGGACCGTATCTCTCCAGGACTGAAATCACTACACTGGCTCCCAGTGACTGCGAGGATCAAGTTCAAAACCCTCTGCATTGTCCACAAGGTCTTCTGGGGCCTTGGGCCAAAATGCCTTCAACTCTCTCTTCCTAAATATCTTCCTTCTCGAGCTCTTCGCTCATCCGCCTCCAACTCGCTCAGGGTCAGCTACTTCTCCAAACAACGAGTTGGGGGCAGATCTCTCTCCGCTGCAGGGGCCTCCCTCTGGAACAGCCTTCCTGCCTCCCTGAAACTTGAGGAGAACCACCTCTGGTTCCGGAAGCACCTCAAAACCTTCCTCTTTGCCTCTGCTTTCTCTCCCACTCTCCCCTGCTAAAATTACTGAAACTGCACTGAATCTGCAACTGGGCCACTCACTGTTCTCGGTCCTTGGCCCAGCCACTCTCCCCTGCACTGCCTCCCTGGCAACCCTTGCACTACGGGACTGTGTCTGTATCCCTACAGCCCCCTTCCCAGCACTTGTCTGCACTTACCTTGCTGGCCCCTGTTATTTATCCTGTATGCTATTAACCCTGTACTGCACTTTCCCCTCTCCCTTTCCCCCTTGCACTTTTCCCTTCCCCTCTACCCTTGCACTTGCACGATCTGAATGACACCTGGCCTAGTAGGATCGTTGTCTTTCTCCCCTTGTTCCCCCGCCTCGTAACGCCTTGAAACACTTGCGTATAGGCGCGTTATAAATACCATATCATATCATATCATAACATAGTAAGATCCCACTGTCTCAGGAATGTTTTCCACCTTGAGCCTGTCGCATCCAAGTCCCCATCGAGTGTGTTACATTCCTGTGGCAGTCTATATTGAAATCGCCCCCTAATACAAATGATTAGATGCCAACCGTTCAATAATTATGGATTGCTTTAATTCTCTGTGATTAGCATATAAATTGATAATCAACAGGGAGCCAACATCACTTTGTTGTGATAAATCGCACAAAATGGATACACGGAGGATAGGAGCATAAACGATCTATTGAATTAGCCCATTCTTGCTTAGCTGCAACCAACATACCACCTCGGGGCCTACCAATCAAATTTACCAATACCATTTACTGGCATACCTCAAAGCCGTCAAAAGAGACTGCAACCAGTCAGGAAAGATTCCCGTATAATGATCAGTTCTACTACGCCAAGTTTCACAATGGTGTTTTTCTGACAGGTGAGGTGCTTAAAGCCTCGGGAATTCCAGCTGATAATGTTAAAAGTATGTTCTTTCAAAAGGGCCCCCTGAGCCCCAGTCACCTGAGTGTTTGGAACCCAAACCCAATTCCCCCCCTCTGCTTCTTATTAGGCTGATCTGCAATTGCTCTTGTAAAGTGCTGCATACAGAGACTCTCACAGCCAAGATTCCATTCTAAGTAGGAAGGGGCAAATCGGGGTCCATAATAAGTGCTCATGTGCATGCCCCTAAGTCTTAGGTCATTGATGTATGACAGCAAGTAGTTTTGGACCAGTATGGAAGGGAGATCAATTACAGCCATGTCCAAACGGTAATCTGAGATGAACTCCACTCTCGAAATCTCCCTAGAGGTAATGTTTCTCAGTGTCGGAATGTCATGCAGCAGGGACCGAATTGTGCTTTGATTAATGATTAAGTTCTCTTCATCATGGAACACATACTCCATCCTAAATCATTTACTCCTTTCCAAAACATTTCCCGTCCCATTCTGTTGACCTAGTCCTTGAGCCATGGGCCCCCCTGCTTTTTGGCCCTTACTTCCATCATTCCCTCCAACACACCCTCTCGGGCATTCTTGTGTGAAGTCTCCCACCTGCGCACACACCCTTTTACGGGAGTTAGAGGTTGCTGGGGCCTGTGACTCTCTTGTTAGGGCAACTCTACCTATGTTGGTCGAGGTTGCCACCATTTCATTATTCACTTGAGCACCTATATGATGGTCCTGTGAATTTTCCTGTGTTGGTTGATCAGTGTGGCAAGCCATCTCCATTGTATCAGAAAAAGCATTATGCCCAGGTACCTTAATGGGGGATTCTACTATCTGAGATTTTTTTCCCCTTCTTCATAAATATGGATGCCACTTTTAATACTTGAATCGCCTGACCCACTCTTTCATGCAGGCCTGTGTCGCCTTAATCATTCTTGTTCGACCTTGGAGTGGGCAGTGCACAGAGAAATATTAATTTTATACCATTCTTGATATTCCGCCTCTTCTTGTTTTGGGGTTTTCTCTCCTGGGGTTCCCTACAACATGAGCCATTGTAGCCTTGTACCTTCTTTTCATTTTCATTGTGGGTGCAACGAGGTCAGTCTGTGGATCTGTGGGAAGTTCCTTCTCCCTCGCCTCCATTACCCCCATGTCCACCATTTCACAAGGGAGGTGGGCCAGCCTTATTAACTCCTCCAAGACCGACTCAGAGAGTGGCGTGTCGTTCAGATCATTAAGGACTAGCTCAGCCCCCTTCACCGGTATGATTTGCTCATTTTGATAATTTGTTGGGCTGATTACTGCTGGCCATTTTTGTCAAATTTGCTTGTATCTCTCCTAATTGGGCTGTTTATGCGACGAGGCCAGTTTCATGCCACCCAATAGTGCTGAATAGTGCCTCCATTATGATTTAATTGAGTCCATGACTCCCCAATATGTTTGTATTTACTGCTGTCTTCAAACCCACCCTAGACGTGTCACAGCATTCCAATTCCTTGGTTACTTTAAATAGGATTACGGAGTCAATCTGCATTTTGCCTTTTAGTAGATCAAAGAGGTTCACAAGTGAATTCTAAGGGCGGGCGAGCGGTCGGGGGATATCTGCCCTGCACACCTCGGCTGACCACTGCAGACCACTCAGTCACCACTCTGTGTTTGAAGATTTTAAAGGTGAATGTTCGTGCTCATACACTATCCACTGACTCCTTGATAGCAACTGTGGAAACACTCAAGCTCCGTCAGTTTCTGCTGTGGCCACTGCGGACCACTCAATCACCACTGGGTTATTCGCCTGGCTCAAAATTCCTCATCTTCCACAGCATTGCTAGATTCAGAAAAAGGATGAAAGTGGCAGAGGGCCTGATTTACAAAGCGTTTTCCAATGGGATTGCGTCATTGTACAAGGCTTTTGTAAATCAGGCATAGAGATGCTTGGCAGTTTGGCTCAGAATGAAGGACGGGGAGGGAAAGCTGTTCATTACTATAAAATTGAACAATCAATGCCTGTGAAAGAGAGGCTGAAGGAGGGAATTCTCTGGAAAGACGATAAAAAACAAGCAAATTGTTGCTGTACTTCAAGACCTAATCAGAGCTGCTGCAGTCAAAAAGCATTCAATACATTATGACCCTGGCGGTAGTCGTGCCAGTAAATAGTAATGAATTTATCGGCATCCGGCAATGGGCACTTACCAGGGCATTACAGCCCCGGCGGACCCGGTAAATCCCCATTGCCGGGTGCTGGTAATTATTACTCGCCATTCTCATTTGAGTCCCATTGGACTCAATGGGAATGGGGAGGCCGGATGCACCGGCGCCATTCATGAATGGCGCCGGTGCATCTGTCAAGGTCTGCTCACGGGTGCCGGACCGCCTGCCAGGTCAGAGCTGGCGTGCGGAAAGGCACCGTGAGCAGAAGTCGTAGTTTGCCGGTCCGGTAACAACGGTGCCGGTAGCTTACCAGCACCGTTGTTACCGGACCCACCGGCAAACTTGTAATGAGGCCCATTATATCTAAAATATGTTTACATTGTAAAAAGCCTTTATGCAGAAAGAACTGGTTGGACTTTCAAAACAATTCCAACGAAAATGGTTTTGAATTGAGTGTTATCAGTGAAATGCTCAAATGATCAAATTCATATTATTTTTGTCTTGTTTATAATGTGCTGAGTGTACACATCATTGCCAGCTTGATTCTCATCAGCAGCCAGCGGACAGGCACAAGGGGGCAGATTATTCCCTTGAAACTTGAGAAAAAACATCTTCGGTTCCAGAAACTTCTCAAGACCTTCCTCTTTGCCTCTGCCTTTGTCCCCCTTCTCCCCTGTTGATCTGTTTCTTCTCATGGCATTGTGCACCTGGCCACCCTCTGTTCTTTCGGGCCAGGTATCTGCTCACCTTGCCATCCTCCTGCACTGCCTCCAGGCCACAATCTGCACTATAGTTCTGTATCTGTACCCATACAGTCCCTTTCCCACGTTTCTTCTGCACTTATCAGATATACCTTTCTGACTAACTTTCACCTGCCACTTGCTGGCTGCACTACCATGCTTTAAAGCCCTTATTTATTGTTTATTCTATTTAATATTTATTTATGTTTCCTCTCCTCTGATTCTCACTTTCCACTCCCCCTCCCACCCCCTGCACTTCTCCCCCATTTTCCTTTCCCTTGCACTTGCGCTTTCTTAAATGTCACTGGGCCTAGTAAAATCGATGTTTTCTGTTTTTTCTTTGTTCCCCTCCCTTTCTGCCTGGACACTTGTGTACGAGCGCAATATAAATAAAATATCATTTCATTTCATCTGAGTCTGTCATGGAAAAGCAGCAAAGGGAAAGGGGAAGCTTTGCACTACAGCTATCAGCGCTAGTCTTGGCTGAAAAACAGGATCTTGAAGGAACCTCTCTTGAACAGCTTTTTGCTGCTTTACCAGATCTGGGACCTGCAAAGTCCTGGCCCAGTTAAAGCCCTGAGACAGATGGGACACATCCACTATTTGCATTCTGTGCTTGGCGGAATTAATTACACATAGCAATACACATTGTGTTATGCTCACGGTACTGTCACTCTCTTCTAGTAGAGTAGAAATTGAGAGCCTAGGATGCGCGTTAGGGCATAAAGGGATATTCTGTTGCCCAGGGAAGGTGGGACAGTCCATGAATAGATATACATACAAGTAGGAGGAATTTGAAGAGTAACCAATGTTGCATAGAGAGCCCTCATGAAAACGGTGAGCAGAGGTAGGAGGGACGTGGGTGGTTGTAGAGAGTGTGCATAGAAAAGTTATGAATTTTATAGCTGCACAAAGGAGAGAGTTTATTTGAAGTCTTTGGAAGTGGTTCAAGCAATTAACAAGACAGGCGAGAACAGGGTGCAAATCAAGATTCTGGTAGAGCTGCAAGGGACGTGGGTACACATTTTGTCAAAATATAAAGGTGTATTCAGGTCGCAGTGTCAGTAAATGTAAGGAGGATTCAGAGCTTTAGTTCACTGACAGAGATGGCCCTGAAGTCGTGACCCTTGGGTTGAGGAGATCAGGGGAAAAGTGCCAGGAGGAAGAATACGTGCAGCGTTGGGAGCTGGGAGTTAAAAGACCAGTCTAGCAAGAGTTGAACATTAGGCAACAAAGAGCCATCCGGTGGTGTGTGGCGGAGTGAAAGTTGAAACTACAGGCACATCGTTTGCTGGTGAAAAACGAAGGAGAACAAATGTGGGTGTCATCTGCAAAGAGGTGAAGAAAGAGATTACTTTGCTGAAAGAAGAGCTGTGGAGAGTAACAGGAAGTGAGCCATGAACAGACACATGGGGGATATTCACAGGGGAAAGTTAAGAATGGAGGGGAAGGATAATGGTTGCACGAGATGAAGGACCAGTCTGATAGAGGAAGGAGGCTATCCAGTCTACTGCAAAATCTTTGATGCTTAGAGAGCGGATGCCAATCTCGGACAGATGAGAGGGGACACCATGATTGTTTCACTTTCTTGTTTAAGTGAATGCACATCATTGTCTGGGAATGGCATTCTCCTATATGCAAAGCTAATCAAAGGCTCGAGCTTGACAGAGGTGCAGAGCACACCGTTCTATACAGTAATGCACTGCATTTGTTTTTCTGGAACCTGAGGCTGTGTTTTTCATGTGTCGTATAGGTAGCGGTCATAACCCCATAGACCAGGAGCGTTAACTTGTGTCCTGTGTGTTTTTCCGCAGGGTTTCAATGAAATTGAAAGGATGCAATTGCATGATTGGGCATTTGACATCTATGGTTATCTTCTTCCCCCACTTAAATACTGGAGGTTCTTTTCTAGTACTTTGATTGAAGATCCATTTCGACCTCGGAACACTGTATAACAAATTCACACTTTACCAAAATGCCCAATTGCTTACCAGTGGGAATGGCCTGTAAAAGACTCACAGACCACTAGAGCTTGAGAAAAATGAGATCAGGTGCCGAGCCCCGGCTCAGTTTAAACCCTGTTTTTGAGGCTATTGACTTCTGATGAGTGAGCTCTCGTTGTTGTGAATGCACACCAGTGTATGCATCCTTCACCTGAACTCACCTCTGTTTCATCAGTGAGGTCAAGCATCTGTGTCCCGCAGTGCCTTCATTTCCATGTTTGGCCAGATGTGTGAGGGAAGGTGTGTGTGTGTGTGTGTCCTTTGTAGGGGCGTAAAGCATTTAGTTGAAATGTGTGCTTGCAGTAAACTTAGCATGCAGGTATTGAAAGACCTTGCAGATGGAGTACATGCTGGATATGGCATATTTAACTCATGCCAGTGGATATAAACACTAGGACAAAGCCGAAATTGACAGACTTTCAGAAGACATAAGCGATTGGACAAAACCTTATAATTATCAGGTAATGCCCCCCAAATCCACTCCAGTCTATGCTCCAGTTTCGTGAACAACTCGTTGAGTCAGGTTATGAACTCCAATTTTTGAAACTACAGATCCTTGAATTTGCAAAGCCATCTGGCTAGGCTATTTAGAATGTGAGATACAAATGAGAAAGGGACAAGACATGCCATTGCAAATAATTGTATTGGAATGTATCAGGATCCATGAGTAAAACTGTATCAGAAAGGCCTGTCCCCATGTTGTCAACCAGGTTATTTGGGGGGATGGTAATTTAGCATATATCAGAATAAAGTCACTACAGATAGAGCAGTAAGACAGTGAGCAACCAAAGGACTGGCCAATAGCTGTGAACTAGAAAACAGACCAGGTGAAATTTGGTATTCTGGATGAAGAGCATGTAAGAAAAACCAACTATAGGAGAAATTATAGTTTGTTTGCTGTGTGAGTACGACCAAACTCTGAGAATTGCAAATAGATTATTGAAGGATATTGCATGAGTTTGGTTTTACAGAATCACCCAACATCTCTCTGGGTAAGAAAACTAAGGTTATATCTATATATGTATGCATTGCAACAAAGTCCCCCTGCCTAACCAATAGTCGGTTGGTAAAAGGGGCCGGAAGCTACCTCAAGGTGGTGGATGATAGGACCAGAGAAGGTAAATGGAGGATCTATAGACCGACCTCATTGGGATGCCACCCTAAGGCAGGGGACCGTCACAATGAAGTTAACCCCCTACCTTTACTTAAAATGCAGGTCCTTCGGAGGAGAAGTTATTAACATCCCCAGGCCACCCCTACACATTTATTAAGCGCGGGACAGACCTAATCCCCAAAGAGACCTTTCCATTAGGGTACTACACTCAGACTCCTTGGCCGATCCAACCACACCGCATTGGAGTTGGAGCCTCTCCCTTCAATAAAGCTAGGTTGCATCAGTTTTAAGTCCCCGACAAGCAGGAACTTAGTGCTGGTACCAGAGCGGCCATCTTACACTTTGATTCATGTATATGTAACGGTTGCAGACCCACTCTGACGCCGGAAATAGCTAATTTGCGCAGAAGGTGGGCATATAAAAATCCCAGTCTCCCAGCAGACCATAGATTGCCAATTTACAAATGTCCTGTGGCGAAGGAAGCAAGAATACAGTTAACTTTTCATACATACAGGGTGACTTGTAGACTCCTGATATCGCACTTTGGCAGTAGCGGTAAAGATTCCAGAGTGAGGGACAAAGATTCCATATCAGAACATGGCCCCACTGGAATCCAAGATGAGCCCTATTCTAAGCCACATAAATGCACTCCCATAATCCAAACAGCAACAGACCATCGATGAGTGCACAGGTGCCCTCAATAGCTCAATAGCTCTAGGCGTCACCTGATGAGGAGGAGGGACCTTCCTATATGAAGCAGCCTAATTAGGCTGGCAGTGTAGGGTATTTTATTTCAGTAGAAGCTGAACAAAGGAGTTTGATGAAGAGGAGTTCTGAGGAGGCCAGTAGTAGAGAGCCGAAGTTTGGAGGGAGAGTTTGCAGGAGAATCTAGGAAGAGGTAGTTACCATCAGAAGGAGAGTTGTTGTTGGAAAGTGAATCCTCAGAGAGCAAGTGAGCTTTGAGAGAAGGTTCAAGCAAGAGATGATTAACATCCGAAGGAGGAGTTTTGTGGAGAGGTTGGGAAAGCAGTATTATCTGAATCCCACAACCCAAGCTGGAGGAAGAGATAGATGTCCTTTCCATACAGGCTAGGTAAGAGGGATCGAGACGGGGATATGACATCGCTATAACTGAGGAGGTGGAAAGAGAGCAGGTCCCCTGGGTAGCAAGCGGGAACATGGTAGTTCCAGTGGACTAGGTCAGTCCAGGATAGATCAGAACTCCAAGGGGGACGGAGAAGGTACAAGGCAGTGCCAGCTCACCTGAGTCAGGGAAACTACCCTAGGAGGAGTTAGAGAAGGGTTGACCAAACCACTAGAACAGAGAGGTGGTCAACCAACCAAGGACACTGCAGGCCCCATCCCATGAGGTTACCAAGGAGGCAAGTCCTGGCTATGCTCAACCATTGTCTAAACCTGCTGGAAGAGATGATCTGAACCCAGAATGTACTGGTTGTGGAGGGGGCACACCCACATCATAATCAACAAGGGTTCGGGAAACCTCCAGAACTGACAGTCCAATGACAAGAGGCAGGGTTATAAAGTGGACTCCCAAGTCGTGATGTCCGAATCCCATTGCTTGAACCCCTGTAGAAGACTTTCTTTACGAACTTTGACAGACATTATGCTTCTCTGACTTATTTGTTGCACATAGAAGACTCTCCTCTGTTACCAAAACCCACCTGTGCATCATTGTGTTTGTGAATCCTACCCGGCTACCCCATCACAGATGGTCGCAGAAGTGTGATGTGCAAAGATGGTCATGGAGATCTACCCAAACCTCCCTGTGGTATGAAGTTCAAGGCTGGCATGGGTCCTAGGACAGTCCCTGGCTCAGCAAGTCTGGACCTGGTCATCATTGGCCAAGTTGTCATTCCTTCAATGGACTTAGATCTCATCTCCACATGGCTGAGGGTTATCTTCCCAGAGGGTTCATACGTGCGGATTGCCCTGAGGTCTGACCTGGTTGTAAGACATGGCAATGATCTAGGTGCTGGAGTGATCAACCAACATTATTGATGGATCGTTAAATTCCTCCTCTGCAATCATGGATCAGAAAGTTTCAAAGTAGAGAAGGGAGATGCGATCACCCTTCTTATCTGCGAGGCCTATGTCCCTATAGAGCCTGAAGAAGTTATGGGGCTAGAAGAGACAGCAAGAGACCTCCTTTTAAAACACTGGGCCTCATTCCGAATGGGGCGGTAAGGGATACCGAGCACCGGTAAGGAGACCGGTGCCGGTAATCCCTTACCGCCCTACTACGAGTTCCCTTACCGGGTCCTTCCTTTAACGCCGGCGTTAAGGATGGGACCCGTTAAGGGAATTCAGAGCCAATAATGGTACCGCAATTTGCGGTACCGTTATTAGCGCCTTCCCCATTCCCATTGAATACAGTGCTCCCATGCCAGAAAATCTCCCGAGCCGGTGTTATGAGGACCCTGCTATTCCTCCTCTTCAAAGGGTAATTTGTATACTAATTGGGATATATGCCATCAGCCTCACAAGTTCCTTCGAGGTGGAAAACCAATACAGCCTAATTGTTATGGAATATGTCAGCTGGTACCCGGAGGTATCTGCCATGTGCACTAACATATTAAGAATATCCTACAGCACATCATACTTTTCCTATCCAAACGGAATTCTCATGGACCAAGCAACTCCTTTCAAGTTCCGGGTCATGGCAGATTCCAAGAACACCCTACAGACTGACACCCTCATTACTTCAATTTACTATCCCGAAACTGATGGTCTTGTTCAACGCTTCAATAAAGGTCAGAAGAATTTTCCCCAGAAGATAAGTTGAATAAGATGCATGCCGAGAATTGGGACACGCTTCTCCCCTGGGCCTTATTTGCTGTCAGAGGAACAACTCAATATTTGACAAGCTTCTCTATTGGAAGCCTAGAAATATGCTGGACATTGTGTTTGAAGGCTGGGAAGAACCCAACGGGGCTTAGGGAGAGACCAGAGAGTGTATCAAAGCTACCCACAAAAGGCTACGATGTATCCTGTCCCTGGCTCACCAACACCTGCAGATCAGCCAGGAGAAACAAAGGAAACTATATGATAGAGGGGCCACATTCAGAAGATTGGCTATAGGAGAAACTCTCTTAGTCTTGCTCCGCACTGAACAAGCTGACAACCAAGTGGCATGGGCCTTTAATGTGATACAGGCCCTCAGAGATCACAACTATCATGTTCAGCAACACGATCAGCAAAGGGCCAACCGGGACTTACATGTCACTGGGCTGAAAGCCTGAAAGAAGTCTGAGGACTGAGTACTCATGACACTCTTGTAATCGGATGAGCAACAACAGCTACAACAAAGTCAGTTGGGACTAATTCCTGACAACATAACGGAAACACAAACCAAAGAACTACAACACTTCCTTCAGCAGTTCGCTGATGTATTCGATGAGACACCGGGGGAGTCTACAGATTGTGTATTGAATCGTGAAGCCTCCTGGAAAGGCTCTACTCCTATAGCAATATTGACAAGCCACACAGGAGTACATGTAAGCAGAAGGTCACATGATGCATCATCAGGCCCTCCAGTGGGCCTCACTAGTTGTTCTTGCTCCCAAATCAGACAGAAAGATATAGGTTCTGTATATACTCCCACAAGGTGAACAAAACCTTCTGTTTCTATGCTAACCTAATTCCAAACCTTGATTAATTAATGAAATGCTAACTTTAATGCCATAGTTTATCTGACTAAACGATATTGGCAGATCCCTTTAGCTCCTGAAGAGCATGACGCTGACAGGTCTATTCAAATTCACAGTACCCCACTGCTGGCTACATGGAACACATGCCACCTACCAAAGCATAATCAACATGATTCTGCAGCCACGCTAGAGGCTTGCTGCCACAACTTGGACGATATTGTCATCCACAGCGAAAAATTGGGGAGAACACATAACTTGCCTGTATGGCACAGTCAGAACCCTTTAAAGCACAGGGTTTACCACCAATCCAGCTAAAAGCTCCCTGCTACTGCCTTTAGTCTAATATCTGTCCATTAGGGGAATCACTGTTCCTCCTCCTACTTGAAAACCCAAAGTTAATAATATCTAGAACATTTTGGTCCCAAAAACCAAGAAGGAATTATAAGCATTCCTGAGTTTGGTGGGCTACTATCGCTGGTTTATCCTGATTTTTTCCAGCCTTGCCGGACCTTTCACTGATCATCAGAAGAGATCCAATCACACTAAAATCCGATATCCGAATATTACAGAGATGACCTTCAGGGAATTAAAGTGCTTACTTTGCAACCCCCGATCATAATCCTGTAATTTTATGAGCCTTTCTTATAGCAGATAGACGTCTTCATAGTCATCCTAGGAACAGTCTTCTCCGAAATTGGAATGGAGTTGAGCAAGCAATTGTATTTATTAGCAGACAACTGCATCCAAGTGAAATAAATATGCAGTTGTTGAGCTGGTAGGGCTAGCAATTTGGTAGGCTATAGATTATGTGAACTATTACCTGACCTCTTGTGAATGTATTCTTGTCACCGATCATGCACCCACTCAACTGGTTGTCCAAAGATACCAGTGACCAGCTGATGTGGTAGTTCCTGCCTTTCCAGCCATATACCTACTCTGTGGTCCAGCGGCCGGCAGATAAAAAAAGTTAACGCTGACTACTTGAACTGCTAGCACTTTGAGGCCTCAAGTGAAGTCTGCATGGAGTGGTAGAGGTATGTGATGAAGTCCTCTGCCTAACCTTGGGTACCAACAGTGGGGTGGTTAATAGGGTTAGATGCCACCTGAGCTAGTGGGTGCTAGGCCCAGAGGAGGATTGTGGGGGATCCCCAGACCACAATCACTGGGTCTCTGCCCTAAGGTAAAGAACAGTCACGTGGGAGTTCACTGCCACACCCACCCGTATGTTAGATGCTGTCCCCTGAGATAAGTTATAGAGGTCCCTGGTCATCCCTACAACTATTAGAGGCCCCCCACAGAGAGAGGGGGATATGACTAATGCCCAAAGAGGCTCCTTTCCACTTGGGGATTACAATAGGAGAGTCCAAGCCAGACACGCCCTCTCGGATTGGAGTGGGAGGCTTTCCCTTTAAGAATACTAAGTTGCATCAGTTTAGAATCACTGACAAGTGGGGATTTACATTGTGTTCCTCTGCACTGGTGCCAAGGAAACCCTCTCACACTTTGTTTTACACACACACATCACTGGATCATGTAATGCACTCTATGTTCACGATAGTACATACAGGGCCAGATTCTCAAAAACTTATTTGGCGCAAGTGAGGTGATGTTACCATAGGCTCCTTACTTGTGTCCAAAAAAGAGCAGCCCAATTCACAAAGGGCATCAGAATCGGTGCATCATAGATGCACACATTCAGATGCCCTTTTTTCTCTCCTTTGCGCAAATAATGGGGCTTTTCTGGGAATTTAAAAGCACATCCCGAATTCACAAATGGGATGCACTTTAAATCCACTTTTCATTCCCCTGGGCCTTTTGAAACAGATGCAGGTGAAGGCACAATTCATGAAAGGGTCATTTCATTTGAACTGTGGTTGATAAAGCAGCTGCCACAATTGCATTTCCATCTCCCAAACATGGAGGGAAATGCTTTTTAAGGGTGTGGGATGTATTTCAGGGGCCTGCCTGATTAAACTCTAACATGTATAAACTGAAAATCAAATGTTTGCAATCTAAGAGGCCTGTTACGGATAGTAACTCATATTGTAATTGTTTTGATCCCATGGGTTAAAACCTTGAATGAGAATTCTAGCTGTTATTTGATACAACCAGTTTGTTTTGTGCTAAGGAAAAATCAACAGAGTTAACAATTAAATTAAACCTGGCTGAAGCTGCAGAACTTGAATAATGGGTTTTTCTCACAGAAGGAAGGTCTTTCCCCCCGGCAGGAAATCACTGAGAAGTGTTAATTACCGGGTTGGAAAGAACCTGGTCTACAGAGGCAAAAGAAACAATGACGAGCTGCAGCTCAAGAAATTCAAAGTGTGAAGACAGTCGTAAATGGCCTCTGCAAGGAACAAACATGGGGGATGGCTCCTGGGCTTCCAGGGAGAGGCCAAGGGGTGGAGCCAAACAACCATTTGTTGCTTAACATGGATAAAGAACATATTTTAAAAAGACTGATAACTTACTATTTAAAATTGTGAAAAATATAAAAATAACAGAGTTGTTAATGTAATTTCTGGCTGCACGGGTGAAGAGGCGCCAGAACTGTGTGACATGTTCTGGACAGCAATGACAAGAAATGTGATTTTACGCAAAATGTATTTCCGCTAGAATTGTGAAACTTTATACACTTATTCCCATGTTAAACACGCACACTTGTAGAAACTTTCTTAAAAATTGCACATTGTGTTCACAGTGAAAAGAGCAGAATTCTGTGAAAAGCAGAGACAAGATCCCACAGCTACGGGGTTTTGAGGAATAGCTGCTAGGTAAAATATGTGATCTGTATATGTGATTTTTATAGAGGTTGCACATGTGGAAATATGTATTTGGGCAAAAGTAGATTTTGTGTTCCAGGGGCTAGGGGTGGATTATCAGCCTCATAAAATTGCACCATAAAGGTGACACTCTGTTTCTCTCCTCCTATCAAGGCAGAGAGTAGACTTTGACCCAATCACCTTTCAAAGGGGCAAGCTTAGGCTAGACCGGCCCACACACCCCCTTTATGATGTCATTTCATAGCATAAATAGAGACAGCTCACCACACATAAGGACAGACATATTCACTCACTATCCTGATGCTGGCAGAGCAACCTGCTGCTGAACTCTACATATTCCTTGCTCCAGACTTGGCAAAGCAAAAGGCCTACTGCATAGCTGAACCACTCTCAGCTAGGCCTCAAATTCCAGAACAGAACCCCAACAACCTAAGGGAAGCAACATAATACAGCCGGGCTGTGCTGTTACTGCTTGCCTGCTGAAAAGAAATATCCTCAGAACCAAGAAGGGCAGATCCGATCCAGTCTTGTGCCGTGCTGTGACCAGAGCACCTTGCTGGCCCTGTCCCGTCAAATGTGCCAATCTGTCTGTCCTAAACCAGATCCAATTCCCTGACCAGAACTGGCGGTTCCAGTTAAAAACTTATCCAGTGAGTATAAATAGGAAGAATTGTGTCACTAGCATATGTACTTTACATAGTCTTATCCCTATCTTAGACCCATCCTATCTTGTATTCAGAACCTGTATTGTTAGGAGTTTCTTTGCATTGTCAGAAATCTCTCTCCAACCCATCCTATCTTCCCTCCAAAACGTATATTGTTAAACTATCTTTGCGCTGATCCTTTTCTCATCTGAAGAAGGTGAGTGTCCTTAGCAGGCAGTCACCCTGATCAAGTGACTGTGTTCCTGTGTGGTATTCGTTTTGTTCATAGTCATCCTCTAGTGTAAGAAACCCATTTGTCATTTTAAAACGCATTCCTGTTTTCCATTCTTGCGCCTATCTCGAAAAATGACCTCTACTAAAACGTCTGTAACTCCCTCCGTTTTTGTGCTAGAAACACAATTCCAACTTCTGCTTGTAGCTAACATCCATACCTATCAATCGCACCTAAAATGATTCCAAATCAATGCGATTCTCCCGTTAACGCGAATATTGCACAGTGAAAAGTTTGCCATGAATTTTCGTTTTGGGACATTTTTACATGTGTAAAACAGCTTATAATTGCTTCCGACTTGAATTTTAAGGTTTCAAATGTTTTCTTGGGATTAAATCATTGATTGTGTTTGTGTGCAACTATCCAAAGCGGCCCCCATAAGAATTTATAACAATTTCAGCGATTTTGACCATATTTGGTGTTTTTGCCCATTTCATTCTAAAGATAACTTCAAAATCCATTCTGACACCTTGACAGTCAATTCCGTTTTCTCTTGTGTTTGAAAGGGGGAAAGTGGGATTGATATTCTGTTTGAATTCTGCCATTCCTGAATACCTGCTCTCTCCTCCTATCTCTTTACATTACCTATTGGGGGTTGGGGGGTATGCAGGGGGAACCTCTAACCACAGTGCAGATCTGAACCAACACAAACGCATTATTTTCTGTTCTGAATTATTTTGCTCACTACTCACTCCTTGTGTATTAAAGAGATTATTCAGTGTTACATCACCCCATTGGTGATTGTTGTGTACCTATGAAACATTTTGTGATTACATTTTAAATACATAAACAAATATTTACCTTTGCAAACCAGCCTGATTCTTGGTTCAGTGTGACGGGGGGTGTGGGGGTTCCAGGAGAAGGACGTGATATGACTGGTATATCGTTCAGAATAAAGAACTTTTAGACAAAAATAAATATGGATTTCAGTTGTGCACTACATGCTAGGCGTTGACTTGGGTGTGTGCCGGATTGAAATCACTTACAGCTTGGGGGCTTGTCACGAGATCCTGAATTAGACATACCACTTGTGACAGTCTAACACAGCGTGCTAACTGACTGGGTACATACACCTTGTTGGGCTACCATACTGTGCTACACTGTAAAAACACCCTCCAATAGAAATACGCAAAGGAGTTAGGCCTGTTTTGCAAAAGTAAAGTAACCCTGAGATAAATCAGAAGGAAATTAATATTTCCGGAATGGCGACACTAGTGGAAATCAATATTGCAAGGGAACACCTACTGCACAAATTGTTTGTCAGGGGTGAATGGGTAGAGCAGGATGAGAATGTCTGGCTGCAGGAAATCAAACAACAAATCACTGCCACATAATTAGATACATGGCAGGACAAGGGTCCATTACACCAGGCACTTAGTGCATTGTATATGGCCGCAAAAGTAAAAGAAGAGCAATGTAAAATTGCCAAAATAGCGGCTTACCTGTACCTCCACATTGGAGTAATACAGGAAAAATATGCCGAAAACCTAGATCTGGCAAAGAGGCTAGTACAATTCCTAGAGAAAACCCAAACAATCTGGATCTCCTACAACAAGAGAAGGCAGAGCAAGATACCAAAATACTGACACTGCAAAATGTCAAGAAAGGTTGGATTCTCTACAACAGAGCCAACAAAAGCTGGAGCAGCAATTCAATTATAATAGAGCCCACGCAGGGCAGATGGTTGCCCTAATAAATCAGATTGATGAACTAAAGGAGGAAAATAATAAATTAATAGTGAAGGATCTCCACACTCAAACAGATTTTGATGAGGAGCGCCAGAAATTATATGCCATTAGGAAACAAAGGGACGACCTGGCTGAGCAGTGGGGAACTCAAAATGGACTATGTAAAGCTGTTAGAGCATGCCAGGAGGGTGGAAGATGCTCTGGCAAAAATAATCAAGCCAGTAAGGACCAAACTCGGGAGGTGAGTCTCCTGCAGCAAAAATGGGCCCAATACTCCCCATTCAGGCAGGAAGCACAGAGAGGCAATGAGGCTCTCTGTGAATAAAATGGCAGGCTCCATAGACAGATAGCCATGCAGGAACAAATCATAGAGACCAGTAAGGCCTTAATAGAGGAACACAAGGGTCAGATTCTTGCATGTCATCAGGGAGTAGGGGCTGAAAGAGATCAGGTCAGATGGGAGAGGGAAACCCCTGAGCATAACCTCAGGAACCCTGGCATCAGGGACTTTAATACCTTCAATTCCATGGACTATGCCACCCCCATGTCCACTGGCTCATATGAACCAAGGGCCATGGGGATGGTAGACTTCAACACAATAGGAAATATGGGGCTAATAGGTCAGCGCCTCCCAGAAATGGATGGGCGGGCATCTATGTACAGGTTCCCAAGTGCTAGGGCCATCTTCTCTGATCAGGGAGACTCCAGTGAGGGGAGAATCAGAGAACTGGATCCTCAGAAATATCACATACCAAGAGATCAGGCAGTAAAACTTGGTGGGGAATTCCATGATACTAAGCCTACAAAGAGCATACTAAAAAAATCTTCCCAGCTAGGACGGTGGGGGGGAGGGTACTCAACCAATCCTGGGAGCCAGGATGAGTCAGAAGACTCTTCTGAGCGCCACAGGACCCAAGAGACTAGGCCCCCACATTCTGTCAGCCATTCCCAAGCTCGCAGAATCCGGGAGAGTCTAGAAGATCAGACAGCCACCTCTGGTAGCAGTGCCTCTGAGTCAGAGGATGAGTAGACCAGCGTGACCAGAAATAAAAAGGCTAACAAAGTCAAGAGAGCTTTACTCAAGGATTCCCTAAAGCAAACAAAAGCTATTTGGAGCGTCATCAGGCCCAACCACAAAAATGCCAAATATTCTGTTTGGGAGCACCTTGAATTATTTGAGCAGATGATGGAGACTTTCCACCTGAAGGACAGCCAAAGTTTTATTCAGTATGTAAAGTGGACATTTTCACCTGAGTACTGCAGCTTCTTTGCGGGGCTGGAGGATCAGAACCATTTCAGATGGTCCACCTATAGGGCGGCCATCCTGAAACATTTTTCTATTCATCGAAACCCTCAAGAGGCCCGCAAGGCAGCCTACAACCTACAATGTGGGGAAGACCAGGCCCCACAAGAATTTGTCCAGGAATTGAAACGCGCCTTTGCACAGACCACTAGACGGGTGCGCACTGACAGTAAGGAATTTGTGAACACCTTCTTTCATGCTCTCCCTAAATACATTATGACCCAGCTAGTGAGGGACTTTCATGAGAAAAGATCACTAGACTGGGTCCTTGAACAAGCAACACGCATCTATGAAGTGCAGAAGCCACTAGAAAGTAAAAAATATTAGCAAAAGCCCCAAACCAACCAACACCCCTGCTGCTGCTAAGGTGGCGGAGGTGAAGGTTGCCCCCATTTTAGATCTGGAGATGGGGGGGCGTAAAAACCTTCCCGCGCAGAATCAGACCAACCCCAGACTCAGAAGGCCCTCAGGCCAATCCCAAACAGGGAGTCGGGGAAGTAACCCCACGAATGGGACCCCTAACTCCCCTGACTACATCAGCCCACGCTACAATGGCAACAAACCAACCCTGGGCTATGTGTGGACTCCCCCAGCCCAAGTGGGGGTCCAACCAGACAACTGGAAACCAAGGAAACTTCCTTCCTCAGGAGGGCAGTAATCCCCCAAATGCCAGACCAAATTTCTTTCCCCGGTACCCGCCAAACTTCAACCCCCAAAACAACCCATCCTTCTTTCCCCACTTTCCTGAGCCAAGACAGCCCAATCCGGGAGAGGGGAGGCCAAGGGTGGAGGGATACCCAAACTATCCTAACCAGGGGTATTATGCGAGAAGAGATAGTTACCCTTTCCCGGATCAACCCAGGGTAGACCAGAGGACCCCGTACCAGCCAGAGCGGGTGTCCCAACTGGAGCGCCAGGTCCAGAACATGGCACAGGATCTGGGTCGCATGTTGAGGGCTCAACAGAACCCTCAGATGAGCATGGCGTCCCAGAACCCCTCAAATCCAGGGTCTGGTGCTCCAGAACAATGACGGGGCAAGAACCCCGACAACCCACCGGTTCCCAGGGAGGAGGCACAGTGGGAAGGGGGGGTATAAAGCCTTAGAGGAAGTTTCCTTCCCCACTTGTGTAAAGCCCCTGGAAACCCAGGAACCGGAAACAGACTCTCCTTTCCCCGAAAGTCTGCAACCTAAGGAACAGAGGGTGGGTAGGAGAAATAAAGAGCCTAAAAAGGGCCATTTTGTGGAGGAGGTGCAAATATTCCAGTTTGAAGGAGAAGAATCCTCAGAGAATTCTGGGAAAAAGATCTTCTCCTTGAGGGATGGGGGAACTCCTTCCAAAGAAAAATGGGTCCCAAAAGATCCAAATCCAGACTGGGTAGATGTGGGGACTGAGTTAAAACCGCCCATCATCAAACCCCAGAATGACCAGAACAAAAATTCCCTTGTTCAAACCCATTCTGGTGACTGCCTCCAAAAAGGGGGGGCAGCCCAGAATCAGAACCAGGGGAGTCCAAAACTTCCCCCATATCTAGCTGTCACCTTTTTCTTACAGGTTCCTAAGATCCCAAACAGAATCCTGCCCAAATCACCTCTCTGTCAGTATCCAAAACAAAGAAGTTAACTTACCAATTGGCCAAAAATGTGCATTATCTGTGCCCCCTTGAGGAAAAGAAGGGAAGATTTAATGCCCTGGTCCAAATACACGGGCAATGTAGAATTTTGGCACTGGTGGACACTGGATCCCAAGCCACCCTTCTGTCAAAAAAGGGCCTTTGATCAGCTGAATTTGGGAAAGGGGAGAAATACCAAATTCCTCTCACCCCTCTTCCTGGACAACTTCAGAACTTGGATGGGAAGGAAATTCCTGTCAAGGGGTATTTAGACATTAAAATTGGGCTACACAAGGTGAAACACCCGGTCATAGTTCTGACTCCAGAGGGCACACCATGTTTACTAGGGAATGACAACCTGCGTAGATTGTCTTCCCTCATAGATTGTGTAAACAAGGTCCTCTGGACCCAGACTAACCGACCAATAAAATTAAAACAGAGTGTCAACCATGTTAGTTTAAATGGCACATGCCACATGGTTGAACAAAAACCTGACCAAATTGAATTCCACTTCCAGAATACCCAAATCCCAGACATGACAGTAATTGCAGTAGGACAACAAACTGGTGATGGGGAGTCTATTTCTGAAAATCAACCTTCCTTCCAGTCGAAGGTGGCATTCCACACTGGAAAGAAACACTATGAAATTCTATACAAATTCACAATCAGAAAATCCCATTCCTATGGTCCAAAAAGTTGAGAAATCAGCTCAAAGCTTGGCCGATATTCAGAAAATTGGAGAGCAGTTGTTCATCCCTATTCAGTTAAATGAGGGGAAAGACTCTGTTCACGCCCGAGTATGTGTGAACAACGGTAAGAGCTTCATCAGCGAGGCCATGTTCCGCAAACTCCCAAAAGATCCAGCCATTCCCACATTTAAACTGTTAGACAAATGGGAAATGGACCTGGAAACACCCAATTCTAAACATCTCCTGCCTAGTAGGTGTATGCAAAAAATTTCCATAGGCAACAAGAGCATAGTCCATAATTGTTGGGTCGTGCGAGATGTCCCTGCTGCATTTTATTTAGGCAGTGACATTCTCAATCTCTTTGCCATTAGTTTGGACCTAATAAACTTCAAAGCCTGGTCCCGATTAGCGGGTAATCCCATGGACTTTGATGATCCAGAGAAAGCATTTTGGTCAGCTCAACTGCTGCCATATGCAGTTGAAATTCAGATTGGAGAGGAAGTCACCATCCCAGAACAGACCCCACAATTTTCACTGGAAGTAAAAATTAAAAGAGGACAGAAACTGAAAAATTCTGATGCCTATGTACATCTAAATGCTCATTTCCAACAGCAAGGGTTGGGGGTAAACCCAACACCACTCTTCAACATAGAACACAACACCATTCCAATAGAGGTGGATAACAGCAACCTAAAGAGTATCACTCTGGGCGCAGGCACTATTATTGGAATGGCGGATGATGACCGACATTTTTCCATAGATTTAGGTAACAAACTGTTAGGACTGTTTTGACAGTGATAGCGACGATGACACAACACCAGCCAGGATCTTCACCCGGCATGGGGGGAATTTCCTGGTGTACTCTTCCTGCCCTTATGGTAAGGAAGATGGGACCAGTGACTTCAGGAGGGGTGAGGTGATCTTTCAAGTCCACAAGGACTGCCTTCCCCACCTGAAGCCATTAGTCCAAGTCAGCACTTTGACCAGGGACTTCTCCGCCTAGCTAGAGGAGGCTGCTGAGATAGCCAAACCGGAAGTCTTTCCAGGCTTCAGGCAGATGGTTGAAGAGAGAGTCAACCTAGCTGATGCCTGCGAGACTCTGGAGCAAAAGCAACATTTGAAACAAGTTTTCTTAGATTTTCGAGATCTCTTTGCAGTGGACTTATATGACTGTGGTCGCACAGACATCCACGCAACAACAATTCCCATGGACCCTGGCATGACTCCGGTGTTTGTGAAGCAATATCGCTTGCCTCTCGCATCAATGGAGTCCCTTACTGAAATAATTAAGAACCTCGAGTCCCGTGGGATAATTCATCCAGTCCACAGCACCTTCAATAATCCGGTGCTGGGGATTTTGAAACCAAACGGCCAGTGGAGACTCTGTGCTGACCTAAGGGAGCTCAACAAACGGGTTCATACTTCCCGATGGTCTCTTCCCTACATTAACCAAGGGCTGGCCCAGATCCAAGGGTCAAAGGTATTCACTGCCATTGACATGACCAATGGGTACTGGACTGTACCTGTCAGTAGAGAGGACCAATACAAGCTGGCCTTTACCTTCTGGGGGCAGCAGTACACTTGGACCCAGACTCCCTTCAGATACATCAACTCCGGTAATTAATTTAACATCTTTCTGCATAAGGCCATGCCCGACTTGGGTGAAAGGGTTAACTTGGCCTATGGAGATGATGTTCCAGTCAAAAGCTCAACTGTGGAGGAACACATAGCGGAGATCCGTTATGTCCTGCCACAGTTGAGGGCTGCCAGAGAAAAACTCTCTTTCCAAAAGGCACAGTGGTGCAGGACCCGTGTCAATTTCTTGGGGCATGAGATAACTCCGCAGGGTCTCTGTCCCCAGGAAAAGAAAGCAGAAGCCCTCCAGAAAATAAAAGACCCCACAACTCTGCGGGAACTAAGGAGCCTCCTTGGACTGACTAATTACAGCAGAAAGTTCATTGAGGATTACGCAGACATCACAAGACCCCTGATCCATATTTGGAAGGGGGGGTCAAGTGGGAGTGGGGTCCAGAACAAGCCGAGGCAGTAAGACAACTCAAAAGAAGCCTCTCACAAGCGCCTTGCCTAGCTTACCCTGTCAAAAACAAGGAGTTCTTCTTGGAGACAGGGTTCTCAAATACATGCTTGACTGCAGTATTATATCAAAAGCATGACAAGGTCAATAAAGTAATCTCTTATGCGAGTAAAACTTTATCCTTTGTGGAGGAAAAATTCAATGATTGTGAGAAGGCACTCCTGGCTACGGTGTGGGCATTGAAGAATTACCGCCCGTTTATCCAGGGGGAACACATCATACTGGAGACTCCACACCAACCTTTGCAATATCTTCAAAGTGACAGAATCCGGGCTGGAAATGTGAGTAAAGAAGAGTCCCCTCGCGCAAGGTCTGTCTGACTTGCATGATTGTGCCAGAGGAAACTGTCTCGAGGACGAAAGTCTTAAAATCAAGGACAACATGGAGGCATACCTTAATTCCCCACACAAAGTCTATGAAGAAGACAAGTGTGAGGGAATGCCCGCTGTCTATGTGGACGGGTGCTCCTACCATGTTGACAATGGGGAAAAGGAACTTGTGGGCAGCGTAGAGAATGCATGGGTGAATGAAGCCCCAGAACCCTCCGCTGGGTACAAAATCAGTCCCCGAAGTAGTCAAGTGGCAGAGCTGATGGCTGTGCATCAAGCCATCCTCACTGCCATCCAACACCAACTCCACGAACTGGTCATTATCACTGATTCAGATTATGCATGGAACGGGTTCGTGGAGCACCTGGTTAACTGGAAAACCAGAGGCATGCTATGTGCTAATAATAAACCTTTAAAACATGGGAAATTAATACAAAATATTGATGATCTGGTCACCTCGAATGGGATGACCATCTACTGGAAAAAGATCAAGGGTCATTCTAAAGTAGAGGGACCAGAAAAAAACTGGAAATGACCTAGCTGATGAGCTGGCCAAAACCAGAGCCATCCAAGGGGATTTACTTGAGATCAAGTCCCTGTTGGGGGCAATCGCGGTCACTGCTATCACTAGGTCCCAGACAAAGGCTCACAATGAACTCTCAACTGCACAGTGGAGTAAGGAGACCCCAGATGCTGATTTGATTATGGCTCAAAAAGGGGATCCAATAGTTGGTAAGTTTTATCAACACATTGAGGACCCTGAGAACTTTCCCCTGACGGATACCGATTACATTGGGAAAGAGGACTTCAGAGTGTTGATGAAATGTCCAAAAATGTTCCGAATCCAAGACGGTTTGTTGGTGAGGAAATACATATCTGGCCATGACCAGTGGATGGTCCCTACCTCATTCCGAAGCCTGATGCTAAGTCACGCCCATGATGCGGACAGCCGGTCATCGGGGGTTTCATACGGCATTAGAAATCTTGCAAGAGGTTGCATACTGGACACACATGGGGCAGGACCTTGACTAATACTTTAAGGGGTGTCTTGTGTGTGCACAATTTCAGCCAACATCCCTCACACACCGTGCTCCCCTCCAAAAGAGGGGGATGACACTGCCTTGGTTAGATTTGCAAGTCGATTTTATCGGGCCCGTGATTCGCTCCTCTAGGGGGAATAAGTACATGTTGACCGTAACCTGCTTGTTCACTAAATGGGTGGAATGTCTCCCGGCCCCAAATTGCAAGGCAGAAACAGCAGCTGCCCTGATGATCAATCACATCTTCTCGCGTTTTGGACTACCCCAAAGGACTGAGTCAGACCGAGGTAGTCACTTCACTAGCAAGGTGATGATAAAGATGTGGGAGATACTTGGGGTCAGAAGGAAACTACACATTGCCTACCGGCCATCCTCTAGTGGTGGAGTTGAGAGATACAACAAAACTATTGTGAGCATATTAAAAAAGTTTGTGGCAGATTCTTGACCTGATGGATCTACCCCTTCTTCTGCAACAAAAATGTCCCCATTTGAGCTGATGACTGGACGAAGGATGGTGCTACCCCAGTATCTGCTCTACAGAACCCAAGAGCAGACCTTGATAAATGCCTTCACAACTCATGAGTATGTTGAGAATCTGAGAAAACACCTTCAACATGCTTTTGCCTATTCTCAGCGGAATCTAGAAAGATATGCAGACAGTATGAAAACCCACTATGATCTTAAGACAACTAGAAAAGAATATCAAGTAGGGGACCGGGTCTACGTGTACAATTTCCAAAGGAACAAAGCCAAAGAGCACAAATTCCTCCCAAGTTGGCGGGGTCCTTTTGAAACTGTGGACAGAATCTCACCAGTCGCCTACAGAATCCGCATCCCCAAGGGCAGTTTGGCAGAAGGGGAAGTTAAGTGGGTTCACATAAATCAGCTGAAGAGTTGCCATCCCAGGCATACTTTGCGGCAAAGAGAGGAGCTAACCAGAAACCCAGAGGGGGAAATTCCAGATCCCTAGAAGAATCCACCTGTTAAAACCATTAGTAAATACAGTCGGAGAATATTGTAAATTGTATTCAATGTATGCATTTGCCCCACTACACCCTCGGGGAGTAGTGGTGGGGAAATGTCCATAACCATGCTATGTTCTGTCTCCTAGCATTGGAACTAAGAAATTCTAATTACCAAGGAGGACCACTCGGGGACCGGGAGGAAAGACCCAAGGAGCCCGGAGTGCCGTTCCATGCTCCCAACCAGAATGGGCGAGGAGAGCGTGTCCATCCAGCACTGACGGGAGACCAAAGAAAAAAGAACATCCCAATCTCCTGACTTCCCCTTGACGGGCGGTCAAACTCAAGTCGTGAGGGGAGGCTCTGTGGGATGTATTGACCCACTTTTGCACTGCTATGCTGCATCACTCTGTTAAGTGTTATGATGGTGCCTGAAACAGCAAAATGGCAGCAAAACCCTTGTGCGTGCCAAAACCCCTGAAAATCACACTTTTCCACGTACAAAAAAGATGGCTGCCCAATCTGCCATGCATGTTGTCGGTGGTGGAACAGAGCAATCGCTACTGAAAAGTGTCACTAGGCTCCACAACAATTGAAAGTGAAGTGCAGAAGGAAAAAGCAGTACTTTGCTAAATGAAACTCCAAGATTGCTTTAAATCTCTTTTTCTTTGCTGCTGAAACTTCAGAATGCTGGTACAAAACACCTTTCAAAAATTCAAAATTCTTACTGGGTGCTACAATTCACTTAGTTATGAAATCATTGTGAACTTACAAGGTCCTGAAAGGCTGAAAGCATAGAGAGATTTTCACAGCAAAAGTGGCCTGCCTGTGCATCTGTCACAAATCTCTTTGCAGCAGAGGGCTACTGTGATGACAGCTGTCAGGGGCCTACCTGATTAAACTCTAACATGTATAAACTGAAAATCAAATGTTTGCAATCTAAGAGGCCTGTTACGGATAGTAACTCATATTGTAATTGTTTTGATCCCATGGGTTAAAATCTTGAATGAGAATTCTAGCTGTTATTTGATACAACCAGTTTGTTTTGTGCTAAGGAAAAATCAACAGAGTTAACAATTAAATTAAACCTGGCTGAAGCTGCAGAACTTGAATAACAGGTTTTTCTCACAGAAGGAAGGTATTTCCCCCCAGCAGGAAATCACGGAGAAGTGTTAATTACAAGGTAGGAAAGAACCTGGTCTACAGAGGCAAAAGGAACAATGACAAGCTGCAGCTCAGGAAATTCAAAGTGTGAAGACAGTCGTAAATGGCCTCTGCAAGGAACAAACATGGGCGATGGCTCCTGGGCTTCCAGGGAGAGACCAAGTGCTGGAGCCAAATAACCATTTGTTGCTTAACATGGACACAGAACATAATTTAAAAAGACTGATAACTTACTATTTTAAATTGTGAAAAATATAAAAATAACAGAGTTTTTAATGTAATTTCTGGCTGCATGGGTGAAGAGGTGCCAGAACTGTGTGACATGTTCTGGAAAGCAATGACAAGAAATGTGATTTTACGCAAATTGTATTTCTGCTAGAATTGTGAAACGTTATACACTTATTCCCATGTTAAACACGCACACTTGTAGAAATTTGCTTAAAAATTGAACATTGTGTTCATAGTGGAAAGGGCAAAATTCTATGAAAAGCGGAGACAAGATTCCACAGCTACGGGGTTTTGAGGAATAGCTGCTAGGTAAAATATGTGATCTGTATATGTGAAATTTATAGAGGTTGCACATGTGGAAATATGAATTTTGCCAAAGTAGATTTTGTGTTCCAGGGGCTAGGGGTGGATTCTCAGCCTCATAAAATTGCACCATAAAGACGACACTCTGTTTCTCTCCTCCTATCAAGGCAGAGAATAGACTTTGACCCAATCACCTTTCAAAGGGGCAAGCTTATGCTCGACTGTCCCACACACCCCGTTTATGATGTCATTTCATAGCATAAATAGAGACAGCTCACCACACATAAGGACAGACAGATTCACTCAATTTCCTGATGCTGGCGGAGCACCCTGCTGCTGAACTCTACATCTTCCTTGCTCCAGACTCCAGAAACTTGGCAAAGCAAAAAGCCTACTGCATAGCTGAACCATTCTCAGCTAGGCCTCAAATTCCAGAACAGAACCCCACCAGCCTAAGGGGAAGCAACATAATACAGCCAAGCTGTGCTGTTACTGCTTGCCTGCTGAAAAGAATTTTGCTCAGAACCAAGAAGAGAAGATCTGATCCAGTCTTGTACCGTGCTGTGACCAGAGCGCCTTGCTGACCCAGTCCAGTACTGTGCCGTGCTGTGACCAGAGCACCTTGCTGACCCTGTCCTGTCCGATGTACCAAGCCGTCTGTCCTAAACCAGATCCAATTCCCTGACCAGAACTGACGGTTCCAGTTAAAACCTTATCCAGTGAGTATAAATAGGAAGAATTGTGTCACTAGCATATAGTCATGGTGCGTGCACCAAAACCCCTGGAATTGATGGGTCCATCCCATTCATTGACACCCAATAGGGCTTATAAAGCCCCAAAGGAGCGTCCAAGAACCTCCTGGAGGTTGGGGCCAGGCTCATAAGATGGTTTGAACCATATGACTACTTACTCAGCCTAATGAGGCTGAGCCTTTCTGCATATCCTTGGCGTGACCAAGGGACTACTTTATCTGAAAGGCAGGGTGTGGTAAAGGGACTATTTGCCTGAAACTACTTGCAAGGCTATTTAAGCAACACCCTGCATGCAGAATACGCTTTGTGTTATTCTGCACTCCTGCAGCGTAATGCTCACTGTGTCTGCTCTGTCCTCGAGCTTCTACAGCCACGCCCATTCTGAGATTTCCATCCATCGGTGCCTGAAAGAAGAAAGAGAGAAGAACAGGTGTTATTACAGCGACAAAGGCCTTGCCTGCAATTCTCATCCACCGGTCTCGCCTTCAGCTGATCCTGGGATCGCCGTCCTTGTTGGGAAGAGGGCATCCTCACAGGCCTCCAATACTCACCCGCGCATCTGCATTCCTCCGGAATACATTGGAGCGGTTCTTCCATCCATCATCCTGGGGCTGCGCCGCACCTGCATAGAAAGAACAGAAAACAGCAGGTTAGTCGCGCACAAAACAAAAACAAACAATTATTCAGCCATCCAGCGCCACTCACCCGCGCTAATACTCACCTGGAGATAACCTGCCCAGCATCCTAGGAGAGTCAAATCTTCATCCAAACCTCCGTACGAATCCACACCTGTGAGAAAAACAAAACATGTTTAAACCTTGGGAAATAAAGACATTGAGCACCTATACCAAGCATCCATTGGCATAGAGACATACCTGCTTAATCCAGATATTCCAGACACAGCAACAGCCACTCTGGACCAGTGAAGTAACTGTGTCCGGGGAAAGACTAAGCTTACTGCGCCCCTGCTGAAAGTCAAGCAGGACGGAGAGCCAACCTCACAAAACTCAAAGACAAACGCCTCCTGGGGTGATAACAGGGGAGAGGACATCATCATACCACCAGAGCTATGCCAGTGCAGACATCATTCGTACGGCTACGTGCTATGCTCCCGTGGAGACCAGGTGAGCGTGACAGAACGTGAAGCCTTCTATAAAATCTCTACCTGGGCGTCATGGAAACCGCTGAGACAGACCAACTTGCCCAGCTTTTGGGGGAACTCAGGGCCGAGGTACATTCGGCCCGGCAGGAGACCAATGCTTTAAGGAGATAATTGATCGTGGCCAAAGATCGTACCGATGAGCTCGCTAGACAATTGCTTCAATCCCAGGGGGGGCAAACACCGTTACCAGGATTGGAGTCAACGGTTACGACTACACCCAGCAATCCAGTTCAAGTAGCCCTTCCAGGAGCCGTACCTTTGGCACCTCCAGAACGCTTTGTAGGAGACCCAAATAGGTAGGCGGTCTTTATAAACCAGTGCCGACTACATTTCCTATGTAGGCCAGGAGCCTTTCCAAACGACCAATCTAAGGTAGCCTTTGTATTGTCGTATCTCAGCGGCAGTGCTGCAGACTGGTCGGTACCTCTAGTCAATCAGGACGATACCATCTTGCGAGACTTCCAGAGGCTCCAAATGAACATGGAGAAGTTGTTTGCCCGCCACTCTCAGGGTCAGGCATTGGATAATGAACTCTTGTCCCTACGCCAAGGCAACCAAGATCTGTTGACGTACATCGCAACCTTTAGTAGACTGATAGTGGAAACCGATTGGCCAGACGACAAAAGAACAACTCTGTTTTACTGTCGTTTAAGAGGGGAGTTAAAGGATATTTTAGCTCGAGTGGTCAACCCTCCCAATGATTGAGGGGAATACATAGATTTGGTGGTTCAGCTTGATCATAGACTACAGAACCGTAAGGCAGATCGAGCTAGAATGGACAATCAGGTTTTTGTGCGCCCAAAGAAGAATGCATCCAAAACCACCAACTTGGCTGAGCCTATGCAGATTGGATTGGAGGAGTACGTGGACCGTTATCCAAGGCTGAAAGAGATAGAAGAAGACAACAACAGCTGTGTTTGTATTGCGGCTCAGCCGGCCATTTCCTCTGAGACTGCCTCGTAAAACCACCAAAGAAGGCAATCGGAGTTGCCGGCAAAGTGGAAACGGAGTCGGAAAACTTCCTCGCCCGACAAGCATAGAGGTCCGCTTGTCGAGCGAAAAGAAGGACTCTCAGACCTCGCACCTAGTCTTGCCATTGATACTCATAAATCACCAACAGCCGTCCCGAATGCATGCAGTCAGAGCATATATAGATAGCGGAGCCATTGGAAATTGTATGGATCAAGAATTGGCTACAAGGATGAATCTTCCTCTGTGCGTAAAGGCAACAACAGATTTAGTCACCACTGTCGACGGAACTGAGATCGCTTCGGGTCCAGTAGCGTACTCAACAACAGAGATGACACTTTTGTGCCAAGACAGACATTGGGAAGACATCATGTTCGATCTAATCAAGGCTCCACAATTTCAAATAATTCTGGGAATGCCATGGCTAGAATCACACAATCCTTGCAACGGCTGGCGTGCTAAGAGGCTGACCTTCTCAGTCGAATGTGCTCGTACCTGTTATCAAACAAAGGAACCTTTGGTTAAGGAAGCAACAACAATCATGAATCTGACTAATCCGCTACCTCCGGTATGCCAAGACTATCAGGATGTTTTCCAGAAGGATCAAGCTAATACTCCTCCTCCCCATAGATCGTACGACTGTCAGATCGACCTTATACCTGGCGCACAGATTCCATGTGGGCGAATCTATGCACTCACGAAACCTGAAAATCTGCATCTAAAAAAAGTATCTGGACCAGTGCCTGGCTAATGGCTTTATCCGCCCATCTAAGTCCCCGGCAGCCTCGCCCTTATTCTTCGTGCCTAAAAAGGAAGCAGACCTTAGGACTTGCATCGATTACCGCACATTGAACCAAGTCACAGTTAAAAACCGTTACCCCTTGCCACTAATTACTGAACTATTGGACCGAGTTAAAGATGCCCAAATTTATACCAAGCTTGATCTTCGAGGGGCATATCATCTGGTACGAATCAAGAAAGGGGACGAATGGAAGACCACCTTCCGCGCCAAATACAGGCTATTTGAATGCCAAGTGATGCCCTTTGGCCTTTGTAACGCCCCAGCGGCGTTCCAGTATTTCATGAATGACGACCTGCGAGAATTGATTGATGTGTGTGTCGTAGTATACATAGACGACATTCTGGTATATTCATCGTCTGAACAGGAACATGTGAAACACATCCGTGCTGTTCTGGACAAACTTCGACAACACAGACTATTTGCAAAACTGGAAAAATGCTTCTTCCATGTTACGGAGGTCAGGTTCCTTGGGTTTGTCCTAACCCCACATGGTGTACGCATGGATTCGCAGAAGGTTGACGCCATTCTCAACTGGCCTTCTTCAACCTCAATTAAAGGAGTTCAGAGTATGCTCGGATTTGCGAACTTCTATCGCCGCTTCATTCCAGGCTTCTGGCAGCTAGTACATCCCATCACCTCTCTACTGCGAAAGAACAAACTTTTTCAATGGTCAGAGGAGGCCGAGAAAGCCTTTCAGGTCTTAAAACAAAAATTCATCTCAGCCCGATCCTGAAACACCCACGTCCAGACCTACTGTACGTGGTTGAGACCGACGCTTCCAGTTCGGCAATGGGAGCGGTCCTCTCACAAAAAGATCCTGAAACGGGTCAACTGCACCCAGTGGCCGTCTGGTCACGGAAATTCACGGCACCAGAATTGAATTATGCCATTACGGACAAGGAACTTCTGCCCATTAAGGCGGCCTTCAAGGCTTGGCGGCATTACCTTCTAGGAGCAAGACATACTATTACAGTAATCACTGATCACCGCAATCTACAATACTTGAAGGTGGCAAAGTCTCAATCATCCCACCAACTCTGATGGGCATTATTTTTTGCTGAATTCGACTTTGTGATTACTTACCGACCTGGTTGTCGAAATGGCAAGGCAGATGCTCTCTCTTTCGCATTGGGGTAGAAGAGGAATCCACCAACCCAGACCCAGTGCCCATCATTCCCGGAGAAAAAATCTTAGGAATAACAACTTCTCTAACCTTAGATGACATCCACGAAGAAATCACACATCTCATGGATGCTGACACTTTGAGAGATTGGCCTACCAAAAGTGTTCAAACCACTTACCATGTTTTCAGGGCCGGCTCTACCTACCCAGTAGAAAACTTCAGGAAAGGGTCATCTCTAACTACCATGAATCACTGGTGGAAGGTAATCCGGGGATAGCAAAGACCGAAGCTAAGTTCAAGCAACACTTTTGGTGGACAACTTGGCGTAGGTGTAACAAGGGTTTTTTTTCCTGCCCTCTATGGATCTTAGGGGTGCGCAGGGTAAATTCAGTGCACACTGGTTTTAGACCCTTACGGGTGCCTGTGCAGTTTGGGCAACCGTTGAAAGAAACAGCATGCTTGCTGCTGTCAAACAGATATCTCTAATACAATACTCATGTACAAAATTCCAATTATTTTATACAAAATTGCAGCTTTTTATTAGTTAGCTGATGCTTATTTTCTTTGTGCAAAGCATTTTGGTAGACTTTTATATATGACAATCTACAATGTCCATTGTGGAACACAAAAGCATAGTTAAACATTCACTATGACATAAATGTAAAGGTCAAAGGCATGGTAAATAAAGCATTCATTTGTACATTTTAACTGGCAGTTTGTTTGTAAGAAAAAATGTTCCATGCCAATGAATGTAGAAAACACAGGATGAAAGTGCAGATGGAGGAGACGTTGGAAATCCGTCTCCTATGCCCGGCTAAAGTCTGACCTCATATTTGGTCTACATCTGGGTGTGATGTTAGAAAATGAAAAATGCAGCACAGGATGAGAACCCGATAATACTCTGGGGAAGTGTGCTGCTGACGTTTCGGCAGAATGGATGGTAGCCTTCTACTAGGGCCAAAGAAATTCAGGAGACTCTGTGTTAAGAAAAACAGAAAAGGTAGAGAAAGTGTATAAGAGAGTACAGTTAAAACAGCTACAGGTTGCTGATGAGGGTCAATGTAGAGCATTCAATGCTTAAAACAAGTGCTAAAGGCGGTTCCAGAGACAAACTCCACTCACCACTGGTCGTGCGTCCATTTGGAGTGGATGAACCCGAGGGGTTTCATGATAGGGCAGTTGGAGAAGCGGAAGTAGCCTGTGTAGGCGTAGGTAGGGTGGATGGCCGGGATGCGGGCAGGCAGCCTGTGGATAAATAATGCCAGACCCTCGGGGTGGATAGCGGGGTCGGCTGTAGGTCTGCGAGAGTTGAACCTGTGAAGCATAAGGAGGGAAGAGAAGAAGGAGGAAGGAATATTGCATAGGTCAATGGATGCGAGTGGGGGCGCAGAACAAGCAAGCAGCGAAATGCAGAAAAGTGCATTGGAAAAAGGGAGACAAGTAGTACCTGAAACTGATTGGTGGGGTCCCACCAGGAAGGAGCGGGGGACTTGGCGTAGGGACATCAAGCAATTTCTATTATCCTGTGGAGTTTGTGCACAAAACAAGGCCCTAAATAAGAAATCGCCAGGTCAACAGCAACCACTGGATATTCCACCTACGCCTTGGCATACACTATCTCTTGACTTTATAACTGACCTTCCCCCTTGTAATGGGTTCAACACAATTTTGGTAGTGGTGGACTTGTTTTCTAAAATGGCTCATTTCATCCCACTAAAGGGGTTACCCTCAGCTTCAGTCCTGGCTAAAGAATTCTTAGAACAAATAGTCCAAATTCATGGATTCCCGTCCATCCTGATTTCAGAACATGGCAGCCAATTTATCTCACATTTTTGAAAAAAATGTTGCGAGGTAGCGCAAATCGACGTAAGACTCTCCAGCCACCATTCCCAGACTGACGGTCAGACTGAGAGGACCAACCAGACTTTAAAACAATACCTCAGATGTATGTTACACCAAACGAAAGCACTTGGAAGGACATTTTATGGATAGCCGAATATGCCTACAACAATTTTCTCCACTCCAGCATTGGACAGAGCCCTTTCTATACCATCTACGGGCTACATCCACAAACCTCTAATCTTGACCCGCCTCAACTCCTGGAAATGCCAGCAGTAAGAAGTCTGCACGCTACTATTACTCAAGCCTTCAAATAAGCAACTGATCAGCTGAGACAAGCTAAAGAAAGATACAAGAAGTCGGCAGACACGCATAGAAGTGAAGCTCCAAAGTATCAAGTTGGAGATGAAGTCTGGCTGGCAGCAAAGCACATACCAATGAAAGGAACCCGTACCTTCAATCCCAGATATGTAGGTCCATACACCATTAAGGCCATCATTAATCTGGTAGCTATGAAACTCGATTTACCTCCACACATGAGGATTCATCCCATGTTTCATGTCTCACTTTTGAAGCCAGTGCAACCAGGAACCCAAGTACTGAAACCACCAAGACCGATCATGGTCAACGGAGAACCTGAATATTAAGTTAAGGACATCCTGGACTCAAAAATCATCAAATCAAAACTATTTTATCTAATAGACTGGAAAGGATATGGACCACATGAAAGATCGTGGGAACCTAGTGATCATATTCATGCACCACGATTGCTGAAAAGGTTTCATCATAATTACCTGAACAAACCGGGACCAATGGGAGAATGCGTCGTTAGGGGGACTTGGGGGGAGTGCTGTCATGGTGCGTGCTCCAAAACCCCTGGAACTGATGGGCCCACCCCATTCATTGATACCCAATAGGGCTTATCAAGCCCCAAAGGAGCGTCCCAGAACCTCCTGGACTAAGTCCTGGCGCTGTTGGCGCCAGGCTCATAAGATGATTTGAACCATATGGACTACTTACTCAGCCTAATGAGGCTGAGCCTTTCTGCATATCCAGGGCGTGACCGAGGGACTACTTTATCTGAAAGGCAGGGTGTGGTAAAGGGACTATTTGCCTGGAACTACTTGCAAGGCTATTTAAGCCACACCCTGCAGGCAGAATACGCTTTGCGTTATTCTGCACTCCTGCAGTGTAACGCTCACTGTGTCTGCTCTGTCCTCGAGCTTCTACAGCCACGCCCGTTCTGAGATTTCCATCCATCGGTGCCTGAAAGAAGAAAGAGAGAAGAACAGGTGTTATTACAGCGACAAAGGCCTTACCTGCAATTCTCATCCACCAGTCTCGCCTTCAGCTGATCTTCGGATCGCCGTCCTTGTTGGGAAGAGGGCATCCGCACAGGCCTCCAATACTCACACGCGCATCTGCATTCCTCCAGAATACGTCAGAGCGGTTCTTACATCCATCATCCTGGGGCCGCGCCGCGCCTGCATAGAAAGAACAGAAAACAGCTGGTTAGTCGCGCACAAAACAAAAACAAACAATTATTCAGCCATCCAGCAACACTCACCCGCGCTAGTACTCACCTGGAGATAACCTGCCCAGCATCCTAGGAGAGTCAAATCTTCTGCCAAACCTCCGTACGAATCCGCACCTGCAAGAAAGACAAAACATGTTTAAACCTTGGGAAATAAAGACATTGCGCACCTATACCAAGCATTCATTGGCATCGAGACTTACCTTCTTAATCCACATATTCCAGACACAGCAACAGCCACTCTGGACCAGTGAAGTAACTGTGTCCGGGGAAAGACTGAGCTTACAGCTCCCCTGCTGAAAGTCAAGCAGGACGGAGAGCCAACCTCACAAAATTTATGAGGTTGAGTGTCCTTAGCAGGCAGTCACCCTGATTTTCATTTTGGGAAATTTGTACACGTGTAAAACAGCTTTTAATTGCTTCCGACTTGAATTTTAAGGTTTCAAATGTTTTCTTGGGATTAAATCATTGATTGTGTTTGTGTGAACTATCCAAACCAGCTCCCGTATGAATTTATAACAATTTCAGCGATTTTGACCATATTTGGTGTTTTTGCCCAGTTCATTCTAAAGATAACTTTAAAAGCCATTCTGACAGCTTGACATTCAATTCAGTTTTCTCTTGTGTTTGAAAGGGGGAAAGTGGGATTGATATTCTGTTTGAATCCTGCCATTCCTGAATACCTGCGCTCTCCTCCTATCTCTTTACATTACCTATTGGGGGTTGAAGGGTGTGGAGGGGGAACCTCTAGCCACAGTGCTATCAGATCTGAACCAACACAAACACATTATTTTCTGTGCTGAAATGTTTTTCTCACTACTTACTCCTTGTGTATTAAAGAGATTATTCAGTGTTACATCACCCCATTGGTGATTGTTGTGTACCTATGAAAACATTTTGTGATTAAATTGTAAATACATAAATGAATATTTACCTTTGCAAACCAGCCTAATTCCTGGTTCAGTGTGACCGGGGGGGAGGTGTTCCAGGAGAAGGGTGTGATATGAGTGGTATATTGTTCAGAGTAAAGAACTTTTAGACAACAAAAAAATAAGTATTTCAGTTGTGCACTGCATGCTAGGCGTTGACTTGGGTGTGTGCCGGATTGAAATCACTTACAAGGGCCATTCTCAGTGAAATGCGCTCCCAGTTCCAGACATTAATGTATGCAATGGGGTAGAACAGTGCATCTTTGCACCTCTACCCAGCACCTCCTGAAATGCTCCTGTCACCTTTGAGAATGAGGTGACCTGGGCATTTCTGAAAGTAGCACAAATAAAATGAGCGCCGTTGTCATGCTCCTTTCATTGGCGCTACATTTTGAAAATCTGGCCTACACTTTGGGCCTCATTACGACCCTGGCGGAGGACCATGGTGCAATTTGCACCATGGTCCATGGCGCTAAGCTGCCAACTCCGCCATGGTGGTTGGCGGACTTACCGCCCCATTCCGACCTTGGCGGGGCGGTAAGTCCCCAATCCCCATTTACCCTTCCCCATTCCCATTTTTGCCCCATAGGGTATAATGGGAGTGGGGAAGGCGTTAATTACGCCACCGTAATTTACGGTGGCGTAATTAACGACAAGTCCCGTAGCGCCATGGATTTTTCCGCCTGCAAAAAGCAGACGTAAAAATCACCATGGCGCTACGGGAACTCGTAGTCAGGCGGAAAGGGGCGCCATGGTTTACGCCGGCGTAAACCCCTTTCCGCCAGGGTCGTAATGAGGGCCTTTGTGTGTACACCGTAGCACAACATATGTTGCACTATAACCTTGCTTTGGGGGCTATATTGTATATTGATCATGTGCAATAATCAATTTTGAAATGCATGTTAATGAGGGGAGTGCCGTGATGGTAAAGAAGATACCTCGTTGTGTCAAGCACTTGTTTCAGAGATCTGCATTCATATGCCAAGTCACAGTTCCAAATCCTGGCAAGGCAGAAATAGCCTTTCCCCTCTGATTTTTATAATCTCGAGTACTTAAATTTAGGTGATAGTAACACCTACTGTGCAACAAAAAAACATACCTGCACCTGAAAACGCTAGTTATACAAACCAACATAACAGCGATATGGTGCAGGTCTAGAGCTTGCTCCCCCAAACAACGTTTGTTGAAACTAGATAGCCACCCCAAATGAAGACAATAATGCATTTGTAGAGAGAGCTGTTTAGATTGCCATATTAGAGACAGTGCTGCCAATGTGTTGAGGTTAATAGCCTTGTTTTTCCCCCTTGACGATACTGTGACCCTGGACAGTTTATCTCTCTGTATAGTACTGTGCTGTCTTCGGTTAAAGGTTTTATCCTCTCACATTCTAATGGCATTGCCTGCTATTTCTTCTCATACAGGCCATTTGAGTGGAAGGACAGGAGAGAGTGCATCAGATGTCACAGGACTTTATCTAGCTTATTTTCAGATCTGTTTATTTGACCCAAAAACGTGTTTTATTGGCTACAAATTCAAATGCTCTTCTTCACATCATGAAGAACAACCTGCCAGTCTGTGTCAAATAACAACCAGAAACAGGTGATCGTATCACACTTTTTCCTTTGCATGGTGTATTTAGATATTTAGAATAGAATTTAGAATATTTAAGACAACCCAAATGAGATCTTTTAGGGTTACATCAGTTAGTATTCGGATACTTGCAGACTTTCATGTATGATAGATAAAATAAAGCTTCAGTCACTCTTCTTTTGTATAGCATGTTACACACAAATTGTTTGAAAAATATTGTTGTCACTGTGTATCATGAGATTTGTGTTCTTTCCAAATCTGGTCTACAGAGAATTATTTTTAGTTTATTAAAATCACCAATTCACAAATAATTGCACCTTGTTGTATAGCAAGAATTGGGAAACAATGCAGTCAAGTCCCATAACTCCAGACTTGGCTAAATGTGGTTGATCCTGGGCAACCCATTTAATCTCAGTGCCACCCATGTGAAAATTCCCAGTCTGTAATATTTCAAAATTATCAGCCCTAAAAGTAATTTCATTCTCAGTGTGTGTGCTTCGGAAAATACACATGCATGGTTTAATTGACAATACAGTTGCTTTATATCTAAGAATAGTGACCATTTGTTTATTATACACCACAATTTGTTTTGTTGTTCACTTATTGCAACACTGTTTGAATTCACATGGCCTCTTCTAATCTCAGTCTACGGTCTAGCACATGCACCTGCCTTGTAATTTATATTCGCACCCGGGTAAGGGCGCTCAGCTAATCAGTGTACCTCCCACTGTTTTCAGCTATCCGAGGCCCTTCCCTGGGTGACACAATCTTGATTGTGGGGAGGCAAATGGGATCCTCTCCCTAATTTTGAAATATTACACAAAACCACATCCAGATCTCTCAGATCCAGCGACAAAATACACCTCCACATCCCACTCTTCACCACATCCAGAGCAGGCAATACCAGCTTCCCTATAGCAGCCCTGCGCATCTGGAATTCGCTCCCCACTCACCGCACCAAAGAGACATCCTTCCTGAAGTTCAAGAAACAATTAAAAACCTGGTTGTTCAACAAATACTAGTCTCCCAAGCTAATGCAACTGTTCTAGATCATAAAAATTAAGTTTGTCTCTGCTTAAAAAAAATCAAATTACCTGTAATGAACACTACAGACTAAAATCAATGCAAAAAAAATGTGTCTCCAGGCAAACTGCCTGTTTAACCTCACTCCTCTCAAAACCAATCATACCCTACACACCCTTACACCATTTAGCTTCTCTCCCCTAACAGTCCTAGAGGTAGAAAATATCATTTGCAAACTCAAACCCTCTAATTGCCAGGGTGACACATGTCCAGCTCCTATCATAAAGGAGTCTGCCCACAAACTAGCCCTTTTCATTACGGCGCCAATAAACACATCATTCAGCGCAGGCACCGGACCTGATAACCTTAAGGTTGCTTGGATCATCCCACTCCTGAAAAAACCTACTTTAGACTCAAATATACCTTTCCAATTTTAGGCCTATTACAACCGTGCCTTTCCTCTTGAAAATTCTAGATCACGCAGCATACTTACATATCCAGGAGTATCTGGAATGTAACAATCTCTTACGCCTCAGACAATCTGGTTTCCGTCCTAAACACGGAACCGAAACTGCCCTTAATGACCTTAAAACGCAAATTGAGGACCTGAAAGACAATGGCAAGATCGCCCTCTTGTTACTTCTGGACTTATCAGCCGCGTTCGATTTGGTGAACCACCAAATCTTATGTCAACATCTCAAAATGTGTGCTCACTTCTCAGACAACTCCACTACCTAGATCAGATCATTTCTGGCTAATAGATCCATGAGGGTCTTCTCCCCTACTGCTTCCGCCAAACCATCGCCAGTACTATGCGGGATCCCACAAGGATCCTGTGTATAACCCACGCTCTACAATGTGTTCACAAAACCTCTATTTGATGTTCTCGACTATCTGGATGTCACCTACACGAACGGGTGATCATACTGTGGACACTAAAGCCCTAAATGATGTTTATCAGGTCATCCAGGCTTGGATGGCTCAATGATGACAAGACAGAGCTCCTAAATGATGTTTATCAGGTCATCCAGGCTTGGATGGCTTAATGATGACAAGACAGAGCTCCTCATCTTGGGCTCCCTTAACCAACTTAGTAAACTCAACCACAAGTTCAAATCTTTTATCATTGATGGTAACACTATCAAGGTTATCAATGTCTCCAAAACTCTAGGCATCTACCTCGATTCCTCCTTATCTCTCTCAAGACAAAGTAATGCTGTTACCTCAGCATCTGCTTACACATGTAAGCTCATTACAGCCTGCCGCCCATTCCTCACTACACCGAACTGCAGTATCCTTGCCAGAACGCTAATTATGGCCAAGTTAGACTACTGCAATGTCCTGTACCTAGGGACTAGCCAGTGCATCCTTTGCAAACTACAGTTCACCCAAAATAATGCCATTAGGGCTGCCTTGAACTTCCCTAGAAACCAACACATATCTGAAACCCGCCGCAAGATGTGTTGGCTCTCCATTGTGCATAGAGTCTCTCTCAAATCCCTTGGCCTCACACATAAATGCCTGGCTGACAGAGCTCCTCAATACTTGGCCTGCCGGTTCACTCTGCACACGTCTACCCGACCTCAAAGAACAGCCCAGGCGCACTGCCTATCCGTACCGAGATTTAAATTAAATTCCCGGTCCTCGCCTCCAAACTTTGGAACTCTTTGCCTACCATACTTAGATTTGAACCCTCCTTCCATGCCTTCAAGAGAAGAGCTAAACTGTGGCTCTCTTCTCAAGACCCACACAACACACTACCTAATCTCAGTAATACACAGTTCCACCTCTACTTACTGCCTTTGCCTTCTGAGTCTCCTTTGTAAAGACGGATTGTATATGTAACCTGTACTTTTTACCTTTAAGTACTTGACATTGTATATCCTGCTGTGTAATTGTATATGGATGTTGTTTATGTAACCTTAGATATGCGCCCAGATGCCCTTGGGCCAGGCGCGCTATTAAAATAAACAAATACAAAATACGAAATTACCTAAGCTTCATGTAACTGCCTGACTGTAACATAACCATGCTGTACGTAACCCAAGATGTATGACAATGTAAGCCAAGATGTGTGTCCAAGATTTATGTACGCTGTGATACCCAAGGGTTTGGGCGTGTAATCAAATGCAGTAAATAAATAAAATAAATAAATTCCTCCCTACATACCACCCTCCCCCACCCACAAAACAAACCTTACCCTATTCCTATCCCCTTTTTTACCCCTTCCCACTTACCTGCTGGACCAGAGCTTTGTGCTGTGGTCTTGGTGCTCCTCCCGCCCATGGCCACCATAGAAATAGAAAGGGGACTAAATCCTTTTTCCTATGGCGGCAGCTATATTTTTTTGGCTATTGTTAAAATGTGTCCTGTATACTAGAACACAATGACCCGCATAATGGACAGCTAATGTTGCCCTTTAATTCCCACTTGCTTATTATTCTTATTCCAGCACATATGAAGTGGGTAAAGGGACTTCGAGGGAGATCACATGCTTAATGTAATCACTACCTTTGGTTGTGGGGACCCTTCCCTTGGCATGCGTGCATAATGTGCAGGCCCTCCCTTGCAAAAACCCTGGCTATTCCACTGTATCCGTCTCCAACAGTAGATGTAGATTGGAGCAGGAAGTATACTACTTCTGTCAGAAAGCTATGGGAAGAGACAGCCAACAGTATCACTGAGAAATCTAGTGTCCATGGATAGGTTGCAATGGATGTTAGCACAGAACAAGAAGAGCATTGACCTGATAACTTCGACCAACACCCTTCAATATGTCAATGCATAATACATTATTATTTTGGAGAATTATATAATGCAGTTTAATGTAACCCATTATTTCCTAACAACGTATACGCTTATTAGGCAAGCAACAGTCATAAGAACATAAAAAGCTATCAATCCTAACAACAGAAAAATTATATAAACTACTGTCATGTTGGGTGAAAACAACGAAAAAGTATTATTTTTTAAATACATACAAAGCACATATTTCTCCTGCACTCCACGGCCAGTCTAAATACAGCGTGACCAAGCGCCACTGTACTTGCTTTGAAAGAAAAACAGCTTCAAGAATGACTGCTTGCTCTCTACAGGCTCGGGTCTCCTGCCATCTTATCTACTCTCCCCAGCCCTCCAGACCTTAGTGTGGCTTGTGCTGTCCGTATGCAACTGCTGACCATGTTTGTACAACTCTTTGCCTGGCCCGTGTATATTTATTTATTATTATAGATGGGAATTTCTTTTTTTTAAATAAACTTTATTATATTGCTTTCTAAAACAACAATAACATTGCAGTTCACCCCCCTCCCAACGTCAAGTTATCCAATCAAGACTCTTCAATGCTATTCAGTCTGCATAGCCCTTTAGCTACAGACTCTGAACCATATACATTATCTGTTTAGCTGGAGGATTCAAGTTATTTCTCACTTGCGACATCCCTCTCCCAATGTTTAATAGCTGGAGCCCCTCTCCCCACCCATGTCATGTCCACCATTCTCCTGGCCAGTATCTCTGCCCACCCTCAATAGGCTCTCCCCCCTCGCCTATAGCCTCTGCATCTCTTCTAACCTCCTGTCAATCCTGATTGCCTGTCCACTATCCAGTCTTGGTGTACCTCCAACGAACTCTGTCTCAATGCCAGCAAGACTGAGATTCTTCCTATTGGGACTCCTGTGCCTTTTTTTGTCCCTTCTCTCTGGCTACCCTCAGTGGGCTCTCTCCCACTCCCCCCCATCATCTCCCCCCACCTTCCTCTGAGGCCAGAAACATGTGAGTTATCTTAGACTCCTCTCTTTCATTCCTCACATCTTGGACCTTGCCAAGAAGGCCCATTTCCAACTCTACCTACTCAGAGGCATCCTCCCCTTCCTCACCTTACCCCAGAAGCTCCATGTCACCAGAGCTCTGGTACTCTCCAGGCTGGACTACTGCAACAGCCTCTTCCTTAATCTAACTTCTTCTTCTATCTGCCCCCTCCAGCTAATCCAGAATAGGGCTGCAAGTCTTATCCTTGGCCTTGAGTTCTGGGACCGTATCTCTCCAACCCTACAATCTCTCCACTGGCTCTCGGTTACTGCAAGGATCACATTTCAATCGCTCTGTATCACCCATAAGGCTGCCTGGGGCCGAGCACCATGCTATCTGCAACTTTCCCTCACCAAGTACTCTCTTCTAGATCCCTACAATCCTCAGGCTACAACTCTCTGCTTGTCAAGCATTTCTCTATGCAGACAACTGGTGGGTGTTCCCTCTCTTCAGCTGGCTCCTTCCTCTGGAACAGCCTCCCCCTCTCTCTAGGTCTTGAGCCGAATCTACTCAAGTTCCGCAAACACCTCAAGACTTTCCTCTTTTCCTCCTCCTTTCCTCTCTCCCAACCGTGCTAACCTACATTATTGCTGGTGATTGGTGGCCAGGGCCCTCATGTGTCCTTCTGGGCCCTTGGCTCTCTGTCCAATTGCCTGCAGCACCCACCGTCCTGTACTTGCCTTCGGGCACCACTTGGCCTGTTGCCTCTCAGGTCTGCACTTATTGTTGGGCTGGTGACCCCTCCTCCATCTTGTGGTCACTATTTAGCACTTACTTGTTGCGTTCGCAACCAACTCTTGCATTTACCTGTTACCTTGCAACTATCCCCCTGGCACTGCATGTATCCCCTTCCCCTGCCCTTCTCTCTCCCGGCACTAGCACAATCCAAATGTTCACAAGGCCTATTAGGACCGTTTCCTGTATTTTGCATTTTCCACTGTCTGCTGTCTCCCTTGTTCCCTTGCCTTGCTCTGTGGGTGCTTTGAAACACAATTTTCTTGATCTATAAGCCCCTTACAAATGCCCAATAAAATAACAACAACCCCAGCAATTGCCTTAAGTGGCTCGGAGCTTCCCATGTATATCACAGAAGGACCGTCATCAGGGACGGGTCGATACTCACCCCTGTTATCTCAGACACTGCATTCCAAAAATCCACCATCCAAGGGCAACTCCGGCAAAATGAATGAAGTCAGTCGGTGCGTAGGAGCACCTTTTACATTCATCTGGGACTCCCGGATAGAATCAGTGAAGCACCGCTGGTGTGTAACACATCTGATGTATACATTTAAAATGTATTCATTTATATCGGCTATTAATCGCCACAGCCCTAGTAGGCTGGTGCAGTGACCTCTCCCAATTCGCTTGTCCCATGTCCTCCCACCCCACCTTGGCTTCCATTATTTTGGTATGTAGACCAGACACCAGCCTACCCTCACCCCCGCCGGTGATCACCCCATGAAGCATCTGCGCCACAACAGGAGGGTCAGGAAGTTTAGATATTAGGCCCTTCAAAGTGTTCTTCAACCTGAAGTACAAAAACAGTTGCAGAGCAGAGCAATCCCCCCAACCCCTGCCCCTTAAATTATTCCATGGAGATGAACCGCCCTTGTGGGAACAAATCCTGAAACTGAGCGATACCCAACCTGGCCATGCACTGAATATACCCTTTCTCACTTGTCAACGGGATCGCTGGTACGTGCACAACCGGCACGCTTGGAGAGTATAAAAGATATGCCCTCCCTTTCCGCTCTAGCCAAACCCAGGTTCAACATGTTAACTCATCAATATTCTG
Organism: Ambystoma mexicanum; assembly: GCF_040938575.1. Taxonomy (NCBI): domain Eukaryota; kingdom Metazoa; phylum Chordata; class Amphibia; order Caudata; family Ambystomatidae; genus Ambystoma; species Ambystoma mexicanum. The sequence goes on along the minus strand of NC_090926.1, from coordinate 994,933,466 downwards.
AGGTGACCCTAGATTTCACAGGGCAGTAAATATCACAGCCCATAACAAGAACAGGGCTGCCAGTTCCACCTGCACATGCCACCTATCAGTAACAGGGGGTAACCAGTATGCCACAAACGATGCCTGCACCAGATCGTAGTATGATTCCATGTCTGGTAAGGCAATTCTGCCCACATCAGAGGACCCAACAAGGTCTCCCACCAGACTCGTGGCTGCTTCACACTCCAGACAAACTACGACAGGACTGTCCTCACCTCCCGGAAATACATCTTAGGCACGGTTAGTGGTGCATTCAAGTGAATGTATAAGAATCTTAGCAGAAGAGCCATCATGACCAACGAGATTCTCCCATACATAGGCCCTCATTCCGAGTTTGGAGGTAAGGGAAAAACGATGCCGGTAAAGGATTACCGGCATCCATTACCGCTACGGGCTGTTCTGACCAACCAGACCGCTAAAAACGGCACTGTAAAATATGATGCCGTTAATAGCAGCCTGCAGCGCGCACGCGACCCATCATGCTGGCATTAGCGGCATGCCGTAAACCGGAGTAGATCACAAGCGAAGCGGACATGCAAATAACGGCCTCATGAAGGCGGAAAAAGTGCCTACCAGCATGCCGTAAATACCGGCATCGCCGACCTGCCGTAAAGAGCCCTGAGCAGTGTTCCCAACTGCCACAGGTGCACACAATCAGCACAGGTGGAGGCAATGGAGTCAAGCCCGGTACAAAAGGAGCACACCCACACACCACACCCCTTCCCACACCAAGATGATTCCAATAGTGGTAGCATTACTGGAGCTGAAGTCTTGCTTGCATTGCCACAACATCAACACCAACAACAACAGCCGCCACCACAGAGGAGACGCAGGAGGAGAAGGAGGGTGAGACAGGCCCAGCATCCCCCACCAGTGCAGCCACCGTTACCACGCCGACAGCCCCCAATCCCTCGCATCAGAGCCACTCCCTTCAACCTAACCCCTGAGCAGATCCACACCCTGTACCATCTGTACCGGGACACCATCACCACCATAGTGGACCTGATACACGCCAACATAGTGAGCCTCATTGAAATACGCACCGCCATCCCCCCTCTACTGTGTCTGTGCTCCACTTCCTTGCCACAGGCACCTACCAGCACACAGTGGGGCACATGCATGGCATATCACAACCCTTATTTTCCCGGATTCTGAACCAAGTGCTGGATGCCCTCCTCAAGCACACAAGGGACTACATATCCCTACCACAGACTCCCCAGGAGATATTTGATACAAAAGTTGCCTTCCATGCACTGGCAGGCATGCCAAATTGTGTAGGTGCCCTCGACTGCACCCACGTGGAGTTGGTGGTCCCGCTTGCCATGGAGGTGGTGTACCGCAACCGCAAGCAATACCACTCCATCAATGTGCAGATGGTATGCGACGCCAGCAAGATCATCACACATTGTTGTGCCCGATATCCCGGATCAACTCATGACTCTTTGGTCCTGCGGAACTCCACGCTACCACGCTTCATGGAGCAACATGCTGGATGACGTGCCTGGCTGCTTGGTAAGTAGCAGGACTGGCACAGAGCATTGAAAAGGGGGGGAGAGATGCACACACCACCATGCTGCCAATGTTGATGTGACTACACAATTAGCACATCACCAAACATTGTGCCCCAAACCATCACATACCGTACAAGACACACAAATCCCATATGAATGAAGTAAGGTCCACACCTATCACGACATGACTAACAGGAAACCACCCCACATCCCACAACACGTGCACCACCCATCAGCGACCCTCACCCTCTGTAACACCACCCTGCACCATGCAGTGCATATGCACCATGTTGCTGTCTCCAGCATATCACCACACAGGACAAGCATCCCTGGGAGTGCATCATACTGAACCTACTAGGGAATCCACTGTCCGGCACAGGGCCGGCACAATCACAGGAGTGTTGCATGTCACCATGGGAATGCCAATGCTGATTGCCCAATATTGCACAGACTACTGCCAAATCTCACAGGACACAACACCTCACTATTTTGACACTAACACAGCTGTATGCATACACCATGCATGTGCAACTAGACGTCAGTGCACACCATCATCTTGAAGATGAAACCCACACCATTAGACCATGGCACAGGACACATGGAGGGACAGAAAATGGCAGCAATGCATTCAGGGACATGTGTATGTGGGCAACGATAACCTGCATGCATGTGTTACTAGTACAGCTGTCCTTCATGATTCCCCTGACATTTACCTTCATTTTCCTCTCATACAGGTGATAGTGGCTATCCCTTGAAGCCGTGGCACCTCACCCCTGTCCGAAACCCACAGAACAGGCACGAGGAGGACTACAATCGTTCCCATACCCGCACCCATGTGGTCATCGAGCAGACCTTTGGCCTGTTGAAGGCACGATTTCGCTGCCTCAGCCGGTCTGGTGGGGCACTCCTCTACAGGCATGAGAAGGTGGCCAAGATCATCATGGCATGTGTAGTGCTGCACAATATGTGCATCCGCCGGAACGTGCCCCTGCCCCCTGACATTGAACTGATACCACCTGATGAAGATGAAGGGGAAGATGAAGATGTGGCAGGACATCATCATGGTGCCGATGCACAGGAGGGACGTGCTGTGCGTCAGTCAGTGATTGCACAATATTTCTGACACACATGTCAGCAGAGGGTGACATGATAGTTGGACAGAGGGCACTGGGTGTGGGGATACATGTACACTATGCACTGTTTATGAATAAATGACACATGAGCATTGATGAATGCCCACTCAGGTCTTCTTTTTCAAACAACTGGTGTATTGAATGTAACAATATGAACGTAAGTGACAAGACCCTCCAACACCCTCACCCCCTCCCCCCACAACTCCCCCACACACCCTCACCCCCCTTCCCCTCCCCCCACAACTCCCCCACACACCCTCATCCCCCTCCCCCTCCCCCCACACAAGTGCCATTGAGTCCACAAAGCCGAAATGAGACTGCCATAACATTCACTCGCCACTCCCAGAGCCAGTGGGTGACATGTCCCGTTGGCGCAGTGCACGGACCGACCTGCGGAGCGGCTGGTTTGGGTCGAACTGCAGGAGGATGGTGTGGCCTCCTGCTGAGGTTGTGGAGCGGGATGACCTGCCTCCAACGCATCAGCGATGTGCCCTAGCACCTGCCGGAGGGCAGAGACCTCCTCGCAGAGGCGGTTGGTGTGGTCCGTAAAGGACCGGCCCAGTGCTGACAACTCTGTACGCCACTCCTCTCTGGCCTGACGGTTGTCCTGTACAAATTCTCGGATGAGTGCAGTGAGCAGGTCAGCCTGCTGTGGCCCTGCGGCTGCACCTGTGGGTGTGCTGGGAATCTGGCTGGCATACCCAGCCTGCTCATCCTCCCCAACATTGAATACTGGACTGAGATGTCCCTGGGTGTGGTCATGGCCAAACTGCTCTGGGGTGTTGGTGTTCACGGTATCGCTCGTAGATACCTGGGGGGGATGTAATTTGGGTTGGGGTATGGACCACATCCATTATATCATCATCCATGGTGCCCCAGATGTCTTCCTGGCTGTCATCCACAGTGAGGGGTGCCGTGGCTGCCATCTCCCCAGCCACACTGGACTCCTCCGAATGGGGTGTATCACAGGTGTCTCCAGGCAGGACAGTGGGTGGGGGGGTGGTGGTGCTGTGCCATCCACTGGCCTTGGTGGTACATGTGTAATGTGTACCATTGGTGGCTTGGTTGCAGGGACACAGCGCCCCCCTGGCTTGTCCCCTGGAGGTTGCCGGACGGTTGATGTCCTCCTGGGACCTCTTGCTGGGTGTGGCCTGTGCAGAGGTGGTGTCCTGCTCTTCGCTGTCATGCTCACTGCCTGTGGGGGTGGAAGAGAGGGACGGCATGAGTGATGTTTGGATAGGCATCATACATACATTGGGACAATTGCTCATCCACACAATTGTGGGTAATAGGCATTTGTTTTGGGAAGGGCACGTCATTTCATACATGGGTGGTAGATGCAGCCATATGTCAGCGTCACTCATGGTGGCCAGGAACAGTGCTGTCTGACATGCTCACTATTTTGGTCATGCACGTAGTGTGCGACGTGGAATTACCTACTTTGTGTGGTATGTGTAATGTACGATATTGCCTTGCAGCAGGCATCCGAATGTGTCTCAGTTGCTTCGGCCTACTTTACAGGGAGTGTGTGTGTGGCCGACCATGGCGTGACTCTTTGGACAGACATTGGCATTGACTTTCATCAGATTTGGCTTAGCAGTGTTTACTTTGGACACTCACCTCCATCAGCAGATGTCGTGGCGCCACACTCCATCTCGCCTACGCCTTCTATGGATTCCGACCCAATCATGCTTGCACATGTGTCCCCCCACGGGGTGAGCTTTATGGGTAACCTAGGTCCTCCTCCGGTTTCCATGGCCTGAGTGCGATTGACCGATAATATGTTGCACACCCTTAGGCGCAGACCGTCCCACCGCTTACAGCAGTCTTTCACTGTGCGGTGTGTGTTGCCCACTGCACTAACCTTCTGGGCAATAGGGGCCCAGATCTCTTTTTTACGCAGCACTGCCTCTCTCCTCATGTTGCTGCTGAAGACTGTGCCTGAATGCTCATGCAAAGTGTCCACAAGCATCTGGAGCTCGTCCTGATTAAATCTTTCCTTTCTGAGGCGGGCAGATCCCTTCTTCAGAGCTTTCAGCATTCTTGTCTTGTAGGAGGTACTTTTCAGTAGATCAGCAGTGTCCTGGTGTCCTGTGTGCTGAGCATGGCAATGGATTGTGTTTTTAAAGATGGCCGCCGTGCTCCTTCCCGTTCCTGTGTGATGATGCTATTTCGGGTTCCGCTTATTAGCGGTGACCGTAAATAGCGGTGTCCGCTAATTACGGTCACCGCTATTTACGGTCACCGCTAATGGCGCATTGGACTATGTCGGTAGTGTAAACTGTGCTTAACTTGATGCCGGTAAGGGCTTTTTGGGAGCCTTTTGCGGCATGGCGCTAGGTACCATACCGGCATGGCGCAAAGCTCGTGCCCACGAAAGTAGTAATAGTCCTTTATTAGCGGACTGGTGCCAGCACTGACACGCTATTTGCGCCATGCCGGTAAGGGACGTTACTTACCTCCAAACTCTGAATAAGGGCCACTGAGTACTGTCAGCACGCAACTGGAATCCCGATCCATTGCGGAACTGCAGCATCAGCTCTGTGTGTGAGAACAACACAGATTTGGACGGGTACATTCTGAACCCCGAGAGTTTAGCACATCAACCATTGGTCTCCAGGTCCGACACATACGAAACCATATCATCGGCATAAAGGGAGACCACAAGTCAATTAATAAATATTTGCACTATTCTGTGCACATATCTGTCCCTGAGTAATTCAGCGAGGAGCTCTACAGCAATAGCAAAGAGGAGGCACGAGAGGGGGCAACCCTATCGCGTCCCCATACCCAAGGACACTGACTCAGTCAGTTGACCATTAACTCAAACTCATGTCGTTAGGGACATATACAACAGCTTCACCAACATAAGAAACCCCTCCCACACCCCCATCCATTTCAGAACTGTAAATAGAAAGGGCCCCTCTATGGATTTGAATCCTTTCGCGACATCCAATAACACTGCCACAAGGGGGTTGACACAGAAACGTCTTTATGGGAGGGCAAAAGGGGCACTTGCTCCGGGCCCCCACCTTTGAGGGGGCCCGAAGAAGGAGCCTTATTAGAAAAAAGTCAATTTCCCTAAGTCAACTAAATTAAGTATCAGACATCAGGATTTTCTATGGTGTGCTGCTAAGGCTAAACCTATTTTCTGTCTGTTGTTGACAAGTACATTTTGTTCTGATCTTTGCATCCTGTAATGCTATGTTCACTGTGGTATACATAGTTTGCATTCTCACCTTTCTGTGGGGATTATATTGATCATATGCAATAGCCAAAGTTGAAATACATATTGATAAATTTGAGTGCCCCGATGGTTCAGAGGATAGCTCAGTGTGCTAAGCAGTCATTGCAGAGATATGCGTTCAAATGCGAGATTACAATACCAAATTCCAGCAAGGACGACTCGGCGTTTCGAATGTATGAAGTTGTTTAGCCTGGATGTATATGTACTTTGTTTTATAGCACTCCTGGTGTTATCATGACCAATGTACCTGCACCAGATAGCGGTTGCTATAGAAACTAACACAGCGTCAGTATGGTGAAGGTCTAGAAATTGGTTTGTTTAGATGGGGAGTTGTAAAACCTAGGCAGGCACCTCCAATGATGATGACAATAAAGTGTTAGTGGTGTTTATGTATCCAAATTCCAGATTGTGGAACCAAAGTGTTCATGCTTGGATCCTGGCTTTGCCAGCAGATGATACAGTGATCCTGGACACATTTTATATCACTGACAGTACTGTACTGCCTTCTATGAAAAGATTTGCTTCTCATATACTGGTGGCATTGTTTGACCAATTACCTGATCTTTCATATCATGTAGGCCATTTGAATGCAAGGCATTCTAGACAGAAGAATGCAGACCAGATATTGCAGGCTTCTTACAAGCATATTTAAGGTCTGCTTATGTGATACCAAAACGGTTTGCTTTTTTGTACAATTCAAAGGTTTTTCTGCACGTTTTTAAGTGCCATTGCACAGGCCTGTGTTTGGGGTAATTTAAAGCTTTAAAATACAAAAGAGAAACCTATCTGAAATATTTTAAGATCACATCCATTAGTATGCCGGTATATATATGCTTTCCTTGATGATGGAGAAAATGAAGCTAGAATCATTCCCATTTTGCATAATATGTTTCTATATCGTTTTGTTTTTTAAAATGTTTATATTGGGTCATATTTTCAAAGTCAGTTCTGTAAAATGGGATTATTTTAGTTCAGGGTAAAAACTAGAAAAGAAATTGGTAAACAGCAGAAATTACAAAGTGGGTACGAATCCCAGCTTCATCTCTTAATCAATGTGTGATCCTGCATATCTCATTTAATCTTGTATTTCCTCACTTGTCAAAATTGCAAGTCCCTAAACCTTTCAAAATTGTCAGCCCCTCAGAGTGATTTCGTTATCACAGTATGATCTTTAAAAAAGACTCATTCATGGTTTCACTGGCTATATATAGTGTTGCTGCCTCTATTATGATAGTGTGCATTGTTATATTACACACCACAGCCACCTGTTTCTTTTCTCTCAAATGTCAACACTGCTTGAAAACCATGTCCCACTTCTAATCTCAGTCTGTCTGGATACAGACACCTTCCTGGTATCTTCAAATCATCATACACTATCTATGCTATGGTATGTGTAGTTTTATTTCTTGCTTCCCATTAGTCGCCTGTGTCCATGCTTGAGCACTTTTGCTGTCTCTGAGGCAGCTAATCTGAGTCGTTTCACTATTCTCGATTATGTGTACCTTTGTCATAAGATCTGTGCCCTGCAGTTATACTATGTCCAGTATACCTTCCATGTGGTTGTTATTGATTACATTTTGCTGCACCTATGCTTCAACACAAGTACCCTTGTCGTAGAATGCTAATGTTTCCCTTGAAATGCTACTTGTTTATTACTTTGATTACAACAAGAACGAAGTGGGTAAGGTATCTGAAATGAAGTTTACCATGCTTATTTTGATCTCTACGAGACAGTATATCAAACTATGGGTTGTTATTGTGACACAGGGTCCGGCACACTAGATTTTCTGTTGGACGGGGGCCCAGAGGTGACCGTGCCCCGGGCCCCCAAAGTGCTTAAGATGGCCCTGGTTTCACATGGTCTGTTTCTGAAATTAACACGTAAACACACCTCAACCCATACAAGGTAGATTGACCCAGTATAAACCCTGATTGGTCAGATTTAACACATCGAGACACTAAGGGCACCAGCCTACCGGCCACAATTTGAGCTCAAATCTTGTTATCCAGGTTAATTAGCAGGATGGGTTGCTATGAAGCACACTCATCTGGTGCTTTCCCTGGTTTAAAAAGGACTGTGACCACTGATACTCTTGCACCGTACCAGGAATCATGCCATCGTCAACAGCCTGTTGGTACATGCTTAGAAAATGAGGAACAAGGACAGCTGCGTATGCTTTGTAAAACTCAGCGTTAAAGCCATCCGGCCTCAGTAGTCTGCCCGCTGTGAGTGCCTTCATCGCCCTGTATACCTCCTCCTCAAGTGATGGAACTATTCAGCATCCCTCACCCTTACACACCGAACCAGTACAGTGCTACCTGGTTGAGGAACTGCTCCAGTTCCAGCTTTTGCACCCCACATTGTGATGCATATAGATTAACATAAAACTACCAAAATGCCTGACCTATATGACCAGTGCTCCAGATAAGATTTTGGAGGTGGGAGTATTTTACTCTCTATTTTTAAACTTTGAGGGTAAATGTGATTTTAAAAGAGTAAAAATGACTTTTCTCCTTTGCAAGAGAGTGAAATGTATGCAACATCCAGCCGACGTGTGCAAAAACTGTATGGAAATCATTACTATGCAGCAGCTTTCTGCATTGTGACAGAATATACCTTTCATTATTTCTGGTCATCTGACCTCTCCTGTATATATTTGAATGTTGAAATCACAAAAACCTAGCCAATTATATAGTAAAGCAAACATGAATTGTATTATATGTTTTGAGATTCGATAGCAGAATTGTCTTTCGATGTTTAATGAAAGTTGTAATTTCCTGGAGCTATTACTACCTAATGGTATGCCAGTGTTATGATACAACAGTGCAGAGAAGCAAGGACTCCATGCTAAATTCTATATCTAATCTAGTGGTCAAATGGTTATTTATATAGCTCTTTTGGCAAAGCGCTGTGCATAGAACATATTTATCACAATTACCACCAAACCAAAGTTGGTACTCCTTTATCAACCTCGAAAGGATGAAAGGCTGAGTTGAACTTGCCGGGATTCGAACCCGCAACCTACAGATCACGCACAGATTGCAGTAACAAGTGCTCAACCGGCTGAGCTATCTTATTGGCCAACATCCTTCCGAGGTTGGTTAACTTAATATCGACTGAGGTATAATAATCACAGTACCTAGATGTATGACAATCCATTCATGAAGCGCTACATAAAGTTAAATACCTATCTGGATTATCACAGGGACAGGTTTTGCTGAGTTTCTATTTGATGTACCAATGTAACTTTCATGTGGTTGTTTTTGAACGGCCCTTGCACTTCCTTGAGAGTCAGGTTTTTGATGTTGGTTTTTGATGTTTTAATTGTAGTCCTGAAGATTTGAAAGGCTAGAACACCTGTGATCAGTGTAATGACAATCACTCACCCTTGAGCAAAGTCCATGCTGCCACTGACCATTTAAAGTAATGTACCCCATTGACTGCAAGGTTGAATGGATGTAAACTAGACTGTGCATAGTCATCATTTTACACACTGTTTTTATAATTAGAATGTAAATTAAATTATAAGTGTACAAATGATCTGCCTCCGCATGATTATGCACACAGCACCAGAACTTTGAAAAATACAATTGTGGTATTGGAACTGGTTTGCTTTCACTGGAAAAAAGCATAACTTATTAAAAAATATGAATTCTCAATTGCAACTTAGTTTTCCATCTTATTAGTTATACTATCCCAAAATTCTAGGAAAACATGCACAGTGCTTCTGAAGCTGAATGGAAAGAAACCATTCCTTTTATCACAGTGTGCAGTTTATTTTTTTGAAAGGCTTCAGAGAAATACATTCTGTTTCAGAGGTGGCTTGCAATTACATCCATGTAGATAAACATCAAAAGAGGCCTTCTGGTTTTTGTCAAGTAACCTGACCTTTGCACTGCCCTCTGCTCTAAACCTGTGTGTAAATGTACCCAGGAAAATAATAAAGCTGTCGTATTTACAAGATTTTCATGTGTAAAAAGGCCTAGTACCTACCTTATCTGGAGGCCTGCCTATATCGCTATCCATGCACCTAGTCACCCCATGCATGTCCTTAATAGCCATCACAGGTGTTCTGGAGGACTCGGCTTTCGCCGCCCTTGCCAACAACCTCCCAGGACATTGACCTTCCCCATAATGCTTTGCCACCACCCACCTCTGTAAAAACGGCACTGCCTATTCGCTGATGCCTGAAACCTATCTAATTCTTCCTGCAACACTGTTCCCAAAGCCTCATCCCCGCTCTGATATATGTTGCTTGTATCTGATGGATTTTCCTGCCAGCTCCCTCCTTATCACTCGCAACATGCCCGCATCCTTCAACATACATTCCCCCTTCACTACACACTTGCACGCCTCCCTTTGTACTGCCAGGGACTGAACCGACTGCTCATTCTCCGCAAATAAATTAGTTACCAAACCGGAGATGTCCTTATGAAATACGTTATCCAAGAGGCCCTCATTCTTAAAAATTCAGGCCTGCCTGGTCACAAGTTTCCCCGTAATATCCAATTTTAGCAGCAACGGCATATGATCAAACAGGGTCCGGGACAATATCTCACATTCAACCACCCATCCTGTGGTGCTGTCAGAGATCAAAAAGTAATCGAGTCTCGACGAAAAGACTAGTGCACAGTAGACCTAAAGGTATACTCCAAGTCCTCACTGTGTAGCACCCTCCAAACATCCCTCAACAACATATTGCCCCCAGGTAACATCATCTTCTGTACTCAATCATTGCCCTTCCGCAGAGTGACCTCCACCTCACCACCACGCCCCGCCTATAGGGGAGCATGTAGCAAGTATGCCAAGAAGCTGTTGACGCCCTCCAGGGTCTGGAAGAAAACGGCACGCCCGTTGTGTTCCACCGTTAGCTTAGCTGGAAACATTGTTGCATAGTTTAGGCCCTTATCCCGGAGCCGTTTCATAATATCAATGCAAGTCCTTCGTAATGCCTGCACTTTATTGGAGAAGTCACGGGAAATTGTTATGCTGTCCCCTTTATATGTCAGGGCTCCCCTTTCCCTCACCTTATGGGGTGGGCTGGGGTGTCTGGAACCGGATGACCCTGGCTAGGAATCTGATGTGCACGTTCTACAATGAAAATGGAGGAGAAATCCTCAGAGCCCAAGGACTCCTGTATGATGGATTCCACAAGGAGGTCCATAGAATTTGGATTGGCTGACATGGGGACACCCACGCTACATAGATTATTCCTCTGAGACCTGGAATCCAGGCCATCTTGCTTATCCGCCAGTTCCTTGAGGGCCCTTTTAATCACGGTGAGATCCCTCGCCGCCGCCGATGATGCATCCTCCATAGCCGACAATCTGGTTTCAGCCAATCTTTCCCCATGCTTGTCCAGTAAGAGCTACATATGGTCGACCTTACAAGTTAAAGTGTACATTTTACTATTGAGCGACGGAATCCTTGCCTGCACCTGTGTAAACATAGCGCAAATGTCATTCAAATCATCATTTGAGAGAGTCACCCCCGACGGATTCTCACCTCCAATGGGCATTTCTGCAGCTTTGGCTTTCTTATTGTGCAACGGGGTCTCGAACTAGAGCATAGACTGCTTCCTCTTTCCCTTCGGTATGGTGGTAGCTGCAGGCCAATAGTCACAGCCAGTCAGGATTGTGGCTACTCAGGAACTGCGGCCATGCAGGCTTCCAAAATCTCTGTTCCGATTCAGCCCAGGTCACACCTCTGGGCCCTGGGGCCTCCCAGGCATGGCTGCCTGCTTCCAGGCCCCTCAGACGCTACTCAGGAAATCAGGGTGCACCTCCACCCCGATGGACAAAATCCTCAAGAGCAGGCTGCACCCAAAGTACAGTGGCGCATTGATGCCTGGGCGCACACTCCGCCTCCAGCTACACACAGTCCACCACAGTGATACATTGCCAGCCTAGATGCACGTCCCCGCTATCTCAGGCAACCACCACTCCCTCTTAGTGCAAGAGAGCTCTGGCCACCCTGCAGCCCCATCTCAGCAGCCTGGTAGGCGACTCCAAAAATGCAAGTGAAATGGCCAAAAGGGACTGCCAGGTGGGTCTGCTCCCCCAGGCCTGGTGCCTTCCACCACAGGTGCCCCCCTCCTCTGCAACCATGACACCAGTAAGCATATGCCCAGCTAAACACAAAGGCACCCAAGTTTAATCCAATGGTGACCTCACACCAAAGGGGAGCTCCACAATCAAGATGTCATCTCCCCCCAGCGGCGAGCTACGGAGTGCCTCACAGTGTGCTCTGGAGCACAGCAGGCTCCTTCCTCGGAACAGTCAGCAAGGACAGCGGATCTATTCCCTTATGCCTCTTGGCAGAGCCTCTTACACCACCTCTGCCCAGAGCACTGGGCCACCCCCGCTGGGACCTTTCTCCTGCCGCTGTCTGCATCATCCTCCAAGACGGGTGTACTGTGCCCTAAGCTCCGATCCTTCCCGCTGGTTAGTCAGAGCCCACTCTGGTTGCAGGAGGCCAACTCTTCTCCCCAGGTCCTGCAGCACAGATGCCCGTGAGCCGCGCTCACCACCCACACAGCTGCAGGTGCCAGGTATGCTACATTGCTCGGCCTTTCCGCTATGAACAACAGAGCTTCCCGGCGATTGGAGCCACCAAGTATCACAGAATCAATGCGGCATGCCCTCAAGGTGTTCCCACAGCGGATTTGTCACAGGTGCTGCAAGACTAGCTGTTGAGCAGGCAGTGCATGATGACCTAGGTAATGGGGGCCAATTCACAAGCACACTTGTGACCAGCATTAACACCTCTAATGTCTGAACAAGCCATCAAATGCCAATCACTGCTGCCCAGCCCCTAGCAACCACTGCATGGCCTGTGCCAGCCAGATCTGCTTAAGATGTGCAGGCAACACATGACCACTATTTGTGAGAGTGGAGGCTGCAGCTACAACTGATTTGGGCAGCATGCAAATCCGATAATTCAATCACGGCAGTTCCGTAATATTGCACAGGATGTCTTTCAATGCACTCCTCATAGGAAATGTATGTTATGCCTTAACAGTTGCTAGCAACACTTCTGGATGATAACCAGCCAAAATGCTTAATGAAGACACTGAAGGAGAAAACTGTGGTCCTTGAGTTACTGCTCATTGGTGAACAACATCAGCTTATACCACCACCCTCTACTTGCCAAATCTGCCTTTGTATGCCACAAAACTAGACATAGATCATACAGAATGTGATGGCACAAGCTGCCTGGTACCAGCTAATCCTCCTCCAGAAGATAAAATGCTTCCTTCTGCTCGAGGACTTCATAACCACAGTCCAGGCCCTGATAATCTCCCACATCGATGGGGGAAACATCCTCCTCACCAGTGTTATGGGGACATACCTGGCTCAAACTAGGGCTGCTGAACACACCGTGGCATGACTCAGAACAGGAAACAAGAAATGTATCCTAATTTAAGGGAGATCCACTGGCTTCAAATCCCATCTACAATAGTTAAGTCTGCATGCGTCATGTATAAGACAACCAATGCTCATGCACTTGATGCAAACCTCTGTTGCTCAGGTGGGTCATGCTCCTGCAGGAGCCAGGCCATTGCTATGCTCGAGAGGAAACTGGTATGCAGCGAAATAAAAAACAGGTCTTCCCTTAATATGCCCGTGATTTCAGAAAGACCATCTTGGGTGCATCTGGACTGTGCCAACTCTCTTGCAATTCTGGGAGGAACTCAAGACCTTACTCTTCAGTCACTACCTAGGTCCCCTGTGTACTGTAAGGACATGTATAGTATTTTGCCACCATGTATAGCATTTTGCCAAAATATAATAACATTTTTTTATTGCCAGCAGACAATAGCATTTTGCCAGTATGTAATATAGCATTTTTTTTTTTGCCAGTATAATATATAGCATTATTGGTAGTATGCAAAGTACAGGATTTACAACACAGCGAGGCCCAATTTGAAACTGCAGGTATTCAGAGCACACATAGAAGAACTTAGTGTGCTGCCAGGTTCAAATAATGAAGTGCACCATGTTTTTTTTTGGATGCTTCATGAATGGAGACTATATTATAATACATAACCGACTAACATTATTAAAATTACTAAAATACTAATTCTAAATTCTCTAACATTAAAATACAGTCTCATATGCAAAATGAGGTGAAATCCATGTTTTGGTGGCACCGGTGAGATTCATTTTTAAATGCACAATGGCGTTTTCTTCAGCTTGTGGAGAACAGAAAAAATGCAAGCTGCAGGAAGCAGAGTGAAACAGTAACTCTGAGCCTAAAGCTTTCATTGTTCTGAAAATGAGGGCTGGTACAGAGCAAATTTTTTTTACTATGATTGGTTGGAATTGTAGGCAGACAAGCCACGTCAATAAGGGGATCGATAGGAGTTTTCTTAGTAACAAGAAATGAGGAAAGCAGTTAGTTCATGCTAGGCTGAGGAGACAGACGGAGGTTCCAGGGGGTAGAGCGCTATCTGTGGAGCATAATCAGCTGGCGCTCCACACACAAGATTACGGAAGAGTTTCGCGCTGACACTGGGTCTGCATCTGTGAACACAATGAGGTTGTGCGGGGGACTTCAAAGAAGGGCCGACCTTGGTAAAATAAGTGCTAAGTGAGGTCCAGATAAAATGCGGTATATGTGTCACTAATAGTTATTACAGCGTAGGGAAGTTAAGAAATCATTGCATGTTTATTTTTTGTTATTTTCAGAATGTGGGAACATTAATCCATGTTTAAAAAAATATCTGCTTGTTCTGCTTTGTTCTCTTGTATTGCAGATGATGCTGTAATTAACCCACGGTAAGATTTGGTGACTTGTGAATAAGATACAATACAAGAAGTATTCATAAAAACCAATGGGATTTTTGTGCCATTCATGCATCTGTGAATTATTTACATAAGTGATGTATAAAGGGGAGGCTCATATAAGTGCAGTAGTGCATTTGCCAATTTACTAATGCAAGTAAAATAGCAAACAAGAGAAAGCTAGTAATAAACAGCTATAAAGCAGAGGTTTGTGTGCAGTGTGATGAATGTTTCCTTCCTTGCATGCTGAGGGGAAGGTGTCTGATCTGATACATAGATTACTGGATGTACATAAGCCAGTAATGCCTAATGGCACATAGATTACTGGATGTACATAAGCCAGTAATGCCTAATGGCACATAGATTACTGGATGTACATAAGCCAGTAATACCAGTCACAAACTATAGGTGGCGCTATGAATAAAATCATTGGGTTCTACTAAAGTGTATAAGTCTGGGGCTCTCTACAGACAACTAGAAGGCATTCTAATAGAAAGGAAAGGTTTGTTTTATGATGGGGTTATAGTATAAAAAAGAAACCATGCTCACCACTATACCACAGGAATAAAATACCGCAAAACAAGATACCACAAAAGTTACCACCAATACAAGCTAACAAGGTATGGTCACTAAAATAGTGTGATACCAAACCCAATCTAAATCTAAGACAAATTTATCACCAAATTACCGCCAATATTTTTCCAATAAGAAAATACCCCCAAATCCCGAATTTACCCCAATAAAACAAAATCTCTTACAGTACCCATATCACAACCCACTGCTATGGCAGAAATATCTTTTGCCATATATTGTAACCATCCCCTCCTCCCTGGACATGTTTGCCATATATAAAACAAATGCAAATACAAATACATGTTGGCACAGATGGCAGCCTGCGTGGTTTGCTAATTTGAAGCCAGGGACACTATTGACCAGCAAGTCAGAGCTTTGAATTGAGTGGCAGATACACGCCAGGCTAGTCCATTTGAAATCCTGGCCATAGCCAATGAACTCCTGGAAAATTGGATAAGGAAGCATGCCTATCGCTGCATTGGCAAAGCCAAGGCACATGCAACCCCAGGGGCTGTATCCCACATTACCAGCTGCAACTTCACTATTAGTCGCAGCATCCAGAATACAAATCTTGAGAACACCTGCACATTGTAACTCAGATCATCCAAGTACCCAAGTGCACATGTGACCCCTCTCTTTCTGAGGGATTCAATCATCACAACCAATGTGCCTTCATCTCGCCCTCCATTTAGTGTCTTAAGTCCCAGGCCTAGTCCATGATGGAGGCCGGCAAGGACTAAAGGCCTCAGCAGAACACCACCCAAGAGAATTGGAAAACGGAAGAGGAGATAGTTTGGACTTATGGTATCTGCTGCCAGGTGAATGTTGTGCTGTGACAGGTCGTAGAGTGTTCTGTTTTGTGTTCATGTTTACATCTTCATCTTTCGTGAAAGGACATTTGATGAAATAGGACATCTGGAGCAGACATTGAATTATTTACATAGTGATTTCGTACAAGTGGAAACAGCCCTTTCACAAGAGTGGTGTATGGAGGACAGGGTTGGCAGTGGAAGAGAGCCAGACAATACTCGGATACCTTGATGTTTTCAACCTCCTCTACTTTGACAATATTCCGAAAAGTAGGTATCTCATCTTCATTGTACTGGGAGATGTCATGGCTGCCATGCAGAAGTATGTCAACAAACTATGCAGGTAAGCAGCACTGTTGCTATGACCGACCTCAGAGTTCTTCCAACATTCTCAAATGTTTGTGTCTTACATTGCAACCATTATCCCTGGACTAAACTCAACCAACAGTGCATGTGCTTTTTAAATGGATGCCTTGCGATGAGAATGTCCAAATGATAGGTGGATATGTCTCATCAGGGAGGCTATAATTGGCATTTTTTTCTAAGCCAAAACCCTGCATGTTCTTAGTACTAGAGGTGTTTCCTCTTCGTCATCGTTTACTACAGGATCCTTCGCCCCAGGTAACATGGGCCCACAACGAAGTATAGCCATAGTAGGCACAATGTAGTATAGAAATACAATTTCCCCATCTTCTCTTTACTTTACAGTAGTGGTCTGTTAGTCCAGTGCAGATGTAGCAGCCTTGACTTGAGTAGGCCAAACATCCTTGGCACTGAGTTGCTTGTCTTGGTGTGTGCATTGGTGTATCATTCCTCTTGCTGTGTCTGTAGCTGCCAATAGGTGTCAGATGCCAGGGTAGTACATGATATCCTAAAACACCTGAAAATGGGGAAAGCATGTCATCACACATTAAAATTTCAGCAGTTATGTGTTTTGATCCTGGCACGCATGATTCACTATAATACCATGACCATCAACCCATGATATGCCTGATGTAGGAGGTATATCCTTGGTCCCTTGTACATCTTCATGACAGCTGGAAAGCTCTTGTTATGCAGGATTGGGAGCTTTTGTGTGGCTCCTGGATGGCATATACGTTTATACACAGACGTCTGGTATGCAGAGGTCTTGATGGCAGATCATTGTGACGTTCATGGCGTGACACATTTTACAATCAAAAAACACCTGTTCTGTTATCTGTAGTGGTACTGTAGTTTTGTGGGTGTAATCCAAAGCACTAACAACATCTAGCTCTGCTGTAGGAATTAGCCTGATACTGGCCTGCATACTAGGGAATGGAATATGTGTGTTGTCAAACAGTAGCAGGACCGCCAAGGCTTGTCCCAGTAAAATGGAGAATATAAGTGTAACATGCCTTGATGAATACCAGCTAAGAGCTGGGATGTGCCAGAGGCACAGAAATGTATCACGACCAACACTTCCACTAATGTGCTTAGGGGAGTCTGCAGTGCTGATGCTCAGCTAGCTTTCAATGCCATCCCGGTTGAAGCATAGGATAGACAAAATGCCAAAAGTGTAGAAGACAATGAGCTATTCTCCACCACCTGCTTCTTGCCAATGCTGCCTAATGAATTTGTTCCCATACTGAACACTGCTGACCTCTTCTGTGCTACCGCTGCACACACAAATGATCAAGTAGCTTGCATCTCACAGTTACTCTCACCTTGCCCCCTCTTTAACTTTAGAAATTCTGCTTGATGGTATACCTAGGAATCACTCCAATTATCTTCTTTTTCTAGTTAGACACGCAGTAAGATTACATTATTGACCTCCGTTAATAGTACTTCTGTCCTAGACGTAATTGCCAGAGGAAAGGTTAAAGTGAATCTCACTGTAAACACAAGGTGGGGCTTAATCGAGCAATATATATATTTTTTAGAAGCACATACACTTCTGAAATATTACCTAACTTCACAGGATGCACAATTAATTTATCTATTCCCACTCTTCAGTACTAACCAATTATAGGAGCTGGGATTTACTCTAATTCCCTATATAGGATCACTCCCCACAAGATTACTTCCCTTTTAGCTAATACTCCTATCTGGATTTCTTTTGGCTGAATCACAGACAGGTGGGCACCTCCTCTTAAGGTCTGCTTCAATTCTCTTCCTCGAAGAACAGGTGGACATCAGCCACGAAGATAGGATCAGCTTTTTTCCAGAGCCTGTCTGCTTTTTCTTCCGCTGAAGAGGGCCTGGGCCTTTAGCTACTTCAAGGCCTTGCTTTCAGGGCTCTGGCAATAATCCAAAGTGGGTCCAAAAAGAGACCAATCTATTCCATCTCCTTTTGGTTGTTATAAATCTTCCTTTCTGTCCTTCATTGAGTGAGTGAGCGAGAAGTCTGTCAGCCTCTATCCCCCTTGAGTGAGTGTGTGTTGAATCTCATGTAGAACAGTAACTATACCTTTTTGAGGTGTGTATAATTTCCCCAATATAATTGGTCGATTTATGTGATTGGAGAGTATTCCAAAAATGACATTACAGTAGACATATCCTTTTGCAGTCATTGGGCATATTAATGAAGGAGGCACTCTGATGGGAGTAACTTCTACACCCAATTTCAATCCCATTTAATGTGATTTCACATCAGGTATTTCTTGTATTAAATATTACCACCTTCTCATAATATAAATTCCACCCATATTACTACTTTGCTCATTTGTTCTCCAGATTCCTCTCTCTGGCAAAAATCAATTGATGTAATTCTCATCATAATAGCACAAACAATTACTAAGTTATAGATGTTTCCATTCCACTTACTTGTACATGCATATTCAACTTATTTTTCCATCTCATAGTAACAGGACAATCCCTGCGGATGCTAGAATATATAATTACCTGGCGTGCACCATTTCCATGTCTCAAAATACAAATTTGGCTAATTTTCATAGTTAAACTCACATTAGCAAAATCGTTTTGATAGCCCTATATAGATCGTCTCATACTGAATATTTCACAAAAAGAATCAAGTTTCTATGACGTTCTGTTCAAGAATAATGGGCAAAATAGTGAATCCCATGTTGCATTTGTTTTAATAAACAAAATATAGCTTAGCATCTTTGTTTTTCTGCCTGGTATCTGTTGTTCATGCTGTTAATGCAGGACAGAAAGGTATTTATAGCAGGGGCCTGGATATGGTAACATCCCTTGTAGTTTGCAGTTCCTGGGGATTTTAAGACTTCTATCCTGTCCCCTCAGACAGGTCCCGGGTCTGTTTGATTTTCAGTTAAACTTTATTTTTGCAGGTATCTTTCAAAATAGAACCCCTATTAGTTCATTATATTCATCTATGAATTAGGAATTATATTAGGAATTATATATATATATATATATTATGATTCATTATATTGCATCCAACATACACAGATGCGACCCATAGAAATTCTGGATGGATTTTCATTTGGGCCTCTCTGTGACTAAGTTCGGGCCCATCGTTAACTTCATGCCACTATCCTCTACACCAGTTCATCTCTGTGAGAAAGCATGGTATCTGTTTTGACATCTCATTTTGGGAGAGGAGGCACGGTCAGAAAACAAATGCCAAGAGTTCTGGCTTCCTTTAATTATGTCCCATTCACACTTTCAACTTTTAAAATGTACGTTTTCCTGACCCCCCTGATTTAACATTTTCCTCCAAAACACAGCAGCATAAAATATTCATTTTTCCTTTCTTGAAAATGTGTTTCTTTTCTCCATTTTACCAAAAGTTGAGGGTTATTTTCTGGTACTTGAAATGTTCATCGCAGGCCTTGTCAGTTAGAGTTTGAGTAGCTGAAAAACATTGGGCATTTTGTTTACGCATGTGTTTCCAAGCTGTAGTGTGCAGGCTGCACCTTAAATATTGTTTTGAAAATGATGCATTGCTCTGCACAATTTCTCATGAATCAGACTTCCTTACAAATCACCCCTTTTGCTCCTATTCCTTGCAGCAGCCAAAGGGGAAGGACAAGGGTGTTGACCTAAATGTTTTGATTTTAGTTTCAGGTTAATCCTAGAGTTTTCTTCTCTGGCATCATCACCATCCACTTGAGGGACGATGAAAGTATTTCTTTTCCAACCAGATCTTCTACACTCTCTGTTGTTGTTTTTATTCCCTGGTTGTGATCCCCTTTTCTGGTGCACAGTTCCCGATAATAATCCTTCATTAGTTGTCTAAAAGAGGGGTTGAAGGGCTGGCTTAGTGACACATAGGGACACATATTTTTATGGAACACAATGGGCCTCATTACGAGGTGGGCGGTAAGGGATTACCGGCACCGTTAAGGGCACTGGTGCCGGTAATCCCTTACCGCCCTACTACGAGGTCCCTTAGTTAAGGGACTTCAGAGCTAATAACGGTACCGCAATTTGTGGTACCGTTATTAGCACCTTCCCCCTTCCCATTGAGCCCTATGGGGGCTGAAATGGGAATGGGGAATGGCTTTTTCAATGGGGGTTTACCGGTCCCGCAAAGGTCGGAATAGACCGGTAAGTCCCCTTTGAATGGGACCGGACATGGTACCGGTATTGGAGGTAGTCAGGGCGCTAATAGCTCCATGACTACCTCCAACCTCGTAATGAGGCCTAATGCCTCTTATCATGGAATGTTTTCATTACCTATTCATTAATACTAATTTTTTCATCCATTCATTCTTTTACAATCTAAATTGTTTGCCTACCCGTTAATTCTCCTGATTACTCCTTTTGCTTTTTCTGGTCTTTCGATTTCAGTCTTTATCATTTTCTTCAGGTCTAACTTCAGATGGCTCCTCAATCATTCTCAAAGCTGGTCTAGGGTGACAGCTTTTCAGTTGATTGTCTCTCATCCCTTCAGCAGACTTCTCCTGATTGTGTTAGGCATATCAAAAGCATGTTGTAGTTGTTTCCTCAAGTTCTCAATGTACTCATGAGTAGGTGAGGCATTTATGGACGTCTGCTCCTAGCAGATGTTGAGGTCATTTAATTTCTCATCCTGCCATTCATTCAAATGAAACATCTTGGTGGCAGAAGAAGAGATGGATCGAATGGCTATCAGGATAAGCAGCAGTGGCTGTCGCAACTACGTCCAGAATCAACCACACATTTCTTCAAGATACTCACAATTGTTTTGTGGTAGCTTTCCACCCCCCACGCTTGATGCTGAGTGGTATGCGATGTGGAGTTGCATTATCGTATACCCTTTTTAGTTGTGGGACCAGGATATCCGTGAAAGCCTAATAAAACTCGACTGGAAACCCATCACTCCCTGGAGCTCTATTACTATGCATTGATTGTATAGCATGCAATATTTCCCTCTCTTCTATTGATGTTTCCAACCCCTCTTTTAACTCCCCCTCCAGTCTCGGCAGTCCCACCAGTTTCAGCGGATGTGAGGCATCCACCTCTGGGAAGGTTCCATCGGTAGAGTAAAGCTATTTATAGTAATTTTGCAACACCATTTTTTTGCGATAGAACCACGTTGCCTGCTGGGTCCTGTATTTGAGTTATCGTTACCCCGGGATTTTCCTGTTTTATGACTGTCAGTACTTCAGATTTTGGGATAAGAGTAAAACACTGACACAGTAGTAAGTTATCAACAATTAACTTTTATTAACTTTGGTTTTCTCTTTCTTTTCTTTTGTTAAAGGATACGTGTCGTTGGAGATTTCCCCAGGAGCTCAAAGGAGTCTCTTCTCTGTTTTGGGTAAGTATTACACTGTTTATATTCTCAGTTTTTTTCGTTCTTTCTCCTCTTGTACTTTCTTTATTGCAAAGTCTGTTCTCAATAATCTCTTCCTTCCTATTAGAACATTCTATTATAGTAGTCTCATCCTTTCTACACATTCTCCTGTCTCTATTCTGCATTTCACTCTTGCTTGAAGATTTGTTCTCAAGAGACTCAAAAATAAGCAGTGAGTATGTATTTTGTACCAAAGAACGTTACTTTGTTTACAGCTTCGTATCAGTTCCTGTGTGAACAAAACCTCTATCACACCCGTTCTTTTCATCTCAGTTTTTTATGTTATGCAGTACCTCCGTTTTGTCCGGCAACATAGCGTGTGCACGGAAGGTAGCTCACATACCTTTATAAAGAACGGGTTCGCCCGTAGAAGTCTCAGTTAATGCAACACCTGGGAGCAGCGTCGTAGTTTCGGGGAGACCTTGTCTTCACTAACGGTTCCTCCCTTTTGTGGGCATTGGCCCAGCCCTGATTGGCTTCTCCGGGTCTTGTCCTTCAGTAGGAGACGGGCCTGCTCCTTCCACTCCTGGGTGTCGACTACATCCTGATTGGTCCACGTAGGTCTCAGCTGGTTCCCAGCTGACAGACTTTGATTTCCATAACACAGGACGAGCGGACACACCACCTCCCTCAGAGCCGTCGCAGAAGGGGCCACTTGTGTTAAAGATGTTTCACTCTTCTCTTCATCGGCAACAAACAAATAAACATACTTTTCAACTAAGTTTCCACACTTCCTTAAGCACAACGGCGCAACGTTTTCTATAATTAAGGTATAACTCTTCTTTCTTGTCTTTCTTTTTAATGCGCCCACTCATAACGGACGTTTTCGCTCTCCTCTGATTCTGTCTCCTGGCAACAAAGAACACACGGATCAGATTAGAAGAAAGGTCCCTACCACTCCAGCTCTGTATCCTATTGGTAGAAGAACAACAGTAATCCTGTCTTGTCCCCTTCCCCATGTATTCTTATAGTCTAGCGACTATGCTCATAGAGACAGTGAAGTCTGAGCTAAAATGTGATTGTTGACCCCCCCCCCCCTGAGTGGAAGAAATTCCATAGAGCAGGGTATTTGACCCATGTTCGTTCTCAGTAGAGGGGCTCCCACACGCCTTTACAAGTTTGTAAAATTTGGTGTTTCACCGTAAGTAACCAAGGGTAATCAAGCTGTGGACCCCATGCTCACTGTGCCTTAGAGAAGCTAAGCTCCACCTCACTGAGGAGACCCAACAAGGCTGAAACACAGTTCTGGGATGGCTGATGGTACTCTTGTTCAGAGGAGAATTGCCTAGCATTTCAGTGTTGGACTGCCTTTGTGGGTGGGACAAAGACTGATATGCAAATGGACATTTCTCCTCTGTGAAGGGTGCAGTGAGCTAAAACGTGGTTGTGGACCCTCCTGAGTGGAAGAAATTCCATAGAACAGGGTATATGACCCATGTTCGTTCTCAGTAGTGGGACTGCCACAGTCCTTTTCAAGTATATATTAGGTTATGCCCTGATTCCAGAAGTGTGGCTCCAACCTTCTGGATGGGTTTAGGCAGTTCATCAATGATGGGGGAATATCCTCCTTCCCCTGGCCTTCACTACTCTTTACTGTATAGTTCCATACAAAAAAGGACGATTCCCTTCCATAGGCCTTCTCAGTCAATCTTTTACAGTTCAAAAAAGTGTGGCGGGGAGGGGTTTCTCCCTTCCCCAGACCTTTCTTAGGCTCTCTTTCAATAATCTCAATGATGTCTTGATTTTTACCAGAGGATATAACTTTCTTCCCCAGGTCTTCTCCAGTATTTTGCCAAAGTATATCTCTCTCTTTCCCTGGTATTCTCTTGATGTTTAACAAAGGATATTTATTTATTTCCCTGGACTTCTTCTGACTTTTGCCAAAGGATATCTCTCTCTCTCTCTCCTTCTGGTCTTCTCTTTTCTTCATGTGGGTCCTAGACCCCCTTCTCAGGTTTATAATGTCTTTTAATCAGGCCCGGTTCAGTATCCTGCCAGGCATTTAATCTCAATGATGTCTTGATTTTGTACCAGAGGATATGACTTTCTACCTCAGGTCTTCCCCTGACTTTTGCCAAAGCATATTTCTCTCTTTCCCTGATCTTCTCTTGACTTTTACAAAAGGATATTTCTCTTCCCATTGGTCTTCTGTTTTTGTTATCTAAGTCCCAGACCCCTTTCTCAGGTTTATAGTGTGTATTAATCTGGACCGGTTGACTATCCTGCCGGGCACTGTCTCGCATGTACATTTCTCCACTTCTCTCAACATATGGATCTCAGACCCTTATCTCTTTTCAGGTTCCTTTGGGTTGCTGTCTGACCAAGGGTATCTCTGTTTTTTATTTCTCTGCTCAGTCCCACTGGGACAAGGAAGATGATTCTGCACTTCCTCCAACCACAGCCTCTAGGGGTACCCAGCTCCTTCCCAGTCCCCCTTCACATACCATCTAACTTGTTCCGCAAGGGTTCTGGTCCTCGGCAACACCGGCAAGCTTCTCTGGCTTCCCCTCGGCTCTCGCAGTCTGTTCTAGGCTTTCAGTGGTTCTGCCACACTGGTTTCTCCCTGCATTTCAGGTATCGCCTGGACCGTTCGGGTGGCTTTCTTCTGGCTACCAGACATCAGATTTCCCAGCTTGCCAGTAATTTCAGGCTTTCATCTACTTTTTGGGACACTGACTTCATTCTCCAGGTGTCCGGGTTTGCAGCCCGTCTCCTCTGCGCGTCCATGCTGCCCAGCTCAATGCTACTCTAGGGCAGGACTGACCCTGAGGCAAGTCCTTCATCAGTTTTTATGGTGAGTCAGCTCTTGAATTTCAGATTGCTAGTATGTTTGCCTTGGTTCCGCATAGGGCTCTTCATTGCCCTGCTCGTCTTCATGTCAATACTCGTGGAGCCATCTACTCCCATACTTTCCTCACTTTTCCTCATCACAGTATTATCTATCTGATAGACAGGGCTACTATGCATGAAGTAACTAACAGAAGAAGGAGGAGATATAGAATATGGGGGTGGAGGGGTTTGAGCCCTATCCGTGGTGTATGCAGGATCATGTAGGGCAGAATGGTGGTTAATATACAGCATTCTCCCTTGATAGTCCTCCCTTCTCCCTCAGAGGGGGTCCTCTCCCATAGGATCCTCCCGCTGAGCACCAGCCCCAAGGGGACTATCGGGTAGCGGCCTCACCTCCCTGGCCCCATGGGAAGGATCCCATGGGCCAAGTGATGACACCAAGGCATTTGTCTCAGCAGACCACGGATTAAACCATTATAAAACTTCCACCCGTGGTTACATTAAAGAGGAAAGTATTTATCCACAAGCAGAGGAGGTGGGCACATTAAAAGATTAAAAATATCAAGGCTTGCTACCACATAATAGAAATACGCCAGTCACAAGGTCAAAGTTACAATTGTATTTATTAGCAAGTGGCCACTTGGTTCTCAACACCCCACAATGTGTGCAAGCAGACACCGTGAGATGAGAGACGACTGAACATTCCACAAGTACACATATTTATACAAATTCTTCACAGCTTTGGACACATCATCCAGCCCCTCTTCATATAATACATAACTTAGGGTGTGTGACCTAACTACATCACTAATTCATATTTAAACATCATTGCATAGTTTGCTGTTTTCCATCAAACAATTCACATGTTTTCCAAATACAAGACACAAGGTAACATTCCTCATTTTACTCGCTTATATTTGTCTACCATTTGTTCTTGAGCTTAAAGTCAGTTCCAAGGAGAGAAAACAAGGATTTCTGCAGAAATGCACGCTCAGCTATTCATTAGTCTACTTTACTGTTTCAACAGGGAAGGCACTGTAGGGACTGATGACATCTAAATTACTGATTAGTACAGTAATCAAGTAGCTTCAAGGTTCTTCAGTGCAGGATAAACAATCCACCTTACCAGCTTCAACATTCTTATCTAAGTTAACATCATAAAGCAGCACAAAGTTCATCTTGCTCTGTTGAAGCCGAACACACAAGTTCTGAACATGGAACAGAAAGCAGGAGGCGATCAAAATGGTTCATTCAATGCGATATTACAGTGTGATGCGAATGTGCTTAGGCCAACATTTACTATCAGGCGGTATTATAGAGAATACATTTTCACAAACCCTCCTTTTGGCCTAAGCCAAGAGCATTATTCAAATATTCAAACATTAGCATCATCCAAAGAGCACGTATCATCATCAGAACATCCTGAATCGCTATCCTCTTAACCATTGATCGCCCTTAATTCCTTCACGGTGACATCCTTTATTACCGAGGCCTTAGCAAATGTTCACGGCATATGTGTCCTAGGTTCTAGTTTACCAACCGCTTGTGTACAGGTACCCCCTATCATGGAACAAATGACAGGAAGACACTGTATGCAACAACAACAAAATAGTACAATGCCAAGGATCACCATCAGAGCTGCAAATATTTTCCAGCCCCAAGTTCGTAACAGGTCCCAGAACCATGTGCCAACCCAGCAGTCTGTATTATTCGAAATGGCATGTGTGGTGTTCATAATCATCAAGAGGGTGTTGTTATGATAACCCCCTCTATGTCGGAGGCCCCGACGACCAAGCGTATGCAAATGCGCAGATGGTGGAGACATGGTAGATAAACTTGCAGTCGGCAATAGAGTATCAAGTGGACGCAAACTTTCCAATTACCAAAATACGAGTGTCAATGTAACTACAATACAAGCTGTTATTGTGATCAGTATCCATTTGGTCCTAGGGGACCATGGCCTTTGATGGACAGGCCTATTGTCAGCAAAACGGTCAATGTTATCATTAGTACGAGCGACCTCAAACACAGGTATAGTTTCTCATTGTCCTTCAAGAAGCATAACTGTTAGGCTTTTTCTTTTCAGTTCATCCGTTGGTGGCACTTCACCACGTGGTAACAAAATAATGATAGGTCAAGTACCCTCTCCTTTGGTCCCTGTGACACTGGCAGGCTGAGTACCAAGGTAATCTTCATGAATCAAAGATTAATCATACCACAATTTAAATCATTCTAAAAAACATTTTTTCATTTATTTATATGCATCTTATGCAACAACATAAAAAAGGACTATCACAGAGTCCTACACATTTATTACTAAAAAATACCAAAATCGGTGCTAACCACTTACAATCTAACTGGTGTCAGTGACACCACACCAGACCTATCATGATGAATAAAGATAAAATAACCAGGAGAAATTCGTACACACAGGAAAAAGTGACAAAAAATTAATTATTTACATAAGTTTGTTAGTGACCAAGTTGGAAACCAAATCACTGGTTCCTTGCACATACATACATATAACAGAGTAATTTGTAGCACGGTTGTAAGATGTTAATTCATTCTATTTACCACCACTTGGTGTTTAGTCAAAAAGACAACCTAGGGTATCTGGAGACGTATTCTCCACACTACCCTTTGTTAAGAGTTTATTGTGAAAACTGAGAGATAGGAAAAAATATAATACTAATTTCCTAATATAGAGTCGACATATGTTTCGGCCGTATAGTTCATACAGAGCACTCTCTCGGTGCTGTTGAAGCTGTTGATATTGTCCATCTTCAGGACAGAGGACAGAGGACAGAGTTGTTCAAACACTTGTGTATAGGCGCGTTGCAAATGCCATATCATATGATATCAAACAATATAACAAATACTTTCCCAGGTTCTTCTATTATGATCTACAAGAAATGCTCCATGAAGAAGCTTGGCTAAAGGTAAAAATTGTGGTACATGGACTGTAGTAATTCGGCCATATCATGGACTAACCTGCAGTTGCCGCAGATTACTTCGGGACGTTGTAGGAGAAATGTCAATGGGATAATTCTAGACATCTTAGGCTCCTTTACGGATGCTTGCTTGGCCAAGTTTATTTCTTCACCGTGCCTGTAAATGTATATACTGTTGTCATACTCACATCTATTGTGAAGTGGATAAAACCATGCTCCTCAAAATGTTATGTTTAGATATATACCTTAGATGGCTGGCAAATGGCAGTCGTGCTTAAACTGTCTCCACAGGAAGCCTTTCAGGTAGTAGATACGAGTAAAAAGAGCACGTCTCACGTGGCCGCTGTTAATGACACAGTACACCAACTGCTCAAGAGAAAAGACAAAACCGAGATATCCATTGAGAACAATGTAAAGTCTCTTGTGTCTTTATACATCTATCACTATTTGGCAAAAAGTTGTCTGTTAAACAAGGCTGTATAAGTCATTTGAATTGTGTCTGTAAATCAGATTATACTGCTGTTGTGTGCCTTTGATGCAATCTATTACTCAGAAAAACTCAGACAAATCTAAACAGTCTAATAGTTTTACACAGCTTAGCCATACTTTATGCTCCCAATTCTTAAAGACACCAGTTCCTCGGCGTGCACTGAATTTTGTCAGCAAGGATGGCATTAGTGCCATTTGTCTAATGAGGGCGCAACATTGTTGTTAATCACGGTGTGGGTGGTGATTCGCTTACCTTTTAGAACGTGTTACTCGCAAGAATTCTCAGCCCAACTGCTAGCGCGTTTGTAAGGCCAGTTTAAACGTGCATTTGATGTCGGGAGTAATATGAGTGAGAGACCCGGTCACCTGGCCGAGAAATACGTGAACGTGATTGCTTTTCAAATACTACATTGCTGATGGGAAAGGTAGTTTCACATGCCACTTTCCAGTTTCACATATGCACTTGCTCACTGACATATGTATGTATGTGCAAGGAACCAGTAATTTGGTTTCCAACTTGGTCACTAACAAACTTATGTGATTAATTAATTTTTTGTCACATTTTCCTGGGTGTACGAATTTCTCCTGGTTATTTTATCTTTATTCATCATGGTAGGTCTGGTGTCACTGACCCAGTTAGAATGTAAGTGGTTAGCACAGATTTTGGTATTTTGTAGTCATAAATGTGTAGGACTCTGTGATAGTCCTTTTTTATGTTGTTGCATAAGATGCATATAAATAAATAAAAAAAATTTTTTACAATGAATTAAATTGTGGTATGATTAATCTTTGATTCATGAAGATTACCTTGGTACTCAGCCTGCCAGTGTCACAGGGACCAAAGAAGGAGGTAGTTGACCTATCATTCTTTTGTTACTAGTTTAGACTCCTGCCCAGATAGTGTCAACCACCCCGAGATCAAAAAACTGGGAGTACCCATTTTGTAAAAGACTCACTTCACCACATGGCCAATCTTGTTTGAAAGTAACTTTGCCGGTCCCTGCCTCTTATCGTATGCAGAAGAGGAATGACGAGGGACTGGCTGAACATCGGTTTCTTGTGGGTTTCTT
This sequence comes from Ambystoma mexicanum, assembly GCF_040938575.1. NCBI lineage: Eukaryota > Metazoa > Chordata > Amphibia > Caudata > Ambystomatidae > Ambystoma > Ambystoma mexicanum. Next base: position 994,904,345 of record NC_090926.1, on the reverse strand, counting down.
GTGGGTTCAGAATCCTAGCCACACTTTCCTATTCTATTACATTGATGTAATGTCAAGCCCTCAATCTAAATCTTGTTTCGTGGTCACAGATTGTACCTTGAAACACCAGGTACAGAATGGTCATCAAACAGTGCGTTGTCGCTCTCTGAAAAGGATGGAGAAGCAACGTCGGTCGATGGTGAAGAAGAAAATGAAGAAGAAGCTGCGGTCTCTCCAGGCCCCACAGGCTCAGGAAGCAATTTTGTAGCACACTCGACCTCCTTGGTATTGATCAGATCTGGCTCACTTGGAGCGTCGGAATCATCAATTTCCTTCTCATCCCCTTTATCATACGCCAAAGGAAGAGGAACTCTTTTCACATGCATTACGTGAATCCGATGTCGCTTGCCGTTCACTCGTACAGCTGTTTGCGTAGCCAAAACGATCTTCTAGGGCCCCTTCCAGTGAGGTGCAAGACAGGTGCCCCTCTCAAAATTCTTTACCAAGACCCACTCGCCAGGTCAGAGTCGGTGACCTGGACCCTCATATTATACAGGGAGGGCTGCTTGTAGCTGTTAGTGAATCAAACGCAAGTTTTGAGTCAACTGATCACAATAATGAGACAAAAGCGGATATTCAATGTCCCTCAATCATTTTGGTCTCGATGCATTCAATACATTGGCTGGTCTACCCATGACAATCTCATAGGGGGAGAGCCCCGTCTTTGACTGTGCGGTCGTCCGCATCGATAGCAAGGCTATTGGTTAAGTGTCAGGCCATTGCAGATTGCTGTGTGCACATACTTCAGCAGGTTTATGCTTCAAAATAACTACCCTTTGGTTTTGGTGTTCCCTTTCCGATGTTATGCTGTAAACATATCATACAACTCTGAACCAAGCGTTCAGCAGCTTTCTGGATATTTGCATTATGCCAGACGTGATCTAACTGTTGACAAATCTTTTTAGCTCATATGTGTGTTGGGCCATGAGCCATGGTGACTATAGCAGTGACATAGGCATTGGGCTGCATCCATCTCTGTTTCTCATTGTCCACCCAACAACCCTCATCATCTAGACCCGCTGGACCCTCAGCCCACTGTTTGATTTCTTCTGAAGTAGCTTCAGCCTGAATCTCATTTACAGTGCTAACCCCTTCCTCCGTCATGCAAGTATCGTTAACCCATCTTGCTGAATCGAGCAAATACATTTTCAAGTGCAGATCAGTAGCAGTCCGTTTGGCTATTCTGTCAGCAAAAGTGTTTCCTTTTCCTAAATGGTCCGTCACTTTCTGGTGTGCGGTGCACTTCATTATTGCTAGTTGTGTAGGAAGCGCAAGTGCTGATAGCAACCGTAGTATCAGAGTGCCATGTTGAATATTTGTTCCATGTGATGTCAAGAATCCCCTCTCAGCCCATAGTCAGTCAAAATTATGAATCCCCTGAATGCACACTGGCTATCTGTATATATGTTTACACTAAGGTCGTCTGAAATTTCACAAGCTCTAGTTAATGCAATAATCTATACAGCTTGCTTGTTTGCTCTCTACAACAGTGTTTAGCGTGGTTATCTCATAAGCAGCGCTGGATGTACCATCCAGTAGCTTATAACAGGAGCCATCACAAAATAGCTCCCCTTGTGGACTCTTTAAGGGTGTATCAGTTAAATCAATTCTGCCCTTGGTTTCTTGTTCTATAACATAAAGGAAATCATGTGACACCTTGTCACTGCATTCTGTCTCTTGTGGAGAAGGCAATAGTTCAACCGGATTCAATGAACAACATCTCTTAATTTGGATATGCGGAGCAAATAGAATCTGCATATACCTTGTTTGTTGGGCTGATGTGAGATGTTGAGTCTATGTTCTGCTTAATAGAACTTCTACGGAGTGGGGTATCATCACGGTTAAAGAGTGACCTAAAACCATACCCTCACTTTGTTTCACAGATGCAGCATCAGCAACTACAGTTCTCAAACATCTTGGAAAGCGCATGCAACGGGGTCTAATGTGGAGGAAAGATAGCCGCAATGCCTATTCTTGCCCCCATGTTCCTGTGTCAAAACAGCCAGCGCACACCCGTCACGTTCATGCACATACAAAACAAAGCCCTTTTCGTAATTTGGTGTGCCCAAAACTGGTGCTGAACACAACGCATACTTAAGCAAATCAAAAGTGTTCTGGCAATCCATGTTCCACGGTAAAAGCAAAGAAATGTCTTTCTTTGTCAGTGCCAACATAGGTTTTATCAACAGTAAAAAATTCGGAATCCACGGTCTACAACATGAAGCCTTGCCAATTAAAGCTCTAACCTCCTTCTGTGTATTTGGAACAGATATATCAGAGTTGCTTTGTATCCGTTCAGGTGTCAGCCTTATTCCCTCCTTTGACAGGAGATAGCCCAGATAGGCGACCTCCTGTTGACAATACTGACATTTCTTCAACAAAGCCTTATGCCCATGCCCTGCTAAATGGATGAGCAGCAACGCGGTGCCCTCCTTGCAAGCATCTTCAGAATCAGCAGCTAGAAGTAGATTGTCTACGTATTGCACCAACATGCACGTGGAAGGCAATTCAAGCATATCAAGCTGTTCTTTTAATGCTCTACTGTAAATACTTGGACTCTCGGTTTATCCTCTGCGGCACACAAGTGAATGTGAATGAGCATTCCCCTAGGGTGAACACAAACAAATATCTGCTGTCAGCATGCACAGGAATACTGAAGAAAGCGTTTTTCGAATCCACAACACTAAAATGCGTAGCCGTAGCTGGAATCATAGTCAGAATAGTGGTGACATCAGGCACAATTTGGGAACTGTGGAGCAACCACCTTATTAATTGCGCTCAAATCAATAAGGAAACGGAAAGGAAGCGCATTATCACCTTTCTTGTAAAGTGGCAAAATCGGGCTATTACACAAGCTCCCCAGAATTTCTTCAATCACACCTCGGTGTATGAAATCTGAAACAATATTTTTCAAGGCCTGTTCACCTTCGACCAAAATCTTATATTGCAGGATACGCAGTAATTTAACACCTGGTTTCAAAACAATTTTATCTGGCTCAACCTGTAAAATTCCAACATCATTGTCATTAACTGCCCATAAACATGAGGGAACCTTATTCAATTCAAGTTATAAAGGCATAGACAAAAATTGTGAAACAGAGGTTTGTTGGGGCGAAATCGTCAAGTATACTCCATCTGGAGAAGAATGAATTACAGCATTCAATTTCTTCAATAAATTCAATCCCAACAAATGTTCGCCACAATTTGTTGTCAACAGAAATGGACAAGTATCAGTGAATGGTCCCAGTGAAATTGGTACCGGCTGAGAGACCGGACTAACCACTGGCATACCAGAGAACCCTACAGAAATGTTACTCTGCCCTTACAGTGAAATATCTGAAACCCGCAAATTATCAATAGAACACTTCTGTGTCCCTGTATCTATTAAAAAGAGATTCTCCCTATTCCCCACCTTCATTTCAACGTGGGCACTTTCTGATCGACAGGAATAGGTATTGGTTCCAGACCCTGTTTCGGGCTGTCGTAATGGAACAGTATATCGTCAGATATAAAATCTTCAGAAAAATAGGCATTTCAAGGATTATCAAAAATATTCCCACTATTAACATTCTGTTGCTGATTATCTTGTGGTGGTGCCTGTTGGTTCTGTGCAAACTGATTTCTACCAGGACCCCCTATCCCAGGATTGCCTCTGGATTGTCTACCCATGGCGCCATACGTGCTATTCGATCTCTGCTGAAGGAACAGGCATTGTGCTCGCCAATGACCCTCTTGTCTACAGTATGCACATTGGTTTATATACAAGGGACCCAGTTGTGGCCACCCTGTGGCATAAATTGTCCTCTAGACTGTATATTCCCACCTCTAGCTCCTCTAGCTATTTGCTGCAGTAACACTCTAGGCTTCAAGTCTCCCTTCTTCTTTTCTACCTTCTCCTTCTCCGTATTAACCCTGTTTTCATAATACTGGGCCATATGCAACACTTCAGATTGTGATTTCACTTGCCATGCACTCTCAGAAGTCATAATCTGTGATTGTATTTCAGGCAACAACCCACGCACAAATTTGTCAACAAACAACCTCTTTCCTAGCTCTGTACTTAAATCTTGACCACTAAAATCTGAAAATACTTGCTCAAATCTGTTAAAATATTCTGTTGCACCCTCTGACTTCCCTTGCATGCAACCTCTAAACTTATCCCATATAATTCTCTTTTCCGGTGCCAAAGTCTTTAATTTAGTCACTATGTTATTTGGCAACAACAGTATCACCTGTGGCGGCTTCTCGCCAGCTTTCCTTTCCCCATCTGCTCATACCAAAGCATCCCATGTATCACCCATCACTTTCTGATCATCTGCAGTTCTAATTTGGTTCCATAAGTCAGCAGGAAGGATCATGGGAAACAACAAATCTATATCTCTCAATGTAAAAACAGACGAACGCAAGACAGATTCTATTTCTTTATAAAATCCTGCTGGATTTTTCCTAATGTCTGGAATTGATTGCTTAATGATATTCACTTCCTGTCTAGAAAACGGGACATGGAAAAACTGTGAGATATAATGTGCTGCAATAGTGGTCTACTTTTGGAACAAATGTCGGAGGAACCTCTCTCATTGGCAATTGTAAAGAAGGCAAATCTTGAACATCTATTAAGCAGTAAGGCCAAGTGAAGTGACAAAGAAGTCAATGCAGTATCGGGTGAGAATGCTCTTTTATAAATAACCATCAAATCTGCAGGACAACATAACTTTTTCTTCATACATTCATCCTGTAAATACTCAACCATCACCTGTAACACTTTCCTTTGCATTGCCAGAGCATACTGACTAAACGCGTCATGCACTTCAGTGGGAGAAATTGAAACATCTGAAATCCATCTAAGAGTGTCTCTTTTGCAAATGCACATTTCTTCACTCATTGGTTTCAATGGAGGAAGAAATCGCTTCTGCACATATGAAGCCTGCCGTTCATTTTCATCCATCTGATCTTTCTGTAACCGATCTAGCTCCCTTTTAAACTCAAATACCTTCACTACATGCTCATATACTTTTGCTGCAGTGTCCCTTGAGCGGGCACAGACATTCAAATCCTGCAATCCCCGTGGGACATTCATGTCTGTCAAATCACTCCATATATCAACTAAATACGTTCCCATCCATTCTATCAAAATATTCTGTTCAGGAATACCCCCTTGATCAGAATTTGCAACCAAAGTAGCTGATTCATCACCTTCTTCTATGTACTTTTCAGCCCATGTATGCAATTATTTCTTTCTCTCTTTAGTTATCGTACTACGAGTCACTATTCTTGAGGAAGCTTCCATCCCTTCAACCACTACAGGTGGCGCAGAACCACCTGGCAAAGAGAGTTCATACAAATCTTGTTCAGTAGGCGGCAGAGGAAATACTGTTTCTGGTGCAGACAGAACTATGGGAATGGCAACTGTTGGCACGGGTGCAGGTGCAGGAAGAGGAACAACAATGGGAGGAAGAGGAACAAGAACAGGAAGAGGCACATAAGGAGGCGGTGCAGTTGAATCAGTTCTACGCTCATTCAATCATTTATTAACTCATCTGATGCATGTAAATCCTGAGAGGGATATATCTTTTTCATTTCTAGTTGGAAAGCCCTGTCCATACCTCTAATGGATTCTGACTGTTTCTGCTGATCATACAACAATGCTTTCTCAGCATTCGTCATGTGTCTACGCACATGCTTTTCTCTACTTTTGAGTAGCTGCATAGCTTCCTTCCTCCAATCCCTAATGTTGGCCATGTTTCAAAGAATGTCTTTCCCTGTGGAAAAATACTGTGAAGACATAGTTAAATCATAATCTTACTTGGCGACGTTTGTATTTGCAAACACAACACCAAACAAATATCAGGACTTCTATGAATTGGGGCACGACTCACCTGATTTCAACCAACAAAGGTCAAAACGGACATCAATCGTCGTGTCTGGCGCTTTCGTCAAACAAGCCCCGACATCGGGACCCTCGTCGTGATACCCTCTAAACGCTGCCCACCGTCCAGGGATCGGGCGTGCAATACTGTGGAGGAATCGCGTCTCACTTTGCAGGGCGCCCCGACACTCTCCGATCCTGGTCCGGTGGCCTCGTCTTCATCCAAGCGATGTGGCATCAATCCTGAGGGTCCCTATTCGGGCGCCATCTGAAAGATTAAAAATATCAATGTTTACTACCACATAATAGAAATACGCCAGTCATGAGGTCAAAGTTACAATTGTATTTATTAGCAAGTGGCCACTTGGTTCTCAACACCCCACAAGGTGTGGAAGCAGACACCGTAAAATGAGAGACTATTGAACATTCCACAAGTACACATATATATACAAATTCTTCACAGCCTTGGACACATCGTCCAGCCCCTCTTCATATAATACATAACATAGGGTTTGTGACCTAACTACATAACTAATTCATATTTAAACATCATTGCATAGTTTGCTGTTTTCCATCAAACAATTCACATGTTTTCCAAATACACAAGGTAACATTCCCCATTTTATTTGCTTATATTTGTCTACCATTTGTTCTTGAGCTTAAAGTCAGTTAGTTCCAAGAAGAGAAAACAAGGATTTCTGCAGAAGAGCACGTTATGCTATTCATTATTCTACTTTACTGTTTGAACAAGGAAGGCACTGTTGGGACAGATGGCATCTAAATTACTGACTAATACAGCTTTTGTTTAGCTTCAAGGTTCTTCAGTGCAGGATAAACAATCCACCTTAGCAGCTTCAACATTCTTATCTAAGTTAACATCAGTTAACAGTTCATCTTGCTCTTTTAAAGCCGAAAACACAAGTTCTGAACATGGAAAAGAAAGCAGGAGGCGCTCAAAATGGTGGACAACTCAAAATGGCAGTGTAGTCAGCCTGTTTCAGGTTCATTCAATGCGATATTACAGTGTGATGCGAATGTGCTTAGGCCAACATTTACTATCAGGCGGTATTATAGAAAATACATTTTCACAACATGGGCCCAGGGCCAAGCAAGGCCAAGGGAACCCAATATGGAATGGGAAAATCATTATTACCTTATTACTGGTCCCATAAAAGGCAGCCAGTCTCAGACAGGAATGGAAGAGAATCGCATTCCTGAGAGATGGTGTCAGAGAGATATGGTGTCAGAGACAGAGAGAGAGAGAGAGACATCTAGAGAGAGAGAAAGAGTGAGAAAGAGAAAAGAGAGCAATAGATCATGATACACAGGGTATTACTAGTTAAACATATCTACAGTTCTGCATGCCTCTCCATTGCCTGTCTGCTGTGCTAAAAATTGACTGTCAAAGCTAGTATATGTGTCTACAAGTATGTAGTTATATGTCTACATTTTCTTGACCTGGCACAAATTTATATTAATTGGAATTACAGAAGATCCCCTTATTGAATAGCTGCCCAGAGACTACAGTTCGTCTTTGCCAGTTTGTAAAATGTTTGCTAACAAAACCTGATGTAATGTCAAAGGATTTTAATGCAGGTGTGGTTTAAAATGAAAATGACAATAGCCGTACAATCTACAGCCCTGTAGTAGTATAGTAGCGGTGAGCAACTGAGTACCAGGACAACACCTCTGAGAAGTGGGAACCCCATCAGAGAGAGATTGAAAGAAAGAGAGATGGGGAGAGAGATAACAAGAGAGAGCAGAACTGAAGAAAGATTGGAGGAGCCAAGGGAGGAGGCTAGAGCTAGGATGAGTGAAAGGAAGACGTTGGAGCAGAAGGAAAGGCATAAACACTATGAGAAGGAAGATCGGCACTACATCCATCAAAGAGTGAGAGGGGCAATGTACCCCTTTTGGAGCAAAAGAATCAGTATGGGCCCCAGTCCGAGTTTTGCTTACTTCAGCGATAAATGTTGGCTTCAAAGTGTAGGATTTAGCTACTGCTGTTGCTAAAGGTAAATCCTCCACGTCAACACCAAACAGGGGATTGGGCAGTGCAGAACAAATTGCAGAAATTCCATTAACCCCAAAACAAGTGGTGATAACGGAACTGCCACCACTGATTTACCACTATGCCAACACTATATGCTTTAAAGAGTGAGTGCAGAGCTAAAGTATCACTATATCCCTTAAAGAGAAATATGGAGTGTAGGGTTTCCCATAGATGTTACCAAGCAAGTCAGCTGTGCTATGTCTAATAATGTTTGGAGAGCAAGCTAGGGATGTATCCCCGGGATCAACAATAGCAGGAAGACAGGGTGGGTTTTAGACTATTGTTGCATGTTAAGACCACCAGCATGATCTTGGATTCTAGTGTTAAACAGCATGTAGTGGGGGGAAACCCTTTCCAGGACATCCCAGGTGCGTGGGGGGGGGGATATTGACCTAGTTGCTTTATGTGGGACAGCCAAGCCCACAAAGCCACTATGCAGGGAGACCTTTTCCCATGTCCATTGCATACCCCTGAAGACATAAGGGGTAAAATGACCAGTGGAGGCCATCTACCCATCCCATGATGTGAAACCACTGATCTTAAATCACTGCCAGGGCCTTGGAGTTGGACCCAGCAAGACAGACCACGAAGACTGGTTTTATTTCACACTGGGCTTTTGGACGCAATACCAGGGGTGTTTCTAGAGCAGGAGATAGTTTAGGTGATTTGACCTATTCTGACACACCCACCCTTGCTTTGGATTGTGTAGGAAACAGCCTGTGCGGTGCAGCTTGACGCATGAACGAACGGTGGTGACAAGTCCTTTTCTCTAGCCTTCAGCATTGATGGTGGCATGGTGCGACGAAGAGCCAGAGTGTACCAGACTTAGAGCTGCTGAGTGCCATGTTTTGAGTCATTCCAGTGCTGATTGGGGGGCAGAGCTTCATGATTTTCTGTCTTTTCTGCCTTTGGAGCCCTCCTTCCCTCCTGTTGATAGGCTTGGGTGAGTTTGGTGCAGATCTGCCCCTGTCCTTGATTTCTGACAGTAGCGACTGCATGTGGCTATACAAGGTTACAAATGAAGTGCTACCCATAATGTCCAAATTGCACATTGTCACCTGTTTGCTGGAGCGCTGATTGACTCCCTGAACCTATACTTACCTGCTCACTAGCCGTTTACCTTAGTGGTATCAGTGATATTGTGACTGTGATTCTAATGGCACTATTGGGACTCTGATTGCGCAAACTTCCTTCCTCTTGTAATCTGCAAATTGACCCATGGCCTTTACCGGCCTTTATCTACTCCTTGCCCATCTAATTTGAGGAAATGGCTCTCCTGAAAACGGGTTACTAGAGACAAAGGACCTCTTGAAGGTGCTAAAAGGGGGTGTTTATCTAAAAGATTGGCTCGTGCACAAAACCATGCCCATTTATCACAGCAAGAAACACCTAGAATTGAACAGCCGCTTCTACATTAGGTTTTAAGGAGCACAATAACTTCTGCACAGACCGGCTCTGAGGGCACAGATGTGAATGGAATGCCAGGTGAAAGTGTAGGTCATGCCAAGTAAGTTAACAGCTAAACACCTGCCACGTGTGATCCACGCCACTCCTGTGGAATCTTCCAAGGAGGCCACACTAGCAGATTCCCTCAAATCAGAACCACTGTCTACATCTACTATACCTGTCAATAACATCTTGACCACCCAGGTTTGTCCTGGTAAAACGGGTTCCGTCTTGCAGTATTCTGGAATATCTAAATCACTTAATAATTGCACTCAATCTTACTATTCTGGGTCCTATAAGGGCTCGGCTGAGTGCCCAATGGTGACAAGACTGCGCACCCAATCCGACTCACCTCCAAACCTTTCACCTAGGACCAGGATAGTCAGTTTGGGTGCAGACTCGGTTTCTGGTGCCTCCCTAATAGAGTGTGGTTCTCTTACACTGGAAGAAAGTCCAACAGACGCTTCATAATGTGCAACAAACACTGCAGTAAATCATTCCTCGCTTTCTCTAGAGGAACTCTTGGACTATTTGGCAAATTCCATAGTACAAAGCAAATCACAGGATATATCCTTTTCAACGCAAATAAAAGCTCCCACAACTTTAAATGTGCAGAATTTTCCATAGTCCCTCTGCAATTGACAAAGACTGACACTGGCCTTTGCCAGATGCCGAAGGATAATAGTTTCAATTCCCCTCACTCTAACCCCACAACTTAGACCACTGGTGACTCTAATCCTCCAAAACTGACCCCACATTAGCTATTTTCATCTTCGAGGAAATCACTTAATCTGCAATTTCTTTGGCTATAGGTGGCAATAAAGGAATTAACCAGAATGGTCACGTACTTAAGAGAAGAACGAATCCAAGATCAAATTCTACTTGGGGAAAGTGTGGTTGTGAGAAATGTTCTATTACCACTATCAGCTCTAAGCCATAATTGTTGCACACAAAAACCAGATGATCAGAGTGCCAGGAAAGCTACTGCGGCAGCTATAGCTGATGCTTTACTACCATTGAGAGGTCAGGACCTAGTGAATGAAGATGAAGATTTGAGACCTCAAACCCTCCAAACAACTAGCACAGACAGTGCTCAGTCTACGGATACAGTACCTATGGAAAGGAAAATAAGCGCCTGGCCGAAATGATAAAGGGCCAACAGTGGAATCACAAGAAAGACCAGCGTCTGTACAGGATGCTTAAAGAGCCACTATTAAATAATATATTAATTAATGAATCTTTTATTACTCGCTAAACAGCAGAGATCAGTCTTTAAGAGTGGGACTGGGATTTGAATGTCTATTGCTTGCAAGGGAAACGTGTTGCCCCTGAGCTATCCTCACGTCAGAATCTAAACCCCAATCTCTTTCTAACATGAATAGATCCTCTGATCATAAACAGCCACAGGATCCAGAGATATGGCAAGTAGTGCCTCTTTCTGGAAGATAAGATCCTTTGGCTGGCTGGAGGAAAACAAATTTAATTTGTAGCTTCAACAGGGTGTTTCGGGAAATAAAAATACTTATAAAAGAGCTTTAGTCCGGATCCTCACAGACAATATGGACCCCAAAGGGAAAATAGAAGGAAATGGGAAAGAGACTTTCCAATAGTGTGAAGAAGCATTGGGGTGGCCTCCAGGCAGGAGGTTAATCTAGGAGAGCTGCAAACAGAAGAAACATTGAACACCTGGATGCGTGACCTGTAGTGGGTGGACGGTGCAGTCTGATAACTGCGCCACATCTAGGTGAGCCCTAAGCTGTATGAAGTACAATGAACTGAACTGGAATATTATACAAGAGGCAACAGTGAGCCTGTTAAATATTTTGTGAAGTGAAAATCAGTGAAGAGGGCCCGGCTCAGGGTGAGGGAAGCCTGAGAGACCCGCCACAGAAGAGAATCCTGATAAGAGACCTGACAAGAAAAGGTATTGTAAACTTGTGTCCAGCTAATCTGAATTGCCAAGAGAATCCTAAAACTCTATGGAACTTTCTAAATCTGAGTGCTTTGAACTTGGGGAAGGAAGCCACGGAAGAGTTCAATTTTCGCCCTAACTTTACTTTTAACACTATTGAGTAGCCAAATCCCATTCACCCTGTTATTCTGTAGAAGTGAGGGCAAGCATAGGTTTTGACGCAGACAGACCTTTAGTTTTAACTGACAGACTTAGACTACCCTTAGTTTTCCTTTCGTTAGGGAACATTCCCACCTGCGAGTTAGGGCCAGTTAGGTATTTTCTCATCCTCAGCACTAAAATAATCTACTGTCTGTGTCATCTCTTGATACCATGCCTGTCTTACAGTGTCATATACAGCTGGAAATGACACAGAGCGGACAAGTGGGTTGTGATAATTTTCAAGTCTATCAACAACCCGAAAAACAGTAAAACAATGCACATAAAAAATATCAGTTAAAATGTAATCAATTATTGAAGAGTGCTTGCACCTAATGAATGTCAGATGTGATGGAACCTCTGACGCAAAGGCGCCATTCAGTTGAGTAAGACAACATCTACAGCAAGTATTTGAAATCCTTAAAGCTAGAACTGTACCTTGCAAAAACAAAGTTTTTATCTTTTAGAAGGAAAAAATGCTTATCCAAATGGTTTATTGATAAAATCAATTTTGACTTTGTAAACATATACACATATTTGGGTGTTACCTTCTCACATAATCGGTCCTGTATAGCACACAAACTGAGAATCAGGAACTTATTAAATGTAAGGTTGTGGGGACTCCTGCAGTTTTACTACAGGTGTGCTGCCCAAGTTCTTATGAAATGCACTTAGGTATTCAAAGCTAAAATCTACACTTGGGTCAGGACCCCTGGAAACACTTAAATATCTTCTCTTAAGATATATTTTGGGTCTCCCGTAATTTACTCCAGTGTGTGAAATTAGGATGGAGGCAGGTATGCCTCCCGTGGCCTCTTACTGTGCTGCTACTCCACTCAGGTATCTTGTTAAGAAATCGGATGCTGGGTTCCCAAATCATAATGCTAAAAATGCAGTAAATTAATTGTTCAAAGGGGACGCAATAAACTCCTCTGTTTGGTGGTCACATATTTCTGTGGTCTGTGTGAGATGGGATATTTCTAATCCGATGACCCAACCAAACGAGGAGTCCCTACATGATGTCCTAGCTGAATACTTTGCTGCAAGAATTACTAAAATTAGAGGCTCCCTCCTGATTTTCCTCACACTCCCTCTTAAATGTTATACTTCATCAACTCTGCCATTATCCTCTGCCTCCATCTCCCACTTTAGTCACGCTAATACTCAGTGCTATCTCTATTGATGAAGATTAAGCCCTCTTGTGCCCCACCAGACCGTCTTGGTCAATCCTATTGCCCCATAGTGGCCTCAAACCTTTCTGAACTCTTCAACCTGTCCTTTGACACTGCTTACTTTCCCTCTGTTTTCAAAACAGCCACAGTCATCCCTCTCCTAAAAAATCCAGGGGCTGACCCAAACCTACCACTTATCTGTCGCCCTATGTCTCTTCTTCTGCGCTACTCTAAAGTACTCGAAAGGGTTGTGTTTAACCGTCTTACCAATTTCTTAGACATTCACGACTTTGAGACCCCCTACAAGCAGGTTTCTGCTCCTGTCACTCCACGGAAACTGCTTTCATGAATGTGTCACACTTCATTGCCTCTGCTAAGCACTGTAACCTATCCTCTATCCTAATTCTCATTGACCTGCCAGTTGCCTTTGACACTGTCGATCACTCTGATAACCTTAATACTCTCTTTCATCTTGGGATTCGAGATCAAGCCCTTGCCTGGATTCAATCCTACCTTGCACCTCACCAATTCTCTGTCTCCTGGAGCAACAACACCTCTCAACTCATTCTAACTGTTGGTGTTCCACAAGACTTTGTCTTGGGTCCACACTTCTTTACACTCTACACTTGGGGCACTAATCACCTCCTTTGGGCTCTCGTACCAACTCTTTGCAGGCGACACCCAAATCTTCTTCTCTTTTCTTGCACTCTCCTCTGATCTCTCTATCAAAATGCCCAACTGTCTCCCTGTCATTAAATATTGGATGGCTTCGCACTCTCTGATGCTACATTCTACCGAAACAGACATACTCTTTTTCCCTGCCAAAAGCTTTCTCTCATCTCTTCCTCTGCCTATCCAGATCCCACCTGACACTCTCCCCTACTCTTCCTCAGCTAGAAACCTCAACGTCATCTAGGACCCTTCTCACACCTTCTCTAATGTCATCTCCAAAACTGGAACAGCAGCTCGCCTTAACCTCCTAAATATTATGAGAATCAGGCACTTCCTTGCTTTCAACACCGCCAAGCATCTTTTAACCACTCCTGTCTTCTCTAAACTGGACTACTGTGCCAACATCTACTTTGGTCTCCCCAACCTTGGCCTTGCCTCTAATCTGCCTCTGTATCTCACTTTCTCTGCCTCCATTCTAGCACTTCACCCATCAGGGTCACATCCCGTGCAGAGCTGGTGGTACCGCCTACCTGCACTTAAAAATGGCCAATGTTGGTTGTCCTTAATCTATGTATGTCCATATATGTATTTGCCCCAGGAGCTGCTCCATTTACTCCCCTCCACAACCTGGTCAGAATGTCCCTCAAACTCATCCCATTGTAAGAAGCTCACTGCTTCCAGTGAAATCTGATTTCTTATCTATTGTATGTTCTTTTGTGATCAATAGAGCATTGTCTGGCGGAAAAAATAACTGCCCTCCGCCTGGAAAACAGGAGCAAATTCTTCGACACCTGGGTGCCCTTCTTGGACTACGCACAGCATTTCCCATGAGTGGTGAGGAAACCACCGTCCCTCCGTTGGCTGACCAAATATGATTAGTGAAGCCCGAACTCTGGTCGGAGACCCCTATTGAACACACCCCGGGCTAGTGACACTGAGACAGGAGCATTGGTGATCAACGTACACATCCCGAAGCACACCAACCCACGCCACTGATTGGCCCGGACCCTCTGTGGACAATGACTGGCCATATCAGGATCCCCCATGACCTACAGCATCCCCTCCCGGACTGGCCCACTGGTCCTCCTGTCCTCTCCGTCCCCACTCAATGATGTATTTGGTTTGTCTTTGTTTTATATCTGCATTTGTCTTTCGGTGATCAAATTGATGCTCTTGAGATGCCTGTTGATTGACAAAATCAATAAAAAGAAAGAGCATTGTTCCTCCTGAATATAAATAAATAAATAATTAAAAGTGAGGAGAATAAAAATTGCAACAGAAGTAGATTGGTGGGAAAAAGATTGGGTCAGCGCAAATAAGGTCACTTCATTGATATTTTGGAGCCAATAAAAGACCCCTTGGTCTCTGACAAGTATTTAAATTCAACACTTTCTCCAAGGCTTAGATTTCTTTTAACTTGTATGCGATTGAATGGGCTTTCAACTGGTGATAAATCATTGACCAACAAGTCAGTACGATGTTCGTTCATCGATGTTTCGCTGCAATTTTTGGTGAAAAATGTTTGCTGAAAAAATCTTAGAAAAATATGGGGGGCATATAAGGGGTAGGGTGGGGTGGTGTATAGGGAATAAATCATAGGGGAGGGGGATAGGGAGCCCAATAAAAAAAATCAAAGATCTTCTTCGGCAAAAAATTGTCAGCAAAAAGTGCAGCGGAAAAAAAACGGCCGATGAATGAACATAGGACCAACAAGTCTAGCTCGGTGGCTATTAAGTGCTGTGATTGTGAATTTGGAGTAAGAGATGGTCTACCTCATTTTTTACTGTTATATACTAAATATGTTTTTTTCAGGAACAGACTAATTAGGCCACATTTTACTAGATTGGGAATAAAAACAAGAGGGAAAGCTTTATTGACGATTTTATCAGACCATGATGTTCCGCTTAATTATGATGATGTGGCTCGTTGTATTGATATCGACACGGCTTCCACCGGAGTCATGAATTTTCCGGCACCCGGCAATGGGGACTTGCCGGGGCATTACAGCCCCGGTGGTCCCGGTAATTCCTCATTGCCGGGTGCTGGAAAATATTACTCCCCATTCCCATTTGAGTCCCATTGGTCTCCATCGGAACAGGAGGCCGGATGCACCGGCACCATTCACGAATGGTGCCGGTGCATCGGTCGAGGTCTGCGCGCGGGTGTCATTCCACTCGCCAGGTCAGACCTGGCGGGCTGAAGGGCACCCACTCGCAGAACTCGTAGTTTGCTGGTCCGGAAACAACGGTACCAGCAAGCTTAACGGTACCGTTGTTAAAATAATGAGGCCCATTATATTGTATTGTTTATTTGTATAGCGCACCGGACCCTCAGGTAACTGGGCGCATTGCTTAAGGTACATGACATAGTTACAGATATACTGGGCCTCATTACAAGAATGGAGGTAGCCATGGAGTTATTAGCTCCATGGCTGCCTCCGTTCCGGGCTCTATTACCGGGTTCCTGCAATGGGGACTTACCGGGTTACTCTGACATAGGAGGACCCAGTAATTCCTCCTTGCAGGAACCCATCCCTATTCCCATTTGAGCCCTCATAGGGCTCAATGGGAATGGGGAGGGCGGTAATAACGGGCAGATTACATCTGGCCCGTTATTGCCTCCCTCTTCCCCTCGCGGGACACGGAAAGCACGCCTGGTTTTACCAGGCGTTCAATCCGGGTCCCGCGATGGGAAACTTGTAATCGGCGCTCCCGGAATGAAGCTTCATTACGGGAGCACCAGCCTTATAATGAGGCCCACAGACATGGTAATAAACACAAAATACAGTATAAAATAGGACATTTACAGTGAATTATAGTACAGTAAAATAGGAGATTTGCAGTGACTTATGGTACAGTGGGATTTGAACAGGTATATTGCAGGCTATAAAGAGCTGCATGCAATGAGGACCAAATACAAGATTTAGTGATTGTCTTGAGTCCTGAATAGAGGAAATGAAGGTTCAGTTCTTAAAGTTATAGGAAGAGAGTTCCACAATTTGGAGGCTAAGACTGGGAAGCTCCTGCCGCCAGATCTTTGCAGGTTGAATCTTGGAACTCTGACGCAATGCTGTTGGGCAGCTCCGGTGGGCCGGACTGTGGTTTTTGGTGAATCTGTTGGACAGATATTTAGGTGCAGAATTAGACAGGCATTTGTGGGTAAGTGTGAGACTTTTCAATGCAATTTTATTCTTAATCGTGAGCCAGCCGGCTTTACGTCTAGTTTCTGAAATGTGGTGTGACGCAGGTATATTGTGGGCAGATCTCAACACGCTGTTTTGCAATACTTGAAATGTGTCCAAGTTTTGCTTGATGTACCTAAGTAGAGTGTGTTACAATAATCCAGTTTGGATAAAATGAGTGTCCTGGGTAACGTTGAGCAGCTTGTTGTTGAGAGAAAAGGCCTGCTGGTATTTATGAGCTTGCAAGTGTATGCTGTAGCAGAGGCATTTGCATTTACTAGTATAGTCAGTGTTAAGGTGGAGTCAAGATAGACACCTAGGGCCTCATTACGACCCTGGCGGTAAGGGGTTAACGCCAGCGTTAGCTGCGCCGACCCCTTACCGCCAATTACGAGGTCCCCTAGCGCCATGGTGCTTTTAACACCTGCTTTTAGCAGGTGTTAAAATCCATGGCGCTAAGGGACCATGGAGTTAATTACGCCACCGTAATTTACGGTGGCGTAATTAACGCCTTCCCCACTCCCATTATGCCCTATGGGGCAAAAATGGGAATGGGGAAGGGTAAATGGGGATTGGGGACTTACCGCCCCGCCTAGGTCGGAATGGGGCGGTAAGTCCGCCAACCACCATGGCGTAAACGTAGTTTACGCCATGGTGGTAAAGTCACGCTCCAGGCGGTAACTTACCGCCTGGGTCGTAATGAGGCCCCTAATGTCTTAACTTCCTTAGAGACTGGAACGTTATTGGCGTCAATGTTAAAGGATGTATATCTAGAGTCCAGTTTATTCAGTTTGGCTTGGCAGCCTAAGAGAAGAGCTTCAGTCTTCTCATCATTCAGACAGAGGCCGTGTGTGGCCATCCATGCCTGAATGATGAGATATATTTTGTTTTGAATTTTAAAATCCTGGTCATAGTTCCCTGTGATGGGCAGGAGGATCGGGTGTCAGCTGCATAGTTTGTGTAGGTGACACCCAAGTAATCCAGATCATCAAACAAAGGCTTAGTAAAAATGTTGTACAGCGTGGGGGATACGCAGGACCCCTGTGGGAGTCCTCAGGTTACTGGTGCTGGATCTGCCAAAGCTGAGGGGGAGAAAACTCGCATTGACCTACTATCGAGGAATGATTGCTTCCAAGCCGTAGCTTTGTTAGAGAAGTGGGCTGAAGAGGTGAGGTGGTTGCAGAGGATTTCATGGCTTGCAAGGTCAAAAGCAGCTATTAAATCGAGCAGCAAGATGAGTGATAAGTTACCTTTGTCATTTTGGTCCTCTATTTGAGTTTTTAGGTCTAGTAAAGCAGTGTCAGTGCCATGTCTAGGCCTTATTTCAGATTGGCGAAGGCCCAGGAGATTTTTGTTTTCAAGATGAGCTTGTATTTGTATATAAGCAGCCCTATCTAGGATTTTTAACAAAAAAGGCACAGTGGTGATAGGTCTGTAATTGGTGGGGGTGTCAGGATCAAGGTTCTGTGTTTTTAGCAACTGAAGTATCTAGGCATCTTTTAGGTTGGATGGGATTGTGCTTGTTGCGAAAAAAGAGTTAATAAAGGTAGTACTAGGTGGTGCAAGGTCTTTGGCTGCGTCTATAATAATGTTATCTGGGCAAATGTCACCCTGGCAACGAGAAGGTTTGAGGCTTGAGATTATGTTTTCAACCTCTTTGATGGACATAGGGGTGAGGTTAAATTGGTTATTAGGTATAGGTGCTGAGTGGTCAAATTTAGGGGGGCAACATTGGGGGTAATGCTAGAATATTTCGATTTTTGATTGTAAGGTCGCTATTTTGCCCAGTAGTGCTGCTTGGATCTTGGTGCACCAAGCCTTATCTTTAGAGCAAGTTTCAGGTGGGGGTGTAGGAGATTCAAGCTCTCTGAGGATAGTGAACAGTTCTCTGGTGCCGGATTTGGCATTAGTGTTTCTATTATTGTATGTGTCACTTTTGGCTTGGATGATCGAAGATTTATAGAAGGTGGCAATTTTAGCATAAATATCTTTGTTGTTAGCTGCCAGATTATTTTTCCAGACAGTTTCTGCTTTTCTTATGTTGTTCCGTAGTGTTTTGAGGGTAGGGGTAAACCAAGAGTTGAGGTGAGCTTGGGGCTTGGCTTTATCCAATTTCAGGGGCACTAGAGTGTCAATGGCTTGGGTCAAGGTCGAATTGTATAGGTCTATAAATGTAGATGGATCTTCGTTGGTAGTTGGGTAGTTGAGGATGGGTTGCATGAGGGGAAGTCATTTCTCCGTTGTAATATTCTTTTTGTTTGTCGCTAATGCCTGTGGTGCTATAGGAGGTGACCGGTTTAGGCTAGTGCTAGACTGTAGCGTGAAAGAGATAAAGTGGTAATCGGTCCAGACTCAGGGTGAGTTAGTGAGAATATTAATCTCTCAATTGAGGTCAACGATCCAGTCTAGGATTCTGCCTTGATTGTGAGTTGGATTGGTAATGCGATGCAAGAAGCCTAGTTCCTTTATAGAAGAGGCAGTGGTAGCGGCAGTGCTATCATTCGCATCTAGGAAACCTAAGTTAAAGTCACCAAGGAGTAAGATTTGTGAGTGTGGTTTGGTATTTGTGGAAAGGAGTCGCGGTATGTAGTAATAGACATAGCAAGCACATCCAGACCAGCAGCAGACAAATCACTGAATAAGACCAGGAGCTACAAAACCCACACACAAAAGACAGCCTGGAGCTGCACTGGTGAGAGAAGCGGGAAGTCTGGAGCGAAAGGAGAAGCAAGGGAGGATAGATGGGAGAGTAAGATAGTGGAGAGAAAAAATAAGAGAGGTGGAAAAGAGCGGAGTACAGACTAAGGTGGAGCTGGACAAACAGATGTGTGCTTTGGGATACAAACTGAGGAGCAGGGCGAGAGAGAGAGAGAGAGAAGGAGAGAGATAAGTGAGTACTTAGAAAGGTAGAGAAATGGGATACGGATAATGGGAGTGTAAAAAGAGAGATAAAACAGAGATAGAGAGAAAGTACAAACTACAAGGGAAACGTTAGAGTGAGCAATTGGGGACACGCGGAGGGTGGGAGAGAAAAGATAGGTGGGCCTGGAGGAAATGGATAGTGACTGCAAGAGGACCGAGAAAGGGAACAAGGGACTTCCAATTCAAAAGAAAGGGCGACGAGTTAAGCGAAAGACAAGCGGAACCTAGCGAGAAATATAAGGGGGAATTCAGAGCTGAGCAGGAAGGGTTAACATAGAAAGGCGCTCTCTGATCAGTACAAGAAGCCATCACAAGCAGCCATGAAGGGAGATTAATGACGGAGCTGGGTGTCTTTGATCAATAAAAGTGATGTTTTATCAGACAGAAATGACAACTGGGGACGGTCACAATTAGTTTTTAATACCACACACCAATTGGGGGCCTAGAGGGTGCTTTAATTATTCATCCTTCAGGCGGCCGCCTACCGGCTACTAATGAGGCGGGCACCCAGCTGCTGCCAGCCTGCATCCCCGCGGAGAGTGGCAGCGAGCTGCGAGGGAGGGGGCGAGGAAGGGCTTGCGGGAGGGAGCCAATCAGCCAAACAACATAACAATGATGTAGACTGGGTACATGTCGCAGGGCTGCGCTATGCTGCCTTTACTATGGTATTTCATAGCATAAGCCCTCACCGAGAAAGCAAGGGCGTCTAGTGCCTGGCCAGCACCAGGCTCCACCCCAACGGGTGTGTTGGGCCTCTAGTGAAGAGCAACAAGTAGTATCTTTACTCTGGCATGGAGACAGATCATAGCCTCACTCTAGCGGGGAGAACACTCCCCTCGACCTGCTTCCCCCCCCCCCCCAGCTGTAAGAGGGAGTCTGCTTTAGACAACCTGCAACAAGAAAGGGTAACAGGAGTCGGGCAGCAATCCTGAGTATCTAATTAGCAGTAATGAAATAAAACCACGAGCCATAGTTGTCCTTTCCCTTCCCATCTGTTAGCCTCGAACATTTAGAGGGCAACCAATAAACAACAACGGTCACTTTATCTTGGATGGTCATATGGCGGGGCCTGCCTCCACCCCAACCCACATCCCAGCGAGCTCGGGGAGAGCCCTACAGGTGAACCTCTAGGCCAGCTGTGGGGTGCATACCTCCATCTCAGTGATAGTCATCCCAATATGCAGCAGCCCCCTTTATGGGGCTGGCCAAGAGGGTCGGGCTACATTCCGCAAGCAGTAATTACACATCCAAATGCATCTTCAAGTACTGCAGTAACCAGGCCAGACCCAGTCCACGACATACAACCTGAAGGGGGCCTTTGCAACTGGACTGGAGTGGTCACCCACCTGTGGGTCGCTATATATCGTCACACTCTTCAATTATAGTCAGCACTATATGTAACCCTAAAGGCTGTCCAGTCATAGTTTCGAAGAGATAGTTTCTACATGCAAAAGTTTCGACACAAAAGTTTCAGGTTTTATTTTTTTTCGCATAGAAAAAAGTTTGTTTTAAAAAGAAAACGGGGGGGTTGGGCGAAACCCCCATTAAAAAAATAAAAAAAATGCATTAAAAACTTTTGTTTTCGATGCTTTTGTGTTGAAACTTTTTTATGTAGACACTTTGACTGTCGAAACAGTCACTATAAACCACCCTAAAGCACAGGAGGGTGGGCATTGCTACCGCAAATAGGCAAGGTGGGAATTTTTCGTACTGAGGAATCAAGCAGCTAGCCAGTAAATCTGCTCACGATAATCCTGAGAGAGGGCTGGGAGGGTGGGCACTGCATCGCACTTACGCGCATCCTTAGGTCAAGCAATTGGTTCAATTTGAAGGAGGACTCCATCACAGCTGAATCTTCAGTTGTAGTTAGCACTTTAGGTAACCCAATAGCATATGAATGTGGCCATCACCACCACAACTAAACATATACCGGGGGTGGTAAAGTATCACTCTAGATCACTCAGAAGGTGAGGGCCCTTGTATTTATTTATTCATTGGTTCATTCGTTTGCTCGTTTACAGCCCTTAGATAGTATGCGAGAGTATATAGCGCTGTATGCACATGGATTGAATCCAGGGAGTAGACATGGTTGTTTGTGCAACTAACCCGTTTTCTCCCTTGCTCCTGCACCTTCGTCGAAGACACGGCTTCACTCCCAGACACCTCTGCACACACATACAACACAAACACTATTACACAACACCGCTGCTATAAGTATGAAGCTACCTTTCACGACCACACATTTGAACTGTAGCTTCTTACATATCTTCTTTCCACTTCGACTCAACGCCCCTGGCTAATCCTCTGGCTAATTTCATAGTATTCCTCCTCTCCGCCCATACACTTGCCATTCAGACATGGGTGACTAGCAGGGTCTTTGCCACCCTCTTTAACAGAGTATACTCGTCCTTTTTACATAGACTTCAATAATAGCCTGGCACTTAAGGGGTTAATGGCCCAAAAGCGCACACGCATTGTAGTATCTCCCATTTTCCTTTACCTGGACTTTGGTCACTCCCTATACTCCCAATACTATGTTTCCCCAGGGTTGGGGTACGAACAGCCCTGGTGAGGAGACTTGTGTCAATTCGCCTAGCGCCCAGGTAAAGTGCCTTCTTTTAAACGCCCGCTCACTCATTGCGCATGCAGCAGACTGCTCTGCACTGTTGCAGGATCATTCCCCTGATTTTGCTTTTATAACCGAGAACTGGCTTAATGAGCATCAACTCCTTCATTGGTTCATGCTGTGCCCTCTGACTATCAGATTCTCAATCTTGATAGGGCCCCCCAGGGTTGGAGGTGGTGATTGCTGTGATCTATCATTCTAGTATTCCTGCCAGATTTTGCCTTTGCAGCACCTGGTGAACATGGAAGCTTTACTAATTCGTGTTGTGATTTCTCCCTCCAGCACTCTTCGTTTTATACTGATTTACCGTCATCGTGGTCCAGACGCGCTTTTTTGTAATGCAGTATCCCAACTTGTGGCCGATCCTAGGCTTCAGTTTGGAATTCTGTTTGTGCTAAGGGATGTTAATCTTCATCCTAATGACCCCGCCGACTTATAGGCGGCTCGTCTTATTTTAGCCTTCGCGGAATTAGGCCTTATCCAACTGGTGGATGGCCCTACCCACCACTTGGGTAATACACCTGATCTTATTTTCTCCCCTCTTGCCCTTGCTACCTCATTTGCTTATCTTCCTGTTTTGTGGTCTGACCACATGATTCTGACTTTCACTGTGAAATATCTCTCCTGTCTCTGCCCCCTGATACTGTCTCGCCCCGCAAGAGGCTTTGGGGTAAAGTTAAGCACGCTGAAGCCATTCTTGCTATTGTTCACTATCGGCGAGTTGATGCCGTTTGCAACTTTCAGACTTTTGCCTGGATGCTATCCGCTGTTGCTTACTCCTTGGTACCTCTGAAAGCCTGTCAACCCTACGCTCGCCCCTCAGAGTCCTGGTTCTCTGCTGACCTGGTGGCGCTCTGCCTGGCCCGCAAGCAAGCATAGCGCAACTGCCGCTTCTCTTAATGCCGCCTCGCTCTTCGCTAGGCGACAGCTGTTTACCAGGTGGCGATTACACAAGCTAAGCGCGTGTTTTTTGCCACCAGGGTGGCAGCCTCCTACAACTCCTCTAAGGAGCTGTTCAGGGTAGCACGTTCCCTTTCCTTGCCTTGTTCCGCGTACCGGGTGGCTCCCTCCCAGAGCCTTTGTAACTCACTGTCCACATTTTTTGATGATAAAAATCACCCTTATTCGTCCAAACATTAACGCTTCTGTTACTGCTGGCCCTGTCACAGTGAGCCTTAGTCCCCCGAATGTGTCCTCTCGGGGTTGGTTTTCTTTCCTAGTCTTCTCAGATTCTGTTGTGACTTCGGCGGTGCTCGGTCTTAAATCGGCCTCACCGGCCGATTCTATACCTCTCAGCATCCTGAAAGATATCTGCCCTGGCATCTTGCATCTGCTCACGGTGGCGGTCAATGATTATCTATCATATACTCACATTCCTAGTCCCATCAAGCACGCTCTCATTCTTCCTCTCCGTAAGAAGCCAAACCTTCACTCTTCTGTCCTGGCTAATTTTCATCCTATTTCTCTTCTTTCCTTCCCAATTAAACTTTTGCAAGTCCTGGTTACACCTCTCCTCTGCTCTTTTCTTGAGGAGTCGGGCTGCATTGACCCTTTCCAGTCCGGTTTCCAGCCTGGTCATGGGCAGAACCAGTACTGGTGGCAGTGGCGGATGACCTGGCCCAGATTGTGGCACCACCGCCCTGATCCTGCTGGATTTATCCGCTGCCTTAGACACAGTCGACATGACATTCTGCTGGAGCTGCTGGCGTCGAGCGCAGTCCTGGACTGGTTTGTGTCATTTCTAACTGGTTGTACCCAGTCTCTCTCACTCCCTCCTTTTGCCTAGGTTGCTAACAGTGGTGTAGTACTGTGAGTTGCGTTCTCTGCTCCCATTGTGATTAGTCTATGGTCAGGTGCTGTTGAAAAAGACACATTTTGAGAGGTTTCTGAAATGGGAGAATTGTGGGGGCATTCCGAGTCGATATTGTGATCAAGTTGCGGAGGGTGGGTGCGTGACAAGAGAAGGAATGTTTGTTGGTTCTCTCTTTGCTGATTAGTTGCGATTCAAGCCTGTTGGTCGATTTTTCTGCGGAAGCAGTGTGTGCCACCGGATATGTAGAACTTAGCTGCCAGGTACACTGGTGTGCTACTCGTAACTTCTTTGTAGATGATACATGCAGTCTTCAACAGTATGGTGGCCTGGAGAGGAAGTGAAAATGTTGTTTGCGTAGGACGGGAGTGATTCGGTCAGATTTCTGCTCACCCGAAATATGATGTGCTGCAGCATGGTGGTTTGCTTTTGTTGGAGCCAAGTGAGCAGCTGGGAGCCCTGTCAGGAGGGCATTTCCTGCATCGATGTGCCAAACCACAAGGGCCTGCACTACGGTTCAAACGTCCTGCAGTGGAATGATGGGTTTGATTTGGTGAAGGGTGGAGATTTGGAGCCAGGCTGTTTGGGCCTTCTCGGCAATGTGTTTCTGGAAAGACAGGTTGCTGTCAATGGTTAAGCTTGAGCACAAATATGGGTTAAGGTGGAGGTAGTCAGCCGACATCCAGGTCTGGATGATGGCTATGCAATTGGGAAGACGACTGTGGACTTTCTATTCTCATGCATTACTGAGTATCGTCCGTGTATTGGTAGATGTCTATGTCAGTGGCTGTGAGGAGTGTACCCAGAGTCTTCATCTAAAGGTTGAAGATGATTGATGAGAGGATGGAGCCTTTGGGGGACCACGCAGGAGACTGGCAATCAGTTACAACACACTGTGTTTAGCTGGATGGGCTGGTGTCTGCCGAGAGGCAGGAGGTAAACTAATTCAGGACAGTGCTAGAGAATCCCATCCTGTCGGCGAGGAGGGAGAGTAGGATATGGTGGTCAACCATGTCAAATACAGCTGAAAGGTCAAGGAGGACGAGAAGGCTCGAGTCATTCTTTTCTGTGATATGGAGGGTATTATACCCCATCTTGATGGTGCCTGTTTCGATGCTACACCTGGGATGGACCCCAGACTCCCAGTCCTTTAGGACATGTAGTTGTGTAGCGACTACTTTTTTCCCAGATTCTGACAATAAATGAGAGGTTTGTAATGGATCGGTAGTTAGCCAGATTATCTGGGTCTAGTGTCGTTATTTTCAAAAGAGGTCGTCTGAGACCAGTCTTGATGGTGTCTGGGAATGAACCTTCTGTGAGGGAGGCATTAATGATGATGAGTAGTGCATTGAGCACAGGGCCCAGCTATTGTTTAATGATGGAGGCTGGGATGATATCATCAGAGTAGGATTTAGGTTTGAGAGAAGCGATTGTTTTTAAGGGGTCTGGGAGAGAGAGAGGAGATAATTCAGTCCAGAGGGGCATGTGCATGATGGAGGGTAGGGGAGGGGGGCTAATGGTGTGGGAGGTTGATTCGATAATCTGTCAAATTTTGCTTATTTTTTCAATAAAATATTTGTTGATTACATTGCATTTTTCCTGAGTTGCTTGTACCTCGGCTTTGGCTGAGGGTTTGGTACCATGCATTAATACTTCAAACGGTGCTGTGCTCCTCTTAGAGGCTGAAGCATTGGAGCTGGCGTAGTAAGCAGCATTGCCATCAGTAATCAGAATCCTAAGGTTGGCATAGAGAGATTTGCGGTTCGGGAGATCTCCAGGGTTACGTTTTTTGCGCCACTGTTGCTCTCGGGCTCTGATTGTGCATTGCTTGAGGAGAGCTTGTGGGTTGCCAAGGGGTGGATTGTTTGGTCTAAGCCTGGATGTTTTTTAAGGGGCAATGAGTGTCCACCAGATTCATAGCTGAGTTGTTGAATAATTCTAGGAGGACCAAGGCATTCCCTGTGGTGGAGAGGTCTGCAAAGTTTTCTTCCAGCAGTGTGTTTAGCCTGACCTTTGTGGGCCATGGTTGAATAGGTGATCGACAGTTGGATGGCAGTGTGGTAAAACCAGTCTAGTATGATAGGGTCTGCGCAGATGATGAGGGGGGATGATGTAAAGACTAAGTCAAGGGTGTTGAGCATGGGGGGAGCATAATGTGCTTAATGTCCATGAATCCGGTAAGTGCAAAAAGTGTGCTTCAAGTGTGATTGTTGCTGTAAGACTTAGGGATATTAAAATCTCAGAGGAGAGTAAGTTTGAGATTGCATCAGTGAAAGAGTCATTCCTGTGAGGTGGTCAGTCGATGCCAGGCACTAGTCTGGAATAAAGCATTTCTTTAATGTATGCAATGAAACTGTCCACCCAGTGTCTGGACCATGGTTCATAATTGTGCTCTTGCAATACGCTTTGACAGAGATCAGTATCTATTAAGGAGCCAGAGACATTTCTGTATGTATGGGATTTATAATGCATGAACATAGCTGGGAAGAAACAGAGCACTCTACATAGGGGACACACACAGGGGGTTAGAAATAAATAATCTGCAAAGATACTTCCAATTGGAAAATGTACTATTGTTGCATTGCCATCCTATCCCCAATCCTAGCATGCTCCCCTTCACCTTCCTGCAGCGGTGGTACCTCCTTTAGGCGATCAGGTGGTATATTCAGTTTTGTGGAGTAATTTGGAGAAATCTTAATACACATTTTATCTTGCCTGCTCTCCACTCATAAGCATCCCTGTGAAGAACCCCCACGCTGGTTTCAGCATCATTCTGAAACTAAATTTATGGAGTGCTTCAACACCAGGCGAGATGAAGTGAAAGGTGATGGATTCCTTATGAGTTAAAGGGAACCTGTACGTGAGTCATTTGAATAAGCTTGTTCTGGGAGAGGGGGTAATCGAGCTCCTTCGGATGATTTCCACCCTGCCTCCTGCCGGTATGTTGGGTGCAGTTACCTGGGGGGAGGAGGACATCAAAAACGTGGGGTAAACCATCTTTCGGTAAAGAGGGCATTGAGGTTTTTGCATGAAATAAGGTCTGCAATCTCTGCTGCATGAGCGACTGCTGAGCGAGCATTGATCAGCGTGAGAGGACGTGTCCATGTGGGTTGATGGTAGTGGATGAAGGCAAGGGCGATGTTGATGAAGTTCACTCAGGTAGCTTGACAGGGCTGCCCAGGGCACTTGGCCATTCGAACCCTAGCAAAGGTGGGGATATGCTATGCAGGAGGAGACACATGGTGATGTGCCTTGCTGTATCATGTCATGGCTTGCCAAATGTAGCTTAACTGTTTGCATCCCTCAATCTACTCACCATTGCACTTTCTACCTTATACCATACCATTATCCTCCCAGTTCTCTTACTACGATTCTTCCCACTAGGGGTAGCTCCCACTCTAACTTTGTTACTGTGTGTCATACTCTAATTGTGCCTTGTTGTGGTTCTGCTATTGAGTGTTTCACTTTAATGCTTCCCCTCTCAGATTTTTCTCATAGGTGTCCCACAGTAAATTTACCCTGCCGTGATTTTACTCCCGGCTTCTGCATTGCAATTCTGCACCCAGGTTTCCCCTGGAGTTAGTTCAGTGCACTGCTGTCTGGTCCCATATGTTTTACTCCAATGTAATTTTGGACAAAGAGCACTTTCTGCTGCTAGGAGCACCAGCCAATTCTAATGTGCCTCAGGCATTCACCTCTCAATTATCCTACCAAACAACTGAGACGAGGCAGTGGGCCATTTGCTGTGCAGTTGTGTGGGCAGTGCAACCTTTCCCCAACCTCTCCTGCACCAGCAGATTGGGCCAACATCTAAAAAGTTGCGTGTAACTCTTGGAGGTGGATCACTCGGCTTACGCATCGATGAAGAATGCAGTTAGCTGTGAGAATTAGCATGAATTGCAGGATACATTGATCATTGACACTTGCAATTCACTCTATGGCCCCCGATTTCTTCTGGGGCTATGCCTGTCCGAAGGTTGCTTGAACATCAAATCAGCCAGGGAAGACTCCGTTGGCGTGGCTGGGGCTGTTGCAGGTACCCCATTCCCTTAATCTCCCTGAGGTCAGACCGTGATCAGCACTGTTACAGGATCCCTGGACCTGGCGTGGAGGCTTGTTGCATGTGAATCCTGGCTTCTCCATTCGCCCCATTGTGGGGTTGGGAGGGCCAGGAACCACGCCGCCTCCAGGTGGCGGTGGCCTAAAACCCAACATCCCTCCCCCAGGGCAACTGGGTGTGCCGTGTGTGGCTGCCTGCTCTGGCTAGCCCCCTGGAAGACAGGGCGTGTGACTGCATCCAGCGGGGAAACTCTCCCCAGGTTGGATTTGGTGCAGATTGAGACAACGCAACCTCCATAGCTCTGGGCCCATAGCCGACTGCCTGAGCTTTGTCTCCTGACTACCAACCCAGATCAGACGTGGCAACCTGATGAATTTAAGAATATTACTAAGCAGGGAAAAGAAACTAACCAGGATTCCCTCAGTAATGGTGCGTGAAGAGGGAAGAGCCCAGCGGCGAATCCCTGTCCAGTGGCAGGAGCAGGAAATGTGATGTTCAGATGACAATCCCCAGCGTCGCTCGCTAGGCCCAATTCCTACTGATCAAGGCTCACCCTGCAGAAGGTGTTAGGCCGATAGCGTCCCCAGCATGCCGGAATCTGGTCTTCCCTCAGTCGGGTTGCTTGGGAATACAGCCCAAAGTGGGTGGTAAACTCCATGTAAGGCTAAATACTGGCATGAGACGGATAGCCAACAAGTACCGTAATGGAAATTTGGAAAGGACTTGAAAGAGAGAGTTCAAGAGGGTGTGAAACTGCCAAGAGGTAAATGGGTGGGGTCCGTGCAGACCGCCTGAAGGATTTAACATAGCGGGCAGGTCAGTCACCCGAAACAGCGGATCGCCTTGTGAGACTGATGCCCGTGTGCTCCCAGTCCCAAAGGGCACATTTCCTCCGTGGTGGTACACAGGAGTTCTGGGTTGGTCCGGAAGGCCCCGCAGGGCAAGTGGCTCTCCACTCTGGTGGAGAGTGGTACAGCCTGCTCTCAGCAGTTTTGCTGTGTCCGTGGGGCCAATGGAGATTGCTTTTGTCAAAAGTGCACATCCTTCCTGCTGTACGGATACACATGCATGGGTGCAGGTGGGCAGGGAGTACTCTTCTCCATTTCTGGTCAGCCTATGGGAAGCAGGGAAGAGAGGCTGGGCCTTAGGTGCGTATGGCGGCTTCAGCCCCACCCCTGATGAAGGGGAGCTGGCGGTTTAAGCCCTGGACCCTGGGCGATGGCTTAAAGACCCAGACTTGAATGGCAGCTGGAACACCCATGTGACCGTCCGGGCATCTGGTCAGGGCAGGTCGGCCCAGGACATCTGGCTATTCAGCTTATCCTGACTGGCATTGTGGCCGGGGCTGTCGTACCAGATGGCACAAGTCGTTGCCGGCCCGGCTGACTTCAACATTTGTCTCCAGCTGGGCTACATAAGCCCCTATTTTGTGGGGGCTTAATAGTAGATGGTAAATGTCTTCCTGTGGGGCAGCTGTGTGGTGCAGGCAGCGGACACCTCCTCCGCAATCGGACTGGTTCCCCTGGAAGGCAGCAAGCCAACCCTTGAGATGGGCAGATGGCTCCCATGTAGTTGGAGCCCAAGGCGCCTAAATGCATGGTCAGGTTTAAGGAAGCCCAGCAGCTTTTGTCCAGACAGAACCTGGGTACTGGCGGGAGTCTCAGTGAGAACAACCAAAGATCTAACCCTGCCTGGCCAGATGTATGTCTTTACTTCATCGTCATTCACTTTGACATACATTCACTTTGTTACATTTACCTCTTTATACCTTTATTTTTTCTGTCTCTCACTACTTCTAACATGCACTTTCCGTCATTACAGGGGGAGTCGCCCTAGACCCCCCTTTTTTTCTCACACATATTCTTCCCTCTAACCCCCTTGGCCCCCATCCCTAACCTTACAGCTATTCTTACCATATCCATTGCCACCTTGAGAATTTGAAGATGAAGACAAAGTCAAGGTAAGAAGAAATCAATGCATGAAGATGTAAATGGCTGACCAAGTGGATGTAGAAAAAGTAAGTGTAGACAATATTTCTTAGGCAAAGTAAAGGGGGATACTGTTCTGACGGTTCTGCACTGACCCTATCAGTTATGTGTGAGAACTCCCCATTGAAGCTTTCCTTGCCTTGGAACCGAGGGTAACGTGGGTGCTAATCACCAGATTGGGTCCGGTTACGTATGATGGAAAAATCCACTGCAGGTAGAGATTGTGTCATCTGGGTCGGCCAAGCAGAAATGTACAAGCCTAGCACAGTACTGTCCATGCCCTCAAGGCTACAGAAGTCGCAGTTAATCAATGCAACCGACTGAATACCTCTTACTGATTTTCTATTTGAACCTGATTCTGTAAAACCCTATAAATACTGAGGTTTATGCGCTGGGAGCCTCCTTTTCAAGGAAGATTGTCCATTTCTGCACAGCTTTATGGAAATAAACCTGACTCGCTGCCTGGTTGCTTATTTGATTCATTGACAGGGTTTCACCAGCACAGGGTGGTATGGCAGCATAGGGTGGTATGAAACCAAGTACATAACATACTGTGGCATGAGATAGTTTTGGGTGTTGTTTCCTCCCAATGGAACACTGCCCAAGGAGGCACAAGCACAGGGAATGTGGGGAGAGACCGTTGGGGACAGGCACAAAGCTAAGATAATTACACGCAGAATAAAATGTATTGACTTACCTGTTGTCTCTTTGCCATTACTACACTGGCAATGAGTGGACAAACCTGTCCCCACAAGCGGTGCGCTCCAGGCTAGTGAAAAACAAGATGCGGCCTGGAGAAACATCGGCCCGAATAGCCATTGGAGTGCGCACAGGTAGAGGCAAATAGTAAGGGAAAGGAATTGGACGTCCTTCAAATGCTGTCCTGTGCAGTAAGTTGTCAGCTGTTATGTCCCTTTTCAGGTGAAAGGAGCACAATACTCTGTAAAATACTGACTTTTTTTAAGGATACATAGTCTGATTTTGGGACCTTGAGCAAACAAAAGGAAAGTAAAATACCTCATAGTACCAGAGTACCTGCCTATAATTAACCAATAATTCTGATTGATTTTTTTGTCGAGATGGGTGAAGATATCCTTACCAGGGTCATTTACACCAAAGCTGTTATCCAATTATTAACATTCCTTTTAAAAGGGAAAGTTTTCCTAACGTTCTTTTGCAAAGGTGTGCAATTCAAGTCAGGTAAAATGTGTACGTTTCTCTAAGAGTTTGGGAAAGGACACCGTTTCAGCTCAGTGTACCATCTCCAAGCCAGTGGCAGGATTGAGAAGCTCAACAATGTAATCAATGACTGCATGCATTGGGCATGGGCCAATAATGCAGACTGGCAAAAGGCAATCCCTAAAAGAGTTGTGGCTCACCATTTCTCACTGCAGTCCACTACAGGGATTTCCTCTTTTGAGTTAAATATAAGAATGAAACCCAGAACAAAAGCCATATCCGTCCTGGCTACAGAGGGTGTGTATGGCCCATGCTAACTCTGAGGATCTGTCTAGCAAGATCAAGACTCGCCAAGTTTAAACTAAACCCTGTTATGACATAAGAAAGGCTGTGGGGAAGAATAGCACGCAGGTGAGTGGTCATGTGAAAGTGAAACTGCCTTCTGCCCTGAAGGAGGTGCCTACGCAAAGGTCCAAACCTCTGAGAGTGGAAAAGGTTTTCCAGAACTCTGTCTGAACTAGTGATGGGCGCATGTGGAATTTGGATAGGGTGGCCTGGTCCACACACAGTGAGCTCTCCCAGGTCACAAGGGAATCGAGTTCTGCAGTGGGAGATAAGGTGGAGAATCCTACTCCTTCAGAATGCCGGTCAGTGATCCCTAGGATGCCATCATGCAGGTCTCTCAAACCTCTGCAGCACAAAAGGGACATCATTCAAGGAGTCAATACTTCTCCAACAAAGGGGTTAAGCATGTTGTCTCCTTGTAGGTTATCTGCTACAAGCCTGGCCAAGCCTCCACTTTACCTCGAGGACTTTCTCACTCATTGTATGGCATATCACAGGGGCAACACGCTGGTCTTTGAAGCAAGACCATGCAGAGCAACAGAGGTTTGAATCCTGGATCTGCGCTTTGAAACCGAACGCAAGTACAGGAGGAGTTTGGTATGCGATAGCCTTAGGTGGGGAATTCTTGCAATGGAACACCGTTCGAGGAGGCGCAAGCACAGCGAATTCAGATAGAGCCTGTTGGGGACAGTGCTGAAGCTGGCAAAGATGTTTGTGCAAAGCTTAGGCTTTTGCAAGCAGAATAAAATGTATAAGGGATCATGTTCTTTAAATGCATAATCTGACGGCGGGAGCCGTTAGGTTTACACTGTAACATAAAGGGCTCCCCGATGCCAAATTTTAATCATTTGCACTGCCAGGTGCAAATGTAAAGGGAAAAAGGCAGCATACACACCTTTTACCCTTCACATTTCTCTCTGCATTGCGAAGTGAGTAAATGCCTCATGGCATGCTGGCATGCCAGAGAGCATTTACTTTTCATTGTTCAAATGGTAAGCGGCGCTTCCAATTCAAATAAAATCCTCCCCAACATGCTTGCATGCCGGGAAGGGTTTCATTTCAATTCTACCCTGTCTTGCATGGCAGGGAGCATGTACAATGGATCCCTATTGGGACTGCATGCTTTATGCTGGTGCCACCTATGCTGGCGCATAAAGCAGGAATACCCCATAGGCATCCATTGTACATGCTCGCTGCCATGCAAGCATGACTGGGAGAATGTACAATTGAATGAAACCCTCCCCGGCATGCAAGCATGTTTGGGAGGTTTAACTTTCAACTGGGAGCACTACTTACAATGAGTGCATGGTAAGCAGTGTTCCCAGTTGAAATTAAACCCTCCCCGACATGCAAGCCTGTCGGGGAGGGTTTCATTTGAATTGGGAGCGCTGCCTGCTATTCATGGCAAGTGTTGGCCCCAATGAAAAGCAATGGTGCATAAAGCATGCAGACCCCATAAGGATCTCCAGCATTTGCGCCGGCATGAAATCAATGCTGGCACATATGCTGGAGCATTTGTATTGCAGAGAGTAGTGGAGCAGTGGAAAAGCAAGTTGTGTCCCACACCTCTTCTCCGCCATACAAATGATTGAAGATGTGGCAATTGAAAGGCATTAAAGTCCGAATCAAGGCGTTTACGTCTTTCAATCACGTTGTGCCACAAACGAACATGAGCTCCGTTGCTTAACTCTTGTCTCCTCCTTGATATTACTACAAGTACATACATGGACCTGCAAGTATTGCTGTCTGCTGACACACTATCGTCATGTCCCTCTAAGTATACTATTTAGGGTTGCTCTTGGAACAGGGAACGTGACATACTAAGACAAGCATTTCACCAGCCCTGGCTAGTCAATTTTTACAATGGAAGGACGTAAATGTGTTTTCTCAAATTGTAAGTAACTTTGAGAACTATACCCCACTTGAGAAGATTTTTAAATAATGGGTTCAAGTGGTGCATTTTACAGCACACATTGGGCCTCATCAGGAGTCTGGCCGTATCCCAGCAGTACAGCTGCTGGGATACCGCCAGCGCAAATAGCGTTACCGCTACTCGGTCCAGCGCTATTAGTGCCGGATCACGAGAAGCGGTACAGCAGTATGTTCGCATTCTCCATTGGGTTAGTTGGACCCAATGGGGTTGGGGGGCACTATTACTGGCGGTGGTAATTGCACATGCGGTAATAGTGCCAAAATCGTCTGAAAACGGCAGTTAGAGGTAGGGATGCTTCATTACGAGTTGGCCGGTATCCCGGCTGTAACACTGCCCAACTGTAAAAGTGTTAGCACCCACCAGTCCGGTGGTATTACCGCCGGATCACAGGTTGGACGTTAACTGTAAATCCCTATTCCCCATTGCGTCCATTAGACCCAATGGGGAATGTTTTGCGCTAATACAGCGGCCGGTAATACAGGGCGCTAAATGGGATTTTCACCTCCAGAAAAAAGCTAGAGGTAAAACTCCCACTTATCACATGACTCATAATTAGGCCAACCCTTAAATGCTGTTACCGCCGCATTTAAGGCCTGCCGCCCAACTCGTGATTAGGCCCACTTTATATCGACTGCTACTCATTATATTCTTACACACCTGTAATTGCCTGCCCACCCAGGACTAAGTGGGTACTTGGGCGGATGTGTGCATTGTTTTGTGGCTCTGCAAGCTCCGCAAAGGGGGTCATTGTTCCTGGATATTGGCCCTTGTGCAGGTAGTTATTGCAGACGGACAGATTTGCAGGCTGCTTCTGCATATCGGTTAGTACATGCGCATTCTGATTTTACACATATGCACATCACATGCTGTTAATGCAGTTTTAAGGCGCTATGTTATTCCTACAGATTGGGAGCTGTGCATGCTATTCTTGCCGATCGTAGCTATGAATGCTCTCGTACTACTATAGACGTACGTTCGGTTGCTCTATAGCCCTAAACACTACCCAGGGGCTGTAGTAAAGTGCTATTGCTGAAGAAGGGACGTGGACTCTAGGAGAAAGGGAATTGGTGAGGAAACTAGGCCAGCACCAAGTACATTATGTTGCTTGGAAACCCTCTATTAGTGCTCTGGAGCTACTTCGAGGCACTCAAGGGGAAAGAAGAGATGTAGGTAGGAGGGGAGGGAGTGGCAAAGCAGGAAGGAGTGGGGGTGAGTGGGTGAGTTTTAAGAGGAAGTTGGGGAGAAATTAGGACAAATGACTAAAGGGCTCGATGCCCACAGGGGATATTAGTCAAAATGTGTAATCGCACAGAGAGGCCAAATGAAGAGATGAGTTGTTACATGAGGAGAGGGCATTTGCAGGGCTTTAGGTGGGTTGGGGCTAGCCAGGACAGAGCCCGGCACTATACAAAGGATGCTCCTGGGCAGGGGCAATACCAGGGCTCCCTCTGTCCCTCAAGCACCCTGGGATGACTTTAAGAGCCTGAGAGCGCAGAGCTCACACAGGTCACTTATGCTAGGAACGGATCAAGTGATTAACATGCTACGAAAGAAATATGTGCCAGGAAACCATTTGCCGGTGAAGCGGCCCAGCCAAAACCTGACTCACGAAGGCTAAGGCTGTCCAAATGAATAGATATGATTCATTGCAGCAATTTAACTGTTGGGGTATTAAATGAAATAAACAGACAGTCCAGTGCGTGCTCAGAAGGGTTGCAAGCTTGAGTCACTCTCACCGATATGTTATACCTATAAATGTGTCTTTATTCTTATGTTCTGAAAATGCGCTTTCATTTTATGCAAAGTACAAAGTAGTTTACATTGGTTCCATTTGTCCTCCCCTTTCTCATGGGTGATTATAGGAGGCAGTTGTGTGATGCATAAACTATAATGGTTAT
Source organism: Ambystoma mexicanum (assembly GCF_040938575.1). NCBI lineage: Eukaryota > Metazoa > Chordata > Amphibia > Caudata > Ambystomatidae > Ambystoma > Ambystoma mexicanum. The sequence continues at coordinate 994,869,045 of NC_090926.1, read as the reverse complement.
GCTGCCTAATGCCAATTGTATTGGGTGATTTCCATGGGTGCATAACGTGAGCCCCATCCTGCAACAGCATTTTTCCAATGCCTCCACCACCCCCCCACCGCCATAACCCGCAAAAGAGCTAAAAAAAGGGTAAAGCATGATGGCGACAGGGTAAAGAGGTCTGTCTCAGATCGGCAAAAGAACATTTAAAGTGATACAGCCCTTAGTTTGAGTAAACTGTTGCCTCCCCGTGGAATATGTACAAACTATGAGCCCTCTTTTGCTGCTTAATACTGTGTCAGAATCCAAAAGAAAGTGAGGCAGGAGGTTAACATCTGAAGATTATCACAGGACGGGGAGTGGAAACCCTACATTATCACTTAAGCAAAGCTATTGAGCACACTGGGCCTGCAGCAGGGGACTGGCCTACAGGGAACTCTGTAGATTTTCCTGTGGGACTCTGCACTATAGGCCCCTTTTTTGTGGGCCTCCTGCTTTTCTGCTCCTCTTACACCCTCGCCCATGCACCATGCACCCTTCATTCTCTCTTCATCCCCATATTCATTTAAAGTAAAAGTTTGTTTATAATCTTCCAGTATTGTTTACCTCAGTCTTAGCAAATGCTCATCCTCTACAGGGACAGATAAGCTTTAGACTACTAGTTGAGCCCATTTCCTTGTGGGAGTAACGTCTCCTAAAACACTACTTGAGGGGTTGGGCCAAAATGCGCGTTGAAATATGGGGTCACTTCGAATTAATTCCAAGGCCACATTTAGTTCCAGTCCACCCCTGCGGGCTGGGTCACTTATTTGCAGAATGAAGGTGCTCTACTCACTGACTGAATTGATTATACACCAAGTGAGCAAGAGATTCATTCGGAAACAGCCAATTACTTAGAAACTGAACCAGAGGGAGCTGTATTTATAGTATGCAGACAAGACCACCCGAGACAATGCTGAGTGACCCAAAATACATTTTATTTATTGTATTTGTTGATTGAGCCCAGACCCGGAGGTATCACGGCGCTAGAAAATGGTACAGTGCAGGTAAAGGAGTTACAGTCTTTGTTGCAGGCAGTACAGTACAGTGGGGTGGTTACAGTAAGGAGGCAATTGTAGGTTGCCGATAGTACATTTCAGGTGAGGTCAAACAGTAGGTTCCGGAGTATTTATTAAACAATGGAGTTTTTAGGAGTGTTCTTCTTGGGTACAGGCTGGTAGGGAGTTCCACAGGGTGGGAGCAATAATGGTGATGCTGAATCCACCAGTTCTCTTTCTGTTGAATCTGGGGGTGGCAAGTCAGGTGGAGGAGGATAAGTGCAGACTGCTTATGTTCGTTTTTTTATGATGCAATGGGTGAGGTGGGGAGCAGTGTTGCGAAGGCAGCGATGAGTGATGGACAGGATTTTGAACTCAATGCGTGCCTTAATTGGAAGCCAGTGCACTTCACATCTAGCTTGCGAGATGTGATCTGATCGTTTCGGTATCCAGTCATTGTATCGACAACCAAGCCATCTAACACCAAACCATCAAATTTTTTCCATCGAAATACCATTCCATAGAATGGCCATTTCGTTGAATAAAATTTGATGGATCCATCGAAATGTAATGTTAAGATTAGGGGTTAGATTAGGGTTAGGGTTGGGTTAGGGTTGGGGCTAGGGTTACATTAGGGTTGGGGTTGGGGCTAGGTAGCTTAAGGGTTACATTAGGGTTAAGGTTGGGGGTTAGGGTTGGGGCTAGGGTTAGATTAAGGGTTACTTTAGGGTTAGGGTTGGGGCTAGGGTTAGATTAAGGGTTACATTAGGGTTAGGGTTGGGGGTTAGGGTTGGGGCTAGCGTTAGATTAAGGGTTACATTAGGGTTAGGGTTGGGGCTAGGGTTAGATTAAGGTTTACGTTAGTGTTAGGGTGGTGGGATAGGATTGGGGCTAGGGTTAGATTAAGGGTTACATTAGGGTTAGGGTTGGGGCTAGGGTTAGATTAAGGGTTACGTTAGGGTTAGGGTTGGGGGTGGGTGTGGGGTTGGGGGGGCTGGGGGAGGAAGCCCCCCAATATACAAAAAAACATTACAAAAAATGCATTGAAGTACTATCTTTTACATGTAAAAGTGCATTTCCACTGAAACCAGACCATTTATATTTTTGGACTGGTTCAGATGGAAAGGCACTTTTCCATGTTAAAGATAAACTGTCGATGCTTTGGCATTAGATGCTTTCTTTTCAATGCTTTGGTGTGCCAACCCTTTGTTTTCGATGCAATCTCTATAAACCAATCGTTTCAGGCTCCAAACTTCCCTGAGGGCATTATTTGTGATCAGTTGTCGTGTGTCGAGGTTTTTCAGTGACAATCCAGTAAGGATAGCATTGCAGTAATCAAGTTTATTTCCAATGATGGTCCTCTCTAGGGCGAAGCAGTTGCTAGTGGTAAGGAATTTTCTGGGGAGGTTGGGGAGTTTAGTTCAACAGGCAGCAGACGAGGTGACTACCTTGACATGTGTGTACATGTTTAGCTCTGACTCGAGATAAACACCTGAGTCGAGATAAACTCCCAATGTTTTGATGTGGGTGGATACCGGGGTGATGTTCCCATTGATGCAGAATGAGGCAAAAGCAGGGTCAAGGAGTTTGAGGCGGTGCAGGGAAACGACGATCAGGAGCTCCGTTTTGTCATCATTCATATAAAGATGGTGGGTAGCCAACCAAGCCTGGATGATGCCGTGAATATGGTTATTGTTGGCGAGTTTGTGATTGCCAGTGAGTTTGAGGAGGACCTGCGTGTCGTCGGCAGCATTTGTCTATGGGATGTTGAGGATGTCCAGGTGGTCAACGAGAGGCTTTGTATATATGTACAGAGTCAGTGAGAGATACAGAGGAAAAAGACAAATTGACTACCCCTCTCTAACGTCCCATCATGGGCATCTGGCAGGTACATCGTACAGCTACTTTCATATTTAGTAGAGTATACCTCTCTTAACACATACACCTTATTTTCCACACATATATTTTTGTTTATTTACATCAATCTTTTTAAAAACATAGAAAAACATTGAATAATTTTTCAACATTTACACAATTCATACAAAGGAACTTTATGCCGTATATAATAACAATTAATCTGAATATATAGCCAAAATACATTGATATTGATCTCTTGAAAACAAACAAATATTTTTTACGTACTCTTTCCTTTTCTATAAAACCTGTTAGGGGTATCTACAATCTCTGGCATTACATCCATAGCAAGACATTATTTTGTGTTGCTTTGAGAATAGGAAACAAATTGGTGTTTCCTGACTGGTCGACATATGTTTCGGCCTCTATTGTATGTACTGCACCATCTCGAGTGCTGTCACTCTGTTCAGTGTTAGGGCCATCTTCAGGACATAATGATTTGTTCAAGGAAATCAATCCGAAACCCCATACGGTAGATCTTCTGATCTAAAAACACAAGTAAAAACTGCTTTACTTTTAAATCTCTAATTAAAACAATCTACTGTGTGAACAGCGGTGTATTAGAGGTGATGTCTCTTATATCATTCAGAGAATTCAACATGATTACTGACCTTATGTACACGTGTTAAAAGTTTGGGACGTCTGAGAAAAAGACTTTGCATGTTTTAAGACTTAACTTCAGGGACTGAAATTACAACAAATGTCTTTGCTTTAGTCGTTGTCCATAAATACTTGTTAAATTAGGTCCACGGCGTTCTGTTTGGTATGTAACACTTACCTATTAAAAGTCCAGTTGGTGACTTCAATTTGGAAACAACCCAGAATCTGGGTCGATGATTAATTCCACTTTGGGCTCTCCCTTTCGGTCACAGATGCTTCTGTTATGAGAGAGAGAAAGGAGTTTTGTTTAATGTCCTTTTCTCTTTTTGCTTCATGTTACATTTATGCATTTAAGTTTACAATGGTTTCTATTCTACCTTGTTTGTGTGGGAGCAACTCTGTCTTTAGGTTCTACCCCCGCTCAAACTGTACGCTTGCTTGTAACCATGTTAGTCCTTACAGCGTTCGATTCAACTAAACTCTTGATGGATATTACTAAGCTTGTTTGCTAACCGTGATAACAAAAGTGCTGCCGTATGTCTGCCTCCGCTGTATCACTGTGTGGCTCGTCCTCTAACACTGGAGGAAGAGTCTATTGCTCACTCCTATCGTGCGGTTTCCGGTCACATGACTGCACCAGACTATGGGCCTGATCACGACTTTGGCGGTAACGGCGGTGGTATTACCCTACCGCCGAACTCCCTGGCGCTAATAGTGCCGGATCACGAGTTTGGCGGTAATGTTAATCCCCATTCCCCATTGAACCCATTTGGGAATGTCCCATTCCCCATTGGGCTTAATGGGGAATTTTCACGCTCTTACTGCCGGCAGATTTCCTGCCAGCGGTAATAGCGCAAATTTTCGGCAGATTTCCCCCCAGCTCAGAGCTGGGGCGAAATCTGCCGAAGTCCTGATTTGGCGAACCCTTAAATCCGGCGGTCATAGTGCGACCGCTGGATTTAAGGGTTACCGCCAAAGTCGTGATGAGGTCCTATGTCACGTGATCGTGTGTGCATTCAGGGACTGAATGTGAATGTTTGTATTTACTAATATTTCTTGAATTGTTGTTCTCGCATTCTTTTAAACTTTTTTCCGGAGATAGAAAATATTATTATCTTCCTTACTTTCGTGTGGAAATCGCAAACACGTGACTACAACAACCTGTGTCATTTGGTTGTGTGTTTATTATAGGAATTGGTGAATGCGTATATTATAATTAATGTTCCTTTTCGCATTATTGCTTTTCTTCCCTCTATGGCTAGTTTCTGCCCAATACATATGTTAGCCTTATCTCGTTGGCAGCGTTTATGAACGGTTAACGCCTTCGAACGCCGTCTAAAAAAGCCTTAGCTCATTCAATTATCAATTCAAGGTGTCTCGGCTTCTGAATTGTACATCGTCACTAATTAAGTTGGTGGATTATTTAAATTGCATAGTTTCTACCGTGTTGCTTTGTATAGATAGATACTTTGGAATGCACAAGGTGGTGCTTGATGGTGGAAGAGGCTTGTGGTACTACTTTTACGTTAAAGATAGGCTATTTCAAAAGGGGATTTTTTAAATTATTTAGATGAACACGTTCCACTCGACCGACACATTGAGTCCAAATTTTACTGTGTCTAGATCGTATATCCATCTTTGCTCACATTTTTGTAAAATTAGGTCTCTATTGCCTCCTCTGGGGGATTGTTTAATGACTTGTCAAACACACCATAACATATCAGTGCATTTATGTTATTTTGATATGTAATGGGCTACCAGTGGTTTGTTGTCTATTTTATTGTGTATGCATGATTTATGCTCACAAATCCTCTGTCTAATTTGTCTTTTTGTTTTGCCAATGTAAACTAAGTCACAGGGGCATTTGATTGTGTAGACCACCCATTGGGTGAGGCAATTAGTGAGAGTGGTAAAATGGTAACTCTATTCCTCAGAAGGATACTGTCTACAAACCCAACATTTTCTGCAGCGGTGATGGCCTGTTACTGGGGGAAGACCCCACAATGGCAGTTGTAGCTGATTTTTTGTGTAGTGTCCAGGTACGTATGTACCAGGGTGTCTCTCAAGTTTTTCTGCCTTCTAAAAGCAAAACGTGGTACAGAAGGGTTGGAGTCATCTGTTTGAATCATCTGCCAATTTTTTAAGATGGTCTTTCTAAGTAAATTGCTTATCGGACTGGAAGTAGTGACACATGTTATTTTGTCCAAAGTGTTTTTCTTGAACGGCTGTAAAGCTGTGTCTCTATTGATATGTTGAGCTCTCTTGTAAGCTTGGTGTACTGTAGTGAGTGCATATCCTCTATCCTTTAACCTTGTTTTTAAAATCTTTCCATATTCTTTATATGATTTAATTTGCATACAGTTCCTGCGGATGTGCAGGAATTGTCCGTAGTCCTCTTTAAGGCTCCGAGGATGGACGCTTTTATAGTCTAACAGCATGTTTTTTTTCCGTGGGCTTCCTGTAAAGTACTGTTTCTAAACTGCCCTGATGTGTATACAAAATTTCCAAATCCAAAAAAGGTATTTTCCTTTTGTTGTGTTCTATGGTGAATTTAATGGATGGATTGCGTCCATTTAGCCATGTGTGGAATGCAGTTAGTTCCTGTTCTGTTCCTCTCCACACCATACAAATATCATCAATGTAATGGAGCCATGATATTATCTGTGAACCGAAATGATTATTTGGATGGTAGATTGAATTCGTTTCGAGGTGGTCCATGTATATGTTATCCAGGTCCGGGGCGAAAGTGGCCCCCATGCTTGTGCCTTGTAATTGGTTATAATTTTCCTTCATATAGGAATAAATTCTCAGTAGGTGCCAATCTTATGCATTTTAAAATAAATGCTGTGGGTACTTTCGTCAATGTGTTGGTTCAGTTGTTCAGATATTTGTTTAGAGTTAGTGAGAGGCAGGATACTTGTGGGACACCATAGGAGACCGGGATGGGGTCAGTTGCTTCCGCCCCGTGAAAACCCTGGAGAAATGTCCAGTCAGGTAGGATTTGATGCAGTTGGCACCTTCGAGGGAGAGGTTGAACGTGGCAGTGAGGTGGTGACAAAGGATTGTGTGGTCAACGAGATCGAAGGCTGCAGAGAGGTCGATTAGGAGGATGGCAAACTCCCCTGCATCGCGGATGTGATCGAGCTGAATCTTCACATCGAGGAGAGCTGATTTTGTGCTTTGTTTGGGTCTGAACCCTGATTGGCGGGTGCCTATTAGATTGTGGGTTTCAAGGTGGGTTTGGAGTTGTGAGTAGGCAGTGCAGTCAAGAATTTTCGTAAGGTATGGCACTGTTGTGATAGGGCGGTAGTTGGTGGGGGGTAAAGGGAGGGTTTCTCTAGGAGTAGCATGACCCAGGCTTCTTTGATAGAGCTGGATACTGTGTGGGATTCGAAGGAAGGGTTGATGAAGTTGGCAATAATCAGAGTGTTTGGGAGAATGTTCAGTTTCTGTGCTAATTCCCTTTAATCCTTCTGACCCCCAGCCCTTTGCTGGAATCTGGGACATTTTTTATTGTAACCTCCTGAGTGAGTGGGCCTTTTCCCTCTGACTAAGATTTTGTGTTCCTTATGTTTTAATGGAGTCTGGTAAACTCCATAGGCATATGCTTTTTATATAGTGACACACAGCACCCTTTGTGCAGTGCCACAGAGGAGTCTCTAAATGTTTAAATACATTTTCGTGTGTGAACTGCAGTTCCCAAGAATAGTAGGACAACTTGCGTTAATTTTTTCCTTGGTGGGTCCAGCACACAACTGGAGTGCTGGGGGGTTACATAGTAACTCTTTATCCCACTTCTCATGTAACATTTTGTTACACTAACTAACTTGAATGGCTGGTGGAATTGGTTTCTTTTTATTACCTTTTGTACAATGTATTTGCAGGCTGATTTCTCAGCTGCAGTACAACACCCATGGGTGACCATTTTACCAAAATGGCCCATGTCTTATTTTTTTTTGCCGTTTCACATTTATTAGTTACTTCTTGGCTTTTACTTTGTTGTTTAGATCAGGTTTGAGTCTATTGTGTGTTTTGCCTTTGGCGGGCTGCGCTGACCCCATTTTCCCATCGTCAGGGAAGCTCTACCAAGGACGACTTCCCTTAGGCTAGTGGGACCAACTCGACTCAAGACCTGTTTTGTTCTGTGCCAACTCTGAGTTGCTGAGACTTTCCTGGGCTGCAGTTTCCCGATAGCTGTGGTATCTGGACCACCTACGAATGCAACGTCTTCCCGAGAACAGATCCGGACAAACCTTTGTGGACATCTTCCAGAAGGAGGAATTATTTGTCCAGAGTCCCTTCACCAGAGTCCGGGACCGAGGGACCATGGAAACTCCAACCAGAGCTGTTAGTTTTTGTTTGGTCCTGAGAAAAATACTCCAAAATAACAAAGGGCCACTGAAATGGGTGGAATCCATTGTTGCAGAGTCCCTCTCGAGAGTGCGGCTGCAGAAGCCCACCAGACATCCTTTCTTTTGTCACCACGACCAAGGTCCAGGAACAAGGGTCTGCATCGCTGCATCAAGAAGGAAATCAGCTGCAACATCTGCTTCAATTCTAAGGTACTGTAGTGGTTTGGGTTTAACCACCTTTAGCCACATCTAGTGCTTCCTAGCTTGGGGAGTGCTCCTTTCTATCTTTTTGAATTACTACAATTCACGTATGCAGGCTTAACAGGCTTTTGGCAGTGCGTGTTCCGTTACAGGTTTTAATTGTTGTACACTCGTATTGCTGAGATAAAAAACTGCCTACATCCCTCTGGGAGAAAAGACTATTGTTACAGTGCTACAGTGTTCTATTGTAACACTTTTTCCCCCTCCAAACGCAATATTGTATGGTATACCATAAGTGCTTCTACTGACCTTAATTGATGTCACTCCGTGTGGTGTAAATGTTTTGCTTTGGGTATATGCATAAATAATTGTAATATCACTTGTAAAGTGTGTAAGTGTTTATTTGTCTAGTTGTCTCTACTGATTTCATTGTATTGCGCTACAGCTCACAGTACGCCTTCTAAGATAAGGTTGGCTTCTCAACGACTCTACCGACTTGTGTAGTACAGGCCTATGATAAAAGTTGGGTCACTAATACGAAGCAGATAAGTCTTGTAAATGACCACACCAGTTGGACTCTAGAAAATCTTACCTAAAACTGCTGGCAAGTGGTGGGATTGGTGTAGAGTGGACTACAGTGATTATTGGTTAGACTTGTGTTTAAGAAAACCATTTACAGGGAGCAAGAGGGTCAGCACACATCTATGGTGGGCTGGACAGATGTCGCCTGAGCAGTTAGAGGCTTTCGGGTGGACAGAGATGTTTGCAGGACCTCATGCTGTATTGTTTGGGGCAGGTAGCTGCTGCCTAAGCCACCTGCTCCCCCTTGAGTCCATGCAGGGCACACTTTGACCCCCCTTCCTAGATACTCTGCTTCCACGATTTTTAATCCACTTTGCCTACAATGATCCGTTATGGGAACTCAGGACGAACATACATACCCTTATGAAGCACTGGACAGTTGGGAGAGGAAACATGGCAGTTGGGCCTTAGAAGGTTTGATGCAGGAAATGCATTGGAGGGACAGGGCCTCCGCATCCTTGTCCTTTACTGCTTTTTATCGTGTTCTGTTGTGTTTTCCACACAGGAGTTCATGTGGGACTCCTGGCGGTGCAGCTCCCTCTTTTGGTTTTGGTGAACAGACCCATGGGATACCCTTATGGCACCCATGGGTAGGGGTGCAACCCTGTGCCCCTAGTGTATGTTTTTGGGCACCTGTGGGTGACCCACAGATCAGGGTACGGGCTGGTGGCACCTCCGTGCTGAAATGGCTGGTGCCCTTAGCGTCCTCCATTTTGGGATGCCCAGGCCCTGTCATTGGAATCGGTAGATTCCTGATGGAGACAAAATGGCCCCCATGGCCTCTTGCCTTCCATCGCCTGTTACCTTGATCTTCCTGAAGTCCCGGGAAGCCGTGCCTCTGTCCCTTCCCCCTGACTGGCTGTTGGGTGGAAGTTCCATTTATGGTAGTGTGAGGAACTGCTGACCAGACTGGCTGGAGCCTTCCCAACGACCGTATGTTGTGGGTACGCCTGTGGGTGGGCCCTGGGTGAATGGAGTGTGTGACGAATACGCATTCTATGTTGTGGGTGTCTAGTATCTGGTGGTTGACACAATGACTGAGAAAGCCCTCCCCGAAACCGGTATGAATGCAGTATGAAGTGTTGAATGGCTCGGTACTTGTCCCAATCCAAATAACTTGTTGTGAGTGTCTGGAGAGAAGTGAATGGCCTGAATGCACTGCGCGCCTCAATGACTGCCTGCCTGCTTGAATGCCCTTAGTCGTGATTGGATGCTTGAGTATGACCCAGCGGAATGAATGGGAGATCAAGAGTATATCTTGGGACCTATCGCTGCTAGGAATCGTGTTCAGAAGCTGAAGTCCACTACGACGAGTAACTGGAGTGAAGCTTGACCTTGAAGCCCTGCTGGACGAGAAGAATTGCTGTTGCTCTCCTTCACAATCTGAAAGCTGCTGTGCCTCCAAGGACTGACCCAGAGAGGACTTGGTTAGGCGCCCTCTTCCCGAGCTACAAGGGACCATCATGCACCAGCAGACCTTTGCCAAACCTCCCTGGTAGGCAGACCTTTGACAGGCTGCCAACCCGAGACGGAGACCGCCGCGGAATCACAAAGAGAAGCGCCAGGACTGTTGTCCGCCACTGTCGACGACCGCCGTCGCCGACAGGAGCCGCTGTGCTCCCGTTTTGTCTAAGAACTTCATTGATCCCAGGACACTCTCGTCCGCATCGTCGCCGCTGTATCCTGCTGGAGAAGGCATGACCGTCGACGCGCCGAGGAGCATCCGCTGGTGGGTTTCCTGCCACCCAAAGACCACAGAGACGCTGACGACTCAATGCCCTTGCTGGGCCACAGTTCTTCAAACTCTTTGTGGTCCAGAACTATCGACACCGAGGAGCCCCGCACGCCTCTTCCTTGCAGGACATTTACGCTTCCCCATCAATGAGCACCGCTGGGAACGACGCGGCCACTTCACCGTCGTAGCTCAACCTGTTCTCCGTCGGACGTTGGACGACCCGCACCTCCTGCCTTAAAGGGAGGGCACTCAAGAAGGGCCGTCGATTCCCCGACAAGGAACGCTACAACGCCAGGTACTTTGGGGGTTGCAGAACTATTGGGAAGTCTAGTGTTAACAATATATGGACTGGGTTTGCATCTTTATTCTACAGGTTGCCCAGGTGGGGAGATCGCCACACAGAGCTGTGTTTAACGGTAGTGACCAGTATTCTGCCAATTGTTCAACCATCTTGCTTTCCTTCCTCTCTCTACTGCTGGTATCCTCTTTATTGTTCTGTGTGACATTTTACCGTATATCTGATGCTCTTTAATGAGATCTAATAATCATTGTGGTACCACTTTAGAACTGTATATATTTACCATTGTTGATTTTCTGAGCACACAGTGCGTTATCGTGATATTGTATATACCTTTGAATATTAATCATATAAAGACTGTGTTTTAACCAATACAGTGTGTGGACATTCCTTTGTGGGTGCTTGGGGACTACAATGTACTTAAGAACCAGCCTGCATCACCTCCTGAGAAGCTAGGCATTGATTGCTCGACCATAGCTACCAAATAGAGAATCTTGGCTGGGGTCCTCCGTGCCTCTCCTCTACCATATAGAGAGCGGAAGTACAGACACCCCCCACCGGCATCTTTACAGAAGGTCAGATAAATAATACAAGAACCTTATACTCCCTACCCTTGCCGGCAGGGCTCCTGACAAGATTTTGAAATATGAGTATTTTTCTCCATAGATTTTTAAGTTGTGAGTAAAACAAATTTTAGTGAGCATTTTTTATGAGTAAAATATAGCAAAACTGTAAAACCAATATTTTGTTGTAAATCCGACTTCTGTGCAGCTAATACTAGTTCAAGCAAATTAAAAGTTGCATTTTTCCTTAAAATCGCTCTTCATGCCAGGAAAGAATAGTAATAAAAGATGTTTCCTTTAACAGCGCTTTGCTGATTCTACTCAGCCAAACATATTTCTGGAACTTTGTGGGAGGAAGCAGAAGGCAGCATCCATCCTCTCTATTCGTTTTTTCCAATTTTTGTTGGAAGTATTTTTACTCATTTTTTTAATGTTGGGAGTATTTGACTGTTGCTAGGGAGTGCAAGTGCCTGGTATGCCGCTTATCTGTAGGGCTGCCTAACCCCTTTTAACGAGCACAGCTGCTGTACTAGTTCAACTGGGAACTCTGCAGGCCATTGAGCTCTGAGGCGCACCCCCATTTGAGGCAAATAAATACAGCATATTTCTGTACATAAATTAACAACGTATCAAGGTTGAGAGGCCATATGTGGAACTACATTCAAGCGCTCCCCAAGAAGTGTAACCTAACCCACAACATCCATTTGCTGGCGGTGGAAAAAGACAGCGCAAACAAAACACCCTCTGGGCCTTTTCGGGCAATTTCAGACTCGGTGGCAGGCTGCAAAAGAGAGGTAGCACTCAGACAGCCAGGGGTGGACTGGGAACTAAAAGATGCCCTGGAAATAATTACTGGGGACCAAAAGAGGCCCTGGAAATAATTACTGGGGACCAAAAGAGGCCCTGGAAATAATGTTTAAAGTGGCCCCATTTGACACATATTCAGCAAGCTCAATGCTTTTCCTATTGGAAAATTTGGAAATACCACACAAAATAGTCCCGGGGTGCAGAGGCCCACCGGGAAATCTCCAGAGTTTCCTATAGGCCAGTCCACCCTTGCAGACAGCTGCAGTAAGCAGAGGATGCATCAGTCCAGCGACTGGTCTGTGCTGATCACACTGCTCTATGTGCGGGATAGCGGGATCTCTGGGCGCATGCGCCACAGACAAACACTGTACGTAGGAGGATGATCGGCAGTCTCTTAGGTGGGAGGAGAACTCGAGAGGGGGCCATTAAGGGTCCCAGAACAATATCTGGAACTGGGCCTAACAAAGGAGGGCAATTTTCTTACCTGAAATGAAAGGAAGGCAGTCAAATTGATTTTAAATGGTATGTAAAATATAATCAATGTACAGTCAAACAAATAAAGATGTTCTAATATAAAATCGAAATCCAATCAAATTAGGTCAATACAAGTTCTAATCCCTAAGTTCATTTGAAGGAAATCCTTCATTCGTATTGTAATTGGAATTGTTTATCTGTAAAGCGCTTATACACAAGTGAAGTGCTTCAAAGCGGGAAGGGAACAAGGAAATACTTAGTCCTTGAATTTTCGAATGATTTAACAAAAAATAACTAGCATACTAAGCCAGAGGCATTTCTATTAGTGCAGGTGCATGACAGGACTGAAAGAGAGAAGGTAGGGTGGAGGGGGAAAGATCTTACAATCAATAAACTACGGTACTATGCCTAACGGCTTGTCAGAATAGTGTAAATGCATGACAGAGGGTGGGGGAGGACGGAAAAGGACATACAGGGCAATAAACTACCATATGAGGCCTGGCAAAACTCTGATTGAATTGGTGGTTGGTCATCACAAAAAGCGCATATGCACAAGTATATCAGTCACAACCAAGCTAGCGAGGGTACAGGGCAGACAATCTTGCTAGGCCTAGCACATTCAAGGCCGTGCATGTGCACAGACAGGAAGTGCGCGGGAGGAGGGGCACAAGTGCGCAGGGTCCAGCAGGAGCCTGGGTTAAGTGCAGAGTGGTGGCCCCTCTCATGGAACCTATTCCGAGTGCAGTAGTGCCAGGTGACCAACCAGCGAGCTGAACACGTTGGAAAATAGAAAGGAGGAGTGAAGCTGGAGAGAAGTGAAAGGAGGTTAGCAGGGGAGAGGGAACGAGGAAGAGAAGAGGAAGGTCTTGAGGAGTTTCCGGAACTTAAGGAGGTCTGTCTCAAGGCAGAGAGAGGCAGAGGGGCTTTTCCAGAGGTAGGGCACCTGCAAATGACAAGGATCTATCCCCAGATCTCTGTTTGGAAAAGCAGCTCATGCACAGAGTTGGAGGAGGCCGAGCGGAGGGCTCTAGAAGGAGAATATTTAGTAGAGTGTGTAGGCACCGGCCCCAGAAAGCCTTGTGGACTATGCAGAGAGTCTTCAACTTGAGCCTAGCAGCGCCGGGGAGCCAGGGGAGGGATTTCAGCACCGGAGAGATGCGGTCCCTGGACTTCAGGCCAATATAAGTCTTGCAGTTCTGTTCTGGATAAGTTGAAGTGGTCGGAGAGTAGAAGTAGGAAGATGGAGAAAAAGACTGTTGCAGGAGTCCAGTCCAGTCTGGAGAGAACCAGGGCTCTGGAGATGGCGAGTCTTTGGGTAAAGGTGAGAAAAGGTAGAATACCCCTGAGGGGATGCAGCTGACCGTGTGACTTTTTGGAGATGTCGGAGATGTGAGAAGGAGAGAGTAGAGTCGAAGATGACCCCCAGATTGTTTGCCTCACTGTTGGGTGAGGGCGCAAGACCAAGGGAGGCCATCCAGAGTGAAAGTGGGAAAGCGGGAGCAGGGTCCCAATGAGGATGATCTCTGTCTTATTGGCATTAAGACAGAGATCACTAGCAGCACACCAGGACTGAGTTGCAGACAGTCAGGAATGAGCGTGGAGTAGGAAGAGGCAGAGGGTAGCCTGAAAGAGAGCTGAGTGTCATCCGCATAAGACTGATAGTTGGAGGTGTAGGTAGAGATCTTGTGGGCCAAAGGAGCCATGTAGACATTGAAATACCAGGGGGATACATTAAATCCCTAGGGGACACCACAAGTAGAGAGAGTGATAGTGGAGAGAAAGACCCAAGTTCTACCTGGGAAGGACAGCCAGAGAGAAAGGACGCTAGCCACGCCAGGGCCTGATCTGTGATGCCCAGAGTACCAGGGAGATGGGAGATCAGGATGTTGTGGTTTACCATATCGAAAGCAGAGGAGAGGTTAAGAAGAATGAGAACAGAGGGAGAGTTAGAGTCAAGGTTTGAGAGTAGGTCTTCACAGGTGTTCAGAAGAGCAGTTTCTGTGTCTCTGGATGCTCTAAAGCCAGACTGATAGTCATGGAGACAACCAACAGATTCAGTGTGGAGGGTAAGCTGGGAGATAGCCAACTTCTCCAGGAGTTTGCCCAAGGAAGGAGTGAAAGAGATTGGGCGATAATTTGCCAGAACAGTGAGGTCAGCAGAGGGTTTTTTGAGCAGGGGGTGTACAAGAGAATGCTTGAGAGTAGTGGGTGAAACTCTAGCGGTGAAGGAGAGGTTGCAGAGGTCTGCCAATGCTGGAGCTAGAGCATAAATGTTGTCCTTAATGGTTTTGGAGGGGCAAGGGGCCACCTGTTTGGAAGAGGTTTTCATAGACCGGACTTGTCTAGAAACCTCGTCAGGTGTGACAGGGGAGAGGGAGGAGAAAAGACGGGCGCAGTGGGGGTGACCGAGGACAGGATGTCCTGTGTTTTGGCAGTGAAGTGTGCAGCCTTGGCCCCGCAAATGGCCTGGGTGGGTGCAATAGAGGATGAGGCTGAAGTAGGGTTGGCCAGTTCCTTCAGACTTTGAAAAGTTCCTCCGTGTTGTTGGATGCCGCTGAGATGCAGGCTTGAATATGGACTCTTTTCTTGGACTGGATGCAAAGTCTATACTGCCTTTGCAGAAGGCGGCAGGCCAGCTTGTCAGAGGGAGCACCTGAAGATCCCCATTCCCGTTCCGCTGCCCTTCCCTTGCGTTTAAGGTCAGCCAAGTCAGAGTTGTACCGAGAGTTGCACTTTTTGGCAGGCTTCAGTCGGACCCTCATGACGGGGGCAAGAATGTCAAGAGTATTCAACATGGAAATGTGAAAGTTGGAGAGGGCTGTGTCAGGGTGGGAGTCAGCTGCAAGAGTAGGAGGAGGAGAGTAGGTAGAGGAAAGGCAGCCACTGACACCTTTTTCATTGGTTGGGTGAACTAGAAGGTGGGAGGCAGTGCAGGGTGTGCCAGTGCTAGTGGAGAAGAGAGCTTCAAGTGAGTGAAGAGAGTGATCAGTCCATGAGAGTGAGGTATTGAGAGGGATAGAGAGAGGGATGTCTTTGGAGATGAGAGCATCCAAGGTGTCGCCAGTAGTGTGCGTCGGACCAGAGGGTAGAATGGAGAGAGAGAGGGAGTCACATAGGTTGTGGAAGACTCCTGAAGAGTCAGGAGAGTCGAGATGGATGTTAAAAACTCCCAGCAGGAGGAGGTGGGAGGAGGAGGAAAGGAGAGAAGATGCCAGGTCAGCCCATTCCGAGAGGAAGAGGGTGGATTGACCCAGCGGCCGATAACGGTGGCCAGAGTAAGAGAGGAGGCCGGAGAGAGAGAGATCCTGCAGAACAGGCATTCAAAAGAGGAATAGGCCTGATTGGGAATGGTGGAAACAGGGAACCACTCCGGAAAGATCAGGGCAACTCCCCCTCCTGGCCTGTTGAGCCTGGGCTCAGAGAGGATCGTGTTGCCTTCAGGGAGAAGTGTGTAAAAGCTTGTGACAGAGCTGTCCTTAAACCAGGTCTCAGTGAGAGCAAGAACATCAAGGTCCAGGTGTTCAAGGTGGTTGCAGATGTCGGAGGAGTGCTTGACCGCAGAGCGAGAGATAAGCGTGGCAACATGGAGCAGATTGTCATTTTTGAAAGACTTACAGGGGGTGCAGGGGACAGAGGCCCCCAGTAAGTGGATTGGTTGCCTGGGAGATAGAGGCAAGAAAAGGCAGAGGGGCAGAAGGGAGTGCAGGCAAGGGAGCTGGGACAGTGGTAGATGGCAGGAGATCCAGTGGAGGGGCCAGAGGGGGCAAGGGAGTCCCAGATGCGGCGTCAGTGAGTGTCACGGGAACCAGTGTGGGAGATGCTGACAAGGTTATCAATGCAGATAGTGTGGGCAAGGGAGCCAGAAAAGTAGAAGACTTCAAAGGAGCCATAGTAAGAGAGGCGCTCTGACCAGGCAGAGGCAAGGTAGCCAAGGTGTGACTGGCAGGCAATGGAGCCAGGGAGGAGGAAGGTGGAAAGTTGTTAAGGCAAGGGAGGATCCTATCAAAAAGAAGGAGGTTGGGTTGAGGCCCTTGTACCAAGACGGTACCATTTTGATAGACATTTATAATGACCCTCAAGGTCGAGGAGAAGGCAAGAAGGACCTCCCATCTGGTGCCACCACTGATGGGTGAGGAAGAGTAGGGAGAGAGCAGAGCAACCATATGTAGTGTCCGTAAGTCGGGAGAAGGAATGACAAAGAGGATGTCGGTGAGAATCTCTCTGGCGGATGCACTGATGTAGGTGTCTGCAATAGGAGGGACAGGGCTGGAGCCAAGTATGCCCTTTTAAAGTTTTTTTCCTGCAGACTTAGTGAGCGGTGAAGGATAGGAGATAGAGAAGCAGTTAGAGAAGATATGACAGATAGGAAGCTCCATTGTACGGGGGCACATAGTGTGGTGCACTTAACCAGGCAGAGGAGTTGAGGCACAGGGGAGGGAGTTGACAGTACGACGCAAGCGCACAACAGAACAATAGGAATGGGAAGAAGCAGTGGGAGCTAAGGGGGGGTAAAATGGGACAATAAACAGAAGCAGTACAGAGGTCAAGGGAGTAAGTGGGATTTTTTTTAACTAGCAGAGCAACAAATGCAGCATGGGAGCACACCTAAATTCCATTTTTAAACTGTCACAACAGTGCAGGATGGAAACACACCTAAATTCGATTTTTAAACTAACAGTCACAACAGTGCAGGATGAAAGCACACCTAAAACGAATATTGTGACACATGTATTACAACACGACAGTATCGAAGTGGGGGTAGTGAGGTGAGAGCTCAGGAAAAGTAGTAAGCAATCGAATAAGCTATAATCATGAAATACAAAGGTACATATGTCAACAGAGATAGGGCAATGAGAAAGCCTGGAGAGGCAGAGGGAAGAGTCAAAGAGAGATGAGGCTGGCAACTGAGCAACAGTCAGCACTCACGTGATGGCTGAGGGGATGCCACAGTCCAGGAACACAAGGATGTAGTAGCCCGCAAAACACATGATTTTCCAGCAGTAGCCAGAAGGGGGACTGCATGCCCAGCCAGGGCTTTTAGTGAATGGTCCGGCTCCCGCTTCCCGGTGCCACTGATTGGCTGATGTAAGAACGAGGCATCCGAATGCTGGGGGAGCCGGCTCAGGCCAGGTGATGCCTCCAAAGCCCTAAATGGGGGCGGCCACCTTGAAGAAGTTCACGAACAGCAGGGCCAATGCAGGATAATGAAAGAAAGCCCTTTACAGACCCTCTAGCTTATAGCGATTTTGCGCTCCCGCAAAATGCCGCGAAAACTGCCGTTTTGCGCAAAATGCAGCAAAAATGACCGTTTTGTGCAAAAACAGCATCTTTTAAAAATGTTTTTTTTTTAAAAGTAATCTGAAAAAATTACTGTTTTAAAAAAAAATAAATACTCAGGGTGCCAGGTTCTCAACTTTTTTTTTACACAAGAAATTAAATGCGCTAACACATCTCATCACTTGCACCCCAAAAAGTGCAGCCCAATCCACAAGGGACACATGAATGGGCACATTTTCTATGCGCGCCCATTCAGCCTTTTTCACCTCCTTGATCAAATAAAGTGGCGTTTCTGTCAATTTAAAAGCGCATCCCTCATTTCCAAGCAAGATGCACTTTTAAATGTGCAGAAATTGTAGGCAACCCTACGTGCACGGGATGTGGGGCTGCCACTGCATGACAGGGTCTTTCCTGATCCTGTCATGCATTTCTTTTAAGGTATGAACCGCTGCTGTGTCGCTTGCATTTCTGTTCCTCAAACAGGATAAAAAAAAAAATTGGGTCACATTTTACAGTGGCAGGCACCTGGAGGGCCTGTCCCTGTGAAAGGCGCTGGGAGCTTGCAGAACACTGTCGGGAGAGCGATTCTATTCAAAGTACTGCCCATTTTGATGACAAAAATCTATTGAATGTTACAATTTGACCTATTTCGTCCAGTACTATTCGATCGTTTAAAAAAAATAAAAAATACTGAACATTTGTTGCGGGGGTGTCACCCGCTCCCCATGTTCAGTATTTTTGGTCTAGGGTGGTTGCAGAAGTGTTTTCCCCTTTTTCCCCAAAATTGGAGGCGAGGACAGAAGAAAAAGAAAATAACGAAAAAGGGACCCTGCGGAGTCGGATCCGACCCACGTTAGAGGGACTGCAGGGTTGCAGGGGAAGCAGCAGCGACCAAGCAGTTAAGTAGGGAGGGGGTGGGGTGGTGGTGAAAGGTACATTTTGGGTTGTTTGGCTGAAGTGCCAATCAATTTTCAGCGAAATTGACTACAGTCAATTCCGCCGCAAATAATTACACTTTGGTCAAACAACCCAGAACACCATTCAAGGCAGCTGGCCAGCGCACAATTTGCACTTCAGCTCAAGCCTGTGGAAATGCGCCGGTCACCTTTGAGAATAAGGTGACCTGCTCATTTCCAAAAATGGGTTGTCTAAAAATAGCACATCCTCGGTTCTTTTTTTAAATGCCCCATTATTTGAGGAACTGGGTCAAAATCTACATTTAAAAAAAAAAAATGGTTACACTATGAGAGAGAGGGAAAGTGATGGGTGAGATGTGAAGTGATAGGCAAGAAAGCAGAGGGAGAGCAGTGGGTCAGAGGAGGAAGCGCTGCACAAGAGAGCAGAGGAGGCAGTGATGCGGTGGGCCAGAAATCTGAGAGCGAGCAGAGGTACAGAAAGTAGAGGGAGTGTGTGGTCAGTGAGCCAGAAAGCAGAGAGGAAGCGGTTGGCCAGAAAGAGGCAGTGAGCTGCAGATTGGGGGAAAAAGGATGAGGGAAGAGTGCGATAGAATGGGAAAAAGGATGCAAGATGCAGAAGCAGCACAAAAGAATGAAGGACTGTATATTGTGGGAGGAATTGTAGAGTGTAAGGTGTGAGTTGGGAGTAAGATTTGGAGTGTGGCAGGGGCTGGGCAGTGCAAATTGTGACTTGACAGTGTGACATAGCACGTGAGTATTTGTATGACAGAGTGAGAGGTTAAGGAATGCAAGTTGTGATGGAGAGTTGGTTGGTGAGATGTGTGTTGGTCAGAGAGGTGTGTGGGTGTTTGGGGGATTGGAGAACATAGAAGGGGAATATTTTCAGCATTACAATCGATAATGATCAATTTAGTTAATACTATTAAATAGGCATGAACATTAAACCAGAAATGTAGCCAAATCAAACACTGTTCTGCCAAGCCAGAGACATCTGGGACTTTTCCTTTTAAATTAATACAAAAGATACATAATAATGATACCCTGGCTCTCTTGTAGCCTTGCACTCTGCCTATTTCCTGCAATGTGGTAATCTTACACCCTCCAGTTAATACAAAATGTCCGCCAAAAATGCCGCAATAAATAAAGGTTTGTGCCGCAAAATTTGCCATTTCATGCTGCAAAATTTGCCATTTCGTGCCGCGAAATCCTGGAAGGTCTGCC
This sequence comes from Ambystoma mexicanum, assembly GCF_040938575.1. Classification (NCBI taxonomy): domain Eukaryota; kingdom Metazoa; phylum Chordata; class Amphibia; order Caudata; family Ambystomatidae; genus Ambystoma; species Ambystoma mexicanum. The sequence goes on along the minus strand of NC_090926.1, from coordinate 994,849,088 downwards.
TTTAAAGCATCCAGTTAAGCATGAATGCTCATGTGGTAATATGCGTAGTGAAGAGTCCATTTAACAGCACTGTGTTTTCTTTTTTGTTATCTTAAGTGCGTGGCACGGCGGACAAAAAAGGGAGAAATGCAGATTTCTGTTCCTTGTCAAAGATGACAGTGCGTAGTGATTTTAAAGACACACATCAGCTTACCTTCTCGGTACGAGGCTCGGATGAGGGGAGACGCAGGAGGGTAAGTGTAGGTCTCGGTACGAGGCTCGGATGAGGGGAGACGCAGAAGGGTAAGTGTAGGGCTGCCGGATCGCGATGATTAGCTGTTCTCCAAAGGAAGATGAAAGAGAGAAGAAAATAATTGTATTAAATGATTCCAATGACAAGACTTCAATGGGCCTCATCACGAGTCTGGCGGTAACCTTTAAATACAGCGGTAGCGCTATTACCGCCGCATTTAAGGGTCTGCCAGATCACGGCTTTGGCGGATTTCCCCCCAGCCCTAAGCTGGGGGGAAATCTGCAGCAAAATTGCTGATTTTTGGTGCGATTACCGCCGGCGGGAAATCCGCCAGTGGTAATAGTGCGAAATTTCCCAATTGGGCCCAATGGGGAATGGGCAATAACCCTTCTGCCAAACCCGTGATCCGGCGCTAATAGCACCGGGGGGTTTGGCGGTTAGGCTATTAGCGCCAACGCTAATAGCGCCGGCGTTACCGCCCAACTCGTGATGAGGCCCAATATGTTTAAACAATCAAACAAGGCATTCTCTATATTACACTTTCCTGCGCGTTAAAAACAAATAATCGAATTCCAAATGCCTGTAACTGATGAGTGGCCTCCAAACATGGCTGATAGTGACATCTACTGCGGAAGAGCAGTATTGTCACACACAGGGCCTCATGACGAGTTGGGCGGTGTAGTTTGGGGATTAAGGGATGCCGCAGGGTAGACCTCTGGGAGAAATGAGCAGCGATTCTAGCCCCAGCCCTGACCAATTCCTAAAAAACACCTCGCAAACACCTCATTGCCTTGCCTAAGACAGGCCCTGCCCTGACAGACAGAATTCCCAGCAGGCCACTGAGCACAACACCTGAGTATGACAGGGCAAGCTTTGAGGCATTTCTCTGCCTGCCAACCAGCTTGCTAAGCAAGGCAAAATGGGTGACTGTGCCCTCAAGTTTCAAGTAGTCCCTTCGCTGAAGCAAAGGTTCTTGCCTCCCATAACCCTCATCTGTAGCTTAGGGTAATTTACTGGAGTTTACAGACTGCCCCATCGCCCTCATCTGCCAACACGCAGATGATTGTTGTGTTGCACATGGGATACAATGTATTGATGTGTGAGAGTGTGTGTGAGAGAGAGGGGGATTGATAGGGGCTGTGTGAGTTAGTGAAATGGGATCTGTATGGTGGGAGTGCAGGGTTGCAGGTTGTTTTGTCCTGTAAGGTCTACTCCCCCATTCCCCTGACTCACTGTCTCCACTCTAAAACCTTCACCACCTCACACTACACACACAATCCTCACACAGATGGCCACCACACGCCTATCCATGAGCACATCAACACTAACTGAGACCCAAAGCTATGTAGTCTGTCAGATTGTGGGCTCATCCCTATGGAAAACATACTCCCAAGTATCATTGTCAAACCCACAGAAAGCAGATTGGCATTCAGGAACCGGGTACTTCCGACCTGCACCCATCCACACCACAGATTTCTCATCTGCCTTTTCTACTGTCCCTCTAAGGAACCCCACCCTCCTTTTTTTCTTACAAAGCCAAGCACAGCGAGGTCACCAATAGTGGCAGTCGGACATTATATAAGACCACTTACATTACATATACCTATACAAAAGCCAAAATGCTTTCCTAAATGCACTTCCTTTTAGCTGGACTTATGTGCCAGGAACAGGTGCAAGGGCACACTTCTGTCTTTTTTTAATTACAACATGAACTCATTTACAGGCACAATTAAGGCATTCAATCTAAGAAGGATGCATATGAAAATAATGAAAATAACACTGGAAGGCCCTATAAACCTCAAACATTGATTTTACTACGTGATAGTAGTAGCTAGAAATCAAGGAATAAACATGTCCCAAGCACTGTCATCTATTACCTATACACAAGCCATAACTATAATCTTTGTTAGTACTTGTTTTTAACTGGACTTAACTGGACTTAAGTGCAAGGAGCAGGTGCAAGAGCACACATCCGCCTTATTTTAATTAAAACAGAAACTCATTTACATGCACAGTTAAGGCATATACTCCCTAAAGACAACTGAAAAATAACACTGTGAGGTCCTATACAACACAAACTTTGATTTTACTACATGATACGCTATGCTTAACACTGATGAGATCTTCACTGGTATGATGTGATAGGTTATTCATAACGTGCTTAATACCCAGAGGTTTCTAAGTGCGGACCCAGGGATCGAACCTGTGTTGCTCCGAATCTTGCTTCTAAGGCAAGCACGTTGCCCCTGAGCTATCCTCCTGAGACATGTATATGTTAGACTTTGATTTGTAAGTAAGATATAGTTTTCATACAATATGTTTCAGAGTTATATTTCAGGATACTGTTACTTTGTCATTTCTGCTGATATATTGCCATTTATATGTATCCTTATATGAAACTGATTTATTTACTGAGTATACCTGAGGGTCTACCCAATGGGTGGACGTGCATTGCAATGTGCCGAAGATGTGACTGCAAATTGTGCATGTTGATTTTGTGTTATCATTGTGTTTGCAGCTTAGCGTTAGACTTGTGGTGGCACAAGGAAGATTGCATAGTCCCAACAGGAGCACAATACTAGAATTCCCACTAGCCGAAGGTTAGACACTCAAGACTCCTCCAGGCAGGGTAAAGAATATTCAGGGACTCAGTTGGCGGGGCGAGGGGGTGATAGGCAGTGATTTTTCTTTAGAGCATTGGGAGTCTTGGAGATTGGTGATGTCATGAAGGATGAGGCAGTATTCTTTTCTATAGGTAGCTATGTATTGCCACCATCATGTTTGTAGCCAATCTAAAACATTTGTACTGCAATAAACCAATGGCACAGACAAGACAACATGTGTTGAATGTATCTTTGACATATCTGACATTTGTGCATGAAATTTGCATGTTGTTTACTGTGTTTGTGTTCTGCATGTAAAGTATAACAGATCCCTCAACTGCAGACACTTACCCTAGGGTTTCATAGTCTATTTATAATACCCATTCCCCTCTTGCACTGCAACCCATAGAATGCAGCTGAGTCCCATGCATGAACAATTTGGTCAAGCTATCACATAGTCATGACAAAGCAGTGATCTCTGTGCCCAAACAAAATGCACTGCATGATTTGTAGCTGCTAGTAATTGAATAGTCACTGAATTCTAATGACTATTTGCATGCAATGTAATGCTCTTTTTATTTTCATGTTTGTACAGACTATGGTCTTCCGAAGGGCCTTCATCCACCACAGTGCTTCGAAGCAATTACAATGGCAGTAGACACTATACAAATATCATATAACATAATGTAACATATAAATATAAGAGCACAGTGAAAGAGGGTGGTGAGTATTGATAGCATATATTAGTACGGTTACGTTTGATGTGTGGGGCTCAAGATGAAGACCTAAGCCACAGAGATAGGAAATATAAACCCGAAAAGAAGATTACAAAAAAGATGAAGTCAGCAAGAGCAGCGGTTTGCAAAGAAAGGAATGTTGAAGTAGGGGAGGGGCATTCAAGTAGAAGTGGTGGGTGGGGAAAATAAGATAGGCTGGCATGAAGAGTGATTACATCTAAGGCGTTGGGATTCACAAAGGAGAGATGGAGAGTCAATAGAGGAAATACAGGTAGGGATTGTTAACAAAGTTGATATACAAGGGCGAGTCAAAGATAGACGCACACTAGAGGTGCTCTGGCAGATGCGTCCTTGATGAACCATAATAATGAGAATTACACCTATGTCGGTGCAGTGTGAAAGTCTGTAGCGCTGAGACGTAGACTTGATGGAGTCGTAAAGGGGTGGGGATGCCCTGCACCCTCGCATTGCACTTGAAATGAGGCATCCAATACAGAATCGCATACAAAGAACAGTAAGAGGATTCACTGTGCTGGCTCTATCCATGGTGGAGGTGATGTGCACTGCAGCAGATCATTCCATGGGATAACAGCCTGTGGCAGTAGTGCAGGCACACAGTGAAGTAACAGCACCCATTCACTCAGAGCGATATGACGTAAGAATCCCCTGCGCCCTGTGGGGCAGTGTACAAGGCGCTAGAAGCACCAGCCGGGGAGCCCCATGCTGGACCCGAAAGAGCCACCTGAAGACCTGCCTGAGGCTAAGATGAGAGCAGCTGACGGGTGCCCTTTGGAGGGCAGCTGCGTAAAGAATCACGGCAGGATGGGAGCACAGTAGAGCCCACCAAGATGGTTGGAGGCCATCTTACACAAATGGCACACTATGAAGGAGGCATGGAGTGAAATCAAGCCCAGCTTTGGGGCTGCACTGATCGGATCAGATATGAGCCAAAATTAGACTTAGAACGATGTTGATCGTGAAATATTGGAAGCTCTATATATTGCGGCCTTTAGATATATCACACTGGACTGGAGTTAGTGAAAAGAATCCTGTAGAAGGATTAAGCGGTGACACTAACTGGAAGATCCCCTTTTGAGGTGGAGGGCTGATCAATCAGCCAGCCAACTCTTGATTAGGATGGTCAGCTGCTCCCCTGCAAATGTTAGCACCTGCAGTTCTTGCAGGGGCGGACCTGTTGAGAGCAACCTATCCCCCTGCACGAGAATATCTGATAACTAAACAGGTAAGGAAAGGGGGAAGTGGAGCATGGATACCTATCTAAAGACTCCTGGGAGGGATCTTTGCTATTGAGATCAAGAATGGAAGATGCAAAATAGGGCCAGTGTCAGAAAATCACGTTGATTGCATTTACAAAGGAAGCCTTCTTGTACTCACTAAGACGACTGAAAGAAAGACCCCATAACACAGGAAATAACTGATATGAAGGACGAATTGGGCAAAAGGATCACACTTATCCAGTCTGACGTGGCCATGTTGGGAGAAAGAGAGGCTTTGATGGAGCAATCTATGATAGAAGTTACAGAGGTGATGCCCAAGGAACAGACTGGCATCTGGGGGCTGTTCACACTAGGGGAAGTCTTAACCCTGAAGTGTGAGAATGTGGAAAACAGTTAAAGGGAACAAATATCAGGCGAACTTCTCTGAAAGAAAGTTGTGAGGAAAATGACTACGATGCACTACTGAGGCAGCTCTTCAGGGCTTTGCTCTCCAATGAACCCACAAGTAATATGGAGCTGGATAGATCACATTGGATGGAACAACATCAAGAAGGAGATTAGAGAAGACTGAGAGACATCCTCTTCAAGTCGCAGTCATTTGTAGTCAAGTAAAAACATTTGAAGGCAGCTAGAGAACAGGGCCCATAACATATTCGGAGGATCTTGAATCCAATGGTTCTAAGATGTATTAGGATCTACGCCCTACAGCACAGGAGACGATGGGAACCAGTAACAGATAAACTGAGAAGGGTGCAAATCTGGTTTAAGTGGCTATACCCTCAAGGTGTAATGTTTGAATACAAAGGTACCCAGCAGAGGGTAATCTCTTTGGAGGATGGCTGCTGAGTATTGGGTATCCTAGAGGATCAAACGAATGCTCAGATTTCTCTTAACCCCATCTATGTTTGAAGACTCTTAAATGAGGATCAAGAGGGACATCAAGGTGGCCATAGGGTGGACGTAACACTCTGCATTGGTAAAGCATCTATCCAACTACGATGTTTCAATCTGAAAGATTTTTGGACGTAGACTTTATGATGACAATTACTAACATATTTGAGTTTGAATGCTGGCATATTTCGTCCGAGGCCCGCCGGAGTTGAGCCTCAATGGAATAACTCCACTCTACGGAAGGGAGGGTGGGATTGACCATTCATTGAGAATAAAGTGTGTGGGGAGGGGCTAGATCTATGAGGCAGTGATTTGTAAAACAATGGATAGAAACAGGCAATTTGGGTTGGAAAGGAATCAATATAGACACACGATTGCAGATGTGAAATATGCTTAAAGTGTTATCCTGAATCCGAGTAATTTGCCCGTGGCTGAAAGTACAGCGGACAAATCGTTCACATGAGAAAGGTGCAAACTACCAAACGTTTGCACCTTTTTCATGCGAACACACATACATTCTCACACCCACACACACACACACACCACACCCGCAACACACCCATAACATACCCCCACCCATACCCTCAGGACACCCCCACCCACACCCCCAACATAACCAAACCCCACTTACCCTCATCTTCACGCTGGTTCCCTGCAGCGCCAGTTCCCTTTCACTTCCGTGATCGGGAACCGGCGCTGCAGGGTCCTTTTCTTTTCTTTTTTTTTGTAACGGAAGGCTGCGGGGGTGTCCCCCGCAGCCCACGCTCACTATACCATGAAGTATAGTGAGCGGGGCGATGCAGGGGACACCCCAGCAGCCCCCGTTTTATTTTCAATGCTACCACCAAAGGTACGAACTTTTGGTGTTCGAACCTTTGCTGGTAGCATTTTTAGAACTTTTGGTCAATGCGACATTTTTTTAGGTAATTTCAACCTAAACCGTTATCCCTAAATGGTGGAAGATTAATTCACCAAACAAGAGGGCGCACCTCATACATCTGCTAAAACAAGCATATATGCTGGTCTTATTCAAGAAAAACACATTTTGAGTGATAATACACACCGGTTGAGATCAATAGCATTTAGTTTACTCTGGTGCACTCAAAAAGGTAGGATTGGCTGTGCTAATTGGGCGTGATTGCGTTTTTAAGATGCCATGCATAAGGCAAGACAAAGAAGGGAGGGTAGTGTTGTTAAAGGTCATTATGGGTGAACAAAGAGTAATGATAGGTATGGTGTATGCCCCAAACACACACAAAGGGGAGTATTTGATTGCTCTTGCGCTGTCAATTCCAACGTTTGCAGAGGGTGATATAATCCTAGGGGAAGACTTTAATATAATCATAGACAAGAGTCTGGACCAGTAAATCATGGGCACATGCATCAGAGGCATCATGGATGCTAATAGAGTCTCTTGATGTCATGGGGTGATAGACAAATGGTGGGCCCACCATGAAAATTAAAGAGATTTCTTCTCCTACTCACTTCTACATGTTATGTAGACACAAATAGATTATTTATTAACTTCTAAAACCCTACATGATCAGTAAAGATATGGCCAATCACCATTTCAAATCATACCCTGGTAATTATGGAGTTACCTCATATTCAGATGAAAAAGAGGGCAAGAACCTGGGTGTTACTGGTACACGTTTTGACAGACCGACTGATAGTACAAGAGATGAAGTAAGACATAATGGAGTACTTCACGTTCAACCCTGCAGAAGATACATCAGACAACATGCATTTGAAATGTCTTCAAAGCGTTTGCAAGAAGCAGGTTGTTCAAGGCAGGGGTAACACTGGCTAAGGTATGTGTCACCGAACAACAGAGATTAGGGAAAGAGCAAAAAGAAATAGGAGGACCATCATAAGACAACAGGGTCTATGAAAGCGTGGAAGCAAGTAAAACGTCTAAGGGGACCATTAAACTCATTGCTTGTGAATACAGCTGAGAAAACTATTGGGCCAGCAACATACACTCTGCAAGCAATGGGTATCGGCAATTTATGCCCACCCGACATCAAATATAAGAATAAACAGGAATCTATCAGAAGAAATGATAATACAGAGAGGCGCAAGGCTATGATGCCCACATTCACCGCTCCTATATACCTAACGGAGAGGGGCAGAATGTCGGAGACCATACACGGTATCAAATTTGGTCATGAAGAGCATAAGCTAACAATTCTTGTGGATCATGTGTTACTCGCAATTTACCACCCACAGACCTCAATTACTAGAAGAACTACATACATATGGAGAGGTATCAGGTTGTAAGGTTAACAATACGAAAACTGAGCTCCTACTCCTGGGACTGTCACCAGAAGAGGAAACAGCAGTGAAGGGATATCACCCTTTATATGGGCCAAATGGTATATCAAATACAAATCTTTATCAATTACCCAAAGTTGTTTGCCTCAATTAAAGAAGAGGTGTCGAGATGGGCTATCACTGTCATGTAGGGGGAAATTAACACAATAAAAAAAATGGTGGTCTTGCCACACTTGCTGTATTTTTTCCAAGCCATCCTCATGAAAGTTCCTAAACATAAGCTCCTAAAATTGCATAAAGATTGCTAGCCTTTGTGTGGAGGAGAAAGGGAGTGAACATTGCCAAATCAACAGCGTTGGCCCCAATGAACCAGAGTGGCTTGGGATTTAAGAACCTCCACAAATACTACCAACCTGAATACCCATGAATTCAGGGAGAATGGTGTAAGGTAAAATCAGAGAAACAGTGGTGATCCATAGATGATGCAGTTGGAGCGGGTGAACTATGTCGGTGGGAGTGGTCACTAAAATCAAAAAGACCAGGGCTGCTACATGTAAACCTGTTGATTAGATCAACGCTTGGAGTCTGGGATGAATTAGCAACGAGACAAGATGAACTACTTTTTTCCTCGCTATTCACCTGTCGATTCATAGGAATATGGACTTCGAACTGGCAAGTTAAGAGGAGACTTTCAGTGATTGGTGGGCTACTAGAGGATGGTGTATAAGTGACATATTTGGAGGGGATATCATAAAATCCTTTCATGAGTGTAAGAAAGAATTTCAGATCTGAGAACATGACAGACTGCAGTATATTCAGTTACACCAGGGGGTGATACACCCATGATTAAAAGAAACAACACAACCCTTGATTTTATTTGAGAGATTGATGGTTCTAAACCCATCACTTAAAGGGTTCCAATATAGCATTTATAAAATTCTAGAAGAGTAGGAATGACTGCTCAACAGAACATAAATGGGAAACAGATTTGAAAAGAGACATACCAATTCCAGGGCCACGCCATGCTTACAATATGGAGAAAGAAATGACAACCTTTGAACCAGATGTTATATGGCACCATGCAGAATGGCTGCCCCTGCCAATCCGATGAATGCTGGCAAAATTGTGGGGAAGAGTGGTCCCTGATGCACATCCTGTGGGACTGCTCAAAGGTAAAAGCATTCTGGGAGGGAGTAGAAAAAAACATCTGGGATATAGTTGGCTTAGGCATCCCTTGGGGTCCTGGCATTATGGTAGTGGATCTGTTTGTTCCCAGGGTGAATAGAATGAACTTGCAGGGGGGCAAATTGCTTAGTTTCAGGATTGTTGTTGGTTAGTGGTAGGGACAGCTTGGAGGATAGTGGACCCATCGCAGATTACAGAGTGGTGGAATAGGGTGTTGGTCATGTTATCAATGGAGATACTAGCTGCAATTGGAAAATAGCAGGCATTTAAGGTAAATGGCAAAGAGTGATTAGTTATCAGGCCGGCAGGATAGCCCAGGAACACGCTCGCCTTGGAAGCAAGACAAGACAGAGCAACACAGGTTCAATCCCCGGGTCAGCTCTTAGAAACCTCTGGGTATTAAGCACGTTATAATTAACCAATTACAACTACAATCTAATTGAAGAAAACCACACCTTAATGTGTCAGCTACGGCTTAGAGCCTTGACCCTAGTGTGTTTTTAATGTAGGTGTTTATACCATTAGTTTGAGAAATGGATTACATTCAGAGAGGGGTCATGTATGTGATCTCTAACAGAAGCGAAGTACTAGATATTGTGGTGGTAAAAATGACCACTCACGATTCCGGTGGATTGGTGAACAATATATTAGAAAAAAGTAATAGCAAAACAGAACCAATGGCAGCACAATACTTTGGCACACGTGAGAACCCTCCTCCCTATGTGCTCCGTTCTTATACTCAAAGGAACACATGCGTTTCAATGGAAGGGGTGGTCCCAACAAGGCTAGGTCTCACCTTGAAACAATGCTGGCAGTGAACAACTCATTATACAAGCCTTGATGCCAGCTTCACTCTTTCAGGCTAGTTACTGTAATCACAGACAACAGCATACCGTTATGCATTTAGCCAAGGTGAATATAGTTAAATATTTATACACACTCTGAGGCAAGCAAGAACTTGTAATATGATGACTTCCATCTACTAATGCCACTTTTCCTGAGAAAGCGGGAGCCTAAAATAAACACTTACATATGCCAAAAGAGAAACACGTCAAAAGCAAGAGATGTGAAGGCAAGCATTCCTACATATTACATGAAGAGCCTACACAAGCAAGAAACTGTGGTTTAAACATGACAGTTTACAGCACCTACTCTCAAAATTGTAATGCAGTAATATGCTGTAGTAGAGTGACAGGGAACTATTATCAGTCTCCCCGTTTACGTGCAAGAGGAACTGGGCCCTGGAAATCCCAATCCCCAAGAATGGAAGACCCAGCCATAGGACAAAGTTCATTGTCTTTGTTAACAATTAAAATGACGGGCATCGCAACATGAACAACATAAAATTCTCCAAGTGCTCTCGCACTCTAGGCGCCTGTCATTACATTTCGCTAACCTCTGACATCACAAAAATGAGGTTACATCCCAAAAACCTAACAGGGAAAGGGATTGGTTAGTGAGGCGAACTATATATGCATTCCATAAGGGATTAGTATGATCATTGGGTAAGCCATATCTGGTGGCTCCTCCTGAGACCAGCTCTAGTTGTCACAAATACAAAGTTACAGGTTAGTGTAAATGTGATTCGCTGATGCAACATAGTGTATGCTTAGCGAGGAAGGTAGTTGGAGATTGTCAGAAAGGGTCTTCTCAGACTTAGAGCCTTAGTTACCAGGCCAAGTGCAACTATTCATGGTGGTGGAAATGATCCCGAAGGAGCTGCATGTTCCCAACAAGTTACCATCTCCAATCTCCTAGGCCTTAAGACAATACATTCACCTTTGAACCTGTATAACTGTTGTATCTTCCTGTCTTTGGTTCGATGGGAACAGTCCACCTCAGTCTGGCTCGAATGAATAGGCTCTGTCTTGATAACGTTTGTGAGGACCACGGACTTTAGCTCCCCTGCTTGAAATTGTGAAGATTTTAGGCTGTATCTCTCGCAGGTGTCCTATCTCTTCTGTTAACCTGGAACTTTCCTTGCCTTCATGTCCTTGGTGAGGCTGTGCACAGTGCTGGAAGCAGGATCAGCCTATCAGCCTTTCCCTGTATTCTGAAGTTCATCTTGCTTTTCCCATTCACTCCAATGTACCTATATCTTCCATCTTTATTCGCATGGCTGTCCATTTCAGTTGCGGTTCAGCATCAGCAAACAGTTCATGTGTGTCCTCATGTGTCTTGCAGTTTCTGCGTAGCAAAATGTATACATTGTATCAGTCCTCTAACTATGTGAGTCATAAGGATTTGCTTTGTGTCTGTCAGCAATAAAACTAAATCTCTGCATAAGTTCGTGTAGGGATGTCTATATGCTTTGTGGCTAATGTATCTATGCCATGATGTAAGTCGTGATGTCATCAGCTTTCTAGGAGATTGCAGTCAATCGACTTGTTCAATTGATGACAGCTCAATCTCTTTAATACTGCCATCTGGGTATGGTCTGAATGGTTGTCTGAGTGAGTAGCACTTATCACACCTGCGATACATCAGTGGTGGAGAGGAAGGGCCCAGAAGTGATGTACACCTCTCGCTTCTCTGTCGGCAGGCTGAGAGTGGGATGGGTTTAATGAGGGCCATGTTCGAATCGCCATCTTCAATCCCCCTCTGGTCGACAAGTTGACCACAATCCCTAGACAATCCTCTCTATTCAAGTGCAGCATTGGAATCCATACTCCCCCCAGATATCCAATGTACTCCATGTGCCTGTCTAAACTCCAGGTCGTATAGCAGCAATCTCCATTGAGTTTAGAACATACCCATTTTCCACAATAGTTGTGTGGGTCTGGGGGAAAGGAACAGAGGGCACTGCGTCAAATGTGATTGCAACACGCCAAGAGTATGTGTCTCTCCATCAGCTTCCGTCTCTACATCCAGTAATATCGTATTTTCAGTGGTCTTCTTAGACTGTGCTATAGCTACTCCGATAACGCAGAAGGCAAATAATACTAGCACTGAGGCTCCTGTCAGTACCTTCAGTCCACTATCCAGGAAAAGATGTATGTCAGCCAGTCTTTATCTTCTTCCAATGGGTTTGCCACTGGCTGCATTTTAGCATGCAGGTCTGATAATTGTATGATTTCCTCTTAGTGTCCCATTCTCTCCATCGTGGGAAGGCACGTACTTACAGCAAGAAGGCCTGATCTTGGTGCACCCACCTCCTTCTGGAGCTCTGAGAAGATCCAGGACGTATCTGTTCTATAAAGCCATCAGTCTGACAGCTCTCAGCTCTTCTTTGATGGCGTTAAACCACTTGACAGTCAAGTTTATCACCTGCAACAGTTCCCATCTGGTGATTTGGATCCATTCAGCGTTCACATTGGTCTGAGCTCCTCGAACGACTGACACAAAGAACATCTCTGTCCTGCTGAATAATAATCTGTGTTCGGGGGGTATTGCGTCTAGTGCATCTTCCATTTTTGTTGACACATAGTTTCCTCTCTTTACCCTTGTCAGCTTTACAGATCTCTTTTTCCATTGGTGTGTGTTCATTTTACGGAATCCATCTACTTGTATGTCTTTTCGAGGCACTAACAGTGCTAGTGTGTTCAGCTGTACTAGAGAGCATATTCCTCCCCAGTTTGGTGGTAGTTGCATATATGCCTTGGATGCGCAGGCCCAGTAGTGATCCATTAGTACTGGGTTTTTGGGACCCTCATGCCTAGTATCTTTGATATTCATTTGCATCCTTTATTCTCTCCAACCTTCTAGAAACACAAGGAAGCATTCTCCAATGGTATGATTGGCATGGGGCCCGCTTCATTTTTCACCCAGGTGAGCAGCTTTGCATTTGCTGCCCACTCCTTAAGACAATCATCATTTTCCTTCTGCACCACTTCTGCTGGAACTGTCAGGAGTGTGTGTGCTTTGCACCCTACCTACTTCCTTTTGCTGGACCTCTCCATTACCCAGTATCGCTGATTTCACTGCTGCCCTTACGTCAAAGTTCATTCACAGGTCTGCCTTTCTTCGCGTCTCATCCACACGTGTGCAGCCTTCACTTGTGATATAATGTTGCCACTTCCAACTTTCTTTAACACATGCCGATCGCTAAGGTCCCGTGCCAACTCACCGGCTGTGTGCATTTCTTTCTTGGTTTTACGATTTCAAATTCACGAGTCAAGCTTAGTATCACAGGCTTGGCCTCAACTTCCCAACTCTGCCGTTCACTCGGGAGGGTCGCTGGCATCCTTAAAACACACTACAACCTTCAGATGTGGGATCTGGCCTTCTCCACGTGTCTTTCACAGCCTGTTGGAAACAACGACCTACAGTAGGGAACTCTTGGGGTTTTCAACACGCTGCTCTTGTCCCTTGCTGCATCACTCTGCTCCAGTAGGCTTACCTTGACCCTGGAAGTTCTGCTCGTACTTGTGTTCCGCCTTGCTCGTAGTGTGTCTCTAGGTTCTGCGTTTATTCATGTGAGAAGGCCTAATGGGTATCGGGTGTATGCACTTAAAGTCAAGTGCCTGACATGATTAGCCGGACATGTCCAGTACGATGTATGATTGTGTGTATTGTTACTTGCAGTCATCCTTTTCCTTTGCCCAGTGTTTGTGTAAAAATGGGGGAAGTTGGGACCTCAGAGAATCCTAAAAAATAGGATGGTTTCCACACCCCCACTCCCTGAACACCCCTCACCCAGGTTATCCTCCCGCACTGGTTCATCCAAAGGGTCTGGATCCAAAGGCGATGACCTTGCCCTGGCCCCCTGAGAGAGAGACACATGGAAACTAATTGGTGAGACACCCTCTGGTTTCTCACAGGTAGTACTGAGCAAGTGCAGCAAAAAACAATCGCTCCCAGACGAGTCGCCCCTTAGCATTACTGAGCAAGGCAATGATAGGTGTGTTGTCTCTAGTTAATATGGAATAAGTGTGTGCAACATAAAGAAGAAAAGCATAAAAGAACACCTTAGGTGGTATCATTTGTCCAGATGTGTCTGTAAGTTTGGAAAAGTGCTTCTCAAAGTATGTGCAGTTATAGAATCATTTACCAAAATCAGTCCAAACTTTCACGAAGATTAGCTAGTGTGAGGAAAAGATAGTGTGCCTAGTCTAGCTTTTAATTTTGTTCTTGTCTAGCTGTAGTCGCCGACAGCATCTGCCTTCGCTGGAGTGTTTCTTCTTCTTCTTGTTCTTCTTGCATCAAATCGTCTACGTATTGGACAGAGGAGGTCTTACATCTGCAGGGCATGACGTCTCCAAGGTAGTTGCATTTGCTCCCTGAAGCTTTACTGCTCTATCCATTGCTTGTTCTACAGGATAGAGTCCTTCAAACCTGGGCTTTGGATATGTTTTTTGATAAAAAATCTTATACATTTCAATTAAAAAAAACCTGGGCTTGTACCAGGATCAAACACAATAGATAGTTGCATAGATAAACCTGCCCCCCTGGGTAAAAAGGTATTTACTGGAGCAGTTCAGAGTCTGTTACTGGTACATGGGGCCTCATTACGACCCAGGCGGTAACCATGGCGCTATTTGCGCCATGGTTGCCTCCAAAACCTTACCGATTGCGCCATGGTGAATGGAGCAATTACAGCGGGTAACACCAGGCATTAAGGGAGGACCCGCAAAGGGACCTCGGAATAGGGCAGTAAGGGATTACCGACACCAGTGCCCTTACCGGTACCGGTATTCCCTTACCGCCCGGGTCGTAATGAGGCCCATTGTCTTCCTCATCCTTCTTCGACCTCCTCTGCTGGGACTGACGCTGCCGAGAGATAAAAGAAGCACCAGCCAGCTTTGAAGCGAGGTATTCATGCATTTCATCGCCTAAGACAGTGGCTGTATTCTGGGATCTGTCAACGCTCTAGTGGGAGGAGCAATTGGGTATCGCATGCTCCGTCCTGTTACCACCTCATGAGGGGTTAAATGGTGGTCGGATCCAGATTGTGCAAGGCTTGGGGCAGGCAATGTAGCCATCCCTTCCGTAATGTTGCTTTTATGTTGGCTATTTCTTCCTTCATCAAGCCATTAAGACATTCACAAATTCATTTGCTTGCAGGTGATACACACAGGAAAATGTATGCTTAATCCCCAGCAGGGCTGAGATGTGCTTGAAGGTTTCATTTACAAAGTGAGGCCTATTGTCTGATCGTAGGACCTTGCACACCCCTCATTGTGGGAACACCTCTATGAGGAGGAATTTCACCACACAGAGGGCATTGGGGTGTGAGCATAGTCCAGCTTTGATCCAGCAAGAAAAAGGTCATGCCACTACGTTCATATAGCAAACTTGGATCATATCCACAAAACACTTGTATATAGGCGCGTTATAAATGCCATATAATATCTATGTGGAAATGTTGGAAGGGCCCATTAAGGCATGGTATTGCTTCTCACACTATGCGCAATCCATGACCCGCATTGTAGTTTTTACATACTATGCAATTATCCATAAATTTGGCGATATATTTTGCTCACTACCGCTCTCTCCTGGTCTAACCACTATCTCCTCTCCTCCCATCTGGAGCACCTAATCTCCCCTGCTAAGCCTCTTCCTTCTCTGCCAGTCCCCTTCTCTGTCACTCGACTCATGAAGCGAGTGTCAGTAGCTTCTTTTGCAGTCTCCTTCATTCCTCCCCCAACCAGGGGCGTAAGAGTCACATAAAATCTGTGGGGCGCAGGGGACACCTTGGGGACTTTGCTTTTTTTATTTATTTATTGTGTTTTCGTCAAAGAACTCGACTTTTTACAAAATTAAAATTAAAATAGCAGTATGTATTAATTTGTAAATATCACTGTATAAAACAAGAGAAAAGAAGAAAAGAAAACAGAAGAAAATTAAAGGATGCAGCAGCAAAGAACATGCCTTTATATGTTGCATTTCTGGATTTTTCATCTGACCATGAGCTCATGGTAAGAGAGAGGAAATAACAATCACTTCCAGTGAGCCACAGCTAGGACGCCAGCCTGTTAAGAGGCAGATCACCTGTAAGTGGACTCCTGCCAAAGAAAGGAGTTGCAGCCTTTTCTACCAACTGCAAGTTGCTACTTTTTGTGTGGGGCAAGGAGACGTGTGTCTCTTGGAATGGAAGGATGGGGGTTTCAAAGAAAGAGGAATCTTACTTGTACCTCTGAGTAAGCCCTGTTATGGGAGTATAGGGACCAGGTGTGTGATGTTGCTGCTTTGACTGTCCTCCAGGGTGGGTGCAGCAAACAAGGAGGATGAGCGATCGCAAGCCCACCCCCTTAAAGGCGCTCCTCAGGTCCGTGGCCGGATGTGTCGGACCCGGGGGATCCCTAGTAGGTGGGGTGTATGTGAACCCAGGGGGGTGGCCATAGGGGCAGCCCGCTATGTGGGCTGTCCCTCTAGCACCCTTGCGAGGGCTGGGCCAGCCTCTCACAATGAGTCTGGTCCCTCATATTCCATCTCATGCGGGCTTTAGAGCCTAGCCTTTCTTTGCCTTTGTTATTCCGAATGCAGAGCTGGACTCTGTTCCTTTCTCGTTTAACATTTGCTGCAAAGCCTGATCTATTTGCTTCTCTCATATGTTACTAGGACGGCGGAGCATTGGTCCTCTGCCCTGTTACACTATTTAAGGCGCCCCCCTGGCCTTCCTTTGCCTCGCCCTTGTCTCACTGCTTGCTTGCTTAATACATAGCTCCTTGCTTGAACACTCAACATATTCTCCCTAACACAGCAATGGCAGCTGCAATCTGTCTTAATTTCTATGTGTTCCGTGTCTTGAATTGGCCTCTTATTTCTGCTTTTCTCTCCGCAGGGGAAAGGCATTTGCCAGTCACTGCCATAATGGTTCTACCTGGCCATAAGAGGGCAACAGCTAGCCAATATTGGAAGAACATGGGCATATTATGCCAGAGGCTGGCAACTGCATTCCTAATGCCTACACAAGAGACACAACTCTTGCCTTTGTTTTTAACAGTAATTCAGTGGATGAAGAAATGCGAGAACACACATATTGCTTATAAATGAAGGGGATGATGTCACACTTGGTTAAAACAGGCCAGCAGGCAAGCATAACGTTAGTATTCCATGGAAAGCACAGAGCTGCTCTACAGGGTTCCTGGAGCACGAGGGATACCCTACTCGTGGGCATGGATAATTGGAGAGCATTCCTGCCCTGGTTTGGAGCCTGGCCTCTACAGCCTTGATGGGGGAGGGGCATATTACTTTGGTTGTACGTACCCTTTGAGGTTGGGCAGACTTTGCCTCCTGCTTTAGCCCACTAACAGCTCTGCTTTGCAACTTTATCACACACAGCTGTCAGGTGGCATGTAGCTCAATGCTACTAATATTATCAGCCTCGGAAGTCTAGAATCCTTTGCCACATCAACTAGGATACAAGCTTGCCACCTGAAACGTACCCATGTCTGAGTCGGCATCCGTGGCCCTGTGGGGAAAACACACACAGAAAGAGCAGGGCACGGGCCCTTGTGGGTTTTTCACACTTCTTCCTCGAGGCGGGCACAATTCACTCCTCAGAGAAAGTGCCACATTCTGGGCAACATTCTCCTGCTTTGACAATGTCACCCAAAGAGCAAAATTGGCCATTTCAACTACCTCTGTCGACTTATTATTGAGCAATCCACACTGATGGGTTTAAGCACTTGTTTAATGCAAGATTGGCAATTAAGG
Organism: Ambystoma mexicanum; assembly: GCF_040938575.1. Classification (NCBI taxonomy): domain Eukaryota; kingdom Metazoa; phylum Chordata; class Amphibia; order Caudata; family Ambystomatidae; genus Ambystoma; species Ambystoma mexicanum. The sequence goes on along the minus strand of NC_090926.1, from coordinate 994,831,330 downwards.
GCATTTGCCAACGCAATCAAGAAGCACAAGATACCATCTTACCAGCGACATGCCATGGTCTCTCATTCTGATCCCGAATTGACATTTATCTGGGGCCATGTTAAATGTATTAATTTATTTATTACATGTGTAGCATAACGCAAACCCCCAAGCATCAAGGTACAAAGTAAACTGCATGGAGTGCACTTCCATTTGCACAATTTTTTACTTTTCCGCCACAAAATGGAAGATTTTAGCGTAAAATGCGGGTGAAATCACCTTGCTTTTCCACTCTGGAAAAGTGTAAATACCTTGCGCAATTAGCGATTGCTGGCGGAATTGAAGATTGCTTCCTCCTGACTCCACCCGCTTTTGCCAGGTTTCATTTCCAAGCAGATGCCAGAGGATTCCCTTTCCTTATTTCCAGCATGAGAATCCATGCTGGCAGTAATGCCGCATTTGTCTGTTGGGGCAAGAAATACAGGGGATCCTGGTGTGTCCACTTGGCTCCCAAACTCCACCGAGAAAATGCACGAAAATCCGGCCAATTAGAAAAATCGACATTAATAGTGTTTTCCACCACTTTTTCTGAACCATTTGACCTGGAAAATTCCCACTGTTGCATTGGAAGCTAATTGTGTTCACTCCTCCCATTATCCCAACAGAAGATTAAGCCAGGTGCTGGACACAAGTGTTACATATACCTGTGCACAATCTGCATTTGGAGCATTAACTAACTGAGCTACCTTACAAATGATATCTCTTCTGTGGCTTTACTGTCTTAAGGACAAGTGACATACTGGTGGGTACATGTGACATTTAGTTTTGCTGGGGTAAATCTTTCAGAATGCTCTTTATTTTACAGTTCAATGACAAACTACTATCAGTCGTGCAAAATAATAGATGTACAGCCGTGCACACACATTATAAATAGCGAGGGAGGATTCAGGGACTGACCTCGCTATTTATACTACTAGACCAGCCTAGGATAGGCCACTGATTCTCCCCTGCCAAGTGTTTCAGACCAACATGGGGTGACCAGGGCTAGACACGACATCACACACCCACAGTGCTGTGCAGAGACACAGTGCACTGAGCTGTGCACGACACAACAAACACATATTCTGGGGGGGATAAATACCATTACACCCCCCACTTAAAATTGTGGGGGGGGATTTGTCCCCCCTGTCCTCCCATGTCCTACGCCCATGCCGCCAACCCCTGCTATCGACTCCCACACTGACTCTTCCCTTGCTAACCTTCACCTCTCCATCTCCAACACTCATGATATCCCTGCCATGAGTATCCGCTTGAAGCCTGCCTCCAAGTGCAATACTTGGTATGATTCTGACCAAGCCTCGCTTCAACGCAAGTGCAAAGTCGCTGAATGGAAAAGTTTAGCTTCTAGTACATCCTATGACAAACTGCTGCGGCCAGCTCCGAAGGCAATACAGATTCTCCATCCCCGGCCACAAACAACATGGCTGAACTTTTCAGAATCTGCAAGGAACTTGCCAATCCTACTTCTATCTCCACTTCTCGGCACCCTTCCCAGCCCTCTGCACAGCCTTGGCCAACCATTTCACTACCAACACTACCAACACTCAGGACATCCTGTCCTCTCTCTCCACTCCCCCATGCCCACTCCCACTGTACCCAGGCCTCCCTTGGCCCCCAATCCCCCTACTCTCCTCTTTCTCACCCATAGCACCAAATGAGGTCATCAAGACAGTCTGAATGTCTCTTCCAAACAGGTGTTCCCCTGCTCCTCTAGCACTATCAAGTACAACATGGGACTCCTTGGGAATGGGGACTTCAAAAATTACCGGCACCTGACTTCCCGGCCGCCTGGATCGGAATACCCCAGTGTTACTGGGAATTCAGGTGCTGGTAATTCATTACAGGTCTGGCGGCAACCTGCCGGTTTTACCGGCACGGTTACTGCGAGAACCGTAATGAGGCCCACTGTCTTTATTAACAATTTAAATGACAGGGATCGCAACATGAACAACATAAAATTCTCCAAGTGCTCGCACTCTCCAGGCACCTGTTTGTCCTTTTTCTTAACCTGTGCTGTCACAAAAATGAGGTTGCATCCCAAAAACCTAACAGGAAAGGGATTGGTTAGTGAGGCAAACTATATATGCATTCCATAATGGGATAGTATGAACATTGGGTAAGCCATATCTGGTGGTTCCTCCCGAACCATCTCTATGTGTCATGAATACAAAGTTACAGGTTAGTGTAAAGGTGATTGGCCAATGCAACATAGTGTATGCTTAGCTTGGAAGGCAGTTAGGGATTGGGCAGAAAGGATGTTCTCAGCCTTGGAGCCTTGAATACTTACCAGGCCAAGTGCAACTGTTCAAGGTGGTGGGAACGGCCCTGAAGGTGCTGCATGTTCCCAACAAGTTAACCTCTCTGATCTTCTTGGCCTTCAGAAAGAACCTTTCGGCTTTTAACCGCTATAACTGTTGCATCTTCCTATCTTTGGGTCGATGGGAACAGCCAACTCAGTCTGGCTCCAATAAATAGGCTCTGTCTTGATCATGTATGTGAAGACCACGGATGGAGCTCCCCTGCATGCAATTGTAAAGATTTTTGGCTGTATCCCTCGCAGGTGTCCTATCTCTTCTGTTACCTTGAAACTTTCCTTCACTACATGTCCTTTGCGAGGCTGTGCACCGTTTTTGTGCTGGATGCCTGGTCTGCATGCTTTAGCAGGATCAGCATGTCAGCCTTTCCATGTATTTTGAAGCTTGTCTTGCTTTTACCATTCATTCCATTGTACCTATGGCTTCCATCTTGATTGGCCTGGTTGTCCATTTTAGTTGCAGTTGAGCGTCAGCAAGCAATTGATTTGTTTCCTTTTGCGTCTTGCGGTTTCCCCATAGAAAAATGTATACGGGTATCAGTACTCTAACTATGTGAGTCATAAGCATTTGCTTCATGTCTATCAGCAATAAAACTAAATGTCTGCATAACTTCATGCAGGGATGTCTATATGCTTCATGTCTAACATATCTATGCCATGATATCAGTCGTGACGACATCAGCGTTTTTCGAGGTTGCAGTCAGTTGACTTGGTCAATTGATGACAGCTGTATCTCTTCAATACTGTCATCCGGGTATGGTCTGAATGGTTGTCTGAGTGAGTAACGATTCTCACACCTGCGATACATCAATGGTGGGGAGGATGGGTCCAGATGTGATGTACACCTCTCGTTTCTCTGTCGCCAAGCTGAGAGTGAGATAGGTCTTCAATGCAATGGAGTATATAACTTTTTCAATTCCCAAAACTTTCCCCCACAGTCCCCTCCTATGAGACCTGCACTCCAGTCTCATTACAAACATCTCTAAGGGAATAAACATCACATTCCGGCATATAACAGATGGTGTCTTCAGTAACCTGACAGTAAAGCACTTCAGCAGTTTGTAAAATTTCAGAGCAGGTATTTCATAACTGATAATAGAGGCACTAACAACCCATCAACAGACAAGACAGATTTAGAATTATAACCACTTGGTATAAGCAAAATCTGATTTATAGACGCACCCAAGGGTCCCCATAGACCTACAGTCCATGGCACAAAGGTGTAGGAAGGCTCCGAATTTGTGTGAATGATCCTTACTGTTAAGGACACCAATCGGACATCACACACTGGACCAGGACACTTGGTCTTATCCTGTGATGTGGCACTCAATAGGAATGTTTTTTCTTTCATTTCAATTAATTCAAATTGAGCCGATACTCGACCCGTCTCACACCTCCTTTTACAAAACTCCCGGGTCACAATGGACCACAAACCAGTCCGGTTGGTGAAAAAACAATATTTATTCATTTTTAGAATTCACAAAAATCACACACATTTTAATATTGGGCAGCAATCACCAATGGGGTGATAATTACAATAAAAACTACTGAACTACACTTGGTTAACCTTCTACATTAACATTTCCAAAGCACAATTGAATAGGGGCACTTTTTGAATTACGATAGGTAGCACCCAAGTTAAGGTTTCCCCCTGCAATGTTCCCTCAACCCACACATAATTGAATTCTGAGTGGATAGAAGGAAGCAGCAGGGAGTCAGGGATAAGAGGCAGCAAAATCCGACCTTCCCTCACAAAATAAGAGGTATCTTAAACCCTTTGCAATAGCATGAAATAACACTCGGAAATTGACAAATAAATAATTAATGTGCGGTTAAACCTTTGAGACAAATATGATTTCTCAAGACAACAGGAATGCATAAACACTAGCGATCACAAGGCAAGGGATCAACAAGAGGCATACAGTTCAAAAACAAGTGGAAAGTTTGAACATGCTGCAGCCGAATTTACACGTTGGAAAGTTGCATTTTCTCAATTTCCTTTTAAAATGACATAAACGAATTTTATGAAAAACGGGTGAACTACTCTGATTTTGAATGTGCTTTTTGGGGTGAGGGATATATATATATCACAGGGACAATATAGAGGTGAAAGTAGGTCTCTAGCTACAAAACTGGATGAGATTTGCAAGATAGAAGAGGGTTCGCTTTTGGGAAAATTAAGCCTTGGAAGAGAAAAATCAGCTGAGAAAAGAACAGGTTTGACTTACACTAGATTATTAAGACTATATTGTTAAAGAGGGACACAGTAAGATCCAAGGTTGATTCGCGACGTCAGCCTTTTCACCCCAGTGTTCAACTTTATGTGGAAATTAGTTTGATTGCTCAAAATATGACTAAGGGCTTATGATCTACACAAGACAGAATTAATAGAGAGATGGAGCTAGCACTTAGAAAGTCAAGGACAGGGTGCACAGAGGATTCTAAAAGTTTTACCAAGTTACCAGGGTATGGATAGGATTGCTTAGAGAGTGGAATAAAGACAAAAGGGTCAAGATGGGGAGATTATGTGTTTCTCTGGCATGGGGAAATACTCACAGTCCACGCTTGAGTTTTGGGATTTTGGAACAGTCAGGGTCCTGGTCACAAAAGATTCTGGTCACCGGATAGCGGACTCTCCTGGCAAAATACAGCTGGGCAAAGGTCTGGTCACTGGATAACCTGGACAGCTGGATGGCAGGGTTACAGCGGGCATGCAGTTAGTGGGCAAAAAGCCGGTCTGGTTTCAGGATGCTTCCCAAAAGAACACCACAGCTTTCCCTTTGGTTATTGGGATTTTAGATCTGGGGTCTCTGGATTGAGGTCTTGCTGGGATGGTCAGCAATGCTTTGGCTTAGCTGCAGTAGGGTCAGCTATGCTTTGAGCTTTCAGTGAGATCTAGAATCAGCTATGCTTTGACTTTGCAGTGGGATCTGGAGTCTGGCAGGATGAATGTGGATGATCAGGAATGCAGGTGCAGGAAATTCAGTAAATAGTCTGTCTAGTTCTGTCAACCATACTTTATATAGAGCATGGTGACATCACAGAATTATTGGTGGGCAGAACTGAGCTAGGCCTACCTCCAAGACTCAGATAGGTCAGCCTCGGTTAATCGCCTCCTCGAGGAGGAGTCTCAGTTTATGAGGTTGTATTTTATGAGGTGAAAAGCCTTCCTATAGGTTACATATTTTATGCAGCACATGCCAGTCCAACTCTGTAGTCTGTAAAACATTGTTTCACCCTTCTAATAATTGTTGTTCATTTTTAGTGTGAAATATTCGGCCTAAAATTCTATAACTTTATACGTGTGTGTGGATGATCATTAGGCATGTCAGCATTGAAATTCATAGTGGCATCAGGAATACTTTCCTTAGAATGCCCAATTTGCTGCCATTTCTGTTCCCAAGGTGGCAGTGAAGTCTACAATATCTTAAATTACACCCCACAAAATTACATTAAAACTGTTAACTTTTTACATTTTTACGAATTTCTTCTGCAAAAATAACCGTCTTCAAAGTTTCTTAATAAAATATTCTTTTCAATCAAATGGGCTGGCTTTTGTCCTACACTGGTTTATTTTTTCTCTTCAGCTACCACCAACTGTCACTTGGGCCATGTGTGAGATGGGGTTTCCCAGTTTGATTGAAGGTTTTATGGCCCCCTCCATTTCACAGGTTAGTGTCGCAGAACTTCTATTATCCTAGCCTGGAACACAGAAGAATGTCTGATGAGGGTGTGGACTTTCTTTGTCTTGGTCCATTCAAAGTTTTTCAAGCTATCAATTATCACTTTCGTGTCCTGGAAGTTTATGGTGGTTCCTTTTGGGGGAAGCCTTAGCTTAGTCAGCAGGGAAAAACCTGTTCTGGAGCTTGCAAATTCAGCCAATGCAGTTTAATTCCTTTTATTTTATTTTCTTTTGTCCTGGATCAAAACATACCTGTTGGATAAAACATCCCCTGTATGATTCCCAGCAACAAACCCCTTTACATTGCTAGGCAAAGTTTGTGTTCAATATGGTACTTTTAAACCAGGCATTTTTTTTCTGGTTGCAAAAGCCCATTTTTCCATGTGTAAAGCCAGCTAGCATTTTCCTTGCAAATTCGGTTTGTCTCTTCCATCTGCACTTCCACATTGTTTTGTAACCATAGTTAGCTTCTTGTACACAACCGTCTGTACAAGGCCAAGGTCTCTTGAGATTGACATGTGCGCAGAGGGCTAGAATTTATTTTAAAGCAGTGATTTTGACATTTTGTAGCAAAAGTGAAGCGTTTTTCCGTGTAACTGAAGTAAAGCTTTTGTTGATTTTCCCAGATTTGGCTGACAGAGCCTGATATTCAGGGATCATGTTTTTTTCTGCTGAAGCACAATGTGGATATGGATGGGCGTAGCAAGGCCTTATTAATAAAACTAGTTTGATGAAAAACAGATGAAAATAGCGTCAGAGCAGCATTCTTTTCAATGTGAAATATTCCTTTTTTCAATTGGAACTCGGGGCTTGCAGCAAAGCAGCGCTGCTTTTTCACTCCCCTTCCTTTGTACATGTAAGAACACCCTGACAGGGTTTCTTAGTGTGCCCCTTTGTTCCATCCTGCCCCATATGTGCTTGGCAAGATGTTGCAGCCATCTTTTTGTTGCTGCAAGGTGCCTTTCTGACTGAATGGTGCCCCAAGGAGCCAGCACAGCCATTTTGCTGTTGACTGCCAAAACGCTGCTTGGTTATGGAGAAGAATTCTGTTGAGTGGGTCAATGTAGCCCACAATACAGAATGATGAATGTGGGTGGTGATATCAGTAATAATGCTTGCGTAATTTGTTATGAAAGTACAGCACTCGCTCTTCACAACTGCACAGATGCCTCCTTGTAAGGCCAAAACAATATCTAAAGCCATGCTGTTCTGAAGCACCATAGTTTGAATGACTACTTGTTCCCGGGACACCAAAGTTAAGGAGGATGCAGTAGCATTTGCAATGTCCTCCACTAACCGTGACAGCTGAGTCAAGCAATCTCTATTTATCTTAACCCCAAGGGCTGGTGTCAAATATCCCACAACTGCAACAACGTTTTCCCAAGCAGTACTTCTCTTATGACGGAGCTGAGTGGGAGAAATGCGAGTATGATGTAATGCAGGCAGAATACACCCCATGTAACAACTCTCTCCCCAATTGAAGGGCAACCAAGCACAAGCTTTGACCCCACAAATAAATTAAGTTCTGGAATGTGTAGCATACCCTAACTGGGAGAATGTAAAATGTCATTCGAAGGCAAATTAGACATTATTTATCAGAACACTGAAAATACTGACATTTGCTAGTCCCCATGAACAAAAAACCTAGAATAGTGTAACACAAGAGACCAACAGCTGGGGAGGAAAGATGAAGTGCTGCGCTTTTAGTGCGTACCTGTACTGACATGGGGAAATTCAGATAGTACACCAAGTGGGAATGAGCATCCCTACAAGTTGCAGGACCCTGGGACTAGGTAACCAACTTCAGATCCAGACAGACATACCCCCACTGGAAGGGGATATGTGCAATAGGAAATCTGCAGGATAAATCATGGGGCAGATGGGCGCAAACCCTACAATCAGTCAAATTAAATATACAATCATACTGCCAAGGGAGGTGTAAATAAGTATTTTCACTGTGAACCCAGGGTTGAGCAGAGGAACTGTCTCTCTCCTGGCAAGTGGTAGGAAAGTGTCTTTCACAGTGAAACAACAGTATATCAATATTCTAACAACGACAACAATGACGGGTATATAGTCAGACATTTTGCACACCAGTTCCACTCCTCAAATGTCCAAGTTCTGAAATCTAGTTGTATCCTCATAATAACAATGCATGGCTTTGCAGACAATGGGCCTCATTACAAGCTTTCTGGTTGGCCGCTGGTGCTACCGACAGCCTACCGGCAACCTCGTCTTACCATTTCTGCTGCCCGATATCCCAGTAATACTGGGATATTACAGGCGGTGGAGGCACAGTAAGTTTCCATTTCCGTGGAAAAATCTGCAGGTAGGGGGGTGAACTACCAGCAGGTCAGGACTACCAGTAGGTCACAGCCCCCACCGGCAGACTCGGAGTGACCTGGTCTGGAAAAGATGCCTGTAACCATTGTTACTGTCACTTTTTTCTGGACCGGGTCACTCATAATGAGGGCCAATGTTCACTTTAGTTCATCATGGCTAGTAGGACACAGGATAAGGGGAAAATAAATCTGCTAGACCAAGCTTCCAGTGGAAGATGCAACAAAGTATGTAACAATCTTCCAAGGTTCACCCACCACTCGGGTAATGTACAACGAAATCCAAGACTCACAGTTTATGATCAGAAGTTTCACCTAAAAATCCAAACTTTAAAAATCTGAGGTGCCAGAGCCAGACGAATTTAAAGGTCATTGTAATAAAAAGGATGACCAATAAATGATAGCAGCATGTGTCAGAACCTGCAGATGCCAGTGAATCAACAGCGGGGGCATCTACTCGGCCACCTCAGGGAATTCCTTTTCTTTGAGGAGTTAAATCCAGAGGCGAGTGACTTGGCAGTTGCTACTTTGTTCAAAACTACTGACTCTCTGGTATCTTTCCACAGGATTGCAGAGCATAATTCTTGTAGGTTGCATTTTGAGATCCAGAGGGGTCAGACACTGCAGATAGTACACCAACAGTGGGGCCTGAATCAGGGACGTTACCTCCGGGGCTACGACCGTCTGACAAAGTAGCCTTAGCAGCAGCTCCGCAAAGATCTTACTGTGGAGAAGAGATTCAAAGCTGCGGATCCTGATTTAGCAAGTGACTGATTGAGGGTCGTGCCCTCACCGTCTGATAGTGATTGCTCTGTTCCAGAAACCCTGGAAGAGTCTGACATTGGCAAAACCCTCTGAGGCATCACTGGTGGTGGTGTCGGTGAACTTGGTGGAACTGGATCAGTGGATGCAGAGCTGATGCCATTGACTGGGGCAGCAACTTTGCGGCTGTGCGCTACGTGGATAAAAGCTGGGATACTGGCAACATTGACTGGGTAATTAGTGGTCAGCAAGACCTGGAAGGGACCACACCACCTCAGCTGGAGCACAGACATCCGCTGATGGACATTTACCAGGACCCAGTGTCCTGGCTGTAGGGAATGGCATGGTTCAGAAGCTGGCTCAGGTAGAGTTTCACGGACATGGGCATGAAGAGACTGAACAGTTTTAACAACTTGCAACAGTATTTTGTAAAAGTGGCATCCTCCAATGATAAACTGTGAATGTAGGGAACTGCTGGGGTGCCGTTCCCATCCTCATGGGACGACCAATGAGGAATTCATGAGCATACAGTTTGTGTTTGCACTGGGGTTTATGATGCATGGCAAACCAAGAGCAAAGCTTGGGCCATTTCAACCCTGTCTCTTTACACACTTTAGACAGCCTCAACTTGAGGTCTCCGTTCTGGTGTTCTGCAGGGTGTGTTTGAGCGCAGGTGGTAAGCACAATAGAACTGTTGAATTATTCATAGAGCTTTGCACACTTCTTTAATAACAGGACCAGTAAAATGGGTACCTTGGTCACTGTTTATGCTGAGTGGCAATCCAAACCGAGGTATAAACTCAGCTAACAACTACTTGGCCGCAGTAACAGCAACTGCTTTTCTACAAGGATTCGCCACCCAGAAAACACATCAACCGAGACTAAGCAGTACATGTACGTCATGCATGCTGAGAGCTGTATGAAATTTGTCTGCATTTATAAAAATGTACCTTCCAGTACAGGACGTGCAGATAGCTTTGTGCGCATCGCTCTCCTGATTGTATACGTTAAACTTATCACACAATTTTCACAACAGACCTGAGCCATATGGGCTAAACCAGGAGCCATCCAATCCCGATGTAACAACCCAATCATGCTGTTTTTACCTGAATGTGCAACACAGTGAGCGTCACAGACCAGATAGGGAAGAAGTATCTTTGGTTTCACCTGGTGGCTGTCTGGCGAACGTCACAGGGAACCCACAATCGACACTTACGTTGAGTCTAGGTCACCTTTTCGGCTTCTGGGGCTTGACCATGAAGGATTGCCAGACTGGAAAGGGATGGGACAGGTGACCTTGGAACTGCAACACAGACAATGGGCCTCATTACGAGTCCGGCGGTAACCGAGGCAGTAAAACCGCCTGGTTATCGCCGGACTCGTATTACCATTTCGCCTTAGGCAATTAATAGGCTTCTTAAACAGCATGGGGGTGCATACAGAATACCCAGAAACAGGTTCCCTTGTTTCTGGAACACAAACACAAGATCCATCAACGAAAGAAGAATCAGACAAAGGTTCAGTAAAGGTACATGGGATAGGTCCACACGGGGTGACAACAGTGTCTCCAGAACCACCTGGCAGTCATGGGGCTCCGCCTCCTCAGGGCTTGGTTATATGGAAGCAGGGTTCAGGACTGAACATGGACTCAGGGTTACATTTGCAGCAGAAATAAGCAACATTTCATATCTAGAGAGGCGGGAGTTGGACACATGCTGTGTCTTTCCTTTAAACAGTAATGATAATGCTACATGGGGAACCAAAATCGTGACAAGATGCCCTTGCACCAGACAGTCTGTTTTCTCTACCAACAGTGCAGCAGTTGCAATGGCTCGCAGACAAGCTGGGAGTCCCGTGGCTACCGGATCTAAAGTTGCACTGTGATATGAAATGGGCCAATGATTATCATCATTTAACTGAGTCAACACACCTTGAGTAAACCCACTGCACTCATCAAAGAATAGCACAAATCGCTTACTGTAATACAGCAACCAAAGGTATCTTCTGCTTCCTGAGACCAAGGCAGGGGTGGGGGATCGAATCATCTGTGAGTTTCTGAAGGGGCTTAACTATGGATACATATTCCAGGATCCATTGCCTACAGAATCTTATCATACAGTGGAACCCCTCATTTTCTTCTTGGTCTGGGGCTAGGGATTTTCTGGATCACTGTATTCCGATCCTGGGGCAAATGTCTTGCCCCTGCAGAAATCTCATGGCCCAGGTACCACACACACGGTAGGCATACTTGTAATTTGTCTTTAGATGCCTTGTGACCCTTTTTAGCAAGCACTTTCAACAGAACAAGTAAGTCTTCCTTACACCCTGCCCATGAGGGGGAGGATAGGAGCAGATCATTTACATATTTCTCCAGCGTCGGCCTTCCTGGGAACCTTACCAAATCAAGATCTTGCTTTAAAATCTGGGAAAGAGGAGAATAGGACCCATAGGCACACCCTAGTAACAGGGGTGGTAAATTTGAGAAGATGGGGTAGGTTTCAAGTTTGTTAGGAAACTAAGTAAAAAAAGGTAAGAGGTGCAGAGGAGAGAAAGGCAACCTTGACACCTAGGTTGCACTAATAATAGGACAAAAATAAGTTCCCAACATAGGAACTTACGTCCCCTGCACACTATCTAGTATCTGGATGACCAGACCAACATTTATAGAAAGAGTAGTAAAGTAACTCTATGAAATAAAGTCTTAATAAAGGACGTGTTGGTATGAAAAAAATACAAATTCTTAAAACAGGACAACATTCAATCGTTTAAGGTCACAAGAAACAATCTTCATTATTTATTCTTGATAGTGCAGCTGTGGTAGGCCCAACGCGTTTCGAGTGAAACAGACACTCTTCATCAGGGGCAAAAACAATGATTATGCTTAATTGTTCATCCGGATGGGGGAAACCATCAATTGAAAAAATAAGCGGATAAGTAAGCAGAGTAAGCAGGTAATCCGATTACCTGCCGGTCTCCTGCCCTCTGTCTGCAACGCTGTAGTAAGTTAGTTTTCAAGCCCTTGCACTACTACAAGACCCTCTGCTTACTTATCCGCTTATTTTTTCAATTGATGGTTTCCCCCATCCGGATGAACAATTAAGCATAATCATTGTTTTTGCCCCTGATGAAGAGTGTCTGTTTCACTCGAAACGCGTTGGGCCTACCACAGCTGCACTATCAAGAATAAATAATGAAGATTGTTTCTTGTGACCTTAAACGATTGAATGTTGTCCTGTTTTAAGAATTTGTATTTTTTTCATACCAACACGTCCTTTATTAAGACTTTATTTCATAGAGTTACTTTACTACTCTTTCTATAAATGTTGGTCTGGTCATCCAGATACTAGATAGTGTGCAGGGGACGTAAGTTCCTATGTTGGGAACTTATTTTTGTCCGTTTTAAAATCTGGGAAAACAGGGTAGGACTTTCTACATACCACATTGGAATCCCAGTGAGCGTGTACTGTGTTGATTTATGGGTAAATGTGAATATGTACTGACTGTCAGGATATGGGTATGGAGGGAAATGTGAAACATAAATCAACTACAGTGTAATATTTTGCAGTGTAGGGAATACATGACAAAATTGTAGCTGGATGGGGAACAACCGGAAAAGGTGGGAACACTGCTTCATTAACTGCACACAAATCCTTAATGATAATGATTTGTTATTTATATAGCGTTTTTCCAAATCACTTTACATAGAACATATTTACATACAATATCAACCAACCAAAGTTGGTACACATTTATAAACCTCAGAAGGATGAAAAGCTGGGTTGGCCTTGCCAGTATTCTAAACTGCGACCTGCAGATCACAAACAGATCGCAACAACGAACGCTCAACCCCCTGAGCTATGTTACTAGGTGAATAAAACGATAAACCTCTTTACCTGGTTTCTAAGTAGGCAAGAAAGGAGTATTACAGGGACTGTGGGCTCGTACAATAATACCTTGTTGGAGAAGGGCCCCTATCACATGACAGATACATTCTTCAGCCTGTCTGGAAATATATTACTGAGGTGCACATGGCACGGGCTTGGCAGGATTCAAAGTTATTTTAACTGGTTCAGCATTAACCGTATATCCAGTATCATTGGCATGGGTTGGCCATAATTTGACTGGGACTCAGTCCAACAGCCCCTGCCACGGACAGGAAGTGTCAGCCCGGTCCCCAGGGTTTAAATGGATAATTTCCGGTAACACTACTACTAGCAGCTCATGCTCTCTGAGCGTGAATATCAAGATATACACCATCAGAGGAACAACAAATAGAGCAGCTTAGTTTTCACAATAAATCTAATCCAAACAAATTCACAGGGGAAAAATAGCTCAGCAAAAATGCATGTTGATCAAAAATCTGACCTAGCGTGACCATAAGCCGAGTGGATACAGGATGAGGTATTGGAGTACCCCCTATACTCACAGAGTTTTCTACATCATCAAAATGCTTCATCGGGGAAAACCAGAGGCTTTTAGTGTGGAGCGTGATGCTCCAGTGTCAACCAAACATGAAATCTTTTGCCCAGCAAAATTACAGTTGACATATGGGGCAGTAGGATCAATCAATATGAGCGGTGCAACATGCTCAGGGATCCCTTAGCAATCCTAAACATTGGTCGGCTGGACTCGTTGTGGGGGCGGAGACCTCAGCAATGCGCTTGGCACGGTTGGCTGCCCTCCCCCCCAAATGTCATATTGAGGCCGTTGTGGGCCCTCGGCTTTCTAGTGGCCAAACTCTTTACAGTAGTTGCACTCATCACTACCTGTTTGTGTAATACCTTTCAGCAGTTTACCCTGGCTCAAATATCTAGGGTGCTCCTCTGCCTCTTCCTGATCCGTGCCCACCTGGAGCACGGTGGATCCCTTCCCTTTCCTGGGAAGAATGTTAACTCTATTTTTGCCATGCCGTAAGCTTGGCTTCGGTAGTTTCTTTTTGGCTCTTGATGTTTTCATGAAAGTGCTCTGCAGCCAATAATACTCAACCAAACTCTTTCCTTCCCACCCTATTAGTATTGTGTTAATTCCATCTGATACCTTTTGTTGTAGACCCATAACAAAGCCACCACAGCATGAGGTGCTATGAGCACGACATCAACAATTTCCCATAATACTGTTCAACGCATTGCTTCAAACGTTCAAGGTATTCCATGGGGTTTTCTCCCTTGGCTTGTTTACATGAATTAATGTTAGACCAATCTGTCTTTTGAGGGCATATTTCATTAATAGTTTCTACCAGTCTATCATTGAATGTTTTCAAATCCCTAGCAGTAGCAAGTTCCTCAGCTGGCCAATTTGCACGCACCTTAAGCAAAGTTAATGTATCTGTGGGCAGCACTGATCGCAACAACTGATTCAAATCAACACATGTGGGATGATAGCAGTTGACGATGACCTGAAGTTCCTCTTGAAACTTAACAGGATCTTCTCATATCTTTGTAAATATCTGGACAATATTAAACAAATCAGTAGCGCTCCATGGGGCATGTACTGTCCCTAAGGAATCACCACCTCCCGGAAGATGTCTGAGCGGGAATGCACCAGAACTGGTAATAAGCATATTCAGGAACCCTTTAAACATGCTTGAGGATGGCGAAAAGAGTTTAGAAATCTGAGCTTATATAGCAGGAGTGAACCGACCGAACAAAGCATTGGACTGATGATAAGTTGGCAGTTAAGTAGAGTCTGGGCTAGCATTTAAAATAGCAGAGTTGTAAGTGTCTAAAATATCTTCAGGACCTTCCTTTAAATGGGGCTCCCCTAGGAGTATAGGATATAATCGTTTATACCCGGCTTTATGGGTTGGTACCTGCAGGTTAGAGTACTAGGTTTTCAGGGATTTTACTAACTCCCGGAGCTTTTCTTGAGTGTATGTCTCTTAGTGGCTTTGCTATACCAATTGACATAAGTGTCCCATTGTATTGGTGCACACGTGCGCCTTTCTTCACTGATGCCTCACGTAAGCATGTTATCCTGTCTTAGTCGAATGTACCTTCCAAGGAAAATGTTTAGATGACGCTCTCTGTGTATATTTGTGTCATTTTTCCAGGTACTTACATGCTTTTTGTGAGTAGTAAGCAAATATGAAGTGTGCTGGACTTCCTTTAGGAGAAAGTGGCACTTGTCTAGACTGCCCTGAAGCCATTATCATGGGGCTAGGACTAGGTATGGCTTATGAAAGATCCGTTCCCAACTCTGTCTTCATGGGGATGCTATCGGGTTCCGTGGCTGGCAGCGTGGGTAAGGCCCATTAGCTTAACCGCTTTGTCATGTCTATTTGGAGGCTAGGGTATCGCCACCCAGCCTCCATTCCTCCCCTGTTACAGAAATATCAGGATCATCCACAGGTGTTGGTCAGATTCAGGTGACTGCTGGTTCACAGCCTATATTCTGCATTACAATACCCACAATGCAGAGCAGTTAAGGGTCAAAGACAAGACACATAATCGGTAGCAACAAAGCCTGTTACAGTTCCTAATACAAAGGGCCTCATTACGACCCACGCGGTAAGTTACCGCCTGGGCCGTGACTTTACCACCATGGCGTAAACTACGTTTACGCCATGGTGGTAGGCGGACTTACCGCCCCATTCCGAGGTCGGCGGGGCGGTAAGTCCCCAATCCCCATTTACCCTTCCCCATTCCCATTTTTGCCCCATAGGGCATAATGGGAGTGGGGAAGGCGTTAATTACGCCACCGTAAATTACGGTGGCGTAATTAACTCCATGGTCCCTTAGCGCCATGGATTTTAACACCTGCTAAAAGCAGGTGTTAAATCCGCCATGGCGCTAAGGGACCTCGTACTCAGGCGGTAAGGGTCGGCGCTGTTTACGCCGCCGTAAAACCCTTACCGCCTGAGTCGTAATGAGGCCCAAAGATAGAGAAGAGTGTAAAATATAAAGCGGGTCGCAACTGAGTCACACATTTAGGGTTTCAAGTGACAAGGTACTGGTTAAGACAGGGCAATGAAGATTACCCCTGGTAATTGCGCAGGGAGGCTTGATTCTATTAAAGACTAGGAGGCGGGCATTATGCTTCAACTTCTTATTTATTACTCTTCATCAGTTTCAACAAAAACATAAGAAAACTGAAAAGGCTTTCCCCGTATTTTCTTTTCTTATAAACTACAAGTCCCACTGTCTCTGCAGTCCTGTTAGGGTCAGTCCAGCTTATGACACATTTCCTGTTCCTCGACCCCTCCCCATCTTTGACTCCTCTGAACTGTAACTCTTGTAACTTTCCAATTTTGTGCAAACTAAACGGGCGAACCACTCCAACTTTTGCAGGTTCAACTTTGCTGCTTTACGAATGTGGACTTCTGCTATCTCAAGCTCTCCTGTCCACAACTCTCCACTGCTCAACTATTCTTCTGGTCTTCCCCTAAGGATCATACAAACAACAATATCAGCTCCTTGTACTGCTATACACACCATTGCAATCTTAACATGTGATATGCAGTACACGAAAGGGTGAGAAATTAATGTTCGCCTCCTAGTCTTTAATAAAATCAAGACTACCTGCGCACTTAGCAGGGGTAATCTTCATTCTATGTCAAGACTGGAGGCGAGCATTATGCTTGTTCAAAGCTTCCCCAATACAGCTGTGGCCAACCCTTCGATTGGCTTAAAATAGAACTCTTTAAAAGTAGTGTCGGTAACCCCATCAGCTGCTTGCATGATATCCCTCAATGATACCCCTCTGGTGAATGCTTTAGATGCTATTGCTCCTCTCACTGAATGTGCTTCGCACTCCCTTGAATCGATGCCTGCTAGCTGCATTACTTCTCACACCCACCTAGCTATGGTGGTTGTCACTACTGCTTGGAATGGCTTCCTGCCCGCTATCAGCAACTGTGTAGTACCTGCCGCTCTACCCTCCACCACTCCGCCGTTCTACTCTCGTATTCTTTAATACATCTCGCTACGCTTCACTTAGCATTGCTTGGAAAATAGGGATAATGTACTGTAGTGGACCCTGTCTTCGTTCTCCCAACTATCAAAAAGGTCACCCCCTCGGGCCGAAGGATTTCCTGTGTATTTCTAGGGCCTTGACGTCTGCAACCTGCTTGCAAGACACTAAATATAAGAGCATGGCCAATTTGCCTGATAATTGCGTCAGCGACAGGTCCCTGTTCGCCGGACAACTTTCTAGTAACAGCAGCACCACCGTAACGTCCCACAATTGCTTGTATCTCGGCATCCGGGGGTGCTTTATACTGTGCTCCTTTTATGGGCCTGGTCACCGCTGGATGTTCCCCCGCTGGAACCCCTTCGACTGGCAGGTGTCCTGCTAAAATAGCCGATCTGTATACTCCTATGGTCCTAAATGCTTTACCATCCTGAAAAAGGTCTGCTAGGAAAGTAGAATAAGAAATTCTACTACAGGAATTGAAACGGTAGGAAAATGTCTTCCTCTGCACCAGCTCAACCACTTGGCCCAAGCCGTGGAGTAGCTCCTCCTAGTGGATGTGTCTCACGACTCTGCGATGAGCTCTGCAGCTTGCGTCAAAATACCTGGAAGTTGCCAGCGTCTCCTGATATTCTGCACGCTATCAGCGGGAGAGTCCCACTCACTCTCAGAGGATGAAATGACCCAGCTGGGTCCACGAGCAATTGCTCCCCTCCAGGGAGAACTTGCGGTATGTCTGCTTTCAGTTTGATCAGCGTCGGGAACCATAGCTGCGATCTCCCTATCATAGCTATCAGAATCAACTCCGCTTTCTTTCGCCAACACTTTGTTTAACATTACAAAGCGGGTAAAAGCATAATGCAGCTCTCCCACCCACGCTTGGAGGAACACGTCTGTACCTTGAGCGGACGGATCCAACCTCCAGCGGAAATATCTGCGCGTCTGTGTGTCGAGTCGCAAACAGATCGGTGTGCACTGGTCTCCACAGCTGGTTTAGCCGCTGCATGACTTCCACACTCAGATTCCAATCGCTGGAGTCTGTCAGATACTGAGAGTTCCAGTTGGCTACTACGTTGAACATCCCTGGGAGATATTCTGCCGTCACTGACGTCCCTGACTGGATGCAAAAATGCCAAAAATCTTTTGCTAGTTCTGATAGTAATTTGGATCTCATTCCCCCTATGTGGTTTTTCTAATTGAAGGCTGATATATTCTCCATCTTGAGAAGGACACAGGAGCTCACTCTCCCTTTCGTGAATGCCTTGATGGCGAAGGAGCCTGCTAGAAGCTCCAAGCAGTTTATGTGGAGTCGGAGTTCCTCTCCGCTCCATTTCCCTCCAGTCTCTAGGGGCCTGCATCTTTCTCCCCAGCCCACTCTACTGGAGTCAGTTTCTATAACTAGATCTGGTTGGTCTCCGAGGGCACGTCCATTCCAGGCATCCATCTTCTTCAACCACCATTATAGCTCTGTGATGGACTCTTGATCTAAGGGAATGACTTGGTTGTACTTCAGACCCTGCTGCAAGTGTTTGATCTTTAGTCTCTGCAGGGTGCGATAGTGCAGGGAACCTGGGAAAATAGCTTGGATCAATGCTGCCAGCATTCCCAATATCCTCGCTAGGACTCTGATAGACATCTTCTGCTTGCTCAGGCAGTCCCTGATCTCTTTCTTGATGTCCTTGATTTCTGGGCTGGTAGCTCCAGCATTGCTTTCCTGGTGTCTAGGACGAAGCCCAGGAAGTCTTATCTGTGCACTGTGGTTGTGTCTGATTTCTCTACGTTCACTAGGAACGCTAGCGACGAAAGGAGATCTTGTACCCATGCGATCTGATATAGTAGTGCATCTCGATTCTCCGCCAGAACCAGTAGGTCATCCAGGTATATGATCATCCGGAACCCCTTCTCCCGGATCGCTGCTACTACTGGTCTCATAAGCTTGGTAAAAGCCCAAGGCACTGAGGCTAGCCCAAGGGCATTGTCTGAATTGCCACAATTGGGCGCTCCAGCGAAAAGCTCGGAAACTCCTGAATTCCGCCTGTACTGGCACCGTAAGGTAGGCGTCTTTCAAATCTATCCTTGTTAGCCAGTGTCCTTCTCTTAGGGTGTCTCTCAGTTGATGTATCCCCTCCATTTTCAAGTGGCGGTATACAACCATTCAATCCTCTCAAGTTTATGACAGGTCCTACTTTCTCTTTTCTGTGGACCAGAAACATAGAGCTCAAGAACTGTTCTGCACTTTTCTATGGCTTCCTTTAGCTCTAGTTGGCGAAGCCCGTGGTGGTAGTTCTCTCATTCAATCTGTGCTAATTGTATCTCTCGGGGCCAGTTCTCTTGTACCGGCTCCTGTATAAATTCTAGCTGTAGACCTCTGATGGTTTGCAAAACCCAAGCATCGCTGAAAAGCACACGTCAATTTCCCCAAAAACGCTGTGTTCTCCCCCAGCCCCCACTGGAGGATATTTTGGGGCTCTCACCTGGGGTAAAGCTCTGGCCTCTGACGGCTCCTCTTCCTCTGTGGCCTCTCTGGAATCGTCCTCTGGCCGGAAAGAAGAAATCCTGTTGCTTACTCTCCCAGTACTGGGCTCTATTGTTCTGAGGTCTTCTGCCTCTGAAAGCGACCGGCTGCTCGACCTCGATAGCGGCCGGTCCTGGCAAACTCTGCTCAGGAAAATCTTGCGTATTGATGCTTGTGCTTTTTCCAGAGATTTATAGGTACCCATGAACCTGCCCATCTCTTTACCAAAGGTCTCCCCAAAGAGGAGGCCCTGAGCGGCTTGCCCGGCTTCGTATGAAGCTAGATGTCATCTATCTTAAGCAGTAGGCCTCTCGCCTCTCCTTCTCTCTGAGGAAACGGCTCAGTTGGCATTACCTAATAGGCAGACTGCTCTCTGCGCCCAGTTCGCTAGGGCTTCCAGGTCGTTCTCTTCCCCGGTATCTCCGGCTCTCTCTGCCACTCCATTATTTTGGCTAGCGGCCCAGAGATATCAAGCTTTTTCTTCTGGCAGCTCCTCCACAACCTGTCTATCCCTTTTCAGGGATCATTGATGGTTTTTGACACAAAAGCCAGCATTTTGGGATCCAACTCTGGCGTTTCCGCCACTTTGCCTAGCAGGTCTGGCCAGGGGCATTATGCGCGTAAGCGCTGCCTCACCTCTTTGTCTAGCGCTCTTCTCAGTCTTAGGGCCATGCATCTCATTACTCTGGTGAGGGCTGCCAATCAGAGGACCTGGGGTTTCTAATGCTGTCTTGATCAAACATGTCACTTCCTCTAGAGTTTTGTCTAGGTGCTTCTCTTTGCGTGCTTTCTCTCCTCTGCTGGGTCTTTCCCACTCTTCCTCTGCTTTCTCTTCCTCTTCCTGGGAGGACAGATTGCCTTCTGCCAGCTCTTCTTCCGAGCCTGGGTCATCTTTGCCCAAATTATCTTCCCCTGGGGGGGGGTCATGGGGCTTGGCACTGCCGACCTTTGCATGATGGCCTCTCTTAGCTTTGCAAAGCATAGGCTGCTTCTGGGGTCTTCTCCTCTACCCCGGGGGGTCAGCAGAGGATTTCTTCTTGCTGGTCTGGTTACTCCCCTTAAGGCCTCTTCACGAGGGCTCTGTGGGCGTGCTGTCTGTCTCTTCGGTGCTCTCACAGGGCTGGTTTAGTACAGACTCTAGGGCTGCCAGCCTGTCTTGTAAGGGTTTCACCCCTGGCGCCACAGCATCGACCAACAAGCTTCCCAGCACTTCCTTAAAGCTGGAGGCGAGGTCTAGAGACTGCTCCTCCTCGCTCCACTCAAATTCAGACATGTTATGGAGTGCCCTGTGCCTTATACCTGTATTATAGGTGTCTTGCGCACGCGCACTGCTGCGTTATGTCAGATGTTCTACTACTCTGAAGAATGATTTCCTGCTCTCCTTCTCAAACATATGAAAAGAATATAATTTTTTTTTGTTATGTGGCTCGCATCTGTTTGACTTGTGTTTGCTTGTATTCGCAATCGTGCTGATCTCACATTGATGATGCCGCTTGGCGGTGCAAGGACTTGGCCCCGCCTCCCCATCGGAGGGGGCCAAAGCATCTCGCTCGCTTGGCTCCATCCCGGCAAGGGTGGGGACCATATTGCTGATGCCGGCACTGAGGGAGCACGAGCCCCCGAGCGTGCCCTGAATACGTCACGGGGCATGTGTCCCTCGCTCTGGTACTAATGCTACATTTCCTCATCTACGAGTCTTCCTGATCCCGCGTCTCTAACGCTGCGCTGCTGTACGCAGCTAATATTTATCCTATGCTTGACTGAATGTCTCGTTCGCTGAATATCTGTGATTTAAAACAACTCATAGACATTTCTACATTTTCCTTTAGTTGACAACTCTCTCCTTTACACTCATTCTGTTTTATGCCTATGAAAACAGATCAAACATCATTTCTCTCATGCACGAGTGTCAATAGGGTACTTATCTGCTGAAGAGCAGGAAAAGAAGAGGAGGTGTCCAGGAACAGTAAGTAGTTCATAAACTGGACTGACCCTAACAGGACTACAGAGACAGTGGGCTTGTAGTTTATAAGAAAAGGGATAAGGGGAAAGCCTTTTCAATTTTCTTATGTTTTTGTTGAAACTGCTGAAGAGTAATAAATGAGAAGTTGAAGCATAATGCTCGCCTCCACTCTTGACATATAATCATAGGGCTGTCATCCAAAATGGTTTCTCCACACTCATACAGAACACATTCATCCTGGTCCTTTCACGTTTCAGTTTTGGTTTTCAGATTTCAAAGAAAGACATTTACAGCAGCCCGTTTCACACAACACAAGACACAACAATACGTTGACACATTTACCCGTGTGCACCAACCCACACATTTTCAATCAGCTCTTTCTTCCGCGCCTGCTCTGGCCATCCTGCTCAAGTCTCGGGGGGCTCCAGCCTGCATCTCCCCTCCAACAAAATGGTCTCTCCTGGGGCCAAGGGGATCATCAGGAAGTCTGCCGGGTGGGCCTTGGGACTGGCTGCAGAGCACGGGAATCCAACATCTTAGGGCACCAAACTTGTGGCGGAAAAATTAATACTCATGATTCCGGTGCATTGGTGGACAATTTGTTAGTAAAAAGCCAAAACAGAACCAACGGCAGCACGAGACATCAGCACAGGTGAGAACCCCGCTTCACGGTTCTCTTATACCCAAAGCAACATATGCCTTTCAATGAAAGGGTTGGTCGCAACAAGGCAATGTCTCACCTTGAAACAATGTTACTGGCATAGAACACAGCTTCATTGTACAAGCTTTTGATGGCAGCTGCACTCTTTTGTACTAGTGTTATCAGGGAGAACAGCATATAACCGTAATACAGTTAGTCAGGGGTAATATATACCTTAAAGATTAACACACGCTCTAAAACAAGCAAGAACACTTGTAATATGACGACTTTGTCTATAAATGCTGCTTTTCCTAAGAAAGCGAGAGCCTAAAACACACTTACATATGTCAAAAGGGAAATACGTTAGAACCAAGAGATGTCAAGGCAAGCATTCCAACAGACTAGGCGAAGGGCCTTCATTGCAAAGACATGCGCAGTACAATCTACAGTTTTGCCTTGGAACAGTGTTTTAAATATGGCAGTTTGCAGTGCCTTCTGTCAACATTATAATGCAGTAATATGCAAAGGGAGTGTATATATTTGTTCAGTTCCTAAAAGTTTCTCCCACAATATGTACCCAGTACAGTATATACCAATCAAGCTCAATTGTTATCATTGTTTAAACATTATGAAAAAGAGAAAACGGTTTTATGTCTAGCAGATGGGAGACGACGAGGGGGGTTGATCTTTTTTTGTACTGCTCAAGGAGTAAACTTGTTGCTAATGTTTTGTACCTGGGGGAAAGAGAGATGGGGGTAGGTTGAACTTCCGGCGATATTGAGATATGGGGATTGTTTGTTGATTTGATACTGTTTCAATGTTTGTCCCTGCCTTAATGAAACTAATAAAATATGTTGGACCAAAATAAAAGGTGATTTAGAAGGTAGGCAGAAGGTGTGACCATTTGCTGAATTCAAGGCTACGGGCTAACCGCATTCAAAGCAGGTCAGTCTGAACATATGTTTGTAGACTCTGCCTTTTTTCGCTTATAAACTTACGCAATTACAGATGATAGAAAGGAAATCGTATATAGACTAGCTCGCCCTCATCTGTCCTGCACAGTACCACCAAGACGCAGTTTGGAGTGGGGGACTAGATTTTCCGACTGGGTTGGAAGATTGGAAGTCCCCACTATGTTTTTATGTTAGGTTGGTTTTTATAACACTTAACACTGACGATAGACAATTGTTTATAGGCATTATGATGTTATAAAAGGCAGTGAAGGGCCTCTAGACATGCAAATTATCTTGAGAAGCAGTATACATGCATTTTGTTCCTGCACATTAAAATTGGTTCCATGTTGTTGGTGCCGTTTTGAAAATATTTGTAATGTTTTTTATGTATTTGTAAAGTGCTTAACCAACATCGGCATGGCCTACTAGTGCCCAGTGCTATTCTATAGCGCGTAGCAACAGCAGAGTCTCTGATGGACAACAGTAGGACACAAAGCCCTGTGACTATCCAGTAATTTTAGCAGTAGGAGTCATCTTCACCCAGAAGCTATATGTGAATATGGGATGTTTTGTGCAAGGCTATATATGTGGCTTGTGTTGGGTGCACAAGGGTTTGAAATGGTTCATGAGCCAGCGAGAAGTTAGTTTGTAGTGAACACGAAAAGCAAGAAATAGAGAGGACTTAAGTGTGCTTTGTATCAAGACACTTATTTTCAAATTGTGGACTCTGCCTTTCTCTGCTTATAAAAGTACAATTACAAATCATAACTATAAAATTGCATAGGACTTTAAAAAACTCATCAAGGTGCAGGTTGGGGGGGCTCGATGTAGTCACAGCTTAGAAGATTGGGCTGGTGCAGAGAGTAAGGCTTGGTCATTGGCTGTAGAATGGCAAATCCATGTGTAGCAGGTGCGTTGGCTAAACAGCTTAAGAACCATGTGCCTTTCATCAAGCAATGATTCACTGACGGCTCAATGAGTGGCTGTGCAAAGATCAATTCTGATGGGACTTGGACAGGCAAGATGTAATGATAGTATGGCTCTTGCCAAATGTGTGTTACCCTCAGGACAGCCCTTGCCAAATATGTGTTACCCACAGCATGGCTCTCCTCAAATGTGTTACCCTCAGCACAGCCCTTGCCAAATGTGTACCAACAGCACCGTTCATGCCAAATATGTGTTACCCACAGCATGGATCTTCCCAAATGTGCGTTACCGACAGTATAGCTCTATCCAAATGTGTGTAGCACAGCATGACTCGAGCCAAATGTGTGTTACACATAGAAGACCAAATCAATTGCAGTTAAGGGAAGCAGCCAGTGGAGGGGGCACAGGGGGTCTTTGGGTGTACACAATTGCTAGCATGCATGTTTATATAGACACATATTTAAGATATGAAATGGCCAGCATACTTCCCTCTTGAAAATATGTTCATTTTTCACCCATTCCTTCCATTCTTATCCCAATGGAGTTTGGACAATCAACCGACAAGTGATGTTTCATGCTATTCAAGAGCTCTCTCAAGGCTGTTTCCTTTATTTCTTTCTCCTTTAATTGGAATTAGCAGACATTAAAAAACAAGGGTACGTGGCGAAGTAATATACATTCTCGTGAATAGCAAGGTTCAATTGACTTCAATACCAAAAATGTTAATATACAAATGGTAAATATTAAAGGGGCATCTACATACTTTATGTATTCTCAGGTGACGTATGGATCTGCAAGCCCATTCAATGCGAAATTGAAATTTAGATAATCTATTTTCAATCCCAGTTGTTTGGATAAGCTACCATCTAGGTTCTATTTCTACTTCTATCCCTATTGAGTGCCTTGTCCTTAAGTGGCGGCTTCTTCGCTTTCAAACAATGGCGCCAACGTGTTCCTACCACTTGTGCATTTTATTAGTTGACATAAATGCAGTGACTGAATTGTTATTTTCGGGTGGCAGTAACGCCTGGTGGCCATAGCCATGAAACACGTGTGTATAAGTGCGTTATAAATGCCATATCATATCAGATCATATTGCAATTTAGAATAAAGGCAGCCATAGTGTTAATTAGAAGCAAAAGAGGTAAGAGGATTATTACACCTTCTTAAAAGCTCCAGGTGATAGTATATCACTAAATGACAATAACTCTGCTGTTACATGTTATAATATTTATATTGTGTTGTTAACCTAAATAAATCCTCATCTTCACATATCTGTCAATTTTGGGACGGGAAAAGGTTTTCTTTATACTGCATTGGGAGAAGACTCTGACACGTTCTTCATTGAACTCTTACATTTAGTAACACACATTTTAGGTATTATTTCTAATAATAACAAAATTGTTAAACTAAAGTAAGGCAGTTACTGATGTGCCACTCAAATTAGTAATCTATTTCTTTGTATACAAATGATGATCACAAACTCTTTCAAAGATGGCCACCATAAGGATTAGAGTGGCACCTTGGTTGGAACAAATGAGACCACTCGGTTTTACAAACTATACTTAGCCCCCAGGTTACATTTCCCTTTGATGACTGGTGCTTTGTAGTATCTAGAAGGGAGAGTGAGGTATATGAGGAATAAGAATGCACTGTCATAAAGAATGAGGATGATGTGTGAGGAGGGAGTATGGGAATCAAAAGTGATGGCAGATTAGTAAGGCATATGAATAGCAGATGAGGAGGAGTAATACAGTATAAGGAGTAATGTTGATGCGTGGAGTGGAGTATATGGACTAAGGAGGATGGCTGATGATGAGAAAGGACGATGGATAATAGATGAAGAGTAGTATTAAGGTACAAAGGTCAAGGATGACATGTCAGGAGCGGGGAATGAGGAATAAGGAGCATGTCTGATGAGCAAGAAGGATAAATAAGGGATGAGGAGGAATAATACGACTCAAGGAGCAATGATAATGTCTGAGGAGTGGTGTAACAGAGGTAAGGAGGATGGTTGGTGAATAAGGAGGATTGATAAGGGGCGAGGATGAATACAACAGTGTTAGGAATACAGATATCATTAGAGGAGGGCCAATGATAATGCACCAAAATATAGTTTCTAATGAGTGAGTAGACGGGATGAGGAGGGCTGATGAGGAGGAGTGAAGAGATGGGGCTGACACACACGGAGGGGGAGGAGGATTGAGGGGTGCGTAGAACAAGGGGAAGGTGACCAGATTTTCCAAATAAAAAAACAGGACAGGCTACAGAGATGAAGTAAGACTGCAATTTGACAGTAGATGCCAGGACTATACTTCATTAGAGGGAAAAGGGGTGAAGGGGCAGAGAGGGTTCTAGGCGTTCCCTGGGTATGAACTGTGTGGATTTAGCAGTGACTCTAAGAACACTAAACAAAAATGAGCTTTTGCTATGATTGATATTCTGGCTATAAAAATATTTGCCAAGGAATCTCTGTGATACAATCAGTTAACGCACATGGCCATTGACTGAAAGGTTGGTGGTTCAATTATATGCTGCGATGGTAGATCCGCTGTTAAAGTGTTACTGAAAAATGACCACTCTACAATAACATGTATTTGCTTTATAACTATTATCTTGATTTTATTTTAAATCATTTCTATAATAAAAAGGGTTCTGAGCAAATGTTACAGGCCTTACACTTGTCTAAACCTAAGTATTTTTGGCAAATTGTCAATAGGTCATATACTTTCCAGAGGAAGTACAAACAAACTTAATTTTGGAGGCTAACCGGAAGGTACATTTTGGGGTGATCATTGTCGGCTGTAACTTGTAAGAACAAGCAACTTTTGGACCTCCTTTCAGAGTGGCAGTTACAATTGGATGATGAAAAGCTGATTCAACAACTCATTAAAAAGGTCATGGCATCCTGTGCCCCTGAGCTCGATGGGATCTCCATGACAGTTTTTAAGAAAGAGACACCTTTATGGTCATAGGTGTTATTTGCTTTATTTACTAACATCTTAGTGACTAAGGTGATTCACAAATCTTGATCCTAGTTCCTATCTTCAAGAATGGCAATAAAGATCTGCCGTCCAATTATAGCTGAACGAATGGATCAACAGAGAAAATATCTGGGATTTATTCCGTTCGGGCTTTAGACTAGGTTTGGATAGATCTTTAAATAATCTTGTTCTTTCCCTTTGACAACAAGTCAAACCTTTTGAACAAACAACTTATTTGGCTTTTGTTGACCTGTTACAGGCCTTTGATGGAGTCAACCGAGCCAATGTGTGGGCTAAATTACTGTCTATGTGTTGCCCGCCCTCAATTGCGAATACCCTGACTCAAATACATTTAGACACGGAAATCTGTATTGGTCTGGATGCAACAGGTCCCATGCCTGGGCCTATTGGTAATAACCGTGGGTTGCGCCAGGGTTGTTTTAGCTCCAAATCTTTTTCATTTGTAATTGGCTGATCTGGATACTGCTCTGGTTTGTCCTCAATTCTTATCCTCTGAAATTGGGCTAGCTTTCCAGCCACCACCTGGTCTATGCGAACAATGTAGTTGGGTAAGGTCAAATACCTAAAGGCCTACAGAACACACTCACATCCTTGCATAACTACATGCAGGATAATGACTTAACGCTAACATACTTATTTTTAATTCGGGGGATAAGAAAAAGATCTAATCCAAGTGTTATATTAATGGTGAACTAGTAGATTTGGTGGACAGCTGGACATAGTTGGGAAGTATTATTCAATGTAATAACCTCTCAAAGTCATCACTTTAAAAACTTAAATCTACATTCCTGATGTTTGCCTCGCAAATAAGGAAATTTGACACCAGATATGGACATTTTTCAATCCTCCCTCTTGTTCGCTTTTACAATGGAAAAACTCTAAGATTTGGTGCTGAAACATGGTTGTCAAAATTGGAATGGTAGAAAGTTGAAGGCCATCTATGGAAACATGCCTTAAACATGCCCAGAACAGTACCAATTCAAGGTTCCATGTGTTAATATCCCCACAAAAATATCGCCATACAAAAATATTGCCATATTTTTGCGGCGATATTAAGGCATGGAGTGGGGGACAGCCCCACAACCCCTGCTCCTAAAACCCCCAAAAATGATCCCCCCCAAAAATATCACCTATGGCCGTTCCAGACGACCATATATACGGCGATATTTTTGGTGGGGATAATATGTAGTGATACCCAATTCAAGCCTTATGTTGAGAATTGAGCAGTATAAGAAATACGTTTTTACTTCTAGACAGATTCTGTCATTTTTGTGGCGAGAGCACTGAAAAACTGATTCTGTCGTTTTTGTGCGCAGGCCGCTGAAATAGAAACTATTGAACACTTAATAATATAATTAATTGTCTCTCCCTAGCTCAGGGGCAACATGCTCTCCTTGGAAGCAAGACTACAGGAGCACCACAGGTTCGATCCCAGGGCACTTAGGAACCTCTGGGTATTAAGCAGCGTTATAAATAAGCTATCATATCCAATCTAAGAGAACGATTTATTCATAGAAATGTTTAAAGCGATTTAGGTACATGCCACACGAGATGATTTGGTAGACCATTATAGGTGGTCAATAATTGACTGTGTCTATTGCAGTAATTACATTTATAGCAGGTGTTTTATACGAATATTAGTAA
Organism: Ambystoma mexicanum; assembly: GCF_040938575.1. Taxonomy (NCBI): domain Eukaryota; kingdom Metazoa; phylum Chordata; class Amphibia; order Caudata; family Ambystomatidae; genus Ambystoma; species Ambystoma mexicanum. The sequence continues at coordinate 994,802,639 of NC_090926.1, read as the reverse complement.
GGATGAATTTAATTATTTCGACAAATCTGGATAAATTGGTTTTGATATGTGATATTTGTTTTGTTTGTTGACTATTGCGATAGGTTTTATCAAATTGTAACACAGATAAATAAAAATAAGTGATGTTGATGTGTGGGTAACTAAGCATTGCAATTCATCTAGTCTGTGATGTACCTGGGGGCGCGCTCATTCCTGCCCCCCCCCTGCACTCCAGACATGCGAAGATTTGCATTCTCTTGCTGCAGTCACAGGTGGGATTCTACAATTAGAAACACTCTCTAAAACCAGTACTGTGAGTTTAATGTAAAACACTCTCAGGATTGGGAAGTGCCTAATTCCTGACAGGCCTTCCTTCTGGCATAACCAGGGTGTTTGCTCAGGCTAGACAAGTGAGGATCAAGGCAAAGGAGTGTGGTGGGGAAATTAGGATGTTCTAACACAGCAGTATTCAAACTGTGGGTCGCGACCCCCTAGGGGTCCGCGGGTGCATCCCTGGGGGGCCCTGAGAGCTCAGCATGAATTTAAAAAAAAACAAAACAAAAAAAATCTTTTTTTTAAAAAAAAATTTTAGATTGGAAGAAATGGGCAGGGGTGGCTCACATGGTTGGGCTGAAGCATGAAACTGTCTCAGGCAACAATGAAAAAGTGGCCCACAGTTGTAAATGGATATTCATTCCTTTAGTCACAGACTGGGCCTCATTACAACTATGGCTGTATGGTAACAACGGTGCCGGTAAGCTACTGGCACCGTTGCTACCGTACCGTCATAGTAAGAGTTGTGCTTGCGGGTGCCTGACTGACCTGGCAGGCTGTGCGGCACCCGCGAGCACAGTTCGTCGGAAGCACCGGCACCGTTATTAACGGTGCCGGTGCATCGAGCTCCCCATTCCCATTGAGCCCTACGGGGCTCAAGTGGGAATGGGGATCTACCGGTACCGGCACCCACGAAAGGGTAATTACCATGTCCGCCTAACTCGGCATGACCTGGTAATTGCCCATTCGCGGGTGCCGGACCCGGATGCAACTCCAGCGGCAGCCGTGCCGGATTTACCGGCACAGCTACCGCCAGAGTTGTAATGAAGCCCACTGTTTCAATAGTACCCAAGGGGGTGCTTTGTGTTAAAATGTAAGTAAATTGTGATATATTCAGCAACAACGGTCAACATTACTAACTGCATAGTTAAGTAACTCATCAAACTGGTCCACATTGGCCAAAATGGTGGCCCATTTTGACTGGCCCACACTAGCATTTTACATTTTTGGTACAGGCATTACCCTATAGGCCTGTCCGATCCTGGCGGCTCATCCATAATGGCGAGGGGGCGCCCACCCAGTGGGCCCTCACCCATTATGGAGGAGCTAAGGAGCCAGCCTAGTGAAACAGTGAGCACTCCCTCAGCTGCTTTATCCAGCTAATGGAGTGCTCCTGGGCTGGCTGAACTGTCAAAGGGAAACACTGTTTCCCTTTGACAGTTTAGTTTAGTTCCCCAGCCGCACATGCTCACTGAGCCATGCAAGTGCTGGGGCGCTTTGCTTCGCGAGCATTGCATAGCTCATTGGAAATGCTGGCTGGGGCACTGCTTGTCTGTATGTCCGAGGGGGAGCTCCTACGCCTCCTCACACATATGGGCAGAGCAGCTGGAGCAGGCCGTTTCGGCACCCACACGCAGGCCAATGCAGAAGGTACGTTTATGTTCATTGTTTTTATTTAAACATGTGTATGGATGCATGTATGCTTATGTTATGAGTGAGGGTATGGTGATGGATGCTCATGTGAATGATAGAGTGATTGCTGTATGAATGTGCAGCGCCTTGCATACACACATAATCATGTTGATTGTGTTAGGACCAGTGGGGCCCAGGGGACAGGGATGGTATCTTTTTACTGGACATCTATCATTCAAAACCCTCTGCATTTTCCACAAGGCTTTCTGGGGCCTGGGTCCAAAATACCTTCAGCTATCCCTCCGCAAATACCTCCCCTTTCGAGCTCTTCACTCCTCTACCTCCAACTCCCTCAGGGTCAGTTGTTTATCAAAGAAACAAGCTGGGGGTAGATCTCTGGCTTCGGCTGGGGCCTCCCTCTGGAACAGCTCCCTGCCACTCTAAAACTTGAGGAGAACCATCTTTCTCCCTGCACTTATCAGACCTACCCTGTCTGATGCCTTAAACGTAGCACTTGCAAATTGCTAGCTGCACTACTACTGTTTGTTGCCTTTATTATTTATTTATTGTTATTTATCTGTTTCTCCTCTGTTTTGCACTTTCCACTTCTCCCCCCTTCAATGCACTTTTCCCCTCCCCCTCGCACTTGCGCGTTCTCAATGTCACTGGGCCTAGTAAGATCGCTGTTTTCTTCTCCTCTGTTCCCCTCCCTTGCCTTGTCGCGCTGTCAAACACTTGTGTACAAGCGCGATAGAAATAAAATATAAATATCAATATCAATACCTGCCCCCTGGACTCCCAGCACCAATTGCAAACTGTTTGGCTATTTACCCATTTTTTGTTAAAAGTATGATCTACAATGCAACATTTTAACCCATTATTTGAAAGAAATTCACAGGGGGAACCCCCCCCCCGAACCCCACCTTATTGGTTCGAGCTCCCTCACTATGCTCGGTCGCTATTGCATTTTTGGCGGAAATAGTTATGCCCCTGCACTTAAAAAAAAAAATCACCAGCCGCCACTGGCCCTCAAACTGTGTTGGGAACGGAATGGGGGAACCCAGGGACTATGGTGGGAGCACAATGGGCGGGAACCATGGGATAGTGGTGGGAGCAGAATGGGGAGAGCCCAGGGTGTGTGATGGGGTGGGGAGAGACCAGCGACTGGGTAGGAGTGGGATGAGGGAGCCCAGCGACTGCGATGGGAGCAGGTGACGGCGCGCAATATATACTGTCCATTTGGCATTTCTGGGGCGTCCCGACCTGCCCAAATTTTGCTCAGGGAGGCCCGGCCGAAAAAGTTTGAAGACCACTGTTCTAACATGTCTGCTGCCCTGCCACTCTGCGTGGTCCATATCCTCGGTGGCGCCTTTGTCTTCCTCTGTCTCGCTTTCAATCATTCCTTCTCTCCTCATATCTCACCTTGCACAGACACACTCACTCTTCGTCAGCGCTCCAATCCATTTCCGGTGCTCTTGGCCCACCTCCCCCTCTTTCCTTATCAGAATTCTGACAATAATATTACAAATGTGGCAGTGTGGAGGACTCAGGAGTGCAGCACGGCTCCTGTTTTCTCTGGAATCTTTCCTAGGACGTGCGTGATTGATGCAAGCAGAGAGCCTGCTATGGCCCTGCCCCATTCCCAGTCCTAGTTCTAACTAGAGTTGAGCACGTGCACACACGTATGAAATGTGACGAACACACATTTATATGACAGGAAAACACATTCACATATGCGTGAAAAACCACAAATGTATGAACACATCATAGCATTTAACACACGCGCGCATTTATATATAATGAAACACGTGTACACTCCTAAACCAGTGTTAGAGTATACCTTTCATAGGGCATTTGTTGAGTGTGTAACTGACATTGTTTTGGCGTCAAAGCACTGATGCTGTCTGATATTCCGTGGTTCTTACATTAAAACAAAGTAACAGTTCATATTATGTGAGGAAGACTTTGCAGATTAGCATCAGATAAAGTTACTTGGTAAGCAAATGTGCTTAGCTGGAGTAACACAGGCATGATGCATTTGGGTAGATACAACACGAGCAGGATCACACATTGATTAAGAGGTGAAGCTGGGATTCGTACCCACTTTGCAATTTCTGCTATTTACCAATTTCTTTTCTAGTTTTTACCCTGAACTAAAATAATCCCATTTTACGGAACTGACTTGAAAATATAAAAATCACATAACCCAATATAAACATTTTAAAAACAGAACGTTATAGAAACATATTATGCAAAATGGGAATGATTCTGGCTTCATTGTCTCCATCATCAAGGAAAGCATATAAATACCGGCATACTAATGGATGTGATCTTAAAAGATTTCAGATAGGTTTCTCTTTTGTGTTTTATAACTTTAAATATACCCCAAACACAGGCCTGTGCAATGGTACTTAAAAATGTGCAGAAAAACCTTTCAATTGTACAAAAAAGCTAACCGTTTTGTTGTCACATAGGCGAACCTTAAAATATGCTTGTAAGAAGCCTGCAATATCTGGTCTGCATTCTTCTGTCTAGAATGCCTTCCACTCAAATGGCCTACATGATATGAAAGATCAGGTAATTGGCTAAACGATGCCACCAGTATGTGAGAAGCAAATCTTTTCATAGAAGGCAGTACAGTACTGTCAGTGATATAAGATGTGTCCAGGATCACTGTATCATCTGCTGGCAAAGCCAGAATCCAAGCATGAACACTTTGGTTCCACAGTCTGGAATTTGGATACATAAACACCACTAACACTTTATTGTCATCATTGGAGGTGCCTGCCTAGGTTTTACAACTCCCCATCTAAACAAACCAATTTCTAGACCTTCACCATACTGACGCTATGTAAGTTTCTATAGCAATCGCTAACTGGTGCAGGTACATTGGTAATGATGGAGTCCTATAAAACAACCTACACATGCACGCAGGCTTATCAACTTCATACATTCGAAACGCTGAGTCGTCCTTGCTGAAATTTGGTATTGTAATCCTGCATATGAACGCATATCTCTGCAATGAGTGCTTAGCACACTGAGCTATCCTCTGAACCATCGGGGCACTCACATTTATCAATATGTATTTCAACTTTGGCTATTGCATATGATCAATATAATCCCCACAGAAAGGTGAGAATGCAAACTATGTATACCACCGTGAACATAGCATTACAGGATGCAAAGATCAGAACAAAATGTACTTGTCAACAACAGACAGAAAATAGGTTTAGCCTTAGCAGCACACCATAGAAAATCCTGATGTCTGATACTTCATTTTGTTCACTTAGGGAAATTGACTTTTTTTTAATAAGGCTCCTTCTTGGGGCCCCCTCCGAAGTGAGGGCAAGTGGCCCTTTTGCCCTCCCATAAAGACGTCCCTGCGAGCACATATGTTTGAAAAGAAACACTTGACTTTATGTAACTTGACGTGCACACAAAATGACACAATATAGGTTGTGTCCTGCGTCCCACAGCCAAGGGCTGTGGTGTGCCACCCCTCCTGGGAGCATGGTCTCTCCCAGGGCTCATGGCAAGGTCACATGTTGTGGCCATGTGACTCAGGAGTAATCAAAGAGACGGCCGTTTCTGGCTCGTCAATGGAAATAATGGAGCCCTGCCTGCTGTGTGTGTTATTACTGCAGCCTGATGCTGGTGCTGTGTAGTAGGCGGAGAGCCTGCTGCTGCAGGGCCCTCCATCCTGACAGTGCCCCTGCCGGGCAACGCTGTCCCTGATGTCCCCCCCATGTCAGCAGAGCCCTTACCAGGCAACTCTATATCCCCTTGTCCGCAGAGGCCCTGCCGGGCAACTCTGCATGAATGTGCCGTTGCCCCTGCTGGGCAACTCCGTCGCTGTGTCCGGTGTCAGCCTGGGTGCCCCCAGGTCATAGAAGAACCCGTTTGCTCACGGGCTGAAAGGGTGCCCCCTGTCAACTGACGTCCTCTGGGTGCTCCCAGCATGTCGGCTGGGTTCCCCCAGCACTGATCTGCCTGGCTTGCGTGACCACCAGGCCAGGACTTAACAAAGGCCTCAGGGGTGCATGAAACATTTTAATAAGGTGCTCTGTCAGAGAATTATAAAGGGAGCAATTAAGCATGGACGGCCGCACACACAGCAGCGAGGGTGCTATTGTCAGGGACCCTTGTGTTGTAAAGTGCAAATGGTGGGTGATGAGAAATGGGAAAGGTGCATAGGCCGCACGCTGTGTGAAATAATAACTACATTTTAAAAACATAAGTGGTGGTTGTTTGGGCTTTGCAGAACGCTACAGTGCCTTTCCATTCGGGATAGGGGAGAAAAGCTGGTCAAGGGCAGATTCTCGAACCTTTCACATGCCCTTTTCCCCCCTTCGCGCATTTGCGCAAATAAGGGGGCGTTTCTGGTCATTAAAAACTGCATCCCAAATTCACAAATTGGATGTGCTTCAAAATGCCCAGAAATGAAGGTCATCCCCTTGCGCTGTTTGAAGCAGGTGGAGGCGCAAACCATGATTTTTTATAGAAGCGTGACGGCCGTGGTTTAAACCGCGGCCGTCACGCTTGCATTTCCATTCTCCAAACAGGGGTGGAAATGTTTTTTTTGTTACAAGCATTTCACCAAGAAGAGCCCTTTCACTTGCCCGTCCTGGTGAAATGCACTCCCACCAACCACTTGTCTGCCGGGAGCCTGTCTTACATTAGTGTGCGGCGCGCCCTCCCCACACTAACGTATGCAAGGGGGCAGGGCAGCGCATCTTCACTAACGTATGCAAGGGGGCAGGGCAGCGCATCTTTGCACTAGTGTCCAACCCCTCCAGGAAGGCTCGGGTCCCCTTTGAGAATAAGGTGATTTCAGCATTTAAAAGAACCTCCCAAATTCACAAATGAGATGCGCTTTTAAATGCGCAGAAAGAAGGGTCACTTACCGGGACAGGCGCAGGGGGAAGCACAAATCATGACAGTGCAAGTTTTGACCATGTTATGCATTTTTTGTTAAGTGTGACAGCTGCGTTTTAGACTGCGGCTATCACTTGCATTACAATTCCCCAAACAGGGATGAAAAGTTTTTTTTTATTTTTTCAGCTTTTCACAGAGACTGTCCCTTTAGCGGCCCGTCTCTGCCAGCTGAGACGTTTTTTCATGGGAGTGCAAAAGGGGCACTTGCCCCAGGCCCCCACCTTGGTGGGGGGCCCCACAAGGCTCCCTGATCTAAAGAAGTAAGATTCCATTGTTCAACAGGCTTACATGGCACACAGTAGGCTAGGCTCTAATCCTATTGCCTGCCGGTTGTTAACCAGTACATTCTGCCTTGATGAATTCATCATGTAATATTTTCTGTGTTGACTGTGGTTTACGTAGTCTGTGTGTTCACTACTACACAACTCCTGTAGCATTCTTTTCTTCCTGCGGGAATTATGTTGATCGTGTACAATAGCCAAAGTTGAAATTCATTTTGATAAATTGAGTGCCACAATGGTTCAGAATTGAGCTCAGTGTGTTAAGCACTTGTTGCAGAGATATGTGTTCATATACAAGATTAGAATAGCACATTCCATCAAGGCTGGCTGAGCCTTTCCTATGACTGAGGTATATAAACCTGCTTGCATATATACTTGGTTTTGCAATGTGCATGCACCAGATTGAGGTTGATATAAAAACGAACATGTCATCCGTATGGTGAAGTTCTAGAAATTGGTTTGTTCCGATGGGGTGTTGTAAATCCTAGGCAATCACCTTCAGCCATGGCATAAACTGTTAGTCCAAGAAGTGAATAAGTATCCAAATTCAAGACCGTGGAACCAAAGGGTTCACGCTTGTATCCTGGCTTTAAAAGCAGATGATACAGTGATCCTGGTCAAATCATCTAATAGCTCTTACATTACTGCACTGTCTTCTGTGAGGTTTGCCTTCTCTCATGCTGGTGGCATCGTTTAGCCCATTACTTGATCTTTTTTCTTATGCAAGCCATTTGAGTGGAAGGCGTGGTAGACAGAAGAGAGCGGAGCAGATGTTGTAGGCCTCGCGCAAGCATATTTTAAGGTACAGAAAAAGCTTGAGGTAATTGTGCTCCTCTTTGCGCCAGGCTAGGCCAATAGCAAGGCTTTGGTCTGTCGCTACTCCAGGTGCACTAATGGTGTATACAATCTTTAAACTGTGTTACCAATTTGTGTGCCCAGTTTACTTTGTGCCCAAATCTGATAAAGACCGAAGTAAGCTCAAAACACCTGTCACTAAGGGGACACAATTTCAATAAAGACACCAGACACCCTATGACATTTCTAGTACGATTCTTCATTTTCGGTGATCTTGGCACAACACCTGGGGCAACCAGTTACAATCATATTTTAAGGTATGCTCATTTGACACCCTTTTTTTTGTTGCTTTTTCGTAAAAGTGAAAGGTTTTTCTGCAATTTCACAAGCGAGTGTTTTGTAAGTATTTACAGATTAAAAACACAAAAGATAAACCAAGAGTATATCTATTAATTCACATCAGTTGGTATGCTGGTACTTATATACTTCCCTTGATGATGGAGAGAAAGAAGCTAGGATAATTCCCATTTTGAGAAAAACACCCTTATATAATATTTTGTTTTTAAAAATTGTCATGTTTGGACATGTGATTTGTGCACTTTCCAAGCCTGTTTTATAAAATTAGATTTTTTTAGTTCATGGTAAGAACTGGAAAAGAAAGTGTTCAAATGCAGAAAATGCAGAGTTGGCACAAATCCCAGCTTCACCCCATAACCGATGTGAGATCCTGGGTATCTCATTTAATCTTGTATTGACAAACCTGTGAACATTGCCAGTCCCTAAACCTTTCAGAATTGTCAGCCCTCAGAGTGATTTCTTTCTTAGTGTATGATATTCAAAGAAGCCTGACTCATTGGTTCACTGCCTAGAGTGTTGCTTCCACTATAATAGTGAACATTGATATATTGCACACCACAGGCACGTGTTCTTTACCTCTCTATGGCAACACTATTTGAAAATCATGTCCCACTTCTAATCTCAGTCTGTCTGGATACAGATACCCTCCAGGTATACATGTTATAGTACACCCACTATCCATGTTATAGTACGTGTATCTTTCTCTTTCCTTGGTCTCCACTATCCATGCTATAGTATGGATAGCTTTCTCTTTCCTTGGTCTCCACTATCCATGCTATAGTATGGATAGCTTTCTCTTTCCTTGGTTTCCACTATCCATGCTATAGTATGGGTAGCGTTCTCTTTCCTTGGTCTCCTCTATCCATGTTTGAGCACTTTTGCATTCTGTGAGGCAGCTAATGTGAGTTCTCTGGCTATTCTGGGTTACAGGTGCATTTTACATATCGTCCTGCATTAATATTAGAGGCTGCATATCTTCCTGGATGATATTGATAAAAAGTATCCTGTATCTATACTAGAACAGAAGTAACCTCTTCGTAGAGTGCTAAGGTTGGCTTTCAAACGTTACTTGTTTAACATCTGCTTCGAGCAAGAATAAAGAGGATAAGGGCACTTACAGGAGTAAACATGCTTTTTTAAAATTCTTCGTGGCAGCATACCAACCTATACGTTATAGTCAGAAGGGCGCGAGGATGCGGCCAGGCTTTTCCTTATTGGGCCGCAAGGATCTGGAATAACCTGCCAGAGAGTCTTCGTAAGGAGGAAGATCCACTAGTTTTTAGAAAACTGCTGAAAACCAGACTGTTCGAATGAAAACATCCTTACCTTGTGCGTGTCCTACCTGTACAGCGCCTGGAGGACCTGGGGCTTTAGCGCTCAATAAATGAAATAACATGACATAGGGTGTGATCGCAACGGGGGGGGGGGACCGGAGCGCAACCAGATATTCTTGATCACTTAATTCCTTTGGTTTGGTGGAGGGGGGCCCCAAAGATGTCCGTGCCCAGTGACCCAAAGTGCTTAAGATGGCCCTATCTGCCAGATGCTGGCTGGGAGCTAGCCGTGTATTAGTGCCGGGAGCAAACCCCCGACACTAATGCAAGCAAGGGGGCTGGACGGCTCATCTTTGCGCTGCTATCCAGCCACCCCTGAAATGTGCAGGACAACATTGAGAATAAGGGGACCTGTGCATTTCGGTAATGAGCACAAATGACAAAAACGTTTCGTCTGCGCTTTTTCATTTGCGCTCTTTTTTTTTTGAGAATCTGCTACACTATGTCTTACCTGGAGCCCTAGACGTGATACAGACGTTCCTAATATGCCTTAGGAACAAAGGCCGTGCTCATAGTTTGCTTTGTGCCGTAGTTAATAATAGAAGCCAATATATGTCACTCCACAACATTATTTGTCCCTCTGCTCAGATTGAATTCTAATATGCCAGGGTCCTGCTCACGTTATGGTTCTACGGGTTTACTTTCTCTGGTGTGTGTGTGTTACCAAAGAAATGTTAATGGGGGGCAGGATGGCCGTGAATGACACCGCATGGAACCCCGCGCATGGCAGACCACTTCTAATGCAGGGCCGTGTCTAAGGGGTCCTGGGAAGCCTTTTATTAAAGGCGGCCCTCCCACGTGCAATTCAGCCATCCCCTCATACCTGAAATGCAGCACACGCATCTACCCATCAAATGAGGCACTTGCACTCATGTATGATATGCAGCACGGGAACACGTATGAAATAGGAGACCTGAACAGGCGTGGGTAATGCACCAGATGCAGGTTTCATGTGGAGTGACATACAGAACACTTTTGGACTGAAATATTTGAACATAAATGCAGCACATGCATTAATGAAATGCAGCGCCTGCGTTAATATGTGAAATGCAGTAGCTGCAAATGTGCATGACATTACACAGCCATGAGATGCAAAACATACACACATAAATGAAATGCAAAAACACATCACATGATACCAAATCACATTGCATGCACACGTGCATGAAATACCACACGTGCACTGAAAGTCTGAACATACTGAACTGGGGGGCTAGCTTGCAGTTTCCCCAGAATTCTTTTTTAATGGACCTATTTCTGACCCTCAACCTGAGGGTTCTAATCCCAAACACTCTACTTGAGCCCATTTCGGACGTGTACCCCAGATGCCAGGGGCTTTTGCTTGGTGGGATTACTAAAACGACCCCCTTTTTGTCTGACGGCAAGTGCGCTTGCTGGACTAGGCCTGTGTGGACAGCTTGGCTGGTGGCAGCGCTACTCATTTTTGCGCTGAGCCTACAGCTGTACGCAGGGAAGAACAGCGTGTGTCTACCAGGAGGAAGGCATGTGAGGATACTAAGATGTCCTGCTGTGATGCATGAAGTGTTGGTTTTCCCAGTCTGGCTTCCCTAGTCCAAAACCCATGCATGTTTGCACCACCTGCCCAGTGTTTGCCGCAAGGTTTGAAGAGGATGCACTTGTCCCTGAGTGGCTGTACCTTTTCGAAATGAATGCAAAAAAACGTGACTGTGGCGGTGACCGCCTGCAACCCAAACTCCCATACATACTTTAGACTGCATCAGGACTTTGAACTTATTTATTTATTTATTTTAATTTGTATAACGCACTGCATGCCCATGGACCTCAGAGCGCACATAGAAGACAAATGAGGGGTCAAGGGGCATCAAGCAAGGTGTCAGTGATCAGGAGGAGAAGACAGGGAGGTGCCGAATTTAACCTGGGTTAAGGTTGAACAGGTAAGTTTTAATTTGCTTCTTGAATAGTCCAAGATTATTAGCCAAGCGTATAAGCCCGGGAAGTGAGTTGCAATGTAGAGGAGCCTGGACATCAAACGATGTCCCCCCATAGCGCACCAGCTTGTATCTAGTATGTGCGAGTGTGGGGTAGGCAGAGGAACGGAGCTGTATCCCTGATGTGTGGGTCTTCCTCCAACCATCAGATAGATACATGGGCGTATTTAGACATGCCATGAATGGCCCGAACTGCGATACTCTGTGCAACCTGTGGAGATTGTATGTTTGAGCGTGTCATTCTAGCTAGAAGGCTGTTACAATAGTCAAGTCTGGAGTTTATTAATGCAGAGGCTAGTAGCGCGCAGTTCTGAGTGGTGAGAAAGCTGTCATGATGCCTACCCCCAGGCATCCGGACCAAGCCCATCAGCCCCGGGAGCAGGCATCTAGACATTTAGTAAAACCTCAGCAGCCCCGGCTAGGGGCTATCTGGGTTCAGTCCTGGCGCCTTATGCGCCAGGCTCATAGTAGGAATCAGTCCTTGCGCCTAAGGCGCCAGGCTCATAGTCATTACTTACCTCAGGCAGACCATGCTGCAAATGACTCCAATCCAACATGAAGCCTGAAAGGGACTATTTTTTTACTCGGATGTGGTTCTAGGGACTTCTTACCTGGGACTACTTTTGAGGCTATTTAAACCACGCCCGAGCAGCAACACACGCTTCGCGTTATTCTGCATCCAGCAGCGTAACACTCACCGTGCCTGCAGCCTGCATCCAGTCTTCTGCCACGCCAGCCTCGAATCCGGAGCTCCTAAAACAAAGAGGAAAGAAAGGGACAAGGTTAGAAAACGAACTTATTTCTATTCCACACCTGATTCTGGATCCATCTTGTCTCCGGACCTGTAAAGAACATCATTTCTGCACGTGCCGCACCTCCAGCTGCAGCGCCCCGCCATACTCACCAGTCTTCACAGCATCCTTTGGGTCGGCGCTGCCTCCATCATTTCTTCGCCGAACTTCGGCACCTAGGAGACAAAAGAAAACCACAAACTGAGCCGAGGGAACCAACAAATATAATTCTTACCACCATAGACTTACCTGATTTACCACCGGAGGCATCCTTTTGTGACTCTCCATATTTTCACGTGCCGCATCTGTAAAGAGAGACAAAACAACACGTTTTCCTTGTGCAACATTTACCGGACAGCGCCGGGTAATACAGCGCCACCAGCTGCCACAAGAGCATATTTTCACGAGCCAGCTGCAAGACAAGAAAGGAAGGGGGGAACAAGAGTGAACATCGCACATATTGAACTCTATGAACTTAATACTTACTGGTCCTCACCAGGAACCTCAGAGTCAATACTCTCCGGATCTCTCCCGAGCCTTCAAACCAGTGAAGTAACTGGAATTGATGCGCCCCTGCAAATCCACGCAGGATGGAGAGCTCATCTTTCAAGAATATAAGGTGAGATTGCTGTGAGGGCATTTCGGAGGTGATTAGTTGGGGAGAACTGTGGGAGTGCCATCACTTGAATCCACAAGTGGCTAAATCCATCTCTCCACTTGTAGGAGAATATTTCTATGGGTTAAGCAGACAAGATTAGGAGGGCAGATCCAGTCAGTTATCGTTGCACTACGCATCACGTGGGTGGAGACCGCAGCTGTCCGGGTCCGACCGACGCCCCTGTGGTAGCCAGGTGAGCGTAACAAATGGGTGGATGTAGTTTAGTAGCTTGGATATAAGGCCCCAAGAGGACCGTATACAGGAGACATGGGGTCTCGTAGTCAGTTCAGCATCAAAGACAACCCCCAATGTCTTGACTTTCTTGGACACATTGATGATGTTACCCGCGATCCAAAAGTTGGTGTGAGCAGAGGCCAGTTTATCAAGACAAGTTCTGAATGACACAATCAGGAGCTCAGTTTTGTCGTAGTTCAGGGAGAGTGTACTGCTTGCCATCCATGCCTGGACTACATTGTAGATTTTGTTTATGGCAGCTAGATCCTGTTCGTATTTCCCGCTCAGCTCAAGGACGACCTGGGTGTCGTCAGCATAATTCGTACACTGTACACCCAGGACATTTCATAAGTCGAGCAGGGGCCTGATGTATACGTTGAACAGATTAGGCGATAGGCAAGAGCCCTGGGGGACACAACATGTTTGAAGGACAGGGAATGAACTTTCTTCACAGACTGCTACCCAAGCGGTCCGAGGGCCAAGGAATTAGGCTATCCAATGGGATGCCTGATCGGAGCAGTGCGCAATCTCCCCAAGCCTTGTCACCAGTAGAGAGTGATCCACCAGGTTGATAGGCTGCAGAGAGATCCAAGAGCATCAGCAAGGTGGGATGACCACCATCTGCTATGCCACCCAAGGTGGATTTAAGATCCAGCATAGCGGTTTGCGTCCCGTGCTGAACTCTAAAGCGCGATTGGCGTGAGCCTAAAATATGGTGGTCTTTGACGTGTTTCTCCAACTGCAAATATGCCGATTAGTCCATGATCTTAAGGACAAATGGCACATTTGTAATTGTTTGATAGTTGCCAGTAAGGCCAGGGTCTGCATTGTCCTTTTTTAGTAGGGGTGTAATCCAAGCCTCTTTGAGGGAGGATTGGACCACGCCTTCATCGAAGGAGAGGTTAATGAGTTTTGTCCAACTTCATTGGATATCCAGAAGGACCGGCGATTGACATATTTCCAGAGTGGGAGTTTCCCTAAGTGCCTACTTCCAGCCCAGCATGCCTAGTGGAGGACGTACCCCCGTAAGCCGTGAAGCATTGCAGATTGACAAAGTCATGACCCACAAAAAGGTAAGTCTGCTGCCCAAAGTTCCAACCTGTCACTGCTGAACTGCACCATTTGCCCAATTTGTCACCATCCCAGTTTAGTCAAATCCTCATTTCCCAGCAGCGATGACCCCACAAGCCTGCTATATGTCAGGTAAGTGTCAGGTGCAGCATGCAAATGAGGCGTGCAAACAATAAGGCGGTGGACTAGCCCTCCTAATTCCTGGAGACTTTTTCTGCATGTGTGCTGACTGAAGTGGTGACTGGCCACCAAACGGAGATTCCTGCTGCAAAGAACCACAACGCGCTGCTGCCGGCCTGCACCATCTTGCAACCAGCACAGTGGAACTGGAGCCTCAAGGAGGAGAACCCAGCAGATCCATGCCAGAGACCAGTACTTAGAGCTTATCAGTGTTGACCACCAAAGCCCATACTGATTGTCAGGTTATACCCAGCTTGGCAGGACCCACACACACCGCAGCTAATCAACCGTAGCCAAGCAACCTTGCGCACCCTTGGTTTGTAACCTTACCTGATAAGAGCACTCCTGGTTGGGAATGAAAGTCCACCACTGCAGCACTGCATGCAGGTGATGTTCAGTATCATGACACCACCATAGTTCTGTACCAATACAACAGTACTTGTACTAATCCTTAAGGCCATGAGTACTGGGAAGTGACCTCCTCTGGCTGTGCCCACACACCCAAGTGTGGATCTTAGACTGAAATAGCACCTATTCCCTCAGTCAAGTAAAGGCCCTGTGCCCACAAATGCCACTTCGTGCATCAAGGAACACATTCAACCACTGATACTGCATTCCCAGCACCTAGAAGCACTAGTGCTGCAGGACTGACTGAGAGACCTGCTCGTATCAACAGAAGGCTTTGGCAATGCAGGTTTGCTCTATGCTGTCTCCAGCCAATCAGGGCGTTTTACACTGCCAACAGTGGAAAGAAGCACCTGAAACTGCAACCATGAGGCTTGTGCCTAAGTTAACCGACAGAGGAAACTGGAATGAAGCACCCATGGAGTACAAAGCAGCAGAAACCTCATTCCTGTGATGGTTAGGAGCCATCAGAGACTGAGTTCTGACACTGCCAAGGCCACTCGTGGCATTTTGGTCAAACCATGTGCACCCTGCATCAAGAGAAGAGTTAGGGTACTGTGTAAATGGCACCCGCAAAGGCCTGGTTCAGCGAGGGTACATATGAAACCCATAATATATGTGAAGAATAGTCGCATGCCTTGGGGAAGCATTATAATATTGACTAACATCTGCCATATCCAGGCTTCGCTATGACCGCAGCAGCCTCACCTTTGTCGTAGCCCCTGTTTGAGGTTTAATTCCTCACCTGTGAAGTATGAGACTTCTAGTTTTCTTCTGGGATACCTACTTTCACTGCACATATTTTCTATCTTTCAAGTTTAAAGTTATTACTTTTCTGAACTAACCAACTCTGACTAGGTAGCACTTTATCTACACTTGGCAACATTGTGTTTAACTGTATTGGTGGCACCCTTCCTACCCTCCTGAAATTATTTACTGGTGGACGGGTACAATACGTGAGACTCGCAAGCTAGGTACAAGGTACAATACAGAGCCGCGTCTAATCTCTGTAGCTATAGTACCCCAGCCCCCTGACCAGAGATATCTCCGGCAGCACTGAATTAACATGCACTAGCTCCTGCTATCATGGCCAATCGAGTGCTATCTCACAACGGTATCTAGTCAATCCATCGAAAACCATTCCATCTAATGCTTTACCATCGAATTATAAGCAACGACAAGCATTTCCATCGAAATGCCTTTCCATTGACAACAATTCGATGGTAATTTCGAAATTATTTTTATTAACACTGGGATTAGATTAAGGGTTAGGGTTGCGGCTAGTGTTAGGGTTGGGGCTAGGGTTAGATTAAGGGTTAGATTAAGGGTTTAATGTTAGGGTTGGGGCTAGGGTTAAGGTTAGGATTGGGGCTAGGGTTAGATTAAGGGTTTGGTTAGGGTTAGGGGTTAGGGTTGGGCTTAGGGTTAGATTTAGGGTTAGATTAAGGGTTAGATAAAGGGTTAGATTAGGGTTAGGATTAAGAGGGTGGTGTGGGGGTTGGGGCAGGTGGGGGAAACCCCCCAATATACAAAAAACCATTAAAACGTTACAAGGAGCTGGCCAGTGTCGAAATTTCAGCACTGGACAGCTTTTTAATGTAGAAAATAAATGTATCGAAATGCTATCTTTTTACATTTAAAAGTACGTATCCACTCGATGAAAATGTTTCGATGGATATGTACTTTTAATGTAAAACATAGAATTTTGATGCTTTTATTTTCGATGCATCTCTTTCGGTGCATTGTCATTTCGATGCATCTTTTTCGATGCAATGACCATAAACCTCTCACAACATATCACTAATGTTTACTGTAGCAGAAGTTAATGATTGGTTACTAGGTTACTAATCATATTTGCTCATCAATACTCACCAGGCAATCCTTGAAAAAGGTGTGAAAAATTATTGAAAAGAGGGTAAGGGCAAGCACTCTTCAATGTTCAGATTTCTTTGAAGGTAGCTCAGCTAAAAATCAGGAGTGCTCTCATGGCACCGTTATCTCTAGAAGATACACTGGGGGCTGCATTTGAGATAAGCAAATGCAGTAAAAGAAAAACTCAAACTGAATTCCGGCACATTTTATTACAGTTCCAATAAATATAGACTGGAATGGAGTAAAATGTGTGGGGATTCTGTTTTCCACATTTTTACAGTATTCCGCAAAAACTATAAATGATGACCTTGGTAGATAAAATAATTCCATTCTTCATCCAAATAAGTCAGACTGAAGATAACAAAGGACTTTGGAGTCGGCTGGAATTACATTTCCTATAAACTTCAATTTACTTTCAGGTCAAGTTTTAATCCAGTATGAGGTTGTTATGCGAATCCACCAAGCTTTGAAACCTCCTAGATTTCACAATGGTTCAATTCAGGTGTTAGAACTATATACAATGTCACGCTTCTTGGACCAATGGGGATTTAAGGCGACCCTGAATGGGGCACTTGGGATCTCCAATGGAGGATTTTATAGAACGATTGCCAGCAAATCTTGAAGGATAAGTGGTGAGCATCAAAGAAGTGCTTTTGCAAGAGTGCCACCATGAGAAATCTAACTCAAAATGTTAGGTTGGCGATTAATGGACAGTGAGGTGAAATCCAGTTACCTCACTTGGAAAGACGTTTAAACCTTCAGACAAAAAGACGAAAGCTGGCAAGGTTAAATTCAATATATGCATAGGATTTTAACCATAGTGACAAACAAATAAAACCTACATCCGAACCAACAAAGGACTTAAAAAATAAGGCTGTCCACTGGCTCCCGAACTCTTCAACTTGTACATATCAGACGTGGAAGATGCATTTCGAACTACAAGATACTTCCCACCCAAAATCGGTCAACAAAAGATTGGGCATCTGATGTACGCAGATGACATAGTCCTACTGGACCAAAACCCTGTGGGACTACAGAGACAGAATGGTGCACTGCACAAATATGTACTAACAAACAACTTGGAAATTACTCCATCAAAGTCAATGGTATTGGTCTTCAAAAGTGGCACGAAGCGCAACATCAAAAAAGCATTCACGTGGCACCTTATGCGAAGCATGTCTGAACACAAGCACACGGGATAGATACCCTGAGACTCGACTTACTAAGATTGAAAGCTAAAAACTTGGCAAGTCAAGGGGGGTTACTAATGAAAAGATTCTGTGGGTTCTCAATCGTCCCGCTTGTCACATTTGACCGCATGAAGGTCCTACCCATATTGACGTATGGATCTGAACCTTCATTCTCATTCCAGTGGGAAAACTGGTCTAAGATCGAGGGGTTGTTCTGGAAAACCACCTTGCGGCTAATTAAGAGTACCCCCATCCAAGCCATACGGATGAAATTGAGCCTAACATCCATGAAAACAATTGTCATCTGGAAATCCCTTTGCTTTTACAGAAAATATCTTGACGATACAAAGTATGGGGAGTTTGCGACATTAATAGGAAGCTCTGTTACAGAATAATGATGTGACATTGTCAGAATGGCAAACGATATTTCAAGCAAACATATCAGAGCTGGACGAATCGGAGTCAACCAGGATTGGAAACACGCCAGTCTCGGAAATACTATGGGAAGCCATTCCAGGAAGCAAGAAAGCTAAACTCGTTACCAAGATACCTTGAATTCTGTCCGCATTGGTACTATAAGGACCAATTCAAGAGATTTTGCCTAAATCTATTCCCGACCAGAGACGTCCTAAAAGGAAGGAAAGATTACCAATTAGTGACAAACTGTAGACTGTGTCAGGACGAAGCCACAGTGGAAAAACGAAAACATCTGGTCCTATCCTGTCCAGCCATGAAACAAACCAGACTGTCCTTAATGACAGAAGTGACCAAGACCTATGGTTCGCGAACACTCATAGCGTGGTGGAGAGAACTACTATTTGGAAATCGAATTCCACTGACATTGGCCCTGGTGAAATTGTTGGGAAAAATATTTAAACAAATTAGAGAGGGGGTCGTGGAATAGAAGAAATAACTTATCGTTGTTAATAAACAACATTACATGAATGCGAAATGTTTAACTGATGTAAGTGATGGCAAAAGGTTAAGTGTATTCTGTAACCACATAAAGCCAATAAAAAATAAAAAAATAATAATAAAGCCTACTTATTTCTTTTTTTTATTGTCTACAACCCAAAAGAACGCCACACTCGGGTTTTCTGGGCTGCCATGTCCTTTTGTAAATCTAAGACATGAGCAAAAATGGAAGATCTGCCCCACGATGTGCAAAGGAAGCAGCCCAACCTGGCTACCAGCCCATCCTGGCTACCAGCCCCACCTGGCTACCAGTCCCAACCTGGCTACCAGCCCCAACCTGGCTACCAGCCTATCCTGGGTACCAGCCCCACCTGGCTACCAGCCCAACCTGGTTACCAGCCCATCCTGGCTACCAGCCCCACCTGGCTACCAGCCCAACCTGGCTAACGGCCTATCCTGGGTACCATCCCCACCTGGCTACCAGCCCCACCTGGCTACCAGCCCATCCTGGCTACCAGCCCCACCTGGCTACCAGCCTATCCTGGGTACCATCCCCATCTGGCTACCAGCCCCACCTGGCTACCAGCCCATCCTGGCTACCAGCCCCACCTGGCTACCAGCCTATCCTGGGTACCGTCCCCACCTGGCTACCAGCCCCACCTGGCTACCAGCATATCCTGGGTACCAGCCCCACCTGGCTACCAGCCCCACCTGGCTACCAGCATATCCTGGCTACCAGCCCCACCTGGCTACCAGCATATCCTGGGTACCAGCCCCACCTGGCTACCAGCCCCACCTGGCAACAAGCCCCAACCTGGCTACCAGCCCCACCTGGCTACCAGCATATCCTGGGTACCAGCCCCACCTGGCTACCAGCCCCAACCTGGCTACCAGCCCCACCTGGCTACCAGCATATCCTGGGTACCAGCCCCACCTGGCTACCAGCCCCAACCTGGCTACCAGCCCATCCTGGCTACCAGCCCCACTTCTGGCTACCAGCCCCACCTGGCTACCAGCCCATCCTGGCTACCAGTCCCACCTGGCTACCAGCCCAACGTGGCTACCAGCCCCATCTGGCTACCAGCCCCAACCTGGCTACCAGCCCATCCTTGGTACCGTCCCCACCTGGCTACCAGCCCCACCTGGCTACCAGCATATCCTGGGTACCAGCCCCACCTGGCTACCAGCCCCACCTGGCTACAAGCATATCCTGGCTACCAGCCCCACCTGGCTACCAGCATATCCTGGGTACCAGCCCCACCTGGCTACCAGCCCCACCTGGCAACAAGCCCCAACCTGGCTACCAGCCCCACCTGGCTACCAGCATATCCTGGGTACCAGCCCCACCTGGCTACCAGCCCCAACCTGGCTACCAGCCCCACCTGGCTACCAGCATATCCTGGGTACCAGCCCCACCTGGCTACCAGCCCCAACCTGGCTACCAGCCCATCCTGGCTACCAGCCCCACCTCTGGCTACCAGCCCCACCTGGCTACCAGCCCATCCTGGCTACCAGCCCCACCTGGCTACCAGCCCAACGTGGCTACCAGCCCCATCTGGCTACCAGCCCAACTTGGTTACCAGCTCCACCTGGCTACCAGCCCCAACCTGGCTAGGAAGCACTTTGGCCTAGGATTGGTGAGAGTAAGTCCATTCCTGACCATACCAAGATGGGAAGATCTCCAGGTAGGCCACTCTGGGGAGTGGAGGGAGGGGGAGTGGGGAGTTATTTTTTACGCAGTCCCACTAGGCAGGATGCAGCTAATGACATCGTGGATGAAACACCGGGAGTACTGAACTGAACACAGTCTAAAGTACCGAGGTAGGAGGCAGAAATCAGGCGCAGGATGTGTGGGGCGTGGGGGGTTTGGCTACCGTTAATTATGTTCCAACAATAATGAATGTGAAACACTAAGCATGTACCGTAAATCTTAATTGGGGCTGGTGCTATAGCCTATCGAAGATTCCCCGGTAGCACTCATCACTGCCCCGAGCTGACAGGCATGATGATGTTTCATCCTTGGGATGACCCCTGAGAATCAGGAATGAAGACCACAACAATCCAACCTTTTCCAATCCCTGTAGATGCTATTCCCTTCAAAGAGGGACACGCCACACTACAGGCACACACAGCCATGCGGTCTGGAACTGAAGACTCTGGTCTACCCCCGCAAGGAAAACCTTCGCCCTCCTGTTCCAACCTTTATAGCAAGCCTAGTGCTTCGAGGTAGCTGCCAGGAGGCATGCTGGCGCTCTATAAAACACCAAAAGAAAGCATATGCAGATGCATGGAATGCAACTCATCCATTGGACCCAAGACATCATTACATTCGAGATTTCAGCATATGATTATGCACATATGGCAACATATGCATGACTTGCAACATGACAATACAAGCGGAACAATCCGCACACTGGATGAAATGCAACCCATATAAATGCATGAAAAAGGAAACCTCTTAATACATACGTGAAATACAAAGCATTCACAAATAGGAAATGCAAAAATCTACACATACATGACATGTAGTTGGTGTACATGAAACATTCACAGAAATGCCCATACAATGACTCATACGTACAAGTCCATGAAAATGTACAATACATGCACACAAACATTAAATAGAATATATAAAATGCATCTTGTGCGCATGTACATGAAATCCCACACATCCAACATAAACCCATTGAAACACACAATGCAACATGGGCACACATTCATCAAATGAAACACATTCATACATACTTAGACATCGACATGGGCACATGAATATGAATTCTTTAATGATTTATTTGGCTCTTACCTGTTTGTAATGTTGTACACTGCAATATGGGTGTCTGTTTTACCCAGTAGGTCTATTTGTTATGATGGCACATGCACACATATAAAGTGCAACATAAGAACACAAACATGAAACGCAACAAACTCGTATATATGAAAGATCACAAGTGCGTGTGAAATGCTGTACATACATGAAATAAAAAAACATATGCAAACATAGATCAAACGCGTGATGTGGCTTAATAATTCCAAGTCTGCGGTACAAATCAGCCACAGAGGGAAGCCAACCCATTTCCTTTTCACCTGGGCCCAGTCATCCAAGCAGGGCACCTGAGGGTCATTGTCACTGTCCTTTGCCCCTAAGGTGGCGCAGCCCTTCCAGAGGCACACGCTAAGGAGACTCTTCCCATTAATCAGCGAAGCCTGGTCGGGCCTGTATGCTGTCACACCTGGGCCACTCTATGACGCCCAGAGCATACTGAGTGTGGCCCAAAGAAGCAAATAAGTTGCGCTGCAAATTCTGGGGCGGCCAGGTCCTCGCCCCAACTCACTGGATGCTACATGCTGGATCAAGTTGGGTGCTGCCATGAGATTGCAACAAAACCATCTGAATTCTCTGATAACAGTTGAAGGTGGTTGTGTGACCGAACATCCTGCCCTTGACCACTTACTATTGGCTGCGCTGCGTGAGGTTGGTTTACGGCTTGGCTTGACCAATCTACGCTCCAGATCAGAAATACTATTCATCAGAGTCTTCTCTTCAGTGAATCGATAGCCATCTCCCCAGCCCCACTGCCCCAACTGCATAGGATCTGGAGTACCGTCTCCCCCTAGCCGTGAACGTAGTCTGCTCCCCCTCCAATGTGGCCCCCATGTCTTGCTTTTCTCACCTCTATCATTCATCTGTCTTCTGTCCCCTGTATGTATGCAAACATGATGGCTTACAGCACCTTAGAAATAACCATGCATATGTGCATGAACTAAAAAACATACACATGTGCATGAAATGCAACTCATGCACACATGCATGAAGTTCAACAAATGCACACCTACAGGAAAAAGACACAGAAACACATACGAAATTCAACCCACGCTTTCGTGCATGAAAGGCAACACACACACGCACACAAGAAATGTAGCACATACATACACATCTCAAATGCAATACATGCGAATGTATATGAAATGCAACATGCGCACATGAAATGCCAACATACATGCAATGCAATAAACGCACCGGCATGAACACACAGAAAGAAACACCCATGCATCATGCACACACATTCACAAGTACATGAAGGCAAGCTGCTGATCTGTCCTCCAAAACCTTCCCTGGCAAGCCTCCACTCTTCGGGTGCGTGCAGGCGTTATAGAGGGAGGATAGCTTAACGGCAACCGGCAGCGCCTTGGAAGCAAGACGACACGAAGCAACACAGGTTCGATCCCCGGGTCCGCGCTTAGAAACCTCTCGGTGTTTAAGCGCGTTATAAATACGCATCTAAGACAACAACAAAAAAAAAACAATTACGCAACTGAAAAAACAAACAATTCCTATAACAGGGCTGTGTGAGCGCTGTAAAAATGCAAAAAAAAAATGTACTCCCTGAATGGGAAAGGCCTTCCAGCTGGGCGCATCTTCTCATAATGCAATAGAAAAGCGGAACATGAAGGTTCAAGGGTCCAGATCACTGATTACTTCAGTCCAATTCCTAGCTAATTTGACGATAAACAGAACCCATGCTGTTTAAGACTTTTTTGAACACCTACATTTGGATTAAAGAAGGAAGAGAACAATAGAGGCAAATAATGGCTTTTTTGATTGACACATATATTGGTTGCTGAGCGCCAGCAAAGGCAGGTACTGTAAACAAATGGGGGGTTACTATGGCAACCCATCTCATCCCGACTGAAGCACATTTCCGACAGCCTACATGGCCCTTCTGTGAAGCTGCTGAATGTATTGATCAGACACTGCGGCGAGGGCGGGCTCCTCTCCCCCCCCACCCACCCCTCGTCGGCAGGACTGAATTCTGAAATGAGCAGCCAGGCCACCCACTGGAGCTTAACATCTGCAGGGAAAGGTTTTACTTGAATCTGATCTCTTGGCCTTGCACAATCGTCCCGCTTCCTGGGGTGAGCGTCAATGATTTTCGAGGCCCTGTGCTTTAAATCATGTGAGTGGCCTCATCATTTGCATATGGTTTGATATTCTGGAAGTGACAACATAGAAGATGCTTTGACAGGGCGTGTGGGCGACGCAATCAGCAGGGCCAGTGAGGGACACAACACATGTTTCTTTGGAAGGCCAAAGGCCACAGTTATTTTCAGTCTACCATCCCCAAAAGGTGACAAAAAAGGGGGCATAAGTGCATTACATCATGATATGATATGATAGGTTATTTATAATGCGCTTAATACCCAGAGGTTTCTAAGCACAGACCTGGGGATGGAACCTTTGTTACTACAAGTAGTCTTGCTTCCAAGGCGAGCACGTTGCCCCTGGGCTATCTTCTTCTCTCCTAACGGTCTATCCAATGGTCACATTATCATGACGTAATAAAACAGTGTCATTGTTGCATCATCAATTACATTATCATAAGGTAATCTAGCATGGGGGTAGTGACCAAGCCCACACCTCTACGCCCTGAGACAGGCCAGATGTAAATATGTGACACCCTAAACCACTGACCAGTCCCGCTCACCGCATGCACGGACAAGAGAGGTCTGCTCTAAGAGCTACTGGCCTGCCACCTCGCTGTTCCGTGCTGAACCCAGGAGCCTAACGTAAATCTGCAATCACTCTCCCTTCCAGTGACCCAAAAGGTTGTGCCCCTTACTCAATCCAGTGCAATGCGCTCCAACCTACCGCAACACTCTCTACCCTAGCTCATCTAAAGGGTGGGTGGGAAAACGAAACATGCTGCCGCGAGCCACACACCAGACCCGGGTGGCGACAAAGCGAGGGGTGCGCACAGAGCCCCCTCGATTTATACCAGCCAGGGACCCTAGACCTCTCACTTCCAGCGCTGGGCAATGGCGCCAGCACAAGACCTTGCCCTTCCACCCAGCACTGAGAGGTTGCCTCTCCCTAAGGATGTCCCTCCCTAGTTGGCCCACCTCCGCGCCTCCCAACACACTGTCCGGGCAATGGCTGCCCGGGGCGCTTTCCAAATCAGTATTTGGTACCCGAGTGCATAAAGGGATGGACTACAGTACTTTACATTAAACGAGAAAGCCAATCGATCAACTTTGTGAATTAATACGTTATGCTAGTAGGCTTTTATCAAACTTGAAATCACTACGGTAGTAGTTTCAGATCAGCTAGATTTGTCCGCGGAGTGGCGTACTGGGGAGATCCAGATCTGATGCTGCTGGACAAAAGACAGTGAGCAAGGGAAAGATACATGGACGGTGTTGGGATGCATGTTGGAATGCACATACAGTGTCCCAGTCAGGCAAGAAGGTTTAGGCTGAGAAAAACCTATTAGTAAGTGCCACAGTGTGAGCAGTTTGAGTTTGGCCCGGCAAAAGCTGCATGTATCATTTGTAGTTTATTTTGACACATAATAGATACACCATATAGAAACACAGTGAACCCGTAGGGCCTTTAAGCAAGGTAGCGCTATATGGGATGGATGGGGATGCAGATTTTACTCTTACACCAATAATAAGACCGACTCAGGAAGGTGCCAAATCTTTAGCTGTTTTATTAACAATTATCTAAAAATGGAGTACAACGGACGTCAAGTCTTTAATGGTTTACATAAAAAAACACAGTTATATAGTAAAAACTTCTCATCATTGACTTCATACTATGTGGCAAAATAAGAAAACCTATGCTAGATTGTGGTTCGTCTACGGGGAACATCTAGGTATACTTTCTATGTGGGGATAGGATTGCGATTGGGTCTCTAAGGTCAGGTCGACAGCTGTGCCCACCCCTAGTGCTAGACACCCTCATTGTCATAAAATGCACAACGTTTCATTGGGTCTCAAACTATAGGGCTCTTTGCTATGTGGCCATCTATGATTGGTTGGCATGCTTGTACCCTTCTGGAATATTCCACTCGCTAGCGGCACGCTAGCTGGTACCCCAGGTGCTGGTGGGTCAGACTTGACCATGCCTCCCCACCCAATTAGCCCATCATCCATCATCACTCCTGCTGTCTGCCATTTGAATTGTCTTTGAACTCGGCCTTGTAAAGTATCACGGCACCTGAGAATAGAAGGGAGTGTGAGCATGGTATTATCTTCAAATCTCGGAGTAGTTTGCCCCGAGTGTATTTTCATCTCTACCATGTGACAGGAGACTGTGTTTGAGCTCTTTCTTTCTGCAGTCTATTCCCTACGTATAGCCAGCCTTCATGATTACTTAGCCTACTTGTGTTTCAGCATCTGTACAATTATAAAACGGCTTGCATTTTCTTCAGTGCTCTCCATAAGTGCACAAGCAGCTTCACAGAAGGGCCATGTAGGGCTTTATAAATGGATACCGTGTTTCGATGATTTTTCGCGGTATAGGGACCGTTATTGGCAATGTGCATGTCACAATCTCCGGCTTGCAACATGTAGGAAAAATAGGGGCCGGACTTCTGGTAGAGGCACCCTCACTGTGCAGATACATGTTAATTGTATCCAGTTGCAGAGCTCGAAGGCGCAAGGAATGGAATGTTAGATGTCAGAAGAGTAGGTAGGGATGAGCTCTTGGAAGGACAAATTCATAAGAACAGGGCACAAGGTTTTGCGAAGCAATCAGGCCAGGCAAAGATTTAGAGCACTACTGCCCTCACCCAAGGAGTGGTCATCCCATTTGAACTACAAATAAACATCAAACTAAAGCAAATAAATACGTGAAATTAAGACTCAAGAGTGGTGCCCTGATCATGTCATGACAGGGCACCTTGAGTCTGAAGGAAATAAGGGGGTTGTCTTGTCTTGAACATACCAGAATTTGGGATAGGAGCAGCAGAGGTGATGCCAGTAAATTTAGTACAAGGTCGAGGATGCAGCGTCTGGTATAATGAGAAGGCCTATTATCTTATCAAAGCAGAGTTGGCCTTGCCTGTCTCACTTTGAATATGCCTGGGTCGGAATAGGTGCACATCATTTGACGATTGAGATTTATCAGTGTATCAATATACCTGTTAGCCAATCATATATGAGGATTCAATAGTGATGATGACGTGGACCACCTGCATAGGGAAATGGGCTTAGATAAGGTATGGCCAATCGGTGCAGGGACTTTAGGGAGTATTACTGTGTTATTGAGGTGGCAGCCAATGAGGGTGGTGGCATGACTTTGTAACCTAAGCATGCTAATATGTGTTTTTCTGCTATATATCTTCTTGGGGCATGACGAGAGCCATTTCAGTTTGGTTCTCCGGGACGTCTGATACCTTTGCATATAATAAACCTTGTTTACCTTGCAAAGTGGTGCAGTGGTTGATTAGCCTTTCTGGATACTTTTGTATTGCACAGGTTTTGGGTCACGTCAACAATGGAGAAGTGGGAAATAGATGCCACAAATGCAGGGAGATAGGGATGCAGCGGGAAGAATGTGTTGTCTTAGCATGGGCGCATGTCAGTCCTGCTAGGTGGACCATAGTTCTGAAAAAGAGAGGAAAAGTGCGTATCCTTAACTGTCGCAGTAATTGGGTTGTTGATCTTAGGAAAATTTGGAGAAATGCACGTTAGTACATAATGTGATAGGTGAGCTATCTGCATCCAGAGTATCATGTGCTCGTTTAGGGCTCTCCCTCCCGCGCTCTCTGCGATCTCTTTATATGTCTTTCTGTCCCACCACATGTCTCTGTCTCTCTCTATGTGGGCGAGAGTTGTGTTCAGTATTTACTTATAGCTGAGGGACCACTGGGAAAAGCAATAGATTTCTTGAGGTGGGAGGCAAAATTAGCTATTTCCAAGTGGGAAATTGTTTTGTGGTGCTAACATTGTGGATCATAGCTCCAACGGGAGGAGCCTTGGAAGCAAGACAACACGAAGCAACACAGGTACGATCCCCGGTCCGCGCTTAGAACCCGCTGGGTATTTAAGCGCATTATAAATACGCAACTAAGATTAAAAAAAAACAATTACGCAACTAAAAACAAATAATTCCTGTAACAGCGCCTCGATGCCAGCGGGTTGTGAAAGCGCTTTAAAAATGCAAATAAAAATTGTAAACTGGCTCTTTCTAATTATTGCCAGTAAAGATTTTAGTCATATTAAGAACATTACACATTATCTAAACCTAGAATAATTGCATACAAGTTTTTGTGATAGAAGGTCATCATTTCAAGATGGACAGTCTAGTACACACCTAGCACTATGATAAGGGATAGGGGGCAATAACACCAGTAAGAGAATCGAGTCTACTTTGCATAAAACCACAGATGATTTTGGGTGCATCAGAACGACTGCAGATCCTTACATTTGGCAAATATGCCTGGGAGATAGAAGCTGATTCTTTTCCTGTGCAGACTAGCAGCCGAGTCTTGGGGCGATGATGGCATGCTCAGTTCCTGTGCACATGCATCCGTAGAGAACTAGACATATACATGTGTTACTTATATATATGATGGTCACTATTATTTTATACTTGGACCAGAAATATAAATGAATCTTTTTTTGAAAAGCTACACTGTAAATCGAATTTCTTCAATGAACTTGCAGTTTTGACAGATTAGGCAAAGCTCTGATAAGAAAAAGCATGTAACATACCAATTGCTGAACAATATATACATTCTTATAGAGACATGCTAAGCAAAAAGGATTTACTTGTGTACAGTGCAAAGACGTTGGGCTTCATTACCGGTTTGGCGGTAACCGTGCCGGTAAAACGGCAGGTTGACGCCGGACCTGTAATGAATTACCGGCGCCTGACTTCCCGATGCCACCGGACTATTCCGTGAACGGCGGCCAGGAAGTCAGGCGCCAGTAATTTTGTAATTCATTCCCATTGAGTTCCATAGGACTCAATGGGAATGGGTAACACGGAAACACCGGCACCGTTAATAATTCAAACTCCAGGAGCTGGGGGAGTGATGGCAGGATACACCATCGTCCTAATAAGCACTCAGGTTCTGCGAGGCCGCCAGGAGTGCACACTACCTCTTGCGACGGCCCCTTCTGACTCTTGGCACTGCCAACAAGCCTTACTGACTCCTGTTAATTCCAAAAAGCCCAGACGAGCTCCCCAGGCAAATGCTGAGACTGTAACTCCCCAGATTTAGAATCTCCGGCGTGTTGCCAATGATGGCCCATCCCTCCTTCTCCTACCACCACTGAGCTCTGACTCAGTTCCATGCACAAAACAGGCACATCCCGCAGCAGCACAGGTGCCCAACTAGACAGCTTGGTGAGGTTTGAGTCAGACGCTTGCTCCTCCCAGTCCCTCAAACCCATGCACAGCACTGCAAATCATCAACACACAATCACTCTCACATGACAGTGGGAGTAGTTCAAAATAACCCAACCGCTCTATAGGAATTCTTTCAAAGAAAACAATGCACAGCTCTGCACCGGGAGAGACACAGCCAGACACACACACACCACACCACAGACCTACCCATGCAGAGACACAGACAGACACACACATACACACACAGGCACCACAATACAGACCTACCCACACAGAGACACAGACAGACACACACATACACACACACCCACCACAACACAGACCTACCCACGCTGAGACACAGACACACACATACACACACACCCACCACAACACAGACCTACCCACGCAGAGACACAGACAGACACACACATACACACACACCCACCACACCACAGACCTACCCACGCAGAGACACAGACACACACATACACACACACCCACCACAACACAGACCTACCCACGCAGAGACAAAGACAGACACACGCATACACACACACCCACCACAAGATAGACCTACCCACACAGAGACACATACAGACTCACACATACACACACACCCACCACAACACAGACCGACCCACACAGAGACACAGACACACACACATACACACCCACCCACCACATCACAGACCTACCCACGCAGATACACACACAGACAGACACACACATACACACACACCCACCACAAGACAGACCTACCCACGCTGAGACACAGACAGACACACACATACACACACACCCACCACAACACAGACCGACCCACGCAGAGACACAGACAGACACACACGCCACCACAACACAGACCTACCCACGCAGAGACACAGACACACACATACACACACACCCACCACAACACAGACCTACCCACGCAGAGACACAGACAGACACACGCATACACACACACCCACCACAAGACAGACCTACCCACACAGAGACACAGACAGACTCACACATACACACACACACACACCCACCACAACACAGACCGACCCACACAGAGACACAGACAGACACACATACACACACACCCACCACAAGACAGTTAGCAAAGGTAGCGGGCGCCCCTCTCTCGACAGAACAAGGCCTGATAACCTGTTCAGTGGTTATTAACCACTTGAGAGTTCGCAGCCACTGCTTTTACTCACTGTGCCTTTCACAGATGGGAAATATCCATTTGCATATCAGTCTTTGTCCTGCCCTGGGGCAGTCCAGCACCGAAATGCAATGGCAATTCCAACCTGAACGAGAGTACCACCAGCAACCCCATACACGTGTTTCACCCTTGTTGGGGATCATCAGTGAGGTGAAGCTGATGCCTCTCTAAGCACAGTGAGAGGGAGACCACGTCTGGTTGCCCCCAGGAGACCTAGGGTTACCAATCCCAGGTTCCTTGAAATTTAGTTAGCAAAGGTAGCGGGCGCCTCTCTCTCGACAGAACAAGGCCTGATAACCTGTTCAGTGGTTATTAACCACTTGGGCAACCAGACGTGGTCTCCCTCTCACTGTGCTTAGAGAGGCATCAGCTTCACCTCACTGATGATCCCCAACAAGGGTGAAACACGTGTATGGGGTTGCTGGTGGTACTCTCGTTCAGATTGGAGTTGCCATTGTATTTCGGTGCTGGACTGCCCCTGGGCAGGACAAAGACTGATATGCAAATGGATATTTCCCATCTGTGAAAGGCACAGTGAGTAAAAGCAGTGGCTGCGAACTCTCAAGTGGTTAATAACCACTGAACAGGTTATCATGTCTGTTCTTGCGAGAGAGGGGCGCCCGCTACCTTTGTATAACTATTTTTTAAGGAACCTGGGATTGGTAACCCTAGGTCTCCTGGGGGCAACCAGACGTGGTCTCCCTCTCACTGTGCTTAGAGAGGCATCAGCTTCACCTCACTGATGATCCCCAACAAGGGTGAAACACGTGTATGGGGTTGCTGGTGGTACTCTCGTTCAGATTGGAGTTGCCATTGTATTTCGGTGCTGGACTGCCCCTGGGCAGGACAAAGACTGATATGCAAATGGATATTTCCCATCTGTGAAAGGCACAGTGAGTAAAAGCAGTGGCTGCGAACTCTCAAGTGGT
Source organism: Ambystoma mexicanum (assembly GCF_040938575.1). Lineage (NCBI taxonomy): Eukaryota > Metazoa > Chordata > Amphibia > Caudata > Ambystomatidae > Ambystoma > Ambystoma mexicanum. The sequence goes on along the minus strand of NC_090926.1, from coordinate 994,771,724 downwards.
TAATAACCACTGAACAGGTTATCATGTCTGTTCTTGCGAGAGAGGGGCGCCCGCTACCTTTGTATAACCACCACAAGACAGACCTACCCACGCTGAGACACAGACAGACACACACATACACACACACCCACCACAACACAGACCGACCCACGCAGAGACACAGACAGACACACACATACACACACAGCCACCACACCACAGACCTACCCGCGCAGAGACACCGACAGACACACACATAGACACCCACCCACCACACCACAGACCTACCCACGCAGATACACACACAGACAGACACACACACCCACCACAAGACAGACCTACCCCCGCTGAGACACAGACAGACACACACATACACACACACCCACCACAACACAGACCGACCCACGCAGGGACACAGACAGACAAACACATACCCACACACGCCAGCAGCCCGCCTTCAATTCAGTGGGCGAGGTAGGGTGGACATATCTCAAGACGCGACACCCACAACTAGCAGACACTGTCTGGCTTCTACTGCAAGACAACATCAGCGCCAAGAGGCCATTCCATTCACGAACACTGCGCTTTATAGATAACACACAACATAAAGAAGAACCCAAGTCGCACTGCTATGCAGCCCTGCTCAGGCTTTGGACATCTACAAACCTTTCAGTGTGTAAGTCCAGTGCAAGGATCTTTGCTAGTGGGCAGGTGTGGTGAGATAAAAGTTGGACTCATCCCTATGCTTGCAGAAGTGTACTTGCACCATCATGCTTCCTTTGTTGCACATAGGCTAATTAAATGCAGGTGTGATCCTACCTTACTTTCATCGACCCCTTTAATAAAACCTCTAGAGGATACGATAGTTGAAAACATCTGTTATTTTATGTATTGGGGACTGGAGATGGACACAATGGCATATATATTGTAATTCGATCAACAATAAAAAAAAGTAAGTTGTGCCAGAAGTATTTTCTAGGGAGAAACAGACCTAGGCACACAATATGCTCTCACCAGTATGGAATCACTGTTTGTGATAAACAGGGTTATTGCAACCAGCGCAGCGCTGGACTGGTATTTTGTAGAGCAACCATACGTATCTCTTCCCTCAGCAGCCTGCGATTTTCTTATCTCCACTTAGTAGGCACATAATATGTCCCTACTAAGTCCTTTTCTCTCTGCATGGGAATCCGTTTATCCATTTGCTGGATTCAGTGCTCATCCTGAGTTGCAGGCTGTGACATTTCTCTGGTCTCTCCATTTTTATTGGGTTAATTCATTTCGATTTGAGGGGGGCCTCTGTTTCTTTAGCCCCCCTCTCACCTCAACAAATGGGTCTAAAACACGGATGCACAACTCCCCTCTGCTCGCCTTTTTTTACCCTCTGCATCTGCAATGAGATATATCTCTGGAACATATTTAATTTTCTAGTGATTGATGCATTACAGAGAAATATCCCCAAGTGTATAACCCCCACTGCAACAATCCCTTCCCACAATCTGGGGCAAGAAGCTTGTTTAATCCAAAAATTGTGTTTCTTTTGAAATCATCAGGGACTTAAAGGTGCCCCCATAAGTTGCAATGCTGGTGAAGTCACCCACATGAATCAGATGAATATAGGCAGTTTGAAATAATCTCAGTAATTGTTTCATTGCACAGTTAATATTCACTTCTTTTTCATTATCAAACTAAAATCCATACATAGAAAAAGCAAAATGAAAGACTATTCTAGACAATAGGCTCAATTGCTGCACATTGCAGGCACACAATTGTTCAGAATATGTAATAGGCTATAATTTACAGTATAGCATTATTTGTGTCTCTAATCCACCACCCCATAATATCAAAAGGTGAGGCAGTTCTCAGAATAGTTTAAAACAGGAAACTGTACTTCATTTTCTCTGAAACCATTAATTCCTATTGGCATCAGAGAAACACAGAACATGCCTACTTGTCTATACAGTTCACTAATTCTTGGACTGAGTCAAAGCTAAAATGTTGGTCACTTTCTGTGGCAAACTATTGATTCCTATTTTGGCCATCAATACTCTTTGGCAACTAATGTTGGGTTGGTTGCAAATAATGATAAAGCCTTTGGTTTGGTTTCTCAAGGTTAATATTTCTTTTGGCATGCTGGTGCAAGAGAGCCCAGCCCACTATTCTCGGGGAATCAGGTTTATTCTTGCAACATCCATGTTGATTGGATTCATTAAGAAATAGATTGCACTTACTTTATAGACTACGGCAGACACCAATCAAAAGGACTTGACCATATTTCAATTTGAGATGTCTAAGGACACCAGAGTTCCCAAATTGAAGGAGAAACTCCCTATGTTGATGATGTTACCTGGGGCATTAATTTTAATTATAAATCACAAAGAACATACACCTTGCACAATATTACCCTTTTCAGTTGTATAGCTTTGAAACAGGATTCTCAAAATACTCCTAACTGTTATTTGCCATTTAATTAATTCTCAGGAAAAATTACCGAATAATCTGCTGCGGTCATGGTATTGACTTTAAGCTTGTCTTTCAAAGGCCCAGAATAGGTAGGGGCACTGGCCTTTGGAAGCTGTGCCAGGTAAGATCTTGGGAAAGACATCTTCATTAATTCCAATGTTTGGAAAACCCTTTTAAGGAGATCCCCCAAACATTTACATCCAATTTGAATCCAAATCTGCTACTCTCCTATTGGAAGACCTCTCTTGCTCCTCTGTTTTTCCAAAACATTCCCTTTTTCCTATGTGTTAGTGTAAATAACCTACAGACTCCACCCGCAGCATCATTTGATACAGTCAAAGGGCCCATAGGAAGACCTAACGGGGGATTACAACTATGGAGAGATGCCAATCTAAATTGAAAGGTGATTGATAATTTCACTGTTTCCCCTGACCTGCAATTTGTGGCTATAAAAACTGCTGAGGGCGAATGTTTTTCACTGTTCAATTTATACAATAGGGCCCCATGGTCCTCAAGGAATGCCAATGTTAACTAAATTGCATGAACTAATAGCTCCAAAGAAGCTGTGTTCTGTAGGCACCAATTATGTTCTGGTTGCAGGGGATGCAAATCTCCAGACTGAGCCATTAAGGGAAACTGAGGAACTGTGGGAAGATCAAGACACAGCTTGGAATAGTCCTCTGCTGATGGCTGTCCTCCTAAAATACTTCTTCGGCTTGCAATAGAGAGTGCTTAGTTGTCATGCAATCTACATTTGAGGGTATGCAATGGTCGATCAAACAGCCAATTTGATATTTAAAGGCATTAATGGATCCTCCTGTATTGACTACATCTTTTTTTTCTGATAGTGAATGGGGGAAGATTTGTGACTTTATGGTTTTGACAGGTCGGTAAGTGATCACTGCCCATTATCAATAGTCATTGGGGGGTTCGGGACAGAGTTTAGACAAACCCCCACCGCCAGTAAAAAGCAGCCATTTGCCATTGTGGGCCACGCTCCTCAATTTGTTAAGTGGGAAAATATAACTGAGCGTGGGATAAAACCAGTTATGTATCAGTCAACCATTGCCAACTTGGAAGCTATTTGCAATGAGGACTGTACAAATTCAGACATATTGCATGAATATGAGAAGTTGAGTGTCAATCGTTTCCCTCATGTCGCTTTGCCAATAGCAGATGTCAAGAGGCTCACATTGAACAACGCTCCTTGGTATCATAATACATGTGCTAATGCAAAAAAGGAATTGGTAGCTTGTGTCATATAAGTGCCAGGGGCTAATAAAGTTAGGTGGTCTGAGATTTGACTATAAGACTATAATTAGTGCCAACAAAAAGGAATGTATTCAAGACAAATGGATTGCCCTTCAAAAGACATTGGCCGATGGGGATGGTGTCCTATTTTGGAAACTGATCACAGCCAGTGATCTGAATAGGGATCAGACTTTCCGGTGCTCTATAAGTGCAGAGGTGTGGCCTACGCACTTTTCAAATTTATATCTAAGGTCTTATGAGCTGTTATCTATGTTCAATGACGGCGTTACCCGCGTTATAGCCCCCCCTGATGACTTAACTATCGATATTCGGGAAATGGAGAGATCTTTAAAGTTGCAAAAAAGTGCTAAAGTGTTGGGCCTGGATTTAATTCCCATTGACTTCTATAAGGATGAAGCAGGAATCTGGGCCGCAATTCTATGTACAAATTTTAACGCAGCGATTGGACAGGGAGCAGTTCCAAAATCTTGGCTGTCGGTCTTTATCCTACCAATATATAAAAAAGGGCGTTAGGAATTCTCCTAGTAACTATTGACCAATGTCTCTGCTCGATTCTGTGGGAAAGATATTTGAAAAAGTGATCCTTAGCCATCTTCAGGAGTGGGTGGATGATAACCATGTTATCAGCGACCTACAGGCATGTTCCATAAGACCAGGGGCACAATCGGACAGTGCTTTCTGCTTTTTCTAATAATTCAGAAATACACTGTTCTGCAGAGGGTGAAGCTTAACACTGGGCCTCATTACGAGGTAGGCGGTAGCCATGGTGCTAGCAGCACCCTTACCGCATTCCGGGTCCGGGTTGGCGAAATAGGGACTTACTGGGTCATTCCAACATTGGAGGAACCAATCCCCATTCCCATTCCAGCCCCCATAGGGCTCAATGGGAATGGGGATGGAGCTAATAGCGGGCCCGTTATTAGCTCCCTGGTCCCTTAGCGGCTCCCGCTAAGGGCGTCTGCCAAAACCAGGCGCCCATAGCGGGACCCGCTAAGGGACCTCGGAATAGGGCGGTAAGGGTTTACCAGCACTGGTCTCCTTACTGGTGCCCGTTAACCCTTACCGCCCACCTCGTAATGAGGCCCACTGTGTTTCTGGATGTGAAAACAGTGTTCGATTCCATTTCCAGAAATAAACGTTGGAAAATTCCCCCTCAGCTGCTATTTTCTACAAAATTGCTTTACTCAGAGAACACAGCAACAGTACACTATGGTATTGGGGGAGAGCGGACACAGCCTTTTGCACTCAATAAAGGAGTAAGACAAGGCTGCGTATTGGCCCTATTACTTTTCTGTATCTAGATGCAGGGGATTATGCATACCCTGGTGAGGGAGTGTCAAGATAGTCCCAGGATGGCAGCAGACCGATATCCAGCCTTGTTCTATGCCGATGATGCAGGCATCCTGGCAACTACCCCTCACGGTTTTAAAAAAAAAAGTCCTTAAGGTTTTTTAGGCCAAGTGTAAAGATCTCCATCTTGTATTGAACACTCATAAAACAAAAGTCATGGTTTTTAAGCCTCAAACCTCTAAACTCAAACCCCTGACAAATGAAACAAAACTGGAACAAGTTAAACATTTGGATTATTTAGGTAATGGGTTTCATGAGTCTGGGGGTTGGTCAGAGCAGGTGCTCAGATCTGGTATTACTTTGAGCAAATACAGTGCGGCCATCCAATCCTTTTTTAGTAAACATGAAAGTGGTGCCCTTTCCCTGGGGTTAAAACTATACAACAAGCTGGCGTTACCCGCAACCACTTATGGTTCTGAGATCTGGGGGTATGTAAACGCTAGTAGGTAAGACACACTTGAACGCATGTTCCTCCCTAATAGTGCTCCAACCCCATTGATCTACCTGGAATTGGATGTCATGCCGTTAATGATCAAGACGCTCTCAATCCTGCTCTGTATTGGGTAAGACCATGGAAAACAGAAGGTTTAGGAAAATATCGTAATGTTTTAACCCATTTTGGGGTCGATTCATGGAGCAAACGTGCGCCGAAAATCCCAGCGCAAGCAGGCGCAAGGTGGCGCAAGTGTGAGAAACCCAGCGCACGCGCACGCGTGCGATTCAAGGAAGACGCTACACGTGTTTCCCGCTGTCCGTGCGCCAAATCCTGCCATGGCGCACGCGGACACACACGGCGTGCGCTACGCGCACAGCAAAAGTGCACATAGCGTGGCGCACACAACCAAAGTGGGCGGAACAGTGGGCGTAACATGACGCGGAATGGGGAATAACGCGTGAAAAAGAAGGCGTAACTGGGGAAGTACTGCAGGGAACTACACGGAACGCCCACACGCATGCGAACAACCCGTATTCATGGATTCGAATACGGGAAACCTGCGCACGGCAAAAGACGCACACAGGCGTCAACGCGTCCGCCACACGAAGGCAGGCGGAAGCGTCCCCGCGCACAGTATAAAAGAGCGCGCAAACAACAAACACGTATATACAGCTACGATGAAGGCCCCATTTGTCGCAGCACTGATCGTGGGACACCGCAGGAGGAGGAGAATAGCCAGGGCACGCATTTTCGCACCACGGACAATCCTTTTTGGGATGCCTGACGACCAGGTCTACGGCAGGTATAGGTTTCCACCCCATATCATCCTAGACCTGGTCAGGGAGTGGGAAGATGACCCTACATCCCCCACCCTTTGCTCCCAAGCATTGAGCTCCTTGGAGAAGGTGCTCAATGTCCTGCATTTCTTGGCCACTGGGTCATTTCAGCGAACTACTGCCATAGTGGGGGGGGGTCTCACAGGCCACGCAGTCACGCTGCCTACACCAGGTACTGGCAATCATGACAGCGCGCCCCTCAGTCCGCAGGCACATATACATGCCCAGAACACCCGCAGAAAGGCAGGCCGTTGTCCTGGATTTTTTCAGGGTGGCACACTTCCCCAAAGTGCTTGGTGCCATAGATTGCACCCATGTGGCCCTACGTCCACCTAGGGCCACTGAGCACATCTACCGAAACCGCAAGCACTGGCATTCCATCAATGTACAGGTGGTATGCGATGCAAAGGGAATCATCACCTCTGTCTATGCAAACTACCCTGGCTCCACCCATGACAGTTTCATATACAGAATGTCCGCCCTGAGCCGGGCCCTGGAAGCTGGGCAGCATGGCGACACCTGGCTCCTAGGTGAGTACAAATGTCCTTGCACATGCATGCATGTCACACACACACACACAAATACACAAACCCCAATAATCACAACCATTTACACCTCCCCAGGGGACAGTGCCTACCCTCTGAGCAACCACATGATGACGCCAATCCGGAACCCCACCACACCACCCCAGGTAAGATACAACGCCGCCCATATTGCAACCAGGGCCATAGTGGAGCGCACATTCGGAGTGCTCAAGTCACGTTTCCGCTCCCTTGACCGCTCTGGCGGGCAGCTACTCTATGCACCCCCAGTAGTGTGCAGGATCATTGTGGCAGCATGTGTCCTGCACAATGTTGCAACACGGCAGGGCGTACCGGTGGACATGGTGGTGCCCCCACATCCCCAACCACAGGCACAGGCGCTGCCCATGGGAGGGGGCAGGGCACGTGGCGAGGAAGCCCGGACCCAGCTTGTGGCCACATTTTTCACCTAAACTCCCACCCCTGCGGAGTGCACACAGCCCTGGAACATACCAGGTGACAATCGATGATGACAAAGAGACAGTCAACTGTCACAACCCTACCACCCTGAGATAGTTGCCATGGAAGTGCCACATTGTCTGCATCCCTAGCTACTTAAACACAAGCTATCCTGTGTGACCAAAAGGCACACATATGACATCACATGATATGGCATTTGTAACGTGCCTATACACAAGTGTTTCAAGGTGCGACGAGGCAGGGAGGGGGGACCAAGGGAAGACAGACAACGATACTACTAGGCCAGGTGTCATTTAGATTGCGCAAGTGCAGGGGTAGGGGGAAGGGAAAAGTGCAAGGGGAAGGGGAGGGGGGCAGTGCAGTACAGGGTAAGTAGACTAAAAAACAAATAAATAGGCCAGCTGGTGGCAACTGCAAAGGTAAGTGCAGACAAGTGCTGGGAAGGGGGGGCTGTAGGGATAGAGAGACAGTCCCGCAGTGCAGGGGTTGCTAGGGAGGCAGTGCAAGTGGAGAGTGGTTGGGCCAGAGACTGAGGTCGGTGAGAGTGGCCCAGTTGCAGATCCAGTGCAGTTCCTGTGAAGAATTTAGCAAGGGAGAGGGAGAGAGAAAGCAGAAGAAAAGAGGAAGGTCTTGAGGTGCTTCCGGAACCGGAGATGGTTCTCCACAAGTTCCAGTGAGGCAGGAAGGCTGTTCCAGGGGGAGGCCCCTGCAGCGGAGAGAGATCTACCCACAGCTAGTTGCTTTGAGAAGCGGATGACCCTGACATGCAAGGTGTGAATCACACACACCTGCAAAACAGGCCATGACCATCACTGTTATGTCACTCAAACCCTCCCAAACCACAACATGACATGGCAAGCAATAGCCATACACCAACACAGTACCAATAAGGTACACATTGCCATGTCAAAAATGTACAGTGGCATCAGACAATGATGCCTGACATGGAATCAGATGAAATGACTGACCAACAACCTCCCACCCAAAATAAGTAATTCCCAAATGCATTACAAAAGTTGTAGACGTAACATAACAATGAATGCCTGTCTACATGTACATTGTGCATTGCAAAATCAACACTGCAGCTTCTGTGTGCTGTGTCCAACTCCTGCAACACACTGCTCAGCGCACAGCACAGTGAACAGCTATTGTGTGTGATGCACACCCTGAGCAACACATCTAAGTGACAAACCACATCAAAAAGCAAATTAGGCATGTACAGGATCCATAATTGGTCACAGAACATGTGCTGCAGGGACACAGTGGGCACCAGAAGGCAAACAGAGTGTACACGTGGATATCCAAGGGTGGTTGTACATGTAGTGCATCATAGTGCTAGTGTGTGGGTCAGTAAGGACATGCACTCAACATATGCATGTGCAATCAAGTGACCATCAGTGTCCTCTACACATCACATGTGAACATTCACCATGTGTACACCCCAGCATGTCAAACCACAACTATCCCCTCACACCTGAAAGGTAAACACAACACATGAACAGGCATTGATCAGCAGAACACAACATGTACATAGGATACCACAATTACAATGTCAGAGTTCCCATCACACTGCAGGGCAAGGCAACTATCAACAACAAAACACCCCCCCCTCACAAATGACCATGACCCACTGAACAACTGCACTTTGGTCATGGAGCCTTCAAACCTCAATTTCACCTGGCCACAGGATCACCCTTCCCCTTCGTCACCATCTCCCACCTTGTGTGTAAAAAGGTGCCTGCACCCTCAGAGTCCATCCTCATTTGCAAAATCACAAAATCTAAGCCAGAAAAACGAACCAGAGCAATACCTCACAAAGGCCAAGTACTACCACAATGATGTAACAACCAAGGTAGCACAGTAAAACAATGTCACAACAGGATGTGAACCATGTGTGGTACATAACATAGAATGATGCACCATGAACGGATGTGTACTGTCACAGGTCCCGTGTACAGGCGCAGGAGTGGCACGAAACAACCACCCCCACCGTGGCCCGGGTGCCTGCAAGGTCAAACTCACACAGGCCTCTGAGACCCTGGTGGGGAAGGAGGGTCAGGGATATGCAGTCGGGACAGGTGTTGGCACACTGGATAAGTGGAATGAGTGGCAGGAGAGGGGAGGAGGAATGCACAAAAATGTACTACCTGCATGAACACATACACAATCCGAACAAACTTGGACATCATTGTCATGGCCTTCTGTAGTCCAGGCTTAGGAGTGGCATGAACCAACCACCCCCTCTAGGGTTTTGGCGCCTGCAAGTTTGGGGCTTACACAGGCATCCGCAACCCCAGCAGGGAAAGAGGGTTAGGGAATGTTGCTTGGATAGGTACGGGAAGCAGGAACACTGGGTAGAGGGTACAGGGTTTAAAATTGGATAGGACTCCGGGTGATTCGGGGAAAACAAACATACCAAATTGAATTACACATTCATCCATGCATTAGTGCACCCCCAGCAAGCCTATGCAGAGCAGTTTGAAAGAAAAACATCAAGACACTTAGCTCTGGTTTTGAGTGCTGGCCTCCTGCCTGCGCACTCTCAGGTCCGGTTACAGGAGCACTTCAATGCTGCAAAGAGAACCACAGTTAATAATCTGTCCATGCCCATAACACAAAAACACACCACCAAACATGCCCCATAGCAACAAACTACTCTACAAACAGACAATCTGGTGTAGATGCTTCATACCCATATGTAACATTACCCCTGTGATGGGTCATACACAGTCAATGCAGTAAGTCAGCCGCCGGTGGGTGCGTGGCAAATGGAACACCAATGTGTCACAATTCACACAACATGCAATGTTCCCTGGGTAAGCAGACAGACCCATATAGGAAGGCATGACTTCAGAACAAGTCGTGTTCCACCATGACCGAAACAAAGTAGGCAGTGCATGTTTCAAAATGTACATGGAAATGAAAAGCACTGCACCCGAGTATGTCCCTTGCTGTATGTCCCTGTGAGCGCCCCTTTCCATGTCTCGGAAGGCTACAAGGTTGATACAAGTGCCTCGATGGACCTTGGTGTACCGGAGGGTATGTGCCACTGCCCCTGCAGGTGCCCCAGACAACCTTACAATCAACAGCCATCAGTCCACCAACACATCTGAGCTGCATTGTGTGCTTCAACACCAATATTCGTCCAAGCTCACCCTCAGTGCTGTTACTAAGCCTGCATGTGCAACTCGCCTGGTGCAAGCTTTGCTGTGTTGTGGCCCCCCTGTGCTGCTTACCTTGCCTGGAGTTCCTTGCAACATGTCAGCAGTTCTAGGATGTAGGTCTGCAATCCCTGTGCCTCTGCTTGTGCACACATGTGCATGTGGGCACCAACAAACGTGTCCAGAATTCAGACGTTCAATGGGCCATGTCTGCTGGCAAAGGTGGTCTGGAGGCTCATCCCCCTGCAGAAAGGGCATGAAACACATGATTAATGCTTTAAAGTCATCTGTGTGTATCTCTTCAGGCATCTCATTACTGGACCATGTCAGAGATTTACATCAGAAATCACACCATCAGTCCGTCTTTCACATCCAAAGTGTGGAACACACTATCTACGGCATGAATTGCAACAAGCACGTGTACAGTAAAGATAAGAAACATACTACACAATGCATAGCAATGAATGTACACATTAATCATGAAACACCCCATCTAGCAAAAGCTGAATAGTGGACAATAACACCGCAATCATCCCCACTAGGGGTGTCAACACAAGTTACACAGCACCAGACATGCCACAGATATGACAGTCCAAAGCCCTTGTGTAATAGGCTTGCGAGCCCATGGATAAGGGAGGCAGGAGTGGCATATGTGAGTCAAGGACCCCAAGCAGCAAACACATACACAAGACAAGCCTGAACGGCCCAGCTGGAACAGACAGTGGATGCCTTCAAAAGCCACAAAGCACCGCACCGTCACATGAAAGCACAATAGACAAGCAATTTTAAACTATATTAACTAATTACACGAACTATGAAAAACCTACATTACCTAATTAAACTAACTATCAAACAGAAACATAACTAACTAAACTAAAAGAAAAATCAAAAATGGCCACATACGACCCGGGGGTGAGGGGAGGCACCCAGGAGGAGGGAGGTACAGGGTGCTGCTCAACACCCACATGCGATGATGCTGAGCCAAAAAAAAAACCCTCCATGGGCTCAACGCCTGCACAGTCCGACCTATGTGGGAGATAGATGGTCGTCTGAGTCTGGCTATGTGGGTCTATGCAGTGCAGAAAATGTGTACGCCACTCACTACCTACATGTACAAGGACTCCATGGTGTGTGTCAGGAAATGTGAAGGCAGTGCAAGGTCAAATTCAGGCATCACGTGCATTGTGCATTCAATGTGTACCATATCTAGAAGCCAAGCACCCCTCCACCCCAGTACCAAAGCAGGGATGCCTAGCAGGGTATCAAAAGGCTGACCATACACCAGTGTATTGACAGGCAGTGTTGACTGGCATCAACAGCTTAATGTGATTCAAGTGACAACACTGCAAATGATGATGGGACAGTAAACAGGACACATGATGAAAACTCTGGAGGCCGCCCACGTGTGAATAAGACACTACAACAGTTGGACAGAGTCATTGGCCATTAAACAGGCTGAGGCCTGTGAGCCACACAAATTGTCAGACCCTAAACATGTGTGCAACGCAGTACTGACCCACAGTTGACATGGGAAGGCTGATGAGATGCCATGCAATGTATGTCACCCAGGACTTGTATTACAGTGATCATCCAGTCAAGGACACATAGGAGCATGCGTGCAATGCACATGGAGCATGAATGGGCACTCATGTCCCTGCGGGACATCTGACCTATGCACAGTACAAGTGAGATACCCTGCATCAAGTACTAAGGCTGTACCACACGGCATATGTCTGTCAGATTGTACGCTGGAAGTTAGCATCTACACAGGACGCATGAACAGGAAAGTACACATTGGCAAGATTGAAGCAGACCAGTGCAAAGGTGGAACTGGGGTGCAGAGTGGCGGAGGAGGGGCAAGGGAGCATGCCTACATGGAGTCCCCGCATGCAGGCAGAGGAGACATGCACGTCAGTCATGCAATGACATTGTGCCTGGGCTGAGAGGAAGGTCACCCCACGGCACATGCAGAAGGGACAGTGAGCTGGAACATGGACCGGAGGGGCATACTTGTAACCAGCATGTCAGTAGGGTGCAATAGTGGTGATGTGGACAGTCCCTGTATGCTCCACATGTTCACCATCCAGCAGAGCAGACATGCATCATGGAAGCATTACATTACATACACATCAGAACCATGTACACGTCACATGTAGTGGCAATCATGCACAACACACACGACCTCAACAAGTGAAACACACACGTCCTCAACAAACACGCATCAACACTCACTGAACTGGGCATCAAAGTCCAGCATCTCTCCCACTCCTTCGACTAATTCAGGTGGTATGAACTCCGCAACGAGTGCCTCATGCGGAGTGAGCTCTTCCTCCTCTGGTGCAGGCCCACCGCCAGTCACCAGAGTCAAGTTGTAATTAGAGGCACGCTTAGCCTTAGTGCTGCGTTTGATGTCATTCCAACGCTTTTTGCACTCTTGCGCCGTGCGCACCTCATAGCCGAATGAACTGACATGTTCCGCAACATGCTTCCAGTGGGTGTCACGTTGGGCAGCCGTAGTCTGACTATTGGCACCCACTAGCATGTCACAGCTGTGGCCCCGCACGTAGCCCACAAGGAAGTCCAGTTCCTGCTTGCAGAAAGGCTTCTTCCTCGACGTGCAGGAGGTCGTGGCTGTGTGTGGGGTCCCAGCCTGTGCTGCAGGTGCAGCCTTCCTCCTCTTGGACTGTGGCGCAGAACCTGGCTGGCTAATGCCGCCCTGACCAGTATGGCCAGTGGGTTCGGTGGATTGAGCCAAGGGAGTGGCAGGTGGAGGGACGACCAAAGGCCTGACTTGTGTCAGTGGCATCTGGGTGCCCTCTAATGGACCCTGTGCAGCAACATCAGGTGTGGCAGGGTCATTGACCGCAACGGTCCTGGTTGGCAGACTCACAACCGGGGTGTTGTTGGGTGCATCTGCCCCTGCACTTGCCAACACCCGGCTGTTCGGGGCAGCAGATGACATAACTGCCCCAGGGACACGTGCCTTGGTCTGAGCAGCCCTGCCTGCCCCTATGGTTTCCCTCCTGGCCTGTTGGAAATCTACCAAGGGCTCCTTAAGTGCCAACGCAGCCTGCGCTGGCAGACCCTGAGCCTGGGTGGCGGTGTCCACAACTGCACCTGCAGCTACCACTACCCTTGGGCCCGTGGCAGTCGATGGAACAGACTGCCGGGTCACACGGGCGCCAGTGCCAGATGCAGAAGCTGCATCCCCCGGAACCACAGGGGGTGGTGGCATGACTGCACCGACACATGGCACAACATTGTGCTCAAGTGGCGCACCCCTGCTTCTTCCCCCTCTGTGGCCGCCCTGGACACCCTGGAGTCCCCCTACTCCCTGGTCACCACAGCCACGTCCCTGACCACGCCCGCCATGAGGAGTACGCCCAGCTGAGGCGCCCCTCACCTTTGGTGGCCTCCCAACCATGGCACAGATGTAGTAGTGCCGGCACAGATGGAGTAGTGCCAATGGGAGGTGTACACCACAATTGACCTGGGCAATTGGGGTGAAGGGGGTGGGAAGCAAGATGTTAACAGCCCCCCTGCACCTGCAAGGCTGTATGTGACCCCGGTGATGTAGTGACGGGTCACGCAACGCTATGGGCACCCCAAAACTGCAGTAAAACCGTGCACGCAACCCTGCAGCCTACGTGCGTGGAATCAACCTCTCGCAGTACGCGGTGGCACCCAGTAACACGAATAACGCGTACGCGTGGGACACGCAGGCTACTATGACACCGAAAATGGGTACGATACACAGGGGCACCTGAGTGGGAAAAATAGCGTGTGCGACTCACCTCGGATTACACGCATTCACACGCGGACGTACAGTTTTTCACGCGCACTGAAATGCCCATGCACGCCTGCGCGCGACACGTCACAGAGGCGCTTGCTCTTGAAGGGCCTTCTGTCCAATGAAATTGCGTATGCATGCAGACGCGCTTACGCGCTAAGGGCCTTTCCTTGAATTACACGCTGACGTGCAGAGTTTTCACGTGCCAAATCACTCCGTATCAAGCTGGCCACGCATAAGCACACGGAAGACCACGCTCCTGCCCAAAAGGCCGAATTACTGCCCCCCAGAGCCCCAAGCAACCTCCCACGAGCCATCTGCTGCTGCCTGCCTGCTGCCACCGTGCCCTGCCATTTGGTGCCTGCACATCAGCCATCTGCAGGGGTCCAGTTGCTTGGTCAACCCCTGCTGGAACAGAAGACTCCCGACTGGGATACCATCGCTCCACAGCCCAGCCCCAGGACCCAGTTGCCCACCCACGCCTGCCTCGGGGGTCGCCATGTCGGGGCAAACACCATCCGAGACCACTGGCGACCCCCAGCCAGAGGGGCAGAGGGCCACCAGCTTCAGTCAGAAGGAAGTTGGTGTCCTGGTGGAGCATGTCCTGGGGCATTATGATGCCCTCTTCGGATCATCATGCGCCGACAAGGATGGACGGGACAGGATCTGGACGGACATCGTGACTGCCATCAACGCGGAGGGGGTGGCAGTCTGCGACTTCTAACATGTCAAGAAGCGCTGGGAAGACTTCAGGTCCAGGACCCTCAACAAGGCCCGGCGCCTCTTGAAGGCAGCGGATGCTAAGGTGCGCCGGGGCCACTTGTCGGAAGATTAGATGAGGGTCCTGGAACGCATATCCCCAGCGCTCCACGTCCAGGTCCTTGAGAGGCAGACCCGTCTGGAGTCGAGCGGTAAGTGGCCAGGCATTGCTGTGTGAGACAGGGCATGTTGTAGTGTGCTAGTTGTCTGATACTTGCCTGTATGTGTGACATAGGCCATGTACGCGTGTGTGTGTGCAGGGACATCATGGTCATGCATGTGAGACCAGTAATGTGTGAAGCACACGGTTGGTCTATGTGTTTAAATGCTACATGGGGAGCCCTATGCGGAATGGACACATGAGAGCATGCCAGTCTCTGTTCCTGGACATGGGTGGGGTTAAGGGATGGGTGATGATGCCATGTACATGTATGGTTTCCATGTCTGTGCGTCTGACCTGCGTGTCTGTGACTTGTGAATGTCATGGATGCATGACACATGTCTGTGTCAATGTTCAGATCCACTGATGCAGTCTAGCGATCCTTGCATCCACTGTGTCTGGGGTGGTACGAGTCCAGATGGATGAAAGTACGGTGAGGTGTGTGAATGTGATAGGCATGACCCATGATGCATTTGAGTTCAAAAACAACATTGTATGTTTCAAGAGTGCCTTGGACATGTTTGCTTATGTCCATAGCATGCGCCATGCCTGTTACTGCATGTGTTTTGCCTGCACTGACCCATGTGTTGTGGAGGGACATGATGGAAGTGATCTTTGACAGTGCCACTCATCTGCTATTGCTTCTTGTCTAGGGGACCATTGTACAGTACCCTGATGCTTGTGTTCTATGTCTCCCTCTACGCAGCGCAAAGTGAAGAAGAGGGCGGAGACGGCGCTGTGGAGCAAAGCGGCAGGGATGCCCCCACGGCTGCAGCGGAAGGGGTGGGTGAGCCCCCACAGGGGCTTGCAACGGCGGAAGACGGTGTGGAGCCATCCAGGTTGGTTGTTTCCACAGAGGAGGAGGAGGCCGCTACTGAGCCGCACATGGGGCCTAGTGGGGGCATCCCTGCTGGTGCAAGTGGTGCAGTCCAGGGGCAGAGGCAGGTCGCCGTGGAGGTGCCTGTGCATGTCACTGTCCCTGACACTGTGACTGCACCACCATGCACCAGCAGGGATGCCCCATCCCAGGCCCGTCCGCAGGTAGGGGGATGTCCATGTCATCTGCCTCCCCTCCACCTGCGGACGAGGGGACCCCTGGCCATATGGAGAAGGTCCTGATTGGTGTCACGTTGCGCACGGGTGTCATTCGTGATGAGGTGCGTGCTTCCTGGGGGGAGCACGCACGTCATCACGAAGAGCACCGTGCCAACGTGGCCCAGTTGGGAGTGGTTGTGGTTGGGGGTCTCGTACATGTGTCGGGCTTTTTGGCGACCCTCTCCTCCTCTGTGGAGGCTATGAGCCAGTCGTTCTCCATGCCGTCTTCCGGCCCAGATGCCACCAGGGCCCCCTGTGGTCCTGCCCCGACCAATGCAGCCAACTCGGTGGGGATCCCATCCCTGCCACAGTCGGGAGTCGGAGGTCCAGCAGGGGTGGACACACCAGCAACTGGACCCCAGCAGATGGAGGATGTGACGGCATCATCGTGCAGGGCATGTGCACGACGGCGTCGGTGGATTCCATCAGCCTGGATGCCGTCGTGCTGGCACAGGCAGTTGCATCGGAGGCAGCGCAGGCTCGACGTGGGAGGCATCATGGCTCAGGGCCATCAACATCAGTGGCTTCCGTGTGGGAGCGGTTGGGCCAGCAGATAGGTGCGGAGCGGCAGCGGGCAGAGGAGGAACGGCTCACAATGGTCAGGGCGGAGAATTCCATGCGGAGGGTGCTGAGGCGGGCTGAGTGCCTCGAGGGTCTTCGCAGGGAGTTGGAGCTGGACACTGCTTTATCCCTGCGAGACCTCGAGGCCAGGGAACATGCCCGCCTCCAAGCCATTGAACAGGAGTTCAATGATGCCCTGGCCCATGACAACATCCAGTGAGCCGTTGGACTAGCCCGCTGCCCTTGTAAATAGTTATGTAGTTAGTGTTAGGTTTCCTTTGCTTTTTTCTTGATTTTGGACCTTTTGGACAATGGCCAACATTTTTGTAAATAGTTTTTTTATTACGTAGTATTTTTAGATAGGTTTCAATTCTTCAGTTGGGATCATGGACCCTGGATTGTTTTAGTTGACTGTTGGATTATGTTTTTTTTTTTTGATTTACCCATGGATCAATGGTTTTTGGTTTTGTTTTTCCCTTGGATGTACTTTTTTGAACTGTGACTTTGGACACCTTTCCTTTGGATTATGATTTGTGGTTTTTCATTATTTTACGGACATGCTGCTTTTTTTATTTTAATTTCCATTGTCGTTTGTTTATTTTTAATCCCATTTATGTTGCTTTTAATACATTATTTTCAAAAAACCTCAATGTGTAGTATCATATCATTGGTTTCATGCATGTCATGATATGGGTTTTGACATTCACTTACACCCATTGTGTGTATGTGAGGGACATGTGTTCATTTACATACGTGCCATTGGGGTTGTATCATGTAATTGGCAATTCTGAGTGGGTGGATGCAATACTTGGGTGGGTGTTTGGCATGTGGAGGCTGCCCATAAGGGCCAGGGATCTAGATTGTGATGACGTGTTGGCTGGGGGACATGTGTCAGGGCCTGCTGGCAGGTGCCTCGCAATGCTGGGGGGTGGGGGTGCAGGGGGACATGATTGGGACATGAGTGGGGGCCTGCTGGCAGGTGCCTCGCAATGCTGGGGGGTGGGGGTGCAGGGGGACATGAGTGGGACATGAGTGGGGGCCTGCTGGCAGGTGCCTCGCAATGCTGGGGGGTAGGGGGGCAGGTGGACATGATTGGGACATGAGTGGGGGCTTGGTGGGGGTGCCCTGCACTGCTGGGGGGTGGGGGTGCAGGGAGACAGGAGTGGGGGCCTGGTGGAGGGTGCCCCTGACTGGTGGGGGGTGGGGGTGCAGGGAGACAGGAGTGGGGGCCTGGTGGAGGGTGCCTTGCACTGCTGGGGGGTGGGGGTGCTGGGAGACATATGTGGGGGCCTGGTGGAGGGTGCCCTGCACTGCTGGGGGGTGGGGGTGCAGGGAGACATGTGTGAGGGCCTGGTGGAGGGTGCCCCTGACTGGTGGGGGGTGGGGGTGCAGGGAGACAGGAGTGGGAGCCTGGTGGAGGGTGCCCCTGACTGGTGGGGGGTGGGGGTGCAGGGAGACAGGAGTGGGGGCCTGGTGGAGGGTGCCCTGCACTGCTGGGGGGTGGGGGTGCAGGGAGACAGGAGTGGGGGCCTGGTGGAGGGTGCCCTGCACTGCCGGTAGGTGGGGGTCCTGGGAGACATGTGTGGGGGCCAGGTGGAGGGTGCCCCTGACTGGTGGGGGGTGGGGGTGCAGGGAGACAGGAGTGGGGGCCTAGTGGAGGGTGCCCCTGACTGGTGGGGGGTGGGGGTGCAGGGAGACAGGAGTGGGGGCCTGGTGGAGGGTGCCCCTGACTGGTGGGGGGTGGGGGTGCAGGGAGACAGGAGTGGGGGCCTGGTGGAGGGTGACCCTGACTGGTGGGGGGTGGGGGTGCAGGGAGACAGGAGTGGGGGCCTGGTGGAGGTTGCCCTGCACTGCTGGGGGCTGGAGGTGCTGGGAGACATGTGTGGGGGCCTGGTGGAGGGTGCCCCTGACTGGTGGGGGGTGAGGGTGCAGGGAGACATGAGTGGGGGCCTGGTGGAGGGTCCCCTGCACTGCTGGGGGGTGGGGGTGCTGGGAGACATGCATTGTTGATCAGTAGTGCAAGGTGACATGTGGCTTGGCTGGGGGGCATGCGCATGGTGGATGGGCTGCCTGCGGGACATGAGCAGGGGTGCAGGGCAGTCCCCTGTGGTGTGGGCTGCCTGCAGGGGCCATGGAGGTTGTAGTGCGAACACCTGGGAAGACCCACACGGCCAATTCACGTGTAGTACTCCCCGGAACCCCTGAAATACACGTACCCTGCTGAAATCGCATGTGAGACTTCCCGCACACCCCGAAATACACATACCCAGGACATTCGCGTGTGAGACTTCCCGTGCACCCCTGAAATACACGTACCCTGCTGAATTCGCTTGTGAAACTTCCTGCACACCCCAGGAATACCCGTACCCAGGACATTCGCGTGTGGATCTTCCCGCGCACCCCTGAAATACACGTACCCTGCTGAATTCGCTTGTGAAACTTCCCGCACACCCCAGGAATACACATACCCAGGACATTCACGTGTGGAACTTCCCGCGCACCCCTGAAATACACGTACCCTGCTGAATTTGCGTGTGAAACTTCCCGCGCACCCCTAAATACACGTACACAGGACATTCGTGTGTGGAACTTCCCGCGCACCCCTGAAATACAATTACCCTGATGGAATCGTGTGTGAAACTTCCTGCGCACCCCTGAAATACACGTACCCTTCTGAAATCGCGTGTGAAACTTCCCGCGCACCCCTGATATACACGTACCCTGCTGAATTTGCATGTGAAACTTCCCGCGCACCCCAGTAATACATGTACCCCGCTCGCACAGGGCCAATCGCGTGTGAAACTTCCCACGCACCCCTGAAATACACATACCCTGATGGAATCGCGTGTGAAACTTCCCGCGCACCCCTGAAATACACGTACCCTGCTGAAATCGCGTGTGGAACTTCCCGCGCACCCCTGAAATACACGTACCCTGCTGAATTTGCATGTGAAACTTCCCACGCACCCCAGCAATACACGTACCCCGCTTGCACAGGGCCAATCGCGTGTGAAACTTCCCACGCACCCCAGTAATACACGTACCCAGCTGAAATCACGTGAGAAACTCACCGCGCACCCCAGTGATACACGTACCCCGCTTGCCGTGCTTGTACAGGGTTAGCGCAGCCCTTTGTGCTGGATTGGGGATTTTGATGGCTTTTCCCTGCGCAAGGGGTGTTCTTGGGGGCGTAACTGGCGCTGCTGCAGGGTCGCTGCGCCACTGTGCGCCACGGCTGGTTTTGGTGGCTGGAATCCATGAATACGCTGTGCGCGGAAATGTATTTTAGCGCACGCGGCTGGCGCAGGGATTCGCACGCGCACACTGTGCGCCAGCCGCGTGCGCCACTTGTGCGCTGAATTCTATGAATTACCCCCTTAATGTCTCTGGATGGGAGTAAATGTTCAAAGTGGTTTGTGCATGTTAAAAATGTAATTTGTTGACTAGGTGCAAGTGTTATATGGACATGTCCATTGGAACAGGGGGGTTGGGTACCAGGTCTTTGAAAGAAGAAGCAAGGGTGGTAACCAGGGAACAGTTTGAGCGAAAAGCTAAGGCCCTAAAATAACGGACAGACTACTTATCCCTCCGGATGGCAGCGGTGTTTAATAAATATCTTCATAAAATAACCCGGGTGCTCGAACAAGCAGTGTATATATGCCTCAGGATGGGGATAGTGCAAATTGCGTATTTTATCCCTGAATTGACGCCAACCCTGTAACACCGAATCCACTGCCTGACTTCCGGGTGCCACCGGGACATTACAAGTCCCAGCGATGCAGGAAGTCAGGTGGCAGTTTTTGAAAGACCCCATTCCCGTGGAGTCCAGTGGGACTCCACGGGAATGGGGACTCACAACCACCGGCACCGTCACTGACGGTGCTGGTGCTTCCGTGACAAGTCAGCTTGCTGGGGCCGTTGAACCCTACAGGGTCAGACCTGCCGGTCAAAACGGCCCCTGCAGGCAGACTCGTAGTGTGGCGGTCTGGAAAAAAGGGTGCCAGTGTGCTTACCAGCACCCTTGTTTCCGGACCGCCACACTCGTAATGATGCCCATGGTCTGCTACCTGCTCTGGGGTGTGCCCTATGTGTGGGGTAGTAAACAAAAGTATGATGTATTTGCTGCTAATTTGCCCAGCGACTTGGAAACTGAGATGCTCCTACTTGCAGCCCATTTTGAACGAAGCAGGTATTCGTCGTACGGATGAGGCAGTGACATTTCAAAGACAATCTGTGCAGCCCTGTGTCATTTTTGCTACTTCAAGTTATACACATTGAGCATGGTTGTCAAGGCTGAGGACTCAAAAGAAATGCTCCATGCAAACATACTTGGACTAATGTTGAGGATTAAACATGGACATTGTACTCTCTTGTAGGCCCAGGATTTTTTATATATAGTTTGCATATTTAGGCAAGGCTGCGGGTCCTACTCGGCTCCTAGATTGATTTCTAAGTCTTTTTAAATATATGTTCTTTTATCATTTGCATCTATTTATGTCTTTTAAATTCATTTTATTTTTGATTTTTATTTCATCATACAGAGTGACAGATGAGAGCCTGGAGACTGCCCCTGGGTGCACGGTGTAAATCAACATAACATAGCATATGGGAACATTGTAAATCATATTTTCTAATAAATTTGACAATGTGTACTTTATATGTACTTAAATGTTTTTTAATACTGAATAAAAGTTCCTTGATGATGATGATGCAGCATATTGGATTTGATGGAGCCCATGGTAGGCTCCCCTCCATTTTCTCAAACCCACTAGAGCCCACCTCCTTGCTGCCATTCTCCAATTGACTTTTGCAGTGTATTGAGGAGTAGTATCAGTAGTAACCAGCCTCCTTCTTCCCAAGCTAAATGAATATTGAACTGGAATATTCATTTTTTGAGTAATTCGCTACATGGACATGTGCCATTGCTGAGAATTATATATTCAGTTTCCTTGGAATATTCAGAATCCAGAGATATCATTAGTATTTCTGTCCCTTCATGCATGATGGAGTTCTTGAATATTTAACAATTTTAACTGCATTTTATTTGTTTGTCTTTCCCCTTTATCAACAGAAACCATCTGCTTATTATGTTAAAAGGGAGATCATTTGAATGGACTATTTTCATTAGCCCGCGTTTAGTATTCTCCAACGTCAGCCTAGACACCTGATATTTGAGATTCGACTGTTGACTTTCATGACTTTATAAAAGTGAATGGTAGTAGGGTCTGGACATTCCTTCTTCACAAAAGAGCTGACTTCTGCTCAAACAGACAAACTAAATTTATAATTCACTTGTGGTTTGCCTGAACTGATTTTTCAACACAACACAGGAAGAAGTTATTGGAGATTTCATTTGTTGCTTCTATATCTACAGTGGCCTGCATCTCACTACACTTCCCCGTCGGAAATTCTAAATGTCCCTATGTGATATTCACTTTTCCTAGTTGGCACTGATGTGCAGTTTATCTAGGGAAGGGGATAGAGAAGAGAATATCCCTTGCCTAGCTCACTACTTTCCTATCTCTAAAACACACATTCAGAAGTTTTTTATTACTTCCTTCTAGAGTGAATAATAAAAATATATGTGTATCAACAACTTGTCAAGCAAAATCAATCTGCTGCTTAAAAAACAATTTCTTTGCCCCAAGCTCTCAATTGGACTGAGCGTCTTGGGGTTTCAGGGCATCATCCTGAACCCCTAGTCTGGTGTTAAGTACTTATAAAGAATACTCTGGTAGCCAGCTATGATCTTAAGGTTACTTTTTATCAGGTTTCATTACAAGGAGATAGGAAGTACAGTACTATGGAAGCCCACTTGCTCCCACCACCCAGGCTATATCATTACCAACTGCCCTGGGTGGAATCCCATACACTCAGCCTTCCAGTCAGTCACACTCCAGGCATTCCATTCATGACCTCACAGCATACATTCAGTAAGCAGGGTAAAACAGGGAATAAACATATGATAGGAATACCATTCCTTAGATTTGGTCAACCGGTTTCAGCAGGAATTGCCATAGTCTGACCGCTTTCTTCAGGACAGTGTCCCAACCATAGGGCTTGGATCACTTTTAAAATTGTGGCGTCATTAGTCTTATGGCCAAGGACTCCGTCATTTTCCTTGAGGAGGTTTCGTACTCTTTATTCTCTTTCGTATTTTAACCCCTCAATGGCAATGTGGTAGGATCTCTGTTGTTGACCAGCTTTTCGCGGTCTGCCGGTGGATCTTTTTTCATCTATACCAAGGTTCTTTCTCTCTTGGTTTTCTTTTTCTTTTTCAGGACCATAATATTTCTATTGGTTCCCTTTTTCCTGTGTATGCCTCGGGCCACAGTGCTTCGTGAGTCCTCCCGTTCATGCAGTGTTTTGCAAAATACCATTTAATATAGAGCATCACATTCAGTCAAGTCATTGTTTTCACTCCCCAGGGCTAATAAAATCTAAAATCCCAAGGATTCATCAGAAAGAGACATGGATAATTGACCTTTTCCAGCATTGCAGCCAACCTCTGTATCTCACCTGAAAAGGTGGTCTAAAGAATTCAGACTCACCTAATGCTCTCAGAAACACTAACGACTTAGCTTTTCAACAGACCTATACCTTTAAATGTCCACCATTATTTCATGTCTTTGACTTCTGAGCCTACCGCACTCATAATGCAGATCAAGGAGAAGGGGCTGCACTGTCTGAGCTGTGCGTCAAGGCGCTGCTGACATCAACAGAAGCTGGACATAGCACCAAGCCATCGGACTGCACTACATGTGCACCACTAAACTACACCTCATGGAGATATGATTACTGCAGGACACTCACTAGAGCACAATTTATAACCAAACTTTCAAGGGCTTCACATGAAACATGTCTCACTTTCTAGAATACAGCATTGGTTGGCTTGCATTCCAAGGCACAGCATTTGTTAACATAGCCACTCAAGCGGGACATAGTGGGCCTCATAACAAGTCAGGCGGAATGGGTTAACGGGCTCCGCTAATGGTGGCGGGCCCATTAACACCATTCCGCCTGATTACGAGGTCCCCTCACAGGACGCGGTAATGACGCCTGGTAAAACCAGGCATCATTACCGGGTCCCGCGAGGGGAAGAGAATGCTAACAACGGGCCGGTCGTAATCGGCCCGTTGTTAGTTCCCTCTCCCATTCCCATTGAGCTCTATGGGGGCTCAAATGGGAATAGGGAAGGTCCGGGTCAGGGTTCCCTGAGGGAGGAATTGTCGGGCCCTCCGAACTCGGAATGGCCCGGTAATTCCCCATTCAGGGAACCCGGTAAAGGAGCCCGGTTTGGCAGCAGCCATGGAGCTAAAAGCTCCATGGCTATCGCCAAACTCGTAATGAGGCCCAGTATCTAGCTACTGGGCAATCTCACAAGAGGGTGATGGTACCTCTCAGAACCAGTATGAGAGGTCCTATGGTGATTCTACCCTACTGTATCTTTCCTAAATATCCAAATGTATTTCATGACCAGGTTCCCCTAGCATCCACACAAGCATCGTTCCAACCATGATCTTCCACTGGGGCTAGTCCACCCAATATTAAGCTAGTAACCATGGCTGCCTTTTTCTGAATGCCTCCCTCCACCGCGTTTCTCTTGATCACTTGCAGGGCAGATCACTGCATGCTGTCCACTGCCAAAGACTCTAACCTGCCCCACACTATCATTCTGAAATCAATGACACATGAGAACTAAAATCCCTCCAAGCAGAAATCCCACTTCTTTAACAAACGTACATACCACACTCCTGGTCAATGTATCCCAGCAACACCAGGACCTGGGTGTACCCTTTGAAAACACCTAGAACAAAACAAAACTGGATACCTTGGAACTCCACGCATCAACACAACAGCATTGCTATCGTACATTATCTGTGTCTCTCCATTCACGAAACCACCTACCCCTCTTCAGAGAGCCTGGAAACCATGCAAATGGTAGCAGAGTCCCGAACATGGGCCAACAATTCTGTAACAAAACATTGCCGTTCCCGTCTGCGGCTTATTTGCATCCAGGTACCCAAAGCCCCCCTGTCGGTGTGTTTTATTAGTTAACATTCAGAGAAATGCTCCCTTCTGGTACAAGCTAATATCATCCTGTTTAAGAGACCTTTCCTTGAAATTATAGAAGAGACGTGCCCCTAGCAGAGACCCCCTAAAAAACAGACCACAGTTAGAAGGTGTCTCTTTCCATTCTTTCCTGACACCTCAATTCTTCAGCTGCCAAATGATCAACTGTCCATGCCCTTGAACCGCTTAATGCAGCCCAGGGTTTCTCATTCTGACCATTCAATTCTCTCATGTTTCTTGCACTTCACTGCCCTCTGCTATCACCCACCACACTACAGCAGTGAACCACCCTACATGGAACTCTGGGGATTTCCTGACGGGCCTGTGCACCATGTGCCTCTTTTGTGTGGGTATGACGGGCCTGTGCACCATGTGCCTCTTTTGTGTGTGTATGACGGGCCTGTGCACCATGTGCCTCTTTTGTGTGTGTATGACGGGCCTGTGCACCATGTGCCTCTTTTGTGTGGGTATGACGGGCCTGTGCACCATGTGCCTCTTTTGTGTGGGTATGACGGGCCTGTGCACCATGTGCCTCTTTTGTGTGGGTATGACGGGCCTGTGCACCATGTGCCTCTTTTGTGTGGGTATGACGGGCCTGTGCACCATGTGCCTCTTTTGTGTGGGTATGACGGGCCTGTGCACCATGTGCCTCTTTTGTGTGTGTATGACGGGCCTGTGCACCATGTGCCTCTTTTGTGTGGGTATGCTGGTTTTCTTCTCCTTTTACCGTCCCTCCTATACACACTTCCTTACACTCTCCTCTTCCCCCACATCCATCTGAAGTAAAGCATTTGTTATAAAGCTTCCAGTATGTTATTCCTCACTGGTTCTTCTTTAATGTAACTGCTTTTTAATCGTTATATAGGGGCAAATGTGATTTTAAAATAAATGTACTTAGATTGCTTGGCCTTTCTTGTTACATTCCCTCGCACAGTATAACATGAGGACACTTTGAAAAACATTCCCAGATTCCGGAATGGCCTCTGAAGCGGCAGCAGCTGATCAAGCAGCCCCTGCCCAACACCCTGGCAGACCCTTATTGAGCAGTGACTTGGACTACGTTAGCTACCATAATGTACAACAAAAAGATATGTGACATCTAAAAACCCCAAGAAATCCCCTGAGATGGCTGAGCTGGAGGCCGGCGAAGTATTGAGTTCATCTGATGTCTACAAGCTCCTGAAGCGTGTTGCTGAGGACATTTGTGAGATGAAAACCTCCTTTTTGACCAATCTAGTAAGGTCTCAAATCTGGTGAGGCAAGTGACCGAAGTAGAAAAAAGCTCTGGGATCTTAGAAGGAGAAATATCAGGAAGCCACGGGGTTTGAAATGAGTTTAGAGAGGAGCTGAACCACCTGCAATTGAGATTCTCTATGCTTGAAATAATATGTAGGGGGAATAACTTGCACATGCTTGCGGTTCCTGAATCTCACGATACATGGCGTAGTCTGGCTGATCTGATAACCACCATTTTGATAGAGTGCTTGGGAAAAGGTATTTTGTGCAAGTCTGACATTGATACAGTTTTCAGAGCTTGAATCATGGATGTTGGAAAGCCAAGACAGTTGATCATCACTAAAACTTTGGTTAAGGAGCTTATGCTACAAAAAGCCATGGTTAAAGGATCTCTGTTATGGCATGGAAACATGGAAATCCATTACAAATCTTTCCAGACTGTCCCAAGGATGTGGTATTCAAGAGAACACTTTTGGGAGAAGCCAAAAGGATTGGTAAGGATAAAAACATTAAAGGGATCTCCTCAAACCTGCAACCCTAAAACTCTTTGTGCCCGATGGGATAAACATTACTTCCGTCCCCTTGCAAGTCTGTAGTTGGCTGAAAGAATGAATGGTTGAAAGGTGTGCACTTAATTGATTAACTGCAGCCCTCTTATACATACATATGGTTTGTCTCATTATCATCTTAATGTTACATATAGCATGGCATGTTATAGTAACCACTTGTTATACGTATGTTTTTAATTTAAAAGGTTTGATGTTTACCGTTATTAATTTCTGCTCATAACCAGTGCCCCAGATGAGATTTTGAGGTGGGGGTATTTTACTCCCTGTTTTTAAACTTTGAGAGTAAATTTGATTTTTAAGAGAGTAAAAATGACTTTTCTCCTTTGCATGAGAGTAAAATGTATGCGAAATCCAGCCGACGCATGCATAAACTGTATGGAAATTATTACCGTACAGCAGCTTTCTGCATTGTGACAGAGGTCGGTTAACGTAGTATCGACTGAGGTTTAATAATCACAGTACCTAGATGTTGGACAAACCATTTATGAAGCACTACATGAACTTAAATACCTGTCTGGATTATCACAGGGACAGGTTTTGCTGAGATTCTATTTCAATTACAAATGTAACTTTCATTTGGTTGTTTTTGAACAGCGCTTGCACTTCCTGGAGAGTCAGGTTTTGGATGTTTTAATTGCAGTCTTGAAGATTTGAGAGGCTAGCTGTGATTGGTGTAATGATAATCACTCACCCTTCAGCAAAGACTCTGCTGCCACTGACCATTTATAGTAATGTACTCCGTTGACTGCAAGGTTGAATGGATGTAATCTAGACTGTGCATAGTCCTCATTTTACACACTCATAATTATAGTGTAAATTAAATTATCAGTGTAAAAATGATCTGCCTCTGCATGATTATGCACACAGCCAGTGCCTTAAGTGGCACTACAAATCGAGCCAGGGCTCATCGAGGGGGCCTGGCCTAACAACGGGGGTCTTGATGGCCCGTTAGGCCACGCCCCGGCTCAATGGGCTACTGGCACCCCTGCCAGGCAGCCTTTTGTAGAGATTAGCACCCTCTCCCCTATGCGGCAGAGGGTGCTGATCTCAGCATTTATTTGTATAGCCTTGCCTGGCAGGGACAGAGCCTCGCCTATTCAGCCTTAATGGTGGTGCTGTCACTTGCCAGCTGGGGAGGGGGGCGTCACCATTAAGGCTGAAAGGGTGAGGCCGCTGGAAGCAGAGGCCTTTTTCCTAAAGACTGAAACTCCCGCGAATCCGCGGGAGCTTCAGTATTTAGAAAGCAAGGCCTCTGCTTCCAGTCTCCATAATGGTGGTGCCGGCCCACGTGTATCACTTGATTAAAGTGATGCCGCGCAGGTGCGGCGCCACCATTATGGCTCAAAGGCATTTTCTTCTGAAGCCTGAAGCTCTCGCACATGAGTGAGAGCTTCAGGCTGTAGAAAAAAATGCATTTTCGTGTAGTGGCTGGGGCTGGCAGGGGAGATTAGTGGGCCCCGGCAGGGCCCCGCCTCAAAACGAAATTTCAGAGCCTGCTGGGGCCCAGCCCCGGCAGGCCCCGGCCCACTTAAAGCCCTGCACACAGCACCAGAACTCTGAAAAATACAATTGTGCAATACTGGTTTGCTTTCACTGGGAAAAAAAGCATAATTTGTTACAAAATATTAATTCTCAATTGCAACTTAGTTTTCCATTTTATTAATTATACAATCCTAAAATTCTAGGAATTTATGCACAGTGCTTCTAAAGCTGAATGGAAAGAAACCATTCCTTTTATCAAAGTGTGCAGTTTCATTTTTTGAAAGGCTTCAGAGAAATACATTCTGTTTCAGAGGTGGCTTGCAATTACATCCATGTAGATAAAAATCAAAAGAAGCCTCCTAGTTTCTATGAAGTAACCTGACCTTTGCACTGCCCTTTGCTCTAATCCTGTGTGTAAATGTACTCAGGAAAATAATAAAGCTGTGGTATTTGCAATATTTTCATGCGTAAAAAGGCCTAGTACTCACCTTATCAGGGGGCCTGCTCATGGGCGTAATTTTAAGGGAGGACGGGGGTGTTTGACCCCCCAACTTTCATGACACATCATTTTGTCCCCATTTATTTGGCTGGGGCATCTTTTCTTCAGATGTCATGTCCCCCCAACATTTTCAGCAAAGTTACTCCACTGGGCCTGCTCATAACACTCCTCCAAATCTCACGACGATGTAATGCCATACTTGCACGAGTCTTCCTGTCCCTCTCCTCATATCTACTTTGTCTGTCTTCCTGCTCTATAACTCCTATAAGTGGTGTTATAGTGCTTTCAAGACAGGGGCCCTCCGAGTGTCTATGTCCAATTCATGGGAACTTATTGGGCACGTATTAGGCACAGCGTGATGGCCGCAACCCTTCTCTGACTGCATGGAGAGGGATTTGAAAAGGCAAGTGAGCTGATTGTACAAGAAAGCCCTGTCGATGTGCAATAACACGCAGCACACACATCAGTAGTTGGGCGGTGTGCTAAAATTGCAGCATTAATACCATTACTGCCACATTAATGCACCGCCCAACTACGCGTTGGGTAGAAAGTTGGAGGATTCACCTTGAGCTCTAAGCTGGAGGTAAAGCCACCGATTTTCTGCCGATTTTTGACAGAATTACAGCGGCGCTATTACCGCTGTGGTAATTCTGTCAAAAATGCCCCATTGAGTCCAATGGACAAAATAAAAATGTGGATTTACGCTGCCATCGCCACTTGTAACCCAGCAGTAATACCGCCGGACCAAGCGGCAGTAACGGTAATTGCATTAGGCGGTACTCCAACCGATTTACCATTGGAATACTGCCAAACTCGTAATGACCCTCATAGACAGCAGCAACCACATATCGCCACCCTATTGAATCTGCATTCTGACATCCCCATGGCTGTTTGCATGAATTTGCACTTCAAGAAGGCAATGACGGCGCCGTGCCTCTTCGCGTTATGTCTTGCCCCAAAAAGTACTCTAAAGAACCACGTTGTCTGTGATGTATGGAATGACAGCATATGTTGGGTGGTTTGTTGGTGAGGGAAAGGTGGGAGAGGGGGACTGTGTCATACTCCTAATTCTCTTTATTAGTGTATGCACACACAGCCGCTTTTATTTGTTGCAAAAGTGTGATGTATTGTTTATAATATATAAGAAATGCCATACAGATTATAAAGTGCACATCTTAGATAAGGCCGTGCACGTATTGTTCTAAAATGTTTTATTTCACATAATTTGCAATACGTGTTGTTTTGTATATTGTATATTCACAACCCTGATGTGAGCTTGCATGTCATGGCTGATATTTATTTAAATAAATAGCCATGGACACCACTCTGCGAGAAAGAACACGGCTAAATTACCTGTTCTTTGGGAAGGTACCCACTCGAGAGTCCGCAGCCATGCTTTAGCTCACTGTACCTTTCACAGAAGAGAAATATCCATTTGCATCTCACATGGGCAGTCCAGCACCGAAATGCTATGGCAATTCTCTTCTGAATAAGAGTACCAACAGCAACCCCAGACATGTGTTTCAGCCTTGTTGGGCCTCATCAGTGAGGTAGAGCTGTGCCTCTCTGAGCACAGTGAGCAAGTGGTCCATGTCTGGATGACCCTAGAACACTTAGCGTGACTAAACCTAAGTCCCTTAAACAATAAAAAAAATAGTCATAGGTGCCCCTCTGCAAGAATGAACATGGCTAAATGACCTGTTCTTTGGGAAGCTACCCATTTGAGAATCCGCAGCCACAATTTAGCTCACTGTACCTTTCACAGAAGGGAAATACCCGTTTGCATATCAGTTTTTGTCCTGCCTTCATGGGCAATCCAGTACCGAAATGGTGTGGAAATTCTCTTCTGAACAAGAGTACCAACAGCAAAACCAGACACATGTTTCAGCCTTGTTGGGCCTCATCAGTGAGGTGCAGCTGTGCCTCTCTGAGCACAGTGAGCAAGGGGCCACGTCTGCATGACCCTAGGAAACTTAGGGTGACTAAACCTAAGTCCCTTAAACAATCAAAACATAGTCATAGACGCCCCTCTGCAGGTACAGACACTGCTAAATGAACTGTTCTTTGGGAAGGTACCCACTCGAGAGTCCGCAGCCACACTTTAGCTCACTGTACCTTTCACAGAAGGGAAATTTCCATTTGCCTATCAGTCTTTGTCCCACCCACATAGGCAGTCCAGCACCGAAATGCTATGGCAATTCTCTTCTGAACAAACGTACCAACAGCAATCCCAGACACGTGTTTCAGCCTTTTTGAGCCTCATCAGTGAGGTGGAGCTGTGCCTCTCTGAGCACAGTGAGCAAGGAGTCCACATCTGGATGCCCCTAGGAAACGTAGGGTGACTAAACCTAAGTCCCTTAAACAATCAAAAAATAGTCATAGGCGCACCTCTGTGAGAACGAGCATGGCTAAATGTTTTGTTCTTTGGGAAGGTACCCACTCGAGAGACTGCAGCCACACTTTAGCTCACTCAAGGTCATTTAGCCCGGTTTGCTATCGCAGAGGGGTGCTATGATGCTGGAAATGCATCGGAGGGACAGGGCCTCCGTATCCTTGTCCTTTATTACTTTTTATCGTGTGTTTTGTCGTGTTTTATGCGCAGGAGTTCATGTGGGACTCGTGGCGGTGCAGCTCTCTCCTTTGGTTTGGTGTACAGACCCATGGGATAACCTTATGGCACCCATGGGTGGGGGTGTAACCCTGTGCCCCTAGTGTATGTTTTTGGGCACCTGTGTGTAACCCACAGAGCAGGGTATGGGCTAGTGGCAGCTCCATGCTAAATTTGACAGGTGCTCTGATTATCCTCCATTTTGGGATATCCAGGCCCTGCCATTGGAATCAGTTGATTCCTGATAGGGAACAAGATGTCCCCTGTGGCCTCTTGCTTTCTATTGCTGTTACCTTGTTTTTCCAAAGTCCTGGGAAGCCCTGACTCTGTCCCTTGCCCCTGACTGGCTGTTGGGTGGAAATTCCATATATGGTGGTGTTGTGAAGTCCAGGCCAGACTGGCTGGAGCCTTCCCAGTGACTGTATGTTGTGGGTACACCCTGTGGGTGGGACCTGGGTGAACGGAGTGTGTGACCAATATGCACTTCTTGTTGTGGATGTCTGGTTTCTGGTGTTTGACACAATGACTGAGACATCCGTGCCCGAAACTGGTATGAATGCAGTGTGGAGTGTTGAATGGCTGGGTACTTGTCCCAATACACATAACTTGTTGTGAGTGTCTAGAGAGAAGTGAATGGCCTGAATGCACTATGCACCTGATTGGCTGCCTGCCTGCATGAATGCCCGTCTGACCGATTGGTTGCTTGAGTGTGACCCAGCAGAATGAATGGGAGATCAACTAGTATAACTGGGGGCCTCTCACTGCTAGAATCCTTGTTCAGAAGCTGAAGAGTAACTGGAGTGAAACTGAAGCTTAACCTGGAAGCCCTGCTGGAAGAGAAGAATTGCTGTTGCTCTCCTTCACAATCTGAAAGCTGCTGTGTCTCCAAGAACTGACCCAGAGAGGACCTGGTTAGGCCCTTCTTCCCGTGCTACGAGGGACCATCGTGCACCACCTGATCTTTGCCAAAAACTCCCTGGTAGACAGACCTACGATAGGCTGCCGACCGGAGATGGGGACCACTGCAGTATCCCACAGAGAAGCACCCGTACTGTTGTCCGCCACCGTCGACAACCACCGTCGCCGACCGGAGCCGCCGTGCTCCCGTTGCCTAAGAACATTTGATCCAAGGATGCTCTCGTCTGCATCACCACCCATCTGATCCCGCTGGAGAAGGCCAGGCCGGCGACGCGCTGAGAAGTATCCGCTGGTGGGTTTCCCGCCACCCAAAGACCACAGAGACGCCGATGACTCAACGTCCTTGCTGGGCCACAGTTCTTTAAACTCTTTGCAGTCCAGAACTATCGACATCGAGGTGCCCCGCACGCCTCTTCCTTGCAGGACGTTTACGCTTCCCTGTCAACGAGCACCACTAGGAACGAAGCTGCCACTTCACCACCGTGGTTCACTGTGTTCATCACCGGACATTCGACGACCCGTGGCTCCTGCCTTAAAGGGAGTGCACTCAAGAAGGGCCGTCGATTTCCCGACGAGGAACTCTACAACACCAGGTACTTTGGGGTTGCTGAACTATTGGGAAGACTCTTGTGAACAATATATGGACTGGGCTTGTGATATATCTTTATTTTACAGGTTGCCCAGGTGGGGGAATCTCCACACAGAACTGTGTCTAGGTAAACGGGGCCAGTATTCTGCCTATTGTTCTAACCAACTGCTTTCCTCTTATATCTATTGTTGGTTTCCTTTACAAACTGATTTGTGAGACATTTAACCGTACAGTTGATGCACTTTAAAGAGATCTAATAGTAATTGTGGTACCACGTAGAACTGTATATTTGCCATTGTAGATCTACTGAGCACAAAGTGAGTTATCGTGATATTGTACATAACCTTGAACATTAATTATATAAAGACTGTGTTTTAACTAATACAGTGTGCGGACATTCCTTTGCGGGTGCTTGGGGACTACACTGTACTTAAGAACCAGCCTGCATCACCTCCTGAGAAGCTGGGCCTTGATTGCTCGTCCATTGGTACCGTAATAGAGAATCTTGGCTGGGGTCCTCTGTGCCTCTCCTCTACCATATAGAGAGCAGGAGTACAGACCCCCCTCCAGTCTTTACACTGGTGGCAGCTGTGGGATGCTTATGGTTTAAATAATTAGTGTATAACTGTGCCACTTACAAAATATCTGCAATTTGAGGTTTAGTTGTGTACAAGATAACTGCATTACAAGCAATGGAGTCGATTGCAAATGGTAAATTGACTAGGATGAGCTTAGAGGCTCTCCAGAGTGCTTGTGAAGCCAGGGAGTTAGACTTGGTGGACTACCAGACTGATGGTGAAACTCTTGAAGGGGGGGATGCAACCAATGAGGACTCTGTCCTTGGGGTTGTTGCTGTATCTGTTTCTAGGAATACCACCATTCCTGCTGCCTCTGTTCCAAACCCCAGCAATTCCGTGGAACTTCAGTTGTTAAGGATGAAATTGGCCTTTGAAAACCGCAAGTTGGAAATAGAAGCTGAGCTTAAGAAAGAGGAGCTGGCACAGCAAGTGTAACTCAAGAATAGGGATCTTGAACTCAAAGACAAGTACACTGAATGTCAGAGAATCCAGCTAGAGAAAGCTAGAGTGGAGACTTCAGCTAAACCCGTTGAGAGTGTCAGGTCCCCAGCCACCAAGTTTATAAAAGATTTGGTTGGTGTCTTTGTGGAGGGGTCAGTTATCCTCCAATGGATGGAAGCGTTTGAAATGGCGTGTGCAATTCATTATGTTGATAAGAGCGATTGGGCTAAGTGTTTGTTAAGCAGAGTGCCTCCGACTGGATATGACTTATTCTGAAACTTAGTGTGGAAGAAAGGGGTCAGTACGAGTGCATGAAGTCTGCTTTGATTGCCAAGTTTGGCAAGACACCTACCCAATACTTTAAAAGGTTCAGGGAATTTAAGAAAAGAGAGAATGTGTCTTGGGTTGACTGGGTGAGTGCTACGCACATGAACATGATGGGGTGGTTTGATGGTTACAAAGTGAAAACGTTTGTTGAATTGTCTCACCTTTTGCGTTTTGAGCATTTTTCTGAAGCCTGTTCACCAGAGCTGCGTCAGTATGTTGCTGACCAGAACATTTTGGATCCCTTTAAGCTGGCTAGGTTGGCTAACAAGTGGGTCTCCCACCGGGTGTCCCCTAAGGACTCCAGTGGGAAGGACAAGGACAAGGAAAAGGGGACCTCTCAGAAAGCTGAGGAGTCCTAGAAGCAATCACAGTCGAGTAAACCAAAACCTTCCTCTCCTAAGACCCAAAAATCTAGTGGGGATAAGTCATCTGTGGGTGGGAATAAGAGTAGCGGTCCACCTGCTGCAAAGCAGGCTCCCAGTGGTTCCAGTACCGTACCCCGCATTCCTGGCACTTGTTGGGACTGTGGGGCTCTGGATCACAAGAGGGGTGGGTGACCACAAGTGTAAAAGTAAGGCACTTGGAGTCCAGGCTGTCAGCCTGACCTACCCTTACTCCATGCCTGAGGTGGAGGCCACTGTCCTCCCGTCACATTTGGTGCTCCCGTAAAGATTTCCTTAATGTCCCTTGGGGCCTGGAACCAGTTTGTTTGTTTGTTTGTTTTATTAGTTGTATTGCGCACCAGACCCGTAGGTATTAGGGTGCATTGCATAAGATCACTCACAGCTTAGTTACACAGAGGAAAAGTACAAATACAAAATGCAATTTATATACACACAAGCACAATATATACATACGTGTGAATCAGGCCATGGGCTGACAACAGGCAACAGGAGACAGTCCATAATGTGGCCAGGAAGGTGGGCCATTAGTCTAGGGAGTCATGGGCCGACGTAGTAGTCAGCGTATTTGAGCCAATTTATAATGCTCCGACCGAAGTTAATATATGAGTGATCAACTCTTAGTGGGGAAGGTAGCGAGTTCCACAATTGGGCTGCCTTCACCTGGAAGCTGCTGCCTCCAACTCTAGAAAGCTTGAATCTAGGGACCAAGAGGCAATTCGTATTAGATAGTCTGGTTGTTCTTGTCACAGGTTTCATATTTATTCTGTTTGACAGGTAATGAGGTGTCGCATTGTTCAAGCATTTGTGTGTAAGGTAGGCAACTTTTAGTTTAATTTTATCATGTGTTGTTAGCTCTTCTCGTCTCGGAGATGTGTTCTCTCCTAGCAATGCCTAGTGCAGCTGTGAGAGCATTGTTTTGCAGGAGTTGGATTTTCTTAATGGTTTGTTTATTAGCCCCTATGCACAAAGCATTACAGTAATCGAGCTTTGAATATTGTTTTTATCTCGGGTGGGAATAGGTGGAGCTGGTGATGCAGGTACGGCGATGGGTTTTTCCGTGGCTAAGGTAAAGGTTATAAGGTAGTGGTCCGTCCAGATCTGGGGGGAGATGAGGAGATTGAGGCAGTACAATTATGGTCTGCTACACAGTCCTGTGTTCTTCCTTTATTATGTGAAGGGTGAAGCACTCTTTGGGTAAAGCCTTGTTCTGTAAGGATATTTGCCACCCTTGAAGCATGAGCGTCTTTCGGGTCATTATAACCTAAGTCATTATGGCAGAAGTACTGGTGACTAACCCAACAGAACACCCGTAGTTTTTTGAGAAGTGTCCTCTTGAATGGCCAGCCTTCTACTGGCTTGTGAGACACTGGGGCAAGCATGATAATGGTGGACAGGACCCTGCTCAAGCCAGAGGACTATGTAGGTGCTCCTCTGAGAACCACCAGGTTAACTGGTGGGCCTCCCAAATTATCGTCTGTAGCCTTAGTCACAATCATGATTGGAGACAAGACAGCAAAGCTTCCTGTCCTGGTTCAGGACAATGTCCCTGCTAACATTTTGTTAGGCAATGATCTAGTAGAATTGGGGTTGATCTCGGATGGTCTCCCCATGACTGCTGCTGCAGTCACTAGGTCACAGGTGACACCGGGTCTGGCTGTGAGTCAGGTACCCAAGCCAAAGGCGAGGTCTAAGATAAGAAGACGGAAGAACAAGAAGGCCACTTCTGTGACGGGGGCTCCTTCTCTTTCTGCTGTTCATACAGCACCCATTGGGATCCATGCTCCGGAAGGGCTGGGTTCAGTGGAAAACCCAAGCTCAACTCCTGAGGGAGAAGAGGCAGAAGACCCTCCTGTGGGAGAGGTTCTCAACCCGGAGGACCACCCTGATCTTCAATGCCTGCTGGCTGAAGGGGGAGCCTCCCGGGCGGACGTCTGTAAGGGACAGAGAGAATGCCACTCTCTCAAGGGTCTGAGGAAACAGGCCCTATCCGAGGCACAAGTAGAAGTGCCGAAGACATTCCGGATCTATTGCGAGGGTGAGCTCCTTGTTAGTGAGCCCACTAAGCCTGAACCTGGTGCCCTCAAGAGGTTGGTGTACCCCAGGTTTACAGGCCCTTTCTGCTGCATTTGGCGCATGAGGTGCCCTTAGCTGGTCATCTTGGTACCAAGAAGACTAAGCAGAGGCTCTCTGCCCATTTCTACTGGCCTCGGATGGGAGTAGAAGTGGAATCCCACTGCAGGACCTGCCCAACTTGTCAGTTGTCTGGCAAGACTGGAGGCAGTGTCATTGCCCCACTGCAGCCGTTGCCAGTGGTTGGCACACCGTTTGAGAGGGTGGGCATCGACATTGTCATTCCCCTTGACCGTCCCACTTCAGGTGGACATCGGTTCATCCTTGTCTTGGTTGATCATGCCACCAGGTACCCTGAGGCCATACCCCTTAGGACTGTTACTGCCAAGGTGGTTACCAAGGCTCTCCTGGGCATTTTCACCCGTGTTGGATTCCCTAAGGAGGTTGCCTCTGACAGAGGATCCAACTTCACGTCTTGCTACATGAAAACCATATGGAAAGATTGTGGGGTAACCTACAAGTTCTCCACCTCTTACCATCCCAGACCAATGGTATGGATGAGAGATTTAATAAAACTCTCAATGGCATGCTATGCACTTTGGAAGAGCCCCTAAGGAGGAAATGGGATCTCCTCCTTCCATGCCTGCTGTTCGCTTACAGAGAGGTACCTCATGTGGGTGTTGGTTTCAGCCCCTTTGAGTTACTCTTTGGACATCCCGTGAGGGGGCCCCTTGCCTTGATCAGAGAAGGTGGGACTATGTGTTAGGCCTCAGATGGAGGATGACACAGATGATCGGTCAGGCGACAGCAAATCTCAAGGCCAGCTAAGAACTGAATAAGTACTGGCATGACCTTAAAGCCTCGCAAGTGGATTGGACTCCGGGACAGGAAATCCTTGTGATGGAGCCTACCAAGCCTAGAGCTTTGGCAGACAAGTGGCCTGGACACTTCAGGATTATCTCCAAGATAGGCAAAGTCAACTGTCTGGTTGACATGGGAGTCCCTGGGGTAGCCCCTCAGGTATTCCATGTTAACAGGCTGAAGCCTTTCCACAGGTGAGCAAAAGTCTCATGTCTCTTGCTAGCTTCAGAGCAAGAAGAGGATGAGGGTGAGCCACTTCCTGATTTGCTGCATAGTAACCCTCAGGATGGCTCAATGGAGGGAGTGTCACGACCCTCAGCCCTGATCCCCACTGGCAAGCCCATTGACCAGGTGGAATCAGGGCTCGGATCACTAATAAGGCCTGGCATCCACTTCTCAGGCCTTTGGCGCCAGGCTCATCAGTAAGAAAAGACATCTGCTTGAAGAACTACTTTATTTAGGATTTCAGCCAACATGGAGGCATCCACATAGCTTGATTCCTAGAACCAAGCTATGCGGTCTAGTGTTTTGGGTGTGGTGGCCTAGGGACTACTTTACCTGGACTACTGTACAGTGGCTATTTAAACCACACCCGAACAAGACAACACGCTTCGCGTTACTTTGCTTCTAGCAATGTGACGCTCACCGTGTCCAGCTTTCTCACGAGCCTGGTGAATTCCGGACCTGCAGAAAAACCAAGAATATCGTTAGCAGCAGAATCTTACCTGCATTCATCATCCTTCACTGCTTGCAGCTCCTGAGCAGCTCTGTTGGTGGAGCTCACCGCCCGGATCGAAGGACCTGAGAAAAGGAGGAAGACATCATTAAAGGAGGTAGTGGAGACATTACAACCACAAAACGCGTAAAGACTTACCTGGTTGGTTGCTTTTAGGCCGGCATAGCTCCGGAACTCCATCTGCGCAAGGAACTCACAGCGACCTACGAAAAGAGAAAAGCACAGGTCAGTGAGGACAAGACATCGCTGCACTTCGCAAAGCGCCTCCTTACCGCATCATAGCGCTATAGCGCGCCATCATCTCCCAGTGAGAACCAGCATATCCAGTTCTCCAAGCGGACACTCCGCGCGCCTAGGGAGATAAAAAAAAGAGACATTTAGAACAGAGAAAAGGCATACAAGCATTACAGCGCCTTCAATCGCAATAAGACCTATCTGAAAGACACTACAAGGGCAGCAGTCAGTGAAGTAACTGGACTGCCCGCGCCCACAAAAGACAACGCGCCCCTGCCCAGAGAGCAGGACGGAGAGCCCACCGATTCCGACAACCAGGTGAGAAGAGAACCTGGAGGGGCTGGAAACACAAGGGAGGTGAGGGAAAACTTACCTTGGTCGCCCAGTCCTAATATAGTCTTCATTTCCAGGCGGAATCCCATCGACACCGAGACCACACCAGGGAATCATTGGGAAGGGCACCAACGACCAACTGGCTGGGTGGTGTCCCCGTGGATACCAGGTGAGTGTAACAGAATGCAAAGCCTCACATAAATAATCCACCTGGGCGCCATGGAAACATCAGAAATCGACCAATTGGCCCAATTGTTGGGGGACCTTCATGCTGAGGTTCATTCAGCCCGACAAGAGACTAGTGCACTCCGGAGAGACCTAATAGTGACCAAGGAGCGCACCGACGAAATCAGCAGACAATTCTTGCAATCGCAGGCAGGGCAGACTCCTCTGCCTGGAGGAAATCCACTGATGCAAAATCCTATCTCACCATCTTATACCCCCACACCAGTACAGATCATGCTGCCTGGAACAGTTCCCCTGGCACCACCAGAAAGGTTTTCGGGCGACCCACGGAAGTATGCAGCATTCATAAATCAATGTCGCCTTCACTTCCTTTGTCGCCCTGGGGCATTTCCAAATGACCAAGCTCGGGTAGCTTTCATCCTATCATACTTGAGTGGAAGTGCAGCGGATTGGTCGGTGCCGTTGAGGACCCATAATGATCCGTTGTTACAGGACTATGGGGGGTTCCAGAGAGAAATGGAAAAACTGTTTGCTTGCTATACCCAGGAACAAGCAGTGGATAACAAACTTTTATCCCTCCGGCAGGGGACCCAAGACTTGTTAACATACATTGCGACTTTCAATAGACTGGTTGCTGAAGCCAGGTGGCCAGAAAACAAAAGAACCACGTTATTCCATCGAGGCTTACGAGGCGAATTAAAGGACGTCCTGACCCAGGTAGTTGATCCCCCCAGAGACTCTACCGAATTCATAAATTGGTCATGCAGCTAGACCATCGGTTGCAGGACCGAAAAGCAGACCGGTCCAAAGCACACTCTCGAGTA
Source organism: Ambystoma mexicanum (assembly GCF_040938575.1). Taxonomy (NCBI): domain Eukaryota; kingdom Metazoa; phylum Chordata; class Amphibia; order Caudata; family Ambystomatidae; genus Ambystoma; species Ambystoma mexicanum. The sequence continues at coordinate 994,731,893 of NC_090926.1, read as the reverse complement.
GTTTATGTTCGGCCTAAAGACAATGCACCACGGGGGCCAGACAACGCCGTAGAACCCATGCAGATCGGAGGGATACGACCTCCATTAACAAAACAAGAGCAGGATAAAAGAAGACAACAGCAACTTTGTTTATATTGTGGAAAACCAGGACATTTTCTGAAAGACTGCCCAATAAAACCCCCAAGGAGGACAGTCGGGGCCACAGAAAAGGATGAAGTTAAGGAATCGGAAAACTACCAAGCTCAGCAACCGTAGAGGTCAGTTTGTCGAGTGATGAGAAAGAGCCACTGACCTCACACTTTGCGAGACCCGTGATCTTAATAAATCACCAACAATCGTCAAAGATGCATGCCGTAGAAGCGTACATCGACAGCGGAGCAGTTGGGAACTATATAGATCAAGAGTTGGCAGCAGAGATGGGGCTCCCTTTGTGTTCTAAGTCTACCAGGGACAAGGTGACTACCGTGGATGGGACAGAAATCGTCTCCGGACCAGTAACCCAGTGCACAGCAGTAGTAACCTTGCTGTGCCAGGATGGACATCTGGAGTGTATTTCGTTCGATTTTATAAAGGCACCTCAGTTCCGGTTGATACTAGGGATGCCATGGTTGGTTGCTCACAACCCTTTGATAGACTGGCGGGCACGGAAATTAACCTTCTCCAGCAACTGCTCCCTAACATGCTACTCTCCTGACCCGCAACCCGACTCCTGTGTCACCAAGATTTCCAATACTAGAGCCACTACTTTGTGAGTAACTAATACCTTGCCAGATGAATATCGTGACTTTCAGGACGTATTCCAAAAAGACTGGCTAACACATTGCTGCCGCATAGGCCTTATGATTGTCAAATTGACTTTATTCCTGGGGCACAAATCCCTTGCGGCAGGATCTACGCTCTTACTGAACCAGAAAACCTTCACCTGAAATCCTTTTTGGACCAGTACCTTGCAAACGGATTTATCCGCCCATCTAAGTCCCCAGCAGCCAGTCCTTTGTTCTTCGTACCGAAAAAGGAAGGGGACTTGAGGACCTGTATTGATTACCGCACAATAAACCAGATAACCGTGAAGAACCGCTACCCCTTGCCTCTTATCCCAGAAATGCTAGACCAAGTCAAAGATGCCCAGATCTATACCAAATTAGACCTTCGGGGAGCATATCACCTGGTCCCGGACAGAAGCGGAGATGAGTGGAAAACCGCTTTCCGTAGCAAATATGGCTTGTTTGAATATCAAGTCATGCCTTTTGGCTTATGTAACGCTCCCGCAGCGTTTAAATATTTCATGAATGATGTCTTGAGAGAACTGATTGACGTTTGTGCCTTAGTGCACATTGATGACATCTTGGTCTACTCAGCCTCAAAACAAGATCATATCAGGCATGTTCGTTCAGTCCTCACCAAGCTCCGCCAACATCGTTTGTATGCAAAGCTGGAGAAATGTTTTTTTCACGTTACCGAAGTAGAATTCCTTGGTTTCATCCTTTCGCCGAAAGGCATCAGAATGGACGTACATAAGGTTGACACTATTCTTAAATGGCCATCACCAACATCTCTGAAGGGGATACAGAGCATGCTAGGCTTTGCGAACTTTTACTGCGGGTTTATGCCAGACTTCTCTCAGGTTGTGCACCCGATCACAGTACTACTACGAAAAAGCAATAAAAAGTTTGCTTGGACTGAGGAAGCAGAAAGAGCCTTTCAGGAACTGAAACAAAGGTTCACATCCGCTCCAATCCTGCGGCATCCGCGTCCAGACCTCCTTTATATCGTAGAAACTGATGCTTCCAGTATGGTAATGGGAGCGGTCCTTTCACAAAGGGACCCAGAAACTCGCCAGCTGCATCCTGTGGCCTTCTGGTCAAAAACATTCTCACCCCCGGAAATGAATTACGCTATCACGGACAAAGAACTCCTAGCCATCAAGTCCGCTTTCAAGGCGTGGCGACACTATCTTCTGGGAGCTAGGCACACCATTACAGTGATCACAGACCACCGGAACCTGCAATATCTCAAAACAGCCAAATCCCAGTCTTCACGCCAGTTACGGTGGGCCCTCTTCTTCGCCGAATATGACTATGTGATCACCTTTCGACCAGAGGTCAAGAATGGGAAAGCTGACGCCTTATCTCGAATGGGCATCGATGAAACGGTGTATACAACTCCAGACCCGGTACCCATCATACCTGAAGACAAACTCTTGGGTATCACAACAGCGTTATCACAAGCCGAATTACGAAACTAAATTCTAGTCAATGAACCCGGATGCTTTCCTCGCATGGCAAACTCAAGAAGAACAATATTGCATCAAGGATCAGTTACCTTATTTTAGGGACCGGCTATATGTACCCGAGAAGGAGTTACAACAGCATATCATTTCAGGTTATCATGACTCTCTGATCGAAGGACACCCTGGAACTTCTAAAACTTTAGCCAAGGTAAAAAAGAACTTTTGGTGGCCTACCTGGCGTAAGGACATTGTCTAGTATGTTCAGTCCTGCGGCGTCTGTGCACAAAATAAATCACAGAAACAGAAACCATCGGGTCTCCTACAACCACTGGACATCCCTCCCGCTCCATGGCACACTCTTTCCCTCAACTTTATCACTGATCTGCCACCGAGTCAAGGCTGTAGCACCATTCTTGTAATCATGGATTTGTTCTCAAAGATGCCACATTTTATTCCTGACAATGGCCTCCCGGACGCATCCACCCTAGCAGAAGTATTTCTGGAAAACATTGTCAAGCTGCATGGCTTTCCATCAGTTCTGGTCTCCAATCGAGGCATCCAATTTGTATCTAATTTTTGGAGAAAATGTTGCTCAATGGCACCGATTGACATCCGGCTATCCACCAGTCACCACCCCCAGAAAGACGGCCAAACCGAGAGGACCAACCAGACCCTCGAGCAGTATTTACGGTGCATGCTGCACCATGAATTGAGAGATTGGAAGGACTTACTGTGGATAGCCGAGTACGCATATAACAACTCCGTACATTCTAGCACGGGCCAAACACCTTTTTACACCTTGTATAGTAGACATCCACGTACATCAGAACTTGACCTTCCTGCCAGCTTGGAAATGCCTGCAGTAAAGACTCTTCATACAACCATCACTCAGGCATTCAGAAAGGTGAAAGGAACATCTTATTCATGCTAAAGAAAAACAAAAGCACTTCGCTGACCAGCATCGGAAAAAGGCCCCAGACTATCAAGTAGGAGACCAGGTTTGGTAAGCTGCCAAATACGTACCCATCAAAGGGACCCGGACCTTCCATCCTCAATATTTGGGACAATATACCATCAAGGCAATTATCAACCCAGCAGCCGTCAAATTGGATTTACCACCTAATCTACAAATCCATCCGGTATTCCATGTGTCCCTCTTAAAACCAATGCAACCCGGTACACGAATCAAGATACCACCTCAACCTATACTAATAGATGGAGAACCAGAATTCGAAGTCAAGGGCATCCTGGACTCTAAGTACTCTAGAGCCAAGTTCTACTATCTTGTCGACTGGAAAGGGTTTGGGCCTCAAGATAGATCCTGGGAACCCAGTGAGAACATCCATGCACCACGTCTGATCAAGAAGTTTCATCAGAACTTCCCAACTAAACCTGGACCAGGCAGGAGACACACCTTGGGAGGGGTCTTGGGGGGGGAGTGCTGTCACGACCCTCAGCCCTGATCCCCACTGGCAAGCCCATTAGCCAGGTGGAATCAGGGCTCGGATCACTAATAAGGCCTGGCATCCACTTCTCAGGCCCTCTTGGAGCCAGTCCTGCCGCCTTTGGCGCCAGGCTCATTGGTAAGAAAAGATATCTGCTTGAAGAACTACTTTATTTAGGCTTTCAGCCAACATGGAGGCATTCACATAGAACCAAGCTATGCGGTCTAGTGATTTGGGTGTGGTGGCCTAGGGACTACTTTACCTGGACTACTTTACAGTGGCTATTTAAACCACCCCAAACAAGACAACACGCTTCGCGTTACTTTGCTTCTAGCAACGTGACGCTCACCGTGTCCAGCTTTCTCACGAGCCTGGTGAATTCCGGACCTGCAGAAAAACCAAGAACATCGTTAGCATCAGAATCTTACCTGCATTCATCATCCTTCACTGCTCGCAGCTCCTGAGCAGCTCTGTTGGTGGAGTTCAACCCCCCCCGATTCGAAGGACCTGAGAAAAGGAGGAAGACATCATTAAAGGAGGTAGTGAAGACATTACAAACACAAAGCGCTTAAAGACTTACCTGGTCGGTTGCTTTTTGGCCGGCATAGCTCCGGAACTCCATCTGCGCTGGGAACTCACCACGACCTACGAAAAGAGAAAAGCACAGGTCAGTCAGGATAAGACATCGCTGCGCTATGCAAAGCGCCTCCTTACCGCATCATAGCGCTATAGCGCGCCATCATTTCCCAGTGAGAACCAGCATATCCAGTTCTCCAAGCGGGCACTCCACGCTCCTAGGGAGATACAAAAAGAGACATTTAGAACAGAGAAAAGGCATGCAAGAATTACAACACCATCAATCGCAATAAGACCTACCTGAAAGACACTACAAAGGCAGCAGTCAGTGAAGTAACTGGACTGCCCGCGCCCACAAAAGACAACGTGCCCCTGCCCAGAGAGCAGGACGGAGAGCCCACAGATTCCGGCCACCAGGTGAGAAGAGAACCTGGAGGGGCTGGAAACACAAGGGAGGTGGGGGAAAATGTACCTTGGTCGCCCCGTCCTAATATAGTCTTCATTTCCAGGCGGAATCCCATCGACACCGAGACCACACCAGGGAATCATTAGGAAGGGCACCAACGACCAACTGGCTGGGTGGCGTCCCCGTGGATACTAGGTGAGCATAACAGGGAGTATATCTCTCTTTGCTCCGGCAGTATGCCTCTCTGTTTTCACTGTCTCCAGGCCTTATACCGTGGTGTAGGCACAAAATTAACACTGGTGACAGTGTGCCTGTCAAACGCAGGTGCTACCGTATGTCATATACCGTTAAGAACCACATCCAGTCTGAGGTCATCAGGATGTTGGATCTGGGTGTTATTGAAGCCTCAACCAGTCGCTGGTCCAGTCCCATGGTCCTTGTCCCCAAGGCAAGTTCCCAGGCAGGTACCAAGGATTGGAGGTTCTGTGTGGACTACCGAGGAGTCAATGCCGTCACCAAAACTGACGCACACCCATTGCCCAGGGCTGATGAGCTCATGGACAGCATAGGTGCTGCCAAATTTGTGAGCACCTTTGACCTTACCTCAGGCTATTGGCAAATAGCTCTGACGGACCATGCCAAGGAAAAGACCGTATTCTGAACACCTGAGGGACTCTTCCAGTTTAGGGTCATGCCTTTTGGGTTGAAGAATGCCCCTGCCACCTTCCAGAGATTGGTCAATCATGCGCTCAGTGGGCTGGAAGCCTTTTGGGTGGCTACTTAGACAACATTGCCATCTACAGTTCCACCTGGGAAGAGCATTTGATACATCTGGATAAGGTGTTGCAGGACTTAAAATGGGCTAACCTCACTATCAAGGCCACCAAGTGCCAGATAGCTGAGGGGAAAGTCACATATCTTGGTCATGAGGTAGGAGGGGGTCAAATCCAACCTCTCCCCAGTAAAGTACAGGATGTACAGGACTGGGAGACTCCCACTACTCATGCCCAGGTGAGAGCCTTTTTGGTTCTCACTGGGTATTATCGCAATTTCATGGCAGACTATGGAACCATAGCTGCAACACATACAGCTCTGACTTCACCCATACAACTTTGGAGGGTTAATTGGACTGAAGACTGTCAGAGGGCCTTTGATGGCTTGAAAGAAAGTCTGTGTAGGGCACCTGTGTTGTGTGCGCCTGATTACAGCAAGCCCTTCATCATTCAAACTGACGCCTGTGACACCGGAATTGGAGCTGTCTTGTCCCAGTTAGATTACAAAGGGAGGGAACATCTGATCATATTCATTAGTAGACAACTCAAGGGTAGAGAACCTAGGTGGGCTACTGTTGAAAAGGAATGTTACAGTATAGTTTGGAGCCTTAGGCGTTTGAGGCCCTACCTTACGGGGTCTACCTTCAAGGTCCAAACAGATCATAAGCCCCTAAAGTGGCTTATGCAGATGAAGGGTGAGAACCCGAAACTGCTCAGGTGGTCCATTAGCCTGCAAGGGTTAGACTTCACCATAGAGCATAGAGCAGGGAAGAGTCAAGATAATGCAGATGGCCTTTCCAGAAGGTATGTTTGACCGTCTGGATGAGGGTGTCTATCTCGTGGGATATTAGGCACCCTAACCTCAGTCTGGGGGGGAGGCGACTGTGATGCTGGAAATGAATCGGAGGGACAGGGCCTCCGTATCCTTGTCCTTTATTGCTTTTTATCGTGTGTTCTGTCGTGTTTTATGCGCAGGAGTTCATGTGGGACTCGTGGTGGTGCAGCTCTCTCCTTTGGTTTGGTGTGCAGACCCATGGGATACCCTTATGGCACCCATGGGTGGGGGTGAAACCCTGTGCCCCTAGTGTATGTTTTTGGGCACCTGTGTGTGGTCCACAGAGCAGGGTATGGGCTGGGGGCAGCTCCTTGCTGAATTGGACAGGTGCTCTGAGTACCCTCCATTTTGGGATACCCAGGTCCTGCCATTGGAATCAGTTGATTCCTGATAGGAAACTAGAGGGACCCTGTGGCCTCTTGCTTTCTATTGCCTGTTACCTTGTTTTCCCAAAGTCCTGGGAATCCCTGACTCTGTCCCTTCCCCCTGACTGGCTGTTGGGTGGAAGTTCCATATATGTTGGTGTTGTGAAGTCCAGGCCAGACTGGCTGGAGCCTTCCCAGTGACTGTATGTTGTGGGTACACCTTGCGGGTGGGACATGGGTGAATGGAGTGTGTGACCAATATGCACTTCTTGTCGTGGATGTCTGGTTTCTGGTGTTTGACACAATGACTGAGGCAGCCCAGGGACCTCATTTCACCAAAATGCCAGGGGTAGCGCAAGTGCCATCACATGACCTTTGACTCCTGATGACATCACAGGAAGTGATGTCATTTGACCCCCACCTTGAAGTGACATCACAGGAAGCGATGCAACACGACCTTTCACCCCTTGACAAAACAGGAAATTACATCACATGTTGTTCCTAAGTACACTACAAAAAATATGGTTGCAATATCACTCACTATACTGTTATATACATTTCATAGAAGAGTGGATCACCATATGTGTCGTTAATATCAGTGTGTATAGGCCCATATTACCAAATGACTGTGAATGCAAGCAGACGTCCATGGCCAAATGATAATGAGATGTTATTATATAGCACTTACGCTTAAGCGCTTTATATAGAACAAATATACATACAATATCACCCAACCTGTGTTGGTACTCATTTATCGACCTCAGAAGGGTGATAGGCTGAGTAGAGGTGTTTAAGAACAGGTCAGTAGCTCGCCCCCTGAAGTGTGCCTGAAATAAACCTTTAATGAGTCTAGCAATTATTGTATAGAATTCCAGAAAGACAAATTATGTGTTATTCCTATTCTTTTTAATTTAGCGTCACTGCTCAAAGGGATACACTTGTGGAATCCCCTGTTTTTTTTAAGAGGCCTGTATAAGAAAGTAAGCCACTACAAATATAAAGAGCCGCATGACACTGGCCACAGCCCAGGAGCTTACATTAAAAAAAAATAATAATGTAAAAAAATAAGAAAAGGAAAAAAGTTTTTTTTTCTTCTAGGGGTAGCAAGGAAGATCACAGGGGTAGCAAAGGAAAGCTCAGGGGTCGCAACTGCGACCTCTGGCGACCCCCAAATGATGTCCCTGAGACAGCCCTGCCCGAAACTGGTATGAATGCAGTGTGGAGTGTTGAATGGATGGGTACTTGTCCCAATACACATAACTTGCTGTGAGTGTCTGGAAAGAAGTGAATGGCCTGAATCCACTATGCACCTGATTGACTGCCTGCCTGCATGAATTCCCTTCTGACCAATTGGTTGCCTGAGCGTGACCCAGCAGAATGAATGGGAGATCAACTAGTATATCTGGGGGCCTCTCACTACTAGGATTTGTGTTCAGAAACTCTTCATCAATCTGAAAGCTGCTGTGTCTCCAAGGACTGACCCAGAGAGGACCTGGTAAGGCGTCCTCTTCCCGAGCTCCGAGGCACCATCGTGCACCAGCTGATCTTTGCCAAAGCTCCCTGGTAGACAGACCTATGACAGGTTGCGGACTGGAGACGGGGACTGCCGCGGAATCCCAAAGAGAAGCGCCCGGACTGTTGCCCGCCACCGCCGACGACCGCCGTTGCTGACCGGAGCCGCCGTGCTACCGTTGCCTAAGAACATTTGATCCAAAGATGCTCTCGCCTGCACCGTCGACCGCTTTGTCCCGCTGGATAAAGACGAGGCCGCCGACGTGCTGAGGAGCATCTGCCGGTGGGTTTCCCGCCACCCAAAGACCACAGATACGCCGACGACTTGATGTCCTTGATGGGCCACAGTTCTTTAAACTCCTTGTGGTCCAGAACTATCGACATCGATGTGCCCCGCACACATCTTCCTTGCAGGACGTTTATGCTTCCCCGTCAACGAGCCCCGTTAAGAACGAAGCTGCCACTTCACCGCTGTGGTTCACCGTGTTCATCGCCGGATGTTCAACGACCTGTGGCTCCTGCCTTAAAGGGAGTGCACTCAAGAAGGGTTATCAATTTCCTAATGAGGAACTCTACAACACCAGGTACTTTGGGGTTGCTGAACTATTGGGAAGACTCTTGTGAACAATATATGGACTAGGCTTGTGATATATCTTTATTTTACAGGTTGCCCAGGTGGGGGGATCTCCACACAGAACTGTGCCTAGGTAAACGGAGCCAGTATTCTGCCTATTGTTCTAACCAACTGTTTTCCTCTTATATCTATTGTTGGTTTCCTTTACAAACTGATTTGTGAGACATTTAACCGTACAGTTGATGCACTTTAAAGAGATCTAATAGTAATTGTGGTACCACGTAGAACTGTATATTTGCCATTGTAGATCTAATGAGCACAAAGTGAGTTATCGTGATATTGTACATAACCTTGAACATTAATTAAATAAAGACTGTGTTTTTACTAATATACTGTGCGGACATTCCTTTTTGGGTGCTTGGGGACTAAACTGTACTTAAGAACCAGCCTGCATCACCTCCTGAGAAGCTAAGCCTTGATTGCTCGTCCATTGCTACCATAATAGAGAATATTGGCTGGGGTCCTCTGTGCCTCACCTCTACCATATAGAGAGCAGAAGCACAGACCCCCCCCCTCCAGTCTTTGCAGGCGCCTATAACTATTTTTTGTCAGGCACGCCTTAATTACCGTCCTTCTGAACGGAGACAAGTCTTCTACTCAATGTGCCAGCTACAGGCCTATACGCTTGATAAATACTGATTGTAAGTTCTTGTCCAAAATCATGGCTAAACGGCTGGAGAAAGTGGGACCTTAATTAATCCAGAGAACCAGGTTGGCTTTGCACATAGACGGCACGTTGCTGATATGAGAAACCTGCTGGTGACCTTAGAGATAGGGAAAAAGAGCATCTACTGTGGTTGCAGCCATATGTTTGGATCCAGAGAAGGTGAGTGGGTTACCTATTTAGCACAAATTGATGTTGTGGCTTGGTTGGTATTGTTTAAGGCGACAAGATTATGCAACATCAAAATAGGAATGAAAAGATGAGAGATAAAAACATTCATTTCCTTTGTACTTTCTGATGTGTCACGTCTCACTAAGTTGTGGTTTAAAACCACTTGAATTGGTAAACAGTATGAAGATTACTCAGAAACGAGACTGCGCCAAATTAGTATTTGAAAAACCAGTTGTTGGTTTTATTTAAACGATTGCCCTTGCTATATGACACGTGCTATATGACACGTGTTTCGGCTTAAGAACCAGCCTTTCTCAAATCAGGGCATTGTTGTCACTATTTTGTTATCAAATTCACAAAACCATAGTTACAAAAACATTGTTTGGATTTCACATTTTTGTAATCGGATCGTTTCAAAACAAAACAGAAATGAGTTTTAGATATCATGTCATAGAGAAAAGGGGGTGCGGGAAGGGGGTGGATTCAAGGGTTCAGTAAAAAGAAAATTATTTTCAATTATATTCATTGACAACATAACATTAAACACGGACCAATGTGTACCACATATTAGTAAAAACGTTTTTTAAAATGCACAGGGGTTAGATAAAGAAGAAACAATAAACATCAGTGTAGAAGAAATAAAATAAAATAATAAAGAGACAAAAAGATATAAACAGAGTTAGTTTTAGGGTATTGGAATATGGGTTATATTTGTGTCAACCCATTAATTCACTGATCTCAAATCATATGGATCAAATGTGGTTACCTTAATAGATTCCTGTTCCCTATTAGGGAGATTCAGGTGAGTTTTCAAACAGTCGATGGGTTCGATCCCTTCAAAATTAAATTATATTCTTTTTAACATCTCACAAATGGTTCACTGTTTCAGTACATTCTAAATCTATATTCAAATGCACCCATTTGCTAATAAGCCTAATATCGTAATTGTTAGCAATTGTAGTACAAATTGTATATTTAGTGGGTCAATATGTTTTTGTATTGGCGCTGTTGGGGTCAATGACAGGTGATCTTAAATTCTACTTGTATTACTAGATAATTAGTGCTTTCGCTCAGTCCTCATTTTATTCATGTAAACGCAAAAGTAAATCCGATGCGCCAATACGTGAGAACTTAAAAAGGTACGTTCTCTATAGTTCATTGACGATCCTTTACCTTCGTTCTATAGTAAATGCGTTCAATCGCGCGCTGCCATTTCCCTGGAACGCCGGACGCCATTGAATCAGTTAAATAATTTGCTTGTGGCGTCTAGGTTGCCGACTCACCAGAGTCCCTTGTTGGTGTCTACTATTATTGCACTACAGGCGCGCCATGATGTGTGTAGACTCATGTGTGCCTGAACTTTGCTATGGGTTGTTCAGTGGACTGATCTCTATACAAGTCCTTTCTTTATTTTTGTTATTTTTTAAAAAAGTCCTAAAACACCTTCCTTAACTTAGTTCATAATATGATGGCGTGAGCCCAAATATGTGACTCGTTACCTATTGGTAGTTAATCGACTTAACTATGCTGGTATTTCCATTGAGTGCGGGCAATTTAGATAGTAGCGTTCAGTAGTTGTGACCTAATTTAATGACAGTGGATGATTTCCATGATAATACACTGATGTAAAGCAGGAAAATGTTTTAATCACACAACATGTACAATAGTGGGTGGTGTTTTATAGAAATGACACCATTTCATTGTCGGAATTTAATCCGAGGACAGTCGAATTAAGTTTACAAATAAACTTTGCCTCGGCTTGTCTTAGTGCTTTTTCCTTATTCCCTTCTCTATAACCCAATGTTATTTTCTGGAGTCCAATGAATTCAATTTCCGATTTGTTTGCCATTTGATGATATTTCTGCCAGTGACAGGAGAGTGGGAGTCTTGGATCCTGGCTTCCAATTTTCGCCAGATGCTCCCTGATCCTGGTTCTTAGTTCTCTTATCGTGCTACCAATGTATACCAATTTGCATATACATATGATACCGTACACAACAAATTTGGTTTTGCAGTTGATTGATTGGTGTATTTTGACCTCATTATTGTAAGAATCCTTAAATAGATTTGTTTTTTCGTGTGCATATTTGCACATTGTGCAGCTTCCACATTTCCTAAAGCCATCACTGGTCGGATGTTACCAGGTGTTGTGTTGCATCATTGCCACATCAGGCAGAAGTGAAGGGCTTAGTTTGTTCCTGATTGTCCCCGCTCGCTTGTAGGTTACTTTTGGGTTTGAGTCTACATAGTTCTTAATATTTTCGTCTAGTTTCAGTAGGTACCAGTGTCTTGAAAGTATCTTGTTAAGAAGTCTGTGATTGCTACAGTATTTTGTGATCAACCCTACTGTGGGTTGTTCTTGTGATTTAGTTTTTTGTATCAATGTCTGCTCTTGTGTTAGTAGTTTACTCTTGTTCCTTGCTCGTTTCATGGATTCTTCCGTATATCCCCTTGCCAAGAATCGATTCTCTAGGAGTGTACATTCCTTGTCAAATAGTTCCTCTGTTAAACAATTTCTTCTTGCTCGAATGAACTCACCGGAGGGTATATTATTAATCGTGGATCTGAGGTGGCAACTGCTGGCATGTAAAGTTGAGTTTGCTTCGGTTGGTTTCCTGAACGTATACGTTTTGATTTCCTTATTTTCTATATATATGGTAAGATCAAGAAAGTTAATTGTCCGTTCATTGCTGCTTCCTATAAATTGGATTTCAAATGGGTTCTGATTGATCCGATTTGTAAATTCCTGAAATTCACTTTCTGTTCCAGCCCAAATAATCAGCACATCGTCAATGTATCTCATCCATTTTATCAGTTCCTTCTGATATGCCTTATCTTGATAGATGACCTTATCTTCCAAGTAACCCATAAAGACATTGGCAAGGGCTGGGGCGTACTTAGTGCCCATTGCCACGCCTTTGGTTTGCTTGTAGTAACAGTTATCAAAGGTAAAGATATTGCATTTGAATCTTAATTCCAACATCTCCTTTATCATTTGTACTTCATAATACACAGATGATGTATCATCTTTAAACACATGATCGATCGTTTTGATTGCCCAATGGTGTTTTATTGATGTATAGAGTGCTTTAACATCAAGGCTTCCCAGTCTCTGGTTGGCTTCCCATTTGATTGTTTTTGACTTCCAAATGACGTCTGTTGTGTCTCTTAGATATGATTTTAATGTACTTGCCCTTGGTCTTAGGATATTATCTAAGCACAGTGGCGGCCGCTTATATAGAGTGGGGGGGCGCCGCCCCCCCCATCCTGGACACCCCCACAGTGTGCTGCAGACACTGAAAAGTATATATTTTTTTACATTTTTTTTTTGTTGCTGCAAAACCAAAAATTTAAATAATTAATAAATACCGTCTGAGAGGCCCAATTGGCAACATTACAGAGCATGGTCTGACTCAGACTGCTCTGCATTGTTGACTGCTGGCTGGGCCTGGCTACTAGTTACAACACAGGGGCGCGTCCCCTTTTACGCACGATTTTTGTATTGTAGATGCATGGAGCTCGTAGCTCCACGCATTCTACGTTGCAGCACACAATGTAGGAGACTGGCGGGGCGCTAGAGGGGTGGCCCCGCCAGTAAATATTCTGTGCACAAACAGTGCAACACCAGCCAGCCTCTTACTTTACATTGGGGCATAGGCTAGCAACAGGTATTTAGTGAATGTAATTGGCTGTTTGCCAGCCAATGACATTCATGAGTGTGGGTGGGGTTGGGTGATGGGCGCCGGCGTGTTGGTAATGTAGATGTTGCCACCTTCTAGAACTTCTCAGTCAGTCTACTTGAGAAGTGTTTCAGGAAGCTGCCCAGCCATGGCGCAGAACAGGACAGCAGAGAGAGAGGGCCCACTTCAATTGCAGTGCATCAGTAAGTAAAAGGATGTCGGAACCTTCAATTGGTCCCCAGGTCAGCAGGACCTGCGGAATACAGGAGGGTCATGGAGGGCCTAGTCAGTGTCAATGTCAACGCCGTAGTAGTAGGTAGACCGTTGACATCGACTGGCTGAGGGCCCAGGGAAGAGCACAGACAGACTGGCACAGATTGATCCATGCCTGTGCAAAGCGCCTCCGTGCCCTGTGCAATTGGGAGGAATGCATGCAGATTTCGGTTTAATAGGAAGCAGTTGCTCAGAGTATAGACACACACTGCAGAGCAGCACATGTACACCTTCGCTCTTACATTTGGCTGGCTCAGATGCTAAATACAAACCTGAATTTTAACCATCAGGTCCTCTGGCATGTAAAACCACTCAAACCATTTTCAAACCTGTCCGCAATCCAGAAAATGCCATTTTGCAGAGTATTCCTTGCAAATAGACAAGGACTGTGGCCAAACCCCTCATCGCAGACAGCATGTGTGTAGTTCCACTTGCACTCAAGCCATATTTTCGATGCATGACATGTGCCGGGCGTTGCATCAGGCGGCCTTCCCCGTTCTGCACCAGCTGTGTCAGATCAGATGCAAGCGTGTTGTGCACCCGGGACAAGGAGATCTGGTCCCTGTTGCACCTTCAGTTCTTTGCAGTACGCCCAGAGCAGACGGGAGTGCGTGCATTGACACCAGAAAAGGGAATTTAGGCAGCCGCACACACGCACACACTTACTGCACAAAGCATGCACGCGCAAACTACCTTGCAAACTCTGCCCTTACTCATTTTAGATGCCTTAAATGTTGCCCTCGTGGAGGGAACACCAATGCACAAAACAGGGTGAGGGTGGTGATGCTTAAAAACTGATGCAGACTGCCTCACCTTGGGGTGACCTTTAAATAAAGGCTTGCACCTCGCATATAGGGGGTGAATCTCGTCCCATGATAGTCATGCAATATAAACAAAAAAAAAATGGGCGCACAGGCTTTAAGTCCCACCAACATGGTAAAGTCACGGAAGAGAAAGACACTATTATAGCAACAGTTACAAATATATAGAGCCCAGATGCTACGAATGTAGTCGAAATCCTGCGAGGAAAAAAAGGGAGCTCTAAAGATACACCCGGGCTCAGATGTTCATGGAAACCTGGAACTATCCCGACATGTTTTCTATAGCGCTACAACCCCATCACAAATGGTGGGAGGCAGTATACAAAAATAAAATAGGTGATGGGTGAAGGGAGAAAAAAGGGGTTCCGTGCTACTGATTTTGGTGAACAAAAGAGCCATAGTGATCGAATACGCCTGTTCTCGGATAATGTCCTGTGATGGCTGCGTGGAGGAGCTAGCTTGACAGGAAATGCAGAATCTGTTTATATTATGCCAGCCTCCGGCCCTTTAATGACTGTATATGGAGGCAAGGAAGCCATAAGCTTGGGCGTGTTATTCTAATTGGTGAGGATTGTTAGAGGAAAATACTGCAGATACTGCATAGTGAGTGACAGCTATGGTGGTACTCATTCGTGTACAATGACGGTGCAACGTGGGTTGCACACACACTCACATATCGCTGCACAGTGAGGGATATGGTGTGGGGGGTAATGCAGCCAGAAGTATTCCTGCACAGCGTTGCTACTTGCTAGAAAGGGTAGACAGGTGCAGTAGTGGGTAGACCGGCCACCCTGGGATTGGGAGTAAATGCCCTGGTATTTTTTATTCTGCTTTGCATAGTGGCAGAGTAGTCCTTAATAGTAGAAGTAGACTAGGTACACCAGCAGAATCACTGCACAATGAGAATGGAGAGGCTGAGCACATGCGTGAAGTTGCGCAGTGATCGTGAGGTACACGTAGGGACTGCACTGAGTAGAGACATTCAACCGATGAGTTTGTAGAACGTGCTTGCATACGTGTTCTTTTACAATCAATCGGGCAGTTTGGTACACAAAGGAAAAATACTGTTCAGTCCGAATAGTGAGTGCCTGCAGAATTTCAGCAAAGGGAGAGGGGATACAGTGAGGTTTTCCTGCACAGGCATTGCGTGGGGAGAGGTATTCCTGCACAGCCATGGCGCAGCGAACAAGGCTCACACCAAATGTTAATGAATGGTAACACTGGATACTTTTATTTGGGCAGCGACATGGGTGGGGGGCACAGGATCAAACAATGCTTATTGCAACTGCCCACTGCTGTCATATTGCACATGTTTAATGGCTTGGTAAAATCAAGCACTGGCAACCCCAACAGTTTGAGCTTTTGCGTAGGCATGGGAAAGGCTCTAGCCAGGCACAGCCGTAGAATGACCTGCCTATTGATTGTCGCAGTTGCAAAATGGTACGAGTACCTTGGTATATATTAGCAGTGCCTGGCAAATGCCTAATACTTATACATGAGCCGAAACTGTTGGCTTTGCCAATGCCTGGTTTTAACAGGACTTTGGTAAAGGACACGCACAGCACTTACAAATCAAGCGGCTGAAAATGATCTAGTTAAGAAATGTGTATTGCACCAGAAGCGGGTTGCCAACTCCATTTAATTCATTAACTCTCAGAAGACTGCTTTGAAAAAGCACTGCTGGCATGCACTTTTTTGCGCAAAGTTTGATGGTAAGACTTGATTAAAGCAAGCTCAAAGAGTTCCCATGAGGAGGTGTTTTGGGCAGGGAGGAGCAGGACTCGGAACTGTGTGGGAATGGCCATAATGATCAGCAGGCAATGGGTGGGCAAATAACCAAACAACACCTACAAGCTTTGTGACCCTCCTCATATGCCATTTCCACCTATATGTGCTCTAATGCAAATTTTTCGGCTTATAGGTGTAATAGCCCACCTTAAAAAGGTGCCATCAGAGGAGGACAGTGTCAGACATTCACTGAACTAATTCCTGTAACTATACATGTTTTCGAGCTGTAAAGCATTGACCATGGTTCACGCAATGACATTCCTCTTTATGATTATTAATACGTGAGATGTGTCAGTGAAACTGCTGTTGCACATACACACAGCACTGTTATATTCTTTAACCAGCCTTAGTCAGAATCAGGTTGTTCTGATAAGCACCATTTTTTTTAAACTGCATCAGGTGTGAAGATTCTGATAAATTACATGCTAATATTTTAGCTTAGTTTCTCCCCTTTCATAAAATGCCTAAAATCCCACCTTAGTAAGAGGATGAACACATATGAATGCCAGGAACAGCATGACAAGATAGTATTTTTCCATCATTACTGGCTATCTATATATTGAATTTCATTATGCATACACCATAGTACCAGCTATTCTCAATACATGCTACTGTAAAATACACCATCACACTTGCACACGTAAGAATAATGTACCACCATTAGTATGTAAAACCTAATGCTATGTATGTCTTATTGCGGTGGGTTTGGACAGCAAATTGCACATTTTGGAGGCTATTTTTCAAACATTTTCAATGGAGGAGAACCCCCTGGACCCTCTTGGGTGGTACTGGCTCATGCGCCGCGCACGCTCGCTCCCAAATTACCCCTGTGACATTTACGCCCCACCAGCTTTCAAATTCACCAGCCGCCACTGATTGATCAATATTCTCCGTTGCCCACCCTATACCACTCATGATGGGCCAGCCTTCAGGTATCTTATCATATTCCTTATGTATTTTCGGAAGAAAGTACATGGTTGGTATTCTTGGTTCATTTATTACCAAAAAGCTTCTTTCTTCATCTGTTATTAGTCCTTTTTTGTGCCAATTTAAGATAGCTTGTTCCAGTTGGTTCACAATGGTTTTTTTTCGGTGATAGGTAGTTGTTCATAACATCCAGGGGTTTCTAAGTGTCTTCTTGCCATTTCCAAGTAGTCTGGTCTGTCCATAATGACAATGTTCCCCCCGTTATCCGCCTCTGTGATTACAATAGATAGATTTGATGATAAGTCTTCTAGGGCCTTGTATTCCTCTACAGAGAGGTTGTATGTCATTTTTCTTTGTTTGGTCCCTTTTTTGAGTTTATAAAAATCTTCCGTGACGGCTTGGTAAAATATGTCAATCACATTGTCTGGTGGTAGTTGTGGTACACATTTTGACACAGGTTTTAATTCTTTAATGGGCAAAGTGTCAATAGGAATATCCAATTCTTGTAATACTTGTGATCTGTCAAAGTCTTTTGGCTCTTCAATTGATCTTACTAAATGTATTTCTTCAATTTCTTTGTTCGTCAATTAGCTTTGTTCAACCTTTATGGCCTGCTGGTACTGCCCTGGTGCTTTAGTTGCAAAAAAAATGTCAGTTTTAATTTGCGTACAAATTTGAAGAGATCCACATGTATATCTATATCATTTAATCCAGTGGTTGGTGCGAACGAGAATCCTTTATTTAATAGATGAGTTTCAGTTTGTGTCAATATTTTCTGAGACAGGTTAATAATGAGGTCCTTATTTACTTCTTTCTGTTGAATTCGTACTGGGTCTGGTGAATCTTCTGTTGGTGGTTTCTTGTGGTTCTTGATTTGTGGGGTCTTGAACCCCCACTCCTTCCTCTCCTCCTTGCGTAGTATTGGTGGGTGTCGTACATATCTGAAAACGGACCTGCTTGGGAGGTATGTTCCTATTGCAGTTTTTGTATCTTTTTATTTGATTAATATATCCCGAATAGTTGGTTTCTTTCACCACTTCCTTGTTGCTTCCGTTGCCGGTGGAGGTTGTCTCACTTTCGGAGTCTTCATCAGAACTTGCTGAAGATGTGTTGGGTGTACTTGTTTTAGAACCTGATTTTGGGTATTGGT
The DNA here is from genome assembly GCF_040938575.1 of Ambystoma mexicanum. Taxonomy (NCBI): domain Eukaryota; kingdom Metazoa; phylum Chordata; class Amphibia; order Caudata; family Ambystomatidae; genus Ambystoma; species Ambystoma mexicanum. The sequence continues at coordinate 994,713,643 of NC_090926.1, read as the reverse complement.
TGTATTTCGTTTGAAAGGTGTATACTCGATCTTCAGTGTAATCTCTTTCATCTGTATAATGTTTCCGCAATTTTCTAAGTTTTATTTCGTCCTGATAGTTCTTTAAAATGTCATTCATTCATTCATGGTGTTGTAATTTTTCTCTTTTGTTTTTCTCAAAGATTTCTTTTCTTTAATTTCCTGTTTGGTCTTTTCTATGAACTCGATTGTTCTTTTGTGTTCTGAACCATTTGTGAGATATTAAAAAGAATATAATTTAATTTTGAAGGGATCAAACCCATCGACTGTTTGAAAACTCACCTGAATCTCCCTAATAGGGAACAGGAATCTCTTAAGGTAACCACATTTGATCCATATGATTTGAGATTAGTGAATTAATGGGTTGACACAAATATAACCCATATTCCAATACCCTAAAACTAACTCTGTTTATATCTTTTTGTCTCTTTATTATTTTATTTTATTTCTTCTACACTGATGTTTATTGTTTCTTCTTTGTCTAACCCCTCTGCATTTCAAAAACCGTTTTTTCTAATATGTCGTACACATTGGTCCATGTTTAATGTTATGTTGTCAATGAATATAATTGAAAATAATTTTCTTTTTTCCGAACCCTTAAATCCACCCCTTTCCCCCACCCCCTTTTCTCTGTGACATGATATCTAAAACGAATTTCTGTTTTGTTTTGAAACAACCCGATTATAAAAATGTGCAATCCAAACAATGTTTTTGTAACTATGGTTTTGTGAATTTGATAACAAAATAGTGACAACAATGCCCTGATTTGAGAAAGGCTGGTTCTTAAGCCGAAACACGTGTCATATGGCAAGGGCAATCATTTAAATAAAACCAACAACTGGTTTTTCAACTACTAATTTGGCGCAGTCTCATTTCTGAGTAATCTTCATACTGTTTACCTATTTATCACCCTGAAATTATTCGGCTTCGGGTAAATATTTATCAGATGGGTGAGCCCATTGTATGTAGATCCCTCTGTCAATGTCCTCAGAAATGGCTTTATTTCAAGAGAGTTCAACCTCTGATGGGCCACCAAACAGTGATGCCCCCTCTCACCTTTACAATTCATCATTGCAATAGAGCCACTGGCTATCATGTTGAGATCAAATGGAGACATCAAGGGAGCTGGCTTTGGTGGAGATTCAGAAAAGATCTGGCTGTATGCCGATGACCCCATACAAATATTATTATCCCCTTTTCTAAGGGATATTTGGTTATAAGTTTAATTGGAGTAAATCCGACCAGTCTCCTTCTGTATTAAAAAATTATTTGACCAATGGAATTTCACGTGGTGTACCACCCAGATGAAATACCTGGGTATGTGGCTAGCTCCTACTCTTAAGGATATGATGCAGATCAGCTTTGCATCCCTGTTACCTAAAATCACCTCGGACCTGACAAGATGGTCTCACCTGAAACTGTCCTTATGGGGGCAAGGTCAACACTAACAAAATGAACATTGCACCCTGGATCAACTCTATTTTGTCAATGCTTCCTCTCAAATCCCGAGTGGCCTTTTTAAAGATTTAGATGTTCTGCTACAACACATCCTCTGGGACAGCAAATCTCCTGGTTCGGCTCATTCAAAGTTACAGCTGCCAACTTTGTTAGGGGGAATGAATATCCCCTATTAAAAACTAAAAAGAAAACACTTGGCTTTCTCTGTAAGACACATATATAGAATGATGAAGCCAGATGCAGATGTTTGGTCACAGACTGAATCTGGCAAAGTCTCACCTTTGGAACTTGGTTCAATAAGAACCACCAGTGCTGGAAGATTATCTGAGAAGAACCCTCTCACAGAATTCATAAGAGACAGTTGGAGTGCTATATCAAACACACTCGGAGCTGACCCTTTTGTCTTCCCCTGATGCGTCAATACGGCAGAACCCCAAAATCAGTCTTCAAGATCATAGTCTGTTCTAGCCGAGCTGGTACCTGGGTGGGATTCGCTACATTAGGGACCTGCTTGAGAATGAGGAATGGATTCCCTATGGTCAGTTCTGTTAACAACACAACTTGATTGGCTGCACTTACTCAAAATACTGAAAACTAAGAAACATGTTGAGTGTAACTTTGGAGAATGCGTCTGGTTTGGTGTCTAGTAATGATGTGTGGCTGAAAAATGGAAACTGCATGCTTCTACTGGAATTTGGCATCGGCATCAGGGGAAAACACAGACATCTTGCAGCTATGGACCCAAGAACTTGAAGAAAAATGTGAGACCTGACAGTTGATCAAGATGCTGCAATAACGTTCGATTTGTGTCATTGGATTGGGGCTGAAGAGCCAGCCAGATTAAGATTCTGCACCGTGTGTACTGGACACCTGATCTGATGTATAAGAGGAGTATGTCTGACAGTGATTGCTGCTGGAAATGCAAGACAGGTAGGTAAAGGGACATTGGCCCATATGATCTGGTTGTGTTCCACGACAAAGCGATTCTGGACAGAGGTATCAGACAGAATTCATCTAATTCTAGAAACCAACATTTCAATGATGGCTTCTGTCTTCATCATGGGTGATGACAAACTGGTGCGCGGCCTGTCAGCATGGAATAAAGCCTGGCTGTTCAGAGGCTGCATGATGGCAAAGAAGATCATTCTGCGTGCGTGGCAAACAGCTCATCACATTGACAGAGAATTGGATCCAAGACATGTTGACTCTCTCCACTTTTAAAAGGATCATATACACATGTGAGGATGACCGTGATGCAATTAAGACAATCGGGGGTCCCTTCCTTGAGACACATGGCTAATTTGTTTACTGTCAACTACAACAAGTTATATTAATGGTGCCCTCTCTTTTATGCCCTCTTTATATTAAACTGTAAAATGCTGGTATGCTGATTGTCATTATTATATGCCTCCCTCCTTTGTAGAGCCTTGCCTGGATGGACAGACTATTTGTTTTCTCTCTCCCTCTGTCCTTCTCTTCTAAGGATGTATAGCATTTGTCAATGCAATGCATATTGCTCTGATTTCTTTTTTTGATACGTAAGATGGATATTGCCACTTTTTGCAAATTTTGGCCCCTCTATGCTCTTGGAAAAACATCAGAATCATCGTCAGACCTATTTGCTGTTATCTACACTGTTAATTGTATTATATGCACTTACTCTGCCTGGAAGACTGGTTATCATTCAGAAACTCAAGGACCCTGAATGACCTGTTTTTTCTCCCCTGTTCCCTCCCTCCTTGAGCGCCTTGAAACACGTGCCTTGTTTAGAGGCGCTTTATAAATGAACATCACCAATTACCAATAAAAACTTGGAAGTGAAAAACATTTCCAGAGCCACCGCTTCCACAGTATCCTTCCCCTCCACCCGCCGCTGGATGAAAGAGGCATACAAGTAATCATCTTTATTCTCCACATACTTTTAGTTAAGTGGAGACACACAACTATTCTTCAGCGTGCACCGAGTGACCAAACAGGGCAAATAACCCCAAATGCGACCTCTAAGTGATCTGGCCAGGAGATATGTGAAGGTGACGAACGGGGAGCGAAGAGAATGGAGGAGGCACCCCGATAACCGGGGCAGGGGCCTTCATCCTTTCCGCTCTCTTGTCCCTCCCCCCACAGGGGCAGGGGAGAGGGCGGCAAGGACAACAAAGGAAAGGGCGCCAAAAGCCCTCCGAAGCCCACGAAGGGCAACAAAAGAAGGGGAGGAGCTTGGGCTACATAAGCGGCGGGCGCCCGGCACAAGAGCACTTGCAGCTCTTCCAGCAGCCGGGTGCCCGCCAAAATCGGAGGAAAGCCAGTGCGGGCCTTTGTGGGATGGTGTTGGCAACAAGGAAGGTCCAGATCGTGGGTAGTCTGTCACCTGGCAGCGGTTGCACATTTCTATAAATTGGGGGGCAGGCCCGACCCCACCAAAGAGCATTACATTGTCATGGCAATGAGGGGTTGGGCCAAACAGGTGACATGTAAACCCGACGAGAGATGGCCCATAGATGTGGGCAAATTGCGCGAAATGATCAGGAGCTTAACGGTGGTGTGTAGGGACGATTATGAAAATGCATTGTTCTCAGCAGCCTTCGCACTGGCATTTTTTGGGGCTTTTAGGGTAAGCGAGTTGGTGCCAGCCAACAAGAAGGGTAAAGGTTTAAGTTTCCTTAGGAGCTGTGACATAGGGGTACAAGGAGAGCGGTTATACATATTTCTGAGGAGATCCAAGACCGATCAGACAGGTAAAGGCAGAAGCATTATGTTGGGAGGTACCCAGGACAGCCCGGTTTGTCCAGTAGGATGCGTAAACAGGTATTTGAGTTGGAGGATTCCCACGGGGGAGGAGGATCCTTTTCTGGTACATACCGATGGGACAGCGTTAAGCCTTTTCCAATTTAGAAAGGTCATGGACATGGCACTGGTGGAGGAAAGGTTCTCGAAGGGGGTCTATGGGACGCATTCCTTCAGGATAGGGGCAGCCACATCAGCGGCAGGGATGGGCCTGGGAGCAGAGGCAATCAAACAGATTGGGGGCTGGAGGTCCGGTTGTTTTAATTGATACGTCAGGCCTGAAAAAATGTAAGATTAACGGTTCCTCCCTCCTATCTCCTCGCAGTAGCATCGATGAAGGGAAGGCGACGGTCCGCCTGGGTGGTGGGCCATTCGTTTGTATCAAGGGCCAGGGCAAGCTGGACAGCCAAGCAGGGGGAGTTGACCGCCGGGGAATACCGGGTGCAATGGCATGGAGAGCCGGGTATGAAATGGGCACAGCTGCAGGGGCACGTGCGCAGACTCCTGAGGGAACATCGGAGGCCCGATGTTTTGGTGGTGCACCTCGGTGGCAATGACTTGGCTGGTCTGGGGAGGGGGATCTTGCTCAGGGAAATGATGTCTTCGTTACAGGAGTTATCGGCAGAATTGGGGGAGACCGAAATCGTGTGGTCAGAAATCATCTCGAGGCACGAATGGAGGGGCGCTGGGAGTCAGGCGGCTGTGGAGAATTCAAGGAGGAAGTTGAATTGGGCTATGGCTAAGTTTTGCAGAGGAAGGGGCTTTCAGCATATCAGACATGGTTTGATCAACCTCAAAAACAAGGAGGACTACTTGTGGGACAGAGTTCATTTGTCGGAACAGGGAATGGATTTGTTTTTCTGGAACATCTGCACAAAATTGGTGGAAATGTAAGCAAGGAAAGGAGGGAGCCAAGGTGGGCGGTAACCCACCTTTGGCGTGGCGGGTTGTGGCAACCTATGATAAGACAAAGACTCTGAATGAGCCATTGCTAAACCGGAAGGGGCTTTGCCCATTCTAGACAGTGCCTCTTGGGAGCCTAAACGGCAGGGGTGTCTGGCGGTAGCAATTGGGGCTCAAAACTTCCCCCAACAAACGGCGCTCCCCCAGTCCGCAAAGACCTGCAGGGGCAGGCGGTTCTCAGACTCGAAGGCATTGGGGGAGTTGTGCCTGCAATGGACATGGAGGTAAAGGGGGAAGCAGGACGAGGAGCAGTCGCCACACTTTTGGAGCTATTTTTAATACCTGTTTGCAGTGGTTGTGTATATGTAAAAATAAATCTGCGGCCTTGTTATGCCAAACTAAAGGAAATGTCTCATGCAGCACCTTACTGGAGGGGAAAGGAAAGGGGCCTGCAAAATGAGAAATGTTTGATACAAGTGGCATAGCTAATGGACAAATGCCCAGGTTATGAAGGTGACGAACGGGGAGCGAAGAGAATGGAGGAGGCACCCCGATAACCGGGGCAGGGGCCTTCCTCCTTTCCGCTCTCTCGTCCCTCCCCCCACAGGGGCAGGGGAGAGGGTGGCAAGGACAACAAAGGAAAGGGCTCCAAAAGCCCTTGGAAGCCCGCGAAGGGCAACAAAAGAAGGGGGAGGAGCTTGGGCTACATAAGCGGCGGGCGCCCGGTACAAGAGCACTTGCAGCTCTTCCAGCAGCCGGGCGCCCGCCAAAATCGGAGGATTTCGTTTTCCCACCCTCCCACCCTACAGTTATGGTGGAACCTGGACGTCGTTATCGCAGGATGACCAGGCGGGTTGTGGCAACCTATGATAAGACAAAGACTCCGAATGAGCCATTGCTAAACCGGAAGGAGCTTCGCCCATTCTAGACAGCGCCTCCTGGGAGCCTAAACGGCGGGGGTGTCTGGCGGTAGCAATTGGGGCTCAAAACTTCCCCCCAACAAACAGCGCTCCCCCAGTCCGTAAAGACCTGCAGGGGCAGGCGGTTCTCAGACTCGAAGGCCTTGGGGGAGTTATGCCTGCAATGGACATGGAGGTAAAGGGGGAAGCAGGACGAGGAGCAGTCGCCACACTTTTGGAGCTATTTTTAATACCTGTTTGCAGTGGTTGTGTATATGTAAAAATAAATCTGCGGCCTTGTTATGCCAAACTAAAGGAAATGTCTCATGCAGCACCTTACTGGAGGGGAAAGGAAAGGGGCCAGCAAAATGAGAAATGATTGATACAAGTGGCATAGCTAATGGACAAATGCCCAGGTTATGAGACTCTCGATAGGCCGCAGCACCATGGGCTCTTTTGCGGGGTTGCCCTGGCTTCCGGGCCCTGTTACCCTCTCTCCCATGCACGCCACCTTCCTTCCATCTCTCTGTTCCTATTCTGCGAAATCGAAAAAGCCTTGACGCGATTTCCTCATTTGCGTGTAAACCTCGCTTTGCTCGCATCGGCAATTTGCATATGTAAATTAACTGAGTTTGCAATCCAGTCCTTTCTCATTCCACTTGTAAAGGGTTACTTTCAGTTTGAGCACACACAGATAAGGGACACATGCTGGAAAAGTGGCGCACATGAAGAGTGTGTTCTGCACACGCAGAGAAGGCTACATACAGTACAAACATTGTCTGTGTTTACATTGCACGTCCATTGTGTGCATGTACAATATGTAGGATCAAGTCCTCAAGATCATGTGTGCTCACAGACAAAATGTGCCCCCATGCAACAACAAACATGAGGTTATAGAAGGAAACATGAGGTTATAGCAGGTCACATAAAGACGTGGACGCCCATTTAGACCGGCTGGGCGCCCAGTGTGGCAGAAAAGAAGAGGAAACAGCACTACTGCCACCCGCGCTGTACAAGCGACAGTGTCAGAAAAGTGATTTATGAAACTTTCAGAAAATTAAAAGTGTCCGGAAAGCAACTGAAAAGCCAGCAATTCTGCCTCTTCCACGGTAAAATACGTCTGTACAATGAGTAAAGGTGCTGTGTGTAAGGTTTTCGAAAAATGATAAGTGTGGGCAGTGAGTCAGTGAAATCATGTTTCTAAAGTCGATCACAGACTCGACAGTCTCGTGGCACTAATCACCAGATCATGTGGAGCCGAAAGCGAAAGACTTGCTTACGTTGAACTTATGGCAGCAGGTGGGTTTTTTTTTTTACTGTGAGATCCCACCAGCGACAGCGAGATGGGAGGGCGGGGCGGCGGGGGGTTAGTGCAAGGGTTAGCAGGCAGGATGTTGTCTCAGATGTTTAAGCATGAACTCCTGGAAAATAAGTTAAGAGAGGGGCGTGTCCTATAATGTTTGCTGGTAAAGTATAAAATGTGCACACCTTTCAAACCTAAAACGCTGTACTTTAATAGAATACAATTATGTGGGTCTCACGCCGCTGGTCCTAACGACCCGGGTTCGATTCTAGGCTCCAGCACTGTTTAAGCCGTCCAAACACACTAAACCAAATAAAGGCTTCAAATGGATTTTTCAGGATCCAAGGGAGACATTTTTTGTTCCAGCCCCCAGATCCAAGAAAATCTGGTCCAATTCCAACAAGTCCTTGAGATGAAGGTCCCATAGGTTTGAGGCTGAGATGTAAAAAAAAGTCTACCGCCCACGGTTTTTGGGGTTCGATGTAGAGAATGCAAGGACATTTTTACCTCTGCTAATACCTGACTGTTACCGCATTCAGAGTCATGCAGACCTTTTAGTTAGAAGCCATTTTGGACTCCAGTAGGACTACAATGGGGAAATGCAGTAAAGGGTTAGAAATTAAGATTGGATAAACAGAATCTAAAGGTTCCTGGGTATCCGGCATTAACCAGTGAGCATGAGCTACCACTGGGGCATGAGGTGCTAGTACATAGCGTTATGACAATCTAACTTCCACATAAGATGCAAACTGAACATTTTCTCCATTATTTATGAGCCATTATGCATTAAATGTCGTATAGGTGTGTTCCAGTGCTCATTTATAGATTGCCCCAAATGCAAAAAGCTGATGTCCACATAGCTATGTTTGTTCTGCATCAGTTGGCCTGGAAAGCCAAAAGAAGCGCCTGGAAGCTGTTGGTGCAAAGCCAAATAGGCTCTTCTAGGCTACAAGTAGGAGCTAAGAAGCTCCTAGCTCCCCTCAGTTTCGGACCCTGAAATATTGCCGCTTTCAGTAATACTGTATAGAGTAATATTGCAAGCAGTAATGGTCTAGAGTGAATCACATTTACTCCATGCTTAATCAGGTGGCTTCAATGAGTTTCAGTTCTGAGACTCTTCAGCTGGTGCTGCAGTAAAAGTGGGGGTCATCCAGTTAATGGCACTTTTTTACAGCGTGGCAGCAAACTGAGGGAGTCCCTGAATTGTTTAGGCAGCAGGTCAGGTTGTGGTAGAGTACTTGGTGTAAAAGACTCAGGACCTTAAATTTAGATTTGCCAATTACAACTGCGAGACTGTCTAGCAGAAAGGCAAGAGCTTTGTGGGGTCGGGAGCGGTGGGGGGAGGGGCTGCTTAAAGCGCATTGGCGTAAGCCAATTAGAGCACTCATCACTATAGATCAGATTTCTGTCGGTATGTAGTTGAGAGATGGAAGAAGCTGGAAAAGCTGTCAGAAAGTGACTTATGGAAAACTGTTTCCCATGGAATCGAAAATGACTCCCAAGACTCCTGACAGGTTGGGTAGTGAGACTGTCATGGGTGAAAACAGGGGGGAGCTGGGTAAGGTTGGGGAAGGCAAAGATCCACCCAGCAGCAAAAGCTCGGTTTTGTCTTCATTCATTCAGCTGTAGGTGGCTGACTGGCATACAGGCATACAGGATGTCATGTTCTCTAGAATAGCATCCAGGTCATCCCATTGTCCAAGTTTCCCAGGGAGGTGGACAAAGTTTTGGGAGCATCGGCTTAGGAGCGATAATGGATATTTTACTGATTCTACTGGGTGTCAAGGGAAAAAGGTGCCGTAGGTACAAATTAAATGAAAGGGGCAAAGGGAGGAGCACATGTTAAACTGGAGGTCTTCGACAGGATCAAATTGAATATGGTGCAACCCACTGACTAAGTTGATTAGTTATACATAGGATGCCCATGGGCTTCCTTCCTGCTATGAAACATTCCAAAGATATCCTCTGATTTCATATGTGCGAAGTTTTCTTTTCTGAATACTGTATTAATTCATTCATGCCCTAAACATCTCTAGTGCTTTCTTATGTATTGCCTTTCATGCCCAACTCATGTTCCACTGTGTAGACAGCTTTCTCAAGGGGAATCTTTACAATGCTAAGAAATAACAGACAAAAAAAGAAACATTCGCTTAATGATTGGAACATTGGTATGCTACCTGCTACATGGTGCATACAAAGTGATTAGCACCCATATTGTGAAACTGCCTTTTTACAATTGTAACTGTGTTATGCCATGAGCATAAGTCATTTGTATTGCAGGGACCTTCATTTTTATATATAGCCATGACCTTCAGAATTCCTTTGAAATGAACAGTAGATTAGACACATGTCACTTTAAGCAGGGCTTCCAGAAGCACCAATGTGGATTTGGTTACAAACCCCTTTACTGCGATAACAACCTTGAAGAAAGACTGATCAAAGAGCCAGAATCAAAGCTGTGGGCAGGGCAAAGGCAGCAAAGACTTTCCTTATGCCTGTTTTCTGCACAGGCACATATCCTTATGATTTTTAAACTGCGAGTAGAGTAGGTTCGGAAGGCACTCTTCAATGGACTCCACCCCAGAAGGAACACAGAGTAAACTTGAAACTTGTGTGAAAACCAGGAATGTAGACGCTCCCAAGTTGCACAATAGTAAAGTACTTCTCTGTAACTTTCACAAGATGTCAAAGTTGAAGGTGTAGGTTGAAATGTTCTTAAAGAAAACGTCGAGTAACGTGGGAACTTTGGCAGGGACGCCCAGTACTGAACCTGCAGTAAAGAATCTGGAGATGGCCTCCAGCAGGGTAACTATAGGAGGCACTGCCTATTGGCTGAGGGGTAAATGACCTAAAACAACACTGAGAGGACACTAAGGGGGTAATTCATAGAATTCAGCGCACAAGTGGCGCACGCGGCTGGCGCACAGTGTGCATGTGCGAATCCCTGCGCCAGCCGCGTGCGCTAAAATCCATTTCCACGCACAGCGTATTCATGGATTCCAGCCACCAAAACCAGCCGTGGCGCACAGTGGTGCAGCGACCCTGCAGCAGCGCCAGTTACGCCCCCAAGAACGCCTCTCACGCAGGGAAAAGCCATGAAAATCCCCAATCCAGCGCAAAGGGCTGCGCTAACCCTGTACCAGCACGGCAAGTGGGCTACGTGTATCACTGGGGTGCGCGGGAAGTTCCACACGCGATTGGCCCCGTGCGAGCAGGGTACGCGTATTTCAGGGGTGCGCGGGAAGTTCCACACGTGATTTCCGCAGGGTACATGTATTTCAAGGGTGCACGGGAAGTTCCACACGCGATTTCAGCAGGGTACGGGTATTTCAGGGGTGTGCGGGAAGTTCCACATGCGATTTCATCAGGGTACGTGTATTTCGGGGTGCGGGGGAAGTTTCACACACGACATCAGCACGGTACGTGTATTCCAAGGGTGCGCGGGAAGTTCCACACGCGATTTCCACAGGGTATGTGTATTTCAGGGGTGCGCGGGAAGTTCCACACGCGATTTCAGCAGGGTACGTGTATTTCAGGGGTGCGCGGGAAGTTCCACACGCGATTTCATCAGGGTATGTGTATTTCGGGGAGTGGGGGAAGTTTCACACGCGACATCAGCAGGGTACGTGTATTTCAGGGGGGCGCAGGAAGTTCCACACGCGATTTCAGCAGGGTACGTGTATTTCAGTGGTGCGCGGGAAGTTCCACACGCAATTTCATCAGGGTACGTGTATTTCAGGGTGCGGGGGAAGTTTCACACGCAACATCAGCAGGGTACGTGTATTTCAGGGGTGCGCGGGAAGTTCCACACGTGATTTCAGCAGGGTACGTGTATTTCAGGGGTGCGCGGGAAGTTCCACACGCAATTCCATCAGGGTACGTGTATTACAGGGGTGCGCGGGAAGTTCCACACGCGATTTCAGCAGGGTACGTGTATTTCAGGGGTGCGCGGGAAGTTCCACACGCGATTTCATCAGGGTACGTGTATTTCAGGGTGCGAGGGAAGTTTCACATGCGACATCAGCAGGGTACGTGTATTTCAGGGGTGCGCGGGAAGTTCCACACGCGATTTCAGCAGGGTATGTGTATTTCAGGGGTGCGCGGGAAGTTCCACGCACGATTTCATCAGGGTACGTGTATTTCTGGGTGCGGGGGAAGTTTCACACGCAACATCAGCAGGGTACGTGTATTCCAGGGTTGCGCGGGAAGTTCCACACGCAATTCCATCAGGGTACGTGTATTACAGGGGTGCGCGGGAAGTTCCACACGCGATTTCATCAGGGTACATGTATTTCAGGGTGCGGGGTAAGTTTCACATGCAACATCAGCAGGGTACGTGTATTCCAGGGGTGCGCGGGAAGTTCCACACGCAATTCCATCAGGGTACGTGTATTACAGGGGTGCGCGGGGAGCACCACACGTGAATTGCACGTGTGGGTCCTCCAGGTGTTCCCTCTACACCCTCCACGGCCCCTGCAGGTGGCTCACACCACAGGGGCCTACCCTGCACATGTCCTGCAGGCACCCCATCCACCATGGCCATGCCCCCCAGCCAACCCACATGTCAACTTGCACTACTGCCCACCAAAGCATGTCCCCCTGCACCCCCAGCCACCAGGGGCACCCTCCACCAGGCCCCCACCCATGTCTCCCACCACCCCCACCCCCCAGCACTGTGGGGCACCTGCCAGCAGGCCCCCACCCATGTCTCCCACCACCCCCACCCCCCAGCAGTGCAGGGTCACCCTCCACCAGGCCCCCAACCATGTCTCCCACCCCCCCACCCCCCAGCACTGTGGGGCACCTGCCAGCAGGCCCCCACCCATGTCTCCCACCACCCCCACCCCCCAGCAGTGCAGGGTGACCCTCCACCAGGCCCCCACCCATGTCTCCCACCCCCCCACCCCCCCAGCAGTGCAGGGTCAACCTCCACCAGGCCCCCACCCATGTCTCCCACCACCCCCACCCCCCAGCACTGTGGTGTACCTGCCAGCAGGCCCCCACCCATGTCTCCCACCACCCCACCCCCCAGCAGTGCAGGGTCACCCTCCACCAGGCCCCCACCCATGTCTCCCACCACCCCCACTCCCCAGCAGTGCAGGGCCACCCTCCCCCAGGCCCCCACCCATGTCTCCCACCCCCCCACCCCCCAGCACTGTGGGGCACCTGCCAGCAGGCCCCCACCCATGTCCAACTAATGTTCCCCACCACCCCCACCCCCCAGCACTGTGGGGCACCTGCCAGCAGGCCCCCACCCATGTCTCCCACCACCCCCACCCCCCAGCAGTGCAGGGTCACCCTCCACCAGGCCCCCACCCATGTCTCCCACCCACCCCCACCCCCCAGCACTGTGGGACACCTGCCAGCAGGCCCCCACCCATGTCCAACTCATGTTCCCCACCACCCCCACCCCCCAGCACTGTGGGGCACCTGCCAGCAGGCCCCCACCCATGACCAACTCATGTTCCCCACCACCCCCACACCCCAGCACTGTGGGGCACCTGCCAGCAGGCCCCACCCATGTCTCCCACCACCCCCACCCCCCAGCACTGTGGGGCACCTGCCAGCAGACCCCCACCCATGTCTCCTACCACCCCCACCCCCCAGCAGTGCAGGGTCACCCTCCACCAGGCCCCCACCCATGTCTCCCACCACCCCACCCCCCAGCAGTGCAGGGTCAAACTCCACCAGGCTCCCACCCATGTCCAACTCATGTTCCCCACCACCCCCACCCCCCAGCACTGTGGGGCACCTGCCAGCAGGCCCCCACCCATGTCCAACTCATGTTCCCCACCACCCCCACCCCCCAGCACTGTGGGGCACCTGCCAGCAGGCCCCCGCCCATTTCCAACTCATGTTCGCCACCACCCCCACCCCCCAGCACTGTGGGGCACCTGCCAGCAGGCCCCCACCCATGTCTCCCACCACCCCCACCCCCCAGCACCGTGGGGCACCTGCCAGCAGGCCCCACCCATGTCTCCCACCACCCCCACCCCCAGCAGTGCAGGGTCAACCTCCACCAGGCCCCCACCCATGTCTCCCACCACCCCCACCCCCCAGCACTGTGGTGCACCTGCCAGCAGGCCCCCACCCATGTCTCCCACCACCCCACCCCCCAGCAGTGCAGGGTCACCCTCCACCAAGCCCCCACCCATGTCTCCCACCACCCCCACCCCCCAGCAGTGCAGGGTCACCCTCCACCAGGCCCCCACCCATGTCTCCCGGCCCCCCCACCCCCCAGCACTGTGGGGCACCTGCCAGCAGGCCCCCACCCATGTCCAACTCATGTTCCCCACCACCCCCACCCCCCAGCACTGTGGGGCACCTGCTAGCAGGCCCCCACCCATGTCTCCCACCCCCCACCCCCCAGCAGTGCAGGGGCACCCTCCACCAGGCCCCCACCCATGTCTCCCACCCCACCCACCCCCCAGCAATGTGGGGCACCTGCCAGCAGGCCCCCACCCATGTCCAACTCATGTTCCCCACCACCCCCACCCCCAGCACTGTGGGGCACCTGCCAGCAGGCCCCCACCCATGTCCAACTCATGTTCCCCACCACCCTCACCCCCCAGCACTGTGGTGCACCTGCCAGCAGGCCCCCACCCATGTCTCCCACCACCCCCACCCCCCAGCAGTGCAGGGTCACCCTCCACCAGGCCCCCACTCATGTCTCCCACCACCCCCACCCCCCAGCAGTGCAGGGTCACCCTCCACCAGGCCCCCACCCATGTCTCCCACCCCCCAGCACTGTGGGGCACCTGCCAGCAGGCCCCCACCCATGTCCAACTCATGTTCCCCACCACCCCCACCCCCCAGCACTGTGGGGCACCTGCCAGCAGGCCCCCACCCATGTCCAACTCATGTTCCCCACCACCCCCACCCCCCAGCACTGTGGGGCACCTGCCAGCAGGCCCCCACCCATGTCTTCCACCACCCCCACCCCACAGCAGTGCAGGGGCAGCCTCCACCAGGCCCCCACTCATGTTCCCTATTACTCCCCCCCCGCAGTGCAGGGGCAGCCTCCACCAGGCCCCCACTCATGTCTACCACCACCCCCACCCCCCAGCAGTGCAGGGCCAGCCTCCACCAGGCCCCCACCCATGTCTCCCACCACCCCCATTCCACAGCCACCAGGGGCGGCCTCCACCAGGCCCCCACTCATGTCTCCCACCACCCCCACCCCCCAGCAGTGCAGGGGCACCCACCACCAGGCCCCCACCCATGTCTCCCACCACCCCCACCCCCAGCCACCAGGGGCAGCCTCCACGAGGCCCCCACCCATGTCTCCCAGCACCCCCACCCCCCAGCCACCAGGGGCAGCCTCCACCAGGCCCCCACCCATGTCTCCCAGCACCCCCACCCCCCAGCAGTGCAGGGGCACCCACCACCAGGCCCCCATCCATGTCTCCCACCACCCCCACCCGCAGCCACCTGGGGCAGCCTCCACCAGGCCCCCACCCATGTCTCCCAGCACCCCCACCCCCCAGCACTGTGGGGCACCTGCCAGCAGGCCCCCACCCATGTCCAACTCATGTTCCCCACCCCCCCCACCCCCCAGCACTGTGGGGCACCTGCCACCACGCCCCCACCCATGTCCAACTCATGTTCCCCACCCCCCCACCCCCCAGCACTGTGGGGCACCTGCCACCAGGCCCCCACCCATGTCTCCCACCACCCCCACCCCCCAGCAGTGCAGGGGCACCCACCACCAGGCCCCCACCCATGTCTCCCACCTCCCCCACCCCCAGCCACCAGGGGCAGCCTCCACCAGGCCCCCACCCATGTCTCCCAGCACCTCCACCCCCCAGCACTGTGGGGCACCTGCCAGCAGGCCCCCACCCATGTGCAACTCATGTTCCCCAGCCAACATGTCATCACAATCTAGATCCCTGGTCCCTATGGTCAGCCTCCAAATGCAAAACACCCACCCGAGTATTGCATCCACCCACACATAATTTGCAATTACATCACAGAACACCAATTGCAAGATCCGAAACAAACACATTTCCCTCACATACACCCAATGGGTGTCAGTGAATCTCAAAACACATATCATGAAATGCATGAAACCAATGAGATACCACACATTGAAGTTCACCAAAAATAATATGTATTAAAGGAAACATAAATAGAATAAAAAATGAAGTAACAGAAATGTGAATGTACAAAAATGAAAAGAAGCATGTCTGTTAAAAAAAGCAAAACCAAAAATAAAATTCCAAAGTAATGTTGTCCAAAGTCAATGTCCACAAAACAAAATCCAATGGGAAATAAAAAAGAAAGCCATTGCTCCATGGTTAAAAAAAAATACAATCCAACTGCGAACTATGTACATGGGAACAAGCCAGGGTCCATTATCCCAACAAAATAAAGGAAACCTATCGAACTACACTAACTAATAAAATAAACTATATACAAAAATGTGGCCAATGTCCAAAAGTTCCAAAATAAATCCCAAAAAAAAGGAAACCTAACACTACCTACATAACTATGTACAGGGGCAGCGGGCTAGTTTGACGGCTCACTTTTGGCATCATCGAACTCCTGCTCAATGTCCCGGAGGCGGTCCTCCTCCATGGCCCCGAGGGTCCGCAGGGCCGTCGACGTGTCCACCTCCAAACCGCTGCGGATTGCCTCGAGGCACTCGGCCTGCCTCAGGGCCCTCCGCATGGAGTTCTCCACCCTGACCATTGTGAGTCGTGCCTCTTCCGCCCGCTGCCGCTCCGCATCTATGGCGTGGCCCAACCGCTGCCACACGGAAGACACTCTCTGTCCTGGGTCCTCCTGCCCTCCGGCCAATGCCCTCCCCTCCGATGTTGAAGGCCCCGAGCCTTCATGGCTCCCACCACGTTGCTGCTGCTGCTGTGCCTCTGCCCGTGCACTGCCTCCTACTGCCTGCACATCCTCTGCCGGCTGGGGTGC
Source organism: Ambystoma mexicanum (assembly GCF_040938575.1). NCBI lineage: Eukaryota > Metazoa > Chordata > Amphibia > Caudata > Ambystomatidae > Ambystoma > Ambystoma mexicanum. The sequence continues at coordinate 994,697,359 of NC_090926.1, read as the reverse complement.
AGTCGTTGATGTGGCCACCCCTGCTGGACGTCCGACTCCCGACTGTGGCAGGGATGCCTCCTCTACCAGCCTGGCCGCACCGTCAGAGGCAGCTCCACAGGGCACCCAGGTGACTGATGGGTGGGAAGATGGCACGGAGGACGACTGGCGCGTAGGGGTTTCAGTTGAGGAGGGGGTCGTAGCAAGCCCCATCATACGGAGGAATCCGGCCTGGGTGACCTGTCCCAGCAGGCTGACGTGGTCAACGAGCCATTCGAGATGACATGCAGTCTCCCCATGAAAAGACTGCAGGTCACCTCGCATGGCCCGTTGACGCAACACCACACCAGTCAGGACAGGCTCAACCCGGACCCGGATAGCCACATCCGCAGGCAGAGGAAGGCCAGTTGTCGTTTGCTCACCCCCTGCCTGAAAACGGGTCTGGACGTAGGCATCCCTGCTGGTGCAAGATGATGCAGGGACAGGATCAGGGACAGGATTGCACACAGGCACCTCCGCGGCGGCCTGTGCTGCCTCCTGTCCCTGGTCCTGCACTGCACCACTAGCACCAGTGGGATCCCCACCTCCAGACCCCGTCTCTGTTGCTTGCACGGCCTCCTCCTCCACCAAACCCCCCACCAACCTGGATGACTCCGTGCCATCTTCCCCCGTTGGGCCCTGTGGGGTCCCAGCTGCCCCTTCTGCTGCCGAAGAGTCCAACTCCAACCTCCGCCTCTTGGACCTCCTCCCGGCAGCTGCGGCCTGGGACGCGGCACCAGACTCCTCACTCCCCGACGAGATGACAACATGGGAGGGGAGCCGGGCCTTGCGTCTCCGGCTGGCGGTGGGATCCCCGCTGCTGTGCTCCACAGCACCTTCTCCGCCCTCTTCATCAGTTGACGCTGCAGACAGGGAGAAATAAAACACAGGCATCAGGGCACTGTACAATGGACCCATACACACATGACAGTTGTACATGAGTGGCATTGGCAAACCTCAGACATGCCATCACAATCCCCAACACACATGTCATTTCAACTCGCACACATGAGCCATACCACAGCCATATCGCAACTGCCAGCACCATCCATACACATACAACAGCATGAGCAGGTAAAGGTGAGCCAGACATCACATGCAACACAGGAAGTGCACCACACATGTACACACACCACCACACTTGCATGCATGTGTACACCTCTGCCAAGTGTCGCAGTGTTCAGAGGGGCATCCATGTCACATCTGCCAATCTGGCTTCCACATACCGCTGTCACATGCATCCATGTTGCATCACTGTTGCACCCTTGTCAAATACACACAGATGCACATGTACACAGTGCTGATACATGCAGCTGAAAACAACATACATGCGTGACATCACGGACATGTCTACTTACATACACATTCATTCAAACATGTGTGCCCACACAACTGCATTTGGCATGCAAGCCTACACACACAAGCACCATCCATGTCTCACACATTCCAGCCCTTGCATGTGTTAGCCCCACGGCCCTGTACACCCCCACCCATACTCAACCCCATACAAACAGATGTGCAACCTGCACACTACTGAAAAATCACCACACGCACAGCTCACAATCAGGATGCATGTACACTTACCGCTCGACTCCAGACGGGTCTGCCTCTCAAGGACCTGGACATGGAGCGCTGGGGATATGCGTTCCAGGACCTTCATCTGTTCTTCCAACAAGTGGCCCCGGCGCCCCTTGGCATCTGCTGCCTTCAAGAGGCGCTGGGCCTTGTTCAGGGTCCTGGACCTGAAGTCCTCCCAGCGCTTCTTGACATGTTGGAAGTCGCGGACTGCCACCCCCTCCGCGTTGATGGCAGTCACGATGTCAGTCCAGATCCGAGTCCATCCTTCCTTGTCGGCGCGGGAACTTCCGAAGAGGGCATCATACTGCCCCAGGACTTACTCCACCAGGACACCAACTTCGGTGGCACTGAAGCTGGTGCCCCTCTGCCTCTCTGGCCGGGGGTTGTCAGTGGTCTCAGATGGTGTTTGCCCCAACATGACAACCCCAGAGGCAGAAGTGGGTGGGCAACTGGGTCCTGGGGCTGGGCTGTGGAGCGATGGAATCCCAGTCGGGAGTCTTCGGTTCCAGCAGGGGTGGTCACAGCAACAGCACCCCTGGCTGATGTGCAGGCAGCAAACGGCAGGGCACGTGGGCAGCAGGCAGTCAGGCAGCAGCAGATGGCAGGTGGGAGCGTGCTCGGGGCTCTGGGGGGCAGTAGTTCGGCCTTCTGGGCAGGAGCGTCGTCTTCCGTGTGCTTACGCGTGGCCAGCTTGATACAGAGTGATTTGGCACGTGAAAATTCGGCACGTCAGCGTGTAATTCGAGGAAAGGCCCTTAGCGCGTAAGCGCGTCTACACGCATACGCAATTTCATTGGACAGAAGGCCCCTGGAGCGCAAGCGCCCCTGTGACGTGACGCGCACAGGCGTGCACAGGCATTTCAGCGCACGTGAAAAACTGCACGTCCGCGTGTAATACGAGGAAAGGGCCCATGCGCGTAAGTGACGTGACGCGCGCGTGCATTTCCCTCAGCACGGGTTAAAGGTGAGCGGGCCCAGTAGTTCGCTGCACGTGCCTTTCGTGGAGACCGACGTGTGTTGCTGCCTCCTGTTGTTTCGCGCGCCATCACAACTTCACAGCTATCAAGGACGTATCTCTTCTTTTGGCGGCGGTATTGGCTACGTGTGTTTTTCTGCATCGCGCTAGTCAGACGGTGAGTCGCACACGCTCTTTTTCCCACTGCGGGTGCCCCTGTGTATCGCACCCATTTTCGATGTCATAGTAGCCTGCGTGTCCCACGTGTACGCGTTATTCGTGTTACTGGGTGCCACCGCGTACTGCGGGAGGTTGAATCCACGCACGTAGGCTGCAGGGTTGCGTGCACGGTTTTACTGCAGTTTTGGGGTGCCTGAGCGTTGCGTGACCCATCACCACATCACTGGGGTCACATACAGCCTTGCAGGTGCAGGGGGGCTGTCAACATCTTGCTTCCCACCCCCTTCACCCCAATTGCCCAGGTCAATTTTGGTGTACACCTCCCATTGGCTGTGTTATAAATGGGTAAACCCTACTTAACACAAAGTCTATCTCCACCAGTAGGGAAAATAATGTGTTTGTAACAAGGAGAAATGACAGGGAAAGTAACTAATTATTATGGACCTCAAAAAAACCTACCTAAACTTCATGATGTTCCGGCAACACAGTCTAGAAAAAATTGGACTGTATGCTGATGAAATATAAAAATAATGTCGATTTGTTACAAAATGTACCACAAATGGTTAAAACATCAATGGACCCACAAACACCAAACACAGTGGAAGAATATTAACAAATAACCTAATACCTAGACCTATCGTCTAAACAAACTTCTTACGTGATTGCACAAAACACAACAAGACTCAAAAATCCAACAATAAACATTCTACATGTGTTTAAAAAAAGAAATTCCCGACATGTTTCTGTTCATCAACGACTCAAACGGTTGAACATTCATCAGGGGAAAGCTTCTGTAAATATGCTGTAGACTGCTTCAACACTGTGCACAATGGGTCAGTTTTCACATCTCAAAAATGGATGTAATCTAAAATACAAAAATAAAGGGAAGTTATAGTAAGGGAGGGGTCTGTAGATACCAAATATACCTGCATACTTCAGAAGAAATACTGAGGCATGGAGTAATACGGGCAAGATAAACCAAATAAAATCTGCCCTTCTATTTGTTCTAACAATCAACTACGCAATTACCTTAACTGTATAATTGCTAGTACAGTGTGCCAATAATCAGAGCTACACGACACACCAATCGATGGGTGCATCTATTGTTTCAAAAAGCGCAAGTAAATTGCCGTAAAACTTGATCCGGGGCGCTGTAGAGTCAAGACAAAAGACAAAAACACACTCACCAAATGTACTAATTTAAGGGAGTATGGCCATCGAAACATCAAATGAAAAAACAAAGGCGAATCACCTCTATTACCTTTAGTCAAAAACCAGGTTAAATCCGGAGGTCGAATCTCAAGAAAAGGATCAACAACACTATTTCAATCCGATCTTCAAAGTGTTAATATCCACACTACCTAAAAAACAACAACAGAACAATTTTAGGCTAACGGTGTATCACTACATGTTCGACCGTACCGGTGTGACTCCAAACCCCGTACTACATGATCTTATAACTTAATAAAACAGAGCCAAAACACTGACTACATATAAAAGGCTTGTTAGTCTGCAGTACTCAACTCATTTTCCATAGTACCCGGAACTTCTACATTTCACCACTGAGTATATCTAAAGCTTACTATATATACACACAAACGTTTACTATACATAAATTTAATGTGACTTAAAACACGGGTACTACCGAAACCTACACAGAGTGACACGGCTTCACATCCAACTTACCCAATCAATTGGTAAGCGCTCCTCAATCCACTCGATCTACACACCTAGGTGTGGACTGACCGCAACCACTGGCCGGTAATTGACATGGAAAACAGACTGACCCTTTTATAAAATGGATCAACGATCATAGAAACAAGACTACCCGCACAACATGGCCGGTAAATGACATCAAAGCCGGAATGACCCCTGTAGTGAGTTGGAACAATGATCATAGAAAAAGGACTGCAACCCAAACATAAAGTAGCACAGGGTTTAAGGCAGGTAGGCTGTACTTAAAGGGGAAGCAGCCTCAAAAGCAAACGGTCCGTCTATGCCCCAAAAGGAGCATAGGAACGCCCATGGTACAAGTATGGAAACAGCCTACAGTATCCAACACACATAGTGATATTGTTCCTACACACTTATATTTACAACAAAACTGTTCTAATACCTCGAATCTTTTTGTACATTTTTCATTCATTAATAAAACATTTTTAGGACACAAACATGTAATTCAAGACATATCTTTCAACTTAAAGAAACATTATGTTGAAGAACCTTTTAGAGAGATAGATATTTTCTACAACGATTAACAATCAGTTTATACAATCTAAATTTGTTCATACTATATAGACATAATGGCATAGAAACATCAAACAAGCAGCTAATGATCGTTGCTTAGGATCACTATGTCTCAAATAAGACTCACACAGTGCCAATCAATTGCTTCATTTAAACCCACTACGTGGCTCTGTAGTTTGAAAATCATCTTTTGTTCAAAATTGAGCAACTTGCGATCAATCTCTTGTTTATTAATGCCACTTATTTTTTTCAAGATGAACCACCTGAAATCAGTATGAGAATGTCCTTTCTCCAAAAAATGTTTCACCAAAGGAGCTGTAATTACCTTATTTTTAATACAACTACGATGTTCAATCATTCTTATACGACACATTCTGTTTGTTTTGCCCACATACTGTAAACCACAAGGGCACCTGATCAAATAAACGACATTTTGGGTGTTACAATTCGTTAATTCATTGAAATTCCAAACAAGATCTGGCAATATCTGAAAACTCTTTTTCTCTTCTGTCTGTGCACACATACTACACTTCCCACATGGAAAATGACCTTTAACTTCAGGTAAACCCCACAAGGTGCTCACTCGTACTTGTTTCCCCTGAGTTTTAGTTATATCATTACGAACCAACATATTGCGTAGGCTCTGACTCTTTTTGAAAGCAACTAGGGGTGGTAAAACCTTCTTACCATGGTATGTTTTCTTCCAAGCTTTATTCACAATTGTTTTTATTTTATACGAGAGATTTGAATACGTGCTAACAAACACAGTACCAATCTCTCTTTTTTCTTTCAAAGTTTTTTCCAACAGAGCTTCCCGATTGTTGTTATAAGCCCTTTTTGAAGCCAATTTGATCACACGTGGGGGATATCCCTTGGCTACTAACTTTTGAGTCAAGATGTTAGCACTTTGCTATTTACATGTTTGTGTCCTAAAAATGTTTTATTAATGAATGAAAAATTTACAAAAAGATCCGAGGTATTAGAACAGTTTTGTTGTAAATATAAGTGTGTAGGAACAATATCACTATGTGTGTTGGATACTGTAGGCTGTTTCCATACTTGTACCATGGGCGTTCCTATGCTCCTTTTGGGGCATAGACGGACCGTTTGCTTTTGAGGCTGCTTCCCCTTTAAGTACAGCCTACCTGCCTTAAACCCTGTGCTACTTTATGTTTGGGTTGCAGTCCTTTTTCTATGATAATTGTTCCAACTCACTACAGGGGTCATTCCGGCTTTGATGTCATTTACCGGCCATGTTGTGCGGGTAGTCTTGTTTCTATGATCGTTGATCCATTTTATAAAAGGGTCAGTCTGTTTTCCATGTCAATTACCGGCCAGTGGTTGCGGTCAGTCCACACCTAGGTGTGTAGATCGAGTGGATTGAGGAGCGCTTACCAATTGATTGGGTAAGTTGGATGTGAAGCCGTGTCACTCTGTGTAGGTTTCGGTAGTACCCGTGTTTTAAGTCACATTAAATTTATGTATAGTAAACGTTTGTGTGTATATATAGTAAGCATTAGATATACTCAGTGGTGAAATGTAGAAGTTCCGGGTACTATGGAAAATGAGTTGAGTACTGCAGACTAACAAGCCTTTTATATGTAGTCAGTGTTTTGGCTCTGTTTTATTAAGTTATAAGATCATGTAGTACGGGGTTTGGAATCACATCGGTACGGTCGAACATGTAGTGATACACCGTTAGCCTAAAATTGTTCTGTTGTTGTTTTTTAGGTAGTGTGGATATTAACACTTTAAAGATCGGATTGAAATAGTGTTGTTGATCCTTTTCTTGAGATTCGACCTCCGGATTTAACCTGGTTTTTGACTAAAGGTAATAGAGGTGATTCGCCTTTGTTTTTTCATTTGATGTTTCGATGGCTATACTCCCTTAAATTAGTACATTTGGTGAGTGTGTTTTTGTCTTTTGTCTTGACTCTACAGCGCCCCTGATCAAGTTTTACAGCAATTTACTTGCGCTTTTTGAAACAATAGATGCACCCATCGATTGGTGTGTCGTGTAGCTCTGATTATTGGCACACTGTACTAGCAATTATACAGTTAAGGTAATTGCGTAGTTGATTTTTAGAACTAATAGAAGGGCAGATTTTATTTGGTTTATCTTGCCCGTGTTACTCCATGCCTCAGTATTTCTTCTGAAGTATGCAGGTATATTTGGTATCTACAGACCCCTCCCTTACTATAACTTCCCTTTATTTTTGTATTTTAGATTACATCCATTTTTGAGATGTGAAAACTGACCCATTGTGCACAGTGTTGAAGCAGTCTACAGCATATTTACAGAAGCTTTCCCCTGATGAATGTTCAACCGTTTGAGTCGTTGATGAACAGAAACATGTCGGGAATTTCTTTTTTTAAACACATGTAGAATGTTTATTGTTTGATTTTTGAGTCTTGTTGTGTTTTGTGCAATCACGTAAGAAGTTTGTTTAGACGATAGGTCTAGGTATTAGGTTATTTGTTAATATTCTTCCACTGTGTTTGGTGTTTGTGGGTCCATTGATGTTTTAACCATTTGTGGTACATTTTGTAATAAATCGACATTATTTTTATATTTCATCAGCATACAGTCCAATTTTTTCTAGACTGTGTTGCCGGAACATCATGAAGTTTAGGTAGGTTTTTTTGAGGTCCATAATAATTAGTTACTTTCCCTGTCATTTCTCCTTGTTACAAACACCTCCCATTGGCACCACTCCATCTGTGCCAGCACTACTACATCAGTGCCATGGTTGGGAGGCCACCAAAGGTGAGGGGCGCCTCAGCTGGGCGTCCTCCTCGTGGCGGGCGTAGTCGGGGACGTGGCCGTGGTGACCAGGGAGTAGGGGGACTCCAGGGTGTCCAGGGCGGCCACAGAGGGGGAAGAGGCAGGGGTGCTCCACTTGAGCACAATGTTGTGCCATGTGTCGGTGCAGTCATGCCACCACCCCCTCTGGTTCCAGGGGATGCAGCTCCTGCATCTGGCACTGGCACCCGTTCGAGCCGGCAGTCCGTTCCATCGACTGCCACGGGCCCAAGGGTAGTGGTAGCTGCAGGTGCAGCTGTGGACACCGCCACCCAGGCTCAGGGTCTGCCAGCGCAGGCTGCGTTGGCACTTGAAGAGCCCTTGGTAGATCTCCAACAGGCCAGGGGGGAAACCATAGGGGCAGGCAGGGCTGCTCAGACCAAGACACGTGTCCCTGGGGCAGTCATGTCATCTGCTGCCCCGAACAGCCGGGTGTTGGCAAGTGCAGGGGCAGATGCACCCAACAGCAACCCGGTTGTGAGTCTGCCAACCAGGACCGTTGCGGTCAATGACCCTGCCACAGCTGATGTTGCTGCGCAGGGTCCATTATGGGCACCCAGCTGCCACTGACACAAGTCAGGCCTTTGGTCATCCCTCCACCTCCCACTCCCTTGGCTCAATCCACCGAACCCACTGGCCATACTGGTCAGGGCGGCATTAGCCAGCCAGGGTCTGCGCCATAGTCCAAGAGGAGGAAGGTTGCACCTGCAGCACAGGCTGGGACCCCACACACAGCCACGACCTCCTGCACGTCGAGGAAGAAGCCTTTCTGTAAGCAGGAACTGGACTTCCTCGTGGACTACGTGCGGGGCCACAGCCGTGACATGCTAGTGGGTGCCAATAGTCAGACTACGGCTGCCCAACGTGACACCCACTGGAAGCATGTTGCGGAACATGTCAGTTCATTCGGCCATGAGGTGCGCACGGCGCAAGAGTGCAAAAAGCGTTGGAATGACATCAAGTGCAGCACTAAGGCTAAGCGTGCCTCTAATTCCAACTTGACTCTGGTGACTGGCGGTGGGCCTGCACCAGAGGAGGAAGAGCTCACTCCGCATGAGGCTCTCGTTGCGGAGTTCATACCACCTGAATTGGTCGAAGGAGTGGGAGAGATGCTGGACTTTGATGCGCAGTCCAGTGAGTGTTGATGCGTGTTTGTTGAGGACGTGTGTGTTTCACTTGTGGGATGTGTTGTGCATGATTGCCGCTACATGTGACGTGTACATGGTTCTGATGTGTAAGTAATGCAATGCTTCCGTCATGCATGTCTCCTCTGCCTGCATGCAGGACTCCATGTAGGCATGCTCCCTTGCCCCTCCTCCACCACTCTGCACCCCAGTTCCACCTTTGCACTGGTCTGCTTCAATCTTGCCAATGTGTACTTTCTTGTTCATGTGTCCTGTGTAGATGCTAACTTCCAGCGTAGAATCTGCCAGACATATGCCATGTGGTACAGCCTTAGTACTCGATGCAGGGTATCTCACTTGTACTGTGCATGGGTCAGATGTCCCGCAGGGACATGAGTGCCCATTCATGCTCCATGTGCATTGCACGCATGCCCCTATGTGTCCTTGACTGGATGATCACTGTAATACAAGTCCTTGGTTACATACATTGCCTGCCATCTCATCAGCCTTCCCATGTCAACTGTGGCTCAGTCCTGCGTTGCACACATGTTTAGGCTCTGACAATCTGTGTGGCTCACAGGCCTCAGCCTGTTCAATGGCCAATGACTCTGTCCAACTCTTGTTGTGTCTTCTTCACACGTGGGCAGCCTCCAGAGTTTTCATCATGTGTCCTGCCTACTGTCCCAGCATCATTTGCAGTGTTGTCACTTGAATCACATTAAGCTGTTGATGCCAGTCAACACTGCCTGTCAATACACAGGTCTATGGTCAGCCTTTTGATACCATGCTAGGCATCCCTGCTTTGGTACTGGGGTGGAGGGGTGCTTGGCTTCTAGATATGGTACACATTGAATGCACAATGCACGTGATGTCTGAATTTGACATTGCACTGCCTTCACATTTCCTGGCACACACCATGGAGTCCTTGTACATGTAGGTAGTGAGTGGCGTACACATTTTCTGCACTGCATAGACCCACTTCCATGGAAACTGCCACCTTTCAACAGGTCTGATCACAGAAGCTATTCAAAGTTGACCCAGCATGCATGCCAGGTTATATGTTGTGTGTCACATGTCTGCCGGATGCGTTTGCTGTCGGTGTGTGTGTGTGTTGTGTGCTTCTGACATGTGTAGTGACCTTTTTTCTCTCTATTTTTCAGGTGATGACGCAATGGAGGCGGAGGATGGTGTTGTCATGCCAGACACAGGGTTGGTACCACCACATCAACCCGGCACTAGTGGGGGTTGTGGGGTGGTAGGCCACGAAACCCCCCAAGTGCTGCAGTCCATCTTGTCTCTGGCTGCCTATGAGTCCAGCCTTGATGACGACTCTGACGTCCATGCTGAGTTGGATGAGCATCAAGTCCATGTGTCAGGGGTGAGTGATTCTGATGTGGACACTCCTCTGTCTGCGACCCCTGCACTGAGGGATCAGACAGTCTTGGTTCCTCTGCCCGTGGTGGATCGGGACGCAGGGTCACCCTCCACACCAGTCACTGATGTGCCTGGGACATCACGTCGACGGGGGCATGTAGTCGTGCAGCCGCGGGTGGTGCCAACACAGCGAGGACCCCCGGTCCTTGGGTCCCGGAGGGGTCAAGCCCGGCAACGCGGTCGCCGCGCGCAACCGCAGTATACTGAGTGGGAGCAAGACAAGATTGCCAATTCCGAACGGCAGGGGGCAGCAATGGAGAACATCGCTGAGAGCATGGAGCATGTGGCCCGATCTGTGCTCCCCCCTGCTAGGCAGGTGCTTCTCCAGCAGCAGGCGGCACGGTCCACGGCCCGCTCGCTCAGGCTGGGCATGGCGGCCTCAGACAGGGCACGCCAGGCTGAAATGTTGTCTCTGCGTCAAGCAATTGCTGCTCACGCAGAGGCGCACATGGATGCCTTGAGGGAGGAGTATGCTTCCCTCAGATCCACTCTGGGTGTCCTTATGATGTCCCAGTGGCAGCAGGCAGAGGAGAGGTTTGCACAGCTTGAGCATACCATCTCGGCTGAGCTACAGGCTTGCCGAGAGATGCAGCGGTTGTCCAGCCAGGCCTTGCAGGAGGAACTCTGTGTTACACGTGCTACCTTGCAAGAGGAAGCACGTGTATCACGTGAGGTTCTGCATGCAGACCTACGTCACATCGCCACACAGAACCAGGCTCACCCGTCCGGCAGACTTGCTGCCGACGAGGGGCAAGCTGCGGCTAGGCGTGGCCAGGCTACTGTGCCACGTCCTCCTTTACAGGATGAGCCAGACTCGGACGACCATCTATCTCCCACATAGGTCGGGCTGTGCAGGCGTTGAGCCCATGGAGGTTTTTTTTTTTGGCTCAGCATCATCGCATGTGGATGTTGAGCAGCACCCTGTACCTCCCCCCTCCAGGGTGCCTCCCCTCCCCCCGGGTCGTATGTGGCCATTTTTGATTTTTCTTTTAGTTTAGTTAGTTAAGTTTCTGTTTGATAGTTAGTTTAATTAGGTAATGTAGGTTTTCCATTGTTAGTGTAATTAGTTAATAGTTGATTTAGTTTAAAATTGCTAGTCTATTTTGCTTCCATGTGACGGTGTGGTGCTTTGTGGCTTTTGAAGGCATCCACTGTCTGTTCCAGCTGGGCCCTTCAGGCTTGTCTTGTGTATGTGTTTGCTGCTTGGGGTCCTTGACTCACATATGCCACTCCTGCCTCCCTTATCCATGGGCTCGCAAGGATGGTTCGGTGTTACAGAATTTTACACAAGGGCTTTGGACTGTCATATCTGTGGCATGTCTGGTGCTGTGTGACTTGTGTTGACACCCCTAGTGGGGATGATTTTGGTGTTATTGTCCACTGTTCAGCTTTTGCTAGATGGGGTGTGTCATGATTAATGTGTACATTAATTGCTATGCATTGTGTAGTATGTTTCATATCTTTACTGTACACCTGCGTGTTGCAATTCATGCTGTAGATAGTGTGTTCCACACTTTGGATGTGAAAGACGGACTGATGGTGTGATTTGTGATGTGACTCTCTGACATGGTCAAGTAATGAGATGCCTGATGAGACACACACAGATGACTTTGAAGCATTAATCATGTGTTTCATGCCCTTTCTGCAGGGGGATGAGCCTCCAGAGCACCTTTGCCAGCAGACATGGCCCATTGGACGACGGAATTCTGGACACGTTTGTTGGTGCCCACATGCACATGTGTGCACAAGCAGAGGCACAGGGATTGCAGACCCACATCCTAGAACTGCTGACATGTTCCAAGGAACTCCAGGCAAGGTGAGCAGCACAGGGGGGCCACAACACAGCAAAGCTTGCACCAGGCGAGTTGCACATGCAGGCTTAGTCACAGCACTGAGGGTGAGCTTAGACACATATTGGTGTTGAAGCACACAATGCAGCTCAGATGTGTTGGTGGACTGATGGCTGTTGATTGTAAGGTTGTCTGGGACACATGCAGGGCAGTGGCAGATTCCCTCCGGTACACCATGGTCCATTGAAGCACTTGTATCAACCATGTAGCCTTCCGAGACATGGAAAGGGGCAGCTCACAGGGACATACAGCAAGGGACATACTCGGGTGCAGTGCATGTCTTTTCCATGTACTTTATGATAAATGCACTGCCAACTTTGTTTCGGTCATGGTGGTACGCGACTTGCTCAGAAGTCATGGCTTGCTATATGGGTCTGTCTGCTTACCCAGGGAACATTGCATGTTGTGTGAATTATGACACATTGGTGTTCCATTTGCCACGCACCCACCGGCGGCTGACTTACTGCATTGACTGTGTATGACCCGTCACAGGGGTGATGTTATATATGGGTACGAAGCATCTACACCAGATTGTCTGTTTGTAGAGTAGTTTGTTGCTATGGGGCATGTTTGGTGTTGTGTTTTTGTGTAATTGGCGCGTACAGGTTGTTGACTGTGGCTCTCTTTGCAGCATTGCAGTGCTCCTGTAACCGGACCTGAGAGTGCGCAGGCAGGAGGCCAGCACTCAAAAGCAGTGCTAAGTGTCTTGTTATTTTTCTTTCAAACTGCTCTGCATAGGCTTGCTGGGGAGTGTACTAATGCATGGATGTATGTGTGGTTCAATTTGGTATGTTTTTCCCAACTAATCACCCGTAATCCTATGCAATTTTGAAGCCTGTACCATCTACCCGGTGTTCCTGCTTCCCGTACCTATCCAAGCAACGTTCCCTGACCCTCTTTCCCCACTGGGGTTGCGGATGACTGTGTAAGTCCCGAACTTGCAGGCGCCAAAACCCTAGAGGGGGTGGTTGGTTCGTACCACTCCTGAGCCTGACAATGATGTCCAAGTTTGTTTGGATTATGTATGTGTTCATGCAGGTAGTACATTTTCGTGCATTCCCTAGTTTTATGTGTCATTCCTCCTCCCCTCTCCTGCCACTCATTCCAGTCATCCAGTGTCTCAACACCTGTCCCGACTGCATATCCCTGAACCTCCTTCCCCACCAGGATCTCAGGGGCCTGTGTGAGTTTGCCCTTGCAGGCACCCGGGACATGGTGGGGGTGGTTGTTTCGTGACACTCCCGCGCCTGTACAGGGGACCTGTGACAGTACACATCCGTTCATGGTGCATCATCCTATGTCATGTACCACACATGTTTCACATCCTGTTGTGACATTGTTTTAGTGTGCTACCTTGGTTGTTGCATCATTGTGGTAGTACTTGGCCTTTGTGAGGTACTGCTACGTCAAGTCATCTACTGGAGGGTGTTCTGGTTCGTTTTTCTGGCTTGGATTTTGTGATTTTGGATATGAGTGTGGATTATGAGGGTGCAGGCACCTTTTTACACACAAGGTGGGAGATGGTGACGAAAGGTAAAGGTGATCCTGTGGCCAGGTGGAATTGAGGTTTGAAGGCTCCATGACCCAGGTGCAGTTGTTCAGTGGGTCATGGTCATTTGTGAGGGAGGGGGGGTTGTTGTTGATAGTTGCCTTGCCCTGCAGTGTGATGGGAACTCTGACATTGTAATGGTGGTATCCTATGTACATGTTGTGTTCTGCTGATCAATGCCTGTTCATGTGTTGTGTTTCCCTTTCAGGTGCGAGGGGATAGTTGTGGTTTGACATGCTGGGGTGTACACATGGTGAATGTTCACATGTGATGTGTAGAGAACACTAATGGTCACTTGAGTGCACATGCATATGTGGAGTGCATGTCCTTGCAGAACCACACACTTGCACTCTGATGCACTACATGTACTCCCAGCCTTGCATATCCACGTGTACACTGTTTGCCTTCTGGTGCCCACTGTTTCCCTGCAGCACATGTTCTGTGACCGATTATGGATCATGTACATGCCTAATTTGCTGTTTGATGTGGTCGGTCACTTAGATGTGATGCTCAGGGTGTGCATCACACACAATGGCTGTTCACTGTGCTGTGCGCTGAGCAGTGTGTTGCAGGAGTAGGACACAGCACACATGAGCTGCAGTGTTGATTTTGCAATGCACAATGTGCATGTAAACAAGCATTCATTGTTATGTTACGTCTACAACTCTTGTAATGCATTTGGAAATGACTTATTTTGGGTGGGAGATTTTGTTGGTCTGTCATTTCATCTGATTCCGGGTCAGGCATCATTGTCTGATGCCACTGTAGATTTAGGACATGGCAATGTGTACCTTATCGTTACTGTGTTGGTGTATGGGTATTGCTTGCCATGTCATGTTGTGGTTTGGGAGGGTTTGAGTGACATGACAGTGATGCATGGCCTGTTTTGCAGGTGTGTGTGTTGCACACCTTGCATGTCAGGGTCATCCGCTTCTCAGAGCAACTAGCTTGGGGTGGATCTCTCTCCGCGGCAGGGCCCTCCCTCTGGAACAGCCTTCCTGCCTCACTTGAACTTGAGGGGAACCATCTCCAGTTCTGGAAGCACCTCACGACCTTCCTCTTTGCTTCTGCTTTCTCTCTGCCTCTCCCTTGCGGAATTCTTCACTGGAACTGCACTGGAGCTGCAACTGGGCCACTCTCACCGACCTCGGTCCCTGGCCCAGCCACTGTCCACTTACACTGCCTCCCTGGCAACCCCTGCACTGCGGTACAGGCTCTCTATCCCTACAGCCCACCCTTCCCAGCACTTGTCTGCACTTACCTTTGCAGTTGCCACCAGCCGACCAATGTATTTGTTTTTTGGTCTACTTCCCCTGTACTGCACTCCCCCCCTTCCCCTTGCACGTTTCCCTTCCCCCTATCCCTGCACTTGCACAATCTAAATGACACCTGGCCTAGAAGTACCGTTGTCTGTCTTCCCTTGTTCCCCCCTCCCTGCCTCATCGCACCTTGAAACACTTGTGTATAGGCCATATCATGTCATATGTCATATGTGTGCCTTTTGGTCACACGGGATAGCTTGTGTTTGAGTAGCTAGGGATGCAGACGATGTGGCACTTCCATGGCAACTATCTCAGGGTGGTAGGGTTGTGACAGTTGACTGTCTCTTTGTCATCATTGATTGTCACTTGGTATGTGACAGGCCTGTGTGCACTCCGCAGGGGTGGGAGTTTAGGTGAAAAATGTGGCCACAAGCTGGGTCCGGGCTTCCTCGCCACGTGCCCTGTCCCCTCCCATGGGCAGCGCCTGTGCCTGTGGTTGGGGATGTGGGGGCACCACCATGTCCACCGGGACGCCCTGCCGTGTTGCAACATTGTGCAGGACACATGCTGCCACAATGATCCTGCACACTACTGGTGGTGCATAGAGTAGTTGCCCGCCAGAGCGGTCAAGGGAGCGGAAACGTGACTTGAGCACTCCAAATGTGCGCTCCACTATGGCCCTGGTTGCAATATGGGCGGCGTTGTATTTTACCTGGGGTGGTGTGGTGGGGTTCCGGATTGGCGTCATCATGTGGTTGCTCAGAGGGTAGGCACTACAGTGGGGAGGTGATAATAGTTGAGATTATTAGGGTTTGGATATTTGTCTGTGTGTGACTTGCATGCATGTGCAAGGGCATTTGTACTGACCTAGGAGCCATGTGTCGCCATGCTGACCAGCTTCCAGGGCCCGGCTCAGGGCGGACATTCTGTATATGAAACTGTCATTGGACTGGAGCCAGGGTAGTTTGCATAGACAGAGGTGATGATTCCCTTTGCATCGCATACCACCTGTACATTGATGGAATGCCAGTGCTTGCGGTTTCGGTAGATGTGCTCAGTGGCCCTAGGTGGACGTAGGGCCACATGGGTGCAATCTATGGCACCGAGCACTTTGGGGAAGTGTGCCACCCTGAAAAAATCCAGGACAACGGCCTGCCTTTCTGCGGGTGTTCTGGGCATGTATATGTGCCTGCGGACTGAGGGGCGCGCTGTCATGATTGCCAGTACCTGGTGTAGGCAGCGTGACTGCGTGGCCTGTGAGACCCCCCCACTATGGCAGTGGTCCGCTGAAATGACCCAGTGGCCAAAAAATGCAGGACATTGAGCAGCTTCTCCAAGGGGCTCAATGCTTGGGAGCAAAGGGTGGGGGATGTAAGGTCATCTTCCCACTCCCTGACCAGGTCTAGGATGATATGGGGTGGAAACCTATACCTGCCATAGACCTGGTCGTCAGGCATCCCAAAAAGGCTTGTCCGTGGTGCGAAAATGCGTGCCCTGGCTATTCTCCTCCTGCGGTGTCCCACGATCAGTGCTGCGACAAATGGGGCATTCATCGTAGCTGTATATACGCGTTTGGTGTTTGCGCGCACTTTTATACTGTGCGCGGAGATGCTTCCGCCTGCCTTCGTGTGGCGGACGCGTTGACGCCTGTGCGCGTCTTTTGCCGTGCGCGGGTTTCCCGTATTCGGATCCATGAATACGGGTTGTTCGCGTGCGTGTGGGTGTTCCGTGTAGTTCCCTGCAGTACTTCCCCAGTTACGCCTTTTTTTTCACGCGTTGTTCCCCATTCCGTGTGTTACGCCCACTGTTCCGCCCACTTTGGTTGTGTGCGCCGTGCTATGTGCGCTTTTGCTGTGTGCGTAGCACACGCCGTGTATGCCTGCGTGCGCCATGGCTGGATTGGGTGCACGGACAGCGGGAAACACGCGCAGCGTCTTCCTTGAATCGCACGCGTGCGCGTGCGCTGCGTTTCTCACGCTTGCGCTCCCTTGCGCCTGCTTGCGCATGGATTTTCGGCGCACGTTTGTTCCATGAATCGGCCCCTAAATTTACTGCAGTTGTCTTCATTTCTATGAATCTATGAAAGATACCAATGCTGGAGAATAGGAGTTACAGTTAGGGAACGTATTCCTTAGTCTTACTAGTTACACACTCACTAAATTCATAATGTTTTTGTTCCTAGAAATAACACTTTCCTTTTTAGTTGCACAGCTCTGTGTGATAGCCTTGTAGACTGTAGGAGGTGTTATTATTGCTTGGGAAAACAACCCTTTCACAACGTATATGCTCAGCTTCCACTCAGGCACTAAATTGGGGGCGGGACATCATGTTGCGACAACAACCTCACCAGGGGTCTAGAAGGCTTAGTTAGAACATGTTTTATTCTCCTTAGATAACCAGGAAGTGTGTAATGCGAGCTCCAGTCACAGTAACAGGCTGTATACTATGCTTCTCCTTTGTTCTTTTCACAGCTTTCAGCTCGCTAGCCAATCATCCGGCTTGGAATAGACCTGGAAAGACTGCACTCCATGCTTCTCTTTGTGATGTGTACACACAGGTCACTGTTACTGGAAGCCCGGGTGAGGCTGCCATTTTATCTCTGTGCACGAGCTCCAGTAGCATCAGGACATTTGGTGACATGAATGTATAAATCAATGCAGTTTACATACATGCCTTGGGCCAGTGGTTACATGAATACACATTTACATATTTACAGCATCAAGTTCGAGTGGGCAGAGATTTCATTTGGGAGGGTATGTGTTCATGAATAGTGTTTGGTTACGACCTTAAAAAAAGTTAAACAAAATGTTTGCATCAGTTGTTTTTTCATAAAATGTGTAAACAATGGTTATCCAATAAATAATACATCTATTTAATTATGCCTTTACCCGGGTCTTTCATTCTAGCACCCAAGGCCTCCTACAGACCTGTAAAAAAAGCCTGATTATTCCTCTGTTCAAAAAAGGATCCATGACAGATCCCCACTGCTACTGCCCGATGGCACTTCTAGACACCTTGAACAAGTTCTTTGCAGGGTGTCTGGTGACCAGATTGCAATACTGGGTCTCACAAAGCCATCAACATCTAGGCTGGCTTCCAAAAAGGCTTTTCCACCATGGAACAATGCTTTCTTTTTTAATACTATAGTGGAAAAGTACAAATAAAGTGGAAGTAACCCTGTTTTTACTGCTTTCTTGGATCTCAGTAGATCGGAATTTGCTATGGAACAAGTTTAGCAGGATTGGGGTTCCAGCAGGGCTACTCCAATTAATAAAACTAGTTTATGAGGATACATCAGCTGCAGTCAGGTGCTCTCAGGCCTTGTCTATTGAAGGGAGTTCAACACAAACAGGGGTGTGAAACAAGGGTGTCCCTGAGCCGCACTTCTATTCTCATTATTGTTATGTGATTTTAACCCCTACAATGCCACACGAAAACGGATTCCCCCCCTTCTAAATGGAATTAAATATAGAACCTTGCTGTATGCCGATGCTGCAGTCCTAATGGACCTCACACCCGCAGGGCTGCAGCAGAGCCTGAGATATGCCTGCTCCTACTTTAATGACCATGGGCTGAAACAAAACATTGCTAAAATAAAAATGTTTTTTGGCAAGGGAAAGGTGGATGGAAGTTGGTATCGCTATAATGAAAAAATAGAGGTAGTTACTGACTACAAATACCTGGACCTGACCTTCTCCAATAAAGGAGGTTGGCAGAGCCATATAAGCTAGGCAGCCAAGCAAGTCGCTATTGGCCTTAGAGGTTTGCTCCTTGTTCCAAAAAAGACTTGACAAATGTCTCCTCGTGTTGAAGGCTAAAATAAAGACTGCTGTCTTATACAACGCTGAGATGTGTGGGGGGGGCTTCCGCTTGCAGGTGTTTAGAGGTAATTCACAATTGCTTCTTACGCAAGATCTAGGGGCTTCCTCCGGGATCCCCAGGAGACGTGCTGAGGCATGAATTGGGAACCCTCAGCATAACCCACCAGGCTCAGAGGAGGTTTTGGGAGTTTTTCTTAAAGATCCAGCTCAGACCCTCGACAAATTCAAATTTGGGTAAATCAATGGGGCAGTTAATTCGTTAGCTTCTTAAGGACCCCTCAAGCTGGTACACTAGTGGAATAGCCCTGATGAAAAGCTCAGGGTTGGGAGATGTATCGTTACTAAGCATACTCTTGTTGACCCAGCGCAAGACCCTCCTTAAGCAAAGGGCCTCTATCCTCTATAGATAAAATCCAATCCCTAGAGTGCTGCAGGATTATACTAATGGTTAGATTAAACGTCCTCCCTCTGTGAGCAAGGATGTGCTGGTTAGGGCTAGGCAAAGTATGCCCATGTAGCCTGGGTAGGCAAGAAGACCTAATGCATTTTTTTAATTATTTGTAGATCTTTTATTAGTTTTAGGAAAATATGGCTTAGGCCGCAGTTTATCAAAAACAATATTAGGACTTGTGTGGATGCCATGTCATTGTTTATGGCATGTAACAAGGAAGACTTCTTATATGACTGCTTTAATTACTGTAAGGAAGGCATGGTATCAAAGTAAGACAGACACAAGTGACCACAGTTCAAGGGTGTTTATTATACTGTAAAAATTGGTGATATAAAAGCCTAATCTAAACCTTAATCTAAGATGGGAGCAGCCTACGACCATCAAACGATAAGAATACAGACAGTAGAAGTGGAGTCTAGTCAAATAAAAAGGGGCCCATACTAAAAAACCTATTGCCAATCCTTACCGCTATGCTACAAAGTAGTGTGAGATAAAGTTCACAAGAAAAGAAAGAGTGTACACAAAATGAGAAGTCAAGATGTTAAGGCCCGCGCCTCCCTTGTCCACGTTTTTAGCACAGTGCCCAAGTCTCTTTCATGCTTCAGAGGGCCTGATATGCTATAAACAACAGAAAGTTCCATCTGTAATATTCACGTTGGGTGACTGCTCTTCACCCTTGGATCCCCCTCAACCGGGCTCCGATCCTTCTCTCAACGTTGACCTCCCTTAGTCAGGCTCAGACCATCAATTCACTGTGGACATCCCTCATTCGGGTTCACAACACTTGTCATCACAATGTTTATGGGTGCATCACTATTCGCCCCAATTCGCAGGCATCCCTCAGTTGGGCACACGTTTGCCCTTATCACACAGTTCACTTAGTTTTACAACGTGTCAAAGACTTTCAACTGTACGAGGGATTTGGCTTCACCCTCGCATGTCCACTTTGACACTTCACGCCGGCCTCCCCAAGGCCTCATGGTACTTGTAGTGTCCGTGATCTTAGTTCATTACCTTCTCTTTGTTCAGGAGAGGGGTACTACTCAGAGTCCTGCGAATGAGCACCTACATGGTGCCAGACCACTCTGTTTCTAGTACCAATTTCACTCACAAAAGATCTCTTGTCTCCTATCTTCTTTCTCTGTATACAATGTTGTCACTGCAACCTTGAGTCTAACACAGTCCGGTCCACTAATCAGTTTCTTCCCACTCACTGACTGTGAGGAACTCTGTCATAATCTGTGCTGGGCTTGATTATGGCTATGAGTGTTGTGATGGTGGTGATGTCACTGACATTCTAGGTGGAGTGTTGGTGTGGTGATGTCACTGGGACTCTAGGTGGAGTGTTGATGGATGTTTGGAGTGCAGGGTTCTACTGGTGTCAGTTGGACCTAAGGTGCTGGGCTGGATGGATGTCCCAGTGCTTTCTCTACTTTATATCTAAGAGAATAAACCTACATGTAAACTAATTACCTTCTGGTTCTTGTCATATGAAGGAGTCTTAGTTTACCTCACTGGTGACGTGGATGGTTCCGATGCTGCTGGGAAGGGGCAGCTGGTGAGAAGCGCTGCCTTCTAGGGAGACATCCATCAAGCAGGAGTAGGCTGAAGGCCGGTCGGTGCAGTGGAGGTCCATGTCAGGGTACAGGTTGAGGATCCTAAAGGTTTGGGTACCAGGTGGCCATAGGTGGTGGCTGTGTCTATCCTGTGGTCGGCGCAGGAGCAGCAGAGAATTCTGAAGTCCATCGGTGTCCAGTTTTGCGTTGGCTATTGAAGGTTAGCCTGAGGCGACTGGTGCAGGAGCAGCGGTGGCAGGAGGTCCAGGTCGAGGGGATTTTGCACTGCATGCCGGGCGGGTGCAGGAGGAGTGGAGGTGCTGGCCGTAGTACTCGCAGGCAGGCCTCCTCTGCGCACGGGAGTGCAAACTCACGTTAGCCTGGTGAGGGTTTCTACAAGGAGCGGGCTGTCTCCCAGTGGACCCGGATAAGTGGAGCAACAAGCTGTGCAGGGCGGCGCAGCAAAGGACGAGCAGCGTTATGGACGGCGCTGGTGGTGTAAAGCAGATAGTGGACCCTGCTCTTTCGGTGCTTTTGTGCCTTCTGATGACGTCGTTCGACTGGAGGCGTGCGTTCCATCATGGAGGGCTGGAACGCGACGCTGCCAGTGCATTCCAGCATGGAGGGCTGGAATGCAACGCTGCTAAGGACGTTTGGATTTGGAGTCCGACCGGTGGTGCGAGAGCGTTGCGTAATGGAGGTGCTGGTCACGTGGACTGCTAGCGAGGTTCGGGCTGATGGACAGAGTAATGGAGAGATGGGAATGGCATGGAAATGGTTCTCGGGCCGTGCGGATTGCTGTGAGGACGGGTCCAGCCAGTTCGTGGGCATCAACTGACACTTCATGTGTGATTTGGTGCAGAGCTGGTGTCGGAAATTTTGGGTCCAGTGTGGATATTGGTTCCATATTTGTGTGCTGCATTGAAGAGAGTTGGATCCAGATTACTGAGGACACATACAGGTTGAAGGATGCATTGATTTAGAGGACTAATCGGAAGTAGGTGTGGGGTGAGGCCGGTCTCTGCTGTAATGTCGCTGTTTATATGTTGTGGCCTCTGGTTTTAAGACGGATACGGTTTGGGTCCTGGGTCAATGTTAGTTGTTTAAGGCCTGTTAATATTTATACTGTTGTTGTGTATATGTTGGTGGCCTGCTGTTAGGGTATGTCCTTTGGGTTTTCAGTATGGACTCGTGGGTGTGGGGTCCATGAGAAATGTTTATGTTTGTTTCACACAATGTTTTCCTTGCAGGATGGGGTAATTGGACATGTGTGTGGGGGTATGGTGCAGGGACTTTGGTGCCATGTTACTTTCATTTACTTTGCATTTACATTTGTCTTGCCTTGTGTTTAGTTGCTTGGCATCACAGGGACATGTTGGTGTTGGCGCAAGGACTTTGGCGCCATGGACTTTAACTGTTTCTTTTTTTTAGGGTTTATATGTTGTCCTGTGGTGTTTTGTTTGTCGTGTTCATAGGGGCATGTCCCCTGGTTATGGGTGGATGATGGCAGTGAGGTGCTTTCTACGGTATGGTAAAGGGGCAGTGAGGTGCTGTCTGTGGTGAGGTTAATGGCAGTGAGGTGCTGTCTGGTGGGCAGTTAGGTGCTGTCTGTGTCATTTTAGGGGGGCAGTGAGGTGCTCTCCGGTGTTGTCTGGTATTTTTAGAGACAGTGAGGGGCTGTCTGGTTGTTTCTAGGGGCAGTGAGGTGATGTCTGGTCATTTTCGGGGGCAGTGAGGTGCTGTCTGGTATTTTTAGGGGCAATGAGGTGCTGTCTAGTGGGCAGTGAGGTGCTGTCTGAGTCATTTAGGGGGGCAGTGAGGTGCTGTCTAGCGGGCAGTGAGATGCTGTTTGGGTCATTGTGGGGAGGCAGTGAGGTGCTCTCCGGTGTTGTCTGGTGTTTAAGGACAGTGAGGTGCTGTTTGAGTAAGTCATGGGGACAGTGTGTTGTTATGGAGTTTCGAAATACGATCAAAGTTTTGGCTGGAGTTTTTATATTTGTGTTGTCCATAGACATGGTGGCCACATGTCTGTGTGGGGATTAGATGGTGAGTGGGTGAGTTTTGGTTGTGATGCAAGGGTTCTCCACGGTGAAGGACTTATTGTTGGTTCTTCTATTGTTGTGATTCATTCAGCGGGTTTGTAGCTGAGTGGGTTCAGGTTCTGGGGAGAGCCTGTGGTTCAGTTAATTCTTTTGTGTTTTCCATTTAAGATCTTGGTTAGATGTTGGGGTGTAGCAGTTTGGCTCAGGGGAAGTAGAAAATGGTTTCTGGGCTGTAACCTTTCTGGTAATATTGCACTTGTGATGGGTCTCTACCATGGGTCTGGTGTTGTGTTAGTTGAAGAGAGGGAGATATGTCATAATCTGTGCTGGGCTTGATTATGGCTATGAGTGTTGTGATGGTGGTGATGTCACTGACATTCTAGGTGGAGTGTTGGTGTGTTGATGTCACTGGGCCTCTAGGTGGAGTGTTGATGGATGTTTGGAGTGCAGGATTCTACTGGTGTCAGTTGGACCTAAGATGCTGGGCTGGATGGATGTCCCAGTGCTTTCTCTACTTTATATCTAAGAGAATAAACCTACATGTAAACTACTTACCTTCTGGTTCTTGTCATATGAAGGAGTCTTAGTATACCTCAAACTCCTTGGCAGTTCTTTTGCCGCTGGACTCAAGAACAGTATTACAATGGCAACCGCTTCTCCCTGCTGTGGCTATCAGTGCGGGAGGGTTCCATGTACTGCTGACATCCTTCACACCACTCACCAGCTGCGATTCCCGATCTTATGTTTCCTTTCTCAAGGCTTTGCAGGTTTGGGTTGAAAAAGGGCAAGGGCACTTCCCTCCTGGTCGTCCTTTCCAGTCTCCTCGCCTTTCTCCTCTGTTTGAACTGGCGTCCCGGAATGACTGCTTCCTCGTGCGTTCGGCCTTGCTCAAAGTGTGCTCTCATGCTCCGTTTTCTATCCCTGTGGGGAAGGGAAAGGGCAGTCAGGTGTGTGTAGTTATTGGCAATTGCCTGAGCCTGCCTGACCCTTGTGTTGGAACATGTCAGGTAAATGGCTTTGGTGTTAGTCCATTGTCTTGTGTTTGTGTCAGAAAAGGGGGCGGGGGTGGTAGAGTTTCTAAGTATCTTACGTGGGTAGGATGGGGAAAAGGTGTCATAAGAAAGGGAATACTGCATCTCATCCTTTGGTGTCTCACTTCCACTCCCCGAAGACACCCCATACAGGCGATCCTCCTGCACTGGTCCACCCCCAGAAACTGGATCCAATAGCGATGGCCGTCTCCTGGCCACCTGGTTTACAGATCCTCGGGGACTAGCGCGTGAGACACTTTCAGGTTTCTCATATTACGTAAAACTGCACTGTTGATGTCAGCATTAAAACAAACAAGGAACACTTCTTTATATGTCGCTTTTAATGATGCAAGAGCCACTCTTAGATGGTTCTCCCTGAATATGACAGGATATCTGTAATATAGATGCAAAAATGGTTTTAAATTCAGTGAAGCATGTTTTTAGTATACAATGTACCACAGCTCGTATGCTTCTGAATAATTGTGTTGTTTATTTATTTTTATAAGTGTTAATGGATACAAATCCGAAATCATCTCTTTGACTTGACTTAATTATGTTACCTATTCAGTTTGATGCATTAAACGTTGTGTGCACTTCGTTTCAGGAAACATGTAAATAATACCCTGGGCACCTCTAATTTAGTATTAGGTTATTTTCATGAGGTCATTTGTCCTGTTTAGGACAAATGAGATGGCAAAGACAAAAAAGGACTCAGGACAAAAATCTTTGGCTCAGCTCATCCGTGTATCCAATCAACCTCTCTGAAAGATATACTAGCATCAGCGAATGGCGTTTTTTGTGGCGGATAGACTGCGGGAGTGAGATACAACTTCCAGTGCCTGGCATCTAATGCTGCCCTGATGTTTGATATATCTGCTTGCTATCTGGTTGTCAATATAGAGAGCTAATGTGGATCCTGACAAGAGGTGCAAATAGCAAGAGAGGATGGTGGATGGAGGAGAACTTTTTCCAGCTGGAGAAATGCCCTGATTTTCCCCGAGACCTCTACCCGAGACCTTGATTCCTATACTGTTGCATTTCCGAGGGTCATTATGCAGCATCTTCAACTGGCATCCATTACTCGGATAAGAGGAGCCAAAAACTCATCTGGCCAAAAACACGCAGCATTCATCCACCAAATCAAGGACCTACGTATTTCTGGTGGAACCAAAACCATGGTTGTGTAATTGTTTGAATTCAGGATCAGTGGGTCAATAGATTCCGTGCCAATAGTTTCGAAAGTAGGTAAGGTACTGCATCATCAGAAATCTTGTAAAGGGCAAAGAAACATCTATCATCTCACAACTTTCAAGTATTAAAGCAAAACATTTCACATCATATTGACCCAATATTTCAGCGTAACCATCAACAGCTTTAAAAATGCTGGCTTAAAATTTGGAACAAAGAGACAGTGCGTTTGAACTAATTTATGAACATGCCTAGGAACTCTAAGAATAGAGAAGTGGTGATATGGCACAGTCTTAAACCATCATAATAGAAGTTATACTTTCTGAGAAACTGAGTATAGAAAGAGCATAGTAGCCAACCTAGAGAGGGTTCTACTCCAGAGTATTTTAAAATGAAATGTTATAAATGGTGCATTTCACAGCACCATTTTTGAGAAAAATTGGATAAAGGCTGCACAATTTACAATCGGTCCTGTGGGGTAACACATGCAAAAAAATATAGGCCAGGTCATAAACAGAAAATTGTCATGATTCCTGCACCCAAAATACATGCCAGCATTACCACTGTAAAACACACATTCATAATTACAAAGCCTAAAATATATGTCAGCGTTACTTTTGAAACAGGTTAATGCTGTTGTGGCCATCAGAAATGCCAGCCTCATATTGTCAAACATTTAGATGATATGGTTCCCACAATATATGCCAGCATTGCATTTTGAATAACTTTCATGATGCTATGCCCACAATATATGACAGCATTGCCCTGTAAGGAAACACTTTATTGCTGGCTGAGCCCAATAAATGCCAACATTGCCACTATAAGGTCACACTTATGTTGATGGTGCCCAAAACTTTCCAGCATACCAAAGTGAGAACATAGTAATGCTGGCTGTGGCTAATATGTGCTATCATTACCCTATGAAAACCTCTAGTGCATCCAATTGGGCCAACATGCCACTGTAAAACATGCTTGTGTCAGTTGGTATCCCCCTCACTGCCAAACATGCACATGCAAGCATTGCACACAAACACAATTTGCAAGCATAGCAGACAAATACACACTTGGTCACACTGTCTCGCAGCTACATGTGGTATGGTGGGATACCTTTCATCAAGTGTTTCAGTTGACAGGTGCCCTGCCTATTTCTCCCCCAAACTCCTATAAAATTGATTGCACCACAAAAAAATGTATTGACCCCCATATTATGTTATATAAAATTGATAAAAACCCCAATAATATGTATATAAATTTGATAATAACCCCAATAATTGTTTATATAAATTTATGAAGAACCCCAAAAAGTTGAATATTAATGTAATATACATTTTATATAAATTGGATAAGAGAATCAATGTATTAGGCATGGGTAGTATAGCTCAGTGGCAACGCTCATGTCTTGGAAGCAAGAAAATGCAGAGCAACACAGGTACGAATCCTGGGGCGAGCGCTTAGAAACCTCACCGGTATTAAGCGCATATAAAACAAATAATAATAATAATAAGTATATGCCTATGGGCAGTTCTAAGGCTGTGACATTATTAGGGGTTGGTCTTACAACGCAAATCTATAGGTGTTACTGTAGGCCTCAAAAACTGGTGTGCTCTTCAGACTTTTTGGTGCTATCCAGCAGGGTGTCAAGGAAACTGCAATTAGGAACAGCTACAGTTGTGATGAGGGGAAAACAGCTCCCATCAGTTCCAGCATTTCCAATGATAGTTTTACACCTTACTAGCTTATGGGAGGATGCAACAGTCTTGAAGTAATGTAGGACTCTTAGGATTTGATGGCGGATTGTGAGCTCAGTGAGAACATGGCCACACTTTCTGTCGGCAGTAAGCCGCCGCTCATCACCGCTGGTAGGGGCGATCTGTTGGAGATTTTATTCAAAACATTCAGGAGGATACGTTGGGCGCTGGTAGGCTATGGTGGTCCAATGGTCGCTGTTGAGCGATTTGATCAATTATATGGTCCAGTCAGGTCATAGTCATTAATTTGTTTATTTTTGGTTAGTTAGCACCAAAGAAAACATAATTGTAGAAATGAATGACAAGTTATTGACATGGTAACTCGCTAAACAGCCGACGTGTGTTTCAACCTAAGTCTTTTTCAAGGCTGTGATTTGGTGATGTTGTGATGTGCACCGTGAAGTGACATAGTGATACCCATTGTTATTTATAACATATATATTCCATTCAATATGCATGTATTTAATAAATAGTTTCAGTAATGAGGAATGGAAGCACATTGTGACAACAGATTGGTAATTAGCAAAACCCGTGATCGTGAGTGGTGGTGACGGGGTGAATAACAGGGCAGAACATATAACAATTGATAGTTAAATTTAGGCATGACGAGATGTATAGTTACAGTTAAAGTAAAATTGAGACAGAGTAAGACACAATGTACCAAGGGAGACAAAGGAAAAGGAGAGTTAATTAGTTGATACAAGGGCCAAAAGAAATTGGTATGACAGCCTAGTTGAAGAAATGTAGAAGAAGCGGAGTCGTACCCAATTGAGTTAAAGGGGTGGACTTCAAAATGCTGTAAGCTGGTGCTCCCAGATAAGGGCGCCAGGGGGGCTGGATAGCTGATCTGAAAAGTAGATAGATAGGGTTCTCAGCAGGGATGGGACCCATGGACGAGTGGCCGATGTTAGATAGATATCAAGCGGGAGAGGTAAGGGTGCTAGGTTGCAGCAATTAGGCAGGAGGCCGGGGAGGGACGTCTATGAGGGGGCGTCTGATGCGAGGCTTACCGTTGGCCGGGTCTGGTGAGTTTGTGGCGTGCGAGCGTACTCGGAAATCCGTGTGCTGTGGATCAGCCCTACTGTCGGGAATTTATGAGAGCATGGCGCGGATTGGTTGGTTCATCGAGTGGTGTGATTGGTCTAAGAAGGCCGTCCCGCGGGTTGGGAACCTGTCATGGTTTACGTCACAGGGGTGAAATTCGAATATAGGGGAATTGCCCAGAACGAGCGAGGGCAGGATTGGTACATGGA
Source organism: Ambystoma mexicanum (assembly GCF_040938575.1). Lineage (NCBI taxonomy): Eukaryota > Metazoa > Chordata > Amphibia > Caudata > Ambystomatidae > Ambystoma > Ambystoma mexicanum. The sequence goes on along the minus strand of NC_090926.1, from coordinate 994,669,269 downwards.
AGGAAGTTACAACAATTGCGTCCATAATGCATGTGTAGGCAGAAACTCTCACAGGTTTATGTACTACTGATTACAGGAAAACATGGAAATCATGGTCACTATTTAATCCAAAAGTAACCGCGCGATATTTGCATGTCAGCTTTGCTTCTTTCTGGCGTAGTTGTAGTTCTCTATCTCCGCCCCTTATGTCGGTTGATATTTTCTCCAGTCCCACGAAGCTGATGTCTTCCTTGTTGTCCCACTGGTGTTCTTCCTGCCAGTGTAATGCCAGTGGATATCTGGTGTCCTGGGAATGTAGGGAATTGAGATGTTCCCTGATCCTTGTTCTGAGTTCTCTTGTAGTACTCCCAATATATTTGCGATTACATACACAGTTAATAGCATAAACCACAAATTTGGATCTACAGTTGATGTATTCTCTGATTATATGTGTGTCACTGGTACTAAAAGTCAAAGTCTTGGTCGTTGTAGCAAATTTGCACATGGAGCAGTTTCCACACTTGTAGAAGCCCACTGGTTTGTTGCTGGTGAGCCAGTTGCCATCAGTTTTTGGAATAGGCGCCATGAATGATGGGCTAAGGATGTTTTTGAGTGTTCTGGCCTTGGTATAGGTTAGGATTGGCTTGTCTGGGATCCATGCCTTGATATCTTCATCTATTGATAAGATATGCCAATGTCTCTTCAGAATCTTCTGTACTTGATGGCTATCACTGCAGAACTGGGTAATGTATCTTATTGGGCTGTCATTTGTTACCTGTTTACTGGTGGGTACCTTGGAAGTCAAAAGTGAGCTGCGTTCTCTACTGTTAGCCATGGCTATGGCTGCTTGTATTGATTGGCCCAGGTATCCTCTCTCATGAAAGCGTCTGCTAAGTGTTGCACATTCGTTTCCATATGATGGCCGGGTACTGCAGTTCCTTTTGGCTTAGCAGACGCTTTCATGTGAGAGGATACCCGGACCAATCAATACAAGCAGGCATATCCATAGCTAACAGTAGAGAACGCAGCTTACTTTTGACTTCCAAGGTACCCACCAGTAAAAAGGTAACAAATGACAGCCCAATAAGATACATTACCCAGTTCTGCAGTGATAGCCATCAAGTACAGAAGATTCGGAAGAGACATTGGCATATCTTATCAATAGATGAAGATATCAAGGCATGGGTCCCAGACAAGCCAATCCTAACCTATACCAAGGCCAGAACACTCAAAAACATCCTTAGCCCATCATTCATGGCGCCTATTCCAAAAACTGATGGCAACTGGTTCACCAGCAACAAACAAGTGGGCTTCTACAAGTGTGGAAACTGCTCCATGTGCAAATTCGCTACAACGACCAAGACTTTGACTTTTAGTACCAGTGACACACATACAATCAGAGAATACATCAACTGTAGATCCAAATTTGTGGTTTATGCTATTAACTGTGTATGTAATCCCAAATATATTGGGAGTACTAAAAGAGAACTCAGAACAAGGATCAGGGAACATCTCAATTCCCTACATTCCCAGGACACCAGATATCCACTGGCATTACACTGGCAGGAAGAACACCAGTGGGACAACAAGGAAGACATCACCTTCGTGGGACTGGAGAAAGTATCAACCGACATAAGGGGCGGAGATAGAGAACTACAACTACGCCAGAAAGAAGCAAAGCTGATAAGCAAATATCGCGCCGTTACTTTTGGATTAAATAGTGACCATGATTTCCATGTTTTCCTGTAAACAGTAGTACATAAACCTGTGAGAGTTTCTGCCTACACATGCATTATGGACCCAATTGTTGTAACTTCCTTCCATGTACCAATCCTGATCTCGCTTGTTCTGGGCAATTCCCCTATATTCGAATTTCACCCCTGTGACGTAAACCATGACAGGTTCCCAACCCGCGGGACGGCCTTCTTAGACCAATCACACCGCTGGATGAACCGACCAATCCGCGCCATGCTCTTATAAATTCCCAAAAGTAGGGCTGATCCACAGCACACGGATTTCCGAGAACGCTCGCATGCCACGAACTCGCCGGACCCGGTCAACGGTAAGCCTCCCATCAGACGCCCCTTCATAGACGTACCTCCCCGGCCTCCTGCCTAATTGCTACAACCCAGCACCCTTACCTCTCCCGTTTGATATCTATCCAACATCGGCCACTCGCCCATGGGTCCCATCCCTGCTGAGAACCCTATCTATCTACTTTTCAGATCGGCTATCCAGCCACCCTGGCGCCCTTATCTGGGAGGACCAGCTTATAGCATTTTGAAGTCCACCCCTTTAACTCAATTGGGTAAGACTCCGCTTCTTCTACATTTCTTCAACTAGGCTGTCATACCAATTTCTTTTGGCCCTTGACTCAACTAATTGACTCTCCTTTTCCTATTTCTCCCTTGGTACATTGTCTCTTACTCTGTCTCAATTTTACTTTAACTGTAACTATACATCTCGTCATGCCTAAATGTAACTATCAATTGTTATATGTTCTGCCCTGTTATTCACCCCGTCACCACCACTCACGATCACGGGTTTTGCTAATTACCAATATGTTGCCACAATGTGCTTCCATTCCTCATTACTGAAACTATTTATTAAATACATGCATATTGAATGGAATATATATGTTATAAATAACAATGGGTATCACTATGTCACTTCACGGTGCACATCACAACATCACCAAATCACAGCCTTGAGAAAGACTTAGGTTGAAACGCGCGTCGGCTGTGTAGCGAGTTACCATGTCAAAAACTTGTCATTCATTTCTACATTGATGTTTTCTTTGGTGCTAACTAACCAAAAATAAACAAATTAATGACTATGACCTGACTGGACCATATAATTGATAAAATCGCTCAACAGCGACCATTGGACCACCATACCCTACCAGCGCCCAACTGATCCAAAGTTTGTCATCCCCACAATTCTTACAAATAAACTGGAACCCCGGAGTTGGTTCCTCGACAAACCAGGATCCAGGGTGCTGGTCAGATTCAGAGACAAGAAAAGAGGAGGTGCGCAGGAGAAAGGGAGTCCCGCCACGATTAACTCCACCCTTGCTAAAAATTCAGGAGGATACACCTATAGCCTCTGCTAATTTTGTAATGGCTACCTGAAGTGACGACGTGGTTGTCAAGCTGCCCAAGGGGTAGAGACTGTGTACTCAAGCTCAGGCGAAATGGAAGAACAGTGGATACGAGTCCATGGTCATGCAAAATGATGCTGTCATGGTGAAGGAGAGTGAATCAGACGGCGTGTCAACCAGTGAGCATATTTTTAAAGTGAACGCTTTTATTTTGTAGGGGTGTGAGATCTCGCTGGAGTGAAAACCATGCATTTATGTTTGTCTTCAGCCTCTAACTGATACAAACAACAGCAATGGGGAGAGCTAAGCTGTAACAGACGCTGTCAATATTTATTGTCTTTTCTTTTCAAACCAAATTGAAAACCCAGAGAATTGCAATAATAGCCTATTTAAGGAATGTATTTTGCTAACGAAGGCCGATAGCGTTAAAGACAATGCGGACACAGCAGTTGTGATCTGGGTTGATATCCTAGCCATTCCAGGCTTCACACCCATAGTGGTCAAAACGTTTAAAACAACACTTTCACAGATGGTGCACCAGCCACAACAATGTCGATCCGCAACAGGAGGCTCATTCATGTTTGGAAATATAGTTTACAGATAAATGGTCAAGTGAAAACATGCTACAGGTTGAGCCCGCCTTCTAAAAATTAATACAGCTGTTAAACCCAGCAAAGGATTGGGAAAGGGGTGGAACACTGCATGTCTAAAACATTATGGGCTATACAAGTGGCAAATGACCCCCTTTTGAACATGAAGCAATTTTGACTGCGATGTCCGTTGTATGTTAGAAGCATAATTGAGAAAACGGTTTTGCAAGTGGGGTAATAAAGTATTTTATTTTATTTATTTATTTAACATTTATAAAGCGCTCACACAGCCCGCAGGCATCGAGGCGCTGTTACAGAGATTGTTTGTTTTTTTTTTTTTTTCTTAGTTGCGTAATTGTGTTTTTTTTTTTGTCTTAGTTGCGTATTTATAACGCGCTTAAACACCCAGAGGTTTTTAAGCGCGGACCCGGGGATCGAACCTGTTGTTACTTTGTGTCGTCTTGCTTCCAAGACGCGCAAGCTGCCGCTGAGCTATCCTCCCGGGACAAGTATCTCTAATCCATTACACCAGAGCAATGTGCATGGTGCCCTGTAAACTGATCTATGAAGATATAGAATGTAGATAAGTTACATCTATTTACGCTTATTGGCAGGAAATAAACAATGAATACCTGTTGCAAAGCTGTGAATACCTGTTGCAAAGCTGTCAATGTAATGTGAAACCCACCAGTGGATGTATAAAGCAATTACTGTTGGCTTTACTTAAAGAGCATCTACGCAGTATATCCCCTTGGGTGTTGTGTTGTCTGGAAACACCACAGCCGGTATACAGACTTGAATGTAACAATGTTCTGTGTATTGTGGAGATATGTTCCACCAGATGCCACCATACAATGGCCCCCTACTCAGAAAATCAATACAAAGGGGGTTTTGACAATTTGGGGCTGCATATGAGTCTGAAGGTGTATGACATGCAACATCATTGTCTGTGCGCTAAAGAATATTGCTGTTTGATAGGGAGCTTATTAGTTTCTATCAGCTGCTGCTATACTGTGCATGTTTGCTTATCGATGCAGTGAAAGGAAGTGTGTGGGATTGCACATACTGCAGAGCTTATAGGCCAATTGGTAACTCTACAGCAGCTGAAAACCCCTGAAATATTCAGTGTGATTAAAAATCAGAATACAAATCTGATAGTCTAAATGTTAATACACATCTGTTGTTTATAAAACATTGTTGTGTCTTTTTGTCCAACGTTATGGGGTGAACATTTATTGGGGGCTTAGTTGCAACATGGGCCAACTACAGGGCAAAGCCTTGCTTCATCAAGTGCCAATGGAACTGGGGCCTCTCCACCGGATCAGAATCGTTTTTTTGTTTCAGCAAGGGCCAGTGGAAAAGGGGCCCCTAAATGGGATCAGAGGGGATTTTTACTGGGGACTGATTTGCAACATGGGCCCGCTACAGACCACAGCCTTGCTTCATCAAGGGACAATGGATCCGGGGACACTACAATGGATCAGAGTTGTTTCTTTGTTTCAGCAAGGGCCAATGGAACAGGGCCCCCAACACAGAATCAGAGTTGTTTCTTTGTTTCACCAAGGGAGCATGAAGTTCAGGCCCCCGCCATCAGGTCGGAGAGCCCCAGTCACAGGGATTGATTTCAAATGTGGGGGTGCTACAGGGCATGGCCTTGCTTCATCACAGGACTGTGGAGTAGGGCCACAGCCAACGCCATGGATGGTTTGATGATCAGCGTAGTTCCTTTAAATATGCAACTATTGAAGGTATGGGAATGGGGTTGAGATTGCTTGTATTGCCTGCTCCTTCATTCCTAACGCCAGATGATTTGGGCTTAAAACGACACTTCCAAAGCGTTCAACAACCCCAGGTGAGACTGGAGTTGAAGCGCAAGCTGGGGTGTGTAAATATAAATGCCAGCTTTCACAAAAGACAAAAGCTTCCACCTTAGGTACAAAATGAACATGTTATTGAAATAGGGACAAGTTCCAGAGGGAGGTGCTTGAGTCTTAAAAAAAATAAACAAGTATCTAGTTGCAGGACAGAGGGTGTCTATGGTCTATGCTGACGTATCTGGGCTTCAGGCTATGGCAACCTGTGATTGTTATAACACACTTGTTCAACAGGAGGGTGATGTCACCAAAGTGGTGGTAATCAGCGATTATTGATACTGCTATAGCATGTAACACCTTGATTGATAAAACACAATCTACACTGTTTGCGACTGGGGAAAGTGTAAAATATATTAATTGTGAATTAATAAACAATATGGCTAACTGCCAAAACCAGATTACAGATAGTATGGCTCAAGAGATTACGCCATTTATGGCTCTTTTTTTATAAATTATAAAGTCATTGAATCAGGGAATAGTGCCTGAACAGCTCAATAAGGCAAGTGTTACTCCACTGTTAAAAAAGTCAAACTTGGACCCAGCCTGTCTCCAGAATGTCTGACCTATTTCTGGACTTTCATGGCCTGGGAAGGTCCTGGAGAAGGTCAGTACTCACCGGCTACAGGATTTTGTTTGAAGGGAGTCACTATTGGACCCCTTTCAATCTGGTTTCCATCCAAGACCACCTGTTAGGGGCCACGGTTAAGGGAAAGCTCTCACTTTTTTTTAACATCTTTTTATTAGATTTCCAACAAAAAATAATTCCATCACATAGAGTTCAATGAATTCCAACAATAAAATCTAATACAATAACAATAACCATTCAATAACACCAGTATCCAAAATTCCAGTATACCCTCACCCAAATATATCAATGTACTATCACCCTATGTAAATAGCAAAAAATGAAACAATTATAAAAATCCACACCAACACACATAAAACGCCACAAAAGACAACAGGAAAAGGAGAAAAACAACCAAAAAAATCAAAAATCAAACAAATAGGGAGGTGCCCTCTCACTCCTCTCTCCCACCTTCCCACCCTCTCTCTACTTCATCACTCATATAAAGCATTGAATGGCCCCCATAATGAGAGCTAATCACCTTCTTTACCTTTATCCTTCATTGAGATCTTTTCGTACTAGGACAGAACCTGCAGCTCTAACAATCAGTCCTCAACAGTAGGTTTCTTTCTAGTCTTCCAGACCCTAAGGATTAGCTTAATCGCCACCATTACAGTTTTATCTATCCAGATATATTTCCTAGTGTTCACACACCTTTCTCTATGTAAAAGCATGATCACATTCGCTGCCAACCTTTGCATGACAATATCAAAAACCATATCAATCCTATCAATTACATCTCTCCAAAAATCCTTCACTCTCGAGCAGTCCCAAAGTAAATGCAATAGGGTACCCCTGTCTCTTCCACAACTCCAGCACAACTCATCCATTCTCAACTTCAATCTAAACATCTTAAGAGATGTCCAATAAATCCTACCAACTATTTTCTGCCTAACTAAAAGCTCTCACTTTTAATGATGCTGGACCTCTCTGCGGCCTTTGCTACAGTCAATCATCATACCCTGCTGAATCGTCTAAGGTCTGTTGGCAATGTCTCTGATCATGTGATTAAGTGGTTTGTATCTTTCCGGGCTGATTGCCATCAACAGGTGAAACTAGGGGGACTTATTTCAAACCCTATTGCAATGGACTGTGGAGTACCACAAGGGTCATCACTGTGACCTCTACCTTTTAATCTGTATTTATAACCACTGATGGAAATTATGAGGAGGAGTCATGGAGTGCAGTATCACTCTTCAACACTCACATTTTCATTAAAATTGGGAATATTGAAGACACTTTTCTTAAGGTAATACAGTGACTTGACGATGCCAGCAGATGGATGTCAGAAAATCAGCTTCAGCTTAATCCATTGAAAACTGAGCTGGTGTTGTTGGGACCAAGTCATCTCCTTCAGGCAGTAAAAGGTTCTTTTCCCCCTAATCTTTTCAGTGCTGAACTTAGGTTTGCCTCTAGGGTAAGAAATCTGGGATGCTTTTGGCAAGATAACCTCAGAAGCGAGGGCCAGGTTAGCAACTGCAAAGGCTCCAAAATTCCCAGAATGTGGCTGTCAGAATGGTCTGCCGATTAGGCAGCTTCGCTCTTGTTTCACCGGCTCGTCAATCACTTTACTGTCTGGCCATAGAAGATAGAATAAAGTTCAAGATGGCATGTTTGATTTTCAAATGCTTAAACGGTTCTGCCCCTGATTATCTGATGCATAAACTCAGCCGTTATCAGCCTGTTAGGTGGCTCTGATCAGGAGACAAGATACAAGATGCTGTTAACTGTCCCCCCCATCAACATTTGTCTCAAGGGGAGACAGAAGGTTTGCCGTTTTTGGCCAGAGATTACAAAACAGCATCCCCCAAGACATTAGAGCTCTTGAATCTCTATTTCAGTTTTGTCGAGAGCTCTTACGACCTTTCTTTTTAAGTGATGGGTGTGACAGGACTTTATAAGAGGGGCGGAGTCATGTTGTTAGTTAAGTGGGTTTGCCTGTTTTCATACAGTTCTTTGGTGCCTTGTTTATGTTTCATCTGCACCTTTATATGGTTTGGTCCGTTCTGAGAGTGTTGCAAATAATCAAATCAAGTATGTCCCAGTGAACCCATCTGACAACGCCAACACATCCCAGGGCGATCCTTTGCCAGTACACAAAGGATTTATTCAGCCGTGAGAGCCTGACCACACCGCAGTATGAAAAGAGCATCCCCTGGCAGGATGAGGATAAAGCTGTGGATGTGAGGGCCTGGTCTAGGTCTGTTTATGAGAGTGTGCATTTTGACTGTATAGACGGCGCGTTGGATGCTCTGCAGGCCGAGTTACAACCCTGTATTAATCTGTCCACTCAGGAGGTTTGTGAAATGGTGTATAATCTCTACCATATGACCCCTGGTGACCCATGTATAAGCGCACATAATCATTACAATGTTGTCTCAGCATTACAGATTGCTGACTTAATTTTCTTACAAGCACTCAGCTCCCTTCACGAGCTTCATGCACACCTTCCTGGTTCCAGTAGTTACCCTGAAGCTGTATTGCAACAATACCAGCTTTGGATAACAATGTCAGACTTGAATCAGAGAACACTGACCTTTAACAACTTTAGCAGCTTCAGAATTCAGGTGGATAGATTTCAACAGGGCTGGTTTCACTATAGAAAGGGTTCGCTTCTTGGCTTTGGTAATGCTTGTTCTTCTCGTCAGTTCAATAACTTCTACATTTACTGAATACTTGTTCTGTATGTACTGTATGTTACAAGGTTCAAACTTCAAAAGAGAATCATATTTAGGCACACACACGACCACTCTTTAAAGAAGATCTTTAGCTTTAAAAAACTGTAATTAATTGTATTCCCACTTCTTAACACAGAGATATTCTCTGATTCCCGTTGGGAACTACAATTGTTCACAAACAACCTCAGTTTCATGTAAAAAGTCTTGTAACAATTTGTGAAAGTCAGCTTTAAGGTTTCCGAGTGGTTTAGAAAGCGTTTCCCTTCTTACTTGGAGACACGTGACCACTCCGATAACATTAAGCAGTTTAACAATGGGAAATGAAAAGATTTTCTTCATATGTGATACCTTCGACTTGTATTAGAAGTACACGTGATACATTTCCATTGTCAGCAGGACTCTTCATAACGACGAACAGTTCTACTCAATCCAGCTCTTACAAGAGTTAATATAAAGCTGGTAACAGTAACAAGCAAGGTTCTCAGAGAGAACCTGAACACAGAGCTTTGCTCACTGGCTCCAGGAACACTGCGGTTGCGGGCTGCTTCCACTTCCTGAGTTCTTCTCCTTCTGCTACCACTTTAGGCACACCTGGGATCCACACCCCTCTGCAGCATGCGTGTGTCTCCGGTCCGGCCTTGTTAACAAGGAGTCTCCTTCACTCCTCTGTCCCAAAGCTTGCTTTTTTACATGGGCCTTGGGTTGCAGCATGATCACCGCTCTGCATTCACAGCCACTAGGCGCACCTGGGAAGAATTCCACTCTCAGCACGTCTCTCTTAGTGCAGCCACGGTAAGGCAGTGTTTGTGAACACAGGAACCTCTCAGAATTTGCAGGTGAAATCTGCTTTCCTCGTGTCCCAGCGCCCCTCAAGTGATACACTTCTTCATGAACTGCCAGCCTCATGCTCTTCTCCTTCTGCTACTACTGCTAGCCTTCCAGCTCCTGCTCCAGCTCCTTCTATCTTCCCACTCCTGCTGCAGCTTTTATGCCTCTTAGCTGGGGCAATTAAATTTAGGTGCAGGTCATTATTGTTAATTGCCTGACCGTGGCAAGAGCTGTTAGGCCTACTTGCCTGTCCTTTACTTCTACAAGCCTCTTCAGCCCTCCTCTCCGTCACTGTCCTTATGGGATTCTGGGACCTGTAGTTCATCTTAGAAAAGTTAGATTTTCTCACATCTGATATAAATTTAAGGGTAGATGTAATCGCCTTAGTATTTTTAAAAGAGGGATTGTAGGTTTAAACCTTACTAGAGGAAGAAGGTTTAGAGAAGGCAGTACTCCCACTATTCCTTGTAGTCTACCTTTGGTATTGAAGAGGGCATTTATTTTTAGGGATACAAAAGATGTGTTATTTTTGTGTAATAGGTGTGGATGTTACAACCTTAGGTTGTACCATCTCAGCTTTACCAGGAGGTTGAGAGATGTTAAAATGACAATAAGCTATAACCACTTTTGGCATAGTGGAAAGAGTATCCCTTTCAGAAGAGAAATGCTGTGTCGAGTCCCACTGAGTCTCCTCACTGCCCAGGGCCCTGTCGCCACCCAGGTGATCGTCCTGCAGTACTCCACCCCCAGGGTTGGGATCAGGAAGCGTCTGCCCTCCCCAGGCCACGTGGGAGGAGACTTTAGGCAGGGCTTTAGTGAGGGTTCTGCAGGACTTGTTATCAGGGGTTCTTTTAAATATTTGAAAGAGGTAGTTTCTACATTAATAAAACAATGTAGGGGCAGGGTTTCGTGGGACAACCACAGGGAGCCAGCCCGACCGTCCTGATAGCACGCTAAACAATGCTCAAGATGTGGATCATAACATTCTAGTGAACAAGGGGTCCTGTCCGTCAGAAAATTAGAACACCCCTTCTATCCCACCGATACCCATTGAAAATCATGATGTAGCATGTAGTAGACTACAGTCACCAACCCACCAATACCCAGCCAAGAAATATTACGGGCTAGCGACTAGTGAGTAGCACACACCCTAAAACCAAAGGCCCCACTACAAAACAGAGGCTTCTTTTAAATGGACAGCAAACCACTAAACCACATTCTGATTTAACCAGCCCCTGCTGTAACAGGAATGACCCAGCGTTTGAAGTTGAAAACACAGGCACTTTTTCAGTGGGTCGGTCTCTACAGAGCAGAGGTGGTTATCTGGTTCGGAGGGACCATAAAGCCACAGAGCGATACTTAAAATGGTGCAGATCCAGAGCCCAGCGGCGTCAGTTATTTAAAATCTTCAAAAAGGCCAGGATTGGTTATATCAAGATGTGATCGTGCTAACATGGCACCGCCTCAAACTCTGCAGCCTGATTCTCCTGTGTACTTGGAAAGGTATCAATGGGCGTATAAAACATTCACAGCCATTGAGCATTATGATGAATTCAGATTTGTAATCTTGGTTCAGTTATGATCCTTGGGTCACAGGCTAGCTGTTATAGCATAAACCGTTGAAACACTGGTCAGGCGTATATTGGAAAACTGTTAGACCAAACAACATCCAGATACACATAGTTGCTGATGGTTTAACCAGGACCTTATTTACAAGGCAATTCACTCGGGATGTCTTCTGCATTTTACAATTTCTAGAAAATCTGAGGAGGCTTCTTCAGATTAAGACTGAAGACCCTTCATTCTTAATGTGTGCTAGTGGTCAGACCCCGCTCCGGTGGTATTTACGAATCTCTAAAGAAAGTAATTCACAGCCATATTATAAAATCTAAAAGCAGATGCCATTAAATTTCAATCGGGCGTCTAGTCTCATAGGTTTAATCAAACTGCGGAGCTTTGCGGATACGGATATACGTAACAAAGCATTGAAAGCCCATAGAGAGCTAGGTATTCCAACAGACACCCCTGTATGATTTGGACAGGTGCTGCTCTTTGAGCAGTATTTTGATAGACCCATCAAAATACTGTACTTCAACTGTGGTGTGTGGCAATACTTCTGCAAACTCATACAACCGCAAAAAATGCTTTGTATGTTTTACACCATGATGACCATTTCTGCGGTATAACACACCCACAAAACTTCCTGGGGCATTGTCACCATAGCGCTTAAGGAGAGACCTTCAAAATGTCTGCAATGTCACACTTTTGCAAGATCGCGTGTTTGTCTGAACACTCACATTGCAAAAGTGGCCATGTGGGCCGTGGTGTGTGAGCCTTGTTTTGACAGTCCCATGTGTGGAAAAGTACCCCCTGAGAGTCACAAGTGTAACTGGCTTATCTGGCAGGTATGTAAAGTGTCCGTTGTCATCACAGCTGAGCACCTGTGTTACATGATGCTCGGTAGACTTCAAAAGAAAAGCAAAGATTATATTGTGTATGCCATGTAGGCCTGGCAGGAGAGTAGAACGAACCAGCCAAACTACTTGTATGCCCGATATTTAACATGCAATGGTTGTTGGGAGTTTGAGTTTGAGGGGGATTCGTGTGTGAGTGATTTTGTTAGCACCTTAGTAAAAACTAAATTCACGGGCTAAACGTTTTTAGCTCATAATGCCAAAAGATACGACGGCTACTTTATAATCCAACAATTGGTGAAAGAGCGAATAAGAGTGAAACATATCACACAGGGTGCTAAGCTCATGGCCATGTTTGTGGTAACATTACAGATACTTTTTATCAACTCCTTGAACTTCAAACCCATGATACTCTGTACATTCTGTGATGAATCCCAGGGTATTGTTACTGCTCCCATGGTGCAGCCCCTTCCCATGAGGCCAGGGAGGTGAGGCCGCTACCCGATAGTCCCCTGGGGGTGGTACACAGTGGGTGGATCTCATGTGGAGGGAAGCTTTCCATGGGACCAGTGATGATAGCCTTAGGAGAACCCGGTATTCACACCCTCCATTACTGTCCCCACTGTCCTTGCACCCCACTCAGTTCCCTCTGGTCCCCCACACCTCTATGTATTTCAGTAGAGTAGAGTACTTCATTAATCCTACTGAGACAAGGAAGAGTGAGGCTTACCCAGGTACAATACAAAGGTTCACTGACATAAAGAAGCTCAGTCAAAGAGGCAACATATGTAGTACGGACTACATTGATGACAAAAAGCAAGTAAGGACTGCATAGTTGGTTAAGCCAGCCCTGGAGGAGTGAGGAATCAGATGCCCGTTCCGTGGTGAGGGACCTGAAGGAAAGAAGCAAAGAAGCTGTCGTGGAGGGACGATTCTCTCCAGGAGGTCAATGCAACGGGAACCTGGCCGGTGGCGGGGAGAGAGAAATCCTGACTGACAAAGCTAGAGCCAGAAGGAGAAGACGAGCATCCAAGGATGCGAGAGAGAGCCTAACGCTGCGGAGCCGGTGAAGACAGGTTCCCGAATGTTGTAGCGGCACAGAACCCCTGCTCTGCTCCCAGCGTAGACCGGAGCCCAGAACAATACTTCCCGAAAGTAGGGAAAGGGTCGGCCCGCCACTGGCTCACAGAGGGTGCTAAAAAGATTAAAAAGGCTCAAACTAACATCCCAAGAGGTGTAAAGGGATAAGTGAAGACTTATACAGTTTGAAACTAACTTTACAAAATGTCCCATGTGGAACAGTACCTAGCAGGAGAGTACACCAGGTCTGTTCAAAAGGACAGTGAGTGAAGCAGGGGCAGAGGTCCCACAGAAACAGGATACCAGTGTCTGGGACTCACATGAAGAAGGGAAAGCCCCGCTAGCAGCACATATTGGGGGCTGAGACCCATATGAAAGCGGGAAAAGCACACAAAATAAGTACACAGTGGTCAAAGACCCACACCAGCACTAAGAAAAACATAATCAGTGGGATAATGCCCAAAATAAGTGACAGAGATCCTGAGAGAATATTGAGAGGTCTGGGACCCACAGAAAGGAGAAACCAATGCCAGAACAAGTCAGGAAGATCCTGAAACAGCCCAGAGGGACCCACGCCCAATGAGAAATTAAAGAAAGGAACAAGAAACCAGAAAAAGAGGTCAGGAACTCTTTGCCAAAGAGAGAAACGCTTTTTAACTCTAAGATTTACAGACAAGTCTGGCAGCAAAGTGAACCAGACCTGATGCTACTTTGGTGATCTAGGAACATTTGGAAATTGTGTTTTGTGAACAAGTGGTGGACAGCCAAGCTTGGCAGTATCGTGTACCAGACTTGACACTACGTTGGTGACTTGGATTTTTTGGGACATTGCATTTTGTGAACAGAAAGTCTACAGTCTGGTCTGGCAAGACAGTGAACCAGACCTGATGCTATGTTTGTGAGCTAAAGAAAGGACAGGGGAAGAGGGCCCTCACACCCCCCCTGACATTTCAGAATTGCGTTTTGTATATGTGTGGAAGGACATTTAAGATCAAGAGGTTTTAAGCTAAAGATTAATTCACAAGACTTTCTGACCAAGATTTGAACATTGGAGTTTGTATCTAGAACAATAGGGTCCTCCTTCTGGATCAAGAAAAGACCCGGTTTTTCCTTAGTTAGTAAGGGATGGAAATAGATTTTAGAGACAAGATGATGGACATTTTACTTTACAGACATCCTGACAGAGTCCTTAGTATAGAGGTAGGGCAACCCCTCATAGTAATAGGGCAAGATAGGTTTCACTTTACTTTAACTTTTATAAATAAAAGTCTTTGCCAACAAACATGCCACCACTGTGTCAGACTTCTGCATCTTACAATTCCCCAAATCCTTTAGTTTCCCTGGTTCAAAGGGCTTCTTTCCACATCTTTTCAATACAGCGGCTAATCCAAACTATGTAGGCCCGATCCCAGAACCCAATCAATATGGCTTTCAGTATATAATGCCTAGTGAGAAATAGCAGTTCATGATGTGGTATAAGGCAAATGAACACACCATGTTTGCCACGAGTTTAAGGGCTTATTGTAAAGAAGATGTCAACATTTTAAGACAGGCTCGTAATTTGTTCAGGGATAGGATCATTCAAACGACCCATCAGGAAACACCTACATGGGGGTGGGCTTAATTGTGCCATACGTTGATCCTTTTAAAAGTATCACACTGGCGAGTTGTTGTATGCAGATCTACAGACAATTGCACCTAAAGCCTGAAACAATCGTGCTTCTGCCCCACGATTTGTAACACAGGCATCAGACATTTTTTTACACAGTGGCCTTTCAATGGCTCTTATACATAGCAGAGACCAAAAACATTGTGATACAACACACCCTAACTGGCAACGGTGAGAAATGTTACAGTAAGCAAGCGAATATCAAGTACCAACACTAATATATGGAGGAGAAACCAGAGGTGTTCTGGAATACCTTGGAAGGGCATTTCTGGAAAAATATCCTACCGATACCGAAAGCGACACCAATGACGGTAATTCGTCATCCACTACAATAAGCTGATGTTGTATAGAAAAACAATGACCAACTTGATGCCACCCCAATTCTAAATATTATGTGAAAACAACAACTTCGAAGAAAAGATAGTTGAAGATTGGAAAAGAGAAAATGAACGAATTTTGAAAGAGTCAAATCTAGAAAATCAAACTTTGGTAGAAAACCCAATAGCCGTTAAAAGAATGCTATGTGCAGAGGACTGGTCAAACACTGAAAAAAAAAACATTGTCAAAAACTCATACACTCCTGAAAACAAATTGCGTTGTGATGTCCATTATACCGGATTACTTTGGAACATTCCCAAATCGTAAACAAAGAGACCTATTACGTTTTAGATTGAATGCTCTCCAAAATAAAACAACGAAGGCAAGATGTACCAAAGAAAAGATATGTACAAGGTGCAGATTGTGTAAAAGAAGGGAAGAGTCTCTCAGCCATTTGGTGCTATTTTGCACAAAGCTAAGAGATCTCCGAAATCTGTACTTAAACAGCAACATCGTTGATCTATGTGGCCTAGACTCTGAGAAATGGTGGAGTTTAATATACGACTGTCGAACCCCAAGAATAAACTTTGTAACGGTCAAATTTTTAGAACAAACCCTTAAAAGGCTAGACCACTTCGACGAAGAAGATGCAATGCAAAAAAGTTAATTTGGTGTAGCAAAGAAGATGTAACGTTTTTATGTTCAAACTTGTTTAAAACTTGTTTTTTAAAATACTCTTCCAGTAACTCTTGCCCAATTTGGAGGCTTCTTTTAAGTTAGATTTTATTAAGGACTTTTGCTTGTTGGCTGTTCTTGGTTTTTCTTCTTTTTCTATGTATGGCTTCTTTTCAACTATGTTTGATCGCTTTGGCAAAAAAAAATTGCTATTTGTGAAAGGTTTGTAATAAACCAAATACACTTCATAAAAAAAAGAAAAAAAATACTCAAGGTTTCTTGGTAAAACACTTATCAATTAATTTGTCATTTAGAAAATATTTCACTAGAAGAAGACAACTTAATATTATATATCAACACACTTCAATACAAAACTCTAAGCTTTTGAGACAGTTTGAGCTCCCCTGAAGTAGGAACAAAATGGCAGTTCAGTTACTTAGCAGTGAGCAAAAAGGTCAAAAGTAAGTAGAATAGATCACATATACTTTCTATGCAGTGCAAATAGTTTCAGTTCACCAGAAGAGTACAATTCAAGTCAATAGGCCAGGCCAAAGTCAATGGGCTAGTGTTCTGGACAGGAAAGAGCAGGTCTGGTAAAGTCTTTGCAAAAGTTCTCAGAAGTAGTTTAGGCAAAAAAGGATCAGATGTGGGGTCACAAGCTGTTTAGGCCTGTAAGTTGGGAAAGTTTCACAAACTTGCACCGCAAGAGTGGCGTTCTCTCAATCGGATTGGCACAGTACCGTTATATGAAGAAACAAATGATGCTAGTCGTGGTTCCTGGCAGTTCCTGCAGATCTCGCTGTTCCTGAGCCACAGTCGAGGGGACAACAGGGAGGACATTGAGGGACTCCTGCACTACATGGGATCGTTGAAAAAGCAAACAAGATGGAATCACTTCAGTTCCAGTAGCTGTAGATTAAAGCGCACAAGCTGGTATCCCTCTCCCTGGTTAATCCTAACCAGCCTTGAGAATGGTATCCAGGTGGCTTACGTGTTGATTGGTCCCACCAACACAAAGGAAGAAGTCGTCCTTGGAGGGGCTTTGAAATTGGCAATTCTGACCGGCAGCAGGGCTTCACCAGGCAAACCAATAGTCCAGGAGTTGCAGCAATCGTCTTTTTTTTTTTCTCATCTGCTTTGTTGTTTCTCTGTATTTGTATGGTTTTTCGATTTGCTATGTGTAATTAATATGCTCAGTTTAGTTTACTCTTGCTTATGTATATAATTGTAAATATATATATAATTTAAAAAAAATCATCCTCTTCCAGCTCTTCTTTGGTTCTTTCGTTCCAGAAGTCGACTCTACTTTCCTGTCCCAGATACTCTCCTTTTAAACAGTTCTCTTCCTTTCATTCCAGCCTAGCTGTCACTCCCACAGCAGGGTGGTTGTCCTTGCTGGACAGTCAGCCAGCCAATCACGCCAGAGTGCATTTGGGTCTCCTAGGAGACTAAGCACAGGGAGTTTCGTGCACCTCCCTCACTTCCTGCTCGCCTCAGATGCCAGAGGCGGTCTTCAGTCCTGAAACCCGCTAAAGGCATGTGAACAAAGGGACCAAACCTGGTTTGGCGTGCAGAGACAAACACTAGAAGGACCTTTCCAAAAACAAACCGCGAAAAAAGAAGACGGGGACCCGTTTAAACGAAGGAGGCTCAGCCGCCATCTTGAAAACAAAGGAGGCTCAGTCGCGATGTAACGCTACCAGTGTTAGCGGTCGGGAAAAATCATGGTAGTTTGTTGTAAAACCACTGCAACCAGCCATTTCAATAGGGAAGGGTAGCATTTGACTGCTACACGAGTTTCTAGACACAGGGGATACTAGGTAAACCTCTCCCGCACTCTATTGTAAGATAGTGTGTGCTGGGTCTAGGAATTTAAAGAGACTAGTAAAGTCAATTTAACTTTGCATTCTCTGGGAAACAGTAGTTTATCCCAGAGAAGGTATTTTAAACCTTGGGACAGCCTAGAAAGGCTTCCCTGTGTTACTACACTGAGGGTGCTGTGTAACACACATGAAAAGAACACAAGAGTAAAATACATGAGCGAGTGGGGGAAAAGGCTCACACTCTCTCCAGGTAAATACATTCAGTAAAGTTGCTGGGGGTCTTTAAGGGGAAGGGAATTAGCACATTTATGAGAATTCACCCTAACACCCCCCCTCAGACTAAGGGACATGAGGATTTAATCCACCCCTGGATGAATCTCCTTACTCCAGTCGGTCATACATTCTGGAGAGACCATCAGTATTTTGGTTATTACACCCTTACCTGTATACAATGGTAAAATGAAACCCCTGTAGTAGGCTGATTGACCATATTAACAATTTAGCATTTTCCCCTTTTATCTGCATTAACCATCTCAAGGGTTGGTGGTCTGTCTGAATCACAAAAGTAGATCCATAAAAGTATGGTCTAAACGTTTTCAGAGACCACACAATGACAAAACACTCAAGTTCTATTGTTGCCCACCTAGTCTCAAGTTCCTTCAGGATCTTGCTGATGAAGCAGATTAGGTGTTCCCTAACTTTCTCATCCAGCTGGCTCAGAACTGCACCTATACCTGTATTGGAAGCATCTGTTTGCACAATGAAGGTTTGGCTTCAGTCAGGAGCTCTTAAGACTGGAGCTTGACAAAGGGCTTTCTTAAGTCCTTCAAATGCCTTAGTGCACTCCTCATTCCACCTGACCTTCTTGGGGAATTTGGGTGAGGAGGCCACAATCAAGAGAGAAGCTATGGGCCTATAGTCCTCTTTGAAGTTCCTATAATAACCAGTGAGCCATAAGAAGGCTTTCACTTGGGTTTGAGTAGTCGGGTGGGTCATTCTTGTACAGCTTGTACTTTACTAGGCAATGGCCTTATTTCACCTCCTCCTACCAGTTTGCTCTGACCAATTTGACATTTACTTGCCTTTATGGTCAGATGGTCCTGTTCAACAGCCTGCAAAACATATCCTAAGTGGTCAACATGTTCTTTCTAAGTAGGTCTAAACACGGCAATGTCATCCAAGTAGGCTATGCAGAAGTCCTCCATCCTATTCAGAACTTGATTAACCATCCTTTGGAATGTAGCAGGTGTATTCTTTAATCCAAAACAGAGATCTTCGACCTACTTGACGACAACGGCATTGACATCCTGTTCATCACAGAAACATGGCTGGACGACAACTACAAAATCACACTCCAAAGCTGCCTTCCGACTGACTTCAAATGCCTACAAATAAACAGAAAAAACAAAAAAGGAGGAGGCATCATTATAACATTCAAAGAACACCTGGAAATGAAAACTGAGGAACCACTCAACATCCTCAACTGTGAAACCATGGTAGTACACCTAACAGCAAGCCCAAAAACCAACATCACATTCATCCTGGTATACAGACCACCAACATATGATGCAACATTCATCGATAACTTCATAGAGGCCAAGCCAACTCCCAAAACTCACTAATTGAACAACTCAGCACCATGAAACTACGACAACTAGTCAAAGGAGCAACGCACTCGGCAGCACACACCCTAGATGCAATTTTCGCCAAAGGAAAACTCATCACCATGGCACCTCCAATACAAATACTGTGGAGCGACCATCTCCTCATCCCATTCGTGATCACTCTGCCTACCCAAGCCTACATTCAACATCCGAAACTCTCAACCACCAACAAAAGAAACTGGAAACACGTCAAAGAAAGCAACCTATTCGAACAACTAGAATTAACGAAACCCTCAAATACAGAACTGGAGCTAGCGGACCTAGACGGGAAAGCAGAGATACTGCACAAATGGATCGCGGATACAATAGACAAGATCGCCCCTGAAAAACTATCACCCCATCAAAAAAAAGCGCAATGGCAAAATGGTTCACCCCACTATTAAACGACATGAAAAAGGAAAACAAAAAGAGGTAATTGGAATGGAGGAAAGAATACAACCCAGGGAAAAAACACTGTACCAGAAATAAATCTGTGCATACAAGAAGGAGATTCAAAAGGCAAAGAGAAGACATTACGATGACAGAATCAACAATGCCACCAACACAAAAAAAGAAATGTTTAGCATCATTGAAGAAATGAGAAACCCACCAGGCTGCGATAACACCCCAACCCCCTCAGAAAAACTATGCAACGACCTGTCAGACCACTTCACAAAAAAAATCAATGACATCTGACAAACTATACAAAAGCGACCAACCACAACATACAACCAACGAACCTAACACGGAACCACAGCACAAACTCCAAAGCTTTCCGGAAATATCAGTAGAGGCATTCGCAATGCTGGTAAAACGAAGCAAGAAAGCGGGATCACCCATGGACCCCTGTCCCCCAGACATCTACAAATCCATCCTCGCACAAGGGTCGCCAGCAGAACACTACAGAAACCTTATAAATCCATCACTATCAACAGGGACTGTACCGAAGATCTTCAAATCATCATACATCAAGCCACTCTTGAAAAACACAAGTGGTGACGTAGATGACCTTTCCAACTACAGGCCGATCTCTAACATCCCCTACTCAGCAAAACTTCTAGAAACCTGCGTATATAAACTAACCCAAGAACTCGTAGAAAAACACCACCTGCTGGACCAATCTCAAATCGGCTTCAGACCAGCGAGAGGAACGGAAACAGCACTACTATCCATCTGGGACGACCTCAAAACTAACGCAGACTCAAACACTACCTCAGCCCTTATTCTGCTCAACCTCTCTGCAGCCTTTGACACACTTAGCCACGACACCCTGACCAAAAGACTCGAAGACATAGGCATAACAGACTCAGCACTACTCTGGAACAAATAATTCCTAGCATACAGAACAGAAACGGTATGGATAAAACCTTTCAAATCCACTCCACGAGCTAACGACTGTGGAGTGCCACAAGGATCCTCACTATCTCCACCATATTTCAACATCTATCAGACTCCGGTGGGGCGTGGCTTGGCGGCCATGCGAGCGTGAGCTAGTCTTGGAGAGCTCCCACTCGATCCGGAGATAGATCCTGAAAAAAGGCCATAAGCAGAAGGAAAACGATAGAATAAAAGTTGGGGAAGGCATCGGAAAGCCCAGAGAACACGCAGAAGAAAGTTCGAGGAAAATCGGTGACTTGGAAGACTGAAACGGAGAGCGCGAGATACGTGGCACCGCCACGCAAAATGGCGGCGCGCCTCGCTGAAAAGGCCGCTCGCCTCTGAGAAGGAGGCAGGTGCAGGAGGAAGGAAGACAGGGCTCAAGGGCGCCGCCGGCGGACAACCAGCCCAGTGAAGACCACCGAGCCGCCTGGGAGAAGCAGGGGGCTGGTCGCTGCAGGAGACGGACCAGCCGCTGTGAAAGGAAGGAGACCGAGATACACGCCGCAGCGTTGTGTCAGGACAGACGGCAGAGGCGCGAACGCCCACAGATCGTAGCACAGGCCGTAGCAGAGCAGGAAGAGACCAGCTGGGCAGCGGCAGCGGCGGAGACCTGGTGGGTGCGCCCCCCCCTGACAGTCAGCAAGGGGGGCTGGCGGTGAGGACGCCGAGGGCTCCAGCCGGCAGGCGGGAGCCCCAAGACTACCGGCGGACAACCAGCCCAGCTTGGACTGCCGAGTTGCCCTGGAGGGGCGGCGGACTGGTCACCGCAGAGGGAAGGAGGCCGGAAGACGCGCCACAGCACCGTGCCAGGGTAGGCAAACAGTGCCCAAGGCCCCCCTGACAGTAAGCACGGGTAGCTGTGCCCGAGTGGAGGCTGGCGGTGGGAACGCCGGGGGCTCCAGCCAGGAAAAAAGGAGACCCCGAGGCCAGAGGACGAAGGGGGTGAATGGAGCGTTCGACCCCGATCTGGGTACCGCTGGACACTCCCTTGAAGAGGTGCCTGGGTTAACATCGGGTGCAACGAATGGTGATACGTTTGGAACAAGCCCCTGCGTGCGGCCAGTTTCCGCCAACACACTGGGGCGGACGGCGATGGACGGCAGGGCCACACCAGAGAGGTTAGTCGAGTGCCCGACCCCAAGCCCGCTCTGGGGATCATAGGACATACGTGGGAGGACACAGCCCACTCAAAATAGTCTTAACAGAGAACCCGGAAGAGCCGCGAACCACACAACTGGCTGGTCTACTTCTACACACACCTGCACGGAAGAAATAGCCAGGGGTACACCACCCCACGGAAGACGGGGTGAGGCCATCTGCCAGAGAACAGCACAAGAGGAAGGCCACAGTAAAGACCTCGGCCCAACGCAACAACGATAAGCCACCACTATGAAACTGCAGCATAGACCTGCATGAGCAGGATCCACATACTGGCATACAGCAATCGAAACCAACATGCCAGATAAACCAAGAGGTGGCAGGCGGAGGCAAACGGTCATGGAGTAATTTGCCCGCAAGAATGAAAACCAGCAGCCCGAGGCAGCTGAAATGGACACGGCAACGTCATATGTTACGCATGGAGAGATCAAACAGGTGGAAGGAAGTATCCTAGAGGCCATAGAAGCACTGAAGACTTCGATAGAAGGCAAGCTGGATGCAGTAATCGTAGACGTGGGGCTCCTTCGGCAGGACACGAGAAACCTGGCGGAGAGAGTGACAACGGTAGAACAACAGGTACAGAGTAATGCAGCGGATATGACCACCTCCCAATCACAAATGTTAGAGGCACTGGAACGCATCAGTAAGCTAGAACGCAGAGCCGAAGACGCGGAAGGCAGGGCTAGACGCAACAATGTACGCATAGTGGGGCTGCCGGAGGGGGAGGAAGGCAGAGATTCCACGGACTACATCGAGAACTTACTGATCCAAGCGGTGGGAGCCGGGACCCTGTCCCAGGGCTTCGTTGTGGAAAGGGCACATAGAGCATTAACTAAGAAACCACGCCCGGGGGCACCACCGAGGCCTATGATCGCAAAGATCATGAACTTTAAAGACAGGGAAAAAATCCTGGCGTTCTCGAGAGACGGTGGAGTCATAACCCGGAATGGAGCCAGGATAACCATCTACCCAGACTACACGGCGCTCGTGCAAAGGCAGGGAGCTCAGTTCTGCCCGACCAAAGACCGCCTTCGGGCTGCGGGGGTGAAGTTCATGCTACTATACCCGGCTAAACTCAAAGTGCTACATAACGGAAGGACACAGATCTTTGAGACCACAGCGGACGCCCAACTGTGGATGGACCAACAAGGGTTCCCGCAGCCGGAACGGGGGAACAGACGAAACAGAGAGGCACCCCGACGTGGCAGAGAAGGAGTTTGAGGACAGAATGCAAGACCCAGGCGCCCGGCAGAACCGGGCGAGACAAAATCTGAGGAACACTGCAGTGGGCCGCAGGTGCTACACCACCTCGCTGCAACCAATTTAAAGACAAAACGGGAAAGAAAACACAGGGATACTCCCTGTGGAAACGCGAAAGAGCAGGATAACCAACAGCTCACGAGTTCAAAGGCCTAATCTAAAAAAATATACTGGGAGTACAAGACTTCTGGAATTGGACCGCCAAGACCCACAGTAGGAACCCCAAGCAGAGACAATGTTTATAGTGCCAGTTCTAAGGCACTACGCCGCGACAAGTACGCCTGAGGAAAAGAAGGCGGTACCTGGAGAGCGATGGGGCCCGAGCAGGGGGAGGGAGGCTGGGCGTTTGTTGTCGTTGTTTTTAGTTACAGTTGTTTGGAGGCTAAGTTTGCGGGGTGAAGGCACGAGAAAAAAAGGACATAGCAGACAAAGAAACCACGGCGGAGGCACAGAAGGTGGACACGCGGGGCAGACCCCGGGCGCCAGGGGTCAGCGAAGCGCACTGAAGGGAAACGCCAATAATAAACCGAATCCAAGAGCCGCAAGAATAGCTATACCCCGGGGAAACGCGGGGGAAGGAGGACATGTGAGTCACACAAAGTACTACGGGAGGGATGCGGGACGAGGACCCCCGGAAGAGGCACGCCAAGAGGACATGAAAGAGTACGGGCCCATGGGACGGAGAAGGCCACTAACGCCTGCCCCCACAAGAACCGAGATGACCTAAATATTGTCACATGGAATGTTAGAGGGCTAAATGCATACGTCAAGAGGCTGAGGGTCTACACTTGGTTAAATAAAACGAGAGCCCACGTTGCAATGCTGCAAGAGACGCACCTGACGGTCGAAAAACAAACCAAGGTGGCCAAGAAATGGGGAGGTCAGATGTACAGCTCAACGTACTCTAACTATGCAAGGGGGGTGATGACCTGGATCGCTCCGAGCACCCCATTCCAGCTCATCAACCAGGAAAAGGACACTGAGGGTAGGGTCCTGATCGTCCACGGAATGCTGGAAAACCGGGAGGTGTGCCTGGTGAACACCTATGCCCCCAATCATGACGCGACAGCCTTCTTTGAGTCACTCACGCCCCGGCTGGCCCCGTACAGGAACGCTACGATCATCTGGGCTGGAGACCACAATTGCACACTGGAACCCCGACTAGATAGGTCGGACGACAAGCATAGACGAGCAGCGCCACCGGCACGGACGTTACGGAAGATACTGGACCAGCTGGAACTGGAAGACATCTGGAGGAAGGTACATGAGGGGGAAAGGGGATACACACATTACAGTGCTCCGCATGGGACATTCACGCGGATTGATTACCTCTTCACGGGAAGGGAAACACTAGGTGAATTCACTGGGGCACATATACATGCACAAACCCTGTCTGATCACGCCCCCCTGAGAGTCACATCGGCACATACACACAGGGAGGCCCCCACACCCACATGGAAACTAAGGGCAGAAGCACTGCTGGATGGGGAATTCCAGGAACATATCCAAAGCACAATAGAAGACTACTTTGAGCATAACTCGGGTAGCGTGGACAGCACAGTGACGATCTGGGAGGCCCTTAAAGTAGTGGTCAGAGGTGCGGCGATGGGGAAGACGGGAGGACTTAGGAGGGAAACCCTAACACAACTGGACGCGTTAGAAAGGAAGATTGAGAGGGCCGAGAAACGGGCAGGGGAGAATGGAGGAGAGCAGGATGATCTTACCACCCTGCGGCAACAGTACACGGTGACTTGGGAAAGACTAGGGCGCCTAGATTTTGGGAAGTACATACAGAGGCTGCACGCAGAGGGGGATAAGCCCGGCAGGCTCCTGGCCTGGCTAACCAAACGGGAGACCAAGCGGGAACCAATTAATGCAATCCAGAATAGTCAAGGGGAGGTGGTAAGGTCCCAGGAGGGTATAAACGCGGTGTTCTCGCAATTTTACGAGAAGCTGTACACAAAAGTCCAAGAGGGGGAGGAGGGGGACCTGGAGGACGCCTTCGCGGAAATCAGGCTCCCGCAATTAACCGAGGAGCAGGCCCAAATGCTGGATGCTCCCCTCACCGTGGAGGAACTGGCGGAAGTAATCACCCAACTGCCGACAGGGAAGACCCCAGGGCCGGACGGGCTACCGGGGGAATTCTATAAGAAGTACAGAGACAGTCTAGCCCCTAGATTGCTGGTAACATTGGAGGAGGCATATGAGACGGGGAGGCTCCCGAATAGCATGTCAGAATCCATTATAGTACCAATACTCAAACCGGGGAAACCACCCCTCGAGTGCGGGTCTTATAGACCAATTTCCCTGATAAACCAGGACTCCAAGATCCTGACAGCGGCACTAGCTAACCGGCTCAAGAGAGTGATACCCACCCTGATCCACACTGACCAGACAGGGTATGTACCTGAACGGAACACGACATGGAATCTCTGGAGACTCCATTACGTCATTGATAGGACCAACCAAGTAGAGGGGGAGTGCGCAGTAGCTTCACTAGATGCGATAAAAGCATTTGATTCGGTGAGCTGGGACTGGCTTTTGGGAGCACTCGCCCACTTTGGGATAGGGCAGGGATTCCTTCGATGGATAAAGCTGCTCTACAAAGACCCGAGAGCAAGGGTCAAGACGGGTAGGCTTGTCTCCGGGGAATGGAGCATAGGGCGAGGTACGAAACAAGGGTGCCCGCTGTCACCAATGTTATATATTCTAGCTCTGGAGCCATTCGCGGTCTTTCTAAGAACGGATTATATGGATACGGGCATAGCGATTGACGGGGTGACACACCAGATATCGATCTACGCAGACGACATATTGCTCTACGTCCAGAACCCACGCACCCATCTGAGAGATTTACTTGAGGCACTAGGGGCATTCGGTAGACTATCGGGAATCACTGTTAACAGGGAGAAATCCTCACTGTTCCCCCTGGCGGGCCTGCGAAAAGTGCCACCAGATCAATTGCCGCACCTGGGCCTCATATGGACCCCGACCACCTTTAGATACCTGGGGGTGGACATTTACCATGATAACATGGACACACACATAGCCAACACGCAGGCAGCCCTGAACAAAATTGAGCACGCCATGCAGTTCTGGAAGACCCTACCACTGGGGATGATAGGTCGAGCGGCCTTATTGAAGATGACGGTCCTGCCCCGGCTCCTATATTATTTTACCAATGTCCCTTACAACATCCCGGGGGCTTTCTTTAAACGCTTGCACACCTTGGCGAGGACCTTCCTGTGGGGAGGGGGGAGAAACAGGGTAGCACTGACTACACTACAGAGGAGCCACGAGTGGGGGGGCATCAAACTCCCGGACTTTTTGCATTACTACCTAGCGGCACAACTCCAATTTGTGGTGAGATGGCTGGGGGAGGATGTCTCCATTGACGCAATTCTTCTCCGACCAGCACTCAGGCAATATTACTTGAGAGAACTCCTGTGGATACCTGCTGCCCAGGCTAGTGCCCTTCCTAACATGGCCCAGCTGGGCCGAACACTATGGGAAAGAGCCTGGAAGGCGCAAGGCATGCAAGACCCCTGCTCGAGACAGATCCCCTTGGCGGGTCTGGTAGATACCCACATAACAAGCCTGGCCACATACAGGGCACAATGGGAGGACAAGGGGGTAGCCCAAATAGGGGACCTGTGGCAAGAAGGACAGTGGGTCGGATTCCAGTCCCTGGTGGAGGAACAGGATGTGCACAAGGGCCAGTTCATCCTGTATAACAGCTTAGTACAAGCAATAAAGAAGAGGTGGGAAACCATGCCAGAGGCAGAGGCAGAGGATACTGGGCGTACGCTTGATGCCTGGTATGACATTTCTGAAGGAGGACACACCGTGTCCAGGCTCTACGAACAACTATTGGATACCACTAATAAAAAGACACTGAACGTGCGGGCGAAGTGGGAAGAAGAGCTTCAGCAGCCCTTCCAGGACGAAGAATGGAATAGAACCCTCCAATACACGAAAAAAGTTTCTAGGAATGCCAGGTTCAGACAGCTGCAAATCTACATAGTGCACAGAGCATACCTAACTCCCAAAAGAATGACGAAGATGAGAAAAGGACAAACTCCCAGCTGCCCACGCTGTCGGGAAGAACAAGCAGACATGGTGCACATGTTCTGGTCGTGCCCAAAAATAACAGAGTTCTGGAATATGGTGAAGGATAAGGCGAGGGCGGCAGGAATCTATATGCAAGCCTGGTCACCTAGGTCTTATATACTGGGCCTGTTCCCGAGGGGGGACAGGCAGATGATACACGTGGCAAAGATGAAAGACCTGATGACAATACTGGTGAAGCGCCGCATAGCAATGGCATGGAACACGAGTGAAGGACCCTCGGCAGAGGGCTGGTGGGCAGATCTACAAAAGTGGGCGAGAGCTGAAACGACTGTCTGGACGAGAGCTACGTAGAGGGGAGAGGGCAAAATACTGGTGTGGAACACCCTGGTGCAGGACCTGTTTGGAGACGGGGTGGAAAACAACAAGAGTGACTCAGACGACTCGGAAGGAGGACAGGCTGGCTCGCCCGTGCCCGGGGGCAGAACATAGACCAGAGGGAATACAGTGAGTGGGGAGCAGGTGGCCTGGACATGGCCAGAGCAAACAATGGACAATATAGACACAACTCCAAGGTGCCAATACACGTGTTCACAGACAAGGAGAGGCCACTCCCAGGGGAGGGAGGGGGGTGGTCGGGATGATGGTTTCTCTGTTATGAACTTAATAACCTTTGGCGAGTGGCCCATGGCGATAATGGACCACGGACATAAGCAATTGCCTTCAAGGGGAGGGGGGGTGTGGGGGGGAGTTGGGAAATGCACTTTTCCTCTTGTTGTAAAACCAATAAAAAAGAAGTTAAAAAAAAAAAATCTTTCAGACTCCAGTCATCAGAATCTTCAAAAAATACATTACATGTTACAACTACGCAGATGACACTCAGATCATCTACAAAATTAAAGACACCGATGCCGACCATTCAACCCTAACCGACTGTCTAAATGGATGCCAACAACGTGAAAATCAACCCAGGAAAGACAGAAATCATGATTGTATCCAAAGACCAAGGGAACGAAACCACCATCCCATGGCCTACGGAAATGGGAAACGCACCAACACCATCGAAGGTAGTAAAAAATCTGGGAGTCCTAATGGACAACACCCTAACCCTGGAACCACAAATAAATGTAACAGTGAAGAAATGCTTTTTCCTCCTCCACACAGCAAGAAGACTTCTACCTTTCCTCTCCTTCACGCACAAAACACTCACTATCCTAGGCCTAATCATGTCAAAAATCGACTATGCAAACAGCCTCTACCTTGGAATACCAGAATACCTCCTGAAGAAACTGCAATGGATCCAAAATGCCGCAGCAAGACTACTCCTCAAAATATCCAGAAGAGACCACATCACTCCAGCCCTAAAAACACTACACTGGCACCCAGTAAAACATCGCATCACCTTCAAAACCATGTGCATAATGCACAGGGTAATAGGCGGACAAGGAGCAGAATCCCTACAAAAGAAAATAAGTCTACAAACCAACGAGACCCCTCCGATCAAGCAACGAAATCCGCCTGGAACTCAAACCATACCTTAAGAAAAAACTTGGAGGCACCTCCTTCTACCACTTAGCCGCAAAAACTTGTAACAACATCCCAAAAGAAATAAGAAACACTGAGGATCACCTAAAATTCAGGAAATCACTAAAAACCTGGCTCTTCAACACCACAGACTAAATCTGGAAACCAAAACCGGAAAAAGGATGACTAAACCGGAAAGGACACGGACAGAAAGGACACAGACATCCCCGACCCGAGAGGGTAACTCCCACGGCACCTGGATGGGTGACACCGGATAGACTGGAACACAGGCGGCAAGCACAGAGACCGAGTCAACTATCCCAGACAATCCCACCAACACTTTCGTCCCGCCCCTTAGTTACCGCCAGGTACCACAATGGTGTGGAATTGCCGAGATATTGGCAATCACCACACTACCTGAGAGGTTGACACTGGCAGGTGCACTGGCCACAAGAGTATGAAGGGAGGATAAGGGGGGCTATGAGAGAGCATGTTAGAGGTGGGGGCCAGAGGAGTAAGGAACCTTGTATGCCAGTCGGACCCAGATCAGGAGAGAGCCGCATCAGGGGAGACTACGCAAGCCGAGCGCCTCAATTAAGGATAGAGACGCAAACTAACCAACCCTACTAACAATTTCCCTTTCTGCATACATCTCTCAAACTCCAAACCAAACACAACCAAAACCTACAGCACAACAAACTGCACAAACTTCACTACATTGCATCAACAAAACAAAAACACACATAGCCTTGCACAACAGTACACGATGACTACCGGCCGCAAACACCCCAGGCTCAGCCAACGGACCCACCAGGCTGAGGCCGCCAACAGCACATTACTGCTCTCTTGCACTTTCCCTGCTTCCTCCCACTAACTCAACCTCCCCTCCTCTTTCAGAGCCGCCAGAGCGCCTGGGGACCACTCCGGTGGTGATAGTGCGCGGTGCAAATGTCCTTTAACATTAACATTAACATTAAATAATGGTTGGACGCATATGCTCTGGTTCAAGGAGTGGAAATAGCCTACGAATTCAACAGTTGTTTTTATCACAGGTATCCTGAATGTTATCCAGCTGGCCATTTCAATACTCTGACAGGGATTACTTACGAGCAGTTGTATAGACATACCAAGTTGAAAAAGCTATTCCTAGCCATTCAGGCTATTCACATTGTCAGTATCTGGGAACATAAGTGCTTGCAATGGTGCAAAACAATTCAAAAGTCGGTTGTTTTCTTAAAGAGAAGAATCTGCCCAACCGTATAAACCCTGTAACGCATTGTACAGAAGTTGTATGAATACTTTAAAGTTACACCATCGCATCT
The DNA here is from genome assembly GCF_040938575.1 of Ambystoma mexicanum. Taxonomy (NCBI): domain Eukaryota; kingdom Metazoa; phylum Chordata; class Amphibia; order Caudata; family Ambystomatidae; genus Ambystoma; species Ambystoma mexicanum. Next base: position 994,639,261 of record NC_090926.1, on the reverse strand, counting down.
CAGAGGGTGAGCAAATACACTATTTAGATTTCACCAGTCTATACCCGGTTGTGAATAATGAAAAGAGCCATATCTGCTAGGACACCGTGAGATCATCTGTGACAATTGCTTAGATATAGACCAGTATTTCGGTTTGATCACGGGCGAGGTCTATCTACCCCGAGGACTTTATTTACCCATGTTGCCCTGTAGATGTGATAGTAAACTGATGTTCCTGCTTTATCGTACAGGCGTCGAATCAAAACAGGCAGAGTGCAAACACACAGATGAAGAGCGGAGGCTGACAGGCACTTGCTGTACAATCGAATTACTGGCCACTTTAAAACACTGCTATCGACTGTTGCGTATACATGAGATATGGCAATTTAAAACAATCACCCTAGAGATGTTCAGTGCTTATATTCAGATGTTCCTTCAACAAAAAGAAGATGCTTATCGCTTCCCGCCATGGTGTTCATAGCCGCATTCCGCTCACACACGCTTAAAGCTGTACAATGTGAAGGAGAGGGACAATTGCAAGAGAGGGTTCTGTATCATGACACTGATAGTGTTATTTTTGTCAGCCGCCCCAGGGATGTCAATACACCCACCAGCAACTATCAAGGGGAACTAACTTCAGAGCTAGCCCCCAGTGAGTACATTGTTGAGTTCGTATTTGCAGGGCCTAAAACATATGCATATCGCACATCTCTTTGGACTGTCAGTATGAAAGTGAAAGGCATAATGCTGAACTTTAACAATACAGTTGAGATAAATGTTGACAGTTTGAAAGATTATGTACAGTCATATACACAGGGAGACGCTTGTACCACCCCAGGTTCTATCACCATTACACAGCCGTGAATTGTGTGCCATAAAAACAATGGGACATTAGCATGATCACTCTACAGAAGACTCTCAGCATTGTGTTTAATAAAAGGACGTTGGCACCAGGTGGCTTGATGCATCCCAATGACTATTGAGTGACTGGTGTTAAGGATACCAGACTACAACATCCGTTCGTGTGTGTACTGGCTGGCCCTTCCAGCTTCAGTAAGAGTTATTTTGTCAGAAAACATCTAGAAAATGCCCACACAGCTATGACACATATACCCACAAATATTGTATGGCCATATAGCAAGCCTCTCTACACATTTTTAGAGCACCAGTTTAACCATCCTGATTTGTAGATGGAAATCCAGACAGTCTCAACGAGGATCACCTGCTACCACTGAGAATGGTGTATATAATTATCATGGATGATTTGATGACACAGGGTGGTCAGAGCACTGAACTAGAAAAAAGCCTTTAATCAGTATTCGCATCTCCTCAATCTAGGAGCAACAGATCTATAACACGAAACGCTAGTTATACAGTGTTATTTAAAAACCCAGTGATAAGTAACAACTAGCCGTGATAGGTCAACAGAGGTATCCATTCAAAACACAATTCTTCATGGAGGCTTTTGATGACGCGACTAGTGAACCCTACGGATACCTGTTGATTGGTTTAAAAACAACCACTCTAGAGGATTATAGATTGCACACCAATACATTTCGACCCTGCCGACCCGCTGTATACATCCCTAAAAAGGCATCTAAAACCTCTAGAAAACACCCTTAACCACAGTACCGTGTCAGTGGCTGTTAGAGGTTTCAGAATGTCAGCACGCATACAGAGAAACATTGCAAGGTCAAAATGCTTGTGTGCGCCACTGCTCAACAAACTAAGGCAGTTTTAGAGGCACCCTCTGACAATCTGGTGGCCACTATTTTGAAGATTGCCCAGAACACTTTAAAGGGACAAGTCCCTCTAACACACCACCAAGTAAGCGTGTTAAAAAAGAAGAAGGGTGCCATCAGGCAAGTGGTTAATAGGCAGATATCGATACAGGATAAAAGAAAATTGGTCTTGTAGGCCGGTGGATTCATAGTAACTTTCATAGGCAAGGTCCTACTGCTAATCACCAAACTGCTTGGAGGTCAGTGTTGGAGCATGCCCACAGAATGTATTTGGTGGACAAGCGCCAGTTAGAAAGCCTGTCACCCACACCACTGGAGGATTGGATATACAGAATGTTGCCACCTTGCGGCTCAACCCAGAAAAGAAGGATGCTTTAAACCGGCCTGATTAAACTGCTCATGATAAAGCGGTCTTATACTCAGACATTCTTCATAAATACTTAAATCACGCTAAGCATGGCGATGAAGAAAAAAACAACTAACATAAATGCCCCCGATGAATCTAGTAGTGTGAAGGTTCCACAGGCAGTACTGGTTGTGGCGGGCGTGGTGAATATACTTAGCCAGTGCTATGAACCTAATGCAGAGCTTCTGCTACATAAAATGGAGCTTGAAAAGGATGTGGTGGTGTGGACCGATAGGGGTGCATTTATCTACAGAGGTAGGGTTTTAAGGGACTTGAATCTCCACAATCTAGTAGGGGGTATTAAAATTCGACATACAACTTCTATAAAAAATGCCAGCAGAGGCTGGAACGAGTACATGCAGGCAGTTGTAAATTTAAATATCCTGACATCCGTTGTAGGTAATGTTACCCAACTGCGCCTTCTGGAGAGGCTGAAAACTGGTGCCCCCGCTACCTCACACCAACACAGTCCTAATACATACATCCTGGCCACCATCCTAAATAGATCCCGATGCCCAGTCCTGAAGCAAGGTGGCCTACGCGCAGCTTTAAAGACTCTTGTCTGATTAATTTGAATGACCTATTGTCTGCGTGTATTTTTAAATGACTGCAGTATAACCAGTGTATTTTTTCCTTTCTATATTAAAATGACTGTATAACCGTTGCCTTTTCTCCTTTCTGTATTGAAATGCTTATGTAAGTATAACCTTTTCGCCTTTCTGTATTAAATATATCTTTTATAAATAAATATTTTTCCAAAAAATAATGCAGACTGTTTATTATGTTTTCATATCTATGTATAGTAAAACACAACACTTGTTGATTCTAAAATTTTTATTTTATTCATAAAAGGTAACGCTAAATATAACACACACATCTGCATTTCTGACACATGGTAAAAAGACTGCAATATCTATACACGTTGCGTAATGTCTTATTATTAACCAGTGCCACTATTTGATCGTTTGGCTTGTGATTGTTCGAGTACATTTCAAAAACAGCCGACATCGATGTCCATTCCGACATTTGACTGACAATTAATATACAGGGCTGTCTGCGTATAATAGCTTTACAGTCTTGCACCGGCACAGTGGTATAACAGAAATTCTTTGCAATGCTTTTCATGTAATCTATTAAACTTCAAGCATATCTAGGGTGTTGCGGAAAGTGTGCCAAGCTGTCAAACACTGTTAGCGTATCCCCCTCCAACCACAGACCTATACAATGCATTCCATCCCGGGTCTGTGGATCAGTATTCACCACCAGGCTAACTGGCCAGTTGCGTGGTAGTTGCATGGATCATGTATCGCTGCCATACACACTGTGAAATGTTTTTTGCGTGTGTCTATGGTTACACAGGAATCCGTTTATCTATAGACTATCCATTAAATATCAAAGAATAGGTTTTGTTGTGCGTTGATCTCAACAATGCTATCGAAAACACTCCACACTAGAAGCGACAGCATAGCTTTTAAGTTTCCTCCAAACTTTATATCAGCTTGTAGGTTCCCACTCCTCAATAGGGTGAAATGGCCAGATGATTCGTTATGTGGTTTTAGATTGAAGGCCAGTAGCATGTAGCTGGGTGGCTAGTCATTGAGTGGGTATGCAACCGCCGCATCACGTATTTGCTTCCCCGTATTTGACACCAGCCCCATGCACTCTATGATTATTTTTGGAAGTCCAAAGTTAGATGTGTATTCTTTGGCTCGGATCAAAACACCATCCTCATGCAACGGTGCATAGTTCATGTTACAGTGTTTGAAGTCGAAGGGGTTTTGGGTGTATATGCCTGTGAGCGATGCTGTTTCCACAATCCCCATGATGATTATTTCTGGGAGTTGTCCCAGGGACAGGTTGGCTTGATTTGTACCCTGGCTACTGGGAGGCATTCTGAAGACTTTAAGGCTACTCTCTCAACCAAGTGCTTCACGTTAGATGTTTGCAACGCCTCTGCATGTGCTAGTCTAATGGTTGGGGAGACGCTCACACATTTAACAAACAAACTAGCCAATACAATGTCCAGCTTGTATAGTTTGGCATAATACCCACTGATAAGACCGAAAGCGTCTGTGTTTTAGGATAGTCTCACTTTAAGGTCATCGCCGTTATCAACAGTTAATCCTGGAAGGAAAGTAGATGTCCTAATAAATTGAATGTTCTACTGAGCCTGTAATCGCTGGCTCTCTTCATGAACCCAGCATTCCCACCATCCAGAACAGTGGTGTTGAACTGCCCCACAGTGTCTTGGAAAAAGAGACCTTCTGAGAGCTTGTTTTCCAAGGGCATCAGGGCCATAATTTAATATGTTCTCTATATAGGCCCAGTAGGCATACATTTTATCACTGTGTGTTATCATTCGATTGCCCAGTGTTATGTCCACCTGGTGGAACATTGTGGCTATGTGGTTTGTGATGGTAGCCACTTGTGTGCCAGCCGCTATGTTGGTGACGTCGGCATTTGTTAATTTACAAGTAAGATGCAGCAGTCTGTCGTTCAAAGCCAGATACATGTTGGTCGATCCCGATACAAATAATTATTTGGCAGCTAATGGCGATAGTGCCGACAGATGCAACACCTCCATGAGGAAACTGTTCTCGATGCTCCAATTTCACACAATCCCCGGAGGACCCGTGTAATAAGGCCATTGTTCTTTAGAATGTATCACCACCTTTGTGTCTTTTAGGTCTAACACGCTTCTTATTCTTCTTAGTCTGATGTCAGCTTCATACCCTGGAGCTCCTTTTCTTAACAGGTTTCAATGGGTCAGCATAGATGGGATGTGGACCTCTTCCTCTTAACTCTCCTATGAGCTCTATAATGAAGCCTGATCCACCCTGCCCCTCCTTTTTCTGTTTTGTGACACAATTGGCAACTGCTGTTGCTGCATTCGTCATTACAATACTGGTTGACAGATGTTTTCACATGTGGTTTAACTAATTCAAAGCCACGGGGTAGGAAGGACATTGCGTGCCTGAAGAGACTTCTAAAGATACCATCAAGCCCCACTCCATACATTACGGGGCTTCCACTAAAATATGGCTCATGACCATAGTCTGTATGGTTCCTGTAATAGTCCATATTTGCCCGGGGGTCCCCATAGTTCTTCACCATGGCTATGGTAACACTGTTTTATTAGTCGTTCAGCCGGAGTGGTCCAAAGTACAGCCGCAGACAGATGTTTCCATATTTAAATGATACAAACTGTCCCTGATGGTCTCTTACCTGTACGTTGATGGTGTCAAAATGGTTTGTGCACACAGGGATGTAATTGGGTTTGTTGTATTGAATGTTCACAAAATCATTGTTATTTTCCTCTAATCTCCACGGTTCTAAGTAATGTTGCATAGCTATCCCCCACCCTTTATTACTCCACTATATCGCTGTAAATGAGTAAACTGTAAAAAAAACCTGGTAATATCAGCTAAGGTATTGTCCCACGGTTTTACACTTCCAACACGTTGCTCAGTTCCCAATATGTTACACAGTCTCCCGTTTGTTGAAAATATGACAGATGCGTATGGTCCCTGAAGAAAAATATTCTGTTGGTGCGGGTCTACATGTAGCACTGTATCACTATACTCTGGTATGTTTAATATGCTTTTGTTGATTGCTCTGAAAGTGATCCTGTATATTTGGGTAATACTCCTTGGTGAACCGTTCCGCTGAGAGCATCAGAGGGTTTGTTTGTTTTATGATAAACATGGCATCCCACGAACGGATGTACTGAACTTCTGTGAGCGTCCCAGTCCATTGTCCTTCCAAATGTATGGGTTTGGCCAACTTCACAGTGAAGTTGGATATTTTGTTATCTGGGAATGTATCTGCGGAGGCGTTGCTGGGGAGCATAATATAATAAGGTGCAGACTCCATGACTTTCCCCTATACACCCGTGGCCTCTAGATAACCGGTGTCCACCCAACTGTTAAATTTCACAGCTGCCCCAACCATTTCACTTGATATTGCTTCTTAGCTCCATGGCCTTCACTAGTTATAACTTTATCTCTCTTATAAACTTAGTGTTGGTCTTTGCTGACTTTCTGGATCGCCTCCCTATAAAAAACACCTTGAACAACTTCCCCTAGGTAATCGATTAGTTTGTTTATTTAAAGACCAAACTTGAGAGAGACACTCCATATATTATAAAGATCTCATTGCTGTAGTCCTGCTCATACCCCTTTGTAACGATGGCGTTGAGTTTCGAGGTCCGGACATGATCCTCATTTTTAAGGGTACTTTGTGTCTCCTTTTCAGAATTATTTTTGGCATATAGGTTTTTCCAGACCTCCAAGGAATTCTGGGGTGTTACAGCTATGGGGGTAGTTTTAATCGAGCAATGCCGCGTGTTGTTATACACAGTTAGTTATAAATGCGGGTAACACGTCTACATATCTGCGGGTGTTTTGAGCTGCGAAGAAATGCCAGATCCATGTTTTAAAAGTTGTACAAAACAATCAACAATAGCGGATTTAACTTCAGAGTGTGTTATTGAAATGGTGCACCTCGTGTTGAATGATCCTTAACAGTTTATTTAGAAACTCCTTACCGGCGTCTGTTTGTAGGTTGCCGGGTACCCGCCCACAGTTAAATATGCATTTAAAAGTCGTCGCTACACTGGGACCCCTCTTGTCTTTCAAAGGCTCAACAAGATGCCTTGTGGCGGTAATGCGCTCTATAAATCCTTATAAAATAACATAAGTCTTGGGAGGATAGCTCAGCGGCAACGTGCTTGCCTTGGAAACAAGACGACACGGAGCAACACAGGTTCGATCCCCGGGTCCGTGCTTAGAAACCTCTGGGTATTAAGCGCATTATAAATAACCTATCATATAATATCATAACATGGGCATATTTTAACAGGATTGTGATGATGGCTAGTATACGGTGGAAGCCATCATTGTCCCCCTGGAACTGGTTTATATCCATAAGATCTGCCTGCCATTGTTGATAGATATCAAAATGATTTCGGACCCACTTGTGTAGCCCGTAGGACTTCTGATCCGATAGCCACGCCTTGACAGCGCCACTTGACACATTCTCCTCATCAGTTCTCAGTTGACGATACAAGTCTTCAACACCTCCATAACTACCAGCAACCCCTTCATCGTAATATATTTTGGACACCTTTAAGCGAGACATGTTCACCCCATAACCGTTGGACATGAAGACACAACAACGATTTACAAACAACAGATTTTTATTAAAATGTTATTAACATTTACACCATCAGATTTTCATTCAGATTTATATTTACAGTGAATATTTCAGGTCGTCAGCTGCTGCACAGTTACCCGTCGGGCTACAAGTTCTGCAGTATGCGCAATTACTTGATACTGTGACCGGGCCAGCAACGTGGCCCTGTCAAGGGGGGGAGGGAGGCCAGGAGCCCACCCCAAGTCCCCACAGGTGCCTGGTCGTAGGCAGATCTCCTCCCCAAGCCTCCTTGCTGGCGGTGAAGGCAGCTTCTGGGCTGCAGATGAAGCAGGAGACCGGGAAAGCCCAGCAGCAGGAGACGCCGGAGACGCAAGGCAGTGGTAACATCCCTGTCATGGGGTAACTAAAATGGCACAACACGGCAGAGGATGTGAAAAGGGATGCGCAACACCAAAGGGGTGCTGCGCTATCCACCACACCTGCAGGATCCAGCAAACAGGAGCCACCACTAACCCACCAGGGAGATTTTATTAATGAATACAGGCCCCAGGAAGGCTTCGAACCACTATGCCACCAGGGATATAATCAATTATTATTAATACTATGAAAGGCCCTGCAGGCATTGAGTGATTCAGCATCCCAGGACCCCAGCAGAGTGCCTGTTGGTAAAGGGGTGGTCCTTACCAGCCCTTTTCAGCCCTCCCGTGGCCTTCCCCTGTCACCCTCCCTGGAGGCAGGTAAGTGATTGGACAGGGTAAGTAGCCAATCTTGGGAGGGGGTGGGGTATTTATGGCAGTGTTTTGGCAAGTGTGGGTGAGTTGGGTGAGGACAGGAGGCAGTGGAGGATGTCTGCAAGACCAGTAGAGACAAGAGCGATTGGTGTACACAGGCTAATGTTAAGGAGCAGCTGTGTGGAGTGTTTGTGTGTGACAGAGAGAGAGGGTGAGCATTAGAGGTATAGGAGGAGAGGTGGTGGACTGAAGTATGGTAGAGGAAGTGGTAGTAAGTGGAAGTAAGTAAAGCAGGTGCTGGCAGTAGCAAGTGAAGGAGATAGGTTGTAGTGGGTAGTAGAGGGGTGTGCAGGGAACCATATTCCTGGGTGTCCCTGGGGTCTGACCAGGGGCTAGCGAGAGAGTTAAGCAGGGCATGATATCCCTTGAGGTCTGGTGAGAGGAAGACAGCGGTAGTAGAGAGGTAGTAGTAGTAGTGGAATAGGAGCAGTAGTAGAGCGGGAAGATGGACAGCGAGAGGGAGAGTAGAAGTGGCTATTGGCATTAAGTGAGACAGAAATTATAATGAGGGGAATAGCAAGAGGTGGGGAAGTAGAGTGAGAGGAAGGAGGGGAAAAGGAAACAACAGAGGTAAAGGGACAGTTGGAGGTACAAGTGGGAGTATGAATAAGAGTGGGAAAAGTAATAAGATCGAAGGCGGGTGGTGGAAAGGCGGAGTGAGAGAATGGAGGGACAGTAACGTGGTGGGAGGAGAACAGCTTAAGATATAAGTATAGAGAAGGGTCAGGTATGAGAGGGTGTAAATGGTGTGAGCATGACATTGGGTAGAAGAAGGCATCATTCCCTATTCCATGAGTTCTAACCAATGACAGGATAGAGAACGTTAGAAGTTCCCTAGGGAGTCTCAGGGTAAACACCTAAGATGTAGAGAAGAAGAAAGATAGATAGGCGTTATCAATCTGAGAGTTACTAACCACTCTGAAAGGGACGTCTGGGCTAAGAAGGTGGGATCCAAGCCCAGGGAAGTCGAGAGAGGAAAGGGCTGGCTCTAGCACCAACATCCCCAGCCCCTTTAGACCCCAAAGAACCTTGAAAATCAATCATTCAGACAATCAAAAGTCTTTAATACACACCCTTGAATTTACTCTAGGAGTCAGCGTGGTTATTTGTGATGGGCCACCCATCACAATACACACACTTCCTTTCACCACGTCAATAAGTAAATATGCACAGTATAGCATTGGCCGACAGAAATTCATAAAGCACCCTATCAAACAGCCAATATCCTTAAGCACCTAGGAAATCATGTTGCATGCCGTACACCTTCAATCTCAACATAGGTCCCCCACAGCTTTGCAAAAGGTGTTAATTTTTTTGTTCCTGCAAATAAGTGTAAATCCATGTACATTATCTACTTTCTCAATCTTCATAGATCAGTTTACGGAGCACCATGCACATTTCTCTGCTTTTCTGGATTAGATATACTTTATCCCCCATTTGTGAACCGTTTTCTCAATTATGCGGCTAACACACAATGGACACCCCTGTCTAAACTGCTTCATTTTCAAAAGGAAGTTATTCCCCCTCTTTCCCAACCCTTAACTGGGTTAATGGCTGTATAAGGTGAGTCGTTTTTACAAGGCGTTTAGGGCTCAACATGTTGCATATTTTATGTAACGATTTACCTGTGTAGGATATTTCCATTCATGAGCCTCCTGTTGGGAATCGACAATTGTACCCCCGGCGCACCATCTGTGAAAGGGTTGTTTTAAACACATTTACACTGCTATAGCTGTGAATCCCTGAATGGCTAGGATATCAACCCAGGTCACAACTGCTGTGCCCTCATTGTCTTTAACGCTATCGGTCTCCCTTAGCAAAATGCATTCCTAACATAGGTTATTATTGTGATTCCCTGGGTTTTCAATTTGGTTTGAACAGCAGACACAATACATATTGACAGTGTCTGCTACAACTTGGCTCTCCTCATCACCATCCTTTTTATCAGTTAGAGGCTGTAGACAAAAACAGAAACGCATGGTTTTAACTCCGGCTAGTTCTCATACCCCTACAAAATACAAGCGTTTGCTTTAAAAATATACACACTGGTTGACACACCATCCGATATCCAGGTTCAATGAGCCCTCAACCCAGGGCGTTGTGTTCACTCTCCGTTACCATAACTGCATCATTCTGCAAGACTATGGACTTGTATTCGCTGTCTTCAGGCTCCATTTTGTCTGAACATGATTGCACAGGCTCTACCCCTTTGGAATGCTCGAGAACCATGTTATCTCCCCAGGTAGCCATTTCCAAATTAGCCGTGGCTATGGCTGTACCCTCCTGAATGTTTTGAATAAGATCTCCAACAGACTGACCCACAACAGTGGCGATGAATGACGGCACACTGCCGACAGAAAGTGTAGGCATGTTCTCACTGAGATCACGGTCCGCCATCAAATCCTAACGGTCCTCCATTATGTCAAGGCTGTTGTATACTGCTATAAGATAGTAGGGTATATAACTATAATTGGAATCACTGGAACTGCCAGAGCTGTTTTCCCCTTGTCATAATTGTAGCTGTTCATAATTATAGTTTCCTTGACACCATTATAGTTTCCTTGACACCACGCTGGATAGCCTCAAAAAGTCTGAAGAGCGCACGTGTTTTTGAGGCCTACAGTAACATCTATATAGCTGCATTGTAAGAACCTCCCCTAATAGCGTGATAGCCTCAGAACTGCCCATAAACACCTATTTATATCCCATCCATTGATACTCTTATCCAATTTCTATAAAATGTACATTACACGTATATTAAATATTTTTGGGGGTTTTCTAAAAATGTATATAAAAAAATATTGAGGTTTTTATCAATGTTATAAAAAATGTATGTAAAAAATGTTTGGGGTCAATTAAATATTTTGGGGGTGCAACCAAAATTATAGGGATTCAGGAGTGTGGAAAAGGGCCTGGGCACCCATCAAGTGAAATGCTTGATGAAAGGTATCCAACCATACTACTTACATACAAATACACGACTGTCTGCATTCAAACATGCAAAACATGCACACACAATGCTGGATCTATGGCTTTCTGCAAGACACAACAGTATAGCCTTCCTGCTCACTCAGGCACCATACATGACCTGCATTCGGTTCAGTGTGATGTGCTGATCACGTGATGGGGGTGCTCCACTTCAGGGTCTTTGCTCTAATGTGAAGTCGGAGTGCTCTCTCATGGTCTGCTTACCTGAAAGCCTATCAACGCGGGCGCCAAGCGGGTACCCTGGGGCATTGGCAAGGGTGCAGATGAAGCGATGTCCATCTGCTAAACTTCAACCCCGCCACTGCTTCCAGAGCATTCACTGAATACGTCTGTCCACTGACCAGGTGATAAGGTTGAGTTTTACTTGATGTGATTATTCGGTCGCCACATGGCATTCCATGCTTCGGAGATAAAAAAAAAAGGCATAGCACGAAATTGGTGAACAGTAACACCTATTGATAACAGTGCTGCAAAACATCAAAGACTGCTGTTGCATGTGCTATATGACACCTGTCACTATACATAAATGTAAATATGTCTACTATAAGAAAACATATATGATTAATGTTAGAGGTGACATAACCTTTTATTTTTTTTTAATTATTTGTTTCACTTTTTGTAACTCTTCAAAACTAGCAACAGGAAAATAAATTCTTCCTTGAAATATAAAAAAAATTGCAAGCTTACATTTACTTGCTTCTGCCTTTACGCTGTGTGATGGGTAAAGGCAGAAGCAACCTGTTCTACGATTCTCTATGCACTCCTCCTCCTTTCCATGTATTTAAATAATACGAAAGAAAAACGAATTTTATTTTTACAAACTACAACCTCCATAATCCCATCCTTGTGCTCAGGGCAAATAGACCTATCACCAGCAAGATAGTGCGTTATCAATTCCCACGTCATTCCCCAGTTCCTCTTTTCAGATGTGATCAGTTAAGACCAACATAAATGAAGCCCTTCAAGTAGCAGTGGGGGGCCATCTCTGTCAGAATCACGTGAGTGAGGAATGTAAATCACTAGTTAAGAAGACGTCCACGCTGAGGAGGCATTCCAACGTTGCCTTTGTTTGGAATTCTGGGACTGGCAGCTTTCCTGTACTTCAAATGGGAACAAAAAACGACAAATCCCAGAATGCAAAGGAAAAAAGACAGGTCTGGTTGCATTTCTTACACAAAGCCATAGAAAACTTCAGAGCTCAGTATGTTAGTGAGTGGATTTTTCAATGTCGGATACAATCTTTTGAAAGGTGGCCTTTAATAAGGTTTATTTTGCAGTGTTAAGATTGTAGGTTATGCAAATTGTTAAATGATTTGTATGTATGGAGCATAAAAAAATGGGACATAGCAAGAAACTATGTCATGGCATGTGGCCATGAATGGACCAATTACAGAGAGAGGCCTAATATAGGATCCAGTCACTAACTCGTTCTTTAGAGGCAATCCTTTCAAAAAGCCAAGCCAACATGTTGCTTGGATAAAAAGGCTGCCTGTCCTGCATGTTATTTCTACAGCACAGGTTGATGATGTACTAGAAATACCATGGAAAATGAAGCCTGGCCTCGCCTTTCCATTACATTTAGATACAACTGTTCAGGTCTTTTCAACAGTGATCTTTCACTCTAATTCAAGGTGTTTTGGCCCTGCTGCAAAGTCGAGCTTGAAAAGCACAGGTCCCTTTTGATAATAAGATGACCTGTTTATTTCTTAAAGTGTAAAGAAGCGCATCCTCTGTAATTTTTTTTATACTTGTAGAACTATTTGGAAATTGCCTCTAATGTCTAAATGTGCACATTAACCATAGACTATCCTTTGTACTCACTTAGCGCGCAGGAAACAGCCAAACAGGTGTTCTGTTTTGATAAGAAGAGGGCATGGTCTTTGGGTGTGTTCTGTATGGAGTGTGTTCAAGGACAGGTCGTAGACCGTGGTCCTAGGCTGTGATATAGGGCATGGTGTAAAGCTGTGCCCTATGTTACGAGAAGGGAGGGCATGGTTTAAGTGTGCTTCCTGTGTGGAGAAGGAATAGCTGCAGATTGAAGGGAGGGTATGTTTTTAGTGTGCTTCCTGTGTGGAGAAGGAATAGCTGCGGATTGAAGGGAGGGCATGGTTTTAGCGCGCTTCCTGTGTGGAGAAGGAATAGCTGCAGAGTGATGGGAGGGCATGGTTTTAGCGTGTTTCCTGTGTGGAGAAGGAATAGCTGCATATTGAAGGGAGGGCATGCAGATTGAAGGGAGGGCATGGTTTTAGTGTGCTTCCTGTTTGGAGAAGGAATAGCTGCATATTGAAGGGAGGGCATGCAGATTGAAGGGAGGGCATGGTTTTAGCGTGCTTCCTGTGTGGAGAAGGAATACCTGCGGATTGAAGGAAGGGCATGGTTTTCACGTGCTTCCTGTGTGGAGAAGGAGTAGTTGCAGATTGAAGGGAGGGCATGGTTTTAGCGTGCTTCCTGTGTGGAGAAGGAATAGCTGCAGATTGAAGGGAGGGCATGGTTTTAGCGTGCTTCCTGTGTGGAGAAGGAATAGCTGCGGATTGAAGGAAGGGCATGGTTTTCACGTGCTTCCTGTGTGGAGAAGGAATAGCTGCAGATTGAAGGGAGAGCATGGTTTTAGCGTGCTTCCTGTGTGGAGAAGGAATAGTTGCAGATTGAAGGGAGGGCATGGTTTTAGCGTGCTTCCTGTGTGGAGAAGGAATACCTGCAGATTGAAGGGAGAGCATGGTTTTAGCGTGCTTCCTGTGTGGAGAAGGAATATCTGCATATTGAAGGGAGGCATGCAGATTGAAGGGAGGGCATGGTTTTAGTGTGCTTCCTGTGTGGAGAAGGAATAGCTGCAGATTGAAGGGAGAGTATGGTTTTAGCGTGCTTCCTGTGTGGAGAAGGAATAGCTGCAGATTGAAGGGAGGGCATGGTTTTAGCGTGTTTCCTGTGTAGAGAAGGAATAGCTGCAAATTGAAGGGAGAGCATGATTTTAGAGTGCTTCTATTGTGGAGAAGGAATAGCTGCGGATTGAAGGAAGGGCATGGTTTTCACGTGCTTCCTGTGTGGAGAAGGAATAGTTGCAGATTGAAGGGAGGGCATGGTTTTAGCGTGCTTCCTGTGTGGAGACGGAATACCTGTAGATTGAAGGGAGAGCATGGTTTTAGCGTGCTTCCTGTGTGGAGAAGGAATATCTGCATATTGAAGGGAGGGCAGGCAGATTGAAGGGAGGGCATGGTTTTAGTGTGCTTCCTGTGTGGAGAAGGAATAGCTGCAGATTGAAGGGAAGGCATGGTTTTAGCGTGCTTCCTGTGTGGAGAAGGAATAGCTGCAGATTGAAGGGAGGGCGTGGTTTTAGCCTGCTTCCTGTGTGGAGAAGGAATAGCTGCAGATTGAAGGGAGGCATGGTTTTAGCGTGCTTCCTGTGTGGAGAAGGAATAGCTGCAGATTGAAGGGAGGGCCTGGTTTTAGCGTGCTTCCTTGAAGGGAGGGCATGGTTTTAGTGTGCTTCCTGTGTGGAGAATGAATAGCTGCAGAATGAAGGCATAGCATGGTTTTAACGTGCTTCCTGTGTGGAGAAGGAATAGCTGTGGATTGAAGGGAGGGCATGGTTTTCACATGCTTCCTGTGTGGAGAAGGAATAGCTGCAGATTGAAGGGAGGGCATGGTTTTAGCGTGCTTCCTGTGTGGAGAAGGAATAGCTGCAGATTGAAGGGAGGGCATGGTTTTAGCATGCTTTTTTGTGTGGAGAAGGAATAGCTGCAGATTGAAGGGAGGGCGTGGTTTTAGCCTGCTTCCTGTGTGGAGAAGGAATAGTTGCAGATTGAAGGGAGGGCATGGTTTTAGCGTGCTTCCTGTGTGGAGAAGGAATAGGTGCAGATTGTTTTATCAGTGCCTAGACATGTTGGCTGCAGGCTGTGCTTTATTTATATTTTGTAACTATCTTTATTAACCACTTGGTATCACACCACATACAAACATGATACACATTTCTTAGTGGCAGTAATTTAACCCCGCTAGGCGAGCCCTTACAGTTGCTTTATGACAAGAGGCCTAGAAAACAAGTACAAAGCATTGGGTAGCATCCAGCAGCCACCGGCAGCGGGTTGGGTAATACAGTGCGGGAGCAGTCAAGAGCCTCAGACTAGACAGGAGACGCGTTGCCCTTTGTGCGCTGTAAATATAGTCTGAAAGGTTGCCAATTGTCAATCGGCCAATTTCCTGATGGTTTCATAGCAGTCCATTGTTCCTCTGTGTCATTGGCCCACGTGACTGCCGGTAGCCATTTCGTAACCGTTGGTGCTGTAGGTGCAAGCCACAATAACAGTATACAATGTGCTGCCAGTAGCAGACATAAACTAGCGAGTTTACGCAGACATCGCGGAAGACCCTCAAATATATGAAAAAGGCATTGGAGAGGGGTGGTATCCAGTTTACACCCCAGTATCCGAGTAAGGACATCACAAACACCTTCCCAGTATCCACAATTTATGCAGGCACCCGGCATCATCTGCCCTACTTCTGGGGAAGGAGCCTGTGCTGGCTTGAAAGAAGAGTATCAACCTGGTCGGGTGTAGTGGTATCTATGAAGCACTTTAAACTTGATCAGGTGGAACCTGGAGTTATAGGAGACTGTGATGTCTAGTTCCATGTCCTGCTCCCATTTAGATCGGGTCTTGTTGAGGGTAACCGGAGCATGGTCCTGGACCAGACCATTTAAAGTAGAGACAATACCCTGGGTGCTGTATGCACCCATAATAAATCCCAGCATAGGGCCATTTTCGGGGATCACCGGACACCCCACCCATAGTTTCTGCAACACCCTACGTACCCCCCTGTAGTGAAGCCATTGTGAAGATTTGTGGTGTGCAAGCCCTGGTATATCTTCGATACACCTACGTACCCCCCTGTAGTGAAGCCATTGTGAAGATTTGTGGTGTGCAAGCCCTGGTATATCTTCGATACATTTCCCTTCGATATACATGTGTTCCAGTGCACTGAACCCCTGTCATACCCACTGCCTCTCAGTAGCAGCCTCTACCCTGGCGACAGATGGAATACAGTTCCAGCAGGCTATGCTTTAGATATCTATCGATTCTATTCCTGGAATCTGCAAAGTACCAACGTCCAAAGAGGTGAAAGTTCAAGCAGTGCGAACTTTTACTGGAACAGATGGATGTGTTTTAAGTTTACCTCTAAACTCTAAACTCCACGAGTTGCTCTGAGGATCGAAGTTATTTGGGAAGAGTGTTCCAGAGCTTCGTTGCTTGGACTTGGAACGAACACCCCATTGCTCTTATCCAATTAAATTGATTGCTTGTTAGGGACAGAGAGTAGACCGATCTGAGACGCCAAGTGGGCAGGTAATGACATTCATTCGGCATGTACTTAGGACCCATTGCATGCAAGGCTTTAAATACAAGAATAAGTGCCTTAAACTTAATTCTTGCCGCAATAGGGAGCCAGTGCAATTTCTTAAGAACAGGTAAGATGTGCGTTCTGCATGAGGAGTCAGTTGCAATTCTGGCTTTCATGTTCTGGATTATCTGCACGTGATCAGCACATATTGGGGTGCTCCCAATAGCAGTGCATTACCATAGTCTGTCCTAGAGTTTATAACAGCTTGGGCTACAGATGCTGCATAATGTTCCAAAATAAAAGGCCTAATCTGTTTAAGTATCATCAGATGATAATATGACAAGCTGATTATTTTGTTGACATGCTGGGTCATTAGAAGGTGGGAGTCAAAATAGGCTTCTAAATGAAATCCAGATGCCTGAACTTTAATGTTGACTTTGCCAAGGAAAGATTTTTTCCGGGCTGCTCAGAGGCATTCAGTGTAACGCTCACCTGATTCCCGTAGAGGCGCCGGTCTTGACTGGGCGTATACCGTATCTGCAAAGGTGATGTGTAACACACGGCTGGCTCTTTGGGCTGGACCTCTGTGCACTGTATGTCTGACTTGAAGGGTAAGATGTCTGCAGATAGAAAATATGGGATTAAGGAACTGGGTTATTGAATGTCTCTCTCTTCTTCCCTTTCTCTTCTCCTGTAGAACCCCAAAGGTTAACGCTCTCACCTTAGGTAAGTGAACGCCGTGCTCTCCATCTGCCTCGGGGCAGGGTGCTGTAACCAGTTTCTTCACTGGATAAGGGGAGCAGGCCTCTTGACTTCAGAGGACTGCTGTCCGTCGTTTACTGCACGAACGGTAAGTTTCAAGTAATTCTAATGTCTTTAAAGTCTTTAGTAATGATGTTTCTTGTTTTGCAGGGTTCCGGCGATGGCGGATGACGGGCTGAAGTGAGTTGAAGATGGAGCCCGTGTGATGAATAGAAGCGCCTGGAAGCACGTAAGTAAGCGCTTGTTGCCTGCTTCACGATGCGCTCTAACTGTCTTTTTATTTTGCAGGTACAAGTTCGGAGCGGCTGCAGGGTGCCGGAATACCCACTGGGTTAGATGTGGAAAGAAGTAATGGCACGTGAGTATTAAAGTTCCCCAATGTCTTTAAACGCACCTTGTTTTGTCTTTCAGATGCGGGATGCAGCGCCGAAGGCCTCCGGAGCGTGCGAAGAGTTGGTAAGCTTTTGTCTTTCAGATGCCGGAATGCAGCGCGAGGCGTTGGTGACAGCCGATGGACCAGGTAAGTGAAGAGCTGTCACTGAAGACCGTAATGCTAACCTGTTCTTTCTTGTCTTTATAGGTGTTGCTGAAGACTGGATTCAGGATGGTAAGCCTTTTTCCTTAGGCCCAGGATCAGATGCAGAAGACACGATGAGCGTTCTGCTGCAGAGGATGCAGAATAACGCAAAGCAAGATTCATCCATCGGGTGTGGTTTAAATAGCCTCCTGTAGTGCTTAGGTGTCTCCTTCCACAGCCACGCCTAGGTAAGAAAAGAGTTCCTGCTTTCCAGAAGAGTTCCAGTGTTCTGAATCTAGGGAGTGGCTCCTGCCCCACCCAACAGGAAAAGTAGTTCCAAACAGAAGAGGATCAGAGGCTCAACTGGCAGGCAAGTAAGCAGCATGGTCTGCTGCAGGTAAGTCCACCCAAGCATTATGAGCCCGGCGCTTCCAGCGCTGGGACTGGGCATATTTATGAGCCTGGTGCCACTGGCGCCAGGACTGGGTCCAAAAGGTCCCAATTGGGACTGGTTGGCACTCGGAACCTGGGTTATGGATCTGCTTCCAAGGGAGTTGGGAAAACCCTGACCTTTTGGAAGCAGAGATCATGACAGTACCCCCCCTCAAGGCCCCTCCCAAACCGGGCTTCTCCGGGGGTTTTGGCTTGTCAGGAAATGTTCGGTGAAATCTTTTGATTAGGCGAGGAGCGTGGACATATTCAGCAGGTTCCCAGGATCTCTCTTGGGGGCTGTAGCCTTTCCAGTCAATTAGGTAAAATAGTTTAGATTTGGAGATCTTGGAGTCCAGAATGCTTTTGACTTCAAACTCGAGTTCTCCATCAACTAGGATAGGTTTTGGAGATTTAGTTAGTCGGGTTTGAGGTTGCACGGGTTTTAATAGAGAGACGTGGAAGACCGGATGTATCTTCATGTGCGGGGGCAAGTCCAACTTGACCGCTACTGGGTTTACTATGGTAGTGATGGAATAGGGACCAAGATATCTTGGGTTGAATGTGCGTGGCCCTTTTAGAGGTAGATATTTGATGGATAACCAGACTTGATCCCCTACTTGATATTGAGGGGCTTCCTTCCGATGTTGATCTGCTGCTTTCTTGTATTGTTCTTTAGCCCTTTGAAGGTGAGAAACAGCTTCCTTAAAGGCTTGGGTGATTGTAGAATGCAGGTAGTCTACTGCTGGTGTTTCAAGATCTTGGAGGGGATCCAACTCCGAGGTTCGAGGGTGACTGCCGTACAAAAGAAAAAACGGGGTTTTCCCAGTTCCCGAATGGACAGAGTTATTGTAGGCATATTCGGCTATCCAAAGGATGTCTTTCCAAGTTTTTTCAGTTTGTTGCAGCATGCAGCGTAAATACTGTTCCAGAGTTTGATTGGTCCTCTCGGTTTGTCCGTCGGTCTGAGGGTGGTGACTGGTCGATAGTCTCACATCAATTTGAGCCGACCGACAGCAACTTCGCCAAAAATGAGAAATAAATTGACTACCTCGATCCGAAATTAGAACCAAAGGAAAACCGTGCAGTCGGACGATGTTTTCGAGAAATTCTCGGGCCAGAGTTGCTGCTGTTGGCAAGCCTTTGAGCGGAATGAAATGCGCCATCTTGGAGAATAAGTCCACGATTACTAGAATCGTATTGTATCCGGAGCATGGAGGTAGATCGGTGATGAAGTCCATATAAAGCGTATGCCAAGGGCGAGGTGGGATGTCAATAGGGCGTAAGAGGCCTGCTGGTCTTTCCTTTTGACTCTTGTTTTGGGCGCATACTCCACAGGACATTATAAAGTCTCTGATATCTTTTTTCCAAGACTGCCACCAGAAGTAGCGCTTGATCTTTTCTGAGGTCTTGGCCATACCGGGATGTCCTTCCATTAAAGAATCGTGATAACAAGAGATTACTTTTTTCTGTAAATCTGTGCTGGGTAGGTATAATCGTTCTTGGAAATACAATAAGTTGTCCTTTACTGCAAAGTCCTTTCCCTGCAGATGCCAATTCTGTATGTCTGCTGGAGTTACAAGTTGCCTGGCCTTATCCTTAACTTCCTCTATGGATTCTGTGGCGATTACACCCAGAATTCTTTGTTCGGGAATGATTGGTACAGGTTTAGGGTTGATCAAGTGTTCTTCCACTCCCATCCGAGAAAGGGCATCAGCTTTACCATTCTTTGTACCAGGTCGATAGGTAATTATGAAGTCAAACTCGGCAAAGAATAATGCCCAACGGAGTTGTCTAGAGGATTGGGCTTTTGCGGTTTTCAAATATTGCAGGTTTCGGTGATCCGTAATCACAGTAACGGTGTGTCGGGCCCCCAGCAGATAATGCCGCCAAGCCTTAAAGGCAGACTTGATAGCCAGAAGTTCCTTGTCAGTAATCGTGTAATTGATTTCAGGAGGCGAGAATTTGCGGGACCAAAATGCCACGGGATGCAACTGATTGGTTACCGGGTCCTTTTGTGATAGAACTGCCCCCATGGCAAGGCTTGAAGCATCAGTTTCCACGATGTAGGGGAGTTCGGGGCGAGGGTGTTTTAAGATTGGTGCAGAGATAAATTTAGTCTTCAAATCCTGGAAAGCTTGTTCCGCCTCGGTAGACCATTCAAAACGTTTGTTTTTCTTTAACAAGGCAGTGATGGGCTGGACTATTCGAGAGAATTCGGGGATAAACCTGCGGTAAAAGTTAGCGAAGCCTAACATGCTTTGCACACCTTTTACGGAGGATGGTGATGGCCATTTGAGAACTGCATCGACCTTCTTTGAATCCATACGCACTCCGCCAGGTGATAATATGAATCCCAAGAATTCAAGTTCAGTCACGTTGAAAACACATTTTTCCAACTTAGCGAAAAGTTTGTGTTGACGCAATCTTTCGAGGACCATTTTCACGTGTTTCCGATGTTCAGATTCCGATGAAGAATAAACGAGGATGTCGTCAATGTAAACAACAACACACACATCTATGATCTCTCTGAGGACATCGTTCATAAAATATTGAAAGGCGGCCAGGGCATTGCAAAGTCCGAAGGGCATGACCTGATATTCAAATAGCCCATACTTGGTGCGGAAGGCCGTCTTCCATTCATCGCCCTCTTTTACTCGTACCAAGTGGTAAGCTCCTCTAAGATCCAGCTTTGTTAATATGCATGCTTTTCTGACTTGGTCCAGGAGTTCAGGGATCAAAGGTAACGGATATCTATTCTTAACGGTGATCTGGTTCAGGGAGCGATAATCTATACAAGTTCTAAGGTCTCCTTCCTTTTTTGGAACGAAGAACAAAGCTGCAGAAGCAGGGGACTTGGAAGGACGAATATACCCATTTGCCAGGTATTGATCCAGGTATTGTCGAAGGTGAAGGTTCTCAGGCTCGGTGAGGGCATAAATTCTACTACAAGGAGGAGTAGATCCAGGTATAAGGTCTATCTGGCAGTCATAAAACCTATGAGGAGGTAGAGAGTTAGCCTGATCCTTCCGGAAAACATCTTGGTATTCTAGGTATTCGGGAGGTAACTGGGGAGTCTCTGAAGAAATTGCTGCCAGTGCAACACCAGGTGGAGGGTGACAAGTAGAGACACATTCTGGAAACTGGACCGTTCTTGCTCGCCAATCGATCAGAGGATTGTGTTTTTCTAACCAAGGTATTCCTAGAATAATCTGAAACTGAGGGGCCTTGATCACATCGAACACGATCTTCTCATGGTGTCCATCTTGACTTAGTAGCGTCACCTCTTGAGTGGTATGCGTTACTGGCCCGGAGGCTATCTCCGTACCATCCACCGTAGTAATGACGTCCTTTACAGCCTTGGGACAAAGAGTTAGATTCATCCTCAAAACCATTTCATGATCCACATAATTGCCGATGGCACCGCTGTCGACGTAAGCTTCAATTGCATGTAATCGATCCGGATTATCAGGGCTAATGAGGACCATAGGTATCACGAAATGCGAGGTCACGGAACTGGTTTTCACGCTCGGCAAGAGGACCTCTATTCTTGTCGGGCGAGGTCGTTTCCCTGCTCAGAGTTTGTAACTTTGGTAACTGCAGCTCCTACTGCCTTCTTGGCAGGTTTCACCGGACAGTCTCGAAGAAAGTGCCCTGAGTTTCCGCAATAGAGGCATAATTGCAACTGTTTTCTCCTTTCCCGCTCCTTTTGTGTTAGAGGACCTTTCAGACCCCCTATTTGCATGGGTTCCCCGGAGTCTACTCCTTTGGAAGGAGTTGGCGGTTTGGAAAATACTCGAGCATCAAACTTGGAACGATCGGCCTTCCTGCTCTGCAGTCTGTGATCTATTTGAACGACTAAGTCTATATAGTCCGAACAATCTTGTGGGGGATTCACTACTTGGGCTAACACATCTTTGAGCTCTCCACGTAGACCTCTATAAAACAGCGTAATCCTTTTGTCCTCAGGCCATTGAGTTTCCACTATCAGTCTGTTGAAAGACGCAATATAAGCCAAAAGGTCTTGATTACCTTGTCGCAATGAAAGAAGCTCATTGTCCAAGGCCTGCCCCTGTGAATGTCTTGCGAACAGTTTTTCCATACTGAGCTGAAAAGCTTGAAAATCATGGAGGACCGGATCATCTTGATTTACTAGAGGGATCGACCAGTCTGCCGCATTGCCACTAAGGTACGAAAGCACGAAAGCTACTTTAGCTTGATCAGTTGGAAAGGCTGCTGGCCGGCATAAGAAATGCAACCGGCACTGATTGATAAATACTGCAAACCTTTTTGGGTCACCAGAAAATCGTTCGGGCGGAGCCAGAGGTACATTCCCAGGTAGGTTGATCTGCACTGGATTCATAGAGGATGTAGAAGGAAGATTTCCCCCAGATGCGGGTAATGGGGTCTGTCCGGCTTGTGACTGTAGCAATTGTCTAGCGAGATCATCTGTTCGCTCCTTGGAAATAATCAGTTCCCTTCTTAGAGCGTTCGTTTCCTGACGGGCTGCATGCACTTCTGCCCTTAGTTCCCCAAGTAACTGGGCTAGCTGGTCGGTATCCGAGGTTTCCATAGCGCCTGGACGGGAGTTTTGTGGTAGGCTTTGCGTTCTGTAACGCTCACCTGATTCCCGTAGAGGCGCCGGTCTTGACTGGGCGTATACCGTATCTGCAAAGGTGATGTGTAACACACGGCTGGCTCTTTGGGCTGGACCTCTGTGCACTGTATGTCTGACTTGAAGGGTAAGATGTCTGCAGATAGAAAATATGGGATTAAGGAACTGGGTTATTGAATGTCTCTCTCTTCTTCCCTTTCTCTTCTCCTGTAGAACCCCAAAGGTTAACGCTCTCACCTTAGGTAAGTGAACGCCGTGCTCTCCATCTGCCTCGGGGCAGGGTGCTGTAACCAGTTTCTTCACTGGATAAGGGGAGCAGGCCTCTTGACTTCAGAGGACTGCTGTCCGTCGTTTACTGCACGAACGGTAAGTTTCAAGTAATTCTAATGTCTTTAAAGTCTTTAGTAATGATGTTTCTTGTTTTGCAGGGTTCCGGCGATGGCGGATGACGGGCTGAAGTGAGTTGAAGATGGAGCCCGTGTGATGAATAGAAGCGCCTGGAAGCACGTAAGTAAGCGCTTGTTGCCTGCTTCACGATGCGCTCTAACTGTCTTTTTATTTTGCAGGTACAAGTTCGGAGCGGCTGCAGGGTGCCGGAATACCCACTGGGTTAGATGTGGAAAGGAGTAATGGCACGTGAGTATTAAAGTTCCCCAATGTCTTTAAACGCACCTTGTTTTGTCTTTCAGATGCGGGATGCAGCGCCGAAGGCCTCCGGAGCGTGCGAAGAGTTGGTAAGCTTTTGTCTTTCAGATGCCGGAATGCAGCGCGAGGCGTTGGTGACAGCCGATGGACCAGGTAAGTGAAGAGCTGTCACTGAAGACCGTAATGCTAACCTGTTCTTTCTTGTCTTTATAGGTGTTGCTGAAGACTGGATTCAGGATGGTAAGCCTTTTTCCTTAGGCCCAGGATCAGATGCAGAAGACACGATGAGCGTTCTGCTGCAGAGGATGCAGTATAACGCAAAGCAAGATTCATCCATCGGGTGTGGTTTAAATAGCCTCCTGTAGTGCTTAGGTGTCTCCTTCCACAGCCACGCCTAGGTAAGAAAAGAGTTCCTGCTTTCCAGAAGAGTTCCAGTGTTCTGAATCTAGGGAGTGGCTCCTGCCCCACCCAACAGGAAAAGTAGTTCCAAACAGAAGAGGATCAGAGGCTCAACTGGCAGGCAAGTAAGCAGCATGGTCTGCTGCAGGTAAGTCCACCCAAGCATTATGAGCCCGGCGCTTCCAGCGCTGGGACTGGGCATATTTATGAGCCTGGTGCCACTGGCGCCAGGACTGGGTCCAAAAGGTCCCAATTGGGACTGGTTGGCACTCGGAACCTGGGTTATGGATCTGCTTCCAAGGGAGTTGGGAAAACCCTGACCTTTTGGAAGCAGAGATCATGACATTCAGGCTGACCCAGTGGGAATCCACCCAGTACTCTATGGGCCTCATTACACGGACGGCGGTGGACCAAGGTGCTATTAGCACCTTGGTCCATGCCGGTAAAATACCGGCACCGCCTTGGAGGAAAGGGGAATTACTGCCCTATTCCAAGGTTGGTGGGGCGGTAATTCCCCCTTCCCCCATTGCCCTTCCCCATTCCCATATGGGGCATAATGGGAATGGGGAAGGTGCTAATTACGGCACCGCAAACTGCGGTACCGTAATTAGCTCCATGGTCCCTTTGCGGTTTGGTTTTTAACGCCTGCAAAAAGCAGGCGTTAAAGTCTCCAACCCGCAAAGGGACCTCGTAGTAAGGCGGTAAGGGTTAACGGTCACCAGTACCATTAATGGTGACCGTTAACCCTTACCGCCGTCCATGTAATGAGGCCCTATGTCTTTAAAGAACAAATGACTTGGTCCTTTTTTGGCTCTTCTGGAGTTTGATAATACCGACAATGCAATTTTCTTATTAGTGGAGTTCAGAAAGTGGAGATTAAGTGCAAGGGTATCTGGCAGAAGGATATGTTATCCTGAAGCTCTTCTGCTGTGTTGTACTACTTCTGGCTCGACGATCGCCCCTCTCCTAACTGCCTCACTGCTATAACTCCAGAGACGCTGCACGTAACGCGTAACGCGCGCACGTTGAGCAAGTGCGGATTAAGTGCATTGCAGTCTGGCAGAAGGATGTGTTTCCCTGGAGCCCTTGTGCTGTGTTGGACTACTTATGGGTTGACGATGAGCCATCTATTAACTACCTGACTGCTATAACTGCACAGGTGCTGCGCGTAGACCAGTAGCTGATGATAATGCTCCTGACGAAGAGACATCGGCTAAGGACCAACTAAGTGGTAATCAAACAGAACAGGATGGCTCCAAGGGAAATTACATAACACACAAAGAGAGAGGCAGGCTAAAACGGATAAATATCCTGAAATCTAAAAGTAGTTTAAATAAACATACCACTGGTACTATTCCCAATGAAATTGTGGATGATGGAAACCCTGCGCCACACATCTAAAAATTAAGCGAAAAAAAAGCAAATCAATGCCTAAACAGAGTGGGCAAGAAGCATGGGATTTTAACCAGCTGGGTATCAAAAGTGCAGGATGATAAAGATGTTGACACGATTGCAAACGATCATATGCCTATAAACTCAATACAAGGCGAGAGTCAGATGGCAATTGCAAACAGATGTTCCACACCGGAAGACTAGGTGATCCTTAGGTTGGCATCTGCTAATTCCCTGAAATCAAACAACATATGACGCAACAGGAGCATGCAAACAAGTGGCCCTTGAACAAAGAGAATTGACAGGAACGGAGCATTTGACGTTTACAATGACTACATTATATCCAATCAGGAATTAACCATTGTTAAATCACTGCGACATTTTGCAATTGTTTAATCTGGAACCTCCTTTACGAGTTCTAGTCTCTAGTGACATGGTTTTCATAGAGTTTATTGACAACTTCATTGTACCCACTACATGGATTCACCGCTACACAATTGAAACAGTGGATCGTGTAAGAGCTCATTTTTATAATTTCTTGATGCGGCCGGGACGCACGTAATAGTTCTACTAACATCAGAACCGAGGCTCAAGCAACCGAAGGTGGTCTAAAGATCACTTCCATTAGGTTTGGCAGGAAGGTTGTCAGAGAGAATGAACTGGGCAAGTCTAACAGAGAGACGCAGGAATGGGACTGGCTAACTGTGTTCTTAGCGGTCAAACAAACGATAGACCATGAACCTACAAAATATTAACTTGTAATACGCGTGGCCATCGTCATTATACCTGTAGCTCAGGGGGGCATGATTTCCTTCAAGAGAATAACATCCTCTGTATTGAAAAACCCTGGCTGGCGACTTCGCTTTTCATGAGTAGTCACAAAATCTTTCAATCATTTGCCAAAATGGGCCCGTTAGGTTGGCGAGAGGGGGCTAATTTTGGGGATACCAAATGACATGACTTCGGTGGAGATTAAGGCGTCTGATAATCAAGCAAACATTCTGGTAGTAGAGATACATTATGAAGGGGAGGATCAACCTGAGAAGATGTTGCATGTAAATGTCCATGACCCACCCGGTGGATCACTAACTGATAGTAGACATGATATGTTGGTGGATTGGCAAATGGAAAACGGGGAAGTGGTTGTGATAATAGGGGGCGATCTTAATGCTCACTGTGCAGATGGTCAGATCATTGATGAGATGGTGAATCTCAGGGCCATGAGCATTATGACACAGAAGACTATTGATGAGCAGGGCAGGCATTGGTTGCGTTTATGAAGGGGTGGGGATTCATCATGATGAATGGCCCTGTAAGTGGGGACATTCCTGGAAAATTAACTTGGCGTATAGGTATCAAAAGGGCCACGCTAGACAATTTTTTCAATAATACTGAATATGTGGCCTAAGCTGATTGCCTGAAAGTTGATTTGTCTGATTTTAGTGATCATGTTGCTCTCAGACTACATTTAAAAATGGACTGGGAAAGGCAATGCTATACGTAAAATGGTGATTTAGATATTTATTTATTTATTTAAATTTGTAAAGTGCACTAACAGCCCAAGGGCATCGAGGCGCTGTTGCATGAAAACGTCCTGGTTTCATTTAGGTTACATTCAGGTTACTTTGCACATGGTTACAGTGAGCTTGCCAACAAGACAGTCCAAGGTAGATCATTTGGTATTGTAATCAGAATCCATATAGAGGTGGTTACAGTTTTTAGGTTATAATACATACAGTTATATTAAGAGTTGCATATTAGCAGGGATGGGCGTGCTGTCAGCCAAGGTGATGGTGCCTAAAGCTATTTAGACAAACAGCTTAGTTTTTAGTGCTTTCCTGAAGCCTTGATGTGACCCAATACTCCTCATGTGAGGGGGCAGAGCGTTGCAGTGAGTCGCTGCCAGGACCGGGAAACTGGACCCGCCTGCCCGCAGTCACGGTGTTTAGGGCATGGAAATCCTGTTAGTGTAGGCAGATCTTGTGGGTCTATCTGACGTGGGCTTAACAATTCTTTGAGACAAGTACAGAGGTGCCAAGTTATGAATGCACTGGTGCGTTAGTGCAAGAGCTTTGAAGACTATCCTTTCTTTAATGGAGAGCCAGTGAACCTGCCTCCTGGTTTCAGAGATATGTTCCCTCCTGGAGATGCTGATGGCGGCCCTCAAGGCATTGTTCTGGACAATTTGGAGCTTGGTGATGTTTTTTTACGGATGTCCCTATAAAGAGGGCATTGCAGTAATCCAGTCGAGACCCAATTATTGCTCTAGCAATTGTGACACAGTTCTGTTCTGACAAAAAAGGTCTGGCTGCATTAAGCAGTTTAGAGTGGTAGGCTGAGGGTGATGCAATGGCGTTGACCTGCTGGTTCATAGAGAGGTCAGAGTCGAGGTAGACTCCCCGGGTCTTAACAGCTTGCGATACAGAGATTGGAATGTGGTCAATTGTGAGGAACTGTATTGTTTGTCCAGTTTCCTAAGGGTGGCAGGTGAACCCATAAGCAGAAATTCGTTTTTTTCACCATTCAAGC
Source organism: Ambystoma mexicanum (assembly GCF_040938575.1). Taxonomy (NCBI): domain Eukaryota; kingdom Metazoa; phylum Chordata; class Amphibia; order Caudata; family Ambystomatidae; genus Ambystoma; species Ambystoma mexicanum. The sequence goes on along the minus strand of NC_090926.1, from coordinate 994,611,579 downwards.
ATAACCAGTTGTCTGCCATCCAGGTTTGGATGGTGAAGTATATGAACTTAAGGGTAGCTATGTCAGCCTCATAGTCACCGGTCAGGGGGATGATGACCTGTGTGTCGGCATCATAATTATTATATGTGATGCCCAATGCATCCAAAATAAGGAACAATGGCCTTGTAAACAGGTTATAAAGGGTAGGAGATATGCAGGAGCCCTGTGGGACTCCACATTTAATGTTGCTTGGAAGGGCACAGACTGAGTTAGAGAAGACTTTCATAGCCCTTCCTTGAAGGAACGAGGTGATTCAAGCAATGGCATTAGGGGAGAAGTTAGCAGTGGATGAGAGATGGTGGCAAAGGGTATTATGATCCACCAGGTCGAATGCTGCAGACAAATCAAGGAGCAAGAGAAAAGCGGGCTTGCCAGCATCTATGAAGTCGTCCAATTTATTTTTTAAGTCTAAGGGCCTCATTACACGGAAGGCGGTAATGGTTAACGGCCACCGTTAATGGTAACGGTGACCGTTAACCATTACCGCATTACTACGAGGTCCCTTAGCAGGTTGGTGCTTTAACGCCTGCTTTTTGCAGGCGTTAAAAACCAACCCGCTAAGGGACCTCGGAGCTAATTACGGCACCGCAAGGGTAAATCCCCTTTCCGCCAAGGCGGTGCCGGTATTTTACCGGCATGAGCCATGGCGCTAATAGCGCCATGGCTCACCGCCTTCCGTGTAATGAGGCCCTAAGAGTGCCATTTTGGTACAGTGTCCTGGATGGAATCCCGACTGCCGGAGGCCAAGCAGATTGTTCGCCTTGAGGAATTTCTGGACTTGTAGATAGGCTGCTTTGTCGAGAATATTTGATAGGAACGGGACCGTGGTGATGGGCCTATAGTTCGCTGGGATAGAGGGGTCAATTGATGGTTTCTTGAGGACGGGGCATACCCATTCTTCCTTTAGACCAGTAGGGACATAGCCTGACTGGAAGGAAGCATTAATGAACGCTGTGAAGAACGGGGTCAGGGAAAGGGCACAGTCCTCAATAAATTGAGCCGGGCAGGCATCCCCTTTGCAGAAGGAGGGTTTGATAGACGTAAGGAGAGTGCTGACTTCCTGTTCACTCATTTCCTTGAAGGCAAAGCTAGGAGAATCACCAGCAGTCCTTCTTTGTGCTTCCGAGATTTGGCGGCTGAGTGCCCGTTGATGGGCAATGATTTTATCTTGCAGTGGGTTGAGTTTGTCTAGCATAGCATTTTGTATCTTATTACACCAGTCTTCATTTTTGTGAAGAGAGGGTGGGGGCGGGGGGCGACTCTACCTCCCGGAATATAGCAAAAATGTCTCTGGTCCCAGATTTAGCATTTGCTATCCTTGTATTAAACGAGAAGGATTTTGCTTTGACAATGGCTATTTTGTACTCTTTAGAGATTATCTGAAAATCTGACTTGGAGGAGTCATTCGGGTTTGCTTTCCAATGGGAGAGCGCTGTCCTTTTCTTGGCGCAAAGGTCAAGAAGCTCTTGGAAAAACCAGGCTTTCCATTGGGTGAGGGTCCAATGGTGTCAACTGCTAATGTGATGAAGTCTTTGAATGCCCTCACAAGGATTTCGGGATAACTGGAACAACAGGAGTCGCCATTTGGCCATGCACTTTTCCAATTGCATCATTACGTGGTGATGCTGCTTCCGCCCTACTGCATGATTCCTTTTGCTGGATCACGAGTGAGGGGGCTCGGTGATGTCTGAGGTGATGCCTGGTGTCTGGGGTGATACGCTGGACGGCAGGTACAGAGGTGAATCTCGAGCACAAACGTGCATTGCTGTGAAGGAGGGACAGGATTTTGTAATTAAGGGGAGTGTAGCGGGTTCGCGCTTTTAGGCATGATGCTCTGATGGCTGGCAGGGGGTAGGATGACCTGCTGATATAAGGGGGGGTGGGATACATGGCCGACCTTGTCTGTCTGGGCCACTTACCTTGATGGATTAGGAACAGCAATGTCAGCCTTGAGCAGCTGAGAGCTGCAGAGAGTTCCTCTGGCCTTGTCCCTTGGACTTTGCCCTGCGGCTTTGCCTGTCGTCTCCCCCCTCTCCCTGTAAGGCGGGAGGGGAGGAGCAGGCAGGCAATGCAGGCCAATCGGGACACGGGCCATCGGCGGAGTATCCCTTATGGGCAGCATTGTTAATCGGCGACGCCGTCGGCCATCTTGGCCTTGTTAGATGCCGTGTGGCAGGAAGCGGCTTCTTTCGGAACAGGGGAACACTCCAATGTCCCACGAGGCGCCATTCCTGATCATTTCTGCTGGCTGGATAGAGGCTGCCGCAGCAGAGCTGCGGAGAGTTCTTCTGGCCTTGTCCCTTGGCCTTTGCCCTGCGGCTTTAAATACAGGAAACAATACGATACCTTGGACAGATAGACGGATAGGAATGTAAAAGCAATTAATGCACAGATTGCAGTGATTGATGCAGTCTTTATATAGGCCTTTAGTTGGAGGGAATGGCAGGGTCTAGAGCAGTTTTATTCAGGAGAGGGCGGACCCAAGCTTCTTTGAGGCTAGCAGGAACAGTGCTTTCGGCAAAGGATGCATTTATGAAGGCTGTGATGAGGGGGGGATAGCAAGTCAGCACAATCTTTGATGAGAGAATCGGGGCATATATCGCCTTTTGATGCTTTCAAGCTTTTGATCAGTTGTAAGGCTTCACTTTCCGAGATGTCTCTGAAGAAGAATTGAGCAGAGGCGGGAGGGGGCGGTGGAATGCTGCTGGTTTTTATGGCTAGGGGGTCATTGTCAAATTGACCTGTTGCGCAAGGATTTTCAAGTTTAAGGTGTCGATTTTGCCTAAAAGTGCTGCTTGGATATCAGAGCACCAAGTTTTGTCTTTGGTGATGGTCGTAGGGGGTGGAGCAGGAGATTCAAGTTCTCTGAATACGGTGAACATTTCTTTAGCATCAGAGTTTGCATTGCTTATTCTAACATTGAATGAGTTAGATTCAGCTGTGATTATGGCCGATTTATAGTGTGTGGATATATTATTAAATTCATTTTTCAAAGTGTCGGTGCGATTTTCAGCCACATTAACTCGGCTTTTTGTTTCCGGTTGCAGAGTTTGAGGAGGTCAGGTGTAAACCAAGAGTTGGAGTGTCTAACTGTTTTGGCTATGTGAGGGATTACGGGGGCTATTGCATTCATAGCATTGGCGAGGATTGAGGTGTATGTATCTTCAAGTGAGATGGGGTTGGAGTCGAAAGGGGGCTGGAGGGATAGGGCGTTGAGCAAGGGCAGTATGTTGACTATCGTGAGCTTCTGGGAGCTATGAGTCGTTGCTGGTGGTAATGGGTTGGGAACCGTTTTGGGTTTAGAGGGCTGTGGGATAGAAAAGTCGATGATATGGTGGTCTGACCAGGGACACTGTGTGATGGCACTCACCGGTGAAGACCTCATAATTAAGATCTGCAATGCAGTCTAGAGTACAACTTTTTCTGTGGGTGGGGTAGGTAATGCGCTGACAGAAGCCAAGGGTGTTGAGGGCGTCATGAAGTGATGTTGCTAGAGGGTCGTTTGGATCATGAAGGCCTAGGTTGAGGTCTCCTAGCAGAATAATTTTGGAGAAAGGTTTTATGTTGTCCTAGAGAATGTGAAGTATGTTGGACTCAAAGTTGAGAAGGGGGCCTGGAGGGCGCTAGATGAGGCGAAGGGTGATGATGCATGTGGGTAAAGGAGAGAGTTTGAGTTATAGTAGGTCAGTGTTGCCCTCAATGGAGGTATTGAAGCGTCTGAGTGGAGGGAGTCTTTTGCTATCAGTGCAACACCACCTCCTCTCGAGGAGAGTCTGCCATTCAGGAAGATGGTGTAACCTGTGGGCAGGGCTAGGGAAAGGGCTGGGCCGCAGGCTTCATGAAGCCAAGTCTCTGAGATGGCTAGGGTGTCAAGGTTGTGTTTAGTAATTAGGTCGAAGATGTCTAATGCATGGGCAGGCAAGGCTGGTTGTGGCCCCATTGTGGGCCGTCTTGGGGAGTACATTACTGTGCAGCTGTCTGATGCCGTAGTGGCTACAGATCTAACAGCTGTTAGAGACTGCTTCTGTTCCTGCGCATGTGCACGTGCATAGGATCTTGGGGGATGTAGTCTCTTGAAGTAAACTCGTGCGTCGTGGGGCTGTATAGCGAGTCTCACAGGCTCACGGTGTGCATGTCGTAGGACTGCTTGCGGGGATGGTTAGTCAGCGCATATGTCTGTGACCACTGTGGAGCTGTTGCTGGCAGTGTGGATAGCTCGGCTGAGGGTACCTAGGCTTTCGTAGGGAAATTCTAAAATAATAAACATTTTGGGCAGATGAACCTAATCTGTTAAGGCCATTTCAGACACCTTTCTGGGCTGGATAATCTACATTCCATAACATATTAATGTTAAATACACTTATATTTATGTCTCAAAAAAGTAATAACCCTCCATTGTATATATTGTACATGGATTTTAAGGCTGCCTTTGACACTGCTGATAGGCAACTATTATGGGCATAGTCGGTGCGATGGAAGATGCCCGACAAACTGCTCAAAGTCCTGGTGCAATCCCTTGAGAACACAAGTGTTCAGGTTGGATTGAGCAGGAAAGATATTCCCACATGTAAAGCGTTCAAACAGGGTTGTGTGCTGGTGCCCAGTGTATTCAATGGGTACCTGGCGGACTGACCGGGATGACTGTCCGAGGCTAGGCGTTTTCGACCCAAAATAGGTCAGACTCACTTACAGTGGTTGTCCTATATGGACGATGTGATCCTCATGGATCACACACTCATCGGTTTAACAAGATCAACAAATGCCTTGAGTATATATGCCAAAGACAAAAGGCTTGAAAATAACTATGAGAAGACAAAGTATATGTATTATGGATCTTTTAGGGGGCTGATACAACCATTGCATATCTCTGAGGGAATCATAGAACAGTTTTCCACATATCAATATTTGGGGCAAATAATCTTCAAGGGATTAAAGAATGCAGCATTGATCACCAGAAAATGTAATAAGGCAATGGCGTTAACCGCAGTGACAAAGATGTTTGCAGAACGAATGGCCGGGTACAGCCTTTAAGGAGTATTACTTGTATTGCCTCAACCATTTTATATGGGCTGGATGCAGTTTATTCAAAAAACAATCCCTGGTTGAATGTAATAGAGGAGAAAGTCTGGTGGTGAATCGTAGGGTTACCCGAAAGTGTTCCTGTAGATGCAATTAGATTGGAGCTAGGGCTGGCCTCATTGACAGGGTAATTATTATAAGCGTGGAACCTTATATATAAAGGCATTAAAAAGGTCAATTTGTCCCTTGCTCAAACTGCTTGGTAAAAATATGGTAGAATCATCTGAGCAATTATACATCGATTATAAAAGCATACATTTGAAAATATTCAAGACTACTGGATGGGAACTAAATTGGGAGATGGATTTTCATCATTTGAAAAAAAGTATTTGAGAAATAATTAAAGCTGTGGGACTGGAACAGAAATAACGAGCATTAACCCATGCTAAAAACACAAAAGGGCTATATAGGTGTGATACTGAACTATCTGTGCCCACAGAAATATCTGGTCATATCATCTTCTCCTACATTAAGGAGATGTGCCCTATTAATGATGCTGAACCAGCTTCCGACACTCAGGGTCACTGGACCACGGCAGGGTATCCCTGAAAGCAAAATTACTTGTATGCTATGTAAATTAGGTCACCTATGGGCAACCAATAGACAGATAAGGACCAGATGTCAGTCACCGGGGGGCGTTTTTTGGAGGCAATGTTCAACGGATAATAGCACAGCCTCAAATAGAGCTCTATAAAGGATATGTTAATGTTTATGTGAAAGGTATTTGTACCATGCACCGTCATCAACGGAGTTGGTCCCCAGGATTTGGCAGATAATTGTATTAAAATTAACAGAAACCAAAAAAGTGGAAAGGTGCTAAAGTTGACTAAGTATTACCCAACCCTGTAACTATGACATGAGGACAACTAAAAGAATTAATAACAATGTGAAACGATTTGCATGTATATCGTAATTAAATAACTTCTGATTCTTAATGATTGTATGTATGTATAGTTCAAACAAGAATAATATGATATTTTAAGAAATATATTCAGACATTGTATGAGTTCATCAATTGTTTTGTAATTATTCATATTGTGAAAAGTTCTAAGAACTAAAACACATTAATAATAATAAAAATAAATAATAAAAATGAGTTAACGTTTTTTCTTACAAGTCTCTAATGACTTATTATGCCATTTTTAAAAAGGGTGCCACTTGGTGCTGAGTATTGCACTTCAGCTCATCAGTGCTGCCTTGGCCACGCTGCAGAGTCTCCCTTGTCAGTGTGGAAGGTGAAGACCAGCTGTTGACCAGCCTCTATGCCTATGAGCCTTTGCTTTTGCCTTCCTCCCTGCTGCACCTGTGAGCACCCAAAGCTTCCTAATTACTGTGCTGGCTCTCCACACTGCACTACTCACCTATAATGCATTCACTCCTTCTCCTCCTGCTGCTCCTCCTATGCACCTCTCCCTGCACTTTCTCCAGTAATGCTACAACTTTCTTCTTTCCTATCCCTATTCTAAAACTTGCAACTCAAAACTCCCACTACTGCAGCTCTCAGCCACCTCCTTCCAACAAACAAAGCTGACAAGCTAGCCATACCTCCTCTAACACCTTTCCACCTCGCATCTCCTCCTCTTGCGCTCAACTTATCTACTCTTCCTTAACGCATCATCTAAACATTGCACTCTGGAATGCTCAGCCTGTATGTAACAAAACATCCGTTATCACTGACTACTTTCAGTCCAGCTTTCCTCCCCTAGACCTTCTTGCTATCACTGAAACCTGGATTCCTCCATCTAACACTACCACACTGGCAGCCAGACACAACTCCAAACAATCCTTCATTCACTCTCCTCACCTGACTGGCAGAGGTGGAGGTGTCGGACACCTACTCTCTTCCCACCACAAAGCCTCACAAATCTCCAATGCCACAACCTCTCCTACCTCTTTTGAATTCACCACCTCCACTATTGCTCTGCCTCATTCGGTTCACATCATCTCCATCTATCACCCCCTGGTCCTACTGGACCATTCTTTGATGATCTTGGGCAGCTCCTTGATTCTCCTTCCACTAAAAAACTCCTTATTCTCTTAGGTGACATTTATCTCCCTCTCCAGCCCCTTTTCAGAAATCTGCACTTCAGTCTTTTCTTAGTGACCACGTTCTCCACTCTATCCATACCCTACATAGCCACACAGTGGGTAACTCTTTGGATCTCTTGTCCATCTCCACCTTTCTCTCAGCCGCTAATAATACTGTCACACCATCCATATCTGATCACTTGTTTCCACCAACTTCTCTTTTCCACCCACTGATGTTTCTCACCACTTGCCTCACCTATTACTAAAAGGAAATGTAAACCTTCTGCAGTACCTCCCTTTCTCTCTGGCCTACAGTACTCACTCTCCTTCTTCACACCCGATACCTCTTCCAACACAGCTTCCAATCCCTATTATATGCCGCATTCTCCTCTCACTTTCCACTGCTTACTTTCCCCCCTAAGTCTCAGCATCCTCAAACATGGGTCACCCCATTCACACGCTCTCTCCCCAGAGAGATGATTCGGCTGCAGTGCAATTGGAGGCGTACCCACTCGCATGAGGACCTGCAACTCTGCCTCTTTGCCCTGAACTCTTTCAAGTTGTCTCTTCATAGATCGAAAAAGGAGTCCTACCGAACCCTGATTGACTCTCACTCCAACCATCCTCTCACCACCCGGGAGAGCTGCCACCCACAAAGGTGAGACTACAGTTCTACAAGACTGCAAGAGTAAGTGCAGCATTGCCTCCCAATATTTATTTCCATATTAAAAAGCTACATAGATAAACCGAGCAAAGGAAGAAGAGACACAGGTATTACTAGGGCACAAGTAGAGGGGCCATGTGGGTGGATTGCATACACTCACTGTTTCAGAGGGTTGACGCGCCCTCCCCTACCTCTGTGTTTTTCAAGTAATTACAAAATAAATTCTGCCCCTTAGAAAGCGCTGTGAGTGGAATCCAAACCCAGGTCGTGCGGCTAGGAGGGCAGACACATAGCAACAAGACCACTCAAACAGCTCATAATTTTCTGTAATATGTTCTATGTTGATGTTCTGTTGCATAGCAACATTTTTGTTACAGGTTCTTGAACATAAAAGGTGCTCACCTTTTATAGTTCATAAAAATGTTATTGGGACATCGGTTTACTTGGCAAATGGACATTTGTCCTGTGCACTTTCTTCACTTGGGAAAGGCAACCTGAAAGAAATGTGCATATTTTATTTTAGGATACATTTCGTGCCTATTGCGTATGTCAGTCGCCCGCTTTCTTTTAAGGACTTGAGTCCTGGGCATTACAGATGCACTTTCTTTTTAGTTTGGGCTATTAGGTGCATAGTCACAGATAGGGAGAAATGGCATATGACGAGGGACACAAAACTTGAAGGTGTTCGTTGGTTATTTGCCCACCCTTTGACTGCCCATGGCCATGCTAATCCCTATGGCAATTCCCACCCAGTTCCTGCTCCTGCCCACCCAAAACACCTCATGGGAACTCTTTCAGCTCTCTTTAATCAAGCCTTACCATCAACCTTTTTATTCAAAGTGCCTGCCAGTGTATTTTCAAAGCAGTCTTCTGAGAATTAATGACTTTATTCGAGATGTAACCAGTGATACTGGTGTAATATAAATGTCTAAACCAGGTCTGCCTTCGGCTATTTGATTTATAAGCACTATGTGTGTTCTGCACGGAAGTCCTGTTAAAGCATTGGAAAAGCCAGTAGGTTTGGCTTCTGTATAGTTATAATGCATTTGCCAGGCACTGCTATTAGATGCCCAGGTACTCACAGCATTTTGGACTTGCTGCCGTCAATGTCCATTTAATGTCACTGCGGCAGTGCCTGGCTAGTGCTTTTCCCATTCCTACACAAAAGCCCAAACTGTTGCCATTGCCAATGCTTGTTTTTGTACATTTATGGACAGACGGACTGTACATTCATGGACAGAGGACGCACACACAGTCAATCTCTCTAGGGTTTGTATTGATTAAAATGCTTTTGGGTTTCCCCAGAAAGTACCAGGAATATTAATTGGTAGATCAAGTTCCCCTTTGACTGCCTTTGGCCTGTATGCTTCAGCAATTCCTAGAGAAATATGCAAATTCATACTATTCCATTTCCTGTAAACTTCCTCGTGGGCGCCACACTTCATCGCACCTTGCTACGACAAACTCTTCTTATGTGATCTTGCCTTATAACATAGGGGCAGCTGGATATTTCTACCCTGACTGCTCGATTCTAATGAGACCTCTTCTTTAGAGTAAAATGACGGTGACTAAGTGAAGAGGGCCACTGAACCTCTTGTAAAGCGTTATTCCCTACCCTACTGTACATTCAGCTGAAACCATGCAGATAGTGTCAGGCGACACTACAAAATCATAATCTGTACTGGGGAGGCGGGGCAAGTAGGAGGAAAACTGCACAACGAAGTGACAGGTCCGAAGCGTGTACTCACACACACAGACCACATGAGCACACATTTCAAATTTTACACACGCGCACACACTGTTTAAAGAGCATTCAAACACTCACACATGATGCAAACACTTTTTAAAAGGTACTTTTGCTCTTCAATTTCACGCAGCGCTACTACTTGTCTTAGGGTGGTCTAGGGCCTTGGTGGGGCAAAAATACATCAGCTGCCAGACGTCCTCCTCTGATGCTCCCGTCGGCCGGCACGTGGCCTTGCAACCAGTACCTCACACTTGACTGTTAAGTGAAAGTCTGAGCTCTGTGCTGCAAACCAAAAATAAAACAAAGTGAAAGAGCGTCTGTAGAGCTGCTCAGGGCTCGGTGCCTTTTGCATATGTTTTATTTGTAAGGCGGCATAGAGCTTGCGCCTTAGCTTTGTGCTTGGGCCCTCCCCCTGACCACAGTAACCATGGCCCTGCACGCTGCAGGGGCCCAGGGTACGCCAATGGCTCTTTTGCTCTTCTTGCTCCACTTGCATTGAATTCTCTTCCCGCGGACATCCGAGAAACAGTCCACACGGATTTCAAAACCAAACTAAAAGCCTAACTCCTCACCTTCAAATTACTCTTAACCTACTTCTGCCCTCTAGCTAACATTGTTCCCTTGCCTTTTACCTGCTCTGTCCCTCACTTCACCCCCTATGGTTACATCCCGAGCACAGCCGGCTGTACCACCCACCTTCACCTAAAAATGTCTAATGCTGGTTGCCCTTAATCTATGAATTGTCCCCGTGACTGTTGCATTTACTACCCTCTGCACTCTGCAAAATGGCTCTCGAACTCACCCCATTGAAAGAAGCTCACTGTTTCCCGTCAAATCTGATTTCTTATCTATTGTGCATTCTTTTGTGGTCAAAAAAGCATTAGTCCCCCATATATATATATATGGGGGACTAATGTTTGTTAACGGGACGTTATGGTTAAGTTGCACTGCTAAAAACCTATGAAATTCAGTGAAAAAACTTTGTTAAAGGACGTTATGGTTCCAAGTAAAACGGAAAACCCCCTGAAATTCGCCAGTTATGGTAAGCTAAGCAACCATAACTTGCGCCACCACCGTGCACTGCTAAGACTAACACACACGACATCAAAGATGACATCTCAGAGATGGCTTACACAGAATGTTGCAAAGTAAGAATTTATGGTCGTTCACAGTGAAGGTCAGCTGCTTCCATTTTTTGCTCACGTGCCGGAGTGGCCCACGACTCAGGTTCTATTGTTTTTTTACCTTGACAGACAGGGATCATGCTGAAAGACTTCTTTTGAAGGAGGGTTGCAAAAACGTAAGACACGATAAGGATGAAATTTCTGAAACGAAACCACTTATATATTATATCACTATGAGAAAGATCGTTGGCACAGACAGAGTCGTATTTTGGGACTGCATTACGCGTAGACAATGGAAAATGCCAATATAATGTAAGTAACCCTTTAGATTATTTTATACCGGAATATAATAACAATAGCGTGGCGTTAAAGCCCGGTTAAGTTGTACTTGGTCGTTCAATGTGGCATATTGTTTTGTACCGCGCACTATCACCGCCGAAGTGGTCCCCTGTCGCTTAGAGGGCTCTGAAAAAGGCAGAGGAGAGAGGGTGGGTTAATGGGAATAAGTTAACATACTCCGTTGCACTATCCTCGCTAGCAAATAGTTTCACGCCCTAATAAATAAAATGAATATTTTTAATGAAGATCGGCTGGTGACCCTAATTTATGTTTTTTAAAACAGGTACATTCTTCCCTACTGTCAATGCCACGATTTTCAGACACCAGCCGATGGTTTTTTTAACTGCCAGGTGCAGCGCCATGTAAGCAACTTCATGACCCTCTGTTGAGACTTGAGTGTCGTGTAGGCAGTAGAGGCCTCCGTCCCCAAATGCCGCACAGGGAGAACTTAACGCAACTCTCTGTGCAGCCGTTGAGGTCACAGGCGAAGATGTTCGAATGTCCAAGTCCGGGAACGCGAACCTCGGGGACCCCACACTGCTGCAAGAAAATGCGGATTAAGTACCAAGCAAGAAACAGTACCTACAGTATTAGAATAACTGGAAAGGTCTTACCAGTCAGGGTCAAGGAGGGGATGAGGAACCTAGTGGAGAGGTCCGGGACCCACGTGGACGGCAGTACCCCAAGAGGAGTAGGCTCAGTTGTTCGCCTGTCAGCAGGAGCTGTGGAGCTGTGAAACTGTGAGGCAAGGAGTTCAAAGAACCAGGGTGCAAAAGGGTGATCCAGGAGGCAGTCCAATAACAGTCCGTGGTCGAGAGCCGTGTATCACTGTGCAAAGAAATCCGAAGGGGTAAATCCAAGAGGAGTCCAGTAAAGCAGGCCAGGTCGATTCCGTGAGTGATCCAAAGATGATTCAAAGTCTGTAGCGCCAAACAGAATGCAGAGCACAGCTGAGAAGCAACGAATACCCAGGTTTCCGGGTTTATGTACTCGCGCTTCTGGTCACGTGATGCGTGGCATGGTCACGTGATCGGGCAAGAGCATCACGTGACCTCACAGTCCCGCGATGCGGAAGCTCAGGGTTAGCCCTTCGCGATCCTATGCGCCAAGGCAATTGCCAATGTAGGAACGGCCGTAGTCTGACAGCCGTCCTATTACGGACCAGGCGCGGGTGTGCCCGCAAGACGTGTGTGAGTCCACGTGAGTCCCGGGGAAGGGGGGAAGTGAGAGAAGGGCGGGACTGGGGATGAGGGAGTGCCCTGGGGACCGCATGATGAGGGATCGTGACAGAACCCCCCCCAAAGGCCCACGACCCCGTGGGCAGGAAGGGTGATCCCGGTGGAAGCGAGCCACCAACCGGGGAGCGTGGACATCAATAGCAGGAACCCAAGAGCGCTCCTCCGGACCATAACCGACCCAATCAACCAGGTATTGCAAGCGCCCCCTGCAGACCCGGGAGCCCAGAATGGAGGAAACCTCATACTCGTCTGGGGAAGCCAAGGACACCGGGGCAGCAGAGGCGCGCAAGCGGGACGGGGCCGGACACGGTTTGAGAAGGGAGACATGAAATACAGGGTGTACCCTCCAAGAACCCGGGAGAACCAGTCGGTATGTGACAGGGTTGATAACCCGGGAAACCACATAGGGACCCACAAAACGGGGCAACAACTTCCTACAACCCACTAGCCTCAAGTGACGAGTGGAAAGCCACACCCGGGAACCCACCGAGAAAGACGGAGCCAACAGCCGTTTCTTATCTGCCTGGACCTTCATGGAAGACTGAGCCTCACGGAGATGTAAAGCAGTCTGGTCGTGGATAGAGGACAAATCCCTAAGACAGGCGCTGGCGGCCGGATTGGTGGAGGCCGCAAGGTCAGGGATCGGTAATGTGCGGGGATGTTGGCCATAGAGAACATAGAAGGGGGAGAACCCAGTGGATGCATGAACTGCATTGTTATAAGCGAATTCAGCGTGTCGGAGGGCACGCAACCAAGAGCACTGTTGTTGCAGGATCAGACAGCGGAGATATTGTTCCATTGTTTGATTAGTCCTTTCGGTCTGACCATCCGTCTCCGGGTGGTAGGCCGAAGAGAACCGGACATCGATACCCAACAACCTAGTTAGAGCGCGCCAGAAGCGAGAAGTGAATTGCGATCCCCGGTCTGATATAAGGACAGAGGGTAACCCAAAAAGACAAAAGACGGTATCAAAGAACAGGGTGGCCAGGATGGAAGCAGAGGGGATACCCTTGCAGGGGATGAAGCGTGCCATCTTTGAGAAGGAATCCACCACCACCCAAATAGTGTCGTAACCCTGTACCCGAGGGAGTTCCGTGACAAAGTCCATGGTTACCGTATGCCATGGTTTCGGGGGCACTGGTAAAGGGAGAAGCAGGCCTAACGGGCGACCCCTACGGGTTTTGCATTGTGTACAAATGGTGCATGTATTGACGTAACAATCCACGTCCCTCTTCATGCCCGGCCACCAACACCAACGCTTCAGGAGGGATAACGTACGGCGTTGGCCAGGATGACCATTCACAGGGGCATCGTGCAACCATTCCATTGCCATGTTGGGTGTGTCGGCAGTGGGCAAGAATAGGCGGTTCAGCACAAACGGGAGGCCATCCTGGAACACCGGATCCCACTCAGATAGCTGGTCGGGATGTAAGGACACCCACTTGCGTACTGCGTCCACTAAGGGCATCGAGGGAGTACATAGACAAACGACCTTAGTGTCGTCCAACATTGTGTTAGGGTATACGGGAAGAGAGACCCCCCCGGGAGAGCGGGACAGCGCATCGGCCTTGCCGTGCGCGGAACCAGCCCGATGCCGAATTTGGAAATCGAATGCTGCGAAGAAAAGGTGCCACCTCACCTGACGGCTGTTAAGGCACTTCAGGGAAGCCAAGTCCTGCAGGTTCTGGTGATCAGTAAACACCGTGACTCGATACTTGGCGCCCAAGAGATGGTGTCGCCACACGCGGAAAGCGTCCATAACCGCCAACAACTCCTTCTCGGTCACGGTGTAGTGTGACTCGGGGGTGGTAAACTTGCGGGAATGAAATGCAACAGGGTGCAGACGACCCGTGGCCTGACATGCTTGGGATAAGACAGCACCAAGAGCGAAGGAGGAGGCGTCAGCTTCCACGACAAAATGGAGTTCAGAGTCGGGATGCTGAAGAACAGGGGCTGTGGTGAAAGCAGTCTTCAGTGAATCAAAGGCCTTCTGTTGTGTATCAGACCAAAGGAAGGGAACTCTAGGACTGGTTAATGCAGTGAGGGGAGACACGATAGAAGAAAACCCAGAGATGAATCTCCTGTAGAAATTCGCAAAACCCAAAAAGGACTGAAGGGCTTTCAGGTTCGCAGGAATAGGCCAGTCCAAAACCGCTTTAACCTTGGAGTGGTTCATGGACAACCCCCCGGGAGTGATACAGAACCCGAGGAAATCAACATTACCAACGTGGAACAGGCACTTTTCCGGTTTGGCATATAGTGAGTGTTTCTGTAAGCGTGTTAATACCTCACGAACGTGTCGCACATGCTCTTCCAGGGATTGAGAAAAAATTAAGATGTCATCGAGGTAAACCACGACGTAAACATCTAAGATATCGCTCAGGATATCATTCATAAACCTCTGGAAGGTCGCCGGGGCATTACACAGCCCAAAGGGCATGACTGTATATTCGTATAGGCCGTACCGGGTACAGAAAGCGGTTTTCCATTCGTCCCCGGAACGGACGCGGACCAGGTTGTAGGCTCCGCGGAGGTCCAGTTTTGTAAAAATGGTAGCGTGTGTGAGTCGGTCCAGCAAGGGCGTGATGAGGGGAATAGGGTACCGATCTTTCCTCGTGATAGCATTCAGGCGTCTATAGTCAACACATGGGCGTAGATCGCCTTCCTTTTTCGGCACAAAAAAGATAGGGCTGGCTGCAGGCGAGGTGGATGGTCGTATGTGCCCTAAGCTCAAGGACTTCCTAATGTACTCCTTGAGAGTCATTTCCTCGGATGGCGAGAGGGAATAGATCCGCCCCGTGGGAACCACTGTATCAGGGAGTAGATCGATAGGGCAATCGTACGGGCGATGTGGAGGCAGTGTTTCAGAGGAGCCACGATCAAAGACAGCTGCGAAATCTTGATAGACCTGGGGAACGTCTAGTGCCACTAACCCAACTACGTGTTCTGATGGTGTATCTTGCGGATCCTGTACTGTAAGATGAGCTATAGCCTGGGCGGGATTGTCGCTGTGTGCGTCTGTGGGAAGACAGAAATGCTGGCAGACAGCCGACTCAAAATGAACCAAACCCAATTTCCAATCAATGAGGGGATTATGTTCCTGAAGCCAAGGGATTCCCAGGATGAGCCCAAACTGTGGCGTGGTGATAAGGTCAAAACTAATGGTCTCCCTATGTCTGGATTGTATTGTTAATAGCAAAGGGGCTGTTTGTTGTTTGACTGGGCCCGAAATCAAGGACGAGCCATCTACAGCCTGTACCGGTTCAGGCCTGGTCTTGGTCAAAAGGGGCAGGTTTAACAAACGGGCCAAGGAAATGTCGATAAAGTTTCCCGTGGCCCCAGAGTCAATTATCAGAGTAACAGGATGTGAAACGGACGCTGTGGGCTGTAGAGTGGCTTGTACATGAATGGGCCGGATACGCCCGAAAGAGGGTGTAGGGTTCGGGGTGTCTGTGGTATAGCTCGATCCCGTCCCCGGTACTATGATCGAGCTATCCGAAAACCCTGTGGCTTGTTTTTGGGACGACGTGGGCATTCCTTAACAAAATGACCTAGGGTGCCGCAGTAGTAGCAAGCGTTATCCGCCCTCCTGCGTTCCCTTTCCAAAGGAGATATCGGACTCCTGACCCCCCCGATCTGCATGGGTTCTTGGGAGGAGTCAGAAGAAGGAACTGTCATGGGAGAAGGGGAGGAGTGAGTGAAACCTGCTTCCGCTCTTCTTTCGGACCTACGTGCGTCCACCTGGAGTGACAAGTCAACCAGATCTTGGAATGCAGTGGGTAATGAGGGTACTACTGATAAGGCGTCCTTCATAGGGTTGTTGAGGCCCCTATAGAAGACGACTGCTTTCTTGCCCTCTGGCCAAGAGGTTTCAGCGGATAGCTGGTTAAAACGGGTTATGTATTCAATGAGAGAACCCCTACCCTGGCACAAATCCAGAAGTTCCAGATCTCGAGATTGGGCCTTGTGTCTAGTATCAAAAACCCTGGACATCTCGGTGACGAGGAGATCGAAATCATATAATGCCGGGTTATCGTTCTCCAATAAGGGGTTGGCCCATGCAGCGGCAATCCCAGCCAAATGGGAAAGGGTAAATGCCGCTTTCGTGGTGGAATCTGGAAAAGCCTGAGGCCGGCACAGGAAATGCAACTTGCATTGGTTTAGGAAGGTCCTAAATTTCTTGGGATCCCCGTGGTATCTCTCAGGGGCCGCCAATGGGAATGGAGTAGGTAGCATCATGGGAACGGGATTCTGGGGAACAATCGGAGGTGGAACAGGTCGAGAAACAGAGGGTGTGTCTCCGAATTCTACATCTGGGGGTAAAGGGTGTCTGGTACTTTGTATGTGGTCGAGACGTTGATGGATAGCCGTGTTGGCTGCCGCCATATCGGCTCGTAGCACTGTAATGGCTTGGACTATAGCAGACATGGGGTCTTCAGCGTTCCCCTCCATTGCCTACACGACTATAGGCTTCTCAGTCTGTTGAGACTTGAGTGTCGTGTAGGCAGTAGAGGCCTCCGTCCCCAAATGCCGCACAGGGAGAACTTAACGCAACTCTCTGTGCAGCCGTTGAGGTCACAGGCGAAGATGTTCGAATGTCCAAGTCCGGGAACGCGAACCTCGGGGACCCCACACTGCTGCAAGAAAATGCGGATTAAGTACCAAGCAAGAAACAGTACCTACAGTATTAGAATAACTGGAAAGGTCTTACCAGTCAGGGTCAAGGAGGGGATGAGGAACCTAGTGGAGAGGTCCGGGACCCACGTGGACGGCAGTACCCCAAGAGGAGTAGGCTCAGTTGTTCGCCTGTCAGCAGGAGCTGTGGAGCTGTGAAACTGTGAGGCAAGGAGTTCAAAGAACCAGGGTGCAAAAGGGTGATCCAGGAGGCAGTCCAATAACAGTCCGTGGTCGAGAGCCGTGTATCACTGTGCAAAGAAATCCGAAGGGGTAAATCCAAGAGGAGTCCAGTAAAGCAGGCCAGGTCGATTCCGTGAGTGATCCAAAGATGATTCAAAGTCCGTAGCGCCAAACAGAATGCAGAGCACAGCTGAGAAGCAACGAATACCCAGGTTTCCGGGTTTATGTACTCGCGCTTCTGGTCACGTGATGCGTGGCATGGTCACGTGATCGGGCAAGAGCATCACGTGACCTCACAGTCCCGCGATGCGGAAGCTCAGGGTTAGCCCTTCGCGATCCTATGCGCCAAGGCAATTGCCAATGTAGGAACGGCCGTAGTCTGACAGCCGTCCTATTACGGACCAGGCGCGGGTGTGCCCGCAAGACGTGTGTGAGTCCACGTGAGTCCCGGGGAAGGGGGGAAGTGAGAGAAGGGCGGGACTGGGGATGAGGGAGTGCCCTGGGGACCGCATGATGAGGGATCGTGACACCCTCACCATTTTATGGGACAATCGCCAAGGACCAATATGCCCTTACGCAGTACTAACGGCTAGAAGCAACATACCAACCATTATGGTGGTCTAATGTCTCGTTGTTGGAGCAGCCTTTCCGATTATCAGTGCGACCATTTGCTTCTTTTATCATAAACCAAAAGCCTCTGTACCGCAAAGGAACAGTGCGTGGCTCAAGATGAACTTTTGCTGATCGACAGCAAAGACAAATGCAAATCGCTGAATATTCTCTAAACATTTGATGTGAAATAAATGTACTTTACCAAATGTACAATCTTGCTGTTTGCTTTTAAACCACAGTTTCATATTCCGAATTGTGGCGCACTGTGTTGTGAGATGATCTAACACCCTCTGTACCGCAAAGGAACAGCGCGTGGCTCAAGATGAACTTTTGCGGATCGACAGCAAAGACAAATGCAAATCGCTGAATATTCTCTAAACATTTGATGTCAAATAAATGTACTTTACGAAATGTAGAATCTTGCTGTTCGCTTTTAAATCACAGTTTCATATTCCGAATTGTGGCGCGCGGTGTTGTGAGATGATGTGTGTTGTTTTCCGGGTTCTGTGTAAAGTCGCGTAGGACTGGAGACGACTGGGCGCGTTTGACTACACACCCAGTAAAGTCACGGAGAGAGGCAGGGAATATGAATGCTTTGATAATGTCAGGCTTAGGGGCGGGAGATATGATTTAGTGTTGCAAAAGCAGGTCAGCCAGGTCGATGGGGCAAGTGATAGGATTATCACATAATGTCGGCGCACAGCAGCCTGATTTATCGTTTGTGTAGTGGACAAAAAGTCAGGTAAGGCCCATAGGAAATTGTAATATCTTCAGACATAAGGAGGGTTCTTAGAACACTTTCAACTTGCCAGAGTACAATACGGACAGCGTCCTCAGGACACCCCCATTTTGTTTGTGTACGAACATTTAAGGACACCGCGAGTGTTCTTAGCTCAATTTTAGCTTGCTTGCGAACAAAACGGGAACATACTCCGTCCTCAGAAAACCCCACCATTTAGTTTATTTAGAAAATTTCAGAACAGCCATGTTGTCCGCAGACAAATCGAACACAACAAAAGAGTCTAGCACATAAAAAAAACAGAACATTGAACCTATATCATACTCCCCTACCATCCCCAAACACTCTTACACACCAACACACTCCACTAAATACAATTTTTAATCCAAGTTTCACCGCGCTGTCCGCGGTCGTCGGCGAATGCAAGATGGTGGGCGCCACAGAAAATCTGACGCGCTCCATGCCCCACGCCGTCCAATCAGCGAACACGTCACATGTCCGCGGACATCACGCAAGCCGCTTGGCCAATCGGGGCGCTGTCCGCGGAGCGAACCGGGAAGTCCGTCCGAGGAGCGAACGGAGATATCACTAATGTTTTTGCCTTACGTTTTGGTCATTTTAAAAAGAACTACTGGACGGATTTACACCAAATTTGCAAAAGCACGCTTTCGGGACCAAGACCCCGCTCCTGCCGCAAATTTGGTGTAAATCCGTCCAGCGGTTTGGGCTGCAGGCGTGCACAAAATGTGTTCCATTATGTCTATGGGAAAAAACACAAGTTTTGGGACCTCCCCATATAACTTTGCCCCCCCCTGGACCAAACCTCTCCAAACTTTGCAAACAAATCCAGAGTGGGCCATATACTTGTTCTGCAAAGTTTGGTGAGGATTCGTCCAGAGGGAGCGAAGTTATAAGCCACCCAAAAAATGCTCTTCCTATGGAAACACCACCTTAACCACTATATATATATATATATATATATATATATATATATATATATATATATATATATATATATATATATATATATATATATATATATATATAAAAATAATCTAACAGGAGTGTGCACAAGCTCAGGCTCTGCGTAGGCTTGGGGAGTTATTGGCTGCACATCCTTATCAAGAGCAGCTGAAGTTGGAGATGAGATGCTGGGGTCGGGCGTCTGTGCTGCGATTTCCACATCTTGTAGCCATGCCCTGCTGCCTACGTTTGATGGCACCCATTGAGATGGTTAGATATGCAGGAGGAACCAAATGAATATTTATTTCCCCACATCAGCTTCAGTTGTTTTCACGCTTGGTTACACATCTGTAGGTGCTATTCATTCTGACAGTGAGTTTTCCTGGAAAATCCCGCTCCCATGAAGTCAGTTTTTCACTCTGGGCTTTCACAGTGTTAAACTGTGCATCTGGTTGCACACTTGCTTCCCTGTACATACCCATGCATGTGGAGTTTATATTTGCCTCCCTGTATATACCCATGCATGTGGTGTTTATATTTGCCTCCGTGTGGTGTTTATATTTGCCTCCCCATACATACCCATGCATGTGGTGTTTATATTTGCCTCCCTGTATATACCCATGCATGTGCTGTTTATATTTGCCTCCCTGTATATACCCATGCATGTGGTGTGTATATTTGCTTTTAAACAGGGGGAACCTACTTGGGAGGCAACCGAGCGCTGTACAACGAGTGGAATTACTCAAAGGATACAATTAGAAGGACAGACTATTAAGGGCACCCTTCCCAATCCTTCTGGCGCCCTCCAAGACGAAATCCGCCGCTCCCAGCACTGCAGAAGGGGAATCATTCCGGCTATGCTGCGCTACCCAAGAGGTTCAGATATGGCTGCTCTCCGGCAGAGTGTGCAGCGGGAAAGAACTAAGGGCCTCACTATGAGTTTGGCGGTATTAGAAGGCCCTTCGTTTTCATCACCACTGATAATGGTAATTCACTGCCTGATTATGGGTGCTGGTTACTTCCCAATCCAAAGTCCATTGGCACTTGACTGGGGAGGGGTGGCATTACCACATGCAGTAAGGCAGTCGACACCCTTACCTACCCTTACCTACCTCTAAGCAGGAATGGATTTAGAGTAGTGTGTGTCTCCAAACTTCATAATCAGGCAGAGTGGTAAACAGGCACTTTTGGAAATTAATGCCCTGCCAGTAATGAGACCCTAAATGTACCTTTTTGCCTCTGATCAGAGAAGCGTTCCGTTCCCATCTTGAATACTATATTCTTTCTTCTTAATTGATTCAAATTACAAGAATCCCAAAATGTTTTTTATGGAATGATTTCTAAATGTTTTTTTAGAAAACAATCATGATATTGATATTGATAGTTTATTTGATAGTGCATCATTTATGGGAATACATATTGTGGCGGCTGCAAATTTTTTAGAAGAGGGCGTACATATGTTCCTCTAAAGTGGGTGAGCGACCAAATGTAGCAAGGGCGGCTGCACCAACCAAGTTGGATTGGTGGGGGATCTCCTGCAAGAGATATTCTTTTTAGAATATTGGGCTAAAGTGGTGCTGTGGTGCAAATATTGGATACACCACCATTATAATTTACAGTCAGTTATGCAGGGCACCAAATGGCAAAAATCCATTATCTGTAAGGTCATGAACAGTACACAGAAGTATTCCCAAACACGTTCCATAATGCCTTTGCCCACAATCTATGCCAATGTAAGAAGACATTCACAGTAGCTGGACCCCACAATGCCAAAGTTGCCACAGTAAGAACAGATGTACGTTCTGGTAGTGCCTATATATGCGAATAAGAACTCACTTAAGTTTACTTTGCCTGTATTGACCGTAATGCCGTTGTAAGAAAACATGTCCCTGATAACTGCACCAGTATGTGCCAGTATCCCCACGTAATTTCAACCTCCTGTTTAATTTTCCGAGACAGGCAGTAATACCATTGTAAGAAAACATGTTAACGCTGGATGCAACAATATGTGCCAGTATCTCCACCCAATTGCATCCTCATTTTCGCTTTGTCCTACAGCTGGTAATTCCATTGTGAAAAAAGATGTCCATGCTGGCTGCTCCAATATGTGCCAGTATCTTCATTGCTGACACCTTGATGACATTTAGCATGGCCGACTCTCCATGGTCCCACCATAATCCATGTTCACCTGCAGTCATTAGACTCACATTCACTGGCGCTCCTACCCCCACCACCCACATACACTCTACACATACACCCATGTGCACATTCGCTCTGCACTCACAGACAAGCACACATAATGTTTTTACTGTTGACCACTCCCTTCTCCTCAGCTGTATTTTCCCCCTTATTTCAGAGGCACTGCCTTGCACTGCTTTCGTTCTTACCTCACAAACTGCACGTATTCTGTTTCATCGGCAGGCCATACTTTATGTATTTCCTCTTCCATATGGTGTATCTCAGAGTTTGGTTCTGGGCGCTCTTCTTTTCTCTCTTTAGAAAATTCCCCTTTTTTTCTCTTATCACTTCCTTTGTCCTATCTCATCACTTGTACGCTTATGAATCACAGCTTTTTCCATGTTGTTGTAACGCTCACCTGATTCCCGTAGAGGCGCCGGTCTTGACTGGGCGTATACCGTATCTTCAAAGGTGATGTGTAACACACGGCTGGCTCTTTGGGCTGGCTCGAAGGGTAAGATGTCTGCAGATAGAAAATATGGGATTAATGAACTGGGTGATTGAATGTCTCTCTCTTCTTCCCTTTCTCTTCTCCTGTAGAACCCCGAAGGTTAACGCTCTCACCTTAGGTAAGTGAACGCCGTGCTCTCCATCTGCCTCGGGGCAGGGTGCTGTAACCAGTTTCTTCACTGGATAAGGGGAGCAGGCCTCTTGACTTCAGAGGACTGCTGTCCGTCGTTTACTGCACGAATGGTAAGTTTCGAGTAATTCTAATGTCTTTAAAGTCTTTAGTAATGATGTCTCTTGTTTTGCAGGGTTCCGGCGATGGTGGATGACGGGCTGAAGTGAGTTGAAGATGGAGCCCGTGTGATGAATAGAAGCGCCTGGAAGCACGTAAGTAAGCGCTTGTTGCCTGCTTCACGATGCGCTCTAACTGTCTTTTTATTTTGCAGGTACAAGTTCGGAGCGGCTGCAGGGTGCCGGAATACCCACTGGGTTAGATGTGGAAAGGAGTAATGGCACGTGAGTATTAAAGTTCCCCAATGTCTTTAAACGCACCTTGTTTTGTCTTTCAGATGCGGGATGCAGCGCCGAAGGCCTCCGGAGCGTGCGAAGAGTTGGTAAGCTTTTGTCTTTCAGATGCCGGAATGCAGTGTGAAGACCTCCGGAGCGCACGAAGAGTAGGTAAGCCTTTGTCTTTCAGAATGCAGCGCGAGGCGTTGGTGACAGCCGATGGCCCAGGTAAGTGAAGAGCTGTCACTGAAGACCGTAATGCTAACCTGTTCTTTCTTGTCTTTATAGGTGTTGCTGAAGACTGGATTCAGGATGGTAAGCCTTTTTCCTTAGGCCCAGGATTAGATGCAGAAGACACGATGAGCTTTCTGCTGCAGAGGATGCAGAATAACGCAAAGCAAGATTCATCCATCGGGTGTGGTTTAAATAGCCTCCTGTAGTGCTTAGATGTCTCCTTCCACAGCCACGCCTAGGTAAGAAAAGAGTTCCTGCTTTCCAGAAGAGTTCCAGTGTTCTGAACCTAGGGAGTGGCTCCTGCCCCACCCAACAGGAAAAGTAGTTCCAAACAGAAGAGGATCAGAGGCTCAACTGGCAGGCAAGTAAGCAGCATGGTCTGCTGCAGGTAAGTCCACCCAAGCATTATGAGCCCGGCGCTTCCAGCGCTGGGACTGGGCATATTTATGAGCCTGGTGCCACTGGCGCCAGGACTGGGTCCAAAAGGTCCCAATTGGGACTGGTTGGCACTCGGAACCTGGGTTATGAATCTGCTTCCAAGGGATTTGGGAAAACCCTGACCTTTTGGAAGCAGAGATCATGACAGTACCCCCCCTCAAAGCCCCTCCCAAACCGGGCTTCTCCGGGGGTTTTGGCTTGTCAGGAAATGTTCGGTGAAATCTTTTGATTAGGCGAGGAGCGTGGACATATTCAGCAGGTTCCCAGGATCTCTCTTGGGGGCCGTAGCCTTTCCAGTCAATTAGGTAAAATAGTTTAGATTTGGAGATCTTGGAGTCCAGAATGCTTTTGACTTCAAACTCGAGTTCCCCATCAACTAGGATAGGTTTTGGAGATTTAGTTAGTCGGGTTTGAGGTTGCACGGGTTTTAATAGAGAGACGTGGAAGACCGGATGTATCTTCATGTGCGGGGGCAAGTCCAACTTGACCGCTACTGGGTTTACTATGGTAGTGATGGAATAGGGACCAAGGTATCTTGGGTTGAATGTGCGTGGCCCTTTTAGAGGTAGATATTTGGTGGATAACCAGACTTGATCCCCTACTCGATAGTGAGGGGCTTCCTTCCGATGTTGATCTGCTCCTTTCTTGTATTGTTCTTTAGCCCTTAGAAGGTGAGAAACAGCTTCCTTAAAGGCTTGGGTGATTGTAGAATGCAGGTAGTCTACTGCTGGTGTTTCAAGATCTTGGAGGGGATCCAACTCCGAGGTTCGAGGGTGACTGCCGTACAAAAGAAAACACGGGGTTTTCCCAGTTCCTGAATGGACAGAGTTATTGTAGGCATATTCGGCTATCCAAAGGATGTCTTTCCAAGTTTTTTCAGTTTGTTGCAGCATGCAGCGCAAATACTGTTCCAGAGTTTGATTGGTCCTCTCGGTTTGTCCGTCGGTCTGAGGGTGGTGACTGGTCAATAGTCTCACATCAATTTGAGCCGACCGACAGCAACTTGGCAAAAAATGAGAAATAAATTGACTACCTCGATCCGAAATTAGAACCGAAGGAAAACCGTGCAGTCGGACGATGTTTTCGAGAAATTCTCGGGCCAGAGTTGCTGCTGTTGGCAAGCCTTTGAGCGGAATGAAATGCGCCATCTTGGAGAATAAGTCCACGATTACTAGAATCGTATTGTATCCGGAGCATGGAGGTAGATCGGTGATGAAGTCCATAGAAAGCGTATGCCAAGGGCGAGGTGGGATGTCAATAGGGCGTAAGAGGCCTGCTGGTCTTTCCTTTTGACTCTTGTTTTGGGCGCATACTCCACAGGACATTATAAAGTCTCTGATATCTTTTTTCCAAGACGGCCACCAGAAGTAGCGCTTGATCTTTTCTGAGGTCTTGGCTATACCGGGATGTCCTTCCATTAAAGAATCGTGATAACAAGAGAGTACTTCTTTCTGTAAATCTGTGCTGGGTAGGTATAATCGTCTTGGAAATACAATAAGTTGTCCTTTACTGCAAAGTCCTTTCCTTGCAGATGCCAATTCTGTATGTCTGCTGGAGTTACAAGTTGCCTGGCTTTATCCTTAACTTCCTCTATGGATTGTGTGGCGATTACACCCAGAATTCTTTGTTTGGGAATGATTGGTACAGGTTTAGGGTTGATCAAGTGTTCTTCCACTCCCATCCGAGAAAGGGCATCAGCTTTACCGTTTTTTGTACCAGGTCGATAGGTAATTATGAAGTCAAACTCGGCAAAGAATAATGCCCAGCGGAGTTGTCTAGAGGATTGGGCTTTTGCGGTTTTCAAATATTGCAGGTTTCGGTGATCCGTAATCACAGTAACGGTGTGTCGGGCCCCCAGCAGATAATGCCGCCAAGCCTTAAAGGCAGACTTGATAGCCAGAAGTTCCTTGTCAGTAATCGTGTAATTGATTTCAGGAGGCGAGAATTTGCGGGACCAAAATGCCACGGGATGCAACTGATTGGTTACCGGGTCCTTTTGTGATAGAACTGCCCCCATGGCAAGGCTTGAAGCATCAGTTTCCACGATGTAGGGGAGTTCGGGGCGAGGGTGTTTTAAGATTGGTGCAGAGATAAATTTAGTCTTCAAATCCTGGAAAGCTTGTTCTGCCTCGGTAGACCATTCAAAACGTTTGTTTTTCTTTAACAAGGCAGTGATGGGCTGGACTATTCGAGAGAATTCGGGGATAAACCTGCGGTAAAAGTTAGCAAAGCCTAACATGCTTTGCACACCTTTTACGGAGGATGGCGATGGCCATTTGAGAACTGCATCGACCTTCTTTGAATCCATACGCACTCCGCCAGGTGATAATATGAATCCCAATAATTCAACTTCAGTCACGTTGAAAACACATTTTTCCAACTTAGCGAAAAGTTTGTGTTGACGCAATCTTTCGAGGACCATTTTCACGTGTTTCCGATGTTCAGATTCCGATGAAGAATAAACGAGGATGTCGTCAATGTAAACAACAACACACACATCTATGAGCTCTCTGAGGACATCGTTCATAAAATATTGAAAGGCGGCCGGGGCATTGCAAAGTCCGAAGGGCATGACCTGATATTCAAATAGCCCATACTTGGTGCGGAAGGCCGTCTTCCATTCATCACCCTCTTTTACTCGTACCAAGTGGTAAGCTCCTGTAAGATCCAGCTTTGTATATATGCATGCTTTTCTGACTTGGTCCAGGAGTTCAGGGATCAAAGGTAACGGATTTCTATTCTTAACGGTGATCTGGTTCAGGGAGCGATAATCTATACAAGTTCTAAGGTCTCCTTCCTTTTTTGGAACGAAGAACAAAGCTGAAGAAGCAGGGGACTTGGAAGGACGAATAAACCCATTTGCCAGGTATTGATCCAGGTATTGTCGAAGGTGAAGGTTCTCAGGCTCGGTGAGGGCATAAATTCTACTACAAGGAGGAGTAGATCCAGGTACCAGGTCTATCTGGCAGTCATAAGACCTATGAGGAGGTAGAGAGTTAGCCTGATCCTTCCGGAAAACATCTTGGTATTCTAGGTATTCGGGAGGTAACTGGGGAGTCTCTGAAGAAATTGCTGCCAGTGCAACACCAGGTGGAGGGTGACAAGTAGAGACACATTCTGGAAACTGGACCGTTCTTGCTCGCCAATCGATCAGAGGATTGTGTTTCTCTAACCAAGGTATTCCTAGAATAATCTGAAACTGAGGGGCCTTGATCACATCGAACACGATCTTCTCATGGTGTCCATCTTGACTTCTTAGCGTCACTTCTTGAGTGGTATGCGTTACTGGCCCGGAGGCTATCTCCGTACCATCCACCGTAGTAATGATGTCCTTTACAGCCTTGGGACAAAGAGTTAGATTCATCCTCAAAACCATTTCATGATCCACATAATTGCTGATGGCACCGCTGTCGACGTAAGCTTTAATTGCATGTAATCGATCCGGATTATCAGGGCTAATGAGGATCATAGGTATCACGAAATGCGAGGTCACGGAACTGGTTTTCACGCTCGGCAAGAGGACCTCTATTCTTGTCGGGCGAGGTCGTTTCCCTGCTCAGAGTTTGTAACTTTGGTAACTGCAGCTCCTACTGCCTTCTTGGCAGGTTTCACCGGACAGTCTCGAAGAAAGTGCCCTGAGTTTCCGCAATAGAGGCATAATTGCAACTGTTTTCTCCTTTCCCGCTCCTTTTGTGTTAGAGGACCTTTCAGACCCCCTATTTGCATGGGTTCCCCGGAGTCTACTCCTTTGGAAGGAGTTGGCGGTTTGGAAAATACTCGAGCATCAAACTTGGAACGATCGGCCTTCCTGTTCTGCAGTCTGTGATCTATTTGAACGACTAAGTCTATATAGTCCGAACAATCTTGTGGGGGATTCACTACTTGGGCTAACACATCTTTGAGCTCTCCACGTAGACCTCTATAAAACAGCGTAATCCTTTTGTCCTCAGGCCATTGAGTTTCCACTATCAGTCTGTTGAAAGACGCAATATAAGCCAAAAGGTCTTGATTACCTTGTCGCAACGAAAGAAGCTCATTGTCCAAGGCCTGCCCCTGTGAATGTCTTGCGAACAGTTTTTCCATACTGAGCTGAAAAGCTTGAAAATCATGGAGGACCGGATCATCTTGATTTACTAGAGGGATCGACCAGTCTGCCGCATTGCCACTAAGGTACGAAAGCACGAAAGCTACTTTAGCTTGATCAGTTGGAAAGGCTGCTGGCCGGCATAAGAAATGCAACCGGCACTGATTGATAAATACTGCAAACCTCTTTGGGTCACCAGAAAATCGTTTGGGCGGAGCCAGAGGTACATTCCCAGGTAGGTTGATCTGCACTGGATTCATAGAGGATGTAGAAGGAAGATTTCCCCCAGATGCGGGTAACGGGGTCTGTCCGGCTTGTGACTGTAGCAATTGTCTAGCGAGATCATCTGTTCGCTCCTTGGAAATAATCAGTTCCCTTCTTAGAGCGTTCGTTTCCTGACGGGCTGCATGCACTTCTGCCCTTAGTTCCCCAAGTAACTGGGCTAGTTGGTCGGTATCCGAGGTTTCCATAGCGCCTGGACGGGAGTTTTGTGGTAGGCTTTGGGTTCTGTAACGCTCACCTGATTCCCGTAGAGGCGCCGGTCTTGACTGGGCGTATACCGTATCTTCAAAGGTGATGTGTAACACACGGCTGGCTCTTTGGGCTGGACCTCTGTGCACTGTATGTTTGACTCGAAGGGTAAGATGTCTGCAGATAGAAAATATGGGATTAATGAACTGGGTGATTGAATGTCTCTCTCTTCTTCCCTTTCTCTTCTCCTGTAGAACCCCGAAGGTTAACGCTCTCACCTTAGGTAAGTGAACGCCGTGCTCTCCATCTGCCTCGGGGCAGGGTGCTGTAACCAGTTTCTTCACTGGATAAGGGGAGCAGGCCTCTTGACTTCAGAGGACTGCTGTCCGTCGTTTACTGCACGAACGGTAAGTTTCGAGTAATTCTAATGTCTTTAAAGTCTTTAGTAATGATGTCTCTTGTTTTGCAGGGTTCCGGCGATGGTGGATGACGGGCTGAAGTGAGTTGAAGATGGAGCCCATGTGATGAATAGAAGCGCCTGGAAGCACGTAAGTAAGCGCTTGTTGCCTGCTTCACGAAGCGCTCTAACTGTCTTTTTATTTTGCAGGTACAAGTTCGGAGCGGCTGCAGGGTGCCGGAATACCCACTGGGTTAGATGTGGAAAGGAGTAATGGCACGTGAGTATTAAAGTTCCCCAATGTCTTTAAACGCACCTTGTTTTGTCTTTCAGATGCGGGATGCAGCGCCGAAGGCCTCCGGAGCGTGCGAAGAGTTGGTAAGCTTTTGTCTTTCAGATGCCGGAATGCAGTGTGAAGACCTCCGGAGCGCACGAAGAGTAGGTAAGCCTTTGTCTTTCAGAATGCAGCGCGAGGCGTTGGTGACAGCCGATGGCCCAGGTAAGTGAAGAGCTGTCACTGAAGACCGTAATGCAAACCTGTTCTTTCTTGTCTTTATAGGTGTTGCTGAAGACTGGATTCAGGAGGGTAAGCCTTTTTCCTTAGGCCCAGGATCAGATGCAGAAGACACGATGAGCGTTCTGCTGCAGAGGATGCAGAATAACGCAAAGCAAGATTCATCCATCGGGTGTGGTTTAAATAGCCTCCTGTAGTGCTCCTTCCACAGCCACGCCTAGGTAAGAAAAGAGTTCCTGCTTTCCAGAAGAGTTCCAGTGTTCTGAACCTAGGGAGTGGCTCCTGCCCCACCCAACAGGAAAAGTAGTTCCAAACAGAAGAGGATCAGAGGCTCAACTGTCAGGCAAGTAAGCAGCATGGTCTGCTGCAGGTAAGTCCACCCAAGCATTATGAGCCCGGCGCTTCCAGCGCTGGGACTGGGCATATTTATGAGCCTGGTGCCACTGGCGCCAGGACTGGGTCCAAAAGGTCCCAATTGGGACTGGTTGGCACTCAGAACCTGGGTTATGAATCTGCTTCCAAGGGAGTTGGGAAAACCCTGACCTTTTGGAAGCAGAGATCATGACACTTGTTCTGCCTTTACCCCATCTATTCATGCCCCTCTCACTTCTTGTCTTCTAGCCATTCAGTCTGGGATGTCTGATGATTTTCTCCACCTCAATCCCTCCAAGTCTGATGTTCTTTTCTTTCGGTCACTCGTACTATTCTTCTGCCTCTACTCCCTGCTTCTATGTCATTTCCCGCTGTTTCTCTTGCTATCACTTCATCTACCCATACCCTCAGCGTCCTTATTGTCCTCATTCTCCGACTTTTTCTTCTCATATTTCTGCTATCTCTCTCAGAGAGCCAGATCTTTTCTTTCCTGCCATTAAGACTCTTGTATCATCTCTCATTTGTTTCTCATCTGGTCTACTGTTCTGGTCTTTAAGTTCTTATTGCTAACTAATTGACTCCTCGGTCCTGTTTATAACTCATCTGTATGCCTCCTCTTTTCCCTATCTCCTCGTAACTCTATTTTCCTGGGTTTAGCATCTCTTCATGGGCATCCTTTCGCATTTTGTCTGCTCTTTAATTTTCTCTTTCTTGTCTTTAAATCTCTTCAGAATTTGCCCGCATCTCTCCTCACTTATTTCTTTCTATTTCCCACCTGCATTCTCTCTTCTCTCAGTCTCTTTCTTCTTTCAGTTCTCCGCCCCTCCCGCTGTGCCCAATCCTACTTTCCTTCCTTTTCATGACTTGCACCTAAGCACTGGAGAGCACTTTCTTTTCCACGCAACTCTCTGTCCTGCTCTCCACAGTTCCATCCTCATCTTGAATATTATTTTCTATCTCTTTACTGTTGTCAGTTTTATTACATACATGTGATATGTACCATTGTGTTACTTTGTTAAGCATGTTGATGTAAAGGGCTCTATAAATAGAATAAAATACAAATACAAAATAATCGTGCCATGATAGATCCAGTGATTTCTTAAATAAGGTGGCAGGGCTTTCATGAAGCCTTCCAATGTGTTGGGGCTCCCTCACTTCCCAGGTTAGCAGTTCATTGTAAATAAGTCTTTAGGTAAATGCTCGGGCTACCAAATATCTAGGATTTGCCTTCTCCCAGTGTTCATGAATAGACCTCAGTAACACTGCATTTTCACTCTAAAGTCTTCCCTCTCTTCTCTTTTTTCATGACATGTTCTTACTGGTTTTTGGTCTCTTTACCCCTCCAGGATCTCCCGCTTCTGCACCTTGAGGGACTCTGTCTCCACTGTAGCCTCCAGATCTCATGTTCAGGGAATGAGGGGATTTTGGAGCAGGCATGCTAGCTTCCAAAGCCCCAGATGTTGACCTGGACAGCGTTGTAGGACAGGAGGGTGTGGCCAACTACTCCTACTCTTCCTCCTACGGTTCCCTTGCATCTTGACTCCTCCTTTTGAGGTGGACCTACAATCACAATCTCATCTTGTAATCATATCCCAGCTTTACAGTTGTCTACTTCTTTTATTAATTCCTGCACCAAATTCTCCTCTTGTTCTTCTAATCACTATCCAGCTCTCCACTCCTCCACGTCCTTCATTAACTCCTGCAACAGCTCCTTAATCCTTTCCTCTACTAACTTCTCCCTTTACAGACCCTTCTCATAGGTGTATTGTCTGTTTGACTCTTTATGCTCTACCTTGCTTTCTTTGCCCCTTCGGGGATCTTTCTTTTCCCATTAACACATCTTTAAACACTCACTATCTCTCCCAGATAATCAACCCCTTCTGTCACCTTTTACTTTGCAATCGATATTCTGCAGGTCTTCAGTGTCTCACCCACCTTCTTCCTCTTCCATGGATGGTTAGGAAAGCAAAATGCCCCCAGCCTTGCTTGGCTCATTGTGCATGCACATCTGGGGTATTATTGTGGGGAATAAATGGGTGTGTTAAATAATGGGGTTCTAGGTGAAAGGGTCGACTGCAATTGATTCAAATGCAATAGTTTTGGGTCAAAAGGACAGAAATAAATGTCGAATTTTTTTTTTTTCTTTGGGGGTGTCCCCCCCAAATCCCCGGTTTTGGTGTAAAAAACACTTTTATTTCCTATACGGAAGCCAGAAAATAAAAATACATTTTCAAAAAGGCATTCAACCTTTTTTATCCGGTCCTTTTGACTGAACACTATCGTAATTCGAATCAATGTATTCGACCCTTTGAATGGACACCAAATAACAGCATCCAGTGATAATATTGCAGGAAATAATAACGACTGAATTTACAAAGATGAAATAATACTGCTAGAATTAATAGAGTGGCTACAAAATACTGACCAGCAGAAAAAATACTAAAGGCACAAAGGGGTAACGATAGAGGTGAGCTTTAGGTGTAAAAAAAAAAAACAGATTTAGGTTAAAATTGGGATAAGGGGTGGTGACAAGGAGAGTTTAGGAGTAGGAGAGGTAAGGGAGGGACAGAGAGGGTCCCCCGGAAAAAAAGTATTTTTACAATGGTCAATGCAAAAAGGCATGTCGGTGTTTTCTCTTGCAATATTTATTGCACTTTGTAATTGAACGTCATTGTTATTTCAGCAATAAAATCACATTAAAGTAAAATGACTCCTCTATCCTTTTTGCTTAGCTGGGACTATTTTGAAACGGATTGTTTGGTTTAAAAACCTGCTCCCTCCCTTTAAAGGTACACAGTTTTTTAAACTGAAGAAACTGTTTCCGCAAGAGTCCCAGCCTAGCAAAAGGCCTCTAGGAGTTATTTAGCACACACCCATTTATTCTATTGCCCTATGGCCGTGTCAGGAAGACATGGGATTTGAAAATTGCTGATCTATGTTGGTGACTTGACCTCTGCATGGAACCAACGTTACAGGAAATCAACTTATTTGTACTGTTTAATGAAATTTGTATATTTAACTTTGATGTGTTCACTTCTGTGACGTCCCTCCCATTTGCATATGTTATATATTGTGCCAGGTAAGGTTAAGAAAGTTAGGCGGTATTCAATTTGTCTCAGTGCTTTTTTAGTTAAAAAATAATGTATTTACTAATATGCTATGAAAAGTTGTAATATTATAAAATGTAAACTGGCAATAGTTCTTCCTGTTATGAAAGTGCACAATACATTGCTGGTCATGTTTCTTCAATGCATCACCACCTTTTCACAGTACAAAACTATTATGCCATCCAGTGTATCGGTCGAATGGCTTTCACTTAGGTGGAGTAGATAAACAAAGTTACTCAACACACAGGTCTAGTAGGATATGAAAGATTGTGTTATGCCTGATGTAGCGTATGCTTGAAGGAGGTGAGTCCTTAGCCGATGACAAGTTTAAGTTCAACCCTAGCAAGAAATTATGATTTGCTCTACCTCCACCTGTTCTGTCATGGTGTCTAGCAGGCCAACCAATCTTGGCACACAGCAAAGAGCAGAGGCCCAGTTCAGAGCCCAGCGTGCACTATGAATTCTAATCTTGCAATAGGCTAATAATCAAGCTGCATTGCAAACCTGCGTGTTACTGTGAACGCTTCAAAGAATCCTGCTTTTTTCTCTTTCCCTCCCAAGATATCACCCCTGAACACTTTCAACCATTCACGACTAGACTACAGCAATTCCTCAGAACACATCTTGCATCCTTCTCTACCCACCAATTTCTGTGGCTAAAAAGCTAATACTACATGAGACCTACATCGCACTATATGCATCAACTCCCAGTGGCAGAGAGAACATATTGTAAGGCTCCGTGAATTGTCATAGATCTTATTACAAGACTACAGTAACATCTCAGCAAAGAAAAAGATCAACTAAGCTTCACGAAGAATAAAAACAGACGATTCACCTAAGCATGAAACCAGCCCTAAATCCTCAACGAAAAGATGCCCACTTTCCATAACTTTGACATGGGAGAACCTCCCCTCTTAAGGTATAGAAACCTACCACCTAAATGGAATTGATCTGACACATTATGCAAACATATCACAAACCCACGTGCAACTTGTCAGCAAATGAACATTAGAGTACAGACTCATTAAGGTTGAGCTCCTTGCCACCTAAACAGAATCCATCCAAAACCTGCGTAAACATATATATGTTCTTGTGGGTGCCCCTTGTTTTGCTCTTGGATAGTGCCTTGTGCATTTATTCTCCACCATTACAGCTACCCCTTTTATGTCAATTCCCCTCTCCTCTCTGGCGAACAACCCCACCTTTAAAATCTCCTTCCACCTTATACTATACACACAAATCCACCACACACAGAGTTGTCATGCCTACACGTATCATCTGAACATTAAACTATGACAAATCTCCCTTTTTTAGTTCTTTCACACATTCCCAAATCAGAGGCTCTCCCCTCCCTATAAACACATATACAAGTTCCACTGCAAAACCATGAAGCCAGAGTGGCACTCAGGATTCGGGTACATCCAGCTGCCACTAATCAACACCCTAGGTTTCGCATCTCTCTCTCCCCCAGGTCCACTAACCACTCCTTCCCTTCTTTTCCTGCAGCGCTGCATGCAGCGAGGCCACCAAAGTGGCAGAAGGGCCAGGGCTCAGGTAAATCTGCAAGTGGTTTTCGGTCTCTTTTGCGCATGTTTTGCAATCTGGGTAGCAGCTTAAGTGTTCTAGGCCTTCTGACTACCAAATCTTCAGGAACAGGGAACAGATCAAATATCCTTTTTTGGTCACATTTGTTAACATCTTCGTGCATTTGTACCCCGTTTCCTGATCCTTAGGAAGTCGCATGATTGGAGGAATGAAGGGTGCACTGATTCTAGTGGCTCCTTATTGGCAGAGATGGCTACGGTTTCCACTGAGGGTCCAGCGGTCAATAGCTCCAGGTGGATCAGGTGTACCATGTCTCTGCCTTACTCAGCAGCTAAGGTTCCTCTTCCTCAGTATGCCCAGGACAGATTGAGCAGGGCAATGCCATTCTCCTGAGTTCAGTTTAATGTGATCACTTTAGCTGGCATCTATCAGACACCAACTTGCCTGAAACCCCAGCCCGACCTTGTTTCTCCACTACTGGTTACATCTACAGGATAAAAAAGCGGCGCGTGGACACTAATCTCGGTATAGAAATAAGGTACTCAGGACAAATATAATTTAATAAAACACGAATGTTGCATTTATCTTGTGATAGTATCTTTGTGTTATCTGCTGAAGCCTACCACTTCGAAATTCCACATATATTTAGGACCGGGTTGAGGAATATGGACACTAATTTAACACTGTGACTATTTTCAGTAAACTACAATACTTCTAGACCTACTTTTCCACGTCATAGCCCTTGCTACTCGTCATCAAAATACTACCAAGAGGGTGGCTTGCAATAGAAAAGGGGAAATTGTCTGGGAGGCATCCACTTGTAGTGATCAGGGAGAATGGGGAGGAGCCTCTTTGGCATTATATCTGTCGAGTACAGGAACAACCTCATGTATGTAGGACTGTGACAAGGAAGCTCAGGAGGAATGAAGATTATCACAAGTAACGATTGCAATGGGAGCCATTATGTGTCCACCATTTAAAAATTGCCCTCCTCCATCAGGGTGGAGAATTACTCTTGCCACCTTGACCGAACATGGGGCATGTTCTGTTATAAGCGCCCCCCCCCCCGTTCCCTCTTGTGTTTCCGTGCCACGGACTAGTTTCTAGTAATTCACTGTGCCGCGTTTAGAACTCTGGTCCCCTTTTCTATTTTTATGCCGCGCATCGGTTTCCAACTAGATATCGCGCGTTGC
The DNA here is from genome assembly GCF_040938575.1 of Ambystoma mexicanum. Classification (NCBI taxonomy): domain Eukaryota; kingdom Metazoa; phylum Chordata; class Amphibia; order Caudata; family Ambystomatidae; genus Ambystoma; species Ambystoma mexicanum. Next base: position 994,576,603 of record NC_090926.1, on the reverse strand, counting down.
ATTAGAATCCTAGTCATGCTGCTTAGTTGCAGGCTGTTCATCCATGTTAGATATCGGGTTAGATGGATTCATTGTGGACTTTGGTTTTTGTTTTCAGCTTTATGAATTCCTACATGTGGGTGTATTCAGTTACACCAGTCCTTCGTTGATATCGGGCACAGTAGTCCTTTTTTTGTGTCCAGCGGACATGTATTTGTTGAATACGAGCTGAACTGGTGTGACTGACGGTAGTGCTCACAGTGGTGTTTTCCATAAAAAACCTGCTTGGACCGGTGGAACCGTACTTTGGCCTATTAACTAGAGGTAGGTTGTAAAGATGGGATGGCGCGGAGTAATATTTTGTAAGATGATATTGATACAAGCATATGTGGTGTATTACTGCGCTACATGTGTATATTTACCTTCCAGCGACACTGAGTGTGAGTATTGGCCAACGGTGTGGAACTGCAAAGCAGCGGTTCGGATTATTTCTGAAGTGTTTTGTGCATCAGACCTTTTCTACTAGGTATGCCACGAGTTACAACAGTGGTGTGTGATGGTGATGGGATATGTACATATATATGTTTTTTTCCCGTCTTGTGGTTTATCCAACTTTCTGGATGTAACGGTAGAAAGACTTGGACCAGAACTCAAGACAAGAATATACAGAAAACCTACAGATGTAAACAGCTGCCTGCACCATAGCAGCTTCCACCCGAAACATCTCAAAGAGAATCTTCCTTACAGTCAACTCCTGCGAGTTAAACGTATTACATTGGATACAGCCACATTACATTTGGAATATGAAACTATGCGGAACAGATTTACTGAAAGAGGCTACCCAAGGGAGACCATACAGAAAGCTATAATAAGAACAGAATCCCAGGAAAGAAAGGAACTCCTGGCAAGCTATAGTAAATCGGATCCCAAGAACTTGATACACTCACTGAAATACTCAAGTCAAAGTTTTCAGGTGAAAAGGATAATACACAAAAATTGGGACCTGATTAAGTCAGACAAAACTCTACAGGAATTATTTCCAGATCCACCAATGATGGCCTATAAAAGGGGAAAGAACTTGCGGGACCAATTGATCAAAGCAGAAAGACCAAAAAAAACATTGCAAACGATACTTGCGAAGCAAAAAACAGGGACATACCCATGTCTCCATTGTCAGCACTGTAACAATATCATCAAAGGCGATCATGTACGACATCCGAACACTGGTAAAAAATACATCTGAGACATTACGCAACATGTGACAGCAGAAATGTTATCTACGCCATGCGTTGCCCTTGTGGAGTATACTATGTAGGTAAAACCAACAGAAAGGACAAAGAAAGATGGACAGAGCATAAATCATCCATCAGAACAAAAAACATCAAATCTCCGGTATACAGACACTTCAGAGATAACAATCATAATATCTCACAATTGAAAATGATCATACTGGAAGTCTTACACCCTCTCCCACGAGGGGATGACCTACCAAAACAATTATCACAAAGAGAACTATTTTGGATACAACGACTTGATGCAATGACCCCCCTAGGGATGAACGAAGATTACTACCTTGGACCATTCCTCTAAATTGTACAAATATCCTTCTTTTTAAGACATTTCTTTAGATCTTTTGCTTATTGTTTTTTATCTTCCCTATTTTATCTCTATTTTTCTGCCCCAGATCAATCAACATTTGTTAGAAACAAAATCAGGACTAGATTTATTTGAGTTGTGACATTAGTACTCTTTTGAGAATGAATATCCTTCTATATTATTTCCTTTTCTGCAAAGCATTTAAAAAATAGATATATGTTATCACATAGATTGTACACCCGTCTAGACGGGATAGCAATGGGATCAGTACCTTTGAATTGTTAAATAGGCTGAGGCTATTAGCCATTTTGGTGTTTACCATTCTACAATATGGTTGTACCAAGACTTTTGATCCTATGAACACGTATGTACAGATATGCACCCTGCAATGATCCATGTTTTCCTTTTCTAAGGACACCTTTTCTATATTTCTATTTTTCTATTTTTCCATACATTTGAACCTTAAATGGGAATTACTACTTGTCTAGGTTAGAACACCAAATAACCTCTGTTTTTTAATAATAAGTCTTTTGAGGACAGCAACAGGTATTGCATCCAGCCTCTTATTGAAAACACAATATAGCTGCCAGCTACCATTAGAATTAGCGCCTCGCACTCCGCGAATGACGCAACTTTGATACACAAACATCAGTGACGTCACTCGTGCATGCGCGAGTGACGTCACAATACCGCCAACCCAATTCACTATGTGACTAACGATCCACATTTAGTTCAAGCATAGAACAGCTCGCGGGCCCCGACGCACACTCAGCCTGATACTTAACTGTCTGTGGCACTCCTGGTGCCATGATTTCAAGATTATGTAGAAGCTTGCGTAATCGCGAGCGGCAGGATGACTGTGACGTCACTCGCGCATGCGCGAGTGACGTCAGACACCTGTAGACATATTTAAGGGACTCCTGAATCCAAGATGGCAGACACTTCTCCTACCCTCGCCGGACTAGATGCAGCACTCCATCAGGATCTAAAAAACAGAGACAGAAGTAAGTAACCCTGAAACTCTTAGCTATAATACCTTAATTGACTGGAAATAGTAGACTTACCTCTCCCTTTTTGGACTCTGCAGGACTTCAACCTTTAGACGCAGACCCACATGAATAGATTAGTCAACAGGATCACTACAACTGCAAAGGCTATCTGGTATTCACGGACCTGATCGACCCCATAGGGCAGCTCCAAGAACCTTGAGCAGTAAGTTAATATCTTTTTTAGACAGAAAAGAAATGTCTTTGGGTTTTACCCATATACTGGACTATTTTACAGTCTTGTTGTTTCTTGAACCACAGCTATCCTCTACGGATTGAATATTAACTTCATTGGACGTGCAGGATACCCTCTTTGGCTATATCAATAGGGTAAGAATAGCCCTATAATAACACCTATATGTTAGCAAGTCATTTTTTAATGTTGAAGACAATCTTCTCAACCAATGAGATTCACATCGAAAAGCATAGTTTTGTGGCATTTCTTTCGAAGCCAGTAACATATACAAACAAACTAGTCAGATCACTAGATTCTTGATGTAAAATATATACTTTACATTTAAACCCTTAAACTCGAGGAATTGAGCGTTACTTTGTGATTTTGAGATGTTGTTCACACTCAAGTTGTTTTGAAAATTGTCTTTTGGCACTATATATATGTACAGACATTCATTTATATTGTTTAAATTTAAAATGTTTCTTTTCTTTATAGAAATGTAATTGAAAATGAAAAGATGCCCCTGATGAAGAGTCTTTTTTGAACTCGAAACGCGTTGGGCCAACTCCCATTATTTTGTATGAATAATAAATTGTATTGTTTTGAATTGATCTATAAGTTGTCATATAGAATTTATTGGGGAAGATCTATATCCCAGAACAAATATGTTTGAAAATGCCTAAAAAATGTCTTCTATTTCCATTAACCAAGGGTGGTAACCTGTTTAGTGTGCTTCCATTGTTTAGGGACCTCTTAATAGGTTTCTTTCCACCTAATTCTTAAGCAACCATTAGGCCTTGGCCTCGCAGATAGTGTGCAGGGGACGAAGCTTTCCTAAATAGGAAAGCATTTTTTCTTTTGACCTTTTGCTATTGAACAGCAGTTGAAATAATGGAAAATCAGACTTGATTTATGAAGTTTGCAGCTATTTTGTATGGACTTCGACACTAGCACTACGAATATCAGATTTGGAGGTATATTGTTTTTTCTTGAGAAAATATAGGCAGGGTTCATTTTTTGACATCTGGACCTAATCCTGCATTTCACATTTGTGGTTTTTTGTGGACAGGACTGTAGAGCTACTTTTGGAGTTTTTGTTATGATTATATGAGATAGCTTATGGTGGTCTATCTTTGTTCCCTCTTTTCTATTTCCCCCACCCCTGCTTTAGGTAACTCCTTGGTTGAATCTGGAATTCTAATTGTGACCCTGGATCGCATGGTGATAACCAAGATAATTGTGTTTCCCCTGAAGAAAGTTTGTGCAGTGATAGCCAAAAAGAACTGAAACATGTTGGGATATTTATGTTTGGAACCATAACACCTGGAGAGTGTACTCGGTGTATAAGACATATGTGTATATTCAATTGTTAAATGTGGTTTAGTGTTTGTTACGTTAGTGAATAGGTTCATATTATATCTACCATGCATGTTTTATTTCGGGTCATGTTCCTTCAGAACATTTTTATGAATTGTTTTATCTTTTGTAACATTAATTAAAATTTCTAGAATTGTGTTTATGTTTTTTGTACTTTGTCTATTTTTTCAGGACAATAAGGTACAGGAGGGGACTGCATCAACGTATTGATATAGATCAGTTAATTTGTGAAACTTAATCTGTGCCACCTTCTCCTTTGTGTATGAATATAGCCATTATCTAAATATATATATATATATATATATATATATATATATATATATATATATATATATATATATATATTCAGTGAAAAAACGTTGTTAAAGGGACGTTATGGTTACAAGTAAAAGCAAAAAACCCTTGAAATTCGCCAGTTATGGTAAGCAAGCAACCATCACTTGTGCCACCACCGTGCACTACTAACATTAACACCCAGGACATCAAAGATGACACCACAAATGTCGACTTATTACAACGTTCGAAGGCCTATTTTCGACTCTGTGGTCTGCGGACAGTCACACGGCCCGCGGACGGCTCCTCTGAAGGGACCCAGCCATTACTTTTAGCCATTCTCAATCTGGCACACCGGGAGAGAGCATTTTTGCATAGCTACTTGCTGTAGGAGACCTACCCCTATCCCTCCTCCCCAGCCACCACCACCACAACAACCACCTGGAGGGCCTGGACAAGGGATCAGGCATGGAGATACAGAAGAGGATGAAGAAGGAGAGCAAGATGAGGTAGAGTGAGTCATGGGTGTTGCATTTTTTTACCACCGTTGGGGAAGTACCAAAGGCTCTGGCAGCCAGGGAGAGATGCCACATTGTACTCAGTTGCAGAAAACGTGGACTGTACTCCTACAGGCCCACCTCCATGCGCCACCACACCAGATCCAGCCACCCGGGTGCTCCTTGAAAAGCTGTTCTTTTCTCAGGGAGAAGCAGGTTGATGAGCTCTACCCCATTTTCCTCAACCGCTCCTGCCACCACACAGACTACACCTTTGGGGCAGAGGATCCTGTCGGCCGCCTCGCAGGCCATACAGAACTATGTTGACCCTTACATTTCGAGGGTCACAGTACTATGTTTGTACTGCGACACACGGATATGCAGGGGGGAGTAGTTTCATGGTGCTTTCCAGGCCACAGTCAAGGAGCACAAGAAACACTGCCACCTACCTTAAATATAAGCCCCACCCATCATCTTCCCCTGTCCACCTGCCCGTCTGTATCTGTGGTTGTTGCCCCTTCTTTCCCTTTCCTCCCCCCATCTTACCTTGCCTCTCCTGTAAAAAACAAAAAAAAGCAAAAAAGGCTCCTCTAAGAGCCACCGTTCACAGTTAAAAGAAATTGCTCTAAAAATATAAACCAGAGGACCTTTGCAGTCAGACAGAACGAAAGTCTGCCGGCACCTGGAGTGGGGTGGGGGAATCAAAATAAATTAACTTGTTTTTCGTTCAAAAATGGTGACTCTTAAAAGAACTTTTTTTTAAAGAAATTGGGGGTTTCATATACTGAACTAACACATGTTCTATTGAACATAATTATTTTTTCTAACTTTCACTAAAACAGCTTCTAATTTCTTTCTATTTTTGTTTTTTTATTTGCTACAACTACTAAATAAACACTTCCTTGCATCCTAGAATTCTACAGGCTACATGCCCTGTACATCCCCCATCTAGATATGTACCCTGAAGCTAAAAAAGAAAAATGTTTTTAAAAGAAAACGAATACAAACAGAACCTATAGCAGATCTCCCAACAATATTGCTAAAGAAACAAAAAACTGCTGTACCATCAAATATTACAACCACAAAACTGTCTAGTCCAAAATCGTCTGCACATCCATAAGAAGACAAAGAGACAAATGTCTTCTCAAACAACTGCAGGCCCACCAAAAGGATACCGAGGCACAACTCTATGGTCCATTTATTTCAGCAATACAACTGGAATAAATTGCTATGCAAATGTAGCAATCAATCTTCTCCGTCCAACTACCACCAATTGTTCACAACATTTACTTAAACGACTCGGACCAGTGGTGTTTGCAAACGCTCGTGCTTCATAGAAATGACACAAATAATCCTGACAGCACTTACAGTACCTCAGGTAAAAGGCAAAAATTAGACTACTGTACAGGAATGGTACAATTCACCATAAAGATGCACACAGGAAGATCCACAAGAAATCCTAATGTACTTACTACTTTACTTTACCTTAATTTAATTAATTTATACTGCGCAACCATGGACCCTGGGCTTAAGCGTGCACATAAGAAAGCGAAAACTAGCAACCAAATGAGAAACAATAGGCAGGGGGCCTATTGAGAGGGAAACCAGCAGAAAAAGCAATTTAGGCAAATAACAGAGTTTTTTTTATTTTTTCCTGAAGGTCTCGGTAGACTTCAGTCTTCTAAGATCAAGCAGAAGAACAGTCCAAGCTTTTCAGGCCGCATTCTACAAGTACTGGAAACCAAAAACATCCCTATGAATGAAATCTTCTAGATTTCATAAACTTGTAAACATACATGCACTCTCTGCAACCATGTTTCACAAGAGCACATCCCTAATGAACGATTGGTGTATGTATCCATACCAAATTGTGAATCCATTCAATTTCACCAGCTTCTGCAGAATGCAAATCATAGCATATTATGCCCTTTTTGTAATTTAGACAATCGTTCCAACATACAAATAAACTCACATGGCCAATATGCAGTACTAATGGTTCTAAGGTACAATGCAGATGGTGCCAAAAACATCTGCAAGCTTACTAGCTTCACACACGGCCAAATATCTCTTGGCAAGAAAACCTTCACAACAGTTGTCATAATCTACCGCACTAGTGCCACAACGACTTCAGGTTACTATACTGTCCTTTACTATACACTAAAAACTTGAGGGGATCCATCTACGATTCCGAAAGCTCCTCAAGACCTTCCTCTTTGCTTCTGCCTTTGCTCCGCTCTCCCCTGCTGATCTGCTTTTCTCTCTCGGCACTGTGCACCTGGCCACCCTCTGTCCTTTGGGCCCAGGTACCTGCTCACCCTGCCCCCCTCCTGCACTGCCTCTGGGCCACCCCTTGCACTGGGGCCTGTACCCATACAGTCCCCCACCTACTCTTCTTCTGCACTTATCAGATACACCCTATCTGGCTATCCTAGCACTTTGCCACCTACTGGCTGCACTACCACTGTTTATCACCTTTATTTAATTTATTTGACTTATTATTTATTTTGTTCTATCCTATGCTCTGCACTTTCCAATTTCTCCCCCCTCCCATGCACTTCCCTCTTCTTTCCCTCCCCCATGCTCTTGCACGTTCTCAATGTCACTGGGCCTAGTATGATCCTTTTCTTTTTTTGTTTCTCCCCTCTTCCCCTCCCTTCACCTGCTCGCGCTCTGAAACACCTACATACGAGCGTGATATAAATAAAATATCATATCATATACTGCATATGTTAAAATAAGTGGTTGGTTTGCATGCAACGACACCTCTGTTACTCCAAAAGCATAGGTTACCAGAAAATCTGACAAATGGCTACTTAACATTCCCTCAATCCAAATGTAGTCACTAAAATATAACATAATAAACAGAATACGCCAACGGGTATCTAACTACATCCATAATACTACAATAGTACTTTTAAAACCCAAGATAGATAGAATGTGCCAACAGGTATATAACTACTTCATTGTAATACACTTTAACTATGCCATTGCAGTTCTTGTTACTGCAATACTTCTTGTACAACCAATATAATTACAATACGCCAACGTTACCACCAAATCCAACAAATGCCTACTAAATGTTCCTTCACCCCAAATTTACTCACTAAACTATAGTGCAATAAACAATTAGATTACGCCAACTGGTATCTAACTACATTAAAAACACCCTTCATTGTAATACACTTCAAATATGCCATCACAGTTATTCTTACTACAAAACTTTTTGTAAAGTCCAATATAGATAGAACGAGCCAACAGGTATCTAACTACTTTAAACATTTCCTTAATTACAACACACTTCACACAAACATACTACCACACTTACACTTTCATAATTACAGTCGCTTTTTTTTAATCCTCTATGGATTTTTTTCCCAATGACTCAATGATTATTTCATGTCAATACAACAACAGTGTAGCACACACTATTGTTGTACCAAACATAGTACACAGAATGTACTATTTATGAGTGTCAAAAAAGTTAATCTATATGTAAAATTGTATGCAATTAAAGCTTTTAAACTATGCTGCTTAGCAAATTATACTGTTTTGTCACAGAAAAAGAACCAGAGATTCCAGCTTTATTACCGTATGCGACTAAGTAACCATATGAAGTATTATCCTATTTGCTATCTTCACAAATAAACAAATAAATATTCCATACAAACTATCCTCAATTGTACTACAATCATAAATACCATATACACTTCAATTATATCATTCCACCATATTACAAATAATGTATACTCCACCTACAGTACTTATAATTACTATACACATATTACTATGGTATGTGTGGCCAGTGGCCAGATTCGTGGGGGCATGGCCACCATATAACAAGTATGTACAATGAAACTTCAAATAACAAGACCCACCCAGAACCCCCTGCAATCCAAATTATGTCTGCGGACAGCAAAATAGGCTGCGGACTCGGCAGCACCTGCACACCCTATTTTCACCTACAAGATCAGCTCCACATACAGTTTATTCCACTCCCCCACTCTTTCGAGGCCCTCTTTCGGCCACCAAATAACCCCGAATGTGTTTTACAGCTTTTTTCTCACTGTGCAGTCTGCAGTCTGCAGTCAGCAGCGATGTCGGCAAACTCAGGGGCACCTGCAAACCCTATTTTCACCGATATAATCAGCTCCATATCAGCTTTATTCCACTCCTCCACCCTTTCCAGGCCCAATTTTGGCTACCAAATAGCCCCAAATGTATTTTCCAAACTTCTTCTCACGGGGCTATTAACGGTCAGCAGTGATGTCCGGGGACTCGGCTGCACCTGCAAACCATTTTTTCACCTAGAAAAACAGCTCAATTCAACTTTATTTCACAATCCCACCCTTTCCAGGCCCTCTTTCGGCCACCAAATAACCCCAAATGTATTTTCCACTTTTTGCTCACAGCAGTGTCCGTGGTCAGCGGCGGCTGTCTGCTGATCCAACATAGCATCCGGTTAAAAAATTATGACGCACCTCACATTTTTCACCATCCAATCAGCGTGTGTTTTTGATGTCCGAATCAGGAAATGAGTCTGGGAACTGGACCCAGATATCAACTCGTTTTTGGCCATTTTTGAAAAAAATGAATGGATGGGTTTGTACCAAATGTACAAAAGCATGCATTTGGGACCAAGCCACTTCTCTTAGAGCAAGTTTGGTGAAAATCCATCAGGCGGTTTGGGCTGTAGGCACAAGCAAAATTTGTTTTCTCTTGTGTCTAGGAGATTTTCAAAAACTTTGGGAACCCCTCTATAACTTTGCCCCCTCTGGACAAATTCACACCAAACCTCACAGAATCATTCCGAGGGTGGGTATACTTTTCTTTGCAAAGTTTGGTGAGGATTCGTCAAGGGGTTGCAACTTAACCATAACTACAGGACCGGCATCACAGGCCCTGAAATATAACTAAACTAATGTTAAATGAGCAGTCCCATCACAAAGGTTCTATGATGTTAGTAAACCAGGATTCTCCATCAGAGCCTCCATATTATAAAAGCTACACATTGATGGTGGTTTGTCCTAGTTTTGAAAATCTTGTCACTTTAGGAAGTGGACAAGGGGGGTTAGTGGTGCAGTGTTGTGTACTCTGTCGAAGTTGCATACTGGGGGCTCGTGAAATGTACTTGGAGTAACAGTGGGTAAAGATGGGGTGGGGGACCTCAATGAGAAGTAAGACTTCGGAAGCAGAGGGAATGCCCACTATCTCTGGAGTTAATAAAAGATGGCGGTCATAGATAAAACAATATCAGCTAGCAGAGGTGCAGTGCAGTCCACTAGCCAATTATTGGATCCATCAAAATCAATAGTCCCGGTACAGCATCCAAACACAACGCATGCTTGCACGGTATACCAACCTGACAGTACATATTTCCTAGCCCATCATGCCTGTGGATTAGAGGGAAGGTAGACTCCAGGAGTCAGGAGTACAGAGAGTGAGGTGAGACTGTAGTGTTGCCCTAAGTAGGAAAGGAGAGAGAATGATGCAGAGGTAGAGGAAAGATGGAAAGAGAGAGCGAGTGAGAGAGAGAGAGAGTGAAAGAGAGAGAGAGAGAGAGAGAGAGAGCGAAGCAGAGGTGGAAAGAGAAGAATGCAGGTGGAGGAGATAATAGGGGCACGAGAGGGAAGAGCAGCGTGAAGTTGAAAATGAGAAAAATGAATGCAGAGGTGAAAGAAAGATAAACGAGTGGAGAAGAGAGTCAGGTGGATGATTGGGAGGAGGGAATGGACGAGGCAGAGGTAGAAAGAGAGATTTAAGTAGAAGAAACACTGATCGTGGTGGAGTGGTGAAGAAGTCTGAAAGTGGAGAGGAGGCAAAGAACAGAGAAAGCTGGAAAAAGAGATGAGAGAGAGCATGAGGTGATTGAATAGAGGGCAAGATAGAAGGAGGGGGGAGAGAAAGTAGGTAGGAAGCTAAAGAGAGAGGCAGGAAAGAGTTGATGAGGAGGTCATGAAAGGAATGTAAGCAGAGAATGGAGAACAAATTAAGCTAAGAAAAAGAAGGTGACAAAACAGAGAAAAAAATAAAGGGAGGAAAAAGAGGGGAGGCAGAGAAGTTATTACGAGATAAAGAAGAGAGAAGACTAGAGGGGGGAAGGGTGAGAGGAAAGCAGTAGAGGAGAGACAGTGTGGCGGAGTGGCAAGATAAAAGGAAGGGCAAACGAGAGAAATAAGCCATGAGGAAGAGACAACAAGGAGGAAGAATAGAAAAAGGAGAAGAGAGGAGGAGAAAAGAGGCAAGGGGGGGGACAAGGAACCAGACAAGGGACAAAGAGGGAGTTCCAAAACACTCCATTTGGATTAGAATCCTGCAGTGATGGAGAGGAGTCAGGTTACAGATAAAAGCCTGGAGGAATAACAAGTAGAGCCCACGCATCACTGGATGTGGGTGGGCAGAAGATTGTTAAACCCTGGGTCCAATAACAGCCAAAGAGTGTGTCACCCAAATTGCAACTAGACAACCAACACAACAGCTTGAGGGTTCTGAGCAAGGTTGAGAAAGACCCTACAACAGTCAAGCAACAGCTGCCCTGAGAGACTGTGAGTGACTGTGTTCTGATGAGGAGGAGGCTTGGAATAGGGGGTGCGGGACCAGAGAAGGAATGAGGAACACAGTTCTAAGGAAAGCCTGGAACGTTGCTGCACTCCTCTGACTCCCAAATCCCCCCCCCCGTGAGCTCAGTGAAACCTCAGCCCCTTTTTCTTGTTGTTCCTAAAAAGAATTGTTAACCTGTGATTTTGGCTTCCACGTGTCTATCCATCCCTCGGCCGCGAGCCTTTGACATGGGAGCATGCATCCATGCACGAACCGTGATGTCGGTTCATCTGTCCTTGCTGGATAAAGGCCCCGCCACTCGAGAAGCAGTGACCACCAGCAGGCCGTAGTGTCTCTTCTGTGCTGTGTGTTTTGCTGGAACAGAGGAAATGCACGTTACCCTGGTGCCCCTATTATATAGAACATAAACACTGTTGACAGGGCGGGTCGCAGGACTAGTACCCCCATGCCATTTGCTCCTGGTGGGCATGAGCCTAGTCTGAAGGCTACACTTTGTGCTGGGTCCTGTGGCGCTGCCCCGTGATGTAACACGCACGCGGCGGCGTGACGTTGCACGCCGCGGCGTGCTGCATAAATAAACGGGGCGTCCCGGCCGCTGGAGAGCGACCGGGAAGCCAGAACTGGCAAGACGTGTGTGTGAGTGTCTGTGCAGTGCGGGGGCTTACGGGACCGCATGGGGGCCCGACCGACCCCCAACAGTGGCGACGAGTGGATGCGGATGCCCGGGCCCGGCGGTGATCAATGTCACAATTTTTCTATACGGAAACGGAACGGATGACATTTCGTTTCACGCCGTGGCTGCGGATCACACACGCGGCTGGCGGCCATTTTGTCAACACGATCGTGGAACTTCTCCAAACTCCGGTTTGGATGGGGAAGGTGATCCAGGTCTAGTTTTTGGACAAACTGCTTGCAGGCAGTCTAACCTGCACATACATGCCCAATTTTTGATTTTTACTTCACAGACCATACCAATGGTATATAAGGCGCTATATAAATGCAAAATAACATAACATAACATAACATTTGGGCCTCCTACGTCGAGTGAGAGCAAGGAGAAGGGCTAAAATGGCAGGGCCTGCCTAGCCCAGTTTTCTTTTTCTTCTTCTGTTCTTCAGCCAATTTTTGGAACATTTACACCACTGGTGTTGCTGCAGTGGAGGGGCACTGTGCTTCTTCATCCTCTTCATCATCAGACTGCTGTGGCCTCTTCTTCGTCCTCTTCATCATCAGGGCGGAGTACTGCAGTGGCGGATCCTCAAGTGGGCAGTCATCGTTCTCTGATTCATCAAACACGAAGGCAAGATTCCACCATACCATCCCCAGGTTGGATTGTCGCTGTGTCTGTGGAAGGGGTATCCAGGTGTGTGGTGGTGGGTGACTGAGTTGCGGCCTCCAGGTCCTAGTGTGGGGGTGCCTGTGTGCTCAGGCCCATGAGTGGCGCTGGTGGGCAAGACGGTGGGCACCTTGCAGCCGCACCACTTCCCCAAGACGGTGGCCAAGCGGGAGATCAACAACAGGCTCCTCAGGCTCCAGTGATTCCAGCTCTACAGCCAGTTGCCGCTCCACAGCTACCCCCTCAACCCCAAGTAGGCGGTCAAGCTCCTGCGCCTCAGGGGCCACCGGTCGTGCAGCCAGTTGCCCAGCCAGGACCTCCTATCATGGCCCAAGCGCGAGCCCACGCAGCCCTGCAGCCCATCCCAGAATTTGATGCATCGGGCCCGTCGTCCAGCATGGGGCCTAGGTGGAGGAGGTGGGTCGGTCGTCTCGACATGTACTTCCGGGCCGCCCAGTTGACGGATGACGACAGCAGGGTGGCCACGATGCTGTACTCTGCTGGGCCGTCGGTCCAGGAAATGTTTCAGTCGCTTCCGGCGGGGGATGGCAGCGATGACGCAGCCAAGGCAGCACTCCTGGCCCACTTCCTGCCCCTTTCCAACGTGGACTATAAGAGGTTTGTCATGCTGTCGGCCAAGCAAAAGGACGATAAAACATTGGACACTTTTTATGGACGCCTGCGTCGCCTCTCCCAGGGCTGTGCGTGGGGAGACGCGGAGGACATGATTCGCACAATGCTAATTCAGGCGTGCTCCTCAGGCAAACTCAGGAGGCAGGTCCTGAGAGAGCCGAGTATCACTCTGCCCCGCATCCTGGAACTGGGCCACTGCCATGAGGTGGCAGAAGCTCGAGCAACTAAGTTGGAGGCGGGATCCTGCTCAGTAAAGTCTGAGGAGGTGTGTGCTACGTGGCGTGGTGGTAGAGGAGTGAGAAGACCTGGGGTGGGACCCCGGGACAGAGCAGGGAGAGCGGGGGAATCGTGCCAGAAGTGCGGATACGACCTCCCTCACCCGACGGAGTGTCCGGCAGCTCGAAAGACATGTGGTAGGTGTGGCCTACCTGACCATTTTTCGAGAGTATGCAGGGCTGCCCTGCCCGTGTTGGTACCAAGAGGACAGGCTCGAGTTTGGGTCCCGCGCCAGAACCGCTCACCGAATGTGGCCCAGGTGGACCAGGGCGGGGAGGATGTCCAGGAGGAGGAGGCAGAGGAGGATGAAGAGAACATTTTCTTTGTCTCCAGTGTGGAGGTCCTAAATGGAAAGAACAGAAGGCAGCCGAGGTGTGTGGTTGAGATCAATCATTCGCCGGTCCCGGTGCTGGTGGACACAGGAGCCTCGGTCAATGAGATGGCCAGGGGGCACTACGATACCCTGGAGTCCCCCCCGAAGCTGCTCACACCGAGGGCCCGCATATTTGCGTTTGGAGGACTGGAACCAATACCACTGGACGGTGCCTTCGTAGCGAAGGTGGAGCATGAGGGCTCGCAGATCAAAGCCCGGTTCTACGTGACGCCCGTGAGCAACAACACTTTGCTGAGCTGTGCGGCTGCGGAGGCCCTTGGAATTGTCAGCTTTGCGTACTCGGTGTATCTCGAAGACATCAATGACTTGCTCGACAAATATGCCGCCCTCTTCAAGGGCATTGGAAGGATGACTGGTGACCGGGTGCGGTTACACATCGACGAGTCTGTGCAGCCCTTGCCCTGAAATACCGGAGGGTACCGTTCCATCTCAGGGAGCAGGTAGATAAGGAGCTGGACCCGGTGCGGTTACACATCGACGAGTCTGTGCAGCCCCTTGCCCTGAAACACCGCAGGGTACCGTTCCATCTCAGGGAGCAGGTAGATAAGGAGCTGGACAACCTGGTGAATTTGGACATTATTGAAAAGGTGGAGGGCCCCACTCCTTGGGTATCCCCGATTGTGGTGGCTAGGAAGCCCAAGCAACCTGACTCTGCCCGCATATGTGCAGATATGAGGCTCCCCAACAAGACCATTAAGAGGGAGCGGCATCTCACCCCCACCGTCGATGACATTATTGCGGAAGTGCAAGGGGCTGGGTTCTTCTCCAAATTAGATCTCCGAGCGGGATATCACCAGGTCGTCCTCTATCCGGAATCTCGGTATATCACCACCTTCACTACTCACCGGGGGCCCTACCGATACAAGAGACTCAGCTTCGGAGTGTCATCGGCTGCAGAGGTTTTCCAGAACATTATTCGAGGTGCCCTTGCAGATCTGGAGGGTGTCTTAAACATCAGCGATGATATTCTGGTGTTCGCAAAAACCGAGGTGGACCGTCTGAGAAAGCTGGGGAAGACCTTTGAGAGACTGCAATCGCTAGGTCTCGCCCTTTATAGGGACAAGTGTGAGTTCCTGCGTCCTTCCATCGAATTCTTCGGATTTGTTTTTAAAGAAGGGGGTGTGTCACCAGACCCAAGGAAAGTCCAGGACATTAAGAAGGCGCAGCCTCCAGAGTCGGCGTCCGATATTAGGAGTTTCCTTGGCATGGTGACGTACTGTGGACGCTTAATCCAGAACCTTGCCTCAAAGTCAGAACCGCTCAGGGCTCTGACGAAAAAGGAGTCAGCCTGGCACTGGGGCCCGCTTGAGCAGGCGGCCTTTGAAGACATCAAAAGCGCCCTAGCAGCGGAGGACACCATGGCGTTTTTCGATCCGGCGCTACCATCGGAGATCGTTGTGGACTCCAGTCCATTTGGTCTAGGGGCCGTCTTAACTCAGCTGGACCGGGACGGGAGCATCCGGCCAGTGGCCTATGCCAGCAAAGCGCTCTCTGAAACTGAACAAAGATACTTGCAGATTGAGCGTGAGGCTCTGGCGGTCCTCTGGGGCTGCAGACATTTTCGGCTCTACGTCTGGGGGCGTCCAGTGACGGTGGTGATGGACCACAAGCCCCTGCTGCCCATTCTGGCAGGGTCATCCTCCAAGCACCCGGCCAGAATCGAGAGGTGGATGCTCGCCCTTCTCGAATACGGAGTGACACTGGTGTACCGGCCAGGGGTCACCAACGCCAACAGGAAAAAGTTGTCCCCTCTCCCATTTAGCCAATTCTATACAGCCCTCCTAATTTTAATGGGGGCATAAACTTGTTCCTTCCTTGTCACGTATTGAATCAACACTAGATGCTTAGACAAGGGGACTACTGGGGAGATCTTCACATAACTCTGCGGATGGTTGTGGTCTATATCCTTACTTACAAGTCGTGCCGAGGCCACTATTTATTAAGGCTCTATATTTGCTGAAAAGAAGTATGACCATACGCAACCAACTCTAATGGAAAAACAATTTATGTAGTGAAAGAAACCACATTATATAATACAAGTGTGTAGTGAGCAATTTACAGTGACACATATATACAAAGGTGAAACAAAATTAAAACAAAGTATAACAATATTGCACTTTAAATCCTTAGTGCTAAACAACTGGTGTGCAGTGAGAGAATAAGCCAAAATCCGGCCTAAATATTTCCTGCAACGTATTTTGTGTGACACATAATCAGACAGAGCAATTATTGGACTGTATGTAATATCACATGAATCTTGAGGCTAGGCTTCCTCGACGGTTAGTGGTTTGAGCAGAGTGTTCTTAATATTTCTCACAACTTCAGTGCTCAGGGTTGACTTTTTAGGGTCTAAAGCTTTGGACCCAAGGGATAACTCTGTATTAAGGGTCAACAACGCAGCAGACTATCTCTCACGACATCCGGGAGTTCGTGGGGAGAGGAGTACGACACCTGCGAGGAAGAAGCCGATGATCACGTCCGGATGGTGGTGGAGGCGGCCACGCCGAATGCCATGCCTCTCTCAGAGCTGGAAGCAGCAGCTGCCGAGGACGAGTGCTTCAAGATCCTCCAGCACTCCATGCAGCACGGCTCCTGGAAGTCTGTCCTAGAATCCCTGGCGGGGCGGACCCAGGAGGCCAAGACAGCACTCGAGCAGCTGTGGAAGGTTAAGGAAGAACTCTCATTCTCGGCGTCTGGCCTGCTGCTGCGAGGTGACCGGATCGTGGTCCCCCATTCCCAGGTACAAGACGTGATCGCTCTGGCTCACCATGAGCACCAGGGCGCCACCAAGACTAAGGCCAGGCTGCGTCTGAAAGTTTGGTTTCCTGAACTGGAGCGGAAGGTCGACGACTTTGTGGCAGCCTGCATATGGTGCCAGGCGGCGTCTCCCTTACAGCGAGAGCCCGCAATTGAAGCGATGCCCTGGGGCACGCGGCCGTGGGAGGTTGTCGATGCAGACTTTGGGTCGACCTCTGTGGGCACCCACTTTCTGGCAATCGTGGACGAATATTCACGATATCCAGAGGTGGAGTTTGTCGAATCGGTGGCCTTCGAGCATGTGGTCGTGGCTGTGGAGAAGGTGTTCGCAGCTCATGGGTTTCCCCACACCTTGTGCTCTGACAACGGATCGCCGTTCAAGAGTGAGCGTTTTGCGGAACTCATGGAGAGCTGCGGGGTCCAGCACTGAAAGGTATCCCCATTGTGGCCCAGGGCAAACGGAGATGCTGAGAGACTGATGCGGAAGCTCAACAAGACTTTCAGGATTGCCCAGGGACAAGGACAGTCACTACAGCGAGCCCTGTATCAGTTTCTTAGGGTGTACCGCAACACCCCTCATGCATCCACGGGGGTCGCTCCGGCAGAGGCCCTGTTCAAGCGATGCCCCCGGGGACTACTACCCGAGGTCGGAGAGAAGGAACCCGGGGTGATTGACAGTCAACAGGTCAAGGCAGACCGGCGGGTAAGGACTGAGCAGGAAAACCTGCGAAGAGGGCTCCGCCCCCAGCGGCTGGAACCGGGGGACGAAGTCCTCATCCGTAATCGACACCCCCGCGGAAAGCTGTCGCTCCCCTACGAGCCGGAGCCGTTGGATGTGGTGGCCGTAAAGGTATCCATAGTAACGGCATCCAACAGAAGGTCCGCTGTCACCCGGAATGTCAGCTTCTTCAAGAAACTGGGTGACTCAAACACTGAACCGCCGCTGGAACCGTACGTGGGGGGGATACCGGAGGATGGAGGAGGTCCCACCAGCACCCCTGCGTCCCCTGCCCGGGAGACGCCTGATGAAAGACTTCACGTGCCGGAGGTGAGCGGGAGGTACCCCCATAGGGCTGGGCGAGGGAAACCCGCTTACCTCAGCGATTATATTTTGGGACTGTTGGTTAACCAGCCTGAGTAAGGGGATCCGGGTGGTTGACAAAAAAGGGGTTTGGGCAATTTGTGTTATTAAGTGAAACAGTTTGTGTTTGTGTGGCTTGCAGTGTTTGTTCAAAGTATGTTCGTGTTCACCCGGAAAAAGGAGGAGTGTGGCGCTGCCCCGTGATGTAACTCGCACGCGGCGGCATGACGTTGCACGTCGCCGCGTGCTGCATAAATAAACGGGGTGTTCCCGGCCGCGGGAGAGCGACCGGGAAGCAAGAACTGGCAAGACGTGTGTCTGAGTGTCTGTGCAGTGCGGGGGCTTACGGGACCGCATGGGGGCCCCGACCGACCCCCAACAGGTCCTGATGGCTCAATACTTTTCTGGCATGTGACTGGCGCTGCACTTTGCATGACTCCATTGTTCGCATCCTTTAGTCCCCTGCACGGGTGATAGATTGGGTGGTCATGATAACTCTCAGGCCCCCTGCCACATAGCACGCCATGAACACGTTTTGCACTCCGCAACTACCTCGATATGGCTGTTGCTGTATCTTCTTAAGGGCCTCACTGGGTCTTCTGGCTGGATCGCCTCAAGGACTACTTCAAAGCAAGTGTGAAGCACAACATCGTGTCTTTCCAAAGCATCTGTCAAGCGCTAGGTCACGTCTTTGCAAAGCATCTGTCAATCACCACGTCACGTCTCTGCAAAGCATCTGTCAAGCACCACGTTACGTCTTTGCAAAGCATCTGTCAATCACCACGTCACGTCTCTGCAAAGCATCTGTCAAGCACCACGTTACGTCTTTGCAAAGCATCTGTCAAGCGCCACATCACGTCTTTGCAAACATCTGTCAAGCGCCACGTCACGTCTCAAGCACCACATCACGTCTTTGCAAAGCATCTGTCAAGCGCCACGTCACGTCTTTGCAAAGCATCTGTCAATCACCACGTCACGTCTCTGCAAAGCATCTGTCAAGCGCTACGTCACGTCTTTGCTGGGTACCTAAAGAAAGTCCAGCTGCCATGGGCTCTTCCCTGGTTGTCCAGATTGTGCACGGTGCTTGTACATGTGGTCTCAGAGTGCCCCCAAAGAGCCACACAGGTAAGCACCTGAAAATAGCTCCCTGCACCACGAGCAGTGGAGGCTGGCCCATAGGGGGCAATAGGGAGGCGCACCTCTGCTCACACGTCACGCATACATTTTCAGGACCCTCCAGGAACTGCAAATAAAGAAAAACAAGGGAAAAAAGGCATTTGCCTTATGAAGCCAGTAATTTTAACTCGCTCCAGGTGCAGAGTAGTGGCGAGCAGAGGGAATGGAACCTGTTAGCTGGTGTGGGGTCACACTCTAATGAAGACAGGGGGGAACATTGCATTCTCGACTGAGCAGGTGCCCTACCTAAGAGAAGCGTCTGGGGGGTGAGGGGGTGGGCTGTGCCCACGCTGCAGTCATTGTAGGGCAAGCTGCAACACTGTAAACCTGACAGGGTGCTCAGCTGGCAGACCCAGGTGTATGTTGTGACTGCAGTCACGCAGGCCAGACAGACCATCGCTGGGGGCCCCCAACATACTCAGTTGCAGGCACGGTTGCGGGCTGGCTCACAGGCACACGGGCCAGCCCGAGGGTTACTGGGGGCACCCCGCAGACACAATTGCAGGGATCACCCTGTGGGCCGTGGTCACACAGCAAGACCTCAACTGTCGGGGGCTCCCGAACAAGCAGCTGCTCTATGATCACACAGATTGACAGTGACCTGGGGACACCCAGGTTACACATGCTGGACTGGGAGTACCCAGACCAGCAGGGCTGCAGGACCATGATCACACGGTGTAGGCCTGCAGGCCCAACGACATGGGGTCTGCCGCCATTTTAAAGCACGTGCGTGCGGATACTCCTTTCATTTCCTATCAGTCATGACATTGTCATGACACATCATTAAAGGGGCAAGACATGTTCTTAAAAGGGAAACACCACAGTGCATACTGTGAAGGGGACACTCAGTCTGCCACTGGTACATACATTAAGTGTCTGTGAGAGAAGTACAGCAGGTCAAAGCCCGCACAGCGCAGTGGCACAGATAAAGCTTCCCCATGAGCTGCTCCGTGGCATATTGGTTTGGATCATGTCAAAGGCTCGCTGGAGAGCGTGCTACGCCAGGGGCCATGGGGAAATATGAGAAGCACCAACCCAAGCTTTCCTTTGAGACCCACGTCGCTAGCAAAAAAGGGAAATCAGTGGAGGCTGTGATGAAACCGCAAGACTCATCCCTGATTCGCCGCTGGTAACCTCCTCCCATGTGGCCAGGGGATAGCATTTGCTACTTGATCCTGACCCTGGGGGTGGTTAGGTGAGAGAGGAACACATAGGAGGGGGCAACAGCCAAAGAGACGGAATGGTTCCATTGGATGAGTTGGGGTATTCCTCCCCTTTCCCTGTCAAAGACCTTATAATACCGAAGTTCTTGATGGCTTGTAGTTACCCCACAATCCCTCCTTATTGTGAAAATCCCAAACCCCTTTCTTTATGTCAATCTAGACAAAAATCCATGCATACCTCAAACATTCGCAACACACATAAAACATATTTTGTTTTTGATGTTTCTTTATGTGGAGTTCTTAAACAATATCATTATAGAAATCCAATTACATATATGAACTTCATCTCCCATAAAGCCTCAATTACTGAGATGAAGAAGATGAGGGAAGAGTTGATTCAAACCAAACCTAGTCCAAAAGACTAACATGCAGACTAGTTGTTCTGTTAGAGCTAAAGTGCCCAGGACATTGAAAAATGGAATTCACAATATCTGAGAAGGAAGCAGTATGGGAAAGTACAGTGCAGGAGTAAGCCAACAGAGAGAAGATGGACACAACCGTGCGACTGATCATGTACGTGAGTTATACTTACTGGCATGCCGTGAAAGAGGGAGAAGTAAACCAGGGGATCTGTAAAACCCCAGAACGGGATTCCTGGCAGGGGAGCATACCATGCAGTCCACCAAACGTTGTGCAAATACTTTAGTATTTAGGGGGAAGATACCTGGCAGGGAAATATACAAGGGAATCTGAAGAGCCCCATGAAGAACTTTAACATTCGGGGGAGATACTTGGCAGGGAAGTATACCAAGGAATTTGAAGAGACGCATGAATGGATTCCTGACAAAGGAGGAGTCCACCAAAGAAGAGTTTTATAAAGAAAAGTTTACAAGTGATATAGAATACCAGGCACGGAAGTGTACCAGGGAATCTGAAATGTATATGAAAGTAAAATACCTGGCAGGGGAGTATTCCAGGAGACTTGAAATATCTATGAGACTGGGAGTATACCACACAATCCTTCAGTGTCACAATAAAAGCGAATGCCCTTGCAGGTCAAGGCCGCTGTAATATGCGACGCAGGTGTTTGGAGTCGAAGGGGTAGCGGCGCAGAGTGCTAGCATGCAGCGCAGCCATCGACCAGCAGCGACCGGAAATAGTAGGTAAGGTGCGGTAAGTGGGAGCAGCCACTTCTGCTCTCTATTAAACTTCCCAGCCTTTGCGTGTATTTCCACCTAACCGTTTGCCGTACCTGTGTTTTGTGTACTTTCTCTAGGCCCCGTTCAATTGCAGTTACTGTTGACTGTTGTGCTGTGAACTCTGTCCCATTAGGCTCTCTCCCACTCTATAGGTCCCCATTCATCTGTGGTTACTGGTGTGCTGTGAACGGTGTCCCATTAGGCTCTCTCCCATTCTCTAGCTCCCCTTTCATCTGTGGTTATGGTTGTGCTGTGAACTGCGTCCCATTAGGCTCTCTCCCACTCTCTAGGTCCCCATTCATCTGTGGTTATTGTTGTGCTGTGATCTGTGTCCCATTAGGATCTCTCCAACACGCTTGGTCCCCATTCATCTGTGATTACTGTTTTGCTGTAAACTGTGTTCCATTAAGCTCTCTCCCACTCTCTAGGTCCCCAACTAGCTGGGGGTTCCGTTTGTACTGTTGTATGCCTCCTGTCTGCTCATCTTGTGAGCTCCCTTCTGTGTGACTCTCCCACCCCCGCTGCGCTTCCTGCACTGTGCAGTAGTGGGCTGTGCTTCTCTCCATTCTCTCTCTCGCTCCCTCCTCCTACTTTCCTTCATGCAACCCCTATGGTGCTCTCCATTTCTCCCATTGTCTCTAACTTCTACTCTATCTCCTATCCTATCCGTGTCACTAGGTCTGAAAGGAAGAAGTTCAAGAGGGACAATCTGGGCTCCAACCCTGACCTCCCTATCACTGATACCTACATCAGTGCTTCCTCCAGACAGACTCTACCTGACATGTTGTTTGTCGTTCCCTCACCAGACCTATCAATCCCTCACATGGTCTTGGCTCTCTTTCCTATCTCTTCCTCTCCCATTAATGGTGGCACTCAGTGGGAGGCCCTCTTTTCCGCCTTCCACTCCTCCAAGATCATCATTAACGTCTATTTGAACAGCACCATCTTGGTCCAGGGCCCTCAGCCCAATCTCGTCCTTGTTGATAGGCATCTCCCACATCTTATCAACTTCCTTTCTTCTCCTGCTTTTCTTCCCAGCACCTCTCGGGCCCCTCTGCCACCTACTTCCTCCACCACCTCCCTGGCACCTTCCTCTTCCTCTACGTCTACTATGCCACCCCCTGTTACTTCCTCTGACCACTCTCAGGGCCCTCCGCCTCCTCCGCTGGCTGTACCTCAAGCCTGTAGCCCACCCCGGATGTCTTTCAAATGTGACAACCTCCTCCACGTCACTACTTTTAGCTCTTACTCTGCTGTCAAACACTCCTCTGACGTCTGCCACCTCCTTGAAGAACTTGACCTGGATGTCCCCGCTCTCACCGAGACATGGTTCACGGCCAGCTCTGTCACGAGTTTTGACACTCCTCCTTGATGGCTACAAGATCCTCTTCAAACCCAGAACCAACTGGCCTGGTGGTGGAGTAGTCCTGATTTTTCCGGAGTGGGTCACTGCTACTGTCATTCCTATGCAGGCCTACTCCTCCTTTGAATGGCTGGTCTGCAGGATCTCTATCTCTCCTGGCCTCTCTTTGACTGTGGCCACCATCTACAGGCCACCTGGCCTGGTTGCTCTCTTCCTCTCAGCGTGGGCTGACCTCTCCTCTTCTCTCCTTGCCTCTACCTCTCAACTTCTCCTCCTCATAGACCTCATCATCCAACTGGATGCTTCTAATCCCTCCTCTGGACTCTTCCGCAACATCTGTGACGCTCTCTTTCTTTCCATTCTACTCTTTGGTCTGAAAAACTCTTCCGGTCACACCCTGGATGTTCTCATCTCTTCAGACATCCCCCTCTCTAACCCTCTCACCACTCCTCTCTCTTGGACTGACCACTTCCTGCTCTCCTCTCACCTGAAACTCTCTGTCCATGAGGCTAAGCCTACCCCAGCACTGTCACCAACCGTCTTGGTCATTCGGCCCATGATGCGTGTGTCAGTGGATGCCTTTGCCACTACTTTCTCTGCTCCTCCTACGCCTGCGGCTGACTCACACTCTGATACAGCCCTCTCTAACCTTCATCTTTCCATCTCCAACACTCTGGATGTCCTTGCGCCTGTAGGGAGAATCAGTCTGAAACCTACCTCCAAGTGCAACTATTGCTATGATTCCACCCTCACCGCCTTGAAATGCAAGTGCAGGGTGGCTGAGAGGAAGTGGACCGCTTCGGGCGCCTCCTCTGCCAAACTGGCCCGCTGCCTGCTCCAAAGGTAATACAGTCCGAGAAGAGTGTCCACATCCAAGCCCATGTCTCTGCAGCCTCTAACAACACAGCTGAGCGCTTTACAATCTGCAGGGAGCTGCCCAATCCTTCTGCAGTTTCCATCTCTCCTGTTCCCTCCCAGGCCCTCTGTATGGCTCTGACTTCTCACTTCACCACTAAAAGTCAGGACATCCTGTCCTCTCTCTTCTCTGCCTCTCCCTCTCCCTCTCTTAGCCCCGCTCTGGCCATCTCTCCCTCTCCTCCTTTCTCCTCTTTCTCTCAGATAACACCTGATGATGTTTCTTGACAAGACCGATCTATGAAAGTGTTGCCCTAATAGGTGCCTCCCTGCTCCTCCAGAACCATCAAGGAGCACCTCGACACTCTCACTCCAGCCCTGGCTGATTTCTACAATCACTCCTTCGCCACTGGATCCTTCCCCTCTCTGCTCAAGCACTTCCTTGTGCACCCCTCCTTAAAAAGCCTTCTGCCGATCCTACCTGTCTGGCAAACTATCGCCCGATCTCTATCACTCCTTTCCTGGGCAAACTCCTGGAAAAGCTGGCCATCTCCCAGCTTACTCTTTGCATTGAATCTGTTGGTTATCTACATGACCATCGGTCTGGTTTCAGACAACCAGAGGCACAGAAACTGCTATCCTGAACACCCATGAAGATCTGCCCACTATTATTGACTCTATCCTTCCTTCTGTCCTTATCCTCCTTGACCTTTCCTCTGCCTTTGACACAGTCAATCATGCCATCCTGATTAAACGACTCTGTGAGAACCTGGGCATCATGGATCAGGCCCTGCATTGGTTTACCACCTTCCTCCTGTACCGACCCTCCCAGGTCCAACTTGGGTCCTTTCCACCAGCTATCCCTCCACATGTGGTGTGCCCT
Organism: Ambystoma mexicanum; assembly: GCF_040938575.1. Classification (NCBI taxonomy): domain Eukaryota; kingdom Metazoa; phylum Chordata; class Amphibia; order Caudata; family Ambystomatidae; genus Ambystoma; species Ambystoma mexicanum. The sequence continues at coordinate 994,551,986 of NC_090926.1, read as the reverse complement.
AGGGCTCTATCCTCTCAACCTAGCTCTTCAGTGTCTACCTGGCCCCTTTAGCCCACCTTATCTCTATCTTCTGCTCTAACCTTCAGTGTTATGCTGATGACACTCAGATTTCTTTCAGGCTCCCCTTAGCCTCCTCTTCTCTCTCGCTCATTCCTGAATGTCTATACACGATTCAGGATTAGTGCGCTTCCAATGATCACTGCTTTAATGCCAGTAAGATGGAGATCCTACTCATTGGGAACCCTGCTCCCGCTTTCCCTCTCTCACTCTAGCTGCCCTCGTTGGGCCCTCTCTCTTTGCCTTCTTGTGAGGGTAAAAACCTTGGTGTCACCTCCGACTCCACTCTCACCTCTCCTCACATCATGGACGGTGCCAAGAAGGACCACTACCAGCTGCACCTCCTCAGAGGTATTCTTCCTTTTTGCACTTTCCCCCAGATGCTCACTGTCTCCTGAGCCATGGTTCTCTCTATGATGGTCTTGCAACAGCCTCTTTCTCAATCTACCTTCCTCTACTCTCCGCCCTCTGCAACTAATCCAGAACAGGACTGCAAGACTTGTCCTTGACCTCAAGCCCAGGGACCATATTCTCCAGCCCTGAAATATCTCGATTGGCTCCGGGTGGCTGCAAGGATCAAGTTCATGACCCTCTGCGTGGTCCACAAGGCTTTGTGGGGCTTGGGCCTGCACTACATACAACTTTCTCTTCCAAAATACCTTCCTTCTCGAGCTCTTCGCTCAGCTTCCTCGAACTCTCTGAGGTCAGGCGCTTCCAAAGGCAGAGAGTGGGGGGTAGATCTCTCGCCACTGTAGGTGCCTCCCTCTGGAATGGCTTCCCTGTCCCTCTCAAACCTGAGCCGGACTACCTGAAGTTCCAGAAACAGCTCAAGACCTTCCTTCTCTTCTCTGCTTTCTCTCTCTCTTTCCCCTGCTGACCTACCTGTCTCCTGCACCGACTGGTTGCTTCTCTACCCTCAGAGTCCACTGGGTACCAGGTTTCCCCATGATCAGTCTACCCTGAACTGCCTATGGGCCTACCGCTCACTTAGGGGCTGTTACTGTTACCCACAGTCTAAATCCTCCTAGCACTTACCCATAGCCGCGCTGCCTGTTAGGCGATCCTCAGCACATCAGGCCTCCCCACATCCGAACACTGCTCACATTCCCCAAACATCTCCACCCCAGCTTCGAGGCTCAAGGGATTCGGTGAACCCACAGAACCGAAGACACCGTACCTTCTTTGGTGTACGGGCTCGTTTACAGCCTTTCCTGCACTGGCAACTGCCTTGGAGGATGTATCGCAGAAGGGACGGCGTTACGTCATCACGTCGGTCACGTGATACACTGTGGCGTTCCTCACGTGATCTTGTTGGACGTCACATGGCCCAGAGACGTCACATGACACAGGGACACACAGTATAAAGAGCTGAGAGGCAGGACGATCATTGCTTCTCAGCTGGCTTCGGACCCTGTTTGGCGTTATTACTTGCTCTTTGCTACCTCGACCACGGAACTCTATCTTGGACTCTCTTGGACACCCCTTGTACCTTTGCCTGGAACTGTTTACCTGTTGCCGGATTTTTGGACTGCATATCGACTTGTCTTCGGATCATCCCTGAGTATCTTGCTGTGCTTCTACGTCCAAGTCAAGCCCTATCTTACAGGTGGCCTACCTGGATCCACGCTTACCTGCGGTTCTACCACTCCGGGGACCGCTGTATCTTGTTGAGCCTCGAACCTCCCTACTAGGTTACCTGGGTCTCCCTTACACCAGATAGGTAAGACACTTTAGATTCTTTTGTTTACCTGCCTGTATTGTGATTGCCTGGTGCTTAACCTCATTCCTTCTTGACAGCAGCATCGGTGTTCCAGAGGCTCCGTGGATCTGGGAAGACATCTCTCACCTGTGGCCTCAAGGGTCGCACAGCGGGTTTCTATTTTGTTCCCCTGTGCGTCACTTGGGGACGGAGGTCTCATCGGTCTACACGACACTCAAGTCAGAACAGACTGAGAAGCCGTATAGTCGTGTTAGACGATGCAGGGATCCACGGACGAACCCATAACTGCTCTAGTTCAGGCAATTACAATACTAAGGGCAGATATGGCCGCCGCAAACACAGTGATCCATCAAAGGTTGGATACCATACAGAGCGTTCAGCATTCTCTTCCTGCAGACCCTGAGTTTGGAGATGGCAGCTCCTCCACTACACCCCCTCCCTTGGCTGCTTCTACAGTCCCGACTCCAATAATCCTCCCAACTCCTTCCCCCCTGGCTGCTCCTGAACGTTACCAGGGTGATCCCAAGAAATTCAGAACCTTTGTTAACCAGTGCAAGTTACATTTCTTATGCAGGCCGTTGGCCTTTCCCACGTCCACTGCCAAGGCCGCCTTCGCCCTTTCCCATTTAGCTGGAACAGCTGCCGCTTGGGCTAATCCCCTGTTAGAAAACAATAGCCCGGTTCTTTATGACTTTGATTTGTTGGTCCTAGAAATGTCCCGAGTATTCGATACTCGACGCAAGGCACAGTCTAGGGATTTGGAGTTGTTGGAATTGACTCAGGGCAAAAGAACTCTGATAGATTACATCACCCGGTTCAATCAGCTAGTTGCAGAAACATCATGGCCAGAAAACAAGCGGGCGGTGGTCTTTTATAGGGGGTTGAGTAACACCATGAAAGACGCTTTAGCAGTGATCCCTTCTATGCCTACTCAGTATCAGGAATTGGTTGATCTCGTCCTGCAGGTAGATGCACGACGATCAGAGCGTAGAGCTGAATTGGGGGCCTCTTCCCCTCCTACTCTTGTTAATACTCCCGCTTCCGATACTGAAGAACCTATGCAAGTGGGAGGGTTACGCAGTCCTATTACAACCTCTGAGAGGGAACGTAGAAGGGTAGATAATGCGTGCTTTTACTGTGGCACCAGTGGACATTTCGTGAAAGAGTGTCCTCGACGTCCCAAGAAGAGTCAGGTTTTTCGGATGGCTCGACCTTAGAACCGGAGACCAGGTCGAGTGTCCCATCATCTTCTCCGGGAACCCCTCTTGCCTTTGCTCGTGTTCAACCCATCTCCGTAAAGGCTACTCTATGTCCCTCTACTGGCCTTCTACATGCAGTCAATATCATTATTGATTCCGGTGCCACTGGTAATTACATAGATATTGATTTGGCCCATTCCCTCAATCTACCCTTAGTGGTAAAAACACGACCGGAACATGTTTAAGCCGTAGACGGCTCCGCGTTGGTTTCTGGTCCTGTTAGACATCAAACTGCACCCCTCTTGTTGAACATACAAGACATACACACAGAAACTTAATGTTTTGATTTGATCACCGCACCTCAATTCGGTATCATACTAGGGATTCCCTGGTTACGTGAACATAACCCACTGATCAATTGGCAAGCAGGCACTGTACTCTTTGAGTCCGATATTTGTCAGAATTATTGTCTCCCGATCCATCAAGCCCCTGACACACCCTCTCGGGTCTTGGGAGCCTTAGCACAACTCACACTGACAGTTGACGATCCAGAAGTCATACAGTCCCATACTGTTGGGGGGTTGGTGTCTGGGATTCCGCCAGAATATCGGGCTTTCGAATCAGTTTTCGATCGAGGCTCGTCTGAGGTACTTCCTCCACATAGAACTTATGACTGCCCAATCGAATTGCTTCCTGATTCCACTGTTCCTTCGGGCAGGATCTACTCATTGTCTCCTTCGGAGGAACTGGTGTTGAAAGAATATGTACAGAACGCCCTGCGTTTAGGACACACCCGCCCCTCCACTTCACCCGCGGCAAGTCCTATCTTCTTTGTACCCAAGAAGGAGGGGGATTTACGTCCTTGTGTGGATTATCGGCGTCTTAACGCGATCACCAAGAAGGATAGATATCCCATCCCGTTAATCACTCCACTCTTAGATCATTTAACACATGCTTCCATCTTTACCAAACTTGATCTACGCGGCGCATACAATTTGGTACGCGTTCGCGAGGGAGACGAGTGGAAAACTGCTTTCTGTACTCGTTACGGCTTGTACGAATATCTTGTCATGCCCTTTGGCTTATGTAACGCCCCGGCCACGTTCCAACGATTCATGAATGACATTTTCAGGGATATTCTGGATGTGTACATGGTTGTGTATTTGGACGACATCCTGATCTTCTCTCGTGATCTGGATGACCATGTAAAACACGTCCGAGAAGTATTAACCCGTTTGAGCAAACATTCCTTGTTTGCCAAACCTGAGAAATGTCAGTTCCATAAGACCTCTGTTGAGTTTTTGGGTTTCCACATCACCCCTGGGGCGTTATCCATGAACGAGTCTAAGGTCAAAGCAGTCTTGGATTGGCCAGTACCTCAAACACTCAAGTCCTTGCAGGCCTTTTTAGGATTCGCCAACTTTTATAGGCGTTTCATTTCTTCCTTTTCCACGATTGTAGCCCCACTCACGGCCCTGACTAGTCCTCGGGTACCATATCAGTGGCAGAGAGAACAGCAGGAGGCTTTTGAGACTTTGAAAACCGCCTTTACTACCGCACCGGTACTCCAACATCCCAATCCTGACCTCCCGTTCATAGTCGAGGCAGATGCCTCTTCCTTTGCCCTCGGGGCGGTATTGTCACAAACATGTCCTAATACAGGCAAATTACATCCAGTGGCATACCACTCCCGTAAGTTTTCCAGTACTGAGTCTCATTATACCGTTACGGAAAAATAACTCTTGGCTGTCATGGACGCTTTCCGTGTTTGGCGTCATCATCTTCTGGGGGCTAAATATCCTATCACAGTATACTCCGATCATCGGAATCTACAGGATTTGGCCTCTCTGAAATGCATTAATAGCAGACAGGTCCGATGGCATCTTTTCTTTTCCTCTTTTGACTTCCGTATTATGCACCGTCCTGGAACGGCTCATGGGAAGGCGGATGCCTTGTCACGTTCCCCGGGGGGGGTTCAATTGCCTACATTCCCCGACACTGTTCTCGGAAAGAGTCATGTGATTTGTCTCTGTACTCCCTCATTGTCACTGATAGACTCGGTTCGATCCTGGACTAGCGATCATTCGGACCAGTTGCGAGAATGGGACCCAGTGTTTTCTGATGGGTTACCGTTCGTACATGAACGCCTGTTCCTTCCCACACCTGACACACGTAATCTGGCCCTTGAGTGGTCTCATGACGCTCCCTTTAACGCTCACCCCGGACAGGAGCGCACTTTAGATCTTCTCAAGCGTTGGTGTTGGTGGCCTTCTATGAAGCGCGATGTAGAATGCTATGTTAGATCGTGCGCAGTATGTGCTCAGGCTAAACATCAAAGGGGTCGACCAATAGGGTTGTTGCTTCCGCTTCCGGTACCTCCCAGACCCTGGCATACGTTGACGATGGATTTCGTTACTGATCTCCCCAAATCGAAGGGCTTCGACTCCATCTGGGTGGTGGTGGACACGTTCACTAAAATGGCCCGTTTTGTTCCCTGCAAAGGTATCCCTTCGGCTCCTGTATTAGCGGATTTGTTTTTTGAACATGTGTTCATGCTATTCGGCCTTCCTTCGGTCATCATATCTGATCGAGGGTCACAGTTCACCTCTCGGTTTTGGAGATCCCTGACGAAGCTATGGGCATTGATACCAGGTATTCTTCGGCCTATCATCCTGAGACCGATGGACAGACCGAAAGGACGAATCAATCTATGGAACAATACCTTCGTTGCCTTATATTGCAACATCAGACCTCTTGGTTGGCCGCTTTACGGCTTGCGGAGTTCGCATATAATAATGCGGCTCATTCAGCCACTGGTTATTCTCCTTTTTACGCCCTCTATGGCCAACATCCCAAGGTCTTGCCGGTCCCTGATGCTTCTGATTCTGCGAACCCTGCGGCCACGACATGTCTTAGGGATCTTTCTGCCTTACACGCTAGTACAGTGGTTCATCTCACTGAAGCAAAGGCTGCTATGAAGGCCCGTGTGGACGGCAAACGTCGGGCTGCTCCCCCTCTGGTGGTGGGTTCCAGGGTCTGGTTGTCTTCCCGTCATCTTCGCCTAGTGGGTTGTCGGAAGTTGCTACCTCGCTTTGTCGGTCCTTATGTGATATCGAAGGTTGTTAATCCGGTGGCTTTCCGTCTAGTGCTTCCCAGCTCTTGGCGCATCCATCCTGTGTTTCATGTCTCCCTCCTCAAACCATGTCCCGACTCTGTCCGTCTTCGTGCCCCTGTTGCGCCGGTGTCCTTGTCCTCTCCTGATGTTTTTGAGGTGTCGGCCATTTTGGGCTCCAGGTGGTTTAGGGGGGGGATCCAGTATCTGGTAGATTGGAAGGGTTACGGCCCGGAGGAACGTTCATGGGTTTCCACCTCTGACCTGAACGCCCCTCGCTTGGTAGCCCGTTTCCATTTAGACCATCCATCCTGCCCACGGGGTCGTGGGCCGTTGGGGAGGGGCTATGTTAGGCGATCCTCAGCACATCAGGCCTCCCCACATCCGAACACTGCTCACATTCCCCAAACATCTCCACCCCAGCTTCGAGGCTCAAGGGATTCGGTGAACCCACAGAACCGAAGACACCGTACCTTCTTTGGTGTACGGGCTCGTTTACAGCCTTTCCTGCACTGGCAACTGCCTTGGAGGATGTATCGCAGAAGGGACGGCGTTACGTCATCACGTCGGTCACGTGATACACTGTGGCGTTCCTCACGTGATCTTGTTGGACGTCACATGGCCCAGAGACGTCACATGACACAGGGACACACAGTATAAAGAGCTGAGAGGCAGGACGATCATTGCTTCTCAGCTGGCTTCGGACCCTGTTTGGCGTTATTACTTGCTCTTTGCTACCTCGACCACGGAACTCTATCTTGGACTCTCTTGGACACCCCTTGTACCTTTGCCTGGAACTGTTTACCTGTTGCCGGATTTTTGGACTGCATATCGACTTGTCTTCGGATCATCCCTGAGTATCTTGCTGTGCTTCTACGTCCAAGTCAAGCCCTATCTTACAGGTGGCCTACCTGGATCCACGCTTACCTGCGGTTCTACCACTCCGGGGACCGCTGTATCTTGTTGAGCCTCGAACCTCCCTACTAGGTTACCTGGGTCTCCCTTACACCAGATAGGTAAGACACTTTAGATTCTTTTGTTTACCTGCCTGTATTGTGATTGCCTGGTGCTTAACCTCATTCCTTCTTGACAGCAGCATCGGTGTTCCAGAGGCTCCGTGGATCTGGGAAGACATCTCTCACCTGTGGCCTCAAGGGTCGCACAGCGGGTTTCTATTTTGTTCCCCTGTGCGTCACTTGGGGACGGAGGTCTCATCGGTCTACACGACACTCAAGTCAGAACACTGCCCTAGCTGCACTTACTCAGAACAATGCTGTCCTGATTGCACGTCCCCTCTTCCCTCTCCCTGGCACTCCCCCTCCTCCCTTCCCCCTGCACTATACATTGTCACACTTGAACGATCTGAATGACACAAGGCCTAGTAAGATCGTTTGTCTTGTCTTCCCTCGGTCTCCCCTCCGTGGTCTTGTCACGCCTAGAGACACGTGTGTACAGGTGCGTTATAAATGACATCATACCATACCATATCAATGAAAGACTATTTTGAAACTTATTATCTAAACAAGAGCTTTCTGAATCCAGAGTAAAGACCTTAAGGAATTATTGGATAAAGAGACACTCTTGTGATATAGAGATACGATTGTTTAAAATAGACACTGTACCATCCTACCTAACAATCCAGGGGAAGGGAACCACCCTCTAAAAAAGAGACACTTTGCCATCCTACCTAGCAATCCAGGGGAAGGGAACCACCCTCTGGAAAAAGAGACACTGTACCATCCTAGCTAATAATCCAGGGGAAGGGAAGCACCCTCTGGAAAAAGAGACACTGTACCATCCTAGCTAATAATCCAGGGGAAGGGAAGCACCCTCTGGAAAAAGAGACACTGTACCATCCTAGCTAATAATCCAGGGGAAGGGAAGCACCCTCTGGAAAAAGAGACACTGTACCATCCTAGCTAATAATCCAGGGGAAGGGAAGCACCCTCTGGAAAAAGAGACACTGTACCATCCTAGCTAATAATCCAGGGAAAGTGAACCACCCTCTGGATCCAAGGACGTCTCCTTGGAAAACACGGTTTGGATTGTTCTTATATTTTTTTTATGAACACTTTACATTGCACATAATTAAGAGACATTTCCTAGCACCCTTAATTGTTGCTAGTGTAAGGGTCAGTTTAGAATGTTTTGGCCACAAGCACAGTTTCTAAGTTACTAACTACATGACACAGACTGATTCTTAGTTTTAGTTTCCTAGGCAGGGAACCTCTTTCTTTAGGATAGGGCTAGAAAGGCGCTATTCCAAACCATTGTATGTTGAATAAAATGCCTGACTCTGAGAATATTGCAACCTTGTATCCGCCTCTCATTTCTAGCCCTCACAAGGTGCACTCTCTAGACTAGCAAGATGGGGCACCCAATATGTCCTCCAATCCTCCAGAGGTTAAAGATCTGTTCATCCAACTGCAATCAGGGATAACATCTCTGGACAATAAGCTGGATACATTGACTTGCAAGGTGGACCATATGAAAGTAAGGCTAGACGAGCATGGAGATCGCCTTGATGAAGCTGAAACAAGGATATCAGGTGTAGAAGATGAAGCCTTCGAAGTATATAGTGAGAAGTCTCAAGTCAAAAACCTTTAAAAGAACTTCCAGAGAAGCAGGATTAACTAGACTCAAGATCAAGGTGACATAATCTCTGCATAATGGGGATCCTCAAGTCGAATGAGGGGGGCCCGATGGAACGTATGGTGGAGTCCAATCTGAAGGAGGCACTGGGCCCAGAAGGATTTTCCACATTCTTTATTGTAGAGCAAGCTCACCGCATCCCAGGCAAAAAGCTGGTTCTAGGGGCTCAGGCGAGGCCAATAATCGCACACCTGATGAACTAAGGGACATATATTTTGCACTCTAGTGATCCCAGATTAAAGGTCAGCTGGTATACAGAGGACTCCAGATCAAGATATTCCCAGACTTTTCAAATGAAGTACAAGCGTCCGAAGATCCTATCTAGAAGCGAAAAAGCTCCTATGAGACAAGGGGTTGAAATACGCCAAGCACTTCCTGGCAAAACTCTGATATGATATGATGAGTCATTTATAACGCGCCTGTACACAAGTCTTTCTAGGCGCGACAAGACAAGGGAGGGAAGTCAAAACAAGCGATCTTACTAGGCCTTGTGTCTGGGAGAAATTTAGGGGGAAAGCGTTGTTCTTCCACACACCCGAAGAGGCAATGGACTTTCTGGAATTGTTGCTGCGGAGGTCCACGAGCCGCGATTTGGGGCAGGAGTCTGCCCACTACAGCATGCAGGGAAATGGCTGAATATGAATGGGGGTCGTTTACACCATTCAGTGTGCACTATTTGATGGTCCTGTGTCCGAGTGTTTATTTTTAAGCGGGTTACTTGAGGCCCATGCACCCCGGGCATACGCTTTTATTGGGGGTGGGGAATTTACAGGCATGTAGGGGTTGCTTGTGCGGGAAGGTGTTGGGGAGGGCAGGGGAAAGAGAAGAGATGTTGTTTAGCTTTTGTTGTTTAGATGAGGCGGCTACAGAATTGGAAGAGGCATGGTTACAGCATGAAGCACTGTCACATGCGGTTCATAGAAGGGGATGATCTGATGGGATCGGGAAACAGAGACTGGTTAAGGATTCTCTGAGGGGTAGGCACTGATATATATAAGGGGATATGCTTAATGACCAGGAATATCATGGGTCTAAATTGCCTGTCAAGGTGAGGAAGGTTTTGCAGTATTCAGCCAGGCATCACGTAGAGATAGCTTTCCTACAAGAAACCCACTTGACCCTTAGCACCGAGTCCATGTTTGCGAAAGCATCGGACTGTCATCGTTATTTTGATTCATACTCTTCTTATGCTAGGGGGGAATGCAGTATGATGCATAAGTCCCTGGGATTCCAGTTGCTAGAGGTGGAGTCCACGGGAAGGGCCCTGATTGTACCTTGGGTTATTCAGAATCACACAATGACACTGGTCCTCTACTATGGCATAAATACAGATGTAACAGACACACTATAGTGGATAGAGTGCCAACTCTTAAAACACACAGAGAACATAATAATATGGCCGGGCATTTTAATGCTGTACTAGATCGGGAGTCCGATAGGTTGAGGCCAATGTAAAAGACGGGACCAAGAACCAATAAGAAATTACTGCAATTGAAAGCTCTATGAGGTGGAGGATGTTTGGCGAGTAAAGAAGTTTGTGGTAAAGAGGTTCACTTTTCGATCGACAGTGCACAATTCGGTGTCCCGCATAGATTATGTGTTGGTCACTAGGAGAGCGGCGAATTGGGTTGAAAGCTGTGACATTTTAGCATGTACCCTTTCGGATCACGCTTCTGAGTTGTGTCAGATAGTGATTCCGGAAATGAAGCAGGGGAGAAGGGGTTGGTCTTTTATAAGTGAGGGGCTTACGTTCCCTGTCTTTTGAGTACACATATTGGAGAGCATTACCAATTATTTTAAGGAGTACACTAATACGGTAGAAGCAGGGGCGACATTGTGGGAGGCCTTTAAGAGTATTATTAGAGGGGAATGCATAGCAAAGGAGAGTGGTATACTCAAACTCATTAGAACAGAGCTGGAGGAAAGTGAGAGGAAACGTAGGGCTCTGGAGGCGAATGTGCGCAGTGTCATTGACCATGGTAAACAGAGACAAATATACGAGGCGCTGCTGAATTTTAACGATGCATCGCTTAGAGAGGTTACATTTCTAAATAGAAAAGCAATGGTTCGACTGTATCAGGAGGGTCAGAGGCCTGATAAGGTACTGTCATGGGTGACGAGGGTGGAGAACACGCGGACACATGTAGTGGTTCTCACGGACACTGCATGGATACGGAGGGGTACGGATGAGGCGGTCACTCGAGTTTTGGGGGAGTTTTCTTCTGACTTGTATTCTTCACAGTTACAGGCTTTTCAGGTGGTTCTAGATACATTTATGATCAGGTAGCCCTATATTGGTACAATCAGGAACAAAGAGAATGTTTCAGTTATCCTAAGGCTTATTTTGCAGTTTTGGACCCACAACATTTGAGAGTATACAGCAAGGCCTTGGTGACTGGGAGCCTTCCGGATTATATGAGGGAGGTGATTGTGACCATATTGCTTAAAGGCAGAAAGGACCCCTCACAGTGTGGATTCTAGCGACCAATATCACTCATCAATGTGGATAATAAATTCTTAGCGAAGATCCTGCCCGCTAGGCTAGCGCCGCTGAGGTTGAAATGTATCACAGCTGATCGGGCAGGGTTGGTCCCGGGGAGGTTGGCCTCATATGGTGTGCTTTGCTTTTTCTTAGCCACGTGTAGGGATCCCAAACTTACGTCCACCTAGACCCTAAAAAAACAAGTTATTGGACTCAGATAGGCAAAGAATCACACTTGGAACAATAGAGATGATAACAATAAGAATGGCTCGTTATAGGCCCTTTATTCACTCAATATACATACACACACATAACATATAGTCAATTAAACATGAACATAGAAAAAGAGCATCACCGTTAGAATGGTTGCAGAAGGCACCTTTATCTCAGCCACCTCGTCACCGCTTAGTCCCAGAGCAGGTAGGCAGAGAGATCAGTCATATCGGGCTTGGAGCGGAGAGTCCTCCCTCTCAGTGAGACTGCATCACCCGGGGGTCCAAGCTCTATCTGTCTTCCCAAGAGGAATACCTCTTCTCTTTATGGGTGAATCCCCGCCCCTCATTGGTTACCAGAGTGCTGTTGGCCAAAGAGCAGACAATAAGCATGAGGAGCATAGAGTGGAAAATTCCAGCTCGAAGTGGAAAAACCAAGCTTCTCTTCCTTGCTTTCGTTTCCAGTACCCCTTATCACTGCACCTGCAGAGCACTCCGACTCCCTTACTGGCTCGTCCTTCAGCAGACAATACAACTACTATTCTCCACAGTTAGTTAATCTGACACCAATATGTGACTTTGCCTCCGCTGCAGAAATGCGCATTTACTTACCGAGCCCACGAAAACATAGACTTTCATTGCGGTAATGGAATTGAATGTCCAAAATGGCCAGGCATCGGCACCATCTTCTTCTGCTCATTTCCGCACATGCACTACATGGGCTCAGGCACATTTTTGGTTTGATGTCAGTGCAGGAACAGTATATCCCTGTGGTGGCAGTGTTACTGGATGCAGAGAAGGCATTTGACTCCGTGGAGTGACCATTATTGTTTACAATGCTGCAGAGGATGGGGTTGGGGAAGGGGTTTCTCTACATGGTGTTACTGTTATACCCAGCACCACTGCCTAAGATACGAGTTAACGGTCAAATATCCACTTCAATTGCACTGGGTAGGGGTACAAGTAAGGGGTGTCCTTTATCCCCACTGCTATTTGAGCACAAACTAGTTATATCATTGTATGTGGACGACATGGTCTTGTACATACGGGACCTGATACAGAACCTGCGTCCTGTTATGGCGGATGTGCAGGTGTTTGGGAATGTTGGGAAATCGGTATTGTTTCTGCTTACTGATGGGGTGACAGTTTCCCTGGATGGATTGGGGTTCCAGTGGCATTTAACCTTCAAGAGGTATTTGGGAATAGAACTGGCCCGTCACCAGCAACTCTCTGTGAAAAAAACCGATGCTTGAAAATGCGAAATGTAGTGGGATGGACAAGGCTTCCCATTTCTTTATGCGTTAGGATCTCACTGGTCAAGATGGTGTTGGTACCACGGTTTTTGTCCATTTTATAAATGTTCCTATTGAAGTCCTGGGGTCTTAAAACGTTCAAAACTGGAGTCTTCACTTTTATATAGGCAGGTAGATGATCACTAGTGAGCTGGGGGAAACTGATTGCACCTCTACAGCGTGGTGGGCTGGCGTGCCCAGATTTTGAAACATATTACCTGGCTTCCCATGCACACCACCGGTCTTATTAGGTACGGCCCTTCCCCAGATAGGCCACATGTTCAAATAGAAAGAGCGCCGGCGGCACCGTCACCCTTGAGAGCAGTGATAGTCACAAAGCCTCCTAGGACAGCGGAACCAGATAAGATAGGGCATGGCAGAAGCTGGGCCAGAGGTCGGGGATTTGCCTCTGTAGTCTCCTCTGCTTCCAGATAAACATATCCCCGGGATTCCTCTCACTGCAGTGCATAGGGTGGGCGTTAGTACTTTCCAGGACCTGTTTCCTCAGAGGCAGTTTCTCACGCTAGGAGGGTTCAAAAGCCTTAGGGGGTACCCAGCTGGATATTTTCCTGGATATGTTCCTATACAGGCGTGCTTTGAAGGGCATGATATCTACCTCTCCAAAAGCGACGGAGACAACGCCCCGGCTACACTTTGTCATGGGGCTACAGGCAGGGATAGATTGATGTTAGAAATGTATGCCAGGGCCATCGACGGTAAGGTGGGATGGTCCACAATTGCGCACCTGAAATGGGAGGAAACACTGGGCAGCCCGTTACCAGAGGGTGTACGGCGCCGCTGATGTAGGCGGACAAAAAGAGTGGCCCTGAACTGCCAGCATCAATGGCTACACTTTAAATATCTTCATCAAGTGTGTTACACACCCGAAGCCCTGAGCAGGTATTTCCCGGGCAGGTCGGACTGATATCTCGGATGTTCCCATTTCTTAGCCACTTTCTTACACCTGGCGTGGCAGTGCCCACTAATTAAGACCTTCTGGACCAAAATGTTTCCGATTTTAGCGGTGGTTATTGGGGGACCACAAGGAACGTAGTCCCTTGCTAGCGTTATTAGGGTACACAGGTGAAATATTCCGGCACATAAAACGGCTTGCTGGTTAATGTTAGCCTTGGCAAAAAGACAGGTATCGATGGTGTGGGGACGGAGGGGAGCCTCTACAAAGGAACTGTGGATGAAGGATGCTGCGTATTGTTTTCAAATGGAGACTGAATATAAGCTTATTACCCATGTAAGTGCAAGGATGTTGACATTTGGGTCCCATACAAGCATATTTGTGATTGCGCGGCAGGGACCCTCGTCGGAGTTGTCGGACTCGGAGCCTGATGCTGTGTGAATGTAAGTACCATGATGTCACATTATATAATGTCATATTAATGCACCGTATATTCTTGAAGCTGTTTCTTAAGTTTTTATATAAAAAGATATTTAAAATAATAAAAACTCGCTCCTTAACAATGCAAATGTAGTATTTGCATTTGCACAGAATCTAAAACATTTAAATTCTTTGACAATGCAAAGACTGATGGCGTCCCTTATGCCCTACATAGCACTTTACATGGGTGAAGGCCGGTGAACAAAGTGTCCATGCCTTGACTCATGTAGACCTCTGCGAAAGGCATTGGGAGACCACGGGTGATGCCAACCCTTCAAGATTCCTCGGGGGCACTGTTAAAAACTGCCCTGGAGGCATCCTGAATGGCTCTGCACCCCCCCTTCTGCCTGTCTGTCTGAGGCCAGGGGTGGGATCAGAATGCTGACCTTGCCCTCTCCTGGATAGATGAATAGGCAAAGGGGGGAGAGGGGGCGGCGGCGGGGATGAGGGCGTCTCCTGACCCTCTTCCAAGTTCCAACAGCGGAATGATGTTGGAGGAAGAGGAAGATGGAGAAAGTCTGGTCCTTCCAGAGAAGATCACCGCAAATGCCGCACTCAAGTGTTTAAAATTAAAAAAATGTGAGACTGTGTGTGCGTGCGTGCGTGTCAGAGAGGGGGAGATATTGTACTTTTAATGTGTGAATGCAAGAATGTATTGTGTGAATGAAGTGCTCTGGTGAGGGCCGTGTGAATGATTGTGAGAGAGGCTGCATGGGTGCACGACTGCTTGCGTGGATGCTGATTATGTACACATGAGGGCCTGATTGCCAGCTCCGTGTAAAAGAATAAAGTGTCATTCCGTGAAGGAAAGACACTGATTATATTGCACGAGGCTTGCAATCAGGCCATGAATGTGTGTGGCTGTGTAAGTGCTGTATATTATTATTTGAGACAGAGGCTGTGTGGGTGCATGACTGATTGTGTGGTTGTTGTGTCTGTGTATATAAGAGCCTGACTGTGAGCTTTGTGTAAAATAGGAAAAGTGGCATTCCGTGATGGAAGGACACTTTTATTATTTTACACAAGGCTTGCAATCAGGCCCTTAATATGTGTGTCTATGTAAGTGTTCAGGTGGGTACAGAGTGCGTGATTGATGAAGCTGCATGAGTGCGTGACTGCTTGTGTGCATGTGTCTATATGAATGTGTGTACATGCATGAGTCGAATGTTCTGCTGGGCGCCATGCTAATGACACGGCGCCCAGCAGAACACCTACTCAGGTAGATACACATATTCATATATCCATGCACTCAAGCAGAGACACACCCATACAGCTCCCCTCACTCATTCAGTGATTGCGAGAAGCTGTATGGATGTGTGACTGTGTGCATGTCTATATAAACGTGTGTATCTGTGCCAGTGAAGTGTTCTGGTGGGCGTCAGGTGAATGATTGAGAGACTGCATGGGTGTATGTGTGAGGCGCTTGGGGGCACAAGAGGCAGGCATGCCATTTTTTTACTGGATATCTATGACAGATGCTCTTTAAAAAAATGCCCATGCCTGACTACTGGGTCCCCCCAGTGCCTCACACATGCAAGATAAGTGTTATTACTTGGCTAGACTGAAATTTTGGTCAGCTAGCCTAATGAAGCAAGCTATTGTGCAACATCCTTCGAGAGCCAAATATCACTTTCCTGAAGATACACGAGATGGACCCCAATTTCCATCTAGTTGACTCTCACAGGTCTACCATGGCAAAAGCTATGGACAGGTCCAGGCAGCAGTTGTACCGGCATTATATCCGGCATTTGTTCCAGACCGGCTAACTCCTAGTGGCCAGGAGATCGCGCCAGTAACAAGATGTTTACTTTTTTCAAGTAAGATCAAAACCTCACATGTACGAAGTTCGCATCAGTAGGTTCAGGGTATCAGCCATAATTGACTCTGGGGCATCCGTCAAAGGGATTCTAGCATTCAAATTTCAACACATCAACCCCACTGCTGCAACAAGCAAGCCTGATACTATTTGAGTACAGCACCACAAGTCCCATTCCAATCAAAGATGCCTTCATCCCAGCCAGCATGCACGGGTACCAAAGCATCCTGAAAGGGTATGTGTCGCTGTGAAGGATCTGATATGTTGCTACTTTGCAGAGCAGCTGCAGGGCTACGCTTCCAGTTTCAACTACACGCATCAGAACTTGAAGACCTTCTTGAAGAGTTGGAATCCGTGCTCTCTGATATTGTAAACCTCAAAAGCAATGCTTCCAGGTGGTTCCAGCAAGTTTACATCACAGGAGGGTCATGTGTCAAACGCAGAAGCAGGTGCAAGAAGAGTATGAAAAGCTTAGAAATCAGGGCTCACAGATAAGGTGTCAGGTCCCACCCGTGCATGTCCCCAATTGATATATGGTGGCAACCACAACATTTATGGCAAGTACATATGTGCATTTATATGAGGCTGCCGAACAAGACAATCAAACAGGAACAATTGATGGCATTGTCGTTGACCTGACGAGTCTGGAGTTATTCTCGAAACTGATCCTTAAGGCTATCATCAATGGAAACTTGATAAAAGTTTGAAAGCAGTCACGTGGGCCTGCACAGGCACTAATGGCTGTATTTTATCTGTCATGTCTGCAAAGCTGTTCCAAGAGGCGATCATGTGCGCACTCAGGGGAGTTGCTAGGTCTGGTAAAGACCTGGGGCTAACCTGATGTCGGAACTGTTGGGACTAGGGGCTAGCTAGTCTTTTGGCTGTAGCTCCTGAGATTCTATCCAGGGCTACAACCAAAAGATCAGGGGCTATAGCCACCTTAGCCCCCCCCCTAGCAACGCCCAGCACTGGCTGGAATGAAGGTTTTATGTATGCTTTGTATAGCATCCTGGTCTACTACAAATCTGAGGAGGACCGCTTTGCCAGCCTACAGATTATGTTACAGATGATGAAGGCATGCAAGCTCCTGTATAGGGAGAAATATGAGTACTTTAAAATTTCACCAGGACTGTATAAAGCGAGACCCAAAAAAGTAATTAATGCAAGCCCCCTCCTCTTTTGCACTGTTGGCATTTTTGGATTGGCTGTCCACTTTCTTGCATGTTCGAAGCGACCGCTAGGCGGTGTGGCTTGACATCCCCGGGTCCCTTCCTCTAATCACTGAAGCAACCTGCGTGTGCAACCTTTGTGTGTTTGCTGCCGGAACTGAAGTCCCGACTGCCGACCCTCCCGAGGAAATCTTTGTGGCACCTGGGCTTGGGCCGGGAGCGATGGCCAGGCTGTGGCTGGTAGCGAGCTGGTCAGCCCTGACATGACTGTGATATAGCTGGGAGATTTACTCAGGAACTGCATTGGTGAGTTTCGGTTTCTCAGCAACCATTCTGGTGAGTTCTCTCTACTGGTGCGTTCTCTCTGCAGGTGCTGCACAGTTCATGAGGCAGTATCTGCATGATCGTGGCTCTGGGGGTACTTAGCAAGTGAACTTCTTACAACTGTAGCCGGTCCGCCTTGGCCAACTTGTACCCGTCACTTCTACCTGCTTTCATCTAACTCCCTGGTGTATGGGAACAGGGGTTTTCTCCTCTCCTTGTTGTTTGTCCCTATTTCTGTGTGTTTATACCTCTCGTACAAAAAAAAAGAAATGCCCACTACTAGAGGAGGTATGCGTAAATTAGCAGAGATCAGTAGACATGTGCTCCACCTCCCATAAAATCAGCCACCCTGAGGACATTGAGGCTCCCAATGATGCCGGCCACAAAATAGGATCTTCATCCCAGCTGCCACATGATGCGTTAATTGCCCCCTTAACGCCGAGTGTTCGCTGTATGCTGGATATCCAGGCGAGAGGCACCCAAAGGCCACAGCGACTACAAAATCAGAGACGGGAACTAATGCCTGATATTCCTTATAAAATACCTGTTCGCTCCTACTACTAGTCAGGTTGTGAAATATGAGTGCATGACTGCAACTGGACAACAAAGCGACAACACTGGACCCTTTGAGGCCTCTCAACCTGCCCTCCTTCCAGACTTTCAATCGCACTTAACTTCTGCAATAAATGATGCTATGCATGGACAATGTCATCATGGAAGTCTGCTCTAATCCGAATCCTGGAGGGAAGGGAATACATGCCCATAATATCTGGCAGACTGTAAAGGAGAGAATGATCTGCGACTTGGTAAAATGAGAAAGTGTCATGGACTTTCAGGAATGGGTTGACTCTTTTGGCAAGACAATTGCTCAGTTAGTCAGGACCGACAAAGACTGTCAAACAGATAACCATACAAGGCAGATAGTTACCAACAAGGCTGAGGCAAGTTGCCAAACTGAACTGAATTATGTTACCAACATACTGTCCACGGTTTATAGTGATAGCTTTGAATCAAAAGATTTGAAAAACAAACATTTCTAAACAAAAGTTTCGAAAACAAAAGCTGTGACATGCTATATTTAACATGCAAAGTGCATTTCTTTCAAAACCAATCCGTCGATAATAGTCATGGCTTGGTTTCAATTAAAATGCACTTTTACTCTGAAACGTTAAATGGAGCTGTCAGTGCTGTAATTTCAGCACTGGACAGCTCCATGTAACGTTTCAAAGTTTTTGTGTATATTGGGGGGGTTCCCTCCTATCTCCCCAACCCCAACGACACCCTCCCACCCCCCAACCCTAACCCTAACCCATGTCGACGGCACTTTCAAATTTTTTTCAAAGAAATTGTCATTCGAAAGAATGGCATTTCGGAAAATAAAATTTGAAAGTTTGCCTTTCGAAACTTTTGTATTCGAAAAAATGACTGGACATCACTGACCACTATTGAAGTATCTCAGGCCTCCGTCCTTAGCACGGTTGCGTCGGATGGTCCCATTATCCCACATCGTGAGATCATAGATTGTCTTAAATCCATGGATCCCAGGAAGCCCATGAACAGACCGTCCCACTCTTCACCAGGCAGACACTTACGTATAAGAAAGTCCTCAATGCCCGAGACCATGGATCCCATTCTAAAAGAACTGACCATGGACCGAAGAAATATTGTCATCGTGAATGTTAATAAACTGGAAAATCCAGAGCCAAGAGAAGCGTTGCATAATAAAGTCTTGGCTTGGCTACGATCCAAAAACTGGATAAAGTTGTGTTATAACTATGGACCTTAGATTCCTGTATAAAGTCCAATTTAAAGTGTGATCCTCAAGTAGTGGCTCAGTTGGTATCATCAGTGGTTGTGGCCGAAGCAAACTTCCATCCTTCTTGAACAGTTGTAATAACCTGGGAAAATTATCATCCACCTCGAATTTAAGAATTGTAATTTGATTATTTGTTATATTTGTCTTCTGTTTTGTATGTACTCTTATGTTTTTATATAATTTTCTGTTCTATTGTAGCTGAAGCCGATTGGTGAGTCGACGCTTTATAAAAATTAAAACAAACAAATGGTGCTTGATTAGCAGAGCTTTCTAGGCATTTCCAGCTATTGCAGACACTTCATTACGCATCTACGCATGATCACGGGGTCTTTGCGAAGCCTGAAAAAGTCACACGCATACTGCGAAAAGGGAGACTGGCAATACGTGGTGTTCATTGCAACTAAAGACATGCTCTGCAGTAACTATCCCATGGGCTAGTTTGACATGCACAAGACCACTGAGTTCTTCCTTGATGCCAGTCCATGTAACTTGGGGTGACACTAGTACAAATTGGCAACAAAGGTCGGTTGTGAATGCTAGTAAGAAGCTGACTCTCACCAAACCCAACATTTACTCAAAGATTAAAAAGGAGGCCACAACTGTTACATGAGGAGTCAAGCATTTTTACCTGTATTCCTATGACAACACCTTAAAGGCAGCTACTGACTACAAACCGCTCATCACCATTCTGTAAGGGTCTGCCCAAGGCCCCTGTCATGATTGAGAAGCACATGCTGCACATTGATGCAACTTCACCTTGGAATGTTGCCCATGCTAGATGACTGGTCAAATATCCTATTCAGGCACCCATGGGAAGCCAATACCTGCGGAATTTGTGAGGGCAAGTACACAGAAAAAGATGTGAGGGTAATGGTTGAACTGCTGATGCACAAGACCTTACTGCTATTAGAAATTGTAGAAGAACTAGCCACAGACAAGTGACTGCAGGTAAAGCCATCATTGCTACAGAACCCAATTTACGATTCTGGCAATAGCTCAATTGTGCTAAGAGATGTTCCTGGCATCTGATGAGAGCGCCTTAAATTCAAAAATCGTTTTTTAACAAATGATTAAAAAAGACCAGTTCAGAAAGACCGCTCTGTGAGCGCACAGAGTGGTCTTCTAAATCAAACTGCCATGTCCCTGCTGCACACGAGTATGCGCAGGGGCTGACAGGCACGCCAGGACCCGGAAGCGGCTTTGGGGGAGAACGGGTAAGTGTATGTGTGCCTGTGTGTTTGTATGTGTGTTGTGTGTCTATGTGTGTTTTGGCTCGTGGGATTCTTGTGTGGGGAAGGGAGGCAACAGGGGCTGAGAGAGGGGGGATCGGGGAGTGAAATGCCCCGATTTGAAGAAAACCCATCAGAGAGGGTGGGGTGCGAGGCAAGGCAAGGTCGTCTTTTCACTTTTTGTAGGCCACCGAAAATCAGCCGAAATAAACCAGTCTTTTTGTTAGGCGACCTACAAAACGCAAAAATAAGACATAGAACTGATTAGAGTACATAGTTCTTTGTTTGATGTACAAAGTGTTTAATGTGCAGCAGGGGTGTCACTAGGTCTGGAAAAGACCCGGGGCTACACTAATGTTGGGACTGCTGGGTCTCAGGACTAGCTAGCCTTTTGGTTGTAGCTCCTGAGTTTCTATCCGGGGCTATAACCAAAAGACCCAGGGCTATAGCCCGCTCACCCCCCCCTCCCTAGCAACACCTTTGATTGTTTAGGCTATGCATGTAAACAAGAACACGCGGCTGTGAATTTCATACAGTCTTTATTAGAGCACATCGAAGTGTTGAAAGAAATTCAACTCATTTGGCACAATCTCAAGTTGCTCAATGCCACGCGTGAAATCAGCCAATCCTTGCTCTTAGATTCACATAATATTGATTGCTGGTCCTTGTAGGAATGTATAAAAACCCAACTACCAAGCAATTGAGTGCTGTACAAAAAAGGGGAGAATACAGAGAGAGACCACTACGAATAGTCAAGTGAGGGATGATCATTGAAGAGGGTTCTTCCCAGTGGGCCAGGATACGTATGGGTAGATCTTTGTGGAACATGCATGCCTATCACGTACTGGCTACACCTCTGTCTGTAAGGTAACCCTTCTGGTGCACAAGGACCATCAGGCCCTAGTGAAGATGAAAGTCCATCTAATAAAGTCCACACCTATCACAGAGATGCAAGCTTCACAAGAGAGATGCAAAAAAAGAAACAGCTTCTTCATTAAAAAATGTATAAAATCAGATATCCCACTGATGTCGCAAAATCAGACAAAGCACTGCGTGCCACTGCCCTCCCCCCAGGGGCACTGCCTTCCTGGACAGACTTCACCCTCCTCTTTCCTAGCGATCTCTCAGGCACAATCTTCAAACCCACTACTTACACGGACGACTTCGGCCCAACCTCCCTCATTAATCAACTCACTGGCCCAGCACGTAACACACTCATCGGTATTGTGAATGTCTCCCTCACTGAAGGTGCATTCCGAGACGTGTTGCAGACAGGTCTCATATGACCCTTATTTTTTAAAAACCCCAGCTTGGCGCAGAAGATTTAGTCAACAACATACTTATTATGAGCCTCCCGTTCATCAGGAAGCTTATCGAGAAAGTAGTTGCAACCCAACTACTTGCCAAAATCAACCAGCTTAACCTCCTCTGTGATTAGCAGTCTGGCTTCCCTCCCAAATGCAGCACTGAGACTGCAACCATCCAAGTGGTAGACGATGCGCTCAGAATCACCAACACTAAGGGACATGTGTCTCCTAGTACTCTTAGACCACTCAGCTTCCTTTCACACAGTTGATCCCCATATACTCCTCTCCTAGGTTTGCATCCTACTTATATGATAAGCACTAGGTTTTACAAATGGGCTCATTCAGATCCACTGACTCACAAACACGTATGGGTCCCCCAAGGTTCCATTGTCTCCCCAATCATCTTCAAACTATACATACAACCCGCGGGAACCCTGCTAAATGACCCCAGCGTGCCATCCATCAGTACGCTGATAACAGTCATCTGTAACTTAAGGTCAGTGGCATCCAGGACATTGCTCACCTCACCTCTGCAAATGCCTGACTACTATCCAAACATGGATGTCAAATGCTTACATTAAACTGAACGTGACCAAGACCAAATCTGTCCTCATCGGTCCCCACACCATACAACAACTTGTGCAACCATAGCTGGGTGACATGTCCCTGGAAGGATACACCCCGTAACTATCGAAATCAGCCAAATAACTGGGCTTCGTTGTTGACAGTAGCCTTTCCTTCCAAAAGCACATAGCCAAAAAGGCACAAAACGCAAACTGCATGGCCACAAACTGCAAAATCAAACCCTTAATTCCTGTCAATCCCCTGAGCAGCACACTTTTTGTTCATCATATGGTAACTCCAGGGAATCCTACCTCAAGCCCTGGTGGTACAAATGCCATCCCACATACCAGGCAGCCCATCAGCTGACCCTGC
Organism: Ambystoma mexicanum; assembly: GCF_040938575.1. Classification (NCBI taxonomy): domain Eukaryota; kingdom Metazoa; phylum Chordata; class Amphibia; order Caudata; family Ambystomatidae; genus Ambystoma; species Ambystoma mexicanum. The sequence goes on along the minus strand of NC_090926.1, from coordinate 994,529,270 downwards.
ATCTCCCGCAGCAACACTTCAGCTTGCTTTAAGCCCTTCCAGCAGCAGTGGCAGGCCGGGAGGAGGTGGCGTCGAGTGAAAAGGCTATATACACACATAGGGTGTGAAGGCCCAGGCATCCCACCTTAACCTCACTGACCAGTTGGTCCTACTTACTTTCTGCCTTGACCTGGCCCCCATCCTCACTTTCTTAGCAGAATGTGGGGGCAATATGAAGCTTAACAGGGAAATAATTGCATCAATTTCTCCTCCACATTGAAGCTACTCACAGTCCTCCACTTCTGGGCCCCAGGCACATTCCAAGAGTGTCGCCCTGGTGCATAGCATCAAACAGACCTGCTTTTCCCAAGTCCTCTCTGAGGTGCTAGCTACCATGATGAGATAGATGCTACACGAGCTAGGGTTCCTTCCAGATCCCTTCGATCTTCTGGCTCCAACTCTCTGCTGATCAAATGCTTTTCCAAGCAGAGAGCTGGGGCAGATCGCTCTCCTCAGCTGGCTCCCTCCTTTGGAACAATCTCCCTCTCTCCCTCTGTCTTGAACCAGACCACCTCATGTTCTGCAAACAACTCAAGACCTGTCTCTTCTCCTCCCCCTTCCCTCTCCCATTGCCCATTCCTATGCTAACCATTCCCTCTGTTGCTGAGATTGGTGGCCTGGTCCCTCAAGAGTCCAATTGGGCCCTGGCCTTCTGCCCAATTGCCCCCAGCACCCCCCCTACGCTGCCCTCTGGGCCCACACCCACCTGCCGGGTGGAGATTGCCTTTGCCCTGCACTTACCTGTTGGGCGGTAGACCTCCCTCTTCGCCTGGGATGTCTCTGCCCTTGCACTTACCCACTGCCTCCCCATTGGGCTCCTCTGGCACTTCCTCCCCTAGGGGACCCTAATTGCACTTACCCGCATCCCACACCCCCACCATTCTTTCTTTTCACTGCACCTGCACGATCCCAATGTGTCAAGTCCTATTAGGGCTGCTGTTCTTTTCCATTTATTAATTGTCATTTTAATTGTTTATTCGCTCCTTTGCTCCCTTCCCTTGTGCCTTGTAGTGCCTTGAAACACTGTCTTGCTGTATAAGCGCCTTATAAATATCCAATAAAATAAAAAATAAAGAGATGCTGTGGCTATCAAATACATGAAAAAAACAATTGTATGTCATACCGGGTGTAGTAGAATATTTGTTTTTTCTGTACTTTGATATCTTGTGACTATTTTACCCTCTGCTGATTTCCATGTTTCGGCCTGAATGTCACACTTGCCTTTTCTTGACAGCAATGTGTACACCTATAAAATGGACTCCATTATGAAAGGTTATTCTATCCTATTTCCTTCTTATATTTGATGTGTTCCCTTTTGCCATGTTAGTAATTTCCCGTCATGTGCACGGTACTGGAAAGTCAGAATAAGAGTGCTTTGAATGGACAGCCTTCCCGAGGTCAGATGGTAAGGGAAACCGAAGCTGTGAATATGGAGACGAGGTCATGGAAAGAGAGCAGCACCGGCTGCAGGTGAAGATGGGCCTTTTAGCTATCCCCCAGCAGGATCCCTTTAGAAGGAACTGGTGAAATAATTCCTGTAAGTGGCACCCAGCAGTACATTTAATTCTTGAATATTCTGAGCTGGTTTTGAATAGATCTCTTGGGCAGGACCTCTCAAGCTGGAAGTCTGGTGGGAGGGTCAATTTGTTACCGCTTCGTTCCGTGGAGTGAACATGGCATTCTAGTGATGGCCTTGCAAGACAAAGCGGTCTCTGACTCTACTGCTATCCGAGTGTGATTTTGTGAGCCTGGTTTCTCTAACAATTTGGTGCTGCGACTCGGATTTTTCCCTCTCTGAGGGAGTAGTACAGGTTTGCAAACTGCTTTCTCCAGACCTCCTCCACTGCCAACAGAGAGGTAAGGAGTCCTATTCACAACTCCAGTGGGAGGGTCAGGAGGAGGCTGGCTGTACTGGTGCTTGTCTGTAGCAACACAGGGAACCAACATTTATTCCAGTAACGAGTCCAGATGCAGAGACTAAGGGCCTAATTCACAGAAGCGTTTTATAATGGCAAACTCCCATTGGTGAATCGGGGCATACATGTAACTGGTAAAGGGCTCCACCTGTTCAATGGTGTACACTGTTGTTATTGGGGCCTGGTATCAAATGAAACACGTCCTTCAATCATCTGTTTGCCTGGTAAAATGGGAAACTGCAAACAGGTTAAGCCTTATAAGTGAGATAGGACTAGTTAGTGGAGTCTCAGGCCCCCGAGTTCCCGGCATGTGTGGGTGAATGTGAAATGGCAAATAATCAGGTAATTAAGTTTAACAAAGAATAATGAAAATAGAGCGAAACATGGGAACAGAACAGTCTAACAAGGGGCCTACGTCCCCAAAGGGCTCGCCGGCAAATTATATATACACCAAAAATAGCAGTAGCACATACAAATGTCTACGGATACCTACACATGGAATGACCTGACACAGGAGAATCGCCTAACACATTCCTGCCGGACAGTACCTTTTATCTTGGCTGGTTAACCAACTTAAACGAGCATTAAGGTTAAAAAAGGAAATAATGTATCTTAGAGAGTGGGTTCCTACTCTTATTGGTAAAAAGATGCACTAGAGAGGCAAACCCTATAAAATTAGAGGACTGACAGATTTTATGGCAGACTAAAGGACCAGATCAAAGTTGAAGAAACTCGGGTAAATCAGCAGAAAGGGTTATCCGCAGAAAATCAGTGACTTGTGCGCCAATGAGGCGGTAAAGGTAGTGCTGTACGGTGGGGACAGAGAGGAGTGGGGGATTCCCTGCCAAACAACTTCTGTAGGTTGTAGAGGAACTGCTCCAGGCGAGTCCGGGAGCTGGGACGGTGCTGGGATGGCTGGCCACCGTCGGGCTGCCGGGGCGATGTTAGAGCAGGCCACTTGGCACCCCGTTCCAGGGTTCATGGGCAGTTAGGCAAGCAGCCTGGTTGTGACTGCCTGATTCTGGCCATGCAGGCACCCTCCCTAGCCTCAGCACAGGCCTCTACAGCAGCTGATGTAAGGCCCATATTTCCTCTACTAAGTCCTCCCTCAGCTGGTTTGCTACATACAACTCTCAGCGGAACAAGCATCTGCCAAATGCTTCCAATTCCCCTTGCGCAGGCTGCATCCATGCCCGACAGCCTTTATGAAATACCTGCTATTCTACTGTGAGTCATGGAGGTAGGAGTGAGATGGAGAGAAGGTGGGAGGGGGGTAGGACCGATCAGTGTCTCATCTGTCTGCACTCTCAGTGTTCCACGTATTACTACATTGAAGAAGGAACTGTGATCCACGTGAATGGGGAGTGGATGTTGTGCTCAATGGGAACAATTGGCCTACTGAATTTGAACAGTAAAGTCTCTTCTCCTGTGCAAACAGTGGCAGCGTGCATGAAACAGGCGTGCAGCAGAGAGTGCATGATCAGTAACTGATAACACAACTTCCTGAGGTACGGTGCGATTACCTTACTGTGTCCAAACCTGTAGATCACATGGTGCCATGCCCGAATAAATGTAGCCATGCCACTGTTCTGTTGCAGACATCAATGCTCCATTTTGTTGGGTGGTGTGATGTAGTGGCATAGCTGGTGTGACATGATTGCACGCTGATCGTCCAGCATAAACCTATTCAGTCTGTGTTCTGCTCTTTCATTTCGCTGTAGAGGATATGATTAAGCTTTCTAGGTTTAGGGTTTAAAGGGATGGTCTAGTAAAAATTTTCATTTAAAAAATAGATAGTCAACATAAAAAAAAAATACTAGCATTCTCCGTTTTAAAACTTCCTATGTAAAATTTTGAGCTATTCAAGCTCAAAATTTGCAAAAGCAAGCACATGGGCGCATCCATTTTGTGAAATGGAGGCCCTCCTGTGCTGGATTTTGCTTTTGCGGCACTAATGAAGGAAAACCCAGCCAGCTGTAGTAAACAAAGGCTACCGCTGGGTGGCTTTCCCTTCATTAGTGCAGTAGGCGGAGGACGGGGACCGGAGACCAGAGTAGGAAAGCTGCAGATGAATCTCGGTAAGTGCTATTTATTTATTTTTTTAAAAATAAGCACTAGCTGCGTTTTTTTTGCAAAGTTTTACGGGCTGGAGGAGCCCGGAAAACTTAGAAATAAATCCACAGCTTTAAAAACATTGTATTTATGTTTGCGGTCGCTTTTGAAGCGACCGCAAACATAAATACAAAGTTATTGTGTTGGAAAACGCTGCGGTTTTTCTTTCCAAGTTTCTCAGGCTGCTCCGGCTCGGAGGAGCCTGAGAAACTTGGAAAGAAAACCGCAGCGTTTTCCAAAACAACCGCGTGTGTTTCTGCCTGCTGTGGCTATCACTTTGGGTCTCCGGTGCTCCCAGGGGAGCACCGGAGACCCAAAGTGAAAGCCACAGCAGGCAGAAACACACGCGGTTATGTTTACATGTTGCGTAGTGTTTCTACCTGCAGCTGCTTTCCCGTTTGGGGCTCTCGGGCTCCCCGTGGGGAGCCCGAGAGCCCCAAACGGGAAAGCAGATTCAGGTAGAAACAACACGTTTTTTTTCCGCAATGCTGCATTCTTTCTGCCTGAATCTGCTTTACCATTTGGGGCTCTCGGGCTTCCCCCAAATGGGAAAGCAGATTCAGGCTAAGCGTTATAAGTGATACAGGACCAGTTAGTGGAGTCTCCCCGTGGGGAGCCCGAGAACCCCAAATGGGAAAGCAGATTCAGGCAGAAACAACGCGGTTGTGTTGGAAAACGCTGCGGTTTTTCTTTCCGAGTTTCTCAGGCTCCTCCGAGCCGGAGGAGCCTGAGAAACTTGGAAAGAAAAACCGCAGCGTTTTCCAACACAATAACGTTGTATTTATGTTTGCGGTCGCTTCAAAAGCGACCGCAAACATAAATACAACGTTTTTAAAGCTGCGGTTTTATTTCTAGGTTTTCCGGGCTCCTCCAGCCCGGAAAACTTAGAAAAAAAACGCAGCTAGTGCTTATTTTTTAAAAAAAAATAAATAGCACTTACCGAGATTCAGCTGCAGCTTTCCTGCTCTGGTCTCCGGTCCCCGTCCTCCGCCTACAGCACTAATGAAGGGAAAGCCACCCAGCGGTAGCTTTTGTTTACTACAGCTGGCTGGCTTTTCCTTCATTAGTGCCGCAAAAGCAAAAGCCAGCACAGGAGGGCCTCCATTTCACAAAATGGATGCGCCCATGTGCTTGCTTTTGCGAATTTTGAGCTTGAATAGCTCAAAATTTTACATAGGAAGTTTTAACACCGAGAATGCTAGTATTTTTTTTTTATGTTGCCTATCTATTTTTTAAATACAAATTTTTACTAGACCATCCCTTTAATCAAAAACCCCACCGTTATAAAAGGTTTGCTTTTCAGCGATAACCAGAAACACCGTTTTTAAGCCTATTGGGAGATCATTAATGCACTTTGCATTTGCTTCAAATTTTACTGGGTGTGGCCTGGAACGCTGGCAGTGATGAGAGGAGAATGCAGGCATTGATTGATGTGTGCCAAACGCATCATTGTCTTTACTTTTGTCAGACTCTTCGATCAACGTCTCAGTAGGAAAGATGCCTCTAACGCACCCAGCACACTTCACACCACTTCGTAACTTTACACAGCCTATCAACGGATTCAGCTTAGGTTTAGGAAAAAGTTGACCTCACATTTCTTTTTCCTGCAGTTTCAGTGAAATTATAGATATAACTATTGAAAACAATCCCTTCATGACACTTACACTGAAGGGAATGCAAGTCAAATGTGTGCCAATGAAGGTTAGAAAGAAAGTACCAATTGAGAAGTTATGCTTATACCAAAAGCAATATTTTTCTTGTGTTGAAATAACTCTGTTTCAAACAACTTTAAAAAAACCTATATCTTTTATGATTCAAAAAGTCATACATGCAGCAATAAAAGGAACATGGTTTGCATGCACTGGGAAAACACAGGTGTCTGTAATTTGTTTGAGGTGGAACATTGGAAAAGAATGCTAAACAGAGAATGGCCATTTTTTAAAGCCCTGTAAAAACACCAATACAATTAAAAAGACATAAATACTGAAAACAGAAAACTCAGATATGATTTTGAATACCATTGGTTAACTGCATGTCACAAACCACAGCCAGTATGGTATCAGGTAATAAAATTGCGACAAAAATGTTGCTGGTAAAAAAAAACACGGCAAAAATGCTATGGTTTGACCCGGTAAAGGTGTACCCCATTATACCATTTAAGGAGAGCGGGGAATGCAAGGGGGTCCCCTGCTCCCCTTAAATGGTATAATAGGTCTGGGGGTAGAGGGGGTGTCCCCTCCATCCTTTTCATGATTGTGGCGGCAAAACCACAGCATTTTTGCTGCAATATTTTGTAAGCACAGCCATTTTTGCCGCGATTTTAAGACATGGAACTGCCAGTATGGGGTGACATTGGGCACATTACACAACATCTGCTGACATCTGCTTGCCCTGTACATCGAATTGGTGTTCAAATAACAGCATGGTTGTTAGCAAAATACTATTGTAGTTTACTGTGTCTCCCTTTACATGTCTTTCAGCAGGTTTGGCAGCGGACGGCTGATGGCCTCCTTTTTCATTCGCTTTCCACTTCCCCTGAGCTTCAAGCTGGTAAGATAGTTCAGCGGGTTGAGTGTCCGCTGCTGAGGTCTGTGTGCAATCTGAATATTCAAAGCCTGGCAAGGCCAACTCAGCCTTTCATTCTGCCGAGGTTGATAAAGGAGTACCAACTTCAGTTGGGTGCTATTGTATGTAAATATGTTCTTTGTATACATATAACACACATTATCATTATCTGAGGCATCTCCATTACTGTATATGTGGTTGAGGCCATAGTGTTCTGGAGTGTTCTGGAGTACAGTATGCAAAGATAGTATTTATCACCAAGGTAAGTCGTGGAATTATTTACTACATAGACATCCTGCCATTGCACAACACTGTTCTCATAGTTGGTAAGGATTCTGCCTTGAGAGCTCATGCCCCTTACATTCAGCTGGTACATTGTAATACCAGTCTCCCCACTATGTTGGTGGAGGTAGGCATGCAGTTATGTTCACCGAGGTCAAGTAAGGTTTGGTATTGCTGGGAAAACTGTACAGGGGTCTGACCGAGTAGTCTTTGTTCCTTTTGTATAGTCTCTTCTTGCTAGCATGTCACAGAACAACGGCACAAATACACTGATACACCAAGCAACGCGTTCCAACATTGGAGTGGGCAGTGCTGTGACTAGAGTGACTATAGACATGTGGGGGAGTCATTTCATAACAATCCTCAACTGCACTTCTATACTCCCACTTCTCGTTGTGAAATGTTCATAATTTCCAAATGTAAAGAACAAAATACAGGTGAATTCAGAGTGGGGTCTTCTAAGTCCCCCAGGCACTTTAAAGGGGAAGTTCTCTCAGGAATCGTATTGCCCAATGGATAGGGGATGTAATTTTGAGCATATATCGATAAATCAGAAAAAATATTCCAATGCATCTTACATTCGATTTACTCACATGCGCAACTCACGTGTCCGAAACGGACATCTTGTGATAATATTATCCGTTGACCCATCGCCCTAGGTTGAAGTACCCTTGCAGCAGTAATGCAAATCACCCGTCCCTCAAGCTTAAATTGACATGTCAAACCGATACGTCATGCCTCTTCTCATGAAGTTGGTGCACTTTGTCACCAAGCGTACGCAGTCATCAACAACATCATCACGCTATCCAACGTAAAACCCGGAAGAAGAACACACACGCGCACACACAATGACAATGTTTACTTTCTTTTCACAAAAAGAAGCAACTTACACTTTTCAAGAAATACTCATAGTCAGGAATTTACCTAGTTGTTATATTTCTAAATTCAATGGAAAAAGGTTAAATACATCCAATGAATCATTCAAACTTTTGGTGCACATAATCCGTACAAGAACACATTTTTTTACCACAGTCATAGTTCCAATTTTTAGGTCGACCGTCACATCCCATCCAATCTTTCTGATTCTGTTTGTCGATGTTTTAATCCCAGTACTTGAACTGTGAAAGTCAAAGTTCTGTGAAATAAAATATGATCCAATTGTGTTCCATTATCTATTTTCTCTCAAAGTACATGGCATTTCATTTGTGAGAAAAAAGGTCTCCATACACGTTGACAACCAAAACTTTGTAATGATGGCATGTTGCTTCGGATGACCAGCACCGCAAATGGGCAAAGAGGGGCATCACGATCTGCCCAGAATATGGATATGACTGTTACGTTTGTGATGGCTATGCTCCATATCTAGTTGAAGAACCCATCCACGGGCAGATGGTAGCCGTAGCACACACCCATCCTAATGACGTAATTATGTACATTTGGGAAAGCAAATATATATTTTAGTACTCATTAGCAAAATAAGTTACACAATAAACAAACATTTCAATAAAAAAATGTCCAGTCTCTGTGTCAAATTGAATATCAATGCGGCACATCGTTTCTCATCATGCACACATTTGTATAAATATTACGGTAATACTGAAAACGTTCCTTAGATTATTTGAAAACCTTTTATTTTAGCAGTGTAAAGTGAAGCTTGTTCTTGTTCGACAAATAGAAACTTGACTTTCTTCCGTTCGGTCACACCTCAGGGAAAGAACACCCTACTCAAGGAAGGACTGGGAAAATAATAAAGTGCAAAAGGTTGTCCTTCTTGGAAACATTAGTCTTATATATTAAATGAAATTAAAGCATTGCAATAAATGCAAACATAGGCAATCAAAGACATTAATTTATAGTGGTAAGGAATACGTAACTTATCCTTTGAAATGCTAGCAACTATCATCAAATGTATGAGAAAATTACATATCAATTGATTATTTTACAACATTTTGTTGAAAGAAGCCCGTACGATGTATTAGGAATGCAGACAAAATTACACAGAATTGAACGACAAATACATTTGAAACATGAAATGAAAATTAACATATTTCCAAAGCACGCAGTGCCCAAATTCTTCTTTTGTGATAGAGGGCTTCTGAGAGAAACGGAGCACTAATAATCAATGCAGTTCATTTAAAGAAGGGAACTCTGGAGAAAATTCATTGTAACACAGACATGTGCCAGCTTCAAGGGCCAATTCCACAAGTCAACAGTTTGGCAGAAACCAAAGTCTGTCTAAAAGACAGATTTAAAGAGCACTTGGAAAATCAAGAGCTTTCACACCAGACTTAGTCATACTAATGCATGTTGAGTTTCGACATATATCATACTGTAGCATGTGATGGTCTACTCTTACGTGAGAGGGTCGATGTTTATAAACGTTTCGGTGTGTAGAAAAAGTCTTCCTCAGGACCAACAAGGAAATGACCCTGCACAGAAGAAACGGTCAGTGAGACCCAGAAACTAGCAGTAATGATTGCCGAAGAAAGACAGCGTACCAGAAGAAGAAAGAACTAACATAAAAAGCACTCATCAAAGACTGTTTGTGCATTAGGGTACATCCACGGGGAAGAGACTTGGTGCATTCAAAGCATTAACATGGTAAAGACCTTAAATATGACAGGTGAGAGGATAAGCCATATGTGATTAGCAAACAGGCTCCCAAGTATTTTAAACCAACCGGAGACCAAAGTCCTACCTGAAATGAAGACAGCGAGGCAACAGTCTTAAGAAAAGCCCGCTATAAATAGGAACTTGCCAAGCTCACTGTGGGGGAAAGAAAATTGGGGGGAAGGGGAGAGGATAGGCTAAGTATCAAAAAGATAAAAATATGTATGAATGGGATTGGAAATGCTTTAAGTGGGAAAAGTCTTACCTGAGCTGAGAGTGCTCACATATAGGCGGGTTGCTGCTGTAAACTCGAAACTTGACGAGAAAAAAAACACGTAAAATGTGTGAATCTAAACACATCAAAATGTCAGGCATGATGATGTCATCACGCTGGAGTGTGGTGACGAAGGAGAATTCTGTTCATAAAAACAAAAGTGCACCTGGACTAAAATGTAGATATTGCACAAGGGACAAAGTGTAAACAAACAAAAGCCTCCAAAACAAACAAAGTGAAAAAGCCTTACCACAGAATGGAAAACTGTTCTGTTCCAATTTCAACTGTAAGCTCTACAAGAAAAATAAGAAAATAAGACAAGACAAAATAAGACAATATTTTGACTTCTCAAAAGCACATCATATTTTGTTTCAACGTTACTATCTACACATTCTTAAACCTTGTTTAATTATTAGAATACTATATGTGCACTGGTCAGCCAGTTTTACAATGCAAATAGATTCAAAGTCAAATTTATTTGGGTAAAATGAATAACAACTACATTCTTTCAACCCAACTGCAAGAGTGTTCTATATTAACAACAAGAATTAAATACAATATTTACTGTGAGTTGAATAAAATAGTAACGGTTCATAATATACTACCAGCACCCAAACCCATGTGGCAGGTGTATGCCTGTGTTTCTGTGTTGGCATCCTCTCTATGGAGAAAGCCAGCATCCAACAAGACGGGAATGCACTTACATGCATACACCTCAGCACCAATGGGTGCCCTGTACTGTGTTTCTGATCTGGCTGTTGGGTGGAGGGGGGCAGGGTCGCATGTATGAGGTTAGTAGTATTGGTGATAGTTTTAAAGGATGCCAGGTATAGGGCTGTGGTTGGTGGAGAGGCAGGAAGTGAGCTTGGGTGTTTGCGCTCTGGGTCTTGGCAGTGTTGGGTCATTTGAGTTTGTACTTTTGGGGCTTTACCCTACATACTGTAACTCAATCAACCATATGATGGCATTATTGCGGCAAGAGCCATTCCAACCTAACTACCTAACTAAACTGTATTGATGACATATACTCAGTGGTCGAAGTGTGTGAAAAGAAGTAGTGGAACTATGTTCCCTGCTGGCCTGGACCCACTCCCCACAAACCCCATTGCCACGACCCCTCCCACACACAATACACCCCCCAAACACGTGCACGGGAACGCTCAGTGCAGTGCACATAAAGTGCAAGTTTCAACTTCTTACTACGCTTTTATTTTAAATTGAAACCATTCCAGAATGGTTTCTTTTTAAAATAAAAGTATAGGAGCTGTAAAAGGTCATTTAAAAAAGTAGAGGAGCACCGCTCACGCTCACTTCGACCACTGCATATACTGTCAAAATGTACTATGTATGTATCTAACCAACCTGTATTGATTCCAAAGGCATCCCGGACCCCCCCTGTAACTAAGATCTTCGCATGTAACAGCACCTCAATGCCCATGGGCTGTTTGCGTGCTATATAAATCTAAATAAATAACCAGGTGTCAGTCTTTCTTCACTAGAAAGTCAAGCATGCCATCACAACAAAACATAACCGTATCCCACCCGGGCACAGCCCACCCACCTTCACAATTTTTATTAAACACTACTCGATTACACACACCCAAAACATGCATCACTGCCTCCAATACAATACATGCTGAGACACAGGCGAAATTCTGACCCTCAGTTCACATAATCTGACCCTTATGACTCTCCCACTTCCTTGACAATTTCTCACAGCACCCATTCTCTCACCTGATAACTATGGGTTGCTGTTAGGTGCCTAGCCACTCCCTACCCACCTTCTGTGCTGGTTAAAAATGCACAAACGCATTTTGGAAATCCTCTCTTCACCTCTCACACTATGGTCTTCAAAAGACGTTCATCTACACAGCACTTCTTGGCCACACCATTGGCATATTATAGCAGGCTATACATGACATACGGTAAAAGACCCAGTACTACTGTCATACAGAGAAACAGACCGACATACAGACAGAGGGTGTGGGCTGCAGGTTTGGGGGAGACTGGTCCATCGAGTAACAGAGTTGGGAAACAATGTTGATGGAATACCAGACACATGGGTAGAGATATAGACAGGTGCATAGAGAGGGGTGGATAGCTAAAGATGCACACAGAGAGGTAGGGAAGGATATAGAGTGATGCATGCAGGGAGATGAATAAATATAGATGGATAGAGAACGATCAACGTATAGATTGATATTTATATGAAAACAGATACATACAGTTGCATTTGCTGGGAGTGATGTATAGAGCCATAGAGACATGGATATGTATAAGGGTATAGAATATGAAGAAGGTGCTGGCGATCCGCGCACAGCCAAAAGGTCCAAATGTTAGTGTTACATTGATAGTCAATGATATATGATCACAAGGTTAATTCAAAGTTCTTTTTGTTGGTTTAAACTTATGTTCAGCCAACACGTGCTTCGACACTAGGTCGTTCTCAAGGCTATTATCTGTGGTTCCAGTACCCCGAGATCTGAGTAGTATTAGATATTGGATTTTGGGTTACTGGTGTTCAGTCCTTCCACTATGATTGTCTCACGGAGTCTTTATCCTGATGTGCAAGTTAAGTCAAAGGGTTTGATCCCTGGCACCGCACGTGTATCAAGGTATACTCTACATTGAACAGGTCTTTTGTCAACTCGCAATTACCTCTGCTTCCGCAAACTGTAATCTGCATCATAATTTACAATAAAGTGCCTGTTTTTTGCATGATAAAAGCCATATATCATCATCCTCTTTGCTCTGTGTTGTCAAATGGCAGACCCATAATTACTATCTGTAAAGACTGGAGGGGTTTATCTGTACTTCTGCCCTCTATATGGCAGAGTAGAAGCACAGAGCACTTCAGCCAAAGTTCTCCATAGGGTAGCGAATGGACGAGAAACCAAGGCTTAAACTCTCAGGAGGTGATGCAGGCTGGTTCTTAGGTACAGTGTAGACCCCGAGCCCCCACAGAGGAATGTCCACACACTATGTTATGTGCTGACACAGTTCTTTATATAAAAATAAGGTTCAAGATATATACATCAATTAATAACACACGTTGTACTCTGGCAATTCTAATATGGCAAATATATACAACGTTTATGTGGTACCACACTTAGCTATTTACTCCTTTAAAATGCATCAACTGCTGGCAGTTAGAATGGCATACAAATCATACAGCAAAAGGTAACAGCATAGATCATGGCAACGAAAGCAAGTTAAGTTAAACAATGGCAGAATGTTTTCCACCTCTACCAAAGCACAATTCTGAGTGAGGATACACCCACCTGGGCAACCTGTAATAAAGAGTATTAACAAGCCCAGTCCAATAATATATAAATAGTCTTGTTTCCTGGTTAAAATGTTCAACTACCCCAATGTACCTGAGTTAGAAGAGTTTCTTTGACGGTTCGTCGATGGATCCCTCGAGAGTGGACAACCTTTAAAGCAGGATTCACAGAGAGTTGAAATTCCACAAAGAAAAGTGAACACTTGTGTTGAGACTGCAGCATCGACCCCTGCAGCGCTCTTTGACGATCGATCGTTGAAGTCCTGTGAAGATGAGGCATGTGGTCCACCTCGATGCAGAGAGTTCAGTGCTGCAAAGAAGACTTAGTAATTAACGTAGGCCCAGCAGCGGGCATCGGGATAGCTTCAGCGATTGGTACTCAACCACAGGCTGGGCTTCGGATATTCACTCGTCAGCATTCTTTGTGGACTTCGGGTGGCGGAAAACCCACCATGAGACTTTCCTCGGTCGTCGACGACCTCAACATTCTCCGGTGGGACAAAGCGGTCGACAGTGATGGCAGGGGAGATCTTCGTTCAAATGTTCTAAGCAAAGTGGAGCATTGCTGCTCTAGTCGTCCAGCAGCACAGCATCAAGCTAGCCCCGCTTCTAGGCAACATGACTTGAGTGGCTTCCAGCGGTTACGGAAATCCTCTGAACCCCGGTCGACGGCAATGGACTTCGATGGCCTCGATGTCTGGGTGCTTTACTTCAAGATTATCGGTGAGCCCCTTCTCCGGTCGACAGCCTTTCGGGACTGGCTTCCAGGGTACCTCGATGAAGACCAGCTTTTGCACAATGTTGCCTCGTAGCTCCGGAAGAGGTCTCACAGCCAGGTCTTCTCTTGGATCAGTCCTCGACAGACTCAACAGCTTTTAGCTTTCATCAACGAAAAGCAGCAGCAATTCTTTTTCTTCCAACTGGGCTTCGAGGATAAGCAGCTTCAAGTTTCAACTTCAGCTTCCAAACAAATTGGCAAGTGAGAGGCCGCCAGATATACACATCTGTCCCTCATTCACTCTGCTGAGCCAAGCTCAGTCAGCCAATCAGACAGAAGGGCATCCATGCAGGCAGGCAATCAGGCCCAAAGGCATTCAGGCTATTCACTTCCACCCAGACACCCATAACAAGTAATGCGGATTGGGGAAAGTACCCAGCCTTTCAGCACACCACACTGCATTTATGTCTGTGTCAGGCAGGGCTGTCTCATACATTGTGTCATACCAATAGAAACCAGACCCCCATAACATAGAATGCATATTGGTCACACACTCTATTCACACAGGTCACACCCCAAAGATGTACCCACAACATACAGTCACTGGGAAGGCTCCAGCCAGTCTGACCTGTACTTCCCCACAGTACCATAAATGGTTCTCCCACCCAACAGCCATTCAGGGGAAGGGGCAGAGTCAGGGCTTCCCAGGACTTTGGAAAAACCAGGTAACAGGCAATAGAAACCGAGTGGCCATAGGGGCCAAACTATGGCACCCTTAAGAGAATGTGCACCTATTGTCACGACTAATACAGACCCAAACAAGCCCCCCGTGATAACTAAGACATACGTCTATGTACCCCTTACCAGGCAGAATTGTTTAGTATAGCCAAGAGCACCACAGACCCTAGGACTAATGCAGCAGGGTTCTATAAGGAACTAAGAACGTTATTTAAAACGTGTGCCTTGACTTTCTAGGACATTGATATCGTGATGTCCTCTGTAACCCTGGCTGACATATGGGAACCATTTAGATTACAAAATCACCCCGGGCACACCATTACTTGGGCCATGTTAGAACAGCAGGATAAAGACTGGCATCCGACTGACCTCATTCCCGACTAAATAAAACCTTAGGGACAAAAATGTTAAAAGCATTAAGTGAGCAATTACCAGAGGTAGATGTAAATGTTGAAAAAAGTGATGATATTATACAGAGCCCTGCAGAAACTGACTATTTCTTGAGATTTGAAGTGGCATTTAAGGCTCATAGTGGGCAGTCTGTTGGTGATCCTACAGGCCATAGATATTTCGCCATGGGATTCGTGAAGGGATTGCGTAAATTAATAAAAAAGCCACTCAAATTAGGCGAAAGGAACTGGCAGGCTAGCACCCCGTCTCAGATCCTAGAAATGGCCAAGTATTAATGCAACAATTAGTGCAGGCACCTTATGATAAACCAAAGGACCAGAGGCCCCAGGTGAGAAATGCTGCAGTGGGCCCCCAGCAATGGACACCGCCCAGGCTGGACCAGTTCTCATTTTGTAGACAGACAGGACATTGGAAGAATAACTGTGCTGTGCCAATGGCGTGGAACAGTCAGCCATCAGGAGGAAAAGGTAGGGGACGTGGGGGAACTGTTGCAGGTCCAGCCCAAGGGAGCGGGAGATTCAATAAACTGGTGGGTAATGTGTTTTCAGCAGGCGCCCCATGATGACAAATGGTTGGAGTGAATGGCAATGGGTTTGTGGAAGATGAATTGAGTGGAATGATGTTTTTTGATGATACTGCGACATTCAGTTGAAACGCCATTAGTGAACCTGGGGAGACGGTGTCTGTTCCTATAGATCAGATGGGACCTTATGTTACATTACAAATAGGAAAGCACCCTACCATTAAAGGCTTGGTTGACACCGCAGCAGGGAACAGCTTGGTTGATGTCAAGACTGACCCCTCAGTTCCACTATCGGGTGAAAATACGATATCTGTAGGGTTTGGTTGGGAACCCATATGTATTCTGGTGTCTCAGAAAATCGAGACATCTATATGTGGAGTGAAATTGGCAAACAAATGGTTACTAACCAACAGGTGTCCTGAAAATCTCCTTGGATTGGATCTTTTGAAAGCCTTAAATGCAACTATTTATTGTACACCGGCAGGTGTTCGCATGACTATATGTAAATCCAAAATGGGAGGGTGTTATCTGGCTGAACCCTTGCCACCAGAACTGCAGGTGCTGCCGCATCGCTTTGGGTTGCTGGTAGTAATGATGCAGGTGTTCTGAATATCCCCCCTGTCATGATAAAAGTGAAACATGGGGTTCCTCTGCCACATACTCCACAATATAGAATATCACCGGAAGGAGAAGCAGCATTAGTTAAAATTGTACAATATTTAATACGGCTTGGAGTTGTTGAAGAGTGTGATGACAGTCCATGTAATTCTCCTGTGTACCTGTCGATAAGAAAGGAGATGAAGTCACCCCCTATAGGTTTATTATTGACCTAAGACAAATCAACAAAGTTGTGGTTCCAAGATATCCAGTTGTCCCCAGTGTGACCAGTATTCTCACAATGGTTCCCCCCACAGCCACTTATTTCAGTGTTGTTGATTTGAGGAATGACTTTTTCTCCATACCCATAGCTGAAGAATCTAGTCACATTTTCTCCTTTGTATTAGCACAGCAGCAATACAGGTTTTGCCAAGCACCCCAAGGGTACACAGAGAGTCCGGCTATTTTTAGTGAAGCATTAAAGCAACAGTTGGATAAGGTTCTATTGCCCCCAAAAGTAATGCTCATACAGTATGTGGAAGACAACCTTATATGTGGAGATTCCGAATTGGGTTGTAAGGAAGGTATCTTGATTGTATTACAGATTTTGGCATACCATGGCCACAAAGTGACACTTAAGAAAATGCAATATGTACAGCTAAAGGTTGACTACTTGGGGTATTTTCTCACTGCAGAGGGTCGATCACTGTCACCTAAAAGGATACGTGTAATATAAGAAATGGCCTATCCTGGTACCTTAAGAGAGTTGAGGCGCCTGCTAGGTATCACTTCATATTGACATCATTGGGTCCTTGAGTTGTTGAGTTGTGGCCTTTAATTTAGGCCTACTGTGGAAAGAAAGAGGATTCCCTACCTCACATAGTACCAAAATAAAGCATGGTGATTTGATAAGCAAATTATTAGCAGCATTTGCTGAACCCGCTCGGGTTGCTGTAGTGAAGTGCTCCGCCCACAGAAATATAGTAGATTTTGCGGGTCAAGGAAATGATTTGGCAGACCAGGTGGCTAAATATGCCACAGAACAGTGTAAATTGCCCCTTCCAGAATGTAACATGATGCAGAGGGATGTGGAAGGAAAATGGGAGGGTGGAGTAGGAAGAGACATTGAAAATGTAGACAGGGACATTCAAAAGGAAGCAGCATAATATGAAATTAAAGCATGGACTGAGGACAGAAACAACAAACAAACATCCAAGGGTGTGTGGTTGGATAGAATACAAATGAGGTGGTTGCTCCCTGACATTTATTTACCCATGGTAATAGATATGGCACATGGGAATGCTCATGTCAATGCAAGTGCAATGGAGGACATTCTGAGCAAAGTGTGGAAAAATTGGAAAATTGGGTCATACTGCAGGAGATGGGCAGCACGGTGCACCATTTGCCTCAAGCATAATGTGGGTAAATCTGTAAAGGTACCAGCAGGTCATAGCAGGCTCCCCACGAAACCATTCAAAATGGTATACATGGACTTTGTACACATGGAGCCAGTTGCCAAATTGAAATATTGCCTTGTAATGAGGTGTGGGTTTTCTGGCTGGACAGATGCTTACCCCCGAGAGATAACACTGCTATTTCCACAGCAAAATAAAAATGCATTTTGAAATATTGGGTGCCCCATTATACTGTACCTAGCCTGCTGTATTCTGACAATGGAGTACATTTTACTGGTCAAGTTGTAAAATATGTCTCCACTGCCTTAAGGATTGACCAGCGATTCCACTCTGTCTATCACCCAAAATCAGCCGGTGTAATTGAACAAGCCAACTCTGTGGTGAAGAATAAGTTGGCCAAAATGTGTGCGTCCACAACTCTGAAATGGCCAGATGTGCTTTGGACTACTCCAGAAGGGCACACAAACTGTCACCTTTTGAAATTGTGATGGGCCGACCTCCAAGTGCATGGTCAATACCAAAGCCCAAAGCTATTGGAAATATTGAACAGCCATTGTTGAGGGAATACTGTACTGAACTCACACATAAACTGTCTATTATCCGTCAACAGGTGAAGGAAGCAGCTCCAGCAGTCCTAGAGGGAGCAGGCCACTCCATCAAACCTGGAGATTATGGGTTGATAAAATGTTTTGATTGAACCAACTGCTTGCAGGCCAGTGGAAAGGACCTTATCTGGTCTTATTAGCAACACAGACGGTGGTGAAGGTTACCGGCCATAAGACTTGGATACACTCACACCACATTAAGCGAGCATCACCTCAGTTATTCCACCCCCCAACCAAGGACCCGGACGTTTTACATCCGGACCAACGGAGGACACTCCAAGGTACAACCGATGCCCTAGGAAACAGCATTGATTGGCTATGTTTGGACTCTGACACCTGTCTGAGAGACGGACTTGGTAAACGGTCAGAGCCAACGAGGACAATTGAAAATACATTTGAAGTGGCCTCAACCGCCCCTTAAGGGTAAGGAAGTAGTCCCACCGAGACACACAGACGAAAGGGCCTCAACAGCACCTCACGGTTAAGGAAGTAGCGTCAATTGTCAAGAAAGGTGCTGACAGAGGTAACAGCAGGACGCGTTATACTGTGCAACCCTTGCGATATAGCGCATAAACGGACAGCACCGTTAGGATAATCATTAGGGTTATTGGACATTGTGTCAATAGTTGTAAATTGTATTTTTTTTTCTTTTGACAGCCAAGTTCCAGGACTCAGCCACTCGAGACTAGCTCCGTGCGAGGGAACCAAGTAGGTTGTTAAATATGGATAATATTGAACGAGTACATATGAATGATGATAGGGGACAGAGACGCTTGCAAGTTGATAGGTATGCATGTACTCCAAAGGAGAAAATGATCATATTTACTGTATTTACGCTGATAACAGTAGGATCTTCAGTATCCTTCTGGTATCTCAAACATAATGATATTTATGCTGCTCATAACCTACTGCATAGCACAATCCAACCTTCAACCCCAGAACCAGTGACTATTCCCCATGTGGACCAAGAATATCGGACAAAGGCACCCAAAGAATAGCATCCTGAGATGGATGAATGATACAAACCAGGTATTAAATTGGACCGATTGTTACATATGCACGCATGTTCCCCACAGCCATGATAGTGGACCTGAGTGGTATGCGGTACCCGGGGCTAATGATACATGTATGCCTTTGCGAAACTCCCAATTTCATGACTTTAAACTGAGACCCTATGCTACCTTATGCATGAATCGGTCCGTTCCCTGCGAAGGAAACAAAAGCCCTCCTTTATATTTTGAAACAGATCGGGGAAAAGAAGCAAAACCCCCTCCAATCTGTGTAACGAATGTAGAGCGGATGGCCTCCTTCTGTTTTCAGCAAAACCAAACATACGCCATAGCTGTTTTTCTAGTCCGGCACAACTGTCAGGTAACAGTGTATATAAGCAACATTTTAGCACCACTCTTGGGCCTGAAAGGAACAGTGTATGTTTGTGGAAAAACAGCCTTTCCTTGGCTGCCTCGTCATTGGACAGGTAGATGTACCTTCAGCTACCTGTTACTAGGGTTACATTACAGACCCTTGGCGGCAGGGAACTCAAAGCCAGGAACTAGGAAAGTATTAACAAGCATTGGGAATAACAAGAGAGGGAGGAGGGGTATTTTTGACGAGGAGGACACTGCCTGGCAGGAGTGTGTAGATTTTCCAAAGGGTATGGCAATGCCTGCAGGAATAATGATGAACTCCCGAGATATTAGGCATCTGGCTAGATTAGTAGAAAGAGAGCTCAATGTCACTAGTGACATCCTCGCCAACATCACTGCCAAGATGCAAGGAATACGGATAGTAGCATTACAAAATTGCCTGGTATTGGACACAATGTTAGCAGAAGCAGGAAGAGCTTGTATAATTATCGGGACATCACGCTGCATGTTGCCACCGGACTACAGCCCCGATATTTTTAAGGGCATTGATGAGATGCATAAAATGGCAGCTCAAATACATTACGCCATTGGAGACGGGACTGAATCATGGTTTTGGGACTTGATCAGGTCTTGGGGTTGGAAACTCCTTGTTCCTATTTTGGTTTATTGGGGGAGCAATAGCAGACTGCTGCTGCTGCATACAGTGTTTCCCTTTATGCATTTCCATTGTAGGCGATTGTTGTAAAAACGCGATGAACACCCTGAGACCTAGACCCACCAATGCGATGCTGACCAATGAAATAATATGCATGGAAAAGATAATGACGGAGCTGCATAAAACTGATGTTTTTGACAATGAGTATGAACTGGATTACACATCTCTCGAGATCAAGCAAGTCTGGCCCTGTTGAGATGATGTCTTCCTGATGCAAAAGGGTTGTTTGTTAATATAAAATTCATCTATAATGTGAACAGTGTATCAGTCTTGCTGAGGCAAACTTAGAGAAAATGATGTTATATTAACATTGCCTTCTATCAGGAATCCACTGATTCCTATGGCAGGGCCTGGGTATCCCAAGTTGGAGGATACTCAGAGCACCTGTCAAATTCAGCATGGAGCTGCCATCAGCCCATACCCCTGCTCTGTGGGCCACAGACAGGTGCCTAAAAACATAGACTAGGGGTAAAGGGTTGTACCCATACCCAGGGGTGCTATAATGGTATCTCAAGGGTCTCCAATTCACCACAACCAAAAAGAGGAAGATTTGCAGTGCCATGGGTCCAAACTGGACTCCTGTGCAGAGACCTCCACAGAACACACATAATAAGTGAATACAAGACAAGGACAAGGAGGCCCCGTCCCTCCAATGCATTTACAGCATCATATTTGCCCCCCCCCCCACCAGACTGAGATTATGGTGGTTTAATCTCCCACGAGATTGACATCTTCATCCAGACGGTCAACATACCTTCTGGAAAAGCCATCTGCATTATCATGACTCTTCCCCGGTTTTTGCTCAATAGTGAAGTCTAGCCCTTGCAGGCTAATGGACCACCTGAGCAGTTTAGGGTTTTCACCTTTCATCTGCATAAGCCGCTTTAAGGGCTTATGGTCGGTTTGGACCTTGAAGGTAGAGCCCGTAAGATAGGGCCTAAAACGCCTAAGGCTCCAAACTATACTGAAACATTCCTTTTCAACAGAAGCCCACCTAAGTTCTCTAACTTTGAGTTGCATACTGATGAAGATGATATGATGTTCCCTCCCTTTGTCATCTCACTGGGACATGACAGCTCCAATTCCAGTGTTACAGGCATCAGTTTGAACAATAAAGGGTTTGCTGCAATCAGGAGCACAGACTTTCCTTCAAGCCAACAAAGGACCTCTGACAGTCTTCAGTCCAATTTAACTTCCTCAGTTGCCTGGGATTGAGTTGAGGGAGTCTCCCAGTCATGTACATCCTGTACCTTACTGGGGAGAGGTTTGCTTCAACTCCCTCCTACCTCATACCCAGGTAAGTGGCATTCCCCTGAGCTATCTGGCACTTGGTGGCCTTGACAGTGAGGGTAGCCCCTCAAATGTCCTGCAACATCCGATCCAAATGAGTCATATATTCTCCCCAGGTGGAACTGTAGACAACAGCGTCATCTAGATAGGCCACACAAAAGGCCTTCAGCCCACTGAGCGCATGATTGACCAACCTTTGGAAGGTGGCAGGTACATTCTTCAACCCAAAAGGCATGACTCTAAACTGGTGGAGCCCCTCAGGTGTTGAGAACACAGTCTTTTCCTTAGCCTGTGTCAATTTCGTACCTGCACCACAGGGTGAGGCCTGGTGGCAGTGAGAACAGAGGGGCATACTGCCCAAGCAAAGCTCGTTAGGCCCTCTGCTGCTGTGGTGTCAGATCTGGAGAGGGAACTACTCCCTCCACTGAGCCATCCTGAGGGTTGCTATGCAGCAAATCAGGAAGGGGCTCACTCTCATCCTCTTCTTGCTCTGAAGATAGCAGAAGACATGAGACTTCCTCTCACCTGTGTAAAGGCTTGAGCCTGTTAACGTGGAATACCTTAGGGGCTACCGCAGGGACTCCCATGTCAACCAAATAGTTGACTTTGCCCATCATGGAGATTATCCTGAAGGGTCCAGTCCACTTATCTGCCAAAGCTCGAGGCTTGGTAGGCTCCATCACAAGGATCTCCTGTCCTGGAGTCCAATCCACTTGCGAGGCCTTAAGGTCATGCCAGTACTAGGAAGGCAACCCCACCATTCGCCCTCATTGTCCACCACCCCCATGCCAAGAACCCCATGCCTCACCACAAAGACTACCAAAGTTCCTACTAAAACTAAATTAGCAACAACCTCACCACCCAAATCCAATGTGCACTCATCAATGCACGCTCCATGCCAGCCCATGCCACAGATATTCATGACCTCATCACGGACCTGGATTTAGACGCTCTAGCCATCACAGAAACCTGGCTACATGAAGCCTCTGGACCAACCATCTGTCAAACCTTACTACCAGGCTACATAATTTTCTGCCAAGATAGAACTTCCAAAGAAGAAAGGGGTTGCCCTAATTATCAAGGAAACCCTCAACGCTAGACAAATAAAAGCGGCTACTGAAAACAATTTTGACGCCCTCCCAGTGCTTTATCCAACTAGTTAACAACCCGATTCACATCAAAGGTCGCATATTGTACTGGATAGCTGATCACAATTGTGCTGCTGACATCAGTTTCAACACTCCACGCCCCTGGACCGATCATCATCTATTGTACTTCCTCATACCTTCTATAATTAGAGGTAAACATAGCCCATCTGTGCCCGCTGCTATGGCCAGGTAAAAAAACTACTCACCAAAGACAGAATTCTCCCCCTCCTTGAAGCCTCAGCTCTAGCACATCCACTCTCCAAAAACCTGATAGAACTACTAGAGCTCTATAACGTCACTCTTAAAGAAGCAGTAGACGCTGTGGCCCCACTGGAGAAAAAAAGAGCCAAGCATATCAAACATGCTAACTCATGGTTCACCCAAGAACTTCTGGACATAAGAGCCCCCAAACGGGCAGCACTGACCGAATGGCAATCATGTCCCTCCGCTTCCCAACAAGATACCTACCTGACAGTTGCCAAACAATACAAGAAGGCTATCTCCACAGCCAAAGCATCTGCATATAACCTTAGAATTGAGAAAGCTAATTCCTAGTCCAAAGAGTTGTTTGCTATCTTTAATGAACTGGCTGTTCCCCTCACCACAACTCAACAAACTGTGAAAGACAAAACATGGTGTAATAACATTCAACATGCCATGCTAGACAAAATCAAAGCAATTAAGGAAAAAATTAAGACTCAATTCAACAACCTGCCTAAGGTTACACCCCCCTCCCCCACTCAAAGCCCACAGCCACTGGCCCAGCCTCAAATGGCTCATATAGCACAAAAAATAACCCTTTGCCTGTAAGGAAGTAACCATACCAGAAGTCCTCCTGATTATGGAGCATATCAAACCATTGCTCTGTAAGGGTGATATTAGCCCAGCCTAGTTAAAGAATGTGCAGTAGCACTTGCTCCTTTCATCACAGCCTTTATTAATGCCTCCTTCGCTTCGGGTATCGTCTCAGCTTACCTCAAGGAAGCCTGGGTTCGGCCGCTGCTGAAGAAAGCTACCCTTGATCCAGACTCTCCCTATAGCTATAGACCAATCACTACCGTTCCATTCATGTTGAAAATTCTGGACAAGGTTGCGTATTTGCAAATCCAGTCCTACCTAGAAGTGCACAATATCCTTTGGAAAAGGCAATCTGGCTTTCGTCCTCGTCACAGCACAGAATCAGTTCTGCTAGACCTTAAGAATCAGCTACTTGAGACCATGGACAAGGGCAAGTCCTCGTTTCTCTTACTCCTCGATCTCTCAGCTGCCTTTGACCTGGTCGACCACAAGATCTTGTGCAAACACCTTATGGATGCAACTCACTTTTCCCAAGAAGCCACTACCTGGATAACGTCCTTCCTGGAGGGTCGAGCCACGAGGGTCTTCTCTGACCAGGCATCAGCCACTCCATCCCCCATTGGTTGAAAAGTCCCACAGGGGTCTTGCACATCCCCTACTCTCTATAATCTCTTCACTCTACGCCTGTTTAATGACTTATAAGAGTTTGGCATTTACCAACTATTCTGACGATACACAAATTCTGCTCCCACTAACTGGTGACTATGAGCAAGATCTCAACACTATCCAGAGACATATGCACTCATCCAGGCTTGGATGGCAGCTAATGGCCTGTGTCTAAACGGGGAAAAAAATCAGAAATCCTATTGGTAGGGCCAAAGCCTTTAGCATTGAGAATACGGTAATCACAGTCTCTGCTGCAGTAAAAACCCTGGGTGTATACCTTGATTCCACATTGTCGATGAATAGACAAGTCAGCGCCATTCCATCTTCAGCAGCTCTCACGACAAAAATGATTAATGCAGTTAAACCTCATCTATCGCCAAAAAATTGCCTCAACATTGCCAGACCAATTATTAGAGAGAAATTGGATTACTGTAATGTCCTTCTCCTAGGTACATAATACAACAACCTTAACAAATTGCAAGTCATGCAAAACAATGCTCTCAGAGCTGCTCTAAATATCCCTAGGAGAGAGCATATCTCTCAGGCTAGACAAGAGGCCATATGGCTCCCGATCAAAGAGCGCATACTGTTCAAGGCTCTCACCATCACACACAGATGCCTTTCTCAGTCTGCCCCTCTTATCTAGTGGAACACATACATCAGATGCCTTTGCACAGACCAAAACAAGACTAATACTCACACCAACTCTCAGTCCCTGCTTTCAAGAGAGCCAAAGCTGGCGGTACTAGCTTCCATGTGTTACCACCAAAATCCTGGAATGCCCTACCACCCAAACTCAGAACGGAAAACTCTCTGATGGCATTCAGAAAGGCTCTAGAAACTAAGTTATTCAACTGGACTGTACCTGAATGTGTTCCCCTGTAACCATGGAACATTCCCATTTCAGTATTGTTGTTAACTTCCATAACGCTTTCTTATGAATTTGTTTTTAAGCTGTATCTAAGTCAATATCCTGTAACAGCGCCATAATGCTTCAGTGCCACTGTGCGCTTTATAGATTAAAATAAATAAAAAAAAATAAAAAATAGGTGTTTTATTTTTGGCTTGCTCTAAGATTCGCTGATGCCTGGTCCATCATTTGTGCCATCCTCCTTCTGAGGCCTAACACATAGTCCCCCGCTTGCTTGGCAGGACCTGGAGGTGTGGCTTCCAAACCTTCTCTGATTAAGGCAAGGCCCCCCCCTCACAGGATGTCCAAACAGAAGCTCAAAAGTGCTGAAATGAACACCCTCTTGAGGCATTTCACTATAGGCAAACAGCAGACATGGTAGGAGGAGATCCAATTTCCTGTGGGAGACCCACTTGTCTACCAGTTTGGCCAGCTTATACAGCTCTAAAATGTTCTGTCCAGCAATGCACTGATGCAGCTCTGGTGAACAGGCTTCAGAAAAGTGCTAAAAAAACAAAAGGTGGGACAATTCAACAAAGGTTTTCACCTTGTATCCATAAATCCACCCCATCATTTTCATATGTTCAGAACTCACCCAGTCAACCCAAGACACAATGAGCCTCATTACAATACTGGTGGTAGCCGTGCCGTAAAACCGCAGGAAACAGCAGGAAGAGAAGGGGCCCCTTCACAGAGCTTTCATGCGCTCATACTGACCCATTTCTTCCACACGCAGTTTCAGAATACAATCATAACCAGTCTGAGGCACTCTACTTACCAAACACTGAACCCAATCTCTTTCAATAAAATCATGGATTCCTCAAGTCATTTCAAGTGCTTCTATCCATTGGAGGATATCAGAACCCTCCACATACCCACCAACCAAATCCTACATACACTTGGTGTTCCAAGGTATTCCCTGAAGAAACAATGCTGGGTTTCGGAATAGAGGTCACTGTGGGATGTATCAACCCACGCATCCAAGCACTGCAACATCACTGTGCATTGCTGGCAGCAGAAACATCATAATGGCCACTGGAAAGCATGCTGCTCGCCAGAAATCACCAGAAAATGTGCAGTGAAAACCTGAAAAATAGGCCACCATCCCCTTTTGCCTATCTTAGTGAGCACAGGAGATCAATGCCAAAAACCACCATTGGGCTACCCACAAAGTAGCCTGAAACCTCTTGGAAATAGCAATGCTGATTGAAAAAGAAACACAGAGCTGTTTGAAATCTGTTTTCTTGATTGTCAAAAATTGCTAAAATCCTGGCTCACAAATCACCTAATAGATCCAACCTCTTTGTTGGGTGTTCCACCTCATTTACTGCAAGAATCCACATCAATACAATGTCGGCAAGAATCATATGTTCTCAGAACAAAATCCTATTTTAAAGATACTTGATGGAAAGACAGCTGTCAAAATGGGTGTAGTACCGTTACTCGCCTCTGTCAGGTGCTGGCGATTTATAATTCTGACAGGAGAACTGGTGTTTCAGAAGTTAAATATGCCAAAGAAGAGAATTCCATCAAAATGCCATATAGAGTGCCACACATTGATTTAATGTGGAAAAAGACTGGATTTAAAGATATGTTGCTTATTTTAAATGTATAAATGTATTTTTTTACAAGGAACTATGTTGCAATTGATCAGAAAGTAACCTGATGCAGTTAAAACTCCAAAAGGCTTGCTTCCCCTGAGAACCCTTCACACCCTGGGCCTTCCCACCAAAAGGGAGGATGTCGCATGGACATGTTAATCAGATGGGGAGGGGATTTTCTCTGCTGGCAGGAGAAAGAGACAGTAGAGTCTTTCAACTGAATAGAACATGCTAAATTCGGGTGTAATTAACAACAACTGCTCTGGCAGGGAGACAGGACATGTGACCTCTAAGTCAGCCCAGACGCTGGAGGCGGAGACAAACCATTGGGTGAATTGAATTGAAAGCAAATATATGTTTGAGGTTCTTAAAATGAAAAATTCCCTCATGATTAAAGACTAAGCTGGACGCTGTGTGATGTTCTGAGACCAAACCCCGGAAATTTATTAATATTGCGGCTGCAGTGTTTTTGCTATGAACATAAGAAATACAGAGATATGCTCAGATGGAGTGTGTATGCCTGTGTAAATTTTGGTGCAGAACCAATATTGGGAAACCCACCAAAAGAGCGAATAAGTGGTCATTTCTGAACCCAAGCTCATAGGAACATGGGACTTGAACAGGGACGTGCCTTAATTAATCTGTGATGTGTATATGTATTATGAACAAGTGGTGCTTCATGGAAATATGTTTTTGGGAAAAATAGATTTTCTATGTAAAAGCAAAGGGGAGGGATTTCAGTTGAGCCATGAAAACAGCATCACTCTGACACATATGACACACTGCTCCTGTCTCAAATCAGGGGACAGGAAATTCGCTGACCTATCAGGATCCTTAGAGGGTTGGGCATAGAGAGTCATCCTCCCCACCCACTTTGGAAACACATAAATAGGGACTGCTGAGACCCAGAGAGACACACTTTTTTCCACTCATCATCCGATTTCTTGGCCAAACACCCTGCAGGACTCCAGACTCCAGATATATCCAGACTCCAGAATCCAGATAGATCCAGACTCCAGAACCAAACTCTAGAACCCAAACTCTAGAACCTTGTAGCAGAGAGGCCTAACCCACAAGCTGAACCCTTTTCCGCAGGCTTCAGAATCTTTTTGCAAACCTTATTCTAACCCCTAAACTTCCACGGGGCCTAACCAAACCATTCAACAGCCTGGCTGCGCTGTATGCTTCTAGCTAAGAACCATGTCCTAGAACCAAGATCCAGACCCAGAGAGAGTAGTGCGGTAACCCAGAACCCGTCCGATCCAGTCCGAGAGACCGAGCAGACCAGAGGCCGTGCTGTGAGCAGAACCCAGTGCCTGAGACCTGTCCGGTGGCGAGAGCACCCAGCCAAAAACTTGACCAGATCTTTGACAAGGCCCACTCCCTTCTAAAGCCTAGGGGTGAGTATCTAGTCTAGAACTGTACATAGCCAAACTCTTAGTTTAAACTAATTCTATTCCATCCATTTCAACCTGTCCAGAACTGCATTACAGAACCTCTTTTGTCTATCCTAAATTCTTCTCTCCTCCACATAAGTCTGTGATAATTGTAGCAATAATCATCTCTGTGCTAATATTTTATGAAGAGAGACAGGTGTTTTGACGGACAGAGATCAGAGAGGTGGCGCCGCAGTTCTGGGGGCTGCCCGTTGAATGTCCTGCTTCTTCATAGCTCCTTAGTTTAAGCCTATCCTTGTTGGTGAATCTTTAAAGCGCGATCTGTCATTTCTGAATTTCTTGATTCTATTAATGAAAAAATGTCCTTCTCAAACACATCCGTAACATTTGAAGCGTACGTCCTAGAACCGGAATTTAACTGTCATTTTGAAGCTAAGATCCTAAGCTTTCCACTGCGCATGCGGAGAAATTGCTGCGAATTGCCATTTAGCTCCATTTCAACACATGCCAAAATAGCGGTCTCTTGTTTGCAAGTGCTGAATTCGTTTTCAATCTGATAATCATTCATGAATCATTGCTAGTGTTGACCTGAACTCATCCAAAGTAATCTCATTAATCCTGAATCTCCTTTAGTGAATTAAAATCATTTTAGCATATTTTCCCATCCATTGCAATCACATTCAAAAGCATTTTTGACCTGTGTTTTAAAATCATACCTGTTTTCTCTAAGCTTGCCGGGGGATCTGGGATTGAATTGCATTGTTGATTAATATTCCTGAAACCTGTGTGCCCTCATTTCCATCTCTTCATATTGCATACTGGGGGGAGCGAGTAGTCACAGGGGAAAAAGTGATTATCTTGTCTTTTGATTGAAACCATCAAGTTTATTTCTGTGTTGCATTTTTCCCATTATTGCATTTCCTTGAATCCATATAAAGTATTCTCTGATACAGTATCCTTCTTATTCCTACTCCTAAGTGATTAAAGATATTGTTAATTTTGTAATATTACCCATTGTTGATTACCGTCCATATTCATAAGTGTGCTATTCAGATATTATTTTGTTCATAAAAGTGTGATATATATATTGTTTAATTCTTCAAATAAACCTTTTAATTTGCAAAACAAACCTACTTCTTGGCTCAGTGAGGTCAGGGGGATTCAAACAGAGGGGCGTTATATAAGGGTTCATCATCCAGATTTAAAGAACTTTGACATAAAAATATATAAATAAGGGCTTCCATTGGGCATCCCAGACTAGGCACTGACTTAGTTGGAGTGCTGGATTGAAGTCACTTACATCACAGGAGATGTGGCAAACAGATTCAGTAATAACCACAGGGGTAGGGTCCTCAGTGGTTCCATCCCTCTCTTTATCAAGAGCATCACAATCAGTCTTGTAGTCCCCCAGGGCAGCTATCAGCTCAGCCCTAGACTTATCTTCAAAGTCTAACTCCTTGGCTTCACAAGCACTCTGGAGAGCCTCTAAGCTCATCCGGGTCAATTTGCCATTTGTAAAAGATTCCATAGCTTGTAACGTAGTTATCCTAATATACACAACTAAACCTCAAATCAATAAAGTGTGGATATTTTGTAGGTGGCAAGGTTACACACTGATTCTTAAAACCATTAGCATTCCACTCCTGCCACCAGTGTAAAGACTGGAGGGGGGTATCTGTACTTCTGTCCTCTATATGGCAGACTAGAAGCACAGTGCACACCAGCCAAGATTCTCTATATGGTAGAATGGACAAGTTTAAGCTCTCAGGAGGTGATGCGGGCTGGTTCTTAAGTACAGTGTACTCCCCAAGCCCCTTACAAAGGAATGTCCACACACTATGTTATGTGCTAACACAGTTCATTATTTAAATAAGGTTCCAGATATATACATCAATTAATAACACACTTTGTACTCTGGCAACTGTAATATGGCAAATATATACAATGTCTATGTGGTAGCACACTTAGCTATTGACTCCTTTAAAATGCATCAACTGCTGGCAATTAGGATGGCATACAAGTCATACAGCAATGGGTAATAGCATAGAGCATGGGAAGGAAGGCAAGTCAAGTAAAACAATGGCAGAATCTTTTCCACCTACCAAGGCACAATTCTGAGTGAGGATCCCCCCACCTGGGTAACCTGTAATAAAGAGTATTAACAAGTCCAGTCCATTAATGTTTAAACAGTTTTGTTTCCTGGTTAAAATTTTGAACTACCCCAATGTACCTGAGTTAAAAGAGTTTCTTTGATGGTTCATCGATGGATCCCTCAAGAGTGTACTCCCTTTAAAGCAGGAGCCACAGGGCGTCGAGATTTCTCAAAGAAAAGTGAACACTTGCGTCGAGACTGCAGTTTTTGACCTTCTCAGTGCTCTTCGACGATCGATCATGGAAGTCCTGTGAAGATGACGCATGAGGACCACCTCGATGTAAAGAGTTTGGTGCCGCAAAGAAGACTTTGTAATGAACTTAAGCACAGCAGCAGACGTCAGGATAGCTTCTGCGATCACGACTGAACCACGGACTGGACTTCGGATCTTTACTCGTTGGTTTCTTCGTGGACTTCGGGTGGTGGGAAAGCCACCGGCGGACTTTCCTCAGTGGTCGACGGCCTCAACTTTCTCCGGCGGGACAAAGCGGTCGGCAGTGATGGCAAGGGAGCCCTTTGTTCAAATGTTCTTAGCAAAGTGGAGCGTTGGTGCTCTGGTCGTCGAGCAGCACAGCGTGAAGCTGTCCCCGCTTCTGGGCAACACCACTCAACTGGCTTCCAGCGGTTAAGGAAATTCTCCGAACCCCAGTCGACGGCAATGGACTTCAATGGCCTCGATATCGGGGTGCTTTACTTCAAGATTCTCGGTGAACTCCTTCTCTAGTCGCCAGCCTTTCAGGACTGGCTTCCGTGGTACCTCGATGAAGATCACCTTTTCCACAATATTCCCTCTTAGCTCAGGAAGATGTCTCCTAGCCAGGTCCTCTCTCGGACCAGTCCTCGAAGACTTGAAAGCGTTTAGGTTTTGTCAAAGGAAAGCAAAATCAATTCTTCTTCTTCCAGCTGGGCTTCGAGAATAAGCAGCTTCAAGTTTCAACTTCAGCTTCTGAGCAAATTGGGAAGTGAGAGGTCCCCAGATATAACATCAGTCCCTCATTCACTTTGCTGAGCCAAGCTCAGTCAGCCAATGAGACAGAAGGGCATTCATGCAGGCAGGCAGCCAATCAGACTCACAGGCATTCAGGCTATTCACTTCCACCCAGACACCCATAACAAGGAATGTGGATTGGGGCAAGTACCCAGCCTTTCAGCACACCACACTGTATTCATGTCAGTTTGAGGCAGGGCTGTCTCATTCATTGTGTCATACCCACAAAACCCAGACACCCATAACAGAGAATGCATATCGGTCACAAGCTCTATTCACACAAGTCCCACCCCAAGGGTGCACTCACAACATACAGTCACTGGGAATGCTCCAGCCAGTCTGGCCTGGACTTCCCCACAATACCATATGTGGTTCTCCCACCCAACAGCCAGTCATGGAAAGGGACAGAGTCAGGGTTTCCCAGGACTTTGGGAAAACAAGATAACAGGCAATAGAAACCAAGAGGCCATAGGGGCCATCTTGCCTTCTATCAGGAATCCAATGATTCCTATGGCAGGTCCTGGGTATACCAACATGGAGGATATTCAGAGCACCTGCCAAATTCAGCATGGACCTGCCACCAGTCCATACCCTTCTCAGTGGGCCACACACAGGTGCCCAAAAACATACACTAGGGGTACAGGGTTGTACTCCTACCCATGGGTGCCATACGGGTATCCCAGTGGTCTCTGTTCACCACAACTAAAAAGAGGAAGAGTTGCACTGCCTGGAGTCCCATCTCGACTACTGTGCAGAAGACTCCACAGAACACACATGATAAGTGAATATAAGACAGGGACATGGAGGCCCTGTCCCTCCAATGCATTTCCAGCATCACACTATCAACAACACAACTAAACCAGAATTTGAGCTTGGTGTAGGCTTATTGAGTCCAATTGCTATGGAGGTTAGGAATGCTGGATTTTCCGTCTCATGCCACTGCACCAGCACCATCTTTCACACTATACTACTAGCTACCAAGGGAAAACATTTAAAGTTATCCCTTGTGTATGTGGTATAGGAGTTGCAAATTCATGGATATATAGTTCAAGGTGGGAAATTCATCTTCTTCAGTTCTTTAGACATGCATTTTGAACCTCACCAAAGAATTTGAAGTCACATCTGTTACCTGTCTCACTCTAATGATTACAATGTGGCAGTGCTGTCCTTGGCACCTATGTGCATTTTCTGATTTTCAACTATTGAAAATAAACTGTTACAATTGAAAAAATAATATAACAGAATGTTGCATTTTAAAAATAAATCTACTTTGTAATGTTTTGCAAAAATAGTACAACCGTAATATTTGTCTATTCTCATTTATTGATATAATATAAATAAATACTATGTATGCAAATACATCAGGAGAATTTCATTAAAATATACATTTAATAACAGAAATAGATTTACATTTACAAAATGAAAAAATAAAAACATACAAATGTATTTATTTTCCAAAAATATATGCAGTAAAAAATAAAATTCAATAAAGGTTGTATATCATTACAGTTCATAAAAAGAAAACAAATGATTGAAACTTGCTTAGGGTGAAATTGTAAAGACCACGCCGGTTCATATGAATTTTGAAGTCAACTTTCCAACACGAGGACGTGCCACATAAGGAATGTTCTGTGGCATAGACTGGGAACATATTCTATTGTCAGTCTGTTCGTTTGCATAGCGAGCACAGTCAAGGTCAGATCTGTCACAAAGTCACATTCCATCTGCTCTAACATTGGCTTGGCCACCCATTATTTTTTTCTTTTTGTAAAAGCCATGACATAACAAAGCATACCGAAAATACTCCTGTTATAGCTTATTCGCTACCAATGTTCTCATTGTGAGAAAGTACAGCCAGCCTTGTTCTGGACTCCATACCATCTATGCTGAAATGCAAACTTTTAGGCCTTTACTTTAGACCCATATTATAGAAAACTACTAAATCACCAGTGTGGCAAAATTCTGTTAGGCCCTTTAAACCTCTGGTAAGTGTTTTGTTGCACACAATCTTTTATAGGGCTGTGGGACGAGGGGAGCCTTGCACCAACCACTTTTTCTTACCATCGTGCTCTTCACTGAAAGGTCCATGTACACACTCATGAAAATGTTCATTATCCTCCCATAAGTGCACGTTTGAACTATGATGGAGCATTGAACACCACTTTTCAATAAGAAACTGGATGGAACACTCACAACTTTTTGAACTCAACCAAATATGGTCACTGATATACTGTGACCTTTTTAAAATGTCTTTGGAACCCATTATTTAGCAGTAGCCACAATTCTGTGGGATCTTGATTGCGAAACGTGCCATACATCAAATTGATAATTTATATGTGGGAACAGCTCTCACATGACCTTTGCTATTCCAAAGTACCGGTCAGTGGCTATCAATTCTATTTGGATTCCCCTTGATTGCAGAAGTTGAATGGTTTTAATGAAACCATATTTCTCCATGGCAACAGAGGATGTACTTTCTGACACTTGCACCATGGCTAAACTCACTATTGTGTGGGTGCCCATGGCCTGGAAGCGGTAAGTGCAGTATTTGGCCAGAAAATCTAGGACAGCCGCACTGTCCATCACCAGCAAACCCGACCCTTTTGCCTGCAAAAGCATTGTCTATGGATATCTGTTCGAGATTCCAAGCCTGACTAATAACGCAGAACATGAAATGTCTCTGATATTTACAAATGTACAGAAACTTGATATCTTACTAAACCTTGAACCACTGAACAACAGAGCACAAGAACAAAGTAAGTTTTCAGCAGGTACTTTTCCAAGAATGGGTTGCACGGACCACTTAAATGTGTTATGGTCATGGACAAAGCTACCCTTGGTTTTCAGGTTAGTGCCTTGGTATTGCTACAAAACATCAAACACAAAGGCACATTTTGATATAATATATGGCATTTATAGTGCACCTATACGCAAGTGTTTCGAGGTGCGACGAGGCAAGCGAGGGGCAACAGAGGGAAGACAGAGACAACGATCTTACTAGGCCAGGTGACATTGAGATTGTGCAAGTGCAGGGGAAGGGGGAAGAGGAAAAGTGCGGGGGCAAGTGCGAGGGGGAAGTGCAGTACATGGGATCGACAGTAAAGAAAATAGATAGAATAAATAAAAGCAATAAGCAAAAAGTGCAGCCAGCTGGTGGCAAGTGCAAGGGTAGGTGCAGACATCACCTAACAATTCAAATTTAGATGGGAGTATTAATTAAGGTGGGGGATGTGGTGGGATTGCGGGAGCGGGTACTCCCCGCAGTTATTTTTGTTGTTATGTGTTAAAATACAGAAAATAGATTTCAATGTTTTGGGACTAAAAGTATTTTTTCATTGTTTTGGAGTTAGGCCTTATGTCATTCACACCAATTGTATTAAAGAACTTGCAGAACTGTATATCACAATGAGTAACAACACTAATAACAGACTGCTAAGGGCTATGTACCAAGAATCACTTAAGGAATCCACGACTTGCCAATTAAAAAAAAGCATGGAAGCGTTCCTTGGGGAGATATGCGGGATACAGAGAGAGGGGAATGACAATACTAAAAAGAAACGCGCCCTTGTTAGGCGTGTTGAGCTGTGGGACTGGCTTGAGAGCTATGCCCATTTAAATAGCTTAAAAAAGTATAAAGCTGGGTCTCATTTGCTATATAAGTTTAAGAAGCCTCAGTTGTATTTGAACCTCTCTCCCTCTCCCAGACTCAGACGTTTTATCCTGCTTTTGAGATTGGATCACCTGCCTGTATTGTCAGTTTCTGGGACTATAAGTCACACACCATAGGCCGATTGATGCTGTTGTATATGTAAAAACAGGGATATTATTGAAACTGATAAGCATCTATTATCCGAATGCCCCAATTTGATCGAGGTGTATCTTAAATCCTATGGTAGATATGTACACAACCCAGATACAATAAAAGATTTGGCATTTTGGCAACAGTGCATTAATACAAGGAATATGAAAGTGTATATTTCAATGTATAATGTCTGGCAAAAAATAGAGAGGATTATGGGAATCACCATATAGAATTAGAATCATGTGTCCATTTTCTAAGTCATGGAGAGGCAAGGAGTCTGTAAAAACTTGGAGAATTATGAATACATTTTCTCCTTTAGTGCTGAATTAATCAGAGTGATATGTAAACACACTGAAGAGTGATTAAGATGAGATCATTGTATGTATATATAATATTTACTGATTATCCTGTGTGATTGATTAGTTGATTTATTGTTTAAATATTGTAAACCTATGTATTTTATTATGGTATTTTATATTTTATAATATTCAATTTTGTTATTATTTCTGATGAAACGTATAATTGAATTTGTTTTATATTCATGTAATGTGAAAAGTTTACCTGTAAACTAAAACACATTACATACATATTAATATTGTTTTCACGTAGATGTGGTGCCGTTGACTGCTCGAGTAAACTTCACCATTAGCTCTCCACAAATCCTCCTATGTATCCTATAGTCGCATTTAATCATTTGTATAATCTGTAGAAGGCAGCTGCCAAAAATAAATATTTTGGTTCACTTAATAGGTAATCATCCTGCAACACAGTGGTTTGAGATTCTATGGTGGTGGATAAATCCGCCACACTAGAAATGGTGATGTCAGGGTCATGCACATAGTCGTTGATCAATTACAAAGATGCCTCAATGATTTCGATCAGTGATATTTTGGGATTTTCAGAATGTTTTGGTGAAACAGGAAACATAATATCTTTCTTTGATTGAAATTGTTTTGAAAGCATGGATTGTGTGAGCAATCGGCAAGTAATGATAACGCATCTTCTATGTTGTCTGTCAGTTCTGGTGGACATTGTGTCACTGTCCAGCTAAAGCCACCTTAAGTACATGACATCACAGATCACCTCACTGACGACATCACTAATTACATGTTGTATAAGAACACTGATGACATTACAAATCTCATCACTGATGCCATCACTGAAGACAACACTAATGACATTGTATATAACTGATTACATCAATAATGGAATTAGACATAACATCATTTATAAGTTAGCTCATGAAAACTTTGAGCAACCTAATAACAATTTAGGCAAAACAAGGGGGGGTCTGGGAATCTCTCTACCAGCTTATAACTGTGTTTGCGGACTTTATGGCTTCTTACGACCATATCCCATCTATCCTCATCACACTCACCTCCCCACAGATTGTTTGATAAATTTGGCAAGTGCAACGTTGTATTTTTTAATATGTTTTTTACCGTGATGTTCGCAGACACCGGTGGCTGTCAGCAAATCCAAAATGGCGGGCATTTCCAAAAATCGGACGCGCCTCCGCTTTTCACCATCCAATCAGTGGACATGTCCCATGTCACCGGACTTCACGTCGCCCTCTAGGTCAATCAAGTGCCCATCCGCGGACCGAACAGGGAAGTGAGTCTGCAGTCCGAACCCAGATATCACAAATTTCTTTGGACCTACTTTTGGGCCATTTTAAAATAAAATGCTGGATGGATTTACATCGAATTTACAAAAACACACTTTTTGGACCAAGTTGCCGATCCTGCCGCAAATTTGGTGACAATTCGTCCAGCGACAATTTTGGGACCCCCCCACAACTTTGCCCCCCCAAATCCGTCCAGTAGTTTTTAAAAAAAATGACAAAAATGTAAGTGAAAAAAATTAGTGATATCTGTGTTTGCTTCGCAGACATACTTCCCTGTGCGCTCGGCGGACAGGATGGTGATTGGGCAAGCAGCTTGCGTGATGTCCGCGGACATCTGACGTGCTCTCTCATTGGATGCGGTGAAAGTGTGCAGTGCGTCTGGCTTCAGAGACGCCCGCCATCTTTGTTCCTCACCGCCTGCACAGTAAGTATTGTGTCTGTCTCCTGTTCCTCCCACCCACGCTCATGCCCCGTGTGTCTTTCTCCCCCCAGCCCCTCTCATGCCCCGTGTGTCGCTCTCCCTCCCCTCCACCCCCGCTCATGCCCCGTGTCTCTCTCCCCTTCCCCCCACCCCCCGCTCATGCCCCGTGTGCCTCTCTCCCTCCCACCCACCCCCCGCTCATGCCCCGTGTCTCTCTGCCTCCCCCCACCCCCCGCTCATGCCCCGTGTGTCTCTCTCCCCTTCCCCCCACCCCCCGCTCATGCCACGTGTCTCTCTCCCCTTCCCCCGCTCATGCCCTGTGTGTCTCTCTCCCTTTCCCCCACCCTCCGCTCATGCCCCGTGTGTCTCTCTCCCTCCCCCCACCCCCGCTCATGCCCCGTGTGTCTCTCTCCCTCCCTCCCACCCCCCGCTCATGCCCCCTGTGTCTCTCTCCCCTTCCCCCACCCCCACTCATGCCCCGTGTGTCTCTCTCCCTCCCCCCACCCCCACTCATGCCCCGTGTGTCTATCTCCCTCCCCCCCACCCCCGCTCATACCCCGTGTCTCTCTCCCTCCCCCCACCCCCGCTCATGCCCGGTGTGTCTCTCTCCCTCCCCCCACCCTCCGCTCATGCCCTGTGTGTCTCTCTCCCCTTCGCCCCACCCCCAGCTCATGCCCCGTGTGTCTCTCTCCCTCCCCCCCACCCCCGCTCATGCCCGCTGTGTCTCTCTCCCTCCCCCCACCCTCCGCTCATGCCCTGTGTGTCTCTCTCCCCTCCCGCCCCACCCCCGCTCACGCCCCGTGTGTCTCTCTCCCCTTCCCCCACCCCCCGCTCATGCCCCGTGTGTCTCGCTCCCCCCACCCCCGCTCATGCCCCGTGTGTCTCTCTCCCTCCCCCCCACCCCCGCTCCTGCCCCGTGTGTCTCTCTCCCTCCCCCCACCCCCGCTCATGCCCCGTGTGTCTCTCTCCCCTTCCCCCCACCCCCCGTTCATGCCCCGTATGTCTCTCTCCCCTTCCCCCACCCCCGGTCATGCCCCATGTGTCTCTCTCCCTCCCCCCACCCCCGCTCATGCCCCGCGTCTCTCTCCCTCCCCCCACCCCCGCTCATGCCCCGTGTGTCTCTCCCCTTACCCCCACCCCCTGCTCATGCCCCATGTGTCTCTCTCCCCTTCCCCACACCCCCCGCTCATGCCCCGTGTCTCTCTCCTCTTCCCCCCCGCTCATGCCCCGTGTGTCTCTCTCCCTCCCCCAACCCCGCTCATGCCCCGTGTGTCTCTCCCCTTCCCCCCACCCCCCGCTCATGCCCCATGTGTCTCTCTCCCCTTCCCCCCACCCCCCGCTCATGCCCGTGTCTCTCTCCCCTTCCCCCCACCCCCCGCTCATGCCCCGTGTGTCTCTCTCCCTCACCCTACCCCCACTCATGCCCCGTGTGTCTCTCTCCCTCCCCCCCACCCCCGCTCATGCCCCGTGTTTCTCTCCCCCTCCTGCCCATCCTCCGCTCATGCCCCGTGTGTCTCTCTCCCCTTCCGCCCACCCCCGCTCATGCCCCGTGTGTCTCTCCACCTCCCACCCACCCCCCGCTCATGCCCTGTGTGTCTCTCCCCCTCCCGCCCACCCCCCGCTCATGCCCAGTGTGTCTCTCCCCCTCCCGCCCACCCCCCGCTCATGCCCGTGTGTCTCTCTGCCTTCCCCCCACCCCACTCATGCCCCGTGTCTCTACCCCTTCCCCCCACCCCCCGCTCATACCACGTGTGTCTCTCCTCCCCCCCACCCCATCTCATGCCCCGTGTGTCTCTCCCCCTCCCCCCCACCCCCCGCTCCTGCCCCGTGTGTCTCTCCCGCTCCCATGCCCTGTGTGTCTCTCCCCCTCCAGCCCACCCCCCGCTCATGCCCCGTGTGTCTCTCCCCTTCCCACCACCCCCCGCTCATGCCCCGTGTGTCCCTCTCCCTCCCCCCCAACCCCGCTCATATGCCCTGTGTGTCTTTCCCCCTTCCGCCCACCCCCCGCTCATGCCCCGTGTGTCTCTCTCCCCTTCCCCCCACCCCCCGCTCATGCCACGTGTCTCTCTCCCCTTCCCCCGCTCATGCCCTGTGTGTCTCTCTCCCTTTCCCCCACCCTCCGCTCATGCCCCGTGTGTCTCTCTCCCTCCCCCCCACCCCTGCTCATGCCCCGTGTGTCTCTCTCCCTCCCTCCCACCCCCCGCTCATGCCCCGTGTGTCTCTCTCCGCTTACCCCACCCCCACTCATGCCCCGTGTGTCTCTCTCCCTCCCCCCACCCCCGCTCATGCCCCGTGTGTCTCTCTCCCTCCCCCCCACCCCCGCTCTTACCCCGTGTCTCTCTCCCTCCCCCAACCCCCGCTCATGCCCTGTGTGTCTCTCTCCCCTTCCCCCACCCCTCCGCTCATGCCCCGTGTGTCTCTCTCCTCTTCCCCCCACCCCCCGCTCATGCCCCGTGTGTCTCTCTCCCTCCCTCCCACCCCCGCTCATGCCCGCTGTGTCTCTCTCCCTCCCCCCACCCTCCGCTCATGCCCCGTGTGTCTCTCTCCCCTCCCCCCCACCCCCGCTCATGCCCCGTGTGTCTCTCTCCCCTTCCCCCACCCCCCGCTCATGCCCCGTGTGTCTCTCTCCCTCCCCCCCACCCCCGCTCATGCCCCGTGTGTCTCTCTACCTCCCCCCCACCCCCGCTCCGGCCCCGTGTGTCTCTCTCCCTCCCCCCACCCCCCGCTCATGCCCCGTGTGGCTCTCTCCCTCCCCCCACCCCCGCTCATGCCCCATGTGTCTCTCTCCCCTTCCCCCCACCCCCTGTTCATGCCCCGTATGTCTCTCTCCCCTTCCCCCCACCCCCGGTCATGCCCCATGTGTCTCTCTCCCTCCCCCACCCCCGCTCATGCCCCGTGTGTCTCTCCCCTTACCCCCACCCCCTGCTCATGCCCCATGTGTCTCTCTCCCCTTCCCTCCACCCCCGCTCATGCCCCGTGTCTCTCTCCTCTTCCCCCCCGCTCATGCCCCGTGTGTCTCTCTCCCTCCCCCAACCCCGCTCATGCCCCGTGTGTCTCTCCCATTCCCCCCACCCCCCGCTCATGCCCCATGTGTCTCTCTCCCTCCCCCCCACCCCCGCTCATGCCCCGTGTGTCTCTCCCCCTCCTGCCCATCCTCTGCTCATGCCCCGTGTGTCTCTCTCCCCTTCCGCCCACCCCCGCTCATGCCCCGTGTGTCTCTCCACCTCCCACCCACCCCCCGCTCATGCCCTGTGTGTCTCTCCTCCTCCCGCCCACCCCCCGCTCATGCCCAGTGTGTCTCTGTGTCTCTCCCCCTCCCGCCCACCCCCCGCTCATGCCCGTGTGTCTCTCTGCCTTCCCCCCACCCCACTCATGCCCCGTGTCTCTACCCCTTCCCCCCACCCCCCGCTCATGCCCCGTTTGTCTCTCCTCCCCCCACCCCATCTCATGCCCCGTGTGTCTCTCCCCCTCCCATGCCCCGTGTGTCTCTCTCCCTCCCCCAACCCCCCGCTCATGCCCCGTGTGTCTCTCTCCCCTTCCCCCCACCCCCCACTCATGCCCCGTGTCTCTACCCCTTCCCCCCACCCCCCGCTCATGCCCCGTGTGTCTCTCCTCCCCCCACCCCATCTCATGCCCCGTGTGTCTCTCCCCCTCCCATGCCCCGTGTGTCTCTCTCCCTCCCCCCACCCCCCGCTCATGCCCCGTGTGTCTTTACCCCTTCCCCGACCCCCCGCTCATGCCCCGTGTGTCTCTCCTCCCCTCACCCCATCTCATGCCCCGTGTGTCTCTCCCCCTCCCATGCCCCGTGTGTCTCTCTCCCCTTCCCCCCACCCCCCGCTCATGCCACGTGTCTCTCTCCCCTTCCCCCTCTCATGCCCTGTGTGTCTCTCTCCCTTTCCCCCACCCTCCGCTCATGCCCCGTGTGTCTCTCTCCCCTCCCACCCCCACTCATGCCCCGTGTGTCTCTCTCCCTCCCTCCCACCCCCCGCTCATGCCCCGTGTGTCTCTCTCCCCTTACCCCACCCCCACTCATGCCCCGTGTGTCTCTCTCCCTCCCCCCACCCCCGCTCATGCCCCGTGTGTCTCTCTCCTTCCCCCCCACCCCCGCTCTTACCCCGTGTCTCTCTCCCTCCCCCAACCCCCGCTCATGCCCTGTGTGTCTCTCTCCCCTTCCCCCACCCCCCGCTCATGCCCCGTGTGTCTCTCTACCTCCCCCCCACCCCCGCTCATACCCCGTGTGTCTCTCGCCCTCCCCCCCACCCCCGCTCATGCCCGGTGTGTCTCTCTCCCTCCCCCCACCCTCCGCTCATGCCACGTGTGTCTCTCTCTCCTTCCCCCCACCCCCCGCTCATGCCCCGTGTGTCTCTCTACGCTCATGCCCGCTGTGTCTCTCTCCCTCCCCCCACCCTCCGCTCATGCCCCGTGTGTCTCTCTCCCCTCCCCCCCACCCCCGCTCATGCCCCGTGTGTCTCTCTCCCCTTCCCCCACCCCCCGCTCATGCCCCGTGTGTCTCTCTCCCTCCCCCCACCCCCGCTCATGCCCCGTGTGTCTCTCTCCCTCCCCCCCACCCCCGCTCCTGCCCCATGTGTCTCTCTCCCTCCCCCCACCCCCCGCTCATGCCCCGTGTGTCTCTCTCCCTCCCCCCACCCCCGCTCATGCCCCGTGTGTCTCTCTCCCCTTCCCCCCACCGCCCGTTCATGCCCCGTATGTCTCTCTCCCCTTCCCCCCACCCCCGGTCATGCCCCATGTGTCTCTCTCCCTCCCCTCACCCCCGCTCATGCCCCGTGTCTTTCTCCCTCCCCCCACCCCCGCTCATGCCCCGTGTGTCTCTCCCCTTACCCCCACCCCCTGCTCATGCCCCATGTGTCTCTCTCCCCTTCCCCCCACCCCCGCTCATGCCCCGTGTCTCTCTCCTCTTCCCCCCCGCTCATGCCCCGTGTGTCTCTCTCCCTCCCCCAACCCCGCTCACGCCCCGTGTGTCTCTCCCCTTCCCCCCACCCCCCGCTCATGCCCCATGTGTCTCTCTCCCCTTCCCCCTACCCCCCGCTCATGCCCCGTGTCTCTCTCCCCTTCCCCCCACCCCCCGCTCATGCCCCGTGTGTCTCTCTCCCTCACCCTACCCCCACTCATGCCCCGTGTGTCTCTCTCCCTCCCCCCACCCCCGCTCATGCCCCGTGTGTCTCTCCCCCTCCTGCCCATCCTCTGCTCATGCCCCGTGTGTCTCTCTCCCCTTCCGCCCACCCCCGCTCATGCCCCGTGTGTCTCTCCACCTCCCACCCACCCCCCGCTCATGCCCTGTGTGTCTCTCCCCCTCCCCCCCACCCCCCGCTCATGCCCAGTGTGTCTCTCCCCCTCCCGCCCACCCCCCGCTCATGCCCGAGTGTCTCTCTGCCTTCCCCCACCCCACTCATGCCCCGTGTCTCTACCCCTTCCCCCCACCCCCCGCTCATGCCCCGTGTGTCTCTCCTCCCCCACCCCATCTCATGCCCCGTGTGTCTCTCCCCCTCCCATGCCCCGTGTGTCTCTCTCCCTCCCCCCACCCCCCGCTCATGCCCCGTGTGTCTCTCTCCCCTTCCCCCCACCCCCCGCTCATGCCCTGTGTGTCTCTCCCCCTCCAGCCCACCCCCCGCTCATGCCCCGTGTGTCTCTCCCCTTCCCCCCACCCCTGCTCATGCCCTGTGTGTCTCTCTCCCTCCCCCACCCCTGCTCATGCCCTGTGTGTCTCTCTCCCCTTCCCCCCACCCCCCGCTCATGCCCCTTGTCTGTCTTCTGTTCCCCTCGCTCATGCCCCGTGTCTGTCTCCTGTTCTCCCCACCCCCCGCTCATGCCCCGTATCTGTCTCCTGTTCCCCTCATGCCCCGTGTCTGTCTCCTGTTCTCCCCACCCCCCGCTCATGACCCGTGTCTGTGTCCTGTTCCCCCCACCCCCGCTCATGGCCCGTGTCTATCTCCTGTTGCCCCCCACCCCCCCGCTCATGCCCTGTGTCTGTCTCCTGTTCCCCCCACCCGCTCATGCCCCGTGTCTCTCTCTTGTTGCTCCCCACCCCCCGCTCATGCCCCGTGTCTGTCTCATGTTCCCCCCACCCGCTCATGCCCCGTGTCTCTCTCTTGTTGCCCCCCACCCCCCTGCTCATGCCCCGTGTCTGTCTCCTGTTCTCCCACCCCCCGCTCATGCCCCGTGTCTGTCTCCTGTTCCTCCCACCCCCTGCTCATGCCCCGTGTCTGTCTCCTGTTGCCCCCCACCCCCCCGCTCACCCCCCGCTCATGCCCCTTGTCTGTTCTCCCCACCCCCGCTCATGCCCCGTGTCTGTTGTTCCCCCCACCCCCGCTCATGCCCCGTGTCTGTCTCTTGTTCCCCCACCCCTCGCTCAGCCCCGTGTCTGTCTCCTGTTGCCCCCACCCTCCCGCTCATGCCCCGTGTCTGTCTCCTGTTCTCCCCACCCCCTGCTCATGCCCCGTGTCTGTCTCCTGTTCTCCCCACCACCGCTCATGCCCCGTGTCTGTCTCCTGTTCTCCCCATCCCCGCTCATGCCCAGTGTCTGTCTCCTGTTCCTCTCCACCCCTCGCTCATACCCCATGTCTCCCTCATGTTCCTCCCCACCCGCTGCTCATGCCCCGTGTCTCTCGTCTTCCCCCACCACTGCTCATGCCCCGTGTTTCCTTCCTTTTCCCCCCCACCCCCTGCTCATGCCCCGTTTGTACCCTGATCTCTCTCACCCCCCGCTCATGCCCATGTGTCTACCCTGTCCCCCCCACCCCCGCTCATGCCCTGTTGTGTTCTTTATACACCCCGCCTTCCCTTTCCATGGTGGCCATCTTGGTAAAAGATTTCCCTTCCAACACCGGGAAGCCGGAGGCGTCCCGTTGTAGGAAGGAAAATCTTTTTGTTTTTTTTACCACCTGGCGTTCCCAATTTGAGGACATAAGATGTTAGTGGTCTTCATCAATTGAAAAGGATGTTATTGTGACGTTGCACTAATAAAAACCTTTAAAATGTAGTTAAAAAAAATGTTACACGGACGTTATGGTTAAGTTGCACTAATAAAAACCTATGAAATTCAATGAAAAAACTTTGTTAAAGGGACGTTATGGTTAAGTTGCGCTACTAAAAACCTATGAAATTCAGTGAAAAAACTTTGTTAAAGGGACGTTATGGTTAAGTTGCGCTACTAAAAACCTATG
Source organism: Ambystoma mexicanum (assembly GCF_040938575.1). NCBI lineage: Eukaryota > Metazoa > Chordata > Amphibia > Caudata > Ambystomatidae > Ambystoma > Ambystoma mexicanum. The sequence goes on along the minus strand of NC_090926.1, from coordinate 994,485,119 downwards.
AAATTCAGTGAAAAAACTTTCAAGCTTGTGTCACCCCGTATGTTTATGTTTCATATGATGTGACTGGACTCTGAGGGAATTACTGTAAGAACCTACTTGAAGGATACGTGTACAAATAAAATAAAATGTTTAGTTTCTGACTGTTACTGAAGAAAACCATGTGGCCTAGATATGTCAGCAAAAGAAAAAAGAGTGAGCCAGACATGTGATGTCATCAGTGATGTCATCAATGACATTTGTGATGTCATCTTTGATGTCCTGGGTGTTAGTCTTAGCAGTGCACGGTGGTGGCGCGAGTTATGGTTGCTTAGCTTACCATACTGGCGAATTTCAGGGGTTTTTCATTTTTACTTGGAACCATAACGTCCCTTTGACAAAGTTTTTTCACTGAATTTCATAGATTTTTAATAGCGCAACTTAACCATAATGTCCCTTTAATAAAGTTTTTTCACTGAATATATATATATACGGTAGTGGCCATGTAGTTATGGTTAAGTTGGTGTTTCCATAGCAAGAGCACTTTTTGGGCGGCTTATAACTTCGCTCCCCCTGGACGAATCCTCACCAAAATAAGTATATGGCCCACTCTGAATTTTTTTGCAAAGTTTGGTGAGGATTCGTCCAGGGGGGGAAAAGTTATAGGGGGGGTCCCAAAACTTTTTTTTTCCCATAGACTGAATGGGAAAAAAACTTTGCGCACGGCTACAACCCGAACCGCTGGACGGATTTACACCAAATTTGCGGCAGGAGCGGCGGCCTGGTCCCGAAAGCGTGCTTTTGCAAATTTGGTGTAAATCCGTCCAGTAGTTTTTTAAAAAATGACCAAAATGTAAGGCAAAAAAATTTGTGATATCTGTGTTTGCTTCGCGGACGGACTTCCCTGTTCGCTCCGCGGACAGCACCCCGATTGGCCCATGGCCTTGCGTCATGTCCGCAGACATGTGACGTGTTTGCTGATTGGACGGTGAGGGGCGTGGAGCGCGTCAGATTTGCTGTGCCGCCCGCCATCTTGTATTTGCCGTCGACCGCGTACAGCGCGGTGAAACGTGGATAAAAAATTGTATTTAGTGCCGTGTGTTGGTGTGCAAGAGTGTTTGGGGAGGGTGGGGGAGTATGAGATAGGTTCAATGTTTTGTTTTTTTATGTGCTAGACGTTTTTGTTGCGTTCGATTTGTCCGCTGAGAACACGGCTGTTCTGACATTTTGTAAATAAACTAAATGGTGGGGTGTTTAGAGGACAGAGTATGTGTCATTTTTGTTTGCAAGGAAGGTAAAAATGAGCTATGAACACTCGCGGTGTACTTAATTGTTCGTAAATACACAAACTGGGGGTGTCCTCAGGACGCTGTCTGTATTGTAATCTGTCTAGTTGAATGTGTTCTAAGAACACTCGCGGTGTCCCGAAATGTTTGCAATTACACAAAATGGGGGTGTTCTGAGAACGTTGTTTGTATTGTTCGTTGTCAGGGTGAAAGTGTTTTAAGACCACTCCTTTTGTCCCCTAATAGTACAATTTCCTATGGGCGTCAACTGACTTTTTGTCCACTAAAGAAACGATAAATCCGGCTGGTGTGCGCCGACATTATGTGATAATCATATGACTGGCGCTATTAACCTGGCTGACTTGCTTTTGCGACACTAAATCATATCTCCCGCCCCTAAGCCTGATATTATCAAACCATTCATATTCCCCGCCTCTCTCCGTGACGTTACAGGGTGCGTCATCAAAAGCGCCCAGTTCTCTGCAGTCCTAAGTGACTTTACACAGAACCCGGAAGACAACACATATTATGTCACAACACAGCGCGCCACAATTCGGAATATGAAACAGTGATTTAAAAGCAAACAGCAAGATTGTAAATTTTGTAAAGTACATTTATTTGACTTCAAATGTTTAGAGAATATTCAGCAATTTTCATTTGTCTTTGTTGTCCATCCGCAAAAGTTCATGTTGAGGCACGCGATGTTCCTTTGCAGTACAGAGGATGTTAGATCAGCTTACAACTCAGTGCACCACAATTCGGAATATGAAACTGTGGTTTAAAAGTAAACAGCAGGATTGTACATTTGGTAAAGTACATTTATTTCACATGAAATGTTTAGTGAATATTCAGCGATTTGCTATTGTCTCTGCTGTCGATCAGCAAAAGTTTATTTGGAGCCACGCGTTGTTCCTTTGCGGTAGATAGGCTGTTGGTTTATGATAAAAGCAGTAAATGGTCGCTCTGATAATCGGAATGTTGCTCCAACAACGAGCCATTAGACCACCCTATTGGTTGTTATGTTGTTTGTAGCCGCTAGTACTGCGTAAGGGCATATTGGTCCTTGGCGATTGTCCCATAAAATGGTGAGGGTCATGAAGTTGCATATTTGGACCTGCACCTGGCAGTTGAAGACCCCATCCGCTGGAGTCTGTAAATCATGACATAGGCAAAATGGGGCCATATACCTGTTTTAAAAAACATAAATTAGTCTCACCAGCCGATCTTCATTAAAAATCATCATTTTATTTATAAGGGCGTGAAACTATTTGCTATCGAAGATAGTGCAACGGAGTATGTTAATAATAAAATAATAATATTTTCCCATTCATATAGCGCTAAGAACCGTGAGGTATCTAAGCGGTGCTTGTTATTAACCACAGTGTGTGGTGCTCATTTATCGACCACGGAAGGATGAAAGGCTGAGTTTGGCCTTGCCGGGATTCGAACTTGCGTTAGCAAGCTGTGCACGGATGTCAAAGCGAGCGTTGTACTCGCTGTGCCACTTGACAGGCTACAGTGAAGTGGCACAGCGAGTAGAACGCTTGACCGCATATAGACCGCTTAAATAATTTTATTAACCCACCCTGTGTCATCTGCCTTTTTCAGAGCCCTCTAAACGACAGGGGATCAATTCGGCGGTGATAGTGCGCGGTAGAAAACATTATGCCACTTTCAACGAACAAGTTCAACTTGAGCGGTCTTTAATGCTAAGCTATTGTAATTATATTTGGTATAAAATAATCTAAAGGGTTACTTACAGTACAATTGCAATTTCCATTGACTACGAGTGGTGCAGTCCCAAAATACGACTCCGCGTGTGGCAACGATCTTTCGCCTAGTGATATAATATATAAAAGTGGTTTCATTTCAGAAATTTCATCTTTATCTTCTCTTACGTTTTAGCAACACTCCTTCAAGAGAAGTCTTTCATCACAATCTCTGTCTGTCAAGGTCAAAACACAATACAACCTTATAGTCCGCTTCGTGAGCCTCTCCGGGGCCCGAGAACAAAATGGAAGCAGCTGACATTCACTGTGAACGAGCATAAATTCTTACTTTGCAACATTCTGTGTAAAGCCATCTGTTGAAGTTGGTTTTTGCATGCCATGTTTGTATATTGATTGCGTGATATTAAAATATTAAAAAAGTTTGTTTAAAGGACGTTATGGTTCTAAGTACAGCCGAAAGACCCCTGAAAATCGCAAGCTATGGTAAGCTATGAAAAATAACTCGCGCCACCACCGTGCACTGCTAAGACTAACACCCAGGACATCAAAGATGACATCGCAAATGTCATTGATGAAATCACTGATAACATCACATGTGTATGTACTTTTCATGGAATTTGTGTACTAGGGATTTTTATTATAATGTTGCGAAAAAAGTGTCAAGCATATTGCAATAAATATCATACCGTTATTAGTGCTTTGAACGATGCATTGATATAAATAGCATTGTATTATGGGATTCTATCTAGTATACTGAGCTACTAATGGAGAAACATAGCATTGTGTGCAGAGTACAAGATGAAAGTATAATATTTGTAATGTTAATATGTTGAATAATGAAATGATAATTGTCCTGAAATGTTCGAAAATTCACAAAATGGGGGTGTTCTGAGGACGTTATTCGTATTGTGTTATTGCTTAGCTGTATGCAATGAGGGAATGGCACAGAGAGTCAAGTGGACGCCGTCCGCGGACACCGCGGCTGTTCGTGGACAGGGTGTGCTACATCCGGGTTTTTCCAGGAAATCCAACATGGAAAGAAGACTGTACGGATCAGCCAATCAGATGTCGAGGTTGTGGATTTGTGTTGAAAGAGACTGTGTGTGGTGAAGATGGCAGAAGTGGAGAAAGTCAGGGTGTTGGTGCTCGGAGATATGTTTGTGCATGGTTTACAGCAGTACGCTGAATGCAGGCATGTTGCAAAGAACTTTGATGTGAAAGGAGTGGAGGTGGTGTGGAGCACTGTGCCTGATTGCAATGTACAGGGAATTGTACAAGTTTGTGAGGATATGGCCATGATGAACAGTCCGCGTGTGGTAGTTTTGCACTATGGTGCTTTCCATTTGGGCAACGTCAGTGCCCCTACTTTGTTGGCTGATTTGGAACGCTTGGTTCAAGCCGTAATGAAGATCCTTCCAAATGCGAAAGTAATTGTTTCTGGATTACTACCTAGGGCAATATGGGACAATAGTTCAGTTTTTTTGTCCTCAGCAAAACAATGCTAGGTGTGTCATCAACCAAGGCATGTGTGCCTTCATGCTTAGAGCTGGTATGTTCTTCTGTAACAATGAGAATATTGATGCCAGTAATACTGTTAATTTTAAAGAAGATGGCATTTCTTTATCTTTTACGGGAAATGCCTTTCTATTTTGGAATGTAAGGGTTGCTTTGGAGAAGGTTATGTGAAGATTTTAGGAGTAAAGTAAGAAAAAAAACACAAAATAACAGGTGTCTGTCAAGCATCTGTAAAAAGAAAAAAAAACGCTCCTTTCAAAGCCAACTTCAAAGGGGAAATGGGGCACACTATTTAAATTTACATTCACCACGCTCAGATTTTCGATGTGTCCGCGGACTTGGCAGTAGTCCGCGGACATGAAAATCACTGCGAGGGGGTTAGTATGTTCTATGTTACATGTATATGAAGTCAGGGATATTATGGTTAAGTTGTGCTACTAAAAACCTATGAAATTCAGTGAAAAAACTTTGTTAAAGGGATGTTATGGTGAAGTTGCGCTACTAAAAACCTATGAAATTCAGTAAAAAAAAATTTGTTAAAGGGACGTTATGGTTAAGTTGCGCTACTAAAAACCTATGAAATTCAGTGAAAAAACTTTGTTAAAGGGACGTTATGGTTCAAAGTAAAACCGAAAAACCCCTGAAATTCGGCAGTTATGGTAACATAAGCAACCATAACTCGCGCCACTGTGCACTGCTAACACTAACACCCAGGACATCAAAGATGACATCACAAATGTCAATGATGACATCACTGATGACATCACATGGCTGGCTCTCCCTTTTTATCCTTTACTGACATATCGAAGCCACATAGTTTTCTTCAGTAACAGTCAGGAAGTAAAAATGGAAAAGGTACTATTTTTGTAGACTTAGGGTCAAGTCACATCATATGAAACATATACATAGCGGAAGACACAGGCTTGAAAGAGAGCAATCCTTTCTGTGCATGAAGATAATCATTAGGGTTATCAGCACTTTCTCATAGTTTTATTTTTATTACTCTACCTTCTCTGTATATGCTCATATTTGTATACATTATACTCACTCTCCTTTGCTTTGGGTGCAGTCACATCATGTGATACACATACATATGGTAAGTAGCAGCTTTGAAACAGAGCAATAGTTTCTCTGCATAAAGACAATCAGTTAGGTTATGAACTCTTTCTGCTACTATTTCTGCTTTTTTGTTTACTTCACTGTCCCTGTATATACTCATATTTGTATGTCTTGTTGTCTCTTTGTGTTTTGTCTGTAATAATTATGTATCAAGTGGGTTTTATTATCTACTTATTACATGTTTCACAGTACGCAAAACTCTAATAAGAAAGCAGTTATCATTTCAGTATTCAACATGGCAAGATTATGAATATGGCACCTTCATCATGTATGCTGCACACACTGCCTATGTTTCTGCATGAGTAGCTTAGTATACTGGATAGAACTTCATAATAGAATGCTATTTATATCAATGCATTGCTTAATGCACTAATTAGCTCATGATATTTATCCCAATGATCCTTGACAGTTTTTGGTCAACATTATAAGAATCCCTCCTACAGAGTTTTCATGAAAAGTAAATGCACATGTGATGTCATCAGTGATGTCATCTTTGATGACCTGGGTGTTAGTGTTAGCAGTGCACGGTGGCACGTGTTATGGTTGCTTATGTTACCATAACTGCCGAATTTCAGGGGGTTTTCGGTTTTACTTTGAACCATAACGTCCCTTTAACAAAGTTTTTTCACTGAATATATATATATATATATATATATATATATATATATATATATATATATATATATGATAGCAGGATAGTCCATTTGAGCCAAGGCACACATTCCAAAACACCACCTAGTAGCCATCGCTGGAAGTTCACTTGCAGTTAGGAGCCACATCAGCAAGGCATTGTGGGAATGGAGATTAGCCCAAATGTGAACATCAAATACCCTTGAACAGTTAAGAGATGTTCAAAGCAGAAACACAAAATTGTATACAAATTTAAACACAGAGAAATATAGATTTTTTTTTCTCTTGGCTCAGTAAACTGGCCACGTGTAGTTGGAAGCCATCACCAAGTGTTACAATCAGTGTCTATGAATGACTGTTACAAAGTCTTAGATGTGTAAGATAACAGACGAAACAGCTCACACTGTGTATTGTCTCTAGTATTGCATGTGCAATTTCATACATAAAACATTAAGGCACCATTGAAGTCTTAGTACATTGGGACAAGCTCGCTTCATCAAAGAAGATGCCTTTGAAAAGTTTCTGACTAAATAATAATTTAAGATTGGTTTGTCTTTCAGACCTTCCTCGGATCAGATCACACCACAGTAAAGATCTTATGTGTAGCATATGTTGCAAAGGTTCTCTGTTCTGAATACACCAGCACAGCCATGCTGGCGCCAGAAAGGGTCAGGCACCTACTCATCTGTTACTGTCTGTTTTTTATTAGTATTTGCCTAATTTTAGGGAATGAAACAAACAGTTGCGCAGTTTATCTCGAGACCTTTGGTTACTAATGACAAGCTGCCCTCCAAGACTATTTTAGAACTGCACCTGTAAAAGCCGAGAAAGATTTCTGGGATTACTATTGTCATTGCAACCTAGACCCATTGTATCCAAATTGTGCAGAGCTCACAAATGTGCATGAAAGCTTTGTGTTGCATTTAATTATGTGGTATTGATCCTGCAGCCTCGTAAGGAAACACTCAGGTGTGCACAGAAGTAGAAATTGTTACATAGAAAATAGTGGTTTGAATTGGAGTTGTATGTGATTGATTGACCGTGGTAAAGCAGTAGTCAGAAAAGTGTGCATTTTGAGGTAGTAAGAATTTGGGAGGAAGATTGATATATTTAAATATAGAGATGTCTGGCATATCAGTATCTGTGGTTAAGGCCCATGCTCTCACAAAGTTATATTGACCACAGATATTGACCTTTGGAAGACTGAAATGTTAGACAGAATTGCCTCAGTGGGTGGGGACATTTGCGATGAACATGGCCCATTAAACCAATCACTACAGATGCTTTACATCACTTCCACTGTCAAAGAAAATAATTTTAAACTGATCTCTCTCTCTGCACACTTGTATTTTCCCCATCAACTAATGGAGGACAGGCTAGCAGACAGGGAGGTTCAGATTAAACCATGCCAAGAAGCAGCCCATACAAATTCGAAAGAGCTGCTGAGCGCCAAGCAATTGTGTAGCGACCACCTGCAAAGCATTGTGCAGCTGCAGGAATCACTGAAAGAAAGCCAGGTTTCCATTTTGCAACAGCACAACATCATGGATCAAAAGTAAGCTGAAATTAAGACATCTTGTGATGAACTGCAGAATCAGATGACTTTAAGTTTTGAGTCTGCAGGACACTTATAATCAGTGTATGGAGGCCAGAAATAAGCTACATTGAAAATATAACAACCAATCTGTAAAAAAACAATGCCTTGATAGACACGATTGTGTCACTAAAACACTATTTAGCTGAATTAAAACAAGAAAATAATAAATGAATTCACAAAGAAGTCCCAAGATGAATCTGACCAAATTAACCATAGTTTAGAGCAAAGGGCAGAGAGATCAGCTTGCACAGGAGCGTGATGCACTAATACATTGGAAACAGCAATTGATACCAAAACTAGAACAGGCACGTGAAAATGAAGGCCTGAGTCAAGTCTCTTCCCAAGAAATCGCAAATATGAAAGATACAAATTTGCATCTGCAGAGAAAATTGTAACAAACAGAGACTGACCTGAAACAGGCAGTTAAAATAAAAGGATATTTAGAACAAAAATTGCTGCACTGGCAAGATAAAAGTCAGGAAAGGTCTTGAATCATTCAAAATTGCCAGCTGCAGAATGAAAGTTTACAGCAGTAATTGCGAAATAAAAAAGGACCTGTTGACTTCGCAGAGCAAAACGCTGCGAACTAATCAGGCCAGCATGCGTGACGTGAGAAAGCAGTTAGCCCAGCATAAGCTGAAAATGATCATGCAAATGGAAAAAAAGAAACATTATTTCAGGAAGTAAGGCACTATAAAATGGTCCTAACATTACCCAGAAGGCAACCACCAGAGGAAAATACATTCCACAGAGGGAACATTCCCTCACCTATAACTTCCAATAGGCACGCTGAAAGGTGTCTGACATCCACTCTCCTAAATATTTCTGATCAGGAAGAAGAGCATCTCCTATTTGAAAGAGAAGCCTTCCTGTCTCTACCAGCAAGAAGGGGGTAGGGCGCCCCATTCAGCATGTCAGGAGGGGACATGATTGTAAATGAAGATACATCTGGGCCAGAGGAAAATTCTAATGAAGGATTGTATCTGCAGAAAATAATCCTGCAGAGGACTCATTTTGCCCACTGAGCAGATATGGAAAGACAGATGTTTCAGCCAAGGAAGTACATTTTAAAAGTCTCTTCCCATTAGGTTGACTGGGAGAATACTGGGAAACTTCTACCCAGAAAAATGATTTTTTCCAGGGCCCAGAAAAGGGCAATAACCGGGTCATGCCGACCTTGGCGGACACGGTTATTGCCCTTTTCTGGGCCCTGGTAAAAAACAGTCCCCATTCCCATTCGAGTCCCATAAGGCTCAATGGGAATGGGGAGGATGCTAACAAGGGGCCCGTTAATGACGGGCCCGTTGTTAGCATCCTGGACTGCTAGCGGGACCCGCTAACGACGCCTGGTCTGACCAGGCGTTCCTTAGCGGGTCCCGCAGCAGTCCTCATAATAGGGCAGCCCGTAATGAACGGTGCTGGTCCCATACCGGCACCGTTCATTACGGGACCGCCAGGGTCCTAATGAAGCCCAGTGTCTATTTCGAGCCTTCAGAGGAAGAAACCCAATAATATCAAACCTCTAAAAAGGGAACCTAGGAAAACAATCCTGTGAATTCCCAGAGAAAAGAACAAAGGGAGGAGCCTTTGTCCCGTGCATCTAGAAGGCATTCCTGAAATCATAACAGTAGGGAGGGCCCAGATGACAATAGGAATGGGGTTCCAGCAGTACCTCTCACTCAGAGGAAGAGTGGATTTAGGCTCATGGACGCAAGAAGGGCAGATCCCAAAAGGGTTTCATCAAAGACCATATACAACAAATAAAATACATTAAAGGTTGTATGACCCCTTGTCATAAAACACCAAATATTCTATTTTGGAACCTCTAAAGGTTTATGAGCAAATTATGCCCTCATTTGGAATAAGGAGTGATTTTAACAACATGGAATATGTCAAATGGACATTTTCTTCTGGCTTTTCTTGCTTCTTTGGAGGGCTGGAAGACCAGAATCAAAAAAGCAGCCATTAAAAAAATATATTCTACCCATTGAAACCCACAAGAGGCCTGCAAAGCTTAAAACAATATGTTGTGTGGCGAGGACCAATCTCTGAGAGATTTTGTACAAGAGTTGAAGTGTGCATTTGCACAGACTTTTCAGCAGATAAATACTAACAGTAGGGAGTTCATTAGCACATTTTTCCATGCACTCCTGAAATACATAATCACCCAATTAGTGCGGTCGGTACATTGACAATTTGCCCTCTGTCCAGTCCCAATTGAGTGACACTCGACCAGTGTTCCAGAATACTGAGCCTTCTGACACGCGTACCTACGCAAGCCCATGGTACATTGGCTCTAGGCCCATTGTGGGCTACAGATACACTCCCCCACAACAGTGGGGAATCCCAATCAAAGGGCCTTTCCACTGGGAAATCCTACTTAGAGTTTCTCGCTGGAAAGAAATCGAACACCCCCTCCAAGTCAAAATGTTCAAAATACTTTTCCTCCTCCTTCTCCTAGAGTCCAGGACAGCAGAGCCCATAATCAAGAGAAGTGGAGACCCAGAAATAAAGGCTACAGTGGAAACTTTCAACCATACCTAAGTTACTTTGCTAGGAGGGGTAGTTACCCTTACAGGGAGCAACAAAGGTATCACTCAAGGACCCCCTATGGTTCTGGCGAAAGAGAAACGTTCCCTCAGCTTGAGCGTCAGGTCAAGCAATTGACCGAAAATATTGGACAAATGTTAAGGGCCCAACAGAATCCTCAAACTACCAGTGTTCCCCAAAGTACCCCAACATCCGGGATAGGTACCGCGGGGGACAATGACAAGGAACAAACAATCCAAGTAATAGGATCCTAGTGGAAGGAGAAAGAGGGGATAGGGAGGAGAAGATATGCCAAGCCTTACAGGAAGCTTCCTTTCTAACCTATAAAACGACCCCTGGATTAAATAAAGAAATATAAGTAAATAGTGCTGACAACTGTATCCACTGGGAGCTAGAACCAAAGGAACAGAGAAATAGCAAGAAATGAAAAATAGAATATTCACGATTGAGACAGAAGAGAACCCAGAAAAGGAAGTCTTCTCTTTTTGAATTTGAGTAACTTCCTAAAGTGTAAAGACACCCTTAGATACAAAAGCCAATGTGATAACAGAGATACTATAATTCCGAAAGTCCAGAAACAGTAGAGGTACATTCCCTCCTAAATGATTCTGAGGAGTGTTCTCTAAAAAGAGTCTGTGGAAAGTGGGGATATACCTACTCCATATATTATTTCCAAATGCATGTTTATTCCAACAGATTCCCAAGCCAACTCATGTGAACTTGACCTCAAGGCAGGAAATACAGATATGGGAGCAAACCATGGTCTTGCCCTAGAAATAAACAACATTAAGAACATTCATGCCGTGCTGGCAAATAACTCACACTTTCTTTGTAGACTAGAATCTAAAGAAGGTAAGTTTTATGCTCCTGTCCAGATACAAGGTCAGTGTGACTTAGCAGCTCTGGAAGACAGAGGGTCACAGGCGACCTTGATTTCAAAGCAAATGCTTGAGAAACTTAACCTGGGAAGAGGGTAGAGCCATAAATTCCTCTCAAACCTCTTGTAGGAGAACTCCAAAGTTTTGATGGAAAGGACATTTCTGTCAATCGGAATGCAGATCTGGAAATCAAAATTGGGGGACACCGTCTGAAATATGCAGTGATCATTGTGGCTACACAGGGCAGCCCCTGTTTACTGGGGAATTATTTCCTTCGGAGGCTGCCCCCTCTGATTGAATGCGTGAACCCGGTTCTGTGAATCCGGTTCTCTGAACCCAAACACACTGTCCCATCAAGCTGAAGAAAAGTACCAATGATGTCAATCATAATGGTACTTGGCACTTGACTGAATAACATCCCAATCAAATTGAATTTCATTTTCAAAATAATCAGGTTATCGAAATCACCATCATCTCAGTAGGAGAACAGAGTAGTGAGGGGATCTCATCCCAACTCCTAAAAATGCATCTCCCTTCTAACAGCAAATGGTTTTCCACCTTGGTAGGCGATACCTTGAAGTTCTATATTCCGGAGGACCCCAAAGAAATTCAAAGTGCTCCTGAAAACAGTTCAGAAAACACATTTATAATGTAACCGACATCCAGAAAAAGGGCGAACACACATTCTTCCTCATTTGGATAAATGGAGGGAAAGTTCCTGTGCTTGCCAGAGTCCGTCTAAACAATTGGAAAAGATTCATAAGCGAAGTGCTGTTTTGGTGACTCCAAAAAGATCAGACTACTCTCTGCTTTAATTTGACAAATAAATAGGTAGTTGGTCTGGAAACCCAAAATTCTAAACATGTACTGCCTAGCAGGTGCATGTCCAAAATGTCAATTAACATTAAAACTATTGACCATAATTGTTGCATTGTTACAGATGTCATTTCTGAACTTTATCTAGGTAGTGATATTCTCCATCAATTTGCACTTCATTTTGATTATATTAATGACACAGCTTGGTCAAGACTCGGGGGTAACCCAATGGGCTTTGAAAGTGCTGAGAAAGGATTTCAAGCAGCTCAATTGTTGCCTTATGCTGTTGAAGTCCAAGCAAAAGGATAGGTTCCTATCCCAGGAAAGGTGTGACAATTCACTGTACCAAGTAAAATAAAAAAAAGGACAAACCATGACAAATCAGGAAGCATTTATAAACTTGAGTTATACCCTACAATAACAAAGATTGTACCACATCCAACACCCTTAGTCGATGTAAATAACAACACCATTTGAATATTGGTGGGTAACAGCGACCCTCAAAGTATTACTTTGGGCGCTGACACTTCTATTGGAATGGCAGTCGATTCCCAATATTATTCTATTGACTTAGAAAATGACATTTTAGGTCCAATTCCTGAAAATTGTTATGATAAAACCGACAGTATCCAACCAGAAAAGATCATCACCCGACATAGGGAAGATTTCTTGGTCTATTCTTCCTGCCCTTACATGGTAGAAGATGTTACCTGTAACATCTTGGACGAAAAGGTAGTGTTTAGAGTTCCTAATAACTATCTCAAATCCATTGAGCATCCTTTCTAGGTAAATACCATAAAAAGAGTTCTCTCCACCGAACTGGATGCCTGTGAAACCGATGAAAAGCGACAACAACCCTGACAGGTAAAACTTCATTTCCAGAGTATCTTCTCAGTTGACTCATATGATTGTAGGTGCTGTATAAATGACCTAACATAACATAACATACAACTATTCATGCAACGGCAATACCAAACAAACCTTAAATGTTTCCTGTGTTTATAAGACAATACCGGTTTACTCTCACATCCATGTAATCACTCATGGAGATTATCAGAATCCTGGAATGCCGTGGCATAATTCGTCCGATCGACAGTACCGTTAACAACCTAGAACTGGGAATCCTAAAACCCAATAGACAATGGAGATGGTGTGCTGACCCTGGGAGACTTGAATAAACAGGTCTATATGTCATGGTGGCCTCTTCCCTATATTGATGAAGGACTTGCCACAGATCCAAGGATCAAACATGTACTCAGTCCTTGACTTGGCAAATCATTACTGGACGGTACCCGTGAATAGGGGAGATCAGTATAAGCTTTCCTTTACCTTTGGAGGGCAACAATATACTTGGACCCATATTCCCTTTGGGTACATCAATTCAGGAAATTAGTTCAACATTTTCCTTCACAAGCCATGGCTGATCTGAGTGAAAGAGGAAACTTGGCCTATGTGGACGCTCTGTTAATAAAATGTTCAACTGTGGATGAACACTTTGCAGAAATCCGATATCTTACTACCCAGTTGCAAAATGCTGGTCCAAAATTATCTTTCCAGAAAGCACAGAGGTGCAAAACCAGAGTTAACTTTCTGGGACATGAAATGTCCACTGTGGGCCTCAATCCCCAGAAAAAGAAGTTAGAGGCCTTACTCAAGTTAAAGAACTTCACAACTCTGCATGAGCTGTGAGCCTCCTTGGATTGACTAATTACAGCTGAAAATGTATTGAGGATTATGCAGAGTTCACTAAACCTTTGGTCCACTTATTGAAGAACCGAGAAAACTGGGAGTGGGAAAGCACAATCGGAGACAGTGATGCAATTGAAAAGAAGCCTGTCACAAGCTCTTTGTTTGGTTTAGCCAATCAAGAATAAGGAGTTTTTCTTAGGGACTGGTTTCTCAGATACCTGTTTGATGGTGGGGTTATACCAAAAACATGACAAAGTCAACAAGGAAACCTCTTACGTGTGCAAAACATTATCCTCTGTAGAAAGAAAATTCAATGATTTCAAGAAAAAAAACACTTCTGGCAACAGTGTGGGCATTGAAAAACTACCACTTGTTTATGCAGGGGGAGCATGTCATAGTAGAGACATCCCACCAACTGTAAAAATATCTACAAATTGATATAATACAGGCTGGAAAGGTCTTGAGTTCAAGAATCACTTCTAGGATTCTGTCAATGCAGGGCTTTCCTGTGGAGGTAAGGTATGGCCAAAATAAGAAGAGCCCTATAGCTCAGGGATTAGCAGACTTGCATGATTGTGCTGAAGAACACTGCCTTGAGCATGAAAGTCTAATAATCATTAATAATATTGAGGCACAGGGTACATGAAGAAAACATGTGTCAGGGGATACCCACAGTTTATGTGGATGGTGTTCCTACCATATTAAAAAGGAGGGGGAGAAAGAATTGGTTGCTAGCATTGGGAACGCTTGGGTAAATGATATTCCTAAACCCTTTGCTAGTTAGAAAATAGGTCCCGAAGTAGTCCTGATGGTAATTTATCAAGCCTCCATACTGCAGTAAACCACTAACTCACAGAACTGGTGATTATCACTGATTCTGAGTATGTGAGAAATAGGTTTTTGGAGCACCTGATAAATTGGAAAAACATAAGCATGCTATGTGCAAACAATAAACCATTAAAACATGGTAAATTGATCCAGACTATTGATGATCTGGTGATGTGTAAGGTGTGTGTGCCCTTGGAAGAATGGGTAAACCCTGAACGTGATTTGCAAAGCTCTCTGAGAAGCAACCTGTATGGATCATGAGGAAAACAATAGGTACACCCCTTACTGCTCCTGAGTGTGAATACAAGAGTCAGGGGGCACACTGTGACACTAAGCATAAACCTAGGTCCTATGGCTGTGTTGAACAGTCACCACCAGGATCACGTTACTAAGGCAAATGAAAACAATGCTTGAAATAAAGGCACTACTCCTGAATTTGTAGACACTGAAAAGTGGCTTTCATATATATGGCATCATAGAATAAGTGAATACAAATCAATTCTTCAACCAGGAATGGGTAGCATTTATACCCCAGACATGAATTAATAAATACATAAATATATAGATAGCATCAATTCATATATAAGGGATAGGTGGCATTTATAGCCTAAACATGAATACATAAATGAATAAATAAATAAATAAATAGCACACGTTCTTTGACAATGGGTAATGGGCTTTTGTATCCCCCAGGCATAAATTAATAAATAAATAAATACATAGCATCAATACATCAATAATGGGTAGATGGCATTTGTATCCTAGACATGAATGAATAAATAAATAGATAAATAGCATCAATGTCTGAACAATGGATGAGTGATATTTATATCCTAGACATTAATTAATTAATTAATTAATTAATTAATAGCACCTGTTATTGGACAATGGGTAATGGGCTTGTGTATCCCCCCAGGCATGAATAAATAAATGCATACATAACATCAATTCATTAATAATGGGTAGATGGAAATGTTATCCTAGACATGAATGAATAAATAAATATATAAATAGCATCAATGTTTGAACAATGGATGAGTAATATTTATATCCTAGACATGAATTAATTAATTCATTAATAAATACATAAATGGTACCTGTTCTTGGACAATTGGTATTTGGCTTTTGTATCCCCCAGACATGAATTAATAAATAAATAAATAAATGCATAGCTTCAATTCATCAATAATGGGTAGGTGGTATTTGTATCCTCGACATGGAGTAATAAATATAAATATATGTATGTAAACAGCTTCTTGTGAGGACAAATGAACGCCTCCTGATCTCCTGTTTACCAATTTAGGGTAGCTGCAGTCTACCACATACACAAAGGTTCACTTACATGAACACAACAAGATCAACATTGCCTCCCTGAGCCTGTAACTAAACAAAATCCCCTTGTGCGTAGAACTTTACCTTAAATGCCGGACCTACAACGCAGATCTGGCTGGAATGCTAAAAAAAAGCACTCATTTGAACTGTAATCCAAACACTACCCCCAGAAATGCGTGGGTGCCGTTCGCCGGTTGCAATGCCACCAGCTCTATGATTTAATCCACTCTAATGGCGAGGTCACCTGATTTATAACCCCACAACTCGACCTGTCCGTTGATAAAACAACACAAACCATCTGTCAAACAGTCTCTCAAGGCTCCAGTGAGGCCCGTGCTCCTAGGATTGCAACTACCTATGACAGCAGCGGACTTCCTTCCCCTGTCCTCGTATATGCTCGGCTATACCTATACTGGAACTTAATTATAATCACCCCTTATCAATTAAATAGAATGTTCTGTCTCCCTTGGGAACCCCGCACTGTTCACATTTTGTAAACTGCAGCCCATCCAAGAAACCATCCGCTTGCCATAAGTCAACAAGACTTTAGTTTGAGTTGTATGTGAAACGAACTGATAAGGAAGGACTCAGAGAATGACTGTACAGTCACGGTGCAGCATAAGTCGTGTGAGGAACGGAGTTCAGATGCTAAGACAGCGGGTACACTGTCCATGGAAAATAACGGCAGATCTGAAATGGGATATTATAATGGATGCAGTTAGCCGAAATAACTTCCACAGTACTCCTTGGGTATGCCCATTGAATTGTGAAGGACAAACGAAAATGTAGTAATTAGAACAGTCACCTCCAGGCCCCAAACTGGGCAACAGATAATAGAAAACAGTCAAGGCGGCCCATTTTAAAATATCATAAGGTATCCGCACACTCCTACCTCATATGGTACACGACCTGGACCTGACACCCGAGATTCGGGTGAGTGGAACCAACACGAGGGAGTGGATCACTCATCCCGGCTCCCCTCAGAATGACGGCATCAACACCTCCACCATTGAGGCTGCTCCCAGAGCACTGAATACATGTTGACAAGACTCCTTCCTGGCTGGAAAGAGAAACACTCACATGCCTGAGTAGGCCCTGAGAAATAAAACAAGACCACCCCCCCTACTGGGATGTCATGCTCCTCGGTAGGCTCTCTCCCCTATTCCCGTTCGGCGCAAATCCATTTTCCTTTTGTCCTCTCTGCAGGGGGATTTGCGTTGATTCTGAAGTAAATCACTTTGAGAATACATCTGCTTACCCCCGCTGGTGGGGGATACCACCGCCCACATTTTGCAACGTTCAAGTTGCCTACACCTAAGTGAAAAACAAAAATGGAAGACAAACGGCATATGTGAGGGGAACAAAAACACACTCAGAAAAAGAAACACACAGGAATCACAGATGTCTAATGAAATGACCCTCTACTGGAAGAAGATCTAAGGTCATTCCAAGACGGAATGTTTTGATAAAACTAGAAATGACTTGGCCGATCATTTGGCCAAAACAGGAGCTGTACAGGGGGAATTCATAGTTATGGACACCTCCAGTGGAGTAGCCATGCTCCTGATGCAGACTTGATCACTGCTCAAAAAGAGCATCCCACTGTTGGAAAATTCTATACATTTTTAGAAGATCGAGTCAGATTTCCTCTGGTAGAATCAGACTATGAAGGAATGGAAAACCTTTGCATTCTGATGAAATTTCAGAAGATTCAAGACAGACTGTTGGTGAGGAAACCCCAATCTGATTATGACTAGTGGGTGGTACCTAACTCATTCTGAGGTCTTATGCTAAACCATGCCAATGACGTTGCCACTGCCGGTCCTAGGGGATTTCAAAAGATACTGCGAGAAGTCCCTTACTGGTTACACATGGCCAGGGATCTCAACACATATTTAAAAGCATGTCTCATGTGTAACAGTTCCAATCGAGTTCTTCCACACATAGAGCTACTTTACAGAAAAGAGGAATGGCATTACCATGTTCCAATTTGCAAGTAGACCAGTAACTCGTTCTTCCAGAGGAAACAAATTCATGTTGATGGTCATATGCCTCTTCACAGAGTGGTCTTGGTGCCTTCCTGCACCAAATGTTAATGCAGAGACAGCTGCCACTTTGATGATTAACCACATCATTTCTCGATTTGGTCTTCCACAAAGGATTGAGTCCGATAGAGGTAGTCATTTTACCAGTGAGGTGATGACTAAGATGTGGGAAATTCTAGAAGTAAAAAAGAAAACTCCACATTGCCTACCAACGAGCATCAAGCGGGGGTGTGGCGAGAAACAACAAAACAATTGTGAGTATCTTGAAGAAGCGTGTGGTCAATTTTGGACCAAGTTGGGACATCCGTTTGCCGCTTGTCCTGATGGGCATTGGATCTACACCTTCTTCTGCCAACAAGATGTCTCCCATTGAAGTGGTGACTGGATGAAAAATGGTATTGCCTCAGGAGCAGACATTAGTAAGTGCCTCAACTACTCATGAATACATTGAGAACTTGAGGAAGCACTTACAGCATGCTTTTGCATAGGCCCAACGCAATCTGGAGAAGTCTGCAGAAGTAATGAGTTATTACTATAACCTCAAGACAACAAAATGGGAGTATGAGGTAGGTGACAGGGTTAATCTATACCATTTTTTTTAAAAGCCAAGGAGAAGACGTTATTACCTTCCTGGTCAGGTGATTTTGAGATCATAGAAAATAGCTCTCCTGTCGCCTATAAGATCAGAATCTCGAAAGGAGATCTGGTTGAGGAGAAATTGATCCACATGAATCAATTAAAAAGCTGTCACGCTCAATCGGCTTTGAGCATGATTGAGGAGCCATCTGAAGTCAGAGCTGAAGAGAATGGTGAATAATGAGACCTGAAGAACAAGAAAGGGAAAGGAATAAACAGGAAAATTAACAGGTAAATAATTAAATTAGAGTGCTGGAAAATGACTGAGTGAAAAATTAGCAAGTAAACATTTCATCATAGGATGTATCGTTTTCGTAAAAATGTGTTTCTCTATGTGTTACTAAATCCGCCTTTCTACCGCTCTCTTTAATTAATTTATTAAAGAATTATTTCCAGGACCTGTGGAACGGGAAAGGGTTCTTCCAAGGAAATCTCTTGAAGGAAAAAAACGGAGAGGAAAGGAAGATCCAGCCGAAAAAAAAATCTTAAAATCCCTTGCCATCCCTGTTTTGCTGCTGCAAGGAGTAAGAGCAAAGGGTGATTTGTAGGTCAAGTCTGATTTATGAGGAAAGATGCAGAGCAAGGAGTCATTTTAAAAACAATATGTAAGCTGTGGCCTGCACACAGTAGTTGGGAAACACACGCGCAAATGCAATGTGCACGGTTTTGCAGCCACTCCAAACAAAAAATGACAAGGCCTGAGATGAACATTTCAAGTACCAGACAATAACCTGCAACTTTTGTTAAAATGGGGAACTTCCTAATCTGATTAGACCGAACAGCAATTTCAAGAAAGAAAAACAATATTTTATGCTGCTATGTTTTGGGGAAATGTAAAATCGCAGGGAACAGGAAAATTCACATTAAAGGTGAAATTGTGACTGAAACCAACTCTAAACGGAGCTAGCACTAAATCCTGACATATGGGAATCCTTTAAACTCACAAAGAACCCATTCTGAAATGTCTATTGAGTGAGGGAGTTGGTATCTATTTTGCATAATGGGAAGTAGCAAGAATTAGACAGTCAGGGATATTCTATACTAATTTGTTGTTTTGCACAAATGAAAGATTCCTCCTGGACTCTCATGCACTCAATCCATGGTGCAGGCGTGCTCAGGGGGAAATAAATGCTTAGATACCTAGGGTGAAGTGTGTGTTACTAAAGTCTCTATGTCCACTACTGTAACATTGAAAATTGAAGTGGCTGATGTGTTGATTATTTTTATCAGTGGTATTTGAAATTCATGGAAGTATAATGTGTGTATCTTGAAATTGATTTAATTATTTCTATTTTGTTAGTAAATAGATTTTCTGTGCCACCCTGTGTGTTTCCTGTCACAAAAGTGGAGGGAACCTATGGGAAATCAATTCTATTAAATTGGGGGTCCCAAATTTCATAAAAAAGAACTTTATTGAATAAAGTAGAATTGAGAGTACCTGGTTTGGGGCGAGTGGAAAAATCCCCTGAATTACATATCGCCCAGTTAAAACATCCTACACTAACCTAGGCCACAAAAGGATGCTCCATAGCTTGGGTTAGGGCTGGAAAACTGGGGCTACTACACTATTTGCGAGAACCCTCATTTCTAGAGACTAGCTAGCTCTCCACTAAGACTCTCTCATGGCTGCATCGATTTTATCCTGGTAAATATTTGAGAATGTGCTCTATTTACAATTGCAGTTGGAGCTACACACTTATCAAATATCATAACATATCCTTTACCTTCCGTTCTGATGAACAGTCCTTGCAATTAAGCTGCATATACGAAACGAAGAAACCGGCCAGGACACACTGGTACTTATCATACTCCATACTCCATAGTTATGAAAGACAGCCAAAGGCAAAAGGCACAGCCAATCACCTGCACGCATCTGCTATCATACACTACTCTAAGACACATCGCACAACACATTTCTGCCATAAGAATGCAGCTATTCCCCACGACAAAATTCAATCTAGCTGCACAAATAATGAGACACCTGCTCGCGCATACTCTCCAGACTACCTCTCTGCACCCATCCACATGCCAGCTCGACATGGATTGCTAGTAGGGACTTAGCATCCCCTAGCTACCTTTGGATTGGCTAAGATACACACATGCATTCTAAACTCTGACGAATGTCCCATACCTGGACTTCGGTCCTCTAAGGGTGAACGCTACAGCGCTTTGAGACCATACAAATGGGAAAAGGCGCTATACAAATGGCAATTACATTACATTACATAAACACTGGAGATGCTGCACTATTTTACCTTCTAGTAAATAGAAGAGATTCTTCACCATTTATCCTTTGTCCTTGAGCATAGATGTTTTTTTTTAAATGACACCCTGTGTTCTCCGTGAAATCGATTCCCAGTATTTGTCCTAGTGGCACAGACTCTGGGGCGGTGGGGGGGCGCTTTTCAGCACCTATTGCCGGTATGTTAGTGCATGTTCAGTCTTTTTGTGTGAATGCAACTTGTATTCACATTATCTATATCAATTAGACACAGAATTATAGCTTTAAGGCCTTCTGTCGGATTGCATTCTGGTACAGAGAATCCTATGTTTTATACAGCCAAAATATAAAACGTCACATATACTGAACCATGTGTGCTAAAAAAAACGAACTTGTCAAACATCCATCCAATCCGCAGGAAAGCTAAAGCTCCAGCTAGAAAATGTGAAGTGTGAAGTGCACACATTTGCAAACTGTGCAACCAGAAAACCTTGTTTCACTGCAAGGCTTCCAAGATTGACCAATCTATCTGATCCTGGGCATGTCAATCTATCTTAAAGGGTCTTATTTTCTCTGGCTGCCAAAATCTGGATCACCTAGAAGGAATTCTGTGAAGGGTGCACTATATAAAAAGACTCACTCATAGATGGTTCAATAGACTTTGGTGTTTGCTCCATACAGAGTCCTAATATTTTTCATTTATATGGTTGTTGTCAGATGCTGAATTGTCCCTTAGTTTAATTAATATTCATGGCACTATCAATTTTGGGCCATGATACCCTCCTAACAGAAAAGTGAAAAAAGGGGAAGTCTTATAATGGTTGGTCGGTAAGTGGCGTTTCCGGGCCTCGACTGTGGATGGAGTGCACAAGCCTGATTTTACTCTAAGCAGCCACCATCAGTCTGGAGCAAGGGGTCATGAAGACACCATCTGCTACAAAGTTTATGAATGGGCTGGTGGATTAGAAGAAACTCATTGTATGCACACGGTTGCTTGCCTAGTCCTGAGGCTTGCTACCTTCGGCACATTGCTTTCGTTTTTCTCCCTTCTCTTCCTCCATCCAGGACATGTAGGTGCCGCTTGCTGCTCTCGCTTTTTGCCTGCCACTTCCCAGACATGAGGCATGAGCTATCTCAGTGTCATCCACTGTCTCAGCCTCAAAGGGATTAAACAATTTTCCAGAACATCTTGTATACAAACTTGTGACCCTCAGCTTGCACAAAGACTTTTGCAGCAGGTGCTCCGACCAAATGATGTACTTTACGGGTTCTATTTAAATGATCAATTCTGTGAGTTTACCCTCATGAGATAGGTGCAAAATGGGTGGTGATATGTGACAAATGTCATTCTGGAACGGAAAGTGGAATAAAATAAAAAATAATGCAATGTAACTGTTTTTGAATGGTGTGGATTCTTTCATTTGGGTGGCCTTATTACACTAAAAAAGGTTTCAAATTAATCATGACGACCACCATAGCTCTTAGAAGCTTTACAGGTCATATTTCTTTAGCCGTCTGCACTATTACACAAAGGGACCAGCCATTTGCAAATCAGTCTTGGTCTTGTCACCAATGTGTGGTATGAAAGCTTGCCAGAGCAGTGCTCATTATGATTTCTTTTAAATATATGTGGGGATGCCCCCCTAATCATCTTAACCCAAAACAGGCCCACCACTTAAGAAGCGAGTGCACTTTATGTACGTAAAGCAAGTTTATTGCACAATGGGCCTGGGAGGAGCAAGTTGACGCTGTAGAGTCAAACTAACGAGACTCTCTCCTAACCACATAAGTTGACACATTATATACATTTTTGCAACAGTTAACCAAACTGCCATATATGTAATTACAATCCACCCCCGCATGTGATTGGACCAGACCTATATGAAAGAATTCCAATTTTCCTCCAACCCTCCCATTCCTGATGGTTGCAGCTATCTTAACTAACATTTTCAGATTACATTCATAGCACACCCCTTTTTAGGATTTGTCCTTGGTAGGTCATGACATCATCATACAGTTACACATTCACAGACAAACATAATTCATTACAAGTCCCAGCTGGTCTGAGACCTCTTAAACCTAAATGTAATTGCACATGGTTTGCATGGGTACTTCAAACAGCATGAGGGAGAGCAGAATAAATAGATTCCCTTTGAACTGTCGATAACCATCTCACCAATCCTAGCTTACTGGTGTCATTGGAACATTCTAATTTATATGACTGCCAATTCAACACTCATAGACCCAGGCCACATCCTGAGAAAACAATTGAAACAGCAGGAATATTGGTCACTCTGGCCTCGAGCGTCACTTCACCCCATGTTGATTGTTGGTCAAAACAAATCGCTGGATCCCACTGCAAGCTCCCATGCACCTAAAAGAGATTACATCTGCTTTCGGCGAAACTACCAGGCCATAAAAACCATGGCCTGCTGTCTCACCACCCACTGGTATTAAGCATATTATAAAAGAACAATTATAATTATAAAAGAACAATTATAATCATAGTTACTCATTACCCCTGCTCTGGCCTCTAAAACCCTGCAAAGCCAGTTGTTGCCAGACAATCAGAATTCACTTTGTGAAACCCTGACTGCAGAGTTTAACATTTATGAAGAAAGTACTGTAAGGAAGGCATGGTATCAAAGTAAGACAGATGCAAGTGATCACAGTTCAAGGGTGTTTATTAAACTGTAAAATGGGTGAGATAAACACCTAATGTAACCATACATTTAAGATGTGAGCAAGCTACAACCATCAAATAATAATAATACAGTCCTAGTAGAGTCTAGTCAAATAAAAAGGGCATCTACTAAAAAATCCTATTGCCAATCCTTACCTCTATACTACAAAATAGTGTGGGATGATATTCATAAGAAAAGAAAGAAGTGTTCTCAAAATGTTAAGTCAGAATGTGATAGCAATGGTCTCCCTTCCCCAGGTTTTTAAGCACGGGACAAGGTGGGACTCATGAACACAGCACACTCCTGGGCTTCTCTTGCCCAAGCTCACAGTTCCTTGTCTATATATCAGGGCCTCACATGCCCAAGTCTCTTCTTGTGCAAAGTCTCTTGCTTCAGAGTGCCTGATATGCCAAAACAACAAAACAAAAGTTCCTTCTGTTAATCTTCATGTTGGTGATTACCCCCCACCCTTGGATCCACCTCAGCTGGGCTCCTATCCTTCTCTCAGTTGTTAGCCTCCCTCAGTCGGGTTTAGACCAACCACTCACTTTGGACATCCCTTAGTCCGGTTCATACTTGTCGTCACAATGGGGCTTCACAGACTGGGCTCACTTCCCTTTGCTTTTCTCTTGACCTCCCTCAGTCGTGTTCACCGCCGTGTTTCAATCACAATCTCCTCATTTGTGATATTGAATAGTCTCAATGTCTTTTTAAACTGCCTCACAATGTTTAAGTTAGGTCCCCCTCATGCGGGCTCAGACCTTCCAAAGCACTCGCCAATTTTAAACAGAGACTTCCGAAGGGTGGTCACGTCTCGCTGGGTCACTCTGTTGGTAAGTGCGGGCTTCACAATAAACACAGTTCGCATGGCGTCCCTCTCAGACAGGCACAAACGCCTGTTTCACAATTCCCTCAGTCAGGCTCAAAATGTTACAATCGTCAAAACTTCTGTAACATGTCAAGGACTTTCGATTGTAGAAGGGGTTTGGCTTGACCCTTGTAAGACCACCTTGACACTTCACGCCGGCTTTCCCTAGGGCCTCTTGGTACTTGTTGTTTCCATATTAATTCCATATTCTCTTTGTTCAGGAGAGGGGTACCAGCTAGAGACCTTTGGATGAGTGCCCACGTGGTGCCGGACCACTCCATCTCTGGTACCACTTTCGTCGACAAAACAAAGACCTCTGTCTGTTAATCTTCTTAATGTTGCCACTGCAACCTTGAGCCTAACACAGTCCGGTCCCCTATCAGGTTCTTCTGACTCACCGGCTGTGCTGAACTCGTTGGTGTTTCTTTTGCAGCTGGAGTCAAGGACGATACCACAATGGCAACCGCACCTCCCCGACATGGCTATCAGTGCGGGGGGGTTCCATGTACCACTGACATCCATCACACGGTTCGCCAGCTGCGATTCTGGGTTTTGTGTTTCCTTTGTCGGAGGCTTTGCGGGCCTGGGTTGAAAAGGGATCGGGCACCTTTCTCCTCTGTTTGAACTTCTGTCCTGTAATTTGTGCTTCCTCGTGTGTTCAGCCTTGCTCAGAGTGTGCTCTCGTACGCCGCATTTTATCCCTATGGGTAAGGGAAAGGGCAGTCAGTTGTGTGTAGTTGTTGTCATTTGCCTGACTCTGCCCGACCCTTGTGTTGGGACATGTCAGGTAAATGACTCTGGATTTAGCCTGTTGTCACTCACAGTGTGAGAAAGTGTTTGTGCTGGAAAAGGGGGGGGGTGGAGTTTCTAAATATCCTACTTGCAGGACAGGGAAAAGATGTCATAAGGAAGGGGATACCGCGTCTCGCAACTTTGGTGTCCCACTTCCATTCCTCGAAGACCCCTCATCCAGGTGATCCTCCCGCACTGGTCCACCCCCAGGAACTGGAGTCAATAGCGATGGCCGTGTCCTTGCCGTCTGGATAAAAGAACCCTGGGGACTAGTGCGTGAGACACATTCAGGTTTCTCACAGTACATTACATGTAGCTTTATAAGCTCCTTGTGTATGTCTATTAGTGTGCATGCATGTTTAATAACTATCGTCTCTTCTTCATAGTGAGTTCTTCATGACAAGCCCCCTTCCTCGAATGCGCATCATGGAACTCCTTATCAACCAGCTTCTAGGCACTTCGAAGCACACCATCCCTGGAACGTGTTTATATTTCATTTGGCGATTGAGGTATTTCTCTTTCGACGCACATGAAAATCTAATATGTATCAATTTGAACACAAAATAACAATTGAAGTAAAACATCCCATTCGCATTTAACTACACTGTATATATGTGAAATTGCAACAACACACCAATTTTGCCACACCCCCATTCACAAATATGGCAGACGCAACATGAACTCCTCTTCATCACTGGGACCTTTCCTGAACATCCCAATACTTCTATCCACCACGTATTATTTTTGGTGGAAATCAGACAGTAATTGCAAAACAAAACCAAGACAGTGCAACAACCAGACACGTGCCTTTGATGTCAGTTCCTGTGATGCCACTTCCTGTGACATCATCTGGGTCAAGGTTTGCTCAATAAGGTTTACACAAAATAAATTTAAAAGTTGCCACCCCTGATTTGGGTGGCATGTTATGTCATATAAGAACCTCAGGGTCATCTTCGACTCCACACTCTCCTCTCCTCACATCTCTGATGTCTCTAAGAAGTCAAACTAGCAACTGCACCTCCTCAGAGGTATTCTTCCTTTCCTCAATTTCCCTCAGAAGCTCACTGTCTCCAGAACTCTGTTTCTCTCTAGGCTGGACTACTGCAACAGCCTCTTTCTAAATCTACCTGCCTCTACTCTTCGTCCTCTATAACTCATCAAGAACAGGACTGCGAGACTTGTCCTTGGCCTCAAGCCCAGGGATCGTATCTCTCCAGCTTTGAAATCTCTTCATTGGCAGCAAGGATCAAGTTCAAGACCCTCTGCGTTGTCCACAAAGCGTTCTGGGGCCTTGGACCGCAATACCTCCAACTCTCTCTACAGAAATAACTCCCTACTCAAGCTCTTCACTGCTCCATCTCCAACTTCTTGAGGGTCAGTCGCTTCTCCAAGAAACGAGATGGGGACAGATCTCTTTCTCTTTCTTCGGCTGGTGCCTCCCTCTGGAACAGCCTCCCTGCTTCTCTGTAACTTGAGCAGAACCATCTCCGGTTCCGGAAGCACCTCAAGACCTTCCTCTTTGCTTCTGCCTTCTCTTTTCCTCTCCCCTGCTGATCACCTGCCTCATTCATGCACTGGTCACCTGGCTACCCTCTGAATTCGGGCCCAGGCCCCTGCTTCTCCAGCTGCATACCAGCAATGCTTCCTGGCACCCCTCCACACTTGTGTTCTGTATCTGTAACCCCACAGTCCCCTTTTCTGCACTTAGACACCTGTTGTCTGCACTTCTAACACTCGACTTTCCACCTGTTGGCTGCACTATGTTGATTCCTTGTCCTGCACTTGTCCATCCTCCCTCCTTCCCTGGCACTTCTCCCCTCCCTGCTTCCTTGCACTTGCGCAATCTCCTTGTCAGTAGGCCTAGTAAAATTGCTGTTTCTTGTATTCCCGGTTTCCCCTCCCTTGCCTTGTGGCGCCTTGAAACATTTGTATATAGGCGCGTTATAAATGCCACATCATATCAGGTGGCTTTCATTGTGCACAAAAACACCACTGTTGTGATTTCACAGCACCATATGTTCTTTACATTTTGATGCAAGTTCTTTACATGTTCTTTGCATGTGATATTTGCACAGGACTTGTATGAACTGCGAGTGTTCCTTATATTGGTTGTTTTTTCTTGTCATGTTTCTGGCATGCATCACTTTGTGTTCCTTTTCTGCTCTTTTAGTATTATTTGTATGCATTTACATGCTTTGTTCCTGTGCTTTATAAGTACCCTTCGTGTGTCTTTGTATAGTATTTATCATCTTTAAGTTATGCGTACGTTTTATTTCCATGTCATATACTCTTTAGTCACGTTTCCCGTGTGCTTACTTACTTTCATTGTTACATGTGATGTGCCTTTTATTAAAATGTTATTGTGCCATACCAGACTCTTTGCATGTTATGTGCATGTTATCGAGCTCCCGCGCGTGCACAAGTACTCCCTCTCTCTCTGCTTCTGATGGGAGGTTGGCATGTGCCAAGCCCAAGCAGGGCACTGGAGTCCACAGGGATGAATTTGCGTGGGCGTCAGGCTGGCGGAAGGGGGAGGGGCAGCCAACCAATCGGAACTCGGTGTAATCCGGCCCCCGCCCCCACGTGGCCTTGAGAAGCTGCTGCAGCTCTCAGCCCATTGGTATACCGCCCATCCAATAAGCATGCCTGAAAATGAAATGGTGCCTTCGGATTGGCTTGGCTGGCCTCTTTGTGTTTCCCTTCTTAGATTAACTCTTTGGCTGATGGAGCTCCCTTCAGGAAAGTACACATTTACAGAGGAGGCGTAATGGGCACCGAATGCCGTGTATCATGGCCCTGAAGCCTTAATGTTCAATGTAAATAGAAGTGCTATATAAGTAAATAATGTAGAGTTTATGCGCGAGAGATGGCAACCCCGCAAAGGTAGGTAGGGGGCTTCCTGCCGACGGTGTGGGAGGGAGGGGGTCATGTCAGTAGAAGAACAGCCGTCATATCTTTAAAATATGGGAATAAGGGATATTGTGAAGTGGCCACGCGGGTTGGCAGCCCTGGCAATGTTTTTTTTTTGTATTACCTTATTTTGAACACCTGGTAAGAATGAAAGATTGAGGCAGCTCTTCCAGGATTAGCATCTGTAAACTGCACGCAGCAGGTGCGTTTAACCACTGAGCTGTTTTGTCGAATAGATAAATCAAAATGACCTGGCAGATTGCTGCCTTAGCCAGCACCTTCTTTTCCCAAAACACTAGGCAGCACAACAACACAAATACACATGTACCTGCGGCTGACCTAGCCCCTCGTGCTCCATTCACCACGGGGGGGGGGGCAGAGGGGGGAGGTGTCCTTAAACAGTGCAGGCTATTATGCTCCCCTCCCCCAGCTGCCACTGTTTTGTGAATCCGGAGGAGCATTTTCGAGAAGCATTTCTGTTCAGCTCTGCAGCGTCCCCTGCTGTTCAAGTGGTGATATCTCCCTGCAGCTCGACCAATGCGCCAGAACAGCAGTGGCAGGGACCATCAAGGCACACTGATCCCGGTCACACCTCGTACTCCAGCGGTGACGCACCGCCGCACTCTGCCTGCCCCCCCCCCCTGTATTGCAGAACTGTGTCAGCAACCACAGCTCTAATTACTCTCATCCTTGGGCCACATGTTGATGTTCTGCTTTTGTACCCGCTTGAAACGCTGCCAATTCACCTCTGTCCCATTTAGCCGTTAGAACTCGAGTATTAAGATCTTCACAAAGCTAAAAATAAGAGGGGTTCGTTCCTGAAAGCGCCATCAAAGGTGTTGGGCCCTACATGCTGCAGGGTGTGACCTAATTATAATTGTAATTAATCTGTATATATGCGTAGTGTTGTAGACAAATACACTGCGGCCTCCAGTATACGAAATGTCAATCTTTTTTACCTTTATGGAAATATCAGGAGTGAGGCATTTTTTCTGAAGTAGCATACAGCTGAATACCTTATACAGCCGTCTAATTTTGGCTGATGGCATAGTGTGATAAAAGGATTTGGCCGGGAGCCCACATTTTGGCAAATTGGAGAAGCCGAAATTTTAGATCAGTCTGCAATTCAGGAACTTGACCGCCTCTCTTCCGAGATGTAATTGGTAGAATTACTGTTTGCGAAATATCTTTTTGAAACGGTTTGCAAACACTATCTGTGGAAGGCATTGCAACAATATGGCGATTGTGTTTTGCTAACTGAAACTAACTGCTGTTTTTTGCAGAAGTGTCGCGATTCTTTTTATTTTTGTTGTGTGTGTGTATTTTGGCAATGCTAGCTCCTAGATGCCTACAGGCTTGGTGTGCTTTACAAATGTAAACATAAATAAATATTGTCCGAATAAGCAATATGCTTTTATTTCAGAAGCTGCAGATAAGGATTATTGTGACTGTTGAAAAAACAACAATAGCAAATAATAAATATGTTTATCAAGTGCTGCTCACTACAGAATGAGAAGCCAGCCTCATTAATGTACCTCCTGAGCCTTGTTTGAAGGGGGTGAGCAGGCCAAAACTGTTTGCCCGTTTAGAATAGCAGGGGATCCTATTGCAGAAAGTTGCAAAGGAAACTGGGCGGGTTAGGAGACTGTTGCTGAGATGTGTACATTTAGACCTTCCTTTAAACCATGTCTTCTTTCCTATTAACGTGCTGTAAAATGTGGTATTTTGACGTGGGGATGAGTACGGCTCCCTCTCTACGCTCAGTGTGGGAACATTTGCCCCATAGCGAAAATCAAAAGCTGGCACCTAAGAATATATGCACAGTAAGAGGACATATCTGAAAGTGAAAGTTACTAATTTAGATCAATTGACCTTTCCCCTTGGATGAAAGTGCAAGAGTATTGGCAATTCAAAAAAAATAATCGGCAACTGAAAAATAACCTGATGGAGGAAACCGTCCAATAAATACGCTGGCAGAGTATAAAAGGTGCTCACCTTTTAAAACCAGCAAGATGTGTTGAAACAAAACTTTATTTGGCTATGAAAACCATACAAGCATCATGACATCATACAATCCATATAAAACAATTCTAAAAACCAGAAGTTCATCATCAAGCAAAATACATTAAAATCCAGTCCCAGTGGATATCTGCAATATTTGAATACAATTTGGAGTTTAACACAGCGATCCAAGAACACACAATCTTAGCCAGGCCCTTAAAAACAAATTCCAATATAAAATATACTACATAAATATCATTACTATTTTAGCAAAATTGAACAGCTGCAGCAGTCAGTCTGAAATCCTTCAACCTAAAGAGTGGCAACATGTAACGTTGAGGTCTCGGGAGGATAGCTCAGCAGCAACGTGCTCGCCTTGGAAGCAAGACGACATGGAGCAACACAGGTTCGGTCCGTGCTTAGAAACCTCTGCGTATTAAGCGCGTTATGAATAACCTATCATAACTCAGGTCCTTGTAGCCTGGGCAAAGCAATAAGAAATGTGTTATCGTTTCCCGAGGGGAAACCACAAACCTTACACGGGCAATCATTGGAACGTGACCACTTTGCTGTGAATGTAGCCACCTTCAGTGTATTAATACGCAGCTGAATAAATAATGCTCGAGCATAGCCAGGTCCAACATAGTCTAAATAAGGCTCAAAGCCCTTAGTCTCTTTTAAATCAAGATACAAAGAACCAGTGCACAAACTGATGGAAGCCCATTTCATACTGTTAGTAGCCTCATGATATGATTTTTTTCACTAGCTCCTTGGAATTGGGGAACAGACCTGCAGGCTTGGACCCGAAAGTGTCAAATCCAGGCCCACTAGACCTTTGTGGATAAATCTAAGCCAGGGTAGAGAGCCTGATCGGGTACGTTCATCAGACTTGTAGGCTCATCTCTGTATTTACCCAGTTCATGTGCACACCAAATTCTAACTCGGTATAAAAGTGGTTTAATCATCAGTACCTGGGAAATAGGCTTAAGATCACGCTCCCACCAAATACTGGCGTTGGGTGCTCACCTAGGTCGCATAAGTAAAGATCTCAAAAAGTTATCGACTAAATTAAGTGGAGAAATTGAATGATGTCCCCACAATTCTGCCCCCTACATAGTTGCTGTCCAGCCGTGAAATGTATACAAATATATGGCCGGAGGGACGGCTCCCCTGCCATGGCTGAAATAAAATCGACCGACTCTTCTGCTGTATTTTTCTAGGGTCGCCACAGCCTTTGTATGTTGGGTTTACCAGGTAAGTTCTTCCGAGAATCTGATCCCCAAGCAATCGAATGAGCTCACCTGCTCCAGGACATGCACTTCAATTGCAATACTCAGTTTGATATTCTTAATGGATTTCTGGCTGAACACCATCACTTTGGTTTTCTCGGAATTGAGCACCATAGAAAGTTCCTTGCTTTTCCGAACAAATGATTGCAGGTTGTGTCTCAGTCCCATAGGTGTAAATTGATAATAGCACTGCATCGTCGGCATAAAATAACACAGGGAGCCTATCTTTCCCCAGTTTTGGGGTGTCAAGAATGCAGACTAACATATCCTCCATGATTACATTAATATATAAACATACTAGGAGGGTGGCCAGCACACACCCCTGGCGGGCCCCCTTCTTCGCCCCAAAAGGATTTGGTTGTCTCCCCTCCCAACTCACTGAGGCCCTATTATTAGTGTAAAGAGACTGGATATTAGCCAAGGGATACACTGCAACGCCCTTGTTCTTCAAAACGGACCATAACTTGTTACAATCAATGCAATCAAATGGCGTACGCAGATCCCCAAATATTGTGTATATTTTGGTGTGTTGTACAGACACATACTTTGCGAGGCTCACACTCAGCCTGAAGCATTGATCTACAGTGCTTATCCCAGTCTGAAACCCAGCTTGGAGGTGATTAACATGACCCCCTGCACCCCAGATGCCCAAAGCTGGAGGTGGATCAGCAAGACTTTGACATAGACCTTGCCTACATCTTTCAGAAGAGAGATGGGCCTATAATTCCCCGGGTGCTTCTTATCTCCCTTCTTGAATATGGGTAGACCTATTGCCACCCGCCAGGATTGTGGAACTTTCCCAGACCTGGTGACAAAGCCGAACACACCGGGGAACAGAGGGGCCCAAATACTGAGCTCATCCCTGTGCAGATACATAGGAACTCTATTGGGGCCAGGCGGTTTCCCACTTCCCAAACTTAAAATTGCCTCCTCCACCTCAGTAATTAGAATTGTTGCGTTGTCCATGCCAAAATGTTCAATACTACGCTCTGAGGTGTTTCATGGGTCTCCCCCTGCCATATTTTATATAAATGAAATTACTGAAGTGATGAAACCACTGAGCCATGAGTGCAGGGGAAAGCAGGACGCACTTGTATTGCCATGCGGTACAGATGTCCTGTACGCTCCGCACTTTCCTTCGTTTTTTGTTTTTCCTTTGATTACAGTAACACCTCACCGAGATCCGAACGGTGTGTTGTGGGCAGGCTGGAGGCCCGCCAGCAGCGAGAACAGCACTGCTCTCCGGAAGCACCTCCACAAGGAGACGCCACTTATGTGCCGCAGAGGCCAGCCACGTCTCCGGGAATACCTGCATCAGGTGCTCCCCACCACAGGGAGCAAGACAGAGTGTGCACCGGGGAGGCAGACACACATGTGGGTACGTTACGACCCTTGTCGCTAGTTGTTAAGGGCTCTGGGGAGGCTGGGCCCTACTCCAACATGCACACAGAGTCAGCCTAGTGTAAACGCAATGGGCGAGCGGGAAGCCATTCGCCCCTTTTATTAGCCCAACACACGTGATCACAGCCGTCCTAATTAGCGACTTGTGCTGTGATCACTGAAACCACACCATGTGACTGCACGGTAGCGTGCCTTAGTCATAACACTGTTGACCCTAGAGTCGAGCCAAAAAGTCTCACTCGCTTTCAAGCACATTAACGGACCTCTCTGGATAACTGTCACTGCTGAACGATAACAAACCGAAATTTGTAGTTTTTTTTTAATTTTTATAAAGCAAATATTTGAAATATGGAGGCATTCTACCCAATAAAAGCTAATTGGTGCGTATGTTCAAAATGGGGACAACCGTTGTGGGGGAATGGGAGATTTTGTTTCCTGAAATGAGTCCAAGGTAAACCATGAAGCCAAGCATGTAAGTTCTAAGCAACCTGTTTTAAACTTTTAAATCATACGTAGGACGGTATTCACCAAACTTCACGTGTATAACCAAAGCTGACCCCGAAGTTACCATGCCAAATTTGGTGATGTTTTTTTTTTTTTTTTTAGTCACGGATTTCAAATGTTATGCGGGCAAATGGCTTTTTCGTGTTCTATTTAAAACGAAAGCAACATTAACTATAGTGCGAAAAGCACTGCCTGCTCTGCGAGCTTCAGCACATCCGACTCCCTGATTGGCGAATTGCCAAGTCATGGTGCCATGAAGGCCATGGGACACGGTAAATATTTCCCTAGTGGGGTTTGATGGCATCACAGAGTGGACCGCGCTGGTAACCACAGAATGAAAGCGCTTCCTCGCACCTTGCCAACTTAATTCTTTCACGGCTTTCCTCAAACCAAATCAGCGCAATGCCAGGAACCTATTCAAGCATCTATATGTCTGATAAAATCTCTGCCGCTGGCGGTTTTTGCAGGTGTCGGTTTCTGGCAGCCTTGGTTTGTTTGCTCCTGGCACCTCTTGTGCTTCTTGGGACACATTAATTGAGCTATTCAGACATTTGCTGAACAAAATGTCCGCAATGTTGTCTTGGGCTGGCTTCCTAGCATGCCCTGGCGTGTCCGGCTGCGGGGATGCAGGGCATGTCTTTTTTCCACGTTCTAGGTGTAACTTCTTTATTAGGATTTATTTTAAAATGGCAAAAAGACCCATTTTATGCTCCCCCTTCAATAAAAATGCGCTACAGTCTCAGCCTACACGTGTTTAGTGGACTCCTGCTAAGTCTAATCAACTCGTGCATATGGGGTATGCAAACTCTGATAATACTGAATGAATAATAATGCTGTTGAAGTCACAGCATGGGCATGGAAGAAGGACAAACTGGAGGTAGGCAAGCCACCAGGAAGTCTTGAGTAGTGTCAGTGCAAGGATTTATGTCGCTTCTTGCAAAGTGCCCGTGTGAAAAGGGGAATAAGTAAAACTGCCACTTTAGACATGGAGTCTTCTTTTGTTTTCTCATACGCTCATATCCACCAGGGTATCAGTCAGTTTAGTCCCGTCAAGCCTCTTTTGTTTCCTTCTTCCTTCAGGAAGCCAGATCTCTTCAGCTGTAGGTAGTGAGGACAGGCTCTTTCTCTCTTCGGCTGTACGTAGTGAGGCCAGGGCTAGGAGCTTCCTTCTTTCACTATG
The DNA here is from genome assembly GCF_040938575.1 of Ambystoma mexicanum. Lineage (NCBI taxonomy): Eukaryota > Metazoa > Chordata > Amphibia > Caudata > Ambystomatidae > Ambystoma > Ambystoma mexicanum. The sequence goes on along the minus strand of NC_090926.1, from coordinate 994,450,642 downwards.
CCCAGGTTAAGAATTCCTTTTCCTCCTCTGCAGCCCCTGTAACGGGAGAGAATCATACACCAATTAGTTCTTATCATTGCCTTTAAATGCCTCCCCTTATCTTGGTTCCCAATCTCCCCCCTTGCCCCAACCCTTGGGGTCCAGTAAAGCTGTTAAGAATTCCAGTCGGGCGTCGCACACTGGACCAGGACACTTGGTCTTAGCCTGGGATGCGGTGCTCAATAGGAATGCTTTTTCTTTCATTTCAACTAATTCAAATTGAGCCGGAACCCAACCCGTCTCATACCCCCTTTTACAAATACCCCGGGTCACAATGGACCATGAACCAGGCCGGTTGGTGAAAATACAATATTTATTTATTTTTAACATTCACAAAAATCACACAAATTTTAATATGGGTAGCAATCACCAATGGGGTGATAATGACAATGGAAATGGAAGCAGTGCACTTAGTTAACCTTCTAGTAGAACCTATACAAAGCACAAGTGAACAGGAGCACTTTTTGAATTAGGATAAATAGCACCCGAGGTAAGGTTTTCCCCCACAATGTTCCCTCAACCCACAAACAATCGAATTCAGAGTGTATAGAAAGAAGCAGCAGGCAGTCAGGGATAAGAGGCAGCAAACAGAATCAAAATCCAACCTTCCCTCACAAAATGCAAAGGCCTAAAATGACTCTAATTTTGACAAATAATTAAATATATGTGTGTTTAAATAATATACATATATTTTATCACAGTATCAGGGATGTTAGATCAATATCAACCTTAAGGTAAGGTATCACAAAAGCATACAGTTCACAAAACAGATGGAAATTGAAAACTCAGTACAGCCGAATTCACACATGGAAAAGTTGCATTTCTTTCTAATTTGCAGTTTTAAATGGCAAAATGTTTTTTTTTTTTTTTTTTAAAAAAGGTGAAAAACAATGAATCAGAATGCGTTTTTTTGGCAGGGAGATGGATGCACAGCACAGGGAGAATCTGGAAGTGAAAGGAGGGCTATAGCTGGTGAATTGAGAGGGATTTGGAAGGTAGAAAGAGGTTCGTTTTTAGGAAAATAGAGAGGTGAAAAAGAGAAAATCGGTTTTAAAAATGAAAGGCAAATTTTACTTAAACTAAATTATTTAGACAATATTGTTAAAGAAAGCCACGGTACCTTCAACGATTGATTCGCAACGTCAACATTTTCGAGCAGGGTTCTGATCTATGTGGGAATTAATTTAAATTACTCCAAATATTACTAATGAGTTACAAGGTGAGATGAAGGAAAGAATTGCGCTAACACTAGTAAACAAGAACAGGGTGCACAGAAAATTAGAACAGTCTATACAGGTTATCAGGGTATGGCTAGGTTGCTTAGAGAGTGGAACAAAGACAAAAGTAAAAATGGGGTAGACTATATGTTATGGGATGGGTGATACGCACAGTCCACTCTTAGATTTGTGATTAGGAACAGTCTACCGGGTTCTGGACTCCTGGGCTTGGGTACCAGGTAGCGGCCGACTCTCCTAGCAGAACAACAGCTGGGCCTGTCTGGTCACCGGATAATCGGGACATGCAGTTAGTGAGCAAAAAGCCAGGCTGGTCTCAGGATGCTTCCCAAAAGAATACCACAGCTTTTCGCTTTGGCTATTGGGATGTTTAGTGGGATTTCTTGATTGTGGCCTTGTTGGGATGGTCAGCAATGCTTTGGCCTTGCTGTGGATAGGATCAGCTATGCTTTGCAGTGGGATCTGGAATCTGGCAAGAAGAATGTGCAAGATCAGGAACGCAGGCTCAGGAAATTCAGGAAAGCGTGTATCTAGAGTCCTGTCAGTGTTACGCTCACCTGGTATCCACAGGGATGCCACCCAGCTGGGTTACTCGCTGGTATGCTTCTCAGCTTTGCCGTGGTCTGCGGGGAAGGTTCTGCCTGAAAATGCAGGAAGACTGTGTTCAAGACTGACCGACTGGGGTAAGTATCCTCCCTCCACCCCGTATGCTTTCAGTCCTTCTGGCGCCCTCTCCTTACCTTGTGGTAGAATTAGGCGTGCTCTCTGTCCTACCTTCTTTGCAGGGGCACGTTGTCTTTCATGGGTGACTGCGGTCCAGTTACTTCACTGACGCCGGCCCGTTTTATATTGTTCAGGTAGGTCTTATTGCTGCTCTTTAGTTTTGTTGCTATCCTGCATGCCTTTCTTTGTTTAAAATGTCTTTTTTCTCCCTTAGGTATGCAGAGCTTCAGCGTGGCGAACTGGCTTGGTTGAGCCCAGCTGGTAAATGATGGCGCATTAAGAGCGCTATGATGTGGTAAGTAAGCGCTATGTGCAGCGTTGCAAAGTCTTGCCTTTGCTAACCTGTGTTTTCCTTCCTTGTAGGTCGCAGTGTTCTTCAGCGCGAGTGGAATGCCCGGAGTGGTGCCAGCCGAGAGGCGACCAGCCAGGTAAGCCTTTTGAGCAGTTCGTGATTTGTAAATGTCTCTACAGCTTTCTTTATGTTGCCTCTATCTTCCTCTTTCAGGTCGTTCTGTCTGGGAGGCATGCAGATTTAAGGAAGCTGTTCTCAGTAGCTGCGAGTGTTTAAAGATGAAGACTGCAGGTAATATGCTGCTGCTAATGATGTTCCTTTTGTCTCCTTGCAGGTTCTGCTTCTCCGAGGTTCGAGGGAATAGCTGGACACTGTGAGCGTCACGTTGCAAGCTGCAAAGTAACACGAAGCATGTTCTGCAGTCAGGGTGTGGTTTATATAGCCCAGGGAAAGTAGTTCCAGGCCTGCCACACCCAAAACACTAGACCGCATAGCTTGGTTCTTAGGGACCAAGCTATTTGGATGCCTCCATGTTGGCTGACAATACAATAAAGTAGTTCCCAAGCACATTGTTGTTCATGGTGTATAAGCCTTGTGACATAGGCGCCAGGACTGGCCCCATGAGGGCTTTTGAAGAGGATGCCAGGCTCTAGAGGCCCAAGTCCTGACTCCACGGGGCAATGGGTTTGCCAGAGGGGGTTTTGGGCGATGGTCGTGACAGTCAGCCCCCCTTTTTATAGAGCCTGGTGACATCATAGAATTATATGGTAGGACAGGCGTAGCTAAGCATGCCTCTAAACCACTTAATTGGTCAGGGGTGATAGTTACCGCCTTCCTCTTAGCTGTTTGGGTTTCTAAGGGCATGATGTCAGATTTATGATGTAAGTTTTACAATGTCCAGAAAACCTCCCACAGTTACTTTAGCTAAAATCCAGTTCTGCCATATATGGCACATTTGTACAGTTGAAGCATCTTAACAAATTGCATAAGCAGGTTACATATTTGATGCAGAGCATGCCAGTCCAACTCTCCAGTTTGTGAGACATTGTTTCTCCCTTCTAATAGTTTTTAGTCATTTTTAGTGGGAACTATTCGGCCTAAAATTCTATAATTTTACACATGTGTGTGGATTATCATCAGGCATGTCAGTATTGAATTTTACATTGGCATCATGTTTCCTTGGAATACCCAATTCTCTGCCATTTCTGTTCCCAAAGTGGCAGTGAAGGCTACCCCGTCTTAAATTAAAACCCACAAAAATACATTAAAACTGTAAACTTTTTAAATTCCTGCGAATTTCTGTTGTAAAAATAACCGTCTTTAAAAGTGTCTTAATAAAATAGTCTTTTGAAACAAATTGGCATCTTTTTTCCTTCACTGGAACAATTTTTATTCTCTTCAGCTACCACCAGCTATCAATTCAGCCCAGTCTGGGGAGGGGGTTTCCCAGTTTGATTGGATTTTTATGGCCCCCTCCACTTCACAGGTTGGTGTCCCAGACGTTCCATTGTAAGAGGCTTCAGCCTAGACGAAAGTCTGCCAAGGTAGTAATTAGCACTTGGTGTTCTAGATTCGACTGTGAGGGGCCTTCTGTTGCTGGCAACCCCCAAGCAATAACCTGTTTGGGGCTGATTTCTCCCATGTAGCCAATGCAATTTTATTCCTTGTTTTCTTTATTTTTGTTATAAATCAGAATAAAGCCTGTTGAATCAGATCTCTCATATGTTTCACAGCGCAAAATCCCTTCACATTGCTAGATAAGGGCAGGGCCTTATCCAACATACACTTTTAAACAAGTATTTCCCTTTATTTGCAAAAGTACATTTAAACATGTGGTGACGCTGACATTTTCCTTGCAAATTTGATATCTCTCTTCCCTCCGAGTTCCCACATTGTTTTGTAGCCAGAGTTCGTTTCTTGTATGCAGCACTTTGTTTAAATATGATACACTGAAATTGACATAGGCCCAGAGAGCCAGGGCCTCTTTCACGCACTGATCTTTGATATTTTATAGCACAAAAGTAAAGCATTTACCTTGTAGGTGAAGTAAAGCTTCTTTTGATTTCTTCAGAGCTGAACAACAGCCTGTCATTCGGGGATACTGTTCTTGTCCGCTGGAGCACAACGTGAATGCAGATGGGCATGGCAAGGTCTCATTAATAAAAATAGTGTGATGAGGAACAGAGGAAAACGCATCAGAGTGGCATCATTTTTAAATGTGAATATTTCCCTTTTTCAATGGGAACTTTGGGCTTGCAGCAAAGCAGTGCTGCCTTTTCACTGCCCATTCTTTGGTACATGTAAGAACACACTGGCAGGCTTCCTCCGTGTGCTCCCTTGTTCCATCCTGCCCCATATGCACTTGGGAAGATGGTACAGCCATCTTTTTATCATTGCAAAATGCAGTTTTGGTGTGAGGCAGTGGTGCTCACAGTAGCCAGCGCAGCCATTTTGCTGCTTCTGCTGAAGTACAGCTTGGTTATGGAAGGGAGTAAAGCTGAGTGGGTAAATATATCCCACAAATTCCCCCCGACTCTTCTGAGATTCCTTGTCGAGGGAGAGTAGGGCAAAGTGAGATTCACTGGTAGGGCAAAATGAGGTTCATCAGGTGGGCAAAACGAGGCTCATCTGGTGGAGTCCTTCCATCATCAGGGAGCGGTACTTCCATGATCCTTCCATTGTCTCTCGTTGTAGTGTGGAGCGACACCCGCATCTTCCCCTTAGGTCTTTCTTTATGGTGTGGAGTGACACCCCCAGCTTTTCCTTGGCTCTTTCCTTTCTTGGTCCCCGGGGATCAAATAAATCAGAACCGGTTACTCCATTTTCCCACTGACTGCCCTCCTGGGAGGTGGACAGCAGTGGGACACACATACATTTAATAATGACAGTATTTAGACAATAAAGGTAATTAATCACTCCCAATACACAGATAACTTTGGATTTGGCTAGAATTTTGGGGAATCCCTCTCGTCCTAACAATGAAGAAAAATACTCCCTGTTAAATAATTATCCCTCTAAACCTATCTGACCCCTTCTGGTTTTTCTTTGTCTGGTTCTCATCCTTCAGATGACTCCTCTATTTTCTGCAAAGTGTGCCTAGGTTAATACCCATTTCGCTTCTGTCAATTCTCCTTTGGGGATGCAGATACTGTAGGTGACCAGTGAAATTTTATCTACAATTTCAAAAGGTCCGCGCCAGCTGTGGAGAAATGTACACTCCTTGTGCTGGTTCCTTTGGAAACTGTACAAGTAGACCCTGTCTCCTACTTGGTATTCTTTTTTGGTTGTTTTTAAGTCATATTGAGTCTTCATCCCCTCTGCAGATTTTTCCAGATTCCGCTGAGCGTACGCAAAAGCATGTTGAAGGTGTTTTCTTAGATTCTCAACATACTCATGTGTTGTGGAGGCGTTTATCAGTGTCTGCTCTTGTGTTCTATAGAGCAGATGCTGAGGTAGCACCATCCCTCGCCCTGTCATCAGCTCAAATGGAGACATTTTGGTCGCAGAAGAAGGTTTAGATCTGATGGCCATCAGGACAAGCATTAATCGGATGTCCCAACTTGGCCCAGAATCTACCACATACTTTAAAAAAATGCTCGCAATTGTTTTGTTGTACCTCTCGACTCCCCCCACTAGAGGACAGCAGTATGCAATGTGAAGTTTACTTTTTACCTCAAGTATCTCCTACATCTTTGTCATAACTTCACGGGTGAAGTTACTACCTCGGTCTGACTCGATCCTTTGGGGAAGGCCAAAAGGCGAGAAGATGTGCTTAATCATCAGGGCAGCTGCTGTTTCTGCCTTGCAATTTGGGGGCGGGTGACATTCCACCCATTTGGTAAACAAGCATGTTACTGTTAACATGTACTTGTTCCCCCTAGATGATCGAATCACGGGCCTGATGAAATCTATTTGTAAATCTGACCAAGGCAGTGTCATCCCCCACTTCTGAAGGGGAGTTCAGTGTTGAGTGAAGTTGGCTGAAATTGTTCACACACAAGACACCCTTTCAAGTACTGGTCGAGGTCCTGCCCCATGTGTGGCCAGTATGCAACCTCCTGCAAGATTTCTTATGTAGTGTGAAACCCCTGATGACCGGTTGTGGCCGCGTCATGGGTGTGACTTAGCATCCAGCTTCACAATAAGGTAGGGACCACCCACTGGTCAAAGCCATATATGGATCTCCTTACCAACAAACCGTGTTGGATTTGGAACATTTTTGGACATTTCATCAACACTTTGAGGCCCTCTTTCCCAATATAGTCGGTATCCGTCAGGGGGAAGTTCTCAGGGTCCTCAATGTGTTGATAACATTTTTCAATAATCGGATCCCCTTTTTGTGCCATGATTAAATCAACATCTGGGGTCTCTTTACTCCACTGGGCAGTTGAGAGTTCATTGTGAGCATTTGTCTGGAACCTAGTGATATCAGTGACCTAGATTTCCCTCAACAGGGACTTGACCTCAAGGAGATCCCCCTGGATGGCTCCGGTTTTGGCCAGCTGATGAGCTAGGTCATTTCCAGTTTTGTCTGGCCCCTCTATTCTGGAATGACCCATGATCTTCTTCCAATAGATGGTCACATCCCACTAGAGGTGACCAGATCGATATTTTGGATTAGCTTGCCATGTTTGAGTGGTTTGTTACTAGCACCTAGCATGCCTCTGGTTTTCCAATTAACCAGGTGCTCCAGAAGGGGGCGTAGCTACATGGCCGCGGGATAGGACTTTTCTCTGGTGAGCTCCTGTCAATCCTTTTTTGATTCTGTGAAGAAACTGTGTTTTATTGCCAGCTGTGCACAACCAATGCATATCTAGAGATGCATGAATAGTGGGTGCATACAATGGGCGCATTCGTGGATGAATTAGCAGAACAAGAAACAAACAACGAGAAGTGGAAGTCCAGAGGAGCCCGACCTGCGGATGATACAAAATGGCACCGGGGGAGAACAAAGGGATGAGCAGCAGAATCACTGCAGCACAATGAGGGGAGCGGAACAAACGCACACAGCGGTGGACCCTGCCTGCCCATGGAAAAGCGAATAGTGCCCTACTGAGATGGTGGCCAGACGAATAGCTGCTGGAGAGCGAGAACCCAGCAAGTGTGTGCCAGCCGAGGACCACGGAACGCGGACAGCAGACCAGGTGGGCATATTCGAGTGACGGACGCACCACCATCGGCTCCGCATGGGGCCGCAACGGGGAGGATTGAGCTAACCACCCCAGGTGAGGCACCCGGGCGAAGTGAAATGCAGGGCTTAGAGCTTAGCCGCAACAACACGACAATAGCAGCATCGCCGAGAAGAGGCACAGGAAACAGCAAGGTCCGGAGCGCCTCCCTGCCGAAGGGAGGGAGACACAGCCGGCAGCAGGACGTTGGGTCCTATACAACGAAGGCGTTATATTCGCCATAACTCACGACCAAGGCGGGTGCCGCTCGCCCGACCCAGCCGTCAAACACTGGCACACACTCCAGAGAGCTATAACCGATAACATCGGTCCCATGCGGGCCCGCAATAGGCGAGACGACGAAGTACGCGGCACCTACGGCCCATATTTGGAGGCAGTCGGAGGGGCAGCAGTAGGACGGTGCCCATTAGTATGGGCGGAGCTCCCGTGGAGCACAACAAACGCAATTCAGGTGCTGCAGATGCTGTAGAAGCTGTAGATGTGGCTGAGGCAGCACGCACCATTGTAACAGCATTTCTGCAGCTACTGAACGGCGACGGAAGGGGGGCCCTGCATCTTACAGCGCCGCCTGCCGTACCAGTAAAGGAACAGTGGGGATAAAACAGGTGAGTGTGCTGGACTAACATAGCCAGTTCACCCCGGCAGCAGCTGCAAACGGTCCGTTAGGGGCAATCACAGAGATAAGTGCATAAAGAGCCATAAACAAAACTGCACTGGATGGCCAGACAAGATAAGATCCATAGTGCCCTTAGTGAATGTCACTAGAAAGGAATGATGCCAAATAATCAAATAACACCAGGAGGCTGATGGAGGAGGTGGAAGCACACTACCAGATTTAGCCCGGAGGCACAATACCCCAGGACAAGACGTATAAGTGCACACAACCACACACTGGCATCATACATCACACTTCCACACCACAGGCTGCACAACAACTCACTATAGTACCAAATCAGATCCCCAGGCACTTGGATGCACAGATAAGTAAGGTGACCTAACCTGAGCCGGGACAATAAGACGAAGAGGAAGAGCGGCGGCCAAAGACATGGGAGGACACAAACCATTCACGACACAGCCATAACAGTAGACAAACTCTTCTACCACAGCTCCCCATCAGCATTATAGTTGAGAACGGATTAGCCCCGAGGTGCCGGAGATCACCCCCCTGAGGGCCCGGAGGAAAGCATACAGCAACGCCAAGATAGCGAAAAAACCGGCCAAGACCAAGGACAAACAACCCACGCTGGAAGAATATGCGAGAACACCACAGATGGCAGAAGGGGCTAGGAGCAAAGAGAAGACCCCCGCCCCAGACACCGTCACAGCGAGCAAAGACCAGCAGATTCTGGAAGCGATTGCGGATCTGAAACTAGCGTGGGAATCCACATTGGAATCGGCCATGGTCGAACTGAAGGCGGCACGGGAACTTAGAGTTGGCGCAGTACAGGAAGACGTGAATCTCCTAAGGCAGGATGTAAGAACGCTTGCAGAACATACAGGCGAACTGGAAGAGGAAATGGCCTCGAACACAGCCGCATGTGTGTCCCACAAATCAGAGATAATTATCCTAGAACAAAGTGTGAGAAATCTGGAAAACAGGGTGGGGGAGGCGGAGGGACGCACCAGGAGAAGAAATGTAGGCATTGTGGGACTCGCGGAGGGATCGAACCCCACAGACTATATTGAAACGATGCTGCTGCAAGAAATAACAGGAGGGGTGCTATCCCAAGGATTTGCGGTGGAACGAGCACATAGGGCCCTGACAAGGAGGCCCCCGCTCGGCACCCCCGCCCAAGACCAATAATTGCCAAAATCCTTAACTATCGAGATAGGAAAAAAATATTGGAACACTTTAGGAAAGGAGGCACGATGCAAAGGGTATCGGCGGGCATCGCATCATATCGAGACTACATACTGCTGGTACAAAGACGTCGCATGAACTATGGTGCAGTAAAGAGAAGATTGCGGGAAGTGGGCTACAAGTATATGCTGATATACCCAGCCAAACTAAAGGTGTACCACAGAAATAAAGCACTGTTCTTCGACACCCCAGAGGACGCGTCCAAGTGGTTGGACACACAGAACTGCCAACTAGAAACTGGCATTCAGAAGGAAGATGGCGCAGATAAGTAAAACAGGGGCTGCAGCGCCCTCGGTGCAACAGACTCAGACATTGGGACTAGAATATAAGACAGGGCAAAGACAGCTGGGAGATATACAACTTGGGCTGCATAGATAAGTATGTTTTAGCACAATGATATAGTGCAACATTGCAGGAGTCTTATGGAACGAGTCCTCACACCTCCAAGAATAGATTAGTTAGGTTACTGTTAGATCGGTAACACCCTGCTGGGTTCCTGATTTCGGCACACCGAGATGCCAAATGTGTGGGAGCCTGAGATCCAGGGATGGAGCAGGGCACCTGTTGGGGACGGGCAGGGAGGAGGGAGGGAAGGGAATGTGTGCAGTGAATATAGTTGGAGAAGAAGGGGTGGGGGAATTAATTGGAGGGTTAGTTGGAGAGTTATAGTTGAAAAGGGAATGGGAACTAGCTCACACTTAAACCAGATGAGAAGGGAGGGAGGCGGGATGAAACATGGACGGCAATGGGAGGTCTTAGAATCATAACGTGGAATGTGCGATGCCTCAACAGGTACCTGAAAAGGAATAAAGTAATGATGTACTTAAGAAGGCAGAAAGTAGACATAGCATTACTGCAGGAAACCCACCTTACCAAAGAGAAACTGGAGATGGTAAAAATAAAAGTGGAGAGGGACCACCATGGGAGTGACATACTCAGCCAATGCCAGGGTGGTGGTTACCTGGGTGGCACCCCATGTGCCATTCCAGTTGCTTCATGCTACGGCAGAGCCAGACGGGAGGATGATAACGATATGAGGGCTGCTAGAGAACAGAGAACTGAGTATTATAAATACCTACGCCCCTAATCACGATACAGCGGCCTACTTCAGGACCCTGTACAGCAAGGTCAGTCCCCACAAGGGAGATGCGATCATATAGGGAGGGGACTTTAATTGCACGCTATGTCCTAGAATGGACATGTCAGAAATGAAACTAGATAAACCCACCCCCACAGCAAAAGCACTACAGGCCCTGCTGAGAGACTTTGAGCTAGAGGACATATGGAGACAGCAACACCCGAAAGACGGGCACTACTCACACTATGTCGCCCCACATAACCTGTATACGAGACTAGACTATTTGTTTGTCACCTCAGACCTCGTGGGGGGAAATGTTGAGCGTAGAATACAAGGCAAGAACGTTATCGGACCACTCCCCCCTGGTCCTGTACTGGAGACATCAACCCCCCAGAGCAAGAATTCCGACGTGGAGGCTCAGAGCGGAGGCCCCGCAGGACTCGGTATTCCGAGAGGACCTAAGGGAGGAGATCATTGGGTACTTTGACACTAACACAGGGAGTGTGAAGTCAGAAGAAACCCTATGGGAGGCATTTAAGGTAGTGGTGAGAGGGGCGGCCATATCTAAATCCAAAGGGCTACTAGGGGGCATAGAGCGGGAGCTACAAGAGACAGCAAAGAAACTAGAAGGAATAATGCACAGGGGAGGCACCTCACAGGAAGATGCTGAACAAGTGTGCCAACTACAACAAGCTAGCACGGCACTCTGGGAAAGACTATGCAAGCTGAACTATAGAAAATATATTGAAAGGCAACATGCAGGTGGGGACAAACCAGGGAGGCTGCTCGCATGGTTATACAAAAACGAGACACCAAGACCGATAATTAGGGAGATAATAGAAGAAAGCCAGATCTGGAACACCCAAGAGGGGGTAAATGAGGGGTTCCTTAGGTTCTATAAACACATCTATGAAGATACGGGGGAGGTAGCAGAACGAGAAATTCAGGAGACACTGGAAGACATAGGATTACTCAAACTAAATGAGGAAGAAAGGGATGACCTGGAGGTCCCAATCACGATAGAGGAACTAGAGACAGTAGTACTGCATCTATCCACTAGCAAAGCCCAGGGGTTTGACGGGCTCCCAGTGAATTCTATAAAACGTATAGACAGGAAGTGCTTCCCCCCTGCTGTTGGCTATGTTAAACGAGGCATATGAGAGGGGGAGGTTGCCAGAATCCCTAAAGGAGGCGGTGATTATTCTGCTCCTCAAACCCGGCAAGCCGAGCACAGAATGTGGGTCATACCGACCCCTATCTATGCTAAACCAGGATAGCAAAATCCTCACAGCGGTGCTGGCAAATAGACTCAAAAGGGTCATTAACAAACTAATACACCCTGACCAAACTGGCTATGTCCTGGGCAGGAAAATAACCGACAATCACAGAAGACTCCATCACATCATAGAACAGATTGAGGGTGACCTTGGCGAAATGACGATAGTCTCGCTGGATGCCATAAAAGCCTTCGACTCAGTGAGATGGCCTTGGATGACGGCGGCTTTGAAAGAATATGGGATGGGACCAGGGTACTTGAGGTGGGTAAAGATAGTATACAGCACCCCAATAGCTAGGGTCAAAACGGGCGCAATAATCTCTGATAAATGGCAACTCAGCAGAGGCACAAGACAGGGCAGCCCCTGGTCCCCCATGTTATATATCCTGGCATTAGAAACATTAGCAATCTGCCTCAGACAGCAGTACAGGGAGATTGGTATCCACACCAAGGAGGGACCACACTTGATATCATTGTACGCAGATGATCTATGTTATATCTGCGCTTCCCAGAAGAAAATGTGCGGTATGTCCTAGAAGTGATTGATCAGTATACGACCCTTTCGGGCATAGCAGTAAACCCCAAAAAATCAAGCATGTTCCCACTGGGGAGGTATAGGGGGGTCCCACAGGGGAACCTACCTGTCCTGCAGATACCCTGGTAGACTAGGACAATTAGATACTTGGGGATTAATGAATACCACACGATTGCAGTCGAATATAAATATAACATAGGGCGGTGGTAGGAATCAAGAACAGCATGGGGTTCTGGGCAAAGCTCCCCTTGGCCATGGTAGGTAGGGCGGCTCTGCTCAAGATGGTGGTCCTGCTCAGACTGTTACTTTTTTACGAATATCCCATACATGCTCCCCAAACGCTTTTTCACGACACTCCAGAGCCTATGTAGGGGATTCATATGGCATAATACCAGAAACAGAGTGGCCCTGTGGAAACTACAGAACCCATATGACAAAGTGGGTATAAACCTGCCGAACTTCAAGATGTATCATTTAGCGGGGCAGCTCCAGTACGTGGCCAGATGGCTGTCGGGGGGGTAGAAACGGCAGAAGCCAGATTGCTAAATAAGGACTGTGCCCCATTCATTTTAAATGAATTGATATGGTTACCCAAATCAAAAGTGCAAGCAACAGCGAGACTGCTGGAATTAGGGTGGAAAACATGGCGCAAGGCGTGCCAAATGATGGGAAACCCAACCTCATGTTCCCCACAGATACCACTTGGGACGCCATGCCGAGAGGATGAGCAATTGAGTGCACATAGGTCAACACATCACATACATCCGAATCATCAAACCAGTGGGAGAAACATGGCCCGAAATAGCATTATCAGAACAACCCGACATGGTTATCAAAATGATGTACGACATCTCTGACGGTGGGCACGAAATATCCCAAATTTAGGGACTATTGATGTCCAGAGTGGGCAAGGAGTTGCTCCAACTGAGAAGGGACTGGGAGGAGGAGGCGGGAGAATTTATGTAGGACGGACAATGGGAAAGAGCCCAGAGATATCATAAGAAGGTGATCCGGAATGCAAGGCTGCAACAGATCCAGTTATATGTTACCGACCAGGCATACATGACCCCCAGTAGAATCGCGAGGTGCGGAAGTGCTGTGACACAGAAATGCCCCAAGTGCGGGGAGGTGGATGCTGGGATGATTCACATGTTCTGGCCGTGCCCGGAGGTGGGGAGATTCTGGGAGGAAGTCAAACAACGCCTGTCCCAAAAGGGGATGAAGTTAAGGGTGGATTCAGTATGGGCATGCATGTTGGGGGGGATTCACCAGACCATGTAACCTTAAGCATATCAGCAAATTAAAAGACCTGGCCTACATCCTGGCCAAACGGAGAATTGCCATGAGCTGGAAGGCCGCCCAAAGACTTAGAGGTGTGTTGGAATGACCTTTTGAAGTGGGCCGAAGCGGAGACGGTGGCATGGTATGAAGCAGTCAGCAGGGGGGGGGAGCAGGCCCCTTGATAGCATGTAAGCAAATGGTGGCTAAGATGTCGGGACTCTCCCATGTCGGTTCTAGTGAAGATTATATGCCTGGTAATAGTGAAGGAGATAACCCCTAATAAATGAATCCAGTGGCATCGAAGTGGGCGCTCGAGTTAATGGGGAGGAAGGGGGGAGGACTGTAACATGAAACATGTGGATGTAACATCAAGCAGCAAGTATATGAAAATGTCGTATATGCTGGTTAAGTTTGGTGTGTTGTTTAAAAAAAATATAATAAAAATTGTTTAAAAAAAAAAAAGAAAGAACTGCTCCTCCACGAACCCGTTCCGGACATAATCTGAATCAGTGATTATGACCAGTTTGTGGAGTTGTTGTTGGACGGCAGTGAGGATGGCCTGATGAACTGCCATCAACTCCACCACCTGACTACTGTGGGGACCGATTTTATACCCGGCAGAGGGTTCCGGGGAATCATTCACCCAGGCATTCCCAATGCCGGCCACCAGTTCCTTTTCCCCATTGTTGTCAACATGGCAGGGGCACCCGTCCACATAAACTCTGGGCATTCCCTCACACTTGTCTTCTTCATAGACTTTGTGCGGGGAATTCAGGTACGCCTTGTCTTCTTCATAGACTTTGTGCAGGGAATTCAGGTACGCCTCATGTTGTCCTGGATTTTAAGACTTTCGTCCTGGAGACAGTTTTCTCTGGCACAATCATGCAAGTCAGCCAGACCTTGCGCGAGGGGACTCTTCTTGTTTTGGCCATATTTGATCTCCACAGGAAAGCCTTGCATTGACAGAATCCAGGAAGTAATTCTGGAATTACTCACATTTCCGGCCCGGATTCTGTCACTTTGCAGGTATTGCTAAGGCTGGTGTGAAGTCTCCACTATGATATGTCCCTCCTGGATAAACGGGCGGTAATTCTTCAATGCCCACACCGTTGCCAGGAGTGCCTTCTCACAACCGTTGCATTTTTCCTCCACCAAGGATAAAGTCTTGCTTGCATAGGAGATGACTTTATTGACCTTGTCATGCTTTTGATATACTACTGCTGTCAAGCATGTATTCGAGAACCCTGTCTCCAAGAATAACTCCTTGTTTTTGACAGGGTAAGCTAGACAAGGTGCTTGTGAGAGGCTTCTTTTGAGTTGCTTTACTACCATGGCTTGTTCTGGACCCCACTCCCACTTGACTACCCCCCTTCAACAGATGGATCAGGGGTCTTGTGATTTCTGCGTAATCCTCAATTAACTTCCTACTTTAATTAGTTAGTCGAAGGAGGCTTCTTGGCTCACGCAGAGTTGTGGGGTATTTAAGTTTTAGGAGTGCTTCCACTTTCTTCTCCTGGGGACCGAGACCATCAGGAGTTAGTTCATGTCCCAAGAGGTTGACACAGGTTCTGCACCACTGCGCCTTTTTGAAAGGACATTTTTGCTCTGGCAACCCTCAACTGGGTCAGAACATAACAGATTTCTGCTATATGTTCCTCCACAGTTGAGCTTTTTATCAGGACATCATCCACATAGGCCAGGTTACCCCTTTCACCCAAGTCAGGCATGGCCTTATGTAAGAAGATGTTGAATTTGTTGCCTGAGTTTATGTATCCGAAGGGAGTCCGGGTCCACGTGTACTGCTGCCCACGAAGGTAAAGGCCAGCATGTATTGGTCCTCCCTACTGAAAGGCACGGTCCAGTACCTATTTGTCAGGTCAATGGCAGTGTATACCTTTGACCCCTGGGTCTGGGCCAGCCCCTGGTCAATGTAGGGAAGAGGCCATCGGGACATGTGGACCTGTTTATTTAGCGCCCTAAGGTCTGCATTGGCCATTTGGTTTTAAAATCATCAGCACCGGATTATTAAAGGTGCTGTGGACTGGACGAATTATCCCACGGCACACAAGGTTTTTGATGATTTCTGTCAGGGACTCCATGGATGTGAGAGGCAAGCGATATTGCTTCACAAACACTGGAGTCATTCCAGGGTCTGTGGGAATTGTTGTGTGGATCTCGGTGCAACCACAGTCGTACGAGTCCACAGCAAAGACATCTTGAAAATCTAAGAACACCTGTTTAAACCTTTGCTTTTGCTCTGGAGTCTCACAGGCATGAGCTAGGTTGACCCACTCTTCAACCATTTGCCTGAAGCCTGGAAAGACGTCCGGTATTGCTATCTCAGCAGCCTCCTCCAGCTGGGTGGAGAGGTCTCTGGTTAGAGTGTTGACTTGGACAGAGGGTTTCAGGTAGGAGAGGCAGTCATTGTGGACCTGAAATATCACCTCATTCTGCCTGATATCACAAGTCACCTCTTTCTCCCCATAAGGGCAGGAAGAGTGCACCAGGAAATTCCCCCCCTTGACGGGTGAAGATCCTTTCTGTTAGTAAGTCATTGTCACTGTCCTTGTCAAAGCAGTCATCAGGGATTGGTCCTATCAGCTCATTTCCTAGATCCATGGAAAAATGTCTGTCATCAACCGCCATTCCAATAATGGTGCCTGCGCCCAGAGTGATACTCCTGAGATCGCTGTTATCTGTCAATATTGAAATGGTGTTGTGTTCTACATTGACTAATGGTGTTGGGTTTAACCGCAACCCCTGCTGTTGGAGATGGGCATTGAGGTGTACATATGTGTCAGGATTTTGCAGTTTCTGTCCCCTTTAATGTTTAATTCAAGTGGGAATAGTCATGTCTGTCCTGGGATAGGGACCTCCTCTCCAATTTGAACTTCAACTGCATACGGCAGCAATTGGGCTGACCGAAATGCTTTTTCTGAATCATCAAAGTCCATGGGATTTTCCCCCTAGTCAGGACCAGGCTTGGTAATTTATCAGGTCCAAATTAATGTCAAACCGATTGAGAATGTCACTGCCTAAATAGAATGCAGCACAGACATCTTGCACAACCCAACAATTATGTTCTATGCTTTTGTTACCAATAGAAATTTTGAGCATACTTCTGCTAGGCAGATGTTTGGAATTAGGAGTTTCCAGGCCCATTTCCCACTTATTGATCAATTTAAATGTGGGAAATGCTGGATCTTTTGGGAGCTGTCTGAACGTGGCTTGGCTGATGAAGCTCTTACCGCTGTTCACAAACACTCGGGCGAGAACAGACTTCTTCCCCTCATTTAACTCGAGACAAAAAAAAAAACAATTGCTCAACAAAAAAACAAAAAAGAAAACAATTTCTGTAACAGCGCCTCGATGCCCGCGGGCTGTGTGAGCACTTTAAAAATGTAAAATTAAATTCAATTAAATTAAGGGATAAACAACTGTTCTCTAATTTTCTGAATATCAGCTAAACTTTGAGCTGTTTTCTCATCACTTTTGACTATAGGATTGGGGTTTTCAGATGGTGAATCAGTATACAATTTCAGAATGGTGGCAAGTGCTGCATGAAGTCATTCATCAATTGGGGAGCTGATTTTGTGGTCTTTTTAGAAAATGCTTTTGCAAAGAGATCTGCATAGGGAGCACTATACGCCCAATGAACACCGCAATACAAGTACGCCTACTTGCTTTTACAATAAATGATGAGAAACCTACTAGCAATCCATTGGGAAATATCCAGAGTTACAGATCGGAAGATGATAAAAAGTATAGACGTTGAAAATCTTAAAGGTCACTCTGGTAAATCAGATTCAGGAGGTGGACAAGAGGTCATGTTGGAACGTGTGTTTATTCAAAATAATTTGAGTTTCATCAAGATATAAGGCCTACCCTTATCGTAACACTAAAGAGTTATTTCACCTAACTAAGAGAAAATAATGAAGGGTGCTTGTCAGGATGTCTCGCAAACATAACGCAGACCTCTTTCAATCCTAATCTAACCTATGTTCTGTCCCTACCGCTACCAAGATGAATAACATGAATTGTACCAGAACAGGCCTCCATAGGGATTTCTTCTCAACCTTCGAAATGGTTGCTGGCTTCTGACCCCCACCTAAATATCTCTCTGGTTTCTCTCAGGCCACGTGCCAAGTTATACAGTTCAAACTTCAGTTTTAAAAAAATGTCTCTATTCTTCCACTTCTTCGATCATAATAGTCTCTGACTCTTACAATTGAGACATGATTACTCTTCCCCTGGACTATAGGTTCTCTGACCCCGGCTTGGGGTGGGTGTCTCCCCGCCTTACAGTATTGCTCCTCTCACCCCACCATGGGCTATTGTTTCTCAATGCTTGTCTTCAGTTCTGACTTCTCAGGCACTGCCTTGGGCTTCTGTTTCTTCCACCCACCTTGTGGTCCTGATAATCGCACCCTGCCGAGGGGTATTGTATCTACCCCAACTTTCACCCCATTATTGGGTCTCTTGGCTTGTACCCTGCCTTGGGGTCTCTTGTCTCCCACCCTGCCTTGGAATCACTTGCTTCACACCCTGCTTTGGGGGTCCCTCGTCTCACACTCTGTTTGGGGATATCTTGTCTTTCACCCCACCTAGGGTTATCTCATCTCGCACCACGTCCTGGGGTTTCATGTTGCACATCCGCCTGGAGGTATCTTTGGGCCTCTCCAACCTCCTCCTTGCTCTATGGTGCCACTACGTGCATAGGTTCATCGTAGCAGTGTTCCTCGAAAACCGCAGATCAACTTTACTCTTGTTTCTCTGTCTTTGTACGTCGGTTCGGGTTCTTCCGACTGATGTTTGATGGTTAATTGGCACTGTGGACTGCGGGCAGTAGTAAATCACTTCTGGTATGGTCTGACTTCTAGGTCGAGTTCCCTGGCTCCAGACCGTCTTGGAGAGAGCAGTGTTCCGCTGGCTTCTTTGCTCCTCCACGTAACACACCTTCTGCATGGAGCTGCTTTCTGTCCCCACCTTCCAGGAGAATGTCTCCTGTTGCATCTCACTCTGCAGGGTCTTCTCCTTCTCCTGCTGGCTCTGCAGGATTTGCGCTCTCGTCCATGGTGCCATCCATACAGTCTCTTTATAATTCAGGCTTAAACTAAATTGGACAACCTGCTGATTCTGCAATTCAGGTAATATTAGTACTCTCAAAGGGTCAGACAACACACCAGCCATTTCTAAAGGGCCATTGTGGGGAATCCTGCGGATCCCTCACCAAAACCCTGCCTAAAGTCTCCTCCCAGGTGGCCAGGAGAGGGCAGATGCTTCCTGATCACAATCCTGGGATGGTGTACTGCAGGAAGATCACCTGGTGGAGACATGGCCAGGGTAGTGAGGAGATTCCATGGGATGAGACACAGTATTTGTCCTCTGAAAGGGATGTTCTTACCACCATGTCAGAGGAGGTCCTGGCTTATTGTCACTTTAATATATCCCAACCTCCTAGTAAGACTGAAATGGTAAATTCCAAGGTTGTCACACCGCAACATTATATCAAAAGAACAGGTTTTTTGTGTCCCTAAAAAATAAACATCTTCCTCAATGCCAAACATATACCACAAGGAATGACGGAAATGCTGCCTTTTCTATACCATCTGTCTCTAATAAGATTGAAACCTACAATCCCTTTTCTAAAAATACTAAGGGAATTAAAACCATTAGAAGGAGTGGGAACATTTAATTTCACTAAAGTGAACTACATGTCCCAGAATCCCACAAGGACTGAGACGAAGAGGAGGACTGAGAAGGCATGTAGAAGTGAAGGACAGGTAAGTAGGCCTAATAGCATTTGCCAGGGTCAGGCAATTAAAATTAAGGGCCTGCACCTGTATTCAATTAACCCATCTGAGAGGCATAAAATGCTGCAGAAGGAAGGAACTGAAAAGCTGGCAGTAGTAGCAGAAGGAGAAGAGCACACGGCTGGCAGTTCATGAGGAAGTGTGAGCACTTAAGGGACGCTGGGACGGGTTAAGAAGAGATTTCCCCTGCAGGTTCTGAGTTGGTCCTGTGTCTACAAACCCTGCCTTGTCATTGCTGCACTGAGAGACTTGCCAAGATTGAAAGTCTTCCCAGGTGCGTCTAGTGGCTGTAATTGCAGAGCCTGATCATGCTGCAACCCGAGGCCCATATGCAGAAGTAAGTCGAGGGACAGAGGTGCGAAGGAGACTGCCCGTGGTCGATGCCGGACTGAGACACCCATGCTGCAGAGGGGTGTGGGTCCCAAGAGTGCCTAAAGTAGTAGTAGTAGAAAAAAGAAAAGTCAGTAAGTGGAAGCAGCCCGCAACCGCAGTGTTTCTGGAGCCGTTGAGTGAAGCTCGATATTCGGATTCACTGAAATACCCTTGTTGGTAACTGTAACCAGCTCAATTATGATTTGCGTAAGAGTAGGAGCTGGTAGAAGTTGTTTGCTGCTCTGGAAAGTCCTAATAACGAAGGAAATGTATTAAACATCTAATGCGAATGAGAGAGCTCGCGTAAATGAAAAGCTTTCCATTTCCATTGTTGAACTGTATAACTTTATTGAAGTGGTCGTGTATCTCCAATTAAGAAGGGGAACGATGTTCTAAATCACTCGGAAGGTTAAAGCTGACTTTCACTTATTGTTTCAAGGAATGTTACATCAAAGAGAGGTTGCGTGTGGACAATTGTGATTCCCGATCAGAGTCAAAGTATCACTTCGTATGAATGAACGGGAATGCAAGTCATTACAGTTCTTTGAAGTTAAAATCTCCATCAAAGAGTGTTTGTGTGTACCTAAATCTGTTTCTCTTGTGAAGCTTGAACCTTTTAACATCCAGAACAAGTATTCATTAACTGTAGAAGTTACTGAAGTAAAGACAAGAACAAGTATTACCCAAGCCAGTAGACAAATCCTTTTACCACATGTAATTTGAAGTTGTTAAAGGTCCAGTGTCCTCTGATACAAGGGTGCCAAGGTTATCAAAAGCTGAAAGAGTGGCAATACAGCTTTGGGGTAGCTACTGGAACCACAAAGGTGTTAATAAAGCTGGGAAAGAGAGCTGGGTGCTTGTAAGAATATTAAGTCGACAATCTGTAATGCTGAGACTGTTGAAGCTGAGAGAGAAGCCGTCTGGAAGCAAATGCAGATTATATTGGTGGCAGTAAGACAGGCAGAAGAGGCAAAGAGGCTGTCCTTTTCTTAGAACATAGGAAAGAAGAGAGCCTTGCCTACCTTTGGAGGTCGAAGAGTCTTGTCATTAATGTGCCTAACAACCATAAAGTACTAAGTTGTAGCAGAATCAACAGAACTGTGGTTGTCCATAATACTGTCAGAGACTGTTGTATTAAAAGTGGTTGAAGCAGTGGAATACTGTGGCGCAAAGGAGCCTGCCTCCGCAGTAACAGTAGTAGACGGGGGTTGAACACCCTAAAAAGAAGCATCCTGACAAATTATACTCTGTAGATGTTATAAACATATGGACAGTTGTTGAAGTGGTCCTTTCGTCATTGAACTGTGTCAAGTCCATCCTGGAAGGATGATATCCCGGATTACCATTGGTGCTGTTTTCTTTGCTGAAATTGGAAGGGGAACATTTCAACAAACGGATACAGAACTGTTGCCTGTGGAAGCAAGACAATGGTGAACGTTTGTTTCTTTTGGAACTCTCAAGAACTGATTCAAGACTTTACTTTCCTTTGTGAACACTTGGAGGGATTGACTTTCGACAGTGCTGGGAAAGGGATCTACCCAGGACAGGTGAAGGTTATCCAAGTCACTGGTTGCTTGGTAATCCCTTATTTATGTTCTTTATGATTTACTTTGAATGTTTTGTCGTTTAGTGTGAGGACCAGTTTTGTGTATGATAGGAGAATTTCCCTTAGAACCTAGACTAGGTAGGGAACTCCCTGGTAGAGCAGGTGTAGTAAGGTTTTCTTTGCACTTTTTCCTATCAATGAAATGTCTAACGCTGAGAAAACCACAAGCAGTTATCCGCCTCACATTAATGACCCCTCACACCATGAACCCTTTTATCCTGGTCAATCCCCATATAGCCAACAAACACATGGGACTCTTCACCTGAGGGAGAATGACTAAAATCCCTCATTGGGATTCCTTGCCCGCTAAGGGGGAGTCACCCCCAGTGGGATCTCTCTTATCTTGTCCACTAGGAGGTGTTAAGCTTTGCGGGGTCATCGGGAGTGCCTCCCCTTTGGGGTCAAAGAGACGAACCAAGTCCTTTAACTGTGCCATGGGGAGAGGCCATATCGATTAATCAATGAGGTACACTGACAAAAATGTAGACCTTTATTTTATTGTTTTCTTGGGCTACAAATAGGGCCAAATTATTGCAAATGGGAGAATTTGTGTGCAGTACGATCTACAAATCATGAGTGATTGGGACTGATTGTGCCACAAAACATGTAAGCAAGAGAATGAGTGGAATAGCATTTGTCACACCGACTAATTAAACCCAAAAGAATAGGCACTGAGAAGCCACTGTATTATAGCCCCACATTTCTGTGCTATAACTAGCCGCTGAGGCAGATTTGGCTAAGGAGATTTGAATTCAAAGTACTTCCTCCTAAATGTTTGCTAAACTGCAATATTACTCCATTAATTTATGGCACAGTTAGACACATGGGGGTCCCAATCCATCTAACATTAATGCCCTGATTAGGGAATTTAGCAACCCATTCCACTTGACTACCCCCTGCAACAATTGTAGGCAGTCTGCCTCTACAGCATCCAACGCACATGAGATTCAAACTTTTTAAAATGCGGACAAAGATCCCTTGCAGCTATAAATTCCACAAACCCATTTATTAACAATTGTAAGTACGTGCTACTACATTGTCCCTATATGCCAGTGCAGATATCTTCCTTCCTGATACTTCCAGCGCATCCAGTGTATGATCTCGTAGCTCATCAAATAATGAGTTGATATATATATAATTTCAACAACGGAGCTAGCCCACAACCCTGTCTAATGTCTCATTCCTTAGTGATAGCTGCAGATACGTTCCGGATTGATCAAGACGTGCCCTGGCAATGAAAATTATCATGAAGAGCCACCAGTATAGGAAGCTTTGGTAACCCTAGAACGACGGGTACAATTTCCCAAAGTTTTACGTGATTAACATGATCAGGCCATGAAACCGAGAGAACTTGGGCAAATATGCCCAAGAACATATTTATCAAGTATCGGAGTAAGATTAAGAACTTTCTCCACAGTCCCCACCCCAAATGCCATACTGCTCTTCAGTGAGAACCTTGTTTGTTTTAACATGGCCAAATATTCTATTAAACCATTTAGCTGTTGAATTAATCAGTGAAATCTGGTAACAACAAAAAAGTTCCAAAAAATCACCTTTCTTAAAGAAAGGAAAGACGATGTTCTGTCCTGAACTATTTGCAATAAATGATTTTTAAAGATTGAGTTAAACAACTGTGAAAAGACTGGTACCATGACTACTGAACTACATTTAAAAATGTCTAATGGTACCGAATCCTCGCCTGGTGCTCTTCCCCTAGATGACTGTGATCAGGCTTGATGGACTTCATCGCATGTGCTCAATGCTGTTGTTGCAATAGTTTTAGAAGGGGACCTTTTCTCATACTCCTTTGTGGAAAAACATGGTTTGGATGGCTCCCGAGATAAATGGATCCTTGCTGGGTAATTCCAATACTCAATTACATTCCCAACACCACTACATGGCCATTGCCGTGCACTGGGTCAATTCCTATCATTTAACTTGAAACCCTAAGATAGTAGTACTAGTATGCTGTTCAACAACAGGCTACTTGGTGCATGCAAAGTTTAAATGCAAAACTCACTAGGGAGTTGATCTCTGGGAGATGATGGCAGAAGTGGGGGCACAATTGGGGCTCATTATAGGTTTGGTGGTATCTCAGCGGTAAATCCACCAAGATACCATCAACCTAAATTACCATTACTGCCACTTGGTCTGGCGGCATTACCGTCAGATTACAAGTGGCGGTAGGCACTTTAAGCCCCCATTTATTTAAGAGTTCATATTACCCAATGAGGGATTTTGGCGGCATTACCATTGTGGTAGTCCCGCCTGCGATAATTTCCACTGACATTTGATGGAAAGTCATGGGATTTGCCTCCAGCTCATAGCTGGAAGTGAACCATCCAATCTTTTGCCAAGCTTACAGTTGGACGGTGCGGTAATGCAGCGGTATACAGTAATATCAACGCCTTACCCGCACCTTCCAACTTGTAATGAGGCCCATCGTCCGTACTACCTTAAAGGCTGCTAAGACCACGCTGGTTGCTTACTTTGCACATGCCCACCCCACCACACTTGTTGTAACATCGTTCACCCATTATCAGCCTGTAGATTATGGGCCAGATGGTCTCCCCATATTTTTTTTATTTTTTTTTTTATTTACTTGATTCAATTTCACAAAATACATTTTTTTTACAAGATAACGAAAAATGAACATTCCCCATCCTTTCAAGTTTTGTTATGTCCATTCCAACTTTAGTAAAGAAAAACATGAGGATGAAAAGCAGAGGTAAGAAAAAGGAATGATCCGCCCGTCTGGCGGAAAAATAAGGACTCTCGATCTGGCCTCATTCGGGATCTTCAAGTTTCAAGTTCACAAAGAATTGCGAAACTGTAATCACATAAGAGGTGGTGTCTCCCTCTATTAATCTATTCCACCAGTCCTCTTCTCCACATATAGTCGACTCTTTGAATATGTGTGCTAGATGTCTGCTTCTCAGATTCGTCAAGTTTGTGCATGTCAGTAGCAAATGTCGCAATGTCTCAATTTGATCCTTCTTTTTGCAAAAACGGCAACTGTTTTCCATCGAGATTTTCCTTATCGCTCTGATTTCGTTTGTTAGCAGGAAATTCATTCGGAATCGCATAAACACATTTCTCAGCCGTCTGTTCAGGAACTTTTTTAGATAATTCGACATGTCGTTTATCTTCCTTGTTGTTGGTGGCTGGTGTTCTATTAGTTTACTTCTATTTTCTAGAGATGTCGTCTGGATCCAGTCTCGTTTCCACAGTTTTTGTTTGACTTTGTCTGGATTTTGTAAGAGTTCTTCTTCAGAGCTTTCTATCTCCTCTAGGATTTTTAGATTTTCTTTCATCCTGATCGTCAAGTTGCTTCTTTGGTCTTCAAGTTCAGTGCGAATAATAGTCGATACATTTGGGCAATTGGAAATTATAATCTTTCTGTGTAGCATTATTGTGTTTCTTACCACCATCGACTCTAATGATTGTAAACCCAGTTCTTGACGTATCGTTAAAACAGGCGTTGACGCTGGCAGGTTCAATGTACTTCGCCAGAAGAGCCCTTCAATGCGCTTCCAGAATTTACGCGGAATCATCCGCATAGCATCTGCGCCATAGATTAGGGAAGGAACCACTTTGCCCTTGTAAAATTGTATCAATGGGATTGTTGTGAATTGACAGAATCTTCCGTCTATCGCTTTGGCCTGACTTGCCAGCTTTTTCGTTCTTTCCAAAAGATTTTTTGCATTGGATATTCTTGCCTGTTGTTGCTAAGGATCACCCCTAGGTACTTGAATCCCCTCACCTGTTCGATCTTCTCCCCTTCCAGGGTCCAACTGAATGTTTCGTTATGGATGTTATGTTTTTCCATGGCCATTACTTTAGTTTTGGTTTTGTTAATTTCCGAGTTGTATTCTTTATGTAAACAGCCAGCTCGTTTATTTGACGCTGCAGGCCAATCGGTGTGTAATCCAGTAAGATGAAGTTGTCCACATAGAGTAGTCTTGAGAACTTAGATCTTCCTACTGTTGGTGGAAATGAGCGGATCACTACTTCTCCATCTTTAATATCCCACAGGTATGCGTTGAATAGCGTTGGGGCAAGGGAACACCCTTGCTTTACTCCTTTTGGCCGTGTGAATTTGTTCTAAAAGGAGCCCTTCTCGATTTAAGCGTACCCTTACGGAGGTATTTTGGTGAAGAGCTCTAATGGGTTCCAAAATGACTTCCGGGCAGCGTTTTGCTCTTAATTTTATCCACAAGATTTCCCGGTTGACCTGGTCGAAGGCCTGGACCAGGTCAACAAATGCCAAATGGATTTTAGGGCTTCCTTCGTGAATCTTGCTTTTTAAGATGCTTAACAACAAGATATTTGCGGCTGTCCCAGCATCCTTCACAAATCCCGATTGCAGTGGGTCCTCGTTGCCCGAGGTTCTTGCCCATTTTTGGAAACTTTCCAATAGTAATGAACCTAAAATTTTTCCAACAACGTCGAGGAGTGCTATTGGGCGATAATTCTTAGGTTCCTCTCTTGGTCCATGTTTATAAATTGGCACAATAGTTGCCGTTGTCCAAGAGGTGGGTATGGATTTGTGTAATGTACAATTCTTTAAAACCTCATGGATAAATTCCGTCCATTCTTCCTGATGTTCTTTTAGGTCAGCGTTTGTGATGCCATCTGGCCCGGGGGCCCTTGAATTGTTCAAATGGACCAGTTTCTTCTTAATGTCGTCCCGGTCCCACGTTGTCATCCAGTCGGTGTTAGAGGCTGTTGGAATTGTTGAATTATAACACCCGACTTTCTGGAATAGGTTATTGAAGTGCTTAATCCACGCTTCTTCTCCAACAAAGTTATTTATTCGATTGGTTTGGATCCCTGACGTTGTTCTTATCAATGACCAGAAGTCTCTTGACTTCCGGCTAGATACCGTTCTCAGCATTGCCGTTGCATCTGCTTGGGTAATTGCAGCTTTTTGGTGCCCTAGCCAACTTTTACATATCCTTACAGCGGCTTTGACTTGGTTCGCCATCTCAAGGGTGTGTGTTTTGCTTGCAAGGTGTTCGTTTTCTTAGTTTTTTCCTCTCTTCCACAATGCATTTGTTAAATTCATGTATGTGGGTTTTTATTTCACGATTTGGCCATACTTCTTTTTCCTTTTCGTAAACTTTTAACAATGGATGGTAATCAATGTTGTCTTTTTCGTTTTTCCATCCCCTTTGTCGCTTTAGTTTACATATGGTGGTGTATGTGCCCGTTGGCTCTTCCACTGCTTTAGCTGTCAGTCTCAACCTTGTGCCTCCTTTACATGCCTGGATCTCGACGGCCATGGTTGGTCTAGGCCTCCTCGTGTTGATCCATTTTGCTTTTAATAAGTTGTGATCACTATTAAATGTTTTCACCACTTCAAAATCAACCATAATCCTCAGCATTTCGTTAGAGACAAATATTTGATCTAAATTTGCACTCTGGTTGTTTCTTGCCCATGTCGGGATAGGTAAACCCCCACTGCGCATTGATGTCTCTAAACTATGAAGGTCCCATGCTGACATCGCCCTCTTCCGTAGTTGGCCTCGGACCATGTTTAGTGGGACTTTTTTCGTGGTTCCATTGGAAATTATGCTTTTAGGGCAGATCGCATTAAGGTCCCCACAGAGAATAATATATTTGGGTGCCCATTCCAAATGTATTTTCTCCAGTATGCTATCTGCTAATTTCAGGAAGTCTTCATTCTTAATTACTGCTGGGTTCCAATAGGTATTTATCAAAACCACTGTCTCCTCCTTTGCACCTTTTTGGTAATTAGTATCCGCAGATATTTGTGTCCAATTCAAAACGGATACTTGCAAATGAGCATTTGAGACTTCCGTTTTTATATATTGGATTCCCACTCCAGATCTGATGGCTGTCAACAAACCTGATGATGGACGGCCTTTCCCCGAATGCGTCGCTGGGGATAGGTAGGTTTCATATCCCTCCAAAAAAGGTTTATTCATTAACCATGTCTCTTGGAGACATAAGATGTCAACCTCCCCTAGATTTACGTCACTTTTTGCCAGGAGGTGACTAAAACCTCTGGTATTCCAACTTTCCATTACAATGGTATCTTTTCCAACTTGTACCATCTCACCTCCCGGCGCTTGTTCCGTGCCTTCCTTCACTTCCCTGGGTGGCTAGCTCTTCTTTGTTAATGATTTTGAAATCCACGGCAATCTAGTGAGGGTGCCTTTTTCTTCATCGTTGGGGGTGATTATGGTTTTTTGTCCATTGTCCCTGATTAAGTCTTCTTGTGAAAATGTTATTGTCAAACTCCGAAGAGGGCCCTTGGGATGTCTATCAATATTGAGGGGGTCCAAATATGGAATTTTCACCATTTCACCAGTTATAGTATTTCCTCTTTGGGTCTCCCTCTCCGGGAAGTCAAGCTCTGTTAGATTTGTGGATTCAGCCTCTTCTTGTTTCACCCTTTCAATTGGTCTAGATGTTATTCCTTTTGAACTGGCCCGCTCCTTCTCTTGTTTTGACTGTGTATTCTCTTGTTTTTCCGGTTGACTTTTTTCATGGTGCAATTTTTGACTTCTTAGATTACACTCACAAACGTCGTACCCCAACATATGAAAACTTTCCTGTTCCAATATTATCATTGCTCTGATTATTGGAGAAGGGATATGTAGATAGAGAGTCTCTTTTCCCCGAGGAGCTAAATTCCACAAATCTGATGTCGTCCGAATTGATCTGCCTCAGATTTGGTATACAATTCATTAGGGCCATTATGTTCTTCCTGTTCAGTATCAGTTTATCTCGTGTGTCCCCCACACGTTCCAGTTTAAAAGATCTCTCACTGGCATTTTGTTTACTATATGGAATGTAGGTATCCTTCTCATTCTCTGCGTTATTTCTTTTGTTTCTTGAATTTCTCTTGTAATCTGAGTCACTTGAGTTTTTTTTTTTTAGTATGTTCTTACTTACAATTGTTGACGGATTTGACTTCTTCCCAGGCCTGAGTTTTCATGATTCCCTTTGTACGGGATGAACTGTTCCTGTAGTTCCTGTCCCGTAAGTACAATTCTTTCTCTCTGGAGTCAGTCCGTCTTTTTTCTATTTCTGATGGCAATGTTGTGTCCCTTTTGCTGGCCTTAATGGCCCTGGCAATTTTATCACGCCTTTCTTTTAAGGTACGTAAAGGACTTCTTTGATCTTTTTCTACAATTTCTTTGGTTTTGGCTTCTGCTTCTTTTGTCACACCTTCTAATTGTTGCATCTCTAAGCTGGATTCAGTGTCCACGGTTTCAACGGAGTATATCAACAACTCCATGAGATTGGTGCTCTCATCCAGGACTTCGTTCTCCCTTTGTCGACCTTTTGTGACCAAATCTTGATTTGCTTTTTCCACAGTTGGGAGCTCTACTTCTCAGAAGAACACAGTACGGTTTTCCTATTGCTCATTTGGCTGGCTGTTTTTATTCTGGGAGTTTGCCAACTCCTTTGTCGTCACCGTGTGGGCCAGCTGTGTTTCTAGTGTGACTATTCTGTGTCCAACTTTTTTTGTCTTAGTTTTCTCATTTGCAAAAAGCGGGTATGTTGTTTGTTCCATTGTTTGCGGTTTTGGTTGTCTTTGCTCCGGGATCATATTTTGAGGTTTCGCTCTTTGAGCCTCCGTTTGATGTCCTCTTGTTCCTTCACCCTCAACGGGTGTCGTACTCAGGACGTCTTTTTCCAAAGTTAAGACTACACACCCATTTGCAGTTAGTTTCTTTGTGGCAACCTGTCGTTTATCCCCTTGTTGAATTTGTGCGTTTGATTGGGGGCCTTTTTTATGTTCTTCTCGGACGCACCGATGGGTGATCTCATTTTCTTTTATCATTTGCGTTTCCCCTTGCTGGCTTCCGTCCGACTCTTTCCTGACTGCTTCAGCTGTGTCCTCGGTCTGCATAGCGGTTGTATTCATTTGCTTGGTATTTTTCGACGCTTCTGTTTTATTTTGTTGTCTGGGTTCTCTGTTCAATAAACTGTTCGGAGTATGGAGCCCACCCCCCCCCGTTGATTCCGTAGCTGTAATGAAACCTTCAACATAGATAATTTTTGTGTGGAGCATTGCTACCAGGGCTAGCTGGTCCTTTAAGGTATTGCGTATGGATTCGTAAAGTTTGCATAATGGGTTAATTGCAATGTTTATCGCTGACATTATTGCGAAAATGTCTGTTTGTTTTGTTGTTGATCCATTCTCATTGTCACTTGTCACAGTTGAAGATCTTCTATTACGTGTTGTGTCTTTCTCTCGTTATTCACTGACCAATTTGAATGTCTTCTATTTTGTGTGGGGGAACGGTGCTGGGGACCTGCCAAAGAGCAGTGGCCAGAAACGTTGAACCTCAGAGAATTGTCTGCTTGGAATTCCTCATCTATGTTTATTATTTTTTCTGATATATTTTCTTGATTTTTTTCCACAGGTAAAGGATCCGATGTCCGATCCCTTACGTTGTTTCCTGCTTGAGGGTAAAGTTATTTTTTCCGATGTAATTGTAGATGTTTGGTCCTTATCCATAGGTAAATTCTCTTGGAATGAGTACCTTGTGAACCTTTCATCACGTACTGGGTCTTTTTCCTGCCCTGACATCCCTCTAGGCACCTTCAATGCACATGTGTCAACCTCCTTATTACTGTATTGACTATCTCTGGTATGGAGGAAACCCCTTTTGCCTGTTGCTTCTGCCTTTCCCCTGAAATGTCTCTGATGGTTTCAAGTGTTTTCTCTGATTGTATGCTGTCTTGTAGGGGCAAGCTCGAGACCATCTGCTTCCCCTGTAGATCTGGGTCTTTAAAGTATCGAATTCCTGTTTTTAGGACTCCTCGTGGAGAGTCCGTTCTCATCCCTGAACATACAAACCTCTGTTCTTGTAATCTGTCGCTTGTATGGGAAACATCACCCTCCAAAAGCTCAGCATCTGACAATTCTTCCATTTGACAATGTTCTTCCGTCAATGTTTTTTTTTTTTTAATCTTGCTACTGAATTCGCATGCAGAGTGTTTGCTTTTTGTCTAGGTGTTGCTCTCCTCATCGCTCTTCTAGTTAGTACATCTGAGGTGTTTTTCCGCGGCATTTTCCTCGTCAATGTTAATGCCTTTGGTTTACTGCCTCTTTGTGTATTTCCTCGTTTCTTTGGGGAATTGTTTGGTGGCAATTTCCTGGGTATTATCCCATCCCCTGCACCTTGAAGTTCGTTATGTGCTGAAGAATGCATGCATTTTCGGGTTCATTACCACCTACATCTACCCCCTTTTCTGTAGGCATTAGCTCCTCTTTGTCAATCTCCTGGAATTGCTTGTTTTCTTCTGAAAAAGATTCAACCAGGACGATCGTTTTGTTTGGCCTCTTCGTGTTACATATTATTTTATGTTCATTACATGCAGGCAGGGATTCGTGTTTTTGAGGGTGGCTTTCACCAAGTTCAGTCCTCAATTCCGGGCTTGGTGTTTCCACTGTTAGACCCTGCCCTAAAACCATGCTTTCTTCTGAAAAAGATGTACCCATTTCTGTCACAGTGTCCGGACTCTTCAGGTCAGGACAGGCCCTTGGAGAGTAGATCTCTATGGCAATGTTTATCAGGGAGTTTGTTTTCTTTCACTGTTGGCCCCCATGTTTTTGCCCCTTGTTCGTCCTGAGGAGCCTTTCTGGAATCCTCCCAGGTTGTAGCATTCCGACTGGCGGGCGGCTCTGCACCAGAGGCAGTGTACGGGGTTGCCCCCCCCCACGGCGTCTGCTTCGAGTCTCGCAGGGCTCACCTGCAGTGCAAACGCTTCTCTGCCGGCAGCCACCTTCGTTCTCCCTGTCATGCCCTCCACTCAATCCTCCAGTTTCGAATCACTTTCCCAACCCCCCAGCTCACCTGCCTCCCCTTCCACTGACTTCCCTGGAACTTCAACTTCCTGATGGGGACTCGAGGGCTGTGAGTGCTGCGATGACTCAACCTCGATTAGCCTGTCATTTTGGGCCCCGTTCACCTTCTCTCCTCTACCCTGTGGGTAAGTCGCACGGGGCTTGTCGGCCATGGGGGGCTAGAGGGGGAGTTCTTGCTCCAAAGGGGTCAGCGCATGGGTTTTTGCCTTCTGCGGAAAAGATGGCATGGGTTGGGCCAAGCCCCTATTCACATCAATATTTGAGCTTGTTTCCCAACGTTTTGAGACACCCAGGCTCATAACTGAGAGTTCTTGTGTTGTCGTCGCCGTTGCAGATGATGCAGATGTTGTGGGAACAGGTCGACGCTGACGTGTAGGTTTTTTCAGGGGACTTATCAAGTCCAAGACCGGGTCCTCTTGACTCGATCGGCTGCTTCTCAGGGACTGCCCAACCTCCTCCATGAGGTCCGGGAGGGCAGGGGAAGCCTCTGCTCCCTCCGCTCCCTGTACTTCCACGGACTGCCACAGACAGCTTCCAACCTCCGCTTCCAAACTCTGCGTCCGCTCCGCTGACTGAGGTGGGTTTTTGTAGAATGTTTCCGCCCACAGGCACAGTGGGGATAGAAAGCAGACTTGCACACAGGGGGGGGGCTGCCACAGACTGCTTCCAACTCCTCATATTTGTGACAGTGATGCAGTTTCAGAAATGTGCTGCTCAGATTCCAGGTGTAAAGCAGCTGCCAGCCTATCAGCTGGTGACGGCAGTATTCACCCGCTGGAATACCATATTGCACATGCTGGAACACTTAGGCGAGTAGTGCTCTCAGCTGAGCATAGCATGAGGTATTCCTCATACTAATTCAGTGTTAGTTGCTGAGAGTCTGCTCTGTTCTGCAATGACTTTCAGGTTATATTATAATTTGACACACTAGTCAATTTCTTTATTCGGGTGTAAACGGTAGCCCTATCCTCGGTGGGGAAAAAAAATCCCAATACCTTTGCCATTATCAAACTGAGGCTAAATCCAACGCTCATTTACATACTTGCAACTCTGCTGAAAAATATCGAGTACCCTCTGAATGATTCTTGATGTGTGCCATTCTCCCTCGTGTTATCCAACAGTCTTCTTTTATTTTTCCCACCTCGTTTCTCCCACATTTATATTTGCATCATGTAGTGTAGTACTTTTTCTCTGGACATATCCCTTTAGAATATTTTTGATAAAAGACTGTATTATGCGCTTAAATAGTTCAACATAGGGCATTACAGACAGAGCCATAAGGTATGACTGAGAGATTGGATTATGGAGGTTTCCTGTAATAAGAATGTGTTTCGAGGTTAATCTGTTTGCTGCTACTGGTCGGATGGAGGGGCACCTCATGCCAGATTTATAAAAGAGGTTTGTAACAGCCCTCTAATAACAGTAAGTTAAGCAGATCAGTTTATCTTTAGTTGAGGACCAGGGGGCAAGTTCTAAAAATTCAAGTGAGGGAC
The DNA here is from genome assembly GCF_040938575.1 of Ambystoma mexicanum. NCBI lineage: Eukaryota > Metazoa > Chordata > Amphibia > Caudata > Ambystomatidae > Ambystoma > Ambystoma mexicanum. The sequence goes on along the minus strand of NC_090926.1, from coordinate 994,417,996 downwards.
TCATCAACAAACGCAATGGGATGTGACGTCACCAGAAATTAGCATATTAAGGTGAAATATGCACATTTCATTGAATTGGCTTTTCATAGCCACCCGAATTGAACAGGAAGAATGGCATTTGCCTTTCATAAAATCAACACAAGTACAAAACAAAGACAGGATATCTTCTATAGTGTTTTTGAAAATGTTGAAAGAAGTGCATGTTTTAAACTCCAAGAACCACTACAAATGTTTTCCCTGGGACTTGCAGTACCGAAATGGGATATTTCACCTTTAGTTGTTTCTTATTTTTGATCGGTTATATAGTGCAGTCGTGAAATGTCCGCTCCGAACCTAACGACTGCGGTCAAGTTCTACTTTAATTCATGAATTTAAAGAGTACATCCAATGTTTCTCTTTTAGCTTATTTACATATTTAAAGCGCTCACACAGCCCAGGCGCATCAAGGCGCTGTTACAGGAATATGTCTTAGTTGCGTATTTATAATATGCGCTTAATACCCAGTGCGGACCCGAGGATCGAACCTGTGTTGCTTCATGTCGTCTTGTTTCCAAAGCGAGGACGTTGCCGCAGATATCCTCCCAGGTCTTCCCAATTGAACTCGCATTTCACGAACCCAGAGGAAATATCAACTAAAGGAATGATCTGTGTCTCCTTATTGGATACCTTCATGGCAGAACATGCATGGTTTCACCATTGATGGAATACAGGCGACCTGCGCACGTTTATTAAAGACACATGCAGCAAACACCCTCTTCAGCCATTCGAAGAGAAACATTTTCAAGGATTTGGAATATAGAAAGGCGCTGAAAAATAGCATTTCTGTGCAGGGTTGGCTTAAAAATAGCAAAGGATAACCATTCTGTCACCATCCAATGGTACACTCCGGAGCAATATCCTGAAGCTACATCGGAAATGACCAGGCCATGCAAGTAACAAGGCAATTTCCTGCAAGAAAATAAGAACAGAAAGGCTGGCGCTTCCAGGCCACATTTGACCAGTTTGGATGGTTGAAGCCCACTTTTCAGCAAAGATCAGAAATATGTATTTATGAAAGACCTTCTGATTCATTAGGGCTGCTACTCCCGCTAGCTACTATGAAGGTCACCCATCTTCTAGAGCATGGGGCGGGACAGGGCCAGCCACCAATGTATGCGTGTAAAGTGTAGGTGACAGGTGGAAAGTGACATGACTTAATGTAGCACTTCACACCAGGGGTTCAATACTCTAACTTGGGCAGTACTGGCACTTCTCAGCAGGGCTGCTGTATTTTTCATTGGTAAAACCTCACACAGCGGAGTGTGGCTGCTATGTTTTAATTGCTTGTAAATGTAGGTTAATTTAGCTTATTTCTTGTTTTACATGCCCGCAATGCAGTCTGCTCCAGACGGCTCACTGTACAGGCACATCTGATCAGAGCTGCTATATTGTTATTGGGAAGTTAGATGCGCTTCAGCGCGGCTCAAAAGATAGTGTGGCGCTTTATAGCAGGGCTGTTTCATTACTTATGCTACCTTATGGTACTCATATGAACCTCTAGGCAGTTCTACTATACACTACATATACTATACTATACTAGCACCAGCACTTCACAGCAGAGGAGGTGGAATGTTCCATCTGAAGTTGGAAAGGGGGAATCCTCGGGGAACTCCACTTCGCCACCCAGAATAGTCTATGGCACTGACAAATATGGCAGAGGTTAGCTTGATGTGCCAGCCTCTCGGTTAAAACATTGCCATGCCAATTTACACATTTCCGAGTGAGCCTGAAACTGCACCCTTTTACTGGACGTTGGCTTGTTACTTTCAACCATATCAGCCCGCTATGCCCCTGATAAGCATACTATCATCCTAGGAGACGTAAAGCGTGAGAGGGGCAAAAACATTGTCATTCGAGTTTCAACATTGCCTCTAGGAAATGGTCACGTGAGTTTCAAGATCATGCCATTTTCCTCACAGCTAAGCATATAGATATTCACCTTTTCAACAGTTTCTACTTCGCCCCAGAACATGCTCATGCCACTTCAGCTGTGCCATGTCACTGCTGCCCCCGTTAAGCACATTTCCACATTGCCCCAGAGAATAACCATGCTAGTTTTATATTGCCATGTAAAATTGGCATTTCAGTTTCTGCGGGGCCATGCCAGTTCTGCACCAGGTAAGAACATCATACTCACACTTTTTCTGCTTTGCTCCGCAAACAGTCGCTATGGTAACTTCACACTGTCACAGAGAATGTGCCTGCACGCTTTTAATTGCCCACTGTCAAATTGCATTGCCAGTTTTTGTAGTGTGAATTTTTCCAATTTCCCTAGAAAATGGCTAGCTGGCTAGCACATTGCCACCAGGAAATTGTATACTCGTTTCCATTGAAAAGTGCAAAGAAATGATTTGATACCTTTCTTTGGTCAAACTGGAAAGACTATGCGAAGATAATACAAGACATTCGCTTTCAAAGTCCTGGTGGACACACAGTGAAAGAAATGCCCAACCCCACACTGTCTTTCTCATAGAAAAGAGACCGTTCAGTGTAAGCTTTGATGACCGGGGTCATCAAAGCTTAGAAACACATAAGGTGCTCAATAAACCCACTCACAATTTTTAAACTGCTGAAAATTACAATCTAAGCAGTGTCACCTGTCACCTTATTCACACAGAATCAAAAATTAGGGCTCTTGGTATGGAACCTATTCTACCCAGGAGGGTTAACTAGAAAACAAAGCATACAAATGAATAGGTCCAAAGACACTATGCTCATAACGAGAAACTCCCAAGGTTTTCTTTTACCTCTGCAATTTTTTAAAAGAAGGAATCACTCTTCAGTATTTTATCGTAGAGAAAAATCTCTCAATTTTTTATATTAGAGTTGTGTGAATCAGAACATAAATGCACAATTCCCAAAAACTCATCAGAATGGTATGCTGAACCAAAACAGAACAAACAGAAAAATATATGTTTACAACACACTGTACCAAAACATTTTTGGGCCAATATCCAAATAGTGTGCATATAACAAACCCAACCTCTATGAGGGTTTGTCAAAATTCACAACAAGATAGGGTACAAATTCAGAACAAGATTTTTAAAACAACGTAAACAATTAGGAAGACACAAAACAATTTTTTGCTTGTGTGGACAGCAATTCATGTGCTGTGGTTTCAGGGGAGTAGTGCGCACTACTTGTTCTGAATTATTGCATGTATGTAAGTGGTTTCTGGAAGTGTTGTGAAAACTCTGGTTCAATGTCTGCCATAATCCAGTTAGCATACTGAGGTTCTATTTGTATGCCCATGGCAATCCCGGTCATTAGTAGCAATGGTCTTGCTTTGAAGCAAACATTGTTGCATGTGAGTATGAATCGCATGAGAGCGGTGTTGGTGCTGATTGGGGCGTCTGTCTTGCTGCTCGTTCTTAGCAGGAATCTCTAGACTTTGGGAACATATAGGGCATCTCAGCAGTTGGGCTGTTTCGTATCAGATGTTGGAGGCGTTCATCAGTACAGTTTGGCGTGGACCTTATTTGTCCCAGAGCTTTTTCATACTCCATGCTGGGGTCATCACTACCTTCCTGATAATGTGTCAATGAGCTGTTTGTGTGCTACCTTTTCACAGTGCTGTGTATCCATGGCCACAACAACACCACCTTTGTCAGCACCTTATGATTTCCTAGTTTATCTGTAGAGTTCATTTTGCTCTTGTTTCTTGGAGGGTGAGATTGTCTTTTGAGTATATCAAATCTTAATCGTTTTCCAAGGCAGTCCATATGTGTTTCAAGTTTTGAGCTTTTGCCATATCGAGGTGTCCAGTTTGAGATTATTTTGTGCAATCCTAATTTGGGGCAGTTATTTGTTCAGTGTACTTACTGTCCATAGAGATATATTCTTTGAGATGTGAGTATTGGATGTAGTTTTCAATTTCCCTGCAAAGTTGCAGAGGAAGTGCTTTTTCTTTTTACTTTTGTGACTTTAAAATGTGCAAGTGACCCTATTCACAAAGGTGACTTGAGCATTTCTGGAGCAGTTGTTTATCAGCACAAATATTTTATCCGGCCCTCCCTCCTCATACAATAGGGCTGGGCGTGAGCTCCATAAAATAATGTATAATAGGCTCCCAGCACCCACTAAAGTGATTGGGGATAGAAAAACAAGTGGTACAACAGGAATTCATAAGAAAAATGTAGGATTTGGTCAGAAGACACCATGTCACGTGTTGCATGTGCCTGTTGCTCAAATATGTTCATGAGAATGCTTCAATTTTCTGTGCATTTTTTAAAATCACATCCCATTTGTGAATTTGTGCACAGAAACATACCCTTGAATACCAGGGGCCCAGCCAACGAGAGCAGAGAACAGCCTTTGGGACCAAGCACATCATCTACTCATCCCGTTGAGAGACCTAGCGTGGATGTTGTTGGGTTTGGGAAGTCCCGGGCTACGGGACCTTTGAAAGCCCGTTTATTAAAACACCGAGAAGGACAAACTACTGAACCTCCAGTGTCCCCAAGAAAGAAAACGGGTAGATCGGGGCTAGCTTTATTTCTTGCATTCGGTGGAAGGATTCCTATGAGTTTGTTTTTGTATAAATTCCTTAGATAACATTTAAGGGCCATCCTGTTATTACGTAGATGATCTTGAAATCCCAAGGAGGATTTCCATGATATGAGTTTATTTTGTATCCTCTTTTTGTTACTTTGAAATATTTTAAAAGGTCATCCTATAGGTATATATTTAACAATACAACAAAGGAGTAATTTGATTCTTGGTACTATTTCTGATCAAGTCACCCTGGTGACAGTCCCTAGATCCTGTGGCACCGCCGCCTCACTGGTAGACGTCTACTCTAGCTGGTGCTGCTGTCTGATTGTTTGAGGTTTACATCAATGTCTGTTCATGCTCTCGCTCATAACAGTTAACCAAAACGGATAGCTTAGTGATTAGTGATTGAGTGATTCACAGAATCACTCCATCACGGGGTAGTAATTCAGACTGGGCATGTTATGAACCTGAGGCATACTAGTGTGAGCCATGCCAAGGCAGAAATGGACATTTGCTTTTTGCAATTTCTCTGGGAAGAGGCTAACCTATTTTTAGAGAGTGTTAACAACTGATATAAACGGAGTACATATTTGGTAATTATGTGAAGCTGTCCAGATTCAAAGGTTCCTAATAGAATCCAATTAACTGTTTAAGTGTTATGTCCTAATTAACCTAGGGACTAAAACTCAAAGGAAGCCATCATTACACCGACTTTTACGAACTAGGCTTTTTGCTATCAAATCAAACGTCAATGAACAACCAGCAGCCCTTAAGAGGAGGCAATGTATATGTTCCCAAATTAGTGGGATATGCTAAAGAATTGACCTCTAAACAGCAAAGGTGGTCCTCAGTTAAGAATGAACAGGGAGAGGAAGGAGCAGACTCCAGAATGATGAATTGTTAGCTAAGCCAATCTGAATATATATATACTTGGTCGCCTCTTGGAACACCAGAGGTTTCAAGCATTTAACAGCCTCCAAAAACATGATATTATGGGAATTTGACATAATAGCCTTTCAAGAAATGTGGTTGTCAACACCTCCAATTTGGGCCAAACACACTATCATTATGATCCCGGCTATTGTACCTGTGAGAGGCAGACCCATGGCCGGACTCATGGTAGCTATCAAAAATTCTCCCCATATCCAACTGGAACTGTGGAGTTCTCCGAATAGCTTTTTACAGTTGGTAAAAATAAAAATAGACTCCATGACAATTGGGCTAATAAATTGCTATTGGAATCATTTGGCGATCTCTGACAACCAATTTTTTGAGGCGCTTGAGGATTTGCTAAATCTTACACTCCTTGATCCAAACTGTGGTCATCTAATAATCACAGGTGATTTGAATATCAACTGTTATGAGCAAAATGGGAAGAATATTGTCCCGGTGGCTAGGAGGTGAACTCATTAATGGCAGAACGACATTTTCTACGATTGAATGGTGCCAAAGGAGGTGATATTCCTCCCAATCCGACGTGGCACAGAGGAGCGCAATCTGCCTTTATTGACTATACTTTTGTAGATAAAGGACTGTTTAACTGTATTGATGAGTTTAAAATAATCCAGCAAGATCAAAGTGACCATGACATTCAATCTTTTAGATGGTCAATGTGTCTGAATAAGAAAAGCTTTGATAGTTCGTTGGCGTCAAATATGATCTTGAACTCTGCACGTAATAGATTCTTTTGGACTCCTCCGATGCTAGAATCTTTGAATCACAATCTCACTAAGAAATATGTAGATAGCAAAAACTCTTATCCAAAGAATGAGACAAATCTTTGCATATCAGAAAAAAACATCAGGTGTTAAAGTACCACAGAAACTTCATGCCTATAGCAATGAAATTGCTTTGCGTAAAACTCAATATAGATATGATAAAAGACAGCTTCAGAATCTTGGTTTGAACTAACGTATATCTCAATTGAAGACGCTTAAATGTAGGTATAAAAATTAGATAAAAAGCAGACATGTCCAAATGTACCAAGATGATGCAGAACTAATGCTTGAAAGGCTGAGATCCAAAAGCTCTGCTAAAATATGGTCATTATTAAAAGAATCTCCGTGTAAAATACAAACTGTGCATCAGATGAACCCAATTTCACAAGAGGTCTGGGCTACATACTATAAAACATTGTATGATGACACGCACACTAAGAGATCTTATGTCATCCATGATAACACCCAAGCAATAGATCTTGTTTTTGATGTTGAAGACGTGCTATTTTTTATATCTAAACTATCAACCTCCAGAGCTCCTGGCCCTGATGGGCTATCGAATTACATGATCAAAAAGAACCCAGAGGGATGGGCCATGATCCTTGTCACAATATTTGAACATACATTGAGAACTGGATGCATCCCACTGTCATGGAGAAAATCTATCACCATTCCAATCTATAAGAAAGGGCTGAACTCTGATTCGGCAAATTATAGACCAATTTCATTGCTGGATATACCTGGCAAATTATTTGCTAGACTGTTATTAAGAGATCTGAATAAATGGCTAAATACGAACAACTTGTGCGACCAGAATCAAACAGGATTTGTACCATGAATTGGCACACCTGTCAATTTACATATTTTGGAAATTATCAAACAACAAGAGCGAGACAAACAACAACCAGTATTCTTGGCATTCAATGATTTTCAAGCCGCTTTCGACTCGGTTTGCAGGAAACTATTAATCAACAAACTACTGATGGCAAAGTGTCCTTCATATCTGGTATTTTGGATTAATGAATTGCATACCAATACAACAGTGCAATTTGGGTTAGCATTAGATGGCACCTTGTCAAACCCTATTCAAACATGTTGTGGGCTAAAACAAGGATGCATCTTGGCAAGCACCTTATTTAATTTTTTTGTTTCTGATGTCCAGCATGATTTTGGTAATGTTGTCTCGGACACTCCACGTATTGGAAGCCAGGTAGTCCCCTGGTTGTTTTATGCCGATGACTTGGTTTTGTTGGCAAAAACTCTTAGAGGCCTACAAGAATTACTATCGGCACTAACTAAGTTTGCGGAAATTAATCTGCTGAAGATAAACCAAAATAAATGTAACATTATGATGCTAGGCCTAAAAAAGAATCTCACTAAAAAATGGCTCATACAAAATGTCATCATAGATGTTGTGTCTGAGTATAAATACCTAGGAACACAAATCAGTAACAATAAAAATGATAAACCTTACTATAGAGAACTAGAACAAAAAAATCAAACTGGTATTGCCCAAACCAAAATAATTTTGGCCAAATATGGCAAATTCTCGTTATCTCTGGCGATAATCCTTTATAAACAAAAGATCACCCCGATCCTGACATATGCAGCAGAAACGAGAGACATCATTCCAGAGAGAACGTGGCAATTTTGGAGGGACGATACTGGAAAACAATATGTGGTGTGCCAACGACGATATCTATGTGCCTAATTTGCCATGAGTTAGCAATTACATCCTTGTATGCCATATATTGCTGGAAGGTTTTATCGCTATATCGGAAGTACATGATATCAGTAAATTCAAATAATGTGATGGCAAAAATGGGCAAACGTATGCTGGAGTCTATGAACAAAAGAATTTGTAAATGGCGTAATTGGTTAGATCAGATTATGGAGGAAGCAGGCATCGATAAGGATCTGCTCATTTAAAACCCTCAAAGAGCCAAGAAAAAAATATGGCTGTATGACTGGATCACTACAAGAGATGCCTGTTTAAAACTAAGAGTCTTTAAGGAACAAGCATATGAAGTTAAAGGATTATACAAAACGGAACAGTACTTGCTAAAATATCCCGATCCGAAAAATAGATTTGGTTATTTGCGAATAAGACCCAATCTTTACATGACCAATGAAGTAAGATTCATGAGAAAACTCACAGGTAATGATTGTAGATTTTGTAAAATACCAGGTCAGAGAGAATCACTAAAACATCTAATTGTACAATGTGATAAATTGGGTGAAAGAAGAATAATATGTTTTAAACATATGTATGTTGAACGAACAATCTTGAACTCTGAAACTCTCTGGGATTCTCTATATAACAGCCAGACTCCACAAATGAATATGGCAATGGTGCCATTTATTCAATTGTTAATGCCAAGTGAACAGTCTTATGTAATTGATCCCAACAAGATGTTCATGCCCAAAAGAAGGAGAGAGTTAAGTGGCTGTTAAAATGGATGCATCAAAAAACAAATTTTGTCAAAGCTGTTATAATGAAGGAAGATTGTGTTAAATTGATTATTATGTTGTGCTCATTTTAAAGAAGGAAAAGGGTTTAGCGACTGTTAAAACAAAAATAATTAATTGTAAATGTATATGAAATACAAGTTTTCTTTTTGTTTTTCTTGTTATTTTATTTTGATGTACATTTTTAACAATGAATATTTTATATGCTTGTGATACATAATAGATTTATGATTTGAAAGGCTGTAACATTTGTCTTTGCAGCTATAGCAAATATATATTTTTTTTAAATGTGCTAATTGCATGCAGGTGACCACAAACGCTTGCACTTACGCATGTGTGGTCCCCTGCATGCAATTATAAACACTTACAAGGTGTAGTGCAATAAGGAAGAGTAAAACCTGGTGAAATCTCCTTCAACTCTTCCGTTTAACAACGTGCACTTTGCAGGCAGCATTTACCAATGGTGCCAATCTGAGGTAGATTCCATAGGAATCTATATTCGTTTTACGCCTGCATGAAAATCTTATGCAAGCGTAAAATGCTGTGCTCTTCCAAGACGGAGGAGGAAAGCATGATGGGGATTCAAACTCCACTTCGTGCCTCTTGTATTCCTGGGAAGGGGAAGGCAATGTGCTTTGGTGTAAAATGGAGGCATACCACTATTATGCCTAGCTTGGACACTGCCATTTATTGCACCACCAATTACAAAAGGGCCTGCAAAGTGTTACATTACTGGAGAACTTTAACACAAATTCAATTTCATGCATATCTTTTCAAAGTGTAATTTATGCCACTTAAATCTCTAAAATAATTTCTAGGTGATCAGGCAAAATAGCATTTGGACACGTTCTGAGTTTGCACATTGCAACACTGTTGTGGACCATATACAGTTTGCAAGCTGATAACCCAATATTGGGATCTTTCTTAAATGGATTCAAAACTATATCTGCTGCGATGGTTAATGCATAGAGCAAAGTAGAAGAACTATTTACCATTATGTAGCAAGCCAAAGGGTAACTGCAGATGCAGCCATTTTAAGTGGTGGGTTGCTGAAATAAACTGCTCCAAGGGGCACAGATGCAGGGTTTTCTGGTTGTACTCTGAGATTGAAGGATATGTGTAGTCTGTGTATTCAGTTTCCTCTGTGTGTAGATAACATAATCGAATTGGCATTAGGAGTGGATCAATGCTTGCTGAATCAGCAGGAAACATGAAGAGTGAAGAAAGACTGGTCACCATAACTCGAATGTGTAATAAACAAAAGTCTAAGTGTTGTTAAATCGCCCGAGATGAAGAGAATGTTTGGAAGCACAAAAGTGTGCCCAGCACAAAAAGTAATATCCACCTGACTATCTCATTTCAGGAGATTTCGCCACTAAACATTTTGTCTGAATCATGAGAGACAGACAAACTAACTAGGCACCATCACAGAATTCTAGTAGCAGGCGCAACCAACGCCAGGCACAGCACCTGCGGAATACCCTTACAACACCACCAATAGGTGGGTACATCATGAACATAATCAGTCTAAACCAAAAATAAGGTTTCTGACGCAGTACGGGTTTATAACCCTTGTAGCCTTATGTAGGCGAATGTGAAGGAATATGTTTATGCTTTGCTCCCTAACAATCACGAAACAGGACACAGCTTGGTTGTCACAACAACTGAAGACAGTGTTGATCTCCCCCACAGAACCGATGTAGGTAATCAATCTACATAGAGAGGTTTCATGCTCAAATTGTAGAGCCAGAATAGAATCTTAGCAATCATAGCTCATACTATTCATGTTTCTTTTTATCCGACCGGCCAATGGTACTTACAAGCAACACTCATTGTGAATGATTCCAATCACCACAGCAAATTCATCCATATCTTTGGGTAATGAAACCCCTGATGAATCTTCAACACTAATGTTTTTCTGAATTGTTGGGATGATAACCTGTGATGTTTTGCTTAGTGATAGCAGATTTAGAAGACTAATAGGTTCACACACTACTTCTTGTTCTCATGTTAGTGTTCTAGAAGCCAATCATGTTTAGAATCTATAGTGCATTTGTGTGTACATTGTTACCCATTCCCTCATCGCTGAGATTGCAAATTAACGTCTAGTCAAAAGTGTCTTGTGTTTTAATATGTAGTGTGTTTACTTCTTTTTTATAGGTTCTGTTAACTAATACATTCATTTTAGCAGTACTGAATGATTTAAATCCAAGTCTTTTCAGTTTCCTGAACTGTCAGAACAGTCTCTATTTTATTGCTATTTGGAGAATGAAAGCAGGTCATATGTGCTCGTCATGAAGTGGAAATGATGATAAAGGGAAACAAAGGGGCTCAAAAGTAGGAAAAGGGCAGATCGCTGAGCCAAGAAAAAAACATGGTACCATGTCCTCTAACTTTGAGGTGAAATCTTAGAAGACATTGTTCTTGCAGTCTAATTGCATGCATGCAATTCGGAGAAGACCGTTTTGGCTCTGATGCATTCTATAACCTCTGTGGCTGCAAAAAGTCAAGATACAAACCATCCTTGAGTAGTGAAGCTAGAAGTGAAGGAACATTGTGAAAAAATGTATTTGTGTTTTATTGACGCATTTGACATAATATTGGGAGTATCGTGGTTTGTGACACATATACCAATGATTTCTTGGCCGAAGAGAAAAGTGAGATTTGGGTCTGATGTTTTACTTTAAGATGCCAATTTGAATGCTTAGTACTGCATTTTAGCTTTATTATGCTCTGACATAATATCAGCAATGTATGACGTATTCAGAGACTATTTTGATATACATTTTCCTATGTAATTTTCAAGTCTCATTCTCACACTACAGGGAGCAACAGAATGTTTTACTACATAAAAACATTAATAAATAATGTTCAGCAAACAGTCAAATCAAAAATGGAAAAGGATCTTTCAAAGAGCCAGAAACAGGGACCATGTCGGTGGGCATCCTAAAATAGGAGCCCGGGGAGGGACATCACAAACCTCTGGAACCAAACTCAAAATGGCGCAACTGTTGGGTCAGAATTCTATTTTGGATGTTCTGCTGTCGCATTTGATGTAACCCCTAAACCTTTTGCTTTTTCCATTGGTTTTTCTAGATCTCAGACCTTATTTTTGTAATCGGAGGGACTTTTATTGATGCCTTCTTGCCACTGCAACCCTTTGTGATATGCTGTCTTGTGGTAGTATATAGGGCTCCTGTGACTGGGTGCTTTTTAAGCACCCAGTTTGGCCTTAGAGTGATTATACCACTCTATGCTTCTGTTGTGGAGTGAGATTTTGGTAGCAGTATTTTGCTTTTGGCTTCATCAGTAGTGCAGTGATTTTAGACCATTAGTAGACCAATGTACCAGTATGGTAACCATTTGTGTGCTATTGCATTTATTTTAAAATCCTACTTTTGGCCATTTTGTTTTGGGCCATACCTTTTGTGAGAAACATGATTCCGGCCTGAAGTGGCCCCTGTGCACACGGGCTCACTCTGAATCCAGCCCTGCACTCTTTGTAGTGGTTTGTGCTGGTTTACGCTGGTCCCTTCCCCCTGCCTGCACAATACACAAACTGTGTGAGTAGTCCTGAGTGGCAGGTTTAAGAGCTGGTCTCTGCTCTGTTATGCATCTGCTCCATTGTGTATCTGTATTTTTGTACACCTCTGTAAAGCACTCTGCTGCTCCTTGAAGCTAGGTCCACGCTCAATAAATACCTTAATAATAATAATAGCCTGACTGGTTGGTAAATTCTTTGCGTAGTTGGGAGTTGTCATAGGCCAGCTAACGTGTGGATGTGTATATCTAGGGATGGCTGTATTCCTAAATCCTGCTGTAGGATTTGCCACAAAGATGTCATGCTGAATAACTAGGACAACCTTTGGCCATAGTGACTGAGCTCAGTAGCCATTTTCCTTGGCTCTGGTCTCTTCTCGCGCCTTGAAACACTTATGTATAGGCGCGTTATAAATGCAATATCATATTATATCATATCATTTTGCCATCTGGACATCCTTCCTGGGCTGTTAACTCTTCTGCCTCATGGTCCACCTCACTCGATGGGACGTTTTCTGGGTGTTCTTCCTGTTCTACACTCCTGTACCTAGTGCTTCATGGTAGGAACCTGCAGTTTTTTCAGAAGAGCGGCAGGACACCACTACCCTACCCTTGCTCTTTGCATGGACTGCCTTTTGCCACATCTAGGGTTGAAACCTCATAGGACCATTTTCTGATGGCTGGCTGCTTCGTTTTGCACTTCGTTTTGCCCAGATCTGATTGGGTGAGTTTCTACACCTTTCTGGTGCCTTGTTCATCATTGCCTTAGCTCATGGCTGGAGTGTTACCCTCCTTGGAAGATCGATTCTTTTTCTTTCTATTGTCTGAGTCGTCCCTTGTCTGGGATGCAAATCTTTGGGTACCGGATACTGTAACCAGACCTCCGAAAGAAGCTTTGTACTCAATGAGATCCACCTTTCCTGAGCCACTTTCTCTAAATCCAGTGCCATGGGTGCCTACCAGTGGGGTTTAGGTTGGATTTCTCATCAGAGGTCTTTAGAATTCTGCAGTAGTGGGGTTCTGCAGGTCCCTCGCTACTGTGGTTCACCATAGACTTTCAATGGAACGAATCCTGCTCTGCTTCCATCCTTCCTGGGTTGGGTCTTCTGGATCTTAAACTGGAACCTGGATCTCTTCAAGAGGTCTCATCTGGTGTCCCATGGGATACTTTCTCCCTTTTATGCATCTTAAGGGTAGAACACAAATGTATCTTAGTTTTCCCTACAATGCAGATGGGGAGCAGGTGCACGTGGATCTAGATCCCCTGACCTATGCCCGCCCACCTAGTGCCTTCCTGGTTGCAGCTCTTTTTCCCTACTTAAGCAGCTCTCCAGCCACTTTTCCTTTGCAGATGCGGAGCAGGTGCAAGTGGATCTAGGTCACCTGGCCTAAGCACCACCCACTTTCTTAGCCCTGCCTCTTCCTTTCTCTTAACTCTTAGATCAAGGGCATCTCTCACTGGTGCCTCCAAAGAGAAGGGCAGATGAAGAAAAGGGCAATTCCTGTTTGGACTTGTTCGGACCAGGAGGACCCAGGGCCTGAACCCCTGCTCAGACAGCAGGTAAGCATGCACCAACATGTTTTCTCCCTCTGTCCCCACAGACCATACCCACCATCATCAGGCAACGCCATTGTCAACTTCTTCTGTGTAGAGGTGAGGACAGGTGCTTTGTGGCACATTAAGTTGTGCATTTGTAAATGTTCTATTCTTGCAGCGTGTGTGTGCCCGTTCCCCCCTCCCTGTGTTCCGGTTGCTTCCTTGTTTGTTGGCCCTCCCCCCTCCATCCTACCGCGCTGCCATTGGTTGGCAGGACCTTTAAATTGGCCACCCAAGTCACCCCCTGCCGTGGCAGCCCCCTCAGCCAAGGACCAGAGGCTAAGGACGGCTCCAGTGGTGTCTGCCAATGTCCGCCGTGGTAGGGCATAGCCTGCAGCTGTCAACCTGCTGTGACTGATCAGGTAAGTGGAATCTGGGTGATTTGTATTGTGCTGTGATCAGAAATGCCCCTTTTTGGAAAGTCGAATCTGTGTGTGTTATATTGTGCTGTGCTCAACGTAGCCAACAACTTGGTCACGTGCGCTCCCTCACATTGTAGGTCCCTGCATCCTGTTCTGTTCTCCCCCTTCTGCATTTCTCTTCCTTCCTCTCGCATCTCAGCCCTTCCTTCTTCAATCTATTGTGTACTCTTCTGATACTGTCTCGTGCACCACTGTTTTTCTGGAATTACTTTGCATTGACTGCATTCTTCTTCTAGGTTCCTGTTGTGTTCTGTGCCTTGTTGACTGTATTGTTGATTGTATTGACTTGGTGTTTGCTCTCCACGGTTCTTGATATTGTGTAGCAATCCACAGTTTGTGGCATCATATTGCAATTGCTTGCATTCTTCACTCCTAGGTTTCCTGCTGATCTCTGTGTTTTGCTTTTGGTCCTGTATTGCATTTGCTTTCTTTACTTCCAGGTTCCCTGTTGTGATTTGTGCTTTGCCTGGTTCCGTACTACATCTGCATTCTCTACTTCTAGGTTCCCAGTTGTGCTCTTTTCTTTCTGATGGTTCTGTACTGCATCTGATTTGTAGGTCTGTTGTTCTTTGTTGTGGCCCCCTCCCTTTTGTGTCTGCCTGAGGCCTCCCTTCTGTCTGCCCCCGTGTGAGCTCCCCTACCCTCTTCCCCCTGCCTGGGCTCCCCTCTCCTTACACCCCTTTTTCCTCCCCGCACCCGCTATGGTGCGCTTTGTCTCACTTATCTTTTCTAACTGCTTTTCTACAGTCTATCCTATCCCTGTTACTAAGTCTGGCAGGAAGACGTTCAAAGGGGACATCATGGTCTCCAACCCGGGCCTCCCTATCACTGATCAAAAAAACAGAAGGGTTTCTGGGGAAACTATCTACCAGCACGAACACAGCCCATTGACTTGTTCTTGGGTGGATGGCCCCTGGGAGAGTCTCAACCAAGTCTTTAGCTCACTGTTCATTTCACAGAGAAGAAATGTTCCCACATATCAGTCTTTGTCCAGACGTGGACCCCTTGCTCACTGCTCTGAGAGGCACAGCTTCACCTCACTGATGATGCCCAACTAGGCTGAAACATGTGTATGGGGTTGCTGTAGTACTCTTGTTCAGAGGAGAATCGCCTAGCATTTCGGTGCTGGGCTGCCTCTGGGCAGGACAAAGACTTATATGCGGGGAAATGTCTTCTCTGTGAAAAGAACAGTGAGCTAAAGACTTGGTTGAGACTCTCCCAGGGGCCATCCACCCAAGAACAAGCCAATGCGCTGTGTTCGTGCTGGTAGAGAGTGTTGGGCGCACCACCTGACTGGCCTGCTCCAAAGGCAGTACAGACTCTGTCCTCTCTAAGAAGAGAGCATACATACAAGCCTGCATCTCTGCAGCAGTTAACAACTCGGCCGAACATTTCAAAATCTGCAAGTATCTGGCCAATCCTGCTGCAGTCTCTATCTCTCCTGTTCCCTCCCAGGCCCTCTGTATGTCCATGGCCTCTCATTTCACTACTAAAACTCAGGACATCCTGTCCACCCTCTCTTCCTCTAGCTCCTCCTCTTCCTCCTCCTCTACCACTCCTGGGCCATCTGAGGCTGTCTCTCCTCCTCCTTTCTCCTCCTTTCCCCTGTTCACCCCTGACAATGTTTCTAGACAAGTCCGATCTATGATTGTCTCATCAAAGCAGGTTCTCCCCTGCTCATCCAGAACTATCAAGGACCACATCAGCACCCTTGCTCCAGCCTTGGCAGATTTCTACAATCACTCCTTTGCCACTGCAACTTTACCCTCCCCTCTTAAGCAATCTCTTGTGCACCCCCTTCTAAAGAAGCCCTTGGCCGATATTTCTTCTCCAGCTAACTATCACCATCACTCCTTTCCTGGAAAACCTATATTTTTCAGTTCACTAGTGCAGTGTATGCTCCCAGTGTAACTATTGGGCCTTACTGTACTTCACGGCCAGTTTACTTACTCCCTTGATTTAAGCCAGACCACTCTGCCATTGCTACCATTCAGAGAGTTTGGTCTATATCCTTGGTCCTCTCAGCCTTGAGCCGGACCACCTGAAGTTCCGTAAGCAGCTGAAGACCTTCCTTTTCGCCTCTGCTTTCGCTCACTTTCCCTTGCTGACCTACCCGTCTACTGCACTGACTGGGATACTGGCTACCCTCACTGGGTAACAGGCTCCTCCATGACCAGTTGCCCCTGCACTGCCTCCAGGCCTACCGTGCACTTGGGGGCTGTAACTGTACCCCTACATTCCTCTGCCTCCTTGCACTTACCAAGAGCCGCGCTGCACTTGCTGTGCTTACACAGAGCATTTCTGCCCGATTGCACTTCCCCTTTCCCTCTCCCTGGCACTTCCCCCTTCGACTCCCCCGCAGTTTGCATTATCACACTTGCACAACCTGAATGACACAAGACCTAGTAAGATCGTTGTTTTGTCCTCGCTCTGTCTCCCCCCCCCCTTGCCTTGTCACACCTAGAAACAAGCGTTATAAATGACTTATAATATCATATATTTTGGTTGGAAACCATGTTTGGCCACTAGTTTCAGATGGTTTTACATCCCTCACTATACCATAATGGGCAAGACCCATCATTGAAATATCTGGTGGATCCTGCTCAGCCGAAATGAGGAGATTGGTTCACGGTGTTCTCTATAGAAGATATTTTGATCAACTCTCCACCTACAGCCATCACCGGGCTTTCACTGCCCCTTTTTCTGGCTTTACTCATAGATGTTTAGATCACTAAGCACCGTCGCCACAGTTCTTCCTGCAGTTCTATTACCCACTGCATACTCTGCAAAGGGAGTCAGTATAGCATTTTGTCATGGAAAGCCTCACCATCACCTTGAGCCCCCCATCCCCCAAGAGTGTGATTCAGAAGGGTCTGCAAGGTCAGACAGAGTTGATCAGTCAACACCTTGTTTTTGCACACCCAAGACCCTCGGATGCATCGCTGGCCTGATATTCTTGGTAGTCTTCATCTTGTTGTCAAGCAAGAGGATTGCATCCACCATCTTGTTTTGAATTTCCATAGTACCCTATATTTGTGCTTCAGCATGAACCATCCTCTCTTTCAGGCCGTTCATCTGTCTTCAGGTCACCTTCATGGCCTCCTGTAGCACTTGTATCCTGGCAACTGATTGTTCAACCTTGCCCACCTGGTGCTGGAGCACCATGATGGCTGCCATGACAGCTCGGACCTGCTTAGCAAGCGGGGACTGACATCTTGCCTTTCCCAGTGGCTCTCAGCATTCCACAATGTCATCACTGTTTTTCTGTCAACTCAAACCCTCGAGGAGAGCCCAGGACAACGCAACTCCAGTGAAGGGCATGGAGAGGATTGAGGCGGCAGCCAATTTGGGTTTGAT
Source organism: Ambystoma mexicanum (assembly GCF_040938575.1). NCBI lineage: Eukaryota > Metazoa > Chordata > Amphibia > Caudata > Ambystomatidae > Ambystoma > Ambystoma mexicanum. The sequence continues at coordinate 994,400,360 of NC_090926.1, read as the reverse complement.
CCCAACTCTCTGCAAGAGTATTTCATAATTTCTTCAACTCTGTAGCCGGGGGATGGTTGGATACGATTGTACGGATTAGTGAGACCTGCTGTGTGTTCCTGTTCCCATTGGACAGTAAATGAGGCACAATTGTAAATTCTGTGATCTGGGCTTGTTAATAAGCACCAGAAATATATAATTGTCCTCAGCATTTTGAAGCCTGTGGGGCAAATAGGCTGGATGGTGAGCATAGAAGCCAGTATATAATACCACATCCATGAGAAGCAAGCCCAGAGCTCCCACCGTGATGGCTTTGTTCAGTTTACTGACAGGGAGGAGGTCAAGGTTTAATTTGCTAAACTGATCAAATACTGCCCTGACAGTTGTGGACTCTCGATAGATCAATCAGCGTCCCGCGAGACCATTATGCTTTTCCATAGCGAGGAAAGCAAGCAGGTAGACGAGATCTCACAGGTGTGTACCTCTAGAGCCACTGGTCCAGTGAGAAAATTAAGCCCAATCTTTCCTGCATAATTTGGAGACAGTATGCCCTCATCCAATCATTTACCGTGGACCAGGTTCGGACTGGTTTATAGGGCTATCGAACAATGATCGAACCAAAAACACAAAATGCTAGTGTCGGCCAGTTTCTTTTGGTCAAAGTGGGCCACTTACTTGGCCTTTGTGGGATAGTTACTTCACCATGCAAATAGTAGATTTGACCAGTGTTAAATATTCTTTAAAATTAACAATTTGCATCACATTTTATCGAAAACCTTCCCCTTGGGTACTACTAAGTCTGTCAGAAAAGGAATGAATTGCCATTTGCAACGGTGGGTCACTTTTTCATTGGTGCCCGAGAGAATTGTATGCCCCAGTCCGACCCTGATGTGGACATGCAATGGACCCTGATGTGGACATGCAATGGACCCTGACGTGGACATTCAATGAATGATCATGTTAAATTGGTCTGGACTTCCATCCATGCTCAGATAAATCTGGGTGTCATCAGTGGTGGAATGGCAACCAAGAGCAAAAGAGAATCGCATGCACTGGAGCTAAGATTTATACATTAAACGGGATGGAGACAACAGCAATCCTTGTGGGATTACACACTCCACTCCTTCCTCTGGGTAGAATTAGTCTGGCGGAGTGCCACCTCTGACCATCTGCCCTATAGAAATAAAGAGTCATTTCAAACCCACTGGGTTCGTGACCACGCTCTCTGGAAACTCATGGACCAAGATGTTAATCGACCATTGTGAAGGTTGCAGTGAGGTCACGAGGAACTGGTAGGGTAGAAGACTGGTCAGAGCCTGTGACCACCCAACACACTAGCACAGCCAAATTCACGGGCTTTTTCCTGCTAGAGAATTTCTGATTTGGTTCTTGAAGTTTGCTGTTTCAGGTAAGGCTGGCATCTTGTAGACATTTTTTAATGTATTTTTTCCACATACTGATAGCTTTCTTGGCCATTTTAATGCAGGTTTTTACTTGAGCTCTTCTGTGTTTCAGAAGTAGGCTTTAGTGCATTCCCCAGCCCATCTGGCAGAAGCTGGGCTGCTACAACAGACACTGTGAAATATCATACATCCGTTACTTACAGATTAACTTTACACACAAAAACGACCCGTCAAAGTGCGTTTGTTTATTCACATATGGCGAGCAGGGCGTCTTTAGTTTTTTTGGCCCTCTGGGGGGGCCCAAGATGTGTGGTTCATCAAGCCAGTCTTGGGTTTCAGGATCGGCTTAGCAGTGAGGTGTTAGCACTAGCTTAGAATGGAGACGCTTTGTTAACAAGCTCTGTGATGTGGAGCTCCAAATCATTCATCCATTTTGTGCTGACTGGTGCTTGGGGCCATGAGCGAGGCTTGGGCTTTGAAGGCGCATTAGGAAATGAACCCTTTTTAAGATGGACGCCATTCATTCTTTTTGGTATCACATGCGGATCTGTTCTCCTGACCCAAGATGGCCGTGACTTACCCTCTTGTCGCCTGGCAGGGTAGACCTTTTACAAAGCCGGTGAGAGGCTGGCGGTGTCTTGCAATCTTCTAGCCTCCACGATTACTGCCAGATTGCTCGCCGCCTGGTTCTTGTTGAGAGGTCACTGAAAGCCCACTGCGCTCCTGCCATTCTCTGGCTGGGGCTGGAATTCCATCCACGTGCTCACTCTGTCTTCTTCTGCTACTGTAGTCCGCAGGGTTGGTACAGGGAAGAGATGTCGGTTTCTTGACACCAAGAAGACAACGCTTGTGCCAGCCCACTCTGTTCTTTACCGGCTGTGAAGCCAAGATAATATAGCTCAGATAATGAAGCATTTGCGTTTATGTGCTAATCTTAGCCTGACGTTGTTTGACCGCCCGACTCTTAAGAATGAAAATATGTTTTTGAAGGTTGCCACTTGTCCTGAAGAGGACTCTGGGCTTTTCCTAATAGTGCCAGGTTTGTTCAGGAACTGGGTAAACTTAAGGAATGCAGTCAAGTCTGTTTAGACCAATTTATTTTTAAGGCCCTTCAAAGTTACTTCTGATTGGCCTAAAATGGGGTTTTCTATCGGAAATCATTATGGGATATGCTTTCTTTGGTCCTAAAAGGAAACATTGGATTGTACTTTTTTCGAGACTGTATTTCGTATTTTTTGGCCATGTTTTCGTTCCTTTTCCATTTTATTGTGGGTCCCACATTACACCCTCTGCCCTTTCATTTCCTCCACCATCCCTTGCCCTCTCACTCCCTCCACCTTTTACCCGATTTCATCAATTGCCAGCTATGGTTTGTGGGCAAACTTCCCATAACAGATCAGTTTTCCTCATATGGGAGTTTGTGCTCATTTTCGCTTTTGTTTGTCTGGAAAACCAGGCCATTCCTTCTTTTTCTGCTGGATGATGCCTGTGGTTGCCTTTTCCGGTCCTTTCCTTGGTAATTGAACAGCTCTTGTAGCTGAACTCCACACATGTTTGTTTTGACTGATCTGAGTCCTCGGCTGGGGAAGCTGCAGCTCTTTGTGTTTTGCAGAAGGGTAACCGAAAGGAAGATGTTCAGGTTCATTATTTTCTTTGGTGCATCCTATTAAGGAGACGGACTGGGTCTTGACCCTATCCAGTTATTGAAATTTGAGAGCGTGGATTGGTTTTGCAAATGGCCCTCTTGATGATGGAGAGAGGATAGTAAAGATGGCTAAGCTTAGGTCTGTACTGGGGCCAAAAGGGACAACCGAGTAGGAACTGCTCTGGCTGTCCCGATTGGTCAAAGGGAAATGTGATAATCCACTCTACGTGAGGAATGGAGGGTTTGAATCAATCAGTTTGTCTTCCTTGGTTACCTATCCAAACCAGATGTTCAAATGTAGCTGATTTTGAGTCTCTGTTGGTCATATGTGATCAGCTCCATAGTAACCTCTGCTTTGTTGTGTTGAGGCACCTCGGGAAGTGTGTGGCTCAGACCTGGGCAACACAAGCCAGAGTTGCTGTGATCCCAAATCCCTCGGACATGTGTTCTATGCCTTAGATGGTACAGTCTTATCTTCATGGTGGGTTATATCCATTGAACAACAGGCAGACCGTGAGGCTCCTGCTCAGGGTTCTGTTGGCAGCTGGCTGTCACTGACGTCTTAGCTTATAGTTCACCTCCATGTAGGGAGTCCGATTGTGTAATCCACTTGGTCTCTTGCGCTCTTGTTCCAGTTGGTGAAATGCATATGCTGTATGAAAGGGAGATGGCAACGATGCAGATTTACTGGAATGTCACTTTTTTTACAAACATACACATGGATGCCACATTTGTAAATTCACCACTATTGAGTCTAAAATAGGGGTTTCCCATTGTTTTTGTTGTTCTGACCGCAAGTCCGAAGGATGTAATGGAAGAATGTCCATAGTGGATTAATGCCCTCTAAAAGACATACTCTTCTGGCTATTGGGGTGTGAAGAATATGATGGACCCTAACTCCATGCCTCTTGGAAATTGTTCACGTGGCTATAATGTTCAATAATGTAGATTGTCAGGAGACTTATCACTTCTCCCTATACAATCTAGTGAATGATGGAAGATGCTTTTGTGATCCCATTTCACCATTACACGTAACCTGGGATGCTTCTTGAGTTGGGTAATGCCCGATCTGTCAGTAAGATAGCTTATCAAGTTACACTAGCCTCTGACATCTGTGTCTGTCATGTGTACACATGTTTAGACCCTGGCAGGGTCGACTCGGCCTTCATTCTGCCCAGGTCTGAATATTGAGTACCATGGAAAACATGGGTAATATCACCCATTATTACAATGCTTAGAAGTGGTAGGGATCCAGTAAGAAGTGTTGCATACAAATGGGGAATTATTTCTTATTTTTCAAAGGGTTATGGACTCCATAGTCTCTGACATTTTGTAATTGCCAATTTAGAGGAATTTTTGATGTGTGACCTTTCTTTGACGTAGCATAGAACTCATATAAGGGAGAATTTGAGTTTATTTGGTAATATGCTGCCAGAATATTTTGATTTATTGAAATGTATAAAGTGCTTTCGCCAAAGTGCTGGACAAATGTTACAAACATTTGGTACAAAATATTATGCAAAGATAATGATAATAGAATATATTGAAAGAAAATAGATTGAGTCAGTGAGGGAAGAAAAAAGGTGAGATTTGAAGCAATTATACAATATATGGTAATAAGGGGAGGTCTAATGGGCAGGAGTGAGAAAGAACTGGAACAAGAGGTGGCACAAGAGAGTTTGGGGACAGAGCGATGGAAAAGTAATTGAGTCTGAAGAGGGTGTGAGAGAGGGAATTGGAATACCAGCATGGAACAAAGGTAGGTGGGGGCATAGAGACATTTATAGACTATGCAGAGAAAGTGAAAGATAAGTTAGAGTCAAAGGGAGGAGTGAAACAGATAGAAGGGAGGATGAGATAGAAATGCAAAATGGCAGTAAGAAAAGGGGAAGAATTGCCGAGTTGTGCAAAGAATAAAGAGGGATAAAATGAGATCTGGGAAGTAAGGCCACCTTACACCTTTTCTATAGACTACCCGGCCCGGCATCATCCTTTGCTGATGAGATCTCTTCCTTATTACTAGATAAATCTAAAACTAATTTGCAAATCATTCTTCTAGGGGACCTCAACCTGGGACACCTAAACCCAAATGACCTCACTGCAATTGACCTTGCTAATACTTTAACTGACCTAGGATTCACCCATCACATCCAAGAACCCAGCTATGTTCAAGGGAGGACACGTGATTGGTTAGCTGACGCTAATTGTAACATTAGCTTACTCTCTAACTCACCTTGCTTATGGTCGGACCACCATATTATTACCTTTAACATTGAAGCAGCCTTTTGCCCTCCTAACTATTGTGCCGGCCCTCCCCACTAGAAATAAAAGGGACATAACTAGAGAGAAATGACTCCCTCTTATTCTCCCCACCCTCAATAAAGTTACACACTCTTGCTCTGATCCTACAATCCTAGCGGACACATATAATCACGCCATGCTCTCAGCTTTAAACTTAATAGCCCTATTAAACTCAGGAAGCCAAAACCACACGCGCATTTTAACTCCTGGTTTACACCTCAGTTAAGAGTGCTCCGCAAAGCAAAACGTTGCGCTGAAACTCGGTGGAAAGGCCATCCATCTGATGCTCACAAGGATGGCCTTATCTCAGCCTCCCTCAACTACAAAGCAGCCATCTTCCATGCTAAAAAGGAGACATATAACAATTGCATCATGCAAGCAGACTCGAACACTAAATAATTATTCAAGATCCTAAAGAAGCTGTATTAAAGATAGCAAATGGTGTGCAAATATTCAGACAGCTTTATTGAACAAAATTTCATCCCTCCAATCTAAAATCAAAGACAAACAAAACTGTCTGCAGATGGATAATCCTCAGACCACTCCACTGAGGGCTGCTCCCCTGGTAACCCCTAATCTTAAACCTTTTGCCTTCTCTCCACTCGCTATTGCTGAAGCTGAAGATATTATCAACAAAATCAAACCATCTAACTGCCAAGGTGATTCATGCCCTACTCCCATTATTAAGGAAGCAGATCATGACCTAGTCCCTTTTTATCAGGGCCTTTATAAATTCTTCCTTTAAAACAGGCATTGTCCCGGACAATCTTAAGGACGCCTGGGTTAACCCACTGCTCAAAAAACAATCCCTAGACCCGAACATACCAACTAATTACAGACCTATCACCACCGTCCCTTTCATGCTCAAAATACTAGATCATGCAGTTTACTTGCAGATTCAGGACTATCTGGAATCTAACAACCTCCTTGGTTTAAGACAATCTGGCTTCCGTTCCAGGCATGGGACTGACTTTGATAGATCTTAAAACACAAATTGAAGTCTTGAAAGATAACAGGAGATTAGCCTTGTTATTACTTCTAGACCTATCCGCTGCCTTTGATTTGGTCAATCACCAAATTCTGTGCCAGCACCTTTATCTGCCGCACACTTCTCTGACTTAGCCACTGCTTGGATCAGTTCCTTTCTAAGTAACAGATCCATGAGGGTTTTCTCCCCTTCAGCCGCTGCAGACCCTGCTCCGATTCACTGTGGCGTCCCTCAAGGCTCCTGCGTGTCGCCCACACTTTACAATGTGTTTACTAAACCACTCTTTGATGTTCTTGACTATCTGGGTGTCTCATACACTAACTATGCGGATGACACCCAGATACTCATCCCCTAACTGGTGACCACAAAGTTGACACCAAAGCAGTGAACAACGTCTATCTGGTCATTCAGGCATGGATGGCCCAACATGAACTTTGCCTTAATGATGACAAGACGGAGCTCCTTATCCTTGGTTCCACTCAACGCCTCAATAAACTAGACCACTCCTCTCAGTCCTTCATCATTGACGGCAATGTCATCAAGGTCTCCAAGGATACTAAAAAACTAGGTATCTATCTCAACTCTACACTTTCCTTGACAAGACAAACTAACGCAGTCAGGTCAGTGTTGGCATACACCTGTAAACTTATTTCAGCTTGCAGACCATTTCTGACCACCCCCAATAAGTATCACTCTGGCCAGTAACCTCATCATGTCTAAGACAGACTATTGTAGTGCCCTTTACTTGGGGACTAGCCAGTCCAACCTCAACAAATTGCAAATTACTCAGAACAATGCCATCAGAGCAGCATTAAATATTCCCAGAAACCAACATATTTCTGACTTCAGAACCAATCTACATTGGCTCCCTGTCAAGCAGAGAATTGCATTGAAAACTCTCACCTTGACACACAAATGCCTGGCCAACAAGGCCCCCCTTTACCTATCCAACTGCCTTTCTCTCCACACATCTACAGCCTCTGAGAACAGCCCAAACACACAGCTTATCCCTGCCCAGATTCAAACTTCAAAAAGCTGGGGGTGTGAGCTTCCCTGTCTTGGCTTCTAAGCTCTGGAACTCTGTCCCCACTGCCATAAGATCTGAGCCTTCTTTCCACTCTTTCAAGCACAAAATCAAATCGTGGCTTTTCGCTCAAACTTGATTTACTTTCCTGCTATCTCTGATACGACCTAGGGTTCTCCGCTTCCAGCTAGAGATCACAGGCCTTACCATCTTATTGTAAATTGTGCCTTGTATTTAACTTATGATGTCTTAATGATAATTGGCTCAAGTTTGTATGCTTATGTAACACTTTGATCCAAGTTCACTCTCTACTGTATGTACCTGTAACTGTGTAACAGTTTGATCCAAGTTTACTTTCTACTCTATGTATCTGCAACTGTGTTCTGTAAGTTTTCGCGCACTGATGCCTCTGGGCCTGGCTCGTGCTATAAATAAATCAAATACAAATAGTAGTTTAGCGGGAGAAGAGTAGGTAATCAAGCACAGAGCCTTTGGGAGTATCAAAAAGTGAGCAATGTGAAGAAGGAGGATGGCCAACCAAGGAAATGGAGTAGGAATGGTCAGAAAAATAGGAATGAAACCAATGGAAAATCGAGCCAGAAAAACAAGGGATTCGGTTAGGGTGGTCACCAGTGTCAAATGTAGCTGAAAGATCAAGAAGTATGAGGAGGGAAGATATCTTCTTATGTTGAGCAGACAGAAGAGAATTAGAAAATTGTATCAAAGCTGTTTCGGTAGAGTGTTGGTGGACGGTAAACAAATTGCTAGATAGGAAGCAGAGTATAGACTTAGAAATGAGAATATTTGGTTTAGACAACTCTTTCAAGGAGTTTAGACAAAAAGGGGAGAAGAGAAATAGGTCTATAGTAGGGGGTAAGGGCAAGAGCAATGGAAGATTTTTTGAGAATATGGATAATGGTTGCATACTTGAATGAAGCATGAAATGTAGGAGACGATAAAGCTTGAAGACGGCAAGTAAGGTAAGATGGAAGCAAAGGATATGAAGCGGGTATTAAGGAAGAGGGTCCAGGGGAGAGGCAGTTGGATGAGCCCAAGATCAGAGGGAAGCAATGCCTGGTTGAAGAATGAGAGTGTTAGGAATGGAAAAGCGCTTCGGTAGGAGGAGCAGCCAAGGACTGAGAAGATTGAAAGGAAGTATGCAGTGAAGAGACGTTGGTAGTTAAGTAGTCAGCAAAATCTGTAGATGAAAGAGAAGAGAAAGGAATCGGGGAAACTGGGAGAGGGAATATTATTTAAGAGTTGAAAAAGAAAATGAGGATGTGAGAAATTCAGTAGTAAATCTGCCAAATTACCTCCAAATTTGTTTACCATTTTCCCACTCTGCCCCTTGAATTTACCACAGGATTATAACTGAAAGGGTGGTGTTAATACCCATTTGGGGAGTCCTTTCGACTCCATGGGGGTTTTAGAAGAATTATAGCAGGCAGTAATTCTGCTGTGGCAATTCCACCAAAATGTGGCCTTAAAGTGGTAGATTTACCTCTAGCGCAATGCTGGAGGGAAATCCTCCACTTTAAGGTCAAATTTGTAATTTGGTGGTGTGGAATAAATTGCGGTAATTCCATTACTGCCAAAAAAGGTGGCAGTTACAGAATTACCACCAGTTTGTTTACCAAACATTTTGTGTTTTAGCATTGAATATAAAGGAATCATGGAAGAGTGAAGAGCAATGAGGTCATTCTGGGAGAGAGATTATTTTCTAACAGCATTCCGCCTTACGCATAGAAGATCTAAGGGAGCGTAAAGAAGGAGATAGCCAGGGTCGGGGGGTTTCAGGATGGGAGTAAAAGATGGTATGGATATTGTGAGTCAGGGGTGGCTGCAATATTGGAATTAATATGATGTGCTGCTTAATTGGCTGGGACAGGAGAAGTGAGCAATGGGAGGTAGACTAGAAGAAAGGAGCACAAATAAAAGGTGCCTAGGTCATATTCAAAGAATGATGTCATGTTATGTGGTCTAGTACCGTGCACTGCTGCCACTTGCGCCGTCTCTTGGTGCTATGGCGGATCTGCAATGGAAGGAAGCTTTGGGGGGCGGTTTGTAAGTGGGATTGAGAGTGTGAAGAGCAAGAGAACTTTGATGTGCTGTTGGCAACTTCAGTTTGGAAAAAACGGTCACTGAGAGTTGCTGTGTTTTTGGTTGCCAGCCATCATGTGGTGTTGGGGTATGATTGTGCATGGGTGCTTTGTGTGTGCTTGTGTATGGTTTTTAATTTTGGAAGCTGTGAATGTGTGCAGTAGAGGTAGGGATGTGTGCAGTTTGAATTTGAGGGTGAGTATGCACAGTATTGAGTTTTTAATATGGTTAGTTAAGTGTAACACATTTTCTACCCCAAAATACATATAAGTGCTGCACACAGATAACTTCCAATAATTCTATCGGGCTATCTAGGGGGTGAAGCAGGTAATCTATACAGTGTAACCATATGATGGTGGTAATGTAGACCTCTCAGGGTTTGATTGAGTGCAGTACTGGCTGTGTTCTCCACCTGTGCCACCTTACCTTAGTTGTAGCTGTAGGGTGCTTTGTTGGTCGGCCATAGGCGAACAGTGGCAACCATGGACATAGGCTGCCCAGAAAGGAGCTGCCCTTTGCCTCTGGCCCCTAGTTGGCAGCCAGGGCGAGGCTGCCCTGTGGGAAGAGGTAGGAGTGGAAGGGAGAGAAGGGGAAAGGGTGAGTTGAAGGTGGTCTGATGAGTAGATGGGATGAGCAGTATTTTGAGAATTAGAGGGAAGGATGAGAAAATGTAATCGAGATTAGAACCAGGTATATGAGAGGAAGGACTAAATAAGAGATAGAAATGGAGAAGAAGCATACGTGGAGTTGAGATGAAGATGAAAGTCACCAAAAAGAGAAGAATAAAGTTGGCAGATATCTGAAAGGAGAGAATCAAGGTCATTAACAAAGGTTAAGTGAGAACTAGGAGGTTTGTACAGAGTGAGGAAGGAAAGGGGATGAGAGAAAATAGGGAAATGGTATTCAGAAGATGAAAATAGAGGCAGGTTTTAGGGGTGGAGAGAGAGATGAGGTCCAAGAGGAATAAAAGAGGATGTCCACGCTGACATAAATTTTAATGTGCAGTATTTCAGGTTGAATTGGATTGCCTATGGATCAGAAGAAAATGTTGGCTGAGTGAAGAGGCACTATTTATTTAACTTATTGGGTTTTTATACCTGGGCCAGCGCCATTTTGAGCACCCCCAGAGCAAAAGGAAAGGTATGTGTAAATCTGATTTTTCACAGGCTCCTGGAACACTTGCATTGGTAAAAGCAAAGGACTGAGATGGAGGGAGGGAGAGCTTGGTACATCAAAGTATATGGTGTAGTGATAAAACTGGATGGACGTTTTGGGAACTTAAGTATGCTTTTACTGCTGGTGATGTCTTTGGCCATCCTGATACCTCTAGAGTGATTATCGCTGGAACTGATGTGTCGGCTAGATCTATTGGCGCAGTTGTGTGCAAGTTCAAAAAGATGATCAGGCTACACACCTGTTTATTTTATTTTCCCCCCACACTTTAATGTCCTGTGCAAGGACCTATTCTGTATTTGAATGGGAGTGCTTGTCTACAAAAAGAGGCGTGTTTTAATTGGATACATTGGTTGTTGGAAGGCCATCCTCATTGTTCAGATCATATTAACTTTCAAGGTTCTATGCCAGTGGCTCTGATTGCTGACATTTAGAGGAGGCGTTAGAATGATGAACCTGGAACTGCATATCCAGATATTGCCACTAGCCTAGTAGTGACAGAGCCAAATGACTACTCTGTTGAGGGCTTCAACCCTCAGCAAAATAGACATCCCATCTTTCTAGCTATGATAAACATCCTACAGGTTGTAACACCTCGCTGTCCTGAATACATCTGCTGAAAAGGATTGTCGTTTTTGCATGCTCAGCTTGTCCCAAGTGGGGCACACCAGTAGAAAGAAGATTGAGACATGGACCTCATTACATGTTTGGTGGTATTTCAGATTTAGCTTTAACACCACATCGTCCGGTGGAATTACTGCCAGATTGCAAGTGGTGGTAGGTGGTGTTAGTCCCCACCAGTCAACCACAGCCACATACCCACTCTACCTTTTCAGAGTACTTTCAAACACACAAAATCTCCCCTACCCATTTTTTCATATCACTGTGAAGGAGAGACAACTGAGGGTAGCGAAGATTACCTGTATGAAACACCTTATGAAACAGAGGAAAGACTACCACCAACTACCCTCATGTTGTCCCACTAATGAAGTCAGGCAGACCCAAATTTGACTACACACCTGCAGCCCGTTAAAACCACACAGGTTTATAAAGGGAGGCTGCTGAGGGAGAGAAGTCAGATGCAGTTGGGAGAGCAATTGGGAGGCTGCAAGGTTGAGACCGGCAGAGGATCCCTTTTCAAATCCCCAAAACTGGAAGCGAGCTGTAAAGGTTGTCTGGAGTGGAGAAGCCAAGACAGCGGGAGATGTCAGGAGAATCCGGGGGAGGATGGCTTGCGGCGATGCTGGCCCCGGTGAAAAAGTAGGGCTGCAGCATGTCATGGGAGCCGTGCCTCCTATGTGTTGGAATTAGGCAGCCAGGACCCTGTTGGCGAGGTCCGGATAATTGCTCGATCCCTTGGGGCCAGTGCCGACCCCAAGGGTGTAGAGGGGCAGGTGATGAGACCCAGGCCTCATCCCCATGCCAAAGGATGCAGCCGCTGACCTTGCAACGCTGCCCAGTGATTCTGATCAAAGAGAGAGAGACTCAAGCGAACGGGCGGGAAGCCGAGCGCGTGAGGGATACAGAAAGAGGAAGAGCAACAGAAAGCAGAAGCGAAGCGGGCAAGTGGCCCGAACCTGAAAGACACATTGAAACCAAGAATAGCAGGAAATAAGAGACTGTGATCCAGTGTGAGTAAACACAATGTCGGAAGTCTCTATAAATAAAAGCGAAGTCCCTGAAGTGAAAGGAAGTGAGGTGAATATTGAAAAGCAGACGAAAATAAAAGCCAAATCTGGGAAATCACCAAGTGGAGGAAAGGTGAATAGAATCCCCCAGAGGGCTTGTTTGAAACAGAACTGAATGTAAAATAAAATGGAATTGAACTTTCAGTGTTAAAGACATGTATACAAGACACAGAAACCAGGTTTCAGGAATACAAGTACCAGAATGCAGCAGTGCCTGAGTGGTCATGCATGGGCTTAAACAAAGCCATACAGTTTAAGTCTCCAGCAGGAAGGCAAAGTGAATCTGGAAGTAAAGCTTGGGGAAGAGAATCCCTGCCAGTGCTGTGATTGTGAGGTACGAGCCCTGTTAAGAGATCCACGTTCAATCGGGTACTTTTGGGAGAGGTCCGAGCCAGACATAGGGAGACCTATGGAAACTTTTGTTGAACTGTGAATGAACTTCTGGTGAACTTTAATGTGGAAGGCCTAGCGGGCCTCAATCCACGTTTTGAACTGCCTTTGTTTTTAGAACCTGAGCCAGAGTGTGTCATCCTGTTTATGGGGGCGAGCTTACTCCGTGCTGTCCAACGTGGGGAGGAGAGCTGGCCCAGTCATTTTGATCTTTTATTTTGTAGCACTGATTTTCCTTTGCATACATATTCCCCTTTACACACTTTTTGTATAACAGATCGGGCAGGCATTAGGTTTAGTTAGTATAGGTCATTTTGATTTGACATAGACTGACTACGACTGTATTTTCTTTATCATTTGATGGTAGCGATTACTCCGATCTTAGCTACAGGGGCAAAGTAGGAGTTTTCGCAAAACCCCAATCATTTTAATAAAGTTTTTCGAAACTGTTCTCTCGTGTCCGTGTCTGACTACTGGTACCATGGGTATCTCACAGTGCCCTCTGAAAAAAGTGGGGGGAGTCTTAAAAAACGTGGGAGAACTCCGTCCACCCGCTTGTACCCTCGACTTGAGCCCTGTCAGACACACATCTCCACATGGAGGTAATAGTTCTGTTGGGGGTGGTGTAGGGAGCCTACTTTGCTCTGTGTAAGTGTTGCCTCCAAGGTGTGCAGTAAACAGCCTACAAAGGGGGACACCTTGACCCTTCTGTCTTGCTGATAAAAAGAGCTTTGCATTACCTGCAGGGGGTCCTTACAATTGTCTGGAATACTAGCAAAGAGTTCTCAGAGCTAAGAAATTAGGAGCTGTGCATTACGACTTTGGGAGAGTCATCTAGTGGCAGAATATGAAAAATGTTGTAAGTGTGGGTAACCCAACAATTAATACCAGGTCTTGTGGACTGCAAGGATCACTGAAACACAATGTACCTTCTCTCAAATGCCGCACTGCTTCAGATGGCCATTTTCCCAGGCACTGCAGCAAGCAGAAGGGCGTAGGCTGGCGGAGGATACAGGGTTGGACTGGGACATACAATCACTCGAGACACCAATGAAACAGTGACCCACAATCACACATCACAATTCGTTTGTGAATTAGAATTAGCAATTGGACAAAAATGAAAGGAATCACAAATGGTACATTTCACTAAAATAGCCAAAATCGAAAACCGGAAAATGTATCAAAATAATGAGGGCATATTTGTTTTTGGGGAAGACACAGTGCACCAGCCTGGAGCTGCCCCAATTTCACCAAATTCACCTATCGCTGCTTGAGCATGGGATTCAAATCTATGCGATTATACTTGAAATTATGACATGCCACCAATGACCTCCAGAGCGGATACATCTTTCGACGCCCCCCGCTGCGCCAAAAGGAACTCCTCCGGATTAGACATGGCTCCTGTAGTCAGAACAAAAGCAGACATTGGCCAATGCCGTCTCATGAGTGGCCCACTTACTTGGAAAGCCTTTTCAAGGAAAACACATTTTTGAGAGGGGTAGGATAATGTTGCAATCTATAGAGGTCTATGGTCACCGTCATAAAGTAGGGAACCTAAAAGGATGCCAGTCTTTCAAGTTTACCTTAACTAGTGGTGAGTCTATCCAGAGTGAGGGTGATCACGTTTGAAAGAAAGTGAAAATGGAATGGATGGGCACTTAATCATGATGCGGAGTGCCCTGCTGTTGCATTTCACCTACAGAGGACTCCCTTATTAACTGCTCCAGGGTAAGATATGCAAAACAAGCTGAAGCTGCTCCGCTCAGTGCAGGACACACACACCCCTATGCTGTGTCATTGCAGCTGCCACAACAGCTTCTTAGTAGCAGTATTAAGGTATTTATAGCGCATGGACCTATCATCTTCAGCGAAGGGAGCCAACAAAGGGTGAAAGGGAGGGTGGACAATTTGGCAGCAAGGGGTCTACAAGCAGCCAAGAAATAAACGGGGGGGAGGGTGGCGGGGACAGGTCACCCAGACTCAGGTTAGTTGTAGAGTAGGGATGTAACGGTATAACGGTATACCGTTAAAGATACCGTGAACCACTTAATTGAACAATAATAACCGTCACATTGTTTATACCGTTATACCGTTCATACTGTTAAGTGTGCTTTTCAATCTGATTTGGAAAGGCTGCAGTAAGCAATTGCTGTGCAGTCTTGGTTTTGCACTGTTGGATGTGCCGTCTATCAAGTAGTTTCAGTTGGAGCAGTTTTTAATGCCATTCCATAAACCACACGTGCCTTACACAAAATCAATATGTTAGCAATAGGAAGAATAGATACAGTGCCAAGAAGGAATAGGGTTTACTTTGAGGTGGCGGCTTTGGGGTTTATATATGTATAATGGATAATATTGTCTAAACATATGGCAATGGGGGATTTCGCTGGTTCTATCATTGAATTTACATATAATAAGTCACACTGCGAAATTCACTCATCTCTGTGGGTATACCCTGCTGCCATACCAAAGGGTAACATGTCAGTGATTACTGAACACCTTTTGGCCCGCAAGTAAACTAAAGGCTGTAACGTAAAGAGAAAGTGCGTGTGTGTGTGTGTGTATGTGCACAAGCGTATACTACATCAGCCTCCATTGATCTGTGGCATGCAGGTTATCAAGATGGCAACATGTTCATCTTCACCAGTAGCCAGTGGGGAAGCAAAAAGCCTAAATGACCACTTAAGAAAAGCTATTCAGTTTGCTTTGCCAGTTGCAGCAGGCCTCCACCCCACCCCCTCCTCTCCACACGTGTGTTTGTGTTTGGTGGAAGCAAGGCATTTCAGTGGAAATTTATGACCTTTTAGAAAATATTTGTTAAGATCAGTTAACTCCACCTGCTATACCGCGATAACCATGATATACCGTCATTTGGCAAGAAGGTTATTGTACCGTCATAAAACGAATACCGTGACACCCCTATTGTAGAGTGGAGGGTGAGTGGACCTAGGTGTTGGGGAGGAGTCATTCCTTGAATCTAAGGGCCTTCAGCTTCTTCCTGAAATGTAAAAACAAGGGGGCGAGTCTGCTGCTAACAGGGAGGAGGTTCCAGATTCTGGAGGAATAGACGGAGAAGGCCAGGAAGAGCATATTTTCATATTGCCCATGAAGTGGAGATATAGCAATCATTGATGAAACTGGAATGATGTACACATGGTGTATTTTATATTGTACTTGATTTGAACTTTTATAGCGCTTTACGCCAAAGCTCTGAACAAATTAAAAACTGTATGTCATGTCACAATGGGAGAATATCACAGGTAAAAATAGGATGATCTAAGATGCTTTTTGAGAAGAGCATGGAAAAAAGAATAGGAGGACAGAGAATGAAGGGTCAAATGGAGCGCATCCAAGTGTAGCAGGCCCAGGAGAACAAAGGAGCGAAAGCGGCTCTGAGCGCCAGGTGGCGGGGAACCGTAAGGAGGTACTGTGACTGCGAATGTAGAGAATGAGTGGGGGAATAAAAAGCCAGAAGGCAAGACAGGTAGGGGGGAAAAGGTTATGAACAGACTTAAAGACACTAGACATAGAAAGTTGAATTTAAGGTGAGAGTGGAATGGAAGCCACTGCAGTGCTGAAGAGCGGGAGAGAGAGATTTGCGAGAGGACAGAGAAAATAAGAGGCGGATAGAAGAGTTGTGGATAGATCTAAGGGAAGTTAAACGAGAGACGGGGAGACCAAAGATACAGGGCAGGACAAAGACTGATATGTTTGGGATATTTCTTCTCTGTGAAAGATAGTGAGCAAAAGGCTCTGGGTAAGTCTCTCGTAACCAGGACTAATGTCTGGCAGAGAGACTCCCAGGACCCCCCTTGTTAATTTGCATATTCAAGTAACTTTGGGTCTCACCCTACGTTACTAGGGGAATCCAGACGTGGACCACTTGCTCACTACTCTTAGAGAGGCACAGCTCCTCCCTACTGATGAAGTCCAACTAGACCGAAACACATGTCTGGGGATGCTGTTGGTACTCTTGTTCAGAGGAGAATTGCCGAGCATTTTGGTGCTGGACTGCCCCAGGGCAGGACAAAGACTGATATGTCTGGGATATTTCTTCTTTGTGAAAGATAGTGAGCTAAAGACTGTGGGTAAGTCTCTTGTAACCAGGACTAATGTCTGGCAGAGGGACACCCAGGACCCCCCTTGTTAATTTGGTGATCCTAAATTGCCCATTGCCATTCATTGGCAGCAACACCACCAAATGGATGATGTGCAAGACATACGGTTTATTGGTCTAATGCAAGCATGTGTTCACCTGAGGGGAGGTGACCGTCAAGCATTATTGCAAAAGTTGGAAGCATGCACTATCTGTAGGCTCAGATGCACCACCATGGGTCTAAATAAAGATACAGGACTCCATGTTTTTCTGTAGTATGCTGCTATGTGTGGGCACCATACTGTGCGTGTATGGCAATGCAATTTCCTGGTTACTCTTAGTACTCAATTGGTAAATCTGTGTGGCAATGGTGGAGCCCGGTGCTGGCCGTGCTGTCGGTCCAGCGCCTGTTCGCAAACCTATTAAGAACTATGCACATTGCATACTGACATCATTTGATCTGGGGCCTTTCGCAACACCACAAGGAATCACACATAATTTTCTTTAGAGTGCTTTGTTTCCAAAAATCACTTAACACTCTTTCACAGCACTTATTTCAATTTTGAAGTATATAAGGCAGTTCATTGAATATCATCATTGGGTGCAGTTCGTGAATTTTTCAATCATTATTATTATTTTTCTATTCATGTTTGCCATGTGGATTACCACGGGAATGCTAATGACCGTAATATCGCATGCATTAGCACCATGCTCGTCGGAATATGCACGGCACAATTCATTCATTCGGTAACATTGCATTTGTATAGGAAGTCACGTGACCGTGTACTTGCACGCGACAGGTCATGCACTAGGCACGCATCAGGTGCTTTTCTTTAATCCATAGGGATTACACTGCTGAGCGTAGCGAGATCACAGCGGACACCCGACGGGGAAACTCTGACGATAGAACATTGCAGGTAAGATACACCAGCGTGTAGGATCGGGATTCGCTCTTGCAGCGAGTACGCAATTTTAAATGCAATACACGTAGGATGTGAAAATTGAACTTAACAGTAATTCACTTCTCAAATATGGACGTACTTTCTTGTCGTTCGTGCATTATATCATCCCATTCATGGATAATATTCAAGGATCCTAATAGATGGACTCCACGCTACTTATTCATCGGTGCTAGTAATTACAGGACTACCAACAGGTATACATCGCGTTTTCCCTTTTGGCTATTGAGTGCACCAAAATTGGTTAGTGAATTTCTTGAATCCCAGAAACTTTTACATTTTTGCTCTTTATTATTGTATGCAGGACAATTGATTTCATCTCTCTTTCGCTGAAACCAGCAGTGGTTCAACTTGAAGAACCAGATGATGGACATATGATTTTTGGTAACATACCTTGTATACACGAGTAATATGGACTTGCCATGATAGTCACCATTATCTCATTGCATCCGGTCTCACACGCTGAACACAAGGGCCTTTTCAGCACATTACTTAGTGGGAGTGATATTCGGTCTCGCTAGTGCACCAAAGATTATGAACAGGTGTAGTTGACTTGACGACAGACGGTGGCACAGGGTTCTGGCTATTGCTGCACATGTAACAACGATTGCATGATATATTGTTTACAAAACCCAAGATGATATACAGACCCCATAGCTTTAACATACACCAATATTGGATATATTGTCATATCAGTTTTTCAACTGGATTTGATGTACGAGGGTATAATTATATGAGGCTCATTGTGTTTTTTTTCTTTTCCTTTTCATATTGCTTTGATTATATGATCACATGTTCCTGAATACATTCATTTGCATTGTGGCATGATAATGTATTGACTTGAATAATGTCTTTTCAAATGTATTTGATGTTACCCCTGTTATCAATGCCCTTGACCTCACATGCATGGTTAATACTTTGTTCTTAATGTTGGTGTTATTTAATGAATGTTACTTTTCCAAATGTTCTGCACTAAATGACTGTGGTTTACATCATGTATTGCTTGAAATACACAGAGTTCTGCCTTGAGAAAGACTGTTAAAGGTCGAAACACGTGTCGGCAAACTTCTCTGGCAACTTAATAAGTGAAGAAAAAAACTTGAATACAAGAATCATTGGACAACTATCTTTGTGTTGGCATTTGTATTATCAATATTAATATTATTACACATGTGTTGGTTGTTCTACAGTTTGACATAGCAGCGCAATTAACTAGTGGAACTAAAACCCTTTTGTTTCTCTTTGAACCACTCACTTAGTCTGTGATATTTACCACTGCATAACCTTTAAGCTTACCATGCCTCGGCCCTCACCTGATATCCTTTTTTTGGCCTTGTCTGGCATTCCGCTGAGAGGGTACTTTGTAGGTTATTATGGCCCCTGTTGCATCAGTAGAGCGCTGGTTTGGTCATATACTTTACTGTAGGCCCAATAGAGGCGATACTATATGCCCCCTTTCACCTGCTTTACTGCTTGCCATGGCCACCCAACCCCCGAATTGATTTGTTGCCGCCTCCCCACCCCAAAATTGGGGCCAAATGTAAATTCATTCATTTGTGTTAAAAATCTCCAATTAACAAAGTTAAAACTTAACAAATATATGAAAAATCAACATCAGTTTTTAGGGTCCTCAGTCCCCTATTCTGGCCATTGCCCAGTCAGCAGCCGAGAACTGCCTCCTTGCGGTACCCGCTGCTGTGTCTTGGTAGGCACCAGCTAATGCAGCGCAGATGTCTATAATAATGTTCTATTTATGAACAAACGGTGTGAGACCGCAACAGCCTTCGTGGATTTCTAATGACGTTGGACGCCAGTGTGGTATGAGAGAAGTTATGTCAGCACCACCAATGAAAAGAACGATAAGAGGGAAGAGGAATCAAGGTCTCTGGCGGAGGAGAACGGAGAAAACCTCCCCTCGGCACCACTCAAGGAAGGGAGCACTGGGAAGCTATGTCACAAAAAGGACTCTATAGACTCGATTCATCCAACAGACTATGGGGGCCAATGAGGCACGCCATGGCAAAGATAAATGACCCAACAAGATGAGGTAGTGGAACAGCTCTCACCCCTACCAGACACTAATATAAGACCTGAGATGAGGCAACATTGCAAAAAGGGAAGGGTACTGTTGTGGCTGCGTTATCTCCCAGCCCGAATTTCCCACACGGAGCCATGCATGCATAAACTAGGCGCGGACACAGGCTGGATAACCCATGTCTTTATTCATCCATTACAGTAGGAAGACTGCCCCTTCCTGTCGCTGCCTCCTTGCCCTCCCAGCTCATGTGATCCCACACGTGACAGGAAGACATTACAGGTACACTGACTCGAAGCTTCCAAAAATCGCTCCTCGCTCTCATGTGGCAATGCAAGACAGGAGTGGGAAGAATAGAACATCACACAAATGGGACAGGTGTCTGGGAGGAATACAGAGGTTGGGTGGGATGAGGAGTGTGGGGTCGCCAAGGCTCCAGGAGAGATGGTTGGGGACAGGCAGTTAGCCTGAGGGACCGACAGTTGGGCAAGGTTGGTGTGTGCCTCCTGTCTCCCCTGTGCAGCTTCTCCCTATGCATTAATGAACCTACTATGTCCTTATCTGCATGCCTATATCCGCCTTCCAACAGGGCATACGGACTAGAAGCTTGAGAAGAGTTAAGATCCTCGTCAGACTCAAGACACAGGAACCCTGGGAGAAGCGAAGGATCTACCCACTGGAGGAATTTAAGGGACATATTGACCTCTGATTTCTGGCTATTTGTGCTATATATTGAAATGCCCACTATTCCTTCTAGACTGACCACTTTCCCCGCACCACGGCCTGTTAGGTATTGCCAAATGCGTGTTCCCTGTACGAGGAGGGAGGTGCATGAAGAGGACGGCGAGGAATGGTGGAGCAGCGAAAGTTAATGAGTGGGGTGGGAGAATTGGGGGGGCCACTGCGGATATTGAGGAGAGGCGTGGGCTCTTAGGAAGGAATACATGGGATGGGGCCTAGCAGGAGACTGGGGGTTGTGGGAGTGTCCCATGCAAAACAGAATGGAGCAGTAGTGGGAGCTTTCAGTGACGGGGGTGTGAGGTGACAACGGGCAGGGCTGCAATTGTGTCCCCCGCAAAACAGGAGAGTCGGGTGGAGTTGGGGGTATGGAAGAAAATAGCCAGCAACGCCAAAACGTGACGCAGGAAACCGCGCCTTGGCAAAACTGGATTGTGGGCAGTTTTCATTGACTCCCATATAAATCCAAAACACACGAGGAGGAGGGACTACACACTAGAAGCATCTGAGGAGACCTGAGGCCTGAGCACATTGGGACAGCGATTTGCAACACAGGAGACACTGTGACGAGTAAATGGTCCCGTTTACACATTTTCAGAAACGCGACCTCTATCAGAGAGCCAAGCTAGACTCACGACAGAAGAACACGGAAATCCTATAAATAGAGGAGGGCTCTAGACTACCAATTACTTTTCTGGGATCCCCAAGCCTGGTCCCCCCTTCAGGTTTCCTTCACAGACTGCGGGTCGTTTCGTGTTTCCCGGCTAGAGGGAAGCGACCTGCAGTCTGTGAAGGCGACGCGGGAAATAGCCGTCACGCCCAACGCTTGGTGAGTGGCGAGAGCTGCTGTTGGCCAGGCATGCCATTGAGGTGCAGCGCCACAGGCACGGATGCCAGTCACAATCAACAGCCCGTGAAGTTTAGGAAGTGCCAAAGCACGACCGTGCGTAGGCCTCCCTGGGAGCCGGCCAGAGGCGAGAAACTGGCAGCAACCCAAAAGTCTTTGTCAACAATACGCAGACAGAAGTTAAGATGGATGGCAGAGCAGATGGCACAGCTGAGCCAAGGACTGTGCGCAGAAAGCGGCCTGAACAAACGCACGAACCTGAATGAAGGACAGCACAGCCTTGGAGGGGTGGAGAACACGCACCCGTGGAACACACTGGCAATGCAGCCATGTAACGCGGGCAACATGGCACGTGGGAGAGAATCATTCACAATTAACTTTCCCATCGCAATCCTTGCACGTTTAACGGGCACAACTCTTGTGCCACATAGGACGATGGTGGGCTGCTGAAAACAGTGGTCGTGCTCTCCTAGTGGCGTAAGGCGAGGCAGACATGCCAGTGTCGTGCCAACACAGACACTTGAGGGGTACCCCCTACACCCGAAAGATATGCCGGCCCAGGGCCACGTCACTTGTGGCAGTTTGTGATTTCCGGAAATAGATGAAGAGCTGAGCACGATGTTTCAAACTTCCCCATCAGCACTGACCCAATAGTCCTGACCACAGCAGGCGCTTAGCTGCGCACACACGTCACTGTCTCCCCTGCCTGCCACGCAACACGCCTCTGCCCAGGGCTTCAAGTAAGTGGGACGGGGCCTTCCGGGGCTGAGTCCCGGCAAGCTCCGAAATTTCGTTTTGAGGCGGGGCCCACTAATCTCCCCTGCCAGCCCAGGCCACTACACGGAAATAATTTTTTTCTGAAGCTCTCGCTCGCGTGCGAAAGCTTCAGGCTTCAGAAAAAAATGCCTTTCAGCCATAATGGTGGCGCCGCACCTGCAGGCAGCCCTTTAAGCAGGAGATGCCGTGGGCCGGCGCCACCATTATGGAGAAAACGTGAGACTGCTGGAAGCAAAGGCCGTTTTCCTGAAGACTGAAACTGGCGGGAGTTTCAGTCTTCAGAAAACGGCCTCACCCTTTCAGCCATAATCGTGATGCTGCCCCTCCCCAGTTGGCAAGGGGCAGCGCCACCATTAAGGCTGAATAGGCGAGGCGCTGTCCCCCTGCCAGGCAAGCCTATAGAATATACATGCAGAGATTAGCCCCCTTCCTCCCCCTTGGGGAGAGGGTGCTGATCTCTACAAAGGGCTGCCTGGCAGGGGTGCCAGTGGCCCATTGAGCCGGGGCTCCTCAGGGGCGCATGGCCTAACGGGCCAACAGGACCCTGCCGTTAGGCCACGCCCTCTTGATGAGCCCCGGCTCATTTTGTAGTGCCACTTAAGGCACTGCCTCTGCCTATTTCTGACCTCCCCCGCCTGGAGTAAAAATATTGTTTCTGTCCTCCCTAATCAGATATTCTTATATTTTCTATTCAAAGCAGTCACCTTAAACCTTTTTTTTTTAATATTAAAAACAGTAATCTGAATCCCTTTTTAAAGCGTCTGGGCCCCCTCCTCCCCGTGACACCCAACCCACCCCCCCCCCCAGCGCCAGCCCCCCAGTTTGAAGACCATTGGATTGGTATAAGCACTCAAGCGCTCCCTCTACACAGAACTCTCCTTGTCAGGCCCTCAGTGCTTCAGGCAGAGGCTGACCTTCAGCCACCTCTGCTCTCCCCACTTTCCCCAGCATTCTGCTGCAAATGCCATGGATAGGAAAAAGGCGCTCCACACACAACCTCAGCTTCTGTTTGCCTGGTGTCCGTCTTGGGAGACTTGTTCTCCTTCTTTGTGAGAAACAATGCGCCACATGCCTGCCGCAGCTGCAATCAAGACACTATTACCACGGATATGGCCCTCAGAATGCAGCATTGCAGCTTATTTCTGAAGACGCCACTGGGCATAACTCTGCAGTTGTGGGGCCCATATCTGAACGCAATGCAATATTCCGGATGTGACCTTCACAACTGTGCGCAATACTCTATATATAAAACTGGACAGCATGCTGTGGAGACGAGTTCTTTACAGAGGTTTGGCCTATTTCATTAACAGGTAATTGATTTTCCCTCTGGGGAAGAACGCCCATGTCTGATGATATGA
Organism: Ambystoma mexicanum; assembly: GCF_040938575.1. NCBI lineage: Eukaryota > Metazoa > Chordata > Amphibia > Caudata > Ambystomatidae > Ambystoma > Ambystoma mexicanum. The sequence continues at coordinate 994,376,859 of NC_090926.1, read as the reverse complement.
GAAGGCCTGAACGATGGACATTTTGGGTCCAAATGAGAGGGACCTGTCTGCTATTCCCATTTGAAATTCACCTGGCGTTCTGGAGTTGTGAGTGCAGCAAAGCAGAAAATACAACCGTGGTGGACTGGGTGCCCCTAACATCATTTCGAATGACTGGTAGACCGCAGATAAGACACTTTTAAAATGGCCTACTCAGATGGCTTCTCCCTTATTTGCCTTTACAACTAGAACAAAAGTTTCTCAAAATGGATTCCTCTCTCCATGCATCAGTGTGACTTGATAACACCCTACCCAGCCCTCAAACCCCCGCTGTACATGTACTGTACAAACCCCTGTAAAGCGCTCCTTTGCTTCTCGAAGCTAGAACTGTGCTAAATAAATACCATTATAATAAAAATAATACTACCCACAACAATCTTTAACCTGGTAAACCAGCCCAAATAATGGAGGATGAAAGGTGGTATGTAAGGGCAGGCTGCCAAGTTCCATGGTCCCCTCTGCTCCTCCCCACCCCCATCCATCCCTACCCTCAAAGGTTTCTCTGCTTGCTGGTTTGTACCTTCACTTAGGTCGGATGGCATCAGTTCACTGCGCTGAGTGCAGGCATGGTGGTGGGTGGCAACTTCCCAACTGGCAAGCCAGATGGCATCCAAGTTCATCCCCTTCATTCGTCATGGACCAAGATGTATGGACAGTCAATCATCAGCCTCCACAAAACCATTGTTTCCACAAGCGTGCAGGTGCAGAAGGATATCCTACTCCTACCACGCAAAACCCCTTCCACAATTCACAGCGTAAAAGCATAGGTGTGCCAAAGGCAGATGCTTTGTACCCGTCATTCCTTTAGTACTACAGACAGGGGAGTATCCAGCATTGCAAGAGTGGCGAGCGAGCCACGAAAAAGTCCTGCTACTTTTTCCCCCAAATGCACCTTGGAAAATTAATGCAAAACTGACACACAATCGTTCCTGCCCCCTCCCCAACCTCCCCATATGATGTCCTGGCTCTGCACCCCCCTCCCTGCAACATTCAGACAAGAGAAGAGTGGGACATGGAGCTGTGTGCTCCTACACTGCATCTGTTGCTTATTGGGCCGGCAGTCAGTCAACGCCCTGGAGTGGGACACGGAACATTGTGACCAACAGGAATGAGATATGGACACAGAGACTTATGTTTTTGGCCATAAACCTTTAAAGACAAAAGAAAAAGGGTTTGTGAAATGCCTCTCTGGCCCTACACTAAGAGGTGTTTCCCCACCTCAAACAAAACTAAGGGTTGGTTGGATGTCAGAATGTCCAAAGTAAAACGTCCTGTGTATAAAGTACTCACATTCTAACAAAATTAAATCTAAGGTGAAAGGTAATGTCTTTTGCCTCGGTAGTGTATAAATGTACAAAACCGAAAAATGTTTAACCCCAACACAAAGATTCCAGAAGGATGGAGTTCCTTGTTCCAGAGGGTGGTTCCCTGCCACTCTCTTTTATATTGAAGGACGTCAGTTCTTTGAGTTTCTCTTGTTCAACAACACAACTGGTACACAAAACAAGTTGACGTTTTGTTTTTATCTTGTTAGGATACCTGGGGTACTTCCTTGCCAGGTTTTCACTCCTCGTCTCTTATTTAACACAACCTTTTTGCTAGTCCTTATATATCCTTCTTAGGACATCTTTAGTGATATATTTCATATACACTGATGAGCGTAATCTTGCCTGGTGTGCTTTCCTATAACCACACTGGCAACAGTCTGGTATATTCTTATGTGAACACACTTGCGACTGCCTGGTATACTCTCTTCCCAGGGCTTTCTTATATGAACACACTTGAACCTGCCTGGTATACTGTCCTGCCACGGCTTTCTTATATATGTATTTTCCTTGTACCTTTAATTTGCTTGGTATACTATCCTGTCAGGGCTTTTCTTATATGTGTATGGTATACACTCACAAACTTGAAATACTTTACTTTTGTTCCGTTCTCCCCTTAAAAAAAATGCTCACTTGCTCTTTCTCTTGTGGAAATGGCAATTTCTATGTCCCCTTCTATTTGCAATATAGTACATGACTTTTAATTTCCCCACTGTATTCAATGTAGTGCTCAACTTCATTTTCCAAAGTATTGGGTGACTATTATTTTTCCCAAATGTATTTTCCTCTGTGTCCCGTGCACTGTGTGGGGTGGGAGGTTGTGGGCCCAAGCCATGATCTCTCCAAAGAACCCGTTTTATGTGTTGCAGCTTGGAATCCCTTTCAACTCTTCCTCCCCCTTGCCCCACCCTATAATTTCCCCTTCGTCTTTGCATGAAGCCGCTTCTCTGAAGCCTGCAAAACCACTTCCACTTATTGTGTCCATCATGGGTGGGGCATTCTTGAAAGCAACTGGTCCACACAATTTAATTATCCGGAGCCACCAAGCTAGCCCCTGTTCCCAGTCCCTCCTCCATTCACTAATCCAACAAGTATCCCCCTTTTGGCCCCAACTGCCCTGCACTGTATAATTTCATCTCCCCAGACCCTACAATTAACATCCCCTCTGGGCTCTAAACTGCCAACTCCCCTGAGCTGGGAATCGCACAGAATTCCAGGAAGTGCGTGTCTCACTCTGCATCCCATCTCCCCTAGAAATCACCTGGGCAACACTTGCCCAAACAAACGCTTGCCTGGGCAAGATGCCAGCCCTGCAGTGGGCGGGAACAGCAGCCTTATATAAGCCTGTGGAGAAAGGACTGTAGGCTATCCTTTTCATTGGCTGCTGGCAGTGTGGTGTGCTGACGTGGGTGGGAGCAGAGGCTGCAGAGGCCCTTCTGGCAGGTACCCTTCCCCCTGTCTGGCCTTCTCTTCTCCCCTGGTTCACTTCCTCCCCAACCCTGCTCTATTTTTCCTCCAGTGTGTCTAATGTATCCTGCTGTCAATGAGTTTATTCCTCTTCTGTAATAAATCTGTTCCTGGTTTCTACAAAGACTTTGGCGCCTTCATTGTGTTCCCACCTTTCACTGTATCTTGTCCACTGTATCCTGTCTGCTATTACCAGAGGGGGACCCAGTCCATCTGCATACACAATGCATCCTCACCGGGTCTGTTGACACCCTGATCCATTGCTCTGTCTGAGGTCTCCCTCAAGGCCTCCCCCCATTTTGGCCTATATCCCGCTTCCACACTCTTTCATGTACTTCATTTGCTTAATTAACAATTATTCGGGTTTGGCATGACTGTCAAAACGTCCCAGTGTCCCTACTTCCCTTTCAGGGACTCGGTGGCTCTTGCTCGTGTACTCTGTTTCTCCTGCGGCAAGCTAGCGGCAGTCGTTCAGCGTTTCCTTCTTTCTCACTGCTTCCATTTCTCGGCTTCGCTATTTCTCTCGGTTCATGCTGTGCAAGGAATTATTCTGAATTTGAATGGGAGTGCTTGTCTACAAAAAGAGGCGTGTTTTAATTGGATACATTGGTTGTTGGAAGGTCATCCCCATTGTTTAGATCATATTAACTTTCAAGATTTCATGCCCGTGCCTCTCATTGCTGACATTTAGAGAAGGCGTTAGAATGATGAACCTGGAACTGAATATCCAGCCAGTGCCACTAGCCTAGTAGTGGAAGAGCCAAATGTCTATTTTGTTGAGGGTTTTAACCCTCAATAAAATAGATGTCACATCGTTCTAGCTGTGATAAACAGGCTACAGGTTATAACACCTCGCGGTCCTGAATACATTTGCTAAAAAGGATTGTCATGGTAGCATGCCCAGCTTGTCCCAAGTGGGGCATACCAGTAGAAAGAAGATTAAGACATGGACCTCATTACAAGATTGGTATTTCAGTGGTAAATCTGCCAAAATACCAGACAGAATTACCTTTAACGCCATTTTGTCTGGTGGAATTACCATGGGTTTGGAAGTGGTGGTAGGTGGTGTTAGTCCCCATTTATCAGAGGCCATAGGATAGGATCCTCCATGAGGATTTTGGCAGAATTACCATTGCCAGTAATTCTGCCGTTTTTGTCGGTAGGAATTACCTCTTGAATACTCCCCCCACTCTAACTCAAACCCATAGTTTGGTGGTAATCTAGCGGTACCACTGCGTTACCGCCATTTTTGGCCAAGCCACCAAACTCGTAATGAGGTCCATGGTATTATGAACTGGGTTTTGATTACACTTATTGATTGCAAATGCAAATTAATGGTACAGCTTGACATTTTAGATTATTTTTCCAGATCTTTGTTTGTTGGGGTTAAACTGACATGGAAAAGTATGCTGCTCTGGAAATTGTCCCAAAGGTCAGACACCAGGGGTCAAGTCCTAAAAATAAAAAGTGGGGGGATGCATTCACATACCAATTGAAAGTGACGTCACCAGAATTTAGCATATTATGGTGCTGTGAAAAACCTAAGGGTTTTTCTCTCTCCTTTCCTCGCGGTTGCTCTATTCGTGTGGCCAAAGGTGAACAAGCGAGGGATGAATATTTGAGAGGAGGGTCCTCATTGATTGGGGAGGAACCCCCTAGACAAGATAGGGTATGCCCCTGATACCAGACAACCACAACCGCAGACCCCCCCCTTCCTTTTCAGAGTACTTTCAAACACACAACATCTCCCCCTACTGATTCTTTAATATCACTGTGAAAAAGGAGAGACAACTGAGAGTAGCGAAGATTGCCTGTATGGAACACCTTGCGAAAAAGAGGAAAGACTACCACCAACTACCCTCATTTTGTCCCAATAATGAAGTCTGGCAAGGTCAGGCAGACCCAACTTTGACTACACACCTGCACCCCGTTAACATCACACAGGTTTATAAAGGGAGGCTGCAGAGGGAGAGAAGTCAGTTGGGAGAGCAAGAAGGGAGACTGCAAGGTTAAGACCAGCAGAGGATCCCTCTTCAAATCCCAAACACTGGAAGTGAGCTGTTACGGTTGTCTGGAGTGGAGAAGCCAAGACAGTGGGAGAGGTCAGGAGAATCCAAAGGAGGAAGGCGTGCAGCGACGCTGGCGCCGGTGAAAAAGGAGGGCTGCAGCGTTTCACAAGAGCCGTGCCTCCTACGTGCTTGAATTAAGCAGCCAGGACCCTGCTGGCGATGTCCGGACAATGGCTTGTTCCCTTGGGGCCAGTGCTGACCCCAATGGTGTAGAGGGGCAGGTGGTGAGACCCTGGCCTCATCCCCATGCCAAAGGATGCAGCCGCTGAACTTGTAACGCTGCTCAGTGAGTCTGATCAGAGAGAGAGAGAAATGCGGGTGAGCGGGCGGGAAGCAGAGCGCGTGAGGGACACAGAAAGAGGAAGAACGACAGAAAGCAGAAGAGAAGCGGGCAAGTGGCCCAAACCTGAAAGACAGATTGAAACCAAGAATAGCAAGAAATGGGAGACAGGGACCCGGTGTGAGTGAACACAATATCGTAAGTCTCTATAAATAAAAGCAAAGTCCCTGAAGTGAAAGGAAGTGAGGTGAATATTGAAAAGCAGACGAAAATAAAAGCCAAATCAGGGAAATCACCAAGTGGAGGAAAGGTGAATAGAATTCCCCAGAGGGCTTGTTTAAAACAGAACTGAATGTAAAATAAAATGGAATTGAACTTTCAGAGTGTTAAAGACACATGTACAAGACACAGAAAACAGGTTTAAGAAATACAAGTACCAGAATACAGCAGTGTCGGAATGATCATGCATGGAATTAAACAAAGCCATACAGTTTCAAAAGTCTCCAGCAGGAAAGCAAAGTGAATCTGGAAGTAAAGCTTGGGGAAGGGTACCCCTGCAGGTGCTGTGAATGTGAGGTCCGAGTCCGGTTGAGGGAGATCCACGTTGAATCAGATACTTTTGGGAGAGGTCCGAGCCTGGCTCTGGCAGACCTATGTGAACTTTTGTTGAACTGTCTTTTTTTTTTTTTTTAGAGTTCCAAACCAGACGGAGGGAGACCTATGAGAACTTTTGTTAAACTGTGAATGAACTCTGGTCAACTTAAGTAACTGGAACTTGGAACCCAAGCGGGCCTCGATCCACGTTTTGAACTGCCTTTGTTTTGAGAACCTGAACCAGAGTGTGTCAGCCTGTTTACGGGGGCCGGCTTACTCTTTGCTGTCCAATGTGGGGAGGCGAGCGGACTCAGTCATCTTGATCCTTTATGGTGTAGCAGGGATTTTACTTTGCATACATATTCCCCATTGCACCCTTTTTGTATAACAGATAGGGCGGGCATTAGGTTTTGTTGGTATAGGCCATTTTGATTTGACATAGACTGACTGGAACTGTATTTTCTTTATTTGATGGTAGCAATTACTCCGATTCTAGCCTATAGGGCAAAGTAGGAGGTTTTCAAAACTGTTCTGTGGTGTCCGTGTCTGACTACTGGTACCATGGGTATCTCACAGTGCCCTCTGAAAAAAGTGGGGGGACTCTTAAAAACATGGGGGAACTCCGTCCACCCACGTGTTCCCTCGACTTGAGCCCTGTCACTCTTTTATCTCCAAATGGAGGTAATAGTTCTCTTGGGGATGGTATAAGGAGCCTACTTTGCTCTGTGTAAATGTTGCCTCAAAGGTTTGCAGTAAACAGCCTACAAAGGGGGACACCTTGACACTTCTGTCTTGCTGATAAAAGATCTATGCATTACCTGCAGGGTGTTCTTACAATTGTCTGGAATACTAGCAAAGAGTCCACAGAGCTGAGAACCTAGGAGCTGCACATTACTGAATTGGTGGTTGGCAAGTATGACTTTGGGATAGTCATCTAGTGGCAGAATATGATAAATGTTGTATGTGTGGTAGCCCGACAATTAATACCAGGACTTGTGGACTGTAAGGATCTCTGAAACATCATGTACCTAGGCACTCAAGTAAGCAATAGGACGTAGGCTGGCAGAGGATACAGGGTCGCTCTGGGACATAAAATCCGTCGAGGCACCAATGAAACAGTGACCCACAAATCGCACATTACAATTCGTTCATGAAATAGAATTAGCAATTGGCCATAATTGAATTGAAAAAAGGCGTCACAAATGGTGCATTTCACTAAGACAGCCAAAATCGAAACATTCATCAAAATAATGAGGGCATATTTGGTTTTGGGGAAGGCACAGCGCACCAGCCTGCAACTGCCCCAATTTGACCAAATTCACCAATCGCTGCTTAAGCATGGGATTCAAACCTATGCGATTAGAGTTGAAATTATGACATGGCACCAATGACATTGGGCGATGTCGTCTCATGAGCGGCCCACTTATTTGGAAAGCCTTTTCAAGTCAAAAACATTTTTGAGACGGTGAGGATAATGTTGCAATCTATAGAGGTCTCTGGTCTGTTTTGGGCTTTGGTAAAGCAAACGCTATCTCTCAACACCAGAAAATGCCTAGGAGCCCTCCACTGGCTTCTGGTGTTCCCACAGCATGTTCTCTCTCTCTCTCTCGGTCAGCTTTCCTTTTCCTGGTCCTCGAGCTGGCTGGTTCCAAGGAACTCTCTGCAGCCCACGGTCTCTCGGTCTGCACGGTGATGAACAGCTTTCTCCGGCTAGTAGTGCACTTCAGTCAGCTGCTTTGCTTGTTTAAATTTCCCAGCCACAGGTACGCTCTTGCAACAACTAGAGCACAGCTTGTGCTCCTGGCCTTCTTGAATCTGCATTACTTGGTTATCTTCCTCATCACATTATTCTTGGAGTTTTGGTAATGATAGTCCTTTCTCGATGATTTGCATGTAAAGTCTGCGTAAGTGTTCTCAGTGATTTTTAATTGCAAGTCAGCTCTGAACTAATTGTAGGTAGAGTGTGAGAAGGTGTTTTCATGAGTCTTAAAAGGTATGTCATTTGTTGACGGCTTACATACAGATCTTGTGAAAAGGTCTTCCATACCCTTCCTAGGTGGATGAGGGGAGGTATAACAATAGGCCATTAAGGCATCAGGCATGGTTGGAGTATCCTCAAAAGAAGGGGATACCATGTCTTGTCTGATGGTGTTATGATACTGTCCCAGAGACTTGTCTCCCCCATGTGATTCTCTCTCATAGTCGCCCCCCGGGTCAGGATCAGGTAAAGGCTGCCGTTCCCTGGCCACATGGGGAGAGGTCCCCATTGGGAAAGAAGCGATGACCCCATCGGATTCATCACAGCATGCTCCTGCTATGCCCCCCCATTGTGCGTGGAGGGTGGACGGCAGGAGCACACAGCCCCACTGCTATCCATGTCCTGTTCCAGGCTGCTGTTTTACAGGCAGCCAGGCCGAGCAGCAGCACACAGCAACACCGCTGTCCTGGACATGATGCCCAGAAAAAAAGTCACGCCACAGTAAGAAAGGGCTAGACTGTCTGCCCCAAAATGCCAATCTAGCCAAGTAATATCACATACTATACTTGGTTGATCATAGATGCAAGACAAAATGTCATGCACCAGTAAGAAAGGGCTAAACTGGCTGCCTCAAAATGCCAGTCTAGTCAAGTAATAATGCATACCATACTTCCAAGTATGGTGTGCATTTTTACTTGGCTAGACCGGCATACTTCCAAGTATGGCTTGCGTTATTACTTAGCTAGACTGACATTTTTGGGCCACCAGTTTAGCCCTTTCTTACAGTGGCATGATATTTTTTCTGGGCATCCATGATCAACCAAGTATGGTATGTGTCATTATTGCGGGAAGGTAGACGGTAGAGCCATTCTCTGATGTCTTTATCGCAAGTGTAGACACTCAGATAATTCAGGGAGGACAAGAGCTCTTGTACTCAGTGGCGTACTGAGCGAGAGGCTGCTTGCCCCTCACCCCATGGCTTTTTGAAGAGCAAGGTTGGGATATTCTGGAGTGGGAACCTTTCCCGCTCAGCACCCTCATTGATAATGAGGGTGCCGAACAAAAGGGTGTCCCGCTGGCAAGACAATGTGGGTGCCATCAGAAGCACAGTGTTCCTGCACAGCACACTCATTGTACTCCTGGCAGCAGGATACTGTTGCCCTATGTACGGCTTATCACTTTCTTTCTTTTAGTAGAGCATTTAAAGTGGAAGCGATTTACACGTGATGGCTCATTTAAGAGACCATTGTTTTGAACAATTTGTTAAGAATTGAAAAGGACCGTTTTTATTTTGAAAGTGCATGCAAAGTACAAGTTAGCTGCCTAAAATATATGCCCTCCTCCAGGACAGTTTGAAACAATTTTGTGTGATATATTTAATTATCTGCCTTGTTCATATGTTTATGCTTAACACACCAAACAGCAGCTATTGTGGGTAGAATGTAGAGTTTTTCTTACATTATATATGAAGCATGACTTTGGGCCTCATTCCGAGATTGGAGGTAGCCATGGCGCTAGTAGCGCCATGGCTGCCTCCAATAACGGTACCGAGTCCGCCCTCATTCAATGGGGATTTACCGGTCTAGTCGGACCTTCGCGGGACTGAAAATACCATTGCTCATTCCCATTTGAGCCCCCATAGGGCTCAATGGGAATGGGGAAGGTGCAAATAACGGTACCACAATTTGCGGTACCGTTATTTGCTCCCTGGACCCTTTGCTGATTCCGCTAAGGCCGCCTGGTAAAACCAGGCGGCCTTAGCGGAACCCGCTAAGGGACCTCGGAATAGGGCGCAAAGGGATTGCCGGCACCGGTGTCCTTACCGGTGCCCAGGTATCCTTTTGCGCCCACCTCGGAATGAGGTCTTTTGGCAAACATTAAACACAAACAGGTAACCTTTTCACACATTACCTTTTGTTATGAGTCTTTTAAGTATAGAAAGTACATTTTCAAAATGTTTTGCCTTCTACTGAAAGCTCCCCCCGACTCCCATTCCCACCCACTTGGCACGCTATCGAGAACAGGAACTCCTGGGTCCCCGGAACTATGAGTGTCTAGTGATGAAGACATCAGAGAATGGCTCATGGACGTCATTTCACCAAAATGCCAGGGCTAGTGGAAGTGACATCATATGACCCTTGGCCTCTGATGACATCACAGGAAGTGATGTCATTTGGCCCCACGCCAAAGTGATCTCACAGGAAGTGATGGAACACAACCTTTCACCCCTTGGCAAAACAGGTAGTGGTATCACATAGATTTGTTCCTAAGTACAGTACAAAAAATATGGTTTCGATATCACCATAATGTGATATACATTTCCTACAAGAATGGATCGCCATAGGCATCGTTAAGATCAGTGTGTATAGGCCCATGTTACCAAATTACTGCGAATGCAAGCAGACGTCCATGGCCAAATTATGTATTATCATACAGCACTTACGCTTAAGTGCTTTATATAGAATACATACAAAATCAGCCAACCTGTGTTGGTACTCAGTTATCGACCTCAGAAGGATGAAAGGCTGAGTTGAGGTATTTAAGAACAGACTACGTCAGTGACTCACCCCATGAAGTGCGCCTGAAATAAACTATGAGTCTAGCAATTATTGTATAGAATTCAAGAAAGTCAAATTATTTGGTAGTCCTATTTCTTTCTTATTTAGGATCACTGCTGAAAGTGTTACACTTGTGGAACCCATGTTCTTTTTTTTTTGTCTTTTTAGGCTTGAGCAAGAAAGCCAGCTACTCCAGAACCAAAGAGCCACATGGTGCTGCCCACAGGCCAGGAGCTTGCAATATTATTTTTTTATTTTTTAAAAGAAACGTTTTTTTGTAGGGGTAGTGAGGGAGACCACATAGGTAGCAAGGGAGACCTCAGGGTTCGCAATCATACTTGCCTACATTTGAAAATTCCCAAGATGTATGCCCTGCCCAAAGCCACACAAGACTCCGCCCATTTGCACACAGCTCCGCCCACACGCCCTGCCCACCTGTCAAAAAGGTAAACTCGGTTGTTGTAGGCTTCAGTTTGCTTACTATAGCATTGAAAATAATTCATTCAATGCTATAGTAAGCCAAATGAAGACGGCGATTGTGATTGGATTGAAAGCACTATTATTACGGCTGTCGGGGGTCGCATTGAGGGAGCAGCGGCCTCATATAGTGGTGGTGCAGGCAGTGGGCACGAACTTTTGATGGGACCGGAAAGAATCTCAAAATTCCTGAGATTCAAGGGACTTTTCCGGAGACCCGGAGAAATGCTTAAAATTTCGGAGTCTCTGGAAAAATTCCGGAGGTTAGGCAGGTATGGTCGCAGTTGCGAACCCTAAATAACGTCCCTGGAATGTCTTTACCGTCTGGTAAGAGCCTACTATCGTGCAGTAATGGCCAGAGCGAAAAGAGCTCATTACTGGTGTATGACGGTCCAATACCATACAGGCAAGCCTGCGTTTTGATGCCCACACGAAGAACAGGCAATAAACAGGCGTGTGCACAGTGGTGCTTTTAGAGCTGCAGGAGTGACAGAGGGGGTAGGGACTGCAGAAATAAGGTGGCGGTGGTTCATAGCAAACTTTGAGAAGAGCGAATGGGAGCTAAGCCAGGCGGGCGGATGGCATCAGGTAAGAGTGTCACAGTGCCAGAACCTCAGAGGAGAGAGTGGGGGACTTGGAAAGGGTGCTAGGGAGACAGACTGCAGTGGAATCGGACGCAGTGAATGCAGGCGTACACCAGCAAACAGAGCCTGCGTCCCCAGCGAGGGGATTGGAACAGCGACATTCTAAGGGTGCCAATTACTGTTCTTTGGGGACTGCTTTCTTCACCTCTCACGCTGACATGCCAGAGCAGTGTTCTTCATGCTTCTCCTTCCTTGCGCCTCAGCCTTACTGCTCCACCATGACCTGGGGTCTTCTGCGATTTCCTATCCAATTCGACATCCCTGGCTTGCTCACTATCCTCGTCCCTGCCTTCTGGCTCCTGCCAGGGTTTAAGTTGAGGTGGGCAAGCAAATGAAAGACTGAGCTTGTCTCGAGGCAAATATATGGTTCCGTTGTGGGTCTGGGGTCAACGAGAGACAAAACAGAGTTGCCCACGGGATCCAGGGGCCTGACCTTTCTCCTCTGCCGTGAGGCCCCTTCATCCTGACCAGTGCAAAGTGCTGAGTCTGCAAACAGGAAAGCACTTAGTCTGAGGAAGCTGGCTTAGGCTTCAATACACCTCTGCAACCAGATCTTGGCTCTAAACCTGCCAAAGACGTGTGGAGGTTCTTCAGACAATACGCCTGAAATAACCTTAATTTGGAGGTTCTGGCAGCATTCTATTTTTAAGGTAAAGGTATTTGTTCTACTATCTATCGCCAAAATATCCATCCAGCCCAATGCCAGACCTGGAAAAATATGGATTTGCCAATCTGAGAACTTGTCCATATTGGAGTCATTTTGTGAAAATTGACCACTGCATTTTGGTTGAGTTAACAGAAGCATTATAATACATCCTAAATAATGCTTGTCACACCACAAATATGCATTATATTGAGATGCACGTGACACTCTGATACTTGGCTCCCATTAAAGACTATCTAGCAGGCTTACAAATCTGCAAAAATGAACCAAATGCAGGATTTAAAGCAGGGGCGTCCAACTACAGACCTTGAAGGCCGGAAACATGATGGATTTTTTCTGATTTCCCTCATTAATATTCAGGAGATAAATTTGCATACACATTCTAAATGTATGCACATTTCTTCTCATAAATCTTAATGCGGGATATCCTGAAACCCTGTCCGGTGTATTGCCCTCGAGGCCTGGATTTGGACAACCCTTATTTAAATAATGGGCTGCTGTTTGGGGCAAATGTGTTCTTTGCAGAGCACACTTTCACCCCGCAAGAAGTGGTGTTGGCGCTGGCCTACACAAGTATATAGTGTGAATGAAGCCAATGGCTACAGGTGCAAGCAGCGAGCAACCCGTGACTCCATGGTGGGGATACTGAAATGGGGAGAACAGGTGTGCGGTCAGGATCCTTGACTTATAACCAATTTGAGGTAAATATGCCTGTTGGGCAACATTGTATGTAGTAACCCCGTGGGAGACTACACCCGCCTTGGCCTCTTGTCAGTAGGTAACCCAACCTTTGGTATAGGCCTGTACTACACAAGTTGGTAGAGTGACTGAGCAGCCAGGCTTATCTCAAGAGGGGTCAATATGAGCTGTAGGGGAGTTACATAGGGATTCACAGTGACAGGTATTCAAATAACACTTATACTCAAGATGTCTTGATTAAAATAATAATTTATTAATTTAACAGTCCATTTTAAAATAAGCCTTCTTTAGAAGGGAGCAATATGCAACACTTAAATACACTTCAAAATACACTCCTTCAGTTCAATAAAGTAAGTAGATACCCTTTTGGGATGGCACACAGATACTTCCTGCACCCTAGGTGACTTCAATAGTTAGGACACTGGACATTAATATATCACTTTTCACACTTAACTGGTAATACTGAAGTTGTGGCAAAAAGCAAAAGGTTAGTGGAGGAAACAATGGTTAACTAGTTTCTCAAACAGGCAAGCACTTTAGAGCCCCACACTGCAGTGTTGGTTAACCCTTTCCCATCTATACAAGTAAGGTATGTATGATTTTTTGAAGGGACAGGTCAAACACAAAGTCAGAGGGTAAGAAGAGTCTTCAGGGAGCTAGGACAGCCAATGTCAATTGAGCAAAGTCTAGGGAAGCCGGGGCACTTCTTGAAGATTAGCACAAAGGTCTTGCACAATGTTAAAAAAGAGTTTGTTGCAAAAAGAAATCACTGTTGGGCCACTAGCTGGGAGGCTTGTGAAGGGCAACTCTGCAAAGGGCAGCAAATGCAAGTCTCCAGTGAGAGCAAGCAAGCTACACACAACAAGAGGTAAGTACCCCTAGTTTTGCAGTACCTTGAGTCTGAAGAAAAGGTCCCAGCTGGCTTCTGTTCCTGTTGTAGGCCCTGCAGATCCTGGTGTTCCTGGGTCTCAGTCGTGGGGACAAGAGGGAGGACTTCTGGGGACTGTTGCACTACGGTTTGAAGGTCGGCGGCAGCAATGGGCACAATTCAGATCAGTGGCACCTCACGGCTTCAGCGACTTGCAAATAGCACCACCACAGTTCTTGGACAGCTTGTGGACTTTCCTTGCCTCTGGGGTCCAGCACTCTGTTGAGGAGGCTCAGGCTTGGTTAGTCCTGCTTCGAAGGAGTACGGAGGATCTTCCTGGAACTCCGGTCTGGCTTAAAGGTGATGCACTCGATTCTGGTATTCCTGTCCCCTGGCAATTGGTTCCTGCAGCAGAGATGAAGTACAGCCAGCAGAGAGATAGGTTCCAGTCGAGTTCGTCTTGGGGTTGATTGGTCGCACCAACCCAAGGGGAAAAGTCATCCTGGCAAGGCTTCTCTAGTTGATTAGAAATTTGGAGCTTCAGCTCTGCAGTAGGGCTTCACTGGGCAAACCAATAGTCCAGGAGGATACAGCAAGCTTCTCTGCCAGTTTCTTCTTCAGTTCCTTTGTCCAGTGGGCGACTGTGCCTTCCTTGCAAAATACCTAGCCTTTTATACAAGTTTCTCCCATTCATTCCCAGTCTAGCACTCACTCACACAGCAGGGTGGCTGTCCTCCAAGGACAGCCAGCCAGCCAGCCAATCACCGTTGGGTGCATTCTTGTAACCAAGGAGACTAAGCACAGGGAGTTTCGGAAACCTCCCTCACTTCCTGCCCTCCAGACATGTTGGCGCCAGAGGCGGCTTCACCAGTAAGCCCTGCCAAAGACAAAATGAGCAAAGGGACCAAACCTAGTTTGGTGCGCAGCGAAAATCTCAAGAAGGACCTTTCCAACGACAAATGGCGAAAAAAGAAGACTGGGCCATTTTGACTAAATGGGCACCCATGGGTGGAATACTGCAGCTGAGGATTCATTCTGTAGTAAAAACACCCAATGGTAGGAAAAGGTAAACCACTGCCACCAACCATTAATTGAATAAAAGGCAACATAAAAATGTTACATGAGAAGGTAGACAAGGGGATACTTACCTCTCCAGCACTCTATGTAAGGTAGTGTGTGCTAGGTCTACAAAGAGAAAAAGGTAAGTAAAGTCAATTTCACTTTACTACTCTTGGAAACAGTAGTTTATCCAAGAGAAGGTATTTTAACCTTAGCAGAATCCAAAGGATTTCACTGTGCCACTGCACTGGGGGTGCTGTGTGTTAGAATATAAAAAGATGATGCATATGGAGTTTGTCAGGCTCCAAAAACAAAAGAAACACATGCTTCAAATCAAATAAAAATACATGACAGAGTGGGGAAAAGGTCTCACTCTTTCCAGGATATAAATTAATAGTCCTGAAGTCCAGAAAAAGAGCTGGGGGTCTCCGAGGTAGAAGGGAATGAACACAGAAATGAGAATTCTCCCTAACAATGCCCACCAGGTCTGTTTGGAAGGCAGGTGTCCATACCTGGGATACACTATAGAAATGTTCCAGATTAAGGAGACTGGCAAGTGGCAAGAATCCCTAGGAGACGCTGGCGTAGTAGCCCCCGGATGAAGTATCCCACATTGGTGGGATTGTATACAGGTGGTCTCAGTGGAAGAGGGGCTAGCAGGCGTCTCACGGTCCCCAGTCCAAAACAGCAGAAAATCAAGCGAGGACTAGAGCGAGCGCACCAAGTGACATTGTGTCTAGAGACCCACCATCACCATGAAAGACAAAACAGGTGGGCTCTGGTCCAGATCATTCTTTGGCTCAGATACCCAGCCAATGGGCGCAGAAGGCAGGGACACGCAAGTGCCCTAGTACAGAAACACATACTTCCAATGCATGTTTGCATCGGGGAAAAAGGACTAGGAGTAGGGCAAACATGCACAGAAAGGCTGTTTTTTGCACTACGACAATTTTGTCCTGCCGCTAATTGCATTTGCACCAATGCAACGTTTAAGCAATGTTGAGCTAAAAGCAATTACAGTATCATTTTAAATGTGACTACCAGCTAATAGACAACCCTCAAAGATGCTCAACAACCAAAGACCGTTTTTACCCCTTGGTGAACTTTTTTCAATATTGTTGACCTACTCATTGAGGCTAACGAGAGACTTCTATCCTCGACAGTAAAGAGGAACTTTAGCAAGCGATAACATGCAGGAAAACATGTGAGAACTGGGTCTGTAAAACCTTTTCAATCGGAAGGAAAGACCTGTTGATTGAGTAGGATGGGTGGGACCATGGGCAGGGCAACCCCTGGCTGCCCTTCCACTTTGAGGCAGAATGAGTGCCTCTGTTGTGATGCCCAGCCCCGTGCCCAATACCAAAGGATGCAACGGCAGGAACCTGTGTCATTTCTTACCCTGGAGAGCAGTGCATGTGCTTAACATGTACACAGTCCGTAACGTAGCAGCAGCACAGTGGCCAGGCCTGCCCGGGCAATATCAATGCACCCCTACGATGAAGCCAAAGACTGCGCTGATCCGCGTCCAGGGGCCCTTCCAATGATTGGCATCTCTGTGAAACGAATTGCACACGAATTGGGATCAAAGATGCAACGGACGGGTAAAAGGAGGGCAACATGGGTATTCATCCATCTGGGCTTCGAGGAAGGGGCGGGGGGGACGGGGGTTCTCGGGGGAGTAGACAGCGCAGGAGGTTTAATCGCTGAACTCACTACCAGCTTCTAAATCTGTCATCCAGCCCCCCCACCCACCAAAATCAAATTTGGGTTTGCACATGGGTGGCACTGTATGCAAGTTTTAAATAAATTAAATTAGACTGCCCGATCTGTAAATAATGATATCACATTATACGAGCGCCCGTATTGACACTAGTGTGACAGCAAGCCACAAGTGACCAGACATTCCTTGCGGCAAAGTATGGCTGAGAAGCGCAGGTGCATTCTAGGTTCCATCTAACATGTGAATATAATTGCACAGGGTTTGTTACTACTTATGGAATTCAAATATTTAGTATATCTGATGGCTGGGCTCTGGTATCTGGGCCCACTGCGTGGCTTGTCCTGTGCTTTTTGGAGCTTGCTGCCCTTGTAGTCTGAGGCAGGGTGAAGGGAACGGGGACTGTTATTTTTTAATACGTTGTGAAAATAATCTTAGCACCTTTTTGTAACAAAACATGAAAAGATGCAGAGAAATCTCAGATTTTCCACCAATGATCCCCTTCCCTGGCACTGTGATCTCTTACCCCGAGGGCAAAGGCGGGCTAGAAATGATTTTCTCAATGGCCCTAAGCAGCAATAACTGAGAAGGTACCTACTAAGATTTTTAGGCGAACGCGTCTGAGTTCCCTGGACAGAATCAAGCCGATTCGCCCACTTATTTCTGCCTTCATTATAAATTGGACCGCTTTTTTACCAGTCAATTGCAAATGTGGTAATTGCCGGTACTGCATGCAAACATTTTGTGAATCTACCCTTTTATGAGGCGACCACTGGTATTTTCGAAAATCTCCATCCTCTGGTTTTTTAAGCACTTTGGCTCGCCTACGGGATTGTGTACACTGCATAGAATACTGCCAGGATACAGTGCAAGATAATGCAGAGAAGGGCCATTATTGATCCTTCTGAGCATTATTGTGCACACTGCATAGAATAATGCCAGGATACAGTGCAAGATAATGCAGAGAAGGGCCAGTATTGATCCTTCTGAGCATTCTTGTGCACACTGCATAGAATACTGCCAGGATACAGTGCAAGATAATGCAGAGAAGGGCCGTTATTGATCCTTCTGGGCATTATTGTGCACACTGCATAGAATACTGCCAGGGTACAGTGCAAGATAATGCAGAGAAGGGCCATTATTGATCCTACTGTGCATTATACCAGAAGGGGTATGAGAATATGCGCACGCGAGACTAACACCCTTCTGTGACCACCCACTCAAGTTTTATCCTTTAACTTGAAGGAATGATTGTGCGCATCCCTTCACATGAAGGAACTTTCTTTACTTCTGGGGGTGTTTCCCGATTCTTACCCTCCACCGTTTTTATGGAGGTAAAAAGTGAGTAAAATTGAGGAAATCCAATGCAGATTTCTAATTTGTGATCATGCAGAATTTATTGCAGGAATTATAATTTGGTTGCTGGTAAAATCAGGCGGTATTTGAAGCATCGCCCTTTTTCCGTCATTCCGAAACTCCTAATAAGAATAATTGGTCAGAAACCAAAACAATCCCTGTTGCAAAATCCAAGGGATATTGAGGTTCATTTACCCCCAGATAGGTTAAGGGGGAAATGGGGACATGACCACAAGCCTCTTTCCCCTATCATTAGCGGCCTGCGCACCAATCGGAAAGAATCCACAATAAGTGTGGAAATATTTCAGTGAAATGACTTGGGTGCTGCCTCTAGGCTACTCCTGCTGCTGCCCATATGCAGGTAAGACTCCAACACAAGAGAACACGGTTCCAGAAAAACAAATTCCACTTCATTGCAATCAATCTACCAATATCACCAAGTTCCAGACCTTCGAAACTAAGGCAGTTCTCCTAAAAACCCCATTCATATGCTTGGGCAAACATTACTTGGACATCAACCTGTATTTATTAACCGTTTCTCAGGAAATAATAGAGTCTTTCTTCCATAGGTACTAGAACAGTGAATCAAAAATACGAATGTCACAGCGAATCATCTTGATGGGTTTCAAGTAACTGAGAACTCTTCATCAGGACAGACTCCAGGGGAGTATCCAGCATTGCAAGAGGGCGGAAGGGACGGAAAGGCGGGGCGGCGAGCTGCGAAAAAAGTCCTGCTACTTTGCACCCCTAAATGCAGTGTGTGCGATTCCATACGGTATCATTTACACCACCCCCTCCCCCCATCAACTTTTTTGGTAACATTAGTGGCAGAAGTCATTTTAACACATACCAAAAATAAATAAATCTGCAGGACCATTACAGATGCAGGAAACTCGTCTATTACAGCTCTGTCCAAGCGCTCTGGGCAATATACATGCAAACCGCCAAATGTACATATGGGTTGCGCCAACAGAAGGGACTTCCCAGAAAAGGTCATTGCAAGGAGCAGCGTCAGTCTTTGGATACTTGGAGGCACCATGGAAGTGACTTTAGAATGAGTTGCCATAAGTAAGCCAAGTGGCAAATAATAATATGTAAATTGCTCTATTATAATACATGGAGTATATCTATAGGCATTGGGCTGTTTTTAATCCAGCATGATATTTTAACATAAGCTATGAAGTGAACCACTTATGGAACTGCATATAAGACACAGTGTGATTAAATAATCACACAAGGATCAGACAAGTTGGTTAAATGGTGAAACCGGGATGTGGACAATATAAGCGACTGAGCACAACTTCCTAGGTTTAGTTGATATATATATATATATATGTGTGTATTAAGGTTTTGCTTTGCATTTCATGTTCTTAAATGATACTGTATTTATAGCAATGCCTTGGAAGAAAACCACATTGCACAATAAACTAGCCTTTCATAGTAAACTAACTTTACACTGTATACATTGCTACAGAACTATGGTGAGCAATGAGAGTGTGGCTTTAGTTCTATCCTCTCCATCTGCATGCAAAGTCACCAAAGCATCATGATCCCCCATACTCACATTCCTTAGGACAAAAGTCCCTCGTAATAGCCTCCCTCCCATCAATGTATAAAGGGCCTGAATCATGGAAGTGTTTTATAATCGCGAAATCCCATAAGAAAACGTTCTGTGAATCAGGCCAGTGGCTTTCGGTGATCTGCTCTGTTCACACAGAGCAACGTGTCAGGTCACTGAGAGAGCCGCTCTGCTGCCCAGAGCGCGACTTTACACACGAAAGTGTGAGCCCTGGAAAGGCTGAAACGACAGGGTGTGTACCCTGCCCTGCAGACTCCCCCCTTCCCCCACAGGCAGCCTGAAGCAAAAGCGGGGATGGGGGGGTCTGCAGATCACGGGACGGACCTGTCATTTTGGGACATTGTCCAGAGGTGTTCTGCTGCCAAATGTCCTGGTCGTGCTCTTGAGGGTGGGGAGTGCAAGCTCCCCCGCCGCACCCTCGGCCACTGGTCATACACAGATCGCTACCAAACTAGGCTTTTTGGCTGCTTGGGAATGGGTTTTATATCCCCCAGCAGTCTATTGAAATAAATAACCCACGTACAGCACCTGCGAAAAAGCGCATGGCATGTTACACAGGGTTGATATCAGCAAGGGGGCATGTTCGAGTGCCCAGTGGGGGTGAACTTCAAAGCAAAACGTATTTTGTTTTAAGTTGCCGTCCAGGAACGGTATTCTGGGTCGCATGAAGTAAGGGAACGATGAAGGATTTCCCCCGAAAAGTAAGGGAACGTCGTACCCTTTAGCTCCCGCCCACTTTGACCTCTGGGTAATAGCCACTGTGTCCAAACATCCTGGCGAACGGATCAGGATGCTTGGATACATCCAACAGTGGTGTAAGTGGGAGAACCTTAGGATTGTGCATGGGTCTGTGACCGGAACTTGGTGCCTTGTGGGTGTAAAGCAGGGTGATTTGACGTATAGCGATTGACCTATATTACACAGCTGAACCATCCGCTTTTAACTTGGCCCTTCTGCACCTAATGTTGGTTTCCTCTGCGCATTGCTCAACTGCTCTCTTCAAGGAATCACAAAGCTTTAAAATTGAATAATTTTAACAGAAATGTCATGTCTAACCGAGGATGCTAAAACGTCATCTCGGTGTTCACTGTGAGTGGCCTTTCAATCGCAGTGTGCTTCTCCTTTCCCTCGCGCCGAATGGTGCCGACATTTTTCGTCTATCAGGCGGCCATTTTAACCCACTCCTTGGTTGCTCCGTTTCGTCTATCTGCTTCCTTTCTTCCTCTCTTCTTGCGTTATCAAGTGTTTTTTGGTTTGCAGTTGCTGCATGAGAATAACGGAAGTTGAATTCCGCTCCCACGAGACAGCAAAAAGAACACTCTTAACTGTACACTCAATTTACACATCAGTCTCGACCAAAGCACTATAGCACCGCAGGCACACGAGCCCCTGCGCCCCCCTGGACACAAAGGCCTCTATGCTGTTGACAAAGGACACACAGAAGCAGACCGGCCCCCACATAGAGTATGAACACAACAGCAAAGCATCTTTCCTCTTCCCCTACTAGTAACCCAACTCGTCCCACTCTTTCATTTACACCAGAGCGCCTGGAGATCATGAAAATCCCAGTAACGCATTGCATCATGCAGGGAAAGGATGTTGAGATAGTTCTGGGCTACTGGTAACCTATGTCTCTGAAAGGCCGGTAGGGCTGGGTGCTAGTCAGTCACATAAGACTCCATATTCTTACTGGGCATGGTGCCCAACTGAAATGAAGAACTGGCTTTTTTTTGGGTCAAAGTGAGCCACTTTTTTGGCCAATGTGAGCCAGTTTGATGAGTTACTTTAATATGTGGCTAATAGTTTTGACCAGTGTTGCTGAATAAATATTCTTTAAAATGCACAATCTTCATCACATTTTATCAAAACAGTCCCGCTTGGGTACTACTCTAACAGACTGTCATAAAAGGAATGAATTGCCATTTGCCAAAGTGAAACACTTTTTCGCTGGTGCCCGAGAAAATGTTATGCGCCAGTCCGACCCTGCTCGGATTCTCCAAGACGTCTGACGCTGTGTTGTGCGACGGAACAGGATGCCAAATTTCCCAAGACCCCAGTCCCCTGGGTTCACATCATACCCACCTGTTACACTTCAGGGGGTCCTGCTCAGCTCCATGGCTTCCCCTAGAGGACAAGCCCCAGGCAACCAGCATGCCCACTGGTTCCCTTGCAGGACAGGCCGCTGGGATCACCTGCGCCCGCAAGTCCACATCAGACCGACCTGTTCTCCACCAGAGCTGGACTCCCTGTTTCCCCCACAGCTCAAGCGCCTGGACCCGGTTTCATTTACCCCCTCCCTCTCAGTATCATCAGGTCTTCTGCGAGGTCGGATCCTGCCCCAGCCCTAGCGGCCTTTCCGAGCCAGCAGTCTGCCATGAATCCTTGCAGTGTCCCCACAGGCAGGCCGGCCTCTGCCCATTAACGAGGAGGGAACGCGTCCTATTTGCATTAAACTGCAGCCCCGCGGAGAAGGTCTAATGCAGAGAGACCAAACATTCCGAAATCACTTTCTCCGGCGGGGGGGCCGCACTCAATTTGCCGAGTAGCTCTGGGAGAAGGATGAGCGGCTTTCAGAGAGAACCGCCAGGGGGGGGGGGGGGGTAGGGGAGGGGATCGGCGCGGCGTTGGGGGAGGGGGCGAATAGCTAAATGAATGCCTTCTCTCCACGGCTTGTCATCATTCTTCCTGGTCACGCCCTCTGGTCTACCCCTCACCACCTTCCCACAAACATAGACATTAACTGAATTCATTGAAATGTGCGCAGATTAAGCAATACGTTTAATAGGGCAGAGGCGGAACACGCCCACTAATGCCCCTGCTGGTCGTTAATTGCCTTATAGAGACCGTAACGTGAAGCCGCGTTGCTGTTATCAAACCGATCCCTCATGCTGTATGCTGTTTTATGTGACGAGTGTTATTGTATAGAGCGGTATGTGTTGGAGTCCAAGGCTATATTTTTGCATTAAAGTGCAAGAACACATTTGTTTCAGCATAATGGCTGGGGCGGCACACTTTATAAAGCCTGGCCTCATAGCACAAGATACATATGACAGGTTATTTACAACAGGCTTATTACCCAGAGGTTTCTAAGTGCGGACCCGGGGATCGAACCTGTGTTGCTCTGTGCTTCCAAGGCGAGCACGTTGCCCTGGAGCTATCCTCCTGTGACCAAGAGACACAGTTGGTGTGAGTACCCATTCTGGAAAAGCCTTCACTCATGGTGATGGGGGTTGAGGGGGCTACTTCCGGAGTGTAAACTAGCAAAAGAGGCAACATTGGTTTGAGGTACAGGTTAACAGGTTGAGGCAGTAACAAGGTTATTGGTATGGTATGATAAGGGATGGAATTGCATGGCAAGGTAGAGTATAGCATGATTCATATAGTATGTCATGGCACAGCAATACATGGATGGCATGATATGGACAATTGTGTGGTTTGGCATGGTACAGTATGGCATTGAACGATACAGCACGGTATGGTATGATTAATATGGTGTAGCATGTTATATTGTAGTGTGGATGCAAGTTGTAGTATTGTGTTCTATGGGTTAACTGCTCAACAAGCACACAAAAGAAAGTCCTCTTTTTTGGGGGGCCTATTTGGGAGAGGACGTAAGTATAACTGAACACACAAACAAGTCCCAAATGGCTACCCTTCGATGTTACAGCAGCAACAACAGGGTTGGGAGGTGGGAGGAATCCGGGAAATGGATGCAGGAGGTGTGGGATGGAGGGGAAAACAACGGCGCTCCAAGCGCAAAGACTACCCTGCAAATATCCAAAATAAAGACCCCTCCATCCAACCCCTGCGGCATCCATTTCCCTGATTCCTCCTGCCCCTCCCACCTCCCCTGATTGGCAGATATCGCCAGTGCTCCCAGGCCTAGAGACCTGCTGCCCTCGCCGCACGCCTCTTACCATACGAGGCAGGTGAGTGCGTGTTGCTGCTGAGGAGCCCCCTGGGCCCTTAATGTGGATATTTGCAGGGTAGTCTTTGCGCTTGCAGTGCCGTTGTTGTCTCCTCCATCCCACCCCTCTGGCATCCATTTCCCTGATTCCTCCAGCCTCCCGACCCTCCAACCTCCCCTGATTGGCAGATATCGCCGGTGCTTCCAGGCCTAGAGACCTGCTGCCCTCGCCGCATGCCTCTTACCATCCGAGGCAGGTGAGTGCGTGTTGCTGCTGAGGAGCCCCCTGGGCCCTTATTTTTGGATATTTGCAGGGTAGTCTTTGCGCTTGCAGTGCCGTTGTTGTCCCCTCCATTCCACCCCTCCGGCATCCATTTGCCTGATTCCTCCCTCCTCCCGACCCTCCCACCTCCCCTGATTGGTGGATATCGCCGGTGCTTCCAGGCCTAGAGACCTGCAGCCCTCGCCGCACGCCTCTTACCATCCGAGGCAGGTGAGTGCGTGTTGCTGCTTAGGAGCCCCCTGGCCCCTATTTTGGATATTTGCGGGGTGTCATGACCACTACCGCACGCCCTGGCAGTCAGACCCCTGGGCCGCACCACTGTGTCTCATCATGGCCCCAAGGGCCCACTCATGTCCCCCAAGACTCTCTTGGAGTCAGTCCTGGCATATGGCAGAAGGGAGAGCTGGAGCTCACAATGGCAGTGTCACAACATGGATGCCCCCACATGGTTCAGTTCCAGAACTGAACCATGTGGTATAGCATTTAGGGTGTGGTCTGGCCTGAAGGCACCTGGGATACCTGCAGGCTATATAAGCCACGCCCAAACTAGAGAACACGCTTCACGTTGCTCTGCTCTCGCAGCATGACGTTCACCACGACCTGTCGGATCTTCTTCAGCATTCCAGGCCGACACCTGCAAGAAGAAGCAGAAGAACACCATTGGTACTCTTACCTGTTAACGAGTCCAGTTCCTGTCATCCGCTCCAGTGTCGTGTCCAGAACATCCAGCATCTTGGTGAACGCTCGCTCTCCCTCTTGGAAGCCACAACCTGGAAGGAAAACGTAGAGAGGCAGCATTAGTAAGCGTTTATTCTTCACATTCAAACAACAATCGGCAGTCTCATGCTTACCTGAGTTGAACTTGCTTCTGGTTCAAGGCCATTCCGGTCTTCCGACAACCTGCAAGAGAAAAGGCAAGACTGATTAACTCGCATAATTACTCAGAGGCAATTCGAACTACACCTACTCACTGCTCCGCATCCTCTCAGCAACTTATCATCCGGAACATCACGACGGCCTGCAAGAGAGGGACAACACAGGTTAGCACACCGCAAGAAAAGCACATAGTGCTGCGCTCCGCGCTTTCACCTACCATCTCAAGCACAGCCCCAGCCAGCACGGCATCTTCAGAACTCCTTCCGCACCTAAGAGGAAAGGAAAGACATTAACAGGGGCAATTGCAATTAAGGACAAGCTGTCAAAACAGCAGACTTACCTGAGGAACTGAGTCGCAGCAGGACTGGACTCACAGGGCCTTCATCAATGAAGCAACTCGGTTGCGACGCGCCCATCCACGACGCTCCCCTGCACAGAACAGCAGGACGGAGAGTGCACCATATAGAAAACCAAGGTGAGGAAAAAACACTAAGGGGGTTGTTGGGTCCACAAGGGAGGTGGGCTCAGAGAAAGAGACTATAAGCTAATATCAGAACTCCTGTATTCCAGACTAGGTCCTCAGCAGAACAAGAACCAGAGGGAGTGGGTCCAGGTCGGAAGCAGTCCAGCCAGATTGGATGGGGTCCCTGTGGATACCAGGTGAGCATTACACAGGGTAGTCTTTGCGCTTGCAGCGCCGTTGTTGTCCCCTCTAACCCCTCTTGATATTTCCTTATTCCTGCCTCCCTAGCCCTCCCCCTCCGGTGATTGGCTCCTGCTTCAGAGCCTCATAGGCACTACAGCCGTGTCGCTCCCCCTGCCTGCACTTCACATTGTGCAAGGCAGGTGACTAAAGGCCCTTGAAGACCCTCCGGGCCTTTGCATTATATTTGTACCTCTGTGGGCCCCCCCACACCTGTGTACTCTGCTCCCCTTCCACTTGCCAGCCTTCCTTATTCCCCCCTTCCTAACCCTCCTACTCTGGCGAGTGGCTCCTCCCCTGTCTTAAACAAACCCTCCAGGCCAGCCCTGTGGCTAGGGACCACGGGGACGGCTCCAACAAAGACGGCAAGATCCATGTCAAAATACTCAACAGAGATCTTCGACCTACTTGATGACAACTGCATTGACATCCTGTTCATCACAGAAACATGGCTGGATGACAACTATAAAATCATACTCCAAAGCTGCCTTCCAACCAACTTCAAATGCCTGCAAATAAACAGGAAGAACAAAATAAGGAGGAGGCATCACAATTGCATTCAAAGGACACCTGAAAATAAAAACAAACGAACCGCTCAACCTACACAACTGCGAAACCATGATAATACACCTAACAGCAATCCCAAAAACCAACGTCACATTCATCCTGATGTACAGACCACCGACATATGATGCAACCTTCGTCGACAACTTCATAGAAGCCATCACCAACCACAAACACCTAATCATCCTGGGAGACTTCAACATCTGGTTTGAAGACAGTCGCGCCAACTCCCAAAACTCACTGATTGAACAGCTCACTACCATGAAACCACGACAACTAGTCAAAGGGACAACACACTCGGCAGGACACACCCTTGATGCAATTTTCACCAAGGAAAAACTCATCACAATGGCACCGCCGATACAAATATCGTGGAGCGACCATCTCATCATCCCATTCGTGATCACGATGCCTACTCAAGTCTGCATCCAAACCCCTAAACTTACAACCACCACAAAAAGAAACTGGAAACACGTCAAAGAAAGAAACCTACTCGAACAACTGGAGTTAACCAAACCCTCAACTATAGAACTAGAGCTAGCTGACCTAGACGGAAAAGCGGAACTACTACACAAATGGATTGCAGATACAATTGACAAGATCGCTCCAGAAAAACCATTCACCCCTTCAAAAAAAAGATCAATGGCAAAATGGTTCACACCACTATTGAGCACAATGAAAAAGGTAAACAAAAAGATGGAACTGGAATGGAGGAAAGAATACAACCCAAACAAAAAAACACTGTTCCAAAGACAAATCCGCGCATATAAGAAAGAAATTCAAAATGCGAAGAGAAGGCATTATGATGACAGAATCACCAATACCACCAACACACATAATGAAATGTTTAACATCATTAAAGAGATGAGAAACCCAACAGGCTACGACAACACCTCAACCCCCTCAGAGAAACTATGTAACGACCTGGCAGACCGCTTCAAAAAAAAAATCAATGACATCCGACAGCCATACAAAACATACCAACCGACCATAACATACTACCAAGCAAACCTTTCACAGAACCTCATCACAAGCTCAAAAACTTTCCTGAAATATATCAGCCGAGGCATTCGCAATGCTGGTAAAACAGAGCAAGAAAGCTGGATCACCCATGGATCCCTGTCCCCTGGACATCTACAAATCAATCCTCGCACAAGGAACGCCAGCAGAATACTACAGAAACCTTCTGAATCTATCATTAGCAACAGGAACTGTGCCGAGGACCTTCAAATCAGCATATATCAAACCACTTCTGAAAAACACAAGTGGCAACGTAGAAGACCTCTCCAACTACAGGCCAATTTCAAACATTCCCTACCCGGCAAAATTTTTGGAAACCTATGTATACAAACTAACCCAAGAACACATAGAAAAACACCACCTCCTAGACCAAGCTCAAGTCGGTTTCAGACCCGCAAGAGGAACAGAAACAGCACTACTATCCATCTGGAATGACCTAAAAACTAACGCTGACTCAAACACAACCTCAGCCCTTATTCTGCTCGACCTCTCCGCAGCCTTCAGTCATGTCACCCTAACCAAAAGACTAGAAGACATAGGCATAACAGACACAGCACTACTCTGGACTAAATCATTCCTAGCAGACAGAACAGAAACTGTATGGATGAAACCCTTCAAATCCACTCCATGAGTTAACGACAGTGGAGTGCCACAAAGATCCTCACTATCACCACTGTACTTCAACATCTACCAGACTCCGGTTATCAAAATTTCCACAAAAAAAACATTACATGCTAGAACTACAAAGATGATACTCAAATCATCTACAAAATCAAAGACGCCCAAGCCGATCATTCAGCCCTAATCGAATGTCTAAAAGAAGTCTTCAACTGGATGAAGGCCAACAACCTGGAAATCAACCCAGGAAAGACAGAAATCATGATCATATCCAAAGATCAAGAGAACGAAACCGCCATCCCGTGGCCAACGAAAATGGGAACCGCACCATAAACATCTAAGGTGGTAAATCTGGGAGTCCTAATGGACAACACCCTAACCTTAGAACCACAAATAAATGCAACAGTCAAAAAATGCTTTTTCCTCCTGTACATGGCAAGAAGAATCCTACCTTTTCTCTCCTTCACGCACAAAACACTCACTATAGTCGCCCTAATCGTGTCAAGAATCGACTATGCAAACAGCCTCTACCTCTGAATACCAGAACACCTCCTGAAGAAACTACAACAGATCCAAAATACAGCAGCCAGACTACTCCTCAAACTATCAAGAAGAGAACACATCACCCCTGCCCTAAAAACACTACACTGGCTCCCAGTAAAACATTGCATCACCTTCAAAACAATGTGCATAACGCATAGGGCAACCAGTGGACAAGGAGCAGAATTCCTACAAAAGAAAATAACAATCGACAAGCCAACAAGACTCCTCAGGTCAAGCAACGAAATCCGCCTGGAACCAAAACCATACCTCAAGAAAAAACTTGGAGACACCTCCTTCTACCATTTAGCCACAAAAACCTGGAACAACATCCCAAAAGAAATAAGAAACACCAAAGATCACCTAAAATTTTGAAAATTACTTAAAACCTGGCTCTTCAACACCACAGACTGAAACTGAAAACCGAAACAACAGAAAGGAAAGGGATGACTAAACTGGAGTGAACACGGACAGCTTCCAGAACCGACTGGGAAGCTCCCACGGCACCTGGACGGGTGACGCCGGGCAGAATGGAACATAGTCGATACCCATGGAGACAGAATCAACAACCAACTAATCCCACCCATCACCCGCTCTCACCCCTTCAGGTACCACAGTATAGTGGAATTGTTGGGATATTGGCAATCGCCACACTAGCTGAGCTGTGGACATTGGTAGGTGCACTGGCCGTATGAGTGGGAAGGGAAGACAGGTAGGCCTGTGAGGGAGGCTGGTGGAGGAGGGGGCCAGATGTGAAAGGGACCTTGAAGGCCGGATGGACCCAGATCAGGACTGAGGCACAGGGGTGCTCCCGAACCCCAACTGGGGAGATTACACAAGCCCAGCGCCTCAATTCAGGATAAGAGATGCCAACTAACCAATTGCACTAACAATTTCCCCCTCTGCATGCACCTCTCAAACTCCAAACCAAACACAACCACAAACCTACAGCACAACAAACCACAAAAACTTCACTACATTGCAACAACAAAACAAAAACACACATAGACTCACACAACAGTACACGACGACTACCAGCCGCAAACACCCAAGGCCCAGCCAACGGACCCACCGGGCTGAGGCCGCCAACAGCACATCACTGCTTTATTGCACTTTTCCAGCTTCCTCCCACTAACTCCCCCCTCCCTCCCTCTTTCAGAGCGCCAGGAGACCACTTCAGTGGTAATAGTGCGTGGGACAAATGTCCTTTAACATTAACATTGATGAGCTCTAGTATTGGAGTTTCTCTTTGGTTCTATTGCTGTGGCAAGATCACAGGTTAGAGTTGAGGTGCAGCCCACACCTCGTGTGTTGAGTAGAGAAAGGGAGGAAACCTGGACACCTTGCCTTGTTGAATATAAGAAAAATGGTATTTTCCACACAGATTTTGCGCTTTTAGTGCTTCACTGTGTCAGGGTTAGTTTATTTTCGTAAATTATAAACACCCTTTGTGGGTACAGTTGGGGTTCTGAGGTCCCAATGCGGTCAGCTGACACGTGTTTAGACCCGTAGGTCCTTCTCAAGGCTATGATTTGCAGTCCGGTGCCCCCTGTGGGGTTCTGGTTTGGTTTTGATTGTTCTGTGCAAGGTATCCAGGTTTCCTCACTTTCTCTAGATCTGTTTCCCGCCTTGCAGTTTGAACACAGAAACACAACCTTATTGTTAGTAGTACAACCAATAGGTGGTGATGCAAGGCTTTCTTCAGGACACACACGGACTCCTTGGGATAGAGTAATATTGTATCTTGATTCGCATTTACTGCATACAGAATTCATGAATGTTTACGGTCTAGTCACATCTTGGGAGCTGACTGCGCTGGTATAGAAATCCGGCGGACTGCATTGGAATTTGTCTTCCTGTGCTGGTTTAGGCGTGGTCAAAGGACTGGTCAATCATAAGTCCCCAACTGTTGTAACATCGAAGGGTAGCCATTTGGGACTTGTTCGTGTGTTCACGTATTGTGTACTACATGACATTGTATGCTATATTATTGCAATGCACATTCTGTTTTGGCATGGCACAGTGTAATATGGCATAATAGCTTATGCGTAATATCATATGGTACATTGTTGCATAGTATAGTATGGCACAGTGCAGTACAGTATTACATGGTAAAGTACCATTTGATATGATTCACATATTATTGGTACACACGCTGATATGGAATTGGATAGTAATGGCATTGTTTGGTATAAAATTGCATTGGACACTCTGCTTTGGCATAACACAATATGGTATAGTGCAGTATGATGTACTATGGCATATGGTATGGCATGGAATATTGTAGTATGTTGGGGTATGGTGTACTAGAGCTTGTCATTATATGGTATGATTTTAAAAATTATATCACGGTTCTAAGCACATGACCGGGTTTCGAACCTGTGCTGCACCATATTGTCTTGCTTCCAAGACAACGAGGTTGACCCAGAACTAGCCTCCTGCATATTACAATGCACAGTCTGCTTTGATATGGCACAGTAAGATATTGCACAGTATAGCAGCATATAATATGATCAATATACTATGGCACTTCTGGTATGGTGTGCTATGGCACGACACAGCATGGAAATGTATTGTATGGTTTGGAATTGCATGTTATGCTGTAAAGAATTTCTCTTCCTATGTGACATTGTTCTTTATAGCCTACTGGAGACTGGTAACTGAATAAAACCAAAAAAGACAAAGTGCCTCATCACAAGTTGGGCGGTATTGTGGCAGTAAATGCACTAGCATACCGCCCAGCGCTATTAACATTACTGCAACTCGGTCTGGCACGTTTTGTGCTGGATCCCAAGTTGCGGTGGCGCTGTTAATCCCCATTTATTCTGAGTCCAAAGGACGCTATGTGGCTATAGCCCGGTGGTAACAGTGCCGAAAATTGGCTGTAAGGGGAGATTTTTACCTCCAGCAAAAAGCTGGAGATAAACCTCCCACTTTCTGCGCAAACTCAGGATTGGGCGCATCGGTAATAGCGTTACCACCAAATTTGTACTTCTCCGTCCATCCCCTGATGAGGCCCAAAGAATGATACCTTATTGCCCTCCTCTACTGCAATGGAGCTGTTTGGCTCAGTTCCCCATTACCGGCATTGATGTGCCTGCAGGACCTGTGTTTGGCTCAGTTCCCCCAGAACTTGCATTGCTGTGTATGCAGCATATGTGTTTGCCTCAGCTTTCTCAGCACCTGCAGTGATTGGTCTTCCGGGACTTGTTGATTGGTGGATCTCAACCTCAACCAGCATCTGGGGACCACGCTATCTGCAACTTGCTTACTAAATACGCTCCCTCTACACCACTGTGTTCCTCTGGTACTCTGTGTGTCACGCGCTTCGCTAAAAAGAGGGCCATTGGCAGATCTCTTTCCTCAGCTGGCTCCCTCTAATAGAACAGCATCCCCCTTCCTCTTGAGCCGTATTTCCTCAGATTCCGGAAGTTCCTCAAGACTTTCCTTTTCACCTCCTCCTCGTTCTTCCCTCCTTTGCTAACCCCACAGTTGTGAAATTGGTGACCAGGGCCCTTATGTGTCCTTCGGGGCCCTGGCCTCCCACACCCAATCGCCTTCAGACTCCCTCTGCCTGCCCAAAGCACTTGCCTTGGCACCAACTGGCCTGCGCAACAGTAGGGCCGCACTTACCTATTTTTGCAGCTGAATGCTCCATAGCACTTCCTACATTGGGCACTTACATCTGCTGCTCACTCACGAGCATGGGCACTCCAGCACTTACCGCCACTCCCTCCTCCTCTCTCTGCATTTGCACGCTCTTAATGCTCACAAGGCATAGTAGGTCGTCTTTATCCTCCAGTGTATTCATTGTTTTCATTCCCATGTTCCCTCCCTATTTCCCTGTGGGCGATTTGAAACACAATGTACTTGTTGTATAAGCGCCTAATAAAACCACAATAAATAAATAAAATAAATCAACACTGTTATTTTTTCAGGACCTGCGTTTGGCTCCGCTTTCCAAGCCCCTGCACTGATGTGTCCGCGGGCCTGTGATTGGCCCATCTCACTCTGCAACTACAGTGAGGCGTCTGCAGTATCTGAGATTAACTTGGCGCCCCCAGACACCTACATTCACGTGTATGCTGGACCTGTGATTGTACAAGCTCCCCCCAGCACCTGCAGTGGTGCGTCTGCAGGATCTGTGACTGCCCCAGCTCCACAAGCACCTGCATTGATATAACTGCAGGACCTATGTATGATTGACCCTGCTCCCTCAGCAACTTCATCTGTGTGCAGGCCCTGTGAAGGAGTCCGCTCCCCTGGCACCTGCATTCATTTGTCTGCAGTACCTGCAAAAAGATCAGCCCTCTTCCCTGTCACCGAAACATGGACTGTTGTAAATGCAAGACCCATGATTGGGCCAGGGTATGGTGGGCACAGCACCATCATCGTGGTCGACAGGACCCGCGGTTGTGTCAGCTCCCCAAATTACCCACGTTGATGTGTCTGCTGGATTTTTGAATGTCTCTGCATTCCCCAGCATCTGCATTGACCTGCCTGCTGGACCTGTGATTGGCTCCAATCCCCCCAGCATCTGCGCTGATGTGTGTGCTCGACCTGTGATTGGCTACACCTCCCCCAGCACCTCTATCGATGTGTCTGCTGGACCTGTGATAGCTTCCACCCCCACAGCACCTGAACCGATGTGTCTGCTGGACCTGTGATAGCCTCCACTCCCCCCGCCTCCACAGCACCTGAACCGATGTGTCTGCTGGAGCTGTGACAGCCTCCACTGCCCCCACCCCACAGCACCTGCACTAGTGGGTCTGCTGGACCTGTGATAGCCTCCACACCCCACATCACCTGCATTGATGGGTCTGCAGGACCGGTGATTGGCTCCACTCGCCCCAGAGTCTACATTTATTTGCCTTCTGGACCTGTGATTGGCTCCACTCCTCCCAGCACCTGCATTGATGTGTCTGCTGGACTTGTATTTGTTCTCCACTGTCTGCAGTGATGTGCTGGATCCGTCGTTATTCTATCCCCACTCCCTAACCCATAGCTCTCAACTCACCCGCTTTTGGCGGGTGTCACCCGCCAAAGCATCTACACACCAGCCCACTTATCTGTTTCACCCGCCTTGGCAAAGGTGGGAGCTACGATTCATATTTTTGCCGGGACCCGATTTCGAGATCCCGAAATCGGGTCCCGGCGCGACTCTTCCTGCGCGAATGCAGGCGTGAAAAGCAAGTGTCATGCTTTTCACGCCCCCATTTCCTCCCCCTTCCCCTCCCTGGCGCTCTCCTCCAATGAGAGGATTGTGCCTGGGAGCATTCCTCCCCACCCCCCTCCCGTAAAAGGTCAGCGACATAGAAGTAGGACTGCCATTTCATGTTTTTACAGCAGTCCTACTTTTATGTTTATGGCCTTTCTGGGTTTTCACCCGTCTTGGTATCAAAAAAGGTTGAGAGGTATGCCCTAACCTCCCATAAAGCACTACCTGCATTAATGTGACTGTCAGAGATTTCATCAACTACTACTTCTCTCACCATCCCCCGAATGCCAACACCCGCGAGAACTAGAAAATCGCTCTCCACTCAGAAACACATTACTGCACTTGAGCCAAGAACGGGCTCTAGTGTCACGTGTATGCAGGTGCAACTATTGTTGCACCTGCATACACGTGACAATACAATAGCCCTCCTTCCTTTCCTCCCTCTCGCCTGCATACGTATGCCTAAAGGGTCGTGTTGCCTGAAAAACCCATCCCAGGCGCATTCGACATCAAAACCGAGCACCTGCATTACTGTGTGGTCGGCATCAGTGATTGGCTTTGCGCGGCTTCATAGTGCCCCCCCATCCCCCCATCCCATCCCCCACAAACACACACCAACCAGAGTCGGTGCTGTTCTGCGGGAGGGGACCACACAGGGCTGCTTTGAATGTTAAGGTAATATCTGTGGTTGGCTGTCCCTGGCGTCACAATGATCCCCTACACCCTCCTCCTCCAACACCTGCACTTAAATGAATGCGAGACCCGTGATTGGCTCGCCCCGCACAGCCTCTCCTCTCAGCAAGAGCATCCCAGCGTCTGCGTGGCAGGTGATTGGCTCTCGACTCATCTCGCGCCCGCCTCTCCAGCACCTGCAGCAATGACTCGGGAGGACCTATGATTGGCTCGGCCCCCACGCACATCCGTTGTGACGTATGAACGGCTGGTGGTGGTCTTAGAAGCCCCTCCTCCTCCACCTCTGACCAATGGGCAGAAAGGTCTCTGCCAGCCGTTTAAACGACCCATTTATACGTTTTCCAAACAGACTTTGGACACTGAAATTATTTTTACTGACAACGGGTCCGTTTTGCCTGGAGTGGCACTGTGCGTCGCAATGACAGAAAACGTGGTCAGATGTTTGTAACCCGTGAAGAGGGTACCGCAAAGCCAATGAAATAATCATGACGATATCTTCTACCCGGCCACGTCATCGGAATGGGAGAGTGCATTCAGTGCCGTCGATGGAAGGCACGAAGACAGTTCAAAATAAACCCAACTTCCGTGAACACAGTGACTTTGTGAGTCAGACAGCTGCAGCTGCAGGAGGGGGCAGCAGCAGCTGTGGCACCACAAACGGCTTCTGCTCGCACAATGCTCTGTTGCCTGCCAACGGCAGAAAGTAACAGTTGCAACTTCCAAACACACAGTCACGGGGAGGACAAACTAGCACCCCCCCCTCCCCCACATCCAAACACTCAGAGGGTTTCTGCGAATGCCGCAGAGATGTCGCATCTCACTAGATGTTCTCATTCCGTGACAGGTGTTCGTTTCTTCATTCAGTGCATTCAAAAAGAACATTGTGGGCCTCATTACACGTTTGGCGGTATCCCGATGGCAAATCCGCCTTAATGCTGCCAAACGGAAGTACTGGTACCGCCACATGGAATTACCGTCGGATTACAAGTTGCTATGGCAGCATTAGTGCCCATTTATGGAGTCCCTAGGACTCCTTAGGGAATTTAGTCAGAAGGTAATTCTGGCGGATTTCCTGAATTTTGGCAGTAAGGTGGCGAAATTACCGCCAGCATTTTGCTGGAGCTTTTTGCTCATCGTTACCACGAACGTTGTAGTGTGGCTGCGTGGTAATGCTGTAGTAACGGAGTTATCCAAACATAAAAAGGTCCATTTAAATTACAGGTGGTGAGTGAATGGTGAAACACATAATTACCCCAGATTTCACCACCTCCCAGTGATTTCCACCAGCGGACGTCACTCAACCCGGATAAGGTCTAATACCGGGATTGAGGAGTTCAGGTTATCTCAAAATATATTTGTCCTGCGCCCATGGTCACCGTAGTGGTCTTATGGCGCATTGCCGTTCTGGGTAACAACTTATAAAGACCCCACCAGAGTGTGTCCAGGCCATAGTCTGCTGGCAGTGAGGAGGACAACATAGAAGCGGAGGTGGAAACATAGAGAACGCACAGAGACGGGTTAGTTACACGATGCACACGCAGTTTAACAGGGGGTGGTGCTAATAAAAAAGCTTGTGGCAGTATAGATGTGTGTCTACAGCCTGTGCTTACTTATAAAACAGCGTGAAGGCAACTACAACGAGTGTGAAGTGTAGTGTAAAATAGAGCTTTTACGAGAGCGGCAATGTCTAGGCCGAGAGCGGTCCGGAGCTAGGAAAGCGCTGCGTGGACCTGAGATCTGCTCAGCCGTAATGTGGAGGCGTTCCCCTCCATGGTTTGAGAAACCACTCCTGCAAACTTGTAAGGGCGAGTTTGGGCTACCTGACTGACAAGATCCGTCAGCACCCAGAGTAGCCATGTCAAGAAGGGTACTTTATAATCCACGTGGCCAAAGGCCGAGAAGATTTAATTAGTAGCCAGAGTCATGGGAAGTCATTATAGGAACAAAATGCACCTTGGACACACTAAATAGCCATCCACCCACATATCAAAGGCGAGGATGTCTGTGGAAATAGCCTGCAAGCAAACACGTTTACTTCCGGATGGCAGCACTGTTCACTGGACGGCAGCGCTGGTCACTGGATGGCAGCGCAGCCCACTGGGTGGCAGGTCTGTTCACTGGATGGTAGCCCAGTCCACAAGATGGCACCGCAGTCCACTGGGTGGCAGGGCTGTTCACTGGATCGCAGCGCAGTCCACAAGATGGGAGCACAGTCCACAGAATGGCACCGCAGTCAACTGGATGGCAGCACTGTTCACTGGATGGCAGCGCAGCCCACTGAGTGGCAGGGCTGTTCACTGGATGGCAGCGCTGTTCAATGGATGGCAGAGCAGTCCAGTGGACGCAGCGCTGTTCACTGCATGGTCGCGCTGTTCACTACGGTTCACCAGGTGATACCATGGCTCAAAGCAGAAGTATATAAATAGGTCGTACCTTAGAATTTTTGATTTCCGAGGGGCCTGTGGTCAAAATAAGGTGTATAACAATGGAAGAAAAAGGGGTGGCCCACAAGCTTCCTCCTGTTCCTATTAATCTTATGACTAATGATAGTCGAGTCCCAATCACCACAACCCTGCTATCACTCTAAATGGATAAACAAAAGTGGTGTCGACGCACTGCGTTTCGCCTTAAAAAATGATATAGTCCACATCCATGCAGTGGTCTTCGTTTGATGGTGAAAGAGGCCGTCGTCAGGACAGAAAAAATATTTTGGCTGATATAAATCTTCTAACCCCAAAACAACCATGATCTACAATTAAAAAGAGAGAGCAACCGTATTAAAAGAAGTGGTCAGTATGCTCTAAGTGACTAGAGACAGTGGGACGTGAAATTGGGACATAAGTCACTAACCTGATTAGATGAACCCAAATAGGACAGAACTTCAATGAGGAGTGCATCAGAAATAGCACATTATGGAAACATAATTTCCTGTGGGAGAGCGAAACCTTATTAACTCCAACAATTAAGATATTTGGTGTGTGTGTGTACTTTACACTTAAGCAGAGAAATTGCTATAAATTTATCATATGGGTCCGAGGCCCGTCCCTTACCTTGGCAACAAGGAAAACGACACGCCACTGTAGACACGGATGGCGTCCAGACAAGGGTTCTCATCCACCCGTGCGGGCAAAATGACTTCAAAGGCACTGCTACTGCAAATACAGTCCACAATTGTTGATGCGCGAAAAAAGCAATTCAAAGAAGTGCCAGGCATCCTGGGTAAGACTGCCTACAACACATATACCTGTATGGATAAGGTGACTCAACAAGTTAGATCGGCCATGTGTGGTGAGGGGAACTCAGCAGCAGTACTCCACATCCCATATGCGTCATAATTCAGTGATGCACCAGGTGATACAGACCGCACCCGTACGTAGGCAGACACGACTATAAATGGCACGAAGGTTCTGATGGAATATAACAATAATGTGCTCACACTGTGACCCATGTCCTGGCTTTGTGGTTAGTGGAACAGCTGTTCATGGGTTACAGGTAGTGATCCTAAAGGAAAGCCGTTACTCCGGATGTTACTATGGTAACGAGGCTGATAACGGTGCATGCCATATTCGCGGCGAAAGAAGAGAGAGAAGTCAAAATCATACCTTAATCCAAACAGACGGCAAAACTCTCCTGATGTTGCTTTAAAAACCGACGGTCATGTCTCAAACAGTCATACTGCCGCGGACGCCGGCTATGGTGCATTATAGATACCACGCGTCCGGATCCATGACTATAGAAAGGGGACTGAGTACCAAGTCGAACGAACGGAAAAAGAAAGAGGGCTATTTACTAATGTTCTACACTGTCTCCGGACCACGTGTCACAGTGTTGATGACTAGCTAGAATTACTGAAATTAAAGAAATTAAATGACCCCATCTCATTCTGATATTTAACCCTCTGCAGCAAGAGGTGAATCAGTTTATTCACGATTTGAGCAATGTCAAATAAACACATGTATATTATGTACATATAAATTATATACATTTACTCTCTCGTTAGTGTTTACCAGTAAACAATGTGAATATACAGGAGGGAGATAAGCAAGAAACTTCATCTGACCAATCACAGTACAAAATGTGACAATACATAAGATCACATATCTGTTATTCATGTTGAACATTTTTTACACTCATCATATGCTCAAACATGGCAGAGCTTTAAATTGCTTCTATGGATCCAGCTTCACACTAAATGAACATTCATTGTTAACAACAAAATCACATTTTGTCAAACCTAAAAGAATGCAGTGCTGGGGAATACACTGAAAATTGCTAGCATAACCTTATGGGTGATGCTGAACCAGAGATATGTTCTACACCACATTGGTGTGATGACTTCTCCTTGCATCTGTTCGCTTATTTACAGAGTGGACCAAACCATTTTCCATCACACAAAGTACATGTAATGCGCCCGACTACGGGCTAACATCAACACACACAAAATATTAGCTGAATATAGTCTTGGTCCATTTCGAAATGAAATAGTGTTCAAGTAGAGAGCGGGCAAATAGACAAATGGTGTTTCAAAAGAAAAGACTCCATTCGATACTGTTATTTAGACCCTTCTTAACACAGTCTACTTTTTTGATCCATTTTTGTTCAGGTCGCCTGAGGGCTAGGTCTCTATCGCCCCCACGTGTTTTTTTGCCTGTACTGTTTGAATCACAAACCATCTGATGTCCAGGTGTGTATGTTTTTTCATTTGAAAGTGTTCCACAAGTGGCTTGTCAGCAACCATGCTTTTTACGCAAGAACGGTGTTCACATATGCGCTGTTGTACCACTCATTTCGTCTTCCCTATGTACACCAAATCGCAAGGGCATTTTATACCGTGGATTGCCCAGGTGGTTTTACAGTTAGTGAATTCGGTGAAGACTCGTTCCACTTTGTTTAAGAGCACACTCTTCATATTGGTGGTAAGTGAGCACACAGAGCATAGACCACACTTGAAGTGTCCGATGACGGGAGGAACTGCCCAAAGTGTTTATTGCTTAGCATTCTTTGTGCCGTTCTCCTCAAAAATGTGGACCCAGCATTTGTCTAAGCTTGCTAGTTTGTTTAAACGGAAACCTTGGTTTGTGTGGCTGAAAGTCGGAAGTACAAATTAACGACCATTGTTTCAAGAGTGTCTTCTTTAGTGCATTGCTAATCGGGCTGTAGGTTTTGACGCAGGTCATCTTATCTTGCTTCAGTTTCACTTGTTTTGTCAGAGTAATCTCTCTTGGGGGATTCCGGGTTCTTTTTTTGCATTCTTTATAGACTTCCGGGGGTATTCCCGCTGCAGGAGTCGTTTTGACAAATCTTCAGCTTGTTTTTCAAATTTTTCCACAGTGGAACAGTTTCTTCTTATATGCAAAAACTGACCAAAAGGCAGGTTATTTTTTAGATTGCTGGGGTGGTAGCTGCCAAAATGTAATAATGTGTTCTTGTCAGTCGGTTTGCGATATAGTGTAGTTTCCAGCTGGCCTTGCGTGTTTTTCAGGATAATTTGTTCACTTATAGTGAAGGGGAGGGTGATAATCAATCAGCACCCGAAGGGGACGGTGCAGGGTACCGAAAGACAATAAACAGTGAAGGAACACAGAGACATGAGATAACTCTCCGAAAATACAACTACACAACTGTTAAGTGTGACTATTCTAAATATCTTTAGTCCAGTTAATTTTGGGCAATAAGAACATTTGTGATTCCATTTTGTGTTTTTTGTGGTACATTGTGGCAAGACACCGCTCCAAATTTGAGGTTCACATACTTATCGGACCTTGTGTAGAACAATAGATAGAAGATTATGAAAAATGTGATGGCATAGCAACATAGGCCAAACATTTATTAACCCATCTTGAATGTTAATATGTATGATGGTGATTTGAATTTGTTAGAATGTTTGTATGATTTAGGATGTATAGGCAACCAGAGTCTTTACCTATATGTTTACACGATAAACATGTGTTTTTGATTAAGAAACAAGGTAGTGTCTTTTACATAGTGGTCAGTTATAGAGTGGCATTTATGAGTCACTCTTTAGGGTTGTGGTGATTGGGACTCGACTATCATTAGTCATAAGAGTACTAGGAACAGGAGGAAGCTTGAGATCCACCCCTTTTTCTTTCAAAGCAGAAATAGACATGATATGGCATTTATAACGTGCCTGTACACAAGTGCTTCTAGGCGCCGAATGGACACCGTGCAGGATCTGCTAGGCTGCTGTGCCGGAAACGGGTTGTACCTTAAACGTTTGAGGCTTTCTGTTCTTGGAAATCCATTGTTCACGGACATTACATAATTCCTGGAATTGGGTGCAACCACTGACCCTTGGAATAATGAGAAATGATTATGTACATGTAATATAAAAAATACCTGAATGTATAGTATGGTCCTATAATAAGGCTACGCTGAAGTATTCCAAAATATTAGCTACTTTCGGTGTGGTTCCAATGAAAGTAATCACACTGAGTGCTAATTAACATGTTGACCGTTAATGTAGCACTGTGCACACGTAGAATTGCTTCGTGTGTCTATTTACTGTGCTATTACCATTTGCAAACGTAATCGTACTTATTTTATTGACCTACAAAGCATGAAAGGAGGAAGACGGTCTACTGGGATACGAAGCTCTGACTTGCTGGCTGCACAACCCACTGAGCTTTCGGAGCGGTCGCGTGTCAATATAAAGGAAAACATCCTGTGAAGTCAGAGATTACCACTCGGGACAAAGTGCTAGGGCACACATAGAAATGGTGCATCACTGCCCTCTGGTGGACACTTCTAGCATGACTCTAATAGTAATGAGAGTGCCTGTTATATTCACTTTAGCCAACGGTGGTACATTTGGTTAGATAATCTGTGAACAGCATTTGCAGGCTTTGCTGTTTATTATTTTGTTGAATTTTCAAGTTGAATACATACCTTCTGTTGTAAAAGAAAATTCCTCACTGTCCACTAACCATCCCAGGGAACAGTGGGAGTGAACTGCTATGGACCAAGGCCTGCCTCTCTGTTGGCTGTGGCAATGAAACCAGGATCCTGAATTGAGGTGAAGGACCTCCTGTAGGTGCTGCACAACTTCCTGGAGAGGAAGTGCAGAAATGAGAGACTACCCTTGTTTTGGAGACTCAGAATTGGGCCCGCCAGCAACCCAGAAGTCAAGGAACAGTTCTGGGGCCTATTCACACATCATATCTTCTGAACTATACCAAGGCAGACATTGCCAGCCTGTCCCAAGATTCTTCAAGCCAAATGTTGTTGCTGCTTGTGAACCTTGATCCCTATCACCCAGCTGACAAACCCAACATTGCATAGCCACCACAGTAGTGCCATGAAGCCTGGCTGAATGCTGTCACGCTCTAAATACAATAATTAAAGGTACTGTGAAGAACCGTGTTGAGCTTGATTTATTTTTTATTTATTTGGGCACCCAGGCGCTGTCACAGAATTTGTGTTGTTTTGTTGTTGTCTTAGTTGCATATTTATAATGCTTAAATACCCAGAGTTTTTTAAGAGCGACCCGGGATCGAACCTGTGTGCTTGTGTCCTCTTGCTTCCAAGGCGAGTATGTTGCCACCGAGCTATCCTTACCTTTCACTCAACTATGTGGCTATGAAACTGTTACATGTTTCATTAATATACACGGAATTGATGAACATGGCACATTTATGAAATAATACTTTGCAGTTTATTCTGTCTCTTTCATTTGTTGCTCTTTTGATGAGGCGGGTAGAGGATGGCAGCACTATGGTACTCCTTCGTGTAGTAAATTAGGGGAGGAAAAAGAAGGGCAAGGTGGTAATGCCTTGATTAGGGGTGTTCTTCCCCACTACTCCAAGTCCTACTCTTCTTCATCACATTACTCGCAACCCTGCGCTCTCACTGCACATGGCTTAATCCACCATGCCGAGACTTGGGTATGGTCATGGGGACCCATGGTTTGAAGGAGCCTATTGTAGCGGAGGCATTCTTTTTCCTGAAAGAAACCCAATATGCGGCCATCTTTCACATTGTACGTAATGTCACGAGAAAGAGTAGGGTTTGGAGCAATGGGCCTTACCACATACCAGAAAGGCATGTGTGTGATGAAATGGCTACTGTTCTGCAGGAGTACGGGTAATGAGTAGTGGCTAAACCGCCTAGTCAGCCTCACACTACCACTAGACGCCAGTGATCGCAATCATAAAGGTGAAACAAGCAGGGCCTGAAAGGTATACCTCTTTCGCCAATTTCGGTTGGTCCAGCCGAGGTCAGGCTACATCTTCGGCAGGGGTGTGAGGAGATAGCAGCAGCAACCCAAACAACCCAAGTACACCAGTCCCAAAATAAAGGAATGTCCCATCAAGGTTCTATAAAATATGGGAACTTTAATAAAAACAATTCCAACCTGCGGGAGGATGTGATGACAACCAAAAACAGGATTATATGTTAACGAGTTTAGGGCAACTTCTGTCAAAGGTTCAAATGGAACGCGTTGTAACACCTTCAAAACTAAGGGGAAATCCCAGTGAGGGAGCCTTGCTGACGGAAATCTGTCGAATTGTTTTGCTGCCTTGGCGCTGTCTCCCCACAGGGCACGGAAGACTTGGATTGCCAGCCCTTGTACACTTAATACTTTCAACCCTTAGAGGCTGTGACACATAGGCTGTTTATTTTATCCCCGGTGGGGCATCACCATAACCCTGCCTTTTCCTATAATGGCCCCCATACCCGTCGGGGGGGCTTCCCCCAGGATTGCGCAGACTAGATGTGCACTGGCATTGTCATACGCTTGGTGTACTGGGATTGTAGGACTTCACATGCCCTGGGGTTTGCAAACTGAGGGGGTACTGGTATTGCATTACAGCACACTTGCAGGTTTACTAATATTCCATACACTAGTTTCAAAAAGTGGGAATATGACGGAACGGTGCAAACTTGTAAAGTGATGGAGTGGGCCCAACTGGTAATGTCATACTTGCATTTTCTAAATGGGAATACGTTTGTATTACCAAAAGGATCAACACTGGGGTTGGTTCTAACTGGAAATCTACTTTCCAAGAAAATATGCGAGATCCCATAGCTCGAAGCGCAAAGGAGGCATTTCATACTAATAAGGTCAATATTTTTCTCAGGATCAATTGCACATCATTATTTCTGAACATATGTAGGCTACTATTAATATTTCGTTATCATTTAAACCTAAAGTGGCCCTCGCAGAAGGGAAAGGGCCTATTTAATAATACACACATGATAGACTTAGAAAACTCTAAAAATGATAAATCTCAGTTGACATAAAAACATTCAAATTAAATCACATTGAAGACATGCTCAAAAAATTGTATTCACAATTTGATGATAAATATATCAAATGATTAAATACAAAAATGGACTCCTGCATTCATAATAATCCTGGCACAATGTGATTCACATGGCCACAGACAACTAAGGAGTTAAGACTTAAAAATACGAACACTAAAGGGAAGTTAACTCCTTTCAACAACACGCCTTAAAGATTCCCAGCAACGTCATCATTAAGGCAATTGCATTTTGGCCATCTTATTACCCCATGTGCAAATTTAACAAAGGATTTCAAAAACGTTGGCCATCTGCGTTGCCCCTGAGCTAACCTGCCTCTCTGAATGATAGAGGAAAATTACCAATGAGGCACTGCCAGACTGGTCTACAGGCCACTCTGGAAATGTCCCAATGGGCCTATTTGGCTTGTTTCCACATTGTAAGGGTCCACTTTGAAAAACAAATGTCTAGCGCTACTTTTGGTTCCCAGTCCATCCCTCCAACCAGGTGGCAGTAGTGACACTAGAGCATCAGCCAGCACAAGGAATACAGGCACTGGGGCACTCACAGAGTAATCCCAGTACTCTTCTAGCTACACCCAGAATGCCCACACATGATTGCTACCCACCAGAGACGGAATCCGGTGCAGAGCAGGTCCAAGACTTC
Source organism: Ambystoma mexicanum (assembly GCF_040938575.1). NCBI lineage: Eukaryota > Metazoa > Chordata > Amphibia > Caudata > Ambystomatidae > Ambystoma > Ambystoma mexicanum. The sequence continues at coordinate 994,333,137 of NC_090926.1, read as the reverse complement.
CATTGATCTTGGCTTGGTTATCGTGTTGCAAGCTCGGTAAATTCACAGCATGTATGCTGTGTGTGAACAGTTTGCATCTAACCCACAGGTTCACGCTTTCCTTTTCTAAGACAGAAAATATACTGCTATTTTGCACACTGGGGCAGAACTGAAATTCCAACACATTGTGATAGGAGCTTCCTGGCATTGTGTGATTGTAAACTGAAAGTATACTGGCATTGTGTGAAACGTTTATTTTTTAGCTTTAACACACTATATACAAACATATAGAGGGACTGACAAACTGGAAGAAAACAGGGTTTTTAGAACCTGTTTTATGCTGAAAATGCCGAACAGGTTATATACAGGGGATTGCCAAGACTGGACATGTACTGGGTTTGGAAACTGACAGTGTACTGGGGGTATGATGGGAGTGAGCAAACTGGGAATATAATTGTACTGCACATATTGAAGTGTACTGTGGTAATGAACTGTACATATAATGTTACTGCGCAAACTTGAAATCTGCTGAGATAACATGTCAGGGCTTGTGCATTGTGCATTGGATTGTGCAAACAGTGAATGTGAAACTAGGAGCCAAGTGGGACTCTGAAAACTGGGAGCATACTGCGATTGCCAAAAGGGATTTTGAAAAGTCAAATTGAGTGTATTGTGTGATTGACAGAGTTGGGAGATATGCCTATTGTAAAAATGTGTACTATAACGTGCCAATATGGTGGAGCCAATCTGCTCCGAACTTTGCTGATCTTTCCGTGGCATCTTTTGAAAATAATCTTTCGCACCAAGTTAATTGTATTGAGTACATTGGACTCTGGCTCCGCTTCACAGTTTTTGCCTTCTTAATGTGGAAAGGCTGTGAGCAGACACCGTATCACTTTTTCATATCCCTTGAGGACCTTCACCCATTATTAAATTCACTTTTCAAGGGGGACTTCACAAATGACATTTTTACATGTCATATTTACATTTGTTATATTTAATGACTCAACATACATTTTAAAAATGTAAAAGGAATCTATTTTTTGCATGCTCATTCCCAACACCCTAAATCTACTATTTTATGATTACATTATTCACACACTTTAAGAGCCGGAAAGTATCCAACCATTTTTGAACACATTGAATTGTGAATCTTCCAAAACCACCATGTGACAGAACGGCCATAAATGTACTATTCCATAAAATGATGCTAGTAATTTTACCTCTTAATGGGGGCTTTGCTGGTCTAACCTCCTTTCTTAAAGTGCTCCCTGCTAAAAGCATAGTGCAACCGTGTTCCTCAGCTGGGACTGTTTGCTGACTTCCTCAGCTCCCCTTGCTGTGGTGGCAGAGCAGATTCAAGGGTCACATGTACATTCCTGAGTACAGCCTGCTGTTGCCAAATCCCAAGCAGGTGGGGGGGGGGGGGGGAGTAGGGTGGCTGTTGTAGTCAAAGAATCCCCTTTCCACAAAAGAATAACTGTGTCTCAAAAGGGTCTGGTGGCAGGATAAACCATCAAGATAATTCCTGCCTGGTTTGCCAGGGTGAGTATAGCAAAACAAAAGTGATGGCTGTAAGGTTTCGATTTAATTCTAACCTCTGGCATTGCTCTGGGCAACCCCCCAGACCATCGTTCTTTGCCCGCCAAGCCATTGCAAAAGATGGACTAATGCAAATCAAGTTTGGTCCCACCACAAATGGGGCCGTCCAGCCTAAACTGCCTGGTCACATCCCCTCTGCACAAGACCACAAGCATCTCCAGACATGTTCCAGCCTGGTTTGGCAGGGTGGCTCTTGAGGTCACACAGTTATACAGCCACACATTTGGTGTCATCTAGTTGTCATCCTGGTCCAGAGCCTCATCCATGGCAGGGTTATGTGGAAAAAGCTTGTCATGCCTGAATCCCAGGTCTCACACAGGCATTACCCTCCCCGGACGGAGGCCAGGAAGGTTCCATCTTTTGATGATTCTTTCAATAGTTGTAATATCTTTCCCAGTACCGGAAATCCCCATGGGCTGAGGCCCCACTTCAAAGACATGCCTGAAAGGATACAATAGGTAATCACACCAGGGTGCAGATAGCCAAAAACTCATGTTAAGCAGAAGAGGGAGGTAGTCGCACTAGGGTTCAGATGGCCAGAAACTCATGTTAAGCAGACAGAGGGAGGGGCAGAGTTAGAGTAGCCTGGGCCAGGGTTCAGTCCACTGAGGGGTTCCACCATCTTGGTTCTTGCTGGAGCATCTCAAACCTCCCGCTCCCTCCCTATTTCCTGCTGAACGAGCACGCTGGGTATAATGCCAGAAGGCAACCTTCACTTTTTACTGCAGCCTGGATTGGACCTCTGACTGCAGGCTTGCTATGTGCTAATCTGCTGTGGTATTTTGCCTTTATAAGAAAACCTTTGCTTAGTGTATTCATCTTTGGACTTCAAGAGAAGAAACTCTGTTGGGAATTTAGCCATTTCCAAAGTCCTCAGCCATAGAGGTGGAGAACGAAGGCTCCAAGGCGGAGGCAAGCTCTGCTCCCTTCTTCTCCCAATGCCACATCTGGGGTGACCAGCTGTCTGGACCAGGCCTGCAGCAGTGAGTCACTGTTACCCACGAACCTAGTCCCTGGAGGTGTCTGAGTCTTACAAGTGGGCTCTACAACTCTCCTGGCTGGGAGGTGCAGAAAAAAGGCCTCACCTGGCCTGTGGGGATCCACGATTGGATCTCACCAGCACCAATAAGTCAAGGAACAGCTGCAGGACCTCTGTTCTCACGTTGTTCCATTTTCAAGTTGGCTCGACCCCTTTGAGACGCCTTTCGAGATGCTGCGAGCAACATGACCTGCTTTTCACACTTGCCCCTTTCTGATATGCTATTGAGCCATTGCACCACTGACTTAACCCATCGCCTACCTGCGCTCCAGCACCTTCAAGTCGGTTGCTGCTGAAATACTGCAACTCGCCACTGGACTATACCGACTCGATCCATCGCTTAACAGCGCTTTGCCCGATGGAGCCGATTATCACTGCAGAGACCGCACCACACTGTTGGACCTCTTTGGGCTGGCTCAACCTGTCTCGACACCTGTCATTAACTGGGAACTACTGATTCGAAATGCCTCAAAGCTGACATGGCCCAATAAAAGCACCAATAACCTGGGCTTGTTGCTGTCGAGCTATAAAGACAAGATTTAAAGGTACTGTGAGTGGTTCTGTCCACTCACCCCATCCTCGAGGGTCCTAGTGATTGCCAAGTCCCCACTTTGTAGCTTTTTGAGAAGATATTTTCTTTTTAATGATACTGTTGTTGAACTTTGCCTAACCTGTGCCACTGTCTTACCCCAAGTGACCCCTTTGCTCTTCAAGTCTGCATTCTCTCTGTTTCCTTTACAGAGGTAGGTGTTTAGTGTTTTAATGAGTTAAATGCATTTTGACTGTGATTAAAGCTTCCTATTCTATTTTTATAGAACTTTGGACTTCTTTCAAATACTTTTTCTAATGCTGTATGGGTGGATACTGTTGCCAGGTCACATTCCTTTTTGTGGAGTATAGCCTGTCCTCGGCCCACATTGCCAAAAGAGGCAATGGAGGTATAGCGTTCAGGTAGAGCCTTGTTCACAGTGGGCGGGAGCGGTGCTCCTCTTCTTTTATTTTTTAAGTTTTACTTTTCCTATACTTTTTATTTTAAAAAGAAACCGTTCCAGAATGGTTTAGTTTTAAAATAAAAGTGTAGGAGGAAGTTAAAACTTGCAATTACAGTCCTTTGAACAGCAGGTGTGTTTGGGGGTTTGGATTGCGCGCGGGAACGACCGTGGCCAATCGGGTTTGTGGAGCGTGGGGCATGCCAGCAGGGAACATAGATAGTTCCATTATTTCTTTGTGTACACTTCGACCACTGCTTGTTAAACTTTAAGATTGAGATCACTGTTGGTTTAGTGGTAGGGTGGGGCTGAGTAGGAGCTCCTGTGGAGCAGCAGTCATTTTGTCACTGTCAGGGAGAATTCTCTGTTTAGGCTGAATTCCCTAACCTAGTGAGTCCCCCAGCAGCTTTGCTGGATTTCTGGAGTTTGTTTTTTTCCATCCTGCCAAGAGTGAGACCCTTTTCTCCCACTCTTGGACATGAATGTGGTTAATTCCTTTGAATGTCAATGTGTTCTATGGGCTATGGGGTCTTTTACTCCATAGGGTCTCATATGTTTTGCTATGTGTGTTACACCACACCCTCCGTGCCGTAACACCGGGGCATCCTAGAGGACCCCCACCATAGACTCCATACCCTGGGACTAACTACTGTCTCCCAGGGCATGTAAAGTCACCATTGGCTTTACTAGACCTAAATTTACTAACAGAACTAGTACAAACCACCCTATTGTGGACGTACTGGTAGGGGTAATTCGATTACCCCTCGGTCTGTTATTCGAGGGGGCACTGTCCCGTCCCCCCTCGTCGAGTTTTGGCTGGTGGCAGTGGAAACTACTTTTTATATTCGACCCCGAATATAACTCTATGGGATTCTTCCCATTGTTGGAGGTTAATACTTTTTCTCGTTAGTCTCTAACATACCACCGGTTTATTTTTCTTAAACAAATCTATCGGTTGGTATTTTCTGCCAGAACTTGGTTTTTAAAATGACGTCTGTGTTCGTCTCTGTAACTCCTAAACCAAAGGTTGAGCCCTTTGTTCCACTTTTGGCGGGCTTCTGCACAGAGGCCCTCCAAAGTGGTGCCATTCTGTCTGGGTACCACAGGGGGTGTGGGAGGGTGTTTAGGCACCCTGGACTGAGTTGCCTTGCCAACTCAAGTCGCACTCTGGTGTGATTGGCCCAAGGGGTGAGCCACCCCGCTCACCACTTAGCGTGTGAGCGGGGTTAGCTAGGCTGAATGAATGGGGGTTTTCTGCATAAAAGCAGGGCTTTTGGGACTGGATCTTCAGAAGTCGCCACAGGACCTAAGAATCCGACGAGGGTAAAGCTGAGCCGACCTGCAACGACGGCACCTCCGGTGGAGCCCTGCTGAACCGACTCACCACTTCCCGACGACAGAGGAGATCTCCCCGCCAGAGAGTCTTCTTCCCCTGACTGGTGGGCACAACCAGTCCCCTTTGGTTTTTCTTCGCTTCCAGGGCGTAGTGGTCGAATTGCCCGTGCTGAGCACCCCGGCAACCGGATAGCCACTAGCCCATACCACGACCAAAAGGTGGTGCCTTGTGACGGAGCACTCCGCGGCTGGTCTCTTCCCTGGTGGTGCAACAATCTTCAACTTTCCTTCGACGACGAGATCATCTCTTCTCTTGGCAAAGCCCCGACTTGCATCCACCACCAGGAACAACTGCCCCCGCCGGAGCTGTCACTCCACATACAAGGCACCGTATCCACCTGGCTTCCCTTGTGATGGTTAGCGTGAGGTGTCTTAATTCTTGCCTCTCCATTGGGTCGCCTCCAAGCTTTCTTAACTTTCTGTTCTGAACTGGTCCAATCTTTCGATAACAATTTGCGACAAAGACTCGAAGTGCATTTCCACTGTGATACTTTTTGGGACATATCGCCTTGCCTCTCTCTGAGTGGGCCAGGCCTCTGAACTTTGCGATCTACAGTAGACCCTGCCTTACTTGCCTTGCATTTGTTCGTAAAAGTGTTGGTACCGAGTTGATTTCATACCCTGCCTTTTCTCTCCCATCCTAACGAATACTAGAGTGCCATCTAGGTTAAAGCATTCACCTCTGTCTGCAAATAAGTGGTGCCGTTGAACCTAGACTTGTCGAACTATTGTAAGGGAGATTGATTTACTTATAGTAATTGTAATTGAAGTTGTTTGCCGTATTAGTGCCAGAGTGTTTTTCATTGATGTGTTGTTATAAATAAATACCTATATATCTTTACACCCAAGCTCTGTTCCGTGTTTGCTTGTTCTACTGTGTAAATTGCCCTATTTTGTATACTCCACATACTGCCTAACTTTTCTTGAGAGTGGTCTGACTGCTCAGCCACAGCTACCAGGTAAATCTGTGTGGTACAGACAGCTACCAAGTGGGTTTACTGCCAACACCTGTAAGCCTAAATCTTTTGCAGTGGTCCCAGAGGGAACTGCACAGGTTTTCCGCTTAACACTGGTGTACAGCGGTGGGATTTGTATCGAGTATACAGTTTAGAGTGCTTTTCAACACTTTAGGATAACTAACCACAAAGCTTAGCACTAAAAAGCAACTTTCAAAAAACATGTCTACTATGGAAGTTTACAGTCAAGAGTCCTTGTCAGGCGAAAATACCGAGAGTCTGAGAGCTCTCTGTAGACAAGAGAATCTTTCTGTAAGAGGCATGAAAGTAGAACTGATAGCGAGATTGCTGGAAAACCAAAGTCTGGGTACCGGTTCAGAGGAACCAACTTCTCCAGCGAATGTAGAAAACAGTGATGGTATTGATCTGAATCAAAGTCTTGATAATGAGTCAGAAGAGGAAAGTGAACCTAATGAGGTTAGCCACGCTGAGCCTCTGTCTGCCTTACCTACTGTACCTACGGGGCCCATACCAGGTCCCACATGTAACCCTGCTTATTTTGAACTTGAAAAAATGAAGCTCGAATTAGAATACAAACGGTTTTTGCCTCAATCTGAAAGAAACCAAGAGCTAGAGTTCAGACGGATGAATGCCCAGGCTGAGCAGAAGCAAGCTGAGTTAAGGCTCAGAGAAATAGAACTTAATCACGAGTTAGAGATGAAAAAGTTGTGTGTGAAAATTCTTCTCTCTCCTCTGGTTCCTCTAGAAGCTTCAGTCCCAAAAGACCCAGGATGCCGAAGGAATTAGTGGGTATGTATGAACCGAGAATGGATGTTTTGGATTGGATAAAACTGTTTGAGTACAATCATGGGCTCCAGGACATCGCCGGGAATGAGTTACTTCCCTGGTTGTTCTCTAGGCTCCCCCCTGTTGCGACTGATGTGGTAATGGAGTTGGGGGAGGCGGATAAGAAGGATTACGAAAGTGTGAAACTGGCTTTGCTAGCTAGATTCGGGAAGACCCCTTCCCAGTATCTTAAGAGGTTTAGAACCCTCAAAAAGCATGATGGTACCCCTTGGGCTACCTGGGTGAGTGAAGGATTGAAACACTTAGAGGGATGGATTAAGGGTTACAAAGTGAACACTTATGAGGGTATGAAGAATCTTTTTATGTTGGAGTCTATTTATGATGCCTGTTCTCCTGAGCTCAGGCAGCACTTGGCTGATTCGAAGGAATTGGATTCCAGGGAGCTAGCTAAGGCTGCTGACTTGTGGGTTGCCAACCGGGCTACTCATAAGGATTCTGGGGCAACTCAGAAAAAGGATGAGGGAAAACAGCCTAAAAAAGACTCAAAAGAGAATTCTAATAACTCAAATTCCAAAGAGGGCCCCAAACAAAACCAGAAGGGTAAGCCACAAGGAAAACCGCAGCAGAATAGTGTGCCTTCTGGTGCCAAACCGGAAGGAGGCCAGAACAAGCCACCATTCCAGAAAGCATTTGGTAAATGCTTTGTTTGTGGCTCGACTGACCACGTGAAAGGAGATCCCAGATGTAAGGGTAAACCTTCAGGGGTCCAGCTTCGCTCCAGAGGAGGAAGTCCAAATGGCAAGTGGAAACTTTCTACTGCTGGCTGATGAACCCATTGGAGTCTCAGCCAGTGTTTCTTTAGAATCTCTGGGGTTGTGGGAACAACAGAATTTAGATGTCTATAATTCTATCCCCGATAATACTAAAGAGTATTATAAGGACAGTGTCCAGGTGAATGGTCAGGAGACTCCTGCCATTAGGGACACTGGGGCCAGCATAACTGTGGTGGATAAATCATTTGTTCAGGCTGAGGATGTTGCTAAGGCACCCAAACGCCTCACCAAGTTAGCTGGAGGGCCTGTGCAGATGCTTCCCCAATTACCAGTTCTCATCCAGTGTAACGACATGACTGTGAAGATACCTGTCAGCATACAGAGTGAGGTACCAGGACACGTTCTGTTGGGTAACGATTTAAAAACTCTCGGAGTTGTGTCGCATACCCCCAGACCTCTTAGTAAATGGTTACAGGAGCTAACCAGACCTGCAAGGGAGAGAACCATGCGAGGTGCTCTCCAGGAGATGATGAAGAAAGAAATCACTCCTGCTCCACTGGAATTGTCGGCCGCTGTCTCCAAGAAATCGGAAGCGAAAGGGAAACCTAAGACTTCTATACCGAAACCAGCAGCCAGCATTTCAGTGTAGCCAACAAGGACTTCCCCGCGGTTGTCCAAAGTTACACCCGTAACTCCCCCTCCAGCTGCGGCTGAGAGGGAGGTACAACCCTGTGTGGTAGAATTAGACTCTGAAGAAGAGCTAATGGAAGGCCAGGAACTCATTGGAGATCTGGATCCTGTTGACCATCCTGAGCTGCAGTCGTTACTGGCAGAAGGTGGACTCAACAGGGCAGACTTCAGTAAGGGACAGAGGGAATGTCCAACTCTGGAAGGTCTTCGCCACCAGGCAGAAGCTCAGGCTGAAGGGCAAGAGCCTGGGAAATACAGGTTGCACTGGGAAGATGGCCTCTTCTACAGTGAACCAACCAAGTCTGCACCTGGAGACTACAAACAACTTGTAGTACCCCAAGAGAACAGACCACAGTTCTTGCAGTTAGGCCAGGAGATTCCTTTGGCTGGTCACTTGAGTTTGAAGAAGACTAAAGGCTATCTCTCTACTTTTATTGGCCAAAGATGGGGGCTGAAGTAGAAAAACACTGCAGGAGCTGCCACACCTGCCAGACCTCTGGTTAGGTTGGCGCCAAGAATGTGGCACCTTTAGTGCCTCTCCCAGTTGTGGGAGTCCCATTTGAGAGAGTAGGGATTGACATTGTAGGTCCCCGTGATCCTCCAACCTCCTGAGGGAACAGGTTTATACTTGTAGTAGACCATGCTACTAGGTATCCTGAGGCAATTCCTATGAGGACTGTTACAGCTCCGGCTGTGGCTAAGGCCCTCCTTGGTATTTTTACCAGGGTTGGGTTTCCTAAGGAAGTAATCTCTGACAGGGGGTCAAACTTTATGTCCCACTACATGAAAATTGACAAAGGGGGTCCTGGGAGTCTCTCTGCCAGACATTAGTCCTGGTTACGAGAGACTTACCCAGAGTCTTTAGCTCACTATCTTTCACAGAGAAGAAATATCCCAAACATATCAGTCTTTGTCCTGCCCTGGGGCAGTCCAGCACCGAAATGCTAGGCAATTCTCCTCTGAACAAGAGTACCAACAGCATCCCCAGACACGTGTTTCGGTCTGGTTGGACCTCATCAGTAGGGAGGAGCTGTGCCTCTCTAAGAATAGTGAGCAAGGGGTCCACGTCTGGATTCCCCTAGTAACTTAGGGTGAGACCCAAAGTTACTTGAATATGCAAATTGACAAAGGGGGTCCTGGGAGTCTCTCTGCCAGACATTAGTCCTGGTTACGAGAGACTTACCCAGAGTCTTTAGCTCACTATCTTTCACAGAGAAGAAATATCCCAAACATATCAGTCTTTGTCCTGCCCGGGGGCAGTCCAGCACCGAAATGCTAGGCAATTCTCCTCTGAACAAGAGTACCAACAGCATCCCCAGACACGTGTTTCGGTCTGGTTGGACCTCATCAGGACCCCCCTTCTTAATTTGCATATTTAAGTAACTTTGGGTCTCACCCTAAGTTACTAGGGGAATCCAGACGTGGACCCCTTGTCACTATTCTTAGAGAGGCACAGATCCACCCTACTGATGAGGTCCAACCAGACCGAAACACGTGTCTGGGGTTTCTGTTGGTACTCTTGTTCAGAGGAGAATTGCCTAGCATTTCGGTGCTGGACTGCCCCCGGGCAGGACAAAGACTGATATGTTTGGGATATTTCTTCTCTGTGAAAGATAGTGAGCTAAAGACTCTGGGTAAGTCTCTCGTAACCAGGACTAATGTCTGGCAGAGGGACTCCCAGGACCCCCCTTGTTAATTTGCATATTTAAGTAACTTTGGGTCTCACCCTAAATTACTAGGGGAATCCAGACGTGGACCCCTTGCTCACTATTCTTAGAGAGGCACAGATCCACCCTACTGATGAGGTCCAACCAGACCAAAACACGTGTCTGGGGTTTCTGTTGGTACTCTTGTTCAGAGGAGAATTGCCTAGCATTTTGGTGCTGGAGTGCCCCCGGGCAGGACAAAGACTGATATGTTTGGGATATTTCTTCTCTGTGAAAGATAGTGAGCTAAAGACTCTGGGTAAGTCTCTCGTAACCAGGACTAATGTCTGGCAGAGGGACTCCCAGGACCCCCCTTGTTAATTTCCACTACATGAAAGTCATGTGGAAAACCTGTGGAGTTACTTACAAGTACTCAACAGCCTACCACCCCCAAACCAATGGGCTGGTAGAACGGTTCAACCGAACCATGAAGAGCATGATAGGTGCTTTAGAAGAACCCCTTAAACGAAAGTGGTACCTTCTACTGCCATGCCTTCTCTTTGCTTATAGAGAAGTCCCTCAGGAGGGAGTAGGTTATTCTCCCTTTGAGCTCCTCTATGGTCATCCCGTCAGAGGTCCATTGGCCCTGATTAAGGAGGGGTTGGAGAGTGCTCCTTCCCCCAAGCCAGTCAGAGTGACTGACTATGTGATAGGTCTCCGGAGGAGAATGTCGCACATGATGACAGAAGCAAGCGATAACTTGAAAGCTGGACAAGCATTGGTCAAGCACTGGCATGATCAAAAGGCTAACATGGTTGAGTTCACTCAAGACCAGCTAGTTCTCGTTATGATCCCAACAAGGCAGAGGGCCTTGCAAGACAAATGGATGGGACCCTTCAGAGTTGTGGGTAAACTCGGAGAGGTCAACTATCTGGTGGACTTGGGCAATCCCAAGGAGGCTCCGACAGTCTTCCACACCAACCGACTCAAAGCGTATGTCTCGAGACCTGATGTACGAGCGTTGCTCCTAGCATCATCTGAGGAAGAAGAAGAGAGTGAAGCTCTTCCGGATCTCCTCAGAGGCTTACCTTTAGACGAAAAAATGGAAGGAGTAAATCTCTCTTCAAATCTGACACCTGAGCAACAAGAAGAGTGCAAATCTATGTTGAATCAGTTTGCCTCTCTGTTCTCACTTTCACCAGGCTTGACCCCTTGGGGCCAGCATGACATACTCACTGGTGACTGTCTGCCAGTCAAAAGCAGAGGATACCGAATGTCAGAAAATGTACGAACCCACAAAGGTGAGGTCAGCAAGATGCTTCATCTCGGGGTAATGGAGCCCTCTACTAATCCATGGTCTAGCTCAGTTGTGTTAGTGCCAAAGGCCGGATCTAAAGAACTTAGATTCTGCGTGGATTATAGAGCTCTTAATGCAGTCACCAAGACTGATGCCCACCCTTTGCCAAGACGTCAGGCTATTGGCAAATAGCCCTGACAGACCATGCCAAGGAGAAAACTGCATTTTCTACCCCCGTTGGCTTATACCAGTTTAAGGTAATGCCTTTCGGATTGAAGAATGCACCTGCTACATTTCAACGGATGGTAAACCAGGTTCTGAATGGGATGGAGGACTTCTGCATGGCATACTTGGATGACATAGCAGTGTTCAGCAATTCCTGGGAAGAACATGTAACCCACCTAAGAGATGTTTTGCAGGCTCTTGGACGAGCCAATCTGACCATAAAGGCGAGTAAATGCCAAATTGGACAGAGTAAGGTAGTCTATCTTGGACATGAGGTAGGAGGTGGAGAAATAAGGCCTTTGCTCAGTAAGATTGAAGCTGTGCAAAATTGGACAACACCTACTACTCAGACCCAGGTGAGCGCCTTCTTAGGCTGTATTACAGGAATTTCATTGAGAACTATGGGACCATAGCTTCTCCACTGAATGTCATCTCCTCGCCCAAATTTCCTAAAAAGGTTAGATGGAACAAGGAGTGCAATCAGGCTTTTGAAAACCTGAAAAAGCCTCTTTGCCAAGCCCCAGTACTCAGATCTCCTGATTACCGCCAAACTTTCATTGTGCAGACAGATGCTTCAAATGTAGGAATAGGTGCCGTACTCAGTCAACTGGATGGGAAAGGTAGGAGCACTCCGTTTGCTTCATCAGCCGCAAGCTGAAGGATCCTGAAACAAGGTGGGCAACAATTGAAAGAGAATGCTTTGCTATCGTGTGGGCTCTGAAGAAGTTTAGGCCATACTTGTATGGTTCTACTTTTGTCATTCAGACTGACCACCAACCATTGAGATGGTTAATGCAAATGAAAGGGAAAAACCCAAAACTACTGAGATGGTCTGCAAGGGTTTGATTTTACCATTGAGCACAGGTCGGGGTGTCACCACCAAAATGCTGATGTTCTCTCTAGGATGTATGTCATCGACTAGAGGTATGAGATTCATCCAGGAGTGGATTAAATCCTCCTGTCCCTTAGTCTGGGGGGGTGCGAGTGTTAGGGAGAATTCTCTGTTTAGGCTGAATTTCCTAACCTAGTGAGTCCCCCAGCAGCTTTGCTGGATTTCTGGAGTTTGTTTTTTTCCATCCTGCCAAGAGTGAGACTCTTTTCTCCCACTCTTGGACATGAATGTGGTTAATTCCTTTGAATGTCAATGTGTTCTATGGGCTATGGGGTCTTTTACTCCATAGGGTCTCATATGTTTTGCTATGTGTGTTACACCGCACCCTCCATGCCGTAACACTGGTGCGTCCTAGAGGACCCCCACTATAGACTCCATACCCTGGGACTGACTACTGTCTCCCAGGGCATGTAAAGTCACCATTGGCTTTACTAGACCTAAATTTACTAACAGAACTAGTACAAACCATCCTATTGTGGACGTACTGGTAGGGGTAATTCGATTACCCCGGGGTCTGTTATTCGAGGGGGCACTGTCCCGTCCCCCCTCGTCGAGTTTTGGCTGGTGGCAGTGGAAACTACTTGTTATATTCGACCCCGAATATAACTCTATGGGATTCTTCCCATTGTTGGAGGTTAATACTTTTTCTCGTTAGTCTCTAACATACCACCGGTTTATTTGTCTTAAACAAATCTATCGGTTGGTATTTTCTGCCAGAACTCGGTTTTTAAAATGGCGTCTGTGTTCGTCTCTGTAACTCCTAAACCAAAGGTTGAGCCCTTTGTTCCACTTTTGGCGGGCTTCTGTACAGAGGCCCTCCAAAGTGGTGCCATTCTGTCTGGGTACCACAGGGGGTGTGGGAGGGGGTTTAGGCACCCTGGACTAAGTTGCCTTGCCAACTCAAGTCGCACTCTGGTGTGATTGGCCCAAGTGGTGAGCCACCCCGCTCACCACTTAGCGTGTTTTGATTGACAGCTAGGCTGAATGAGTGGGGGTTTTCTGCATAAAAGCAGGGCTTTTGGGACTGGATCTTCAGAAGTCGCCACAGGACCTAAGAATCCGACGAGGGTAAAGCTGAGCCGACCTGCAACAACGGCACCTCCGGTGGAGCCCTGCTGAACCGACTCACCACTTCCTGACGACAGAGGAGATCTCCCCGCCGGAGAGTCTTCTTCCCCTGACTGGTGGGCACAACCAGTCCCCTTTGCTTTTTCTTCGCTTCCAGGGCGTAGTGGTCGAATTGCCCGTGCTGAGCACCCCGGCAACCGGATAGCCACTAGCCCATACTGCGACCAAAAGGTGGTGCCTTGTGACGGAGCACTCCACGGCTGGTTTCTTCCCTGGTGGTGCAACGATCTTCAACTTTCCTTCGACGACGAGATCATCTCTTCTCTTGGCAAAGCCCCGACTTGCATCCACCACCAGGAACAACTGCCCCCGCCGGAGCTGTCTCTCCACATACAAGGTACCGTGTCCGCCTGGCTTCCCTTGTGACGGTTAACGTGAGGTGTCTTAATTCTTGCCTCTCCATTGGGTCGCCTCCAAGCTTTCTTAACTTTCTGTTCTGAACTGGTCCAATCTTTAACAATTTGCGACAAAGACTCAAAGTGCATTTCCACTGTGATACTTTTTGGGACATATCGCCTTGCCTCTCTCCGAGTGGGCCTGGCCTCTGAACTTTGCGATCTACAGTAGACCCTGCCTTACTTGCCTTGCATTTGTTCGTAAAAGTGTTGGTACCGAGTTGATTTCATACCCTGCCTTTTCTCTCCCATCCTAACGAATACTAGAGTGCCATCTAGGTTAAAGCATTCACCTCTGTCTGCAAATAAGTGGTGCCGTTGAACCTAGACTTGTTGAACTATTGTTAGGGGGATTGATTTACTTATAGTAATTGTAATTGAAGTTGTTTGCCGTATTAGTGCCAGAGTGTTTTTCATAGATGTGTTGTTATAAATAAATACCTATATATCTTTACACCCAAGCTCTGTTCCGTGTTTGCTTGTTCTACTGTGTAAATTGCCCTATTTTGTATACTCCACATACTGCCTAACTCTTCTTGAGAGAAGTCTGACTGCTCAGCTACAGCTACCAGGTGAATCTGTGTGGTACAGACAGCTACCAAGTGGGTTTACTGCCAACAACTGTAAGCCTAAATCTTTTGCAGTGGTCCCAGAGGGAACTGCAAAGGTTTTCCGCTTAACAGTCACACACATACAATCTGGTTTAACAAAAAGGCAATCCGTTGGTCAGGAAGTACTCTTACGAAGTCACAGAATCCAGGCAATGAAGCAGAGGGCCTCATCATGAGCAGTGCAATAACACGAACACAAACTGCATTCCCGAATACTGGCTCTTGTCTCCATTATGGTTTTTCATTACTGAAACCCTATAAAACCGAATGCCTTTGTGCGGGGTTAATACCCTCCACAGACACGCTTCAGCGGGTGCAGCAGTGCCCAGCATTACCGCACGCGGTAACCCTGCGTGCCCGCAATGGAGTCCAATAGAGCTGGGGAATAACTACTGGGTGACTACCAAACCCATTCACAACGAGGCTAAAAACATTTCTTCTCTCACATATTCTGGCCGAGCTCCCATTGACCATGTAAATGGCAGTGCAGGCGTGTCCTGCATCCCAACAACATAGCATTACTTATGCAAGGTACTCAAATGCTTTGTTATGTTAACGTGTGTGTACTGCGCTAAACTCATGACCACGTACATAATTATGAAGGGGTGCTAATAGTCTGCTCTTAGAAGAAGGAATAATATTGCCAACATAGTGATGCCATCAGACCCGACCCTCACGGGAGATTTTAATGGTTGGTTGGGTGCCCAGAAAAGAGGCGGATTTAACAGTCGCCAGTTGGACAATCTGCGAGCGGGCCCCTTTGCCCTGCGCCACCCCTTTCATTCCCAGTCCCTGAGAAACAAGCCACAAGGCCCTTTATACTGTGTCTCTAGCCAGTGGCATCCATTCCCATAATTCACTTTGTTAAAAGAACCGCATTGTTGTAGTGGTTAAGTGCATTCATTAGGTCATGGGAGTCCCATGTTCGGATCCCGCCTACGACACATACCTGTAAAGGGAAGGTAAGGAAATCCGTTCTCCCCCCCTCATCTCCCGCCCATGGCATTTAAATAGCATGGAACAGCTTCTAACTTTTTTGTTTGAGATAATCTTGACACATGTTACAGTGGGGCTCCTGCTTTTGCGTTGGGAAACATTCTAGCTGTTGTTTTGAAACTGTTTTTCAGGATTTCCACACACAATCCGTTAACAAAACAGCTTCATTGGCAGAGAAAAGTAACAAGTTGGCGCTGCATGGCGCTACATCATTTACTTAAACCAGTGGTCGATGTGAGCGGAAGCGGTCGGGAGTGGTGCTCCTCTACTTTTTTAAATTACGTTTTACAGCTCCTATACTTTTATTTTAAAACAAAGCCATTCCGGAATGGTTTCGTTTTAAAACAGAAGTGTAGGAAGACATTGCAGCTTGCACTTTCACTGCATAGCACTGAACGTTCCCTTAAGCAGCAGGTGCATGTGTTTGTGGGTTTGTATTGTGTGTGGGAGAGGGCGTGGCGATGGGGTTTGTGGGGAGTGGGTGCAGGTCAGCAGGGAACATAGTTCCACTACTTCTTTTCGTACACTTCGACCACTGACTTAAACCCACAGCAGAGGGGGTCAGTAGGATCATTGAGGCACCTCGAGGGCAAATGTCGCTTCACTTGGTCCACAGACCACTTGGCAGTCTTGACAGCTGACTTTCCTCCCAGTGTGGTCCCCAAACAACAAATGTGAAACACAAATGCTTGAAGTGTGCTTTGCAGTGGCTGTACATGATCTTTTGGCTGGGGTGGCCCAAGTGGGGCACTGACTTATGCAGGGGTGGCATGAAGTACGAGCGCACACACACATAATGACCATAGTTTAGGATATTGGGATGGCGCCTGGGGTGACCAATCAGAAAAGTTGCAAACTGTATTGCTTTTATGGGCTCCCAATGTATAAACATTATTGAAATGGGTCAAGGAAAAAGAATGTGAGATATTTATTTTGCTCATCCTGAATCAAGGTTTTCACATATATGCCAAGCAAAGTTTATGTTGTGTGCTAAATGAATGGACAGTATATTATTATGTAACAATGTAGCTCAGTGGGTTAAGCACTTGTTTCTGTGATGTGTGTGATCTGCAGGTCGAAGATTCTAATACTGGCAAGGCCAACTCGGCCTTTCATCCTTCCAAGGTCAATAAATCAGTGCCAACTTTAGTTGGTTGATTATTGTATGTAAACATGTTCTATGTATAATGGGCTCGCGAAGTGCTATTTACATAACCAATAATTATCATTAACTCGAGTTTAGTGACTCTTGAGAGTGCATAACAAAAGTTGAAAACTGAATTGCTTTCATGGGCTCCCAATGTTGGTAGATCAGGCACGATGAGATTGCATGATTTGCCCAGGATTAAACACTTTGTTTAAGTAGCGAAACCAGGATTCTGCCCCATGTGGAGATGTAGGAACTTCACCTCATATCTTCCCAGGTATACTTCATATCAGTATTTTTAAGGCTTGGTAATCAAAATAGTGAATCATTATTTGTCTAGCGATGCCTTGAAAAGTGCACAAATCACATAATAAATACACATGACAATTTATATAGATTATAGAAACAGGTCAAGCAAAAGAATGTGATTATACATTTGTTTTCCCCATCCTGGATGTCAGGTTTTCCTGTGTAAACCAAGAGAATTTTTTGGTGTGCAATATATTAATGGACACTTTATTATTGACGTCTTCTCGCTGCATTATTTTATGAAGCTTAGCTAACAATTGTGTTTTTATTTCACTTATTGCACAAGAATGTCTATAAAGGAACTGTTTTTATTTTTTGCACAATACTGAATTCATTGTACTGCGACATGTGTACTTATTAAAGACGTATTTCGACAAGACGTACTTTTGTGAAACATTTTCACAGTTGTAATAACAAACATTGGATCCAACTAGTTTTCTTAGAGCCATTTTTCTAGGAAATTGTGTGGTCTTCATAAGCTGTAACGCTTTCGCCTTTAGCCTTGAAACATATCCATTTCCAACATTAGTTGCAGGCTTGATCCTCCAATATTACCATTGATAGCAAAGCCTGCTGTGTCAGGTGCTTCCCATGGGGCCCTTTGCAGGGATGTCATTTGGGGGCCACCAGGGGTCGCAACTGCGACCACTGAGGTCTCCCTTGCTACACCTAAAAAAAAAAGTTTTTTAAATTCTGTTTTTTTTTTACAAATGGGAGCTTCTGGGCTGTGGCCAACGCCATTTGTGGCTCTTTGTTTCTGGAGTAAAAAAAAACACAGGGTTCCACAAATGTAACACTTTGAGCAGTAACCCCAAATAAGAAGGAATCGGAATAACAAATAGTCTTTCTGAAATTCTATACAATAATTGCTAGACTCATTAAAGGTTTATGTTGGGCACACTGCAGGGGGAGAGTCACTGATTTAGTCTGATTTAGTCTGTTCTTAAACACCTCAAATTCACAGTGCAGTCAAAAATGATGTTTTTTGCGTTCCGCAAGTTGCAATTATAGTATATTTATTCCTGCCATTGTCTCTGTTACGATCATCACAAGACATTCCATCTCGGTGTCCTCAGTCACTTGACAAAATCCTTGTGCCTAATAGCTTGTGCACAGTGTAGAAATGTTTGACCATAGCACATCAAGTGGCCCATGATTTAATTGTGCCACAATTAATGCTTTGTTGTAATGTGTCTATCTTTCCTATCTCCCTGGCATGGGATGTTTGTTTACATGTATGAGGTAACGAGTGCCCATAGTACGGGATGCTGTGTGAGTGCACTGGTTTCCCTGCACTACTCTAAATTCTTTAATACACAGTTGGTATGTATTTTGCCAACCTCTGAAGCCTGAAAAGTAGATCCATGCAGGCTTCACATATGGCCAACTTTGCACCAGAACTGCAGATGAACTGGCCTGCTGTTAAATCTCAGTTACCAGTTTATTGGTATCCACTATAGAGTGTAATTTGCTTTCTGACTTTGAGAACATTCAGACATGTTATGGCTCATTTTACTATAGCCAGCAATATAGTTATAGCTGATAAGATAGCTCAGTGGCTTGAGCACTTGCTGCTGCGATGTTTGTGTGATCTACAGGTTGCAGGTTTGAATCCTGGCACGACCAACTCAGCCTTTCATCCTTCTGAGGTCTATAAATGAGTACCAATGCAGGTTGGGGGATATTGTATGTATATGTGTTCTTTATAAAGCACTTAAGTGTAAGTGCTATACAATAACACATCATTATCATTTGGCCTTGGACGCCTGCTTGCATTCACAGTAATTTGGTAATATGAACCTATACACACTGATATTAATGATACATATGGTGATTCATTCTTGTATTCTAGTATGTGTCAGAATCCGAGTCTTCGGATTCGTGACTCACCTGTTTGTTACTTGTTGTCCTTTTTCTAGTGTTCACAGGCTTCTTTTTCTTGGAGGAGCGGGTCTTGTAGAGGTATGGTCTTGTTTCCGCTGAATCCAGTCTGCTGGCAGGTGCTGGCAGGTAACGAGTGCTGAAGTCCGGGAAGGGTCTGAAACAAGAGAGGACCTAACCGGGAAAGGCAGTAAAGCGGCACACGCAGCTCAGCAAGGGATACCAGGAAGGGAATATGATAACGGTACTTTGCTGGACACGAAGGCAATAACAGGGATAGAGAAGAAAGGGTTCACAACTTGCCGGGACGAGGAGTACAGACAAGCGTAGCGTTGAGACGCGCCGAGCCGCGGGGTGTGTCTATTTTCAAGGACGCATGAGAGGAAGACTAGACCGCACAGTTCCCTGGCGTCGGCCATGTTAGGAAGGGTAGGATCGAAGTAGCCATTGACTAAGCGTCCAGGCTGACCAGAAGGGTTGGAATCGCCAATTCATGACAGCATGCCCCCTCCTAAACTCCAATCCACCGGGCTTGCCCAGCTGAGTCCGATGAAAATGCTGTAACATGCGGGGAGCATTCATGTTGGTGACTGGCTCCCAAGTCCGTTTGCTTGGCAGATAGCCTTTCCATTCCACCAGGTATTGGAGACAACCTCTTCTGTACCTGGAATCACGGATCCTGGAAACCTCAAATTCGACTTGGTTGTTGACAAGGAGTAGGGGGGGCGAGGTGCTGACTTGGTTGATTAGTGAAATGGTTTTAGTAAGGATGAATGAAAAACAGGGTGAATTCTTCTCCAGGATACCGGTAATCGGAGTCAGAAGGCCACAGGGTTGATGATTTCAGTCACAGTGAAAGGTCCGTAAAAACGAGGTGCCAGTTTGTTGGGTCTCAGCTGCCTGGGTAAGTATCGAGAAGAGAGCCAAACTTTATCTCCAATAGTATAGGAAGGCCTAGGTTGCCTTTTGGCATCAGCAAATTTCTTTATGTCCATCCTGGCCTTTTCTAGGTGTTCCTTAACTTGTTTGTGTACTGAAACCAGCTGGGCAATCCAGGAATCCACTGTGGAGTTAATGTGGTCTGAGGTAAGAGCGTGGGTAACACAGACGGATGGAACCCCCGAGTGCAGAAAAAAGGACTGGTCTTGGTTGTGGAGTGATCAGAGTTGTTGTAAGCAAATTCAGCTACTGGCATCAGAAGCAAAGCACTGTAGATACTGTTCAAGGGTTTGATTTACTCTCTCAGTGATACTATTTGTCTGAGGATGATATCCCGAAGACAAGGCACGTTGAATGCCTAACTGCTGACAAAGGTATTTCCAGAACTTGGAGATGTATTGGGGTCCACGGTCGGAGATGATCTTGGAGGGCATGCCGTGTAATCGAAAGATGTGAGTATTTCATGTGCCGAAGGTAGCTTGATTAGAGGAGTAAAATGGGCCATGTGAGAAAATAGGTCTATAGTAACCATTATGGTGGTATATCCCTTGGATGGAGGAAGATCCACAATAAAATCAGTGGCAGTCATTTCCCAGGGTCGAGCTGGGAGGTCAGGTTGATGAAGCAATCCTACTGGTTTCCTGTTGTCGGTCTTGTTCTGGTTACAACCTGTACAGGCTTGTATATATGCATTTATGTCTGAGAGCATTTTAGGCCACCAGCAGTTCCTCCAGATTGTTTGATAAGTGGCTTTGATTCCTCGGTGCCCGGAATGGAATGTATCATGGCAAAGATTCATGATCTTAGTCTTAGTTTTGTGAGAAGGAATAACCAGATTCTTGTCCTTGAAAAGATATCCATCCTTGGTTGAAAGTGCCCAGTGGTTATCCTTAGTGTAATCCTTCCAAATGTCCGAAGTCGCAGTCTCTGAGCGTATGATATCTAAAAGCGAGTTGGCCTGAGCTATGAACATCATGTCAAGAAACATCTTAGGAAAGGGGAGTGCTTCTTCTGTCATGTAATCCAGTCTTCTGGAGAGAGCATCAGCAATTACGTTGGAAGAACCAGGAACATGTTGAATGCAGAACTGATATTGGGTGAAGAAAAAGGCCCAACGTGCTTGGTGGCCATTTCTGCATTCCATAGACTGTAAAACTTGGAGGTTTCGATGATCAGTCCTTACAAGCACGGGATATTTAGCGCCCAAAAGGAGGTGGCGCCATTCTGTGAAGGCTTGTCTGATGGCAAGCAGTTCCTTTTCCAGGACTGAGTAATGAGTCTCACTAGGATGCAGGGTCCGTGACAAATAGGCAATGGGGTGCTCATGTCCATCTTCTGCTTCCTGTTTGAGGACTGCCCCAATTGCGTATTCCGACGCATCAATCTCTACCAGGAAGGGTTTGGTGATGTCTGGTTGAGCCAGGATGGGCCCACTAGTAAACTGATGTTTAAGTTTCTCAAAGGCAGCTTCTTGGATTGCTGTCCAGCGAAAGGGCGTGTTTTTCTTCAGTAGACTGACAATGGGTTGCACGATAGATGAGAATGTAGGGATACATTTCCTATAGGAATTAGCAAATCCTAAGAATCACTTTACTTGTTTAACTGAGGCTGGTGCAGGCCAGGAGAGGATGGCTTCAACCTTGGTTGGGTCCATAGCCATCCCTTGAGGGCTCAGTACGAATCATAAGTACTTAACTGTGGACACATGGAAGATACACTTCTCGGGTTTGGCCAACAAATGGTGATCTCGTAACCGTTGTAAGACCAGGGTGACGTATAGATGTCAATATGTCGTCTAAGTAGACTATAACAAAAAGGAACAACATGTCAGAGAAGACTCTGTCCATAAAACGTTGGAATACTGCAGGAGCATTGGCTAGGCCAAATGGCATCACTAGGTATTCGTAGTGGGCGAAAGGGGTTCGAAAGGCCGTCTTCCGTTCATCGCCTTCCTTAATGCAAATCAGATGGTAAGCTCCTCGCAAATCCAGTTTAGTGAAGATCACCGCTCCACGTAACGCCTCCAGTATGACCGAGATGAGTGGTAAGGGGTATCGGTCTTTTAGGGTACATTTATTTAGTCCCCGGTAATCCAAGCATGGACGGAGTTCCTTAGTATACTTTTTAGGAACGAAGAACAAGGAGGCTCCAGCAGGGGATTTAGATGGATGAATAGTTCAGTTGGTCAGATTGGTGTCTAAGTATTCACGGAGGGCCGATTTCTCGGGCTCAGACAGAATGAACATCCTCCCAAAGGGAATGACTGCATCCTCTTCAGTATCAACAGCACAGTCTTCAGGGCGATGAGGAGGAAGTGACTGTACAATGGCGGAGGAAAATACATCTGAAAACTGATGGTATACCTCAGGTACCTGTGTGATACTGGAAACAGTGATGTGTTGCGAGTCCGGGAACCTTTCTCCTATGGACTGTTGGGATTTTCCGGCAAGGCAATGAGTGAGACAAAACTCGGAACCCAAGAACAAGGACCCTGCAGTCCAGTTGATGTATGGATTATATTTTTGTAACTAAGGCATGTTCATGGGGTAATGAGCAGCCCTAATTATGTCAAAGCGCAATAGTTCTTGATGGTTGTGAATAGAAAGTAATAGCTCTGAGGTTTGTTGAGTTATGAGTCCGGAGGATAGGGGTTTTTCTGTCTATTCCTTCGACCTCCTGGAAGACATTCTTGGTTTCTCGTGGAATGTGATGTTTCTGTGCCCATTCGTCATCTAGAAAGATGCCCATGGCCCCACAATCCACCAAGGCCAGGATGGAAGATATTTCCTTGTTGGGTGTAGATAGGGACACTTGGAGTAGCACCAAGGAACTCTTTAGGAAGGAGTCCAGGGTTAGAGGAACTTCAGAGCACAAACCTTTCTCCCAAAGCTGAGCTCCGTTCAGGACCGGGAGCTGGCGTTTCCCGAACGTCTTGGAGGAGCTATCGGGCATTTCTTACTAAATGTTTGTCTGAAGCACAATACATACAGAGACCACTGTTGATCCGCCGGGTCCTTTCCTGGGAAGTGATGGGTCCCTTCAAGGAACCCATCTGCATGGACGCTGGCTCTGCCGGGCTTAGTTTAGGTGTTTCTTTTTCCTTAGGGCTGGTGTATTCAGGTAGGGGTTTTTGTAGAGGACTCTGTGTCTTCCTCTTGTCAACCTTTCTTTCCTGTATCCTGAAGTCGATCTGTAGAGACAGATCTAAGAGGGCCTGGAAGGATCCGGGACGAGCTACCCTGGCCAATTCATCCTTAACCTCTTCATTTGACCTGCGTCGGAACAAAGTAAAGCAAGCTTCAGGGGTCCAGTCAGCGTCTTTAGCCAATTGTTTGAAGCGGGCCACGTATGTCAACATATCCTGGGTGCCCTGCTGAAATTCCAGCAGTTTTTCCTGGCCGGTATATACCTGTTATGGGCGGTCGAACGTGGCCTTTAAGAGCGGTAACAAATCCATCATAGTTGTCAAGTAACGAATCCCCTGCGGATACCAAAAGGGTCGCCCAGGCCAATGCATTGCCGGATAGATGAGAGATCATAAACTCCACCTTAGCCCTGGGAGTGGAAAAAAAGTAGGGTTTAAAGGTAAAATTAACCAGGCATGAATCAAGGAAGGAGCGTAATGCTTTTGGGTTACCATCATATTTATCCACTATGCCTCCTACTGATGCACTTTCTTGATATGCCGAATCCCTGGACCGAACAAGTTATTTTAAGGCCGCGTTTTCAGCCTTAAAGTTCTGCACATCTGTAGACAGTTCCTGCATTCCTCTCATGAGGTCTTGTACGGCAGCATCCATTGTGGAAACAGTATTAGTTTGCTTGCGTCTCAAACTGTCAGAATCCGAGTCTTCGGATTCGTGACTCACCTGTTTGTTACTTGTTGTCCTTTTTGTAGTGTTCACAGGCTTCTTTTTCTTGGAGGAGCGGGCCTTGTAGAGGTATGGTCTTGTTTCTGCTGAATCCAGTCTGCTGGCAGGAAACGAGCGCTGAAGTCCGAGGCTCCAGCCTGCAGAGGCTCTGAGGATTCGGAGTACGTTCAGAGTTCCAGGAAGGATCCGGGAAGTGTCTGGGACAAGAGACGACCAAACCGGGAAAGACAGTAAAGCGGCACGCGCAGCTCCAAAGGGCAGAGGTAGAGGGACCGCTCAGGAAGGGATACCAGGAAGAGAATATGATAATGATACTTTGCTGGACAGAAAGGCAATAACAGGGATAGAGAAAAAAAGGGTACACAACTTGCCGGGACGAGGAGTACAGACAAGCGTAGCGTTAGGAAGCGCTGAGCCGCGGGGGCGTGTCTATTTTCAAGGAAGCATGAGAGTGACTCAGGAAGACTAGACCGCACAGTTCCCTGGCATCGGCCATGTTAGGAAGGGTCGGATCGAAGTAGTCATTGACTAAGGGACCAGGCTGACCAGAAGGGTCGGAATCGCCGATTCATGACAGTATGAAATGTATATCACATTCCAGTAATATTGTAATCATATTTATCGTAGTGTACTTAGAAACATGGCACTTGCTGTTTTTTCATGGGGTGAAAGGTTGTGTTCCATCCCTTCCTGTGAGGTCACTTTAGGGTGGGGTCAAGTACCATCACTGCCGGTGATGTCATCAGAGGTCAAGGGTTGTGTGATGTCACTTCCGCTACTCCTGGCATTTTAGTGAAGTGCGTCCCTGGCCGTTTGCCTTAAATCTGCCACTGGCCCAGAATAAAGGAACTTGTCCTGCCTTGGTGGCTGTTGTTGCAGAGATATCATAAACGGCGCATTTTTCCTCATCATTATAGGGGGAGCAAGGTTAGCTTGAGTTGATACACCCCGTGCTTAACAGATCACGTCCTTTATATGAAATGCATGTGCGGTAAGAGATGTCTGGGCGAGGCAACCCAGGGACCACAAGACCGATTGATTGAGAGTAGAGTTCACACGAGACATCAGTCGGCATGTCTCGGATTTTAGTCGCAATGTGCGTGAATATCAAAGGACCATTTTTACCTCCTCCCAGTGTAGAGATAGGGGAAAAAGATTGAGGCAGAAATAAACCTGTTGTCCACATTTGCTACACTGTCAATATCTGGTCGGCATTATAGGAGCAGATTTCCTGGAATCATTTCCTGGAATTTATAAGTGAATCAAAACGAACCGGAAGCTAACATTATGTAGCGCCATGACTACCTCCAAACTCGTAATGTCCCCCTTTGTCTGCATTTTGAATTTGAGGTGTTTAAGAACAGACTAAATCAGGGACTCACCCCCTGAAGTGTGCCTGAAATAAACCTATAATTAGCAATTATTGTTTATAATTCCAGAAAGACAAATTATGTGTTATTCCTATTCTTTCTTATTTAGGGTCAGCACTCAAAGTGTTACACTTGTGGAACCCCCGTTCTTTTTAAAGAAGCCTCAACAAGAAAGCCAGCCACTCTAGAAACAAAGAGGCACATGACCTTGGCCACAGCCCAGGAGCATCAATATGTGAAACAAAAAAAAAAGAGTTGTTTTTAGGGGTAGCAAGGGAGACCACAGGGGTAGCAAGGCGATTTCTAAATGACGTCCCTGCCTTTCATGTATTTTTATTTCATTGGGAAATCATGGTTATGGACTGCTGCCGCCCCACTTGCACTAGTATCCCCCAAACAGGGATGTAAATGCAGTTCTATCCCACAGTCCCTGTTTGGGGAATAGAGATGCTTTTTTGATGAGCCCTATAAGGTATCCTGTACCCTTACCCCTCGCCGCCATCTAAACCCCTCCGCCTTGCCCACTTGCATAGCAGGGTAAAGGGGAATACCGCGGGCAATGATTTTACCATCAGCATTCAAAGAGGGGCCTAACCCTAATCAATTAAGATGGTTAGATTGGGAAACCGTTCGCATGGTAAACATTGGGACTGTCACACTTGGACCACACTCGCATTGTTAATCTAGGAGTATGCTGGGTTTGCGCAGACGGAGAATTTAATTGGGTTGTCAAATTGAGGGTTTTCTGGGATGTCAAACTTGGATTATACTGCAGTTAGCCACACGACTATAATAATACTGGAATTCTCACAGTGAACGTATTGAAGCTATAAAATTGCAATATATTTGTATTGTGAACACTGTATTGTGTGATAATGTGCAAAAATACAAACATTTTGGAATTGTCAAATTGGAAATGTGCTGGGATTTAGAATATAATAGAATAGTGCAAAGTAATGGGATACCGAGGGTTGCAAACTGGTAGTTTAATGGGATTGTCAAACTGGAAATTATTGGGATTGGCAATCTCCTCATATACTGGGATTGTCCATCCAAACAGTGGGAGTATATTGGGAATATGCAATCAGGGATTGTACTGGCCATTGCGAACTGGAAATATAAACGGATTGTGCCAACATAGATTATTCTGGTGGTGTTCAACTGCGAGTGTATTTATTTTGCCAAGCACTGAGATTGCCCAACTGATATTTTGCAAACTGGGTTCATTGAGTTATAGTCAGGCTGGCAATATACTGGGATTATTAAAAAGGAGGATATACTGGGTTTATAAAAACTGGAAGTATACTGGGATTATCAAACTAAGAGTACACTAGGTTTGTCAAACTGAGACTATACTAGGATTGTGAAACTGAGAATATAAAGGGATTGTTAAACTTAGAATGTAAAACTGGGGGTATACTGGACATGTACTAGTATTGCGTAAAATGAGGACATGGTGGGATTGTGCAACAGTAAACTGGGTGTGTAATGGATATATTTAACTAGGTGTACAATGTAGTTTCGTAATAGAATAGTAGGGGTATGCCAAACCTTGCAATATCAAAATGTAGATATGCTGTTTGTGTTCAAACTGGAAATATGCAGGTATAAGACAATTATGGCATTGTCAGACTCTCAATACACTGGGATTGGTAAAACTGGAAACATGCATACACAAAGTACTCCTAGTGCCAACTGGGTGTATACTGTGGTTGTCCACCTGGGGATATTTCCGGTTGCAAAAAATTACATTCTTTCAGGATTTGCAACCTCTGCATATATTGAGCGTGTGGAAACCTGGAGTGCACGGATATTTTTAAACTGGGATCATTAAGTAGGAATGTATTGATATTGTCAAACTTCTGGCATACTATGGTTGACCATCCATTTTCAGACCTATTTTGACAAAGAGGGGGTGTAGTGCGGTTGGAAAAACTGGAAATAGACTGTGATGACCAAACTAGGAATATAATGGTACTATGCCCACTGGAAAAGTAAAACCTGGAGTAGATTTGCAAACTAGGTTCATACAGTGGTTGGACACACAATTAAACGGCAGAGATGTTCAAGGTGTGATTATCCTGACATTTTTTCAAACTGGGAATACCAAACGGTGAATATAATGGGATTTGCAAACTGGTTGTATGCTAGGAATTTGCAAAGTGGGAGCATACTGGGATTGCCCGGTTAGGAAACATGTGGTAGTGGAAGGCAGGCCAAAATGGGGAAGGCTGTGTGGGAGACTCCAGACAGAGCCACAGTTTTGCATCAGGGAATTAAGAGACCCCAGGGTGGTGGCGTTGTGTTATTGCAGTCTGGCAATAACAAGCAGGCTACTCAAGAAAATGAGAACACAAAAGAAGGCACAGACGTATTTCCAGAAATAAGGAAACACATTTATTACAGACAGGGAAGTAGGCTCATTGCCAGCAGAGTAGGTTAGGCGCACTAGACATGGATGATGGTCTGCACAGGTCTTCAGGCACAAGGAGGGGCATTGATGAGAGGAATACTGGCTAGACGCACCCAGAGGGAGACTGAGGGCAACTGAGGGGCACAGAAAGTGGGAGGCACACATAGTGACAGAGTGGGAGAGTGAGGGGCAC
This sequence comes from Ambystoma mexicanum, assembly GCF_040938575.1. Classification (NCBI taxonomy): domain Eukaryota; kingdom Metazoa; phylum Chordata; class Amphibia; order Caudata; family Ambystomatidae; genus Ambystoma; species Ambystoma mexicanum. The sequence continues at coordinate 994,305,593 of NC_090926.1, read as the reverse complement.
AAAGAGAGTGTGAGGGGCTCACAGAGTGAAACAGAGAAAGAAACAGAGTGAGAAACCGAAATGGCGGCAGGGGCAGAGGAAAGCAGTTTAGGGACGAAGGAGCACAACGGGGTGAAAAGGAAGTAGGCCAGATAGGGAGACGTGTTGTCACGGTTTTATTACACGGCAAACTCCTGCCAGGGACTCCTTCCCCGACAATGAATGTGGCGCACAATAAAAATGCTTTTTATTTTTAATAAACCACATGTTCTTTTATTTGAGTAGCCCCCAACCCGTCTCGACACCCAATCTTCACAAACACGCTGTGGCACAATGGACTAGGAACCAGGCTGGTGTGTATTAATAAGATATTTATTAATTTATTACTTAATGAAAAAGGAAAAATATTCAAAATACAACAGCCACTAATATGTGGCAACACAAATGCAATTATTCCTACAGAACAATTAGTTTCAGATATCCTAGCACAGTTTACACTGAACTTTAATGGCAAAACAGGAAAAAGAACAGTTTTTAATCAAGTGATAGCATCAAGGTTTAGCACTCCCCCCTGCAACATGCACCCCAAACATCAGCTAACTTAATTACTTTGAATTGAAGGCAGTGTCGAGGAGTAAGGATAGAGAGAGAAAAGTCGGATTTGGAATAAAGCCCACCACCCCAAGATGGGAAGTCAGAAAAGAAAATGAAAACCCGTTTTTGGAGCAAAACAGCAGAATCAGATTTTGCTTATTAGTCGCACGGCTACTCACAACTGCTAGCAGACAGAACAAAAGGAAATTCGAGTTGCTACCCTTATGGAAATAGGGAAGCTTAGAGACTACGAATCAATACACAGAACAACGTGGAAATGAGGTAGGAAAATCGATTCTGCGGAGAAAGCAAATGCGAAAGGAAAAAAATATAAACGGCAAATGGAAATTCATTTTACACAGGTTTTACAATTACAGGTAGCTAAGGAAAAGGTTTATCTTTCAAAATCGGAAATCGGTTTTCAAAGACAAGGACAGAGGCACATAACAGATAGGATTCTAGGCAAAACGGATTGCTCTCAATGGGACTACGTTTTGGGGTTTTCAATAGGACAGAGCAAATTAGGAGTTCCTGGGGTAATGCCCACAATATACGGGCACATTCGGTTTTCAGTACACAGAGACTAATTCTTTTGAGGCTATACTTTAATGACTATCGTTAATAAAAACATTTGACAAGATTGTTGATTTCGAATGGCAACAATTTCGAATGTGAATTTCAATGGGGAATTAATTGATTTATTTCAAAATGATACTAGGGACTTATACAGACAACTGAAAGATTTATCAAAGGAATACTCTGACATACACAGGCTAATACAGATTCTTCTATGGAAAGGTGAATGAATTATATTGGCAATATGGGACTTTCGATGGGATTTTCAATGGGATTTTTAATGGGGTTATGTTGCAAAAAGTAAAAGATTATGCTATTTAGAGCTGGGATTATTTGCTACTTACAAAGTAAGTCTTGGTTTGGGATATTGGAAAGCCAGCTGGATCTCAGGACACTGTGGGCTGCTAGGCAAGGGGTCTGGTCTCTGCACTCTCCTTGGTATGATTCAGATGCCTCCTCTCCATCCCCCTTCTCCTGTCTCGCCGGATTCCTGTGTGTGTCTCTGTGTGTCTGTGTCTAGTACAGTCCCCCTTTATATAGCCCGAATGACATCATTCACATTACAATCTAGGTGGAGTATTCTATGATTACCCCTATCCTCTGATAGGAAAATCTACCCTTCCTCTCTCTGCCCCCGGCATCATTGGGTCAAAGGGAGGGAGCACCATCTGTCTGTTTGGCATTTATTACAGTTCTTTGTTTCTCAAGTCAATTTTTTAGCAAAACTGAGTTATGTTTCCTCACTTCATATTTATGCTAGCCAGCGCCATAAGAAAAAGATATGCGGCTTCAGTTAGTCATAGGGAATTAGGAAAGCCGATCGCCAACCCTGTTTGAGGTAGCATGGCCCTTTGACGCATTTTCGTCCTTTTCATAAAATATATAACAGTTATAACTCTGCAATTGATTAAGCATGTTCATAATCTCATTTTCCATCTTTCCATCAAATCTCATGCTTGTCACATTTTTAAATCAGCCAGAAACAAGTCTTTATTGGCTATTTCAGTCCACAAAGTCCCAGGAACATGCACCTAGTGTCTAAACAACCACCTGGAAATCACATGGAAAAATGGCAGAAAATGAAATACCATTTTATTCTGAGTGCTGTGAAAAATGCCTAAAATGAATCAATCCTTTAATGCCAATTTGGAGGATCTGTCACATATGGGAGGGTGGTGCTTCATCCCCCACAGCTGGTGACCAAAGATTTTTATTAACCCTTTGAAGTTTCTCAGTTTGTCCTTGGTAGCGGGTGCAGGAGCAACTCGCACTTCCTGGTCCAGCTCTCTCCACACTTACTTTTGTTGTCTTCCCTGCTAATATAGCCTTCCAGTCTGGCAGAGCAGGGAATTATGACGCCCTCAGTCACATCACGTGTTATTGTGGAATAGTTCACTTTAGGTACAACTTCCAGTGGGAGGCAAGGCTTTCAAATGAGTTTTGTGCCTGAGCCCAAAAACAGTTTTGTCTGGTAATCTGAGCTTCTTCCAAGGTGATGAAGTCTTGTGGGGGAAAACATAATGTACATGGCTTTAGTCAACCCCTCCAACAACATATTTCACTGACATTTTCTGTACGAACAAAGCCATCCTTTCACAGTGGCTTTTAAAGTACTTTTTCTTTATTTCACACGTGTGCAAGACGTTTTTCCTCTAACGTTTGAAATGCTGTTCTGCAGGTCATGAAGTTCTTCAATTTGTCCCTTTTGAGTGAGTTTGCATCTGCTGTTGGTCCATTGACACAGAGGGGTAAGCCCCCTGCACAGGGTTCTTTGATTTGACACAGAATAAAAGCAAAAGCCAAGCCATTTTTTCATTTGTAGTGTTTTAGAGCGCTGCTGTTCACATGAAAAGAAAAACAAAAGCTGTGTCGGGTTGCAATGTTGAAATCTTTGCCCCTCATGTGATTTAAAAGTAAAACAAGGCCTTTTTGGATGTAGTGCATAACATTGATGTAGTGCATAACATTTTGGGATTCAGATGAAAGAAAAGCAAATGCAGGGCTGTTTTGAATGCAGTGTGTAACTTCATGTTATTCAGATGCATGAAAAACAAACGCAGGGCCATTTTTGAATGTAGGGCATAACTCTTATTATTCAGATGAAAGAAAAGCAAACGCAGAGCTGTTCTTGGTGAAATGTTCAAATGCTTGCCACGCATGTACCAGGGAAAGCAAACCCCAGCTGTTGTTGAAATGCTTGCCACACACGTGCCAGGGAAGACATAGGACAGCTGATTTTTATGGCAATGTTTAAATGTGTTTTTTTTAGGTGAAAGGGATTTCTGCTTAGGGACTGTAAATGCACCCAACAGATCGCCCCCACCCCTGCTTTTCCGTGACTTTTTATTGGAGAAGAATAGGGCAGAGGGAGGTTTCCTTCGATGTAATTTTCCTTCATGAGGTGCTGGCACTCCAGGATCCCCTTCTGTCTTTGGGTTGGAGAGTGTGGGGTGACACCTTCTTCCCTTCCAGGTCCCCGGGGTGTTCCTCTCCAGGCTGGAATTTAAGGATGTACATTTTCTAATAGAAGAGAGACAAAAACAAGTTTTAGTACTTTTTACAAACAGATTTACACCAATGGACCAACAACAACAACTTGCAATTTTCATGACATTTATTTTCCATTTTTACAATAACACCAAGTAAATTATATGAATATGATTTTCTTCCATCCAGGTTCCAGTTCCTTACCTGTATCCTTTGACGAATTCCTAGGCACTTCCCTCGCTGGGTCCTTCAATCAGCCACAAGTCCTGCTCTCTTATTTTTATGAGGATGGTGAATGGTCGGGCCAGTCTTGGGGTGGAGACCTCTTCTCTAGTTTGAATTTCAACTGCATCTGGTAGCAATTGAGCAAACCGAGATGCTTTTTTAGGATTGTCAAAGCCCCGTTGGGACCAGACTTGGGAGTAAGTTGAGTCTAAATTAATTACGAATTGATTGAGAATGTCACTGCCTACGTAGAAGGCAGAAGGGACATCTCGTACAACCCCACAATTATGCTCTATGCTTCTCTTACCAATGGAAATTATGAACACGAGACTTTAGACTCGAGAGTTTCCGGGCCCATTTCCCTTTTATCATTCAACTTAAATGAGGGAATGGTCTGATCTTTTGGGAGTTTCCTTAATAACGCTTCACTGATGAAGTTGCTTTCATTATTCCAGCATACTCTGGTAAGGACATTCTCCCCTCCCTCTCATTTACCTGATTGGAGAGGAACAGCTGTTCACCCTTTTTTCTGAATTTCAGCCAAGCTTTGAGCTGGTGTCTCGTCACTTTTTATCATGGGATTTGGGTTTTCAAATTGTGGAACAGTATACAATTTGAGGGTATTTCGTTACAGTGTGGAATGCCACCTGGAACTGGAAGGAAGGTAAATGTCAGGGACTTGATTGTTCTGAAAATGGAACTCAGTTTTGTCAGACTGCTGCTGGCATGTGTCATTTAGGCTCACATAGTTGGCGCTCTGTTTTAATTTTATTGGCCGGTTAGCCTGAGTCCAGAGGACCTTGTTCATGCAGTCTATTAGTGGGAACAACCTCCAAAGGAGGTCATTCCCTAAGAGACAGAGGATCCCCTCTGGAGTAACAACTATAACTGGGTGTTTCACCTTGTGTCGCCCAATTTTGATCTCCAGATCCGCAGTCCCCTCAATGGGAATCTCATTCCCGTTGAAGTTCTGGAGTTGTCCAGAAAGAGGTGTGAGGGTAATTTGGGGACTCTACCCCCTTCCTGAATTAAATTGCCAAATGCCCTTTTGGACAGAAGAGTGGCTTGGGATCCGTTGTCCACCAGCGCTGAAATTGCACACTGCCCTTGCACCCTGACAGGGGCATAAAACCTACCTTCTTTCTCCCCTAGGGGGCAAAGGAAATGGACATTTTGGGCAAACTGGTCAGTGAAATTCTTTATTTTGGACTCCGACACTGTGGGGTCTTGGGCAGCTTTCTGTGTCAGAGTTTGGGAATCTGTGAATAAAATTTGGCATTCTGAGATTTGGGGAGTTTTGGAATCCCCTTTATCTGTTGATTCTGTACTGTCCCCCTTTTCCTGGAGCAGTCACTTGAATTGATTTGGGGGATTTGGGAATCCCCATTTTCCTCTGAAAATGTGCTTTCCCCCCTTACTGGAGACAGTCAGTTGAGCTGGCTTGGGGGTGAGGATCCCTCATTCATTTCTGAGTTCTCAGGATGACATTTCTGGGGTTCAGGGATAGGCGGTTCTAAGTCATTCCCCATACCTACCCAGTCTGAGTTATGACCTATTGGGACCCATTTTTCTTTGGGAGGAATCCCTCATCCTTGAAAGAGAAGACTTTCTTCCCAGAATCCTCCAAGGATTCTTCCCCTTCAAACTGGAGGACGCCGACTTCCTCCACAAAATGGGTCTTCTTTGTCCCTTTGTTTCTCCTACTTAGCCTCTGTTCCATAGGTTGCAGCTTTTCGGGGGTAGGAGATTTGGGTTTAGGTTTAGAGGTTTCGAGGGGCTTTTCATGTGTGAGGAAGGAAGCTTCTTCTAGGGCTTTGCATCCCCCTTCCACCCGAGCCTCCTCCTCTGGAACCTGCTGGTTGTCAGGGTTCTCTGCCCGTCATTGTTCCTGGGTGCCAGACCCTTGGTTCGAGTTGTTCTGAGTGGCCATGTTCATCTCAGGGTTCTGCTGAGCCCTCAACACGCGACTCAGGTCTTGGGTCAAGTCCTGGACCTGGCGCTCCAGTTGTGACACCCTCTCGGGCTGATACAGGGGTCTTGAGTCAACTCGTTGCTGCCCTCGGTAAGGGTAACTGTCCCTTCTCCCCGAGTAGCCTTGATATGGAAGGGTTCCCTGGTAGCCCTCCATTCTTGGTCTCCCTTCTCCCTGAATTGGTGGTCTAGACTCCTGAAAGCGGGGAGAGTAAGGAGGGTCGCTCTGAATGTTGGGGTTTTGAGGGTACCTGGGGAAGAAACTTAAACTAGAGGATGAAGGATTACTGCCCTCCTGAGGGAAGTTGGGAGGGAAGTTTGTAGGGAAGTTTCCTGGGGCCGTACGTACCTGATTGGATGCCCCCCTGAGCCGGGGGAGCCCATACATACCCCAAGATGGGCCTATTACCCTTGTACCATGGGCTGATGTAGGTGGCAGCGTCAGGTGACCAATTTTTGGGGGTACCCTTCCTGGTAACCACCTGCTTGGGACTGGTCAGAGGGACTTCTTTGCCTCTGGTTTGGTTGGTTAGTGGGAGGTGTATTTTTAGGCCGCTCCATTTCTAGGTCCATAATTCACCTCCGCCACCTTGACGGCAGCGGGGGTGTTGGCTTGTTTGGGTTTTTTGGGGGAATTCTTATTTTTTACTGGCTTTTGGACCTCATAGATCCGGGTAGCTTGCTCTATTACCCAGTCCAGGGTCCTTTCGTCATGGAAGTCCCTAACCAATTGTGTCATAATGTACTTAGGGAATGCATGGAAATAGATATTGATGAACTCCCTACTGTTTGTGCGTACCCACCTAATGGTTTGTGCAAATGCCTGCTTGAATTTCTGGAAAATTCTCTCGGGCCTGATCCCTTCTGCACTGCAGGTTGTAGGCTGATTTGCGAGCCTGCTGGGGGTTTTGGTGCACACAGAAGTGCTTCAAGATGGCCGCCTTATAGGTAGACCACCTTGAATGGTTCTGATCCTCCATCCCAGCAAAGAAGCCAAATGATGTCATCATCTGATCATACAGCTCCAGATGCTCCCAGACTGAGTACTTGGCATTCTTATGTTACAAGGTCATGATGTTTGTAATGGCTTTTATCTGTCTAATGGGGTCTTTTACCAAAGTTCTTTTTTGTTTTGGCAGCCTTCTTTTTCCGCTGCACCTGAGTCCATTCGCCCTCAGAATCAGAGCTGCTACTATTTGAGGTCCCATCCCTATCCTCTAGGTGCTTCCGGATTCTTTGAGCCTGGGAGCCTCTCCCAAAAGTGATGGGGCCTAGTCTCTTCTCCCCTGTTGTAGTGTGGGCTCTCTGGGTCACTTCGCTTGGACTCCCTCTTTCGCACATGGGTGTACTCATTGGACTCCTCCCTTCTTCCGGGGTTGGCGAAGAATTCCCCCCACCTCCCTGATTGGGTGGAGGTTTTCAGAAAACTATTTTGGGGCCTAAATCCAGACTCCTTTTTATCTGCAAAGTGGACCAGGTGGTTCCTTTGTAGCTGATGTTTCTGCCAGTCTAACTCCCTGATTTTCTATACATAGGAGTCTTCCTGGTCCGATACATTGGCCACAATATCTTTGAACCTAAGCAGGGATGCACGTCCATCAATCTCTGATGTACGCTGGCCTGCTGGCTCAATCATGCTATGCCTAAATGAGTCTGGCTGCCTCATGATTCCTTGTTCTTGTGAACCTGTGGACGTGACGTTAGCAGTGCTTTGCACATACAGGGTGGTAAGTTGGCCTGAGGTCCCTGTTACAGAGGGCATCACACTGTGATCAGGGGTTGCCCTGCCACTCTCTAACAGTTTGGGGTTACTTAAGTCTTTATTAAATCTAGCACACTCTTTTTCTAGCCTTGAAAATGTCTCTTTCTCAGCCCCTATTTCTTAATAGTATGCAAAGGCCTCAGACTTGTGCTTTGCTATCAGGGCTTGACTGGCTTCTATGTCCTTCCCTTGTGCTACTACTTGGCTCTGGGGTCCCCTGTTCTCATCAGCAAGGGCCTCATTTTCTTTCTGTGCTTCCTGTATTGTCTGGGAATACTCAGACCATTTCTGTTGCAGGAGATACATCTCTTCACTCTGAGCATTTTCTTTCTGTATTGTCTGCTCTAGATCATGTTCTATTTGCCTTATGTGCCCCATTCATTTTTCATTTTCTAATTTTATGTTGGTCAGTTGCTGAAAACATGACTCACTTTTCTCCAGGTCTGTTTTTAATTTGTACGCTTCCTGGCGTAGGGCAATTTTATCCTGATACAGTGTGCCAATCTGTACAGTCAGGTTATCTCTCTGTTGTTTTATAGCGCCCAACACCTGGCATTTCTGGTCAAATTCTGTTTGGGAATGGACTTCTTTAATGATTAACTTATTATTCTCCTTTTCCAATTGCTTGATCTGATTTTGTAAAGTGTTTATCTCCTATGAGCAGGCTCTATCGTATGTCACTAGCTGGTTCACTTTCAGTTGACTCTCAGGGAATCAACCTTTTCCTGGTACTCCTCTTTTGGTGCAGACAATTGGGCCCTCTGGTCTGAATTAGTTAGTTGTTGTACTGCCAACTCCTCAATGAGCTGCTTGATGAGGTTTCCTAATTCTAACTCAGAATTGTGTCTCTCTCGCATTTTCTCCTCTACCTGCCTTAATTCACTCTGTGTTTGATTTAAAAGCTCAGACTGATTTTCCACAGAGGTTATACTTTGTTGGTACCTTTCTTCCATGACTATCATGTGGAAGTACATGTAGGCAGTGAGTTGGACAATTTTAATTGCATGTTTTGCATCACGTAGAACCCTGTCAGGGCTTGATGTAACAGGCCACTGTCCTGCCACACGTCCATACTTATAGAGGTTACCTGCTGCATCATACTAGATAGCCAGGCCTCCTGTTTTTGTTCTGCCCATTCCCCTCTAATGAACAATTTGGACAGAAAATGCTGCCTAGCCATATTAATTTCCACGGTGCTCATTATGAAGAGTGTTCTTCCTTTGGTTGTCTGTGCAAGGACACAGGGCCTCATTACGAGTATAGAGGCAGCCATGCCCTTAATAAGGGCATGGCTGGCTCCATACCAGGTTCCAGTACCGGGTTTCTCCAATGAGGACTTACCGGGCTATTCCAACCATTGAGGACCCGGTAAGTCCTCATTGGAAAAAACCCATCCCCATTCCCATTTGAGCCCCCATAGGGCTCATTGGGAAAGGAGAGGGAGCTAATAACGGGCCCGTTAATAATGGGCCCGTTATTAGCTCCCTGGTCCCCTCGCGGGACCCGCTAAGGACGCCTGGTTTTACGAGGCGTCCTTACCGGGTCCCGCAAGGGAATCTCGTAATAGGGCATCCCGTAATGAAGGGTGCCGGTCCCGTACCGGCACCCTTCATTATGGGAGCGCTATGGCCATAATGAGGCCCATAATCTCTACTCTGCTCTTGCCTAGTTTATGGTTACACTATTGTATTTTGATACACAGGCCTTGTACCTAGGGTGCATGTTTTTGGATGGCACCTTCACAGTGTAACACAGCTTTCTAGCCTCTAAAAGTAACACTACCTTCAATGGGTTAGTCTGCTGTGTTGGACTGTCACAGGCGAAAACTCTAACCTCAATCCTGGCACAAGCCCCCACTTTGTCACGGTTTTATTACACAACACACTCCAGCCAGGGACTCCTTCCCCGACAATGAATGTGGCGCACAATATAACGCGTTTTATTTTTAATAAACCACAGGTTCTTTTATTTGAGTAGGCCTCTAACCTGTCTCACACCCAACCTTCACAAACACCCTCTGTCACAATGGACTAGGAACCAGGCCGGTGTGTATTAATAAGATATTTATCAATTCATTATTTAATGAAAAAGAAAAAATATTCAAAATACAACAGCTACTAATATGTGGCAACACAAATGCAATGATTCCTACCAACCAGTTAGTTTCTGATATCCTAGCACAGTTTACACTGATCTTTAATGTCATAACAGGAAAAAGAAGAGTTTTTAATCAGGTGATAGAATCAAGGTTTAGCACTTGCACTCCACCCCCTGCAACACGCACCCCCAAACATCAGCTAACTTAATTCCTTTGAATGGAAGGCAGTGTCAAAGAGTAAGGATAAAGAGAGAAAAGTCGCATTTGGAATAAAGCCCACCACTCCAAGATGGGAAGTCCGAAAGAAATTTTTTGGAGCAAAACAGCAGAATCGGATTTTGCTTATTACTCACACGGCTACTCACAACTGCTAGAGGAAAGAACAAAAGGAAATCCGAGTTGCTACCTTTGGGGAGATAGGGAAGCTTAGAGACTACTAATCAGTACACAGAACAACGTGGAAATGAGGTAGGAAAATCGATTCTGGGGAGAAAGCAAATGCGAAAGGAAAAAAATACAAACGGCAAATGGAAATTCATTTTAAATGGGTTTTACAATGACATGTAGCTAAGGAAAGGGTTTAGCTTTCAAAATTGGAAATTAGTTCTCAAAGACAAGGACAGAGGCACATAACTGATAGGATTCTAGGCAAAAGGGAATGCTCTCAATGGGACTATGGTTTGGGGTTTTCAATAGGACAGAGCAAATTAGGAGTTTGTGGGGTAATGCACACAATACACAGGCAAATTCGATTTTCAGTGCACAGAGACTAATTCTATTGAGGCTATACTTTAATGGCTATAGTTAATAAAAACAGTCAACAAGATTGTTGATTTCGAATGGCAACAATTTTGAATGTGAATTTCAATGGGGAATTAATTGATTTATTTCAAAATGATACTAAGGACATATAGAGACGAAGGTGAATTCAGATTCTTCTTTGGAAAGTGAATGAATTATACTGGCAATTTAGGACTTCTAATAGGATTTTCAGTGGGATTTTCAATGAGGTTATGTTGCAAAAAGGAAAAGATTATGCAATTAGGGGCTGGTGTTATTTGCTACTTAGCCTTGGTTTAGGATCCAGGAAAACAAGCTGGATCTCAGGACACTCTGGACTGCTGGGCAAGGGGTCTGGTCTCTGCACTCTTCTGGATGGGATTCTGGACATCCAGTTGGATCCCAGGAAACTCTGGACTGTTAGGCAAGGGGTCTGGTCATTGCACTCTCCTAGAAGGGATTCTGGACAGCCACCTGGATCTCAGGACACTCTGGGCTGCTAGGCAAGGGGTTTGGTCTCTGCACTCTCCTTGGTATGTTTTAGCTACCTCCTCTCCGTTCTCCTTCTCCTGTCTCCCCGGAATTCTTGTGTGTGTCTCTGTGTGTCTGTGTCTAGTACAGTCCCCCCTTATACAGCCCAAATTACATCATTCACTTTACAATCTAGGGGGAGTATTCTAAGATTTCCCCTACCCTCTGATAGAACAATCTTCCCTTCACCTCCCTGCCCCCTGGCATCGTCGGTTTGAGGGGAGGGAGCACCATCTGTCTGTTTGCTGGCATTTATTACAGTTCTTTGTTTCTTGTTAACTTTTTTAGCAAAAAATGTTTCCTAACTTCATACTTATACTAGACACCACCATAAAGAAATAGATATTCGGTTTCAGTTAGTCGTAGGGAATTGGGTAAGCCAGTCGCCAACTCTGTGCAAGGTAGCATGGCCCTTTGGCGCAGTCTTGTCCTTTTCATAAAATATATAACAGTTATAACTCTGCAAATGATTGAGCATGTTCATAATCTAATTTTCCAACTTTCCATCAAATTACATGCTTGTCACATTTTTAAATTAGCCAGAAACTAGTCTTTACTAGCGTTACAGTCCACAAAGTCCTAGGAACATGCACTCAGTCTCTAAACAACTGGCTGGAAATCACATGGAAAAATGGCAGAAAACGAAATTACTTCTCATTCTGAGTGCTGCGAAAAATGCCTAAAATGAATCAATCCTTTAATGTCAAATTGGAGGACCTGTCACATATGGGAGGGTGGTGCTTCATCCCCCACAGCTGGTGACCAAAGAATTATATTACACCCATTGACATTTGTCAGTTTGTCCTTGGTAGTGGGTGAAGGAGGAACTCACACTTCCTGGTCATGCTCTCTCCACACTTGCTTTCTTTATCCTGCCTGCTAGTACTGCCGTCCAGTCTGGTAGAGCAGGGAATTATGACGCCCTCAGTCACATCACATGTTATTGTGGAATAGTTCACTTATAGATGCGACTTCCAATGGGAAGCAAGGCTTTCAATTGAGTTTTGTGCCTGTGCCCAAAAACTGTTTTTCTGGTATTCTGAGCCTCTTCCAAGGTGATGAAGTCTTGTGGGGGAAAACATAATGTACACAGCTTTAGTCAACACCCCACCCACATCATATTTCACTGACATTTTCTGTACGAGCATAGCTATCTTTTCACAGTGGCTTTTAAAGTAGTTTTTCTTTATTTCACACATGTGCAAGCCGTTTTTCCTCTGTTTGAAATGCTGTTCTGAAGGTCATGAAGTTCTTTCATTTGTCCCTTTTGAGTGAGTTTGCATCTGCTGTTGGTCCATTGACACGGAGGGGTAGGTCCCCTGCACAGGGTTCTTTGATTTTACACAGAATAAAAACAAAAGCCAAGCCATTTCTTTTCATTTGCAGTGTTTTAGAGCGCTGCTGTTCACATGAAAGGGAAAAAAAAAGTGGTGTCGGGTTGCAATGTTGGAATCCTTGCCCCTCATGTGATTTAACAGTAAAACAAGTCAGTTTTGGATGTAGTGCATAACTTTGATGTAGTGCATAACATTTTGGTATTCAGATGAATGAGGGCCGTTTTGAATGCAGTGCGTAACTTCTTGTTATTTAGATGCAAGAACAACAAACGTAGGGCTGTTTTTGAATGTAGGCCATAACTTCTTATTGTTCAGATGAAAGAAAAGCAAACGCATAGCTGTGCTTGGTGAAATGTTCTAATGCTTGCCACACACGTGCCAGGGAAAGCATAGCACAGCCGTTTTTCGTGGCAATGTTTAAATGCGTTTTTTTGAGGTGACAGGGATTTCTGCCTAGGGCCTGTAAATGCACCCCACAGTTTACCTGTTTGGGTCTCTGTAGTTCCCCGGCATCCTGCCACACATCCAGCACTGCAGCTAGTACTGGTTCTCTGTATACTTATAAGGCTGTTGTTCCACTCCTGCAGAGCCCACCCACATGGTCCCAGGAGGAAGAGGGCAGGGCCATGATGACCACAGCTGTCCAAGTGATAGAAAGGGAAAGGAGGTTATGCTAGTTCCCAGGGTTCAAGTGACAGGAAAAAGGGTGGGGTTCAAGGGGCAGGGGGTAGGCTGCCACATACAGGAACGCCTCCCCCTCCTCCAAAGCTGTCCCAGGAAGGGGGTGGAGTTACCAACGATAGGATATATGATATGATAAGACATTTATAACACGCCTGTACACAAGTGTTTCTAGGCACGACAAGACAAGGGAGGGAAGACAGAGGGAAGACAAGACAAATGATCTTACTAGGCCTCGTGTCATTCAGATCATGCCAGTGCAAGAACGAGACGTGCAAGGGAAAGGGAGGGGGGGTGCAAGGGAGAGAGGAGGGGAAAACAGGGCAGCAATGCTCTGTGTAAGTGCAGCCAGGACAACGCTGCTCTGCGTAGTGCAAGGAGAACAAAGGACTGTAAGTTTACATTTACATCCCGTGGTAAGCCTGGAGGCAGTGCAAGGGTGACTGATCAAGAAAGAGCCTGTTACCCAGTGAGACTCTGAGGGAAGCCAAGCAACTAGTCAGTACAGCAGATAGGTAGGTCAGGTAGGTCAGCAGGGGAGGGAGAGAGAGAAAGCGGAGGAGAAGAGGAAAATCCTGAGCTGCTTTCAGAACATCAGGTGGCCCAGATCAAGTTTGACTGGGGCAGGGAGGCCATTCTAGAGGAGAGGGACGCACCTGCAGAGGAGAGAGATCTACCCCTCACTCTCTGTCTGGAGAAGCGGCTAATCCTTAGAGAGTTGGAGGTAGTTGAGCAAAGGGCTCGAGAAGGAAGGCATTTGGGAAGAGAGCGTTGGATGTAGTGTGGGCCCCAGCCCAAGAAAGTCTTGTGGACAATTCAACGGATCTTGAACTTGATTCCTGCAGCCACCGGGAGCCAATGGAGAGATTTCAGGGCTGGAGAGATATGGTCCCTGGGCTTGAAGCCAAGGATAAGTCTTGCATTCCTGTTCTGGATTAGTTGCAGAGGGCAGAAAGTAGAAGAAGGCTATTGCAGTAGTCCAGCCTAGAGAGTACCAGGGCTCTGGAGACAGTGAGCATCTGGGGGAAAGTGAGACCGGGAAGAGTCCCTTTGTTGAGGTGCAGCTGGTAGTCGGCCTTCTTGGCGACATCCAAGATGTGAGGAGAGAAAGAGAGAGGGGAGTCAAAGATGACACCAAGGTTTTATGCCTCACAGGAAGGCGAATGTAGAGGGCCCTAAGTGGGAAGCCAGAGTGAGGGAGGGAAAGCAGGGGCCCGTATTAGAAGGAGCTCTGTCTTACTGGCATTAAGGCAGAGATCGTTGGAGGCGCACTAATCCTGAATCATGGATAGATAGTCAGGAATGAGCGAGAGAGGAGGCTGAGGTGTGCCTGAAGGAAAGCTGATTGTCATCTGCATAACACTGAAAGTTAGAGGAGAAGCCAGAGATCAGGTTGGGAAAGGGGCCAAGTAGAGTCTGAAAAACCAGGGTGAGAGGATAGAGCTATGGGGAATTCCACAGGCAGAGAGAGAGAGGTGTTGGAGAGAAAGGCACCAAGTTGGACCTGGGAGGGGCGTTCCAAGAGGAAGGAGGTTAGCCACTCCAGGGCCTGATCCGTGATGCAGAGGTTCTCACAGAGTCGAATGATCAGGATGGCGTGGTTGACCATGTTGAAAGCAGAGGAAAGATCAAGGAGGTTTGAGGACAGAAGGAATGCTGGAATCAGGGTTATAGAGCAGAGCTTCTCGGATGTTCAGGAGAGCAGTTTCCATGCCTCTGGCGGCTCTGAAGCCAGACTGATGGTCATGGAGACAACCAACAGATTCAGTGTGGAGAGTAAGCTGGGAGATGGCCAGCTTTTCCAAGAGTTTTCAAGGGAAAAGGGATTATGGAGATTGGGGGATAGTTTGCCGGGTAGGTAGGATCGGCAAATGGCTTCTTGAGGAGGGGTGTAGAAGGGAATGCATAATTGGAGATGGGCACATTCCAGTGGTGAAAGAGTGATTACAGAAATTGGCGAAGGCTGTAGCAAGGGTGTCAATATGGTTGTTGATGGTTCTGGAGGAGCTGGGGAGTGCCTGTTTGGATGCCACTTTCATAGATCAGACTTGTTTAGAAACCTTATCAGGCGTTAATAAAAAATAATAATAAATAATAATAATTTGGCATTTATATAGCGCTACGAACCCTCAGGTATCTGAGCGCTGCTTATTATTACCCACGGTGTGTGGTGCTCATTTATCGACCTCGGAAGGATGAAAGGCTGAGTTTGGCCCTGCCGGGATTCGAACCTGCGTTAGCAAGCTCTGCACAGATGTCAAAGCGAGCGCTCTACTCGCTGTGCCACTTGACCGTTGTCAGCATGAAAGTGGAGAAAGGAGGAGGAGAGGGAGAGAGGGCCAAATGAGGGCAGAGAGAGGAAGAGGGCGAGGAAGAGGAGATAGAAGACTGCATGTCCTGAGTTTTAGCAAAGAAGTGAGAGGCCAGAGCTGTACAGAGGGATTGGGAGGGAACAGGAGAGGTAGACCCTTCAACAGGATTGGACCATTCCTTGGAGGTTTTAAAGAATTCATGTTGTCGGAAACCACAGAGAGGCAGAATTGAATGTGTGCTCTCTTCTTGGACAGGACAGAGACTCTGTATTGCCTTTGGAGCAGGCAGCAGGCCAGTTTGTCAGAGGATGTGCCCGAAGCCCTCCACTTCCTCTCAGACACCCTGCACTTGCGTTCCAGGATGGCGAGGTCAGAATCATACCAAGAATTGCACTTGAAGGTAGGCTTCAGGATGTCCATGGTGTTGGAAATAGAAAGATGCAGATTAGAAAGGGCTGTGTCAGGGTGTGAGTCAGCTGCAGGAATAGCAGGGGCAGAGAAAGTAGAGGCAAAGGCATGAAGGTGGCAGGTGGGCAAACATCTCAGGATGGTCACAATGGTGGATGTACAGCCTCCTTCTCCACAGCTGTCTAGGAACGGGGATGAAGGGAACAAGAAAGAAGGGGGCAGGGACATGAAAGGGTGGCAAACATCCAGGATGGACACAAAGGTTACCACCCAACTGTTCCAGGGTGCAGAGTGGCTGGTGACAGGAAAAAAGGGGCAGGCGAGCAAACATAGGCAGACCCCCTTGAGAGGGGAGGGCGGTGTTCCCAGGAGTCAAGTAAGCTTAGTACAGGAAAGGGGCAGGAACGGGGCAGGGTCAGCTCCCAGGCTGAACACTCACTGTAAAACTGACAGCTGTTAGCTATCGCTGAGGTGGGAACACATGTACAAGATGAGAAATACAGTGGGGGGTGAAAGTGATGGTTCCGGAAGCACCTTAAAACCTTCCTCTTTGCTTCTGCTTTCTCCCCCTTTTCCCCTGCTGAAGTCCTGGCTGATACTCAGACTATACTGGTTACCTGGCCACCCATCTGATCTAGGGCCCAAGCCCTGCCAGTTGCACATCTGCACTGCCTCCCTGGCACCCGGGGACTGTTTTCTGTATCCCTACAGTCCCCCCACCAGCACACATGTCTGCACTCACCCTGCACTTGCCCCCAGCTGGCCGTTCTTTTATTTATCGTTATTTTATTATCCCATGTACTGCACTTTCCCTCCCCCGCCCCCGCATTTTTCTTCTTTCCCCCTTCGCTTGCACTTGGCAATCTGAATGACACCTGGCCTAGTAAGATCGTTGTCTGTCTTCCCTCTGTTCCCCCTCCCTTGCCTCGTCACGCCTTGAAACACTTGTGTACAAATGCCATATCATATCATATAACATATCATATCATATCAATGCATTGAAATGCAACAATCTCCTGTATCCGAGGCCAGGGCAGCCACATAATAAAATGCTACAACTGTACCTCATATTTTAAATGCCTTGGTGAACACTGTTTTACTTTTTGTTCAGGTTTTGGAGATACTTATGTGGCAACAATCAAGGCAGGGAATTCTTTCCCTCCACAATCAAAAGCGCCACAGCAATATTCCCTTTATGTTCAATATAGTTCAGTAGTGATTCATAAAGAACCACAGAGATCCCTCACACTTTAGCAATAAATAAGCCAAGAACCAGGCCAGTGTATAGGAAGAATATGTGTTTATTAACGAAGAAGAACATTTATATTTGTACAAAATCACAAATCACGCCACCTCACTTCATGGCCCGAATGCTTATCTTTCCTAACAATTCTCTTATCACACAAATTGAAAACACCAGTTGGTTTAGGATAACATAGATCACAGGAAAGAGACCAGGAGGGGTCCCACCGAGCTACCTCAAGATGTAGGCACTGGAGGTGACAGAACTATGTAACAACTTTAATGTGCTTATAGCCACATCTTTATCAACAAATGTAAAAAGATGGGGAGAAAGGTGGTTCCAAAAAATATATTCTTATTTTATTTAGTAATTACTCATGCATTAAAACAAGAGCAACAGGTCACGTTTGCAAATTTAGACAACATAAAACAAAATTAATAGGCAAACAATTCATTTAACACTTTTTTGTCCTAATGTTCACTGCTTGAATACATTGAATTTCAAGTGATGTTAGTAACACATGGGTGACTTTGCAAGGTGCAGTTTATATCCGACTATTTGCAGGGTCCCCATATACATTGTGTCGACATGAGTGAATCTGTTTCCAGCCTTCTTCGTAGACACACAAATAGACTATTCGTTATTCTTGGATATTTGAGCCGATTGTGCAAGGCGTTCTTCAGGACACATCAACCCTGTATCTTACGGAGTGTACCAGTGTTATTGCAAAATTATCTCCACATATCTATAAAAAACCAGAGACATACATATGAATGTTAAGTTGGCCAACCACTCCATTTTCTCTAGCATTTATCTTAAGCCATGGGTGAAACAATGCTGTCAACCTCTCATTTTATTTGCGTGCACATCGTATACATTCAATACTAAGACTGTACTGTGCTTCTTTACATAGATCACAGATCAGACTCTTTAACCCCACAATATACTTTGCATGGATTTTACTTTATAACAAAGTGCACTTTGAAACATGACTGGGTCATACCCATAGCAATACACTTTACATGCAATTGAATTTAAATAACATGCAAAAGCAGTTTCACGCATGCAGCGCTCTTTATTTGTAATCTCCATGCGCACTTGGAAATGCTAGCAGTGTTGGAGCACAACAGACTTTTAAAAACAAAACCATTTTCATACATATAGAAACCTTCTTCCTTCACCACATGCCATGAAGAATCCCACTTTTACAAGGAGTCACTTTCCCACTCTCAGTAGAGAGTATGCTTTTCAGTCAGAAACTTCACTTTATTTAATTTGGCAAGACACTTTTCTGCCCCAGCACAAACACCCACCTATTCAGTTTACATTCAGCAGCCCTCTTCTTTAAGGCGGGGTCTGATGAATGGCGAACAGTTAGGAATTTCATTTTGACAATTACCACTTTCCCCATGGGGAATTTTGGAGTTAGCAATGAGAAATAGGAGTACCCAATTACTTTAAAAGACTTTATTTTTATCCACTCTGGGAGCAATGCTGATTTTGAATTTCAATAAAATCCCCCTAGCCTTAGTTCGCTATGGGGGAATTAATCAAATTATTATTTGGTATGAAAATGCTAGGCTAGGGAGCTACTTAGTCTGCCCACCCAATCAATATTGGGAACACTATTAAATCAAACATATCCCCACAATATTTGGGTTGGTTGGACAAGTTTACTTACATAGAATCTCTGGGGTTTGCACTCAGGAAAAGCCCCCAAGACCTCTGGATACTCGGGGGAAACATCAAGACTTGGTTAGAAGCCTCTCCAGGTTCAGTCAAGAATTGTTTCCAGCATTAATCCCTTTATCTTCCTATCCTTGTATAGATCCCAGACAGATTTTAGTCCTTCCCTGGTTTCCGCCTGCAATTTTGCCAGTAATTACAACTCAGACAGCGCTCTCATATTTCCATGGTGGGCGTCATTATAAACTCATAATCACAACCCAAATTATTAAAATTAGGATGTGCCATCTTATTGGCTCTTGATTTGGGATGGACCTCTATTGTGACTCCCATAGCAATTATTGGTTCCTGTAGTTATAAGGCATCATTCCTGTGAATGTATGACTCCACCCATCTGGGATAGCATTTTGCCAGTCTCAAATATGTAGTGAAAAACTACAACATGGCAAAAAAACGTTAACTTACAAATAAACAGCCTATCAAATATATTTTTGGCTTTGTCTGATCATGCCAGACTTAATGAAATGAGTCCCGTGACAGCACGAGATTCCAAGTTTGAATGTCCATTTTTCATGAACTAATCAAAAATGATAAAAGTCAGTGTCACAAAATGTTACATGCAGTTAAATAATTCACCAGGCTACTATCTCCCCAAATCACAGCTTTGTGACATTTTCTGGGAAGTCATAATCACAGTTCTGGTGGCAACTCTTGTTCCAAAAGTCGAGTTTTAGGAAGGTTGTCACTACAGATAGATCTGTGCATAATCGTATTAATGATATTTGAACCATTATTACATGACTTATGCTTCCTGAGAAAATTAACAAAATTTGATCGTCCCACTAAACCTATGGCACGCTCTGATATGCATAATATTATCCACCGAATAATACAACAAATTTCACATCTGACTTGGCCATCTGCTTATTTTGTTGACACAGTTGTTGCAAAAAAATGATTTACAGTCTTTCTCCCAGAGCTAATGGACCATCTGTTACTTATCTTTAAGAGGAGCGAGGACAGCTCCACCCCTATGCTCATGGGAAATCCCTCAGGGAAAGGTCTGCTATCATTATCTCCAAGCAGAGACCAGGAATTACTCGGAGTATAACCTATTAAGGCCCACCTTTATTTACACAGTTGTTTAGCACCTCAATCCCATACATTCCTTCCTAGCCACTGCTGTGGCTTCAAAGAGATTGGCCCTCATTACAACTTTGCCGGTCCAGAAACAACGGTACCGGTAAGCTCACCAGGACTGTTGTTTTGGACCGGCAAAGTACAAGTCTGGTGGGCGGGTGCCCTCCCGCCCGGCATGTCTGACTTGCTGGGTGGACCTGCACCCACCCAAAGACTTTCACAAAAGCACTGGCACCGTTATTACCAGTGGCAGTGTTTCTGTGGTCCCCATTCTATTAGGAATCTATGGGAATGGAGAAGAACATATTACCAGCACTTAGCTCCCGGTCCGCCGGGACTTGTAATGTCCCGGTGTTACCGGGAAGCTAGGTGGCGGTAACTGTTTACAAGTCCAGCAGCAACCGCCGGTTTTACTGGTATGGTTACCGCCAGACTTGTAATGAGGCCCATTGGCTTTCAGATAGAGAGCTGAGCAGAGCTTTAAGCGTTGCCTGTGATGGGGGGAAGGTGATCAGTGCCTGTGCCTTCGAAACTCATGAGAAATGTTATTTTGGGCTAGCCCAGCTTTTCTTCAGACACAGAAAACTGGTGTTTTTGAAAGTTGCAATTCGTTTTACACATGTGGCCTACTTTAATATTTGCCCTCAAGTCATATGTAGATTTCTCTTGTATCATGCCATCAATGTTCATCTTTACAGACTGATATATATTCATATTACTCTGGAAATGGAGATTTGTTTTCTATGTGTTCATTGTTCTAAACTGCAAAATGCACACCTTTCCATGGTAACTGTTTCTGATTTTGCAAACTTACCCTTTTTCTAAAAAAAAGTTCCATTAAATCTACTTCTGCAGTGTAGTTTCAGTTTCCATGTTACTGGTTTCAGACTTCAGAAGGCACACTTATCCATGGTCTCTCTTTTTTATCAAAGGAAACACCGTTTTCATGTTTTGCATTTTGAAAATGAACCTCTGTCCTTTTCTCTGCCAGTCCACAATGTGTTCAATACGCTGCACCTTTAATCCTCAGTCAGCCAAATGCAGTTTCCTTTTGTCTTGAGGCTGTCAAATTAGTTGATGGAGCATGCCCCAGGTTAAACCTTGTCACCTATCTCATACTCCTTGTTCCTGGTCTTCAAGTTGTAGTATGATTTCATCCCTTCAGCCAACTTCTCTACTCTGCGCTGCGCATAAGAAAGAGCATGCTGGAGGTGGTCCCTTAGGTTCTAAATGTACTGCATTTATCAGCATCTGATCCTGGATTCTATAGAGCAAATGCTGAGGTAACACAATTTTTTACATCCGGTCATCATCTCAAATGGAGGCATTTTAGTTGCAGAAGATGGTATAGACCTAATAGCCATCAGGACAAGTGGTTATCGAATGTCCTAACTGGGTCCAGAGACAGCCACAAACGTCTTCAGTATACTTACAACAGTCTTATTATATCTCTCAACCCCTCTGCTCAATGCTGTGCGGTAGGCGATGTAGAATTTTCTTTTTACCCCTAGAATCTCCCACATCTTGGTCATCCTTCCTCGGTCCGACTCAATCCTTTGTGGTAGGCCAAAATAAGAGAAGAAGTGGTTGAACATAGCACAGCAGCTGTTTCTGCCGTACAATTCGGGGCAGGGGGACATCCTACCCACTTTGTAAACAAGCATGTTATGATCAACATGTACTTGTTTCCTTTAGAGGAGCACATCACTGGCCCGATGAAATTGACTTGCAAATCTAACCAAAGCAGTGTCATTCCTCTTTTCTGTAGGGGATCTCAGTGTGTGGGGGAATTTGGATGACATTATGCACCCACAAGACACACCTTTAAATATATGTTGAGTTCCTGGCCCATGTATGGTCAGTATACAACCTCTCGCAAGATTTCCAATGTTGTGTAAAAACCCCTATGATCAGCAGTGGCCGTGTCATTGGCGTTATTCAACATCCATCTTCGGAATGAGGTACGTACCACCCACTCGTCACATCCAGATAGGGATCTTCTTATCAACAAACCGCCTTGGATTCAAAACATTTTGCAAAATGTCCTCCACACCTGGAGATCCTCTTTACTGGTGTAATCCAATTCTGTTAGAGGATAACTCACTGGGTCTTCAATGTATTGATAGAATTTTCCAATAATAGGGTCCTCTTTTTGTGCAGTGATCAAATCTGTATTGGGGTGTCTTTACTCCACTGAGCAGGTGAGAGTTCACTGTTGGCACAAGTTTGAGACCTTGTTACATTAGTGACTTGGATTTTACCCAGAAGGGATTCTGAATCTATGAAATCTCTCTGCTGGGCTCTAGTTTTAGCCAACTGGTTTGCCAGGTCATTCCCAGTCTTTTCCGGGCCCTCTATTTTGGAAAAACCGCTTATCTTTTTTCAATGTATGGTCATCCCATTGGAGACCATCAGGTCATCAATAGACTGGATCAGTTTTCCATGTTTTAATGGTTTATTGTTAGCACAAAGAATGCCTCTATTCTTCCAGTTTATCAGGTGTCCCACTAACCCATTTGTCACATAGTCAGAGTAGGTGATGATCACCAGTTCTTTGAGTTGGTGGTGTACTGCACTGAGCATGGCTTAGTGAATGGTCATCAACTCTGCCACCTGATTACTTTGGGGTCCTATTCTGTAGCCAGCAGAGGGCTCCACGGTATCATTCACCCAGGCATTCCTAATGCCAGCCACTAGCACTTTTCCCCCATTATTGCCAGCATGGTAAGAGCACACATCCACATAAAATGTGGGCATCCCCAGGCAAGTATCTTCTTCATAGACTTTGTGTAGGGAAGTTAGGTACTTTTCCAAATTGTCTTTGGCCATCATACTTTCGACCTCAAGGCAGTTTTCTTGAACACAATTATGCAAGTTCCCGAATCCTTGAGTTAGAAGATTCCAGTGGTTGAAGTGTATGAAAAGAAGTAGTGAAATCATGTTCCCTGCTGGCCTGTTGCACACTCCCCACAAACCCTGTTGCCATGTCCCCTCCCACACACAATGCAAACCCCCAAACAAGTGTGCCTGCTGTTTAAGGGATCGTGCATTGCACTGAAGTTCAAGTTTCAACTGCTTCCTACACTATTATTTTAAAACTAAACCATTCTACGATGATGTGCTCCCCCTGGATAAATGGACAGAAGTTTTGTAATGCCCATACCATTCCCAGGAGTGCCTTTTTGCAGTCATTGAATCTTTCCTCCACAGAGGACAAAGTTTTGCTCGCATAAGTGATAACTGTTGACCTTGTCATGCTTTTGGTACAACAGTGCTGTTGGGCAGGTATCTAAGCACCCCATCTCCAAAATAACTCCTTATTCTTGATGGGGTTAGCCAAACAAGGAGCTTAGGAAAGGCTTATTTTCAGTTGTTTAATTGCCTGAGATTGCTTCAGACCCCACTCCCACTTAACTCTGGCTTTTAATAAATGTACCAAGGATCGAGTGATCTCTGTGTAGTCTTCAATTAACTTTTGACTATAATTAGTGAGTCCAAGAAGGCTGCTCAATTCTCACAGAGTAATAGGGTCTTTTAATTTCAATAAGGCTACCACCTTCTTTGCCTGGGGGTTGAGACCCTCAGGGGTGACTTTGTGCCCCAAACTTGTCACTCCAGTCTTACACCACTGTGCCTTCTGAAAGGACAGTTTTGGTCTGGCTTTCTTCAACTGGCCCAGAATGTAGCAAATCTCTTCAATATGTTCTTCCAGGCTTGAGCTCTTGATCAATGCATCATCTACATAGGCCATGTTTCCCCTTTTTCCCAAATCAGGCATGGTTTTATGCTGAAAGATACTGAACTAATTTCCATTGTTTATAAATCCAAAGGATGTTTGAGTCTGTGTATATCGCTTCCCCTCAAAGGTAAAGACAAGCTTGTATTGGTTTTCCCTACTCACAGGTAATATCCAGTAACCGTTTGTTCAACTCCCTCATGTCTGCACATAGTCACCATTTCCCATTTGGTTTTAGTATCCCCAGTACCATTTTGTTAAAGGTACAGTGGATCGGATAAATTATCCCATGGGATTCCAAGTTCTTGATATTCTCTGTGAGTGAATCCATGGACTTGAGAGGAAACCGGTATTGTTTAACAAATACTGGAGCCATCTCTGGATCCGTGGGTATGGTGTTTGAATGGATAGATGTATGTCCAAATTCATATGAATCTACTGAAACACATGTTTCAGGTTCTGTCTCTGCTCCTCATTCTCACAGGTGTCAGAGAGATTGATCTGTTTCTCGACCATCTGCCTGAAACCTCGAAAGACCCCAGGCTTGTATCTTTGAACGGTATTCTCCAGTTGTGTGGAGAGATCTCTTTTGATGGTTTCTACCTGGACATGAGGTTCCTTAGATTCGAGGTAGTTGTTGTTTACTCTAAATACCACCTCGTCCTTCATGATGTCAGAGGTTACCTCTTTAAACCCCATAAAGGCATGAAGAGTACACCAAGAAATTCCCCACATGACGGGTATAAAAAAATTCTGGAGTAATACTGTCAATGACATCGAAACAGTAGTGAGGAATTGGTCTAATTATTTCATTACCCAAATCAACAGAATAGTGTTGGGCATCAACCACCAGTCCAATATATGTGTACGTGCCCAAAGTAATACCTTGAGGGTCACTGTTATCCACCAATATTCGAATGGTGTCATGTTCTAGATCCACTAAAGGGGTTGGATGTAAATATAAACCTTGTTTTTGGAGGTAAGTGTTGACGTCTACATAGGCGTCCTTATGTTTGAGGTTCTGTCCTCACTTAATTTTGAGGGGAATGGTGAATTGTTGCCTCTGTCCTGGGATTCTCCCACCTGAACTTCAACCACATAATGCAGTAATTGAGCTGACTGGAATGTTCTTTCTGCGTTGTCAAAGCCCATTGGGTTACACCATGTCGTAACCATACTTTGTTGATCGAATCTAGACTAATTTCGAATCGATTTAGAATTTAATTTCCCAAATAAAGGTCAGAAGGGATATCTCTAACGACCCAAGAATTGTGTTCTATAGTTTTATTTCCAATGGAAACCTTTAGCATACACTTCCCATTTATCTGTCAACTTCAATGTGGGAATGGTCTGGTCATTTGGGACTTTCCTGAATAATCCTTCTCTGATGAAGCTTTTTCCATTATTCAGGCATACTCTGCTGAGCACTGGCTCCTCTTCCTCGTTTATCTGAATTGGTAAAAATAAGTAAGTGTTCACCCTTTTCCTGAATGCCGGTGAGACTTTGAGCTGGTTTTTCATCATCCTCTTTTAAGGGATTCAGTGGTTCTTCTAATTTTTGACTGGTATAACATTTCAAAGTGTTCCCTTCCAGTGTGGAATACCACGTGCAACTGGGAGAAAGGTTGATTTTCAAGAGTTGAGAAGAGTTCCCATCAGCAGTTTGTTCTCCAACAGAGATGATGTGGATTTCTGGGATTTGATTGTTCTGAAAGTGAAATTCCAATTGATCGGCATGCCGGTGAATAAGATGACAGGTGCCATTCAGACTCGCATGATTTGTATTTCTCTTTAGTCTGATGGGCTGGTTAGTCTGGATTCAGAGGACCTGGTTCACGCAATCGATCAGAGGTGATAACCTATGAAGGAAATCATCCCCTCTGACTATCACCGGGTGTTTTAAACAATGTTGCCCAATTTATATATCTAGATCCGCAGTCCCTTCCAAGGAAATATCATTCCAATCAAAACTTTGGAGTTGTCCCGAAAGAGGCATGAGGGGAATCTGGTGACTCTCCCCCTTCCTAAATTCAGTTGGTTGAAAGCCTTTTTGGACAGGTGAGTATCTTGGGATCCAATATCGACCAGAGCTAATAATTCACACAGGCCCTGTACCTTGAGTGGGGCATAGAATCTGCCCTCAAGAGTAAAAAGAATGTAAAAAGAATGTGTGAGTTATTTGCCAGCTTGGAGGACATTTTCTTAATATTGAACTCCGCCACGGTATGATCTTGGATGATTTTCCGGGTTGGAGATCGGAGACCTGTAGGAAGAAATTTACATCTGGCAATTTGCCTAGTTGAGGGATCCTCTTTCTCCCCAAATTCTTTGCTGTCCTCCTTGGTCTGGCAACCTGTTTGTGGAGAAGATACCTCTATAGTCTATGTATGAGCTGGCTCGCACGGTTGGGGTCAAGGAATCTCTCGATGTAGGTTGGTCTCTCTACCTCCCGTGTCTGATTCACAGTCTCTTAGAACCCATTTTTCTTTGGGAGAAATCCCCCCATTCCTGAAAGAGAAAAATCCTCTGAGTGTCTTCTCTCTCAAAGGGAATTATCTTGTTTTCATTCCCACAAAGTGGGGGTTTCTTTGACTTGTCCTTCTTACCCTCTGCTCTTTGGATTCTAACTTCCAGGGGGTGGAAGAGTCCCTATTAGGCTTTGAGGTTTCCAGGGGCTCTGTTCTTGTAGGAAAGGAAGCTTCCTCAAAGGCTTGGCATCTCCATTTGACCAGGGCCCCATCCTCAGAAACCTGTTGGTTGTCGGAGCTTTCCTTCAGTCATGGCCCCCCCACCAGTGCATCAGACCCAGGTGTTGGGGGATTCTAGGAAGCATGGTTAGGTTGAGGGTTTGACTGAGTCCTCAGCATGTGCCCCAGGTCATCAGTCAATTGTTGAACCTGTCCCCCCAGTTGGGTAACTTTCTCTTGGTTTCAGGGAGGTCTCTGCTCATACCTCTGCTGCTCCTTAAAAGGGTAACTGTCCCTTCTAGTGAAGTAGCTTGGGTAATTTCCCCCATAATTTTCAGTCCTGATTCTCCCTTGTCCTTGGTTCAGGGAGTAGGAGGAAAATTGTTTTGGAAGTTGGGATTTTGAGGGTACATGTTTGAAAAATGTAGGTTGGAAGCTGAATCGGTACTTCTCTATGGTGGGAAATTTGGAGGGAAATTTCCCAGGGAAGTACTCACCTGATTGCCCCCCTCCCTTTGTGCCAGGGGAGTGTACACATAACCCGGGATCGTGTGTGTACCCTTATATCAAGGACATACATCAGTGGCAGTGTCAGAGGGGTCATTTTACTGATACCCTGCCTGGCTACCATTTGATTGGACCTGGGCGGAGGGTCTCCTCTGCCTCTCATTCTGCTTATCAGCTGGAGGAGTGTTTTTAGCCCCCACATCCCATCTCCAAGTCCAAAGGAAGGGTCGTTTTCACCTCATATATACATGTTTTAATACTTGTGCAAACTCCCTAGGTGCCTGATCTTCCCCCACATTGTAAGTTATACGCAGCCTTGCGTGCCTCTTGTGGGTTCCTGTGAGTGGAGAAGTATTTTAAAATGGCTGCCTTACAGGTGGACCATTTGCTATGATCTGATCTTCCAGTCCCGCAAAGAAACTGGCATACCCGGGGCAAACATCAATTCTTTTTATTTCAAATGATGACATAATTTGTTCATAAAGGTCAGAATGTTCCCACATGGAATACTTGGCATTATTGTGGTATGGGGTCATGAAGCTCTTTATGGCCTTACTCTGCCTGATTGGGTCTTTAACATAACCCTTTCCTTGTTTGGTATTTTTTTTAACCCCTGAACCTGAGTTCATTCACACTCGGAATCAGTGCTGGTAGTGGCCCTCCAGTCCCTGTTTGCTCAAGGAATATGGACTCCTTGTTTCGCCTGTGCTGCCATGAACTCTCAAGGTCCCTTTCCCTGTTGTGAGCTTTTGGTGCAGGATCGAACACAGTCTCTTCTTCAGACTGTTGCCAATGGGTACTATCCCTCCTTCCAGGTAGTCTGGGGAAATCCACTCATTCACCCGAATACATGGAGGTTTTTAAAATGCCCTTCCTATGCTGAAGGTTTTGCTTTTCTCTTTCAGCGACACGAGTAGGTGTTCTTTTTGCAACATAATTTTCTGTAACTCTAACTCTCTGATGTTCTCATCATATGAGTTTTTGTCACGACTCCCATCCAGAAGACCCCCTGGCAAGCCCATGGGCCTGGAAGGGTCTCCACTAAAACCAGGCATACTTGGCCTAGGCCTTCTTGGGGCCAGTCCTGGCGCCTTTGGCGCCAGGCTCATACTTGATAAAGGACTTGTATTGGGAACTACTTTATTTCAGTATCAATCAACAAGGAGGCATCCACATGCGGTATAGTATTTTTTGGGTGTGGTACCATAGGAACTATTTTACCTGGACTACTTTCTTGAAGCAATTTAAACCACACCCGACTGGGATAACACGCTTCGCGTTACTTTGCAATTCTGCAACGTGATGCTCACCGTGTTCAGCTGCACCCGCGAACCTCGGAAGAACAGCATCTGTAAAGGAGAAAAAGGACATTGTTAGCAGCAGCAGCTTAACTGTACTTTCTTCGTTAGCTGTCCACGGCTCTTGAGATCAGCATCCTGGAACCAGCGCTCCTCCCGAACCGATGGATCTGCAAAAAAGAAAGAAACAAGGCATTAGACAGTCAGAAATGTTAAATGAAGCCTTTGAGGTGGGAAAATGACCTGAGTCACCTATAGAAGCGATAATAATACGGCTTCCCAAACCCAACAAGCCTGTGCATAGCTGTGGCTACTACAGACCTCTGTCGATGTTGAACCAAGACAGCAAGATATTGACGGCTGTCTTGGCGAACAGACTGCAGAGAGTGATTGGCAAACTAATACACCCCGACTGAATAGGAATATAACTCATAATCATAGACGATTCCAACGGGTTGTTGAATTGGGGAGCAGGATTGAGGGCGAAATGGCAATTGTGTCTTTGGACGCGCTAAAAGCTTTTGATTCGGTCAAGTGGCAGTGGCTGCTGGCGGCCCTGGCGGGCTATGGATTGGGGCCTGGATACATAAGGTGGGAGAAGATGCTATATAGTGAACTGCTGGACAGGGTCAAAACAGGATCAGTGATATCCGAAAGATGGCAACTTAGTAGAGCCACCAGACAGGGATGCCCATGGTCCCCAATGCTCTATATATTACCCCTGGAGCCTCTCGCAATATACCTCAGACAACAATATGACACTATAGGTATCGAGGTGGGAGGAGAACATCACTTGATCTCCTTATATGCGGATGACTTGCTGCTGAACTTGAGGCACCTGGAGGAAAATCTCCAGTACATCCTGGAAGTAATGGAGAGATATGCGGGGCTGTCTGGAATAGCGGTGAATCCTCAAAAATCTAGTATCTTCCCGTTAGGCAGTTATAGGGGAATCCCTGTGGGACAGTTACCGGTGTTACAAATACCATGGGCGGTTACTACCTTCCGGTATCTTGGGATAGATGTGTACCACACAGTGGAAGAGGAGCATAGGCACAATACTGAGGTAGCCATTGAGAAAATCGAGAAGTGCAGGAAATTCTGGGTGAAGTTGCCCCTAGCAATGATGGGACAAGGGGCAATGCTTAAGATGGTGGTACTACGTAGGCTCCTGCACTATTTTCGGAATATTCCATATCTGATACCCAAGAAGTTCTTCACTAAACTGAACAGCATGTGTAGAGATTTCCTGTGGCATGGTACCCGGAATAGGGTGGCTCTATGGAAGCTGCAGAACTTTTATGAGAAAAGGGGGATAAAATTGCCTAATTATGAGGTCTATTATGTAGCGAGCCAACTGCAGTATATCGCCAAATGGCTCTCAGATGAAGTGACCCCCAAATCCAGGTTGTTTGGACATGATTGTGCCCCATTTTACTTAAAAGAGATGATCTGGCTGCCCAAGACAGAAATGGAAAAGCACCCTAAGATGATGATGCTTGGGTGGAAGATGTGGCGCCGGGCATGCCAGATGATGGAGAACCCATTCCCATGCTCCCCGCAGGTGCCACTAGTGGCACTAGCGGGGGGAGAAGAGCAGCTTAGGATGACAATCAGGAACCACAGGGAACCGGTTGGGCTAGTAACAATGGGGGATATATGGCGAGAGGGGACCATCATATATTTTGCAGCGCTGGGGGAGGAAACGGGATTGCATACGGGCCAGTATATTACGTATCACAGAATGGTGCAGAGAATTAGGAGAACATGGCCCGAAACAGCATTGGAAGAAGAACCAGACGATACCATAGATACAATTTATGATATAACGGAGGGGGGGCACGAGATCTCTAGATTATATGAGATGATGATGTCAAAGGTGGGGAATGAATGAACACAACTGAGATTAGACTGGGAAGTGGAAGTGTGAGCCCAGATGGAGGACGGGATGTGGGAACGTGCCCAGGGATACCATAAAAAGGTGTCGAGAAATGCGAGATTGAAACAGATACCATTGTATATTACTCATAGGGTATACATGACACCCCAGAGGATATCTAGGTTTGAGAATGCAGGACAACAAGCATGGCCTAAATGCGATAAGGAAAAGGCTGGCATGGTACACATGTTTTGGTCATGCCCGGTCATTGAGCATTTCTGGGGTGAAGTAGCACAGAAACTAGAGGAGAGGGGGGTCAAGATTGTGGTGTGTACAGTATGGGCCTGTTTGTTGGGCGGATTCCCCAGATCGCAGAAACTCAAGCATGTGAGTAAATTGAAAGATCTAGCATATGTGCTCGCGAAAAAAGGAATTGCCATGAGGTGGAAGACATGCCACAGACCAGGTGTGGAAAGAGCTACAGAAATGGGCAGATGCAGAAGCCATGGTATGGCAAGAAGCAAGCAATGTAGGAGGAGAGGAGGAGGGGGAGACCCTGATGGCCTGGAAATTATTGATAGCGGAGTTGTTTGGGCCAATACAAGGCCCGGAAGAACCTATGGAAGGGGAGACCCTACCATAAGATGCAGGAACGGAATGAGGACAGTAATAGGCTCGGTATGGGGGGTGGGATAAGGGGAGCAGTGAAGGGAATTAAGCGATGTATAACTGAGCTGTTGATATGCACACTGCAAGTTTGGTTTGTATTGTTTGTTTGTTGAATAAACCAATAAAAATTGTTTTTTAAAAAAACAAGGCATTAGACATTTTTACAATTTAATGAACAGTGCCGAAAAGCTTACCTCGCAAGCCGCTCCTCGGCCAGCATCGCCTCAGGAATTTCATGCACCGGGTGAGCACCGCGACCTGTGGGAAGACAAGACAACAGGTTAGCAAGAGGCAAGGCATCATAGCGCTGCGCTTAGCGCCTACTCACCGCATCAAGGCGCTCTAAAAACGCCATTACTTACCGGCGAGACCCAATTCAGTCTATGCCACATATTGGGCTTCCGCGCACCTAAGGAATAGAAAAGACATTAGTTAAACCAAAAAGGCATGCAAGGACAATAATATAGCACAGCAATAAGACCTACCTGAAAGACTCAAAGCGTGTTGGCATCAGTGAAGTAACTCGATCGCAAACGCCCACCAAGCACAACGCGCCCCGGCCAAGAAGGCAGGACGGAGAACACACCTGCATTAAAAACAAGGTGACGAGAGGGGTGTGAGGCTACGGGTATACGGGGTGGTGGGAGACTGTTTACCCCAGTTGCCCAGTCTTGAACATTGCCCACCTGTATTCCAGGCAGAACCCTCCCGCTGGTCACACCTGGGAACCGCAGAGAAGGATAGCTGAGTCCCAACTGCTGGGTGGCGTCCCAGTGGAACCAAGTGAGCGTAACAGAACGCGAAGCCTGCCAAACCAATCCACCTGGGCACCATGGAGTCCTCGGAATTAGACCAATTGGCCCAATTAATAGGAGAACTGCGCGCCGACGTTCATTCTGCCCGACAGGAGACGAACGCTCTCCGAAGAGATTTAATAGTGACTAAGGAGCGCACAGAAGACATTAGCAGACAATACTTGCAATCACAAGCAGGACAGACACCTCTGCCTGAAAGCAACCCGACGATGCAGAATCCTACCCTGCCATCCACTTCCTCTACTCCGGTACAAATGATGCTACCAGGAACAGTTCCTTTGGCACCGCCGGAGCGGTTTACAGGTGATCCATGGAAATATGCAGCTTTCATGAATCAGTGTCGCCTTCACTTTCTTTGCAGGCCAGGAGCATTCCCAAATGACCAAGCTCGGGTAGCCTTTGTTTTATCATACCTGAGCGGTAGCACAGCAGATTGGTCTGTACCATTGGTGACCCATGATGATGCTTTATTACATGACTTTGGGGGATTTCAGAGGGAAATGGAGAAACTTTTTGCTCGCCATACCCGAGAGCAAGCAGTGGACAATGAACTCCTTTCCCTCTGACAGGGGAATCAGGACTTGTTAACGTACATTGCTACTTTCAACAGATTGGTTGCCAAAGCCAGGTGGCCTGAAAACAAAAGAACCATGTTGTTTCATCGGGGCTTACGAGGCAAAAAATAAAAGACGTTCTAGCTCAAGTAGTTGATCCTCCTCGAGACTGTTCTGAGTTCATAAATCTGGTCGTACAACTAGCCCACCGGTTGCAAGGCCAAAAAGCAGATTGTTCCAAAATGGATCCTCGGGCTATGTATGTTCGGTCTAGAGACAATGTAACCCAAGTACAAGAAAGCACTGTGGAGCCCATGCAAATTGGGGGGGGGGGGTGTGACCTCCATTAACAAAACAAGAGCGAGATAAAAGAAGGCAACAACAGTTATGTCTGTATTGTGGAAAACCTGGGCATTTCCTGAAGGACTGCCCGGTGAAACATCCAAGGAAGATCGTCAGGGCCACGGAAAAAGATGAAGAGAAAGAATCTAAATCGGAAAACTACTCAGCTCGGCAAACGTAGAGGTCAGTTTGTCGAGTGAGAGGAACGAGCCACCGACCTCACACTTTGCAGTACCAGTGATCTTAATCAATAACCAACGGTCATCAAGAATGCATGCCGTTGAGGCATACATCGACAGCAGAGCATTCGGGAATTATATAGATCAAGACCTGGCTGCAGAGATGGGGCTTCCCTTATGTTCTAAGCCGACTACAGACAAGGTGACTACGGTAGATGGGACAGAAATTGCTTCCGGTCCTGTAACCCAATGCACAACCGAGATAACCTTGCTGTGCCAGGACGGGCATCGGGAACTCATTTAGTTCGATCTCATTAAGGCACCTCAATTCCGGCTTATACTAGGGATGCCATGGTTAGCCGCTCACAACCCTTTGATCGACTGGCGGGCCAGGAAATTAACCTTCCCCAGTGACTGCTCTCCAACCTGTTATTATCAAGAACAGAAACCAGCTTTCAATATTTCTGCAACTCCCGGAGCGACAACATCAACCCTGGATGTAACTAATACCTTGCCGGAGGAATACCGCGATTCCCAGGATGTATTCCAGAAGGACCAAGCAAACACCCTGCCGCCGCACAGGCCTTATGACTGTCAAATCGACCTTGTTCCTGGTGCACAAGTCCCTTGTGGTAGAATCTATGCTCTTACGGAACCTGAAAATCTTCATCTGAAGTCTTACTTAGACCAATACCTTGCAAACGGATTCATCCGTCCATCGAAGTCCCCTGCAGCCAATCTTTTGTTCCTCGTGCCGAAAAAAGAAGGGGACTTAAGGACCTGTATTGACGACCGCACATTAAACTAGATCACTGTAAAGAACCGTTACCCCTTGCCACTTATCCCAGAAATGCTGTACCAGGTCAAAGATGCTCAGATTTACACCAAGATGGATCTTTGGGGAGCGTACCACCTGGTCCGGGTCAGAAGCGGAGACGAATGGAAAACTGCTTGCTGTACCAAGTATGGTTTATTCGAATATCAAGTCATGCCCTTTGGATTATGCAACGCTCCAGCAGCATTCCAATATTTCATGAATGACGTCTTGAGAGAGTTAAATGATGTCTGCGCCCTTGTGTACATAGATGATATCCTAGTGTACTCAACCTCAAAACAGGATCATATCAAGCACGTCCACTCAGTCCTCGCCAAGCTCTGTGAACATCGTTTATATGCAAAGCTTGAAAAGTGTTTCTTTCACGTAACCGAAGTAGAGTTTCTAGGCTTTATCCTTACTCCCGGAGGCATCAGGATGGACCTGCACAAAGTTGACGCCGTTCTGAAGTGGCCATCACCAACGTCAGTAAAAGGAGTGCAAAGTATGTTGGGCTTTGCGAACTTCTATCGCCGGTTCATACCAGACTTCTCCCAAGTTGTACATCCGATCACCATATTACTACAAAAAATAACAAAAAATGTGCCTGGACCGAAGAAGCAGAAAAAGCTTTTCAGGAACTTAAGAAAAGGTTCACCTCAGCGCCAATCCTGCGACATCCACGTACAGATCTTCCTTATATCATGGAAACGGACGCTTCCAGTATAGCAATGGGAGCTGTCCTCTCACAAAGAGATCCTGACACTGGCCAGCTACATCCAGCAGCCTTCTGGTCGAAGAAGTTCTCACCTCCAGAAGTAAACTATGCCATTACGGACAAAGAACTCTTGGCAATCAAATCTGCCTTTAAAGCTTGGCGACACAACCTTCTGGGGGCCAGACACACCATTACAGTTATCACGGACCACCGCAATCTGCAATATCTTAAAACAGCTAAAGCCCAGTCTTCACGCCAGTTGCGGTGGGCTCTTTTCTTTGCCGAATATGATTATTTCATTACATTTCGAAGAATGGAAAAGCTGAATGGAAAAGCTGATGCACTCTCTCGTACTAGCACTAATGACATAGTTTATACGGCTCCAGAACCAGTCCCCAGCATACCCGAAGACAAACTCATAGGCCTCACTACGGCCTTGACCCAAGTGGAACTGGGAAAAGAAATTCAACAAACCATGAATCCGGATGCCCTCCTTGCATGGCAAACGCAGGGGGAACAATTTTCCATCAAAGATCACTTACCCTTTTTTAAGGGTCGTCTGTACATACCCACCAAGGACTTACAGCAACAAATAATTTCAGGTTATAACGATTCTTTGATCGAAGGACACCCTGGAATTACCAAGACTTTAGCCAAGGTAAAACAGAACTTCTGGTGGCCTACCTGGCGTAGAGATGTCATCCAATACATTCAGTCTTGTGGAGTCTGCGCACAAAACAAGTCACAAAAACAAAAACCATCTGGCCTTCTAAAACCTTTGGACATTCTTCCTGCACCATGGCACACTCTTTCCCTCGACTTCATCACTGACCTACCTTCCAGTGAAGGGTTTAACACCATTCTAGTAGTCGTAGACCTATTCTCAAAGATGGCGCACTTTATTCCGCTCAAAGGCCTCCCTGACGCATCCACTCTAGCCAAGGTATTTCTGGACGGTATTGTTGAACTACATGGCTTCCCATCAGTCCTGATCTCTGATTGAGGTAGCCAGTTTGTCTCTAACCTTTGGAGAAAGTGTTGTGCAATGGCGCAAATTGACGTGCGGCTATCCACTAGCCATCACCCCCAAACGGACGGTCAGACCGAGAGAACCAACCAGACCCTTGAGCAATACCTACGATGCATGTTGCACCATGAATTAAGAGACTGGAAGGACTTACTATGGATAGCCGAATACTCATATAACAACTCCTTGCATTCCAGTACCGGACAAACACCCTTTTACACCCTATATGGTAGACACCCACGTACCTCAGAACTGGATCTCCCAACAAGCTTGGAAATGCCAGCAGTAAAAACCCTTCACACCAACATCACTCAGGCTTTCAAAAAGGCCCAAGAACATCTAATTCACGCCACAAACAAGCAAAAACAATTTGCCGACCAACACAGGAAAAAGGCCCCAGACTATCAAGTAGGGGACAAGGTTTGGCTGGCTGCCAGGTTTATACCCATCAAAGGAACCCAAACCTTTCAACCCAGGTACTTAGGACCCTACACCATCAAGGCGATTATTTATTCAGCGGCCGTCAAATTAGATTTACCATCCAACCTACATATCCACCCGGTATTTCATGTGTCCCTTTTAAAACCAATGCAGCCTGGTACACGGATTGGAACACCACCAAAACCCATTCTTGTTGACGGAGAATCAGAATTCGAAGTTAAAGGCATACTGGACTCTTAAGTATTCAATGGGGAAGCTATACTATCTAATTGATTAGAAAGGATTTGGACCCCAAGATAGATCCTGGGAACCCTGTGAAAACGTTTGTGCGCCACGTCTGATCAAAAACTATCATCGAAACTTCCCAACTAAACCCAGGTCGGAGAGGAGGAACACCTTGAGAGGGGCCTTGGGGGGGAGTGCTGTCACGACCCCCATCCAGAAGACCCCCTGGTCAGCCCATGGGCCAGGAAGGGTCTCCACTAAAACCAGGCATCCTTGGCCTAGGCCTTCTTGGGGCCAGTCCTGGCGCCTTTGGCACCAGGCTCATACTTGATAAAGGACTTGTATTGGGAACTACTTTATTTCAGTGTCAATCAACATGGAGGCATCCACATGTCTTGGCTCCTTGGAACCAAGCTATGCAGTATAGTATTTTTGGGTGTGGTAACATAGGAACTATTTTACCTGGACTACTTTCTTGAAGCTATTTAAACCACACCCGACTGGGATAACCTGCTTCGCATTACTTTGCAATTCTGCAACGTAACGCTCACTGTGTTCAGCTGCACCCGCGAACCTTCGAAGAACAGCATCTGTAAAGGAGAAAAAGGACATCGTTAGCAGCAGCAGCTTACCTGTACCTTCTTCGTTAGCTGTCCACGGCTCTTGAGATCAGTATCCTGGAACCAGTGCTCCTCCCGAACCGACGGATCTGCAAAAAAGAAACAAATAAGGAATTAGACATTTTTACAATTTAATGAACGGTGCCAAAAAGCTTACCTCGCAAGCCGCTCCTCGACCAGCATCGCCTCAGGAATTCCATGCACCGGGTGAGCACCGTGACCTGTGGGACGACAAGACCACAGGTTAGCAAGAGGCAAGGCATCATAGCGCTGCGCTTAGCGCCTACTCACCGCATCAAGGCGCTCTAAAAACGGCAAGACCCAATTCAGTCTATGCCATATTGGGCTTCCGCGCACCTAAGGAAGAGAAAAGACATTAGTTAAACCAAAAAAGGCATGCAAGGACAATAATATAGCACAGCATTAAGACCTACCTGAAAGACTAAAAGCGGGCCGGCATCAGTGAAGTAACTCGATCACAAACGCCCACCAGGCACAACGCGCCCCGGCCAAGAAGGCAGGACGGAGAACACACCTGCATTAAAAACAAGGTGAGGAGAGGTCCAGTGAGACCGCGGGTATACGGGGTGGTGGGAGACTGTTTACCACAGTTGCCTTGTCTTGAACATTGCCCACCTGTATTCCAGGCAGAACCCTCCCGCTGGTCACACCTGGGAACCGCAGAGAAGGATACCCGAGTCCCAACTGCTGGGTGGCGTCCCCGTGGAACCAGGTGAGCGTAACAGTTTTCAGGGTCAGAAGTGCTCACAGGACTCTTTTTGGTCTCCCGTGACACACTGGTCGAGCCACCCTGTTTAGTAGAGGTGAATATTTATCAATGTCACATAAGGAATGGCCTTTCTAACCATGCTGGCTATATATAGGTGAGACCACTTGCCTCATGTTTCCCTGTTCTCTGTAAGTGGTATGAATATGAGGTCAGTTCCAGTCTGTACCTGGAAGTTTGTAGGTAACTGGAATGAGGTCCTTGATCAGAGGGGCATCTCTCATTGGTCATATGGCCCTATCCCATACCCTGATTGGGTAGGGTGTCTCAATGACTGTTTATATTTTTGGATTTCATTATTTCATTTCTCATTCTTATTTCTCACTGCCAGGATTTCTTGCTTATGTTCAGAAAGTTGAGCTCTTAACTCTGACACAGAGGCTTGATTGGCTTCAAGTACGCTACTCTGAGCCACAATCAATCGTTTATTTTCCGTACTTCATCTTGAATGATTTCATATTATTTCTGAAACTCTTGCACTATGCGCAAATATGTTGATGGTGCGTCTTTTTTTAAATGACAAGTTCTCTCTCCTGATCGTCTCTAATTTTCACTGTCTGTAATAGGTCAGCTTCTGCTTGTCTCACATGCTCCATAAAATACATATTTTCGTCCCTGATTCTGGTCAGTTCCTGAGAATCAGGTTAACCCTTTTCTACATTCATTTTCATCTGATTAACTTTTGTAACAGGACATTGTCATTCTGGTATAAAATTATTTTTTCCTTAATCAGTTGCATTTTCTGCTGTTTCAGAATATTTCAATCTTGGTGCATCTGATCAAAGTGATTTTGGGACTTAACCCCTTTTATTATGAACTGTTTTCTTGTTTAAGCTACTTTATGGGCTGTTTAAAGGCCACAATCTAATTCACCAAGAATCTATGGTGAATAGGTGGGCCAAGGTGGCTTATGGTTTCTGTACTCTCTTTATATGTATCTTGTAGTGCAGCAAACTCCTTTTCTCGCTCTGCACTCTCTTGTTGATGCATTTTTGCCTCATTTTGAAGTTGCGCAATGAGGTTTTCTTGTTTTAATCCAAGGATTTGTCTCTGTTGTGATATATCTTCTAGCTGTGTGAGTGTTTTCTGGGCTTGTAATAGACGAGCACCCTTATACTATGATCTCTCTTCGATTAATTGCAAATGAAAATATAACAGAGCCGTGAGTTGAGCCATTTTAGTCTACTCCTCGGATTAGTATGATTTTACCACCACGACATTGGCCACAAGGGAAATGACCGAAGGATAAATGTCTGTATATACAATTTGATCACGTGGAATTCAGTTCCATTAAAAATGTATTTACATGTACATGACTGATATATATATATATATATATATATATATATATATATATATATATATATATATGATACCTGAATAGATTAAATAAACAGTCGTCCTTCACAGAGAAAACCCGATTCAGGAAGTACAATGATATGGCATGTAATCACGCAATGCACGTATAATGGTAAGGCAGCCTATGAGAAAAGGGTTGCACTGACTGAAACAAAGAAAACGTCCAGTAACGGTCATTTCTAACAGTGAAAGAAGAAGAGCCGAAATGTTGGTATTCATAGGTGAATTTTGATGACAGTGTGACCGGTGAGCCACAAAACATCTAGATAAAGCGGTGTGATTAATGAGGAAATTAATTTCGTGAGGTAGGGATTGTATGGTTTAATAGAAAGAATGGCAACATTTAAATATATGGACTTTATGATTTATTTTAAAAGACTAACTGGTGGATTTTGTATTGTATTTGCATAGGAGGGTTGAAAACTGTGAACAATGGAAGAGGCGATTTATATATTGTCAATAAAGGGGAAAGAACAGATGAAACAATGGATATATTTACAATTTGGAAAGAATGCAAAGTGAAAAAAGATTTTCAGAAATGTGTGAAGTATAAAAAAAAGACTGTAGAGGACGAGCAAGCACAACGGAGGACTATGTGGATTACACTAGAAAGCATAATTATGAACCCGAAATAGCAAAAATCGAGGTGAAAGAAAAGATACATTGTTTGAAAAGAAAAGCAAGAACCGAAGCAGGTATGAGTGGAGGAATGGTAAGGCAAATGCTAGGAGAACGGCCACCACATTTGGGGGTGACATGCCTTGCTGTAAATTACTGAAAAGGCAAGTAATGCATCAAAGAAATAAAGAAAATAAGGTACCAAAAATTCCCAAAAGGTTGGAGAAATTAAAATTCCAGAGAGTCTACAGGTAACATTGCAAGAAGAAAAATGTATGTATTTTGATAGAGACTGAAGAAAACCGAGATATTATTTATGCAACAGAGCAAAATATGTCAACACTAGCATTGATTAAGAACTGGATGTTGGATGGAACATATGAAATACAAAGGTGCTATTTCCATTGTTCACAAGCATTGTGGCGTAACATGCAAAAAAATGGTATGCAAAAGAAGTATAGCATGGACAGTGAATTCCAGCACCACATATACAAAATCTGTGCTCACTAGCATTAATTCCTAGGGTACATGTTGTTTAAGCATACGTAACAATTGTAAACAGTAGTTACTATCAACAAAATGAGAAGGAAATGGACAATTTTCTGAGCTATTATGATGATACGTGGGTTGGACAGCAAACACGTTTTGGTTGTAAGGCTCCAAAAATTAAAACTGAACTATGGAATTGTTACAACGCAATATTAACTGGCTCACCCAAGACAAACAACAATTTGGAGGGGGTGTATAATGGACTGAAAGTAGCGATGAGCCACTCAAAGCCCTCTCTGTGGAAGTTAATAAGTGTACTAAAAACTGAGCAGGGGATGCAAGAGAGTTCTATAATTCTGCAAATAAGTGGAAAGAATTTACATAAAAAAACAGCAAAAAGTTTTGTAAACATTCAAAAGCTAAAAGAAATTGCTAAAAGATTTTGATTCCCTTGGTTTAAGGGATTAATTGATGAGTATGTTGTTCAATATGAACTTTGTAACCTTATTGGAAATTTTAAAAACATTGCCATGTACACAGTTATTAGAGACAAAACAACCCATAACCTGGAACAAATGAACTTTGTAACATTATAAGAATTACTAAAAACATTACCATGCATATAATTAATAGAGACAAAACCGAGCATAACCTGGAACAAATACATGAAATTAACTGATGAATTGTTTAGTAAAACATTAATAAAAGTTGACCCATTGCCACCAATCAATTGATAAAATTGTCAAAGCGATTCAATAAATACCCTTTGCGTGCATTTGACAGTAAATCT
This sequence comes from Ambystoma mexicanum, assembly GCF_040938575.1. NCBI lineage: Eukaryota > Metazoa > Chordata > Amphibia > Caudata > Ambystomatidae > Ambystoma > Ambystoma mexicanum. The sequence continues at coordinate 994,265,229 of NC_090926.1, read as the reverse complement.
CAACAACTTGTGAGTACATTGTGATTAAATTGAAAATGAAATGATGAATGAAAAAATTAACTAAAGGGATATAACTTTCCAATGTAGTCTTCATCGCTGTACAAATCCAGTGTAAATAGTTAGGCAATGACAATCGTTAAAAACAAGTACTATTTGAGAGAAGCACACAAATCCCTTACAAAGATATTCCAGGAAGAGATACCACCAAGATAAATCCCTGAAAAAAGCCTCACAAATCCCAAAAAAACAATCCTTCAGCATCCAGGGAAATCCACTAAAACCAAATAATCCAGGAGAGAAAAACACAAAATCCATTAAAAAAATATAGAGTCCACCAAGATAAATCCATGAAAAACACCCTACAAATCCCCCAAAAATGATTCTTCGGCATCCAGATAAATACTTTAAAACCAAATAATCCATGAAAAAGCCCTAAAACCCCCCCAAAAAACGATCCTTTGGTATCCGAAAAAAGAAGCAAATCCAAGAAAGTCCTCCTGCACAACCATTCGCATCCAAAAGAACTGAAGAAAATGGCAGATAAGATCTTCCATTTACGTCACAATGAAGAAAAAAAAAACATAGACGCTGGCGACACCCAATGGACAAATATAATATTACAGCTAATGTTTATTTTTCAAATGTGTTTATGTTATATAGTTATATAGTTGGTCAAAATGTATAGTAGGTCAAATAGTACATGTAAAAGTAGGTCAAAACTTCCATGCGATCAAATATAGTCGATCAATTTGGGCAAACCCTGCTTCAAATGGACATTTTAAGTCATGTAAAGCCCCTTTAAAGCTTTATGCAAAATCCCACCTTCATGCCAGTTGTCAGTATCTACTGATGTAACATCTTTTACCATTCTAGCCTGCCAGCACCCAGCCTCAACTTCTGGCCACTGGCCACAAATAAATACCTTGGCTAGGAGATGTTTACAACCCGCTTCTGTTTCAATGGCACTCATTTTAAAAGTGGCTTTTTGCAACCTTTTGCACTCTCCCTACACAGGAACAAAAACCTTGCACTTTATTCCTGCTAGATTTTTATGATGAATTACCATCAAATCAGATTAATTATGCATTACTCTAGACTCTTGTATTCCTCTGTACACCTCCTTGATTCTCAGGTGTCAAGCCAACAGTGGTATTTTACCAAAGCATCAACAATCTGCCATGCACCTATGCACCTTAACGACATTGCACTAAAATGCCTGGCCTGCTTACAATGCAATTGTCATGAATCAAAAACAGAAAGCTAGGTCCCAGCCACAAGCACACATTTATGTTGGAGATATTTATGCAGCAACAATCAATGCAGGGAATCCTTTCCCTCCCCAATCAAAAGCACCCCACCAATATTCCTTTTATGTTCAATCTAGTCCTGTCTGTGATTCACTTAGAACCACATAGATCCCTCACCCTTTAGCAATAGGTAAGCCAAGAACCAGGCCGGCATACAGAAAGAATTTATATATATATATATATATATATATATATATATATATATATATATATATATATATATATATATATTCTCTAAAAAAAACTTTCCCTCGTGGTGGCCCTCACACCTACTCAAACAAAACTGTTTATAAATACACACAATGCTGTGTTGTAAATTTATCACTCAGACACACAATACTATCACAGCCCAAAAACACAAGCACTCGATTCCAAATTAGTAGTGCTAAAACATAACTTGTGTTATTGATAAAATGTCATCAAGTACAACATTCAAATCAGCACGGACTTACAAACTGGTTGCTGTGTGTTACAACTGCTGATGTTGTGCCACGCGTTCTATCCCTACATGGGGACGTCCTCAGGATTTTTTTTACACCTCCAAGCTGGAGGACTACATTTATTTCTAAACACAGAATATTCCTTATCTCCTGTCACATGACTCTAACGAAAAACACCATTCAATACAGCTCAATCCAGGCGGCCATCTCAGTCTAGTATATCCTGGTCATTTAATGCACTGTTTACCTTTAAAATATTCTTACACCTTCATTATAAACAATCATTTATGTATAGATGGTCCCTTATTCATTACTCAATTTACATTGTAAATCTGCCCATTGGATAAGATACCCTCAATTGAATTCAGTTATCATTGCAGTGGCCGCAGTTTAAACACGGCAACCTTCTGAGGCCAAGAATTAAACAGCAGCTATCGTATCAATTGTCGCGTTGCATCAAATGCACAATACATTTTTCTCTTGTCAATCCCATTTCTGCAGTACATAACGTAATACAACAGCAGCATGAGAGCAATCATACTGAGCGGCACTCGCAATTTAGTGGCCGTGTCCTTATGTTTTAAAGTGACTGAGTGCAAAGCTGTGCAAATAAGCAATCTAGCTCCCAGACTCACATCTAAGTGAAGATCTATCATGGAACTGCTACATAGCAGATAGCATGGGCAGTCTCATAAACCTCCAAGTGGGCTATCCATTCAACTAACGCTACCTGCAGGTAATAGATAAATAATTACCTCTTGGTAAAGTGACTATGTGTAGTGTACTTATGTTTTAAAGTGACAGTGTGCAAAGTTGTGCAAATAAGCAAACTTACTCTCAGACTCACTACTAAGTGGAGGTCTCTCATTGAACTGATAAGTATCCTATCACGTATAGAGTCTATATGGAATCTCGGTACCGCCCAAGTGGGCTATCTCCCAATAGTGATCTTTCCAGACACTATACTATGTGACAATGGGCCTCATTTACTGCAAGCAAAGGGGAAATTAAGGTGCACAACCCCGTATGGGTGATTTCCAGTGGTGTTTCTAACGATTCACAATTCTCGTGAGTGTAATGTTCACCTATTTCAGGTGCAGGAGGACTACAACAAGTCTCAAGACCACCAGAGACTATTCGGTAAAGCAAAAGAAACAGAGTCTATCATGTGCTGACAGACAGTCCCGAATTGCACTCCTAGGGGATCTCTGTCACATCAAGTTAAATCTATACCATCAATTCGATTTTTGACACATATTCAGACATTTATGATATGATACGATATGATATGGCATTTATAACGCGCCTATACACAAGTTTTCAAGGCGCGACGAGGCAAGGGGGGTGACAAAGGGAGGACAAACAATTATCCTACTAGGCCAGGTGTCATTCAGATCGCGCAAGTGCATGGGAGGGGGGGAAAGGAAAAGTGCGCGGGGGAAGGGAGAGGGGAAAGTGCAGTACATGGGAAAGTGGAATAAATAAGATAAATAAGACAAACAAAACAGCCAGCTAGTGGCAAGTGCAAGGAAGTGCAGACATAAGTGCTGGTGGGGGGACTGTAGGGATACAGAAAACGGTCCCGAGGTGCAGGGGTTGCCAGGGAGGCAGTACAGGTGGGCAATTGACGGGGCCTGGGCCAGAGATCAGAAAGGGTGGCCAGGTAACCAGTGCAATTTCAGTCAGGAATTCAGCAGGGTAGGGTAGGAGAGAAAGCAGAAGCAAAGAGGAAGGTTTTGAGGTGTTTCCGGAACCGGAGATGGTTCTCCTCGAGTTTCAGAGAGACAGGATGGTTGTTCCAGAGAGAGGCCCCTGTCGAAGAGAGTGATCTGCCACCAACTTGTTGCTTGAAGAAGCGACTGACCCTGAGGGAGTTGGAGGCAGATGAGCGAAGAGCTCGAGAAGTAAGATATTTAGGAAGAGAGAGTTGAAGGTATTGCGGCCCCAGACCCCAGAAGGCCTTGTGTACAATGCAGAGGGTTTTGAACTTAATCCTCGCAGCCACTGGGAGCCAGAGCAGAGATTTCAGTCCTGGAGAGATACGATCCCTGGGCTTGAGGCCAAGGACAAGTCTTGCAGTCCTGTTCTGGATAAGTTGCAGAGGGCAGAGAGTGGAGGCAGGCAGACTTAGATAGAGGCTGTTACAGTAGTCCAGCTTAGAGAGGACCAGGGCTCTGGAGACAGTGAGCTTCTGGGGGAAGGAGAGGAAAGGAAGAATACCTCTAAGGAGGTGCAGCTGGTAGTGTGACTTCTTAGAGACGTCAGAGATGTGAGGGGAGAAGGAGAGTGCAGAGTCGAAGATGACCCCGAGGTTTTTAGCAAGAAAAACTCATAAACCTTGTTTGTCAATCAGATTTCAGCCTATATAGGTCACTAAACCTATACAGGTGCATACATTCTAAAGATAAATAGATCAAGAAATAAATGAAAAAACGTTTGTTTTTGAATATATCAACTGAATACTTTATACAATGGTGAACCAATTTGGTGGCTGTTAATAACACAAACGCAATTCACTTTATATACATGTCATAATACCAGGTCTTATGACTTTAACAGCAATTCCAGTAGTCCAATACATCAACACAATACTTTTGTGCAAAGGAAGTTCAAGTTCAGTGCTAGTAGGTGATTTGTGCAGGGTAACCGATTTATGGTTGAAGCAAAATGTCCTGTTAGGTTTAGATGTCACCAGTCTTATTTCTTCTGCATTCCTGCCTAACAGTCAGTCAATACTCAAAGTCGGGGCATTGTTCACAATTGTTATCAAGTGGTGCCGACGCGTTTCGGAATAATCCTTCTTTAGGGCTGGTACTGCCGAGCAGTGTATCGTGTTACAGATTTCCAATACGGATCTGTGAATAATACATACATTAAAATTTAGAGAATGTAAAGTACATCGTACTAAAATTCACACTCGGGGTATAAGGTACCAATAAAGCAGATAACCTACTGTATGTAAATCTCAAAGGTTGCCTTCGTCGCCAGAAGCAGTGGTGGCAAAATATGGAGGGCGCCACAGCAGGGATTGTTGATCATCCGCACCACGTCAGAGTAGAGAAGGGACTCAAGCCTCGGTCAGTGAGCTCTGGGGATAGGAAAGATAAAGTGGTCTCAGTGTCAAGCCAAAATGGTCTTTATCTAATTGAGATATACACGCCATGCCTCATATGTATCAAGGAGTTAATCAATTATACTGTAATAACTATGGATAATGTGCTAGTCCACTAGGGGTATCCTGTGTCCCGGGGGGCTATGCGTATATAGCGCCGCACTTGCACTAATGCGGAGTGCGTATCCATATGAAATTCAAGGTTCTCGCCACGCGAGTTCAATCCCAACTTTCACTTATTGTTTTCTGGACAATCACGTAGACGCCGTCCGTCCCTCAGCTCTCGCAACCGAGTGAAGCTTGAGGGTTTGTATATGTGGTTGTCATAACGAGGAGCGCACATGCGTAGAGCGTCGCAGGTGCGCCATGTTAGTGTGGGAAAGTGTCAGTTGCCATAGCGACGTACCAAGTCTATGCAATATAAATCGCACTTCAAACAAATGATATTGCAGGGATTATTAAGTAAAATGTCCAAGAAACTCGTGACTGGGAAAGGCTTGGGGCCTCATTACAAGTGAGGCGGAACAGGTTAACGGGACCCGCTAAAGGAGGCGGACCCGTTAAACCTGTTCCGCCTTATTCCAAGCTCCCCTCGCGGGACCCGGTAAGTAAGCCTGGTCAAACCAGGTGTGCTTACTGGGTCCCGCGAGGGAAAGAGGGAGCAAACAACGGGCCGCTCGTAATCGGCCCATTGTTTGCTCCCTCCCCCATTCCCATTCAGCCCCATGGGGGCTGAAATGGGAATGGGGAAGATCCAGGCCCGGGTTCCTGGAGGGAGGAATTACTGGGCCCTCCGAACTCAAAATGGCCCGGTAATTCCCCATTCTGGGAACCCAGATCCGATTTTGGCGGCAGCCATGCCGCCAATAGCGACATGGCTACTGCCAAAATCGTAATGAGGCCCTTAATCTTTAACTGAGTACTGGTGTGTCTCAAAGAGACTTCACAAAAATACGTGGGGATTGTCTGAGCAGGAGCAGAAATGCTCAATTAATCTGTTCAGTTGTCCTGTTCATGAATTCGAGCGAAGGTACTTACAAAAGTATATACCACTATACTTGATATTAGATACTGTGCATCTGAGACAGTACCACTGCCTACCATCCCTCAAGCTACATTGGTGCAATTACCAATTGTCAGGTGAGGCTCGCATTGTTCAAACAGGCAAGAGGGCAATGCATCGCATAAAGAATGGATGCGGTGTCCCTCCTCCCGTGTGTGGTCAATGTAGTTCAGGCATCAAGCATGGGGGAAAAATGAATGCCCCCTCTGCAATCCTGCTTACTACTATTTAGATATAGTGAAGTGCTCATAATCGAGCTACAGAAGTCATGGTTGCAGGGGTGTGTGTCAAGCAGTAATTAGTCATATAATACTGTTCCTGAAGTTAAAGCTGCTAGTAGTGCTTCAATGAGATGGAAGTGTTAACTCCAAAACCACCTACCAGTGTAACATGTCAGTGCAATCACTTAAAATCATTCAATTAATACAATGGAAATTAACATGTTTAAAAGAGAACCAATAACTTGTGCAGATACACGCAAATAGAACATAGAGTGACAAATATGAAAAGATCAATAGGTTGTACTGTAACATAAGTTGTGGTTCATACCAGATTTGCATGGGAGGGGGGGAAAGGAAAACACATTTTATCTGCGCTATTGTGTGCCTTGCTTCGAGAAAATGAGATGTAACAGGAGATTTCAAATTACGGGTTCTTATATTGGACTTGTGCTCTGTCCAACGGAGCTTTGCTTTCCTAGTTGTAATCCCAACATAATACAGTCCACAAGGACATTTCAGCGCATAAACCACATTCTTGGAATCACAAGTACATGAATGTTGAAGGGAAATTGTTTTGCCCGTGTGTGGGTGTGTGATGGTATTACCTTTCATGATATTTCCACAATGTTGACAATTATAACATGATATAGTACCTTTATTTTGTTAGTATCAGTGTTTGGCATTTCCACTCTGATAAGGCTGTTCCATAGAGAACTGCTGTTTCTATATGCGAATAGAGGTGGTTCACGGAATAGGTGTTGCAGTGTCGTGTCCATTTGCAACATGGGCAAGTTTTTCTTGATTATGCCTTTGATTTTTCTACTTTGTAGAGAGTGGGTGGTAACATAAACCAAGGATTGGACATCTTCAGGCGGTTTCGAAGTGAGAAGTGTTTGCCTGTCTGTGGATTCCACTTTCCTCGCGATTTCTGTGATCAATGCTTGGTTGTATCCCCGTTCTTCAAACTTCTTGCTCAAAGACGCAGATTGCACTCTGTATTCCTCCGGCTCCGATATGTTCCGCCTATAACGTAGAAATTAGCTGAGGGGTACACGCTCTATGGTCCGTTTGGGATGAAAACTGGTCGCTAATAGGAGGCTATTGCGGTCCGTTGTTTTGGTGTAAATGCTTGTAGCTAGTTATTTGGCTTGAACATAGATTTCAACATCTAAGTAGTGAATCCGGGATCTGCTTGTCATAGTTGTGAATTTAATTCTGGGATGCATGGTGTTCATGGTGTCAAACAATTGGTGTAATTCATCCCCAGGTCCCGACCAGATGCCAAACACATCATCTATGTAACAGACAAAGACAGGTAGATGTTGGGTCCATCTTGGCAATGACAAGATGTGCTCATGTTCCAGGTAAAACATATAGATGTTTGCATAAGCGGGGACCATAGCCACCCCCATGCTAGTTCCTGAAAGTTGGGGATAGTATGTGTTGCTGAATCGGAAAAAGTTATTCATAAGGACGATTTTTAGTAGAGTAGGCACAAATAGACGATCTCCCTGGCACTCTGGTGAATGAAGTAAAAGCCATTCAACAGCCGCGATACCTGCCTCATGTGCAATGATGGTGTATAATGAGGTGACATCCATCGTGAAGAGTATGTCCCTATTTTCCACGAAGGGCACGTCTTTTATTAAGTTAAGAAAATGCATGGTATCCTTGACATATGTGGCTGTTTGTTGTACTAGTGGTTGCAGGATCCTATCGCAATATTTTGCTAAGGGTTCCAATAGGCTGTCCGTTGCCGCGATAATGGGACGTCCTGGAGGTTTTTCTAATCTTTTATGAATTTTAGGAAGAATGTACATCACCGGTGTAATTGGATGTTTTTTCTCCAGAAATGTACGGGTCTTCTCAGTGATCACTTCCCTGTTCATGGCTTCATCCAATACTTCAGCAATCAGTGTTCTGATGTTTTCAGTCGGGCTGAATTGTATTTCTTTATATGTCTCTTGGTCTGCCAACTGATGTTCAATCTCCTCTACATAGTCACTCTTGTTCATAAGAACCAGGGATCCCCCTTTATCGGCAGGTTTAAAGATGATATCTTGGTTGTTTAATAAGTTGTTCAGTACTTGTCCTTCTCTTTTAGAGAAATTCCAAGACTTCTTAGAGACAAAACACCGTTTTTTAAAATCTTCTAAGACTGATTTTTCAAAAACAGACAGTATATGGTTTTGGATTGGAGGATTGAAAGTACATTTCCAAATATTCAGACTGTGGATCACGCCCGCTTGACTCCTCCTCAAGATTGTTAAAGAACACTTTAAGTTTTAATTTCCTAATTAATCTGAAGAAATCTATTTTTTCTTTGAGAAGATTGCTGCTGTATTGCAGAACAAAAGATAGACCTACTAACAACTAACCGGGTAATTCATGGAAATTCGCACAAAAGTGTTGCACGCGGCTGGCGCACAGCGTGCCCGTGCGAACGTCTGCGCCAGCCGCGTGCGATAAAATCAATTTCCGCACGCAGCGTATTCATGGATTCTCGCCTCCAAAAGCAGACGTGGCGCAGAGTGGTGCAGCGACCCTGCAGCAGCGCCAGTTACGCCCCCAAGAACGCCCTCGCGCAAGGAAAAGCCATCAAGATCGCAAAACCATCGCAAAGGGCTGCGCCAACCCTGTACCAGTTTACCGGACTGGCAAACAGCAAACGCAAAGCGGGGAACGTGTATTATGGGTGTCGGGAACACGCGTGCGCGAGAAGTTTCACACGCGATCTGGCCTGGGGCAGCGTGTGCGTGTATTTCAGAGGTGCGCAAGAAGTTTCACACGCGAACGGGCTGGGTGCGTGTATTTCAGGGGTGCGGGAGAAGTACCACACGCAATTGGCCTGGGCGCATGTATTTCAGAGGTGCGCGAGAAGTTCCACACGCGATCGGGCCTGGGGGAGCGTGTGCGTGTATTTCAGGGGTGCGCGAGAAGTTTTACACGCGAATGGCCTGGGTGTGTGTATTTCAGGGGTGCGCGAGAAGTTCCACACGCGATTGGCCTGGGCGCGTGTATTCCAGAGGTGCGCGAGAAGTTTCACACGCGAACGGACCTGGGGGAGCGTGTGCGTGTATTTCAGGGGTGCGCGAGAAGTCTCACACGCGATTGTTCTGGGCGTGTGTATTTCAGAGGTGCGCGAGAAGTTTCACACGCGATCGGGCCTGGGGGAGCGTGTGCGTGTATTTCAGGGGTGCGCGAGAAGTTCCACACGCGATTGGCCTGGGCGCGTGTATTCCAGAGGTGCGCGAGAAGTTCCACACGCGATTGGCCTGGGCGCGTGTATTTCAGAGGTGCGCGAGAAGTTTCACACGCGATCGGGCCTGGGGGAGCGTGTGCGTGTATTTCAGGGGTGCGCGAGAAGTTCCACACGCGATTGGCCTGGGCGCGTGTATTCCAGAGGTGCGCGAGAAGTTCCACACGCGATTGGCCTGGGCGCGTGTATTCCAGAGGTGCGCGAGAAGTTCCACACGCGATTGGCCTGGGCGCGTGTATTTCAGAGGTGCCCAAGAAGTTTGACACGCGAACGGGCCTGGGGGAGCGTGTGCGTGTATTTCAGGGGTGCGCGAGAATTGTCACACGCGATTTCAGCAGGGTACGTGTATTTCAGGGGTGCCGGGGAGTCCTACATGTGATTTGGCAGTGTGGGTCCTCCCAAGTGTTCCCTGTACACCCTCCACGGCCCCTGCAGGCAGCCCACACCACAGGGGACTACCCTGCATCCCTGGTCATGTCCCGCAGGCAGCCCACCCAACATGGGCATGACCCCCAGCAAAGGCACATGTCTCCTTGCACTACTGATCACCAACTCATGTCCCCTTGTACCCCCACCCCAGCATTGCGGGGCACCTGCCAGCAGGCCCCCACTCATGTCCCACTCATGTCCCCCTGCACCCCCACCCCCCAGCATTGCGGGGCACCTGCCAGCAGGCCCCCACTCATGTCCCACTCATGTCCCCCTGCACCCCCACCCCCAGCAATGCGGGGCACCTGCCAGCAGGCCCCCACTCATGTCCCACTCATGTCCCCCTGCACCCCCACACCCCAGCATTGCGGGGCACCTGCCAGCAGGCCCCCACTCATGTCCCACTCATGTCCCCCATCACCCCCACCCCCCAGCACTGTGGTGCACCCTCCACCAGGCCCCAACTCCTGTTCCCCTGCACCCCCACCCCCCAGCACTGTGGGGCACCTGCCAGCAGGCCCCAACTCATGTTCCCCAGCCAACATGTCATCACAATCTAGATCCCTGGTCCCTATGGTCAGCCTCCAAATGCAGAACACCCACCTGAGTATTGCATCCACCCACTTAGAAATGGCAATAACATGATAGAACACCAATTGCAAGTTTGGAAACGAACACATGTCCCTCACATACACCCAATGGGTGTCAGTGAATCTCAAAACCCATATCATGATACACATGAAACCAATGAGATGATACTACACATTGAAGTTTGATCAAGAAATATGTATTAAAGGAAACATAAATTGAATCAAAAATAAACAAACAGAAATGGGAATGTGAATAAATAAAAAAGAAGCATGTCCGTGAAAAAATGCAAAAACAAAAATCATAATCCAAAGGAATGGTGTCCAAAGTCACAGTCCACAAAAGAAAATCCTATGGAAAATAATAATCGAAAGCCATTGCTCCATGGGTAAATTGTAAAATAAAAAGAAAATCCAACAGTGAACTATGTACAGAGGAACAAGCCAGGGCCCATGATCCCAACAAAAGAAATGAAACCTATCTAACAACACTACCTAATTAAAAAAAACTATATACAAAAATGTGGCCCATTGTCCAAAAGGTCCAAAATAAATAAAAAAGCAAAGGAAACCTAACACTAACTACATAACTATGTACAAGGGCAGCGGGCTAGTCCGACGGCTCACTGGTTGTTGTCATGGGCCAGGGCATCATCGAACTCCTGTTCAATGGCTTGGAGGCGGGCATGTTCCCTGGCCCCGAGGTCCCGCAGGGATAATGCAGTGTCCAGCTCCAACTCCCTGCGAAGACCCTCGAGGCACTCAGCCCGCCTCAGCGCCCTCCGCATGGAGTTCTCTGCCCTGACCATTGTGAGCCGTTCCTCCTCTGCCCGCTGCCGCTCCGCACCTATCTGCTGGCCCAACCGCTCCTACACGGAAGCCACTCCCATTCCAGGGTTCTCCTGCCCTCCGGCCGATGCCTGCACCCCTGATGTTGATGGCCCCGAGCCATGATGCCTCCCACGTCGAGCCTGCCGCTGCCTCCGACGCAACTGCCTGTGCCAGCACGACGGCATCCAGGCTGATGGAATCCACCGACGCCGTCGTGCCCGTGCCCTGCCCGATGATGCCGTCACATCCTCCATCTGCTGGGGTCCAGTTGCTGGTGTGTCCACCCCTGCTGGACCTCCGACTCCCGACTGTGGCAGGGATGGGATCCCCACCGAGGTGGCTGCATTGGTCGGGGCAGGTCCACAGGGGGCCCTGGTGGCATCTGGGCCGGAAGACGGCATGGAGTACGACTGGCGCATAGCCTCCACAGTGGAGGAGAGGGTCGCCAGAGTGCCCGACACATGTACGAGACCCACGACCATGACCGCTCCCAACTGGGCCACGTTGCCACGGTGCTCTTCGTGATGACGTGTGTGCTCCCCCCGGGAAGCACGCACCTCATCACGAATGACAGCCGTGCGCAACGCGACACCAATCAGGACCTTCTTTACACGGCCAAGGGTCCCCTCGTCCGCAGGTGGAGGGGAGTCAGATGACATGGACATCCCCCCTACATGCAGACGGGCCTGGGATGGGGCATCCCTGCTGGTGCATGGTGGTGCAGTCACAGTGTCAGGGACAGTGACATGCACAGGCACCTCCACGGCGACCTGTGCTGCCTCCTGCCCCTGCCCCTGGACTGCACCACTTGCACCAGCAGGGATGCCCCCACCAGGCCCCATGTGCGGCTCAGTAGCGGCCTCCTCCTCCTCTGTGGAAACCACCAACCTGGATGGCTCCACACCGTCTTCCGCCGTTGCAAGCCCCTGTGGGGGCTCACCCACCCCTTCCGCTGCAGCCGTGGGGGCATCCCCGCCGCTTAGCTCCACAGCGCCGTCTCTGCCCTCTTCTTCACTTTGCGCTGTGTAGAGGGAGACATAGAACACAAGCATCAGGGTACTGTACAATGGTCCCCTAGACAGGAAGCAACAGCAGATGAGTGGCACTGTCAAAGATCACTTCCATCATGTCCCTCCACAACACATGGGTCAGTGCAGGCAAAACACATGCAGTAACAGGCATGGCGCATGCTATGGACATAAGCAAACATGTCCAAGGGACTCTTGAAGCATACAATGTTGTTTTTGGACTCACATGCATCATGGGTCATGCCTATCACATGCACACACTTCAACATACTTTCATCCATCTGGACTCGTACACCCCAGACACAGTGGATGCAAGGATAACTAGGCTGAATCAGTGATTCTGAACATTGTCACAGACATGTGTCATGCATCCATGGCATTCACAAGTCACAGACACGCAGGTCAGAAACACAGACATGGACACCATACATGTACATGGCATCAGCACCCATCCCTCACCCCCACCCATGTCCAGGAACAGAGACTGGCATGCTCTCATGTGTCCATTCCGCATAGGGCTCCCCATGTTGCATTTAAACACATACACCAACCGTGTGCTTCACACATTACTGGTCTCACATGCTTGACCATGATGTCCCTGCACACACACACATGTACATGGCCTATGTCACACATACTGGCAAGTATCAGACAACCTGTCTCACACAGCAATGCTTGGCCACTTACCGCTCGACTCCAGACGGGTCTGCCTCTCAAGGATCTGGGCATGGAGCGCTGGGCGTACGCGTTCCAGGACCCTCAGCTGGATGGTACTCATGCTGCCCCGGCCCCCCTCCACGAGGCGCCGGGCCTTTATGAGGGTCCTGGACCTGAAGTCCTCCCAGCGCTTCTTGACTTGCTTGATGTTGTGGGTTGCCACCCCCTCCGCGTTGATGGCAACCACAAAGTCGTCCCAGATCCTGTCCCGTCCTTCCTTGTCGGTGCGTGGTGATCCAAAGAGGGCATCATAATGCCCCAGGACAAGCTCCACCAGGACACCAACTTCCTTCTGACTGAAGCTGGTGGCCCTCTGCCCCTCTGGCAGGGGGTCGCCAGTGGTCTCGGATGGTGTTTGCCCCGACATGGTGACCCCCGAGGCAGACGTGGGTGGGCAACTGGGTCCTGGGGCTGGGCTGTGGAGCGATGGTATCCCAGTCAGGAGTGTTCTGTTCCAGCAGGGGTGGACACAGCAACTGGACCCCTGCAGATGGCTGATGTGCAGGCACCAAATGGCAGGGCATGGTGGCGGCAGGCAGGCAGCAGCAGATGGCTCGTGGGAGGCTGCTCGGGGCTCTGTGGGGCAGTAATTCGGCCTTTTGGGCAGGAGCGTGGTCTTCTGTGTGTTTACACGTGGCCAGCTTGATACGGAGTGATTTGGCACGTGAAAATTCTGCACGTCCGCGTGTAAATCAAGGAAAGGCCCTTAGCGCATAAGCGCGTCAGCACGCATACGCGATTCCATTGGACCAAAGGCCCTTAGCGCGTGTGCGCGCCTGTGACGTATCGCGCACGGGCATTGCTTTTCGTGGGGTGCGGTGCGTGTGTTTTGCAGGCGTTGGGGTTCACACGCTATTACTTCACAGCGGGTGGGTGTTGGCTACGCGTTCTTGTACACGCAAGGCAGACGGTGAGTGGTACCCTGCTCCCCCAGGCCCGATCGCGTGTAAAACCACCCGCGAGCCCCTGAAATACACGTACCCCGCTCCCCCAGGCCCGATCGCGTGTAAAAACACCCGCGAGCCCCTGAAATACACGCGCCCAGGCCAATCGCGTGTGGAACATCTCGCGCACCTATGAAATACACGCACACGCTCCACCAGGCCCGATCGCTTGTGGAACTTCTCGCGAACCCCTGAAATACACGCGCCCAGGCCAATCGCGTGTGGAACTTCTCGCGCACCTCTGAAATACATGCACACGCTCCCCCAGGCCTGTGCGCGTGTGGAACTTCTCGCGCACCCCTGACATACACGCGCACAGGCCAATCGCGTGTGGAACTTCTCGCGCACCTCTGAAATACACGCACACGCTCCTCCAGGCTCGATCGCATGTGGAACTTCTCGCGCACCTCTGATATACACGTACACGCTCCCCCAGGCCCGATCGCGTGTGGAACTTCTCGCGCACCCCTGAAATACTCGCGCACAGGCCAATCGGGTGTGGAACTTCTCGCGCACCTCTGAAATACACGCTCCCCCAGGCCCGATCGCATCTGGAACTTCTCGCGCACCTCTGATATACACGCACACGCTCCCCCAGGCCCGATCGCGTGTGGAACTTCTCGCGCACCCCTGAAATACACACGCCCAGGCCAATCGCGTGTGGAACTTCTCGCGCACCCCTGAAATACACGCGCACAGGCCAATCGCGTGTGGAACTTCTCGCGCACGTCTGAAATACACGCACACGCTCCCCCAGGCCCGATCGCGTGTGGTACTTCTTGCGCACCCCTGAAATACACGCACACGCTCCCCCAGGCCCGATCGCGTGTGGAACTTCTCGCGTGTGTAGAACTTTGGCGCACATTTTTTGCCTGCGCAGGGACGCTACTGCCTGCTTTCGTGTGGCGGACATGTATGGGCCTGTGCGCGTCTTTGGCCGTGCGCTGTTTTTCCCTATTCCATTCCATGAATACGTGTTGTAGGGGAGCGTGTGGGCGTTCCGCGCACTTGCCTCCTGTACTTCCCCCGTGACGCCCACATTTTCACAAGTTGTTCCCCATTCTGCATGTAATGCCCCGTGTTACGCCTACTTTTGTTATGTGCGCCGCGCTATGTGCGAATTCGCGGTGGCCTTATCGCACGGCGTTCGATGACCTGTGCGCCAGTGTGCGCCGCGCACTTTTTCAGCGCACATCCCACATTTTGCGCGTGCACGGACTTCCATGAATAGATGTGCGCTGTTTTCTGTGCGATAATCGCACTTGCACTGCGATTTTCGCTCTTTCACTGCGAATCGCACGTTTTCGCACGCTTGCGCCGAAATTATCGGTGCACATTAATTCCATGAATCGGCCTGTAAGTCTTTTTGTTGCTCAACCTTTTGTGTGGTGGATTTTTTCTATTTTCCCCTTCTTGTCGGACCTACCTAAAAAATCACTTGAATGTGCTTCTGTTTCAGTGTCTAGATTGGGATTTGGAGTATTCCCAGTTGCAGATTCTCCAGCTCCTTCCAGCTCTGTGCTGGATTCTTCAGAGGATGTAGTTTCTTGGTTTGTTCTTGCTGTTTTTTTAGGTCTTGATGTTACAGATCTGTCTGGTTTTTGTCCATAATATTATTGCCACGTATAGGCAATATCAAGTTTGTAATCTTGGGTATCTCTCCAAAATTTTCAAATTTTCTTTGTTTCCAATTCTTGTCGATAACGTGTTAATTTGTTGTTGGTATCTTCCAATAATTGTTTCAGTTGCTCCTCTGAGAGGTTTTTATTCAGGTTTGCTTTAATGCTGGTTATATCCTCTTCCAAGATTGTCAAATTCTTTGCCAATTCTTCAATTGTTAGGAGAATTAGATCTAAACTGCATTTATTCAAGATTTGTCTCCATCTTTTAACAAAGGTTGGATTTTCTTTACAGAGTGTCAGTTTGAGATTAACTCGAAGGCCACGGGGTATGCGCGGAGCTTTGTGATATTGGGCAAGTGTTGAGGCGTGTAGCTTCAAGTTAATGGTTCTACGGATTTTCCACTCCAATTGTTTAATTAATGATTCTGGATTGTCAGTTGTATGTAGTTCTTCCCCTGTTACATTGATCAAGTTAAGAATGCGTTTTGCTTCTTCCTCGCTGAAGCCTAAAGTTTCAGCCCTATTTTTAGTGGTTTGTTCAATTTGTGAGAAGGACATGGCCTCCTATCACAAATAAAAGATGCGTATTATGAATTCTGAGTGTGCTCCCTTTAGGTGTGGTCAAACACAAAAATGTCTACTGCAAGCAAAGGGGAAATTAAGGGGCACAACCTTGTATGGGTGATTTCCAGTGGTGTTTATAACTATTCTCAATTCTCGTGAGTGTAATGTTCACATATTTCAGGTGCAACAGGACTACAACAAGTCTCAAGACCACCAGAGACTATTCGGTAAAGCAAAAGAAACAGAGTCTATCATGTGCTGACAGACAGTCCCGAATTGCACTCCTAGGGGATCTATGTCCCATCAAGTTAAATCTATACCATCAATTTGATTTTTGACACATATTCAGACATTTAACAAGAAAAACTCATAAACCTTGTTCGTCAATCACATTTCAGCCTATATAGGTCACTAAGGCTACACGGGTCCATACATTCTAAAGATAAATAGATCAAGAAATAAATGAAAAAATGTTTGTTTTTGATTATATCAACTGAATACTTTATACAATGGTGAACCAATTTGGTGGCTGTTAATAACACAACAGCAATTTACTTTTTATACATGTCATAATGCCAGGTCTTATGACTTTAACAGCAATTCCAGTAGTCCAATACATCAACACAATAATTTTGTGCAACGGAAGTTTAAGTTCAGCGCTAGTAGGTGATTTGTGCAGGGTAACCGATTTGTGGTTGAAGCAAAATGTGCTGTTGTTAGGTTTAGATGTCACCAGTCTTATTTCTTCTGCATTCCTGCCTAACAGTCAATACTCAGTCGGGGCAGTGTTCACAATTGTTATCAAGTGGTGCTGACGCATTTCGGAATAATCCTTCTTCAGAGCTAGTACTGCCAAGCAGTGTATCGTGTTACAGATTTCCAATAAGGATCTGTGAATAATACATAAATTCAAATTTCGAGAATGTAAAGTACATTATACTAAAATTCATACTGGAGGTATAAGGTACCAATAAAGCAGATAACCTACTGTATATAAATCTTAAAGGTTCCCTTCGTCGCCAGAAGCGGTGGTGGCAAAATATGGAGGGCGCCGCAGCAGGGATTGTTGATCATCCGCACCACGTCAGAGTAGAGAAGGGACTCAAGCCTCGGTCAGTGAGCTCGGGATAGGAAAGATAAAGTGGTCTCAGTGTCAAGCTATCAAGCCAAAATGGTCTGTATCTAATTGAGATATACAGCCATGCCTCATATGTATCAAGGAGTTACACTCCATCTGTCCTGGACAGGTTAATCAATTATACCGTAATAACTATGGATAATGTGCTAGTCCACGAGGGGTATCCTGTGTCCCTGGGGGCTACGCGCATATAGCGCCTCACTCGCATTAATGCAGTGCGCGTATCAATATGAAATTCAAGGTAATCTCCACGCAAGTTCAATCCCAACTTTCACTTACTGTTTTCTGGTCCAGTAACAACGGTGCCGGTATGCTTGCCGGTACCGTTGTTACCGGACCATCAAACTATGAGTTCTGCTCGCGGGTGCCTTCCCGCCCACCAGGTCTGACCTGGCGGGCGTACTGGCACCCGCAAGCAGAGCATGTCGGATGCACCAGCACCTCACGAATGGTGCCGGTGCATCCGACCTCCCCATTTCCATTGAGCCCTGTGGGCTCAATGGGAATTGGGAGCATTTTTTTCTGGCGATTACAATTACCAGGTCCGGTGGGGCCGTATTGACCTCTTAATTGCCCATTCACGGGCGACGGAAATAAATTATACCGACGGCAGCCATACCGGTTTTACCAGCTCGGCTACAGCCGGTCTCATAATGAGGCCCAGATATCTCTCGCTCTTACAACATCAATCTGTCAGACTTTTAACATTGTGGCTCTACAGTCCAATTATGCATATAGGAGGTACATATTAACGGTCATCATACTAATATTCTGGCACTTTTACCTTCTAATAGTTACTACACATACCATAATTAACAGTTGTTTCACCTATGACTGCACACAAATGACTACTAGCTCAGGTCTGGAACCTTACATAGCATAATATCTACATCTCTTATAAGAAACAACTATCCAGATTCAGTCTTCCATAAGGTGAATTGCTAATTCTTCACCAGCATTATGTCCTTTTGGTTTTTTAGTTTTTTGGTATTGAAAGTGATAATGATTCTCGACTCTAATTTTCTCAACTTCCGTTCTCTAGTACCACTCCTTTTTATGCATGGGAACATGTACTAATGCAAAGAACCTCATCCCATTGGCATCACGCGCGTGTTTTTCAGAGAAACGTACAGACAAAGGGTAATTGGTGTCCTGATTCAAAATAGCTATATAGTCTTTCAATATTCTTAGTTTTAGTTGACAAATGGTAGAGTCTTTGGACATCAAATTACATGGACAAACAACTGCATATAATAAAAAATTTGTAAGACAATTGATTCTCTGTTTGATCTTCCACATTTTTTCCAAATTATACCCATACTTCACTGTTTCTCTCTTCTCTGCATAATTACACATTTTGCAACTGTTGCATTTACCAAAACCTTTCTTTTGAATTTTCTTTCCATTGATTATTGATATCTAGCCAGTTCTGTCATACCTTTAGAGTCTGCCATACTGGGGGCTATCAGGTCTTTCAATGACTTGGCTTTGGCCACCAACCTAAAGGGGTGCAACCATTGTCTAGAGATTTTAGAGTCTGATTGCACGGTGCACAACTGAGTACTCTAACTTTATTTTAAGGATACCTGCATGACAGAACTGATTGAGGCCAAGAGATTTGCAGCAGTTTTATTTGAACTGGATAAAGACAGTGTGATAAGAAAAAGAAAAATCAGCCTTAGAAACAGTGTAGGTGCTCTAAGTGGAGAATGTTAGGGAGGTGTGAGATGGTGGTGGTTGAGATGCTGCAGTTGAGGGATGCCACTGAGGCTGACCTGGGCTTGGACAAACTTGAAGAAAATATGCCCTCCTGTGGCGCTTCTCAAGATTGAAATAATTACACAGCTGATAGATTTCAAAGTATAGTTAGTTTTAATTTCAAATTAGCACAGATTAGCACATGTAAACCAAGAAAAAAGGTTTTTTGGGAAAACGTCTTGTTTGTAGGTTGAAATAGATCCTTATTAGTTTAAGGTCCTTAGTTCAGTGCACTAGGTTTTTTGGGTTTAGAAAGTCCTTGTGGGTTGAGAAGTCCTTAGTTCAATTCACTAGGTCTTGTTGTAGATTGAAATAGATCCTTGTTGGTTTTAAGTCCTTAGTTCAATTCACTAGGTCTCTTGGGTTTAAGAAGTCCTTGTGGGTTGAGAAGTCCTTAGTTGGATTTGTGGGTTTAAGAAGTCCTTGTGGGTTGAGAAGTCCTTATTTGGATTCACTAGGTCTTATTGTAGATTGAGATAGATCCTTGTTGGTTGTAAGTCTTTTGTTCAATTCACTAGGTCTTTTGGGTTTGAGAAGAAAAGTTTTTTCTGTTTAATTGAAATATTTCCTTGAGATCTGGTGGGGTAGAAAACACATACCTCAACCTAGAGGTGTATAAAGTGTCGGTTCCTCAACACGTGTTTCCCCGCCGCACGGTCGCGGCGGTTCTTCAGGAGGAGTGCAGGATGAAGTAGCAGGATTAGTCTGAGAGGAAGAGGAAAAGGAATGTTTAAATTCACGTGAGCGTTAAGTCTTGTGCCGTGGAGCTTATGGGTAACACTGGGTATGAATGAGTCAATTCATCGAGCATGGTACTTACACATTTCGGTCAAGTCAATATGATGAATATTGTTGGTTCGCTTCAGTCTATATGACATGAGTAAATTCCATATGGTCTGGTCTGAAATAGTAAGAGGCACTCAGTTATGGGTGCTCTTGTTTGGAGGTGCTCAAAATCACAATGCTTCATGCAGGGTGGTCATGGATTTATTATTATATTTGTTAAAGGTGCAGCAATGATAGACATAATAAGAGATGAATGAGGGTGTCATTCCGAATAATTAAAAGCCAGAAGGTGTAGGTCAAGACTAGTCATGACTAGCGGTCAGTTTATAATGTGATATGGTTAGAGAGACAGTAGGTGAAAAACGTGGCTGATTAGCAGAAAAAAAAGGCATGAATATAGTTAGAGATCCTACTGGGCATTTAAATTTAAGGAAAACATAGTGTTGAAAGCGTGGCTGCTTGGCAGAAAATAAATGCATGAATATAGTTAAAAATCCTACTGGGCAAAAGGATAGCATAGTGTTGCAATACTTTCAGCTTACCGCTAGAGTTACAGGTGTCCTTCTCATTCGTGGATGTCTACCGTTCTGGTGTGGAACGGTATGTTTAGAACGTTTGGCTTTGCGCGGTAGCGTGTGCGCAATGACGTCACACGCACGCACGTTGCCGCATGATTACGTCATCACGTCCACGCATCCTCAATGATGTCGTGGTGCGGCTGAGAGACCTACGTGATAAAAAAGAATATAAGCACCTAATTTGGATGGAAAAAAATGAGAGAAAGGTTGAAAAAAGAGGTAATGGTAAAGATTTCTATTAATGAACAGTGTCTTGAACGCTGAGAGAAAAAATGTAGGGCAAGTGTTTAAAAGAGGCTAGGGTTGACAGTCTGGTGTTGACTGCAACTGAACAGTATTAAACTTCCACATAACATCAGGGGAAAAAAAACGGAAGCAATGTTTCACAATCTGGTTGAAAGTAAGATTAAAGTAGGTGGACGTTTCCAGTCATAGAATTGCATAAGAAAACATAGTATATTGGCACAAAACATGCTCTATATTTGCATGAGAGAACAGCTGTGACATAGAGTATATAGTGGTCTAGAAAGGAGATGGAATTGATTGTGAAGAACTGTTCAGCAGAAAAGCTGATATAATATGCGTGGTGTGGCAGCAGAAAAAGGGGATAATGATGTTGTTTGAGTAGAAAAGGCACAAATGATGTTAGAAAGATGGATGTTGCTTGTAGTGGGGGTAATTAGATGATGGGTGTTGATTAAATTAAGTTATGGATGATTCTTGATGGTGGTGAACTTTAAAGGAAATGAATTAGCTCCTGGTCTGTGTTCAGACCAGTGTAGCAGGTGTCCATTAGACAGATCCAGCGTGCTTCTTGTTGTCTTAGTTTTTGTTCCAAATTGCCTCCTCTTGGGGCAGGTTTAAGTTTGTCGATTCCGTAAAATTCGATTGGACTGATCTGGGTTGGTAGATGTGATTCCAGGAAGTGGTTAGCTATCGGTGATCTTGTGTCTTGGTTGGTGATTGCCCGAATGTGTTCACTGATTCTGATTTTGAGTTTTCTGATGGTACCTCCGATGTATAGTTTATTGCAGAGACAACTGATAATGTATATGATGAATTTGCTGTTGCAATTGATAAACTGTTTGATAGTGCAGATGGTGCCATTTGGTTTGATGATAGTGGTTTTTGCGTTGTCTGCATATTTGCACATGGAACACTGGCCGCATTTGTAGCTTCCTTTAAGTGGTTTATGTAGCCACATGGTCTATAGATTAGAAGTTCCAATGGAGGTGTTAAGCTCAAAATGGACTTAATCCGTCTTTGAGGTTTTTAGCTTTCTTGAAAGTGATAGTTGGTTTTACTTCCAATATGGTCGTGAGTTCGGAGTCTGATTTGAGAATGTTCCAATATTTGCTGAGGGTTTTCCGAATGGTTGAGTTATTCCAACTGTAGTTTGTGATGAAATTGATTTTTGTGTTAGAATTTGCTGTGGTGGTATTGGTTTTTGATTTTGCTTGTAGCAATTTATTTTATTTTATTTATTTTATTTATTTATTTATTAGGCGCTGAAGCTCGCAAGCATCAGGGCGCGACAACAAGCAATAATTGTCTGGTGCTGGTTAAGGATTTCCGATAGCTGTTTTTGACAAGTTTAGTAGGATATCCTCTTGTGATAAATGTGTTCACTGTTGTTGTTGCTTTTTGTGTGAAGTCATCAATTTTAGTACAGTTCCTTTTGACTCTCAGTATTTCACCATAGGGTATATTACGGATTATGTGTTTGGGGTGACTGCTTGAGGCATGAAATATACTGTTGACGGCTGTTGGTTTGGTGTAAAGCGTTGTGCAGATGGTGTCGTTTTCAATGTAGAAGGTGATGTCCAGAAAATTGATGGTTGTTGGACTGTGTTCTGTAGTTAGTTTTAAGTTGTAGGTATTGAGGTTGAGATAGTTGAAGTATTCTTTGAATGCTGACAGTGACCCGTTCCAAATCAGAAAAATATCATTGATGTATCTGGCCCAAAAAATTATATTGTTGAGGTGAGTAAATGAATGGTGTTGCCATGTAGAGATTAGCATAGGCAGGGGCATATTTAACACCCATGGCTGTGCCTTGTATCTGCCGGTAAAGACTTTTGTTGAAAATGAAGATGTTGTTCTGTAATGTGAATTGTAACATTTCTAGAATCATGTTATTTTGATCGTTGAAAGAAATGGATCAGGTTTTCAAAACGTGTTCTGTGGTTGTGAGTCCTTTGTCGTGCAGAATGCTGGTATATAGTGATGTTACATCCATGGTTATCAGCCAGTAGTCTTTGTTCCAAGGTATGTTGTCGGTGAGTTGAATGATGTGAGTGGTGTCTCTGATGTAAGATGCCAATGAGTTTGCCAGTGGTTGAAGTTGATGGTCTATGTACTCTGAGATATGTTCTGTAATGGATCCAATGCCAATGATGATTGGCCTGCTTGGTGGTAGGTTGGTGAATTTTTTGTGGATTTTGGGTAGAAAGTAAATTTTCAGGGTTATGGGATGTGTTGTGATCATATATTGGTATTCTTCTTCATTTAGTAGCTCTAAGTCTTTCCAGTGGCTGCTCATAATTTGCCATCTTTCATTCTACTACTCTTCAAATATCTACAATTGCCTAGTTACTATACTTAGGAACTTTGAACAAAGAGAGGAAGAAGCTGAATCTCAGGATTATCAGAAAATCCCACAGCCAAGCCTGACAGTAATAACCTTTCATTGGGGCAACTATTTCAAACCCAAGAAAAGCTTCTCAAACAAGAACTAACCTGCTGGTGGGAAATAGAATCTTCTAATCTACAGACCATGTGGCTACATAAACAACTTAAAGGAAGCTACAAATGCGGCCAGTGTTCCATGTGCAAATATGCAGACAACGCAAAAACCACTATAATCAAACCAAATGGCACCATCTACACTATCAAACAGTTTATCAATTGCAACAGCAAATTCGTCATATACATTATCAGTTGTCTCTGCAATAAACTATACATCGGAAGTACCATCAGAAAACTCAAAATCAGAATCAGTGAACACATTCGGGCAATCACCAACCAAGACACAAGATCACCGATAGCTAACCACTTCCTGGAATCACATCCACCAACCCAGATCAGTCAAATCAAATTTTACGGAATCGACAAACTTAAACCTGCCCCAAGAGGAGGCAATTTGGAACAAAAACTAAGACAACAAGAAGCACGCTGGATCTGTCTATTGGACACCTGCTACACTGGTCTGAACACAGACCAGGAGCTATGTCATTTCCTTTAAAGTTCACCACCATCAAGAATCATCCATAACCTCATTTACTCAACACCCATCATCTAATTACAAGCAACATCCAACTTTCTAACATAATTCGTGCCTTTTCTACTCAAACAACATCCTTATCCCCTTTTTCTGCTGCCACACCACGCATATTATATCGCTTTTCTGCCGAACAGTTCTTCACAATCAATTCGCTCTCCTTTCTAGACCACTATATACTCTATGTCACAGCTGTTCTCTCATGCAAATATAGAGCATGTCTTGTGCCGATATACTATGTTTTCTTATGCAATTTTATGACTGGAAACCTCCACCTACTTTAATCTTACTTTCAACCAGATTGTGAAACATTGCTTCCGTTTTTTTTCCCCTGATGTTATGTGGAAGTTTAATACTGTTCAGTTGCAGTCAACACCAGACTGTCAACCCTAGCCTCTTTTAAACACTTGCCCTACATTTTTTCTCTCAGCGTTCGAGACACTGTTGATTAATACAAATCTTTACCATTACCTCTTTTTTAAACCTTTCTTTCATTTTTTTCCATCCGAAATTAGGTGCTTATATTCTTTTTTATCACGTAGGTCTCTCAGCCGCACCACGACATCATTGAGGATGCATGGACGTGATGACGTCATCACGCGGCAACGTGCATGCGTGTGACATCATCGCGCATGCGCTACCACGCGAATCCAAACGTTCTAAACATACCGTTCCACACCAGAACGGTAGACATCCACGAACGAGAAGGACACCTCTAACTCTAGCGCTAAGCTGAAAGTATTGCAACACTATGCTATCCTTTTGTCCAGTAGGATTTTTAACTATATTCATGCATTTATTTTCTGCCAATCAGCCACGCTTTCAACACTATGTTTTCCTTAAATTTAAATGCCCAGTAGGATTTCTAACTATATTCATGCCTTTTTTTCTGCTAATCAGCCACGTTTTTCACCTAATGTCTCTCTAACCATATCACATTATAAACTGACCGCTAGTCATGACTAGTCTTGACCTACAGCTTCTGGCTTTTAATTATTCGGAATGACACCCTCATTAGTCTCTTATTATGTCTATCATTGCTGCACCTTTAACAAATATAATAATAAATCCATGACTACCCTGTATGAAGCATTGTGATTTTGAGCACCTCCAAACGAGAGCACCCATAACTGAGTGCCTCTTACTATTTCAGACCAGACCATATGGAATTTACTCATGTCATATAGACTGAAGCGAACCAACAATATTCATCATATTGACTTGACCGAAATGTGTAAGTACCATGCTCGATGCATTTACTCATTCATACCCAGTGTTACCCATAAGCTCCACAGCACAAGACTTAACGCTCACGTGAATTTAAACCTTCCTTTTCCTCTTCCTCTCAGACTAATCCTGCTACTTCATCCTACACTCCTCCTGAAGAACCGCCGCGACCGTGCGGCGGGGAAACACGTGTTGAGGAACCGACACTTTATACACCTCTAAATTGAGGTATGTGCTTTCTACACCACCAGATCTCAAGGAAATATTTCAATTAAACAGAAAAACCTTTCTTCTCAAACCCAAAATACCTAGTGAATTGAACTAAAGACTTACAACCAACAAGGATCTATCTCAATCTACAATAAGACCTAGTGAATCCAACTAAGGACTTCTAAACCCACAAGGACTTCTTAAACCCAAAATTCCAACTAAGGCCTTCTCAACCCACAAGGACTTCTTAAACCCAAAAGACCTAGTGAATTGAACTAAGGACTTAAAACCAACAAGGATCTATTTCAATCTACAACAAGACCTAGTGAATCGAACTAAGGACTTCTCAACCCACAAGGACTTTTTAAACCCCAAAAACTTAGTGAATTGAACTAAGGACTTTAAACTAATATGGATCTATTTCAACCTACAAATAAAGACAGTGTGATTACACAAGATACAGTTAGCTCAGAGGCACTCACTGTGATGCAAAGAATGGACAAATTGGAGCATATCAAGAAAAAAGAGATCAGCAAATGGTGGGAAGCCATGACACTCACAATGTATCTAGAAGAAAAACGGATATCGAGAGGTCTGAGAATTTTCACTATCCGCACATATGAAGATATGGGCCCACAGTTGATAGAAGAATGGACTAATCATACGAATAGTTGCTTCTTTGGTATGATACAGCCGCTCATCAAATTTGCAAAGAAAGATTGTGAAAAATGTAGTAGTGAAATAGAACAGCTGGAGGAAGAACTGTTTAAATCAAAAGATGCAGACGAATGCAAAAGAAAAGTATCCTGTATGGAAGAAAATTTGGAGCGTCTTGAAGGAGAGATGAGATTAAAGAAACAGCAGAAATTCCTGAGGGACAAAAAAGACTGTCAGCAACTATCTACACTTTTGCATGCAAGTATGATGAACCTATTAAGGAGCAACTATTGAAAAATAAGAAAACATCTACTATTAGTACCAATGTGGTAGCCGAGCCATCCTCCTCAGAACTAGAATCCTCAGATCCTGATTTGAGACCTGTCAGACTCAATTATTTAGAGGACTTCCAACTGCTACACTTAGAAAGCAGGCACAACATGGAACCCAGAGAACAACACCCAGGAGGAGGAAGAGGATGAGTAAAAAGAAAACTCAGAGGGGGAGGAAATGTGGGAGATGGAAGTATACAGAATTGGGCAACACGTTCTGGGAGAGGGCAAAAGACCAGAGGACGGAGAGTACAGGTGCAGAATTAAGAGCAAGATTGTTCAATATTTCGGACAGAATTATAACAGTGAAAGAACAAGAGGTTCTAGAATTAGTAGAAAAACAAATATATGGTTGAAGCCTACCAGCAACTTCAAGACGGAGACTGTTATGAGAGTAAAGAAATGAAATACATGAAAGAAATCAAAATAGAATTGGATGGCACATTAGATTTCTTCAAGAATAAGAAAGTGTTGGAGAGTGAAGAAGTATTATTCCTGAAGAAGGATTACCCCACTACTTCAATCATGTACTTTATTCCTAAGATTCACAAGGATATGCTGGCACCACCAGGGAGGCTGATTGTTTCATCTAAATGTTCATTATTAAAAAATGTGTCTAAATACTGAGATGTGTTTCTGCAACCATTTCTTAGAGATCTCAATTCATTTGTGAGGGACACTACGGATTTACTTGTCAACATACAGGATATGCAATGAAATACTAATTATTGGTTAGTATCATTAGATGTCATCTCGTTATACACATCCACTCAACATAAGAATGGTTTGTTAGCTTTCCAATTCTTTATCAACACAAGGTCAGTTAGTTTCAAACAGCAGAATGAAATGATCATGACGTTATTAGAGTTTTGTTTAGAACATAATGTGTTTCTATTTGAGAACAAATTGTTCAGAAAAAATATGGAACAGCTATGGGCTCATGTATAGCCCCCACATATGCCAACCTATGTATGGGGCGGTTGGAACAAACTATAGCCTGGTCTGAACATAATGATACATTTGTGAATCGGGTAGTATGCTGGTATATATATATATTGACTCCCTGTTCCTTGTGTGGAATGGGAGTCAAGAATCTTTAATACAAACAACATGAACCTGAGACTGACCTGTGTGAGTAGTAAGGAACAACTAATATTCCTAGACTTGGAACTGTTAATTAGAGAGAACAAAATTGAGAGTAGATTCTATAGGAAATCAGTTTCCACCAATTCTATTCTTCATGGTAAAAGCCATCACACTAACAAGCTGAATGCTAGTATACCATATGGAGAAAGGATTAGAGCTAAACGTAATTGCTCCTGTGACCTAGATTTTCAGGCAGAACCTAACAAAATGGGTGCATGTTTTGTTGAGAGAGGCTATACCAAAAACAACATAATAAAGGCATACAATCAGACAGTCCCTAGGGAAAGAACTCCTTAGAGATAAACAACTAAGAGTAATGAAACAGAGCAAATCAGATTAATTTCTACCTTTTAGTAGGCAAGCTAAGGACATAAGACACATTTTACAGAAACATTGGTCCATTCTGAGTGCAGATGAAGATCTGTGTGGGATAATTGGTGATAGGCCTTCTATGACATTTGACAAAGCCAAGTCATTTAAAGGCCTGGTATGGTAGACACTAGAAGTATGACAGAGAACTGGCTAGATATCAATAATCAAAAGAAAGGTTTTTGGTAAATGCAACAGTTGCAAAATGTGTAAATATGCAGAGAAGAGAGAAACAGTCAAGTATGGGTATAATTTCGAACAATTTGGAAGATCAAACAGAGAATCAATTGTCTTACGAAATTTGTAGTATATGCAGTTGTTTGTCCATGTAATTTGATGTACATAGGCTCTACCATTTGTCAACTAAAACTAAGAATATTGCAACACTATAGAGCTATTTTTAATCAGGACACCAATTACCCTTTGGCTGTACATTTCTCTGAAAAACACGCACATGATGGCAATGGGATGAGGTTCTTTGCATTAGCACATGTTCCCATACATAAAAGGCGTGGAAATAGTGTATGGAAGTTGAGAAAATATGACCCGGGACTCATTATCACTTTCTTTCAATACCAAAAAGCCAAAAGGACATAATGCCGGTGAAGAACTAGCAATTCTTCCCGACCTGAGCTAATTTAGTTGTTTGTGTGCAGTCATAGGTGAGACAACTGTGAATTATGGTATGTGTAGTAAATATTAGAAGGTAAAAGTGTCAGAATATTAGTATGATGACCTTTAATATGTACCTCTTATACGCATAATTGGACTGCAGAGCCATTATGTTAAAAGTCTGACAGATTGAGGTCGTAAGATCCAGAGATATCGTCACATAGTATAGTGTCTGCAAAGATCACTATTGAGAGATATTCCACTTGGGTGGTACCGAGATTCCACATAAACGCTATATGTTATTGGCTACTTATCAGTTCAATGATAGACATCCACTTAGTAGTGAGTCTGAGAGTAAGTTTGCCTATTTGAACAAATTTGCACACTGTCACTTTAAAACCTAAGTACACTACACATAGTCACTTTACCAAGTGGTAATTTATTATCTATCACCTGCAGGTAGCGTTAGCTGAATGCATAGCCCACTTGGAGGTTTATGATCTGCCCATGCTATCTGCATTTTAAAACATAATGACACTGACCATTAAATCACAAGCGCTGCTCAGTATAATTGCTCTCATGCTGCTATTGTATTACGTTATATACTGCAGAAATGAGAATGACATGAGAAAAATGTATTGTTCATTTGATGTAATGTGACAAATGATATGATTGCTGCTGTTTAATTCTTGGCCTCAGAAAGTTGCCTTCGTTAACCTGAGGCCGTGGAGGATTCACTGCAATGATAACTGAATTCAATTGAGGGCATTTTATCCAATGGGCAGATTTACAATATAAATTGAGCAATGAATAAGAGAACACCGATATATAAATGATTGTTTATAAAGAAGGTTTAAGAATATTTTAAAGGTAAACAGTGCATTAAATGGACAGGATATACTAGACTAAGAAGGCCGCCCTCTTTGAGCCGTATTGAATGGTGTTTTAGTTAGTCACATGACCAGTAGGAATATCCCGTGTTTAGAAATAAAGGTAGCCCGCCAGCTTGAGGCTGTAAAGAAAAGCTTGAGGAAGTCCCTGAGTAGGGATGGAGTGCTTGGCACAACATCAGCGGTTGTAACACCCAGCAACAAGTTTGTAAGTCTGTGCTGAGTTTAATGTTTTACTTGATGAATTTTAATCAATAATAAAGTTATGTTTTAGCACTACTAATTTGGGATCAAGTGCTTGTGTTTTTGGGCTGTGATAGTGTTGTGTGTCAGACATCTGAGTCACACATTTACAACACAGCATTGTGTTTGTATATATATTCACTAAAAGAACTTTGTTAAAGAGATGTTATGGTTATGTTGGACTAATAAAAACCTATGAAAATCAAAGAAAAAACTTTGTTAAACAGACGTTATGGTTCCAAGTAAAACCGAAAACCCCCTGAAATTCACCAGTTATGGTAAGCTAAGCAACCATAACTCGAGCCACCGCCATGCACTGCTAAGACTAACACCCAGGACATCAAAGATGACATCACAAATGTCATTGATGACATCACTGATGACATTACATCTCTGGGCCACTTGTTTTTGTTCCTTGACATATATAGGCCAGGTGGCTTTGTTCACTGGCAGTCAGAATAATACAATTTAAAAAGATGCTATATATCTACACGTTAACCTTGTCATATGTTCTTTAAGTACTTTCCTTAGGGTTTGGTTTCAGCTCATGGTGCACATACATGGGGAAATGAGCAGGCCTCAAACACAAAATTCATTTGTATACATGAAGATAAACTTTAATGCCATTAACATTTTCTGATGATGCAGTTTCTTTCTTCCTTACTTTAGTTTCCCTGTATGTGCCTCTGATTTGTATACATTTTGGTGCTTCATATGTATTGTTTGTACCAGCACAAGTGCTGTAAGTCTTGAATTGTTAGCTAGTTATTACCTGTTTAACATTACTCAAAACACTGATAAGGGAGCATTCATTATTGTACTATCCAAAATTACAATATTATAAATATTTTACTTCTATGGTGCATGCTGCAGTCATTGCCTATGTTTATATACGATTAGGTTTCTGTATTAACAACAACACTCCAATACAATGATATTAGATGAGTACATTCTTTAATAGATGAAGTAATTCATGATAGGTCTCCCGTTCACTCCTGACATCTTGTTACCAACAATATAAACACAACTCCTTGTAGAGACTTCATCAAAATGTATTTCATGTGTGATGTCATCAATGACATTTGTGATGTCATATTTGATGTCCTGGGTGTTAGTCTTAGCAGTGCACAGTGGTGGTGCGAGTTATGGTTGCTTAGCTTAATATAACTGGCGAATTTCAGGGGGTTTTCGGTTTTACTTGGAACCATAACGTCCATTTAACAACGTTTTTTCATTGAATTTCATAGGTGTTTATTAGTGCAACTTAACCATAACATCCCTTTAACAAAGTTTTTTATTGAATTTCATAGTTTTTTACCAGTGCATACTATTTTCCTACAACTTACTAATATCATACTTACCCAATATAGCACTATTTGTGTCCAATTTCCAAAGTTTCACCTTAAAACTCTGCCATTTCCCACCATCTGGAATAGTTTTTAACACTTCTACACACTTCTTGCAACTATTTCAACTAGTTTTGCATCCGTAGACGTCTACGAACATCTGACTTCATAGCGGGCCTTCCGGACAGTGCCACATGACCATACGCTGGCGCGCGGCATGATGACATGTTTGAGAACCCGTCCGCACTTCACGATAAAATCTCTGCTTGGCGGACAGTTCGGAACTGCATTTTCTACTGATCTAGGCACTTCCAACTTCAATATTTCCCTTGCACAGCTCCAACACCTATTCCTACTCATTATCCATTAACAATCTAGTACACAGTACATACTTTTAGCAAAACTGCTATTTATCTTAATATGGCATCAGCTAATGCCATCCCTCCTCCCCAAGAGCCACCACCACTGCTGTAATCAAGGAGCATGAGAAACAGTGCCCCCTAACTTAGAAATAACACATGCGCAACATTTTCCCTTGTCCATCTACCGCTCCATATTAGTGTTTGGTTGCTCTGCCCTCATTTCCCTCCCCACCTTTCGTTCTCAGCTCTCCTGCCAACAAAAATACATCCAAAAACAACAAATGACATATTCCTTTAGGAACCACTTTTCACAGTTAAAAAATAGAACTAAAAATAATGTATAGACTCCATCTACTTTATATTTCTCAGTAAAGTACATAGACTAAATAAGATTTTCCAACATTTGCATTTGCATTTTGTGTTATGCTAATGGGAATATTGTGGCGTTCATCCTCTGTTCCAGGGACTGGAACGGTGGATACCTGCCCAGAAGCCCAAGTTATCAGCCCAAGCGAAGCGAGGGTGGATAACGAGGTCTCCGGACCATTATCCCCCATTCCAGCCCCTGAAATGGGACATGCAGGCAATTAGCACCCTAGGTTCCCAAAGCGGGAACCCGGGGTGCTTCAAAATAGGATTTTTCTTCCAACACCGGGACGCCGCAGGCTGCAGGCGTCCCGGTGTAGGAAGGAAAATCCTTTTCCAGGATGGCCACCATGGCAAGGGAAGGTGAGGGTTCCATACAGGGCCCCTCTTCGCTTTCCATAGCAGCCTGCAGAAGGCAAAAAGAGAACCATATGACCATATTACCACAAGCACATTTTTATTCCCTTTCAAATCTATCCTAATTTCAAATAACTTTACCAAAAAGCCAGTCCCAGGTGGACATGGCCACTTTAATCCTATGTTTTGTCCCTTGTGGTCATGGCCAGTAGCCAGATTGTCCGGATCATGACCTTATTCCATGACCCGGACAATCTGGCCACTGCTTATGGCCACAGGCTACCCCTCAGTCACTAAAAGTATACCACTATTTTTTGTAGCTACATCATGACACTTGTCAAATAATAAAACACTGGCACATTCACAAAACCATGCTTGTAGGTCCTTGCCAATGCTCCTTACGCATGTTTGCTGTAAATCCACCCATGTTTTATTTTTTTCAAAAATGTCAAGTGTATGCACATACAATCGTCATATAACCTAGCCCACACTTGACTAAATCCATTCAGACTTTACGAAAACATCTAAATCTAGATCTATGATCTTTTTGCAAACCTTTGTGTAGATTTGTCAAATGGCACCACATTTATAAGCCTTTACAATATTTTGGGACCCCCACTGTAATGTTGCTCCCTCTTAACAGAATCCCACAAAACTTTGCAAAAACATGTATATCTTGATCTATTATCAGTTTTCCAAATAAAGTGTAGATTCGTCAAATGGCACCTCATTTATAAGCCTTTACATTATTTTGAGACCCCCCCTCTAATTTTGTCCCCTCATGACAGAATCCCACCAGACTTTGCATACTCACTAAGAATCAGCCCAGGAATATACATGCAAAATTGCATACAGTTCCATTAAGTGGCGCCAAAGTTATAAGCCATCCAAGAACTGCATTTTACCAACCCTGCAATGCTAAGGTGTTCGCGAACTTTCACAGGACTGTTTGTGAACATCAGGACACCTGTTTTTTTTGCTTCTTGCAGCCATTTCCCATCCCATCACCCCTCACCTCCCCAGATATTATTTGATAAGTTTGACAAGTGGAATGATGTGTTTTTTCATATGTTTTTACTGTGTTCGGCCGCTGTCCTATGAATCCAAGATGGCGGGCGTTTCCAAAAATCTGACGCACTTCACGCTCCTCACTATCCAATCAGCGGACACGTTGCATGTCCGCGGACATGACGCAAGCCAATTAGCCAATCAGGACACTGTCCAAGGACTGAACAGGGAAGTGTGTCCGCGTACCGGGCATAGATATCGCTAATTTTTTGCGACCTACTTTTTGGTCATTTTTTATAAAACTACTGGACGAATGTTCACCAAATTTAAAAAGCCCGCTTTCGGGACCAAGCCACTGCTCCTGCCACATATTTGGTGAAGATCCGTCCAGCAGTTTGGGCTGTAGGTGTGAGCAAAGTTTTTTTCCCCATTCAGTCTATGGCAAAAAAATAAATTTTGGGACCCCCCCTATAACTTTGCCGCCCCCTGGACCAAACCTGACCAAACTTTGCAAAAAAATTCAGAGTGGGCCATATACTTTTTTTGCAAAGTTTGGTGAGGATTCGTCTAGGGAGAACGAAGTTATAAGCCGCCCAAAAAGTGCTCTTCCTATGGGATTAGCAATTTAACCATAACTACACGGCCACTAACGTGGCTGTGTAATATATATGTGTGTTTTATTTATTTATTGCATTATGGTTTATTACAAACCTTTAGCAAAACAACATCAATAAAAAGGATGAATACATCAATCCGTAACAATAACCGTACGTTTAAAAAAATACAAAATTATATTTTAAGAGCTCTTCTCAAATATAGTTTTTGGAAATTTCAGTGAGGCAATGATTAAAGGTATTTTTACACCCTTTACAGAAGCTGCCCCATTAGCCCATCCAGAAAGTGCATGTGCTTTCTAAAAGGTGCTTAAAGATTGCTCTGGCGTTAATGCAGTGCAATACAAAAATAAATTATGTACATTTTCCAAAGACCCCTCTTTCTTACAGTATCGGCAAAAAACTTTCTTTAGACTACTGCATACTCTAGATGAAAGTACTTTGTTAGTTCAGTGCAAATTAAACATGAACCTCAATAACTGGGATCGAAAAAGGGAGTTCAGGAACTTCCTCAAATATTCAGGTTAACCCCAAAGGCTCTGCTTTCATGAGAGAGGTGATAGAATAGTTTATATTTATTTGCCTCATCATGAGTTAAGATCCAATCCCACATTCTACGTTTAGCTTTTTCAGGGTTTTTAATCAAATCCGCTAATGGAACATTTGACTGGTCGAACAAAGTTTTACAATGGTACCCCCAAATTGTTAGAGGGTTCCCTTCCCCCCCTCCTATTTCTTGTTTTAATAAGGTGAAGATAAGTACTGGTGTCTTCAATGCACTTTTCCTATAAAGGGCCAAGGCTTTCCACTCGGCCATGACCCTCAAGGAAATTAGCCCTAACTCTCTTCATACCACCTAAATGGGGATTGATTTTGGAAGTATCAAAACGCTTGTCCAGAATATGCCACAACGTTTTTGGAAGGAGTAGCAGAGCATCCGAACCACAAGTCAAAATGGCAAAGACCTTAAGTCTATAGATTTTAAGGACCAGAAGCATGGAAAAATGGCAGAATATATTCCTCAACATTATTGCCAAAGTTTATTTTTATGTTCAATATAGTCTTGTCTGTGATTCATATAGAACGGTTCCATGTGATGTTGCCGAAGTTGTTTTTGCCGTATCAACTTTTTACCCAAAAAAAAAGAAATATCGAGAAAGAAAATGACAAATATGTGGGGTGCCCATTTCCCTACATTTCAAACCCCAAGGGAACCCCCACCCCTTTTGACCCCTTTCCCCCACCCCTAATATATTTATTTTTCAGTATTGTTTCGGTAAAAGTTAATTCAGTATTTTTTTTCCAGTAACATCACTGAATACCATAAAGAAGAACATAGATCCCTCACCCTGTAGCAATAGGTAAGTAAAGAACAGGGCTGGTGTATAGAAAGAATATATATTTATTAATGAATAGGAACATTCATATTTGTAATCACAAATCATGCCACTTCACTCTGTGGTCCAAATTCTTTCCTTGCCTAACAAGTCTCTTTTCATACAAATTGAAAACACCAGTTGGTTTAGGATAACACAGATCACAGACTCTTTTACCCCACAATATACTTTGCATGGAGTTTACTTTATAACATGTAGCACTTTGAAACATGAACGGATCATACATTTAGCGATACACTTCACACTAAATGATTTGGAACTATTATTGATCAACACTTCAAAAGAGATGATGGTACGGATCATTAACCAGTCAGCCAAAGTAAATTACAGGACACTCAAAAAAATAGCTGATATCAAAATTCTTGTTGAAACTTTGAATCTCCCAGAAATTACTTTTAGAAATTATAAAATCCTAGATGAATACCTACTGAGCTGTTGGGTGTCCTGACCCACGTTTGAGCTATCATGCTACAACATTTGGTGCTATGGGCTTAGAAAATCTAAGATGGCCAAAAAGCCCACATGTGCGTCAAAGTCCAGGAGAACCACGCAGTTTGTGCACACTAAAAGGGTTGCCTAACTTGCCACCCACCAGTGCGAGCAGGATGGAACGGGGTGCCATGAGTGAAATGTATGCCAAAGGAAAAACCGCACTTTAAAATCACCTTTTGTTTCTCTGAATGCCAGCTCAAAAAGCCTATTTTCAAACATTGCAACACATCCAAAATTCTCACTGAACACCAGCGGACATCTGGCAGAATGAAGTATGTGTGCATACTAAATCTGGGAAGATGAAGAGCCCAAAACAATGTTCATAACAAAACTGGCTGAGCTATGCATGTCAGCCGCCTAACTGAAACTGGATTAAAACCACCAAAATCGAGATGTTTGAATTAACTGAGTGACCTACTTTTGAGTGTCACATAGTTTGTAACTGTTAAAATGTCATAGTTTTGAACTTAGAATCAGCATTCTAGCTGCTTTGACTTAAACTGGGGAACAAAAAGTGACATTTTACCTGAAACCTGGCTTAAGGAAACTGGAATTCTGCCAGACAGCTACCCCCGACAGGAGTGGGGGCTTGCCCAACAAATGCATTCCCAGGCCTGGCTGCATTCTGTTGCTCCTGCCAAAAGGAGGTCACACACTCTCTGATTGAATTACAAGGGGATTGCAAGAAACTAAAGAAAGGGCCCAGGCAGATGGTTTATTAGGGTGGTCGTAAATGGCTTCCTTTTGAACAAAGCCCTGCCTTGACTCAGGCAGATGGTTTATTGGGGGGACCGTAAAACAGCTTCCTCTTGGCAGAAGCTGGGAGGGGCCGGGTCTCTGAGCTTGGCAGAAACTGGATAAACTGGTTTCTATACCATGTGACCTGAAAAGACACACCCCTGTTGGCCAGAATATGATTCTAAGAAAGATGTATAACTCACAGTGCGGACTTGTCAAAATTATTTAAATGATACCATAATTCTTGTGATTTTTCGGTGCAAGTTTTAAGACGCGTTGGGAATTTGTGTGATGTTCTGGGGCAAAACCCCGCTATTTATTGACACCACAGACTCTGTGTTTAAGCTAGAGACATGGGAATTTACTGGAGTATGTATGGACAGGCCGTGTATATGTGTATAATTTTTAATGAAAAACCAATGTTGCAAAACCAGTTAAAAAATGCAAAATGTTGCCAGTTCTGAATGCGAGCTCTTAGAAACATCAGAGTTTGAACAGAGTATACCTCATGTGATCCGTGATGGGTGCATGTAATTTCAAACCACTGTGTATCTATGAAATATGTCTTTAGGTCAAATATAGATTTGTGTGTAATTTGACAGGGGAGTGTCCTTTCTGCAAGCCATTAAATATTCTTCTGTTCCTATTTCCAAGCGTGCTACCTCATCCTTTATACTACTCCTGGGTAATCAAATCAGTCTATTAGTAGAACATTACCCATTGTTGTTAACTGCTCATGTTCTGAAGTGTGATATTAATTATTAATTTATTATAAAGTGTGATATATATATATTGTTTACATTCTCAAATAAACCGTTTAAACTTGCAAAACAGAACTACTTCTTGGCTCAGTGGGATCAGGGGGGTTCCAAGAAAGGGGTGTTATATAGGGATAGTCATCCAGAACACATGAACTGGACATAAGGATATATCTAAGGGTTTCCATTCAGTATCCCAGACTAGGCATTGACTTAGCTATAGTGCTGGATTGAATCCTCTTACAGAACTATGTCAAGGAACTAAAACAAAAGAAACAGAAAAGACGTATTAGAGAGGAAAATGATTACAAGTACAAACAGATCTTTACCTTTCAGAAAAAAACAAGACCGAACAAAACCAAACCAACAGTACTATCGACCACAGTATCAGTCTCTGCATTGTCTGCATTGTCTGATGCTGAATCGACTAGTGGCAGTTACATACAATTAGAAGTAGTGCCAACCCCCGCCACTGAGATCAATGAATGTCCCTTTTTACAAGAACTAAAGAGACGCACAAGAATTACACGCATGACTTACCAACATACAGATAACTTGGACACAAACATGAGGAACTCATCAAAACTAAATACCATGACAGCCAGAAACCCCACCGGAGAGGTAAGAGGGGAGGCATCAAGAAGCCCAGGGACAAGCACGATAGGCATGCTAACAAGATAGAAATAATTGCCACGACAAATAAACTTAATAGTTAACCTTTCTAAGATGCAAGATGCAAATAAATGAAAATCTGAAAACAGCCCTCAATAAGGGCCTAACATTCAGTCCTTCCTGCACTTCAGACTACTTTGAAACCAACTTTGACATATCCAGATATTGAAGGAGAATGACTCTCAAAACATTTTTTGAAACAATGCTGAAGAAAAAAACAACGAGGTCAGAAATGCATCCACTACCAACTGATCTATCTAACTGCAGATACTATCACACTATTGAATTTACAAGATCGGAAGGTAGAGCATACGATCCAACTGTTCACAGAAGAACTAGGAATTACTAGGGACCTTTCAGAAGACACGACTCTGAACCCCTGCTCATGTTTTACTCCTATACTACCTACAGATAATGTAATAGACCTCTTTTAAAAAGCAGTTAATGATTTAAGACACAACTATCAATCTAACAAGAAAGTGAAAATACAGTACAACCTCACCAACAAAATGAATTGGTTCTTCAGGAACTAAGTAAGAACCTGGACACAATAATCAAAATGGCTGACAAAGGAGGCAAAATAGAAATCATGGAAAGAGACGACTACCTAAGGGAAGCAGAACATCACTTAAGGGATCCAAAATACTATACAAAACTCAATCACAACCCGCTTCCCAACCTAATCCAAGAATGGCACCAAATGAGCAAAACCTGGTGTGCAAAGAGACTACTAACAGAAGATGATTATCAATATTTGAATATACAATTCTCAATCATGGCAACAATATACTTAATTCTTAAAATACACAAGAAATGTAAAACCTTTCCACTGTGCAGACCGATTATTAATGGATTTGGATCTATCACCGAAAGAATCTCACAACCTATTGATTTACAT
This sequence comes from Ambystoma mexicanum, assembly GCF_040938575.1. Lineage (NCBI taxonomy): Eukaryota > Metazoa > Chordata > Amphibia > Caudata > Ambystomatidae > Ambystoma > Ambystoma mexicanum. The sequence goes on along the minus strand of NC_090926.1, from coordinate 994,226,871 downwards.
CTGCAACCACTTGCCTCATCAAGCGAATTCTGCAAGCAGAATCTAACACCAAAGAGCTCTTTAAGATACTTAAAGAAATGGAAACACCTTCAGCCCCACCTAATACCTGTAGAAAAAGTCAGTACACGGTGCACCAATATTCAAAAAGCACTCCTCGACAAAATCTCCACATTACAAATCAAAATCAATGCCAAAAAAGCAGTTTACTGACCGACCTTCAGCACTCTATTCCCATGTGAATATTAGCCACTCCTCCTCACACTCAACAACCCTTCAGCTTTTCGTCTCTATCTATTGACGAGGTAGAAAACATCATGAGTAAACTCAAACCCTCCAATTGCCACGGTCACACGTGCCCAGCCACCATCATTAAGGAGTACACCCATGAATTAGCACCTTTCATCACCGCCTTAATAAACTCCTCCTCAACACAGGTATCATCAATCGAATAACCTTAAGGACGCGTGGGTCATCCCACTACTGAAAAAACCTACCCCAGACCCAAGCACCCCCACTAATTACAGGCCCATCACCACCGTCCCCTTCCTCCTAAAAATCCTAGATCGTGCGGCCTATCTTCAGATCCAGGAGTATTTAGAATCAAATAAACTCCTCGGTCTCAGACAATCAGGTTTCCGACTGAGGCACGGAACGGAAACTACCCATATCGATTTAGAAACTCAAATCAAGGACCTTAAAGATAATGGCAAGCTAACCCTCTTACTATTGCTAGACTTATCGGCAGCATTTGATCTAGTCAACCATCAAATTCTTTGCCAGCATCTCAAATCTGCAGCCCATTTCTCTGACAAAGCTACTACATGGATTAGATCCTTCCTGGAAAATAGATCCATGAGGATCTTCTCCCCATTGGCCTCCGTTGAACCCTCGCCTGTCCTATGCGGGGTCCCTCAACGATCGTGCGTTTCACTTACAATTTACAATGTGTTTATGAAGCCGCTCTTTCTTATTCCTGACTATTTGGATGCCCTCTACACTAACTACGCAGATGAGACCCAAATACTCATCCCTATCACTAGTGACCACACTGCCAACACCAAAGCCTTAAATGATGTCTATCTGGTTATCCAGGCATGGATCGCACAACACGGGCTCTGTCTGAATGACGAAAAGACAGAGCTACTCATCCTCGGCTCCCACCACAGACTCAATAGATTAAATCCTGCATTCAAATCTTTCATCATTGATGGTAATACCATTAAGGTATCCAATGACACAAAATCCCTGGGTTTTTATCTTGATTCAACACTATCTCTCACTAGACAAACAAACTCCGTAACCTCGTCCTCAGCTTACACATGAAAACTTATCACAGCATGTCGCCCATTCCTCACCACGGCCAACTGCACCATCCTTGCCAGAACCCTCATTATGTCGAAACTCGACTACTGCAATGAGCTTTATCTAGAGACTAGTCAACGGAACCTAAGCAAGTTACATGTTACCCAAAATGACACCATCAGGGCTGCACTAAATATCCCTAGGAGCCAGCATATCTCGGACACCAGACACAGCCTACATTGGCTTTCGGTCCTCCAAAGAATCTCCCTTAAAACTCTGGCTCTCACACACAAATGTGTGGCCAACCAGACTCCAATATACCTGGTGAACCGCTTCACACCACACACCTCCACACGCCCACACAGAGCAGCTCAAGCTCATTGTCTTTCTATACCGAGGTTTCAGCTTCAGAAAGCAGGGGGAGACAGTTTCCCAGTTCTTGCCACTAAACTGTGGAAATCATTACCTAATCCTCTCAGATCTCAATCCTGTTTTCTCCCATTCAAGAGTAAAGCCAAAATATGGCTCATAGCACAGGACTGTCAAAGCCCCCACCAGCCTCAGGGACCTTAACAATTTACACTGCCTGTCTGTTGCTCTGCGCTGCTAAGCCTTGACGCTCAGACTTATTCCTTTGTAAATATTCTATAATATCCTGTAAATATCTTTGATTGATCTGTTGTATTGCTGTTTACATTGTCACTGTAACCTCAGGAAGTGTGCCCAGATGCCTTTGTGCCAGGCGCGCTATACAAATAAATAAAATACAAATTCATAAAAGATACAGCAGCCTGAAAACATAATTTGGGAAACGAACTTCAGGGTGGTTACACTAGATGTAACATCCCTCTGCACAAGAATTGAACACCAACAGGGGATCCAGACAACAGAATTTTTTCTAAAATCAAGGTCAATCTCGTACCTAACTCATAACAATATGCTCATATTAATGTTGAAATTCACACTCAATAACAATATTTTCTGTTTCATTGACCGGATCTACAGACAGCAATAAGGAACCGCTATGGGAGCCAAATTCCCCCCCCTATGCAAACCTTTTCATGGGATCTTTTGAGACTTTGAAGAACTCAGGCCCTCATTAAGAGTTCAGCGGTAACCATGCCGCCATTGGCGGCATGGCTGCCGCCGAAATGGCGTCGGGGTCCAGGTCCTCGGAATGAGGACTTACCGGGCCATTCCGAGTTCGGAAGGCCCGGTAATTCCTCCCTCCAAGGACCCGGACACGGTCCTTCCCCATTCACATTCCAGCCCGCATAGGGCTGAATGGGAATGGGAGAGGGAGCAAACAACGGGCCATTACGAGATGGCCCGTTGTTTGCTCCCTCTTCCCCTCGCGGGACCTGGTAAGCACGCCTGGTTTTCCCAGGCGTGCTTACCGTGTCCCGCGAGGGGAACTCGTAATGCGGCGGTACGGAGTGAACGGCGCTGGCACCTTTTACGGTGCAGTTCACTCCGTACTGCCAGAGTCGTAATGAGGCCCTCAGTCTTTACAGACAACCAAAAGATTATACACTGAAGATTATACACTAGGGGCGTTACATAGATGACATTGTAATGATATGGGTTGGAGACAAAGGATCTCTTTAACAATATGTGAAGTTTTTGAACACCAACATCTACAATATTTTGTTGACTATGAATGAAAGCACTGAGAGGATTAATTTCCATTAATACTATTCAGACAACATTATATATAAAACCAACGGCAGGCAACACTGTACTTCATACAAATAGCAATCATCTGAGACACAACATTAAAAATATGCCATACAGGGAATTACTTAGAATCAAGAGAAATTGTAGCAACAATGAGGATTTCTTGAGATATGCAGAAGAGACCATTGAGAAATTCAAATCAAGATGATATACACAAAAAGGTCTCAACAAAGCCATGACCAAGGTCAATGAGAAGGCAAGAATGGATTTGCTTGTTAACAAAGACATTAATTAGTCAAACAAAAGCACAAAGAAATTCAGATTTATTACAACCTACAGTTCAGACACACAAATAATAGGCACAACGCTAAGCAAAGATTGGAATATCTTACAATTAGACCAAGATCTGACCAAATATCTAGATGAAAAACCAGCCATCACATATCGAAAGGCACTGACCATCAGAAATCAAATTAGTCCAAGCTTCTTTAAACCTAAACAAGAACCACAGGATCTTAGAACCATGTGGCATATAAAACCCATTCAAGGAAGCCACAAATGTGGCAACTGCAGAATATGCCCGCCAATTATCAGTGAAAAAGACTTGATCCAACTACGAACTGTTAGAAATGTGAAGATCAAACAATTAATCAATTGCAACACTACATTTGTCATATATGGAATTGAGTGCCTATGCAACAACCTGTACATAGGAAGCACAATATGTGCTTTGAAACTAAGAATAATGGAACATTTTCGAGCCATCAACAATCGGGACCTCAAATATCTCTTGGACATCCATTTTCATACAGTTCGTCCAACTGGCAAATTAGAAGCAATAAAAAAATTTGGAATGGAAAGATTGGAGCTACCACCAAGAGAAGTTAATCAAGAGCAACTCCTCCTCAGAAGAGAAGCCAGATGGATAAACCTCATGGATTTTTTTATGAGGGCCTCAATCAGGACAGTGAAATGTCCAGTTTTCTTGAAAACTCTTTTTCTGAACTTAACTTGAAAGCTGAAGACACCACCCCAACCCTTAAATGTTATTTCCTTTACATATGCCATTCAGGACGCTCTGCCTTCACACACTATTGCTGACAAGATTTTTGTCAAACAAGACATACCATCATTAAGACTTTATCCCCAGATGATGTGCGTGAATTGGGGCTCTTTTTCTCTCTGTTTTCCAATACTATATTGATAAAAGGTAAAACACATCATCTAAGGAGGATCGCAGCAGTGTTTTACGCAATGGCATCATCACGTGTATGTGTGCGATGATGTAATGGTGTAGGTAAACAAAACATCGTCCATTTTGAAACACTGGTTTCTTCCGCGGTGTGAGAAACCTGAAGATGCCTCCCTGGCTAGTCCCCAGGGATTGGTCAGCCAGGTGGCCAGGACACGGTCATCAATATTGGATCCAGTTCCTGGGAGTGGACTAGTGAGGGAGGATCACCTGGATTGGGGGTCCTTGGGGAGTGGGACACTGATGGGTGGGACGCGGTATCCCCCTTCTTTCAACCATTTTTGACATCCTACCACGTATGGTATTCTAAAACACTGCCCCCCCTTTTCCGACACAAATCCTTTAACACAACACGAATGACAATGGACTAACACCAGAGCTGTTTATGTCCCAATACAAGGGTCAGGCAAAGCCAGGAAACTGACAAGAATCAAACACACATGATAGCCCTTTCCCTTCCCCACAGGGATAAAAGGTGGAGCATAACAGCACAGGTGGAGCAAGGCAGACCGCACGAGGAGGCAGCTATCCAGACCCAGCAGTTTAAGAGAAGGTGAAAGGTGTCGGAATCGAGAGGGTGACAAGGAGTGAAGCAACCTTGCCCTTTCCGTCCCAGACCCATGAAGCCTTTGTAAGAGGAAACCTAAGGTTGCAAACAAAAGCCCAAGTGTGTTGCCACAGATTTATTTTTTATTTATTTATTTGCATTTTTAAAGTGCACAGGTGCCCTCGGGCATCGTGGCGCTGTTACAAGATAGTTTACTTGGCATGGGTGAGTATCACAAAAACAAATGGAGACATGGTTACAGACTTAGCTAAAGTTACAATGTTACATGGGGACAGTGAGCGTGGCTACAGTTGTATATTACAGACATTATTCACAGATGTCAGCGGTACCCGATGCATGCCTACGCCGATAAGCCAGAGTGTGGGCAACTCCTGCTACCATGGCTTGACTGCAGAGACAAGGAAAGCCAAGTGGTTCCTCACAGCCGGTAAGTCGAAGGGGAAACCAATAAGAAGCTGAACTTGTTGAATGAAACCTGCAAAGTGGCAGTTTGAGAAAAAGAACTGTGAATAGTAAAAGGAAAGCCAGCTGCAGAGGGGACTGGCACCAAGTGGGTGCTGGCTCGAGAAACTCTGGTCGCTCCCGTGTTGAAAAACTACTGATACCAGAAGGCCGTAGAAGACCCATCAAGACAGGTCAAAGTGGCAATATAGGAGGTCTAGCAAAATCCATGTAGAATCGAAAGTCTTTGACTGACAAACTGTTAAGAAAGCAAGGGAAGTGAATCTTTCATCAAAAGAAAAAACCTTTGAGAACGTAAAGGGAAGTGAACCCTGCTAAGGGGAAAAGTGGCAAGAGTGAACCCGGAGGAGGAATGCTAATGAGAAGGGGCGAAGTCTAAAGTCCTGTGATGAATTGTTTATAACCATCGGCGAGAGTGAACCCGGCAGAGGGAAGCAGACAACCAAAAGGTGGCCAGAGTGAACCTGGAAGAGGGAAACCAATAACGAGGGGCAAATCCCAAGGTCCTGTTTAAAAAGACATTAAGATTTGTTAAAGCAAGAAATATTGCAAGACAAGGGGAAGGGAGGTGACCCCTTTGTCATTTGGGATCCGAGCCCGGCCGAGGGACATCCAGGCGTGGAAAGCTATCATCCAATGTTCACTGAGTCAGGAACTGTCTTGTGAATTTGTTGAATGCAATTTTTGAGGGGTCTGCACCCAGAAAAAGGGCACCTCAAGGTGAAGCCAACACCCAAAGTGTTCATAGAACAAAACCTTTGTGTTTGTTTGTTGAAACACATTGTGTATAGGCGCTATATAAATAAACAATCAATCAATCAATCAGGCCTCGAAGGCGAGATACTTTTTTATTGAAAAGAGACTTTACCATCGAAGACCCTGATAGCCAGAACTGAATTGTTGGCTCGTGCTGAGAAAGCTCGAGCGTGTGCTGTACCAGTACCAGCTGGAATGGAACTGTCGGCTCGTGCTAAGAAAGCCTGAGGGTGTGCTGTGCTCCAAGGTCCGCCCCTTGTCCAGTGCTGGAAACGTGGGCAAGGGAGACCCCTGGCAATCACATCCTGACTTATGATTGGAGAACACTTCTTTCTTTATTGATACCCTATCCCACACTCTGTCTGTAATTAGTTGCATGGAATTGGAAATAGTTTTTTTTTAGTATAGGCCCTTTTATTTTGACACAACGCTACTAGGACTGCCTTATTTTCATTTGATGGTCGACGCTTGCTCCCATCTAAGAATTAGGTTTAGGTTAGGCGGTTTTCCATCCTGCATTTAGAATAAACACCCTTGAACTGTGATCACTTGTGTCTGTCTTTACTGTTGCCACCTTGGGTTCCTTACAGCGGTTTGCCGTTTCTAGAAACCACCAGGACAATTGCATCCTTGTGTTCCCAGATACTTAGATAACCAAAGGGGAAAATCCCTGTTAACAGATGATGCGTCTCTAGACTGTATAATGTCATAATACTACAATGACAAATATGTATATATTTGTGTTACTTATAGAAATCTCTACACCTAATATTAAATATCTCTCTGGAGGACAATGAGAGCACACACTTGTGCTCTTAATGGTCATGCTTTAACCATTTTTTGAAATAGTGTCTATTTATTTCTTTTTCCTTTCTTTAGATACATGTAAAATAGTAGTCAGACAATACCTCCTGATGACCCACTAGAAGGATAGTGGAAAACATGTGTTGAGGGTATGTAATAATTCCGAGGCTATGGAACTATTGTGTCTCACCTTTCCTTTTTGATGACATAATCAATTGATGATATACCCAAGTAGATTCAATTACATCAACTGTTTCAAACTTGCATTCTTAAAGGATGATAGTTGGCGCAATCCTTATATGTCCCACCTTTGCTTTACCAGATTGAGGATCCGTATTGGGCAGGCACAATACAGGGACATGATTTCTGCCAACTATATTTACTAAAGATTATTCAACCAATTCACCTATAGGTTGGTTTTTGCCTGCACCTTTTCTTCTTTTGCACTTTACATGAAATTGTATTCAAATAACATGAAATACATTCCTATTGGCGAAAGCAGTTCCACAAATGCAGCACTCTGTATTTTTAAACTCCCTGGGCACTTGGAAATGCTAGCAGTGTTGGAGCACAACAGGCTTTTAAAAACAAAACACTTTTTATATATATAGAACCCATCCTTCTTCACCAGAATGCAACAGAGAATCTCTCTTCTACCAGGAGTCACGTTCTCACTCTCAGTAGAGAGTATGCTTTTCAATCAGGGCCTTCACTTTATTTAATTTGGCAAGACACTTTTCTGTCCCTGCACAAAAACACAGATATTCAGTTTACATTCAGCAGCTCTGTGCTTTAAGGCATGGTCTGATGAATGGAGAACAGTTAGAAATTTTGTTTTGACAAGTACTCCTTTCCCTTTCGGGATTTTTTGGGTTGGCAATGAGAAATAGGATTACCCAATTACTTTAACAGACTATATTTTTATCCACACTGGGAGCGATGTTGATTTTGAATTTCAACAAAATCACCCCGTATTAGTTGGCTATGGGGGAATTAAGTAAATTATTGTGGCAATAAGACCCTTGGTGGCGGGCCAATACCGCCCCAGGTAATGCCCCCGGGGCTGTAGTTACAGGCCTGAGCATAGCGAGGGCCTTAACAAAGCCCTGGGGGGCATTACCGTGGGCGGTATTGGGCCGCCACCAAGGGTCTTATAGCAATTAGTACCTCGACCCGTTAGACCGGGGTACTATGGCATTTTTTACTGTTTAGAAAACAAATTGGGAAAAAATGGCCACCGGGAAAGGGAAAACGTTGTCTGTTTTCCCTTTCCATGGCGGCCATCGGGAGCAGATGCGCTGGGAACATAAGTGTTTCCAGCGCGTTCGCTCCCAAGAAAAGAAGAAAAAAAGAAGGTAAGTGGGTATAGAAGGATGGGGATGGGAAAGTTTGCAGGGGAAGGGGATTGAGGAAAAGAAAAACTTACCTGAGTCCCCGGTGAGGGACGAAGGCAGCCTCCAGCCATGGGGAGGCTCGGAGCAGGGATTACCCCGTTTTGAGCCTTCTCATTGGCTAAGGAGCAGCCACACCCCTCGCCAGGAACAGAGTACCCGGCACGCATTAACGTAAACGGGAATACCGTGTGGTATGGCTTGGAAAAAGAGCCAATCCACACATTGTATTCCCGGTGTGCAGCGCATGCTGGGTACTAATGTTTGGTAAGAAAAAGGCTACAGATCTACTTGGTCTGTCCACCCAATCAATATTGGGAACACTATTAAATCAAATAGATCCCCACAAGTCTTGGTTTGGTTGGACATGTTTACTTACATATACTCTCTGGTTTGTGCACTCAGGAACAGTCCTCAAGGCTTCGGGATACTCGGGAGAAACATAAGGGCTTGGTTAGCAGCCTCTGCATATTAATTCAAGTATGGCATCCAGCATTAATCCCTTTATCTGCCTCTCCGTGTATGGATCCCAGTCAGATGTTAGTCCTTCTCTGGTTTTCTCAACCAATTCTGTTGGCAGGTCCAACTCAGATGTTTCATACAGCTCTCTCCTATTTCCATTGTACCTCTCCTTATAAACCAATAACCACACCCCAAATTATTAAAATTAGGATGTGCCAGCTGTGAGGGAGGCATGGTATCACACGTAGATACTGATGCAAGAGCTGCACGTTTCAAAACTTTTATTGATCATTTAAAAGGGGTTGGAAACTCCTATCTTACCCTATAACTAAGATGGGAGTATTCTCGACCGTCAAACAAAAAGAAAATACACTCCTAGTCAGTCCTTAGTCCAAATAAAATGACCAATAAAATTGCCTATTCTAATAAACCTAATGCCTGCCCTTTTCTAATGCAATAAATGTGTAAAGGGAATGTGTAATGCAAAAAGGAAAATCAGTGTTCAAAAGAAATGCCAGTATTGCTAAGCAAACTCCCTTCCCCAGGTTTTGTAGCATGGGGTAATGTGGCACACTTGGACCTTGCGACATACTCGGGCTTCGGACTCAAGGGTGCAGTTCGTTTTCAGGACCAGGGCCCACTTGGCCTTCCACGAAAAGTCAATGGTTTATCCACTGGACAGCTCTGCTTTTTCTCACTCCAGCCTATGTCACCTTTTAGCTTGTAATACAGTTCAACAAAAGTTTGTTTCCTTCTAGTTACTACAATTCAGTACAGGTTTCCCCGCGCCGGGCTCCAACCTTTCAATCACAATTTGTGGGGCTTCCTTTCCCCAAGCTTCAATCACATCTTCATAGGCTTCGCTCCGTTGGAGGCAGGCCTCCTTTCACCATCCTTCTGCTGTTGAAGACCTTCAAAACTGCTAGGCTTTTGCTCCTACCTCGGCATCACCACTTCGACCTTCTTTCCCAAAATGTCACTTTTTCTCTCCTACACCACGGCCTCTTGGTAAACGTAGTTTTGAGCACAGTACTTATTTCAAAGTTCAAAGATATCTCTCACATCCAGGTTTCACTCTTCCAGGATCAAACCTAACAGTTCAAAGACATCTCTCACATTCAGGTTTCCCGCTGCCGGGATCAAACCTAATAACAGTTCAAATCTTCCATCTCAGTTTCTTTCTCCTCCTACCACTTTTACAACATCAGACATCAATCTTCTTTCTCCAGACCACTCTGCTACTTTATATCTTTAGTTTACAGTTCATTACAATGATGTTCTTTCTCTTGTGTCTTATCATCACATGCACAACTTTCATTCATCGGATACTGTTGCCGTCAAGTTTCATTTAAAACAGACTAGACTTTCATTGCTTTCATCAACTCACCGACTGTGTTAATTTATTTTCTTCTTTCGTGGCTTTGATCCCAAAGTCAAGGGTGATTCCACAACTGCTGTTGCACCTCCCCAACTCTGCCGTTCACCTGAGAAGGTGGCTGGTATACTTAAAACACAACATAGGGTTGTCTCTTCTCTATAGCTGGGCTTCCAAGCGCAACCTTCAAGGCACTTCGGAGGTAACTAACTCTCCCTGATTGTCCAAGGTTTCTCCGTGCTTCGGTCCCACCCCTCAGCCTGTCACTCTACTATGCCTGGTTTGCCATCGCCCTGGAAGAACTGCTCCTTCTCGTGCACCGCCTTGCTCTGAGTGCGTCTCAGTGTTCCACCTTTTAACCATGTGGGGAGAGCTAATAGGTACCAGATGTATGTAATTAAGGTCAAGTGTTTGAGCCTGCCTAATCTTATTAGTGGGATATGCCCAATGTATTGCATGGGTGGTACTTCTTTCAGCCTATGACCTCCTCTTCCTCAGCTCAGTGTTTGTGTAAGAAAGAGGGGTGATCTGGAAAGTTGGAATATCCTATAAAATAGGATGAGACAGGGGTATTTGGAAAGGGAGGTATTTCCTTCACCACTCCCCGAGAACCGCTCACCCAGGTGATCCTGTCGCACGATCCCTGGGGTATAGGCAATGACACACCCTCTGGCTTTTCACACAGCTTACTGGCTCTTGATTTGGATTAGACCTCTATTGTGATTCCTTTTGCAATGATTGGTTCCTACAGTTATAAGGCATCAACCCTGTGAATTTATGACTCCACCGATCTGGGATAGCATTTTCACAGTTTCAAATATGCAGTGTAAAACTACAACATGGCAAAAAAACTTTAATTTACAAATAAACATCCTACTAAATATATTGTTGGCTTGGTCTGATCATGCCGGCTTAAATAAATGAGTCCCATGATGGCATGAGGTTGTTGGTTCAAATGACTATTTTTCATGAATTACAGAAAAATAATAAAGGTCAGTGTCACAAACTTTCACATACAGTTAAATGATTCACTAAGCCTATATCACCCCGAATCTCCGCTTTGTGATATTTTCTGGGAAGTCATAATCACATTTCAGGTTACTACTCTTGTTCCCAAGGTCGAATCTTTAGGAGAGTTGTCACTACAGATAGGTCTGTTCATATGCCTTTTAATGATGCTTGACCCATTATTGTAAGACATTTTGGTTTCTGAGAAAATTTACAAAATAGGATCGGCCCTCTAAACCTATGGCACTGTCAGATATGTATAATATTATCCACAGAATAATACAACAAACTTCACATGTGATTTGGCCATCTGCTTCCTTTGTTGACACAATTGTTGCAATAAAAGTCATTTACATTATTTCTGCCAGAGCTAATGGATCATCTGTTGCTCATCTTTAAGAGCAGAGAGGATAGCTCCGCCCCATGCTCATGGGAAACCCCCCAAAGATAGGTCTGCTATCATTATCTCCGAGCAGAGACCACGAATTTGGATTTTTATTTCAAGGATTATTCAGAGTTCAACCCATTAAGGGCTGCCTTTATTTACACAGTTGTTTAGCACATCAACCCCATGCATTACTTCCTGGTCACTGCTTTGGCTTCAAAGAGATTCACTTTTAGATAGAGAGCTGAGCAGAGCTTTTAGCTTTGCCTATCATGGGGGAAGGTGATCAGTGCCTGGTCCTTCGAATCTCATGTAAAATGTCATTTTGGGCTAGCACAGCTTTTCTTCATGCACAAAAAACTGGTGTTTTTAAATGTTGCAATGTCTTTTACGCGTGTGGCCTATTTAATATTTGGCCTCAAATCATAAGTAGATTTCTCCGGCATCATGCCATCAATGGTCACCTCTACACCCTGATGTATATTAACATTACTCTGGCAATGGATATTTGTTTCCCATTTGTTCATTAGTCTAAGCTGTAAAATGCACACCTTGCCATGGTAAATGTTTCTGCTTTTGCAAAGTTACACTTTTCCTTGAAACATGCCTTTAAATTTACTTCTGCATTGTAGTTTCATTTTCCATGTTCCTTGTTTCAGGATGCAGAAAGTACATATTTCCATGGTCTCTCTGTTTTATCAAAGGAAACAATGTTTTCATGTTTTGGGGTTTGAAAATTAACTGCTGTCCTTTTCTCTGCCAGTCCACAATGTGTTTAATCCTCTGCACTTTTAGGCTTACGTCAACAAACTGCAGTTTCATTTTGTGTTGGGGAAGAAACAATCCCACACAGGATGCATGTTAAGCCTAGATCAGCCTTTGAACCCCACTGTAAATATGCAACTATTTGTCTGAATGCAAATGTCTTTGTAGCTGAAATTCGATCTTAATATGTAGTGTAAGGACGAACTACTATACAACCCTTAAACAAATTCATGTATTAGGTAACGCTATACATTGTAACCATAACTAAACCTTATTGACATTTCAAGATAAATATCTTAGAGATGGACAGATGTGCTTGCAAAGTTGTATTTAAAAAAAATACATAAAATTATGCAGGGCAATTCGTAAACAATAGGACTTTTTCTATTAAGTGGGATTGACAGAAATGTCAGATTCAACAAGAGTATTGCTCTCGTTGGCTGTTGCATCAGTCACTGTTCCATTTATGTGCAACCAGATGTCCTGGTTCAAATGAAAAGGAGAGACCATCTTGGGCACAAAATGTGGATGAGTGTGCAAGATAACCTTGTTATGAAACGTGGTGAAGGGCTCACATGATGACAACGCCTGTAGCTCGCTGATCCTGCGTGCAGAGGTGAGTGCCACCAACAGTACTGTCTTCAGCGTCACCAGCCGGATGTCCGCCGAGGCCATCGGCTCACAGGGTTTGCGCTGTAAGGCCACCAGAACCACATTGGTCCCAGACTGGATGTGGCCCATGCACCGGAGGAAAAAGCATGGACAATCCCTGGTCTTAACCACTGGGTTATCTGCGGGAAAAACTGTTACGCTCACCTGGCTCCCACAGGGGTGTCGAGCGGAACTGGACAGCCACGGTCTCCACCAACGTGATGCGTAGTGCAGAGATGACTGACTGGACTGGCCCACCTAGCTTCGTCTGCTTGACCCGTAGAAGTAGTCTCCTAAAGACAGGGAAAGGGAATTAGCCACCCGTGGATTTGAGTATTAACACCTCACTGCGTCCCCACTTATCACTTCTGACATTCCCTTTCACAAAGCTCACCTTATAGTTTTGTATGATGAGCTTTCCATCCTGCGAAGAATGCAGGTGCGCGTTGATGGCCAGTTACTTCACTGGCTTGAGGATATTGGAAGAGTTCTGGACAAATCTTGGCTCCAAACCTCTGGGCGAAAGGCCGTAAGCATATAGTTCTAATGAGTTCAAAATGTCCGATTAATCACTCTTGTCCAATTCCTTGTTTCTTTTGCAGCTTAGACCCAAAAGATGATCGTCTTGTGGCAGCTGAAAGCGTTCAGGTAAGAGTATGTGTTTTGTAACACTGTAAATGATGCCAAGGTTTAACTCGCTGCTTTCTCTTTTCTTGCAGGTACAGCGTAGGGAGATTTGGAGTGCTGGTGGATAATACCTCCTGCGGTAAAATCAGGTAAGCATATGGTGGTAACAGATTGTCCTTGTTTGTTCCCTTGGCTCACCTTGTTGTTTTCTTGTCCCCTTAGGCGCTGGAATGCAGCAACCAGGTGATGGAGACAGCACCGGATCGTAGAGATGCTGCGAGGAACGGTGAGTATGGCGCGGCGCTGCTGCTGGCAATGCGACGCGTTTAAAATGAAGTCTGTTTCTGGTTCGAAGATGCGCTGAATTCGAAATCAGGTAAGAAATCCAGTAAAGTTCTTGTTCTAACCTTTCTTCTTCTTTCCCTTCTTTCTAGGCGCTCTGGACTCGAGGCGGGCGTGTCGGATGCTGACTGCAGACAAGGTGAGCGTTACGCTGCTGGATGCAGAATAACGCGAAGCATGTGCTGCTCTTCGGGCGTGGTTTAAATAGCCTTCAAAGTAGTCCCAGGTAAGTATTCCTCCACAGCCGCACCCGAGTAACAAAATAGTCCCTAAGATAAAATTGTCGCTTCAAGCCTCACATGGGCTTGGATGCTTGGATCCCTTGCAGCATGGTCTGCATCAGGTAAGTTTTAACATATGAGCCTGGCGCCTATGGCGCCAGGACTGATGTCCCATATGAGCCTGGCGCCAGGACTGTACCCAGATAGCCCCTAACAGGGGTTGCTGGGTTTGCTCCAGGTAACATGATGCCTGCTTCCGATGTTGATGGACTTGATCTGGATGCCCGGGGGTAGGCATCATGACAAAAACATGGTCTGAGGAATTCTTGTAGGTCCCAATGGCTGGCAAATAGGTGCGGCAGGTATCCACCTGAACGCCAGAGCAAATCCGATGTGCGGAGAATGCCAGCATGTCGTCCAGGGAGCCGGAGATGGGGCCCACTGGCAAAACCTAGTCCACTGGCTCTTATACTGGGATCGAGTTGATAGCCTACGGGCATCCTGTATGATGTCCCAGTTGTCATCCGAAAATTGAGCATGCTGCAGTCTCAGCTGGTTAGTAACCAGGCCAGTAGGGCCAGCTTGGCTGAGTCTGGGTGCTCCACTGACCAGCCCTGCTGCGTCAGGAAGCCCCTACTGGGGATCGGGAGATGGAGAGGCCCCTGGGAGCAACACTACAGCAGATCCGAGAACCAGGTCCTCGAGGCCAGTGGGTGACAATCGGGGTAAGACTGCAGCCTACCGATGCCTGGAATTTACAGATGGTCTGCTGTAACAATGGGGGAGGAGAGACACCTGCGACGTGCCAGCAGATCTGGAAGGCATCTCCCAGAGACCCCTGACACTGACCAGCCAAGCAGACCGGGGGCACTTGGAATTCTGAGAAGATGCGAATAAGTCCAGATCCGGAAACCCCCATCTCTGGAACAGGGTCAACAAGGAGTTGATGTGTAACTGGTAGGTGTTGAACCGCATGCGGCTCAGTTGGTTCACTTCTGCATTGCTGTCCCCCGGGAGGTGGACCGCTGAAATCTAAATACCCTTCATCAGGGTCCATTCCCAGATCTAAACCGCCTCCATGCACATGATGGGGGAGTGGGTGCCACCCTTCTTGTTCAGATAAAACATTGTTGTGGAATTGCCCGTCCGGACCAGAACTGCCTTGTCCCTGATGACGGTCAGAAAAGCTTTGAGCGCCAGGTCCACTGCCCTGTGCTCGAGCAGATTGATATTCTGGAGGACTTCTGCCTTGGACCATGCACCATGAATGGAGTAGCCCTCCAGAGTAGCCCCCCCAACCCGAAAGAGAGGAATCCGTCATCTCCACCAGGGTGCACTCTGGCCGGCGAAAGGGGGCTCCCACTGCCTCATTGCAGTCCAACAGCTACCAGCGAAGATCTGGGAGGATGATCGGGGTATTGATATCCTGTCTGACTGAGACCCGCCTGCTGGTCCCTATTGGCCTCCAGGTAGACCTGGAGGCACCTAATCTTGAAGCGGGCATGCTGCACCATGAGCACGCAAGATGCAATCAGTCCCAGAAGGTGCTTGAACCACCATGCCGAGGTGGACGAGATGGCCACAAAGTGCCCCACCTTCTTGCAGAGGGAGATGAGGCTCTCGGGAGTGGGGAACACCCGCTGAGACGCTGTGTGCCATCACACACCCAGGAATACCAGATCCTGGGCAGGAGTCAGCTGGGACTTCCGCCGGTTGAGGGAAAACCCCAGCTGTTGCAGAACGTCCACCAGTTGTTGGCAGGTGTGCACCGCACCCTCGGGGGATCGAACCCTGACTAGCCAGTTGTCCAGATATGGGTATAAGCGATGATCCTCCAGGCAGAGGAGACCAGCCACTGCATTCATCAGTTTCGTAAGAGGCAGAATTGAGGCCGAAAGGTAGCACCTTGCACTGGAAGTGGAACGACATAATTGGTAACCGCAGAAACTTCTGATGTGGCTGGTAAATGGGTATATTAAGGTATGCATCCTTGAGGTCTATGGAACACATCCAGTCCCCTGCACACAGGATTTTCCGCAGTGTGCGCAGGAGTAATCATCTTGAGGTGTTCAGGACTACACTCATGAAAGCCTGGTTGTTCTTGAGTACCGTGAAAATACTGGAGTAGAAACCGGAGTCGCTGTCCCTCCTACATTCCTGTGGCGTCAGTTCACTCACACTAATGTGGGCATGTACTGGCAGCGCAGGGTCCCTTTTTTATTTTGTATTTATTGTCCCCTTTTACAATCTAGTGAGTGGGGACACCCGGAAGCGTGCCTATCCTCCATTTTGGGGCCTTGCACCATGACCTGGGCGGGAGGGAACAAAGGCCCAGAGCCACTTGCGGGCTCAGACATGGGAGGACACGCCTTGAGTACCATACCTGAAACAGAAGCACAGACCTCAGAGATCACTCTGGTAGGTGATGAGCCCTCAGCTGGCCGGTAGTTGTAACGCCCTGACTCACGACCTCAGAGCGAGCTCCGGTTGGCTGTGCGACCTCGGCCCTTGCACCAGTAGCCCTGCTGGATCGTGCCGAGGACTGACTCTTGACGGTAGCACCCGACGATCCTTTGCCCCTTGTGGTCGAAGAAGAGAACGAACTTGCTCGCCCTTCCGGGGACAGCCCTATAGGGCCCGTGAGCACCTCGGATTGGGAGCCGGTAGCCATGACGGCCTCAGGTCTGCCCACTAATCCCTTGGGAGCCGATAGCCTTAGGGGGCTTGGGCCTGCCAGACCTGAATCCAAGGAACCCTTGACCCTGGGAATCCCTGGGCAGGAGTCACCTCGCTGAGGAGCAATGCTGAAATGAGGGCCTATCTTGTCTTGACGAGAGGTCCTGAAGATGAAGTCCTTAAGGTGTGCCAGAGGAGAAGTGTGGAAGATCTCCCTCCAATACGACAACATATTTTTCAATGTCCAAGAGTGCTACAAGATGCGAACGCATCCCAGCGGTGGTCGGGCCCCAGGCACTCAAGACAGAGTGCATCTGGGTCTGAGGCTGGGAACGAGTGATCGCATGAGGCACATCTCGTGAATCCTCCTGCATGTGGCATGCGCCGGGGAAGGCGAGGCACTGAAGAGATGTTAATAAGATTGAAACAAAAAACAGCGGGGAGCAAGCAGCAAGTTACAAAGTCTCTGTGCCTAACTGCCAGGTCCCACATCGTCTGTGCGGAAAAAGGAACTGAGGTGAGGCACCGGAGGGTGGGGCGTGGGGGGGCGTTCCCACGCCAGAGACTTGCACTATACTAAATTTCGAGGGGAAGCTCAATTCATCACTGCCAAAGGTTTTGGTACCAACCACATGTTGGGGGACGCCCACAAGGATGGAGGAAAGGGGACAGGACGTATGATTATACATGTTATTTATATAGTGCTGTACCTGGCAGGTAACTACTTCCATCCCATATGTGCAAACTTGTTGTGGTAGCTGATGAAAAGCATTAATGACTGAGGCAATGCATTGTTCATGTGCCTC
This sequence comes from Ambystoma mexicanum, assembly GCF_040938575.1. Lineage (NCBI taxonomy): Eukaryota > Metazoa > Chordata > Amphibia > Caudata > Ambystomatidae > Ambystoma > Ambystoma mexicanum. The sequence continues at coordinate 994,209,341 of NC_090926.1, read as the reverse complement.
TTTATAAACAGACGCAGTATCCAAGCAAGCAGTCCTTCTTCTGCCACCCCCGGACATTTGGAGTTCAATCCTGGTAGAGGCTCGATTTTCCCCTAGCATCCCCCAGTTACGCAAAATACTAAAAACGTGGCTCTTTCAACAATACCTGCCGACGAAAGAAAATACCCCTCTCCCTCCACTAACAGCAGTGTTACTATTTAAAATGCCAAGCCTTTTCTGGCACAATCCAGTTGCAAAGCACTCTGCTGATCTCGAGCTAGGTTTACGCTATAGGCAATAAAAAATCCATGTCTCTTAATTTTTTATGCACCTACTCCATGAATCTTTTCCTGGTCCCCATCAGGCTTCGCAATAGACATTCTGTAGATAGGAAGATGAGTGGTGATGGGGGATGAGGAGGACTGGGGAGAAGTGAGCTCGGGGAGGCATTTTGTAAGCAAAGTTGATACCTTTTGTTCCTGTAAAGGGTGGCCAGGTAATTCAACATTCCTACCAAGGATTGCCATTTTTTTCAATAGAATTTTTATTCTGAAAAATCCTGTGTCGGTTCACTTCATTTAATCCAATGCAACTAACATGCCATAGAAAAGTAATTTGTAAAAGGAACACACAAGATTGTGGATGTGGTTCCGTGTGACACTGAGCATTATGGTTCCTTGATTCCTGCAGTACTTAGTAAAACATACTCAGCTGAGTGGTCTCTTATATCTTTGGCTGCTCCTTCTTCATCTCCTGTAACTCTAACACCTACTGCCCCTGCACCCTCTTTCCTTTGGGCATCCCAAAAGGATCCAGTCTGCGTACACTCCTTTTGACTTCATGCTTCTCCCGGGGGAAACTCATCTCATTTGTCTTCCCCCCCACCCCCCACCTCTTTGCCAATGGCACCCAGCTCATTTGCTTTGCCTCTTTCAATCCTGACATCTAAGAATACATCACCAGCGGCTTTTTTGCCATATGTCCAATGATGGCATTGTGCTCCCTCATGCTAAACTCCTCTTAAGGAAGTGATGTTCTCCTGGCCTTCAATGCTAGCCCCACTGTACCGGATCTTAATTGCTAACTTTCAGACAACCTCACTCCATCACCCAAGGCTTGCAACAGTTGGTTCCTCTGTGATAGCAAACATAAGATACATCCCTTCACTGCCACCAAGGATCAATCGACTAAGTATTAGGAAGAGCCACCTGTGCCTAACACAACACTGCCAAAACTTCAATCTCCACCCAAGCATTCAACAAACTTGATTACTGCTCCAAATTGCACCTGGGATGCTACTTGCACTTTTTCACTTCTCTCAACAAAGTGGTCAACTGTATAATATGCACCCTCTACTACCAGCCCAGACGATCTCCAGTTATCGCTCTGGGAGGGTCACAATGCGAAATCGCTCCCTATTCAAGTTTCTTCATATTGTATTTAAATCTATTCGTGGCTAGCACTCCACCGTGCAACCAAGCTGCCTCTCGCTCTAATCTCTTATTTGGGCTCTCTGCTCTACAACCACTCTGTCCCTTTACCATCACCTCCTGCTGCTTTTGCTCCTGCTGTATATTGCCACCATCGGAGAAATTCTCTCGTTCCTGGCATCAAAGCAATCCAACAAGAGGAATTATTTAAGGCTCAAGCTTCACCTGTTAGCCATTGAATGGTGTACCAACTACCCCACCGCTATAGCGATCCCCGCCTTCAAATCACCCTGCTGTCCTAACGTGATAACAAACAAGTTTCTATAGGTAAATCTGAATGCAAATAAATACTAGCACATGGCCCAAACGTATGCTATCGATCACATTTTGAGGATGGTGGGGTATCTGGTCATTGCATCGAATGAAATTGCATCGAATGCCATACCAGAGAAAAAAAAGCATCGAAGAAAAAGCACTGAATGCTAAAAAGGTTTAGTTTTATTAAAATAGGTTTTAAAGGTTAAAAAAGTGGGGTTCGGGGGGACGCCACCATTAAAAAAAAAACATGGGAAAAAAATGCATTCAATGCTTTTTATCGATGCTTTTTTTCTCTGGTATGGCATTCGATGCTATTGCATTCGATGCAATCACTATAAACCGGAGGGTGGTCATTCAGAAGTAAATCGGCCTAATTACTGCCAAACTTGTTTACCGTTGCCGCCACTTGGTCCCATGGTGTAATTCTCCATTTTTGGAGTCAGTAGGACTCCATGGGGATTTTTGTCAGATTTACTGTGCAGCAAATCCACTGATTTTAGATATCAAAGACACGGGTGGGGCAACAACAACACAAAGTACTTAGTCCGCCATCTATGAACGGTACTCATGACAAAAAAAGTTGAGGAAGGGGGGCCGATTCTACAGAAAAGTTGAGGAACGCTGTCGCCTTTAGTTCCCAATCACTTTGATCTCTGCTTCGCAACTGTTGGCCAAATGGCATAAGAAATGTTTGCCAAGTTTGGAGAAGATTAGTTATGGGGTTTAAGGTAAAGGAGGATATAGGGGCTTACACAACAATAGTGCTACTCTATATGGAGACTTTACGTGCGGCTTAACAAGAAGCGGTGCGTGAAACTTTACCAGATTAGAATGGCAAGCCATGTATGTTTTACTTAGTGTCTTTGGCAGATAAACTAAATATGTAAGTAGTAAAATAATGCAAAAACATGAAGACGTCATCGTTTCCTGAAATGCGGAAATTACCATTTTCCTCTCTCTGATTTCACGTAGTACCGATTTCCCCAGTATTTATTGACACAGCACTGTTTTTGTAACCCAAACTGGAGTGTTGTGATCCCGCTACCTTAACTCTCAATGACTATGTCATGTTAAATGGCTTTTTTACTGCGCGAGTCACCATAGTCGTGGTTTTAGAGTGACAAATTATTTTCCATGTGTGAGCATATTGTGACTCCATCACCAGTGGTGGACTGGCCGTTATGGAACTCTGGTGATTTCCCAGTAGGCCTGTGCACCCTGGGCCTCTTTTGTGTGGTATTTCCAAAATTTCACGCACGAAAAGGGTTGGACTTGCTGAGAATGTGCAATATGGGACCACTTTGAAAATGATTTCCAGGGTCTCTTTTGGTTCCCAGTCCACCCCTGTCCATCACCACCACCTGTCACCTGCCAGACTGTGGCCTGTGGGTGGAGAAGAAAGCTGGCGACCCATTCGCAGCCTTACATTGACCCCACTGTGGTCCCAATCCATGGGTTTGCGAAGCCCTACCCAGGCTTCAAACCTCGTCTCAGTATTATCGGTTAGGGCGAAGGAATGCTAGCAGTGAGCCGTACTGGGAAGTACCAACGACTTCCGGCGCCAGGGCTCAGCCACCGGCGGAAGCTGGACCCGGGCCCAGAACTGTGGAACTCAAGTCAGAGAAGTGCGGGGCAAGGGGTACAGGAGAAACACACCAAGCGCCAGGATCAAGCCCACGGTGCAAAACAGCCTGCTCGGCGGTTGATGCCATACCGACCCCTTCCTTGCCCCGACGGTCGACACGTTGTCCGGTGCGGTGCCCTGGTTGGCCCCTGGCTAATCCCCTCCACAAAGCGCTGGAGCCTTCGCGGTACCAGGAGTCCAATGGCGCAGCGGCTCCTGCAGCGGATTAACCCTTCATGTCAGATGGCGCTAACGAGGCAGAGCGCTTTAATTCCAGGATTACCAGGCCCTGGAATAGGCCTCGCGGCCCCCTCGAGTTTTAGAAGGGGTGGTTAATAAAGTATAAAGGACCGCGCGCGCAGGCCCATGAGCGCTACTAGATGGCCTTGGCAAATCAATCCTTTAAGGGTTCGGGGTGCCCCGCCGAGGGCGTAATTTATTTTCTTTCAATTTGGCGGCTCAGAAATGGAGCTGGCTGGGTGTCAAAACGAGTCGCGGTCCCCTTTCGCGGCCCCCTTTTTTAGGCGAAACTTTTCGCGGCGTCGAGTGATTGCGTTGGCCCTCTCGTTACGGCTTTTACCCGGCGCTGCTAATCCCGCAGAGTGGATTAGGGGCCTGGGGGGCAGAAGCAAAGAATTCTGCTGACAGGCTCAGCCGCACGGATAATCCCGGAAAATGCGCGCGCTCGGCAGAACGGCTCGTCAGGACTGGTAAAGGTATTCTATCTGCGGGCTGTGGGGAGGGGCGGCTGTAGGCGCTGGACTGGCAAGGACCAATCGCTTTCCGTGTGCTACTGGACACGAGAGAGCCCCCCCTAGCCCCGGCACCCCACCCACCTTTTTAGAAATATTGGTTTGAACATATCTTTGTAGATGTATCCCTCAACGGTTTGGTTATCTAGACTAGACAAATGTGGACGAAACCATTTTTTTCTGTAATAAAATAATACACATTATCCATAAATGGCGTACAATTTGCTGCGTTACTACATCATCAATAGGCTGTCACCCTCCTGCAGGTTTCTCGCCACATTTCACCCAAAGTTTTGAGGATTAGGCATATAAAATGATGGCACGGGCTCTTCGTAAACGCAAGGCCCCAAATGTGTACGTGGCCACAACATTCATTATAGCATTATGACTGTACATGGCACGGTAAGAGGGTGCATCAGGCCCGGTTGAAGAAGTGTGCCGGCCGTTTCAACAAGATCATTGGGGGGGGGGGTACCTTGCATAGAGCGAAAAACAATCCTAGGCACACGTGGGGTGCATACATTATAATGGACACAAAAAAACCCACAGCCTGGGGTTAATCGCAGCTGATTCTCACAAGACGGCAAGCCAGCAGGGAGCTTAAATACTACATGCTCATTGAAAAGATATAAATCCATCTTTGTCGGTAAGTGCTGATGTGGAGGTGCCAGTTTTAAAAGGCAACGAGGTGATATAACCATGCATGTCAACCCTCCCCATTTACGCTGGGGACTCCCGATTTTCCAGTTAAAAATATTGAAATGTTTTACTTTCTCCCGCCTAAATAATGTAATCCCCAATACAATCCTACATTCCTTTCTCCCAATTTCTGTGGCAAGATCTCCCTCCCAGGTGCCCGAGAATGTTGGCATGTATGGCTATAACACTTCTGAGGAAACTGACAACCGGAAGGGCTCCTGCAAACGCAGCTTGTAAGGGAGGACTTCAAAGTGCACATTTAACGCCCCAAACCGAAATGAATATATTGGCCTGTTATAATACTGCTGACTGGCAACATGGGGTCACCCCTGATGCTCAAAGCCCCTTTCAACTGAAAAGATCGAAAGGCCCAGACGTAGTACCTAGTGTGCATACATCTCTGTAATCATGTACAGAAGGCACTGTAATTGTGCACTTAATTCTTTGTAAATGTTTTATGCAGCGCCGAATCACCTCCGTACTAGTTTCAGAGTGTCTATGCGTGTCTACGCGCATAGTATAATGGTACAGAAAATTGGCCGTATACGTGCAAGCAATTTTCTAAAAGTACAGATATTCTCTGCAATGTATGTAAACAGGGGTGTTTATAAACAAAAAGTTTTTTTTTTTTTTTTCGATAAGAGCCTCTATTCATGCTGGCTGATCACATTCAGTGGCACACCCCGATTCGGTATCGCGTATTTTTATCGACATCCCTGTGATAGTGAGCATTTTGGTCGTGCACTTTGTGCGACCAGTTATGTGATTCTATTCACTGCCACCTAAGGTAACTGGGTGACCCTGCACGCCTCATTCGGTGACGTTTAGCATGCAATCACACCCCTTAAGTGCCAAAGACCGGTATGGTCGTACTTTTTGCATAGAGTTGCATAATAGCCTGGCACTTAAGGGCTATCTGTCATGCACATCACGTTCACTGGTACACCCCCATATTACTTCCATCCAATCACGTTCTGTTGCACTGCCCCATTAATTATATCCAATGACCCAGCCCCTCTTATGGTCTTCTTTCACCATTTCACCCAGAGCACACTCACTGGCACTGACTGACAAATGCATGTAATGGCACTGCCGCCCTGATCATATTCAGTGACACTGAATCCCAGGTCTTGAAGCCGCATGCTCCTTGGTGCCCAGCAGAGGGATGGTCCTAATCAGGGCTGGCCTTAAGGACAGCAGCGCCCTGGGCGAATTGACGCCCCCCTCACCCACCGCGCACCCCTGGTTAACAGGGGGCAGGGCCAGGATGGGCCACTTTTTAATTTATTTATTTATTTATTAGCCTCCTCGCTCCGGCGAGGAGGTTAAATAGGGCACGTTAGCATCCCATTGTCATTGAATGAGCCCGCCACCGCAGGTTCATTCAATGACAATGAGGTGCCTGCCACGCCTTCTGCCACTACGCCAGCTCGAGGGAGCCCTTGAAAGACTCCCCCGAGCTGGCGTGGTGTGGGGCTAATGGCGCCTTTTCTCATGAAAAGTGCCCGTGGCGGAGGGGCGCATTTAAATGCAACCGCCGCCGCGGGCACATTTTATAGTAAAGGGCCGACTGCTGCACCTTCTCCCACAACGCCAGCTCGGGGGAGCCCTTGAAAGACTCCCCCGAGCTGGCGTGGTGGGGGCTAATGGCGCCATGGGGGGCGTGGCACCCTGGGCGGTCGCCCGGCTTGCCCCCCCCCTAAGGCCGGCTCTGGTCCTAATGCACTGTATGGGAGACCGGTGTAGGCGGGCACATCAATATACTTTTCGTACACTTTATCTTACTTCTAAACACTTAACCCTCCACTTACCTGTCTCCAACACGCCCTGATTACCTGAATCCGGGATGGCTTTGGTGTGCCTTTGTGGATACTGGATAAATAGGGAAAGGTAAGGATTCCTCCTAATGAAGAAATACCAGATTATAATAACTTCAAACAACCCCAAGGAAAGGCAGTCAATGAAATTCTAGTGCACGGTTCCTTTAATTGATAGAAATGTCCTTTCTCAGCAGAACACCAGCAGTTTAAACTTTTGATCTCAAGCTGCTACTATCACCATACATAAGTAGATTAACTAAAAAAAGAAGAGATCAAAACACTAAAAAGGATCCTTTAAAAAATATAAAAAGTTATTTAAAAATATACCGTAGTCCTTTCTAGAATGCTGAGGCTGCCCAATGGTATAAATTATTCCCATGGAACATCGTAGGAATAAGCAAGTGGTTGGTTGTCCAGAACTGGTGCTCCTATGTTCTTCGGTTCCATATTATTTTATTACAGGAAACCTGGGCAGTTGACCCAGTTCTGTTCCTTGGTTTTCAGTGTTTCGTGTGCAAGCCGTTAAGGCTCCTAAAGGTGGACCATCGGGAGGTTTATCAATTTGGATTGATATATCTTTAAAATGGGATATTGAGGTGGTACATACTGACTGTCTTGGCCTCCAAATGTTGTTGATTTGGCTTAGTAAGGAGGCAATGTTTTGCGTATGTACAATCTACAATAGGCCTTGGAATCCCAATGGTGTGTCAGCCTTGGAGTGCCTTCAAGCTCTAATTAACACCAGGTTTGTCCTGCTTAGCGTGGGACATCCCGCCTCTGGATTCTGCCCCCCTTCCAGAAGACATTGCTTAGCCATAGAATCTGCCTGTATCATTTTCAATTTAAATCTAAGGGCCTGTAATGGAAGATTTTTGAATGACCAGTCTGAACAACATACATTTAATGGAATTTGGGTGATTTGTCAGAAAAGAAAAAATGAATCCCAAAAGACTAATTTCTTTCTCTCCCCATTGGGCAGCATATGTATGCAGGGTGAGACCCACACAGCCCCTCTACCCCTCCACATTTTTTATTGACTTTATCCCCCACATATATATACATGCGGTCAAATTGGGCATCCCATGTTTGGTCTTTTGGAATTCAGTCTTTTTGCCCTCGATCTTTCTGGGTAATTCCCATTTAATGGTCATAATGGGAGCTCACTTATCTATTATATTTTAATATATGCAAATTAATGGTCTAGAGTTGGTAAATTTGAGATCTACCAAAGAGCTGATAGTGACCACTCGCCCCTTTCAGAATCTATTTTAGGGCCTAATATTAATCGATCTATGGCTGATGTCTCCTTCAGTAGTCAACCGATTACGGTAGAAGGCCAGGCCCATAAAATGCTGAAATGATCACATATGAAATAGATCGTGACCATAAATCCTGTATTCATGACTCGATTTTATTAAATTTGGAAAACATATTAGCAGTTAATATTTCTGAAGTAACTAAGTTGTCTGAGGTCGAAATACTGAAAGCAAAAAATGTTCCCCTTGTAACTGTCCTGTCGAAAATAATAAAGAAAGGAAGAATAGTGCAGGCTAATTGGTATGAGGAGGAGTGTCGCTTAACAAAAAGAGCAATAGAAAATTATGTTAGCCCAAGTTTGGGTGTGGATAGGATCAAACTCTGCAACCTTAGAGCCAACTATAAGAGCATGCTAAATGCCAAAAAGAAATAGTTCATTGAAGAAAAATGGGGGATACTGTATAATGCCCTTAAGTTAGGGGACAGCTCTCTTTTTTGGAAGATGATTTATGGTAGGGATCACAATGGGTATCAGTCTCCGCTGTGTTGCATTAATGGCGAATCTTTGAGGCAACACTTTGTGGGTTTATATTGTGATCCCCCACCCCCGTCCATGCTTGGTGCTTCACCTACTGCTACTGCTTCTGATCATGTGTCGCTTTACCCTACTGTGGATGAGGTTGCGTTGAGTTCCTTGAAAAATGGCAAGGCCACTGGTCCTGACTTTATACCAATAGATCTGTTCAAAAACAAGGTCAAACCTTGTGCTCCGTTCCTTTCGGAAGTTTTTTATGCTATTTTACCCTTGGATAACCTCTGCCTCTTGGCATAAAGCAGTGATTGTCCCGATTTATAAAAAAGGAGGTAGGGTCAATCCCTCAAATTACCTACCCATCTCTTTGTTGGATGGGGTTGGCAAGTTATTTGGGAAAATTGTACTGATCTGTCTGCAAGATTGGGTGGATAAAAACAACATAATCAGTGGCCATCAGACTGGGTTTAAGAAAAATAGATGCCACTGGATTAGTGTCCAATACTCTCCCTCTTAATCCAAAAGTACACAGTCTTACAGAAAATGAACCTGTATGTTGTTTTTCTGGACCTAAAAACCGCATTTGATTCCTTATCGAGAGCACTACTGTGGAAGCTACTATTAGCTTGTGGGGCCCCTGCTAATTGGATACCTTTTCTTGCTCAACGTTACTCAAACACAAGTGCATGTGTTCGCTACGGGTTAGGAGGTGAGTTAACTGACCAGTCTGAGGTCTCAATGGGAGTTAGGTAGGGGTGTGTCTTGGCACGCTCCTTTTTAATATATACATTCAGGAGATAATTGATGCATTAGCGAATGGGTGCCAAGACTGCCCGAAACTGGCTGTCAGTAAATTCCCAACCCGCTTTTATGCAGACGATGCGGTCTTGATTTCAACTACCCCTCAGGCATTTGAGTAATCCCTACCCACTTTTTTGGCCAAATGTAATGATCGCAGACTGAAGTTGAACCTTAATAAAACCAGGTCGATGGTTTTTAGTCCCCATCATTCTAAACATAAATTGATTAGGCTAAAAGTTGAAGATGTTCTAATTGAACAAGTGGGCTACTTTGACTACCTTGGGGTAAGGTTACAGGATTATCCAGGATGGGTATCACAGATTGATAAGGTGGGGATAACTCTGGGAAAGCTAAGTGGAGCTGTTAAGTCTTATTTTGTTAGCCACGGTAGTCGTGCGGTGTCCCCAGCATTAAACCTGTGCAATCAGCAGGTTATGCCAGCTGCTCTGTATGGGTCAGAGCTCTGGGGCTAGTTAAGGTTGGACAACTGAATATCAAGGAAAACAGATTTTTAAAGCAACTGTTACTTCCAATTTGTGCCCCTTCAACCCCTACTCATCTGGAGTGTGATATTATTCCTATAGGCACACAGGCTATGTTTATCCCTGCTTTTTCTGGTTAAGAGTTTAGTATCAACCAGGACTGGAAAGGTGCAGGGAGGGGTTGTCAAATTTAATGTCTCTAGCCGGTGGGAAAAGCCTTAAGTGGTTTGTGCATGTAAAGAAAATGTTGTTGTTTTGGGCATGAAGGAGCTATGGGTCAAACCGAGAGATAGTAACTGCTCATCCTTGAGCAAAGCAAAATAAACAGCAGGATGGAGTGCCTGTGAACAACTATGGTCAGATGCAAAGGGCACCGACTGGGTCATGATTATTTAGCTTTTAACAAGCCTGGCTGTAAGCAATACCTGGATGCAACTTCTCCCCGTTTGAAAGATCTTTATACATGCGCCCTTGAGGCAGTGGCAATTTTTACTCATTCCTGGAAGGAAGCAGCATCTGAAATGTGTCCAATCTTTGGGACAGCCAGAGAAACATTGGGCGACCTTTTATTGATTTATGAAAAGAGACCCTGGGGCTAAGACGTGTTTATCTTAAAGCGATTTTAAGAGATGCAGGGATCCATACTTTAGATGCTGCTTTTATTTTCTTAATACATTGTCTGTACCACAATGTGACATTTGCAACTGCTCGGTATACTGTTAAGAAAGAACTCCTTGATCTAGTCATTTTGTTAACCCGATAAGTGACTTCAATGTTTTGCAAGGCTGCTAGCCTAGCTCTCCTTGTATTTATTTGTTTCTTTTATAACTTTTATTATGGATTGTTTGTAACGTGTTGTTTGTTTTTATTTTATAATCTATTTACATTTTAGGAGAAATGTGTGTTTTTTTATCTGTAACTTGAAAGTATAAACCGAATTAAAGTATTTTGACTTGTTTCAAAAATATATAAAAAGAGTCTTTATACAGTGCACTGTAACTATATACAAACAATTTACTCCTGCTCAATTCATGGGGTTCTAGATGGACAGCTGACAGGCAAGCAGGTTAGCAGCAGCGTGTGGGGGTTTGTGGGGTGCAAAAGTCCTCGTAAACTGGGCTACATATGTTGGAATTAGCCTCGCAACACAGAAGCATCAGCAGCGGAGTACGAGTCCCTTAAGTTCTTTATAGCTGGGCTGCGTATGTTCGGTGCAGCCCAGAGCTTAATTGCAGTGTGGGGGCCTCAGTCCACTTCCTCAACTAAAGGTCAGAGGCGGGCCATGACTCTTCATGCAGCACTCTTCATGGTGGGGGATACGTGCTGCTGGTGTGGGAGCACCGGAAGGCCAGGCTGTGGCAGTGAGGGAAGGCGCTGTGGAGGCGGCCATGTCTTTGAGCGCTCTCCTTCTGTCACAGGGAGAACCACATTTGAAGCCCGGGCCACGGCAGTGATCACTGACAGAATCAACCGGGTATATCATTTTTTTAAACACAGTAAAGAGCGGTGCACAGGTCTCATCCTCTGATGCGAGGGTCCAGAATTTTCTGTTTAACAGTGCTCTGCTCACATCGTGAGAAATACTGTTTTTTCTTTCTATGAAGGGTTCCCTTCGCGTCTTCACACACCAGGGAACCCTTCATAATTTGTTTACCTTTCCTTTGCTTTCTTTTTGTTTCTTTTCCCCTGCATGGGGTTACAACTACACAGTGCCTCCCCTCCTCCTGTATGCTGCCCTCCGTTTAAAACGGCTCCTTCATTTGTCCTAAATACAGTGCTTCAAGTGGGCCGGGCCCCGGCAGTCTCCAAAAAGTGGTGCTGAGCCGGGCCCCCTGGTCCCACCATGTCAAGGCCGGACAAATCATAATGCGATGCACATACCATTGTGTATCCCGTATTCAAAAGGGAGAAAAGAAAATGAAAATAAAGAAACAAAAATCACCATACGTCTCATCATCATTGTATCATCTGACTATTCGAGCATGTTTTTCACATTTCTCAGCACTAAAGTAGCTTGGATCATACCTTGGTAAATGAGTCTCCCAACTTAGAATGTACGTGATCTGGTCATCTTTTGTGTACTGTCTGGTTTGGTCCTTGTGTCACGGGACCATATCAGTCTGATAGCTCCTAGTACTAACCAACACATTAAAGAACTTGATACATAGTAGAAAAACTGAACTATTTGCTATATATAAGGGGTGCCCACCTCTACCTTTCCTTCTTGTGTACTTTGCAAGCCATCGTTTATAAACATAGAAATATATTGCACATTTCAATGTTTATAAATGATGGCTTGCATAGTACACAAACCATAGTAAGGTGCGCATACAAATATGTAAATGCTGACATGCATTTATATATTTGTTTGCGTACCTTACTATGGTTTGTGTACTTTTTTTAGGCCACACATATCTCGCAGGCCAAACCCCTAAATGAGCCCCCCTCGATTTCTTACTCCACTTGAAGCACTGCCAAAATGGGACACCATAAAGACGCTACTCACAGCTTGGAAAGTGTGCGGTACATAACCTTTAAAATGACATAACATGAGAGATGTGCACTCCTGGTAAATGCAGCAGCGGACCCCCTCACTATGTGCGGCTTGCATGTGCAGAGTTAAGTGCAGAGATGCTACCCATTGAGTACAAAAATGGCAAGGACTCGATCCTTGCAAAAAGGGCCTGATGTTATTGCCTCCTTTCCGCTCCTCTTAACTCCTTCATCTTTGACAGCCCCACTTCCTTATTCCCCTGTTTCACATGAAAGCCGCAGTCTGTGGAGTGTTGCGCAATATGCAAGCAATCAAGCATACAAACATACATTCAAAAGGAGTATAGCTGCTATCAACATTAATAACGGTATACGTGAAGCAAAGCTTTGGCATGATGGAACATGAACAAAGGAACAGGTGTGATAAGAGTAACATTTGAATCTTGTTAAAAGAACTCGGATAAAGGATGGTCATTGGTTAAGGACTGTATTAGAAGGGCGTGGCGATGGGAATCTTTCCAAGTAGCTGAACCAGGAACAATCCGAGCTAAACAAAGTTCTGGACTGCCATGAATCAAGAGAAATGAGAAGAAACAACGTAATATCCGAAACAAAATGACCACCCAGGACTCCATCCAAAAACCTGCCCTCGGTTTAAAGGGGGTAGAGACCTACCTCTGCCAACCAAGAAGTATCTGTCTTGCCATGAACGTGGTACTTTGCACCAATTATTTACCGCTGGTCATGGGTACCCACTGTCAAATCGTTATTTATCCTTTTCAGTGTTCTTGCTGGTCTTTGCTCTCTTTTTAACCCTGACTAAATCACTTTCAAAAGCCTCTCCCTGCCCCGGCAAGCATATAGGATACGTGCCCTAAAGCCCTGGCCAAATAAAGCCATTGCTTCGTACCAACCTGCCTCGAAGAGCATCCACAACAATGAAAATTCAGCCATTCTACGCAAGAAAACAGTCCATATGTTCTAAGGTGCTTTCATCATAGATCCCCCAACTGTAGAATAACTTCCCTCTCTTGTTTAGAGGAAAATTGTAGAAAGTTCAGGAAAGCATTGAAAACAATGCTTTTGAAGAAAGTGTTTCCTGGCCAAATCTCAATCGGTCTATTGACTTTGCGGCTTGCATTAGGGGTCCTCCTTCTCAGTTCTGAAATTTCAAGTAGCAGGCCAGAGAAAGGAGTATCTGCCATGAACTAAATCAGCGCTCCTACTTCTAGACGATCGCTGCTTCAACTCGCAGTAGATCCTGTAGGGAAAATAGTTACTGTGATGAAATGGCGCCTGATTTGATGGAGTACATGGACGAATAGCGACTACTAAACAAATAGTCATCGAAGTCGTAAACATGTTACAGACACAGCCCAATAAGTATATTTCATTCGCCTCCTTTGTTAATGAGGGCAGGTTATAGTTTACAAGAGGGATGTGAGCTACTACACAAGAATCCAAATCAGTGATAATACTGTGATACCAAAATAAAAGAAATGTGTTATTAAGGCCCTATAAAAACAAAACACTTCATTTAAACTAAAAATGCACACAACTAATAAAAACACTAAGGAGCCACCCCTATGAGAGAACACATGGATAGTGCAGACTTTAGACTACACGTGTACTCTGAGTTTGCAGACAGATGCAGGTAGGTATAATGTCAGCAGAACATGTTCAAGTTCAATGACGATGCTTTTAAAAGGTACGGAGTGGGGTTTAAAATGTATCTAGGGCCCTTTAAGGCAGGCCTGGGGCACAGGATCATTTCAAATACCCCTTACTCTTGTTCATGGGGCCGAAGAGCGTCAAACCAGGTTCCGGTTGGTGAGCTGGCCGATTTGGTCCAGCATGCGGAGTGGGTCAACAATTAGCAACTGCAAGGAGCACAAAGCTTGGGACAGACACATGATGCCACTATAGCGTGCAAGCGAATTGAGGGTAGAACCAGGTCCCTGGGCTGATCCTTGATTTCTGGGTTGCCAGGAGGCCCTATCCAGGATGTGCAGGGACTAAGGGATAGAAGGTTAGCAGAGGGCACTTGCAGGGTTCTGTCACCTCCAGTGGAAAGGTTCTCGGGTACCAGTGGTCTCATCTGCAATGTGCCTTGCCCAACCAGCAGGTAATCCCAAACATTCTAATGGTATGGTTGAGGGAACAAGGTAGCCCTTTTCTTGGTGCACTCTGTCTTCACCCTATAGAAGAGGGTGTTTGAGCAGACTGTACCACAACAGATTTTCATGTGTATCTATGTTCAAGTGTCCAAAGATGAATCAACAAGAAGGACAAACCACCCGCTATGTAGGCAACATAGCACAACCGGTTTGCCCTGAGCAAGCCTGTTTTTAATGGTCCAATCCAGACTGCTGTATTGTAACAAGTGTCCTTTGTTTTGTAATGTCAGACCCAGAATGTTTTGCATGCAGGACCCCACTAACCTCTGAGGACTGATGCTCTCTCCCTGGTTACTCTAACTCCTCCCCTACTTCTGTGTGCCTAGATCAAAAAGAATCCAGTAATCAACACCCTGGTGAGAGGTGGCATTGCAATGACAGGGCGGCCTAGGTCCAGTTACTAGCTGAACTCCAAGGTAGTGTACCTGTTCCTTGGAGTATGTGAGAAGCCTTCTTGGAGGGATCAAAGGGAAGGCGTCCTGGGTGCGACCCACTTACTCAAGGTGTGGGTTCAGCCAACCCAGACAGATTGATACCCACGAGGCCACTGTCCATGAAGCTAACAGAGAGAGTTCATTAAATTGCTGTGGCTGTATAACAGTGTAATCTGAGTAGCCACCATGTTAAAAGTACACAAGTATGACATTCTGAATCAGAGGTGCATACAGTTAAAAAGCCACCTCTGTCCATTGGAACTTAGGGTTCTGTCAGTTATTTATTGTGGAAATGGCTATGTGTTAATTTCATGTTTCCCAAATGTATTTTCCACCTTGTACTGCATATGCCTGTTTATTCACCTTTCATGTCTCCCATATGTATTTTCCACCTTGTACTGCATATGCCTGTATATTCACCTTTCATGTTTCCCAAATGTATTTTACACCTTGCATTGCATATGATTGTATATTTGCTCCTGACTACAGTTTCTGCGCTGTTTATGCTCAAGTGCTTGAATGTTCCATGTGTGTGTATTTTGTTTCTGGCACACTGGACATTACCCATCATTGACATTGTGTCCTTAGAGTGTGTGTGAGACCCTGCCTTGCTCTGTGTCCCATGCATGCTCTTTCTCCAGGACTCCACTCCCTCCAGGAAATGGTTGCACCTGTTGTTCAGCTATAGCCTGGAAGTGACCTCTTTCAACCCTTCGTGAGACCTGTAATTTCCAGATCACCCCTGCACTGCTCTTCTTGATCCCTGCAAAACTAGTTCCACTTGTGTCCATCATGGGGGTTGGTGGGCTCTGGAAAGCCACCTGTCCCACACCCAACAATTAACCTCCCCTTTGGCCCAACTGCCCAGCACTCTATAATTTCTGTTGAAAGGTTGCTTCAGTACTCATTGTAGTTTAAACCCTTAAACTTTATTCTAAGTTACATGAAAGCTATGCTATTACAATAGGAACACCTTAGGAATACATAGGAATACCACTGGGTCCCATCACCCAGGCTAGCTCAGTTTCAACAGACACAGAGTAGAACCTTGACACACACTCACAGGACAACATTCCACATTAGCACTCCAACATTCTCTCAGCTCATGCATTCACAGACAAGCACTATACAACAAATCTCCTTCCCTTTCAACCAACATACACAACACACCCACACACAAAACTGTACATTACAAGCACTATACAACATATCTCCTTCCCTTACAAACAACACAGACCAACACACACACACACACACACACATACAACTGTACATTACATTGCAACACATCTACCTTTAATATGTATACACAACACGCACACTCTCACACCAACATCGCACCTCTGGAGAGGTTGTGCTACTCTGTAAAACTTGTGGGCATGGCGGCCCCTTTTTCCAACTGGGAAATTACTATTCCGCCTCTGACAGATGGTGGCAGGCACAACCTCCCCATCACAGCTTTCTGGAGGTATGAACCCATTTTCCTTTTACACTAGGAAACACTCCTTCAACTAATGAATGGCAACAGCCTCGACACAACCATCACAAAGTGTTCGAGGCGTGACCTCACACTCTAGCTTTGGAATACAACTATTCCACCTCTAAAAGATTGTGGCATGCACAACCTCCCATCATCACATTTTGGAGGCGTGACCCCCTTTCTCCACTAGGGAACACTCCCTCTACTATTGGATGGCAACAGGTGCGACCTATCCATCCAAACTTGTTCAAGGCATGACCTCTCACTCACCATTTGGGAAACTACTCAACTTCCCCAACATGTGTATGGTTGCAGGCGTGACCTTACCATCAAAACTTATTTCCAGAGGTATGATCTCACATCTCGCATCACATCTCCTTTTAGGGCATGACCCTTCCTACTGACCACTAAACTCGAATCTGGCTTACAGATTCACTGTGTGGGGCAGGCACCCCTCCCCCCCTTTATCCATATAAAGTAGGCACAACCTCAACTTTACTATTTGCAGGGTAAACAACTTTCTATATTTGCTAATTTCTCTACACTATTCCCTTTTTACCTTTGGTACATCCACAGTCACTCAATCTGATCGTATACCTTACACATATTTACCACAGATAACATACATGTTGGAATTGTCAAAAATTCTGTTCAGATTTGCTAGAACCAAACACAACATGAACAGCATAATGTTACAATATTGCTACAAGTCTTTGTTGTATTTTACAACATAACCCTGCAAATCCTCAAAATCATTATAACTAACTCACTCGCTCAGGCTTACAATCCATCTCACATCAAATTAAACATAGATTGTCCATGGAAGTCCATTTTTGCCTGAAAATCCTCAAAAGGTTACAATATTATTTATTAACCTCTTAGAGATTCTTTAAATGCACAAATCACACACGCCAAGCATACTCAAACAGTTCTTGAACCTCAGTTCAATCTTACACTGTGCATTCAACCTTGACATATATGTCGTTTACTACCCATACTGCTTCTTGTATCCTCCATAATGCCTTATCCGCATAAACTCATATTTTAACTCTATATAATGCATTCTTTTATAAGTGATAAAACATGTCCAACTAAAAAGGATACACTCGTCTGCCCTGTCTCGGCACATCAACAGTGCATCTTCCATACTCTGGGATCTTTGCTTCCTGTTGCCTCTCCCCCCGTAACAACTAAAAGTCACCAAGACTGCGTTTATCCATAATGACTCTACTGACTCTCACCAACTTGCTGGATTTCCGCTTCATATTTCACGAGAATTTCGCGCAGCCAGAGTCAATCTTTCCTTTTCCTGATATAACATTATCCACTGCACTCTCCTACTGCCACGTACCGAGAAATGTCACTTATTCCTATTCCGTCAGCATCATCGTGAATTAGGGCTCCTTTCACTGCTCGCATCATTTCCTTTCCGGGTACAACATCGCATGACATCATCACGTTCTACGTTCACAGACAGGTCCTTTCCTCGACCGCTGCGCCGCTTTTCGTCTTACTTGACGTTGCTGCGTAACATCAACAACCAACTTTCAGGGGCTTTTAGAACTTCCCGCAAGTTACGCTTGCAGAACCTCAAATGGAACAGTTCCTTTGCTTCGCCAAATCCCCCGATCGCCTGTGTGACGCCATCCGTCACAAACCCACAACAGAGCATTACTGAGCTGCCGCTGCCCAACAGTCATTGTTTTGACCCACCAACACAATGTACAGCAAAACGTTGCTTCTCACGCCTGTAACCACAGAAGTCACCTTTATCTACTCAGTGATTTCAAACAAACCGTCCCACTCAACGCACCAGCATTTAGTACGTACACTCCACAGCACAGTTCTTACTCAAGTTACTACCTGAAAACTGCTCCAGAACCATACTTCCTTCTCTTTTCTCTAAAACACACAGCTCCAACTTCTTTTTCCTGTAGTCTATCATGCCTCCGTTTTCAGCAAATACTTAACTTCTCCCTGTCATGCTTGCTGCGGTGGGTATATCTTGGTTTTAGGTCCCTTTTACTACTGCGCCTTACTTTACTCCCCACTACCTCATCCTTTGGGGTTTGCGTGGGACTCTCTTAATGGGGTACTGACTTTCTTTTCTCTGACAAAAGTGCTGCCCCTCGCTTTCCAACCCTTCTTTTTGCCTTGGGATTCTCTTATCACATACAGGCGGCTTGCTCTTCCCCCTTCTTATTGCCCTAGGTGATGGGACTTACATCTTTCTCCTTGGGGGGCAGTGGTTCCTCTTCTATTCTGCTGCCCCCCCCTCAGCAGCCTTCTTCTTCTTCTTAGTTGAAGGTTCTTAGTTTCCTCATCGCCAATTTTAAAAGGTTGCTCTAGTACTCATTGTAGGTTAAACACTTAAGCTGTATTCTAAGTTACATGAAAGCTATTACAATAGGAACACCTTAGGAACACATAGGAATACCACTGGGTCCCATCACCCAGGCTAGCTTAGCTTCAACTGACAGAGTAGAACCATGACACACACTCACAGGACAACATTCCACATTAGCACTCCAACATTCTCTCAGCTCATGCATTCACAGACAAGTACTATACAACAATTTCATCTCCTCTGACCCTACAATTAACCTCTTTCCTCACTGAAGTCCTCTGACATATTTTTATTACAGGAAGCATGGCTTGTGGACAATTTTAACATTGATGGTTTTAGCATTCTATGCAACCCTGCAAAATGTTCCAACAGAGGGTGCCCTAGTGGAGGCCTGGCCATTGGAGCTCTTTCTAGATTTATTCTTGAGCTCTTCTAAGTCAAAGTTAGTTTACCACATTTATTAGCAGCTTTTTTGTTTGAAATACAGACTAATGAGAGAATAGTGATTATCAATGTCTATGACCTGCCTACTGTTTGGCCACAAAAAATATCCAGCGTTTGATTAATAACATTCTTTTAATGTGGTACAATAAGTATTCTATTGATAAGGTCTGGATTGCTGGGGATTTCAATGCTCATGATTTACATGTAGACACCTACTATGAGGTGATGAAGAAAACCTATCAAACTTATTTTGTATGCCTCTGGTGCCCATGATCAGAGCTTGAAAAGGTTTCTTGGGGGTCAGGATTTAGATTTATTTGTTCAGGGGAAACCCTGAAAATCATGCCTCACTTTTTACCCAGACCAACGGTCGTTCCATATCTTGTCTTGATTATGTGATTGTGAATTCAAAAATGTTTAGTTGTTGTAATTGACTGAACATTATAAATAATAAGCTAAGTGATCATGCAATACTCGCTTGGACATCTAGCTCATGTTATGATTATGTTTGTTCCTACTATTCACTGGCTATTGAAACCAACTTATCCAACTTATTTGGCAATCTTATAGTTTGGATGGGGAACATGATCACAAAACATAATACATCAACCTTGGACAATGACTGATACTGCATGAATGGGACATTGGCCCTCATTACGACCCTCATTACGACCCTGAGAGGGGTTTACGCCAGCGTAATGCATGGCGTACCTCTCCGCCAGATTACGACTTTCCGTAGCGCCATGGTGATTTTTACGCCCGGATTTTCCGGGCGGAAAAATCTATGGCGCTACGGGACCTCTTGTTAATTACGCCACCGTAATCTACGGTGGCGTAATTAACGCCTTCCCCACTCCCATTATACCCTATGGGGCAAAAATGGGAATGGGGAAGGGTAAATGGGGATTGGGGACTAACCGCCCCGCCAAGGTCGGAATGGGGCGGTGAGTCCGCCAACCCCCATGGCGGAGTTGGCAGCTCTGCGCCATGGACCATGGTGCAAATTGCACCATGGTCCTCCGCCAGGGTCGTAATGAGGCCCATTGAGTGCATGATGCCTGATCTTGCCATAAGTTTTAGTACTCAGAAACCTAATGGAATTGGAACGACCGATAAGGACCACTTTGTTACATTTAATCCTTCAATTTTGCAATGGATAGTGCTGTATCGCAAATCTAGGGCCTTAGTCAGAAAAGACCCCCCCCCCTTTCGCCTACGGGAAAAATAGCACAGCTCACTGTCCTTAATACACGGTACAAACATTGTTTAGTTCAACACAAACATTCCCTAAATAATTTGAATTGGCAACTACTTTTCAAAATATTAAAGACCCACAATGATTGCAAATTCTGATCACGTCTTAGGGAATACTTGGCAGGACCTGCTCCCATGGTGCTCAATGTTTCATCTGAAGACCAATGGGTTAAGTATATCCCTCAACTGTATTATTCAAATAATCAAGATGAAAGTGTGACTGACAGATATATCTGTTCCAATAACTTATTCACTGAGGACTTTGAGGTTGAGAACATTGTTTACCTTATAAAGAAGTTGAAACCGTGTGCGCCTGGCCCTGATGGTATAGCCAATATCATTATGAAAGAAAACCCAGAATTCTGCGCAAAAACACTATTAGAGCTAGATGGACAAATAGAGAAAAGCAGGAACGTTCCTCTGAGCTGGAGAAAATCTAGACTTGTCCCGGTTATAAGAAGGGAGACAGATGGGACCTTAACAACTACAGATTATTGGCCATGCTCGACACAAGTCAAAATAAAAAGCAATTGTGCAACCACATTCCCTCCAAATAAACCTGTTACAAAAATGTGTTTGCATGTGTACTTAACTTTTAAAAGTATTTACATGTATATGTACTGTTCATGAATAGTTATTAAAGTATTACAGTAACTGTGTAGAAAGACTACACTCAATATATTTTAAAATAAATATGTACAAAACTATTGCACATATATATATATGTAATGTATATTTTTAAATAAAAAGGTTTTTTAGCCGCGTCTACACCCACGAAAAAGACGTTCACATTTATCATTGCCTTCTGTACTTGCTTGTAAAAGGGTTTCTCAGTAACAGCAAGCACTTTTGGCACTTTACCCCTTACATTCCTGATCCCCTTTACATAACTTTCCCCTAATCCTATTTCCCTTTTTACTGTGATTTGTTCAGTTTGTGTAGTTTGTGTATTTTTTGTTTGATATTTTTTCTTTCTTTTTTCTTTTATTTTTTGCAGCATTCTCTTTTTTGAAAATGTTACATTTTCCATCCTATTAAGACATTTCAACTTGTCTGAACATGACAGCACAAGTAGTGACGACATCATCATTTGGGTCGACAATCCATCACCACCAAGAAGAAGCATACTGGAATGAAAAACACAGCTGGCAGTTGGCGCTTCTTCAAAGTGAAGGGACACTGCTCCAGAAAAGAGGTGCAGGAGGTACTCTGCACCTTCTGTAATAAGACTATATGCCGTGGGCCTTCTGATGTTCCATCTCAAAGCCTAGGAACATCAATAATGATCAACCATCTAGTGAGAGTGCATTGGGATGAGGTGGATGATGAATATCGAAAAGCACACAAACCTCATGAAAGGAAAATTAATGGGGGCCTTTCCTTGCATAGAAGGCATTCAGCACCACCCGCAGAACCTACCTCCACCAGAGCATCAACAACTCCAACTGGAAATGAGGCTTCTACATCAGCAGTGGTATCCACTACACAAACCCCTCTCTTACCGACACCCAATCTTACCATGATGAAAGTCATGTGTAAAACATGCTGCGAATGGGTAGTCAAGGAAGATAACGAATTGCAGAAGTTAATCGCTCAACACCAGATTACCTGCCGTCATTAGTTTTTTTTTTAAGTGGCCATTTCCCCCCTTTTCCCAAAAAAATACTTAAAAATATATGCTTCTTTTTATTTAATTCCCTTTGTTATATGTTTCATCCTTATGTGTTTTCCTCTGCCCACTTTCCATCCCCCAAAGCAGCCCTTTTAAAGGCCACATTTTAAGTTACAAGAATAGATACATTTGAACAGACTTCTAAAATATATTACAATATGTATTGTAATTTATTTTATGCAGTTTCAGTAGCCAAAATTCCAAATTATCTGAAGCCACATTTAACAAGGGAAACCGTTCAGCCACAAATAAAGGTACTCCAGTCATTGCTCACTTTAGCCGGGCAAGAAAAATCCTGCGATTCATTGGCTAATACTGTAGGCGTGGCTAGAACTAATATTATAAAAAATGTATACAACTGTTCATATATGCAATACACATATATATTTCTCAAATGTCTTACCAAATATTTTGATGCATGTCCGCCTCTTATATCCAAATTGCCAGCTCTGAAAGAAAAGAAAATGTACTTAATAATAATGTTAAAGGCCATTTATACCGTGCACTATCACCACCACAGTGGCCCTCTGTTGTTCATCATAACAAGATAAATACAACATTATTTAAGTTTTGTTTTCATAATAATACTAAATAAATACTGATTGCATTCCAAGTTCACAACCATTAACAGGTTGTTTTTATTAACCCCTTAACTGCCAGGCTATTATGCAAGTATATGCATTAATCACGGGCATAATCGTCCTTGGCATCTGTGGGGCGCATTTAAGGCCCTAAGCAGAAATCCCCATCACCTCAAAACCACACTTAAACATTGCCACAAAAAACAACTGTGCTCTGATTACCTGTCACATGTGTGGCTAGCATTTGAACCATTCACCAAAAACGGCTGTGCTTTGTTCCCTGGCACATGTGTAGCAAGCAGTTGAACACTGCATTCAAGACGGCCCTGCGTTTCTGTTTTTCCTTTCATCTGAACCACAAAGTTATGCGCTGCAGTGAAGAACAGCTCTACATTTGCTAATCTGTCATCTGAAGATCAAAGTTGTGCACTACATTCAAGACAGCCCTGCGTTTGCTGTTCTTTCATCAGAAATACCACAAAGTTATGCGCTGCTTGAAAAACCACCCTGTGTTAACTTTATTCCACCCGAATGCCAAAAAGTTAGGCAATACATCAGAAAGCACCATTATCTGACTGTTCATTCCCGTGAGGAGCAAGGATTTCACATTGCAAACAACACGGCTTTTGTTTTCCCTTTCATGTGAATGGCAGCACTTTGAAACACTGCAAATGAAAGAAAATGGCTTAGTTTATTCTTTTCTCCCGTTTCAAATCAAAGAACCCTGTGCAGAGGGTCTCCCCTCCCAGTCTATGGATCAATTACAAATGCAAACTTATTTAAGAAGGTCCAATTAAAAGTATCCTATGACTCATAGAACCGCATCTCCAACAAATACGTTTGCAAACGTGTGAAAGAGGAAAAAGAAAAAAAACTATTCTTTTAAAAGCCACTGTGAAAAGGGTAGCTTTGCTTGCACAGAATTGTCAATGAATATGTTAGGGTGGGGGGCTGACAAAGCCATGTATATTATGTTTTTCCCCCACAACAAACGCACCAACACCATCGAAGGTATTAAAAGATCTGGGAGTCCTAATTGACAACACGCTAAGCCTAGAACGACAAATAAATGCAACAGTGAAGAAATGCTTTTTCCTCCTCCACTCGGCAAGAAGAATTCTACCTTTCCTCTCCTTCACGCACTAAAGACTCACTATCATCGCCCTAATCATGTCAAAAATCGACTATGCAAACAGCCTCTCCCACGGAATACCAGAATACCTCCTGAAGAAACTGCAACGGATCCAAAATGCAGCAGCAAGACTACTCCTCAAACTATCCAGAAGAGACCAAATCACTCCAGCCCTAAAAACACTACACTGGCTCCCAATAAAACATCGCATCACCTTCAAAACAATGTGCATAACGCATAGGGCAATCAGCGGACAAGTAGCAGAATTCCTACAAAAGAAAATAACAGTCTACAAACCAACGAGACCCCTCCGATCAAGCAACGAAATACGCCTGGAACTCAAACCATACCTTAAGAAAAAATGTGGAGGCACCTCCTTCTACCACTTAGCCGCAAAAACCTGGAACATCTCAAAAGAAATAAGAAACACTGAAGATCACCTAAAATTCAGAAAATCACTAACAACTTGGCTCTTCAACACCACAGACTAAATCTGAAAACCAAAACATGAAAAAGGATGACTAAACTGGAAAGGACACAGATAACCTCGAACAGACAGGGAAGCTCCCACGGCACCTGGACGGGTGACACCGGATAGACTATAACACAGGCGACACGCACAGAGACAGAGTCAACCACCCCAGACAATTCCACCAACACTTCCCCCCGCCCCTTAGTTACCGCCAGGTACCACAGTGTTGTGGAATTGTCAAGATATTGGCAATCACCACACTACCTGAGATGTTGGCATTGGCAGGTGCACTAGCCACAGGAGTATGAAGGGAGGATAAAGGGAGCTATGAGAGAGCATGTTAGAGGTGGGGACCATAGGAGTAAGGAACCTTGTACGCCAGTCGGACCCAGATCAGGGGAGACTACGCAAGCCGAGCGCCTCAATTCAGGATAGAGACTAACCAACCCTACTAACAATTTCTCCTTCTGCATACACCCCTCAAACTCCAAACCAAACACAACCAAAACCTACAGCACAACAAACCGCAAAAACTTCACTACATTGCAACAACAAAACAAAAACACACATAGACTCGCACAACAGTACACGATGACTACCAGCCGCAAACACCCCAGGCCCAGCCAACGGACCCACTAGGCTGAGGCCGCCAGCAGCACATCACAGCTCTCTTGCACTTTTCCTGCTTCCTCCCACTAACTCAACCTCCCCTCCTTTTTCAGAGCCGCCAGAGCGCCAATGGACCACTCCGTTGGTGATAGTGCGCGGTACAAATGTCCTACAAAATAACATTAACATTAACAAGACTCCAATCAACTTGGCAGAGGCACAGAATAACCAGTAAAACCAGTTCTGGGCTCAATTGGAAGCCTGGCCTTACTCTGGAAGTCACACTTGTGTGATAATTTCAGGTTCTGCCAAACTAAAATGCAGCTCTAGCAGAAAGACAAAGAATGCAAGTGTGGCTAGTGCTTGACCCAGAAGTGTGAGTTCCTTGTTGCACCCACTCGGAGGGACAAACTGACAAACTTCAAAGGGACAATAAAAGTCTTTTGTTGCAAGCTGAGCCAAGGAGAGACAGATTGCTGTGAGGAGTGAGGCACTGCCCTCCCATATGTCACAGATCCACTCAATTGACTTTAAAATAGTGATGCATTTTAGGCATTTTATCCCAGCACTCAGAATCAGAAGCAATTTCGTTTTATGATATTCTTCCATGTAATTTTTAAGTTGATTTTCAGAGGACTTTGTGAACTGAAAGACTCATTTCTGGCTGATTTTAAAATGGCACAAATATGACAAGCGGTGGGAAGATGGAGATGTACATTATGAATATGCTTGATCATTTGCAGAGTGATAACTGTTATGCATTTTATGAAAACCTAAAGGTGCCAGGGAGCCACGCAACCTTGCACAGAGTTGTCGATCCGACTGTCTAATTCCCTGTGGCCCGTTGAAACCGTCTATCTACTTCTTATCGCGATGCCTAATATAGGTTTGAAGTTATGAAGAATAACTCTGTTTTGCTAAAAAGTGGAACTGAGAAACCAAGAACTGTCATAAATGACCAAAACAAACAAATGATGCTCTCTCCCCTTGAACCAATGATGACAGGGGGCGGAGAGAAGAATGGTAGGCTGTCCTATCCCAGGGTAGGAGTAATCCTAAGGGTACTTCCCCCAGATTGTAAAATAAATGATGTAATTTGGGTTATATAAGTAGGGACTGTACTAGACACAACAAGATCAGATCTGACACACACACAAGACTACAGGGAGGATGGAGGCATCTGATCCCATCGAAGAGAGTGCAGAGACCAGACCTCTTACCCAGCTGTCCAGAGAGTACTGTGATCCAGCCTGTCTGTCCAGAATCCCATCCAGGAGAGTGCAGAGACCAGATCCCTTGCCCAGCTGTCCAGAGAGTCCTGTGATCCAGCCTGGCTGTCCAGAATCCCAGACCAAGGCGTACTTTGTAAGTAGCAACCAACCCCAGTCCCAAACTGCATAAAATCCCTTTCTTTGTAACATAAATCCCATTGAAAGTCCCAAATTGCCAGTATAATTCATTCACCTTTCCATAGAAGAATTTGTTTTAGCCTGTATAAATATATATATACTACTGTGTAGTTATGGTTAAGTTGCTGTTTCCATAGGAAGGGCACTTTTTGGGCGGCTTATAATTCCGCTCCCCCTGGATGAATCCTCACCAAACTTTGCAAAGAAAGTATATGGCCCACTCTGAATTGATTTGCAAAGTTTGGTGAGGTTTGGTCCAGGGGGAAAAAGGTATAGGGGGGTCCCAAAACGTCTTTTTGTCCTATAGACTGAATGGGGGAAAACTTTGCGCACGCCTACAGCCCAAACCACTGGAAGGCCAAAGGCCATGCACCCAAGACTGAAGTTATAAGCACTGAAGTTATATATTCAGCATGGGTGTGATCTGGTGCGGTGGTTGTGTCCAGGACCTAGAGTCTTGGGTGCATGGCCAAAGGCCATGCACACAAGACCGAAGTTATAAGCAGTGAAGTTATAAGCCACCATGGGTTTGATATACTGTGGTGGTTGTGGCCAGGACGTAGAGGCTGTAGGCCGTAGGCTGTAGGGTATACACCCAAGACTCTAGGCCCTGGCCACAACCACCGCACCATATGACAGTCATATATCAGACCTATAGATTCGAATATCTATCAAATGTCTGAAATTATACTTACTGTTTGATTTGTTGAGATTCAATATATTTTTTACATGAGTTTGGTACCTGGAGGAAATATTTTTTTTCAATTTCTGTGATAAAAGAAAAGAGCATGTTAGTGTATGTATTCTATAAAGACTTATTATATTGCATAATATACATTTCAGCTTTTTTTGGACCCTCATATTTGGTTTACAAACCAGTGTACTGTGCATTTTGCTCAGTTTCTGTGTTTGTTTTTCAAATCATTGAGTCTGTTGGGAAAAAAATCCTTGTTGGATTAAAAAAAACTTTTTTTATTATGCTACAGTCTATTTGTTTGTTTCCTTTCAGTGTTCACTTGTTGTTTCTGGTTAATGTTCTATCTGTTGGCTTGTTGCAGATTTCTGAAGCAGTTAAATACCTGTTGGCGTATTCTAACTGTCTATTTTTTGTTACAATTTAGTGGTATTCATTTATCTGTTTGGTTGTTATAGAATCTTGGGCCAGTTAGATACCTGTTGGCGTATTCTAACTGTTTATAGTTTTTTAATTGAATTTTTGTTAATGTTGAAGTACAGATTAGTTATTAAATTTTGGTTTTAAGAAGATTAAATAAGCGTTTGTAAGATTTGCTGGTAATCTCTGTTTTAAAGTAATGGTACTATTATTACATTCGAACCATCCACATTTCTTTTCACTATATGCAGTGTAGTGACCTGCATTGGTTGTGGCTCCTGTGTGGTAGATTATACCTATTGTTGTGAAGGTTTTCTTACCAAGTGACACTTGACCGTGTTAATCCAGTCAGCTTGCAGTTGTTTTTGGTACCATCTGCATTGTAACGTAGAAGCATTAGTATTACGTAGTTACTATGTGTTTGTATTAGTAAGGTGGAGCGATTATCTGAATTGCAGGTAGTACATAATCGGCCATGGTTTGCATTTTGTACAAGTTGCTGAAATGGAATGGATTCACAATTAGGTATGGATACATACACGAAGCGCTCATTAGGGATTTGTTCCTGTGTCACATTGTTGCAGAGAGTGCATGTATGAAATCTGGAAGATTTCATTTATAGGTATGTTTTTGTTTTCCAGTACTTGTACTAAGTACATTAGAAATTCTTGTGGATCGTCTTGTGAGTTTATAGTGAATTTCACCATTCTAGCACAGTAGTCCAATTCTTGTCTTATTCCGTGAACACCATACGTGTTGTCAGGATTGTTTGTTGCATTTCTATGAAGGACTAACATTTGCAAACACAATTGGTCTCTACTGTGTAAGTAAATGTTGTCAACAATTGGTGGCAATTGAAATAGAATATTCATTGCTACATTTGCGTAGCAACTTACACCAGTTACATTTGAAAATTTGAATGGACCAGATAGTTCTGTGTCCAAGTCATTTTTTCAGAGTGTGTGTTGCTTCTTTGAAGAAGTACCCGAGTTACTTTGAATAATAGGTTCTTCTTTGGTTGTGGTAATTGATGAAGTATTAGATTCTTTTACTCTCTTTGGAGGATTTGCAGTCAGATCCTGTTGAATTTCAGTTTGAATTAGTTTTCTATTAGAACGTTTTCCTTTTTGTGGAACAGGATATGATTTTAGGTGGGGGGTGTATAGTGAACGTAGTCTATTGTATTCTAAAATGCAAGGAATATCAGCGTTCACTTTACTTGCATTAAAGTTGATTAGAAATAGACCGTCAAGTGTACATAAGCGTGATAGTGCTACGTAGCTCATGCCTTCTTTAAAAACTGTGTTTCCAATATCTATCAATGCTTTGTCTAGGGTAAGACCTTGGGATTTATGAATGGTGACTGCATATGCAAGAGTTAGAGAAAATTGTTCTCTGCATACATACATGTCTTTGAAGAGAAGGAATTGAGCTGTTGAGCGCCCTATCCTTTTTACTTCTGAAAGTTTGTCAAAGAGAATATTGACAAACTGAATGTTGTTGTCACGTGGGTATGTTTGAAAGCCAACAACTGTACCCAGTGCTCCATTAACTAGTCCTTGCTCCACGTCAAGGTTACGTTTAAGCATTACTCTACTGTTTAAGGATCATTTTAATATTTTCTCCAACCGAGCTGTGTTGGAGATGTAATTTTCTAAGGTATTTAATCTTGTGGCTTGTTGACACATGGGTAGTGTCATACCATGTACGTCCAGTTTGTCTGTGGAGCAAATTTCAATTATTAGTTGCATTTCTTTTTTCAACATTGTTTAATTGAATTTGGAATAGTTTGCAAGAGTTGGCATTAAGGCCATACAATTGACATTTTTGTGCGCTATTTGTTCCATAGCATCAGTAGCACATTAGTTATCGCCATAAAGTGCATGGATGTGCTGGGTTTTTAATATTGCTTGTGCTTCTTGAGATAGTACACCAACTCTAATGCTTTTTAAAATGTTGGCGTAGGTGAGGTTTGCAGATTGGCGCATGTTTTCTGTTAATTCTCTGTATTGGAAATGTTGCCAAAGGTTGACATTTCCTATGCTGCCAACAGTTTTACAGCAGAGTTTGTGTCCTAAGGTTTTAAAAATAGGTTCACCTTTCACTGGTGTCAATTGAAGAAGATCTCCGAAAACAATAATGTGTTTTCCTCCAAAGAGTTCTTCGTAGTTTGTTTTAAGTACTTCTTGCAATCTGAGGTGAATCAAAGCCAACATTAGGTTGGAGACCATGCTCACTTCATCTATTAATAGCATTTTTATTTGTTTTAATACTCTGCGTAGTTCCATTGCAGCTTCTGTAGAAAGTTTGTAATAGTCTAATTTGTTTTGGTGTTCTACTGGAAGGAGTAGTAATCGATGTAAAGTGACGCCGCCTATGTTGTAGGCAGCTAAACCTGTGGGGGCAGTTACAACAGCTGACAGTTTGTTGTTTGTCAATTGTTAAAGGAACTTGCTGATGATTTTGATTAAGAATGTTTTGCCTGAACCAGCTTCACCACTGATGTATACCAGTATAGGTTTGTAATTTTGGCAGGTACATTCTTTATTTTCGTGTTGTACACCATGTGCAATTTTTGTTACTTCTTCAAAAATGGTGCGCTGGTCTTTGTTAAGTTTTGATTGTAGTACAGTTAAGTCTTCTGTACCTTCTTCATAGTGACACATGGTGTTTTCTACTTCTGTCATAGCTAATTCTGCCTCATTTGCTATTAGTGGCTGTCCCAGTGGTTCTTGGCTTCCTGTTACAGAAGGTTGACTACTGTCGGAAGTGTCCTTATCTAGTTGCGCCTGGAGTTCTTCTTCGTGTTGCTGTTCATTGTGCAACATTGTTTTGTACTGCGTAAAGTTCACATCGGTGATATTGCTTTCATTTGCTTTGAAATTGTCTTCATAGCAGTCATAGTTATCTAGTATCTCTTCTTTTCTCCATGGTTTAAAAAGTTTTAGCAGGGACATGTAATATAGTTCTTTCTGTTGAGGAGTTTTTAATGACAATTTGATATTATTATATAAGCTTTGTTTGGTAAGTTTCACTAAGCTGCCTTCACAATCTGTCACTCTATATCTACCTTTGTTTTCATCGGGTTTTATATTATTTTTGTATGCAAAGTTTTGGGCTATGTGCTATAGACACATGGTTTGCAAAGTGGTACTCCTGTTCGGGTAGTATGTGTCTAGTAAATTGTTTATCAAAATGTCTTGGCTTTTGGGATCATTTTTGGCTATTGTTTCTATGTCCTCATATGATTTGAGATCTCTTTTTCTAGATTTAGCAGGACTAAGACTTAGCCATACTATATTTTCAGATTTTCCATACAAAGCAGTACCGGTTAAACGATCTGCAGCTTTGTAGGCGCCACATTCTCTATGAGAGAGCATTTTTGTGCCTAAGCTGTACAATTTCTGAGATAGTGTTTTGTCTGATGATAGGTCATTCCAGAGGTCTTGAAGCTCTGTTTTTGCTGCTTTTGTTAAGTAGGCTGTAACATATCGTGCAACTGCAGTGGAATTGTCTGCAATATACTGCACATCTATGTTTGCATTCCATAAGAGGGCAATGATTGCATTCTAATCATTGATATATTTTGATTATTCTGTTCTTTTTATGTAATATGTGTTCTTAGGTGATTTATCTTTAACACTATGTCTAACTGAAGACATGAAGTTATTCACTTCAGCTGTTTCTGTAACTGGTCTGGGAAACCAAAGCAGCATTTGGTGTAGTATTTCCCTTTGCTTTTGTATTTGCGATGACAATATTTGCCACATTTGTGTCTTTGAAATTGCACAATTTGTGCATGAAGGTCACTATGTCTCGTTTGTGAAGGGATTTCACAAGTGACATATTTTTGGATGAACTGCAAAACAGTGGCATCACTGTCCTGACCAAATTTAGGAGCATCTTTAATCCATGAAAGCATGTGGATATGTGGTGCTCCTCTGGCTTCATATTCTTTTCTCCAAAAGAAGTGTTGCACTTCTCCGAGGGGAGGAACAGTTTTATTACAAATAAAGTGTAGCATAGCAATGAAACGATGGTGGAAATATCTTGAAACATTAACAGGATCTAGAGAGCAAAGTTCTCCAGGTGTTAGTATATATATGTTTGTTTTGTTTTTGTTTGATATGCGTAGGAAATCATGTAAATCTTCCCATGCACATTCTGCACAACATAATGTAACAAACCAAGTGGGTGGTCCCAGGTTTCTGATCATACAACGTACATCTCCGTGACGTCGGAACAGTATTCTTTCGTACCACGCATGTTTGCAAACAGATTTGTTATGCTTGATTGTAAAACCTCATCTTTTTCTTGCACTTTTTGTATTAATTGCATAGCTGGGTTAAGAAAGGAAAGCCTGATTATTGTCTATGTCCCTCCAGGCAATTCTACAATATAATAAAGAGATTAGGCCAACTAGACCAGAGATGACAGCTGACTATTATTATTATTATTATTATTATTATTATTATTATTATTATTGAGACGGAAGGAGCCTAAGCAGTCACTGTTCGACTTGCTGTGCATCAGTTATCCGTGGCTAAAACAAGGCAGCCCAACGGCCCAGTGCGGTTTATTTCGTTCCACGGCCAGAAACTTTGCTGAACTCCACCACTGGCTTTTCTTTCCAGTGAGTCACAATCGTGATGAATCACACGGTTGTACAAGCGTTTTCAAATATGCGGCTGCTCGCATGATTTAATCCGCCCTGTCATTTAATTGCGCCACAAGAGATAAATAAGAAAAAAGCTTTTTCTTCCTTAAAATAACAGGCATCCATCACGTGAAGCGCCACTTCTGGGAGCACTCACGACGGGATTTACTCCACCCCACCAGTTCGCCAGCCCCTGAAAGTTTCAGAGGAGATTTAAGGCTCTCTTGCCACATACACCATCCACCTTTGGTTTTTCACCAAGAGGCAACGCGGAATTGGTGATTGCCCTCCTGTCCTGAAGAAGGTTGAATATTAAGTCACGACAAGAGGGGACTGTTTTACCCTCGTTAAGAGACTCAACCGAAACATGTTGACAACGGTTTTCTAAACCCCCTGAATACCAACAGAGGGGCACATTGTAAAATAACTGAGTGCTTAATTTAACAACTGTCTGACCTATTATTGTGATCTAAACAGAACATCACTTTTTTCTAAATTCTTTGTAAACATGATGATTGTATGAATGAGTTGTGAATGATTGGTTTTTGAAGGGATGTATTGCAGTTGGTCTGTGGAGCCGACTAATGAATACAAACATTGTATATATTTTTTTATATGACACATGCATTTGTACAATAAACAGAAAACTATTATGATATGAATAATTGTCAGCTGTCATCTCTGGTCTAGTTGGCCTTATCTCTTTATTATATTAATTGCATAGCTGACATATTGTGAAAGTAGGTTCCCGATTTCGATATGTGTGCAACTCCGTAACATAGAGTTGCTAGTTCACCTTCAAAGAGTAGGTGGAATATGTATTCCACATTTTGTCTAAATCTGGGATCTTCAGAATACATTCGTAATGAGCGGTATTCTGATGCTGTTATCTGAGTGGGTCTATCATCGTACCCTCCTCCTTTGCCAGTAGGAAGTAGTAGAGGGAAAGCACATGCTTCTATACTTTTTTCCAAAATGCTCATTGTGTGACAACCTTTGGTTTGTCACATTTGGTACGTTTCTAGTGCGTCATCTATGCTGTCCTTAGAGTGCAATGGATGAATTGTATAATGGTCTAAAATATTGGATACTGCAGCAGGATCCAGAAGTTCAAATTGACCAGTTTCTGGTGACTCTTGAATTATTTCAGTTGTTTCCCTTAAGTTTTCTTCAATATTTATTTCTTTGTAGTATTCATTATTGTCTTTCATATATTGCAAGGCTTGTCTTACTTTATGTAAGTCCACGAGTTGTTGCCAAATTCTTTTGCCTTTTGTTGGTACACCATTTACTAAGACAATTAAAGATTGCTCTATTGGACGTTACACTCCAAGAGTGTGCACATATTCTGTCAGATCTAATGGTAAATAAACTACTTTCCACAAATGCCTTTCACCAATTCAGAGGAAGGTAATTTTGCTGTTTTTGGTTGAAGGCGTATTATTGCTTGAAATGGGTGCACTGTTTGAATTATGATGTTCTCATACAAATTGAGTTGTTGCAGGGGTTTTGGTAGTGTGAATAATTCCCAGTTATTTGTGATAGCTTGTGAAGGAGTTTGGTTGTTGTCAAGTTTTGTAGTGCAGTAACTGCAAACTATTAAGGGGTCACTTATTTCATATTTGTTCTCTGCTAAAAGGTAGAGAGCTAATTCAAACCATTTGGAATCTTCATTGTCTTCTATTTTGTATGTTACGTCTATAGTTTTTGTGTTACTTTTGTAAAAAGTTCTGCGGCAACGCACACACACATGGTTTGGTACTTCAGCGGATGTACTTTTAAATGTTAGTATTTCTTTTTTGTATGTGTGTAATAGGAGGTTGCCATGTGCAGAATTGTTGCTAGTCTGTTCTAAAGCTATTGCATTTTGTAAGTGGCTTTCACTAGCAAAATATTTTCTCTGGTTACGGTTGATTTCTTCTTGTACGTCTTTGGGTGTACCATGTAGAAGAGTGTTATTTAAATTGGCTAGTTCTAAAGCAGGACTTTTAGCATAGTACAGTTTACAGACTAGATTTCTTACAGTTGAATGATGTGTTGATATCATTTTGATATCATGGAAGGTGCTTTTGCAAATAGGTCCTGAAATGCAGGCTAATGAATGTCCCTGTAGTCCTGTGTATTTGCGCACTGGACAGGTATCCATATTTTGCAGCACTTTCATTTTGATTTTGTCTTTACCTTTCACATACTGATTGAGGAACTGGCGTAAAGATTTGAAAGATTTGTTAGGAATGTTACACATTGACGTGCATGGCCATTTGTATACTGGACGTTCTGGTTCAGTCGAATGGAGAGGTAATTCTGAGTTGTCTGGGGATATTTTTGTATCCAGTGTTTCTTGTTCCATGATGGTATTATTAATTTTTTCATAACCTCGTCCACTGCTATGGATGGCAATTGTGTTTGTTTGGTTTTGTTTGTATGCTTCTTCATTAAAATATGGTTCTGTGGTTGTGCTGTGACTCCATTCACCTCCACAGATATTTAAGAAATAATTTTTGTTGAGATTGCGTTTATTGATACTTTTTTTGTAGTTCAGTACTTAGTTTTGTTAGTGGTTTCATCCTGTTTAAAACTAAAATAAATCATTTCCTTTTGAGAAGGATTGCACTATCTACGAGAACTTTTATGATTAATTTTCTATGGTAGGTTTTAAGGGTTGTGCATGATTTCGCTCCTGTTCTTATAAGATTCTGAAGGAATCTGTGGCGGCACATTTTTGCTAAAATACTTTTTTTGGTATGGTTACTTGCCAATACATCAAGATTTATAGGAGCAGTGTTAGCAGTAGTGGTAGCTGAATTCTTGTTAATCACTTTCTCTTTCGTTTTACATTTTGATAGAAGAGACAAAGTTTCTGTACTAGAAGCTTCTTTTGTTTCGCTAAATGACTGCATTAGCTGTTTTGTTTGAACGTTTTGTACAAACTCTGGTAGAGATGGTTGCTTATTTTGGACACTTTTATTTTAATTTGCTCTATTTTTGCATTGCTTACTACGGACTTGCTTTTTGGTAGGCATTCTTTGGGGTCTGTTGAAAAAAAAGAAGGTATGGGTTGGTCTGTTTTGCAATGTATGTGTGCTGTGTGCATGTGTGTATGCGTTTGATGGGAAAGATGTATGTGGTGGTGTGTGATTGTGCATTGGGCAGTCACAATGAGTTGGGAAGGCTATTCCTCTGTTTGTATGTTACTATACTGCGGTTCAGATGAGAGTACAAAGTGAGCTAGTGGTGAGGAGAAGCATTAATAGTAAACGTAATGGTATAAAATTAAAATAGTTCTTTGTTTTGTAGTACTAACATTCTTAGGGTTGAGTATGTTATTTGTGTTCCAAAAAAACGGGGATTTGTGTGCCATTCTGCCTGCTAATCTCTGTTTAATAAATGGGGATTTGTGGGCAGAATGGTTCAGAAATCGATATTTTTTTTGGTGCGCAAATTACATGAATGAACCACACAGTGTCTTTGAGGAACAGTAAGCATATAAAGGTAGTATTGTACTTACTTTTTTTGTGGAATGAGCAGGTTTCTTCAGATATGTTGTTTGTAGTTTAGATGCTACTGATTTTCAGGAGAGTGGTCTTCACTGCAATTGTAAAAGGAAGAAGTTAGTAATTTTGTGTGTTTATAGCAATGATGTTAATGTACACGTTGATTGTTATGTTTTTGTGGTAGTATTCTTGTTTGATATCTGAACAGTGTATGGATGCATTCACTATGTGCAGCCTTTATATGTTATTTACAGTATGTTAGTTGAACATGCTTCGCAAATGAGTAGAATTTTAAGTTCATGAAATTCACTTGTGTTTTTACAGCTGTGTTGTAGATAGCAGAGAGGTTTGGAAGTGATAGGTCATTATAGTAGATGGAAAAAATGTGAATAATTTCATATTATAACTAGACATGCAAACAATCGGGAGCACCTGAGAGGGAGAATTCACCACAGCAATCGGGAACATTTATTTTTCTCATACGAATGCATTGGGATTAGCATTAATTTAGGTGGGCAACAGTAAAAAATTGTGACCTTTTTCAATGAAAAGTCGAGTCTTGCGCGCAAATCGGGATGGTTGGCATGTATGTATAGGTTATGCGGGAGACAGTAAAAAATAGTGTGATTTTTCAATGAAAAATCAGGAGTCTCACGCTTAAATCGGGAGCGTTGGCATGTATGTATTGGCTATGCAGATTTAGTGGCATTACTTTGTTTATATGGAATCATAAGAGTTGTACATGTACTCTGAATAAAATATGCATACCTGTACTTTGTAATCATGCATGTGGATATGCATGGAGCTGTAAGTAGAAATCTTCGAGACTTGTACATTAGTTTTTGTAGTAGGGGCTTTCCAATGATATGAGACTTGTATTCAGAGTGATCAACAGTACATTTGAAGTGTGGAACTCTGATGATGGAGTTAGATGTAGAGGTCTTGGATGTGATTGGTGGATGGTTGTGTGACTGCTTAGCTGTATCCAATGAGGGAATGGAACCAAGAGTGATGTGGAAAGGGTAGAAGGGCTGGCTAAGAGTTACATGCCACACGGACACCGCGGCTGTCCGTAGGTAGGGCGTGCCACATACAGGGTTGTCCAGAAAATCCAGCATGGAAAGGGGACTGTAGGGATCAGCCAATCCGATGTTGACGTTGTTGATTTGTGTAGAAAGAGAGTGTGTGTAGTGAAGATGGCAGAGGTGCAGAAAGTCAGCCTGTTGGTGCTCGGAGATATGTTTGTCCATGGTTTACAGCAGTATTCTCACTGCAGGCATGTGGCAAACAATTTCGATGTTAGAGGAGTGGAGGTGGTGTGGAGCGCTGTGACTGTCTGCAATGCAGAGGCAATTCTCCAAGTTTGTAGAGATATGCGTAGGATGAACAGTCCCCATGTGGTAGTTTTGCACTACGGTGCTTTCCATTTGGGCTACGTGAGTTCCCCTACTTTGTTGGCAGATTTGGACCAGTTGGTTCAAGCAGTAATCAACATCCTTCCAAATGCGAAAATAATTTTTTCTGGATTACTACCTAGAGTAATATGGAACAAAAGTTCTGTGTTTTGCCCTCAGCAAAACATTGCTAGGTGTGCAATCAATCGAGGCATGCCTGCTTTCATGCTAAGATCTGGTATGTTTTTCTGTAACAACGAGAATATTGTTTCGAGTAATGCTGCTTATTTTGAAGCAGATGGTGTTTCTTTATCTTTTTTGGGAAATGCCATGTTCTTTTGGAATGTTAGGGTTGCTTTGGAACAGGTTATGTGAAGATTTCAGTTGTAAAATAATAAGAAAAAAACACCAAAAAATACAAAATAACAGGTGTCTGTCAGGCATCTGCAAAACAAACCAAAAAAAGGCTCTTTTCAGAGCCCACCTTAAAGGGGAAATGGGGAACACTATTTAAATGTACATTCACCACGCTCAGATCTTCTACATGTCCGCGGACATGGCGGTAGTCTGCTGACAGCGAGTATTACATACAGCCATTCTGGGGTGGAGAGGTATGCAAATGAGAATGAGCGGAGCTAGGAATTGGTCAGTAAAGTTTAGTGGGTGTGTTGTGTAAGTAGATATTTAGTGAGGACGTTTTTTCCTGAGAGAAGAACCGATAGCTATGGCTGTGTGTTTTCGAAAGCAGATTATCTGGATTTTGGGAAACACATGGATATATTGGTTGGAGGTGCATGCAGAACGTTGTGATGTATCTGCAGATCTTGGATTCCCTCATGTGGAAGTGCACTGGCATGAAGTGCGTGTAATGAAGTGGCTACTTTACAGACAGCGTCATACTGACATAATTATAATTCATTGTGGAGGGAACAGTTTAGGACATGTGTCTGGAATTTCTTTGCAATTTGCAATGAAAGAAGGACTTGAGAATGTCATGGACATGTTTCTAAATTCCCAAGTAATTTCTCATTTGTGATGTCATCTTTGATGTCCTGGGTGTTAGTCTTAGCAGTGCACGGTGGTGACGCGAGTTATGGTTGCTTAGCTTACCATAACTGGCGGATTTCTGGGGTTTTTCAGTTTTAGTTGGAAACATAACGTCCCTTTAACAACTTTTTTTTACTGAATTTGATAGGTTTTTTGTAGCACAACTTAACCATAACATCTTTCTTTGATAAATCTTTCAGTTGTTTGTATAAATCCTTAGTATCATTTTGAAGTAAATCAATTCCCCATTGAAAATTCACGTTGAATATTGTTGGCGTTCGAAACCAAAAATTCTGTTAAGTGTTTTTACTAAATATAGTCTTTCAAATATCATTTTTCAGAAGTAGCCTCCTTGTCACTGAAACCAAATTTGCCCGTGTCCTATGCACATTACCCCACAAACTCTTAACTTGCATCTGTCCCATTGAAAACTCAAACCGTAGTCCCATTGAGAGCAATCCATTGCCTAGCATCTTGCCTTTTATGTACCTCTGTCCTTGTCCTTTAAACCGATTTCCGATTTTGCAAGCTAAGCCCCTTCCTTAGCTGCCAGTCATCTCAAATTCCGTGTAAAAAAACTAAATTCCATTGCTGTGGGTCTTTTTCTTTTGCATTTGCTTTCTTCCCCAAAAACTATTTTCCTACCTTGTTTCCACGTTGCCCTGGTGGGCTGATTAGTTGTCCATAAGGTTTCCTATCTCCTTAAAAGTAGCAATACAAATTTCCTTTCTAGCAGTCCCACCGTGGTTGTGAGCTGCTGTGTAAGTAATCAAGCAAATCTGCTTCTGCCGTTTTGCTCAAAAATCGTTTTTCCTTTTCTTTTCTGACTTCCCATCTTGGGGTGGTGGCCGGTATGCTAAATTCAATTTTTCTCTCATTTTCCCTTACTCCTCGCCACTTCCATGAAAAGGGAATTCAGTTAGCTGATGTTTGGAGGTGAGTGTTGCAGGGGGAGTGCATAACCTTAATGAAATCACATACTTTAAAATTATTGTCCCTGTTTTCCATTAAAAATTCATGCGAATTGTGTAAGATTTTGAACCCATTGTTTTGTATGAAGCATTGCATTGTGTGCCACAACACCAGTGGCTGCTGTAAAATTGTATTTTGATTATTTTTCCTTTTCCCATGAAATAATAAATTAATAAATATCTTATTGATACACA
The DNA here is from genome assembly GCF_040938575.1 of Ambystoma mexicanum. Classification (NCBI taxonomy): domain Eukaryota; kingdom Metazoa; phylum Chordata; class Amphibia; order Caudata; family Ambystomatidae; genus Ambystoma; species Ambystoma mexicanum. Next base: position 994,170,271 of record NC_090926.1, on the reverse strand, counting down.
CCAACCCGGTTCCTAGTCCATTGTGACACGGGGTGTTTGTAAAAGGTGGGTGCGAGACAGGTTGGGGCCTACTCAAATAAAGAACCCATGATTTATTAAAGATAAAAAGCGTTTTTATTGTGCGTCACGTTCGTTGTCAGGGGAAGGAGTCCCTGGCTGGAGTGTGTCGTGTTATAAAACCGTGACAAAGTGGGGGCTCATGCCGTGATTCAGATAAGTGTTTTCTCCCTGTGACAGTACAACACAGCAGACTAACCCATTGAAGGTAGTGTACTTTCAGTGGCTAGAAAACGCCAACCCAAAACCTATACCCTAGGTATCAGGCTTGTGTCTAAAAAAATAAAATACTGTAACTCTAAACTAGGCAAGAGCAGGGTGGAGATTTTGTCCTTGCATAGATAACTAAAGGAAGAACACTCTTAATAATGAGCACCGTGGAAATTAACATGGCTAGGCAGCACCTTCTGTCCAAGTTATTCATTAGAGGGCAATGGGCAGAACAAAAACACGAAACCTGGCTTGCTAGTATGATGCTGTGTTATAAATGGGTAAAACCCTACTAAACACAAAGTCTATCTCCACCAGTAGGGAAAATAATGTATTTGTAACAAGGAGAAATGACAGGGAAAATAACTAATTATTATGGACCTCAAAGAACCTACCTAAACTTCATGATGTTCCGGCAACACAGTCTAGAAAAAATTGGACTGTATGCTGATGAAATATAAAAATAAAGTTGATTTATTACAAAATGTACCACAAATGGTTAAAACATCAATGGACCCACAAACACCAAACACAGTGGAAGGATATTAACAAATAACCTAATACCTAGACCTATCGTCTAAACAAACTTCTTACGTAATTGCACAAAACACAACAAGACTCAAAAATAAAACAATAAACATTCTACATGTGTTTAAAAAAAGAAATTCCCAAGGGAATGTTTATTGTTTTATTTTTGAGTCTTGTTGTGAACCAACAACTGATATACAATAGAACCTGCTTAGAGGATATGATTGCTTTGCAAGATCAGCTTAAGCAATTAAAAGATGAGAATAATAAAGGAATCATTAAAGAAGTTCATTCCCAAAAAGAATTTGACCAGGAACGCCACAAGTTATGTGCTTTTAAACAACACAGAGATAACTTTAGTGAACTCAATTGCACACTGTATCAGGAGAAAGATGCCATATACCAAGAAGTGTGTAAGTTAAAAACAGACCTGGAGAGAAGTGAGTCAGGCCTTCAGGAACTGACTGACCTAAAAGTAGAGAATGAAAAGTTAACGGTGCACATAAGGCAAATAGAACATGATCTAGAGCAGACCATACTGAAATAAAATGCTCAGGATGAGGAGATGTATCTCTTGCAGCAGAAATGGTCTGAGTACTCCCAGACAATACAAGAGGTCCAGAAAGAAAATGAGGCCCTGGGTAATGAAAACAGGGGACTCCAGAGCCAGGTAGTAGCACAAGGGACGGTCATAGAGGCCAGTCAAGCCCTGATAGCAGAGCACAAGGCTTATGCCTTTGCATACTATCAAGAAATAGGGGCTGAGAAACAGAAATCTGAGAAGTTAGTAAAAGAATGTGTTAGGTTAAATAAGGACTTGAGGAACCCTGAACAGTTAGAGAGTGATAGGGCAACCCCTGATCACAGTTTGATGCCCTCTGTACCGAGGGCCTCAAACCAACTTACCACCCTTTATGCGCAAGGCACTGTTGACTTCATATCCACAGGTTCACAAGAACCAGAAAACGTGAGGCAGCCGGACTCGAGTAGGCCCAGCATGATTGAGCTGGCAGGCCAGCGTCCATCAGAGATTGAGGGACGTACGTCCCTGTTCAGGTTCCAAAATATTGTGGCCCATGTATCTGACCAGGAAGACTCCTGTGAAGAGAAAATCAGGGAGTTAGACTGGCAGAAACATCAGCTACAAAGGAACCACCTGGTCCACTTCGCAGATAAAAAGGAGTCTGAGTTGAGGCCCAAACAGAGTATGTTGAAATCCTCCACCCAATCAAGGAGGTGGGGTGGGGGGTTCTCCACCAACCCCAGAAAAAGGGAGGAGTCAGATGACTACTCCCCTGTGCGAAAGAGGGAGTCCAATGGAAGTGACCCAGAGAGCCCACAATAAAACAGGGGAGAAGAAACTAGGATCCATTATCCTGGGAGAGACTCTCAGTCTCCCAGAATCAGAGAGCGCCTAGAGGATAGGGATGGGACCTCAAATAGCAGCAGCTCTGAGTCTGTGGGCGAATTGACTCAGGTGCAGCAGAGAAAGAAGGCCGCCAAACAAAAAAGAACTTTGGTAAAAGACCCCATTAGACCGATAAAAGCCATTGGAAGTTTCATGACCCTGTACCACAAAAATGCCAAGTATTCAGTCTGGGAGCATCTGGAGCTGTATGACCAGATGATGACATCATTTGGCATTAAAAATGATCAGAATTCTATGGAGCTTGCCAAATGGACATTCTCCCCAGAATACTCCAGCTTCTTTGCTGGGCTGAAGGATCAAAACCATTCAAGGTGGTCTACCTACAAGGCGGCCATCTTGAAGCACTTCTCTGCGCACAGAAACCTACAAAACCCTGATCTGTTCCTTTCCAGGCGTATCCAGTGAAACAGAGGAAACCTCCACCTGCGGGTAAGCACACATGTTGATGCTCAAACCTAGGGTCCTACTAAGGTGTTTGCCATCAAACCCCAACTCACTATTTAAACACCTTATCCCCTTCTCCGACCTTTGTACTGCATGCAAAGTGCATCAGAAATGTGCCTACTTGCTACCTCATTAGTTCTTTTCATGGTCATGGTCATATTGCCATAACAGTCATGATACCTCACTTCAGCTAATTCCTTGCCGCGGCACCATGGCACAGGTGCGTCTTGTAAAGGCTAGCTTAACGCTGTGCTCGCACAAAATGTTTTAGCACACTATCGTCTATTCCTTACGTAATGGCACTCCTGTAAGCACTGCCTTAGACCTTCCTGTTTGTGAACTCAGCCTAAGAACCGTGGAAATTCATTACGATTTGTCCTGTATTTGTCTATATAACGTTATTTGCCATACTGTCAGATTATAAAATCGCCCATCATCACTGCTCTGCATTGGGGTTTTAACAATATATGTCTGATTGCTCAATTGCCTTTCACCAATTGCATGAACATAAGCACCTAGTGCATTGTGACTGCACTGCCCTTGCATTGAATTGTATTGCTTCTACATTATTGATCCCCCTTTGCTGGTCCTACTATGGTGCAAATGACATGTCTGCCATTGTTGATTACTACGCGCAAGAATGACAGATGACATGATTACTAGGAGGCAGTTATACTTAGGTTAAAATAGTTTGGATTAGATTATTTTAACTAAGAGATTGGGTTCTGCACAGTTCTGGCGGATACTCACTCCTAATTTTGAAATGAATGGGCCTCGTCACGGATCTGGTCAACTGGACTGGACTTCGGTTCTCTCTGCTCGGCGGGTCAATCAGGCACCGGTTCTGCTCACAGCGATCCGGATATCTGGTTCTGCTCACAGCGGTCTGGGTCAGCTCTCTGGATACAGCGGCCTGTGGTTCTCTGGATCTCTGGTCTGGTCTCTGGCAATTGTTCTTGGCAAAGAATTCAAACAGCTCGCCCGGCTGTGGAATAGTTTGCAAATGATTTTAACGATGCTGAGGCCTGCTGAGAAGAGTTCTCAGTTTGTGGGTTTAGGCCCTTGCTTTAAGTTCTGAAGTAAATTTCTGGTCTCTGGAGATTGATGGATGTGAAGTCTGGAGTCTCCCGGCAGAGCGTCCCGCAGAAAATGGAATTGAAATGTCCTACCTGTCCCAGCAAGTCTCTTTTTATGTGTTTTGGAAGTGGGTGTGTGCGTGGCATAACTGAGCCTGCCCCTCTCTACTTGTCATTGGCCCAATTCTCCCCTCTCCCATGATTGGGGGAATTGGGTTGTGAGTCAGAGTGATGAGGTCTGTTTATGGGTCAGAGGATCCTCCCCTGGTCAATTTGCCCACAAATCTATATTTGATTCAAATACATATTTCCAAGGTACACAGTTGTTTGACATCACATACACACATCATATATTACTAAAGATAGTCCCTGTCCCGACTCTGGCGTTTCTAGGAGCTTGCATTCAAAAATGGCAACTTATTTTCGATTTTAGTGGGTTTTGCAACATTGGTTTTTCATCAAAAATTATACAAAGGTACATTTCCCTTCCACATATATCCCAGTAACTTTCCATGTCTCCAGCTGAAATACATTGTCTACAATATTCATAATTAGCAGGGTTTTGCCCCAGAACATGGTACAAATTGGAGTTTGGACTCAAATCGTGAGGGCATTTTTGAAACTAAGACTCTCAAAGTTGTACATTCCTGTCATTGGGTTACAATAAGTTATCACTATTTCTATAAAATATATATTTGTTGCAATTCAACTCCCCAAAGTGTTTGGGTCCGCCTCCAGAAGTCTGGGTGGGTCAGTGATCACATGTCTCTCCTTGCTGGCAGAGGGCTGTTGACAGGAAACACTCAAAATTAACATACCCCATTCAACAGAAAGAGCCTTTTGTGTGGGCTCCAGCAGGCCGCCTGGAAGTCTCTCCTCAATCAATCAACAGGGTCATGTGATATTCTGCCTCCTGGTGTGGGAATCTCTGAGGTGTTAAGGTTTCCCAGCCTCTTGGCCTCTGGGAACAGCAGGTGGCTAAGATTTTCAATTAACCAACAAGCTTTGAAGTCCCTGCCCCTCTTGCAACTCCTAAATGCAGTTTCCCTGTCAGAGTTTAGACCGCTAGCGCCACCTTGGGGAATTTGTCGGTACTGCATCCATTTTTTAGTTGTCTTGAATTACTGCCTTTCAATAGAGTGGTCTTTTGCTTGATAGTATAGGGCCCTTGCTTAACATTGTTTTGATGGCATCCTTACAGTAGAGTGGTGATGTGGAACCCCCCACAAGAAGGTTGCATCTTTGGAGTGGTCTCGTGCCAACTGCACAGTTCTCCTATTCTGGCGTGAATGTGGGCAGCGATAGCTCATCCCCACATCCACCCAGTCTATTGATTTAGTTTGTTCTGGGATTGAAAAATGGGCGGCGACAGCTCATGCCCACATCTACCCAGTCTATTGATTCAACATGGGTCAAAACCCTTGACAAATCCCCCCGCCCGACTGCGCTTTGATTCAAGTCGAGGGGAAGTCGGGTGCAAAGGAGGTTTTGAGCCCTTGCGCTGGTATGTCCCTATTAACCTCTTCCAATTCTGTGGATGGCACAGTTCAGCATCTTTTCCTCCACCCAGTTGGATCGATCGGTTCTTTTCGCCGGTCCTGATGGGAATATTGGGTGGTACCCCGGGCCCCTCGGGTCTCTGCTCCCGGTCCCCGGATCGTCCTCCTCGGCCAGTCTCCAGGTTTTCTTTCTCCTAGGACGACAAAGGAAAGCGGCAATACCTATTCGCAGACATTTCTTCCCCACCATTGATATAGTGGGGTGGCATATACATTTTATAGTCAAAACATTTGCGTTCTTATTTTAACAAAAAACAAGATACAATTATAAGACATTTCTTTTTTCCAAATCATATTTTAGAGACTATATGTGGGATATTTTAGGGTTGGAATTGAATTACTCTGGAGCGGTCCCCTCTGGTATTGCAGAGGACTCCTCCAGTTGTTGCAGAGTGTGCCTGGGATGGCAACACTTTAGCTGATTTATATGTACCCACTTGTCTTCCCCCTCTGCCGAACTGCCTTTGGGGATGCGGATCTTGTAGGCTACAGGGGAGATCTTGTCTATAACTTCAGAGGGTCCCTTCCATGTAGGCAACATTTTTTGCTGTTTGGCCTGGTTCCTTTGGAAATTGTATAGATAGACCCAGTCCCCCACAGTATATTCCTTCCTGGTGGTCTTCAGGTCGTAGTGGGTTTTCATGCTATCAGCTGATCTTTCTAGATTCCGCTGAGCATAGGCAAAAGCATTGCGAAGGTGTTTCCTTAGATTCTCCACATACTCATGAGTTGTGGAGGCATTTATCAGTGTCTGCTCTTGGGTCCTGTAGAGCAGATGCTGGGGAAGCACCATCTTGCGTCCGGTCATCAACTCAAATGGTGACATTTTAGTTGCAGATGAAGGGGTAGATCTGATGGCCATTAGGACCAGAGGTAATCGGATATCCCAACTTGGCCCAGAATCCGCCACAAACTTTTTTAATATGCTCACAATGGTTCGGTTGTATCTCTCCACTGCTCCAGAAGAAGCTGGCCTGTAAGCAATATGTAGCTTCCTTTTGACCCCCAGTATCTCCCACATTTTTGTCATTACTTCACTGGTGAAGTGGCTACCCCTGTCTGACTCAATCCTTTGATGTAGACCAAAACGGGAAAAGATGTGGTTAATCATCAGGCAGCTGCTGTTTCTGCCTTGCAATTTGGGGCTGGGAGACATTCCACCCACTTGGTAAACAAGCATGTAACGGTCAACATGTACTTGTTTCCTCTAGACGAGCGGGTTACAGGTCCTACAAACTCGATTTGCAAATCTGACCATGGCAGTGTCATACCCCTCTTTTGGAGAGGCGCACGGTGTGTGAGAGATGATGGCTGAAATTGTGCACACACAAGACACCCCTTCAAGTATTGGTCGAGGTCCTGCCCCATGTGTGGCCAGTATGCAACCTCTCTTAAGATTTCCAGTGTTGTGTGAAACCCCCTTTGACCGGCGGTGGCCGCATCATGGGCGTGACTTAACATCAGGCTTCGGAATGAGGTAGGAACCACCCACTGATCGTGGCCAGCTTTGGATTTCCTTACCAGCAAACCGTCTTGGATTCGGAACATTCTTGGACATTTCATCAACACTCTTAGGTCCTCTTTCCCAATGTAATCGGTATCCGTCAGGGGAAAGTTCTCAGGGTCCTCAAGGTGTTGGTAAAACTTACCAATAATTGGATCCCCCTTCTGAGCTGTAATTAAATCAGCATCAGGGGTCGCCTTACTCCATTGGGCAATTGAAAGATCATTGTGAGCATTTGTCTGGGACCTAGTGATAGCAGTGACCTGGATTTCCCCCAACAGGGACTCTATTTCTATTAGATCCCCGCGGAAGGCCCCGGTTTTGGCCAGCTGATCAGCTAAGTCATTTCCAGTTTTGTCTGGTCCCTCTACTTTGGAATGACCCTTGATCTTTTTCCAGTAGGTGGTCATCCCATTCGATGTGACCAGATCATCAATATTTTGGATTAACTTCCCATGTTTCAGGGGTTTGTTATTAGCACATAACATGCCTCTGGTTTTCCAGTTGACCAGGTGCTCCACGAACCCGTTCCGTACATAATCTGAATCTGTGATTATGACCAGTTCGTGGAGTTGGTGCTGGACAGCAGTGAGGATGGCCTGATACACAGCCATCAATTCTGCCACCTGACTACTTCGGGGACCAATTTTGTATCCAGCTGAGGGTTCTGGAAACTCCTTCACCCATGCATTCCCTACGCCGGCCACCAGTTCTTTTTCCTCGTTGTTGTCAACATGGTAAGAGCATCCATCCACATAGACAGTGGTCATTCCCTCACACTTGTTTTCTTCAAAGACTTTGTGTGGGGAATTAAGGTATGCCTCCATGTTGTCCTTGATTTTTAGACTTTCGTCCTCGAGACAGTTTTCTCTGGCACAATCATGTAAGTCAGCCAGACCTTGCGCGAGGGGACTCTTCTTGTTTTGGCCATATCTGACCTCCACAGGAAAGCCTTGCATTGACAGAATCCAGGAAGTAATTCGGGAATTACTCACATTTCCGGCCCGGATTCTGTCACTCTGGAGATATTGCAGAGGCTGGTGTGGAGTCTCCACTATGATGTGTTCCCTCTGGATGAACGGGCGGTAATTCTTCAATGCCCACACCGTTGCCAGGAGTGCCTTTTCACAATCGTTGAATTTTTCCTCCACAGAGGATAAAGTTTTGCTCGCATAGGAGATTACTTTATTGACCTTGTCATGCTTTTGGTATAATACTGCAGTCAAGCACGTATTAGAGAACCCTGTCTACAGGAAGAACTCTTTGTTTCTGACAGGGTGAGCTAGGCAAGGCGCTTGTGAGAGGCTTCTCTTGAGTTGTCTTACTGCCTCGGATTGTTCTGGACCCCATTCCCACTTGACCCCCCCTTCAAGAGATGAATCAGGGGTTAGTGATCTCTGCGTAGCCTTCAATGAACTTTCTGCTGTAATTAGTCAGTCCAAGGAGGCTCCTAAAGTCCCGCATAGTTGTGGGGTCTTTCAGTTTCTGAAGTGCTTCCACTTTCTTTTCCTGGGGACAGAGACCCTGAGGAGTAATCCCATGCCCCAAGAAATTAACACGGGTTCTACACCACTGTGCTTTCTGAAAGGAAAGTTTTGCTCCGGCGGCCCTCAACTGTGTCAGAACATAACGGATCTCCGCTATGTGTTCCTCCAAAGATGAACTTTTGATGAGGACATCATCTACATAAGCCAGGTTACCCCTCGCACCCAGGTCGGGCATGGCTTTATGTAGGAAAATGTTGAATTCATTGCCGGAGTTGAGGTATCCGAAGGGAGTCCGGGTCCAGGTGTACTGCTGGCCCCCAAAGGTAAAAGCCAGTTTGTATTGGTCCTCCCTACTGACAGGCACAGTCCAGTATCCATTGGTCAGGTCTATTGCAGTGAATACTTGTGACCCTTGAATCTGGGCCAGCCCTTGGTCAATGTAGGGCAGAGGCCATCGGGAAGTATGGAACCGTTTGTTGAGCTCCCTAAGGTCGGCACAGAGTCTCCACTGGCCGTTTGGCTTCAATATTCCCAACACCGGATTATTGAAAGTGCTGTGGACTGGACGGATTATTCCCCGGGACTCAAGGTTCTTAATTATTTCAGTAAGGGACTCCATGGATGCGAGAGGCAAGCGATATTGCTTCACAAACACTGGAGTCATTCCAGGGCCCGTGGGAATTGTTGTGGTGTGGATGTCGGTGCGGCCACAGTCATATGAGTCTACCGCAAAGAGATCTTGAAAATCCAAGAAAACTTGTTTCAACTTTTGCTTCTGTTCCAGAGTCACACAGGCATCAGCTAGGTTGACTCTCTCTTCCACCATCTGCCTGAAGCCTGGAAAGACTTCTGGTTTTGCTATCTCAGCGGCCTCCTCCAGCTGGGTGGAGAAGTCCCTGGTCAGAGTGCTGATTTGGACTGGAGGCTTCAGGTGGGAAAGGCAGCCCTCATGGACCTGGAAAATCACCTCATCCACTCATAAGTCACAAGTCACATCTTCCTTACCATAAGGGCAAGAAGTGTACACCAGGAACTTCCCCCCATGCCGGGTGAAAATCCTGTCTGGTGTTGTATTGTCCTCACTGTCACTGTCAAAACAGTCCTTGGGGATCGGTCCTAACAGTTCATTTCCTAAATCAATGGAGAAATGTCGGTCATCAACCGCCATTCCAATAATGGTGCCTGTGGCTAGAGTAATACTCTTTAAGTCGCTGTTATCCACCTCTATTGGAATGATGTCATGTTCTATGTTGACTAATGGTGTTGGGTTTACCCCTAACCCTTGCTGTTGGAGAGAAGCATTTAGATGACTATAAGCATTAGGGTTTTTCAATTTTCGTCCTCTTTTAACTTTCACTTCCAGGGAGAATTGTCGGGTCCTTTCTGGGATGGTGACTTCCTCTTTAATCTGAATTTCAACTGCATAAGGTAGCAATTGAGCTGACCTAAATGCTTTTTCTGGATCATAAAAAGCCCATGGGATTATCCGCTAATCGGGACCAAGCTTTGAAGTTTATTAGGTCCAAACTAATGGCGAAGCGATTGAGAATGTCACTGCCTAAGTAAAAGGCGGCAGTGACAGCTCGCACGACCCAACAATTATGGACTATGCTCTTGTTGCCAATGGAGATTTTGAGCATACACCTGCTTGGCAGGAGATGTTTGGAATTAGGTGCTTCCAGGTCCATTTCCCATTTGTCTATCAGTTTAAATGTGGGAATGGCTGGATCTTTTGGGAGTTGGCTGAACATGGCTTCGCTGATGAAGCTCTTACCGTTGTTCACACACACTCGAGCGAGAACAGAGTCCTTCCCATCATTTAACTGAACAGGGATGAACAACTGCTCTCCAATTTGCTGAATATCAGCCAGGCTCTGAGCTGACTTCACATCTTTCTGGACTATAGGAGTGGGAGTTTCTGATTGTGGATTAGTAAAGAATTTCAGGGTGTTTCCTTCCGGTGTGGAATACCACCTTAAACTGGAAGGAAGGTTGATTTTCAGAAATAGAGAGGACCCCCATCACCAGTCTGTTGTCCTACTGCTATTACTGTCACGTCTGGAATTTGGTTGTTCTGGAAGTGAAATTCTACTTGGTCAGATTTTTGTTCAACCATGTGGCAGGTGCCGTTTAAACTAGCATGGTTGACACTCTGTTTTAATTTTATTGGTCGGCTAGTCTGGGTCCAGAGGACCTTGTTTACGCAATCTATTATGGGTGACAACCTTCTCAGGAGGTCATTCCCTAGTAAACAAGGGGTGCCCTCTGGAGTCACTACTATGACCGAGTGTTTCACCTTGTGTCGCCCAATTTTGATGTCCAAATCTGCAGTCCCCTCGACAGGAATTTCCTTCCCGTCAAAGTTCTGCAGTTGTCCAGGAAGAGAGGTGTGAGGAATGCGGTAATTCTCCCCCCTTCCTGCATTTAGTTCATCAAAGGCCCTTCTGGACAGAAGGCTAGCTTGAGATCCAGTGTCCACCAGCACTGAAATTGTACCCTGACCCTGTACTTGTACCGGGGCATAATATCTTCCCTCCTTCTCCTCAAGGGTGCACAGATAATGCACATTTTTGGACAACTGGTGGGCTTACCTTCTGGTTTTGGACATTGCTAGCGAAGAGATTTGGGCAGAATTCTGTGAAGAGCCTGGGGAATCTGAAAGAAAAAGTTGGCAACTGGAGATCAGAGCCATTCTGGGTTCCCCTGGTTCCGGTTCTGGGCCGCCCCCCCCCTTTTTGGAGGCAGTCACCAGGATGGGTTTGAACCAGGGGATTTCGGTATTGTGGGTTCTGGGATGAGATGATGGGTGGCGGTAGCTCAGTCTCCATATCTCCCCAGTCTGAATTGGCATCCCTTGGGACCCATTCTTCCTTGGGAGGAGTTCCCCCATCTCTGAAGGAGAAGATCCTTTTCCCAGGATCGTCTGAGGATCCCTCTCCTTCAAATTGGAAGACCTGTACCTCCTCCACAAAGTGGGTCTGTTTGGGTCCTTTGTTTCTCCTACCCTCCCTCTGCTCCTTGGGAGGCAGGCTTTCAGGGGCAGGAGATTTTGTTTCCGGTTCCTGGTTTTCCAGGGGCTGTTTACAAGTTGGGAAGGAAGCTTCCTACAAGGCTTTACACCCCCCTTCCCATTGTGCCTCCTCCCTGGGAACCGGTGGGTTATCGGGGTGCTGCCCCCGTCATTGTTCTGGAGCACCAGGTCCAGAGTTTGGGGCATTCTGCGGTGGTATGCTCATCTGAGGGTTCCGTTGAGCCCTCAGTATGTGACCCAGATCCCGTGCCATATTTTGGACTTGGCACTCAAGTTGTGAAACCTGCTCAGGCTGATACGGGGCTCTATTTTCTCCCCTGGGCTGATCCCAGGAAGGGTAGCTATCCCTTCTCTGGTAAGACACCGGATCGGGAAGATTTGGGTACCCCTCTACCCTTGGCCTCCCCTCTCCCGGATTAGGTTGTCTGGGCTCAGGGAATTGGGGAAAGAAGGATGGATGATTTTGGGGCTGGAAATTGGGTGGATACCTGGGGAAAAAGTTCTGCCCAGGATTTGGTGAATTTCAGCCCTCCTGGGGGAAGTTAGGAGGGAAGTTCCCCGGGTCAGGTGCTTGGCTGGATCCCCCCCCTTGGGCTGGAGGAGTCCACACATAACCCAGGATTGGTCGGTTTCCCTTGTAGCGGGGACTTACATAGTCAGGGGAGCGGGGGACCCCATTTGTGGGACTACCTCCTCGACTCCCTGTCTGTGACTGGCCCGAGGGCCTTCTGGGCTGTGAATTATTTGGTGCAGGCAGGTTTTTAGGCCCCCGCATCTCCAAATCTAAAACGGGGGCAACCTTTACCTCTGCCACCTTGGCAGCAGCAGGGGTGCTGTTGGTTTTGGGGTTTTTCGGCGCATTCTTTTTATTTTCGATGGGCTTCTGCACCTCATAGATCCGGGTAGCCTGTTCAATGACCCAGTCTAAAGATCTTTTCTCATGAAAATCTCTCACGAGCTGGGTCATTATGTATTTGGGTAAGGCATGGAAAAACGTATTGATAAATTCTCTGCTATCCGTGCGCACCCTTCTGGTGGTCTGCGCAAAAGCCCGCTTTAATTCTTGCACAAACTCTTGTGGGGCCTGATCCTCCCCACATTGCAAATTGTAGGCTGCCTTGCTCTTGAGGATTTCTGTGCACAGAAAAATGTTTCAAGATGGCCGCCCTGTATGTGGACCACCTTGAATGGTTTTGATCCTCCAGCCCCGCAAAGAAACTGGAGTATTCTGGTGAGAAGGTCCACTTTACATATTGAATACAGCTTTGGCTGTCCTTCAAATGGAAAGTCTCCATCATTTGCTCATAGATCTCCAAGTGTTCCCAAACAGAATACTTGGCGTTCTTATGATAAGGCGTGATGACACTCCTTATTGCCTTTATTTGTTTCAATGGCTCCTCAAGCAAGGCCCTTTTTGCCTTATTGGCCTTTTTGGTTCGGGTAACCCTGGTCCATTCATCCTCTGACTCAGAAGCGCTGCTCCCAGAGGTGCCCGTCTGATCTTCCAGGTTTTCACGGATTCTGCGAGCCTGGGAATGGCTGGCAGAATGTGGGGACCTGGTCTCCTGTGTCCTGTGACGCTCAGAGGAGTCTTCAGATCCCTCCTTGCTACCAGGATTTGCTGGGTATCCCTCCCACTGACCTAACTGGGCAGAGGTTTTCAGGATGCCCTTAGTGGGCCTACTCTCCTGGGGTTCCCCACTAAATTGCACTGTGCTTGGGTGCCCATACCCGGATGCCCGCCCCTCCATTCCTGGGTGGTACTGGCCTATGAGCCCCATACTTTTAGCTGGATAGTAATCTGCCATCCCTGTGGCCCCGTGCTCATGTGCGCCAGGGAACATGGCGTTGGCAGAGTCCAGGGACTGGTAGAGGTGAAGGCCTCTGGCACTAGGGCTCCTGAGGTTATGCTCAGGAGTTTCTCTTTCCCAGCGAGCCTCATCTCTATCCGCCCCTGTTCCCTGTTCAAATGCAAGAGCATGCGCTTTCAGTTCCTCAGTTAAGGCCTTACTAGACTCTATCAGTCTCTCCTGCATTGCTACCTGTTGCTGGAGCCTATCATTGTGCTGACAGAGAGCCTCATTTTCTCTCTGTACCTCCTGATTGGTCCTGGAGTACTGGGCCAGTCTCTGCTGCAGGAGGGTTACCTCCTCAGTCCCATCCCTATTGGCCTGCTCCTTTCTTGCCAGAGCCTCCTCCACCCTCCTGGTGTGATCTAGCAATCCCTGATGCTCTTTTTGGAGGTCACCCAGCCCCTCGAGGGCCAAGTGATTTTCTTCAATTTTTCTTTTTAAATGGCAGACTTCCTGGCCTAAGGTATCCCTTTCCTGACCAAGAGCCTGCATTTGTGACGCCAGGTCGTCCCTCTGCCTTTGAAAGGCACCAGCTTTCTGGCGTTCTTCATCAAACTCTGCCTGGGTATCCAGGTCTTTCAAAATCAATTTATTGCTTTCCTCTTTCTCTGTCTAGTTGGATTTGCAGGGTGCCTACCTGCTCTGTGCAAGCCCTGTTGAAATTGATCTGTTGCTCCAGTTTTTTCTGGCTCTGCAGTAAGGAGTCCAAACTGTCTTGGTGCTCCTTCTGCAAAGCCAGAATTCTGGTATCCTGGTCTGTCTTGTCCTGTTGCAGTATATCCATGTCCTCTTTTATTTTAATGATATACTGCCTACTATCGTTTTCTGACTCCTGGCTCCTCTGCAGACTCTGCTCAGAAGAGACCAGGTCAGATTGAGCCTTTTCTAACGCCATCTGTTGCCTACTTGCCAGATGCCTTCAGCACATTTGTCCTGCATGGCTCCCATATATAGATACAAATATGACGCTATCCTAACCATCTTGTGGTGTTCATCTTTAGCTTTAGGAGCCATATATAATTCACTCAGGGCCACATGTAATGGACCCTGATCTCTCCATTTATCTGACCCTGTTTCAGTGACCTGTTGCGCGATTGCCTGCAACCAGACCGTTTGGTCCTGATGAGTCCACTCACCTCTCACAAATAGCTTAAGTAAGAAGTGCTCTCTGGCTATTTTCATATCTACCAAGGTCGTCATTCTGGAATTTGAGTTCCTTCTTGACTTACAGAAGTTTGTATTTTATTTTGCAAAACAGACCGTTTCCTTAGAGCGTTCCTTTGAGGGATGCTTTCACAGTGTAAAACAGCGTGGTGATCTAACCGGATATGTGTATCTGGTCAGTTGGCACACTGTATTAATCTGCACAAGTGGTAAATCTAACCCAGAATATCCCGGCTCCGAGCCCCCACTTCTATAAGCGATATTCAATCAACACTACAGCTAAGTCAATGCCTAGTCTGGGATGCTGAGGAAAACCCTTATTGATGTATTTTTATGTCCAGTTCAGTACTCTGGATGACAACCCTTGTATAACACCCCCCTCTTAGAATCCCTCTGACCCCACTGAGCCAAGAAGTAGGTTTGTTTTGCAAATTAAAAGGTTTATTTGAAAAATTAAACAATATATATGTGTCACACTTTTATAACAAATTAATATCTGATAGTACACTTAGCCATATTATGTGGATCCACAATGGGTAATGTTACAGTGGTACACTTGATTACTTAGGAGTGGTATAGAGGATGAGGTAGCTGAAATGCTTTATGGTTTCAAGGAAATGCAAGGTGGAATAAATGCAGTACAGAAAATAAACTGATATGGTTTCACAAGAGATAATATGTTCACTTTTCCCCAGGTGGCAATTCACCCCCCGCCCCTACATGCAATGCAAGGAGATGGAAGTAACACACACAGTCTTCAGGAATACAATCAAATACAATACGCAAGCAAGCTTAGAGGAAACAGGTAGAAGTTTGAAGCACAGGCCCAAAATGCTTTTAAATGTGATGGCAATGGATGGGAAAATGTGCTAACTGATTTTAATTCCCTCTAGAGATTCAGGGTGAGTGAGAGATGCTTGTTGGTATTAGTTCAGGCTCACTTTAGCAATGCTCTACGAGTTATTACCAGGTTGCAAACGGATTTTTAACAAAGGAAAGAATGGAGCTGCTATTTTGACAAGTGGAGAAATTGAGCCAAAATCGCAAATCGCGTAAATTTTGCGAGTGCGTGAATCGCGATTGCGGAAAAAGTATAAGGAGTAGGAAGTCGGTTCTAGGTTCGTTGGAAAGCCTAGAATCACAGCTTTAAAGTTAAATTTCGTTCCTAGCCCAAACGGTTCAAGAGATACGGACGATTTAATAAAGGTAGATTTTCGGATTTAAAGTAAAACTCAAAATGACAGGTGACAGTTGGCAGCGTTAGGATGACAGATGACAGCTCGCAACTTTAGAATGACAGATGACAGGATTACTAGGAGTCAGTTCTACTTAGGTTAAAATAGTTTGGATTAGATTATTTCAACTAAGAGATTGGGTTCTGCACAGTTCTGGTGGATACTCACTCCTAATTTTGAAATGAATGGGCCTCGTCACGGTTCTGGTCAACTGGACTGGACTTCGGTTCTCTCTGCTCGGCGGGTCAATCAGGCACCGGTTCTGCTCACAGCGATCCGGATCTCTGGTTCTGCTCACAGTGGTCTGGGTCAGTTCTCTGGATACAGCGGCCTGTGGTTCTCTGGATCTCTGGTCTGGTCTCTGGCAATTGTTCTTGGCAAAGAATTCAAACAGCTCGCCCGGCTGTGAAATAGTTTGCAAATGATTTTAAGGATGCTGAGGCCTGCTGAGAAGAGTTCTCAGTTTGTGGGTTTAGGCCCTTGCTTTAAGTTCTGAAGTAAATTTCTGGTCTCTGAAGATTGATGGATGTGAAGTCTGGAGTCTCCCGGCAGAGCGTCCCGCAGAAAATGGAATTGAAATGTCCTACCTGTCCCAGCAGTCTCTTTTTATGTGTTTTGGAAGTGGGTGTGTGCGTGGCATAACTGAGCCTGCCCCTCTCTACTTGTCATTGGCCCAATTCTCCCCTCTCCCATGATTGGGGGAATTGGGTTGTGAGTCAGAGTGATGAGGTCTGTTTATGGGTCAGACGATCCTCCCCTGGTCAATTTGCCCACAAATCTATATTTGATTCAAATACATATTTCCAAGTTACACAGTTGTTTGACATCACGTACACACATCATATATTACTAAAGATAGTCCCTGTCCCGACTCTGGCGTTTCTAGGAGCTTGCATTCAAAAATGGCAACTTATTTTCGATTTTAGTGGGTTTTGCAACTTTGGTTTTTCATCAAAAATTATACAAAGGTACATTTCCCTTCCACATATATCCCAGCAACTTTGCATGTCTCTAGCTGAAATACATTGTCTACAATATTCATAATTAGCTGGGGTTTGCCCCAGAACATGGTACAAATTGGAGTTTGGACTCAAATCGTGAGGGCATTTTTCAAACTAAGACTCTCAAAGTTGTACATTCCTGTCATTGGGTTACAATAAGTTATCACTATTTCTATAAAATATATATTTGTTGCAATTAAACTCCCCAAAGTGTTTGGGTACGCCTCCAGAAGTCTGGGTGGGTCAGTGATCACATGTCTCTCCTTGCTGGCAGAGGGCTGTTGACAGGAAACACTCAAAATTAACATACCCCATTCAACAGAAAGAGCCTTTTGTGTGGGCTCCAGCAGGCTGCCTGGAAGTCTCTCCTCAATCAATCAACAGGGTCATGTGATATCCTGCCTCCTGGTGTGGGAATCTCTGAGGTGTTAAGGTTTCCCAGCCTCTTGGCCTCTGGGAACAGCAGGTGGCTAAGATTTTCAATTAACCAACAAGCTTTGAAGTCCCTGCCCCTCTTGCAACTCCTAAATACAGTTTCCCTGTCAGAGTTTAGACCGCTAGCGCCACCTTGGGGAATTTTTCGGTACTGCATCCATTTTTGAGTTGTCTTGAATTACTGCATTTCAATAGAGTGGTCTTTTGCTTGATAGTATAGGGCCCTTGCTTAACATTGTTTTGATGGCATCCTTACAGTAGAGTGGTGATGTGGAACCCCCCACAAGAAGGTTGTATCTTTGGAGTGGTCTCGTGCCAACTGCGCAGTTCTCCTATTCTGGCGTGAATGTGGGCAGCGATAGCTCATCCCCACATCCACCCAGTCTATTGATTTAGTTTGTTCTGGGATAGAATAATGGGCGGCAACAGCTCATCCCCACATCTACCCAGTCTATTGATTCAACATGGGTCAAAACCCTTGACAACACATACTGTATTGTGACAGTACTGCCTCTGCATTGAATTGTATTGTTTTTACATTATTGATCGTACTATGCAGTAAACTACATATCTGCTAGTGAGAAGTGTTATGCATGTGTAACCGAGGGGCACCACTGCCAACAGAAGGAACTCTAATAGCAAACTACTGATCCACCTGGTCCGATACCAATATTCTGACTAACTAACTCACACACTTCCTTAAAACTAGTCCTGCACCAACTTATTGAACACACTACACGCTCAATACTTAGCATGATAGTACCTGTTTTATGCATCATGGCAGCGTCTTGCACTTCAGCATTTTGCAATGCTAACAACCGCCAATGAGGCCACCTCAGTAAACAACATAGTCACCTTATTTATGGCCACTCGACTACCACACTCCAACAAGGTTTAGCCTGCCACCTTCCTACCATCCAAGCAATCACCAATCCTAACAACTGCACTTCACCCACCTATATTAACACCCAATTACCTACTCCAGAGCAATGGATAAAATTATACGCATCTAGACCCACACCGCAGACAGACTCTCACCCACTATAAGGTCTCACAAAACAATAGAGCAGAAATCATTCAACACAACTAACAAGCCATCAGCACTCCCACACAATGACTCCCAGACAAATAAACACCCCGCACAGAGTAAAACCTCCCACATCAATGGGGGACTCATCAATGCCAGATTGTTAACCGCCCATGCCTTAGAAATAAACGATCTCATAACCATTAACGACCTAGACTTCTTAACCATTAAGAAGGCGTGGCTCCAAAGTTCCTCTGGACCACTGTTATCACCATACAAGACGGAACATCCTCAATAGTGGGAGGTATTGCCTTAATTACTCAAATATCACTAGGTCTCAGATTAGCCACTTCGGGAGAACTCTTAACATCTGGAAGAGGTTATAACTAAGGAAGGGTAGAGGCAGTAATACCTTCCCTGCAATAAAGCTCCAGGACCTGATGGATTCCCAGCGAGTTTCTATCAGAAATATACCCAAAAACGAAACTCTAGAATGGCAAAACTCTTCAATTCTATAGAGTGGGGGGGAATAGTGACACGGTCAATGACGGAGGCAAAAGTAGTGGTATTTCCTAAACCCAAGAAAGATTTGATGGCATGCAGCTCATACCACCCTAAAGCCCTCCAGAACCCGGATGCTAAGATCTATATGGGGGTAGTAGCAGCTAGATTCGCGCCGCTCCTCGTGGATTTGATAGGTATGGGCCAATCAGGTTTAATAAAGGGATGTCACACCTGGGACAACACCAGACGAGTGGCACACTTGATAGAGAAGGTGGGGGTAAGGCGTGATCGGGCACACCTACTAGCACTTGATGTCACAAAGGCCTTTGACCGGGTAGAGTGGCCACTCTTGTTAGAGGCTTTGCACAAGATGGGTCTGGGAACTAAGTTCATATCGATGGTGGAGGCGAATTACACAGACCCCTCAATAAGGCTCTCAAATAACTCCCGCTTGTCAAATAAGATCCCCATCACAAGCAGGCAAGAGGCAAGGATGCCCGCTGTCACCCCTACTGTATGCTATGTACATAAAACCACTTTTGGCTACAATTAGAAGTAACCAAGCAATTCACGGTATAAGGTTCGGGGGGGTGGAACATAAAGTAGTGGCCTTCGCTGATGACAGTGTAGAGGAGGAACTAAGTACCCCTACCTCAACCACCTCACCCATATTGCCTATATGTTGGGAGCCCAAATGCGAAAACCGTGCAATACCAGTGGGAATCCCGATACCTAAGAGAATCCTGGAGGCAAGGTTCCCATTGAGAAAACCGTACCTGCACAAGAAACTATGATGGCCATTTGAATAAAATTCCGGAAGAAGCAGAGCAAATGAATGGCGAATATGAATGGTGACATCACACAGAGCTGAGATGACTTGCACAGAAAAGATGCAGAGACTAGAGAATGCAGATATTCTATAAGGCATCAAGAAACTATCGAAGATAAGTGACATCATGGGATCAAGGTGTAGAAGCTTATGCTACAGAAACAATGAAGATTTCCAGTTATTTTACTCGTGTACAGATGCAAAAGAAACGCAAGCAGATGAAGCAATCCTGAGGCTAGCTTTATAGTGAATAAATTACGGCAAGCGCCAACGCATATATATTGTATGAATAAGTGAAAGATGGTTGTTTCCACTGCGTATTATAGCAGTGCTGGACTTTGGAAAGAAGGCCTCACTTCTAGTGTGTCACAGCTTGCAAAAATTGAAATAACAAAGTGAATCTCGAAAAGGCGAGGTGAGATGGGCCAAAGAAGCCATGGTCTAATCAGGCTGAAGCTAACTAACATTGGATACAAATCGTGGGAAAGAACAAAGCTCCTGTTCAAAAGACATGGATAAACCAGTTAGACGTCAGAGGTTGATTAAAGAATAGTGTTTTAATATACTGAAAGCTCAATGTCGTGGTCTTCAGTCACGTGGAAGGATGATGCTCACACCTACGCATGAGGGCAGAGCGTGCCTTCACCCCCCTGATTCTCCACAGTAAAGAGAAAACTCAAGGCCGAGCTTCAAAGCCTAATAGACTACACTGACCACTGAGGTGATGACAGATTAATATGCTAATTGGTGGGAAACTGGGATTAAGTCGAGCTCACCAGCACCTGGAAGGCCATCCTGCGTGCTGCTAACGTAGGTGGAAAAGTACTGAAGAAGGTTGGAGTGCCAAAAATTGTAGGGGACCGCGTAACTAAGGGTCCTATAGTTTGTGTAGCCAATGGGACATCATATATTTAGTGACATTCATAAGTGGTCATTTTAGAGGGAGGGCTTAGTTGCCTCACCTGATTATAAGTAACCAATTACATATTCAAACCATGATGGCCCCCAAACAGCGAGGTGGACTGGGACTTCCGAAATTCTTAAAATATTATGAGGCAGCCCAATTCAGGGTAATAAGGGAATGGCTCACGAAAGACAGAACTAGGCAATGGGCAAAAATGGATCGCACCGTGGCAACCACACCGCTTGCAGGGCTCGTATGGCTAGAGAGGCAGGACCGACCACCCCTGTGTCAGGCACAGTCAGATATTATCGACAACGTGCAATATTTGGGATCGACTATTATCGAAAGGGCATCTTTCATTGCTGCCTTCTCCTTTCGCCTTGCTCTTTAATAATCCACAATTCTCCCCCAGGAAGAAACAGACGACATTCTGCAGATGGAGGGCAAAGGGATGTATGAAAAAAGGAGACATGGTGAGGAGGGGGGAGTTATGACATTTGAGGAGTGTAAGGCCAACCTGGATCTGACAGAAAGGGGCAGGCTGGAATATTACCAACTATGACACTGGCTGATGCAGCCCGATATCAAAATGGCGATCGCGAGAATTCTCACACCATTCAAGAAATTTATAACGACACACTCAGGGGATAAACAATTAATCTCACACTTGTACTCAATCCTGATAGGGGAGGGACAAGATCCTATTTGGCCACACATGAAAAGATGGCAAAAGACAATGGAGGATGCAATACCTGGATCACATTGGGAGCACTTTTGGGCCAACATTACCAAGCTTACGAGATCTATACAGAAAAGAGAAATTTGGTACAAGGTCATGTTCCCCAGCATAACCCAAGAATGTTTGAGAGGGTGTTCAGGGAAGGGGGACTGGAGACATATTTGGTGGGAATGTCGGGTGCTAGAGCCCTTTTGGGGAAGGGTGAGCAACCAGGTTCAACAAATGGTCAAGGGCCCTCAACAGTACACCCCTAAAGAATGGTTGTGTGGGTTAATGGACGCTGATTTGCAAATCCCCATGAAACCCCTACTAAAAGCATTCATGATACTAGTGATAGCAGCCTGGCTTGTAATTGCTAGGAAATGGAAACAGAGGGCCCCCACAACGAACACTGAGTGGCTCCATAAAGTATGGAACATTGTTGCCATGGAAGGGGTAACATACGGAATCCATGAACAAAGGGACAAATTCAGGAACCATTGGGGCAAGGTACTGGACTTCCTTAGAGGGGATTATGTGCAACAGTGGTGCCACCAGAACCTAAATATTTTGAACATTACCTAGAGAGAGAGTAATTCATATGTAACACTCTAGGTACAAATTATTCTGAACCCGTGATTGTGAAAGGTGGGACGGACAGGGGTGGGATGGGGTTAGGAGAGGGTAATGTTTGTATAATTGCCGTGAAAATCAGTCAAACAATTTTAAAAAATAAATAAAAAGGAAGAAACATGCAGGCAGGGCAGATGAAGTGGAAATGAACTGGGTGTAGGGTTTATTTTGTAATATCTATTGTTCACTTTGGAAGCAACTAATATTGTGCAACCAAGTAGGGGCTCAGTGGGATTTGTTTACCCTGAATATTGTACCAATAAAGCTTTAGCTTTCAGTGTGCATACATTTACATCACATTTCATTTAACTGTCATGAAATAGGCCAATAATTCTTCAAACCTTTCTTGCATCATCCTGCTATGATTTTGCTCTCTGGTATCCAATAACTATTTAAGGTATACTTTTGCTCCCTAGCAGATTTGATGAACGCTTTAAGGGGCAGAGTAACTAAACTCCCCGCACCAGCACTCATTTCCCACAATCACACTACATGCAACATAGCTCAGCCTTTGACGGAGACGTCAGCAGTTTTCACAAGGACAATTGCTTTTTTTCTCAGGACAGTGGTTTTGCTAAGAACAAATACATCCAAAATAACAATATTGATTAGGGTGAATGGTAAATGGCAGAGATCAGGGGTGAATGATGGTAGCCTGACAGCTCTTAAAACATTGCTGGAATTCCTTACAACAGCTGTTAAACACCAACAGCCTGCATTCCCTTCATATCTCAGCTCACATGTCTTCCCGAATGCTGCCATAAAATGTAGGAGGATGCAAATGCAGGAGGGGGCTTTTGCTGCAAACCTCTTTCCCTGGAATTGCAGACTTTGACCTTTCCAATTCCCACCAAGGAAAATCATGATGGATAACTTCAGCCATCAGGTAGTTATCAGAGAAGTTGGGATGTAATATTTTGCAAAAGATGCTTTGGTTTATGATCTGACCCAGGTTTCGCTTCTAAGGTAGATTTCTCTATAGCCAAACTCAGTGTTCTGTCAATGCCCAGTTGCCACTGCACAAATCTGGCAGCCCAACAGTATTAGTGTTCTGCTCAGGATCTATGGCTACCAACCTGCATTTCCCATTTCCCTAATTAGTGGCATATGCTGTGGAAAATCATTCTCCATGGGAGGATATCTGTGTTTCCCATATAGGTCACTTGTTGCATTTTAATTTATTTTAGTGAATGGCATGTCACTTCGTGCATTTTTATGTATTGCATGGTTTTTCATTTGTACAAATGTATTTTCATATCACACTGTATATGACTGCACTTGCATTTCAATGTATTACATGAATTTTTATCCCCCACTGTATTTCACATTGTGTAAACCTGTTCACACCTCAGGCCACAACTAACAACTGCCAGTTTTATAGCCAGTGTAAAATCTTCAGCCTGGGAGCTGGCACTGCCCCTTTCTGTACTAACCTTCCTTGAGTCTTGGGAGCAGATTCCTCCGCCCCCTCCCAAGGGAGCCTGACTATCTTTGCTCACCTGCTCCCTCTTCTTTGCTGTCACCAGCGCCTCTGCACTCTGGAATAGTTGTGCAGGAACCATTGTGTCCATCCTGTGATGTTTGCCCACCTATCATGCTCCTGCCCCTTCTTCCTTTGTCCCTACATCCCCCTTCTTGGGACAGCTGTGAAGGAGGGGGTTGTGCAACCTACACCCCCTACCCTGTGATTACCACCCCTTCCTCCTTGGACTCATGAGAACAGCTCTGGTCACCAGAGGGGTTGGTGAGGTGAGCCCTTCCATCGCCTTCATTTGCTGTTGTCCCTGGATGTTTGCACACCTGTCATCTCCCTCCCCCTTCCTCTCCACCTCTCTTTCCCCCTCTCCCTGTCTCATCCCCTTTCTTCCTCTCTCTTCCTCTGGGTGTGCCTAACCAGTATTCCTGCCATCAATGCCCCGCCTCGAGCCTGCAGCCCAGTGCAGGCAATCATCCATGTCCAGTATGCCTAACATACTCTGCTGCGAATGAGCCTACTTCCCTGTCTATAATGAATCTGTTTCCTGATTTCTGAAAAGACGTTGGTGCTTTCTTTTGTGTTCCCATGTTCTTGTGTAGCTTGCCTGTTATTGCCAGAGTGGCGACCCAGTGCACATACACAACGCACACCTCACCGGGGTCTGTTAATTGCATGGCCCAAAACTGTTGCTCTGCCTGGGGTCTCCCACACGATCTTCCCCATTTCTGCCTGCCTTCCAATTCCACAGTTTTCTGGTGCCATGACTTGGGTCTAGGTCCTTGATCACATGAAGAGCACCTTAACATCTGCAACTTCTCAGACTAAACTCCCCTAATTCTGCGGCCTGCGCTCCTCTCCTCTGTCCATTTTCTGCCTTCAGCAACAGCCATTTCCATCCATGTGGATTCTAACTTTCCCCTTTTACAGAATCTTTGGACCAGAGCCCACCAGTCCCAGAAAAGAGGAGTTGCTGCCCTGATAGCTGCCTGCTGTACCTGTGCATGGCTGCCTGGCTGCCAGATCAAGTAGTAAGTTAAGAACTGAATTATTAGTCACACGCACTGACATTGACAGCTTGTAGCTTGTGGGGAGGGTCCTAGTCTGTGAGGGGATGGTAACACTAAGGGTAGGTCAGTGTACCCATCCAGTTAAACCAGGCCTGACTCTCACAGTGGTAGGCGCTGGCATGTTGCCACTGCCAGGGGAGGACCTGCAAACCCATACAACATCACACAATTGTACTGGCAAATTGCAGGGTGTACCTTTCCGGATAATCTACCCGACTAGTCATAGTATCCAGATCTCAACCCCATATGTAATCCAATGTTAACCCTCAGAGTTCCTCAGAAGAGGGGAGTCACCTACCCTGTAACAAACCCACCTTCTAGGACTATACTGGAGGGAGTACAAGGGTGGCTGTGGCTCATTGCTGACCTTAGGGACCGGTCCGGATAGAGCCTCATTTTAGAGTGCACTATATGTTGCTTAATTCAGTTTACTGGTCTGCCTGAATCTGGGTTCAAAAAGTGGTGAGGTGGCATCTTAATAGTAAGTCGTTCTGAAGATACCTTTGTGGAGTGTGACTTTATATCCTTCATTTTGCTTCTCTGGTGGGCTGAAGCCCTCACCAAAGTGTCTAATTCAATGTACTAGTACCGGAGCCACATAGTCTGTACCAAACTCATCTCCTAGACACTCACTAGGAATGAACAAAGCTAGTAGAGGGGCCAACCTCCCCCCCTTACCCATTCTTATTGTGTCCATATCGTGGTTGTGAGAGCCGTGTATTTCTTTAGGAGCATAAGAGTGGGCCTCTAGTGATCATCTTCGTTTGGAAATCTTCTGTGCAGAGTTTGCCTGCCTAACCCCTGAATCTGAGTAGTTTTCGAGGGACGCCTGGGAATTGTACTTGACACTACTTTTGGAAGTGGACCAGTAGCTTGTCCCTGCCCTGCATCAGTTTATCATCCAACCCATTATGTAGTTCAGTCAGTGATTGTGAGTGTGCTAGAGTAACCCTGGTTGAAAGACTTGGATAGTCGGGACTCAGTGGTGCTGCCCTATGCCCTGTAGTGATTTAGTATTTGTCAAGAAATCTTAGTTTGTGTACAACATCTTTTTGCCTGCCAGAATGGCAAATTCTGCAAGCCAGGGAGTGGGCATTTCCCCTGATTTCCCCATGGCACTCATTGCTACAGTGCATGGCCCAGACATTGTCAGATGGACTCCAGTATGTCATAAACAGACCAATTGTCAGAACCTACTGGTCTGGCCCCTATAAGGCTCCTTTGATGAGACTCACCTAGCTGCAGTGTGTGCAGTTCTTAAAAGAGAGAAAGGTAACTCAGCAGTTAGACAGTGGGAGGCCTACATGTTGTAGTCCCTGCAGATTGTGTCTGTGGAGAGGAAGAAGTGGCTGGAACAAGTGACCCTAGAAAAGAAACTAGAACAGCCTAATCTAAAGAATGTCAGAAATGACCACAGTAATGGGTGAGACCCCCACCTGTACCCATTGGTGCCCCCAGTGACCCCTTCTGCCCCAGAGGATGTCCTAGATTTTTCTGTGCTTGCTCCCCTAGCAGCAATTCTGCTTCCTTCCCAGTTCCTGCCCCGTGGGTGTACGTCCCTGCTGCATCAGCCCATATACTGTCACCCTATGAGGGCCAGTATGGGGCTTCTAGAGGACAGCATGGATTTAGCAGGGGAGGAAGTGGAAGAGGAGGAAGCATTCATCACTCCCAGATGCCCCGTCTGAACCCCCAGTATTGGGCTTATCAGAACCCAAGGTACATGCCTCAGCATCTCCCCAGCCAGTATCCACCCCCAGCCTAGTGCCCATCCCAGTTAGGTCACTGTGTACGTCAGGACCCATGCACCTATTGTAAGGAATGGGGCCACTGGAAGTGCAACTGTCATCCGCGGATTCAGCATCAGCAGAGCAAGGCTACAGCCCTGTCTGCTCAGAGCCAATCGTAGCAACCTGCACCATGCCGCCTGGTCCCTTTCAGCTCTCCACTCAGCGTAGACCCCCAGATCTGAATGCTGGTTCTTGCCCAGCACCCCAGCCTGGACAATCCCAGGCTGGATCCCAGACCAAAACCTCTCCTCCCCCACCAGTAGTAATAACAGCCATGGTGCCTCTTCTGGAATCTCCTTGCAACCCTGTTCCCAGTAGTCAGACGAGAGTCCATTCCAGTTGCCTCAAGCTTGACTGGAACTGGACCCAGACCAAGTACCACGGCTCCCTACCTTCTTGCCCTAGCCATTCCCCTTCCCATTCAGTGGCCCCCTCCCCTACGTGACAGCCCAGACAAGTAACAAGCATGCCACGATGCTGGGGGACACAGGAGCTACATCCAGCACACTGAGGATGTGGGAGGTCGTGGATGCCTCATTGTCTGGCCGGCCAATCACAGCTGTAGGGATAGAGGACATCCCATCTAAGGTGCCGGTATCATTGTGGTGCACTGTTTTCTCTTGCCTACTAGAGCACTCCGCTTCACCCCGTTGCTGCTGCCCTACCCTCTTGTCTGTGCGCTGTTGTGAGTTCTGCAGCCCTTGTCCATTCTCTGCAATTCAAGATCCTGTAGCAGAACTGACAACATTGCTACACTAACTGCCAGACACCATAGGGACGAAATATAACATAAATCTTGGGGAAAACAGAAAAGAAGAATGGGGAGCTACAAGCTGGCAAAAGTGTGCACACAGACAGGATTAAGCTGGCTTGACGTGTTGCTCCTTGCCCTCATCTACATGAAAGGTATGCCCAGCCACTTTGCATGACTGTCTCCCTTTGAGATCATGATGGCAATACCAATGCCGGCTGCAGACCCTCCCTCTGTGAACAGGTTGCTTTTGGTACCGACTGATGATTCAGTTCTGGCATATTTCAAACACCTTACTTCAGTCATAAGACAGATCTGCAGGTAGGTCAGGCCAGCAAAGATTACATTTAGGGCAGGAGACGGAGCTAGGACATTGCACCCCAGAGCATGGACTAATTTTCCCAAAATATGTCCCAACTCTACTCAGAAACCCTGCCTGAATGGGAACTGGCTATCTTCTCTCACCGTGGGGAACTGACCTGTGTTCGGAAAACAGCACTGTGAAATGTTCATTTGTTTAATTTTTTTTAAATGTTTACTTTGATTTTGATATTTTGATATTTTACTTTTTAATATTTTAAGTATTCATTTTTGTATTCGGTTTTTATATTTTGTAATTTTAATATTTGTATTTTAATTTCAATTATTTAAATATTTTTTATTTTACATTTTGTATTTTGTTGAATTTTTCAGACATTTGATATCTCTTTGCAAGATGGTATTTTGTGAGTTGTGATGTTTGGATACAGTGTACACAGCTCACTTGTTTTGAGTGTATTTTATTTTACATTTCTGTTCCAGCATACCAGCCTTGCCTTTCATCTTTCCTTATTGCACTATGCCATTTTGTACCAGTTTTCCTTTCCATCTTGCTTTCCCTGGATCGAGTTATCTTTTAATCTGCTCCCCGAAGGTACAGAGAGACGCTGACTGTTATTGCCAGAGGGGGGACCTGTTGTGTATTGCTTCCTCAGGCATGAAGGAAGACTGTGATGTCATGTGGAGTATTGACTGATGAATGATAGAATGAATGGGTGAGGGTTCTAACCCAGGCAGTAAGTAAGCCTCCTGCCTGGGTGATGGGAGCCAGTGCTTTGTCCTACTCCATGTAACTTACTTATATGTATGCAACTTGCTTGTAAAGGTACTTGAAAACTTGGTAATAAACCTTACAAATAATCCTAAGAAGGCTGGAGGTCACTTCATTACATTGGCGACGAGCTGGTCAGAAACAAGAGAACTTGCATGCATAACGGAGAAACTAAGCTGGAGAATCTGCTGTGGGGGGTGCCAAACGAAAAAGGAAGATAACACACTGCCCCAAGACGCAAGTAAGACCCATCACCCAGGGCATGGGAGAGGGAGGGCTTCAGGAACTTCAGGATTGTGGTGCACCATATTAAGCTGGATGAAGAGTTTATCCCTAGCGTAAGGGAAGGTGAAGGGGCAGGAGCTTATCCTGGAGGGGAATGGAAAGGTGCCATAAGAACTGAGAGTTCATCCTGAAGGTGAAAGGAAAGGTGCCATACCAATGGTAAAGAGGGAAGGGGGAGACAAAATACAGTGCCTTCCAAGGAGAAGTGGAGAAACTTTCTTAATTGCCTGCAGGCACGTGTGGGAATGGCGTGTACTGGGACATGGTGCTCATGAGTTACGATGCGCATTTAATTACATACTCGAGTGTGCAAGTTCCATAGAAAACATTGTGGGCTGGACAACACACAGGCAGTTGCCGTTTAATGCTATCTACCAGCTGTTGATGTTTGGGTACGGAGAGCTCTTCACTCCCCTGCCTCCAGGAATCTAATGGTGACATAGCAGTGGGTGAGAAGGTAGTTGGCGATTCAATGGAACGTATTCCACGTTCTGACATGCATTCATTTTCCGCGCATTGGTTTGGCAGTTGCAGTGCGTGTTAGCATAAAGGGACGGAGCAGCTGGGTTGTGAAGAAAGGACCTCACAACGTACTTTCAGCGTGACAGCATAAGCATCGATTAGCTTACCGAAGGCTGCGGTATTCGTCTGAAGCGAAGTCGGGCTGAAGTGGGAATGTGCAGAATGAAGCGGGGGTGTGGAACAAGTTACGCCGTGAACTGAACTGCGCCTGTATGCATGAGTGGCAGGGTTTGAACCTGGGATTGGTGTTCGGTGAGGAAGGAGGGTAAGAGGCTCTCTTTCAATTTGAGGTGCTCCTTCAATTAATTTGAGACCTTGTATCTGACGTGAAACGGACCTGATTGTGAATCCTAAAGCAGTTCTTAAGGAGTAATATGAGCTGTGGGCAAGACCTTAATAGTGTAATGTTGTTGGAGTAATACGAAACATATAGATAGGTATGGTTATGTTTGGCGTATAATATTGTAGGGATTATCAACATTTTGGTAATGGCAGGAACAGTTGGACTATGGTTATTATCTTGTCAGAACATGGATGTATGTGGCAAAACTAATGGGGTGTTGAGACAAGTGTATGGACATGGATGGGTGTGTTATGGATAGGTAAGTGTGTGAGGCAACTAGATTTAACCCTTTTGAGGATTTTCAGGACTTAGGTCGCAAAAAAGGCGACATAGACTTTTAGCAGTTTGGTCAATTGTGGTATGGAGTATGTGATGTGGAAAAGACTATGCTGCCTATATTTGTTAGATGTAATATTTTTGAGGATTTGCAGGGTATGGTTGCAAGTTTGCAACCGTGGATTTGTAGGCTCAGAGACTTCTGTGGTAGGAACTTCTAGTTATGCAACACAGTAAATTGGTCGGTAATCCTTGTGTGCATATGTCATGCTGGGTACAGAAGCTGGTTGGTCTGATGGTATATTAGATACCAGGTCAGAACGTGAGAAGTGTCGTGACTTGATATGTCGTGAAGAGTAAAGGGGCCTCCTTACCCAAGTACCCCACAGGGAGAATTAAATGCACTCCCTGTGCGATCCTTGAGGCCACAGGTGTGGATGTTGGATTGCCGGAACCACGTGACACTGATAACCCCAAAGCCGCTGTAAAGGAAACAGGGATTAGCACAAGCAGCCACAGTAATAAATGTACAGGCGAGAGTGTAGATATATTGGCTAGAAGGCTTACCTAGATATGGTAGTGAATCACTGCTAACCACAAGGGACCTGGGAAAGTGCTGCAGGGAGGGCGCGTGAACAGTGCTCTCTGTTGCTGGTATGATGGAGAGGAAACACCAGCTATTGGACACACCGATCAGTTCTTGATGGTAGAACAACCAAAGTACAATCCGAATGCAAGACGTGAATTCTGGTGAGTTCGTAAGCAAGTTCAGCAGTCCAGGGGTAAAGCAAAAGAAGTCCGTTGGGAAGATCCGAGGTCGAAGAGCCAGGTGATCACAAAGAAGGGCTCCAATGCACGGGAATATCCAATAGAAGTCTGTAGTCCGAAGTCCATGGTTCTTGAAGCCAAAATAGATCCTGATCAATAACCAAGCGCCAAACAGAGTCGCAAAACAGCTGTGAAGCAACGAGTGCTTGCGAGGACGCTGTTTTATCCTGATCGTTTCCTTGTCACGTGAAAAAGAGCAGAATCACGTGACCGGGATTTCGTCACGTGACCAGGAAAACCGATGTGCCAGCCTGACTTTGCCTGACCGTACTCGCCACGGCAGTTGCCAGTGCAGGAAGGGAAACCAACGAGACAGCACACGGCCTCCACCTCGGGTCACAGACTGTCCAGGCGAACCCCGCGCTGCCGGTACGCTAAAACTGGTGGGTGTAGGTGTACTGATGGAGGGTTTAGCGGGGGAACTATGTGGAACAGAGGGTAATGTCGGGATCCTAGTGGGGGCGTGGATGCGGTGCATGACAGCATGTCTGTGTTTTGCCAGATATACATTTGGGATGGTCTGATGGTATGTGAGATACATGGGTCAGAACGTGAGGCATTTATGCGTTGTGCCTGAAGTATAAGTGTGGTTGCGCTGTGAGTTGCCAGGTCAGCAGTGTTTATGGTGTTTGTGACATACCAGATTTATATTTTGGTTGCGCTGATGGTATGCAAGTTACCAGGTCAGCATGTAACTCATGTGTAGGTGTGTCTGTGACATACCAGATTGACAGTTTGTTGCGCTGACGATATGTGAGTTACCACATCAGCAGTGTGTATGGTGTGTATGTGACATATCAGATTTACAGTTTGGTTGCGCTGATGGTATGTGAGTTGCCAGGTCAGCATGTAAGGCATGTTTAGGTCAAGCCTCATAATGGTAGTTTGGTTAAGGCAGTTTTGTGCTGTCTGGGTGTGACTGTGGTTGTGAGTCACGCAAGGTCAATGGTAGGTTAACTGTGTTGCTTGGTTAACTGTGTTGCTGGGTGGTAGCGCCCCCAGCCGTCGTTTGATGTGTGTTTTGTGCGCAGGTCACATGGGGTTAACGGCCGGTTTTCCGAGAGGTAGCGCCACCCAGTTTGAGTTTGGGCCTGACTGTGGTTGTGAGTCACGCAGGGTCAAAGAATGTATGTTTGTATTTAGTGGTTTTTACCACGGCTATTTTTTTTTCC
The DNA here is from genome assembly GCF_040938575.1 of Ambystoma mexicanum. NCBI lineage: Eukaryota > Metazoa > Chordata > Amphibia > Caudata > Ambystomatidae > Ambystoma > Ambystoma mexicanum. The sequence goes on along the minus strand of NC_090926.1, from coordinate 994,139,042 downwards.
TTTGCATATACAACTTCTCCTGGTAGCTGTACTGTGTGCCGTTATGACTCCAGTCCATCTTCATTAGGGTGCAGTAATGGTACAATTTCTCTGGGTGATGGTTTCGATGTGCCTGGCCAGCACATTGTGTGTTTTGGTGATAGGAAGAGCACAGGCTGCTGTGCACCCCCTGGTGATCCAAGTCAGTGTATATGTTTAGTGTGAGGGGAGATGTGTTGTGAGGTGTTCCTATGTGTGTGTTGTGTCAATGTAAAGGAGGGAGATGTGTTCTGTATTGCTTCCTCAGGTATGAAGGAAGACTGTGATGTCATGTGGAGGGTCGACTGATGAATGATAGAATGTATGGGTGAGGGTTCTAACCCAGGCAGTTAGTAAGCCTCCTGCCTGGGTGATGGGAGCCAGTGCTTCCCCCTACTCTATGTAACTTATTTATTTGTATGCAACTTGCTTGTAAAGGTACTTGAGAACTTGGTAATAAACCTTACAAGTAATCCTAAGAAGGCTGGAGGTCACTTCATTACAGGACCCAGTCTGCATACAGAACGCACACCTCACTAGGGTCTGTTAATTGCCTGGCTCAAAACTATGGCTTTGCCTGGGGTCTCCCGCATGGCCTTCCCCATGTTGGCCTGCCTTCCACTTCTTTATAACATGAACAGAAAAGGGCAGTCAAACCCAGTGGATCATTTGCTCAGCTGAGCATGAATCATGCTGAGAGGAATCCTATAATTTAGGATGTCTCAAATGGTGCAAAGGAGGAAAGGCGGCCGGTGATGACCTGTCATGTGTCTGGAAGACAATCTTCACTTCCAAAGTAGTCTATGTATTTTAGACTGAATTACCTGGGCCTGTCCAGACCAAAGGGGGGTCAAAGGACAGAGAAGGTTCTATCAGTCCCTCGCTGCCCTCATGTCTATCCCTGGTCTGCGCTGTAGTCCCGCTTGTCTGGAGGTGGCTAGTATAAGAAGAGTTAGATGACTCTGTTCTTTTAATGATTTGTTGTCTTATTGGATGGTGACTCTTTGGCAGCCCAAGTGATATATTGCATATGGACAGTTGTAATTGCGACGGGGTGGTCAGCACATGAAACCTCCCTATTTTGAGCAACTAAAATGTGGGATCAAGCTAATTCACAGACAGTATTATGGCAAAGATTGCTTTATTAGCCAATACTTAAGGGGAATATATCCCACCTAAAAAATCTACTCTAGCTTGAGAGCTACAAACTACATGTTTTGAAGACTGAGCCAGAGGGGTAGACAGTGAGATGTCTTTGTCTCCCTGTGGCTATAGCGTGGTGTGCAGCAGGAATCTTCCTGCCCTCTCCACGAGTGTGTGAACCGGTTTCGGTGGTCTATATGATTAATGCCACCTTCTTCAGGATTGTCTTCTTTGCTCGCTGCAAGACCTTTCTGCTGCTTTAGGAATGGCTACAGATGTTTTGGCCACTACTGACACAGACCCAATAATCAAATGCTGGAACGATTTCAACTCAAAATTGTTTTAAGGAGACATTCAGTCTGACCAGATCAAAGTTGTGACTAAGGCTCAGAATCAACATTTAGTTGCTTTGCTGTGGACCACCAGCTGCTTGCAGAAATCATGTTCCGTCTTGCAGCTGTTTCTCGAGTAGAACGCGGTCCACAACGCTAAGTTTTCGGCGCTTTGTCAATAAAGTTATGGGGAGATGGGTCATCATCAGATAATGGAAAAGAAAGGTTAGTTGTTAATCGCTGCCAAGCTTTTAGTTGCCTGTCTTTGTCATATTGTGCGAGACATGCATAAGCCACTGCCCCTAGGCACTCAAGGCAAAACGATTGTGCTAATTATTGAAAGAAACACTAATGGATGTTTAATCAATGATTAGTGTAGTATGTTTTTATATTGAGAAAAAACAAGTTATGAAAGAACTGCATTATCAAAATATTCACTTTTTATACCTGAAGGCTGTGCATAGACGATGATGGTAGCCCTAGGTTGCAAAAACAAATGGGAGGGGAATAGGGAAATTGGCAAAACTATGAAATCGAGAGCGTACACAGCTCAGCAGAGTTGATTTTATTCAATGTCATTGTATTGTACTGCAGCTGTTCACAGATTGAGGTACTCAAGCTGCTGCCCCAAAATTGATTTGAAAATTTCAGATTCAAAAACACAACGCTCTAAATAGCGAGAATCGATTGCTGTGCTATAATATTGTCACGGTTTAAAAAGTAGAGCAATTGAATAGTACAGGAGTGCATGGTCCCTATGGCAAGGCAAGCGCCTGCATCCAAAGACTGAGTGATGCCAACGAGCAAGTAGGTGCTCTGCGCCTTGGAGAAGTGCATTGTTTTTGAAAAGCTTATTGTAGTGAAGCCTCGTTATAATAATGTACATAATGCTGGATCGCTGAATTTTCTCTGATTACTTTAGAAGCTTTATTCAGTTATCATTAAAATATGTGTCACTTCGATTCAGTATCAAGCAATTCCCACGGATAGCAAAATCGTTCCAGGCCCTGGTAGCCCAGGGTTGAAGCTCTACTCCAAAATGGGCAGAAGATAACTAAGGATTTCCCATGTCTGACACAAACATCTTACCTGTGGTGTTTGCTTTTTGAGGAAGGGACTAGATCCGACACAGGTTTGGTGCCTGCAAGTAGGGCTGGGTGAAATTGCTAAATCCGTTCTGCCAGCCGCAGAAGTGAAATCTCTCCGGTTTCACTCCGCTTCCCTGTTCTGCCACCGCCATGTATCGAAAAGAGCAGTGCAAAGTTTCTCGTGCCGCTGGGTGAACTGAAAGCGTTGTGCAAAGTTTCCCGTGGCTTTGTGGGAACCAAACAGCGTTGTGCAAAGTTTTTCTTGCCTATGCGCAAAACCCACACAAATCGAAAAGAGCGAGGCAAAGTTTCATATGCCGCTACGTGGAACATAGCATGAATTGAAAAGAGCGAGGCAAAGTTTCATATGCCGCTACGTGGAACATAGCATGAATTGAAAAGAGCGAGGCAAAGTTTCATATGCCGCTACGTGGAACATAGCATGAATTGAAAAGAGCGAGGCAAAGTTTCATATGCCGCTACGTGGAACATAGCATGAATTGAAAAGAGCGAGGCAAAGTTTCATATGCCGCTACGTGAAACATAGCATGAATTGAAAAGAGCGAGGCAAAGTTTCATATGCCGCTACGTGGAACATAGCATGAATTGAAAAGAGCGAGGCAAAGTTTCATATGCCGCTACGTGGAACATAGCATGAATTGAAAAGAGCGAGGCAAAGTTTCTCATGCTGCTGCACGAATCGAAAGGAGCAGCACAGCGTAAACCTAGTAAGCATCGAAACAAAAACTTCACGTTTTGCGCGCTGCGCGAACCTAGTGCAGATCCAAAAACCTGTGCAAAGTTTCATGTGCCGAAGCAAAACTAGCACGGGTTGAAAAAAGGCCAGTGTGGAGTTTCTGTTGTCGCTATGCAAAACTAGCATTGAATCATAAAAAAACACACAAAGTTTCTCATGTCGGTGCTCAAAACTGGCACAGGTAAAGAACCGCACAAAGTTTCTCATCTCACTGAGCGAATCTAACTTGTATCACAAAAGATCCGCCCAGATATCCTTGTGTCGCTGCATGAACTAACAAGAATTGAAACCTTGCGCAAAGTTTCTCGCGGCACTGCACTCAACTAGCATGCAGAGCCGGCCTTAAGGGGGGGCAAGCCGGGCGACTGACTGGGGCGCCACGCCACACCAGGGCGCCTTTTGCCCCTGCCACGCCAGCTCGGGGGAGTCTTTCAAGGGCTTCCCCGAGCTAGCGTTGTGGGACAAGGCGCAGCAGGCGGCCTTTTACTGTAAAAGGTGCCCGTGGTGGTGGGTGCATTTAATGCGCCCCTTCGCCGTGGACACTTTTCACAAGAAAAGGCGCCATTAGCCGCCCACCCCGCCAGCTGCGGGGAGTCTTTCAAGTGCTCCCCCGAGCTGGCATGGTGGTAAAGGTGTGGCAGGCGCCTCCGCCTCATTGTCATTGAATGAACCCTAGATGGCGGGCTCATTCAATGACAATGGGGTGCTAACGGTACCTATTTAACCTCCTTGCCAGAACGAGGAGGTTACAAAAAAAAAAGTTGCCCATCCTGGCCCCGCCCCCTGTTAAGGGGCGGGGGTATGTGGGGGTATGGGGGGGGCGATTGGGCGTCAGTTCGCCCAGGGCGCTGCTGTCCTTAAGGCTGGCCCTGCTAGCATGGATCGAAAAAAGACCTGTGCAAACTTTCTCTTCTCGCTACACGAAACCAACATGGACACGAAACACCACGCAAAACCTCACAAAACTGGGCGACATTTCAGTGGCGGTGGACCCGTGATGCTGATTTCGCAGAATGGGCGGAAATGGAATCCAGGTCGAATTGCGCACTTTCCGCTTCACGGGAGGAAATGTGGCCCACCCCTACCTGCAAGCCACTTCCAGAGATTGTGCTTTATCACGTCAGTACAGAAACAAACTTAGCTCATGGGATGACGATTAGTGTGAAGTTCATTATTTCTGAATCAAGATTGTGTTCACACACTTAAGGTGTTGGAGCACAATGGATTAGGGGGGTTACATTTGTGTTAATCCCCTAGTTACGATAAAGTTAGTGACCGTAAGGAAACCATCACAGACAAGTTTTACAACACAAAAAATGATTTAGCACACATTTGGACAAGTTTGTTCTGAACTTACTCATTGAGGCTGCTCACCGCCTGTGGTTCTGTTGCTGGTGCGGCGGCTCCTCTTGGAGTCCTTTTCACGAGTCACTGGTTTGACTTCACCCTGTGTCAGTCTGCACTGAACCCGCAGAAACTCACCTGGCCACCCGCCACCTCGTGACCATATCAAATTCCATTGGCTGTCAAAAGGTCAATGAAGCTTTCTTTCTGTGAGTGAAAGCCAGGTGTCTTACTGTGCTAATGGCGCAGAAAATAAATCATACTATTAGGGCCACACCTCTGGCGTGCGTCACACAATCCCACGAATCGAACACTTACGTCATCTCCGGGGAGCCAAAGGGCTCCATGCAGAACACAGGGACGTGCCACTGTGCACCATCACCACACCCAGCTGCCTGGTTCCGGCACAGAATTCATTATTTATTATTCCTGCCACATGCTGAATCCCTGACTGTGGCGGCTCAGTGCATGTTCCTGAACACAGCTTGCCTCTCTTCAGTTTGCTATGTGCTCAAAGGGGGGCATTGCCCCTCCGCCCTAAGCAACCGGCCACCACAGTACCATCCATTGGTTGGGTAGCTGCTATGTGTTGCCATCGCCCATATTTTAAAGGTGCTGCCAAGTTGCCTTGGCTTTACATCCTTATCCTGGGCCTGTGCCATTTCTTTCTATGTAGATCAGGATGTCCTGCTCTCTTTCGTCTGTACCAATCCTAACTCAGAGGAGGATGTGCTCTTACTTGTTTCCGATGTTAGCCACGCAGTTTTTGTTTATTTGGTCCATACAGGGCAATTTCGTAAATCTAGGCGACTCTTTTCGTTTCCTTTGGGAAGGCCAGGAAGGGTTTGAGACCATCTCTGGTGATAACTAGAGCATGTGAGTGTTCTGTCCCACCACCATTGGATCAGAGCAGATCAATGTTCATGGAGATACACTTGTTGTCTGCAGGACAGCCACATTAAACGTTCTCGTCATAAGGTTGATCTTGACTGTGTTGGGGAATCCTGGGTGAGCTTCAGTTTTGTGAGCTGAGTATCTAGTATGTGAGTGGTTTGCACTGTCATGATGAATAGTCACAGGTGGCGATTTTCTTTGAGTCTTACCTGATAAGTATTAGGTGTCTACCTGTTGTGACTGGTTTGGTTTTGTGTATGGTCTTGGTGGGGAAGATGATGAGGGAGGCGAAGAGGAAGAAATGCTATGATTTCATTGGGTTAGCCTGGCGTTTCTGAGTGTCCTCCCTTACCACCGTACTCACAACCTGGCCTTCATACCAGGGTTTTGCAAGAGTGGTGCATGGTCGACATATATTTCAAAAATTCTCTTCTGGACTCCTTCCCGCATTGGTCAAGGTAGAAGGTGCAGATGTGGTAGGAGGGGCTGCGCGGTAGGGATGGGCAGATGAAGCCTCAGAAATTGTATGGCGTGAGTTAGGAGATACCTGATGACGGATGGGTAAGTTGGCGAGGGTGGAGGCTCTGAGTAATGGGGAGTAGCCAACATAAATGAAGTAATTCCTTGGTTGTGTACCGGGTGCACTTTTTCTGTCGGACTGTGTGCTTTTTGCAGATCACAAGGCAATCTGCATTTTGAATGATTTACATATTAAATACCCAAAATAAAGAACTTTAGAACTGAAACTGCACAAGTAGCAATAATAAGCTCCTGTTTATGAGATGCTTTGGGGACAGTGGGCTCACAGTTTTGCTTGTGCATAGTTGTGTGTGCATGTGGAAGATTCTCAAGGAATTGTTTACTGGTTGGGGGCAGGTTGGGATGGGCTTGTGGATTGTAGAATCAGGCTGACATGACCTCTGTCTTCACACTATCAACGACAAGGCATTTGAGCCGAGATCATGATTGGCATCCGGTACCTCTAGCAGTCTTTGCTTGCCCCCTTGTTTCATCTTTACACCAATGGATTTCAGGTAGCCTTGAAGAACGTAACCCTTGATGTACCGCATATAGGATGACGAGGTCCCTCCTTGTTGTCCTCTGAAGACAACATGGTGCTACGTTCACGAACACTTAATGGAAACTACAACTGATTATTCATTAATAGTCTTTTTTTATGCAGAAAATATCATGAAGGTTAACGCTGCCTAATCCTCAGTTTTAATGACTGGCTGAGCAGCACAGCACACAGATTAGAAACTACTATGCAGAAGGGAAGGCTTTGACTATTGTTAAAGGGTTTGACTACCAAGGCATTCAGTTTATGTCTGACCTTAAATGCAGTAAGCATTTTGTGAAGCAAGCATTCTATGTGACCCATGTCGTAGGAAGATTGATCAGGCTCTCTGAACATCAATGCCATTGTTGTGGTTTATTACATGGTAACACTCATCTCAGGGAGTTCCTTTACCCCCAATGAATGTGGCGCACATCAAAGCACTATTAGTTTGTTAAGGTTCACTTTGGTAAGGCATCAACCGGTCTCACACCCAACCCCAACAAATACCCAGTGCCACAATAGTCTAGGAATCAGGCCGGTGTGTAGTAAGAACATAGAATTCTTAATTTATTTTAACCAAATTCGACAAATAGACTAACATCAGCCACCAACGCTGTGGCAAAACAAGAACAAAAATGTCTTCCGTAATGGCACCAACACAGAGATAATACATATGCATGTACAATTTCCTGCAGCTTTCTTTTCAAATCCCTCACCAATGCAGAAAAAGAACAATTAAAACACACAGTGATTGCTGATTTGGTTATAATACCTTTCTCCCAGCAACCCGCACCGCCGTCCAAACATCAATTAGACTTGACCTATTTGAATTGAAGGCCAGTGGCAGAGAGTGGGAACACAGTGGGAAAATTGTTTTGGGATTTAGATCAAATGCACTCTTTGGAAAAAGGGATTCAAGCTGCAAAATCATTTTATTTTTACTTATTACCAAAGATGCAATATGAGGGAAGGAAAAGCAATGTATAATATTAATATTATAATAATAATAATAATAATAAATAATAATAATAATGGGAACATTCTTTTTTTTTGTATTGTATATAGTTTATTTCAAACTTTTACAAACAATTTTTCCTTCATTTTTCCTCTTCATTAAAAACATTTATCCTTACAACTCGTACAAATTACAACAGCATGAAGTGGATTAGAAATGAAATTTCAGCAGTGGTGGGGATCAGTCATCTTATCATGCAGTATTCCATTAATGCATCTGTATTGTATTTTTGTGTTCGCTACTGCTGATGATCCTTTTTGGTCTCCAAGATTTGGAAGAGTGATTGAAAAAAAGTTAGTGGTAGCATAATTCACTTTATGATCATCCATTCCGTATATCAAATCCCACAATTTTTCTGCATCTAGTCCAACTTAATTATATACTGCGTTCAACAGATGAATAGTTCTTAAATCCTTCAGGTTCGGACATAGAAGACAAAGGTGATTCAAAGTTTCATTGGATTTGTCGCGAAATCTACACCTATCCGACTCCTCTTTTTTATATCTTTTTAAGGTAGTTCTATTTTGCAAGACATTTAGCTGGAATCTCATTAGCAGGTTTCGGTCGTTGCCAACAATAGCAAAAGACAGCGGGCGGGGCAGGCTGGCCCCGAACTATAACCAAACCTCCATTTCCACAGGTCCCACGAGCACCATACTGGTCAGTCATGTCCACACAAGGCAAGAAGGGAAATCCGTACACTGTAATGAGCTTGAGGGGAATGAGAATGGAGGAGAAGGGAGTTGTTGCCACCCAATGGAGATGGCCTCCTTCACCACAACCTGTAATGTAAAGGGCCTTGTTCCTGGGGTCTTTAGGGCCGTTGAGAGTTGTTTAGTGAGGGTACACCCATCTAAGGGCTCATACCGGACATGGAAACCTACATTAGATCTTGTTGGGAAGATACCTGCACTGACCAGGGTAAAGCCTAAGCCGCCCCACAGCTTGATTTGGCACACTGAGCAAGACAGGAGCAATGAAATGGAACCAACCGATGGGGAATTCCTAGCGGGTTTAGTAGACTATGATGAAGGGCGGTACTCTTTGAGCAGCAGGGACTCATTAATACTGGGGGAAGTGGTTGGTCTTGACGCACAGAAAAGGAGACTGTCCTCTGTACCATCTCCAAAAGCCTTGGTCGACCCACTGGCCTGATACTGAGGAAAGCTATATTCAGAATACCGCGCAACGAAGAAAAAGTGGAGAGGAGCACATTTATTGTTTGTCCGAGACCAGTGATAAAGAGTCATTAAAGCCAAATGAGTGCAATAAAGCCCTCACAGGGCCCTTGTGAAGAATTGCCTGCCGGGCAGGCGATCTGCTGTGGGAAAACAAAGAGACCATCTGACAGAGGAAAAAGCGATCTCTTGTCACAAATGTCAGTGGTGACCATAGCAGTGGCGCCTTTCACAAAACTATATGAAGCCTTAAACGAGACGTTGAAAGACCACACTACTCTACTTGGCAATGATACATTCAAAGCTGATTTTCATGGAGGGGTACGTGAAAGCAGGGGAGCAGCCGGGGGACAGGACGGCCCTGTACAACATTCCGGGCAACAACAATAGTTCACTCACTAGGGATACTTCATCATTAAATGGCCCTTCACACGGCAAAATGGGCATACAGCCTAATGAAAGCCAAGCAGGGGGAGAAATGGATCGACTGGTTACTCAGCAGCCACAAAGCCACGCACAAATATTTCATGCTAGTACGGTGGAGCATATGCAATCCGAGAGCAGCCAGGAAGAGATAGGGTGCCTGCCTCAGGGGGGGCCACTTCGTTACAGAACTGCCAACATGTCTAGAGGGAAATCATCCGACGAAAGGGAAGAGTAAGCCGTCCCATCCTCTGCACCCAACTGACTTCCCGTTGTTTACCAAAACAAAAGATGGCGGTACTAAAAACTAAAAAGAGAAACATAGGGAAGACATGAATTAAATATAAACCTAACACCCAGGACAACCAACAAAAGAAAAAGAATGCCAGTAGCTTGCATCTATGACCTAACAACTGAGGTGATAGAAGGTGGACAGACTGCGGATCTCGCGGAAGCGGATCCCCGAAGCAGGCAGGTCCCTGACATAGTCAACCAGGATTCCTGCTTACTAACCAACGATAAAGATGAACGCCTATCTGTTGTGAAGATCTCCTCATACTCCACTGATGAAGAGATGAAAGAAATGATCAAAGCTATATTGGACTCTCGATAAATCCACACTGAGATCAGAAATTTCTATGTGAGCCGTACAGCCAATTATAAGGAAGAACAGTCCCTTTCGAACTCTTGATCAAAGAAGGAAGCGAGCAACATTGCAATTTGGGCAGGACAGGAAACTAATAACACGCACTGAGACTCATGCAAGGGCAACTAGAGGACTACTAAACGAAACTTCTGGGCTTCCACAAAACCAATGTAATTCTTTAAATCATTGTCCCCTCAATGGAAAGACAGAAGCAGAGATTACAAACCTAAAAGGGGTTTCAAAGCAGGGAACCATCAGAGGGAGACACCACGACTGTGGGATAGCTGTTTAAGATTGGAAAGAGTCTTGGACAAAGGGCAAGAGTGCATTCTTAACCGACAGAATTTTATGAAACAAATGTATTCCTCACATAAGGCAAATCATACCAGACGACGTACGCATGGTGGGGTTCCCGAATGAGAAGGGGACAGATGAGGTCCTGCTACATCTCTGCTCCCTAATTATCAAAGACCTACTGCTGGGCGCATCAGCCAGCCTGCTCGCTCTGGGCTTTGATGTAACCTCACTGAGCGGACCGGACACTAAGGCTGACACTTACAGAAACAACATCCAGAGGCGAGACCCGAGCCCCGACCAAAGAGCCCAGCCACACCACAATCCATCGCCTACACCAAAGGCTGAAAGGCCCCTAAAAGGTCCGGGTCTAGTGGCTCTGTTAGCCATGAAGGAGCCAGGAATGCTGGTCCTAAGAATCGAAGCATCAGGAGAAATTGCGGACAAAAGACTTGTGACAATTGAGGCACAGCGGCAGGGCGCTCAGGCCGCAAAGACAAGAGAAAATGAAATCTAGCAGCTAAGCAAAGGGATAGACGGACCCCCTACTATGTCCTCTGTCTCATGGAATACAAGGGGCCACACACATTTGGCAAAACAGGCTGTGCAGGACTGGAATACCGCAGAACATTTCTGCCTGCAGTAAACCTGCCTCTCAAAAAACCCTATTTTGGAACCATACGTCTCCATCATTAACCCTGCAATAACATTTTTGAGGGGCCGACCTGCTGCAGGGTTATTGACGTTAGTAAAAACTGGGCAGCCTTCGAACCAGTCACTTTAACTAACCACAGCCCATATTTGCAAATGGCAATACTAAAACAAAGATCCCCTATATCAGCTACTCAAATGAAGGGACCAAAATACTGATCACTAATACTGATCAATACATACTGGAATAAAAAAAAGGTCCCAGGATCAAATGCTGCAGGACGCTGCAAAGCTCGTAGATGAAGCATATAACTTCTCCAATGCTTCCATTATTGTCTGTGGCGACCTAATCCTGGTTTGTGGATCCGGTGGATTAGCGGGAGGCCTAACACTGTCAAATACCACTTGCCATAAAAAAAGAGGTGTGATGTGGGCACAGCTGATGAAATCCAGCGATATGCACATGCTCAATGGAGCTTTTGAAAAGGAAAAAACCTGCAAACCCACTTGGTATTCCGGCAACCGGTCGTCTGTAATTGACTACATCTTTGTGTCTAGAAGTATGATGGGGGCGATAACATCCCTGGAAGTAATCAACACGATTCAGAGCGATCATAACATACTAAGGGCTCAGTGGTTCGAAGACATCACACCATATTCTCATGTATGTAAAGCCCAATTCCAGGTGGTAAATGGAGTGATTGGGGTAAGGCTCGTTAAACAACACATCATGGTTCTGGCCCGAAACCCACATAAACAGCTAGAAGTAGGAGCCCAACTGAGCACTGGCACGACCTTTGACTATAGACCACTGCTCTTGACACATCATAAACCGAAGCTCGCCAAGCAGACCATGCAAACAGCTCATATGACTTGGACATAGCAAAACAAAACTAAAGTTAAAATGGGACATGAAACTAACAATTGATACTGATGTGTCTGTAAGAGCAAAAAAAGTCATCATTCTGAATAACACATACAAGAACTGGGTGAAATCAAAGAAATGGGAAATGATGATAAAAGATGTGCAGCTGGTGCTGGAAGCCTTGTTGAAAAAGAATAATGCAATAGAAACGTGGGCGATCATAAGATCTGCAACTGGTTCACAAAACCATGCCTTAATGGAGTCTCTGAGAGAAACTGGATAAGGTTCTATGAGGACTTATATGCTTGACCCCAGGCTGTACCAGCCTGTAGGATCGTGGAGACACTGTGGAACTTCGAGTACAGCCGAGATGACATAATCTCATTAATCATCCATTCAAAAGCCTAACGAGCACCTGGCCCAGACGAGCTAACAAACATGATGTTAAAGTAGAACCCAAAAGAATAGGCAGTCACGCTGGACCTCATCATGAAATCAGTTCTGGAAACAAGATCTATTCCAGAGTCCTGAATGGAGGCAATGGTGATCCCGATCTACAAAACCAGAGATCGTACTGAACCAGGGAATTCCCGGCCATTAGCGCTTTTAGATGTCCTAGCAAAGTTACATGCAACATTACTTCTCCAGTGGCTGAAAAAATGGGCTAAGTACTCAGGTCATCAAGATCCTTTGCAATTGGGGTTCACAAAGGGAGCTGGAACAACTAATCCATTGTTTCTGAAAAACAAAATCCTGAAATCCAAACAGAAATGCTATTTGGCATTCATTTACTTTTCCAAAACGGTTCGACAGCACCAGCCGCCGAAGACTCTGAGAAAAACGAATGAATTGGAGCATTATGCCGGCCTTGGTAGTCCAGATTAAAGCCTTGCACTCACATCGTTGAGAATAAAACAGAATCGGGATGGGCTGTTGTTGGCCAAAATCAGAACCAAAAGAGTTGTAAAACAGGACTGCCCACTAGCCCCCTATATTTACAACTTGTACATCTCAAACCTGTGAGACTTCATGAAAAGATGCAAAAGGTTCCTCCTCCCAAAAATAGGGGGTCAAGAGCTCACTCATTTGCTATATGCTGATGATCGGGTACTGATGGACAGGACTCCACTAGGAATCGAGAGACAACTAAAACACCTAGAAGCGTATAATGAGCTCAACAACCTCTCAATAAACCGTGAGAAAACTAAAGTGATGCAATTCCAGAAGTCTACCAAGGGTAAAAGATCCTTCGTCTGGACGATCGACGGAAGAAAACTTGAGGTTATGTCATCCATTACCTGGGCTTGGTAATTTCTGCAAGTCTAGCAGAGAAAGAGAACAGGGCCAATCTTATCTGGAAAGTGGAAGCTATGACAAATCAAGCGCTAATCTTGAAGAAAAGATTCTGTGCTTTCTTCATGCAACCGGTTATAGACTTTTACAAGTCTAAAATAGTACCAAGACTAACTTACGGTTCAGAAACCACGGTGAACGCTGCTTGCCAGCTATGGTCGTTGCTCGAAGGAACATTTTTGAAGCACGTGCTGGCATTGCTGAAATCAATACAGATTCAAATTGTGAGACGAGATCTGGGCCCGATCTCTCTGAGGGCTTGTGCGGACTGGAAATCTCTCTGCGTCTTTAGAAAGTATATAATGCTGAACCCAGTAAAATGCCTTAATTTAATACAAGGATAGATAATGAAATTCGATAACATCATGGGCTTAAGCTGGGAAGCAAGGTACCGCAAACTCCAATTAACAACAAAACTTCACCGGAAGAGCTGGTGTCAAACCCAGGTAAAGTTAAAAAAAACTTTGGGAAAATGACTGGATTAGGACTGGTAATGAGGCAAACAAATGTAAGCTCCACAAGCAGCTGGGGCTCGAGGAAAAATAATTCGGTCAGCCACAATCCTACTTAAAGAAATGTCTGGACTCCAAATACAGAACCCAGCTGATTAAAGTGAGATTTAATCTGCTACCAACAATGGAGATTATAGCAACCAGATCTAAAGCCCACTCCACCTCTCCAATGAGTAGGTTTTGTGCTCAGGCAGCAATCCGAGAAACCCTGCAACATCTTGGGACGACTTGTGTGGCTCTAACAGAAGTAAGATCTAAGAACGTAGCTAAATTAATAAAAAACGCAGAATCTCTATCGTCGGGCGAATGGCGGTCAATGGCTATTAAAGGGCAACGTGTAAGCCTTACCATCTCTATGACTGATTGTTTTGAGAAGTGTCTAAATTCAAATAACGAGCTGCAATAACTATCAAATACTGGAGAGGGGCTTATCCGACTTAAGTGGGCTTGTCCAACTAAAATGATTTGCTAATCAAGGAAGACTGCCGGTAAACGGGCTGGTCCGGGAAGAATAATTCAATTTAACATATCACTTGGAGTGGAAAGGTTACTGGTGCTGTAATGAGGTAATGGTCTGGAATACTGATGTACCAGGAAGCACACTGCCTGGCGGGAAAATGTTCAGAGAAAGTAATGGGAAATGTAACATTGTGAAAGGTTTTGTAATAAACTAAATATACAATTTAAAAAAAACTATTTAAAATAAAAAAAAACATGTGGGAGCAGGTCCAGAAAGTGTCAAGGAATGCTAGATTTCAACTTATCCAGTTTAATGTCCTACACAGAGTATATGTGACCCCCACTGAATTACACGCAATGAATCATACCTTCAGTAAAGATTGTCCAAGATGTGGGTCTGGACCAGCGTGGATCTGGTCCATGTTGTGGGGATGCTCAGTGATCATACGCTACTGGCAGGCAGTAATATCCAAGATTAACAGACTACTGAATTCCAGTTTTGAAAGCAGCCCAAGAGTGTGCCTGTGGGGGCTGATACCTTGTGGGAAACGACACAAAATAAAGAAGCGGTTGGCTCAGTTTATGTTGATATTATCGAAAATAAGGATAGCTATTGCCTGGAAGAAACCCCAGAGCTCGTGCAATGGATGGAAGACATCCGTAGGTGGGGAATGGCAGAGTTCGACATTCTGCAACTAACACGGGGCCTGGAGTTGGAGGACGGGGTGGTGGTAGACTGGAGCCAGCTGTTAAATGAACTGCAGTCCTCGACAGACCTGAAACCTCCCTGAAGGTTAGAGCTGATGTTTAAAGGTTCAAGAGAAGAGGTATTGGAGGGGATGGATTTGAGTGGAGAAAGGAAGGATGGGTAGTTGCAGTATTGTTGGAGGGACCAATGGTTATGTACTACTATTGACCTAATGTTTCTTTTTCTTTTCTCCCTCCTTGGTTTTATGGAAATGTTGTGCAACTGTCAATACAGCATTGCGACTTCTATGCAGATACAAAAAACCCCAAAAAAGCTGAATAAACAGATGGTAAAAAAGGAGGGTCTCACGCAGTTCCAGGCGGTTTTCAGAGAGTTGCATTACTTGGGGAGTAATATTTGTAGGTTTTTCTAGATCATAAAATTCAGCAATCTCAGAAGAGGGTATTGTCTTAAATGTATACATGAATGTTATTGATCTTAGCCCTGAAATAGTTAGCAGTATCATCATACAATGATTGTCTAGGAGCCACAGTTTGGGATTTAGCTTTCTAAGTTCCTCAAGTATTTTGAAAAAATCCTTTGTGGTTGTTGGAAAATGCCAATTATGTCTCTTTCTGAGTTGCATATCCTTCATTTGCAGTGTTTCCTGAAGCTAATTGAACCGGGTTTGTCAAGAGGATCATAATGCCTCCTCCCTTTTCTCGCTAGCCTTTTTCTTTCTTTTTTTCCTCATTGATCTCCTCAGTGAACCAACAGTGAGTGTATTTATTATTCCTCTGCTGTTTATGTACTTTGGTGTGGATTTTATTTATTTATGTATTTGATGCTTATATAGTGCTTTTATTAAAACCGCTTCACTATAGTGTAAAAGAACGGTTCAGAAATGTGAATAAATGATAAAACACCACAGCTAGGCAGATCTAATTTACATGATCGTATCAGAAAAGACAGAATGCAAAAGTGAGATTTTATGAGCTTTTTAAATAAGACAAGAGAAGAACAAGTGCGTATCTCCAATGGTAGTTAGCTCCAAAGCGTAGACACAAGGAGTTGGAAGGAACCGAAACGGGAGGAAGCACATGGTGGGTGAGGGACAGTCAACAAAAAAGTGAGGCACAGTGAAGATTACAAGAGGACTGATATATAGATATGAGATGTGCGATAAAGAGGAGTTAAAGCATAGATACATTTAAAAACAAGACGAAAAAACGGATATTCAAGGTGATACTGAATAGGAAGCCACTGTAAACAAGAAAGGGAAGGAGTGATGTGAGCAGAAATGGGAATGCAAAAAAAGTCCTAACAGCAGAATGAAGAACAGATCGTAAAGCAACAAGAGTCTATTTAGGAAGCCTGACATAGAGCAGCAATAGTGTAAGCACGATAGTACAGTAGACCTACGTAACATTTTTGTGGCAGAAAAGGTGAGACGATGTAGAATGTTCCGGATTGTATATGAGTGAAAGCGACACGATTTAACCACTGTAGCAATCTGAGCCTGGAAAGAAAAGGATGAATAAAAGAGAATGCGTAGGTTGCACGCCTGATTTGAAGGTGGAATCTGCAGTGATGAAAAGATATAAACGGAGGAGGAAGGACTTTGATAGAAGGAGGAAAGAAAGAATTTCATTTTCCTTAGGATTTGAACAGAAAAAGCAAGAGGATAGCCAAGGCTTTATTGGAGATAGACAAGTAGGCAAGCGATGATGTGTAGAGTCAGTAGCCATGTAAAATGTTGCTAGGATCTGAGATATGTATGCATAGAGATGAAGTGAAAAACCAAAGCTACGGATGAATTGGTCCTATTGCTTTAAATCCAGCTATTAAATGTAGATATGGTTGAAAATGGGCAAGTAAAATCTGCATCGGTAACGAGGAAGTGTGTAAGCTCTTCTATTTATTGATAGCATTTGTGTAACACCCAGATGCCCATGTTCAAACCCATAGGTATCACAGCCTTTGCACAGAGGTTATGAGGAGAGAAACAGGAATATCACAGTCATATGTTGTGTCCCATTGAATGTCATTAATCATGTTTGTTAAACAACCACGTTTTCACAGGTTTTCTGAACGTCTGGTGAGAGCGCTCATTTCTGATGTTGGGCAGGAGAGAGTTCCAGATGGAGGGCGCTGTGACGCAAAAGCTTGCGCAGCCTGCTCTTTTTCTTCTGAATCAAGAAATGAGCAGTGTGAGGCTGGTAATAGAGCATAAAGGGCGCACAATGGGTTTAGGGATTATGCTCTTATTGAGGTAGAAGGGGGCTTTGTTGTGAACATATCGGTCTGTGATGGCCAGCGTTTTAAATTCAATACAGGCTTTAATAGGAAGCCAATGGACCTTGTGCCTGGTTACTGAAATATGGTCTTAGCGTCTCAGACCCAAGGCTACGTGGAGAAGAAGTTGGAGTTTAGTGATATTTTTTGGAGAGGTACCCGTGAAAAGGACATTACAGTCATGAAGTTTGCTGTTAATGATAGCTTGAGCCAGTGTCAGGCAATTATTCGGTGTGAGGAATTATCTACTCAGAGAAATAGTTTGGATGAATACGCTGTGGAGGATGACAAGGCATTGATGTGTTTGAACATAGTGAGTTCCGCCTTTAGGTAGATTCCGAGCGGTTTGTATTTTGCAACCAGAATGTGCATGCCATCTATGGGAAAGAAGTCAAGCTTTTTGAGGTGGGAGGGGGGTCCCACGATGAGTAGCTTCATTTTGTCATCAATGAGACATAGATTTCTGGGTTTATTTATAGGTTATTTATAATGCACCTATGTACAAGTGTTTTAAGGACCATCTAGCTCTGGATGATGCTAAAGATCCTATTGATGGTGGCAGTGTCATCTGCGTAGTTTCCAGTGATGGCAATGAGGATCTGGGTGTCATCAGCAAAATTATGGTAGATTGTGTCGAGGGTCTCTAAATAGTCAAAAAGTGGCTTGGTATAGATATTGTATAAGGTTGGATAAAGGCAAGAGCTTTGGGGCACCCCAAGAGGGATGGCAATAGGATCTGCTGCTGAGCTGAGTCCTCAATAAAGACTCTGGATGAGGGATTACCCAGGAAGGATTTGATCCAAGTGGTGGCCTCAGAGGAAAATTGGAAGTTCATGTAAGGTGATGGCATAGCATATCATGGTCAACAAGGTCGAAAGCAGCAGAGAGGTCAAGTAGAAAGTGTATAGCCATTTTACCAGCATCATAGATGTTGTCTAATTGTATTTCAAGGTCTAGGAGTGCTGTTTCCTTGCTATGTTTGGTGCAGTAGCCAGACTGTCTTACACCCAGTGATGTGGCAATGGTGAATTTTTCTGGGGCAGTTTGTAAAATTTGAATTTTCAAGTTAATGCTGCTTAGCATTTGTGTCTATATACAGAGCAAAGAATATTAGATCACGATCTGACCAGAACTAGTGCAGGATTTTTGACCACAAGCAGATTGTTTGGACTAAAAGTGGTATCTACCTTATGGCCCTCTATGTGGGTGGGACTGGACGCTTGTCATATGAATGTAGTTCTTCTAGCAACAGAGGCAAGACCTATGGCCCAGTTGGATGAGTAGTTTCCAACTAGAGGTTGACATCATCTAAACATTGTCATTAATTTTTAGTCTATAGAAAGTTGAGCCATCACAGCAGTCAGAAATAACACTCACAAAGAGGGATTACTTTACATGCAAGTGTCCTAACTGCAACTGTGTTACTATTGGATCACTGCTAATCTTCTTCTGTTTCCAATCAGTTGATTAGGCAATACAATCTTCCTTCCAATCAGGTAATTAGCCTATTCAAACTTGTAGCCTGGGGGATAGATATCTAAAAAAAGAATCACAGTATTTCCTGTGATGGCCAAGATGTCTATTTTGTAAATGCTAGTAAAGGTCACAGAGACAATGGCGGTGATCAACTGCATAACGTGCATGTATCAGTGCTGCTTTAGTCATCGGTTATGCTCCTTACTTTGAGTAGTATCGCAATGTACCCTATTCCTTTTTACAGGGGAGTCAGGTATAGGTAGATGCAGTGCTCCAGATAAAATTTGGAAGTGGGAGTATTTTACTCCTTAGTTTTTAAAGAGGGGAGTAAAATTATATTTTAGGGAGTGAAAATGTAAGTAAAATTCCAAATGAAAGTATTTTATAAGCGAGTAAAAATATGTTTTAACTAGAAAACTTCTTTGCTCCTAGTAATTCTTGCACTTTAAAAGATACATGTTTACTTCTTCCGATCGGGCGGTTATGATAGTAGTTTCTTCCTGTACTACTACCTGCACTAATGGTCCAAACATATCCGTGGAGCTATGTAAGTAAAAGCACATGGAAACTTTATCGGCAGTTTCATCATTAATAGAACATCTGAGTGTTTCTCAATTTCTTTGGGACGTATAAGGTAACTTTATCGGCAGTTTCATCCGGCTCCAAAACGGATGCCGCGCATTAAATTTATTTTCATGCACTGTATCTTTCATGTTTTTAACTTGTGACGAACTGGTGAAAGCAAAGAATCTTCCTTGAGATTATATGTATCCATGCTTGCAGTAATATACACTGTTTTTCCCGTTACCTTTCTCCATGTAATTTGGCATCTTCAAAGGTCTGGTGTGTCCACACCAGTTAGATTGTAAGTGATTAGCACAGTTTGTTTTTATAGATTTAGGCGTTCGAATGCCTTTTTATTTTAGGCATGTGTTGTCTGAACAATAAAAAGAAAAATATTTTTGATAATCACGTGTGGTATGAGTAATCTTAAAATTGCATGAGATTACCTTGGATTTAACCCTGTGTGACTCAGGGTCTTAAGGTAGGGGTAGTCGACCTATTATCCTTTGCTTTCAACTTGATAAAGAAAAGACAGCATTCTCGACACCCATGGGACTGTTTCAGTTCAAAGTCCTCCCTTTTGGCTTACAGGGGGCTCCAGCCACTTTTTAACAGTTTATGGACACAATATTGTAGTCCTACTCTGATTTCTGTGGAACTTATATTGACGATATCGACATTTATAGTAAAACCTGGGAAGACCACCTTTTCCATCCCTTTACCATTATGAGAGCTCTAAGAGAAGCTGGCCTAACTGCCAATCCATCCAATTGCAGACTGGCCCAATCAGCCGTGAAATACCTTGGCTTCTTTATAGGGAATGGTAGCGTGGAACCTCAACGCAAGAAAGTAAAAGCCGTACTAGATACCCCTAGACCTAAAACTAAAAGAGATCTCTGAGCATTTCTAGGGTTAATAGGTTATTACTGTAGCTTTATCCCAACTTCTCGGACAGGACAGCTAGGCTGACAGATAAACTAAAGAACGCTAAACCGCAGAAAATGCATTGGAAAGACGAGGATGTAACAATAACCTAAAAGAAACCCTGTGCCCAAACCTGATCCTAATGGTAGTAGATTTTTCTAAAGAATTTGTACTGCAGACAGACGCCTCCCTTAGAGGGCTAAGAGCAGTCTTATCACAAATTTGCAACGGATTGGAACATCCCATCTTGTTTACGAGTCGCAAACTTTTCCCACGTGAAACAAATTACTCTCTGCTTGAATTAGAGGCCCTTGCCATGAAGTGGGCCTTTATCCATTTTAGATACTACACCCTAGGAAGAAAATTCACACTCGTCATTGACCATTCTCCACTAATTTGGATTAGCCAATGAAAAGACTCTAACCCTCGAGTCATGCGATGGTTCTTAGACCTGCAACCCTACTGTTTCACTGTGGAGCACTGAAA
This sequence comes from Ambystoma mexicanum, assembly GCF_040938575.1. Lineage (NCBI taxonomy): Eukaryota > Metazoa > Chordata > Amphibia > Caudata > Ambystomatidae > Ambystoma > Ambystoma mexicanum. The sequence goes on along the minus strand of NC_090926.1, from coordinate 994,118,577 downwards.
AGGTTAAGTCCAAGGGAACATGGATTTCCTTTCTCGGTTCCCCTGTGAAATAGATGCAGCTACATTGCATAGGCGAAGGATATGTGAGAAACCTGAAGGTGTCTCACCCGCTAGTCCCCGGTGATCTGTCATCCAGGTGGCCAGGACACGGCCATCGCTTTTGGATCCAGTTCCTGGGGGTGGACTAGTGCGTGAGGATCACCTGGATGAGGAGTCCTCGGGAAGTGGAAGTGGGACACTGGAGTGACACGCGGTATCCCCTTCCCAACACTTTTTCCCCATCCTACCAGGAGTGATACCTAGGAATTCAAACCCCCGCCCCTTTCTCCAATACAAACACTTTCTCACAGACAGTTCACCATGAGAGACAACAGACTAACACCTGACATATCCCAACACCATGGGCAGGGAAGGTCAGGCAATTACAGCTTATTACTCACACCTGATTTCCATCACACTTCCCCACAAGGATAAAAGGCAGAGCATGAAAGTACACTCTGAGCGAGGCAAACCACATGAGGAAACAGCAGTTCCAATATGGCAGTTTAATACAAGGAGAAAGACGGGCGAGACCAGAGAGAGTCGCAAGTAGATAAGTATCCGTGACCTCTAAAGAGCACTACTTTCGTGAGCCTTGGAAAGTAAGAAACCGAAGAACAGGGACTAAAGCTGATCAAACCTGCACAGTATGCCGGAGCTACCCGGGGCTCCCCTGCATTGATCACCAAGGCGGGGAGGAGTGATTACCACTGTGGCACTGTCCTTGGCTCATACGACAAAGCGGTGTCAGAAAAGACAGCACAGCCGGTGATTCGAAGAGACTGATACCAAACCAGCTTGTGTTTTGAACCAAGGTTGCAAGCAACAACATTGTATAAAGAGAACAGTGTGTGAGGTGCTTGTGATAAGCAGCGTGGATATAATTGGAAACCAATGGAGTAGTTGAACTTTATTATTTAACTTTGGGAGGCCAAGAAAAAATAGCATGCACAGAGTAGTCCGGCGCCATGTGGGTGCTCATTAGAAAGTCTCTGTTAGGTATCCAACTGATGCTGAGTATGAGAAAAATGAATATTGAGATGAAGTGGTCATGCAATGGGTCAAGCTAAAACCCATGCACATTCGAAAGTCTTCGATAGTTTAAGTACATCGCAACTGGTCCAAGCCCAGCTGAGGGAGACTAATTAAGTGAATGGAGATTCTCCTCATTGGCACACATATATACCGCTCCCTTGGCCCTGTTCCTGCTCCCACTTGTGAGGCTAAGAACCTCAGGGTCATCTTCGACTCCACACTCACCTTTTCTCCTCATATCTCTGATGTCTCTAAGAAGTCAAACTACCAACTCCACCTCCTCAGAGGTAGTCTTCCTTTCCTCTCCTTCCCCCAGAAGCTCATTGTCTCTAGAGCTCTGGTTCTCTCTAGTTTGGACTACTGCAACAGCCTCTTTCTACATCTGCCTGCTTCTACTCTCCGCCCTATGCAACTCATCCAGAACAGCACCAAGAGACTTGTCCATGGCCTCAAGCCCAGGGATTGTATCTTTCCAGCACTGAAATCTCTTCATTGGCTCCCAGTGGCTGCGAGAATTAAGTTCAAGACCCTCTGCATTGTCCACAAGGCCTTCTGGGACCCTGGTCTTCAATACCTCCAACTATCTATTCCTAAATACCTTCCTACTCAAGCTCTTCACTCCTCCACCTCCAACTCTCTCAGGGTCAGTCGCTTCTCCAAGCAACGCGTTGGTGGTATATCTCTTTCTTCAGCTGGAGCCTCCCTCTGGAACAGCCTCCCTGCCTCTCTGAAACTTGAGAACCATCTCTGATTCCGGAAGCACCTCAAGACCTTCCTCTTTGCATCTGTCTTCTCCCTTCCTCTCCCCTACTGATTCTTGTTCGATACTGCACTGGTCACCTGGCTACCCTCTGATTTCGGACCCAGGTCCCTACCCGCCCAGTTGCACACCTGCACTGCCTCCCGGCAACCCTTGCACTTGGGTCTGTATCTGTAACCCTAAAGTTCCCCTACCTGCACTTTGGATACCTGCTGTCTGCACTTACCCTTGCACTTGCCACCTGCTTGCTGCACTTCTTGTTATTGTTTTGATCCCATGTTCAGCACTGCCCCCTCCTCTATGCCCTGGCACTTTTCCCCTCCCCCGTCCTCTGCACTTGCGCAATCTCAATGCCACTTGCCCTAGTAAAATCGTTGTCTCTGTCCTCCATCTGTTCCCCCGTCCCTTGCCTCGTGGCGCCTTAAACACTTGTGTAGAGGTGCGTTATAAATGCCATATCATATCATATAATGAAAGGGATCTGAGCCTGACTGAGGGGCATCCGGGGTGATCCGTGAGTCACCCAAGAAAGAATTCTCAAAACATAGTTTGAAAGGGATCTGAGCCCGATTGAGGGGGATCCAACGTTGAACTTTTGTTTTGAAAGTGATCTGAGCCCGGCTGAGGGGGATCCACGGTGAACACCTGTAGTATGTGACTTGTATTGAGTGCACAAAGTATCAGAATGTAGCCTAGTAGCCTGGAATCCTACACTACACCAAGGTTCCATTAGTGTCAGTTGGGACAGACAGGATGGAAGAGAGACTAGAGAAGATGTATATACCTTGTGCTCCTACCTACCTCCTATAGCTTGCCCTGCAACTAAATAAAATAACTTCATTTTATAAATACCTGTCTCCAGTCTGGTTCATGCATACATAAAGAACTCAAATACTTCAAGTGGCAACCAGGATGCTTTTCGAAGAGGACCAGAGATGCCAGAAATGAGTGAGTGCCTGTTATGGTAATACATGCACAGGTCTCCTTAGAACCTTGTGCATGTAGATTCCATTTGAGAGTGCCTCGCCAGTTGATGCTTCCACTGCAGCTACCTGGGGGCCTCAAATAAAGCTCTTCTCTTCTCCCATACTTTGTGCCTCTTTATTTCATATGGCGACGAGGCACTGTACCCCGAGGCCCCCGGGAGCGTATTAGGTCACCTGACTGGGCGCAGCCCCCCCCCTTTTTTCGCTGCCGCCGACTTCTGCTGCCAGCGCCTGCAGCGGCCTGCCTGTCAGCTGTGGACAGCCAAGAGGAACAGCCAAGAGAGGCCTCGACATCACCTTTCAGTTCTCCACTGTAAAGGGTGCCGCTCCTCCCCGCTGGGAGTTTAGAGCGGCGCACATTGCACTCCTGCCCTACTCCAAAAGTGCTTCAGACAGCAGGAGCTGTCCATCTATCAGGTCAGAGGAGGGGGGAGGACGAAGTGAAACTTACACTTTCCTTTCATTTGGCATTTTATGTGTAAAACGGACAAAATGAAACGTATGCTTTCCTTTTATTGGCATTTTGTTTGTGTAAAACCCTCACTGCTGCCCTGAGCAGAACCCTGCATCATTTTCAAAAGCTGCTAGCTGTTGCCCAGCAACACACACACAGCATTAGCAGTCTTCATTCTCTCAATGGCTACTCTGACTTTCCGGGACTAATCACTCACTATCTTGGTCCATTGTGACATCACAACTGAACATTCCATCAGGTCTTCCCTGAACCAGCCAACCTGTGCTCCCAGCCCATTGTGAGGTCACAATCTGTACTAAGGACCATCCATACACTGAAGCCTGGGCATTCTCTGAATTGGGTCCCACCCTGCCATGCAAGCAATTCTATAAAGACTGTATCTCAGCGCCTCCTTGCTAACTGCCAACAGTACTGAAAACCTCTGCCTACACCACAGCAACTGGTGCCACTCAACGCCATTCCTCACCACTTACAACCTAGAATCAGGCACACCACCATGCAGGGCGTTCCGCCTCCCACCAAGTTTCTTCCATGCCCTGGGAGCCCAACCTGCCCATGGGAACAATGGATCGATGGATTCCACGTCTACCTCAGAGCCATTGGGGGCAGCAAATTCAATGATGACCTCAAGGAGGCGACCCTCTTGAACTGTATAGGGGCAGAAGCACTGAGACTTTTCAGGACCCTTCCCGAACCCGGCAACATAGGAGGAGATGGCAACCGCAAGTTTGACATAGCATTGGCCAAACTCACCAGTCATTTTGGCAACAAGACCAACGTAGTACTGGAAAGATACAGGTTCTTTTCCAGAAAGCAGCTCAAAGGCTAGTCTATTGATTCGTACATAGCGTCCCTCAGGGCGCTTATGTCAACCTGCAGTTTCACAGGTGTCTGTGATGAGTATTTGAGAGACCAATTGGTGCTGAATGTGGCTGATCCACGCATCCAACAAAAATTGTGGCAAACCAAAAATCCCACCCTGGACCAAGCCACAGAGATAGCAAGGAGCATGGAATTGGGAGATCGATGCATGAGGGAAAGACGTGACCACACGACCAGTGTGGAAATCAAATGTGTCAGCCCTGAGTCCGAGCCTTACGAGCCTCTAGTAGCAGCAGTAAGAAAGGCTCCGCCATCAAGGGGTTCGAAATTTGGCTCAAGCAGAGCGAGGCCATACAACTCCCAGAATCCAACGCGCTGCCAGAGGTGCGGATGGTACAAGCATGCAAATCCTGACAAAGAATGCCCCGCCATCGCTGTGGAGTGTTATAAGTGCAGCCAGATTGGACACTTTGCCAAAGTCTGCAAGAACACACGGGGAAAGACAACCAGATATGGCAATCTCACCAGGCGACCTTTCATCAGACCGTCCTCTGTGAGAGTAATCGAAAGCAACCAAGAGCACAATGACATGTTATCTATCAGTCCAATGCAACAAAAGGTACAAATACTCACTGTAACATCCCAACAACAGAGCAACGGTCCCTGGGTCAAAATGCAAATCAACGGCATATCATTACCTGTAATGGTAGACACTGGCTCCCCCTACACCATCGTGGATCTCAAGACCTTTTTGAGTGTACTCTCTGGCAAGATACATGACCTGCGAAACACTTGTGTAAGAGCTACCGGTTATGGAAAAACGCCCATCGAGATAATGGGATATGTGTGGGTGAACCTCAAGTTCCATGACAGAGAAACATATTGCAAACTCTTTGTAGCCAAAGATGGCTCCTCCGTTGTGGGATGGGAAGAACAAGCCGCTCTTCGAGTAAGAATACACCCTGGAGAAGAAATCCCCGTGCTGAGTGTGCTCAATAATGATATGGACATCAAATCTAATCTAGCAAAACAATTCCCCAAGGTGTTCTGCGACAAGATTGGACTCCTAAAAGGTTTCCAACACAGAATAATCCTCAAAAGAGGTGCTGTCCCAGTGGCCCACCGAGTCCGCAGTATTCCCTTTGGAACAAAAGAGGCGTTGAAGAAAGAACTTAAGCGCCTCTGCGATGAAAATATCATACAGCCCATCGAAAGTTCAGAATGGCTTGCCCCAATTGTCTTAGTAAAAAAACCGGACGATTCCATAAGAATGTGCGTCGACTTGAGAGACCTAAACAAAAACATATGGGTTGACAGACACCCACTTCCCAAAATATCTGAACTCCTATCGACCATGAAACCTGCAAAATACTTTACAACTCTGGACCTCTCCTCAGCCTATCACCAGATTGCTTTGGAAGAGAGCTGAAAGAACCTAACATCTTTTGTCACACCTCTCGGTGCATTCATGTTTAACAGAATGCCATTCGGACTCGCTTCAGCCGCAGCAGTCTTTCAGAGACTCATGTCACATCTATTTGGAGGACTTGATGGCATACACTGCTTCCAAGATGATATCCTCATATCAGCCAGTACAGAAGAAGAGCACAACGCAAAACTTGTGGGTGTCCTACAGGTCATACAAAAAAGTGGGCTCACACTCAAATTAGAGAAATGCAACATAAAGTGCGACCGAGTTTCATACCTGGGCCATTCCATTGACGCCAACGGCATCAGCCCCAAGAGGAAACTCATGGACACCATAATGAATATCGCCGAGCCTCAAAATAAAGACCAATTAAGGAGTTTCCTCGGGATGACAGAATACTACTCCAAGTTTATAAGCAACTATGCTGATAAGACCAAAAACATGAGAAACATCTTGAAGAAGGCAACCAAATTCATACGGTCCACTGAATGCAAGAACGAATTCGAAGAAATCAAATTTCAAATTAACCAAGCCCCAGCCTTAGCTAAAACCATCATATCCGTAGATGCAAGTAAAACCGGACTGGGTGGTGTCCTAGAACAGCAACAAGATAAGGACATCATGACGATCGCATTCGCATCGAGAGTACTGAGGGGAGCCTAACTAAACTATTCCACCATTGGGAGAGAAGCTCTGGGTCTGAGGTGGATTCTTCAGCATTTCAGGAACCTAATTTGGGGCTTACCCGTCATACTGAAAACAGACCATAAACCTCTAGTAAATGTCCTTCAGTCCAAAACTCCTCACCTTATATCACCGAGAATAAGACGTTGGTTCCTCGACATCATGCAATACAACCTCCAACTATGCTATACTCCTGGTCCACAAAACCAAGTAGCAGATTGTCTTTCCAGATTATCGACCAACATCGACACTGAGATTGCATCTCCAGAAGAGGACATCATAGCTGTCGTAAACCCTGCCATCTCGAGAGATGAATGGAAAATTAATGCCAATACTGATCCGGAACAGCGAGAAATCAGGGAAGCGATAGCTAATGACTGGGTGGAAACGGGAGAGGCTTTAACAACCTTCATTCCCTTCAAGGAAGAATTATCCATGGACGATGAGCATATCTTCAGAGGCGATCGAGTAATCCCACTCACCCAACTCAGAAAAAAAGTACTCCAACTGGCACACGAAGGTCACCTAGGAAGAAGCTTGACGAAAAACAAGTTGAGAAACAACTATTGGTGGCCAGGAATGTGGAAAGAAGCAGAAGAACTGGTCAAAAATTGCTCCACGTGTGCCAAGAGTGACAAGTCCAAGATCTTAAGAAAGACCCCCCTTACAGCCTATTGAACCTCCCAAACATGTGTGGTCTAAACTGGCAATCGACATCATGGGTCCATTCGAGAACCTCAAAACAGTCAAAGTATATATCATAGTACTTGTCGATTACACCTCTAAATGGACAGAATGGGGAATAGCTGAGGACAATGTGACCTCAAAGAAAGTCATAGATTTCCTGACAGAGATCTTCAGCAGGGAGGGAGACCCCAAGGAATTGGTTTCCGACAACGGGTCTCAGTTCATATCTATGGAATTTGCTGATTTCCTCAAGAAAAGGTCCATCAGCCACATAACAACATCTTTGTACCATCCAATTTCCAACGGACTTGTGGAGCGCATGAACAGGCTCGTGAAGAGCGTAGTCCAACTGGCCACGGCCAACAACCTCCCATGGAGAGAAACCCTCAAGAAGCTTTGCATGCGTATAGAACTACCCCACACACCACCACGAACATAGAGCCCTTCACCCTCATGCGAGGTAGGGTTGCAACTAACCGATTTAGACCGGCGTGGATGTTCTTATACACGGGAGAAGCAAGGGTGAACATGGATCTACTTCAAAAGACAGTAAGAGAAAAACAAGCAAAATACAAAAGACAATACGACTCCAGACATGGAGTAAAAGAGATGATGGTTCGTGAAGGAGACTGGGTACGTGTCAAAGAACCGAAGAAAACTCTCAAGGGTGAATCCATCTTCAGACCTCCACAGAGAGTTGTGAGTTGTCATGGGAAGTCTGTCATCCTCGATGATGGAAAGAGATGGTCTGGAGATTATCTCATAAAAGTAACAAAAGACATCCAAGAGACCAGCATATCTAAGGACAACAGTCCTGACAAACCATCACAACACACCTCACATTCACCAAGAGAATCCCTCTGTGAACATGTGGACAATGACAGACCTCACTCCATGCATTAAGGAGTCCCCACTGGAAGAATGTCCAGAAGGAACCGCAAAATCATCCAAAACTTCAACAATGACTATGTTTATTACTAATGTACCCCAGTTTACCCATCTTCCCTCTGCCTCTCCCACTTGACACCCTTTTTTTTCCCTTTCACTTTCCCGCTTTTCCCACACCTGTTTTTCCTTTTTCTTTTGCCTCACGTGGGGGAGATGTTATGGTAATACATGCACAGGTCTCCTTAGAACCTTGTGCATGTAGATTCCATTTGAGAGTGCCTCGCCAGTTGATGCTTCCACTGCAGCTACCTGGGGGCCTCAAATAAAGCTCTTCTCTTCTCCCATACTTTGTGCCTCTTTATTTCAGTGCCCTTGATATAAGAGATCCGCAAACTAGCCCAGATGAGGTGGTGGTCTTCATGAAGGAGTAAAATGCCATTGAATCCAGTAATGCTCGTGATGTGGTAAAGTAAAGTCTCACAGCCTGTGAGTGAAGTGAGCCCATGTGAACTGTAAACCGAGGTATAAGTCCTGTCAGTGAGGCGGGCAGCGAAAGCTTAATTGATATACAAGTCAAAGGGTCATCTCTAAATGTGCTGTAAAATGATGCTGTGGCTGGCAGCTGTGGCTGGCAGCTGTGTGGAGAGCGCTGCTAAATCAGGGAGAGTCTATTTCTTTTTCTTCAAAGTGCATTTGAAAGGAAGAAATCGCTGGGCATAATAAGGAGTCATGTTTTAATTTCAGTTTGAAGCCATAAAGTTGGGAGAAGTGCGCGCCATCTCATGAATGGCTGGTGAACTACGGATCTTACTGTTAATTAGGTTAAGGTGTGCCAGCTCCATACAGCGCAGTGGCTGTAATCACAATGATGACGTATTGGATGGTTGAAGCGTACTAGCGCCGCCTGGAATGCTGTTTCTGCCGTGTTCTGATCTGCCATCCTCGTTTGTGCGGCTAATCCGAGCAGTGTTGATGTCTGAATATTGGAATGCTGTGTTCGAGCGTTCTCTTTGGATCCATGATGTTCGTTGCTGCCGTTCACAGTCAAGGTGGATGAGACCTTAAAGGAAAGGCCCTGGAGACGTGGCCCAACGCGGATACAAATGCGGCGGAAGGACCGCAATGGAAAGAAGGTCTCCCGACGCAGGTCTAATGGGGAGATGTCTGCAAGTGAAACTGTTAAGAATACGGGGCCAAACCAAGGATGAACACTTTGGTACTTTATTAAGTATAACTCTATGTGACAGCAGGCACTGCCTCAAGAAGCATGCACCAACTGACTGATACAGAACACTCTCAAAGCACAACACTCTGAAAAGAATGCATTACCTCACAATAGCATCGATAGGTAATGAAGCAAAGTACAAACTATTGATTGTATGAACACATGTGACATTCTGAATAACTGAACCTTAAATCAAGTAATAAAAGTAATATCCCAACTCATCTCCTCCCCTACAATGTTGAACTCATTTAAGATAATAATCTCTTAACTAGAGAGGTTTACTCCTCACTCTCTCCAAATTCACATTCACATTGTTATCCTTTAATACATCATTGTTTACACTCTTGTTTGCATTTGAATTAGATGACAGATTATCATCGTTGTCACCCTCAGTACCTTCACAATCCTCAACTGGCCCATTGTTGTTACATTTCACTAACCTTGACATGGACCAGCATTTACCTCCCTCCATGATGGCTACATTTCCTCCCACTACAGAAATTCTTTTAGGCCCAATGAATTTGCTCTCAATGCACTTAGGAGCCATTCTGGGGTTTTTGATATACACCATATCTCCTTTTTTCCAAGCTATGGCTTTGGACTTCCTTTCAGCATTCACCCGCTCCATATACTCATCCTGAGCCTCTCTTATGAGTGACATAACCCTAGTCCTGTCCACATAAGTACTCTTCGCCAAATCCAACCATCCCGGACACAATTTGGTCCCTGGTTGCCTGCCTTTGAGGGACATAAACGGGGAAACTCTGGTAACCGAATGTGGGGTAGTGCAGTAATTCCACACCATTTCCCTTAAAACAGTTTGCCAATTTAGACCTGTCACCATGGCTAAATGTAGCCCTCCTTTTATAAATCTGTTTGCCCTCTCTACCAAACCATTTGCCCTAGGCTGGTAGAGGGCCGTTCTGTAATGTCTGATACCAAACTTCTTAAAAAACTCCACCATTCTGTCAGAGCAGAACTGAACACCATTGTCTGATACCAGCTCTGTGGGAAATCCCTCCCTATAAAATACCTCTTCAAAAAATGTAATCATTTGAGCAGTGGTAGCCTCTCTTATCGCCTTCCACTCAACCCATTTTGAATGGTAATCCACAAGAACAATCAAGTATTTAAAGTCATTTCCCAAATCTTGCAAGGGACCCATCAAATCTACTGCAACTTTTTTCCATGGCTCACTTGGAACACTCACGGGTCTTATGGGAGTCTCCCTAATAACCTTACTCTTGTCACTCTTCTCGCATTCTCTGCAACCCCTCACACATTTCCCAACCTCACCATCGAATCCTGGCCACCAGAAGGATTGTCTGATATGTCTTTCCGTGCCCCCATGCCTAAATGACCTTTATGTGCAATATTAACTAACTTGGACCTAACATTACAAGGGGGAACTACCCTTACTCCCTTCCTGAGCTGAAAGCCATCCTCTGATAAGCTTAATTCTTCTTTTATTCCATAGTAACCCTCATATTTCTTCTCAATGAGATCTTTCCTGGGCCAACATGTTTTGGTCCACATTTTCACTTGTTTTATTATTTCATCCATATCATCAGCATCCTTCCACTCATCTCTCCCTATGGCTTCATATTCAACTTCATAAATGCTCAAACCATGTTCAACACTCACTTCCTTAGAGTCCTTGTCTTGCACAGGCAACCTTGACAAACAGTCTGCCACTATGTTGTCTTTCCCAGGTATATACACAACCCTAAAATCATAAGCTAGTAAATCAACCATCCATCTGGATATTCTAGGAGAACCTTTGGCCCACTCCACACTTCCTAACAATTGAACTAATGGCTTATGATCCGTTCTCACAGTGAAGGGTTGACCCCAGAGATAAAACTTGAAATGCTCAACAGCCCACGAGACTGCTAAAGCCTCCCTTTCTACAACAGAATAATTTTCTTCAGCACCCCTCAAAGGTCGAGAGGCAAAAGCAATGATATGTTCCACCTTGCCAGCATCAAACTGAGAAAGAGCAGCACCCAAGCCCAAGGTACTCGCATCCACTGCTAGCACAGTTTTCCTATTGGCAACAAACCCTCCCAAAGAGGGAGCACTCGCAATACAATCTTTGATCTACAGGAAAGCACGCTGACACTCATCAGTCCATATATACTTTGCACCTTTTTTTAACAATTCCCTCAGAGGAGAGGACATTGTGGCAAAACCGTCAACAAACTTGTGGTAGTACTCCGCCAACCCCATGAAAGAGCGTAACTGCTCCTTGTCTTGTGGTTGAGGAGCACTTTTAATACTGTCCACCAGAGATTTCTTGGGGGAAATTCCGTCACATGAAATTCTGTGGCCCAAATAATCCACCTCTTTCACAGCAATCTTTTTCTCTCTGCACGGTCAAACCAGCTTCTTTGAGTCTAACCAACACTGCTCTCAACGTTTCATCATGTTCAAGTTCATTTTCCGCAAAAATAAGAATGTCATCTTGAAAGACAGTGACTTTCCTTAAACCTCTGAGTACTTCCTCCATTACCCTCTGAAAAACAGAGGCCGCGGAGGCCAATCCAAAAGGCATGCGGTTATACTTAAACACACCCTCGGGTGTAATGAAAGAGGTGAGATACTGGCACTCCTTGGATAATGGAACCTGATGGTATGCTGACGAAAGGTCAATGACAGAAAACAACTTCGGCTAACCCAAAGTCGACAGAGTCTCAGAAATGTTTGGCAGTGGATGTCTCTCAACAATAATGTTCTGGTTCAAGCTGCGAAGGTCAACACACAATCTTAGCTTCCCATTGGCTTTAGCTACTAAGACAATGGGCGACAACCATTCAGTGGCCGTAACCAGCTCAATAACACCCTTGCAAACCAAGTTATTAAGCTCTTCCCTAAGTTGATCTCTCACCTTCAATGGTACGTGCCGCACCTTGTGTACCACAGGCTGCGCATTGCTTTTGAGCTTTATATGGTGCTCAAATTCCTTCAGTTTGCCTAACCTTTCAGAAAAGACCTCTGGGAAATCCTTGGTCCAAATATCTTCAACTTCTGCTATGGTCACAGGATTGGGAGCACTGGCCTGAACTCGCACCCCTAAGTTCCTCTGCTCCTCCCAACCCAACAAGGATGTACCTTTCTTCGCTACAAGTACAATAGCTTGACAACTTCTTTCTTTATACAGTATCTTTGCTAGAAATTCCCCCAGAATGTCTATGGCCGATTCTGCATAACCACAAGCTCTGACACTGGTGGGCCGAATTATGGCTTCACTCTTTTTCAAAACACTGACATGGGTATCTCGGGATATAATAGTCCAAGGCGAGCAGGTGTCTACCTTCATGACAAGCTCACACCCATCAACAAGAAATGTGTCCACCGGGCCCTTCGTCTCCACAGATAAGGCTGATATTTCAAAAACATACTTGTTGATCGATTCTCTCACATCCGACACTTCTTGTATATCATATCCCTTCCTAACATTTTCTTCTTTGTTATCTTCTGCCCTGTGTTCCACATAACTGACAGCAGAGACTTTACAGACATTGGCAAAATGTCCCTTGCCCCTGCATTTGAAACATTCACCAAACTTAGCTGGACAAGATGGAAAATTTGCGCCGTGTCTGGAGCTCCTACAGCGAGGGCAAGAACTTCTCATATTCCAGTTCCCTTTTTTCCACTGAAGGAATTAGGTTTCTTTCTTTCATCTACAGCGCACACAGCCACTGATGGTGTAATCGATTTGTCCATCCTGAGCTCTTTGACGTACTGTGACGTTTGCTCAATGCTCCTGGTCAACTCCACCGCCTCATCCAGACTCATGTCCTTGGCAAGAAGTTTTTCTTGAACTCTGACATTGTTGGTGCACCTTATCAACTGGTCTCTGATTAATGAGTCACCCAACTGTCCAAATTCGCAGGAGTAGCTCAGGGACCTCAAGCATGCAATGTACGATTCTACGGGTTCTAACTTTTCCTGTAGCCTGTGGAAAAATCTGTGCCTCTCAAAACTGACATTTTTCTTTGGTTCAAAGTGATCTCGCAGGCGACCAAGAGCCAACTCATACTCATCCATATCGCCAGATCCTGACACTTGATTTGCAGTAAGGCCATCAAAAATTCTTCGCCCTTGTACTCCCAAATTATGTATCAGAAGAGCCTTCTTGCGTGCAGGCGAAAATCTGTCTCCCCCATAGCCACCAAATAGTTCTCAAAGGCATCTTTCCATTTATCCCACCTGACGGCAGGCCGGCCTGGTTCATTCAGAAAAGAGAGAGGGGGTGGTATGGACGCAGCCATGGTGAACAGTAACACTGTGGGAAGATAATAGAATATAGAGTGAAAGAAGCCGCCAGTATATCCTCCAGTGTTAATGCACAATTCGTTTTGTGGTTGTAGCCCTGGCTCTTCACTTTTAAGTCACATTCAAAGTATTCCAGGCAAGGAACAATGGCAGTCCACTTGGTTCTGGGACAGTTCCAGAATGCAACTATCAAGACAAATGTTTATGAAGCTTCAGCTGTGAAGCAGAATGAACGTTCTACAGTAAAGACAGGAGGCCCCCAGTGCGTGGAAAAAATGTTGCAGCAGAGACGACGTCACAATGGCATTGTTCGGAGCGCTTCTCCTGAAGCAATATCAGTACAAATCCAAAAGGAGGTGGGGCCAATGGTGCAGGGGGCGGAGCTTGCACACGGCACAGTTCGGGGCTCGAGGGCTGCAGCACCTGCCCAGCCGCTCGCACACCTTGCACGGCTCGAGCTACAAAGCTGAGCTGGTGCTCGCGCTCCACCGCTCGCTCTCCCAATGCGTTGCAGAGCACTAGCCGGTGCCCGCGCACCCTCCACTGAAGGAGACACCCCTTCCACACAGGCCCACACCGCACCCCCAACTTGCCTCAGCTGAAGGCGTTGCGTCGTGGTCTGCCTCTCTTATCCTCCCGCGGACTCTCACTTCATCTGCCTGCTGTCACGGCCGCAGGGGAATCGGCGATCCACACAGCAACAGGAACGCGTACGCCGGGGCCGTCGCACAATGGGTTCTGATGGATCCTCGTCGCCAATGTTAAGAATACGGGGCCAAACCAAGGATGAACACTTTGGTACTTTATTAAGTATAACTCTATGTGACAGCAGGCACTGCCTCAAGAAGCATGCACCAACTGACTGATACAGAACACTCTCAAAGCACAACACTCTGAAAAGAATGCATTACCTCGCAATAGCATCGATAGGTAATGAAGCAAAGTACAAACCATTGATTGTATGAACACATGTGACATTCTGAATAACTGAACCTTAAATCAAGTAATAGAAGTAATATCCCAACAGAAACGTCTCTCGGATGAAGAAAAATGATGATGGCAGCAGAATGATGATGGCAGTGGAAAAGAAAATGTAACTAGTTAAATGGAGCGTGATTGCAGCGTTCATGTATATTGCTTTCCATGTCAACAACAACTGTGAGTGAAGCTACAAGACGAACTGCAGGGTTGTTCTGTACCGAGAAGAGGTATTGTTTTATGTTGATTGCTGGAGTAACTATAAAACGTGGAAGTAGCTCAAAAAACTTTTGTTGCTCTTTTCATGAAAAGACTTTGGAGTGTGGGTAACTATTAAAGAAGACTTTGTGTAATTCATGGACAGTTATAATTGCAACATGTATGGTATTAATATATTTAAGTGGTATATGATACAGTGTGTTCATATTGGGAAATATTTTTGTGATAGTGGGCATTGATGTAGAAAGAACGTCAATAATTACAATGAATTACTGTGCCAGGGAATATTTTATCTGCAGGTAATGCAGACAGTTTTGGTTTGTATGGCTGTCTGGCCTAGCTGGGGAGGTTCAGAATGTATGTTGAAAGAGGGAGTTGAGTGTACAGTGGTTATAAAAGGTGTAGTATGGGTGCAAAATAGATAGTTGGAAATATCAATAGGTATTATGCACTATTAGTTTTAAATGGGCATTTGGGGAGTGCATTATGATATTTAAGTCTCATTATAAAACAATGCAAAATGTTTTTAAATATATATATTTACTGATGTTTAGGTATAACCAGTTGAAGAATTTCAGGATAAAAGACATATATATATATGGACTTATAGTGAATATGTGTTCAGTATATGTATTGATGAAATACTGTAAAGGTAATTGTGATAGATATTGCAGTGAGATGTAAGATATTACGCAAGTTGTTTATTATTTAAATTTGATAGGGGCATTAAGTAAAGGGTTGTGACTCTGCATATTCATACATAAGGTAATGAAATGTGAGAGGTCATGTATTGTGTAATCCCTAATGAGTGTGATGAATGTGAAGCCCTGATGAGTGTGATGAATGCCCCGATGAGTGTGATGAAGCTATGAAGTGAATATTTGTGTGTGAATATGAGTATATTAGATGTAATGGTGAAATGTTTGTGAATATGAGTATATTATATGTAATGGTGAAATGTTTATGCATATGTAGTAGTGCCATTGTGATGACAGCATAAGTTTATGTTGACAGGGTGGTAGCGCGCTTGTGGTCAACTTTCGGTATGCTAGTCTGTGAATAAGTATGAGTTGATGTTGAGTTTCAGGTGAGTGAATGAGAAGCCCAAGTGAGTAATGGAAGAGTGTGTGATGATGTATGGGCAACGGTTACGAGTCAGGCTATGGTTATGTGCCGGCTAAGTGGTAATTTGCAATTGTGTAGCGCATGTTGTTGCGTTTGGGATGATAAAATAACATAGATGTATGAATTGAGAGTGAGATAAATTATTAAAATGTTTGTGCATATATTTTATGAATGCATTCCAGTTTGAAAGATCTTTACACGTGATGGGTTGTGTGGCCAACTTCCTGTCCTAGTGTTCTTTTCACGTGCTGTGCTTGTGCAGTTACGCTGTTTTTATGTGATCTTTGTGTAGTTTGTATCTTTTCTTGCTTTTCTTGCTTTTATATGTTTCTTTGGGCAGTTGAGTATGAGTGTGATGGTGCGATTGGCAGGTTCTTTGTTGTGAGAATGAGAGGTGGTGTTGTATGTGGTATTGATATGCATTGCTATGGTTATAGAATGTTAGTTTGTGTATTCGTTTGGTTGCCTGTGACTTTGCGTTAGTGCTGCTGGTGTGGCAGACCTGAGACTGTGTGTGGCAGACATGGTAGAAGGTATGTACGCTTGGAAGGTGATGGAATGTGGTTTAATATGTGGTCTGTGCTCATAAGGGGCAGTTACGAGATGTAGGAGTGGCAGTCCTAGATATATGGTTTGGTTGGTGATATTTTATGATGGCAGGGGAATGTTAGTTAGGTGAATGTAGATGTACGCCGAGAGGGTTGAGAAAGTGGTTGGTAATTGTGAGGGTGATTAATGTTTGTGTTGGTGGTCTGATGTGAGTTCCTGTTTCAGTGCTTTTTGTTGGTGTGTGTGTGTGTCTGTTATAAAGAGAGGGGATGTGTAGTATGTGACTTGTATTGAGTTCACAAATGCAAGCATCAGAATGTAGTGTACTCATGAGACCGCCGGCCAGCCCATATAGCCGAGGTTTGCTCCGAGAGTACTTTAAGACGGGATAGCTGCACCTTGAGATGGATGGTGGTGCAGATTGATTACTTCAACACCAATCAATAAGGACAACTGAATGATTTGGCAAAGGGCATCTGTTTAATGATAAGTACGAAAAACGGGGAGTCATGGCAATCAGCAGTGATGCGGTAGTCCGTCTCGCTTCAACTCCAACAAACGTCATACAAATCATAACTTTTATACTCAAAACGTGTCATAATTGACGTGTGACACTCAAAAGTTAACATGCAATTTCATTGGTTAGGAAAAGGTAACTTTAATATAGGTGCTATATCTGTATATGGTAATGGAGTGAGGGGATTGGGTAAATACTGTCAGGTGGGCATCCACGCCCTTCCTTCAAAATGACTACTGTAGACGTCACTAAAAGTACGATGTCCCTTTGGTTCTACTACTATAGGACCCTAGATTATTTGGTCCATTGTGCTTCGGTTGGCACCAATCCCATGCATACATTTCCACTTTACTTAGCAGCATGCAGAATGGTCAGCCAGGTGCAGGGTGCCCCCTCGGCTACCTGGCCTTCCTCCAATTAAGATTACAATCAATCATCACTTCAACAACAATGTGTCAATTATTTTACTGTGGTTGGCCTCGAAACTCCATCTTTTGTCTGGAAAAGTTCTGATATCTCTGTCTGGGCGGATGCCAAGCGTAGGTGTGAACTCGTACTTCTCCTCGCTCGGATGGTCACGTGATGCGTACACCGCGAATTTTCCTAGGTTCTCTCAATTCGTGCATTTAATTCTTATTCGGCTTGCCACCTGCCTACGCTTCCTTATCTTGACCTTTCAGAGATAGGATATTCTGTTCTTAAGTTTCAATTAAATGTAGCTACTGTTCGTTCCTTCTATTGCTATGAACTTGACTCTCTTGGCATGAGTTGCATCTGCTGAGTTTCGATTCAGCCATCTCTTCTCATTTTGCTAGAATATGAATCTTGTCTTGTTTGGCCTCTAGTAACCTGAGTTGATTCTGCTTTTCGTGTAAAGTGGAATCCCACTTATAATAATGTGCTTCGTTTTGAGGTAGATTATGTACAATGGCACTTGCCGCGCTATTCTTCTACTTAGCGTGGCAAGCCACACTGTTTTCTTAGCTTTCTTGCAGTTTCAAGCATATGTACAGGCGTTAGCTGGTTGAATATCTTCATCCTGCTTACAGCTTAACTCTCTTACGCTTTCATAGCTTTCTATCACTTTAATCTCACAATCTCTTTACTCATGGTGTTTCGTCTCCTTGTGTCATTCTTGGTTCATCATTTATTCTATCTGTGAGTCCATCCATTCGTCTTCCATTAAGACCTTTTTGGTTTCTTCCGGGACGGTACTTAGGAAATCTTCATTTCGTCTCATTTGTTGGTAGGGTTTTCTCAATGGATACCTTACTGCCCATGCTTGTCTGGTTATTGGTACTTCAATTGGTGTTGCTCTTCTGATGGGTACTGGTTAGAGCTGTAAGAGGATTCAATTCAACACTACAGCTAAGTCAACGCCTAGTCAATAATACTGAATGAAAACCCTTATTGATATATCTTTATGTCCAGTTCATGCGTTCTGGATGACTACCCCTATATAACACCCCTCTCTTGGAACCCTCCTGACCCCACTGAGCCAAGAAGTAGTTCTGTTTTGCAAGTTAAAAGGTTTATTTGATAATTTAAAATATATATATATCACACTTTATAATAAATTAATAATTGAATATCACACTTAATCTGATATGATAATGATTAACAACGGAGAATCTGGCACTAGCACACTTCTTTATAATCACTAATGAGTTGACATGAAATGGATGAGATAGCACACTGGTAAATAGGAACAAAAGAAGAATAATGTGATAGAGAATGCTTTATAGAGTTCAAATGGATGGAATGTTGAATGAATGAAATGCAGTATAGAAAATACTCACTATGATTTCAACAAAACAATGTAATCACTTTTCTCTGGCAATCCCCTCCCCCCCTTGATGCAATGCAAGGAAATGGAAGGAAGCACACAGTTCTCAGAAATGCAATCAACTGTAATTCAGTTCACCCCAGCAAGCTTACACTACAGAAAACAGATAGGAGTTTTGAAAACACAGGCAAAATGCTTTATATGTGCTGGCAATGAATTGAAAAATATGCTAAAATGCTTTTAATTCCCTTTCAGAGTTTCAGGGTGAGTGATAGCTACTCTCTATGAATTCAGGATCACCTTAACAATGCTTTAGTAGTAACTAGCAGGTAAACGAAGTTTTTGGCAAGGAAAAGCAAAACTGCTGTCTTTTTACACGTGAAGAAATTTGCAAATCGCGGCAAAATTCGCGGATGCGCCGAGCGCTATTACAGAGGAACCACAAGGACTATCTCTATCGTTTTGGGGTCCTAGGAAAGCCTAGGATCTCAGCTTCCAAATGAAAGTTACTGCAAGTCTCTAAGACAAACAGTCGCGGAGATATGAGCGATTTTGTGAAGGTCGTTTTTCAGATTTGAAATTTTAAAAGCTCAAAATGACAAGTGACAGATTTTGCAGCTAGAATGACAGGTGACAGATTTGGAGCTATCAGGCAGTTCTACTTAGGTTAAATAGATTGAATTAGATGAATTTAAACTAAGAGATTGGTTCTACACAGTTCTGCTGGGTACTCACACTATATTCTTGAATTAAATGGGCCTCATCACGGATCTGGTCAGGGTTTTAGACTGGGCTCTGGTCTCTCTCTGGGCACAGCGTCTGGTCTCTGGAACTGCACGCTCTCTGGTCTGGTCTCTTAGTTCTGGATAGATTGAAGTCTCTAGTTTGGCTTTCTGGAGGTTGATGAATTTGAAGTCTGGATCTCTGGATGTTGTATGGTCCGGCAGAGCGCGTTGCAGCAAATGGAATTGAAGGTCCCTATCTGTCCTGTCTGTCTGCTTTTATGTGTTTTGAGAGTGGGTGGGTATGTTGGTCATAACTAAACTTGCCCCTCTCACTTGTCATTGGTCAAATTTCCATTCCTCACTTGATTGGCGAAGCTAAGTTGTGTCAGAGTGATGTCATTTTATGGCTTGCAGATAGGACACTCCTCTGTCAGATTGCACACATTCTATATTTGATAACAAAAGACATATTTCACAGTTACACAGTTGCTTGAAATTACATATACATGGTGTGGCTGAATTTAGCCATGTCTCTGTCCAAATCTGTTGTTTCTAAGAGCTTGCATTCAGAAATGGCACATAATTGACTTTTTAACTGATTTTTCAATTTCTGACATTGACCCAACTTTACATACATGTGCGCAGGGAGTATGGACATTAACTGATGAAGTTTCAGATTTTTAACATGCATACATTTAGAGTAATATCCACTTTTCCGCTGACACCGCCCTGAACATACCACCGGTTCTAAAAACCTCTTAAACTGTGGGCAGAAAAATCACAAGAATTATGGTATCATTTATAAAATTTTCACATGTCCGCTCTATGAATGATCCATCTTTTTAAAGTTATGTTCTGGCTCCAAAGGGGTGTGGTTCCATCTCAGCACAAGGTAGAAATACTGGTTTATCCAGTTCTGCCAAGCCAGCTTCTGTCTCCAGTTTCTCCCCCTCCCAGTTTCTGCCAAGAGTAAGCCACTTTTACGACCCCTGCAATATAAGATTTGCTTGGGTCCTGAAAGGCTCATTGTTCAAGAGGAAGCCATTTATGATCCTCTCAATAAACCCTCTGCCTGGGTGAAGGGAGTTGCATTGTTCACTCTCCTGCAGAGCACAGGTAATTCAATTATCAGATAGATGGTATATTCTTAGTGTGGCCAGCAAAAAGGCAGATAGTCCTGGGAACACAGCTGTGACTCAAGTTTCACTCCTGATGGGGGTAGTTGTCAAGCAAAATCAAGTTCCTTAAGCCAGACTTTCAGCTAACTGTCATGTTTTTTGTTGCTTTTTAAATTAACTTGCAATTTTACACATGCAGCTAGAATGCTGATTCTAAGTGCAAAACTATGACATTTCAACAGTTACAAAGGCATGTGACACCAAACATAGGTCACTCATTTAATCTAAACATTTTCGATTTTAGTGTCTTTAAATCCAGTGCAACTTAAACTGCTGACTCCATAGCTCAGCCAGTTTTGTTATAAGCATTGTTCTGGGCTCTTCATTTCCCAGATTTTGTAGGCACACAAAACTCCATTCTGCCAAATGTCTGCTGGTGTTCAGTGAATATTTTGCACATATTGTAATGTTTGAAAATAGGCATTTTGAGCCTGCCTTCAGAGAAACACAGGGTGGTTTTAAAACGCCGGCTTTTGGATAGTGGTGAGTACTGGTACTGCACCCATTTTTGGGATTTAACAAATGAATTCCCCACAATTCTAAGTTGCATTTGGCAATCAGCATTGCCATTCCCAATGGTTTCAGACTACTGTGCGGGTAGTCCAATGGTGGTTTTAAAGCGCTTTGAAGCTAACCGGCGCTACTGTTTTTCCTTTGGCAACCCATTTCCCTCATGGCAACCCGGCCTTTCATTCTCGCACTGGTGGGTGGCAAGTGAGGCAACCATTTTGGTGGGCGCAAAAACTGCGCAGCTTTCCTGGATTTCGGCGCACATGTGGGTTTTCCGCCATCTTGAATTTTCTAAGCCCACAGCACCAAATGTTGCAGCATGATTACTTGCACGTGGGTCAAGACAC
Source organism: Ambystoma mexicanum (assembly GCF_040938575.1). Classification (NCBI taxonomy): domain Eukaryota; kingdom Metazoa; phylum Chordata; class Amphibia; order Caudata; family Ambystomatidae; genus Ambystoma; species Ambystoma mexicanum. The sequence goes on along the minus strand of NC_090926.1, from coordinate 994,097,335 downwards.
CCAACAAGCCCCCCCACGCGACTGCACTTTGAATTTGAGTCGATGGGGAGTCGGGTGCACAAGGGTTTTGACCCACGCACCGGTCTGTCCGCATAATATTCTTCCGGTAGATGGCACAGTTCAGCATCTTTTCCTCCATCCGGTCGGATCGATGGGTTCTCCTCGCCAGTCCTGATGGGAGTATTGGGCGGTCCACTGGGCCCATTGGATCTTCGTTCCTGGTCTCCGGATCGCCCTCCTTGGCCCGTCTCCAGGTTTTCTTTCTCCTAGGACGACAAAGGAAGCGCGGCAATACCTACTCATAGACGTTTTTCCACCACTGTTGAGATAGTGGGGCAGCATATGCATTTCATCATAACGAAACATTACATTCTTATTTTGAAAAAAAAAACAGTATAACTAAGAGACAGTTTCATGCAAATCACAATATTTTAGAGACTAGATGTGGTATGTTTTATGATTGGAACTGAATTAGTCTGAGACAGTACCCGCTAGGATTCCAGAGGATTCCTCCAGTTGTTGCAGAGTGTGCCTGGGATGGCAACATTTCAACTGGTTTATGTGGACCCACTTGTCTTCTCCCTCTGCCAAAGGACCTTTGGGGATGTGGATTTTGTAGGCCACAGGGGAGATTTTGTCTATGATCTCGAATGGTCCCTTCCATGTAGGCAAAAATTTGCGCTGCTTGGCCTGGTTCCTTTGGAAGTTGTATAGATAGACCCGGTCCCCCACCTGATATTCCTTCCTGGAAGTTTTCAGGTCATAGTGGGTCTTCATGCTATCAACTGATCTTTCTAGATTCCGCTGAGCATAAGCAAAAGCATGTTGGAGGTGTTTCTTTAAATTCTCCACATACTCATGAGTAGTGGAGGCATTTATCAGTGTCTGCTCTTGGGTCCTGTAGAGCAAATGCTGAGGAAGCACCATCTTGCGCCCAGTCATCAACTCAAATGGTGACATTTTGGTTGCAGATGAAGGGGTAGATCTGATAGCCATTAGGACCAGAGGTAATCGGATATCCCAACTTGGCCCCGAATCTGCCACAAACTTCTTTAATATGCTCACAATTGTCCAGTTATATCTCTCTACTGCCCCAGAAGAAGCTGGTCTATAAGCAATATGCAGCTTTCTCTTGACCCCCAGTATCTCCCACATCTTTGTCATTACTTCACTGGTGAAGTGGCTACCTCTGTCTGACTCAATCCTTTGAGGTAGACCAAAACGGGAAAAGATGTGGTTAATCATCAAGGCAGCTGCCGTTTCTGCCTTGCAGTTTGGGGCTGGGAGACATTCCACCCACTTGGTAAACAAGCATGTCACAGTCAACATGTACTTATTCCCCCTAGCCGAGCGAATCACAGGGCCTACAAAGTCGATTTGTAAATCTGACCATGGCAGTGTCATTCCCCTCTTTTGTAAAGGCGCCCGGTGCGTAAGGGATGATGGCTGAAATTGTGCACACACAAGACACCCCTTCAAGTATTGGTCGAGGTCCTGCCCCATGTGTGGCCAGTATGCAACCTCTCTTAAGATTTCCAATGTTGTGTGAAACCCCCTATGACCGGCGGTGGCCGCATCATGGGCGTGACTTAACATCAGGCTTCAGAATGAGGTAGGAACCACCCACTGATCGTGGCCAGCTTTGGATTTCCTTACCAACAAACCGTCTTGGATTCGGAACATTTTTGGACATTTCATCAACACTCTTAGGTCCTCTTTCCCAATGTAATCGGTATCCGTCAGGGGAAAGTTCTCAGGGTCCTCAAGGTGCTGGTAAAATTTACCAATAATTGGATCCCCCTTCTGAGCAGTAATCAAATCAGCATCAGGGGTCTCCTTACTCCATTGTGCAATTGAAAGGCCGTTGTGAGCATATTTGTCTGGGACCTAGTGATAGCTGTGACCTGGATTTCCCCCAACAGGGACTCAATCTCGATTAGATCCCCTTGGATGGCCCCGGTTTTGGCCAGCTGATCAGCTAAGTCATTTCCAGTTTTGTCTGGTCCCTCTACTTTGGAATGACCCTTGATCTTTTTCCAATAGATGGTCATCTCATTCGACGTGACCAGATCATCAATGTTTTGGATCAACTTCCCATGTTTCAAGGGTTTGTTGTTAGCACATAACATGCCTCTGGTTTTCCAATTAACCAGGTGCTCCACGAACCCGTTCCGTACATAATCCGAATCTGTGATTATGACCAGTTCGTGGAGTTGATGCTGGACAGCAGTGAGGATGGCCTGATGCACAGCCATCAATTCTGCCACCTGACTACTTCGGGGTCCAATTTTGTATCCAGCGGAGGGTTCTGGGGACTCATTCACCCATGCATTCCCTACGCCGGCCACCAGTTCTTTCTCCCCGTCGTTGTCAACATGGTAAGAGCATCCATCCACATAGACAGTGGGCATTCCCTCACACTTGTCCTCTTCAAAGACTTTGTGGGGGGAATTAAGGTATGCCTCCATGTTGTCCTTTATTTTTAGACTTTCGTCCTCGAGACAGTTTTCTCTGGCACAATCATGCAAGTCAGCCAGACCTTGCGCGAGGGGACTCTTCTTGTTTTGGCCATATCGGACCTCCACAGGAAAGCCTTGCATTGACAGAATCCAGGAAGTAATTCGGGAATTACTCACATTTCCGGCCCGGATTCTGTCACTTTGGAGATATTACAGAGGCTGGTGTGGAGTCTCCACTATGATGTGTTCCCCCTGGATAAACGGGCGGTAATTCTTCAATGCCCACACCGTTGCCAGGAGTGCCTTCTCACAATCGTTGAATTTTTCCTCCACAGAGGATAAAGTTTTGCTCGCATAGGAGATTACTTTATTGACCTTGTCATGCTTTTGGTATAATACGGCCGTCAAGCACGTATTAGAGAACCCTGTCTCCAGGAAGAACTCCTTGTTTCTGACAGGGTAAGCTAGGCAAGGCACTTGTGAGAGGCTTCTCTTGAGTTGTCTTACTGCCTCGGATTGTTCTGGACCCCATTCCCACTTGACCCCCCCCTTTAGGAGATGAATCAGGGGTCTGGTGATCTCTGCGTAGCCCTCAATGAACTTTCTGCTGTAATTAGTCAGTCCAAGGAGGCTCCTTAGTTCCCGCAGAGTTGTGGGGTCTTTCAGTTTCTGAAGTGCTTCCACTTTCTTTTCCTGGGGACAGAGGCCCTGAGGAGTAATCTCATGCCCCAAGAAATTAACACGGGTTCTACACCACTGTGCTTTCTGAAAGGAAAGTTTTGCTCCGGCGGCCCTCAACTGTGTCAGAACATAACGGATCTCCGCTATGTGTTCCTCCACAGATGAACTTTTGATGAGGACATCATCTACATAAGCCAGGTTACCCCTCGCACCCAGGTCGGGCATGGCCTTATGTAGGAAAATGTTGAATTCATTGCCGGAGTTGAGGTATCCGAAGGGAGTCCGGGTCCATGTGTACTGCTGGCCCCCAAAGGTAAAAGCCAGTTTGTATTGGTCCTCCCTGCTGACAGGCATGGTCCAGTATCCATTGGTCAGGTCTATTGCAGTGAATACCTGTGACCCCTGAATCTGGGCCAGCCCTTGGTCAATGTAGGGCAGAGGCCATCGGGAAGTATGGACCCGTTTGTTGTGCTCCCTAAGGTCGGCGCAGAGTCTCCACTGGCCGTTTGGCTTCAATATTCCCAGCACCGGATTATTGAAGGTGCTGTGGATGGGACGGATTATTCCCCGGGACTCAAGGTTCTTAATTATTTCAGTAAGGGACTCCATTGATGCGAGAGGCAAGCGATATTGCTTCACAAACACAGGAGTCATGCCAGGGTCCGTGGGGATTGTTGTTGTGTGGATGTCAGTGCGACCACAGTCATATGAGTCTACCGCAAAGAGATCTTGGAAATCCAAGAAAACTTGTTTCAACTTTTGCTTTTGTTCCAGAGTCACACAGGCATCAGCTAGGTTGACTCTCTCTTCCACCATCTGCCTGAAGCCTGGAAAGACTTCTGGTTTGGCTATCTCCGCGGCCTCCTCCAGCTGGGTGGAGAAGTCCCTGGTCAGAGTGCTGATTTGGACCGGAGGCTTCAGGTGGGCAAGGCAGCCTTCATGAACCTGGAAAATCACCTCATCCCTCCTGAATTCACAAGTCACATCTTCCTTACCATAAGGGCAGGAAGTGTACACCAGGAAGTTCCCCCCATGCCGGGTAAAAATCCTGTCTGGTGTTGTATTGTCCTCACTGTCACTGTCAAAACAGTCCTTGGGGATTGGTCCTAACAGTTCATTTCTAAGATCAATGGAGAAATGTCGGTCATCAACCGCCATTCCAATAATGGTGCCTGCGGCTAGAGTAATACTCTTTAAGTCGCTGTTATCCACCTCTATTGGAATGGTGTCATGTTCTATGTTGACTAATGGTGTTGGGTTTACCCCCAACCCTTGCTGTTGGAGAGAAGCATTTAGATGTATGTAAGCATCAGGGTTTTTCAACTCTTGTCCCCTTTTAACTTTCGCTTCCAGGGAGAATTGTCGGGTCCTTTCTGGGATGGTGACTTCCTCTTTAACCTGAATTTCAACGGCATAAGGTAGCAATTGAGCTGACCTAAATGCTTTTTCTGGATCATCAAAGCCCATGGGATTATCCGCTAATCGGGACCAAGCTTTGAAGTTTATTAGGTCCAAACTAATGGCAAAGCGATTGAGAATGTCACTGCCTAAGTAAAAGGCGGCAGTGACGTCTCGCACGACCCAACAATTATGGACTATGCTCTTGTTGGCAATGGAGATTTTGAGCATACACCTGCTTGGCAGGAGATGTTTGGAATTAGGTGCTTCCAGGTCCATTTCCCATTTGTCTATCAGTTTGAATGTGGGAATGGCTGGATCTTTTGGGAGTTGGCGGAACATGGCTTCGCTGATGAAGCTCTTACCGTTGCTCACACACACTCGAGCGAGAACAGAGTCCTTCCCCTCATTTAACTGAACAGGGATGAACAACTGCTCTCCAATTTGCTGAATATCAGCCAGGCTCTGAGCTGATTTCACATCTTTCTGGACTATAGGAGTGGGAGTTTCTGATTGTGGATTAGTAAAGAATTTCAGGGTGTTTCCTTCCAGTGTGGAATACCACCTTAAACTGGAAGGAAGGTTGATTTTCAGAAATAGAGAGGACCCCCCATCACCAGTCTGTTGTCCTACTGCTATTACTGTCACGTCTGGAATTTGGTTATTCTGGAAGTGGAATTCTACTTGGTCAGATTTTTGTTCAACCATGTGGCAGGTGCCGTTTAAACTAACATGGTTGACACTCTGCTTTAATTTTATTGGTCGGCTAGTCTGGGTCCAGAGGACCTTGTTTACGCAATCTATTAGGGGTGACAACCTTCTCAGGAGGTCATTCCCCAGTAAACAAGGGGTGCCCTCTGGAGTCACAACTATGACCGGGTGTTTCAACTTATGTCGCCCAATTTTAATGTCCAAGTCTGCAGTCCCCTCAACGGGAATTTCCTTCCCGTCAAAGTTCTGTAGTTGTCCCGGAAGAGAGGTGAGAGGAATTTGGTAATTCTCTCCCCTTCCTGCATTCAGTTCGTCAAAGGCCCTTCTGGACAGAAGGGTAGCTTGAGATCCAGTGTCCACCAGTGCCGAGATTGTACCCTGCCCCTGTACTTGTACCGGGGCATAATATCTTCCCTCCTTCTCCTCAAGGGGGCACAGGTAATGTACATTTTTGGACAACTGGTGGGCTAACTTTCTGGTTTTGGACATTGCTAGCGAAGAGATTTGGGCAGAATTCTGTGGAGAGTCTTGGGAATCTGAAAGAAAAATTTGGCAACTGGAGATCAGAGCCATTGTGGGTTCCCCTGGTTCCAGTTCTGGGCCGCCCCCCCCTTTTTGGAGGCAGTCCCCAGTATGGGTTTGAACCCGCGGATTTTCTTGCTGTTGGTTCTGGGATGAGATGGTGGGCGGCGGTAGCTCAGTCTCCACATCTCCCCAGTCTGGATTTGCATTCCTAGGGACCCATTTTTCTTTGGGAGGAGTTCCCCCCTCTCTGAAGGAGAAGATCCTTTTCCCAGGATCCTCTGAGGATCCCTCTCCCTCAAATTGGAAGATCTGTACCTCCTCCTCAAACTGAGTCTGTTTGGGTCTTTTGTTTCTCCTACCCCCCCTCTGCTCCTTAGGAGGCAGACTTTCAGGGGCAAGAGATTTTGTTTCCGGTTCCTGGGTTTCCAGGGGCTGTTTACAATTGAGGAAGGAAGCTTCCTCCAAGGCTTTACACCCCCCTTCCCTTTGTGCCTCCTCCCTGGGAACCGGTGAGTTATCGGGGTGCTGCCCCCGTCATTGTTCTGGAGCACCAGGTCCAGAGTTGGGTGCGTTCTGTGCTGGCACGCCCATCTGAGGGTTCTGCTGAGCCCTCAGTATGTGACCCATATCCCGCGCCATGTTTTGAACCTGGCGCTCTAACTGGGAAACCCGCTCAGGCTGATACGGGGCCCTGTTTTCTCCCCTGGGCTGATCCCGGGAAGGGTAGCTGTCCCTCCTTTGGTAATACCCCGGGTTGGGAAGATTTGGGTACCCCTCCACCCTTGGCCTCCCCTCTCCCGGATTCAGTGGTCTGGGCTCAGGGAATTGGGGAAAGAAGGATGGATGGTTTTGGGGCTGAAAGTCGGGTGGATATCTGGGGAAAAAGTTCTGCCCAGGGTTTAGAGAATTTCTGCCCTCCTGTGGGAAGTTTGGAGGGAAGTTCCCTGGGTTAGGTGCTTGGCTGGATCCCCCCCCTTGGGCTGGAGGAGTCCACACATAACCCAGGATGGGTCGATTTCCCTTGTAACGGGGACTTACATAATCAGGAGAGCGAGGGACCCCATTTGCGGGGCTGCCTCCTTGGCTCCCTGTCTGTGACTGACCCGAGGACCTTCTGGGCCTAGCATTATTAGGTGCAGGTAGGTTTTTAGGCCCCCCCATCTCCAAATCCAAAACGGGGGTAACCTTTACCTCTGCCACCTTGGCAGCAGCAGGGGTGCTGTTGGCTTTGGGGTTTTTCTGGGCATTACTTTTGCTATCTACCGGTTTCTGCACCTCATAGATCCGGGTAGCCTGTTCAATGACCCAGTCTAAAGATCTTTTCTCGTGAAAATCCCTCACGAGCTGGGTCATGATATATTTGGGCAAGGCATGGAAAAACGTATTAATGAACTCTCTACTATCTGTGCGCACCCTTCTGGTGGTTTGCGCAAAAGCACGCTTTAACTCCTGCACAAATTCTTGTGGGGCCTGATCCTCCCCACATTGCAAATTGTAGGCCGCCTTGCGAGCCTCTTGAGGATTTCTGTGAACAGAAAAATGTTTCAAGATGGCCGCCTTATAGGTGGACCATCTTAAATGATTTTGGTCCTCCAGCCCCGCAAAGAAACTGGAGTATTCCGGGGAGAAGGTCCACTTTACATATTGAATACAGCTTTGGCTGTCCTTCAAATGGAAATTCTCCATCATTTGTTCAAACAACTCTAAGTGCTCCCAAACAGAATACTTAGCGTTCTTATGGTAAGGCGTGATGACGCTCCTGATCGCCTTAATCTGCTTTAAGGGGTCCTTCAGCAAGGCCCTTTTTGCCTTATTGGCCTTTTTGGTTCGGGTAACCCTTGTCCATTCGTCCTCGGACTCAGAGGCACTGCTCCCAGAGGTTCCCGTCTGTTCTTCCAGGTTTTCCCGGATTCTGCGAGCCTGGGAATGGCTGGCAGAATGTGGGGACCTGGTCTCCTGTGTCCTGCGCAGTTCAGAGGAGTCTTCAGATTCCTCCTTGCTGCCAGGATTTGATGGGTACCCCCTCCACTGACCTAACTGGGCAGAGGTTTTCAGGATGCCCTTAATGGGCCTACTCTCCTGGGGTTCCCCACTGAACTGTACTGTACTTGGGTGCCCATACCCGGATGCCCACCCCTCCATTCCTGAGTGGTACTGGCCTATGAGCCCCATACTCTTAGCTGGATAGTAATCTGCCATCCCTGTGGCCCTGTGCTCATGTGCGCCAGGGGACATGGGGGTGGTAGAGTCCAGGGACTGGGGAAGTATGAGGGCCTCTGGTACTAGGGCTCCTGAGGTTATGCTCCGGAGTTTCCATTTCCCAGCGAACCTCATCTCTATCCGCCCCTGCTCCCTGTTGCAATGCAAGAGCCTGCATTTGTGCCTTCAGTTCCTCAGTTAAGGCCTTACTAGACTCTATCAGTCTCTCCTGCATCGCTACCTGTTGTTGGAGCCTATCATTGTGTTGACAGAGGGCCTCATTTTCCCTCTGTGCTTCCTGGTTGGTCCTGGAGAACTGGGCCAGTCTTTGCTGCAGGAGGTTTACCTCCTGAGCTGTGTCCCTATTGGCCTGCTCCTTTCTTGCCAGAGCCTCTTCCACCCTCCTGGTGTGCTCTAACAAGTTCTGGTTTTCTTTTTGGAGGTCACCCAGCCCCTGGAGGGCCAGGTGATTTTCTTCCATTTTCCTTTTTAAATGGCAGACTTCCTGGCCTATGGTGTCTCTTTCCTGACTGAGAGCCTGCATCTGTGCTGCCAGGTCGTCCCTTTGCCTTTGGAAGGCACCAGCATTCTGGCGCTCCTGATCAAACTCTGCCTGGGTATCCAGGTCTTTCAGAATTAGTTTGTTGCTCTCTGCCTTCACTCTATCTAGGTGGCCTTGCAGGGTGACTACCTGCTCAGCACATACCCTGTTGAAGTCCAGTTGTTGCTCCAGCTTTTTCTGGTTTTGCAGTAGGGAGTCCAAACCTTCTTGGTATTCCTTCTGCAAGGCCAGAAATCTGGTATCCTGTTCTACCTTTTCCTGTTGCAGCACATCCATATCCTTCTTTATTTTAATGATGTGCTGCCTACTATCATCTTCTGACTCCTGGCTCCTCTGCAGCCTCTGCTCAGAAGAGACCAGGTCAGATTGGACCTTCTCTAACGCCATCTGTTGCCTATTTGCCAGATTTTGGCTTTCAGCACATCTATCCTGCATGTCTCCCATATATAGGTACAGGTATGGCGCTATCCTAACAATCTTGTCGTGTTCATCTTTGGCCTTAGGAGCCATATATAGTTCACTCAGGGCCACATGTAATGGACCCTGATCTCTCCATAAGTCTGACCCTGTTTCAGTGACCTGTCGCGTGATGGCCTGTAACCAGGCATCCTGGCCCTGTTCGGCCCATTCACCTCTCACAAATAGCTTATGCAAGAGGTGCTCTCTGGCTATTTTCATATCTACCAAGGTCGTCATTCTAGAGATTGGTCTCTGTCCTGACTTACAGAAGTTAGTATTTTATTTTTGCAGAACAGAACTTTTCTTGGAGTGTCCCTTTTGAGGAATGCTTTACAGCGTAACACAGCGTGGTGATCAGACCGGATATGTGTATCTGGTCAGCTGGCACACTGTATTAATCTGCACAAGTGGTATTCTAACCCAGGATCCCGGACGAGCCCCAACTTTGTAAGAGGATTCAATTCAACACTACAGCTAAGTCAACGCCTAGTCTATAATACTGAATGAAAACCCTTATTGATATATCTTTATGTCCAGTTCATGCGTTCTGGATGACTACCCCTATATAACACCCCTCTCTTGGAACCCTCCTGACCCCACTGAGCCAAGAAGTAGTTCTGTTTTGCAAGTTAAAAGGTTTATTTGATAATTTAAAATATATATATATCACACTTTATAATAAATTAATAATTGAATATCACACTTAATCTGATATGATAATGATTAACAGCGGAGAATCTGGCACTAGCACACTTCTTTATAATCACTAATGAGTTGACATGAAATGGATGAGATAGCACACTGGTAAATAGGAACAAAAGAAGAATAATGTGATAGAGAATGCTTTATAGAGTTCAAATGGATGGAATGTTGAATGAATGAAATGCAGTATAGAAAATACTCACTATGATTTCAACAAAACAATGTAATCACTTTTCTCTGGCAATCCCCTCCCCCCCTTGATGCAATGCAAGGAAATGGAAGGAAGCACACAGTTCTCAGAAATGCAATCAACTGTAATTCAGTTCACCCCAGCAAGCTTACACTACAGAAAACAGATAGGAGTTTTGAAAACACAGGCAAAATGCTTTATATGTGCTGGCAATGAATTGAAAAATATGCTAAAATGCTTTTAATTCCCTTTCAGAGGTTCAGGGTGAGTGATAGCTACTCTCTATGAATTCAGGATCACCTTAACAATGCTTTAGTAGTAACTAGCAGGTAAACGAAGTTTTTGGCAAGGAAAAGCAAAACTGCTGTCTTTTTACACGTGAAAAATTTGCAAATCGCGGCAAAATTCGCGGATGCGCCGAGCGCTATTACAGAGGAACCACAAGGACTATCTCTATCGTTTTGGGGTCCTAGGAAAGCCTAGGATCTCAGCTTCCAAATGAAAGTTACTGCAAGTCTCTAAGACAAACAGTCGCGGAGATATGAGCGATTTTGTGAAGGTCGTTTTTCAGATTTGAAATTTTAAAAGCTCAAAATGACAAGTGACAGATTTTGCAGCTAGAATGACAGGTGACAGATTTGGAGCTATCAGGCAGTTCTACTTAGGTTAAATATATTGAATTAGATGAATTTAAACTAAGAGATTGGTTCTACACAGTTCTGCTGGGTACTCACACTATATTCTTGAATTAAATGGGCCTCATCACGGATCTGGTCAGGGTTTTAGACTGGGCTCTGGTCTCTCTCTGGGCACAGCGTCTGGTCTCTGGAACTGCTCGCTCTCTGGTCTGGTCTCTTAGTTCTGGATAGATTGAAGTCTCTAGTTTGGCTTTCTGGAGGTTGATGAATTTGAAGTCTGGATCTCTGGATGTTGTATGGTCCGGCAGAGCGCGTTGCAGCAAATGGAATTGAAGGTCCCTATCTGTCCTGTCTGTCTGCTTTTATGTGTTTTGAGAGTGGGTGGGTATGTTGGTCATAACTAAACTTGCCCCTCTCACTTGTCATTGGTCAAATTTCCATTCCTCACTTGATTGGCGAAGCTAAATTGTGTCAGAGTGATGTCATTTTATGGCTTGCAGATAGGACACTCCTCTGTCAGATTGCACACATTCTATATTTGATAACAAAAGACATATTTCACAGTTACACAGTTGCTTGAAATTACATATACATGGTGTGGCTGAATTTAGCCATGTCTCTGTCCAAATCTGTTGTTTCTAAGAGCTTGCATTCAGAAATGGCACATAATTGACTTTTTAACTGATTTTTCAATTTCTGACATTGACCCAACTTTACATACATGTGCGCAGGGAGTATGGACATTAACTGATGAAGTTTCAGATTTTTAACATGCATACATTTAGAGTAATATCCACTTTTCCGCTGACACCGCCCTGAACATACCACCGGTTCTAAAAACCTCTTAAACTGTGGGCAGAAAAATCACAAGAATTATGGTATCATTTATAAAATTTTCACATGTCCGCTCTATGAATGATCCATCTTTTTAAAGTTATGTTCTGGCTCCAAAGGGGTGTGGTTCCCTCTCAGCACAAGGTAGAAATACTGGTTTATCCAGTTCTGCCAAGCCAGCTTCTGTCTCCAGTTTCTCCCCCTCCCAGTTTCTGCCAAGAGTAAGCCACTTTTACGACCCCTGCAATATAAGATTTGCTTGGGTCCTGAAAGGCTCATTGTTCAAGAGGAAGCCATTTATGATCCTCTCAATAAACCCTCTGCCTGGGTGAAGGGAGTTGCATTGTTCACTCTCCTGCAGAGCACAGGTAATTCAATTATCAGATAGATGGTACTATGACATTTCAACAGTTACAAAGGCATGTGACACCAAACATAGGTCACTCATTTAATCTAAACATTTTCGATTTTAGTGTCTTTAAATCCAGTGCAACTTAAACTGCTGACTCCATAGCTCAGCCAGTTTTGTTATAAGCATTGTTCTGGGCTCTTCATTTCCCAGATTTTGTAGGCACACAAAACTCCATTCTGCCAAATGTCTGCTGGTGTTCAGTGAATATTTTGCACATATTGTAATGTTTGAAAATAGGCATTTTGAGCCTGCCTTCAGAGAAACACAGGGTGGTTTTAAAACGCCGGCTTTTGGATAGTGGTGAGTACTGGTACTGCACCCATTTTTGGGATTTAACAAATGAATTCCCCACAATTCTAAGTTGCATTTGGCAATCAGCATTGCCATTCCCAATGGTTTCAGACTACTGTGCGGGTAGTCCAATGGTGGTTTTAAAGCGCTTTGAAGCTAACCGGCGCTACTGTTTTTCCTTTGGCAACCCATTTCCCTCATGGCAACCCGGCCTTTCATTCTCGCACTGGTGGGTGGCAAGTGAGGCAACCATTTTGGTGGGCGCACAAACTGCGCAGCTTTCCTGGATTTCGGCGCACATGTGGGTTTTCCGCCATCTTGAATTTTCTAAGCCCACAGCACCAAATGTTGCAGCATGATTACTTGCACGTGGGTCAAGACACCCAACAGAGCCCTACTGCGACTCTCTGCTGGTTTATTTCCTCATCATACGTCACATATTTTGGTGTGACTGTTCCTGGTACTTCAAAATGGGCGATGGGAGTGCAGGCTTTATTTGGGACCTCCTCTACACTCCCCCCTCTGGGCGATTCATCAACCACTTTCACCTCCTTCTTTGGATGCAATTCACTTGGTTCTTCTATGTTTATCTTCGCTCCATCGCCTGGGTTCATCCCTTCTTCATCTTCTGGATCTATACATGATGGTTTGAAGAAGTGTCTCTTTGGAGTCCATATTTGTATTACTCCTTTCAGGCTTCCTGCTGTCCTTACATGTTCGTCTTTATTCCATGTCATTAGTTGGCATTGTCCATTTGGGCTACAGTAAACCCATCTTCCCACATAGTTTCTGTGCTTCCTGGGATAGAGAAACTTTGTACCTTCTGGCACATGCCTGCTGGCCTTCATAAATTCTCTTATTTCTTCATCAGTCAAGTCTTTGGGCTTCCATTCTGGCTTGACCTCAATCATGATCTTCATCCCTATGGCTTTCTTCGCAGTTTTCTGCCATTGCGAGATTATTATCTTGATAACACAAAATCCTAGCAGTATCATCACTAACAGGGCTCCTAGGAACTTGAATATGTCTGCCATCCATTGTGGGACCCAAGAGAATAGTGATCCAAACCAACTGTCATCATCAACTTTGTCAGTCTTGTCTATCATCAGGTTCTGTAGCTTTGTCAGCATACATATGGCTTCTATCAAGGTTCCATTGTCCTCGTCGTGAGAAAGTATAAATGTGCAACATGATTCTCCTATTTTGGCACAAACTCCTCCATCCATGGCTGTGATCATGTCAATCACATATTTGTTCTGGAGAGTCATCAGTCGGATGTCTCTTAACTCTTCCTTTATTGCATTGAATCCTTTTATTGTCGTGTTGATGGTCTGCAGTAACTCCCATCTGGTTATCTGTAACCATTTAGTATTTGCTATAACTTGGAATCTTGGCATGAAGATTGTTGCGAACACTGATGAGGTGAGGCTGAACAGCCTGTGTTCATATGGGATTGCATGAAAAGCTTCTTCTGTTTTAGCAGAGAAGTAATTCTCTCTCTTCATCCGAGTTATCAGTTCCACAGATCTCTTCTTCCTCAGGTGAGCATCTGCTTTTGGGAAACTGTCAATATTCAGGTCACTTTTCGGGATCACCAATGCTGCAACTTGGATGTTCACTATCGTGCATATGCCTCCCCAGTCTCTTGGCAGTCTGATGTATGCGTTGGATCCACACACCCAATAATGATCTATACTCACTGTGGTTCCATGTACCGTTCCTAAAGCGTCGAAAACTCACCCACAGTTCTGGTTCTCTCCCATCTTCCTTGTGCTGTTATTTCTGAAACAGAACTTTGGGCTTTCTAGTGGCACTGTCTGCAAGGGTCCTCCTCTGTCTTCAACCCATGTGAGTAGTTTTGCAAGTTTTGCCCATAATGGCTTGTATCCGTTTCGCACTATGTTGATGGTTGGCTAATAGTGACCGAAGACGATCCATGCTCGGCATATCACTACTCCTTTCTCCCATCCATCTGGTGAAAGCACTGTTCTCCAAATTTGCATTTGACCTCGATTGTTCCATCTCCGAACCTCTTCTGGAGTTTTTCCTTGGACAATCAGCTTCTGGTTTGCTTCTCTTCTGATCTCTGCTCCTTTAACTCCAGGCTTCTCATATCTGATCACAATGTGTTTCGTCTTTCCATTGTTTCTTGTCTTTATGTCTTGGACATAATCGTCTTCATTTGGATCAGTTGCTTCAGTGGCCCATTTCAGAGAGGCATCACTACCCATGAACTGGCCTCTGGTCTTGCACATTGCTACGTGCGACATACAGTGTGCTGTCTGGACATCGATTTCTACAGCTACGAAGATCTTGGACTTCCCCATGCTGTACGGTAGGAGTGCGCAAACAAAGCATTCGCCTTCTGAACTTGGTCTGCCAAATTCTTTCATGTGCTGGTACCAAATGTTGTTTCCCAGATGTGCTGTGATGTCCGGGTACTCGTTGAATTCATTGTCATCCCCATGCATACTTCTCTTGATTCTTAATGTGTTCCTGTAGTTGGCTATGACTACATCCCTGAATGCATCGTTATGGCTTTTTCTGGCTGGAGGATTTTCAAGTATCCTGCTCCATGGTGCAGGCCTCCTCATCTGCGCCATTTGAGTGGACAAGAACCTGGTAGCTCTTCCCCCTCCTCATACATCTTTCTCCTGCTGGTTACAAATGCCCATGCCAACCAGCCTGACACTGGTCTGGTGTATGGTTGTATTGTAGATCTGGTACTTGTTCCTTGCGTTGGAATGTATATGCTTGATAATACAGTCTCTGCGATTTTGTTCGTCAGTTCCTCTTGTAGTTCCCTTGCTCGGGCTATGTGCGGAACTAATGAGTCTACTATCAGTTGTGTCTGTGTAGAAAGTTTCTCAGTGTTGGCTCTTGTTTTCTTAAGGGTTTCTGATATAACTGCTTCTGTTGGTTTTTGCTTTAATTCTTGTTTTCTCACAACATCTGCTGTGGAGTTTCTTATGGCAGGTAGTCTCTTCTTCTCTGCTGCTTTGGTTTGTGGTTCTGCAGTCATTGACACTAGGCCTGTTTCGTGTGAATTCAGTGTTTGTGTGCGTGTAGTTGTCAGTGATGTAGTGTGTGTGTATCGTTGCTAATTGAATCCATTTCAAGTACTCCACTGTCAGATCTTCTAGGGACTAGAATGACTATATAAGGTCTGGGTGATTTTGTGGGTTTTATGCATGCTGGGACGCTTTGTGCACCAATAAAGAATGCAGTTCTGATCGTTAATGACAGTAAAACAATAATGAATATGATGCATAGGTACATTATGCCCCTGTAGGTCAGGTGACAGCATTTTCTTCCAGAGAAGCGGGGTTGCCTCTCTTCTTGTGGGAGGACCAGATTGCTGCTCTGGACCCCCATCTTGATCATTCAACAAATGTCAGTGTTTATTGTTTCCCCCCTCTCGCGAGTTACAAATTGTCTCTTTTGTCAGGATACAGTTCCTTTGCTAGACTATGGGAAAAATCTGAAATAAAATAACATTTTAGTGAGTCCCTTTACTGTGCATGTTCAAAATATGTGAGCTCCCAATCCACTCCTCGGATTTGCTTCAGTCCTGAGGACATAGTGTACGTTGATCAGTATGAAGGATTAGGGACAACAATAACAACAAATATGACACATGGACTTCTTGGCACCGCTTTCCTTAATCTGTCCCTCGGCGGAAGGCTCTTAGAATCTCCTCAGATAGCTCCTCTGATGGTTAGAAAGTTCCACTTGGAGTACGATTCCGTGTAAGAGCATTCCCATCTGCGCAATATTAGCTGGGTCTCTGATGAAAGTGAGGACGTCAACATCGATTGGTCTCCCCAGTAGCTCTGGAAAGTCAGTGACTAGGCGAAAGAGAACATTATGGGCCAACCTGGTGTCTTCTGGTGACAGGGACATCCGTCCTGTCCTGCTGAGGTTCAGGATTATATGTTTTCTCCTAAATGTGAACAATGTCTGCACGGTCCGGTCACATGGAGTGCAACTAAAATTATGATTTTATTTAAAAGATGGCTTAAAAGTTCTGTATTTGGTGAGTCTCTGAGGAATGTGAGTGTATCTGTTGTAAGAGTTGGACAGTCTTCGATTATGCGAAAGAACAGTGTGTTGATGAGCTCATCTATTTCCGCCTGTGTTGGGAACATTTGATTCTTTCTCACTGTACTCTGGGAGTAGGATAAATTGTTCAGCAATGACAGTGAGGAGTTGTCTTATTGTCTTTTCGTTTTCAGGATCTTGTAGAAAGTTAGTGACTTAGGTAAAATCCAAGCTCTCCTGCCTTGTAGTTTCACTGCAGGCGGAGGGCAGTCTTCTACTGTAAAAGGACTGTTGAACCTTGGCTCGTACCACTTTTCCCTGTATGATTCTTCACAAGGACGGCATCTCCTGGGAAGATGGGTGGAACCCTTAGACCTTGAACTTGGCCTGTTGTAGTGTCTCCTTCTGTGTTCTGTGCTGCGCTGCACCCTTTTTGTCATCGCTGCAGCTGGTCTGAAATTAAAGTAAGGCAAGATGTCATGCAGTTCAGACCTTAAAACCTCTCCTGTTGACTGGGCATCACATCTAGCTCTATCACAGGGTGTCAGAGGAGTTCTCATTCTTCTTCCTGTGACTATCTCGTGTGGCGTAAGATGATGGTCGGACCCGTGTTGTTTCCGAAGTGCATACAGTGTCAGTGGAAGGCAATGCAACCATTCCTTCTTTAGAGTAAGCCTCAATCTGGCTATCCTTTCCTTTAACAAGCCATTGAGCTTCTCACAGATTCCATTACCTTGTGGATGATACGCCGACAAGAACTTGTGCTTTACACCAAGCAGCAAGCTAATCTGCTCGAACACTGCATTGACAAAATGAGGGCCGTTATCTGACCTCATGACCTTGCACACCCCCCACCTGGGGAACACTTCTCTCACTAAATATTTGGCTGCACAGGTAGAGTCTGTGTGTGTACATGGACCTGCCTCAATCCATCTAGAGAATGGATGCACCACAACAATTAAGTATCTGTACCCGTTACATACTTGAATCATGTCGACCTAATCGAGTAAAACAAGTGTTGAAAAGGCCCATTTGGCCTTGGGATGATTCCTCTCATTACTTTTAATGTGTGCCCCCTGTGAATTGTTGACAAATTATACAGTTTACCATAAAGAATGCAACGTGCTCCGCTAAATTCGGTATGTACCACTCTTCTGCGAGTGTTGCTGCTAGGTTCTCTTTTGTCATGTGCGCCAGGTAATGTAACTGCCCAGTGCTATTTTTAATAGGGCTACAGGCATTAATGGTTTACCAGTGCTGTCTTGTTGCCACAAGCTGTCAGAGGGGTTTAAAGAACACCCTTGACGTTTCCACAGGTTCTTCTCTTCCTGTGGTGCCTCCCCTTGGAGTTCCATTAGCTGTGTTTGCCCCAAATTACTGTAACTTTCAGGTGTAGTTCATGTAACCATCATTCGCTCGTTGGCATGGATAACTTCCACTTCCATGATTGTTTCACTTTTGGATGCCATACGCTTGGCTTCCGTGTCTGCTGCTTGATTCCCGTGTGAGATAAAATCTGTCCCCTTTGTGTGGGTGGCGCATTTCACAACCACTATGCCCACTGGGAGCAGTAGTGCCTTGATCAGCCTGTCCAATAAGGCTACGTGCTGCACTGGTGTGTCATCTGCTCGAAGATAGCCCCTCCTTTTCCAGCACGCTAAGCCTGCGTGCCCTGTTGACGTCACATAGGCAGAGTCACTGTACACCGTTACTTCCTGGTCTGCGTGATTCTCAATGGTGAGTATTAACGCCAATAATTCTGCAGCCTGTGCTGAATAATGAGATGGTATTCGTGCACTAAGAAGCACTCTAAACTCTCCATTCGTTGTGTGTTTCAGCATTACAGCAATGCCTGTGTATCTTTGCCCATCATTTTGGTCGATCCTCGAAGACCCATCAATAAAGACGATCTCTCCTTCTGCCACGGCCTTTTCTTTCACCCTGGGGATATCATAATAGAATTCTTCGTAATTTGCACACTCATGTATGGGTTCTCCTTCAGTGACTGGCTCTGCTATGAACATAGCTGTGTTCACTATTTTATATCAGACTATTTTAATTGATGGATTCGATATGATCACTTCATAAGCAGAAGCTCTCTGAGATGTCAATGTGCCCTTTGGTTTCTCTAGAATGGCAATTAGCGAGTGCTCGACGTACAACGTCATTGAGCATCCCATTACAATGGTTGTAGCTTTCTGTATGGCGAACGCGTGGCAGCTAAACTTTGTTCGCACGGGAAATTACCCCTCATAACTGGGTCCAAGTTCCCACTATAGTACAGCAGGGGATTGTACCCCAAAGTGGTTCTCTGTGTGAGTACTTCCGTCATAACGCTGCCATTTGTGTGTGAGAACAGGTAAAATTCCTCTGCATAATTGGGGATCCCTACAACTGATGCTGTGCAAATGGCTCTTTTGAGTTCAGAAAATCCTTTCTCCATGGCCTCAGACCATTTGATATTTTCTTTCTTCACTTGGGCCTTCTTTAGAGGCTGAAGTAAAGGTCTGGTGTAAGAGCTGTAGTCGAAAACCCATGCCCTGACATAGTTGCATAGGCCTAAAAAGCTCTGCATCTGCTTTATCGTGTGTGGCTTAACCGCGTTAAATATGGCTTAAGCCCTTTCTGGGGTCACTTTCTTTCCCTCATGTGAGATCAGCTGGCCTATGTACAGCACTTCTTGTTGACAATATTGTAACTTTTCTTTGTCAACCTTATATCCTTTCTCAGCTAGTATAGTCAATAGCTGAACAGAATCGTGCCTGCATTGCTCTTCTGTGGTGCTACAAATTAAGATCTCATCCACATATTGCAGGACGACACATTCTAGTGTAATATTGCTCAAGTCCATCTGCAGGACTCGGTTGAAAATAGAAGGAGACTCACAGTACCCCTGTGGCAGCCTCGTGGTTTTCAGACGCATTTGTCTGAACGTGAATAACGTCAGATCTTGTGAGTCACGGTGCAACGGGATTGAGAAAAATGCATTTTTCAAGTCAATCACCATGAAATATTTTGCCTCAACGGGTATGTTACATAGAATTGTAGACGGGTTTGGGACTAGAGGGAACTCTGCCTCAACAATGTCGTTTATTGGCCTCAGATCTTGAATTAGCTTCCATGACCCCCTTTATTTTTTTTCACAGGGTAAACTGATGTATTACATGACGACTCTGACGTCACTAAGATGCCTTGCTCTATCATAGCAGAAATTGTCTTAAAAATCCCTTCATCTGCCTCTCTGGACATGGAATATTGTCCGGCTTTTGGTAGAATTGCTCCTGGTTTCAGTTTAATCTTCACTTCTCCAACCCCCTTCAAGAGGCCTACGTCATAGGAGCCTTTAGTCCATACTGAGACAAGCACCTTGGCTATGTCGTTATCAAAATATTCAGGACTTAGTGCCAACATCATTCTCTGAGGTACTTCTTTTTTAATCTTCTTACCCAAAAGGTGAGACTCACTTCCACCATTGTTTCTCCTATATTTGTTTGCTCTTCAAACAGATCGTCATTGGTGACATCAGTCAATCAGTATCCTTCTTCAATGGTGATTACTGCGCACCATTGTCGGCCCTCGTCGTCATAACCATCAATCAAGGCCACTCTCCCTTTCACTGCAGCCATGTGTATCATCAAGGGAAATACTTGTCCCTTCTCCTCCTGCATCACTATTCTTGGTCTGAATAAGAACTCATCAGGGGTTCTCATGATTTTTTCTGCAAGGCCTGGCAATCCTGCCATAAGCATACGGATACCATATGCGAAAATCTCTGGCTCTAATGGTCTGGCCCTCATGGCTATGTGTCCTCAGTATGCTCTAATCATTTCACATACATTTCATTAGTGCATTCCTGGAGTGGAACATACTATGCCCTTCTCCTTGAACGTGATTGTCATGTTTTGTTTTTTTTCAATTTGAATTTTATTAATTTTGGCATTGGATGTGAACATACAAGTGGATACATATTATGCTTTAGGAGCTATTTCACGAAATTGTTCCAGTCCACCATAACAATATTTAACAACATTAACGTTCATTGTTCCAATAAGAAGAAAATAAGAGCCCCGCCCCCCTCCACCCACCCTCCCTCCCGGTTCTCGAGTCTCCTTCTTTCGAGGCATTGCTACTTTGATTCGTGGTAGGCTGCGTGACCTTCATCTTCAATCATCTCTAGGTCATCGATCTCCAGTATGGTCTGTGACAGGCATGGGTTGTTGGCCATGGGTCGTTCGGCATTCCGCCATTGTTGGCGTGGGTTGGGTGCTAGTTTCTTTGCTGTGTTGAGTCATCCGTGGTTGAGCGTGAGATATATTGTGCAGTGAAGTCGCACCAGGCTTCCTCTTGTCGTGCGGCTTTGTCATGTAGTATTGTCATTATTTTTTCCATTGTGTAAATGTTTGTGGTGATCTGTATCCAGTCTTTTTTATCAGGTAGGTGTGAGAATTTCCATTTTATCACTAGGGCTGCTCTCGCCACGAGTAACAGGGGAGATATTAGACCTTTTACCCTGATCAGTTTGTCATCTTCTTCCTCGAGGCCAAAAAGAATCAGGAGGGGTGACAGTTCCCTCTCTATGCCGTCCAGCTGTTTGATCCATCCCAGGACTTCTTGCCAGATGTGCCAGTAGTGGGCATTCATACCACATTGTCGCCAGCATCCTGGGCTGGAGGTCTGGAACATTTTGGACAGCCTGTATGGATCGTACTGCCATCTGTGGAGCAATTTTATAGCATGTACTTTATACTGGGCTGCAATTGATATTTTGGATGGCGTTTCACAAATATTGTTCCAGGCCTGCTGGTCGAACTCTCTGCCGAAGTCTCTTTCCCATCTTGCCTTGAGACGGCTGTTTGGCGCGTCATCTTTAGTAATTAGAGCCTTGTACATTCGTACTATGAGGCCTTTGGAGGTGGCAGTCGTGTCTAGGATCGTCTCAAAGGGCGTTAATTCTCTCTGTGTGGTGGCCTTCCATTGCCTTCTGGATAAAACGCCTTTCAATCGCAGGTACAGGAAGACTGCTATTGGGTGAATTTGGAGGGCTTCCTCTAGTTCCATTATTGAGATGAATTTCCCTTTTCTACACAGCTGACCGACTCTCTCTAGGCCAGCATCGAACCATGATTGGTATCTAGCGTGTTCCGGGATTTCTTCTCTGATCCCGGGGGACCAGAGATGGCTTAGGGGCGAAGGCCACGTGGTGACTCCCAACATCGCTTTCCCCTTATTCCATATGTTCCACATTGTGCCCAGTATCGGGTGGTTGCTCAGTCTTCTCGTACATTTCGGTCTGGGGACCCAGAGCCATTCTGCCAGAGTTACGTTGGCTAAAATGTTGTTGTCCAGTTGGACCCATTGGAGGTCCTTCCTATCTCGCAGGTGTGGGATTAAAATTCTGAGCTGTGTGGCTTGATAATAGCGTTCTATGTCTGGTAAGTCCACTCCTCCTAGATCCTTTGGTAATATTAAAACATCGTAGGGGATTCTTGATTTCTTCCCATTCCACAGAAATTCTAGTATGGCCTTTCTCACTTGTCTAAAGAAATGCTCTGGGATTGTGATGGGCAAGACTTGAAAGGGATAAAGGAACCGTGGGAGGGCCACTATTTTGATTGCGTTTAGGTGTCCCATCCAGGAGATTGTC
This sequence comes from Ambystoma mexicanum, assembly GCF_040938575.1. Classification (NCBI taxonomy): domain Eukaryota; kingdom Metazoa; phylum Chordata; class Amphibia; order Caudata; family Ambystomatidae; genus Ambystoma; species Ambystoma mexicanum. The sequence continues at coordinate 994,075,589 of NC_090926.1, read as the reverse complement.
AGCAGTTTCCATTCCTTGAGATCAGCCTTGAGGGCTTCGAGAAGTGGAGGGAAATTGGCTTCGTAAAGGTTGTCGAGGTGTCGCGTTAAGTTAATCCCCAAGTATCTCATTATTGGGCCTCCGATGATCAGTTGCTCGAGAGCGATTTGGTGTTCTGGAGATGGATCATGCAGTGGAAAAAGAATGGATTTGGATTTGTTGATCTTGAATCCTGAGAGTGTGCCGTATTCCTCTATCAGATGGATCGCTCGTGGAATGGAAGACGTTGGGTTTGACACATGGAGCAAAATGTCGTCCGCATACAAGGCCAGCTTATATTCTTTGCCATTCACCCGAATCCCTTCCACTGCAGGATCTGCTTGCAGTATTATGGCGAGGGGCTCCAGGGACAGCGCAAAAAGTATTGCCAAGAGGGGGCAACCCTGTCTCGTACCCCTGCTGAGGGGGAACCAACGGGAGAATTGGGCGTTCATCGCGACCGATGCTCTTGGGGGTGTATAGATAGTTTTGATCCCTCGACAGGAGCGTGGGGCCTAGGCCTATCTTCTTTAGTGTGGCCTCCAGGAAATGCCATTCGACTCTGTCGAACGCCTTCTCGGCATCAATTGAGAGTAACGCTGGTTTGCTCAATGATGTTTGGGCCTCATGGATTAAGTGCAGGGTTTTCCGGGTGGAGTCCGCACCTTGTCTGCCTAGGATGAAACCCACCTGGTCATTGTGGATTATTGATGGCATGTGTGGCTCCAGCCTTGCAGTAAGGATTCTCGTATACATTTTGGCATCGATATTTAGAAGGGATATCGGACGGTAGGAGGCACACAGCTTTGGGTCCTTACCCTCCTTGGAGATGACTGTTATCAGTGCTTCAGAGAAGGATTGGGGTGCCATACTGGATTGAAGGATGTTGTTAAATAGGTCAACCATGAATGGGAGGAGAGCATCTTTGAAAGTCTTATAGAACCCCGCCGTGTACCCGTCGTTCCCGGGGGTTTTCCCTGTTGGAAGTCTTTTGATTGCTTCTTCAATTTCTTCTCCTGTGATGGGGGCTTCCAAGGTATGGGCTATATCGGACAGAGGGTAGGCAAGGGTATTTTGTCCATTTACTCAATTATCGCTTCTGGGTGCGAAGCAGCGCGTGACGTGTATAACTCCTCATAGAAGTCGGCAAAGGCTTCCGGGACACTGGGGGGAAATGGTTCACAGGAATTCCCTTCTGTTTGGATCATGGGCACCCACCTCTCTTGGCGTTGACCGCGAAGTCTTGCGGCTAGCAAGGCACCTGCTTTGTCCCCATGTTCATAGTGTTTCTGCTTCAGGCATTGAAGCTTGCGCGGAATGCTGCCCGCCTCCAGTTGTCGTAGTTCCTCTCTCTTGTCATTGGCCTCCTTAATCTTTTGTAGTCTATCTTGGTCAGCTGACTGTGCCATGAGGTCAAGCTGAGTAATTTCGTTTCGGAGCCTATTTTCTATCAGTTGTCTTTCTCTTTTTTTCGCTGCTCCCTCTTTAATAAGTAGCCCTCTCCAGGTCGCCTTGCCAGCTTCCCAAATTGTGTTCATGGAAGTTTTGCCCGTGTTGTTAATCTCAAAGTATTGGGTGATATCCTGCTCTAGTTGTTCCTGGAAAATTGGGTCCTTAAAGAGAGTCTTGTTGCACCGCCATTTGGAGCATCTTCAAGGAAGGGTCATTTGATCAAGGGTAACCATGACCATATCGTGGTCTGACCATGAGACAGGGATTATAATGGCATCAGCCATTGCCGTGATGAGGTCCGCAGTTAGGTATATATCGTCTATTCTGGAAAAGGTCGTATGCGGTGCTGAGAAGAAAGTAAAGCCAGTACGGTTGAGATTGGTATGTCTCCATGCATCGGTGAGACTGTAGGCATCCATCATATCTGCGGCCGGTGGGTGTCCGTCGCCCGCTTGCGGGGGCGTAGAGATGCGACCTGATTGTCTATCCTGTTCCGGATCCATCCACGTGTTCAGATCACCCCTGAGTATTAACTCGCCTTCTGCTTCGCTCATGACTTTCGGGATTATCCTCTGCAGGAATCTGGTTTGTCCTGTATTGGGGGCCTATATTGACGCCAGGGTAATGACGGTGCCTTGTATCCTGCCCACTAGGACTAGTGCTCTGCCACTGACGTCCATCCATGACTTCAAGAGTTCAAATTGAATCATTTTGTTGACTAATATGCCGACTCCCACTTTCTTCAGCGGGCCAGAGCCCCAATATTCAGAGCCTAACTTAGCATATAAGACCTTACTCTCTTTTCCCTTGCTGTATCGGGTTTCTTGTAAAAAGAGTATATCTAGTTTGGCCCTCTTGAACTCTCTCTTTACCAGCGATCTCTTGGTGGGGGAGTTAAGTCCCTTAACATTTAGCGTGCCAATTTTAAGTGTGCCCTGCCTGTCGCTTGATTCGTTATGTCTGTGGGACATTAATATGTTTGTGGAGATCGGTCGCAACATCACGCTGCCCATTGCAGGAAATTGCCATGCTGGAGATAATGGAGTAGCTGCCTCCATTTGACAGAGGCTTTACCTGAGGATGTGCCATTCCCTGTCTCCCTCCCCCCACCCGCCCCGGTAGGGTAGTGAACATCAAACCCTTTGGCCTCTGTTCTCTCACAGTGCTCTTTGGTTCTTCGATGAGGGTCTGTGTCTGTTTGTGATGGCGTCCTAGTTGGACTGGATGTGAACAACCGGTCTACTGTCGGACCACCAGCAAGGGTCGTAACCACATGGCCCCGTCAACTAATAACATCAACATATCATTTTTGAGCCCCCCCCCCCCCCTTATAAAATTCTGTAACAAACGAGAGTATTACAAACAACAGAAACTTTAACTGTGTGCTAGTATATATTATGATACATGCGGTTTCCAGAGTCTTCATTCTTCGGCAGTTCGCGTTTGCGGTTCAAGCAGTTCACGTGGCATCTAATGGAATCAGTGATACAGGAGTGCTGTGATCCGGGATGTAGTTAGGTCCACTGCAGAGACCCCGGAAGCAAAGACCGCCGGGATATAGAGCTTGGGCACGCGTTGTCATTTGTTATTGTCTGGTGTGTCGTTGGGTCACCTGTACTTTCTGGATCCCTTTACCCGTTTCCTTCTCGGGCCCCGAAGTTCCCATCCTGGTCTTTCTTGTGCAGGGGTATCCTGAGTTCCCTCCCCCGAGGTTGATCCGAGGAGGTCGGCGATGCATTCTCGGATTTCTTCTTCAGAGCGGAGTAAAAACTTCCTGCTCCCATGTTCAAACGCGAGGGAGAAGGGGTATCCCCATCTGTATCTTGTGCCTTGATCTTTTAGCCATCTTGTGAGGGGACCACAGAGGCGGCTTAGGGCCAGTGTCAGCGATGAAAGATCCTGGAAAATGGCAATCTGGGCCCCTCCAAGGGTAAGGGTGCTTCCGGACCTGGCTTTAGCAAGTATCCTTGTTCTGTCCTGATATCTGTGGAATCTGGCAAGGACTGATCTCGGGCCACCTGGGGGGCCGCCAGCTCTATGAATTCTCTCGGTCTTGAGTTCATCAATGTCCTCGTCCGCCGTCAGGATTTTGACGATATCGTGTATCGTTTGTTTAAGGTCTTCCTCTGTCTCCCCTTCTCTCTCAGGAATTCCAAAAAACCGCAGGTTATTCCTTCTCTCTCTGTTTTCCAAATCATCTTAAGGCGAATCTCGTCCTCCTTCTTCTCTATACTTCGTATTCTAAGCTCCATTTGGGCTTCTAGGGTGTCGATTGAGGCCTGGTTGTTCTCGACTTCCTCCAGTCTCTCCTCAATGTTGTCTACTCTCTGTGTCATCTTATACATTTTACCGCCACGGTTGGCACCCATGTTCCGAATTTCACTTAGGAGGGCGGCAATGTCTCCCTTGGTAGCAGCTGCACCCGTTTCGGAGGCTTCTAGTGACATTATTGGCCTTGGGTCGGGAGCCTGCGGCAGCAGGGTGTAGGCGTATTTGGCAAGCTTACTTGGAATGTTCATGGGGCACTTGCATGCGAGGAGGCACACGCCCCGGGATCGGGGGCCCTACCCTCGGTCCTGGTGTGTTGAGAGGCACGTAGGCACGTAGTGTTGGGAGGCATCGAGGCGATGACCCTCTGGGCGGGAGTTCTTCAGTGGGAGGAGGCACATGCCCTGTCTCCAGGGGCTCTACTTTCCGTTCCGGTCAATTCCCTTCGGTAGGTCCAATGTCGTGCCAGGGGGGCCTGAGTATCGATGCCGGCCTGTAATGGGGCTACGGGGAGAGTCTGTGAGGCAAGGCCCCAAGGAGAGGGCTTGGATGCAGACGAGGTGGGGGGGTGAACACCTCTATGTATTCCGCTGCTCTCTGTTACTGGGCCACTTGTCCGTGTCCTGATCAGGCAGTGGGCTGAGGCCTTGCCAGAGGAGGGCACACGCCCCAGGAATGGGGGCCCAACCCTCTGCTTAGCCTCACTGCACTGTCGAGTCCTTTGCCGTGTGATGAGAGGCCTCGGGTGGTAGAGTCCCGAGGGATTGTGTGGGTAGGTCCGGCTAGGAGCAGTGGAGGCTGGGGCGTAAGCGGCACTTTGGTGACTTTATCGCCCAATCGGGTTAGTGCTGTGAAGAGCGGGGGCCAGCGTCGCAGTCGGTGTATGGCACCCCCCGCTTGGCTGTTCAAATCCGGGCCCCGGGCGGGGCACGTTCCGGGGAGAAGTGGGCCCCAGTCGAGGCGAGGTGCCACAGAGCACCTCAGGGGGGATGGGCACTCACCTCTGCAGATTGGTTCTGCTCGTCGCGGTGCCGGTGTCCGGGGATGCGGAGGCAGCTGCGGTCGATCGCCCCCGACGTACGATGGGCGGTTGTAACGCTCACCTGAATCCCTCGGAGGCGCGGGTCTGGTCTGGGCGTTCTCCGAACCTTCCAGAGTCACTCGCAGGTCTTTGGCACCACCCTGGAAGGGCCCCCTCCTTACTGTGATCTTAATCTGGAGAGTGAGATGTCTGCGGGCAGAGAAGAAACAGGGGTTAACGTCTGCCTGACAGGGTTTCGGCCCTTTCCCCTTCCTGACACTCCTACGACTCCCCTAGGCCGCACGTGCTCACCTTAGGTAAGTAAATGCGGCGCTCGCCATCCTGCGTCTGTGCAGGGGCGCTGTAGCCAGTTACTTCACTGGACGATAGTTCAGCCTTTTATTGCGGAGGTAGAGTCCAGAAGGCAAGACCGTCGTTAGCTGCACGAACGGTAAGTGCCTTATTTGAGTCTTTTATTGTCCTTTCAGAATCTTGCCTCTTTGCAGGTCCGGTATGTTGATCCGGTAAGTGGAAAAGTCCGGACTTTTTTGCAGGCAAGCAAAAGGTTCATCTGAAGTTAAGTGCACTTTTAAATGTCTTTTTCCCCTTTTCTTTCAGGTCGCGGTGCAACCGGCGATGAAGACTGATGCCGAAGGATCGTGCCGGAGGACCACTTGAGGCACGTGAGTAGAAATGGAGTCCTGAGCTCTAATAATGTCCTTCTTGTATTTTACAGGTGCGGACAAATGGCGCAGAACGGAGCTCGCGGAGACCGTGGCACAGGTAAGCAGATATCATGGAGTTATCGCTAACCCAGCCAGCAGTTAAAGTAGTCCCAGCAGGATTGGATGAAGAGTTCATCCTGCAGGTAGGAAGGCAGCATGGTCTGCAGCAGGTAAGTCCACCCAAGCACCAATCCCTTTTATATGAGCCCGGCGCTTCCAGTGCCGGGACTGGGTCCCTTTACGAGCATGAGCCTGGCGCCGCTGGCGCCAGGACAAGGTCCAAAAGGCCCCTACGGGGGCCGGCTGGTGCCTGGAATGAGGGTCATGACCCTGCTTCCAGGGATGTTGGGCTAGGTCTGACACCTTGGGGGCAGTGGTCATGACAGCACCCCCCTCAAGGCCCCTCCCAAATTGGTCTTCCCCGGAGGCTTTGGTTTGTTGGGGAAGGTCCGATTAAATTTTCTGATTAGACGAGGAGCATGGACATTTTCTGAAGGTTCCCAAGATCTCTCCTGGGGGCCATACCCTTTCCAATCAATCAGGTAATACAGTTTTGACTTGAAAAATGTAGAATCCAAGATGTTCTGAACCTCGTATTCGGTTTCTCCGTCTACTTGGATTGGCTCTGGAGGTTTAGTCAGACGGGTTCCGGGTTGCATAGGTTTCAGGAGTGAAACATGGAATAGAGGGTGTATTTTCATCCGAGTGGGCAATTCTAATTTAACTGCCACAGGATTTATCACAGCCGTGATCGCGTAGGGTCCTAAGTACTTTGGGTTAAAGGTGCGTGGTCCTTTTAGAGATAGATGTTTAGTAGACAGCCAGACTTGGTCTCCTACTTGGTACTGAGGGGCCTCTTTCCGATGTTGATCATCACCTTTCTTATAAGATTCTTTGGCTCGTTGAAGGTGTGCGATGGCTTCCTTAAATGTTTCAGTTATGGTCGCATGAAGATGGTCCACAGCGGGTGTTCCTAGATCTTGAGGCGGATCTAAATTAGAGGTCCGAGGATGAACCCCATACAACAGGAAGAAAGGGGTTTTGCCTGTTCCGTTATGTATTGAGTTGTTGTACGCATATTCAGCAATCCAAAGAATGTCCCTCCAAGTACCCTCTGATTGTTGTAACATGCAACGAAGATACTGTTCCAGAGTTTGGTTAGTCCTCTCAGTCTGTCCGTCAGTTTGAGGGTGGTGGCTGGTAGAGAGTCGCACGTCAATTTGTGCAAGACGACAACAACTCCTCCAGAAATGGGAAATTAATTGGCTCCCTCGATCAGAGATTAGGACTGAAGGGAACCCGTGCAAGCGAACGATGTTTTCAAGGAATTCTCGGGCTAGAATGGAAGCTGTGGGTAATCCTTTCAGTGGAACAAAATGAGCCATCTTTGAAAAAAGATCGACAATTACTAGAATTGTATTATATCCGGAACAAGGGGGTAAATCCGTGATAAAATCCATTGAGAGGGTGTGCCAAGGGCACGGTGGAATGTCTATCGGATGCAGTAGCCCGGCTGGTTTTCTCTCTGGCTCTTGTTTTGTGCACAAATGCCGCATGAGGCCACAAAGTCTTTGATATCCTTTCTCCAGGACGGCCACCAGAAATGTCTTTTAATTTTTTCGGAGGTTTTGGCTACACCCGGATGTCCCTCTATTAAGGAATCATGATAGCAGGTGATGACCTGTTTCTGTAAGTCATCACACGGTAAATAAAGTCTGCCTTGGAAGTATAATAGATCTTGTTCTATCGTAAAATCCTTTCCTTTCTGCAGCCAAGTCAAGGAATCTTCGGGAGTTATTACTTGCTTGATTTTCTTTTTTATGTCGTCAAGAGACATTGTGTTGATGACTCCCAAAATCTTTTGTTCGGGGATTATGGGTACTGGTTCTGGATTAGCTGCGAGTTCGTTAACACCTATTCGTGAAAGGGCATCCGCTTTTCCGTTTTTGACGCCCGGCCGAAACGTTATCACAAAATCATATTCCGCGAAAAATAAAGCCCAACGGAGTTGTCTTGAAGATTGGGCCTTGGCTGACATATTGGAGATTACGATGATCAGTAATTACAGTGACAGTGTGCCGGGCTCCTAGGAGATAATGCCGCCTGGCCTTAAAGGCGGACTTGATTGCCAGAAGTTCCTTGTCCGTGATTGTGTAATTGATTTCCGGGGCCGAAAATTTGCGGGACCAAAACGCCACAGGGTGTAATTGGTGTGTTTCAGGATCTCTTTGTGACAAAACTGCCCCCATTGCAAGGCTAGATGCGTCGGTCTCGACGATATAAGGAAGGTCTGGACGAGGATGTTTCAGGACTGGAGCAGAAATAAATTTGGCTTTCAAATCTTGGAAGGCTTGTTCGGCCTCTGGAGTCCACTCGAATTTTTTTGTTCTTTTTTAGGAAAGCCGTGATAGGTTGGACTATTCGAGAGAATTCGGGGATAAACCTTCGGTAAAAATTAGCGAAGCCCAACATGCTCTGTACTCCTTTTACCGAAGTCGGAGACGGCCATTTGGTGATAGTATCCACTTTTCTTGTGTCCATGTGAACACCGTTGGGTGATAAAATGAACCCCAAAAATTCGACTTCCTTTACAGGAAAGGTACACTTTTCCAATTTAGCAAATAAACGATGGTGGCGAAGCCTCTGCAAAACTGCTGTGACATGTCGTCGGTGTTCAGCTTCTGAGGAGGAGTATACCAAGATGTCATCAATGTAGACGACTACACAAACATCAATAAGCTCTCAGAGAACGTCATTCATAAAGAACTGGAAGGCGGCCGGTGCATTACATAGTCCAAAAGGCATTACTTGATACTCGAATAATCCGTATTTTGTGCGAAAGGCCGTCTTCCATTCGTCCCCCTCCCTGATTCGTACCAAGTGGCAGGCTCCTCTGAGATCTAGTTTTGTGTAAATGCAGGCGCCCTTTACTTGGTCCAATAGTTCGGGAATCAGAGGCAGCGGGTACCTGTTTTTGACTGTAATCTGGTTCAGGGCGCGATAATCTATACACGTTCTCAGGTCACCTTCCTTTTTCGGGACGAAGAACAAAGCTGAAGAAGCTGGAGACTTTGAGGGACGAATAAATCCGTTAGCCAGGTACTGGTCCAAGTATTGTCTGAGGTGAAGATTTTCTGGCTCAGTAAGAGCATATATTCTACTGCACGGTGGAGTGGATCCGGGTATCAGGTCTATCTGGCAGTCGTATGACCTGTGCGGAGGCAAGGTGTTGGCCTGATCTTTCTGGAAGACATCACTAAACTCTTGATATTCAGGAGGCAATTGGAGGTTCTCGGAAGCGATGGCTGCCAGCCTGATGTCGGGCCGAGAATAACAAGTTTGGGCGCACTCTGGAAACTGGATTACCTTGGCTCGCCAGTCGATCTGAGGATTGTGTTTTTCCAACCAAGGAACTCCTAGAATTACTTGAAACTGCGGGGCCTTGATTACATCAAACACGATTCCTTCCCAATGTCCTTCCTGGCAGAGCAGCGTCACTTCCACGGTGGTGTGAGAGACTGGTCCGGAAACTATTTCTGTACCATCCACTGTAGTGATTACATCTTTTACCAATTTAGGACACAAAGGAAGATTCATCCTAGCTGCCATATCTTGATCCACGTAGTTACCGATTGATCCGCTATCAATGAATGCCTTAATAGCATGCATACGATCTGTTTGGTCGGGGCTTATGAGGACCATGGGCAGTACGAAATGCGAGGTCAAGGAACTGGTTTTTACGCTCGGCAAGCGGACCTCTACGCTTGCCGGGTGAGGTCGTTTCCCGATTCTTGTTGTTTTGCATCCTTTTCGGAAGCTCCCAAGGCTTTCTTGACCGGTTTCACTGAACAATCTCGAAGGAAGTGTCCAGACTTCCCACAGTAGAGGCATAGCTGTAACTGTCTTCGCCTTTCTCGTTCCTTTTGAGTTAAAGGTCCTTTCACGATGCCTATCTGCATGGGTTCCACGGAATCATTTCCTTTAGCAGGGTTTTGAGTCTTTGAGAACGCCCTGGTTTCAAATCTGGAGCGATCGGCCTTTCTATTCTGTAGTTGATACTCTAATTGAACTACTAAGTCGATATAATCGGAGCACTCTTGCGGAGGATTTACCACCTGTGCTAAGACATCTTTAAGTTCTCCACGTAGCCCCCTGTGGAAAAGCGTGATCCTCTTGTCTTCAGGCCACCTGGTTTCAACCACCAGTCTGTTAAAAGATGCTATGTACGCCAGGAGATCTTGGTTACCTTGTCTTAGCGATAGGAGTTCATTGTCCAAGGACTGCCCTTGTGAATGCCGTGCGAACAACTTTTCCATACTGGCCTGAAAGTCTTGGAAGTTTTGGAGGATCGGATCATCCTGTGTCACTAAAGGAATGGACCAATCAGCCGCATTGCCACTAAGATAAGAAAGTACGAACGCTACTTTAGCTTGGTCAGTTGGGAATGCAGCGGGTCTACACAAAAAGTGCAAGCGGCATTGGATGATGAATACTGCGTAGCGTCTAGGATCACCTGAGAAACGTTCTGGTGGAGCCAGGGGCACGTTCTCTGGCAGATTAATCTGCACCGGATTGCTTGAGGTTGTATGTGGATAATTCCCTCCCGAGGTAGGCAAAGGTGCTTGCCCAGCTTGAATTTGTAGCAATTGCCTGGCCAGGTCGTCCGCTCGCTCTTTGGAAACGATCAATTCCCTTCGTAAGGCATTTGTTTCTTGACGAGATGCATGTACCTCGGTCCTCAGCTCCCCAAGCAATTGGGCCAATTGGTCAGTATCCGAGGTTTCCATTGCGCCTGGGTGGGATATTTGTGGTAGGCTTCGCGTTCTGTAACGCTCACCTGAATCCCTCGGAGGCGCGGGTCTGGTCTGGGCGTTCTCCGAACCTTCCAGAGTCACTCGCAGGTCTTTGGCACCACCCTGGAAGGGCCCCCTCCTTACTGTGATCTTAATCTGGAGAGTGAGATGTCTGCGGGCAGAGAAGAAACAGGGGTTAACGTCTGCCTGACGGGGTTTCGGCCCTTTCCCCTTCCTGACACTCCTACGACTCCCCTAGGCCGCACGTGCTCACCTTAGGTAAGTAAATGCGGCGCTCTCCATCCTGCGTCTGTGCAGGGGCGCTGTAGCCAGTTACTTCACTGGACGATAGTTCAGCCTTTTATTGCGGAGGTAGAGTCCAGAAGGCAAGACCGTCGTTAGCTGCACGAACGGTAAGTGCCTTATTTGAGTCTTTTATTGTCCTTTCAGAATCTTGCCTCTTTGCAGGTCCGGTATGTTGATCCGGTAAGTGGAAAAGTCCGGAGTTTTTTGCAGGCAAGCAAAAGGTTCATCTGAAGTTAAGTGCACTTTTAAATGTCTTTTTCCCCTTTTCTTTCAGGTCGCGGTGCAACCGGCGATGAAGACTGATGCCGAAGGATCGTGCCGGAGGACCACTTGAGGCACGTGAGTAGAAATGGAGTCCTGAGCTCTAATAATGTCCTTCTTGTATTTTACAGGTGCGGACAAATGGCGCAGAACGGAGCTCGCGGAGACCGTGACACAGGTAAGCAGATATCATGGAGTTATCGCTAACCTGTATTCTTTGTTGTTGCAGATGGCTGGAGAACGAAGAATCGCGGCACGAGGCCTTGGAAGGCGCCGACGGTTGGTAAGAGCAGCTCTGGTATTTTCTCGTGCTACTCTAATGTTCTCGTTTTCCTTTTCAGATGTCACGGAAGCTGGGGCTGGATTTCAGGAAGGTAAGTTGAAGATTGTCCTGTTTTCAGGTGCAGAAGAAGAAGATCAGCTGGAGCCGACACGGTGAGCGTCCTGCTGCTATTGCAGAATAATGCGAAGCACGTGAAACCAATCGGGTGTGGTTTAAATAGCCTTCAGTAGTGCTTAGGCGTCTTCTTCCACAGCCTCCAGAGGTAAGAAAAGAGTTCCACTATGTGGTTCTTGGGAGTGGTGCTGGCCCCACCCAGCAGTTAAAGTAGTCCCAGCAGGATTGGATGAAGAGTTCATCCTGCAGGTAGGAAGGCAGCATGGTCTGCAGCAGGTAAGTCCACCCAAGCACCAATCCCTTTTATATGAGCCCGGCGCTTCCAGTGCCGGGACTGGGTCCCTTTATGAGCATGAGCCTGGCGCCGCTGGCGCCAGGACAAGGTCCAAAAGGCCCCTACGGGGGCCGGCTGGTGCCTGGAATGAGGGTCATGACCCTGCTTCCAAGGATGTTGGGCTAGGTCTGACACCTTGGCGGCAGTGGTCATGACAGCGGTTGGGTGTCCGCGGCTTTCCCAGGAGTTACAGCGCGGCACGGATCCTCTGCCGGGAGAGCTGAGGGAGGAGTCGGGTGCTGCGTGCCGCGTGTGAATGCGGCCTCCTTTCCAGGTGGTGTCCTCGTGGGTGAGGGGAAGGCCGGTTCCGACAAACTTTTCTCCGCGACTGAAGGTCTGATTTTTGTCGGGATTTCGCTCGGGAGGTGGGGGGGCACTTCTGATGGCTCAAACTGCTGCTGTTGGGCACAGGGGGCGGCAAAAGTGGGGGCTCAGGTCACTTTTGGGGCCAGTGGGTCGAGAGCTCACACGGAGGCGATCATCGTCCGTGCGCCCTCTGGTGGCCAGTGTGATTGTCATGTTTAACTTTGTCATGAAATCTCGACCCAAAATATTTACAGGAGTCTGCCGAGAATATAATAAAGGTAAATTCATTTCACATTCTCCTATGGAGACTGGAAATGCATTTGTGAAAGGAACACGACTGGTAGCTCCTGTAAAACTCTGAGTATCTATGGCCTCGCCGGACAAGGAAAACTTGTCTTCACGTATGCACGAGTGTGTTGCACCCGTATCAAGAACAAATATTCTGTATCCGCTATAACGACATCCACCCTAGGTTCCCTATGAGGGTCTGGTGTCACTGATAGGATAGAACACATCAGGGTTCCCAGTGAGCTGTCCTGGTTTATATACAAATTTGGCCCACTGTGTGCCGGTGAATTTCCCCCATTCCCATTGTTACTTCCCATTACAGAGTTCATGGTCTGCGATAGTTGCAGCGGTGCCAGTTTGGATTGTCCTTGTGGAAGATTCCCCATGCTTTGTGGTTGCACCCCTTGTTGCACTTCTGGCGCTTGTTGTTGCACCGTGTGATTCTGTGCACCACCCTGCTGTAAAACGGTCAGATCATTTGCCCATTTGACATATCTTGGTTACCATTTTGCATATTTTGAAAACCTCCTTGATTATTTTGGAAACCTCCCTGATTGCTCTGCCATCCTCTTCCCCTAAATCCTCTGCCCCTGGGATAAAATCCCGTATTGCCCTGATTATTTTGCTGTGGGCTAGCCACCTGCTGCATGCTTGATTCAGTTGTGCTAGTTATCATGGCTCCCTCAAGAGCATATTTTGACAATTTCATTTGCATCAGTTTCGCTTCCTCACCCTTTCGAGTTGCTTCCTTTTTGCGATTCTTTTCCTGCAGCAATCTACAATAATGTGCAATGGTCAACTATATTTCAGCCCAAGGCTTGGCTTCAATTCCCACCAATATCTTGAGTTGTTTCTGTATCAGCTCTGGCAGCCCTTGGCACAATATATGGTAAAATACAGGTATAGATTTTGTCCAAGAATCATGAGTCTCGAGCACCCATGCGTCTTGAAAATGATGTATGTAAATTAACGGATCTTCAGACTCCTTCATCTTTTGTGTCATTATAGCTGCCATATCAGAAGTATCTGGGTATAGTAGTCGTATCGCTTTCCATACTGCGGCTCTACAATTGTTGAATGGAGCTCCGTCATGCACGGTATTAATTGTGGTTATGCCAGGGTAGCGTGCTCGTGCCCACACATTGTTGCTCTCTCACCAAGTATGGCGATTAGGAGACCTTTGATGTCCCCTATGGCTAACGTGTTTCCTCCTGTCATTTTTTCTAACTCATGTATCCAATTTCCAGCTCCCGATGTCAGCATTGGAAGCTTGTCTTTCAAATTTTCTCGATCCATGTGTGGCCATGGTATATATTGCGGTTTTACTCCCCCCCCTTCTCGAGCAGCGGAAATTGGAATGTGTAGCCCTCTCTCTCTTCTCTCATTGTTCTCCTGTCTATTGCAGGGGTAATATTCCTGCATCGCCGTCTACCTGGCAATGCCCTTAGTCCGTCCATATAGGGCGGCAAAGACACCCCCCTCTGACCGTGAGATACTTCTTCATATCGGTCAGGCTGCATGGCGGACTCTGATGCTCTCGGTGCAGATTTGCTTTTGTCTGACCACCTTATTCCTTTTTCCCTTGGGCGTCATCTTTCGCTCCATCCCTCTTCCTCATTTTCCTCACGCTCCTCCCTTTCGGAGTCGGACATTGTCTGTCCCCACCTAGTGCGACTTCTCGTATCCTCTTTGTTCCTACTTTTTTCTAATCTATCCAGGGATAGGTCTCTATTCCGACTACTTACGGAGACAACCTCAGTGTTATACAGCTGAGTGCTCTCCAGGCGCTCGTCTTCCCCCTCCCCTTGGGGTATTTGTTCTAGCCCCATTTCATCATATATTCTATCGATCGTTTCTCCGATGCTTTCCGATCGTCAATATTTGCCCTAGACTTTCCTGGTACTGAATCGTACTCAGGAAAGAATTCTTCGATGTCTTCCCAGTCTACAAATGGAGCGGGTTTTTTAACCTCTTTCCCCAGATATTCCAGATCGCGTGCTCTCTGTCTTCGTTTACGTTCTACGTCATCATCAAATTCTTTGCGTTTCCTCGGCTCTTCTCTGACCCTATCTTCTTCCTTTCTCTTTTCATTTCTAAGTTCATCTGCTCGTCGAATTTCGTCATCTCTTCATATTTTTATTCTTTTCTCACGTATCCTTTGCTCTTCCTCTAACCTTTGCTGTTTCTGTTTGTCTTGGTCATTGGCTGCTCTTAGGTTGCGATCGAGCTGTCTCTCTTGCTCTTCGCGATATAGCTGTTCTCGCCATTGTCTGTCTTTCTTATCCTTTTGTCTCTTAACTCCTTCTCTTTCCCCTTTCTTCGTGACTCATCTAACCTTTCCTTTTGTTTCACGTCATCAATGCCTTTGCCATCGAGTTTCAATAAAATGTGTCCTCCCATCCATTTGTCTTTTACGAATGCTATCTAATCAGTTCTATCTTCGCTTCCCTTCCATCTCTTCCCTTTTCTTTCCTTGTCGAGAGATGCACTTGTCTGTGCCTGATCTCTTCTTTCGTCATCACGTCTCTCCTTGTCCCTTGGGACTGCAGAGGTAATATTCTTGTCCTTATCTTTCCCTTGATTTTTGTCACTACTATTTGTAGGTGACTCATATGCGGGGTTGCTATACCCAGTGGCTGCTTTGAGTTCTCTCAGTAGGTATAACCCCTTGCCCTTACTTTCTTCAATTTTTGTTTCGGGTGGGGCAGGTGGCGTGGTAGGCGTCTCACTACCCTCTGTGTATACATTAAGTATCCAATCTGTTGGCGGCTCTTCCTCATTTCCCTGTTCATACATTTTCCATAACTCGAGAACATCAAGGCGTTTTTTTAACTTCATGCCTGTATATGCGGCATGCAAATATGTTGTCATGTGTTGTAAGAGGGCTTTAGAAAAAAGACCCATTTTGTGGCCATGCCATAAAAATCTTGTGGGCGGTACCTTTAACCCACTCGGTACTATATTTCTTTAGCTTGGGTGCGTGTTTTGGTAACTGCTTGCATAAGTGTGCCGATAGAGTCATGTCGTCCATGCTTAAATCTGTTCCCTTTCCTCTTATATAACACTTGTCAACGCTTTTGTGTGGCTTAAACAACTTCTAACAATATGAGCGAGCACCAAACACTGCAAGCTCCAATCCAAATTCACAATATTTTATACCTTCTGATTTACTCAAAAACATCAATTCATATGCGATTTTATCTCAGCCATTAAATCGCATAAAATTGAAATCAGTTTTCTCTAAGATACATATGACGTCACAACAAAAACATGTAAGACAGACGCTTGACAGACTAGACAGACACCAGCTGGACACAGATATCTCTGCCTCTAATCATTGCCCCTTCATGGAGTGTAAACGTACCCCTTTCACAATGTCTTTAAACGTTGTGGTAGTCTTTTCGTTCCCCATTATGTGGGACTCTGGGTTCACGTTTCTTCTAGCCGCCATATTAAAGCGTAGCAATAAGGCGAATCCTCTCACTTCTCGGGTGTCTGCCCCGGTTACCTCTCTCTTCCTGGGTGTCTGCCCCAGTAACCTTTTATTTACTTTTATTACTCTCGAGTCATTATCCCCATATATATATATATATATATATATATATATATATATATACAGTTTTCTCTATTTCTAACTATATTTAGTTTTTTCTCCCACCTCCCTCTGTTACCTTTTCCCATTACTTGTTCTAAAGCATGCACTTTTGCCAGAACATTAGTCTTTTTCACTCACCGTTCGTATGGTTCTTCTCTGGACCCTTGGGATCACCGCCTTTGTTACCGCCTTCTTCGGGTTTTCGCCTGTTCAGCTGCTGTAGGATTTGGAAGGGATGCGTGGGGAACACGGGTCCCTTCAGGCCCTGACTGCAGTCTCTTTACGCTACCATTGTCTACGGGGAGCTTCACGGTCTACTCAGCCAAATGGCAAAGGACTCGTGATATTGCCGAAGACCTACAGTTACTTTATGTCGACGGTCAATAGGTGTCTTATTCAAATCAATAATCGATAACCATCAAATCTATGCTACCAAGTGTAGTCAGGAGACTCCCAGCCGGCCCATATAACCTTGGTTTGCTCCAAGAGTACTTTAAGATGAGATAGCTGCACCTTGAGATGAATGGGAGTGCAGATTTATTACTCCAACACCAATCAATAAGGACAACTCAATGGTTTGGCAAAGGGAGTCCGTTTAATGACAAGTACAAAAAACGCTGAGTCATGGCAATCAGCAGTGATGCAACAGTCCGTCTCGCTTCAACTCCAACGAACTTCATACAAATCATAACTTTTATACTCAAAACTCGTCATAATTGACGTGTAACACTCAAAAGTTAACATGCAATTTTATTGGTTAGGAAAAGGTAACTTTAATATAGGTGCTATATCTGTATATGGTAATGGAATGAGGGGACTGGGTAAATACTGTCAGGTGGGCGTCTAAGCCCTTCCTTCAAAATGACTACTGTAGAAGTCACTAAAAGTACGACGTCCCTTTGGTTCTACTACTATAGGACCCTAGATTATTTGGTCCATTGTGATTGGGTTGACACCAACCCTATGCATACATTTCCACTTTACTTAGCAGCATGCAGAATGGTCAGCCAGGTGCAGGGTGCTCCCTCAGCTGCCCGGCCTTCCTCCAATTAAGGTTACAATCACTCATCACTTCAACAACAATGTGTCAATTATTTTACTGTGGTTGGCCTCGAAACTCCATCTTTTGTCTGGAAAAGTTCTGATATCTCTGTCTGGGCGGATACCAAGCGTAGGTGTGAACTCGTGCTTCTCCTCGCTTGGATGGTCACATGATGTGGACACCGTGAATTTTCCTAGGTTCTCTCAATTTGTGCATTTAATTCTTATTCGGCTTGCCACCTGCCTACGCTTCCTTATCTTGACCTTTCAGAGAAAGGATATTCTGTTCTTAAGTTTCAATTAGATGTAGCTACTGTTCGTTCCTTCTTTTGGTATGACCTTGACTCTCTTGGCATGAGTTGCATCTGCTGAGTTTCGATTCAGCCGTCTCTTCCCATTTTTCTAGAATATGAATCTTGTCTTGTTTGGCCTCTAGTAACCTGAGTTGATTCTGCTTTTCGTGTAAAGTGGAATCACACTTATAATAATGTGCTTCGTTTTGAGATAGATTATGTACAATGGCACTTTCCGCGCTATTCTTCTACTTAGCATAGCAAGCCGCACTGTTTTCTTAGCTTTCCTGCGGTTTCAAGCATATGTACAGGCGTTAGCTGGTTGAATATCTTCATCCTGCGTACAGCTTAACTCTCTTACGCTTTGATAGCGCTCTATCACTTTAAGCTCACAATCTCTTTATTCATGGCGTTTCGTCTCCTTGTGTCATTCTTGGTTTGTCATTTCTTCTATCTGTGAGTCTGTCCGGGCTCTCGTGATGTCACCATTGGTCTTCCATTAAGACCTTTTTGGTTTCTTCCGGGATGGTACTTAGGCAATCTTCATTTCGTCTCATTTGTTGGTAGATTTTTCTCAATGGATACCTTACTGTGCATGGTTGTCTGGTTATTGGTACTTCAATAGGTGTTGCTCTTCTGATGGGTACTGGGCAGAGCCCTACTGCGGCTCTCTGCTGGTTTATTTGCTCATCATGCGTCACATATTTTGGTGTGAATGTTCTTGGTACTTCAAAATGGACGATGGGAGTGCAGCCTCTACAGTAGCCTAGTAACCTGGAATCCTACACTATAGCAAGGTTCCAGTAGTGTCAGTTGGGACAGACAGGATGGGAGAGAGACTAGAGAAGATGTATATACCTTGAGCTCCTACCTACTTCCTATAGCTTGCCCTGTAACAAAATAAAGTAACTTCCTTTTATAAATACCTGTCTCCAGTCTGGTTCCGGCATACATGAAGAACCCAAATACATCAACACCCAAATTGAATACTGGAAAAGGAAAAGTAATGTTTTTGTGTTTTTGTATACCAGGCCCTCTGAGTCAAGAGACTTGCTGTTACGTTCACCTGGCTCCCACAGGGGCGACGGTCGTAACTGTATAGCTGCGGCCTACACCAACGTGAATTGTAGTGCAGAGATGACTGACTGGACTGCTCAATTTCGTCTGCTTGACCCGCAGGAGTATTCTCCTGAAAGCGGAGAAAAGGAATTAGCCACCCGTGGATTGAGCGAGCAATCCTCCACCGTTTTCCCTCTAATCACCTCCGATATTCCCTTTCACCAGTCTCACCTTATGGTTTTGAATGTTGAGCTCTCCATCCTGCGTGGAGTGCAGGGGCACGTAGATAACCAGTTACTTCACTGATCTGAAGGAATTGGGTGAGTTCCAGATGAATATTGACTCCAAGGTAAGTGGCAAGGAGCCATAAGTATTTGGTTCTTAAGAGTTCAAAATGTCTGTTATTCACTCTTGTCCGATTCCTTCCTTTGTCTTGCAGCTTGATTCGAGAGGAGGTTGTCCCGTAGCGGCTGATTGCATTTAGGTAAGAGTTTGTGTAACCCAACACTGTCCGGTAAAAAATTCCAGTGCTTAACCTGTTGCTTTCTCTCTCCTTACAGGTGCAGCGTAAGACGATCTGGCGTGTAGAAGAATAATATCTCCGGCAGTAACTCGGTAAGTCTATAGTGATAATAGAAATTGTCTTTGTTGGTTTTCTCGGCTCACCTTATTGTCTTTCTTCGTCCCCTTAGGTGCCGGGAGTTCGATGATGAATGATGGAGCAGCGCCGGGTCGAGGAGGTGCTGTGAAGACTGGTAAGTATAGCGCAGCGCTGCAGCTGGCGGTGCGACGCGCACAAAATAAAGTCTTTTTCCTTGTTCGGATGCGCGAAGGATCCAGGATCAGATGAAGGATGAAGGTAATGTTCTTGCTCTAACCCTTTCTTCTTATTTCCCTTCATTCTAGGAGCTCCGGATTCGAGGCGGGCGTGGCAGAAGACTGGATGCTGGACTGACAGGCACGGTGAGAGTTACGCTGCAGGATGCAGAATAACACGAAGCGTGTGCTGCTCATCGGGCGTGGTTTAAATAGCCTCCAAAGTAGTCCCAGGTAAGAAGTTCCCCAAGACCACACCCGAGTAAAAAATAGTCCCTGAAACAAAGTAGTTCCTTCCAGGCCTCACGTTGGCTTGGATTCTTTGCTGCATGGTCAGCATGTGGTAAGTTTCTTCATATGAGCCTGGCGCCTATGGCGCCAGGACTGATCCCATATATGAGCCGGGCGCCGGTGCCAGGACTGAACCCAGATAGCCCCTAGCCGGGGTGGCTGGGTTTTCAATAGGTGTCTGGATGCCTGCTCCCTGGATTGATGGACTTGGTCTGGATATCCGGGGGTAGGCATCATGACACTTGCAAGAAGTAACGATGCTTGGATACAGATGATCTTGAACTGTGAAAGTGGAACTGTACCCTTGTGCCATCGAAGCCAGAGTGCGCGCTTTGCTCGAGTGAACCACCTTGTCCCATGCTGAAAACGTGGGGAAGGGAGGCCAACGGCCGGAACATCCTGACTTATCATTTTGTGAACATGTATTTATTTTTCATAAACATGACCCCACATTATTTGTAAATTAGTAGTCAAGATTAGCAATAGGATTTTTTAGTATAGTCCCTATTAATGTGACAAGACTCCACTAGGGCTGCATTATTATTATTTGATGGTTGTAGCTTTCCCCGATCTGTAGATTTAGGTTTAGATAGGCATTTATCTCACCCTTTTGAAGATTCAATAAACACCCTTGAACTGTGGTCTCTTGTGTCAGTTTTACTGTTGATGCCATGTCTTCCTTACAGAATGCACAAAACATGATACACCATGGAACGCCATTTAATAATTGCAGAGCAGTTGTATGGCTGGCGCGCAGAGCACAATATCCCAATACATCACATATGGGTGCAATTATGACTAGGAAAATGGGTGAGGATGAAGATCCTGTTGCCTTTATTCAAGAGTGATGTCATCTTGAGACGAGAGAACCATGAGATGAAACAGTGGCATTATTTTACCACATTTTATGCCAGTGACGTCCAGAGCCAGTGCAAAAGCGGTTGAAGAAACAGGTAGAGATGGAAGCTAAGTCATGGCCAGAAATACAATTGATTATCATATATTGCGATTGTTATAGGAGAAGAATAAGAAGAATACTGAGAGTAGAAAGCAGGTCGAAGCGAAGTTATTTCCGTAAAATTGTCAAAACTAGCCATAGAGGGAGCGGTATTGATGAGTAGTGAAAGTGTAGAAACACAAGAGATGTGACTGGCGCAGCAAAGCAATGTAGTATACCCTATAGATCAGAGTGGGTATAATCTTGAGCCAAAAGGAAGAGGGAATGGGCCTAGGGGAGGAAGAGATGGATTTCAGAACCCTCAGGGAGAAGGAGGATTTAATGGCAGACAGCCGCAACAATTTTGGAATTGTGGAATGATTGGAGACATAGCCGGAGCATGTGGAAGTAGAGGGGGCATGCAGCAAAACTGCCAAGCTCCAAGAGGGGGGATGGGCTACGTTCCACAATACAATATAGAACCACAGGAGTATTATGCCCAGGATTACATGCAGAATCATGTGCTCCGCAACCACAGCAAACACAGCAAGCTCCATTACAAATGCAATTGCCAGAAGGGCAACCACAGCAAGTGCCTATGCAAACACACAGATGCAAACTCAGCAGGCACAGACACAACAGGCCATGGCACCACAATGGAACACAAATGCAGGAGTACCACAAACACCTGCACCTAGATTAGGGAGTGTGACAGTGGTAGGAGGAAATCCTTTCACAGGTACAGGCTTAAATTTATATCCACAATAGGACAGCCACACAGAGCGACCTGATGTGTTCAGTACTATCAGTGACACCGGACCCCCAAGAGGAACCAAGGGTCAAGGTGACAATAGGAGGCAAGACATTTTTGTTCCTTGTAGAAACAGGAGCAACTCTTTCCTGTGTCCGTGAGGGGAAATATTCAATGTCAGGAATTGCCATGAATGCGCAGGGATTCTTGGGGCAATGAGCTTAGTTCCTTTTACAGACCAATTACCAATCTCTATAGGGAGACACAGCATGTCTATGCCATTATTATATTCTCGGCTGACACTCATTAACATATGAAGGTGTAACTTAATGACAAAACTTAATATGACGATATTGTTTACTGAGGAAGGAAGAGTGTGCTCCACTCCAGGGATACATTTCATGAATGTGAAAGAGTTCATATTAGCCTTTACCAGCCAGAGGCATTATGAGGAGCCCCTTTAGATCCAGAAGTATTTTAGTATGGAGTGACTGTTTTATTATCGTGATTACCCAAGTTGGTATGGAAGATATTGAGAATAACTGAAGAGTTTTTGTTCAGACCAGAAATACCTATGGATGGTGAAGGACAGGTTGGAGAGCAGTGATAGCCATCAGTAAAGGATATAGGTTGACAGACTTGACAGACGAGGAGCTTTGTGAGATGATTATTCTGATAACAAATTTGTATTTTTCATAAGTCTCGCTTTTTGGATTAAAGTGGAGAAAGACCTCAGAGAATGGTGATGTTACAAAATAAGCTGTCATTTTTCCAGGAAGAGCTAGAGAACGTGCCAAATATTTTATGGACTACCAGTCCATATGACGTGGGTCTATTGAAAGGAGTAGGACCAGTCACAATTGAGCTTAAACCAGGAGCAAAACAACATCCCATGTCCAGAGAAGCGGATGAAGGTATATTCGAGACCATTTCTGCTTTAATGAAGCAAGGAAAATTGGTGCCACCTGAGACCTCATGTAACACGGCTGTGTACCCGGTGAAGAAATCAACTGGGGGGGAGGGGTTCATAGAGCTTTATTCAGGATCTCCGCTCTCTAAAAAATATTGTCAAAGTAGTGTTTCCGTTAGTTCCAAATCCTGCTACAATATTATGTAATATCCCATCCAAGGCCAAATATTTTACAGTTACAGATTTAAAAAACACATTCTTCTCAATTCCCTTCCATGAGGACTCACAAGATGTGACCTAATTTTCATATAGAAATATCCACCTGAACCATACTTTGCCACAAGGGTACTGCAAGTCCTTCTCAATCTTTAAAAGTGTCCTTCAAATGGATATGGGGAATGTTTAGCTCGAAAGTGCAATAATTCAGTACATGGATGACATTGTAGTGTGCAGTGAGACAGAACAAAGATGCAGATAAGATTCAGTTCGACTTATGACCATACTAGCAGATAAATCATATAAGGTAGACAAGGAAAAGCCACAATATTGTCAGGAATAGGTCTTGTATATAGGACAGTTAATCTTTCAAGAAGGTAGAAAAGCGACACCTGAAAAAGCAGAAGAAGTTATGAAGACTTCAGAACCTAAAATAGATTACAACACATATATTGGACCAATTTTAAACGTACTCAAAGAATCACAGGTAGACAAAAGTAAAATAACTTGGACAGATGAAAAATGACTGAAGGATTTGAGGAATTAAAAAAGGCACTCAGTACAACCCCTAAATTAGGGATTCCAGATTATCATGAATAATTTTACCCATTTTCCCATTCAAATGGAAAAGTCATGACAGCAGTCCTTACACAGAAAATGACATTAGGACATGGACATATACCATTGGCTTACAGCAATGGGATTTTAGATCCAGTTATGAAAGGGCATTACCCTTTGGAACAAGCTTTAGCTGCTGCTGCAATTGAAAAAGCTTTACAATGGGGTGTTCAGTAACATTATTTGTTGAGTGCTTATTATAGTGCTTATTATTTGCTATTTTAGAAAAACCTAAAAGTACATTGACCGCACAAAGAGCATCAGGGTACAAGGTAATTATCACGAACCCTGCGATCAAAATTGTTAGATGCAAGATAGTGAACCCAGCAGCATTCATAGCAAGACCA
Organism: Ambystoma mexicanum; assembly: GCF_040938575.1. NCBI lineage: Eukaryota > Metazoa > Chordata > Amphibia > Caudata > Ambystomatidae > Ambystoma > Ambystoma mexicanum. The sequence continues at coordinate 994,052,546 of NC_090926.1, read as the reverse complement.
GTAGGGGAGGATGATTATGTACATGACTGCCCAACGTATACTGAATTTTATGATGATATTCCCTGCGTTAGAGAAAATGGGGTGGGGTTCTTTTTATTGGCGGTTCTTCACAAATTTACCAAATGATGGGCAAAAGGCATATTGGATCAGCAATAGTAAAGCTGAACCGAGAGGTTGAATTTGAAGTAGTCACAAGCACAAGATTGCCTTCTCATTGTTAAGCACAGGCTGCAGCATTTGTGGTGCTTATCACCACACTTCAAAGATATGAGGATGAGGAAGTGACAGTGTACTCTGACTTGACCTATGTGACTATACACGCAGATTTGTCACACTGGAAAAGGAGAGGCTTCCTCCGCGCAGTCGGCACTCCAGTGCAACATGCAGCCCTATTGGATAAGCTCATTGAGGCAAGAGCCTCCCATTGACTATAGCAGTCGTAAATTGTACAGCACATACTAAAAGAACAGACATGATTTCTCGCTTAAGTGAAGCCACAGATTTAGAAGCCAAAAAGGCACCATATTTCCCAAATATTTCTTATTTCGCAATAAGAAGAGTTAAACAGATGACAGGACGGTGTATGTTGGTAAAGGAGGGTTTTAAAATGCTGTCAAGGACGGGCCTCACATGAGGAGCAAGATTTATGGAGAAAATAGGTCTGTTCTTCATCCCCCACTGTGGCAATCTGGAGGCAGGATAGCACTGGAAAGCTAGTTATGTCTCTAGCATTATTGAGGGTGGTGCTAGAGCAGATTCACTACCCCGTGCAAATGACTTGAGAGTCTTGCTGCTACAATTGTAGAAGGTTGGTTTTCACCAAATGTATTAAAACATGTGGCTCAGTTTATTCGGAATTGCATCATGTGCCAAAAATGTACTGCAGGACACACCTTGTGAACAGTGAGATGAGCAATCCCTAGACCCAATGGCCCATTGCAGCATCTACATATAGATATGCTGCAGACATGGAATGACTATAGGTATATTCTGGTTGTAGTATGTCCTTTTCTCTAGATGGATTGAGGCAGGTCCATGTACACACCCTGATGCCACATGCGCTGCCAAGTTCCTTGTGCGTGAGGTGTTTCTAAGATGGGGTGTTTGCGAGGTCCTGCCGTCTGACAATGGACCGTATTTTGTAAATGAACTATTTGAGCAGGTCACTCTTTTATTAGGTATAAAACACAAGTTCTCTTCTCCCTATCACCCACAGGTGAATGGGATTTGTGAACGTTTAAACAGATTACTTAAACAGAGGATAGCCAAGATTAAAATTACTTTATAGAAGGGGTGGTTACATTGCCTGCCCCTTGCACTATATGTGCTGCGAAATCAGCCTGGCTCAGATCAGCACTTAACTCTCCATGAGTTGGTGACTGGATGCTGAATGAGAGCACCTCTTGCTCCTCCAACTATGTTAGAAACTGATGCCCACAGTGTAGAAAAGACATTAAGTAATGAGATGCCTGATTACTTGGCAACTATGACTGCTAATGTTTCTTTTATTTCTCAACAGATCAAGAACTAGAGGGAGGGCTCAAAGAGGAATGAAGATGAAAGCCAGCCAACTGTTCCATGTAGCCTATTGAAACAACCTAGTATATATCCAGGGGACCAGGTGCTGATACGGAAATGTGTCTGCACTTGAAATAAACCCAGTTTCCAGGGACCATACAAGGTGAAAGCAGTTACTCCCACAGCTGTCAAGCTACAAGGAAGGCGAGCATGGCTGCATCTGCATGACATCAAACCATACAAGGGAGAAACCGCGACCCGTCCTGCATCTACTGACAGTGAAGCAAGAGAAGAAGTTCTGCGCATGTAGACAAGATCCGCAACCAAGAGCAAAGAAAAAGAGTTTATGGAATAACAACACCCCTTCAAAATAAAAATTGACATTTCATAAATCTAATTAGGAATTAATGGACTTGCAGCTATCCTGGAACTTTTTTAGATAGGATCAAGGAATACTGTGTTGATGTGGGAGCTAAAAGAAAAGGAGCACACTGCATCTTCTAAGCCACCCATTGTAATAGCATTGTATTGTATTGTTTATTTCTTTATAGAGCGCACCTGGCCGTTAAGCAACTGGGCGCTTGCAAAAAATAAAATCTTGGGTTACAGGTACATAAATATGTTGCATTTCTTCTGTTACAGGATCATATATCAAGCATTTCTTATGTTACAATGCCAAATGACTTACTTATAGGATATGTTACAGTTTCAAGTATTTTACAGTAAATGTACAGTTGAGGCATTTAGCAGTCGTTGGTGTGAAGCCACAGTTTCACGTTAGCTTTGAACACATGGAAGGAGGGGGTGGCTCTGAGTACGTCAGGGATGGAGTTCCAGAGTTGAGCTGCAAGAACTGGGAAGCTGGACCCACCAGTTTTTTTCAGTTTGAAGTTGGGGATTTTGATGCTGTTAGAGAGGGCCTTTCTGATGGGTCGTCCGGACATGTGCTTTGTGAATTTTTCTGTGAGGTATGCAGGTGCTTTGTTGTTCAGACAATTGTGTGTAATGTTCAGAGTTTTAAATTTGATACGGTCATTGATGGTCAGCCAGTTGACGGTTCTTCTATGGACAGATATGTGTTGCCCTTTGGGGATGCCTAAGGCTGTTCTAAGGGCATTGTTCTGCAGGGTTTGGAGTTTGTTGATGTTATGTTTACTAGTGCCTTGATACAGTGCATTACAGTAGTCTAATTTGGATAGGATAAGGGCTCGCGCTATGGTGATGCAGCAGTCTGTGGAGAGGTATGGTTTACATGCGTGAATTAGTTTACAGGTGTAGTTAGTTGCTGAGGCTGTGGCATTTACTTGCTTGTCGAGGGTAAGAGCTGAGTCTAGGTAGAATCCTAGGGTTTTGACTTCATTGGCTACCTTTATTTTGATACCATCAATCGTGATAGAGTTGTACAGATGGGGTAATTTTTTAAGTTTACTAGTAGATCCGATGATTAATAGCTTGGTCTTGTCGTCGTTAAGACATAGGCTGTGTGTGGCCATCCAGGTTTGGATGATTTGGTAGATTTTATTTATGAGGCTGGTGTCCTTATCATAGTCCCCCTGGATTGGGATAAGGATCTGGGTATCATCAGCGTAGTTGGTATATGAGACCCCTAGTTTGTCAAATATGTCAAAGAGAGGTTTTGTAAAAATATTGTACAAAGTGAGGGAAACACATGATCCTTGAGGGACTCCACAGGTGATGGGGACTGGGTCCGCTGCTGATGTAGGTGAAAAGACTCTTATGGTTCTCTGGTCCAGGAATGAGTTTATCCACGCCATAGCTTTTATGGAGAAGTTGGCCGCCGATCTGAGGTGATTGCAAAGTACCTTGTGGTCTACCAGGTCGAAGGCGGCTGATAGGTCTAGGAGTAGGAGAATAGACATATTTCCTCTGTCTTTGCGCTCGTCTAGTTGGTTTTTAAGATTGAGGAGAGCCGTTTTGGTTCCATGTCTCGGTCTAAATCCTGATTGTCTAGTCCCTAGTAGATTATTGAACTCAAGATAAGATTGGATCTGTAGATATGCGGCTTTATCTAAAATTTTTAGGAGGAATGGGACAGTTGTTATGGGCCTATAGTTCGTTGGGACATTGGGGTCCAGGTTAGCCTTTTTTAGGAGAGGTAATATCCAGGCATCTTTAAGGTTGGTTGGCACAGAGCATGTTTTGAACTATGAGTTGATAAATGATGTGATGAAGGGGGCTAGTTCATTTGCAGCCTCTTTAATAATTGGGGCTGGGCAGGTGTCACCAAGGCATCGAGAGGGTTTGAGAGACATGATGATGTTCTTGGTTTCCGCAGTAGAGATGGCTCTAAAACTAAATTGGTTAGGGGGTTTGGCTTGGTTGGCGGCAAGTTCCTGAAGTATGGTCTGCTGCGTGGAGAGGGCAAGGTTGTGGAGGACAGATTTTTTGGCAGATATTTTGTCTTGTAACATTGTGATTTTATTGCATAAGGCCTTTTGAATGTTTGTGCACCAGGCTTTGTCTTTGGTACAGGAGTCTATGGGTGCGATTGAGGATTCTAATTCTCTCAGGATGGAGAAGATTTCCCTGGTATTCGAATTCGCTCTTTTGATTCGGTCATTGAAGGTCTCTTTTTTTGCCTGAATGATTTGTTTTTTGTAGCTATTAGTAAGGGTAGTGAGGAGATTTTTGTTATGGGGAGAAGGGTCTTTTCGCCAGCAGGCTTCTGCGTGTCATTTCTCTTTACGCAAGGCTTTTAGCGTGGGAGTGTACCAGGTGTTAAGATGGGCAATAGGTTTGGATTTGATGAGTTTCAGCGGCGCAATGGTGTCAATCGCTGAGTTGATGGTGTTATTGTACAAGTCAGCTAGAACATTAGGTTTAGAGATCAGGCTGGAGTGATTAGTGATGGGCTGGATCAGGGGGAGAAAATTCAAGAGTGTTATGTTTTTTTTGCAACGGATAAGGGCAGGAGGAGCATGAGGTTTAGTAGATTTAGGTTGGGGAGGGTCTGAGATGGACAATGAGATCAGATACTGATCAGTCCATATGCAAGGTTCAATTGCCGTTATGAGGGAAACGCAGTTGATGTCTGCGACCCAGTCCAATGTGCGGCCTTTAGAGTGCGTGGGGCCGTTATTCCGTATAGTCAGGCCTGCTTCCACAATAGTGTTGGCTATGTTGGAGGCATTGGAGTCTTTTAAGTCCTTATAGCCTAAGTTAAAATCGCCTAGTAGAATGATTTGTGTTCCCGGTTTGGCATTAGTGTTTAAGAGGGTGGTTAAGTCTTCTTCAAAAGTGCCTAATGGACTGGGGGGTCTGTAGATAAGGTATACCGTGATAGTACGTGAGGCGGAGATTTCTAGTTTTAGGGAGAGTAGTTCAGCTGATGGCATAGTAATACTGTCTATTTCTTTGATGGTGAGGTTAGCTCTGCAGATAAGAGCTATGCCTCCTCCTTTAGACGTTTCCCTGTCTTTTCTGAAGATGGTAAAGTTTGGGGGTATGGCTATCATAAGGCACACATTCTTGCTGTTTTCATCTATATATTGCAGCCTTCTCTGATAAGATGACATGTGGACATTGTAACATTTCTTGGCAATCCAAAAAACAATCGTATTGTTTTCAAAATCATTGTGGCAATCATTTTACAGTTTTTGATATAAAAGTGTGATTTATGAAAAATAACAAAAATGCATATTGAATTAAAACAAGATGGGAAGGTTCCAAAATATAAGAGATGCATTGACATCAAGAAAATCAATTTTTCTAGAATAGTAATTTCAGTATGTATTATGAGTTGTCTGTTCCTTCTTATTATCATGACATTTAGACACATATGCAAATACTTAAATAATAAAGATGTAACTGTAGTAACAAGAGAAAGATCTAATTGAATATGAAGAAATCATGTATGCAAAGAAGATAAAGTAACCTGCTGACTAATAAGAGTATATGCACAGAAGCGCAAGGTAGATGAGATATATAGAGGCTTGCTGCAGAAGAAAACATAACGTGGCTAAGGTGGCCATGATGGAAAGATGGATGTCGGACTCATGTTGAAATCAATCAAGCTACCTCAGGGACAGACCAGGGATGCAGAGTCAGGAGATGCTGGGAAAACTGTTTTGTGTGTGGAATAAACAGGAGTCTATCAGCTGATATCAAGGATGCTACTTCAAGGAATAATTGCAAGGCACATGGGGATTCAAAAAGATAAGCCATGTATGTAAAACTTATTTCTCTTACATTAAATAAAGAGGAAAACATCTGCAACAGCCAAGTATTGGGCAATTAAAGATGTGAAAAGTTTATACAAGGTGGAGTGAGCAAGTCTCTAGAGGCCGAGAGAAGTAATGACACCCAGCACAATGTAATCAAATAGCAGTAAATAGAAGGTTGAAATGGACAAATTTGTGGCCCCTCACACCTGATTCAGAAGTCGAAAACAAGGGCTTTTCATAAAGCTCCAAATGAAGGTAATGGTGCAACTACACTCTCTTAAAAGTCCCAGAATAGAGAACAGGCCGCAAGGTCAATTACAAAGGTGAAGCCTTGTTTTAGGGCAGCACCGATGGGAGATGATGGACTAATTGGGATAGTGGGGAGTAGTCTATTGTTACTCTAGGCTCCTTTGTTCCATTATGCTTCTGTGCTGCAAATGAGCCGAAAGTCCATGGTTGTGAAAGCATGTCAACCAATCAGAGGGTCTATGAAGCAACATGCTATACAATGTTGCATAGGCCATTGTGCTATGATCTGTATTATACATATTTAGTGATGGTTCAAGGCGTGCCCACCAGATAAGGGGCATCCAGTAATATTGTTAATCCTTACATGATATATTGATATATATGTTCCCTTAACCAATCCCTTCCTTCAATAAGGTTTTACAGTTGCCACGTAGGATGATGTCATAAATGATGCATATCGAGGTATAAACCGGTGTAAAATTAAATTTGGTTGTGAGTGTGTTAACTACAGCTTGTTGTTCGCCAGATTGCCCTACTTTATTTTATGCTGATAATAAAGTAGTACGTTGCCATATTCTTTGAGTCTGTCTGGTTATTTGGGTCCAAGATCGTTATTGGTAATTCCATATAGCACACGAGACACTTCAAGGTTCTAGAGCACACACCCATATATTGCCCATGGCCATGCTAGTCTCTATGGTAAATCCCACCCAGTTGCTGCCCCTTCCCACCCAAAATACCTCCTCATGGGAACTCTTTGATCAATCCTCACCAGCAAACTTTGCACTCAAAGTGCCTGCCAGTGGTTTTTCAAAACTGTCTACTGAAAGTTTATAACTTAATTGGAGCTGTGAACACGCTGCTGGTGTAATAAAATTGTCTTAACTAGGTCTGCCTTCACCCACTCGATTTATAAGCACTATGCGTGTCCTTCACTGGTAAAAACAAGCATTGACAAAGCCAACAGTTTCGGCTTGTGTAAAGGTATTAGGCATTTGCCAGGCACTGCTATTATGTACTCGCACTATTTTGCACTGGCTACCACAATAGCCAGTTAATACCACTACGGCAGTGCCTGGCAAGTGCCTTTCCCATGCCTACACAAACGCCCAAACTGTTGGCATTGCCAAACGCTTGTTTTTTTATCTGTCTCATCCCAAAACGATCGTTCATTTCTTGCAGAGCGTAAGGGCCAGTGGAATAACTCAGTGGGATGAGTGCCTACTGCAGTCATGGTGTGTATCCTGTTTGGGTTTGATTTGACTCACGCGACTAGAGGCGATTAAATGAGTGCAATTGTGTTGGCCAATAATAACAGCTAATATTAAACGTACCAAAAAACAATTCCGTTTGTGATGCGAGCTATATAAATTGTTAGATCAATTTGAAATAACATTATTACACACAGGATCGGAGTGAACTGGGGGCCCTGCGTAAGGCGCGAGTTGTGCACGTGGTGCGGAGGCAGCAGCCGAATGAGAGCCTAAGTGTTTCATCTTATTTCCCCGGAGGGATGCTAATCGCGTCAAGCAGGCCGTGATGAGTTGGGGCACCGTCCTACATAAGATGCTGCTGTATTTCCTCTGGGAACAAATACATTATTGCCAACCAGTGTGCTCTCTGCCGAGGATTGCATTAGGCCCAAATTAAATTTCTCAGCTGTAAGGACAGAAAAGCTCGGGGGAATTGGGGCCGTTCCTTTCGCCTCAAGACTTTCATGCTGAAGGAGTCTGGCGGGGTCCTCCACCCCGCTGCTCTCCCCTCTGTGCAAACACATGAGCACCAATAGCTCGAAAGGGTTGCGTTTGTCGGTGGACTCTTCCAGCTGATAAAGTAGCGTAGTGGGTCGGCGCCCAAGGTGGACACGTGTGCCAATTCCCGCGTGATTGATACGTCATGCTTCAAAATAAGCGTTTATCACAGTTCCACAACAACATGATACCTTCGGGAGGATGAAAGGCAGGAGGTCCCCCTCCCTTGGGATTGGCGTCTGTCTGTATCCCATCATCAGAGCTCAACCTACGGAGCTAATTTATGGTCTGAAATAGGCGCCTTTTTGCCGGCCTTGCACAGAGATAATGGAGCCCCTGGTTATAGAATGCCCAATGCTACAACAAAGGTGGGGGAGAGGGGCCTGCATGGGAACTTGGAGCCCAAGTGCTGAGGGTAATGGGCTCAGTGGCTTAGAACACTGTTTTTGCTCCTGCCCGCAAACCCTACTTTAAATTGAGTGTAAGGGGAGGGGTTCCCAAGGCTTCTCCTAACTATCCCCCTTCCCAGATAATACCCCCTCATGCCCATTCTATTCCCCTCAGCAATAATAGCGTTACCAACTGGCTCCATAGTCAGTGGTCTATAATGATAGAACTGTCACCCTTCCAATATGCTCCTTTTGGCTGAATACCAACACCGTACTTGGTACCAACTTTCTCTCCTGCGGAAAATCAAGCTCTTCATCCCAGAAAACAACTTCAGATCCGCTGTCCGAGCCTTGGTCCTCTCCCACCTGGATGGTGGCAATGCTCTTTTGGAAAGCCTCCATACTATCCTGGCACTCCTGAGATGTGCCCTGCATGCTGCAGCAAGACTAATTTAAGGATTCTGCAAAGGGGATCCAGGGAGGTTTCAGAGGGAATGGAGATGTCCAAGATACCAGAGGAAATAGGCGAGGCGATTAGAGGGCTACCAAACAGGAAGGCGCCTGGGACGGATGGCCTTGTTGCAGAATTTTCTAAAGAATTCCAAGTAGAATCGATCCCGTATTTCTATTCAATCTATGATATTTGGGGATTGTGGTGGCAAGGTCTAGGGTAGAGACGCAGTACTGACTGCAGGCTGAGTTACAGAGGTGGGTCAGGATCCCCATGTCGCTGCTGGGCAGATTGTCACAATAGCTCTGCCGGAGCTGCTGTACTTGTTCAACAACATCCCAATGTGGCCTGGGTGAGCCTTCTTCGCAGAGCTGAAACGTTAAGCTCGTCTTTCACATGGGGAGGCTGAATGGCTAGTAAGGACTGGGTATTGCTTACGCACCCATGGGAGGAGGGCGAGCTCCTCTCCCGGCACCACGAGGTATATTACTCAGCAGTGCAGCGGATATACGCAGCACTCTGGGAATATCATGACGACGCATCACTGCATGTACTGTTGGAGAAGGGGGCTGCCGGTGGTACCCTATTGAACCCTCTCTTATATGGAGGAGAATATGTAGCGGGCCCCGTTGGACCCAGTGGAGGCAACGAAGTGGGCATGGAAGAGAGTGGAGTTCCCATATGAAACAGTGGATGGCAAAGCACTGGATGTGTTTAAATGATGCTAAAAGTGAGCTGTCACTTTTTGGCTCAACACACATGAGACATAAACTAGACCCTAGATATGATATATGATATGATATGGTATTTATAACGCACTTAATACCCAGAGGTTTCTAAGCACGGACCCGGGGATATAATGTTGTCTTGCTTCCAAGACGAGCACGTTGCCCCTGAGCTATCCCCCAGAGACTATCCTGTTGGATGGATGAGACATTAAAACACAAACAAAGGTTAAAACCTTAGGTGCATTCTTCACTGTATTGTTAGGCTGAGGCCCAAGTCAATGGTATAGTACACAGCATATACTATCATTTGAAGCTCCTGAGGAAAATCAGACCTTTGAAATGTGATAAAAGTTTGATAGTCGATTAGTGCAATGCCCTGTTGGGCGGGGCATTCAAGGAATGCATGCACACACTCCAAGTGGTGCAAAAGGAAGCTATTTGCATTATAAAACAAGTTTGGCGAGGGAAATATATTACAGTTTATCGAAAAATCTCTTGATTGGCTTCCAATCAGGGCCAGAATGCAATTTAAGATGGCTGCTTTAGTTCACAAAGTAATTTATGGCGCAGCACCGGATTATTTGAAAAAGTGAATAATGATATGATATTATTGACCATCTACCAGCCAAATAAAATTCTGCACTCTAGTAACACGATGTTGCTGAATTGCCCACGCCCTAAGAGGATGAGAGCTAATGGTAAATCTTTCCCACATACTGCATCCAATGCCTGGAATACTCTCCCCCCAGGCCTGCACCTTGAAGGTAATCTATTGTCATTTCGATAGAGTCTGAAAACACACTTGTTTGAATTAACTAATGACAACCTCTTCTCTCTTGCCCCAGTATCAGTTGATGTCTTGTGCTTCATGTTCTGTCTTGAGTGTTTTTGTTCACGCCCTGATGCCTGATGGATTTTCTGCGTGTAATAAAATCAATCAAATAAATAAATAAATAATAAACTGGAAGGTAGTAGACATAGGTAGGATTGAGGACCTGGGCAGAGTGGCAAAGGGGCCATGCTGTAGGACACGCTTCCGACAGGCTCCTGCTGATCCGATCAATAGCTGTAGCTATATGGTACGTTTGTGCAGTTTAAACTGATGCCCAGATATTTGAAGTAGCTGTGCAGACAGACGAGCGAACTGTAAGCTGATGCGAGACGGATCGACTGAGAAGTTGCGAGGAAAACAAGGTGGCGGTGGCAGTGGAACAAAGGACCAATCAGATGCTGACTGAGTCAGCGCAGTGCGACAGTGGCTAGTCAGGAGGGGGCGCTGTTGCGCAACAAGATGGCTGCTTGAGTGAAGAGCTCCTCTCCGGGCATAAATCCTACCTGATTTTTATCCTGCTTTCAGAGTGCATCAAGCTTCGAAGACCACCCACGCTAGTCCCTGAGATTATCCCTATCTCTCAGGCGAAATCCCGATCGAAATCGGACATCCTAAGCTTGGGAACCTGGGCGGACCCTGAGGTCACGGACCCGAGCCGCTCCGTGGCTCCACAAGATTCTACGAGAGTGCTGCTGCTTCCTGTCGCACCGGGCCTCACAGTGGGTGGAACGGGGCTGACGGACTGTGGACACGGAACGTCCCGGCACACATACTCCGAGACATCCGGCGCTCCATCCTGCATCGAGCGCCTTGCTACGTTCTCACTGTTTATTGTGTCCACGGCAAAATCCTTCCTCTAATCCCCCGCCCTTGCGGCCCCGAGGCTGCGATATACCTGTCTTCCCCGGATCTTCGCTGCCGGCGTCTGGGACAGAGTCAGCGCCTCGCTACACGGAGCAGGGGCGGCCAGCGTCGGCGCTTGGGCCCGTGGTGACCGGGGCGCGCCTCCTCCATCTCCCTCTCAATCGTGCCTGAGCTGGCACGATCATCCGCGCAATTGGGTGCAACACACCGGCTGGGCTCCCACTGCAACCCGAGGCACATCCCTGGTGATGGCCCGGCGGCTTGGGTCAGACGTCCCCGACCCCACTCCTTGACTGCGCAGAGAAAGGTATGGAGCTGAGGGCAAACAATACGGCTGGGTGCGAGGCAGGTCGTGGGGGCCCGCATGGGGGTCTTGGCGCTTTTCCATAACACGCCACACCCGAATTCTGCTTGGGGAACCAGTGGGGGCGAACCACCCCCCCTCGACGCCAGCTGTGTACAATACCAGCGGATGAGTGCCCATAACCACATCGGAGGCCACTACAGAACCCCGGCGACCATCCCCCTGGGGGAGCCCGACCACACAACCTTAACCATCTTCCAGGAATCGGAGCTCCAGACTCCAGAATGGCTTCCACCTAGACACCAGTAAATCACCCTACAGCAGTCCACAAGGGAAATACGCTCCTGTGCAGGAATATCGTATAGCATGTACCCATATAAAAGTGGGAGGACACAATACATTGAGTGCAAAGGCTATCTGGTCCAAATCAGGCGTATCCAGGTACAGATCCTGACGGGCACGGCTGGCGTCCACTGAGTCGCCCTGTGCTTCTCTCTGATCGGCTCTGAGCCTGTCACCATCCAACCTTACTGTGAAAATCTGTGCATCCCAGCTCTAAAGGACATTGGCCCGTGTGGACCACAGAACACGCTGTTGTGGGGCAATTGACGTCGCAGACACATCGGGACCCCTGCGGGCCCACGCGGCCCTTCCGAGCCACCCTCTAATACATCTCATCATACAGCCTTCTCATATTATCTGGCTTATGCTGCTTTTTCACCTTCATAATGCCTGGAAAAAGCGTGGGAAAAAGCAGAAAGACAGGACCCATGGACTCCTTTACGAGCTCACAATCGCCTCCCGAAAGTCCGCATCCACAACTCCCTGCCTCATCCTTGACTACGGAAGACACAAAATTTGACCATCTATTAACTACGGTTCAAAATGGGTTCCTGGCTATCAATTTCAAGCACGACGACATCGTTTCCATGATAGGCTCTCTCAAAACTCGTTTGGACAAAGAAAGTGCCAGAATTACAGAGACTGAAAGTAGAATTGGCGCGAATAAGGACTCTACTCGACAAAACACCCAAGACATATCACTCCTAAGAGGGGAAATGAATAAACTCTGCGACAAGTGTGACGATTTGGAATCTCAGTCCAGACGTAACAACATCCGAATAGTCGGCCTCTCGGAGACCTTCTGTAAAGGTCCAATGGAGTCCCGAATCGAAAGCCTTCTGAAATCTCTCCTTGGGGAAGAAGCATTCTCACCTCAGTTCCTTGTTGAGCAGGCACATCGCTCCCTTGCTCCACCGCCCATGCAGGGGGCTCCTCCGCGCACGGTTAAAGTAAAAGTGCTGAATTACAAAGATAGGGACGCGGTCCTTAAGTTGGCAAGAGAGAAAGGTCCCCTGAGGTTCGGCAATGACAACATCCATATGTATCTGGACTTTTCTGCAGGTGTCCAAACTCAAAGACGATCCTACGAAACCATCAAGCGCCAACTGCGATTGAGACAGGTTCCGTATGCCCTACTCTTTCCGGCAAAGCTTCATATACAGCATGGTGGAAGAGCGCACTTCTTCGAATCTCCCGCAACGGCTTTGGCCCACATGGAAGCCTCAATACCCCTTCCGCCTGGAAGACGGGATATCGACCAGAAAGATCTGCAGCAGCCGGTATAGCCTGACCCACAATTCCTTGGGCCCAGTCGCAGTCACAATTGGCCTCTCTTGGCCACTGGAAATGCTGGAAGCAGGGTGAAGCAGGAAAACACCTCTGCTCCCCATCCTTGAATAATGCCGGATGAGATGCGCTCGAACGCGAAGCGGAGTTGCTGCACTCGTCCCCCTTTTTTGGGAATATCCACAAGTTAGTAAAAAGGGTTCATCATCAATTTGGGCATGATGGTGTGGGGGGGGGTGGGCACAGGCAACATGGGACGGTTCTATTGTTCGAGAACAATGTTGACGCCTCAGAAGGCCCCAGTTGGGCACCAGGCACAATGCTCAGTTGGCTTATTCATCATTAAAATTGCACTCACTGCTCCACTAGCTGTTCTTCTCTATGAGAAAAGCCACCCTCCCAAGCTTTATCACTAAGCATGCAAATGGCGCAAAAAACTAGAACACCCATGGGGCTAAAACTGAAAATGCTCACCCAGAACATCCGTGGATTAAACAATAGGGCGAAAGCCAGCAAAGTAGGAGCATACATCAACAGACATCACCCGCACATCGCTATGCTCCAAGAGACTCATGCATTAAAATCTACCAACGAGAGTATCCTGCGGCAATGGGGAAACAGCAGGCATTATATGGAATATTCCTCCAAAAACAGAGGTGTCATCACGTTAATACACTCCTCATTGGGGTTCTCCACTGAGAAAAGCAAAATCGACCCACAGGGCAGATATGTCGTGATCTGGGGCACCGTGGCAGGCGAAAAACTTACATTGGTTAACACATACGGTCCAAAGCTAGATGACCCAGAGTTCTACATACATCTCCTTGCAGAGATATGCCTGGGTATTGTGGGGAGGGGACCTCAACACTATCCTCGATACCACACTGGACAGGTCCTCAAGTAAACCTAGAACCCTTACTAAAGCGGCCAACATTATACGCCAAGCCCAAAAGGAACTAACCCTGACTGATGCATGGAGAGGGATCCATCCAACAGATAGAAAATACACATTTTACTCTTCAGTTCATGATACTGAATCCAGAATAGAAAACTGGCTCATCTCGTCCCCTCTTATCAACTCTATCGAGTGCTGCGAAATCCTCCCTCGCACACTCTCGGACCATTCCCCGGTCATTCTCAACATGTTGTTCCCCGACATCAATCGCTCAGCACAGCGATGGAAGATGCCCCCCAACATATTAAAGGACCCGAATGTATTAGAAACTCTCCACACTGAGATGGAAGAATTCTTCCAACTGAACAAAGGTTCGGTGGACAGCTGGGCAACCATATGGGAAACATTTAAGGTGTGGGTACGGGGCATTTTGATGTCCAAGACGACTGGCCTTCTTAGAACCATTAGAACCGAATTGGACAATACAGAATCACTCCTGCAAACACTTGAATCTGCCTATAGTATGACCCATGACAAGCGCATATTGGCTGACATTAGCTTACATCTCCAAACCTTTAATGAACTGGCAACCAAAGAACAACAATACATGGCCATCCCAGCCAGGGCACGCAGATGCCGGGAGGGCAATAGAGCAGGTCACCATCTGGCCCGTATACTCCGTAACGATTATAACCACACCCCTATTACAAGCATTCTAACAGATGAGGGAATAGCTGTTCACGGGGAGGATGAAATAAATTCTGAATTCACAGAATATTACATTGACCTCTATGCCAATCATGATAGATGCACACAAGACGATATAAAGACATACCTGAGTAAGATTGCCCTCCCTAGGCTAACATTAGAAGACAACTGGACCCTTGACCAACCTATGACGAGCGAGGAAATTGCTGAGGCGATCAAATCATTGGCAGCGGGTAAAACTCCATGGCCGGGCGGTCTGAACGCCGACATATATAAGACAAACGCTGGTTCACTCCCAGAGTCAATGTCAGATGCAGTTATTACGGTGCTATTGAAGCCCAGACGCCCGCCCTATAAACGCTCCTACTACCCCCCTGTCCCTGATCAATACAGACGCCAAAATTTACACGAAGCAGCTCTATCACTGGACGCCGAAAAAGCGTTCGATTTGGTTTCATGGCTATATATGTTCGAGGTCCTTCACAAATTCGGATTCGGCCCCTATCTGATAGGTTGTGTCAAACTTCTCTATTCCTCTTCCAAAGCCAGAGTTCTAACCAATCGAACCCTATCCAGTCAATTCACTTTATGCAGAGGAACCAGGCAGGGATGCCCCTTCTCCCCCATCCTTTTCGCTCTTACAATTGAACCGGTGGCAGCTGTAATTAGCTGAACAAGACCTGAGGGGTATAGAAATGGCCGGCGTATACCAAGCCATCTCATTATATGCAGACGATGCACTGCTATATGTTCGGGAACCAGAAAAGAACTTATCCCGTATATAGGCCGTGATCACCGAATTCACCACACATTCAGGCTACAAGATCAATACTGCTAAATCCGAGATCTTTCCTTTGACACGAGCCACTACTTGCCCCACAATCACACATGGTCTGTCATGGGCTCCCGAATACATCAGATACCTGGGAATCCTCGTCTCTCGTGACAAGAATTCCCTCTATATAGACAACTATGAATGAACTCTACAAACCATATACTCTAAACTTCAAATTTAGTCTAAACTCTCCATATCCCTTGCTGGCCGAATAGCGGTACTTAAGATGACAGTACTCCCAAAGCTCCTATATATCTTCTGCAATGTACCTATATAGCCGGGCAAACCCTTCTTTGAAAAAATCCGATCCATGGCTACCACTTTTGTGTGGAACGGAGGTGCGAACAGAATGAAATGGGACAAGTTGGTTGAACACTACGAAATGAGAGGCTTCCATGCCCCTGATTTTGAACTATACTACTATGTGGCACAGGCACAATATGCAAGGTTTTGGCAGGACCCCTTGGATAGAACACCACATATACCCATCGAGCGACACTCGGTCCGCCCAACCGATTTGCGATCCATCATATTCACAAAATCACATAAAGACGATTGTAAGTTTGATCCTGCTTCCTGCACAGTTGCAGCATGGGCCGCAATTAGCAAGCGACTCCACATAGACACCCCCTATGACTCCCAGGCCCCGCTCTGGAACTTCCCAGGCATTAAGCCGACATACAACATTGCCATCCAGAAAAACTGGATGCCAGAATATGATCTTACAATGAAAACCATGTTCCCAAACGGTAAATTCGTAACCCCTGAAGAGTGTGCAGACTCGGTTGGGAGAAACCAACTGGTCACCCTACAATTCCATCGTATGAAAGCAGCGTTCAAAGAAAGGTGGCCAACATTCCCAGATGAACCCCCAGAACATGCATGTTAACAGTCATTGTACTCTCAGGCGGGCACAAGGGTATCCAAACTATACAATATAGTTCAGGCTCACACGAAAACACTGAACACCATTAAGACATCGTGGGAAAAGGACATGGGCACCACAATCGAGACGGAAATGGTCCAGATGCTGTCTCCTTTCTAAGAAGATATCACTAAATGCAGGCCTAAGACTAATACAATTCAAGATCCTGAATAAGCTGCACTTTACCCCTGCAAAAATGGCAAAGTTCTACAATGCTATATCCGACAACTTCCCGAAATGCCATGCCCCAGGTGCAGACTCTTTTCATATGTATTGGGCCTGTCCCCAGATAGCAGGATTCTGGCGCACAGTGGCTAACATCCTGGAGGAAATAACACAAATCCCTGCACACCTCAACCCTCCTAAATATCTCTTTAGCGACATTGGAAATGTTCCGGAAAAAACGAGGAGACTATTTAACGTCGCCTGCGCAGTAGCAAAGAAATGCATCCTTCAGAAATGGAAGAGCAGTCAGGCTCCAACAGCAGAACAGTTCCTCGCAACTTTGACTTATGCAAATGAATGTGAAGAACACTATGTGGGTATGATGCCTTCTCCATGCAAACCAAAAGACATTTGGGCCCTGTTCATGGCATACTTAGACCGTGATCACCGAATACCTTCCCAGACATGGAAAACTCTGATAGTGAAAGTGCGTATGATATACCATGCCAAACTATTAGTCAAATGTAATTTTACACTGTATAGTTATGCAAAGACATGCACCTGATGTAAAAGACTATATTGGGTTTCAGTTTATCAATGTGTAACATATATTTGTATCATGTAGATAAGAATTGCAGCGAGTGTACTGTGGCATGCAAACCAAAAATAAAGTTTATAAAAAAAAAAAAAAACAGTGGCTAGTCACCGGAGGCCACCGCACGTCGATTGAGTACTGCAGACAGGACCGGAGCTACAGTAGACCCATCAAAGATCCAAATAAATGTGGCCTATAACATTGGAAGCAGGTCTCCAAGTGTGCCCAGGACAGGGAGAGGCACAGCGAGTGTAGTCGCTCGAAGCAGGCAAGCATCATAGCTTCAGAAGCGCCAAAGACATTAACATTGTGGAGGGGCAGTATACAGTAGTCCCAGCCTACGCGGCAAGCATGCAAGGGCTAAGTCAGATGCTACAAGCATATACGAAGATAGGATAGACCGGCAGAGGGAGCAAAGAACCTTAAAGATTGAGCGAACATTGAATATTGTTCACCTTCCACTGTGGTCCGGCCAAAGCAATACACGTGTGTTGTTACTGAGAGTGTAATCATACCTGTGTGCAGTTTCCACTGCGGTCCAGCCCACGGGAATAAGCGTTGCCGATGAAATAAGTGAAATAACACGCTGAATGGTTCCATTGAAGTCCGGCCCAGGAGGAGGAGCGAGACCGGACTAGTGCAGTGGAGTTGAGTGGCGCTTCAACTATGGTCCGGCCCACGTTGGGAAGCGCTGCTCAAATAAGACATTCTGCTGTTCAAGGGTTCCATTGCATTCCGGCGAGGCATAAGGAACGAGCAAGAACTATCGTTTGAGGTTCTCACTGTGGTCTGGCCCGTGCGCTGCCTACGGTGCGAACGACTGCTGAATGTGGTTTTCACTGTGGTCCGGCCTGTGAGCCGGCTACGGTGCGAACAGTAGCAAGTGAGACAATTTATTGGAAGAATCCATTGTGGCTCTGGCCATGAGGAGGAGCGGAGCCTACTACACAAGTAAGTGCAGCTAACTGCGGTTTCCCCTGTGGTCCGGCCCGCACTGACGGGCGTTGGCATCTGCGCTGGCATGCAGGGAAAGCAGACAATTTCCATTGTGGCACAGCCAAGGCTCACAAAATGGGATGAGTGCCAAGAGCATAGCTATAAAGTAACCGTGGGTATGGAAGCAGTAGCTGCAGAGGAAGTTAAACACATGACCGTGGCAAAGCGAACTTGAGGAAGCCAATATCAAAGCTAGACTGTGCACGGGAGATGCACGACGAGGGCTAGCATAAAGGACTACAACCGGCAAGAGTGAGACGCAGGCGGCTACAATGACAGGGGATAGATAGACACATTGGTTGATGTATTTGTTAAAAATGTAAGTTATATTTTAAGACAATTACAGACATTGTGTTTAAAAGTTAAAGTTAGCCACACTGAGCTTCAAAGACATTCCACATCTTCTCCCAAACAAAGAAATCTTCCCCCTGCTCTCTGCTAAGAAACTGGCAGGCTGGTGTGAAAGGAACTGGGAGGGGCACTCTGGCATGTTGCTCTTAGTGAAGACAAAAGACTCCCTTGAGCTGAATGAAAATGCTAATTTGGGTGTGACTGACACCAACTGCCCTGGCAGGAAGAAGTCCATGTGCCTCTCTGACTCAGCCAAGCCTTGGAGGCGGGCCAGACTGAAAATGTGTATTTGAAACTAAAGTAACTGTACGTTTTAGAAAGAGACTTATAGCAAATTGTACTGAACTGATACAAATATGGGATTTATAGGGTATTAAAATGAAAAATTTGCTCACAGTTTAAAACTAATCTGGAATCTGTGCGACATTCAGAGACTGAACCACAAAAATGTTCATATTCTAGCAATTGTGATTATGTTAGGAACATGAAAAATGACAGGAATATGCCCAGAAGGTATGCGTACGCATGTGTAAAAAATTGTACAGATCCGAAAATGTGTAACCAACCAACAGCGCGATAAGCTGTCATTGGTGAACCAAAACTCGTAGGAATATGAGACTTTGACAGAAGCGTACCTTAAGTAATCTGTAATGTAAATATGCATTATCAATAAGTTTGTGATATTGGAAATATGTTTTTTATGAAAAGTAGATTTTCTGGTTAGACACAAAGAGGAGGGATTTTTTCTGGACCCCAAACACTGTGTCACTCTGACACATGATGACACATATTGACACACTGTTCCTTTCTCAAATCAGGAGAGGGGGAATTCTCTGACCTATCAGACCAGCCTCCCCACCCCTTTGCAAGATGGATAAATAGGGACACAAAAAGCGGAACCCTTTTCAGCACGCCTTTAAAATCTTGTAACCTGATTTAACCCCGAAACTTCCACTGGGCCTAACCAATTCAACAGCCTGGCTGTGCTGTGTTGGCTACCTCTGGCCAAGAACCCGTGCTAGAACCCAAGATCCAGACCAGTCCAGCAGAGCTGTAACCCAGAACCCGTCAGATCCAGTCCAAGAGGCCATGCAGACCAGAGTGCCTTGCTGAGAGCAGAACACAGCGCCTGAGACCTGTCCGGTGGCGAGCGAATCCCAGCCAAACCCTTGACCAGATCGTTGACGGGCCCATTCAATTCCAAAGCCATAGTAGTAAGTATTTAGCATAGAACTGTCCATAGTCATCTCTTAGTATTAAGTAATCCCATCCAACTCGTTCCAGTATATCCATAACTGCATTATTGAATCTCTTTTGTCTATCCTAAATCTTTCTCTCCTCCACATAATCCTGTGATAATTGTAGTGATAAGCATCTTGGCGCTAATATATAATTTCTGGAGAAAGGCAATCGTCTCAGGCAGATAGAAACCATTCGGAGGCGCCTCTGGATAGGTGGCTGTGCTGTCGTGTAGTTTGTGGCTCCATAGACTCCCTAGTGTTAAGAAATCTTTGTTCTAAATCTTCAACAGCGCATCTTTCAATTTGAAATCTTGACCTTTTTGAGAAAAATCTACCTTCACTAAAACCTCTGTAACATTTGAACCGTACATCCTAGAAACAAAATTTAAATGTCATGTTGAAGCTAACATCCTCAGCTTTCCAATTCCCTATAGTTCTTCCGTAATCGCGTTCCTCGCATGCGGAAAAGCTGCAGCGAATTTGCATTTGGCTCAATTTCACTCCATGTAAAATAGCTATTTCTTGATTTCAACTTCTGAATTTCGTTTTCCATCTGCTGATCATTTTACAATCATTGCTAGTGTTGACCTGAACCAATCCATAGCCACTCTCACTAGTTCTGAATTCAATTTAGCGAATTAAAATCATTTTAGCATTTTTCCATACATTACATATTACATTTAAAAGCAATTGACCTGTTTAAAATCATTATTGTTCTCTCTAAGTTTTCTTGGGAGAATCGGGATTGAAACTGCAATTGTTGATTGTTATTCCTAAAACCTGTATGCCCTCATTCCATATCTTCATATTGCATATTGGGGGGAGTGAGTAGTAACAGAGGGAAAGAGTGATCACATTGTCTTTGGTTACATTCATATCAAGTTTATTAGTGTGTTGCATTCCTTCATATCATTGCAATTTGTTGAACCCATACAAAGTATTCTCTGCTACATTAGTCTTCCTATTCCTACTCCTAATTGATTAAAGAGATTGTTGATATAATATTACCCATTGCTGACCATTGCTCATATTCATAAGTGTGATAGCCAGCTATTATTCATATTCATAAAAGGTTGATATATATATTGTGCAATCCCTCAAATAAATCTTTTAATTTGCAAAACAAACCTGCTTCTTGGCTCAATGAGGCCGGGGGGATTCAAAGAGAGGGGTGTTATATAAGGGTACATCATCCAGAATTAAAATAACTTTTGACATAAAAATATATAAATAAGGGTTTCCATTGGGCATCCCATACTAGGCATTGACTTAGTTGGAGTGCTGGAATGAAATCACTTACAGATTGGGGGCTTGTAGCGGGATTTCTGGATTAGACATACCACTTGTGCAGCTTAATACAGCGTGCTAACTGACAGGATACATAAATCCTGTTGGGCTACCACGCTGTGTTACACTGTAAAAGCACCCCTCAAAAGGGAACGCTCTAAGGAAATGGTCTGTTTTGCAAAAATAAAATAAAAAACATCTGTAAGTCAGGAAGGAAATTAATATTTCCAAAATGGCGGCATTGGTAGACATCAAGATGGCTAGAGAACACCATTTACATAAGTTATTTGTGAGAAGTAAATGGAGTAGGATCAGAATGTGTGGTTGCAGGCAATCACACAACAGATCACTGCAACAGGGTTAGATATCTGGAGAGATCAGGGTCCCTTACATGTGGCCCTGAGTGAACTATATATGGCCCCTAAGGCCAAGGATGAGCAAAATAAGATTGCCAAGATAGCGGCATATCTATATTTATCTATGGGAGCCATACAGGATAAATATGCTGAATGCCTAGATCTGGCAAGTAGGCAACTGATGGCATTAGAAAAGGCCCAATCTGATCTGGACTCTTCTGAGCAGAGGCTGCAGAGGAGCCAGGAGTCAGAAAATGAAAGCAGGCAGTATATAGTCAAAATAAAATAGGACATGGGTATCCTGCAGCAGGAAAAGGCAGACCAGGATACCAGAATTCTGGCCTTGCAGAAGGAGTATCAAGAATGTTTGGACTCTCTACTGCAGAGCCAGAAAAAGCTGGAGCAACAGCTGGATTTCAACAGGGCATGCACAGAGCAGGTAGCCACCCTGCAAAGCCACCTAGATAGAGAGAAGGCAGAGAGCAACAAATTAATTCTGAAAGACCTGGACACCCAGGCAGAGTTTGATGAAGATCGCCAGAAAGCTGGTCCCTTCAAAGACAGAGGGACGACCTGGTGGCACAGAGGCAGGCTCTTGCACAAGAAAGGGACACCTTAGGCGAGGAAGTCTGTCACTTAAAAGGGAAACTGGAAGAAAATCACCTAGCCCTTCAGGGACTGGGTGACCTCCAAAAAGAGCATAATAGATTGTTAGAGCACACCAGGAGGGTGGAAGATGCTCTGACAAGGAAGGAGCAGGCCAGTATGGACAGGACTCAGGAGGTAACCCTCCTGCAGCAAAGATTGGCCCAGCACTCAAAGACAAACCAGGAAGCACAGAGAGAACATGAGGCTCTCTGTCAGAACAATGATAGGCTCCACAGGCAGGTAGCCATGCAAGAAAGACTGATAGAGACTAGTAAGGCCTTGATTGAGGAACAGAAAACTCAGGTTCTTGCATGGCAACAAGGAGCAGGGGCTGATAGAGATGAGGTTTGCTGGGAAAGGGAAACACCTGAGCATAACCTCAGGAACCCTAGTACCAGAGCCTTCATCTCTCCTCGTCCCTGGACTCTGCCACCCCCATGTCCACTGGCGCACATGAGCCCAGGGTCACGGGATGGCAGATTACTATCCAGTCAGAAGTATGGGGCTCATAGACCAGTACCTCCCAGGAATGGATGGGCGGGCATCTGGGTATGGGTACCCAAGTACTGTGAAGTTTAATGGGGAACTCCAGGAGGGTAGGCCCACCAAGGGCATCCTAAAAACCTCTGCCCAGCTAGGACAGTGGGGGGCTATCCATCAAATCCTGGGAGCAAGGAGGAATCAGAAGACACCTCTGACCGCCCCAGAACACAGGAGACTAGGTCCCCACATTCTGCCAGCCATTCCCAGGCTCGCAGAATCCGGGAGAACCTGGAAGACCAGACAGGCACCTCTGGGAGCAGTGCCTCTGAGTCAGAGGATGATTGGACCAGGGTTACCCGAACCAAGAAAGCCAATAAGGCAAAAAGGGCCTTGCTTAAGGACCCCTTAAAACAAATCAAGGCAATAAGGAGTGCCATCACGCCTTATCATAAGAACGCTAAGTATTCTGTTTGGGAGCACTTAGAGCTCTTTGAGCAGATGATAGAAACATTCCATTTGAAAGACAGCAGTAGCTGCATTCAGTATGTGAAATGGACATTCTCACCAGAATACTCCAGTTTCTTTGCGGGGCTGGAAGACCAAAATCATTCAAGATGGTCCACATATAGGGCGGCCATCCTGAAGCATTTTTCTGTTCACAGAAATCCCCAAGAGGCTCGCAAGGCATCCTACAACTTGCAATGTGGGGAGGATCAGGCCCCACAAGAATTTGTGCAGGAGTTAAAGCGTGCCTTTGCGCAGACTACCAGAAGGGTGCGCACAGACAGCAAAGAATTTGTTAATACTTTTTTCCATGCTCTACCAAAGTACATCATGACCCAGCTAGTGAGAGATTTTCATGAGAAAAGATCACTAGACTGGGTCATTGAACAGGCCACCTGAATCTATGAGGTGCAAAAGCCCATACAAAACAAGAATGCTTAAAAAAGCCCCAAACCAACCAACACCCCTGCTGCTGCTAAGGTGGCAGAGGTAAAGGTTGCCCCCATTTTGGACTTGGAGATGTGGGGGCCTAAAAACCCACCTGCACAACAGAATAATTCCAAGCCCAGAAGGCCCTCGGGCCAGTCACAGACAGGGAGCCAAGGAGGTAGTCCCACAAATGGGATCCCTCACTTCACTGACTATGTAAGTCCCCGCTACAAGGGGAACCAACCCATCCTGGGTTATGTGTGGACTCCTCCAGCCCAAGGGGGGGGATCCAACCAAGAACCTAACCCAGGGAACTTCCCTCCTCACTTCCCCCAGGAGGGCAGAAATTCCCCTAATCCTGGGCAGAACTTTTTCCCCAGGTGCCCACAAAACTTCCAACCCCAAAATAATCCATCCTTCTTTCCCCACTTTCCTGAGCCCAGACAACCTAATCCAGGAGAGAGGAGGCCAAGGGTGGAGGGGTACCCAAATCTTCCAAACCCGGGATATTACCAGAGAAGGGATAGCTACCCTTCCCGGGATCAGCCCAGGGGAGAAATGAGAACCCTGTATCAGCCTGAGCGGGTTTCACAGCTAGAGCGCCGGGTCCAAAACATGGCACAGGATCTGGGTCGCATGCTGAGGGCTCATCAGAACCCTCAGATGGGCATGCCGGCACAGAATGCCCCAAACTCTGGACCTGGTGCTCCAGAACAGTGACGGGGGCAGCACCCCGACAACCCACCGGTTCCCAGGGAGGAGGCACAAGGGCAAGAGGGGTGTAAAGCCTGGGAGGAAGCTTCCTTCCCCACTTGTAAAAAGCCCCTGGAAACCCAGGAACCAGAATAAAAATCTCCTGCCCCTGAAAGTCCACCACCCAAGGAGCAGAGAGGGGGTAGGAGAAACAGAGAACCCAAACAGACCCATTTTGTGGTGGAGGTACAGGTCTTCCAATTTGAAAGAGAGGGATCCTCAGAGGATCCTGGGAAAAGGATCTTCTCCTTCAGAGATGGGGGAAATCCTCCCAAAGAAAAATGGGTCCCAAGAGATTCAAATCCATACTGGGTAGATGTGGGGACTGATCTAGCGCCGCCCATCATCAAATCCCAGAACCAACAGCATGAAAATGCCCTGGTTAAAACTCATCCTGGCGACTGCCTCCAAAAAGGGGGGGCGGCCCAGAACCAGAACCAGGGGAACTCAAAACTTCTCCCATTTCTGGTTGCCACCTTTTTCTTTCAGATTCCCAAGACTCCCCACCGAATTCTGCCCAAATGTCTTCTCTCTCAATGTCCAAAACTAAACAATTAACCCACCAGTTGTCCAAAAATGTGCATTATCTGTGCCCCCTTGCAGAGAAGGAGGGAAGATACTATGCCCCGGTTCAAGTACAGGGTCAGGGTACAATTTTGGCGCTGGTGGACACTGGATACCAAGCTTCCCTTCTGTCCAAAAAGGCCTTTGATTAACTGAATTCAGGAAGGTGGGAGAATTACCAAATTCCTCTCACCTCTCTTCCTGGACAACTTCAGAACTTTGACGGAAAGGAAATTCCCGTCGAGGGGACTGCGGGTTTGGACATTAAAAGTGGGCGACACAAGGTGAAGCACCGGTCATAGTTGTGAGTCCAGAGGGCACCCCTTGTTTACTAGGGAATGACCTCCTGAGAAGGTTGTCACCCCTAACAGACTGTGTAAACAAGGTCCTCTGGACCCAGATAGCTGACCGATAAAATTAAAACAGAGTGTCAACCATGTTAGTTTAAACGGCACCTGCCACATGGTTGAACAAAAATCTGACCAAGTAGAATTTCACTTCCAGAACAATCAAATTCCCGACGTGACAGTAATAGCACTAGGACAACAAACTGGTGATGGGGGGTCCTCTCTATTTCTGAAAATCATCCTTCCTTCCAGTTTAAGGTGGCATTCCACACTGGAAGGAAACACTCTGAAATTCTTTACCAATCCACAATCAGACATTCCCACTCCTATAGTCCAGAAAGATGAGAAATAAGCTCAGAGCCTGGCTGATATTCAGCAAATTGGAGAGCAGTTGTTCATCCCTGTTCAGTTAAATGAAGGGAAGGACTCTGTTCTCGCCCGAGTGTGTGTGAACAACGGTAAGAGCTTCATCAGCGAAGCCATGTTCCGCAAACTCCCAAAAGATCCAGCCATTCCCACATTCAAACTGATAGACAAATAGGAAATGGATTTGGAAGCACCCAATTCCAAACATCTCCTGCCAAGCAGGTGTATGCTCAAAATCTCCATAGGCAACAAGAGAATAGTCCATAATTGTTGGGTCGTGCGAGACGTCACTGCCGCCTTTTACTTAGGCAGTGACATTCTCAATCGCTTTGCCATTAGTTTGGACCTAATAAACTTCAAAGCTTGGTCCCGATTAGCGGACAATCCCATGGGCTTTGATGATCCAGAGAAAGCATTTAGGTCAGCTCAACTGCTGCCTTATGCAGTTGAAATTCAGATTGGAGAGGAAGTCACCATCCCAGAAAGGACCCGACAATTCTCCCTGGAAGTGAAAGTTAAAAGAGGACAGAAATTGAAAAACCCTGATGCCTATATTCATCTAAATGCTTCCCTCCAACAGCAAGGGTTGGGGGTAAACCCAACACCATTAGTTAATGTAGAACATGACACCATTCCAATAGAGGTGGATAACAGCGACCTAAAGAGTATCACTCTAGCCACAGGCACCATTATTGGAATGGCGGTTGATGACCAACATTTTTCCATTGATTTAGGAAATTAACTGTTAGGACCAATCCCCATGGACTGTTTTGGCAGTGACAGTGATGACAACACAACACCAAACAGGATCTTTACCCGGCATGGAGGGAACCTCCTGGTGTACACTTCCTGCCCTTATGGCAAGGAAGATGTGACCTGTGACTTCAGGAGGGATGAGGTGATTTTCCAGGTCCGTGAGGACTGCCTTCCCCACCTGAAGCCACCAGTCCAAATCAGCACTTTCACCAGGGACTTTTCCACCCAGCTGGAGGAGGCCACTGAGGTAGCGAAACCAGAAGTCTTTCCAGGCTTCAGGCAGATGGTTGAAGAGAGAGTCAACCTAGCTGATGCCTGTGAGACTCTGGAGCAGAAGCAAAAATTTAAACAAGTTTTCTTGGATTTTCAAGATCTCTTTGCGGTGGACTCATATGACTGTGGTCGCACCGACATCCACACAACAATTCCCACAGACCCTGGCATGACTCCAGTGTTTGTGAAGCAATATCGCTTGCCTCTCGCATCAATGGAGTCCCTTACTGAAATAATTAAGAACCTTGAGTCCCGTGGGATAATCCGTCCAGTCCACAGCACCTTCAATAATCCGGTGCTGGGGATATTGAAGCCAAACGGCCAGTGGAGACTCTGCGCCGACCTTAGGGAGCTTAACAAACGTGTCCATACTTCCCGATGGCCGCTTCCCTACATTGACCAAGGGATGGCCCAGATCCAGAGGTCACAGGTATTCACTGCAATAGACCTGACCAATGGATACTGGACTGTACCTGTCAGTAGGGAGGACCAATAGAAGCTGGCCTTTACCTTTGGGGGGGCAGCAGTACACATGGACCCGGACTCCCTTCAATACATCAACTCCGGCAATGAATTCAACATTTTTCTACATAAGGCCATGCCCGACCTGGGTGAAAGGGGTAACCTGGCTTATGTAAACGATGTCCTCATCAAAAGCTCAACTGTGGAGGAACACATAGCGGAGATCCGTTATGTTCTGGCACAGTTGAGGGCCGCCGGAGCAAAACTTTCCTTTCAAAAGGCACAGTGGTGTATGTTAAGACGGATTTCTGAACTCTGTCCTGGTGGCGCAGAAGTTCAGAAGGCCAACCTAATTACTTGGAACAGGGTAACCTCTGGACGAGCCAGACCAATCAAGGTAGCGATCGCGGCGGTCAAGACTAGGTCTCAAGAGGTGTGAGGGTGACTGAAAGCCCGCAATGAGCACACAAAGCAAGAACACTTACAAACTACTCCAAACAGTTGTTATATTAAAAATATATACACATTTATTCCAAGGCCTTTAAAGCAATGACCGTAGCGAGAAAATCACAATATAATGATAGTAAACCAACACATACCATATCAACACAATATATATACAAATACGACAGTCTCAAGCGTTAGATGCACGAAATGGGTAGTCCACCTAAAAGGGAAGGAAGACAGGCAGTGCGAAATAATGCTTAGACCCAGTTCGCCTTCAGAGGCACCTAACTAGATGGAAGTCCGAGCCCTGCGAAGAGTGGAGCCTTGTGCTCAAAAGTACCTGCACGCCTGTGCCAACGGGCAAAAGGAGAAGCTCTTCGAGGGAAATCAGGCAGTTCAGTTTAGTGCACAAAAGAAGAAGAACAAGTTCCGCGACTCAAGCACAGCCTCCACAGTGGGCAGAAGCAGAGCGCGAGTACGGAAAAGGGTGCTGTTTGACACAGCGGGGAAAAGCAATGGGCTCCTGCAGGAGGGCGACCAGATCCTAGCTATGCTACTCACCGGTCCCCGATGCAAGCAGACCCAGGCTTCTCCGCGTCAGTTTCAGCAGCTGGCAGGTTCAGAAGAGCAGGGAACGCCTCATCGTCGTGTTGAGTAAAAAGACGTCCCAATCGAAGAAACCCGCATAGTTTGTTACCACAGCAGGGCAACGGAGCAGCTGTGTGTATCTGAGCCAAATGTACACTACTCACTTCAGACCTGGGAACGCCAAGTGTACGAAGCGTGTGAGAGTGACAAGGACTCGAAATACTACACAACCTGGCGGCGGTTACAGAGTAAGACTCCCGTGTAAGCTGGTCAGTCAGCTGGATGGCCCAGAGACGCTTCCGAAGGCTTACTGGCAGGAGATGGTGAAGATGCCGAGAATAGCTGTTCCCGCTATTCCAAGGGTCGAAGTACCAGTACAGGCCTTCTGGTTCGATCAAAGGTGAAAAGGGTTTCACAAGGCGACAGCAGTGCAGAGGAGAAGTCCTTCAGCGGGTCACCAGCGATTCCTCGGTCCAGCCTGTTGGTTGCAGGATACTTGGCTCCTGTATTCCTTCGTTCGTGAGATCGACCTGGTAGTGGTGTTTCCAGCCCCCTCTTATCCACGGTTCCCTTCGCGCCAAAACGGAGGGGACCCAATGGGAGATCCGCTCATCAACACTCACACCATTCGTGGACCAATCACGGACCACGGTGGTCCCAGGCATTCACACCACCCTAGACTCTCTGGCACCCAGGATGTGTATTGGGACCAGACATCCCAGCCCACATCCTAGAGGCACACACAAGACATGTAGAAGCCCGCGAAAGCATCCGTGTTTCGCGGGAAAGTACATGCCCAAATAAGGAAGGCCCCGGGTCGGCTCGACCTGGGGAAGGTGAAGGGAGCAAGACGGTCAGCGGACAGGACAAAGGAGCCTCGTGGTCTGGCCATTTTGGGAGCCAGGCCACCATTTTGGGTTAAGCGCGAGAAACGCGCTTAGAACACCAAAAGGAGCTCAAAACACAAGAAACGATCGCTGCCACCATTCCCGTCCCTGAATCACTTGCACCGATCAGATACAATCCTAAACGAGTATCTAGGGCCTGTAGAAGGCTAGAGACCCAAGAGAGCTGTAACTTAGCTTACAGTGCCCTCTTGTGTCATGTTGCACGAAAGCCGCAACATGATAAAAGAAACTACGGGAAACAGCGTTCCCCGGTACTGACTGTCTTAAGGGCATGTCAGTTTCCCCGTAAGAAAGGAGCGAAAGCCCAGAGGAGGGCGGCAGAAGGCTGCACCTCTCTGGCAAAGTCAAGAACAAGGTGAAAAACAACAGCAAAAAGTTTAGGGGTTGCCACATGGAAGGAAAATTACCTACAATTACGAAATCTTTCCTAACAGTGTAGAACCCGTGTCAATTTCTTGGGGCATGAGATTACTCCTCAGGGTCTCTGTCCCCAGGAAAAGAAAGTGGAAGGACTCCAGAAATTGAAAGACCCCACAACTCTGCGGGAACTCAGGAGCCTCCTTGGACTGACTAATAACAGCAGAAAGTTCATTGAGGGCTACGCAGAGATCACAAGACCCCTCATTCATCTTTTGAAGAGGGGGTCAAGTGGGAGTGGGGTCCAGAACAAGCCGAGGCAGTAAGACAACTCAAAAGAAGCCTCTCACAAGCGCCTTGCCTAGCTTACCCTGTCAGAAACAAGGAGTTCTTCTTGGAGACAGGGTTCTCTAATACATGCTTGACTGCAGTATTATACCAAAAGCATGACAAGGTCAATAAAGTCATCTCCTATCCGAGTAAAACTTTATCCTCTGTGGAGGAAAAATTCAACGACTGTGAGAAGGCACTCCTGGCAACGGTGTGGGCATTGAAGAATTACTGTCCATTCATCCAGGGTGAACACATCATAGTAGAGACCTCTGCAATATAAGAGTCCCCTCGCGCAAGGTCTGGCTGACTTGCATGATTGTGCCAGAGAAAACTGTCTCGAGGTCGAGAGTCTAAAAATCAAGGACAACATGGAGGCACTCCTCAATTCCCCACACAAAGTCTTTGAAGAAGACAAGTGTGAAGGAATGCCCACTGTCTATGTGGATGGATGCTCTTACCATGTTGACAACAACGGGGAAAAGGAACTTGTGGCTGGCGTAGGGAATGCATGGGTGAATGAGATCCCAGAACCCTCCGCTGGGTACAAGATTGGTCCCCGAAGTAGTCAAGTGGCAGAGTTGATGGCTGTGCATCAAGCCATCCTCACTGCTGTCCAACATCAACTCCACAACCTGGTCATAATCACAGATTCGGATTATGTACGGAATGGGTTTGTGGAACACCTGGTTAATTGGAAAACCAGAGGCATGCTATGTGCTAATAACAAACCCTTGAAACATGGGAAGTAAATCCACAATATTGATGATCTGGTCACCTCGAATGGGATGACCGTCTACTGGAAAAAGATCGAGGGTCATTCCAAAGTAGAGGGACCAGACAAAACTGGAAATGACTTAGCTGATCAGCTGGCCAAAACCAGAGCCATCCAAGGGGATCTAATTGAGATTGAGTCCCTGTTGGAGGAAATTCAGGTCACTGCTATCACTAGGTTCCAGACAAATGCTCACGATGATCTCTCAACTGCACAATGGAGTAAGGAGACCCCAGATGCTGATTTGATTATGGCTCAAAAAGGGGATCCAATAATAGGTACGTTTTATCAACGCATTGAGGACCCTGAGAACTTTCCCCTGACGGATACCGATTACATAGGGAAAGAGGACCTCAGAGTGTTGATGAAATGTCCAAAAATGTTCAGAATCCAAGACGGTTAGTTGGTGAGGAAATCCCTAGCTGGACATGATCAGTGGGTGGTTCCTACCTCATTCCAAAGCCTGATGTTAAGTCATGCCCAGGATGCGGCCATACAACACTTGAAACCTTAAGAGAGTTTGCATACTGGCCACACATGGGGCAGGACCTCGACCAATATTTGAAGGGGTGTTTTGTGTGTGCACAATTCAGCCAACATCTCTCACACACCGTGCGCCTCTCCAAAAGAGGGGGATGACACTGCCATGGTCAGATTGGCAAGTCTATTTCATTGGGCCCGTGATTCGCTCCTCTAGTAGGAACAAGTACATGTTGACCGTAACATGCTTGTTTACTAAATGGGTGGAATGTCTCCCGGTCCCAAACTGTAAGGCGGAAACAGCAGCTGCCCCGGTGATCAACCACATCTTTCGCGTTTTGGTCTACCACAAAGGATCGAGTCAGACAGAGGTAGCCATTTCACCAGCGAAGTAATGACAAAGATGTGGGAGATACTTGGGGTTAAAAGGAAGCTACACATTGCTTACAGGACAGCTTCTAATGGTGCAGTAGAGAGATATAATAAAACAATTGTGAGCATATTGCAAAAGTTTGTGTCAGATTCTGGGCCAAGTTGGGATATTCGATTACCTCTTGTCCTAATAGCCATCAGATCTACCCCTTCATCTGCAACTAAAATGTCACCGTTTGAGCTGATGACTGGACGCAGGATGGTGCTTCCCCAGCATCTGCTCTACAGAACCCAAGAGTAGACATTGATCAATGCCTCCACAACTCATGAGTATATTGAAAATGTAAGAAAACACCTTCAACATGCTTTTGCCTATGCTCAGCGAAATCTAGAAAGATCAGCCAACAGCATGAAGACCCACTATGACTTAAAAACTACCAGAAAAGAATACAATGTAGGAAACCGGGTCTACTTATACAATTTCCAAAGGAACCAGGCCAAACAGCGCATATTTTTGCCTACCTGGAGGGGTCCTTTTGAAATTGTAGACAAAATCTCACCAGTCGCCTACAAAATCCGCATCCCCAAAGGCAGATTGGCAGAAAGCGAAGATAAGTCGGTCCATATTAATCAACTAAAGTGTTGCCATCCTAGGCACACTCTGCAGCAACTGGAGGAGTCTTCTGGAACCCC
Organism: Ambystoma mexicanum; assembly: GCF_040938575.1. Classification (NCBI taxonomy): domain Eukaryota; kingdom Metazoa; phylum Chordata; class Amphibia; order Caudata; family Ambystomatidae; genus Ambystoma; species Ambystoma mexicanum. The sequence goes on along the minus strand of NC_090926.1, from coordinate 994,020,758 downwards.
AGAGGGGGCCACTCCAGTTACATAAAATTTCAACTCTAAAATATTCCACATATAGTCTATAAAATACAATAATACAAATGTGTCCTGATTTATCAAATGTATGTGTCCGCCCCACCACATTAATAGTGGTGGGGAAATGTCTACAAATATGTTTTTGCTTTGTCATCCTAGGATAACCTATGGTAGATTGGAAATCATGGAGACTAACCAAGCAGGACTACCCAGGTACCGGGAGGAAAGATCTGAGGGGCCTGGAGTATCGCTCAATACTCACATCAGGACTGGCGAGGAGAACTGATCGATCCACCCCTGATGGAGGACAAGATGAACTTTGCCATTTGTGGAATCAGAAGAGATGAGGCTGACATCCTAGTCTTGCGAATTTCCATTGATGGAAGATCAACGCCAAATCGCAAGAGGGGTTGCTTGTGGGATGTTTCAACCCACTAGTCCAGGCCCTGCAACATTCCTGTGCGTTGCTTGCATCAGGAACATCAGAATGGCTGACGGAAAGCATGCTGCTCGCTAAAAATCACCCAAAAGTGCGCAGTAAAAATCCAAAAAATAGGCTGCCATCCACTTTTGCCTATCTCAGTGTTAACACAGGAGACCACTGCCAAAACCCATCATTTGGCTGCCTACAAAGCAAGGCTGATTGCAAAAGAAACCGAGAGCTGTGTGAAAATCCGTTTTTCTTGACTGTCAAATTTGCAAAAATCATGGCTAACAAACCACCCAAAAGACCCAACCTACTTGTTGGGTGTTAAATATCATTCTACTTCAAGAATCCACATAAATACAATGTCCACAGAAGTGCAATTATCAGAATAAAATCCACACTGAAGATTGCTTGCTTGGAGAAATATGTCAAAAATGGGTGCAATAGCGTTACTCACCTCTGTCAGAAGCTGGCAATTTCTAAAACCTGTCATGTGTAAAGTTGGCCATTGAACTCAAAGTATGCCAAAGAAAGACTTGCTATCAGAAGCCTAAGAGGTGGAGACAAATCAAGACTATGGGCCTCATTACGACCCTGGCGGAAGACCATGGTGCTATTAGCACCATGGTCCATGCCGGTAAGTTACCGACTCCGCCATGGAGAAAGGGGGAATTACCACCCCATTACAAGGTTGGCGGGCGGTAATTCCCCCTTCCTCCATGGCCCTTCCCCATTCCCATTTTTGCCCCATAGGGCTCAATGGGAATGGGGAAGGTGCAAATTGCGGCACCGTAATTAGCACCAAGGTCCCTTTGCGGGTCCCTACTTTAACGGCTGGTCTACACCACGCCGTTAACCCATTAGCGCCTGGGTCATAATGAGGCCCTATATTTTAAAAAGTCTGGAATTAAGAAATTGGTTGATGTATTTGTTAAAAATGAAAGTTATATTTTAAGACAAGACAATTTCAGACATTGTGCTTAAAAGTTAAAGTTAGCCACACTGAGCTTCAAAGACATTCCACACCTTCTCCCGAACAAAGACATCTTCCCCCTGCTCTCTGCTAAGAAACTGGCAGGCTGGTGTGAAAGGAATTGGGAGGGGCACTTTGGCATGTTACTCTGAGTGAAGACAAAGGACTCCCTTGAGCTGAATGAAAATGCTAATTCGGGTGTGGCTGACACCAACTGCCCTGGCAGGAAGAAGCCCATGTGACTCTCTGACTCAGCCAAGCCTTGGAGGCGGGCCAGACTGAAAATGTGGATTTGAAACTTAAGTAACTGTATGTTTTAGAAAAAGACTTATAGCAAATTGTACTGAACTGATAAAAATATGGGGGGTATAGGGTATTAAAATGAAAAATGTGCTTACAGTTTAAAACTAATCTGGGATCTGTGTGACATTCAGAGACTGAACCACGAAAAAGTTCATATTCTAGCAATTGTGATTATGTTAGGAACATGGAAAATTACAGGAATATGCCCAGAGGGTATGTGTACGCATGTGTAAAATATTGTACAAATCCGAAAATGTGTAACTAACCAAAAGCGCGAAAAACTGTCATTGGTGAACCAAAACTCGTAGGTATATGGGACTTTGACAGAAGCGTACCTTAAGTAATCTGTAATTTTAAATATGCATTATCAATAAGTTTGTGATATTGGAAATATGTTTTTTATGAAAAGTAGATTTCCTGGTTAGACACAAAGGGGAGGGATTTTTTTTGGACCCTAAACACAGTGTCACTCTGACACATGATGACACATATTGACACACTGTTCTTTCTCAAATCAGGAGAGGGAGAATTCTCTGACCTATCAGATCCTTATAGGGTTGGGCATTGTATAATCAGCCTCCCCACCCCTTTGGAAGATGGATAAATAGGTACTGTTGAGGACCTAGACACACACTTTCACTCATCACTGATCTACTGGCGAAGCACCCCGCAGGAAGATCCAGACTCCAGAACATAGAACCAGACCTAGAACCAGACTCCAGAACCCTGAAGCAGAGGCCTAACCAAAAACACTGAACCCTTTTCAGCAGGCCTTGAAAATCTTGTAACCTGATTTAACCCCTAAACTTCCACGGGCCTAACCAATTCAACAGCCTGGCTGTGCTGTGTTGGCTACCTCTGGCCAGGAACCCGTGCTAAAACCCAAGATCCAGACCAGTCCAGCAGAGGTGTAACCCAGAATCCGTCAGATCCAGTCCAAGAGGCTGTGCAGACCAGAGTGCCTTGCTGAGAGCAGAACCCAGCGCCTGAGACCTGTCCGGTGGCGAGCGAATCCCAGCCAAACCCTTGACCAGATTGTTGATGGGCCCATTCCATTCCAAAGCCATAGTAGTAAGTATTTAGCATAGAACTGGCCATAGTCATCTCTTAGTATTAAGTAATCCATTTCCAACTCGTTCCAATATATCCATAACTATATTATTGAATCTCTTTTGTCTATCCTAAATCTTTCTCTCCTCCACATAATCCTGTGATAATTGTAGTGATAAGCCTCTTGGCGCTAATATATTATTTCTGGATAAAGGCAATCGTCTCAGGCAGATAGAAACCATCCGGAGGTGCCTCTGGATAGGTGGCTGTGCTGTCCGTGTAGTTTGCGGCTCCATAGACTCCCTAGTGTTAAGAAATCTTTGTTCTAAATCTTCAACAGAGCATCTTTCAATTTGAAATCTTGACCTTTTTGAGAAAATCTACCTTCACTAAAACCTCTGTAACTTTTGAACCGTACGTCGTAGAAACAAAATTCAAAAGTCATTTAGAAGCTAACATCCTCAGCTTTCCAATTCCATATGGTTCTTCCATAAAAGTTGCAGCGAACTTGCATTTGGCTCAATTTCACTCCATGTAAAATAGCTATTTCTTGATTTCAACTTCTGAATTTCGTTTTCCATCTGCTAATCATTTTGCAATCATTGCTAGTGTTGACCTGAACCAATCCATAACCACTCTCACTAGTTCTGAATTCAATTTAGCAAATTAAAATCATTTTAGCATTTTTCCATACATTACATATTACATTTAAAAGCATTTGACCTGTTTAAAATCATTATTGTTCTCTCTAAACTTGCTGGGGGGAATCGGGATTGAAACCACAATTGTTGATTGTTATTCCTGAAACCTGTGTGCCCTCATTCCATATCTTCATATTGTATATTGAGGGGAGTGAGTAGTAACAGAGGGAAAGAGTGATCACATTGTCTTTGGTTACATTCATATCAAGTTTATTACTGTGTTGCATTCCTTCCTATCATTGCAATTTGAACCCATACAAAGTATTCTCTGCTACATTATTCTTCCTATTCCTACTCCTAATTGATTAAAGAGATTGTTGATATTGTAATATTACCCATTGCTGATCATTGTTCATATTCATAAGTGTGATATTCAGCTATTATTCATATTCATAAAAGTTTGATATATATATTGTGCAATCCCTCAAATAAATCTATTAATTTGCAAAACAAACCTGCTTTTTGGCTCAGTGAGGCCGGGGGGATTCAAAGAGAGGGGTGTTATATAAGGGTACTTCATCCAGAATTAAAAGAACTTTTTACATATAAATATATAAATAAGGGTTTCCATTGGGCATCCCATACTAGGCATTGACTTAGTTGGAGTGCTGGATTGAAATCACTTACAGTAACTACTCTCAACATTCTCACTGCTGTCAAACACTCCTCTGACATCTGCCACCTGCTTTAAGACCTTGATGTGGATGTTCTCGCTTTCACTGAGACTTGGTTCACAGGCTGCTCTGTCACAAGTTTCGACACTCTCCTTCCTGAGGGATACAAGATCCTCTCTGAACCCAGGACAAACCAGCCCAGAGGTGGGGTGGCCTTCATCTTTGCTGAGTGGGTCCCTGCTTCTATCATTCCCACCCAGGTTTACTCCCCTTTGAATGCCTGGTCTGCAGGCTCTCCATCTCTCCTGGCCTCTCTCTGACTCTGGCCACCATCTACATGTCACCTGGCCAGGTCACCCTCTTCCTCTCTGAATTGGCTGATCTCTCCTCCTCTATCCTTGCTTCCACCTCTAAACTTCTCTTCCTCAGGGATTTCAACATCCACTTGGACCCCTCTGACCACTCTGGGCATTTCCACAACCTTTGCGACTCTCTCTCCCTCGCTATTCTTCCCTTTGGTCCGACACACTCAGCCAGACACACCTTGGATGTTCTCATCTCCTAAGACATCCCTCTCTCTAACCCTCTCACTAATCTACTCTCCTGGACTGACCACTGTCTGCTCTCCTCCCCTCCCACCTGAAACGGACTGTTCCCCTGGCAAAACCTACCCCAGCACTGCCACCTTCCTTTGCGATCATTCAACCAATGAAGCGAGAGTTAGTTGCCACTTTTGCCTCTACTTTCTCTCCTCCTCCCACCCCTGCGACTGAATGTCACTCTGACACAGCCCTCTCCAACCTTCATCTCTCTATCTCCAATGCTCTCGATATCTTTGTACATTTATGAGGATCCGTCTGAAGCCTGCCTCCAAGTGCAATTATTGGTAGGACTCCAGCCTGGCCACTCCGAAATGCAATTACAGAGCGGCTGGGTGGAAGTGGAGGGCTTCTGGCGCTTCCTCTGACAAACTGGCCTGTTGCCTGCTCCAAAGGCAATGCAGACTCTCTGTCTTCTCCAAGAAGATGGTCCACATTCAAGCCAACGTCTCTGCGGCCTCTAACAGCAGGGGAAAACATTTTTAAACCTGCAAGGAGCTGGCCAATCCGACTGCAGTCAGTACCTCTCCTGTTCCTTCCTGGGCCCTTTGTATGGCCCTGTGTTACACTCACCTGGTCTCTGCAGGAACGTTGGGGCATGGCTGCAGCCCTCCCAGGAAGTAGGACCCCTCAATCTGATTCCTCCTGCTGCAAATGGAGTGTGGGCTGCTTCGATGAATTGGAACCCTGCTCATGTGTGGCGATGGAAGGATGTAAGTTTACTGGCCTGCGAGCGTATTCCCTCTCAACACCGTCCTCCCATAGAGTGGTGAGCATGCATTGTCCCATTAAGGCTCACCTGTAGGTTATTAAGGGTGAACTCTTTGTCCTGCTACTTCTGGCAGGGGTGCATGGTGGTCCTTTATTTGTGGTGTCCAGTCCAGCTGCGACGAACCACGCCTTTTTGGTAAGTGTCTTTATGTATTCAGTTTTGTTGTGAAATGTAAATATTGTCTTGTTCTCAGCCTGTGGTCAGCTCGGTAACAATGTCTGTCTTTCTCCCCACTTAGGTATGACTGCGGTCCAGCAGAGCAACAGAGCCAGAAGTGACTCCTGATGAGATGAGGAGGATGCGGCGGCGCCCCGGCAGCAGGTAAGTATGCTTTTAAGTACAAGCGCAATGTATTTTGCCAGCATGACTTTCAACTGCAGGTCCGTTTTTCTAACCTTGTATTTCGTCCTTGTACAGGGTCCGCCTTCGTGGAAGAAGAAGATGTCGTGCTGCGGAGCCCAACAATGGAGTGCTACATGCCGGAGATGAAGATGATGTTGTGCGGCGGAGCTGGGAGCTGGTGTTCTGCGTGCCGGAGATGAAGAAGATGTCATGCGTCGGTGCCGGGAGCTGCTGTTCTGCGTGCCGGAGATGAAGAAGATGTCGTGCCCAGAGCTGAAGTCCTGCGATCCGGAAGATGGAGAATGGACGCAGGCACAGCGGAGATGGATGCAGGTAAGCTGACTCAGGAGGTAAGCGTAGGAACAGGAAATTGGAATTCGAGGTAAGTGCTGATTAACCCAGGTGGCGGTGAGCGTTACGCTGCATGAGAATGCAGATTAACGTGGAGCGCGTGCCTTGGGGTTGGGCTGGCTTTTATAGCTGGGCCCTTAAGGCCACGCTCCTAGCATAGTCCTGCTGGCCACACCCTGCCACTCTTTGGAGTTGCACGTGCAGCTGAAGATAGAAGGCCACTCCCAGAATGGTTAGACCCAAGTGGAAAGTTCTTGAAAGCACTCCTGCCCATGAATAAAGAGCGTTGCTCCTGCTTCCTGCATTCCTGCCCATAATAAAGAGAATCTTGATTATGTCCTTTCATGAGCCTGGCGCCAAAGGCACCAGGACTGATTCCAACCGCCCCCCCCATGAATAAGCATCCCAAAGGGACGTGCGGGAACCATGGTACCCCTTGCTCCCTCCACCTGATGGTGCCGCTCCTGTGATCCTGGGCAAGTGACCATGACACCCTGGCTTCCTATTTTACCACTAAAACTCACAACATCCCGTCCATGCTATCCTCCTCTCTTCCTTTCTCTTCCTCTACCTCTCTCAGGCCCACTCTGTCCACCCTTTCCTCTCCTCTCCTCCTCTCCTATCTCTCCTATAACGCCTGATGATGTTGTTTCTAGACAAGTCCAATCTATGAAGGTTTCATCCAAACAGGTGCTTCCCTGCTCCTCCAGAACTATTAAGGACAACATTGGTTCCCTCGCTCCAGCCTTGGCCGATGTTTGCAATCATTCCTTTGCCACTGGATCTTTCCCCTCTCTTCTCAGGCACTCCCTTATGCACCCCCTCCTGAAAAAGACTTCTGGTGACCCTTCCTGCCCAGCCAACTATCACCCGATCTCTATCAATCCTTTCCTGGGCAAACTCCCTGAGAAATTGGCCATTTCTCAGCAAACCTCCACACTGAATCTGATGGTTATCTCCATGACCATCAGTCTGGCTTTATATCAGTCAGAGGCACAGAAACTGCTCTCCTGAATTCCTGAGAAGATTTGCTCTCCAACCTTGACTCCAGCTCTCACTCTGTCCTCATCCTCGTTGACCTCTCTTCTGCCTTCGTCATGGTCAATCACGTCACCCTGATCAACCGTCTCAGTGTGAACCTTGGCATCACTGGCTATGGCATGGCTGACCTCCTTCCTCTTGGACCGACCCTCCCATGTCAACTTGGGTCCTTTCTCTCTACCACCTCTCTTTCTACCTGTGGTGTTCCCCATAGCTCTATCCTCTCACCCTGGCTCTTCAATGTCTATCTGGCCCACCTGATCTCTATTTTCCCGTCTAACTTTCAGTCTTATGCGGATGACACTCATCTCTCTTTCAGGCTACCCTCGCCCTCCTCGCTCATTCCTGACTGTCTATCTGCTATTCAGGGATGGTCCGCCTCTACCGACCTCTTCCCAAATGCCTGTAAGACAGAGATCCTTCTCCTTGGGACCCCTGCTCCTGCTTTTCCTCTCTCCCACTGGCTGCCCTCCTTGGGCCCCTTCCCCTCACCCTCCTGTGAGGCAAAAAACCTTGGTGTCATCTTTGCCTCCACTCTCTCCTTCTCCCCACACATCACATATCTTGCCAAGAAGGCCCACTTCCAGCTGCACCTCCACAGAGGTATCCTACCTTTTCTCACCTTTCCAGAGAAGCTCACTGTCTCCAGAGCTCTGGTTCTCTCCAGGCTGGACTACTGCAACAGCCTCTTTCTCAATCTTTCTAACTCTACTCTTCACTCTCTTCAACTAATCTAGAACAGGACTGCAAGACTTATCCTTGGCCTCAAGCCCAAAGTCTGCATCTTTCCAGAGCTAAAATCTCTCCACTAGCTCCCTGTTGCTGCGAGGATCAAATTCAAAACCCTCTGCATCATCCACAAGGTTTTCTGATAGCTGTGGTCCTCTCTATATCCAACACACTCTTCCTAAATACCTTCCTTCTCGAGCCCTCCAATCAGCTACATCAGTCTATATCTGCGGGTCAGATTCTTCACCAAACAGAGGGTGGGTCATAGATGTCTCTCCTCTGCAGGTGCCTCCCTCTGGAATGGCCTCCCTGACCTTCTCAGAATTGTACCGGTTCACCTGAAGTTCCGGAAGCTGCTCGAGACCTTCTCTTCTTCCTTCTCTCTCCCCTGCTAATCTAACTGTCTGCTTGCCCTGACTGGTGGTGTGGTTGCCCTCAGAGTCACATAGGGTTGATGCCCCCACCCCTTGACCAGTCACCCTGCACTGCCTTCTGGCCTACCTAGCACTTCCAGTCTGGGACAGCACCTGTGTAGTCCTCAGCATCCCCACACTTACTCAGAGCCCTGCTGCCCTGACTGCACTTAACATCATACCCCTTTCCTGCATTTCTCCCCACACCCTCTCCCCTGCACTTCTCATTGCACGTGCATGATCTGAATGTCACAAAGCCTAGTAAGATTGTTTGTCGTGTCATCCCTCTGTCTCCCATCCTTGTCTTGTGGCACCTAGAAACACTTGTGTAAAGGTGTGTTATAAATACCAAATCATATCATATCATAAAGGGAGAGACAAAGGGAAGAAAAGGAAAGGGGGGACCAATGAAAGGAAGATGGAGAAAAACAGAGGAAACGGGAAAAGAAGAAAAGGGAGGATAGGCGAGAGGACGACGGAGAGACAAAGTTAACGAGAACAGAAAGAGCAAGAAAAGAGAGGAAGAGAAGGAACAACAGAAACGACAAGGTGAAGAAAGGGAAAGCGAGAGGAGCTTAGAGAGGTGCAACAAGGACGTTGATGACCTTATGAGAAGGCATGTAGTATTAGAGAAAGAGGAAGAAGGTGTTATGAGGCGGTGAAGTTACAGCCTAGACAGGAACAGAAATGGTGACATTGGTTCAACAGGAAGTTGGGGGACAGGCCAGCCAGAGGAAGGCAGGGCTGTTATGAAAGAAGTGATGAGTGGAACATACAGAATAGATCCTGTTAGGAGATTTGATTTTGAGGACAGAGGGGATGAGGAAGATGACCAAAGAGAGTGGAGAGTGGGGAGTGCCAGAAGGTCAGCAGCGAGTCTTAAGAAGAGCTGTGTGTCATCTGCGTAACACTGGAAGTTGGAGGAGAACAAGGAGATGAGGCATGCAAGGAGAGCAAGGTAGATGTTAAAGAGCTAGAGGGAGAGTATAGAGCTCTGAGGGGCACTACAGGTGGAGACGGAAGTAGGAGAGGAGGAGAGTAGTACAAAAAGAGCCCCTGTTGTACAATTTGAATTTGTTTTGGACAGAATTTGGGAGGCTGTTTGACCGGCGGGAAGTGTCATTGGAACAGGACAAGGAATATCTGGCGTTACGTCAGGGAACATGAGATTTGTTTACCTATGTCACCCAGTTTAATCGCCTGGTGATAGAGACAGAGTGGCCAGGACCCAAACAAACAGTGTTATTCTATCAAGGATTACGGGAAGAATTGAAGGATGCAATAGTGAAAGTGGAACCGCAACTGACTACTTGCACTGCAATGATTGACTTGGCCTTGCGACAAGGTCATCGGCAAAATGAAAGAAAAGGGGAAAAGAAGAGACCAGGGGCTGCACCCTTTGTGTTGTTGGACATGGGAAGAGGGCCCAGATCCTCTGAGGTTGAGCCCATGCAAATGGAAGTGTAAGAGGGCCATTGTCTATTGAAGAAAAGGAGAAGAGGAAGGCAAATAGTCAATCAGGACATTTTATTCAGACTTGGCCTAACACTCCTCAGAGGGGTAAAGGATCAGACAGGAACAAAATGGAGACAGGAAAAGGGCATGCTCGAATTTGGGGTGAACAGGGGTGTTGAGCCAAATCAAATGCGAGTTCCCTTGTTGGGAAGCGAATACCATGCAGGGTAAGACACCTCACTTGTATATTGTGCTGACTCTGCTTTTTGCATTCACAAAACAGGTTGTGTCAGAGATGGTGGACTCAGATGCTACTGGTAACTTTATAGACATCGCATTAGCAGAACGGTTGGGTCTACCTTTACAGGACAAGCACAAGGCAGAAGGAGTACAATCCGTAGACAGATCTCCATAAATATCAGGATCCATCACACGACAGACACAACCTTTATGGATGGCGTGTTCATCGGGGCATGAGGAGGAGATTACTTTTGATTTGACAGCCGCTCCTCAGTTTAGTCTCATTTTGAGAATGCCCTGGTTAGTGAAGCATGTCCCGAAGTTGACAAGTCCTGCTATGTTCTTGGCGGAAGGGGCTCAGGTAGCACAGTTGGTAGGGGTGGTAGAGACAGTTCTTCCTCCTCAGTACAGGATGTATGCAGATGTTTTTGAAAAAAATGAGAAGCTGAGAAATTGCCCCCACATAGGACATGCGATTGCATAATAGATTTGGAACTAGGGGCTAGATTTACACGGTCACTGAGGCTGAGAACCAACATTTGAGGGAATATATCGATGACATGCTAGAGAGAGGGTTTATACGGCATTCTACCTCACCCGCATCCTGCCCTCTATTTTTGTACCTAAAAGGAAGGCACACTCAGGACGTGCATTGACTATCGTGCTTTGAGTAAGCTCACCATTAAGAACTCGTTCCCTTTCCAGTTCCCTTTGCCTTTGATCTGAGTCCTCTTAGACCAAGTTAAATCAGCAGTAATCTACACGAAATTGCATTTATGCGGGGCCTACCATTTAATTAGGGTAAAGGCTGGTGATGAGTGAAAAACTGCCTTTAGAAGAACGTTTGGGTTCTTTGAATATCTATAAAAAAGAAACCGGTCTCCACAAGTGGCACATTTGCTTGCCTCCATTGCAATAATTGAAATAATATCATGAAGGGCAGTTACGTGAGAAACCCCTGCCAGGAGCCAAAATTAAACTGTGAGATTTTGCAACATGTGACTCGTTGTCAGTCATTTATGGTCTTAGTTGCCCTTGTGGGATATTTTACGTTGGACAAACAGCGAGAAAAGTAAAAGAGCGATGCAATGAGCATAAGAACAATATAAGAACAACGAATGTACGCTCACCTGTTGCGAGACACTTTTCAGAAAAAAGACATTCTGTAGCTCAAATGAGATTCATGGTATTGGAAGTGATACATAAATCCGTTAGGGGTGAGGATCTAAGAAATTGAATCAGCGAGAGCTATACTGGGTTGACAAGTTGGACAGGCTGAGTCCAAATGGTATCAATGAGGACTTTTATCTGGGTGCCTTTTTATAATTTTTATAATGGCTAGTCTGACTGCTAAATGTTGTTACCAGCGGCAACTATATGATAACAACTAATAGAGTGTAAGTATCCACACCCCTCTGAGTCATTCACCGGGAGTAGTCTTTGTACACTTCAGGACACACTAACTTATTGATTAGATACGTCCTGAAGTAATTCTCACAAAGTAGATGGAGTTCGCGGTGTCCTTAGATTCCCCTATAACACACCTACTAGCCTACATGCTTTTTATGCGTGTCTGATCCCGCCAGTGCATTCACTAACCCCATTTTGTATTCCTTATTCGTAACCCATGTGAAAAAGAAAGAAAGCATGATGCTAATATTACTATAATGATACCACCATACACGCTTTGTATGCGTGCCTGATCCCATCAGTGGATACACTTACCCCGTTTTGTATTCATTATTTGTAACTCATGTGAAAAATAAAGTGCACATGATCCTAATATGACTATGGGATTGAACTGTTAATACCTTGAATCTGAATAGACCATACCTATGGAAGTTTCAGATCCAATCTACAGTTTCATCAAAGCTAAAACAGATCTTGTACATCTTTGAATCCCCTAACCACAGGCCTATACCGTGAGCATTTAGCCATGAACATACCAGTATGCGTCCTATGTCATTTGTTTACACATGACATCAGCATGTGAGGATGTTGCTATGACGCTATGTAAATAGCTGCCATTTTGTATGGCTCACTCCTATAGGATCGAATAGACAGAGGAACGGCAACACGGCAAACGGAAAGGTAGGGCATTACGTCGGTACATTTCCATTTCTATCAGGCGCTTAGAAACAAATACCATTTACCTATTCACCCTCTTTCCATTTAGAGGTATCTACACAGACGACAACACACATTTTGTTTCCATATACGCTGCATTTCACAACCCGAGAAGTGACTTAAAGGTAAGGTTTTACCTTGCATTTACACCCACCACACACTATTGACTGTGTAGAAACAGCAGCCTAACCTAGGCCTCAAAATGTATTATCTCATCCTCACAGGACAGGGCTGACAACTGGGGCCACGATTTTACCCATTTAGAGGTATCTACACAGATGACAAGACACTTTTTGATTCCATCTACTCTGCATTGCACAACCCGAGAAGTGACTTAAAGGTAAGGTTTTACCTTGCATTTACACCCACCACACACTATTGACTGTGTAGAAACAGCAGCCTAATTTAGGCCTCAAAATGTATTATCTCATCCTCACAGGACAGGGCTGACACCTGTGGCCACGATTTTACCCAGATATCATTTGGAGGAAACCCACATCTCGATACTTCTCCATATATTGAAGTTAAGGTATGGATTTCAATACCTCAAACTGCCAGAGACTATGAGTTAGGTTCATGTACGGAGGTTGCAAATGATCTGATTGAACATTATCATCCACAGGTTGAATGTAGAATTTGATTCTACAGACTCTCATTATCCAACTACAGACAGCCTTAGAGTAAGGTAAGAGGACATTTAGACTCTAAGCTCTAGAGGCAAAGTACCTCAATAAGCACCTGTCTACATTACAGGTTGATTTGCTGCCTGCCTAGCACTGAAGAATGTAGGATATCCTCCTGGAATAGTCGATCCTGATTTACACCAGGTGAATGGCCAATGATGGGCCATGATAGACACAGTCTGTGATAAGAGCAGCATGTATGACTAGATTAATATGCTGCACCAAATGAGCTGTATACTCTAACTTCTTACCAGAATTGTTTGATTACAGTGAAGGTTGATGTAGGACAAACAGTGGGAATTTATGCTCCTGAGGAAGGGACAGTTGTCCCGAAATGGGTAGAGCAGAGAGGTTTCTATGAAATCAAATGTATTGATGAATATTGACATTTTGATTTAGTCCGATTCTGAGGAACAACATGTGGGGCATGTAAAGGCAGTACTGCAGAGGGTACAAGAATACCAGCTTTATGCTAAAAAGGAGAAATGTGTTTTCCACACAAAAGAGTGGAGTTTTGGGGTTTTATCCTGACACCAGCAGGCCTTACTCTGGGTAGGAAAAAGGTTCAGGCAGTAATGAGTGGCCCTCATCTCAGTGTGTAAAAGACATCCAGTCCTTCTTGGGGTTTGCCAACTTCTATAAGAGATTTATCAACAATGCTTCTCACATTGTGCCACCCATAACACGGTTACTTAAGAAATCAGCACAATTTGTGGGATGAAGGGGCTGAGAAAGCATTCCGGGAATTAAAGCAAGCATTTATGGGTGCACCCGTGTTGAGCCATCCAGTTTTAGAGAGGCCTTTTCACGTGAAAACGGAGGCATCCAATTTGGCATTGGGCGCAGTTTTGTCCCAGAAGGATAAATAGGGCATATGGCACCCAGTGGCATATTATTCTCGAAAATTCCCTGGGTGTGAACAGAATTACTCTATTACAGACAAAGAATGGTTGGCTATTAGAGCAGCTTTTTTGGAATGGAGACATTATTTGCTGGAGACCAGACATCAAGTAGCGGTAGTGACAGATCACAAAAATTTGCAATATTTTAGGACAGCGCATACCCTTAGTCCAAGACAATTGAGATGGTCCCAGTACTTTAGTGAGTTTGATTTTGTGGTGACATTCAGCCCCAGAAGGAAGAATGGGAAGGCGGATCCATTAACCCGGCAGCAACATTTGTAGACAGTGATTCCAGAGGTAAAGGGTATTATTCCTCCTGAGAAAATTATTGGGGCAGTAACTGAAGATTTACTGGAACAAGTACGCAAGTGTTTGGAGAGGAAAGAGTTGCAGGTCTGGGTGGCCTGTCATGCTTCTAGCACAGTGCGGGGGTGTCTTCCATATCATGCAGGACGCCTATACTTGTCCAGTAAGGAATTACAAGGGAATGCTTTGTTCTGGTGCCACAAATCACCTTTGGCAGGCCATGTGGGGAGAGGAAGACTAAGTGTATGATGGAAAAATATTTTTGGTGACCCGATATGCAGAAATATTTTGCACATGTATGTTCAGGAATGTGAGACTTGTATGCAGAGCAAGGCAGACAATTCCAAGAAAATGGGAATGTTACAGCCTTTGCCTACTCCCGAGAGGCCATGGACCCATATCTGTAAGGATTTTATTACACATCTTCCGAAAGATAACAAACATGATACTTTGTTGGTGGTAGTGGATTATTTGTCCAAACAAGCTCACTTCATTCGTTACATCGGGCTCCCTGGTGCTGGTCCGTTGGCTGAATTGTTCTTGCAACATATTGTGAGGTTACATGGGTTGCCATAAAGTATTGTTTCGAACAGAGGACCGCAATTCACTTCGAGGCTTTGGCGTGCCTTTTGCAGTATGTTAGGCAACAGTTATGCACTGTCCACCAGTTACCATCCCCACACGGACGGGCAGACTGAGAGAGTTAATCAGACTTTGAAACAATACATTCAGTGCTATTTAGGGGATGGAATGTCATCATGGGTGTGAGCCCTGTGGTTGGAAGAGTTTACCTATAATAACACAGAACATGCATCATTGGGTATGGCTCCCAATGAGTGCATTTATGGGCAACAGCAGAACATGATTCCGCAAACCTTGCCTGAACCAACTCAGGATACGGCCCTTCATGAGCGCAAACAACTGCTTCTTGACATTAGGTGAAAGGCACGGCAAAATCTTGAGATGGCTAAAGCAGTGAATAAGGCTCAAGCAGCTAAGAAACGTCCAAGTGCACACAATCACAGGGTGGGAGATAGAGTGTGGTTAACCACTCGGAATCTACAACTGCTGGGACCTCGCACATTTGCACCTCATTTTATTGGGCCACATGAAATTGAGAAATGTGTGTCACACACAGCAGTGCCTCTGAAATTGCCTGATAATTTGAAGATACATCCAGTGCTAGGATGTGTCTTTGCTTAAACCTGCAGCTCCAGAGTTCCGTAACCAAGAGACCACTGGCAGTCATAAAGAATGGACAAGTGGAGTATGAAGTAAAACAGATTCTGGATTCAAGAAGAAGGCAGCAACGCTTCTGGTATCTGGTGGAGTGGTTGGGTTATGGATTGGAAGAGTGTTCATGGGAACCGTGGGAGGAATTGCATGCCCCACGGTTAGTGAGACAATTTCACAGGAAAAATCTGGAAAATCCAGGGCTCGGGAAACCCACTGGGAGAGGAGGTACCGTCACGAAAACGGGCTGGGGGCAGATTGGAGCAACTAGAATGTGTGGTGGTTGCCGGGTCAGACGAGGCCTTCAGTTCCCAGGTTTCCTGGGAAGGGCGTGACGGTATGTACACCGCGCATCTGCTGCCAGGATAGAGACCGCTGTCCGCCCATGCCAAATGTGTATTATTGATGGAAATTACGTCACAGGCAGACGAGGCGTGTACCACATAGGAAGCAGAGAGCAGGAGAGCTGTGACGGCGTTCAGCTCCAAGTGTTTACCGACATATTCAGCATCATCCGGGCGGCCTCACAGGACTCCCAGACCTCAGTTAAGTGATCTTGCCCCATTTATGTTCCCATTATCTTCTTTTCGAATTGACATACATACAACTAGTACAGCCATTGCCTTATGAAAGACGCCCTGATTACTGTGTGTTGTGAATGTAACAAACATGTTTTTGCCACCTTCTCCTTCGTTTCTGTTGCCACCTCATCCTTTCTTTCTCCATCCAATTCTTGATGTAACCACCACCTTCTTTCTTTTTCCACCACCCTAGTATAATACACAGGGCTCCTGGTTACTGCCCTGCTCTACCCAGGTAGGTAAACATTAAGTAAAACAAATGAAACAAATGAACAGGGTCACACAACCCAATACATCCACTCCTACTATGGATTACCACATTGCGACAATGGCTGCTTTTTGTTAGACAAATTTAATACATAACATGGCTTAATATTCAACTTGAAAAATGATTACAGGAAGCTCAATAATTAACATACAGTATCTATATATGATACATTTGGTGCTCACCCAGAGTCAATACCTCGGATTGTGATTCAAAACATATACATACCCTTAGATCCTTGTAGGATCACATGAGAAACAAATGTAACAAAACAATACAAGGTGCTTTACTTTAATGCACAAATCTAAACAGTGTGTAAGTTAAACACTGAGACCTAAAGTCATATCGTCAACACGACTGTGTTTCAGCTTAATAGAGCTGTATTATGTAGCTGCTCTTGTGTGAAATTGGCCCTAATTTGCAAACCAGCTAAAGATGTTGGAGAGTGTAGAAACTATGGGCTGATCTCCTTGCTGAATGTTGACATTGTCCCTAGGTAAATATACTTGGTCCTATCTGGATTTATGAAGGGGCGGGATGATATTATAGATGTACACAATCTGAGACAGCAACATTTACCTTACATCTCAGTTGGCAAAAGGCTTTTCACTGGGTACTCTGGCATTATCAGAAAGAATCCATTGTCGGTATGGACTACTGGAAGTCTTTTTGGGGTTTTATCCACACCATATACACTGGTTTGAATTATTTTGTTCCCACAAATGATAAGGTTCCCATGCGTTTTTTTAAATCAGGGGTTTGCCTCTATTCACCATTATTGTTTGATCTAGTGCTATAACAACTTACACAGACTACTGAGTACAATGTATTTCACTTAGGGGATCCCATACAAAGAAGACATGTCTAAGGCCCCAATGTTCTGTTTCTAAATGGGAATCGGGTAGACTCTCTGGAACTATCCCTAAAGAACACCAATGAATAAAGCAGAATTTCTAGGAACAGTCAGTACATAGGGAAGGATGAAGAAATGTTCATGTGTTCTGAAGATTTTGCATACTGCCATTCACCACTGTAATAATCTTACGCCACTGGTACCTTGTCTGTGAAAATGTTATGGGTTGTGGGGGGATAACCAAATTGTAGTGTGTAGAGGAAGAAGAAAGGAAACCAGGGAAATATGTGGAGGTGGGAATAGGATAGTGATGCACAGAGCTAACAAAATATTGAGATAAGATGTGACTGTGGTAGAGGGAATATGATTCTATAAGAAGAGCTGTGTGTAACAGGGCAGTGGATCAGGGGCAATGTTGATGCAGAAGGAGAGAAAATAGGAAAACTCTTGGTAAGAAGCATTTTCAAGTGATGGCATTTTCTGGTATCATGGAAGCAGTACTAGTGTTCTGGAGGTCTGGGGCCCCCTTTTTCTCTCATCTTAACTCTGCTGGGCTCTGCTGGGCTTTTGACACTCAGAATAATACTGAGACAGCATACCAGGAGACAGAGTCAGGTTTTTCAGGTACATAAGGTTTATCCAGGCCAGACCGACACACACTGCATCATGTAAAGTACAGGAACTCAGCTCTCACACTGAAGTCAGAGCTGGTTTTATACTCATTCTGAGAGTGGAAACCAGCCCCAACCTTTTTTTAATGCACATTAAAGCAAAGCTCTCCATTGACATTAATATCACACCTGGCGATTAGTCATTCTATGCTTAACCTTTTTGAGATACATTTTGGCACTCGCCAATGGATTTCCCGGCCTAGCGACCCTTATTTGGTCATGCAGCTGTGTCCTTTTGCTACAAAACCCAGACTGTTATCTGATTCCGCAGGGAACATTGGCAAGATTAGGGCTCTGTGGCCTTGAAACGTTTTGTACAAGAGGCTGACTTATTTCAACACTGTCTACAAAGATGAGCTTCATAAATTACCTTCTATTGGTCATTAAAGGCAAGGTTTGAATTAAAGTGGTGGCCAGCAAATAATTAATCCTTTTATGTCTGGTCATATTTTAACACTTGGTCATTTTCTACCTGATTTTTATACTACATGTTCTGTATCCTGCCCTACTTACTACACCATTTGTGATTTAAAGCATTTTGGACTTTATAAACATAACAAAATTCAAAGCACTCACATTTTTAAGTACTATGATTTCAGTTTTTGCATATTTGAAGGCCTGGAACACCCCCACACAGATTTCTATACCAAGTTTAAGTGGAGGGGGGCTAACCCCCACTGCATTTAGTTGTCGGTACCCCCTCTTCAGTCCCTCATCTTTAAAGTTCTTAGTTTTTAAACAATTACTTTCAACCATGCCCATGTCCACCCTCCTTGATCTAAAACATATTCTATCACAATCCTACAATTGTCAATGTTAACACATTATCCTCCTAAAAACAAAAACATGTGTTGCCTTAAACTTCTTTTATCTTCTTTTATCTGAACCCCACCTCCATTTCTCAATTTACTTTAAACTAACTATATGTTTCAGAAAATGTATAGCTGTTATGCATTTTTTGAGAGATAGTCATTAACTTGAGGCAACCCAACAGTCCCATCAAACACTAGAAGAGGCTCAGTCAGATAACCAATTATAACATCATATTTTAATATTTATCAAAAACATCATAATAGCATAAAAAAGTTTTTTAAATTCACACCATAACATCCTAAAAACATTTAAATGTATATCGACATAGAAAAATATCCAAAAGTATCAAAAAATATGTCTAAAAGCAACATATCAATTACTGCTGGATGTAGTTCATATCCATCTATATATCGTAAGCAGTATATGTTAATCAATATGAAGGTGCTATCAAAAAAGTGCCAAGTGCCTACTACAAGTACAGAATTACAAAGTATCTTCAAAATTGTAGTTTCGACGACAAGGTATATCTAGTTCGATCATAAGAACTGATGGTCGCCTTCGTCAGGGCGCACTATTAAACTAAGATCTAACATTGGAAAAACACTGCTATTAATATTGGCATACAATTTGTAGTTAAACCAGTGGGTCCCATGATTGCACCGATGTGCTACTTAAAACTTGATTGTAGATCTGAATTTCTATAAAAGCATCAACCCAAATAAGAAAATGAAAAAATGAAAAAAAGCAAAAGAACATCCGTTAAAAACAAAACACAAGACTAACTGGGCCTCAAAACACTCCACACCTAATTAGAATTCAATTTAATGGACTATCAATAACAAGCAAAACATGTTCACCTTGATTAGTCCATGTGGGGCGCAGAGAACACTTACTTCATTCACGCAGCCCGTTAGATAAACAGATGGTAATAATATTGCATCTGTGGAGACAAAAGAATGGGATATAACTAATCATCCCCAATTCTGGCCGTATTACACGAAGACACTGGCCCAAAAGACGTGCAAGGGGCTGCATATCTGTAAACACACTAACCTCCACATTGTGCCGATGCAGAGCATGTGCACAAGTTGATCGCTGAACCCTGCTCGCATCTAGCATTCAGAAACTTGCTATTGAGAGAGGAGTCTCGGTGCAGCAGTGGTACACATCAATGGGATGGAGTGTAAAAGGAGGCCGATTGGTAAAGGCCTGAAACAAGGGGAAAAAATCTCAAAATTAGCTTTGCTAGAATGTAAAAGCACTGGGATAGAGAATAGAAAAGTGGTAAAGTTGACCAATGTCAGCTATCAAGTATATTTTTAAGAATTACGCCATAAGTCAAAAATGGCATGTCATATACATAAATGTCGAAATGGAACTCTTAATGATGTCAGATAAAAGGGAACCTCAAATTACAATGTGCACAAAAGTGTCCGATATTATAATTAGCAAATGGTTCAGAGCGGTATGTGTCACATACAATTATGGCAAAACGCTGAATAGGCCAATAGAGGCGTGCATTTGCATGAGCAACAAATAATACTGCTATAGTTGGAAACATAGTACAGCAAGATGCTTATACAAGTTAACGCCTAGTGAAGCCATAAAACGAATACACTTCTAGCTATCACAGGTCCAATTAATAGTACAATCACGTACTAGAAAAGCTGCCACACATGCTTACCGTGTTCAAACTCCACTGCGGTGTAAACAAGAGTTCCGTGTGAAGACGAAGCTTACAAGCATCCAAGAACGGGAACCGCTAGCTGTCACTCATTTGCGTGTCACATTATCACTGGGGCTCACGCCGTAATAACAATACAACCTCATAAACACGAGAAAGTAAAGATTGGCACCAAAGCCAATATGCAATGAAACTAAAGAAAGGACTGTCAGGTGTCAAAGACGCCGCAAATGTTCGTCAGCATAAATACAAGCCCACTGACAGGCCTGGGTGTTTAAATAATTAGAACCCAGAGGATAAGCAGGGAAAATGAAATAAAGTCAAGAAAACAGAGCGCACCAATGAAAATAAAAAATATCATAGAGTAAGAAAAGAAAAGAATAACAATTAAAGACGGAAGTCTTCTTCTTTTCTTGTCTTCTGGGCACATCCGTAGTAGATGAAGATGTTCTTGGGGATTCCCGTTGTCTGTAGAAAATCAAAAGAGAGACAATTGGTAATTCTGGGACTGGCATTACTTAATCAGTGGCGCTCTGGTTTGCTGCATGTGCTCCTTCAGCTTAGCAGAACGTGCTTGCCGGTAAGCTGTAAATACTTGCTCCTTAGCAGTAATTCTTGCTGCTTTCCTCTTCTTCATCCTTTTCCCGGTTGTGTCATACCATGGTGTTTCCTTCTTGTGCTTTACTTTCAACCTGTTGAGACAAACAGAGGCAGAACAGAGGCATTTTGCTGCACAATTCTTACTATGTGCCTCAATTTGTTATCATAAACAACAGTGTTTGCCTATTCTAAATAATTGTATACCCCTGCCAAATCAACTTTTTTTGGCATTATAAACACAAAAATAACTACCCACCTTCAATTTGACTTCTGTTTTCTGCGTTTATCTGAAATGGCCATGCTGTCATCTATTTTCTACTCTTTCCACACCTGATTGCACCTATCTTGGGAAAAAACATCTACACACTCGAAGACATTGTGACTCTTACTACCTCTTTTTCTGTTACTCACCTGGATCCTCTTAGTTTTAGGACTGATCAACTGTGTGTCCACACCCTTTTAGCATGAACCAATACTTACCTTTCCTCCTTTCTTCCTATGCAGACCTTTATCGTGCTTCCACGCAAGATCCACGACTTTTATCTGTAACATAAATTAAAATCGCTACAGGCACTCAATTTTTTTTTTTTTACTTACCTCAGTATATTTTCTTAAATTGGTTTTGTGCACAATTTTCCTTGTTTGGTCGACCCAATTCTGGGTCAACTATACCCTTTTCCTCATTCTTCTTGGTCACTTATGCTTTTTATCGCCCTATGCTATTTATTATTGTCAGCCAAGATTTTTCATCAATTATATTGTTTTCGATTTTTTAATTTTTTATTCATTTTATGCTTCTGGGTTTATTCCCTATCCCTTAATTCATTTGTCCAATCGTTCCCTCCTTCAATTTCTCTTTTATTCATTTTTTATTTAAGGTAGATCAATTATTTTCATCTTTTCTCAATTCATTTTTCTGGACCTGTGCCAAAAAGGCCCAAAGTCTACCTAACTTTTTAAATCCTTTTTCTAATCGTTTGTCATTTATGTTGTGTACTCAATTCATTTTTGTCATGTATGCTAAAACATACTTCCTTTCTTTTTACTGGGTGATGCTTTAAGGAAAGTACCACTTTATATTCCATTGAACCCTGTATAGGTATACCGTCATCTGTGACGTTTAACCTAAATCTTTTTATCTGAACCATTATTGTCCTTCATGATTCTTATTTCATTTTGTTTGCTCCTTAATCATTTGCCATGTTTCCCTACTTTATGGCTGGCTCTAATTACATGGAGGTCATTTGTCTCCTCCTCTTGTTCATAAATGTTCATGGCCTGCGCCTGAATTTATTGAATATTTTCATCATTTTTTCAATAGGTCACACAGCTGTCTATAATACCACGCTTTTGCCACAATAATAAAAATCCTTTCGTTTTTTACCCAAACAATCTCATCGGCCTTCTGCCTTCTGCCTTTTTCATGCCTTAAGAATGATGCCCATATTTACATGGTGCATGTCTCAAAATAAATAATGCTTTCCTTGATAACCTAAACAATATCATTATGCTTTTAGGCTTTGTCATCCAATCCTTTCCTCAACCATCTGAATCCTATAATAACAGCATCTCAACTGTTAGATTTGAATCAAAAAGGTTGTTCACTATTTTTCAAAGAATGTTCTCGATGACAGCCGCCAAGGCCTCAAGAAATCATTAAAGACCAACCCTGGTGTAACACCATACAGTCTCTCCTACTGCACAAATTTTAAGAGCACTCCAAGAATCTTCATTCAGTACATTATGCTATCCTCAAACTCTGCGGAAAAATGAGGTCACAAAGGACCCAACACCTTTCAACTTCAGGGAAATCTCTAAATTAAAAGTAATAGAGATCATGAATAAAATCAGACCATTCAGCTGCAAAGGCGATGCCTTCCCCTGTCCGTACGCTAGTTTAAAGGACTGTGTAGAATCACTTACGCCATTTCTCATGCCGTTCACCAATGCCTCCTTCAATCCCAACACTGTCTCTGTAGCTTTAAAACACCCCTAGGAGTGTTCCTTGACTCACCCCTGTCCATGTCATGCCAGGTTAAATGCTATAACCTCTTCCGTTGCACTTATCATTAAGTGCCATTGCCTCAGCCTCACTACCAAGCTCATTAATGCCATCAAACCTTTCCTTTCCCGACAAAACTGCTTATCCATCACCTGTGCCATTATCAGAGTTAAGTTGGACTACTACAACGCCATCCCTGCAGGCACCATAGCAGGCGAGCTGCTCACTGGCTACCCGTGAAGGAACGGTTAATTTCAAAATCCTAACCCTCACACACAAATGCATGAGTCACACAGCACCAGCATATCTAACAGATACTATCAACAGAGTCAGTTCAGTCTGACCCAAAGAAGTCGCCATGCCAACCAACTGCAAGTCCCACTAATTGAAAGAGCTAATGCCGGAGGTCTAGGCTTCCCCCACATCGCTCCCAACCTATGGAATGCTCTCCCTAGCGAACTTAGAACAGAACCATCCCTCCTCATTTTACGCGAAACCTTCAAAGCTACCCTGTTCATTAACCCTACTAGTTCTTCCAGCAGGATCTGTAAATATTCACCCTGCTGCTTAATTAACCACTATGCCATGTATTTACTCAACTTCTACTGTATCCATGTAAGCTAAACATGCAACTAATCCCCTGTATTGTATATATTTTGTCGTATAACCACAAGCGAAGCTGTGGCATGCAACCACTATGTATTCCACTTTCTTTGTAACCTGCAAATCTCTTCTTTGTAACAGTACCACGATGCCTAAGGACTGCTGCGTGCTCTATAAATTCTAGTAAGTAAATAAATAAAAGGTTATCCATGCGTTTAAGTCTTTCCTCTCTACCAGGAATTGCCTATTCATTGCCAAAAATACAGTAAGCACAAATACTGGATTACTGCAATTCCCTTTTCCTGGGCATCCATGCACAAAACGTCAACAAATTATAAGTCACAGAGAATAGTGCCTCTAGGGCGATACTGAATATCCCCATAGGAAGCCTCTCATAGGCTAGGAAAGAAACACACTGGCTATCGGTAAATGAACACATCCTTTTCAGACCCATGGTCATCACACAAAGATGCCTTTTTGTTGACGATCCTTCATACTTATCAGAGTGAATCACTCTCATGAATCCACCAGACCCATCAGGTCTTACCTGGTTAGTCCAGTATATGTGCCTGCTTTAAAAGAACCAAAGCTGGGGGGGTCCAGCTTTCAACACCTGGCTCCTAAAAGCTGTAACGCACTGCCCACAGCACTAAAAAATGAAAAATCCTACACTGCCTTCCTCAAAATGCTGGAAACCTTCTTGTTCAACAAAGCCCCTTTGTGATCTCACCACAATGAATAGCTAAGCTGGCAAAATGCTACCTACTAAACTATTTAGTATTTGAACAATGCCATCCATGTGCTAATTTTTCTCTTGTTCAATGTATTCCTGTACCTGTACCATTGAACCTTCTGTACCAGCGCCACGTGCCTGGCACGTGCCTATTGCAACTATACCACAGCTAATCATAACACATTCTCCTCAAAAAACTGCTAAAACAACACCACATTTGTAATCTTAAAAAGCTGTCCTCAGCTTTTTAATATTTATGCATCCTTTTTCTGTCTTTGCTCTTTGGACATACAGGGGGTCATTCCGAGGTTGGAGGTAAGGTCCAAACCATGCCGGTAATGCTTTACCGGCATGGTTTTCCGCTCCATGCTATTCCGACCCCTCAGACCGTAAATTACGGCACCGTAAACTACTATGCCGTAATTTACGGTCTTAGGTTGCGCGCGCGACCCACCATGCCGTAATTAACGGCATGGCATAAACCGGAGCTGATTCCAAGTAAGTAGCACATGTAAATTACGGCATCCCCAAGGCCGTAAAGAACCTTACCGGCATGGAGTACATACAGGCATCTCAGAGAAGGAGTAAAGAACTTTGAGCAGTGGTTCCTAGAGCCACAGGTGCACACAATCAGCACAGGTGGACTCAATGCAGTCTGACATAGCATAAAAGGAGCCCACCCACCCACCACACCCCCTCCCACACCAAGATGACACCAATAGTAGCAGCATTACCGGAGCCGGAGGCCCTGCATGCAAGGCAGCTACCACAACAACAACAACAACCACCACCACAGCCACCACCACAGAGGATACACAGGAGGAGAAGGAGGGTGCGACAGGCCCGGCATGCCCTACCGGTGCAGCCACCATTACCACGCCGGCAGCCCCCAATCACTCGCATCAGAGCCTCCCCCTTCAACCTCACACCAGAGCTGATCCACACCCTGTACCGGCTTGACCGGGACACCATCACCACCATAGTGGACCTGACACATGACGACATAGTGAGCCACATAGAAATCCACCCCGCAATCCCCCCTCGACTCAAGGTAGTGTCTGTACTCAACTTCCTTGCCACAGGCACGTAGCAGCATACAGTGGGGCACATGCATGGCATACCACAGGCCATATCTTCACAGATACTCAAACAAGTGCTGGATGCCCTCCTGAAACACACAAGGGACTACATATCCCTACCCCGGACACCCCAGGAGATATTGGATACATGAGTTGCCTACCATGCACTGGCAGGCATGCCAAATTGCATGGGTGCCCTCGACTGCACCCACGTGGAATTGAACTGTCCACATGCAATGGAGGTGGTGTATTGCAACTGCAAGCAATACCGCTCCATTGACGCCCAGATGGTATGAAATGCCAGTAAAGACATCACACATTGCGGTGCCCAATACCCCCGAACAAGACATGACCCCCTGGTCCTGTGAAACCCCACGCTACCACGCTAGATGGAGCTACATGCTGGACAACGTGCCTGACTGCTTGGTGAGTCACCTGATTGGGCCATGGCAGCGCATTGGTGCCATGATTGGGGTGGATGAATACCCCAACTTGGTGGGAAAGGGTGGGGGTGCATACCACACCTGTGTGGGAATGTTGACGCCAGTGCACGATGTGCACCCCACAGAACACAGTGCCCCAAGGCAATCAACATGGCACATGACTGCCTAACCTCACAGCGATGCCAGAATGTACAAAACACAACACTACTAGTCCGACAGGTAACCTGGCCCGATAACACAACACAAGCACCACTCATCGGCGGACCACACACACCGTAAGGGCATCCTGCACCATGCACTGCATATGCACTACCTCGCAGCCTCCTGCATCCCACCACACAAGACAGACATCCCTGGGAGTGCATAGAAGTGAGCACAACAGGGATACCGCAGCGTGTCCCTGGTTCCGCACACCCATAGTAGTGGTGCAAGTCACCATGGTACTGATCAGTGCAGCAAGACGAGTATGCTACTGACTACAGTCAACACCCCCGCCACCAAATCACACAGAACCCAACACATCAATGAATTCAGGCCAACACTGCTGCACGCATATACGGTGCACATGCAACAAGATGTGAGTGCACACCATAAGCCACCTTGAAGAAGCTACCCCCTCCATCATTCCATGGCACAGGGCACGTAGCCGGGCCAGTAATGGGGTTGATGCAACCAGGGACATGTGTGTATGGCCAGGAATCACCAGCTGCCATGCAAGACTGCTACAGTTCCCCACCATCAATGTACAAACACTTACCTTCATTCCCCTTCCATGCAGGTGATGGTGGCTACCCTTGGAAGCCGTGGCTCATGACCCCTATCCGCAACCCACAGAACAGGCATGAGGAGGACTACAATCGAGCCCATATCCGTACACGGGTGGCCATAGAGCAGACATTTGGCCTGTTGAAGGCACTATTTTGTTGCCACAGCCGTTCGGGTGGAGCACTCATCAACAGCCACGAGAAGGTGGCCAGGATCACCATGGCATGTGTAAAGCTGCACAATGCATGCATCCGTCGGAAAGTGTCACTGCACCCTGACCTGGAACTGCTACCACCAGATGATGATGAGGGGGTGGAGAAAGAAATGGCAGGACAGCATCACGGTGCAGGTGCACAGGAGGGATGTGCCGTGTGGCAATCATTGAATGGACAATATTTCTGACACTCAAGTCAGCTGAGGGTGTCAGGATGACAGGGCATCGGGCAGTGGTTGTGGGGATACATGTACACCATGCACTGTGAGTCATTAGAAGACGCATGCACATTGAATAATGTCCACTCTGATATTGTTATTCACAACCGGTGTATTGTATTTGTAGGTTCCAACGTGAACAACAAAACCTCCACCCTCACCCCCCAACTCCCATACACACCCTCACCCCCCTCCCCCCAACTCCCATACACACCCTCACCCCCCTCCCCCCAACTCCCATACACACCCTCACCCCCTCCCCCCAACTCCCATACACACCCTCACCCCCCTCCCCCCAACTCCGCAACACTAGTCCTGTGTAGCACATTGAGTCCACATGTGCCAGCATTGCCTATTCATCCATGCTCCCAGGGCATGTTCCTGCGCCGCTGAGAACGCAGCGAGCGGCGCACCGGGCTTGCCGGGGGGGGGGGCGACTGGTAGAGGGGGTGTCCTCCTGCTGAGTCACATGGGTGGGATGTGCTGCCACAAGGGCGTCTGCAATGCGTGCAAGTGCCTCACACACACGGTTGGTGCCTTCCGTGAACACCTGACGCATTTGCCTGAGCTCCTCCAGTAACTCCAACCTGCCCTAGCGGTTCTCCTCATTGAAGTCAGTAATGAGGGCAGTGAGCTGTCCTGCACGTAGTGCATCCTGGGATGGCGTATCATCCCTGCAGGGGATTGGGGCAACATGCCCTGACAGGGCCTCAAATGGGGTACTGGGCACGGGATCTGCGTCTCCCGGTGCATCGCCACGTGCACTTCGGACTGGTGTGTCACCCTCCCCTGAGTCACTGCATGACACCTGGGGGACATTGGAGGGCTCGGGTGTGTGTACAGTGGGGTAGTACTCCTCCTTAGACGCACCACAAATTGACAAGGGGCTGTCCACAATTTGCAGAGGGGCCGTGGCTGCCACCTCCCCAGAGATGCTGGAATCCTCTGACCTTGGTGTGGCGATGTTAGCAGGCTCAGATGCAGTGAGGGATGGGGGTTGTGCAACCTCAATGGGCCTTGGAGGAGCTGTGGTGGTTCGGTCCTTCCTGGCCGGTACGCGGTGGTCCCTGCCTTTGGCACTCGATGTGGTGGGACGGCTTTTCTCAGGCTCATCGCCCTCATGCTCACTGCCTGTGGGTGTAGAACAAAGGTACAACATGAGTGGTTGTGTGAGACGGTAATGTAATTAATGGCAGCATTCACATTTCAGTCATTTTGGGTTGGTGGCATTTTGGCCGTTACTACATCACTGGATTCTACGCATGTGTTGGATATGTACGCAGGTGTTGGAGTCACTAATCCTGGCCAGGTCATGTGCAGTCTGACTCGCACACTGCCAAGCCTGCTGCACAGTGTGCTTATTGCGATGTGCTACTTACTGCACTGTAGTTGGTGGGCATTCTGTGGTGGCACTTGTCCCTTGGTGGCAGTTGTCTTGCCATTATCAGGATGGGTGGAGGGCAGTATGGCAAGGTGCATTGGACGTGGCATGGAGGTGTATTCTGCATGTATTTGCCATTGGCGGTGTTGACTTTGGACACTCACCTCCATCAGCAGACGACGGAGCCCCACACTCCATTTCGCCGACGCCCTCGATTGCTTCTGTCAATCAATGCAGCGCATGTTTCCTCCCATGGCTCTAGTTTCGCTGGTGAACTTGGTCCACCTCCAGTTTGCAGTGCCTGGCTGCGATTGGCTGAGAGGATGCGCCGCACCCTCAACCGCAAGTCGTCCCACCTCTTGCGGCAGTCCCTGGGGGTGCGAGGGGTGGTGCCTACCGCGCTCACCCTTTGGGCAAGTTCTGCCCATATGTTTTTTTTGCGGGCCACTGCCTCTCTGCGCATGTCGTTGCTGAACACGACATCTGCGTGCTCCTCCAGGTGGCCCACCAGGGCCTGCAGCTCCTCAGGGCTGAAGTGCTGCTTGCGGAGGCGGTCCGCCGACTTCTTGGGTGCTTTGGGCATAGCTGGCGGTTGTGTGGGCCTTTTCCGAGGTTCAGGTTCGTCCCAAGGGTGCTACCTGGAGAGGATGGCAATGGATTGTGTTTTTAAAGATGGCCGCCGCGCTCCTTCCCGTTCCTGTGCGATGACATAATTTCCGTATCCGTTACTTAGCGGTGACCGTAATTTACGGATACTGTAAATTACGGTCACCGCTAATTACGGCCGGCAAAGCTTCGACGGCAGTGTTGTTAAGTACGTCTTGCTTCATGCCGGTAAGGGGTTTAATGAGCCCTTTAGCGCTATGCCGCTATGGGATTTACCGGCATGGCGGAAAGCTCGTGCCCGCGAGGTCGGAATAGCCTGTAAATAGCGGCATGGTACCAGATCGGACTTGTTCTTTCCGCCATGCCGGTAAGAACCAATACTTACCTCCAACCTCGGAATGACCCCCACAGTCCCAATGTCTATCATTAGACCAAAATTGTTCTTTCTTTGCCATATTTCTGCTTGCACTCTAAAACCCTAGTGCCACTTAACACTTCTAAACACATCAGGTCATCATATGAGGCTGTCCTACTGTGAACACATTTATTCTTCTGTTTTGCAAAAATATTCCTTATTTTTAAACTGACACCTTTTATTCCTTTGTGTCTCTGTGTATTCTGTGTTCACATATTGCTGAGCCTACATTTGAGCGTACTTACTCGTCCTCTGAAACAAATTCATTTTGCATGTAATGCACTTTATTTTCACAAAAAATGTAACATATAGAAACACAACTCGCTGAGCACATTCCAGCCTATATGCTCACATAGGTGTTCCTCAAGCCTAACACAGCCAGAACCCAGTCTGAGTGTCTACACACCTGACTGCACACATCCAGCTGACTTCTCCAGCACCACACCTATCGCTAGACAGCAGCTCCCATCCAACAATTACACCAGCTGTACACATAACTGGTGCACCCACACACCACACAACACCATCTCTCTCAACTGACTTAAACCACGCTTCCCGAGGGTGTTCAACCTACCAGCGCTTTGAAGTCATACCAATGGTATATATAAGGCACTATATAAATGCCAAATAACGTAATATAACATAATATAACACATTCTTACTTTATTTGGCCCCAGATCCTTTCTCGCACTCGTTATTGTGTGGTCCTTTTTTTACCACATATTTTAAAAAATGTATTTTGTTTTACCACCCTGCTCTGATGACTACCGTGAGTCATAATGTTCACTCTTATGGGTCTATTCACTCATTTTGCACTTGCACCAAAGTGTGGCCCGCTTGGAGGTCACCCCTCCTCTTCTAACATGTGATCTCTCAATGTTTTTTTTATCAAAAAGCACTTACAAAGCCAACAGCCATGACCTTGCTCGGTGTCTGCCAGTACGTTTCTGCTGCGCTCCTGGCAGAATTCTCTTTTTTTTATGTCTTCCCATCTGCTCATCAGTTAACCGCAATCTCCTCATGGGCAACAGCCCTTGGAGAAATCATTTTATCCCCATCTTTCCTTAATGGGGAAACAATCCATATATATCTAGTACATTGAGTCACAAAATCGTTCAGCGCCTAGAAGCCTGACTCATGCAGTGCTTAAAAAATGCAAAACAAAATAAAATAACCAAATCTTATGTTCATGCTGTCAGCCCTCATACAGGCATACTCAGCGGCTGTCCTTTTTAATTACAAGGGAAGTATCCCCCATCTAGTGCACATGAAGCTCACCCTAACATGAGTCTCTACATGTGTGCATTCATGATCAGTTTCATTTGTACTTTGACAGCACAAATATTTCTTCAATTTCACTCTGCATGAATCCCTAGCTTTCATACATGTATACAAATATTTTCTAATCATACGTGCAGTGCACAAGAGCAAGGCTCCTTACCCATCTATCTGCATTTTTTCAATTGTCTTTCTGCACATTTAAAACCTCATCCAGGTTATTCTGAGAATTTCCCTGACTGGCTTGGCAGCTCTCCCCCAATCTGGCACGAAAATGCTCAGAAGAGAAATCCCTTTGCATCTACAATCTGCATTTGGCACATGCATTTGAAAAATAAAGCCTGTCTGAAATGCACTTGTTTGTACACGACTAAAAATTTGGCTCAGAAACGCGTGATCATTGTGCATTCTTTCAACATGGAGCAGTCCCTTAACTCGGCAATGTTATCTCAAAAGTCGCTACATCGTGTATTCCTGTATAATGAACCTCCGTCTGAGCCCTCGTGTTTTTTATCTCAATCCTTGCTGCTAGGCAAAATGAAAAAATAATTGCTATTCGTGTGCCTGTTTGCGTACTTCAAACAATCAAAATATTATTTCAATCATTCTACACATAAAAACACTATTTAAATTTCAGCTAGATTTCTCTCAAATATGCGCTCTTTGGCAGTTTTCTCTAACTTTATATTCACATGCATTTTTCTTGCTCATTGTTCCATAAACACAAGCTTTTTCAATCTATGAGACAATCTTGTCAACTTTTCTAAAATACAGCATGAAATCAAACCCAGAAACCAACAATCCACAATGTCGTGCTCTTATCTGCTTAACAGCCAAATGTCTTTAGTGCTACGCGCTTCTCATTTCACAGTTAAGTCCTTCTCCATAAATCATTTTAAAAACCAACGTGATTTTTCTATCGCACAAAGCTTGTAAGAAAACTCGACCTCTCAACCTGCCTTTCAACTCTGCACCATGCTTTTTGTTCAATGTCTCATGTAAGAGACCACTTCTGTAAATCACTTTATCTCAGTTATTTTAATGCGCTCCTCTGTTGTTCATGACGCGCTTCATTAATTATCTTGCCTAGTGTTAGGAAATCAAAAATGTAACTCCATAGTTGCTGGCTTTAATTTATTTATAATGGCTTAAAAAGGGAACAGTTATTTTTCATTTATTTCAGACATGCTTGCCTATTTTGAAGTGGGACCACCACGATTTTGATTGCTTTGATCTATAGTGTCTAGTCATTAGACATTTTTTTAAATTTTGGGCACTTTAAAATTTTGGCTAAAAGCCAAGTTTTTAGATCATAGTGAAAATATTTTTTTTTCATAACCAACATCATACAGTGCACACAAACAATAGACACATAAACCAAATCAAACAAACAACATGACCTATAGGAAATCAGACAAACAACATGACATATAAACAAAAACCAATCAAACTTGGCTAGCCACATATACGTGCACCTCTTATGCCATCTCTCTCGGATGCATCATACCCCTATTTGTTATTCTGACATGGAATGAAGCCCATTTCTTCCAAAACGTCTTTAATCATTTCGGTCTCCTATATCATCCTATTAATTCAGGACTTTAAATGCAGGCTTCTTCTAGCTCTATATTAAAACCTAGGTATCTGGGCGTATACTCCTCTCCCAGGTATCCTCCCAGTATCTCTATCTCTTGGGTATCCTCCTGGTAGCTCTCTTGATCTCTCGGGTATCCTCCCGGTATCTCTCTTTATCTCTTGGGTATCTTCCCGGTATCTCTCTTTATCTCTCGGGTATCTCTGAGTCAATATTTTCCCCTTGTATGTGCATTGTACTCTTACTCTGTTGTTATTTTTGTATGTCCCACCTCCCTCCGTTACCTTTTAAGGGGGTTACCCATGAAGGCTTTACAGTTGTTTCTAAAAAGCTGTTAAAACTTTAACTGAAAAATACTTTCTAAAAGTGGTCTCCTAATGATTTCTAAAAATGGCCCCCCAAAATAAGCCTCCAAAAAATTACCCCCCCAAAATGTTCAATGGGGGTACCCCAATCATTTCTGGGGTGGGAGGTACCCCAATAATTTCTAGAGGGGGTACCCAAATAATTTCCTCCCCTGGCCCCAGATTATAAGGCACTCTGTTATGCTATAGGCCTGCAAAACCCTCAGAGTTTTTACTCATTTTTGGATTTCTTGGCTTTTTTCCAAATCTGGACTCTCACATTATTTTTTCCCTTTTTCCATTCATATTTTTTGCCAAAAATATATATATAGTCCCCTTCTGCCATACTGTCCTGCCTCCTTGTCCCTTCTTTTCTATCGGCTAGGGCAGCTGCAGACTGCCCTATCCCCATCTTATTTCCTACTCCCTTTGCTCCACTCTTATCTTAGGCAGAACAGTATAGCTCACCTTAATCTTGAATGTCCAGGTTCTTTTGGGCTTGAAGATATGTATGTTCATCATCCTATCCCTCTTGGACTGGCTCGCCATGTGTTCTGGAGGTCTGGGACCCCCTTTTTCCCTCATCTTAACTCTGGGCTCGGGGTTCTGCTGGGCTCTCGACTCTCAGAAAAATACTCAGACAGCATACT
The DNA here is from genome assembly GCF_040938575.1 of Ambystoma mexicanum. Classification (NCBI taxonomy): domain Eukaryota; kingdom Metazoa; phylum Chordata; class Amphibia; order Caudata; family Ambystomatidae; genus Ambystoma; species Ambystoma mexicanum. Next base: position 993,987,693 of record NC_090926.1, on the reverse strand, counting down.
CGGAGACAGAGTCAGGTTTTTCAGGGACATCAGGTTTATTCATGCCAGACCGACACACACTGCATCATGTAAAGTACAGGAACTCAGCTCTTGTACTGAAATCAGGGCTGGTTTTATACTCATTCTGAGAGTGGAAACCAGCCCCAACCTTTTTTAAATGCATGTTAAAGCAAAGCTCTCCATTGACATTAATCTCACACCTGGTGATTAGTCATTCTATGCTTAACCTTCAATTTGAGATACATGTTGGCACTCGCCACTGGATTTCCCGGCCTAGTGACCCTTATTTGGTCATGCAGCTGTGTCCTTTTGCTACGAAACCCGGACTGTTATCTGATTTCGCAGGGAACATTGGCAAGATTACGGCTCTGTGGCCTTGAAACTTTTTGTACAAGAGTCTGACTTATTTCAATACTGTCTACAAAAATGAGTTTCATAAAATACCTTCTATTGGTCATTAAAGGCAAGGTTTGAATTAAAGGGGTGGCCAGCAAATAATTAATCCTTTTATGTCTGGTCAAGTCATTTTCTACCTGATTTTTATAGTACATGTTCTGTATCCTGCCCTACTTACTACACTATTCATGATTTAAAGCATTTTGGACTTTATAAACATAACACAATTCAAAGCACTCGCGTTTTCAAGCACTATGATTTCAGTTTTTGCATATTTGAAGGCCTGGAACACCCCACACATATTTCTTTACCTAGTTTAAGTGGAGGTGTGCTGCCCCCCACTGCATTCAGTTGTCGGTACCTCCTCTTCACTACAATTAGTGGAAGCATGGTGTGCGATGGCCCTGCGATAGGCTCAGGAAACCCTGGAATTGTGGGGGCCAGAATTGACAGGTAGCAATTTATAGGCATCTTCTGCAAATCCCAGGTATATAATCTGGGAAGACCAAGCCAAATGTCAGAAATGATAGAGCCAAGGATAGGTTGCGTAAAAAGATGAATGTGGGGAACCACAGCGAGAGAAAGGGAATAGAGAAGAAGGAAGTAGAACGAACCCTACAAAGGCCATACATGCACGTCCTCCCCAGGAGGGTAAATTCAGTGATGGGAGCTGTGAAGCTAATGAATTGGCATAATTTAACTGCCATGCAAATTCAACTCCCCTACCATGGGTGAATTGCCAAATGTAAGTGAGTAGTACACATGCAATGATGCTATACATAGAGACATCTAAAGGTATTGGAGCACCAGAAAGTCATGAACCTTATGAAAAGTATAAGAACGGTTATGTGCAATATTTGTCGCCCGTGGATCTTAGGTAAACATAAGAGTTGGCGTGATACTTGTTGAGCTACCTAAAACTTGGCATACATCAATTAAGTCAACATTTCTCCACTTTTGCTTCCCACATTGGGGCACCACCATCTGCCTGCCCACACAGACCTCTCAGTGCCTTCCTGCACTGTAACTGGACCACGAGGACCCTGCATGATGGCCGCATCCTTCGGCAGATGCATCAGCTGTTGAATGTCATTGCAAGGGCCCACTTGATTGGCTGACCGCTTCCTCTTTATCAACAAGCCCCCAGAGCCGGCAATCGTTCGCCGGCCCCCGAAGGGCCAGGCTCTCTCAATGTCTGACCCTGTCAGGGCCTGGGAGGGCCACTTAAGGCCCCCGTGGATGACATTGACTGCCGCTAAGTTAGAATCTAGGTGTGCTTTTTCTTGTTTGCATCTCCACTTATGTGCTGCATTTAGGTGCCTGTTGCTAAATTCAATTTACTGCATTTGTGTGCTACTTGGGCTTTTTGAATCTAGGTGTATTTACAACTGCACATCCCCAATTGTTTCAATGCAACTGTTTCTCCTACTTCTGTTGCCCGCCCCCTCTCGGTTACTAGACCGCCTGGTAAATTGTGCTTGTTCAGTGCAGTCTCTCATTGTATCCTCCTTCCTATTCTCTCTACCGCCCTTATGGGACTCACTATCTCACCTATCTATTCTAACTTACTACCACCTATCCTCCTTCCCTCACAAAATCTGGAAGGAAAAAGTTTAAAAAGAGTTCCTGACCACCACCCTGGTCTACCCATTGCAGACACCTACGTCAGCGCAACCTCGAGACAGATTGTCACTGATATTCTCTTCTCTGATATTCTCTTCTCTGTCCCCTCTCCAGATCTCTGGACCCCTCATCTTATCTCTACTCTCTCCAGTATCCTTGGTGTGCTTCTCATCATCCAAGTGTATCATTAATGTCTATCGCAATGGCACTATCATGGCTTAGGGACCTCAACCCAACCTCATCGTCTTTGACCGGTGCCTGCCATCCCTCAACAACTTCCTTCCTGCGCATGCTACTCCTTCCTCTTCTCTCTCTCTCCCTCCTCCGTCTTCTCCGACTAGTGTACGATGCTCCTGTACCCATCCCTGGAAAACCTTTAAAGGCAGAAAGGCTTCATCTAGCCACGCTTAATGCTCGCTTTGCTATCAAACACTCTGCTGACATCTGCCTCCTCCTTGAAGACATTGACCTCTATATTCTCGCTCTCACAGAGACATTGTTCAATGCCAGCTCAGTCACTGTGTTTGCTGTGTTTGCCTCCCTTCTCCCTGACGGCTACAAGATCATCTCTAAGCCTCACCCTAACAGTCCTGACAATGGGGTTACCCCGATCTTCCGTGAATGGGTCCCTACTTCCCTCATACACACTCAGACATATTCCTGCTTCGAGAACCTGGTCTGCAAGCTGGTCATCCTTACCACCTATTCCCTAATCATTGTCACTATCTACAGGCCACCTGCATCTATCACCCAGTTCCTCTCTGAAGGGGCTTATTTATCCTCCTCTCTGCAGACATTGTCCTCTAAACTCCTTCTACTGGGCGACTTTAGCATCCACCTTGACTCCTCATGCACAGCGGCTGCCCTTATGTGACCTCTGCTCCTCTCTCTCCCTCTCCATTCTCCTATCTGTTCCTACCCACTCGGCTGGACACACTCTGGATGCCTTTATCCAAACAAATCTTTCTCTGGCCCACTTACCACTCCTCTCTCCTGGTCAGACCACTCCCTTCTCTCCTCCCACCTGGGCCCTATCAACCCTTTGACCTCACCTCCCTCAGCCCTGCAAACCGCGTTCACAGACATCCGTCTGATGAAATTAGTTTCAGTTGCTGCCTCTGCATCTACCGTCGAACCACCACCTCCTCCCACTGCTGTCTCTACCTCTGACTCTGCTCTTAGCAACCTCCATCTCGCTATCTCCAACACGCTCGACATTCTTGCCCCAGTCATGATGATCCAACTGAAACATGCTACCAAGCATAACACTTGGTACGACTCCGATCTAGCAGACCTGAAGTGCAAATGCAGAGCTGCAGAACGGAAGTGGTAGACCACTGGCTCATCCTTTGACAAATTGGCATGTCGCCTTCTCCAAAGGCAATGCTGTCTCACCATTCATTCTAAGAAGAGGGCCCCATCCAAGACTATGTCTCTGGAGCATCTAACAACATGACTGAACTCTTTAAAATCTTTAAGGAACTAGCTACGCCTTCTGCAGTCTCCACCTTGCCTCTTCCCTCTCAGGCCCATTGCACTTCACTGAACACCCACTTCGCTTAAAAAACTCAGGACATCCTGAGTGCTCTTTCTTCCTCCCCATATCCCACCCTCCTCCTGCCCCATGCCAGCTCTGGCCTCCCAACCTCCCTCAGCCTTTCTCTCCTCCTTATCTCCTATCACACCAGATGAGGTCACTAGGGTTATCAGCTCTATGAAGGACTCTTCCAAATAGGTCTCCCCCTCTTCCTCCAGAACTTTTAAGGACAACATCAGTGCCCTTGCCCCTGCACTTGCTGCTTTCTGCAATCACTCTCTTGCTACTGGGTCCTTCCCCTCTTCCCTCAAGCACTCTCTTGTGCACCCCCTGCTGAAAAAACCTTGCATCGACCCCTTGTGTCTGGCTAACTATCGCCCCATCTCTATCACTCCCTTCCTTGGGAAACTCCTTGAAAAGCTGGTCTACCTCCAACTGGCCCAGCACACTGAGCGCGTGGGTTTCCTGCAGGACCATCAATCTGGATTCTGAGCATCCAGAGGCACGGAAACTGCTCTTCTGAACACCTGTGAAGAACTGCTTGCATCTCTTGACACAAACTCCCCTGCTGTCCTCATTCTGCTTGATCTATCCTCTGCATTTGATATGGTAAACCATTCCATCCTTATAAAACGGCTCCATGATACCCTTGGTATCTTGGAGCGGGCACTGGACTGGCTGACTTCCTTCCTCAGTGACTGACCCTCCCCGGTCATCCTGGTCTCTTTCTCCTCTCCTACCTCTATGCCCACCTGTGGCATTCCCCAGGGCTCTGACCTCTCACCCTGGCTAGTCAATGTCTATCTCACTCCACTTGCACACCTTATTTGCACCTTCTCCCCCCACTTCCAGAATTATGCAGATGACTCCCAACTCTTCTTCAAACTTCCCTCTGATTCTCCACTCTCTTCCTCTAAAATTTCTGAGTGCTTTTCTGCTATCCAGTCCTGGTGTGCCTCCAATGATCTCTGCCTCAATGCCAGCAAGACTGAAATCCTTCCTATTGGTACTCCCACCTCCTCCTTCCTACCTTCACTCTGTCCAGCCTCTATGGGCTCTCTCCCTTCTCCTGCATCTGAAGCCAGAAACCCTGGAGTCATCCTTGACTACTCTCTCTCTTTCCTCCCTCACATCTTGGACCTTGCCAAGAAGGCCCATTTTGAACTCCACCTCCATATAGGTATCCTTCCTTTCCTCGGTACAACATTGTTTCATTGCCTGCTGTTACATCGCCAGGCTTTTAAACGTGCACATTCCATCATATGTGCTCATCAAATTTTTTAGGGGGGGTGGGAAAGGGCAAATAAGGGTTTGGGCGGGTAAGCAATAGTAAAAAATAAGTGTGGGTGGGGGGCTTGAGTGTGGACCCCCCAAAAAAATAAAAAAAAATAAACCATGAGCACATTCGATGGAATGTGCATGTTTAAAAGCCTGGCGATGTAAAAGCAGGCAATGAAATCACATGGAACCCTTTCCTCATTTTCCCCCTGAAGCACAACGTCTCTAGAGCTCTGGTACTCTCTAAGCTTGACTATGGCAACAGTCTCTTCCTTAATCTATCCTCTTCCTCTCTCCGCTCCCTACAGCTTGTCCAGAATAGGGCTGCAAGTCTTATCCTTGGCCTCAATCCAGGGACTGTATCTCTCCAGCCCTAAAATCCCTCCACTGGGTCCGGTTGCTGCAAGAATCAAATTTAAATCCCTGTGCCTCATCCATAAAGCTTTCTGGGGCAGAGGACCACTCTATTTACAACTTGCTCCCACCAAATACCTTCCTTCCAAACCCTTATGCTCCTCTGGCGCCAACTCGCTGCGTGTCAGGTGCTTTTCTAAGCAGCGAGCTGGTGGCAGATCTCTCTCCTCGGCTGACTCCCACCTCTGGAACAGCCTCCCCCCTCCTCTCCATCTTGAGGCGGACATCTTCAAATTCCAGAAGCTCCTCAAGACTCTCCTCTTCACCTCCTCCTTTCCCCTCTCACTCACATGCTAATACCCCACAGCCGCTGAGATTGGTGGCCTGGGACCTTATGTGTCCCCCTGGATCCCGGCTTCCCACTAAATCGTCTTCAGCCTTCCACACCACCCCACCCCACCCCAGCATTTGCCTTTGTGGCACCCACTGGCTTGTGTTCCTCAGGCCTGCACTTACTAATGACAGGTGATCAGTCTGCACCTAGCAATCTTTGCCAGGCACTTACTGCCACACACAACCGACTCCTTGGCACTTCCCTCTGTAAAACTCCTAGCACCTAGCACTTACCCCTTCCCCATCCATCTCTCTCTCCCTGACCGTGGACTTGCAGATTCTGAATGCTCACAAGGCCAATTTTTACCGCCCTTTTTCCTGATCATTGTTATTCTTTGCCTTTGTTTCCATGTTCTCTCCCCTTGCCCTGTCGGCGCTTTGAAACACTATTTTTTGATGTATGAGCACCTTACAAATGCACAATAAATAAATAAAATGATAAATATAGCAATAGGCATTAGCACCTTTAAGCCGGCAAAAGAAGAATCTGAAAGGTCCAAATGAGAGGGTGCATTTAAGAACTTTGTAAGTGATAAGTAAATCTATGTGATTAACATTTGTCCCTGAGATGTGACATTAATATGGTTTGCATCTTCAGACTCAGCATACAATTCCCTATGAGAATATAGTTTGTCTGGGGGCGCTGTTGAGCAGCCGGAGAAAATGGCTGCCTAGCCAGTGAGCTCCGTCTCTGCCCGCCGGAATCCGTTGGACATCAGCGCGAATCTCCTACCCAGCCCGACGAAACTGTCACGATTTTTGTCCCCTCATCCCCCTGAGTATGGGGTGGCAATCCGGACCGAAAACGGTGCTTGGGGACGGTGTGGCGCGGCCTCCTTGCGAACCCCTGCATAGGCTGCTCGCGGCCGCCAAACACGCTGCTCTCTCTGGCCCTGCGAGGACGCTGCCGCGGTCGCCCCTCGCCGCCTCATCGCCTGAAGACTACACCGCTCTGCGAGTGCCCTACAGAGCGGACCTTCGCTGGTTGCAGCCCCCGCCCTGCTGCTGGACTGGGGCGGCCGGGAGCTTGTGACACCTGCGTGGCTCTGCCTTTTACCGTGTACGGGGGAGGTCCTCCGTCCTGACCTCGACCTCCCGCCGGACGGCGCAGGCTTCCGTTGCCCCCCCCTGAGGCGCGGGCGCTGCCCCCTCGGTGGCCTGCAGTGGCCTTGGGCGGGCGACTCCATCCAGAGGCCTTCCAGCGTGACCCCGGGGAGGCGGTTGAGGCGGCGGCGACACTCCGGGCTGGCTGCACGCGATCCTACACCGCATAGGCCCCGGACCTGGGCCTGACATTGGGGGGGTGAGGCCCGATCCTCGGAGAAGAACAGCGCACCGCGGAAGACACGGGCCCAGCTGCCCGGAGGGCTGTGTGGTGAGTGCCTGCACCTGGACTATGCCCCCCTCCCCTCTACACTAGTGGGGCCCCCTGTACTCCCCTGCACCGCGTGCTGTGCCGCCTTAGCCAGCCTCAGACATGGTTAACCCCTTGGAGAGGGAAAATCCACGTGTGGCCGCCGCTTCGCTGGGTTCCGGGGCCCGGCTGCGGCTCCTGGGGTGACTCCCCACCTGATCAACCCACACTGTGAGTACTGGAAAGAAGCCCCTTCCTACCTTACTGGCACCTCTTTGCTCAGGGCACCCAGCCACAACTGGTGAGCTACACATAACGCAAGACTAATGGGCCCTCTCTGCCCTATCCCCAACTGCAGCTCCACCGCCATTCCCTCGTTATCAACTGGCCTCTGCACCCGGGCTGTATAACATTGCGCCTGCTGCTCTTGAGCGACGCACGGTCCACGGTTGCGGGTTTACTGCTACCCCACCACTGAGGAGCTAGCCTGTGGCCACCACCGATCCTTTCCATGCAGGAGCTACCTCCCTCCTCTGCAATGTCCAGCAAGACGTGGCCCAACGGTAAAGTGGGCGCCATGGACAGGTTCGCCAAGATAGCGCCTAGGGCAGATCAGGCATCGTCCTCCGTGCCACATGAGGAGGACGAATGCAGTCCGGACCCCCTGCAGCCAGACCTCTCCACGATGATGGAGTCTATGGCCAAATATTTTGCGGCCTTTCACGAAAAGCTCGACGATATCAATGCAAACGTAGCCTCTCTGAGAACGAAGATCGATCAACATGGGGCCAAAATCACCAAAGCAGAGCAAAGGATAGGGACCAATGAAGACAACGTTCATGCCCTTCAGAGCACAGTCTCGGACCTCGTCCGCGACATGAAGCAGGTCAAAGCTAAGTGTGATGACCTTGAATCGAGGTCCCGGAGAAATAATGTCCGCATTGTGGGGGTCCCCGAGACTGCTCTGAAGGGCCGCATGGAAGTGGTGGTCGAACAACTCATTAGAGACCTCCTTGACAACCCGCCACTCTCACCATTCTTCACCGTGGAAAGGGCCCACCGTTCCTTGGCTCCTCGGCCTAAAACTGGAGATTTCCCTAGGCCAATAATAGCCAAACTACTGAGCTATAAGGACAGAGACCATATCCTTCGATTGGCCAGGGAGAAAGGGGAACTCAGGTTGGATTCACAAGTCATCAGGATTTTCCCAGATTTTTCAGTGGCAGTGCAAGCGGAGAGACGACAATTCAATGGGATGAAGAAGCTGTTGAAAGAGCGTAGAATAGAGTATGCAATGCTTTTCCCCGCTCACCTCAAATTTACCCACCGCAACAAACATTACTTCTTCACGGTCCCGGATGAGGCCGTCAAATTTATTGAGGCACAGATCCCACTGGCTGACCCTCCTGTGGAACGAATGGAGGACGAGTAATATCTGGTCCCGAGGTCTCTTGTAGCAGACCCAGTGGTGGTGGTGTAATGTCTGTTGGCCTCCTTATCGGACTCTGGGCTCCCCAATCTCTGTACTGTGGCAGGCACTTTGTGGCCCAGTAACACTGCTGCGAGCGCACAATTTGCCAAGGGGGACGCGTCCTAGGCTCATTTACTGGCAACAACATTCACTGGGCCCGAACTCCGCAAAACTGAACAGTACTATGGAACACACTCCTAGGAGGTGCAAGCTGGGACTTTGCTGCCCTAAACTATAGGGGCCTTCCCCTAGTAATCTGAGTGTTCTACTATCCTCTCTTTGCAACCGTCTGTTCATCAACTGATTTCCAGCCTTATACGAGTTTATTGTGATCGATACTAGTATATGCGGGCAGAGCGGCAGCGGCAGCCCCCACTGCAGCTGCAATCCCTTCTGAGTCTAAATGTTTGAGTTTTGGCCCCGGTTGGGCGAGTTCCCCTGCACGACCGAGTTGGGGATGGTGCGCAGTTGAACAATGTGTGGGTGGGTTTCTAAACACTGCTGGTTGGGCCAGGGCGGTGAGGGTATAGAAGCTGGGGTAGGTTATTTACAAAATGGCAGAGAAGTGAGGCTGGGTCTGGGGGGTGGCGCCGTCATGCCGGTGCAGCGCACAGGGTGGGAATCAATGTCAAATGCTCTACTTGGGATGTTCCGTAAGTTGGCGATATGGCGGTCAAAATGATGTCATGGAATGTCCGGGGGCTGACAAATTTTACGACGTCTCGCAGGATTGCGGCCTATGCGCAAAGGCATGGGGTCAAGGTCCTCCTATTACAAGAGACACACGCTCTGAAACACTTATCGTCGAATATAGCACACTCTTGGGGTCCCAATAGATACTATACTCAATACTCCACTCAAGCTAGGGGAGTCCTGACCCTTATCCATAAGTCCTTAAACTTCACTCTCCATACATCCCACATTGACACAGAAGGCAGATACGTTATTCTGCACTGTACCTTAGCTCATGAGGAATGCCTACTGGTCAATTTATATGCTCCCAATACCGACTCCCCCGAGTTTTTTGACAATGTGGCCTCTATTTTAATAAGATATCTAGATACCCCCATCATATGGGGTGGAGACATGAATTTGATAATCGACAATGTGCTAGACAGAACAACAAACACTCGCAGGGCCACTACGTGTGCGACGGGGCGGCTGCGCATACGTATGGAGTCTCTAAACTTACACGATATATGGAGGACTCTCCACCCCCATGATAGGGACTATACTTTCTATTCCACAGTACATGATAGCTCCTCGCGGATTGATTTATTCGTGCTCTCTGGTGCTTTAGTGGGTAGAGTCTCGGACGTCAAGATCCTGGCGCGCACACTGTCTGATCACTCCCCTGTGCTGCTACAGATCCAACTTGGTAACACAGGACCAACACGTCCCGCTTAGCGCTTTAAGTCTGCCGCCTTGGCGGACATTGTATTCAAAGCTGAAATATTAGCGGACATTTCCACATTCTTCGAAAAAAACAATACGTCCGACACAACGGAGGGGGTTAGATGGGAGGCATTCAAGGTTTACATAAGGGGGATGTGTATCTCCAAGGAAGCAGGTGTCCTAAAAGCTATAAAGCATGCCCTGAATGCATCGGAAACTAAACTCAAGGCTCTAGAGCGGGAATATATTGCTACTCCATCCCCGGGAACCCTGGCAGCGATCAGAGCAGAGCTGGAACAGTTCGAGGCACATGCTATGAGGGATGTGCAATACTATGCTCATCCTGTAGCCGCCCGTAGGTATGGAGAGGGAGACAGACCGGGTAGAACACTGGCTAGGCTGGTTCGCGCGGAGGGTGGCAAGTCTCGGATTGATTGCATTGTGGACGAGCAGGGACTGAGGCACTGGACTGACCGGTCCATCCTTGACATATTTGCTAGCTTTTATGCTAATCTATATGGTCCCCAACAGAACACTCAGATCAGGATTTGGATGACCTCCTAGAGAGCATCCCGATGACTATTATTTCCCAGAACACCAGAGAGCGTCTTGAAGCCCTGTTCACTCTAGAGGAGATAGTCCGGGTGATTTCAGATCTCCCCAAAAACAAAGCTCCTGGTCCGGACGGACTCACCTCTGAATTTTACCAGGAGCATGTGTCCGTTCTGGCGCCAGCACTACACGGGGTCTGGACCGAGGCGTTTCGATTACACATCCTTCCCCCCTCCTTAAGGGAAGCCTTAATACCAGTTCTCCCCAAACCTGGAAAACCCCCAGAGGAGTGCGGGTCTTACAGACCCCTATCCCTCATTAATACTGACATGAAAATCTTTGCCAAGATAATTGCAAATAGGTTTCTCCCCTTCATGACCCACATGGTTCATCCTGACCAGAGTGGACTCATCCCCGGTAGGTCCACGGCACTCAACATCCGTCGCCTATTTAACGTGATGTCCAGGATTGGGCCGAGCGCCGAGGCTGTGGCGGTAACCTTAGATGCCCAGAAAGCCTTTGATATGGTCTCATGGCAATACCTGTGGGCGGTAAATGGGTGTAGGCCCAAACATGCTCTCTTACATAAAGCTCTTATATACTGATCCTTTAGCTAGGGTCCTTGTAAACTCTATTCCCTCCTCCCTCTTCAAGCTACACTGCGGGACCCGCCAGGGCTGCCCATTCTCCCCCATCCTCTTTGCGCTCGCCATCGAGCCCATGGCTGACCATGTTAGAGGGCATCACATCAACAAAGGCATTCGGCTAATTGACACTCCGGAAGTCATATCACTCTATGCGGATGACGTCCTTCTATATATCAGACACCCCTCCACATATCTGGACCCGATCATCCGCAACATCACTAAAATAGGCACGTACTCCGCGTTCATAATAAACTACTCCAAATCGGAAATTTTCCCCCTTACCGTAGCAACACAACAACCGTCATGTGAGAACCCCCTGCGCTGGTCCCCGGAGGGAGTCAGGTATCTCGGGGTTCAGGTATCATTAACCAAACCGGCCCTACTAAAGGACAATTATGAGGCTGCGTCTCAACTCATTATTTCCAAGTTCTCCAAGTGGCAACACTTGCCGCTATCGCTGGCTGCCCGACTTTCCCTGATAAAGATGATAGTGGTTCCCAAGCTCCTTTACGTCTTCACTAATGTTCCAGTCTGGCCCGGAAAGCAATACTTTAAGGTGCTCCATTTGGAATGCACCCAGTTTCTCTGGCATCCGGGGTAGGTCCGCAAGAAGTGGCTACACATGACTGTACCATATGATAGGGGGGGGTTCGCAGCTCCAGACCTACGTTTATACTGGTACGCAGCACAGGCCCAACATGCCTCTCATTGGTACGCAGTCCAGAATCCGCCTCCGCATGTAAAACTCGAGAAAATGGCGGGAGGCGGGACCAATATCATGACCCTACTGTTGCACCGCACCCTCCGTACGGATGCTGATGCCGACCCAGTGACCACCACGATTAAGGCTTGGCATGCTATTCTGTATTCCGAACAAGAGAGTTCCCCGTACTATAAGTGGCTTCCCTTGTGGCAATTTCCTGGACTCTCCCCTACACACGACCAGCTTCTCTCGAGACACTGGGAGCAGCTCGGCTATCGTGGCCTGACTGACCTCTTCCCAGAAGGTAAATTTATCACCCATCAAACATGGCGCCCAGAACACACTAACTCCCTGCTCGAGAGGCTACAATACTACAGGCTCCGAGCTGCAGTACGTGCTATCAGGCCCTCATACCCAGACGAGCCGCCAGAATCACCTGTACTCCAGTACATAGCGAACTCCGCGGGCTCCAAGGGGATATTATCCAATTTGTACAGGATGCAACTGGGAAGAGGAATAGTGACTGGCTCCCTCAAGCCACGTGAGGCATGGGCTAGGGAGCTCGAAATCGAAATAACTGATGAACTGTGGGGTACAATGTGTGCACATACGCGCAGGGTCTCCCTCAGCACCAGATTCCGCTGCATACAATTCAAGTTCCTCAACAGGCTCTACTATACACCGTATAGAGTGGCGAAATTCACGGGTTCCCTGTCTCATACATGCCCTAAATGTAAATCTTCTGAGGCAGACAATATCCACATGTTCTGGGCCTGCCCGATGATAAACACATTTTGGGTGGCTGTAACAGAGGCGCTCTCTGAAATAATAGAGTCCTCGGTGGACATAGACCCACTTGCCCTATTGTTTGGTATCTGGGAGGGGGAAAGTGCAAAGAAAATGTCTACATTTTTGAATGTGAGCACCATTGTTGCTAAAAGGTGCATATTGCAAAGCTGGAAGCGCCGCAACCCCCCCACCCTCACGATGTGGCTCAAATCCCTTACCTGGATACAAGTGTGCGAAGAGGAATACATTGGATCTCTACCGACCACATCACGCCCCAAAAATGTATGGTCAGAATTCTGCAGCTACCTGAACAATAGAGATGGTGTGGAATGGGTAGCTTCCCCTCCCCAAACACAACCCGCTACGCTATGAAACTGTACTTTTTTCTTCCTTTCGCCCTATCTGAACCACTCCAAGCAACTAACTGCTCTTTTCCGATGAAATTGTCCCCATTCGTTTTGTGCTGCTGTTTGTGATGCTAAATTGATAGATTGCTGCCATGTAACCTGCATTGTGCCTGTCTTAACTCTCTGCCAATAAACAAAGTTTTAAAAAAAAGAATATAGTTTGTCTGACCAGTTTAGAGGAACAGGTTTTAAAAAAATAAATAAAGCTGCCTACTCAATAATTATGCAAATTTCACACTTCACCAAATCACATCTTTTAGGTATAGTCCTCATCATAGGTTCACTGGTAATTAGTTTATGAGTGGATTGCAAAAGATGGCACCTCTGCAATTTTATTCTGTGGTGGAAGTGTTATATTACAATGAATCTAAATCCCTGCATGTCCTCCCAGGGCTCTCCTTGGATGAGGAACCACAGACAATCATATAGACCCTGCTCCCGTTTCACGGGAAGGGATTACAGACGCAGGAGTGACACACCACTGCAGGTCACATTCCAGCAGAAGCCCCAGAGGAGGTGAGCCTGCTCCCACCAGACTCACTCAGTTCGTACTCCCTGATCCAGAGCCGTATAGCTGAGGACAATGATCATGTACACTTTTAATTCCATCCCTGGTGCAAGGCGCCCCCTCACCCAGCCTGCACCTGTCCCCTTCTCAGTCTGGTACCCCCAAACGGCCCCCATATTCAGGGAGATCTGTCCCAAGTTTGGGTCACCAACTTAGATCTGTTTGCCTCCAGCCTGGAAATATTCACTCAGATTTAATCTCTCTAGGTTCTGAGATCCCTTAGCAGCAGGCAAGGATGCTCTCTCATCCCAATGGTGGCAGATCTTCTCTTTGCCTTTCCTGTGTTTCCCTCATCCGGAAGGTGCTTCTCCGGATCTGGAGGGAACAGCCTGAGGTGATTCTGGTGGCTCTTCTCCGGTTCAGGAAGCCCTAGTTCCCCCTCTTCCTGCAGCTGTGTGCCTTCCTCCCTAACCTCTGGGACCCAGGCCCCTATGAGGGCTCTTGCAATCAGAGGTCACTCTTTGCTGCTTCCTGTTGCCGGCAGGTTAAGGTTGGAGAGGGGGTCTGTTCTCAGGGCTGGCCAGTTTAGGGTTCCAGAAGCCGTCCTACACTTAAAGCCTGCACCAGGCAGTAGTGTTTGTTCCCTGCTTAGTGTGTTAGGGCTGATCTTGAGCCTCTTTCCTGTGATTCAGTCAACATATTAGAAAATATACAGTAATCGTCCGCCATGAAAGCTAATCGTGAGATAATAGTAGCTTTTTCATGTTTCCTGGGTCCCCATTATGCCTCTAGAAGAGTTAGCATTTCCGCACATTAGGGACATAGCACCTGCAGTTCTGTCTCCTTTTCCCACCTGGTTTTAAATGTCTTGTCCGTTCCTTCCGCTAAGTCCTTGGTGACCCTCCCTCTTAGCCTTCCTTTCTACAAAGAAGACAGCAGAAGCAGGCGGCAAGGCCCTGTGATCTGCCAGCAGCGCTCTCCATTTCTACCTTCCTTTTTTTCAGAATCTTTTTTGTGCTCTCCACATCCATCTTCCCTTCCCCACCCACCACGCTCCCCTAAAACTCCCTGCCCACCTCAGATAGGTTGTTTGCAGGTCACAAGACCTGGAACAACAACAACCAAGTGGGCAGACCCAACAAGGCCTGCACAGGCCACCAGACCTTTAAACAAAGCACTCTACATTTTTGACCTTCTCTGAAGGCAAGACTGAATCTTTTTTGTGCTCTCCACACCCCTCTTCCTTTCCCCACCCACCCAGCCACCAGGCTTCCCTGCACCTCCCTCCCCACCTCGGACTGGTTGTTTGCTGGGTCACAAAACACGAAACAACCCTCTTTATTAAACCCCCCAGGGCAGCCTTGCCCAGGCAACCGGCTAAGAGCACATGCAAAGGGTACCTGCTAGGGCTCCTACCACCCGTGATGCCCCAGCCAAGCCAGTTATCACGTTTACCATCTGCAGCAACAACATTGCTGTAACTTTGCATTTTGGCTTCTCATTATTGTTGTGTTCCATCACATTGCCTTTTTTCCCGCAGTGCTGCCAGAGGTGCGTTTGCATTTTGGTTCTCATTATTGTTGTGTTCCACCACACTGCACTTTTCTCCCACAGGGCTGCCAGCCAGGCGTTTTCATTTTGAAAACGCCTTAGATGGCTGCATTAACAGCTAAAACCAATAGCTTATTCAAAGTATGTGCTAAATGCTGAAAGTAATGGGTTGATAGCACCCACATTAGGCCTTAGTGAGCTACAAGGAATGTGCAGGCCTAAGAGGGGTGGAAAGTTACATTATGCAGTGAGCATAGAAAGGCAGGGCAGAGGCCCCAGTTTAGTAGCTAATATAAACCTGTATTTGTGTGTTTGGAGCATTTTAAGAACCTATATAGCTCTTAGATAGCCAGTCTTTGAAGCGCTATAGACACTAGCTATGAGTGCAGGCCTGGTAAGTTTGCTCACTAGGGGTTAATGGATTTCAGCTTCTCCTAGAATATTCTGTCTTTGCAACCGTGGCTCTGCCATGCGTGGTAAACACATCCTATTTCACATGAGAAGGCCTGGTACGGCCTTGCACACACACTGATAAGACATTCCTGTGCTTTCATAGATGGGCTCCAAGTAGGGAGTGGCAAAGAAGGAAGCAAATTGGAAATTTACTGAGCTGGGTTTTCTCCATAAGTAAAATTGTTTTTTTGCACTCAGTATGTGTGAGAATAGTGTGTCACGGTTACTGACAGCACGAGATTACAAAAATGCATGCCCACATGACCCAGGTGGGAGATCCATCCGCGGACCGGCTTCGAGCAAGAGTGTGCCCGGAACATGATGAGGCTCTTTACAGCACCTTGCAGCGCTGTTATCTGTGAGCGGGGCTGGCAGCAGTTAGCTTAAGATGACCAGGGTCTCCTAGCGCTGATTAATGATACCATCTTCCAAGGGACGTAAGACTGTATTTCTCTAAGTTTTATGATTTCTCTAACTATTATTATTGTTTCCCAAGTTCCATTGCTAAATTTACTGTTATGTTATATTATGCTATGTGTCTAATAAAAGCTAAATGTATACTGAAGGTGTCATTTCTCTAGCATGAGTTCATTGCTTGGCACGAGCGGACCTGTAAGTGTGTAATTTATGCTAATAAGGGCTGGTCCCTGGGAAGAGATACCCCTTTTCAAGACATTTGGTGGCAGCGGTGGGATCGTGCAGAGCTGCGCCATGCTGGTGAAATGACAATTGTGTGAGAGAACACAGTACAGATTGAGGGGCAGGCTTTCACATTACCATTGTCGTCTCACTGCAGCTCAGAGTCGTCAAAATTACAGCATATGTGAATCGGTCTGCTTCGACAGGTAGCTTGTGTGGTTAAGATTTTCCCCTTCAGTAAATCAATCGTGGCTGACTTACTGCTTGGGAATGAAGCCAGGGAGCAGATGGCAATGAGCAAAGCGGGAGATGGCTATGTTCAACGCGCTCCGAGGAATGGTGAGGAAAGATTTATTGGTTAATTAGGAAAGAATTTTTGTATGCGTTTTCCCTTGAATTAGTTGTAGTTTGGATTGCAAAGTGAAACTAAAGTTCTCGCTCTATTTTGGCATGAGGGCAGAAAAAGTTGCAGAGGTACTTGGCTTCTAAAGTGTGAATGGTGATTCAAACATTGAGACTCAGCCCCAGTGTATTAGCGAGTGTCGGAGGCTGAAATGTAAACTGGCGAAAGTTCGCCTTTTGAAACTGATGCTTTTAAGTGTTGACATTCCGAAATACATTGTGGGAATGAGTCGGGTTTAGGAGAAAGAGTAACAGCTGTGTTGAGATTCTAAAGATGTTTGTTGTTGGCAACTGTAAATTCCATGTGCTGGTGGTGCATTCTGTTTCATGGGACACACTAAATTGGCTTCATTGCAGTTAGGTGTGCTGTGCTTACAATGGGTGAAAGACTCACTAGGAAATAAAAGTGAGTGAATGTGAAATTGCAGAATCAGTTTGCAATGGTTTGGGGGGAAAGACAATTTATATTTTCTAAATTGCCCCAAGAGTATTTGAATGTTCCCCCTCTATGCCATGGATTTGCTGCTAAAAACAAAGACATTTTGCTATTAAGGGGTGCATGTTTTACACATTATATACATGGTGAAAAAGTTGGTGACACATTGATAGCCCACGAGCAGAACAGAGTGTGGGTTATTCATGCAGAAATCATGCAGGGAACTGCACTAAAAGTGACATTTTTAAGTGCAATGATTTGTTGTGGTTTGGCAATGGTATCACATATTAAAAAATCTGTGCGTAAGAAGGAAGCGCACAGCTTCAGTGGGTTAAGGGTTCTTTTGAAAGATCGCACACTGCATTGGAGTGAGCTTGTGAAGCCAAACTACAAGGTTACGAAAAAAAAAAATATGCTTTTGAATGGGACATTGATCAGCAGCCTGCCTTTCTACAGGCAGAAAGATGCTTTGCTGAATTACATTGAGTTGAATCTAATGACAAAAAGTGCCTCTTTTGAAAATGAAAGTTCGTGTCGGCAGCTTATGGCTTGAAGACAAATTGCACAGACATTCCTGTCATGGGCCGGGCTTCGTGAAATGGCTATGGGAGGAAGGCAGAAAAGCACAGAATGCTGCGCACTGTCCAGTGAAGTGGTGTTTTCAACAGTGCACCTATGGGAGTTTGTCTGAATTGCTGGAGCATGAGCTGAAAGCAGTAAATCTGGATGAATTGTCTGAAACGAGTGCCTCGTACCAGCTTGTGAGTTATAAGCATAAGCGCGAAGAAACAGGCTTGATTTGTGCACAGCGCTGCTATGCACAGGAAAGATACACAATGGCCAGCTTTGTGCATTCCATTCCCATCGAGGAAACACTGTCAGTGTGAGAAGAGAAGGAGGTGGTGGGGGGTGCAAGCCAGAATGCTGGAACTGAACTGAAGGCAGTAATCGCTGTGAGTGAGAAGGTGGAAAAGAGCACAATTTACATTGTGCAGGCCGATGCATGCATGCTTTCTGACATTGGCATGTAATAATGGAGCTTATCAGATGGCAAATAATTTGCCCAGTGACACTGGAGGAAAAAGAAATGCTGCATGCAAATGGCAGGCTGAGTACATCGCGCATCTGAACATTTGGGGAAACTGTGAACCTGCGAATGGGCTAAGAAAAGACAGATGCCCATTTCAAGAGACATTGCCATGCAAGCTGCATCCCAGTGCCCCATGTGAAGTGAAGTAAAGCGCTGTGCACTGGAGAAGAAACCTCTAGGCGCTTTGAGAAGTGAAAAACCACAGCCAGCAAAATGCAAGCTACATTGTCAGGGCTGGAGAAACTGACAAAGACATTATGGCGTTCCAGATGGAAGCACAACTGACAAAGGTAGCCGTTTTGCAAGAGACAACATGCAGAACTGAGCTTTGGGGTGTAACATGAACACTGCACATTAGCCATGATCTAGAAGCCTCACGGCTTAGTGCAAGAATGAGTGATTTGGTGTAGCAAATAAAGGAACTGATTCAGACTATCGCTCTCAAGGGGTGGCCCAAGAAATCAACAGACACCCTTTGGGAAACTAACAAGTGGAAAACCAGAGGCTTTAAAGACACTAGCTGTATAGAGAACTGGAAAAAATAAACGAGGCTGCTTGTGCAAGCAACGGCAAGCAGTATTGGACTGAAAGACTTTACCTTTGAAAATGGAGTGATGCCAGCAGCGCAAACCAAATCGAGATCGTGAGACACTGGAAGCAAGTTGGCGCCTGGCATTCGTGATCGCTTGGGTGAAAAAGGAAAATATTGATCCATTGAGAAGTGTGATCTGGGTACTTATTGTATTGCTTTTGCAAAAAATCACAGATCAATTTAAGGTACCATTGACCAACTATGATTGCATTGCACAAATTAGTTTGTGATTAGGCAGTTACACCCCATATGTTTGAAGGCAAATAAGCCCCCAGTAACACGCAGAAGGGTGATGAATAATTGTGGTAGCAATGATATGATAAAGTGTGTAGTCACTTGATAAGACTGCTGCAGGCAGGGGAAGTATTAAGGAAAGGGGTGGATAACACTGATATTGCACTTTTATGAAATCCTAACATTTCTGTTTGTGTTTTGCCTAGGCAAAAAAAAAAGAAAAGTAGCGTGCCATGATTGGGGTTAGACATGGGCAATTTTCGGGTACTACTGATCAGTCAAGCAGACGCATTTCCAGAGAAAGCGGGTCACTGCGGGGTGCCATGTGAACATGGAACTTTTCCTGCACCACACAAGGCTACTGTTGTGCGTGAGGACATTTGTTTTGCAACCTGCGAGAAGTGTCTAACAGAGTAATACATTTTACAGAACTGTCTCAGTGCGGGCTTGGCATATTGTCAGACACTTCATGCTGCACGTTCTCAAATGATTCCGTTGATGGCTTTAATAACCTGTTGGATATATTTTGACTTTCTTGTCTAAAGGACTGTGGTCGAAGCCACCGGAAAGGGTAGTGGACTATACGTCATGTGACACAAACAGCTGTGTGACACAGCACTTGAATGCCAATATGTTGAAAAATGGTTTTTTAAATGCATTTTGAGATGAATTTGTGAAAAACAAAATGTTTTGCTCTTCCAACTCAATTGCTTTAACCAGAGTTGTTTTTTCTTAGAAAATTACTATGTGGCATGCAACCAGGAGTATGATTCATAAATTGTCAGGGCAGCAGGGTTGGGGCGAGCAGGAGCGTGATATATTTTGAGATAAAATGAGTGCGCACGTTATCTGTGCGTTTGTTAAGGTTTTTTCTTTGAAGAAATGCTGCCAAGTGTGTGAGCACTAATTAGAGATGGTAGCATTTGAAACACAAGGATATTTTTACAGCCTTAGGGAGGGTAAATTAAACAATGACTGATTTGATACACATTTTATGACACAGTTTGTGACACGGTTTTTGTTAAACCGACCAGTTTCATATTTTTGTGGGGCCGGCTGTCTCCAGCACACTGATGCCAAGAGTTACACTTTGTTGTAGACATTTAGAGTAATTCATTTGATTTGTTCTTTTGATTGCTAGTGCAATATTAAGTTTTGATGCAAATTAGTAGCACTGTTTTTTTTGTTTTAGAAACCTGGTGCCCATGGGTTAATCTTGCTCGTGAAATTTGTTGGTTTTGGTTGGGTTCCACATACATGGGGGAAGTGTCTAACCACACAGCCCATAGTCACGTTTGTATGCCCTGTGATCAGGGGGGTGGGTAGGCCCTTAGAGTGGAAAGATGCCAGGTTTAGAGCTGGTGACCACACATAAATGCAATAGCACATTTTAGATTGACAACACCGGATTGCCTTGCTATTTTAAACACATGTTGCTTGTTAACTAATGATTAGTTATATGATAATTTTTAGGTATTTTTATGTAGGCCAGGTTTTGGCCAGGGTAAATGTCACTACTCACATTGTATACATTTTATTTGTTTAGGTAGGGTTGTTATTAACCTTGCATGCCACGCTGACTAACAGCTAGAAGATTGTTTGCTTGAACCTCTTGCAAAGCTCCAAGGTTTTTAACTACCTCACTTGTCACTGCACTACATACAAAGGTGATTGATATTATGCCAGCATTGTCGCCCACACTTTGAGAAGGGGTGGAATGTCATGAGATACAAAGTGCCATATTTGATATTAGGGCCTTAGATGGCTACATTAACAGCTAAAACCAATAGCTTATTCAAAGTATGTGCTAAATGCTGAAAGTAATGTGTTGATAGCGCCCACATTAGGCCTTAGTGAGCTACAAGGAATGTGCAGGACTAGGAGGGGTGGCAGGTTACATTATGCAGTGTGCATAGAAAGGCAGGGCCAGGGTCCCAGTTTAGTAGCTAATAGAAACCTGTATTTGTGTGTTTGGAGCATTATAAGCACCTATATAGCTCTTAGAAAGCCAGTATTTGAAGCGCTATAGACACTAGCTATGAGTGCAGGCCTGGTAAAGTTTGCTCACTAGGGGTTAATGGATGTCAGCTTCTCCTAGAATATTCTGTCTTTGCAACCGTGGCTCTACCGTGCGTGGTAAACACATCCTGTTTCGCATGAGAAGGCCTGGTACGGCCTTGCACACACGCTGATAATACATTCCTGTGTTTTCGCAGATGGGCTCCAAGTAGGGAGGGACAGAGAAGGGAGCACGTTGGAAATTTACTGAGCTGTGTTTTCTCCATAAGTAAATGTGTTTTTTTGCACTCAGTATGTGTGAGGATAGTGCGTCACGGTGACTGACAGCACGAGATTACAAAAATGCATGCCCACATGACCCAGGTGGGAGATCCATCCGCGGACTGGCTTCGAGCAAGAGTGTGCCAGGAACATGATGAGGCTCTTT
This sequence comes from Ambystoma mexicanum, assembly GCF_040938575.1. Lineage (NCBI taxonomy): Eukaryota > Metazoa > Chordata > Amphibia > Caudata > Ambystomatidae > Ambystoma > Ambystoma mexicanum. The sequence goes on along the minus strand of NC_090926.1, from coordinate 993,966,443 downwards.
GCGGCACCTTGCAGCACTGTTATCTGTGAGCGGGGCTGGCAGCAGTTAGCTTAAGATGACCAGGGTCTCCTAGCGCTGATTAATTATACCATCTTCCAAGGGACGTAAGACTGTGTTTCTCTAAGTTTTGGGATTTCTCTAACTATTATTATTGTTTCGAAGTTCCATTGCTAAATTTACTGTTATGTTATATTATGCTATATGTCTAATAAATGCTAAATTTATACTGAAGGTGTCATTTCTCTAGCATGAGTTCATTGCTTGGCACGAGCTGACCTGTAAGTGTGTAATTTATGCTAATAAGGGCTGGTCCTTGGGAAGAGATACCCCTTTTCAAGACAGGTTCTCATTATTATTGTTTTCCACCATGTTGCATTTTTCTCCCAGAGTGCTGCCAGCGCCGCGTTTGTATTTTGGTTCTCATTATTGTTGTTTTCCACCACATTGCATTTTTCTCCCATAGTGCTGCCAGCGGTACGTTTGCATTTTGGTTCTCATTGTTGTTGTGTTCCACCACATTGCATTTTTTCTCCCACAGTGCTGCCAGAGGCGAGTTTGCTTTTTTAGTATGGCTAATGTGATGTTCCACCACCCGTGCACTTTCTCTTCCCTCAGGGTGGCCAGGTGTGGGCTGTACTGTTTTAATCTCACCACCGCTCTTTACTGCCACTCTTGCATTTTCTCTTCCCTCAGGGTGGCCAGGGATTGATGGACATTGGCACTGAGTCTTGCCACTGCTCTATTTCGCTTCACATACGTATTGCTTCCCGGGATGTTCCAACTGGGGGATTGTTGCCCCGGGTCTCGCCACTATTTTGTGTTTTACCACGCTTATAGGCTGGCTCCCCAGTTCGCATTGCTGCTTTGAGCCCACCCACTATTTGTGTATCACCATACTCGCTTTTGCCTGACTGGGACTTCAAAGTTGGATTGCTGCTTTGAATCTCGCCACTCCCTATTTTTTACCACACTTGCGTTGCATGATTGGATCTTCCAGTGTGAACTGCTTCTCTTCGTCTCAACCATTAGTAGTATTCCAATATCTTGCTGTGGTGCCAGAATAATTTTCACAGACCACTGACGTGGAGATCCCCACTGATTGGGCTCTGCCACACCTTCAATTGGCCTCACTGGGGTTTAAACTCTGGCACTGCAAATTCTCTAATTCGGACACTTTGTCACTGAGCTTTGAATCCCGCTGTGAAATTTCGAACTCTACTACCACTCTGAACCTGAATGCTTTCTGTTGCCACACCTTAAACTCTTGCCTTGAGGTTTTATTGCTCCAATTCTACACCTGCCTCACTTAAACTCTGCCACTGTCACCATTCTCGCTCTCTCTGAACTTTTCCGCAGTGAGCCCTGTCCCTGCCGAATCTACCATTGTGAGGCTAGACTCACCCTTAAAGGTGGCAAGGCCATCCGGAACCTCAACACCGCATAGCACACCTCCTAAAGTTTGCCACCCCAGCATCTTGCCAGTCTGCCACCCAACCTTTGAACCCCAACACTGTGAACCTCCCACTACTAACTCTTGGAACCTTCAACTACCACCTCAAACACTACCACTGTAGGTAATGTATGGTAATGTTTATTTGTAAAGCGCCTATACACAAGACAAGTGTTTCAAAGCGCTCAAGGAAGGAGAGAACAAGGGGAAACAACAACAGTCATTCAGAACCCTTGAATTTCTGAACGATACAAGTCTGCACAGGCAGAGTAAGTCCATATAATACAATTCACAGTGTAGTTAACGGCAAATAGCTCTGATGACAATTCTGAAGTTTTTCCAAGTGCATTGAGGTGCCACCACGTAAGGAGGGGAGACAGGGAACATAGATGGACGATCTTCAAGGCATGGAACGTTCAGATTGTGCAAGTTCACAGACGGTACAGGAAAAGAGATGGGGGGTGCAAGTCCAGGGGCGAGGGGAGTCCAAGTGCGCCCAGTCAGTCAGAAACTGGGGTAAATGCTGAGAGATGCCACACTCATGGGTCATTGACCAAGTGCATTAGTGATGAGGCAAGTGCAGAAGTCGAGGCAAGTGCGAGAGGACTGGTGAGGGTGCCATGGACTTGTGAGACTCTGAGGTACAGCTGGCGACCAGTCAGTAAGCTGTGTGGAAAAGGAGAGAGCGAGGAATAGAGTGAGAGAGAGGTTAGCAGGGTAGAGGGAGAGAGAAGGAAGAGGAGAAGAGGAATGTCTTAAGGAGTTTCCGGAACTTAAGGAGATCAGGCTCAAGATGAAGGGCGGCAGGGAGGCTATTCCAGAGGGAGGCCCCTGCTGGGTATAGAGATCTCCCTCCAAATCTCTGCTTGGAGAACGGGCTTACTTGCAGAAGGTTGGAGGTAGATGAGCGGAGGGCTTGGGAAGGACAGTATTTAGGTAGGTATAGCTGCAGATAGGTAGGTCATAGGCACCAGAAACCCTTGTGGACAATGGTCTTGAACTTCCATGCAGCCACCGGGAGCCAGTGGAGGGATTTAAGCGCCATAGAGATGCAGATCCTGGGCTTGAGGCCAAGGATAAGTCTTGCGGTTCTGTTCTGGATGAGTTGCAAAGGGCGCAAAGCCGAGGCAGGAAGGTTGAGGAAGAGGCTGTTGAAGAAGTCCAGCCTTGAGAGAACCAGGGCTCTGGAGACAGTGAGCCATTGGGGGAAGGTGAGAAAGGGAAGAGCACCTCTGAGGAGGTGCAGCTGGTAGTTGGACTTTTTAGAAATGTCCGAAATGTGAGTGGAGAAGGAGAGAGTGGAGTCGAAAATTACCCCAAGGTTTATTGCCTCGCAGGTGGGTACGGGTGCAGGGGCAAAGGAGACCGGCCAGAGTGAGAGTGGGAAAGTGGGAGCAGGGGTTCCAATGCAAACAATCTCAGTCTTACTGGCGTTGAGGCATAGGTCGTTGCAGCACACCAATACTTAATTGCAGACAGACAGTCAGATATGAGCCAGGTAGAGGAGGTGGCTGAGGGTAACCTGAAGAAGAGTTGTGTGTCATCCGCATAACACTGGAAGTTAGAGATGAAAGTGCCAATCACACGTGCAAGGGCAGCCATGAAGACATTGAAAAACTAGGGGGATAGCTTCTCTAGGGGTTTGCCCAGGAAAGGAGTGATAGAGATATGGCGGTAGTTTGCCAAAATGGAGGGATCAGCAGAGGGCTTCTTAAGCAGAGGGTGCACAAGGGAGTGCTTAAGAGAAGTTGGGAAAACTCCAGTGGCAAAGAGAGATTGCAGAGATCAGCCAAGGCTGGAGCGAGAGAGTCCATGTTGTCCTTAATGGTTTTGGAGGGGCAGGCATCCACCTGTTTGGATGAGACCTTCATAGACCGGACTTGTCTGGCGACCTCATCAGGTGTGATGGGGTGAGAGAAGAAAGAAGTGGTGGAGGGGCCAAGGGAGGATCCAGAGATGTTGGTGTATGATGTGGTGTGGTAGTGAGAGAGGAAAGGATGTCTTGGGTTTTTGCAGTGAAGTGTGTAGTCAGGGCAGAGCAAAGGTCCTGGGTGGGTGTGACAGAAGAGGAGGCTGCTATATGATTGGCCAGTTCCTTACAGACTTTGAAAAGTTTGTCTGTGTTGTTTGATGCCGCACAGATGCAGGCTTGAATAAACACTCTTTTCTTGGTGTGGATGCAGAGTCGATATTGCCTTTGAAGGAGACGGCAGGCTAGTTTGTCAAAGGGTCTGCCTGACTTGTGTTTAAGGCAGCCTGATCAGCATCGTACCAAGAGTTGCACTTTTTGGAAGGTTTCAGTCGGACCCTTGTGACAGGGGCAAGAGTTTCACGGGTGTTAGAGATAGAGATATTGAGGTTATTGATTGCTGTCTCAGGGTGGGAGTCAGCCGCAGGAGTAGGAGGCGGAGAGTAGGTGGGGGCAAAGGCAGCCGTCTTAACTCTTTTAATGGGTCTGGTGATTTTGAAACCGATTGGCCATGCCGGGTGTGACAATGCAAGAGGAGTGGAGAGCTTCAAGTGTGAAGAGAGAAGAGAGTGGTCCGACCAAGAGAGAGAGGTAGTGTAGGAGATAGAGAGAGAGGGATGTTGGTAGAGATGAGAGCCTCCAAGGTGTGGCCTGCTGTGTAAGTGGTGCAAGAAGGTAAGATAGAGAGGGAGAGAGAATCGCATAGGTTGTGGAAAGGTCCTGAAGAGTCAGGAGAGTCCGGATTTATATTGAGGTCACCCAGCAGGAAGACTTGAGAGGAGGAGGAGAGTAGAGAGGAGGCCAGGTCAGCCCATTCCGAGATGAAGAGAGTGGACTGGCCAGGTCAGCCCATTCCGAGATGAAGAGAGTGGACTGTCCAGGAGGCCAATAGAAGGTGGCCAAACGGAGAGAAGATTTAGGAGAGAGTGAGAGCCTGCAGACTAGGCACTCAAAGGAGGATTAGGCCTGAGTGGGGATGATGGACGCAGGTATCCATTCTGGGAAGATCAACAACACTTCCCCTCATGGCCCCTTTGCCATGGATTCAGAGAGGATTGTGTAACCTTCACAGAGGAGTGTGTCAAAGCTTGTGACTGAGCTGTCCTTGAACCATGTCTCCCTGATGGCAAGCACATCTAGATCCATGTGTTCAAGGACGTTGCAGATGTCAGACGAGTAAGCGTGGCAATATGGAGCAGCTTGCCATCTTTGAAGGTCTTCCGTGGGGGGGGTGCAGGGGACTGTGGTCCCCCCAAGGGTGGCAAGAGAGCCAGAGGGATAGTGGAGGATGGCGGAGGAGTCAAGGCCAACAAGGGAGCCGAGACAGTAAGCGAAGGCAAGGGCGCCTTTGCAGAGAAGGAGGAAGGCACAACCGCAAGGGAGCCTGTGCAGAGGAGGAAGGCACAGTGGGCAAGAGAGCATGTGCAGAGGAGGAGGTAGGGACATCAGGCAAGGGAGCCTGTGCAGAGGATGGCACAACAGGCAAGGGAGTCTGTCCAGGGGGAGGGGTAAGGTTGGAGAGATGGGGTAGGAGCCTGTCAAAGAGAAGAAGGTTGGTTTGAGGACCCTGAACCATGATGGTACCATTCAGATAGACATTAATGATGACCCTGGAATTGGCGAAGAGGTCAAGGAGGACCTCCCAGCGGGTGCCACCATTAATGGGAGAAGAGGCAATAGGAGAGAGAAAGGCGACCATGTACCAGGTCCATAGGTCGAGTGAGGTAACGACAAAGAGGATGTCTGTGATAGTCTCTCTGGTGGAAGCCGTGACATAGGTGTCTGCAATAGGAAGGCCTGGGTTGGGGCCTAGTATGTCCTTCTTAAGTTTCTTCTGGCCAGATTTGGTGATGGGAGAGGGATAGTAAATAGAGAAGCAGTTAGAGAAGATAGGAGAGCTAGATAGCGACATAGCTAGCTGGAATGGTGAGGAGGACACTTACCAGTATGATGTACTGAGGCACATGGAGGGGAGGGGGGGTGACAGAAGTTACGAGGGGGAGGGCAGTGAGGACAGGGTAGGATGTACAGGACGTTAATGCAGGATGTACTCAACATCAAACGCTGTTTGTTAAAAAGGTAGTAACAGAATGTGCACAGAGAAGGGAGCGATTTTAAGAATGCTAACAGAAGGTATTCACAGCCAAGTTCGATTTTTTCTAAGGCAGAAAGAAACACAGTACAGCAGGAATACTGAAAAGCACAGTTCTGAACCTATCCACGTGGCACAGTAGCCCAGTGGGTGATAGGTGTAAAGTAACAAGTAGGATGAGGGACAGCTAAAATGATCTTCAAGCAAACAGGCGCTTTCACAGCAGGAAAGGAGGCACAGCTAAAATGCATTTTTACATGCACAGCTACTTTCAATGCAGGAAAGGAGGCTCAGCAAGAGGCTGCACGGGGAGCAGTGTCAGCAAGCCTCCACTTTGTGCACGCCTCACAAGAAAGAATCTCAATATTGCACTCCTTTAAACCAGGGTCTCATCAAATGCTATGGGTCCAATGCTGTGAAAGGCAAGGGTGCTGCGAAAGGCTTCATCGTGTAGCAGTGAAGTAGTGCAGCCAGCAAATGTATTGCACAGGCAGGTGGCTCCACTCCACATCCCGCACCACTGGTGGTCAGGACCATGCAGAGAAGGGCCACAACAAACAGGCCAACCCCACCGAACCAAGCTTGTATTTCGTCCGTGTCCAGCACATAGAAATACAAAGCGCTTACTCCCAACGCCCCAGGCACATTTGCAGCAGATGTTGGCAAACTCTCAGGGGAAAGAACGACACACAAGAAATAGCCAAAACAGAACATACCAATTGGAACAAGCCCAACAACCTCTGAACACCGCACCTGGAAACCAACCAGTACCAAGAAATAGCACACCTAACCGCCCAATGCAAAAGAGACCCTTTGCTGGAAGAAGATCAAAATCACCCTAAATATTGCCTTTTTTTTTTGCCTTTATCAAATCAATGATTTTGCAAATTTTCTTCAATAACGTATTACATTTCCATTTCTTCTTCTTTCTTGTTTCTTGTTTGTTTTTTGAAACTTGTTTCTTTCTTTAGAACTTGCTTCTTTCTTTAGGCCCTGTCCCATTGCGATTTTACCTTTCTCGCTGACCATGCCCACAGTGAGTTACTCAGTGGTTTGTTTAGTGCATTCATCCAGGGCTGCCCTTAGAATTTTTGCAGTTGCTAGGGACCATGACGTCTTTGAACCACTCAGAAGACGACTCCACCAAATGTCCTCCTCAAACAGGAGGCTTGATTCAATTAAGGGTCCAAGAAATGCTTTTCTCCATTTGATGGTCGATGGACAGCTCAGCAGGATGTGTTTTACCGATTCCCTTTCTGATTCAATTTTGCATAGGCGACAGTGATTTGTTGACAATAGGCCCCTGACGGGCCGAATTTCATTAGTTGGAAGTAAATTTAGCCGTGCCCTTAGGAAATGAGTCGCAGAGCTTTATCCGGGAACCTTTTCACGATTTCGGTGGTAAAGTGCAGTTTTTTAGCGTGAAAAGGTAAGTGGGAAAGTAGTTTGTTTTTCTCAGCAAGGGCTTGAGTTTCGATCCAATCTTCCTGGTCCATTTTACGTTTGACTTTTGTTGGGTTCTGGATCAGGACCTCATCCGAGCATGCAATAATATCCAAACAGGCTCTCTGTTTGGCGGCCCATGCTGTTAAGGCCTTGCAGCTACCGTCCTCCATTTCCGTTTTTATCAAGTTGTACAGTGGAGGGGATTCCGACATTATCACTTTCCTGAACAGAGAATTCTCTGGCGTCTTTTACAGCTTTCAAAGAGAGTAGACCCAGTTCTCTTCGGATGGCCGAGATGGAGGTCAAGTTTGGAAATTGGAGGACCTTGCGCCAAAAGTAGCCCTCCAGTTTTTGCCTGATAGTCAATGGAATCGTGGGCATTGCTTCGCCTCCATACACCAGGCTCGGCACAACTTTTCCTTTGTACAACTTTAACACTGGTAAGAGCGAGAAACGTCCGTATTTTCTGTCTATTACACGGGCCTGCGTGGTTAGTTTCCTTGTCTTTTCCCACAGGTATTTTTGCATTGTTACCTCACCTTTAGAGCTGTCCACCATCAAGCCCAGATATTTAAAGTCTTTGACTACCTCGATGTTTAAGTTTTCGATGTACCAGCTTGGTTTCTTCGCCTTCTTTTTCGATGGTTTTTCTAGGATCAAGATTTTCGTTTTCTCTTTGTTTATCTCCAGGTTGTTCTTTGATAGATATGTGACCAAATTGTCCACTTGTTTTTGGAGGCCAATTGCTGTCTGGTCGAGAAGGATAATGTCATCAGCGTATAGTAAGCGGGCCAGTGCTGTTTGTCCGATTTTGGGCGTAAAAGATCTTACTTGACTGACACTCTCTTTGAAGTCACCCAAAAATGAAATAAACAGGGCTGCGGCGAGAGGGCAGCCTTGCTTTACTCCTCTGTGTGTTGGAATTTCCTCAGATAGCAGACCTTTTTGATTTAGCTTAACTCTCATGGTGGTTCCGGAGTGAAGGGCTTTAATTGGCTCGAGTATTGATTTTGGACAGTTCCAATCGGCCAGTTTCGACCATAGCATCTCTCTGTCTATTTGGTCGAATGCCTGGGTGAGATCTATGAACGCCAAGAACACCTTTCCTGACCCTGCCACAAGTTTTTTTTAATAATACTAAGGATCATGATATTTACTGTTGTTCCGGAGTTCTTCATAAATCCTGCTTGAAAGGGGTCGTTACACGGGGCGGTTTTCGCCCATGATTGAAAGCTCCTTTGAAGGAACGAACCATAGATCTTTCCAATAGTGTCCAGGAGTGCAATGGGGCAGTAGTTACCGGGCATCACCCTGTCTCCTTTCTTGTAAATTGGAGCAACCACAGAGGAAGTCCAGGACCTTGGAATCGATTCTGAGAGGCGGCAGTTTTTTAAAGGCTGATAAAAGTTGCCCATTCTGCCGGGTGATTTTTCAGGTCGATGTTAGTGATTCCGTCGGGGCCTGGTGCTCTAGAGGATTTTAGTCTCATGGCTGTCTTAATATCATCTGTGTCTGAGAAGTCTTCCCAGTTGGTTTATTCAGGAGCCTCTTCAATGACGATCCACTTCGGCATGAAGGGGCTGGAAAATTGTGGTAAAATGGGATTTCCAGCTATCCTCTGTGACACTGTTCCATGCAATGAGAGTCGGAGCGTTGCCAATCCTTTTTATCAGTTTCCAAAATGCTCCAGAGTTTTTATCTGCCAGTTTTCTCAGCATTTCCTCGGAGTCTTGCTGATAGAGAGAACATCGGTGGAATCTCAGCCAGGATTTATTCCTCTTTTGTTCGTCCAAGTAGGCTTTCTTAACAGAGTTAGAATTGGTGCTTGCCGCCTGTCTCTTCAGTTTCCTCAGGTTTCGCCGTTTCAGCACCAGCTCCTTGTCGTACTCGTGAAGGGGTCGTAGATTACCCCTTGCTTTTTTTTGCAAATTTGAGTATTACGGGAGTAAGAGAGGTTGGTAGTCGGTGGAGGATATTAGTCCTCGCTCCTTCCTAGAGAGCTGTGTGGTGTAGTTTTTTTTAAAGTTCTCTGATCCTTTCCGCTGTTAATCTGAGGCGATTTCCTGTTGTCTCAGTTTCCTCTGGCATATAGAGACTCGGGCTGCACTCAGTAGGCCAGCCAATTTTCAAAATGTTATGATCGCTGGCCTCGGTCTGCAATACCTCGAAGGATGTGATCCGATTGAGCATTCCTTCTGATGTAAAAATGTAGTCAATTGTCCCATTTTGTGAGCCTCTTTCCCATGTTGGGATGTGGCAGGCTGGGGGGAGAGACTCCTCGATGTTATGGAGGTTTCTGGAGTTCATGAGCAATTGCCATAGCTGCCCCCGGGATTCTGCCTGGAGTTTGGGGCGCGATGGATTAGTGTTTGAAGCTCGCCTCAGACATTTGGCATTCAGGTCTCCACTTATTATTATTAGTGGATTGTCCTGAACTGCAATGATTCCATCGATGTCTGTTTCAATAGTGTTTAGGAATTTCTTGTCAGAGATGGTCTGCGGATACCAATACGATGTTATTATCGCAAGCCAGGAGGTCTCCGTGGATTGGAGACAAGCAGACGGTCTCTCCCACTTCACTAGTACTGCTAGATGACACTGGGTAGATGCAAGGCGCTTTTGAATAGACAGACCGGATCCCACGCGGACTGCCACTAAGAGACCGGCCGAGGGTCAGCCCAATCGACCTTTGATTGCCGGGGAGACCACTACAGAGAATCCGTCAATTGCTGGGGTGTCGAGGAGCCATGTTTCTTGTAATGTTATAATGTCAAAGTCCCCCAGGTTGACTTCTCCTGGTCTTGTTAGGTGGGTGTGACCTCTGGTGTTCCAGGACATCATTTTTAGATCTACAATAGGTTGAGTCTTCATCCTGTAAAGGCCATTTGATTCTGTAGGGACTAGACTTTTCCTCAAAGATATGTTAGCTGGTGTTAGTTGCTATTTATTCGATAGAATCCTTGGGGCTTTCGGAAGCCACGCCAAGAGTTGTTTGATTGGGGCAAATGCTGATTAGGTCTTCCGGGAGGGTGGAGGTTTCAAGTGTCCGAGGGTTTCGTGCTCCTTGTCACCCGGACTTTGGGCTGTTGTTGCAGTTTCTCCATACGGCTCAGGGCTGGGATCTTTGCTTCCTCTTGGCCAACTCTGGGAGTTTTGAGTGCCTTTCCTATTGGCATATTTAGTCTCAGTTTGAATGTCTGAAAAACCCGGCGTTCGGTGACTCGTTGGTTTTTGAACTTGGGATGAATCCACTTATAGGCCTCTGTTTTAGACCTATGGTGGGGCTTCTGGTCCAAAGGGCAAATGGCCAGAGTTCTGTTTTTTTGCACGTCTGTTGGTCTTGTCATCTCTGTTATATAATAGCCTCGTTTGAGGAGGTCCGCTTCGCCTTCTTTGGTCCGCTGACCTAGGGCATTCACTCTAACATGAAGGAAGGCCTTCACCCTATGGTCTTTATGGTAGGGCTCAACTAGAATTAGATCGTCTGTCGTCAGATCTTTAAAGTCTCTGCCGTGTTTCAGGACTTTCAGGACCGTTCCCCTGTTCCGGGTCATTGCCTCCGAGTTTTGCGGGATCTGTTCTAACTTGAAGATATTGGACGGTGTCAGGCGACGCTGATTTGTGTTTTTTTGCGTGGTTTCCTTTAGCCTGTAGGGGCTACTCTGCTTTTTCGATCGAGGTTCTCTCTGGTGCCTGTCCGGAGTACCTCTTTTTCTGGGCACTTCTTTGTCCCGATTATGTTGATCCGTGCTTTTGTTAGGCCTTTTTGGAGATGCAGGGCGAAATCTCAAAGATTCAGGCCCTCTCAGATATCTAAAGTAATTTACTTGTTTCTCAGCTGTGCAATTAGCACTAAGTCTCCTACGTTTTTTGAAGACCGGAGTAACTGTGCGATTGAATTTGATGGGTGTGGTTTGTCGCCCATATTTCCAATTCTGAGGGTCAGTGCCACACAAGGGTGATGTGTGGAGAGTAATGTTCATGAAATCTTCGTCTCTCATAAAGTCCTCTGCAGTGATCGGCGAATGTCATGAAGAGGCCTATGGGGCGTTCCTGGGGGGCTGCGAACACTCTGTAGGAGACCTGGGTATCCCGCTTTCCTTAGAGGCTTTTTATTTTGTACTGACCATGATCCCAGGCGAAGGAGCGACACCTTTTCCCGCTGTTAAGTCGATTTGTTCTGCTGCTTTCGCAGTTCATAGTAAGATTTTGGGTTTCTCGGCTGTCTTGACGGTAGGTGGTGGACCTACCTGGGTCGCACCCTGCTCTGGGTTTATCGTGGTTTTCGGTAAACCCACTGTCTGGCCCTTTTGATGTAGAGAGGATTTGAAGGACCCCTTTTCACACCCTGCAAATGTGAATAGGTGAATTAAATCGGTCTTTTCCTTGTTTTGCTGCTTTTTTTGTTGTTTTTTTTGTAGGACTGGAGTATTTCCAGAGGGATTCACTTTTTCTGCCACTTGCTTTTGGAGTGTCGACCAAATTTCTTTAGGATTGCTAAAGTCAGTTTGGGAGGCAAAGTCTGTTGAGTCTTTGATGACAATAGTTCGAGGTGAAAGAGACTCTATGATAGGGCCTTTTCTTGGGGGGGCAGCCAGAATTTTGTTACACAGTTCACTGTCCAGTTTTTCTTTGGCTGTAATGTATCCCTCCAGGTAGACCAATTTGGTATGGGTCATTGCAATTAACGTAGTTTGATCCTTTAGCGTATCGCTTATAGCCTCGTACAGTTTTCCGAACGGGGCTAGCGCAATTGTTATTGCAGACATCAAAGTTGTTAAGTCATGCTTTTTTTGTCGGAGTGACTTTCTGGATGTCATCAGCTTGCTCCCCAGCTCTGCTTTTTGTTCGGGGTGTGGCTTGGAGAGGCGCCTGTGGCGATGACACTTGTGCTGCATTTTTCGTTATCCTCTGGTCCTTGGCCATTGAGGATACAGGAGGCCCTAGGTCAGGGATGATTATTGGTGGTGTCACATTCAGTGGAGCAGTATCTGTCTAGGTCCCAGAGACTGATAGTTCCAAAGTTGTAGGTGATTTTTGGTGGACTCTCGAGGGTGGTGGTTTGGTGGGGGACAGCTGCCCCAAGTACTCGGGATCTGTTAAGATTGCTGCAGGAAGAGATTGCTGACCAATAGGAAGTGAATTGGATTACGGTTTCCCGACTCTCGACAGAACTTCTGGAGAATTGATAGGAGTAGCCCCCTTGGACAGAAGAGGAGTGGAAGTGGGGGGACTAGAAGAGTGGTTTTCTGCCAACATGGGCGTTGCTATGTGGGATCTCGTTTCTGTTGCAAAACCATTGTTTGAAATGAAGGGGGTTTTACTTGCTTTAGGACCTACTGGTGGGTCTATTGTAACTTCCAACATTTCGGCGTCCGTTAGTTCTTTTAAGACATCGTATTTTCTTTTCCCTTGGCTCGCAAAGTATTCTTTAAGGGAATTGCATATTGAAGATTTAGACAGAACCTTCAAAGAGGGTTTTTTTTGTTTTTGGGAAGGCAGGTGCATTGATTTTTAATTTTTTGGTACAAGTTTTTGAGAGACTTTCAACCCATTTCTTGTTTTAGTTTTCTTCTGGGGAGATGTGGAGGAAGACAAAGAGGCAGGGAGGGGATCTGCATGAATTTCGTCCATAGTTAAAACATCCAGATCGATGTTTGCAGGGAGAGGGCCCGGCTTCCCTCTTCCTTCTGCTGGGAGCTGGGATCCAGCTCCAGAGAGCTCCTGGGCCCCGCCCCCTTGCGGAAACAGAGCCTCGCTCTCAGCCGCATGGATCAAGGCCTCCACTTTCCTCTGTTCTAATGACGTGCACTATAGGGAGGAGGAACCCGGCCACTCTCTACACTTTGCGGGACGAAAGGCGTGGGTCCAACCTCGACCCTGCCAGCCCGACCAGACCGACCTGGAGACTGGGTCCTGCTTCCTGACGCCTGGGCCGTGGTGATGGAGGTAGGTTTGGTAATGGTCAAAGAAGGGTGTTGAGTTTCTTTTTGTGAGGCAGAAGCGTCGGCGCCACACAGGACGGAAAGCGTGTCCCTCACAGACCGCCCTTCGGCGGGCTGCAATGGGAGTGTGCCGGGAGCGGGAGGCTTCTGCGCTGTCTGCTCAGAGCGTTATGATCTTGTACCGGATTCTCCAATAATAGCCCATTTTTTTCAGATTGAGGTGGGTTCTGCTGGAGTTCGAGTGAGGACCACTTGCAAGTCAGGTGTTTGGGCAATTTGGGGGGTGTGGTGGTACTGCTGCAGAGCAGAGTCTTTACATGAACCCACTGTCAGGGAGAACCGAGGTCTTGAGGTGGGGCGGGCCGAGGGGATGAGAAAAGGGTCGGATCATTGTTGTCCTTGTCTGGAGCTTCGCATCCATCGCCTCTCCTCGTCGTTGCCACCCTGAGGCGAAAAAAGAGGTTCTTCGAGGCTTCCAGCCTCCATTGAGAGGGAGTCTGCTAGTCCTGCCCACGGACTGCCACAGACTGCACCTACCTCAGCAGCTGCCTCCGTGTCCGCTCTGCGGATACTGGAGGTTTTTATGGGTCCACCCGCAAAAAAGACTGGAGCAGTCGAGAGACTCAGGTTTCAGCAAAGTAGAGTAGAGTAGACTGCCACAGACTGCACCTAACTCAGCAGCTAACTCCACAGCCGCTCTGCGGATACTGGAGGTTTTTATGGGTCCACCCACAAAAAAAGACTGGCGCAGTAGAGAGACTCAAGTTTTAGCAAAGTAGAGTAGAGTAGACTGCCACAGACTGCACCTAACTCAGCAGCTGACTCTGCGGCTGCTCCGTGGATACTGGAGGTTTTTATGGGTCCACCCACAAAAAAGACTGGAGCAGTAGAGAGACTCAGGTTTCAGCAAAGTAGAGTAGACTGCCACAGACTGCACCTAACTCAGCAGCTAACTCCGCGGCCGCTCCGCGGATACTGGAGGTTTTTATGGGTCCACCCACAAAAAAGACTGGAGCAGTAGAGATACTCAGGTTTCAGCAAAGTAGAGTAGAGTAGACTGCCACAGACTGCACCTAACTCAGCAGCTAACTCTGCGGTTGCTCCGCGGATAGTGGAGGTTTTTATGGGTCCACCCACAAAAAAGACTGGAGCAGTAGTGGGACTCAGGTTTCAGCAAAGTAGAGTAGAGTAGACTGCCACAGACTGCACCTAACTCAGCGGCTAACTCCACGGCCGCTCCGCGGATACTGGAGGTTTTTATGGGTCCACCCACAAAAAAGACTGGCGCAGTAGGGAGACTCAAGTTTCAGCAAAGTAGAGTAGAGTAGACTGCCACAGACTGCAGCTAACTCAGCAGCTAACTCTGCGGCCGCTCTGCGGATACTGGAGGTTTTTATGGGTCCACCCACAAAAATGACTGGACCAGTAGAGAGACTCAGGTTTCAGCAAAGTAGAGTAGAGTAGACTGCCACAGACTGCACCTAACTCAGCAGCTAACTCGACGGCCGCTCCGCGGATACTGTAGGTTTTTATGGGTCCACCCACAAAAAAGACTGGAGCAGTAGAGAGACTCAGGTTTCAGCAAAGTAGAGTAGAGTAGACTGCCACAGACTGCACCTAACTCAGCAGCTATTGCATTACCTAACAACTTACCACCCACTGGGACAGCCAACCAACCAGAAGAACCGTAAACACATAATGAAGATAGCCAGACACCCACAGAAGCACAACTGAAAGAAATAAAATGAACACACCATTCATCACAAGAAATTGGCATGATATTATATGATTGGTTATTTATAACGCGCTTAATACCCAGAGGTTTCTAAGCGCGAACCCGGGGATCGAACCTGTTTTTCTCAGTGTTGTCTTGCTTCCAAGGTGAGCACGTTGCCCCTGAGCTATCCTCCCGAGACGCATGATACAAAGAACCTTGAATGTGAGCAGAGAGACACCAGGAAGAAAACATCAACCCAAAATGCAACCTTTGTGAGCTACTCAGCGAAGAAACAGAAACAGAACTGAAGGCACAATCTGATGGAAAAATGAATCAATGTCAACTTAAACTGCCAACACAACCGCCAAAGGACACACAAACCCCAGAAAATTAAATTATACACTACAACTTAGGTCAACACCAGATCAATGTCAAAACACACTACAGAAATATATGAACTGCTAAGCAATTGAGGGACAGACATCCTATTCCTCACAGCATCCTGGCTAACTCAAAACTTCAAGATAACAGCATACAACTGTCTGCTCAACAACTTCAAACTCAAACAAGCCATCGGAGAAGGAAAATAAGGAGGAAGACTCGCTATTGCATACAAGGACTAGCAAAAGATGACAATAGCACCACCGATAAATATTCCAAACTGTGAATCACTCCTATTGCACCTATCCTTCGATCACCAAACCAAACTCTTGTTCATATACATATCTACAGGCCACCAACATACAACCCTACTTTCACTGACAAATGTGTGGACGTCACCACCAACATGCATCAAAAATGATCACCTGATCATACTGGGAGATTTCAACATCTGGTTCGAAGAAGAAAACATTGATTCATCCAAATCTCTAACAAATCAACTAGCAACGATGCACCTACAACAATTGGTGAAGGGAACGACACACACAGCAGGGCACACCATAGATGCAATCTTCTGCAACAAAAACCTGGTCACAACTGCACCTCCAATGCAAATCCTCTGGAGAGACCACCTAATAACAACCTTTGTGATCCACCTGCCAGCAAGAATACTACCCAACCCTGAAAACAACCCTCCGATTCGGAAAAGAAACTGAAAATCCATAAACACTGCAGACCTAAACACCAGATTGGAATCCACAAAGCCATCAATAACCATCTTAGACTCAAACAACATAGAAGAAACAACTGAGACAATAAAAAATGGGATCTGCTGGAAAAGACATTCACACCCTCACTAAAGTAAACAATGGCAAGATGGTTACCCCCACACCTCAGAGCACTTAAAATAAACTATCAGGAAACTAGAACAAGAATGGAGGAAAAACTACAATCAACAGAAAAAAATCACATATCAAAGACAGACACAAGTATACAAAGCTGAAATACTCAAAGCGAAAAAGCATACTACAACGAACGGATAACAAACTCAAGCAACACCCATAAAGAGATGTTCAATATCATCAACAAGCTAGGAAATCCAAGAGCATGCAATCACACACCATCACAAAAACTCTGATTACCTGGCAGACCACTTCAAAAACAAAATCACAAACATCCAGCAACTCATTAAGAGAATGATTGTAACCACCAACAACCCCCCAATCCAGCCAATGCTGGAAACCATCTACAAGACTAATAACTTTGCACGAATCTCAACAGAAAATTCAACAGCCTTATGATCTGCAGCAGACCTCTGCGCACCAGACATATACAAGACCTCAACATCTTTAATCACTCACTAGCAACAGGAACTGTGCCACAAGACTTCAAATTGGCATACATCAAGCCTCTCCTTAAAGACCCAGCAGGAAACACTGAAGGCCTAAACCCCTACCGACAAATCTCAAACATCCTATACCCGGCGAAACTCCTAGTAAGCTAAGTCTACGAACTAATCCTGGAGCATATAGAACACAATCAAACACTAGACCATGCACAAGTTGGCTTCAGACCCATAAAAAAGGAATGGAAGGAGGCCACCAGGGGGCGCACAGATAATGGCTACCTAAGCGCCGTGCTCCCACCGAGGCCTGGCCATTCAAGGGGATTGAGCCCCCCCTGGACCCCCAGGCGGATTCACTCGGCTGGCTCAGGCTGGTGACCCCCCGTGACGCCCCTGCCCGAAAGAGCGGAGCTTGAGGCCCCCGGATAGCCAGAGAATGGACCGTGACGGAGGAGCAGCTGAGAGAGAGCATTTGCCTCGACAACCAGGAAGGAGGAGAGGCCCGCCAAAGCGAGGAAGTCTGCCGGCGAACCCGGCCCCCATCAGGCCGTGGCGCCCGGGAAGGAGGTGCGGCCCGCTGAAGCGAGAGGGTCTGCCGGCGAGTCCGGCCCCCAACAGGCCCCGGCGCCCAGGAGGAAGAAGTGGCCCGCCGAAGCGAGGAAGCCTGCCGGCTATTCCGGCCCCCAGCAGGCCTCAGCGCCCGGGAAGGAGAAGCGGGCCGCAGAAGCGAGGCAGCCGGCTGGTGAGCCCGGCCCCCAACACCCATCCGCCCCCCCAGCCCCGGGGGGCGAGCACACGATCCCGGGACATTGGCCCCCGACACAGGACTTGGGCTTTCACCGCCCCCTCCTCTCCCACAGGGTTGGAGCATTCCCCCAGTGGGGCAGGCCCAGTAGGAGGAGTAGACAAGCAGCCCCGGTCCCGCCATCCGGGGCTTGGAAGCCGCTGCATCGGGCCCGGACGCCCCCCAGAGCCAGTCACAGCGAGGGGAAGGCGCGCCTGGAAGCAGCGGCCCTCGCGGCTCACCACGCGCGCCTGCCACCCCCCGCATCCGCAGCCCCCCCCACTGCAACGGGTCCCCCCCAAGCAACATAGGCCCACAGAGGTCCCCCACAGTGCTCCCGAGCCCGAAGCACATCAGCCGTTGAGGCGGGATCGCACCTCCCCCTCCCTCGAGGGGTCTCGAGATCCCTGCGGCCTGCATCTGTACCGAGGCCCAGCAAAGGGACAGCATTCACCCACACCAGACTCAAACAGGTGGTGGCCCCTGGGTCTATCCCCAGGGTGTGTGCCCGCCTGCCATCTCCTGGGAGGAGAAAAGAGCCATCAGACGGAGGCTGGAGAAAGGCGCCGGCGGTCCCCCCACCCCGCAAGATTACGCCAAGATTGAGGAGAGTCCCAGGTGTGAGGCCCCCAACCGGTGGTGGTGGGGCATGTGCCCGCCTGGAAGCTGCCCCCCCCGCAGAGGGGCGACTAACCCCCCACAGGCTCACCCGAGATACCTCAATCCGGCCACTACAGGGAGGGGCCTCGGGGAGACCACCCAAAGCCCCTGGTCAGCGGCGGACCCCGCAGTGGGCACTACAGAAGACTGCATGAACTGGCTAGAGACCCTGCAGGCATTCCGCTACAGAGAGTACTAACAGCGGCCCCACCGGCACTGGTGTCATGGCTCACCCGGAGGCCTCGACGCAGTCTACGACAGCGATGTAAAGGGCCTTTGCCTCTATCCTACAGGAAATTAGGGAAATGCGGTCAGACATCGCTCAGAAGTTCGAAAAGATGGACCAAAGGGTGGCCAAGGTTGAGGACAGGCTTCTAAAAGTGGAAACCAACCAGTCGACATCAGCAGCCCAGGAGGTCCAAATAGACATGAGGCTGACGGCCTTGGAAAAGAGGGACGAGGAAAGAGCCAGGCAGATGGATGACTATGAAAACAGGGAAAGGAGGAATAACTTCATATTTTTCGGGGTACCTGAAATGGAGGGAGAAATGGAGAGAGACTTAACCCGAGTGGTGAGAGACATCATTACCCTCCTGTTTGCAGAGGAGATGACCACAGAACTTACGTTCGACCGGGAGCACAGGGCAGGAGGCAAGGCGGGGAACCCCTGCTCAGTCCTTGCCTGGTTCCACTACTACACGGAAAAGACTAAGGTCCTGGAGGAAGCAAGGAAGGCGGGGGTGATCACCTACAACAACACCCAGATCACCATTTTCCAAGACCTCTCCGCCTACACCTTGGCCAAGCGCAGAATGTGCCGCCCCCTAACGCAGCTACTCAAGGAGAGGGGGGAACACTACAGGTGGGGGTACCCTTTCTCCCTGGCCTTTGACTACATGGGCCAATAGACAATGCTGGTCACTGAAGAGGACATAAGGGGAGCCATCCAGGATTATGTGGCGGAACCTACCCCCCGGAGGGGCCCAGTCGGCCCAGAGGCGATAGGTAGGGGAGGCCCAGGCCAGTCGGGCGCCAGGAGAAGGAAAACATGTTCATGGAAATATAAAAAATTGAACACTCCGCCGCCCGCATTGGAAGGAGAGCACATTGACTTAGAGGGCTGACGGCGGGGGAGTCCTGACCAGCAGCGGGGCAGGAATGGAAGTTTGTGAGGTTTCAACGAAGGCAGAGTCCCTCTGAACAGCAAATATAATGGGGGCAACCGATGGGACGAAGCAGGGGGGTGAGGGGGGGGCTCAAGGAGACGAGCATTGTACTATGTGCCTGGCCGAAGGGGGCAGGCTGGTGGTCCAGCCAAATGCCAGCAGTGGCGGAACTTACTGGCTGGACGCCGGGTAGGGAGGAGGGGGGTCGTCACAAGTGAGTTGGGGTTGTTCTTTTAGGGAGAGGGGTTGGGGGGCAGTTGGGGGCCAGTTCTAGGGCTACTTGGGAGGGAGGAAGGGGGAGCCAAAGAAATCATGATGCGAGACAAAGGGAGCAAGAAGGGAGCTACGATGTGATGAGGTTGACCAAGTGGGAGAGACACCTAGACTATGGCTGATAGTCTGCCGGCCCTGAGGGTGGGCACCCTGAATGTGCGGGGTCTGAACACCCCCACCAAGAGATCTCTAGTTTGTAGAGAATTCATAAGGGCAAAAGTGGACCTGCTTTTCTTGCAAGAGACACACTGGGCACGGGGGAAGGAACCCAAAATGAGGGGGGGGAATTGGAGAGATGCTCTGTGCATCACACAGGACTAAGAAAAGGAGAGTGGCTATCTTACTAGCGAGGGACGTAGGCTTTGAGAAGGAGGCCATACTGAAGGATCCCGAGGGCCGCTATTTACTGGTAAGGGGTTCTCTACAGGGCACCCCCCTAACTCTTGCGGTAGTGTACGGCCCGAACGAGGGTCAAGCTCAGTTCTGGGAAGAAGTAAGGAACAGGCTTAAACTTTTCGTGCAAAGCACGGTGGTGGCGGGGGTAGACTTCAACATGGTTCTGGATCCGTCCTCAGATAGAAAGCATGTTGGTCCTCCAAACATTAGGCCCGCGGATGAAGCCATGGCGCGTAACTTCCAGAAGGTTAACTCTGAGCTGGGCCTGGTGGACACACTCCCGACCCTAGGACGGATGTCCCCTCATTTACATATTACTCTGCCATACACACCTCGTACTCTAGAATTGATTATATCCTGGTGGACGAGACCCTCCGCCCATACATCTCTGTCCACAGGGTTGACCCGGTCCCCTGGTCGGATCATGACATGGTCCATGTCACTATAGCAGAGGGTTGGCGCAAGGAACGCAGAGGACGCTGGAAATACAACGATGCTCTACTAAAAGACGAGGTCCTTGCTCAAGAAGTGCTAGATGCCATAACGGAATCCTTTGAGCTGAATGATAACGGGGAGGTTGGCACTCACATATTGTGGGACGCCTTCAAGGCAACCCTGCGAGGAGTTCTCATTAAAATAGGAGCCCAGAAAAAAAGGGAGCGGGAGGCCTCGGAAAAGACCCTGAGAGAAAAAATAGCCTGTCTCCAGCCAGGTGGCCCTCCTGATCAGCCTCTTGAGCGCGACCGGGTGGCCGCCCTGGAGAACTACAGGCTCCAACTGAAGGTCCTCCTTCTACACAAAACAGAGAGAAGCCTCCAGATGGTCAAGCAAAAATATTATGACAAAGGGGACAAGGCAGACAGGATCCTAGCCTTGAAGCTGAGGGAGGTCCAATGAAGTAGAATGGTGAAGGCGGTGAAGAACGCTCAGGGGTCATTGAGTTACGACGCTCCCCACATAGGAGAGGCCTTCCGCCAATACAATGAAAAATTGTATACGTCAGAATATGACAAGGGCGATGCTCAGATAGAGGACTTCCTGGGCTCCATCCAAGTTCGGCCTTAACGAGAGAGATGTCGGAGGGGTTGGAAGGCCCGGTCACCGAGGAAGAGATAGATAAGGTAATTAGCGGGATGAAGGTGGGAACCTCCCCGGGGGAGGACGGTTTCACAGTGTATTTCTAGAAAAGGTTCCGCTCCGCCCTAGCCCCGCACCTGGCAAGGGTTTTCAATTCCGTACTGGAGGGGGGCATTCTCCCCGAATCCATGATGGGAGCCATAATAGCAGTGCTGCCCAAGGAGGGTAAGGACCCCGCAGAGTGCTCTTCCTACCGCCCAATATCACTGTTAAACATGGACATGAAGATCTTGGCCAAGGTGGTGGGGAAGCGGATGGAAGGGGTAATGCCGAAACTGGTCCATGGGGATCAGGTGGGCTTCATAAGAGGGAGGCATGGGTCGGACAACATCCGCAAAATGATAGACCTGTTTCATTACGCCCAGGAATTGGAGCTGGACGCATGTGTCCTCTCCCTAGACTCAGAGAAAGCCTTTGATAGGGTAGAATGGAGATATATGGAACTCCTACTCCAAAGAATGGGCTTCGGGTCTCATATCAGGAGCTGGGTATCCGCACTCTATAGAGCCCCCACAGCAAGGGTCCAAGTGAATGGGAGGTTGTCTGAGTCCTTCCCTCTCTCGCGAGGGACAAGGCAGGGCTGCCCACTCTCCCCTTTGATATACGTACTCACGATGGAACCACTAGCCAAAGTGATCAGAGCACACCCGGGCATCAGAGGGATTAGTAGAGGTGAGGTAGAATTCAAACTATCCCTGTTTGCGGACGACATCTTAGCTTATATCATGAATCCTGCCTCCTCGCTCCCCCCCCCTTCTTGTCCTTGGTGGCTAGGTTTGGGCGCTTCTCAGGGCTGAAAATTAACACAACAAAATCAGTACTGCTCCCAATGAAAGTATGAGACCCTGAGTTAGGCCCTCTGGTTAGGTTTAAAGGGATTGCAGTTGGGAAGATCTCCATACGATACCTGGGTGTCCTGCTTACCAGGGACCTGTCTAAACTCGCTACCACCAATTGTGACCCCATAATGGCAGGGATCACATCGGACCTGAGGAGATGGGGCAAAATGATCCTGCCTTGGTATGGCCGAATGACAGCGGTTAAGATGAATGTCCTGCCAAGGCTTCTGTACCTATTCACTGCGCTCCCCACCAACGCCCCAGAGAAGATCTTTAGGGATCTGCAGAACGCAGTTTGAGAATTCATATGGCAAAGGAAAACCCCGAGGACTGGGAGGGCGATCCTGACTCTGCCAAGGGAGGAGGGAAGGTTTGGGCTACTGGATTTTCTTCTTTACTTCCGCGCTGCACAGCTGAGAGTCCTCCTGGAACATATGAAAGAAGGGATGGGGACGTACTGGTCATACTTAGAGAACATGAATACCCACCCCCTGGAGGTTTGGGACCTCCTGGGGGCCCCGCGCAAATCTATCCCGGGAAAGCTGAGAACCTATCCGACCCTGGGAGTTCTTTGGGAAATTTGGAAAGAGGGCCCACAGACTGCTTATTTCACTTCATGGCCGTCCCCGATGTCCTCACTCTGGGGCCTTCCCCTCAATCTGGGTATTAGGGGGTTCCGGAGCTCCCAGACCTGGTCAGGCATGGGAATGGAATGGTTGGGGCAGATGTTCAGGGAGGGAGAGTTTCTAGCATACGAGAATCTGAGAGATGCACCCGGACAAGGGTCTCTTACCATCTTCGAATACCTCCGCCTCAAGGGCATACTTTGTGACCAATCATGGGGTCAAAATCTGAGGAGGCAGCTGACCCCCTTCGAAAAAGTTCCTGGACACGGCGACCTCGAGAAAGGGTGTTGTATCAAGTATATACAAAATCCTCCCTGGGAGGAGGAGTTTCCGTTCATTCTGGAATGACCTGGCAGGGGAGGTTATCTCAGAGGATGCTTGGTCAAAGATATTTAGAATTGCCTTCCATGGGAACTTATTAACCTCAGACATGGAACATAACTTAAAGATTTTGCAGGGGTGGCACAGGGATCCAGTGAAACTGTCAAAAATGTTCTCAGGTGTTTCACCGAGATGTCCGAGGGGATGTGGCCAGGTGGGCACCAGGAAACACATGTGGTGGCATTGCCCTAAAGTCCAAGACTTCTGGGGGAGGGTGCGGGGCTGGATTGCAGAAATATCAGATGAACCTCTCCCTCTAGACCCTCTGACGATGCTGCTGGGCCTCCCCCCGGAGGATATGGAAATATATAGATACCCAAGGATGACGGAAACAATGTTGAGGGTGGGAAGGGTGGCCCTGGCACAGAAGTGAAAGAGCCCTGAGACCCCCTCCAAGGATGACTGGTTGAAAAAGGTAAAGAACATGTTCTTGTTGGACAAACTCACTGCAATGGTGAACAATGATTCGGGTTCATTCCTAGCAAACTGGTATGGAGTTCAGCAGACCTGGGGATGGGACGTCCACTAACACCAGGTGGACGCCCTCGACCGGGGGAGGGGGGATCAGCGATGTGCTGCAAACAAACTGAGTGCTCGTGGCCCAGGGGACGGCGACTTTAATTCAACCGGCAAAAATGGTCACCAACCGCATCATCTCCTAAGTACAGGATACGAAGAGAACATTCAACGTCTCTCAAGATCAAAGTTTTTGTTTGAATGTGGGGATTGGGGGGAGGGTCACAGTTGGGGAGGGGGGACGGGGGACGGAGTGGTCAGGGGTTGAACGGGCCAGTCGATTGCACACATTGCAATTCTGTATTGCCCGGTTTGTTACAATAAGAAAATGCTAATAAAACCAAAGTAAAAAAAAAAGGAATGGAAACAGCACTACTATTGATATGGGATGATTTAAAAACCAACACAGACTCCATTGTCAAATCAGCACTAATACTACTTGATCTATCAGCAGCCTTTGACACAGTCCACTATGAAACACTCATTAAAAGACTTGACGATATAGGAATCGGCAACACAGCATTACTCTGGCTAAAAATCCTTCATAACAGAAAGAACAGAAACAACCTGGCTAGCAGCCTTCAACTCAATCCTCCCCCCCCCCACACAACAGGCTCTGTCAAACCAGGCTCATCACTTGTATTCAACATCTACATGACCCCTCTAATAAACCTCCTCAAAAACACAGCCTCACCTGCTACAATTGCGCTGATGACACACAAATCATCAACAAAGTCAACTCTAGTGAAGTACAAAACACTACCCACCAACTGCCTCACAGAAATAATTCTTCCACATTACTGATGATTCGAGAGACTGTAGGCCTAGTTCATGATGGCACTTATTGGAGTATTTAATAAGCCCCAAGATACGTTTCCAAAACTGACCTTCTAACAATGGCCATATTTTGTTGTCCAAGTTGAGGCCAGCTTAACTGCCAAATGTGATATCTGCAACCACCTTTTGGCGATAAAACATTAGAATTGGAATGAGAGTAAATTTGCCGTACTCTCTGTGGAACTTTGTCCCTTGTAGTTCCAAGCTATTCAATTTTAATTTTAGATCATCCCACCACTGTTGTTCTCGTATTTAGGTGTTAAAGATGATTCCCAGATATTGAATGTTCTGTGTTTTGGCTAGTTCTTGTTGGCTAGCAAACCATTAGAACTTTCTTCCCCTTGGACCCTGATTAAATCCAAGTGTTACTATTTTAGATTTGTCGGCATTAATTTCCATATCGTTTTTTCATAGATAGACTTCAAGTTCTGTTAACAGACGCTGTAATCCAATTTGGGTGGTATCTACTAAAACTAGATCATATGCGTATGTTGCCGAGCTGATCTGATTGCCGTTTATTTTTGCTGGAAAGGTCTTACAGTTCATGAGGGCCTCAGGCAAGTCTGATATATATAATTTGAAAATAAGTGCTGCCACAGGACAACCTTGTTTTACGCCCCTTTTTGTTGGGATATTGGCAGTTAGTTTCCCTTCAGCGTCCAGCCTAATTTTTATTGAGGTATGTGTGTGCAAATGTTTTATCATCTGGAGGAGGTCCTCAGGGCAGTTCCACTTATGCATTTTTCTCCACAGGATTTCCCTATTTACCCTATCAAAATCTTGACGCATATCGATAAAGGCCAGATGTAAATTTCTTTTATTCTTAAAGGCCTCTAGTTTTAGAAAGTTGAGCAGGGTTAAGTTAAGTTCAACTCCGACACCTTTAGTAAAACCTGTTTGTCTTGGATTTATAATATCGGTGTCATCGGCCCATTTAGCAAGTCGTTTTTGGAGAAACATTGCAAATATTTTGCCAATCACATCTAGTAAGGTAATCGGCCGGTAGTTGGCCGGGGCAGCCCAATCACCCTTCTTAAAGATTGGCACAACTACCGACGATTGCCAGGAACTAGGCATCATCTTTGTGTTTACAATTTTTTTTAAAAAGTACCTCAAAAAAGATTGCCAAGCTGGATTTACATTTCTTTAACATCAAGTTTGATATCCCGTTGGGACCGGCTGTGCCTGAATTTTTTAATTTTGCAATCATGTCTTCGATCTCATCTCTAGTATGGGTAAGTATCCATATAACATCCATTTCTCTGTCCTTCAATTTTACTAGTTCCATTGCAGATTGAAATACTGCAGAGAAATGTAATATCCAGGCAGACTGAATTACTCTATTTTCCATATTGGCTTTTTGTGATTGAGACCCTGCATTTATAATTGCCCAGGTTTCACAGCTCTTCCTACTGCAGATCAGTTTTAGCATTGCTTCGGCTTGTTCTGGTTTCGCATTTGCTTGAAATTTAACATCCAATTTCTGTACTTCTGTTTTCGTTTTTTTCTGAATTTTTGGAATAATTAATTTGGAAGTTCTAATTTTAACTGCTTTAAATCGTCCTACAAGGCTTTTTTTGCAACCATAATTGTTTTGCTAAATGGGTGTGTGTGCTTCTGGTGGTCAGATTTAAAGCCACTCCTTGTTGACTTATAGAGGACTAACAGAGCATCGTAGTCCGAGGGAGTTCCCATTCTCTATATTGTAAACAGTACATTTCTCCGTTAAGTCTGCAATTTCTGATGGCATCATTCAGAGTCGATTTAGGCCTTGGTTTATTTCCAACGTTGTTTTAGAGATTCCATTTGTCTTAGACATAGCAGAGGTTGTGTCCCAAAAGAGTACCACAGCGTCATGGTCACTGTTCCGCATTTTCTTTATCTTTAAATTTATGATCTCCTCTCTGAAGTTACGTGTTGCCCAGATGTAATCTAAAGTTTTGTGGGAGTTGTCAAGATGCCAGTTTGGCCATTGAGCATCTCACAATTTCTTGAGTTCATAACTTTGAGCCAACGATTCCCTCGGTTATAAACACTTTCTCGGGAGAGATCTTTTATACATCCATCTTCGTTGACCCAATAATAATTCAAGTCTCCACAGATTACAACTGTATCCTTGTTGGAATCGAGTATTCAGTCATCTACTAAACTTGATATGGAGGAGAGAAATTGTTTTGTAGAGATCTTTGCCGGGTTCCAATAAACATTTATTAGCAATACGTTATTCCTCAATCCAGCCTCATCTTGAGTTGTTTGGATAATTACACCTTGCACAAATGGATTTGGATGGTGGGACTCTAACAGAGTCCATCCTGGGATATCTTTCATCAATGTCAATAACCCAGAAAACGGACGACCAGAAGAATTTTTGAAAGCCGGATTTAAACATACTGTGTATCCTTCAAATACTGGTGAGGTGCGCATCCGCGTCTCCTGCAAACAGATAAGTGAGTACTTGCCAGTTTTTAGTTTGTCATCTTGCAGTAAGTGTAGAAATCCACGAGTGTTACATAAAATTAGAGAATGGTGGTCCACTTGTCTTGGCGCATTATCCTAATATTGCATCTTCTCAAATCATCTTGAAGTAGCCGAATAATCTGTTTTGTTGTTTTTTAGTCGAGAGCCTGTTCGGGCAATTTGCAGTCCTTTCCTGCTCAAAATGCCCCTGAAGTGAACGTCTGCTGGCTTTGTTCTCGTTTGATCCGTCTGATCTAGACACATTGGCAGCATACTTGTCTTGGTGACTTAACATACCAATCACTGACATCTCCAATCTCATACCCCAGTGTAAGTAAATCCATTTTAGCAGCTTTGAGAATTTTTGCAACCAGGTGTGATTGGACATGGAGCAAAACTCGGTCAGAATGCCTCTCCGACAGATATTCCACTATTTTGATATCTTCTGATTGAATTGTTCTCAATGATGGAACACAATTCAGGAGATCCATTATGTTTTTTTTATTTCAGTCTTGTCCCGAAGAATGTACTCCAAATTCAATTTTTTTGTGTTGTTCATTGATTTGCTTCTTCTAGAGCAACTATTGTGAAGCGTCCCATCATGTTGTTTTTTTTCCTGTGCCTTTGGATTCAGTGTTTGGGATGGCACATCCAATGGTTTCATGTTTTTGTATAGAGCCCGTTTTTGGAGGGGCTCTGTCAGGTTCGCCTGTTCTTTTCCGTTATAGATTTCTTGTGGCCACTTAAAACCGCCTTTGTAAGGGCAAGTCGCTTCCGGTTTTTATCAAAGTCGACTTTTGGCTCAATTGGGCAGGGGAGAACAGCGGGTTTCCAAAGGATGCCTTAGGCGAGTTCCAGTGACTTTATCGTCACTTTGATAAGTGGAAGGATTTGCCAGCTCATCCGACGTAAATGAGTGAATTTCTTCTATCGACTCCTACTCGTGTCTAGCTCGTTTATTGGGATTGCCAATGTTGTT
The DNA here is from genome assembly GCF_040938575.1 of Ambystoma mexicanum. NCBI lineage: Eukaryota > Metazoa > Chordata > Amphibia > Caudata > Ambystomatidae > Ambystoma > Ambystoma mexicanum. Next base: position 993,939,047 of record NC_090926.1, on the reverse strand, counting down.
TGATGTTTTTTGCTCCACTGACTGACCTGGCTTTATTGTTGGTCCATTGTTTGTTTTTACCATCTGGTTGCCCCGTTCAAACATTGAAATTGGAGGGGGTGTTGTTAGATTTCGAATAAACGTTTTGGAACGCCAGTCGGATTTGTGTTCCTGATCCTAGTTTTTCTTTTATTCGTATCTTTGGCCAGGTCTGTTTGTTTCGCTGTCACAGATCCCGTAATTGTGAGAGCATTTTTACTAAAGATTCCAAAAGATGCTGTAGCTAGTGGGCCAGACTTCGTCGTTTCGTCTGGTCTAAATCCTGGGACTGTAAGTGCAGGCTTCGCAGTCTTTGGTTCTTGTAACGTCGTCTTCTCAATATTTGGGGGAACTGCCCGATTTTTACTTGCATCCGGATTGCTGATTGCTTTTGACACTGCAGATGGTGTGTCAAGGATTTGAGGGGCAACACAAGCATCTTGACAGAGTTTTGTCTCTGCCGTACCAAGGGTTGCGCATGCTGAGTTCTCTTTACAATTAGTGGGGGCTCCTGTGTGCAGGGATGAGTCGCAATTACATCTATGGCAGTCAGTCCATTGCCAGTTGAAATTCGCATTGTGTCTCATCCATTTGGTGTTCTCCATTATAACATCCATCAAATTGTTGTTTTGTATTTGCTCGGAGCTTGCAATGTTGCTTAAACGGTGTTACCATTTAGATGAATTTTCGGTTTCTACGTCTAGTCTCTTCGTTATTTGACTTGACATTGTTTCTAAAGCACTAATTTTACCATTTATTAGTGCTAGCAAGGAAGTCTGATCTTTTACCGCTTCATATAGTGACTCACACAACTTTATGAACGGAATCAGAGACATTGAAGTTGCTGCCATCACATTATGTATTTGCAGACCAGCAGCAACAGATAGATGCTGTTTGCTTGCTTGCGTCGAGCCTTCTGCGTTATGGTGAGAGCTGAGTTTCTCACTATGGTTGGCAGCAAACGAGGACTGATCTATGTCGGCTTCATGTTCACTTCCGACATTAGAAGGATGCGGCTGAAAAAGATGTGCCTTCTTTTTCTTTATTTGGTTGGGAGGTTTCCCAATTTCACTCGCCACAGAGTTTACTGCGAGACTGTTTTTCTCACTTGTCCCAGTCCTGCCATTACTTGGATCACCAACTCTTATGTTTTTAGCATTGCATGCAAGTATTGGCAAGAGTGAACAGTCAGACTTGCCTCTCTTCATTGTTTGCCTACTGGAACTCTCCAGTTTCTTTTTTACGAGTAAATAGTCCGCGATTAGTCGTTCTGATAGTCGTGCTTCTCTGGCGGCAACGTGTGCAAACGGGACGATAGATGGACTTGTCTCTTTATTGTTAGACATGGAACAAGCTGCATTGGGAAACTCAGGATTTTCTTGGCTTCACACTTGATGTTATCTTCAAGGCCTGAGCCTGTTGCATATCCTCCTCCAGTGATTTACTTGGTGAGGCACGCCTACTTGCATTGTCAAATACTTGGGGGGTAAGACAATCTTTTTCTGCTATTTCTGGTTTGTTATCTCATTGTCTACAGAATCTGACTGTTTTCTATTAGCCGTCTCCTCTTCATGATTGGGATTGAGCAATGGAGTGAGCAGTTTGTCAGTGCATTTACTGATCTCCAAGAGAGCATGGTCTGAAATATCAGTATCATATGAAGGAGTCAGTTCCATCAAAATTGATTACAGCGTCAGCAGCGTCGACATCTATGTTATAGCCACTAGAGGACTCCAGTACAGATCCATTCTTGGCTGGATAAGCTAGATTGGACTTTGCGCTAGCATTTCCAGTCATCAATAGTTCTAATCCAATGCAGGATAAATGTGTGACTTAAGTCGAACATGATATACTAGTGATACCCGCAATATCGTGTGCGTCATTACGAGTTACTTCAAAACAATCCATTTCTTGCATTACTTGTAGAACAAACACAGCGTCGCCATTGTCATCATTGCCATCATCAGCGCACTCACTTTGGAGCATCAACCTTCCAACTCCGGGTTCCGGTCGACACTGTGATTGATGCAGTGTTTTCTGGCATGCGAGCGGACCAGCGTCAGGCGGCCTCACCCCTGGGAGATCAGATTTCAAACATCTCGACATTACAGTCAGCAGATTCCTAGATTCCTGTACTCCGGTACTCCGAGCTCCGAGCCCCGCTCAGCGCTCACCCCGGAAGACCCAAAGACTCAGCGACTCTGCGCCCACTCCGCGGATGCAGGGATGTTAAATAGGCAGCAAGGAAAAACTGGTACAACACCGGCTCCGCCTCCAAGCACTAGTAGCAGCAGAGAGCACAATAGCACAGTGCAGTCAGACTCAAAGACTCGGCTACTCCCATTACAGATTTAGGGCCAGCTAGGAAGTCTTCAACCCCCATTTAAAACTGAATAAAGGTGTTGAAACGTGCATCTTATTGTCTGTGTCTACCATCTGAAACCATGATCACCTCACAGCACCAATAGACGTACAGTTCCAAGCCTTAGGTTTCCTCTTGTTTCTCTGTAGGCTTTGGCAATGTAGGTTTGAATCAACTACACATGTTTGTATCCTAGATTCTGAGTAGTGGTCTGTACAACCCTGGGGCTTCTCACCATTTCCCTCTGGTCTTTGGCAATGTATGATGAAAGGGCATTGCCAAGTTTTCACCCCCTTTTGGCTTGGGTATTGCTTGTGCGACTTAGCTTTCAATGGAACCTTCCCACTGGGTTGTATGAGCCTCTCACAACCTGCAAACACAGTTCTAGGGTCTTTCAGCATTATGTAATGCCATTTTTCCTGGTTTTGGTATTCGTAATACTCATCTGCATAGTTCTCGCTCACTCGCTAGTGAAATGGTCTGCACGGCACACAAGGCTTCCATTGGAGTTGCCCGAAGTCATTCAGACGCAGCAGAATCACTGGGTAGGTTGCGCTTGTGTGCCCCGTTTGGTGCTCGCAGAACCGCTGTATGCATGGCTTCTCTCGGCCAGGCAAGCACACGCCCTTGGATCGCCTTTGCATTTGTGATGCCAAATTGGAGCCGCCGTGGCTCCTGAGGGTTACGGGTGTAACCCAGCCACCTGGAACCTCTCTGCAACTTCTACTGCTTCTACTTCCCGCAGCGCAATCTCTGCACAGTGCGTTCTGGATGTGCAAGTAGCTCCTTCTCACGCTTCCTGCCGTGCAGCCTCTGCAGTTAGCGATATTAGAGGTACAGACCCAGTCAGAACCCGCACTGGTCCCAGCGTCTTCTGGTCCTCTAATCTTGCTTGTCACTGCATGCTCGCCCTGCATGGATTTCTCCTGGTCAGCTTTCTCCTCCGATTCCTCTGCTTCTCCTGTTTTCCTTGCTTCCACCATTCTCACACCTTTGTTATCAATTAGCTGACCGCTCCTGCCTCTTTCTTCTTCTAACTCCCACTTCCTAGTCCCAGTACTGGGGGAATTATGTGACTTGGAGTCCTTGATAACAAACTTAGTTTTCTTAACTATTTCTTCCCCTCAGTCTCAAATTCTACTCTTTAAGACATGTATCAACGTGGTGTCATCAGAGTTAGCCTCAATAGGTTTGAAGAGAGGAATATGAATTTTCAGTCACAAGGCTTTTGGTTTTCAATAACTTCCTCTTGTGACGCCCTTAGGAATTAGGGAAACTTTTATCACCATGGGTTTCTGTGATTCTCACAATATGTGGTTTCTGGCAGACTTTATCTACATTTAAATGTTTGATCTGTGGAACCATTGGCTTATTATAGCAGCAAGCCATCCCATACTGTGGTAGCTGGGCAAAATCCTCCCTAAAAGGAGTTAAATACTGTGTCTCAGCCCATGAATATCCCTCACTCCCCTGACCCTTTTCTCCTCAGTTGTCATCCTACTGCACAATACCAGCCATAGGGTCAGGATCAGGAAGTGCCTGCCTTTCGCTGGCCAACTGGGAGGAGACTTTAGGCAGGGTTTCAGTGAGGGATCCATAGGATTCATCACATAATCTAGAAAATACTAGCTGTTTAAAACCATGCCCCCTCAGTTGAATCTGACATATACGACAGGTAAAGAAGGCTACATAGACAGAGTGATTACAAATGTCTTCGACTGTGCTGACCCTTAGTTTTTTTAAGACCTGCAAATTTAGTGCGGTGTGCAATAACCCATTATTGAATGCAGAATCTAAAAATGAGTCAATGTTGAAATATGTTGATTGGCTTTGAACCAAGACAGAAGAAATCAAAGGGTTACTATAAATAATAATAAGCATTGGGATACACCATAAACCATGTAAATGACTCCCAGTCTGCATATACAAGATGGCTGCCATTTAATATGCTTTATGCAACTAAGTGCACACAATGCAAAATAATGGTCCACTGCGATTTCAGTAAATTGCTTGCAACTTCATAGTGCAAACAATCAAACTTGCACAAAGTGGACTGCAGAGAATGTAAATGCACATGCCTGCGATCCAGTCTGTGCATTTTCCCGTTTTTAAAAATGAGAACCTATAGGTTGGTCAACGTGTTTCACATGAAGCAATGATGTTGCTCATTAGGGATGACAAAGTAAACTGCATTCTTTTGTGCCAAAGTACGGTAGTTGTCACCTAACGCAATGCTACTTGTATGCATGTGCTGAATGTGTCATCTTACCTGCAAACCATAGGTTAGCATACTGATAACATGCACATCTGTATAGCCATACCCCTCAACCTTTGATGTCTGTCACGGTGGGTTGAAATAGACACTTATGTTTTTGATAGGTGACGGCCCGCTGAAATTCATGGACAGGTAAGTGGATTGGCGGGTGAACAAATTGATTCCATGGCGGCATGCTATAGCAGCCACTAAGCACAGAGCCCCATCAGCAAAAGTTATTTGGATTTGATTTTTAAAGTAAACAATCGTTTTCAAATGTTTTGTTAATCACTTGGTTTGGCCTTGCGTGTGTCAGACTTGCAGATTGAGTCCTCTAAACCTGTCATGGAATAGTGTCATGTTGGCACCCAATTAAATGTGCATATCAGCTCGCTTTCTGGAATCACTGCTGTGTGGGACCAGGTTTGAAACGCAAGAGAAGTGACAACTAATCAGTGAGGACCGAAATTGGGCCAATGCAACACAGACAAAGTTAACCTAGTAGTGGTCAAAAAATGTACATAAAGCACAAGGTGGCTCAAAATTGTGTGCAATTATATGAAAAGTTTCATGCTGGCAGATATGGCGTGCTCAGCTTTATTTACACATGTTCAGGGTTCACAAAACATAGATAAAGACACCCCCAAGCAGTCTATTTTACAGCAGTTCCAACATGGAATGGTCAACTATATACAAGGCACTTTTTGGTGTGGAAGTTAAAGGCAAACCAAAATGGGGAAGGCCGTGTGGGAGACCTAGCATCCGCATTGGTGAGCCCGTTACTTTGAGATGGGAAAATAATTTGCATATAAAGGTAGAAGTGAGTTAAATGGAAAAGTGTGGATGTCAGTAACTATATATCCTACCAAGATATACAAATTGCATCATTTAATTCACACCATAGAGTTAAATCTGGTGAAACTATTAGCAAAGTGAATACATGTGTGGAATTTACAATTTTCAGAATGTTACAATGTTTAATGCAATATATCTCTAAGATGACATCACATCAAATGGGAGGGCAACTGGGTTTAGAAGTTACTCCCATCAGACTGCTCTCTTCATTAATATGCCCAAAGGCTACGATGGAATACATCTAATGTGATATCACTTTTGGAACACTGTCAAATCACTTGCATTGAATAATTAGATAGGATACATTATACACACCTCAAAAGGGAGTGGTTTATGTTCCATTAAAGGTCAAACACACACACACACACTCTCGGGAACTCACCTTCTAACTCACTAACTGACGGAAAAAAAGAAGGAGATACATTTTAATCAATAACAATAGAAAGGAGAAGGAATAGATTGCACTCCTTTTGGGCCCATTTTGCATTATCACCAGAGTCCTGTAAGTGAGGCATAGTGGGAGTTAAAGTCACAGGCCTTCTATAGTGGAAGAAACCGAAGACGAGCTGTGGGGGACAGCTGATTCCATCTTGCTGACTGATGCCCACCTGTTCCTAGAGGAGGAGAATCGAACCAGTCCTTAAGAGGGTTCCCACCTGTTTGTGGTACTGGCAAAAGAAATGAATATGCAAGTATGATCTAAAGGCAAAGTAATCCTGAGGGGAGCGATACTATAAAGATTCAACCCAAACCACTGCTATTTGGCAATACTGAGGGTTGGGAATATATAAATTGATTGTGACACATGAAAATGTAGTGAACATTTCAGAAGTATATGAGCTTCTGGAAAAATATATATTTGTTAGGTTTGGTCCTATGGTGTGTCTCTAACTCCTTCTATGTGTGAAGCCACCTAGTGCAAAAGAATCATTAGGGGTGTTAAATGGGCATCTCACTGTGTGCATACCTAGAAAAAAAATATAACTGAAGTCACCTCCTTATTACACCATCAAGCAGAATACTGTTATTAAAGCAGAGTTGTTAAAGACAAAAGGGACAGAGTGATTATTCTCTTCATATTGTCCCGCTTTTAAGTTGTCTATTGAAAGTAAGAAGGTATGATTTTACACAAGAAACATCACTGATGAACATCTATACTACATATATGTTGAACATATATTTCCTTTTCTATAAGCCATATACATACAGGAAGGTCCGGTAGTTTGTTGAAATTGGGTTTTTAGAAGGGAAGACTGATGAAATTCTGACAAGTCTATTGAGTAAGGGGTTGGTATCTATTTTGAAGAAAGTGGAAGGAGAGAGAGTTGCATAGTGTGACAAATCAAGTGTATTTGTGCCTTCCACCCAAGTGGGGGCCTCCCTCTTTGAGGCTAGGTCAGTAAGCCTGCTCCACAAGACCCTCTCTAGGGTCTGGGCAAGTGGAACCTCACTGGGAGAGGCTCCCCCTTAGGCACATGTACTCCAGTTCCTGTGAGGCACTCCCAAGCCACAAACCATAGCAGCATATATGGGACTACCTCCGGTGAAGAATAATGTGATCCCTGTATGTTTGGATGAAGGCAATGCTGAAGGCAATGCTGAAACAAACCAACATGGGAAAGGAAAAGAGGATGTCTCTTTAAGGAGAAATGTACATATAACTGAGATGAGTGGAGTAACAAGAGAGAGAGAGAGAGAGAGAGATATAGAGAGATAGTTGTACGCAGGGGAAAGCCCCGTGACGTAATCACGCTATGTGGAGAGGCAGAGCAGAGGCGAGCCGCGGAGCCCCAAACCTTCAAGGAGGTGAAGCATGTCAGTGTAAGACACTAGAAGCCCAGCACATACAACGAGGAGATGTTTTGGAGAAGGAAACAGGAATCCTGTACCAGGTGGTGGGTGGTGTGGCCACTGTCAGATTGTGGTGGGTAGAACGCCCAGCAAAGCATGCCGAGAACTATCAGAGTGAGGAGTGCGAGCATTTCCCTGTCGCCAGCACCTGTATACGGCAGCTGCCAGAAGGGAAGCTGAGAACAGGAAGCTGACTAACCCGACGCCCGAGAAACCAGATACCGAAGAGGACTGCCCGAGCGAGTGCCAGGTCTCGCAACGTTCCCCTGCACATTCAGAGGTACCTGGGAGAATGTGAAAAGCAGGAGGCCACCGAGGCAAGATTATATCAAGAGAGAAACTCGTCCCAGTCATAAGGATGAGATATTTATTAACAGTTGAACTGGAAGTGTGGAAAACAGATGCAGAAAATAATGATCAACCCTGTATGGGAAATACTTAACGACTGGGAACGAATATGGAAAGAAGGGAAATTACCCTATGAGTTTAAAGGTGAAAAGTGGAGAAAGCCTAGCATAAAATCCTGTAATGAGGAATGTGAGATAAACTACCAAGTGAACAAGATAAAGGGACAGTTATAGAGAGAGAACCCAGAAAGGAAGAATTATCAAATTGGATTAAGTTCAACCTAAGGTAGGATTGACTGGGAAAGTGTCTCAAAGAGAATTATCACAGGGGGGGCGCTGTTGAGCATCCCGAAAATGGCTGCCTAGCCTCTGAGCTCCGTGAGGCACAGACACTAATCCGGCCACATCAGCGGACTGCGTTGTTACCTGCACCCGAAACTGCTCCAGATTGCTGTTCATACGTTGCTACCTGCCCTGCTCTAATTTTGGTGAGATCCGAGCTCTGGGAGACCCGCTGCGACTGCCTGCTGTCTGGGGTCTGGTCGCGTGGGTGGTCCCCAGCGCTGCTCGGGACTTGGCCGGGAGCTGCCTATCGTCTGTGGCGCTCTTGGACTCGCCTGGCTGCGCCCTGCACAGGATCTTCGTGGGTGGCTTCTGCTTTGATCCCCTGCCCCCCAGAGTGCTGCAGTGATCTCGCCAGCTGGCCGCGCTGCACTGGGGGGCTGGGGCTCCATTTGGTCCGGAATTGGTGGCCGCCCTCCTCATCACCCTGTGGTGCTGAGATCCGGCCCTGTCGGCCGCATGACCGCGAGCGGCTGCTGGTTGAGGGATCGCCTCTGAGGCCCGCACGCCCAGTGCCTGGATCAGGCCCTCACTTCCCTGCATCAATCTACATTTGCACCCGTCGGTGGCCGCTGATCCTGGCGTCTTCCCCCCACGGGCTGGAGATCGGGCCCGCGGGACAGGTGAGGAGCTGGGGTGGTGGCTGTCCCCTGCTGCAATGTGCCCTATCGGCCTTCGGGGCCCCGTTACCTCCCCACTGGTGCTTACTGGGGTGTGCGGGCTGCTTGGGAGTCAGGCCTACCCCTCAGGCGTTTCCCTCTGCTGGCTGAACTAAGTGGTGGGCCTCGCTACATCAGGTCCCCCGGGCTCCAACAGTTACTGAGGCCTGATTGGCCTATGGGCCCGCGGGCCCCAACCACCTGTTTTCCTGCGGACCCACGGCAGCGTCACCCCAATGTCACTGTGCTACTGGCCTGGTGGACACTACGCCTCTCCCTCCAGCCGGACGGACTTACTGTGGGATCTTGCCACATCTGGCCCCAGGGTCCCCAATTACAATTGAAGATCACCTGGGACTGCAGGGCCGCGGACCACATCTACCTTCTGTTTGACACCTTGGGGACTCACAATAAAACCCCCCCACCGATATTACACTGCTGGCCTGGAGGGCGCACGATTCTGCCTCTACATCCATCATATGTCGTGCAGCGTGACGGCGCAGCTCACCGTTACCCTGGCATCTCCATTGCTGGGGGGTAGAACAAGCCACTGACCCTACTGTGTCCCCACTGCACCCGTATCATTGAATAAACTTCAAATACAGACACTGCTCTCACTGGCTACTCCTCTTGCTGCGCCGCTATCGACCCCTGCGGCCACTAGGCACTGGCACACTGAGTCACACCCCTATTCTCCTCACTACACCGTGCCTGGCCTGTTGGGTGACCTCAGCACACCCTGCCTCACTTGCTATGCCTAATAGAGCCAAAGGGGCCGGTAAGGTGGGTGCCATGGACAAGTTTGCAAAGGCGGCCCCGTGGGCAGACCCAGGGGCTGCGACATCTGCCCAGGAGGAACCCAAACCTCACCCCAGTGCATTGACCCCCAATCTCACTGCAATGATGGAATCAATGGCCATGAGAAGCTGGCTGATATAAACGCCAACGTTGCATCACTCAAATCGCGGGTAGACCAGGCTGGGACCAGGATCACTGAGGCAGAAAATAGAATTTGTGCGAATGAGGACGGGCTGCATACTCTGCAGGACACGGTGGCCACTCTGACCCGAGACATGAAAATCGTGAAGGTGAAGTGTGATGACCTGGAGTCCCGTTCACGCTGGAACAACCTGCACATCATTGGGGTCCCAGAAAGTGCCCTTAAAGGGCTCATGGAGATGGCAGTCGAGAACCTACTCAAAGATCTGTTGGGTAACCCAACCCTGTCCCCATACTTCAGGGTCGAGCGAGCTCACCGGGCCCTATCACCACGCCCCAAACCAGGAGTCTTCCCCAAGCCAATCATCGGTAGAATTGTCAACTACAGGGATAGGGACCTTATCCTCCACCTGTCACGTGAGAAGGGAGACTTGTGCCTCGCCTCACACACTATCCGCATATTCCCCGACTTCTCTGTCGCCGTGCAACAGGAGAGGCGCCAGTTCCTAGTTGTCAAGAAAATGCTACCGGAGCGCAACGTCCACTACGCGATTCTGTTCCCGGCCCGGCTGAAGATCACGTTCAAGGAAAAACTTTACTTTTTCACCGTCCCGGAGGAAGCAGTGAAGTTTATAGAGTCTCAGATACCACTTCGCAATTCAATAGGGGACTCCATGGACAATGAGTGAGCTCCAGCTATCTGGAGGACATGTAATCTGGTCACTGCTGCTTTCTTACCAATGTGCTGATGGTAACAATGATTTATTTGTTCAAGCCACACATATGTATTTGACACTCGAGACAGTCGCACCTGGGTGGCACCCCGCCAGAGGCCATTATTTGCTCTTCAACCATGCGATGCTCACTTCCGACTCTGGCCTTCTTGTTTCTGAGATTCATTCAATTGCCTCCATGCCCCAGTATGCTGAGCTCTCATGGTTGGGGTGTTCTTATCCCTGACCAAGCCTGTTCTACCACGCTCCACGGTGTTGTGGGAAAATGTGATTACTATGCATTCCGCTGCTTCACGTACTGCTTGGTACTTTATGTCTCCTGTATTTGTTAAAGTGTCAACCACACGGCAACAGCGCACCCCGCTGCGATTGCAATGTTCATCTCTGTAAGGTTAATGTTGGGTGTTGGCCCTGGTTGCGTGGCGGATTCATGTTGGGACTCGCCCGCTCACCCCTGTTTCCAGTGGAGTTCTGGTTCTATAGGGACGGGTGTGGTGTGGGTCACTATCTGACAGGCAAGGGTGGTGGGGGAGAGGGGTGGGAAGGGGTTCAGTAGTTCTATTGGAAAAGGCGGAGGCAGACTGGAATATCACACTACATCGGGGTGCCCCCAGAGGGGCGGACCCCGTGGCAAACATATCTTACGACAACATGGTTGGGAGGTACCCTAGATACCTGGAATGCCTACTACGGTGATGTCCTGGAATGTCCGGGGCTTGAGTAATTACACTAAGGCCGGTAAAATCATGGCCTACGTTCATAGACATGAATGCAAATTACTATTCTTACAGGAAACACACTCTACAGGCCCTTTAATAAAATGTATGGCTCCGTCATGGGGCCCCAACAGGTATTCTACCTCCTATTCCACTCGGGCCTGAGGGGTGTGAACAATGATTTACAAATCACTCAAATTTGTACTTCACAGGAGTTACATTGACCCAGAGGGTAGATATATTATATAACACTGTGCAATTGACAATAGAGAATATCTCTTGGTGAATACCTATGGTCCTAATGTAGACTCCCCCAACTTTGTGGACTTGGTTGCATCAATACTACTGGGCTATGTGGGGGTTCAAATCATTTGGGGCGGGGATATGAATTTCATATTGGACACTGCACTGGACAGAACTGGGACGGCTCCCAGGCGGTTTATAGTCATAAAATCGAAACACATAAAGTCGAAAGTCATAGGGCCTCATTACACGGACGGCGGTGGACCAAGGTGCTACTAGCACCTTGGTCCATGCCGGTAAAATACCGGCACCACCTTGGTGGAAAGGGGAATTACCGCGCTATTCCAAGGTTGGTGGGACGGTAATTCCCCCTTCCCCCATTGCCCTTCCCCATTCCCATTTTTGCCCCATAGGGCATAATGGGAATGGGGAAGGTGCTAATTACAGCACCGCAAATTGCGGTACCGTAATTAGCTCCCTGGTCCCTTTGCGGGTTGGGTTTTAACGCCTGCAAAAAGCAGGCGTTAAAGTCTCCAACCCGCAAAGGGACCTCATAGTAAGGTGGTAAGAGTTAACGGTCACCGGTACCATTAACGGTGACCGTTAACCCTTACCGCCGTCCGTGTAATGAGGCCCATAATCTCGAAAAAATAAAGTCGAAAAAAAAAATGTCGAATTTCTTTTTTAGGTTGCTTTTTATTCGAAATGGGGGGGTTCCCCCCTAACCCCCTTTTTCTAAAAAAAAATTTTTGTTTAACCCCTTTTTTTTACCTCCGGACCCCCCAAAAAAAAGAAAAATAAAAAAAAAATAATGCAACTTTTTTTTAGACTTTTTTTTTTCGAGATTATGACTTTCGACTTTATGTTTTCGAATCATTGACTGCACACCCTCCCAGACTGCTGTCGGGTGCAGTACGCAGAGTGCTGGCACATAGTGCAGCGCTGGACATCCAAGATGCATGGAGGACATTACACCCGCATACACGTGAATATACCCATTACTCCTCGGTGCATGATAGCTCCTCCAGAATTGATCTTGTTGTCAAGTGGAATGATGGGCAGGCTGGTGGGAGTGCAGATACTCACTCGTACTTTGTCGGATCATGCCCCAATCACTCTATCCCTGGAACTGGGGGTGCCTGCCAATCACTCTATCCCTGGAACTGGGGGTGCCTGCCATGACCATCAACAATTGGCGATTCAAGTCCTCCACCCTGCAGGATATTGGGCCTCATTAACGGTAGGCGGTAAACCATGGTGCTATTAGCACCATGGTTGCCGCCGGTACCATACCGGTACCACCATGGAGGAAAGGGGAATTGCAACCGCATTCCAAGGTTGGCGGGGCGGTAATTCCCCCTTCCTCCATGGCCCTTCCCCATTCCCATTTTTGTCCCATAGGGCATGATGGGAATGGGGAAGGAGCTAATTACGGTACCGCAAATTGCTGTACCGTAATTAGCACCAAGGTCCCTTTGCGGGTCCCAACTTTAGCGGCTGGTCTACACAAGCCGTTAAGGTCGGGTCCCGCAAAGGGACCCGACCGCCTTCCGTGTAATGAGGCCCATTGTGCTTAAGGCAGACATTCCGGCGGTCATCCAGTCCTATTTTGAGAATAACACACCCCAGTCCACTACCATCGGAGTCCGGTGGAACGCTTTTAAAGCGTACATCAGGGGTATGTCCATATCCAGGGAGGCAGGAGTACTCAAGACAATAAGAGCAGCCCTCAGTCGTTCCGAGTCCAGACTACGTGAACTGGAGCGGGAACACCCAACATCAGTTGATCCCGTGACCCTTGCTCAAGTCAGCGAAGAACTTCATTTATTCAATGAACTCGCCACTAGGGAAGTCCAATATTTTAGTCACCCACAGTCCGCGCAGAAATATGGAGAGGGCGATAGACCCGGCAGAACACTGGCTGCCCTGACTAGGGGTGAGTGGGGTCGGACTCAGATTACTTTGGTCAAGGACGGACAGGGTGCTGTACAGTGGTCCGACCGGCAGATTTTGGAAGTCTTCACAGACTTCTACACAGAGCTCTACTCCCAACCCCCGAACATAGTGAGCGCCATATGAGGGGCCTCCTTGAACAGATACCCACGACATGCATCTCTCCCGCAACCAGAGACCAGCTGGATTCCCCAATCCTATTAGACGAAATAGTCGAGACCATATCCAGTCTTCCCAAGGGTAAGGCGCCGGGCCCTGACGGGCTCAAGGCAGAATTCTATCAGGAACACGTGGCCATATTGGCTCCTAAACTACTTGAGGTATGGGATGAGTCGCTCCATCTAGCTGTTCTCCCCCCAACACTGCGCGAGGCCGTCATAATGGTGCTACTTATGCCTGATAAGCCCAGCGATGAGTGCGGCTCCTACAGGCCCCTCTCGTTAATGAACCTGGACACTAAGATCTTTGCCAAGGCAATAGCGAACCGCTTCCTTCCAGTTATGACATACATGGTCCATCATGACCAATCAGGCTTTTTGCCCGGGAGGCCCACCTCACACAACATCAGAAGGCTGCTCAACGTCATGGTGCGAATCGACCAGGGTGCGAGTGCGGTGGCGGTCACACTTGACACCCAGAAAGCGTTTGATATGGTATCCTGGAAGTACATGTGGCTGGTATTGGAAGCTATGAGCATTGGGCCTAATATGATTAGATACATTAAGCTACTATATACATCCCTGGTGGCCAGGGTCCGAGTCAACTCCCTGACATCACCTCTGATCCCACTCTTTAGAGGCACCAGGCAGGGCTGCCCATTTTCCCCGATCCTTTGCGCTCTGGCGATAGAGTCAATGGCTGATCACATCAGAGTAGCCACTCGCGCAACGGGATACGACTGAAAGACACTCCTGAGATCATCTCCCTCTATGCAGATGATGTGTTATTGCTTATCAGAGACCCCACCATCCATCTTGATCCAATTTTGCGTGACATTACCCACATAGGTACCCATTCCGGATTCACTATCAACTACACCAAGTCTGAGCTTTTTCCCCTCACTAGCTCCACTCAACAACCTGCCACTGAATACCCACTCCGCTGGTCGCCGGTGGGATTAGGTACCTGGGGGTCCAAGTGTCCCTGACCAAAGACACACTGCTAGCAGACAACTACCTGGCCGCGGCACAGCTGGCTGAGGCCAAAATGACACAATGGCGCTCCCTTCCACTGTCACTTGCCGGGAGGCTTTCACTCAACAAGATGATACTGCTTCCAAAGCGGTTGTACATATTTAGTAATGTGCCCATCTGGCCAGGGGGGTAATACTTTACTAGATTGCACAGGCTGTGCGCACAGTTCTCATGGCATTCTGGCGATGTGTGCAAAAAATGGTCGGACATGATACTCCCATACTAGAGGGGAGGGTTCACCGCCCCAGACCTGATGCTGTACTGGCTGGTGGCACAAGCTCAATACGCCTCCTATTGGTATCCCGAGCCCCCTTCCCGCCCCCACGTTAAGCTGGAGATCCTGGCGGCAGCCGGCACCAACATAATGGGCCTCATTACACGGTAGGCGGTAACCATGGCGCTATTAGCGCCATGGTTGCCGCCGGTATTTTACTGTGTCCGCCTTGGTGGATGGCGGAATTACCGTCCTACTCCAAGGTGAGCGGGGGCGGTAATTCCCCATTTACCAAGGCACTTCCCCATTCCCATTTTTGCCCCCATAGGGCTCAATGGGAATGGGGAAGGCGCTAATTACGGTACCGCAATTAGCACCAAGGTCCCTTTGCAGCACCCTACTTTAATGGCTGGTAAAACCAGCCGTTAAGGTCGGGTCCCGCAAAGGGAACTCGTAGTAAGGCAGTAAGGGTTTACAGGTACCGGTAAACCCTTACCGCCTACCGTGTAATGAGGCCCAATGTCACTAATACTACACCAGCAGTATGTACCAGATTCGCCCATCGATCCGGTCGGAACCACATTGCATGCCTGGGGTCGAATATTTGAGGTTTGCGCTGAACAGCAGCCTTACTACAAGTGGCTCCCGGCCTGGAGATTTCCCGGACTGGAACCCATGCATGACATGGCACTAGCGCGATACTGGGAAACCCTGGGGTACCTTGCTCTTACGGACTTCTATCCTGGTGGGCAGTTTATAACTCCGAAGACATGGAGGCCAGGCCATTCAGGCTCGGCACTGGAATATTTACAGTTCTACAGGCTCCGCGCGGCCTTCCGGGCTGTCTGGCCGGGCTGCCCTGACGAACCCCCGGACTCCCCGGGGATTGCATACATTGCTAACTCGGGTGGCAACTGTGGGGTGGTCTCTTCATTACTCACCGATCACTTATGGGGGAAAATGTGCTCACACACCAACAGAGTCTTACTTAACTTCCGCTATCGCACCATACAATACAAACTGTTAAACAGGCTGTACTACACTCCACTCAGGATCTCTAAGTTTGCTCGAAACACGCCGCAATCTTGCTCCAGCTGCAGAGCAGAGGGTGCTGATCACCTACACATGTTCTGGGAGTACCCAAGGCTGGTGGAATTCTGGGGTAAGATCCTCGAGACACTGTCTGAAATCAATGACACTGTTATTGACCCAGACCCTATGGGAGTTCTGTTTGGGGTGTGGCAGGTTCAGAGGGCTAAACATATGGCCAAATTCCTGAATGTGGGCTGTGTGGTGGCCAAGAAGTGTATCCTTAAGAGCTGGATAAACCCCTCTCACCCCACAGTCCAGAAGTGGCTGAACCTGCTCACTTGGTCTTGTAATTGTGAGGAGGAATACCTTAACATGATCCCAATTCACTCTCGCCCCCAAAACATTTGGACTGCTTTCAACAGTTACCTTCATACCCTGGAGAAGGACTCCTCCGAGAGTGGTACCTCCCGTGCCTCTCATTGATATGCTAACACCTCAAAGTGCATCGTGTTGTATCATTTCCCATCTGTTGTTAAACCATTGTTTCTGTCTGTGACTGTACTCATCTATGCATGTATTGAACCCACTGATTGCACTGATGTATGTGTTTGCTATATGCCTCTGCAATAAAATTTCTTTTTTTTTAAAAAAAAAGAGAGTTATCACAAATATGTCAGAAAACAGACAATAAGATCAAAGAGCATTGTGGAACAGCTACACAAGCTTATCAAGGAGATATCCAGAGACTATTCCAGAAAAACATATGGTGTGAAAGAGAGACTTTTAAAACACCAGAAGATAAAAGAAGACCAGGGAAAGAAAGACATTCTCATGGCATCGTTTCAGTTGGTTCTATTAGTGGCTGGATCAGGTAGAGTAAGGATTGGACTGAGGACATATTACTTTAGGACTTCCTGACAACCACCTTTATCTCCTTTGGAAAGGAAGGAAAATCATTCTAGCAGCAGGGAAAGATAAGCCTTATTCATTTAATTTTATTAAAAACTAGTAAAAAGCTCCTTAACAAATCCGACTCCTTCAACCAACCCGTCACAATAGGCAGATATGTGTCAAACTAATTTGCTTTTTAACAAATTAAAATTTCATCCTGGACTGTCATGAATTTTCAATCCATGGTGAATTAAATGCATAGATACCTATGGTGATGTGTGTATCACAAAAGTCTCTATTTTTATAACTGTAGCGTTGAAAACTGAGGTGAATAGTGTGTTGAGTATTATTCGTCATTGGCATTTCATTGATGCGCAACTTGTTTATCTTTATACTGATTAAATTATTTCTATTTCGTTAATAAATAGACCTGTGCAACGCAACACTGTGTGTTTTTTGTCCCGCAAGAGGAGTAAGGCTTTAAGGAATCAATGCTGTTAAATTCAGGGTACAGGATTCATAAAAATAACTTGATAAAGTAAAGGAAAATTGTGCACGCCTGGTTTGGGCTGGGTGGAAAGTTCCCCTAAATTAGATCTCGCCTGATTAAAACATCCTACATAACTGAAGATATGATTTCTGGGACAACTAGTGCCATTACAACATAGACAATTTTACCTTAAATTGTGCAGATCCCACAAATGTGCGTCGGAGCCTTGTGTTGCATTGAATTATATGGTATTGATAACACAGCCTCATAAGGAAATACTTAGGTGTGAACAGAAGTAGAGCTTGTTACATAGAAAATCATTAAGGTTTGAATTGGAGTTGTAAGTGACAGTGGTAAAATAGGAGTAAGAAAAGTTTGCATTTCTGCTCAGCGAGAATTTTGGAGGTAGATTGTTACATTCTAAACAGAAAAATTTCCGACATAGCAGGTCCTGTGGCAAATGCCCATGCTCTTTTAAAGTTATATTTGAAAGGAGATTGGACAACCACAGATATTGACCTTTGGAAGACAAAGATGCTGGACAGAATAGCCTCAGTGGGTGTAGACATTTATGATGAGTGTGGCCCACTAAATCAGTCCCAACATACTTTAAACTGATTCACCTCAAATTGGTTAAGGGCAGATTAGCAGATCGGGATGCTCAGATTAAACAGGGCCAAGAAGCAGCCCAGAAAAACTCTGAAAAGCTGCTGAGCGCCAAGCAATTGTGTAGCAACAAAGTGGAAGACATTGTGCCGCTGTTAGAAACACTGAAAGAAAGTCAGGTTTCCATATTGCAACAGCACAATGGGCATTTTTCTGGTATACTGGCAGTAAATTGGCCAGGATACCAGCAAACTGAAATACCTATACCAGCACTCCAGTGGTATTACCGCTGGATTACGAGTGCCGGTGGTAAATCCACATTCCATGGAATCCCATTAGACTCCATTGGGGGATTTGCCAGTATTGCCGCCACTGGCAATCGGTGCCAGTATTACCAGCTATTTTGCCAGTAAGAGCTGGAGGTAATTCCTCTACCCTACTGGCAAACACATAGTTGGCCCGTGCAGTAATGTGCCAGTAAACATAATTACTGGCACTTTATCACTGCACCGGTCAACTTGCAACGAGGCCCAATGTCATGGATCAAATGTAAGCTGAAATTAAGACATCTCATGATGAGCTGTGGAACTAAGTGACACCATTTTTGAGTCTGCAGGATATGTATAATCATTGTACGGAGGACCAAAGTAAGCTTCAGGGAAAATATAATGCATGTAATAATGCCTTGTTAGACAACATTGTGACACTGAAACTACACATGGCAGTATTAAAACAAGAACATAATACATTAATTCTCAAAGAAGTTGCATCCCAAAATGAATTTGATCAATTTAATCAGAATTTAAGTATCAAAAAGCAACAGAGCTTAGCTTGCATTAGAGAGTGGCTCTCTAATTCATGAGAAACAGCAACTGATACAAAAACTAATATCAGGTGCATGAAAATGAGGGCCTGAGATCTCTTCCCAAGAAGTAGCCAATATGAAACATGCATATTTGCGTCTACCGGACAAATTGGAACACATAGAAACTTGCCTGAAATAGAAGTCCAACAAAAGGAGTACTTTGAAATAGAAATGCTACACTGGCAGGAGAAAAATCATGAAAAGTCTAACATGGTACAAAACTGCCAGTCAGAGAATGAACGTGAAATGTTGGAATCACAAACTAAGAAGAACGTGTTAAATTCCCAAAGCAACATGCAGGAAGCTAATCAAGCAATATGTGTGACTGGTGATAGCAAAGTGATTATGGAAATGGAAATAAATGAAAAATTACACCATGAGGTAAGGGGCCATAACATGGCCCTACAATTACCCAGCAGACAACCAAGAAGTACTTTGAGTGGGGCAGGGGGCATTCGCTTTTGTCACCTAAATCTTTCTACAGGCAGGCTGAGAGGTGTCTAAAATCCAATCTTGCAAATATTTCTGATCAGGAATGAGAGTATTACTTATCTGACATAGATAACTGCTCGCCTTTACTAGCGAGAAGAGTAGTGGCGGCCGGAATCAACATGTCAGGAGGGGACAGGATTGGAAATGACGATACATCTCGACCTGAGGCCAAATGTCATGCAGGATTGAGAGATCTGGAACTGCGCTAGAAAGACAAAATCTTCAGCCCAGCAAGGGCATTTTAAAAGTCTTTTCCCATCAGGGACACTAAAAGGATACTTCTCGGCCATCCAGAAGAAGAGACAGTGTTTATTTACTGCCCTCAGAGGAAGGACCCCAATATTATCCAACCATGGGGAAATAACCCTGAGAAATCCCAGAGAAAAGAACCAAGTGTCCTGTGTATCTAGAAAGCACTCCTAAAATCAGAGCAATAAACGTAAACGGAGCTCTGATGCAGAAGGCAGGGGAGCGGGGGGAGGGTGACCTCTCAGGTTCCGGGATACTAGATGGGCAGATGCAAATAGATTTTCATCAAAGACCCTATTGAACAAATAGAACCCATCAAAAGATGTATGACCCCTTATTTTAGAATTGTGAAATATTCTGTATGGGAAAATCGAGTTGTATGAGTAAATGATGTCCTCATTTGGATTAAGGAATGCTTTTAATAATATGGAGTATGCCAAATGGACGTTCTGCCCTATGTTCTCCAGCTTCTTTGAAGGGCTGGATGACCAAAACTGCCATAAATGGACTACTTATAAGGAAGCCATTTGAAAACATGTTTCTACGCACCGAAAACTGCAGGCGGCCTTGTAAAGCTGCATACAATATAGTGTGTGTTGTGAGAAATCCATGGTATCAAGAGAGTTGACACAGACAACAAAACTATATTTCAACACCTTTATTTATAATTATGGCGGTGTAATGCCTAACTAACCCTGTACTATGGCGGGACTTCCCTGCCTAAGGAAACCTCAGAAACATAAATGTCAGGATGTCCAAAAGCAAGAAGTATGTCTGTGTCATAAACCTATGCTATCCTCACAACTACAACAGAACTAAGGGCTGGATGCTCTCAACTAAAGTCAGTGTTCTAAGCATAAAGTTCTGAGCTACTTCCAGCTCTGGCTTACTCTTCCGCCTCTTTTCCGAAATGTCAATAAGTTCACCACAATGTTCAATTTATCTTTGTTTAGATTTTGTAGCAATACAGATCCACACTTTTGTGAAGGTCAGGATGTCCTTCCTCAAGTTCAACATAGTTCCAGGGCAACACAATTCCAGGGTAAGAAGTCTCAGGGTTCCCTTCCCCAAGTTCAATATAAACACAAAAAGGAGTATCTTGAAGCTCTGTCTTTTCACTGGATTTCCACAATTCTTTATAACTCAGGGCTCTCATCCCCAAGTCTGATATTCGTCAATAG
This sequence comes from Ambystoma mexicanum, assembly GCF_040938575.1. NCBI lineage: Eukaryota > Metazoa > Chordata > Amphibia > Caudata > Ambystomatidae > Ambystoma > Ambystoma mexicanum. The sequence goes on along the minus strand of NC_090926.1, from coordinate 993,918,561 downwards.
TTGTTTTCTTTCTTTCATAACAGCAAAACTTCCCTGTTGGCATATAGGGGTTCTCAGGTCTTGGCGCAGTTTTGACCACAAGGTCCACCCAGTATAGGTCACGCAACCAGGAACTTCCAAGTCTCCTTGCGAAGTTCAACACTCAGCCAAACAAGCAATTTCTTACAGCTTCACAACTTTAACACGTGAGTGGTTTCTCATTCTCAACTCTACTTTATTCAGAGTATTTCATTCTACTTAACTTCATTTTGGTTTCAATTCAATTTTCATTAATTGCAGTTTATCTTACTTCATCTCAAACAATTAGTTCAGTTTTCCATAAATGCTGCTTTCATTTAAATTAATGTATTTTTGCTTCTTTCTTTTAATTCGGTATTCAAATAAACGTCACTTTGCTTATTTCATTCAATGCGGTATTCAATAAAGGTTTCTTTTGCTTGTTTCATTAAGTATGGTATTCAATGAGGTTACTTTTGCTTGTTTCATTCAATGCGATATTGAATAAAGATTGTTTTCACTTGTTTCATTCAGTATGGTATTCAATAAGGTTACTTTGTTCAGAAACATTTGGAAGCGTGTTAATCTTCTGCACATAACCACTCTAATATATCGTTCACCTTGTAATTTTAAAAGTAGCATCTGATACTTATTTCTCTTAACAGTAGCTGGAGACTTTTGGAAATGTGCTCTTTGTCGCCGTCGACCTCTCCTATACAAAGCATTCTTTTTATTCATGCGCACGTATACCCGATCGTCAGGAAACTAGGCCTTCAACAATGCTCACTTCGAGATTTGATACTTTTTCAATCATTTGCGTGGCGCTCTATACGCAATAAATAATGTTCCTCCTCCTCCTAGATTCCAGGACGACAGATCCCAGAATCAAGGGAAATGGAGACCCAGAAATTAAGGCTATGGAAGAAACTTTCAACCATACCCGAGTTACTTTGCCAGAGGTATAACTACCCTTCCAGGGAGCAACAAAAGTATGACAATAGACATCCCTACGGTTCAGAGGAAGGAGAAACGATCTCTCAACTTGAGCGACAGGTCAAGCAATTGACTGAGAACATGGTATGGTATGGTATTGTTTATTTATATAGCGCCTATACCCAGGCAAGTGTTTCAAAGTGCTCACGGAGGGTGGGAACACAGGGAAAAAAACAACAGTCGCTCAGAGCCCTTGAATGAAAAGCTGAGATGATAATAGTCTGCACAAACAGAGTAAGTGCATAAAATACATTTAACCCCTTCAGTGCCAAGGGTGAGCTATCTCGTCCTTGACATTACGTACGCAGTGCCAAGGACGAGAGAACTCATCCTTTTTAGCACTCTGTTTTGAGCGATCCCTGCAAAGCAGCTCAGAACTGTAATCCAACCCCCGGGCTATGTGAGGGGGAGGTCCCCCCTCACTGCCAGGGGGCTGGATTACCTTCAGTTTCACGTCGGCATGCGTAAAGCACACCAACGTGAAAGTGAAAGTAATTTTCACTGCAGCAGCCATTTCAGGCTGCTGCGGTGAAAATAAAAGGTGAGTCTCCACCTTTCTCCCCCTCGATCTCTGGCTGTATTTCAAGCCGTAGATCGAGGGAGGTGTTGTTGGAAAGGGGAGATTCTCCCCTTTCCAACGACAACCTTTGTAACAGCATTGCTGCTCACGATCGGGCGCAGGGCGCTCGACCAGCGGGCCGGAATGCCCACTAGACACCAGGGATGTCTTTGAATGCGGGGGGGAGGTGGGAGCTGCTTACAGTAAGCAGCCCGCCCCCCCCCCACGGCCCCAAAAGCATGGGGGCACATATGTGTTGAAGCCTGGAGGCAAAATAAAATAAACAAAACAAAAATGAAATCAACTGGGACGGGGCATGGGGGTGGGGGGCCCTAGACACCAGGGATTTTTATTACCCCCCCTGAAAGGGTGGTGGCCCTCACCCTCCCACACCAAATGGAAAGGGGGGCCACCCCTTGTAGCCCTCCCTGGGGGCAGATTTATGCCCCCAGGCAAGTGTACATGAGGTGGCCCCCATCCAATTGGAGGGGGTGGGTGGGCCACCAGGAATAAGTGTGCAGGCCCCCCAAAGGATGGGGCCTGCAGGTTAGAGCCCCCCTGGGGGCAGATGAATGATCTGAATGATCATCTGCCCCCAGGAAAGAGGGCAAAATGAAAAAAACTAAATTAAAAAACAAAAACAAAAAGGGAGTTTTGGGTGGGAGTGGGGGGCCACTAGCCACTTGGGATTTATTTTACGGAAAAGGGGTGTGGCCTTCTCCCCCTCACCCCAAGGGGAAATGGGGACACCCCTTGTAGCTCTCCCTGGGGGCAGGTATCTACTCCTAGGAAGGGGCATCTGACCCCAGGGTGGGCTGCATGAGATTCCCCCCTCTTATCTGTCCCCAGGGAGGGCTGAATGAGATGCCCCCCCTGTATTTGGTGTGGGGGGGAGAGGGTCACCCCCCATTACATTAAAAAACAACCTTGCGGTTTAGGGTGCCCCTCAGCCTGCCCTAAAGTGTAGCGTACCATTTTCCATGTTTTCTTTGTTTACTTGCCTTGTTTACTTGCCTTGGCAAGATATCTGCTCCTAGGAAGGGCCGTCTTAAACTTGATTCTGTCCTCCACCATCAACCAGTGGATGGATCTCTGCATAGTTGATACATGATTTCGTTTTCTGAGGTTCCCAATTACTCTAACTGCTGCATTCTGTGCCTTTTGCAGTCTGTCCATCTGTTTTTGCGGGATTCGCGCTAGCAGACTGTTACAGTAATCTAGGTGGGGGTTAGTCACTGCCCCTACCACTGCTGCCCTCTATTGGGATATAAGGCAGTATATTCCGCAAAGATCGCAGTGCAAAGTGTACCTTTGCTCCCACCTGACTCTCACTTCCCAAATTTTCCTGCCACCAACAGCCTAAGTTTTTAACTTTTTTAGCATACTGCAGTTGTTCCCCTAAAATCAATGGAGGAAAATGTTGTCTTTCTTGTGATATTTTATTCTTTGGGCCAAATAGTATGATTTCTGTTTTTGCTGCATTTAGCTGTGGGTGGTTGTCAGTCATCCATTCCTTGAGCTCTTCCATACACTGATTAATTCTTTCGAATGTGTCCTCACTATTCTGGAGTTCCATATAAAGTTGTGTGTCATCTGCATATGAATGAAACAACAAACCATATTTTTAAATATTCGAAAGACTGGACGGAAGTACAGATTAAAAATGAGAGGAGATAAAGAGGAACCCTGGGGAACCCCGCATTCCAACTAAACCATCTGGGAACTAAATCCATCCAGTATAACTCTCTGCGATCTATCTTGAAGAAATGATTCAAACCATCTCACCACTTCTTTGGATGCTTTTCCCACTTGCCCTATTCGTTGTGCCATTATCTTATGGTTCACGGTGTCAAAGGCCGCGGATAGGTCCAACATTAGTAATACTGATGAGTTTCCCCCATCTGCCGCCTTTAACAAATCGTCTTGCACGGGCAGCAATGCTGACTCCATACCATGATTTGGCCGAAAACCCGACTGCAGGTTGTCTAACAGTTCTTCCTTGTCTACAAAAGCTTGGAATTGGGAACAAGCCACTTTTTCCAATATTTTTGTTGGCCACATCAGATTTGCCACTTATTGCCACTAATTCTTCATTATTTCTGGGTCTAAATTGGATTTTTTTAAAAGTGGCTTTATTAGTGCTTTAGGAACTTGGGAGTCTTGTAAAGACTTATTCACGAAAGTCCTAATAAATGGTGCCAAATCCTTTGCTAAATTTGTACTCTCCATGTATGCTTCTGTAACTATGTCATAAGCTCAAGCGCCCAGTCACCTCAGGGTTAGGTGCTCTTTATAAATAATAAACTAAAGATTATTGGGTGCACCCACATTATTCCAGAGCAATCAGGGACCAAATGTCCTGGGAAGCTCACAGGATGACTTAGAAGTCATTATCAGAAAAAGAAGAAACTGTCTGACATCAAGGCAAAGCTGATCACCTCTGAAGAGAGGTACTTGGACCTTAGCTCAAAAGGTAGTCTCTATGGAGAAACACCTTACAACAGTGGATGACCAGGTTACTCGTTTGTCGGATCGAGTCAGACTTCTGGAAGTGGTGAATGAGAAATTGTCATCAAAACTTTCTGAGCAAGAACATTTTTCAAGGCTCAACAATGTGAGGATTGCTGGTTTTCCTGAAAATGCTGAGCATGGTAATCCTATCACATTTCAGGAGAAAGCACTTGTTTCCTTGTTGCTTAATTTGGACCCGAAGCAGCCATTGGAAATTGAGAGGGCACACAGGTCACTGGGCCAGAGACCCAGACATTTCATTGTAAAGTTTCTGAGATACCAAACAAGAGAGCTCATTCTGAGAAAATCCCTTGAAAATGGTGATCTTGCCTCGGGAGGACACAAAATAATGATTTTTGCTGATTTGAGTAAGGACACTATGGAGAAAAGGAGATGCTTCCAAGTAGCTAAGGAGAAAGCTAGAAGCAAACATCTTAAATACTATATGATCTACCCTGCAATACTCCGTATTGTGGTTGAAGGCAGAGTACATTCATTTATGGATTGCAGGCAAGCTGAAGCCTTTTTAACTGACCTGGATGTGGAACCTATGGAAGGAAGTACTGCACCTACTTCTCAGAATTCTACGTAACAGAAAAAGAAAAGGGATAAATAATAGTATTGGATTGCGCTTGTTTGTTTTTATTTATTGTTGTGTAGTATTTATTTTTACTTATGCTGTGATATTTCTCTCTGAAATCTTTTTTTTTTTGCCAAACCGTTAGCTTAAACGGTTTCTTTTTCTCGTACACTGTTGTAAATTTGGCATGGCCGTGGGAATCTGTTAGAGGAAGGTACCTTCTGTGTTTACTTGCAAGCGTGCTGTACGTGATGCGAGGCATGGCATACTACGTATTGCGAGTGGATTGCGAGGAACAGCGGTCTTCAGCAATTGGAGGAAATGTAATTGGCCATGACGGTGACGGACAAAGGGAGGTGGACTTGGATAATTTCCGGGGTACATGGTCAAGCGGATTTCTTCCTGTAATGAGCGAACAGTGATTTTCGATGTCGGGAAAAAAGGTATGACTGAGTCTCTCCCATGCGTACATGGAGCTGCTTTCCGGACCTTTGGGCTGTTCCTATCGCACAGTGCCATTGTCCCTCTTGTACTGACGCTTTGCGTTTTTTTACTCATTTGTATCACATGCAGCCTTCCCATGCGTGTTGGCGCTCTTGTTGTTCTTCTTGAGAATGTTTTCTATTTCGAGCTTGTTTGTGATCAGCAACTTGAGACATATGTGCGGCCTTATACATATTTACGCACGGCCCGTTGTATGTTGATGTATGGTAATGTTGGTTAGGAACAACCAGTCCCCCAAATATGCGCCATACCTGTCTGTGTGGCTCTTTAAAAATGGGCAATGACTTCCAAGTAGGGGGTAAACAGTGAACTGGCGTTGTGCTGCCACCTGCATACTACGTCTGTGTGTTTCTGTCAACGGCATGAGCAGCACATTTCACAAAGAAACCACCCCATTTTATTTTCACCGTCATTTGTGGCTCGTTCAACTTAAGTGCCCGAGGTTTGAGATTCGATTTGTCAGGGCTTTTCAATATATAAAGATGCTTCCTGATAATCCAAGAAACACAGAAGGTTACTGTGACATGTATACATCCTGCATATTCTATGACTTCCATTTCTCCCTCTTTTGCAATGAGAGTACATGTCTTATTAGACCTTGTGGGATTTTGGTATAATTTATGTAAATGCTCATTAGAATGACATGTGATACAACTGAACATTTACCTTGGTGTTAGGGGATTGGTGGGGAAATATGTTTTTGCATATCCATTGTTCATCATTTTGATGTAATGCACTTTATTGAGGTCATGTGAATTGTGGTTTTACTAATTTTTGCTTTAGAGGGATCTAAAGTATGGACTTATTAACTATTGGTACTTGGAATGTTAAGGGTCTGAGGTATCCTAAGAAGAAAAAAATTCTATCCAGATTATGGAGGGAAAGGATTGATGTGGTTCTATTTCAAGATACGCACTTTGAGGTTAGCACTGAGAACCTCCTTACTAATTCTAGATATACGAAAGTGTGGTTGAATGGTTATTCTACTAATTCACGAGGAGTTGTATTTTTGTTTAGAAGGGGGTTGGGTGCAAGTATTGATAAGATAGTTATGGATGATGCAGGTCGGGTTATTTTAGTTGATATGAAAATTGAAGCTAGACTGTTTACAATTGGCTCAGTTTATGAGGGAGACACACAGAAGTTGTTTGCACTGGGCTCAGCGCGAAGATGTTATGGTACACTGTGAAAGCAGGAAGTTGTAAACATTTGCTTGGCAGACACAGATAACATGAACCCTTGTCCGAGTGGGGAGAGGGAAGGGGACTAATCAGCTTGAGCTTGTGTGCCGCGGAGACAGCAGAGGTTGGGGCCATGGAGTGAGCGACAAGGGGAGAAGTGCCTTTTGCATGAGAGAGATGGCCTATTTTCTGGACAGAGAGAGCATTTCATGATGCCAACAGTGAAGTGAATGGGGAAATAGATGGAATTAGATGGTGTTTTCCACCACACAGATGGCCATAAAAGAGATATGATGTCCCATGTCACTTTGACACAGCGCACACACAGTGACCAGAACGAGACAAGAACACAACACAGACTGGAAGACATTTTGCTATACGCTGATAGACATTCTTAGCTTATAGAATGTGAGTAACCATGGAGAGATGAGTGCATCATTTGAGGAGTATAACCAAGGGGGAGAGGGGAATGTCTAGAGAGAGTTGCAGGGAGTTCCAGGAGTTAGTTGCCGAGGTGTGGCTGGGAGTTGCTGTTGGTGATGGTACTAGATGCAACGAGAGAGAAGTGTCTCGGTGCAGCAGAATCCGTTGGCTTTGATGAGATCGAGAGCTTGGCAGTTACCAGATCTTGAGGCCTGCCACTGACTGATTGCAGAGTCGTGCATAGGAGAGCCCTGGCAGACAGAGCTGGAGACCAAGGGAAGAAGTATGGTCTATGGCCTAGACTAAACTGATTGCTTTGGGTTGGATAGAAGGGGAAATCAGACTGGGATTGTTTGGAGTGAGAGTGTGAAGGATTGGTGTGGACTTGATCCTGAATGAAGGAGATGGATGCGGACGCTTGCATTTAGACTGCACTGGAATCACAGGCGTGCATTACAAACCTGTAAGGCTTATAGTTATTGCATGGTAGATTGGCTTGGCACCAGAAGGATAAAAGGTACAAATTGGACATTTCCAATAGCATTAGGATTGCCTGCATTATTTTGCTTAGCTGTGTGTGCATAAATGTATTCCATTGTTATAATTGAATCGATTCATGCGTTTTCATGTGCGTCTTATTTATGTCCACAGTAGTAAGATAGGAGTAACAGTGCACATAGGGCCTGAGATACAAATGCGGGGGGGGGGGAAGGTATAGTAATCCATAAACCCCTAGGGGATTGTCTGAGACCAGAGCATGGTTGCCCAGGAGTGGGGGCAAAACGATGGTTAAGATTTGATTTTTTCACACCAACAACAGCCTTTGCATCATGACCTAGCTGGAGGTACAACTGCACTGCTAGACATTTTTTGGAACTTGTGGACCATACACCCACAGGACGTTTCTTCCAGTATGGCGAGGTGTGTGCCGTATCACCACGTTACATGTACCCGTCCTCTTTATTCCCTGAGGAACACTTGATCTTCAAAGTCACATCCATGCCTCCTTTGTCCCTTGCGCCCCCTTAATCATCACACATGAACACATCAATGACTGATCACAGAAAGGAGGCACTATTGCAACAGACCAAGTGGTCCAACTACCTTTCGGTGGCATCTTCATGAAATGGACATCCCTGAACAGTTTATCAGCTGTTTAGTCCCACAGAGTCCTTCCTTGCATCCGACCTGATGTTCAAGCTGAGGCAAATGCCAAGTGGCTTGAGCTGACCGGGTGCAAACTTCTATTTGTCAATTCTTCCAAATCGGCTTTCAGTGCCATTAAGGAAGAACTTGGCATTGAGGCTTATAGACTTGCAGAACAGGCCTCTGAGTCATTGGGAGGCACAACCCTATCTTCGGGCAAAGAATGGGTCCCTGACTCGGACTGGTGCCACCTTGGACAAGATCAGATCATGCAAGGCAGGAATCACAAAGGACTCTTTTCTTCTGTGCCATCTTTGATGAGCCTAGCTGTGAGAATTCTAGTGCCTTTGTTACCTTTTGTTCCAGTCAAATGCTCTTACGATGTTGGTCACCCAGGTACTGAAAGCAGCTGCCATGACGGTGACCCTGTCCAAAGCTAGAACCAACCATTTTATCACCTGGGTACTCAGACTGAAGCTGTCTTGTGTCCTACATCAAGTTTGGATGATTATGTGGAGCAGCAGGTATACTGCAGAAATGGTGGGGGGGGACAAGCTGGGTTCGCCCAGCAGAGAAGTTTGCCCATATTGAGTTGATGGTAGGGATTTTCCCAGAGAAAATGGTTTTAAAAAACAGGAATATGATTTTATTAGATAATGGGGGGAATGTTGGGGTGGTCAGGAAAGTTCCCAATGATGAATAGGGGTTCACGTGATGCACGACACATGTGTGACTGGAGGTGTGAAAGTTGGGCAGGGATTCAATTTTGTATATATCAAGGGTAGTCAAATGGGAATGGGATGTGTTGTTACTTGTGTTCAAGTTGATACATATTAGTTGTGCACACAAGATAAATGCCAATCGCCACAGAAAATATCAACACAATGTAGATGTGGGGTGCTATAAAGCACCTAGAAGATGGGCAACAAGGAGTTTCACAATGCGCATGTGAGGTAAGGGAAAACCTAATGTAACAACACTTTTTTAAAAACATGCATGCACACCAATATACATACGTGGGGAATTTACAAATCAATATGAACTGTACTTTTTATAAAATAGTTCAACTCTGCAGTCAGGGGTTCACAAGGTGAATTTTAAGAGACACCAACAAGTCAGGGTGGGCAAGATGCCTATTACCAGTTCAAAGGGAACCTGTTTATTCATCCCCACCTCATATTGTTTGAAGTACTCTTGCAAACCATGCAAATTACATTTAGTTAGGTCTCATACGAACAGGGACATGTAATGAATTAGGTTTGTATGTGAATGTGTAACTGTATAATGTCACGACTGCCACAGACAAATCCTAAAAAGGGGTGCATGGTACACATAAGTGGAAGATGGTAGATAATAACACTGCAACCACCGAGAATAGGAGAAAGATTGGATTTCTTTGTATAGGTTTGAACCAATCATGCGTTCGGTGGATTGTAATAAAATACATGGGGGTGTTTTAACTGTTGCAAAAATGAATATAATGTGTCAACTTGTGGTTTCTTAGACACTCGGGTTAGTTTCACTACAGCGTCTACCCCCTACCAGGATGAGTGTAAAATAAGGAACAAGTTACTTACCTGTAACTGTTGTTCTCCAGCATGGGTCTGGCATGGATTCACATGCTCATGAATATTCCCCATCGTCAGGCTGGGAATCCTCGGTAAAGAAAAAACCAGTATCCGTTTTGTTTCTGATCTGTCTTTCCTAGTAGTAACCAATCACTGATCTCTGCGTCATACTGACCACAGCCAATGACTGCCCTCTACCTAAGCCCCGCCTCTGGCAGCCATCTTCAGATTTGGAAGCACGTGAAGTGGCAGTATGACCAAGTGAAGAGCCGCAGAGGGGTAGGCGGGAGGGTTCGCATGTGAATCCATGCCAGACCCATGCTGGAGAACAACAGTTACAGGTAAGTAACTGTTGGGGTCTGGCATGGATTCACATGCTCATGAATAAAGAATATATAGAAGTACCCACATGCACAACTCAACATTAAGCAATCTTACCTCCTCACCAGGCTCACCTCAGGCGAACAGGTTGCGCAGCACTGCTTGGCCGACCCTGGACTCCTCCCTGGAATCCCGATCGACGCAGTAGAATTTCATGAAGGTGTGCGTCGACCTCCACGTAGCAGCCCTGCAAATGTCCAGCAGGGGCACACCAGATAGGAACGCTGTGGTAGCTGCAATCGCTCGGGTGGAATGTGCTCTCGGACGGCCAGGCAGCGGTCGGTTTGCCAACCGGTGACAATACATGATACAGCCTGAGAGCCATCTGGAAATGGAAGCCTTCGAGAGAGCCTTCCCCTGATTGACAGGTCCAAAGTTCACAAAGAGTTGTGACGTCTTCCGAAAACACTTCGTGCGGTCCACGTAGAACTTCAGCGCTCTAGCCACATCCAGCGAGTGCAAAGTCCTCTCAGCCGGCGACGAAGGCGACGGGAAAAACACAGGCAACACCAAGGGTTCGTTGAGGTGGAAGTCCGACGGCACCTTGGGCATGAAGGAGGGGTGCGTCCTGAGCACCACCCTCGTGTCGTGAAAAGTCAAGTACGGGGCCTTGCAGGAAAGGGCCTGGATCTCTCCCACCCGTCGTGCAGAGGTGATGGCCACAAGAAACGCTGTTTTCCACGACAGGAACTTCAACGAGGCCGAGTGCAGAGGCTCGAACGGAGGTCCCATGAGCTTGGTCAGCACCACGTTGAGCTCCCACGCCGGGGCCGGAGCCTTCACCGGCGGGAACGATCTGAACAGTCCGTTCATGAACTCTTTCACCAGACGCTGAGACCACAAGGACGTCCGCCCCGTGGTTCTGGTGTATCGGGAGATCGCAGCAAGATGAATCTTGATGGACGCGTGTGCCAGCCCAGCCTTGGCCAGCGTCAACAGGTACGGCAGTACTTGGGGAGCCGTAATCCTTAGAGGGTTAATCTTCTGTGCGTGGCACCAGACAGAGAACCTCTTCCATTTGTGTCCGTAGCATTTAAGAGTCGAGGACGCCCTGGCCTTTGCAAGAACCTCTCTACAGTCGGCCGGTATGTCGTATCCTCCAAACTCTAGCGCTGCAGGAGCCAGGCCTGGAAGTTCAGCGACTTCGGGTCGTGGTTGAGGATGGCGCCTCCTTCCCTGGAGAGCAGATCCGCATCCACTGGCAGCTTGATTGACGGGGACGCTGACAAGTCCAGAAGGTCTGGGAACCATATCTGCCTCGGCCACGCAGGTGCGACGAGGATCATCCTGCACCGTGACCTCTTGAGCTGGTTGATGAGTCGGATCAGGAGTGGCAGCGGAGGAAACGCGTATAGGAACAGGCCTTCCCAGGGGAACGAGAAAGCATCGCCCATGCTCCTCGGCTGGGGAAACCTGCTGGTGAACTTCCGGCACTTGGAGTTCGCCGCCGTCGCGAACAGGTCGATCTGGGCTGTGCCCCACCATCGGAAAAGGCAATCCACTAGATCCTGCCGTAGTTCCCACTCGTGGCACGAGCGCAGCTCCCTGCTGAGTGAGTCGGCGATGGTGTTTTTTATCCCTGCCAGATGAAACGGCACCAGAAACATCCTTTGGGCGACGGCCCAATGCCACAGGTCCTGCGCCTCCTTGGACAGTGCTGGGGACCTGGTTCCGCAGTTTCCCGATGTAAAACATGGTGGTGGTGTTGTCGGTGAAGATCCTCACCACCTTGCCCTTGAGGGACGGAAGGAAGGACCCGAGGGCCCAAAACACTGCACGGAGCTCCAGGACGTTGATATGGAGGGACTTCTCCGTCGGGAGCCAAAGGCCTCTCGCGTGCAGATTTTCGGTGTGCGCTCCCCACCCTTCCAGGGAGGCATCCGTGGTCACTGTCTCCTGGTGGCCTGGGGTCTGGAAGTCCATGCCCGCCGTCAGATGCGCGCGGGTGCCCCACCACCGGATCGCACGTCGGAAACTCTCGTCGAGTGTGATCCTCTCCTCGAAGCTGCCCGTCGTTTGGAACCAGCGCGCGTCCAGGAACTCCTGCAACGGGCGCATCCGGAGCCTGCACATGGGAATGAGGTAGATGCAAGAAGACATCATTCCGAGGAGGGACTTGATGGACCTCACCTTCGTCGCGTCGGCAACCAACATCCGCTGTACCTTGCCCAGGATGGCCCTGGTCCTTTCCTCCGATGGGGAGGCCAGAAGGGACACTGTGTAGAGCTTCGCTCCCAGAAACAGTGCGTCTTGCGCGGGTACCAGGTGGGACTTGGCGTAGTTCACGGAGAATCCCAGGTCCGTGAGAAGTTGGACGGTCCTTGCCGTGTGCTCCACGGCGAGCTCCCTCGTCTTGGCTCGGATGAGCCAGTCGTCCAGGTAGGGGTAGACGTGTATCCTCTCTCGGCGCAGCTGCGCCGCCACTGGTGCAAGGCACTTGGTGAATACCCTGGGTGCCGACCGTAGTCCGAAGGGAAGGGCTCTGAATTGATAGGGACGCCCTTGGACCACGAACCTGAGAAATTTTCGGTGCCCCTTTAGGATGGGAATATGGAAGTAGGCATCCTCCAAATTAAACGACGACAGGAAGTCGCCCTCCTCAAGCTGACCCAGGACGTGCTGGAGGGTGACCATCCAGAACTTCTGTGCCTTGATGAACTTGTTCAGCCGTCATAGGTCTAGGATGGGGCGCCATCCTCCAGTCTTCTCCTTCACGAGGAAGTATCTTGAGTAAACTCCGGAGCCCCGAAGCCTCTTTGGGACGAGTTTGATGGTGCCCTTCCTGAGCATCGCCTTTACCTCCCGGAGAAACTGAGGGACGTGAAGCTCTTTCCTGGCCACAGGGGGGACGCGCGGGCACCTTCTTTGAAACTCGAGCACGTGGCCCTGGGCTAGGGCGTCCAGCACCCAACGGTCGGTGGAGATGGACTCCCACACGCTGACGAAGCTCGCCAGCCGGCCTCCCACCGGGGTGCTTCGGTGGGGGCCCAACCCTGCTTAGATGAGGCTTTACCTCCTTGGTGACGACGGCGGGGTCCGCCTGACTTGCCTCGTCCCCTGTAAGCTTCCTGAGACGACGAACGGGCCGCTTGACGGTAGGTGGAAAATCCGCCGCCGGAACCTTTGGAGGCGCCCTTGCCTCCGCCGCTCCGAAAGGGTGGCCGCTGCTGCTGGAGAACCCCAAGGGCCCGGGCCGTCTCCGTGTCCGCTTTAATGGCTTGAAGGGAATCGTCCACTGTTTTCCCAAACAGGTTGTTCCCATCGAACGGCATGTCCAGGACTCTGGTCTGTACGTCTTGATGGAAGTCAGTAGCCTTGAGCCATCCACGCCGCCTAATGCACACGCCGTTGCCCAACTGGCGAAATCCAGTGTCGGCGATGTCCGTCGCAATCGTGATGGCGTGGTCCGACGCCACCTCACCTTCCTGCAAGATCTCCAGGGCATCCGCCCTCTTGTCGTCCGGTAGGAAATCCAGCAGGGGGGCCAGTTTGTACCACAGCTCCCTGTCGTAACGGGCTACGATAGCCAAGGCGTTGGCTGCCTTAATCGTCGTCGCTGCAGACGAGATGACCCTGCGCCCCATCGTGTCCAATTTCTTTCCCTCGCCGTCCGGCGGGGAAGTGGAGGCCGCACCCCGCCCGCTTTCTTCCTGGCCGCCGCAGAGACGACGGAGTCCGGGGTAGGCTGTGCCCGGAGGCACAAGGGGGCCGCGTCCGGGACCCGGTACTTCTTCTCGTACCGGGCTCTTCTAGCCGGCGTCGTGGATGGGTTCTTGAGGAGGGCGAGGCCCTCATCCCAAATATCGTCCAGTAGAGGTACCGCGAGGACCGTCTTCCTCTTCGCCTCGCGCCGCTGATAAAGGAAACCTTCCTTCTTCTCTTCCGGGCAGAGCTGGAAGAGCTCGGATGCCCTGGCGATCATGGAGTGAAAAGATCCAATCTCGTCGGGCGGGGAAGCCCGGGTGGGAGGTGACGACGGCAGATCCTCGTCGTACACCTCGACGTCCGTACCCGTCGCGGCCGTGTCAGTCCCCGTATCATCCCCTCGAGTCGTGGACGGGGAGGAGGGCTGAACTGGGCGCGACGGCTGAAAGCGAGGTGGAGGGTGAATCCTTCTTTTCTTAGGAGGGGGGCTGCCAGAAGGGCCTGGTTCCGGGTCCCCCGACGGGAGTGGTTCCTCCACTGGTAACGGCAGTCTCGTCTTGTGGCGCTGGCAGAGGGGAGTCCAACGGGCGGTGAGGGGCCCCGTCGGTACCCTCGACGATGTCATCGTCTCCTGCGTCGGGATCCCTCCCGACGGGCTGGTCTTCTTCCACGCCAACGCCGTGGCTTAAGACCTCGATCAGTTCTTCCTCAGAGGTTGAGGCCGAATCCACGATGACCTCCTGCCCCCCTTTTTCTTCTCCGTCAGAGGTTTCACGGGGGTCCTGTCGATGGGCATAAAAGAGGACTCCCTCCGCGGTGGCAGGGAGACTCGGAGCCCCGAGGTCGCCACCACTGGTGTAGCTTCCACAGGCTGAGCCAGGGCCCCCGCGACTGTCTCGATAGAGGCCTTGGCCGGATGGATTAAGGCTTTCACCACCTTAGGTGCGCTCACCGCCTTCTCCTTGGGGGGGGGGGGGGGGGAACACTGCCTCGCTCCCCCTCCGCCTTAGAGCTCGACCGAGGCCTCTCCAGGAGCTTCGCCGGGTGCTCGGCCTTCCTCTTACCCGACCCAGAGCGTTGGCTCGTGGTTGATGGTGCCGGGGAGGGTGCGCCCTGCCTGGCACCCGTAGAGCCCGACCGTTCGGCGCTCCCGGTGCCAGCGGACTTGCGGTGCTTGGCCTCCCTGTAACTTGGGGTGTTTATTGGAGGGCACCCCCCCCAACCCCCAGGGGTTTCCACCCCCCCAAAACCCCCCTTTCCAAACCCCACTTTAGAAATGTAACCTTTGTCCAGTGCTGAAATCTTCAGCACTGGACAGCTCCCAATAACCCACTCTTTCCTTAGCCCATCCATCGAAATTCATTCAATGAATATGCATTTAGATGGAAGAATTTTAATTGAATTTTAATTCAAGGAAACTTAATTTCGATTGCTAGACTAGATACCATGAAATTTAGTAATGTAATGCATTATGCTTTGACTCGTAATGGTTTATATTGCCTACACATGTACGCATCTAAGTGACTAATTCTAAATGCTTTGAGAGTAGCAAAATATCCCATTGGATGTAGTGCCACAAAAATATTCACATTAAGTATTGGCTAATGAAAGAAATTCTGTGTTGAAGAATAGCCTCTCATTCAGATTGCAAGATGTCGGCCGTATGATCCAACTAAAACAAGCTATTCGCACATGTTGCCCATTCTGGCACTCGGGGGCAGCACGTTTGAGGCCGATTCACAGGTCCCAGCACAGAACAATTGAGTAAGGAGCGTTACTCATATGTGTGATGTTAGTGATACAGTCCTTAACATTGTAGCTGAACAGCATTGGGAGTCAGTGAGCAGGTTGTCTTACATTATAAGGTATTGAAGTCTTTTGGGACAAATCTGTGTACCTGAAGAACACACCTTGTGGCACTAATGCACTCCATCGCATTTTCAGAACAAGGTAGTTCAGGTCCATGAAGACTAATGCAGAGTGGCTCACAGAGAAATTTGTTTTATGGTAAGCAACAGCACTCTATAGTGTATGCAGCACTAGTAATTCACTACATAGAACCAACGATTGTGATAAGGAATCGGTTTGAAATTATTTCACAGATAAAAGACACACGAGTTGGCCAAGCAATATGAGAACGTTAGGTATTTATACCATGCACCGTCACCACCGAAGTGGTCCCCACGCGCTCAGGTAGATCTGAAACTAAGTGTGAAGAAAGACGGAGGGGAGGGTAATAGGGTGTAGTGGGAATAGGAAGTGTGATGTCCTGTTGGCAGCTTCAGTTTGGTTTTCACTGTTTGCAGAGTTCAAGTGCAGTTGTTGGGTCTGTAAGAATTCCCAATGTGCTGTTGTGCCATGTTATTTGTTGCAATGCGGTGAAATGCGTGCAGATTGCTGTGCAGAGAAGTGGTTGTGTGACCGTCTATCAGAAGTGTATGCAGAAAGTTGAGAATTGGGCTTGGAGGTTTTCTTTACCTCTTTGTCTTGGCGTTTGTGCTCAACATCTGATTATTCTGTGCGTTTGGGCCCGTTGAGTGGCAATTTCTTCTTACTCTAGTGGTATGTGTTCCTGCCCTGCCAGCATGCCCCTACCCAGGGGATGCTTGGATAAGGGGATTCTGGTCCCTCCCTGTCCATCCCATGTGGGGCTCTTACCTACCTAGATTTCCTCTGTGAATTAGCAGTATGTGGACAACGGTGGACGGACATCCCTCCAGCCGTCCGGGAAGGGACTATTAACCATGGGTTCCTCCCTGCGATCATTGTTTTGCATTAGGGCTATGCTTTCTAATCGTTTCCTCCTGTTTCTAGGGCAAAGGGCCAGGTTTTGAGTAGTTCTCTGAATTCCAGATGACCCTTTGTGTTGCATATATTTTTTCGATAGGTTGTTTCTAGGTTATTGCTGCCAGGTGAGAGAAGGATGACCCTCTGAATTTTTATTGAATGGTTTTGGTTCTAAGCAAAATGTTGTTGCACAATATGCTCCTTGGCCATTGATGGTTCTGTGTATTATGCAGTTTCAGCACTGTGGTAATGTGTTTTCTTGCTGTAGGTTGAGCAGAAGTCCGGCCAGAGTGTTTTGGATACGCTGACGTTTTTAAAATAATTGTTCTGGCATTCCTAGGTATAGGCTGTTAGCGTAGTCTACTCTCAACAGGAGTGCAATGATGTTGAGTGTGAAAGAGGGAAGGTAGGACAACCTTTTTTACTGCGTGGAGGAAGAAACATTTCTTGATTATAGCATTTACTTGCAGATGAAGTGTTAGTTTGCCGTCCATTGACTCCCAGGTTCTTTACCATCATTGAAGGAGTCGTGCTGTTCCCAGTTCAGTCGGCCATGGGATGTAGTGAGTTTTTCTTGCTTTTGGATAGGATCCTCCCTATTGTTCGGGTTGAATTTGAGGCAGTTAGTGTTCATCCAGCTGTAGAGTTCTTGTAGGCAATCTTTTTGTTAAGGATTTCATCCATAGGACTAGGTCAGTGATTCTTATTTCTTCCAATCTCTCAATGAGGATTTTGTGGTTGACTGTCAAATGCTGCGAAGAGATCCAAAATGATTAGCGATAAGCTTTTGTCTGTCAGCATTATCCTTTAGATCATCCCAGATTGCAAGCAGGGCAGTTTGCGTTCCTCTCATCGGTCTGAAGTCTTCTTGTGCTTGGTCCAACAGTTGGTGTTCTATGAATTATCGTGTTATTCTATAGACTTATGTTGCAAGTATTTTCGCTGGGTAGGGGATGATAGTTGTGTAGTTGAAGTCCTCCACATTTCCTGCTGTGTTCTTGAGGAGCGGTTTCATGTATGTAGATTTATATGATTGCAGTACTTCCCCTGTTAGTAATTGGTTGAAAAGGTATTCGGGGGTGTTCCTTGCGGGAGGACGGACATGTGTATGTCTGGGGGGAATGGATTAATGTGGAGCCTGTTTTGCAGCTACTGCTTACCAGCTTGACAAATGTCTCCGCTGACATTTGGGGAAAGCTTTATAGTTTGTTCCGACGATCCTCGGGTGGCTTGCATGTTGGGATTGCTTGTCTGTTTAGTATGATCTGTTGAACGGTGATGCCAATTTTGTTTTTGAAGTGGTCTGCACAGTCATTGCATAGTTTCATCCAGGGGGGGTTTCACATTTAGTTTAAACAGTTTTTGGGTGTTGGCGATTGTTTGTGGCTGCATGATTTCCTTTTTGTATGAGTGGAATTGTCACTAATCTCTGGTCTGATAGTTTTCCCTCCATTCTAGTTAAAGCTGCCAGTTTCTTTTCATGGCAAATTTTGCTGTCGCTCTTTTGCACAATGGGTTAAGGTTTTTCGTTGGAGATCTTGTAGATTGTTCGAGATTGATTAATGATGTAATTCTAGCGAGGTCTACGTCATCCAAGGGCTTAGGTGGTTAGTTGATTTCTAGTTCTGCTAAGTTGCTGACTGTCCTCAGTTTGTCAAATTGTTTGTCGTGGGCAGCATGACTACAAAGGGGATGATGAGGTGGTCACTCCAGATGATCTGTAGTAGTGTGGTTGTGGCAAAGATTTGAGTCTAGCGTATGTCCTGCTGTGTAGGCTTCTCCTTTGACTAGTAAACATAGTTACATTTTGTTTTGCTAGTCATTTTTGAGAGTTAGACATTTCTTCGTCAAACCTCAGGCGTTCCTGCTTGATGGCTAGGTTGGTGGTGGCTTCAGTGAAAGCATCAACTAAGGTTGCATCGTATGTTGGTGGTCTGTATAGCAACAAATGTGAGGTTTGCCATTACATGAAGTGTGTTGCTTGTATGCTACTACCAGTGTGCAAAGAGGTACCTTCTCCTTGCACCCATGAAGATGTATGCTCTATGGGACAGTTGTGCAAAAGACTGAGAAAGCATGCTTTGCCATTTACGGCATTAAATAGGTTTCACATATTTAATATGGCAAAAACTAATTTGGCTTGTATTCGGGCACCAGAGCTCACACATGGGACTAAGTAGTGAGCGCTCCCGATTACAGCACTCTAGGCCATGGGTGACATTTGTAATGCACATACACGGCATAAGTCATATTAGATCAAGTGAATTTGTCCAGTAGGAAGGGTTACAGTTGTGGACAAACAACCATGAATATACAATAAGGAATACATGTAATGTTTAGCATTTTACTCTTATGTTTATGTAAATGTGTGCAGTGTATATACTGGATGAAATCAAACGAATTTTATATTCGTAGTCTAGGTCTATCCAAGATGGCCCTGATCATTGTGCTGGTGCATGGGAACATAGGGGAACCAGGTTATCCCCAAAATGTAATTTAGCTAGCACGCCTGTGTGCAGTTTAAAAATTCTCCCATCACCAAAGCAACAGATGTGGGTGCACAAGTAAAGAGCTGGGATAGAATCAGGAGGGGATGCCGAGTGGAGCAATTGGTGAGCTGTTAGAAAGACTTTACATATGACCAGTGTGAGGAATGGTTGGAACCTGTCCCAACAGCAGATGCTCCTTTAAATAGGTTTCACCCCTCATTCCCAAAAGCCATCCCACCACATAACATTGAGAACTGTATCGCAGCATCACCTGCTTCATTATAGACCCAATAATCATCCACCACTACACAAAAAGTGATCACAAATGTCTAAGAAATCAACCATGCAGCAGACATATCACCACGATGCCATCTTCAATACAGAGGCCTAAATGACATTCACCTAGATGTCAAAATCTGTACAATAATTCTACAACACAACCCTCCTTGCCATTAATCCAACGGCATCATGGCCAGGCACACATCCCATCACGTTTGCTGCCACTTTCCACACAACCAAACACCTTCACCGAAACACCACACCCACAATATCTTAGTCAATTCAACATCTCTAGCAACAAAGCCAATTAAGGAAGACTTCCACTGCCTACTCACAAAGTAGGGAAAGGTAATATCTCCTCAGTTCTGCAATCCTGCTTGACTGGTCATACCATATGCCTTCAGATCATAACAGCTGCCCTGTGGAGGTTCTCCCAGAATACCTCCCCAAACTCCCTGACTTGGGCCGATCTACCTGACAAACCAGGACTGCAACGCGCTAGCCCCCACAGACATTAACTGCCATGCACCACTGAAAATGCACCCTCCAGCACAAACATTCAACTACGTCAGACTACTTCAAACCAACCATCAGAAAACAAATAAGGCTTTGGGAAAGTCCCTTCACGCATCCTACCATGCCCATCTCAAGGAACTTGTGGCTACACACCAACTGATCACCACTACCTTAGTCAACTGCTGCCACAAAACCATATCTATGGCCAACAACAAGAGCAGTCATTTTCATCACAAAGTACTGCATTATCCCACCGATCCATCCACCATCAACAGGATCATCCAACCTCAGCCACCCCATCACACACACACACACACATCTAGGTAGTACACCAATGCCATGCTAAGACACCATCTAATGCCCTTCCTCAAATCTCAGAAAATGAGACTACACTGAACTCATGGTTCACCTCTAGTCTTCATGCCGCTCAAGTTGCAGAGGCTGCCCACCTCTCCAATGTCCCTCCACTACAATCGACACCTCCATGGCATTCTCATGAATTGTTCTCCATCTTCTATGAACTAGAGACCCCAATCATGCCACTTACCATCGTGAAAGAACACCTGGCACAACGGCACCCAAGACTGCCTCACAGGCAGAAAAAAAACAAAGGCCTCAAGGCTCGTAACATGAGATATATCCAGCCTGGCAACGGGTGGCACACAACCCTTCCTTCTTGTCAGTGGGCAACGCTTTCTAAAAGATGGCTTGAATAAATCCATCCTTCATAAATCTAGAAAGGTCACAGACACCCCAGGTTTGCAAGGGTTAAAAATGCCCGAGTGGCATGGGTGGGAAAAGCAGTAAATACCTCACGCAAGGGGTCACCACAGGAAGTTAGTGACTGCAATGCTGTGTCTGGCTAGTACTTCAGCTGGACAGGCTTATGGCAGGCCCATCTACTGTAGCAGGACGTGTCCCGCCATGGTACGACGTGACCAGGGAGCCCCTGCTCAGCCCCACTTTTGCCAGGTCCCAGCCCCACGTCACTGACCGTCACGTCTACCCTGAACGCATCCCGATTTCCCCTGCTGCTAAAAACCATAATGGTGCCATTCGTCCTGAAAACACGCCCTCTTCCCCCCCAATCCCCATGTCCTCAGCACACTGCCTCCTCGCGCAGCCAACTATGGGTTGCCCCTTTCCTAGCCGATAAATCCTTAGTCTTTGTTAGGGATGCTGTCGCGAGACCCACGCCTACTTCCCACAGTGTACCCCAAGGCTCCTGTGTCTTTCCCCACGCTCATGTGTATACAAAACCATTGTTTGTTACACAAATTATGCAGACATACAAATTCTCATCCCCTCATGGTGGCCATTCCAGGACTAAGCTAGCCAATCATGTATGGACGCACACAGCCTCCCTTTGGAGAGCAGAGGAAAAAAAAAATGAATCCAGGCATACAAAGTCTTCACATCAACTGACAGGTCAACTCTGGGTGTGTACCTGCCCCAGCATTGCCTCATTTACGCAAGTAAACCCTTCCTATCCACCTGTGGTCTCACGGACCTAAACTGGATTACTGCAACTCACTACATGCAGCACCTCTGGAAAAACAAGTACAAGCTACAATACAAAATGGCACTAGACACTGGCAAGTACAATCACATAGGCCAGTAAGTCCACCCCACTGGTTCTCAGTTAATGACAGAATAGAGTTCGAAATCATAGGCCATCACCCGCTGATGCGGTTACATTTTAATTCTTGATAATGCACCAATGACGCCCCTCCTACCTGCGAGATGAACTTCCCTGCAACTTCTAAAGAAATGATCTCAAAATCCACCTCTTATAGCAACATTACCCCTCTCAAACCAACATGCCCCCTCTCCGGGCTTTCCCTCCACAACTGTTGATATGCTACAAATAAAATGGCAGACACCAACGGCACAACAGATCGTACAAAACCACAACTACCTGGGCAACTTTAGAGACTTACTATTGAAGGCCTCACCGTCATGCGGGCATCCGCCAAGGTCAACTCGGATGCAGATGAAATCCTACCTGCCTCTGTACTCAAAGCCCACTGAAGCACTGCTGTCAATGCACTCCCCTCCCAAACCCCAAGTACTGGGCGAATCCTCAAGAAACTGGGCCCAGATGACCGGGAAACTGATGCCCCATCACCCATCTGCTCCAGGCATGCAAGTCCAATACAAAGCAAACAACCACCTTCAGTCAACCAATCTGTCTACAGGCCCAGCTGCAGCACAGAAGCCACCATCAAGGTGATGGACAATGCAAAAATCCCTGGCCATCCTAGTATTCTGGTTCTCCTTGAGCTCTCAGAACCCTCCACAATTCCAGAGCACTGAAGATATCCTCCCTGAAGACATCAACTGCCTCAGTTACCACTGCGGACAACCAGTACTTGAATAACCCATATCTATTTAAAAACGTTTAATTGTAGTGCTTCACTCCAGCAACGGGCCTTCATGCACAAACCATACTACTTTCATCCCTGCGCGCCGTTGCACCAAGTTGGCGACCATAGGCACATTTTCGGTCATATAACTGCTAGTGATGTCACTTCCTGTATGTGCCCCCCCACCCCCCGGGAAATTCATAAGTCGGCTCCCCTGGTTACGTATATACCTAGTTTGCTTCTGGGCACTAAGGAAAACTGTTGATCCGTCATGGAGCTGGAAGGGTACCAAATGTACAACTTAAGAGCTGCAGCTAAAATGACTCATCGGAAGGGGCGTTAGAGACGCTGATCAGACGCTGCAAACGCTTCCCAAATGTTTGAGGTTCTTGCAACAAGTGAACAGAAGCAGCCTTGGTATAAAAATAGTACAATGTGCCTCCCAGTTTGTCCCAATAAATTGATGCCACTGCGAAGAGGCCCCACTTTCTTCAGGCAAAAATGGTTAGGTGACAAAGTGGTTTTAAAGCGCAAGCCCAGTTCCAAAACTATGTGGTCAGCCATCAGCAAAATGCAATACCGGTTTCAGTACCACAATTACCTAGTTTCAAACAGCAATTGCATTATTTTGTGGCACGACATTTTAGAGGCGAACTGAAATCAAGACTGGTTCATGTTAATCAGATGCATACTCAAACTGCTTCGGAAAAGAGGCAAGAATCCAGATTAAGATAATCACACATCCAGAGTAAAAGGACGCTATGTTACCATGGAATGGATACCGACTTCCTAGACCCACCTAGTCACCTACAAACCATCAACTGAGTACCATCAGCAGGCCAATGTTATCAGCATGACCTGCTTTACCGGTCAGGGCAATCGTGCAATAATTTGCTGTGGAACCAATCTATATACTCTTGGAAGGCAGTCGGATAGTATCAGATGGTCAGGATTCATGCTATAATCGGGTGCACGGTGCATATTACGTTGCCAGGAGCTGGGAGGTACTTTTGGCCCGAGTCTAGACTCATTGGGCCTCATTATGAGGTGGGTGGTAAGGGATTACCACCCTACTACGAGTTCCCTTTGTGGGAACTTCCTTAATGCCTGGTTTTTTCCAGGCGTTAAGGACAGGACCCGCAAAGTGACTCTAGAGCTAACGGTACCACAAATTGCTGTACCGTTATTAGCGCATTACCCATTCCCATTTGAGCCCCCATAGGGCCCTGGTGAATGGGGAATTACTGGTCCCGCCAACCTTGGAATGGACTGGTAATTGCTCCACTCACCACCAAGGCGGAGTCTGAACGAGTTTGGAGGCAGCCAGCGCCATGGCTGCCCCCAATCTCGTAATGAGGCCCATTGCCATGTACCAGGCGCCATATGTCAAAAGGTGACCGACACTGAGTGTTGGGAAGGTGTATAGGGATGCGTTTGGACACCAGTAGAGCAATTTTAAAAATCACAGAACAGGAATCGTTTCATGTTAAAGTAAAAGATTATGTGGCAGTTCTTACCCATCAGAAACCCCTGCACTGCAATATTCATAATCCACCTACCAATTCATGCAAATAAGCTGCATCTCTCGCAATCAAGTTGCTGTTCAGATCAATACCAGCTTGTCCATGGAGCAACTATTCTAAACATGTGTCAAGACTGGGCAGACAATCTGTTTAAGGCAATATGAATCGCCCCTTTTTCTGCAGATGCAAAAAAGTACACCCCGAAATAGTAAAGTAGCCAATACGCTCATCTGTATGGCAGGTGATGTTATAACCAATCCTTTCAAGCTTGGGTATTATGCCCAATGTCATACCTGGGCAGTTACAGGATCTATATAAATACACCCTCACTATGGTGCAGCAACAAATAATGCTGGTTTTCGGCACATCCAGGAAGCCCATCATGGCACAATGCTGGTCCTATAGCCAACACCCACAATAAAGCATGTCTGTGATCGCTTACATATATGCAGATTCTGCTGCCACAGAGGATGCAATATTAGGTGCAGAACAGACCCACTGATGGGAGGGACATTAAGGGAGGCAATGCATTGTATATAAAATTAACCGAACTTCAAAACTGCCGGTAAAAACATGAAATTCAGTATAGGGCTGAAGCAAAGAAGCACCATAGTACACCCTTGAACATTCCTGGTATCAACTAGATTTACACCATCGTGCTGCTCATATACCAAGACCATAACAGTAGCAGGGGAAACGAATGAAACTCCCATCATTACTTGGAACACATGTATAACACGAGAACAGATAGTCAAGAACTGCTTCAGGACAGGACATACGAAGACACCCCCCCCCCCGAAAGAACACTAGGAAAGTTAATCATATTTCCAGGAAAGATGGTGGATTTACTAAAGATGGACTAGTCAAAAATATGCTAAAATGGGCTACATTACAAGCTGGATACAGGAGATTTGCCAGATAAAAGTGCGGACACCTTGGGCACATCAAGTCAAACGCCATGAAGGGGATTTTTGCACCCAAAAGGGAGAAAGACCAGACTCACAAGATGCTGCTAAAGCACCACTAAAAGGTAATCTTCACAATTGTTCCTTCAAATCCCCACATACCATCTGTCATGGAAGGCGTCTCTGTAGCATGCAACTCCTAGACCCACAAATATGCATCCCCTTACAAATAAATAGGCACCTGGCGTTATTTTGCCAATTGAAGCAAACAAAATGCAGGTGTTCTTACGTGATCTGAAGCAGCCTTAAGTATCACTGCACGCAATGAATTTTACTGCAGCGCTTTTATTTTGTTTCCCTACACAAGTTAGGATAACATACAAATTTGTTTTCTATAGTCATGTAAGGACATTAAGGCAACATACAAAAGAAATGTACATAAATTAACAGGTGTAACAGGGTTTGCAACTCTTCCCGATGTTTAGAAGGGAGGGAAACCATGTTGCACAAGGATTAAGATGGAAGGTTTCCCCAAAATCGAACTAGAAAGTGGTGGCAAAACAGGAGTGACATATCCTTCATGAACTCCAACCAGCCCCTGGAATATGAGCACTTGGGAGAGGCCGTCGCACGTCATTACCCCATACAGTTCCCTAGTCCCAACTCGTCCCCAGCTGTACACCACGAGAAGAGCAGCCTTTCACAGAAGTGCTTCTCCTCTACAAGACCTTCATCGCCTATACCAGATTAGATCAGAGAAATGTACAGGGTTCAAGACATTAAGGGAGACAGACAAGTGGTCAAATTGACAAGTGTTCAGTGCCTATATGCCCCATAGCCCAAAGACAAGTTCACTCCAGTTGCAGGGGCTAGCACGAGGTGTACATATTTGCCTAAGCAAATTAATACTCATGAATCACATATGCAGCAAATGCTACGCATCTGCTGCCAGTCCATTGAGATTTAGAAGCATTTGCGATGGACAATGGAGGGGCCAGACTCGTCATATTCCTGTTTGCTGATCCACATCTGCTGGAAGGTGGATAAGGAAGCCAAGATGGAGCCACCAATCCAGACAGAATATTTACGTTCAGGTGGTGCAATAATCTGAAGGAAAAAACAAGAACTATGGTTCAGTAATTGCACTTAGAAAATAAGCCAACCTATCCCACACCGAACCACAACCAAGAGAAGAGAAAACAAAATATTGTAGTGTGCTAACCTGCATTTGTGCAGGCACTCTAAATGGTTTGCCCAGTACACAAGCGGAAATAAAGGCCAGGCTATGCTGTGGCCAAAAAAGCCTGTAAAACTGCATCAGCCCCACAGTTGACCAATACAGACGCATAAAATTAGTTAAACGCAAAAACAATGACAGCCCAAGTTTACAAGCCTACCTTTATCTTCATTGTGCTGGGTGCCAGTGCAGTGATCTCCTTCTGCATTCTGTCAGCAATCCCTGGGTACATGGTGGTCCCACCAGACAATACTGTGTTGGCATAAAGATCTTTTCGAATGTCAACATCACACTTCATGATTGAGTTGAATGTGGTCTCGTGGATGCCACACGATTCCATACCTGCCGGCGAGATAACAGTTTAATACACATGCTGCATGGAACTGAACTTGCAATCTGCAGAATACAGGCTGCACATTTTGCACTCGCCAGACTAGTGATATTGGACACTTGGTGAGAAAGTAGCTGGCCCTCTGTAATACAGCTAGAACTAGTACTCATTATTTTAGCAGCCAACTACCCACTAGGCAGTTAAAACCTACTATAGCCCCTCACAGCCCCCCTCCCATACCGCCACCCAACTGCAGCGTGTTCACAATGTGAAGAGAAAACAAATATTTGACACCTAGGGAAGATGCTAGCCGTTGAAGAACGTACATACCACCCCGAAAAGCCCAACATATTCACATGTTCATATGCATGCACACATGGTTTAGAAAACACATACCCAAGAAGGATGGCTGGAAAAGTGCCTCTGGACACCGGAACCTCTCGTTGCCAATAGTGATCACTTGCCCATCAGGCAACTCGTAGCTTTTCTCCAGCGAGGACGAAGATGCTGCAGTGGCCATCTCCTGCTCGAAGTCCAAAGCAACATAACACAGCTTCTCTTTGATGTCACGCACAATTTCCCTTTCTGCTGTTGTTGTGAAGCTGTAGCCCCTCTCGGTCAAGATCTTCATTAGGTAATCTGTTAAGTCTCTGCCAGCCAAGTCAAGACGTAGGATTGCATGAGGGAGTGCATAACCTTCGTAGATTGGCACAGTGTGCGTTACTCCATCACCAGAGTCCATAACAATACCAGTGGTACGACCAGAGGCGTAAAGGGACAGCACAGCTTGAATGGCAACATACATGGCTGGTGTGTTGAAGGTCTCAAACATGATCTGAAAGGAAAAAGCTGGGTTCAGTACTTTGTAGAACAAGGCAACTTTTTTTTTTAAAAAAAATACCACACTGGATCCGACATGCAGCCATGCATAACAAAGGTTGGGTGAAAAGAAACGCAAGCAGAAGTACAGAAAATAAAGAAACCTGAGACATCAGGAGGGAAATGCCAGAAGAGGTACAGAACCCTGAAAATAGCAAAGAAAAGAGTTGTAGAACGAAGTCAAAATTAAAGATGTGAAAAGGAGGAATAGACTGATGCTGCACAAGTAATACCTGAGTCATCTTTTCTCTGTTGGCTTTGGGGTTCAGAGGGGCTTCTGTGAGAAGGACTGGATGCTCTTCGGGAGCAACTCGGAGCTCATTGTAGAAGGTGTGATGCCAGATCTTCTCCATGTCGTCCCAATTTGTAACTATACCGTGTTCAATAGGGTACTTCAGGGTCAGAATACCCCTCTTGCTCTGTGCTTCATCCCCTACGTAGCTGTCCTTCTGCCCCATACCAACCATGACACCCTAAAAAGAGTCAGAGGGCTCCAGTTAGCGAAACATTAGGGTCGCCTGCGAGTTGCAGCTAAACGCATTGAGGCAGTTTAGTGCCGTTACCTGATGCCTTGGGCGTCCAACAATGGATGGGAACACAGCACGGGGGGCATCGTCACCAGCAAAACCAGCTTTGCACATGCCGGAACCGTTGTCAATGACGAGCGCTGCAATCTCTTCTTCTGCCATTTTGATTCAACTGTGAAGAGAAATTGTCACATTACTTACTGCAGAACAAGTATTTTATGAAATAAATAACTATGGCATGAATTAAGACGAAGCCCCATTTCGGCCCCAGTGACCGACATCACATCTGTGCCATCAATTACACAGAGCAGACAGGACCGGGACTATGGAATTCAACCATGGCGCCCCCTTGGGAACACGATCCAATAGGCGCACATCTGTAACCAAGGCAGCCTACACTGGATACAGCCGTTGCTCTGTAAACAAGTCAAATTCATCAGGGCCGAGCATCATGCGGAAGAGCGCTTGTTTAGAGGCAAAGTTGAATGAATTACCGCATCCTTTGCCTGAAGCAAGCACTGAAGACCCGGAAGGAGGGTGGTGACGACCCAATCCCCACCTAAGTGGCGGCCTCGCGTCTCTGGAAAGACCCAAAAGTCATGAGTGGTACATTTGGAACTCCTCCCAAACCCGTTTGCGTCCAGACTCTGGACATATCAAGGGCAATGCCATTCACCATCACCCCTCTTCGGGTATGGAGTAGTCAAAGAGCGTCCTTAAGAAGCGACAGCCCTTACCATAAGACATCCCAGCAAACCACAAGGGCTGGGTGTTCAATTCCACCCCAGGGAATGCACCAAGTCAAAGGAAAGCGTATCCCGGCGCAGCTGCTTTACGGAGACATGCAGAGTTTCGGGCCCGCCCTGCGGCTTCATCCTAGGGACCAGCCAGTTCAGGCAAGATTCTCTACAGGTGACGCCCATCTTTCAACCCAAAGGGCATCACACGCCATTACACATAGGGGGGGGAAAGCAGGCTGGAGCATAACCTCTTTCCTAACCCCCCGGCCTTCATCCGGAAGCTGAACAGGGGCTACGGGCAAAAGGGGGACAGAGGGAGGGCAGGATGGCTGTACCCCAAGCAGCCCACCATCAAGACATCGGCTAAGTGACGTCACCATCGCAGCCAGCGTTGCCCATATAAGGCTAAACAAACGTCAGGCCACGCCCAACAGCCTGGCCACGCCCACCGTTCGGCGTCAAGAAACCGTTGACTGACCTGGACTCGCAACTAAGGTAGAACAAGAGCAAAAAGGTACGATAACTTTACTTGGAGCGCTGGCCATACCTTAGTGAGGCTCACACCTGCAGTCCCTTAGCCAGCATCCTTTAACTACTGAAACAAGGACGCCAGTAGCAAAGCTACCACGGCCCACAGAACTGGCATCCATAACGGCACTAAGAGTTAAAACGCCCAATTAACAGCCCACAAATGACTAAATGCACCGCATGAAAGCCGTCAATTAAAAAAAAAACCCGAAGAGTTATCGAGATACCCGATGGATAGTGCTAGAGACGCAGCCTCACCTGAGTGGGTTCCCGAGGGCTATAGCTGTGAAAGAAGGACAGGCGTTGTTAAGTCCGATGCCGGCGGCTGAGTGAGACTCCAGCGAGGCGCAGCTATCCTTTTTAACGTGAAACCGAAGGGCGTATCGCAGGCCACGCCCCGCGCACCCAGAACTTCGCCATACATGGGCATCTTTGAGAAACCGGCGGCCGCCATTCGTTCGCGCAGCGCCAGGGCACGTGGGCTCGAGCCGGCTGGGCTGAGGGCGAGGGGAGGAGCGGGGCGTGGCGTCGCCGGGAAGGGGCGTGAACGGGGAGGAGCCTACTGGTCCCGGTAGCACAAGCGCAATGGCTTGTCGCGCGCCCTGCCTCCACTGAGTCCACCCCGGAAACTGCACAGTTCAGAATTGCTGCGGAGAAGCCGGTGCACGTACTCGGTACTCGCACAAACGGGGCTGAGGCTCTTGTGGGCTTATGCAGCCAGATCACCATAACCTTTTATCATCGGTGATGTACAATAATCGTTTTTTTAAGTGTTCTGCTTAAAGTATATCTTGGCAAATCGTATGGTTGAAGATCAGTCTTCGGTTTTGAATGCTAGTTTAGTCTAACGTTTTCGTTTTTTCATAACATTCTGAAGATATTTCCGTCTGCCCCAGTGTCACTGGAACAGCGTTCGCTAATTTAAGTCCTATTTGTGTCAACAGCGTTTTCCCTCTTTTAGTGTTTTCAAGCAAGTGCAACACATTTCATTAGGCACATCATACATAGTCTGGTTCTGGCTGGGGTTGTATTTGCTGACTTGGTTCAATGCAGAGATCTCTGATCGAAGTCGACCCTGTGGGTCTTGCATGTGGTATTGAAGGACATTATCGCCCAATGGGGAAGCCACCGGGGGAAACCAGTACATGTTCTCAGGTGCCGGTGTGATGGGCTCCTTATTCGAGGTATTGCAGTGTGCTTCGCACACAGGTAGTAGGACTTTTAACATGGTTGGCACCGTTATCCTGGCGCAATTGGTGTCACTTCCTAGTCTGTTCCAGTGCTTTTAAAACTGGTTTCCTCTTTTTATCACCAACATTTCTACTGTTCACTGTCTTCATTATCCTTTCTTTTGAAAACAAATATATGCTGCCATCGCTAATTTGTTTTGGGCAGCCGATCATCACTTGTGGTGGCACGCAGAAGGGGGATGGGGTGCGCTCCAGAACTGAATGTAGTACTTCAGACATATCCCCCAAAACTGGAAATGACAACATCACACCAGGTGTGTTTCCCGCTCAAAGGAGGACCCTGTTTGGATATAACTGGACGTAACATAATTGGACACAGTACTGCGATTGGTCCTCTACAAGTTGACATAGCAAACACTTTCGGTTCTGCCTGCAGAACTGGTTACTGGCATGAGATTTAGCAGGTGCAACAATTTGTGCTTTACCATTGGATTTAGTATCCGCGCTGCCCAGTCCTTTAATTTTTGCTGAGCAGGGCAACACCCCAGCACCACCCTTCCTGCTAAACATCCTCATTACTGCTTGTGTTTTGATTATCTTACTGGTCTACCAGCATAATTTTCACACCCATAGTGCCGGATGAGGTCACCAAGAAAGTTTGCTCTATGAACGTCTCGTCCAAACAGGTGCTATCTGCTCCTCTAGAACTATCAAGGACAAAATGTCCCCTCTCGCTCCTCCTTGGGTGAGTTCTGCAACCATTCTTTTGCCACTGGCACTTTCCATTTCTCCTCAAGCACTCCCTAGTGCAACCGCCCCCCTAAAAAAGTCATCTGCGGCCCTACCTACCTGGCTAATTAGCCCTATCTCCACTACCCTTTTACTGGGCAAACTCCCAGAGAAGCTGGTCATCTACCAACTAATCCATCACACTGAATCTGTTGGTTGTCCCCACAACCACCAGTCTGGGTTCAGAGTAGCCAGAGGCATGGAGACTGCTCTCCTGAACACCTGACGGCCTGTTCTCTAACCTTGATTCCAATTCTCCTTCTTCTCATCCTCCTCGATCTATTCTCTTGACTTTTTTGACGCAGTCAATCATTCCACCCTCGTAAATCAGCTTTGTGATACTCTAGACATCCCTGACCAGGCACTGGATTGGTTGACCTCCTTCCTCTCGAACATGCCCTCTCAAGTTCAACTCATCCCTTTCCTCTCCTCTATCTCACTCTGCACCTCTGGCATCCCTCAGGGTTCTATCCTCTGGCCGTGGCTTTTCAAAATTTACCTTCGCCCTCTCACCCACCTGATCACCTTCTTTCCTCATTTTCGATGCTATGGTGATGACACTCCGCTCTCCTTTAAGCTTCCCTCCTCTTCTTCTCTCATTCCGGACTGTCTTGACTGCTAGGCATGGTGTGCTTCTAACAATCTTTGCCTTAATGCCATTAAGACTGGGATCCTTCTCATTGGGACACTCCTTCCCCTTCTACTCTCTGGCTGCCCTCCTTGGGCCCCCTCCCCTTCTTGTGAAGCAAAAAACCTGGGTGTTGTCTTTACTCCCCTCTCTCCTTCTCGCCTCACATTGCTGACCTTGTCAAGAAATCTCACTTTCAGCTTCACCTCCTCAAAGGGCATTCTCCCTTTCCTCACCTTCCCCTAGAAAGTCCAGATATGCTTCTCTCTAGCCTTGACTATTGCAACAGCCTCTTCCTTAACCTGACACTTTCCTTCCTCCGCTCTCTTCCACTAATCCAGAATTAGGACTGCAGGACTTATCCTTGGCCTCAAGCCCAGGGGCCGCATCTCTCCAGCTCTAAAATCTTTTCACTGGCTCCCGGTGGCTACAATGATCACATTTAAGACCCTCTGCATCATCCATATGGAGTTTTGGGGACTGGGACCACACTACATCCAAATCTCTCTCCCTAAATACCTCCCTGCTAGAATTCCTCTGTCTTCTAGCTCTAACTTTCTGTAAGCCAGACTTTTCTCTAAGCAGAGAGTGGGGGTAGATCTCTTTCCTCGGCAGG
Source organism: Ambystoma mexicanum (assembly GCF_040938575.1). NCBI lineage: Eukaryota > Metazoa > Chordata > Amphibia > Caudata > Ambystomatidae > Ambystoma > Ambystoma mexicanum. The sequence goes on along the minus strand of NC_090926.1, from coordinate 993,886,743 downwards.
AGTCTCCCTCTGGAATGGCCTTCCTGCCCCTCTCCGTCTTGAGACGGATATCCTTAAATTCTGGAAGCTTCTCAAGACCTTCCTTTTCTCCTTCCCCCTACCCCTCGCCTGCTAATTCCACCTGTCTATCTGGTGGCCTGTATCACTCGAGAGCCTTACTGGGGCAGCCCCTCCTTCAACCAGTGTCCCCTTTACCAGCACTTGACCCCTGGCATCCTTCCCTGACTAGTCTACTTGGTCTGGTCCATTTTCCCTCCTTCTAGCTTACCCATGCAACCCTGCTTGAGCACTTGCCCTCCTGGGCCTTCATTAGGACTCGCCAAGCCCCTTGCTCCCCACTTTCGCTTCCCACTCTTCCCCTCTCCCTGCACTTCCTTTTACTGCACTTGCATGATCCAAATGCCACAGGCCTAGTAGGACCATTACTGTTATTTCTCCCATGCACCCCCTTTGTCCTTGGGAACCTGGAAACACTTGTTTGATGTATAGGTGGATTACAAATGCTCAACAAACAAATACAAATCAGATATAGTCAGTGTTTGCTGTCCATGTTATTAATAGAGGTGAAAAAAGTGTGACAGAGGCATTCAGAGATGGGTACAAAATGTTTATATTGTAGTCACCCCCAGAGTTTATAAAGTCTGTATTCCCTCTGAGGCTTTCTGCATCATTTTAGGACATGATGTGCTTGGAACATAGTGGTCCTGTACACAAGTCAAGCGTACAGGCCAGATAAACAATGACCCCAGCCCAAAAAAGTCTCCTGATTCATACCCAGAAAATAGTTTGGGGCAGCAGGCTATGCCGTCAAAAGCTATAAGAATGAACTTAATCTGGGATTTTTTGACTCACTAAAAACAGCCGAACTAGAAAACCCTGGTGGCACTCTAAATTTGATATGGTAGATCTTCATTTGTCAGAAGTAACTAAGATCTATAGCAATATCCCTTTCCAAAACCTCTCTACCCCTTTTCTTGTAGAGATCCCCCTTTCAGTTAACTTCTATGACTACTCGCTAGCAATCGCCCGTAGCTGGTATCTATGCATCCACTTTCTCCCACACTGGCCGACGGCCAAATAAGTATGGCCAACAGATCTTTAAAAAACCTTGATATCCTGTCCTGACCCAGATTCTGCCATGAACTACATTGATGCTCACTCCCTAACCCAAGGCGTAACTCAAGTCAAATAAATTGCAGCAGTGACTCCCTGCTGACGTAGACCTCACTTGACCCATCTGACACTGCAGGCTATAGTCTGATTTCAAAACCTTTGGGGAAATCAGACATGAGCAGCCTTTCCAGTACACTGAAAGCAACATGCTGCTCCTTAACTGACTGTCTTTAGACCAGGCATTTTAAAATCCATATTTGATGATTTAATGATGTGTGTGGGAAAAGACGTGCATTTGCCCTTGTCTTTCTAGCACTAATAAGTGTTTGATGCCATCCACCACAATATCCTGTCTAGGAGATTCTGAGAAATTGCCAGCCTTGAGTCTGATTTTAAGTGGCTCAATGTTGTCACCTCAGAAAGGAAATAATGTGTTAACTTGTACCCACCCAGCTTGGGGGTGCTCCCCGTTTGCCATCTGGTGAAAGCCGGCCCATCCACCAAAGGACCTTACTGTGCCTGTCCAGGCCCCTCCACAAACTATGTCTTCGGCCTCCAGACTTGATCCTTGGACTCCTGTGCTCCCTGCATTACTAATAGTGAGTGATGGCTGAACTCTTCCAAAGCTGCCTCCTCCAATTTGTCTGAATCTTTTACTCTGCATATGTTCTGACTTCCTCGCCTCTATTAATCTACATTTCCTCTCACTGCATTTGTGCCTCGTTTTTTTAAAAACGTATTCAAGCTGTGTTTGTTGTTTTTACATTTGTGCACCTCTCTTGCATTGCATTTGTGCCTCATTTTTTATAAATCGAATTTAGGCCATGTATACTTTTTACATCTGTGCACCTCTCTTGCATTGCATTTGGGCCTCATTTTTTAAAAATCGAATTTAGGCCATGTATACTTTTTACATCTGTGCACCTCTTGTCTCTTGAAATTCTATTCCTTTCGGGATTGCATTTATGCCTCTGTGACTACCTCTAGTAGGCCGCCTGGTGAGTTTAGCTAGAACTGTGCTGTGCAGCCATTCCTCTTTCATTCCTCTACTAACCTCTGACGCCCCCATGGCGCTCTCCATCTCACCCATCTTCTCTAACTGCTACACTATCACCTATCCCCCTCTCTCACAAAGTACAGTAGGAAAAAGCACAAAAAAGACATCTTGAGTTTAAACCCTGGACTTCCCATCGCAGACACATACGACAGTGCTTCCTCCAGAGAGGTTTTCACAGATATCCTCTTCTCTGTCCCCTCTCCAGATCTATGGAACCCCATCTCATATCTACTCTCACTCCTTCCACATCTTCTACCATTAACGGTGGCACCAAGTAAGAAGTCCTCTTGACCGGCTTCTCATCTTCACGTTGCTTCGTTAATGTCCATCACACAGGCACTATCCTGATTCGGGGGCCTCAACCCAACCTTCTTCTCTTTGACCAGAGCCTGCCTTCTCTCATTAACTTCCTTCCTTCTCCTGAATCTCCCCTACTACTCTATCTGTCCCTCCTCTGACTGGCGTACTACACCCTTGTACCCTTCCTCAGAAAATCTTCAAAGGCAGAGACCACCTCCACCTGGCGACTCTTAATGACCGTTCAGCCAACAAACACTCTGCTGACATCTGCCTCCTTCTTGAAGACATTGACCTCGACATTCTCGCTCTTACCAAGACATGGTTCAATGCCAGCTCAGTCACTGCTTTTGACTCCCTCCTCCCAGACTGCTTCAAGATCATCGTTAAGCCTCAAACTCACTGCACTGGTGGGGGGTGGCCTTAATCTCTCCCGAGTGGGTTCCTGCTTCCATCTTACCCACTCAGCACTACTCTTCCTTTGAAAGCCTTATTTGCAAGCTGACCACCTCTCCCATCTCTACCCTGACCATTGCTACCCTTTACTGGCTTAAGGCGCCACCACCCTGTTCCTCTCTGAATGGGCTGATTTCTGTTCTTTACTTTCATCCACCTCCAACCTCCTCCTGGGTGACATCAAAATACAACTGGATTCCCCAGGATCTGCATCCACTCTCTTCATTGACCTCTGTACCTCACTTTTGCTCTCCATTCTCCCTTCTAGGCCAACCCATTCAACCGGACACACTGTTGACGCCCTCATACACTGACCTCTCTCTCAGTAGTCACCCCCCAGTAGTCACCCCTATTTCCTGGTCAGACCATTCTCTCCTCTCATCTGGGTCCCTTTGTTCCTTTGGCCCTCTGACCATACCCCAAAAAGCCCTGCCAACCTTGTTCAAAAACATCCGCCTGATGAAACGTTCACGAACATACACCTTCATGCCCCCTCTCTCCACTACCTCCGATTCTACCTCTGACTCTGCTCTCAGCATCTTCCATCTGCCCATCACCACTACTCTCGACATTCTTGCCCTAGTCAAGAGGATCCATCTGAAACCTGCCTCTAAGCGTGACACCTGGTACGACTCTGAACTTGCTGCCCGTTACCGAAAGTGCAGGTTGGCAGAACAGAAGTGGCAAACCTCAGGTTCATCCTCTGACAAACTGGCCTGCCGCCTGCTCCAAAGGCAGACTCTCCATCCATGCAAAGATAAGAGCCCACGTACAAGCACAGGCTTCCGGTGCATCCAACAACACAGCTGAACGTTTCAAGATCTACAGGGAACTATCCAACCCTTCAGCAGTCTTCTCCCCTTCTGCTTCCCAGGCCCTATGCAACGCACTGGCCAAAACCTACACCACCAAAACTCAGGACATCCTGAACACCCTTACTAACCATCCTCCCAGCCCACACCCGCTTGCTTCCTTTGGCCCCTCTCCTTCCTCATTCTCCACCTTCTCCCCTATCACACCTGAAGAAGTTACCAGAGGTGTCTGCTCTGTGAAGATTTCTTCTAAACAGGGTTCGCTCTGTTGGTCGCCAATTTCTGCAATCGCTGTTTTGTCACAGGATCTTTCCCGTCCTCCCTTAAGCACTCCCTTGTGCCCACTGATAAAAAAAAGCCTTCAGCAGACCCTACCTGCCCTGCCAACTAACGCTCTATTTCCATCAGCCCTTCCAGGGGAAACTGCTTGATATAGCTGGCATTGCCCCAACTCAACTCACACACTGAACTTGTTAGTGGTCTCCACGACTATCAAGTAGGATGCCGAGCATCCAGAAGCACGGAAACTGCTCTTCTGAACACCTGTGAATAACTGCTTGCATCTCTGGACTCCAACTCCCCAGCTGTCCTCATCCTTCTCGATCTCTCCTCTGCCTTTGACACAGTCAACCATTCCCTCCTCCTACAAAGGCTCCAGAATACCCTTTGTATTTCCGAATGGGTACTGCAATGGCTGACATCCTTCCTAACTGACCGCTCTTCCCAAGTCAGCCTGGGCACCTTCTCCTCTCCTACCCCCTTCTCCACATGTGGAGTCCCCTAGGGTTCTAACCTCTCCCTTTGGCTCTTTAACATCTACCTTGCTCAACTTGCACGCCTCATCTCCTCCTTCTCCAACTTTGTGTTATGATGACAACACACAGCTCTTCTCAAACTTCCTGCTGACCCTCTTGCACCCTCCATCATTCCTGACTGTCTATCTGCCATCCAGTTCTGTGCACTTCCAACGATCTCTGCCTCAACGCCTGTAAAACTGAGATCCTTCCCATCGGGACCCCTGTTCCCTCCTTCTTCCCTTCACTCTGGCCTCCTGCCTTGGGCTCTCCCATGCTCCTTCCTCTGAAGCCAGAAACCTTGGATCTCTCTCTCTCTCTCTCTCTCTCTCTCTCTCTCTCTCTCTCTCTCTCTCTCTCTCTCTCTCTCTCTCTCTCTCTCTCTCTCTCTCTCTCTCTCTCTCTCTCTCTCTCTCTCTCTCTCTCTCTCTCTCTCTCTCTCTCTCTCTCTCTCTCTCTCTCTCTCTCTCCTCTCTCTCTCTCTCTCTCTCTCTCTCTCTCTCTCTCTCTCTCTCTCTCTCTCTCTCTCTCTCTCTCTCTCTCTCTCTCTCTCTCTCTCTCTCTCTCTCTCTCTCTCTCTCTCTCTCTCTCTCTCTCTCTCTCTCTCTCTCTCTCTCTCTCCTTCCTCACACTCAGGACATTGCCAAGCAGTCCCTCTTTCACCTCTTCCTTCTCAAAGGAACTCTCCCCTTTCTCACTTTCCCCCAGAGGCTACCCGAGCCATGGTTCTCTCTAGACTTGACTATTGCAATAGCTTTCTCCTGAATCTTCCTACTTCCATTCTGCGACCTCCCACCACCCCCTCAGCTAATCCAGAATAGGGCAGCAAGACTTCTCCTTGGCCTTAAGCCCAGAGACTGCATCTCTCCTGCCCTAAAAAGTCTTCACTAGTCCCGGTTACTACATGAATTAAATTCAAATCCCTCTGCATCAGCCACAAGGCTGTCGGGGCCCGGGGACCACACTATCTTCAACTTTATCTTACTAACTACTCTCCCTCTAGACCACTATGCTCCTCTGGCGCCAACTCTGTGTATGTGTGTAAAATGTTTTGCTAAACAGAGGTTAGGTGGCAGGCCGCTTTCCTCAGTTGGCTTCCTCCTATGGAATAGCCTGCCTATGTGCCTTGAGCAGGACTTTATTAAATTCCTGAAGCTACTCAAGACTTTCCTCTTTACCTCCCCCTTCCCTTCTTCTCTCCTCTGCTAATCTCACAGTTGCTGTGATTGGTGTCCGGGCCCTTATGCAACCTCGGAGCCCCTGACCTCCCACACCCAATCGGCCCAGCTCTTGTCTACCCCACAGCACTTGTTTTGGCAGACCCTCCATCCTGGAGGTTCGCACTTACTCCTAATGTGGCTCCAGGCTATGTAGCACTGAACAACTCACACTTCATCTGTGGCTCTCCCATGAGCCCGGACCCCTCACCACTTACCCCCTACCCCCTCTGCCCTTCTCCTTGCTGCACTTGCACATTCTGAATACTCACAAAGCATAGTAGATTCGTCTTTTCTACCTTTTTCCCTCCACTGCTCTTTTAAATATTGTATTTTTGTAATGTATTTCACGCCCTTGTTCCCTTCCCTCACCCTGTGGGGCTTTGAAACCATATTTTACTTGCTGTATAAGCACCTAATAAGCAAACAATAAATACATTACATTTGGAGTTCAGTATTGTTCCCATAACGCTTACTATTGATTTTGAATTTCCTGGAACAGAAATGTGCAGAGTAACAATCCGCCCTGAATGTTTGGATTAGTAGCAATTTCCTTCAGCTGAAGACCGAGATGCTAGTTGAAGGGAGTCTGACATCCAGCATCAAGGCTTTCATATCCTCCATGACAGCCCTTCTCAGGTCAAACCCCAGTTGTGAAAATCCTAGACAATTACCATAACCCAGCATCATTGCTGGAAGTGAGGTGGAGCTGCACCTGTATGAGCAGGGTCTTCCAGACGTGGACCCCATGCTCACTATGCTCAGAGAGGCACAGCTCCACCTCACTTAGGCCAGACTAGGCCAAAACATGTCTGGGGTTGCTGCTGGTACTCTTGTTCAAAAGAGGATTGCCTGGCATTTCGGTGCTGGACTACTCAAGTAGGCGGGACAAAGACTGAAGTGCAAATGGATATTCCACCTGTGTGAAAGGTACAGTGAGCTCAAATGTGGCTTTGGACCCTCAAGTCGGCACCTTCCAATAGGTCATTAGTCGGTGCTCGTTCTCGCCAAGGGGCCCCATACCTCTTTTTCTATGTTTAAGTAACTTGGCGTTGGTCACCCTAAGTTACCTAGGGTTATCCAGACGTGGACCCCTTGCTCACTGTGCTCAGAGAGGCACACTCCACCTCATTGATGAGGCCCAACTAGGCAGAAACACTTGTTGCTTCTTGGTACTCTGGTACAAAGGAGGATTGCCTAGCATTTCGGTGCAGAACTGCTCAAGTGGGCGGGACAAAAACTGATGTGCAAATGGCTATTCCGTCTTTGTGAAAGATACAGTGAGCTAAAACGTGGCTGCAGACACTCAGGCGGGCACCTCCCCATAGAACAGTCATTAGGCCGTTTTTGTTCTCGCAGAGGGGCACCCGTACCTCTTTTTCTGTATTTTCATATACTGTATGTCACTGCACTGGCCCAGACACAGCGGATTGTTCATTTCAATGTTTTCATGACTTTTCATTTCCCCACTGTATTTTAAACTTGTTCCGACCCCAGGCGACAGCTAACAGCTGCCAATTTTACAACCAGCCTGTAACCTCCCCCATGCACCCCCTTTTTCTGTCACTTGGACAGCTGTGTTCATCATGGCACCTCTTTCAAAAGTATTCACCTGCCTCCACTTCGAGTGTAAAATCCTGGGGGATGACCTGTTGTTACCTACACATTGTCATCCCCACCCCTTGCCCCTTGGACTCATAAGAACAGCTGTGGTCACCACAGGGATGGGTGAGGTGATCCTTGCCATCTTCTGCCTTAGCTGTTGTCCCTAAATATTTCCTAACCTACCCCCGCTACTTGTCACCAGCCCATATGAACCATGGAACAGCTGTGTGAGAACCATTGTGTACATCCTGGAATATGCCCCTAACGGCCATGCCATCCCCCTGCCCCCAGCCTCCTTGATCCCTAAATCCTCTTGCTGGGACCACTGTGGAGGGGAGGGTGCTCTGACATCCTGTGAAATCCCGCCTTGTTTCCATGTCACTTCGACCCTGGGAACTATTGTGTCCATCAGGGGAGGCAGGAGAGGCCAAGCTCTGCAGGGGCAGAGCAACAGCCTGATAGACAGAGGACCAGGGCTCGCTCTATTTTTGGTGGCAGTGCTTTGCTGGACGTGTGGGTGAGGGGCAGAGGAATTAGAGGCCCTTAGTAGGCGCACTTCTCCCAGTCTGGGCTACTCCCCTTTCTTTCCCCTTGTGCCCCTTTCCCCTTGTATCCCTTTTTCCCAAATCTGATTTCCTCTGCCCCACTCTCTCCCTCTTTCTCTGTTTCTTTGGCTCTATGCCACTCTTTCGCTTGGCTTCCCTCTCTGTGCCACCCTCTCGCTCTCTGTGACCTGCTCTCTCTGTGCTGCCCTCTCTCTCTGTGCTGCTCGCCTGCTCTTTCGCTCTTCCTCTGGGTATGCCAGCCATCAATTCCCGCCTTGTTTCCGCAGCCCAGTGTAGACAATCAACCATGTCCAGTGTGCCTAATCTACTCTGCTGGCAATTAGCCTAATTCCCGGTCTGTAATAAATCTGTTTCCTGGTTTTTGCAAAGACTTTTGTGCCTTCATTTGTGTTCCCACTTTCTGTGTAGCCTGCCTGGTATTGCCAGAGGGGGGACCCAGACTGCATACACAGCGCACACCTCACCAGAATCTGTTAATTATCTGGCCAAAAATGGTGGCTTTGCCCAGGGTTATCCCACACGGCCTTCCCCATTTTGACATGCCTTCCACTTCCACACTAGCCATGACATAGGTCCCATTCTTGGTTTGTTCTTCTACCAAATACCCAAACTGCATATTCTAAAGTACCACCCCCTTTCTTGCTTGGACCATAAATTCGTCCATTTAGATATCGCAGTTTTGTTCAGCTAAGTGCTCAATTGAATCCATATTACCAGCCTAAGACCCAACATCGTCCTACAGGCATAAGCTCCCACTGCCCTGCCTAATTCCTAAGGATAATTGGACATCTTGGATCAAGTAAATGTAGCCTTGGCCATTGATCACCCATAACACTGTAGCTCCCTTTACGAAATGTAAGCACACGTTAATCAAATATTTTATCAATAAATGATTTTCTTTCCTTGGAAGCTCCTGAAACCAAAAAAAGCCAACAAAAGAGTCCAGGAAAATATGTGTTCCCATGGTCATCCTTTTTGATACCATATCCATGCCTAGGGCTACAAACACACCATCCTCGGACTACCGGCACCCACAAGAACTCTTTCAAGCATGCCTTGAGAAAGTGGAATATTCATCCAAAGAACCTACGATTCTGCCTGGTACTGACAAGCGAATCAGTGCCCAAATTCAATGTGATCTCATCAGAATAAATTAATGGATCCTGCTTTCAGAGATTAAATCTATATTTGCCCTTGAATGACCAGGCGTTACATGACTTCACCGTAGACCTCCCCACAGCTACCATATTCAATGAATTCGTTCCATTATTAGAGGAACCATAACTAAGATAATTGACCTAAATGAGACGGATTAAATGCCAAAGTAATCAAATGGTGCTAACCAGTCATTACTCCTCTCTTCAACAGACTCATCAACATATCCCAGTCATCTCCCAGTCATGCAAGGACATATCCTTTAGCATTTAAGCATCGGGATGGGGAACTCTTGGCAAGCTAGGCTGAACTGTGGTCTCCCTTACATTACAAATAACCCGGAAACTAAGCATTACATCTAATCTCTCCTCTCAGATCGAACTTCATAACCACCTTTTTGACTTCCAGTCTAGATTTTAGATCCTCAGGGGAGCTGAAATGGTTCTTATGACCACCTACGAAGAGCTGATCGCTGCCAGAGACCAAGGTTACAGGTGCGCATTGAATCTCCTCGATCTTAGGCCCCAGGCGTCCAACATTCTAGATCAGAGTTCTTACAACCTGAAGACATTTGTAACAAGAAGCCTGGTGGTTGAAGGACCCACGTTATGGAACGCTCTACCTCTGGACATGCGTCAAGAGCCCATCCATTTGTGGTTCAGGAAAGCACTTAACATTCTTATTCAGGAATGCATTCTCAGGCCAACTCTGAAACATCAGCGGACCTACCTGGTCTGTCTATGACCATGTTCCACTTATGGCTTTTGTTCTCTTGTTAAATCCTTTTTTAACATTTCCAGACAGTAGTAGAACAAAGCAATTTAGCCCTTTTAAAATCGGGGTAATCTGCTGCTGCGTGCTGGCCCATCTTCTCCTTATCCATGCCCACTTCCCACCCAACCCTTCACCTTTTCCGTGTGCTGCTTTGAATCATCTAGTATACCTGTGGGTTCTAATAAATAGCCAAATAAATAATTCTCTATTGTGGAGCACAACACTCTGATGCTGTCTCGAGGCAACCCATGAAATTGGTAGCATAACTCTACTGCGGTTAAACTCATTCCTATGGTACTGTGTTCCTGAGGTCAAATTAGGGCCCTTACTCTACAAGTTGACCACGCTCTCTTGTGGGTGTGTCACAAAGTTACACTCCCTCTGTTCACCTCAGTATGTACAGGGTACCTTTTGCACTGATCCTCACTAGTTAAAAGATGAGTTAACAAATCTATGCCAAGGAAACACAGATTTGCATCATAATATTTCAATAACTAAAAAGTTGTTGGCATGTCATAGACTGCCTCCCTTAAGTTCAACATTGGATAACCTTCGACTAGTTGCACATCTTCAAGGGTTCCAAAATAGAACATGCTACGCAGCGTCCGTGACCACACATCACTCCCATGCGGCTGCCCTTCCACACCACCACCATCTCATTCTGTCCATAATTTGGGCGTCACCTTGGACTGAGCTATCATTTACCTCAGTTCAGTGCCTACCACCCAACAAGACACATAAGGGTGCCCCTCCAAGAGAAGTCTTGTGTCATCCACAAAATGCAGACGTTTTCGAGAGAAAGAGGGGCTCATCTTTACCCCTAAGACTACCACTTTGCTTCTTTGAGACTGACTTCAGCGGTGCTGGAAAGCACTGAGCTGCCTGGGGAAGAGGGAATGAGACAAAATATTAAACCAAAGATGGGTTTCTCTCGATTTTTTTTCTTCTGCTCTATACATGCAAAACAATTATAAAGAACATTGATTCTAAGACTACACTTTTCCTCCAACTCCTCTTCTATGGGCCCTAACATTTTGTGAACCCCTCCTAAAGGCTCTGTAGAGGTGTAGAAAACACAATAGTGAATTTTGAGCTCAAAACAGCTTCTCACTCGTTTGTTGTTTATTTCTTTGTAATGCGCGCCAGACCCAGGGGTAACCGGGCGCAGCAAAGAGAATATGCAAAGCGTACAATGTTACATGGAATTACAGGGTTACATAATTTACAGTGGTAGAGAGATAGGTAGATACAAACTTAGCAGGATGGATATCTAAACAAGAGTTTAAGGCAGTAATGTCAGGCGAGGCAGTAAGTTATATACAGTGTTACTATAATTATTTACCTTTATGGTATACCTCTAATAATACATATATTCAGTTCAGATGTAGTAGCACACCAAAGGTATCTAACGGTGCATTACATGTTATTGTCATTGATGTGTTTGATGAGATTCTTTCTAAAGTATGAGAAATGTTGGTCTGTTCTCAAGTTGTGTGGCAAGGCATTCCACCATTTAGCAGCTAGCACAGGGAGACTGATACCGCCAATTTTAGCAAGTTTAAATCTGGGTACTACCAGGCAGTTGGAATTGGCGGTTCTTGCTGGTCTACTAGGTTTTTCTTTTTATTTTGTCCATCATGTAGCTGGGAGCAGCGTTATTGAGGGCTTTGTGTGTCAGGGAGATCATTTTTAGGTGGATTTTATTGTCGGTGGAGAGCCATTTATATTGGTGTCTGATGGAGGAGATGTGTTCCCTTTTATTTATGCCAAGAGCAGCTCTTTGGGCGTTATTTTGTAGGATTTGTAACCTTTTAGTGATGGCTTTGTTGGCACCACTGTAAAGGGCATTACAATAATCAAGTCGGAATAATATTAATGCTCTCGCCAGGATCATGCAGCTATCGTTAGATAAGAAGGGCTTACCTGCTCTTATTAATTTACAGGTATATGCTGTGGTGGAAGCTAATGAGTTAACTTGTTTGGTAAAAGACATGGTGGAATCAAGATAGAAACCTAGTGTTTTTACTTCCCTTGAAACCTTGATGCCATTTCCGTCTGTTAAACATGGAATAGTCCGTGCCTAACTTGTTGATATTGTCCTGTGTACCCAAGATAATCAGCTCTGTCTTATCATTCAGGCAGAGGCCATGGGATGCCATCCATGCCTGAATAATGAGGTGCACCCTATTCACCAACTCCCTGTCCTCGTTGTGATCCCCAGAAAGCGGGAGGAGAATCTGTGTATCATCTGCATAATTAGTGTAGGTGATACCTAGAAGGTCCAGATCATCGAAGAGAGGTTTGGTGAATATGTTGTACAAGGTTGGTGAGACGCAAGAACCTTGAGGGACTCCACAAGTGATTGGCGTGGGGTCTGCTGCTGCCGAAGGGGAGAAGACTCATTGTTCTCTCGCTCAAAAAGGATTCAATCCATTTGATGGCATGGGTGGAGAAGTGGGCAGCAGTGTCCAAGTGTTTGCAAAGGACCTTGTGGTCCACAAGATCGAAAGCAGCTGAGAGATCAAGTAGAAGGAGGAGTGCTGTCTTACCTTGATCTCTCAGTTCATCTATTTGGGTCTTTAAATCAATGAGGGCAGTTTCAGTTCCATGAAGTGGACGGAAGCCGGATTGTCTAGCTCCCAATAGTTTGTGATTCAAGGTGTCTTTGAATTTGTATACAGGCAACTTTGTCTAGTATTTTCAGTAAGAAAGGTACCGTAATAATGGGCCGGTAGTTAGGCGGGATAAAGGGGTGTAGAGTCCGCTTCTTGAGAAGCGGGAGCACCCATGATTGTTTTAGATTAGCCAGGATGTTACCTGTAGCGAAGGAGGCATTTATCAATTTGGAGATGAACAGTGATAGGTCTCTGGCAGCATCTTTTATTATTTGTGCTGGGCAGATGTCACCTTTGTAATTAGAGGGTTTGAGAGAGAGGATCATTTTCTCTACCTCTATGGTAGTAGTTTTTGTGAAAGAGAATTTGTTGGTAGGGTCGTTAATGGTGTCATTGAGCGGCGGCTTATTTGGGAGGTTTAAAGATTCTCTTTTTAGTTGGATTTTATTTTGCAACGTTATTTTATTTGCTAAGGCAGTTTGAATATCTGTGCACCAAGTCTTATCCTTAATACAGGTATCTGGTGTGGCAATGGGAGACTCAAGTTATTTAAGGATAGAGAAGAGTTCCTTCATGCTTGAATTAGAGTTGGCAATGCGACCATTTTAGGAGTTGCGTTGTGCCAGGCAAATTTCATTTTTATAAGGCCGAGAAATATTAGTTAAATTAACTTTGTTCTCCTCAGTTGGACATAATTTCCAATCTGATTCAAATTTTCTTTTTGTTAGGCATAGGGCTTTGAGTTCTGGCGTGAACCATTTGTTTAAGTGTGCCTTAGGTTTGCTTGTTCGCATTTTGAGTGGGACGACTTTGTCCATAGTAACACGCATGATGCTATTGTATTCATGAACTAGTGCACTAGATTCAAGGTCATCTGGCAATGCATTTAAGGTTATACCCCAATGTGATTGCACTAATGCCGGGCTTTGGCTTGAATTCTGTGGTCACAAAATCTGAATTCTACTCTAAGAATTCTGCCAAACTCCCACGTCTGGTCATACCCTCTCTCACTTAGGGAGACACATTATAACCAAAAGGAAGTTGTTGGACGGCAGATTTTGAATTGATCTCAACCACTGGGCTAGGCCTGGGCAACCTCCCACAGCAATTTGGACTGGACTGCTCCCATTGTTTGCAAGACCAAGATTGATTTGCACATGATTGGTCCCCTTCTGTGGTGGAGCACATAGGATAAAACAGTGATGTGGATGGTTGTTCAGAGCAATGCCAGTGATTCTCATTAACGCCTCTTTCTCCACCTGGTCCATCCCAACCAGTCTAAAGGACGCATGGGTTCTTCCTTTGCTCAACAAACCATCCTTGCACCTGGACATCCCCCCCAACTACAACCCAATCACCACTGTCCCCTTCCTCCTCACAATCCTAGATCGTGAGGCTTAGCTCCAGATCAAGTCATACCTCGAATCCAACAACATACTTGGACTGGCACCAAAACAGCTCTGTGGACTTAAAATAACAACTTGATGAGACCAAAGATGCCGGCAATTCAGCCTTCCTTCTGTACAACTCGTCTGTAGCCTTTGACCTCGGCGACCATCAAATTCTGTGCCATCACATTGCTTCAGCAGCTCATTTTTCTACTGAGGCTATAGCGTGGATCGGCCCCTTTCTGGCAGACCGCTTCATGAGGTTTTGCGGATAATGCCTCTACCCCCCACCAACTCCCATCACCTGTGGCGTTCCCCAAGGCTTGTGCATCCTCTGACCCTCTAACATTTTCACAAAACCGTTATTTGACCTCCCCGATGACTTGGGCATTTCTTACATGAATTACGCTGATACACTCCTTTCCACTAACCGGAAACTACGGATGTATACGAATTGTTCAAACTACAATTGTTCAAATTACAATTGACCTTTGCACAATCGACTGAATTTTCAAGGTCAACTGTCACTTATATGCGGGGGGACACCACCCACAATCCCCCACCCAATGCAAAAACCCCCACCCAAACCCGTTTTTTATATATATGTGCACATTCCTCATCCCTTCATGTCATACAGTTCCCACCATTTATTTTCTTCCCAAAACTCACAAATCACTTAGACATCCCCCTGGTAGTCCTATTGTCACCTTATGTGGTTCATTATTAGAACATCTGGCACAATTTATTGATGAAACTCTTCTTCCGTTTGTATCCGTATTGCCATCCTACCTGAGGGATACTAAGGATTTCTTACAACATGTGACTAATACACCTTGGGAAGAAGGTTTTATTTTGGCTACACTTGACGTAGTCTCCTTATTTACCTCTATTGAACACACTGTAGGTATCAATGCATGCACATATTTGGACACTCGCTCACTCAATTATTTTGGACACAGCTTTATGATTTTGGAGATGCTCCTTTTCTGTCTACAAAATAATGTTTTTCTGTTTGAGGGGTCTTTCTTTCGTCAAGTTAGGGGGACTGCCATGGGCAGCACATTCACCCCGCCTTATGCTAATCTGGCGACGGGGCGGTGGGAGGCCACTTTTCTATCAGATTTACTTTTGTCTTGTTTCCTAACACAGAATGTCTCTTGATGTCGGTACATCGATGATGTGTTTATTATTTGGAAGGGCACGGAAAGCGATTGGCTATCTTTTGTTAAGAGTATTAATACCAACAAGGCCAACCCAGCTTTACTGAATGTCCTAGCCATTCCGAGATTATCTATCTGGATGTCATCGTCATGTTGGACAGCTCAGGTATTCATACTGCACTCCACAAAAAACCCTCTAACCCTGGTCTGCCCCTTCATACCAACAGCTGTCACCCTCTGTTGTGTAAAAAATCGATTCCTTAAGGTGAATTTATCCGTTTTCGTCAGAACCGCACTAATATTGCCTGGTTTGAGCATCATTGTGCATTGGCAGCTGCTGACTTTGTGAAACAAGGGTATGACAAGAAAACCATTGAAATGGCCTATACCAAGGCACGTGGAATGTCCAGAGACAAACTTTTGTACGATAACAATTCTGCCAAACATAGTACGATTAACCCAGATTGATTATATCTTTTGACACTGCCTCCAATAACATATGGAAAATTGTTGAGAAACATTGGTGTGTCTTAACTCTAGATAATGACCTCAGATCCGTACTGTCCAAACGTCCCACCATGACTTTCAAACGTGTGCCATCCCTCAGACAAGCTGGTGTCCAGTTTCTTGTCTCCAGCTGAAGAAAATGTCTGCTATGACCTGGCTTCCCGCCTCTTCCATGGGATTTACTAAATGTATGAAATGTAAAGCTTGTGCACATGCCACCGTGCTGAAATCATTTGTACACCCGGTCACTAAAATCCCTTACAAGATAAAATATTCCATCAATTGTGACACCACCTTTGTGGTGTACATTCTCACATGTCCCTGTATGAGATGGTACATTGGGAGTGCAACATGTAAACTTAAGTTGCGCATCCTTCAACATCTCAGAGCCATTAAGAACTCGGCTCCAGCGTACCCCATGGCTAAACACTTTAAACAGGAACATGGGAATGACTTTAATCTGTTAACATTCTTTGCAGTGGCACATGTGCCCATACATCCCATGGGTGGTGACCGCGTCTTGAAACTGACAAACTTGTGACAAGATTCATTTTGGACTTCGACACAAAGTATCCAAAGCGTCACAATGTGGATGAGGAGTTGTATACTTTTTTGGGGACTTGATTTTCTTCTCCACTTTGCATTCAATTTCATCTTGCTCTTATTCTCCTGTTTTCTCTTTCTTTTTATGATTGTTTTCATGATCTTTCACTGTGTGCTCCTGTATGAACCTCTTTAGCCCTGGGTATGATTATTTATATCTTATCCTTTTAATATTGTTTATTTTTGCCTACGATCTGGCTGCTTATTATCGCCGTCTGTGGGGAGTGGTATTTATTAATATATATTCATATTTTTTAGACCCTACGAGGGGTCTAATTTTGATATTTTTTCTTTCTTTCTCTGTTTATTGGTGGACTGTACTATTTGCTTCATTTAATGAATTCTATACTGTTTCGTGGTATTTGACATTTGAGCCTTTTCTCATTGTGTGTTTACTTCAATTGCCATTGCAGCATTTACTTGCTTGGACTGTTCCAGCTTCCTTTTGTACTTGCACTTTAGATTGGCCCCGTTATTATGTGGCCTTAGATTTTCCCTTGGCTTGTTGCTACTTATGCACTTTATGCTTGGAACGTTCTTTGTATTTGCATTATATGTTACATCTATATTCTGCCCTTATTCCATTATTAGAGTAGTGACCACTCTGTATACCAGCAGCCGTTGTTGGCCCTCAGGGTGGAATGAAATTGCTGTAATTATTTTATACTATGAGGTGTGCTTCATCAAATTGTTCTTTCTTTATGACCTTACCTGTATTTAAGGATGTAGGATTGAGTTTCTCTATATACAGGAACATGTACTATTGTTATGTTCTATGGTTGGGTATGGCTGGTGTCTTACCTTTTGACTCTGGATTGTGAGGTATTATTACATTGTACTTCCATTGGTGGCAATCTCATCCCACCTCCTGCACTAGCACTTTAGACATTCATTTTATTCCAACTTTTATTAGCCAGCCTACCTTTCTGTTGTATGATTTAGGTTGGGCGGTCAATATCCGCCTTATTCATGTGCACGCCTCATGTTGGTCATCTTATTGCCATTTACAGCCTTGTGTTTTTAATATTTCACATTTTACCATCCTTCCATTTGGCTAAATTTTAATATGAAGTATTATCATTTTTCTGTTTAAATGCATGCATGGCCAAACTAAATTTGGGGATTACTTTGCCACATTTTGTCCTTACACATGCTATCATTGTTGACTGTGTATCCTTGGTGCATTTATGGGACTTTGACATCTTTGTGTATTTTCACACTAGACGGCTATATTCTCTTCCTTTTCTTGCCATATTGTCATTTATATGTGCCAGTACTTATGCACTTTGCATCTAAGTACGTGTTTTTGCCCTATTCTTTGGCTTCCATTTGACATGCATGCATTTTTACTCCATTCCATCTTGGCCGCCAGCGTTTTTATCAACTGCTTGATACTTAGAGTCAATCAACAGAGCAGAAGGCCCACTTGCACGATTGATATTTATGTTACCTATCCCTCCTCCCCCCCTACGTGATCAATCGCTCAGTGTAGCGCAAAACGCGTTGTTTGCAGGTCGTGCACCACGGCGTCCTGCCTCTGTCCTTGTGTTGCTGCCCATTGTGCGTTTTACTTTTTGTACAACATTACCTTTTTTTAACTATTAAAACTAACATCTGTATTTATTACATGGTGTTTTTTTTGCTATTTTTCCTGGAGTCTGCAATTTGCTACTGTCCTTTGGGAGTGCGGCTCGTCTTCTCCTCCTTACTTTGGATATATATATATTCGAACAGTTGTGCTTGAACAATTTGGGTAATACCGAAACTGCAGCACTGACTCCAATACTCTGTATACCAAACCATCCAGGCCTGGATGGCCTCACATCTCCTTTGCCTCAATGATGACAAGACAGAAATTCTTCTGGTTGGTTCTCAACCCCTACTGAGCAAACTGGGCCACAAATACAATACCATAACTATCAATGGCATTACTATCCCTGTCTCTAGTGTGGTCAAGACCTTGGGTGTTCACCGGGATGTTCCCTTATCGATTGTAACAGGTCAATGCTATCACATATTCTGCTGCATACACCACCAAGCTAATCCACGCCAGCAGACCATTCCTATCCACAGATGGCTGCCTCATCATCGCCCGGGCGCTCATTGTCGCCAAAGTGGATTATTGTAACATTCTCTTTGCTGACACCTCCTCTCGAAACATTAATAAACTATGCACTCAGGGTCACAATTAACATCCCTAGGAGAGAGCATATCTCGGAGGCAAGGAGAAACGCCCACTGGCTTCCTATACATGAGCGTATTATCTTCAAAACATTTGCCATTACCCATAAATGCCTTTGAAACTCCGCCCACCACATTCCTTTTTAACAAACTTTAAAAAATGCAATGCTCAAGACCCACCTTCTCTGCCCCTGCCCACCGACTCATCACTCCAAGATTTATACTAAAAAGAACTGGAGGGCTAAGCTTCCTGGTCATTGCCTCCAAGTACTGGAACTCACTACCCCGGCACTAAGGTCAGAACAATCTTAATAGGTCTTCAGAAAACATCTTAAGACACTGTTTTTCTCTCAGGGACTGCCACTGTTTTGATTTACTTACTTGTGTTTTTGTTTTTCTTTTAACCTGTACCTGATGCTATAATTCTGTAACTAGTGCCTTGATGCACCAGGGCCTTGAGCGCTCTATAAATGCAAAAATAAATAAAAAGATTGATTTATAACCATCCACCCATCGCATTTGTTGGTTAGTTTGTCTAAGGAGAGAGTGGACATGCCAGACTTGGGACGCGGCGCGCTGTGTCATAAACCAATCTGCACGTCACTGATGAAGCCCAACAGGGCCGAAACATGTCTGGGGTTGCTTGTGTTTCTGTGCAGAGGGGATATGGCCTAGCAATTCAGCCTGGATTGCTCTCATTGGTAGCAAGTCCAGGACTGATTTGCAAATGGCTTGTTCCCTTCTGAAGTTGTGCATGCTAAAGAAACTATGGCGTGGAAGGTTGCCCAGAGCAATGTCAGTGGTTAAGATTGATTCATAACCTTCCCCTCATCACGTTTTTGTGGTTGTAGTTTGTCTCCCTAAGTGACAGTGGGTATGCCCAGACATTTGTCGCTTGCGCACCTCAGTGATGAGGCCCAACAAGGCTGAAACATGCCTGGGGCTGCTTGTGTTTCTTTGCAGAGGGGATGTGGCATAGCATTTCGCCCTTGATTGCCCCTAGTGGTTGCAAGACCAAGACTGATTTGCATGTGGTTGGTTCCCTTTTGCAATAGCGCAGATGGGCTAAAAAACAATGATGTGGACGGTTGACCAGAGAAATTCCAGTGGTTGAGATGGATTCATAACTTTCCACTTATCACATTTTTTGGTTACATGTGCCTTTGGGAACATGGGGGCAGAGGGGGCTTCTCTGTGTACATATTGCAAGGTGTCACGTGTGCACTTAAGTATAGAGCAGGTCTTTGTGGGTCTGCGTTGCTAGGTGGCATATGTGAACTTGAGGAAAGAGAAAGCCAACCTCCTTGGGTTTCGATGGGCACCTGTCACACCTGTTCAGGGAGCGGCGAGACTGTTCCACTGGAGTCACTCCACCAGATTACAAAAACACGTCAAGCCCAGTTTTCCTCGGAATACTCCCTACTGCCTGCTCTTGACCTTACCAACCACCTTTAAGGGAATTTAAAAAGGTTTGACACAAAGGAGTGATCAAAGTATGCGAGGAATAAGAGTTGGGGGGCTTGGTTGCAACATACATGCCAATGTGTGCCTGGTCCTTTTGGAGCTGCTCACACGTTATCTTTGCAGGCTTGGGCTTCTAGTCTCGGATTTATAAACGGGGGAAACTACATTAAAACTCCCATATAGAAAAGAAAAAACCGAGAACCGCGCGAGCAGCTGCCAATTGAAATGGGTCCTTCGCATGTATCGTTTTGCTGAGCAAAGGTTCGTACTTGGTTATTGCGGCCCCGCCTGTCTTTGCGTTATATATGTTTCTACATCAAGACACGAAGAAGTAAATCCTATCAAGCATGGGTGCCTGAATGTTGAGTTAACCGCAGGAGGGTTGATTACAGGAAAATAGTGAGATTCTCAATGGGCTGTCCACGTTTCTCTGAAAAGTCAGCTCGTTGAGCTTCCTGAGGCACCGGCCTCTGGTCTACTCCATATGACACCCCTTGGGTGACCTGGGTTTCACCATTACATAAATACCTTAAACAAGCCCTTAATTGCTTGGAGAACGCTGATGCGGCCTGGGAAGCGGAAGTGGTCCTCAGTCAACCGCAGGCCGCAGCGCGTCCTGGCACTCCAGGGGCTTGACAACACGCGCCGCCGGGCAGGTGCCAAGGTTGCTGTTTATTTAGCAGAAGGATCAGCGTAGCCTTTTCAGAAGCAATGCTGTGGGTGGCAGGGCTGGCCTTCCCCTGCCCCAGCACGCTGGTTCCTCCTATAGCAGAGTGGAAAAACACAACCCGTGTTGTGATTAGTGATTACGAAACCGCACTGGGAGGCAAAAAGCCAGAGCGCTGCCAGCCTGGCTGTTACCGGCCCAGCCCTGCACTCACGTCAACCCTGTTGCGCTGTTGCAAAAAAGAGGCCTAAAAGACACTGCAACGACGCCGAACATGCTCTGAAGGCTACACAGAGGAGCCATCCGAGAATAGTATTTTAGGTCTTAGAAACGTTTTTGAAGTTGTCTGCTTGTTCTTTTATTTAACTTGTCACTTTAAAGTCCCTTCAACGCTTTTGCTGTTTTGTCTACGGAGTCTAACGCCTTCTTGTAGGAGAATTTATCAAAACGGGTGGGTGCCCTGAATATGGGATGGTTGGGTTTCTCGCGGGAAACTGCAGTTCTCCGACAATAACCAAACCCATCCCATGATCGGATCCGCCAGAGACCATGCAAATGGCAGCAGTCCTCTGTATAATTCCCAACAACCGGAGCACACAGGCAGGTTGCGCTGGGGTTCTTTACTGTCGACCCATCTGCAATGATCAATGAATCTGGTTCTTTGACTTCTTGGCCAGGACATCCCATTTCCATTGATATAAAGATTAATGGTAAATTATGAAGTGGGCTGTTTTTTTTAAGAAGGCTAGACTAAGGGGGTTATTCCGAGTTTGGAGGTAAGGGAAAAATGATGGCAGTAAAGGATTGATGGCATCGCTTACCGTTCCGGGCTATTCCGACCTGCCAACCCGCTATTAGCGGCACCGTAAATAACGGTGCCTCTAATAGTGGCATGGGCACGGGCACGCGCCTCATCAAACCGGCAATAGCGGCATGCCGCTAAAGGGAGTAAATAACAAGTCAGGCGGACAAGCAAATACCGGCATCATGAAGGCGCAAATAGTGGATACCGGCATGCCATAAATACCGGCATCGCGGACCAACCGTAAAATGCTATGCGCAGTATTCCCAACTGCCACAGGTGCACACTGTCAGTACAGGTGGGAGGCAATGGAGTCTGGGTCTGTACAAAAGGAGCACACCCACACATCATACCTCTTTCCACACCAAGATCATTCTAATAGGAGTACCAATACTTGAGCTGGAGGACATGCTTGCATTGCAACACCAGCAGCAACAGCAGGCACCACAGAGGAGATGCAGCAGGAGAAGGAGGGTGGACAGGCCCAGCGTGCCCCACCAGTGCAGCCAGCGTAACCACGCAGGCAGCCCCCAATCCCAAACATCAGAGCCAGTCCTTTCAACCTAAACCCGGAGCAGAACCACACCCTGTACCGTCTGGACCGGGACACCATCAACACAATCGTGGACATGATACACAACAATGTCAGCCTCATTGAAATACGCCCTGCCATCCCCCCTCTACTGAAGGCAGTGTCTGTGCTCCACTTCCCTTCCACAGGCACCTACCAGCACACAATGGGGCACGTGCATGGCATATCACCACCCTTATTTTCTCGCATTCTGAAGCAAGTGCTGGATGCCCTCCTCAAGCACACAACGGAATACAAATTCCTACCACGAACTCCCCAGGAGATTCTTGAAACAAAAGTTGGCCTTCATGCACTGTCAGGAATGCCAAATTGTATAGGTGCTTTTGACTGCACCCACGTGGAGTTGGTGGCCCCGCATGCCATGGCGGCGGTGTACCGCAACAGTAAGCAATACCACTCCATCAAGGTGCAGATGGTATGCAACGCCAGCTAGATCACATATTGTGTGCCCGATATCCCGGATCAACCACAGGAATGCTGCATGTCACCATGGGAAAAGTCAGTGCTGAATGCCTAACATTGCAGAGCCTACTGCCAACGCTCTCCATCAGAAAATCCTACAGAACACTACACATCACTAAATGGACACGGACACAGCTGTATGCGTACACAATGCCTGAGCAACAAGACGGCAGAGCACGCCCTGTATCATCTTGAAGATGCAGCCCACACCATTATTCCATGGCACAGGATACATTGAGGGCCTAAAAATGGCAGGCATACAACCAGGGACATGTGCATGTGGCCAACGATAATCTGCCAGCATGTGTGACTAGTACAGCTGTCCATCATGAATCGACTGACATATACCTGGTCACAGTGGCTATCCCTTGATGACGTGGCTCCTCACCACTGCCCGATAGAACAGGCACGAGGAGGACTACTATCGATCCCACACCCGTACCCGTGTGGTCATTGAGCACACCTTTGGCCTGTTGAGTGCATGGTTTCGTTGCCTTAGCCCGTCGGGTGGGGCACTCCTCTACAGGCATGAGATGGTGGACAAAATGATCATGGCATGTGTCATGCTGCATGACGTGTATCCGACGCAACATGCCCCTACCCCCTAACATTGAACTGCAACCACCTGGTGATGATGGAGATGAAGTAGTGGCTGCATATCATTGCGGTGCCGATGCACAGGAGGGACGTGCTGTGGGTCAGTCAGTGATTGCACAACATTACTGACACACATGGCTGCAGATGGTGACATGATAGTTGGACAGAGGGCACTGGGTGTGCGGGTAGATGCACACTATGCAGTGTATATGAATAAATGACACATGCGCAATGATGAATGTCCACTCAGGTCTTGCTTTTGACACAATGGGTGTATTGAAATTAACAATAAAAACGATAGTACACTAACCCTCCACCACCCTCGGCCCCCTCCCGTGCCCTCCCCACAACTCCCCCACACACCCACCCCCCTTGCCCTCCCCAACTCCCCCACACAACCTCATCCTCCTCCCCTTCCCCCCACAACTCCCCCACACATGTCCCAACAACTGTCTAATGCCTTCATCAGGCTGGCCAGTCTATTTTTTGGCACTCCCTGGACCTGGTGGCGGCATGTCCAGCCGGCGCAGAGTGCGCGATGTCCTGCGGAGTGGGCTGGTCTGGGTTGAGCTTGATGACGATGGTGTGGCCGCCTGCTCAAACTGTGTTGCCAGATGTGCTGACTCCATGGCATCGGCGATGCAGCCGAGTACCTGCTGCAGGGCGGATACCTCAACACACAGCCAGCTAGTATTGTCTGCCAATATCTTGCCCATGGAGGCGGTGCTGTCAGTAATTGTCTTGCCTAGAGAGGCGATATTTTCCCCGTCACTCCTGTCTTGCCTGGGCATTGTCATCCACGAACTGCCGCACAAGAGCAGTCAGCTCCTCATAACACTGCGGCCCTGCCAGTGCACCTGTGGAGGTGGACGGTGCTTGGGTCTCATGTTCGGCCTCACTGCTCTCCACTATGGGACTCGTGGCCCTTTGAATTAACTCCTCCTTGACTCCCAAACTGCTCCGGGGTGGTGCCGTGGTCTGACTCCAGAGATGTGATTTTGGGGGGATGGCAGTGGACTGGGTGTGCGGGGCAGTTCGGAGGAATCGTCCTCCACGGGCACCCACACCTGTTTCTGTGCCTCCTCCTCAGCCTGGGGTGCTGTGGCTGCCACCTCCCCAACCAAACGACTCTGCCGAGTGCGGATCCTCAGCTGTTTCCTGTGGCAGTGCTACAGGTGTTGGCGCTTCCGCCTCAACGGCCCTTGGCAGCACCGGTGCCCTGGCAACTTGAGGTGGTTTCAATGGTGGTGCACGGCAGGCCTTCGGTTGGCCATTTGAGGTGGAATGTCTGTTGGCCTCATCCCAGGCCCTCTTCCGGGGTGTGGTTTGCTGTGGGGGTGAGTCCTGCACATCGCTGTCATGGTCTGAGCCTGTGGGGGTCAAAGAGAGGGACGGCATGAGTGATGGTTTGATAGGAATCATACATACATTTGTACAATTGATCTACACAATCGAGGGTAATAGGCATTTGCGTTTGGATGATCACGTTGTTTGCTACATGGGTGGGTGATGCAGGCATACGTCGGGGTCACTCATGTTGGAGAAGACGTATGGTATGTGGCATGCATATTTTTTGGGGCCTGCATGCAGTGTGACTTATGCCATATTCATCTTTGTGTGGTATGTGTCAGGTACGGCATTGCCTTGCTGCATGGAACTTCATGTGTCTGTGATGCGTCCGACAACTTTGCTGGGAATGTGTGTGTGTTGGGCTATGGCTTGCCTCTTTGGACAGACATATTGGTGGGCTTTCATCAAACTTTGCATTACAGTTTTTTCTTAGGACACTCGCCTCCATCCGCCGATGTTGTGGTGCCACCCCCCATGTCACCGACACCTTCTATGCCCTCCATGACAATCATCTAGCACAGATGTCCTCCCATTGGGCCAGCTTTATGGGGGAGTTAGCTCCTCCGCCTGTTGCCATTGCCTGGCTCCTGTTGGCAGAGAGTATGTTGCGCACTCGCAGCCGCAAGTTGTCCCACCGCTTCCTGCAGTCTTTTATGGTGCGTGGGGTGTTCCCGACTGCACTTACTTTCTGCGCCACAAGTGCCCAGATCTCTTTTTTTGCGTATATTGGCCTCCCTCTTCATGCTCTGGGCAAACACGATGTTGGCATGCTCTTGCAGGGTCTGAGCTAGCATGGCCAGCTCATCTTCATTGAAGCGCTCCTTGTGCTGGCGGGAGGCGCCCTTCTTTACCTTAGGCATAGTGGTATATTGGAGGATGAGTTTTCATGAACAGCAGTATCCAACAGGTCCTGGCTGCTGAGGATGGCAATGGATTGTGTTTTTAAAGATGGCCGCCATGCTCCTTCCCATTCCTGCGCAATGACGCTACTTCCGGTTCCGCTTGTTTACGATGACCGTTATTACCGGTGACCGCTAATGCCGCATTGGTTCATGCCGGTAGTGCAATCTGCGCTATACTTGATGCTGCTAAGGGCCTTTTTCGGGCCTTTTACGGCATGGTGGCAATGCACTTACCGGCATGGCGCAAAGCTCGTGCCCGCGAAGTCGTAATAGCACTCTATTAGTGGGCTCGTGACTACACTGACACGCTATTTGCGCCATGCCGGTAAGGACAGTTACTTGCCTCCAACCTCGGAATTACCCCCTAAGTCTGTGTTAATACTAGCCTCTCGCATTCTGCCACCTAGATTCGTTCCCTCTCATGTTCCCTAACAACTTCTCATTCCATACCCAACCCTACCCTTCCACTCTTCCCCTCCCCAGCCAATACCCACAGCTCTACCTCTCCTCCCCTTCCTATCCCCTACTCCCCTCCTCCCTTCCCCTTCTTCCCACCTGTCTTCCCTTCTCCTGCCTTACCACTCCCACCACAATCTACAATAACCCGATCCCTCCTATCACGAACACTTTCTTCCAAGCCCCAGACCACCTTCAGAACCCATTTCCTCTCCCCCCACAGCAATACCCACCCTTGCTATTCCCCTCTACTTCACATGGTCCTGAATTGCTCCTCCACAATGCGTTGCCCTCCTTCCTCTGCCCCTCCTCAAATCCCCTCCCCGAAGGGCGTCTTACCAGCTAGCACTGTCTTGCACCTATATTTGCCCTACCTCTTACCCTCCTATCCTTGCTCACTCCTCCCTCCTCTTGTGTACTTATCAACGCCAGATCTGTCCCCAAAAACAAATACATTCTATTCGACTTCACCAGCTCTGAAAAGCCCAGACATCCTCTTCACTCAAACATGTTTCTCTGACGACCTACAACCCACCGCACACAATGCTTTCCCTTCTGGATAGTCCCTGATTGTGCAAAATAGATCCAGCAGAGAAGCGGGAGTAGCCATCCTACATAAAACTCACCTCAGTCTTACACTCTTAAGAATCAACCCTGCAACACTGACTGCAAATCTCTACTAGTCAAATTCCAACTCCCTCTCTCTCTCCCTCCCTCACAGCTACATACTCCTCTACAGACCCTGGGCTACAATAGAAACGTTGCAGACTCCCTTAGCGACTCTTTCACAGCCACCCTCATCTCTCGCCCTGCGCTTATCCTCCTAGAATATTTCAACATCTGGTTTGATAACCTCTCCAACTCCATGACCCCGGCTTCTCATTGACAACTTGGAAGCCCTCAACATGATCCAACTGGTTTCAGGCCCAAGCCACTCTGCAGGACATGCCCATGATGCAATATTCAGCTTCACCGATCTTTCACCCGCCACCGCCCTCCAATATGGACTGACCACTCTGCCATCTTTTTCTCACTCATGACCCCCCCTTTCCCTCCACCACACCTCACCATCTCCTCCCCACCCCCTCGTGTTCCCCTCTGGAACAAAGTCACTATCGCCTGACTTGGCTGACTCCCTGCTCTCTTCCCTCCCCAACTTCCTGACTCAAGAGGGATTCCCTTCTGCCGACCACTTCAACCAATGGCTCTCGGATGCCCTCGCCCCTACTAGATCTTCCTCAGTCAGACCAGGCCTTTCCCCAAAACGGTTCACTCCCATGCCAGGCAGATCAGAGCCTACAAGCAGGGTTCGAAATTGAGGGAGCTGGGAGCTATTTAGCTCCTGATTCTAACATAGTAGAACCTGGTTAGCTTGAAACCAACAACTACTAGGAGCTGTGTTTGGCTGCTAGGGGCAACTGGTGTCTGTGACTTTCATTTTGAGTATTTGAGAATGTTAATAAAGAATAATTAGAACACAACTAATACACATTTAAACACAATAGTGCATACAAAATGGACTAAAAGTTAAAGGAGCATCTCTGGTAGCTTCTGGATTCCCCACGGTAGTTCCTGCCTACATATAGGGTGATGCCTGACACCACGGAACTTGCTATAGCTCAAGCTCGTCGAATCTGAATTTCAAACCTTGTCACAAGGCATAAATTAGGAAAGCCAAAAGATCATTCTATGGAACCCGAATCTCCAACACCATCAACCCTAGTAAGGAACTCCATAGGATCATTACAGAATTCAAGGCCCCACCCTGCCTCTACCACCCCAACCCCTCACTCCCAATGGCTCTGTGATGCCCTGCCAGTCAATTTTTACAACATTGCTATCGATAGAAACCACACCATCGGTACCAATTATCAACATATTTCCCCTTACAACCATCTCCCGCCACTAATCACCTACTCCTGTCCCTCTGTGACCCTCTTCTGCTTCTTCTCCCCCATTTCCCATCCTGACTTCCTGAAGCTACTCTCCAGCAGCCGCACCACAGGATCCCCTGAAGACCCATGTCCTCCCTACAGCCTCAAAAACATTCTCTCCTCAACTTGCGCAGGCAGCTTTGGCAGTCTATAATTAACCATTCACTGACATTGGGCGCTTTCCCAGCTGGTTTCAAAATCTCTTACGTCAAACACATAAAACAAATCTCCGTCTAGCCCCTCCTCCCATCAAACTACTGCCCAATCTCAAACAACCACTTTATTGCCAAACTCCTTGATCGCACAGCATACCCCCGGCTCTACTTCTTCACAGAATCAAATAGCCTACTCAGTCCCTCTCAATCCGGTTTAAGACCTCTCCATGCACCAAATCCTACCATCATATCTATATGGGATAACATGAAAAGAACAGCAGATTCAGAAGGCTGTTCTGCACTCATCCTCCTTGACCTCTGCAGTATTTGACACTATTGTTCACACCACACTCGCAGACAAACTACACTCCCTAGGTGCACTTGGGACACTATTGGTAATTTTAGTGTACAAAACATCTTACCCATGACCTAATGTATTGTACACAGATATGAAGAAATAAATGAGTAAACCGCGCTTCACCACAATTATTTGTACTCCGTTATCTTATTAATATAGTACATTAAACAAGTAATCCTGTACACCTTGTACTCGTTTTTCACGCCCATAGCCCACCCTCATAGCCAGCACGTGTTTCGACCAATGATCTTTTTCAAGGCTGATTACTGATGTGTTATTCAAATGTTCGGCTTTAAGTAAGACCACATTTCAAATTCCTTAAATGCATATAGGGGATGTCTTCTCCCCTATGAGAGTCTTTGCCCGTTTATCGCTGTCTGAAGTGACTGGGAGTGAGCTCTTGTTGCTAGCACAGCCTACTCTAGGACGGAGGTGGGAGTCGCGCTATGGAGGGCCAGCATTTGATTCATCTTTACTCCATGAACTTGGGATAGTTTCTTTTGCGTGTTTCACATCTTGTTGCTCCTCTTCTCCCACTAACTTCCCTTTCCACCGATATCTTCCATAACCTTACAGGAGAAGGCCACCAAAATAGTAGAAGATGTGGTATACAAGACCACATTACATTGTGAGAGTGCAGGCACCTGGCAGGAGTGTCTTGAGTGGCAGCCCCATTGCAGTGATCCTTTGTTGCCTGAGAACCTTTTTTCACAGGAACACAGCCAGCATGCTTATTAATCTCTCGTGGGCGATTAAAGGGACGTAGAAGGTTAATTCTCTGGCTTCTTCAATTTAAGTTGTGCAGCGAATCGCCGGAAAAAGGCCTGGAGTGTGGAGCTCGAATCGGGAAGTAAATCCGAGGGTGTGGCCTAAGAAGAAACAACCTGTGTGGTGACAGAAGCCAGGGACCGGAGTTGACTCTGCGGCAATGGCTGGGTGGAATATTCCATCTTTTTATGCTAACATTTTGACTCCTGTACCTAATTCTCTTTACTCTAATTTATCATCCTTTGTCTCTCTAGGCTTTTGCTCAACTTTAAATTGCTCTGACCCATTGGGCAAGATTAATGCAACTAAAGACAATCTGATTTCTAACCCACTTAACATAAAGGCAAAGTTGTGGCTCAATGCCTGGATTAACAACTCCAAGATGAAAGATGAATATAAGATATTTTGCCATTTGCTTCATGAAGAAACTCCAGTTAATCAATTACCTAATTATTCATCACCATTTACAAATGCCTATTGAAGAAACTTTTTTAACCTTCAGCTGACTATGGACTTATTGAGCTTAAAAAAGTTGCCTATTCCAGATGCAGTCGTTTTTGCAGGGAGGTAGGAAAGGTGGAGTCCTTGGAACATTTATTTGTGCAATGTTCTAACTTGCGGCCACTAGGGGATACGTATTTAAGCAGATTTGTAAATGACATTTGTAATTTGCAGACTGTTCATTTCTGGACCACAAGTTTAAATATAAGGTCTAAATCGTGATTACATTCACACTGTGCTGGGAATTAAGATATCCAGGACTAATTGAGAATGAAAGATATTATCGAATGGAATGTTTTTATCATGATTTCTACGGTTACTTTTACAATTTTTTTTAACATTGTATATAATGAATTGAGGTCCTTTTGTAGTTTTCTTTACATTTGAATCTGTACATTTCTCATTTTAATCTCTTCTCTTATTACTTTATTCGTTTTGATTATTCTTCCACTTTTAGCAGTTTCTTTGTTCTGTTCCATATTTTTCTCCCTAGATGTAGGAACGCAGGAGGTCGCGAGAAACCCTTCCTTTGTGTCCATAGTACTTCTTGAGAAGGTACGGTGATGGCGCTGCTCAAGAGTGTTCCACTGTCTCTTCATCCGCAAGCCAGCTAGCCACATGTTGAAGCTGAAGCTGTTTAATTGCATTCCCCCCTCTGTATAATCCTTGCAGAGTGTTTCCATGGCCACTCTTCTTCTGCCTTTGCCCCATACGAAGCTTCCCAATATTGTGTTAAGGTCTGTGAAGAACTTCCTCGGGATGAGAAATGGCATATTGATGAAGTGGTACAGCAGTCTGGGTAGGACACTAATTGTTACCAACAATATCTGTCTCGCTAGTGACAGGGGGAGCTTCTCCCATAACTTGATAGACACTTCTATGCCGCTTCGTGCTTTCAGTGTGTTGGCTTTATGCGTATTCTGAACGTTGTGATGTATATTTATGCCAAGGTAGCGGACGGTTCGGATGTTCCATTGAAGTTCCAGAGAGGGGAGCTGCTGTTCGGTTTTTCCATCCCAGCCTGCCAAAGGGAACAGGCAGAACTTGGTAATGCCGATGGCTATCCCCTAGAGCTGAGCGAAATGATCAAGCACTTCAAGATACGTGCCTAAGTTGTTCTCCGGATTATGTATATATGAGAGAATGTCATCTGCTTATCAAGATATAACATGTATAATGCCTTCTACCTGCAGCCCTGTGCCTCGGAAGGATTCTCGCATATGGATCGCCAGAGGCTCCAGCGCCAAGATATATAGGAGGGGTGACAGTGGACAGCCTTGCTTGGTGCCTCTGCCAATCCGGAATGGATCCGATATGTGTCTGCCTGTGCAAACTCTTGCTGATGGTGTGGCGTAGAGCATGCGTATCCACCTCATGAATCCCAGGCCTATACCATAGTGTTCTAATGCAGCGAACATCCATTCCCATCTAACCGAGTCAAACGCCTTAATGGCATCCAGTGCTGCTACCGCGCAGGCGTCTGGTATGTTGTACGTTCTATCTGCAATCGCCTGGAGAAATCTTAGATTGGCTGTTGTGGACGTCCCTGGAACATAACCTGTCTGGTCTGGGTGGACTAGTGTGGCGATCACTCTTTTTAGTCGGTCTGCCAGAATCCCTGTAAGAATCTGTGTCCTGGTTTATTAGTGCTAAAGGCCTGTAGGACTCACACAGTCTGCTATCTTTGCCTGGTTTCAGGATGGGTATTATGTGGGCCTGTTCATCGAGTCAGGGAGTTTGCCTATTTCGTGTGCCTCCTGTAGTAAGCTTGGGCCTAGTATATCCGTGTATTCCTTGTAGAATTCTGATGGTAGCTCATCACTGCCAGGAGTCTTTCCAGTGGGCAGTGAGGCAATGACTCCCTGTATCTTTTCTTGGGTCAGGGGGCTATCCAGCACGTCGCGCTGCTCTGCTGTCAGGTTTGGCAGACCTATGTCTTCTAGGGTCTCAAGGATTTCAGGCATTCTTGAGTGCGATTTGTCTTCATAAAGTTTGGCATAGAATCCCCTGAAGGCCTGGTTGATCTATAATTGGGATCGCCTCGTGTGCCCGCCCTCCTCCATATTTCTATTATTTCTTCCTTTTTTTCTTGCCGTGTGACCAGCCAGGCTAACAGTCTGCTGGGTTTATCTCCCTGCCCATGTAGTTTTTCTGTGTATCGCTGAAAGCTAAAGTCTCCTAGTTTCTCCCAGTGTTCCATGCATTGTAACCTTAATCCCATAAGGGCTCTTTCTGTACCTTCCCCCGGGCTTCTATTTTCCACTTCTATTTTGGATGTTTGGTTTTCTAGGACTTTGCGGCCCCTCTCGTGACCACCTTATAGGCCTCCCATACTGTGTTGGTGCTGTCTATGCTGCCCAGGTTGCATTAAAAAAAACTGTTCCGTTTGGATTTGCAGGCTCTCCCTGAAGTCGGTATCTCGCACGTAGCTTCCATGTGGGAATAGGTTTAGGGTTGTCTGTAAGTGTCCATTGAACGATCAGGGGGTAATGGTCCGACAGGGTTCTGCCCTCATATGATGTGCTTGCTATATTCCCCAGGTGTTCTTTCCCAGTAAGGACAAAGTTGTTTCTTGTGTATAACCTGTGCAAGCTTGAGTATAATGAGAATTCCCGTTCGTTGTGGTTAAGCCATCTCCATACCTCCTGCAGTTCTAAGTCTGGTCAGCGTCGGTAACGCTTTGGCTGAGGGGGTGTGGGGAGCTCGGCTTTCGTATTGTCTGATCTGTCTAGTACGGGATCTAATACACAGTTGAACTCTACCCCCAACCCCTCATATCAAATAGGCTCCTCTGAACTGAGCTAGGATAGGGTAGAGTGAGCAGTAGAATGCAGCTGCATTTTGGTTGGGTGCATATGTGTTTATTATGCAGAATTATTTGCTGTCTATGTAGCCATGTAGGAGTATGATCCTTCCTTTCTGGTCTGAGCATTTGTGTGTGATACGGTGCGGTACGCCAGGCGCAATCCATATGAGGACTCCTCTAGCATAATTGGGAAATGCTGAGCCGTACCCATTCCCTCTCCATTTGCTGAGAATTTGCTTTGCTTGTCTGGGGTCAGGTGTGTTTCCTGTAATAGTGCAACTTGGATAGTTTTTCTGTGCAGATAGGCCATTACCCTCATCCCCTTCACATAATTATTTAAGCCCTGTAAGTTCCAGGTGAGTATTTCCAGGTTGTCTGCCATTAGGGGTTCGTTTCTCGGTCTTCTTCTCAGGGCTATATTCGTCTTATCAATCCTCCAAGCTTTTCTTGATTGTGGTTGTGGGCTTCCAGCCATCTCATGAGTTCATGGGTATTTTCCTGTGGTATAGTTTCGTCCTGTGGTTTCAACAAAAACATTAAACTATAACTTGGAACTTGTTGCCCATCGACGTTAATCCGTAGAGGCGTCTCCACCATCTTTCCGCTGGTCCGCAGGACGCTGGTGGATGAGCACGCTATGCACGCTCAGTCCATTTTGGTTCGGCAGGGGAATTTGACTCCGTCCAACCTGGAGACCGTGCAGGCCATCCTTGTGTAGAGGTCTTTGTATTCCCTGTCTCCTGAGTGCTTTTTGGTTGGTGTTTGGTTAGGTTGGAGGGCTGAGTTCCTGCACCTAATAAAATGTTTTGTGATACCAGTGGCCTTACAAACACCTTGAGGGCTGGCGCTTAATCTGTTACCTTATATTTCCTGCTGAGGTGTTTCTCTTGGAGCTGACCCAGGCTGTGTTCGTCCATCCAGGAGTTTACGTCTCCCAGAGTCTCAAAAAGCAACGATTTTTCATTATAAATTATTTTCATATGTTCCGGGTAGAGGAGCATATATTTAATTCCTTGGGGTTTGCAGCCTTTCTCTCATTGGCGCATATTGTGCCCGCCACCTTTGTATTTGTATAGTGTAGTTTGGATATATCGCCAGGGTTGCCGAGTTCTTCTGGGTCACTCCTCCTAGTCTTGAGAAAGTGTGTATCTTCTCTTTGTCTCTGTGGTTTAGTATTTTCGCTATAATAGGCTGTGGCTGTGGTCCTGGTGGAGGTTTCTTAATAGGAGCTCGATGGGCTCTTTCTACTGTGAACCCCCGAGACCGGTTTCCGGGACCCATTTCTTGGAGTATTAGATTCTCGATGTACTCTGTGGGGTCTCTTCCCTCCGTCCCCTCTGGGAGGCCAAGTATCCTGATGTTACTTCAGCACGCTCTCCCTTCTGCATCCTCTGCGCGATCTTGCAATGTTTTTAGTTGGGCGGTGAGCTCCTGGGCAGCATTTCCCACTATTTTCATTGTGGAGGCCGTTTGCTTGAGAGTCTGCTCCGTCTCTCCAACTGTGCCAGCCAGATTACAAAGGTCTTGGCGCAGGAGACCCATGTCACTCCTCATTTCGCCTATGTGCATGTCCATTGAGTTGTGCATGGCTGCAATTGCCTCAAGTATCTTGTTTTGTTCTGCTGGGGTTCTGCCACCGTGCCTTCATGGTGCCCTTCTTGTTGCGGAGGGCCCGTTGGGGGATCAACGTTTTTTGCATAGCTATCCATTGTTATTAGGTTGTACTAGCGTTTGTTTCTGCTGCGCAGGCGTTTTCCTCTTCCCCCTCTGGCATTTGGGAGCTGTTATCCGCTCCGCTCTGGGATTGTGTCTTGGCCAAGCGGGCACTGTCTTCTGGGGTTCTGAGTGACCTACATCCTCCAGTATATATGGTCCAAGGAGCGGTGGTCCTCGATGTTTTAGGCACCAGAGTGTCAGACCGTCTCACTCCGTCCGAATGGTGTAATATCTGCGTATGTTGGTGCAAGGCTCTATTCTGAGATAACTAGTTGCATCTGGTGGGCTTGTGATGTCTCCATTTTGTTGGTTGGGGCAATGATGCGCAACTTGGAGTCTGCCCCAGTGTAGCCTCGATAATGTGGAAACTTCCGTGATTTTTCAGCATGTGTGCTACAACTTCCTTGTAGTGGCTGTATCTGACACAGCTGGTGCTGTCGGGGTTCTCCTTAAGCTGCATGAACCTGATTCCACTTTTATGTGATGTGACACTCTCCGGTGGCAGTCTGTTCTTTATGGGGGTCCCCAGTGGCCATCTCCGTGGTCGCAGTGCACTTCTCACTTTTGTTGTGTACTATCTGTTCCTTCAGTGCTAGCCTGGGTCATGGAGGGTGGATGGGCACTCAGCTCGCAGCTTGGTCTGAATCCGGTGAACCATCCTAAGCTGTGATTTCAGGCTATAGTATGGTGCTTGTTTCTACTTGTGGCTGGGCTCGTGGTCAGCAGCGCTTGCAGCACAGTGCATGCAGCGTTCTGCTAGGTGGCCCGGCTATGTGCGCCAGTTGCAGGAGATCATGAATTCCGCTAGTTGCTGCACAGTGGGTTCAAGGAGCCGCCGGGGCCTCGATGAGACTGTCCTAGCGGGCTCCCCTTCAGAGTACTTCCGATCGACTCGCTGGTTCAGGGGGGCAGGGAGGATAATTGCTGATGGTCCACTGCTGCACTGAGGGATCGTGCCGTACCTGGGAAGGCTGCCGCGGGCCGGATTCTGCTCAGTGGGGGCTGGGGATGCCTCACCGGTCCTAGCAGCACTGCTCCTCTGCTCGCTCCGGAGCTTTCAGCTCTGTCGGTTCTCACCGGTCTCTGCAACAGCTCTCCCCTGTGTATGCTCCGCCTTGCATCTTGTCGCCGCACCCTTGCCAGTCCTCTCTCGGCAGGGGGGGCTATTTAGCGCCGATCAACCTCCTTTCAGATTCCGGTCCAGTTCAAAGGGCTGCAGCGCTCCTGAGATAGCATCACAAGGTGCTCACTGTTCGGACTCAGCGCCACTGTGCGCCATTTTGCCAGTACCTTCCTGAATTCTTTAGCCGTTATTTATGACAGCAGGCTCAGTTTTCGAGCGGGATTGAAGCTACAGCAGGCAGTCAGTCTGATGCACTGTCGGTTGTTCACATCAAAATATTATCATTTTCTCTACTTAATGGATCAATGCAGCGTATCCAGCAGGAGAGCGCAGAAAGGCACGTTGTCTCTACATGCTTGCTGGCCATGCCCCCCTTGCCACTGTACATGTTCATACCAATAATTTGTATTCCCAAATATCTATTTCAAATGGGTTGTGTCCTACCACGTTTTCCTCATCTTATATTTCCATATCCAGCATTAGCTGCTTCGGACATTTTTACCAGCAGAGGGTGCCTGTTGTCTCGATGTCGACGTCATTGATGGCATAAAGCGCGCACAGCAACCATTGGCTTCAGTTCAGTTTTTGCTGCGAAGGCTATTGCTTCTATACGGTGTGCTTTCGGTTCCCTACGAGAATCTTCGATAAACATCCTTAGAATGGCATTGTCATTGGCGTCTTCAACTCCGAGATCAGAATTTAAGAAGTGCCTCTCTGTGAAGTACGAAGAAAAGGCACCATAGGTCACCGTCTTTGTCGTTCCTCCCCAGAACAGGTCAAATGCAGAAAAAATCAGCCTCTATGGCGGAGTGGGAAAAATTCAGAGTAAAAATAATTAAAGTATTCAAGAATGCAGCTTTGACCCCCTTGAAGACTCATGAAAGCCATGCCCAGGTTGATAAACTCAACAAGAAAAAAGATGAGGGCAAAACCTGTGCGCCCTCAGGGCACGGGAGGCAAGGACAAATCTCCTTGAGTGTGGCCGGAGTATCCCTTGAGTCGAGACAAATCTCCTTCGAGGAAGAAGAGGTGGACGCCATCGGCTTAGAAATAGTCTGGCCCTAAAAAGTCCTCTGCGCCACAAGCGTTGAAGCCTTCGATGTTGTCGAAAATTTCCGTGCTGCCATCGAGGATTACTGAAAAGACATACACCACTACCAGGAAAGATTGTTTTTTAATCACTTTTTTCTTTTTAAGAAGAGGTAGAACATTCATCTGATGATTCACGTCCCTTTGGCCTACAATATGGAACACCTGGGGTCCCTGAACCCTTGATCTCAGAGGAATCAAGGATTAAAAATCTACATAAGTCCCTGCAAAATGCAAGTGGATTAGATGCGTCCCCAGTATTAGAATTTGGGAGACCTGATCCTACTGACCATGCAGATGGGTCTTACAGACATTTAATGTCAGGATGGTGGAATCGGTGCCCCAGATAAGATTTTGAGGTCGGATTATTTTACTCCCCATTTTTAAACGTTGAGAGTAAATGTGATTTCAAGAGTGTAACAATTACTTTTCTCCTTTGCAAGAGAGTAAAACGTATGCGACATCCAGCCAACGTCTGCAAAAACTGGTTGGAAATCATTACTATACGGTAGATTTCTGCTTTGTGACGAGTACACCTTTCATTATTTCTCTGAAGCCTGGCCATTTTTTATCTCTCCTGTATATATTTAAATGTTGAAAACACAAAAACCTAGCCAATTAGATAGTAAAGCAAATATAAATTGTATTATTGTGTGTTCTGGGGTTCGATAGCAGAATTGTCTTTTGATGTTAAATTAAATTCCTAATTTCCTGGAGCTTTTACTACCTAATGGTATGCCACAATGTTATGATACAACCGTGCAAAGAGGCAAGGATTCCAGGCTAAATTCTATATCTAATCTCATGGTCAAATAGTTATTTATATAGCGCTTTTGGCAAAGCGCTGTACATAGAACATATTTATCACAATTCGTTATCACCAAACCGAAGTAGGTACACCTTTATCGACCTTGAAGGGAGATAAAAGGCTGAGATGGCCTTGCCGGGATTCGAACCTGCAACCTTCTGATCACTCAAAGATCGCAGCAACGAGCTGTCAACCGGCTGAGCTATCTTATTGGCTAACATCCTTCTGAGGTCGGTAAACTCAGTAATGACTGAGGTATAATAATCACAGTGCCTAGATGTTGGACGAACCATGTATGAAGCGCTAAATAAAGTTAAATACCTAGCTGGATTATCACAGGGATAGGTTTTGCTGAGTTTCTATTTCTATTACAAATGTAACTTTCATTTGTTTGTTTTTGAACAGCGCTTGCGCTTCCTGGGGAGTCCGTTTTAGATGTTTTCATTATAGTCTTGAAGATCTAAGAGGCTAGAACACCTGTGATTCGGGTATTCGGGTAATGACAATCACTCACCCTTGAGCAAAGACTCTGCTGTTACTGACCATTTATAGTAATGTACCCCATTGACTGCAAGGTTAAATGGATGTAAACTAGACTGTACATACTCATAATTTTACACAGTTTTTATAATTAGAGTGCAAATTATAAGTGTAAAGATTATCTGCCTCTGCATGATTATGCACACAGCGCAGGAACACCGAAAAATACAATTGTGCAATACTGGTTTGGTTTCACTGGGAAAAAACATCATTTGTTACAAAACTGTATTCTCAATTGCAGCTTAGTTTTTCATTTTATTAATTATACAATCCTAAAATGCTAGTAAAATAGATATGCACAGTGCTTCTGTTTGCTCCATGAGAATCAGCACAGCAGAAGCTGAATAGAAAGAAACCATTCCTTTTACCACAGTGTGCAGTTTCTTTTTTGAAAGGCTTCAGAGAAATACATTGTTTCAGAGGCTTTTTCCATCACTTGCAGTTAAATCCATGTAGACAAAAATCAAAAGAAGCGTTATGGTTTCTGTCAAGTAACCTGACCTTTGCACTGCCCTCTGCTCTAAACATGTGTGTAAATGTACACAGGAAAATAATAAAGCTGTCGTATTTACAAGATTTTCATGTGTAAAAAGGCCTGGAACGCCCCTTATCTAGAGGCGTGGGTGGAATACATGGGGTGGAAAAGTCCCACAATATATGAGTAGGATGACCTTGCAGATATCCGAGATAAAGAACCCCAGGGAGATAAAGAACCCCAGGAGTATCCTATTCTTCCTTTTCATGTTTCTCTGTAAAGGCGAGTAAATGCAAACTGGGAGAAGCCAGAGTCGATTCCGGCAGTAAATAAAAAGCTAACATCCAAATACAGGTCGTCCAGTAGTGACTGCAGGTATCTGATAACATCCGACTCCTGAAAGTTTGGTAGTGCAGGCTGCCACATCGACCTCAAAACAAAATGCATACCCCAAGACAGAGATGACCAGTGTTACTATGCTTTGGCCAAGAAAGTTTTTTTCTCTGCTGGGCGTATGGACCTAAAGTCGATGAATGCTACGTGCACGTTGGCCAGGTTCACTTACACAATTTGGGAATGTATAGCAATGGCGGCTGAGCATATCCACGCAAGAGACGGATTTTTAAATCTAGTCAAGGATGGGAAGGACGGGATGTGCGAATCTCTCCAGACAGGCCTTGACACTGTTGACAGTATCAGCAGGTCATTGTCAGTTAGTACAGTAATGCGCAGATGTGCCAGGTTAAAGTCCGGTTTTGCTCCAGATGTGCAATCCAGACTTCTTAACATGCTCTTTGACGGCACACATTTATTTGGTAGCAAGGCTGACGAAAGCCTGGAGAAACTGCAGACATCCAAAGCAGCTGCCAAATCTTTTGGTGTTGCAATTAGCTACAAAACCGCCCCACTGGGACACCTTAGAGGGGCTGGTCCTTTTGCTTTTACGCAGTTGGAAGGGGGAGAGGACTGTCAAATCAAAGAGGTCAAAAAAGATTCCCCTGTGGTGGACGGGGAAGAGGTTCTAAGACCGCCCAGTCAGCGGCTACTTTACCATCGGCCACTGCCCAGCTGCCTCAAACCCTCTCTGAGGCCTTAGTTCACAAGACCCCGTGGGAGGCAGACTCTCACTGCTTATGAAAGAATGGTCAGGCATTACTTCAGATGCATGGGCACTGGAAACAGTTGCCCAGGGTTACTGCATTCTCTTTCTAAAAAAGCCTGTCATCCACCGGGGAACAGCTCTTTCAAAGTTCCAGATGAGCTCCTTATACAGGCGATCCTCACCCTGCTAGAGAAAGGTGCTATAGAACCAGTACCTGTAGCGGAGAGATACTCTCTGTACTTTCCAATTCCCAAATAGAACAGATTATTGGGGCTCATTTTGTACTTAAGAGGCTTAAACAAATTCCTCAGGAAGAACAAGTTCAAGATGGTTACCCTTTCTCAGATCCTTTAGGCCCACCAGCTTCAGGACTGGATGCTATCATTTGACCTTCAGGATGCTTACTTTCATGTGCCAATCCATCACAAGCACAGACAGTACCTGATGTTCACCGTTGGTGGTTCTCATTATCAATTTCGAGTTCTGCCATTTGGGCACTGCCCCGATGGTTTCCACCAAGTTGATGGCTGTGGTGGCAGCAAGTCTCGGGAGAGGGGGGAATTCACGTCTACCCCTACCTGGACGATTGGATGATTAGCTCCACCTATCACTCCCTTCACAGACTGGTCTTCTCCCTCAACTTCAAGAAGTCCCACATGATACCATCTCAAAGGAATGTTGCGGAAGTTATCGGAATGCAGGTCCTGGTGGATGTGAATATAGGAGGAGCAATGGACGAGATTGTAGCAGAAAGGAACAAAATAAGGGAAATTACTGCACAATGCGAACTGTTCCCACTTCCAGCAATGAAGCTGGACAACCCATTTGGTGCAAAGTACTATGAAGGGAAGTGGGTTTGGTGTAACCCTGAAGGAGTGTGTAAATGAATGGATTGTTCGATGACCCCACAAACTACTATGGCCACCTCAGAGAGAATAACAAAGATATGTCAGCCAAGAGCAAAAGGATTGCTGTATAAGGATGCGGTCGACCAAAGGGGGACTGAAGAGGAATGGGGAAGCCTGCCACCACCCTACTACTAAATCCATGACAAGGAAGAAGGCCAGAAAACCCTACAATCGCCCATTCTATTTTGGACGAATTCCCAACTGACCCATGATTGACAAGTATGTTGATGGGTATCCCCTCAGCCAGCCAAACTGACTAAGGGAGGTACAGATCTATCCATGCGTGGACAAAGAGCCACAGGCTATGATTAGAGACACCTGTATGGACAGCTTGGACTAAACACCAAGACGCCATGTTGCTGACGTCATTAGAAACATCACAACGTAGCAGTGTTAGACATGAAGCACACGTGCCATCTGCACTTTGGGACACAAACATGCACTCAAATACATGATTAACATGAGCGTACAGTAGAGACATATACTTACTGCCATTGCCTTTATTATTTTTGCCATTAGCCAAATGCAGTAACACAAACTGCAAGGCGCAAGAGATCCCGAGCAGAGCTTGTAGGTGCTTATATGCGAATAACCCTATGGAAATGCAGGAGGACCTATGGGACCTGACGGAGCCAAGTTTGACTAACCAATGGAAATGTAGTACAGCATGGACACTGTAGAAACCACATTATAAGGTTTAGGAAAAATTACAGCAGGCCTCAGGCCTCTGAGCAAGAGACGAGCTGAGCTGATTAAGGCTGGACAGAGAGCAAGACATGTGTGACAGGAACCGCAGCCAAGGTCAAGAGATGCAGATTACATTCGAATCCCCAGACGACAAAGGGACCAGCTGCAGAAAATATGAATACATCCTCATAATTCAGAGCTGCACAGCTCAAATTCGTGGTCTCTGAACACGTGATGTGGCCGAAGCAGACAGTGGACTGTGATCAGCGGTAGGAAAGTAGAGCTGGTCGCGGGCTGCCAGACACATACTGCAACAAGTATGCAACAAGTGTTGCGCTGGTCAGGGGAGCACTCTCATAAGGCAAGGTGGTGCAGACAAGTTACAAAACAGACAAATAATTGTTCTCATCACATTGAAGAGGTACACAGTGAGCCGAGAACCTTTGCAGATCCCAGGCCTGGGGACGCCGGCTCTAGCCAATCGCAGTTTAGTACCCCAGGGGTGGATAGCAATGGACAAGAACCAATGGTAAGCCCACAACACTGCTACAATGTTATTGTTAGTGACATGGCGAGAAGACATTCTGCCCTTACATGTTCCATCTACACAGAAAAGCCCGTTTCACCCCCACCTATTCCATCTGCCCATATAGACGCACAAAGGCTCATTCCACTCTCAGATAATCTATCTACCTTATGTAATGTAAACGGTCTTGTATAGTGCCTGTCTGCACTATTGGTGGCCTCGCTGCACTTGACTGAGTAAAAAGGTGGGTGGGTGGTCATTAGTGGGAGGATGAAAAGGTGAATGTGGTGTTGATGGGTGTAGGTCGGAAGTAACCGGTTCCTGAATGCCAACCTGCTTTCTATAGATTTGGCGGAGAAACTGGGTAGTAGGTTATTCAAAAGGAAGAGCCTAAGATCTGTTAGACGTCAGCACTTTGAGTCTGGTTAGCAGATGACGTGGAACAGTGCGACAGGGCTAAAGCACTGGCGTAACAGGAGCCCCCCGCAGCCCCTGCGGTGTGGGGGGGCCCCACAACCACATGTCCTGGGAGGGGGTCCCACTTGGAGTAAAAAAATAAATAATTGTTTTACATTTTTTTCTTGAATTCACTCTGCATTTATAAAGAAATGATTTCTGTAACAGAAATAATTTCTTCATGAAGGCAGAGTGAATACAAAAATAAACTTTCTTTTTGAAGTCTGGGGGCTCCCCCCACCCCATGACATGAAGACCCCAGGCTGGAGGCCTCCATGTCATGGGGCGGGGGAAGCCCTATGATTTCTAAAATAGTTTATTTTTGAAGTCAGTCTGCCTTCATAAAGAAATGATTTCCATTATGGTTCAGTCCTTAACGGAAACAGTTCACTCCTTAACGGAAACAATTTCTTTGTGAAGTCAGAGTGTCTTCAAAAAGAAACAATGGGCCTCATTACGACTCTGGTGGTAGCCGTGCCGGTAAAGCCGGCAGGGCTGCCGCCGGAATCGTTATTTTTATCCGGCACCTGGGAATGGGCAATTGCCTATTCCAGGGCACTGGAAAATATTCATCCCCATTTCCATAGAGCTCAAATGGGAATGGGGAACCTGAAGCAGGATGCACCGGCACCATTCATGAATGGTGCCGGTGCATCCGACATGGTCTGCACGCCAGGTCAGACCTGGCATGCGAAAAGGCACCCGCGAGCAGACCTCGTAGTTTGCCACTCCGGTAACAACGGTGCCTTTGTTACCGGACTGACAAACTTGTAATGAGGCCCAATGTATTTTTGAAGTATTATGTCTCCCCTCAACCCCATGACGTGTGAGTGTATGGTTAAAGAGTGCACACAAATGCATGGGTGGCTTGGTGTGCGTGTACAGTGAAAGGATGCACACTTAAATGTATGGATGGCTGCATGGGTGTGCCTGTGTGGAGAAAGGGTGCACACTTAAATGTATGGATGGCTGGGTGTGCGTGTGTATATATGGTGAATGGTGTGTGTGCTTGTGTGAGGGGCGCAACAAATTGTATATTTCAGGGGGGCTAAATCATCAAATATTGGGAGAGGTGCTGACTTCACGTGTGGTGGGGAGGAACAAACCTATTTGTGTGGGGGCATCTAACTTCTTTTCTCATTTTAATGAGACTATTCTAGTGCAGCTTCAATGTTACAAGCAGTTAACTCTCTCCTTTAAGTCTGAAAGCAACCACCTATGGACTCCTATGAGAATAAGTGGTCTCCTGTTCCCTCTCTACCCTTCCAATCACTCCCCTGGCATGCAAGTACTAAACCCACATCACATTTTCAATTGCTTAAAAGAATTGGCATTCGAATGCCGGTAATAATGGTGAAATGCTGTACATTAATAATTGCTGGGCCGGGCCCTTGTTAACAGCGAAACGCAGGTGCTGTTTAACATCTGTGTCCTTTTCTGTCCGGCAACTGCTCTGTAGATCAGCCAGGTCAAGTCAAAATAGCCCTCAATTTCAGGGGGGGGTGTTGAAGCCCAGTCAGCTCAATGGTGTTGCACCACTACTTGTGTTTAATGCCCTGATTACTTATTGGTAATCTTCATTACTCCTAGCCCTATTCTTCCTCATCCCAGTACTTGTGTATGAGGCAGTAGGCCTCATACACAAGTACTGGGATGAGGTAGAGGTACATGAAGGTAATGCCTGACTTAGCTACATGTAATCTTCATTACTCCTAGTCCCACTCTTTCTCATCCCAGTACTTACCTATGAGGCAAGGAGCCTCATACGTAAGCACTAGGACAAGGAAGAGGGACGTGGACGTGATTCTGGGCCAATGAGCTGATTTTGGAGGTTGGGATACGGGATGGGTGGGATTGTGCAATAAATCATAATGGTCATCCATCTCCATGCTAAGCAGGCATGATATGCGATATTAGTAGCTAGAGAGGCATTTTGGTGCAGCCAGTCTAGTCATTCCTCAGTTTGGCATGACTTTTTTTAACTGAGCATTTCTGATAAAGCAGTCCTGCTAAGTGTAATTACCTGGCTAGACTGGGATTTGGGTTCTGCCAGTCTAGCCGTTTCTTATTGCGGCACTGTATTTTTCTGGGCATCTGTGATAAAATTGTGATATGATAGTCGCATAACACGCCTGTACACACGTGTTTTTAGTCACGACAAGACAAGGGAAGGAAAACGGAGGGAAGACAAATGATCTTACTAAGCCTTGTGTCATTCAGATAGTGCAAGTGCGAGAACAAGAAGTGCAAGGGGATAGGGAGGGGAGGGGAGTGCAAGGGAGAGGGGAGGGGGGAAAACAGGGCAGCAATGCTCTGAGTAAGTGCAGCCAGGGCAGCGCGGCTCTGGGTAGTGCAAGGAAAACAAGGGACTGGAGAAGCATCTAACCCTTAGGGCTCGAGAAGGAAGGTATTTTGGAAGAGAGCCTTGGATGTAGTGCAGGTCCCAACCCCAGAAAGCCTTGTGGAAAATGCAAAGGGTCTTGAACTTGATCCTTGCAGCCAGCGGGAGCCAGTGGAGAGATTTCATGGCTGGAGAGATTCGGTCCCTGGGCTCGAGGCCAAGGAGAAGTCTCGCAGTCCTGTTCTGCATTCGTTGCAGAGGGCGGAGAGTAGAGGAAGGCAGATTGAGAAAATGGCTTTTGTAGTAGCCCAGCCTAGAGAGAACCAGAGCTCTGGAGACAGTGAGCCTTTGGGGGAACGTGAGAAAAGGAAGAGTCCCTCTGAGGAGGTGCAGCTGGTAGTCAGACTTCTTGGCTACGTCCGAGATGTGAGGAGAGAAAGAGAGTTTGGAGTTGAAGATGACACCTGGAATGAGCGAGAGAGGAGAGTAGGCTGAGAGCCTGAAGGAAAGCTGGGTGTCACCAGCGTAACACTGAAAGTTGAGTAGAAGGTAAAGATCAGGTGGGTCAAAGGGGCCAAGTGGAGGTTAAAAAACCAGGGTGAGAGGATAGAGCCCTGGGGAACGCCACAGGTAGAGAGAGGTGGTGGAGTGAAAGGGACCAAGTTGCACATGGGAGGGGCGGTCCAAGAGGAAGGAGTTCAGCCACTCCAGGGCCTGATCCATGATACCCATGTTCTCACAGAGTCGACTGAGTGGGATGGCTTTGTTGACCATGTCGAAAGCAAAGGAAAGTTCAAGGAGAATGAAGACAGAAGGAATGCTGGAATCAAGGTTAGGTATCAGATCTTCACATGTGTTCAAGAGAGCAGTTTCTATGCCTCTGGCAGCTCTTAAGCCAGACTGATGGTCATGGAGACTACCAACAGATTCAGTGTGGAGAGTAAGCTGGGAGATGGCCAGCTTTTCCAAGAGTTTGGGAGAGGGGAAAGTTCCAGTGGAAAAAGAATGATTACAGAAATCGACCAAGGCTGGAGCAAGGGTGTCAATATGGTCCTTGATGGTTCTGGAGGCGTGGGAGAGCACCTGTTCTGATGACCCTTCCATAGAT
Source organism: Ambystoma mexicanum (assembly GCF_040938575.1). Classification (NCBI taxonomy): domain Eukaryota; kingdom Metazoa; phylum Chordata; class Amphibia; order Caudata; family Ambystomatidae; genus Ambystoma; species Ambystoma mexicanum. Next base: position 993,841,750 of record NC_090926.1, on the reverse strand, counting down.
AGGACTTATCTGGAAACCTCGTCAGGTGTTAGAGAGAAAGAGGAGAACGAAGGAGGAGAGGGAGAGATGGCCAAAGGGGGTCCGCGAGAGGAAGAGGAGATAGTGGACAGAATGTCCTGAGTTTTAGCAGAGAAGCAAAAGGCCAAAGCCGTACAGAGGGCCTGTTGATGGAACAGGAGAGGTAGAGACCACAACAGTATTGGAGAGTTCCTTGCAGATTTGAAAGAGCTGGGCCGTGTTGTTAGAGGCTGCAGAGACGCAGGCTTGATTGTGTGCTCTCTTCTTGATGAGTCTTATTGCTTCGGCTGTCATTTTGGTGCAACCAGTCTACGTATGTCTAAATGTGGCCCGGCATGCTTTACTTCAATGTTATTACGTGTGTACACTGGTCTGCATTGTGCAGCCAGTTGGACATGTTTTTATTGTGGCATGGCATTTTTAATAGCAAAGCATTAATGTTCATGTGCACAGTTGGTGACTTGCATGTATTGGATTGGTGTTACCCTACAAAACAGTAGCAAACACTGTGGCTTTTTAGCCAATTTTTCTCAGAAAGTGTGCTGTATATTGCATTAAAATGCATATTTATATCTTTCTCCTAGTGCAGTGTGCGGCATACCCCTTCAGCAGCACGTTTGTGCGTATTGCGCAAGCATGGTTATCTAGGCCGGCCCAGAGTGTGGTGTGACTCGTGATTTGTTGCTGAGTTGGGGGGGGGCCTCAGCATGGCTTGCAGGGGGACCCCCAGATCGTGTTACACCACTGGGCTAAAGGGGAGATGTTAGCCATGGCTCGATTAGTGTATATATGTTAATGGATAGGCCTGTGACGGTCATCTGTGTGGGGATTGTATGTGTGGTGTAAGGTGGTAAGAGATCTTGGAGGGAGAGACGGTTAGTCAGGGAAATGGGTGAGTAGGCCTTACAAGGCAAAACAACCTGCAACCCTGCGTTCCCACCACTGGCTTCTTGCATACAGGCCCCATTTCAATAGTTCACGCTGCCCTGTCAAGTTCTCTCTCCCTATCTCTCTCTCACACATACACATTGATATATTAAATCCCATGTGCAAAAAAACAAACGTGCGAGCTGGGAGATGCCTCAGATATCCCTCTAGCATGCTCATGTGCTGTGCTCAGTGGCCTGCTGAGAATTATGCCTGCCTTTGGCTGGGCAAGAAGGTGTTTGTCAGGTTTTGGTCAGGGTAGAGGTCTAACCCTGGTGTATCCCTCAAGCTCCAAACTTTTCTTACACGGTCAAACATGAAATCCCTCCCTCCCCCCCCTACTCGCCCCAGCAGACACAAACTCGCCAGGTTTTGACATGGCACCAGGCCTTCGGTATCTAAGTGATTCTGCAACCCTGAAGGGGATTCTTCATGGTGAAATGTGGAGCAGAAAAGATGGAGGGAAAGCGTGGATTCCGCAAAACGTGCATCACCTTGGTCTTAAAAAGGGAACGGGAGGTGCGATGGCTTCAGCAGGGTGAAGAGCATAGAGAGGTGCATAGACAAGAGTCCCATACTGTCTCATACGTGCCACCTGTTCATGCAGACACAGATAGGCCCGTTCTTTCCCCACACGTGCCATCTGCTGATACAAAGAAACGCCAGTTTGGCCTCATGTGCCCCCAGTCCATATTGGCAAACAGAATAATACTTCACCCATGCAGACACGTCAGTGACTGAGGAATGATGCTCATATCTGTTTGCCTTATTTGAATAGTGCCTAGAAGCCGAGAGAATATGAGGGCTTAGCAACTGTCACCCGCTCAGCTTCACGTGAAGTCAGATTTTCAGACCGCTTACTCTTTGTCTGCTGGGAAATGTGCACCAGTCGAAGAGTACATCATATTTATAGACTGCCTTTTGTATGGAGCTGGCTGGCATAGACTTGCAGGCACATGCCACTGTGAGCTTGCCAACCTTCTCTGGTGCCAATGGTACATGTTGTGTCTACCTGTGTGTTTCCATTCCTTCTTTCCATCAGCTGTTTGTCACTCATTACTGTAACCCAGGATGCCAACCGGGCACTGCTGCTAGCGCCAAGAAGCAAACGTGTTTGGTGAGTGCTGCACAACTCAAAAATCATGAACAGGTCGTACAATTAACCGACTCAATGAGAATAATTTGATTGACCTCATAAAGATGAAACGCTGAGTCTTATGCTGTGGGATTCAAACATCTGACCTGCAAAGTACTGCCAAGGTATAGCGCTGCTAATCCGCAATACACTGAGTCACCAGGACAAAAGAGATACATTTTTAAAGTGAAAATGGATGGATTTCTTTCTTTCTTTCATCTCGGCCCCAACATTCCGGCTGTCTATCGCTTCACATGGCTTGGTGGCAGGGGCAGAGAATCCGGGTTTGGGGGCTTACATTTAGGCGCTAAGCACCAAAGAATAAGAGACGGAATGGACAGAGAAATGGGAACGGGGGGGAAGGATCCAAGGAAGAAAAGAGGTCACGGGAGAAAGGTAGAAGAGGGGACGAGGGGACGTGTGGATGAAGATGGGACGAGAAAGGGTACATGTCGTGGGGGTTACAGCTCATAAAAGACTCAGGTGAGAAGGTAGAAGAGAAAGGGAAACGAACCGACTGATGTTGGTTTCTTTTCCTTCAGTTTCCATATGTGCACGAAAAACAATACCTGATGGTATATCTATCTTTAAAAAAAATAGCTCAGCGAGTTGGGCGCCTGTAGCAGAGCTGTTCTTGTCATCTATATGTCAGAGGTTCGAATCCTGTCAGGGGTTATTTGGCCTTAAATCCATGGGACCAACGTCATAACTGAGTTGGTTAAAAGTGAGGCATATATATCAACCGACCTTTTTTTAAGGCCCTGAAGGAACAAGCCCGGTCAAAAAAATTATTGCGTTTGAGTTCCCTGCCTCATGTGCGATACAATTCCTCATTTGAATCAGTGAAGGGGGCTCTCTGCCACTTGTAGGTGTCGTGGGTGTGTATGTGTGTTCCTTTGCTTCGTCTGCAGTTGGGTGCTGTCAGAATTCAGGGCGGGCAGGCACGCCACGGAGGGTGACTTGCCCTTACTCACCGAAGCTGCAGGGGGAGGGTGAATAGGGAGTGGCACCCGAGGTAACCGGCAACCTCCCGCAAAGAGCTTACCTGAAAAGCTCCTTATAAGGGCATAGGCATGCTGCCGCGACCGAGGGAGCGCCGCCTGCTCTGACACACACACACACACACACACACACACACCGCGCTGGCAGATCTGAGGCACTGCGCACACACCAACCTGGGCAAACAGGGGCTGTCGGGGCTGGCCTCTAACTCACTCACCCTCTACAAAAAGGGGGACATTGTTCGATAAGGCGGCGCCTCGGGCAGGCTGTAAAGGCTGGAGCCAGACAGAGGCTTTGGCTGACCTTAGCAGTGACAGCCCGCACTTGCCCCTTCACCATCAGCCAGATACCCAGAGAGCTTGCTTTGCCCTGACTTAATTCATATCTCAAACTGTTACATGTATTTTATTTTATTTGTATTTTGTTTATATAGCGCTTTACTCCAAAGTGCTTTATTTTACGCACTTGCTCTGCCTGTGCAGACTATTATCGTCTCAGAATTTCAAGGGCTCTGAGTGACTGTTGTTTTCCCCCCATGTTTCCCATTCCCACCTGTCTTGAGCGCTTTGAAACATTGGCCTGTATATAGGCGCTATATGAATAAACAATACCATACCATGCCCACATCCCATCAGCTGCCCACCCTCACTGGTGAAGTAACCACATACAGACGTATTTTCGTGTGTAAAACATCGGTTAGACAGAATACAGGTGACCGTACAGGTGTACCCTGGTAACGCTGATGTCACAGCTTCTGGATTCTGCGCTGACTCTGAGCTGGCGTTTGAGCTGCCGCCCGAGTAAGGATCACGCTTCTATGCGTCGGAAGGGCTCTCCCCAGCCTAAGACTCCTTAACCACCCCTCTCTATACGGCGCCCACGCATCACATTTTAATTTCAACTCTACTTGGAGTGGATACTTCTTCGGTGTTTACTTTCTTTGACACACTGCTGAACTCCCTCTCAGCGCCTGGGGTTGGAAGGAGTTCCAGGTCCACCCCCGCCCCCTCCCACCCCCACACACTCGACATTCCGTCGCATCAGGGAGGTCTAGTACTGTGCACTGGATGCATGCACCCTGCAGCTCTGCTGCAACGACCCTAAAACGGGCCAACTTAAGGCAACCATCACGATAGGCACGATTTACCGAACATTTTCATTTCAATATGTACTTACTTTTAAAGCGCTATGCCTAAGCGCTATGGTACAATGGCAATCGATGGCTAGAACTCAGAAATAACATGCACTGCACTTAGGCTGGAGAGGAAATGACAAAGGACTTCGGTGGAGAACGAAAGAGGGGTAAGGACGCAGAGGAAGGAATGGGGAGAACAAGGGAATCCCAGTGTTTGGGGGCAAGGCGTGCAATAGAATGGCGATGGGATTGTGCGCCAGGCGCTTTAGGTACATTAAGTAAACGGAGAGATGGGATCGGCGACATTGAGGAGGGGCGTACAATGAGATAAGTGAAGGTTATGGTCGAGCAAGGCCCTAAAGGCATTTGAAAGTTGAGCAAAGAAAGAGAGGCGAAAGCCAGGGTAGAGAATGCAGGGCAGATGAGACGGATTAACGAGAGGGAAGGGCCAACATAACAGGGATTGAGTGGTTGTAAATAGATGGGCGAGGGGCCAGTCAATCAACTGAGAGGCCAATCGGCAAGAAAAACAGCAGAGATACGAATTTTACTGACAGATAAAGGATTTTAGAGTCCGGTCGAATTTTGTGAATGGAAAGTGACAGTTCCAGGAGATAGTGGATATTTGAGTTGCAAAGATTACACCAAGATTACCTGCAGTGTCAGAAAAGGGTAGGTAGGTGGGCGGGGGAGGGATGGAGTGGGGCAGCCAGGGAAATTGAGGAGGATGGAAAGAATAGAATGTTGGTTTTAGGAGGGTTTGGATGCAAGAGATGTGAGTGCATCCATTGTTGAAAACAAGCAGAGTTAGAGATGGAGGGTATCAGGAGTTGGAAAATGAGAGAAAGATTTGCGATTCATCTGCGTAAAAGTGAAAAAGCCAAATGTGGCTGTAATAGTAGAGGGGGGGGGGAATGTAGAGGGAGAAAGGAAGCAGGCCAAAAACAGAACCTTGGGAAGCACTGAATTGTGGTGGAAGCTAGGAGCGATCAGAGAGCTAGGAATTAAAACCAGTACAACACGTTGCCTGAGAAACCCAGGGGAGGATAGCTCGGGGGCAACGTGCTCGCCTTGGAAACAAGAGACCTCGAGCAACACAGGTTCGATCCCCAGGTCCTGGGTATTAAGCGCGTTATAAATAACCTATCATATCATACCAAGAGAGGTGTGGTTAAGAGACAGCAGTGCTTTACAATGTCAAACGCAACAGAGATCAAGGAGAACAAGAACTGAGAAATGTTTAAGATGACGTGCAGAGAGTAAGGGACATGGATGTTTCTGATTAATGCTTAGGACAAAGAGCAGATCGATGAAGAAGAGGGAGCAGTGAGTGATAGCGAGACATTTGAGAATAAGCCACTCATTTAAAGAGCTTTGAAAGAAAGGAGATATTGGACAAAATAAGGAAAAGACGGGTCGAGAGTAGGTTTTTGTGAGGATTGGAATGATGGTAGCCTTTTTAAAAGCAGAAGGAAAGGTGGCAACAGAAAGGGAAGAGTTTAAGAGTGCTGTCAGATAAACGAAGATAGGGAAAGATTTTTAGGATGAGAGCGGAGGGAGGAGGGTCAGGAGAGGAATTAGGTTGAGCCTGATTAAGAAGGACGGACGTATCAGAATATGAAAAGGAAGAAAAGGGGATAATGTCTGGGTGCAAGAAAGAGGTGGAGAAATTCAGGGAAATGGGGAGGTAGATAAAGGGGAGAGAGAAGAGCGCAGTTGGAGAACTTTACTGGTGAAGTAGTGGCAAAACCAGCAGAGGAGAGAGGAGAAGAAAGGGCAGGGTCAGGGGATGGTGGAGAGAGTAAGCCGAGGATGCGGTGAGTAGGATCAGATAAGATCAGAGAAGTAGGGCTTTTAAGCGGCTTTGAGGGCAGAATCATGAGAAAAGGTGAATAGATGAGAGAAGAGAGTGATCCGAGAGAGATTGGGATGTCGTCCACAGTGCACCACAATGATACAGGCACCTTAGATGGGATGCCCTCTAGTCCTACAGCTGTGACAGTCCGGCTAGACACTGGGGCATCCGGGCACTCCCCCAGCCTCAGTGTGCTGAAGTTAGCCCGTGTCCAACAGCATCCTGGCACAGGTTTTACCTATCTAGGCTGTCACTTAGGGGCCATTGGATGGGAAGGGGATGGTTAGGGCAAGGAATTGGGGTGCCAGGCATACTTTGTCTGGATCCAGTTATCATCAGGCTTGAGGGAAATGGAAGTGACTCCGACCTGGTAGCTGGGGCCAGGATTACAAGGCGGTGCCATAGGCGCCACCCCAGCTGTGCAAACTATTGACTGGGGGATGAGAGTCCTTGGTCTGGGTTCCTGCCAGGGTTTGTCCCTGCCTGGATGCGGGGCCAGAACCAGCATTCTGATCTGTGGGTCTAGGCTGATCGGGTAGCTGGAAGGGACCTGGCGGGTATGGTGCAGGTAGGTGGGATTGGCCCTGAACAGACAGGGCTGCAGCCTTGGTTTGCTTGTGCTGAATCCGCTAAGGACAGTTGTATGTCCACTGGCCCCATTCCTTACAATAGGCGCACTGGTCCTGATGCACAAGGGAACCCAACTGGGATGGGTACCTGTTTTGCCTCTGTTTGGCCCTAAGGGGAAAACACTAAAACTTGCGTCTCCCCAGCCCCTTCTCGCAAAAGATAAGCAAGTGGACTCGGACTGGCAGAAGAAACACACATGCTTCATATAAGGTTATAAAACAACTCATTATAGGCCCTTTGTGTATACCAAATGACTATATTAAAAAAAAAACACCAATACACACAGATATATACACAAATATATTCAGTAAAAAAACGTTGTTAAAGGGACGTTATGGTTAAGTTGCGCTACTAAAAACCTATGACATTCACTAAAAAAACCTTTAACAGGACGTTATGGTTTGAAGTAAAACCGAAAAACCCTTGAAATTCGCCAGTTATGGTAAGCTAAGCAACCATAACTCGTGCCACCAGTGTGCACTGCAAGGACTAACACCCATGACATCAAAGATGACCTCAGAAATGTCATTGATGACATCACATGTCTGGCTCTCCCTTTTTTCCTTTACTGACATATCTAGGCCACATGGTTTTCTTCAGTAATAGTCAGGAATTAACAATATAAAAGGTACTATATTTGTAGACTTATCCTTCAAGTATGTTCTTACAGTAATTCCCTTAGGGTCCAGTCAAATCATGTGATACATATGCATAGGATAAGTAGCACCTTTGAATCGGAGCAATCCTTTCTCTGCATAAAGATAATCAGTTTGGTTATGAACACTTACTGTTACTACCGCTGTTTGTCCTTACTTCAATTTTCGTGTATATACTCATATTTGTATGTGATGTTGTCTCTTTGTGTTTTGTCTATAATAATGCCATTATGTAGTAAGTGGTTTTCATTACCTACTTATTACATGTTTCACAGTACCCAAAACTCTAATAAGAAAACAGATATCATTTTACTGTTCAACATGGCAAGCTTATGAATATTGCACCTCCATCATGTATGCTGCACACAGTGCCTATGTTTCTACATGAGTACCTTAGTATACTTCCTAGAACTTCATAATAGAATGCTGCGTATAGCAACACATTGCTTAATTAGCACTTGATATTTATTCCAATGATCCTTGACACTTTTTGCTCAACATTATAATAAGAATACCTTCTACAGAGTTTTCATTCAAAGTAAATGTACATGTGATGTCATCAATGACATTTCTGATGTCATCTTTGATGTCCTGGATGTTAGTTTTAGCAGTGCACAGTGGTGGCACGAGTTATGGTTGCTTAGCTTACCATAACTGGCGAATTTCAAGGGTTTTTCGGTTTTACTTCGAACCATAACGTCCCGTTAACGTTTTTTTACTGATTTTCATAGTTTTTTAGTAGCGCAACTTAATCATAACATCCCTTTTAACAAGTTGATCGGTTTGTAGTAGTAGCACGTGACCATAATGTAAAGTAACATCTGACTTCATTGCACACCTTGCGGAGAATGCCACGTGACCATATGCTGGCACACCGCACGGTGACATGCCCGAGAATCTGTACACACTTAACAATAAGATGCATGCCTCGTGGACAGTGTGGAAATACATTTTTTACTGATGTAGGAACTTCCACCTTCAACATTTCCCTTGCACAGCTCGAGCACTTATTTGTAGTCAGCCATTAACAATGTAGTACACAGTAGATACTTTTAACAAAAGTACTAGTTATCTGAAAACGACATGAGCTAAGACCATCCCTCCTACCCAAGAAACAGCACCACTGCTGTAATGAAGGAGCATGAGAAACACTGCTCCTACCTTACAAATAACACACGCACAACATTTTCCCCCGTCCACCTACCCCCACCCCATATTACTGTTTGGTGCCTCTTTGCTCATTTCCGTCCGCAACTTTCCTTCTTAGCTGTCCTTCCCAAAAAAAGCCATCCGTAAACAAAGTAAATGTTCCTTTAAGAACCACCTTTCACATTTTAAAAATATAAAATAAAAATTGCATACACTCATCTACCTTATATTTCTCAGTAAAGGACATAGACGCAATAACATTTGCCATTAACAATCTAGATTTGCAAAGCAGTAACGTGTGCTACTGAAAAAGAGGATTTGTCGTAACACGAGACGCCTGTGCCGTCCCGAATTGGAAAACAAAATCCTTTTCCAAGATGGCCACCATAGAAAGGGAAGGCAGTTGTTCCATACATGGCCCCTCTTCACTTTCCATGGCAGCCAGCAAAAAGCAAAAAGGAAACGCTGTTAACATATACCACCAGCACTTTTTTCCTCCCTTTCAAATGTATCGTAATGTCGAAAAACTTTACCACAAAGCCAGTCCCAAGTGGACATGGCCCCTGTAATCCTATCTTTTCTCCCTTCTGGTCATGGCCAGTAGCCACATTGTGTGGATAATGACCTTATACCATGACCCCGACATTCTGCCTACTCCCCATGGCTGCAACCTACCCCTCAGTCAATAAACGTATACCGCTATGTTTTTTAACTACATTATGACACTTGTGTAATACGAAAACACTCCTACATCTCGTCACATAACCAACCCTAATGATATTTTACACTTTTTTGGATGACGTTCCTCTCCAGCGTAGCCAAATGCGCCCATAAGCACCTACGTGCCGTGACGCAGAACCTGCAAATGAACACACAGACGTACAACGTAGCACATTACATTGTGAAATAATAAACCGTTCTTTAAAGGAAAACATTAACAATCTTAGAATTTGTAAAGTACTTTAATTTCACAATAAACTGTCCGAGACCATCGCACTATTCCCATTTTCAATCAAATAGTAACTTTGTTTGTTTGGTCGTCATCGAAAGTGTTAATCGTGAGGCACACGTTGATCTTTTCGCATAAACAAAGTATTTGCTTTCGATAAAGCAACCGCTTTGGTCGCACAGTGATTTCCAAGACGTTGGCATGAACTTTGGCTTACACCACCATAAAAGATGTTATGTTACTCCTAATGGCCACTCCAGCGTATGGACAAATGGGGCCGGGCCGGTCGTCCCACAATACAGTGACGGTTAGGCAGCCAGTCACGAGTACATACATCTGGCGTCCAAAGAATCCATCACTTGGCATCTGGAATCCATGGCAATCCCAGTACGGCGGAATGTAGCTGTTCTGAAAACGTAACAGAAAATATGTATCGATACCCAACCTTTACCAAACAATTTCAAAAAAGACAAAAAGAATGTGGAAACTGATACACAAATCGATGTGGTCATACATGACATTTTAAAGAAATAATAGAATTGAACATGGGTGAACCTAATGATAGCCTACAAACGGCGAGAATCTGCACTCTCCATAAGTTTAAAAAAAAATGACAACTACACAGAAAGATAGTACCTCAGTTACAATGCCAAAATTATTGTTCTGGTAATAAAACATTAAACTTGTTCCAGTGTAGAGTAAACTTACACAATATTTACAGTCTCCATTGTCTTTGTTAAACCCAGACAGCGATGTACTTGCAGCAAAGAATCTTCTTCAACTGATGTTATATGTGTCTTACAAACGTTTTGAATACATAACCTTATCAAATGGTATTTTTTCAAACTTGCACTCCCTGCATTCTTACTGAATTTTCCCTTTCGCTCAAGGTCAAAAAACAATTGAACCTTATGGGTTCAGTCGGATGCGTGAGCCTACTGAGCTCGCAACCAAAAAAGCAAACCAAGTGAGCTTCACTCAGAATAAAAATACATTCTGACTTTGCAACAACATATCTAAATACATGCATGAGAGCTGCTACTCCCATACACTTGCAGAACCGCTGTTTCCATCAAACAGTGCAGGTGCCTGCCTCGGTTAACAAGTACAATGGTGTGTTTTATATGTGTTGGCGGCGATGTCCGCGTGCACCAAAACACGAATGAAAGATGGCGGGCGCAGCGACAGAATCTGACGCACTTCATGCTGTTCAACATCCAATCAGTGAACGTGCCACATGTCCGCAAACATGACGCTACGGATTAGCCAAACAGAATCTTATCTGTGGAGCGAACAGGGAAGTGTGTCCGCAGAGCAGACATAGATATCACAAATTATTTCAGACGTACTTTTTGGTCGTTTTAAAGAAAACTACTGGATGGATTGGCACGCTTTCGGGAGCAAGCTCCTGCCGCAAATTTGGTGAAAATCCGTCCAGCCGTTTGGGCTGTAGACATGCGCAAAGTTTCCCTCCCATTCAGTCTATGGGCAAAAAAGACGTTTTGGGACCCCCCCCCCTCTATCACCCCCCCCGGACCAAACATCACCAACATTTGCAAAATAAAATCACAGTGGCACATACACCTTTTTTGCAAAGTTTGGTGTGGATTCGTCCTGGGGGAGCGGAGTTATAAGCCGCCCAAAAAGTGCTCTTCCTATGGAAACAGCAACTTAACCAGAACTACACGGCCACAAATGTGGCTGTGTAATATATATATCAGAATATAGGTAACTTCACCTTCACCGTTAAGGAGAAGGCAGAAGAAAACTTAATCTTGGCCACCAGCAACACTGCTTAGTCCCTCAGCAGGTAGGTGAAGAGATTACTGCGTCTAATGGGGTCTGAAGCGGAGCGTCCTCCCTTTCAGCAAGACTGCAACACCTGGGGTTCAACATCCAACTAACCTTCTCTGTGATGCCCTCTCCTTTATGGCGGCATCTCCCGCCCTTCACAATTGTGCTCTGCACTCGGCCGAAAGGTAGATCACAAGTCGAAGAGACGGAGGGTGGAAAAATCCAGTTAGAAGTGGAAAAACACAGCGCCCCTCTCTCTTGCATGCATTCCGAGACCCCTTATCATGCACCTGCAGTGCGCTCCGACTCCCCTTCTGTATTCGTCCTTCAATGGACAATACAATAACTATTCTCTGCAGTTAGTCTGCTCGCATAATATTTTCGTGAGCTTGCTCTGTTTTCTCTGCTACTTGCTTATTCTGTGAGGCCCGCAGAAACGCAGACTTTAATACTGCAGTGGGAGACAAGTGTTCAAAATGGCTGCGCATCAACGCCATTTTTATTCTGGCTGGCATTTTTCACACTAGCATTATAGTACCGGGGCCGGGGAGGATACTGGCCTGGGACAGGCTGAGGCAGGTACTGGGGGTTCTGATAGCCCCAGTACTGGGTGTTCAGAGGGGGCATCTGAGAGTGGTGAATGATTCCTCCTCTCCCTCCCCTTATACATTCATGCTGTCCTCTAGAAGCCCCATACATGCCCCCAGGGGTGCGTGCACCATCTGGAGGGCAGTCTCATCCAGGTCAGACAGTACAGTGGCTGTCGCAACAGGGGCATACGCCCAAGGGACAGGTACTGGGAATGGAGCAGAAGAGCCGGGTGGGGGAGCAAGCACAGAAAAATCTAGCACATCCTCTGGGGCAGAAGGGGTTACTGGGGTTAACAATGGGTATGGGCAGGGGTCACACCTACAACTGGGGTCATTTCTCATCTTTTCTAGATTATGCTGTTCTATCTTTTTCTCTAGGGTAACTTGCTTCAGCCACTTGTTTTTGGCCATAGACACATTTTGCTAGGACCACCACGTGTAGGCCTTCCACTGCCTAGCTGCTGAACTTTCACACTTTTAAGAACCTCACGCACTGCAGCTAGGTGAGTCTCATCAAAGGAGCCTTCTAGGGGCCAGGCCAGTAGGCCGTGGGGCATGTATTGTTTGTACCATACTGGCATCCATCTGACAATATCTGGGGTATGCACTGTGGCCATGAGGGCCACAGGGGAATCGGGGGAAAGGCTCACTCCCTAGCTTGAAGAATTTCCCTTTCTGACAGGCAAAAAGGACTCATAAACGAACTAACCTTTCTTGACAAGTTTCTCCGGACAAATACTAAATCACTACAGGCGTAGGTCAGCACCACGGAGTCACCACTATCCAAGTCTATCAACCAGGGTAACTCTAGCACACTCACAATCGCTCACAGGCGCTCACAGATGCACACTCACAGGTACTCAGCTAGGGAAGGGGTTGAGTGATAAAATGTTGCAGGACACCTGTAGTCGAAGTGAGCGGGAGCGGTTGGGAGCGGTGCTCCTCTACTTTTTTAAATTAAGTTTTACTGTTTCTATTCTTTTATTTTAAAAAGAAAGCGTTTCGGAATGGTTTCGTTTTAAAATAAAAGTGTAGGAAGAAGTTGAAGCTTTCACTTTTTGTGTGTACTGCACTGAACGTTCTCTTAAACAGCGGGTGCATGTGTTTGGGGGTTTGTATTGTGTGTGGGAGGGTGCGTGGTGATGGGGTTTGTGGGGAGTGGGTGCAGGCCAGCAGGGAACATAGTTCCACTACTTCTTTTCATACACTTCGACCACTGCAGGACACTGGGCACGGTAATGCCAAGCTACTGGTTCATTTACAAAAAGGAGTGTCGGGTAAAATTTCCAGTTGTCCCTGGAAAACTAATCAAATTCAGGCAGGCAGGTCAGACACTCCATTCAAAAGTGTCCAGGCAAAAGACAATCTCTAGAGGCCCACTCTCGTGGTCCCAAAGAAATGCACGTCTCTCACGATCAGGATGGATATAATTAAACTGGGTAAGTAGGTGAGGTTGAGCCCTTTACTAGCCTTGTTCACTCCTAGTTGGTGTCTAAGAAATGCGTTTGGTACAGATTAGGTGGCCCTGGTACTAGTAAACAGAATTAAACGACTGGTAACACACTCTAAAATGAGGCTCAATGCATACCGGTCCCTAAGGTGAGCAATGAGCTACAGCTTCACTTGTTCACCCTCCGGTATGGACCTAGAAGCTGATTTTGTTATGGGGTAGGTGATCCCCCCCCTGCTCCAGAGGAACATTCTGGGTCAAAACTGAACACCGCAAAAAATTAGGGGGTGAAATCTGGAGGCTATGACTAGTTGGGTAGATTACCCGGAAAGGTACACCCACAATTTGCTATCACAATTGTGTGATGTGTTGTGGGTGTGCAGGTCCTCTGACAATGGAAATGTGCATGTGCCTCACCACTGTGTAAGTGGGACCTGTTTTGACTGAATGGGTACACTGACCTACCCTCAGTGCTACCATCCCCCTCCGAGACTAGGAACCCTCCCAACAGGCTAAAAGCTGGTAATATCAGTGTATGTGACTGGTGCTTCAGTTGTTACCTTACTACTTGATCTGGCAGACAGGTAGCCAGGCACTGGTACAGTAGGCAGCTGAGTGGGCAGGTTAACCTCATCCATGGGACTGGTGGGGTCTAGTCTGTAGATTCTGAAAAAGGGGAACGTTTTAATCCACGTGGATAGAAATGGCTGTTGCTGAAGGCAGAAAAGGGATAGAGAAGAGGAGCGCAGTCCTCAGAGAAGGGGCGAGTTCAGTCAGAGAAAGGTACAGGTGTTAAGATGCTCTTCACGTGATCAGGGACCTAGACCCATCTCTAGATCGGAGTACCTGCACCAGAAAACTGTGGATGTGGGTGGCAGACCAAAATGGGAGGGCCGTGCGGGAGACCCCAGGCAGAGCCATTGTTTTTCGCCTGGGAATTAACAGACATGGTGGGGGTGGATTGTGTGTGCAGACGTACTGGGTCCGCCCTCTGGCAATAACAGGCAGGCTACACCGTAAAGTGGTAACACAAATTAAGGCATCAAAGTCTTTACAAAAATCAAGAACAGATTTATTACACTCAGCTAAGTAGACATGTTGCCAGCAGAGTATCCTAGGCACACACTGGACGTGGATGATTGACTACAATGGTCTGCGGGCACAAGGTGGGGCATTGATGGTTGGCATACAAGCTAGGCACACATACTTGCATAGGACCCGGGGGCTTGGAGAGTACCCTTGGCTGCAGGGGGAAGAGAAGGGACACTAAGGGAGGAAGGGAAGGGTTGGAGGGAGAAATGGTTTGAGTGGGGAGGCTGCTGGGAAGGAGGAGAGAGAAACTGGAGAGAGAGAAGAAATGATGGGAAGCGGTGACAGAGTGTGGAGTGAGGAGGAAAGTAGCTGGTGTGGAGATGGGGAGAGAAGGGGGCTGGCAGAGAGGGTGAGAGCTGAGAGAGGGGGGAGACTAGGCCCAGGTGGCAGAAAGACGGACAGCAGGCCCACAGGGGTGAAGAGAGAGAAAAAGAGGGAAAGAGGAGAAAGAGAACGGGGAAGAAATGGAAGGAAGAAGAGAGAAAGAAAGAGGAGAGGGAAAGAGAAACGGCCAAAGGAGAGAGAAGAAAGAAAAGGGGAGAGAGAGAGGGCGAGAGTAAGGGATGGAGAAAGGCAGGTGCAGAGGCAGAAGTGAGCAGGTCGAGAGAAAGAGGTTGAAGGGGAGGGAAAGGGGGGAAGAAGGCCAGACTGGGTGAAAAGTACCTGCTAATGGCCTCCAAGGCTACTTTGCCCCCACCCACGCATCCAGCACACCACTGCAACCAAAAAGAGACCCAGAGCCTCTCTCAACACACTTGTAAGACAGTTGGCCCAGCCCCTCCTCCATAGCATGCCCACAGGGTCCAATGAGTAAGGGGCAGGAATCACAAGATATAGGGCAGACAAATGCAGGGACAGTTGCTCTCTCCGCAACTTTTGTTTCCTCCCCTCTAGAACCTGACCCACATCCACTTCCATGATGAACACAGCTGTTCTCGGGGTCCAAGTGACAGGAAGGGGGCGGGAATTCACAGGGTATAGGTCCATCCAGAAACGGTTGCCCCCTCCACAGGTGTCACTTCCACCCTCCAGGGTCCACCCACGTCCACTTCCATGAACACAGCTGTTTCCAGGGTCCAGGTGACAGGGGAGGGTGGGAATTTGCAGGGCGTAGGGTGACACATGCAGGTACTGGTGCCCCCTCGACAGCTGTCGCTTCCCCCCTCCAGAGTTTCTGGGCTGTTCCCCAGGGCTCAAGGAAGCTTGGTACTGGAAGGGTGCAGGGACATTGCAGGGTGTAGGGTAAGTGGGAAATACAGGGCTGGGGAGAGAAGGACATTGTTCACAGGAAGGAGATGGAAGGGCCAGCCCCCAGGCTGCAGATTACATTGGTCCTAAAGGTTTGCAGTTCTAGTCTTGGCTGGGAACACGTTTAGTTCTCAGGGGGCGTTGGCCAGCCCTTGGATTCCTTGTTTTGTTTGTTTGTTTTATTCACTTATAATGCGCACCAGACCCGCAGGTATCCGGGCGCAGCAGTACAGAAAATGCGAAGCTTAAGTTGCAGGGTGGGGTCATGGGATATATACACTGTACAAATACAAAATACAAAATATAGACTGCAAAATATCACAGGAAGGCAGCAGTTGCGATTTACATGCAGAATAAATACAAAATATGATCAAGACAGTCTATGTACAGGTACTGTATGGGCGAAAGCTCAATGGTCAGGTGGGCAAAGTGAGTGGGACCATAGGATCATAATGAAGTGTATATTCTAGGGTGGGGTGGGGGATAAGTGGGCGCCGATAGGCTATTCATTGGTAGTCCTTAGCAGATTGATGTAGTTAATTCTGAATTTAGGGAAGGGCTGTGCCTCGCGTAGAGGATTAGGCAATGAGTTCCATAATTGAGCTGCTTGCACCGAGAAGCTACTGCCCCCCGCCTTAGATAACCTGAATCTGGGAATGTTGAGGCTGTTGGCATTAGCAGTTCTGGCAGGGCGTAAATGATTTCTTTTAGTGAGTTTATTGCAGAGATAGCTTGGTGCTGCATTGTTCAGGGCTTTATGAACCAGGGATGCTACTTTAAGGTGGATTTTGTTTTGGGAGGACAACCAATTGTTTTGGCGCCTGATGTTTGAGATATGTGATCTTTTGGGTACACCAAGGGCAGCTCGTAGGGCATTGTTTTGAAGAATTTGGAGTCGGTGGGTGATGGATTTGTTTGCTCCGATGTAGAGGGCATTACAATATTCAAGCCTCGAAAGGATTAATGCTCTCGCTAAGATAAGGCAGTTGTTATCGGAGAGAAAATGCTTGCCTGCTCTAATGAGCTTGCATGTGTGGGCGGTGGCAGATGCCAATGACTTCACCTGCTTGTCAAAAGAGAGGGTGGCATCCAGATAGAAGCCAAGTGTCTTCACATCTTTGGAAACCTTGATAATGTTCCCGTCAATTTCAAATGAAGTATAGTCCTGACTGAGTTTCTTCATATTAGAATGTGTCCCTAGGATGAGCAACTCTGTTTTGTCATCGTTCAGGCATAGTCCGTGGGTTGCCATCCATGCCTGGACGATGATGTACACCCTATTCACCAAGGCCAAATCCTTGTTGTAGTCCCCGGAAAGTGGGAGGAGAATCTGGGTATCATCTGCATAGTTGGTGTAGGTGATACCAAGATGCTCCAGATCATCAAAAAGGGGCTTAGTGAATATGTTGTAGAGAGTCGGGGAGACGCATGAGCCCTGAGGGACTCCACATCGGATGGGGATTGGGTCCGCCGCTGCTGAAGGGGAGAACACCCTCATGGTCCTGTCACTAAGGAAGGATTCAATCCAAGATATGGCCTCCTTGGAGAAATGTGCGGCTGAGTCTAAATGGCTGCAAAGTACCCCATGGTCTACAAGGTCGAATGCCGCCGAGAGGTCCAGCAGCAAGAGGAGAGCCATTTTGCCTTTGTCTCTTATTTCATCTATTTGTGCCTTTAGGTCGATAAGGGCAGTCTCAGTACCATGTTGTGGGCGGAATCCTGATTGGCGCTCTCCTAAGAGTTTGTGTTGTTCCAGGAAACTTTGGATTTGATTGTAGGCGATCTTATCCAGAATTTTGAGCAGGAAGGGGACTGTTGTAATGGGGCGGTAGTTAGTGGGTATAAGGGGGTCTAATGTTTGCTTTTTGAGCAAAGGTAGTACCCAGGATTGTTTTAAATTGGTGGGTACTGTGCCGGACGAGAATGAGGAGTTGACAAGTTTGGCAATAAACGGGGAGAGATCTCTAGCTGCGTCTTTTATAAGCTGGGCAGGGCAAGAATCGCCCTGGCAGTTAGACGGCTTAAGGGAGAGGATGACTTTCTCCACCTCAAGAATCGATGTTTTGGAAAACATGAACCGTGTGGCTGTGTCCTGGGTCTTTGGGGTAGTGACTGTGATGAGGTTGTGAGTCTTGGAGTGATGAGTAAGGGAAGCTTTCTTTTTGGTTATTTTCGTTTGGAGTAGGGAGATTTTATTGGATAGGGCTAGCTGAATGTTGGAGCACCAAGTTTTATCTTTGGTGCATGTATCCGGAATGGGGATGGGTGACTCTAGTTCTTTGAGGATGGTGAATAGTTCCCTCATGCTTGAATTGGCGCTGGAGATCCGTTTATTAAAGGAGTTCTGTTTGGCCAGATGGATTTCTTTTTTATATTGGGAGGAGATTTCTGTTAGTTTCATTTTGTGGTCTACTGAGGGGGTGA
The DNA here is from genome assembly GCF_040938575.1 of Ambystoma mexicanum. Classification (NCBI taxonomy): domain Eukaryota; kingdom Metazoa; phylum Chordata; class Amphibia; order Caudata; family Ambystomatidae; genus Ambystoma; species Ambystoma mexicanum. The sequence continues at coordinate 993,823,696 of NC_090926.1, read as the reverse complement.
GTCTCCATGCTGTTTCGCAGCTCCTCTTAAGTAGTCGCAAATCCTTTAGTTCGGGGGTAAACCATTTATTTAGGTGAGATTTGGGTTTACTTTTTCTGAGTTTCAAGGGTGCGATGTTGTCAAGGGTGGTTAGCATAATTTTGTTGTACTCGTTGACAAAGTGTTTCTGGGTCTAGATGATCTGCTAATCCGTTGAGTGTAGGTAGAATGGCTGGGATCACTTTGTCTCTGGTGATGCTCTTTTTGTTTCTTGTTGGGCAAGGCGGGGCCGTAATGGAGGCTGGTGGAGGTGGTCTGGAGGTAGATAGTTCAAATGACAGGAAGAAGTGGTCTGTCCAAGGTTGAGGGATAATAGCTTTGATATTGGCAGTGCAATTGTAATCTACTAGCCAATCAAGGATTCTTCCCTTGTTATGTGTGGGTTCAAGAGTTTTTTGCGTCATGCCCAGATTAGAGAGGGAGTTGGCAATGATGGTGGCATTTCTATCTAAAGGGTCATTGAAGCCCAGATTGAAGTCTCCTAGGACAAGTAGTTGTGAAGAAGTTTTAAGGTTGTTGGAAAGTAGATTATGGAGATCCTCCTCGAAGGACCCTAAGGGACCAGGTGGTCTGTAGATAAGGTGGATCGTCATGGTTTGGGAGCTAGCTAGTGGAAGTTTGATGGAAAGTGATTCACATGAATCAGCTGCTGTTGTGGGTGAGATTCTCATATTTAAGCTGGTCTTTGCGATGATGGCAATACCACCGCCGCGCGTATTGTTTCTATCTTGCCTGAATATGGTAAAGTCTTCTGGGATGGCTAAGGAGAGTAGGGGTCCTGCTGCGTTGTGCAGCCAGGACTCAGTGATGGCGATGAAGTCCAGATTGTCGAGCACTATCAGATCACAGATGTCTGTGGCATGTGCTATCAGGGATCTTGCATTTATTAGTCCACCTTTGAGTAGGTAGTTTGACGGGTGAGGTGGTACAGTTTTGGTCTGGGTAGTGGGAAGAAGTCTCCTATTTTTTGGGGGGGCGTTGGTGTTGGGCTTCTGGGTGTAAGATCTTTTGTTGTTAGGTGGTAGGGTTCTAGTCAGAGGCTCATATAGTTTCGAGAGTCTAGCTCTAAGCCTAGAGTTTCGACAGAGTAGACTACATGGGTTGCTGAGAAACTCGGATAGGGGATTCAGATCTGGGTGTTCCATACTGATGTCAGTAGTCATGGTGGAATTTAGGGGCCTTGTGGGGCATAGTAGGGAGGCTACTGTCCTCTCTATAGTAGAGAATAATTGCAGATAGGTACAGTAGCAGGCTGCAAGGTATGATACTCATGATGTGGAGCTGGATACGCCGGGCACGGTGGGCATAGATCAGTATAGGTAATGACTAGGTTGCATAGTGCACAGTGGGCATAGATTAGCATAGGCAATGACTAGGTTGCATAGTGCACAGTGGGCATAGATTAGCATAGGCAATGACTAGGTTGCATAGTGCACAGTGGGCATAGATTAGCATAGGCAATGACTAGGTTGCATAGTGCACAGTGGGCATAGATTAGCATAGGCAATGACTAGGTTGCATAGTGCACAGTGGGCATAGATTAGTATATTGCCTGGACAAGAGCTGGGCTTATACAGTGCAGTCCCATACAGTGTAAGATGAAAGATACATTTGAGGAAATTAAGTCATGCAATACATTGAAAATGAGAAAATGCAGAAAACCCACAGAAATAAGTGACATACATGTGAAACACAGGTAACGGCTGTCAGGGGAACACACTTGGAGACTGTCATGTCCACTGTACGATGAGTGTACTTTTGTGGCAAGACTGGTTTACATTGGTGAAGCCAGTCTTGACATGTTTGCTTATTGTGGCATGGCTTTCACACTGGAAAAGTCAGCAGGGATATGTTCTTACATGGGCATACTGGCATAGATTGGCAGAGCAATCATGGACATATTATCTTACAGTATGTTTACTGGCATTATGGGCAAAGCAAACAGGAGTATGTCCTGAGATCGGAACGCTGACACATATTGGTGCAGGAGTAAAACAAAAGAGGTGATGGTTGGAAGGTTTTAAACCTCTGGCTTTCCTCTGGGCAACCTATCAGACCATTGTTCATCACCTGCAAGCCATTACAGAAGGGGATAGACCATACACACATCAGGCTTGGTCCGTCCGCAAAAGTGACAGTCCAGCCTGAACTGCCTGGTCACATTCCATCTGCACGAGACCACAAGCATCCCCAGACATGTTTCAGCCTTGTTGGGCCTCATCAGTGACGAGTAGCTTGGGTCTCTAGGCCCGGCAGGCCTGGACCCACGTCTGGGCACACCCGTCCCACTCGGGGTAACTAAGCAAAACAGCAGGTGGTGGCTGGAAGGTTTAGAATTAATCTTAACCTCTGGAAATGCTTTGGGCAGCCTTCCAGACCACCATATTGGTGCATCTAGCATGGAATTGTATGGGCACAGTCAGCATGAACATATATTTATACTGGCATATGTATACATTGTGGAAAAAGACATAAAGAACCTGCTCCTGTGCACTGTTCGTAACAAAAGCAATTACATGCTGTGGGCTTTTTACCCATTTTTTTTTTTAAAGTGTGCTTTAGAATTTTCTTGAGGGGAGAACCGCCCAGAGCGCCCCTTGGTTGGTTCAGGCTCACTCACAACACTCGGTTGCTCCCGCATATTTGAGGGAATCATTTACGCCCCTCCAATTAAAAAATCCCCCAGCCGCCACTGACAGAAATCAGTGCAGCACATTGTGTGACATCGCATGGTTTTACTTATGCCTCTTATGTACGTTTAACCCCAATGCATGTCACTCCTCCTCCACCTGGTGATTCGTTTTCATGAAACCATAATAAAAATGCCTACTAAAGCACGGACTGACAATACAATTTGTGCTGTGTGCGATTAGAAAGTGTCCGTGCTTTAGTAGGCCTTTCTATCACCCAATGGTTCTTATTTTTTTCAACATTAAACATTGTTTGAGTGAGGCCAGCCTTTTGGAATTTTTACCTTTTGACCAGTAGTTGCAGGTCTCTGAAGAAGGTGCATTAACCCAATGAGCTATAATATTGCCAGTGACGTCGCCAGGAATCAAAGTTAGGAGGGGCACAGAGGGGGCCAAAGACAAAAGTAGGGGGGCACAGACAAAAATAGGGGGAAAACATGGTCACTGCTCGTCTTAGGTAGAGGGGGGACAAGAGTGGGGCACAGGGATTCACCCCCCCAGAACCCCCCTAGCGACGCATATTATATTGGCCGACTGACGTCAGGCAAATCAGGAGGAGAAACCTCGGCACCTTAAAAATAAAATAATAAAACAACCCGGATGATTGATTGCACCTGTTAGGTCGCAGATGGCTTGGCCTTTTATAGAAATCTTTTTGGAAAAAGAAGGCTTCCCAAAGTGATCACATGAAGGCCATTAAGACTGGTGCACTGTGAGGAAATAAAAGTTTTGTGAGTTTAGTCTCATTGTTTTTTTCTCAAAGCCCTCATCACCATGGGAGCGTAACATGACACCCCTGTTGGCGTTCTGAACTCAATGGACGCCCATGTAATTGTGGTTCAGGCCTCAAGCGATCGCCTTGGCGGCTCGGCGTGCATTTTTGATCCCTAACAACCGAGCCTCTCTGCTGGTCCCGGCCGCAAAGGAGTCGTGTAGGCCCGTGTAAAAATGTAAGGCAAATGGAAAACACTTTTATTGGGGCAGTAAGAAGATTCGGTGGCTGCAGTGTTGTATCCTGAGAGCGCATATCTAGCCACACAATCAATATTTGATAAGGAAAGGCAAGAATGTCTTAAGTGCAGCCTAAAGATGAAGGGCGTTGGTTGGGGTGGCAGCTGTGGGGTGCATAGGATGTAGGGCTCTCATGTTTCCCCTGCAATGTGTGCAAATGCCACCAGGTTCTGTTTTTTTTTTTTAATTTGAATTCCTGACTTATGTTTTTTCTTTCCCTTTTGATATTCAGGAAAACTACAAGCCTCAAAAATCCGAAGAAAACGGGGCCAGGTGATCCGGCAAGGGAACAGTTGAGAGCTGCGAGAAAACAGAACGTTTCCTAATGCAAACGCAGTACTTTATCCCAGCTTTATCATAGAAGTTGGGGGAGCTCAAACAGCAAGAACCTATCGCATTCCCCACCTCGGAGAGCAGTTTTATTTACTCACTGTTAAACTTTAAAAGTGAGCAAATACATCGCTCTCTGAGATGAGAAAAGTGTCATTGACGTGACTGTGGCAGCAGAAAAGGAACAGAGGCCGAGGACAAAAGACTGCCAAGGAAAGATCAATAGGCCCTCAATGTTTGAATGATGAAGTTAAAGGATTATCGGCTGGGCGCACCCTTTAGATGGCTCACGCCTCCAATAATTAGCATTAACTAAATAGCCTGTGAGTTGCAGAGGCCTAGAATAGGGTAGGGCCTGAGCTGTCCGGAGGGAAACGGGGAAGAATAGAACCATTGGCAATGCCAACCGTTTGGGCTTTTGTATAGCCATGGCAATGGCGTAGTGGTATTATACTGGGCATTGATGGTAGCAGGTGCAAAATGGTGCGAGTACCGCCAAAATGGTTGACTTTGCCAATACTTGTATTCAACAGGTCTTCAGTAAAGGACGTGCACAGTGCTAATAATTTGAGTGGCTTTAAGGCGCACCCAGATAAGACATTTTTAATACACCAGAATTGTGTTTACAGCCAGGAGTCAAGTCCTACAAAAAGGTGGGGGAACTCATTAACAAATACAGTTGGATGTGACGTCGCCAAAAATGAGCATATCAAGGTGAAATATGCACAATTCATTGAATTAGCTTTGCCTAACCACCCATATTGCACAGGACGAAGGGCAAGTCAACGCACACACACACCAAGAGAGGATATTTTCTTCTAATAGTGTTTTTTTAAAAACGTTTAAAGGTGTGCATGTTTTAAACTCCAAGAGCCAATACCGATGTTTTCCCTGGAACATGCAGTACTGAAAAGGGACAATTCCCCTTTAGATGTTTGTTATTTTTCATCAGGTTATATGGTGCAGTGGTGAAGTGTCCACCCTGCAAACGTAAAGACTGTGCTTAAATGTTAAAGGTATTTGTACCGCGCACCGTCACCAACGGAATTGGTCCCCAGGCGCTCTGGCGGATCTGTAAATGATAAGGAGGGATGGGTTAGTAAGGTGAAGAGGGAGTAGGATAGTGAGAGGAGTGGTGTTCTGTTGGCAGCTTCAACTCGGTATACACCGGGTGCTGAGCTTTGGTGCGGGTATTGGATCGGTGTCAGTCCGCGTGTGCTGTTGCTCCGGCTTATGTGTTGTTGTGAAGTGTGTGCGGCTTGTGGTGCGAGAGATGGTTGTGAGAGTTTTTGAGTGAGATAAGTATGCAGAGTTTGAGGTTATATTGGTTAGTGGGTTACCTGACCTTTAGCATGTTGACATTCACAGTTTTGTCTAAGTGTGGCACTTGTTGGCCTTCACAATCCTATCTGGAAGCGGTGCAGGCCAATGTTCAGAGTTCTATCTAGGTGTGGGCATGCTCACATTCACAATCTTATCTAGATGCGGCGCAGGCTGGTGTTCACAGTTCTAAGTGTGGCACATGCTAACATTCAAGTTTCATCTAGGCGTGGGCATGCTATCCTTCAATCAAAATCCTATTTAGATGCGACGCAGGCTAATGTTCACAAAGTGTGGACATGCTAACATTTACAATTCTATTTAAGTGTGGACATGCTAATATTATGGCACTCTATTATTGGGAAGTAAGATAGAGTGGCAGTGGTTTTCTGGAGTAGAGTAATTGCTCTACTCCCCACCCATGCCACACTCAGTTTTTGCTGGTGTCTGTTAGCTGCTGGCTTCCTTGGCGTCCCCTGCGGACATCTGCAGACACATCTTGAAGCCGCCAATGTCGGAGCCGCCCTTGGCCTTGGGGCCCTTAGCCTCTGAAGTGGGAGTTCATTCATAAATTCAATGAAGACACTCAGTGTTTCACATTTTTGCTGGGGGGACGGAGTCCACCCTCTGAAAAAAAAGTGTACCCTTGACTTGAGCTCTGTTTACAGCTCCAATTAAGTAATTATCAGAACACTGCTTTGAAAAAATACTTGAATGTAAGGCTCCATTAAAGCGAGCACAAAGAGTTCCCACAAGGAGCTGTTTTGGGCTGGGAGGGGCAGGAACTGGGAGGGGATGGCCATAGGCAACAGCATGGCAATGAGCAGTCAATAGATGGGCAAACAACAAAACACCTTCAAGTTTTGTGTCCCTCCTCCTGTGCCATTTCTCCCTATCTGTACTCTAATGCAATAGTTTCGGCTTATATGTGTCTCTGCCATCTAATAGCCCAAACCAAAAAAAAAGGTTTTGCATGCATGCAAGGCAGTGTGTAAGGTTGTGTATGTTTACGTGGAGGGGATGCCTGGAAGTGCACGCATATGAATGAATGCAGTGAGAATGGTGTACATGGGTGCAAGTGCGCGTTTGAATGACAGATAAGCTGTATGGGTGCGGGATTGGTGGGTGAATGCGTATGCATGTGTGTATAAATATGCGTGTGCATCTGTATATATGTATCTGTATGTCTATAGGTGTGTATGGGGCCTGGGGAGGGGTGTTGGAGTATAACCATTTTTTTGACTGGAGCATGGCATGTTCTACTGGCGTTTTTTGGGCAAAGCAAAGGCAATTTGAGTGTTATTATTTGAAGGAGGGTTTGGAGCGGGGGAGGGTACAACAATGGGGCTGGATGGAAATTCTGTACTCTTATTAAGAGCAGAGCCAACATGTTGAGTGTATTTACATGGGGGAGGCATGTTTCCTTACTGTGGCATTGCTTTTTGTTTATTATTTAAAGACAAATGACAACACAACTATCCTTACATGGAGGGCATGACATTTTTATTGGCTTTAGGGGTAAATACAACCATGTTGAATGTTCGTGTATGGGGGGAATTTGTATAATGATATTTTTATAAAGCACCTTCGCCAAAGCACTATACAGATAGAATATGCACATGTAATTATCACTGAACCGACGTAGGTACTCATTTATCAACCTCGGCAGGATGAAAGACTGAGTTGGCCTTGCTGGGATTTGAACCTGTGACCTGCAGATCACACTCTGATCGCAACAGCAAGCTCTTAACCTGCCGAGCTATTTAATCGGCCAGCCAGCCAGGGCAGGCTTTCTTACTGTGACGTGGCAAGCCAACTGGAGTATGTTCTCACGGGGGGAGACTGCCATATATTGGCAGAGCTAGCATTAACATGTTTTGTTATAGAATAATTATTGCCATCAATTAAGGGGAAAACTGTTGTGATGTATGTGCTTGGGAGGGTATGGAACTTTGCGGTAGAATATGGAGTGCTCAGCGAATGTTATGCTTTAGTTATAATCAGTTGGGCTGCTGTTCTGCTGGGTATAGGTTGGGGGTATTTTATCTGACGGGGCCAGGTCCTCCACCTTGCCACCCACGACGCCCTCATACACTTCACGTGACATGAGCAAAAATTTTGCCCCTGAATTGGCCATCATACGTGCCAGATTTGCATTCACATAAATGTAGGCGAATGGACTATCCCAACTGTCCTCGCCACTGCACATTACCAGGTTCACAGTAACAACCTCCACCCGTTTTCTTACTACTTCTCTCATCCCCTGCTTCACATCCCCTTTGACCCATTTCCTTCCCTTCTTCACATTCCTAAACTCTTTGGCAGGATTAATATTTCACTCATCATGGGTCTGTTCTCCCTTCTTGATAATTTTGCTAAACACTGCATTGTGTGTTTGACCCTATTTGCTATCGCTACCACCTCCTCCAGGTCAGGTTTGTCTTTTGACCATATTTCCTCTCTTATTTTGTCATTTGAACAGTGGGTCATGAACTGATCACGTATGTGCTCGTCCAGCTTCTCTCCAAATTCGCAGTTCGAAGCAAGATGGCGCAATGCTGTAAAGTATTCTTCCACCTTCTCTCCCTCTTGCTGTTCCCTAACTCCAAAGATGTATCTCTCTAATACGGTACTTGACATCAAAATGACGATCAAGTTTCACCGAAGCATTGTCAAATTCACTAACGCCACTTTCCTGAACCAGGTCCGTAATTTCAGGTAAAGTCTTGTACATTCTCTGCCCCTCATATCCAAGAAAATGAATCCAGAGATACCTTGAGCTCATTAGAGATATTGTTTGCACAGGCCGCCTTCACATAATGAATGAACCCTTTCTTCCATGAAGCCCACTTTATTTTCACTGGGCCATGGCTAGCCATAAACACAGGTGGGCCTGGAACCCCTGTTGAGTATGTTCTTGTGTGGGAATCCTGGCATATATAAGTGCACCATAATGGACATGTGTGGGCAAAATTAATATGAAAAGGTTTATTTACATTTGCAGAGTACTGGCATATAGTGGGCAAAGGCATTGTAGAAATGCCCTGGAAAATGCTCCTCTGCATTGTTCGTGACTTGGCATCTAATGGACTATTTTCATGTCTTACTCTACAAAACCGATTGAAAACTGTGTGGGTTGTTACCTAATTTATCACAGAAAGTCTACTGTAAAATGTACCATTTTTACCCATTATTGATCAAATATTCTCAGGGGGAGAACCCCCCTGGAACTTCTTTGATTGGTTTGCGCTCCCTCACTATACTTGGTCACTCGTGCGCATTTGGCCGGGGGCAGAAGATGAGCTCTGCTACATTCGTTTCACGCCCCACTTGTACACAATCCTGGTTATGCCTTTGGGGATTTGGGGTGAAAGATGCAACTGTTAGGCCAAAGAAAGACATAATATCTACTCGGCCTTCTGGGCTCGTGGGGGGGGGGGTCTATAGCACAATAGGCTTAATGGCCCCTCTCAGAACCAGCTTTCAAAACTGCCATCCAGCCCCCCTAAAATGTTGAGGCTGGCTCCGCCCGTGCCCCCAAGCATGTTCACTGCCCTACACCAAAGAGTTGAAAGCAGGGCAAAGCCGGTCTGTGATTATTGAGCACCTTTGGGAGTGCTCTATTTTTGGCCAGTGAGCGCATATTTAAAGTGACGCTGCCTTTAGTTTGTAAAGAGTGACGCTTTCTTAGGGAATATGCGCCTATCTTCATCCCGACGGAGTGTGTGAGTGGCTGCAGATTATCAAGGGACAGGTTTACTGGACTCTGCACAGCAGGAAATAGGCAGCCAGCATGGGAGCTAAAACCCTAAATGACCTCTTACAAACACTATTAAACTTTCTTGGTGAGCATCACAGGAGGAGCCTGAGGGGCCCGTTTCAATTAAGAGATCTGAAAGGTCCTTACGCCTTGATGTTGAGCCACTGGGCAGCGAGGTTGGTCAGGTTAAAGCCCACTAATTGCATGTATAGTTTGTGCGATACAATCTATTTGTAGAGATACGCAACAATAAAACCGTAGAAATGTAGACTTTTACTTGTCACTGGATTAACATTTATTAGCAAAAATCATCCAAATACAATTTATCAAAATGAATGCACATAAAAACCGGAGTTTTCTATGGAAGCGAAGTCTCTTGTCGTGTAAACATCTTCTCATAAAGGCCATTGCCTCTTACTACATCGGGGCAGCTGGTTGAGGGTCAGCGGCCCTTCGGGTGTCCAGCAGGGAAAGAGGCAGGTACTTCTGGAGCTTGGCTCTTGCGTGCACAGAGCAAAGTTCCAGCAAAGTGTGTCGATTAGACTGTAGACATTCACAGTGCTTTGAGGCTCACGCTCCCGGACACGGCACTTGCATCTGAGGCGCACCCATTGGCAGCACAGTGTCCTTCTTAGCAATATCGTCGAAATTCCACAGGATCTGTCTGCGATTAGGGCTTCATTGAAGTAAAGGAAAGGGGGTGTAACAGGTGTGACTGGGCTCCTGTCCTGGCAGGGGAGATGGCACATTGCTCATCCTGACAAAAGGGGGCCCTAATGGCCTAAACGGTGGGATAAGCACTTCTAAAATGCATGAGCATGTTGCACTGTTTGGGTTCTGGGGCCTCATTACCCAGACCAATGGCTGGGACAGACCCCACGTGGCCCCAATTAGACGGAGGGAGCTGCAGCTGTGGGTCAAATTCAGCATAGTCAGCAACAGGTAGGCTTCGAAACAGCATTTGCAGAGAGAGAGAGAAAGAGGGAGAGAGAACCAACCAACCACCGTGCCCTTTATGGGTGTGGACAGAGCTATGGCTCAGAACACTGGGCAGTCACCGCCCACCTGTCTTTCACAGTCATGTCTGGGCTTGCTTGGCTACCAAGAGGGTCCTGAGGGTATATTCGCACCCCCCAAAGGCCGAACAGGACATAAAGTGCCTGTCTAGGTCTTTTCATGCCTGTCCAACATGTGGTGATCCACTGTATGGCTGCACTGTCTTATCATGTCCGGCACACGCCCCCAGGTGCCAGTTCAGGACAGGCATATTTAGGACCGAAAGGGCCTCAACATAGTAGCACATCCACGGCAAGGGGCCGTGGCATGTGCAGGCTAGTGTCCCTTGAGCCAAGCACAGCCTACAACCCCTGACATGAGACACCATCCTCCATACACGCCAGTCTCTCCAGCAAGGCTGGTGTGCTGCCAGTCCCTTCCAGCCATCTTGGGCCACCCTGTCTCTACCCTCTCCCTGATATCATGTACACAAGTGATCAGAAACGACCATCCAGGCCATGCAAGGACCAGGAATCCCCAGTACAGGTCTGCCATGACCTCTTTCTTTGATCGTTTCTCTGAATTACACTTGAATATCCTTTTCAGAGGAGTGCAGGGCAGGGTTGCCTGTGCATGGTGTGTGCGTTATTTTTATTAGGTTTCACCCAACATTCTATATAGGTAATGCTCTAATATTTTGTTCACGCTGTAGTGAGACTCTGCTTCTCATGTCTTGTGCGTACCTGCCTTTGTATGCCTACGCAACCGTCTTTCAATGTGCAAGCATGCAACCTTTGGCTCTTTAGATGTTTTGGAATACAACATAGTCTATAATGAGGGATCATTGGAGTTGTAGTCCGAAACATCTGGAGTGCTACAGGCTGGAGACCCCAGAAGGAATCCCCGGCCAATGTACGACCACGAGGGATGCTGCATCTTTGGTCCCTTAGATATGCTACCGCCGCACACTTTGTACTAAGTAGCCTAAACCACTTTGGACTGTGTATTGCATAATGAACTCTCTACACTCTAAAATGTTGTCAAGGCAGCACATGACATGGTAAAGAACATTGTATCAAATCACAGGATTCCGTCTCTTCTCCCCAGGTGGGAGCCTTTCCCTGGGAAGCTAGGGAGGTGAGCTCACTACACAATACGCTCCTTAGGGGTAGAGGCAAGCGCGACCTCATTGGGAGAGACCCCCCCCCCCCCCCCCACCCTCTGGGGACAAGGGCTCTCGTTCCTCTGAGGAACTCCCTAAACAAAGTAACACTACTCCTTCTTCAATAACATCCTATGAAGACCTGAGGAACAATTCAAAATGTGTTATTGTCCACCAAACACATCATTGGTGTCTATGAAAAAAAACTTAAAGTAAACTGGGAAGTTCACTGGAAACATACCGAGTATGAATCTAAAAGGAAAGAAGGACTTCGACAAGGTACCGGGGAAGCCCCATGAGAATGTCATAAAACTAAGAGGCTGAGAGAGCGCCTGGTAGTTTCAAGTCAGCTGGCTGAAAGCCACTAAACGAGTCCTGGACGCGTGGTGTTCGATGCAAGACAGACCAAGCTGAAGTAGTCAACGCACCATGTTGGGAAAGGGAAGAGACGCTGAAGGCTGAAGTGAGGGGGCGGTGTACCGAAAGGCGTCCTGCATCTGAGCAGAGGACACGTGGTGGTGTAACTGCAGGTGAGTCTCAGTAGATTTGAGGGTCCACAGCGGCAGAAGTGTTGCAGAGTGAAGCGAACGATGGAGGCAGTGTCTGACGTTTCTGACACAGGAAGGTGAAGGTCCCAGTCTAATAAGAACCCCAGGGACGTTATCCCTGCTGGATACAGGTAACAGGGGAAAATGGGATACCTGGGGATGGAATAAAGAGTGTGAATCGTTGCTGGAATATTCATACACATCCCAGTCAAGGTAAAATATTGAGAATATCTGAAGAGAATGAAAATCCTTACTGAAACGCTCAGACAAGATAAAGGGCCTCATCACAAGTTTGGCGGTTACCCTTAAAAGTGGCTGTAACGGAATTGGCGCTGCCAATAGTGCTTCGCCAGATCAGGAGTCGGCGCAAATACCACCGACTGTAAAACCAGCCAGCATTATTACAGCCGGCGCTATTACAGCCTGCGCTATTATAGCCCGCCACATGAGCCCCGAACATCGCAGTATCACAAGTCCATGTCCGATGCTATTTGCAATGAAAACCAGCGCTAATAGCAACAAAACCACGGTACAGTTAAATAGACACAGAAGGCAGAAATCAAGGCACGGGTGCAACCAATGCACTCCAAATGGCTGCATAAGACACGCCTGTACCCCAAACACGGTTTCTCATACCATGCTGCCATTTGCCACTGTGAGCTGGGACAGGCAGTTGCCCATGCTGCGCCTAGAAGCAGAGAGGCAGGAGGAGCAGACCAGGGCATAGGGAGCACAGAGGGGTTGGGGGAGAGGAGGAGAAGAAGAGCACAATCAAGGTGTGCACCCATCCCCAGGCCCCACCCTAGTCCCTCACTGACACCCAGTTGGTGGCACTGTACCACCTGAACAGGGAGACCATAACAATGCTGCTCACCACAATCCAGGATGACATAGGGAGCAGGATTATCATCCGTATAGCTGTGCCCCCAGTGCTGAAGATAGTGTCAGTACTAACATTTCTAGGGTCAGGCACCTTCCAGCATTCCGTGGCCATGTTGCACAGCATGGCACAGCCCACATTCTGTGTTGGGCCCGGTGATGGATGCTCTCATGTGTCATGTGCAACACCACATCACACTGCCCACCATCGCAGCCCAGCTGAATGCCATGAAGGCACGGTTCTATGCCATAGCACACATGACAAATGTGATAGGAGCACTGGACTGCATGCATGTGGTGTTGGTGACACCCCTGGCTCACGAAGCAGTGTATAGAAACCACAAACACTACCACTCCCTCAATGTGCAGGTGACCTGTGAACCCGACCTCATCTCCCACTACTGAGCCACCCAGGTTCCACCCACGATTCCATGGTGCTAGTATGGAACAGCACATTCCCAGGATACACGGAGAGGCACTGTGGACAACGGACATGGATTGTGGTTAAGTACAACTGGCCGCATGCATGCGCTGCGGAGCACCTGTCCAAACTGGGGCGGGGTTGTGGACGTGAATGCCAACACAAAGCATTGCATGATACGTCACTGCAAGAGTTTGACCAGTCCATATCCCATACCAGCATCACATTACAGACCAGGGAGCATGCACATGTTGCACCCAATGCGAGGGATGAGCCCATGATCACATATAGTAGGAATTGTAAACACCACCATGCCTACAGGTACCAGAATGAAACGTGCAAAAAAATCAAGAATTACTAAATAAGTGCCACATAGAACCATGCAACAGCAACCCTGTCAGTACCACTGACATGCACCCTTGTACACCTACCCCACCAATGGCGAGCCACTGCACCCAGAAGCGTACATATTGCTGATAGTCGACCCAGCATGCCCCAAGCACCAGAGCAAAACACCCACATAGGACTACCACCATGTCGGCATCACAAGTCACCGACAGGCACAGCATGTCCCACTAGCCTGTAGGGAGAGGGAAAATGTGAATTGAAAACCATGCAACATACGAATGACACAGTATGTACGGACATAGGACAGAAACATTCTACTGAATGATGCTGCATATACCTCAAGACGATGTCCATTTCCATGATACTGGAAAATTCCCCCCCACCCCACGTTATACAGTGTGTAATGGCTGTGTCTCTCCACAAGCAGTAGACTCTGGATATCCGCAGCTGCCTTGGCTTATGACTCCTGTGCGGGATCCCCAAACACTGCAAGAGACAGCGTACAACCACTCACACAGCAGGACCTGCATATGCAGTAAGTACACCTTTGGCCTGCTGACAGCACGTTTCCGCTGCATTGATTGCACTGGGAGGGCACTGATGTACGCTCCAGGAAAAGTTGGCTGAATTGTACTACTGTGTTGCACAACATTAGCATTCAGTGAAATGTACCGCTGCCGTGGAAATGCCCCCCCCAGAGGATGAACATGTTGATCATGATGCAGGGGCTGCAGTATGCATCAACAGAGATGTCGGGTATGGCTGAATTGCACGCCAGGCCCTGATGGACAATTCTTTCTGACACAGTACAAGGCACAAAACATATACCACTGAGCGCGACCTGCCATTGTGAATAAACTTGGCTTTGACGCAATCAACTTTGTCCTCGCATTGATGCAGTTCAACAGATTTATTGCTACCAACTCTCCAGCACACTATCCGACCATCCCCCTACCACCATCAACACCCCAGCACACTATTCAACCTCCCACCACCAGGACCCGAGCACACTATCCACCCTCCCAACACCACTGCACACTTCCCAACACCCCAGCACACTATCCCCCTCCCTCCACCAACACCCTAGCACACTATTCCCCCACCCTTCTCCATCCATCAACTCCCCAGCATGGCCACTCACGGCATAATATGTCACAATTCCTCTTTCCACCCATGCCAGACACTGGTGATCTGGTCCCAATTGGCGCTGGGAGCGGCGCCTGGGTGTGCCCTGCTTTGAGTCCCCGGTTGGTGTAGTTGAACTGAAGGGTATTGACCCTGGCCCACGGATGTGCTGCAGTGTGACCTCCGTGTTATGACGGATAAGCCTCTGCAAGGGCCAGAGACCCCTTCACTCAGCTCCCTGCCTGAACAGTCAGGGCGGCAGTACTGCCAGCTGCCTCTTCCCAGTGTCCTCCCATGGCTCTCACAATCCTGTGGGTGGCCCCTTGCAGGCAATCACGGATTGCCTGGAGGTGCTCCGAATGGGTGTGCCCAATGGCTTGCATTTCGCTTTGTCGCCTCTCCATCTCATCCAGTCTCTGGAGGATGGTGTTGCTGGGTGGTGTGTACTGGATGGGAGTGGGCTCTGGGCTGAAGTCCGGTGAGCATTAGGATGGCGTGTCAACAGCCTGCTCCGGGGTCATTTTACACCGATGGCGGTGAAGGCTCTTGGGGGTTTGTGCCCCTTCTCCTGGCCGATGTACCCCTGTGACTGGACTGTGGTTCTGCCGGCAGGTGTGGATCCTGTGTGGGACACTGCAGCTGCGGGAGAGGGTGCAGTGGGCCTGAAGGTGCTCCTGGTGGCCTGTGGTGTTGCCGTGGGGCCTGCGGTGGTTCCTGCAGGCTTGGCCTTGCTGTGCGGTGGTGTTTCGTGTCGGTCATTGCGACTAGCCATAGCCTGTGTACGCCTCTGTGGGGTGGTGGTGGCTGCCCTTGAGGGTCTGCAGGCACCACTTCCAGATGGGCCTGCCCGTTCGTCCTCCTCAGAGGCCTCTGGTGATGCGTGAGTGCCTGTAGGGGACATTGAAATTCCGTCAGTTATAGTTCAACCACATGTGTTGGCATGCAAGAAACATTTGCTATGAAACAGTGGGACCCCACACATTTTGACTCATGGGCATGGTTGGTTTGGGACATCAGCATTGTGGGGATGGTTGCAGCAATGTGAGTGTGACACATGGCCAGGTGGCCTATTGCATGTGTGTGGGGATGGCAGAGTGTCCCTGCTGGGGCTGTTGATGTGTGCCATGCATTCATGTGGTCATTCATGGCACCGCACCCCCTCCCCAGGTGGCTCCCACCTTGTGGGCATGGGTGTGGTGGCTTCGTCAATGGCACTGCCATGGATCTATGGAGTGGTGATGTGCAGCCAGCAGTGTTGTGCTGTGGGGTACTGTGATTGTCTAGCTGCACCCATGTTTATGTAAGAGGGACATGTACGTCTATGTGGGTTGTTTGCCATACCAACATGGGGCAGGTCAACTGGGGCCGCAACATGTTGGTGTGGCTGCGGCACAGTGTTTTGGTTAATCACCCACCACGTTCCCTCTAGCACAGGTTGCACCAGCAGGGGTGTGGTGTGCATGATACTTGGATTGGTCACTTGCCACCCCTTTACACTGCTGTGACACTCAGGGGTGCCCTTGTTGCCCTGCCCCATGTCTGCTGTGGAAGGGGGGGGCTCATGTGACAGCCCATCACTTCGCTGTGATTGGCCTGACGAGCTGCTGGGTCTGCTGACATGTGTCCCTGTCCACTGGGGCGTCTTGTGCTAGGCTGACATTTGTGCATGGACTTGTGCTGGGGAGGGGTTTGACTCTCTGTTACGCTCACCTGGCTCCCACAGAGGCGTCGATCTGAACTGGACAGCTGCGGTCTCCACCAATGTGACGCGTAGTGCCGAGAGGACGGACTGGACTGGCCCACCTAGCTTCGTTTGCTTGGCCCGTAGGAATATTCTTCTGCAAATGGAGAAAGGGAATTAACCACCTGTGAGTTGAGCGTAAATCCCCCCCCACCCCCGCTGTTCTCCCCACTGATCACCTTTGATGTCCCCTCTTATAGTCTCACCTGATGGTTTGGAAAGATGAGCTCTCCATCCTGCATTGAGCGCAGGGGCGCGTAGATAACCAGTTGCTTCACTGGCTCGAAGGAATTGGTGAGTTCCAGAACAATTTTGACTCTGAGATTTCCGGCAAGACGCCGTAAGTATGTAGTTCATAAGAGTTCAAATGTCTGACTTTCACTCTTGTCCGATTCCTTGCAGGTTGCAGCTTGACCCTAGCGAAGAGTTCCTTGTGGCAACCGGTAATATTCAGGTAAGGATTTGTATTATCCAACTCAGTTCGATAAAATAATGTCAGTATGTAACCTGTTGCTTTCTCCCTTATTCAGGTGCTGAGAGAAAGTATGAAGTCTCGGGGAATAATGCCTCCGGCGGTAAAATCAGGTAAGTCTATTGTGGTGAGGTGGTTGCCCCTTGTTTGTCCTTTTGTTTCCCCTTAGGGGCCGGGGTACGGCGAGGATGCAGTGGTGGCTGCGCCGACCCGTGAAGAGGAATAGTACCCCCGGTGGTAAAATCAGGTAAGTCTATGGGGGGTAACTAATATTGCCTCTGTTTATTCCCTTGGCTCACCTTGCTGTACTTGTGTTCCCCTTAAGTGCCGGAGTGAGGCGGGAACATGCAGAAGGATGCGGTGGATAGTGAAGATGCTGCAAAGGCCAGTGAGTTCAGCGCGGCGCAGAAGCAGGCGAGGCGACGCGCATAAAATAACTTTTCTTCCAGCTCGAAGGCGCGGGGATCGGGAATTCAGGTAAGGATCAAAGGTATTGCTCTTGTTCTATCCTCTTCGCCTTCTTTCTCCCTTTTTCTAGGAGCTCCAGACTCGAGGTGGGCGTGGCAGAAGACTGGATGCAGGCTTGCAGGCACGATGAGCGTTACGCTGCTGGATGCAGAATAACGCGAAGCGTGTGCTGCTCTTCGGGAAATGTAGTCCCTTCCAAGCCTCTTCTGGCTTGGAGCTCTTGTAGCATGGTCTGCATCAGGTAAGTTTGCAGCATGGTCTGCATCAGGTAAGTTTTAATCTATGAGCCTGGCGCCAGGACTGACTCTCCATATGAGCCTGGCGCCATAGACGCCAGGACTGCACCCAAGTAGCCCCTAGCAGGGGTTGTTGGGCTTGCTTGGAATAACTTGATGCCTGCTTCCGGGGTTGCTGGACTTGGTCTGGGTCCCTGGGGGTAGGCATCATGACTCACCTCCTGGCTGCTGGCACCCGCCTCCGCACATCTGACTCCCTCAATGGCCTCCATGTCCAGGACGGTACAGCACACCTCCTCCCAGTTGTTCTGTGCAAGTGGTTCCACAGTTCCACCTCCAGTTGCCAGGTAATCCTGGCGGTTTTGGGACCAGAGACATCACACTCTGACCCCGAGATCATTACAGCGATTCCTGCAGTCGTCACCATCACAGGGAATGTTGGACACCGCTGTCACCTTCTGGCTGATGGTGTGCCAAATGGCTGCTCTAAACTTGGCCAGTACCTTCATCTGCCCGCTGCCGTACAGTTTGTCACTTTGTGCCACAGCCTCATCGGTGAGGCCCACCAATTCTCCCTCACTGAACTTTGGCTTATGGAGACCATTTTTGACCACCTTGCCTCTGGTTCTCTCCTGAGACATTTTGGATGACTTGCAGGTCCGGATGGCTGCAGGAAGCGGAGATATTAAGTGGATTATGTTTTTCAAAATGACCACCAGGATGCTTCCCGTTCCGGCGATGACACAATTTCCACCAGCGCTAATGGTACCGGGGTCGCCAGCGGTAGTGCTATTAGCAATGGTTTTCAGACTGTAGCCCTTATTTCTACACAATTTCCACCGGGTGCTAATAGTGTTACCGCTGGAGTTGGAGCACGTTCACCCCAGGTTGTGGTGCAGCGCAGATACCGATGTACAACCCGGCAGTAACGTTATTTCCGCTTGGCCGTAATTGCTCCAGATTACTGGCCAACTTGTGATGAGGCCAAAAGAGTGGGCAACACACTACTGGCGGAACTTGTGTGAGAATCAAGATAAATGTGCTGACTTGTCCTGGGGAAAGAAAATGACAACAAATAATGGAATAAAAACAGAAGAGAATAAAAAGGAAGAGAAAGCAAGCGAAGAAAACCATTAAGACCTAGAAGAACCCAGTATCTGAATTGTGTGACTTGATAAGAGTAGTTGCTAAGAACTACTTACGATCACTATATTGAACTATATTTGGGGAAAACCCACCCAACAGGAGAATGGAGTCATATTCCTGTACTTTAGTTGTTCTAATATTGGTAGGGTCAGGATAGGTTAGTTTTGTCAGTGGACTGATTGAATCTGATTTACGACTCTCACTGACGAGCACTGTAAGGAATTCGACCAGCCACACGGTGGGTGTACGCTCGCCTGGGCTTTTTTGAAATGTTTAATTTAATGGAATGATGGAAGACCAACCTCAGGAAAATATATGGGGCTAATCCACACACATTTTCCTATGCTCACACCCTTAAAAAGCATAGGCCTGTGTACTCCGGGATAAACACCACCTACAGGCACTGTCCGCTCCTGTCATGTTTTGTTGGAATGTTACAGCAGAGGAAGACAAGAAGTCCTCTCCAGGAAGGGCTAACCTTCCTCCTGCCAAGGTCAGCCTGATTAACTGACAAAGCCTCCGTGGATATGCACTGCCCGTTTGTTAGTCCATGCAGATGGTTCCAGCGATTATCATACCAACAGGGGGTATTTCAAACAGGCCCACATGGGGTTTGCCTGAGGGGGATAACAAAGGAAGCAGAAGGCAACCCAACAACTTTCATGTGCAACAGTGTCAACCTGAAGCTAGCTCCCACCTCTCAGTATCAATGACAAGTGAACTGTCATGTCTGGGTCTTTTGTTTACAGTAGGCCGCTCTGTTAGGCGGTCTGCATTCATATGGTATGAGAATGTGGTTAGCAGGAGACAGTCTGGTTTCGCCACAGCTTCAAGGGAGATATGCCGCTTTAATCTGGAACCATAGAGAGATATACTAACCGGAGAGATTTTTTGATCAACAACTGACATGAAGATAGTGGGACTTAGTATCACATAGGAGTAGTATCACAGGGGAGTGTGGCCAGAGATATTTCTGTTGAGGGAAGGGTTCTGCCATTTTAGTTCTGGGGCACATCTTGTTCCTGTTTTCACCCCTTTACCTTACCTTTGCAAAGCATTCTTGTTGGTTATTATTGGTGGGGACCCCCGGATTGCTTAATTAAGGTAGGCTTTGTCTACACGAATCACTGTGGCCCACTTGGCTTTAAAAGAAGGCAGAGACCCTCTTTTGACACATCATCTGATGACTTCACCAGAAGTAACAAAGAAGAACTCAGCCTTGGAAACTGGCTGAAGGTACAATATTCCTTGCATCTTCTGCAAGTGAAGAAAAGCCAGCACCTCCAAAGAGGAAAGCAAGATCCCTCCCATAAACATCGCCCAAAGAACATAGGGAGATAAAGAACTCCCTCCAGCCACTCCAGAACCAGTACCCAGCCAGCACACAGCGTGCCCTGCAAGGATCTGCAGCAAGCTTCCTAACTAGGAAGTGCCAGAAGGTCTCTGAACCTACAACCAAGGACAAGGCAGCTGCCTGCAACACACTCCACAGCTGTGGGCCATCTTCCTTGAAGGACAATAAAGGCCCAATTATGAAGCTTGGAGAAGTGCCTCAATGAGTATTTACCAGCGTCCACCTTCCAGGACATTTTCGAGCCAGTCGAGTTCCTCGAGCTGCAACCGACTGCAACCCTTACCGTGGTGAAGCAGTAGTCGCTTAAATACATCAGAGACGTCTCGACTAGTGCTTCAGACCCGCCAATCGGCTCTGAGGCAATGATTCCTGACTCTGATCTTTCCTGCAGTCCATTCTGCAGCCGTTCATCCATTTTCTCTCGACGAACCGTCTTGCCGCCTGATATTGTAGCGGAATCCTGCTTCAAACTCTGTTGCAGAAGGCTGCATAGCTTCCCGAAGCCCTGTTTTCCCAATAACTTAACAACCAGTTCAGATTTCTTTTCTTTGCCAGAGAGGCTCTGTTCTCTACACATGGTTCTTAAAACTTCAGCAGTGTAGTTTAAGAGGCTGTCCTCACTGTAGTTTTCCATATTTGACATGATTTTTCAGTTAATATATTTCTGTGGTGTTTGGCCTTGTGGTTAGTTGACCCAAGGTAATAGCAGCACTCTAAGTGTAACCACTATACTTAAAAATCCCACCGCTGTACACCAGTGTTGGGCAGAATCCTATGCAGTGCCCTTAGAGACCACTGCACACAACTAAGACTATAAGTGGTAATACAATTTCCCCTTTGGTACATGCCTGTACTACACAGTAAAGTGGTAGCAATGGCTGAGCAGCCAGACTTATCTCAAGAGCAAATGAGCAGTAGTAGAGATTACAAAAAGGACTAAAATCCCTGTGGCTCAAGCAAACACTGACTCAAGTTTCCTGGTTAAAAAATATAAGTACATTTATTTTTAAACTATCTGTTCACAAAACACTTGACTTCTAGTAAAATAAAACCACACTTCAAATGCACTACACACAACCAATTCCCCTTGTGCAGATCAATTCAAGGTAAGTACATTTGAATTTGACAGACCAGTGTTGTGAAACAAAGACGTTACCCGGGGTTAATACTCAAATACTTTTTGACAGTAATGACAGTTCGGTCTTACGAAAGAAAAGCGTACCCGCGGGAAGAAATGTAACCGAAGTCAAACACACTTAGCACATGAATTAACACAGAAGAATATGGGATAAAAATCATAGGCAATACTTTTGTCAAGGCAAATGGAATCAGAGGACACTTTCTAAAAAGTAGATACAAGTCAATAGGCCTGCACCAGTGTGAAATGGAACAGGAATCCTGTTGTCGAGGATCACAAGGTTAGAACAGTTCACGATTCGAGATTGCCAGGAGTACTTGGATATTGTCACAAAGGGAAGCAAAAGTTATAAGAGGGAAGGAAGAAAAGGACAAGCCTTTGGCGAAGAAAGAGGGTTCACCCCCATTCCTCAAGGTCGGACACAGTACCTTATTTGTTTGAAGAAAAGCTGGTGCTACGGCAGTTGTTCCTGGTAGTTCCTGCAGACTCGCGGTTCCTGGAGCTTCAGTCGTGGGGACAAGGAGGACATCTGGAGCGATCTGCACTACCCAGGGATGAAGCCAGCAGCAGCGAAGCAACAGTGAATAAAAGGTGCGCCCCTTTAAAACAGGAGAGGCTCTTCAGATGGCTATCTGGACCACTAGAGCTTTGTGCAGCGATTTCAACCAAGAAGAGGATTCTCTGGCTGTTGAAGGTGAGCTGGTTGATCCCACCATGCTCAAGGAAAGAAGACTCCGGACTGGATATTCTGTCGTTGAAGTGTAGATGGCTCAGGACTGCAGCAGGGCTTTACTGGGACTCAGGAGTTGCAGCAACCATCTTCTTCTCCGCTTCTCTTCGGTTCTTGCAGTTCCAGTGGCGACTCTGACTTCCAGCTACAGAGTCCTGCCTTTTATGCCAAAATCCCCCATTCACACAGCCTGGCTGTCAATCACCCAGCAGGGGGGTTGTCCGGCCCGGACAACCACCTTAGCCAATTGACACAAAGTGCGACTTGGGTATCCAAGGAGACCCTGTGCAGGGGGTGACTAAACCCCTCCCTCACATTCAGCCCACCAAGACACCCAGACACCAAAGGAGGGCTTCTGGACAGAAGCCCGCCAAAGGACGGCGAACAAAGAAGGCAAACCTGGTTTGGCGCGATAAGTAAAACACAAGAAGGACTTTAACAAAAAGAAATGGTGACTAAACCCGACCGGAGCCAAAATACAAAGTATTTGGTCAAGTGGGTTTATGTTCAAGGCTAATACAATAGCCTAAAACAGTACCACATTTATCTACTATAATCGCGTTAGAAAAGTTAGGGTAGATACCACTGCCACCAGCCAAGTCTTAATGTTAAGGGAGCGAAACAAGGTTCCAAGAGGCACAGACAAAAAGGGGTAGGAATTAACCCTTTCCAATACTCCATGTAAGATGGGGTGTACTGTGTCTGCAGTTAAAAGTGACTATATAAAGTTAATGGCAACTTTACCTGTTTCTGGGGGACAGTAGTCAGCCCCAGAAAAATGGAGTCAGGGCGAAGTCTCAAAGACACCCCTGTGTTACTGCACTGAATGTTCTGTGTAACACACACAAAAAGTGGGGCTCATGGAGTGGTGTAGCTCCAGAGCCCAAGATTACACAACCAGTAGAAATACACATGGCAAAACACAGTGGGGAAAAAGGCTCACACTCTCACCAGGTGGACAAAATAAACCCCAGAAATCCAGCAAAGCTGCTTAGGAACTCACTAGGTGAGGGAAATTAGCCATAAATGAGAATTCTCCCTAACAGGCTTCCCTCTGCCGGGTTCACTCTCGCCAACTTTTACAACACACCGTTCATACGCTTGTTTTGCCAAGTGAGGCTCATTTCCCTTAGCTTCACAATCATCTGCCAGTCCTAGACTTTCAACGGTACAGAGGATTTTACAAGACCCCTGTATGACCACTTTGACCTCTTCTCAAGGGCCTCTGGTTACTGTAGTTTCTACCATCGGGTAGTCGCCCAGAGTTTCCTGCCTGAGCACCCATGTGGTGCTGGACTCCTCTGTTGCTGGTTTTACCCCTCTCATCAAAAGTATCCCTTTAGCTTTTCAAAGTTCAATGTAGCCATTGGCTGTTTATTGTTCAACACAGTTCGGTTTCTTATCGGCTCTTCCATCGACTCACCGGCTCTGATGAACTGCTTGGCTTTCTTCTTCTTCGAGTCAAGGTTGGTACCACAGAGACCCGCGTTTCTCCACGGCTTGGTTATCAGCGTAGGAGGGTCTCATGTACTGTAGACCTCTGCTGCAGCACACGCTGGCTATTGTTTGTGGTCTTATAATTCCTTCTGCAGGGGTTTCACAGGCCTTGTTCGGAAAGGGCAAGGTCGCTTCTCTCCTTGTCACCCCTTCAGTATGCGCCGTCTTTCTACTTCTCTTGAACTGCCGTACTGAGTTCTCTCACATCGTGCGGTCTGCCTTGCTTGTCTTGTGCTCTTGTGCTCCACCTTTTGTCCCTGTGGGGAAGGGAAAGGGCACTCAGGTGTGTGTGATTCTGGTAAATTGATATTGATATTTTATTTCTATCGCAGGACTGCGAGACTTGTCCTTGGCCTCAAGCCCAGGGACTGTATCTTTCCAGGACTGAAATCTCTTCACTGGCTCCCAGTGGCTGCGAGGATTAATTTCAAAACCCTCTGCATTGTCCACAAGGCCTTCTGGGCCCTGGGGCCGAAATACCTGCAACTCTCTTCCTAAATATCTTCCTTCTCAAGCTCTTCGCTCATCCGCCTCCAACTCCCTCAGGGTCAGCCGCTTCTCCAAGCAACGAGTTGCGGGTAGATCTCTCTCCGCGGCAGGGGCCTCCCTCTGGAACCGCCTTCCTGCCTCCCTGAAACTTGAGAACCATCTCTGGTTCCGGATGCACCTCAAAACCTTCCTCTTTGCTTCTGCTTTCTCTCCCCCTCTACCTTGCTAAATTCCTGATTGAAACTGCACTGAATCTGCACTGGGCCACTCTCACTGATCTCGGTCCATGGCCCTGCCACTTGCCCCCTGCACTGCCTCCCTGGCAACCCCTGCACTGCAGGACTGTCTCTGTATCCCTACAGCCCCCCTCCCAGCACTTGTCTGCACTACCTTGCACTTGCCACCAGCTGGCCCTTTATCATTTATCTTATTATTCTACTACCCCATGTACTGCACTTTCCCCTCTCCCTTGCCCCTTGCACTTTCTCTTCCCCTCCTCCCATGCACTTGCGCGATCTGAATGACACCTGGCCCAGTAAGATCGTTGTCTGTCTTCCCTTTGTCCCCCCTCCCTGCCTCGTCGCGCCTTGAAACACTTGTGTATAGGCGCGTTATAAATGCCATATCATATCATATCTCGCTCGTACACAAGTGTTTCAGAGGGCAACAAGGCACGGGAGGGGAACAGGGGAGAACAAAAGAGTGACCTTACTAGGCTCAGTGGCATTGAGAATGCGCAAGTGCATGGGGCGGGGAAGTGCATGGGAGGGGGAGACCTGGAAAGTGCGAAGCAGAGGAGAAACAGATAAATAACAATAAATAAATAATAAAGACAACAAACAGTGGTAGTGCAGCCAGCAATTTGCAAGTGCTAGGTTTAAGGCAGCAGACAGGGTAGGTCTGATAAGTGCATGAAGAAAAAGGGGAGGGGTTGTATGGGTACAGATACAGACCCCAGTGCAAGGGGTGGCCCGGAGGCAGTGCAGGAGGGTGGCAGGGTGAGCTGGTACCTGGGCCCAGAGGACCGAGGGTGGCCAGGTGCGCGGTGCCAAGAGAGAACAGATCAGCAGGGGAGAGGGGGAGCAAAGGCAGAAGAAAAGAGGAAGGTCTTGAGGTGCTTCCGGAACTGGAGATGGCTCTCCTCAAGTTTTAGAGTGGCAGGGAGGCTATTCCAGAGGGAGGCCCCAGCGGAAGGCGGAGATCTACCCCTAGCTCATTTCTTTGAAAAACGACTGACCCTGAGGGCGTTGGAGGTAGAGGAGTGAAGAGCTCGAGAGGGGAGGTATTTGCGGAGGGATAGCTGAAGGTATTTTGGACCCAGGCCCTAGAAAGCCTTGTGGACAATGCTGAGGGTTTTTAATTTAATCCTTGCATCCACTGGGAGCCAATGGAGAGATTTCAGAGCTGGAGAGATACAATGCCTGACTTTGCACAATGCCTGACTTTGCCTGACCCTTGTATTGGGACATGTCGGGTAAACGGCTCTGGTGTAATTCCGTTGTCTTCTGTGTTGTGCGAAGGTGTTCGTGTCAGTAAAGAGGGGACAGTGTTTTGGAATATCCTACATGGTAGGAAGGGGAAAAGGTGTTGAAATGAGGGGGATACCACGTCTCGCCCGTTGGTGTCCCACTCTCACTTCCCAAGGTCCCCCAATCCAGGTGATCCTCCCTCACTCGTCACCCCCAGTAACTGGATCCAATAGCGATGGCTGTGTCATGTCCACCTGGATGACAGATCCCCGGGGACCAATGTTCCCTCGAATTATTTTTCTCTAAGTGCAGAACTGGGTGACTTATGTGCGCACTTTATTTTCCGTGTGCGAATTGACTCACGAGGGAAGCCACTTTTTGAGCATGCACAGTTAGTGAGCTACCATCTCCGAAGCGAGTTTGGCAAGGAATTTTCCCTTCCAAACCACAGCAATTCTTTACTAATCTGCATAAAAGGTGCATCTTACAACACTTTTTTCAAACAAATAGGTTAAAAAATATATATTTTATATGTGATTAGAAAGAGAACTCAACAACCAGTTCAAGACCTCAAGATGTGCCACAGTAGCTAGCAAAGGCACTCCTGTGCAAACAGTAATGTGTGCTTTAGATCACTGTAAAAACACTTGTGTATTACATAAAAACAAATATTGCTTTTCATAACTGATGTGGCTATCAAAAATCAGACCGGATATTTGCAGATGGAATAAAGGCAACTAAAAGTAATGTGTCAGAAAACATGCAAATAGGAGTTCACGTGCCACTTTAATGCAGTAATCCAAGGGCCACATGAGAACATACTTCTCATAATTTGTGTAAGGATGATAATTGCATCAGAATAACTGCACTACAGAATATGATGATCAAAATTCCCTAGCTTCTACTTATTATCCACATTATGTTGTCCTGTTAGTTACTCAAAACCAGCCTTACAGCTTAGAGACATACACCATCCATGTTTAATCCCTAAAAACAGAAAAAGTTGCCCTATAAAAGGGGAAACCATGAACGCACAGGAACCAACCTCTGACCTCTGCCAACAAAGCTCCACTGACATTATTTCGAATCAATGATCAGCAGAGCAGTGGCATAGGAAGGAACTCTAATAATATTTCTGACCGATCTCAAGACAAATTTTAAGGGCAAAGAACATCTTTTAATAAGCATAAAGTATTCCAGTTGGCAAAGCTAATTACTGTTTTACTCCCTGAAAAATAATTTCACTCTAATTAGGAAGCAAATTCTTATCAGCGCCTTTGTTATAACCCTGACCTAGGAAGTAAAATGACTGGGCACATACAGCCTGTAGTTTATCCCAACCGTCCTCAATCTAGCCTAGACAAAATTCTACAAGAGACTTACTGAGGCTTCTTATAGAGCTCTGTTGAAGTAAATCACATATGTATGCCTTTTAAGTTAATAGCATCAATGCTCAGAGGTAGAACAGCTTGAGAGCCTTCTTCTGTAACTAGGGATCCCTCTGTAATTCATTGTTATCAGTTAAACAAGATGCAGAGGGATGCTGCAGTCAGTAAACACAGAACACATGTTTAAATTGAAATGCCCTCAACAGCTGAGCATAGAAAGAAACAGAGTGGAGTTCTCTAGACTGTTACTAGAGTTTCCTTTCCTTCAACAAACGCACACATTGTCTACACTCTACTGTACTGCCTAAAGAACTGACTGGGTTTTTGAACGTTACTGATTTGTTCATCATCCGCAAGGAGTGTTCTCCTGTGCCTGTTCACCCATACCCTTCCCCAGCTCCTATGCTCACCTCCAATACTAGTTGACGGGGCACTGTAAAACATGAGATTATAGCAGTGAAAGACTCTCTTGGATATTTGCATACCCATAATACTTTGCAAGCAAAACATATTTAGTGCCTCACCGTGATGTTATATGCATTTTAAGAAAATGTCATGAATCTGCAGGTACACAAATATTTTGCACAGCATACAAGATTGTTTGCAATTTATTCCTCCCTTATATTGTTGGGTAGGTTTGTACAACTAATAAGTGAAATCGTTTTTGATTAGCATCGAGTTACAATATAATTTGCTTAGGGCTATGCCCAATGCAACTCTGAACACTTAGAAAGGATGCAGATTGTGTGAAATGCATTCTACTGTCTGAATATCCGTTGCCCTAATACTATATACGAGTAATACTTGGAATAGCCCATACCCATTATCCCTTGCAGACCAAGTAAGTGATATTGCAATGTTGCTTTCCACTTATAGGGTAATGTTATCAATGCTAAAGTAGGAGACGCTGAGCATGACATTGGTCTACTCAAAATTTGTAGAGAGAAAATATTTGAGTTTTATAATGCGTTAACATGCAAGGTACCACTTCAAAGCGTTTGCTTGATATATGTACTAATACTAGGCAGCATGCGATGAGGTTACTCATCCAAGTAGCCTGTTTAACTACAGTCAGTATCCGATATTTGAGATGATAATTAGGTCACATAGCGTGTGTGATGCTTTTATAATTAATATTATTATAGTATTTATTGAGCGCAAACCTGGCTTCAGGAATCACCAGAGTGCTTTACAATCGTAGGGGGAAGAACACAGTGAGGGAAACGGAGACAGGAGAGTGAGAGCTAACAGGGGAGGGTGACAGCAGCCAATTTGCAGCAAGAGATCTACAAGCAACTAGGGGAGGAGACAGTGGGGGGCAGATCAGTGTCAGGTACGATGGGGAGTGTAGGGTTTGTGGACCTACTTATTACGGAGGAACCATTCCTTGAAGAGGAAGGTCTTGAGTTCTTTCCTGAACTGTAGCAGCAATGGGGTAAGTCTGATGTTGATGGCAGTAGGTTCCAGAGTCTTGGAGCACAGTCGGAGAAGGCTGTACTTGTTTTTTCCTTCCTGCACCGTCAGAGTTCAAGTCTTCACATGTCCTTACGTCTGGTGGATTGCAGGACTCTGGAGATGCTGAGTTTCTCAGTGAGGTAGCTTGGGGACTTCAGGGTGACAGCCTTGTAGATGATGAAACAGGATTTGAAGATGATACAGGCTCGCAGCGGGAGCCAGTCCAGTTACAGACGGGTTCAGGGTTGAATTTCCAGAGTCCTTTCATGGGTCATGCTGCAGCATGCTGGACACATCTCTGGGGTGCCAGGGTAGTCTCTGGAAGGCCTTCCAAAATGGAACTTTTTATAAGGCACAATGAATAACAGAAGTTCTGGTACTTGAACGCTATTCAAATTACAACAAACATAAAATAAGTGAATGTAGGTGCATGTCTGGTAACCTTTCGCAAAGCCAAGAGAGGAGGAGTAAAGGTTATCTGGTAATATCTAAATATGTTTTGGGGTAGAGGTTAGAGTAAGTGCGTGGTAGACTAAAGCATAGGATTATAGGGTAGGGAGGGAACAGTAGTTGATTAATGTGTGCAAGCATATCTCAGATTTTTCTGTTCATGGAGCCACATTTTCATATTAGTTTTTACCTCTTAAGGCTGCATTCTGTTTTTAGGTTTTTAAGGTCACGCTTGCATAGGAGGGTAATGTAAATGAGCTACACCAGAATATCATGACTAGTTAGTTATTTTAGGAGAAAGCAAATGTCAGGTAATTGCTGTGGCTTGTGCCTTATTAAATCTTTTTGCATGGGTGAGAATTGCCTGTGTGCACTTCTAAAAATCTTCTGAGCGGCACCCAGTAGGAAGCTGGACAAGCGCACATACCACAGCTTAGAGGGAACATTGCCGGGGACTAGCTAAGGGGACACCTTCAGGTTTCTCACATACCCTTCCTCAATGCGATGTAGCCACATTTGTTTCACAGGGGAACTGGGAAAGAAAATCTTCATTTCCCTGGTCTTTTCCTTTTCTGTGTTCCACAGTGAAACAGTAGGGTTGTAGCTCTAGAAACCATTGCATGACCCTACAGTTGGAGTCTTTGCATTGGCTAATCCAAACTAGGGGTGAGTGGTCTGAAATGAGTTTGAACGTCTTCCCAGTAGGTAGTACCTAAAATGTATAATGGCCCAGGGCCTCAGTTCCAACGCAGAGTAATATTTTTCACATGGGAACAGCTAGCAGCTGGTAAACACTATGCAATGTTCCAATCCATCGTAAACCTGGGACAGGATGCTTACTAACCCTGTAAGGGAAGCATCTGTCCATAATACAAACTCCTTAGACAAGTCACCTACCTTTTAGGATTGGGTTCTGAGACAGCGTCTGCTTCAAGGTGTTATAACATATCTCATCCTCTTAATTCCAATGAAGGTTCTGGGGTTTGGCATTCATAAATTTATCTGTCAGCTGGGCTGTTCTGTCCAAAAAGGGGGGGATAAACCTTTGGTGGTATCCTATTAACCTGAGAAAAGCTCTAAGATCTCTTTTGGCCTTGGGAGTTTGTGTATCTAAGATGGCTTTTACCTTCTCATATTCTGGTTGTACATTCCCGTTCCCTACGAAGAAGCCAGAATATTTTACAGCTGATTGGGCCAATCTGCACTTAACCGGATTAGCAGTTAGGCCAGAGTTTCTCAGCACTTTCAAGATGGTATAAAGATGGAAGAGATGATCCTCCCAAGTCTTACTATAAATGACGATATCATTAATATGGATTTGATTCATGAGGCGTTGGAAAGCGGCTGGCGCACCATGTAGACTGAAAGGTAGGACTTTAAATTGAAATAATCCTAGCGACGTTGAAAACAGTCGGATTCACTCTCGCCAACTTTTACAACACTCTGTTCATACGCTCATTTCACCTAGCGGGACTCATTTCCCTTAGTTTCATAATCATCTACCGGTCAAAGTCTTTTGGTGGTACAGAGGATTTTACAAGACCTCTTCATGACCACTTTGACCTCTTCTCACCTCTTCTCAGGGGCATCTGGTTGCGGTAGTTTCTACCATTGGGTAATCAGCTAGAATTTCCTGCCTGAGCAACCACGTGGTGCTGGACTCCTCTGTTGCTGGTTTTCCCCCTCTCTCATCAATAGTATCCTTTTACATTTTCAAAGTTCAATTTAGCCGTTGTCTATCGCTCAACACAGTTTGGTTTCTTATCAGCTCTTCCCTCGACTCACCGGCTTTGATGAACCGCTTGGCTTTCTTCTCCTTCATACCAAGTTTGGTACCACAGAGACCTGCGTCTCTCCCTGGCTTGGTTATCAGTGGAGGAGGGTCTCATGTACCGTAAACATCTGCTGCAACACACGCTGGCTATTGTTTGCAGTCTTATAATTCCTTATGAAGAGGTTTCACAGGCCTTGGATGGAACGGGCAAGGTCGCTTCTCTGACTGTCACCCCCTCGGTATGCACCGTCTTTCTCTTCCTCTTGGACTTCCGTGCAGAGTTATATCTCATGTCGTGCAGTCTGATGAAGAATAACACTGAAGCCAGGTGCAATACTGCGCCGAGCTAGACAATACCCATTGTCCAAAGAAGCAGAGTAGGGAATACGAGACACTATTTCCACTCTCTTAAATCAGGGAATTATCATGCCCTCAACCTCCCCATGCAACACATCGATGTATATGATGAAAAAGGCAAAAGTGGGGAGTTGGAAGATGATCTAGGATTTGCGTCCCCTAATGGACATGGTATAGGCAGAATTTACAGTGGTTTCCAACTCTGTGATAATTCTACGCAGGCAACACATTTTTCTGTGGTGGATTTGAAGAATGCCTTCTTCTCCATACTCCTGCACCCCAACTCACAATATCTCACTGCATTCACGCATGGCGGACAGTGGTTTGAACACATGAGGCTGCCACAAGGGTACTGTGAATCCCCTAGCATCGGGAGCATAGCTCAGGGGCAACACGCTCGCCTTGGAAACAGGACGACGTAGAGCAACATAGGTTTGATCCCCGGGTCTGTGCTTAAAACCCTCTGGGTATTAAATGCGTTATAAATAACCAATTATAAAAATAATAAAAAAAATAGAATACTGTATGCTAACTTAGGAAACATCCAAGTGCCCAGTACGATCATCCAATATGTGGACGATCTGCTGGTGTGTAGCGCTAGTGAACAACAGTGCTGAAAAGACACTATTACTCTCCTGCAGCTGCTAGGATACAATGGGTACAAAGTAGACAAGGTTAAGCTGCAATACTGTCTTCAGGAGTATATCTATTTGGGACAATTGATATCTTCCACAGGAAGAAAATCATACCAGAACGCGTTGCATCAGTGCGCAATGCCCCACAGCCGAACACTGTCAAGGAAATAAAAACATTTCTTGGGCTCTGTAACTATTGCAGAGCATGGCTTCCAGATGAGGCAGTCTACACTATGCAGGGGCTCAAGGAACCACAGAAGAAAGACAAAAAGATAACATGTACAAAGGACATGCTTACAAACATTAATGCACTTAAAGAGGTAATCTGTACTGCCCCAGTGTTAGCAATCCCTCACTACACAAGAATTCTACTTGTTCTCTCATTCAAATGGTCAAATGATGACTGCGGTGCTCATGCAGAAAAGTAGGATGGGCCATAGGCCATTGGCCTTTTACAACGGGGTGCTAGATTCAGTGATGCAAGGTCAGTTCCCATGCGAACAGGCACTTGCTGCTGCTACATTTGCAATTGAGAAAAGCTCCACAATTGTCATGGGATGTTCAGTAACACTGTATGAGGAGCATGTAGTATTTGCCATCCTTGAGCGATCAAAATTAACCCAGACCACGCAGAGGGCATCCACATATGAGGTCATTTTGTCCAACCCAGACATCCACACAGTGCGATGCCAAACAGTGAACCCTGCTACTTAAAAAAAAAAAACTTTTTATTAGTCTTTTATCATTACACTTCCATAACCACCAGTTATACAATTGTAAACCCTCCCCAACCACCCTCCCCTTAGGCCCCCAACTTCCAGGGCTTTCGCTCCACCAAAGTCTCATCACTCTATACCCAGGACACAAAAGTTTTTGGGGACAGTGAGCTTCTCTAAAGTCATCATGTAGGAAGTCCAAGACCACCTCACATTCCGTCTGAAACTTGGCTTGATTCCCGTGAAGGAAGTATGTGATCCACTCCGGGGGATCCATGGCTTTCATTTCTGCGATATGACCAATAGGGCTGCCAGTGATAGAATTACGTATGCTTCATCCAGGATTTGTCAATTTGACTACCTTGCAGAGCAGACTTTCTTTAGGGCCTCTGTGTCCCTGTTCCCTGACCAGCGCTTGCATGTTGTGGTTGATTGTGCTCCAGTATTCCCCCAGTTTTGGGCATCCCCACCATATATGTAACCAGCCCCGCACGCATACACTCTCCCACCAGCAGTTCTAATTGAGTGATGGATACATTTGTCACAGGCGTACCGGTGTATAATGCCATTGAGACATTATCTTGTACCAGAACACCCTTATTTAAATGGCCTGAGAAAGTTTATGGATATCTTTCCATAATTGGTCCCACTTTCCTCTGGGATAGGTCCTCCCAGCGTGTCTTCCCATTTGGACTTGTATTTCAGCTCTGTGTTAGACACTGCTTCGAGAACCAGTTTAGATAATCTAGAGATAAGGTGTCTATTCCCAGGTTTTGTGAGGGGGCATGTTGCAGTCTTGCGCATGATACGGTTCAATAGCCAGTGTTGTAATTAGAAATATTCCATTCTGTTGTTCTCTGACAGTCCCAGTTCCGTTTTACATTGGGTGAATGATTCAATGTCCGCTACTTTGAACATCTCTCACTTTTGTGCAACCTGCCTCTTTCCAGAGCATAAAGGCCCTCTTCTCTAGCCCCGGGTAAATTGGGGGTCTCAGAGGTGTGAATGGGGATGGGAAACGAAGTGATCTGCCTATGTTTGGCCATATTGTCCCATGTGTTCTCTACCAGTTTTGTAATCTCGGAAATGTGCATATTACGTGAGCGGTCCATTTTGTGTACCTAGAGAACCTCACTCAGGTGAGCGCCCACCACCGCCCTGTCCATCTGGATCCATCTTTTCTCGGAGCCATCTACAAACCAATCCCTAATCACCCGTACCTGGGGTTCCCAGAAGTACATGCAGACGTTCAGTAAGCCTAACCCACCCTTATTGGTTGGGGCCATCAGTGCTTTCAGGGGGGGGGGGTGGTTGTTCCAGATGTATGGGACTATCAATTTGTGTAGTGCCTGAAAAAAGGACTCCGGGGACGGGGAGTGCCTGGAATAAGTAGAGGAGCTTGGGAAGCACCACCATTTATCTGGCCCATCCATGATACCGAGAGATTGCCCCATTTGTGCAATTGTTGTTTGAGGGGCGTTAGAAGGGGTTGATAGTTTGCCCTATAAAGCTCTTGCAGTGTCTGTGTCAGAGTGACCTCCAAGAGCCTGATGCCTCCTTGCACCCACTGGAATTGGGACGTGTTTGTGACCTGCTGGAGCCTCTCCCCCACCAGTAAGAGATTCAATTTTTCGGATTTCGTTCTGTTCACTTTTAGGCCTGCCACTGCCCCAAATGCTTTTTTTTTTCCCGAACCACCCCTTGCAAGGATACTTCTGGATCTGTGAGGGTGAGGAGCAGGTCATCCGCGTAGGCCATTGTTGTGTGTTGCTCCTACTCCCGAATGGGATCCCCCGGATCGATTGGCTGGCTCGTAGTGCAATAAGGAAGGGTTCCAGATGGATTGGGGTATGGGAGCTGGGAGAGGGGGCAGCCTTGCTTGGTCCCTCTCTCCAACTTAATTGGTTGGAGAGGTCTCTGTTGATCAATAGCTGGGCAACTGGGTTGCAATAGTTTGCTTGGACTTAGTTTATAAATACCAACCCAACCCCCCTAATCTCCACGGTATTGAATAGGAAGGACCACTCCACCCTGTAGAACGCCTTCTCGGCGTCAAACAAGAGGTGAATAGCCGGGTCTCCATTCCTTTGGATTGTCTCTATAATGTGACATGCCCTCCGAATGTTGTCTTGGTTCTGCCTATGTTGAATAAATCCGGCTTGGTCCGGGTGAATTAGCTGTGGTAGGAGGGCTTCTAATCTATTGGCTAGGATCTTAGTATATAGTTTTGCCTGCACATTTATCAAGGCGATGGGCTGGTAGGACCCGCATTGTAGCGAGTCTTCAGCTGGTTTGGGGAATAGAATAATTTTGGCTTCCTCCATCGTTGGGTGATATGGCCAGATTTGGAGAAGGAGTTGAACAGTGAGGCTAACCTAGGTGCTACTGTCTGTTGGAATGCCCTATAAAAAGCTGCTGGGTACCCATCCGACTCAGGGGCTTTGTTGAGGGGTAGGTGCCTAATCGTCTGGCTCACTTCCTCTGTTGTAATATCAGCCTCTAAGACTGTGCAGTCCCCTGGGGTGATTTTTGGAGCAATAGTGATCCCAGATAAGCCTTCTGCTGTGTGTCCGCTGGTCTGTCTGACTTATATAGTGCGGTATAGAAGTTGGCAAACTATTCAGTAATTTCGGGGGTGGTGTTTACTTTAACTCCCCGTGGTTTGACAATCCCCTGAATTATTTGGGAGACTGCCTTTTGCTTCAGCTATATTGCTAATAGCCTGTCTGCCTTGTTGGCTTGTGCATCATGTTTCTGCTTTAGCACTACGAGATTCAGTTCTGCCTTCTTCGTCTGCAGGAGGTTTGACTTCCCCCTTGTGTTCTGATATGCTTTCCACAGCTTTCTACTTTATCTCTCCAGGTCCCCCTCATGACTGAATCTGTGAGCACCTCCCTGGGAAAGCCCCAACACCAAAGACCCTGCTTGTTCTGCTGGAGATTGAGTGCCATAAAGATAGGGGTGTGATCCGAGAGTGCAATAGTGTGGAGGTCCACTTGTGTGATCCTGCCCATAGGCGTGGCGGAGGACCATATATAGTCTATGCGGGAGAAGGAGAGGTGTACTTGGGAGTAAAAGGTGAAGCCTGGCTCTTACCCCCTCATCGACGTCCATACATCTTGTAGTGCAAGATGCTCCATTTTTATTTTTACGGTGGCTGATGGTGGGGAGTGACCATGTGTTTGCTTTGTACTCCTATCCCTCCGGGGGTCCCATGCCAGGTTAAAGTCCCCCATCAACAGTATCTCCCCCTGGCTAAAGGAGTCAAACTCTGTGAGGACTGCCCTCAGTACCCCTCTTGTCCTGAGGTTGGTGCATATATTGTCGTTATAGTCAGTGTTGATGTCTCTATTCGGAGGGTGAGGAATAAGTACATACCCTCTTTTTCCACCTTCAAGGACACTATTTGCGCCGCCAACCCCTGTTTTACTGCTATTAGGAACCCCGCTACCTCACCCTGTGCATTTACTTGTAATATCTGTGGGTACCACCTAAGTTTCAGATGATGTTTGTTGGCTCGTTTGATATAGGTTTCTTTGAGCGCCACAATATTTGATGTGTGATATGCTAGCAGCCTATCTAGTTTTCTCCTTTTCACTGGGGTGTTTAGACCCCATATATTAAGCGTGAGGAACTTGACCATCGTATGCTATGTTTTTCATGTACCTTGGAGGTTTTGCCCTGGAATAAACTATTGCTGAAGTCCTGCCCTGACTTTGACCCCTGTGCCCCTCCCCTGAACTGTCCTTAAACCAACTTCCCTCAACCAACGCCTCTCCTCGCCCTCCCAGACCCACAGTGCCAAAGTCATTCTGAAGACCAATGATCGGGAATTGGGCTTGCATAACCTTCCAGGGCCAACTTGTGAGGTGTCCTAAAGCCCCCGTTCTAAGTTCGCTGACCATCTGCAGCCTCCGTCCCAGTGAGCCTGCAGTTTAGGTGTGTTACAAACTTGACAAATGGTGTCAGCTATCCCAGAGTTAGTTTACTGCCAATGTATTTATTTATATTTATATAGCGCGCAAGTAGCCCATGGGCATTGAGGCGCTGTTACTTGCGAGAGCTTAGTTACAGGAATAGAGGCATTCAGTGGTACATTATGAATTCCAAAAGGCATAGAGCTGATATTTTGGTTGGTACAGTTAGTCATTGCAATACAGTTTATGCATTAGGAACATATGATATGTATTCAACTGGTGCGAGGCATCTTATGTGAATAGGATGGTTTTCATGGTTTTGCGGAAGGCGCTGAGGGAGGCCTCACCTCGGATTGTGGGAGGTAGGGCGTTCCAGTGAGTGGGTGCGAGATATGGGAAGCTGGATCCGCCTGCTCTGGCTTTTTTTATTAATGGCACAGAGAGCATGTTAGTATATGGTGATCTGGTTGGCCTAGTAGAGGAGACGGGGTGGATCCTTTGGGAGAGGTAGTCGGGGGCAGTAAGGTGAATGCACTTGTGGGTCAGAGTCTTGAAGATGATCCTTTCTTTTATTGGGAGCCAGTGTGCTAGTTTTCTGGCCTTCGAAATGTTTTCTCTTTTGGCAATACCTTGGGCTGCCCGGAGAGCACTATTTTGTATGATTTGTAACCTCTCTAGGTTTTTGTTGGAGGTGCCTAGAAAGAGTACATTACAATAGTCAAGCCTAGATCCAGTGATGGCTCTGGCTATATTAGTGCAGTTCTCTTTGGAGAGAAAGGGCCTGACTGCGTTGATTAGTTTGGCATGATATGCGGCTGCAGAGGCTATAGCGTTGACTTGTTTGTCCATGGATAGGGTGGAATCCAAGTAAACTCCAAGGGTTTTGACTGATTCTGAGACAGGTATTTTGATGGAGTCTATGGTAAAATGACTGAATTGGGAGTCTAGATTTTTCAGCGTGTCGGGTGAGCCTACCAGGAGGAGTTCAGTCTTGTCGGAGTTGAGGCATAGTCCATTGTCTGCCATCTAGGCTTGGATGGTGTTGTAGAGGTTGTTGAGGGTCATGGAGTCAGTGTCATAGTTCCCAGTGAGGGTGAGGAGGATCTG
Organism: Ambystoma mexicanum; assembly: GCF_040938575.1. Taxonomy (NCBI): domain Eukaryota; kingdom Metazoa; phylum Chordata; class Amphibia; order Caudata; family Ambystomatidae; genus Ambystoma; species Ambystoma mexicanum. The sequence goes on along the minus strand of NC_090926.1, from coordinate 993,786,528 downwards.
TGTGTCGTCGGCGTAGTTGGTGTATGAAATGCTCATGGCATCGAGGATGAGAAAAAGGGGTTGTCAAGATGTTGTAGATGGTGGGTGAGAGGCAGGAACCTTGGGGCACACTCCAGAGTATGATAGTTGGTGAGGCGGATGCTAGGTCCGAGAAAACCTGCATGGTTCTGTCTTGTAGGAAGGAGGTGATCCATGCCGTGGCTTCAGGGGAGAATTTGGCAGTAGAGGAGAGGTGGTGGCATAAGACGTCATGATCCACGAGGTCGAAAGCCGCGGATAGGTCAAGAAGTAAGAGAAGTGTTGGTTTGCCCATGTCCCTGGCATCGTCCATTTGGTTTTTCAGGTCAAGTAGGGCGGTTTCAGTCCCATGTCTGGGACGGAAGCCAGATTGGCGGAGTCTGAGGAGTTTGTTCTCTTCAATGAAGTGTTGAACCTGCAGGTAGGCTGCTTTGTCCAGTATTTTGAGGAGGAAAGGGACAGTGGTGATGGGTCTATAGGTGTTGGGGGTGGTGGGGTCGAGAGTTGTTTTTTTTAAGAGAGGGCGGACCCAGGCTTCCTTGAGGGAGGCAGGGACTTTCCCTGTAGCAAAGAGGCGTTTGCAAAGGCTGTAAGGAAGGGAGCTAATGCTTCAGAGCAGTCTTTGATAACGGTGGCTGGGCATGCATCACCTTTGCAGTTGGAGGGTTTGATGTTCCTCATTATGTTGGTGATGTCTTTTTCTAGAATGGGTTTGAATGAAAAAGGTTGGGGGGGATCAGGAGCTGGTGGTGGGACAGTGGTGCGTGTGTTCGGTAGGGCTTGCTTAGTGGCTAGTATTTTGTTTGGAGCAGGCTCAATTTATTTTTCATGGCTGTTTGTATATCATCACACCAGGCCTTGTCTTTGGTGATGTTTTGGGGAGCGGGGGTGGGTGTCTCTAGCTCCCTAAAAATGGCAAAGATTTCTTTAGTGCTGTTTTGGGCTTCAGAGATTCTGGATTCAAAGGATTTGGCCTTAGCTTGGGTGATTGCTTTTTTTATATCTAGTGGAGCAGGATTTAAAAGTCATCTTGTCTTTGTCAGAGTGAGACATTTACCACTGAGTGAGAGCAGCCTTTTTTTCGATGCAGAGAGCGAGGAGGTCCGGGGTGAACCAGGAGTTGGAATGGGTGGTGGGTTTGGACTTACAGGGTTTAAGGGGGGCAATGGAGTTAATAGCTGCTCTGATGGCAACTTCGTAGGCTGTTGCGAGTGTTTCTGGGTCTGAGGAAAAAGGGGGTCTGAAGGCTGGGCCTTGGAGGAAGGGCAGTAGCCTTTCCTTAGTGAGCTGACGGGAGCTTCTGGCAAGGCAGGGTGGCAGTGGTCGGGTTGAGGGGGTGGTGGAGCAGGTGGTGAGGATGCTGAAGGCGATGATGTGGTGGTCTGACCATGGGGTGGGGGAGTTTCCAGTGATGAGTGGGCAGTTCTGTTGTGCGATCCAGTCAAGAGTTCTGCCCTGGGTGTGGGTTGGGCTAAAGATGGTGTTAGTAGCCCAGAGCCTTGAGGGCTGAGTCAAGGGATTTGGCTGCTGGGTCCTTACTGTCCAGGAGACCTAGGTTAACATCCCCAAGGAGAATGTCTTTTGATTGTTTTTTGAGGTTGTCAGAGACGAGGTGGATGAGAGAGGCTTGGAAGTCACCTGTTGGGCCTGGGGGGCGGTAGACCATGTAGACAGCAATAGTACAATGGGGAGATAGGTTGATTTTAACTTGAAGGTAGTCACGGTTGTTGTGCAAGGATTTATCTACCTTCCTGATAGAAAAGCAGTCTTTGGCAATAATTGCTACACCTCCACCTTTGGATAGCCGATATTGTCTAGTGATGGAGTATCCAATTCGTAGGGCGAGCGCCGCGCCAGAGGCATCGTGTAGCCATGTTTCTGAGATCATGAGCAGATCGAGGTCGTGGGTGGTTAGGAGGTCGTGTATATCTAAGGCGTGGGCATTGATGGACCTAGCGTTAATCATGGCGCATTTAAGATGGGGTTCGGTGGTGGCTGGGGGAGGGGGGGGAGTGGGGAGCATAGGTGGGGTGGTCTGCATGGTTGTGCTACGGGAGTTGGAGGAATTGCAAACCACAGATTTTACACTGGGGGGCTCATTTTCAGTGGTGGTGGACACAAGTGGTAACACATTTGGCACAGTAGCATTCAAAATGGTGTTAGAAGAATTGCAAACCACAGATTTTACACTGGGGGCTCATTTCCAGTGGTGGTGGACACAAGTGCTAACACATTTTGTTTGGGGGTGGTACAAATGTGGGAGTGGTAGAGTACATTATTTTCCGCTATATTTTCTGTATTCGGAGTAGCTGTAGGCTTTGGGCGGAGGAGACTAGCCGTGATCATAAGTGGCGAGGGCGGCAAGGTGTGTGAGCATAGGCGAGCATTCCGGGTGCTCGTGGGGAGGGGATGGGAGTTGAAGGTGGCCTGCAGCGTGCGGCTGGGTAATCTGAAGCATCTAGTATGAAGGCATGGGTATGTACGAGGTATGTTGTATTTCTGCTTCTTACCTCCGAGATGCAACACGGATTCGGGGCAGACCGCAGACGAGCAGCAAAGAGCGGACAAGAGCATGGGAAGCCTTCCCTGCTCGGCTTCGCCTCTCGGCCCTCTCCCCCTCCATTTAAAGCAGGAGGGGAGGGGCAGGCAGAGAGGGGCTGCAAATGGGCACTCAGGCCCGCGGCGGCATTCACAGCTGATTTCTTTGTTGGGATGGCGTCCATGGCACTGATGTTAGTTCTTTTTGGTATTCCGGATTTTGTAGGCCCCCGCAACTGGGGTTGCTTACGGTTCCTCCTTGCTGGTGTCCATTCCCACGGCTTGGGGTGTTGGGAGAGTCCCAGTGATTTCAATGCCTCCGGCCGGTTATCCTCTTCCTGGATGTGTAGGAGATGTGCCCCTTCCTCCCTTATTGTGATCCTATGTTGACGACTTTTCCACTAGAAGAGAAGCCCGAAGTCGAATGTCCACTTATATTTGATCTGTTTGGCCTGGAGCAGTTTTACCACCCCCCATTTCCTTTCTTTTCTAGAGGGTTGAGTGTGCTAGATCTTGGTAGAAGTGAATTTTCACTCCGTTGAAAGTAATTGGTTCCACTGGGCAGGCTGCTCGGACTATGGCCTCTTTTTGGGGGCATCTTGCTAACGTGACCACCAAATCTCTTGCTCTTGCACCTGGTTCTTGTCATTTGCGGACTGTCCTGTGGATCCTATCCATTGGGATATCCCCATTCCCTTCTACCCCCAAGAGGTCCGAGAAGATATTTCAGGTCTGCATCTCCTATTTGCAGGTTCGAGATGCGTATGTTCGACCTGCGGGATCTGTTTTCCAGCTGTCCACATTGTAGTTTCATATTTTGTGTCTGCCATGCTAGGTCTTCCAGGGCCACATCCATTTTGCATGTTTCCTCTGCGACTTCTTGAAGAGCCTGTTCCGTGATGTCCGTTCGTTCCTCCAGGGCTGTAATGTCTCTCTGCATGTCTGTGATGGAGTGCTTCATATCCCCCCCATGAATGACGCAAATTGTGTTTGGAACGTCGTCGTACGTTTGTCTTGGTACTCTTGAAAGTAAGCTTCTATATCGGGTTTTGAGGCAGCCATTCTTGGGGGCGTGCTGCTTGTTTCGCTTTCTGGGATGCCCAGGAGTTCATGCGTTTTGACGTGTTGATCCTGGGGGATCTGATTCCCTAGCCCAGCAGCGCTGGATGTGTCTGTCTCGGCCTGGCGTTGTTTGCGATCTCTTAATGGGAGTACCCTTTCCCTTGATTTCTGCCATCCGGTAAGCCCCCCGATTGCAGCCTCTCCTTCAGCCCAGCCTGCTTGCCTGGCGGCGTTCTCCCTTTAGACACACCTATAGTTTGATTTTGCTGAGGTGGTTTTTAGCTCTCCCCTGCGTTACTTCTTGCCTGGCTTGTTCCAATAGTGGCTTGTTCCAATAGTGGAACTATTGAGGCTCCCCCTCCTGGGCTGCCTTATGCTGTATATCTCCTACCAGTCTGTCCTTCGAGGGGTGATGTCCTCTACGCCAAGCAATCGGACCCTCCAGCCCTGTGGTGTCTGATGGAGCATACTTATTGGGATGGGCGCGGTTCCCCAGTTGTGGTTTGCATGAGAACCAGTGTTGCAGGGGAGCACCTGGTGTCTTCTCCTGTTTCCCTCTCCTCTTCTGCATCTGCTCAGCCTCCTCAACTCTGCCCGGGATAGCCGAGGGAAATTAAGTGTTGCCTGGTGGAGAGCGGAGGTGTCCGCCTGCACCGCCTTCGTGGTCTGTCTGCGTCTTCCTTGCTTCCCACTATAAAGGGAGTGTCTCTAATTAGAGTGTTGTTCATGTTTTAATTCCCCCTTTGTTGTTAGTATCCCTTGCTTGCTGCAGCGATCGTGGTGATCAGGGGTCTACAAATGGGTGCATCCCCGGAAGCTGCCCAGGGTGCCATGCCGTGGCTGTCTGGCTGTACCCGGTGGATTCCTTAAGAGGGATTAGCTTTTTTCACAGAGCCCCAAGGCCTGCGTCATCACCCCGTCTTCCAATATCCCTGCTGTGCAGGGCGCGGACATGGCGACGGCGTGGTCCCACACCTTTCGCCTGGATGGATGTGTCTGCCTTGTACGGGGACCACCACCACCACGCATGTCTGCTCCAGCCAACCCGCTGCTCACCTGCTGGTTGCGGCTCCGATCCCGCATTAGTCTGTGACAGGGCTTCTATGGTTACCCAAGCCTCCGGCTGCTCTGCTATGGCCCCTGGGGTCTGCGGTATTGTGCTCGGGAAGCCTTTGCCTGATTGTCTCCAGGATGGGCCGTCTCAGGTTGCCGCCTTCTGTGCCACTTGCACTGATCGATTCTGCTTCATTCGTTGGTCTTGGCAATGGGTACCCCTGCTACCAATGGCCTGCTTTATTGTTTAGGCCTCATCGGGGGCATAGCTGGCTATGCACACATCACCTTGTGGCCGCCATCTTGGAATCTACTTGCTATGTTTTTAACAGAACTGTGCGCTGAGGAAGACTTCGCAAAACATGACTTTGTGAAATTTTACGGGGATGAAGACGAAATACCAAAAACTAAAGAAAGCCTGATCGAAGCGGGGGGGGGGGGGGGTCTCTTCGTTGACTGGTTGGCAACGATCGACCAGGGGACAGGTTTGAGGCAAACTGGTGCAGCGGTTGTCCGCCTAGTGGACAGGGTGTATGAGATGTTAGTGCAAAACAGATTGCCCATGCACTATTCGGCCTAAGCAGAAGAGCGTATAGCGCTTATTGAAGTGTTTCAATCATCCTAGAGGTGTCATGTTACAATCTATTCCGACCCAGCCCATGTCACCACCACTGTGCACTCTGGGCTTGCAAGATGGAAAAGGAGAGGGTTTAGGATGGTTGAGGTGTCCCCAGTACAACACGCTGTATTAGAATAACTCATTGAAGCACTATCACAGCCCGCCCTGGCAGCGGTGGTGAAATGCACCACCCACACTAATGATGCAGACAATGTTTCACTTGGAAACGCTGGCTTGGAAGTGGCGGCCAAACAAGCGGCATATCTCCCTGTGCCAAGTGATTCTAAATATGCAGTTGTACCGCAGGACCGAGAGCAGTTTCCAGCGTCCTACAATATTTTACCAATTCCACAAATTATTGAGTTACAGGGCTGGGCCCCTGAAGAGGATAAATATATGTGCTTAAAGAGGGTGTCAGCAGTACCCCACTGACCTATTATGGCACCAGGAAACAACAGGCAAGGTGGTTATGCCATACAAATTGCTGCTGGTCACTTTCGACCAGCTGCACCACACATCCCATGTGTCAAAACAACAATTTGCCACAGATATACAGGAGGACTTGTTTGTCCCCAATCTGCAGGAAACTTTTACTAAAATGGTTATTCATTGCACTACGTGTCAGACTTACAGTACTGGTCTTATCTTAAGAACTATCCGAGGTACCCTGCCCTGGCCTACTCGGCCAATCCGCAAGTTGCACGTCAATCACGCAGATATCGGTGAATGGTGTAACGGGTGCAGTTATATGATAGTAGTTGATGGGTGGAGGCAGGTGTGCCACTAGGTTTTTGGTCAGAGAGGTTTCCCTTCGCTGGGGTGTGTGCGATCTATTAAGTTCTGATAATGGCACCCACTTCAATTAACTGTTTAAGGAAATCACAGCATTGTTGGGCATTAAACATTGAATGTGCACAATTTACCACTCCCAGGCCAATGGGGTCGTGGAGAGGATAAATGGTCTATTGGAAAGCAAACTGTCGAAGCTCTGAACCACGTTAGAACTGGGGGCACTGCTCGCACTTGGCGTTGTTTCGTTTACACACACAGCCCTGTAAGGATCATCATTTATCGCCCCATCAGGACAACATCCGATGCTCACAGGGCTATGTCCGTACTACGGGATGAATTTAAATGTTACCTTTCTGCCTTAACAAAAATCATAACATTTGTGTCTCAACAGATAGCACCACCACAGACAGAAGAAACAACCAGTGCTGCATCTAATCCACTGGAGTTCCTCTACAGTTTTTCCAGGAGATTTGATTTATGTGAAGAATTGTGTCCGCCAGTGGAGTGATCCTAGATAGAACAGCCCTTTTACTCCTCTGGTGGTAAAAGTACAAGAGCTGCGGTATCGGATACATCTTTCGGATGTCCGTAGAGCACCTATTGCTGCACCCCCCACTCAGGCTGAGTAGATATTAAACTTGTAAAACCTGTGAGAAATAAGTGATCAATTGAATGAATACATTGGGTTCTATGCAGGTCTTGCAAATTCCTATACTAGACTTGCAAGGTAAGTTCTTTAGTTTACATACACGACCTAAGGGAAATGCACTTTCTCCAAGGTGACCGATGACAAAATGCTTACCAGTGCTTTTTGTAAAATGGTGCATGTCGCCATAAGCACACTTCAGATTTGCTCTAATGCTGTCAAGCATGCAAAGTGAAACCTTTATTTGCCATTTACTGCAAATAAAGTGTGTTTGTAATAAATCAAAAATAAGTTTCTAACAACCCCATACTTGCCTGCCAGGTCGAGTATCATGCAAATGGTACTCACCCTGCATAAAAACTGCTCGCCAGTACTAGTGGGCTAGTAGATTTTGAAAGCCCTGCTATGGTACCGTTTTCTATTCTATTCTCTTTTCATTCTGGGTCATCACGAGTTTGGCGGTAATCCTTAAATGCGACGGTAACACTATTACTGCTGCATTTAAGTGTCTGCCAAATCACAGGTTTGGCAGGATTGCTGGGGGTAAATCTGCTGCCAATTTGCTGATTTCCGGTGCAATTACCGCGCAGTAATATCACAGACGGTAGTTCTGCCGAAAATTCCACATTAGGCCCAATGGGGAATGGGGAATTCCCGCTCTGCCAAACCCGTGATCTGGCGCTAATAGCACCGGGGGTTTGGCTGTAACGCTATTAGCCCCAGTGGTATTCCGGCGATGATACCGCCCAACTCGTGATGAGGCCCAAATTTCTCTCCCCTTTTTCTTCCTTCCAACGTTCCTACCACCACGAAATCAATATGCTGCTACGCACGACTTGCACAAATTTCTTCTTTCGAGTAACATATTCCTTTTACAATAGACGTGCAAGTACATGATGAGGCAGTTGATCACCAGTACCACCCTCTTTCTCGTGCATATTCTTTAGTATCAGTAGTTTCTTCCACTTATATATGTGTTATTCACTGTGTGTCTGGATTATTTGCTCTTTGTATGTTTGGATTTGATGTATGCTTAGGATTTCGTTATATATGGGGTGGACATATAAAAGGGTGGCGGGGACAAGGCAACGTCAGTATTGCTAATATCTTGTTACCATACACCATTGTGACTGACATGTCTTTATCACACAAGCTTTTTCGGAATTACAACACCACTGTTATTAACGAAAAAATGAATGGCACTGCCATTAATATGAATGCTACTCAGGATAAAATGAAAATGCTTACTAATATAGCAATGTCATTATTATTTCCTAATGTTATTTTTAACATGATCATAAAGTCAAGTTTTTCCTCTATTGCTCCACACGATATTGCAGTAAAAAGTTCCAAAAGACAAGTAAGAAGGGCCAATTATGATGCATACAGAGGCCTTGGCCTAGATGTAATGAAAGATGTGCACCACCCAGAATTAAGTAATAGCTGGTACATAGACATGAGCTTGGAGGGGGAAAAAGAGGCATAATGAGAGCTGTTACATTTGTTCCTTGATACCACACGCGTTGGGGGGACGGGGGCTCAAGGTGTTAACGTCGCAAGAAACTCCGCTTTTGGACTCTCAATGTTTGGTCCATCTGACATTGTGCAGACTGCAAAGCTCTTTTCAAGCACAAAGTATACAACTCGAGATAATGGACACAGTGTACCTGTAACCCCAGAAGAGTTTAGTGCTTACAAGACCATACTTGAAGCTGGAAGGTGTGAAGTTTGTAGAGAACAGGTGGCAGGAGACCACAATGAGCTGCATAGCAGGAAAGCTTGTGGGATTTGGTGAAGAAGTTATCAAAAGGCTGAATAATGTGTGTCGAGGGTACTGTAACCAGCATGTCACAAAACTCACATGGATCGAGGCGATGGAAAAGCCAGTGAAGGTGCAAAAGCAGGAAGAATGCAAACTGTGTTTTTACAATGAAGGAAGCATCTTTGTGGTGGCCAACAGCAAGTGCAACAAGCCATTAAACATCCCAGATCTCAAGAAAGGGACAACAGCAGTGATGGACAATTGCTGGATTTGCGGCCAGCAAGCATTTCTGCACCTCCCGTCACTATGGAGGGGCACTTGCTTGCGGACCACGTTGCACTTAGCTCTCCTCGTGGTCCCCGAAGAACACCTAATAGTGGGACCCAAGGGATTGTTTGCCCCAACAGCAACAGTGTCAGACAGCCCTACAATGATCCTGCCACCACCACCAATATTCCCCACCCTGGCAGAGAAGAGCAAGAAGGAACTGTGCTTCAGAAATCTGAGATCAAATGATCTGTTTTAACACTCATAACAGTTGCTGAAAAAAGTACCTAATTAATATAGACTGTACAGCATGGAAGAGACATTTTTTTACCTCTTTGCTAGTACCCTGAAAACAAACAGCCGCAAATGCCAAATGGCTCCAAATTGTCAGCAGAGAAGTGATACATTGGAGAATGACACTGAGCAGGGCCTCGACGCCATCAAGGCTGATATGCAGGCAATCGGGTTGATGACCCTCCAGAACCGCTATGTACTGGAATTACTAATGGAAAAAATTGGTGATTCATGCTGTACCTACATATCTCCAAATGACGCAGAGGACGGGTGCCTGACACAAATAATAGGGGCTGTAAGGAAGGCATGGTTCCAACAGTAAGGCAGACACAAGTGACCTCAGTTCAAGGGTGTTTATTGAACTTCAACAAGGGTGTGATGAATACCTATCTAATCCTAAATCTATATATGGAAGCAAGCTACGACCATAAAATAATAATGCAGTCGTTCCTAAAATGATATGTCAGGATGTTCAGACCGTTGGCCTCCCTTCCCCACATTTTCAGGCGGTTCCCTCGAGCAAAGCACACACTCGGGCTTCTTTGGCACGAGGACACAGTTCCATTACCAGCATCAGGGCCTTCTGTGCCCAAGTCTCTTTACTTATCGAAGTCTCTTGATTCAGAGGCCCTGATGTACCAATACAACAACGCAAAGTTCCTTTCCTCTAAAAAGGACTCATTTCAGGTGATTCATCCTGGATTCCCCCCAGCCGGGCTGAGGTCCCTTTTTTGTATCAGTCGTTATTGTGGATCCCCCTCTTCCAGGCTCATATTCCCCTTTTTACAATGTTCAGAGAATATTCTTTCTCTATGACTCACGGCTCACCCCGTATCCCCCTCAGCCGGGCTCAGATCCTTCCTCTTACACAATTAGTCTGCCTCAGCTAGCCTCGGACCAATTCCAATTCGCATTTAACTATCAAAGACTTTTGAATGTGCACAGGTTTTGGCTTGACCTGTGGCAGGACTACTTCGATCTCAAAATTCCCTTTTCACAGTTACCAACCAGTTGGGTGCCTAACAAAGACTTTAAAATGAGTACCCACGTGACACTGGACCACTCTGTCTATGGTATGTTTCTTGGCCTCCAAAGTTCAGTCACTCCTCTGGTTTTCAATTATATTTGCATCACTCAACACATACGTTTCACACACTGTTCTCTTTAGATTTCTTCATACATTGTTGCCGCTTGCAACCTTGGTCTTAACACATGCTGGTCTGGTATCAGTCTCTCTGAATCACCGGCTGTGCTGTCTTTACTGGTCCTGCTTTGTTGTAGGAGCCAAAGAGAGTACTACATCGGCAAACACTGCTCCTCGCCTTGGTTATCGATGCGGCAGAGACCCAGGTACCCCCAACACACAACGCAGGTTTATTTAGCTTTAGTCCCAGGTCTTAGGTTTCTTACTTTCCAAGGTTCACGAATGTAACGGTCTGAAAATGTCAAGGGTACTTCCCTCTTTGCAAGCCTTTCTGGTCTTGCTGTCTTTCCCCTTATATTAACCTGCCATTTTGGAACTGCCGCTTGCTTGTGTGCTTTACCTTGCTCAGTGTGTCCTTTCATGCTCCACCTTTTATCCATGTGGGGAAGTGTGATGGAAGTCAGGTGTGTGTAATGATCAGTAATTGCCTGACCATTGTATTGGGACATGTCAGGTATACAGCTCTGGTGTTAGTCCGTTTTTGCTCATGGTGAGCTGTCCGTGAGAAAGTATTTGTGTCAGGAAAGGGGGGGGTAAGTATCCTACCTGGTTGGATTGGGAAAAGGTGTTACAGGGAAGGGGATACTGCGTCTCACCATCTGGAGTCCCACTCCCCGAATACCCCCCATCCATGTGATCCTCTTGCACTGGTCCACTCCCAGAAACAGGATCCTAAAGCGATGGTTGTGTCCTGGCACCTGGATGACAGATCTCTGGTGACTAGCAGCTGAGACACCTTCTGATTTCTCAGAGGGCCCAGCACTCCCTCGGTACCCACATGCAAACAGAAGATGGCATACAGAAAAGTGATTGGTTCAATGACCTTTTCTCCTGAGCACCATTGTGGATGGGAGCGATAGTCAAGATTTTGGTTCCAGTGATGGTGTTCATGTTGGTGATATTTTGCACATACCAGATTGGACTTCGATGCTGTGACAAATCAATGCCAAGCTGTGTAATGATGATGGTTTCAAGTGGGGTACATGGGGCACCTTACGGTACAAAAGACAGCGCAGTATAAACCAATGACCCTGATCGGCATTGCATGGTTGGATTAGAGCAACGCCTCCACCCCCCAGGCACCATTACTACTCTCCCACCAGACCCTGAAATCTATGTAGAACACTGGGTAGACCTTGCAGGAGACAGAGGGTGCATATATATGACATGCACCACCGACCAATATGCATAAGCAGGGGAAGGCTTACAGTCTGTGTGCAAGGCATGGGTACCAAATGAAGGAACACCACCATATCTGGAGGCTGAGAGATTGGAGACAGAGGGAATAGAGAAGGATGAGAGGAAAAGACTTCCATGGCAGTTTGTTAATGTGGGATTAACGAAAGGCGGGAATATTGAAAAGCAGGGGCATTTGTCCCAGGCTCCCAAGAGGTTGAGTGGGGCAGAGGCCTATCAGTGTGTTGTAGATGCTTGGGGGGGTCATAGGGTAAGTGGGGTGTCAACGGAAGCTGAATCATGGGTAGATTATTATGCGATTGGGTGCAGATTGCATTAGGAATAGAATGCCAACAAAGAAAATAGCAGCCATATTGAAATGAAGGCCTAAAACTGCGCTCCAGCCCGGGCAGCAGGCCCAAGTCATGAACATGCAAATACGCATGTGTATATGGGAATAGGGTGCAACATGGACAGCAGTGAAAACGACCAATGCCACAGAGATTCATAAACCTTTCATTGTTTCACGCTGTCAGCATTCATATCCCAGAAAGAATCCATCTGCAAGGCCATGTGGGGCTGAGAGTTCCCTGCAAGGAGATATCCCATGAAAAGGAGGGCAGAAGCCTCCGACCTTCCACAAGTTATTGTGCCCAGATGCCCTTGTCACAAGATCCTAGCTTTCAAAGGTACCAGTCAGCCCCAGACCACCAACCATAAAGCTGTTAGATTACCAATTGATCAAAACCATTCAGAGAGCAGGGGAAGACTGCCCCTGCCATCAGATCATGTGATTTGTGCTGCGAGATGCCGGGAGGGGAAAAGCAACAAACCAAAATCCAGGGTGGGAAGACTTGGAAAGGTGCAGATGCATCTGGGATCGAGTTGGGGTTTGTAAGATATAGTGACCTCGAGGGTATCCTCCGCACCGATGTCTGTGGTACAAGGTGTATGTTGGGTTACAGATGGTGAATGCAATGTTTTTGTATCCCCAATTGGCAATTAAATATCCTGATGCCCAGTGATGTGCGAAGAAGACGGCCACATGGTAGAAGATGTACAAGAGAAGCTGTGACCAATGGTTTGGCATCCCTTATGGAGCAGGTCGTATTTGTATAGGGTCCCACCATCTAGCTACTTTGATTTGTAACCCATGTAAATTACAGCACTGACGTTGTGTGTCATTATAACCAGTTGTTTATACTGATTTCATCAGAGCACTTTGTGGCAGCAGAGATCTTTGCTGTTGCATTTCTAGCTTTTTATACACCTTGTTCTCCCTGCAAGAGGTGTGCTGGGCCCTTTTCCCTAGTGGGTTTGTATTTTTTCTAGTTTGAGCGTTGAGGGTTTCTCTACATCTGTCAGTAAGGTTATGGCTTCTGTGGTGGTCCTGTTTTCCTCATCGTGAGCAGGTAGGTAGATACAGCAAGTTGCACTAATTTATGCGCAAACGCCACCCTGCATGGCTGTTATTAGATCAAGGAAATGCCTGTTTTGAAGAGTCTCAAGCCTTTTTGCTCTCAGCTCTTCTTTTATACCTTTGAAGCCTTTCACTGTTGAGTTAATCATTTGTAGCAGCTCCCAAAATATTATCTGCAACCACTTGGCATTTGTATGTGCTTGCACCCCAAGGATGACTGAGGCAAATAACATCTCTTTCCTGTTGAATAACCTATGCTCCCATGATATTTCATGAAGTGCGTCTTCCATCTTGGTAGAGATATAATTACTTAATCTTTTGGCTCGGTTGAGGGGCATTTTCTTTCTCATGTGCGCATTATTTTATGGAACTCTGCAATGCGTATGTTGCGTTTGGGTGCTACCAACGAGGGTATGTTTATCAGCACTATAGAGCAAAGCCTTCACCAGCCAGTTTGGGGGCAGGTACATGTAGGCTCTAGATCCACAGGTCCAATAGTGGTCCATTAAAACTGAGGTGCTTGTTGTTGTTATACCTGGTACATCAAAGATCTGTTTACACCCATTGTTTTTCCCAACATTTATTGTGCCAGTGTTTGAAAGCACAAGTTGGCATTCTTTAAGGGTATTATTTGTACAGGTCCCCCCTCATCATCGACCCATTGAGTGACTTTGTAATATTAGGCCAATGATGGAGACATTGTTTCTTTGTGTTCACTACAGCCTCTTCCCATTGTTCAAACTAGTGCTAGTGCCTGGCATACTACTAATCAATCACTTCATGCCTCAGATGTAAGCACATTTGCAATTATTTGCATCTGGCCTCATACACAACACTAAGGTATTTTCTTCCCTGTCTTGTCATTGCACTGCAGTATTTTATTTGCCTCTAGTGTTCTTATTACCTGGTTTAGAACACACATACAACACACATAGCAGGTCTCCTCAGATGTCCCCCTCCCCACATGGGTCATGTGCTGATACCACGTATTTTAGTGATTTGGGAAGTCAGCCATGTAGGAATTTATGTGCTGGAAGTTAGCGCCAGCATTTCGTTTCATTCTTTTCATCTGTTTAGTAGCAGTAGGGAAGGGTTGAGTTATTGCTTCATCCAACATTGGAATAGGGGTCATGTTAGCATACACTGATTTGGGTACATTATAGAGAACCAATTCCAGTAATGCCAGAAGAATAAGGAAATCGAGCCAACAGAAGGTGAAAAAGGCAGCTACAATCATTACTTCTAGTGTGTCCACGTGCTTTAAGGCGACAGATCCGTTATGCGGTCTTCGTGCCAATAGCGTTGTACCGTACAAAGTTAAAAAGATCCATTTTGATATATTTTTTAGATGCTTTCACGTCTGTTTCTGATTGTTGGTACCTATAAGAAAAATGCCATCATAATAGCATGCAGGATCCTTTTGAGGATGAACCTTGTTTTCAGATCCGCTAATAAAGCAATAAGCGGTACATTACTTGTCCTGAAGGCACGATAGCTATCTATTATAAATGAGAGAATTGCATACAGTAGTACTTTTAATGGCAACATCGAATAGTAGTGTTTTTGTTCTCCTTTATTACATTTTAAGTGCATGCTGTGTTTTTATTGTGACGATTACATTTCTTAGGTTTTAGGGGAGAAAGTCACTTGAGCTGGTTGATTACTTGTGTAAGAAAAGGCAGTGTATTATTGGCTGTCATTTGCAGGTGGCTGTCTGTTTCTTGTGATCGATTGTGTTTGTAAGTATAGGGACTTTTAGCGCAGATGGCCTTTCCTGCTGTGGGGGGGAAGGTCGGGCCCCAGAGCACCCACATACTCGGTGCCCCTGACTTCAGCCTCATTGGAATGTACCAGTCCCCTACCTGTACAGTACTCTGTTGCTCACCAGCAGCCATTGCGTTATACAACTCCCCTTACTTCATACAGACATGAACGTCATTTGGGGAGTGGAAAGGGGTACCAGCTGCTACCCCAAGAACTTTCCTCCGTACCCCTGGCACTACCTCTACTGGCTTACTGGCCCTCACAGTTAGATGTCAAATTGTGATGTATTGCTTTCTTAGTGTTGGCCTGAAATAAATCACTTTGTTTTCAGCACTCTACCTGTATCCAGACTCATTCGCCTTTTCAAAAGAATGATTGCTTGTGAATTGGATGCTAGCTTCAGAAGTCATTACTAAAAAGATGCACATTTTGTCCATCGCATAAAGAAATTCATTATTTTTCACAATAGTACTTGTCATCACATCTTTAAAATTATTATTGTAAAAGTAGCTGTATTATGTATACATTTTCTGCGCGGGTATGTGTATGTGCCAGCTTGATGTCTGCACTTTGATATTTTATGACGTTTGTGTGAACTTCTTCATGCTGTATGTAGAAATGGATGGGGGTAGCTCAGTGAATTCGGCGATTATCGCTAGTCGTTGTGCTCGTCCTGCATCCCAACACTGTACATCATACTCGTTTTACCTAACAGATTCCTTGCATATTTTCAGATTAGTTTAGAATGTGGTTTGGTGCGTCACATGTTTTGCCTTATAAAATACAAACAACCCGGAAGTAACCGCAAGTAAACTGTTTACTGGCCGGACCCGCTTGACTTGTTTGGATTTTGGACTTCGATTTGGAAAAGAAGAAAGAGACCATCCCGTGTGCGAGCGAATCTACACGGCGCTCCAGCAGGAGGAAGTCTTTTCAGGCTGCACCCAATCTGCCTGACTTACAAGTAATGCTTCAGAAACTTTGGTGAAAAATTTCATGTAAATTTTCCCCTGCTTAAATAAGAAGCGTCCATCTACTGAGACAATCTAATTTCCAGCTTTTCTGTTTCCTTTTTTTTCTCTCTCTGTTTTTTGAATTCTGCAGCTCCACTGTGATTGGAGCTTCCAAAAGAGGCTCCCTCCTGGTCCCACCCCCTCCTGTTACTTAACCCGAGTGAACAGCGCACCGCACGCGCACCCGGAAGTAACCGCAAGTAAACTGTTTACTGTTCACTGTTCGCAGTGAACTGTGCTTGAGCAGCTATTGTGTCTAAAATTATATCTATATAAAGAGGTTTTGTGAGAGCTTGTCTCTATGCAACAGACCAAAATGGTCAAACTGTACTCACTTCGGACTAATATGCCGAATATTGAACCTCTTGCTGAACAAATCTATGACTTTCATACTACCCCTAAGCGGAATTCTTTTGGGCTGCCAAGTCGTGGATCTACAAAGAGTCGATCTATGTCATATACAAGTGATATAAGAAAATTTTATACTGACAGTACAACAGGTCAGGCTGATGTTAGTGACAAAGAGAGTACAGCGACCAATGTCAACTCAACGGAGGGTCTACTTGAGAAAAGGGTGAGTCCTAAAACAATACCTCATGTCAATCCTATAACTATAGATCTGTGCAAAGACATGATGCTGCATGCAACTCCCACAGCTGCAAAATTGTGCACAGGTAATGATAATGATAATGATCTAGTAGTGCCCGTTATTCTGACAGATACAGGTATCGGCAAAAGTAATAATACAACGAAGCAGGTCCCACCTGTATCAATAGATTTATGTACTCCATCTGACTCATTGCTAGCAGCATTCTCTGAACGAAGCCTGCTAGGCGACTTAGCCCTCCCTACAAACAACAAAGTAGTGACCGCAATTCAATTTCATGCTGAGATAGATCAATCATGTAACAATGTGTCTATTAAAGACACGACTGCCATTGATGTCAACGGAAAAAATGTACAAATAACGCAAGTTGAATTAGAATCTGTTAACACTGAGCCGCCAGAGAATCTATCTGGTGATGATGAAAATGTAGATCACTTGTCCCAATCCCCTGTTCTTTTCCCGGAATGTACTAATGACTCCTCTATTTTGTCAATTTCCTTTACCCAACATTCTCCAAAACGATGTGGACGTAATAAATCTGTACCACATCAACCACAAGCAGTTATCACTTTGGCACCAGCAGAATTAACTCTCCAAGCTATGAACACTGCTTTGTTTTCTCTAGCTAAACTTTATGAAACACTGGATGCCAGATTACTGGACCAAAACTTTTTACTTAGAGAAATTTTGGAGAAGAAAAGTGACAAATGTCAGCATACTGAAAGTATAATACTGAAAAGTCCTGACCCATATAAAATGCACTCTATGCTGTCTGGCATAGTGGAACAGATGTTTTCTAATATGAATGATAGTGAAAAAGCACAACATAGAGTAACTGTAAGCACTTCAGCTGAGGATATGGAAAAGATCAATTGTAGAACTAATAGTAGTGACATGATCAATAACATATCGAACAGTGACCTAAACCAACTTGAAACCAATGATAACTCCATGGTGATGAGTGAAAAAAAGAATAACATCGGATGTGTTAATCATGATGTGACCATAATAGAAACTCTTGAGCACCAAAATAAAAATGACGCTGATTCAACTATTACAGGAGTTGAAACGGTTGTGACATCCGAAACATTTTCTACTGAGTCGCCTGTGGAGACTGGAACATATAACATATTCAGTGTGACAAAAAAAGGGAAAAAACATCTGTCCAACTTGCAATCTGAGTCAAAGTCCAAAAATCAGAAATTGACTAAAATGCAGAGGAATACGAACACGCAACAATTTATTAAAGCCTTAAGTACCCCTGATCAAAGAACACAAGGGAAAAGTGCAGAAATTGTGAGGAAATACATCGCTATTAGTAAAATCAAAACCAATTTACTGCCTATACAACTGGCTCCTAAAGTAACTAAAAACTTAGTGGTTAATGATGTGAGCTATGAGCCGCTTGATGAGCTGGTAAATGAGGTTTCCAAACAAGAGTGTCTGGAAAATGCACTAAAGACTTTTCCCCCCTTCTCAAATACTAAAAGTAAATGAGCAAACCAGTGAAAATGTAGAAAATTGTCAAAAAATCACATTTAGAACACTGGAAGAAAGGCGAGAAGAAATTATGAAATCTATGGGCATATTTGCCTCAAGAGAGATTCATAATGCTGATGACAGATACTCAAAAAGGAAGGAAAATGATAACAATTTGATGGGAGAAGACAGGATAAAAAACTATGAAGTGTCTGAACAGTCAAAACAATTGTCGTTGAAGAAACAACAAGAAAGTAGAACACCCTTCAGGAGTAGTTACAAGAAATGCAATGACACGACACATGTAAGTCTCATCCTGAAATGTCGCGGTGGCGAATTTGGCCTATATGACCTAAATCGATCCTCCGTACTAAACATCTTGCGCAGTGTTCAGGCTCTTCAGGAAATAAAATCCAAAGATTTTGAACAGATTGAATTTATTGATGATCATGATAGATCTGTAGTAAAAATCTGGATGACATCTGCTATTGTAAAGTATACTATTTGGCAAGCACGTAGTGAAGTATACTATTTAGGCTTCTTGCTTGATAATCCTACGACAGAAAATAAAATGAATAGTACTTTACCATCCAATGTTGCCAACACTTATCCCTCACTTCACAATAGCGCAATACAAACAACATAAAATCCAGAGTACATTCTGCTGGAACCCTCATTGAACCTATGACGATTCAATTTTCTACAATTGCTGCTAATGAGATGAAAACTATCACAACTTACCCTCAGAATAAATTGTATAGTAAATGCTAGCTTCCAACATTGAGAAATGAAGCAACTTTTAAGCTGGCATCCTGGAATACTAGGGGCCACCTGCATCTTGCAAATTCCTCAGAATCTGTATTGGGTGTTTATGACATAGTCCTGTTACAAGAGACTTGGCTCACCCTCCCCCCCCGTATGGGAAAATTATTACATTATCTTTGAACCTGCTATTAAGGCGGCCAGAGGCCGCCCCAAGGCTGGACTTCTTACTGCTGTTAAATCAATCAATGGACTTTTTGCTGAATCATGGGCCTCCTTTAATAGCTATATGCAATTGGTTCGTATTTCAGCTGAAAGCTATATTATAGCATGTATTAACATCTACTGGAATCACTTAGACATCACAGAAAAAAGATTTTTCAAGGATCTGACACAGTGCTTAGATAAAATCGACAAAGACCCTTTGATCAACTCTACAGTCATTACAGGTGACCTGAATATGGACTGTATGAATGACGGGGGAGGGAAGAAGAGAGAAATTAAAGAAAAGTGGACTCATTTGATGCATGAGAGAGGTTTTGTTATGGTAAATGGTTCGGTCCAGGGTGAAATTCCTGCCAGAACCACTTGGCAACAGGGTTCTTTGACTTCCACCATTGACTATGTGTACACCAATAGCGAATTCTTCTCTACCATATCTTCTTTTGAGATATCTAAACAAAAAAAAGTGATCATAGTCTTCTCTGTATGACATGGCCTAGAGCTAGTGAATTGGCCTTGAGATCCAGACCAAATCATATAACCAATATAGAAGTCTCCACCAAAGGTCACAAGTTTAAATGGACTCCTGAAAAATTGAACAAACTACTCGTGGCAATATCATATCCAAATGATATTCTGAAACCCAACTTACAATTTATGAATGGAGATTATGTTAGGACCCTTCAGCTATTTAAAAAACCACATGGCGTGTGTAACAAGCCTCAGAAACAACATTGTCATTCTTATGATGAAGAAATTAGTTTAAGGAAATCTGAACTCAGGAGGGATATCCGACATATCACCCTATTAAACAATAGTGATAAGATCCTCATCATTTCGAAATATAAAAATCGATATAGGAACTGGATAAAGCAACGAAGAGCTGCAATGATGTTAAAAGATGCTCAAACCATGCTTCATTCCATCACCTCTAAGAACTCTGCTTTAGTTTGGGGCCTAATTAAAACTGTGTACACCTCTAAACAATCTATAAGACAAGTAAATGCAGTATCGGAAGAAATTTGGGTCCAATACTATAACTCTCTGTATGCTGAAACCCACTACCCTGACGCAGTAAATGAGCAGAGCTATAGTGAAATACAGGACATTGTATATGATAATCTGGACATAGAAATGTACATCAAAAAATTAAGTAAATCTAAAGCGCGTGGTCCAGATGGCCTATCCAATGTAATGCTAAAAGCTAACCCGGAGACATGGGCAATGATCCTAGGAGCGATATTCAAACAAGTAATAGCTAGCAAAAGAATACCTGCATCCTGGCGAAAATCCATTATTGTCCCCATCCACAAAAAAGGAGATAGATTGAACCCAAATGCGCCCGGGAAAATTTTTGCTCGTCTGGTGTTGCGAGATTTCAATAAATGGACCAGAGAGGCGGATCTTAATGATCCCTACCAAACAGGTTTTATTGTCGGTGTAGGGACTTCAGTAAACTTGTGTACTCTTGAAGCCATAAAACAGCATGAATTACAAGCAAATCAACCTCTTTATATGGCTTTTGTAGATTTTGAAACTGCTTTCGATTCTGTATCAAGAACTCTTTTGAAGAACAAACTGAAAAAAAATGCATGCCCAAAGCATTTAATACATTGGATCATGCAGTTTCACACGGGGACTTCTATCCAAATCCGTCTGTCGATGGATGGTACATTATCTAGATCAATTGAAACATATAGGGGTCTGAAGCAAGGCTGTCTGTTGGCATCAACCTTATTTAATTACTTCATTTCAGATGTAGTAAAGGCATTTCGCATAATTCAGTCTGATGCTCCACGCCTTGGAATGTATCCCATACCTTGGATGTTCTATGCAGACGATTTAGTCCTTCTAGCCAAAACTACAAATGGGCTGCAAAATCTATTGGACCAATTAGAAAAATTTGTACATGAAAATGAACTGATAATTAATGTTTTGAAAACAAAAATTCTCAAGATTGTGCCCAATAAGAAAACCAGGGTATCTCGTCTATCACTATCTATAGGCACGAATAAACTGGGAAATGTCACACAATATAAGTACTTGGGATTAAATATAAACGACTCTAGAGCAGATGCTCCGTATATTGATGAGCTGAAAATTAAAATTGGCACGTCTGTTTCACAGGCTTCTATTATAAATCACAAATTTTGTACCTTTTCTCTAAAACCGATAATTACCTTTTATTGTCAAAGAGTAGTCGCAATTGTACTCTATGGTGCAGAAACCAAAATATGGAGAGACGAGATGTTCTGGCAAAAATTGGAAGGCCATTTTTGGAAAAAGGTTCTACATACACCCATGGCTGCTCAGATGTGTCTATTGAGATATGAATTAGGTATTTCATCATTAAACAGCATGTATATGTGGAAATTATGTAGCTTGTATAGGAAATGCATTATGGCAAAACAAGATAATTCTTTAACGCAAATCCTGTCCAGCTACATAAAAACTAGTAACCACAAAGCAATGAGTGCATGGCGGCAACAGGTTGACATTTTTTTGCTGAAAACTGAGGTTTCAGTAGACTTGCTAGTTACGAACCCTGAACGAGCGAAGGAAAAAATCATCATATGGGATTGGATAAAGACATATGAGGATTGTCTAAAGACCAAGCATGCTGTCCTCCATAGAATCATCCCAAAAAAAATTCGAACTAGTGAAAGCTATTTGCTAAAATTCCCTGGTGCCGAGGCAAGAAATGCATTCTTGAGATTTAGAATGAACTGGTGGTACACCAGGAGCAATTTAGCCAAGTGGAATGCCATTGATAAATCTGAAAGCTATTGCAGATTTTGTATGAAACCTGGCAATGCAGAGACTATGTATCATCTGATAGCAGAATGCCAGGCATTATTATCTATGAGAATTGACTATTTCAAAAAACACTTTGAGACATGCACATTTCTCACAGTCGAAGACTTTTGGCATTGAATCTATAACACACAGATAACCACGATAAGATTAGCGGTTGTGAATTTTCTCATAACTTTAAACCTAAGGGAAATGTTGCCAATAACGTGGCAGACTATTGTCTGAAATTACGTACAGTCTGATATATCGTTTTGTCTTATCTGTTTTTATATGTTTTAATTTTAATTTAGTGGTCGCTCGACAATGGAAGTGAAATTTTAGTTGTGTTATACTTTGATGAACTATTATGAGGGCATGTCGATTTGTGTTGATTATTTTGTGCGGCTTAATCGATGTAATGAATTAACTCCTAATTGTTATATAATTTTGAAATTTTCTTTTCCTGTAAATTTATATATGTAAATATATATTGAAAAGTTGATTCTTCAACTAAACCAATAAAAAAAAAAAAATACAAACAACTTGATCATGATGAGGTCTACTGGCGAAATTGGAGACTGTGAAATAGGCACAAGTTCCACATTTTCCAATAGATCAGCAAGTGTGATCCAGGGCTAATTACTCTACCTCACAGGCAGGCACAGCGTCGGGGCCTTTCAACTATTTCAGTTGTCTTGAAATGGGGCTGAGTGGGGGGTTGGTAGGGAGTCAGCAGTAACCCCATGTTGGTAGTCTTATGACCAAGCAACATAAACCGTTCATTTATGACATAAAATGTGTTTTTTTTTTTATGTTTATTGGTTTGTCAATAAGAACCTTTCACAAATGCTCTCCTCTTTACAACAATCTTCTCATTTCATGAAAAATCAAGAGTTCATGATAAAATATGTACATGCTTGAATTATCACTTATTTTCCAAACCAATTCATCTTTCTTTTAAAACAATATTCCCCTTTCATCGAATGTCCACAATTCATGATAAAATATATACATGCTTGAATTGATCCCTAGTTTCCCAAACAATTAATCTTTTTTTTAAAACGTACCGTACAAATTTCATCACTACTAATAATAAGCTAATTCTTTCCCTAATCAATACTCTCTTCCATCACTCTTCTGCAGTTAGCATAAATGTTTGTTTTAAGTGACCCTCCAGATATCCCGTTCTTACCTCCCTTTGTTCCCCTCCCTTGCCTCGTCGCGCCTTGTAACACTTGTGTATAGGCGCGTTATAAATGCCATATCATATATCATACCTGTGTCAGAGCCCTACAGGAGGTTAAGTGGAAATGTGTTTCTACATTCACATTATCTACAATAGGATTCAGTCTGCTCAATCGGTTTCCTTGCTAGTTGTACTTCCCTTGTTGGGAGAGCATTTAGGCCACATCGCATGACAATGTCTCTGTAATGGGCTGATGGAAACGTTTGTAGATATCCCGGAAGTTGGTTTAGACCTTTGCGCTCAATGCTCAATATAGGCCTCAGTTTATCCCTACATCTTGTCTCAATGGTTGCAATCCAGTCTACGGATTGATGCTTTTTTTTTTTTAGCCTTTGTTGGATTGGACATGAGCAGGTACCTTGTGATGTTACACCCTTTAAGGTAGTTCTCACATTTATTCCTTTAAAATATCAGTCTCTTATCTAGTGCAGTCTCATTTGGCTTCATGATGACAAATGGGGCAGAACTATCGGGGATAATACACTTTCTGTATAAAGATATGGTTTTCCACATTGCTATTGACTCAAGGAATTGTAGCCGCAGCTCGTATTGAATGGCGCACACTGGCAGAGCGTTTGGCAGTCTCAAATCCCTCCGTCAGAATAGCCCCTCCAATACTCACCACACTTTCCATGATAGTTTCAACAGAGACTCAGCTCCATATGTCAAGATCTGCATCACCTTCTGCTTATAGAATATGATGAGTGGGAGAGTTGAATAGACCCCATATGTTCTATGCAGTGAGGCTCCCTGAATTGCAAACATTCCCAACTTAACTCTTAACATTGCATAGTGACTTTTTTCATCTAAGTTTTTATTTACCACTTTGCCCAAATAGGTCATTAGGTCTTTTGTCTCCAGTTTCTGATCCTCCACCCTCCATGAAAATGTTCCCTTCTGTTTCCTGCACGCAGATGACATGATTAGGATTTTCCCACATTGATTTGCATAGCATTCTCTTTCAGATAGACAATGAATGCGCTAAGCCTACGATGCAAACCGATAGGGGTTCGATCAATGAATACCAGGTCATCTGCATACAGGATCCATGGGACTTCAGTGGAGTTTATTTTTGGCGGGAAGGTCCAGACCTTTCTTTGAGACTCCTTCAGATCTGACATATAAAGAATGAATAGCAGGGCATCCCTGTGTTAGCCCACTGTGGGTGTAGATTTTGCTCAATAACCCCCCCACCCACTGACAGTCTCACCTGGATCGATGTATCTGTGTATCAAGTAAACATTAGTCTTGGTCTCTGTGGATCGCAGCTTCAGAAGGTTGAGTACAAACAGATTCAGGGAAGTCCCAACTGCCTTTACAAAACCCATCTGTCTCGGGTCCAGTTGGCCTGCCCTCGACGCCCATGCACTCAGATCTCTCAATAATACTGATGCAAATAGCTAACCTAATGTATCCAGAAGGGCGATCGGACGATAATACTTGGGGTCGCCTCGGTTGCCCTTCTTGAACATTGGCACTACAATAGCTTCACACCAGGCCGGTATTTGCTTTGTTTCCATGATCTGTCTGAACAATGTTACCACAAAATCCCCCCAAGCATTCACATTTTCCTTTAGTACATGGTTAGCCAAACCATCAGAGCAACCAAAAAAGATCTTGCCAGGTGTCAAGTCATGGAAAACGACGCGGTATGTATAGTGAAGAGAATAAAAACCAGGGATCATATAACAACGGCTAGAAAATCTCTGCACTGGCTAAGAGTTGAGGATAGTGTGAATTTTAAGTCAATGACCATCATTCACAGGTGCATTTTTGGAGATGCCCCCAGAAGCAATTTGTAAGAGACACTCCCTTGAGACAGTTACGCTCAGCGGACAAAGGATTGCTTAACGTGCCAAGATATAATCTTAAGGCAGGTATGGGCAGATAATTCTCAGTGCGTGCTGCGCAACAGTGGAACAAATTACCATCCACCCTGTGGCTGGAAGAGAATTATCAAACGTTCAGGAAATACCTGAAGACGTGCCTCTTCAAGCGATCGTTCCCTGTTAGGAAATAAAGAGCACATTGGGATGATTTAGGGTGTCCCATGTATGTCCAGTATATGTTGTATGTTACCAGCGCCCTGATGCCTGCGGGCTGCTGGCGCTATAGAAGCACACAACAGGGGCTGCTGCCCTTGAGGAGCTCCGCTTACCGATCATTGCTCTTGCCTCTTCCACATCAAACTCAAAAGACCATCTCCCCCCCCCCTCCCCTTCAGTTCGCAGTTGGTCCTCGTCACTCGTTTTAGGGAAAATAGGTTTGTGTAATGGTCTACTCAACGTCTGATACTTACCCCATCATATGCGTTCGTTGATAATTGACCCCATTATTTATGAGATCCCACAGATTCCTTGTGGTGTTCCTACACACTGCTTTCAACATTTTCTCTGTGTCTAATTGCAGCCCTGCTGCTTTAGACGCCAGGACCCAATTACGGTATCTCTGCTTCTGTTTCCTTATCTTGCCATAACTAGAACTCCTTCTGTTCCTTTTCCATTTTCAAATATCAGATCTAAATTTTCTTCTCGCCATCACTAGATCATAATTATAGGCATGTCTGTGTATCATATTCGTCTTACCACTTTGATCCCTCTCTTCTTTAAACACTTTGAGGATCCAAGCATATTCCACCTCAGTTGGATTCTCCGCTATGAAAAGCTCATAATGGGTGGCAATTCTAGGGACATCAACACGTTTGATTCTGAGCCGATTTTTCCTTCACGATAGTTCCACTGGGGCCATTACCTTCCTATCCTTTTCATGACATGTAACATTGCAGCTGATTGCTAATTGGTTGTGGTCGCTTGACTTCTGTTCTAATACCTCTAACCTATCTACAGCTACAGAAATACTGTCAGAGCAGAAGCAGTAGTCCACACAAGCTCTATAGGCCCCTCTTCCCCATGTGATTACTCCAGGAATGTCACCTTTTGTTTGTCCTTTGAGCAATATCAATTCACAGGCTCCTGTCTCCGTCGACCATTTTAGGGCTCTATGTCCCAACAGAGTCTCACTGAGTGGCCATCCCTCCCTATCTAATCGTGGTAAATTCAAGTCTCTGTATATGTTAATGCAGGGGTTTTCCATCGCTATCGGAGCCTCATCCACAAAACTCATTATTGCTTTGATTAAATCCTCTTTTGGGCACATGTTGATGCCCCAATATACGTTCATGAGCAAGATTGGGATTTTCTACTTGTGATTCAACCGGCTCAGTTTCACCACCTGGACAAAAGGGTTTGGGTTGGCAATGCTGTCTACCCTCAGCCCTTTAGCAACTGAAATCATTGTCAGTAGTCCTGAACAGGGCTTCCCCAACAGTCCTTTACTTGCAGGATTTAAATACATCTTGTATTCTTCAGATGACGGTTTGGACCTCAGTCAGGTCTCTTGTAGGCATAGGATATTGAACTGGGCTAAGTGTCACGCCACTCACCTGTTCTTCTGTGCAGCGCACAAGCGGGGTCCTGTCCTGGCACCTGTATGCATGCTGGTGGTTCCCTTGCGCTGGTGCCCGTCGGGGTCCCGTCTCTCTGGGTGCTGCCATTGTGTCCTCACTGTGCATGCGTGGATGCCCGTGTTTGGTGTTTTGCGCATGCGTAGTTCTGCAGGCACTGATGCCGCTTGCGCCTCAGGCCTCACTTTTGCCTCATAGACCTACTTAAGGGTCCGAGACGCGCCTTCTAGTGCTTCTCAATGCGGAATTTCAGCTTGCTCTGTTCAGCCCCCTCGCTCCGTGTTCCTTGTCCTCTGTTCTTCTTTTTGGTACGGAGTCCTGCACTGCCTGTTTCTTTTCTGTGTTGCCCGGTCCTGGCCTGTCCTTGGTCCTTTCTGCCTGCCTCCCCTGGGCTCCTACGGTGGCCAGCATTCTCTATCCTGCCCTCTAGCCCTGCTTACCTCACCCTGCCAACTTACTGCTTGGGGATCCTGGTCTTTCCCGCCTGCTTTCCCCGGGGCTCCTAAATTGGCCAGCTTACTCTGCCCCCTGGCCTCTCTGCTTACAACACCCTGCCAACCCATTGCTTAGGGACCCTGGTCCTTCCTCTCTGCCTGGTCTTCCTGTTACTCTCCCATTGGTCTACACTGCCTTTGTTTGGAGTCTTGGCTGCCATACTACCTGGACTACTTCTTTGCTTGTTGCATCATCCGCCCGGATTCCTGAGGAGCCCTTCCTGGAAGTGCCGTCTCGTGGCTATGGAAGCTGACTCAGCACTGACCCCTGTTTTCTTATCAGTGGAGGCAGTTCGGTTGGTTCCCTAGACTACATTATCGCCTCTACAGTTCCTTTGACAGTCTTGCTTAGAG
This sequence comes from Ambystoma mexicanum, assembly GCF_040938575.1. Lineage (NCBI taxonomy): Eukaryota > Metazoa > Chordata > Amphibia > Caudata > Ambystomatidae > Ambystoma > Ambystoma mexicanum. Next base: position 993,759,480 of record NC_090926.1, on the reverse strand, counting down.
GGACAAACAAGATCCCTGGTGACCAAATACACAGCACAAGCATGATGCGCAGTATAACACTAAGCTCCAGGATCTTTTTGAGAAAGAGTCTGGAATCCTCTTCTATTCCAGGAACGGATGTGCAGGGCTTTATCTTCACTCTTCCAATGGCTCTATTGTTGATGAGATTCCCCCAGGGCCTCCCCAAGCCAAGCCCAATTCCTCGACTTTTGCTCCTGCCGTCGATGTTCCTGATGTATTGTTGAGCTCCTCTTATTTTGAGTTGATTTATCAATGGTGAATTTCGATGGAAGGAGGGGTTTCATTCTTGATCGCTGTCGATTTTCGTTTCGATGGGGTATATGCTCTACCATCCCCTTTCTTTGTTACTAGGATTCAAAGGTGTCAATGGTTTGTATTTTTCTTCCCAATGCCACTTTCCTCATCCTTGTTCTAACAGTCTCCAAACAGTCACTCAAATCATATACTAAAGGTAGGAGTTGCTCACTGGATTCCTTTAGTGCTTCTTTGATCAGTGGACATTCAAGGTGGTGAACCCGTAGGCCCGTTGAAGAAAGGTAGCGCTATCTGGGATGGATGGGGATGCAGATTTTATTCTGACACCAATAATCAGACCGACTCAGGAAGTTGGCAAACACAGCTGTTTTTTTATTGCAATTGATTAAAACGGAGTACAACGGGCATCAGCGGACAACCCACAGCATAAGTCTCTCACTGATACACATGAAAAAACAGTTATATAGGAAAAACTTGTCATACGTGATGTCATGCTACGTGGCAAAATAAGAAAACCTAAGTTGGATTGTAACATTGTGAGATCCTGCTGATTTTACATGCTCATCAACACTCCAGGTCATGAGACTACATTGTCCATTCGGGCTGCAGATGATCCATCTTCCCCCATACTTCTTGTGGTTTCTCGGAAACAGGACCTTCGTTCCCTTGGTGCTAGAATGCTGGCTTCTATATACTTTTGATTTCTTCATCTGTCAGCTCTTTGAGTCCAAACCCTGACTCGACATCGGCCATGAGCTTCAATCCTACTGCTTTCTTTGCTGTCTTCTTGCACTGTGTGATTATTATTCTAATCACACACAATCCAAACATGATCATCACCAACAATGCTCCGAGATACTTGAAGATTTTCGCCATCCATTGTGGAACCCATGAGAAGATTGACACAAACCAGCTGTCATCTGCAATATCTTCTACTTCATCTTCCATCTTGATGTGCAAGTTTGTCAGCATCGTTATGGTCTCTGTTAAGTCCCCATTCTCTTCATCGTGAGAAGGTATGAATGTGCAACATTATTCTCCAATTTTGGCACAAACACCTCCATCCATAGCTGTAATCATATCCAAGACATATCTATTCTGAAGAGTGATCAGTCTTATGGCTCTCAGTTCTTCCTTGATAGCATTGAATCCCTTTATGGTAGTGTTGATCGTCTGCAGGAGCTGCCATCTAGTAATCTGTAACCATTTTGCCTTCGCCATTGTCTGGATCCCTGGCTTGAAGATTGTTGCGAATACTGACTGAACAACCTGTGTTCATACAGAATAGAATCAAAGGCTTTATCAATTTAGCTGAAAAGTAGTTCTCCCTCTTTGTTCGATTGATCTCCTCTTTCTCAGATGAGCATCTGCTATTGCAAACTCTCCAATGTTCAGGTCACTTTTCAGAATCACCAACGCTGGAACATGGACAGGTACTATAGAACACAGCCCTCCTCAGTCCTTGGGCAACATCATGTATGCTCTGGATCCACAGGCCCAGTACTGGTCCACTATCACTACTGTTCTTTCGTTCATTCCGGGTACATCGAAGATTCGACTGCACTGTTGATTTTCTCCAACTTTTCTCATGCCATTGTTTCTGACATAGCTCTGCACTAGCCAGAGGCACTACTGCAATGGGTCTCCTTTGTCATCAACCCATGTCAGCAACTTTGCAAGCTTCAGCCAGAGAGGTTTGCATCCCTTTTCGACACCATCTATAACTGGCTCGTAATGTCCTGTTACTGCCACAGTTCTGCATACAACTATGCCTCCCTCCCAACCATCTGGAGAAAGTACTGTTTCCCCTGATTTGCATCTGGCCTCTCTCGTTGCATCTTCGTATTTCTTCATCATTCTTTCCTTGACAATTGAGCTTTTTGTTTATTTCCCATCTGATCCCCATTCCCTTCATCTGAGGCTGTTCGTATCTTATCACATGATCTTTGGTGTGTGGTCTCTCTATTGTCTTTAAATCTTTCACATAATCTTCTTCTGTAGCTGTCCATTCAGTCACCCATACCAAGGATGTTGTTCGACCATGGAACTGATCTCTAGTATGGCAGAGTTCAAGGTGTGTCAGACACTGAGCCGCCTGGACTACTATTTTCTATAGCTATGAATATCTTAGAATTCCCCATAGCATAAGGTAGGAGAGCACAAACCTAGCAACTCTCCTTAGAGGGTCTTTTTCCCACAACTTTCATGTGCTAATACCACGTTATTCCCAAATGTGCTGTACTGTCTAGATAATTATTTAACTCATAATCATCTTCCCTTGTGCTTCTCTTGTGTCGTCTCCCTCTTCCAAGGAGGGTGTGTGCGTAATGCTCATGAAGTATATCAATAGGGGTCCTTCCTACAGGGGGAATCATAGGAACACTTGTCAGAGAAATGGGTGACCTTGCATGTGTCACTGGTGTAGGGATAATCCCATATGGCCTTGGTCTTTCAGCAATATACAATTCTGTATAAGTCACTGGAGTGGGAAGAATCAAAGGGACTTCTACCTTACTTGGACCAATGAAATAGACAGTATGGATTAGCAAAATCAGAAAAACAATAATAAATGATGAGTAGGCATATATTATGCACCAATACATGAGACCCCACCACTTTTGATTCTCCACGCATCGTTGAGTTTGCTCATTTTCCAGAATTACATTATTCTCGACAGTCCACATTGTGCCTGTGTACTACTTAAGGAAGGAAAATCCTTTTAAATCAGGCATGTTAAATGATCAGGCAGAAACACACAAATGTTAGTACTAAGCCCAACAAGAGCAGGATAGGCTCCGAGTATGTATACAAAGATAGCGAGAAGTAGTCTATGGGCATCGACATCTGACAGAACCATGTGATTAACCAAAGAGAAACTCAGTGAGGAATGAATCAGGAAATTGCTCCCTTTTCCAGTCGTCAAACTCGAAGTCTAGATTTGGTATATTTAGCACATCAACAGTTTCTAAAGTCCAATTCAAAGATTCCTGCGTCTCGAGAACTTTTGCTTAGAACGCCTGCTAAAATATCTATAAAGAGTTTCTGGGGTGAGCCACAGTCCAAATGCACACTCGCATTTATTTAATCAGCAATCTTAGCGTCTTCATCATCGATCGAGTCTGCATGTGCTGAACTTCTTCTTCTCGTCTTGCTTCTGAATGAATGGTTGGGGGTGCATCGGTCTCACCAGCATATGGTTTGATGTCGTCCAGGTGGATACATGCACGCCTTTCTTGGACTTTAACTGCTGACGGAGTGATATTTTCGACAATAAAGGGTCCACTAAAACGGGACGTGTGCCATTTTCTTGTGAAGTTGCGCACTAGGACTGGATCTCCAATAAATAATTTAGGTACAGATAATAGCTCTTTAAGTCTGGTTGCTGAATGGTCTTCATCTGTGTCCTGAGACTGACACCCCTTGCGCTTGAGGTGATCTGAAATAACAGAGATACTAGTGGTCATACATATCAAATATGCACGTAACTCATGTCCTAACATTTCTGCAGTCGCCTGGGCATCACTTCTTCTCCTCGATGGAGGAGAAAAGGGCCTTCTCATTCGCTTCCCTGTCACTAGCTCATGGGGTGTGAGGTGGTGGTCCGACCCAAGCAGATTTCTTAATGCATATAATGCAAGGGGCAGGAAATACAGCCATTCCTTATTTAATGTCAATTTCAGTTTGGCAATTCTCTTTAAGAGGACCATTGAGTCTCACATATCCCATTCACTTGCAGGTGATAAGCAGAAGAAATGTGCGTTTTATACTAAGCAATAGGCTAATCTGTTCAAATACTTCATCAACAAAATGGGGCCCATTGTCGCATCTCAGCACCGCACATACTCCCCATCTGGGAAAGACTTCCCAGACTATAAAATTTGCAGTGCAAGTGGCATCAGGGTATATACATGCACCTGCTTCAATCCATCTCGAAAAGGAACACACCACCACTATCATATACCTATATCCACTGCATACTTGCAGCATATCAACATAGACAATAGGTAAATGCTGAAAAAGGACAGTTCGGTCAAGGAATCACTCCTCTGATTGTTCACAATGTGGTAAACTTTTGACATACGATGCTATTTACTACATAAAATGCAATGTTTTCTAACAGGTTCGGTATGAACCAGTCCTCCGCAATAGCTGCTGTGAGGCTTTCGCTAGTTACATGCGCAGGGTAGTACACAAGGTTACAGGGATTACCGGCTTACCAGTGCTGTCCTGTCGCCACAAATGTATCATAGGGGGATAAAGAAATCCCCCTTTGCTTCCACAATTCTTGCTTTTCCTGTGGTGCACTGCACTGCCTTGAACCTCCATCAACTGTGTTCTTGACAAATGATTAAACACTTCATTTACAATCAGAATTGTGACCATCTTTTCTTTCACATCCGGAGTATCAAAACTCGAAATATCTGGTGAATATGCAACCCTTTTGGCCTCTTCGTCTGGAGCTTCGTTCCCGCGAGAGATAGTCAGTTTGCTTAGTATGTCTGCGCATTTAACTATTGCGATGGCTACTGGGAGTTATAGTGCTTTGATAAGCCTTTCCAATAATGCTGCGTGTTGCACTGGAGTGCCGTCCGCTCGGAGGTAGCCCCCCTGTTTGCACTGTGCTAACCCTGTGTGCACGGTTGACGTCACATAGGCAGAGTCACTTTACACCATCACTTCCTGCCCTGCAGTTTCTTGAGCATGACAATAAGCGCCATCAGTTCTGCTGCTTGTGCCGCAAAGTGAGACTGTAGTCTTGCACTTGCTACCACTTCAAATTCCCCATTAGCTCTGTGCCTTACCACAGCTGAACTTGAATGCCTTTCCCCTTCAGTTTGATCAATTTTTGAAGACCCGTCAATAAATGGAATCTCCCCCCTGCTAGCGCATTCTGCTTTACTCTTGGGACATCATCGAAGTACTCTTCGTAATTCGAGCAATCATGCACCTGCTCACCCTCTGCCACAGGCTCGGCTACAAACATGGCAGGGTTCACTATTTTACACCTGACTATTTTGATCGCTGGATTGGATATAACTACCTAATATGCTGAAGCCCTTTGATATGTACCCTTAGTTTTCTCCAAAATGGCAAACAAAGCATGCTCAACAAACAAAGTCATAGAACAACCCAATCACAATACTAGTAGACTTCTCTATTGCGAATGCGGCTGCTGCCAGCAATTGTTTGCAAGAAAAATGCCCTCTTGTTAATGGATGTAGAATCCCACCATAATATGCTAAGGGTTTGCACCCCAATGTAGTCCTCTGTGTAAGCACCGCTGTCATAACTGTCCCATTCGTATGTGAGAACAAGAAGAATTCCTCATCATAGTTGGGAATTCCTAAAACTGGAGCTGTACAAACTGCTTTCTTCAAACCCTCCCTCCATTTCCTCAGTCCATTCTTTTCTTTCCTTAGTCACTTGTGCATTCTTCAGAGCCTGCAAAAGGGGTTTGTGTATGAACTATAATGAAATGCCCATGCTCTAAAATAGTTGCACAATCCCAAAAACTTCACAATTTGTTTTATCGTGTGCGGTTTTGCTGTTTTCATAATACCTCAGCTCTTTAAGGTGTGACTCTCTTCCTCTCATGTGAGATTAACTGACCTATGTACACATTAGTTAGTACTGGGGTTTTAGCCCTGGAGGGCGCAGTGGTACCAGCGCCATCTAGGGCTAAAACCCCAGTACTAACTAATTTTCCTCATCCTGACCAGTCGCAGGATATAGCCCAGGAGGCAGCTGACCACACATTTGAATAGAACACAACAAAATTGGGAACAGCGCCTAGCGGTTGTAGACTGGAAAATAACCTTTCATTTCTGACCCATATATAACACTTCTTCTTGACAATATTGCAATTTCTCCTTGTCCACTTTATATTCCTGGTCTGCTAGAATAGTCATTAACTGAATCAAACCTTGCCTGCACTCATCTTCTGTTGTGCTACAATCTAAAATGTCATCTACGTACACTTTGCAAATCAATGTTGCTTAGGTCCATCTGCAGGACCCTATTAAATATAGATGTAGACTCACAGTACCCTTGGGACAAATGAGTGCTCTTCAGTTTAGTTTGGCGAAACGTAAATGACTTGAGGTCTTGGGAGTCTTTATGCAAAGGGATTGAGAAAAACGCATTTTTCAAGTCAATCACTGTGAAAAATAGTGCCTCTGCTGGGATACTACATAAAATGGTTGCCGGATTTGGAACCAAAAGCAACTCTGCCTCTACAATCTGGTTAATTGGTCTCATGTCCTGGATAAAGCTCCACAACCCCCCCTTTCCATTTCTTCACAGGGTACACTGCGGTATTACACAGTGACTCTGATGTCACTAAGCTACCCTGTTCCATCAGGGCTGAGAGAGTCTTTAAAAATACCCTCATCCGCCTCTCGAGACATTGGGTACTGTCTGGCTTCAGATAAAATTGCTCCGGTCTTCAGCTTAATCCTAACCATCCCTAACGCCTTCAATAGGGCTATGTCACAGGGGCCTGTATTCCATAAAGAATTTGGCACTTTTTCCAAATCCTCATAAAAAAATGCTGGGCGCTGCCGCACTTTCACCATTTGCGGTGGTATTTCTCTTTTCTCTATTCTGATCCAATATGTAATACTCATCTAGAATATTACTTCATCATCTGATGGATCATCTCTGAACATGTCTTCGTCCTTGTCAGTCAGTCTATACCCTTCCCCAATAACAATTACTGTTCTCCATGGCTTGCCCTCGTCATCGGTTCCTTCGAACATGGCCAATTCCCCTCGCACTATGGCTGCGTTCAACCGTAGGGGAATTTTCTGTCCCCACTCTTCGTCTATAGGTATCTGTGGCCTGAAAAGAAACTCGTCAAGTATTCTCATAATCTTTCCCACTAAGCCGGATAGCCAAGTCAACAAAATGCCTACCCCATAAAGAAAAACGTCTGGCTATAATGGCATACCCCGCCGAGCCATTTGCCCTGTAAACGCCAGTATAAACTCTCCCACATTCATATAATTTATCCCTGGAGTAGAACACAATATGCCTTCATCAGTGAAAGAAATCATCATATTTAGGTTCGTCATTAAATCTCAGCCCAGAATATTAACCGGTGTCTGCCTTGAATACAATAATGGAACAGGCATGTCACTCTCCCCTATGGAGACTGGTAATTCATCAGTAAAAGGAACTCTGCTTGTACCACCAGAGAAAACTTGCACATTCATGGCATTTCCCAACATTGGATATTTGCCCTCTCTTATACATGAAGGAGTATCCCCAGTATCTATTAAAAAAGAAAACGATTTGCCTCCTATGGTCATGTCAACCCTTGGTTCCTCTTGGGGGTCTGGTGTCACTGATAGTACTGAACACATCAAGTCATCCTGTGAGCTGTTCTATTGTGGCCACATGCTTTTCCCCTTAGCAGTAAAATGACCCCCCCACCACAGTGACACCCCCTACTCTCGGTGTCAATAACTGTCCCGTGTTTGCATTCTGCTGTATCTGCTTGAGTGCGTGCTGTGACTGCCCTTGCAGTGGATTGAATGGTGTCTTGCTGTGGTTGCAATTCCTGTTGCATTTGTTGCGCTTGTGCTTGATACACTGTCTGATCTTGGGCAAACCCGTCCCTATTTTGTAAGCTATATGATGGAGGATAAGCAGTCCCCCCTCTTGAGAATTACTCATTCTGTACATACCCTTAGCTTCCAAAGATGGTGTGATGTGCCCTGTCATCTCACATGCCCAACATACAAGAGGAGCACTTTGACTAGCCCCCTTTGATTAAATCCTCCTTGCATATTTTGATCATCATTCTGCATATTCTGAAACCCGCCTTGGTTATTTTGAAAACCAACACTTCCTTTGTAGCCCATTCCTCTGCCTCGCAGCATAAACCCATTCCCACCTTGGTCCATCTGGCGTTGATTATTTTCCCACAATGCACCAACTGATTGCTGCATTACCAGTCCCTCTCCACTTGTCAATACTATCCCTTCTATGGTGTACTTTGACAATTTCTTCTGAACTAACTTGGCTTCCTCAAGTTTTCTAGCATCTTCCTTCTTATTTTTCTCTTTTAATAGCCAGCAGTGATGCGCTATAGTCAAGTGTATTTCTGCCCATGGCTTCACTTCCATTCCCACTAATTTCTTGAGCTGTCTCTGTACCTGTTCTGGCAATCCCTGACACAAAATGTGGTCAAATACTGCCACTGATTTCCGCCATGGCTTCCTCATTTCCAAAGTCCAGCATTCCTGAATTCTTTGAATGTAAGCAAGCAGATCTTCGTCTTCTTTCAACTTATGTGCCATAATTGCACCTATATCTGACGTATCGGTATACTGTACCCTGAACGCTCTCCAGAAATGTGCTCTACAATTATTAAATGGCACTCCATCGTGTGCTGTGTTCTTTGCCGTGACACTTGAGTAACCTCCTCTCATCCAAATGTCATCAGCCCTCTCCCCAAGAATGGCTGCTAGGTGACTCTTAATGTCCCCGATTGCTAGAGTATTTCCTCATGTCTAGCTCGTCTAGCTCATAAATCAATTTCCCCGCACCCGCCATTAAGCTGGGAAGTTTGTATCTTCTTTTTTAAAACTCTTTTTATTTGCATTTTCAAAACTACAACAACAAAGTAAGAAAAGACAACAAATCACATCCCCCCCACACTCTCCGCCCCTCATCCCGGTCGTAATGATGATCGGTTCAGCCTCGTCCCATCTCGCGGTGGCAGCTCCTTCTGTTGTCTTGTCCCCCAAGGCCCTTCAACGTGGTCAGATTACCTCGCCATTTCTCCCTGCCCTCCCTTCCCTCTTGTCTCCTTGGCAGATCTTTTATGGTGGTTTCAAATCGTTTGACTTCGATAAGTTGTCCAACATTTGGCCCCAGTGTATACTTGCCCCCAACCCCTCAGCGTCCGCTCCCATCCCCTGCAGTAGCTCCAGTTCAGCAATCCCCCATCTGCGAGCATCCATTAGCCATCTGGATATTGTTGGGCCCTTTTGGTGTTTCCACTCTATAGCAACTCACCGTTTAGCCAATAGCGACAGAAAACGTATCATCCGATTACGCGACTTGTGTTTCTTTCCCCCTGGGACAATCCCCCAAATGCATACTTTCAGGTTACATTCCAACTGTATCCCCAGTAGCCCATTCACCACCTCAGTCACTTTATGCCAGTAGGCTGCAATAACCCTGCACTCCCATATCATATGCCAAAATCCCATGGGGCCCCTCCTACATCTAGGGCATTCGTCCGATAAGCTAGTATTCATCGCCTTCAATCTGGACAGAGTCACACATTCCTTATCCGGGATCTGAAAGCCCATATCCATCTCCCATCTCTCCTTCACCTTCAGTATTGTTTTTGGCTCCCCTTCCCTTAGTGCTTTGTAGATGCACAAGATCCTCGCTATGCCCCGTCTTGTTCCATCAACACCTGCAATAAGGGGTTTGTTTGTGGGTCCTCCGGAATGTCGCCCCACAATTCCGCTAATCTACCGACGATTGCCCCATATGCCAAAAAACAGACCCTTAGGTAGGAGATGCTTTGTAGACCATTCCGGGAAAGTCAATAATTTCCCTCCATCAAACAAGTCTCCTACTTTTTCACACACTGTCGCCCAAAGCATCTGCACCCCTGCCCTCCCTATTGCCTGCCGTAGTTAAACATCCATTATAGAGCCCTTCCAGCCCTTTCCTACGGACATACTTTTTCCAAGTCTCCCTGACCGGCTCAAACACTATTGAAGAACCCTTTTCCCCATTGGGTACCATAGTAGCTTAGTACCCTGTCGATGCAGTGGTAGACTTCCCACTAGTCCCCTCAACGTCTCTTTCCCCCCCCCCCCCCCCCCCCTCCCTGGCTGCCCCCATTCCATTACTGACTTTTGCTGTGCAGCTATAAAGTATTTCTTGAAGTCGGGCAAGTTTAACCCTTCCCTCTGCTCTAGGCCTACGCAGTGTCCGTAAGGACACCCTCCTTCTCCTCGTATTCTGTAGCACCTCCCCTACCTAACCATCCAGCATTTTGAAAAAGATCTTCGCCACATATGGAATGTTGGCGAAGAAGTAAAGCAGCCTCGGCAAGATCACCATTTTACACCACGCAACTCTGCCCATCAAGGAAAGCGGCAGGCCTTTCCAAAATTGTACCGAGTCCCCTATCCTCGAGAGTGCCCTTCCAGTATTATGCGTAAAGGTTTCTTCCATATCATGGAATATTTGTATGCCCAGGTATTTAAACAACTCCCTTTCCCATTTTATCCCTATCATCGGGGAGTCGCGTGCCTGGCAGTCCCGTAATAGGATTGATTTTCCGTCGTTGATGCGAAAGCAGGACATGTGACGGGAGTTCTTTAGTATTTCTAATAATGTTGGTAGGTTCTCACGCGGATTGGAGACTTATAAAAGAAGGTCATCCGCGTACAATGACACTACATGTTGAACCCCCCCCCCCCCCCCGACTCCTATCCCCGCCTCCGCCATTTCCCTCCGCAAGAACTCTGCTAAAAATTCCAATGCTAGAGCAAAGAGTATCGGGGACGCTGCACAGCATTGTCCCTCTGCCCAATTCCCATTTTTCCGATACCCAGTTATTCATCCTAACCATCGCCATCAGTTTGCTATACAGCAGGTTCAGCCATTTACAGAATTGATCCCCAAACCTAAATTCTTTCAGCACCCGGAATAGCAACTTCCACTCTAGCAAGTCGAAGGCCTTCGTGGCATCAAAAGAGGCAACCGCCAGGGGCTGATTATAGGATTTAACTTGGCCCATGACGTGGTGCAGGTGAAATGATACCGGATGTATTCCTGCCCCCTATAAATCCACATTGGTCCAGGTGAACCAATTTCGGGGCCACCCTTGCCAGTCTGGCTGCCAATATCTTCCCCAATATCTTCCCCAAGATCTTCCCATCCACATTTAACAAGGATATGGGACGGTACAACATACATTCTAGGGGGTCCTTCCCCTCCAAGATCACTGTAATTATTGCTTCCCTCATAGAGTGCAGGAGGTTCCCTTTCTTAAATGCGTGATCATACACCCTCTTAAGTTGTGGGGCCACGAGATCTATACATTCTGAGTAAAACTCAATGGGAAATTCATCGCTGCCAGGGGAGGTGCCCCTCCTCATGGTGCGTACCGCCCATCTAATATCACTTTCCTCTATCGGGGCCTCTAGTTCTTCTTTCAATCCTCCCCTAATTTCCTGGAGCTGGATCATGCCATGAAATCCTACCCATCCACATCCACGTATCCATTCTCGCTTGTGGTGTATAGCTCCTTGTAAAATTCCGTAAATGTCGGGTTCATCTGTTCCTGGGTACCTACTGTCTCGCACCTTTTGTTTTGATTTGGGTTATCCCCAGTCTTGGACCCTCCCTATTTATCAGCTAGGCCAACAGTTTCCCCGTTTTATCCCCTTCACCATGCAATCGAACATCTTGTTTGCTGTTGCCAAAATGTGTTAAATCTACCAAAGTCTTATGATAGAGCTCTAGACTCTGCACTAACCTGTCCCCCACCTGAGTACCCTCCCAGCCTCCCTATCTAATTCCGCCACTTGCTCCTCTACTTGGTGTAGTGTTCCCTGTAGTCTTTTCCTCATCCCCACCGACGTGGAGAGGCACAGTCCCCCTTATGCTCCCATGGAGTCCACGACCCCTCGTTTAATTCAAAGTAAGCCCTTATCCCATCTCATATTTCATTGAGAAAAGCCCCATCTTTTAATGCGTCTTTGTGCATCCGTCACAACCGGTGCGCCACCCCCTAATAGCTTAACCACCAGGGGTGAGTGATCCCCGAGGGTGTGCCCTAGGTATTCTGGGTATTCAAAGTGTCGGTAGTGTTCCCTCCCCGTTAGGAGGTAATCCAGGCACGAGTAAGAGCCATGGACCCCCGAGTAGTACGAGAAACCCCTTTCCTCACCATGTTTCTCCCTCCATATTTTCACTAAGTCAAGGTCCTCCACCTTGTGGAGGGATGCTGTCATCTGCTTTTTGCTGGGTCCCCTCTCCCCCGTCTCATGCAGGTGCGCGTCCAGGCGACAATTAAAATCCCCTCCTCACAAGATCATTTGCCCTCTATAGGCCCTGATCATACGTAGAACAAATGGAAAGTAGTCTCTATCATTCATATTCGGCACGTAGGAATTCACCAGACATATCTGGCATCCCTCCCATGTACCCACCCACACCATTGTCCTCCCTACCTCATCTCTCAAGACCCTTTCCACCTGTAGAGGTAACCCATTCACCACCCAAATCAGCACTCCCCTTTCTTGGGTCGATTAAGAGGCTCCCCACATCTGTCCTCCCCATAGTTTTTCCAAGATCACCAGGTCCACTTTTTCCATGTGTGTCTCCTGTATCTGGGCCACCTGTATTCCCTGACGTTTCAAGAATTCCATTACCCTCTGTTTCCTTTGCCTGGGCCCCAGCTCCCAGACATTCCATTTACCAATTTTCAATCCACCATGTTCACCCATCTTAGTGAACCATAAAGGTATCCCGTCTTGTTTTTCCGGGAGCTTGTCCCATCAGATTGTCCCGATTTCCTTCCCCAGATTTCCTGTACCTTGGGGTGCCCTCCCACGTTGCCCCTCCATATAGGCCTCTGATTCCGTCCCTGTCCCTCAACTGTGTCCCAGCTGTTACCCGACCCCAACTTGGTACCGTCATCCCCTAGTTCCTCCCTCGCCACCCTCCCTCCTTGTCCCAACCTCCCCAACTGTAGTTTATGAGCAAGTCCACTCTGGGTTCTGCCTCACCCCTCCCAATTCGTTGACCCCATGACCAGCCTGTCCCGCTTTCTCCCCACCCTTTGTGGCTTAAACTTGTGGGGGGGCTCCGTTGTGCCCCCGTCACCACCCTCCTGATGTAGTACCCCTCTCAATCCCCCTCTCCTTCACCCAGTGATTATTTCCCAACATCCCTTTATCTGTTCGATTTCACTTCTTGCCTTTCTCAATCCCCTGTGCCTGTTTGTGTCCCTCCCGGGGTCCCTCCATCCTGAGGCTCCCCGCTGCGCGGAGCGGAAACCAGCCAATCCCACACCTCTTTCGGGGATGTAAAAAACCATGATTTCCCCCCTGAGATGACCTCCAATTTAGCCAGAAAAAGCATCATGTATCTTCAGTTAAGTTCCCAAAGCCGGTGCATCGTATGTCCTCCTTTGACGTTGTACTTCCAGCGTGAAGTCTTGGAAGATGCGTAACTTTGTGTTCCCAATCTCGTAGAGGCCCCCTCAGTGGGCCTCCTGTAGGGTAGCATCCCGATCCCGAAAATTCATTATTTTGGCCACCATCACTCTTGGTGAGGCCCCTGGTGGCGGAGATCTGCCCGGCACCCTATGTGCCCTTTCCACCGTAAAAAACGTTGACAATCCCTTGATCCCCAGAACTTTCAGAATTCGGTTCTCCACAAACATTTCTGCGCTGGGGCTTTCCTCCCTTTCCGGGACTCCGATCAGGCAAATGTTGCAACGTCTAATCCGGCCTTCTGCATCCTCTGCTTTTGTTTCCAGGGTTCTGGTCGCTCCCACCAGTCCTGCAATTTGGTTCTTGAGAAACTGGATATTGTCCTGCAGCGTGCTGACCATTTGCTCTACTTCTGTAACCCTCTCGCATACTGTGCGGAGGTCAGCTCTGACCAGGGAGACCTCCACCCCTACTTCTTTGATGCTCTCTTGCAGGGAGGTTCTAGAGGCCTGAATTGCCTCCATCAATGAGTCCAGGGTCAATCCGCTACCTCCTCCGTGGACCGGATTGACCCCTCCTATTTCTGCGTTCTGTCCTTTGATTCCATGTATTTCTCCATCCACTGCTGCCCCGTGACCATATTGACCCCAGAAACAGCTTGTGGTGTAGTTATGACTGTGGTCCCCAAGACCAGTTGTGTCCAGTAATGCACTTCCAACCCGCATCGCCAAGAGTCTTAGCCCCTGCCGGCACTGCACCATCCTTTATGCCTGATGTCCGGGAGTTTGTATATGCAGGACCCCTGCAGGTCAGTGATAGGTGCGGATTACTTCCTTAGAGCCGCCTAATCCAGGTTATGTCTCCTGAGGCTCTCAGCCCCCTTGTTCCTCCTATAGAGCACCACTGAAATGTAGAAGTCTATTGGGGGGCAACCCGTGGTCCTGGGCTGATCCAAGTTCTAAAGGTAGTCTGGGGGCACTACAAGTACTCCTTCCGCTCTCCCGATATTGTGGTCAGCTCTTATGCGGGTTCCTCCACAACCTCACCCTCCTTGTTTTGCCCTGTACCCAGAGGCTCTCAGTATGTCCTGTTCACTATGCATGGTTAGTTATGGCATCCCCCTATCCATTCTGGGTGGCCTTCCCAGTGAGCACTATCGCTCCTTAGTCCTGGGGCCCTTTATACTCCGCCCCCCACCCCCCTCCAGCTTACTGAGCGTTACAGCCTGCAGCTCTGTTCTGTTTCCTCACCTTGTCAATGTTGGGGCTCTATCAGGCCGCACTGCCTTATCGCCATGAGGTTTGCTGGCCCCCAGCCACCTGCCACGGATTCCGGGCATCTCGCTGTGTCGGGTGTCGGTACCTGGGGCCGCGGAATCATGCAGGAGCAGGGTCACGTGTAATCCGGGCCCACTGGTGCTTGAGTGTCTGTGCCTGCCTCACCTTTCCGCACCGTGGAGAGCTGCCTGCCACAGCCGCGACTTCCTCGTCGTTCTGGGCTCCGGAACCCACTTGATTGGGAACCTTTCCCCTTACGCGCCTCAGTTCAAGCAGTTCACCCACTCCTCCAAAGCCTGTTTCCACTTGGTGTGCCCTCCCAGTCTTCAGCGCCTACGTGAGGATGCCGGCCGCTCTCCCCACATGTACCGGCAGTGCATCAGTAAGCCCCGCCGCGCTCGGGACTTTGGCAATCTCACGCAGATCTCGCCAGGGAAGTCCGGCGGCCAGTTTAGGAGCGCTGGCACTGTGTCTTCGTCTCCTCCGTCACTGCGGTGTTCAGAGGCTTGCCCTTCTCGGTTTGCCTTCGCGAGGGTGTTGTTCGCTGTGGAAGACTTTCCGATAGTAACTGGGTAGCTCACAGGAATTGATCAGGATAATGTTGGCGGTACGGGAGCTCTAGGAGCCTACTTCTCCATAGTACGCTGCCAAGCCAACCCCCGCCCCCGAAGTTTGCATCTTAAATTATGCTTGTCCATTTGTGGCCAGGGGATATACTGCAGTCTTGCCCCTCCTTTCTCGAATAAAGGGAACTGGTTGAACCCAAATCTGCAATCGGCTCCCATTATCTGCCTATCCATAGTGGGGACAATGGTTCCTAATCACCTTCTACCTGCAATGACCTCAACCTGCTCACATATGGTGGCGACTCTCCCTTCTCACTATGCAAATATGCTTTAGGGTGCTCTTGATATGCTGTAGAATCTGGTGTCCTATCCTTGGGCTGCTCTAGATCAGACCATCTACCTTCCTTGTCTGTCTGCAGACATCCCTCGGCACAGCATGCACTTCCTCCCTCCTCTCCACGGAACGCTTCTCTCTCTTCGTCGTACATATCTAGTCCCCAACTAGTATGGCTTGCATCCCCATCCCCCTTGTTTAATGACAGCCTGTCTAAGGACAAGGCTCTATGCTTGAGACTAATCGGGGTTTTTTTCTTCGCCTCATAATTGGATGGCCAGGGATTGCTTTCCCTTCCCTCGGCTTCCCAATCTGCTGCTTTCTCTTAAGTCTTGATAGGCTTTGTCGATTCTACCCCAGATGCTACCTAAATCAAGATTCTCCTGTAGTGTTAACCTAGATGGTCCTGCCATTGCTCCCTGCGACGGGAGGAACTTCTCTATATGGCTCCATGGTATTACTGGACTCTGCTCCATTAACTCTTTCCGAATGTGATCAATGTCGCATTTCTTTTGTCTTCTTTTTCGCTCCATTTCTTCGTCTAATTCTCTTTGCTTTCTCACTTCCTGTTTTACCCTTTCCTCTTCTCGTCTTTTCTCTTCCCTTCTTTCATTCTCTGTGCTCTTCTTCTTCCCTTCGTCTTTGCATTCTTTTATCCCTTAATTTCTGTGCTTCCTCCTCTTCCCTCTTCTTCTCTTGCCTGTCTCTGCCTGTTGTCATACTTCCTTTGCTCCCCTGCCCTTTCTTCCTTTCTCTGCTGTTCTTCCCGATACATGTTCTCGTCTTTGCCTGTTCTTTCGCTTGTGCTCATCTTCTTTCAATCTTTTCTCTCATTCCCTGTCTTTTCTATCTTTTCATCTTGATTTTCCTATTGCCTAACTTTCTCGATACTTTTCCCATCAAGCTTGAGCAATATCTGTCCACCCATCCATTTGTTCTTTAAGAGCGTTACCTCGTCAGCTTTATCCTTTTCTCCTTTCCATCTCTTAATCTCTTGTTCTATGTCTGGTGATATATTCGGTCATTCACCTTTTTCCTAGTTGCCCTGCAAGACCTTAAAGATCTCCTCCTTTCTTTTAGTCTCTTCTGGACTATCGTAACTGCTGCAGGCAAGCGGTTCATATATCGGATTACAATATACTGTTGCTGCTTTCAGTTCCTTTAACGGATACAACCCTACATCGTCCGTACTATCGCTATTTACTTCATGTGAGGTAATGGGAGCAGAATGCTCAACTCCTTCCTCCCTACACTGATTAAGCATCCAATCCTCAGGAGGCTGATCTTCCCGCTCTTCCTGGTACATTTTCCAAAGCTCTAAAATAGCTAACCTCTTTTCCAATTTCTTCCCTGTGTATGCAGCGTGCAAGTATGTGGTCATGTGTTGCAAAACCACCTTTGACAGCGATCCTCCTTGTGGCCACGCCGCACTATACTGTCTGAGCTTAGTCGCAGGTCTTGGCAGCATCTTGCACAAATGCATCAGTGAGTGCTATCCCCCATTGTGACAAGTCTCAATTGACTGTCAATACTTACCGTTTAGTTACACAGATACTTTTCAGAAAAACAACAAATATGAGCGCGCACCAACCTTGCCGCTCAAAGCCTCTACTTCTCAGTTATCTCAACCTATCTGTTTTGTCAGCGCCACTAATGGCTATAAATAGGTAACAACCTTTGATCTCTTCTTTAACCTCAGTCTTACTCTCGTCTCTCTTTGACACCTCTTTTCAACTACAAAATACACAAACAGTCAGATTAGTCGACTTTTTTCCCAAAACACCATGGTACTCCTTTTGTTCTAGCCCCTAAAATACACCGATTGGAGGTTCTCATTCCCTATGGGCCGTCTAATTACCCTCTTGGGTTTTGAAATGACTCCTTCTAGAATTGCCTTGAGGTAGGAAACCGGGCTCTACAGAACGCTCCTCGTTCACACACTTCTCATCATATATTAAACAAACCCCCTGTTACTGTTCATCACCACAATTCTATTCTCTTGTGCCAGTCCCCTGAATCTACTCGCCATTCGCTTTTCAGCTCAAGACCTTTGGGATTGTCCCCTCCTCCAATCGACCACCGTCGCCTTCAGTCCGCTCAGCGCCTGTGGAAACCAGGAGGGATTTCGTCAAAGAGGGACTCGTCCCACCTTATTGATTTTCTTGCAAGAGTTCTATATTGGCTGCTCTCCACAGGAAACCTTGCAATCCTTCTGCTAGATGGCAGAGGGTATCTGATTTTCCGAAAAAAACACTCAAGGGCTTACTAATCAATGGGCCAGAACTAGCCTCCCTCTGCTACCACGTGAACCCGTAGGCTCTTTTAAGCGAGGTAGCGCTATCTGGGATGGATGGGGATGCAGATTTTACTCTGACACCAATAATTGGACCGACTCAGGAAGTTGGCAATACACAACTGTTTTTAATTGCAATTGTCTAAAACAGGGAGTGCAACGGGCGTCAACGGCCAACCCACAGCATAAGTCTCAATGATTCACGTGAAAAAACAGTTCTATAGCAAAATCTCGTCATAAGTGACATCATACTATGTGGCAAAATAAGAAAACCTAAGTTGGATTGTGGTTGGTCTACGTGGAACATCTAGGTATACTTTCTATGGGAAACAGGACTGTGATTGGTTCAGGGGGATAGCTATGCCCATTCCTAGTGCAAGTCATCTTCCGTGTCATAAAAATACACTGTTTCATTAGGTTTCAAACTATAGGGCTCTTTACTATGTGGCCCTCTACAATTGGTCGGCACGCTTGTATCCTTCTGGAATATTCCACTCGCTAGCAGCACGCAAGCTGGTACCCCAGGTGCTGTAGGGTAGGACTTCACCATGCCTCCCCACCCAATTAGCCCATCATCCATCATCACTCCTGCTGTCTGCCATTCAATTAGTCCTTTGAACTCAGCCTTGTAAGTATCACTGCGCCTGAGAATAAAAGGGAGTGTGAGCATGGCCTTATCTTCTGGTCTCGGTGTAGCTCGCCCAAAGTCTATTTTCAACTTGACCATGTGACAGGAGACCGTGTTTTGAGCTCCTTCTTTGCATTTAACACTATTAAATTAATAAAACCTGGCACTTGTAGTGTTTTTCCATTACACCTCAACAGGAGCTCGCCGTCCTTCTCACGTTCATTTTATCTTCAGTTTCTTTGCTGTCCAAACCCGTGACACTGGGCCAGACAACCTTTCTCAAATCTTCCTTCGCTGTCAGCTGTTTTCTTCAACTGTGCCACACTTTCAGCCTTTCTGTTCATTGGGTCCTAATTTGCTAAAATGCATCGTGGAACATCCAGATTCTATACACACTTATAAACATATATTGGCGGCATCGCCGGCAGTCTATTCACTACATGTAGCCAGCCTCATGATTACTTAGTCTACTTGCGTTTCATCATCTGTACATTTATCAAATGGCTTGCATGTTCATCAGTGCTCTCCGCACGTGCAATCTTCATTTTGCTCATGAAATGTTACTCAATTCTTTACTTCGCCATCAGATTCTATAAGGTCTATATATTCTTTTCTTCAGCATCTCTTCTGGGTGCATCATTTCTGCTTCACGTGATATCACCAGTCTTTTCTTTCATTCATCTTCACACTTCTTCCGGAACCTCCTTTAATGGCTGACGTTTCTCTGCGGGTACATCCTATAGGGTTTTCTCAATGGATACCTTGTTTCAAGGACTCGTCGCTGTATAGGGACCATTACTGGCATTGCGCATGTCGCATTTTCTGGTTTCCAACATATAGGCGAAATGGGGGCAAGACTTTTGGAACAGGTACTTAGCTCCTCCTCTACAGTGGAGTATAACCCAGTCCATTCTGCTCTCATTTACGAACTGGACTACCCGGAATCCTCTGTTATATATCTCATCACATTTCAACGATTCAAAATTAGACCATCGGATACATGCAGTATTCTCTCAAGGTAAACTCTCCTATCTTGGTTTCTAGATTGGAGGCCCGCTTCTTATTTATTAGATGATCCTTTAGAAGCAGTTTGGCTATTCTGAGTGATTTTTCTTGCTTTCATTTTATAAGCTTCCCTTCGGCGGAGATCCCCCTGTCGAGCCTCTCCGAAGGTGACTCTTTTTTCTTCCAATGTTAGTTACATGGGTTTTCACTTGGTCTGTTGGTTTTTTATTAATATAGGGCCCATCTTTATTCATCTTATTCCCTTGATATTGTTTCAATCAGGTCCCTCTGACATGTTTCTGAAATTGATTCTATCTCGTTGTTCTCTATTGGTGGCCCCGAATCGCTATTTGTTGGATCCATAGACTTCATTGTTACTTTCTCCCGGGGCATCACCAGCTCTCTTCTTGGGCCTTTCAATATTTGGGCTGAGTCCAGAGGCGAACGAGTTCCTATATTCCCCATAAAAGCCCTCAATCCATACTTTATCTAACCTATCTTGAACTTTGTTCACAATACTTTCCCAATAGGTAATTTTAGCATGAGCCATTGCTATTAATGTGGCCTGATCTTGCAATGACTTACTAAGCAACTCATAGAGCTTAGTGAATGGGGATATAGAGATAGCAAGCACTGCCATCACTGTGTGTTGCATATGGGTCATCGCCTCTCTCGATGGATTCCACCCCATATTATGATTTCCCTCCTCAAAAGTAAGCACATCATGGACATGGGGAGGATGAGGACGTGCTGCAGCTTGTCCAGATTATTCTATTTTTAAATGTAAATTGGTCACCTTCAGGCCGGGTCGACATAAGATCCCTTCTTGCATCTGTCTCATCAGCAGCGTCCCTCTGACCAATGCCATTTTCACTCATTTGCTGCCTTGCTAGTTTTGAACTCATTAGAGATGTTGGGATTTCCATCTCATCATTAGTCTTTCCCGAGTTGAAAGCCATGTCGTTCAGCTCCCTCAACAATAATGTTCTTGCTGGGAATACTGCGAGCTCCATTTCCACATGGGACTTTTCCACATTGGGGGTCATATAGCTCAGCGCTGCCAGCGGTTCATGTATGCTAGATACACTTTTGCGCTTCTGCAGAGTAATGCTGTTAAATCCAGTAGATCTTTAGAGAGTCGTGCCACCAACTCGATGACCGACTGCTTGTCACCCATTCCACATCCTGTGAGCTCCCAGTTTCCCCAGTCTCACTCCTCTTTTCCCACAGGTCTGCAGATTCACGGTCCTCCATAACCTCCATACTCAGGCTCTGATTTCTGCGCCTAGCGCTTGCTAACATTTCCCTCTCCAAAATCTGCTCTTTCGGGCTCTCAACTTTTATCTTTGATTCCAGCCGACACAGAGATATATTTTGGGTGGCTAGTTTGGCAAATGTCCTCTTTATTACGCTTTTTATCACCAGTCGGGGGGGCCCACTTGTGCCGGAACAGATCGTACATCTTCAGCGTCGGTCTGAGGAACGCCATCATGACAGTTCAGAGTATAGCCTGATTGACCATCTCTTCCCTGAGGGGTGGTGCTGGACATGATTCCCGCACTCCCACCGGTCACCCCGGCAGACTTTCCTGCAGGCTCCCTTAGCTTTTCTCCTGTTGGTTCGCTTATACATCTGCGGCAATTAACAATGTTAGAGATGACCAATTCCACAGGATTGGGCTCTGGTTCTGTTGGAGCTCGCAGTCTTACCTGCTGCTGTGTCCTGGCTCCCACCGGACCTTTCATGATTACTGCTGTCTTCCGCAAACGCTGGTCTCTCAGGACGACTGTAGATTGCACATACTGTGGCCCAAGTCACTAAGAAACACTCCTGTAAAGGTAGTTACTAGCTACCTTTGCAGGCCGTCACCTACCTGGGCTTTTCAGTATCGAGCAGGGTGCTTCTCACCTCCTTGCTTTTTTACTCCTGTTTCATCTAGATTATTATCTTGTTGCCGATGGCCAACTGAGCAAACATTTAGTGTTTCAGCTCTCCCCGCTGTCTGTCCTGCCCTTAACAATCTTCACCCACGTTGCATTCCTTTGAATCCATTGTTAATTTAAGAACCCCATGGGTGCCTCAGACTGTTTTTCACATCTGTAGCTAACGGGGGTACAAATCATGTTGAAATGGGTCCCCACCAGCCGTGATATATCTTCAGCCGGCCCTCCTCACAGGGCCTAATTAACCCTAACTTCTCAAATTACAACCACCAAAAGTGATTCAGTGAAGTGTACTGTATACATAAAAATAAAAAGCGGAATCGTGTATCTAGCATTTCAGGCTTACCTGACATAAGATGACATTACTTGGGGTAGTGGCTGAATTTGGCAGTGAATACTGCACATGCGTTTGCAAGGCTGTAACTTCCATATAATGACTATACATGGCATATAGGGAACCTGGTATAAAATGTCACTACAGGGTATTGTTAAGGATTTCAATCAGGCACACCCCCAGGTCTCGCCTAGCATGTAGTGCGCAATGAAACTCTTATTTATTTGTCTATAAGTTCAATATTCGGAATGATATACCACTCATATCACACCCTTCTCAAAATACCCCCCAGGTCACAGTGGATCAGGAATCAGGCTAGTTTGTAAAGGTATATATATAATCAGCAATCACCAAGGGGTGACATTACAATTCAGAAAATAAGTAAAGCAATTGAATTCACTGATATTAATGCAGAATAGAAAACACAGGAAAAAGAACAGTTTTGGTTTGTGAACAGATACTATTTCCCCCTGCAAAATACTTAAGGTACAAATGAGCAATCCTACATAGATGTCAGTAATCAGCAAGTATTCAGGTATGAAAGACAATGGGCCTCATTACACGGTACGCGGTAAGAAATGGCATTTACCGGCATGGCGCTATTAACGTGTCCGCCTTGGCAAGAGGCCGCTAATTGCGTACCATTACGAGTATGAGGACACAAGCATAGCGCCATGCCAGTAATGACCCTACCGTAATGCCGTTAAAGACCCCCAAAAAAAACCTTAGCGGCACCGACGAAAGCACTGATAGCACTGCCGACCTACTGCACCACGCAAATAGCAGTCACCGCTATTAGCGGTCACCGTTAAATATCGGAACCGGAAATAGCGTCATCGCACAGGAACAGGAAAGAGCACGGCAGCCATCTTTAAAAACACAATCCATTGCTATCCTCTACCCCCTGGACCTGTTTCGACAACTGTGCCATCCCAAAGCCACAAGGATCCCCTCACCATGCCAAAGGCCATTAAAAAAAAACACCGACCGCCAGCGTAAAGAGAAGTTTACGAACGAGGAACTCATAATGCTGACAGAGACCCTAGCAGCAAACTCTGATGTGGCATTTGCCAACGACATGCGGCGGGAGACCCTGATCCAGAAAAAGGCCATCTGGGCAGAGGTCGCCCTGCAAGTGAGTGCGGTGGGCACCACCACCCGCACCGTCAGGGAGTGCAGGAAGCGGTGGAACGACAGGAGGTGGCACTGATTCACCAATTAAATTGAAGGAGTGGGAGAAGACCTGCGCCAGCACGATTGGGTCGAATCAATCGAGGGAGTCGGGAGCATGGTGTGGCCACTACATCCGATGGAGGTGAGTGTACACATGAAACAATGCACTGTGAGTGTTGAGGCACCCACCAAATGTGAGCCCAGATTCACCTCATGGATGCGGCCACAATCATACATGCACACAATCCTGCCCATGTGAGTGTGACACCCCAACACACACACATGCACGCATCACTACAGAAAAGTGCCACATAGACCCATGCATGGATGACCCACTCAATAGCCCCATCACCTGAATCCCCACCAATGAAGTCCCAATGTACAGAACAGCATGATGAACGGAATCTGCATTAAGCATGTTGAACCATCATCAATGCCATCCCACTATTAGTCCCCCACAGGCTCACATACAGACAGCGAAGAACCTGCCACTGCGACTCAGGCTCCCCCTGCCAAGAAAAAAACCCAGGGCACAGGAGACAGGGGACACCCCCGCCACATCAAGTGGCACAGGGAGGAGTGAGCCCCTGCAGGGTCAAACATTGCAAGAGCGCCACTGCACCAATACCACAGTCTACGCCAGCAACAATTGTCACACCCACTGATGTGAACCTCCCACCACAGGTTATACCCACAGAGGGCCCACCCTCCGCTGCCACAAGTTCCACTGGTGAGGCAGCAGCCACAGCGCCACTGTCAGATGTGGAGGACCCTATAGAGTTCACCATGCAAATGCACACCATCACCCCCCCCTAGGAAGCCCAGAAGCAACTCCACGGCCAACACCAGGATCCATTGTCCATGGCCAGTCTCGCGAGGAGAACACGGGAGGGTGCTGGAGCCCACCGGTGGCCTCACCTGATGTCCGGGACGTAGAGGAAGGCGCAGCAGCCACACCATGAGCTGGCCACAGTGGCCATGACCTGGCCACCATCAGGCAGCGCCAGGAGGACATTACAGTGCTGGTTGGGCAGCATGTGGAAGAGGCTGCCCGTCTCAAGGGGAGATCACGGAGACTGCTAGGCACTCGAGAGAGGAGATGGAAGCCTGTACCAACAGGCTGTGCGTGGGGATTGGCCAACTGAGGCAGGTCCTCACGCGCATAACGGACGCGATTGACCGCCAGTTCCCACCACCACCACAGAGACAGACAGCCACCTCATCATCTGCGAGTTCAAGGCAGACAAGCCCCCTCTGCCGCTCCATGCGCACCACGAGGCGCACATGATCCCAACCTCCTAATGGTGGTGGTGGCAATGGGAAATGGGGCAGCGGGGTCTAGCTGGCACGTGTGCAGCAGGACACCAACATTGTGTGAGCCACACATGGGGTTGTTGTGGGGGGAAAGGGTGTTTCGAGAGTGTTGTGGGGGGAGGGGGGAAAGGGTGTTTCGGGAGTGTTGTGGGGGGAGGAGGGGAAAGGGTGTTTCAGGAGTGTTGTGGGGGGAGGGGGGAAAGGGTGTTTCGGGAGTGTTGTGGGGGGTGGGGTGGGTGAAAGGGTGTTGGGATAGTTGGGGACATGCACTTTTTCATCTCATTATACCTTAATACACTGGTTGAAACACAGGCTTGGACTTTGTCATTGTGTATGTGTACTTTATTGGTGACAGGGTCCATTGTGCGCTTCACCACAGACACCAGTGCACTAATACCCGTATCCATCCTACAGAGTTAAACCATGTGTCTCAGAATATTTGGTTGATCAGATGCTGTCGCACATCGCGTCCCTCCTGGGCATCGCTTCTTGCATGACCAGCATCCCCGTCACCTCCGTCCTCATCACCATCATCATCCTCATCAGGTGGTTGGATTTCAACGTCAGGGGGCAGTGGCACATTCCGTCTGATACACATATTGTGCAGCATGATACATGCCATGGTGATCTTGGCCACCTTCTCATGGCCGTACAGGAGAGCCCCACCCAACCTGCTTATGCACCTGAACCATGTCTTCAAAAGGCCAAATGTCTGCTCAATCAGGATGCGGGTACGGGTATGTGCACGATTGTGGTCCTCTTCGTGCCTGTTCTGTGGGTTCCGTACAGGGGTAAGGAGCCACCTCTTCAGGGGATAGCCAGCATCACCTGTATGGGGGGAAGAATGGGGACCTGTTACTGTTCACCTCAAGAGCGGCCTGTACATATCACACAAATCGACTTTGCATTGTGATTGAAATCCACGATTACCAGCATGCATGCAGACGATCTGTGTGACTGCAATGTGCAAAGGTGAGCTCGACCTTGCAAGTGGACATGCCCGATTCATGCCTCCGACAGTAATTGACATGTCCTGGGTGAGGCCAGGTCTTAGGTGTCCCTGGTCCCAGGCAAATTTGGTACCAAACTGCTAGTGTACTGCCATTCCGACATCGATGTTGCCATGCATTGAAGCATCACTTCAGTTGTGTTATAGGTGTGTGGTTCAATGCTATGGCTAGGGGTGTTCCCTTTGCATGCATTCAAGGGCACATTGCTGTATTGATGTTGTGCTGCGCTAATTCTGTATAACTTGACACCATGTTGCTGATTTGTGTATTATGTGGTGTGGCATGATGTGCAATGTGGATGGATGTGTAATATTTGGAAACCTGGATTGTTCTCAATGTTGTGCAGCTTAAAATTGCATGTGGGTTCTTCTCAAGTACATTGTGGCCTTCCCTGATGGACATTGGCATACATCTGTATGTCCATTTGTCCTACGGACGACAGTCAACACCCAGTTGGAGTATGTATCTCCCCCCCCCCCAATCACACCCAGTTGGAGTATGTATCTCCCCCCCCCCTATTCACACTGCCATGTGCTTGCCCTGCTACTCACCAAGTATCCATGAACGTTGTCCGGCTTGTCGCTCCATGTAGCGTGGTATGGTTGAGTTCCGCAGGACCATAGAATCATGGGTTGATCCGGGAAATCGGGCACAACAATGTGTGATTATCTTGTTTGCGTCACGTACCATTTGGACATTGATGGAGTGGAATTGCTTTCTGTTTCGGTAGACTACTTCATTGTGATGTGGGACCACCAATTCCACATGGGTACAGTCGATGGTCCCGATGCAACTTGGGATGCCTGCCTGTGAATGGAAGCCAACTTTGGTGTTTGCGAGCTCCTGAGCAGTCCGTGGCAGGAATATGTGTTCACGTGCATGCTTCAGGAGGGCATCGAGTACCTGGTTCAGCGTGCGTGAGAGTACTGGTTGTGAGATGCCATGCATCTGCCCCACTGTATGCTGGTAGGTGCCTGTGGCCAGGAAGTGGAGCACAGTCACCACCTTCAGTAGAGGGGGAGATGGCAGTTCTGATGTCTATGAGGCTCACAATGTCATGTATCATGTCTACGATGCTGGTGATGGTATCCCGATACAGGGGGTGTATCTGCTCAGGGGTTAGGTTAAATGGACTGGCTCGGATCCTGGGGATTGGTGGCTGCCTCTCTGGTATTACTAGATGCCCTGGTGGTGCTTGCTGTGCCTGTCTTGCCCTCCACCTCCTCCTGCGTCTCCTCTGTGCTGCCTGTTGTTGTTGCTGCTGCTGCACTGCAATCATGTCCTTCAGCCCATGTAATGCTGCTAGTATTGGAACCATCTTGGTGTGGGAAGGGGTGTGTGAAGGGGTGTGGTGTGCTCCTTTTGTGCTGCCACAGTCTCCGTTGCCTCCACCTGTGCTGATTGTGTCCACCTGTGGCAGGTGGGAACCTTGCTCACTTCTCTTAACGGGTGGTTTGCGATGCCGGTATTAGCGCCATGCCGGTAAGGGTTTTTTGGGGCTTCACCATGCCGCTATTAGCATGTCCGCATAGCTTGTGATGGTGTGCTATTAGCGCCATGCCGCTATTTACGGGATGAAGTCGCACGCCCACGAACTAGCCGCTATTAGTGTACTTAGCGGTGCCGCTAATAGCGGTAATCCGGGTCGTAATTGGCATGGGTGTTTAACGATACCGGTATTCCCTTACCGGTAACGTTAATCCCTTATTGCACAACGTGTAATGAGGCCCAATGTCTAGAGTTAAATGCAATCTTCCCTCCCCGAATAAGAGAGAAAACTGTTTTTGGAAATGGACACTTTTAAAATGACAGGTGAAAATGGCTTTGTGAAACCATGCAAACGTTGCAAAAAAGCTTAAATGGAGGAACATTCTGAGGAAAGCAACACTAAACAGGTCCTAACAAACATGAGCTACCATATAAACAACAGCACACACTTTAGATCAGGATGGGATTTCAGAAACACTTTGAATGGGAAAAAGACAAGTGTAAACTTTGGAAAACTGCAAATTCGTGGCAAAAATTTCACTATGCGATATTTGAGAATACACTGTTATGTGATGCGGTTGTGGGTGTAGCTAAGGGTCTTGGGTATCAGTGAGAGGTGAAATTTTGTTTCTATCTTTAAAATTGATGAAGTTATAGAGGTTTTAGTGAAAGGTGTTTTTGCAAAATAGGTGCGAAAATGAAAACAGAAATTCGGTTTTAAAAATGACAGATTGGTTTTATTATACTATATTAATGACTATGAAAAAGAGAATGCCACACATGAATCTTCAGTTACGTGGCCAGCGTAACCCTTCACACGGTGTATACTCGATTACTTTCTGGGATTTACTTTAGTTACTCAAAATCACTAATGACTTAGGGTATGGTAACACAAATGAGGAAAATCAGTGCAAGATTGGTTTTGACAATACTAGGCTTCTGAGTTTAACGATGGGATGGGTTGAGATAGGATAAGACAATGCAAATATACTATTAATTCTTCCTATTAATACTTCCAGTCCCTTGTAATTAGAATGGACTGTCACGGTTCCGGTCATTGGATCTGGTCAGGTCTACCGGCAGCAGGGCACCCCTGGAGGGATTGGATCAGCGGCGCGGTTCTGATCAATGTTGGACTGCACCTCAGACTGGATTTTGGATGGGTCCTTCTGGTCACTGGACACGGCAGATAGCAGGATGCAAGTTTCAGCGGGCAAGCCTTGATGGTAGCAAGCCAAACTGAATCAGTATTATTCTTTTAAGTTTTGGGTTGGTTGAATTTGGGCCTAACTAAAAAGAGTTCAGCAATGCTAAGGCCTGGATTCTGCAAATGAATTTGGAGTCAGCTGCTTGGTGAAGAGTTCTGGACAAGATGAAGTCAGGAACAAGACGCTGCACGGAAATCAGAATGTGTTTTGGAAGCAGTGTGTCCTATGTGTTGTGAAGTTCCTGTATTTATTCTATCAAATGACATCACCAAGTTTATGGTGTGGGCAGAATTTTACAACACACCCCCAAGGCTGTGAGTGGCCACAGGCACTTGCCTTGTTTTGGTTGGCAGTTAGAACCGAGCTGTCATCTTAATGATGGGATTTAGGAACTCCCACATTGATTTTAACCACAACTTAACTTTTGCACAAATGTACATTTCTAAAATTATGTTCTCTAATAAAATCCGACATATACATTTCATATTTCATGGGCTATGTTCACCTTCAATCCCCATCTCTGTGCAAGCTGTCTTTCTCATTCTATAGAATTTTCTCAATTTTAATCAGAACAGTTTGGATTAATAATTTCTAATTCGGTACATCTCTGGGTGCTTATCAGTGGATCATGTACATACAATCTTAGACTTGCAACATTAATACTTCTGCTACAAGGAGAGTTTTTCCGTAACTTTGGTACCTTAAGTGATACAGGTTTCATCAATGTCTTCAAATCAAGAGCCTAAAATTAGTTTAACATCTACCAATTTCCAGACGTATCCTTCTTCCGGTTGCACAGAGTTTCACATTTAATCACAAATAAAGGTTTAAACATCAAAAAGTTCCAGCAGTTTTTTTTTCTCTCCTTTCAACAAACATCTGTCAGATCCCTTTTATCAGTTTGGGGTGTAGAGGGAAGCATCCTGCCCAACCCCAGCAGAGGTCAATGCTCAGCCTGTGCTTTGTTCTTGGCTCAGCCAAAAGATGAATGTCTAATGAGGTCTCATTGTGCTCCTTGTTGTCAATACGCGGGAACCATAAATGGCTTCCTGTATCAAGGGGGTGTCAAACTTAGATGTCAAACTTTCCCAGGCTGGTCACTGCCCAATTAGAATTAAGCAGTTACTTAACTCCAATACTGGGTTGCTTTGAAAATTCACAAAGTCTTTTCTTTAACACATATAAAAAGAAGCACAGTTTATAAGGGATTTGGACATTTAAAGGAATTAAGCCCTTCACAAACCTGCTTTAAATAGGTGCATTTTGCAATTTCTTCAGGAAAAAGAAACACTTTTAACTGGGTTTGACAGCTAATTTTCTTATGCAGCTCTCAGTCAGTGAGGCCTGCTTCCTCTGACTGCACTGAAGAATTTATGATTTCAGCACGCTTTTCCTTTCAATAATTCACTGGAAAATAACAATCTAGCGCCAAAACAGCACTTTGAAGGTTGCCATTGATTGGGAAGCTGTATTTAAAGGTATTTTCGGAATTTAGCCCACTTTTGTGGCCAGCTTCATGTGATGGGTAACAGTACCCCTGGCATTCTCCTGCAGGGAGGTCTGTTTTGACATCAACTTTGCCTGTGTGGCAGGGTGTGCAGCTCTTTTGTGGTTTATGAACTATGCGCAGTTTTGCTGATTCGGCGCACACAGGGGTTCGTGCATCAAGTTTTGGCAGTTTTCTTTCCCCATTGGCAAAGGGGTGTAATAGGACGCATTGGCATGGGTTGAAATATCCCACAGTATATAAGTTTGCAGTTAGCATTTTATAGCAGTGCCTTGTGTGTGAGGCAGGATTTAGTATATTATGGCTATACCTGGCATGTGATGATTAAACAGATATAAGATGGCAGTGTCTGGACACATGAGGCACTACTGGAATAATAAACCACTGCTCCTGCCCATTGAGGGTTCTGCTGGGTGTGTATCAAGACTGCACCAATTACATGCTGGGACAGCATCATAAGTAATATGCAGAGTGATTGGGAGTGTTGATGGTGTAGCGCCCTACCTTTGTTCCTGCTGATTGTGTTACGCTGTCCACTGCTGCAGAGTCTGTCTTCCACCTCTATTCCCTGCTGCAGGGGGATTGCGGCAACGCTTTAAAAACTCTACCACTCGAGGAGCGACGCAGAGTGCGTGGGAGTGTTGGGAGTGTTGCTCCCTGCCTTTCTTCCTGCTGATTGTGTTACGCTGCTCACTGCTGCAGAGGCTGTCTTCCACCTCTACTCCCTGCTGGAGCGGGATCGAGATGACTCCTTTAAAAACCCCTACCACTCACACAGTGATGCGTAGTGTGTGGGAGTGTTTACAGTGTTGCGGTGTGGTTGTGTGGAGTGGGGCAGAGTCACTGAGCACTTCTTTTCTTTCTTCATCTTTCATGGAACCAGCGTAGAGAATGCTTTGCTTCTTTCTGATGCAGAGGTCTCGTCTACAATTGAAATCTCAAGTAAGCTCTCTACCTGCGGCTTCGCTTAAGTCCATTAATCATCTCATCTCCTCTGTTTCATACCCTAAGGATGTGTCTAAGCACAGCAAAGCCCCTGCAACCAGATTAGCTACATCTTGGCTGCACGATTCTAATGGGGGGGTTGAATGTATGGGCCTGGCTGCCACTCTTAAAAGGAAAGCAAATACCCAACGGCTTGCTGTCCCTTGAGTTTAACACCCTCGACCCGACTTCTAGCCTCTCGCTGAGAGACACTAAGCCGTTGCTTGCATCCTTTGGCGTGCTCTGCCTGCTCAATTTCACAGATGCCAGGATCTTACAAACTGAAACGGGATTGGCAGGACTCAAACTGGCTGGCCCCTCACTGCATGAGCCAGAGTCTCCTAATACCATTCCTGTGGGCTGTCACAACTTGTTTCTTGAAAAGACTGCTACAGGAGGGGCTTGGAAGGGCGCCCGCCTGTTTACTACGGAGGCCGGCTTGGGCTCTACTCCGTTTAGCCAGTGCATTGAAATAGAGTAGGCTGTTGAGTTGCTCAACAGCTTCACAGGCAGAGATGCCCACTCAGGCTGCTTCTGCGGAGTTGAAATGAATGACCTAGGCATCAGAGTTTGTTGCCCTGGAGGCTTACGCCAACCATGTGGTTGAACAGCAAAAGACATTTGAATTGGGGGACGTGACTTGCCCTCCCCTTTTTGATGAAACAAACTCTCTTGCCTCCAGGATCGAGGTACAGGTCCTAGACCAAATTTCTCATCCTTTTACTAAGTCTCTATGCCCTTAAAAAGACTCCAACGTCATATACCTTGAATTTTGTCTAAGTACGGTGACCCTGCCACTAATTGTAAAGATCTGTCGTGCTCCTCCGGTGGTTCCTTGATTGACATTCCTTGACTGACTGACTAACAAGCAGCTGGCTGACACAAGTCCGGATTTGAATGCCACTCTATTTAGATCCCAATGTAACATGTCAGCCCTCACCATTGCAATGGCACCTTTCTTGAAGCTCTATGAAGCAATAAATGAGAACGGCAAAGACCAAGCCACTCTCCTTGCCTTGATCAATTCTACAATCGTCTACATCCTTCATCATTTCCTTGCAGTTGAGCGTAGATCAAGAGATGGAATGTGCCAATGTGATCCGAAGAAAGCTCGAAGACGCCCTTGACCTGAAAGGATCGGAAACGAAATGTCTATTAAATTCTGTTCTGGATCTTTTACATCTAAAACCTTTGACTCAAAATAGAAAAAAGGGCTTGTCTGATAACATTCTGCTATCTCCCCCTAGGTCATAGAGTGAAGGGGCTGAGTTGTCTTCTCCACAATTTAGGGGGGCCACATTGCCCTCTACAGATGAGGTGGATTTCAGGATAAAAACAAGGACTATGGAGATTGTTACTCCCCTTCAGATGGTGCCGCCAGTCCCCTTGCTACCATCTGCAGCTTTAAACCAGATTGTGCTGAGGTCGGCCAATGAGGCCACAAGCTCGTCATCTTTGACCGAAGTCATTACCCCTCCAAAGCCTCAATCACTGGCTAATCTTCCTGCCACCCTTCACCCTTTTTTCTCTGGCTTGAGAAGGAAAAGTAGGAAGCTGCACCTCTGAACATCAAAAGAGCTCCCTCAAATGAAAAAACCAAAGAACCAACTTAATGCTGCAAAAACTAAATTCAAACCAGGCCTGAATCTTTATTAGGAATTTACCAATCCCACGACGAAACCAAGATCTAGCCAAGTCCGACCCACCAGAGCCTATAACAAAGATGGCGGATTCACAACCACTGAGGATGAAGCCACACGACTTTGAAGTGGGGGAGGACGACTACAAAGCCCAACTTGATGCTGACGAGGACGCCTGCCTAAACCTTTCTACCTACATGGTTGATGATGACCATTCCAGGCCAGATGAGCCTGAAGTGGCCTCTGGATTGGCTCCTCAGATGGACTTGGACTCTCAGCCGATCGTCATGGTCATGAAGCTTCATTTGGCTTTGCCTCGAGAGGTGGTTTCGGAGCGCCAAACGTCTGGGCCCTATATTTCTTCCAAACCTCTGCATACTAAATCGTCACCATTATTTCTCACATTAGCTGAAAAAAGGCAGAACTCCATTCTTAAAGCCGAAATAGCAGCGGAGCAGGAAGGGCCTCCTCAAAGAATGAAACTTGTCTCGCCCCTGAAGCAGGTAATGGGGCGGGATCGGGATCCTCAGTTGTCGACTCAAGATGGTTTTGGGGTTCCAAACCGTTGGATCTAATTTTATTCCCAAACCTCAGCCCATAAAAACTCCATCACCATGTTTTCACATTGGCAGTATAAAAGACAGAAAATCACATTCGGAGACAAACTATTGGAGTGAGAGGATAGGATACATTCCAAGCCAAAGAAGAAATTTGCGTCGCCCTTGAAGTGCACTGCGGCGTGTGAATGTTATCCCCACAAGACTAGACACATTTTCCCTCCTCAAGCGAGGCCGGGCTTTCCAAACTCTTTTGACCCAAAGACATCTACTCACTTGGTGAGTCTCGAACGTCTCCTTCCAGTGAAAGATGGATTGATTTTGAATCGCGCCAACATCCTCAGGTTATTTCACAATATTCCTTTGTTGCGATTTCTGCGAACTGATGATATTATGATTGTTGAATTTCCTAAAGAACACGTTACTGATAAGATGATTCTTCACCTGAGGTCAAATTCTGTGAGATTGTCACTATTGAAGATGGCTCAATTTCGTCTTCCAGTGGGTTTTGCATGTAATGACTTTACTTTCAAGCTGAGGTCTCCCCTTTCTAACCTGCAGTGTGGCCTTGAGTCGTTTATCTCTGAACCTCACACCAGAGAAAAGATTTTTCATTAGCCAGGAGTGCCAAGGGACTGCCGGTGGACAGGACTCTCACAAGGGCTTGAATGATTCTAGAGTACTTTTGTCTTCTCAGACTGTCAGAGTTGGCTTCCCCTTTAACCATCACTAATGACGGGTCCTCCGGCCGAATGATTACCTTAGCTCAGAAGGACTATAAACAGAAATTACGTCCCCTAGGCTCCCAGGGACGCGTAGTACCTTTGGCCCTTAATGCTACTTAACAACAAGTAGCTCTTGCTAGAAAATAGACTTCTGGAATACCAGGGGATACTCGCAACTATTCACAGACCTGCATCTCTTTTCGGGAGCATTGAATATAATATGCCTTCAGGAAACCTGGCTCCTATGCTACCCAGCTCTAGATGGATACACTTTGCTTCTCAACCCGTTGTTCAGAGGGCTAAAAGGACGCTCTGCTTCTGGTCTACTTACTTTTCTGAAGAACAAAGCGGTTATGAAAGTTGAGGCCTTGGCCACTCCCAATCCATTCCTTCTGGTCATCGGCATCAGCTTCAAGTCCTTGAATTGTGAAGAACTCCAGCGCTGTCTTTTGTTTAACTTATACTGGAACCCATTGGCCATCTCCACTGGAGCCTTCCTGAACTCTGCTGCGTCGGCCATTGACAAATGGGTACCGTGTCTCAACCCCCACTCTATGATAGTGCGAGGCAATTTAAATTTCCTTTGTATTTGACAGATCCCAGCTCAGAACGTGAAAGGCGAGCATCTGAATGGATGGACCTGATGCACGCGAGAGATCTTCACATCATAATGGCCAAACCCCTGGTGATTGTCCTCCGGTACCTACATGGTCCAATGGTTCTTCCTCTAGCATATTGGACTATGTTTTTGTATCCAGTTCGGTAATCCAAGACAAGTCGTCTTTTGAGGTCCTGTACACAACTGCAAGTGACCATGCCCTATTGAATTTCACTTGGTTTGCTAATCCAAGTCCCAAGCAAGAAACGTGGTCAACCGCGATTGAATTAACTATAGGTAATAAAAATTGATACTGGTGCTAAATTGTTAGAGGGCGCCTTGGGGGATTTGGAATTTGAGCAGTTCCTTAAAAACCCCACCCATAATAAAGGGAATACTCTTGACTGGATATCCCACTCTTGTGTCCTTATCTAGCCAGGACATTGTGCCATACCCCTGGTCGTATCATTGTTTCATTCAATTTAAAATCAGGTGTGCAAAAGTGCCTGCAATTAGAGAGCTATCTACAATTACAATCCTTTCAAGAAATGTTAGGAATCTTACTCCTGACACATTGTGTCCTTGGCTCCTAGCCTTGGAGAAGGAGACAAAAGACTTGGTGACATTGCTGAAAGGTAAAAGTAGTCTTTGGGATGCTACCGACAGATTTGCACCCCTTACAAATAAGTTATTCCGAGGCAAGCCAATTCATGGTTTTCCCCTGAGCTTCAAACTCTTAAGAGTGCTACGATTAAATGCCTCTATACATGGAAAACATCCCTTACTGACATAGATAAGGAGAATTATAAGCAGGCGGCTAAAAGCTATAAGAAATCTGTCATACAGGCGAAAAAGTCTTCACTCGACAATAGAATTAATTTAGCACAATCTCATCCCAGATAATTGTTTAGAATCCTGAAGGAATTAGAACATCCCGCTCAAAATGCCACAGAAACCATTATCGGATATACAGAATGGTGTTCTTCCATTCAGGATGCTATGCTGGTAAATTAAACATGATTAAACTCAATATTGATCAGGCCGCAAAATCGACAATTGCGTATGAAAAGGCCATTCCTAGTTTGGCACAGAAAGTATGAGAACAGGATGAACAATTTAAATTCAAACCTGTGTCTGAGGAGGAACTGGCCCTACTAATAAAAAATGTAAACCAACCACTTGTAAGGGAGATACTTGTCCTGCATTGGTTATAAAAACATGCTCCCCTCTACTAATTGATACAATGTGTAAATTTGTGAACACTACGTTCAGTGAATGCCATGTTCCTTCATCTATTAAGAATACCTGGATCTCGCCTCTAATTAAAAAAACAGGTTCTTGTCCGTCAAAACCCCTAAACTATAAACCTATCTTGAACTCGCCTTTTTTGCTGAAAATTCTTGGTCAAGTAGCTTTCACGCAAGTTATGAAACATCTAAGGAATAACAACAGTCTTAAGTGGCAATCAGGTTTTAAGGAGAGCCATGGTACGGAGACCGCCCTCCTGGACCTTAAGTCCAGACTTCTCTGCATTATGGATCATGGACAAACAGCCCTTCTGGTGTTGCTCAATCTCCCTGCCACCTTTGACCTGGTAGATCACACTTTACTGCACGATCGGCTAGGAAAGGTGGCAGGGTTTTCTGGCCTAGCGACCCGATGAGTCCAATCATTCCTGACCAATCACTGGTGTAGATTCAGCCGTACCTTGGCTGATGCTATCCCAACCTTACTAACACATGGGGTACCACAAGGGGCATGCTTGTCCCCCCACCATTTATATTTTTACTGTTCAATTTCTTGAACTCTTGGAGGAAAACAACATCAATTTCACCAACTACACAGATGACCCACAATGTGTCATCCCTCTCTGAGGTAATCATATAGAGGATCAGAAAGCCATTAACCAGATCTTTGGGGGATCCAAAACTGGATGTATGATAATGGACTGGCACTGAACACCAAGAAACAGAACTTATGGTGGTAGGTACCCTGGACAAAACCCAGAAAATGGGCTTGGAATATGCCCAGTTCCGTATTGACGGGTGTGATATAGACACCAAGAATAAAGTCAAAACGTTAGGAGTCTATTTTGACTGCAATCTCAATATGAAGGCACTGGTTGGGGGCATGGTCTCATCAGCCTCATATCATATTAAACTTCTGACACAAGCCCGTCCGTTTATATCTAGAGCAAACTGTGAGATACTTGCTAGAGCCTTATTTGGCTCAAGGCTTTATTATTGTGGCAGCATGCTTACTGGCCTGGCAAGAACTGAGATATGCCACCTTCAGGTAATTCAGAACAATGCGGTTAGGATCGTTCTAAACGTCAGCAAAGGGGAACATGTGTCAGATGCCAGAAGGAGCCTACACTGGCTTCCTATAGAGGCTAGAAGTGCATTTCGCCTTCTAGTGATAACTCAGAAATTCTGACAGGCTCCTCGCCTCTATACCTGAGTGAAGTATTAGAGACCAAACTAAATACATGCAATCTCAGGTCTAATAATACCAATCAACTGAGAATCCCAACTTATAGAGTACGATTCTTTGCAGCAGCCCCCATGGCATGGAATGCTATGCCCCAGATATGAGGAAGGAAAAATCCACGTCTGTGTTTAGAAAGAGACTTGAGGCTCTCTTGTTCAGATAAAGAGGATGGGCTCACCTTTTATCTTTGATCTTGGTATGCGTATATCCTTCTGAAATAATGTGTGCAACCTCTTTGATATTCTAGTTTTATGTGCGTCATTGTGGTGCTCCCTTAAGCCTCTGTGATGCGTGATATAAATAAATATACATACATACATATACATAACTCGGGGGACAAATCGCTTGAGAAAAAGGTGGAATGACATGCAGTCACTCATAAATAAGTGTTTCGAGCCAGTTGGCGACCGGAGGTAGAATAAATTATATGACCCTACTTTTGGAGTTTAGGTCTTGTTCTCAAAAAACTTGAATAGACATAGACCTCACATACATCTGTTTGATTGAAAAAAATCACCCAGGAAAAGAAGCTCCTTCAGAAAGCCATGAGACAGATCAGTAGCTCAAACAATGATCTACAAACGCAACAGAGGAAAAAAAGAAACCAGAAATGTAAGAACTGGTTGTGTATGTATAAGGCTGAGTGTACCCCAAAAGAAGCTGAATGTATGCTGGTGGCACTCTGGTGAAGGACGTAAGCGGTATCTGGCACCTCCTCAATTGAGCTTGGGGCTATGCTCAATCCACCTGTCAAATATAATTTCAGAAGCTTCTTATATCAACGGCTCTTCGTTTCAAGGCACGGATTAACAATTCAACAACCGGCTAAGCCGAGTCCGGGGTGGCTTCTCGCGCTTGGCAGGCTTGAGGCTTATAAAGAAGGCCAATAACTGTAGAGGTTCTGGCCCTGATGGCATCTTCAACTTTATGATAAAGGAAGCCACGGAAGAATGGGTTCCTTTTTGCCTTCAAGCTTTTCACTCAGATTTTGAAGATTGACGTGATTCCAAAGTCCCGGAGATCTGCAATAATCATCCCAATTCACAAGAAGGAAAATAGAACTTACCCACAAAATTATCGAACTATCACCCTTTTGGACTCAGTGGGCAAACTCTTTGCAGGCTTTCTCTTCCATCAGCTGCAGTCTTGGTCCTCCAGTGCTGAAATAGAGAACCCTCGACAATCTGGATTTGTGAAGGACACCGGAACAGTCTTGAATTTGTTTTCGATAAACTCATTGAAATGGAAAGCACATACGAGTAAATCCAGAATCTGTTTGGCCTTCATAGACCTCAGAAAAGCATTCGACAACGTGGACCGTCTTTTTCTATGGTCAAAAATGGAGGCCTGGAAATGCTGGGAGACCTATTGTAGGCGATTAAATCCTTTGATCAAACCAGTGTGCAAATTCAATTGAACGCACAAGGCCTCCTAACTTCTCCCATCAATATGTTTCGAGGTCTAAAGCAGTGATGTCCTTTGGCACCAATCTTATTTAATGTATTCTTATCAGATGTGGGTACTCATTTGAACAAGGCTCGAGCTTTTCCCCCTAAGATGGGTGGTGAACACTTATCGTGACTTTTGCACGCAGACAATTTGGTGTTGATTTCACCGCCTATCGGTCTTCAGAGGACTTTGGACAGCGTTTACACTTACCTGGCTGCCAACGGTCTTGCCATGAACTTAGTCAAAACCAAGGTGATGATATTGGTCTTCGAGGCCCTCCGCAAGGGTCAACTCTTTAGTGGTATGTAGAAAAAAAGCCCCTGATTTAAACTACTGAGATGTTCTACTTAGGGACCTTGGTCAACAATGGTAATGTGCATCTACCGCACCAGATGGCCTTGAAGGCAAGATTCAGACTTTTAGCCGCCCAGGCCCGATTGAGTGCTAGAAAATTTGGAAAGTGTTTTATTCTCCCTGTTCTGACTTTCTATAAATTCAAAGTGACGCTAGCCCATACGTATGGTGCTGAGGGCTTTCTATTTACTCCTTGGGCAATTCGGACGTCACTTGAAGGAAGCTTTTGGACGAAAGTCCTTGGGCCTCCTAATTTTGATTTGCATCTCAGTCATGCGATATGAACTGGGCCTAACTTTGTTATTAGCAAGAGTTGCATGGAAAACCTTATCCCTTTTTCAAAACTGTACGCTACCTTGCCCTCCAACACCATTTCGAGTGTTAGCAGCAGAGATGAAGAAAGAAAGAATTTAATGATTTATTGGTCCAATGGAGCAGAGGATGTTTGAATCAGTTAGCCCGTTTACAGACTGCCCTTGATGAATTAACCAGGAAGCCATCGAAAGTAAAGTGGGAAATCTGGCTGGACGACTGGATTAATACTCGGGAGAATCAGAATGCTTTTCAGTTTCCCATGGCAAGGAAGACTGAAAACAAACAGCGGGGCACTTTACCAAAATACTTAACTAAATTCCCTAATAACTGGCACAAGTCTCAATTCAGATTTAACCTTTTCCCCACTAATCAGCTGAGGAAGACTGATAAGCTAACTGACAAGGTGGACTGGCGGTTCTGTAAAACATTGGGGACACCGGAAACTCTGAAATCCATCACTCTACTTTGCACAGGTTTAACAGATCTAAGAACAACCTTCGTGGGTAAATGGAGGATGGCCTTGCAACAAAGAGACGCCAAGGCCGATTGGTTGCAATATCTTAAGGTGGTCTTCGATGGGGTTAAGATAACATCTTCCCTCACACCTGACGGGCCATACTCATAGACGTGGAGATGTCATTGGTTTTCATTTGTTGTTCTTTTTGTCTCATGTCTTGACAAAGGTTTGTAATAAACCATCAGTCAGAACAATAAAAGAAAATGTGAATTGGTTCAAAACGAAAATAGGATTGTGTCTGCTTTAGTATGTTATTTCATTAATTATACATGTATTGCCTTTTTTGTACTTCGCAATATTACTTCCTGTGATGTTGATGGGTAAAAGGGTCATCTGACATCACTCCCTGTGATGTTTTCAGGGGCAAAGGTCATGTGATGTCACTCCCTATGATGACATCAAGTCACTTCTGCTACCCCAGGCATTTTAGTGAATTGACGTTTGTACAGCAATGCATTTAGCAATGGGGACCTTTAGTCCCCATTGCTACATACTTAAAGTTGTATAGCGCTGCTCCACATGCTAAACTGTAGACACTAGCACACTGCCCCTCTCTGTATTGTCAAGGCTCTGGCAGAGTGTGTGTGTGTGTGTTTTCTGGGTACCTTCCTGTGTCACCGAGGAGTGCATGATCCCCAGCAGAGGGAAGTACTGCCACACCCCCTGCCTTGCATGCTGTATGGAGACAATGCCTGACAAGTCACAGGTTCGATCCCCATCAGGGTAGGTAAAGCGGGCACCGTTGAGTTGGTGGGTACTAGGAACACGTTATTCCTTCTGCGAAAAAACAGCAAGATTGTTTGAGCAAACTCTATGCAAGTCACACAATATTGTTGTTTGTGTCTCCCATTGATGTGTCGTTGTAGGGCTATATGTCTGTGAATGCTGATGCGAGGACTGGTGTTGGCCTTGGAAAACACTCAAACACACAGCAGGCATGGGCTAGCAATATTCCTTATTGGGCAAGTACAATTATGGGCACATGTTACCGCGGAGGTTGATAACGCCTATATTTAGCTGGGAAGGGAGAAAGCAGTTTGTGGTACATTCTTTTGTTAATAGTCAATATTATTATTAAACCCCCTCCAGCAGAACCGATAAAAGGACAACTGCCCTCCTGCCCCCTCCTCGCCCCCCCCCCATCTCCAAACGGTGCGACCTTGTCAGAGGATCCCCTTCCTGTGTGTTAAAGTATATGTTACCCAAAACCTGCACTGGGTAAGGCAGACCTGCGGCCACTGGTAAAGGATGCGCAGGCCTCGCCGCCGCTGTGTAAGCAGAACCAGCTCTGGGAAGAGATAACCCGGCCATGAAAAAATCATGGGAACCCAACCCGAGGGGGCCCGCTTTCAGGGACAAAGAGGCTTCCAGGTAGCGCTGAAACGCGAGCGGCCCCCCTGCAGGATGTGGGTCACAAATGGGCAGGCCCAGCCCCATCATCACCAGCCGCCCAGCAAGGATATATTTTAGAATTCGGGTAGATGAGGATTTCATTATTTTAGTTAGTTATTTTATGGGACAAGAACGACAAGCAAGTGTTATTATTCAGCCAAGTAGCAAATAGCATATTTGATCCTTTGGAACATGTACACATCTTAGTACACAGCCACATTTGCAAAGCACATCTTCATCTGAATATCAAATGGCTCATTTAAGATTTTGGCCCAATACATTTTAGTATTCAGTCGAATTTCCAAGAGCATGTTTTAATATTTGCCCGAGTACCCAATGGCATATTTTAGAATTTGGCCAGTAACACATTTTTGTATTTGGGTGAGTTTCAAAGCGGATATCTCAGTATTCGGCTAAATACCAAATGGTGCATGTTTCTGATGGGCAGATTGTAGGATCTTGCGCTGGTAAGCAGTGTGAGAATCTGGCACTGGTCGGTAGTGAGAGAAGCTGGCATTGGGGGGGATTGTAAACAGCCTCCACTGGAGAGTAGTGGAGAAGCTTGCACTGGAGTGCATAGTGGACAGCTGGTCCTGGTGGTAAATTGTAGGAGCTTGCAGTGGGAAAAGCTGCCACTGGTCTGTAGTGTGAGAAGCTGGCACTGGTCGGCAGTGTGAGAAGCTGGCACTGGGAGGACGGAAAGGAGTCTCCATGGGAGAGTAGTGGAGAAGC
This sequence comes from Ambystoma mexicanum, assembly GCF_040938575.1. Taxonomy (NCBI): domain Eukaryota; kingdom Metazoa; phylum Chordata; class Amphibia; order Caudata; family Ambystomatidae; genus Ambystoma; species Ambystoma mexicanum. The sequence goes on along the minus strand of NC_090926.1, from coordinate 993,718,172 downwards.
TTGGGCTGGAGTGCACAGTGGGCAGTTGGTTCTGGTGACAGATTGTAGGAGCTTGCAGTGGTGAGCAGAGTGAGAAGCTGGCATTGGGGGGATTGTAAGCAGCCTCCACTGGAGAGTAGTGGAGAAGCTTGCACTGGAGTGCACAGTGGACAGCTGGTCCTGGTGGCAGATTGTAGGAGCTTCCACTTGTGAGCAGTGTGAGAAGCTGGCACGGGGGAGGACTGAAAGGACTCTCCACGGGAGAGTAGTGGAGAAGCTTGCACTGGAGTGCACAGTGGCCAGTTGGTCCCGGTGGCAGATTGTAGGAGCTTGCAGTAGGGAGCAGTGTGAGAAGCTGGCACTGGTCGGTAGTGTGAGATGCTGGCACTGGGGAGCATTGTAAGGAACCTCCACTGGAGAGTAGTAGAAAATCTTGCACTGGAGTGCACAGTGGACAGTTGGTCCTGGTGGCAGATTGTAGGAGCTTGCACTGGTGAGCAGTGTGAGAAGCTGGCACTGGTCGGCAGTGTGAGAATCTGGTACTGGTCAGCAGTGTGAGAAGCTGTCATTGGGGGATTGTAAATTGTAGGAGTTTGCAGTGTGAGAATCTGGCACTGGTCGGCAGTGTGAGAAGCTGGCACTGGGGAGGACTGAAAGGAGTCTCCACGGGCGAGTAGTGGAGAAGCTTGCACTGGAGTGCACAGTGGACAGTTGGTCCTGGTGGCAGATTGTAGGAGCTTGCACTGGTGAGCAGTGTGAGAAGCTGGCACTGGTCGGCAGTGTGAGAATCTGCCACTGGTCGGCAGTGTGAGAAGCTGGCATTGGGGGGATTATAAGCAGCCTCCACTGGAGAGTAGTGGAGAAGCTTGCACTGGAGTGCATATCGGACAGCTGGTCCTGGTGGTAAATTGTAGGAGTTTGCAGTGTGAGAATCTGGCACTGGTCGGCAGTGTGAGAAGCTGGCACTGGGGAGGACTGAAAGGAGTCTCCACGGGCGAGTAGTGGAGAAGCTTGCACTGGAGTGCACAGTTGGTCCCGGTGGCAGATTGTAGGAGCTTGCAGTGGTGAGCAGTGTGAGAAGCTGGCCCTGGTCGGCAGTGTGAGATGCTGGCACTGGGGAGCATTGTAAGGAACCTCCACTGGAGAGTAGTAGAAAGTCTTGCACTGGAGTGCACAGTGGACAGTTGGTCCTGGTGGCAGATTGTAGGAGCTTGCACTGGTGAGCAGTGTGAGAAGCTGGCCCTGGTCGGCAGTGTGAGATGCTGGCACTGGGGAGCATTGTAAGGAACCTCCACTGGAGAGTAGTAGAAAGTCTTGCACTGGAGTGCACAGTGGACAGTTGGTCCTGGTGGCAGATTGTAGGAGCTTGCACTGGTGAGCAGTGTGAGAATCTGGCACTGGTCGGCAGTGTGAGAATCTGGCACTGGTCGGCAGTGTGAGAAGCTGGCATTGGGGGGATTGTAAGCAGCCTTCACTGGAGAAGCTTGCACTGGAGTGCATAGTGGACAGCTGGTCCTGGTGGAAGATTGTAGGAGCTTGTAGTGGTCGGCAGTGTGAGAAGCTGGCACTTGTCGGTAGTGTGAGAAGCTGGCACCGATCGGCAGTGTGAGAAGCTGCCGTTGGGGGGATTGTAAAGAGTCTCCACTGGAGAGTAGTGGAGAAGCTTGCACTGGAGTGCACAGTGGGCGGCTGGTCCTGGTGGCAGATTGTAGAGCTTGCAGCGGTGAGCAGTGTGAGAAGCTGGCATTGGGGGTATTGTAAGCAGCCTCCACTGGAGAGTATTGGAGAAGCTTGCACTGGAGTGCACAGTGGCCAACTGGTCCCGGTAGCAGATTGTAGGAGCTTGCGGTGGTGCGCAGTGTCCAGATTATAGGAGCTTCCAGAGGTGAGCGGTGTGATAAACTGGCACTGACCATCATGGTGTAAGAATCTGGCACTGGGGAGGATTGCAAGGAGCCTCCACTGGAGAGTAGTGGAGAAGCTTGCCCTCCAGTGCACAGTGGGCAGCTGGTCCTGGTGGCATATTGTAGGATCTTGCAAGGGTAAGCAGTGTGAGAAGCTGCCACTGGTTGGCAGTGTGTGAAGCTGGCACTGGTGAGGTTTGGAAGGAGCCCCCACTCGAGTGCACAATGAACAGCTGGTCCCGGTGTCAGATTGTAAGATCTTGCAGTGTCCTGTAGCGTCAGAAGCTGGCACTGGTCGGTATTGTGAGAAGCTGGCATTGTGGGGATTGTAAGGAGCCTCCACTGGAGTGCACAGTGGGCAGCAGCTAGCCCTGGTGGGATGATGGGGAGGATGAGAAGCTTACATTGGGGAGGTGACTTAAGCAGCACCACCTTTTCAATTTTCTGAAGTGCCACCCTACAGGTCACCAATATGCACACAATTAGCAGTGGCTCTATCATTTCTGACCTCGGGCACACCCATTCGAGCCTCTTGCAGTTTAAACCGTTCTCTTGGCTTTGCCTGGAAGAAATGTGAAGATGTATCCACCAGTCTCTGTGGGTCTATGCTAAGAATCCAGAATGAAAAAAAGAGAGGTTATCAATTAAAAAGAACACTTCCGTGAGAAAATATTACATTAAAAGCACAATGTAGTGTCAAAAATTCACAAAAATGTCAGAACCTTTGCTATAAACACCATTATACATCACATTGCACACACAAATAACTGCAATGAGCGGCGCCCTGGTCCCAAAAGCGTGCTTTTGCAAATTTGGTGTAAATCCATCCAGTAGATTATTTTAAAATGGCCAAAAAGTAGGTCCAAAAAACGTAGTGATATCTGCGTCCCGTCCGCAAACTCGCTTCCTGATTTGGTGTCTGAGGACACCTCTAAACCAATCAGGGAGCCGTGTGACGATCGAGGACATTGTACGCGCCCGCTGGTTGGTCAATAAAAAATAGATTTTTCAAAACATTTGAAACGGATGCCATGTTGGATCCGAGAAGTTCGGGGACATTGCTGTGATGTTCGTATACTTGACAAAAGTTCGAGGACATCCATGCATATTTCTGCATTATAGAGCTGGTGAAGAGCAGTTTTTGGATGTATTATAAATTTGGAGCGATTCAATGAAACTCCATGAAATTATGCAATATAACTGTAGACCCAACTTTGAGTGTGTTTGCAAAGTTTGGTGCTGTTTCGCCAAGAGGGGGCAACATTAGAGGGGGTGTCCCAAAATGATTGAATGGCGTATACATCTAGTGCTGTTTGATGAATCTGCATAAAAGTTTGCAAAAAAGATTTTAGACCCAACTTTCAATGTTTTTTCAATGTTTGATGGGATTTTGTCAAGAGGTAGCAAAATTAGAGGGGAGGGCCCAACATTTCTAGATGGCTTATAACTTTGGTGCCGTTTGACGAATCTGAGCAAATGCTTTCAAATAGATCTCAGACCCAACTTTGAGTGTTTGTGAAAAGTTTGAATGTATTTTGTCAAGTGGGGGATAAGTCATATCATGTCTCAAAAAATAAAAACACAGACCTGAAAGCATACTTTTGCAAATATGTCTGTCTTTTATTTTATGAAAAGTGTCATAATGTATGTACAAAGAAATGTGGTATAACTTTGGAGACTGAGGCATAGCCTGTGACCATGGCAGCGGCCAGATTGTCTGTGACACCGGCTATGTTAACACATTTTGAAAATTCAGATAGGCTTGAACGGGAAAAGAGAATCTCGGTACAGCAATGTGGCTAAAGTGGGCATGGCACCAGAGACTGGCTATGTGGTAACATTTTCCAAATCAGGAAAGGCTTGAATGGGAAAATAAATTCTGGGTACGGCAATGGGGTGGTCTACTGTGATTTGATTGAGGCCTGCGGCATGGCTGAAACCCAGTGCACCATGAATTGCGGAGACTGGCCTTGACTGAAAGCCATGAGCACTGGCCATGGGTCATATTATGGGGATATAGTGGATACTGGACCAGGATGCAGGCTGTGTGCAGTGGATGACTTGTCTGGTTTGGTGGGGCTGGGGTCGTGGTCGAGCCTTATGCCCTAGGCAAATCAACCATGACTTGCAGCCCCAGCATGCGATGCTGAAACAACACACATCAGTATGCGTTGTAAGAAATATGTTTCATAAAGGTGGTTTATAGCCCTTTCATATATGTTAAGAGGAATTATTAATAACTCTTATACAGTGCTGTAACATCATGAAACATTTCCACTTATATAAATCATTGATATTCAGTAAAAAAAACATTATAGGGACGTTCTGGTTATGTTGCACTAATAAAAACCTATACAATTCACAGAAAAAACTTTGTTAAATTGACATTCTGGTTACGTTGCATTGATAAAAGCCCATGAAATTCAGTGAAAAAACGTTTGTTAAATGGATGTTATGTTTACAAAGTAAAATTGAAAAACCCAAGAAATACCCCAGTTATGGCTTGCTATGCAACCATAACTAGGGCCACGGCCATGCACTACTAAGACTAATCAACGATGACGTCACAAATGACATCAATGACATCACTGAACTTCTTTAACCAAACTTCTCCTTGGAGTGGGTGCTATTCCCAGTATCCCTTTACCAGTGCCTAAACCCTATCCAAACTCCTGTTCCAACTGCCTCATCACTCTTGGCAGCCAATTGATGCTGTATAGGTCACAGTGCCAAAGACAGAGCCTCCCAGTGACAGGAGACCCTGACGTTGGTGAGGCTGGTGCCCTTGTGGGGATGCGGCTGTAAGAACCCAGAGGGTGCTCTGCATTTACTCTCCGAGGGTTTACCTAACTATAGATGTAAATGCTGAGGATACAGCCTCGCAGAGTACTGAGGGGAAGCCTCAGTTATTGTTTTATAGTCCATGACAATGAGAGATGCTGACATGCACTATTACTTCTCAGGCTATATAGGTGTTAAATAATTACATATACTACATTCCACGTGAATTTTTGTCGTTATATATGGAGGAGCACGAGTGCGGTCCATAAAACATTTTTGTCTGCTTTTTCCAGAATATATATATATATATATATATACATATATATATATATATATATATAAAATAAAGTATACATAGTTCATACACAGGACATGTAATATTAATACGCATTACACATGCGTAAAGAATGGATTTACCACGTGTATGTCCTCTACATTACATATGGGGACATTCCATGCTTGCACAGACTGCGGTCTTACAAAGGGTCTTCCACCCCACAGTACTTCAAAGCCATAAGGATGGTAAATAACATAACATCTGTGCACTACCAGTGCATATGTAACCCTAAAACCTTTTTTGCATTTGTTGCCACAATAGCAAAGTTCAGGATCTTTGATAGTCCTGTTGTTCTGAATTGCTCACACATTGCTTGTTCAGATGCGGGGAGTAATGGAACTAGGGCAGCGACATAGTTTCCATGCATCCCTACACCTCTCACGGTGGTTAGGGACTGCACAAAAGTGGAGCACATACATCAATGGAACAAAAAGTGAAGCACAGATATCAAGTCGCCCTCAAGTCACTCAGCTACCTCATGGAGAAACTCAGCATCTCTGGCGGGCAACTCGCCACCAGAAGCCAGGACACGTGCAAACTTGAAATCCGCCACTGCAAAAAGGAAAGGACCAGAAATTAAGACTTCTCTGCCTATGCTCCAAGACTATGGAACATCCTCCATGTCAGCATCATACTTGCCCCCACACTCCTACAATTCAGAAAAGAACTCTAGATCCACCTCTTCAAGAAGTCTTTCCTCAACACCTAGGCCATCACGTCACCCCTCACGCCACCTGGTTCGCTAGACACTGCCCACCCCTCCTCTCCGCGCCACCCGGTACAACTGTGCTCCTCCTCTGTGCCCCTCTTTATCCTTTATCCCTTCTGTATATCTCTTCTGTTTTTACCTCAAAAAAGCGCTCCGTTATGCATCTGTACTGTTGTATACCTCTATAAAGCGCTCCATTATGTATCTGTGTTGTTGTATACCTACATAAAGTGTTCCGTTGCTTCTCGAAGCTAGGTCCGCGCTCAATAAATACCATAATGATAATAATGAAAGACTTTCACGTTCCATCAGAATCGATGCAAAGAGTAAAGCTGGAAGAGTAAATAGCTGCACTGCAACATCTCACGGCCTGCTATCATGATGCGAAATTCCCATCGAGATCAGGCGATGAGATGTTGTGAGGACCACTGAGTTATTTCAGGGATCCAACCCCCACCTTCTATCATTTGTGGATCTCTTATTGTGTTAGGTTATTGTAGCCAGATTGGAGAGCCACAATGTATGTAGGCATGTGATTTATATAGTGGAAACCTAGCTGGGAAGTAATGGAGCGTGCTGCATTGGTGCACACTAGATGGCTACAAGTAGGGGTTCATATGACCTGGGGGAGTTGGGCTAGCCATGGAGGGCCAGCCAACAGATGTGGATAAGTAGGGCTGAAAGAAGCGATGAGCAATTGGCAAGATGTGGTTAGAAAAGTTGGGTATTTTGGTCCTTCCGAAAGTGTAAGATGGAGGAGGCCAGTGTTATCGGATTTGGCAACTTGTTCTAGAGACAGTGTGCCACAACAAAAGGCCTGTATTGAGTGATGGTCCCCAATTCAGTTACAGAAAAGAGAAACAATTAGCGGATATATTGACTAATAGTCGCTATGTTCCACTGATTACATCAAGTTGGTTGAGGTAACCAACACAGTGATTCCCCAGTGGATCTTGTAGTATCTTCAAACATATCATAAAATAAAACCAGTTCACAATGGCAAATACTAAATGGACACCCTGTGTTCATGACTATATTGATTTTAATACCAAATCTGCAGTTTATGATTTGGTTTGTCCCTGTTTGAAACTATACATAGGAACTACTATTCATAAAAACGAAATCTGTATCTCCTGGAACATTTGTGCATTTTTGGGGGGATTTTATTTTGATTTATAGAGTGCTTTTCGCCAAAGCGCTTAACAATGAGAAAATAAACAATACAATTCAAATAGTAGAATGACAGAGAAACCAAAATGTATAAAGAAAGCAAATGGGCCTTAAAGCTGGAGCAGAAAAGAGAGTAAGAAGAAAGCGAGTGGAGAGAGAGGAAGAACATTCCAGTGAAGAGGAGCCAGAAAAGAAAAAGAGCATAAAGGGGTTTGTGCACAAGGAGGACAAGGGACAGACAGAAGGAATTGGGACTGTGAGCTAAGAGCTCGAGTGGGGGAATATGAGAAAGCACAGAGAACAAGAATGAGAGCAAAGAGGGGGGCAAGTATGTGGAGAGGATTAAAGACGAGACATAGAAAATTGAATTTAAGGGGGAAGTGATAGAGTAACCATTAAAGTGTCGAAAGGGCTGGAAAGAAGGAATCGCGTGGGGAAAGTGAAAAATTGAGCCAGAGGGAGGAATTAAAAATAGACTTTAAAGGGGTTAGATGAGAAATAGGAAGTTCAAAAAGAAGGGAAGAACAATAGAAGAGACGGGAGAAAATTAGAGAGGACACAAGTAGAGTATTAGCATGGAAAGTGAGAAAAGGTCAAGCTTTGTTGATATTGAACAAGTGGGTCCTGCACAAACAAGAGATACATGAGATGTGATTAGTGAAGGATAGAGAAAAATCATAGACGCCCAGATTCCGGGCAGAGAGAGGGATAGGAAGTGAGGCGGGAGGGAAGGAAATTGACGGAGAAGACAGTGGGGAAGGAGTAGTGGAGGCTGGGGAAAAAAACTTCAGTTTTAGAGGGATTAAGAATGAGATAGTGGTCAGACATCCAAGACTGGATAGCCAACAGACACGAAGTTAAAGTAGTATGAATAGAAGAGGAAAAGACGGATAGAAAACACTGGGTATCATTGGCATAGAGATGATGGCACAGGCTAAATTCTCTGCCCACCTGCCTACTTTTGGCCACTTTACTGTATCCAAAGGCCATCCTCAAACCCCGACTTCAGCAAATGAGCGCTACCATGTCAGGGTAATGGGCTATCCACATCCATACCCTGTCCTCCTTATTCACCTTCTACCCACAATTCCTATCCACGCATTACATCTCTGTTTGCGTCCACCCATCCTGCACCCCCTTCAATAACATTGCTCCAACGCATGTCGCCTGCAACCCTTTAAACACTTGTGCCTGCATCTAGAGGCCGCGCGGGTAAACCTTCCCTTGTTAAATGCCCAACACGGCATTCCCGTCCAAGGATAGCTTGTCCTTGCCCTTGCCCGCCAGCCCCCACAGGGATTGGGGGGATGGAACCAGCACACGAGGCACCAGCAGCCAACTTGCAGTATGCATCTATGTTATGGACATAGTCGGCACCACCCATTGAAGTCACAGACTGGAATCCAGTCTCTCCCACCTCAGGCCGTTGGCTGAGATTCCCTCCTACTCATCGTACCAAAGCCAAGTGAAACTCCTAGAACCCACTCACATTCCTAATCGCTTCTGTATATTTTATGAAGGCCTCACTCCGTGCAAGGAAAATTCAGCATGATGTGCCTGCATAGATCTAGAATCCCAGGCCAGTTTTCATGTTTCAGAGCAGCTTGGGCATCCATGCCAACTCCCGCTCATCCTCCTTCTACCCCTCGTTGCACCTCATCTCCCTGTGCAGGAACTTAAAAGCCTCCCCAAACTCCCCAGGCCACACATTCTCCTTCGTAGCCATGGAATAAGCGTGCCCATAGCAGTTTAGTCACCAGCATATGAGGCAGCCTGCCCTTCTTCTCAAACCCCTACTTCTTTGCCCACCACCACACACTGGTCCCACCTCTCTCGAGGCACATTTGGCCCTCTGTATGGGCCTCTACCAACACAGTCTTTTGATTGAGCCCCACCGAAACCCCAGTGGGCACCCCATTCCAAATGTCTTGCCCATAGTCCCCTGCCCATGATTCCCCAGTCATCTCGACCCTTAATCCTCCACCACTAGTCACACTATCCCCCACCTGGGCCCTGTCGGCACCACTCCCCCCTTCTCCAGACCGGGATGTGGCCATCATACTGGGGGAGACTTTCCTGATCGTGGTTTTAACAAGTATAAAGGGGGGGGGAGTACTTTCAATAAGGACCTAGGATTAACGATCTAAAAAATTGGAAAAATTGGAAAATGCCATGTAACTAAAATGCAGAGATAGTCGTGCCGCATATTAATTTGTCCAATGGGAAGAGAGGGAAGTCGTCCTTGCAGGGACGGGATGATTCAGTGCCTGGTTTGGAATTAGATGCAATTGCTTACAATAAAGATGGTTATATGAGGGGTCCTGAAGAAGCACGCACACTAGGAGTGTGAAGCACTCTTTCGGCCCTGGACAATTGAATCTATTGTAGGACTAGATGATCATTTTTTGTTTCCCAGGGACCAATTGCTCCCTGGGAAGGCAGATTAGAAGCCAGCATAATGATTGTATAACAGGATTGTAAAGGAATTATGTATTGTGTTGGAACTGTATTAAAAAATGTCTTTGGTATGTCAATAGTGGTATGAGTTCGCCATCATGTCAGATTCTGATTTAGTTCTAACGTGGGGCATTTTTCAGGCGCAATTGTGGAATGCAATAACAGCAACGTGCTCCATCTGTATAAGTGCATAGGTTAAGTGCATTGTTGCATAGGAGACCCCTGTGCAGCGTTGGTGTCTAGTAAAAGGAGGTGTCTCTGATAGGAATACATATTCTTTTTAACGCAAACAACTCACAGCAGTTTGACCTGTGCAAACCCCGAGTCATGCCTCATTAGAGGGGTTGCAGGTTCTGACAAGGGGAGGCCGAAGGTCTCGTGAGCTTCACTCTGCTTCCCTTATTTGCATAACCTGTCCTTGGCCACGGCTTTCCCCGTTCCTATTTTGCACATGCAAATACGATCTAAGGGACGTTCCATCCCATAACCACCTACCACCACTCGCAAATGAAATGAGCAGTTTGTGCTTGTAGGGAGTAGTTTGCTCGTACTTGGTCTGTGCATGGGTCTTTTGCAATATGGTTCTATTGTCAAGCGCCTGCATTTTGTACATTTGCATACATATGTTTCCCTCATGAATAATGCATTAGGTGTCTGAATAAGGGATGATGAAAGATAATGAAATACTAATCTCCTGTCCGAGTGGCTAAATCGGGTACCACTGAGTGGGGAATATAATGGATGATTATGAAGCACACGACATAAACAGAATCGCTTCCAGGCGCTTGAATGGATGACGCTAGAAAAGCCCATTTCAATGGTACGCGTTAAAGCGTCACCGAGTGTGCCCGCCTTGGACTCGAACTTGTGACCTACATAGAGCTGGCGTTGGGCGTTTCCATTGATCTTCATGCCAGCACTTGGCTTCCACTGCAGGTTGCTGGCATGTAGTACCATAAACATGCATGTCATGGAAATGATGTTGATGATGGCGGTGACAGTGATGATGATTCGTATGGTTATTAGTATAGTTTGCTCTTCCTCATATTGTTGTCTTGTATCTTTATTATGGACAGTGCCACCTTTATTTTTAATATTACTGTAGTGCAGAGCATTACAACAGGAACCGAAGCAACTCTGGTGTAAATCGAACAATCTCAAGTTGTGGGCCGCGGGGGCGGAGTCGGGAAAGGATGAAATCCTAGGGATGGGAGAGAGGAGGAAGTAGGGGGGGGCAGGCAAACAGGCAGGAAACAGCAGCCACTGCGACGAGTCCGTGTGATACACCCTCAGCGAGAATGCAAAGAGACATGCAAACGAGGCGGAACGGCTGCTAGACTGGCACACAGCAGTCCCCGCCTCGGCCCTCACCCCTCCACCAGGTGGTGACGCATGGGCAAAGAAGGGTGTGGACATTACTCCGTACAAAATAATATACTCCAAGTAGTCATTCTACATGGGATGCGGTCCCCCCAGCCGGACATTATGAGGATATTGTAAAACACTAAAGGAGTTCGGTGACAAAATAGAGGAACAAGGCCTAAGGACAAGTTCCTTTATGGTATGATAAGTCATTTATAACGCGCCTGTACACAAGGGTTTCTAGGCGTGACAAGACAAGGGAGGGAAGACAGGGAGTACAAGACAACTATCTTACTAGGTCTTCTGTCATTCAGATTGTGTGGGACGCAAAGTCCAGGGAGAGGGGAAGTGCCAGGGGGAGCGAAGGGGGAAGTGCAATCAGGGCAGCAATGCTCTTAGTAAGTGCAGCCAGGGCAACACGGCTCTGGGAAAGTGCAAGAAGGCAGGGGACTGTAGGGTTCCAGATACAGCCCCTAGTGCACAGTAGGCCTGGAGGCAGTGCAGGGGCTACTGGTCCAGGGGGGCCTGGTACCCAGTGAGACTCTGAGGGTAGCCAGGCAGCACGGCATACAGGTTGGTCATCAGGGGAGAGCGAGAGAGAAAGCAGAAGTGAAGAGGAAGGTCCTGAGATACTTCCGTAACTTCAGGTGCTCCGGGTAAAGTTTGAGAGGGGCACGGAGGCCATTCCAGAGGGAGGCACCAGCCAAGGAGAGCGATCTACCTGCCGCTCTCTGCCTGGTGAAGCGTGTGACCCTCAGAGTTGGAGGTGGATGAGCGAAGGTTTTCAAGAAGGAAGTTGTTTAGGAAGAAAGAGTTGGATGTAGTGCAGGCCCTGGCCCTAGAAAACCTTGTAGACGATACAGAGGGTCTTCAACTTGATCCTTGCAGCAACCAAGAGCCAATGGAGAGATTTCAGGGCTGGAGAAATACAGTCCCTGTGCTTGAGGCCCAGGACAAGTCAAGCAGTCCTGTTCTGGATTAGTTGCAGAGGGCGGAGAGTAGAGAAAGGCAGATTGAGAAAGAGGCTGTTGCAGTAGCCCGGCCTAGAGAGAACCAGGGCTCTGGAGACAGTGAGCTTCTGGGGGAAAGTGAGGAAAGGAAGAGTACCTCTGAGGAGGTGCAGCTGGTCATGTGCCTTCCTGGCAAGGCCTGTTTTATGAGGAGAGAAGGAAAGAGTGAAGTTGAAAATAACCAGGATTTTAGCCTCACAGGAAGGCGAAGGAAGGGGGCCCAAGGAAGGCGGCCATAGTGAGCGAGGGAAAGTGGGAGGAGGGGTCCCAATGAGAAGGATCTCTGTCTTGCTGGCATTAAGGCAGAGATCGTTTGAGGCGCACCACTCCTGAATTGCCGATAGACAGTCAGGAATGAGCGAGAGAGGCGAGGAGGCCGAATGTAGCCTGAAGGAGAGCTGAGTGTCATCCGCATAACACTGAAAGTCCGAGGAGAAGGTAGAGATAAGTTGAGCCAAAAGGGCCAAGTAGACATTGAAGTCAGGGTGAGAGTCTAGAGCATTGGGGAACACCACAAGTAGAGAGAGAGGTGGTGGAGAGAAAGGGTTGGTCCAGGAGGAAGTAGGTCAAACAAGCCAGGGCCTGATCTGTGATGCCCAGGTTCTCATAGAGACGACTATTCAGGATGGCATGATTGGCCGTGTCGAAAGCAGAGGAAAGAGCCAGAAGGATGAGGGCAGATGGAATGCTAGAATCAAGAGTAGTGAGAAGATCTTCACAGGTTTTCAGGAGAACAGTTTCCGTGACTCTGGCTTCTCTGAAGCCAGATTGATGGTCATGGAGATAACTGACAGATTCAGTGTGGAGAGTAAGCTGGGCGATGGCCAGCTTTTCCAGGAGTTTGCCCAGGAAAGAAGTGATAGAGATCAGGCAGTAGTTTGCCGGACACAAAGGATTGGCAGAAGGATTTTTCAGGAGGTGGTGCACAAGGCAGTGCTTTAGGGGAGAGGGGAAAGTTACAGTGGCAAAATAATTATTTCCAAATCGGCCAAGGTTGGAGTGAGGGTGTCAATATGGTCCTCGGTGGTTCCGTAGTAGCAGGGGAGCACCTGCTTAGATGACACTTTCATAGATCAGACTTGTTTAGAAACCTCGTCAGGAGTGGTCGAGTGGAAAGAGGAGGAGAGGGAGAGGAGGCCAGAGGGGGGGCCAAGAGAGGGAGAGGAAGAGGAGAGCAAGGACAGAATGTCTTGAGTTTTAAGGGTGAAGTGGGAAGCCAGAGGGGCTGGGAGGGAGCAGGAGAAGTGGAGACTGCAGAAGGATTGTCCAGCTCCTTGCCCACTTTAAAGAGTTTGGCTGTTTTATTAGAGGCCGCAGAGATGGGGGCTTGGATGTAGGCTCTCTTCTTGGTCAGGACAAAGAGTCTTTATTGCCTTTGGAGCAGGCAACAGGGCAGTTTGTCAGAGGATGCATCCGATGCCCTCCACTTCCTCTCAGCCACCCTACACTTGCATTTCAGGGTGGCGAGATCAGAGTCATACCAAGAGTTGCAATTGGAGGTAGGCTTCAGGCAGATTCTCATGATGGGGGCAAGGACATTCAGAGTGTTGGAGATGGAAAGATGCAGGTTAGAGAGGGTGTGTCAGTGTGTGAGTCAGTCACAGGCATAGGAGGAGCGGAGAAAGTAGCAGCAAAGGCCTCCACTGACACAAGTTTCATGGACCAAATTACCAAAAAGGTAGGTGGCAGCGCTGGAGTCGGCTTTGCCTGGGGGACAGAGTGCTTCAGGTGAGAAGAGACCAGAAAGTGATTGGTCCAGGAAAGAGGAGTGGTGAGAGGGTTCAGGAGGTGGATGTCTGAGGAGATGAGAACATCTAAGGTGTGTCCAGCAGAGTGTGTAGGACCAGAGGGTAGAATGGAAAGAGAGAGCATCATAGAGATTGCGGAAGAGCCCAGAGGATGGATGTTGCGGTCTCTGAGGAGGAGAGGTTTAGAGGTAGAGGCAAGGAGAGAAGAAGAGAGGTTAGCCCACTCTGCGAGGAAGAGGGCGACCTGGCCAGGTGGCCGTAAAATGGTGGCCACAGTCCGAAAGAGGCCAGAAGAGAGAGAGCGCATGCAGACCAGGCCTTCAAAGAAGGATTAGGCCTGCATAGGAATGACAGAAGCAGATATCCACTCCGGAAATATTAAAGCTACTCCACCTCTGGAATGGTTGGTTCTGGGTTCGGAGAGGATTTTGTAGCCATCAGGGAGGAGAGTGTCAAAACTCGTGACAGAGCTGGTTGTGAACCATGTCTCGGTGAGAGCCAGGACATCCAGGTCAAGTTCTTTAAGGAGGTGGCAGATGTCAAAGGAGTGTTTGACACCAGAGCGAGAATTGGAAGTAGTGACGTGGAGCAGGTTTCCATATTTGAAAGACTTCCGTGTAGGTGTATAAGAATGAGGTGCACCCTGCAGAGGTGGTGGGGGGCCGAGAATGGGCAGTGGATGCAGAATGAGATGGAAAAGTAGTCTGAGAGGAAGAGGAGGGTGCCAGAGAAGTGACAGCAGTAGGAGGTGGCAGAGGAGCCGGAGAGGAGGAGGTAGGAGTAGCAGGAGAAGGAAGTTGATGAGACACAGGAAAAGTCTATTGAGAAGGAGGAGATTGGGCTGAGGGCCCTGGATCAAGACGGTGCCATTCAAGACATTAATGATGGTCTTGGAGGAGTAGAAGGAGGCCAAGAGGACCTCACACCAAGTGCCATCATGAATGGGAGAGGAGGAAAAAGGAGAGAGAACCAAGACCATATGAGGAGTCCATATGTCTGGAGAGGGAACGACAAAGAGGATGTCAGTTAGGATCTGTCTGGAGGAAGCACTGATATGGGTATCCGCAATAGGGGGTCCTGGGTTGGAGACCAGAATGTCCCTCTCGGACCCCTTCCTTCCTGACTTAGTGAGAGAGATAGGATAGGAGATTGAGTAGCAGCTAGAGAAGATGGGGGAGAAGGAAAGCACCACAGGGGGTGAGAGGAGGAAGTGGGAGGAGGCAGAGAAGAGGGATGCACTTTTATAAGGTCACAGAACACCGAGTTGACTTGCAAGATCCTTTTTAGCCTACAGTAAGGGGTATGTTATTCCTTGTAATATGAGCCCTCTTCCATAATCTTTTTTTTTTATCAGCACTTTATAAACTTACACAGTCGTGCACCAATTAACAAGAAGAATATTTGAGGAAAAGGGAACAAAACGTAATGTAATCTAATGTAAGAGAACTTCTATTTGCTCTGACAGCTGAAAAACTACTCTCTGCTAGGTAAAGCGGTAGGCATTGTGACATCACAAGTGAAGCATAACGGCTGATTTAATAGCCGTTGTGATGCCACACCTAGCCTGTAATAAGAACACTTTCATGGGTATTGTAGGTTGTCAGGTATCAGGAAGATATGCATCATTTAGGAGTTATGTGCTGCATAAAGCAAGCAGCAGCTTGATGACGGTTTGATCCAGGCACTTGATCTGTATAATTTCAGAAAGAAAATTGCTATTACCCTTTGGTGCTTTGTCTTTGGGGATTACTGCTGTAATTCGCGATCCTCACTTTGAGTCGGCAAGCGTTCTGTGACATCCCAAGTAGAGTGCCTTCCAATCCTAGTCCTCACCCTTCCTAACTGGCTGAGAGTTGCCTGCACTATTGGCAGGTCTTGATAAACCTTTCAAAATGATGATCATCTCCTTAAGGCCTTCTGCATCCCTGATCCCTCAAACTGTGTGTAAATAATGCATCATCAACAGTCGCATCGTCTGCGTGTTTTCCCACCATTTGACAGGTCAGAAAGAAAATCTTGTCAATATTTTGCCGTAAACCTCACTTTTTCTATTAGATTTTTTAAAGGATTAGCATTGTTGCCGCTCTCTCTCTGCTGGATGCTGTACACCAACAACTGAAGGAAATATATTAGTGGTGCTGGACACTTCACCATGGCTGACCCCACAAGCCCAGAGGATAAACATGCGTTGGAAACATCCAACTGGTAAGCAACTGTGATTTCTGTATTATGGAAGTCCCACTACTGAGAATGAACACAGCCAAATAACCTCTTCTCTGGGATGGTTCATACTCAAGAGGGTCTATCACCACGTTTTAGCTCATGTACCTTTCACAGATGAGAAATATCCATTTGCATATCGGTCTGGTCCTGTTCAGAAGGATAGTCCAGCACCGAAATGCTCAACAATTCTCCTCTGATCAAGAGAACCACCAGGAACCGTAGGCACGAGTTTCTCACATTTCATATATGTAGCACCTGGGGTAATCCAGCCATGGACCCCCTGCTCTCATTTGCCTAGACAGTCAGCTGTCTCATAATGTCTTGCTTGCATATGGTCTATATATTGTTTCTAAACCGCTCTCTGTAAATCACTCTCTCAGTGTATAAACAGATCAATCGGTGAGTAAACTAGTGTCACGACCCTCGCCCAAAACCCCCTCTGGCAAACCCATTGGCCAGGTGGAGTCAGGACTTGGGCCTCTAGAGCCTGGCATTCTCTTCAAAAGCCCTCATGGGGCCAGTCCTGGCGCCTATGGCGCCTGGCTCATACACCATGAAAAACAATGTGCTTGGGAACTACTTTATTGTATTGTCAGTCAACATGGAGGCATCCACATAGCTTGGTCCCTAAGAACCAAGCTATGCGGTCTAGTGTTTTGGGTGTGGTAGCCTAGGGACTACTTTACCTGGACTATTGTGTTGGGGCTATTTAAACCACACCCGAGCAAGACAACACGCTTTGTGTTACTTTGCAGCTTGCAACGTGACGGTCACCGTGTCCAGCTATTCCCTTGCACCTCGGAGAAGCAGAGCCTGCAAGGAGACAAAAGGAACATCATTAGCAGCAGCATCTTACCTGCAGTCTTCATCTTTAAACACTCGCAGCTACTGAGAATAGCTTCCTCGAATCTGCACGCCTCCCGGACAGAACGACCTGAAAGAGGAAGATAGAGGCAACATTAAAAGAAAGCAGTAGAGACATTTACAAATTACGAACTGCTCAAAAGGCTTACCTGGCTGGTCGCCTCTCAGCTGGCACCACTCCGGACATTCCACTCGCGCTGAAGAACACTGCGACCTACAAGAAAGGAAAACGCAGGTTAGGAAAGGCAAGACTTTGCAGTGCTGCGCATAGCGCTTACATACTGCATCATAGCAGTCTTATGCACCATCATTACCAGCGGGGCTCAACCAAGCCAGTTTGCCGCGCTGTAGCTCCGGGAGAAAGGCATGCAGGATAGCAACAAAACTAAAGAACAGCAATAAGACCTACCTGAACAATATCAAACGGGCCAGCGTCAGTGAAGTAACTGGTCCGCACTCGCCCATGAAAGACAACGCACCCCTGAAAAGAAGGCAGGAAGGAGAGCACGCCTAATTCTACCACAAGGTGAGGAGAGGGTGCCAGAGGGACTGAAATAATACGGGGGTGGAGGGAGGTTACTTACCCCAGTCGGTCAGTCTTGAACACAGTCCTGTATTTTCAGGCAGAACCTTCCCCGCAGACCACATCAGAGCAAAGCTGAGAAGCATGCCAGCGAGTAACCCGGCTGGGTAGCGTCCCTGTGGATACCAGATGAGCGTAACAACTAGCTTTATTTTGTAAATATCATAAAGGGGAGGTGGACAGATGACAACAATGTGAGCTTCTGGCTTCTTTGCATAACAATAAAGAGCATTTTGGGAACATAAGAATGACAACATATATTTATATTTAACAAATATGTTTGTGATAGTGATTCAAGTGTGAAACCCTTCTGAGCACACAATGTGCGTGGTGCTCATGTAATTTGTCACCAATAACAATGGAGTACAAACTGCTGGTATTTTTTATTTCAAAATCGTTTAAACATAATGATTTGAATAGGAAGTGTTTCTGGTACGATAGCACTTCAAGAACAATTTAGTGGCTATAACAAACTCTAAAGAGCAATCGAGATGATGTCATAAAACCAAAAAGAAAATTTATTTTGGTAAATGTTAGGTTTCAAAGTTCGATATTTTGAACAGAAAAACATGAAATATGTAGGAGAAAATTGAAACAATCTTACAACTGTTAAACAAATCTAAAACTAAACAATGATACAACCAAAGGAAATATGGACAGTAAATCGAAAACAATCATTTCTTAATAACCATAAAAATGAAAAACACAGTATCTGCATCTGCCTTAGATACAGTAGAAAAGACATAAGTCTGTAAAGCGATACCTCCACTCTAATTATTATGAGTTTGGGGTATAAACTTTCAACAGGTCTGCCGACGTGTGTCATAAGATAAACATTTTCAATAGTTTAATAGTCAACTAATGTAAATAGACATCAGGAACACATTTCGGCAAGTAAACCACTTGTCTGGCAATTAACTTCCAAAAAATTGCCTTCCTCAGGGCAAAAAGACAACTGGACCCTGTGACAATGTGCTTGCTTATCTATGCACTGTGGAAGTCCTATTGGAGCCTAGGTTATAGATACAGGAAGCCATGCCTGTATGGACTTTCCTCTAATAAGAGCTGTGTTTTGGTTTCCTAGGAAACAAGGGCTGACGACGAGGTGGCGGAACCCAACGGTTACAGCTGGGCTTATTGAAGGGAACAGCTGATGAGGTGTCAAGGGGATTGATGAGTTAAGTCTATGCCGTTGCGCAGACTTCTAAACAGTTTTCATTTCGTTGAAGTTGAAACAACGATCGTGGTCGCCGAATAAGGAGCAGGGGAAGCAGCGCTGTTGCGCCCGATTAAAGTAAATAGGATAAAGCGACCGTTGTCGCTCGTTTAGAGAGATACAGAAGCAGCGCCGTTGCGCATTGTCAGCGAGGAAAGGAACGAAGTGAAAGGGAGCAACCGAAGTCAGCATCCCGAAAGAGAAGTAAGAGCGCCGTTGCGCAGTGACGGGAAGAAGAGTCAGAGCGGAAGCCTCGGGTGAGGACCGAAGCGGGGAGGAACTGTGAACTATGCCAGTTGGAAAAAC
Source organism: Ambystoma mexicanum (assembly GCF_040938575.1). Taxonomy (NCBI): domain Eukaryota; kingdom Metazoa; phylum Chordata; class Amphibia; order Caudata; family Ambystomatidae; genus Ambystoma; species Ambystoma mexicanum. Next base: position 993,699,523 of record NC_090926.1, on the reverse strand, counting down.
TGTAACGTATACATGAGATGAATGAGAGCTGAAGGCGTGTCTTATGAGGTTCATTATCGGAGGGGAGGAAAGCAGTTCGTATGATCTCAAATCCAAAAAGAGCATGAAAGGCCGTATCTAATCGAATGAATGATCGAGTGTGGCTAAAGAGGCGGAGTCACGTCTGTATTAAGTAACGACCGCTCAGAAGCAAACGAAGAGTCAGAGAGGTAAAGAGCAGGAGAGAGAGGAGTTTCAAGAAAAGGGTTGTTGTAGAAAGTATCAAACAGGCTGGGCTGGATAATATTTAAGAACAATTAACAACAGAGACCTTTATGCTCCAGATGCCTAAATGAAACTTTGCTGTGACATTTGACCTCGAGCTTATACAACAAGTACAGACAAATGAACAGATTTTCTTGACAAGGCACATCAAGGCAAGAGGAGGAGAAACACAAAATAGAAGCAGCAGAGTACAGAAAAGCAGAAGAACAACTGTTAAAATTACTTGAAAGAGACCGAAGAGAGAAACATAAACAGTAAAGGGGAATGAACAAATAATAAAACTCTCGAAGATTGAAAAGTCGAGGAGAAGACATACCCTTTTTCAGTATATATAGAGAAAGAGAAATGAGAATTGGTTAATAAATGAATTGGGCTTTCTTTTAGTCCATACAAACTACTTCTTTATTTCAACAACATTTAACTGAAGTGTCACATTTTGGTGTCAGAAGTGGGATACCGAGAGCGCCATGGAGGACCTTATTAAGACCCTAAGCGAGGGACAACAACTATTACAACAAGCCTTACAAATGCAGAGCCTACAAGCTCAGGCCGACAGATTAGCGTTCCAGCAAGCATTACAAATGCAACAGGCTCAGTTACTCGAAGCTACGAATGTTAGAAATAACCCTCAAGTCCCCACTTCAGTTTTGCAAAAGTACTCGGCTGGTGAGGAACCAGCTCATTTCTTTGTAAATTTCGAAAGAGTGTCTCGAAACGCACAGTGGCCCACCGAGAGATGGCGTCATTATATCGCACCATTAATGACCGGTGAAATGCAATGTGCCTACCCGGCTGCTGCAAACCCCGCTGGAGACACCAATTATGAGGAAATGAAGAAAGTTGTGCTGGAGCGAATGGGACACGATGAGGATACCTATCGAATTAAGTTCAGAGAAGTTAAATTGGTGGGGGAAGAAACCCCGAGACATTTATTTTACAGAGTAAAAGAACTGGCAGAGATATGGTTACGACCTAATATGTCTTCTCCTGCTGAGATAACAGAAAAAGTGATCTTGGAACACTTTATCGGAGCTCTTCCCGGTCCTGTACAGAGATGGGTCAAACAGCATCATAGATTATCACTAAGCGAAGCTGTGGAGTAGCATCAGCATATCAAAAAGCTGGACAAGGCAAGGTGTTGACCTATACGACAAATTCTAAACCTCATGTTTTTGTGAATAAGTCTGTGACTCAACCAAGATGGCCACATTCAATGCTAAGAAAACCAGAAGGAGAAAATATACGTTCTAGACCTAACAGTGAGGGTTCTATAAATTATCGTCAAACTCCAACTGCAGTTAGAGGACCCCAGTGTTATGATTGTGGAGACTGGGGACATCTCGCAAGGTTTTTTCCTGAAGAAACCGAAAACTGAACCAATGGATGTGGGGGTTTTTGAATCCCTAAGGGAAATTGAAACCTCTGATCAAATATCTGGGAGGCAGTCACAGTACCTGTAGGTAGATGGGGAAACCCACCACTGCGTTGGTTGATTCAGGAAGCCTACAGACAGCGGTAACATCAGAGCTGGTAGGTGAAGGCTATTATTCTCCGGGGAAAATCCCTATCCGATGTGTCCATGGGGATATAAAGGCTTATCCTTCAAAGGAGATACAAATTAAGCTGGTAGGGGAAACAATGGGGGTAAGGGCAGCCGTATTACCCAATTTATCTAAACCCTTGCTAATTGGGTCGGACATACCAACATTTTCTAAATTAGTTCATGAAATCAAGATGAGCTGGTTAGAAATGGCCCCTTTCCATGAATAAGAAATACCTAGCCCGTCTCCTAAGACACAGAAGAGTAAAAAGTTAAAAAGGTTGCTGAAGCAAGAATGGAGAACTAAGAATGTTTTCCCTGTAGCGGTTGACTGGAAACTAGACGAAGACGGAGATAGCTTTAGATCTGCTCAAAAACTGGATCCTTTGCTACAATATGCCAGAGAATGTGCCTTAGAAGACTCACCTGGACAAGGACCACGGTTCATAAAACAGAATGGGTTTTTGTACAGATTAAGCAAGTCCAGGAATGGAGAAGAACTGAAGCAGTTTCTAATTCCCAGGAAGTACTATAAAACCGTACTGGAAGTTGCTCACTTGCAAGTTGGCGAAGAACACCTGGGAACCGAGAAGACGTCTAAAAAAATTCTAGACAGGTTCTATTGGCCAGGAGTGTATCAGCAGGTAGTTAGATTCCGTCAGTCATGTGAGGAGTGTCAGAAGAAGAACCGAGCCAATGTGAAGAAGGCACCACTCCAACCTATGCCCCTGGTCTTGGAACCTTTTAGTAGAATAAGAATCAATATTGTGGGACCCTTAGATCCAACCAGGAGAGGTCATAAGTATATCCTTGTGGTTGTAGACTATGCCCCCAGATATCCGGAGGCTTTTCCCTTAAAAGCCACAAATACTCAGCAGATTTGTGATGTGCTGATACCCTTTATTGGTCGAGTTGGAATTCCTAGGGAGATCGTCACCGATCGTGGTTCAAATTTCATGTCCAGTATCCTTAAACAAGTCTGTGAAAGCTAAAAATGGAACATCTAAAGACAGCCCTTTACCACCCACAGACTGATGGTTTAGTGGAACGCTACAATCAAACAATCAAGCAAATGCTAAAGAAAACAACCTCTCCAGAAAATAAAGACTGGGATAGAGTCTTGCCTAGGATACTGATGACTCTCAGGAACACTCCTCAATCATCGACAGGGTTTTCACCTTTTGAGTTACTATTCGGAAGACCCGTTCGTACTCTGTTAGACATACTGAAAGAAAATTGGGAGGAACAACCAGATTGTGAGATAACCTTGACGGAGTATGCCTCTCAATTACAGGAAAGAGTTGAGAAACTACAGAATATTGCCAGAGACAATCTCCTTTAAGCTCAAATAAGACAGGAGAGATACTACAATCAGAAATCCCAGCTACATACTTTCAAAACAGAAGAACAAGTATTAGTATTAGTACTGAATGTGAGCATCCCCAAAAACGCCCCCCCCCCTTAGTGAGAGGCAATAAAGGACACACCCCAGGAGGGGAATGAGACCAGGACCAAGTGCGGGTGAGATCAAAAAGGGTTTTGTATAAATCATTATAGGGCATGCAAAGGACTCTGCTATTGTCAGACAGAGCGCTCTCGGAGTTTGCAAAGACAGTCCTACTTATTACAGAACTAACGTCACGCATGACACAAGCTATAGGGGGCACATAGTCTTAGGGATTGTGTGGTGAAGGCTAGGTGGTATACATTCTATACAGTTGCTGTTCCAGGATTGGCGGACGTCCGTGCGGTGCCACGCGGGGTAGACGGGTCAGCTGGGCTCTTCGGTGGAGCTGCCGGCCGGACTTAACTTGTATTGATGATTGGTGGCTGCTCTAACACTTGCCCTTGTGGCCACACATTCACAATCATTCATCACATTCTACAATTTCAAGTGTCTGGTAAATCCTGTGACACATTGACCTTAGCCCAAGGGGGAGACAGGGACATGGATATGTGATAGCGGGTATCCCTATCCATGTGTTGTAGTGACATTTGGGTTCAAGTATGGTAGTCCCATGAGTCCATGAGCAGGGCCAGGGATACAGCCTGTCCTGGTGGCTATAAGGAAGGACGGTATTACGATCTGTTAGTACAAGGATGGGTGCCCTCCTTCACAGGCCATTAACTGGGGTGAACGGGAATACCAATGGGCTGTGGGGGGCATGTAACCGGTGCCCGGGAGATGGTGGGATTTAGGACCAGGTAACTCGTAATTCATAGTCAGGCTGTGGCGGCCTCTTGACATGGGGGAGGTGGATGCTTGAAGCGGGTCCAGCAAGATTGGGAGGGGAGGCGAGGCTGTGCTGTTCGAACACCAGCTATCCTTGGCGGGCCTGGGAGGGAGGAGGGGGGAGACGACCTTGCAGTTCTGGGCCTGTTTCCCTGCACAGGGCAGCTCCCCGTACTTTTGGCAAGGGTTGGTGGCAACACTTAGAGCTTCTGGTATTATACACATATGTTTACATTAATATGGGAACACAGGCTGGAGAGGGTTTTGCCATTTAACACAGTATTTCACATCAGTAGTTGACATACGAACATGAGGTAGCATTAGGTTGGGTTGTGTGTAAGAGAGAGCACTGCATATTACATCACAGTACAATCTGGCTCCACTGCCTCGGCTGATCATCGTGCATTACAGATGCGCTTTGTTACATCATGTACAGGAGTGACCACATATTACTCTTAAATCACACGTCTCCAGAATAGCAGCAAACGTTAGGTAACACGACATATATTACACAAATGCTTATTTCGTTATGCAAGGTGCCTCGGGGGGTTGGTGGGGATGAGGGGCGCCACACAGTCCAACTTAGAGGGCTTGGTACAGGGTCAGGGCATGCAGGATTGGGCTGGTTTCAGTTACCTTCTAACAAGCCCGGTCATGGCTGGGGCAAATGATGTACTGCGGAAGGCCAAGTGATACAGTGTTTAGTTTGTTGTTTGTTCGTGTCTGGTTGCTCGTGAGAACAGGCTTTCAGCGGATCTACCATGAGGTGGAGGCTGGGGGGGAGCGTATGCTCCTGTGAGCGCAGTCGAGCAGGGGTCAGGCTGCATCTTTCCGTGTGTGCGAGGGTGCGAGCAACTTTGCATGGACTGGATTTTAGCACCTTTTTACACAAAATGGAGTTGTCTTAATACAAAATGGGTCTATGCTATGTCTTATATTGTAGTCGTGCAGCCTCACGTGTCGATCCGCAGCCCCCCCGCCTCCTGGGCCCTTAGGGCGAGGGGGCTGCCGACGAGTCATGAGTCTCTACCTGGGTTGGAGATGTATGTGAGGGGGGTCCTAATGACCTATCCTCCCCTACATCTCCCCCCTTTCGTTACTTAAGTAACGACTAACGCAGCTCCCCCAACCGTTCACGTTCCTTCTCATCTAACACTGCCTCCTCTCATGCTGGTGTTCCTTTTATAGGCATCCAGGCTCTGCAGACTCTCCGGAGGCTTTCCCCCTTTCTAGTGTATTCATTTGGTGTGCAGGTCACATATATACAGTCCCCCGTTCCGTCCAGGTCTACCCATACCTCCGTGTACCATTCTAGTTCCAAAGGCTCCTTTATCGTAGTGTGATATAACCTATCCACTATATCCCTATCATAGTACATCAGGACCATTCTATACTTTGGCTCGGAGTTCTCGCCAGTCTGCACGTGTGCTTCCTGTTGCGGTGGTGCCACTCCTCTAGCATTGCCCATTGTCACCATCATCATTGCTCCATTGGGGACTGCACCTGCACAGCTGCGAAGACCCAGCTGGCACACACAAAAAATCAAGAGAAAAAACACGATGAGGGGCATCAGCATTTTGACGGCGAGTCCCATCCAGGAAGGTACCCATGAAAAGATGTTGTCGAACCATTTGCTTGCCTCCGTGCCGCCTTCCTTCTTCATGCGTTCCCCCAAGTTGTGCACTGCGGTGATAACGTGCGATAGTGTCCCATTATCTGCGTCTTCAGAAGGCACGAATGTGCAACACGCGCTCACGATTTTTCAGCAAACACCTCCATCCATCGCCGTCAACAGGTCTAGGACATACCTGTTCTGCATCGTCATTAGCCTCAGAGTCCTTAATTCCACCTTGATCATGTTGAACCCTTCTTCATTGTCGTTGGCTAGTTGGATCAGCTCCCAATGTGTGATTTGGAGCCACTTTGCATTCGTTCGTGCCTGGATGCTTGGGACAAGGGATGCAAAGAAAGTTTCGGCAGAGCTGAACAGTCTGTACCGGTCTGGGATTTGTGCCAGTAGCTCGGATGAAGCCTTGGATATGTAGTTAGATGACCTTCGTTACCTGGCTATGACCTCTTGGATGTTGTCCTTCGACAGGGCATGTAGTGGTGGCTCTTCAGTTGGTCATACACTCTGTGTCTCGAGCTGCTGGTGTTCGCCCTTCTCCGATGTGGCTTTCTGGTATTACCATTAGAGCAGAGTGAAGCGTGGCAAGAGAGCATGTGCCCCTCCAAGATGGCGGGAGGTGCAGGTATGCTCGTTTGCCGCACACCCAGTAAGTGTCCATGAGTGCTGTCGTTCCCTTCCTCATATCAGGAATCGTGAGCGTTTTACTGCAGTTTTTGTTTCTTCCCATGTCCATTTTTCCTTCCCCTCGGAAGCACAGTTCATAGTCCAATTCTTTTTGCAGTTTGAATGGTTTCTCGATTGCGCTCACCCATGTTAGCTTAGAGATATGTTCGGTCCAGACCGGCGTGCATGTTTTCTCGATCCACTATAATTTTTCCGTTGGCAATCCTCGCAGCACTTCTGCTTTGCATTTTATCACGTCATCCTTCCATTTGTTTTCAGAAAACAATATTCCTTTTATGACGAAAAAAGGTTCTTTCATGCACACCACTCCTTTTACTCTGGAGTAGCATGTTTTCTCATTGTGCATCATTTCGAAAGATACCGTGTGTGTCTGGAAGGTGTTCTTAATTCTGCACAGGGTAAGATGAAGGAGACATTGGGCATCTGTGAGAGGCAATTCTTGTGGCAGCAAGACCTTAGGTGTACCTGAGGAATGGGGGATCAATGAGCACACATAGCAACTCTCATTTGTTGTTTGCTTTGCTGTGGAGCTCATGTCTGCATATCATTTATTAGACTGGTGTGGGTGTCTGGGGTCCTCTATTGTATCTAGCCCTAGGCCGGAGTATTCATCATACCTTTTCCTCCCCGCTTCTCTCCTCCTCCTAGTGCTTTTAAGGAATTTTTTCGCATTCCTGGCTGCTCATAGTAGTGTATCCCTTTCCCCCGCTCCCCCTTTTCCCACTCGTCGTACAGGGTCATGAAGTTATTAGTCACTTCTGCATTTTCTTTCATTTTATCTGTGATGTAAACATTTTCTGTTGGTTGACTGGTAGCTGGGGTGGGCAGGGTAGCAGTGGTGTCATGTAGCCATGATATAGCAGAAGGATTGCGATCATTTAAATCATATAGACTAAAAATGTTTGCATTGAGTTGGGGCTTTGGGAGCGTAGTTAGGCTGTTACTGGTAACATTTTGCTTCTTAACCTGGTCGGGGTGAGGGCCGTACCCCCAAACCAGCTGGAAACCATCCCATATCAAATAATTACCCTCCTTAAACGGTTTTGTTGCATTCTCCATAATGGTTCCATCACCTCCCCCCTCATTAATCTCAATGGAGATAAATGCAACGGCCCAGTAAATGACAAGCCCGAACATTAGTATGAAGAATATAATTGCACAAGCAGTCAAGCCACCCTTGTATGAATAAGTAAGCAGATTGAATGTTACATGTCCATTCCTAAATTCCCTATCTCTAGTCGTTGCAGGCTGCCTGTTCGTTGCCATGGATTCTCCTACATATTGAAACATAAAAGGGGTATTAAGCATTTTGTCATTAAAAAAAACTTACATTTCTCAACTTTTTCAACAGTGTGAGTAGGAAGTGAACGATGGGTAGGTAGAGAGAGAGAGAGAGAGAGAGAGATTTCACTTATTTACACTTTCTTCTTAATGATTGGCACACATAGAATATTTATACATTACATTTATTTATGATTTTCTTTTCAACAATTTTTTTTTACTTGTACCTTCGTCCTCGTGTATAGGCATTCATTTTCATGTGCAGAGTTATGTGAACTTTAGCGCAGCTATGCCTTTGCCCTCCTACTCTTGTGTGTCCTGAATCTGATCTGTTTCGGTGCTGTAGTTGTATTCACACTGTCATAAGCTTTCCTTATGTCTGTTAAATGTATCCACTATCTCAGGCCCTTCACTTTTACCGCCGTGGGCGTGCAATAAATTACCTCATATGGGCCATGAAATCTTGGGGCATTCCACCTACGTACAAAGCTTCTGACATACACCATTTCTCCGGCCTCTAGCTGCCCTGTTGGCGTTTCTTTTTCTGTATTTGATGCGTCTGCTTCTCCCTCTCCTGTGAATGGCGGTGCGAGCTGCCTTGCTATCATGCGGACTGCTTTAGTGAGTTTTGTCAGATACTCATTGAATTCCTCTCCCAGCATGGTGGCACTCCTGTGGGCGTCGGAATTTCTGCAAAGGGGTGAGTTTGCTGTGTGCATTCGTCTTCCTGTCACAATCTCATGGGGTGACAGATGGTGGTCCTTGCTGGGCTGATTTCTCGGCTTGAATAGGGCCAAGGGGAGACAGTGCACCCAATTTTTTTTAAGAGTGAAGCAAAGCTTTGAGAGTCTTCCTTTAAGCAGGCTGTTTATTTTTCCAACCAAGCCGTTGCTTTGCGGGTGATAAATCGAGCACAGTTTGTGCTTAATGCCCAACATCGATGTCACTTCCTTAAAGAGGTCATTAACAAAGTGAGTGCCGTTGTCTGAGTGAATTACGTCGCAAATTCCCCAGCGGGGGAATACCTCTCTCACCAGAAACTTTGCAGCGCACTTCGCATCAGGACGTGCACATGGTCCTCCCTCTACCCAGCTTGAGAATGGACACATTACCACTATCATGTACCTAGCTCCATTGCACCTTTCCCCCCATGTCTGCATAGTCAATATGCAGCTCTCTGAATGGGCCTATTGGCTTGGGTATGGTCCCTCTGGCACGTTGTACATTCCATTTCCAATTTTGAAAGTTGTTCTTGCAACCCAGGTACAAGCCAGTGTTCCTGTATTTCTGCAGCAATGTGTTGTTTTGCATTGTGTGCGGGCAAAATGCAATTGCTGGAAGGCCACTTCTAGTGGGCATGACCACCTTCCCTGTGTTGTTTTGTCACCACAATAAATCAGTTGCTGACTGGCTGCATCCCCTCTTTTCCCACAGCTCTTTTTCTTCTTCTGTTGCTTCGTCTTGTAGCTCTAATATTTGTGATATGGGCATAGTGTTGTAACCGTCTGGGAGGTCCTCCACGGTTTCCTTCCTCACTAAGTACTCACCCGTCCTTTCTTTTACAAAATAAGATGCTTCTTTTGCGGCAGCGTCCGCTGCCGCGTTTCCCAAAGAGACGAAATCTGTGTTGGTAGTATGGGCCTGGCATTTGACTATTGCTACTGCAGTGGGGTCTTTCAAGGCTTCTATAAGCTCTTTCAAGAGTTCTGCATGTTGCACCGGGGACCCATCAGCCCTGTTAAATCCCCTTCTCCCCCACCTCGCAAGTCCACCATGTACTGTTGTGGTCATGTATGCTGAGTCCGTGCAGATTGTGACTGCACACCCTCTTGCAGCACACAGTGATTCAATCAATGCTATGAGCTCTGCTGCTTGTGCTGAGAAGTGGGCGGGCAGGTGCTGCTGTATTAGCACCTCGTACTCACCTTCTTCCAATCGCATGACAGCCACCCTTACATGTTTTTCTCCTGTTTCTGAATTTATGGAGGCTGACGCGTCTATGAAAAATATTTCACCTTCAGCTAGTGCGTTTTCACTCATTATGTTGCACAGTCATGTGCTTGTACATCCTCCAAAGTGCATGGTTCTGAAATGAATCTTGCGGGGTTTACTACCTTACACCTTACTACATGTATGTTGGCGTTTGATAGAATTACCTTGTATGCAGTGGCTCTCTGTATGGTCAGTGTGCTTTTTGATCGTTCTAGTATGGCGAACAAAGAATGTTCCACGTATAGCGTCACTGAACATCCCATTACTATGGTGGCGCTTTTCTCAATGGCGAACGCAGTGGCTGCAAGGGCCTGTTCACACGCGAAGTGTCCCTGCATTACTGCGTCTAGTGTCCCGCTGTAGTATGCCAGAGACTTGTGTCCTAGTGATGTCTTTTGTGTTAGGACTGGTGTCATGAGTGTTCCCTTGCAGTGCGCGAACAGGTAGAACTTGCGTTCATAATCTGGGTTTGCGAGCACTGGTGCGCTTGAAATGAGTTCTTTGAGTGAGGTGAATGCATCACATAATTCTGAGTCCCACTGTATCTCGGTATTTTCCTTCTGCGCTTCTTTGAGTGCCTGAAGCAATGGGCGTGTGTATGCAGCATAGTCTAATATCCATGCATGACAGCAGTTGCACATGCCTTGGAATTTTTGCATATCCTTCACTGTTTGTCTTCCTACAGCTGAAATGGTTGCCACCTGGTCTGGTATTATTTTCTTGCCGTCTTTCCAAATCAGTTTCCCCAGGTACAGAACTTCACGTTGACAGTATTGCAATTTTTCTCTGTCTATCTTGTACCCCTTTTGAGCCAGCAATGTAAAGAGGGCAATGCAGTCTTTTCTACATTCGGCTTCATTTTTACTGCAGATCAGTAGATCATCCACGTACTGAATTATCGTGCTGTCTGCTGTCATGTTTCCAAGGTCTTCATGCAATATTCTGTTGAATATGCTGGGGCTCTCACAGTAACCCTGGGGCAATCTGCAATGTTCGTACCTCCTCCCACCTAGGGTGAATGCTGTCAGGTATCTACACTCTTCTGCGAGTGTTATGGAAAAGAATGCATTCTTCAAATCCACCACGGTGAAGTGAGATGCATCTTTTGGGATACTGCATAAAATAGATGCAGGATTTGGGACCAAAGGGAACTCTTTCTGAATGACGTCATTAAGTGGGCGTAGATCTTGGATCATCCTCCATGCCCCTCCTTTTGCTTTTTTGATGGGGTAAATGCATGTGTTACATGGGGAGTTAGAAGGTACTATTATCCCCTGTGTCAATAATGCGTTGATTGTTTCTTTTATCCCTTCTTCTGCTTCCCGGGACAGAGGGTATTGATTTACTTGGGGCAGTATGGCTCCATGCTTAAGGTTAATTTTTACTGGAGTGACCCTGTGTAGTAGCCCTATGTCATGGGGTCCTGGTGTCCATAACTGCCAGGGTACTGATTGCATGTCGTCATTAAAAAAAGACGGTGGGGCCCCCACTACCACCATGAGCTGTACTGGCACCTGTCTTTGCTGTATCATTATTTCACAAGGGATCGCTATCTCCATTATGATTTCTCCATCACTCTCTGAATCTGAAAAAAGTTCCTCATCTGACAGATCTTGGAGTGCAATGTCGGCGTTTATGCAACACTGTACGCCACTCGCACCCGTGTATGTCCATTGCAATTACAGCTATTCTTTTGGCTGAGATTTGTCCTGCATGTATGTCCAGTGACATGACTGTCCCTGGCACTATCTCTGGGCGGGCTATTGGATGAAAAACAAATTCTGCTGGCACCCTCCACTCCAGTTTTTTCAACTCTGGGACCACCCGGGCCAACATTTTTAACACATGGATGAACATATCTGGGTCCACCGGTATGCCGTGCACCTCTGGGCATGTTGCTCGGGGATATATCACTAGCATTACACGCATAGAGCACTTCCCTGGGTAAGCTTGCTGAGGAGATTCCCTCCACAGTAGGTTGACAGGGGATTGCTCATAATACAATAGGGGTGCCCTTACTGTTTTCCCCCCTACTGTTACATCCAAATTTTCTGTGTAAGGAACTTCGACCACCGCCCCAGAGAACCCTTGCGTCTCTAATTTACGATCAGATAGCGGAAACCGGCCTTCACGTATACATGACTTCTCAGCTCCGGAATCTACCATAAAGATGAACTGCTTATTCCCTATCTCTGCCCCTATCAATGGTTCCTCATTTGCATTGAAGGTTGTCGATAGGATTGGACACGCAAGTGCTCCCTGTGGGCTGTCCTATGCTAGGTGTCTCGTCGTTCCCCCTTGACTGAAAACATTACCTGACACTACCGCTACTCCTCCATATGGGACAGGTGCGCCATTTGGTGTTGTGGTGAAGGGGTTATTTTGTGTGTAGGGGAGGTGTTCGCTACTTTGTGGGTGTTGTTGAACATTATGTGGTCATTCCCTATTTTGCTCTTGCCCTCTGTATGCTGGCTGTTCTCTTCCCCCGTCCCGGGGCAATCCGTAGGGGCTTCCTCGATGGGGGTGCCCGCAATACTGATCATCTTGGTAAGCTGTGTTCAGTCTTCTTCTACACTCGCGTGAGAAATGTCCCCACCTCCCACAATTCCAATAGTTTCCTTGGCCTCCTCTGCGACCTGGTCCCCCATTTCCGCCATTACCTCCATATCCTTGTCCACCTCCCCGGCACCCCCTGTACCCACCTCTCCTGTTGCTGGGGTGCCACACCTGCCACTGCTGCCCTCCGTATTCCTCCTGTCCATTCCACTGACTTTGCCCGTTGTCTGCCCAATTTGCAGCAATCCTCCCCTGTATCACTACCAATCACTCCTACACGTCCCTGTCGTGGGAGAGTGCGGCTACAGCTGCAGTGACCTTCACTAGTTTCGTTTGTATTAGTTTAGCTTCATCTGCCAGCCTTTTTTGTACCACCTCCTTCTCCCTTTCTTTGCAATGGTGAACTATTATGCTCTATATTTCTGGCCATCCCTTCGCCTCGATCCCTGCTATTTTATCAAGCGCTTTTTGGACTTCTTTTGGGAGTCCCCTCTTTATTTTGAAGTAAAATAAGGATGTTGATTGGTCATACGGCGTACCCGTTTCAGCTCTCCACATCTCCTGCACTCTGAAAATGTAATCCATAGCCTCTTCCCCATCATTCATGGTGCATTGTATCACTGACTGTAAATCTGGCGTGTCCGGGAAGGTTTCCCTCAACGCCTCCCAAACTCACGCTCGCACTGTATTGAAAGCAGCGCCGTCATGTCTGTCACTGTCCAATGTTATACCCTGGAAACCTGCTTTTGCCCATACCCGGTCTGATCGGTCACCTACTGCTGACACAAGTAAACTCTTGACATCTCCCATGGCCAGGGGTACTCCCGCGGTTTGCTTCTCGAAGGCATATATCCACTTACTGGCTCCTCCGGATAGCGGGGGCAATGATTTTAGTAAGTTAGTCTTATCCATTTGTGCCCAGGGTATGTAATTTGGTCTTCCCGCCCCCGGTGTATCAGTGGGAGTTGCGTCCCTTGCTTCCTCTCCCAATACTCGCCTTTGTCCCTTTCTTTCCCACCAGGGCCATTCTTCCCACTCTGTTCCTTAATCTCCCTGTCCATTCTTGTTCCATTGTTCTTCCTAATGGTGTCTCACCAAACTCCACTGAATTACCTCCTGTGGCCATCCCTAATCTCCCAGCTTCTTGCTCATCCTCTTTTATATCACACCATAGCTCTTCTCTCCCTTCGTCCGCCACTTCTTCCCCCTCTGCACTCCCTCCAAGGTTGTGTGCTCCCAGTTCTGCTATCCTTGTGGGCTCCTCCTGTATCCTGAAAAGTATCTCCTGCTTTTTCCACCCCTCCTCATTTGACTTATCTAGGGTGTGTGTTCGGGACAATCGCTCTGATCTTGTCGTGCCTGGCTCACTTTGTTCACATATGCTTTGTATTCTTGATGGCTCTTCTCTAGCTATTTAGAGTAGTGTATCTAAGTCTTCTGTTAGTTTACATATATTCACTGATGGCGCACTCGCCTGCCCACTTGTTCGGGGGCAATCATATGGTGGTGGTGCTGTTGGTCGTGCGGTGGGGGCAGGGGTGCTGGTGGGCACGTATGTGGGATCACTATACCCTTCAAGTGGGGCCTTATTCAAGGGTGGGTACAATCGGGTTACCTCCACTGATCCCTCTTTTACCCGTCCTCCTTACCACCGTCTGCTCTTGCTGATGGGGTGGCAGTGAGGGCAGGTTGATCAAGTGCGTTGTCTATTTTCTTCGGTGGGGGTATTTCCTCGAATAATCGCCACAGATCTAGTATTTCTCTCCTGTTATAAAAATGTTTTCCTTTGTATTTTAGGAATATGCAGGTGGCTACCATATCCAGAACGCTCTTATCAAAGAACCCTCCTTGTGGCCAAACCTGGGGGAGACCCTCCCCCTTCAGTTCCGTGACCCACTGGTCATGGTACTTAATTATTCTCTCCGCATGTCCTGGTAAACTTTTACAAATGTGTGCTAATGGTGTCTCCGCCCCCATTTTTAGACCTGTGTTACTCTATTCTCTTGAGTCAATCTCCTCTATCACTATACGTGTGTAGTTGTGTACGTAGGACTCTACTCACTGTCAGTTTCTAATGATCAACTTATACTTTTACTCAACCAAAGACATTTCTTTGTCAAATCTTACCAGGTCACACTTATATTGACCACGCCACCTGGAAATCACTTAAATCATTATTAATATATACATACAATCGATTGCAAAAAACTATAAACACACAATGTGCACAACACACGACAGACATTCATCATACCTCAGCATACACATATTGCATTTACCCTCCCTACCTGGCCCTTCACCTCTCTCTACGGCGACACCCTCTAACCCTCACACAGCTTCTTTTGTGTATATATATATATATATATATAAATAAAATAATGTTTTCTTTTTTTTTTCCTTATGCAGACCTTGTTTTACCCCAAATAAGAAGAATAAGAGAAAGAAAAGCTAGTTCTAACGTATTCACTCAGACACCCTCAATTTATTTTTCCATTGTTTTACTTATTCCCATCACTAGTCGAGATAGCACTACGCGGCGCCGCCTTCTACCCCCTTGCAGAGTTAGGTCCCCGTCCTCTTTTCCTTTTTTCACTTTTATATCCTAATGGCCATATGCAAAGAAAGAGAAAGTCTTAGAAATTGAAAGTCCTCTCTACGTCCCCAACTTATTTCCCCTTGTCCTCTTGATTTTTTTTCCCTTTTAATATCGCTTGCACTTAATACTCATGTGCCAGTCTTGATCCGAGACTCTCCGGACTTGGTCCATCCAAGCGGCGCGGCCTCGCACTCAATGGCCCCACCCGGCTCCGGCGAGCGGTACTAAGGTTTTTTTTAAACAGGACCCATACCCTCTCGCCCTAACTGCGTGCACATGTCTCTGCGTACCAGTTGCCGTAGGTGGGCGGCTCTGTTGAGTGGGCGTGCCGTGCGTCTCCACTGCGACCGGGGCCGTCTCGTGCCAAGGGGACAATTATTAAAATAATCACGTCTATGGGGTCAACACTGAATGTGAGCGTCCCCAAAAACGCACCCCCCTTAGTGAGAGGCAATAAACGACACACCCCAGGAGGGGAATGAGACCAGGACCAAGTGCAGGTGAGATCAAAAAGGGTTTTATATAAGCTATAGGGGGCACATAGTCTTAGGGATTGGGTGGTGAAGGCTAGGTGGTATACATTGTATACAGTTGCTGTTCCAGGATTGGCAGACGTCCGAGCGGTGCCACGCGGGGTAGACGGGTCAGCTGGGCTCTTCGGGGTCGAGCTGCCGGCCAGACATAACTTGTATTGATGATTGGTGGCTGCTCTAACACTTGCCCTTGTGGCCACACATTCGCAATCATTTGTCACATTCTACAATGTCAGGTGTCTGGTAAATCCTGTGACACATTGACCTTAGCCGAAGGGGGATCCAGGGACATGGATATGTGATAGCGGGTATCCCTATCCATCTGTTGTAGTGACATTTGGGTTCAAGTATGGTAGTCCCATGAGTCCATGTGCAGGGCCAGGGATACAGAGAGGGGGGGGTTATTCGATCGGCCTGTCCTGGTTGCTATAATGAAGGACGGTATTACGATCTGTTAGTACAAGGATGGGCGTCCTCCTTCACGGGCCATTAACTTGGGGTGAACGGGGATACCAATGGGCCGTGGGGAGCATGTAACCGGTGCCCAGGAGATGGTGGGATTTAGGACCAGGTAACTCGTAATTCAGAGTCAGGCTGTGGCGGCCTCTTGACATGGGGGAGGTGGATGCTTGAAGCGGGTCCAGCAAGTTTGGGAGGGGAGGCGAGGCTGTGCTGTTCGAACACCAGCTATCCCTGGCGGGCCTGGGAGGGAGGAGGGGGGAGACGACCTTGCAGCTCTGGGCCTGTTTCCCTGCACTTTTGGCAAGGTTGGGTGGCAACACTTGGAGCTTCTGGTATTATACACATATGTTTACATTAATATGGGAACACAGGCTGGAGAGGGTTTTGCCATTTAACACAGTATTTGACATACGGAAATGAGGTAGCATTACGTCACAGTACAGTCTGGCTCCACTGCCTCGGCTGATCATCGTGCATTACAAATGCGCTTTGTTATATCATGTACAGGAGTGACCACATATTACTCTTAAATCACACGTCTTCAGAATAGCAGCAACCGTTAGTCAACACGACATATATTACACAAATACTTATTTCGTTATGCAAGGTGCCTCAGGGTTGGTGGGGGTGAGGGGCGCCACACAGTCCAACTTAGAGGGCTTGGTACAGGGTCAGGGAATGCAGGATTGGGCTGGTTTCAGTTACCTTCTAACAAGCCTGGTCACAGCTGGGGCAAATGATGTACTTCGGAAGGCCATGTGATACAGTGTTTATTTTGTTGTTTGTTCGTGTCTGGTTGCTCGTGAGAATAGGCCTTCAGCGGATCTACCATGAGGTGGAGGCTGGGGGGGAGCGTATGCTCCTGTGAGCGTATTCGAGCAGGGGTCAGGCTGCATCTTTCTGTGTGTGCGAGTGTGCGAGCAACTTTGAATGGACTGGATTTTAGCGTCTTTTTACACAAAATGGAGTTGTCTTAATACAAAATGGGGTCTATGCTATGTCTTATACTGTAGTCGTGCAGCCTCACGTGTCGGTCCGCAGCCCCCCCGCCTCCTGGGCCCTTAGGACGAGGGGTCCGCCGACAACTCATGAGTCTCCACCTGGGTCGGAGATGTATGTGAGGGGGGGTCCTAATGACCTATCCTCCCCTACAGTACCTACGTCAGAAAACAAACTGTTAGCAACTTGGAAAGGTCCATATGAGATTCAAGAAGTATTAGGTCCTTTAACTTACAAAGTGGGACAGACTGGGAGTAGGATACCTTGTCAAACCTATCATGTCAATCTACTTAAAAAAATGGATACCTCCAGTTCAAACGATGGCCATGATACCTCTGGATGTAACCCCAGATGAACATTTTCCACACTTTAAAGAGAAAATGGGACTGGAAAGTCTGAACATTAACTCAGAGTTAACGTCCGTCCAAAAAAGTGAATTGTCTATCTTATTGCAAGGGTTTTCAGAAATATTCTCTTCCTTACCAGGGAGGACTGAGTTAACTTATCACTGCATAGTTACCAAACCTGAGACCATAGTAAGACTAAGACCTTACCGGATACCTGAGTCAAAGATAAAGGCCATTAACCAAGAGGTTCAGGAAATGCTGGACTTGGGAATCATTGAACCGCCCCATAGTGACTGGAGTTCTCTTGTAGTCTTGGTTCCAAAGCCAGATGGCAGTGTGAGGTTCTGCATGGACTTTCGGAAACTAAATGACATTTCTTAATTCAACGCTTACCCAATGCCCAGAATAGAAGTTCTACTAAATAATCTAGGAAAAACGAGATTTTTGACCACCATCGACTTAACCAAAGGTTACTTGCAAATTCCATTGTTACCCTCAGATAGAGAAGACGGCATTTGCAACTCCTACTGGACTATATCGGTTTACAGTGTTGCCCTTTGGGTTACATGGGGCTCCTGCGACCTTTCAAAAACGAATGAACTATATTATAAAAGGTCATGAACAATATGTCGGAGACTATCTAGATGACATCATAATTTATAGTCACACCTGGACAGAACATCTACAGCATGTAAGGAAAATACTTGAAACTCTAAAACAAGCGGGGTTACACATAAATCCCAAGAAAACTCATGTGGCAACCTTTCACACTAAATATTTGGGATACTATGTGGGCCAAGGGACAATCGAACCTCAGGAAGAGAAAGTAAAAGCATTCAAACAATTGAAATTCCCAGAAACTCCAAAACAAGTACAAGCTTTTTTTGGGGTTTGTAGGATACTATAGGAGATTTAGCCCACACTTTTTTCTATGTTGGCCACACCACTAACAGATTTGTTAAAGAAGACCTCATCGACAAAGAAAGCTTGGAAAACCGTGGAAACATTAAAAGCCTTCGACATTTTAAAAGAGGCTCTAACCAATAGAGCTGTTTTACATTGTCCAGACTTTAAGGCCCCATTTTTTCTTCATACTGATGCCTCAGGCACAGGCATCGGACCGGTATTATTTCAAAATCAGGGAGAGGATGAAAGACCAATACTATTCCATCAGTCGGAAGTTACTACCTCACGAGCTAAGTTATCCAACAATAGGAAAAGAGTGCTTGGCAGTCAAATGGGCCATTGATGCTCTGAGGTACTATCTACTTGGCAGAGAGTTCACGTTAATAACAGACCATGCTCCGTTAGTCTGGCTTGCTCGTAACAAAGACTCAAATCAGAGAATACTCAGGTGGTTTCTTTCTCTCCAGCCCTTCTCTTTTAAAACTATTCATAAACCTGGGAAGTTATTAACCCAAGCTGATTATTTGTCCAAAGCTGAAACCCTTCCCAAGCGTAAGGGCTTAGTAGAGGGGGTGTGACAATGTGCTTGCTTATCTATGCTCCTATGCACTGTGGAAGTCCTATTAGAGCCTAGGTTATAGATACATGAAGCCATGCCTGTATGGATTGTCCTCTATTAAGAGCTGTGTTTTGGTTTCCTAGGAAGCAAGGGCTGGCGACGAGGTGGCGGCACCCAACGGTTACAGCTGGGCTTATTGAAGGGAACAGCTGATGAGGTGTCAAGGGGATTGATAAGTTAAGTCTACGCCGTTGCGCAGACTTCTAAACTGTGTTTTTTTGTTGAAAGTTGAAACGACGATCGTGGTCGCCGAATAAGGAGCAGGGGAAGCAGCGCCGTTGCGCCCGATCAAAGTAAATAGGATAAAGCGACCATTGTCGCTCGTTTACAGAAAATACAGAAGCAGCACCGTCGCGCATTGTCAGCAAGGAGAGGAACGAAGTGAAAGGGAGCGACCGAAGTCGGCATCCCGAAGGAGAAGTAAGAGAGCTGTTGCGCAGTGATGGGGAGAAGAGGCAGAGCGGAAGCCTTGGGTGAGGACCCAAGCGAGGAGGAACCGTGTACTACGCCAGATGGAATAACTGTAACGTATACATGAGATGAATGAGAGGTGAAGGCGAGTTTTATGAGGTTCATTATCGGAGGGGAGGAAAGCAGTTCGTATGATCACAAATCCAAGAAGAGCATGAAAGGCCGTCTCTAATCGAATGAATGATCGAGTGTGGCTGAAGAGGCGGAGTCACGTCTGTATTAAGTAACGTCCGCTCAGAAGCAAACAAAGAGTCTGAGAGCTAAAGAGGAGGAGAGAGGAGTTTCAAGAAAAGGGTTGTTGTAGACCGTATCAAACAGGCTGGGCTGGATAAAATTTAAGAACAATTAACAACAGAGACCTTTATGCTCCAGATGCCTAAATGAGACTTTGTTGTGACATTTGAACTCGAGTTTATACAACAAGTACAGAAACAAGAACAGATTTTCTTGACAAGGCATTTCAAGGCAAGAGGAGGAGAAACACAAAATAGAAGCAGCAGAGCACAGAAAAGCAGAAGAACAACTGTTAAAATTACTTGAAAGAGACCGAAGAGAGAAACATAAACAGTAAAGGGGAATGAACAAATAATAAAACATTAAAGCCACAAAGAACTTACCTGTTTTCTTCGCCGTCACGAACCCCATCTCGAAGATTGAAAAGTCGAGGAGAAGACATATCCTTTTTCTGTATATCTAGAGAAAGATAAATGAGAATTGGTTAATAAATGAATTGGGCTCTCTTTTAGTGCATACAAACTACTCATTGGCTAAGACTTCTTTATTTCAACAACATTTAACTGAAGTGTCATAGACCCGAAATGTCCGGGGCAGAGCATCTGGGGATTAGGCCAAGGATGATCTCAGTGGTGAAGCATCATCACAGAGGGTGGAGCGGTGAAAACAACCTCTGACTGTTTGACTGAAATCTTCCCATAAACGTAAGTCCATACAGTGCTGAATTAGGCGTAGAGCTTTACTGAAAAACGCGTGAAATGGGCACAGTTGCTCATGGCTTCTGTGATAGTGAACTCTCAATATGTTATTAGAATTCCCAAAATGTAGTAGGAAGATTCTTTCTGCTATGTGTTCGATCCCGGTTGGTCTTCCGATTTGAATTCACGGGAGAGTTAGAGACAGTGGTTTACTAGAGTCATGTCTCTGCAATTGCTTTCTTGTCAATATCCTATTTTGAAGGTAAATATTCCATGAGGCTGTGTTGTGTCAAAGTTAATCCGGCAAACAGTCGGGTCTGCCCAGTAGGATAGTCCAGCACCGAAATGCTCAACAATTCCCCTCTGATCAAGAGAACCACCAGGAACCCTGGGCACGAGTTTCTCACATTTCATATATGTAGCACCTGGGGTAATCCATCCATGGATCCCCTACTCTCATTTGCCTAGACAGTCAGCTGTCTCGGAATGTCTTGCTTGCATATGGTCTATATATTGTTTCTAAACCGCTCTCTGTAAATCACTCTGTGTATAAACAAATCAATCAGTGAGTAAACTAGCTTTATTTTGTAAATATCATAAAGGGGAGGTGGACAGATGACAACAATGTGAACTTCTGGGTGCTTTGCATTACAATAAAGAGCATTTTGGGAACATAAGAATGACAATATATATTTATATTTCACAAATATGTTTGTGATAGTGATTCAAGTGTGAAACCCTTCTGAGCACACAATGTGCGCGGTGCTCATGTAATTTGTCACAGCATTCACCCTGTAATATATCTGCAAACCATGAGCCATATATGCCCACTAGGACATTGTCAAGGTATGAGGATGAGGTTTCCACTGAAATGCTTGAGATGATAATGATGTCTACTTTCCCTATACACTATGGGACCCCAGACTAGCCTTCAGGATAAACCATATCAAGCGTGTATTAGCAGGCAACCGAGGGAGCGCCCAGAGCCTTGAGCAGATTTATAGCCTTGTCCCACTTAAAGCCATGGCTGTACCTCACTGGTAATGCCCAACAGGCAGAAACACATATCCCGGGTTGCTGGGTGCGCTCTTGTTCAGGGTAGATTTCCTAGCATTTCGGTGCTGGACTGCACTTGTGGGTGAGACCAGACTGAATGCAAGTGGATATTCTCCTCTGTGAAAGGTATTGAGAGCTAATACATGATTGAGACTCTCCCAAGTGAGCCACAGGGCATGGAACACACGAATATAGCTTTTGCTCATTCCCGATTGAGAGCTTCTCATATTTTGAGTGTTTGTGTTTCCTGTACAGATAGGCGCTGAGGTTTCTTAGGACTCATCTTTGTTCTGCGGCGTGGTAGAGACCAGCACTGCAGGCTATATTCAACTTCCTAGCAGTCCCCTCGTGTTTCAACCAGGGAAAGAAGGGTTAAGTGACAGATGCTGTAACAAAACAGACAAGAGACCTTGTTCCAGGACCCTCAAATGCCCAATTAAGAGAGGATCATTATAGACAAATTTTAAAGGAAGGATCTCCTGTTGGGAAGATCCCAGTTCTAAAACAGGAGTCCATGTGGGACTTACCGACCTATTGAAACGGTATTCATTGAAAATACAGTTCTTAAAATCCTGCATCACCCAAAGTCCCAAATTTTGCCACTACAAATATCTCGTATTCCAAACATACTGACTTAGGTGAGTGGGGGTGTCCCCCGCTCCACTAATTCGGTATTTTCATCTGCAGGGGTCGCGGGGGTGTCTCCCGCATACACATCATGTGTTGAGATGGACAAAAAAAAGTAAATCTCGAATTACAAAATGCAAAATGTTCGTGATTTTGTAGTTCGAGATTTTGGTTTTCGTGATATTAACGTACATCCATTGAAGCCTGATAATGTGATGGACGTACTGCAAAGGTATGCCACCTGCATCCGTCCTCAGTCCACAAGTACAGAGCATCTTAAAGTCTATCAAGCGTACTCTGGGACCATTGGTACCAGTGACTGTATCAGATCCTTCTCCAGCTCTTTGTCCTTCTGAGAAAAGACACAAAAAGCATGACAACAAGACAATGAGGAAAGGTTCAGACTTTCTTTTCGAAAACTGGAAAAATAAATATTTCTAGTGCTGTACCAACCTGGCCTTCAAGCCCTTTATGTTGGTGGAAAGATTCTGCTGAGTCATGCCGAGAGCTGATCCAATCACTATCTCATTCAGAGGAAGACATCTTTGACTGTTCAGCGTATGTCTCTGCGCCACTAGGTCACTTGTTGAGTTCTCCAATGAGGGACATTGCATCCCCCTTGCCTCAGTTGCCTGCCATCAGATTGAAGATCACCATCTCAAGGAGATAGTGCTTAAAGGCCAGTTGTATATATTATCTACATATGTCATATAGCACTAAAACCACAGCTGCCATGGCCTAGGCTGGTGGACATTGTGTCATCTTTCAGGTCATAGAAGAACCTGTTTCTGAACCAGTTCCACGAGTAGGCACAGAATACTGATATGTTTTGTTAGGACCTTTTTTACACTCTGCCTGTCACCAATGTAGTGATCTAACAGTGCTGTGGCTTTTCCGGAAAGTGACCAGGGGTAGCCACATCTTAGTCTGCAGAGGAAAAGAGAAGGGCATCAGAGGAGAGTAACCGAAGAGGATATTAAAGGAGAGCAAGTTAGGGGACCAGAGTTAAACAAACATTTGCATTGGTCGGAGAGGGGATGGATGGTAGCCATGGACAGAGGCGTAGCCAGGATTGTCTAGCAAATGGGGCCTAATGCTAATGTAGTTGGACCTACTGCACTGACAAAAATATCTGTAAATGCCAACTCAGCGCTGCTGAGTGGGCATTTACAGAATTTGGGTGGGCCTTGCCCCTCAGGCCCTACCCTGCCTACGCCTCTGGCCATGGAGTTTGTGATGGTTTGCAGTGATAAAAGCGCACAGCTGTTTAGGGAAAATGACTCACTCATAATGGCCCTTACAGAGAGTGTATATCCCGTGATGTATCTTTATAGTACTTTGAGGAAGTACTGAAATTAGTGAAGGGTTGCATAACGGGCTTCCGGTGTGCTCCTGTGTACCCTTGAAGTATAGAATCTTGATTACCTGGCAGGTTATGGTAACACCGAACAGATAATGCAGCTCCACACTCAAGCCCACCATGCAGCCATTCACTTATTTCACTATAATTTGGCCAGTCTCTGCCCTCTATAAGCCACGCCCAGCACTATTTAGGCCATGCTCAACACTTAGGCCACACCCCATTGGTTAGCCGCCCAATCTTGATTGTGTGGTCTTGCACCCCACTTAAAGCACTAGATGCACCTCACTGTCTAGGCAAAGGAAAGCCAGGGTCCACGTCTGGATTATCCCAACACACTTAGTGTAAAACCCCATGTGCCCCAAAGCCTCTCAATAGAAAAAATAGATAACACAAACAAGTGGGAAATACATTTTGATATTGAGGACATTTTGATGATTATTTAAAAAACTCTCTACTTCTAGAGCCCCTGAGCCAAATGGTCTATGTAGCGCTGCATTGAAAGGGTTTCCGCTAATGTGGTCTGCCATTTTTTAATTTTATTTGAAGAGTATTTTAAAGAAAGGAAACAACTAGCTAGCTGGAAAGTGGCAAATAGACCGATCTATAAAAAAGGAGCTGGGTATTACCTGGGTAAACTATAGGCCAATTGTGCTGTTAGCCGCTGACAGTACAATTTTTCCAACATTGATAGTGAGGAAGTTGGAAAACTGGCCAGCGGATAACAGCTTGCTATCTAAATGCCAGACTGAGTTTAGAAAGGGGATGGGGACTTGTTTGGTTTCTTGATAGACCACCTCGTTCAAATTGAATGGACCAAAGAGGACCCTCCCCTGTTTATAGCTTGCATAGATAGTAAATTGGGAAAAATTATGGCACACATTTTGAATGTGGCATTTACCGGTGGATTTGCTAGAATGTTAATGGAAATTCACAAGGACACAAATATAGGGGTTAGTGATGTATCCACGGAGGCAAGAGGATGTATTAAAATGATCTTTATTTTATTTCATCGAGCCGGCGCCCGGCACTGCGACCGCCTCCATTTAGCTTTCAATCATTCTCCCAACCGTCCAGAACACACGGCACTTCCAACACAAACATTCTGAGGCGGACGCAGGCGGGGAGCCAAGGTTCCAACAAGGTTCCACAATGAATACTACAGTTAGATTGGATATGAAGGGCTTGGTCACAAAAGACATCCCAACCTTTAAAGGGTTGAGACAAGTATGTATGATGGTGCCCTGCCTATTCAATTTGCACTTTGATGACATCCGAAGATATTTAGCGAACACTGCATTTGTACCCCCTAAAGTAGGTACAACTTATCTGTTGTCTTGCATATGCAGATGATATTATTCTTATGGACCACACACTGAATATGTACTCATTACAGCCGTCGGAGAATTTGCTGCTGAAAATAATGTGTGTATTAATGCAAGAAACACTAAAGTGGTGCGTTTTAATAGGAAGAAATGTGATTTTAAATGGAAATTAGATGAGGCAAGACTTACAACAGTGGAGAAACTCACATGCCTGGGATATAGACTTACCGCCCATTGTAACTAAGGGACATATACGATGATGAATGACAATACGGCAAATGGCTACCTTAGTCAGATGAAAAGGGTAAGCACCAGTTACTTTAGATTCCCCATCTTACCGCTCATCACATTTTATAAAATTAAAGTGATTTCAGCCTTCATATATGGTTTAGAGGTAAATCATCAGACAAAGAACACTGTTCTAGGCAGAATTGAAGGTAGGATATGGAGAGAGTCCTATCAATGCCCAAAAGTGTTCCAAATAGTGTCATTAGACACAAATTGGCATTTGTTTCAATTAAAGGATGCTAACTTTGGAAGACATTACACATTTACAGAAATATGTTTTAAACCCTGGAAATGAGACTCTATATGTGGATTTGAACAATGTATTGATTAAAGATGTAAGGGGACCCCTTGTTAATTTAAAAAATGATTGAAATTCATTATTGAAACAGACTGATTCAAATATAGAAACTTTACTTTTTAGTCCAATGGCACCCTAGAAAACATGTTTTTTTATTAGATTGGTGCAAAACTCGACAGAAAATCTTTGATTAGGGCTGTTAGAGGACTAGATGTTCAACCCAGATACTTAGTTACATTTCCAAATGCCTATCGGCATACGCAAGTGATATTTTAGATTCAATATATTGCCAACAGGGGAAATAAAAAAAGAGGTCTGTGTTTGGTGGGGTCTAAACAATGCCAATTCTGTAAATCTGTGCTCAAAATAGAAAGCTTCCAACATCTAATCATGAGTTGTACTGCAGCTAAGAGAACTAAGATTTAGGCTATATGAGATATATGTTCAGACTGCAGATTGGGTCGATACCGAGGGCCTCATCATGAGTTTGGTGGTATCTGCGCTGTAATACCGCCCACCTATATTAAGTTAGCGTCCACTGGTCTGACTGTATTACCGCTGGATCATGCATGGGGCGCTAAATGTAAGTCCCCATTCCCCATTCCTCATTGGGTCCACTGGACCCAATGGGGAATTGTCAGCACAATTACCATGCAGTAATACAGCGGGTGGTAATTGTGCCAAAGATTTGCATTTTTTCGGCATGTTTAGCCCCAGCTAAGGGACACCGCCCAACTCTTGATGAGGCCGAAGTATTTCTGTCATAGAAGGCTTACAGGAAGCGAAGTTCAATTATCCATTGCAGGGATCAGATTTCTGAATGCAAATAACTTATTAAAACTAGCCTAATCGTAGGGAAAGATCTGTGTAAAATAACGACCAAATGTCAAAGCAACTTAAATTTGATGGAAAATGTAATGTAATTGGAGATACTGTTTTAATGTAAATAAATGACACTCCGAAAGAATATCGTTTTGGAAAGGAAATATAGTTAATTGTAGTGGTGATTTTATGTATACATTTTTGTAAACTATTTTTGTATATATATCTTCATGTTTTAAATATCTGCTTAAGTGTGAAAAGTTTCAATGTAAACTGTAACACACTATAACAATTACATACATTAAAAAAAAACACCTATCATAAATGCACAAATCTGGGGTTGCTTGTGGTACCCTTGTACTCTTGAGCTACGGAGGCTGGTTATCCGTTAGGTGTTACTGTAACCTGCTGGACCCCAGACAGGTCTGTGATTGCTCAGCCAGCTGTCAGAAGTGACAGAGCAGACTGTACTATGTGCAAGGTGAATGTGGTGGGCACAAAAAGGAGAGAAATAGGGAGTGTAGACTGTCACCCAGAGAGCGATACCTGCATGGCCGTGTACTAAGTTCCAGGGGTGCTTAGAATAAATATTGAAATATAGTCTGAGATACAGGTTTAGCTGAAAGTGGCCAAAATACTTGATTATTCCACAACAAATCCCCACCAGCCCCCGGTGGAGGCTCTTGGAATGAAATTCTTATTGACTGTGCGGTAGCCCGCAAGCTTGAGTAGATACAGTTCTTGTTCTCTGTGAGAGCCATCAAGGCTCATCTGATTGGGGTATCAAGATCGGTAGCCCTCAAAATGCCAAGCCCCATGATCAGCGACCAGTCCAAACCTGTAGTGCAGAGGATTTAGGGCTCTAGGAATCTCAATGGGGAACGAAATACCATGAGCCAGGCTTACCTGAAACAGCAAGGGAGATTGCGAGGACAAAAATGATAACCTGAGGCCAAGGTGCTATGAAGCAAGGTGGTGCGGTGTGTTCAATAGCTTTAGTATAAGGTGGCTAAGACAAGGATCTCTTAGAAATATGATAGGTCTGTTTTCGAAGGGAGTGAAATATGATCTAGGTGGGACAAAGGTTGCTGAGGGGAAAGAGATGAACCAGAGAGGCTGGGACACTACACGTGCACCCTGTGATTCCAGGGGTAGACACCAATCAGAGGAATTGGTTGGTAGTGTGGCACAGGGCCAGTTCTTTGTGATGCCCTGTACAGCTAAAGACATGCAAGGCCACCTAATTTGCATCAGGGTTCGAATTTAAGATTTGATGAGCATGAGCTAAAACCAGCTTCTGGGTGTCGGACATCACCCAGTAGGCAGGAGCTACCTCTCAGAAACTAGGAGTGAGTACATGGCATACTGCACATTTAACTTACACACGAAATGAAAACTTGAACTTTTTGTCCATTATGTCGGATCCATTGTGCTTTAAATGTCTACTAAATGTGTTCTAATGCTCCTCTAAGCACATTCCAAAACACACAATGCTAATGTCACAAAGGTATGTTTGTATGAAACTAGTTGGCCTTGGGAGCCAAAAGTAATTCCTAGTAGCTGTTGGTGGCGTGGTAACCCGGCTCTCCTGGGCTAAAAGCATGAGCTAAATAGCTCCCAGTTTTTTAAAACCCTGTTGCATATCTATTGACATTTGGGGACTTCTAATCTGGGCAGATATGGTGCAGTGAGAGCAAATGAATTGCCCAATATCAAACACTTTAGATGGAAGTGTACCTGGGATTGGAAATCAGATTGTAGTTGAAACATTTGGACGCATATGTCCCCAGCAGTAATTCTCCTCGGTGTGACTTGGGGTACATTGTCCTTAGATGAACACCGCTCTGGGATTGTCTTGTGAATGTACTCCTTTTGTTCTCTCTAACGCATGTACAGCGCTCTAGGTTTGCACTGTATGAACCACAAATAAGAATACGAAGAGGGTTTGAATCCTTGCGGCTTCCTGTGTTATACAACTACAATATAAAACACCTGAATGTTTACATTTCAGCCATTAAAGTTATGTGTGGGTGGCCAAGACCCCATAGTCACCCATGTCTGTCTGAATGTCATGTGGATGGGTGCAGCAAAGGAAAACTATGAACTAAACAAGGGTGGGTTGTGTTTAAGGAGATAGAGAATAATGTGGGAAGCTACAGTTCGAATTATCATCATTAAAGGCAGCTTCATTCTTATGACCGAGGTGTTGTGCAGCATTGTTTGTGTTATATGTGAGTGCAGGGTGTGTGGAATGAGCCTGTGCCTTCAGCTAAGTTAGTAGTGTTTGTTATATGTGAGTGCAGGGTGTGTGGAATGAGCCTGTGCCTTCTGTTAAGTTGCAAAAGTGCTGTGTGAGAGAGGAGAAAATGGGTTAGCTGTACAAACGACAATGTCTACCACCTGGGTCCCATCTATGTACAAGGAGCGGTGCTACGATTCACAGGCGATCTAAGTGCTAAATTAATACATGGGGAGTAATTCACAGTGTTTTCCTACGGGGTTTTGCCATTATAAAACGTCTCTGTGAATAAGGCCCATAATGCTCACCCTTTGAGAGGATCTTATCGTGATTAATTGCCATCCCTAGTTCCTTCTAGTGCAAACAAGGCCCCCATTCATGATTACATGCAGCGTCAGTGCCTACCCTCATGTGCTTTAGAGTTACATGCAGTGGCAACTACGAGGGATGATCCGATATGCCTAATTGTCCTCCTCGCGGTTGATCAGAGTGATTTTCCTAAGGTGGAATTTAAGTGTGATGCATTGCTCGCCCTCCAAACTCATACGAGTGCAATACTGTCAGGATTCGTATCATGAGCAAATTGCTGGAATAGCTTCTTGAGTCCTCCGTAGGAGTAGGCGGCGTCTAAGGCAGAGGTTAGAGGTGACAGAGCACGGAAGATGAGAAGAGTAGAAGCTGGTAGCTCAAAGAGGGACGGGGGGGTGTGTGAGGAGAGGGGGGATGACTGCTGGAAGAAGCTTGTGTGTGAGAGGAGAGGAGATGGTATAGGGAAGGGGGGGATCAGGAAGTGGGAGCAAACAGCCAGGTTTTTATGGCTTTCCTAAAGGCCAGGTGATCCACCATGTGGCGGCGGGAGTTCCAGGAGGTGGGAGCGAGGACAGAGAAACAGGCACCTCCTAGTCTGGAGAACTTGAACGGGGGACTACCAGGAGGTGTGCAGAGCCTGATCTGAGGATTTGGGTTGGGCGGTAGTGTGTTATATTGTTTTGAGGGAATTCAGGGCCTTTCTTGTGGATGGAGCGGTGGGCAATTCACATGGCTTTCAAAGAGGTCCGTTGGCTGATGGATAGCCAGTGAAGTGTCCTGAGTGCGGGAGAGCTGTGTTCTCTGGGGGAGAGTGCAAGGAGGAGCCTTTTGGATCTGTGGGAGTTTTCTGAGTTGGTATGTAGATGCACTTAGGAAGAGGGAGTTAGGTAGTCTAACCGCGAGCGGATGATGGCCATGATTGCGGAAACTGTATGGGGGTAGGAGAGATATGGACAGATCCGCTTGAGGATGCGGTGGTGGAAGGTGCATTATCTGGAGACTGCATTAATGTGACGGGAGAATGTCTTGTCGGAGGTAAAAGTGCATCCTAGGTTTGACTGAAGGGGATGCAGTGGGCGCGGGTCCTAATGACGGGGTCCAAGGGATAGGTTGGGGGACGGAGAGCTGTTTTGCAGCATATTAGGATTTCTTTTTTTCCAGGGTTGAGGAGCAGGTGGTCATTTGTCATCCAGAGGTCCAGTACACTTATGAGCTAATGTTCAATGTTGTGTGACGTACGCAAAATGCATTTTTTAATGCAATGTAACATTTTCATTCATTTGTATGGCAGAAAGGAGGGGGAACGCAGCGTATGTGTCCGACGTCTCCCTTCCTCTCTTCCATACAAATGCCACAGCCTTTGCACAGAGATGCATTTTCATGCTATTGCAAATGCTTGGTTCCCTATGGTGCACACCGGCTGTATACACCAGCAGAAAGCAGGGGAACACCTTAGGGATCCATAGTAAACTCTGCCTACCATGCTCACCAAGGCACGCAGCATTTGCAATTAAATGTTTCCTACCATGCTCGCATTGGCAAGCAGTGTTTACAATTATAAAGAAACACTGCCTGCCATATAAGCATGGTAGGCAGCGTTTACTCATTTGTGCGGCAGAGTAGCCTGCACATTTGCACTCTGCCGTGCAAATGACAAGATTTGGCAGCATGGAGCCACCTATGTCTATGACAAAATGTAACGGCTCCCCACTGTCAAAATATGAGCTCTGCGAAAATGAGCTTCTTAGTTCTTATTCTCCCTCCTTCACAACACACACCCTCCCAGGGGAGTTGCTAGGTCTGGAAAAGACCCAGGGCTAAGCTTATGTCGGAACTGTTGGGACTGGGGGCTAGCTAGTCTTTTGGCTGTAGCTCCTGAGATTCAATCCGGGGCTACAACCAAAAGATCAGGGGCTATAGCCCCCTTAGCATCTCCCCTAGCAACGCCCCTGCACCCTCCTATACCCAAACAATTGCTGTGCTTCATCCTTACTAACAGAAGAAAAGAAACGCGACAGTGAGTTGCTTACACACTATAGCGGCTGGGCCAATGTAAAAGGGGAGTAGAACGTGCAAGGCTGCAATAAAACCTTGTAGAGACAGACACTTTTTTAGATGCAGTGTAGGCAATGCACAACCAGTTGCGAAGGAAGTAGGGAAAGTTCCAAACATATCAGAATCACCATGAAGATCATTTTCCTAATAATAATATTATTGGGCTGTTGTCTCCAACTGGGGAAATATAATTCTGTAGGATAGCTGTGAAATCACATCAAGCGGATTACAATTATATTCTATTGTGAAATGGATGCTATGTTTACCCTGGATATAATGCAATTTTTAAATAGTGCATTCAAACTATAGGGCCTGATTCATGGAATATTTGCCCGGTTCAAAGTGAATTTGCACTGCTGAAAGGTGACTTTGCACTGCCGACACAAACCCTGATTCATGGAACCGTGCAAAGAATATTTTTGCCGTGCAAAATCCGAACAAAGTCATTTTGTACTGCAAAAATGACTATGCGCTCACTTAGTCCAGACTTTGCACCGCAAAAATACACTCTGCACGGTTCCATGAATCAGAGTTTGTGTCGGCAGTGCAAAGCCACTTTTCAGCAGTGCAAATTCACTTTGAACCGGGAAAATAGTCCATGAATCAGGCCCACAGTATCAGTTGATGTGACCAATGTGTTGCAATCACCCAACACGACTGTACAAATTACATCCATCTGCCGGGGAAGGTGTTTTGTGATGGCATCTGGTTAGAAATAAGGATAGGCAGTCAACACTCTGGAGCGCATTCCACAATAGGGTCTAGCCTTAGTAAGCAGCTTGGTTTGCATGCTGTCATAAGACCTCTACTTATGCTGTCCTAAGAAGCCTGGACATCTCCCACCTTATTCATGTTTGATGAGTTACATCTTTGAGTATTTTACCATTTTAAAAGAAAATGCCCTAGGGGTTTGATGATGGTTTATGATGTGAAGAGAAAAAAAAAGAAAATGTACTACGGGAAGAGGTATGTGACAAAGCCCTTCTGGAATCAAACCCAGTCAGAATAAAACAAAAGGTATGTGAACTTGACTGGGTGAAGCATTGTGAGTGTAGTCGCAATTACGCCTCCTTACAAGAATATTCAAAATCGATTAGGAAGTATGATACTGTCCTTAGTTATTTAAGTTGTTTCCCGGATCACAAGCTGCTATTTATATTTATGTTTTAGACTGAATCAACTGCGCACGCTAGAAACTTCGGGTCCTAGAAGGTGGCTTCTAAAGGAGCAAATAACATGCTGCCTTTGCAAAAAGCAGGTAACCCTTGAGTCGTGGGCGCTTAAGGCGACCGTGCACTCGATTATAGTCTTTCAAGACTTTTGGTAAATTTGCCTTAGGTTTTTGTCTTGTATCACCTGATGAATTTTTCTCATCGAGGAGATTTGGTTGGAATTATTGATTGATGATAACCATAAGGTAATTGTTACACTGACACATTTTATTGAGATGTGGTGTGGGGTGCATTTAAAGGCCTCAAACAGAAGCCCCTTTCACGTGAATGGCTGACAATTAAGCACTGCAACAAAAACGGCCTGGCTTTTGCTTTTGTTTTTCACGTAAAGTTAAAGAGACATGTGGAAAAGGGCCTACCTGTCATTATCAATGGACAGGCAGCAGTTTAATTTATAAAAGGAGGAATCAAATATCCCTATGACATGGAAAACAGGATTTTTAAACATTGAAGGCAAAAACGCCCTGCACATATGTGTGCAAATAAGAGCGGCTTTAAAAAGCCAAACTGGAAAAATATCACTACTCACAAACAATGTCAGGAAACAAAACATGATGTGTGGGTTGACAAAAACAATATATATTATGTTTCACCCACAGAACTCCAGTGACATTTGAAGAGACACTCAGGCTTCAGGAAAACCTGTTTCTGGCTGAGGGCAAAACTTCACACAGGGAAACCCCACTTTCAGCCTGGACGTCACATCTCCCATCTAATCACTCCCCGCGATTTTGTGCTGAAGGTGTGGAAAGCCCACTGTTCCCCAAACTGGCTGGCCCTGAAGCAGTTAAAGCAGGGACTTCAAGGGAAAGTCATCCATGGCTGGAGCATGACTAAAAGGTATGAGGATTGGGAGCACCCACTTCAAAGAGACTCAAAAAACCATGTGGGCACAGGTTAGCCCAGATAGACAGATGGCTGTGCTAGATGAGACAGACCTCCCATTTGCTGAACATGATCACTCCCAATTAATTCAAAAGACTATTATCATTTAGGCATTTCTTCGCAGCAATCATACTGTGGGTTTACTTCATTTTTATACCATTTTGGGGATATAAAATGCATCTACCTGTGACTCTGGGAACTGTAATGGCTAGTTAGACTAGGTTTCTGGTTGATCTGAACATGTTCCAAATATAAGAGTTGGTGAAAAGGTGGAAAATGAAATTAAGGATATGCCTAATAAGTTACATCTTCATAACTGTAGTGCATATTATGGAAACAACAAAAATGTGCCACATGGCCATGCTACATCATACGGATTTGGTGGCCGGCTTATCTAATTTTCCACGATCAGCTAAAACAGAAAATGTGTTCAGTATGGCAGTTGCTAGTTTAATTGTGATACATAACTCATTTTTGCTAAAATGTTGAAAGGAGAACAAAAGGGCGATTACAAATGAGAATTGCCATATGTTGCTCCAAACCAATCCTGACCTGGAGGCGGGGTTGAGAGGAGAGAGAGGAGTAACTGTCTAATCCTAGTGACAGGGATTATTGCAGGGTACTTCCCCAAGATTGTAAAATTGGTGATATCATTTCTGCTATATAAAGGGGATTGCACTACGACATGGAACACAAAAACTGGCTATGTAAGTAGAACTAAAGTAGAGTAGAACTAAACCCTGGAAAACCAGAAGGTTGGGTGAGTCTGCTTGCCTTGAATAGTGGGGGTGGGGGAAACTGTGTAGATCCTTAGCCTGTGTAACCAAAGATATTAATTTAATCAATTCCCCATTTGGCAGAACACTAAAGGACGAATGCAGTTAAAATTCGAAATTAACAAAGCTCACTTCCCAGTGTGTGCTGAAAACTATAGCCTATAATTTAATTGGCTAATCCTTGTTATCCAGCTGACCCAGACTTCTTTAAGGAAGAGGGGTGTCTTTGTTCTTAAATTGGTCCAACCTTTTTTATCTAGCTTCCCCAATACAGGCCTTTCAGTAAGGGGGGGGTCTGAAATCCAAAATTCTCCAAAGTATTACAGTTTTTCTGTCAGACTTCCCGACCTAGACCAAAGCAAGGGGGGTCTGAAAAACAAAACGAGAAATCACCCTGTATTTAGTTTAAACCAAAAGTGTGGGTAAAATTATAATTGCTATATATATTTTACCAATCTTGAAATCCTACTGCTAGCCTTTTAAGCCTGCAGGAAAATCAAAATCACACAACATTACATAAGAGCCTTCTTTATTGATCAGTGTAATTATTTTAAGAAGTGAAATGTACAGAAAGAATAGTGTCTGTGTTCCTTTTAACTCACTTTTGTGTTTTATTTGTGCTGAGACAAGTTGATTGTGTGTGTCACGGATAAAGTGGTGATGTTGCCATTTTCATGCTAATTTCTATTATTTTTAATTTAAATAAATACCAATATATTTCCTGTACACCAACCTGGTTTTTGGCTCATTGTTAGCTCAGGGGCGATGGATCCAAGGGGCATAACATGTGTCTGAGATAGGGCTAAAAAAATAATCTGTTAAACAGTTTGTTGAATAACCACTTGAGTGGGGAGGGAAGGAACTCCCTGTGTTGAGGGTGGCTTCTCAATAAACTGTTGTAGTGGGGGATGGGGGAGGGAGTTGGCCAACTGGAACGTCAGATAAGAAATGCGATGTTGAGATTCTATTATACTTTTAATGTTGAGATGGAATTGTTTTTGGTATGGTATGAATTGTAATGAATTACCTAATGTACAAATACTGCTATTGTTGTATAAAGGTGTTTATAAACCAAAAATACAAATTAAAAAAAGAATACCAAAAAGAAAATTTGCATAATTGGAGTTTATTTAGGGATCTTCCCATAAATGTCACAGGCCTATAATTACACGTATGTAGAAGCAGCTGCCTCTGCATGCTATTTTGATTAATATTGCCAATGGCTGTAAAATTAACCTGGACGCCTGGATTTTGGTTAGATTTACACCCATTATCAAAACAAATGGTAAATGCTGCCGACATGTCCGTGCATAGCAGAGGACGTGTACATAAATTCCTATGGAATGCGCAATCCGCATGTGGTGCTAGAAAATGTGGATTGCGTAAGAATCCAAAGCACTGAGGCCTGGTCAAAATCACACCAGAGAACTGCTGTCCGATTCATCTGCGCTAGTGAGTGTGGGTGGCGAGTTCAGAAATTGTCTGTGCCCCTGCTCTTTATCATACAAATCAGTGGTGGAAGTGGGCAGGAGCGATTGGGAGCGGTGTTCCTCTGCTTTTTTTATTAGGTTTTACTGTTCCTATACTTTTATTATTTTTTTAAACCGTTACGGAATGGTTTCATTTTAAAATAAAGGTGTAGGAAGAAGTTGAAACGGGCCCTTTCCTTTCAGTGAGCTGCACTGAACGTTCCCTTAAACAGCAGGTGCATGTGTTTGGGGGTTTGTGTTGTGCGTGAGAGGGGGCGTGACAATGGGGTTTGTAGGGAGCGGGGGCAGGCCAGTAGGGAACATAGTCCCACTACTTCTTTTCATACATAATCGAACACTGATACAAATCCACCCAAAAATGGACACACATAGCTTTATGCATTTTTTATGCACACCCCAGAATTCCTACAGGAAACGCAAGCGGTGCTGTCTCGAATGCTTAGAAATTGTAATTGGTTATTTATAACACACTTACAGGCCGATTCATGGAATTAATGTGCACCGAAAATATCTGCGCAAGCGTGCGAAAATCGCAGCGCAAGTGCGTAAATCGCAGCGCAAGTGTGCGAAAGCCGCGCACATCGATTCATGGAAGTCTGTGCGCGTGTGAATCCTGGGATGTGCGCTAAAATCCTGCGTGGCGCACGCGGGCGCACACGTTATCAAACGGTGTGCGCTACGCGCAAAGCGAAAGCGCACATAGCGCGGCGCACACAACAAAAGTGGATGTAACACGGGGTGTAACACGCGGAATGGGGAACAACGCATGAAAATTTGGGCGTTATGGGGGAAGTACAGGAGTTAAGTGCGCGGAACGCCCAAACGCATGCCTACAACACGTATTCATGGAATTAAAAAGGGGAAACGCATGCGCCAAAAAAAGACGCGCTAATCCGGAAACACGTACGCCAGCAGGAAGCAGGCGTACGCAGCCCTGCGCAGCATTAAAGTGCGCGCAAACAACAAACGAGCTCAGGCGCAACAATGAATATACCTTTCCTCGCAGCAGTGGTCGTGGGACACCGCAGGAGGAGGAGGATAGTCAGGCCCAGAATTTTTACACACAGGACCAGCCTTTTTGGGATGCCTGATGACCAGGTGTATGGGAGGTACAGGTTTCCACCTCACATAATACTCAACCTGGTGAGTGAGTGGGAGGATGACCTCACATCACCCACCATGTGCTCCCAGGCACTGAGCCCCTTGGAAAAGGTGCTCAATGTACTGCACTTCTTGGCCACTGGTTCATTTCAGCGGACAAGTGCCATAGTGGGGGGGGGATGTCACAGGCCATGCAGTCACGCTGCCTACACCAGGTGTTGGCCATCATGACTGCACGCTCTTCAGTCCGCAGGCACATATACCTGCCCAGAACACCTGCAGAAAGGCAGGCTGCCGTCCAAGTTTTTTATGGGGTGGTACACTTCCCCAAAGTACTAGGTGCCATTGATTGCACCCATGTTGCTCTACGTCCTCCCAGGTCAACTGAGCACATCTATAGAAACCGCAAGCACTGGCATTCCATCAACGTGCAGGTAGTATGTGATGCCAAGGGAATCATCACCTCAGTATATGCCAACTATCCAGGGTCCACCCATGACAGTTTCATTTACAGAATGTCACCCCTAAACCGGGACTTAGAAGCTGGGCAGCATGGCGATACATGGCTGCTTGGTGAGTATAAATGCTTCTGCGCATGCATGTCAGATACTAAGTAATGTCACAACCTCACTAATGATACCCATCATCACCTCCCCAGGGGACAGTGCCTACCCTCTGAGCACCCACATGATGACGCCAATTCAGAACCCCACCACACCACCCGAGGTAAGATACAACACAGCCCATATTGCAACCCGGGGCATAGTGGAGTGCACATTCGGAGTGCTCAAGTCACGCTTTCGCTCCCTTGACCGCACTGGTGGGCAGCTGCTATAAGCGCCCCCAGTAGTGTGCAGGATCATAGTGGCAGCATGTGTCCTCCACAACGTTGCAACCCACCGGGGCCTGCCAGTGGACATGGTGGTGCCCCCACATCCCCAACCACATGCACGGCCGCTGCGCATGGGAGGGGAAAGGGCACATGGTGAGGCAGCCCGTACGCAGCTGGTGGCTAAGTACTTCACCTAAAATCGCACCCCTGTGGAGTGCACACAGCCCTGGCATATACCAGCTGACAATCAATGATGATGACATAAGGGACAGTCAACTGTCACAACCATACCAGCCTGAGATTGGTCACCTGGAAGTGTTACATTGTGTGGATCCCTGCCTACCAAAAGACAACCAATGCTGTGTCACCAAAAGACACACATTTATGCTGCATGAATGACTACCCCCTTGCAAAATACAACATGAAAACAGCGCCATGTCACGCAACCCCTCCCCATCTCTGCTACCCAACACACCATGGCATGTCATGCAATGTGAAAGCAAACAAAGGAATGCACAACACATGACACAAGTGCCACAAAGTGCACTGTCCCAAATGGAAACAGGCCACAGACAATATGCTCCCAGTAATCAATAACAAACAGCACACATGACCAAATACTTACCAGCAACACAATACAGCAACACAGGATGAAACATTGCCAAAATATGACAGTACAAAATCAAAGTAGTGCAAGTCTTACAACCTGAATAAGCCAGCACATCGACCCCTTCCAACTGCAGAGTGTTGCTGTCAGGCAAATGTGTCAGTGTACTGCATACAACATGAACTGCATCTGCAAAGGAGACGGCCTTGTGAGGACATGAAGAAGGTACCTGTGAATAAGGAGGAAGACATGGATGCACAAGCACATATCAATACACCATGCAGTGTTCAATACAACAACAATCCCCACTAGGGATGTACACACAGTTTTGACTACAGACTGCCCACACAGCTCATGGGAGCCCAATATCACTGTGTAAGTCACTGTCACTTGGTCACACCTTTTGCAAGTCTGTGGAAAGGGAAGCAGGAGGGGTGTGTGTCAGGAACCCAAGCAACTAACCCAAAGACAGGACAAGCATGCATGTGCCCAGTTGGAATACACAGTGGATGCCCACGGGAGCCACACAAGGCAACACACTGTAAAAAAAAAAAAAAAAGAAATGGCCATGTGGGGGTTGGGGGGGGCGGCCACCCAGGAGGTTCGAGGACAGGGCGCACACCAACAGCCACCTGCGTGGATGTTGCAAAATAAAATAAAACTCCATGGGCTCATGGCCTGCACGGCTACGCTATTGTGGGAGAACTGCTGCTGTCGCTCTCTTCACCCTTTGCTGCTGCATCAGGAGGTGGTGGTGCTATGGGAGGCAGCCCATGCAAAGCCCTGCTATGGTCCTCCATGGCAGCAAGCATGCGGGTGTTGAAGGTCTGATTCTGGAGGATGATAGTGCGGAGATCCCCACGCAGCACCTCACGGCTTGCCTGCATTTCTGCACGCATGGCCTCGCGTGATGCCCGGATCTCCTCCCGGGTTGCCTGCAGCTCAGCTGAGAGCGAACGTGTGAGCTGCTCCAGCTGCTGTTCTGACCTTAAATTTTGGGAAGCCTCAAGTTCACTTAGTCTGCCTGAGGAACTGGAGTTCTAACCTCAGGGCTTCCCTGTGGCCCTGTGACTCTACAGAAATGGCTTCCCGCAGAGTCTCCAGTGCCGCCCGTCGGTCCCTGTTGGACACCAACATGTCTTCCCTGTGTGATTGGCAAATGGAGTCTGTTGCCTGCTGTTGTTGCTCCATCTGCCTTTCAGGGGAGAGAATGGAAGTGGCCACCCTCTCCATTGCCTGAGTCATCATTTCAACCGATGCTCACTGTTGTGCTGCTATACCGTACATGGAGTTTTCCCATACAGTATTGCCTGGTGGCGTATGGCCACCGCGTCGGCGGGCACCACACCTGTTTGGGGCAAGGCGATCTGCACCTTGCTGTGCTGGCACTGCCTGAGGCTGCAGGACTTCATTCCCCCTCTCATCTGCTGGCCCAGGAACAGGATCAGATGTTGTGGAGTGTGACCCTGCATCCGTAACCGCCAAAGGCGGACTTACCAACACTGACATCCCATAGAGGGTTCTACCCCTGGTGCAGGTGGGTTGGACAGAACAGAATCCCTGCCAGAAACACTCACCTGCGACAGCACATAAGTCTCATCATCCAATCTGAATCATAGAGGTCTGGGGAGGTGCAACCAGAAACACCCCTGGACAGTATGGTCTGCAGTAAGATTGGGTTTCCACCCACCACCACACCACGTCCTTCACTGGTGCCCGGTCATTCCTGAGATTCCTCCTCGGTCTGCACCATCTCCTCCACCTCAACAGCATCAAGTGCGTCATCACCTGCAAAAACATGAAAGACAACAAATGGAAACAGGCATGAGCACCATAGCACACAAAGGCCTGACAAGCCAGAGACCCAGTACATGAATTACACATGTCCCACATGACTATAACCCTGGCATGCATGCACTGTCAATGAGTTGGAAGGGGAGGCAAAAAGCAGACACTAAGATGGAAAAGCAACACATTTGCTGCATGCTGGGTAGGACTGGCATCACACATTAGCCTGTGAGTGGCATGTCCAATACACATACATGACACATGCCAGCACATAGATGCCATGTAGCATAGCCATGGTACATTTCACAAGTACAGCCATATGTCAGTGAATGAGTACTGTCACCCATCCATGTGAGATGGACATGATGAGATGAAAAATGCAAAATAGTGTGTCAAAATACGCATGTGCCACACACTGCAACACATCCAGTGTACAATGATACAGTGTTGGCATGCAGATGGATAAATCAATGGTTGGTCACTTCAATATGACACAAAAAGACTATCATATTCCACATTCAAACAGGCCCCAAAATTGTTTGTGAGCAGGCCCCTACTCAATCATCCTGAATGGTCTAATCATTCCCATAACAAGGTAATAAATGTGGCCCAATGTGGGGTGTAATCAATGACAGAAGCATGTCACATATGTGGCATCAGGACTGAAAAATGCGTTTGAAAAATGGGAGAATTGAAACAATCAGGCTGAATGAACACTGAAAAATTCAGAACAATGCTGTCGCAAGATGATAGTTCAAGGGCAACTGCAGTAATGTTGCGCTAATTGGCTACTGTGGTCAGAAGGGATACTGTCATACCCAAATCCAAGGCCGCTGAATGTTTTGGAGGAAGCACATGGGTGACCCATACCATTCAGGACTACACACCCTCACCTGTCACTCAATCTGAACATGTCACCCATGCAACAAACACATGGATTACACACACATGCATGGGCACTCACCGGACAATGCTTTGTAATCAGGTAGGTCTCCCATGCCTTGGATATGTTCCTCTGTGACGAAGGTTCCAGTAACAGACTCATGTTCAGTGAGTTGGTTGTCCTCTGGTGGAGACCCACCGCCAGTCACCAGAGAAGAGGCATGATTGGAAACCAGCTTGTACTTTGCTCTGTGTTTCAGGTCATTCCACCGCTTGTAGCAATCATCAGCTGTGTGCCTCACAAATCCAAGGGCACTAATGTGGTCCGCGATGTTCTGCCAGTGTGCCCTACGTTGACCAGGTGTGGTCTTACACCCTGCAGTCACCAACATTTTGCGGCTATGTGCCGACACATAGGCCACAAGTGCATCAAGTTCAGCGTCATTAAAGCTAGGCTTCCTTGACGTGCCGGAGTGTGTAGCCGTGTCTGGGGTCTCAGCCTGTAGTGCCAGAGCACCCTTCTTCTTCTCTTTCAAAGGTGGTGCGGATCCTGAGTGGCTTACGCCACTCTGGTCAGTAGGGGCAGAAGCGCAGGTGGACTGGGTAACAGAAGCCTGTAAAGGCACAATGACCATAGGTCTTGGTGAGAGGCATTGGCTGCAGGGTGATTTTAGCAGGGCCAACATCGGTTTGATGGACCTCGACCGACACTGTCCCAGCTGGGAGACTCGGAGCTGGGGTCGATTGAGCTGCAGCTACCCCTGCAGCCTCCCCACCCTGGCTTCTTGGGGCAGCAGATGACATTGCTGCCCCAGATCCACGTGGCCTGGTGACAGCAACTTTCACCGCCACACGTGGCTTAGACTTGCTGACCTTGGAGTCATCCTGTGCCGGTTCAGGTACCAAAAAGGGCCGGTCCAACAAGGGCTGAGCTGGGATGGTGTTAGCTACGTTTCTCACAACCATTGGGGGGGCATGGGTGTCCCCAATTGGTCCTCCACACACAGGGCTCTATGGGAACCCTGCAAATCCTGGCCATGTCCCCTACCGTGCCCACCACGCCCACCTTTTGGAGGTCGGCCACCTTTGCCTCCCTTACTGCTTGGTCGCCTCCCAACCATGGCACTGATGTTGTGCATATGGGAGTTGCAGTAAACAATTGTCCTGGGCAATTGGGGTGAAAGGGGTAGGGTACTAGATGGAATTCGTACCCTAGTGCTCTGGCAAGGCTGTATGTGACCCCTGGGGGAAGATGACGGGTCACGCAACTCACAGGCACCCCAAAAACAAAAACAAACGTGCACACAACCCCTGGTAGACCACTTGTGTGGAA
This sequence comes from Ambystoma mexicanum, assembly GCF_040938575.1. Classification (NCBI taxonomy): domain Eukaryota; kingdom Metazoa; phylum Chordata; class Amphibia; order Caudata; family Ambystomatidae; genus Ambystoma; species Ambystoma mexicanum. The sequence continues at coordinate 993,658,173 of NC_090926.1, read as the reverse complement.
AAATAAACCCACACTACGCTGTGGCACCCAGAAACACAAAAATAAGCGTACGCGTGTTACACGCAGCCTACAATGACCTCTGAAGGGGTACGCGATGCACGGGGGCAACCACAGTTGGAAAATACGTGCACGACTCACCGTCTGCTGTGAAAAAGACGCGCGTGTGCGTGTTGGCAACACCTCCGCCAAAAGAAGAAAAGAACGCAGTCTGAGGAAACAGGGAGTATGAACTGGAAACGTTGTGAAGTAATCACGTGTGAACTGATAAGTACCAGATACACACGCTCGCTCTCCACAAAAAGCACGTACAAGGAAATAGCGTGATACTCGTACCTTTTAAGCCAGCCCACACGTGAGACGTCACTTACGCGCTAAGGCCCTTTCCTCCACTAGCACGGTGACGTGCAGTTTTCTCACGTGCTGATTCACTATGCACCCGTGTTGTGGGCAACGCCTGCGCGCGTAATGTCACTTACGCGCTCATGGCCTTTCCTCTGATTTCACGCTCACGTGCAATTTTTTTCACGTGCCAAATCACTCCGTATCAAGCTGGCCACGCGAATTCACATGGAAGACCACACTCCTGCCCAAAAGGCCATTTTCCTGCCCCTCAGAGCCCTGAGCACGCTCCCACCTGCCATCTGCTGCTGCCTGCTGCCCACGTACCCTGCTATTTGCTGCCTGCACATCAGCCAGGGGTGCAGTTGCTGTGACCACCTTGCTTGAACTGAAGACTCCCGACTGGGATACCATCGCTCCACAGCCCAGCCCCAGGACCCAGTTGCCCACCCACACCTGCCTCTGGGGTTGCCATGTCGGGCATACCACCATCTGGCACCACTGGCAACCCCAGCCAGAGAGGCAGAGGGCCACCAGCTTCAGTGCCAGGGAAGTTGGTGTCCTGGTGGAGCAAGTCCTGGGGCAGTATGAGGCCCTCTTTGGAAGTTTGCGCGCCGACAAGGAAGGACGGACCAGGATCTGGATGGACATCGTGACTGCCATCAACGAGGAGGGGGTGGCAGTTCGCGGCTTCAAACATGTCCGGAAGCGCTGGGAGGACTTCAGGTCCAGGACCCTCGTCAAGGCCCAGCGCCTCTTGAAGGCTGCGGATGCCAAGGGGCGCCGGGGCCACCTGTTGGACCACCAAATGAGGGTCCTGGAACACATACACGCAGCGCTCCACGTCCAGGTCCTTGAGAGGCAGACCCGCCTGGAGTCGAGCGGTAAGAGTACATGCATACTGATTGGACGCTGTGCGTGTTGTGGCGTGCCAGTAGTGTGTAGGTTGTACATGTGTTTTTGTAGGGCCATGTACGGATGTGTATATACAGGGGCGTGAGGCTGACACATGTGAGTTCTCTCATGTGTGAGACACATGGATGGTGTATGTGTCGGAAGCGTGCAGGCCAAATGCAGGTGTGGGAGCAAACATGTTTGAATTACTGTGTATGTACGTTGGCATGGTTGTGGTGTCACACATTGATGGTGGTTCCAGCTGCATGTATCTGCACTGTGTACATGTGCATGTGTGTGTATTTGACAAGTGTCCAACTGTGATGCAACATGGATGCATGTGACACTGACATGTAGAAGACTGAATGCCAGATGTGACATGGATGGCGATCTCATCACTGCGACAGTTGGTGTTAATGTACACATGCATGTAAGTGTGGTGGCCTGTGTGAATGTGTTATGCACTCCCCATGTTTCATGTGACATCAGGCTCACCTTCGGCTGCTCGTGCTGTTGTTTGTGTATGGATGGTGCTGCCTGGTGCAATATTGCTGTTGAATTGGTCATGTGTGTTAGTTGAAATGACGTGTGTTGGGGAGTGTGATGCCATGTCTGAAGTTTGACACTGACACTCATGTACAACTGTCATGTGTGTATCAGTCCATTGTCCAGTGCCCTGATGCCTGTGTTCTATCTCTCCCTGTCTGCAGCGTCAACTGATGAAGAGGGCGGAGAGGGTGCTGTGGAGCAAAGCGGCAAGTATCGCACCACCAGCTGGAGACGCAAGGCCCGGCTCCCCTCCCAGGTTGCCATCTTGTCGGGGAGTGAGAAGTCTGGTGCCGCATCCCAGGCCGCAGCTGCCGAGGGTAGGTCCAAGAGGCGGAGGTTGGAGGGGGACTCCTCGGCAGCAGAAGGGGCAGCTGAGACCCCACAGGGTCCGACTGAGAAGATGGCACGGAGTCATCCAGGTTGGTGGGGGGTTTGGTGGAGGAGGAGGCCGTGGAAGGGACACACACGGGGTCTGGAGGTGGGGATTCCACTGGTGCTAGTGGTGCGGTGCAGATGCAGGGACTGGAGTCAGCACAGGCCGCCGCGGAGGTGCCTGTGTGTAATCCTGTCCCCGATTCTGTGACTGGATCATCCCGCACCAGCAGGGATGCCTATGTCCAGACCCGTTTTCAGGGAGGGGATCCGCTTACAACAACTGGCCTTCCTCTCCCTGCGGACGTGGCTATCCGGGACCAGGTTAAGCCTTTCCTGAGTGGGATGGCGTTGCATCAACAGGGCATGCGAGGTGACCTGCAGTGTTTTCATGAAGACACGGCACGTCATCTCAAATGCCTCATTGACCGCGTTGACCTACTGGGACTGGTCACCAGGGCTGGATTCCTCCGTATGCTGGACCTTGTTCTGACCCCCTCCTCGCCTGAACACCCTACGCACCAGTCGTCCTCCATGCCATCTTCCCACCCATGTATCACCGGGGTACCCTGTGGAGCTGCCTCTGACCCAGCGGCCAGGCTGGTGGAGGACACATCCCTGCCACAGTTGGGAGTCAGACGTCCAGCAGGGGTGGCCACCACAACAACTGCACCCCAGCCAGAGGACAACGTGCAGGCAGCAAGAGCAGGGGCACAGCAACAGCAGCAACAAGGTGGGAGCCATGATGACTTGGGCCATCGACATCGGAGGGGCAGGCATCGGCCAGAGGGCAGGAGGACCCAGGATTACAAGTGTCTTCCGTGTGGCAGCGGTTGGGCCACGCCATACATGCGGAGTGGCGGCGGGCAGAAGAGGCACGGTTCACAATGGTCAGGGCGGAGAACTCCATGCGGAGGGCACTGAGGCGGGCCGAGTGCCTCGAGGCAATTTGCAGGGAGTTGGAGGTCAACATGTCATCGTCCCTGCGAACCCTAGGGCCATGGAAGAGGACCGCCTCCAGTACATCGAGCAGGAGTTTGATGATGCCCTGGCCCGGGAAATCGGGAAGTGAGCCGTTGGACTAACCTGCCACCATTGTATATAGTTTGTAGTTTTAGGTTTCCTTTATCTTTTTCATTCATTTGGGGCGCTTGGACTATGCCCCGCCTTTTTGTATATAGTTCTTTATTAGGTATTTTTTTTGCTAGGTTTCATTTCATACGTTGGGTTCATGGACACTGGATTACTTCTTTGTACATAGTTGAACAGTGGATTTATCTATTATTTTTCTCACCATGGATCAATGGATTTTACTGTTTCCGTTTACTTTGGATTTCATTTGTTGGCCGGAGACTTTGGACACATTTTCATTTAGATTGATTTGGATTCAGGCATCATGTTTTTCTGTTTGTGTTTTGGACATGCTGCATTTCATCTTTTTTTGATTCTTTTTTTCATGTTTTCATTTGATTACATTATTTTTCTGTCCAATACATTTTGTTTTATTACTTTGATGTGTGGTATTCTCTCATTGGTTTCATGCATGTAACGGTGTAGGTTTTCACAATCACCAGCACCCATTGTGGGTTTGTGACAGACATGTGTTGATGTACATTCTTGCCATTTGGGTTGTATCATGTAATGGGCATTTAATTGTGGGGTGGATGGGATACTTGGTTGGATCTTTGCACAGGGGTGGCGTGCGGTGGGATTTGGGAGGCCATGAGGCACATGATTGTGGATCATGATGACGTTTTGGGGGGACATGAGTCGGGGTCTGAGCCTCACTGCTGGGGGGTGAGGGTGCTGGGGGACATGAGTTGGGGCCTGCTGGCAGGTGCCCGTCAATGCTGGGTGGGTGGGGGTCCAAGGGGACATGAGTCGGGGCCTGCTGGCAGGTGCCCATCACTGCAGGGTGGGTGGGGGTGCTGGGGGACATGAGTCGGGGCCTGCTGGCAGGTGCCCGTCACTGCTGGGTGGTTGGGGGCGCTGGGGGACATGAGTTGGTGATTACTAATGCAAGATGACATGTGGGCTGGCTGGGGGGCATGCCCATGGTGGATGGGCTGCGTGTGGAACATGACCAGGGGTGCAGGGTAGTCCCCTGTGATGTGGGCTGCCTGCAGGGGCCATGGAGGGGGTAGAGGGCCCATCTGGGAGGACCCACACTGCCAATTCACATGTGGGACTCCCCGCGTACCCCACTGGATACACGTACCCCGCTCTGAGAGCGAAATCGCGTGTGAAATTCCCCCGAACCCTAGTCATGCACGTACCCCGCTCGCACAGGCCCAATCGCGTGTGAAACCCCCCACGAACTCCAGTAATACACGTACCCTGCTCGCACAGGGCCAATTGCGTGTGAAACTCCCCGTGAACCCCAGTAATACACGTACCCCGCTCGCACAGGGCCAATCGTGTGTGACACTCCACGTGAACCCCAGTAATACGTGTACCCCGCTCGCACAAGGCCAATCGTGTGTGTGAAACTCCCCACGAACCCCACTAATACATGTACCCCGCTCGCACAGGCCCAATCGCGTGTGAAACTCCCCGCGAACCCCAGTAATACACGTACCCCGCTCGCATAGGCCCAATCGCGTGTGATAGTCCCCACGAACCCCAGTAATACACGTACCCCGCTCGCACAGGGCCAATCGCGTGTGAAACTCCCTGCGCAGGGGTGTACATGTATTCAGAGGAGTGCGCGGGGAGTTTTACATGCGTTTTCGTGGTTGGGGGGCTGTATGGTGGTCCACTGGCCTGTGCGCCATGTACGGGATTTGTGCGCTGTGCATGGCGCACGGGGAGGGGTTGGAGGCATAACTGGCGCTGCTGCAGGGTCGCTGCGCCACTCCGTGCCACTGCTGGTAATGGATGTTGAAATCCATGAATACGCTGTGCGCGGAAATGGATTTTGGCGCATGCGGCTGGCGCAGACTGTTGCACGCGCACACTGTGCGGCAGCCGCGTGCGCCACTTGTGCGCTGATTTCTATGAATTACCCCCTTAATACCCAGAGGTTTCTGCGTGGCCCCGGCAATCGAACTTGTGTTGCTTAGCGTCGTCTAGCTTCCAAGGTGAGCACATTGCCCCTGAGCTATCCTTCTGGCCCAGGTGTATGGGCGACTACGGGACTGTAAATTAGCGAGATATGGACATACATTCTGCAAATGAAGTAACACAGAGAATAGAAATCCACACAGACCCAATGAATGGATGCCCAGACCTTGATAGCAGAAGGGGACCACAATGACCATGGCATCAGGTCTGTATATTTTCGGTGCGGATGCCGGATAGCTCAGGGCCAACGTGCTTGCCTTGGAAGCAAGGCGACATGAAGCAACACTGGTTCGATCCCCTGATCCGCGCTTAGAAACCTCTTGGTATTTGCGCGTTATAAATACGCTATCATATACCAGCTCAGTCTTTCCTTCCATCTAAAGCCATACGGCCTTTCAGACGTTTTTACGTGTTGGCAAATCTTCAGAGAGTTCCTCCAGGACCCCTTTGCCTGGTGATAGAGCTGCCCCATGCTAGCTAGGTGTGAGCTTTGGGCCCAGCCAGCGACATGCATCAGGGTCATAAAACGGTCGGGGGTGGGCGGGGGTTCTGTCCTGGCGAACGTGGTGGGTGGGCGGCCTTTGGAGCTGGGCAGGCGACAGATGGATGGCACTACGCGAGGTACCACCGCACAGCCTAACCGGATTAAACGAGCCGTTTTCTAAAGGGATTATTCCCTGGACTCGGGAAGGTGGGGGGCAGGGGCGGCTGGTAGGTGACCTACTGCGACACCACAGGAATCAGAGACGCAGGTAACTGTATACATGTGCAGAGGGGAAGGGATACGCTCGACTGGTGCGCATGGTGGGGGCTTGCATGAGGGCAGCATCCGGTTACCGGCCCTATTTCCTTCTTTCCACCTGCCGCCAGGCTGCTGGTGGCAAGGAGGGAGGGCTGCGCTGGTAAGAGGAGCCGTAGAGGCAGGTTTCGCAGAAAGAGCGCCCTCTCTCCAGAGGCGAAGCCAACAAAGCTACCTGAAGAAGGGGCACTTAAGAGGACCGAGGGTGTTTGTGTCCAGGAGCCGGCCGCGCGAGTAGGCCTCGGACAAAGGGCTCTTTGTGCGACAGTTGCTTTGGGGCTTTGGCGGGCGCTGCAGGCGATTGGCTGGCGTCGAGCAGCTCAGCGAGATCTTGGAGAGAGTTCTGGTAATCCTAGAGGTGGCTAATTAAATGGACCACGGACCCAACCGGATGGAACACTGCCCCTGCTGGGGCACACCATGAGTTAGGCCCTGTTGGGCGTCGAGTCTGCAGTCAGGGGGTGGGTGGTCAGAAGAGCGGTCTGCGCACTCGTCGACAGCCCGCAGATTAAATGCGGGCTGTCCAGACTGGCCAACGGCGAGGTGCCAGCCGACGGATCAAGGCCACGTCATCGGCTGTTGAGCTGAAGTGCACCCAAGTTCATTCCCGTTAATCCAGATAGTCTCAGGCTGCGCTGCTCTACAGGTGGCTTACATTCCTGTGTGGGCATCCAGGTGGGCCTTGGAAACAACAGGACCCTTTGATTGACTCGGCGCAGTAGTGGCCACGTCTTCCCCGGGTGAAAGATGCCGTCCAATGGGATCCACCAGGTCCTGAAGATTCAGTTTGGCTTGATCAACTTCGAGAGCAGGTACCTGACCGCTGAAGCCTTTGGCTTCAAGGTCTATGCCACGGCACTGAGCCTCAAGAAGAAACAGATCTGGTCCTTGGAGCAAGGTGAGGTGGACACTGCGGTTGTCTACTTGAAGAGCCATCTGGGCAGGTACCTGACGGCCGACAAAGACGGTAGGGTTTCCTGCGAAGCGGAGAAGCCAGAGGGTGACTCTCGATTCACCATAACGGCCCAGTCTGATGGGCGGTGGGCTCTGCAGTCTGAGCTTCACAAGCGGTTCTTTGGGGGCTCCCAAGACAAGCTGTCGTGCTTTGCCCAGACCATCACGGAGAGTGAGCTCTGGGCAGTGCACCTTGCCATCCACCCCCAGGCCAACCTGCTGAGTGTTAGTCGGCGGAGGTATGCCCACCTAAGTGCCCAGGAGGACGAGATCTCAACAGATAGCAACATCCCATGGGGCGTAGACTCCCTCATCACCCTCATCTTCCAGGACAAGCGCTACTGCCTGAAGACCTGCGACAACCGATATCTACGGAACGATGGGCAGCTGGTGAAGGAGCCCGAAGAAGGCACCCGCTACACCCTGGAGTTCAAGACTGGCAAACTGGCCTTCAAGGACTGTGTCGGCAAGTACCTGACTCCCATGGGCCCAACAGGAACTTTGCGCTCCGGGCGGAGCTCCAAGCCTGGCAAGGACGAACTCTTCGACCTGGAAGAGAGCCATCCGCAGGTGGTTTTCGTGGCTTCCAATGCAAGATTTGTCTCCATCAGGCAAGGTAAACTAGCAAGTGCTTTCCAGCAGCTTCCTAGCTCCGCCAAAGCCATAGCCATTTGCTCCCTCTATTGGCAGCAAAATCATCCTAACAGAGATAGATAGCGATGGCAATTAAGGACCCCCAAGCCCTTGTAGTTTCCCGATGCTCCCTCCTGCAGAAACACCCCTACACTTGTTTTGTCACCACCTCTTTCTTTGCTCTCACCGTTATCTCTAGGTGGCACTGCTAGGCATTCCTGCACCCGGCATTAATGTCCCCACTGATTTCCTCGGATATAACATTTGCTGCAATGTAGTATTTCTCATCATTGCTTTTATTCGATGTGTATTTAACACCTCTCCATTCGTTTGCAAGTGATATCAATTGCTGAACATTTTGTTTTCAGAACACCCCAAAAATAATGTTGTGTGGTGAAGGTATCCACGGATTCTTCGCCTGTGGGGTGGTGAGTGCATGAGAAGTACCCGAAGAGAGGGGGCTCTGACCGTTTGGCACAGCATTCTCCTGAAAGTCTCTCCAGTTCGCAAGTCTCTTCCCCCCCCCCCTTTTCCTTCGGCCAGTGCCTCCCGGCCCCCGGTTATCCCACAGACTGCTTTGTTTCAGCGATGGTCCGGTAGTGCAGCTTATGTTGCTGAATATGAACGTGTGTCTTGTTTCTTAGAACTTCGCTTAACGGGTAAGGGAGCCGAGCTGTAAGGAGAAAACGCGATGTGCCCAGGGTCACACAGTCTGGCATTACAAGTCAGGTCTTTTACTCTGATAGCTGGAGACATAGGCACAGGATGACACCTCATTGCCTCTAAGTGTTGCTTGGAGGGGTATGTGGGGCTATCGCCCCTTGTCTCTTGGTTGAATCCCCGGATAGAAGCTCAGGGGCGACAAACAAAAGTCTAGCTAGCCCCGGGTCCCGACATTAGCGTAGCCCTGCATCTTTTCCTGACCTAGCAACAATAGATTATACAATTGATTTAAAAACGCACAAGTTTGGGGTTCAGGTCGGAGGTCCTAACAAAGGACTAGCGATGGTAGTGGATGTGGCGACAACTCGTTAGCATCATAGACCACGGCTCACTCTCCTAAGGAGTTAATATGTGTGTGTTTCCAAAAAGCAAAGGAAGCATTGTACACACAGCTCTCCCTCGCTGATGGAGGCTGACGAAGGCTTCATGTATTGGGGCAGTGGCAGACGAGAACTGGGCAATGGCTAACACCTGGCCATAGCTGTATCCCAGTCTGTGCATTTTCTGACTGAAGTGTAGGTAATTTGGGACCCTGGGAACACTGTAGAATCCTGGATCAGGGGGGCCTGTGTTGAGATGACTCTTCACCCTCGCCTTTCTGCCTTGTCTCATAGTACAGCACAATGCACCTGTGCTGCTATTTTGTACTTAACGAAAATACGTAGGGCCCAATTCATGGAGTATTTGTACGGTTGAAAGTGACTTTGGAATGGTGAAAAGTGAGTTTGCAATACCAACACAAAACCCTGATACTTGGAACTGTGCAAAGTGTATTTTTGCAGTGCAAAGTCATTTTGTACTGCAAAAAATTCCATTAATCGGGCCAATGGTGTTTCAACCAGAAACACACGCATAAGCAGACATCTCAGAGATTGGCGCGATTCTTTTCAATAGCCAGCAATTGGACAATTGGACCAGCTGAGGCAGGTGGGAGTGGCGGAGTAAGCCAAAAAAGAAATGGGAATGATATAGCACAGGACTCTCAATGCCACCATGTAATGCCTTCCAAGTGAAGGAGACGGAGCCCTGATTTAGGAAGCATTTTTAAATGGGATTTTCCCATTGAAAATCGCTTTTGTAAATCAGGTCCAGAGTGTTGTGTGAAAAAATACCTGTCCACCTAACTGGATCCGTTTCACCGCATTTTGTCGTGGGACATCTCACCGTATTGTGGTGGGTATAGGAGGTTATATGGTTTGGATGTGGTGTTGGGAGCAAGGGTCCTGCTGCACCCCATGGGCGGCCTCGCCTTTATTTATCGCTCCTAATTTCCCTGCTCTCTGATTCCGCTTTCCAATTCTGATAGCATGGACGCCTTTTTGTCGCGAATTGTGGTTTCATCATGCACGCTTTACGTGCTCTTAGTTTACCGCCCACTGGGGTGTCATCTCTCGTTTGTCTTGTCCTTTCTAGATGTCGTGACTGACTTGAAGTCACACTATCATAACTTGGTCGTGCTGGGGGACTTTAATATGCATCCTAATGCCCCCAAAGACCTTCATGCGGCTCTTGGACCTCTTGTTTGCACCCCCCGTCTCCCGCCTTGTTCACTCTTTTTCCGTTTCTAACTGTGACCTGGTCCGATCATGTGGCCATCCCTTTTATGTTCAATGTACCTCCTTCAGCCACCATTCCGGTTCTGCCCTGTACCCCCTCTCACCGTTGGTCCCCTGTTCTTCGAGGTGACATATCCTCTAACATCAATTACTTTCTGGCCTCCTGTAGCTCGCCTGACCCTGTGTCCTCTTCCACTGCTCTCACTTTTACGGTTGATCTACTGGCTCCACTTAAGCCAGTCAAGCCTCTGGGTCGTCCCTCAGAACCATGGTTTACGCCTGAGCTCACTGCTCTTTGGCTTCTTCAAAGACAGGCAGAGCGCAAGAGGCATATTTCTTACTGCCCCCTTGCCCTCCCGTCACTTCGTAAAGCCTCTGATGCTCACCAAAGAGCCATTAGTGACACTCAGTGTGCCTATTACACTTAATGGGTCGAACTGGCAGTGAATTCACCTAGCGAACTGTTATGTTATGTCAAATACATTTCTAAAGCGCACGTTCACCCGGAGGTATCTTGGCGCTGAGAAGGGCAGAAGTTGCAGCAGCAGAGAGATCTAGAACAGGTGGGTCTTTAGAGCACGGCGGAAGACCAGATGATTATCTCTGGCACGGAGATGCAGAGGAAGACTGTTCCAGGTTTTTGCGACCATCACGGAAAAAGAGCGGCCGCCAATCCGGGACAGTCAAACTCGGGGAACAGAGATCAGTAGAGCCGACGGAGAGCGCAGAGGCCGGGATGGCATAACAGGAGAATTATTCCTGTATGTATTCGGTGCCCTGATTGTAAAAATGTTCAAAATGGTTCAGTAGCTCTCGTCGACCCCTCTTTTGAATCCCGTTCTGCCGTCCCAAGAGTTGTGCAACTCCATTTCTGTTTTTTTCCCAGGATAAAATCCTGGATATTCATCGTAAGATCTTGGATTTAGGCGTACTGCCAACCTGTCTGGCCCCCTTCATTCCTCTGCTCCAGTTCTGGTTTGGAATACATTTCCCAGATTTGTGGCCTCTCGTACTATCTTGGTCACCAAGGGTCTAAAATCGGTATCTCCTGCTAATTCTATTCCACTTGCCATTCTCAAGGAGGTCATCCCTTCTATTTCACTTTCTCTGACCATGGCAGTCAACTCTTCTTTTTCTTGTAGCCTGGTCCCTTCTATTTTTAAGCACTCTCTGGTTATTCCTCTACTTAAATAATCACTTTGGGGCCCTCTACTTCTTTCTAATCTTAACCCTATTTCCTTCCTTTCCTTTCCGATGAGACTTTTGGAGTCTTTAGTTACCTTCCTTCTGTGTTCTTTCCTAGAGCAGTCTGGGTTCCTTAATCCTTTTCAGTCTGGTTTTCGGCACACTCGGGGCACCAAGTCTGTGTTGTCTTCTGCTGTGGAAGACCTGGCCCAAATTGCGGATCTGGGCAGTGTTGGTGTGCTGATATTATATCTTATGGCTGCATTCGACAGTCGACCACACCATCTTGGTCGACAGGCTCACCTCGCCGGACATTGCAGGCTTGGTCCTTGACTGATTTTGTTCTTTTCTTTCTGACCATTCGCAGTCCCTCTTTCTTTCTCCTTTTACATCATCTGCTATGCCTATCATTTGTGGTGTACCTCAGGGCTCTGCTCTTTCCCCTCTCCTCTATAGTGTGTACATACAGCCTTTAGGTAAACTGATTCACTCTTTTGGTTTCAGTGCTACTCTTATGCGGATGACACTCGGATCCTAGTGCGCCTTGACCTATCCCTTCCTTCTACTGCATACGTCTCCCATTCATGCTTGTTGGCTGTCCATACTTGGATGTTCAGCAACTGGATTCGCCTTAACAGTGATAAAACAAAGGTGCTTCTGATAGAGGCAGCCGTCGATGTCCCTCTTTGGTCTGCTGATTTTTGGCCATCAGAGTTGGGCCCTCTGCCTGTCCCCAGCTTTGTTGTAAAGGACTTCGGGGGGGCGGGGGGCGTTGGGGCGGGGGGAGATGTCTGCTTCACTTTCCATGGAGGAGCAGCTGAGTGCAGCTTACCAGGCCGCGTATTTCAAAAATCTGTACTCTAGGTTTTACAGTACTTGCCTCTCTACCTTCGCCCTTTTGTAATCTCAGCCTTGACCTCTGGCTTGCTGGACTACTGCAACGCACTATATCTGGCACTTTTGGACGATATTGCCCTGCTTCCTGACCGATGAGAGGTGTGGGCCTTGATTTTCCTTGACCTCTCCACGGCTTTTGATACTGTTGACCACAAGATCCTGATGCAGAGCTTGGAGAAGGCTTGAATATCAGGTATTCCCCTCCAATTTTGTGCCTCCATCCTAGCAGAACACTTTCAGACAGTTTCCCTTCCTCATTTCAAATTCCCCCAGAATAGCTGACTGTGGAGTCCCTCAGGGGTTGGCACTGTCCACCCTCCTGTTTAACCTCTACATGCAACCCTTGGCTGAGTAAGTTGCCGACCACGGGGTACAATTATACTCCTACGCCAGGGATACAGTTTCTTTTTTGCCTAAACGTGCCCACTTCTGACCCTCCATCTAGATTGAAGGACGGTCTCTCTGTGGTTGGCAGATGGATGGCCAAACCTGGCTCAGACTTAATGGAGACAAAATTGAGGTGCTTCTGGTTGGCTCTCATCCCACTGGGACACTGTGGACCAGTGACTACTGGCTATCCTATTTGGGTACCTGTCCTGAGCCAGTTTCCACAGTAAAATGCCTAGGTATTAAACTTATGGCCAAATCTACTCAGTTTGTCAATCCGGCTATGTTAAATTAAAAGTCGTGAAAAAGATTCTACCTTATCGTCCTCCAGAATCCAGGGTTAAGGTGGTAACAGCATCTATTTTGGGCTTTGTTGACTACTGCAACGGCATCTACCTTGAACAACCAGAGATGCTGTTGCAGCGTCTTCAGATTCTCCAGAATACAGCCGCCGGCCTTTCTATGGGAGCTCCTACACTTTCCCACTCGAAAGACTTGCTTTACCAGCTTGTTAGGTATACTAAGCCTTAAACAGCTGTTGGCGAGTCCCATAAATATACATTGTTGACATTCTTAGAGATTTGTGTATTAGTTGTCAAGTTCGCAGCAGTATCAGATCCTAATGGTGCTGAGGCTGTCCAGTACCTAGTATACTATTTGAAAACAAAGAATGAAGGATCTGTTTTGTTGCGTCAAATCAATGAATTTATTTCATGATCATAATTACGAATTTATCAATACTGCAAGTTGTATCATTTCTGCAATTTTCTCAATTCTGCAAGTTATATGGTGCTCTGACATATAATGTCTCTCTAGTGCTTGATTTAGGTGTTCCTGTAATTCTAATAATATTACTTGTTAGATTCCCTCAACACGTGTTTCTCCATCTTTGTATTCAGATGGTTCATCAGGAGGGTTAGAAATTGGGTCCTAGTGTAAATAACCTAGAACAAAACAGATGCAAAAATCCTTGTGTACGTAGAACTAATACGTGGTGGTTTCAGAGTTAACTTGATTCTTATGTTAGAAGAATTTGGTTTTTACTCACTGTAAATAGTAGTTCTTACACTCTAAAAGAGTTATATCAACTCTGATCCCTCTCTTTCTGTTCACTTAATTGATTAGCTTTGCAATGAATAAGAGTTTCCTCCTGTAATATACGAAAGTGCTAGTATCTATAAATGTGATATTCTGTAACTAAAGAGAGCTTTATAATTTAAAAGAGGGGCTAGAAAAGTTTAAACAAAGAAAAGTTGTAAATTGTATTTTACCTTAAATACATGGTAAGCGGTTTCCCAAAAACGCTAATTTCCTCGCAGTTCAATTGCAGCGGGAAATCAAAATGGCTGTGTTAAATAGGGACGCAATTACGCCACCACACACGTGTGCGTGACCGCGTCATCTTGTATCCTTCATTTTACATTGGGATATAAATCTATCCTATGAATGCGGTTTCCCATAAGGAACGCTGATTGCCTTGCGATTCTATTGCTATGGGAGGTTAAACTGACCATATTTGGATATTAATGCTATGGCGCGATTAATATCTCTCTGCTTGGATAGTTAATGCATTCTAAACCAATAATGTTTTTGAGAGGTTAAAACCTGAACCTTATTTAATGCAATTTTGATGCATTTGACTGCCGAAGCTGAAATAAACTTTGTTTTGTCTAGGATATACACTTTTTTGGCTTAATCTTTGAAAAACGGGACTACACAAAAGAGCACTTTAAAATAGAGGAAATGAAAGGCTGAACATGTTAAACCAAAATAAAGGTAAGATAAACAGTTTTGTTGACATAATTGAGTATAGTTCAATGATGGACTAATGCATTCGTTTCTGAAAGAAGCAAAGAACGTATCAAAGAAAATAGTGCATCTCCATATCTGTGTTTAGACCTGTGTGACAAGGGTCCATTGTGCAAATCCACATTGCTTCTCTGCATCTTAAAATGTTCTCTTTATTTCCTCCTCTGGGGGCAAATACATTTTTTTTCTATTCCAAAGAAAGTAATGTGCATTGATTTGTCTTGATGATTTTCTTGAAAGTGAAGAGCCAAAGGGGATCGAAGGTACTTATTTTTGATCGATCTCAGATGTTCGCCAATTCTGATCTTTAAAGGCCGGATTATACTACCGATGTACTTTTTATCACAGATACATTGGATCCCGTATATATCACATATTTGGTGATGCAATTTATGGAGTGCTTTATTTTTCTGATTGTCCCATTTGGCATCTGAATGCTAGTTTTTCCATTTTCTGAGAACGGACATACTTGGCAATTGCCACACTTATAGATTCCTTGTAGTGGTGGATGTGACCACATTTGTAGAAGACCTGTATCTTGATTTATGGCTGAGAAGAGCGACATGCTCAGCATTACTTTCACATTTTTGAATTTGCCGAAAGTCAGACAGGGTGTGCTGTCCAAATTAGACATTAGATCTGCATCCAATTGTAAAATATTTCAATTTCCTGACAGAACTTTTCTTATAGTTTGGGTATTCGTACTATCAGTGCTTATAAACCTTACTCTGTTTGGTACTGCTGATATATCGGATTTCGGTTTGTTCATTAGTAGATCTTCTCTTGAGCGTTGCTTAGTTTTATGGTAGATTTTGGTAAGACGTTTTTGATTGTATCCACTTAGTCTAAATTTGTGGGCAGAATTTATCTTGAATTCATAGTTGGTGGTACAGTTTCTCTTAACTCTTAGGAATTCTCCATATGGGATGTTGGAAATTACATAATGATTGCTTGTAGCATGTAGAATACTGTTCACAGCTGTAGGTGTTATAAAAAGTGTTGTGTGTATGGTGTTGTTTGCAATGTACAAGTGAAGAGCCAAAAAGTCTATTGCTGTAGTACTTTCCTGTAGAGTGAATTTTAGGTTGTATTAATTTTCATTAAGATACTTGTGATAGTCAGTAAGATGTTGTTGACTACCATTCCAGATCATCAAAATATCATTGATATACTGTCCTCAGTATATTATATTGTTGCCTGATGTGAATGCAGGATGTTGCCAGGCATGTTCATTCTCATAGTGGCCCATGTATAGATTGGCATATGATGGTGCGAATTTAGCGCCCATCGCCGTACCCTGTTGTTGTCTATATAGTTGTTGATTAAAAGTGAAGATGTTGTTCTGCATGATAAAGTTAAGCATTTCTGTAATAATTAGGTTTTGCTGATGAAAGGACACAGACCTAGTTTTTAGAAAATAGTAAGTTGTGTCTACTCCTTTGTTGTGAAGGATGCTTGTGTAAAGGATGTGTGACTAATCTACAGTTGGGTTTCCATGCACTAGTTCCAATTGCTGAATCACATGCTTAGTGTCCTGTATGTATGATGTTAGTCCTGCAGCTAAAGGTTGAAGATGTCTGTATATATATTGCGATATTGGTTCAGTTAATGATCCTATGCTGTTAATGATTGGTCTGAAGGATGGTAATGTCAGATATGGCTTGTGAATTTTGGCAATAAAGTATATTGTAGCAGTAATTGGGAAATTATTGTACATGAAGTCATATTCTTCCTCAGTTAACAAACATATATATTGCCAATGTGTACTCCTCTTCCAATCCTGCGTCAATTTTGGCAATGGGTTTGTGGTCAATTTTTCATAACATGAGTCATCATCCAGATGTTGAAATGCTAATTTGACATAGTCTTCAGTGTTCATTAACACAATGTTTCCTCCTTTGTTACATTTTGATTTTGTCTTAAATCGGCTAAAGCTTATTTTTTTAGATATTGTTAGATTATGTCGAATTTTCGGTTTAATGCCTGATATATATATATATATATATATAAGTGTTGCTATACCACTTTGAAAAACAGATCTATGACATTGTCCGATGCTAGATGGGGGACAAACTTATATTTCGGTCTTAAAGTTGATTCATCAGATGATCCCATAGTGATATTTAGATCTTCAGCAAATGATTGTAGAGTGTGAATATCTTGTGGTTCTTGTATATTGAGTAGAGCAACTGTATCTTCGGCATGTGCTGCTATTAATTATGAAGGAATTTCAGAAGTTTGTAATCTTTTTCGTGTTGTCATATTGGAAAAATATTTCTTTAGCTTGAGTCTTTGACAAAATTGAAATAGATCAATGTGAATTGAAAAATAGTCTGTATTTGTGGGGCAAAAGGACAGACCTTTGTTAAGAGCTGTGGTTAGATCTGATGATAGTTCCAGGTTTGTAAGGTTGACTATTAAGGTTTCCTTTGGGGAAGTAGATTCCTTGATCTGGTTTGCATTTCTGCATTTCTGCATTTCTTCTTGTGAGATTCTGAGCTACCTCCTGCCCCTCCTTGTCCTCCTCCGCTGGTTTGGTCTGATTTCATACTTGTTGAGATAATGGATTGTCCCTTGAATGTTTGTGGTTGATACATTCTTCTAAAAAAGAGTAGCTTAGTTCCTGAGTTTGGGTTGATGATGAGGATGGGGTTACAATTGTTTCTTGTTCTGTTTCACTTGCTGACTATATATCAGAGGACTGAGGCGAGATCCGTGGTGGTGTGGAAGTCTGAGGCTTATTTTGTGGTATTGGTTTGTAAATCCTAGTAGTTTGTGGTTTCTGGAATATATACTCTTAAATTTATAGCCCATCTCATCTTGAAAAAAAGTTCTTAGTTTTTTATTTTTATTTCTTTCGTGTAGTGGGCTATAAAGTCATCCATAATTTGTTATTTGTTTTTAAGTTGCTTCCGGTTAATTCAATGTTTCGAGGGGATTGGTTCCTCCGACGTATTCCACATCTATGACAGGTAATCAACACAGCTGTGCTGCTTCGGAATATTTTCTGCGTCCTGCGTTGATGACGTCGATACGCCCCTTCGAGGACCTCATTCGACGGCTGACGTCACCCAATGTTATATGTAGGACGCACAACGCCCGTAGCCTCAGTTCCATTTATTCCGCGAACGTGTTCGCTTCGGAATCTCGGCGCGCCTTGGGTCTTCTACTGTTTGAATCGGTTCTTCATTCTTGGTTTTTGTGAAAAATCATGTCTTCATCTTCTTCTACCCCGCGGTCGGGCTTCAAGAAGGGTTGGGACTACGTTTCCAAGATGTCGCTTACGGACTCGCACGACGTCTGCCTCTGGTGCCTCGGCGAGGACCACGCCACCGATGACTGTGACGATTGCCAGTCTTTGACTTCGAAGACCTTGCGGGAGCCGAAGAAGAAGATGTCTGTAGGTAGGGTTTCCAAACCCTGAAAGTCGAGATCCGCTGGGCTTTCGACCAACAATTCGAGAGGCGACTCTCCGCGTCAGCGTAAGTCCAGGGGGTCTCAGTCCCGTATTGGTTCCCGCCATTCCTCTGACTCTTCTAGGCACGTGCAGAAGCACCGTCACCAGTTGCCTTCTCTGTCCTTGTCCGAGGATTCCGCCGGAAGGCGGGTAGCTTGTCCCAACAAGCATTCATCTCTGGCGGAATGGGACGCATTTCGCAAGGAGATGATGGCGATTTTTGAATCGCAGGGCTCTGTTCCTTCCGCGCCTTCGAAAGAAGCCGGCAAGGCACATGCTAGGGCCGCCGCTCACATGCCTTCGGGCTCGGGAGGTCGGAGCGATCATCGGGAGCCGTCGAGGTCCCGATCGGACAAGGTCGATCGCTCTAGCCATGCCTGTTCCAGGTCCCGGTCCTCTAGGCCATCAATACCATCAGAGTCTGTGAGGTCTTCTAAGAAGACGCTGACGCCATCAGCGCCATGTCCGTCGAGGGACTCTCTCGAGGCTCCGCCTCCGAGGAAGTCATCGGTGCCGAGACCGTCAAAGGACACGCTTGGCGCACCGCCCTCGAGGACTGTGTCAAAGCCGTCGGCGCCGCGCTCGACGTCGACGCCAATTCTGTTGAAGCCCTTGATGCCTTTTGTGGAGGCTTTACCGGAGGTACCCCGTGCATCGGTGGAAACTCCAAGGAAGCCCCTGAAGAAGTTAGTGAGGCCTGTATTTGAACCTTTTTCTGTACCTTCATCCAGCGATTTATTTCCGCCTCTGGATTACATCTCTGAGGTGGATGAAGGGTCTGATGAAGGTTTGGTTCCTGATGAGGTTCCTGACGAACTCTTGTCTGGTCATAGCCAGTTGGAAGACCTGCGTCAGTCTTTGCATGACGCCAGTGGTCTGGACACCTCTCTGGAGGTTGAGTTTGGTAAGCCTGAACCTGGCACGCACGCCGAGTCTTCATACCGGTGTCTCATGTCGAGGGTGATGGAGTACTTGGGGTGGTCTGCGCCACCAGTGGATTTTCTGCAGGATGACCTGACAGATATCCTTGACCAAGGTCCACCCACTGACCCGGTGCTGCCATTTCATATGGCTTTACAGAGAAGGGTGACGGCAGCTTGGAATGCTCCGGAGAATCTCTCGGCAGTGAGCAAGTCGCTGCCGACAAAATACCATCCAGCCAGTAGCGACCCCTGCTACTTGACGACACACCCCACTACGGAGAGTTTGGTGGTGCAGGCGGCTACAGCCCCGGCAAATCAGGCGTCGTACCCTACCATCCCTCCTGATAGGGACAATAAACATTTTGATGGCTGGGCGAAGAAAGTATTTTCTTCATGGGGTATGGCTTTACAGGCAGCCAGTGTGTGCCTTAGCACGTTTCACTCACACTCTGTGGAATTGTGTGTCTTGGGTGGCTGAACATATTCCCGAAGGGGAGACATGTGATGGTTTGCTTGCCCTCGTTCCGGATGGCAAGGATGCCATGTGTGAATCCGTTCAGTTGGGTCTGGACATGGCAGACTGTGTCAGCCGGTCCATGGCGGCGAGCACCGTGATGCGCAGATTTGCGTGGTTGCGGAAGTCAGGGTTTGCTCCTGACGTACAAGCCCAGCTTCTCAACATGCCCTTTGATGGTGTACATCTTTTGGCAGCAAGGCTGACGAGAGCCTTGAGAGGTTGCAGTCCTCCAAAGCTGCGGCAAAGTCGTTGAGCGCTGTAGTCCGCCAACCTCCGCCTTTTCGTCCTAGGGGACAGCAATGGAGGGGAGGTTCCTTTTGATACTACTCGTCTTTTGGTAGATCGAGATGAGCTGCCAGTCAAAGGGGCCAACGTAGGAGTCCCAAGAGGTGGAAAACGAGGTACTTGAGGTGCCAAAGCTGCTCGGGCAGTTGTCTCTTCAGCTCAGTCATGAGGCCATGTCCCATGGTTTGCCGGTTGGGGGAAGGCTGGCGCAGCATCTTGTAGAATGGCGTGCCATTACTTCAGATGTATGGGTTCTGGAGATCATTGCCCATGGCTACTGTCTTCCTTTCCAGCAGAGGCCTCATGACAATCCACCAGGGAATCTCTCTTTGAAGAGTCCGGATCCGCTTCTTGCGCATGAAATCGAATCCCTGCTGAAGAAAGGCGCCATAGCACTGGTGCTTGTAGCGGAGAGGAACAAAGGATGGTATTCCCCATATTTTTTGATCCCGAAAAAAGACAAAGGATTGAGGCCCATCATGGACTTGCGTGGTTTGAACAAGCTCCTCAGGAAGGACAAGTTCAAGATGGTTACTCTTTCTCAAGTCCTCCAGGCCCTTCAACCTCAGGACTGGTTGGTGTCTCTCGACCTCAAGGACGCTTACTTTCATGTGCCGATTTATCCCAAGCACAAGAAGCACCTGAGGTTCGCGGTTGGTTACTCGCATTTTCAGTTTCGGGTCCTGCCGTTCGGATTGACCTCTGCCCCGAGGGTCTTCACCAAGCTCATGGTGGTGGTGGCAGCATATCTCAGGAAAGGGGAGATTCACGTCTACCCCTACTTGGATGATTGGTTGATCAGGGCACGCGCTCCCAAGCAAGTCCTGGATCATCTGCCAGTCACCTGCCACTCCCTTCACAAGCTGGGCTTCTCCCTCAACTTAAAGAAGTCCCACTTGACACCTACCCAGCGGCTCCAGTACATCGAAGCAGTGCTCGACGCATCTCTGGGGCAGTGTTCGCCTCCCCAGGTATGGGCTCATCACATTCTGCAGATGGTGGACAAGTTTCAAAGTTTCAATGTGCCCAGAGTCTCTCGGCGTTCGAGTTCTTGAGGTTGCTGGGCCTCGGCATCCTGCATTCTTCTGGTGCCAGAGGCCAGGCTGCAGATGAGATCTTTGCAGTGGGGTCTCAAAATGTAGTGGTCGCAGGCCTCAGGCAGGATGTCGGATCCAGTTCAGGTGCCGCCCTCGGTCGCCCAGGATCTTCTGTGGCGGGCCGTCGAAGGCAATCTGATGAAAGGGGCTCCATTTTGGCTACCCTGGCCGGAGGTGACGATCGTGACGGACGCATCCCTCACGGGATGGGGAGCTCATGCCAACGAGTTGACAGTCAGTGGTCGTTGGTCTCCGTCAGAGTCCAGACTCCATATCAATCCGTTGGAGCTGAGGGCCGTCAGGCTAGCCCTGAAGGCTTTTCTGCCGGCTGTTTGGGGAGAGAATGTCCTGATTCTGATGGACAATACAGTGGCCATGCATAACCTCAACAAAAATGGGGGGGGCAGGGTCTCTCCCTCTGTGCAGAGAGGCGATGCAGCTCTGGTTCTGGGACATCCAGGAGGACATTTCGATCTCAGCAGTTCATCTGGCCAGAGATGAAAATGTGGCGGCGGACGCTCTGAGCAGGCAGAGCACGGTCACTCACGAGTGGGAGCTGGCTCAGGAGATGATTCTCCTGGAGATTTTTGCCCTTTGGGGGACCCCACAAGTGGATCTCTTCGCCACAAGTGTCAACCGGAAGTGCGAAAGATTCTGCTCGCGGGAATTTCCTCCAAGAGGAGCCTTAGGGGATGCGTTCGTAGTGGAGTGGTCCTTCCCACTGCTGTATGCGTTTCCTCCAGTCCCCGTCATTCCGCAAGTGCTGCGAAGGTTACGTAGGTTTGGTTCCCGAATGATCCTCATTTCTCCGGCATGGGCCAGGAGAACGTGGTACCAGGACCTTCTCGACATGTCCATCTGCCCTCCACGCCGTCTTCCCTATCGAGACCATCTGCTCTCACGGGAGGGGGGGTCAGGTTCTCCATCCAGAGGTCAAGACCCTCAACGTTCATGCTTGGGTTCTGAAAAGTTGAGGTATAAGGATTGGGACCTCCCTGAAGACGTGATGTGGGTGTTGCTTTCGGCCAGAAGGCCTGCAACAAAGTCTCTGTATCGTTGCTGTTGGAGAAAGTTCTGCGACTGGTTCAGGATTAAGAATGGGGACCTTTTTCATGTGCCATTCCTGTGGTTCTGTCTTTTTTGCTTTTATTAGCTCACAAGGGCCTGCAAGTGGGTACCATTAAAGGTTACCTGGCGGCGCTGTCCATATTTAAGCGCTCGTCTGAGGACTGTTCTTATTTTAAGATTCCTTTGATGTCTCAGTTTTTGAAAGGGCTCGCTAATGTGTTTCCACCGTCACCTTTCCAGGTGCCCGGTTGGGATCTGAACCTGGTTCTAAAATTCCTAATGGGAGCTCCGTTTGAGCCTTTACATTCTTGCCCTTTGAGACCGTTGACCTTTAAAACTGTATTTTTAGTTGCGGTTACTTCCGCTTGCAGAGTGAGTGAGTTGCAGGCATTATCCGCCAAGCCACCCTTCATGGTGTTCCATAAGGACAGGGTAGTCTTTAGGGTTCGTCCTTCTTTTCTGCCGAAGGTTGCGTCGGAATTTCATTTGAGCCAGAAGGTCATTCTTCCGGCATTCTATCCTCCTCCGCATCCTGGTAAGGAAGAGGAGAGGCTCCATAGGTTGGATCCTAGGAGAGCTTTAAGTTTCTATATCTCACGCATGTCCCGGGTCAGAGTGGATGATCAGCTCTTTGTAGGTTACGCTGGAAGGCAGTTGGGACAAGCTGTTACTAAGCAGACTTTGTCTAGATGGATTATCTTGACAATCTCTGAACGTTACCGTTTGGCAGGTAAGGACCTTCCAGTAGGCTTACAGGTCCATTCTACTAGGGGTGTGGCTGCCTCTACTGCTCTGCAGAGGGGTGTTCCCATTCATAACATTTGTGAAGCAGCCACATGGGCCCCTGTCCATACTTTTGTCAAACACTACTCCCTGGTTGCTATCCATGGGCAAGATTTGGCCTTTGGTAAGGCAGACCTCTATTCTGCAATTTGATTGGGCATTCTAAATTCTTTTCCCACCTCCATACGTTGGTACTGCTTTGGGAGTCTGTCATAGATGTGGAATACGTTGGAGGAACCAATCCCCTCGAAGAACAAGTTACTTTCTTACCTGGTAACGTTCTTTCGATGGGATGTTCCGACGACATATTCCACATCAAACTCTCCCAGCCTGCCCCTATACAGAATTTCTTATGCAGCTTTCGTTTCCGCAAGGCTTTCTGTAGTAATACTGGCCGAAGATTGGTCCCACACGTTCTGGGGGAAAAAACTACAACTGAGGCTACGGGTGTTGTGCGTCCTACATATACATCGGGTGACGTCAGCCGTCGAAGAAGGTCCTCGAAGGGGCGTATCGACGTCATCGACGCAGACACCGAAAATGTTCCGAAGCAGTACAGCTGTGGTGATTACCTGTCATACATGTGGAACATCCCTTCGAAAGAACATTACCAGGTAAGAAGTAACTTGTTCTTCTATGTCATTCTTGATGGTGGTAATTTCTTCAACGATTTTATCATGGGCCTTTTTGGTGTCTTGTATAATTCTGTATATCATTCATATAATTCTGATGTGTTTGTTAGTAACTCCTGCCATTCTTTTAGACCTTCTAGATCTTCTTCATCGAATGAAGGAAAGATACAGATTCTTAGTCCTCGTGGGATTCTGCCTATTTGCAGATATTTTTCTATGTTTTTCACTTCCCACCATCTAGATAGTTCATTCCTTAGTAGCCTTTCCCATTTTTCAAAAAGTTTGCATAAAGTTGTTAATTAGTATTATCAGTTTCTGATGTTGGCAGTGATTGTCCTGAAAAAAGGTTCCATGTGTTAAAATCGTGGCAAAAATTGGTGTGGTTACAAAATAACGCGGCAAAAATGCAGTGGTTTTGCCGCCGCAATCCATGTGAAGGATGCAGGGGTCATCCCCGTAACCCCTTGATCCATTATACCATTTAAGGGGAGCGGGGGACACCCCTGCAACACTTAAATGGTATAACGGGGTTCACCTTTACCGGGTCAAACCACAGCATTTGTGCCGCGATTCTTTTGTATAGGCGACATTTTTGCTGCGATTTTATCACTGCATACCTGAAAAAAGGTGTACAGCCTCTTCATCTCTTGTGGAATAATTTGTTATCATTGTGTCAATTAATATAGTTCTATCTGTACTTTGTTGATGCCTTAATTTGAAAGGTTTGGAATCTGCCTCAGCTGCGTATTGAAATAGTTGATTGCCAAGTATGTCCGTTCTCAGAAAATGGAAAGACTAACATCCGGATGCCAAATGGGACAGTCAGAAAAATAAAGCACTTCATAAATTGCAACACCAAATATGTGATATGAGGGGTCCAATGTATCTGTGATAAAAAGTACATTGCTAGTATAATCCGGCCTTTAAGATCAGAATTGGCGAACATCTGAGATCAATCAAAAATAAGGATCTTCAGTCCCCTTTGGCTCTTTACTTTCAAGAAAATCATCAAGCGGAATGAATGCACAACATTAGATTCTTAGGAATAGAAACATTCATTTGCCCCACAGAGGAAATAAAAAGAACATTTTAAGATGCAGAGAAGCATCGTGGATTCGCATAATGGACACTTGTCACACAGGTCCAAACACAGATATGGAGATGCACCATTTTCTAAGATATGTTCTTTGTTTCTTTCAGAAACGAATGTATTAGTCCATAATTGAACTATACTCAATTATGTCAACAAAACTGTTTATTTGACCTTTGTTTTAGTTTATTATATTCAGCCTTTCATTTCCTCTATTTTAAAGTGCTCTTTTGAGTAGTCAAGTTTGTCAAAGATTAAGCCAAAAAAATGTACGTATATCCAAGATAAAACGAAGTTTATTTCAGCTTAGGCAGCCAAATGCATCAAAATTGCATAATGTAAGATTCAGGTTTTAACCTCTCAAAAACATTATTGGTTTAGATTGCTTCACCGGCTTCCGATTAGAAGTTGGGTCAAGTTCAAGACTCTTTGCCTGGCGCATCGTGCCTTTCATGACTCTGGCGCTGAGTTTTTAAGGTCTAATCTGACTCTCTACAATCCTGTTAGATCCCTACGCTCTTCCTCCCAGCTTCTTCTTAGCATCCCTAGGTCTCGCTGGACTCTTGCCGGAGGAAGAAATTTCTCGTGCTCGCTGCCACACTTTGGAACTCCCTTCCATCAAATCTTCGTAACACCTCTGAGTGTCTACAGTTTCAGAAGACTTTGAATACTCTTTTGTTCTAATTTCTGGCTGCTTCAGTCTCTACCACTCTGCGCCCAGCGCTTAGATGCCTTTGGCCTTAGTTTGCGCTCTATTAGTTCCGATACAATGTTTGTTTGTTTTTGTTTTATTACTTGTGTTGCGCACCAGACCCAGGGCTAACCGGGCACATTTTATATTACAACTTACATTTTGTTTACAAGAGCACATGGCAAATGGAGAAACAAGAAATATACAAAAATATACAACAGGCAAAAATGAAGATACACGTATTTACAGTCCTAGTCAGAAAATGCTAGGAATTAAGTATGTGCAGAGATACAAAGGTGGAGGGACGTGCGGGATAGGTCCAGGCAGTGGGTGGTCTATTGTTTGTCTGCGTCTTTGATCCACCTTGTGAGGTTATGTCGGAAAGTGAGGTAGGGTTGATCTGTCCTCATGGTAGGGAGTGCCAAAGTTGAGCTGCTTTCACCTGAAAGCTACAGCCACCGACTCTGGACAGTTTAAATCTAGGTGTAGATATATTGTTGGAGTTAGTGGATCTAGTGAGTCTTGTTGGTTTCATTCTCATGAATCTCGCAGAAAGGTAACGTGGTGCGGCATTGTTTAGGCATTTGTAGACCAGAGAGGCTACTTTTAGCTGGATTTTCTCCTGAGTAGAAAGCCAGTTGTTGGCTCTTCTAAATTCGGTGATGTGGGCTCTCCTGGGAATACCTAGTGCTGCTCTAAGCGCATTGTTCTGCAAGATTTGAATTCTTTTGATAACTTCCTTATTGGCGCCAATATAGAGCGAATTGCAATAGTCCAACTTTGATAACACGAGCGCTCTTGCAAGTGTGATGCAGCTGTTGTTCGATAGGAAGGGTTTGTCTGCTCTTATCAATTTACCGGTGTAGGCGGTTACTGAGGCCATCACGTTGACCTGCTTGTTGAAAGAGAGGGTAGAGTCCAGGTAGAAAACCAGAGTTTTTACCGTGTGGGCGGTTGTGATTTGGTTATCAATATTAAAAGAGGAGTAGTTGGGGCCCAGTTTTTTGAGGGTAGAGGGTGTGCCAAGGATAATGATTTCAGTTTTGTCATCATTCAGGCATAGTCCGTGAGTGGCCATCCATGCCTGGATGATGAGATACACCCTGTTCACCAAGGCCAAATCCTTGTCGTAATCACTGGTAAGTGGTAGGAGAATCTGAATATCATCTGCATAATTAGCGTAGGTGATACCAAGAAGGTCCAGATCATCGAAAAGTGCTTCGTGAAGATGTTGTAGAGTGTAGGAGAAACGCAAGATCCCTGGGGCACGCCGCATGTGATGGGGATGGAGTCTGCTGCCGCAGTGGTGGAGATGACTCTCATGGTCCTATTATTGAGGAAAGATTGGATCCAATCTGTGGCTTCTTCAGAAAAGTGCGCGGCCATATCCAAATGCCTACAAAGGACCTTGTGGTCAACAAGGTCGAATGCAGCTGATAAGTCCAGAAGGAGGAGTAAGGCTAGTTTGCCTTAATGCCTTAGCTCATCAATTTGCACCTTTAGGTCTAAGAGGGCTGTTTTGGTCCCATGCTGAGGACGGAAGCCAGACTGCCGTACTCCAAGTAAGTTGTTAGTTTGAAGGTGTTTCTGGATTTGTGAATACACCACTTTATCTTTAATTTTTAGGAGGAATGGCACGGTGGTGATTGGGCGGTAATTCGTGGGTATGGCTGGGTCTAGCGTCTGTTTTTTAAGCAGTGGGAGTACCCAGGATTCTTTTAGGTTACTGGCTATAGACCCTGTTGCGAATGAGGCGTTAATGAGTTTTGAGATAAAGGGAGCCAGGTCTCTAGCTGCGTCCTTTATCAGTTGGGCCGGACATTGATCCCCCTGGCAGTTTGATGGTTTGAGTGACAGTTTGATTTTTTCAGTCTCAATGATAGATACTTTAGAGAACTTGAAGCGAGGATTGTTGATGTTATTTTTGGGAGGGGTGATAGTTGTTTTGGGTTTAGTATCCAGACTAAGTGAGGATTTTTCGTGGCAATTTTGGATTGGAGAGTTGTCACTTTATTAACTAGGGCTTGCTGAAAATTGGTGCACCATATTTTATCTTTGACACAGTTGTCTGGCACGAGGATGAGAGATTCTATTTCCTTTAGGATGATGAAGAGTTCCTTCATGCTAGAGTTGGCTTGGGCTATTATAGCGTTGTAGGTTTCCCGTTTAGCTGACAGTATTTCCTTTTTGTAAAGGGTAGATATGTCTCTCAGAGAGCTTGTATTTTCTTTGGAGGGTTGTAGTTTACAATGCAACCAGCATATCTTCTTCAACAACGGCAGACCCTACAGAATGCCTCAGCTAGGGTGGCCATTGGGGCCCCCCGTTTTGCTTCGGCTACCCTCCTCCTAGCCTCGCTTCGTTGGCTTCCAGCAGGCAAGCGGCTAAACTTCAAGGCCTTATGTATTGTCTATCAGGATTTCTACAAGTCTGGGCCAGAGTATTTGCAGGCAGAATTGTGCCCATACGTCCCTACCCGCTGCCTCCGCTCTTGAGCGGCGTGTCGTATATCTGTCCCTCGCTTTATGCAGTCCCATATTGGTGGACACTCCTTTACCATTGCCACTGCACGGCTTTGGAACGATCTGACCTGGTCACTTCGGTCTTTCTGTCTTGCTCTTAAATCTTTTGTCTTCCAGTTCTCCTTTTCTTTTGTCCGACTGGTCTCCACAGCACCAAGATGCCCTAGCTGGTGTATTCTGTTCTTAAGAAATGTTTCAACATAACATAACAAGGGTTGGTGTGGGGGTGTAATAAGGGTTATGGGGGCTGCCCCCCCTAAAGAACACTGCAGTAAAATGTGGTGAGATGTCCCTCCCAGGTGGCCAGATGTACCAGATCCGTCTGAAAACACAACAGGAGCGGTATGGAAGAAAGAGAAGAACTCTGTGGGTGCCTATGATGGGACATTTATGGGTTGTAATCAGAGCCAGCCTTAGGTCAGGGTGGGCTGGGCGGCCGCCCCGGGGCGCTCTGGCCTTAGACCTCCACCACGCCAACTCACGGGAGTCTTTCAAGGTCTCCCCTGAGCTGGCGTGGTGGGAGAAGGCACGGCAGGCGCCCTATTGAAATTAAACGTGCTACGCTCTCTGGAGCGAAGCGTATTTAATAACAATGGGGCGCCTGCCGTGCGTATTGAAAAATGTGCTGCCCCACACCTGCTGCATGACTAGGGGCAGGCGGGGGTGTAAAGGGGCGCCAAATGTTTGATTTGCTTCCCGGGGCACTGTAGCTTCTAAGTAGGCCCGGCCTTAGAGGGGGCGAGCCGGGCGACCGCCCAGGGCGCTGCGTCCCCCAGGGCGCCATTAGCCCCTGCCACTCCAGCTCGGGTAAGTCTTTCAAGGGCTCCCTCGAGCTGGCGTTGTGGGAGAAGGCGCAGCAGGCGGGCGAATTCAATGTTAATCGGGTGCTCAGCACCCGATTGACACCAAATGCGCCCCCCTGCCGCAGGCGCCTTAACCAACAAAAGGCACCATTAGCCCCACGCCAGCTCGGGGGAGTCTTTCAAGGGCTCCCCCGAGCTGGCATAGTGGCGGCAGGTGCCTCATTGTTGGTCAAAGCGCCCGCGACAGCGGAGCGCATTTAGGAACAATAGGGTGCTAATGCACCCTATTCATAGAATTACCACCTCGCCGGAGCCAGGTTTAAAAAAAGTAAAATACAAATGACACTCATGGCCACGCCCCCTGTTGACCAGGGGTGCGCGGGGAAGGTGGGGGCGTCAATTCGCCTAGGGCGCTTCTGCCCCTAAGGCCGGCCCTGCTTCTAAGGCCCGCCCTGGGTGTAATGTAAATTCATATTTACCAACTCTGTTCCCTGTCGAGATCAACAGAAAAGATACATCTGACACAGCTGGGACAATTGCAAGGCGGTCCAAAAACGTGCTGCCTGTGGCGTTGCCCCGTGAGGGGATACGCACGCGGCGGCGTGACGTTGCACGTCGCCGCGTGCGCCTTAAATAAACGGGGCGTTCCCGGCCGCGTGAGAGCGACCGGGGAGCCCGAACCGCACAGACGTGTCCGTGTGGAGTCTGTGGGTGGAGGGGCTCGCGGGCACGCAGTGGGGGCACCCAGAGACCCCCAACAGTGGCGACGAGTGTCGGATGCCCGGGCCCGGCGGTGAGCGCGATCCCGGACAATTTTTCTACATAAAAGGGAAACATCCGCGGGTGTTTCGCATCACGCTGAGGCCGCGGACCACACGCGGCTGGCGGCCATCTTGCGCACGAGGTGGAGGATCTTCCGTAAGCTCCGGTTTGGAGTAGGAAGGCCATCCAAGCCTAATTTTTGGATTTTCTGACTGCGGGCAGTACAACCCGCAGGCCCATGCCAGAATTTTGATATTTTGGCCATTTTTCAGACGATGACGTCGTGTTGTAGCTGGAAGGTGGACTGAGGTGGCTGGGCCTTCTCAGCCCATTCCTTTTCAAAGCTCAATTTTTGGGAACATTTATCCACAAATCCTCTTCAGGACCCTCTTCAACCCCTTCATCATCTTCACGTGGGGGATGACGCTCCCGCTTCTGCGGCCCACGTGGACACAAGGCACCTCGAGGTACTCTCCTTTAACCCTTTCATCATCACATGGGTGGTGGCAGTGTGGGGAGCAGGGCAAGTTGCGGCCCTCAGGACTAGAACGAGGGTGCCTGTGCGCTTGCGCCTATGAGTGATCCCGGTGCCCTTAGGGGTGCGACGGCCTCGGAAGATTCGCAGGACGAAGACCTAACAGACCCGATCCAGCAGCAAACCCCACAGCCAACCCCGCGTCCTACGACTTCTGGACCGCCGGCGCGCCCGGTTGCTGCCGTTCCTCCTCCGATTCAACCACCACCCCTGGCCATGGCCCAAGCCAGGGCGCAAGCGGCCCTACAGCCTATTCCGGAGTTTGATGCTACGGGCCCCCCATCCAGCCTGGGGCCCCGATGGAGGAGATGGATCGGACGGCTAGACATGTACTTTCGAGCCGCCCAGGTCACGGATGATGACAGCAGGGTGGCCACGATGCTGTACTCCGCAGGAGCGACCGTGCAGGAGATCTTTGAATCATTAACTCCAGCGGGTAACTCCTATGATCAAGCCAAAGCCGCCCTCCTCGCGCATTTCGTCCCCCTTGCCAACGTGGACTTCGAAAGGTTCGTCATGCTGTCGGCCAAACAGAAGGAGGATGAGACGCTTGACACCTTCTATGGCCGCCTGCGCCGCCTGTCACAAGGGTGTGCGTGGGGGGATGCGGAGGACATGATAAGGACCATGCTGATCCAGGCATGCTCATCGGGCAAGCTGAGGCGACAAGTCCTAAGAGAGCCCGGACTCACTCTGCCCAGAATCCTGGAGCTCGGGAGGTGCTATGAGGTGGCGGAGGCTCATGCCAACAAGATGGAGGCCGGATCCCGCGCGGCGAGACCGGAGGAGGTGTGCGCTGTCTGGCGGGGCGGCAGAGGGGTGCGAAAACCCGGTGTACCTCCCAGAGACAGAGCAGGGAAGCCGGTGGAGTCATGCCAGAAGTGCGGCTATGACCTCCCCCACTCATCGGAGTGCATGGCAAAAGGAAAGATCTGTGGACGCTGTGGGGTGCCTGATCACTTCTCGAGGGTGTGCAGGGCGACCCTGCCTGTACTTATTCCGAGAGGACAACCTCGTCTATGGGCCCCGCGGCAATACCGCCCGCCGAATGTAGCTCAGGTGGAACAAGCGGAACCCGAGGAGGCGCTGGCGGAAGAAGTGGAGGAGGAGGATGAGGAGAATATCTTCTTCGTCTCCAGCATGGAGGTCCTCAAGGGGAGGAGCAGAAGACAGCCGAGATGTGTCGTAGAGGTGAACTGCTCGCCGGTCCCGGTGTTAGTCGACACCGGGGCCTCTGTCAACGTAATGGCGAGAGGACATTATGCTGCGCTCAACCCACCCCCGAGGCTGGCGACGCCAAGAGCCCGCATCTTCGCATTTGGTGGGCGTGAGCCCCTGCCACTTGATGGGGCGTTTGTCGCCAAGGTGGAACATGACGGGTCGAAAATCAGGGCCCGCTTCTATGTGACTCCGGTGAGCAGCAACACCCTGCTTAGCTGTGCGGCAGCGGAGGCCCTTGGCATAGTCAGCTTCGCCTATTCAGTATACTTGGAGGACATCAATGACCTGCTGGACAAGTATGCTGACATCTTCAAAGGGATTGGGAGAATGAACGGTGACCCCGTGAGGCTCCACATTGACGAGTCGGTACAGCCCGTAGCCCTGAAGCACAGGCGGATCCCATTTCATCTAAGGGACCAGGTGGACAGGGAACTCGACAACCTGGTGAACTTGGACGTAATTGAAAAGGTGGAGGGCCCCACACCATGGGTATCCCCCATCGTAGTGGCGAGGAAACCTAAACAACCGGACTCGGTCCGAATCTGTGTGGACATGCGGCTGCCCAATAAGGCCATCAGGAGAGAACGACACCTGACCCCGACGATGGATGACATCATAGCAGAAGTGCAAGGGGCCCGGTTCTTCTCGAAGTTGGACTTACGAGCTGGGTATCACCAGGTTGTCCTCCACCCAGAGTCCCGTTACATCACAACTTTTACCACCCACAGGGGACTCTATAGATACAAGCGGCTGAGCTTCGGAGTGTCATCTGCGGCCGAGGTGTTTCAGAACTTAATCCGTGGCGCTCTCGCAGACCTGGAGGGCGTCCTGAACATTAGCGACGACATTCTGGTCTTTGCTAGGACTGAACCTGACCATCTGAAACGCCTAGCCAAGACCCTTGAAAGGCTGCAGTCGCTGGGGCTCACCCTCCACAAGGACAAGTGTGAGTTCCTCCGCCCGACCATTGAGTTCTTTGGTTTCATCTTCAAGGAGGGCGGGGTATCCCCTGACCCCAAGAAGGTCCAAGACATCAAGACGGCACGCCCCCCTGAGTCGGCGTCAGAGGTGCGGAGCTTCCTGGGAATGGTGACGTACTGTGGGCGTTTCATCAGGAATCTCGCCTCGAGGTCGGAACCACTGAGGGCCCTGACGAAAAAGGATACCATCTGGCAGTGGGGCCCGTTAGAACAGTCGGCATTCGAGGACATCAAGGGTGCCCTGACAGCAGAGGACACAGTGGCGTTCTTTGACCCCTCCCTGGAGTCGGAGATCATTGTGGACGCCAGCCCGTTTGGCCTCGGGGCAGTCCTCACCCAGGTGGGCAAAGATGGGGGAATGAGGCCCGTGGCATACGCGAGCAAGGCCCTCTCCGAGACCGAACAGAGGTACTCACAGATTGAACGGGAGGCCCTGGCGGTTCTGTGGGGCTGTCGGCATTTTCGGCTCTACGTGCTGGGGAGACCCGTGACAGTGGTAACAGACCATAAACCACTGATTCCGATTATGGCCGGATCCTCTTCCAAACCACCAGCCAGGATCGAGCGATGGTTGCTGGCCCTCCTGGAATATGGCGTCACCCTGATCTACCGGCCGGGGGCCAACAATGCGGCTGATTACCTGTCCAGGCATCCGGTGGGCAGGGGCGGACCCGCACAAGAGTCGTGTGCGGAGGAAGCCGATGATCACGTCAGCATGGTGGTCGAGAGCGCCACCCCCAATGCAATGCCGCTGCCCGAGCTGGAGAGTGCTGCGGCCAACGACGAATGCTTCCGCATCCTGAGGAGATCGATGCAGTCGGGGTCCTGGAAGGCCGTGCTGGAGTTGGTGGCAGGGCGCACTCAAGAGGCCAAAGTGACCCTCGAGCAACTCTGGAAGGTGAGGGACGAGCTGTCTTTCACAGAGTCGGGCCTGCTGCTGCGGGGCGATCGCCTGGTGGTGCCGGGCTCCAAGGTCCACGAAGTCATCAACCTGGCACACCAGGGACACCAAGGGGCCGCCAAAACGAAGGCGAGACTGAGGCTGAAGGTGTGGTTCCCCGAGTTGGAAAGGAAAGTGGACGACTTTGTAGCGGCCTGTGTATGGTGCCAGGCGGCCTCCCCAGTACAGCGGGAGCCTGAAATTGAAGTAATGCCAC
Source organism: Ambystoma mexicanum (assembly GCF_040938575.1). NCBI lineage: Eukaryota > Metazoa > Chordata > Amphibia > Caudata > Ambystomatidae > Ambystoma > Ambystoma mexicanum. The sequence goes on along the minus strand of NC_090926.1, from coordinate 993,625,490 downwards.
GGGGGACCCGCCCGTGGGAGGTAGTACATGCGGACTTCGGATCCACGGCCGTAGGTACTCACTTCCTAGCCATCGTCGATGAGTACTCGCGATACCCGGAGGTGGAATTCGTCGAGTCGGTGGCGTTTGAGCACGTGGTCGGCGCCGTGGAAAAGATCTTTGCCACCCATGGGTTTCCCGTGACCCTGTGCTCGGACAATGGATCCCCATTCCAGAGCGCGAGGTTCTCGGAGTTTCTCGAGAGCTGCGGAGTGGCCCACCGGAAGGTGTCCCCGCTGTGGCCCCGCGCCAACGGGGATGCCGAGAGGCTGATGAGGACATTAAACAAAACGTTCCGGATAGCCCAGGGGCAGGGCCAGCCTCTCCAGCGGGCGCTATACCAGTTTCTAAGAGTGTACCGCAACACCCCACACGCCTCGACTGGGGTAGCCCCGGCTGAGGCACTATTTCGAAGGTGCCCCCGAGGTCTCCTCCCGGAGGTACAGGAAAAGATACCCGGCGTAATAGATGACCAACGGGTGGAAGCGGAGCGACAGGCAAGGACACTTCAAGAAAACACACGGCGGGGTCTTCGTCCGCAGCGGCTGGAACCGGGCGACGAAGTGCTGATCAGGAATCGGCATCCCCATGGAAAACTCTTGCTCCCATATGAACCCGAGCCGCTGGACGTAGTGGCAGTGAAGGGATCAATGGTAACGGCCTCGGACGGGAAGTCGGCCGTCACTCGAAATGTGAGTTTTTTCAAGAAACTGGGGGACTCTCGAACTGAACTCCCGCCTGACCCGGATGAGACTGTCCTCCCGGATGAAGATACCCCCCGGGGGGAACTCGTGGGGTCACCAGAACGAGGCACTGGAGCAGCAGGGAGTCCGGCGGCTGAGGTAGGTGGGAGGTACCCCCAGAGGGCTGGGCGAGGGAGACCTGCCTACCTCGGAGACTACGTGCTGGGGCCAATTGACTGTGTTCCGGAGTGAAGGGGACCTGGGAGGCTGATAATAAAAGGGGGCATGGGCTTTGAAGTTCGCAAGTGACTTTGTGTGCAGTGCTATGTTTTGACGTGTCTGTTTGTTGTTGTTCCTCCCGGAAAAAGGAGGAGTGTGGCGTTGCCCCGTGAGGGGATACGCACGCGGCGGCGTGACGTTGCACGTCGCCGCGTGCGCCTTAAATAAACGGGGCGTTCCCGGCCGCGTGAGAGCGACTGGGGAGCCCGAACCGCACAGACGTGTCCGTGTGGAGTCTGTGGGTGGAGGGGCTCGCGGGCACGCAGTGGGGGCACCCAGAGACCCCCAACACTGCCTTACCTCGTCCAATGCAGTAGACGCATCTCACAGATCGCGCCCGAAACTATCCGTCACGATAATGATCAGTGGTGCTCCTCTACTTCTTTTTAAAAAATAAAGTTTTACTATTCCTATACTTTCAATTTAAAAAGAACTGTTCCGAAATGGTTTAGTTTTAAAATAAAAGTGCAGGAAGAAGTTGAATCTTGCACTTTAGTGCACAGCACGGAACATTCCCTTAAATAGCAGGTGTGTTTGTTTAGGGTGTGTATGGTGCGTGGGAGGGGGCGTGGTGATGGGCTTTGTGGGGGGCGGGGCAGGCTAGCAGGGAACATAGGTCCAATACTTCTTTTCGTATACATAGACCACCGATAATAATATGCTTTAGTATAGCCCTCGCAAATGCAGAAAATAACACGTGTAACTATTGCGTAAGATAATTGCACGCAATGTGTCGACCAGAGAGGGGTGAAAGGATAAGGATTAAAAACTATGACCTTCGGGGTGAACACAGATGCTGGCGGACGTTGACTCACTGAGCTATCTGAGTCAATCGGGCGCCTAAGATCACAAGTAGCGTTCCCTTGGGCCCACTTCTCGGCTGGAAAGTCATCTGTCACGTTAGTATGTTTAATAACTTACTGAGCATCTGCTGCCTGGAGGTTATATACCGTGATGGGGGAGCTATTGCAAGTATAGCGGCCACTGCTCCATGCACCCCCCCCCCCCCCACTAGCTGCAAGACTAGGGACTGGAAGCGCTCCAGCGGGGATGCTGTTCCCCCATCCTGGTACCTTGTCCACAGCGTAACGTCCAAGGTTCATCTTTAATGGTGTTGCGTGTCGGGCGTTTTGGCATCTTCATGACAGTTTCAAAGCGAGAGAAGCTGTGCTTGGATTTGGTGAAAGTGGGATGGTTGGTTTACTGGGAAACACAAACTAAGAAGTGGCCTTTTCACCACCTGTGATGACTGGAATGACTTGTGTGCTAACTTTTAGTGAAACGATGACATTTGACGCTGCGATGATTCTGCGCATCAAGTGAACGTGGCCGGATTGCGATTCGGTGTCGTTTCAGAAGCTGCTGGCTTCCTTTCCAATTTATCGCATCGCTAACTGCGCAGTTTAATTGATATAAAATGGCTGCACTTTTGCAACAAGACTTTAAACTCCATTTTACCAGGACCAGAAGCTTTCCTCTTGCTAACTAGTGGTTACTGGCCATTAAAAGAACCAATTACAAAGCTGCATGTGGGTTCTGAAGCCCCTCCCATTACACCATGCAGCCGCCAACCACTGCCCGTTGTACATTGCTCCCGCCATTCGCTATGCATCCCCCCACAACCCATAGAAAGCACAAAGCCTTAGGGTGGGAAGTTAATGGAGACCTGACTTTCATCCCTCAAGGGAACTACGTTAAAATAAATGTCTTGCAATTCCTGAGGTATTCCCTCTCTACTCTCCTTGCTGCAGAAAATTGCCCTGGATATCAAGGTTGCAATGTCTTGCACGGGCTATTGCAACACAATGCGGGCAGCAAGTCTGCTGCCAAACTCTAACAGGCCCAGAACTACATAGACTGATTGATCCTTCAATTGCAATCATCTGATCATATCCCTGCCGCCTTAAGTCCTTCAATGTATCCCGATCTATGAATGATATCATGTAAAAAACCCTTTGCCTAGTCCTGAAGGCTACCCATTGGAGATGACCTGGTTAGCTTCCAAAGGTCCCGAGTTCAGAGGGCTGGCTGGCTGGGTCAGCATCGGTTGCAGCATGGCACGTGCAGTGTGGTACTGCAGTCAGGTATGGAGGCGCATCCGATATCTGACCTTCCTCCATTTTTCCCCCTGGACATCAGGGCGGGCTATTTATTATAGAATCGTGATGTTACATGCATGACCCGAAATTATGTTTGCCTACAGTTTTCCAACCTGCAAGTGCAACAAGAGCTGTGGAGGGCCAAGAGGTGTTCTCTCTCTCTCTTACAGTATCCAATGTTGGAGCCCTCCAGCTTACATCTGGTATGGTCAAGCGATCGATAAGAGGGGATCTGGATCACTGGCTCAACTGCACCACCTCAGTTGGGGACATTAGTGTGTCGAGGCAGCAGCTTGGGTAGGGTGGTATCATTGCAGTCTGGTTGGTTCTTCGGTGGCTGGCCTAGCAGGTTTGTTGCTAAGCGGCTTGGGTAGGGTGGTATCATTGCGGTCTAGTTCTTCGGTGGCTGGACTAGCAGGTTTTTCGCTAATCAGGCTTTTCAGTCCACACAACATTGCCACATCCCACCAAGCATGTTCCTATGATTTCTTGAAGAAAGTCAATTTATGAGTTACCACTTCTCTGCGACATTTCATGGTTATCATTCAGCCGTCTGTGTGGCTAATGGACATGGTTTCCTGCTTTTCCATGGGGGTGCCTGTTTTATACCAGCGCATGATCAGCTGTGGTAATGGGCGGTACTTCAACATGTTATTTGGTACTCATTGAAACGTTGTTCTCTCTGCTGCATGCTTTGATGTCTTCACCCATGGCTTAATTGGGCCCTCAGACTGTGCGGTTGTGTGGCTTGGCCTTGCAAGCCCTGCAGCTCACATATCTTGGTGTTGGATAAAGCATTTTCATGCATGTTCTGCATCTTTCTGGTCTCTTGCAAACTGCACCGAGACTCTGTCTGGGTTTTATAGCTGAGATGTTTGTTGTCTGAGGTCCATGTCAGAATCCCACCGCTAACACCTGATGTTAGGGAGCTTTTCTCCAATCCCATCTGCAAGGGATGAGGTCACGTTTCTAATGCTATGCAAACAGACCATAATTACTTTCCCCTGCTACCTTAGTGGTTGGTGTGATTGAACAGTAAAGCACCACACTGAGGAGGGGAGCACCACTCATGGACATTGGGACCCTACAGAGCCTGCTGCTACTTGTTATCTGGGAGCTGAGTGATTCGCTGTGTGGTTTGTCTTTCACCTCTGTCTGACCTGCACTGGCTAATCCTGCTGTTATCCTTTCGCATGTGATTTGAACATGCAGCTTATTAGGCATTTACTGTCTACAATATGTCTGGGAGAGAAACAGACCTTGATCTTTCATATCATTGCCTTTCATACATTACACAATAATAATAACTTTGTAGTTATATATTTATCAAAAGCGCTTTACATAGAACATATATACATCCATTATTATTACCAATCGAAATTCGTACCCACTTCATCGACCTCGGAATGATAAAAGGCTGAGTCGACCTTGCCGGGATTTGAACCTGTTGTCCCTGCATTATATATATAGGGTTAACATAGATGGTAACATCATCAAAGTGGCTAAAGAGGTTAAAACGTTAGGTTTCTACCTGAACTCTACACTCAGATTTGCTAAACAGGTCAACTCCATGGCCTCGGCCTCTGCATACACATGCAAGTAGATCAGAGCCAGTAAACCTTTTCTCTCCAAGGACAGCTGTACTACACTAGCCCGTGCACTAATATTGTCCACATTGGATTGCTGCAAATCCCTCTACATAGGGGCCAGCAAGCACACTTTTAACAGGATCCAAATCCTCCAGAATAATGTACTGAGAACAGCACAGGGCATTACCAGGAAAGAGCATATCTCATAGGCCAGAAGACAAAACAAACGGTGGTCTACCAAAGACAAAAGCCAGCTCAAAACCGCCTCGCTAACACACAAATGTTTGAACAACGCTGCTCCCAGCTACCTTGTGGAAAGACTTAATAGAAACGGACAAAAGCGGGTGGAAGCAGCTCAACTTTGGAACTCATTCCCCCCCCCCCCCGCCCTCCTTGAGGGCTAGTCAAACCTTTCTGAAATTCAGACATAACACCATTTAATGGCTTAGAGATAAAGACCAATAATTCATCCATCTGGCCTTTCTACTCTACGATTCATGACTTTACCCATCTGATCCAATTGTTCATAGACATTGCATTGTTCATTATAGGTTGAATTCTAACCTTTGTATACACTTGTATACACTTGTACCATATTTATTTTGTATGTATCCACCCGGTACACTATATATATTGTATTTTTCCTGTAAATCCCTGTACATAACCTTTGTAACTTGTGTCAAGCTGAAAATATTCATGTTTTCTTTCCTGTTCCACTGCGCCCTGATACCCTTGGGTCTTGCGCGCATTACAAATAAATAAACAAACAAACACTAATATTCCTGGCTTCACTTGTGGTCAGTTAGGGTTTTTAACTAACACATTGTACTGTACATGTGCAATCAATTGGATCTTGATGGATTCACAAGAGATTTTGGGTGTAGATGCCACCCTGACACAAGACTTTGTAGTCCGAAATGCAGTACCGAGGTGTCTGCCACGCAAACTCATGGGATACAAAAGCAGCAATAATAAAGATGGCGTTTCCACATTAAAGAATGAAGGATATTTTCTGATCTTTGTTGCAGTAGGTTGTAGTACACTGGTGTAACTGGCACTGGCAGAGGTTTACCCAGTCCTTTTTGGCGCTGTCCCTGCATTTCTCATTTTGGCTCTTATACTTTTCATAGGATAGGGATAGGGCCATCACTTCACTTCTTTGAAAGGCTTCCAAAGACATAATGGGGCAATATGAGAAGTTTTACAGGAATGTATTAACTGAGTCAGTTGGGATGATTCATGGTATTATTTGCGCCGAAAAACCGGGCTTTGTGCGCCATTTTGCCCGCAAATCCCTGTTTTACAAATGGAGATTTGCAGGCAGAATGGGGCACAAATTCACGTTTTTCGGTGCAAATAATTCCATGAATCAGCCCCTCTGTCAGCTGTTTTCAGCAGGCCTTTCATTTCTTAAGGGGGCGACAGGGCTTAATCTTGTCATAGGGAAACCAGTCCAGGGCATAATAAAAATCCTTCTTTGGCCAGTGTGAAGTGCCAGGAACTTCTTGCGCCTTGAAACACTTGTGTATAGGTGCGTTATAAATGCCATATCATATCATATCATAACTTTCACAGCCATGACCTATTACAGTTCAACAGTACAGCTTAGCAATTACTAAATATTTGACAGCGAAGGTGGTGCTTCCTGCTCCTAAAAACCTTTATATTGGCCTTGGTACTTTTGTGCATACCTGTGGCTGGCTAGTGCACTTTGAAAGGGACTCATGTAATATTTGTTCTACTTGTCCAGTGGGCTAGTGCAGACAAAATCAAGGTTGGACACTGAGACTGCTCCTGCACTAAGTGTTGCTGTTCATTTAACCGCTAAAATGCTGAGCTCTATGCAAGTCTATGCAAAAAGGAAGAGCATACTCGTCCTCAGCACTTTAGCACGCTACCATTAATTGCTTGCAGAGCTTTCATATGCCTTGAGAGGACAGTCCCAATAGTTCGTAACAGTTCTCTCATCCTATTATTTTAGTGGGGAAGGGCCAGCAACTCTACGAGAGTGGGCTTTCCTGTTAATGGGACAATATCAGTATTTACCTGCTCACTTGCACTTTACAGCATGGCTAACATTCTTTTTATCTTACAATATCATAACTTATCAGAAAATCTGCTGTACCTTTGATAGGCCTACACTAGCACCTGCTGGCATTGTAAGTTAGGATTTCAATCTAGGTGAGGTAGCATGGTAGATCAATGTACCTATTGAAGTGATCTGAATGTCAAAGGTTTGAATACCAGTAGAGACAAAAAAACATTCTCCTTGTTAGTTGGACTGCAATGCTTTCTAGGGTTTACTATGAGAGCCTCTGAGGTGACCAATATATTGTTCATGGAATTGTTGTTACATTGCCCATCCAGGCCATTTTTGTGGGGAAAAACACGTATTACCTTTTGGAGCAGTTTGACAAACGATCATATTTTGGAAATGTGTTGGGCATCACATACTTTAAGAATGCTGCCTATAATTCGTTTTTTTTCACTAGTTTTAGTCTTACTGTCGGTGCTTGTTTTCAAGTTATCGCAGGTCCCACACTGCAGGCATGGGGGGTGTAGGGTATTGGATGGCAAAGCAGTATAATGCACTATCACTTTGTATAAAGGAATATCCACAAAGGGGTTTCATGAAAATGGACTTTATATTTTCTATAATGTTAACAAAGGTGTTGGGCAGCTTACAGTGTTTTGGCAAGATCTTGATTTGTGGACTTATTAGTGTCAATTACAAAGTCAAAGGTCAGCCGCGACCTTTTGATACCAAGTTTGACCTTGTTTCATGTTACCCTAGGACTTGTATAGGCAGAACCGGTAGTTAGTCTCTCATAGGAATATATAGGAGATATGGTTCATCTTCTGATTGGATGAAAAGGATACTGGTCATGATTCTGCGCTCTCTTTTCCTGTTAACTAAATGGCCCAATGTTAAAGATCAGATTTTGCTTTGGAACAATCGGGTGCCTTCTGAAGGCAATCTGAGTCTAAGGAACCTTAATGTTATGGAATTTACGCCCACAGACATACAGTGCTCGGCTCTACACAAGGTGAGACTGTGGTGACAGAGAAGATTTCAATGTAATAGTGAGGCAGAAGTGGCTCCAGTGGTGAAAAGCAATTGGGCATACCTTCCATTACAGGATATTGAGACCCTGACATTTTCCAAAAAAAGATAGCTGCCATAGAAATGAATACATTTTGCAGTTTGGTTTGAAAGAAATTGTTTACAGAGCAAACTCCCTGGCCTGAACCATTCAAATGTATGTTATAATGTGAACTTGGACATTGATGGCCTGATGCGAGATATTAAAGCAGGCCTCATGTGCAAAGGAATTGCAACATTCAAAATAGAAAATCTTGTGTTGATAAATGTCATCTTTGTTCAATGAATTATACAAATTGGCAATTGAAACCTGCAACATTGTGCTGAAATGAGAAACCTTTCATTAAGTCTGGCATAATTAGAACATTTCGGAAACATATTGGTTGTGACTCTTATTTGTAAATAAAAATGTGTTGCCATGTTGTAGTTTTTAAGGTCATAACTGAAGTGGTCAAAAGTGCTATTTCAAAGGGGTGATCACTCACAGAGATAATGTCGAGTAACTAAAGGAACAAACCATAGCAATGGGGGTGGACAATAGAGGGCCAACCAGAAGAGTTAGCAAATCCGCTGGCACATCCTAATTTAGATGATTTGGGGAGGGGTTAAAGATTAATGAGGAGACGCACAGTGGGAAAGTGGGGGAGCTGTCTGATAAGATCTGAGTGCGACTAACGAAAAATTGCTGGAGATCCAACATTGTCTGGGAGGTTAAAGAAACCAAGGAAAGACAGAAGCTGAGATTCGTACAAGGAGAGGCAAATCAAGGGGGATTGTTGTTGAAGGCTACCCATGACTGAGGTTGGAGTCTGACTAGATCCCTGTCCTTTCTCCTGAGATGATCCAGGAGGTGGTGTCTCTTCCTGACAACAAACCCTGAAATATTCGATGTAAGGAACTTCTCCAACCAAACCAAGTCTGGTGGGGATCTGTTTGAGTTAATACCTTCCCCTTATTTAGTGGGTGGAGTACAGAAGTAGATCCCCTAGCATTTTCTTACCAAGTAATAATTTAATGAATTCCCCTGTAGTCAACTGACACAGGGTGATTTAGTTGAAATTCAAAATCAACAACATTGCTACAGTGTGGATACAAATCTAATCTGTTAAAGTGATTGGGCATTCCTATTTCTTTTTGCCCACCATAAAATGATCTAAAGGTAGGGTGCATAAAAATGAAATTACCAAGTGCACCCTATTCCCCATACCCTGCCTGAAAAATGAGGGGTTATCATAGTAAACTTCACATCTGGGTTTGTGCTGGGGCAGAAAAGAGCTGGCCAACTTAAAAAGAGTGATTTCAAGGCCTACCCTCTACAGAGGGTGAGAAAGTGATCCCCGGTAGACGAGAGATGTTTCATTGCATTGTGGGGGAGGAAAAAGGGTTCCATATATATAAAAAGTGTATTTTCTTTTTAGAAGTCTGTTGTGCTTCAAGACTGCTAGCATTGCCAGGTGCACAGGGAGTTTTCAAATAAAGAATGCTGCAAGTGTGAATTTGCTTTTGTCATTTAAATTAAACTTCATGTAAAGTGCTTTGACAAGCATATGATCCGGTCATGTTTCAAGGTGCTAAATATTATGAAGTAAACCTCATGCAAATATATATAATTGTTCTTTTATAACACGCTAAATACCCGAGACCAGTTTATAAGAGAAGTTAAATTATTCCATCCTGTCCAGGGTGCTGCACAAATCGATACATTAGGAGTATTTTGTGAGTGACACAGGTATCTGAAGTATTCTATAGACCTGTGTTTCAGTACAACCAGGGTGGAAATAACCAAAGAAGGAAAACTGTACATGTGGTGGGGTTAAAGAGTCTGTGATCTGTGTTATGCGAAACCAACCGGTGTTTCCAATTTGTGTAAAAAGTTAATTGCCAGGAAAGAAACGATTCTCGGTACGGAGTGAGGCGTCGTGTGTTTTGTGCAAATATTGATTGTCCTATTTATTAATAAATATTTATTCTTTCTGCACACCGGCCTATTGCTAAAGAGGGAAGGATCTACATAGTATGATATGGTCCACACACAGGGCTAGATTGAATTATGTAAACAGGTATATTGGTTTGGTGCTTTTCATTGGGGAATAAACTCCCTGCATCAATTGTTGCCCTATAAATACATTGCATAGTGGTATTCTGGGGAGGCTGCCTAGGGAAGAGATGCAGTCCTCTGAGTCCTGGCATTACCTTTTAGTTATTGGTGGGGCTTGTTCTTTGCCTTGGATATCAATTGCAGACTTCTGCCTCTGTCGGTCGATGCGTTCTTAGTCTATGTTGTGTCCGTACTTGTACAGGGCAGTGTAGCTTTCCTTGAAGTTGGGGATCCTTGAGAGCCTGTGACTCAGCTGTGCCGACCTGGTAAATGGATGAGATCACAATACCTCAGTTGAATCAACACAGTGGACATCGGGTGTCCTTAGATACTGGGCACAGATTTGCCATTAGAATATTTATTGGAAGAGTTCAGGAACCAGCTGAGTTTCCTCTGAATTCCTTTTTTGGTCGGCATCTTCATGTGGGCTTTAGAACTTGTCCGAGGGTTAGAAAAGGCAAGGATGCAGATACTCTGGTTAAATTGAAATGTTTAGGGCTAAGTGGAAACTCAACACCCAATAACAGGGTTTCATGTGTTCAAGGTGTTGGTGGTCACCCAGTCACTTGGGGGTGGATGCCACAATCCGTTGTTGCAGACGTTTCCCCAGGCACCCTCCTGAGTCTGGGATAAGACCCTGAATCCAGACACCATTCACAAACCGGCCATATCGTGTTTTGGAAACTTCAGCCCTTGCTCTCCAAGGTGGGCAGTAACTATTTCTGTGTACAGCATCATTCACATCCCACACACTCCCTCTCAGGAGCAATGACTGCCCATTAGACTTGGTCCTGTTTATTCACACAGGTTCTCTGTAAGGACATCCTCAAGGTACAACAGGTTGTACCCTGCTATAATCAAATAAAGGCCGCCACCAGCCAGTGAGGCCCACACAGCCAGCTGTGCAAGGACACAGGGAAAGCAGGTGTCTCAGGGCAGCCCATCCTGAGAGACTTAGGGTCTTCCAGGGATGCGCATCAGTATAAGCATCGCTGATGAGGCCTTGGGTGAGAGCTCATCAGGGGAAATTGGGTAAATCAGCCAGAGAAAATCAAAAATACTCAGAACTTTACCACACAGTGCTTTTCTGGAGCGTATCCGTGTCATAGGGGCCCTGTATCATTGCAGTGGTGCCAGTCTTTTGCAGCACTGCAAGCTGTGCCCCCACTATTGCACATGTGGAATGGCACTCTATGATGGCGAGAAAATTACCCTCCAGTGGTATTCAAACTATTTTATGCTGAGCCACCCACTTGAGTAACTACATAGTTGTCGCGCCTTCCTTGAGTATAAATAGTGTTGCAGGCCACCCAGACGCCATATCTGCTTATATATCTTTGTAAAGCTGTCAGCATACTCCCTTTATGAAGAGCCTTGCGTCCCCCCTGACCATCCTTCAGCCCCCCCAAAGTGGCACAAGCCCCTCTGTTTGAAGGCCACTGCCCTAGACCAACTGCTGTTGCCAATTTAGAGCTTGACTATTTTGCTTTTTTTTGCCTCTGAACCTCATATATCAGCTCTTGCAGTAAAACGGCATGGAGAGGAAAAGAGAACCCGTTGAAGTCCAGTTTTGTCACTGCCCTGACCCTGAGTATCGTGCCTGTCCCTTTTGTGGCAATGAACACCCTGTTGTGTTCCCTGTCTCCTTGTGCTGCAGAGTGCGCGTGGTGTCCCCCTGCAGGAGGATGGGCAAAGAGCTGCCAAATACAAATATTTTGATTTTTGAGGGCTGCAACAAGGGGGAGTTGGGGGGGTTCGAGGAACCTACATTCCTGGAGCAGCTTTACAGAACCCCCAGTATTGATGAGGGCCAACAGTGCCGGCCTTAGTGGCAGCAGTGCTCCGGGCAGAAAAAGAACAATTTGGAGCCCCCCCTCCCTCCATGCCCCTGGTCAATTGCGGGCTGGGGGGGTTGAATGTGCCAAATGTCTCTTTTTGGGGTGGGAGAAATGTCATTTTAAAATTAAAGTCGCTTGCGGGAGCCAATGCATTTAACAATAGGGTGCTGCGGCACCCTATTAAGATGATTATCGCCCGACCCCTCCGTCGGAGCAGAGTGGTAATAATCTCAATATATTGCCAGCACCCCTTGAAAGGCTCCACTGAGATGGCGCCCTAGGTGCTAATGGCGCCCCGGGCGATCGCCCGGCCTGCCCTGCCCTAAGGCCGGCTCTGAGGGCCAACATTCAACAACTGTCGAACAGTTGTTTGCCCTGGTGACAAGCTTGTTGAGTGCATGTTTGCTAGCACAGACATTGGTCTCTTCCTTGCTAGAGGACTTTTGATTACGTGGTCACATTTTCTACATCGCTAGGAGTGTCTTTGATATTATCGCTTGCTTAGTGTACTTTGGCAAAATGATTGAGCTTGCCGCCGTAGCTTCTTCCCACCTGAACGAGTAATATCTATTTGGCACCAACCATTAACAATAAATACACATCAGTACAAAAAGCTGCTGTAGCTTCTACCGTCCTAGGTGGGTTGTGTCACCGTAGTTGCCGCATTGTGCGCGGGAAATGGCTTGTGGCGCGCCCTGAGATCCTCTAGCACTCTATGCTGGGGTCGGTGCCTTCAAGGGAAGGCCTTCCTGCGGCCCATTCTATGGCTGCGACAGACTGATCCGCCAGCTGCTGATTTCACCGCATTTCAGGATCTTCCTAAGGCGCAACCTGACCGTCCATAGAGCAGGTTTTCTGAGGCATGTCGATCCGCGTCCTTGTATTACCTTGGCTCATGTTGCGTCTCTGGCATCTGGCAGCTTACAGGAGTTTGCATGGCGGCGTGCTGGGGCTTGAAAAAGATCCATTGACTGGCCTTATGTTGTCTCGAGGAAAGCCAGAGTTTACCTGTGGGTGAAAGTGCGCCTCTACGCCGTAGACCTTGTCCCCAACGTTGAAAGAAATGAGATTATCTTATGAAGGTTTTCACCTGTGCAGTGTGCGTGTCATGGATAGTCCCCAACCTTGCCCCCAACGTTGAAAGAAATGAGAACATCTTAAGAAGGTTTTCACCTGTGCAGTGTAGTGTCATGGATAGTCCCAAACCTTGTCCCCAACGTTGGAAGAAATGAGAACATCTTAAGAAGGTTTTCACCTGTGCAGTGTAGTGTCATGGATAGTCCCCAACCTTGTCCCCAACCTTGGAAGAAATGAGAACATCTTATTAAGGTTTTCACCTGTGCAGTGTGAGTGCCATGGATAGTTTTAGTCACAACTCCGTCGCCCTAGTGACGTAGAAGTGTTGTGGCCATAGTAGTTGTGGTGGAAGCTAGGGTAGGTTTGTCATTTTGTGCACTCCTTCCATTCGTGTGTACAGCAGGTTCGGGAGAGGCGCGCAACGCCATTGAACTAATCGGGCCTTAGCCCCCACCCCGGGGCTTCCGCACGTAGCTTAACATATGCAGCCGGGTACTGTCCGCCCCCGCCCTCTGACATATTGCCAATTCCTCTGTAGCTAACTTTGGTTGAATAACTGGGGTCAGACCAAGCTCTTCTTATTGTGGCAATGCAAGGCCGCAGTTTATTAGATATTTACAACCATAAACACACATTCATTTTTATAGCGCAGACGATCGGCAGCGCCTTTTTAGTTTCCATCATCAGCACCCCCCTTTTTTCCTTTTATCATTTGATGCATGTCCAGTCAGCTCTCTTTTTGTTCTTATCAACTTATTACCAAGCATCTTACGGTCTCGCTCCCCTAACCTTCCTGAGCCTCCCGGCGGTTTTACTGTGTTTCTGCAGTAACATTTATTTAAACAAATGCAGCAAAAGTTTAAAGCTGCTAGTTTCAAGAAAGGATTCCCTCACCTAGCTGCCTAACAAAAAATCTAATCCACATACCACCCAGCGCCCCACCGATGCAGCCGAGCATTAAAGAATGTGAAGTGTTCTTTCACATCCGAGGGGAAGGAAGGGGCTGATGTGCACACAGAGAGGCGAGGGAAGCCCTTTCTGAAACTAGCAGTGGGAAAGAGTGTTGCATGTTAGCTCGTTATGTCTGTATGCGCGTGTGCACGGAGGGTGTCTGGGATGTATGTGTTAATGAGTGAGTGAGTGAGTGAGTGAGTGTGTGTTTGTGTGTGAGAATGAGTGCATGATGAAAGTGGGGCGCGGTGCGCATGTAGCTGAGCAAGTGTATGGTGAATGGGATGTTTATGAGTGAGTGCATGTGTAATTGTGTGTGTGTACTCATGTGTAATGCTGAGTCACTACCATTGGATACTTGGGCCCCATGCCAGACAACTCTTGGGGTAGTACATTAATGATACTGTATCTATAAGGTCACACAATTTTAACCAATACAAAATATTTATTTCATTTTTTAGTCCTACACAATTCATATTTTGGATCACGAAAAACACTCATTCAACTTTATCCACCATTTCCAATTCATTCATGACTCATACAACACATACACCTCACATAGGTGTCTATTGTCACCATAACAGAATACAACATATATTTCACAATCAGAAACTCATTGGTTTTACCCATGTATGTCAATATAGGGTTTATAAAAGTCTGTCTGCCGACACGTGTTTTGGTTGTAGTTCACTGTGGGTGCAGAGTTTCCTGCACCCACAGTGGTTAAAATTGTGTGACCTTACACATACAGTATCCTGTTATCATGTATCTACTGGTCCATTTGTTGTTATTGATGTGTGTACTCACCTGGAGGACCATAGAATTACACCAGGTACCCTTTTGGTATTATATATAAACTCTTGGGGTAGGACTGAGGAGGCGGAGCATCCAAGTTTGCCCCAGCCAGTTTCTGAAGTGTCCCCTCCCATCACCAGTTTGCCCCCCTGAAATGTAGGTTTTGGTGCGCCCCTGGTTTAGGATCACACAATTATCGCTTGCTTGTTGTATGCAGGTGGTGCAAACCGTGGTCTCCATATGTGTCTGTATTCCATCTAAAGGATTAGGATAAAATGAATGGCTAACTCCCTTCGATAAAAAAATTAATTGTCACGTTTTTCTTTTTTTTTTTTTAAACCCTTCACTGCGGCCGGAAATGGGGCTGCATTTGTGTAAGCAGTGCATATGCAGAGCGGAACAGCAGACACCGGAAGCTCACTCGGTGTCTGATCTTCAACCATTGCCCCACTGAAGTGGGAGATTGATAATGGCATTGTTCTCGGATCATCATGAGATTATTTGGCATATACGGGAAATCCTAAACAACTCAGACTCTTCCCCCCGCCCACTGCTCCCCCGGCTAGTAACTAAGCAGACATGAACCTAAGCAGAGCTTGAAACCGGCCGGAAGAAACCTAAGCATGCAGTCTCCCACCTAACCACGTTCTCCGCTTGGGATGAATGGCGTCCGTTTCTAAGCAGCAACTTTGCTCTGGGTTAGTAAGGACTGGACTGGGCCTTTCACTGGGGATGGCCATCGCTGAAGTCCTCCTACACAAAAGGGAATCTGTGGCTTTCAATAGAACTTTGCTCTGCCTTTGGTAGCATGCCGAAAGCAAAGCACCCCTTCTCGGAGAGGCTGGGTGGCACAGCCGAATAAACAGTGCAGTCAAACGCAGTGTGGAAACAGTAAACAAGACCCAGGACTGGAACTTCGCAAGGAAATGGTTTGTTAATATAAACATGTAATAAAAGAAACAAGAGAGGTATCAACATGGCTCCTTCCAAATATCAATCTTTTGTGAATGTTATATGCATTTTTATGGTTGGCTCTTTTTAGGTGCCTATTACCGTAAGTGCTGCACGCCATGAGATGTAGTTCCTCCCTTATTATAACATAAATCAACAGTGCTTGACCACAAATACTAAACACCTCATTTAAAATGCATACTACTACGTCTAGGAGCTTATATGATTGTATGCAACGGTTTAAATTGACATCTATTTGATATTTATCTAATGCTATGTGAGTATTTATGATATTTATATCTCGTGTTTACTATGCATTATGTTTAAAATACCTATTGATTGACTATCAGTTTAATATATATTTGTATGTTCTGGATTGATTATTTAATTAATATAAAAAGTAACTAAAGAAATAATATGAACGTGGAAAAATCCTAATTGCAATATAGATTGACTTTCAAAACTTAAAAAGTAAACGCACAGTCATAATATTTTCAAGCCATACATCTGAAATTCAAGAGGAAGTGCAAAAAGGTAATAAAGCCCAGGCGTGGCCAATAGTTAACTTCCCAAACATATGTGTCAATTTAAAACCCTAACTGGGACCACTGCAAGTTAACGTTTGGCATAAAAGAGGGACCTGGGTAAACCAAGGGGCCCAAATTGGCTCTGGGGGCCCTGTGGTGGATGGGCAAGGTAGGGTGCATTAATTGAGTTTTTGCAGGCATACCTGCCACATCAGCGCCATCAAAAGCAGAGGCACCAAAATGCACCAAAAGTAGCCGTCAGAACTCCTGTGAGGACCAGAAACTGCTGTCCTATTTCTCTTTCATAACTCATGCGGTTTGGCTAAAATCGCTGAGCCAGGCGGATCCATCCATGCAGGCACGTGCAGACCCAAGTAAGGGTGTGAAATGCCTGGACTTCCAACACCTCAGCCTTATGGCGTCATAGCCCAGACATACAGGCCGCACTGTGCCCTGATGTTTTGCCATCTTACTTTTCGAGTCAATTGTGAATAGCTGTTTACTTCTGTGTGTGATCAGTAGTTATGCAGTACACTTGTAACATTTCTGGTGGGTTCTTGTTTGTTTTTTTTTACAGGTGGGGTTTCTTTCTCTTTCTGTTTCTCTCAAACTCCAAACCAAACACAACCAAAACCTACAGCACAACAAACCGCACAAACCTCACTACACTGCAACAACAAAACAAAAACACACATAGACTCGCACATCAGCACACGACGACTACCGGCCGCAAACACCCCAGGCCCAGCCAACGGACCCACCGGGCTAAGGCCGCCAACAGCACATCACTGCCCTCGTGCACTTTTCCTGCTTCCTCCCATTAACTCAACCTCCCCTCCCGTTTCAGAGCCGCCAGAGCGCCTGGGGACCACTCCGGTGGTGATGGTGCGCGGTGCAAATGTCCTTGAACATTTCTTTGTTGGCATGTCTCGTGTCCGGTTGTGGTGCATAGGTGTTGGTGGGCACAGTGTTCTTCCTTCTGCTGGCACGTGTCTCCCATCTGCCATTCTCCAATTCTGTAAGGAGTTGTGCCGTAGCTCATATTTTAGTGGAGTCACCAAGCTTATAATTTGCAGAAAATGAAAAATGTCCACACAGACAGCAATGGAACCCGAAGTACGGCAAAAAAAGAATAGGGGTAATTTTCCTTTTTTTCTTGGTTGAAATGTTGGAATTCATTCAAAAAAAGAATTAAAAAAAGAAGTACGGCAGTTAAAAATGATTGGTCCTTTGGATGGGTTTTTTCTGTGTTAGTTTCCAAATTCTGAGAGCGTACGGTACGTACCTCCTGAATCTATAGAGCATGGAGTCTTTTGGTCAGCAGGTTTCATGCTAGCATTGCCTTCTGCAGTTTACATTGCATTGAATAAGATGGATGCCAATTCAATCAGAAATAATGTGCACAGAAAGCAATGCTGATCACTGGCTGGGCAGTGCCTGGGTAGAGTGCTTTTCCAGTATGGGGTGGCATCTGATTGAGAAAGAAGCATTTGATGAGGAGGTGACATGGGGGACATGGACCAGAACATGGACAATGGAATAAGACTAAACAAAAGAACTTAGAACTGTTTCACTTTATACATGAACACTTTTATAGTCAAAGCATACCTGTGGGATGTTCTCAGTAGGGATAGGCGAGGGTGCCAATGCGGGCATAGGGGGCACTCCGTCTGTGGTTAATAATTGGACCTTAAACTGGCTTTGATGCTGTAGGTTGGGCCTTCTAGTGGAGGGGACAAGAATAGACAAGGAGCAGAAGCTGGAAGAGACAAAGGGAGAGCAAGGGATGGAGAAGCTGGGGGAAGAGTAGGATGGGAGAGTTTGTGGGGGCGAATGGAGAGAAATGCAGTCCGCTAGGTGGAGGCTGGGAGGGTGACAAAGCCTGTGGATAGCTTTCTATGCTAAGGGCAGGACTTTAAAGAAAGAGATTGCGCACCTGCGCAGGCGTCCAGTTTGTTGCCAGTGTGCAGAGGTGGGGGATGTTTGTGGACGGTTGTTGAAAGTGCGTGTGGCGAGGTTGAGAGCTTTGTTCCAGAGAGTGAGGGACAGGCCAAGTAGTAGGCTGAACAGTAGTTGAGTTTGCTGAGGACACAGGTTCAGAGGAGGATTTGTATAGGTTGGAATGTGAGATATAGGAGGATTTTCCCTATGTTGAAGAGGTTACTCCTACTTACAAAGGAATTTGCCATGAAGACTGCTGGAGTCGCTGTTTAAGAGGGCACCAAGGTTGTGGGTCTTGGGGGAGTGAGTGGGGAGGTCAGGAGGGAAGGCGATGGGAGAAAAGTCAGCAGAACTGGTGCTGGAGACAGGTTTAGAGAAGTTTAACATCAGACCGCGTAAGGCCAACCAGTGATAACGTGCAGTGAGGCAGCTGGTGCTGCATTCGGGGTGGGCAGGGATGCCTTGGAAGCAGAGAGGTGGAAGAGGGAAGAGGAGGTAACAGGCAGTGAAAAGCAGCGAATGGCAGCACAGGATAGGTTTGTGAGCAGACATTGGGTAGGAGCTCGGTGGGATAGTTTAAAAAGGATGGGTGGCAGAAGACGGAGTGAAGGAGAGAGGATTTGGGATGGACAGGAGAGAGAACAGAGTGTCACATTTTTTTGGAGGAGAAGTAGGAAGCAAAGTGGTCAGTGGAGAGAGAGGAGGACAGGGAGTGTTTTTAGGCAGAGTATAGCCTGGAAGGTCATGGAGCGTTTGTCGGTCTTAGAGTGGAGAGAAGATCTAAGGTCAGTGTAGTAGAATGATTTTGCAGAGTCAAGAGTAGTATTAAGGGCACGGAGAGAGCCTTTGTAAGCATTAAGAAGAGTAGGGGGTGTTCTAAGGCCAGCAGCAACAGTGGAGATGCATGGTTGTCTAAAGCTGTTGGCAGTGGCGTAACACGAAATTACAGGGCACCCCTCCGAGCCATGTTGAGCCCCCCCCAACTCTGCAACAAATCACGGGCCGTGCCACACTACATTACCACACTTGCACAATACGCACGATTGTGTGCTGCTGTACCCTGCTACGAGAAAGCCTGGGGTGTATGCGGACGGTAGTCGTCATGTACTGATGTGCGAGTCTATGTGTATTTATTGTTTTGTTGTTGCAGTGTAGTGAAGTTTGTGCGGTTTGTTGTGCTGGAGGTTTGTGGTTGTGTTTGGTTTGGAGTTTGAGAGGTGTATGCAGAGGAGGAAATTGTTAGTGGTATTGGTTATTTGGCATCTCTATCTTGAATTGACAAGTTGGGCTCGCGTAATCTCACCTGATGGGGTGTTTGGGCACCCTGTGCCTCTGAAGGTCCGTGCCCGTTTTGCAATCAAGGCCCCTTGAACATCTCGCTGCCTCATCTGCCTGCTCCATCAACAACCTTGCATGTTCCTCACCCCCACCCACATGGCTAGTGCACCTGTCAGTGTCCATACCTCAGTTAGTGTGGTGATTGGTGGTATCTCGCCAGTTCCACAACCCAGTGGTACCTAGTTGTAGCTAAACGGGCGGTTGGAGATGGTTAGGATTGGCTGGGGTTGTTGCTTCCGTCTCCATGGGTCTCGCATGTGAACCACTCTGTCCGGCGTCACCCCTCACGGTGCCATGTGTGCTTCTCAGTCGGTTCTGGGAGCTTGTCAATGTCCTTTCCTGTTTAGTCATTTTGTCTTACTGTTGTTTCAGTACATTAAGGGAGAATAGCAGGAGAATATCAATGAAAAGTCTGAATGTGCTTTTACTGCGCTTTCAGCACTACCGGAAATGCTGAATCCCAATTATAGCAAACAAGGGGAGCAGGGTTGTCCCCACGCTCTCCTTGTTCGGTATAAAGCGTTCAGAGGTTGTGGGGGTGTCCCCCGTTTCCATGGCAAAATATTCAGCAGATAAAGTGGAGGCAAAAGAAAGCATGTTTAAAAAAAAAAAAAAAAACCACTTTAGGGATAGGAAACCTCAGTCGCAGGGAGACGGGCGAATCGAGGTTATAGAGTGAGGGCAAGTATGCAGAGGAACAGGTAAGTAGTGTACAAGGGATAGTGGGTAGATGTAAAGCGGGACAGGGTGATCTTTGTGATCACTGCAAGCCGCCGTTTTCGGATTTAGAATTTCCGTATTCGAAATAACGGGGCCCGCAGTGATCACATGGATCCTACATTAATCAAGGTATAAAGGGACATATTAACATGAGGGGCTTCAGGAGAAGACCCTCTGGCCACCAAAAAGATCAAGGAACCAAAACAAGATGGGGAAAAAGGCAAAAAAAGGAGGGCCCCCAAAAAGTGGCCCTAGGATACCCAAAATAGGAATTCTGTCTCAACAAGGCAACATATGGGATACATTACTCACCGTAATCTTATTTCTGATGCTTGTATCTGCCTAGATTCACATGCTGTGCACAGGCCGAACATCCAGTGGAAGCCGCAGAGCACCACAGCCTGTCCCTCAAAACTCAAAGTTGCCCAGTTAAAAAAAATGTCAAGCCAAACTAAGGCATGACTAGACTGGCTGTACCAAAATGCCTCTCTAGCCACTAATACCACATATCCTGCCTGCTTAGCCTGGACATGGATGACCATTACGATTTAATCACACAATCCTGTCCCCCCATGCCCCACCCCACACATCCCCTCTCCCTGACACCCCCTTCCCCAAACCCCTAAATCAGGTTCTCAGCCCAGAATGACCTCTACGTCCCTTTTCCTTGTCCCAATGCTCACGTTTGAGGCTCCTTGCCTCATAAGGACTGGGATGAGGAAGAGTGGGACTAGGAGTAATGAAGATTACAGGTAACTAAGCCAGGCATTTCCTCCATGTCTCTCTACCGGATCCCAGTACTTGTGTATGAGGCAAAGTGCCTCATACACAAGTACGGGACAAGGAAGAAAAGGGATATAAGTAATGAAGATTACCAATAAGTAACCAAGGGATTTAACACAAGTAGTGGCGCAACACCATTGAGTTAACTGGGTTTCAGCCCTCCCCTTAGCCCCCTGAAATTCAGGCTATGTTGACTCGACCTGGCTGATCTACAGAGCCGTTGCCGGACAGAACAGGACACAGATGTTGAATGGCACCTGGGTTTCGCTGTTAATAAAGGCCTGGCAATTACTAACGTAAAGCATTTCACTGTTATTACCTGCATTCAAAAGCATAACTTTTTAGGCAATTGAAATCTTGCTTTCGGTTTAGTACTTGCATGCCAGGGAAGTGATTGGAAGGGTAGAGAGGGGGCAGGAGACTGCCGATTCTCACAGCAGTCCATAAATGAGTGCTTTCAGACTTAAAGGAGAGAGTTAACTGCGTGTAACATTGAAGCTGCACTGGAATAGTCTCATTAGAATGCATAAGGAATGTTGACGCCCCCACACAAATAAGTTTGCCCCTCCCCTACCACCTGTGAAGTTAGCACCTCTCCCAACATTTGACGGGTTGGTTCCCCCCCCCGAAATGTTGGTTTTGTTGCGCCCCAGAACATAAGCAAACACACCATTCACCATACAAACACGCGCACACCCAGCCACCTATGCATTTAAGTGTGCACCCTTTCACCATACAGCACACCCAGGCAGTCACCCATACATTTAAGTATGCACCCTTTCACCATACACTCGACAAACACACCCAGTCACCCTTGTATTTAATTGTGCCCCTTTTACCATGCAGTCACACCGGCAGCCACCGATACATTAAAGTATGCATCCTTTTACCCTACACTCACACAGGCAGCCACCTATACATTAAAGTATGCATCCTTTTACCCTACACTCACACAGGCAGCCATCTATACATTTAAGCGTGCACCCTTTCATCATACAGGCACACACAGGCACCCACCTATACATTTAAGAGTGCGCCCTTTCACCATACACTCACACACGCACACATCATGGGGTTAGGGGAGCCCTAGAGTTCAAAAAGAAATTGTTTCTTTTTTAAATAACTTCCGTTAAGGACTGAACTATAATGGAAATAATGTATTTATGAAGGCAGAGTGACTTTAAACGGAAACTATTTCTTTTTGAAGTCATAGAGCTGCCCCCAACCCATGACATGGAGGCCTCCAACCTAGAGGCTTCTTTGTCATGGGGTGGGGGATCCTTCGGACTTCAAAAGGAAAGTTTGTTTTTGTAGTCATTGTGCTTTCGAAATTATTTCAGTTATGCTGTAAAAGAAATAATTTCTTCATGAAGGCAGAGTGACTACAAAAAGATGTTTGAAATATTTTTTTTTAAGTCCATGGGGGATCTTCCCAGGACATATGCTGCCGGCGCCACCCACAGCGCAGGGGCTGCGGGGGGGCCCATTATACCAGTGGCTGTTAGATGGATGTTGAGATTATGGTTAATGGCGGGGCAAGATAGTGTTTGTCAAAGGAGGGAGCAAGTGTGTTAGTGAGCTCAGCAAGCAAACGAGAGTCCTATAGACTGGGCACGCGGAGGAGAGGGGGCTTGGTGGGTGGAGTCTACTTGGTGCCGGTGTGGGGCCATGGAGTCAGGTTTGAATTTCCTTTCAGTGATAGATGGAGGGAGAGAATGAGTTATAGTAATGTGAATAAGTGAGGGGTCAGATGGAGAGGAATGCGGAGGAAGGAAAGAGAAGAGAATAGAGAGATTCCATGGGTGTGTGGGGTGGAAGGTTCTGTTTGACCAAAGGGCGGTGAGTGAGAGTGAAGTGGAGCTGTAATTGATGGGCCTTGGTAATGTTGGATAAGCTGAGATCAGACAGTTTCACTTGGGGGACAGCAGCTGGGACAGATCTGAGTAGTGAGACTAGATCCAAGAAGAGAGAGGTGGGAGCCGGAAGATGCCCTTCGTGGTTCCATGCTAAGCTCTTGCAAATTTAGATCTTCAGTTGCTTTCGACAGGTAGCATTTCTTGGCGCTCTTCTGTCTGACAGCGACCACTGCACTAGAATCAGGAATTGTTAAAATCACAGCTTCCAATATAATGATTATTTGTTCTCTTTAGCTTGTCAATCCTGCCTGTGTTATATTATTAGATTGTTAGAAGTAGAACCACAACTCCCAAGAAGCAATGCCTCTGGGTTCTCTTTAGCTTGCCAGCCCTGCCTGTGTTATATTATTAGATTGTTAGAAGTAGAACCATAACTCCCAAGAAGCAATGCCTCTGGGTTCTCTTTAGCTTGACAGTCCTGCCTGTGTTATATCATTAGAGTGTTAGAAGTAGAACCACAACAAGCCCCAAGAAGCAATGCCTCTGGGTTCTCTTTAGCTTGTCAGCCCTGCCTGTGTTATATTATTAGATTGTTAGAAGTAGAACCATAACCCCCAAGAAGCAATGCCTCTGGGTTCTCTTTAGCTTGTCAGCCCTGCCTGTGTTATATTATTAGATTGTTAGAAGTAGAACCATAACCCCCAAGAAGCAATGCCTCTGGGTTCTCTTTAGCTTGTCAGCCCTGCCTGTGTTATATTATTAGATTGTTAGAAGCAGAACCATAACTCCCAAGAAGCAATGCCTCTGGGTTCTCTTTAGCTTGTCAGCCCTGCCTGTGTTATATTATTAGATTGTTAGAAGTAGAACCATAACCCCCAAGAAGCAATGCCTCTGGGTTCTCTTTAGCTTGTCAGCCCTGCCTGTGTTATATTATTAGATTGTTAGAAGTAGAACCATAACCCCCAAGAAGCAATGCCTCTGGGTTCTCTTTAGCTTGTCAGCCCTGCCTGTGTTATATCATTAGAGTGTTAGAAGTAGAACCACAACTCCCAAGAAGCAATGCCTCTGTGTTCTCTCTGTCAAACATATCATTTCTCAGGTATGCAGTCTTTATAACGAATGAAAAAATTATGACAGTGTTTTCGATATTTTCATTATTTGGTTTCTCATGTTTCTATTTCGCTCTGAGTTCCTAGCATTCGTTTCTTAGAACTCCATCTGAGTGTTGGCCCGTCTTCCGCCCTGGAGTCATCTGCCAGTGCCTCTTTGTGAACAAGTCAGGTTCTGACGCCTCTGAGGGTCGGATCCCTCAGGGCTTTCAGTGTCCGGCCGCCCTCAGTGTCTGAGCCACTTCTGTAATGGGTTCTGTAATGCTTCTCTCTGAAGTTCCAGTCTGTGCGCATCTCCTCCACCCGAAAGTGCCGCCGTATCTGATATAACTGCATGCAGTAATTCCACATGCGGTGATAGTCCTCTGGGGCCTCTGAAATGGGGAATAACTGAAGTGTCAGTGTGACTCTGAATCATGCAAACCATTCTGGTTACCACATGCTTGCTGCATGCAGTGACAGTACATCTCAAATATTAAACGTGGCTTTAAAGGCTGCATTGGCAGCAGCCGCTTTGAGGAGGCTGGGAGCAGCCGCTTTGAGGAGGCTGGGTGCAGAAGGATTACAGGATGCATTGGCAGCAGCCGCTTTGAGGAGGCTGGGTGCAGAAGGATTACAGGATGCATTGGCAGCAGCCGCTTTGAGGAGGCTGGGTGCAGAAGGATTACAGGATGCATTGGCAGCAGCCGCTTTGAGGAGGCTGGGTTCAGAAGGATTACAGGATGCATTGGCAGCAGCCGCTTTGAGGAGGCTGGGTGCAGAAGGATTACAGGATGCATTGGCAGCAGCCGCTTTGAGGAGGCTGGGTGCAGAAGGATTACAGGATGCATTGGCAGCAGCCGCTTTGAGGAGGCTGGGTGCAGAAGGATTACAGGATGCATTGGCAGCAGCCGCTTTGAGGAGGCTGGGTGCAGGATTACAGGATGCATTGGCAGCAGCCGCTTTGAGGAGGCTGGGTGCAGAAGGATTACAGGATGCATTGGCAGCAGCCGCTTTGAGGAGGCTAGGTGCAGAAGGATTACAGGATGCATTGGCAGCAGCCGCTTTGAGGAGGCTGGGTGCAGAAGGATTACAGGATGCATTGGCAGCAGCCGCTTTGAGGAGGCTGGGTTCAGAAGGATTACAGGATGCATTGGCAGCAGCCGCTTTGAGGAGGCTGGGTGCAGAAGGATTACAGGATGCATTGGCAGCAGCCGCTTTGAGGAGGCTGGGTGCAGAAGGATTACAGGATGCATTGGCAGCAGCCGCTTTGAGGAGGCTGGGTGCAGGATTACAGGATGCATTGGCAGCAGCCGCTTTGAGGAGGCTGGGTGCAGAAGGATTACAGGATGCATTGGCAGCAGCCGCTTTGAGGAGGCTGGGTTCAGAAGGATTACAGGATGCATTGGCAGCAGCCGCTTTGAGGAGGCTGGGTGCAGAAGGATTACAGGATGCATTGGCAGCAGCCGCTTGGAGGCTGGGTGCAGAAGGATTACAGGATGCATTGGCAGCAGCCGCTTGGAGGAGGCTGGGTGCAGAAGGATTACAGGATGCATTGGCAGCAGCCGCTTTGAGGAGGCTGGGTGCAGAAGGATTACAGGATGCATTGGCAGCAGCCGCTTTGAGGAGGCTGGGTTCAGAAGGATTACAGGATGCATTGGCAGCAGCCGCTTTGAGGAGGCTGGGTGCAGAAGGATTACAGGATGCATTGGCAGCAGCCGCTTTGAGGAGGCTGGGTTCAGAAGGATTACAGGATGCATTGGCAGCAGCCGCTTTGAGGAGGCTGGGTGCAGAAGGATTACAGGATGCATTGGCAGCAGCCGCTTTGAGGAGGCTGGGTGCAGAAGGATTACAGGATGCATTGGCAGCAGCCGCTTTGAGGAGGCTGGGTGCAGGATTACAGGATGCATTGGCAGCAGCCGCTTTGAGGAGGCTGGGTGCAGGATTACAGGATGCATTGGTGATGGCAAGATACTCAGCCAGGGAAACAACTTTCTATTGATAAATAGCAGTTCTTGAAGATGGTGCACATTACGATTGCTGCACTAAATTGCATGTGTTTGTTATGTTGCTTCTTTGGTGTGACATAGTGCAGGGCGACATTGCTCATGATGGTGGTAAATTGCACCAGTTAACTTGTTTTTCCTCTTTTTGTTATACAAATGTGAAGTCTATAAGTCTCATTACGGGTATGGTGCCATCTTGGTAATCCCACGAGATACCACCAAACGGTCTTGCTGTTTCCACCACTTGGTCTGGTGATATTATCACTGACGGTATTACCACTGGATTACTATTGGTGATAGGCAGTATTAGTCCCCAGTAATTGGAGTCCATAGGGCTCTATCAGGATTTTGCCTGTATTAGCACTGGCTGTAATACCACCAATTCTGCGCTTTTGGGCAGTAAGGTGAAGGAAATTACCTCACACATTCTGCTGCAGGTGTTTCCTCTGCTTTACCTCCAAACCTGTAGTTCGGTGGTGTGGTAATGCTGCAGTAATGCCCTGGGAACTATGTTACCACTGCATTACCACCGTTTTTTACCACACCAAGGAACTCATAATGAGGCCACATGGAAAAAGCATTCAACAAGAAAAAGAACTGCCCAAGACAGGTGGTATATACCGTCCAACAAGATTTAGCAGCACCACTGTGTGAAACTGTACCCTTTGCAATTTAGCGACAGTCGAACAAAATAGCACAGAAATGCAATTTACTGCAACTATCATAATCTTCACCTTCCAGTGTAGTTCTGTAATCCAGTCCCCAGCCGGATCATTTTGCTTACTGTAGGCAAATCAGTACCTTTGATATGTGCATTCAGATTCCTCAGCGCACATTGGTGGATGCAGACTTTCACAGTAGTACCCTCAGGGGGAAGTGGTAGTTTCTCACTAAAGCATTGTACTTATCCCGCTTGAGAGACCACACTGGCCATGCTCCTGGAGCTGCCAGAATGGTGTCAATCCCAGTGATCCTAGAACATCCCTGACTAGCTGGGACGCTTTCCCGCTGACCTATGCATCAGGAGGAACTGGTGCCAGTGGTATCTACCTTGCCTCCAGGGAGCGGGAACTGCAAGCGGGCCGACTCTTGAGTCAGGGGCAAAAGGACTGCACGGTCAATGCTGCTGTTTTGAGTTTGAGAAGAGCCTGGCATCGCCTCTGTATACTCCGGGGAGTCACCTAGATAGATCCTGGGTTGCTCCTGTACAAAAACCAAATCATAGGCCCTCATTATAAGTTGGCCAGTACACAGTAAAAGTGCTGATAATAACGCTTACCGGCACTTGTACCGGCCAACTACAATTTTGCCGGTAGGGATGGAGGATTTACCTGCAGCTAAGAGCTGGTGGTAAATCTGACCCCTACCAGCAAAACAGTTCTGGTATTACCGGCACAGTAATACTGCTGCTGGTAATACTGGCAAAATCCCCCCATTGAGTCCTATGTGCCTCCATGGAATGGGGATTTACCATTTGAACCAGCACCTGGATTCTGTCTTAAACCAGCCAATTGCAAGTGCCAGTAATGGTATTAGCGTTTGCCAATAACCCGCCGGAATTACCAGCGGGATACCAGCAGACTTGTAATGAGGCCCATAGTGTCATTGCCAGTATATGGCGCCAAATATTTTGATGAGTAAATATATTGTTTTCAGTTTTTTATGTGTGTATGTTTTGAACCAAGCTTGCACATCATTAAGACCACCTCCTGGCCACTCAATTTATTATTTATATATTTATTAAAAGTTCTTATACCATCGCACCACAGGCCCATAGGCATCAGGGTGTGCACACACAAGACAAACAAGCAGAATAAAAAACGTTGTAAACAATAGGCAAAGAATAGCTAGGGGCGGAAATCAGGATCAGATAGCGGAAACTCAAATTTGGCGTAAACCTAATCTAGCAGCAAGTTGAAGAGCAATGTTTTAACCTCTTTATTAAACTTTGATGTCGTCTCAGCAGCTTTAAGATTGAGAGGCAGCATATTCCACAAGTTGGGGCCTTGCACATTGAAACAGCGCCCACCGGCCTTCACTAGCCTGAATCTAGGTTGAGCCAGTTTCAGATGGTGTTGAGATCTAAGAGGGCGAGAGGGAGCATGTGGTTGAAGGTGCACTGCCAGATGTTCAGGAGCTGTATTCGTCACACATTTATGTGTCAAGGTGAGGATTTTGTGCCTAATTCTGAGTTTAATTGGCAGCCAGTGTAGATCCCGCCTGGCCGTGGTAACATGGGTTTGTCTGGCAAGACCCGTAACTGCCCGCACTGCTCCATTCTGTGTAACCTGCAAAGCAGCTATGATGGAATGAGCGCAGCTACTGAGCAGACTGTTACAATAGTCCACACTTGTATTGATGAGGACTGATGCCAGGATGGCCAGGTTTTCATAAGACAGAAAGGGACAAATGTTGCACAAGAGCTTATTAATCAGCCCGCAGGAAGATCTAATAAGGGCCACATGGTGAGTCATGGACATCCCTAGGGTCTTGACCTTCATGGCCTCTGGAATCAGTGTGCCCACAGTAAAAACATTCTTATACTTAGCGGGGAGCAACTTCAACTTGGTGCCGGAGGCTTCAATTAACAGCTTTGTTTTGCTAGCATTCAAGGCCAAAGAATTGGCTGCTGTTAGGAAAGATTTCGTAATTGTAGGTAATTTTCCTTCCATGTGGCAACCCCTAAACTTTTTGCTGTTGTTTTTCACCTTGTTCTTGACTTTGCCAGAGAAGTGCAGCCTTCTGCCGCACTCCTCTGGGCTTTCGCTCCTTTCTTACGGGGAAACTGACATGCCCTTAAGACAGTCAGTACCGGGGAACGCTGTTTCCCGTAGTTTCTTTTATCATGTTGCGGCTTTCGTGCAACATGACACAAGAGGGCACTGTAAGCTAAGTTACAGCTCTCTTGGGTCTCTAGCCTTCTACAGGCCCTAGATACTCGTTTAGGATTGTATCTGATCGGTGCAAGTGATTCAGGGACGGGAATGGTGGCAGCGATCGTTTCTTGTGTTTTGAGCTCCTTTTGGCGTTCTAAGCGCGTTTCTCGCGCTTAACCCAAAATGGTGGCCTGGCTCCCAAAATGGCCAGACCACGAGGCTCCTTTGTCCTGTCCGCTGACCGTCTTGCTGCCTTCACCTTCCCCAGGTCGAGCCGACCCGGGGCCTTCCTTATTTGGGCATGTACTTTCCCGCGAAACACGGATGCTTTCGCGGGCTTCTACATGTCTTGTGTGTGCCTCCAGGATGTGGGCTGGGATGTCTGGTCCCAATACACATCCTGGGTGCCAGAGAGTCTAGGGTGGTGTGAATGCCTGGGACCACCATGGTCCGTGATTGGTCCACGAATGGTGTGAGTGTTGATGAGCGGATCTCCCATTGGGTCCCCTCCGTTTTGGCGTGAAGGGAACCGTGGATAAGAGGGGGCTGGAAACACCACTACCATGTCGATCTCCTGAGTTCTCACGAACGAAGGAATACAGGAGCCAAGTATCCTGCAACCAAGAGGCTGGACCGAGAAATCGCTGGTGACCCGCTGAAGGACTTCTCCTCTGCACTGCTGTCGCCTTGTGAAACCCTTTTCACCTTCGATCGAACCAGAAGGCCTGTACTGGTACTTCGACCCTTGGAATAGCGGGAACAGCTATTCTCGGCATCTTCACCATCTCCTGCCAGTAAGCCTTCGGAAGCCTCTCTGGGCCATCCAGCTGACTGACCAGCTTACACGGGAGTCTTGCTCTGTAACCGCCGCCAGGTTGTGTAGTATTTCGAGTCCTTGTCACTCTCACACGCTTCGTACACTTGGCGTTCCCAGGTCTGAAGTGAGTAGTGTACATTTGGCTCAGATACACACGGCCGCTCCCTTGCCCTGCTGTGGTAACAAACTGTGCGGGTTTCTTCGATTGGGACGTCTTTTTACTCAACATGACGACGAGGCGTTCCCTGCTCTTCTGAACCTGCCAGCTGCTGAAACTGACGCGGAGAAGCCTGGGTCTGCTTGCATCGGGGACCGGTGAGTAGCATAGCTAGGATCTGGTCGCCCTCCTGCAGGAGCCCATTGCTTTTCCCCGCTGTGTCAAACAGCACCCTTTTCCGTACTCGCGCTCTGCTTCTGCCCACTGTGGAGGCTGCGCTTGAGTCGCCGAACTTGTTCTTCTTCTTTTGTGCACTAAACTGAACTGCCTGATTTCCCTCGAAGAGCTTCTCCTTTTGCCCGTTGGCACCAGCGCGTGCAGGTACTTTTGAGCACAAGGCTCCACTCTTCGCAGGGCTCGGACTTCCATCTAGTTAGGTGCCTCTGAAGGCGAACTGGGTCTAAGCATTATTGCGCACTGCCTGTTTTCCCTCCCTTTTAGGTGGACTACACATTTCGTGCATATAAGGCTTGAGACTTGTTGTATTTGTATATATATTGTGTTGATATGGTATGTGTTGGTTTACTATCGTTATATTGTGATTTTCTCGCTACGGTCATTGTTTTAAAGGCCTTGAAATAAATGTGTATATATTTTTAATATAACAACTGTTTGGAGTAGTTTGTAAGTGTTCTTGCTTTGTGTGCTCATTGCGGGCTTTCAGTCACCCTCACCCCTCTTGAGACCTAGTCTTGACCGCCGCGATCGTTACCTTGATTGGTCTGGCTCGTCCAGAGGTTACCCTGTTCCAAGTAATTAGGTTGGCCTTCTGAACTTCTGCGCCACCAGGACAGAGTTCAGAAATCCGTCTTAGCAGCTGCCATACAAAAATGTATGGCTTTATAGATGGTATTGAGCTTAGCTGCATCCTCAAGATACACGCCAGAGAGTTTTACAATCACCTGGGTATCATCCGTATAGTTTGCCACCTGGACACCCAGGCTAACCAACAACTGCAGAAACGGGATCATGTAAACATTAAACAACGTGGGCGAAATACAAGACCCCTGAGGGACAACACAGGTAATGGGACTAGGTTCTGAGGAGACATCACCTACATTCACCCTTGAATTCCTAGGTCCCAATAAGGAGAAAATCCAACTAGCAGCTTTGAAAGACCGGATTCTGTCCTCTAGCAGAGCGTGATCAACTAGATCAAACGCTGAGGACAGCTCCAACAGCATAAAGACCGATAGTTGCCCTTGGTCCATATTCTGTAGCAGATTTGCCTGGAGTTCGAGCATGGCTGTTTCCGTGGCGTAACCTTTCCTAAAGCCGGACTGGTGAGGCAATAAGATGTTATTACCCTCCACGAAGTTCTGAAATTTCAGGTGCACAACCTTGTCCAACAATTCTAACAAAAAAGGCGCGTTGGTGATCGGGCAGTAACTGTCCAGGACAAATGGTCCAAAGACTCCTTTAGGAGGGGAATGACCCAATCCTCCTTAAGAAAGAGTGGGAAATTACCTTCTGCAAATTAGTGATTAATAAACTTGGTGACCCAGGGACCAAGAATGTCTTTGCATTTTATAAAAAGGCTTGATGACTGGCTAAAGACCATTTGCAGTTTCCATTATACCAAGTTGGTAGTACTAGGAGAATTACAATACACCCACTTGGCAGATCATTACTAGTTTACAATATGCCTACTTTGTACATCATTTCCATTAGACCTCCCATCATGGCTGTCTTTCAGTAGATTAAGTTATCCCATCGTTGCCCAGTCCTAACTACCGTCACCAAGAAGTTCTTAAATTCAGTTGCCGATGCCAGAAAAGGGTGACAATGCTGACCATAGTGACCGAGGGCCTCAATGGCAGCCAGGCTGTGTCCAGTGGGTGACACAGCTATAAAGACTCTACCCCAGGCAGCAAGTGACTGTCAAAGGCGTGCAGGCTGAGTGGGGTGCATGGGGCTGTTGCGTCTAGTCCATCCTAGCAGACTTGCAAGCAGATAGGTCCGGGTGAAGACCCTGACAACACTTCCTTCAGGAAAATTGGGCCGGGAGGATAGCTCTGGGGCAACATGTTTGTCTTGGAAGCAAGACAAACCAAAACAACACAGGTTTGAATTCAAATCCCGCACCTAGAACTGGTTTCAGGTATTGAGCGCGTTATATCACATGTACATTGCTTATATCACCGGGGCAATGACTCGTTTTGCACCAGTCATAGTGCAGGAGGAGTGAACTGATTACATTTGCCTGTGTCACACACTGGCACAATGTCAAGATTGTACAAAATCTTGGTTTTGCATAGCACCAAAGCAGCACAAATTGGGCCATTACATCTGTGTTGCTAATTGTAACCCCAGCACGATGACCACACAGTACTGGTCTTACTCCTGGTGCATTGATAACATTGGCATTAACACTGGAACTAACACCAACGAAACCAGCAATTCCCCCGCCTTGCAATAAAAGTAGACCCAGACTCTAACATCTGAACCCCTGACATACTCCCAGCTTGCACAGTAACCACAGAAGCGGTGCACAGTCTGGGAAGTGAAGGGCAACATATCATCTTAATAGCAGGATGTCGGGTCTGCATATCCAAATCTGCGTCTGGTGGAGCTTCACAGAGCAGGCGAATCAAGCCGAGTGGATTGAGCAGCAAATTGGTTGCCTATCCTATCCATGAACCGGAGATGCCACAACGGCACCAAGCCTAACGCTGAAGCACTGCAGGGCATTCATTTCCGGGTCAGCACTGTTGGAGAAGTGGCCTAAATGAGACATATGGCAAGGTGTACATCTTCCAGACCATCGTGCCATGTGCTGCGCCAGTCTTTTCATGAACACCTCTTGCACTGGCCCCCGGAGCCTGAGGTGTGGTTTAAAATATGTCAAGCTTCCTCTCTCATTCTCCCGCAAGCCCACCTTGGGATTGAGTGCGTTCAAAAGAACACGGAGAAATGCAAACATCTTGTCTTATGCTGCAGAGCTGAAGCTTGCTGGGATTGTCTTTGTAGTTAAGTTCACCTCCTTTTTGTAGGTAAGGGAACCGAAGCACAGCGGAACAGCGTAGTTTGCTTTGGATCCCAAAACATTCGCACACGGGAACCAGTATCAGAGATCAGTTCTTCTGATTCCTGATTCCAAAGTTAAAAACTCAACTCAACCACTCGAGCATCTCCCCATGCAGGGAACCAGCGCTTGGAAATGCTGAGACTTTTATATACCACATTATATACCAACACATCTAAATCATTTCATAACTTAAACACAACTTAGAAATACAGTATAGTAACATTATTAAATAATTGATCATTCCACTGACCCCATCAAAAGCATAACCATGAACATCACAAAAGCGGAAATTGTTAAAAAGGAGTTCATCTCCATAAAATCATCATAAGATTCTATTACCAGGACTCCCAAGGTCTGGTCTGGACAGTTTGATCAGGCCGAGATTAAGAATTTTAAGGCTGCAATTATGATTGAAATAGAGGGACCAACTACAATCCTTTGACAAAATATGTCTTTTTTTTTTGTCAAACAATCTAAAATCTCTTTCAAAAGATAATGGTCGTTTCTCCCTCAGGTCCGGACACTGACATAATATCTGATTTAGCGTTTCCCTGCAGACTCAGACACATTACAAACCTGCACACCGCACTAGGAGATTTATCCTTGTCGCCATTTTGGTTCCCGGAGGTTCTCCTGGTGAAGTGCAGTGGTAGAGGTTTCATAAGGTGTGGCACTCTCCCAAAGCCCCATAACCTCTGTGATCACCTAAATACCCACTTCCTGATGGCCTCCTCCAGCATACAGCCTATTTGCAGTGATAGTTTCTGGCTGGTGAATCCCTGTTCACCTGACTCCCAGGCATTATCGCATTGGGGGAGCAATATTCCAATTAACCACATTCCTTGGTGTAGGTGAAGCCTGACAGAGAATGGCTATTCTTGCAAAGGCTAGAAATCCTCTGAAATAAAACAGATGCCCAAATCGACATCCGCCAAATGTGCTTGGAGTGATACCAGGGCAAACAGTGGCACACAAAATATTGGGCCTAATGGTAGAGCAAACCTGCTGAGAGTCCCAAGTGCTACAACAAGAGGGCAGCCGTGCACAATGTTACCTGGGAATGTGGCGCATGGGTTGAAACTCATCTAAACCCGAATCTGAGTTTACCCAGGGCATTTAGATGTGGTATGGTTTCTGAAGTGATATCTTGACCTGCACGAGCAGAGGTCGGGCAGGAGAGTTGGTGGCATGGCTACAGTGTGGCAAATTCACAGCCGCGAATGATGCCTTTTCAGGTATCCATTGGGTACGTTTTGCGTTGGAGTCCAGACCACCCATAGAGGGATTGTACTGCAGACCGTTACAGAGTGGCACTATCACCGGTGCTGGAGAACATACATGCATTGATTCTTGTCGTGTTCTCCAATGGACTGTGTAGCAGACGATGAGAGAAACTAGTACCCAAATATCCACTAGCACTGTGCCTGGTGGGGTACTTGTAAATCCCCACGGTTAAGAAAACAAAATAAAGATTTGATGTGCAGTAGCTGAAAGAACCCCCGTCTATCACACATTGCCCAATAAACAGGAGTGACCTCTAGGAACGACTCGAGGAGCTAGTGCAATGCATGTAGCAAATCTAACTTCCATAGAAGATGCAAACTAAAAACGTTCAAGCGTTATATGTTACCCATTATGTTGCAGATGCTTGCCATATGTCATATGATGCTCCTTTATGTACATTCTCAAGCATAGTTAATCTCACATAAGTATGTTTGTATGACACCAGTTGGCCCCCAGAGTCACAATTTGCTTCTGGTTGCATTTGCTGTCAAGCTAACTAACCTCTTCTAGGCTTCATGCATGTGCTAAAGAGCTTCCAGGAATTTCGGTCCTTGCCTCAGGTTTCTGGGGGAAAATTGGGTTACGGTAAGCTCTTATGGGAACACTGTCAAAAGAAAACAGTTTATTCACAAGAGGCAATCTCCAAACTGTAGCTCCCCGTCAACAAAGTGATGCACATACTGCTGTCAGGTCCGCAGATGCACAGAAGGCCCAAGCAGCACAAAAGCTTGAGTAATGAAGTATACAGAGGTGTTGACCACAAAACCAAGATCCAAGAAGACACAGAGAAAAGGGAACATGTATAGATAGGTCCCTAATCACCTTAACCAAGCAGGCCCACCACTTAAGAAGCAAGTGCACCGTTGTACGTTTAGTAAGTTTATTTTATAATCGTCCGGGGAAGAGCTGACCCTGTTGAGTCAAACTGACCCAAGTCTCACTGAACCATATAAGTTGACATATAAAACACTCCCATCTATTTTATTACAATCCACCCCATCACTTTTGATTGGATAAAACCTATACAAAGAAATCCCATCTTTTACCAATTCTTCCATTGCCATTGGCTGTTGTTATCTTAACTACCATCTTCAGATCATATTCATAGCATACCCCTCTTTGGGATTCGTTCGTGGTAGGTCATGACATCAGCACATGGTTATACATTCATATACAAACATTACCCGTTACGAGTCACAACTGGCCTGAAACCTCTGAACTTTAAACATAGTTGCACATGGTTTTCATGGATACTTTAAAAAAGCAGAATAAACAGGTTCCCATTTGAACTGGCAATAACTATCGCATCCACCCCAACTTTAGTGGCATTCCAGAACACTCTAATCTAAATAACTACCATTTGAACACGCATGGCGCCTCCCTACATCCTGAGTAAATAAGTGAGTCTCAAGGAGTATCAGTCACTTTGACATCGAGCATTGCTTCACCCCATGTTTATTGCTGGCAAAAAAAATTAAAAAACAGCCAAAACCATCTGTCCAGCTCCCATGCAAGTAAGAGATTACATCTGCCTTATCCAATGCTACCAGGCCATAAAAACTATGGCTAGTTTCGTTAGCTGAGCTGTCCGCTAGCTAAGGTCATAGTGACTTATTTACCTGTCCTCTGGCCTCTGAAACTCTGCAAAGCCCGTTTCTCAAAGTTAAACCCTGACTCATGTGTTTTAATACATTTTTGAAAACAATTCCCACTACATGTAGATGTATAAATGCCCTGTGTATGTAATCAGTGTGCATGCATGTGTAATAACTGCCATGTTTCCTTCACAGTGGGTACTCTATGACTAGTCTCCTTGCTTGCATGCACATTATAAAAACTCCTCAGTTGCCCAGTTTCTAGGCACTTCATCGCAAGTTATATCTGGATCTTGTTTTATATTCCATTTGCTTGTTTTGGCATTTGTCTTTTTACATGTGTACAAATAGAATATGTATCAACTTAACAAAAAGTAACACTAAAGTAACCTATCCCATTCCCATTTAATTACACTGGTTACACCTACAAAATTGCAGTATCACACTTAACTTTGCTGCATCACCACCAGTCACAAATATGGCACATGATACATGAACCCCTCTTCCTCATTTATACTTTTCCTGACCACCCCAACATACAGAAAACATCAGACGTGAGAAAAGTCCAGGTGCAAACTACCGCAAAAACAGAACAAACTACCAACACACCAAGTGTTTGGGAAAGTGGTACCGAAAATGCCCATTCATTTCCCAATGCTTCTAACAGAAGTCGAGGAACATCTTGGAATAAGCATGATTGGTTTTTCAAAATATTAACACACTGCAATTCTCCAAGATGGCTGGCAGAACCGCCAAGCTCCCAAGCCTGCCACACATCTGAGAAGCCTATGGATTCCAGCTCAACTCTCAGGGGTTTCTAGGGATTGCCATAATGGTGCGTGCAGAGGAGCACCCTGGGATCGTTCACTGGGGCCTGGCCTTTTCCTGCATGTGATGCATGAACACAACAGTTCGGGCGCCATTCATTGCTCACCCATGAATCGCGTGAATGATTTTGCACCTGGTGACTTGAAAAGAGAACGCCCGAGGAGGATTATCCCCTTTTTCCATGGCAACATCATAGCCTCAACTTGGTCTTCATCATGGAGTCTATATAAGAGAATACTCACTGTATGTTCAGTACTCTTTCCCCAAACCATTCGCCATTTAGACGCAACAGTACATTCTGGAGTCCTTTTGCATGTGAAAGAGATGCAACCAGTCAACTCTGGAGGACATCTTGATCCTTTGGTGACCCTTTTGAAGCCCAGGCCAACCCATACACCAGTGGTCAGTAGATGAATATTGACAAGGCGGCTCTTAGTTATCGCCCACAGGTAAGACAGATACCCTCTGTCTCTTTGTCATACACCCCAAGGATGCAGTCTGTGAATGATCAGAGGACCTACTGGCTGGAGATAGGCGCATTGAGCAAAACTAGGCTATTCTCAGCGTGGTCCATATTGTGGTGGTGGTCATTCCTTAGCAAAGGTGCAAGTGATGCAGGGGTTAATGAGCCCTCATTAGGGCATGGCATTGAGAGTGAAGTTCTCTGCCAAACACTTGCAATTCTAATCTCACAATGACTTCCTGCACCTTGAGCTGTAAGAGCGTTCTGCTCAGCATTTCTAATTGATTAATAGTGATGCTTCTCCCATGCCCTGCATGATGGGGGTCCACAGAAGGCAGAGCAGCGAAACATTAAACATAGCACATTTTCATTCACTGGTGCTGCCTTCGTTCGGCTCCTTTGCAAAGTAAAAGAGTGCAGAAAAGCCCATGCACCGCCCTTCCAAAATATGTCAAATACAGCAACAAGTTGTGAACAATCTTCCTTTTATTTTCTGGTTGGCATGTACTCCTCTGCACCCACTGCCAGCAGTGAGTGAGCACTTGTACAGTTTATTAAGATCTGGTGTCGGAACAATTAACAGCCTCATGCATTGCATACTATGGGGGCCATTGCAAGTTTGCCGTTATGGCGGGATACCGGCAAACAGACCCTACTGTTTCCGCTGCCTGATATCCTGGAATTTCTGGGATATTACAGGTGGTGAAAAGGCCACTAAATCCCCACTCCATGGAGTCCAACAGGACTCCATGGAGGGGATTGCTGGTATTTCTGGCACTGGTAATACCGGTGCAAGATATACCGGATGTTTTTTGCAGGTGGGGGCCTGATTTACCTCCGATTCTTTGCTTGACGTATATCAGTGATCCTCACGGGCAAACTTGTAGTTTGCCGGTCCAGGAAAATTGCCGGTCACAGAATTGCCAGCAATTTTACCGACCGGCAAACCTACAACTACCCCCTATGTGTCATTACATAACCTTTCAAATAAAACCAAAATTCGAAATAAATGGCAAAGAAAAAGATTAGGAACATTGGAGCGATATATCAAAGAGGTTACCAATTCAGGTGTGAGATAAGGCACCCCTATGCACGGCACAGAGCAGAGGCACGAGCTGGGAGGGGTTGCGTAGTGGACACCTACAATCAGGCTATACTTAAAGCTTTGAATACCATCGCCCCTTTAAAATTGCAGAAACCTAAACCTCAACGTCATCTGAATTCGTGGTTTACGCCTCATCTAAGAGACCTACGCAAAATTAAAAGAACTGCAGAAGCCCACTGGAAGAAGTGCCCCTCAGCAGCTAATAAGAATGAGCTAACCCTAGCATCCTCCAATTACAAAGAGGCCATTATACTTGCAAAAAAAGACACCTACAGCAATAGAATAATACAAGCTGAATCAAATGCAAAAGAACTCTTTAAGATCTTAAAAGAACTGGAATCTCCTATCGCCCCTGTGGACAAATGTATCACAGATGCCTCATGGTGCACTAACATTCAGAAGGCGCTATTAGATAAAATAGCTTTGTTACAATCTAAAATCAACTTGAAAAACTGTTCGCTCTTTTCTGGTCCAAATTACAAACAATACCCTTACAAGACACCCATATTCAGCCCACCTGTAAACCATTCAGCTTCTCACCCTTGTCAATCTGGGAAGTGGAAAACATCATTAGGAAACTCAAACCCTCAAATTGCCAAGGCGACGCCTGCCCTGCCCTGATCATCAAAGCAGCAGCACAAGAACTCGCCCCATTTATTACCAACCTCATCAATGCCTCCTTTAAAACTGGGGTAGCGCCTGATTACTTAAAAGATGCTTGGGTCATTCCTCTAATAAAAAAACCGACCCTGGACCCAGCCAACCCATCCAACTATAGGCCGATAACAACGGTACCCTTTTTACTAAAAATATTGGATAGAGCAGCCTGCCTGCAAATACAGGCGTACCTAGAATCTAACAACTTATTGGGACTAAGACAATCCGGTTTCCGACCAAGACACGGCACGGAAACTGCCTTGATAGATCTCACCACCCAAATTCAAGTGCTAAAAGACAATGGTAAACTAGCACTCCTCCTACTGCTTGACCTGTCAGCAGCTTTTGATTTGGTGAACCACCAAACGCTGTGTCATCATCTAAAATCTGCAGCACACTTCTCTGACTCAGCCACATCTTGGATCAACTCCTTCTTGGCGAACAGAACTATGAGGGTTTTGTCTCCTACTGACGCTGCCGAACCCTCCCCGGTACTCTGCGGGGTTCCGCAAGGCTCTTGTGTGTCCCCCACGCTCTACAATGTCTTTACTAAGCCCCTATTCGATATTCTTGACTATCTGGGTGTCACATATACTAACTATGCGGACGACACCCAGATACTCATTCCTATCTCCGGAGACTGTGCAACTGACAGCAAAACCCTTAAAGAAATATACGCAGTAAAACAAGCATGGATGGCTCAACATGGCCTTTGTCTTAATGACGAAAAAACTGAGCTGCTCATCCTCGGCACTCACGCTAAACTAAAAAAACGAAATACTGCATTCAAATCATTTACTATAGATGGCAATCCCATCACTGTCTCAAGCAACACTAAAACCCTTGGCATCTACCTCGATGCCACCTTATCCTTCTCTAAACAAACAAATGCGGTACTATCATCATCCGCCTATACTTGTAAATTTATCACCGCCTGCAGGCCATTCATTTCCACAACTAACTGCATTACACTTGCTAGAACGCTAGTTCTGTCCAAAATAGATTGCTGTAAAGCCCTCTATTTAGGTACTAACCTCAAAAACATTAACAAGTTACAAGTAATACAAAATAACGCCATCAGGGCAGCCCTCAACATCCTTAAGAAGTTGCATATTTCTGAGACTAGACGCAATCTGCACTGGCTCCCGGTTGAGCAGAGAATATCTCTCAAAACCCTTGCCCTAACACATAAAGCCAGGGCCAACCTTGCACCAGCCTACCTTACTAACCAACTCACCCCACATACGTCCTCACGACCACTAAGAGCAGCTCAAGCAAACACTATGTCCATACCGAGATTCAAACTCCATAACTCGGGAGGAACTAGCTTCCCTGTACAGGCCTCTAAACTTTGGAACATACTCCCTGCTCCCCTCAGAGCAGAACCCTCCTTCCATTTATTCAAGTGCAACATTAAGCAATGGCTTCAGGATTTGGATACAATGACAGCCTAACCTCCTGGATCTTAGACTGGTTCCCCGCTCTAATGTATCTATTGTAAATACTATACTATATTATTTATCTAGTTTTCACTCTCGACTATATGTAACTGCAACATGTATGTATCTGTAACACTAATGTATATCCTTACCTGTATGTAACTGTAACGTTTCGCAACTTGCTTCAAACTCACGTGCCCGTATGCCCCTGGGCCTGGCTGTGCTTTATAAATAAATAAATACAAATAAATACAAATTCGACAGGGTGATCAGCACATCAAATACCCCAGAATGGGGTAAGAAACAATGTGAGGCTGTTGTGGACGGGGGTGGCATCAAGGCCTTGCCCTGCTGCAGGATGCCATATAAGTTGTTCTTTGGCATGGGTTGGTGACGAATGTATGTGCTTCTGGGACATTTGTGTGAATGTTTAGTTTAGTTTAGTTTAGTTTATTATTTGTATAGCGCCGCCTGGCCCTAGGGCATCCAGGCGCTTGCGATGAATACAGCAAGAATAATACAACAGAAATGTACAAACCGATTACATATTTACAAATTTGCAGTCTTGGTGCATGCTAGTAAGGTAGGGCTAGGCAGTTTACGTTTCTTTGGATAGAAGCCAAGTTTTGGAGTTGTGTCTAAATCTGTGAAAGGACGGTTCTGATCTCAGCTCGAGTGGAAGTGAATTCCAAAGTTTGGAGGCAAGCACGGGGAAGCTGGAGCCCCCTGCTTTTTGGAGCTTAAATCTTGGGATATTTAAGCAGTGTGTTTGAGCTGATCTGGTAGGGCGCGCTGGGGTGTGGTGATTGAGATTGTCGGATAGGTATCTGGGTGCTTGGTTAGCTAGGCATTTGTGTGTGAGTGAGATGGTTTTATATTCAATTCTTTGTGGTATGGATAGCCAATGGCAGGTGCGTCTGGCGTCCGAAATGTGTTCATGTTTGGGTATGTTCAGGGCTGCTCGCAAGGCGTTGTTTTGTATGACTTGTAGTTTGTTGATGTTTTTCTGACTGGTTCCCAAGTATAACGCATTGCAGTAGTCAACTTTGGAGAGGACTAGCGCTCTGGCTAAGGTGGTGCAGTTGGATGGTGAGAGGTAAGGTCTGCTGGCATTGATGAGTTTACAGGTGTAAGCAGTGGCTGATGAGATGGAATTGATCTGTCTTGTCAGTGTGAGGGAGGAGTCGAGGTAGATTCCTAGGGTTTTGACGCTGTTAGAGACGATGATGTTATTGCCGTCTATAGTGAATGCTTGATAGAGTTTGTCGAGTTTATTAAGTCTGGGTTGGGAACCTAGGAGAAGAAGCTCGGTCTTGTCGTCATTGAGGCATAGGCCATGCTTGGCCATCCATTCTTGGATAATGGAGTAAATGTTGTTGAGAGCAGTGAGGTCGGTGGAGTAGTCGCCTGTTAAAGGGATCAGTATTTGGGTGTCATCTGCGTAGTTGGTGTAGATGACACCCAAGCGGTCCAATATGTCAAAGAGGGGTTTCGTGAACACATTGTAT
The DNA here is from genome assembly GCF_040938575.1 of Ambystoma mexicanum. Taxonomy (NCBI): domain Eukaryota; kingdom Metazoa; phylum Chordata; class Amphibia; order Caudata; family Ambystomatidae; genus Ambystoma; species Ambystoma mexicanum. The sequence goes on along the minus strand of NC_090926.1, from coordinate 993,583,912 downwards.
AGAGTGGGGGAGACGCAGGAGCCCTGGGGGACACCGCAAGTGACTGGGGCTGGGATGGCAGAGGCTGTGGGTGCGAAGACTCTCATGGATCTGTTGTTAAGGAAGGAATGGATCCATGCGTTGGCGTTATCTGAAAATTTGGCTGCTGAGGATAGATGTTTGCAGAGGATGTCGTGGTTGACCAGGTCGAAGGCGGCCGATAAGTCAAGAAGGAGAAGGAGGGCTAGTTTACCATTGTCTTTAATGTTGTCCATCTGTGTCTTAAGGTCAATCAGGGCGGTCTCAGTGCCGTGTTTGGGGCGGAATCCTGATTGTCTGAGTCCTAGTAAGTTATTTTTCTCAAGGTGGTTCTGTATCTGGAGATAGGCAGCTCTGTCGAGGATTTTTAGTAGGAAGGGTACAGTCGTAATGGGTCTGTAGTTGGTGGGGACATTAGGGTCAAGGGTGGGCTTCTTAAGTAAAGGAAGAACCCAGGAGTCCTTGAGGTTGTTGGGCACTATGTTGGAGGTGAAAGATGAGTTGATGAGGGAAGTGATGAAGGGAGCAAGTTGTTTGGCTGCATCTTTAATGACTGGGGCTGGGCAAGTGTCGCCTTGGCATTTGGACGGTTTAAGAGAGTAGATTATTTCTTCAACCTCTTTGATGGTTATGGTGGAAAACTCAAAGAGGTTATTGTCATCATTTTGGGGGGTGGTGTGGGTGTGTGTAGAGGGGGTGATGTTATCAGTGAGGGTGAGGCTTTCTTTCTTTGTCAGGATTTTGGCTTGTAATGTGGCAATTTTGCCTAGGAGTGCTTCCTGGATGCTCGTGCACCAGTGGATGTCTTTGTTACAAGTGTCTGGAATGGGGGAGGGTGATTCGAGTTCTCTCAGGATATTGAAGAGCTCTTTGGTATTAGATTTGGCGTTGCTGATTCTTTCATTGTACATGTTTTTTTTAGACTGGATGATGGCTGATTTATAGATGTTCGATGCCAGTGCGTAAGATGTCTTATTAATAGTGGATGGTGACTGTTTCCATGCTAATTCAGCTTGTCTTTTGGATTTGCGGAGTGTTTTTAGTTTGGGGGTGAACCAAGAATTGAGGTGTGCTCGTGGTTTGGCTTTCCGAAGCTTGAGTGGTGCTATGGTGTTTATGGCCTTAAGGATAGTTGTGTTGTATAACTCTACTAATTCAGTAGGGTTGGTCATGGTGGGTGAGAAGTCGATGATGGGTTGGAGTAACGGGAGGAGTTTCTCTAGTGTGATATTTTTGTTGTTTCTTGTGAGTGTGGGTGGGGCATTGGAGGAAGGCCCTGGTGTTTGAGTGCCTTTGTTGATGGTGAAGGTAATAAGGTGGTGATCGGTCCAAGCGCATGGAGTGTTGGAAAGGATGGTAGTGTTGCAGTTGAGGTCAGCTATCCAGTCAAGGATGCGGCCTTTGTTGTGTGTGGGTTGTGCGATATGGTGGGTGAGTCCTAATTCTGAAATTGTGTTGGCGACAGTGTGAGCTTTGTCATCTTTCTCATCATTGAGGCCTAGATTAAAGTCTCCTAGGATGAGTAGTCGAGAGTTAGGTTTGATATTGTCAGAGAGTAAAAGGGCTATGTCGTCATTAAAGGATAGTATAGGGCCTGGCGGTCTGTAAATGAGGTGGATGGTGATAGTGCTTGTGTGCGTTGTGGATAGTTTGAGGGTGAGTAGTTCCGCTGATGGCAGTGATTGGTTTTGTATGTGTCTTATGTTGATGGAGCTTTTTGCAATAATGGCTACTCCACCACCTTTAGCTGTTTGTCTGTCTGCACGGGAGATGGTATAGTCATTGGGTATAGCAAGTGATAGAGAGGGGCCAGACGCTGGGTGGAGCCAGGTCGCTGTAATAGCTATGAAGTCGAGATCATTGAAGGAAATAATGTCGGCTATGTCTAGGGCATGGGCGACTACAGATCTCGCATTGATGAGTGCACCTTTGATGGTTTCGGTGGTGATGCATGATTTTTTGATGTGGGTGCGGGGGGAGGGTGCGTTCAGGCCGTGTGATATCTGGTCTGTCGGAAGTGTAGGGCGTGTGCAGGGAGGGGCAGATTTGGTTAAGGTTATATTTTGTTTGTTGCCTAGATTGAGGAAGGATGCGGGTGTGTGTGTTCTGGATCTGAGTCGGGTAAGTCTCGATAAGCCTGAGCAGGGATAGGATTTGCTGGTAGTGAGGTTCGTGATAGTGGATTGGCCGATGGGAGTAGTTTGTGATGCTTCTTGGGGGCTGGAGGTGTCTGCTATGCGATGAGAGTCGATGGAGGAGGTAGGCTGGAAGGGGTTGATGTTGGGTAGGAAGGGGGTGGGGCAGGGTATGGGATAATGTCTGGGGCAGGCTAGTCTGCTGAGGCCATTGGGGTGTAAGCGAAAGTGTGGCCCTGTACAAGGGGTGTCATGGGGGACCAGGCAGAATGGGACCATAATGAGGAAGGTCCAGGTTATCATATCTGAATTTAGAGGGAACTGGCGCACAAAATCATCAGGGAGAAGCTAGTACGCAATGTTAGTGCACAATGGTGCTGCAGTGAGGGTACTAACGCAGAGAATCAGAGAAGTGCTAGTACGCAATGCTAGTACACAATGCTAATACACAGTGCTAATACACAGTGCTAATACACAGTGTACTCTAAGCGACCATAAGGCACTACACAATGTCACAGTGGTCTCTAAGCGACCATAAGGCACAACACTATGTCACAGTGGTCTCTAAGCGACCATAAGGCACAACACAATGTCACAGTGGTCTCTAAGCGACCCTAAGGCATAACACTGTCACAGTGGTCTCTAAACGACCATAAGGCACAACACAATGTGAAAGTAGTCTGTGTTAGACCGTACTGCAAAAACAGGGTTCAGTGAAGGCTTGAAGCAGTTCAGGTTGCTGGCTGGAGCAGTGGAAAAAAGGTTGCTGTAAGGGGCAGTATGCTTTCCCCAGAGGAGATGGGCAGGGGATCTAGCCCTATGCTCGATGGCGTATACAAGCTAGAGATAGGCACGGTGCACAGTGCCTTCGAGGTGGGCCGGTTCGAAGCCTGCTGGCTTGTGGTTGGCTCCCAGTAGAGGAGAGGGGCCAATCACGATGTTTGCAGGGTTGCGGGGCCGGGTGGAGGGGTGGAGGGCTGAAGATGCGACGGTCAGCCATCTTTAAATGGTGTGGACCTCGGGGCTTCAATTGGTGGCTGGATGCACTCTGAGTGCAATAATGGGGCAGATCCTGGCTGGAGAAGGCCACACTGGGCAACGCTTGAGCGGCGCGGATATTATTAAATAATCCGCCGCGTGTTGCCTTCAAGACGCGCGCTCGTGCTGCAGCTAGGGACTCGTGACATACCTGGTGTCAGGCAGGGCTGGCTACTGCTCCAGCAGTAGATGGAAGGAGCTCCTGCTCATGGTGGCTCTGGAGTGGTAGGGGCAGAGTTCCTGGTCCCTGGCTCCTTAGGCTCCGAACAGGCACCCAACAGGCCTTAGAGTGGCCTTTGTGAGGGCCGGCGAATCCGCCTGCCGGCGGATGCTCGTTCGAGCTAAGAGGCGGTCTCAGCCTCGTTTTGGCGCCGCGCTGCGCCCGGCATGGAGAGGTCAGGCAGGCCTCTCAGACGTAGTCAGGCGGTCTCTGTGGGCCTCGTCTGTGCTGCTGGCTGCTTCGGGGCGGGGGAGAGGGCTCCTGCCCTCTTCCCTGGGCAGATGATGTGGAGCATGATGTATCTTCTGTGTGCATCCCGCCCCTGAAGCTTGCAAGGCCTCCTCTCGTGGGCTGCATGGCACCCCTGCCTCCCCCTGGAGCAGCTGAGAGCTCTACATTACTAGTGGTAGTTCATTCATTTAGCATGAACCTACTAATGTGGTTGCTTGAGCTTGGGCTATCGTTTTATGCTTTAATCTGTGATACATCTTCTCTGTTTAACGCCCCCAATTTCATCTGGCATTGCGTGTGCGGCCAGGAAATGCCGGTCTCAAGCCAGACCATTGTCTTTTTATCACCTGGCCCTCTGAGATGCTGGTGTTCTCTCTCATAGGTGAATAAAAAAAGGGGGCTCCTGGGAGTCCCTCTGCCGGACATCAGTCCTGGTTACGAGAGACTTACCAAGAGTCTTTAGCTCACTATCTTTCACAGAGAAGAAATATCCAAAACCTATCAGCCTTTGTCCTGCCATGGGGCAGTCCAACACCGAAATGCTAGGCAATTCTCCTCTGAACAAGAGTACCAACAGCAACCCCAGACGAGTGTTTCGGTCTGGTTGGACCTCATCAGTAGAGTGAAGCTGTGCCTCTCTAAGAATAGTGAGCAAGGGGTCCACGTCTGGATTCCCCTAGTAACTTAGAGTGAGACCCAAAGTTTCTTGAAATATGCAAATAACAAGGGGGGAGATCCTGGGAGTCTCTCTGTTAGACATTAGTCCTGGTAAGGCTCTCACAGCCAGTACTAATGTCTGGCAGAGAGACTCCCCGGGCCCCCCTTTATAATTGCCTAGCATTTTGGTGCTGGATTGCCCCTGGGCAGGACAAAGACTGATATGTGTAGGATATGTCTCCTCTGTGAAAGATAGTGAGCAAAAGAATCTGGGTAAGGCTCTCGCAACCAGGACTAATGTCTGGCAGAGAGACTCCCAGGATCCCCCCTTTATTTTTGCATATTTAAGTAACTCTGGGTCTCACCCTAAGTTACTAGGGGAATCCAGACGTGGACCCCTTGCTCACTATTCTTAGAGAGGCACCGCGCCACCGTACTGATGAGGTCCAACAAGACCGAAACACGTGTCTGGGGTTGCTGTTGGTACTCTTGTTCAGAGGAGAATTGCCTAGAATTTCGGTGCTTGACTGCCCCTGGGCAGGACAAAGACTGATATGTTTGGGATATTTCTCCTCTGTGAAAGATAGTGAACTAAACAATCTGGGTAAGGTTCCCGCAACCAGGACTAATGTCTGGCAGAGAGACTCCCAGGACCCCCCTTTATTTTTGCTCTCTCATAGGTGACCATGTTTCCTGAAATTCCTTCTGCTTCCTGGGCCCCTTTGCTGATGGCGAATGCTCCCTGCTCCCCCCTCTCTCCTTCAACTGCTGCCAGCTATCTCCCTCAGATGCATACATGGTGTATTCCCTCATACCCAGTCCCGCCTCTCCACGTCACCATGGCCGCTAAGAGGGATCTCCTTTGGGGATGGACATGTGTTTCTCTTAATACCTGGTTCACCCTTCTCTCCAGTACACACCCACATACTACTGATGCACACTGCGTTATGAACAGAATGGCATTGTAGAAAACACTGCTGCGTCTTCTTCCTGTGGGGCAGTGTGAAGTGCACAGCATTCTGCTTCCCCAATGGTGGATTGCAGCCTACTTGGCTCCCACTACATCTGGTGGTCTCAGTCTAAGGTGGTGCCCCCGCTCATCCTCATTTTGTGAAAGCACCAACTTTCCTTGTTTATGACATGACACCAGCCCTCATATCCAAAGCTAAGGAGTTTGTATAAGCGATTACACCACCCTTATGCACAAAAATGCAGTACATACCACCAAGATTCCTTCTTGTTTTGTATGAACGCATATCTTGTCAGCTCTAGTTCGTACAAATATTTGTTGCAGTTGGGTTTCAACAGCTAAAATAATACTCTGTTAAGAGAAATGACTTAAACTACACAAAACGCATAATACCCAAACGTACTATTTATATGGTGTTTCAGAAACATGTTGAGTTAAAGTAGTATGATTGTTGCTTCATTTAAACTATTTTATGTGTTTTGAGAGACACAGATGCAGACCACAAAATATGTTATGTTATATCTGTGGTGCATTCTTATCACGCGGAGTGTGAGGTAGTGACACTCCATGTGGAATTTATTTGTTGGTTAGAGTTCTAAGTTCCTGGAACAGCGGTTGGAGAAGTAGCTGGGAGGTAGAGGCTGTGCTTGGGGTCTGTAATGATATAACTTAATGCACCTCATGCCAAAAGCCAACGTGTGTATTCAAGCCTTCATATCAATGGTGACGAGGATGGGATACAAACCCATGCGTGCATTGCATCCTCATCGCCATTGGTAAGAAGATGCCATGCCATTTGGTATCTATTGACCCCAAGTTGCACCCCAACCTCCCAAAAATGGATGAAGTTCTTTCAAGAATCGAATTTGGTAGTGGCCAATGGTAACGTTGAATTTGACGGATATGAACCTGGGAGAGAGTGGGATTGGAAAGCACTGATGTCCTAGTGTAGAAATTGCAATTTGATGCATCTGATATTGAACAAATTATTAATTAGTCCTCCACCTCTAGGGCAGCGGCCCCAAATGGGCCAACTAATTGTATTTTAAAGGCTGATAAATTACTTTGGGCCCATATTCTATCTATTCTCTCTGCGAATATACTACATACCAGACAAAGGTCACCTTCACGGAAGGTGTCTATAATTGTTTCCATCTTCAAGACGAGCGATCGGTCTGATCCATCCAGTTATAGGCTGATCACCCTTCTTGATGCTGACTGCAAGATCTTTGCATCTTTGGTATTTGGGCCTTGTGCCTGGAAGAGGTGCTTGAGAAATTCCAGGTGGGCTTTAGAAAAGGGATGTCCACTAATTTAAAGGGTTTATTCATTAATATTATGTGTGATAAAGCCTGGTCCAAAGGAAATCCTCTCTTTACTTAGACCTTCAATACAATTAATCGTGGGCGGCTCTGGCACAAATTAAAGCGATGGGGCATTCCTCTGCTGCTCCTGGCTATGATTGAACACATACACAATGAAACAAGGGTACAGGTTAGATTGGATAGGCAGAGCCGCCACATGGGCCCCCTTAGTATCGGCAGAGGCTTCCGCCAGGGGTGCATATTGGCCCCCTGTCTTTTCAATCTTTACTTGGCGGACATTGGTGAGACCCTACAGAAGGCAGCCTTTGCAAGCCCTCAATTTGGTGAACAAAATATCTGCTGGATTGCTTATACGGACAATCTAGTCCTTGTTGACTTAACGCTGATAGGACTCCAGCAAGATGCTTTAACATCTTATGCTTTTGCAAATGAGCTAGTAATAAATGCCAAAAAATCACACATTTATTTCACCAAAGGCATAAGAGGTGGCCCTTGTTCAAATGGCATTTGGACTTGTTGAAATAATTCCGCTCGCAAGAATCGTATACCTGGGTTTCAATATCACTACACAGCCAAATAAATGCACTGTGGTGGAAATTCTGGAAAGAAAAATGGATCAATTAGCTCACCAGATGCATAGACTTGTAGAGGAGCAGGTGGATGCGTTTTCCCTAGCTCCCGCCCCCTCACCACCGTCATATTGGAACAGCAGGAGAAGAGCTACATGTGAGACCCCATGTGTAGTGCCTATGCCGCATCGAGTGTATGAGAGACAATACGCACTCAGGTAACCATCCGGAATGTACCCTCGTACTGAAAGAGTGGAAGGATGTCAGCATGCACCTTTGGACATCATGGAGCACTGAGTGAAATCTGACCAGGGCAGAGTGATTTCATGAAGATATATGAGGACATAATGAAACAATATAAAAATATTTAAGAGTAACAATGTAACTGAAGTGACAAGAGAAACATGTACGAAATGATAAAGTAATCATATATACTAAGAAGATGAAGTAACTTGCTGACTGACTTATAAGTGTAAATACGCAGTAAAATCAGATAGATGAGACATATAGAAGCTTGCTATAGAGGAAAATATAACGTGGCTAGTGGCCATAATAGGAAGATGGACGTCGGCTCGTGCCAATACTCAATTCAGCCACCTCAGAAACAGACCAATGGCGCAATGTTAGGAGACATTGGAGAAATAGCTCTGTGTGCAAAATAAAGAGGAGTCTGTGTTGGCCTGGGATCAAAGATGCTATTTTAAGGAATAATTGCGTGGCACGAGGGTAGGCAGATGGATGAGCTATGTACATAAGACATTTTCTCTTACATTAAAGAGACCATTTGCAAGAGCTAAATATTAGACAATTAACAGTAGATAAGGTCTATACAAGATGGAGTGAGCAAGTCTCTAGACGCCAAAAGGCGCAAGAACACCCAGTATAAGTAAATCAAAAAAAGTAAATAGGAGGTCGAAATGGACAAATTTGCAGTCTCCTCACACGTGATTCAGAAGTCAAAAACTGGGACTATTAATTAGCAATGTTGCATAGACAAATCCGCTGCCATTTTCTTTGCTATGATGAGTATTGTACGTATTTAGAGGTAGTTTGAGGCGTGCCTTACAGATAAGGGGCAGCCAATAAGTACTAACCCATCTGAATACCATAGCTACATATGTTCCCGTAACCAATCCTTTCCGTTAATAGGTTTTGCAGTTTGCCATGTGGGAAGACGTCAGAGATGACCTCTGTATAATCAAGTTTGTGTGTGAGTGTGCGAACATCAGTCTGTTATTCGCCAGTTTGCCTTGCTTTATTAAATTGAGAATAAAGTAGTATTTTTCCATATTTTCTGAGTCTCCAGTTATTTGGTCTGAGATCTTTATTGGTAATTTCAACTAGCACGGGAGACACTTCAAGGTGCTAGAGCATAGACTGTTGGTCGAGTTGTGCAGATTTTCCATTGTACCCAATTAGGTTTTACAAGGCGAAGGTGATACCAGTGCTTTCGGATGGTATTGGAATAGAAAGTCAGACGTATGATTTAGATTGGGTGCACTCAGAAGGAAGGCTTTGCGTGAACGTATTTAACCTCCCGTATGGTATCATTGCGAGTTGAGTTAGGTATCTCTTCGCTTAAAGCATGGCTGGATTGGGGAACTGTATCACTCTGTGGGAAGATGATGTCCCCTTTGAACCTGTTACTATATGAAGACCTAAAAGTGGAAGTGCCAGCCCTGGACGAATTGAGAAGTGTAGCAACAACCGTTTTGGGTGATTGTGATTGCACACTGTGTGAGCTGGTTGAAAACCCGGCATATGTGAACTCATCTATTATGAGGGTTGATTGGTGTGCCGCAATCGATAAAATGCGTAATTATTGTATGCATTCTTCTTTTTTTAGGGCTGGTAGATTGTTTGGTTCAGTACCGTGGTATTTAAGAAGGTTCCCAACCAAGGCATGGTCAATTTCTGGGATTTCGTCTTAATCCATTTCATACTGGTTAGGTTGTAAATGTACGCCATGAGACGCAGGGGATTATTGGAGTGTGTCCCTTTTGTCCAGGGCAGGAAGTTGTGCAAACACTAAGGCACTGTGATGGTATCTTGCCCTGCTAGTCCGGAATTGCAACAATTACATCTAGGCCGCTTTGTGGATAAGGTAGAATGGCTCAATACAGGACGCGAAACATTTTTAACTATGGAAGTTTTAAGTCTTATCAAAGATTGGTTTGTTGTATAGTGCTTGAATCTTCTATTAATAATGTGATGCAATGTAGGAACATATAATATTTTATATGTGATGATTATGTTGGTTGCTTCTTATTTTTCTTTTCTTTTTTGTATGCATAAATTGCATTTTTTACTGTTATATTCCATGGAGGTTTATATATGTTGAATGCCAATCTTTATTTTACCATAACACATTAATAATTTTTTTTTAAAATTCACACATTCTTTAAGCATCTATTTACATCATAAATACATCATTTCAAAACACACCTACCAATACAATATGCAGCCCACATCACTGATGAACATCTAAAATCAAGTACCCCTTTAAGGTGTGTATGCAGCCAGAAGATCTTGAAGTGCTGTACTGTCAGAAATGTGAGCAGACCCCGGAGCACAGTTATGCCCTTGAATGCCCATTGAGAACAATTCTGCAGGTTTTACAAAGTCTTAAGTAAACATTTTGCTGCGTCTGTTATATGCCAACATTATGGAAAGAAAGTTAAGACCACAGAGGAAGGCATGGCGAACATCACTGACAAGAAATCCACCTTGTGACCTCTGACTTTGTTCTCCCTCTTTCCTCTCAATTAAGTAGCACGAGCCGGTGTCCTGGAAAGTAGCAAATAAAGAAAGCACAATGAGCCAACCTCGGTTCCAGGTCTGGTGCTGGTGTTGATGTTGTGGGTTGGCTGCAGGGCAGTCACAACTATAGCATTAGCATCAAAATGCAGCGTGACCCCCCCCCCACAGATGTAGTGCAGCAGTGAAAGATGGCATAGAGCTCTTCGCCTGTTCACCATCACTTCCTGTGTTATGTACTGGACAATTGCTTCTGCTCTCACCAGTCTCTTCACACTCGGCTATTCACACATTGCGTGATGTCCATTAGAGTTGAGAACAGAATCTGCTTCTAGCAGAGGCTGGGCTAAAGTTGTGCATGCATGAATTCCACATGGTGGGACCAATGTGGTTCAATGAACAATCTGCTTTTTCTGGAACTTTTCAAAAAGCACCTTGCATTACACACTTTAATCACACGACCCTACTTCTGGGAAAATGGCCACTCATTCCATATACCAGCAAGCGTCATTTCTCCGCTATCTTCACTAATTCCTGTTCCTCGTCACTAATGTTTGCGTCATGTTCTGTAGTTTGACCTCTGAGCATGTGCAAACCATACCCAGGCTTGAAAATCGGCACATGTTGAAATGCTGCGTAACCTTAAACAAAATACCATACCGTCCATCCACAGTCCTTTGCTCAACACTGTCGTCTTGTAGCTAAGCACATGCCCTGGCATGCTGATTCCATGTGAAATCCTTTGCCGTGCCTTGCCCTGTCTAAATCATTGGCATAGTATAATATTTCAACTCCAGCCATGAGCCCCATTAACACAACCAACAGCCTGCCATGCCCAAAACATACCCATGCCCAAAGAGGGACACCATGCTCTGACATGCTGTGTTATTAAGCTTTAACACATGCTCCGCTGCCATTTGCATGGTCTTTTGGGGCCCTGGTGGATCTGAAAGAGGGGGCAGTTGGGTCAGTTAGTAGGAAAGAGAGAAAATGCAAGATAGCTTTGGTGCTGTGTTGATGTGTGCAGTTCAGAAGTGCTTGGGTACTGGGGCTGTTTCTAAGTGGTATGTGTCAAGTGCACTTGTGGGATCTGTGTCCAGGGGTCAGCCTTGCGTGCCCGTACTGCAAAGATGCATCCGACAGGACAACTGAAGACCTGCCACGTGATCTGAGAACTGAAATCAATGCCCAAGCTAGGAGATCTGCAACCCAAAGGCTTGCACTGAAACCTGGTACTGATGCCCCTGCCCTGACACGTAATGCCAACGACCACACAGACTATAGCCCACGGCCACTCTCCACAGCTCCACTTTACCCAACACCTTCCCACCCCTTTCAAAATGTCATTACCCCTTGAGAGAAACATCCTATGGAAAAACCCTCACGCACGTTTACCATCCAGAAACGTCTTCTAGGGCTTCCCTCTTCCAGGGCGCACAGCGTTGAGTTCTTCAGCCTCCTTCTAATCTATCTGAATAAGTCGCCCTGCAGCTACTACACTCGTTTTCTTGTATTCTGAGGTGGCTACTGAGATCATGTCCAGCTCCCACTGATCCTCACCTGCGTGTTTAAGTGCACAATGTATTTTCAAAGTGTCAGGATGGTTGATCTTCACTGGTACTGCCTAGGGCTGGGCGATATATCGAGTTTTGGAGCTATATCTGTATATTTTCAAAATTGATATAAGATGAGACAATAATATCATTAACATTGTGATATTACACAGCCACGTTAGTGGCTGTGTATTTATGGTTAAGTTACTAATCCCATAGGAAGAGCACTTTTTGGGCGGCTTATAACTTTGCTCCCCCTGGACGAATCCTCACCAAATTTTGCAAAGAAAGTATGTGGCCCACTCTGATTTATTTTTGAAAGGTTTGGTGAGGTTTGGTCCAGGGGGGGAAAAGTTATAGGGTGGGGTCCCAAAATGTATTTTTTTCCCATAGACTGAATGGGGAAAAAACTTTGTGCATGCCTACAGCCCAAACCGCTGGACGGATTTTCACCAAATTTGTGGCAGGAGCAGCGGCTTGGTCCCGAAAGCGTGCTTTTAAAAATTTGGTGAAAATCCGTCCAGTAGTTTTTTTTTTAAACGATCAAAAAGTAGGTCTAAAAAAATTAGTGATATCTATGTCCGCTCTGCGGACACACTTCCCTGTTTGCTCCGCGGGTAGGACACCGATTGGCTAATGTCATTAGCAGACATGTGACGCGTTCACTGATTGGATGTTGAAGAGCGTGAAGTGCGCCAGATTGTTCCGATGCGCCCGCCATCTTGGATCCATGTTTGGTGTTTGCAGGCATAGCCATAAAACATATTAAAAAACACAACATTGCACTTGTCAAACGTATCCAATAATTTTTGGAGAGGTGAGGGGTGATGAGGAATGGATGGGATATGGCTGCAAGAAGTAAAAAACGGGTGTTTCTTTTTGCGAAAGTCACATGGGACATTTGGAGGTGTTCCACAATATGTTCATAAAGTACAGGCGAACGGCATTGGCCCTCATTACGACCCTGGCGTTAAGGGTACCGGTAATCCCTTAACGCCTGATTACGAGGTCCCTTTGCGGGTCCCGACCTTAACGGCTGGTCTGTACTAGCCGTTAAGGTAGGGACCCGCAAAGGGACCTTGAAGGCGATTACGGTACTGCATTTTGTGGTACCGTAATTACCGCCTTCCCCATTCCCATTGAACCCTATGGGGCAAAAATGGGAATGGGGAAGGGCCAATGGTAAATGGGGAATTACCGCCCCGCCAACCTTGGAATGGGGCGGTAATTCCCCATGTCACCACGGCGGATCCGGTAAATTAACAGCGTTAACCATGGTGCTAATAGAGCCATTGGTTAACGCCAGGGTCGTAATGAGGGCCATTGCATTTTGGCATTCAAGGGATCGAGATGTATAATCATGGAATTGTGGACTTGTAAATATAGATTGTTGCTTCTGCAGTCTGCAATCCCAACCTTACCTCGTGGTATTACAGAGTAATACTACATTCCCAATGCCGGTTCCTCTATATTGTTTATATTGGTTCCCCAATATTTATTAATATTAAATAGAAGCAATTTTGGGTCATTTTACACTCTTAATTAAAACGCTTGATGTTTATAAATTGATGTGATGGTGGTACACCCAGAGCACGGCAAATAAAGGGCTAATGTGTCTGTGTTAAAATGTAATTAAAATAATAATGGAGTCAGACTGACGCCCCCTAGAGCCTGGTACGTCAGGCAGCCACCTGCAGTGCCTGATGGACGCGGATGAGAATAACACTTCTCATGGATGCCGTGAGGCAAGTTATTGCGAAGTAGGAATGTATTTTGATTCTGAGTGAAGGTCAGCAGCTTTGAATGTTTGTTTGGGAGCTAAGGAAGCCCATGCATCGGACACACAGTATACGGTTCAATTGTTTTTTGACCTTGAGAGAAAGGGACCATTCCAACAGCAATTCAATGATAGTGGGTTTGTAATAATGAAGATATGAGAAGGTTATGCATTCCAAAAGTGTGTAAGGAACATGTAAATTCAGTTTATGAAGATTCGTTGGTGCGAACGCAGTGAGCGTTACGGTCTGAGTTACGCCAAGAGAATAGAAATGGTGAATATAATGTAAGTTTGATTTTCGACGATTGTATACCGGAACGAGCATGAACTTATTATTATATGAAGATTATTTTTGGGTTACATTCTATTTGTCTGTTCTGTTTAATGTGGTTATGGGGAGTTCAGCATTGAGGTGCATGTAGAACACCACTCGGTTCCCCCAGGCTCAGCGCTAATATTTCATTAAAATGTCATGTATGACCATGTCGAATTGTGTATCACTTTCCACTTTGTTTTCTATCTGTTGAGATTGTTTGATGCCTGTGCTAATCGTTAGTTTAAACTCTATGCCGAATGAATAAGTCAATAGGTAAATTGTAATCAAGTTTGGGTAGTGAGACACATTTTCTGTTATGTTTTCGAAACAGATATATTCTGCCATTCTGCGATTGTCATCGATTCCAGATGCCAACTGACGGCTTTTTTAATCGCCAGCTGCAGATCGTTGTGAATAACTGGATCACAGTGACTATATTTTGGGATGATTGCCATGGGCCCATTTGTCCTTACGCTGTACTAGCGATTAGGAGCAACATAACATCCTTTATGGTGGTCTAGGCCCAAGTTGATGCATAAGCACTGGAGTTCACTGTGTGACCCAAACGCTTCTTTTACCGAAAACGAACACCTTGTGTACGTAAAAAGAACAACACGTGCCTTTAAGACATTTAAGATCGCGAGCGAAGAAACAAATTTGCAATTTGTTTGAATATGGCAATAGTCGGATGTTCTCGGAGCGTTTATTGTGAAATAAAAGTACTTTACAAATTGTACAGTGTTGTTGTTTTATTTTAAAGTACGGTTGGATATTCCGAAATTGTGACGTGCTGTGTTGTGAGTCCATGCGTGTTGATTTTCGGGTTCTGCGTCATGTCACGTAGGTGATTATGGGCACGTTTGGCTACACTGACGAGGAACGTCACTGAGAAAGGTGGAGAATATCACTAGGTTTGGTGATGTGAGGCTCAGGGGCAGGGCATATGATTTAGTGACGTCAGGGCAGTTTACCTTAGGCCGATGCAGCAATGGATAAGAATAGCACAAGATTGATGCGCCCTGCTGCCAGATTTCGCATGTTTATAAAAGAGGAAAAGTGAGGTAAGGTGCATTGGAAATGTTTGTGATAGATCAACGTATGTATAAAAATGCATGGCCGAACCCTCGGGACAATAATATTTTCTGAGCATTGCACTGGTCAAACCTATGAAAAAATCTCTGGGGAGTTGAGGGGTGATGTGGATGGGATGGGATATTTCTGACCTGATTTTGGATGAGTTTACAAAGTTTGGTGGGATTTTGTGCAGAGGGGGCACAATTAGAGGTGGGTCCCAAAATAATGGAATGGCTTATAAATGAGGTGCCATTTGACGAATCTACACTTAATTTGGCAAACTAATTATAGATTTAGATATTTGCGAAGTTTGGTGGGATTTTGTCAAGATTGTGCAAAATTAGAGGGGGGGTGCCAAAATAATGTAAAGGCTTATAAATGTGGTGCCATTTGACAAATCTACACAAAGGTTTGCAAAAAGATTATTGATCTAGATATAAATGTTTTGGTAAAGTCTGAATGGATTTTGTGAAGTGGGGGCTAGGTTATATGACGATTGTATGTGCATTCATTTGACAATTTTGAAAAAATAAAACGTGGGTGGATTTCCAGCAAACTTTTGCAAATGTGCCAGTGTTTTATTATTTAACAAGTGTCATAATGTAGTTACAAAAAATAGTGGTATACCTTTAGTGACAGAGGGGTAGGATGTGGCCATGGGCAGTGGCCAGATTGTCCGGTTCATGGAATAAGGTCATGATCCGAACAATCTGGCTACTAGCCATGACCACAAGGGACAAAACATAGGATTAAAGTGGCCATGTCCACTTGGGACTGGCTTTGTGGTGAAGTTATTCGAAATGAGGATAGATCTGAAAGGGAAGAAAAATGTGTTCGAGGTAATATGGTCATAGGGTTCTCTTTTTGCCTTCTGCAGGCTGTATGGAACCCTCGCCTTCTCTTTCCATAGTGGCCATGTTGAAAAAGGATTTTCCTTCCTACACCGGGACACCATAGGCGTCCCGGTGTAAGAAGCAAAATCCTCTGTTTTAGCACCTCGGGTTTCCGTTTTGGGAACCTAGGTTGCCAATGGCCTTCATCCCCCATTTCAGGGGCTGGAATGGGGGAAATTGGTCCAGAGACCTCGTTATCCACCCTCGCTTCCTTGGGCTGATAACTTGGGCTGCTGGGCCGGTATCCACCGTTCCAGTCCCTGGAACGGAGGATGAACGCCACAATATTCCCATTAGCATAACACAAAATACAAATGGGAATGTTGGAAAATCTTATTGAGTCTATGTACTTTACTGAGAAATATGAAGTAGATGGAGTCTACATGTGTTTTTTTTGTTCTATTTTTTAACTATGAAAGGTGGTTCCTAAAGGAACATTTATTTTGTTTTTGGATGCATTTTTTTTGGCAGCAGAGCTTGGACCGAAAGGTGGGAAGGGAAATGAGGGAAGAAGCACCAAACACTAATATGGAGGGGCAGGTGGACAGGGGAAAATGTTGCGCTTGTGTTATTTCTAAGGTAGGGAGCAGTGTTTCTCATGCTCCTTGATTACAGCAGTGGTGGTGTCTCTTGGGGGGGGGGTGGCATTAGCTGATTCTAATTTAAGATAAATAGCAGTTTTGCTTAAAGTATGTACTGTGTACTAGATTGTTAATGGGTGAGTAGGAATAGGTGTTGGAGCTGTGCAAGGGAAATTTTGAAGTTGAAAGTTCCTAGATCAGCAGAAAATGTAGTTCCGAACTGTCCGCGAAGCACAGATCTTATTGTGAAGTGTGTACGGGTTCTCGGACACGTCATCATGCCGCGCACCAGCATATGGTCATGTGGCACTCTCCACTCTCTGGAAGGTCTGCAATGAAGTCAGATGTTCGTAGACATTATGGTTAAGTTGCAATAATAACCTACGAAATTCAATGAGAAAACTTTGTTAAGGGGACGTTATGGTTAAGTTGGACTAATAAAAACCTATGAAATTCAATGAAAAAACGTTGTTAAAGGGACGTTATCATTAAGTTGCGCTACAAAAAACCTATGAAATTCAGTAAAAGAACTTTGTTAAAGGGACGTTATGGTTCCAAGTAAAACCAAAAAACCCCTGAAATTCACCAGTTATGGTAAGCTAAGCAACCATAACTCACGCCACCACCGTGCACTGCTAAGACTAACACCCAGGACATCAAAGATGACATCACAAAGTTTTTTACAGAATCTATATATATATATATATATATATATATATATACACATTATCACACATACCACCATTGTTTATTTACACAGCTGTGTGCATTCTAAAACAGGAAGAGGAACCTGCACTATATTTTGATCAACGTCTTCTAAATAAAGGTGTTTATGACATTTCGCATGTAGTCGGCGGCTTACAACTAAGCATTTAACCCACATAAAGAATATCAATATGTGTAGTCTATTGCCATTCAGCCCAAAAATATCGAGATATGACTTTTGGTCCATATCGCACAGCCCTAGTACCCTCTACGAATTTCCAGAGAAAGTGCAGAATGTGGCGACTCCAGCGCTCGGGCGTGGTGCTCTTGTTCTTTGTGACCTCTAATTGCTGCAATGGCTTACAATCCTTTGCCCAATTTCAGATTTAATTATTTGCACGGCAAGTTAACCATTCAGTGTCAGCACACACTACTCCAACTCCTTCAGGTCACCCCTACTACTACAGCCAAGAACCCTGAATCTAGCCCCGGTGCTAGATGTGTGCATTTTTTGTATGGAGGTTTTAGCTTTGCCATTGAGTTGGGTAACAATAACACCCAAAAGTCATTATTATTTATTTGTATTCGGTCATAAGACTTTTACAAACTTCAAAAACAGGTCAATTTAATTTGCCAAAAAGCAACAATTAATATTATTCACTATTCGCAAAGCCATCTAAAACATGAATAAAAAAATTATTCATTATTGAATTCTAAGTCATTATTGACCTCTTGTCAGTCGATCCGAATGCTTAGAATACAGTCAATAACTACTGTTATTCACTACATTCCTTGTATTTTGACTTCAGTAGCAGACCAGAAAACAGACCCTTTCCCGGCATTCGAGGTACAGCAATACTCTTACCAAACGATGTTTCACAGGTTCTTGGCTATTCGTGGCTAAAAAAGGTCTGGTGTAACATGGCAACATATTCGTTACCATTCTGTTTATTCTGCTTGGCTCCGTGAGATGTAATAGGTCGCGTCTCACTAGGTTTGTGGTTTAGCCAAGAGAGGACCACATGTGCAAATAAGTATGCAGGAATAACTTAGAATGAGACTGCGCCCACTGTTCCAAAAGTGGTTTAATATATTTCAAAGTGTTTCGGTGTCCCTTGAGACCTTTCTCAAATCAGGGCTTATTTTTCCTCTAGTCCCCCTATTAGCTTAGCAGAACGTATCCGCTCTTCAATATACGGGTGTGATCCCTTGTACCAAATGATCTGCATTCAATCGCGTGTTTCCTGTGTCTTGAGGGGGCCAAACCAAACGAGACACTCTTTTCACTACACTGTGGACATGGCAGGCAACACATGTTAACACTCCAAAGAGAAAGCTGAGCCATGAAACAGTGCTTTCACTTTCATGCAGAGAAACCGTTCACTTTTGAGTTATGCATGCTCACACTAAAAACTGCTTGAGTTTCACCAAGTTTACAAGAATAATTCTCACCTTGAAGACAAGTTTGATATTTAATATTGCAAAATAAGACCACATTTAATTTACTATCCCGTTTTACTTAGTGTAAAGCTATTCTTTACTACCACCCATCCCCCGCCCACAGTACAAACCTATATTGCCGTCACTGCCATGTGATAATAGCCTTATCGAGCTTGGGAGGGGTGTTTATCGCTTGCGATGATGATCCTTCCCCAACTAAAGGAGACCCCCCCCCTAATTCTATGAGGCTAGATCAGCCAGTGCCAGAAACTATTCAGTTTGTGGTGTGTGCTGCATTAATAGATTAACAATAATAATTATTATTATTACATTTGTTTTCTCAAGTAATCCAAACAATTTAGCGCTTGCAGTTTTTTTTCCTTTTTAGTAACTGTGCAAGGCTGCCATATCATTTCAATAGTGTCACATCTGTGTCTTAATTGTATGTGCCCTTTGTTTCAACTGCCACGGTGCCCTTTACTGTGGGCGACTATGTGCGCAATGTGTGTGAGAATTCGGATATGCCCATCAAGCAACAAAAGGAAAGAAATCCAGACATGGTGATGGGAGCGACCTTCTCGCAGGAGTCGAAGCGCTTGAAGAAGATGGCAGAGGTGAGCAGCTGCCTTTGCTTGATGCGAGGGAGGCCATGGCAGTGGAAGCCTTTTGCTCGACGCACCCAAGGATCTGAACAGTTTATTCATGTTGCAAACGCTCAAACTCCGCAATCTCTAAGTGCTCGAGTATTTTAAGCTAGTTGGGCCATGTGTGAAGAAGAACCAATGGGGCAGTAGCTTCTTTAGAAGGCGGGTGAAGCGAATCTTCGTCTGTAACTCCGTAGGTTTGGGATCCGGAAATGGACACCCTTTTAAACCACATCTGCTGTTATGCGACCAGATTTTGGTCAGTAAGAGATTTTTCACTGTGACCGGCTGAGAGCCTCTCTTTAAATACTCCAATATTTCAATGCAATTGTCTTTTGTGCTGGGGCCTACTGACCACAGTTGTACATCTCGAGGACAAAATGAACCCACTAATTTAGGACCTTTTAATATGATATACTGTTAGGTACCGGACTATACAGACTGCACTTTCTCCTCTGTGCCTGCACCAGGAGGTAGTGCTTTGTTTGACATGCATACTAAAAGCCATAGATAACAAATCAGAAGTGTGGAGCTTTAGTGGGAAGCTTGCAGGAGCAAGTGGCCACCCTCGAGTACACCCCTACCCCTCCAGACAGCTCCAAGGGCAGACCGCAGACTGGTGGGATGTTTATAACGCACATTACAGGGTTCAGCTCAAACAGAGGAATGCTTTTTCATTTTATAGCTTTCGAAAGAGTTGCCAAGAGCACTTTTGCTGGAATCTTTGCAAGACAGCAGCTGCGTATATTGCGATGCTGAGCGAAATAGATCTTGGCTGCAGTCGAGGACCACTGGCACTATCCAGTGTGTCTATTTTCCTGCACTCAGCACCAGCGTGGACTCTAATTAGTCCCCAGCACTCTCTTTCCACTGTCACCGGACGTTACGCTCAGGGCTTTAAGTGGGGTAAGAAATTGAGGGGGGGGGGGCTCATCTCGGGACGTGACTTGCATGATGGGCGTGGCCTGAAAAGTACGCAAACCATAGTAAGGTATGCAAACAAATATATAATGAAATGTAAGCATTTATATATATTTGTGTGCGTACCTTACTATGGTTTGTGTACTTTGCAAGCCATCTTTTATAGAAATAGGTTGCATATTGCTATGCTTATAAAAGATGGCTTGCATAGTACACAAACCATAGTAAGGTGCGCACATGAATATATGAATGTTTACATTTATATATTTGTTTGCATGCCTTACTATGGTTTATGCACTTTTGAAGCCTTCTTATTTAAACAGAAATATGTAACATATTTTGAGGTTTATAAAAGATGGCTTGAAAAGCACACAATTCAATCCATCTTTTATAAAGCTTTGACTACGGACAAAGGCGTCTTTGTCCGTTGGCAACGCTTTATAAAAGATGGCTTGAATCGTGTACTTTTTGAGCCATTTTTTATAAACCCCGAAATATGTCACACAGTCCCCAGGTTCGCTGAAGGTTAAAGATGTCTTGTTGACCTGGGGAGGGGAAACAAAAGGAAAAGTAACTTCCTCTGGTGACCCCTCGCGCAAGGGGTCACCAGACGAAGTTACAAATACTGACTCAATGGCGGGTGCATCTCCCATGAATAGGCTATTAATGAAGCCTGAGGCCCCACAAAGGCCCCGCCCTTATCGCAATAAGTACAGATGCCAGGCCTTTTTGGGGCCTCGGGCTCCATTAGGAGCCTATTCATGAAGAATAGACCCGAAAGGCACCCATCACTCATCACTCTCAAGCTACACCTCTGTTGTGTGACAAAACCCTTCCTCAATATGAATAAATAATTGCTATATATATTAAGCTGGTTTCATTACATTGTAATTCAAGTACTTTACAGAAAAATGTAATGCAAAAACACATCTGTTGCTGCCCAAGTAAATGGTTTTCCTGTCATCTGCTCTTAGGGAAGGCCTTGCCTGAATGCAGTTTCAAACTGTCTGTAATGGCACACTGCGGTGTGAACAGCCTACCAGGGGTCTGTGGGCCCACTGGCCTGTTCCTGTGTTGCAAATGTTCTGTTCGTACCACCTCACTTGTATTTCGCAAGGGGCAATACTAGACTAACAATATGAATTATTTTCTGATAGAAGGTTATCATTCCAAGATGGACAGTCTAGTACACTTTTATTGTACTCTTTCAAAATACCTCTGAGAGTGGGAAAAGGGACATATAGCACCAGTGAGGATTCCTGTATGCTTTGATTTAAATAACAGAGCATTTCAGAACTATACCAGTGACCAGAGATCACTACATTTGATAAACAAGTCTGTGATAAAAGGATTGTATGTGTGAATCTCTAAATTCATAACTGATGCATGGCTTGGTGCTCACATCACGGTTCACAATACTCACCCTAACATTAAAATGTTAGGAACCATGAACCATACATTCTCATTTGGCTAGCTTACGTTGTTGGAAGCAAGTATAACATGACTGCAACATCATCCACTCAAATGGGGTACAAGGGCTCTTTTCCTTCTTGTTTCTTAAGTATTTTAGAGGAGGAAGGGTTGGGTCTCAGTGTGGGCATGCCCAACCCCAATACAGAAACACCTTTAGGGAATTCAATCTACAGACAGGGCAGGATACTGCACAAGAGAGACCCAATAAACAATGCAGAGAAAGGCTACACAGTAAGGATTGTACCTCTTACAAATTTGCGCCTGACCAGTAATAAGCTGATGAAGCGTTTTAAAGAAACCCGTCTTCTAATGCATGGTAGAGGGTCCACAGTTCCTCAGCCGCTACATCCTGAATATTAAGCAGGCCTCAGGGGTTATTTCGGCAAGAAATAACAGGCCTATGCTTTATCCAACAGAGCTGGAATTAGCATCTCTTATTAGTGCTAGCCTGCAGCTATTGAAAATTATGGTGTGGCAGTGCGGAAAAAGCATTTGGCCTAGTGGATTTACAATGTGAGGCAACTTCTTTGATTGCTTTATGTCTTTAAATGTTGGCACAGTATGGCATGCTCCTCAGAGACACATATACAAAACATTCTAGTGTGCTCTTGTTTGGGCACCACGCATTCCGCAGCCATCTCTATAATAAAAAATAACACCAACACAGAGGGGCGGGGCACTGGGGTCAGGGAGGCCTTGGCATAAAAAGTTTGAAGACTGTTGGTCTAAACAAATAGTTTGGATTTAGTAAAGAGCGTGCGATGAACTATCAGCTACTGAAAGTGGTGGACAAAATTACTCACAGATTCAACATCCAGAAATGTACTTGAATTCTTTTCTTGGACATGGGCAAATCCTTTGACTGAATATGGCAAGAAGGAATGCTGCACAAGCTATTTGCTGAAATTGATTGCAAGCTACAAGGATGACGCTCCCTTCATGTGGCCATGTGGGCAGAGGTCTCAACAACACATCCCACCTGAGCAGGAGTGCCACAGTGCTCAATTCTTGAACCCCACGTGTTCAACATCTTCACCAACAACATTCCCACAGATCTCCACAAAAAGCACTTGGCACTGAATGCATATGATGTTGCAGTCATCTCACAGTTTTTCAGGAAAAAGGAAGTGGCAGAGAAGCTTCAAGCATCTTTGGGAAAGCTGTCAACATGGTACAGTGACTTGCAGATTCCACTGAAAACCGACAAGACCACTGCTACACTGTTGGATGAAAAGAACATCAAATAGGACTCGCACATCAGCCTCAATGGAAAGACTTATCAAGTGGGCCAGCAGCAGCCGCTACCAAGGAGTCACCTTGGCCAGCAAAGTCATCTGGATGAGCCACATTGAAAATAATCGTCATAAAGCATCTTGGAAGCTGGCAGCGCTGTACCGACTCTTGAAGACAAGGTCCTTGCCTATCCCTAGTAAAGTCAACATCTATAAGGCAATTATCAGACCTACCTTGAAGTAGGCCTACCTGGCATGGAGCACCTGTGTGGAAATGCACCAGATGACTCTTTAAAAAGTCGAAAACAAAGCTCTACTTTTCACAAGAACAGCAGACCTGCACTGGGAGGTGGGCATCCAGATGTTGGATGAACATCCAGCATAGGTAAACACGAATTTCAGGACATGATCAGAACGCAAACCCACTGGTCAACAAACTTTCTACGATTACTGCAAACCTTTTTGACTGCTACCCGCGGCCCATCACAGCACTGACCCTGTGAAACCAACTCTACTGTGACAAGATAAAACAGATCAAGAAGCAACCCAAACCAGGACTACACTTCAGTCAGAGAAATTGAAGTGATGGGACTCCTCGTTATGAGGTTGCTGTTAAAACCCGGTGGTAGGCGGCGGGTTACGTGCAACCACGCAACACTGTTAATGCTTCCTGACAACCCAGTGCTACCGGGATATCACAGGCAGCGGTGGCGGCGGAACTGTTATTTACCATTCCAATAGGACTGCATGGGAATGGGAAACCTGAAGCACCGGTGATGTTAGG
Organism: Ambystoma mexicanum; assembly: GCF_040938575.1. NCBI lineage: Eukaryota > Metazoa > Chordata > Amphibia > Caudata > Ambystomatidae > Ambystoma > Ambystoma mexicanum. The sequence continues at coordinate 993,560,599 of NC_090926.1, read as the reverse complement.
GAAAGGCCTGCCGGTTGGGGCCTGAACTCCCAGCAGTTCAGGCCTGCCAGGAGTACCGTGCACCTACTGGCAGACTCTTAGCTTGGCGGTCCGGAAAGGGTGTCAGTAACTTGATACCGGCACCTTTATTTCCAGACCGCCAAACTTGTAATGAGGACCTCAGCCTTGGTATCCAAAAAACGCCACTGACAGATAGACTCTGTCAGTAAGATAAATTAGAGCGAGGTAAGGAAGAGAGGGTGGCTGGGTTGAGAGCGGGAGGTGACTTGTTAGGTGGTAGACGGTGGAGGGGAACTTAGTGAGTAAAGGATGACATATTATATAGGGTGGTGAGTTGAGTCTGCGTCCTCAGGACACCCCTTCTACAGTCCTGAACTTTCCTTTTGGAATTTGTTAGCATCAGATTTAAACCAATTTGTTCAATTGAAGTTTGATACATCACCCAGAATGGACTAGGTAGGGTATATACAAAGTTTAAGATTGGACAGATGGTGTCCTGGCGACATGGAATCAACTAGCCATGCTACCTCTATGCAAGAGTGCAGGCTTTACAGAAAAGAATTGTTTTAACAAATGATGCCCAGTGAGTGTGGAAGAGCGGAACTACCTGGAGTGAAAATGCTAGATTTCTTGGCAGGCGAGAGCCACAAAAGGCCAGGGTCAGTAAGGTTTATTTATTTATTTATTACATTTATAAAGGTCACAGCAATCCGTAGGCATCAAGGCCCTGTTACAGGGACCAGTTACCTGCAGAAGAGAGAATACAAACACACAGGTAAGTCAAGTGACAGTTCGAGCAGACAATGCATAGCCAGTTTTTGAGGGATCTTTGGGATATCCAGTATGAGGGTTCAGCTTTCAGTGTGGGAGGAAGAGAGTTACCCTGTTTGGCTGCAATGAATGGGAAGCTTGAGCCTCCTGCTTTAGTGCGTCTGACTTTGGGCTGGCGGAGAAGGTGTGCATAAGGGGTCCTGGTTTTCCTTGACGAGTGAACTTTTGTGAATTTCTGAGATAAGTAGGGGGTGTGCAGTGTTGGACAGGCGCCTGTGATTAATGGACATGGTTTTGAAAATGGTCAGTTTGCGGATTGGCAGCCAGTGTACTGCTTTCCTGCTGGCAGAGATGTGTTCCTGTTTGGGAATGTTGAGTGCTGCTCGGATCGCGTTATTCTGAATAATTTGAAGCTTTATATATATTTTGGGACGTGGTGCCAGCAAATAGGACATTGCAATAGTCAAACCTGGAGCCAATGACTGCCCGTGAAATGGTTAAGCAGCTGTCTGGGGATAAAAAGTGTCTTGAAGCATTTATCAATGTGGTTGTGTAGGCAACGGATGAGGCAATTGGGTACACTTGCGAGATCATTGAGAGGGTGCAGTCTAGATGGACACCTAGTGTCTTCACCGATGTGGAGATGGGAATCATGATGCCATCAATTCTGAAGGCTGTGTATTGGGGATTGAGCTTATTGAGCACAGCAGCCGGCCGTACCAGCAAGATCTCTGTCTTATCTCCATTAAGACAGAGGTGGTCGGCTGCAGGCCTGGATTGTTGTGTAAGGCCCCTCTCTAGAGGTCCTGTATGTAACACAGGGTAGGGTGGAGAGCATCCACTTGTATAGTTAGCAGGATTATCACCTTAGTGGGGACAGTTATTTAGACTGAATGCAATTTTGCAAAACAAAAATCTCTTTAGTAGTTTTTCATAAAAACATCTTAAAAAACATTACAACGTATGCTCTAATGATCATCAATCATACCTTCCATACAACATACACCTTCTACAAAAACGGGGTTCTACAACTTAAATTTTCTTCGAGCATACCAGTTATTGTTGATATACATACATGACATAGGAATAATACATTTGGTTTTCCTTTCTCGGTCGACATATGTTTTTATCCATGCATCCAAGCCCTACCTCAAAACTGTGCAGTACTGACATGGAAAACATCATGATGGCCAGAGCTTCCCAGAAAATGCCCAAGGAAAGGCATGAAGAATAGGCTGCCACCATTTTTGCCGATGTTATGGGCACAGAAGGGCACTGCCTAAAACCACCATTGGACTACCCACACAGTAGTCTGAAACCATTGGGAATGGCAATGCTGATTGCCAAAAGCAACCTAGAATTGTGGGGAATTCATTTCTTAAATCCCAAAAATGGTTGCAGTACCAGTACTCACCACTATCAGAAAGCCGGCGTTTTAAAACCACCAGACTTTTTAGTGTAAAACTGAATAAATGAACCCAAAGCAGGCCAAAGAAAGACTTACTGAGAGGTGGATACAATGTAAAGTTATATTCTGAAGTGACTTGAAGGTTTATAACAAGACTGGCTGAGCTGTGGATTTCAGCAGTTTAAGTAAATTTGGACTGAAAGACACTAAAAATCTAATGTTTAAAAGAAATGAGTGACCTACTTTTGAGTGTCACATAGGTTGCAATTGTTTAAATGTCATAGTTTTAAACTTGGAATCAGCATTCGAGCTGCATATGTAAAAATTGTCTTGACTTAAACTGGGGAACAAAAAGTGACATTTTATCTGAAACCTGGCTTAAGGAACTGAATTCTGCCCACCAGCTACCCCCGACAGGAGTTGAGACTTGCACAACAGCTGTGTTCCCAGGCCTAGCTGCCCTTTTGCTGCTCCGACCAAAAGGGATATGACACTTCTCTGATTGAATTACCTGGGCTCTGCAGGAAATTGAACAAAGGCCTGTCCTGGACCCAGGCAGAGGGTTTATTAGGGTAGTCGTAAATGGCTTCCTCTTGAACAATGGGCCTTCCAGGGCCCAGGCAGATGGTTTATTGCAGGTGTCGTAAAACAGCTTCCTCTTGGCAGAAGCTGGGAGGGGCAGGGTCTCTGAGCTTGGCAGAAACTGGAAAGACTGGTTTCTGTACCATGTGACCTGAAAAGACACACCCCTGTAGCCAGAATATGGTTTTAGAAAAAGATGAATAACTCCTAGTACGGACTTGTCATAATTATTTAAATGATACCATAATTCTTGTGATTTTTCTGCCCACATTTTGAGAGGTTTTTAGAACCGGTGGCATGATCTGGGGGCAAGCTAGCAGTTAAGAGGGTAGTACTTAAAAGGTATGCATGTTAAAAATCTGACACTTCATCAAGTAATGTCCATACTCCTTGCGCACATGTGTGTAAATTTGGGGTAATGTCCGATACTGCGAAACCAGTTAAAAAGTGCAAATGTCGCCATTTCTGAATGCAAGCTCCCAGGAAGAGCAGATTTGGACAGGGTATACCTCCTGTAATGCATGGTGGGTGCATGCAATTTTAAACAAATGTGTAGCTATGAAATATGTCTTTTGGGTCAAAATATAGATTGTGTGTAATTTGACAGGGGTGGGTTCTCTGTATCATAAACAGACCTCATCATGATGACACTTCATTTCATTCCCCCAATCAAGGGGAAGTGGATGAAGTGGCCAATGAAAAGTGGAGAGGGGTAGAGCCTAGTGATGCTGCACACACACCCATTTTCAAAACACATAAAAGCAGACAGTCAGGACAGATAGGGACCTTCAAATCCATTTGCTGCGGGACGCTCTGCCGGGAAAATCCATACTTTACCTCCATCAACCTTCAGAGAGCCAACATAGAGACTTCAAATCTATCAATATCCAGAACCAGAGGCAGAGCAGAGAGACCCAGACCAGACCGCTGTTAGCAGAACCAGAGAGCTGACCCAGATCACTGTGAAGTGCCGAGACCAGACCAGAGTCCAGTCTAAAACCTGACCAGATCCGTGGCGAGGCCCATTTATTTCAAAAATATATTGTGAGTACATAGAAGAACGGTGTAGAACCAATCTCTTAGTTAAAATAATATAATTCAATCTATTTTAATCTAAGTAGAACTGCAGTAACTTTCATCTGGAAGCTGAGATCCTAGGCTGTCCTAGGACCCCAAAACGATAGTGCTAGTCCTTGTAGTTCCTCTGTAATCGCGAAAAACGCACTCGCGAATTTTACCGCGATTTGCAAATTTCTCCACGTGTGAAAACAGCAGTTTCCCTGCTAAAAATTTGTTTAACCTGCCAATCATTCCTAAAATATTGCTAGAGTGAGCCTGGACTAATATTAACTAGATACCACTCACCCTGAACCTCTAGAGGGAATTAAAAGCATTTTAGCATATTTTTCACTTCATTGCCAGCACATATAAAAGCATTTTGGGCCTGTGTTTAAAACTCCGATCTGTAGTCTAAGCTTGCTGGGGTGAACTGAATTACATTTGATTGCATTTCTGAGAACTGTGTGCTTTCCTTCCATTTCCTTGCATTGCATAAAGGGGGGAGGGGATTGCCAGAGAAAAGTGATTACATTGTTTTGTTGAAATCATATTGAGTATTTTCTGTATTGCATTTTCATTCAACATTACATCTATCTGAACTTATATAAAGCATTCTCTACCACCTTCTTCTTCTGTTCCTATTCACAAGTGTGCTAGTGCCAGATTCTCCGTTGTTAATCTTTATCATATCAGATTAAGTGTGATATCCAATTATGAATTCATTATAAAGTGTGATATATATATCTATTGTTTAAATTATCAAATAAACCTTTTAAACTTGCAAAACAGAACTACTTCTTGGCTCAGTGGGGTCAGGAGGATTCCAAGAGAGGGGTGTTATATAGGGGTAGTCATCCAGAACGCATGAACTGGACATAAAGATATATCAATAAGGGTTTCCATTCAGTATCCCAGACTAGGCATTGACTTAGCTGTAGTGTTGAATTGAATCCTCTTACAAATTGGGGGCTCGAGCGGGACGTTTGGGTTAGATCTACCATTTGTGCAGATTAATACAGCGTGCCAGCTGACCAGATACACATATCCGGTCGGATCACCACGCTGTGTTACGCTGTAAAGCACTCCTCAAAGGAACGCTCTAAGGAAAAGGTCTGTTTTGCAAAAATAAAATACAAACTTCTGTAACTCAGGAAGGAACTCAAATCTCTAGAATGACGACCTTAGTAGACATGAAAATAGCCAGAGAGCACTTCTTACATAAGTTATTTGTGAGAGGTGAGTGGACTCATCAGGACCAGACGGTCTGGTTGCAAGCAATCGCACCCCAGATCACGGAAACAGGGTCAGATACATGGAGAGACCAGGGTCCCTTACATGTGGCCCTGAGTGAACTATATTTGGGCCCGAAGGCCAAGGATGAGCACCACAAGATTGCCAGGGTAGCAGCATATTTATATTTACATACGGGAGCCATGCAGGACAAATGTGCTGAAGGCCAAGATCTGGCAAGTAGGCAACTGCTGGCATTACAGAAGGCCCAATCTGATCTGGACTCTTCTGAGCAGAGGCTGCAGAGGAGCCAGGAGTCAGAAAATGACAGCAGACAGTATATCATTAAAATAAAAGAGGACATGGATATACTACAACAGGAAAAGACAGACCAGGATGCCAGAATTCTGGCTTTGCAGAAGGAACGCCAAGACAGTTTGGACTCCCTACTGCAGAGCCAGAAAAAGCTGGAGCAACAGATCAATTTCAACAGGGCATGCACAGAGCAGGTAGCCACCCTGCAAATCCAACTAGACAGGGAGAAAGAGGAGAGCAATAAACTGATCCTGAAAGACCTGGATACCCAGGCAGAGTTTGATCAGGAGCGCCAGAAAGCTGGTGCCTTCCAAAGGCAAAGGGACGACCTGGCGTCACAAATTCAAGCTCTTGGTCAGGAAAGGGACACCTTAGACCAGGAAGTCTGCCACTTAAGAAGAAAAATGGAAGAAAATCACCTGGCCCACCAGGGACTAGGTGACCTCCAAAAAAAACACCAGGACTTGCTAGAGCACACCAGGAGGGTGGAGGAGGCTCTGGCAAGACAGGAGCAGGCCAGTAGGGATGGGACTCAGGAGGTAACCCTCCTGCAGCAAAGACTGGCCCAGTGCTCCAGGACCAATCAGGAAACGCAGAGAAAGAATGAGGCCCTCTGCCAGCATAATGATAGGCTCCAGCAACAGGTAGCGATGCAGGAGAGACTGATAGAGTCGAGTAAGGCCTTAACTGAGGAACTGAAAGCGCAGGCTCTTGCATTGCACCAGGGAGCAGGGGCGGATAGAGACCAGGTTCGCTGGGAGAGGGAGACTCATGAGCATAACCTCAGGAGCCCTAGTACCAGAGGCCTTTATATCTCTCAGTCCCTGGACTCTGCCACCCCCATGTCCCCTGGCGCACATGAGCACCGGGCCACAGGGATGGCAGATTACTATCCAGCCAGAAGCATGGGGCTCATAGGCCAGTACCTCCCAGGAATGGATGGGCGGGCATCCGGGTATGGGCACCCAAGCACAGTGCAATTTAGTGGGGAACCCCAGGAGAGTAGGCCCATTAAGGGCATCCTGAAAACCTCTGCCCAGTTAGGTCAGTGGGGGGGGTACCCATCAAATCCTGGCAGCAAGGAGGGATCTGAAGACTCCTCTGAGCGGTACAGGACACAGGAGACCAGGTCCCCACATTCTGCCAGCCATTCCCAGGCTCGCAGAATCCGGGAAAAACTGGAAGATCAGACAGGAACCTCTGGGAGCAGTGCCTCTGAGTCAGAGGATGAATGGACCAGGGTTACCCAAACCAAAAAGGCCAATAAGGCAAAAAGGGCCTTGCTTAAGGACCCATTGAAACAGATTAAGGCAATCAGGAGTGTCATCACGCCTTATCATAAGAACGCCAAGTACTCTGTTTGGGAACACTTGGAGCTCTATGAGCAAATGATGGAGACTTTCCATTTGAAGGACAGCCAAAGCTGTATTCAATATGTAAAGTGGACCTTCTCACCAGAATACTCCAGTTTCTTTGCGGGGCTGGAGGACCAAAATCATTTAAGATGGTCCACCTATAGGGCGGCCATCTTGAAACATTTTTCTACTCCTAGAAATCCTCAAGAGGCTCGCAAGGCAGCCTACAATTTACAATGTGGGGAGGATCAGGCCCCACAAGAATTTGTGCAGGAGTTAAAGCGTGCTTTTGCACAGACCACAAGAAGGGTGCGCACGGATAGCAGAGAATTTATTAATACGTTTTTCCATGCCTTGCCCAAATAATGACCCAGCTCGTGAGGGATTTTCACGAGAAAAGATCTTTAGACTGGGTCATTGAACAGGCGACCCGGATCTATGAGGTGCAGAAGCCAATAGAAAATAAAAATAATGCGCCCAAAAACCCCAAAGCCAACAACACCCCTGCTGCTGCCAAGGTGGCAGAGGTAAAGGTCACCCCCGTTTTAGAGTTGGAGATGGCGGGGCCTAAAAACCTACCTACACCTAATAATGCTAGGCCCAGAAGGTCCTCGGGCCAGTCACAGACAGGGGGCCAGGGAGGCAGCCCCACAAATGGGGTCCCTCGCTCTCTTGATTATGTAAGTCCCCGTTACAAGGGAAATTGACCCATCCTGGGTTATGTGTGGACTCCTCCAGCCCAAGGGGGGGGATCCAGCCAAGCACCTAACCCAGGGAACTTCCCTCCTAACTTCCCACCGGAGGGCAGAAATTCTCCAAATCCTGGGCAGAACTTTTTCCCCAGGTATCCACCCAACTTCCAACCCCAAAATCCTCCACCCTTCTTTCCCCAATTCCCTGAGCCCAGACAACCGAATCCGGGAGAGGGGAGGCCAAGGGTGGAGGGGTATCCAAATCTTCCCAACCAGTGGTACTACCAAAGAAGGGATAGCTACCCTTCCCGGGATCAGCCAAGGGGAGAAAACAGGGCCCCGTATCAGCCTGAGCGGGTTTCCCAGATAGAGCGCCAGGTTCAAAACATGGCGCGGGATCTGGGTCATATACTGAGGGCTCAGCAGAACCCTCAGATCGGCATGCCGGCGCAGAACGCACCCAACTCTGGACCTGGTGCTCCAGAACAATGACGGGGGCAGCACCCCGATAACTCACCGGCTCCCAGGGAGGAGGCACAAAGGGAAGGGGGGTGTAAAGCCTTGGAGGAAGCTTCCTTCCTCACTTGTAAACAGCCCCTGGAAACCCAGGAACCGGAAACAAAATCTCTTGCCCCTGAAAGTCTGCCTCCTAAGGAGCAGAGGGGGGGTAGGAGAAACAAAAGACCCAAACAGACTCAGTTTGAGGAGGAGGTACAGATCTTCCAATTTGAGGGAGAGGGATCCTCGGAGGATCCTGGGAAAAGGATCTTCTCCTTCAGAGAGGGGGGAACTCCTCCCAAAGAAAAATGGGTCCCTAGGGATGCAAATCCAGACTGGGGAGATGTGGAGACTGAGCTACCGCCGCCCACCATCTCATCCCAGAACCAACCGCAAGAAAATCCCCTGGTTCAAACCCATCCTGATGACTGTCTCCAAAAAGGGGGGGGCGGCCCAGAACCGGAGCCAGGGGAACCCACAATGGCTCTGATCTCCAGTTGCCAACTTTTTCTTTCAGATTCCCAAGGCTCTCCACAGAAGTCTGCCCAAATCTCTTCGCTAGCGATGTCCAAAACCAGAAAGTTAGCCCACCAGTTGTGCAAAAATGTGCATTATCTGTGCCCCCTTGAGGAGAAGGAGGGAAGATACTATGCCCCGGTACAAGTACAGGGGCAGGGTACAATTTTGGCACTGGTGGACACTGGATCTCAAGCTACCCTTCTGTCCAGAAGGGCCCTTGATGAACTGAATGCAGGAAGGGGAGAGAATTACCAAATTCCTCTCACCTCTCTTCCTGGACAACTGCAGAACTTTGACGGGAAGGAAATTCCCGTTGAGGGGACTGCAGACTTGGACATTAAAATTGGGCGACACAAGTTGAAACACCCGGTCATAGTTGTGACTCCAGAGGGCACCCCTTGTTTACTAGGGAATTACCTCCTGAGAAGGTTGTCACCCCTAATAGATTGCGTGAACAAGGTCCTCTGGACCCAGACTAGCCGACCAATAAAATTAAAACAGAGCGTCAACCATGTTAGTTTAAACGGCACCTGCCACATGGTTGAACAAAAATCTGACCAAGTAGAATTTCACTTCCAGAATAGCCAAATTCCAGACGTGACAGTAATAGCAGTAGGACAACAGACTGGTGATGGGGGGTCCTCTCTATTTCTGAAAATCAACCTTCCTTCCAGTCTAAAGTGGTATTCCACGCTGGAAGGAAACACTCTGAAATTCTATACTAATCCACAATCAGAAACTCCCAATCTTATAGTCCAGAAAGATGTGAAATCAGCTCAGAGCCTGGCTGATATTCAGCAAATTGGAGAGCAGTTGTTCATCCCTGTCCAGTTAAATGATGGGAAGGACTCTGTTCTCGCTCGAGTGTGTGTGAACAACGGTAAGAGCTTAATCAGCGAAGCCATGTTCCGCCAACTCCCAAAAGATCCAGCCATTCCCACATTCAAACTGATAGACAAATGGGAAATGGACCTGGAAGCACCCAATTCCAAACATCTCCTGCCAAGCAGGTGTATGCTCAAAATCTCCATTGGCAACAAGAGCATAGTCCATAATTGTTGGGTCGTGCGAGACGTCACTGCCGCCTTTTACTTAGGCAGTGACATTCTCAATCGCTTTGCCATTAGTTTGGACCTAATAAACTTCAAAGCTTGGTCCCGATTAGCGGATAATCCCATGGGCTTTGATGATCCAGAAAAAGCATTTAGGTCAGCTCAATTGCTACCTTATGCAGTTGAAATTCAGATTAAAGAGGAAGTCACCATCCCAGAAAGGACCCGACAATTCTCCCTGGAAGTGAAAGTTAAAAGAGGACAACATTTGAAAAACCCTGATGCTTACATACATCTAAACGCTTCTCTCCAACAGCAAGGGTTAGGGGTAAACCCAACTCCATTAGTCAACATAGAACATGACACCATTCCAATAGAGGTGGATAACAGCGATTTAAAGAGTATTACTCTAGCCGCAGGCACCATTATTGGAATGGCGGTTGATGACCGACATTTTTCCATTGATCTAGGTAATGAACTGTAAGGGCCAATCCCCAAGGACTGCTTTGACAGTGACAGTGATGACAATACGACACCAGACAGGATTTTTACCCGGCATGGGGGGAACTTCCTGGTGTACACTTCTTGCCCTTATGGTAAGGAAGATGTGACTTGTGACTTCAGGAGGGATGAGGTGATTTTCCAGGTCCATGAGGGCTGCCTTTCCCACCTGAAGCCTCCAGTCCAAATCAGCACTCTGACCAGGGACTTCTCCACCCAGCTGGAGGAGGCCGCTGAAATAGCCAAAACAGAAGCCTTTCCAGGCTTCAGGCAGATGGTGGAAGAGAGAGTCAACCTAGCTGATGCCTGTATGACTCTGGAACAAAAGCAAAAGTTGAAACAAGTTTTCTTGGATTTCCAAGATCTCTTTGCGGTAGACTCATATGACTGTGGTCGCACTGACATCCACTCAACAACAATCCCCACGGACCCTGGCATGACTCCTGTGTTTGTGAAGCAATATCGCTTGCCTCTCGCATCAATGGAGTCCCTTACTGAAATAATTAAGAACCTTGAGTCCCGGGGAATAATCCGTCCCATCCTTCAATAATCCGGTGCTGGGAATATTGAAGTCAAACGGCCAGTGGAGACTCTGCGCTGACCTTAGGGAGCTCAACAAACGGGTCCGTACTTCCCGATGGCCTCTTCCCTACATTGACCAAGGGCTGGCCCAGATCCAGGGGTCACAGGTATTCACTGCAATAGACCTGACCAATGGATACTGGACCGTGCCTGTCAGCAGGGAGGACCAATACAAACTGGCTTTTACCTTTGGGGGCCAGCAGTACACATGGACCCGGACTCCCTTCGGATACCTCAACTCCGGCAATGAATTCAACATTTTCCTACATAAGGCCATGCCCGACCTGGGTACGAGGGGTAACCTGGCTTATGTAGATGATGTCCTCATCAAAAGTTCATCTGTGGAGGAACACATAGCGGAGATCCGTTATGTTCTGACACAGTTGAGGGCCACCGGAGCAAAACTTTCCTTTCAGAAAGCACAGTGGTGTAGAACCCGTGTTAATTTCTTGGGGCATGAGATTACTCCTCAGGGTCTCTGTCCCCAAGAAAAGAAAGTGGAAGCACTTCAGAAACTGAAAAGACCCCACAACTCTGCGGGAACTAAGGAGCCTCCTTGGGCTGACTAATTACAGCAGAAAGTTCATTGAGGGGTTACACAGAGATCACCAGACCCCTGATTCATCTCCTGAAAGGGGGGGTCAAGTGGGAATGGGGTCCAGAACAAGCCGAGGCAGTAAGACAACTCAAAAGAAGCCTCTCACAAGCGCCTTGCCTAGCTTACCCTGTCAGAAACAAGGAGTTCTTCCTGGAGACCGGGTTCTCTAATACGTGCTTGACGGCAGTATTATACCAAAAGCATGACAAGGTCAATAAAGTAATCTCCTATGCGAGCAAAACTTTGTCCTCTGTGGAGGAAAAATTCAACGATTGTGAGAAGGCACTCCTGGCAACGGTGTGGGCATTGAAGAATTACTGCCCGTTTATCCAGGGAGAACACATCATAGTGGAGACTCCACACCAGCCTCTGCAATATCTCCAAAGTGACAGAATCCGAGCCGGAAATGTGAGTAATTCCCGAATTACTTCCTGGATTCTGTCAATGCAAGACTTTCCTGTGGAGGTCAGATATGGCCAAAACAAGAAGAGTCCCCTCGCGCAAGGTCTGGCTGACTTGCATGATTGTGCCAGAGAAAACTGTCTCGAGGACGAAATTCTAAAAATAAAGGACAACATGGAGGCATACCTTAATTCCCCCCACAAAGTCTTTGAAGAAGACAAGTGTGAGGGAATGCCCACTGTCTATGTGGATGGATGCTCTTACCATGTTGACAACAACGGGGAGAAAGAACTGGTGGCTGGCGTAGGGAATGCATGGGTGAATGAGTCCCCAGAACCCTCAGCTGGATACAAAATTGGTCCCCGAAGTAGTCAGGTGGCAGAATTGATGGCTGTGCATCAGGCCATCCTCGCTGCTGTCCAGCATCAACTCCACGAACCGGTCATAATCACAGACTCGGATTATGTACGGAACGGGTTCGTGGAGCACCTGGTTAATTGGAAAACCAGAGGCATGTTATGTGCTAACAACAAACCCTTGAAACATAGGAAGTTGATCCAAAACATTGATGATCTGGTCACCTCGAATGAGATGACCATCTATTGGAAAAAGATAAAGGGTCATTCCAAAGTAGAGGGACCAGACAAAACTGGAAATGACTTAGCTGATCAGCTGGCCAAAACCGGGGCCATCCAAGGGGATCTAATTGAGATTGAGTCCCTGTTGGGGGAGATCCAGGTCACTGCTATCACTAGGTCCCAGACAAATGCTCACAACGACCTTTCAATTGCACAATGGAGTAAGGAGACCCCTGATGCTGATTTGATTACCGCTCAGAAGGGGGATCCAATTATTGGTAAGTTTTACCAACACCTCGAGGACCCTGAGAACTTTCCCCTGACGGATACCGATTACATTGGGAAAGGGGACCTAAGAGTGTTGATGAAATGTCCAAAAATGTTCCGAATCCAAGACGGTTTGCTGGTAAGGAAATCCAAAGCTGGCCACGATCAGTGGGTGGTTCCTACCTCATTCCGAAGCCTGATAAGTCACGCCCATGATGCGGCCACCGCCGGTCATAGGGGGTTTCACACAACACTGGAAATCTTAAGAGAGGTTGCATACTGGCCACACATGATGCAGGACCTCGACCAATACTTGAAGGGGTGTCTTGTGTGTGCACAATTTCAGCCATCATCCCTCACGCACCGTGCACCTCTCCAAAAGAGGGGGATGACACTGCCATGGTCAGATTTACAAATCGACTTTGTAGGCCCCGTGATTCGCTCTGCTAGGGGGAATAAGTACATGTTGACTGTGACATGCTTGTTTACCAAGTGGGTGGAATGTCTCCCAGCCCCAAATTGCAAGGCAGAAACTGCAGCTGCCCTGATGATTAACCACATCTTTTCCCGTTTCGGTCTACCTCAAAGGATTGAGTCAGACAGGGGTAGCCACTTCACCAGTGAAGTAATGACAAAGATGTGGGAGATACTGGGGGTCAAAAGGAAGTTGCATATTGCTTACCGGCAAGCTTCTTCTGGGGCAGTAGAGAGATATAACCGAACCATTGTGAGCATACTAAAAGAGTTTGTGGCAGATTCTGGGCCAAGTTGGGATATCCGATTACCTCTGGTCCTAATGGCCATCAGATCTACCCCTTCATCTGCAACCAAAATGTCACCATTCGAGTTGATGACTGGACGCAAGATGGTGCTTCCTCAGCATTTGCTCTACAGGAACCAAGAGCAGACACTAATAAATGCCTCCACAACTCATGAGTATGTGGAGAATTTAAGGAAACACCTTCAACATGCTTTTGCTTATGCTCAGCGGAATCTAGAAAGATCAGCTGATAGCATGAAGACCCACTATGACCTGAAAACTTCCAGGAAGGAATATCAGGTGGGGGACCGGGTCTATCTATACAATTTCCAAAGGAACCAGGCCAAACAGCGAAAATCTTTGCCTACGTGGAAGGGACCCTTTGAGATTATAGACAAAATCTCCCCTGTGGCCTATAAGATCTGCATCCCCAAAGGCGGTTTGGCAAAGGGGGAAGACAAGTGGGTCCACATTAACCAGTTGAAGTGTTGCCATCCCAGGCACACACTGCAACAACTGGAGGAATCCTCTGGAATCCTAGAGGGTACTGTCTCAGATTAATTCAGTTCTAACTTAAAATATCCTACATATCGCCTATCAAATTCTGTGTTTCTCAAGTTTATGTGTTCCTGTCTCTTAATTTAAAAAAAATGTGCATGTTCATATCTGTTGAGTTCTAAAATATATATGCCACCCCACTGGTGGGGAGAAATGGTGGGGAGAAATGTCCATGAATAGGTATTGCCGCTCTTCCTTTGTCGTCCTAGGAGAAAGAAAACCTGGAGACGGGCCAAGGAGGACGATCCGGAGACCGGGAGCAGAGACGCGAGGGGCCCGGGGTACCGCCCAATATTCCCATCAGGACCGGCGAGGAGAACCGATCGATCCGACCGGATGGAGGAAAAGATGCTGAACTGTGCCATCTATTGGAAGAAGATGAGGAAACATCCCAGGTCTTGCGAGTCCCATCAGTGAAACAGAATGGCCATCGCAAGAGGGGGGCTTGTGGAATGTTTTTATCCATGCATCGAAGCCCTACCTCAAAACTGTGCAGTACCGACATGGAAAACATCATGATGGCCAGAGCTTCCCAGAAAATGCCCAGGGAAAGGCATGAAGAATAGGCTGCCACCATTTTTGCCGATGTTATGGGCACAGAAGGGCACTGCCTAAAACCACCATTGGACTACCCACACAGTAGTCTGAAACCATTGGGAATGGCAATGCTGATTGCCAAAAGCAACCTAGAATTGTGGGGAATTCATTTCTTAATTCCCAAAAATGGTTGCAGTACCAGTACTCACCACTATCAGAAAGCCGGCGTTTTAAAACCACCAGACTTTTTAGTGTAAAACTGAATAAATGAACCCAAAGCAGGCCAAAGAAAGACTTACTGAGAGGTGGATACAATGTAAAGTTATATTCTGAAGTGACTTGAAGGTTTATAACAAGACTGGCTGAGCTGTGGATTTCAGCAGTTTAAGTAAATTTGGACTGAAAGACACTAAAAATCTAATGTTTAAAAGAATGAGTGACCTACTTTTGAGTGTCACATAGGTTGCAATTGTTTAAATGTCAGTTTTAAACTTAGAATCAGCATTCTAGCTGCATATGTAAAAATTGTCTTGACTTAAACTGGGGAACAAAAAGTGACATTTTATCTGAAACCTGGCTTAAGGAACTGAATTCTGCCCACCAGCTACCCCCGACAGGAGTTGAGACTTGCACAACAGCTGTGTTCCCAGGCCTAGCTGCCCTTTTGCTGCTCCGACCAAAAGGGATATGACACTTCTCTGATTGAATTACCTGGGCTCTGCAGGAAATTGAACAAAGGCCTGTCCTGGACCCAGGCAGAGGGTTTATTAGGGTAGTCGTAAATGGCTTCCTCTTGAACAATGGGCCTTCCAGGGCCCAGGCAGATGGTTTATTGCAGGTGTCGTAAAACAGCTTCCTCTTGGCAGAAGCTGGGAGGGGCAGGGTCTCTGAGTTTGGCAGAAACTGGAAAGACTGGTTTCTGTACCATGTGACCTGAAAAGACACACCCCTGTAGCCAGAATATGGTTTTAGAAAAAGATGAATAACTCCTAGTACGGACTTGTCATAATTATTTAAATGATACCATAATTCTTGTGATTTTTCTGCCCACATTTTGAGAGGTTTTTAGAACCGGTGGCATGATCTGGGGGCAAGCTAGCAGTTAAGAGGGTAGTACTTAAAAGGTATGCATGTTAAAAATCTGACACTTCATCAAGTAATGTCCATACTCCTTGCGCACATGTGTGTAAATTTGGGGTAATGTCCGATATTGCGAAACCAGTTAAAAAGTGCAAATGTCGCCATTTCTGAATGCAAGCTCCCAGGAAGAGCAGATTTGGACAGGGTATACCTCCTGTAATGCATGGTGGGTGCATGTAATTTTAAACAAATGTGTAGCTATGAAATATGTCTTTTGGGTCAAAATATAGATTGTGTGTAATTTGACAGGGGTGGGTTCTCTGTATCATAAACAGACCTCATCATGATGACACTTCATTTCATTCCCCCAATCAAGGGGAAATGGATGAAGTGGCCAATGAAAAGTGGAGAGGGGTAGAGCCTAGTGATGCTGCACACACACCCATTTTCAAAACACATAAAAGCAGACAGTCAGGACAGATAGGGACCTTCAAATCCATTTGCTGCGGGACGCTCTGCCGGGAAAATCCATACTTTACCTCCATCAACCTTCAGAGAGCCAACATAGAGACTTCAAATCTATCAATATCCAGAACCAGAGGCAGAGCAGAGAGACCCAGACCAGACCGCTGTTAGCAGAACCAGAGAGCTGACCCAGATCACTGTGAAGTGCCGAGACCAGACCAGAGTCCAGTCTAAAACCTGACCAGATCCGTGGCGAGGCCCATTTATTTCAAAAATATATTGTGAGTACATAGCAGAACAGTGTAGAACCAATCTCTTAGTTAAAATAATATAATTCAATCTATTTTAATCTAAGTAGAACTGCCTCCTGTCACCTGTCATTTTCTAGTTGCTAGCTGTCACTTGTCTTTTTGAACTTTAAAATTTCAAATCTGAAAAACGACCTTTACCATATCGCTCATATCTCTGTAACCGTTTGTCCTAGAGACTTGCAGTAACTTTCATCTGGAAGCTGAGATCCTAGTCTGTCCTAGGACCCCAAAAGCATAATGCTAGTCCTTGTAGTCCCTCTGTAATCGCGAAAAATGCACTCGCGAATTTTACCGCGATTTGCAAATTTCTCCACGTGTGAAAACAGCAGTTTCCCTGCTAAAAATTCGTTTAACCTGCCAATCATTCCTAGAATATTGCTAGAGTGAGCCTGGACTAATATTAACTAGATACCACTCACCCTGAACCTCTAGAGGGAATTAAAAGCATTTTAGCATATTTTTCACTTCATTGCCAGCACATATAAAAGCATTTTGGGCCTGTGTTTAAAACTCCGATCTGTAGTCTAAGCTTGTTGGGGTGAACTGAATTACATTTGATTGCATTTCTGAGAACTGTGTGCTTTCCTTCCATTTCCTTGCATTGCATAAAGGGGGGAGGGGATTGCCAGAGAAAAGTGATTACATTGTTTTGTTGAAATCATATTGAGTATTTTCTGTATTGCATTTTCATTCAACATTACATCCATCTGAACTTATATAAAGCATTCTCTACCACCTTCTTCTTCTGTTCCTATTCACAAGTGTGCTAGTGTCAGATTCTCCGTTGTTAATCTTTATCATATCAGATTAAGTGTGATATCCAATTATTAATTCATTATAAAGTGTGATATATATATCTATTGTTTAAATTATCAAATAAACCTTTTAAACTTGCAAAACAGAACTACTTCTTGGCTCAGTGGGGTCAGGAGGATTCCAAGAGAGGGGTGTTATATAGGGGTAGTCATCCAGAACGCATGAACTGGACATAAAGATATATCAATAAGGGTTTCCATTCAGTATCCCAGACTAGGCATTGACTTAGCTGTAGTGTTGAATTGAATCCTCTTACAATATATTACGGCCCTTGATGGTGTACCACCTTTGTGTGTGTGGTGGTCAGTGATATAAATGTTGGGCCATCTTCAGGACATTTGTTATTTCTAGAAGGTCAGTTTCGTTCCCCATTAACATAGATTGAAAGATCTAAAACATAAATAATACATATATTATAGTACAAAAGAGATTGTGCTCCCCAATTTGATTGTTTAGAAGGTGATGGCTAGTCTGTAGTAACCTAGACTATGACACTGCACCCACCTGTGGTCCATAAACTTTAATTTGGATGACTGAGCTTGGACTGCTGGATGTAGCAGTTGATTATCATCCAGTGTCCGGAGCCGTACACAAATAAGGAAAGGAAGGTGGACTAATAAGCGATCCGTATATAATTTCTGTAGAATTAATTAGTACTATACAAGTAGGTGCTCTCCACCCTACCCTGTGTTACATACAGGACCTCTAGAGAGGGGTAGTCAATCTGTAACATACTTTTTTTCTCTTTAGACTCTCCCTTCCAACAGATTTGACCCCCCGTCAACAGAAAACTAGGGCGTACCCAATCATTTATCCTTGGTTGTGTAAGGAGCATCAAGGGTATTCTGTTGGGTAAAACACAGCCAGGTGCCAGGGTTTTGATCGACGGGTAGTAGGCTGGTAAAATAATCCAATGTATTGAATCACATAGCTTCCAGGTGCCACCCCTTGACATGTACGACAACTTTAATCTGTACTTTCTTTTTAGCCAGTAGCATTTTAGGGACATGTAGGCAAATGTCATATTGTGTTGATAGGTTCTTATACGGCTCCAAATCCCCATCGTAGTGATTTGAGCGTGTCTAGGCTTGCTCATCGATTGGCGTGCCCTGCCGCTACCGGGTGCATCCAGACCTTAGTCAGCTGGTAGAAACAAAATGAGCAAGAGGGAAATAAGAGAATGGAAAGCAGGAAACATATGCTACAAGCAAAGGGATGTAGGGATTCAGCGAAGGGAAAAATGTTTTGTGATACCACTTGTGCATGTTAGTTCTGCTAGGTGGAGCATAATCTCCAAAAGGGAGGACACAAATATGTCTTAGACTGTTGTAATAATTCAGTTGTGCTCCAAGGCAGAGATGAATAATTTAAAGTTAATACTCGAAGTAATAGTGGATGCACAAGGGGTTAGAGAACGTGCCCTGTCAATTGTGGACATCTGGTAATTATCATAGAGGGTAAAGCAATACAAAATACTGTGCAGCTTAACATTGGAGTCTTTTAGCTGAAAAGTGAGGATAGACTGAAGGCAGGACACATGCCATAAGGTCCACTTGACAACACAGTGGCATGCAGTTATTTAATGGTCAGATTATTTCAGGTCACCAGGTCATCTTCACAGGGGCAGCCTTGTCATTAACTTTACCAGGCAACTACTGGGTAGGCCTGCTTTATAAAAGCTTTCAGGGAAAATGTACTGCTTACTCAGAGCTGTATCAGAGCTGTAGTTTGCACCCCCCACTCCTTCTCTACCAGGCCCAAGATCTATTGTGATGAATCTTGTCATCAGTCCTTTCCCAGCAGTATCCTCTTCCGATGAGGCCAGGGGACGGCAGCCACCACCCGATCCTGGCCATAAGGGCGGCTATATGAGGGAGAATCATATGGGGGGCGGCAACCCTCAAGGGAGTGACACAACATCATTGGGTGTGAGGAGGTATCCTCGCCAATTAAAGGACCTTAGACCCCCTTCCTCCAACCCTAATAACAGTTCCTTCCCTAATGGACTAATGAGTTGTATTTATCATACTATTCCCCTAAAAAGTACTGGGACGAAGAAGAATAGGAGTATCCTGAATGAAAGTCACTTTCCCAGTACTGTGACGAGAAAGATTCCCAATGAATTACAAGAGAGTTATAAGTTCAGTACTGTGATGACAGAAAAGAATGGAGCAATGAGGATTACATGTAAGAATCACATACAGCAGTGTAGTCTTTACCCAAATCCTATTGGCCGGGACCAGTATAAAAGCAAGAAAAGGCTCAAGAAGTATGAGAGATGTCATTCCTGGAGGACCTGGTTGCAGGATTCATTTGCAGCAGAGGAAGGGGCCTTGGACTGCCATCACAGAGAAGTGGAGGGGAAACCCTTGCACCCCAACAGCTGGTGGAGAACATGGGACCACTAGGGGAACCCCGGGAACCGTGTGGCCACCCAAAAAGGGGATGAACCCCTGGGCACCAGGTGTGTGCCAGAGAAAAGCTGGAGGCAGCTTCACTGGGGATATACAGCTGAAAGCGGGAATTTTGAATCTGCTACCGCTACAGCTGAAAGACGCTGGCTGGAGAACCCTACTTCTCTCAGTGCTGATCGTTGGATTACAGCACTGGTGCAAGGTTCAAAGGTAGCCGACTGGCTCACAGAAGAAATCGGGAGAGCACACTGCAGCAGATTGTAAGGGGTAGCAGGGACACCACGAGAGGAAGAGGAAGAAAAGCTTCCTGATGTATGTCGATACCAAAAGGCAGCCTCCACGTGGTTTGAGCCCAAAGACACCCAGAGCAGGTGAGCAGGACGCAGAAGAGCCTTTACATGCCATAGAGAGCTGGTAAATCCACCCACAAGAAGCAGGGATACCGGGGCAATTTGGCAAGCCTACCGAAGGTAAATAGAAGGGAAAGAAACATATGAGAAAGACCAATCGACTCAATGTCTCTTAAAGAGAATCATTTTTGGGAGGCAAAGCCACGAGACGTCAAGAGAGAAGAAAACCCTTCACCTCGTGAACATTTGCAGAACCATATTAGTAGCAAGTCTAGGATCCTCACCCAAGGGAGGCAAAGCCAGAGAGAGGTCAAGCGGTGGAGTAGACATCCCCCACCTGTGAACATTTGCAAATCCATAACATTTACGAGTCTGGGACCTGTACACTAGCCCAAGAGAGTTTAACTGGAGAGAAAGAGAGCCCTACACCTCGTGAAGTTTGTGAAACCACAAGTCTTCAAGTGTGTGTAAAGTGTGTTCATATACCAGGCAGATTCAAGTTGCAAGTATATTTATATGAGAAAGCCTTGGCAGAAGAGTATACCAGGCAAGGTCAATTTGAACAGTATGTAAAGTACATCACATGAGGCCCTGATAAGGATACATCAGGAATAGCCAAAGGCTGAATTGAAGGCATCTGAGAGAGGAGAAGAAACCTGGCAGGAGAGTACACCAAGTATCCTACCAAGACTAAGATTAACAGCCAAGTTGTTTTGTATGGCAGCTGTTTAGTTGACCAAAAGAAACTCAAGGAAACTGATATCTCTAAAAATGTAAAGTACAGTGAAGAGGAATCAATCCCCTGGAACTGTGAACATTATCCATTGGGAACTTTTACGTTGTACCTGTGACTTTCCTTTTGAACTTGAATATTTGTGCACTTACAAGGCCAAAGACATTTCCGTTTTCACCTTATTTTTGTTAGAATGTGATGTCCAGAATAGTATTGTGATCATAGTCCATTTTGCTTTGGATATCTTGACAACGACAAAATCTTTGGTTTTATGTTAGGTAGGGGAATACCTCTTAGAGTAGGGACTCAGGGGCATTTTCCAATCCCTTTTGTGTTTCAATAAATATTTATGGCCTAAATCATGAATCCCCTGTGTCTACATCTCATTTCCGGCTCCTCACACTATCTTAACAGGAAAATCTACCTTGTTCCATAGTAACCTCAGGCAGGGCACACATGCAAAACTCTTTACACGTACTCCAGTGTATAGCCATTTGCATGAGTGAATAGGCTCAGGCGCAGGCAATGTTATGTAAATTTAATGGGCTACACCAGTATCCTGCCTGGGCTGTCAATGTCACTAGTCCACCCATAAATGCCACTGTCACGTTGCCAGGCTTTGGATTTGCAAAGCATTCTGTATTAAGCGAATAAGGCCAGTGTATTCAATTCATGTTTAGTAAGGCTTCCTCTCCCTAAATGTATTATTTTGTTGCATGAAAGCCCTGGGCTGTAAACGTGGTGAAAGAATACTGGTTATGTAATATCCAAGAGATGCCTCAGGTTGTCAGTCTGCTAGTCTTTCTCTGTGATACCTGCCCGTGGTAATCTCCCTGCATGAACAGGTGATCTGGAAACCGGCATCCTCTCCATGGGGTGCCTGCACTCAATCCCATTATGCACTAAATCCACCTAAACAATTGTCTCTAACTGAGCCACTTAATCTGATTGTTTTTTTCCATTCGGCCAGCGCTTCTAGCACAGGCAGCTCTCCTATTTATATCCCAGCCGTCCACGTCAACCCTGTTTAAGAGGCATGAGGTGGGTGGCATGGAATTACTATTCACCAACCGGGGTCGCCATGCACCTCTTCTCTGCGGTATGTGTTCCTGGAACAGCCCTTCAGAATCCTGGTCCTTTTCACCATGCAACCTTCTATGAAGAGAGCCCGGGGATTGTCTTAAGGGATGCTGGGGCCTGGGGCACATATAAATGTGCCCCCGCAACCAAATCCAAAGATATTAAGAAATCCAAGACTCTCCTGTCACACCCCTCCCATGCCTAACCCAATCGCAAACACAGCACATAGCTTGATATGTTGCCCTGACAGCCATCAAAATAAGCATGGGAACACCCAAGAAGTCCAGGCCCCCCCCTTGAATTGTGCTGGAATCAGAATGATAAACAAATGGCCTTTCAATGGCAATATTAGCAGTAAACGATGAGATTACTTGTGTCCTAGTACAAACATGGGCCACATTTTTACAAAAGTAGTCACAAGGAAGGCGTACTGTCTGTAGTATAGATGCACGGCACAGGTCAGTAGCCGTAAAATAGAGATATTGAAGCATAGACACAGAACTGATGTGAGCCTGAAAAATCACATCTGATTTTTACTACTGTATTTTAAAGCGTAAAAGGCACCCAACAAAATAACTTGTGAAAGTGAACTTGCTCATACTCCCAAATCAGATGAAGAGCCTTTAAAATACCAGCAAAAAAGCAAACCACTTTTTGTGTCAAGTAAGCAGACCTGAAAATAAGCTTGCCACAGGCCAGTGACAATTTTCTCAGCTCTCTCATGTCTGGAACCCTCACGTCAAAATGGCCTCCATTAAAGCAACGCTCACATAATAGGCTAAAGAATACCTCCGAAAGGTGAGAAGGAAGTACTTCTACAGAAAACAGAACCGTACCAAACAGAAAGGTCAACTGATTTGCCCAAAATCACAGAGCACCGGGTGGCAAAGTCGGGATATGCGCCTCGACACTCCAGTTCCACTGTTTCAAATGGCGGCCCAATTTTATAACCCTTAATTGGAGTGAAGGAGTTCTAGCCTTGCAACATACAAAGGCTATATTAGTTGTTAGAACTAGCACTTTCTGGTGCAAATACATTATTTTGTGGCCCAATAGGTGTTTCTGGAACCAAAGCTACTCAAGTTTATCAACCTCAGAGAGGCAGTAGCGGCTGTTGAATTTTGTACCTGTGTGCCTAATATGCCGGAGCGACCAATCGCAGGGTGGGAGCACGAACCGAACAGAAAGTGTTCGAGGTGTGGGGGGATTCTACCCCAAAGAATTCTTTTACAAATAATGGGTTAAAAAGGTGCATTTTACAGCACTTTCTATGAACAATTGGATGAAAAAGCCACACTGTTTACAATCCATTTTTGATGTCATGCATATGAAAAATCCCAATAGATGCAAGTCACCAATAGCGCACCAGACCGTTTTCCAATGCATTTTCAAATTTCTTTGGACACAACATATGCCAGTATGTATAACATTTTCATGCTGGCTGTACCCAGACGTGTCCATGCATACTGCACCAATATATGCCAGTTTCACCATATACAAACTAAAAGCCAGTAAAAAATACCATTTTTGTAGCCTACTGTTGATGCCCAAATCTAGATGCTGCCCTGTGTATCTTAGCTTAACTGTGATGCCTTGTGATGCCCTGTGATGCCCTATGATGCCTCTAATCATGTGTATTGTAGCCTACCTCTGATGCCCAAATCTAGATTTTATCTGAACAGTGATGCCTTGTGATGCCCTGTGATGCCTTTAATCTAGGTGCCGTCATGTGAATTGTAGCCTACCTTTGATGCCCAAATCTAGATGCTGCCCTGTGCATTTTAGCTTAACTGTGATGCCTGCCCCATTGAAGTATATAGGCACGCTAGCCGGATTAAGACTATCAAACTTTGGTGCTAAAATATCAGCATAATTGTATCTTAATCCCAATTGGGTAAGCCTAACATACCTGCCACTGTGCCATCTTCGCCCAACATGCGAAGTCCTGCCTCCTATATACGTCCTGGTCCCTAGCCTGGACCATTCTAACCATCACCACAATAATGGCTCTCACCAACCTTACCCCCTGCAATCCGCAAGAGAGAAACTTGTGACTTAGAGCTAGGTTGCCACAAGTTTATGACATCAAAAACAAAAGAACCAGTCCACCAGTCCCCACACTCACTTCCACTGCCACTAATCCTAACCTCATAGCCTCAGCGACGGTAAATCACCCTGTACCACAAGGTGACCCATATCACAAACAGAGGAGACCCAACCACCCTAGGCCCAGATCTGCCAAAGTTACCACTACAACTCCTACATTATCAGGAGCCCTTATTAATGCTAGGTCCCTTATAGCACACAATACTGAAATAGCTGATAAACTAGCTATGGACAACTTGGATATCCTTGCTGTTTCTGAAACCTGGCTCCATGATGCAGCTGGCCCTGCCCTCATGATTGCCATACCGGACAATTACAATATCCTAAGAGTCGACCGGCCTAACACTAGAGGAGGCGGCCTGGCCATTATAACCAAAACGCAGCTAGCTGCTAGACTTGCCCCACACCCAGCATTCACATTGTGAGAACTTCTCTCAGCTAAAATACCGATCTCCAACAATAGCACACTAACAATACTTCTAGTGTACAGACCACCAGGCCCACTAGGCAACTTTGAGGAAGGCCTATTCAGTCTCCTCACTAATAACATTAAAGACTCCACCCAGCTCCTTTTACTAGGTGACTTTAACCTGGGCTTTAATGACGTTGAGGACAAACAATCCCAAGCTATCCAATCCATTTAAGTCAATCATGATATCACTCAAAAAGTCTTAGCTCCTACACATATAAAAGGATGCACACTAGACTGGATAGCTAACCATAACTGTGACATCACCATCTCTAGTATTCTACCTCAAACATGGACGGACCACTATCTTATATGCTTTACAGCCAGCATAGAGCCTCCCAAACCTAACAAGAATAAAATAGTACCCCCCTGCCAACAAGAAGCAAAAAAGAAATCACGGCTGAAAAACTACTCCTACCAGCTCTCACTTCCAGCTCCAATGAATCTAACCCTAGCGAGTTAGTTGAGTCATTTAACAACTCCATGGCCAAAGCTCTGGACTTGATTGCCCCTATCAAATTCCATAAAAGTATTACGTGAAGCTCACCTTAATTCATGGTTCACTCCCCAACTCAAAGAAATGCGCATCCAAAAACGCAAACTCCAGGCTATCTGGAGGCACACTCCTACTGACAATAAAACCACACTTGCCAACTTTGCCAAAAAATACAAGATGGAAATAATTCAAACTAAAAAAGATACATTCAACGAAAGAATTAGTAAAGCCAACTCTAACTCCAAAGAACTCTTCACTATTCTCCGGGAATCGGAAAACCCAATTGCCCCTACAGACAATGTCCCCAAGGACAAATCCTGGTGCAGCAGCATCCAAAATGCCCTAGAAAATAAAATCGCAACCCTTCAATCTAAAATTGCTAAGAAAAAAGCCTCCTTGAGCCCTAGTGGAACTCATACCACCCCACTGAAAGAGATACCCAGCACATCCACTCAAAGCAACTGTAAACCCTTCAGGTTTACTAACATCTCTATACTTGAAACTGAAAAGGTTATTCTATCCTTTAAACCATCGAACTGCCAAGGCGACAGTTGCCCTGCGCAAATCATCAAGGATGCAGCCAGAGATTTAGCGCCCTTCATCTCAAAACTAATTAACGCCTCTTTCAATAAGAGTACTGTACCCACAAACCTTAAAGAATCTTGGGTTCTGCCCCTACTCAAAAAATAGACACTTGACCCAGCAATCCCCACTAACTACAGGCCCATTACTACGGTCCCATTTCTCCTTAAAATCATTGATAGTTTTGGATCTGGAGGTAGGCTACTCTATCTGGAGTCACAACAACTATTAGGTTCACAGCAATCTGGCTTCAGACCACTTCACGGTACTGAAACGGCCCTAATAGACCTCAAGACACAAATCGACGAGTTGAAGGATAAAGGTAGTACAGCTATTCTCCTCCTCCTTGACCTATCAGCGGCCTTTGACCTGGTGGACCATGCAGTATTATGCAACCACTTAGCGTCTGCAGCCCATTTCGCAAGTGAAGCTATAGCATGGGTACAATCCTTCCTAGCTAACCGTACGATGAGAGTGTTCCCCTGTAGCTGCAGCGGACCCAATCCATATCACTTGTGGTGTCCCACAAGGCTCATGTGTCTCCCCGACAATGTATAATATCTTTACTAAGCCGCTCTTCGACAAACTTGACAGATTAGGAGTAACCTATATTAATTATGCGGACGATATGCAGATTCTCATACCACTATCAGGCAACTTTGTCGAAGACACAGCTCTAGTAAACAAAATGTACCTCCTCATTCAGGGATGTATGGCCTCCCACGGCCTCTGCCTAAATGACGACAAAACAGAGATACTGATCTTGGGCTCCAACTCCAACCTAAAAAACGTAGTCCCAACTAGCGCAATTTCAACATAGATGGTAACACAATCAAGGTGGCAACCGAGGTAAAAACACTAGCCTTTTACCTTGACTCCACTCTATCTCTCAAAAAACAAGTTAATACCTTGGCCTCCTCTACAGCGTACACCTGTAAATTAATCAGGACCTATATACCTTACCTCTCCAAAACTAACTGCATCACACTAGCTAACGCATTAGTAATGTCGAAGCTGGACTATTGTAATGCCCTCTATGCAGGAGCTAATGAAACTATCATAAATAAAATGCAAATCCTTCAAAATAACGCTCTTAGAGCAGCCCTTGACATACCCCGTAGAGCACATATTTCCAACATTAGGAAAGACCACCACTAGTTAAAAATCAGCGACAGAGTCCTTCTCAAGACACTATCTCTCACCCACAAAGGGCTCAACAACACAGCACCCCCCTACATCTCGGCCAGACTGACCAGAAAATCGTCCAGCCACCACACTAGGGCTACTAACCACTTCCTGCTAGAAACCCACAGATTTAGACGATCCAAAGCGGGCGGAGTAAGCTTCCCTGTTAGAGCTGCCCAGGCTTGGAATGCATTGCCCACTGCACTGAGAGCTAACCTACCCTACTCCAGTTTTAGATGTAAGGTAAAAAACTGCCTCTGGTCCAACGACATCTAATTTTGCTGTACCTAACTGCCGTGATACTCCTGAAACCCGGTTCTAAGACTATTTTGCTTTCACCCTTTTACCTCTTTGTATATATGTACTCTCAACACTAACATTTTAGTTCTCATCTCAACTTCTTGTATTGACATGTATTGCACTGTATTGACATGTTTCTTATCCTTTGTATGCAACCTAAGCTTAAGTATCCTTGTACCTGCTGCACCCGGCTACCCCTGGGTTTTGTGCGCATTATCAAATAATAAACAAAACAAACCATGCCACAGAAAGAAAGTATATCCAGACTCCAGTGTACCAAGTAATCACGCATATATGTGTTTTACCCTTGATATAAAGTAGAAAAATGCCATTGCACAAAAAGAATGTATGGCTAGACTGGAGCCAGCAAGGTAAGCCGGTATAGTCACAAAATAACGCTCATCATGTTTTTACTATTGATGTCAAGTAAAAAGTAACAAAACCATGCCACGGTAAGAAAGGAAATGCACACTGACACCATAGGCCAAGTAAACCATGTATTAACACTTATTATTTTTCTTTACCCTTGATGCCAAGTAAATATCAGATTAAGAAAGTATAAACAGACTGACAGTAGAATTGTGAGTCTTCATATACTTTCTTAATGTGGCATGCTCTTATTGGCATCAAGGGTAAAGCAAACATGATGGATGTTATTATGTGGATAGAATGACCTGCATTCAATCTAGGCCAGACTAGCCAGGTAATAAAACCCATCACGTTTGCATTACCCTTGATGCCAAGTAAAAAATTACTGATATAGAATGGGAAGGTAATGCGCTTTACACCATTATACTAATGCATCACAAGAATTGTAGAAGAGTTTTAATGAAGTTATGAACAGCCAACACGTGTTTTGACACACAGGTCGATCTTCAAAGCGCGTACGGTTGCAGTCAGAGAAAAATTCTTGTAATCAAAAGAAATGGCCGTCGCCACTGTACGGCAATCAGTATCAGCGTTGTCATCCAAATGTCAAGAACAAAGTGTAAAGCCTCACTGGACAAAGCACATATATTACTCGTTCAATCGAGCCGCTGGAATTAGAGCTGGACAATCTTTCCCTTCCCATTCTATATGAGTATATTTCATTAGTACCAACCAGGGTGGATTGGTTGGTAGGACTAGCGTTACTGCAGCTTGCACTTTCTCATATTCTTTTGCTAACTTTAACCGAATCCTATTAGTGATCACCAGCGCACGGACAACCAGTTTCGAATCCACAACTTAATCCAAATAAAACATTACATGACACAATAAGAAAGTATATGCAGACTGGTTCCACTAATGTAGGACAGTCTAGCCACTTAATAACACTTATCATGTTTGCTTTACCCTTGATGCACACAACTGTGTAAAGGCATCAAAACTTCAACTATTTCAAATATTACGTGTATTTTCTAGACAAATCTAGCCTGTTAGATGGAGACTGCAAATACATCAGACTTGCAAAGTGTCTAGAATCCTGATGGTGACTAGTACCATGGTGATGGGACAAAACAAGTGAGGTTTACACTGCCAGGAATGACAAAGGCCAGGACCTAGGACCTATCAGCTTCCTCAGACAACCTCCCCGATGCTGATAAGCATCATAGTCAAGCTGAAGGACATACCAGTGGGTGTAGTAATGCCAACACCCACATCTGGTATTTACCCAGATTCATAATTTCAGCCTACTGCTGCTCACATTTCTGGAAACCAGTTTCCACATAGCTGCTTCTA
The DNA here is from genome assembly GCF_040938575.1 of Ambystoma mexicanum. Lineage (NCBI taxonomy): Eukaryota > Metazoa > Chordata > Amphibia > Caudata > Ambystomatidae > Ambystoma > Ambystoma mexicanum. The sequence continues at coordinate 993,532,226 of NC_090926.1, read as the reverse complement.
GTAAAACGTCTAGCATTTCACAAAGGTGTAGGTGTATGGAGCACTGCGATAACCAAGGAATATACTGAATGTGATCCTGGTTGCAGGCTCAGCCCCTCCGCATAGGCCAAAAAGTGGTTCAGAAAAGCCAAAACACTGCAATAAGCAGGATGAGGCGGCTTTCCAGCAGGTAGTAAATGGCAAGGAACCTTGGCAGAGCTTTTGGTAGTAGAACAGCAAGGAGTGCTGCAAGTCGTGAAACGCAGGCACTGGCAGAGCTGGGTGTGGATCTCATGACTGGGGCAGCAGAGGGTAGAACTGTGTGAATGTGCATATGTAGAGCTGCGTTACCCCCGCCTTGACTCTAAGCATGAGATACCTCAGGGCAGGATGACATTTTATAGGAATAGCTATGTTATACCCACCTTAGCGCTAAGAGTGAGGCACTGCAGGCCAAGATAAAGCTACCTGGACAGAGATTGATAGTTGGTCTCAGCAGTTGAATTGGTCCTTGTAGATCATAGAACTGAAAATCAGAAAACTATAAAACACAACGGGCCTCATTACGAGTTTGGTAGTAATTTGGTGGTAAATCAGCAGAATCACTGCCAAAATCATATACCTTTATCACAACTCTGTCCACTGGACTTCCCATGGGATTATGAGTGGTAGCAAAAGGTGTAAATCCCCATTTTTTGAGTCCATAGGACACCTGTGGATTTAGGCGAAATTACTGTGAGCGTTAATGCTACTGTGGTAATCCCACCAATTTTTACTTATGTAAACTGCTGTTGTAAAAACAATCATTGAATGATTTCTCTAATAGCCAGCCCAGAAATTTCCTCATAAGCTGACGCCTCTGAAAGACCACTATGAATAGGGTAGTGTCTGTCTCATTTAGGGCATTCATGACATAGAAGACCCCCTGTAGATGGGGCAAGGTCTGTCACATGTCATGCATCAGTGTCCCTGAAGGACCACTGCGTATTGCCAGTGTCTACCACATGTCGGGCATCAGTGCTTCAAAGGGACCAGTATGGATGAAACAGGGTCTTTCAAATGCCAAGCTTGGAGCCACTGAGGGAACACTGTGGATAGCCCAGGCTCTGCCTCATGCCAGGCAATGGTGGCTCTGAAAGGCTGCTGTGCTATTCAGCAAGGTTTGAAATGAAGGTTCAATGAGCAGGAGCTATAACCAGTTCCTGGGCATCAGGCATCGCCCAGTAGGCAGGAGCTACCGGAGAGGGACCAGGAGCAAGTAAAAAGCAATCCATAAATCCAAGTTCCCCTTGAGACGCAAAGTTTCTTTTGCTCATTATGTATGATCCATTGTGCAAATGTGGACTAGATGTGTTCTAATTCTTATTTATTAACATTCTCAAATACTCACTTTATGTCAAAATATCTCCAACTTTCTCTTCTGAAGTATCTTCAAGTTCTTCACTCCTCTACCTTCAAGTCCTTGAAGGTCAGGTGCTTTTCCAAGCAACGAACGGGGGCAGATCTCTGCCTTCGGTTGGTGCCTCCCTCTGGAACAGCCTCCCTGCCTCTCTGAAATTTGAGCAGGACCATCTCCAGTTCTGAAAGCAACTCGAGGCTTTCCTCTTTGCCTCTGCCTTCTCTCTTCCGCTACCTTGCAGATCTCCTGTCTGATACTGCACTGGTTACCTGGCTACCCTCTGAACCACAGGCTCAGTTCCCTGCTCTCCCAGCTGCACACCTGCACTACCTCCTGGCAACCCTGCACTTGGGACTGTTTCTGCAACCCTACGACCCCCCTACTTGCACTTATCTAACACCTATGTTTTCTGCACTTAATCCCTGCACTGACACTTGCTGCCGCACTTCTTGTTTTCAATGTTGATCCTATGTCTTGCACTTGATCCCCCTCCCCTTTCCCATGAACTTCCCCTCTTCCTTCTCCCCTCCCCCCTGCACTTGCGTGATCTCAATGTCACTGTGCATAGTAAGATAATGGTCTTGCCCCCCCCCTTGTCTCGTCGTGCCCTGAAACACTTGTGTATAGGTGCGATATAAATAAAATATCATATCATATCACATCACATATCCATGTTTGTAAGGCACCAGTTGGCCTGGAGAGTCAAAAGCTCCTGGTAGTTAAGGGTTTCAAGCTAACCAGGCTCTCTCAGGCTAGAAGCAGGAGCTAAATAGCTAATAGCTCCCAGCGTCCAGCAATTTGGAACCCTGTAGTCCTGTTTAATCAAATCGCTCCTGGGACATTTCCTGATTTCCCAACAGACTGGTCGGCCTCATCAATTGAGGAGTGTAAATGGAGCTTTTAAGTTAATTGGCACAATTGTATTAAAGGGGTGTTTCTATTTAGCAGTCTGTTCCAGATTCGCTCAAAGAAGGCTTGACATACGGGGTTATCTCGGTGCTATGCAGCATAAGCCCCTCCCCCAGTGTGCCTGTACTGAACTGAAGGACGAGTCACAGAGTCAACCCTTAAGGACTTGCGCACAAAGCCACCCAGTCACTGAACTATCACCCCCAATAGAGGATGTTTACCCCCGTCCACTGTCTGAGCAGCATGCCTGGCACACAAAGAGACCTGTGCACCAGGGGTGGACTGGCCTACAGGGAACTCTGGTGGTATCCCGGTAGTCCTCTGCACCCTGGCCCTCTTTTGTGTGGTTACCTATTTTATTTGAACATTTTCTCATAGGAAAAGGGTTGGGCTTGCTTAAAATGTGTAATATGGGGCCACTTTGAACATTATTTCCAGGGCCTCTTTTGGTTCCCAGTCCACCCCTGCTGTGGACATGGGGGCTCAGTGCATTTCTTCAGCAAGACGCGTTGAGTGGATCGTCTTGCGCGGAAGCAGGCCTCGTCAGGTTATTAGGGGGGCAGGACTTTCTCCAGCCGTCCACTGTCTCTGGAATCACTCCCACCCCCAAAGCCCCAGAGCGAAATTGTTAATCACCTGAGTTCCATCAATGACAATCCTTCTCACCTTGGTAGCGCAGCCGTAAATCCCCTTCCTCTAGGAGGCCACCCATGGCGACAGTGCGCACTCAGAGTTAATCATAACATAACATGCTTTCGCCACTACTCACATCAAATTAACAAATACCCCAAAACCTTATATCCTTTATTGAACTACCAAAAAATGGCATGCTATGATGGCGTGCTGCGTGGGCATTCAGGCTGATGCCAACTCCATGGGATGCTTGTAGCGCCCTGAGGCGGCAGGGGAATTATGCTCTGCACAGCAAGCTTTAGGCATGATTTGGCGCGGTATAAAACATGTAATCGTAACATAACCACATTTCTTTGGAAATATGAGTGGCAGTGATGCTCTTTGCCGGGGCCTATAAAGGGTCCTGAACAACTGCAAAGTACAACTTTAAAAAAGGAGTGGCCTTTACAGGAGGCACTTAAGAGTGCCAATGGCCTTTACATATGTGCAATGAAAGAGAAAACATTCTGGTTTAAAAGATGTTTTTAAATATGGTTTATGTGTGTACATTTTCATATATGAAACAGAACATCAAATCAAAAGGGGTCTGTACACCATGCAAACCCACAGTTCTTCTGAAAGAAATCCATTATTCATACATACTAATTAAAGGCATTTCAATGATCATACTTTAATACAATGGCACAAATCAAACAATGCATTCTCTTATAATTTGCCTTTCCCTTTTTGAAAAATACTTAATTACAAATGTCTTTAACTGATGTCGTGACTCTAAATATTACTGAAGGTGACATCTACTGGCAAAGAGCAGCATTGCCAGTCATATTTTTAAAGACATTTGGTAAGAGAGGTCAGGTCAGACACCAATATTGGAGACTTCCAGGGCTGGGCCTTGGCCAGCCCTGACCCACTTAAAGCCCTGGGCTGGGGGGTGGTGGGAGAGGAATAAGCGTATGTCGACTGTGTTTATCTCCAAAAGTGAATATTTGGTATGACTCTATCGTCTCTGAACCCAACATATTGTGCCCTATGCAGGTCGGGGAATTTTGAAAAGGTTTGGGGGTTTTGGGACCATGCCATTATCTGGGGTGGCATTGGTCGGGCAGGGGCAGAGCTGTGCCAAACTAGCCTTAGGACTCCTCATCCCACAGCCGTTCCTAACTTGAGATGAAAGAGAGTGGAGTATAGTGAGTAGGACCTTTAGGACGGGAGTCCACTCTTAGCCTCAATAAGTCTATCCCCAGCACAGCTATGAAGTGCTTTTTCTATTTATTTTAAGATCAGGGATATCATTTTAGATCAGAAATGACTTGCAACAAACCATTTACAGATGGTGGAGGCAATTCCTGGAAGGGTGCCTGTACACTAGCACAAAGCCAGGAAACATTTGTGAGACATTTTATAAGGGTGTGAACACCGTGCCATAATGCCAAAACACAATAAACATTAAAAATATAAGAAACGGGTGACATACGCAGATACCATTAACCTAGATGGGCAAGTGCTTTACACTAAAGAGAAGTACCGTATAAATATACCAAAGTACATTATTATGTGGGACCGGAGGGGGTTGTGGCCTCTGGTAGGACTTGGGTCGGCTAACAGCAAGCTTACTACTAAAGACCCTCGATTTTGGGCATTATAAGGTTTTCAGGCTGCTCGTCCCTTCCTCCCTATTGTCTTGTTAAAGACCAGTTTTAAGCACGGCCTCTCAGTACATCACAGGGCGAGTGCCAGGGAGTGACTCTTCTCTGCCAGTGTATTGCCAGCCCTGCCCATGGCTGACCAGAGGCCTGACCCCAGGTGCACCCTGCGGTGATTCTTCAGGACAGCAGATCTTTTTCCTTAACTGTCACCCATTTTATTTGGATTTGTCTGAAGGGGTGTCGGAGAATATGCAATGGGGACTTGCTCTCAGGCTTTGACACCCTCACCATGGATCCACCATGCAGTGCTGCCACGCTGGCCATCCCTAACTGTAGGGAGGAAGCAGTGGTCAGCTAGCGGGCAGACCGTTTTGCTTATCCAGAGTTTTGTGCTTTTTCTTTTTTTTTTTCTCTTTTTTAAATTGTGACCCAAAGAAAAATAACTTTTATTTGCACAACTGTAAAAAATATGCACCTTGTGTTTATGTTCAATTCCAAGATTTAAAAAGAATCCACGCATTGTGTGTAGGCAAAAATAACAGGTGTATTGACTATTAAAGTTGTAAAGCTTAAATAAGACCAATCTTAATATTTAATGTCCGAGTTTTGTGCTTGCATGGACTAGGGCGCCAAGAAATGGCTACTTGTACTATCAGGCACTATATGATCTACTAGTCATCGTGAGTGCTATTACTGGAGCATTTTAATGAGTCTAAGTTGGCATCACTGCCTCCCTGCTACCACCCTGGGTAAGCCAGAACTGGCAGATTGATATTTGACATGATTGGAGTTTCATCCTTGCACCCCCTGATGGGTATGAGCTGTAAAGAAGCCATGAACAGTCGGCCAATACCCTCCCCACCACAAAAGCTGCCTGGGCCAAGAGTCAGTGCAAGTGGCAGACTTTGCTCTTGAGAAATGCTACATGACGCAGCCTAACCTACCCTTGTTAGTTCACTTGGGCGTCCTGGGATGGGGCCACATGTCTGCTACCCAGCTGGCAACCTCGCATTTGACTGAGTGGAGGACTGAGAGCTTTCTGCTCAGAGACTGGGGGGGGATAATGTTACCTCTGGTGCGCCCAGGCCCATGGCCTATATGCAACAACGTTCTGTAATGCCCAATATTCTGGTATGGGAACATTGCACTCATTGCTTCCTGCTGGCGCCACTGCTGGGCAGAGGTTCCCTGACTTGCAGGAGAGATGCCAGTGTGCTGGAAAGTAGGTCCATTTGCCTTTCTCGAGTTGAGGGGTCACGTTAGATGCCCTCTGCCCGCTGAAACTAGGTCCTGTCCTCGTAAGGGATGAATGCTGGGAATAGCTCCCTAAGTGCCAGAGAATGTTGGGAATAACCGTAAAGGCCGACGCCAAAATTATTTTACGACACTGAGGGTAACACCGGGTATACTAGTAAACCCGATTGATGAGAGAACTTGAACTTGTGAATGGAGGGTAGCACAGGGGCAACGCGCTGGTCTTGGCAGCAAGACCATGCTGAGCAACAGAGGTTCGAATCCCGGATCCACGCTTAGCGTTATAAAAAATACAATAAAATAAAGACTACATTAAACAAGTCTAATGGTTGAAAGGCCAAAACATATCTTCTGCCTACCTAGTCCTACCAAGACATGACAAAAAAAGGCTAACGGGTTCTAGGGCTCCTATGCAAACTTATGGGTTGACAATTTGATGGCACTGTTCACTCAGACCTGTGAAGGAGAAATCCCTGGCAGTTGGGAAAGGCTATCAGTCCTGTCTACAAAAGATCCCTTCGCAGCAACCCATCTTATTATAGATTAATATCTATGTTTGATGCAGCGGGGACATCGTTTGGGATAATTTAACAAAGGTAGCGGGCGCCCCTCTCTCGCAAGAACAGACATGATAACCTGTTCAGTGGTTATTAACCACTTGAGAGTTCGCAGCCACTGCTTTTACTCACTGTGTCTTTCACAGATGGGAAATATCCATTTGCATATCAGTCTTTGTCCTGCCCAGGGGCAGTCCAGCACCGAAATACAATGGCAACTCCAATCTGAACGAGAGTACCACCAGCAACCCCATACACGTGTTTCACCCTTGTTGGGGATCATCAGTGAGGTGAAGCTGATGCCTCTCTAAGCACAGTGAGAGGGAGACCACGTCTGGTTGCCCCCAGGAGACCTAGGGTTACCAATCCCAGGTTCCTTAAAAATAGTTTAACAAAGGTAGCGGGCGCCCCTCTCTCGCAAGAACAGACATGATAACCTGTTCAGTGGTTATTAACCACTTGAGAGTTCGCAGCCACTGCTTTTACTCACTGTGCCTTTCACAGATGGGAAATATCCATTTGCATATCAGTCTTTGTCCTGCCCAGGGGCAGTCCAGCACCGAAATACAATGGCAACTCCAATCTGAACGAGAGTACCACCAGCAACCCCATACACGTGTTTCACCCTTGTTGGGGATCATCAGTGAGGTGAAGCTGATGCCTCTCTAAGCACAGTGAGAGGGAGACCACGTCTGGTTGCCCCCAGGAGACCTAGGGTTACCAATCCCAGGTTCCTTAAAAATAGTTTAACAAAGGTAGCGGGCGCCCCTCTCTCGCAAGAACAGACATGATAACCTGTTCAGTGGTTATTAACCACTTGAGAGTTCGCAGCCACTGCTTTTACTCACTGTGCCTTTCACAGATGGGAAATATCCATTTGCATATCAGTCTTTGTCCTGCCCAGGGGCAGTCCAGCACCGAAATACAATGGCAACTCCAATCTGAACGAGAGTACCACCAGCAACCCCATACACGTGTTTCACCCTTGTTGGGGATCATCAGTGAGGTGAAGCTGATGCCTCTCTAAGCACAGTGAGAGGGAGACCACGTCTGGTTGCCCCCAGGAGACCTAGGGTTACCAATCCCAGGTTCCTTAAAAATAGTTTAACAAAGGTAGCGGGCGCCCCTCTCTCGCAAGAACAGACATGATAACCTGTTCAGTGGTTATTAACCACTTGAGAGTTCGCAGCCACTGCTTTTACTCACTGTGCCTTTCACAGATGGGAAATATCCATTTGCATATCAGTCTTTGTCCTGCCCAGGGGCAGTCCAGCACCGAAATACAATGGCAACTCCAATCTGAACGAGAGTACCACCAGCAACCCCATACACGTGTTTCACCCTTGTTGGGGATCATCAGTGAGGTGAAGCTGATGCCTCTCTAAGCACAGTGAGAGGGAGACCACGTCTGGTTGCCCCCAGGAGACCTAGGGTTACCAATCCCAGGTTCCTTAAAAATAGTTTAACAAAGGTAGCGGGCGCCCCTCTCTCGCAAGAACAGACATGATAACCTGTTCAGTGGTTATTAACCACTTGAGAGTTCGCAGCCACTGCTTTTACTCACTGTGCCTTTCACAGATGGGAAATATCCATTTGCATATCAGTCTTTGTCCTGCCCAGGGGCAGTCCAGCACCGAAATACAATGGCAACTCCAATCTGAACGAGAGTACCACCAGCAACCCCATACACGTGTTTCACCCTTGTTGGGGATCATCAGTGAGGTGAAGCTGATGCCTCTCTAAGCACAGTGAGAGGGAGACCACGTCTGGTTGCCCCCAGGAGACCTAGGGTTACCAATCCCAGGTTCCTTAAAAATAGTTTAACAAAGGTAGCGGGCGCCCCTCTCTCGCAAGAACAGACATGATAACCTGTTCAGTGGTTATTAACCACTTGAGAGTTCGCAGCCACTGCTTTTACTCACTGTGCCTTTCACAGATGGGAAATATCCATTTGCATATCAGTCTTTGTCCTGCCCAGGGGCAGTCCAGCACCGAAATACAATGGCAACTCCAATCTGAACGAGAGTACCACCAGCAACCCCATACACGTGTTTCACCCTTGTTGGGGATCATCAGTGAGGTGAAGCTGATGCCTCTCTAAGCACAGTGAGAGGGAGACCACGTCTGGTTGCCCCCAGGAGACCTAGGGTTACCAATCCCAGGTTCCTTAAAAATAGTTTTACAAAGGTAGCGGGCGCCCCTCTCTCGCAAGAACAGACATGATAACCTGTTCAGTGGTTATTAACCACTTGAGAGTTCGCAGCCACTGCTTTTACTCACTGTGCCTTTCACAGATGGGAAATATCCATTTGCATATCAGTCTTTGTCCTGCCCAGGGGCAGTCCAGCACCGAAATACAATGGCAACTCCAATCTTAACGAGAGTACCACCAGCAACCCCATACACGTGTTTCACCCTTGTTGGGGATCATCAGTGAGGTGAAGCTGATGCCTCTCTAAGCACAGTGAGAGGGAGACCACGAACTCTCAAGTGGTTAATAACCACTGAACAGGTTATCATGTCTGTTCTTGCGAGAGAGGGGCGCCCGCTACCTTTGTAAAACAAAAAGACATCGTTTGGGACACTGGCTTTGGAGCTATTAAAACTCTGGGTTGAAGAGAAAAACATTTCCAGACTGGCTTCAGAGCTAGGTCAAGCATCACCCATAATCTTCTGCTGTTAAATAAGTCGATGATCTGAGCTCGGGAGCACGGAAACCCCCTCTCCATATGCAGATTTCAAGCCGGCCTTTGATGCAGTGAATCCTACTAGTCTCTGGGAGAAAATGGAGAGCTACGGTATTGCCGGCGACTAGTGCGTGTGTTTCAAGATTTCCACACGAATACCAGGGTGCAGGTTAGGATGGATGATTTGGGGGCTTGCACCAGAGAAATACACTCAGAGAAGGGCCTAACACAGGGATGTGTGCTGGCTCCCATCTTGTTTCACCTTTGCTAGCCGACCTCCCAACTCAACTGACCAAGTTCAATAATGTCCCTCCGAAGCTTGGCTCGCAACATGTCATTTGGCTCTCCTATGCGGACGACTTGGCTCCATTTGATCACACATATGTGGGACTAGATCTTTCTGCACAGGAGCACCATAGATGTGCGGTTGCAAAAGAGCCAATTATGAATTCGGAAAAGACTCGGTATATGTGTATAGGAAAGTATTCTAAGTCCAATGCACACATGTACATATCCAATGCCCTTGTAGAAAAGATATCGGTGTATAGATATCTGGGCCTTTACCGGAGTCGGGACCATAAAAACTGCGAATTGAGAGGTCAAATGTAACCACACACTGGCACTCACAGCGACTATCATAAAATGTGTAGACCATACCACAGGTCTTAGTTTTGGTGGCATTACAACTATTTATCGCAGCAGTGACATATGGCCCTGAGGCTATGTATTGGCAATGCCTACTGGAAGGCCGGATTTGGAGGCGATTACTGGGTTGCCACAATGTGTCCCGATTCAGGTGTTAAGGCTGCAGTTAGGGCTTACCTCCTTTACCTGCATTGTCCTCCTAAAGCAAGGTCTGCTACACATCACAGCTCTAATCAACCCAAAATGTTCCCTATTCAATCTCCTGGGTCGGAATATGCCTTGGGAAAACGGAGTGTGCCAAAGACCCTTAACTCAATGTGTTGTAAAATATTTGAATGTGTTGGATGGTTACCTCAGTGGGAGAAAGGTGAGCATACCCTTATACAGGAGTGCGCTGATGAAATCCTGCTGTGGGACTGGGAGTAAATGATCTTCATTTGTCCGGACTGAAAACCTATATGGAATATGTAGAATGTCATCCTTTCTATTGAAAACCTCAGAAGTACCTGACCTGGTGTCCATCGCCCGCATTGACAAGGTTTATTTTACTATTACATTTAAACCAACTACCTACCCTTGGAGTTTTAGGGTCGCCTAGGGGTATACTGGCAGAAGAGCGAGGATGTAGATTGTGTAAAGCGCCACATATTCTTGAGTCTATTAAAGTAAAATGGGATACTTGTATGTCAATTACCTAGGTGAATGTCTTTATAATCTGGAGGACATGATAAAAGATTAACAGGCCGATTCATGTAATTCCTCTCAAAAGTGTTGCACGCGGCTGGCGCACAGCGTGCCCGTGCGAATGTCTGCGCCAGCCGCGTGCGATAAAATCAATTTCCGCGCACAGCATATTCATGGATTCCCACCTCCAAAAGCAGACGTGGCAGCAGCGCCAGTTACGCCCCCAAGAACGCCTGCGCGCAAGGAAAAGCCATCAAGATCGCAAAACCCTTGCAAAGGGCTGCGCCAACCCTGTACCAGTTTACCGGACTGGCGAACAGCAAACGCAAAGCGGGGAACGCGTATTACGGGTGTCGGGAACACGCGTGCGCGAGAAGTTTCACACGCGACCTGGCCTGGGGGAGCGTGTGCGTGTATTTCAGGGGTGCGCGAGAATTATTACACGCGAATGGCCTGGGTGCGTGTATTCCAGGGGAGCGCGAGAAGTTCCACACGCGATTGGCCTGGGTGCGTGTATTTCAGGGGCTCGCGGGTGGTTTCACACGCGATCGGGCCTGGGGGAGCGTGTGCGTGTATTTCAGGGGTGCACGAGAAGTTCCACACGTGATTGGCCTGGGTGCGTGTATTCCAGGGGCTTGCGGGTGGTTTCACACGCAGTCGGGCCTGGGGGAGCGTGTGCGTGTATTTCAGGGGTGCGCGAGAAGTATTACACGCGAATGGCCTGGGTGCGTGTATTTCAGGGGTGCGCAAGAAGTTCCACACGCAATTGGCCTGGGCGCGTGTATTTCAGGGGCTCGTGGGTGGTTTCACACGCGATCGGGCCTGGGGGAGCGTGTGCGTGTATCTCAGGGGTGCGCGAGAAGATCCACACGCGATTGGCCTGGGCGCGTGTAGGTGCACGAGAAGTTCCACACGCGATTGGCCTGGGCGCGTGTATTTCAGGGGCTCGCGGGTGGTTTCTCACACGATCGGGCCTGGGGGAGCGTGTGCGTGTATCTCAGGGGTGCGCGAGAAGTTCCACACACGATTGGCCTGGGCGCGTGTATTTCAGAGGTGTGAGAGAAGTTCCACACGCAATTGGCCTGGGCGCGTGTATTCCAGGGGCTCGCGGGTGGTTTCACACGCGATCGGGCCTGGGGGAGCGTGTGCGTGTATTTCAGGGATGCGCGAGAAGTTCCACACGCGATTGGCCTGGGCGCGTGTAGGTGCATGAGAAGTTCCACACGCGATTGGCCTGGGAGCGTGTATTTCAGGGGCTCGCGGGTGGTTTCACACGCGATTCCAGCAGGGTACGTGTATTTCAGGGGTGCGCGAGAATTTTCACACGCGATTCCAGCAGGGTACGTGTATTTCAGGGGTGCCGGACCCACACTGCCAAATCACATGTGCTACATGTGATTTGGCAGTGTGGGTCCTCCCAGGTGTCCCCTGTACACCCTCCACGGCCCCTGCAGGCAGCCCACACCACAGGGGACTACCCTGCATCCCTGGTCATGTCCCGCAGGCAGCCCACCCAACATGGGCATGCCCCCCAGCAAAGGCACATGTCTCCTTGCACTACTGATCACCAACTCATGTCCCCTTGCACCCCCACCCCCAGCATTGCGGAGCACCTGCCAGCAGGCCCCCACTCATGTCCCACTCATGTCCCCCTGCACCCTCACCCCCAGCATTGCGGGGCACCTGCCAGCAGGCCCCCACTCATGTCCCACTCCTGTCCCCCTGCACCCCCACCCCCCAGCATTGCGGGGCACCTGCCAACAGGCCCCCACTCATGTCCCACTCATGTCCCCCTGCACCCCCACACCCCAGCATTGCGGGGTACCTGCCAGCAGGCCCCCACACATGTCCCCCAGCCAACATGTCATCACAATCTAGATCCCTGGCCCTTATGGTCAGCCTCCAAATGCAAAACACCCACTCGAGTACTGCATCCACCCACTTAGAAATGGCAATGACATGATAGAACCCCAATAGCAAGTTTGGAAATGAACACATGGCCCTCACATACACCCAATGGGTGTCAGTGAATCTCAAAACCCATATCAGGATATGCATGATACCAATGAGATGATACTACACATTGAAGTTTGATGAAAAAATGTATTAAAAACAGCATGAAAGGAATAAAAAATAAACAAATGACAATGGGAATCAAAAACCAAAAGCAGCATGTCCGTAAAATAATGAAAAACGACAAATCATAATCCAAAGGAAAGGTGTCCAAAGTCACAGTTCATGAAAGTAAATCCAAGGTAAAACCAAAACCGAAAACCATTGCTCCATGGGTAAATCAAAAAAAAAAAAAATTCCAACAGTCAACTATATACAGATAAACAAACCAGGGTCCATGATCCCAACTGAAGAAATGAAACCTACATAAAAATACTACCTAATAAAATAAAACTATACAAAAATGTGGCCCATTGTCCAAAAGGTCCAAAATAAATAAAAAAGCAAAGGAAACCTAACACTAACTACATAACTATTTACAAAGGCAGCGGGCTAGTCCGACGGCTCACTGGTTGTTGTCATGGGCCAGGGCATCATCGAACTCCTGTTCAATGGCTTGGAGGCGGGCATGTTCCCTGGCCCCGAGGTCCCGCAGGGATAATGCAGTGTCCAGCTCCAACTCCCTGCGAAGACACTCGAGGCACTCAGCCCGCCTCAGCGCCCTCCGCATGGAGTCCTCCGCCCTGACCATTGTGAGCCGTTCCTCCTCTGCCCGCTGCCGCTCCGCACCTATCTGCTGGCACAACCGCTCCCACACGGAAGCCACTCCCATTCCAGGGTTCTCCTGCCCTCCGGCCGATGCCTGCACCCCTGATGTTGATGGCCCCGAGCCATTATGCCTCCCACGTTGAGCCTGCTGCTGCCTCCGACGCAACTGCCTGTGCCAGCACGACGGCATCCAGGCTGATGGAAACCACCGACGCCGTCGTGCACGTGCTCTGCCCGATGATGCCGTCACATCCTCCATCTGCTGGGGTCCAGTTGCTGTGATGTCCACCCCTGCTGGACCTCTGACTCCCGACTGTGGCAGGGATGGGATCCCCACCGAGCTGGTCGCATTGTTCAGGACAGGTCCACAGGGGGCCCTGGTGGCATCTGGGCCGGAAGACGGCAAGGAGAACGACTGGCGTATAGTCTCCACAGAGGAGGAGAGGGCCGCCAGATTGGCCGACACATGCAGGAAACCCCCGAACATGGACGATCCCAATTGGGCCACGTCGGCACGGTGCTCTTCGTGATGATGTGCGTGCTCCTCCTGGGAAGCACGCACGTCATCACGAATCACAGCCGTGCGCATCGCGACCCCAATCAGGACCTTCTCCATATGGCCAGGGGTCCCCTCGTCCGCAGGTGGAGGGGAGTCAGATGACATGGACATCCCCTCTACCTGCGGACGGGCCTGGGACAGGGGATCCCTGCTGGTGCATGGTGGTGCACCCACAGGATCAGGGACAGCGACATGCACAGGCCACTCCACAGTGACCTGTGCTGCCTCCTGCCCCTGCCCCTGGCCTGCACCACTTGCACCAGCAGGGATGCCCCCACCAGGCCCCATGTGCGCCTCAGTGGCGGCCTCCTCCTCCTCTGTGGGAACCACCAACCTGGATGGCTCCTCACCGTCTTCCGCCGTAGCAGGCCCCTGTGGGGGCTCACCCACCCCTTCCGCTGCAGCCGTGGGGGCATCCCCGCCGCCTTGCTCCACAGCGCCGTCTCCGCCCTCTTCTTCACTAGCCGCTGCGTAGAGGGAGACATAGAACACAAGCATCAGGGTACTGTACAATGGTCCCCTAGACAGGAAGCAATAGCAGATGAGTGCCACTGTCAAAGTACACTTCCATCATGTCCCTCCACAACACATATGTCAGTCCAGGCAAAACACACACAGTGACAGTCATGGTGCATGCCATGGACATTTCCATACATGTCCAATGGACTCTCGAAACATACAATGTAATGGTACTCACATGCATCATGGGTCATGCCTATCACATGCACACACTTCACCTCAGTCACATCCATCTGGCCCCGTACACCCCAATCACAGTGGATACAAAGATGACTAGGCTGCTTCAGTGAATCTGTAAATTGTCAGACATGTGTCATGCATCCATGGCATTCACAAGTCACAGACACGCAGGTCAGGCACACAGACATGGATACCATATATGTACCTGGCATCAGCAACCAGCACACTGCAACATGCCCTGTCTCACACAGCAATGCTTGGCCACTTACCCCTCAACTCCAGACGGGTCTCCCTCTCAAGGACCTGGGCGTGGAGCGCTGGGTGTACACGTTCCAGAACTCTCATCTGGATGGAACTCATGCGGCCCCGGCCCCCCTCCACGAGGCGCCGGGCCTTTATGAGGTTCCTGGACCTCAAGTCCTCCCAGCGCTTCTTGACCTTCTGGATGGTGCGGGTTGCCACCCCCTCTGCGTTGATGGCAACCTCACAGTCGGCCCAGATCCTCTCCCGTCCTTCCTTGTTGGCGCGGGACGATCCGAAGAGGGCATCATACTGCCCCAGGACTTGCTCCACCAGGACACCAACTTCGGTGGCAGTGAAGCTGGTGCCCCTCTGGCCGGGGGTTGCCACTGGTGCCAGATGTTGATGTGCCCGACATGGCAACCCCAGGGGCAGGAGTGGGTGGGCAACTGGGTCCTGGGGCTGGGCTGTGGAGCGATGTTATCCGAGTCGAGAGTCTTCTGTTCCAGCAGGGGTGGACACAGCAACTGGAACCCTGCAGATGGCTGATGTGCAGGCACCAAATGGCAGGGCACGGTGGCAGCAAGCAGGCAGGCAGGCAGCAGCAGATGGCACGTGGGAGGCTGCTCGGGGCACTGGGGGGCAGTAATTCGGCCTTCTGGGCAGGAGCGTGGTCTTCTGTGTGTTTTCGCGTGGCCAGCTTGATACGGAGTGATTTGGCACGTGAAAAACCTGCACGTCAGCGTGAAATTCGAGGAAAGGGCCTTAGCGTGTAAGCGCGTCAGCACGCGTACGCGATTTCATTAGACCAAAGGCCCTTCCAGCGTAAGCGCGTCTGTGGCGTTTCGCGCACAGGCGTTGCCCTGGCAGGGCTTGGAGATCCCGCGTGCCTTTACACTGCTCTGTACGTGCTTTTCGTGCGGTGCGTGTGTTTTCCATCCGTTGGGGTTCACACGCTATTACTTCACAGCGGGTGTTGGCTACGTGTTCTTCTACACGCAAGGCAGACGGTGAGTGGTACCCCGCCCCCCCACGCCCGATCGCGTGAAAAACTTCACGCGAACCCCTGGAATACACGTGGCACGCTCCCCAAGGCCCGATCGCGTGTGAAAACACCTGCGAGCCCCTGGAATACACATACCCCGCTCCCCCAGGCCCGATCGCGTGTGAAAACACCTGCGAGCCCCTGAAATACACACACACGCTCCCCCAGACCAGATCGCGTGTAAAACTTTGCGCGCACCTCTGAAATACCCGCACGCAGCCCAATCGCGTGTGGAACTTCACGTGCACCCCTGAAATACACGCACACGCTCCCCCGGGCCCGATCGCGTGTGTAAACACCCGCGAGCCCCTGAAATACACATACCCCGCTCCCCCAGGCCCGATCGCGTGTGTAAACACCCGCGAGCCCCTGAAATACACGTACCCCGCTCCCCCAGGCCCGATCGCATGTAAAAACACCCACGAGCCCCTGGAATACACGTACCCTGCTCCCCCAGGCCCGATCGCATGTGAAAACACCCGCGAGCCCCTGAAATACACGCGCCCAGGCCAATCGCGTGTGAGAAGCTTCTCGCGCACCCCTGAAATACACGCGCCCAGGCCAATCGCGTGTGGAACTTCACGCGCACCCCTGAAATACATACACACGCTCCCCCAGGCCCGATCGCGTGTGGGCCTTCTCGCGCGTGTAGGACTTTGGCGCACATTTTTTTCCTGCACAGGGACGCTACCGCCTGCTTTCGTGTGGCGGACATGTATGGGCCTGTGCGCGTCTTTGGCCGTGCGCTGTTTTTCCCTATTCGATTCCATGAATACGTGTTGTAGGCGAGCGTGTGGGCGTTCTGCGCACTTGCCTCCTATACTTCCCCCGTGACGCCCACATTTTCACGAGTTGTTCCCCATTCTGCGTGTGACGCCCCGTGTTACGCCTACTTTTGTTATGTGCGCCGCGCTATGTGCGAATTCGCTGTGGCCTTATCCCACGGCGTTCGATGACCTGTGCGCCACCATGCGCCGCGCACTTTCTCAGCGCACATCCCACATTTCGCGCGTGCACGGACTTCCATGAATTGATGTGCAATGTTTTCTTGCACTGCGATTTTCGCTGTTTCTCTGCGAATCGCACGTTTTCGCACGCGTGCGCCGTTTTTTCGGCGCACGTTGATTCCATGAATCGGCCTGTTAGCCTTTTGGAGGCATTGTCATGTAAATTTACAAGCTATGAATCAAAAGATATTGTTGGAAGCATAAACAAATGTACTGTACCCTTGGGGAAAAAACAATCAATTGGTTATGTCAAGCTATTGCTCAGAGATTTTTAGCTGGACATTTTATAGAAAATGTTACATGTAAAATATGTATTTTAAAGTTTAATGTCTTGAGAAAAGTTTTTATAAACTAAACGCAATAAATTAAAAAATAACTCCCTAAAACCAATGCCATACTTTCATCACCAGTTAGTAAGAGATCACTTGGGTTTGGGATTTTCAAAGAAAGGAATTATGTGCAAAGACAATAGAAAAAGCGTTGTCCCTCAGTCCTATTGTTTGGGAGCCATATCCTCTTCCCATTCACAGCTGGGTAGATGTACCCTATGGCACCTTTGCTCACATAGGGGAGACCCAGACAAGCAACCAGGACCTAGCTCATAAGAGGGGAGCAGGTTGTACGAGATTCAGGGTAGCACGACAATAATAGTGAATAAATTAAGAGGGCGCTCAGAGATATAAACAAATACTTTGGGCCTCGTTGCAACTTTGGAGGTATTGCTGCCTCCAAAATCGTGTCCGGGGCCGGGTTCCCTGAATGGGGAAATACTGGGCCATTCCAACTTTGGAGGGCCCCAATATTTGCTCCTTCGGGAACCCGGACCCGGTCCTTCCCCATTCCCATTCGAGCCCCCATAGGGTTCAATGGGAATGGGGAGGGAGCTAACAACGGGCCCGTTAATAACGGGCCCGTTGTTAGCTCCCTGGTCCCCGTGAGGTAACCTCGTAATAGGGCGGAATGGGTTGAACGGTGCCGTTCTTGTAATGAGGCCCTTTGTATTTCTTTAAAGGATGATACAGAGAATATGGACAGTGGAAGGCAGTATCTATGAACAAAACTCACATGTGCTTCTAGATGAAGCCTTCATTACTGCCTAACTATGAGGGATCAGTGCTTGATTTGTAAAAAGAAATAGGTGCCGGTGCGCAAACATTTTCTAACATGCCCATGACATGTCAGGCTGGGCAGCTCCCAGCCCACTGTTGCCACCACCTACGGCTACTCCCCATGGTGTCAACGTATATGGGGTTAATGCTGCATCTCCCACGAGCTTATTGTGGCGAATGGATCTACTCAGTCACTACGGCAGATGTTTGATTTACAAATACCAATCAACAAACACATAAAATGACACACTCATTGTGTCTTGACACGCAATCATTTACATTTTGCTCTGATTCTATAGGTGGTGATTATGTGACTGGTAGCTACAATAATAAAGTTGCCAAAACACCACATAATAATCAAGCTGATTCTGAGACAGTGAGTGCTGACGCTCAGAAATAAGTGCCAGGGTTGAGCCCTGGCAAACACCCCCACAAATTAAGCACTGCGAGGGATAGTGTCTCTTAAGGAGCTGGGGCAATAAGTTACTTTGTGGTGACGTCACAATCCATTGTTCCTCAGTACTGGGGTGCAGCCCTTCAGGTATGGGGGTGGGGTTGGTTCTATCTGGAAACCAAATAGCTCAAGGGCTGCGAGTGAGCCCCAAACAACCAAACGGCAATAGCGCTGGTTCTCTCCCTCAGGCTTCTATTTAAAATAATTAGTTTAAATGACGAATTTTACAGCACACTTTGTTAAAAATAAACAAGCATTGGCAATGTCAACAGTTTGGGCTTTGTGTAGGCATGCGAAGGGCACTCGCCAGGCACTGCCATAGTGGTAATAACTGGCCATCATTGGTAGCAGGTGGAAAATGATGTGAGTACCTGGGCACCTAAAAGCAGTGCCTGGCAAATGCCTAATACTTATACACAAGCCAAAACTGCTTGCTTTACCACTGCCTCTTTTTAACAGGACTTATACATCAAAAGGTTGAAGGCAGACTTGGTTAAAAAAAAATGTATTACACCATTACAATTCAAATGAAGTCATTAACTCTCAGAAAAATGCTTTGAAAAAACACTGGCAGGCCCTTCGAGTACAACGTTTGATAGAAAGCTTGATTAAACTGAGCTGGGTGGGGCAGGAATTGGGTGTGGGTGGCCATGGGGATTAGCATGGCCATGGGCAGTCAATGGGTGGGCAAATAACCAGACACCTGTGCCCCTCCTCATATGCCATTTCTCCCTATCTGTACTCTAATGCATTAGTTTCGGGTTATAGGTGGGTCTGCCACCCAATAGCCCAAACTAAAAATGTGTAAAAAGCCATACACATCACAAATGGTTCTGAAGGGTGAAACATGAAAAAATGGAATAGATCCAAAGTAAGCTGCGGGCAGTGGCCTAGCAGGGCTGGGTGGTGCTTTTTTGGAAGGCGGGGCTCCATTTCCGGGTCTTTGATGGTTTGCAAGCTGCTATAGGCTTGCATCGTGGCGCTGCTCCGCTTGCTTTTGGATGCCCAGGATATTACTTATTTTTTTGGTTGTCGTGGACGCTGCAGCGTAGTTTGTTCATTGCTGCCACACTGGCATAGTCACATGTTTTAGTGGCAGGAGTGCCGTTCAACTCTTCATAGTTTTTAATCGCCTTGACAAAAGCAGGGGTCTGGGTGGGTCCAGCCGGGAGTGCCCGTAGGTACCTTAAAATCAGGGCACCCTCCTGCGTCAGGTCATGGAATACGTCTTTTTATGCATTGCATTGCTTAGTTTGCAATGAAAGAAAATAGTAGCCTGGCAGAGTGCCTGACTTGGTGGAGAGATCTCGGCGGACTGTGAAAACTATGGGAGAAGTTCGAGGGAAAATGTGAGTCGACTTCTTCAGCCAAATAACACAACACTCAGCTGTTTCTTATCATTTAGAACCGTTTGAGTGCACACGGAGTAGGCGCGCAGACTATCACGGTGAGCGGGCATTGCGAGGGGCCTGGCATTCATCGTATTGTGTCTAGACGAGTATAGGGGCTCTAGGGGGTTTGAATTTTAAACGGTTGATTATGATGCTGAACCCATTTCATTTCAGGAGTTATGGCTTAAAGGATAAGTGTCTTTTATTAAGGTGTGGCCAAATATGCTGTATGTATTTAAATGGCTGCTGCTCATGATATATGATTGGTTATTTATAACACGCTTAATACCCAGAGGTTTCTAAGTGCGGACCCGGGGATCGAACCTGCGTTGCTCCGTGTTGTCTTGCTTCCAAGGCGAGCATGTTGCCCCTGAGCTATCCTCCCGAGACATGCATTATTTAATAAGGTACTTCGACTATTCAAAACCATAAACATATCTGATTGCACATCTCATCTTGGCGCCTATTCATTCAGACACGATCTACCTGCTAGTTTGGCAACGCGGCCCTTTTCTCAGGCGAGGCCTCCCGCCATGTCACAGGCTTCGATAGGAATTGCTGAGTTACAACCAGGCGAGGGTCAAAACAGGCGGGGTGTGGCGAACATGTTATACATGATATTTGTAGTAGGTATGAATATCTTATGATATGATATGGAAATTATAACACGCCTATACACAGGTGTTTCAAGGCGAGGGGGGGAACAGAGGGAAGACAGACAAGGATCCTACTAGGGCAGGTGTCATTCAGACCGCGCAAGTGTAAGGGAAGGGGGAAGGAGAAACGGAAAGGGAGAGGGGGATAATGTGTATTTAGGTTTATGTCTAATGTGGTGTATGTGTGTTATGTAAAAACATTTTGGTATGTGGAAACGTTGAAGTATATAATGTATTATTTGTGAATGTGTGTGAATTGTAAATAGATATACGAAAAGTTCTATGAACTAAAACGTCTAATAAATATTATGATCATGTTAAACAAATCAATATCGAGTAGTATCTACCCGAGCCGTGTGTGCAGCTGAATATCATTTGACTGATCCTTAATTCCCCTGTGTGTTTGCTGTGCTGTGCTGTGGCCTCCACACCTGCCAGGGTTCAGTAGATGTTTGAAACGTTTACCGTAGACAATATTTTGCATCGTACGTACATTGGAAGAAAAGGAATGGGTTTTTTGCACTCATTAATGTAGAGCCTAGGGTTTTAATCCAGGCATCCGCACTTTACTAAAGCATGTTTGATTGCAAATAAATCGCTTTCTTCCTCTATGCCACAAATTGTAAATATTTATTGTTCTTTTTTTAAGTTGCTATCGAGTATTCCCCCTACTTGGATGTTATCGGTCCATTACATCCTGGTTTCTACAAACGCGTTCCAATCGAAGCCCATTCACTATAGAGTTCTATGCACAAATAGTTTGGTTGCAGCCACGCAATAGTGTTTCTCTATACCAGCAGTAGTGGTGGTAGTAAAATATGTATTAAGTGCTGGCATATACCAGGAATACGTTTTCATGGTGCTGGAATGCAAAACAATGCAGACGTTTTACAGCAAAAAGAATACAGTGACACAGTTACAATGAGAATAAATACATAGTACAAACTCGGGCTGCAATGTAAGGATGGCAAATGTAAGTGCCACTGATAAGGAGGCACTCGCCCTATCCTCGCTGCACCCCATCTACACATGCAGAGAGGGCAACCTCTAAAGTGGGACGTGAGTAACCCAACCACAAGTGATAACCATGTAACATTATGAAGGCGAGGGCCTCAATACTGTAGGGCGAGGGCCTCAATACTGTAGGGCGAGGGCCGTGCTTGGTGCGTGATTTTTTTTAAAGCCATACATAGGTACAGAAATGAAGACTACATAAGTTGTGGGACTAGAAGTGACATAGGTATGACATCAGTGAGTTAAAGCAGGCAGGTTTAAGGGTTGAGCACTATGGCCCTCCTCTGGGAAAGCCATTTCCCACCTTGCTGCAAATGTCCCATTAACATGGGGCTTGGACGTCTGCTTACAGTTACAGTCATTTGTTAATATGGGCCTAAACACACTGATATTAACGCTACATATGGTGATCCATTCTTGTATAAAATGGTTATCATATTTCAATGATATCGTAACTATATTTGTCTTAGTGTCCTGAAGGACAGTGCTATGTGATGCCACTTCCTGTGTTGTCATGGGGTTCAAGTTCATGTGCTATCACTTTCTCTAATGTCGCTTGGGGTTGGGGTCAAATGACATCACTTCCGGTGATGTCATCAGATGATGTCACTTCCACTACCCCTACATAAACCATAATGGTCCACCACTGGAACTTCTCGTTATGGGTATTCTTATTGTTGATCAGTGTCTGTGGGTATCTAAAGCTAATATCCTGCTTGGTATGTTTCTTGTATGACAAAGTACAAAAACACATCAAAAATTATAATGGGTATAGGAAAATTTAAAAAGGCAATATTTATTCAAACAATCTTTTAAAGATAGACATATATTGTCAAATGTAATATAACATAAATCAAATGTTAGACCAAAATTACATTGTGCCAAGGGACAGAAACTTGGACCAGTAAATTAAAGGAGATAGAAAACCCAAAAGATGTGATGGCCTTTATCTCGGCAAGAATCCCTTTATGCCAAAACAGTGCAGAATAGATGAAGAAAAAGATATGGAAGAAATATATAAAAGATCAAATATATCCAAGATGGGTAAAATACACAGGTAGTTATTTTCTAATTTCCCAACAATTTTGTCAGGCAAGGTAGAACCAAATTGTCTAGTCATTTGGGTTTCCTTCTTGTGTTCATCTATATACATATTATTATTTGTAACAAAAATCAATGTTTGACTAAATCATTCAATTATTTTGTTATCAGTTCAATTCGTATCTCTTTTACCTGGCATCACCTAGGATGTCTTTAAATACTCTGTTTTTCATTACTAGATTCTTTTTTTCTTCATAGGATCTGCCAACGTCTGTGTAGCATCACAAGAGTGTTGAGGAGTCTTGACAACTAATCAGAGACCCCAGATGTTACACATTTCGGCGGTCAAGTCTCCTTCTTCAGGGCATGTTCGAAGACCCTGTAAGAACATGTAATTGCATTTTAGTGTCATGTCAGAAACTAACCTCACATGTTTGCTCCAGGCATCTTCTCCCCTTTCGGTGGCCAAAGGCAGCAGTGGATCTGGTACTGCACTTATGCTGCAGCTGTAGGAGAAGGTCCTGTAGCTCTGTCTGATCCCCTTACTCGGAGATGCTTGGAAAAGGTCAGAGCGATCATATATTAGTAAGATGGAAAAAATTGGACTTTGGTGAAATGACAACACAGAAAGCAGTCTTCTCCTCATTGAAGGGCAGGTTGCTCTGGAACCCGTTCTTCAACAAGCTTTCAGATGACTCAACTGTGAGCACTGTATGCAGAAACTGCCAAAGCCTCACATATAGTGTTGCAGCTGTCCAAACTGGTATACATGTCCTGCAATTTCTAGACATCTCTTCATTAGGGTGAATATTGTGACCAATCAAAACAGAAGAGTCAATTATTCACTTAAAGGGGTTTCTTACTGAATAACTATAGGACATGTTAAACATTTAAAATTGTGGACATTATGATGTTCCCATAATGCTCTTTGCTGTAGGCAAATCGCGAGGCTTGGGTTATATGAAAAAGTGACCGTTCCCCCAGTAAATTATTCCCATTTCCAGCCCTGTGTGTCCAGTAATGCCAATGTTTGCCACTGTAAGAACATAATACTATAAACACTCACACTCACATAGACATGGACAAACCCGTATTCAAACGAACAATGTCATGTATACACATTTTTTTTTAAAATACTCATTTTGGCCCAGCGCAGGAAGTCATGGCACATTTTCTAATTCCTTTCATAGGGCTTTGCATTAGTCAGTTCCTGGGCACTGATATCCCCAGTCCTGCACCATGTAAAACACAGTGCATGGCATAAAAAAGACCAGTCTTTATGCAACAAAGACTGCATTTTTTAAATACCAGAGTGCCCCCTGTTGGTGCAGGTTATGTGTTCACTTACACACAGTGCTGGCACCAGATAGGTGGAGACAAATCACACACATGGTTGTGTTACAAGAGAGATTAGGGTGCAAGTCTTGGTTTCCTTTCATGGTGTTATCTCCGGTTATGTTCCGCAACAGCAGGCTTAAAAGGTAAGTTACAGGGCATCACAGTGCAAATGTTCTCACTTCTTTGTCGATGTGGGCAGCTAAATGACCAGGTCAAGCAAGTCTTCGAGAAGCCATGATGTTGGCGACTTGTATCAAGGCTGATCCCGCTGCAACAAAGCGATTGGGCATCTGTCTTCCGCCTGGTAGACTGTATTGCTGGTTCTCAGATCGGGCCTGACTTCAGTCTTCAATTCAGCACCGTTAGCCGATTCCAAATGTTCTACAAAGCAATGGACCAGATAGTCTTTACTTGTTGGGAATTTGAGGTTGGAGGGAAAGCCAAGATTAAATCACAAGGCTACATCCATTCAAGCATGTTGGCAGTCACCCAATCAGTGTGGGCGGGGTTGTTGGCACCTCCCGAGTAAGCCCCCAGATGTGGACTTGGGTGTGAACCAGCACACCAGTCACACACAGGTCTTGCCTGGATATAGCCACTGTGGCCTTGAAGCTGTAATCTTCATTATAAGACTAGAACATTGCTTTGGTTAACTGCAGGTGTGCAATGTTCATGGAAAAGTACTTGCCTCCAGGATGTTTACAATTGGCCATCTGAAAAAAACCCTCACACACTCGCGTGCACATGGCAAAAGGATGCACAGGCAAGGGCAGAGAGAGAGCAATGTGGAGATCACTGGTCAAAACCTTTACACATATCCATTAAAAGATTCCACAAACGGTGGATCATTGGTCTGTACTGGGCGGGTTGCCTGGCCCCACTGGATCGCCTCAGCCTCCGGCCTTGCACAGAGGCGAACATGCAATCCCTCTCCCGCTTCCCACCTCCTTGCTGGGGAGTGAGCCAGCCAGCCGTGAATGGATGCATTCAAAAGCACTCTAGTAAGAGTACACCTCTCGGTGTGCTGGGGTGACTTGGCAGCTGGCAAACTGGCAGGTTACGGTAGCTGGCTGCTGATGTTTAGACCAATTGGCCTTGAACGATAGTGTTAAGAGAGTGCCAGAAATCTAACCACGACACTGCCAGCAGAGGCGGAAACGGCTGATTGGCAATGGTTTTCATTAAATGTGTGTGAGCACAACCGTTTCTGCTTTTTTCTTAAAATGTGCATTTCATGAATGCATTTCTACACATTGTGCTCGGTCGTGGCATACACTTGAATATCATTTTCAGGCACACTGTGGGGCGGTCGTTCGTTCCACGGAAGTTGCAAGGTCGTTGGGCCTAATTCACAGAAGCGTTTGGTAAATAATGGCAAAGCCCCGTAGGAAAACGGTCTGTGAATTAGGTGGGCCTCACGTAGTGGAGCCTCCGTGCCTCACGTGTACGCATGGATTAAAATAAGGCCCTGAAAATCCTCGCCAGGTCGCACATGTCACGCTGCTATGTAGGGTTCCTCCATGAGCTCAAGGTGTGAGAGGAGAGGTGTGTAAATGCAACCAGGCAGCAGGGCTACCCCCTCAAGTGCTCCTGATTCTCCTTGGGGCAGGACTCTCAGGAGGGGCGCAAGGTGGGTAAAGGTTCAATAAACACGCTGACATTTAATAAATGACAAGGTCGACAAGACATTTGTTAGAAATATTTTTTTTGTCAGGAAGGAAGGTAATGCAGGAGTAAAAAGTAGCTTTGTAGAATCCAGAGTTCAAGCCTCTCTGTTGTGGCCCGGCTGCCAAATTTTGGTCACCAGGAGAGTTCAGGGTCACCAGGGAGCACCAAGCGTATCCAAAGGCAGTGGTCTTCAAGCTGGGGGATCCGCAGGATGTCCAGAGGTGCGGGGGGAGCTGGGTTAAGATTTTATTTATTTATTGTGCATTTGTAAGGCAGTGATCGAAGTGTATGAAAAAAGTACTGGAACCAGTGATTTAAATGGGCCAGGGCCTGCCCCCAGCAGTCTCCAAAGAGTGGGTCTGAGCCGGGACCCTGCTGGGGCCCCCCGTCCCACCACAACATTGGCGGGAGGCATTATCCCGCCACAGCCGCAAAGGGAGATGATCCCACCATTAAGTCAGGTAAGCTGACTGTGGCTGGCTGGCACTTCTGTCAGTCACTGTAAATTCCTATTGTGAACCCTCGCGCGAGGGGTCACCAGAGGAAGTTACTGTCCCTTTGTTTCCCACCCCCTCTCCAGGTCACTGAGGCGTCTTTAACCCTCGGCGAACCTTGGGATTCCTTGACATATTTCGAGGTTTATAAAAGATGGCTTGAAAAGTACACAAATCAAGCCATCTTTTATAAAGCTTTGTCAACTGACAAAAGTGCCTGGGGCTTTGTCCGTCTTCAAAGCTTTATAAAAGATGGATTGAACTGTGTACTTTTCAAGCCATATTTTATAAACATAGAAATGTTTAAAAAGGATCGCTTGAAAAGTATGCAAAACTTAAAGTATGCACACAAAAATATAAATGTTATATATATGTGTGTGCGTACCTTACTATGGTTTGCGTACTTTTCAAGCCATGTTTATAAAAGAGGGCTTGCATACTACACAAACCATAGTAAGGTACGCATACAAATATATAAATGTAAGCATTTATATATTTGTCTGTGTACCTTACTATGGTTTGTGTACTTTTCAACCATCTTTTATAAACATAGAAATATGTTACATATTTCTATGTTTATAAAAGATGGCTTGCATACTACACAAACCATATAAAAGTACACATAGAAATATATATATATATTTTTATTTGATCGGCTGATAAAATCAACCTTTCAAATATTATTATTCAGTACAAAATTAAGCGTCATATCACAGGTTACATATATAATAACAGGAATAATAAAAGAAATAATGGAATGCAAAATACATACTCAAAGAAAAATGTGAATTAAAAATGTAAAAGTATAAAAAATATATAAATGCTTACATGCATACAGGAACAGTAAAACGTAATAATAAATTGTAGAGGAGCACCGCTCCCAACCGCTCTTACCCACTTCGACCACTGTTGTAAGGCACTTGTACATCAAGTAAATTGTGTTCCAAAGCGCCCAGAAGGCAACAGGGAGGTAACATGGCCTTGAAAGGCAAATGTTACAATGAAAGAGAGAGGCAGTCCTACTAGGCCTTGTGAGAATTAAGAGCGTTCAAGTGCAGATGACTGTTTTTAAAATAAAAAAGGATTGAGTTAACTGTTTTTAATAGAAACTCTAAACAGTAGATAATCTGTTTATATTTTAAAGAGTCTGAGCCCTGCCTGGACATCCTGTGTGTCCCTTGGTGGGGGGTGGGGGGGCAGAAATAATATTTGTACTCAAGGGGTGCTTGGTACAAAACAGTTTGAATACCACTGCTCTAGAGAGAATAACCCTGTAGCCGTGCAAAGACAATAGGGACGTAACCATATAAGCTGCTTGGAAGGTTTTGGAAGTAAAAGCACACCTACCTGAACGAGAGTGGTTAAGCAACAGCAATTCCGGTGATGGAAAGGTGACTATTCCCCAAGAAGGTAGACTTTAGAGTTACTGATGCTGGGTTGATTGGATGACGGGGCTACGGTGCAGCTGTTTGGTACCCGAAGGACCCAGGTCCAGTAACCAGTTGGTATGGACGGTGGGCCAGCGAAGCCCAACGGGTACTTCCGAGGTTGCAGGGAGTCCCAGGGATCTTGGATGGTGGCTTCTTGATTGTAGATCGACTTGTCTAACTATGGGCCAGTGGCTTGACTGGTTAATCATCCTATGTGGGCTGGTGCTTCCTCCTCAGAGCCGCACAGGGCAAGCAGCAGATCTTCTGGGAGCACAAGGTCTCCCTGCTACCCCAGGCCAGTTGAGAAGGCTGGATTCCTGAGAAACCACGAGTCCCTAAACTTCCTCCCACAACCTTGTCAGAAAGTCACTCGGACTCACCCCTGTATAAGAAGCTCACTGCTTCCCATGAAATCTGATTTCTTATCCATTGTACGTTCTTTTGTGATCAAACGAGCATTGTCCCTCCCTGCATATAAATAAATAAATTAATAAACTTCAGAGAGTGATCCCAGGCAGGCTGCTGTAGCAGTTTCCACAGCCTCCCAAGGTTGCTTCTCTGCTTTGGGACTCGTCCCAACGATTAACAAATCTAGTAATAAGAGGGTCAGTCAAAAGTAGAAATTGGTGCAGAGATAGAAGCTACCCACAAGAATATTCACAATGTAAGACAAAAAGACAGTAGGACACAGACACCGATAGCAGACTTTGAGCATTTTTAGGTTTCAAAGGCACTGTCCGAGCAATCAGTGTCCATCTGTTTATGCTAGATTACTGTCCACTTAGTCTTGATATGTGACCAGTGCTATTAACCAAAATAATATGTAATGTAATGTAAGTGGTTTGTATAGCGCCTGCCTGCCACTATTAGGGGCCTTGCTGTTCTTGGCTCCGTAAGAGAAAAAGGGGGTCAGTTCATAGTGTGACAGTGAGAAAGGCCAATGCGAAACCACCTGTGCTTTTGAAGGGTGCAGGACGCAAGCCCCTGGTTCCTTCGCTCTAATCTGCTTTCAATGGATTTGGAGGAAGAAACATGAGAGTATGTTATCCATAGGGAAGAGCCCAAGATATGATAGACGACAGCACTTTGGGTCTGGCTACCCGCTGATGTGGAATAGTGTGGCAGGGCTAGCGAGGAAGTTTTACTCTTGGTTCGGTTAGTGTTAATGTGTTAAGGGATAGGCCTGTGGTGGCCTCTGTGTGAGGCTTGTGTGTTATGTTAAGTTATCCGGTCTT
This sequence comes from Ambystoma mexicanum, assembly GCF_040938575.1. NCBI lineage: Eukaryota > Metazoa > Chordata > Amphibia > Caudata > Ambystomatidae > Ambystoma > Ambystoma mexicanum. The sequence goes on along the minus strand of NC_090926.1, from coordinate 993,503,732 downwards.
ATACCACACACTACTGCCACTTGCAGGGTCTCTTGGTGCCCTGGGGGATCTCCAATGGAAGGAGGATTGGGGGGTTTGTTAGTGAGATTGAGAGGGAAAAGAGCAAACAAGCATTGATGTGCTGTTGGAACCTTCAGTTCTGAGAAACAGGTCACTAGGCATTGGTGCATTTTTGGTTGGTAGACATCATGTGATGTTGAGGTCTGATTGTGCATTGGTGCTTTGTGTGTACTTGTGTGTGGTTTCAATTTGGATGTTGTTGAGTGTGTGCAGTGTATGGTGCAGTAGAGGTAAGGGTGTGTTTTGTTTAGAGTTTAAGGGTGAGTATGCAGAATATTGAGTTTTTAGTAGGTTTAGTTGACAGTTGCATGACATTCTACTAGGCTCAGTACCGTGGCCACATTCAGGGTTGGTCAACTTGGTCCATGTTGGGTTCACTGTTGGTTTCGGGAGGTCCCTTTTCATGTATTTTACTTGATATGCAGTGGGTGCATTTTGTCACTCAGATGTTTTCTTCCGCTTGGGTGTTGAAGAGCCAGGTTTTTAACAGATTCCTGAAATGTAAGTGATCCTCTATTGTACGTATTTGCTTTGGGAGGGAGTTCCAGAGTTTTACGGCTATGCAGGAGGATGCTGATCCTCCAAGTTTTGAGTATTGTTTTGGTTCGAGACGGATGTCGTTGCTGGATCTAAGTGTTTGTGCTGGTCTGTGGATGATGATTTTCTGCTGTTTGAATTCTGCACCTGGGCTGTGGATTGCTCAGTATATTATACATAGTGCTTGGAAGGTGATTTGCTTTTTGAGTGGCAGCCAATGGAGCACCCTCAGCCCTGGTGTGATATGGTCTCCTCACGTGAGTTTAAAGAAGGATTTTGTAGCCACATTCTGTATACGTAGTTTCCTCAAAAGGTATTCTGGCATTCCAAGGTAGATGCTGTTGGAGTAATTATTTGTGACATGACTAGAGAGATGATGGCGAGTGTTGTGTGTGTGAAAGAGTAGAAGGGAAGTATCTTTTTGATCGTGTGCAGATGGAAGAAGCACTTCTTTATTATCTCGTTGACTTGTGGCTCAAGTGTTAGCTTGTTGTCCATTAGATTTCAAAGATTTTTGATCACTTTGGATTGTTTTGGTGGGTGTCCCAGTTCGGTGAGCCTTGGGATGTGGTGGTTATTCACCTGGCTATTGGGTGTAATCAGGATTCCCGTTTACCCGGGTTGATTTTAAGGTTGTTGGTGCTCATCCATTGGTTTAGTTATTTGAGACAGTCGGTTAGAGTGGGGTTCTCCTCTTCACTGGCGCTGACTTTGCAGATGATTTGGGTGCCATCTGTGTAGTTGTAGCAGGTGAGGCTGTTTTTTTAATGAGGCTGATTAGTGGCATCATCTAGCGGGGGACTGGGGTGGGCCCTGTGAGACTCCACGTGTTGTATTCCGAGGTATAGATTTGAATGGTGCTAGCCATGTTGTTTCTGTTCTTTCTGTCAGGAGTGATTTTAGCCAGTGAAGGGGTGTGTTACTGATCCATATGTCTTCCAGTCTTTTGATGAGGGTGTAAGGCGGTAGGAGATTTTACAGGAGAGTCGGTTAGTCGGGGAAGGCAGGAGTAGGCTTATTAAGCGAAAATAACATGCAACCCTGCACTCCTACCCCTGTCCATTTGCATACAGGTCCACTTTCTCTAGCTCCCAATGCCACCGCTCTCCCTCTCTCTCTGTTTCTTTCTCAAATAGATACACTGAACCCCATGAGGAACAATACACGCATCTGCTAATTGGCAGATGAGGGAAACAGGCAGTGTAGAAACTCGGAGCTAAACGTCACCTGCTACGGCTTATGGGAGGCAGCAAACTTAAGGTTTAGAGGAAGGGCAGGTTTAAATTTGAGGCTCACAGTCACCCATTTCACCTTCATTAGGATGTAGGTTAGCAGGCTGAGAGATGCCTCAAACATTACTCTAACATGCTCAAGTGCTATGCTCAGTGGCCTTCCAGGCCTTTTGCCCGCAGAGGGCTGGACCCATCAAGACAAGGCAAGGTGTTTTTAGGGGATTGGTCACGGCAAGGGCCAGAATCCCTGCTCATTTCTCCCAGAGCACTACCCTGCTGTCTCCCACAAGCCATAAACTATTCTCACACAGTCCAAAAATGAGCCTCATCTCCCGATACCAACGGTCACAGTTCAACAGGTTTTGACACAGCACCAGGCCTTCAGTATCCAAGTGTTGCTGCAATCCTGCAAAAAAGTGCTGCCGCTTGCCCTTAAAAAGGAGTACAGGGAGGAAGTCGGGGGTGTCATTTAGGGGTTACCAGGGGTCGCACTTGCGACCCCCTGAGGTCTCCCTTGCTACCCCTGTGTTCTCCCTTGCTACCCTTCCAAAAAAGAAAAAAATATTTTGTGTTCTTTTGTTTAAAATGAATTGAAGCTCCTTTTTGTTTGTGGAGTGGCTGGCTTTCTTGTTCAGGCTTCTTAAAAAACAGGGGTTTCCACAAGTGTAACACTTTGAGCAGTGACCCTAAATAAGAAAGAATAGGAATAACAAATAATTTGTCTTTCTGGGATTTTATACAATAATTGCTAGACTCATTAAAGGTTTATTTCAGGCACACTTCAGGGGGTGAGTCACCGATTTAGGCTGTTCTTAAACACCTCATATTCACAATGCAGACAAAATCCTCCAAAAAGCATTCAGAACAGAATAAGCATCAATTTCGGACTATGTATTTTGCTTTTCGTAAGTTGCAGTTATAGCATGTTTTTTTCTGCCAATACATATTGTGATCAATTCTTGTATGAAATGTATATCACGTTACAGTGATATTGTAACCATATTTTTCATACTGTACTTGCTTCTTGTGATGTCACTTCGGGGTGGCGTCAAATGACATCACTTCATGTGATGTCATCGGAGGTCAAGGGTCATGTGATGTCACTTCCGCTACCCCTGGCATTTTGGTGAAATGACATCCCTGGAGGAAGTGGCTGCTGGATGGTGAAGAGCAGTGTGTTGGTAGGGACAGGCAGAGGTTTTTCGGGAGAGGGATATTATAGACTTGCCAATAAGACTGCAATGTCCGGCTTGCTGTCTGTTCGGACTCGTGCTGGCTAAGTGTATCAGGGGAATTTCTTTACTTGTGCCACAGCTAAATGATGGGGCCAGAGCAAAAACAGTCATGTCTTATTCATCTAGAGTTTAAGGGCTGTGCTTCCAAGGGTGGGGAGGGGCTGTCCTGAATTGGCATATGCACAACGATGTGAATTGTTCCCCACATGGGGTCTCCTGGAGCAAGGGAAGGTACCACCTCACCCATTAACAGCTATTTACACTACAGAAGAGAGTAAAGGAGGCGAGAGGCTGTCGGGCTCTGAAGTACCCGGGATGTTGACTGAAATTGTGCTCTTACATTTACAACGTTTACACAAGTTGGTAAGATATCTTAGCAGAATGTCAGATAAGACAGCAGAAAGTAGCCCCACATTTACTCCTAAACTAGGCAGCAGCCATGTGTGCCCACTGTGAGCAGAAAATGAATGGTACATCACCCTCCCTCTGCCACATGCTAAGCCAGCTCAGAAATGTAAACACAAGTATATGTATGTGGTCAGGGTTTGCCTCCTTTCTCTCTTCCCTTGTCCTCCAAAAGAAGGATACCTGCGGGATCACATTATCCCATTGCGATATGCAGTATGTCAACAGGAAATCGTCTCAGAATAGGGGCAAAAGCTCAATGGCATGAACCCATCCAAAGCAGTCAATGGCACAAACCCCTCCAAAGAAGTCAATGGCATGAACCCCTCCAAAGCAGTCAATGGCACGAACCCTCCAAAGTAGTATTAGCGTCCAGCAACGCTTGTTGCCATGTTACAGGGAATAGATGAGCAATTGCATGGCTGTTGAACATCCCAGGACATATCCCAGCCATTTTGAAGGTGTAAAGCAACAACCGATGGGGGCGTCTGTACTCCTGCTCTCTATATGGCAGAGGAGAGGCACAGAGGACCCCAGCCAAGATTCTCTATAGGGTAGCAATGGACGAGCAATCAAGGCCTAGCTTCTCAGAAAGTGATGCAGGCTGGTTCTGAAGTACAGTGTAGTCCCCAAGCACCCACAAAGGAATGTCCACACACTGTATTAGTTAAAACGCAGTCTTTATATAAATAAGATTCAATGTTATATACACTATCATGATAATGCACTTTGTGCTCTGATAATTCTAAAATGGTAAATATATACAGTTCTAGGTGGTACCACTATTACTCTGATTCCATTAAAATGCATCAACTCTACTTAGTTAAAATAGCATATGAATCAACACAGTAAAACAATATCAACCATAGAATTAGGAGAAAGACAAGTTGGTTAGACAATTGGCAGAATACTGGGCCCCTACCGCAAGGCACAGATCTGTATGAGGATCCCCCCACCTGGGAAACCTGTAAATGAAGATGCACTACAAGCCCAATCCATATATTGTCTATTAAAGTCTTATCTTCGGTATTACCCAAATTAACCTTTTACAATTGACCTTCTGCACAATTGACATTTATATTATTTTAGTTATTTTATATATGTATTGGTTTGGTTTTGGATTATAAATAATATAAGGGGATTGGGTGCAGTGTTGCAGGGGGTTTTGGATTGGGAGGGGGTTCCGGGGGGCTTCCCCCCGCATATATGTCCTAATTGACCTTCTGAATTAGGTAAATTCTCCCGAGGTCAATTGTGAAAAGGTCAATTAGTATACAACCTTATCTTCTTCTATAGTTCTGCAACCCAAATGTACCTTGTGTTGGAGAGTTCTTTGTCAGGGAAATGACGGGCCCTTCTTGAGTGCACTCCCTTTCAGGCAGGAGCCACGGGTTGTTGAACTGAAGGAAGGGTGAACGTTGTCATGGAGGGAGCAGCTTCGGTCTTCGCGGTGCTCGTTGACGAAAGCTTGTGAACGTCCTGTGAAGAAAAGGTGTGCGGGGCACCTAGACGACGAGTGTTCGTTGCCACAAACAGTAAATGAAGAACTTTGGCCCAGCCAGGGCATCGAGTCGTCAGCGTCTGGTGTCGGTGACCACGGCTGGCTTCAGTAGCTTCGTCAGAGTCTCTGCGGTCTTCGGGTGGCGGGAAACCAACCGGCAGATTCTCCTCAGTCGTTGGGGGCCTTGACTTTCTCCGGCAGGATGAAAGCGGTCGACGAGATTGAACAAGGGAGTCCTTGGATCAAATGTTCTTAGGCAAAGGGAGCACTGTGGCTCCGGTCCGCAACGGTGGTCGTTGATGGCGGACGGCTTTCCGGTGCTTCTCTTCGTTCTCTTTGGCGGTCCCCATCTCAGGTCAGCAGACTTTCGTAGGTCTGTCTACCGGGGAGCTTTGGCAAAGATCAGCTGGTGCACGATGGTCCGTCGTAGCTCGGGAGAGGTCTCCTAGCCAGGTCCTCTCTTGGATCAGTTCTTGAAGGCACAGCAGCTTTCAGATTACAACAAAGGGCATTCAGGCAGTCAGGCAGCCAATCAAGTGCACCGTGCATTTAGGCCATTCTTCTCCATCCAGACACTCACAACACAGAATGTGGATTCGGACAAGCACTCTGGCATTAAGCACTATACACTGCATTCATACAATTTTTGGGCAGGACTGTCTCAGTCATTGTGTCAAACACCAGATACTAGACACCCATAACACAGAATGCGTATTTGTCACACACTCCATTCACCCAGGTTCCACCCCGCTGCCGTACTCACAACATACAGTCATTGGGAAGACCCCAGCCAGTCTGGCCTGGACTTCCCCACAACACCATATATGGAACTTCCACCCAACATCAGGCAAGGGGAAGGGACAGAGTCAGGGCTTCCCGGGACTTCGGGAAAAGTAAGGTAACAGGCGATAGAAAGCAAGAGGCCACAAGGGCCATCTTGTTTCCTATCAGGAATCCACTGATTCCAATGATAGGGCTGGGGCATCCCAAAATGGAGGATGCGCAGGGCACCTGTCAATTCAGCACAGAGCTGACACCAGCTCGTACCCTGCTCTGTGAGTTACACACAGGTGTCCAAAAACATACGCTAGGAGTACAGGGTCGTACTCCCACCCATGGGTGCCAAAAGGGTATCCCAAGGGTCTGTTCACTAAACCGAATATAGGAAGAGCCACACTGCCAGGAGTCCCACATGAACTCCTGCACAGAAAACAAGACAGAACACATGATAAAAAGCAATAAAGGACAAGGATTCGGAGGCCCAGTCCCTCCCATGCATTTCCAGCATCACAGAAGGCCAGTGGAAGACCAGCTCCAGCCGGAGAAGGGCAGGAGCCCTCCTCTCCACAGCAGGATCAACAGTGAGACCTGATCACTGAGTCAGGACAAGACCAGCCCTCCAGACCAGCCCTCCCTGCAATCAAAGGTGGTCCCATCCTGATCTAGATCTTCATATGCGTGCCATCGTGTCCCTGCTAAAACGTCCCAACAAAACGTGTGGCCATTTTGCCATCTTCCTTGCTTTGTTTGTGCAGTGAAATGTGTGTGTTTCCTGCAGTTCATGGTGCCGCCAAAATGGCCGCCGTCATGAAGCCAAGCAGTTTCTAAGCAACCAAATGCACCTCCAGGCCGCCCATTGCCCCAGTGAGCCACTTCCTTGCCTCAGCATCACCGGAAGGCCTGAGCTGGCACAGGATAGCCCGCAGAGCAAGGGCTGAGCCTGTCTTTCGCCTGTCTGTGCCGGTCAGCGATCCAAACAGTCTGCATGTCGCTCCTCTGACATTCACTTTAAGTACCTCACAAAAATTACAGTGATCACTGTCACGACTGTCACTCCGTGCATTGTTCTAACTACACCCGGACTGCCCAACTAGCCCACCATTGCTGCGCAGCTAAATGGGATTAGCCTACTTTGAGTGAATTGTTTGCACTGCCCACCACTGCCAAACTGTATGCATTGCCCACCACTGCCTTGCTGCCCAATGGGACTAGCCTATTTTGAGTGCAATGAGTGAATTGTTTGCACTGCCCACCACCGCCTTGTTGCCCAATTAGGACTAGCCTACTTTGCGTGAACAGTATGCACTGCTCACCATTTGCGCAGAGGGACTAGCACACACTGCCTGTCAACTGTATACTCCATCCACCTCAACCACCCTCAACTGGGAGCCCCCCACTACTCTCTAGAGTAGCCTATAACTAACACACACACTTGCCTGCTCCCGTTCAAAAACATGGCACTCTCACTCCCCTGCTCCCACACCATATCACCTACACCATTCCTAGCAGCTCTATCCACTAGGAGTATGGTCCCTAGTCTCGCTACCTACTCTAGTAGGTCTAACCAAATGTTCACCCCCTCTAAAGCACCTAAAAATAATCAGACCAGACCTATGCCTCTCCACATGAGAAACCTAAGGTTAGGCTGCCGATCTAATCAACCTGCAACCACCACCAAGCCATTCCCTGCAAAGCACTCTCATCATAACCCAACTCCAACCATTACATCCACACCAAACACACCTAGCACAACCAACACTCCCCACTGCACCCCTGCCTCAACTATACCAAAGAATAACCAGAAAACACATTTCCAGTGTGCACTCATCAACACACGCTCCCAACCAGCGCACGCGACAGAGATCCATGATCTTATCACTGATCTAGACCTAGGCTTACTAGCCATAACTGAAACTTGGTTCCACAAAGCCTCCAGACCAGCTGTCTGCCAAACACTACCACCAGGATACATCATCCTACGGCAAGACAGAATCTCCAGTAAGAGAGGAGGGGTCGCCCTAATCATCAAAGAAACCCTCAATACCAGACAGCTAAAAACCAACGAAGCTGACAACCAAAATATCTCCCTCGCCAAATGACACTATAACAATACACATTGTCTATCGCCCACCAGGCCCAACTCTCGACTTCCAATCTAACATCACCCACGTCCTAGGTGATAACCTAAAAGCAAACTCAAAAGTCATTCTCTTAGGTGACCGCAACCTGGGCATAAAAAACCCAACAATAAAAAAAGCATAGCCCTCACAAAAGCCCTCCTAGACCTAGGCTTTACTCAATGAATAAATGAACCTACCCACACCAAAGGTCGAATCCTTGACTGGCTCGCCGACCACCGACATCAGCTCTAACACTCCCATACCATGAACCGATCACCACCTACTACACTTCTTCATACCAGCAAAAACAGCAAGGAACCCCTACCCACCTGCACCAGCTAACATTGCAAGATACTGCTCACCGCAGATAGACTAATCCCGCTCCTGGAAACCTCAGCACTTGCTCACTCTACCTCTAAAGACCCTACAACACTAGTTGAGATCTATAACAACACGCTAAAAGATATAATAGAAGTAGTAGCTCCACTGGAAAAGAAAAAAGCCAAAAAAATACTCCATGCTAATTCCTGGTTCACACAAGAACTAAAAGATGCACGCACTGCCAAAAGGGTAGCACTAACCACTTGGCAGGTTAATCTCCCCCACCACAAGGGACACCTACCTTACTGTCGCTAAACAATATAACAAGGCCATCTCTACAGCCAAAGCAGCCACTTACAATGCCAGAATTGAGAAAGCTAACTCACAGTCTAAATAATTATTCTCCATCTACAATGATCTTACTGTCCCCACCACCTCTGCTCAACCCACTGAGAAAAGCTCCACATGGTGCAACAACATCCAACACGCCATGCTAAATAAAATTAAAACACTCAAAAACAAAATCAAAACTCAATATGACAAACTGCCTAAATCCAGCCCTGCACAAAAGCCGTCCACAGACAAGCCAGACGGATACGCCAAACATAGCAGGAATCCACCCAAATCCTTCACATTCAGAGACATAACCACTCCCGAAGTCCTCCATATCCTGAAGCACATCAGACCATCACTATGCAAAGGTGACATTTGCCCGGCCAACCTAATCAAAGACTGTGCCACAGCACTTGCCCCTTTTATCACCTCCTTCATCAATGCATCCTTCGCCGTTCCAACCACCCTCAAGGAAGCCTGGGTGAGGCCCTTACTAAAAAAAAACTCCCTCGACCCGGACTCCCCAAACAACTCCCCAAACAACTCCCGCCCCATTACCACAGTACCATTTCTATTGAAAATTCTAGGCAAAGCTGCATATCTACAGATTCACGCTTACCTGGAAACACACAACATCCTTGGGAAAAGACAATCAAGCTTCCGCCCCTGCCATGGCAGAGTCAGCCTTACTAGATCTCAAGAACCAATTACTCGAAACCTTGGACAAAGGCAAAACCTCACTCCTCCTATTCTTAGACCTCTCAGCAGCCTTTGATCTGGTTGACCACAAGATCCTCTATAAACGTCTTACTGACACAGCCCACTTCTCTAAAGAAGCCACTGCATGGATCACCTCCTTCCTGGATGGTCGAGCTATGAGAGTCTTCTCAGACCAAGCAACTGCCCTACCATCACCCATCGAGTGTGGAGTCCCACAAGGCTCATGCACCTCCCCCACGCTCTACAATCTATTCACCCTCCCACTATTCAGCGACCTAGAAGAATTCGGCATAGCCTTCACCAACTATGCCGACGAAACACAAATTCTCATTCCCCTAACAGGCAACTATGACCAAGATCTCAAAACCCTCCAAGACATATACGCCCGCATCCAGGCTTGGATGGCGGCAAACTGTCTATGGGCCTCATTACGACCCTGGCGGTAGGGGGTTAACAGGGCCGGTAGAGATGCCGGCCCCATTAACCCCCTACCGCCTCATTACGAGGTCTCCTCGCGGGACCCGGTAAGGACGCCTGGTAAAACCAGGCGTCCTTAGCGGGTTCTGCGAGGAGACCAGGATGCAAACAACGGGCCCGTTATTAACGGCCCCGTTGTTTGCATCCTCCCCATTCCCATTCAGCCCTATGGGGGCTCGAATGGGGATGTACCGGGTTCGGGTTCCCGGAATGGGGAAATGCCGGACCTTCCAAAGTCAGAATGGCCCGGTATTTCCCCATTCAGGGAACCCAGACCCAGTACCCGGAAAGGGGGTAGCCATGCCGTAAAAAGCGGCATGGCTACCTCCACGGTCGTAATGAGGCCCTATGTCTAAATGGGGAAAAAAACAAACTACTACCAGTAGGCCCCAAAGAAGCCCTAAAAAAACTTGACAACACATACAGCTCCTTCATCATCAAAGACACAGTCATTACAACCTCAGCCCCAGTGAAAGCCTTAGGCTTCTACCTAGATTCCACACTATCTATGGACAGACAAGTCAGTGCCATTTCATCAGCAGCAGCTCTCACCTCTAAAATCATAAATGCAGTAAAACCCTACCAATCACAAAAGAACCGCCTCGACATTACCAGAGCCACAATAGGCGCAAAACTAGATTACTGCAATATCCTACTCCTGGGCACTTCCACATATAACATCAATCGATTGCAAGTAGCATAAAACAATGCCCTCAGAGCGGCACTCAGCATTACCAAGAGAGAGCACATCACCCAGGCAAGAAGGGACGCCTATTGGCTCCCAAAGAACGTATAACATTTAAAGCCCTCACAATCACACACAGATGCCTCATCCAAACCGCACCAGCGTACTTAGTATAAAGAATACACCCAGCGCCAACCAACAGGCCAAAACGCAACAAATATTCACACCAACTCTCAGTCCCAGCATTTAACAGAGTGAAAGCTGGTGGAACCAGCTTTAAAGTTCTAGCCCCCAAAGCATGGAACTCGTTACCACCCAGTCTGAGAAACAAACAATCCCTCTCTACTTTTAGAAAAACCCTGACAACAAAGTTGTTCAACTAATTTGTCTGCACTGCCTCCAATATTGTTCCTCTGTAACCATGGAACAATTGCTTTTTATACCTGCCTGTGACCATTGCTGCTAATTTGTAGCAAGCTGAATATTCTGTAACAGCGCCACAATGCCTCTGGGCCGCTGGGCGCCTGATTTAATCCAAATAAATAAATAAATAAATAAATCATTGATCAAGTTGCAACAGCAACATTCTGAAAAGATGGCAGACATATTAGAGAGTTAAGTGTTAAAGTACCTGTTCAACCACCTAAACTCGAACAAGTCAGCAAACGCAATAGACAGATATCACTAATAACACAGCGCCACCTCCCAGGCCGCCATCTAAGTCCTGACACTGCTGCACGCTCTACTTTGATACACACACCAGAGCCTCACTCTAACCCAGAGGTCTTCAAACTATAGGGGGGGCGCCAGAGCCCGGCATGAAATGTAAACAAATTATGATATTTAAAGAATATTTATTCAGCAACAATGGTCAAAACTACTAGCTGCATAGTGAAGTAACTCCTCAAACTGGCCCACATTGGCCAAAACTAGCATTTTGCATTTTTGGTATGGTCATCGCCCTATTGCCCTATAGGCCAGTCCAAGCCTGCCGGCTCCTCCATAATGGGTGAGGGTGCGCCCGCCCACTGGCCACCTCACCCATTATGGAGGAGCCGAGGAGCCAGCCCAGTGAAACACTGCGCACTCCCTCAACTGCTTTTTCCAGCTGAGAGAGTGCTCCTGGGCTGGCTGAACTGTTTAAGGGAAACAATGTTTGCCTTTGACAGTTCATTTCCCCAGCCGCACATGATCACTGAGCCATGCAACACTGGGGGTCTTTTGCTTCGCCAGCCTTGCATAGCTCATTGGAAATGCTGGCTGGGGCACCGAATTTATGTATGTGCGAGGGGGCGCTCCTGTGCCTCCTCGCACATACGGGCAGAGCATCCTGGAGCGGGGCATTTTAGCAACCACGCGCAGGCCCCTGCAGAAGGTACATTTATGTCGATTTATTTTTTATTTAAATGTGTATGGATGTGTGTATGCTTGTGGTATGGGACTGTGGTGGGAGCAGGATGGGCGGCAGCACTGGGATAGTGGTGGGAGTATGGTGGGGAGAGCCCACGGTCTGTACTGGGAGTAGGGTGCAGTGACGGCACGCAAAAGTTCATAGTGATTTCTACATGGGGGGGGCCGGCCTGCCCAAACTTTGCTCAAGGGGGGCCCAGGCCAAAAAAGTTTGAAGACCACTGCTCTAACCTCAGGTCCCCTTCTGAAAAAGCCTGCTGCCTTAGACGCCATGCTGGCCCAACACCCCTCCACGACACACAGGCACAGAAGCAGTGTGTATGTATACAATGTACACATTTCAAATCTACATAATCTTTTGTGCCAGTTCGATAGAAAAAGAGGGACTAAGCTTTTGGCTAAAAGCCTGGAATATTTCAAAATCTTGGATGGTAAAAGGAAATGGAGTCGCTCTGTTGAATTAAGGCATCACAGTCGCCCACTTTGAAAGTCAAAAGTCTACCAAAAGGGTTTAGTGTAGAAAATAATTAGATCGTTAAAGGCGACACAAATAAGGCCCGGCTGCACTAAAATAGATCGAGCCAAGCCCACCGGGCCCATTTCACTGGCTTATTCCAGTGGCCCCCAGAGACAGGATATGTAAACTAAAAAGGGGACAAAGGAAAAGGACCCATTATTGGATGGTTATGTGCAACAGTTACACACGGATCTTAGGCCGTATTTCCACAAAAAAAGCATCTAGCAAAAATGATCCGGGTGCCCAGGAAACCAAAAGCCCACGCCAAGGTCACTCACTTTACAACATTGCACCCTTCGTGATAACACGAGAGGCATGCAGGCAGACGTCCTGGACGCCCGTGCTTCGAGGGCACAGGAGCAGCGGTTCCCAGTGCTCCGACATTAGCATCCAAGCTCACATTGAAACAGCTCTGCTCCTGTTCGTCTTCTTTCATTTTGCATTTCAAGGACAAAGAAAGAAACTGGGAGGAACACTATGTTCAGTAGGAGTTTAACAATCTCTCTGTTTCAGCAAAGGATTTGAAATGGGAACCGACTATTGGAAGATGGCTGCAGGCACAAATGAGTGGGTAATTGCAAGTAACTGTTGTCTCTAGCTTGTCCCTTAAAGAGTGCAAATGTTGGGTGAATAGAAATTGGAGGGGTACATAACAAGCTTCATGCTGTGTGAAACCATGATATTATGCAGTAACAACTATCATGCATTTTCTTTTACTGTGTGCCTTTAAATCTTGACAGTAAAAAGGTAAAACTCAAAGACGTGCTAAGGCTCACATTACTTTGCAAGTTGATAGTTGTAATCTTTGATTCACGATGGGGAAAATAAAGCTACATTACTACTCTGTTTGCTCACCTTTTACTATAATGATTTAGATGTTGTCAGGCTGGCTTATTGTGTGATTTGTGTGCTATTCATTCATTGCTATAAGATATTATTTCAGCCATGCATTTGTATGGTTTATTCAAAACTATATGACTTTCCTACCATGTCTCCGCATGTAGACATGACTCTCAGCTGTGTGCCCATTGCTCCGGCTTCTCCCCCATCTAAACAGATGGTGGGTTCCCAGAGTATTTTTTCCATTGCTATTATTGACAGTAGGTTGTATAAGAAGTCCCTAACATGGAAATTGCTTTTGTGCATAGGCATGTACGTTTCTTGCATGGCGTTTAACACTGCCTTCAGGCTGCTCCAAAGAGATGCAGAGGAAGTAGCAAAGGGGTTTGGGGTTTGGGAGATGAGAACGTGTGAAGGAAGAAGAGGAGGTGTGGGTGAGGTTGTGAGGTTGGAATAAACGTCAGGCATGCTGGTCCCTCCCTCCTTGCTCACAGTGTCTGAAGGTAATCCCTCTCTGATCTCTGCCTCTCTCCGTTAGAAACATGTATCCAGATAGCCCAAAACTAAAGAAGATGGGAGGGAGAACTTTCTGCACTGCCAGGTGCACCCAACTTCATTTTGATAGTCAGACTGGGCTTCTGGCAGGGTAGGGAGATCAGAATTTAAGGGAGACCAAACTCTCCAGGGTGATAAGGCATAGGCTGTGACACTTCCTAGTTCGGGTTGGCTATGGCTAGCCACCACATTCTGGTGCCTGATCCCGCACTGCTTGAGTGACTGCAAAATAGAGACACCATGGGACGACAGAGAGGTGTGGTTTTGTATAGGAGCATTAAAGGGGTGTGACGGTCTCAGGGTGCTGAACTCTGCCTATTACGCTCCAGCGATAAACCTTAGGTGTACAAGGGTAGGGCAAAAGATGGAGAAAGTTACTGGGCCTGGCATTTGCAAATGGAATATAGGATGGCACAGTATGCGGTGGGAGATGGGCCGGTGCATTGCTTCAACTGACACCCAATAACCCAAATGCCTGCATGTATCTCCCAAGTGAGCCTCATTTGGAGGGCGTGACCAACAGTTTACACTTATTTCCCAATTGAAACTGGCAATGTTCCGGTTATATATATTCCCTGAGTCCAAAAACCTTCAATGGACAGAGTTGGCCCAGCACCTCGATGTCGAAGGATCGCCACCACCACTTTGAAAGGTTGGGTGCAATTCATCCATTGTATGAGCACATTATGCCACCCTCCCACATACCCCATGCCACCTCAGAGGCTGTGCCTTTAATAGTATTGTCCAATAGTGGCTTTTCTAAACCTTAACCTCAGATCGTGTGCTTTGGCAAGAGAATAGAAACTGGAAATGTAAGGAGGGCTGACCTATTTAGATGTAGATTAGATTTTTTGTGAACTCCATGTGACAGCACATGGGCCAGCCACTTCATGGCTTTTGAACAACCCTGCAAAGAATTACACCCAAATCCAAGCTCAATAGAATCAATTTTGAAACTGCTGCAAGGATTCAGAAGGTAAATGTCGTCTAACTGACTGACACCAGCCTGAAAGGCATTCAGCAAAACGAATTTCCATGCCTATTGTCAATGAAGTACAGGACAGACGTCAACTCAAATTATTTCAAGTAGAGTCTAGTATAGGGTTGTCCAACTCCTTGCCTCGAGGGCTGGAATCCTTAACGGGTTTTCAGGATATCCATCATTAATATTTATGAGGACAAATTTGCATACATTTCGAAAAATTGGTTGCAAATTTATCTCATGATATGATATTTTATTTACATCGCGCTCATACACAGGTGTTTCAGAGTGCGACCAGGCAAAGGCAGAGGAACAGGGGAGAACAAAAACACTGATCTTTCTAGGTCCAGTGACATTGAGAACGTGCAAGTGCATAGGGAAGGGAAAAGGGGGAAAGTGTATGGAAGTGGAGAGAACATTTGAAAGTGCGGAACATAGGAGAGAACAAAATAAATAATAATAAATAAAAGTGATAAACTGTGGTAGTGCAGCCGGCGAATGGCAAAGTGATAGGTTAGTCAGATAGGGTGTATCTGATAAGTGCAGAAGAAGAGTGGGTGGGCGACTGTATGGGTACAGATACAGGCCCCAGCGCAAGGGGTGGCCCGCAGGCAGTGCAGGAGGGTAGCAGGGTGAGCAGGTACCTGGGCCCTGGGGACAGAGGGTGGCCAGGTGCACAGTGCAGAGAGTAAGCAAATCAGCAGAGGAGAAGAGGGGCAAAGGCAGAAGCAAAGAGGAAGGTCTTGGGGTGCTTCCGCAACCGGAGATGGTTCCCCTCAAGTTTCATGGTGGCAGTTCCAAAGGGAGGCCCCAGCTGAAGACAGAGATCTACCCCCAGCTCGTTTCTTTGAAACGACTGACCCTGAGGGAGTCCGAGGTAGAGGAGCAAAGGGCTCGAGAGGGGAGGTATTTACGGAGGGATAGTTGAAGGTAATTTGGGCCTTGGCCCCAGAAACCCTTGTGGACAAAGCAGAGGGTTTTAGATTTAATCCTTGCATCCACTGGGAGCCAATGAAGGGATTTCAGAGCTGGAGGGATACAATTCCAGGGCTTGAGGCCAAGGACAAGTCTTGCAGTCCTGTTCTGTCTTCCTGTCCTGTTCATGAATATTAATGAGGGGTATCCTAAAAACCCAGCATTGGTCCAGACCTCGGGGCTTGGAGTTGGACAACCCTGCGTCTAGTACATGCCCCCATTCATAACCAGGGGAACCGCTTGCCGTTTGATTGGTGTAGCTAAGAAATGGATTGATCAAGATCGGAGGGAATGTTTAAAAAAACATTGGCAATGCCAACAATTTGGGCTTTTGGGAAGGCATGGGAAAGGCACTTGCCAGGCACTGCTGTAGTGGAATTAACTGGCCATTAATAGTGGCAGGTGCAAAATGGTGCGAGTACCTAATAGCAGTACCTGGCAATTGTCTAATACCTTTACACAAGCCAAATCTGTTGGTTTGCGAATGCTTGTTTTTAACAGGACTTCAGTGAAGGACACGCAGAGTGCTTATAAATCGAGTAGCTGAAGACAGATCTGGTAAGACATTTTTATTACACCAGTAGTGGGTATACAACCCCAATTAAGTCATTAACTCTCAGAAGACTGCTTTGAAGAAACCCTGCCAGGCACTTTGAGAGCCAAGTTTGATGCTAAGGCTTGATTAAAGCTTGATTAAAGCGAACTCAAGAAGTTCTCTTAAGGAGGTCTTTATGGCGGGGAGGGGCAGGAACTGGCTAAGAATGACCATAGTGATTAGCATGTCCATAGTAAGTCAATGGGTGGACAAACACCACATATAGACTGTGTATGCCTCCTCATATGCCATTCCTCCCTATCTGTACTCTAATGCAATAGTTTCGGCTTCAAGAAACACCTAATAGCCCAAACTAAAAAGTGCAGTGTAATCTTACTCCTATCAATCTGGGAGGATATCAGACATGAAGTAGTGGGGGAGAGAGCAGTGACCAATAGAAATGTGTGATGTTGGCGGGCAAGATGGCGTCCTTATAGGCAGCACATTTTAGTCATATCAACATTTGGTGAGGTCATTAGGAATGAGCGGCCTGAAGACTGTCCCATCTGTTGTTTCACGGAAGTAATTGAGAGTGGTGTGACTAGAGTATTTGTGCAACAATATATCCCCAAATTTTACTTATCTTTTTAATAAACAAGTAATTAATAGAATTCATTTTTCTGGGGATACTGGGTTTACTGGTGTGGGTAGTGAGGTTCAGCATTGTTTAACAGCTTCAAATAGAACTTTGTATCGGTTACCTGCTGCTGCTATCGTTGCAGGTAGTGAGTGGCTTTAGCTTCTATGATGAGGGCCTGGGTGTACCAGGGAGTGGATGGTTTGGTCCTGGCATGGTGGTTCTATGCAATATTACTGCATTTTAAAGAACAAACACAAAAAAATACCCATTTATTTAGGCCTTTTTTGTGTCGGCTTTAAAGTGCAGCAATATGACATAGTCAAGCCCCTCCCGCCCCTCCAAGGTGATCCATATCCATCCCATCCTCTCCCGCCGGTTGTAATGTAAAACAGGGATTGTTTCCTCCCACACCTTCCCAGCACAACACACACCAAGTCCAGACACATTCGTACAAGCAAACACGCAGACAAACACTCACGAAGACACACACACACGCAGACATTCACCTGTCAGCCACTGTGCGCACTCGTGTGCGGCAGGGGCTGATAGTTCGATTTAGAATAGCGGTCACAGAGCGGTCATTCTAAATCGATCTTTTTAGTTTTCGGCCAAGTGTTTTCACTTAGTACCGGCATGGCATGGACTTAACAAGGTGAGTGGATCTATCATCTTTGTCATGTTTTAGTTAAAGGTTGATGCTGGGGGTCTCACAGTTTGATTAGGCCAGAGACAGTAAGTCTGGTCAAGAGAATGTTGCAGAAAGTTTCTGATGGAACACTGCAGTGTCATGGGGGTTCCCCTGTTCCTTATTGTGAAGGGAGGGAATGTGTGAGGTGGATGGCTGTGGCAGCATTGGTTAGTCCAATAGAGTGGAATAGGTTTCAAGGGGGGAGGCTGTGAAGACATGGTCATGTGTGTTGCCCTTAATGTGTGTGGCGTCATGGGTGTTAAAGTTGCTTTATGTCGATAGATTTTGTTAGGTCATTATGGGCCAACTTAATCTTCTTGGAGGCCTGGGTTTCAATCGGGTTGAAGAAACCATGGAGGATGTTTGTTAAGTGTAAGACTGAAGTTGAAGTGACGAAGTTGGTGAGTTCATCCAAAATGGACGCACTCCGGTTTGGTGGCACTCTGTTTCTGATAGGTGTCAAGTAAGCAGCTCCACGGAATCTACTGAAGGCGACTACTTAACAGTACAGAGCCAATCAGATTTATAGATGATTGCGAGGTATCCCCCACTGTACCAACACTATCTACACCTTATGCACAATACCCTGATAGTACCAGAATATCTAGTGAACCCATAGACTTGGGGCCTTTTAAGACGAGGTAGCAATACTTAGAGATGGATGGGGATACAGATTTTACTCATACATCAATAATCAAACCGACTCAGGAAGTTGGCAAAACAAGGTGCTGTTTCATTTGAAATTATCTAAAACAGGCGAGTTACAACAGACATCAATGAACATTTGCTTGATTTCTCTCTCAACGCATTTAATAAAAACACAATTTATAATCCAAACTCGTCATAAATGAAGTCACACTACGTGGCAAACTACAAAAACCTACTTGGGGATGTGATATGCTTACAGGGAACATCTAAGTATACGTTCCATACTAACGGGGTAGTGATTGGGTCTCTAACATCAGATGGACAACTAAGCCCTACTCTAGTGCAAGTCATCTTCATAATAAAATACACGACGATCCATTGGTTATACAAACTATAGTGCTCTGTTACCTGGCCCTCTACAATTGGTTGGCACCCTTGTACCCTTCTGAAATATTCCACATGCCAGCAGCACGCAGGCTTGTACCCCAGGTGCCCGTGGGCTGGTCTTGACCATAGCTTCCCACCCAATTAGTCTGACATTCATCATCACTCTTGTGGTCTACCATTCAATTAAGACTTTGAAGTTGGCCTTGCAGAAGCTCTCTGTGCCCGAGAATAAAAGGGAGTGTGGCATGGTTTTATCTTTTGGTTTCGGTGTAGCTCGACCCAAAGTCTATTTCAATCTGACCACGTGACTGGAGACCACGTTTTCAAACTCTTTGCTGCATTTAATACTATTAAATGATGAACTCTTGACGCCTTCAGTGTTTTTCCATTCCACCCCAAACAGAAGTTTGTTTCTTTCTCACGTTCATGTAACTACTGGATGGACAACCAGGCTCACGGTGGCCTCGACTCTTGGTGCTGGGCCAGCCAAGGCTTCCTTGAATTTTCCTTTGCCATTAGCTGTTTTCCAACTACGCCAAGCTGAAACCCTTTCTTTTCACGGGGTTCAAGTCTTGCTAAAGTACATTGTGGAACATCCAGGTTCTATACATTCCTATTTACATCCATTGGCGGATCACCGCAATCTATTCACTACGTAGCCAGCATCAAGATCACTTTGTCTACTTGCGTTACTGCGTCTGTACAATTGTAAAATGACTTCGCGTTTTCTTCAGCATTTCCTTGCATGCACATCTTCATTTCGAACGCGAAATGTTGCTTGCCTTTAACACCTCCTCTTCAGGTCTTCTAGAGTGTTTATGTTCTTTTGTCTCATGTATCTTTCCAGGGTGCGTCAGTTCTGCTCTGCATGAAATCACCATTTTTCTTTCTCACTCATTTTCACACTTCTTCTGGGACTTTGTCCAAAAGACCATCATATCTTTGTGAATGCATATAGGGTTTTCTCAGTGGATACCTTGTTTCAAGAATTTTTTGCGATACAGGCATCCTCACTAGTACTGTACGTGTCGCAGCTTCCGATTCCCAACATATAGGCAACATGGAGGTGGAGCTTTTGGTAGGGGCTTTTTTCTCTTCCTCTACACTCCCCGCTCTGGGCGAATCATCGCCCACTCTCTTGTCAATCTTCACATCAAGACATCCTCGTCTGAAGAAGAGCTTCTTTGGGACCCATATTTTTATAACTCATTTCAGGCATCCAGCTGATTTCACATGCTCATCAACAGTCCAAGTCATACGGCTGCATTGTCCATTGGGACTGCAGTAGATCCATCTCCCCACATACTTCTTGTGGTTCTTAGGGTACAGGAACCTCGCTCCCACCGGAGCATGAATGCTGACCTTTACGTAGTCTCTGATTTCTTCATCTGTCTGCTCTTTAGGTTTAAATCCTGATTCGACATCAATCACAATCTTCATTCATACTGCTTTCTTTGCAGCCTTCTTGCATTCTGTGATTATTATCCTGATCACACAGAATCCAAACATGATCATCACCAACAGGGCTCCAAGGAGTTTGAAAAGGTTTGCCATCAATTGTGGAACCCATGAGAAGATTGACGCAAACCAGCTGTCATCAGCAATGTCTTCCACTTCATCTTCCATCTTGACGTGTAGGTTTTTCAGCATCGTTATTGCCTCCGTCAAGGTGCCATTCACGTCGTCATGAGAAGGTATGAATGTGCAACATGATTCTACGATTTTGGAACAAACACCTCCATCCATAGCTGTAATCATATCCAAGACATATCTGTTCTGAATTGTCATCAGTCTTATGGCTCTCAGCTCTTCCTTGATAGCATTAAATCCCTTTATAGTGGTTTCAATCGTCTGCAGAAGCTCCCGTCTGGTTATTTGTAACCATTTGGCATTCGTCATCACCTGGATCCTGGGCATAAAGATTGTCGTGAATATTGCTGAGGTCTGACTGAATAATCTATGTTCATATGGAATGGCATCAAAAGCTTCTATCAATTTAGCTAAGAAATAATTCTCTCTCTTTATTCGATTCAAGAGCTCAGCAGATCTCTTCTTCCTCAGGTGAGCATCTGCTTTTGGAAACTCGCCAATGTTCAAGTCACTCTTAGGAATCACCAACGCTGAAACATGAACGATCACTATAGAACATAGTCCTCCCCAATCTATGGGCAGCTTTATGTAAGCTCTGGATCCACAGGCCCAGTAGCGATCCATTATCACTACTCTCCTGTCTTTCATTCCTGGCACATCAAAGATTCGCTGGCACTGTTGATTCTCTCCAACTTTTCTTATGCCATTGTTTATGAAACATAGCTCTGCACTAGCCAAAGGCACTATCTGCAATGGACCTCCTTTGTCTTCGACCCACGTCAGAAGTTTTGCAAGCCTCAGCCATAGAGGTATGCATCAATTTTCCACTTGTTCAATAACTGGTTTACGATGACCAGTTACTGCCACAACTCTGCATATGACTACATCTTCTTCCCATCCATCTGGAGAAAGCACTGTTCCCCAGGATCTGGTCTCTTTCTTTGCAGCTCCGAATATCTTCTTCAGTCTTCCCTTGACAATTGAGTCTTCTATTTACTTCCCATCTAATTCCTGCTCCCTTAATAGCAGCCTGTTCATATCTTATAACATGATTTCTGGTGTGTGCTCTCGCTCTTGTCTTTATATCTTGAACATAATCATCTTCATCTGGTGCTGTACATTCTATCACCCATATCAAGAATGCTGTTTGGCCCTGGAACTGACCTCTTGTATGGCAGAGTTCAAGGGGAGTCAGACAATGTGCTGACTGCACACCTATTTCAATGGCTATGAATATTTTAGACTTTCCCATAGCATAAGCCAGGAGTGTACATACATAGCAATCCTCCTCAGAAGGACTCTTTTCCACCTCTTTCATGTGCTGATACCGCTTGTTGTTCCCCAAATGTGCTGTACTGTCTAAATAATTATTGAATTCATAATCATCCTCCCTTGTATTTCTCTTGGGTCTCTTTCTTGCCAAATGATTCTGCCTATAATGACCATAAAGTAAACCAAAAATGAACCTCCCTCCAAAGGGAAGCCTAGGGTCACTTGTCTCAGACATAGGTACCTCTACATGAGCTACTGGAGTAGGGAGAATCACATACAGCCTCCACCTTCTCACAATGTCTAGTTCTGCCAAGGTGAATGGAGTGGGAAGGATCAAATGTACTACTGCTTTCTTGGGACCAATGAAATACACATGGTGGATTAGCAGAATCAGAAGAACAATGATAAATGTAGAACAAGCAAATATTATGCACCAATACAGGAGGCCCCACCATCAATGTTTTTCCACACGTCGTTGAATGTGCTCACTTTCTGGAACTGCAATATACTCTATAGACCACATGTTTGCCTGCAAATACTTTTAAGGAATGAAAAACTCATTTTATTCAGTCAAACTCATCAGACACTCTGGTAGTTTTTGAATTTGCTCTATAATCTCCAAAAGTAACTGGCTGGTTATGATTTAAGGGATCTCGCATAAACACAAAGGTGTTGGTATCTCTCCAAACAAGATAAGGGTGTACTTGAAGCCAATAGTAAAAGATCATAACAAGTAGTTTGTGGGCATCGTCATTAGATAGGACCATCCATCTGTGCATCTGGAAAGATGTTCAGGTAGTAGTAGTCTGATCTGCTCTATAATTGTTGCCAGTAAACGGCTAATCGTTGGGCCATTCTTAGGATCCTGGATAAATGTACGTATGTCAGTGCTCCTCCCAACAAGAGCAGGGTAAGCTCTGAGTATAAATATGGCGACAGCAAGAAGTATTCTGTGTATGTCAACATCTGATAATACCATAGGCATCTCCAAAGAGAAACTCACTCAGTGAGAAACGAGTCGGGGAAGTGATCCTTCTTCCAGTCGAACAGAAAGTCCAAATCTGGCATTATTTGTTTACTTCCACACTCCACAATTCAATGTCAGCAAACTGTCACGTTCCTGCCATCCTAGCGCTTATGGCTTGCCTGGCGTTTACACCGCCATTGAAATGCCCTTCACGTTCTTCTCTTTGACGGTCTAGTCTTTCTGTCCATGTCTTTCTGTTTCCTACTTTAGCCCCGCCCCCTGTTTCTGCTTTGCGCAGCAACCACTTTGGAGTTTACTTTCGTTTGTGTTCTACGCTCCCTTGTGATTTCCTCTTGCAGCCGCTGCTGCCTTCTGCCTTTATTTTCTCCTGCCCCTTTTCGCCTTTGCTTTCTCTGTGCCTCCTCTGCTGCCGTTTTTACCGTGACCCGCCTCCTTGCTCCCCTCTCCGTTGCCTTTCCTCACCGCCTTCTTCTGTGGTTCTCTCCGGCTCCCTTTATTTTTCCTTGTCTCTTGTTCCCTATCATCTGCTGGTGGCCCTGTTCCTTCCTCGCTTGTTCCGGCAGAGTTGTTCAGCCTCCCTCTCCCGCTTTGTCCTAGTGGTTTACCTGCTTTTCTCTTGTGTTTGTTGACTTCCAGTTTACTCTGTTCCAGACTTCTTGCTTCCCATCTTGCTTAGCCTTGATTCCTCCTGGTCTTTTTTCCGCATTTCATCAAGAGGTCTGGAAAAGCATGCCAACGCCTTCTGCTCCACAAACTGATCCTATCGAGAGGTTTTTTTAGCCACCGGCTTTTTTCCTCTTGCTCAGGCACTCTCGGGAGGAGGTCCTGTGTTCACCGTTTTATATACGCGACACAGTGGCTTCCATCCGAGGGAGGCCACATCTCTATAAAAAGAAGACCTTCAGACGGAAGAAAGACAGGAGGTGTGAGTTATCTACGGAGGACTCAGGTGAGGAGAATGAGGAGGGGGTTCATTCAGACTTGGAGGATCCCATTGATGTGAAACCTAGCATTCAGGACACAAACTCATGTGGCTCATTAACAGTAACTTGCTCACTCCCTGCTTAGCAGCTAGAAAGAGTGTTTCAGGGGAGCCGCAGTCCAGATGTACACTTTCATCTGTCTACTGGACAGTCTTTGCGTCCTTCTTCCTCGTCATCAATCGAGTCTGTACGTGCTGAACTTCTCCTTGACTTGCTTCCAAATGGGTTGGGGGTTTGTCAGCCTCTCCAGCATAGACTTTTATGTCTCCTAGGTGCATCCAAGCTCGTCTCCCTAGGATTTTGACTGCTGATGGGGTAATATCCTCCACAATAAAAGGGACGCTAAATCGGGACTCGTGCCACTTTCTTGTGAAATTCCTGATCAGAACTTTATCTCCAACAAACAGTTTAGGTACACATAGTCCTTCAGGTCCGGTTGCTGTATGGTCTTCATCTGTGTTCCGAGACCGAAATCCTGTTCGCTTGACTTGATCTGAAAAGACACAGATACTAGTGGTCATACATGTTAAGTAAGCACGTTACTCATCTCCTAACAATTCTGCAGTTGTCTGACCATCACTCCTAGTCCTCGATGGAGGAGTTGGAGGCATTCTCATTTGCCTCCCTGTGACTAGTTTGTGGGGTGTGAGGTGGTGATCAGAGCCGGGCTGATTTCTCAATCCATATAATGCAAGGGGCAGGCAATGCAGCCACCCCTTTTTCAGTGTCGGTTTCAACTTAGCTATTCTCTCTTTGAGCAGACCGTTGAGTCTCTCACATATGCCGTTCACTTGCAGGTGGTAAGCAGAAGAAAATGTGTGTTTAATGCTAAGTAATAGGTTAATTTGTTCAAATATCTCTTTCACAAAATGGGGGCCATTATCTGATCTCAGCACTTCACATACTTCCCATCTAGAGAATACTTCTCTGACTAAGAACTTCACAGTGCAAGTGGCGTCAGGATGTGTGCATGGACCAGCTTCAATCCACCTTGTGAAAGGGCACACTACCACTATCATATACCTTTATCCATTACAGACCTGCAGCATATCAACATAATCAATATGTAAATGCTGAAAAGGACCATTTGATTGAGGAATTACTCCTTTGACTGTTCGCAGGGTGTGCCCAGCTGTAAACCTTTGACATACGATGCAATTTACTACATAAAAAGCAACGTGTTCTAACAGGTTCGGTACAAACCAGTCCTCCGCAATGGTTGGTGAGAGGCTCTGCCTAGTGACATGCACAGGGTAGTGTAGCTGTTCTAATGCCACCCTTAATAAGGCTACCGGCCACACTGGTTTACCAGTGCTATCTTGTCACCACAGTGCTTCGGAAGGGGATAAAGACCACCCCATCCATGCCCACAGGCCCTTCTCTTCCTGTGGAGCTCCACCATTAACTTCCATTAACTGCATTCGCGACAAATGATTAAAGCTTTCATTCACAATCATTATCACAACCATTTTCTCTTTTACATTAGGAGTATCAAAACTAAAAATATCAGAAGACTATGCAACTCTTTTGGCCTCTTCGTCTGTGGCTTGGTTTCCACATGAAATAAAGACAGCCCTCTTAGTGTCTTCTGTGCACTTAACTATTGTGATGGCTACTGAGTTTTAGTGCTTTAATAAGCCTATCCAATAATGCGGCGTGCTGCACTGGAGTGCCATCCGTTCGGAGGTAGCCCCTCCTTTTCCAACGTGCTAATCATGCGTGCACGGTTGATGTCAAATAGGCGGAGTCACTGTACACTGTCACTTCCTGCCCAGTGTGATTCTCGAGCGTGACAATAAGCGCCACTAATTCTGCAGCCTGTGCTGAAAAATTAGACAGTAGTCTCGCACTTGCTACCACTTCAAATACCCCATTGGCTCTGTGTCTTACCACAGCTGAGCCCGAATGCCATTCTCCATCAGTTTGATCGATCTTCGAAGAACCATCAATGAAAAAAACCCTCCCCAGCTGCTAGAGCATTTTCCTTTACTCTCGGGACCGCATCATAGAATTCCTCATAGTTTGAGCAATCATGCACTTGTTCATTCTCTGCCAGTGGTTCAGCTACAAATGTGGCAGGATTCACCATTTTACACCTAACTATTTTAATCGCTGGATTCGATGTAACCACCTCATAAGCAGAAGCTCTTTGAGACGTCAGTGTACCCTTAGGTTTCTCCACAACAGCAAACAAAGCATGCTCAACAAATAACATCATGGAGCACCCCATCACTATGGTGGCAGACTTCTGAATAGCAAACGCGACTGTTGCCAACGATTGTCCACAAGGGAAGTGACCCCTCATAACTGTGTCCAGAATCCCACTGTGATATGCTAAGGGTTTGTACCCCAATGTAGTTCTCTGTGCGAGTACTGCTGTCATGACTGTCCCATTCGTGTGCGAGAATAAAAAGAACTCCTCAGAATAATTGGGAATTCGTAAAACTGGAGCTGTGCAAATTGCCTTTTTTAGTTCATCAAACCCCTCTTCCATATCCTCAGTCCATTCAATTTTTTCCTGATTCACCTGCACCTTTTTCAGGGCATGTAACAAGGGTCTCGTGTATGAACTATTATCAAATACCCATGCTCTTAACACAATTCCATAGTCCTAAAAACTGTTGCATTTGCTTTATCGTGTGCGGTTTTGATGTTTTCAAAATCGCCTCAGCTCTTTCAGGTGTAACTTTCTTTCCTTCATGTGAGATTAACTGTCCTATGTACAACACCTCTTCTTGGCAATACTGCAATTTCTCTTTGTCCACCTTATATCCTTTGTCTGCTAAAATAATCATTAGCTGAATAGTCTCGTCTGCACTTTTCTTCTGATGTGCCACAGACCAAAATATCATCTACGTATTGCAGCACAACACTGGGCAAATCAATATTGCTTAGGTCCATCTGCAGGACCCTATTAAAAATCGATAGAGACTCCCAGTACCCCTGGGACAAACGTGTACTTTTCAGCTTAGTCTGATGGAATGTAAATGACGCAAGATCCTGGGAATCTTTATGCAACGGGATTGAGTAAAACACATTTTTCAAGTCATTCACCGTAAAATATTGTGCCTACACAGGGATACTACATAGTATCTTTGCCGGATTCGGAACTAGAGGAAACTAGTGCGAGTAAGTGGGGTTCTGTTATGAGGAAAAAAGCCCAAGAATCACAGAAAACTCGCTCAGATGGATGGTAGGAAGTAAACACCCACGAACGCCCTCAGACAGAGGAGTTGAGGTCCGGAAACGCTGTAGTTGGCTTAAATTCAGATGACTGAAACTTCTGACCAGGATTGCAACAACAATCAGAAGAAGCTAACGTAGCTTGACGTGCTGCTAAATACGTGTCCAGGAACACGTGACTTTATCGGCGTATCAGCTGCTGGTGCCGTTTTCCCAGAAGAGCATCAAAAAGCCTCCACCGTGTATAGAACGGTGTAGCCGTTCTGTATGCATAATGCATACCATACAGTGCGTAGTGGGAGAAGGCACAGGCATGACAGTCTGCAAATACAAGGGAAAAACCTATCCCCCCCTCTACATCTACATCCATGGGTATCTGTGGCCTGAACAGAAACTCATCAGGTATTCTCATAACCTTGTCCACTATACGGGTAGCCACGTTAACAAAATGTGTACTCCATAATGAAAAACTTCAGGCTCTAACAGTAACACAATAACCTAGTCCTGCCATTTAACACACTATGCCTTCATCAGTGAAGGAAATCGTCATACTTAGCTTTGTCATTAAATCTCTGCCCAGTATTTTAACTGGTGTCTGTCTTGAATAAAACCATCGGATAGGCATATCACACTCTCTTATAGGGACTGGCAATTTCTCAGTAAAAGGAACTCTACTTGTAGCTCCGGAGAACCATTGAGCATTCATGGCATTAACTAATAACAAAAATGTTCCCTCTCATATACATGAGCGAGTTGCCACTGTGTCTACTAAAAAAGAAAATGATTTGCCTCTTATGGTATCGTCAACCCTCGGTTCCTCTTGCGGATTTGGCATCACCCATAGTACTGAACACATCCAGTGAGCTGTCCTATTGTGGGCACATACTTATTCCTGTGCCTGTAAAAAGATTCCCTGCTGCGACAGTGACCCCTCCACTCTAGGAGATAAAAACTGTCGTGTGTTTACACTCTGCTCTATCTGCATGGGTGCGTGCTGTGACTGCGCTTGAGGCAGATTTGATGGTTCTTGCTGTGGTTGTAAAGCCTTTTGCATTTGTGGTACTTGTGCCTGATACACTGTCTGATCTTGGGCAAACCCGTCCCTACTTTGTAGGCTATATGCTGGGGGATAAGCTGTCCCCCCTCTTGAAAATTGCCCATTTTACACATACCCTTGGCTCTCACATGTTTGCGCAATATGACCTGTCTTTCCACATGTCAAACGCACAGGTCTAGCTTGCTCTCCCGGCATGCTTTGATTATCATTCTGCATACTCCGAAAACCACCATGCTTATTCTGAAAATGTCCCCGATTATTCTGAAAGCCTCCTCTTCCACAGAAGCCTCCGCTGCCTCTCGGCATAAATGCGTTCCCTCCTTGATCCATCCGCCGTTAGTTATTCACCCGCGGCATACCTGCTCTCTGTTGTGATTCTGGCCCTTCTATGCTAGTTAACATCGCCTCTTCTATAGCATATTTCCACAGCTTCTTCTGTACTAACTTAGCTTCCTCAAACCTCCAAGTATCTTCTCTCTTTCGATTTTTCTCTTGCAACAATAAGCAATGGTGCCAATGGTCAGCTGTATTTCTGGCCGTGGGTTTGCCTCCATACCCTCCAGCTTCTTGAGCTGTCTCTGTACCTGGTCTGGCAATCCCTGACATAAAATGATATAATACAGGTATCCATTTACCCCACAGCTCTCGAGTTTCCAAAGACCACTGTTCTTGAAAATTTGGAATGTAAGCAAGCAGATCTCCACCCTCCTGCATCTTACGTGCCTTGATTGCGCCCATATCCTACGTATCAGGATATTGTACCCTAAGCGCTTTCCAGACTGCTGCTCTATAATTATTAAAATGCACTACAACATGCACTGTGTTCTGTGCTGTGACACTTGAGTATCCTGCTCTCGTCCAAATGTCATCAGCCCTTTCCGCAAGGATAGCTGCTAGAAGACCCTTAATGTCCCCTATAGCTAACATGTTTCCTCCTATAATTTTTTCAAATTCATAGATCAATTTCCCGGCGCCCGAAGTCAAACTCGGGAGCTTACACCTTAGATTATCCTTATCCATCTGGGGACACGGGATAAACTGTGGTCTGGCCCCTCCTTTTTCAAACAAGGGAAATTGTGAAATCCCAAAATCGCAATGATCTCCCATCATCTGCCTGTTCATAGCAGGGACAATGGCTCCTGATCGCCCTCTTCCTGGTAATGACCACAGCCTTCTCACATATGGTGGAGATTCTCCCCTCTCACTAAGAGGTTGACTTTTAAGTAATTCTGGCCGCCCTATAGGCTCTGGTGCTCTTTCTTTCGGCAAGTCCAAATCCGACCACCTCACTTCCTCGTCTGTCTGAAGGACTGCATGCGCCATCACCCTCCTCCCCACGGAAGGTTTCCCTGTCTTAATCTGACATATCTTGTCCCCAAATAATATGACTGTCGTCCTTCTTGTCTCTTTTTAGAGTTAGCCTGTCCAACGACAGGGCTCTATGCTCAAGGCTGAACAGGCCTCCCTCCTTGCCTTGTGACTGGGTACTTTCAGATCGATCATCTTTCCCTTTATTTCTCGATTCACTTTTTGTTTTCATCTCCTGATAAGCCTTCTCTATTCTGTCTCTGATGCTTCCTATCTCAAAATTCTCCTCTAGATTTACTCGAGAGGGTCCAGGCATAGGTTCTTGTGATGGGAGGAACTCCTCTATATCTTCTCATAATACTACTGGACTAGGTTCCATTAGCTCTTTCTCAATGCGATCAATGTCTCATGCCCTCTCTTTCATTCCATTTCCTCATCAAATTCTCTTGGTTTCTTTGCTTCCTCCCTAACTCTTTCCTCTTCCTGTCTTTTCACTTCTCTTCTTTCATTTGCCCTAAGCACCTCGTCATCTCTGCGTCTTTGCATTCTTGTGTCTCTTAACTTCTGTTCTTCCTTCTCTTTTATTTTCTATCCGTCTTGTTCAATTGCTTTCCGCCTATTGTCATATTTTATTTGCTCTTCTGCTCTTTCTTCTTTTGTTAACTGTTTTTCTTGATACATTTGTTCCCGTCTTTGTCTAGTCTTTATTTTAGACTCCTCTTCTTTCAATCGTTTCTCTCATTCCCTGTCTTTTTTATCCTCCTCGTCTTGATCTTCCCCTTGCTGTACTTCCTCGATGCTCTTCCCATCTTGTTTGAGCAATATCTGACCACCCATCGATTTGTTCTGTATGACCGCCATCTCATCAGCTTTGTCTTTTTCTCCTTTCCATCTCTTAATTTCTTGTCCTATATCTAGAGTCGCACTCGATCGTTCACTTTTCTCTTTGTTCCGTGGGACATCAGAGATCACATCTCTTTCTAGAGTTCTCTCTGGGCTCTCGTCACTGCTATAAGCAGGCGGCTCATGTATCGGATTACTATATCGTGTCGCTGCCTTAAGCTCTCTTAATGGATACAATCCTTCATCTTTTGTACTATCGCCATTAACTTCAGGCACAGTAGGGGGAGCAGAAGGCTCAACACCCCCCTCTTTACACTGGTTAAGCACCCAGTCTTCAGAAGGAGGGTCTTACCTTTCCGCCTGATACATTTTCCAAAGCTCTAGGCTAGCTAACCTCTTTTCCAATTTATTTCTTGTGTAGCAGCGTGGAAGTATGTGGTCATGTGTTGCAAAACTGCTTTTGACAGTGATCCCCCTTGTGGCCATGGCATGAACATTTTATCTGCTGTGCCCTTAACCCATCCTGCACTATATTGCTTAAGCTTGGCTGTGTGTTTTGGCAGCTGTTTGCACAGGTGCATGAGCGGAGTAACATCCTCCATCATAACAAGTCACTGTCGACTGTCAATACTTACCATTATTTTACACAGAAAAATACTTTTCAGAAAAACAATACAATATGAGCAAGCACCAATCGTCGCTGCTCCAAACCTCTAGGTCTTCCTTCTCTTCAAACTACCTAATCAATCATTACCAGTAATAACTAAATAAATAAATAACCTACTCTGAGTCTTTTATCACAATCTATTAGTTGTCCCTCTTCGACATTTCATCATTTCCTTAATACATACAATACATACAATATACAGACAGACTGACTGGCCGGCCCCAACATGTATCTCTGCCAATGCTCCTTGTGGCTACTCTTGCCCCTAAAAGTTATTTTCCTTAGCAAACCTTGTTCACTCGTAGCCTTAGTATATCCACTTGGATTTTCAAATAACTTCTTTTAGACGTCCCTGGACATAGGATTAATGGGCTTAATCTATGACGCTCCTCATCCTTCACTCTATTGACGCTCTTCGTCGTTAAACTAAATACCCCACCAACCCTACGTTACTTTCTTCCCATTTTCACTTTCCCCACTTAATATTCATACATCGTTTTTTGCCGCCTTTCTCAATCTACTCACCATTTGCTTTTCAACTCCTGACCCTCAGGATCGGCTCCTCCTCAACCAGCCACCTTAGCCTTCGGTCCGCTCAGCTGCCTGTAGAAACCAGGAGGGGAATTCTGTGAAAGAGGGACCTGTCCCACCTATTTTGTTGTCTTGCAAGAACTTGGTTTCGGCCGCTATCCAGAGGAAGCCTCGTGGTCCTCCGGTTAAATGGCAGAGGACATCGATATTTCGAAGACCCTAAAAGCCTACTGGGTCGAAAGATCATTAACCATCCTACCTCTGCTACCACGTGAAGCCATAGACCTAGGGCCCTTTAAGACGAGGTAACAATACTTAGAGATGGATGGGGAAGCAGAATTTACCCATACATCAATAATCAAACCGACTCAGAAAGTTGGCAAAACAAGGTGCTGTTTTATTTGAAATTATCTAAAACAGGGAGTTACAACGGACATCAACGGACGTTCGCTCGATTTCGCTCAATGCATTTAATAAAAAACACAACTCCTATAGTCAAAACTCGCCATCAAATACATCACATTACGTGGAAAACTACAAAAACCTACTTGGGAATGTGATAGGCTTACAGTGAACATCTAAGTATACATTCCATACTAACAGGGGTAGTGATTGGGTCTCGAACATCAGGTGGACAACTAATCCCTCCACTAGTGCAAGTCATCTTCATAAAATACACAGCGATCTGTTACTTGGCCCTCTACTATTGGTTGCCACCCTTGTACCCTTCTGGAATATTCCACATGCCAGCAGCACGCAGGCTGGTACCCCAGATGCCTGTGGGCTGGTCTTGAGCATAGCTTCCCACTCAATTAGTCTGACATCCATCATCACTCTTATGGTCTGCCTTTCAATTAAGGGTTTGAACTTGGCCTTGCAGAAGCTCTCTGCCTGAGAATAAAAGGGAGTGTGGCATGGTTTTATCGTTTGGTTTCGGTGTAGCTCGACCCAAAGTCTATTTCAATCTGACCATGTGACGAGACCACGCTTTCAAGCTCTTTGCTGCATTTAATACTATTAAATGATGAACTCTTGACGCCTTCAGTTTTTTTCCATTCCACCTCAAAAATAAGTTTGTTTCTTTCTCACTTTCATGTAACTACTGGATGAACAACCAGGCTCACGGTTTCCTCGACTCGTGGTGCTGTGCCATCCAAGCCTTTCTTGAATTTTCATTCACCTTTGGCTGTTTTCCAACTGCGCCACACTGAAACCCTTTCTATTCACGGGGTTCAAGCCTTGCTAAAGTACATTGTGAAACATCCAGGTTCGATACATTCTTATGTATATACATTGCCGCATTGCCGCAATCTATTCACTACGTAGCCAGCCTCAAGATCACTTTGTCTACTTGCGTTACTGCATACCGCGTCTGTAGAATTGTAAAATGACTTTGCATTTTCTTCAGCATTTCCTTGCATGCGCATCTTCATTTCGAACCCGAAATGTTGCTCATTTTTAACACCTCCTCTTCAGGTTTTATAGAATGTTTAAGTTCTTTAGTCTTGTGCATCTTTCCAGGGTGCATCAGTTCTGCTTCGCATGACGTCCCCATTCTTCTTTTCACTAATATTCACACTTCTTCCGGGACTTTGTCCTAAAGACCATCATATCTTCGTGAATGCACATAGGGTTTTCTCAGTTTGTTTCAAGGATTCTTTGCGGTACAGGCATCCTCACTGGTACTGCATGTGTCGCAACTTCTGGTTCCCAGCATATGGGCAATATAGGAGCAGAGCTTTTGGTAGGGGCTTTTGACTCTTCCACTACACTAGCGTGTGTGAAGAGGTTGGAAGATACATGTTTGAGTGATGATGATGTCATTGAGCTTGCCGTTAGTGATGCGGTTTGTGATATCAGCTGTGTGTAGGATGGCTGAGGGAGCATTGAGGAGTACCATGGTAGACACTGAGGATATGTGTGAGGTTATGAGTCTTAGCCTCCCGTTGGTGATTGAGATGTGAAGCTTGTTTACGAGGTAGTGAGACTGTAAGCATGAATCTAGGGAGAGACTCATTGTGATGTCTGACTTAGGGAGGACGCGTTTCTGGCCTTTGGCCATATCCTTCTCCTAACAGGCCAGGTGAAGTCCTTGCATTCGTCCGCAGGTGAGGATGTCGGCAATGAGCTTGCCTAGTAAGACCTATTTAAGTAATGGGTGTGTGGGCAGGCTGGAGGGGGTGCAGAAGCTGGGGCCTGGTCATGTAAGCAGTTGTACTCCCTGCACAGGAACAACTAGTAGCTCCCAATCCCTGGGAGGAGTTTTAAATTTGCTGCTTCCACTTATATATTTATTTATTTATAGATGTATAAGGTGCCGAAGCCCACGGGCATCAGGGCGCCAACATGAAGAAAGGGGACGAACAAAAAGTGAATGGGTCACACAGAAAGAGGATGAGCCAATAGTCTATCCTAGTGATTAATTAAAAAGAGCTATTTCTAAAGCAGGGCGGAACTTCAGGTTGTTGTTCAGCTGTAAATTGCCATGGTAGCCTCATTTTCCAGCGAAATCTCAACTTCTGAAACAAGAAGCATCAAAATGATTACTTGTCTCCTCCAACCAAGTGGCTGACACAATGATTACACAAGAAACTTGGATACATCAGGGTATGGGCGCAAGATGGAATCAGAGCGACTTGACAAATTGAGACCCCAGCATTTCAAAAAGGCCACAATTTTGTTCCAGAACACTGATAGGAGGGCTTTCACGTACATATATGGTACAACTCATGCTGGAAGTAAGCAAACCTCTGTGTGGATCATCATGGCATTTGGTAAACACTGCATCATTTTTAAAAGGGATTTCACACCAGGGGTGGACTGGCCTACAGGGAACTCTGGAGTTCCCCCAGAAGCTCACTGTCTTGAGAGCCCTGTGTCTCTCTAGGCTGGACTACTGCGACAGCCTCTTTTAAGATCTGCCGTCCTCTACTCTCCGCCCTCTGCAACTAATCCAGAACAGGACTCCAAGACTTGTCCTTGGCCTCAAGCCCAAGGACCGTATCTCTCCAGCCTTGAAATCTCTCTACTAGCTCCCGGTGGCTGCAAAGATCAAGTTCAAGACCGTTCGCATTTTCCACAACGCTTTCTGGGGCCGGGGCCTGCACTATGTCCAACACTCTATTCCAAAATACCTTCCTTCTCGAGCCCTTAGCTCATCTACCTCCAATTCTCTAACGGTTAGATGCTTCTCCAGGCAGAGAGTGGGGGCCAGATCTCTCTCCTCTGCAGGTGTCTCCCTCTGGAATGCCCTCCCCGCCCCTCTCAAACTTGAGCCGACCACTTGAAGTTCTGGAAGCAGCTCAAAAACGTTCCTCTTCTCCTCTACTTTCTCTCTCTCCCTCCCTGCTACCTACCTGTCTGCTGTACCAACTGGTTGCTTGGCTTCCCTCAGAGTCTCACAGGACACCAAGCTCTTTCTTGATCAGTCACATTTGCACTGCCTCCAGGCCTACCACGAACTTAGGGGCTGTAACTGTAACCCTACAGTCCTTGGTTCTCCTTGTACTACCGAGAGCAGCACTGCCCTGGCTGCATTTACTCAGAGCATTGCTGCCCAGTTTTCCCTTCCCCTCCCCCTTGAACTTCCCCCCTCCCTTTCCCCTTGCACTTCTCCTTCTCGCATTTGCACGATCTGAATGACACAAGGCCTAGTAAGATCGTTTGTCTTGTCCTCCCTCTCTCTTCCTTGTCTTGTCGCGCCTAGAAACACTGGTATACAGGCGCGTTATAAATGACTGATCATATCATATCAGATTTCCTGGTGGGCCCCTGCACCCTGGAATCCTTTGGTGAGGGAACCTATTTTATGTTCAAATTTTCTCAGAGAAAGTGTTGGCCTTGATGAAAATGTGTAATATGGGGCCAATTTGAACGTTATTTCCAGGGCCGCTTTTGGTTCTTAGTTCACCCCTGTAACTGGGTATGGGATGCAATTGTGTCAGCAAGCGAACGGCTGCAGTAGTGAATATGTTCAGTATGACTGCTTGGGCCGTATATTCTCACCCGTCGGCTTTTAGTTTCTGACATTGCAATAAAGTGGCGGCCCTGCAGTAATTATTCACGCAATTAGCGGCATGAGCTACTCTCGAATGTCAACTAGGCCATGGCGGGCCCAGCAGTAGGCCGAACAGTAAGTCCTTTGTCTCACACTGGCATCCCTCCCCTCACGTGATGATTTAATGGGAGTGAGGTGGCACAGAGAAAGATGCACTCATCATTTCTGTATTCCTGTCTTTCAGGATTGTGGCGCAGCACTTACTAACAGATTCCCTGGGGGTCCCAAGAATGATCCCCTGACATGAGACACTCACATTAAACCTTAATGTTCCATGGCGCGATAGCATTACCATTTGCCCTGATGGAAGCTGCATGACATTTTAGAGCGGGAACAGGTAGACATTTTAAAGATGGCCACAGCCAGAATAAGTAGACTTTTGTTCTTAACATGGCAGCCGGGGACAGGAATTGATTAAAACTGGCTTTAAGATTGG
Organism: Ambystoma mexicanum; assembly: GCF_040938575.1. Taxonomy (NCBI): domain Eukaryota; kingdom Metazoa; phylum Chordata; class Amphibia; order Caudata; family Ambystomatidae; genus Ambystoma; species Ambystoma mexicanum. The sequence goes on along the minus strand of NC_090926.1, from coordinate 993,468,234 downwards.
AGCAGCAGCCGTTGTTGGGCTCTGATTTTGTTATTTGTAGGCACATGGTTGATTTTGGGAATGGGATGACACACACACACATGTGGTACTTTCAAATAGCCGGTACTCGACCGTACTGTCACCTTAGCTCGCCTTGGAATTTGGAAGAGTTCGATATCGTTTTGGGCGCTTGCAACGAGTTAGCGCCCAAGGAGTTGCATTTTAGTGTCTCTTCCTATTGTGGAATACTAAGGGAATGACGTCACTGTCCTGGTTCTGGGTTGGAGAACAGTAAAAACACGGTTTGCCTACAGCCATCAGGAAGCCACTTCCCGCCCTTTTCTTTGATAGACTCCCAGTGGCTAAGGACCTTAGACAGAATGTTGCAAACTTTCATTTATTTTACATCTGCGCCTTGATGCAGCTGCTTGGACCCTATCTATAGGGTATGTGCGTTATAAATGCTTAATCAAATCAAATCAACACATGCTGTCAATATATAGATGTCACATTAGATATTTTCTGTGGTCTCACACATATTCCAACATGGGATTAGGGGTATTGGGAAATTCCACGGAAAAGTATGTATTATTATTTTTGGCAAACTCCCTGCAATAAGCCACGATGGATGACTTCCTTCTAGACAGATTTGTTCGTATTTTTAATAGGATTGCGAATGAACAGTTTACATTTTTATAATTTGATATGATCTCTAGATTACGTTTATTTCTTTTATTTTTGTAGATATGAATTATGTCCACAGTGAATATGTATGTGAAAATGTGCCACATATTTAATTAGAAAGCAATTATTATGGACACTGATATCTGGCCCCTTCTTCTGCTTGAATGCTCATCATAGGGCAAGAACATTGGAAATTGGGAGATGTTGTCCCATGTGACTGCAACATACGGGGATCTGGAGCTCCAAGGGGTTAATAGGAATAGTAAATGGCTTTAACTTCCCCAAATCCTACAGCATATCTGTCATTCTCTTCTCCCTTGTCTCACCTCCAGGGATCAACGTGTCAGCCAATCAGGATGAGGAAACAGATTTTGAAACCTTCCAGATGCAAATCGATAAAGAGACACGAAAGTGCATATTCTACACGAGTGCCGGTAACTACTGGACCCTCGTCACCCACGGAGGCATCCAATCCACCGGCACAGAAATGTAGGTGACAATCTCTGGTTAAATGCAAACCCCCTCCTTGACATAATGTACATGTCACTGCTACCACCTTAGAAACATGGGCGCCCTCAGAGGGCCAAAGCTGAGATTTTTCGAAAAAGCCGAACCGCAAAACAAGCAAAACAACCAAAGATTTACTGTTTACTGTATCACTTTAGATAATAATGTCACTGTAAACATGTTATGTAATAAATATATTGTTACTGTTCCTGAGTATTAGTTTTGTATAAACCATATTACATCATATATCACCTGGTTAATTCGAAAACTAATGCACAGAACCAGTAAAAATATATTTATTACATAACATTTTTACAGTGACATTATTATATAAAGTGATACAGTAAACAGTACATCTTTGATTGTTTTGCAAGATATATTGGGTGTGCGAGGGATGGGAGGGTTCCACAAAGGTGTGGACATCTGCTGATCTTCATTGTTGATACCACCTAGTGTCAGGGTTGGTTTATCTCCCTTGCACCCCTTTACCTATCTTCAAATTAGAAAGAACTAACTTGAATAGAAGTGAGTGCTCCTAGACGGTAAACTCCAAGTATCTTGTCAAAGGGCCTTCCCCTTTGGCTATGATCATAAAATGCCAGTGCCACCACCCTGTTGTATTCGCAACCACTCTCACCAAAAAACAATGGCCAAAAATAAATTGTCCGGAAGTTCGATCCTTGGAATACCCCCTGATCTCTCTTTTTCCCCTTCTGTTTCTAGCTCTGCCAGTACAATGTTTGACATTGAATGGCGTGGACGGAGAGTCGCCCTCAAGGCCAGTAACGGGAAGTACGTTTGCACTAAAAAGAATGGGCAGTTGGCCGCCGTCAGCGACTCCGTGGGTAAGGCCAACACTTTTTGAAAGAATCTGTGGGTTTATTCCTCTACCCAGGCTCATGAACCAGAGAGGTGTAGAAGGTGCTAAGTCACGGAATTATAGTCATAGAAACCTGCAATGTAGCAGTAACAACACACTCATGAAAATTACAGCTGAAAGGGTACAAATGATGAATCAGTTGCAGCTTGTGAATTTTGGACATGAGGTGATAAGCACCCAGTGGAAAAAAGAAAAGAAAATTCTAACGGTTAGATGAAGATACAACTTTAAACCAATTTATCTAATAGACACCAATAATCAGTTCCATGAGTCAACTGGAACCAACTGGAATTTTGTCAATAGCAGACTCTTGAATGTCCATAAACCGGTACACTTAAATCGAGTTCTAACTGGTTCATTGGAATTTTCGGTTTGAGATGTATGTGGTTGTATATCACCACAAACTCTATTGGCCAACACTGAAACCTGGATCTCCCCAATGACACTGCAACTCTTGGCAGATTTCATTTGACTTTGCCACCTTATGTCACTCCCCTCGACTCACCCAAAAAGGTGGAGGTGTTAGCCGAATGATCAGTAAGAAAACACCGTCTTCCCCCCCCCCTGACTTTTCCCACTCCTTCTTCAAACACATCTCTGTCCAACTCTGCGCTTCCACCCCTTTCATTACCCTCCTCATCTATTGGCCACCTGGCTTACCTGAGTCTTACTCAGCCCAAGTGCCCTTGATCATAATGGGTGACCTTAACCTTCTCACCAGTGGAGTAGCTTTGCTGAAAATGTTGGGGGGGACATGAGATCTGAAGAAAAGGTGCGCCAGCCAAATGAATGGGGACAAAATGGTGTGCCATGAAAGTTGGGGGGGGGACAAACACCCCTGCCCCCCCTAAAATTAAGCCCATGCTTCTCAACATCTCCAAAACCAATTACCGCTTCATTCCACCCTCACTCACTAATTTGTTAGTTAGCCCCCTTAAAAGTCAGACCCACAACTTCCTGGTCTCATCTTCCTATTCTCAACCGTCCACTCTTCTGCCCTTACTATTAAGACCTCACTCCAAGGCCACTCAGTCATTCACTTCAACATCTTCGTTGCTCCTGCACTTATCCTGCCTCCCAATATCCTCAATAGGAAGTTCAAACCGGACTCCGTGGGACCAATTCTAGACCAAATCAAGTCCTCCCTGGAAACCCTCTTGCCTCCGCTTTCCCATTCCATTGAACTGGCCATCACTGACTTCCACAACACACTCACCGCTTCTTTTGATTATCATTGTCCTGCTCACTCCTTCACCCCACCTTCAAGCATGGATCGCCCAAGTGATCCGAAGACTAAAGACACCCATGCGCCTCCAGCTAAACTGCTGTGGTGAAGACCACTCCCTCATGCTTCGCAATGCCTATACAGACCCTATCCTTGCCATCACTATTGCTCTCGACTCCTCCAAAGCATCTTACTCCGTGAGCTTGTATCATCGCTGCGCTTTCACTACTGCAAACTTTTCATGACCCTCTAAGCTTTGCTTTCCCCCTCAAAAACACTTCTTATTCTGGTCTCCGCTGATGGCGGTCTCCTACGCCTCTCCAAAATCACTAAGATGCGTGACATCTTGTCCACATTCTTACCTCTTCCTCCTCCTCTGTCTTTCTCTCCAGATGCCACCACCCCACCCTCTCTTCACTTTCCCATTTCTCCCCCAACAAACTCTTACCCCTCCTGCCCACAGCTATCCCATCCTGCGTTCTCTGTGACTCCTATGCACTAAAAAAACTAAAGGGCTTGCACCAATTACCTGCCCTCACAGCATGTCCCTCTTCAATCTCCCTTACTCCTACTGTGATCCCCATATTAAAGAACCCCGCCATTGCCTTTCTACACACTCGTCTCTCTTCTGCCCCCTCGTGCAAAAGCCTGTGAGTGAGTTGTCTTGACCCACAACGTATGCTCCCTCGAGGAATGGGTCCACTGCAATCCCCTTCAATCTAGATCGTTTCAGAACACACACTCTGCCGAAACTGCTCTCACCCACATCTCCAACTTGTTTACCTCTGCTCATCGCTCTCCACCCTCCTCTATTCTAATTCTACTGAATCCCTCTGCAGCTTTCGATACTGCAGACTATCCCTACCTCCTTCAAGCCCTCCCATCCCTTGGTTTCAAGGATGGCACATACACAGTGAGTGGCCTCTTACCTCTCTAACTGTTCCTTCCACATCTCTTGGAATGCAAACACCCTCTACCCCACACAGCTTCCAGTAGGCGTCCCCCACCTCCCTTGGCAAACTCGTGTCATCATTTGACCGTCATTGTCACTCAACGGCACTGAGACCTTCTAATCCTTTCCCTACCTCCTCCCTGAAACCTCCAAACACATCACCAGATGCCTCACAGCCATCTGCCACTGGGTGGCTCTATGCTGCCTGATTTTTAACTCCTCTGGGGTAGAAATCAAATTTCTCCCTGCCCACAATGCTAACCCAACCCTCCCCTCTCCTATCCGTTTCCCTCTGGACGTCTTCTCTCTTTTGCCCAGTGCTCGCAGCCTTGGAGTCCTCATTACGGCTACTGCCACAGCTGTGTGAGTTAACCTTCTCAACATCAGAAAGATGTGCCATTTCACAGAGCACTCTACTAAAGTGCTCACATCTACTCTTCTGCTCAGCAAATGTGATACTGCTCAAGCTCACTTCTCAGTGTTTCTTTCCGCTCTTGCTCTCCACTTAGCAAAGTCCTAATTTTCATCATGTTCACCCTCTACAACATATCTCAAACCTCCCCCAGCTCCGCACACCGTCGCCATGCTCCATGTCTCTCCATGCAAAATGACTCTCTATACAATTCTACTCCTAGTCTATAAAGCTATTCACAGTATTAGGCCTTCACCTCACCTTGGGGACTTGATCTACTTATACTCACCCTCTCATTCCTGTAATCCTCCTACATCATCACCCTTGCTGTCCCCAGACCCCAGTGCCTCCACACGATTCTGCTCCTTGGCCCTACTATCCTGTTGACTGGAATGCCCTCCCCTTGACATCCAAGCCAACCTATTGATGGAACATTGCAAGTGCAGGCTCAAGCTTCACTTACTGGCCAATGAAGGAGCCACCCTTATCCCCTATTCCTCCCCTCCCACCTAGGCACCACACATATGTTCTTTCTGCAATGAGTATATTACCTTTCGCTGTGGCTTTAGGCATTGAGTGTCTTAGCCATTGAAATATGTTATCTTGTCTGTCCCTGTTTCGTGTCCCTGTACCCTACCACCTCATCAACTGGTCACTCTCACTCAATTATCCCCAATTTCTGTTTGAAATGACACCCTTATATGCAATAAATACAACTGAATCCAATGTTAGTGTGTTACACAGATGCATCACTTTAAGGCAACAGCAGGATGTTGCGCTGGGGACTCATCTGACATAGCAAATACATGATTACAGAGAACTCTCAACTAGAACCTAGTCACTTTTATTTCTTGCATTCTGGGACCTGTGGTTTTGCTTTTCCCATTATACTTGCGGGACCGCGAATCCCAGGGTAAGAAGAAATAGAAAGGACTGGCTCTGCTAGAGAGATTTGGTAGGAAAGGTTTGAAAATAGAATGGGGTTGGAGCTAGCAAGTAGTGAGCCATCATGAAAAAAGGGGGCTTTACCACTCTAAATCTCCCATCAACTTTGCCTCCTCCGAAATCACCATTTCGCTTACCCGCTTCTGTGAGGTGTAATGACAAGAGTGGGGCTGAGTGATCTGCTAGACAGTATATTCATGTTGAAGAAGAGGTACATTACCCCTCAACCCCTACACCCTCACCTGTTTTAATACAGTCCTTCGTCATTGAAGCAATCCACCTTCCACGCTGATACAACCCTGGTGAAACCAGGTTAAAAGAAATATGTAACATTGTTACTGAATCCATCCATAATTGAGGATTAAAGCCATGCTCAACCATGTTCCTGCAATTTCTTCGACAGAAACAATTATTGATGGCCTGTGCCAGGCTGTTGCCAAGATGTACAGGAACCATGTCCTTGTCAAGAGGGGATTGTAACTCCTTTCAGCCTGCAGTGGGGGGGGCCTACCACGGAGGAATCCAGAGCCAGTCCTACTCCAGAGGAGGATGTTGGCAGTTGGGAGGGCCCCATGTAACAAGTTATTTATGTGTAGTACAAATTTGCATCACCCATGCCTTGGAAAACAAATGATTCCAATTCTATAGACGCAATAGATCCAGGAAAAGAACACCAAAGAGACCTAGAAACATCAGCACCCGCCAAAAACCTTCTAAACACTCCATCAGAGAGAGAGCTATGGGGATTCGAACCAGTGACCACGCTTCCCCAGCAAAGGTCCTACGCTAGTCGTGTACAGCCAGCACTGCATGAAGCAGAATGCCAGAAGGGAGAAGGGAGAGCTGGAGCTTCGACATGCCGGTTACCAACACTGCACACCATGAGACAGCATCAACCTGACCGATCTTGAACCTAGTGCGGCTGCCCTAAACAATTAGGGATAAAAAACAACTATGTCCTAAAAAAGATTGGACTTACCTGAGGGGTGGCAAGACCATACCCTCATAACACAAACCTGAAGATTGCACCGCCACGCCATTGTTGTTCCGTGGTGTTCCAACAGGGAGAAGCGTGCAGGGTATTTATGCAATATATACAATCTTTGCTTTATGGGACACCTCCCACGCAAGGAAGACGGAGCCAGATTGGCCAGGAACAGCAGCCCAACCAGAAGACAAGGAGGGGCATAAAGGGGTCTCCAGGCAACAAGATGTTGTGGGCTATTCCTTTGAGGATAGAGGAGAAGGCAGGAGTATAGCAAGAGACCAGCAGCAAGAAGGATGGTGGAGTGTGGAGGCGATTTTTGTAAGAGGTGAGGCCTTGGTTAGTGAGTGCAAGTGTATTGCACTCTGAATGTGTGTGAAAGATTAGCAGTTGTGTTTAGGAGAGGGAGTGTTGGGAGTGCATGTGGAGTGCTTGTATGAGTGAAAGGAGGTAATTTGAGTAGAGGTGTGGTGGAGTCGTAGTAGTATTGTGAAGAGGGAGTGTAGTGTGGAGAAAGCAATAGTAGTATGGAGGAGGGTGCAGATTAGTGGAGAGAGTAGAAACATCAAAGGGTCGAGGCAAGGCATACAAGGAGTGAAAGACATCAGAGGGAAGTGGGAGAGGATGCCAGAAATAAAGAAGGCGGGCAAAGTAGACGGGAGGAGAGCATCAGGAATTGAGAGAGAGAGAGAGAGAGGAGTATCTGGGCCTAATTGGGAAGAGTGTCTGAAAGGTAAAATTCAATATCCCTGTTTAGAGAACTAACCCCTGGATAGTTTAGAGTCAGTCTAAGAAGTCCCGGAGGAAGATTAAACGGATAAGACATCCTGCCTTTATGTCTTTACCTTTAGTATAAACCAAAACCTAGACAATAGGGGTCAATATTTGGAGTATAAAATCCTGGGGAGTACAGATGCCTAGGCTCGTGAGGATTGGTGCTTTCTAGAAGAGAAAGGGGGTCTAGTGCCATGTCCAAGACTCTGAATGTCTTGAGCTATCTGTGACACAGACCTTCATTCAGTGCATTCATGTGCAAGAGTCACCACCCGTCTTCTCTCATTCAAGTTGTCCCGAGCTCCTGCAACTTTGCACCCTGCTTGCACACTCCCTTTAATGCACAGGCATGGATGTGGGGGAGAAGTCTGGAGACCAGGTGGGGACAAGGACATGCTGTTGAAAATATGGGAATGGGGTACACTAGATACCTGTTTTGTGCGTGAGGGATGCTTGAATTGCCACTACTCGTGCAGTACCTGTTGGGTAACATGTATGCTACGTTATGTTATGATTGCCAACATTCTCACTGCACTTCATCACTAGACAACTCTGCATTGCCTCATGCCAAACTCTTCAAAAATGAAAGTAATAATAATAATAATAATTTGGCATTTATATAGCGCTATGAACCCTCAGGTATCTGAGCGCTGCTTATTATTACCCACAGTGCTGAGTTTGGCGCTGCCGGGATTCGAACCTGCATTCACAGGCTCTGCACGGATGTCAAAGCGCGCGCTCTACTCGCTGTGCCACTTGACCGGCTAAGTAATCTTTTCCACGGCTTCCAATGCCCATCCATACCCTACCCACCACTATCTCCCGACCTGCCTGATCTTCTTGCTCCCTCACCTGAGGCTTGCAACCTTGGAGTCCCCTTTGATAGTGACCTCTGTCTGCAACAATCCATCACTATGACAGCCTCCACTGCTCATATTAACCTATTGAATTTACAGAAAATGTGTCCATTTCTTATTAACCACTCTGAAAACTCTATCTCCACACTCGTGCCCAGCAAATTTGACTACTGTTCAAGCCTACTCCTTGGCCTTCCGCTCTACTCCTTACTCCCGCTAGAGAAAGTCTTTAACTTGTTTATCCGCTGGCTCTACAACCTACCCAGATCCTCCCCCACTTCTGCCTGTCAACAACATGCTGGTTGGCTCTCCAGGCACAACGCTCCCTTTTCGAGTTTCTTCTCCTTGTCTACAGAGCTATCAATGGTGTTGCTCCTCTGTACCTTTCTGATTGTGTCTCTTCTCACTCATTAGCTCATTCCCTGCGCTATTGCTCTGCAATCTACCTCACTGTCCCATCACCCCTGTGCCACCTCTCACTGCTGCTTTTTCTCCCTACAGGCCCCATTCCACTGGACCCTGCTCCCCATCACAGTCAAAGCCAGCCACACAGTGGATCGCTTCAAGGCTCAGCTTTATTTCACTTACTCCTGGCCTTTCCCACAACCTCTCGACCCTACCCACGGTCAGACTCTGGCATCCAATTTGCTCAGGCATCAATTAAAAAGTGGCCCATAGTTACAAATGACAATTCGGTCCTTTCATGCCAAACTGTTTGAGCAGCACCCAAGGGGATGTTTTTGGTAAAATGGGATGCAAATAATGCTTGTGAAGTAACTGATCAGACTGGCTCACTTTGGCAAAAAAACAAGCTCACTTTGGCCCATACTTGCATGTTGGGTCTGCACTTTAGGCATTACTCTATTGCCTTATTTAATTTCCAAATATTCTCATTGGAAACGGGTTGGGATTGCTAAACATGTGTAATATGGGGCCCCTTTAAACCTGATTTCCAGGGCCTTTTTGGGTTCCCAGTCCACCCCCGCGTATGGACCAGTCTGAGCCTGACCTGATCCCACCATACATCCAGTGATGCTTAATAATGTCATTTTGCCCCCTTAGGTTAATCTTACCATTGCAAGTCACCTGTTTCATATATATATATTTATCTGTCTGGTCTGTTTTGTCCCTGGCATATGTCCCACTTTTTTTACACCCTCATAAACTGGCTCACTACTTGTTCTTATCTTTGGGTCATTGTACAGGCACCCGTTCGCAGGAATGTCTCTGTCATCTGTAAATGTGTTACTTTAAGTCATTTCCAATCGAAATCGGCATCCCTGTTCTCCAAATAAATACAAATACTTTTATGTCATGCTATATCCCTTTTATACTGTGCCACATCGCGACTGTAGAGTGCACTGTGCCCTCGCCTCCGCCCCAGGCTATTCAGAGTATAGTCAACAAAGCAAGGGAAAGGGGAAGGGCTGAAGTGGCGGGGGAAATAAGGGGAGTGCTTATGATAGTGTGGGTGCATGTTGATCCCGCCAAAGTAGATCACAGATCAGGAATCCATTGCAGAAATGTGTGAGGGAAGCTTGCAATGCGATTGCTCTTGCTATACCTGTTCTGTTTGCTTGAGTCTAGTTGGCATGCCGATGCATGTGCTTTACTTTGTGTGCGATGGGTATGTGTGCTGCTGCTACCCATGCTGTTACACAAGCAGTGGCCTGAAGGGCAAAAGCCTCCCTATTTTCCCATTGACCCTCCTGCACTTTTGCATGAAGTAAGGGAGAGCAATGCGCAGGGGGCGGCTGCTGCTGCTTGTGAGATGTGCTGCTCAGACTTTGACATACAGAATCTCCTGGGGTACAGGAGGTAATGACGAGCCCCGTCAGGCCCAGGGTCCCCTCTGCGGCTTGGGTTCCTCTCTGATTGCATAGCATAGCATAGTATGATCTGATCTATTTCTGAGTCTTCCATGGGTGGAAATGGAGCCCGGGCACAGGACTAAGCACACCCATCATATTGTGCAGTAGTTCCCTTCTCTGAATGCAGGATGTTAGATGTTCAGTCTATAATAAAGGTGTGCACAGAGGAACCGCGCAGCCATATTGAAAGCTCTATCACACATAGAGCACATGATCCTCTAACCATTTGTGAAACTTCATTCTGGCTTTATTGCACTAACACCTGCAGCATGCATTTGTTTATTGCATTGTATAATGTGTGGCAGCTGATTGAAAAAGACCTGGGCTCCTTGATCTGAAACATCTTATTATGGTGGGTTAAAGATTGCTTGTGACACTATGCTCAGGCAGGGGTTTCACACCTATTGTACCTTTATTTCGACTCCGAGGCAGGGTGTCTCTTGGCGAGACGTCTAATGCTTGAGTATATGGCTAAGACTGTGCTGATGTGTAGGCAAAGACTATAAACTACACACAATTGTTTTTATTTGAGTATTTTGTTTTTCTTTAGGTTGTAAATATTTTAAAGAATTTTGCTTCACCACATATTTTCTTCTGCTTATGATATTTGCTGATTTGTTTCTCTTAACGAGTTAATATTAATGTATGCAATTTGTATTATGTGTAAAGTTTGAATTTATTTTCAATCTGCATCACATTAAAGAATTATTATCGAGCACACTGCTATAAAAGGACAGCACTGCTGCTAAACACAACCAAAAGTAAAGTTCAGTAATAACTATTACATGTGAGATTGTATTTTTTTTTTCTTTTCTTTGTATTGATTGAATGTCTTTCGATGTGTGTATAGTTTCACTTGTTGAAGCTAGATCACACAATAAATAAATAAAATAACTCAATTTGCTCAGCCCAGACTCAAAGAGCAGTCTCAAGCTGTGGATCTGTTGAGATGGTTTTAAACACCTTGTTTTGAGAATTTGCAAGTCTGAAAGTAGCACAATGCATGGGTAAGAGATCTGAAGTTATGCCATCCCAGGTCTGAAGTAATAAGCCACTTGTGGCTTTTATGCACACATCAATTTGCAATCCCTTGCACGCGGGCCTCCATATAGAATGTGTACAGAAATCCAAAGTGCCGTGCTCTATTGGTCACACACATTGTGTTGAAAAAAGGAAAAGAAATCCAGTAGGAAGTCACTTCCTGGTTAAAAAGGCATTGAGAATCACCCTAGAGCTGAGTGTTCTTCTGTTTGGGGTGTGAAGGTGGTATTTCATCTGTCTGAGTCTTGGCCTGTGAGTGCCGCTCTAGCCGTACAGCCATGATGTGCCCATCTCACAGTGTGATAATATCTGCGGTCCATTCAAAAGGTATCTGGTGCTAGAGCTTTAGCTGGTGTTAGGATGGTTTATTCTCCTGAAGGTGTAACCTCTAATCTCTAAACAAATGAAATGTATGACCCCATTCCATGTCTTAGCATTCCTTTCAAGAGGATCCAGAACTTTGTGTGGTCGATATCTAGAAATGTTATGAAAGTAGGATGTCACTACTCGGAGGCCCTTTCTACAGAGCTGCTTATCCCATTTTGGGTTATGAATAGGGTGCATCTTTCGGACTTTGGAGCCCGTTCCACCGGGGGCAGGAGGGGAGACTGTCATAGGGGTCCTATGGCTTCAAACTCTCTTAGTCCGGAGGGAAGATTGGAATGAAGCCTTCAACCAGCTCACTGCTCAAGGGAATCTATGTTGAAAATGTTTTACCGCACGCAAGTATCATATGTTACTGATGATGTATCTCAAGGGCTTTGACCTTGCATAATGAGAAGCCTCTGGTCTTGACATAGAATGGCTAATCCCCTGCACTAATGTGAGGCCAGGATTATTGCAAAATAGCCCGTTTGGATTCTAATGACGAAAACAAGGTTGAGCTAGTATTAGGCCTCCTACCCAACCCTGGGTTTCTTCTATTATCTTCCCTGCACTGTTTGTGTAAAGGAGGCGAAGATTCACTTTTGGGATCGGATCTCCAGCAAGCCCCCGCTTGCTGGGCCGCCTCCTAGGTGAAGGCGGCCACACTGGCGGCCTGCAGTATTGTTGCAGCTGCCGAAGAAGATGACTCAATACTCACTTCTGTGTCTCCTACTAGCATGTAAGCCCCCACTCACATTAGTACAGGAAATCAGCCATTCCTGTGCTGTAACTGCATGGGTGAGGAAGCCGGAATAACTGCTGCCTGTACTGTTCTTGCTATCTGACCAGGGCAGGGAACTCTCTGCGGCTGCTGTGTATGCTACCACCGTTCAGCATGCAGGAGGGATCACGGCCCTGCCACTGCCTGTCCTATGTATCAGGGAAACTTGCGCTAGTGCGGCCTGTGCTGTACCTGTTCTGCTGGTGTGTGAGGGGCGACATAAGAGGCAGAGGAGGCGACTCGACTGGATGCAGTGCGCTTTCTGCGATGAGGGTCAATTTGCTCTGTTTGGAAGGTGGGGGAAATCCCTCTGCTGCTGCCTTATTTATTTATTCGGATTTTTAAAGCGCACATCAGCTCGGGTGCATCGTGGCGCTATTACAGGTTAGGACATCAAGCAGGTTACAGAGAAAGGCATAGTGGGTACAAGGCATTTGCATTATAGGAGCATATTTTGGTTACCTATACTGGCATTACAGACTTATATCGTTACAGCACAGCTGTGGGGGTTATGTGAATAGTGTAGTTTTAAGGGATTTACGAAAGGAGTACAGAGAAGGTTCTGTTCTGAGTGAGTAGGGCAGGTGCTATGTGAGGGAAGCCAATGCCGCCGGCTTTGGCTCTGGGCCTGTGCCTGCTCGCTCTGAAGAAGGCGTGTGCTGCTGCTGCTGATATTGCTGTCATGCCTGTACACGTGAAGCGTTTACTGCATCATAGCTGCCTAGTTTCCCAGTTCCATGCGGGACACCTGGAGCCAGTCCTGCTTTCCCCACTGCGTGCTGGGACTTGTAAGCCCATCCTTACACTGGGACAAATTAAACTACACGTTCCAGCATGCAGTTGGGGGAGAGGGGGACAGGGAAGGCTCGAAGTGACAGGCATGGAACTGGTAAAGGCAGCTCTGACTGCAACTACCTAGGCTCTAAGTGTTGTGTGGCAGGAAGGCGTGCACAGCTAGCTGCACGCCACGTTGCCCGTTCTTCCGTGAGAAATGTGGCGGGCACGCCTCTCCTGCGTAAACATCGCTTTTTTTGTTAGCAGCTTAATGCCATAAAGATTAGGGAGCGCCCGCAGCGCTTTCTCACGATATTTAACATTATTTTTTTTAGAACTTGTTAGTAATTACATCACCGCAACCCTTTTTGCTCAAGAGATGCTGTGACAAGAAAGTTACCGTTTGAAGGCCATTTACTCATGGGTTTCAAATCACCAAGCAACCGTATTGGCTCCATCCACGTTGAATTTACCATCCATTCTGGCTTGCCAAGTGTTGCCTTTGCGCAGATGAAACCCTTCGATATAAAAGAAGCGCTTTCCAGGAGGGGCGACCGGCTGTGCCGGCTGCAGCCACTTCCTGCGATGCACTCGGGCTGTGCGATGGTAGCATTGATACCAGGCGTGCCATCAGTAAAGCGACCGCGAACCCGGGGTTGCTAAGCGACCATTGTATTGCATTGAAGCAAGACCTGCCAGACTCGCACGTCAGGCCGGCGTGTCCCCTGGGGGGGTTGAGAGGCACGTGATGTCGCCTGCTCTAACAAAGGTGCTTAGAAGGCCCAAGAGAGGTATTTGCCAGCACCCGTCCCTGTACACCTCCACCTAAAATAACACATCGTAATATGATGTGCGTATGGGGCACCTGTTAGCCTGCCAGAGTTAATGAAACGGGTTCGAGTGGGGGTTCTGAATACTTTCGATGTTTTGAACGTATTATCTGTATCTTTTTTTCCCACACAGTTTTGAGGCTCCTGGGCCCAGACTTGAGGACCTCCCCACTTACAAGCCCCGGAACCGTGGATCACTTACGTTGATGCTCTTGCGTGCCCATGGATGCCAACCTTTCACAGTTCCCATGGCTCGCACGCCAAACATTGGCCCAGCTCCATCTACCTCACTAAAAGGACAACATGGCACGTGAACACACCACCATTTGTACAACGTCAGTAGAATTAGAAACAAGCACAGTTTAATAGTACAGGCGAGTGTATTTCCCCCATTAGAGATGGCAGTTCCTTAGTTTTAGTTAACTGTGATTTATGACTAGTTTGATAGACAAACACGTCATCTTACTTTCATCACTCAGCCTAAGTGTGTACTACATGTTACTTGTAACTCTAGTGGTGGGATTACTCTGGGGTGCCTGGGGCATTTGGAAAAAGGGCCCTGTGTTTTCACTAGCAGTGACTTGCTTGACAGATTGCAACATCAGTAATGAATGGATGGAGCTGGAGCAAGCAAAATGTCTCTGGACTTGCAATGAAAGCAAGTGTAAACACTGGCATATCAGGCTCCTGCGTGCCTTATTTTCAACCCAGCCCGAAATCTTTTTTGGGGGGCAGATGAGGCAGCAAGGTTGAACACCTGTCTGTGAAAACTGCAGTCGTTAGTAGGTCACAGGAGGTCAAATGGCTGTGACTGGCTGAAGAAGACCACAGGGAAGTCATTGTTCGCAGATAAAATGCTCCCTTTGCATCTAAAAAGTCCATCCCTTTAGTAAAGGGGGGACCTTCTTTCTCAGCCTGCCCTGCTGGAGGGTTTCCGGACACCGGTGCGGCCTCGAGGGTTTGGTGGTTAATGAGGGGCAACCCCTCGAGTGGCGGGTCAGCTGACAGCTATGCCTGCAGCCGGTTCTTCAGAACAATGTTGTGCCCCACCCCTGACCCTTCACATTTTGTCTCCTCATATTTACCTCCAATTGCTCCCTTTTTCCTCATGCTATCAAGCGCTTCATTCGGTTGTATGGGGCAAAGAAGACGGATCCGGGACCACCAAGGTAAGTTACACTGTGCTTTATTGTCCTGGGCCTGTACTCCTTTGAGATGTACACCGGGATGGTAGGGGACACGAATGACAAGACATCAAGGGAAGATACAGCGGGCTTGCCCCCACACGCATAGACAACCGCTCTCTCACTCCAAGCACCAACGGTCACTTCGGCACACTCCGACTCTCACATTCCACACCAACCCATGACATCTCAACACTCCAAGCTCACATTACAACACCTCTTCCTCCCTAAGGAAAACACAACAGAATGAAAAGGGAACCATGACCAGCTCTGAACCCCAGTCACCCAAAGCCCACACACGACACCAGAATTCCTGCACACAGCCGCCGCACATGCCCAGAAACTCTGGCATCCAGAAACACATAAGGATCCGTTCACAGGCCAACCGGACCATGGAAAAATGCCCCACGGCGCACACACCACCTCACTCACTCACTCCAATCACTCCCAGCATCACTTTAACCTTGCTGCGCCTATCTACAATGTCCACCAACTTGGCACAGCACTGCTGCGCCTACCTACAATGTCCACCTTGGAACAACACTTATAGCGTTGCCACTCGTCAGACACCCTCGAGGACTAAAAACAAAAACAATGCACCACCGCCTGTCCCTCGGGACCTAGGACTGCCACTCCTAGACAAGCTATTGTTCAGAGAACACTACATCCCAACCAACCTTGCCACCTGCGCTCCATACACCTCCCACTCTGGTCTGCCCCCCAGAGTCTCAGAGCTTGCCCTCTGAGCACAAACTAAAACTCTGAAAAGGGGCAACAACAGTTGCCCGACTCCCATCGAAGGACCCAACTAATACAAAACATTCCGACAGTGCAAAACACTCAACAACTGATAATTACTACCCTACTTCGACAACTGACAATTACTTCCGTACTACAACATCTGCACCACTACACACCTACCAATTGGCCATTTTTCTCTTTCTTCTTATACACCACCTCTAAACAACACCAGTTAACACCACCTGCTTACAATGCCTAGAAGACAGGAAAAACTGAACTTTTCCATTACATATAGCGAACTACCCAGGCACTATGACCAGGCGCTAGGAACACAAACAGAGCAACCGTTGCTCTCAACATGCTCCAGTCAACACCACCTGCTTACAATGCCTTCTAGACAGGCACAACTGGAATTTTCATTATGCATAGTGAACTACCCAGGCACTATGACCAGGCGCTAGGAACACAAACAGAGCAACCGTTGCTCTCAACATGCTCCAGTCAACACCACCTGCTTACAATGCCTTCTAGACAGGCACAACTGGAATTTTCATTATGCATAGTGAACTACCCAGGCACTATGACCAGGCGCTAGGAACACAAACAGAGCAACCGTTGCTCTCAACATGCTTCAGAAGAATAACTCAATATGGGGAAACCGACTCACGCCCCTTGACACATACTGTTGCCCCAAGCACGAAGCCCACTGAAAACTTTCCAGCGCCTGGTCCAAAAATCTGTACGGACTTACATAACTGGAAAATCTCTCGCTCGATGGGGATTCAACTGTCCTCTGATGAACCATTCTGTCATGCCCAGGACACCCCATGACCCCCAACAGAGTCTCTAAATGTTCCTCGTTGCGCGCCACACTGCGACCTGTCACCAGAATGTTCTTGTTTACTTCCAATAAGCTGTGAGCGGGATACGACCCGCAGGAACATCAAAGGCCAATGCTCACGTGACTGGCAGGCAACGCCTCACAATGCTGTGATGTCTCCATTCTGACTTGGGACACCGTCTTGGCAACTTCCACCGGGGCTCCATGTAAACTCCCTTCGAAGCCCCTTCCAATAGGCATTGGGTAGGCGTTGCTGATTGCCGCGCAACGCCATGGAAGGGCCCTGGACACCCACGGCTGCCAACCCGTTATTCTTCGGCTTGCCACGGGTGCCTGTTCGAACAACATGAACCGCTCCTCCATGCTCTCCAGCACCTCTCCGCTCACAGACACACAGGGGAGAGACGACTACACTACGCTGCTTGCTCTGACGCCATGCACCAGTATTGGCCTCCTAGCCCAACCTGCACCACTGTCACTGCTGGCTACACTGGAGCAGGATACCCCGCTGGCTACTCCAGGCCCCCAAAAAGATCATGAGAACCACCGCAACTGGAACCGCCTCCACAAGAAACCAACCCTCCGACTCTCACATTCCACACCAACCCATGACATCACAACACTCCAAGCGCACATTACAACATATGCCTCTCTGTAACGATCAAGTGGTTGACTTTTCTTCTGGACATCCACAACTGCTCATCACTATTAATCCATATGTGTAGTTGCATATTGCAACTCTGCATCCCTCGTCACAAAGATGAATCCCCCCACCTCCCCAATACCCTCCCTATTCTCTGCCTTTTCAGGGGGGTCCTTCCCCTGAACCCCTATGTCCCCAGTTCACTCCTCCCACACTTCACCGCCCCATCCCCTTCCCACAGTACAAACATAGCCCCACCATATACAACCCTCAGCCCCCTCCTCAACTTCCGATAATGGCCACCACCGTGCAATTTCCCTACACCCTCACAACCCAGCCCTATCCGCACCTTGTAGATTTAGGTACCTGCTCGTCACTAAATGGTCAATCTGTTGATCAGGTTCACCTGTTTAAAGAATCTGCCATTCCAAATTGGAGACCACTTAATGAAGAGCAGCTGGAAAGGCGAGCAGTCAGGGTCGAGCAATAGACGCGGTACCATTTATTCTTGCATGTAGTGCGATGCAACACTCCTAATAAATAAATGGTTAAGTTTCCCGGGCTGGGAGATGTTGTGAGGTCCACCATGGAGCAAGGAAGAATGCCACAAACCCTCCTCCATCCTGTCAGAGCAGGCAGAGAACCAACCTCTGGAGCCCAAAGATACCAGAGAAGGCCAGCGACCCATACATGTCAACCTGTTAAGTCTCTAAAGAGGGTGAAGTCAAATGTTTTGTACTTTTGTGCTCCTTAAAGCCAATGGTGTGAACTTATTTGAGAGGGTGATAAAGGTTTACTGTGAGGATGATCTCACTGAAGTCTATGGAGGGGACTAAGATTATTGGGAGGGTGAAGCTAGCCCAAGAGAGATGAGGCCCTACAAATGAGGGTGGGTTGACAGGAATGGTGGCCTCTTTTCAGAACAGCACCCTCAAACATTAGCGTGGCTATCATAATGGGAGGAACCCTAACAGGGCAGGTACTCTGTAAGGCTCGATGGGCTGGTGCAAGGTCAGCTGCTTACTTCTTCGCACCAGGCTATGAATCCTTCCCCATCATTCTGCACCACGCCACCCTTTGTCTTCTACCCATATACAGACTTGCAAGATACAACCCTAGACTTTAAGCCATGAAGTGTATTTTAATCCCCGCCTGGGGCAACTGTCTAGCTACACCTTTCACTATAGCACATGCCACATTCTTCTTCAATTCACTGATGTGAAATAGACACGCCATCTTGAAATAGACAGACACCCAGCTGGACCTCTCCTCCCAAGTCTGCTGGCCCAAAACCTCAGACTAGGCTATAGAATTGGAAAAGCTCCTGTTCTTGATTGACGTGTACAGAAGAAGCAGGGTCCTTCCAGCAAACACCCCGATCCAAATGGAGCGACATTAAAGAGAACAAATCATTCAACCGGGAGGAAATGGTTAGACTAAGTGCCAACCCTAACACTAGTGGAGAGCAGTGTTTAATGCAAAGAAATGCAATGAAATCTCACTAAAGCAGCAGAATCGCCTCTACCCCTCGCCCCAAAAGCAGCCAGTGTAGCAGGCAGACCAATTTTCACAACACACAAGCACTCAATAATTCCTCCCAACTCTCTCAAACCCGCTGTGACAAACTGACAAACCGATTTATATCCAAAATCGTCAACATCCACAGACAACTGTTCTCCAACCTTGCAACAGTTCAGTGGTAGCTGGGGAATGTGCTCTTTGGAGGGCCGTAAACGCGACCCATGCAGGTGTGCGAACGATCAAGTGCAGAAAGCGAGCCTGACCTAACCAAGGGAGAAGTTGAGGGTTCACTCCCGAGAACATTGAAATAAATAATGTGTTAAAATGGCACATTTTACAGCAGACCTTCTATGAAGAGGTGGTTAAAAAGCCAAAACATTTTCAATCGTTTTGTAGGGTAAAACATAAAAAAGCAAGAGCTGCAAGTTACCAACACTGTACAGGAGCACTTCCCAAAGCATTTTCATGATGTCTTCCCCCACAATGTATGGCAGTGTAGACACATTTTCATGCTGGCTGTACCCATAAATGCAGATGCTGGCTACACCAATATATGGCAGTATTCCCATGTAACAACATAATTCATTTTGCTTTGCTCAAAATACTAGTAATGATACTATAAGAAAACATGTCCTTAATTGCTCTGCCATTACTTTCCAGTATCCCCACGTAACAACATACTCCTCTTGGCTGTGCCGGTAAAAACACCATGCCACAGTAAGGAAACATATCCAGACTTGCTGCACCAATGTAACCCAGTATAGCCCATATCCTTGTGGCACACAGGGTAAATTATTTCTTTTAGAGCGGGACAGAGAAACAGGCAGACAGACATGGTCTGACAGCGGGAATGTGAGAAACTGAAATGGGATCTGTCTTCAAGAGGCTAAGTGGCAGGAGCATGATAAAGACACCAGGTTGCAAGGCTGTTTCCACATGCTTCTATGACCTCCAATGTATTGTGATGACATTTATGCCTTTTTGCATGCACTGATATGCCATGTGATCTGCTATATGTGGTCCCAGGTTTATCAAGGTCTCGGACTGTTCCATGCACTAAGCTTGTCAAATTCTACATTTTAGCACAACTAAGCCACCCAGAAATGACAACTGAACATCTCTCAAAGCATACATCAAACATCTGAATGCTACGTTTCTAAAGCCAATCCCCAAGTCAATTCATCCTAGCACCAAGGCCACACAAAACTCCCCACCCGACACAAATGCCTCTACGCTCCTGACACAGAATACCTAGAAACTGCTACTGCTCGGAGCTCAGCGTACCTCCTGTCGAAATAGGAAGCATGGAGAACTTCCTGCTTCCTGCACATGCATGGCGGAGCCAGGGTGCCTCTATTTCACTGCCCAAGGCCACTGAATGTGCATAGAGGTGCAGGAGCACCACTGAATGTTAGTGGATCTGCAAGAGGATCCACGACGCACATTCAGCCCTGGAGTACCCCAATGGGATATGTTAGGTTAGGGAACCAAAATACCTCCGGCCTTGCATGGCAGACTGGACATTGGCACTAGGGTACTCATCTGTCCATGTTTCCCTGCATAGTTTAAAGCCAGCCAAGCACTGCTCCCTCAGATGCTTGCTGTAGCACAGGGATCACTCAGTGCTTTCACTGTGCTGGCAGGCTTGGCCCATCGATAGTGGGTGTTGGGTTTGTGCCTCCTTCGCTCTTTATGGATGAGCAACCCCTGCAACAGTTCCTGCCAGCAACAACACTGTGATAAAATCAACCTCACCCCCTCCAAAAAGACGTAAACAAGAACAGCAGTAAGTATGAATCTACTCTCTACCTTCCCCACCCACTACCTTCAAACGAGTACTCACACCACCAAACATTTTCTGCATTTTTCCTGATACCATCAATCTTCTCACTGGTATCTATCCAGAGGACCAGGCAAACTACAGATCCACTGCAACATACATTTCTTTTCTAAACTCTATAGCTTTTGGAGTACCATCAACTCCTCTACTACCACGAGACGTATCTAGGTCAATGAGAAGTAGGTTTCGGCCATCATGGCGCACTGCGGCCAATCGGATCTGTGACAAAACCAGTGAATTAGTCCCTTCTCCCCAAGGGGGGAGCCACCCCCTTTGGGACTACGGAGGTGAGCCTGTTATGATTAACACTCCCCTGGAGGACAGGGCAAGCGGAATGCTGCCACTGGGGGTATCCATCGCGTAGGTCACAAGGAAACCACTAGTAACAATTATACTCCACCTCACTTTACTTCAGAGTTCCAAGCATATGTTGGTCATATTGGTATTAAACCCCTGTAAAAGTGGATGGCTTGGTTTCTGACTGGACATTGTTGCCACCCTAGTATGAAGAACAGAACCAATGGATTCTCCCATTTTGCACCAGGGAGGAACATAGAGTTCCCTGGACCCAAATACAGGAGGTGAGAACCAGCTGCAGAGCGAGAAACATCAGCTTGCGCAGCCGCACAGACTAGGTAGTCTCACTCTTGCAGTCAATTTGGTGGGCTATGGAATGCTGCCGCTTTGGCAAAAGTGGGGCGTGTGAGAAGGTCGGAAGGGAGCAAAGCGACACCAGAAGCGGTATGTCAGCGTCCTGCTTAGCCTACGCCAAAGACCCATCATTCCAGAACAGGAAGAACCGATGCGAGAGACCCAACCGCAGAGACCTGAGAGAGGTCTAGAACACGTGTCCGTGCTGGCCAGAGTGATCACTTCCCTGACGATCACCACCGCTGAAAATCAGGTACATGGCATCGTACAAGGAGTAAGTGGAGGGCTGTGTGACCACAGCAGAGCCCTAGCCGGGCTGAGAATTTGCATACCCCACGAGCAGGGTGAAACAACTGACAAGCACAGTCGGACTGAGATACAAAGACCCCACGAAGGGATGAGAAAACCAAGGAGCAAAGCAGGCTAGGAGAGCTCACAGTCCATGCTGGGCTGGGAATCTGAAAACTCCACGAGAGGGTGACAACTAAATCAAGTCTGATCAGGCCTATAGCTCAAGTGGCTCTGGGTAATCAAATGCCCCACGAGTGGGTGAGAGAATAGGCCCATAAGGAGAGGCTGAAGAGCCGAGGAGTGCAGGCCAGGCCAAGATACAAAATATAAGAACATTATCCAAAACGCTGCAAGGCACTAATTACCCCAATCTGGGGTGAGCGACATTTTCCATTTTGTGATCACTGATCAACCCAGATCAGGAGAGCCTGTAGTGTCCAATGAGAAGAACACATGCTGGGAGACGGGATAGACCTGGAACTGTGTGAACAGTCTAACAAGACCTTTTTGCTAAGAGGAAAACTGAGATCTTTTTGTTTGAACGATAATAATAGGCCTAAGGCTGAAAAAGACATTGAGCACTCTTTGGTGGAGGTCGGAACACCAGCCTCCACTAATCCACCTAAGGTGGAAGTAACCCTATCCTAAACTGAAGTTTATTTTACCCTTCTTTTCATAGTGGTAGGGCAGATTTTAGGGTAGTGTAGGTTTGGACAGAGTTCGTCTGTCCTGACGAGCACACGTTCATAATTTTTCAGACTAGGGAAGTTCTTGTAGAAGCAGGGCTTAGAGGAAGCCTTCTTTCTTTTAATAAAGTATCTTGTTGCTAACATGTCCTCCTGTCCATGTCCTATGTCTGAATTACCAAAGATCTCAGTTTGAAAACAAGCTGAAGCAGGAAACTGATAATAACGGGGCAGGGATACCTATCCTCTTTGACCGGTCGGCAGCCTTTGAGACTATAAATTACCAGACATTACTCACCAGGCTGCACGAGCTGGACATGCAAAAGCCCACTCTGGCCTATCTCGGTTCCTTTCTTCCCAAACTGCCACTTGGCACCTTTCTCCTCATGACCTATCACACCCAAATGATGCCTATAACAGGACTGAATCCTCTCTTTTTTGTTTTTCAATTTATGCCCGTCACCCCTAATTACCACAATACAATCCTTCAGATTCTTGTACTTCATTTACACAAATGACACCACAACACCCCTGGACTTCACAGCTGCTCTAACTGTTCAGGTAGTGACAGCGAGAGATGGAGATAAGGAGGGGTAAGTGGAAGATGAGGCGAGGGCACTAGGGCCTGAGTATACATGCAAAATGCAGCAGATGATCCTAATGATATTGTTGAGCTCTGAAATTGCATGGGATATATAATTCTGGAGCTGCACCTGCATCTGGGCTTGACTAACCATCAGGGGTGTTATGAAATGCTGCTAGATTGCATAGCAGTTATGCATCCTTACGATAATCACATGAAGGAAACACTGTGAAAATGTGCAAGGGGGCTTTGTTGTAGTCCTTTCAATAATAATTGGAAAAGATTTGCAAGCAGCACGAACACCACCAACATGCAGAAGTGGTGCCAACTACACCAGGATAGTCCAACTCGACTTCTCATCACCATCCTGCAACCACCCTACCCCCCAACCCGTTTTTTTGTTGTAAAGATGCTGCACATTTTTCAGGCATCCACACTTCACCCTGCATTGTTTATGCTCTGTGTTTCATTGTGAAGAATTCCCTGCAGGGTTGCAGCATCACTCTGATACCAAATGCCTAGTGCCACATCAAAACCTGGTGAGTTTGTGTCTGTTGTTGGCGGTGGACGGGGGATTTCATTTTGGACTGTCGGGGAAGAGTTTCAGGCTAGGCGGAGACATCAGGGCAGACCTCTGGGGAGCGAAATGAGCAGAAATTCTGGCACCTGCCTTACCAATGCCAGACGATGCCTGACAGCCACCGTCTTGCCTTGTCCAAGACCGGCCTTACCCTGATGGGAAGAATTCCCAGCTTTGAGGCATCTCTCAGCCTGGCAACCAGCATGCTAAGCAAGGCAATATAGGTGACTGTGGCATCAAATTTCAAGTAGCCCTTTCTCTGAACCAAAGGTTCTTTCCTTCCATAACCTTTTGCTGTAGCTTAGGGAAATTTACTGGAGTTTACAGACTGCCTTTCCCCCTCATCTGACCAGTGGTCGAAATGTACGAAAAGAAGTAGTGGAGCTATGTTTACTACTGGTCTGCACCGCTCCCCACAAAACCCATTGCCACACCCCCTCTCATGCACAATTCCAACCCCAAAACACATGCGCTTGCTGTTTAGGGGAACGTTCAGTTCCAACTTTTTCCCACACTTTTATTTTAAAACGAAACCGTTCTGGAACGGTTTCTTTTTAAAATAAAAGTATAGGAACGGTAAAACTTAATTAAAAGAAGTACAGGCGCACTGCTCCCGACCGCTCCGGCCCACTTCGACCACTGCATCTGACAACTTGCAGATACTTGTTTTGTTGCATATGGGATAGTGTGTGTGTGTGTGTGTGTGTCTGAAAGAGAAAGAAGGATTAACAAAAGCAGAGTCAGCTAGTGAAATGGGGCCTATATGAAAGATGAAGGAGTACAGGGTTGAAGGTTGTTTTGTCTTGTAAGACTACTCCTTCATTCTCTCAACTGTCTATCTCTAAGATCTCCTACCACCTTACACTACACACACAAACCCCTCACAGACAGCCACCAGTAGTCTCTCCGTTAGCACATCTAAACTAACTGAGCACGGCTAAGCTCTTCTCCTTAGCCCTGTCGCACTCGCCCACATCAGCGGTTAACCAGACACAAAGCACTGTAGTCTACCAGATCTTGGGCTCTTCCCTATGGATAACATACTCCTATGTTTCTCCCCCAAACCCATAGAAAACAGATTGACACTCAGGAACTGGGTACTCCCGACATACACCCTTCAACACCACAGGTTTCATATCTGCCTTTCCGAATGTCCCACTAATGACCCATCCCCTTTTTTTTTCTTACAGAGCCAAGCGCAGCGAGGTCACCAATGGTGGTAGACGGATGCTATACAAGACCACTTATATTGCACATTAACAGCGTCAATGTGCAGTACAAAACCTGTTGAAAGCTTTATGAGCAGTTGAGGGCAGCCTATGAGGCGAGATGATGTGGGACATCCCACTCAGTGACTCAGGCATATTGAATAAAGATGGGTCAACAGGAACATACAGCTGGCTATCAGTTGCACAGATGCTTTATCTCTATATACTGAACACTGCACTTGTGGGATGGGATGATGAAGCAATGCGGTATTGGTACAGCAAGTAAGCTATGTGTCCAGCAGTACTTGTGTGATTACCTGTTGCATTGCTTGCATGTCAGACAGAGTTTATTTGTAATTGTGAACACTGCTGAAAACCAAACTCTGCCTCACATACGAGCATCTTGTGCAGCATTTAATTGTAATTGTGACAGATGCTAGCCATGCGAGCAATGCTCACTTTGCATAGTGAGGTGTAAAAGTGCAGGGCAAAAGGCGACATACACACATGTACGCTGCCTTTTGCCCTGCACCTTTGCACTCCGCCATGTAAATGATGAACATTTGGCGGTGGGGAGCCGTTTACGTTGCAGTGCTAATCTAATGACTTCCCTCTGTCAAATTACGAGCTTCATTAAAATGAGCCCCAGAGTGCCTCCACCACCTAAACATATCAAATCTCACACAGATTGAAGCCAACCCGATACATTTCACAGGCTCTCCCACAGGATGCTGCCACTCTCACATGTGTGGAGTCTGACCAGAAAACACAGGCAGTATATGCCTGCATCTCTCATCAAGCGGGATTATGGTGCTGCCCAAAATGCAGACACTGTGCAATAATACAATTGTGGAGCGCACAACTTTGTCCTGAATTCAGTAAAGAAAGGTTTTATGAATACTACTATAGTCAACAGGTGCAAGGGAGAATACAGTGACTCTAGCACACAAAAAGTCGCCAATACGAATCAAGAAAATCAGTGCCCTTCAGTGACGGACACCTGCGTCCCTGGCACACCTCCTATACTGAACTTAGTCAGTCAAGTCATATGGGTATCTGTGCGTTCTAGGTAATAATAATAATGGTAGTAGCATGTAGGGCACCAATCCCATAAAATCAATGTGTATATGTCTGTTTATAGACAGAAGAATCGATATTTTATAGTCAGAGACAAATTAGAAATTCAGTAATTTAATCACTGAACAATCAAAAATGAAATATAAATGACCTCGACACGTTTCGGGAAAACCGTTCCCTTCATCAGGAGCAATCATTCTTAGATAACAGGTACTATTGTCAGTCTTTAGGCTTCAAAAGTAATATTTCATCTATAAAGTAATTAGAAAAAGACTAAAATGTGTTGTGTGCTCATAGTAAAGGGTGTAATACCTTAATGTATCATGAACAACCCATGTGTGTTGTTATAGGTCGACTTCACCTTAATGATATCAAGATGACATCCAGGGGTGCAGACTCTGTCAGTGAATTGATGCCTCCAAGAGATTGTGGGGTGGTCCTTGCAACACAGGACTGCTGTTGCCCAACAGTCGCAGAAGTAACTGGTGCTGATTGGGCAAGCTTAGAGGCTACAAGGGTTCCCTGCAGCATGGCATGGCATGCCCGATGAAGTCATGGTGCACCCTAGCATGGGAGGTACTAGAACCCATGCCGTCCTCACCACTGGAGTGGGCTGTGGTGGAAGTGAGTTCCTGGTGGGGTCATTGGTGGTGGGAGGCACATTTACTCTTCTTGCAACTAGTGAATGTGGTGCAAATGACTGTCGTTCCCAGGGTGCAGCTCTTGCCTCTCTGCACTGCCTCACCTTCTTTTCACATCCCCCTCCCTAGCAGAAAACCAAACATTCATCACATTGACAGTCTTCTGTGGCAAGTAAAAGTACTGCCACATCCATAACTTGAGGCCTATGTGAAGAGGGAGAGGTCTTTGCTCCCTGCATTTCTTGTGCTTGCCTTTTCTACTCCACAATGGCAGATGTAGGGAGAGCCTCCACCTCCTTCCTTTCAGGGTTGTCCACCACATGCTTGGGCACCATCATAGGCTAGTCCTACCCCCGAGGTTCTTCCCTCAAGGGCCTTACCCTCATTGGCACTCTCGTCTGCTGTGTAAATAGCACTAACTCCTCTGCAATGGCTCCCACCCAGACAGGAACCACCTCCAAAGACTCTTACATGGTGCTTGTAAGAACTGTCTCCTCCTGACACATGAGGCACATGCCTGTGTCCTCTAACCTCATCACCTGCATGCCCTCCTGCTCCACCACATGCCTTGTCTATGTGAGGGCATCTATCAGAGGCTCTGTCACTGTATGAGCCTCCACCAGAGCCCCTGCCACCCCTACCTGCAGGCTCAAGGATGCCTTCTCCCATGGCCCAGCTGTCTCTTCCCCCAAATAGCATGCATTGCCCACCTCCACATGAATAAATCATGGGGGAATCCGCCTACTCGTGGGAGGAGGATTCCCCCGTGAAGCTTCTCTTCCTCTCGGCTCAATTTCCCAGATCCATGAGCATGCCATTCCCCACCTTAAGAGAATCCAAAATTCGGAAAATGAGGGATCCCTAGAACCAAAAACACCCAGAAAACTACACCCAGGGAACAAGACACAATAGAAAACACTACATTACTCACAATTAACCATAGATAGACACAACAAGAATGACCAACATGCACAACAAACATGAGGGTAGACGACGACAATAACAAACACGGAGGGGGGAAACTAGGAAAGGGCAAATAACTTTTTTAGGTAAAGGGTTAGTAGGTTCTTTTGGCTTTTAAAGTCTTATCAAGGGAAACAAAAGAAAAACAAACTAGAAGAAATGGCAGTTCTTGAGTTTGTATTCTCACGGGGAAACAAACAAAACACTGAGCCAACATATGCAAAGGGGCACAAAAATAGACCACACAAACTCTACAAACAAACAACACCAACCTGCACAAAAACAAACACCAAGTCCTAATATTGGTCCTAAAACTGGTCAAAAAGCTCCTAACACCTCCAATTTGTGAGACCTTCCTGTATCACACTACCTTTCACAGTCTAAGAACACCTTCAAAGGAACAGGAATTGAGTTTAGCCTTTTATAAACCCTACATTTCTTTTAGGAGATTCAAAGGCTCTGATTGGCTGAATGGACCTGACGAGTCAGTCTGAGATTCTACCCAATATCCAAGGATCCTGATTGGAGCACGAAACAACGTGAGAGACCTGAGAACTCCTCACAAGTTCGACCAGGGATTTGATTGTGCCAAAAACCCGTTGTACAGACTAGAGAAGGCTTACTTGGGGTGCTGCACCACTGTCTGATAGAAGTATTCTGACAACTGCCATTGACAGTCTAGAAGCCTTACCCACACTGGTCTACTGTGTCCATGTGTTACTGCCTGTTAAGCTGTTTTAGCTCTGGACTAAGCAGGGCTACGCTGCGCATTAGATGGTAGTTGGGCCCAGTGCCAGAAATTCTACTAGTTTTCCCCCAGAATATTCTCAAAAATGTTCTGATTCGAAGACCCTGCAAACTGGTGAATTAAGCTGGCTAGGTCATATTTCCACTAAATGCGAGAAGAGTAGCCCTTCTTTGACTGGAAGAATTGGAGCGGTAGAGCCTGAAATTAAGAGAGATACGTGCCCGTATAGAGAATTCCAGCACCTACCCTATCTTCACCACACACAGAGCCATAGCGCAAAGCCCGCCCCCCCTGCATCCTGTTTCTCATGGCCCTTCAATCATCTGCTACTAGAGCATCATTGATGGTTCTCCTCTGTTGACTTTCATTGGCCCGCTCAAGCCAAGTGAGCATGAGAGCAGGCAGTTGTTTTGGGGAGTTCGGAGGGCGACTGTCAGGAAAAGAGTAGCACACTGATCTCCTCTCGCTCTTGGTTCACTTCTGGCTAGGGGCGCGATTGGACGATTGGTGGCAATACTGATAAATGGAAATACCATTAACGTTATTATGCGGTATCTTGAAAGGTCCACATGATTCAGAGCCATGCAGATCGCCAATTTGGACTCCCCTGGGACTCCAGGGTGATTTCCCATCACTGCATGTGGTAATTAGCGCATGTGGTACTGTTTTTGGGAAGAAGAGTTGAGTGTCTGAATTCTGAAACTTGTCAGAGTGGTAAAACATCCAGTATTGTAATGTACTGGATGTTTTATCCCTACTGCTAATTCTGCAATCAGGCCGTACCTTTTGTGCATGCTGTGGCACTGTGCGCTTTATGCTTACAAACTAACTTGAGGACCTACATCTAAGCTGCCTATTTCAGGAATCTTATAAAAGAGATGCCCAAAGTATCCTCATCTGCTTTGTGTAGCTATATACACCTAGTTAGATAGTTACAGAGGAGCTGGAAAGAATCTCTTCCTGTCTCCAAGAAAAGAGTCACCCGTTCAATTCAATCTGGGCGGACTTTTTAGAGTCGACTTGGCACTTGCGGCGGGTCGCCATTGGTCCTGGACACTCGGTAACTGTTTGACTGTGAAAGGGGTGATGAACAATTGGATTTCACAAGGTATCATTTCCTTTCAGCTTTCCCTAATCTTCCCTGATCCCCTCCCCATTCATAAAGAGGATAGTAGTAGTTCTTAGGATCTGAACATTAGGTTTGTGTATATTGTCTTAACAAATTGAACTTAGAATTACTCCCGAAATGTGCTTACGGTGAACGCAATAACAATAAGAACGTACTGCAGCAAAGGTGAAAGACTGTCAAGTCACATGCATGCATGCATGGACGTGATGGAATGGGGAAAAGAGGCCAGCCCCCCCCCCCCCGCATCGGGAAATATTATGAATATTTGCATTTTCATTGCCTGGGATAATCCCCCAGACCCCTCACCACCTCCCATTCACTGTTTGAGTACACAGCATAATGGTTATTTGCACGTGGAAGGATAAACACTGCAGTGAAGGTTTGATGTGCAGTACAGTCCAGTTATTGTCCTCGGCCCGCTAAGCCGTATGTGACAATGACAACAGTTAGCTCTGCCACCATCCAACCAAAACAGATTAAGCAGCATGTCTCTGTGTTCTAATGAGGGATTGAGGCAATCTGAGACCGCTGTCTTTACCCATACCAGGCAATCTCCCAGGGCTGGTACACAACCTACGAAACATATAACTGTACAAAAAATACTACCTGTATAAGTGGCCTAAATATAGTACATATAAACTGTACTACATATAATTATACTTTCTATGTGACTGTTGTGAATTTGTAACTACACTAACCGTATATAAATTGTGTAACTACAAAATGTAACTATTGTGTAGAAGTATGAGGATTGGTCAGCTGTACAAATTGTGTACTTTTGGTATCGATATGCCTTTACTAAATGTGTAACTATACAGAGCATGTAACTATAGAAACTGTAACAGTGTGAATTATGTAAGTGTACTGTGTAAGTATATGCCCCTATGTTACTTGTTTTAGATGGGTCATCTGCCCACGACTGGACCTGTAGGTAGTTATTCTTTGCCAGCAGGCTGAAGTGCTCAGGAATGGTCTTCTGAACCAGTCTCTCTGCTCTTTCACCAGGTGAGGACGAGGAGTTTATCATGAAGCTCATCAATCGGCCGATCCTGGTTCTGCGGGGCGACCTCGGGTTCGTCTGTTACCACAAGAGCTCCAACACACTGGATGCCAACCGCTCAACCTACGACGTCTTCCAGATTGTCTTCCATGATGGGGCCTATCAGATCAAGGGTAAGTGAGATCTCAGTAAAGCTGGGATCCATCAGAGGACATTTTGAGATTTCCCTGCCGGCCACAGCCTCTGAGGGGTTATAAGGGCTTGGGAAGGATCAGTGGCCTACTGCTCTTTCAGAGGTAGGCAGGCAGAATGGGGTACATCATAGATGCATTGGAATGTGGTTTGAAGGAGAAACGTATTTCCAGTTGGAAGTGCATTAAAATACTCCCACCCCCCTTCTGCACAGAAAGTTGGCATCAGTAGAGCACGCTCCCTTGAATCCGTCGCCATGCCCACCTCTTCCCTATTCAGTGCATGTCTCTAAAATAGACTGCTGAGCGAGATAGCACAGAGGGTGAACAAGATCTTTCTAGCCCCCCCCAACCCCCAAACCACACATTTCATTTCTCAAATAGCCACTGACTCTGGAAGGCTATTATGGCTAGTGCAGAATGTGTCACATAATATATAGGGCAGAATAGGTCACATATCAGACTCTACACAACATGCAACTGACTATGCCCCAGTTTCTCTGGGCTTCACAAGCTAGAGTATCAGAAATTCTCCCACTTTCCGGACCTACCAGTTGATCTTGATCCCTGTGCACCAAGCAAATCCATCAACGCCCTTAATGGGGTTTTCCATGAATCCATTCGGGGTGGCTTTATAAAGGTTGCAAGTGGTACTGACACATCCCAGCTCTAATGCCCTTCTTTCTATGCTGTCTCTTTGTCCCAGGGCTGGATGGCAAGTTCTGGTATATCGCCGGCAACAGCACCATCTCCTGTGATGGGGACATGTCGGAGGACTTCTTCTTTGAGTTCCGCGAGCACGGCCGCATTGCTATCAAGGGCAAGAATGGCAATTACCTGCGCGGTGACCAGGCGGGCTCCCTGAAGGCCGACGCTGATTCAGTGGAATACGCCACCTTCTGGGAGTACTGAACGCAGATGGATCTTGTAGCGCAGGGGTTCAGAGGCATAGACCTAGCGTTCAGTAGCAGAGGCCCTTCGGGCTATGAAATTTAGCACACAGAAGGCAGAAGTCATAGAGGACCCCAGAGGAAGAGTGTGCAGTTGATGCTGGCCTGCCACGTTTGGCAAGAACTGGAGCCCGGCCTGCGATCCAACGATGCAGACTGCAATTGTAGCGGTTTATGGACCCTTGCCCTCTGGGGATGGTGAATAGAAAGGCATGATGCAAACAGAGATGGCAGTGGGGCGCCAAAGTCATCTTCTTGCAACCCTGAGAGCTTTAGAAATGCTTGTATATACAGTGATATCTGCGATGTGGGTGTCCTCGACGCCCGGGAGACGTGTGCGTGCCGCTCACCCGGACAGATAACCAGAAGATCTCTTTCCATTGGGTGACTGTATTTTATATTAAACCATCTCAGAAAGTTTGTGTTTGGTCATTTGTTGAGTTTAATGTTACAATGTATGGCAGATCACACCTGGCAGAGTGCTGGGGAGGTGTGGCGACAGAGGGAAATCAAGGGAAAATTGAGCTGTGTGTGGGAGATGTTAACATACTTTATCAATCATCACGACCACCATCCTGGGCTAAGAGATACGACGATAGAGGTTCATGTCATGGCTGCAAAAGACAAGGAAGAAAATGGCCGGAAGGAAGAATTACTGACTTTAGCAAAAACCAGATTGTTAAGCTCATTAGCACGTGTTCTGCCCACTTCTAGATGTGTGCCTTCTCTGTCCTAATCCAAGCAGATTTTGGGCCTGACCCAGTGCAACTTCACAGAGAAGCAAACAAGAAGGGGGGCAAATAATACTTTGGACAGTGGCAAAGGAAGTCCTG
This sequence comes from Ambystoma mexicanum, assembly GCF_040938575.1. Classification (NCBI taxonomy): domain Eukaryota; kingdom Metazoa; phylum Chordata; class Amphibia; order Caudata; family Ambystomatidae; genus Ambystoma; species Ambystoma mexicanum. The sequence goes on along the minus strand of NC_090926.1, from coordinate 993,436,070 downwards.
TGCAAAAGGTTCGGTTTACGCCTGGGGCTTAGTGGTAGCTTCTCGGTTTGCTGTTCTTTTGTCAGGGGAGGAGTTAGGTCGGAACCAGATAAACTGTTCTTGCCAAAGCGCTGTTCCGTGAAACCCCCCATGTTGAGGAAGCTATCTGCCCCTCACTGCATTTCATTTTGGGCGCTGTTTAAATGCGCGCTCCAGAAGACTCAAAGCAGCTCATGTTCAATAGTGACGTAACGTGAATGATGGCTTGATAGACTCAAGTAAGGCTTTTATGCCTTTCATTCTTTCCACGCCATATTTTCAATCATTTTTATGGTGGAGAGGAGGGTTGGAGCCCAACTTGCATTTACGCCGCCTTCCTTCCTTTCTGCCATACAAATGCTCCAGCGGTTGCGTCGGCATGGATTTTCATGCCGGCGCAAGTGCTGGGGATCCCTATGAGGTCTGCCGGCTTTATGCATAGGGATCCTTTGTAAATGTCAGCTGCCCTGCTCGCATGGCAGGTAGCATTTACAATTACAATTAAAATGGTGCCCGACAATTGTGAACACTGTTCACCATTTACACATGGTAAGCAACATTCACAACTAAACGCTGCCTGGCATGGAAGCATGGCAGGCAGAGTTTACTCACTTTGCACGGCAGGGTGCAAAAGTGCAGGGCAAAAGCCAAACACTGCCTTTTTTCCAGCACATTTGCACTCTGCTGTGCTAATGACCAACATTTGAAGGTGGGAGCCTGCCTACGTTGCACTGCAAGCTCAACGGGTCCCCTCCGCCCAGTTACAGGGTTTTCCAAAACGAACCCCAATATACATGCAATCAATATTCATGCTGTTGCAAGTCGTTCACCAGGACAGCCCAAGCCCAGATGGTGAAATGATCCACAGAAGTGGACATGGCTCAGCCTCTGCCGGCGTTTCACTGTTAGGGTGAGTAGTGTGACAGGTGAAATGAGAAACACACCCAGGGTGCATGACATGCTCAGAAGGATTGCATGCTTGAATTACTATGACAGGCATATTAGTCACATTGGTGATCATTCTTTTGTTCCCAAATGCACTTTGATTTCATGCAAAGCAGCCAGCATCAGACATTCAGGGGGCCCACATTATTCTGCACCTAAATCTGCCCCTCAACACCGCCCACAACACTCTGACGATCCCTCCCCACACCCTACCTGAGACTGCTAGCAACCACGCACTACTGTAACTTCAACTCAACAAACATGAGCCTTCCGATCGTGGTACGCACAACAGAAAGTGCACTTTATGCAGACAATTAAAGTGCTAAGGAAATCCCACCAACTAGAAAACCCCACCGCTCTGAGAAACGTTCATTTAGCATGCAGGACACTCATCACCAGAGATAAAGCAAACTACTATCATGGAAGCTTTCAACCAGAGGGAAGCTATCTCCCAGGCCGTGATGTATTGCATCAACTCCTTCCCAGATCCTGCAAAAGTGAAATCTACTGACACATTTAACAACATCAACAGAATCTTCACAGGCAAGATAACGAAAAACATTGCCAGCTTCAAACACTCCAAAGATATCCAGGCCAGACCAGCCTGCAATGTATCAAGATGGACTGAATTCAGGACAATTACTCCAGAAGACCTAGGCACCACCACTCGGACAGCTCTCCTACCCACCACTTACAAAGAGGACAGCCTTGCTCTTCTCCATTGTGAACCTTATAACAGGTGAATGACCCACACTACTTTTCAACGTCATCAACCTATCTCTCACATAAGGCTCTTTCCAAGAAGCGCTGAAAATGGAACAGACCTTCCCACTGCAAAAGAAAGTGACACTTGACTTGCCAGACTAACCAGGGGGCCTGACCAACTATCATCCCATCATGCCATGCATCTATCCTTCCTCGGCAAAACTTTGAAAATAACATCACTATCAATTTGCATGAAAGGATCTGTCAGGATCACTCAGCAAAATCACAAACAAAGCTACCAATCCACTTTCTGACCAGAAATCAGCACAGCCACCACCACCATCCAAGTTATTGATGAGGCTCTATACATCCTGGAAAAAGGAAACACCCGCTTACTGGTTCTACTCAACCACTCTGCTGCCTTCAATATCATTAACCACAAAGACATCAACAGTCTTGATGTGGGCTTTGATGGAATAGTCCTCCAATGGTTTGACTTCTATCCCTCCAAGAGAGGCTGACTTGTCCAAACGGGGACTTAGAGGACCCAGTACCACCGAGTAACCTGCAGAGTTTCACAAGGCAACATTTTGTTCCCTCTCATCTTCAACCTCTTCTTGGATCCTCTGGGGGAACTCCTCGTCAACATGGACATCACAATGCACCAATACACAGATGACATGCAGCTTTATCTAAAGATGGATGTCAAGTGCCAACCTAATGCTCAACCCAAACCAGACCCTCTATGGGGCCTCACCAAGCATGACCAAGTCCAGAAATGGCTGAATGACATGAAACTTGGTGGATTCACGCGCCTCAACTCTGATCCAGTACAAAATCTCCAGCCTTTCCCATTGACTGTGACCTCTCATTCAAAAGCAACATCGCCAAGAAGACCTAAACATTATGGTACCAGCTTCCATTTCAGAACAGTTGTTCAAGGCCTTATCATACCCAACTAGATGGTCCCAACATCCTACTTGTAGGAGTCCCAGATGCCAGGTTGGCCTCTCTGGAAACCTGCAGCATACCTCATTATAGGGCTAAGCTGATTTAACCAATGAATGAGCTGCACTAACTGCACCTTCAATGACACATCATTTTAAGACAGCCTGCATTACCCACCAAGTAGTCATAAACAACATACCGTTCTACTTGACTGACAAACTAATCTCCAGAGTCCAGTGCATGGCCAAATTCAGAGCATTGCCAGTCTGGAAACAAAGAACTACAAGAGGAAAAACCAGAAACAAGATGTTTCCTGCTACGCACCCTATCTCTGGATCAAGTCACCCACGCTGATAAGACTTGCCCCCTCTGTCCTACACTTCAGGATGGACCTGAAGACCATCTTATTCAAGGATCATCTCACCAATCACTGATCGCTCCACTTGACCTTAATCCTCCTCTGCTGGTGCCGTCACTTCCCTTGATCTCCCAATTCATCCCACCCCCTCTAGTACCCCTGCACCCTTACTTGCAACTCCCTGGGTGCTTCTCCGATGTACAGAGCTCCATTGCTTCCCAGCGAGGTTCGCACTTAGTAAAGCCATGCATACATAAATACACACATGCATACATGATACATATTGAGGTTAGTGCTTCACACAATTATAAAAACATAGATAAATATACCAAAAACATGACTTCATGATATATAATGAGAAGTAAAGACTGTGGGAAAATGTAAACATACAGGATAATAGATATAATTGCATAATTGTTCAATTGTATGAATTGTGTCAAAATTGTGTACAAACAACATGTTCCGAGTGATGAGGGTCACCTTTTATGCCGATGTATTTTAGGTCAGGCGAGCTCATTTTGTTTAATCCCAGTCTCTAGGCTAATTAACTTTACAGATTTTAAATTATTTCAGTGGATTAAAGGGAATGCTGTCTGCATCTTCAACTGTTTCCAAGCAAAACAATTGTTCATTTTTTTTTTGTTGTTGGTATGAGATTTAAAAAATAAAGTGTGCATAAGATGAAAACCAAATCTCCACACTACATAGTAAACATAAATAAACGTTCCCAAAACACTTAGAATAATTGACATAGTATACATAGTTCTAATAGTCACGGTATCATCACAATGAGAAATTGAATATCAATGTTAAGTTTCATCCTCGTCTCCACTAAGGATATCCCGGCTACTACTTTGTCATCTATGACACAATGAATCTGTCTTGTTGGCTTCCCAAACCATCCCACTGCAGGAATGAGGGTTGGTAGTCAATTACAAAGACAAAAAGACAGAAGAGGACTAAGGGTGCCCTCCCAGTTGCCAGGTATAACCAAATGCTTAAACCTCCGTAAATCCAACGCTACCTTTATTCGACCATGTGCAAGTATAACATTTGCAATCTACGTTTGGGTGTGCCTTCAATCGATATCCATACGTTTTTTCACTGTCTTACAAGCTTCATTCGATGACAAATTTGCCTGGCTAGTGAATGGCATGACAATACATTTGAATGCCTTTTATATCTAATCCATAAATTGATAAACCAATTATGGCATAAATGTGTTCCCCTAGGTCGAGGGGGAGGTAAAGTATTTTCTTCTTTATAGATGAACAGTTGTCGAGTGGTTATAATGTTCTCAATGTTGGTTAGATGGCCAACTTTTTGGTTGTGGGAAAAAAATGCAGGTGTTAAAAATAACACGTACTACAGTATCGGGATCTATGTGTCTAGGACTGACCTCTCCTCAACTTTTAAGATTTTTCACTACTATGTAGAGCTCTAGGTCCCTCGTTCTCAAGATCTCATTGAAGGCATCAGAGCAACCATTTTGGGAGCAAAGTTTATATGCCAGTGGGTGATAGACTGGCAATAGAGGAAAGTATAAATACATGACATTTTCCACTCCTTAGCGATCAGTCGGCCATATTTGACTGGAAATTGCTATCCGTTTCTTAATGTGCACAAGTAGCGTTGTGTTCCATACTTAATCTACTTCTATTGGCATGTTTTCAAATAAGTAAGAATAAACGCCCTTTTGACATATAATTTGAAGTAGATGAACGGAGTGGATCGTGTGCCCTGTATCAAAGTACTGAAGCGTTTGAAGATCAAGAATGCTGTTTCATTCGGTGATGTGGTAGGCAAGCATCACCCTATGCTCGTGCCCATTTGATCATTTCATTCATTCCTGTGGAGTGGCTTTTGAGTCTCAATATAGCCAGTGCTGCCTCATTTTCCCATTGCACTCTCTATGTGGATTTTGATGGTATCTATCACAAACCACTGAAACTATTATTTTTAGAGTGCCCTGTTCTGCGCGGTGAAACAACACTGATTCTAAATCTGTGCTCAACAATGTGCGTACCTTCTGGTCTTCGTCTTCCCAATACAGAGTTTAGCACCTGGGCATACAATGTTTAACTAGGACAGAATCAGCAAGCGGGCAATACAGGGGGCAAGGAAAATACTAATACAGCGGGATTTAACAAGGACAGTATCAGCAGAAAGGCAATCCAGGGAGCAAGCAAGCCCTTATACAACAGGGGTTAAGAACGATAAAATCAGCACGGAGGGAATACACAGGAAGACAGCATATTGACTGACGTGATTCTATATATATATATGTATAAACAAAGTAACTATTATAGAATCAAAGGATTACCAATGAACAGCTGCCACTGGGTGTGTTATGTTCACAATAACGCATGAGGAGCCTGGAGGTCAATCTACAAAGACCATGTTTTAAAATTCGTATAAAGGCCTTTGTCTAGCAGCACATCTGCCCAGCCCTGCCCAGCCCAGCCCAGCCCAGCAGAATTGCACTTAAATGTCAAACCTGTTCTAGTTGGCATGCAGTTTTGCAACAACGTCAGCACACAGGATTCATGAAAGTGTACAGCACACGCACACACACACACACAACTAAAATCCTCGAAGTATTAAAGTACCCTTGTGATCCATCCTTCGGAGGCACCACACCAGAAAAAACTCTGCACCTTGAAGTGGAACCTTCTGCATACTCTCAAGATATAGAAATGGGCAACTCCGGTGAAAGCTCTGCTTGATACCAGCCGTGAAGGGCATTACTGGGAAAGCCTTTATGTGCTGAACCAACCTGGGGCGGGGTACCCCCGTGTGACAGTGTTGGTTGGCATTTGGGGATGTTTGTGAATGGTGGGCCTAACATTGTATTGACATTATTGCATACATCCCTACTCACACGTTCATTCTACCCTGTTTGCCATACCCTAATGTTTTGTACACAATGTTGTTTACTCACAGGCGGTGCAAGCTAAATAACATAACATAACATTACTGTGGTAATAGAGGCTCTGCAGGGTTTCCACTGCAAGATGACCACAATTCCATTTAATTTAATTCTTTATTTTGAAATTAAAAAATTCATGAGAAATAAAGCAGTAAACACACACAAAAATAACTTAATTCTTAAAAAATTGCATATTACAATTATTAACAAACTTGGCTCCACTATGAATCAGACACAGATTAAGACCATTAATACATAGCATCCTATAAAAAAAACAATCACAGTAGGTTGTCAGTTAAAATGTTCTTTCTAATAGTCAGTACAGATTTACATAAGGACGATAAAGCAAAACAAGTAGCAGCGAAAACCAACAATTTAAACCAGTAGGGAGCGAATTCTTAATAGAAAATGCCCCTGTTAAAACAAGTCCTATAAATCTGTCTTTTTCTCCCAGTTTTCTACAAGTCACAAGAAGCAAGGAAATTAACAATTGTTTCATACCTGCATTCTCGCCTGGTCATTTACAGTCTTTGATACTATTCACTCCACAGCATAACTGCAACGTCTTGAGCTGCAATAAGCCCAGTCTAAATTGCACAAGTATTACTCTGACTTTCTGATCCAAGACCCAGACAAGGTACCCATCTGGCCAGCGTATGGTGGAAAGCAATAACTCTTGTTTCCCAGACTTATGGGAATCTCTCGCCAATGATTTAGATTGGAGAACCACATGCTTAATGTGATCCCTGGCTCCTGATGCGATGAGATTGAAAAGGTAAAACCAATGAACTAATCCATGCTCCTGATTTCCTTTTCTGTATCTTAACCCCGGCAAACTTGCTATCGAATGTTAAGCCTATCACATCGCTCAATAGGCTTTTGGCCACATCTGCACAACCATTCTTCCGTATTGAACTCCGAAAATTTAATGGGCCCAACGCAAAAAACTCCGACAAATAGTTTCGTCTATTCTGCATGAACAATAAGAGTAGATGTGGACCTAGCTATGCCCAACAATTGACAGAGAAAAACATTCTGTATGCTGTGTAATAACCCTACATGGAAGCACCACTGAGTGCCCAGATCATTATTCTTGCCGCTATACCAAGATGAATGATTAACATGAATGAATGCTTCCAGATATTGCTTACAAACCTAACAATGCTTATTGGTTTCATTTTGCTATCCTGTTTATCAGTATGGGGAATCTACAACTACCTTCTATTAAAATCAAATTGCCAAGTGCTCAAAGTATAGCACCTCTCCAGTTTTTGGCCATTCGCAAAAATGGATCTACAGAGGTTCAGCTGTAAGAAATAACCATGATATTTGATTGGTTACTATTGACCATCGGCCCGTGCTCTTTCATATGAACATTGTAGAGAGCAACCCATTTTCTCAAAGCAATCAGCGTTGTTACAGGAAGAACAGCAGAACCAAGTACTGGGAACTTCTTGCTTCCAATATAGGGGACACTATTGATGGTCAAGGTGTCTACCAACAGAGTTTTCCTTACTCTGTTCTAATGTTGTGCTGTATATTTCATCCTTTTCTTTGACTATAGCTGCTATTTCATGCACTCTTTATGCTCACATGGCGGAAGCATGGTATATAAGCAGCCAGTAAGGCTTTGCATCACAGAGTTCAGGCCCCCGTGGTTGCTGTTGTGCTCCTCGCTAATTGGTGTCTAAGCCTTTGGTCTCTTAAACAGGCGTTCCCATTGTTTCAGACTCACTTCAGCCTTGACCTTGATTTCTTTAACTCCTACTGCAACAGCCTATACTTAAGGACCTGCAGAGCAGGCTCTTCCAATCCGCCCTGCAAAGCCGGCACAATGGGAGGAGGCGGGGTTAGCTGTTAACTCATGTCAGCGAACATTACTAAACTCTCGAGCTAAGGACTCCAATGCCACCCTAGCAACCCTTTCCAGTGGTTCTGAAACAGCCACAACCACTGGCCTAACTTGTGGATCCTTTACTTTTTACGTCTACTTTTAAAAATGAATATAGTGCTTACGCCCACAGGATCCAAGGGCGAACATAAACACAGATAACAACAAAGAAATTGCGGGACAAAACCAGCAAGAGCATCTCAAGCAAAGAGCAGAGTCTGCAGTCATTTTCGAAACACAGAGTAACTCTGCTCCGTGGAAGCAGATTCCATGCCCTAGCGGCATGCACAGGAGTTGAGCGGCCACAGCCTCTAGGTCGTTTAGCTCTGGGAGAACTCATTCTGAAGGTTCCAGCTGACCTAGTTGTGTGAGAAACTTGTTGCTGATGTATGCACTCTTTCAGATAGCGAGGGTCTAGACCAAAAATGCACTTGTGTACCAATGTGTTCAGTGAAAACTTAATTCTGGCAGAAACTGGGAGCCAGTGAAGATCCTTATTCTAACTCGAAACATGTTCTCTTTTGGGGACATTCCTTACAAATTATAAATTCACCTCAGAGAAGAGCATTACAGTAGTCCTATATAGGCAGGATTACTGCTCTCATAAGGGTGTCGCAATTTCTGGGAGAAACATAAGGCCTCGCTAGCCTCAGTGACTGCAGGTGATATTGAGACTTATTGATAATGCTAGCCACCTGAGTATCAGCTCCCAGGGATGCTTCGAAAAATACACTTTGTTTTCACCCTTTCTTGCACCCTAATCTCATGTTCCTCGATACTAAAGCTCGAGAAATGAGGGTCTAACTTTGCTGGAGCATGGGGGAGCCAAATATCAGAAACTCTGTCTTTGAGCTAGTTAAACATAGACAGTTAGTGGTCATCCAATTCTTAACCACAATGTAAACCTTCTGGACTTTGTCTAAATCTAGCAAGTAGTTACATGTCAGTTCTATAAGGAGCTGAGCGTCGTCTGCGTAATTCACAAACGCAATCCTAGAGGCTTCTGGTAATTCACATAGAGGGTGAATATATACATTGAACAGGGAGAGAGACAAGCAAGCGCCCTGTGATATGCCGCACTGGACTGCAGAGGTGATGGTGATGCTTTGTCCATGACCACACGGGACATACGGTCACCTAGTAAAGATCTGAACCATCTGGTGGTTTTACTGGAGCATGCAGCAATGGTCTGTATTGTTATTGTGTTATTGTGTCCCACCAGGTCAAAAGCCGAGGATAGGTCCAGAAGCACAAGATGTCCAGATTTGCCTCTATCAACCATATCCAGAATTTGTGACTGGTGGTCAACCAGAGCACTTTCATGCCTGGATTGACACGAAATCCAGATTGCCTGAAATGTAGAATATGAGACGCTCCAAGATATTTTTGAAATTGCCAGTAGCCACTCTATGATTTTCAGCAAAAAAGGAACGTTGGTAATCGGTTTAAGGTTCCCAATATTAGACAGGTCTGCACATAACTTCTTTATCAATGGTGTAATTACCACTTTTTTTTATAGATTCAGGTACTATCCTGTGGAGGAAGAAGGCATTCACAAAACAGGTAAAAAGGGTACAAAGATACTGGAACTGTCTAAAACACACTAGGGAAGATAATATCATTAGGGCAAGATGTAGGGTGCATTTTATTTAGTACCATCTCCTCAATAAAATAGATTTGAAATTAAACACATCACCTGTTTCAGGAAGAGGTTCTAAATCTGGTACAGAGGTGGGACAGGCGACATCAGGGGGGAAATGATCAAAGATTTTAAACCTAGCAACATGGATTATATCAAGAAGTGCCTTTTGAATGTTCTGGCACTCATTGTCTATACGGCAAACCGGATTGGATTGCAAATGGGGTTTTTCCAAAGGTGTGAAAATGGAGAAAGATTTTGTAGAGGAGCAGCTGCATGCCTCTGAAGGAAAATGCCCCCCATAGCGAGTGCCCTAACTCCTGTGTATTCTCAGAGACGAGGATACTTTTCAAGGCCAAGTTCAAAGACAATCTTTATGGCAGAAGGCATGGGCGATGAGAGATGCTGGGCTGATTGGTTGGGGACGTAGAGTCAGGCCCCATCTCCTTGTACCTGGGTTTGGACGTACATGCTGCTAAGTGAACTGAATGTTCCTGACTGTCACAATTGTAGTGGCCCAGATAACGGAGGACCTTATAGTTTGAGAACCAATGAGAAACAGTGTATCTAATGTTTCTGAAGATAACATGTTTTAGAGGTGTTTTAGAAACTAGGATTGTGATTGGCTGCCCTGACAGTGGGCAGCCAATCACAATCCTAGTTTCTATAGAATATATACTTAGATGTTCCCCTTATGCCAATCCCTATCCCTCGTAGGTTTTTCATTATTGCAACGTAGTATGATGTCACTTCTGATTTTTTTAAATATAAAGTCTATGTTGTACGAAAAGATCAAGGAGGGAAATCGAGCATACGTCCCTTGATGTTCTTGTAACTCCATGTTTTAGATAATTGTTAATAAAACAGTACTTTGCCATCCTCCTGAGTTGGTTCAGGTATTTGGACTCAGAGTTATTCTGTGTGATCCCATCCATTACATGCAAGTTCCTAAAGGGCCCCAAGGTCACGCTGTAGCGATGCGGATGGTTCAAAAGATCCAAACTAGTTCAGCTCCAGATTTTCAGACGATTGGGTATCCTCTTCCATTAGCTGGAAGATCATAGTTTCCTGTGGAGAGTGGCCAAATAGAAAAACACTTGCAAGAAGTACCGAGATGGTGGGCAGGTCCCGCTTTGAAGAAATCCCTGCCCGGTTTCCACAGGTGCTCTGCGGACGGAAGGAAAATGGTCAGATTTAAGGAGGAGTTGATACCAAAGGCCTCCAGTCAATTAATGAATGGTGAGTAGACTAAGGGGAATGGCAAATAAGGGGACGGGATTGTGATAATTTTGAGTAATGGGGAAATATTGCGAAGATAAAGAGGAACTGCCTAAGAATCCTGATTCAAGGGAATTAGAAGGAGACATTTGTAACCCCAGCGGGAGTAGGGTGAAATATAAAACGTGCAGTCAGGACTGCATAAGGTAATGTCTAAAACCCTGTATAGGGTAAAATGTAAAGGCGAGGGAAGAGGTGATCACAGTGTTTTCATAAAGTATAAATGTCTGACTAGTCTAAATTTTGTTTGTTGAGTAACATATCGATGAGCGTTAGAAATTGTGAATATTTGAAAAGTAACAGAAAGTAAAGATAAAGTGTAGTAGAACAATTGGCGCCAACTAAAAGAATAGATAGGGCAGTGAAATAAGAAAATTGAGCCCCAATTGATGGTGCTTGCTCATATTTGTTGTTTGAAAATATTGAAAATAGTGATTTAAGTCAAGGTAAACATTTTATTTAACGGTCTGATAAGTATTAACAGTCAATTAATACTTGCCATTACGGGGGATACTCCTCTCATGCACCTATGCAAGACACTGCCAAAACATATGCCCAAGCTTAAACAGTACAGTACAGAATGGGTAAAGCGCACAGCAGATAAAATGTTCATGCCGTGGCCACAAGGGGGATCGCTGTCAAGAGTGGTATGGCAACACAGGACCAGATACTTGCACGCTGCGTACACAGGGAAGAAATTAGAGACAAGATTAGCAATTTTAGAGCTTTGGAAAATGATCAAGAGGAAAGAGAAGACCCGCCACCCGAGGAGTGGATGCTTAATCAGCATGAGGAGGAAGGCATTGAGCCCTCAGCTCCCCTTGCCTTGCCTGAAGTATAGAGTGTTGCTATGGAAGAGATAGGAGTGTATCCTTTAAAGGAATTAAGAGTAGCAACGGGGTATAGTAATCCAATATATGTACCCCCCGACTATAGTAGCGATGATAGCCCGGAAGAGAATAAAAGAAAGGAAGAGATTTATAAGTTCATGCAAGACAAGGAAGAAAAAGTGAGTGATCAAATTTATAGACTGAAATAGACAGGGAGATTAAGAGATGGAAAGGAGAGAAGGATAAGGCTGATGAGACAGCGCTCGTACAAAATGGATGGATGGGAGGACCGATATCACTCAGGATATATTGCAAAAGAATTGAGGAAGTTAGGCAAAGAGAAGAAAAGGATGAACAAGAAAGGAAGTATAAGGAACGGGAGAATAGTTTAAAAGAGGATGAGCTGAGAAGGAAAAGTAGGGAGCGATGAGAACAGATATATCAGGAGGAGCAAGAGAAAATTGAAGAACGGGCAGATGAACAAAGAAAGTATGACAATAGATAAAGAGCGATAGAAGAGAAGGAGAGAAAGGAAAAAAGAGAGGAGGAAGAAGCACAAAGACTAAGAGACATAAGATTACAAAGACGAACAGAAGAAGAGGAAAGAAGGGAAGGAGTAAGGAGAGGAGATGAACAAAGGTAGGAGGAAGAACGAATTAGAAGAGATGCAAGAAAGCAAAGGGAAGTAGATGAAGAAATATAAGGAAAAAGGAGACAGCGAGGTTTCAAATGAGGCTGACTCCAGAAATAAGATGGGACAGAGTGGAAGAGATTCTTCCAATAAAGGAAGTAAGGCCAGCAGTATGTAGAGTAGCGCTAGAAGAAGAAAGATTTGATGTGGAAAGCATTGGAGAAAGATCGATAAGGTCAATCAACAGTTAAGACGAGATAGGCAGCATGGAACTCGCGGTGAATGATGATTGATCCTCAGTACCTCAATCACGAAGTGAGGAGGGACACCTGTTCAGTGATGAACGAAGGGCATTGTCTTTGAGCACACTGAATTTAGACAAGGGTGAGGGGGATTGTAGTCACACTAGTTGGGGCCTAGACATATCAGACAAGGAAAGAGAGTCCGGTCTTGGGGCAGAAGGAGGGAGAGCGTGTACCCCTGAAGGAAGTCCGCAAATGGATAAGGAAGTGAAATGGTCGGATCTGGAACAACCTTAAGATAGAATGCCAGATCCCATAGCATATCCTGAGCATCCACAAAGACGATCACATAGTGAGAAGGGAGAATCTCCACCATATGTAAGCAGGTTAAGGTCATTGTCGACAAGGATACAGGCAGGGACGATTATCCCTGCCATGGATAGACTAATAGTGGGATCAGACTATAGGATGAGGTTTACGCAGTTCCCCTTGTTAGAGAAGGGGGAGCAAGACCACAATACATTCCATGGCCACAGATGGACAAGGATAACTTAAAATGCAAGCTGCCTAGTTTGACTTTGGGGGCTGGGAAACGGATGTACGAATTAGAGAAAATGACAGGAGGAAATACGCTAGCCATAGGGGACATAAAAGGTCTCCTGGCAGCTATTCTTGGGGAGAGGGCGGATGACATATGGAGAAGAGCGGGATATTCAAGTGTGACTGCACAAAACCCAGCGCATGATGGAGCGCTGTTTAATAATTGTAGAACAGACGTTTGAAGGGCTCTCAGGGTACTGTATCCTGACACATCAGATATGGGTGCAATGATGACACGCAAAATTAAAGAAGATGAAGACCCTATTGCTTATATTCAAGATATTCAGGAGAAATGGCAACTTGAAACTTGTGAGCCATGGGAAAAGACAGTGGCATTATTTTACCACATTTTATGTTAAGGGTGCCTGAGCCAGTACAGAGGCAGATGAAAGCGAGGGATGGAAGCAAAGCCATGGGCTGAGATACATTTGGCAATAATACACCATTGTTGGTTATTACAAGAAAAGAACAAGAAGAAAGATGAGAATAGAAAGATTGAGGAAGCCAAGTTAGTTCAGAAAAAAGTTGTCAAGATTTGGCATAGAAGGGGCGATATTGACAAGTGGAGACGGAATGGGAATGCAGGAAGCAATGGGTACATCACAGACAAAAATCTGCACCTGATGGACCAAGGTGATTACAATTTGCGCCTCGAGGCACAGGTATGGGTCATAGGGGAAGAGGAGGCAGACTTCATAATAATGAAGGTGGGTTTCAAAATACACAGAATGAGAACCAGAGTGCTCAGGGAGGATATTACCAAGGAGGTATTAACAGAAGGGTTTCCCCAGTATCTTGCAATTGTGGAAGGACAGGACATATTGCGCGCGTATGTGGGAGCCAATGGGGTGTACAAAATAGCCAATTTTCCAGAGGGGGGACAATCTATCCTCTGTCATACAGCACTCGGTTCAGAGGGGGCTTGCCAAGATCACACATCATATCAGGAACAAGCACTGCAAGTACAGCAGGTGCAACAGCAGGGACAAGTACAAAAGAATCCGCCACACAGGCAGTCGCAACAAGCCCCTTTGCAGACACAGCAGCATGCAAATACAGGACAAGTATTAACACCTAGAATAGGAGGTGTCACTGTGGTGGAAGGAAATCCTTTCACAGGGACAGAGATGAGCTTGTATCCACAATAGGACAGCTCACAGGGTGACTTGATGTGTTCAATACTATCTGTGACACCAGACCCCCAAGAGGAACCAAGGGTTGATGTGATGATAGGAGGCAAATCCTTTTCTTTTCTTGTAGACACTTGAGCAACTTGTTTGTGCATACGAGAGGAATATCCAATGTCATGAATGCTGAACGGTTCTCTGTAGCTACAAGTTGAGTTCCTTATTGATAAATTACTAGTCTCCATAGGAGAATGTGACATGTCCGTTCCTCTGTCATATTCACGACAGACACCGGTTAACATTTTAGGAAGAGATTTCATGACGAAACCTGACATTACGATTTCATTTACTGATCAAGGAATAGTGTGCTGCACTCCAGGAATACACTATTTTAACGTAGGAGAGTTTATATTGGCATTCACAGGGCAAGTGGCTCTGCGAGGCGTTCCAGTAGATCCAGAGATTATTTTATATGGGGTAAGCATTTTACTGACATGGCTACCTGGCCTGATGGGGAAAGATTGTGAGAATACCTGATGAGTTCTTATTTAGACCACACATACCTATGGATGAGGAGAGTGGACAGACTATTCCTATAGAGTTGGAAGCAGCCATAGTACAAACAGAAAGGGCAATGCACGAAGGGATAGACGATGAGGGTAGACCGTCGAGAACAGTGATATCTCTTGAGGAGGGGTATAGACTGACTGATATAACTGATGACGATATGTTCAGGGAAGATCGAAGAGATGAAGAAGTGGTGTTCCTCAAGAGCATTACATACTGGATAAGGATAGAGAAAAGGGTAGTCCCACAGTGAATGGTGATAATGCGGCAGCAATCGGGATCTTGAAAAAGTGCACTATGGACCACAGGCCCTTATGACGTGGGTTTATTGAAGGGGATAGGATAGGTCAAAATAAAGCTTAAGCTGGGAGCAATTTTACCCCGAGCAAAACAGTAGCCTATATTTCGAGAAGCTGATGAAGGTATATTTCAGACAATTTCAGCACGGATGAATCAGGGAATTCTGGTGCATCAGAGTAATTGTGTAATACCGCAGGTTATCCGATAAAAAAATCTAAAGGAGGGCTATGGAGATTTATCCAGAATTTGAGACCGCTTAACCAGATTGTAGATCCTGAGTGTCCTTTAGTTCCTAATCCGGCGACAATATTATGTAGTATCCCAGTAGAAGCTCGATACTTCACGGTGATCAATCTGAAAAATGCATTTTTCTCCATCCCGTTGCATAAGCACACCAAGACTTAACTTCATTTACATTTGGCAAAAGAGACTAAAACATACTTGTTTGCCTCAAGAGTACTGTGAAATCCCATCAATCTTTCACAGAGTCCTACAGATGGATTTAGGCAATATCGATCTCGAGAGTGTGGTGATACATTAGGTAGATGACCTGTTGATTTGCAGTAAAACAGAGGATGAGTGCAGACAGGACTCTATCTGATTAATGACTATTCTAGCAGACAAGGGATATAAAGTGGACAAGGAGTAGTTACAGTACTGTCAAGAAGAGGCGTTACACATAGGTCTGTTGATTTCGCATGAAGGAAAGAAAGTGACACCTGAGGGAGCTGAAGCAATCATAAAAACATCAAATCCGAACACAGTGAGACATGTGCAACAGTCTGTGGGTTTGTGCAATTACGTTAGAGCCTGGGTGTTTGATTATAGCACATACACAAGGCCATTTCTGCAAGCATTAAAGAAAGCACAAGTTGGTAAAACAAAACTAGAATGGACCGAAGAAAGAGAGGAAGGATTTGAAAATTGAAAAAAGCAATTTGTACATCCCAGTTTTAAGAATTATGAATTATGGTGAGGAATTAGATTTGTTTTCACACACCCATGGGTCAGTAATAACAGCAGTGCTTACACAAAGAACCACATTGGGGTACAAACCTTTGGCACATTACAGTGGGATTTTAGACCCAGTTATGAGAGGACACTTCCCTTGCTAACAATCTTTGGCAGCTGTCATGTTTGCAATTGAGAAGTCCACAAGTAATGTCATGGGTTGTTCTATGACTCTTTATGTGGAGCATGTTCTATTTGCCATTCTAGAGAAACCCAAGGGAACATTGACATCCCAAAGAGCTTCATCTTATGAGATAATGATTTCTTACCCAACGATCAAAATTGTAAGATGCAAAACAGTGAACTCAGCCACATTTATAGCTGAACCTGTGTAAGAAGGTGATCATGTGCATGATTGTGCCAATTATTGTCAAGCCCCTTAGGAGGCGTTGGTCCATCTGACATTGTTGGACTCGAAGACATGCAGCATCCATTTTTTCTCCCAGGATGGCGGTTCAATCCGCTTGCTGCAGTCTAGTTGTTTGGCTCCCGAATGGCAATTTAGCTCTGCCCCCTATGCCGTGCACAGCATACCTGGCTCTCTCCACAACGAGCAGATGCATTGCTACTATGCTAAAACAACGCTTCTGCGTATTGACTTCCATCTGCGGATCTGAAACCTCTTCTCTAGTACGCCCGGAACAAACTCTTGTGCTAACACAGACTTCTTCCGGATTACCTTCGCGTTCCAACTCCAATCTTTCTCCGTCTATCTCCAAGCTCAGACGCGATTCCGTTTCTCATATCAGGTACATTCCAGCTGGCAGAGATACAGTCACTGTTCCTCCTCACTACTCTTGTCTAACACTCATTTCTTTGGTAGTGAATCCTTCCAAGGTTCGAGATCTTTGGTCTAGGTGTCATTTTTCACCGCAGTCAGCATTTAAGGGGTGAATCGCGTCAGCTTCCCTTTCATTACTTAGCATACTTTATCTTCTCTTTATTATTACTTACTATGTCATTCTCATCTTTTCTGAGTAGACACCACAGATGAGCTACGTCGAATCAGTTCCGGCTTAGAAGAAACACCCAAAGCAGACGATTTCCAGATGCACAGGGTTTTATTTCCCCGAGGGTTTCCCTGGAGTTCTTCTCTCCGTCCGGGGCTTTTTGTCACGGAGTGAGAGAGGGATTTCAGGGGGATTCCGATAGCTTTGTTTCTCCTGAGCCACGGACACAGACGTTTTCAAGAATTCTACTCCTCTGGTGAGTCCTTTATTGAGGATCCAGTCCTTGCTATATTCTGATATCAAATATTTATGATTAATACAGTGGGTTACAATTGTTACATTCTTACAGTTAGCAATGCCCAAAAAAGAAATATCGAGTAGAACAGGAACTGGACCCTTAGTATTGGTCTCCAACTGGACTGTCGATTCTCAAAATGGACCCGGCTCAGCAACAACAACTTCTGACTGCTGTCCAGTCATTGACTGCCGAAGTACAGGCTCTAAAACAGGAAAATGCCATACTACGCCAGCATATGGGGAGGGTTCCCAGTTGCTCCGAATTGCCTCCCGGTCCAAATCCAGGGGGTTTATATGATGGGGATCCTCACAAATTAAAAGCTTTCATAGAAGCTTGGACTGTCCAGTTTTCGTTCAAGTCTGCATTTTTCCACAGTGATCGTGACAAGGTAGGGCATATGATTTCAAATCTAACTGGTCCCGCCTTAGCCTGGGCTACCCCATTGGTTACCACTAATAATCCTTTGCTGGATTCTTACCAGGCCTTTTTGAATAGCCTTAGGACCATGTTTGGTAGACAAGGGATCACAGTTTCAGCCCAAGAACAGCTTTTAGATTTCAGACCAGGGTCACAAGACTTATTATCATACATTACCAGGTTTAAACAATTGGTGGCAGGCACATCTTGGGCTGATGATGCTCTCATCACGCTATTTAGAAAAGGACTAAATGAGGAATTAAAGGATGAGGTATCTAGAGTGCTTCGCCCCCCTCATCTCGCAGAATTGATTTCCAAGGTAATGCAAATGGATTAACGATTACAAGAAAGACATATAGAATGTCGTAAAACTAGAAACCCACGAATTTCTTCTGACTTTCCATTCTCCGCTACCGCTAAAGCCCAAACAGATGAGCCTATGCAGATTGGGGCGACGCGCAGTCGCTGGACTCCAGATGAACGAAACAGACGTCGTCAACTAAAACTATGCATCTATTGTGGGGCGAAGGATCATGGTGTGCAGAATCGTCCCATTGCTCCTGTTAGGGGACAGGGAAACGGGCGCACCCTACCGTCAAGGGAACCACAGATAGGGAATTAGTGAAAGGTTCCTCACCTGTACATGTGCCTTCCCAGATTACAGAAGTCCCTGAGCTTTCCATGGTCGTTCTGCGCATTACCCTCCTATGGGAAACAGCAGAACCTGTGGAGGTGCCTGCCTTGATAGGCAGCGCTTCCGCTGGTAATTTTATCGATTATCTGTGGGCAAAACGGATGGTAATACCTTGTTAATTAAAATCTCTAGCTATTCCGGTGGAATCCGTTGACGGGAGGCCACTGGTTTCTGGGCTCTTACGGAACAGACACAGCCTCTTCTTATGAAGATAGCTTCACATAGCGAAACCATCATTCTGGATATCATTCGAACTGCTCATTATCCAATAATACTTGGATTACTCTGGCTCAGGGTTTATAACCCATATATCAACTGGACGGCAGGAACCCTCTTTATGGGTTCAGAACACTGTATTGTAAACTGTCTTTCGAGTGGTGCCTTGGGTTTTTATCCTGTGTCTACCTCCCAAGAATGCAGGCCTAACGCCACTGTGCTTAATCATATACAGGACGTTCCTGACGTCTAGCAGACTTTTCATACGGTATTCTCTAACACAGAATTTGCAGAACTCCCACCTCACCGGAGAGACTGTGCTCTCGAATTGGTGCCTGATGCCCCTATTCCATTCCAGTGTATGTACGTTTTATCCTCCAGAGAAAAAGAAGTTCTTAAGGAATACCTTCAAAAGAATTTACGTCATGGTCTTATTGCAGAACCCACATCACTGGCGGGGGCTTCTTTATTTTTTGTTCCTAAGAAGGACACTACGGAACTCAGACCATGCATTGACTACCACGGTTTGAATAAGAACACGATCCCCGATCGATATCCCATGCCACTTATTCCTGACATTTTTGCGCCAGTAAAAGGGGCTACAATCTTTACGAAATTGGATCTCCGTGGGGCTTACCATCTTATCCGTATTTGAGCTGGCATCGAATGGAAGACAGCTTTCCGTACACCTTTTGGGCACTATGAGTATCAAGTTATGCCCTTTGTTCTCTCCAATGCCCCTGCCGTCTTCCAGCGCTTCATGGATCACATTTTCTCCTATCTCCTTCACTCAGTAATCGTGTATCTTGAAGATATCCGGGTCTTCTCTTCATACACGGCTGAACACATGCAACACGTCATGGAGGTACTCCAAAGACTGTCTGATAACCACCTATATTGCAAGTTGGACAAATGTGAATTTCACAAGGAAAGGGTGGCATACCTGGGATACATTTTATCGGCCAAGGGAGTATCCATGGATCCACACAAGGTTTCTGCAATTACTGAATGGACTGCTCCTGGCAGTGTTAAAGAACTTCAGAGGTTCCTCGGTTTTGCTAATTTTTATCGGTGTTTCATTCCTAATTATTCGGAAGAGATTTTGCCGATGACCGTCCTTCTCAAGAAGGGAGCATTTTTTTGTTGGTCAGATGCGGCTCAATCGTCATTTGAAAGTCTAAAAAAGCGCTTTGTTCTGGACCGATTCTAATAACCCCTGATCAAACTAAGAGGTTTATTGTAGAGTCGGATGCATCGCACCATGCATTAGGAGCAGTTCTACTGCAAGAGAATAACCAGGGAGTGGTATGTTCTGTGGATTACATGTCCAAGACTTTCTCCTTCCAAACGAATTTACACCGTCCTTGAGAAAGAACTGCTTGCTATCAAACGGGCCTTCGAGGAATGGCAACATCTTTTGTTGGGAGCCTGTCATGCTATCGAGGTTCGAACCGGTCACAGAAATCTCTGTGCCTTACAATATGCCCAAACACGGAACAGTAGACAAGCCCGCTGGGCAAATTTTTTTCTTCTTACGAGATTATCTTTACTTTTATTCCTGGCAGAATAAATCTCAAGGCCAATGCTTTATCAAGAAAAGACACCACCTTTTCTAACCCTTTTCAGTCAGAACGCCTCTTTCCCAGGGATATATTTCTACAGGTGATTACTACATTTTTGCAATCAGTCGTTGAAGCTACGAAACACGTTCTGGAAGCAGATCCTGCTGTTCTGGATCACTTGACACTGGTGTTGTCCCAAGGATGTGCCTACCGTGAGAAACGTTTATTCATTCCTTTGGAAAATCTCAGAAGAACTGTGATGCAACTATGTCATGATTCAGAGATGGCTGGACACAGAGGTATTGCCAACACTACAGAATTAGTTCTACGACATTTCTGGTGGCCGGGATTGGGCAGGGACGTTCAGGATTACGTCTCGGCATGCTCTACGTGTTTACAAACCAAATCCCCACGTTCTGCTCTGCTCGGCCTTCTTTCCACGATGCCCATTCCTGTTCGTCCCTGCCAATTTATTTCTACCGATTTTGTGGTGGATTTACCCGTTTCTGAGGGTTGTATGGCAGTCATGGTGGCCGTGGACTACTTTACAAAAATGGCTCATTTCATTCCACTTCCACAGGTTCCCACTGCTGCACAGATGGCAAGAATCTTTATCGCACAGATATTTTCACTGCATGGTCTCTCTGACACTATTGTCTCGGATCGAGGGCTGCAATATACCTTGTGATACAGGCACCAGGTCTGTAAAAGTCTTCACATCAACAGGGCTTTGAGTTCTGGTTTCCATCCACAAACCAATTGACAGACTGAGCTTCTAAATCAGACGCTAGAGGGATACTTACGTTGTTATATTTCAGCCTCCCAGGACAATTGGTGCAAACTGTTGCCTATGGCAGAATTTGCCTATAATAACTCTAGACATTCTGCACTGAACGCCAGCCCTTTTGTTTGCTCATATGGCTTCCATCCTTCATGTTTTCCTGTGGGTCTCTCTTCCCCGTCAAGATTCCCTGATGTGGACAGTTTACTCTTGGACATTCGGGAGGGTCAGCGGTCTGCTCAGAGCTCTCTTCTAGCCGCTCAGGAACGTGTCAAATGTTTTGCCGACAGATGCCGTACTCCGGTCCCGCGGTTGGTTCCAGGCAATCATGTATGGTTGGCTTCTCGCTTTCTACCCCGTCACTTGGTGCCTTCTAAGCTGTCTCCCAAGTACTTCGGTCCTTTCCCTATTCTACAGTGTGTGGGATCCGCTGCCTTTCGTCTCCAGCTCCCTTCCTCATGGTCCCGGATTCACCCCGTTTTCCACGTCTCCCAGCTGAAGAAAGATGTGGTGGAGCATTTTTCTAGATGCCGGGGTTCTCATCCCCTCCTGTCCCTACTCCTTTGGGCTCTAAGTTTGAAGTGGCTGGCATCTGTGGCTCCTGCTATTACCGGGGTCGTCTTCAGTACCTGGTTGATTGGCAAGGTTATTCATGACGGATCGTTCGTGGGAACCCGCTTCTGCTGTCTATGCTCCGGATTTGCTTTGTCATTTCTATCGTTGTCATCCTGGTAAGCCGGGTGCCCCGGCCCTTAGGAGGGGGCATACTGTCACGCCCCTTACGAGGCGTTGGTCCATCTGGCATCGTTGTACTCGAAGATATGCGGCATCCATTATTTCTCCTAAAATAGCGGTTCAATCCGCTTGCTGCAGTCTAGTTGTTCGGCTCCCGAATGGCAACTTGGCTTCGCCCTCTATGCCGTGCACAGCATACCTGGCTCTCTCCACAACAAGCAGATGTGTTGCTACTCTGCTAAAACAACGCTTCTGTGTATTGACTTCCATCGCGGGTCTGAAACCTCTTCTCTAGTACTCCCAGAACAAACTCTTGTGCTAACACAGACTTCTCCCGGATAACCTTTGCGTTCCAACTCCAACCTTTCTCCGGCTACCTCCAAGCTCAGACGCTATTCCGTTTCTCATATCAGGTACATTCCAGCTGGCAGAGATACAGTCACTGTTCCTCCTCACTACTCTTGTCTAACACTAATTTCTTTGGTAGTGAATCCTTCCAAGGTTTGAGATCTTTGATCTATGTGACTTGCGGAGAATTCCAGGAGTTTTGTTTTTAAATGAAATTTTAGAAATATATTGAAGCAGAGAATAATGCTTCAGAGTTATGCCTAAACGTCAGTTCTTGATCAGAAATTGGAAAAGAGATCAGTATCCAGATTTATTTTGTGGAGATTATTTGTTTTAAATGATAAAAACTATCATGTGTTTTTATCATTTAAGACAAATATTCTGTCGACAGTGATGTTCATCAGTTTGTGGTTGCTGTCTTTGTGTTTATATTTCAATCTTACCCTGCTCTTGTCAGAAGAGACGTTAATATCCACACCTTTTTACGGGATCCTAAAAACGGTCCAGTGATAAGAAGACTCCTTATTGCTATAATTGAAGAAATTGTACAGTTGCAGACATAAAAGAAACTTGATGGTTGTATTAAAAATGATTAATGAAGAAGATGACATGATCATAGAAAATGAACAAGTTCAGCAAGCAGTAGGATGGCGCAGATAATGGATGCCCAGATTTTTATGCATGATATATATTTGCATGATTTTTCTTGTGGTCTTCCTGTTTCTTATCTTTCACAGTCTTTATCATCTTAATGTTTCTACGGAAGAAAGAGCTCTTATGGTTCTCCCCACTACGAAAACGAATGTCAAATTCCTTGAACTCTTTAAGTATACTGGGAGACATAAAAGAGACACAGATTAAGATAATAAAGGGATAAATACATATCTAGATAATGTAGCTCACCTGGGGAATAACATGTGGTATCAACACATGTAAAAGGGGGGGAAAGAGCATCTGACGAGAGCCGCTATGTCTGCTCTCACATCCCCTATGCCATGAATACAGTAAGGACCTTCATTACGAAGGATGTTTCAGCACATGATGCGCAGTGCCTCAGCCATTTTGCAGCATGCACTACTCGAGGACAGTTTCAAGGAAGTTGGGCAACCTTGCGAGGGAGATCAAAATGGTTGATTCAATACCAGGATGACTATATCAAGACCAGACAAATGGAGAAGGAGCCTGGATGGAAGAGCAAGATACGTGTATATCGTGCTGCAGGACAGAATGAGGTTATTAATAAAGAACTTAAGAGAATGAATTGTCCTGATGTGACAGAAATAGCAGGATCACCTGGATGTTGCGAACAAACTCAAATGTTGATCTATGGACGAGTGAATACAAAGAAAGGATGGGAAGAAGGAATGGTGTCCTGTGCAGCTCATCTGCTAAAGACGGACTACATACAAGAAGTGCAGAAAGTGAATGATGGATGCTTAAAGTCATGGGCCAAGCCCTCCAAACTGCTGACATGGGTAGAAGATGAATCAGGTCCAGAAGTTGTAATCCTGTTGGTTAATGCAATACTATGCTTCCGAAGACACAGAAAGAACCATATAACAAAGAATGCAGGGCAACAATTGACGTCCCCAGAATGGGAGAAGGGACAGCCATCCCTATGGATCGATTTTGGGCTTGTGGATCTAGCGGCTATATTAAGTGCCCAAGGATTGGGGCGGAGTGTGTTCCTTGGTGGTCATCCATGTTCCAGCATTAGTGATTCCTCTGAGCGATCTGAACATTAGTGAATTTCCATAGGCGGATGTCCATTTGAGAAAAAGAAGATTGCGTGAACTTCTCAGATGGATAAAAAGAGAACATTATTCCTCAGCCAAATTGATAACAGTGTATGATACCATTCTCGAGGAGCACAGGTTGTTCAGCAAGACTGCTATGATGATGACAACTATATTCCTGCCTGGAATCCAAACATTGGCGAATGTCAAGTGATTACAAATCACCAAATGGGAGTTTTTGCAGACAATCAATACTACTATAAAGGGATTTAATGCTATTAAATAAGAGTTGAAGGCCAAACGATTGATGACCCTCCAGAATAGATATATCCCTCATATGATCACAGAGATGGAAGGAGGAGTTTGCGCCAAAATGGGGCCATCATGTTGCACATTCATACCTTCTCATGATGACCGGAATTGAACCTTGACAGAGGAAATAACGTTGTTAACAGACCTGCATGCCAGGATGGAAGACAAAACAGATGACATTGAAAATATCAGCTGGTTTGCCTCTTTGTTTTCATGGATTCCACAGTGGTTGGCAAATATATTCAACGTTCTTGGAGTAATAATGGTGTTATTAATGTCTGGATTCTTTTTGGTCAGGATACTGATTGCCCAATGCAAGAAAACGACAAAGAAGGTGGTAGGGATGAAGATCATGATCAATGTCGAACATGAACTAAACCCCAAGGAGCTAACTGATGTCGCTGTCAGGAAATACAGCATCGTAGCACCTGAGGGAACGAAGTTCCTCTATCCAAAGAATCATAAGAAGTACGTGGGATGATGGGTCTATTGTAACCCGAATGGACAATGTAACTACATGACCTGGAGTGTAGATGCACATCTCAAATCAGCAGGCACCCTGAGGAGAGTGATGAAGATATGGACACCAAAGAAACACTTCTTCAAGAGAAAATACCAGGATGTGGAAAGGAATGAGTAGAGGAGCAGCTGCATACCTCTGCAGTAAACCTTGCCCCCTACTTCCCATATGTTGGAAGCCTGAGATCGTGCCGTGTTTGACTGCAGCAGCTGTGCCAATACTGAAACGTGTGTTTGAGAGAAGATACCCATTGAGAAAACCCTACCGAATGTATCCCCGAAAAGACGACAATTTGAGGGAACTCTTTGAAGGAATATGAGAAGGAGTGAAGAAAAGAAGCCTGCAACGTCACAAAAGAGTATGAACGACGTCTCAGGATATTGGCTGAAGAAGATGTATAGATCCTGAAGAGACTAATGACGAAGTAAAGAATCAAGTGAACTTTTAAATACGAAAAAGGTTACACATGCACAAAGTGCTGCAGAGAATCAACCGTTCAATAAATGTACAGATGCTGAAACACAAGTAGACTAAATCATCATAGAACTGGCTATACGTAGTGAATAGAATGCAGGCAAAGCCATCATTATATAGAAGCTGGACATCGGTATCATGAATTTAGTAAGCCAGGACCCATGAAGAAGGAAGGAAAAACTATGTTGAACTAAGAATAAGCTGAATCGTGGAGCTGCATAGTGAGGTTGTTTGGCCTGGCATCAAGACTGAAGCAGCCAAGGTCAGCTATCTATTCTGGAAAGGAGTGAACGTGCAAAGGGTGAATCATCCCTTGTTAGGGTTCAAAGAAAGAACACCAAGAGTGCCAAGTTTCATTCATGTAGAGCAGGGGTGCACAACTGATTTTGACAGAGGGCCGAAAGTACCTTACGTGAGGGCTATAGTGGGCCGAAAAGTAAATGTGGACGCAGCGGTAGGCAGGGCATGGCAGGAGGCTTTTTCAACCCCCAATTTGTATTAAACACATGGAAAAAGAATGTTTTTGAGGGGTAACGATTTTTATTTGCATTTCAAACTTACATTTTGTACTGCACATTTTCCATTGTTATAATTTATTTCTATTTAGTTATTGTAGATCGTCTGTTTAATTAAATTATATATATTTTATTGACCCTTGATTGGACATTCCGTTATTTTGGACTGCTATACTTTGCTGTTTGGGTTGCCCAAGAGGAGTATGGCCTTTGTTGAGTCAGGTTTCCTCAAAAAGCAAAGTATGTACATCTCCTAACTGTGCCTGTTTTAGCTTTATTATTGGGTTCACTCTTGGAGTGCAACACTAGGCCCCATGGCTCGCACCCCCAACCAAACACTATGCCCCATGGCTCCCACCCCCAACCAAACACTATGCCCCATGGCCCCCTCACCACCCCCAACCAAACACTATGCCCCATGGCTCCCTCAACCCCCAACCAGACACTATACCCCATGGCCCCATCACCCCCAACCAAACACTATGCCCCATGGCTCCCACCCCCAACCAAACACTATGCCCCATGGCCCCCTCAGCCCCAACCAAACACTATTCCCCATGGCTCCCTCAACCCCCAACCAAACACTATGCCCCATGGCCCCTACCCCTCAAGCAAACACTATGCCCCATGTCCCTCTCCCCAACCAAACACTATGCCCCATGGCTCCCTCAACACCCATCCAAATACTATGCCCCATGTCCCCCTCACCCCCAACCAAACACTATGCCCCATTGCCCCCACCCCTCAAGCAAACACTATGCCCCATGTCCCTCACCCCCAACCAAACACTATGCCCCATGGCTCCCTCAACCCCTAACCAAACACTATGCCCCATTGCCACCTCACCCCCAACCAAACACTATGCCCCATGGCCCCTACCCCTCAAGCAAACACTATTCCCCATGTCCCTCACTCCCAACAAACACTATGCCCCATGGCTCCCACCCCCAACCAAACACTATGCCACATGGCCCCCTCACCCACAACCAAGCACTATGCCCCATGGCTCCCTCAATCCACACTCTCAAACATGCACCCATACAGAAGACCCGAACCCCCCAACCCCCAACTCGGCACACAAACTCTCAAGCATGCACCCATACAGACCCGAACCCCACACCCCCAACTCAGCACACAAACGCTCAAGCATGCACCCATACAGACCCAAACCCCCCACCCCCCAACTCAGCACACACACTCTGAAGCATGCACCCATACAGACCAGAACCCCCCACCCCCCAAATCAGCATACAAACTAGCAAGCATGCACACATACAGACCCTGCATCTCAACATACACCGCACCTACACTCCAAAACAAACATTCATGTACACCCGACAACCCCCACCACCGCATCTCAACATATACAACACAAACATTCAAAAACAAACATTCATGCACATCCAACACCCCCCCACCCCTGCATCTCAACATACACAACACAAACATTCAAAAACAAACATTCATGCACATCCGACACCCCTCCCACCCCCGCATCTCAACATACACAACGCAAAAATTTAAAAACAAACATTCATGCACACCTGACATCCCCCCACACCTGCATCTCAACATACACAACACATTCAAAAACAAACATTCATGCACACCCGACACCTCCCCAGCCCTGCATCTCAACATACACAACACAAACATTCAAAAACAAACATTCATGCACATCCGACACCCCCCACCCCTGCATCTCAACATACACAACAAACATTCACAAAACAAACATTCATGCACATCTGACACCCCCCATCCCCGCATCTCAACATACACAACACAAACATTCAAAAACAAATATTCATGCACACCCGACACACCCCCACCCCCGCATCTCAACATACACAACACAAACATACAAAAACAAACATTCATGCACACCCGACACCCCCCACCCCTCCCATCTCAACATACACAACACAAACATACAGCAAAACAGAACCGGCACACAAACACAAACAGACCACTTACCGGAGACGTGCTGGAAGGCAGGTAAGCTGGAACGCTGGCGAGGTAACTGGAATCGTACTACGGCTGGCGTGGTCCAAGGCTGAAATGCCTTCCGGCATCAAGCCTTATGGACCACGCCAGCCGTAGTGCTGGCACTCCATTGGTGCAGCACACACGCACTACGTGGCTCGTAGGAGCGATGTGGTGCTTGTGTGCTAAGCCAATGAGGGCCAGTGTTTTGTCCGGCCCGGAAGACAACAAAGACTTTCCTAATGGAGGGCGGCTGATGCTGCTTGCGGGCCGCCCTCCATTAGGAAAGTTTTTGTGCCTCGCGGGCCGGAAAAAATGGCATGGCGGGCCGCAACTGGCCTGCGGACCGTATGTTCGGCACCCATGATGTAGAGTATTTAAAACCTGCAAAATTGACCAAATCGTGGTCTCCTGTCACTTGAGCCAAGGAGGAAAATAGAGGTTGAACTTGGAGTCCTAGAAAACGATAGGGAGTGCCCTCACTCCTGTGTATTCTCAGAGACAAGGATACTTTGCAAGGCCAAGTTCAAAGATAATCTTTATGGCAGAAGGCATGGACGATAAGAGAGGCTGGGCTAATTGGGTGGGGAGTTAGTGTCAGGCCCCATCTCCTTGCACCTGGGTCTGGCTTACGTGCTGCTAAGTGAACCCAAATGTTCCAGACTGGCACAAGCACGACAGCCAATTGTAGTGGTCCATAAAACGAAGGACCTCAATAGTTTGAGAACCAATGAGAAACCGTGTATCTAATGTTTCTGGAGATTAAATGTTTTAGAGGTAGGCATATGTAGTCCACCTGACAGTGGACAGCCAATCACAATCCTAGTTCCTATAGAATATATATTTAAATGTTCCCCTTAAGCCAATCCCGATCCCTAGTAGGTTTTACATTATTTCCATGTAGTATGAGATGTCGCCTCTGACATATTATTAGTATAAAATCTATGTTGTGTGAAAAGATCGCTGAGAGAAATCGAGCATACGTCCGTTGATGTTTGTTGTAACTCCCTGTTTTAGATAATTGTTTATAAAACAGTACTTTGCCATCTTCCTGAGTTGGTTCGGTATTTGTACTCAGAGTTATTCTGTGTGATCCCATCCATTAGATACACGTTCGTAAAGGGCCCTAATCTCATTTTCTTGGTACAGTTGGCAGCTTTCTCTATTTCATTATTGAAAAAGTCTTTCTTAGCATCAACAATTTGTTGTCTGTATGCTTTTTCCAGGTGTTTCCAAGCCTGTAAATTCATTATTGAGCTGTCTTTACACCATACTCATTCAGTGTGTCTCTTTTCTTGTTTTATGCCTGCTACCATGGGGGTAAACCTAGACTGAGGTATAGAGTCATTTTTAAACTCATTTGATTTCAAAGGTGCTACATACTCCAGAAATAAACTCAGACAGTCAGCAGTGTGGCCATTCTAATGGGAGAGTTTAAATCCAGGGTGTCTGCCATAATACTGTGAAGACAGCAGCAAAGGTCGCCCAGATTCATTTTCTTCAAGTTTCGAGTAACAACAGTCTTAGAGACTTTAACCCTTGGGGCAGGTTTCCCAGGCAGGTGTATCTTAAAACGAATGAGGAAATGGTCTGACCATACACAGGGAGTGATATACCAAGAATCGAGATGTAGGTTTCTAGTCTAGGGTGTTGCCCAAAGTATGGGTGGGGGCATTAACATGGATTGTCATGCCATTGTATTTGAGCTGGTGTTCCAGAGTTAAAGCTTTGTAATCCTCCGAGTTATTCCACCATCTAGTAAAAGCACCTAAAACCAAACTGGACCGATTAGGCTTGTCAAGAGAAGTTAGGGTATTCATAACTGTTTCAGTGAAATCAGGAGTGTCCTTCGGATTGCGATGAATTGGGATAAAATCAGTGCATGTGTTAGCTGAGGGAGTAATCTTCAAATGTAACACATCACAATCTTCACAGTCAATTGGGGAGTTAAGAAAATGAAATTCTTTGCGGGCAATAAAGGCAGCACCACCACCGTTGCCTGTAGGACGATTTGTGCCATAAAATCTGTAGCCAACAGGGGTTACAAGATCAATAACTGGGCCTTCTCGAGGACATCTTCCTTTTGCTCCCTTGTCTCTGCAATCCTAGCAGAATGCATGTGCTTTAAAGACTTGAAGGCACTCCTAGAAGTATATCTGTTCTGGGGTCTTTTCTTGGAACCTGTAGAGGGGACCTGGCTGTAGTCCCTCCATAAAGAGTGCTCTGAGTGTATCTGCTCCCACTCCAAATAGCCCCTGTAGGATTTCAGTGTCCAGCTGGCCTCCCTCAATTTCTCTTTCAATATAAAGAGCCAGCAATCCCAAGACTGACTGGCCCTCAAAAATTTCTGGCAGGACTTATAGCCCTTCCTGTCATGGCAAGTGCCACATGCAAGGGCCATAGATGCCAGAGGCAGCCGGTAACCGGGTGACTCACCTTACCAATACTGGTGCCAAATATCCTGGTGTTACTGGGATATTTTGGGTTTCCGGTAAAGGCGGTACATTCCCATTCCATGGAGTCCAATAGGACCCCATGGAATGGGAAATACTGAAGCACCAGGACCATTGTTAACAGTGCCAGTGTTTCAGTGATTTCTGTGCCGGAGGGGCCTGAACTCCGGGTAGGTCGGGCCTGCCAGTAGATCACTGCCCCTATTGGCAGACTCAGAGTATTTTTCCCGGACTGGCATACTCATAATGACCACCATTGTCCTTTGACCCTCACCATAGGCCTTCATAACAGAACACTTCTTACTTATTTACAAAAATAATTTGAAAATTGTCAAAGCATGGCCCAAAGTCTTGCTACCTGTGGCATCAGAAATGGAACAGAGAAACGTTGAGCTTGGGATGGGCCGCGGCACTTATAACCAGGGAACCCTCACTCCTGGAATAGGCCACAAGGCACGATTCATGGCACCATGAGAACAGGCAGTGCCCTAGCACCGTGCCACCGGGTTTCAGATATCCTAATGATCTCAGCCCGCAGGCTTGACATTACAAGAGATAAGGAATCTGCACCGATTCATGTACCTCCGTAGCCCTTGTTCCATGTTTTGTGGATTTCCACTATATTATCCTACTGGACTTTTTCCATCATGTGATACGCTGCTTTTATCAGTCTTGAGGATTCGGCTGCCCGGTGTGGGCAGGCAGAATTGTTTATTCCGGGCTACCAAGAAGCGGAATGCTCAACCGCTTGAAGGAGCAGGCTCTCCAATGACATATCTCTCCTTCCAAAGAAAAGAAAAACCTCTAAAGACCTGGACATTTAATCTGTAAATCGGCCTTTTGTTGTGTTGATTGATTGTTTATTTATTATGCGCTCATACACAAGTGCTCTGAGCAGCACTAAAATTAAAATCCAAATCACACTACCACTCCAAGGAATCTAACGTAACACACAGGCCATGGTCCACTTCTAGTAGTTATCTAAACTTTCGTTCTGTCCTCTTTTAAGCCCATCCAAGATGGTCACCTTGCTCAAATTTGTTTGCCGTCAATCACTTCTCCTGAAAACCTCAAATAAGTCTCTACTCTGCCGCCTGACAGCCTGCGAGGACCTGCGAGGCGCCCTTTGCCACATCTCTATCTGTTCATTATCTGAGAGTATTTTACGCTCCCCTTTATCTTATCCCATAAGCTTCTTGGATGTGTCATTATCAGGCTCTTCTCACCTCCCAAGGCTTGGGAGCTGTATTCCTCACTCAGAAGCGATCTTACCCGGACTTCCGATCCACAATCTCCCTTGGGCTCCCAGCTTCCTCTCTATCACCTTTACAGCTGATCTTTAGCTGTGTGTCTGCTCTTAGAGCTGCCATCTCCAGTGCATGTCTCGCCTCTTTTCGTTCATTTTCTGCCTTTCCGAATGTAGATACAATTTTGTTTTGTGATGATTTTTTCAAGTGTACTGATCGTTTGCTCACCACCTATACCCCCATCTGACCTCTCTAATCGAATTTGTTTTGTCCCCTTTTTTGTAATATTTGGCATCCCATGTTTGTCTTGTGCATCCCTTCGTAGGTTCACCAGATGACACCGAGGGCCTGATTCATGGAATTATTTGTATGGAAAATAGGGTACTTGCGTGCCAAACTGTGCGCAAATCCACATTCAGCAATTCATGGAATCGAATGTGCTGTCCTTTTCCAGGACTTGAGTGGAGTTCACGCAGGCGCCGTATGTCTCTTCCAGCTGTCGAGGGCCTTGTGCGAGACTCCACGCAGAGCGAGGGAGTGTCTTGCACAGAGGGCTGGCAAGGGGGGGCGGAACACCAAAAATGGGGAAGAACTTGCTAAAAAGTGAGTGTTCCGAGGGACGGCCTGCAGGTTGTCCCTCGCATGCTCATAATTGCGCAGCAAGAGGCATATTCATGGATTCGATTGTGCAACCTCTCGGCCGGTAAATGACCACGCAAGTCCTTCATACTATCCGCCACCCGAAGGCAGGCGTAAGTAAACCTGTGCGTAGGAATCGCAGCACGGAGGTGGGGTTGCATATCGGATATAGGGGTGCATGTACTCAACTAGGGTTCCGATCGAACTTAAGGGTGTGCGTAGGAATTGCACCACGGAGGTGGGGTTCCATATCGGATATAGGGGTGCATGTACTCAACTAGGGTTCCGATCGAACTTAAGGGTGCGCATACACAGTTTAGCGGGGTGCAGGAACATTTTGCGGGGGTCGCATGCAGATTTCCTGAGTAAAAACTGAGTTATGATTTTTTATACTCATGTTGTCTGGTGCCGGATACAGTTACGGGGGACCCCGCGCAGGGTCCCCGAGATGCAGGCCTGCTTGGGGGGGAACCCTACGCAATGTTTGAAGGGTGCATGTGTTTGTGCCCGGGGGAGTGCGCAAAGGTAGCTATTCTGGCTGTTTATGCTTTGTGTGTGGGCGTGTCGGTGGCGTTCCAGCCGCGACTTACTTTGCGTTGTAAATTCAATTTTTCATTCTGCGCGCAGGCTTGTGCAGTGTCCTTCTCGGCACAAGGCCCTTGCGGGATTTCTGCACACGTTTCCATGAATAGGGCCCCATGTCACCAGGGACACCATGCCCCAGTCCCTTTTTTCATGTCTCCATGAATTCAATTATGGGAGTTGTAGTCTCGTGTGACTTCAATACAATGGTGTGATGTATCTCTTTGGAATGCTGGGAAGGGCTGTGGAATGTGGTGAGATACGTTCTGTTTGGAATGTGGGGGTGTTAGGTTTTGTATAAAGCTTCAGTTGGAGTTTCTGATGCAGGCTGATGGGTGGAGGTTTGCATATGATATGATATGATATGGTATTTATAACGTGCCTATACACAAGTGTTGCAAGGCGCGACAAGGCAGGGGAGGGGGACAAAGGGAGGACAGACAACGATCCTACTTGGCCAGGTATCATTCAGATCGCACAAGTGCGTGGGAAGGGGAAAAGGGACAGTGCAGTCCAAGGTAATAGATAATAACAATAGGTAAAAGTAACGGCCATAGGTGGCAAGTGCAGGGGTAAGTGCAAACATCAGGTGTCAAGTGCTGGTAGGGGGACTGTAGGGATACAGAAAACAGTCCCCAAGTATTGCTTGGAAACGACATTAAAGACAAGTCACAAATCTGTACAAGTGTCTGTCACGTCTTTACAGGCTAAAACAAACTTAAGTGAAAGCAAAGCACCATACTGGACTTATGTATCCCTAGTGACATGGACTGGTCAGGTAACCTTAAGCCTTGCTCGCGCTTTGTTCCTTGTTGCTAAATGCTCCTAACCTTTGCAATTTTCTACCCATTTTCGTCATGCGAGTGAGTACTCGGGATAATTATCTCCATCAATTGCATTCTGGGAGATGTAGTCTAGGGTGATAAAATGCACTAAATACAAAATAAAGTCCCAAACTGGAGTTTTGTGTCCCCAGTGTCATGGAGTTATCAGGTAATCTTAAGCATGGATGACTTTGTCTGTTTTTGTTCCAGGTTGCTAAATGCATGTAACGTTTGCAATGTCCTGCTTGTTACAGTCATGAAACTCTGACTCAGCACTCAGCCCTATTACTACCCCATTTTATGGAAATCGATTCATCGTCCTCCGAAGGATGAAACTGAAAGGCTAAATCGGCACTGGCGTGGGAATTGAACTTGTGATCTGTAGGCCCCACTCATGTCAGCGCTTTACTCTAAGGCCACCCTGCGAGAAGAAACGAGATTACAATGCAGGGATGGGAAGTCAAGCCCTCTTCCATACTCCCTACTCCCAGGAAGGTTCTAATTTGCATTACATCCATGTTCCACTAATCAGGTATTCTGAAAATGTGCACTCGCTGTGCATTCGCCCCAAATGAACATTTCCGAGAAACGCACCCTCGTGCTCAATCCAAAGTAAACCAGCTGTGTCTATCGATCCACAAAAATGTCAAGCTTTCCTTTTTCCATCAAGCTGAAATAGTGCATGTCTGTCCATGCACAATGTAATGTGGTAGCGTGCAGCACTCGCCGAATGGCGCTCTTGCATACTATCCTCTGGAGCAGTATATGTCAATGACATTAATATGGTGTGATCTGAGAGACAAGGCCCACCACATTGCTCCATGCAATACTGGCAACAGATTAGTTGTGTTCAGAGCTGCTCCTGCCAGCTGAGGAGCGTGCATAGTGGAGTGTTTGAGGTGCAAATAACCCGCTATTAGATTTTAAACACACATCATATTGCACTGCTACCTACTAATGGAGAGCCGTAAAAAAAAAAGAGGATGGGCCTGTTAAGAGAGCAGGCCAATCAATAGGGTTGTGTGTAGGTACACATATATCTAGATTTACAGGGGTCTTTGAGAAACCTACATACACTTGTTCAAAATCTGGCAGGGTCCTATCTGCATTTCCTCATTACGCAGATGATACATTGTTTACTGGTTAGTTGGTTAATAGGAGAATATATTATTGACAATGCAATGAAGACAACCTATAAAAGCAACAGAAGTAAAAACTCACTTTCTATGAAGATAGTGCCGCTCATGTATGGAATCTGGTGCAGATCCACACCCCAGTGAAAGGCTGGCTGCAGCACTGATGCACGTGACTCCTCTGAGAGGTCACAACCATGAACCTTGCCTAGCTCTAGGAAGTTGGGATTGGGGCTGCTTCTAGCAGTTGGAAGCGGTTTTTAATAAAATATTACTGTTCCTATACTTTTACTTTAAAAGGAAAACAATTCGGAATAGTTTCGTTTTAATAGAAAAGTGTGGGAACATTTTGAAACTTGCACTTTCAGTGCACTGCACTGAACATCCCTTAAACAGCAGGCGCATGTGTTTGGGGGTTAGTATCATGCGTGGGAGGCGGTGTGGCAATGGGGCTTCAGGGGAGCAGGGGCAGGCCAGTAGGGAACATAGTTCTACTACTTCCTTTGGTACACTTCGACCACTGTTGGACCCTTTGAGTGCCTTAGGACGTATATATAAATTGGTCATGTTTTGTCACAAGACATGTATATACATCCTGATTTATTTTGGGGGTGGAGGGTGTCGCAGTAAGTTCTGTATATCCACCTCCTCCACCCAGGCAGGCCGTTCCCCGGCTGCAAACCTTTTCCTTTTGTTTATGTCCTGGTAGTCTGGAATCCTTGGTGGGGCCAGGTCTTAAAATGTTCAGCAAGCATTGAACTGGAACCTTTCTGGTGGCTGCCAGCACTAATCTTCAGGACAGAACCTGCACTACAGTACTGAAATATAAACCCTTTGAAAGCCCAAGAAAAAAGAAGGTTCTTAATCTGGAAATTTGGTGGATCATATAATGAGACTTACCTGGGGTCTAGAGGAAGAAGAGCTGTCTCATCTAGCACTCTCCAACAGAGAGAACTAAAACAAGTTGCCAACCTGCCAGTGACGAAATACCTCACGGCTTGAGTACTTCTTCAATAGGAAATAACGATGGCAGAAACGATCCGTACAATGCTGGCACGAGGGGGACTTTGAAACTGTGCAACAAATTATCTCGAATTGGTTCGGTTAAAAGAACCTATGGTTGGTGCTCGATCATTCTTTGATTTTCAACACATTTGACAGGAACCACATGAGATCACGGTTGCAGCTGAACTGTTGCTACAAAATGTATGAGCAGCGCATTTGCCTGTTTCGGATGTGACGCAACCAAGACACAATTAGAGTATCTTCATTAGCATTGGGACGTAAGTATCCCGATCCAGCGGGATAGATGTTCTACGCTAGAGCATAGATTATATTCACAAAATATGCACTTGCGATTTGCACCGTTCCGTAGAAAAGGTTTGACCGAGGTACAGGGCATGGCTGAGCACGGACTGATTGTGGCCTAAGAAGGTGAGATGGTTCTATCGAAGCAGTGCCTCTGCAGGAACCGGAAGGCATGCAGAGGAATTAGTTCATCAGTAGATCCTGCCCAACCACCCTCAGTGAACAACAATCAAGAATTGTCAGCTCTAACACCCTGCCTCTATGGCTCTTTCATAGCCCTGTGTTGTTCTAGTTTTCACAGACTCTAATGTCCTCAAATTGACGACGGCAGCCTGGTAACAGAACCTGCCTTGTTATGGAGAGCTAGAATGTAGGGGAATGTCAAGGTTTGAAGTATTGCATTGTGTGTGATTGGTTTGGAGATACGTGTGATGTGTTTCACTTTTAGCAAGTCTTGATTATATGCTAGGACCTCTAAAACCCTGTCATGCCCAGACTTGACATACGCTGTCCCGCTGACAACTGAGTTTTGGCTAATTTCTGGCTTGAGTTACCACCAAATCACTACCTGCTGTTAAAGAGGTTTGCCCATATCTGCCTCTTTGATGCCTACCCCACTCTTTATGTAAGAGCTCCAACCCCTCCACGTCATCTCCACCTTGGTGGACTGGTATGGATTTCCCCGTTTCCATTCTGATGATGCTAAAGAACCCAGCGAGTCTTCTGGGGTGGCCCCCGCTGCCGAGCTTTGCCTGGACTGGTGTGCGCTCGATCAGCTCTGTCCCCTTGTTATTACTACACTGAATCCCTGAATGTGGGCAAATCCTGTGGTCTTTGGTGCAGGCAACAAGAAGGGCATAGTATGATGTCGTAGGAGTGCCCTGAGAGCTCCCATCTCCATCCAGCATTATAAACGCCATGCTCATTTGGGATGCCCGTTTACAATTCTACTAAGATTTCCCTGAGCCAGCAGAAAATCCCCTCTTGGTAAATGTAGCACCTCCGGGTGTTGGGAATTATCAAATTGAATGCCATATTTTATTCTAACGCAATGTATTCTTTTTTAAATCACAATTTATTGTATTAAATGCATGTATTTTTGTATGTAGCTGCACACATCCCTCTACAGCCCCCAAAACCTTATTTAGTGCACCATTGATGATATCAAATATATACCATCACCACGTGTTTAGTGACAGTACACTGTAAAGCTTTTAAAAACAATTATGATTCCTGTGCTTTTCATCTAAGGAATCAGAGTTACCCAACTAGTTTCAGCTTTCTACATTTAAAGACTTCTTCGTGGGTATTTTGTTTGAAACATGCAAGCAGGGCTATGCCACCTTACAATTGTGTTAAGTACTGTCGAACTACAGGCTCATACACTGCTCAGAAGATTCGTAATAGTGCTGCCTTTCATATGACCATGATATATGATATGATAT
The DNA here is from genome assembly GCF_040938575.1 of Ambystoma mexicanum. NCBI lineage: Eukaryota > Metazoa > Chordata > Amphibia > Caudata > Ambystomatidae > Ambystoma > Ambystoma mexicanum. The sequence continues at coordinate 993,398,876 of NC_090926.1, read as the reverse complement.
GGCATTTATAAAGCACCTGTACACAAGTGTTTCTAGGCGTGACAGGACAAGGAGGTGGAAACAGAAGGAGGACAAAACAACGATCTTACTAGGCCTTGTGTCATACAGATCGCGCATGTGCGGGCAAGCGAAAGGAGAGACGTGCAAAGGAAAGGGGGTGGGGAAGTGCAGGTAATCAAAAGTGCAGCCAGTAGGTGGCTCAGTGCAGGTAATCAGAAGGTGCAGCCAACAGGTGGCTCATAAGTGCAGAGAGAGGGGACTGTAGGGTTACAGATACAGACCGCAAGCACCGGGGGAGCCAAGAGCAGGGTCGAACTAGGACAAGAAATAGGCCCGGACACCCCAAAAAAAGTAGCCCACCCCTCACCTCAAGAAAGTGGCCCACCCCTCGCCTCATGACCCTTAGCCTCTGATGACATCACCAGAAGTGGTGTTATTTGACCCCACCCCAAAGTGACATCCCGGGAAGAGATGAAACACGACCTTTCACCCCTTGACAAAACAGGAAGTGGCATCAAATAGCATTGTTCCTATGTACACTACGTAAAATATGGTTATGATTTCACTAATGTGATATACATTTCATACAAAAATGGACCACCATATGTATCGATAATATCAGTGTGTATTGGTCCATATTACCAAATTACTGTGAATGCAAGCAGACGTCCAGGCCAAATGATAATATGTTATTGTGCAGCACTTACGCTTAAGCTCTTCTTTTATAGAACAATTATGCATACAATATCACCCAACCTGTGTTGGTACTCATTTTTAGATCTAAGAAGGATGAAAGTCTGAGATGGCCTTGCTGGAATTCGAACCTGCAGAGCACACAAACATTGCAGCAGCGAGCGCTCAACCCGCTTAGCTATCATATAAGCTATAGTAAAATTAGCAATTATTCTGTAGTGGATACCATTGAACTGGTAACTGAGATTTGACAGCAGACCAGTTAATTTCATCTTCAGGTCTGGTGCAAAGTTGGCCACATGGCAAGCCTGCATTCATCTACTTTCAGCCTTCAGAGGTTGGCAAAATAGGGAAAGCGGCGCACTCACAGGACATCCCATACTCTGAGCACTCATTACCTCATACATGCAAACAAACATCCTGGACAGCATTCCAGGGATATGGGAAAGATAAACACATTACAACAAAGTATTCATTGTGGCACAATGAAGTTAATGGCCACTTGATGTGCTATGGTCAAATATTTCTACACTGTACAGAAGCTTTTAGGCACAAGTATTTTGTCAAGTGACCGAGGACACCGAGATGGAATGTCTTGGGATGATCGTAACAGAAACAACGGCAGAAACAAAATCATGCTATTACTGCAACTTGTAAAAGGGAAAATACATAGGGCCTCATCACGACTTTGGCAGTAACCCTTAAATCTGGCGGTCATGCTATTACCGCCAGATTTAAGCGTCCGCCAAATCAGGACTTTGGCGGATTTCGCCCCAGCTCTTGGCTGGGGGGAAATCTGCCGAAAATTCACGCTATTACTGCTGGCGGTGTAAAGACCGGTGGGGGGTGTCTGTACTTCCTCTCTCTATATGGTAGAGGAGAGGCACAGAGGACCCCAGCCAAGATTCTCTATTGTTGGTACATGGTCGAGCAATCAGGGCCTAGCTTCTCAGGAGGTGATGCAGGCTGGTTCTTAAGTACAATGTAGTCCCCAAACCCCAACAAAGGAATGTCCACACACTGTATTATTGAAAACACAGTCTTTATATAATTAATATTCAAAGGTATGTACACGATCACAATAACGCACTTTGTACTTGGAAGTCAATAATGATAAATATATACAATTCTAAAGTGGTAGCACTAGTGTTATCAAATCTCATTAAAGTGCATCAACTGTACGGTTAAATGTCACACAGATTAATAACGAGGAAACCAGCAAAAGAGATAGGCAGGAACGTAAGATGGTTGAAACAATAGGCAGAACAATGACCCCTACCGCTAGGCACAGCTCTGTGTGGAGATCCCCCCACCTGGGCAACCTGTAAATAAAGATACATAGCACAAGCCCAGTCCATATAATGTTCGATAGTCTTACTTCTTCCTATTAAGGTTTTACCCCCCCCAATGTACATGGTGGAGTAGAGTTCTCCGACGAGGCGCTGACCGATCCTTCTTGAGTGCCTCCCTTTCAGGCGGGAGCCACGGATCATCGAGAGGTGTCGGGGAACTTGGCGTTCGGTGTCGGGGAATCGACGGCCCTTCTTGAGTGCCCTCCCTTTAAGGCGGGAGTCACGGGTCACCGAACGTCCGATGGTGAACAGGGTGAACTACGGCAGGGAAGTGGCCGCTTCGTTCCTAGCGGTGCTCGTCGATGACAGAGCGTTGGCGTCCTGCAAGGAAGAGGCGTGCGGGGCACCTTGGTGACGATAGTTCTGGACCGCAAAGAGATGATGAAGAACTGTGGCCCAGCAAGGGGGTCGAGTCGTCGGCGTCTCTGTGGTCTGTAGGTGGCGGGAAACCCACTGGTGGATACTCCTCTGCGCATCGATGGTCGGGCCTTCTCCAGCGGGAGACAAGCGGATGCCGATGCAGACGAGAGCGTCCGATGATCAATTGAAGTTCTTAGGCAAACGGAAGCACGGCGGCTCCGGTCGGCGACGGCGGTCGTCGACAGTGGCGGAAAACAGTCCGGGTGCTTCTCCTTGGAGTTCCGCAGCAGTCCCCGTATCGGGTCGGCAGCCTGTCGAAGGTCTGTCTACCAGGGAGCGTTGGCAAAGATCAGCCGTGCACGATGGTCCCTCGTAGCTCGGAAAGAGGGTTCCTTACCAGGTCCTCTCTGGGTCAGTCCTTGGAGGCAAAGCAGCTGTCAGATTGTGAAGGAGAGCAGCAGCAATTCTTCTCGTCCAGCAGGGCTTCAAGGTCAAGCGTCAGTTAATCCAGTTACTCGTTGTAGTGGACTTCAGCTTCTGGACACGATTCCTAGCAGCGAGACGTCCCCAGATATACATTTGATCTCCCATTCATTCTGCTGGGTCACACTCAAGCATCCAATCACGACTACGGGCATTCAGGCAGGCAGGCAGCCAATCAGGCACACGAGGTATTCAGGCCATTCACTTCTCTCCAGACACTCACAACAAGTTATGTGTATTGGGACAAGTACCGAGCCATTCAACATTCCAAGCTGCATTCATACCGGTTTCGGGCAGGGTTTTCTCAGTCATTGTGTCAACCACCAGATACTAGACACCCACAACACAGAATGCATATTCGTCACACGCTCTATTCACCCAGGTCCCACCCACAGGAGGTACCCACAACATACATCACCGGGAAGGCTCCAGCTAGTCTGACTGGGCCTTCACAGCTACACCATATATGGCACTTCCATCCAACAGCCAGTCAGGGGGAAGGGACAGAGTCAGGGCCTCCCAGGACTTTGGGAAAACAAGGTAATGGGTAATAGAAAGCAAGAAGCCACCGGGGCCATCTTGTTTTCCATCAGGAATCAACTGATCCCAATGGCAGGGCCGTGGTATCCCAAAATGGAGGATACTCCGCGCACCTGTCAAATTCAGCATGGAGCTGCCACCAGCCCATACCCTGCTCTGTGGGCCACCCACAGGTGCCCAAAAACATAGACTAGGGGCACAGGGTTGGACCCCCACCCATGGGTGCCATAAGGGTATCCCACGGGTCCACTCACCAAACCAAAAGAAAGAGAGCTGCACCGCCAGGAGCCCCACATGAACTCCTGCGCGGAAAACACGACAGAACACACGATGAAAAGCAGTAAAGGACAAGGATACGGAGGCCCTGTCCCTCCAATGCATTTCCAGCATCACAGGCGGGAAATCCGCCGGCGGTAAGAGCGCACATTTTTCCCATTGAGCCCAATGGGGAATGGGGCATTCCTGAATGGGCTCAATGGGCAATTACATTACCGCCAAACTCGTGATCCGGTGCTATTAGCGCCGGGGAGTTCGGCGGTAGGGCTAATACCGCTGGCGGTAATACCGCCGGCCTTACCGCCAAAGTCGTGATCAGGCCCATAGTCTGAAATGGATGCTTATTCTACTCTAAAATTGGTTGTGTATCACTAATAACACTAATACATATTTATTACTAATACAACAGCACAGCCACTCCAGGGGGCACCATGCCCCCTTGAGTGGCGGCACGGTCACAGCCGCTGGCCTGGCGGAGGCCCCGGCCCCTCAACTTTGCATGCTACAGCAGCATGTGAATGATGCATGCATCTTAATTTATGATGCACACATTGTGCATGCAAATCAATTATCAAAGCAAGGTAGCAATATGTTACCTTGCTTTGATGAATGATGCTGTTGCAGTTTTTGTTTTAAAGATTTCTTTTTCTTCTCATTATTATTTTTTTTTTTCCAAACCGGCCCTGGCGTGGGCAGAAACTGGCCCCCACTCCCCAGGGACATTTCGGCTCGCCAACGGGCCGAGAGGCCGAGGGGCCAATCCAACCCTGGCCAAGAGACAGTGCGAGATGCAACTGGACATGCAGGGACATGGGCCCAAGTTCACCAGGTGACCAGTGTGTGGAACAGAAGGGTCGTCAGCAGGGGAGAGGAAGAGAGAAAGCAGAAGCAAGGAGGAACGTCTTGAGTTGCTTCCGGAACCCGAGATGGTTCTGCTCAAGTTTCAGTGAGGCAGGGAGGCTGTTCCAGAGGGAGGCCCCAGCCGAAGAAAGAGATATACCCCCAGCTCTCCGCTTGGAAAGTGACTGACCCTCAGAGAGTTGGAGGTGGTTGAGAGGAGAGCTTGTGAAGGGAGATGCTTAGGAAGAGAGAGTTGGAGGTAGTGCGGTCCCAGGCTCCAGAAAGCCCTGTGGACAATGCAGAGGGACTTGAACTTGAACTTTGCCGTCAGTAGGAGCCACTGAAGTGATTTCAGAGCTGGAGAGAGACTATCTCTGTGTTTGAGGCCAAGTGCAAGTCTTGCAGTCCAGTTCTGGATAAGTTGTAGAGGAAGAAGAGTAGAGGCAGGAAGATTTAGAAAGAGGCTGTTGTAGTAGTCCAGCCTAGAGAGGACTAGAGCTCTGGGGACAGTGAGCTTCAGGGGGAAAGTGAGGAAAGGAAGAATACCTCAGAGGAGGTACAGCTGTTAGTTTGACTTCTTAGAGACATCAGAGATGTGAGGAGAGAAGGAGGAGTTGGAGTCGAAGATGAGCCTAAGGTTCTTAGCATCACAGGTAGGAGCAGGAAGAGGGCCCAGAGTGCGCGGCCAGATAGAGAGAGAGGAAAAGATGGAGCTGGTGTTCCGATGAGGAGGATCTCCGTCTTACTGGCATTAAGGCAGAGATCATTGGCAGCACACCACTCCTGAATTGTGAACAGACAGTCTGGAATGAGAGAAGGAGTAGAGGCGGCCGAGGGGAGCCTGAAAGAGATCTGGCTGTCATCCGCATAACACTGAATGTTGGAGCAGAGAGCAGCAATGCGGTGGGCAAGAGGTGCCAGGTATTGATTGAACAGCCAGGGGAAATGTTTAGACCCCTGCGGAACACCACGGGTATAGAGAGAGATAGTAGAGAGGAAGGACCCCAGTTGGACCTGAGATGGTTAGTCAGTAAGAAAGGAGGTCAGCCAGGCCAGGGCCTGATCAGTGATACCCAGGTTATCATGGAGGCGATTGAGCTGGATTGCATGGTTGACCATATCAAAAGTAGAAGAAAGATCAAGGCAAATGAGGACAGAATGAAGGTTAAAATCAAGGTTAGAGAGGTCTTCACGGATGTTCAGGAGAGCAGTTTCCATGCTTATGGCTGCTCTGAAGCCAGATTTAGGGTCATGGAGACAACCAACATATTCAGTGTGAAGGTTAAACTGGAAGATGGCCAGCTTTTCCAAGAGTTTGGCCAGAAAGGGAGTGATAGAGATTGGCCAATAGTTAGCCGGAGAGGAAGGATCGTCAGAGAGCTTCTTTAAGAGGGGGTCACAAGGGAGTGCTTCAGGGCGGAGGGGAAGGTTCCACTGGCAAATGAGTGATTGCAGAAATCGGCCCAGGCTGGAGCAAGGGTTTCAATGTGGTCCTTGTTGGTTCTGGAAGAACAGGGAAGAACCTGTTTTGATGAGACTTTCATAGATCGGACTTGTCTAGAAATGTTATCGGGGTGAACAAGGGAAAGGAGAGAAGGGAGGAGGAGAGGCAGCCAAAGGAAGGCTAAGAGTGGAGGAGGTGAAAGAAGAGAAAGAGAGGGTGGACAGTATGTCCAGAGTTTTACTGATGAAATGAGAAGCCAAGTCGGTTCAAAGGGCCTGGGAGGGAACAGGAGAGGTAGAGGCTGCAGCAGGATTGGCCAGCTCTTTGGAGAGAGAGAGAGAGAGAGAGAGAGAGAGAGAGAGAGAGTGTGAGAGTGTGAGAGAGTAAGAGAGTGAGAGAGAGTGAGAGAGTGAGAGAGTGAGAGAGAGAGAGAGAGAGAGAGACTCTCACTCTGCGACTGCAGACCGGGCATTCAAAGGAGGAGTAGTCCTGCATAGGAATGATAGAAGCAGGGATCCACTCCAGGAAGATCAAGGCTACACTCCCACTGGGATGGTTGGTTCTTGGCACAGAGAGGATAATGTAGCCATCAGGCAGGAGAGTGGCAAAGCTTGTGACAGAGCTGGCCGTGAGCCAGGTCTTGTTCAGACTGAGAACATCCAGATCGAGTTCTTCCAGGAGACGGCAGATATCGGAGGGGCTAGGAAAGGGGAAGATGGTGTCTGCAGAGGGCGCATGGCCAAGTGGAGAAGACAGACCTAGAGTTGCGAGGGAGCGCACGCAGCCTAAGATGCGAGTGCGCTCACGCAATCTAGGATTGCGAGGGAATGCATGCGGCCTACGAGGGAGCGCACACAATCAAGGATTGCGAGGGAATGCACGCGGCCTAAGATGCAAGTGAGCGCACGCAATCTAGGATTGCAAGAGAACGCACATGGCCTAGAATGCGAGAGAGTGCATGCAATCTAGGATTTCAAGGGACGCAAGCAGCCTAAGATGCGCGGGAGCACGTGCGCCTAGGAGGCAAGTGTGTGTACGCGATCTGGGATTGCATGATAGCGTAGTGGGCACGGGGCGAGGGAGGGGGGCAGAAGGACAGGTCTTGAGAGGAAACAACGCGTTTGCAAGAGTGAGACGGGGCACCAGGTAGGGAGGGTTACATGGAGTGAAGCAAGCGAACCCTTCGTGCAACTCATTACCTGGCGGCAGCAGACAAGAGGGTGATTCATCCGCACTCACTGTCTATGCCGCAACCCCTTCACTGCCAAACACCTGCGTCGCTCAACTCCATGACCTTGTCCTGGGAGGGCTTTGCCGCAGGGGGTCTGTACCTTGGTTCTTATAGGCACGGATGTGTGGACGTAGCAAAGCCTGCTGTGTATTGTCAGGCAGCGTCTACTGCACACCTGCATCGCTCAACATTGCGGTCTTGTCCTGTGAGGACTTTGCTGCAGAGGGTCTGTACCTCGGTTCTTGTAGGCATGGATGCATGGACATACCGAAGTGTGCTACGCATCGTCAGGCAGCGTCTCCTGTGCACCTGCATCACTCAACACCGTGGCCTTGACCTGCGAGGACTTTGCCGTAGCGGGTCCGTACCTCGGTTCTTATAGGCATGGATGCGTGGACGTAGCGAAGTGTGCTACGTATCATCTGGCAACATCTCCTGCGCACCTGCGTGGCACAACACCATAGCCTTGTCCTGAGAGGGATTTGCCGCAGAGGGTCCGTACCTCGGTTCTTCTAGGCACAGATGCGTGGATGTAGGGAAGCATGCTACGTATCGTTGGGCAGCGTCTCCTGCGCACCTGCATCACTCAACACCTCGACCATGTCCTGCAAGTGCTTTTCCATGCATGTGTCTCATTCTTGTGTAGAAGGTAACCACCAAGAACTTACTTATGATGTAGATATATGGTTATATCAAAAATTATCTATACATGTGCTTTTGCGTGGTCTGTGTTCTGACAAGCCAATCGTTTGAAGAGCCATTAGATTTGGGCTTGTGAAGTGCGTGTGGTGCACAGCATCGATTAGATGGGAAACGTCTTTGACTAAAGAAGCACAATCTTCCTGGATGGGACATAGAGGATTAGCCGGTGCTTGTCTCTAAATTAGGCTAAGTGAAACCGGTCTTGCTGCTGATGCTGGCATCCAACCGCATGGTGTAAGAGTGTTACTACCAGAATTCCTTCCCCAAACCCAAAACAGCACTTTTGCTGCCTCGGGACCCTACCTGTGGGGTGTTCCCTGCATAGACCTCTATGTTGCTTCCCAGCTAGGTTTGTGCCCTATAAATTACATACATACCATCCATCCCTAGCCTGCTTAGAGGTGAGACTCACTGATCGGTCTCGCTAATTATGATAGTCCCTGAGCACAACAGAGTTGTTGTACTTTTTCACTTGGTGGAAAACAATCTGAAAGAGTGGTGTGTCTTCACATTTTTGGAAATGGCAACATATTCAATATTAGATCAATCTGACCTACTCAGAATAAATGTCAAGGATTTAAGAGTGTTCTGTGCTGGAGAAAGGTTACCTGAGTGCATGGAAACCCTTAAGGGCAAACAGATCGTCAGACAAAGAAGGTTTCAGAATACCAAAAACAGGCGATCCAAGGCTACTCCCAATCATAAGAATGAACTCTATCAGGGAGCTTGAAACAGACCTCTGCTGCCAAATCTAAATGAGAATAGTGGCCCACAGAATCTGTGAAAGCCTTGGACCAGCCTGGTCCACAAAGCTTGGTCCAACAATATTCATGATCAGGCTCGGACTGGCCGATAGGGCAATAGGCCCGTGGCCGAACCAAAAATGCAAAATGCTAGTGTGGGCCCTTTTTTGGGTCAAAGTGGGCCACTTTTTGGCCAATGTGGGCCAGTTTGATGAGCTACTTCATTATGAGGTTAGTAGTTGACGGGTTTTACATATTTGTTACAATGCACAATTTACATAACATTTTATCAAAACTCTCCACCTCGGGTACTATTCAAACAGTGTCACTAAAGGAATGAATAGACATTTGCAACTGAGGGCCACATTTTCATTGGTGCCGAGACCATTTTATGACCCAGTCCGACTGCGTTCATGATCTGCCTGTGAATTTCAATAGCCTGCTTGAGCAACCATACCATCTTTTCCTTGTGAAAGCAGATGCTACCTCATTCTGCTTTCCCCCAGAAGAGGCCAGTGCATCATGAACTACAACCAGATCAGCTTCAGATGGAGAGATACAAAAAAGAACTTGCTCAAACAGGAAAATGGCGAGCGCACCAGCTACTGATGAAAAAGATGGAACTTGAAACTGTAGAACTGCACTCCAATACTTTAGCAAATCCTAGCTTCAAACCAGGACCTCTTGGATAGAACATTCCCAAGGATGCCACTGAATAGTAGGCATAAGGACAGGCTGCGGTGGACTAGATTGCATTTTTGAAAGAAATGGGTAAATTGCAATGGTTAAGTGAGTGTTGCCAATGAGATTTTTTCATGGAGACAATGGCACTGCGAGGGACTGCAGCTATCTTAGAGCTGAGTGTTACTGACTAAAGCAGATAAAGTTGCACATGATATGCTAATACAGAGATTTGGATGGACCTCTAAACAGCACCTCTCTATTTTGCCGGATGATGTGAGGAGGTCTGCCACTTCTTAGGAAAGCTTCACCGAATAAATAAATGGTAACCCAATGGCAGACTGCAAATTTGGACCATTAGGAAAATGTGTACTAGTATCTCAGAGGTCCCCCAGAGGCCCAAAGATGGACTATAGGGTAAACCTGAAACTGACAAACCAACCCTGGCCCCCTTTTGAATGACTGAACACAGAAATTGCCTAAACCATGTTGACTGGGCAGAGCTCTACGCTGGAAATTAGGGATTTTACAGAACCAACTGGTCTATAAATTGCCAGAGTCTTAGACAAAGAGGTGTATCCTAAGAGACAGATTGACTCTAACACCTTGATTGGTCTTCGAACGCAGGCTCTACACAAGAAGGAGGACACTGGGTTGTTTAAAGTTTACTGAGGGGATGGGCACATGTACAGTGAGCTCAAAACTCCGGCGAAGGAACAAGGCCAAAGTCTGCTGGTTTACCGGTGTCATTGGACATTCCCAACAGCATTTGGAAGACAATGTACACTTAGTTGCGCACCTTATTGGGAAGAAAAAACTTTGACTGGCTTTGGCGGGGCATAGCAGTGGAAATATTACAAACGCCTTGTCCGGAGAGCCAAGCATCTGGGAATTTACACGTTAAAAGAAAGGCCTCTCTTGTATACGTACTCACTATTAGAGTGACATTTAAGAGAGTTGGTATTTTACATCATCTGTTCCCCAGATCCCACTAAATCTGAAGACAAGTACATGCTTGCAATAGCCTTTGATGCCACACATTCTTCAAAATGACAAAAGGTGATCCTTTCCGGAGCACGAGTCACAGGCACAGTTTGCTCTATGTGGGATCCCCCAACCGGTCCTCTGACTACGGAACCAACTTTATGTCTTCTTACAAAAATACAGCGTATTTTGTACTTGTGGTTTTACATAGTGCAAACCCAGCTAGGAAGCAACGGATCGCTGTACATGCTGCTGGGGTATCATGTAAAGTAAGGAAGGGGCTTTGCAATAGGTGGCAGGGATCTCCCACTTAAGGGGGACTAGGAGGCGGCAAGGGATCGCAAGGAGCCTAGGTGGCCCATAGGTATTAAGGTCTTGACATCCTTCCTGAACTCCAAGAGCACTGAGAGCAGGATAAGGCCCGTTTCCTGTGTATTCCTTTGCCTCAATCTTAGCGATGGTCTGGCTTCAGTAGGGGCATAACCCACCTGAGGTATAGAGTTTTACAGCTAGGTAGGCAGGATTGCAAGCCATTGTAGCCTTATAGATAATGTAGGCCAGGGTTGTCCAACTCTAGGCCTTGAGGGTTGGATCCTGACAGGTTTTCAGGATATCCCTCATTTATATTCATGGGAAGAATTTTGCATACATTTAGAATTTTTGTATGCAAATGGATCTCATGAATTTCAATAGGGGTATCCTGAAAAGTCGACATATTTTCGTCCCTCAAGGCCTGGAGTTGGACAACCCTGATGTAGGCAGTCCTAAAGAATATTCTGTGCACAGCGGCTTCCGTGGGATGAGGGAAAGGTGATTGAATTTCTTGTTTGTTATTAGGGGTCATGCCGCAACATATTGGGTGGCCCTAATTGGGGCAGGGTGCTTTACCAGAATTATGGTGAGGACATCATTTCCCCCATCAACATGAGAAATTGTCAGGACCCGGACTGTTCTGAAGTGCTTTGGTGAAAGGAAAGGTTTTATCTCCTGTAGGAGGCTTTGGTGGCGCCAGGTGTTTTGTCATTTTGGTTGATATATTTTTGGAAAGGAGAGAGTGCTGTCTATAGTGAACTCAAATGACTTGGCATTCAGGCTACATGAACTGTGTAGCCTTCAAAGTGCATGGTGCTTACCCACCCCTAATTGGTGTCCTGTATAGAGGGTTTGAGCTTGTGGTATGTGCTTGAATGGAGGCGAGGCAATTCCAGAGGCGTGAGATGTCCTGTGAATCACTGACTTTTATATGTAATTCGGTATCGCCACATATTGGTGGAGTGAAATGTCCCAGTCATTGGAAAGTGATTCAAAGGGCTCCACATATAGATCAGAGATCACCGGGGAGAGTTTTGAGTGTTGTGGGACTCTGCAGATGACAAGGCAGAGTTCATCTGGGTGTCTCCGTACCTGTTTCAGGGGTAAGATGTGAACTGTTTGAGAAATGTGCCCAAGAGGCCCATTCAGTTCATGAGAAGGGTGGTCAATGTGATGTTGCAGTTAGTGAGCTGGTGCAGGTGGCTCTAGGTCACGTGACCTAATCCCCACCCACCTGTCAAACACAGTGGTGACCTGGTGCAAGTGAATCTAGTTTGTGTGTCCTAAGCCCCACCCACCTGCTTAGCCCTGCCCCTTTCTTTCCTTTCTTGACTGTTAGATCAAAAGTCATCCGAAGTGAAGAGCTGAGGAAGAAAAGGGGAATATCTGGTTGGGTCCTGTTCAGACTGGAAGGACCCAGAACTAGAACACCTGCTCCTGTAACATCAGGTGCGCTCCTTTGAAAACAACAGTTCAAATTTGGCCTCAGGATTCTCTCCTCCTAAGGCTCCTCCATACTTACAAGGTATCGGGTTGTCCTTCTCCAAGACAACAACAAAGTTCAGAAAGACACAGGTTTACCTTCCCCAAGACTTAATCTTGTAGTTCCAAAAAAAGGCTTTGAGGTTCACGTCCCCACGACAGCACCAAAGTTCATAAAGCTTCAGGTTTCCCTTCCCCGTGACTTCAGCATGCCACCTTTCACTTAGTCTCAATCTCTCAATGTTCAAAACCAGTTCCAGGTTAACTTTAGACTCCTTCCAGTTTCTTGACAGTTCATACAGATTGCTTTCTTCTGCTTCGCTTCAGCAACCTCTTTCAACCACTTGCCTTTGTTTTCTGTATAGTTCCTTGGCTTTCACAAATAGGGTATCCCCGGTCTAGGTGCAGTTGTCGGACCACATGGACCACCCATAACAGGTCAAGCAACCAGGAACCCTGGGCTTTCTGGCCCACACAGGTTCTTCTGTATCTGTACCTGTGTGCTGGTTCACAATCACTTGGCTTTTCCTTGCCAGCCTCTTGACTTTGCCAGAATGTGTTCTCCTCTTTGCCAGTCTCTTGACTGTGCCATAACATTTTGCCACAATGTGTTTTCTCATATAGTTCAGTTTGTGGTGCTCTCATTCCTTCACCACATTGCTTTCATACGTTTCTCCAATACTTCATATTTGCTTTCCACTGTATTTCATATGATTCATTCTTTGCTTTCACTATACTTCATTTAGTTCGGTATTTAATGCTTTGTATCTTTTATTGTGTTGCTCACAGTTAATTTTTTCCATATTGCTCCCCACAACCCATTGAATTGGGACAATTGGGATTATTGCATCTTGGACATACTCTTTAATTTATTCGGCATCTATTTTGGCTTCCCAACAGTTCCCATCAGTGCCCGGGTTTGAGTGCTCTTCTGTTTTCACTCACCGGTCCCTTGCATCTCCTCCTGGAAGCCGTTTTCTTCGAATTGTGAGCCCCACTCGCCCTTCGCCTTCTCTCTGTGGGTTGCCGGCAGCTTTGCTCCCTTCCCGTGGTCGTTGCCGGGAACTTGCAGCTTGCGGGTCTCTTCCATGCCCGCAGCTCCTGCCCCCGATACTCGCCCAATGGGGCACCCACTTCTGTGGCCTTCTCGTGTCCCGCCAGGACCTTGGCTCCACAGCTTCTTGGGTTTGCAACAGCCTATAAAGGCCAGGGGAGGATGAAGTTGGTTCTTACACGAAAACGGGGGACACCATGTCTCGCCTGCAGACCTCCTCTTATTCACCTTCTTCCTAGTGTTCCTGTATTGATGATATCTTCTGGTGTTATCCCGGGCAGAGGAAAAAGTATAGTAACATCCCATAAATGTAGCTGGGACTGAGGGTTCCTCATGGAATGGAAATGGGGGATACCGCGTCTCACCCAAGGATATCCCCCTACATTCCCCATGTCTCCACTACCGGGTGATCTTCCCTTGCATCTCCACCCCCAGGGTTGAGATCCAAGAGTGATGGCCCTTCCCTGGCCACCTGAGCATAGAACGATGGGGAGTAAGAAGTGAGGATGCCCTCAGGGTACTCACACACCCCTCTTCCAAAATCCCTTCTACACCATCACCACACATTGCCAACCACACCCCTCACTGGCAATCTCATGAACACTGCATCGAAGAAACCTCACCTGCGTCACCATAGACCGCATCAGCACTCCATCTTCCATCACTACATGAAAACTGTTGCTCGTCAATGTCCACTCTGCAATCAACCTCACAGCAGACATCGTCAACCTCATCCCCACACATGACTTGGTTGCCATTGTCATTACAGAGACCTGAATGACATCCGCCTCCATCCACATCCTAAACATACTCTTCCCCAACAGCTACAGAATTCTACAATGAGACCATCCAAACAAGATGGGTGGAGGCCACGCCATCATTCATAATGCATAATGGCAATGCACCCAGCTGGACATTGCACCTTCCAGCTCTTGCCAACAGACAGTCACTTTCCATCTCATCTACAGACCACCTAAGCCCAACACCTCCTTCAATAGAGACTTTCCAGACTTGGTCACCACCATGTCCCTAACAAATGCCAACATCTTCCTTAGTGACTTCAACATCCCGGCAATCCAGAAACCAAGTCAATGAAGGAAGATCTCCACTGCCTACTCAACACTCTGAACCTCGCACAGTACATGAAGGATTCAAATCACAGGAAAGATAAAATCCTCAACCTCATCATCTCTGCCTTGCCCACCCTCCGTCACAGCTCTCCAATCCCACTCAACTGATCTGACCATCTGGTCTAATTAGTCACACTACCCCAGTCAAGCACATCCATCAGAAACTCAGCAAGTAAGCCTTCAGATCATTCAAGAACTTCCCAGTTGAGGTTCTCACAGAAGACCATGCCAACCTCCACTTCACAAGGACCGATCTAACTTAAACGAACCATGACTGTGACTCGCTTCTCCAAGAACTCAACACCACTCCCACAATCCTTATTTCCTGCCATTCCCCAGTGAAACAACACACCTTCAAGTGTTAACCTTCCGCAGCCCAGTACACTCAAGAGCTCAGCTTAAACAAAAGAACCATCAGAAAGCAAGAAAGAACTTGGTGAAAATCCTCCAATCCGTCCAACCTTGCCCAGCTCAGAGTAATCCATGCTACATGCAGATGACTAATCATCACTGCCTATGGTTTCTACTGCCAAAACACCATAGCCAAGGCCAACAATGAAAGCAGAGCCATCTTCAAAGCCATCAAGCACTGCAAGAACCCTCTGCCCAACCCACCCATAACACACTACATCGCAAAATGCACCTCAATCCACTCTTCCTTCATCAACAAGATTAGTATGATCCACCAGCAAATAGATACTAGCACAACTGACAGCACACTATGAATCCTATCTCGCAAAACCTGAACAATGTTCAAGAAACACACTATGGAAGACCTCCCTGTCTCTATGCTCAAGACCCTTCTGACTCAAGCACTCCTCACTTACCTGACAATCAACAACTCCCTCAATCAACACACCTTCCTCTCAACCCTCAAGACAAATCAACCCCCTTCTCAAGAAACAAACACTGGACCCTGGACAACCTCAGCAACTACCGCCCAATCACCCATCTTCCCTTCCTATGTAAAATCCTTGAGAAAGCAATAACCATGAACCTCAACCACAGCCAACAACCTCCTTTAGTCCTACCAATCTGGCTTCAGATCCAGATGCAGCATTGAAATGGTTAACATCAAGATGATCGACGACGCCCTTACCATCCTTGATGGTAACCATCCTTGCCTCCTTCTTCTCCTTGACCTCTCAGCAGCATTTGACACAGTAGATCACCAGACACTCACTGATATTTCACATCGCTGCATGGGGATGAGCAACATCGCCCGCAGCTGGTTAAAATCCTACTTTGCTAACCACCATCAATTCGGCCAAATAGATCCCTCCAGATCACCAATTCAATCCATCACATGTGGAAGGATCCATCCTCTCCCTTAAGATCTTCAACCTTTATATGGAACCGCTTAGAACCCTCCGGGCTCCACACAACATCCTCATCCACCGATACACAGATGACATGCAGCGCTACCTCCAGATGTCTTTAATCAACGATATTCACAGGCTCAAGGCATGACTCACATTGATCCAGTCTTGAAAGTCCAGGGCTAACCTGAAGCTCAAGCCCTCCAAAACCGAATTGCTACTGCTGACCAAACCCAAACACTCTGATCTGATATCCAAACCTGGCTCTCTACAATGTACCTAGAGGGCTTCACACCACAGCAGGCCTTCCAGTGACTAACCTGGCATGTGTGTTACATGCTGCAGCATGGCTCATCAAAGGATTCTGGAAATTCGGCCACATCACACAACCCTCATCGGACTGCAATGGCATCCACTGCAAACACGTATCATCTTCAAATCCAGCTGCATCAACAGAGTCTGGGACACCTGCCCCATTAACACCAGACTCGCCCCTCGCTTCTACATTTCGGGAAGGAACTCAAGACTCTATGCTTCAGGGAATGGCTCCTTCCTAATACCTAGGTCCACACACCCTTCACTACCCACCTAAACTGAGACTGAGTGATCTTCTCCACCTGTTTTCTCCCCTGGTTGCTAGAAGATCCCTTGCTGCCAAATTGCCCGCCCTCCCCCTCCCCAGTTGCCAGTGCCCGCCTCCCTTGTATCTCTGCATGTCCTTTTAGCTATGATTTGTAAAGCACTCTGTTGCTTCCTGAAGCTATGTCTATGCTCAATATATACCCTTATAATATTAATAACAATAACAATGTGTCAAATGCGGCAGGGACAAGAAGAAAGACCAGGAGGCATAAGTCACTTTGTTTCCATGATTTGAAGAATGTCACCTATTAACACTGTGTGCGATTGTCTAGTAAATCTGCCCATCTTGTTCGCTCTAATGCATGTGCAGTGCTCATTTGCACTCAAGCTAGCTCACACTGTATAAAACACAAATGCAAATACAAATATCACTTGGATGGTGGCTATTTCTTTTCTACTTTTTGTTCTGGACCCAGATCGGTAATCACTGAGCAGGCTGTATATGTCAATCCAATGATCGGTCTGCAGTTTGCGAGATCGTCTGGGTCCAGGGTGTTTTTTTTTAAGGAGGGGAGGATTAGTCCTATTTTTAAGGTGCTTGCCAAGATGCCTTGCGTGAGCACAGGCATTTACTATTTCACGGAGCGTGGCAAGGGCAGCCCACTTGATCTGCTTTAGGATGGCAGCATTGAGGGCATAATCTTTGTATACTGTTGGTTTGCAGGGAATGAGAGTGTCAGCAAGATCCTTGACAGTGAGGGCAGTACACGCGGCCCAGATTTCAGTTATGTGCTGTGGCATTCAGAGTGGAATAACTCATTTTACGGTATCAATTTGTTGTTATATGTTATCTATCTTGTTGATCAAAAACATGTTAATAGTGTTGCACTTTTCTCTAGACTCAGGGATTACTGGCTAGAGCAGTGGGTTTGACCAGTGTTTGATTACTCCAAGGGAAACTTTACTCCTGTTGGCAGCCACTAAGATAGTTGCTGGGTAATATGCAGTTTTGGCTTCGATGCTGTGAGACCAACACCTACTGCATCAGGCCTTGAGGGTGAGGAGGTCCTTGATCCTCTGCTTTTCTCGTCAGCATTTTTCATGTAATGGAAGGTGAACATATTGTTGGTTACTTGTTCCATGTACCAGCAGTTGAGGGTTTAACCCTGATACAACAGTTTCAAGAGGGCATGTTCACCAACCAGTTCTCTTATGGGTTGGTTGAGAGTTGAAAAGAGAGCCTCATCAGTGGAAGTATCTCCAGATAGAGTTACTAGTTTTGGTTCTAGAGGTTAGCACATGGGGTATCCCTCTGTTTTAAGTGTAAAATTGATGTATGCTGTTTCGGTTATCAATTCCAATGTTTATTTAATAGTATATTCAGTCCTCTTTGCAGTGCTCTTAATAAATTGTTTAATTACATCAGTTTTGTTTATTCAGTCTTCTTCTACATTGTAAACAGAATAGCAGCCCAAGTCCCATACATTAAAAATAATCCAAAGGACCAAAGGATCACTGCACAGTTTGGCAAAGAAAACAAGGTTTATTACATACAAAAAGTTCTCAGACAGTCCTGTAGAACCGAACTGATGCAGAGCTTGTCACACTTCAAGAAGTTACAGGTTATATAGCGAAAAACTGCAAATCTGCATACATAGATTACCAGGTTATCCAACCACCCTCATTGGCTACCACCGATAGAACATGCTAATGCCCCCCTATAGTCCCTAGACTGAATGCTCACACCTTATCCATACCCATTCCCCTTTCCACATTGCTCCCTAAATCGTCACCATTAACTCCAGGTACGGGATTGCCTAAAAAATAAATTGATACAATAATACACTGTGACTATCATGTGATGTTCACCCCTCTGACCTAGACATGTTCAAAGGAAGACTAGAGAGGCAAACTCTGCTTTGATAAGACAATAGGCCTTCTCATTAAGCCACACGTCATGGCACACACAAGCAGCACCCCCCCGCTCTCTTGCTGATTATGTTCTGTCTCTGCCTCAGTTTCCCTCCTTATGCGCGTCATCTCTAACTGTTCGATACCCCCTTTATAAGCCCAAACTATATCAAGTAAGCACCAATAAACATTAAAAATACTACAAAAAGAAAACAACATATACAGCATAACATATATATTGCACGACACTCGTAGTGTTGAACCTGTAGAGGGGTAGAAAAAAACAGAAAAACATGCAGTAAAATCCAAACTTTTCATACCACTATAGGGATTGATCAGGTGTAACATCATAGGAAAACTTGCTGCAAAGTATACTTTTACATTATTTAGTAACTACTTAACTCTCGCAAGAAGGTGGAGGGGTACTGGGTGCTTTCCGAACATCAGATAAGTGGAACCAGTACTGCAACTCCTTTACACGAACTGCGAGAATGGGGTGGCAAAGACCACTGTGTACAGGCCCTGGAATACCCGATCGTACCAACGTCGGAGGAAGTTCTGCACGAAAATATGGTCCACTGGATACAGTTGCGGTGATGGTAAGTTTAGTGGATCCGCCGACAATGCCTCGGCTGCGTATTCTCTTCTAGGAGCAATCGGTCGATACAAAATCTTAATTCTTTTTGTTAGCTCCCTCAAATACCCCTGAAACACCCCCCCCCAATCTTTCTGCCCTGTGACCACTCCGGTTCTCAGCCCTCAGCCCCTCATACCACCTTTCTCAGACACCTCGCACCTCTTTTCTCAGGCCCCAGATCCCTGGCAGCCCTTTATTCAACCCCTCCCACATCTCTTCTTGGCCCGCTGCCCCCTTGTGCCCCTCTTCTCGGCCTCAATCCCCTCAAACTCCTAATCTGGGTGCCTAGTCCCCTAAAACTCCTCTTCTGCAACCCCAGCTTCTTTTCTACGCCACGAGCCCCTGACACAGAGCTCTGTTGTTTAGCACGTCCATTTCCCTGACTCGGCTCGTGTTTGGCCCTAAGAGCCAGGCCAGAGCCCCTGGCTCAGCCCTAGCTAAGAAATCCCTGGCTCTCCAAGCTCTGCTCTCTAGGGAACGGATTACAAGGCATGTGGCAAGTTTGGGTTTAGGCGGAGTGCCACTAACCGGTAGGAGTTAGGGACATTATGGCTGTGTTTTTTTTATATTTCAATGGACTCTGAAAAAAAAAATTATTTGGAAAGATTTCTTTTGTGCCAAGTTGTGAACCGGGGCAGTCTGTGCTGGTGAATTTTCCATGGACCGATCACCTCTTGGTGCTGATCCAGTAGGTGTTCAGGGGTTGGGGGGAATGACGCTGGAGGGCTGATAGGCACATGATCAATTGCCCTGCTTTCCCACGTGACTGTTTCCGGGACATGGGGGGGGCATGAGGTCATGACGTCATGCATCCTCCTATTTGAGCAAGTCTGAATTCACTATAGTGCATTTGATGAATGTGCTATATGAAATCTTCATGAACAATTGCATACATTTCTGAAAGGCACTGCAAGGTAATCTTCGTTGCTTCTTGTATGTGTCCACGTCTCTTGTCTGGCGTGATTCTTCTGCCCGCCTCGGCGCCTGCGCAGTGGCGTAACACAAAATGTGGGGGCCCCCCTGCGAGCCATGCTGAGGGGGCCCCCCAACTCGGCAACAAATTACAGGTTGCGCCACACTCTGGGCCGGCCTAGACTGTCACGCTTGCACAATACGCATGAACGTGCTGCTGAAGGGGTATGCCGCACACTGCACTAGGAAAAAGATATAAATATGTGTTTTAATGCAATATACAGCACACTTTCTGAGATAAATTGGCTATAAAGCCAGAGTGTTTGCAATTGTTTTGTAGGGTAACACAATCCAATACATGCAAGTCACCAACAGTGCACAGGAACATTAATGCTTCCAACTGGCTGCACAATGTAGACCAGTGTAAACACGTAATAACATTATAGTACAGAATGCCAGCCCACATTTAGACATACCTAGACTGTTTTCAGCAAAATGCCAGTCAAAGCAATAACACTCATCAAGAAGAGAGCACACAATAAAGCATGTGTCTCCATGGCCTCGAACAACACGGCCAAACTCTTTAAAATCTGCAAGGAACTGGTCAATCCTGTTGTGGTCTATACCTCTTCTGTTCCCTCCCATGCCCTCTGTACAGCTCTGGCCTCTCATTTCTCTGCTAAATCTCAGGACATCCTGTCCTCTATGTCCTCTTCCTCTCTCAGCCCATTTTGGCCATCTCTTCTCTCCTCCTCCTTTTTCCTCTTTCTCTCTGACAACACCTGACGAGGTTTCTAGACAAGTCCGATCTATGAAAGTGTTGTCCAAACAGGTGCTCCGCTGCTCCTCCAGAACCATCAAAGCCCATATTGACACCCTCGCTCCAGCCTTGGCTGATTTCTGTAATCACTCTTTCGCCACTGCAATGTTCCCCTCTCCCTTTGAGCACTCCCTTGTGCACCCACTCCTCAAGAAGCAGTCTGCTGATCCTACCTGCCCGGAAAACTATCGCTCAATCTCCACCTTTCCTGAGCAAACTCTTGGAAAAGCTTGCTATCTCCCAGCTTACTCTCCACACTGAATCTGTTGGTTGTCTCCATGCCCATCAGTCTGGCTTCAGAGCTGCCAGAGGCATGGAAACTGCTCTCCTTAACACCTGTGTTGCTCTCTAACCTTGATTGCAGCATTCCTTCTATTCTCATCCTTCATCTTTCCTCTGCTTTCGACAGGGTCAACATCGCCATCCTGATCAATCGACTCTGTGAGAACCTGGGCATCACAGATCAGACCCTAGAGTGACTGACCTACTTCCACTTGGACCGCCACTCCGCTCCCAGGTCGATCGTGGTCCCATTCTCTCCGCCACCTCTCTCTACCTGTGGCATTCCCCAGGGCTCTATCCTCTCACGCTGGTTTTTCAACCTCTACTTGGCCACTTTGGCCTCCCTGATCTCTACCTTATCCTCTAACTTTCAGTGTTGTGCGGATGACTCAGCTTTCCTTCAGGCTCCCCTCATCCTCCTCTCCTCTCTTGCTCATTCCTGACTGTCTATCCACGATTCAGGATTGGTGCGCCTCCAATGATCTCTGCCTTAATGCCAGTAAGACAGAGATCCTTCTCATTGGGACCCTTGCCACTGCGTTTCCTCTCTCACTATAGCAGACCACCTTGGGCCCTCTTCCTTTGCCTTCCTGCGAGGCAAAAAACCTTGGTGTCATCTTCAACGCCACACTCTCTTTCTCTCCTAACATCTCGGACATCACCAAGAAGTCCCACTACCAGCTGCTCCTCCTCAAAGGGACTCTTCCCTTTCTCACTCTCCACCAGAAGCTCACTGTCTCTAGGCTGGACTACTGCAACAGCCACTTTTTCAATCTGTCTTCCTCTAGTCTCCGTCATCTGCAAATAATCCAGAACAGGACTGCAAGACTTAGCCTTGGCCTCAAGCCCTGGGATTGCATTTCTCCAGCCCTGAAATCTCTCCACTGGCTGCAAGGATCAAGTTCAAGAACCTTTGCATTGCCCACAAGGCTTTCTGGGGCCAGTGCCCACACTAAATCCAATGCTCTCTTCCAAAATACCTTCTTTCTCTAACCCTTCACTCAGCTACCTCCAACTCTCTAAGGCTTAGACATTTCTCCAGGTAGAGAGTGGGGGTAGACCTCTCTCCTCTGCTGGTGCCTCCAACTGGAATGGCCTCCCTGCCCCTCTCAAACTTGAGGCGGACAACCTGAAGTTTCGGAAGCAGCTAAAAGCTTTCCTGTTCTCTGCTGCTTTCGCTCTCTCTCCCCCCCTGCTGACCTACCTGACCTACCTGTCTGCTGTACTTACTGGCTGCTTGGCTACCCTCAGAGTCTCTCTGAGTTCAGGCTCTTTCTTGATTGGTCACCCTTGCACTGCCTCCGGGCCTACCATGCACTTAGGGGCTGTAACTGTAACCCTGCAGTCCATTGTTCTCCTTGCACAACCAATAGCTGCTCTGCCCTGGCTGCACTTACTGAGAGAATTGCTGCCCTGTTTTCCCCTCCCCTCTCACTTGCACTTCCCTGCTCCCTTTTCCCTTGCACTTCTCGTTCTTGCAATGACACAAGGCCTCGTGAGATCGTTTGTCTTGTCCTCCCTCTATCATCCCTCCCTTGTGTACACTTGTGTACAGGCGCATTATAAATGACTTGAATTACATCATATCATTTTATCACAGATGCCCAGAAAAATATACAATGCCGCAGTAAGAAATGGCTAGACTGGCAGCACCCAAATGCCAATCTAGCCAGGTAATTAAAGTTAGCAGGACTACTTTATCAGAAATGTCCAGTTAAAAGAAAGTCATACCAAACTGAGGAATGACTAGACTGGCTGCATCAAAATGCCTCTCTAGCCACTAATACCACATATCATGCCTGCTTAGCCTGGACATGGACAACCATTATGATTTATCACACAATCCTGCCCCCCACACATCCACTCTCCCTCCCACCCACTACCCTAACCTCCACAATCAGCTCCTTGGCCCAGAATTACCTCTGCGTCCCTCTTCCTTGTCCCAGAGCTTACGTATGAGGCTCCTTGCCTCATAGGTAAGTACTGGGATGAGGAACAGTGGGACTAGGAGTGATGAAGATTACAGGTAGCTAAATCAGGCATTACCTCCATGTACCTCTACCTCTTCCCAGTACTTTTGTATGAGGCAGAGTGCCTCAAACACACGTACTGCCTCGTATATAAGTACTGGGACGAGGAAGAATAGGGCTAGGAGTAAGCAAGGCATTAAACACAAGTAGTAGCGCAACACCATTGAGTTAACTGGGCTTCAGCACTACCCCCCTGACATTTTGGGCTATATTGACTCAACTTGGCTAACCTTTAGAGCAGTTGCCAGACCGAACAGGACACAGATTTTAAACGGCACCTGGTTTTTGCTGTTAACAAGAACCCAGCAATTACCAACGTAAAGCATTTCACTGTTAGTAGCTGCATGCAAATGCCACATTGTTTAGGCAATTGAAATCGTGATGTGGGTTTAGTACTTGCATGCCAGGGGAGTGATTGGAAGGGTAGAGAGGGAACAGGAGACTTATAAGAGAGAGTTAACTGCTTGTAACATTGAATCTGCACTAGAATAGTCTCATTAAAATGCGTAAATAATTTGGATGCGCCCACACAAATAAGTTTCCCCCTCCCCACCGCATGTGAAGTTAGCGCCTCTCCCAACATTTGAAGGGTTAGCCCCCCGAAATGAAGGTTTTCTTGTGCCCCTGTACACAAGCACACACACCATTCACCTTATACACACCCAGTCATCCACACATTTAAGTGTGCACCCTTTCACCATACACTCACACAGGTAGCCACCTATACATTTATGTGTGCACCCTTTCACCATGCAGGCACACCCCCACAGCCACCCATACATTTAAGTGTACACCCTTTCACCATGCAGGCACACCCACACAGCCACCCATACATTTAAGTGTGCACCCTTTCACCATACACACACAGGCAGCCGGCTATACATTTGAGTGTGCACCCTTTCACCATAGACTAATACACGCACACTTCATGGAGTTGAGGGGGGCCCTATTACTTAAAAAAGAAATTGGGGCTCATTACGGGTCCAGCGGTAACCGTGCCGGTGCTACCGGCGGGTTGCCGCCGGACCCATAAAAAATTACTATGGCCTGACTTCCCGGTGCCACCGTGCTATTTCAAGTCCGGCGGCTGGGAAATCAGGTGCTGGTAATTTCGTTAAACCCCAGACTCCACGGGAATGGGGACACAGAAGCACCTGCACCATTGTTAACGGTGCCGGTGCTTCCGTGACAGGTCTGCCTACCGTGGCTGCTGTGCCTGGCAGGGTCAGACCTGTCGGGCACGGCAGCCCCACCAGGCAGACCTGTAATATGCCGGTCCGGAAACAACAGTGCCTGTAAGCTTACCAGCACCGTTGTTTCCGGACCGGCATGGTCAGAATGAGCCCCATTGTTTCTTTTTTAAGTCACTATAACTTCATTAAGAAATTATTTCAGTTAAGGACCGAACCATAATCAAAATAATTTCTTTATGATGGCTGAGTGGCTTCAAAAACAAACAATTTCTTTTTGAAGGCATAGGGCTCCTCCCCCACCCCATGACATGGAGGCCTCCAGCCTAGGGTCTTCCATGTCATGGGGTACGGGGGCCCTCAGACTTCAAAAAGAAAGTTTCTTTTTGTAGTCACTCTGCCTTCATAAAGAAATTATTTCTGTTACAGAAATGTTCTTTATGAATGCAGAGTGAATTTCAAAAGAAACTTTTTTTTTTTTAGAAAAAAATATTTTCATAATTTTTATTATTTTTTTTTTTTTACTGGGGCCCCCTCCCAGCCATGTGCTGGTGGGGCCCCACACCACGGGCCCCCCCGCACCGCGGGGGCTGCGGGGGCCCCTGTTATGCCAGCGGCCTGCGCTGCCCATTGAATCCCTTGGGATCAGGGCCTGCAGGGTAGAAGTCGCCGGGGACAGGGAGATGAGAATTCAGAAACGCTGCACGCTCCTCGCAGAGGCTGTGTAACCTTTTGCAAATTGCATTCCACGAAGACCCGTTCTATTTTCCTCTCATTGTTTTTGAATATAGATTGAAGCCGAACAAAGCCAGGAAACGGTG
Organism: Ambystoma mexicanum; assembly: GCF_040938575.1. Classification (NCBI taxonomy): domain Eukaryota; kingdom Metazoa; phylum Chordata; class Amphibia; order Caudata; family Ambystomatidae; genus Ambystoma; species Ambystoma mexicanum. The sequence continues at coordinate 993,374,065 of NC_090926.1, read as the reverse complement.
CTGCACGCAGCACGTGCTTCGTTTCCTCTTCACAGGTCATAGACACGGTGCTCAGGACTGATCGCGCAGCACAGCACGGCCAGCTGAGAGGCCTTTCAAGGAATAGTGTCGCTGCGGCCTGTGTCAGAGGAATGTCTGTGAACTCCCTCTCACCTAGGCCAATCTAGGGGGTTACGGGGCGTTCTCTGGGCTGCATGACACAGCCGGAGGACTGGATATGCACCGCGTGGACTCCAAAGTCCACAGGGCACCGCTTGTAAACATGTCTGTCATCGGTTTCACTACCGGACATTTCTCTCCCCAACTTTTGGGGTTGAGGTGATATGCCGGTCGGCTTTGTTTAGCTCAACCCCCATTTGGATGTTTGCCTTTCCTTTGTCAAAGACAGGGGGGATACGTCAGGGGAAAGAAGAACAAAACACGACAACAAGCTGTAGCACACATATTCATGGAATGCCTTCTCAAAGTGATGGCGACCTCTGGGACCTCTCTTAAGGATGCTGATAGAAAGCTTCCTTCTGCCAGCTCAGTGATCCACTGGCACCTTTCTTCAGGATGCTGATGGCAAGCTTCCTTCTGCTGGCTCAAAGTGATCCACTGGAACCGCTCTTGGGGATGCTGATGGCAAGCTTCCTTTTGCAGCTCAAAGTGATGGAGGCCTCTGGGACCTCTCTTAAGGATTCTAATGGCCAGCTTCCTTATGCCGCCTTAAAAGTGATGGAGGACATTGGAACCACTTAGAGGATGCTGATGGCAAGTTTACTTCTTCCAGCTCAAAGTGAAGGCAATCTCTGTGACCTCTCTTTAGGCTGCTCATAGAAAGCTTCCTTCTGCCAGATCAGTGATCCACTGGCACCTTTCTTGAGGATGCTGATGGCAAGCTTCCTTCTGCCGGTTTAATGTGATGGTGGCCTCTGAGATCTCCCTTAAAGGCATGGTCTAGTAAACATTTTTATTGTCCCTACGGGTCGGCCATGTTTTTTTAAGCCTAAGTGGCTCGATTTTAGAAAACCTTCCTATGGACCTTACCCGAGTATTCGTCCATTAATCGCACGCGAAAACAAGCACCAGGGAGCTGCCATTTTCTGATAATCCTATCTTTTCCCCGATCGCCCTAGCTGACCTGCTTTTGCGGCACTAAATCAATTCCCCCGCCCCTGAGCCTGTCATCAGCAGACTCGTACCGCCCATTTCCCAACGCCAAAGCACGTCTCGTGTCAACATTCGCTGCACTTCAGCTAATGACGTGTCGCCATGGAAATGGCAGGACGCCTCTTTCCTCAATAAGTATAAACAGACCGTTTCACAACACACAGCAGCAGATTTTCGATTCCATTCCTCTCTCTGTGTTACTTTGAGTATTCTGTGACTCGTTTCAGTGCTCTGGTCAGCTACCTTCGCCGCTTGTAGCCCGTGTGAACAGATACCAGTACCACCGCTATAAATTATTTTAGTTTGTTTAACACACAATGGCTACAATAATGCCCTACATGTACGAGCCCGAGTATACCGAGGAGGAACTACTGGAAAGGGAAGCACGCGAAAACGATGGGGATTCGGACGGCAGTTGGCAGGACGAATCAACAGATGAAGAGCCTGGGCCTAATCGAATGGACGGCGTCTACACCTGGTGCACATGCAATCGGTGCAAGCTAATGCCAACTGAGGACGAGAACTGCTGCTGCCAAGAAAACTCGGGATGCCTGGCCTACATTTCGGAAGGCGAGCCACGACCGCAATGCATCACCGAGCTGCCAGACTTCAGGGCAGCCTGCCTCACACGGGCCGTGTTGAGAATAATGATGGTGCTTATGCACGAACTTCGCGCAACTGTTCGTCCTCGTAATCCGAGTAACGAGTAAGTATACTCTGCTTGTCATGCCACTCCTATTTCATGTTCTTCTACTATATCCAAAATTACATCTACATATCATTGTAACGCATGTAAGTCGTTCAATAGTGTGCATTGTCTAGATAGCATTTGTCTGTGCAGAATGCCATTAGTTACAAGAATTGTCATTGACAACAAACGTTTATTAAACTTATCTTGGTCATTTAAAAACAGTTTGTTTCATTCCTTTTCACAGGTGGTACAGGCTGGTGGCCTATCGTTCCTTTACATGGTGGCTCCACGGGAGGCTTGGGCACCGCGTTCGAAGAGTGATACCCGCCTGTGCCGTTCGTGCCATTAGAGAAACGTTCCCGAGTGACAGCGGTCAGTACAGGGGATTTTCTTTCGCTGTGCTGCAACCTGAACTGTACAATGTTTAAATTCTTGCATTTTTGTGTCATCAAAATAAGATACAAAATAAAACACCACATATATTTTAACAATGGTTGTTTCGATTTTTTAAATGAATCAAGTGTGTCTCCATTCAAGGTTGGACGTCAGACATCTGTGCTCCGAATGGGTGAAGGTCTGGTCGCTGTGAAGCAGGGTGGTCACTATCTATCTAAGCTAACATAACATATTCTCGATAATGCATGCACTAAATAACACTTGTTCAAAGTCTTTCAGTGGGTTATGTCTCTATAAAAGTCACACATATGTCTATACTAACAATTACCATTGGATTATACAGGCCTTGGGTCTTGACCACTATAATACACCGGTTGAAGTGTGGGTCTGTGCTCACAAGAATCTCCGGTATGTGGCATTTGTTATTGATAAGCAACGATATACTATCATTGATTTAAAGACGATATACTATATATTGATATAAATGCGGTTCGCGCCGGTGGATGCGCGCTGGCATGGGGGGCTGTCAGGGGCGCGAAAGGCCAAGGTGCCAAACTACATGTACACTTCAAAAGGTATCCCACGCCAAGGGGCCATCGGTCACATGGCCTCCTCAGACCCCGTGTCTCCAGCCAGGCCTCCCCTTGAAGCAGGCCGCCTCCCTGCAATCCACATAAGTGTGTCTCCATTCAGCAGTCTTCCTGTGCCTTATCTGCACGCCGCAGGCCCATCCATCCCACACCCTGTATCAAAGGCGGTTCGCGCCAGTGGATGCGCGCTGGCATGGGGGCTGTCAGAGGCACGAAAGGCCAAGGTGCCAAACTACATGTACACTTCAAAAGGTATCTCACGCCAAGGGGCCATCGGTCACATGACCTCCTCAGACCCCGTGTCTCCAGCCAGGCCTCCCCTTGAAGCAGGCCGCCCCCCTAAGACCACGACATACATACGTCATTCATTCACAAACACACCCCTGTTTCTAATACTTTATAAACCACTTGATATGTCTCATGAGAACATCTTTGTGCTTTGCAAGTCAACTCCTGAACGTGTTACCTGGCAACCACTGAGATCTACGCTAATCTGCTCGTCGTTGTGCTATCCGTGAACTTCTGTGACCGCTTAGAGCAAACCCATCAGTGTGCTACCTGTGGCCACCCACCTATTCTCCTGCAACATACTGCTCTGCTTGCTGAATCCAACTGTTTGTTGGTCAAGGTAAGGCCATGTATCCTAGTCATATTTCGCAGATTTTTAAATTTCTATCTATTTGCGAGTTGAGTACACAATAGTGCTAGGTTCATTGATCTCATTGCTATTGACTTGAGTTTCCATTGCTATGCTATCAATAGATCTATTTATTTTCATCTGTGTCTATTGTCATCGAATTGCACCCTTCGGGGGTCCAGTCTATAATGTAAGCATGTTTCCTTCTCGTGCAATACAGAACATCCAAGGGATGAGTCACATGTTCAGTTTTTAGTCACATCATTTCTGCAACTTATGCAAATACTAAGCCGCACATAATGAACTGGTATAGTTCCTGCGACCAAAACAAACCTTGCATTGATCATTGTATGATTCATTTACTTTTGTATCAAATCTTTATTCTTGAAGATTGTATAATAATGTTGATATTTACTTTTCAGATTTATCAACAATGCCTGCCTGTTCGATTAGCGGTTGCCCTTCGAAGACCCATGCGAAATCTGAAGGCACTAAAATGCATGTATTCCTGAAAACTGTTGATCGAATAAGAGAATGGGTCAGACATTGCGGATATCCACTGGATGAGCTGGAAAGTAGAGTCCAACAAGTCTTACAGGACAAGAGGGGTGATCGATACCGCATCTGCAGCCGGCACTTTTCCTTGGACATGTACACAACATCTTGGGTAACAAAGAAGAATAAACGGCGAACGACACAGAAATTGCTCGAAAACGCTATTCCCACTCTATTCGTCCACATTCCGCCACCGGTGAGTCAAGTGTCCGGATTTAGCTTTAGGCCTTGCGGTAGTGTGTAGGTATCCGAACGGATTAATTGATATTGTAGGTGTTCTATCCCTTGTAATAATTTCGATATTGATATGAGTGTATAGTTTTTTGAATAATGACATTTAACAATATATTCTTTTTCGATTTCATAACCCACAAACGCAGTATTCTGTCGCCTTACATGGCTATTTTTAATATTGGCATTTCATTATCAATCATTAATTTACCTTTACAACTTCTTGACTATCCCTTGAATCTGAAGCAAGAACATTCTACATCCTTGACGTGGTCGCAGTTATCAACCACTTCTAGCACGTATCAGGTAATTTTACTAGGCTAATCCGCTACAGACTTGTTTTATGCATGTCAAGTAATATTTTTATTTTATCGTGTAATCATTTTACCGAATGTTTGGTTAGTGCTTTCCAATTGATATACACCTTAGTTATCGTCCACTGGTGTTTGTTTTCAGTTATAATTAGTGTTATCCATACTAATGCAAGTACTGTCTTTCAGGGAGATGCTGAAGCGTCCGCCACATCTACAACATTTCTAGATGTTCTTCAACAGCAGGAGGTATGGATACTGACAGCTCCATCGAGCGTCATCATCAGAGCTGGAATTCTTGTCGTTTGATTGTTCTACACAATGTTTCATTCGTGGTTAGCCGTTGATATGTACCTGTGCTGTTGACCCCAGGTGTGTGTTATGTTTTCACTATTGTAATCCTCACTAATGCAAGTACTATGTTTCAGGCAGTTGATGGAGCGTCAACCCCTGCACTTGATGCAGAGCCTGACATTCAAGTAAATCCAGGGGAAGTGGAAGCGGGACCATGCGAATACGAATCGGCGCAACAGCTTTCGGAAGAGCGCACTACATTTGCAACATCCATAGATATTCTTCAGCAGCATGAGGTATGGATAATGACAGCTCCATCATGCGTGATCATATAACGTGATTCAATTTGCTATACTTTCTTCCCTATTAACGCAAGTGCTGTGTTTCAGGGAGACGACGACGAAGCTTCCACTACAATCACAACATCCAATTTAGTTGATGCAGATTTAAATAAATCGGAGAAATAAGTCGATGAAATGTGATCATATTTAGATTTTCCTTGATTCTTTTGGACAATGCATCATTTGCGGTTATCTCTTTATATGTACCTGTGCGTTCGACCCCAAGTGTGTTATGTTTCCAATATTGAAAACCATACTAATCCAAGTACTGTGTTTCAGGGAGACGATGGAGCTTCCACCGCAATCACAACATCTCATTTAGATGATGCAGATGTAAAGGAATCGTTGAAATGAGTCGATGAAATGTGATCATATTTGGATTTTCCTTGATTCTTTTGGACAATGCATCATTTGTGGTTATCTCTTTATATGTACCTGTGCCGTCGACCCCAAGTGTGTGTTGTGTTTCCAATATTGAAAAGCATACTAATGCAAGTACTGTGTTTCAGGGAGATGCGGATGCCTCCTCTCCAATACAACCATTCATGGCAGTCCATGCAGAGCCAGAGGTATGGATACTGACAGTTCCATCGAAATAGATTATCACTGGTCGAATACTTGTCGTTTGATTGTTGCACACAATGTTTAAATCTTGTTTGGCTATTGAGATGTACCTGTGTGTTCGTCCTCACATGTGTTTTATGCTAACAATATTTTGATACATAGTAATGAAAGTACTATGTTTCAGGGAGACGATGGAGCCTCATTCCGTGCTGTCTATGTGGATACAGAAAATATAGTCGTTGCAGCACAAGAGGAAGGGGGGACATGCGGAAACGAATCGGAGCTACAGCGTGCAGATGTTGAAGGTCAAGTCAAAAAAGTTGCAAAGAAAAAAAAACAAAAAAAGGTTAGTTACAAACAGTTCATAACTTTAAAAAAATGTTTGTGCTGGGGACTATTTTATGTTTTTTTCCAGTCAATTCTACTACACTCCATCTTGTGTTTAAACTGAACATCCCTTTTCCAATCTCTCCTCCAGTTACCCGTGGGTGTCAGAACTATACACACACAGACAGTGAAGCGAATGAGAGATGTGGCTTGCCAGACCGTGTACACTATGGAGGAACTATTAATTGAGGCGAGGCGTGTTCAGGCTCGAGATGCTCATGTCCAATGGCCAGAACATGAATTAACTGTGTTTGGAGACTACAGCAAAGTTGCATTGGACCATAGCTACAGTGCGACCGCACCACCACAAGAAGATGTTACTGAATGTATTGAAGATAGCTCTGAAGTAGTTGCAGATCAATTTACACACTAAACGCCCGCCAAAAATTTGCCACCAAAAAACCTGTTGACATTGTTGTGTTCTCCCATCAATGTTGAAGTAATAGATGTTGAAATGACAGAGAATGAACCAGCCGCAGCATCCATAGACGCATCAGAACTTGATATCAGCGATATTACTTTCCAATGTGTAGAAATCTCCACAACGTCACAGGCCGAAACAACTTTGACGCAGGATGACAGTCTAATGAAAGAGAGCAAATACATTGTATTCGACAGTTGTTTGATGGAAATTATAAGTATGCTGAAATGTGTGCATTCCATTAGAGGGAATGTATGTGGGAAGCCATTGATTAATGTGACTCGTCAAATAAAAGGCAGTAACGTCAAAATAAATGCCGCCTGTAGATTAAATCATAGGTTCTCATGGTCTGCACAACCGATGCTGGGGAAACTGCCAGCAGGCAATCTACTGTGTGCAGCTGCATCACTTTTTAGTGGCTCCAGTTTTAGAAAGTTAGAGGCTTTCTTTCAGTATGTGGGACTCCGTTTCATTTCTAAAGCGCTGTACTACATATACCAACGTGATTATCTGTTTCCGGCCATTAGTAATGCTTGTAAAATTGAACAATTGTCTCTAGCAAGTACATTCGAAGGCGAACGATTCAGGCTAGCCGGTGATGGACAGTGCGACAGCCCTGGATTTTCTGCCAAGTACTGCACCTACCACTTTCAGGACATAGATAGTAAGAAAATTGTGAGTTTGGTGGTCGTGCAGGTAACACAATGTACATCGTCAGTGGCCATGGAGAAACTAGGATTTATAAAATCAGTGGAATATCTACAATCAAGCAGAATGCACATCGACCTCATAGCCACGGATAGACACGTTTCAATTGCCAAGACAATGAGAGAGCAGTTCCCACATATTAAACATCAATTTGACGTATGGCATCTTGCTAAATCAATCAATAAGAAAATCTTGGCTGCAGGGAAAAAAAAAGGTTTTGAAAGTATTTTGCAGTGGTCACATTCTATCACCAACCATCTTTGGTGGAGCTGAAAAACTTGTGAGGGGTCAGTGGAAATGCTACTTGAAAAATGGCGGTCACTGATGCACCACTGTACCAACGTTCACCGCTGGGCAGCAAATGAACATTTCCACCAATGTGAACATGGCCCTTTGTCCCCAGAGGAGGCACGGAAGAAGAAGTGGTTGATTCCATCTTCACCGACACACAAAGCCATTGAGAAGATTGTTTTCGACAAAACTCTATCAAGAGATTTGAGAGGACTGACAGAATTCTGTCACACAGGAGATTTGGAGGTGTTCCACAATATGTGCCTAAAGTACAGGCCAAAGCGCTTGCATTTTAGCTTTCGGGGCATGAAACATCGCACTCTACTAGCGGTCTTGGCCCATAACAGCAATGTCGGACGTGAACAATCTAGGACTAGGGGTAAAGTAAGGATGCCTCGCTACACTAAGGTGTTTTCAAAACGAAGTAAGCAATGGGTGATCAAACCAGTCTATGATGAAATGCAGTTCGACTTTGTGAAAGGCCTTATTGTTGCTGTGTTAGAGAAGCACAGATATGGAATTTTGGACGTTTCTGTGCAGAGCAGTGATCCACTGCCACCGAACATTGCGACTGTGCCATGCCCACCCGAAGCACAGCTGATTGTGAAGTACAAATCCCGGTTTAAATAATTGCAATACGATTTTCTTTTTGTAAATAAATGTTATTGTACAGTGTACCTGTAAACCTAACCCATACCTTCACCATCATGGGTGGCGAACAAGCTGGGTATCATCTTTGAATTCTCTCTATTCACCTCACATATGTGTATGTATATATTTTTCTCATGTCTCATCTCATGTAAATGTAAATGCTGTGCACTGTTAACGGAGGGGAGGCTTGCGTATTGCAAATAATAAAACAAACAAACAAACAATAAATCTCACTTTTAACTCAACTCCTGTGGTACTTTATACTTTCCCTGACCTTCCGCCAAAAATTAAATGTCTCAATTTGGGCTGCAAAGCTCGCAGACAACGGGGATAAAATTGGGGCACTTAGAACGTGCCAGCCAAGCGGGCCGTGGCATTTGGGAGAGAAGCCAGTTCGCATTTGCACATTGAGGCGCACTACATAGACAGATTCTAAACTTCAAGTTCTCACAGATGCCTATACTACGTGATGCATGTTGCAAATAAAGAAAGCGAAGGACAGCGCCCAGATGAGGCCCACAAGTCGCACTGGAAGTATAAGGGTCTATTGTTTTTTGACCTTCAGACAGGGACCATGCCAAAAGAACTACATTTGAAGGGGGTGCGCAATATCGTAAGAGACGATAAGGCAGAAAATTCAGAAACTAGACCGAGTTTCATTTTAGTTCAGTATACGAAAAATCGTTGTCAAGAGCACGGTCCGTTTTACAGACTGCATTACGAAGAGACACAATGGAAATTTCAAATATAATGTAAGTAAATCTTTACACGCTTTTATACCGGAATGAAGATTTAATGAATGGATGCATGAATAAATGAATGAATGAAGAGCTAGCAAAAGCAAGTAAAACGTGTTTGTAGTGGGCACATGGGCATGCAGGTCCACTGGTCTCACCGATCTCGGTCCTTGGCCCAGCCACTTTTCCCTGCACTGCCTACCTGCACTACGGGACTATCTCTGTATCCTTCAGCCCCTTCTCCCGGCATTTACCTTGCACTTGCCATCAGCTGGCCCTATTATTTAATTTGTATTCAACTAACCATGTACAGCCCTTCCCCATGCGCGATCAGAAAGACACCTGGCCTAGTAGGATCGTTGTCTGTCTGCCCTTGTTCCCCACCTGCCTTGTCACGCCTAGAAACACTTGAGTATAGGCGCGTTACAAATGCCATATCATATATCATATCATTCCTCATGCATGTAGACTAACTGTCGTTTATCATTGTGTGTTGGCCTCGATTTATTTCGTTACTTTTCGCATTGATTTTAGAGCCGAACATACTCCATTGAACTATCCTTGCAAGCAAATAGTTTCTGATCGGCTATAATAAATAAAATAAGTAATATTAATGAAGATCGGCTGGCGAGACTAATTATAATTTTTTGGTTTTCATAACAGGTATTTGTCCCCTTCTGCTACTGCCATCGGTTTGAGACACCAGCAGATGGCTTTTACAGTAGACACCTGCAGCTTCGTGTAAACAACTGGAGCACACTGACAATTTTATGGGCCGATCGCCAAGGGCCCACATGCCCTTACGCTGTACTAGTGGCTAGAAGCAACATATCAACCTTTACGATGGACTAGTGCCTAGTTGATGGAACAGCCTTGCGGTTCACCGTGCTTCCAAAGTGCTTCTTTTAACGAAAAGCAACACCCTGTGTACCATGGCGGATACAGATAAAATAAAATAAATGGCTTTCGGAGTTCATATGGCAATTGCTGAATATTCTCTAAACATTTAATGTAAAATAAATGTACTTTACCAAATGTACCGTGTTGCTGTTTGATTTTAAAGTAAAGTTTCATATTCCGAATTGTGGTGCGCTGTGTTGTGAGATGGTCTGTGTTGGTTTCCGGGTTCTGTGTGGAGTCGCGTAGAAGACGACTGGGCGCGTTTGCCTACGCAGCACAGTAACGTCACGGAGAGAGGGGGGGAATATGAATGTTTTGATAATGTCAGGATCAGGGGCGGGGGAATTGATTTAGTGCCACAAAAGCAGGTCAGCCAGGGCGATTGGGGAAAAGATAGGATTATCAGAAAATGGCGGCTCCCTGGTGCTTGTTTTCGCGTGCGTTTAATGGACGAAAACTCGGGTAAGGTCCATAGGAAAGTTTTCTAAAATCGAGCCACTAGGCTTAAAAAAACATGGCCGACCCGTAGGGACAATAAAAATGTTTACTAGACCATGCCTTTAAGGGGGCTGATTGCAAACATCCTTCTGCCGGCTCAAAGTGATGGAGGACATTCGACCCTCTCTTGAGGATGCTGATGGCAAGCTTTCTTCAGCTGGCACATGTCGGGGAGAATGGGAGGCCTGGTGCAGTGTGGTAGTAGACTGCAGCAGATATGGTTGGTGAGAGCAAGCGACTAACAGCAACCACCTCCACCCATCAGCCACTTAACTGCATGCACAGAGCCCACATGTACGCCCGTGAAGCATAAGCAGATGTAGTCAACTACCCCAGATCAGGGGTCTGCAACCTTTGGCTTTACAGATGTTTTGGGCTAAAGCCCTAGCCAGCATAGTCAATGATGAGGGACCATGGGAGTCTTAGCCCAAAACACCAGAAGAGCCACAGGTTGCAGACTGCTGTCCCAGATGAATAGACAGGTATTGCCATGAATTGTCTATTCGAACCTGGAGATGGGTTAGCTAGAATGCACCATGTAGAACTGTGCATTAATCTCCTCGCCCCAATCATATTGTATAGTGCTCCCCCTCTCAAGGGGAAATAGCAACGACTTTTTAACAGACTTTCCTAACCTCACCTCAGATGTGACCCTTGAACCTACGGAATAAACTTTTCACTGGGGAAATATCCTTATTTGTAAATGACCCCTCAAATAACATTGCTGATAGCGCCTTGAAACACTTGTGTATAGGCGCATTATAAATGCCATATCATATCATGTCATTGTGTAAATAGCTTCATGAGTAACTATTTATCATTTAGTTACCCCCCCACTTATTGAGGGATCTACAAGTATTTGACTTTCTCGCATTCCCGCCACATCAATACTATGATCAGGCCCTGCCTTAGTGGGGGTCGAGCCCCCAGGGCGCCATTGGACCCGCCACGCCAGCTCAGGGGAGTTTTTCCAAGGGCTCCCCCAAGCTGGCGTAGTGGGAGAAGGCGCAGCAGGCGGGCGCATTCAATGTCAATCGGTGCTCAGCACCCGATTGTCACCAAATGCGCCCCGCCACCGCGGGCTCCTTCACCAACAAAAGGCACTGTTAGCCCCCGCCACGCCAGCTCTTTGGAGTCTTTCAAGGGCTCCTCCAAGCTGGCATAATGGCGGCATGCACCTCATTGTTAGTGAATGCGCCCGCGGTAGCGGAGCACATTTAGGAACAATAGGGTGCTAATGCACCCTATTAATAGAATTACCTCCTCGACGGAGCGAGGTTTTTAAAAAAAAAAAGTGACTTCGTGGCCACGCCCCCTGTTGACCAGGGGCGCGTGGGGAAGCGGAGGGGGCGCCAATTCGCCCAGGGCGCTGCTGCCCCTAAGGCCGGCCTTGACTATGATCCTTACCAACTACTGCCTAAATCTGGACTTCCCAACACACCCTACCTTCCAATATCTCAGACAAAACCCTAATATAATTCCCAAATTATAGATATCCACAGATGGCTGCCATTTTCTCTATAACAACCCACCATTGCTTCCGGATGTCCTCATCTGTGAAACTATTGAACCCTCTGAGCCGGAGGCGATTGGTTCTTCTAAAATCAGCTGTACTCGGGAGGAAGCGGGCAGAAGCTGGTTTACTCACAACCAAACCCCTCAAAAGCAAGAGAAAAAAAAGTAAGACATGGGAAAGAAGCTACATTTGCCAAGCACAACCAAGACTACTAATCTTTCCAGCGATTCTCCTAGTCTACCATCAACCTAACCAAAAAATCCCTCAACACCAAAATCATTGGTTATCTTATCGTTCAATAGAGCTGGAGTCTAGCTCAAGGTGGCTTCAATGCCTTCACGTTAAAGGCCCAACAAAACCCAAAGGTGGCAGTTCAATTTCACTAACTGGCTGCCTAGAGCCTCCGCTCTGATATTCTTGAGTCCATTGCCGCAACTCAACTATTGACTCCCTCAACGCAAAACACATACAACAATCTAACTTCCTGCTCTCTTGTGGAACAGACACCAGACGCTTTAAGAACTCAAATGGGTGCTCCCCCAGCCCCTGATTCTTCTCTCACCATCCTGGACCACGAGGTACTCCTTCACCATATCAAGACCCTATCCGGGGTGACTCTGTAGGTAGTTGTGGGATTGTGCAGGAACAGGTGTTTCTGCAGGTATATCCCGGAGTGTACCGTGCAGGTATATTTATAGTCGTATCTGTGCAGGATTCCATGTAAGTATGGGTATAAGTATTTGTGCAGGTACAAGCGTGTATTTATAGGTATATCTAAAAGTATGTCTTGCATGTGTGTGTACTGCCCGAGCATGCACAGGGGTTAATATATGCAATGTCTTTGTGTCTGTAAGGACGGTATCATGGCCACTTTTTCTATTGAAAGAGGTCAGAGCCTCAGGCGGGGCTCAGCAACTGCCCCCATGTTGCCACTCAGAAATTTTACCAAGTGGCAATGCATTCCTTTCTACATTACATACATTCTGGGGCTTAAAAAGTGCACTTTGCAGCGCTCATCTTACAAGCTGCGTTTGCAGGAGCCCTTCCGGCTGTCACTTCCCTCAGTGTATACAGAAATGCTATCACCCCTTTGCTTTTGAACACCAGTTCCTCCACATCAGCCACTTGCTGACAAAGGAGGATTTATAGCTATTCAGTGGGCATTTAGTGTTTCAGCTCCAAGCTCACAGGCCCTCTCGTGATAATGGGTGGCCATTAACCACTGCCTGTATTTCTTTGTCTCCATAATAATGTGTGACCCCATGGGGGCCTCTCACTGGTTTCCACTCTAAGTAAAGGGCCCCCCCTCAACTTTGAAATGGGCCCCCACACATCTTCACCCGTCTGTCTGCACCTCTGCGCACTCCTCAATAACCCGGCTCTTGCATGCACTGCCCTCTGCACACAAGGTACCATCGTGTCCTATACCTTAAAGCACTTTCTGTGCCTGCACGTACATCTCCATACCTACATACACGACTCCATCCCTGCATGCACTTCACGATACCAGCGTGTGCTAGTCTGTGCCAGATGCAGGCAGTGATCATCACCCTCATGCCTCAGGTTACAGGGGGATGATCCCCGCATCTCCAGTGAAAGGGGGGCCTAGCGTGGCAATTGAAAGCCAGGCTAAACTTACCTGACCTGAATGCTGCCTGTTAGGCCACGGTCCTGGCCCTTTGCAAAATCGAGCCGCGGGTCTCACGGGGGCGTGGCCCCTGCCAGGCCACGCACCCTGAGAGCCTCAGCTGGAGTTTCAGGTCACTCAAGGCACTGTGCACGCCGGGCCCGCTTTGACGGGAACGCCTTCTCGAGAATAACAAGTGCTTGGGCCTTAGACTCCCAGCTCCCGGGGACGCCCACACCGCCTTTCTACCCTAATAAGGCCTGGCACGGTCCGCTTGTCCTGAGTGACTCCGAGACATCATGAGGTGTTTACGCCGCGGCTTCCTCAGCACTGTGCTGGCTGCGGGACCTGACTCATCCTCCTGTTTTTGGCCTGGGGAAGGCATACTTGGCCCATCCCCCTGCTACGAAGCGCGTTTGAGCTTTGCTATCTAAGGCGAAAGATTGCATTGTTTGGGGTAAGGCAGTGCTGGGAAACCAGCCGGCGCCATCTCAGTGCCATGGCCCAGGACAAGGACGGGCCCGGCCTCCCGAGATGGCAGGGGGGTTCTTGCTGCATTTAGGGGCCATCGCGGGTCCCAGCCACTGCCTCCATGCCGCCTACAAAATGTACGATTTCCTGGCTGTGGTAGCTGAGTTTGTAAAGACGGCATATTTATTCATATGTTACAAAATGGCCTGGTGGCTGGTTCTGCTGAAAGGCCGGTGGGGCCGGGACAGAGTCACTCGCATTTCAGACGGGAGGGCAAGGTCAGAGCCACTGACAGGAAGGACCATTACAATAGGCGGCAGGTCTGGAGAAGGGATCGCCTTCCCAGTCTCGATTGACACGTGACTCACACCGCCCCAGTCAAAATCCACGGTCTCTGTGGACATCTCATGTTCTGTTCGGGGGACATCCTGCTGCCACTGTGCAAAGGCCCAAGTTTGAAACATTAATTTTTTCTGATGTGGTTTTAAATAATGCCTCCAATATTCCCACTTAGCTGTTTTTCCCCACGTGGAATAAACCAGTTTGCAGAACTACCGCCCAACTGGCGAGAGCTACTTTTAAGTGTGAGCTACAGAGGACAGCGCAGTCCGGAAACCACTTTCCGCGTCCCCGTTTTTTTCACAGCCATCTTGAGTGCTTTGCCAGAATTGACGGTGCAGCTGCCAGTTTCGTTTTCCGCCTCGTTGACATCATCACAGTAATGAGCCGGTGATGTCAGGCTAAAATGGAAGGAATTCAGCCTCGAGCCCAACAAGTGAATTTCTCTCAGCAGAAATGCAAGGGAGGGGTAGAGCGAGCTTTGCTAGTGACAGGAAACACGTCATTTGGTTGCAGACAAGAGCTGCTAGGCGCACCCCCTGCCTTCTTGTTGCGTCCATGGTGACTCCATGACAATTGCATACCCGAGCGCTTGTTCTTCTTCTTGCTGATAGATTTTTATCCATCAGCGGTGATTTTTGGATACCGAGGCTTGAGCCACATTACTCCATCTTCTCAGGTTGAGTGTGTAGTCGTGGGTTTGTATTCTTCTTGGTCTTGTCACAGTAGGGCTGGTTTCACAGGGTCTTCGCAGTGATGGGCCGCGGGTAGCGGTCGAAGGGGTTTGCAGTGGTGGCAGTGAGTCTTCTGATCAGAGGGTTCAGGTTCTGATCCAGTTCTTGGCAGAAGTTCTTACTCAGCTTCGCTAGATGTTCATCCAACATCTCGATGTCCAGGTCTCTGTGAAGGTCTGCTATCCTTGTGAAGATTGGAGCTCCAGACGATATCCGCAGGGCCTTGTTCTGGACTATCTGAAGACTCTTCCGGTGTCGCTCATGGCAGGTCATCCATGCTGGGGAGGCATAAGTCAGGGTTGGTCTGATGATCGCCTTGTAGACGTTGATCTTTGTCCGGAGGGACATGGACTTGCTCTTCAGGAGTGGGTACAGCGCTGCCATCTTTCCTGTTGCCTTCTGCTGAGTATTCTCGATGTGGCTTTCCCAGTTGAGTTTGCTGTCCAGAGTCACACCGAGGTAGCGGCTGCTGCTCTCCCATTTGATGGTCTCCCCTTTGAGGCTGATGTGTGGGTGCTCCTTGATCTTCTTTCTGGTGAACAGCGTTGCAGTTGTCTTGCTGGTGTTGAGTTCTATCCGCCAGTCGCTGTACCACTTTGCGATGGTAGACAATTGCACAGTGTAGCATTTACGAATTTAAATGTCCAGCGCCACGGCCATTCCCACTCGTTCAATGTTAACACGTTTACACACCTCACCCTCTGATGGGACTTGTGCTCTATGTATGCCATGGAGCATTCTGGTCCCTTCATTGTCTCCAATGTACCCCACTGCAAAGATGGCCTTTAGCACTGGACACTACCATTGGTGGCTATGGCATATTTGAATTGGCCCGAGCGAAAGCACGTGGCATACTCCAATAAGGGCCACATCACCAGAAGCATGTGGCAACATATTTTCATGCTGGCTATGCCCAAAGACAATAAAGAAGATTTGGCTCAACAATATACGTTATGCAGAATATACAATCACTGACACTGTACAACATAGTTTCATGCTGTTGGGCCCAAAGGATATCATGCCTGCTCAAAAATATATTACAGCATTGCCACTGTAAAACAAGAGTATGATGCTGATCAGATAGAATTCTTCTCTAAACAGTTAGGTGAGTTGGTGTCATCATGTAATAACATTGGTGACCAAGTGGACAGGAAATTGAGCTCATCTAGAGTTGAGAAAAATATGCAAAAGCCTATGACTGCGGTGCCTTTTGTTGAGGGTATTATACGAGAAATAACAGCAGAGGAGGTGGGGCTGGTATCTGTGGTGTCACAGTCAAGCCCTTATGTGGGAACAGCCAATGTCGTTGGTGAGGACGCAAGGGGTCAAGGTACTGTGAAGCTGACTAAACTGGCACCTATTTTTGACCAGGTAGTGTTATGTGAAGAGGAACCTGAGGTCCCTAATGCTATTGCCTCCAAAATAAGAGACGAGCAGCAGTCTAAAGGGGCATATACAATATTTGCTAAAAATGCTAAAGGGTTAGCCCATCAACAGAAGGAAAATGTGAAGAAATCAAAAAATCAGAAGTCTAAGATAATACCTTCGAGTGGGAAAACAAAACAATTCTTTAAATCCTTGTCTAAACCGGATAGGGGCGCTTTGATAGCTTCTGATGCAATTTTAAAAAAATATCAGAACTTATCACAAGAGCGACAACGAGTGAAGAGTGGGGGTTCGGACCCCCTCCATGTGATCCCCCCGCATGCTCCCCTAAATGAGCTGGTGCAAATAGCGGAAGATCTTGAGAGCGAATCTATAAATGCGACAGATCGGAATTCAGCTTTAAGGGCCCCGAAGAAAAAGCAATCGAAAGTTGATAGAGTATCCAACTCAATTACTAACACTCGAGATCTTAGAAAGGCAGTGGATGAGTATATGGCTCAATTTCATCCTGAGCCATCTCTGACTTACCCACTGTCCAGGGTCCCAAGTCCAGCAGCAAAAAAGCCTGAATTAGTGATTGATGGGAAGATAATTACTGAGAGGGCCTCTGATAATCAACTAATAACACCATCTGGAAATGTTTTGCCAGTAGCAGATCGGAATTTCGATACTCAAGAAAATCTACAAAATAATATCTTAATTACAATTAAAGACTGTCTAGTTGCTCTGACCTCAGAACAAATGACTCTTAAATCATCTCTGAGGGCAATGAGCTGTAGTCAGTCTGATCTGGCAAAATCTTTTGATGAAAGATCTACCTCTAAGAAGGTTTCATTCAAATTTCCAGTTGAAGAGACCAAACATTATCCGCCCATAGAAACATCTAGTATTCAGAGTCGCCCTGGCTCCAAGGGAATATCTAAGAGCAAAATGCCCCCCCAGCTATTTGCCTTGTTTCTTAGCTGTCGTGAGGGCTCTTTCCCCAAGTACACCATGAATAGACGAAGTATAATGCAAATATTCTCGGATGTGCCGAGTTTAGAGGACATCTCTTCCCGGGATGTAGTACAAGTAGAGTTTCCGGATGACAACGATCCAACGGTGTCCTGTTTGTGGTTGGGATCCCGTGTCATTTATAACATTATTTGGTCTGCTAAATCTGATCTTTTTGATCTGGGTTTTAACCTAATTCCAACCACAAAAGAACCCCTGGTGTCCGAGACTGCTTTCAAATCTACTAGTCAGGTTACTAGTGATGATGGCAATTCAGCTAGGGGTTGTAGTTGTGTTAAAGCATAACTAAGAACAGGTGAATTTGTTGCGCGAACCCAGAAATTTGTAGTTATGAGCTGGAATACCAGGGGCCATAAACACCTGCTAAATAATATGAGTAGCTGTTTGGAAGAATGTGACTTAGTTCTTATGCAGGAAACATGGCTAACTGCCCCACTATCATGGGACAACCATTATGTCCATTTGGCTCCAGCGATTAAGGGACAAAAAGGTAGACCTATGTCAGGGATGACAATCATTACTAAAACGTCCACGACAAATACAATCTCAGATGGTCCTAACCCAAATCCCTATTTGCAATGTTCCATAATAATGTTTCATAAACTGACATTTCTTGTTATAAACATATACTGGAACCCAATTGCAATTATAACATCTACCTTTTTTAATGATTTGAATGCATTGATAGAAAATACTATAACCACTACAGAGATTGCGCACGTGATACTAGCAGGGGACCTGAATCTACATCTGTTGGAACCAACTAAGAAAAGAAATACGGATAAGGTCTCCCAATGGTTGGTATTTATTGACACCTGGGATTTAATAATGCTAAATGGAGCAGTTAATTCTGACAATCCACCATCTTATACTTGGACTTGTGGGGGCCAAAATGCTACAATTGATTTCATGTATGTTGACCGAAAGCTATTTGAAAAAATATCTGAGTTCAAGGTAATTCCAACTACAGTAAGTGATCATTGGATGCTGAGGGCTGAGTTTTTACTCCAGGTTATGATTGAACCTCGATATTGTCAGTATCAACTGAATAGTCTGGTTATAAATCCTCAACGGAACAGGCTATTATGGACAAGCGAGGGACTAAACGCTTTTGCGGCCAGTGTAACAAATGACCATCACTGTTTGTTGAGAGGTACTGACTCACCCAATTATCATGATAAAAAGCACCTTTTTGCCTCCACTTTGTCTGCAGGTTTTGGTAAGGGCAATAAGTGTCATACCCATGTATTTGATCAGGGCATCAGAGAGAGAAAAGCACAGTATCGAAAACAGAAAAGGCAGATAGCCCTTCTACCGGTACACTATCGAGAATCTGCGTTACGCAAATTGAAGACTAATTATAGGAATTGGGTCCGGGGCAACAAGGCAGCTTTGTTCCAATATGATGGCGAAAAGTGGTTACAGGTGGTTAAAACCAAAAATACATCGCAAATTTGGAAGTTGTTAAATAATGGAGTAGCTGGTACTCAACTAGCAACTCAACTTAATGGTGTGTCGGAGAAGAAGTGGGTGACCTATTTCTCTGACATATATGGTCTTCCAAATAATAAAAAAATCTTACAACCAAACCTAGAATTAAGCAATCCATCTTTTCAAATCAAGTTTGATCGAGAAGATGTATTGTTTTATATAAATAAAGCGAGTTCATCAAGAGCTCCTGGGCCAGATGGCCTGTCAAATTTTGTATTAAAACAGAATCCGGAATTATGGGCATCAATTTTATATGATGTTTTCCAAACCGTGCAAATTAAACAAGCAGTTCCTCCATCATGGTGTAAGGCCATTACGGTACCAGTCTATAAGAAGGGAGATCGAGCGAACCCTGCAAGTTACCGTCCGATTTCTCTTCTTGACGCCCCGGGTAAGATCTTTAGTAGAATTATTCTGAGAGAGCTCAACAACTGGGCGTCAGAAGAGAATCGGCGAGACCCATTTCAAACTGGATTTGTGGCAGGTCTTGGCACTAGTATTAACATAGCGACTCTTAATGCAATTAAAGAACTGTATGCATCAAGAAATCAACCTATTTATCTTGCTTATGTTGATTTTCGAGTAGCGTTTGACTCCGTAGATCGGAGTCTGCTATTGGAGAAATTGTTAAAATTTGGGTGTCCCTCTTCACTTGTACACTTAATATATTTACTCCATTCTAATACTTCAATGAAAGTTAAACTGAATCTAGAAGGGCTACTATCTGAAGAGATTCTAACCCAGCGAGGCCTGAAACAAGGATGTATCCTTGCTGCCACACTATTCAATTTGTTTATTCTAGATTTAGGCAATGAATTCAATATTGTAGTGAATGATGCTCCTAAACTAGGGAACCAGATCATTGCATGGCTTTTGTATGCAGACGATTTAGTCCTCGTCTCGAAAACGCCGAGTGGCCTACAAAACATGCTTGATAAATTAGATCAATACGTCACCAAGAATAATCTTACTTTGAACTTGGAAAAAACTCAAGTGATGGAACTGGGGAGACATAAGTCAAGATTAAGGAAACAGTATTGTTGGTTTCTGAATAAACAAAAGTTGAACGTGGTGAATGAATACAAATACCTGGGCGTCCTATTCAGTAACTCTCCCACAAATAAGCCCCAAAGAGACAGTCTAAATGGTAAACTGACCACATTAATATCACAAGCCAGAATATTGCAACGTAAGTATGGTAAGTTCTCATGTAAGCATATTCTTACCTTTTATCAGCTGAAGGTACTTCCCATTATTACCTATGTTTGTGAGGCTTGGCTACCTGTGGAGGCATGCTATTGGAACAAATTCGAGGCAAAATTTTGGAAGAAAGTCTTGAATCTCCCAAACTCTAGTCCAACAGCATTGCTCCGCTTTGAGTTGGGAATTTTATCAGTAAATATACATGCTTCGTGGAAGAGATGCTGTTTATTTAGAAAATGTGTGTTGGGCCTGGCGAGTAATGGCATACTTAAGATTCTGGCAGACTACCTACTACGTTCAGTACATTTATTTCCATCAAGTTGGAGAGTGGCGGTTATGTCCGATTTGACGGAAGCAAATATCGCATTAGACACTCTACTAATTAATCCCTCTAAAGCCAAAATTAAATTATACCAACTTGATTGGCATATAACCCAACAAGATTGTCTTAAATTAAAAGATTTTGATAGAGCTCTGTTTGGGCATACCGCCAAACCGCTGATTATTTACTAAAATGCCCCTCTCACAAACTCAGAAACCAAATACTGAGGTTCCGCCTGAATCTATGGCCGACCAAACAAATTTTGGTAAGAAGGGGCATCATTAAGTTGGAGGATTCATTCTGTCGATTTTGTAATGATAAATTAACCAAAGAAAGTTTGAAACATCTTTTAATAGAATGTGCGGCTTTAAAAATGCAGAGAAAAGACATTATTGATAAATTAACAAGACATCACCATATAAGACGCTCAAATGATGAATTATGGAATGAGCTATTTGCGACTCCAAAGATCACCGTAAGAATAGCCACTATTCAATTCCTAAATAAGCATCTATGCCCAATCTGTCCAAGTGAGTAATTGATTGCTTTCTTTATTCCGATTATATGATCAATCATGCTAATCACATGTGATATTGTACGATGTTTTATTTGTTGAATTGGCATACCTTGCCTTTTATTGTATGTGTTTTGTATAAAAGTAATTATGTTTGAAAGGTTAATTTAATTAGCCAACCCAAACTAAATAAATAAATAAATAAATAAAACATCTTTTCATGCTGATGAACCCAAAGAAATCACGAAGCCTGTCTATATAATATATGGCAACACTAGCAATGTAAAACATATTTTGAGGCTTCTTGTACCCAAATAATATCACAAAGCCTGTATGAACTCTACATGCCTGTGCAAAACACGTGTTCATGATCCTGATGCCCCCAAAAAAACCATATGGCTTACCTCAAGTAGATTCCAGCATTTATATTATTTCCTCTGCTGGAACCCACTGTTCTGCAGTCCACAAAAAATGCAATCCCAACAATGAATTCTTTGATGACAAAATTATTAAGATAAAGCAATACTTTGACAGTTCAAACTGCAACACAGTGGTCTTCAGCACCCGTTGTAGCACCGAACCACATTGGTCAAACCTCATAATTATGACCCTGTAGGACTTGACCACCATTGATGGCAACCTCCAGTTCACTTCTTATTGAGGTATCATCCTACCGGCTCCCACAATAAACAAATCACACTAAAAGCCCTCCCGCTAACTCCACACCCTCAAAATGTTGTTGACCCAGTGCTTCTTCCCCTTTCTCCTAAAGGCAAGAACCACTTCCAATCACCCCACACTCACCTGATAAGACTTGGCAAATTACCACCCAGCCACACACCTGCCCTTCATCAGCAATGTCACTGAGGAAACCATTGCCCTGCAATAATAACGAGTGAATCTGTAACTACAAGCTCCTACAGGAGTACCAATACAGCGCCCACCCTAAATATCAACATCAAGACAGTCAACATCCAGGTCACTGACTAAGTAGTAAACCTCCTCAAGAAAGGGGACCACCGCTTACCTGCCCGGCACATTCGATGCAATTGATCACAAAGCTCTCCACAACACACTTGCCCGCCATATATTGTTTCGAGGAGTCAACCTTACTTTGGTTCTTCTCCAACAGACACCAGTTCATCCAGATTGGTTCTGAAAAATCCAAACGGCAAACTGCGACCTGTGGTACACCCCAGGGCTCCATTCCCGCCCCCGTCCTCTTCAAACCTATGCAGGAACCCCAAAGGAAAATCCACTGCACCCTCAACTTCAAAATACAGGATTGCACAGGGGATACTGTTTCCAAGGATCAGCTCTGTCCATGACACTTTCCAACTGAAACACGGCCTCGCCATATCAAAAGCAAGGACATTAAGATCCTGCTTAAAACTAAAACCAGTATAAACACAATTCTTCCTCCTCTGAAATGCCTCAAAGCATGCACAAGTCCACACATGGTTGCCAGAAATGAAAGTCCATATATTCATCACATTGAACACCAGACAAATTGCCTCAGATTTACCATCCACAAAGACCTTCCATTGAAGGCTCACATCATCAAGACAATGTCAGTGGCATCATCTCAGCTCTCACTCCACTGCACAATCAAGACTGAAATCCATGTAGATGTCCCCAGAACTGCTATCCAAGCCTTGGCACCGCAGGACCCAGACAGTGGGAACCCTGCCACCACGTTTACCTTTCATAAAGCCAACCCCCACGAAGCAGCCCGCCTCCTCACCGGTTTGAAAACATTCAACCACGTCCCTCTGCTTTTCAGATAATTGCACTGGCTAGCCCTAGTGGTCCGCATCATATTGGAAATGGCATGCATCCCCCATAGGCCAATATAAAAGCAAACTCTTCTACCTGGCTAAAAAGTTCATTTCAGATGCCAACGCGTCAGGCTAATCATTGCCATCGCCAAGTTGTAAACTGAGGACTGCAGAAAAGGGAGAAAAAAACAGCAAACAGATCTTCTGCTATGCACCTGGAATTTGGAACAACTTCACCAATTGCAACAGAGAGCCCACCTCTACCCTAAGCTTCAGGTGGGAACTAAAAGTCCCACTCTTTGAACACCACAATACGGAATATTGAAGACTGTCCTCTGCTCTACTGGTTCTTCACTCTTGTACATTGCTCTGTCGTTGCTATTAAGTTTAGTGCCTTGTAAATCTCTATAAATGCAAAGACACTCTTCTTGAGAAGTGCCCTGAAGGATGGCAGGAGGGCAATCCTGAGATTTAGCAAAACCTCCGAACGGGGGGGGGGAGATTCCATAGATGATTTAATTCCCGGAAAAGGGGCATTCTTCCTGCGACACTGCAGCCCTGTGCCCCCGGCCACACCACAAGCACCTCCTGTAAGACTTCTTGGCGTCACTGTGCAGGTAAGCTTCCTCGGGCCTGCAGATTCCCGGATTGCATAGTTTGCTGTGTCTCCTTGGTAGCTGTGTGAGATATATATACACACCGATCACATTCTTTGTTACTCCTTGTGCTGTCATGTAATGCAAGGAGTATTTCGGTAGTAAGCCTTCCTATTGGTCTGCTGTTGGTTTGCTCCACACGCTTTTCAAACCTGGCATTAAGGTGCTCGCTGAGTGGTGTGGATTTTCGTATCCTTGGGGGAGAGTTGCTCACCTGCATTGTCCCATCTCTCAGGGCCTTGAATCACAACAATCACCAGTGGATGGATTGAGGACCAATTGCTCGCTCACACTTTTCATTTTTTGTCACGTTGACAATGATCTAGTTCGTTCATCGGGGTTTATAATGGTAGATTGGCATGGAGCAGGAGCAGCGGCAATGGAGAAAGGGGGGCACTGCAAGCAATTCAGCTTGGCTACCCACTCCTCGGTCTTTGTTTAATTTCTTTCTTAGTTCCTCTCTGCAGTAGCGGGGGCCGTCAGGTCACTCTTAAATGCATCTTTCAACGCAGGGATTGTTCCTCTAGAATTCAAGGAAGCATTTGGCAGGGCCTTAAGATGAAGCCAGGACTCCACCAAACTAATTGCAATGTTTACAGAGCCATCTCAAGATATAAACCCCTGACCAAATTTAGCAGATAAAACTGATTACATGGAAGAGTGTAACATCCTGGACATAGAACCACCGGTTTACGACGAGGCCAAAATACAGAATCGGTTCTCCTTTCCATATGGGGTGACCTTAAAGAAAATGGAGACAAGGACAGTGTATCTGCCCTGACCCTTCAGACTCTGTCAGGCTCCTTCAACTTAGTTAATCAGAACATGCTATAAGCTTCCCATTTGATTTTGGAATTTGATTGGATAATGTACTTTCTGGCTGAACACTCCGGTTTCAAAACATGTCTTTATGGTGTACCCCAAGGCCACTCCCTTTGCCCTCTACTATTCAACATTGACCTTTTTCCTCTCCCCTTTTTAAGATTACTCAATATCTCCTGTTACAGCTAAGCATTTGATATGAATATCTCCTGTTACAGCTAAGCAGACGATATGATGCTAATTTGAAAGCTTTCCAAGATCTCCACCCCCTTATCAACATTTCGGAATGCATTTAGCTATACGATATCTGGATGGCCCGCAACCACCCGCTTCTTAATCTGACAAAGGAACTCTTAAACCCCATCTCAAAAAATACTCATTTAATCTCTGAAACTTAATGCTTCTCTGCTGGTAAAACAATCTAGTAATTGCTTTTAATGGATGCCTCTCTTTTGCTAGTCAGTAGTTAAACAAGCTTTTGTTCACTTGAAGGTTTTGTGAATAATTCTTCCTTTCCTGGATTTCCTCCAAAAATGAACTGCCCTCGTTGCCAGTGTGCTGTTTAGAATAAACTATGCTAGTAGCCTTTACCTAGGTGCTGCAGCGTACCTCGTTGCCAGACTGCAAACAGCCCAAAATGCCGCAATCTGCTCCTTACCCTGTCTAATACCCAGAGGTTTCTAAGCGCGGACCCGGGGATCGAACCTGTGGTGGTTTGTGTCGTCTTGCTTCCAAGGCGGCACGTTGCCCCTGGGCTATCCTCCTCTGTCTCTGCATTGGTTGCAGGAAGGCAGAAGACTTCCTTTAAATGCTTTGCATTACTTTCAATGCACTACATATAAGTAGCTCCATCCAAGACTGGAAGGCACATTACCAGTCCTTAATTTCCGACCAGCTTCGCTTCTGACTCTGGGGGTCACAAAATATTGAAAAAATAAAAAGGAGAGGTTTGAGCTTCACCTTGGCAACATAGCTATGAGTTTTCCTTTCCAAGGACATAAGAGCAATCCTAGCTTTTCTAAGATAAAGAAAAATCAAAACTTGGCCATTTGTGCATTAAAGGAGGTGACCAATTCAATTTATTTTTACTCTGTGGCCAATATTTTGCACGTATCTTTCTCAGAACTCAAAATGAACATCTCTACTAGGGTTTGGCCTAATGTTCTTGCGATAGAAGCGACACAATCGTGCATTTTATTATTTTTTTTGTTTTTGGGGTCACTAAGTTAAGCCTGTTTCTGGTACAATGTTACCTGATGAGGAATGGCAGGCACCACTGTGTGTTAGGAACATTTACGAAAGTAGAGATCATTTCCAGATAACTATTAGGTTTTTTCCAGGGCCCTTGCAATGCACAACAGGGAACAATGATCTACATGCGACTGCAGGACCCGCTGCCTTACTGACAGAATCCCATATGTTCTGTAAATTTATAGAGTGCACGGTCACCCGAGAGTATCATGGCGCTAAAAAGAGAGGTCAGAATTCCCTAAGCCATCTAGCAGAACATCTAGAAAAAGTGAGTTTTTAGGGCATTTCTAACTGCCCAGTGGTTGGACAGTTTTTTCAATGTGCAGGGGAGGCCATTCCATAGCCGGCCAGCAGCCACAGAGAACACCCAGCCTCCAATGCGAGCACTGCGAAAATAAGGGACACATAGCAAGCCTGCCGATGCTGATCGTAATGAGCGTGTAGAGCAGTAGCGAATAAACTTGGCGCAGAGGTATTCAGCTACTATATTGTGCAAGGCGTGGTGTACCAGGCAGAGAGCCTTGAACCTAGTGTGTTAACTGACAGGCAACCAGTGCAGAAAACGCAGTACTGGTGTGATGTGAGTCCCATAAGGGGAACCCGTGGCAATGCACACGGCTAGGTTTTGCCGACACTGAAGCCGCTGGACCATGCCCTTAGGCTGAGCCAGGTATAGTGAATTGCAGTAGTCCAGACGATTCAGTATTAGGGCTGCAACCACTGGCGTCCACAGCTTTGAAGGTACCAATGGAAGCAACTTTCGCAGTATTGTAAGATGGAAATGGCCTGCTTGACAGACCGCCGATACGTGTGCCTCCATAGAGAGGGTAGCAGAAATGACCACACTCAAGTTCTTTACCTTAATCATTGGGACCGGGAGAGAGCCAAGAGAAGACGGCCAGAAAGAGGAAACCCAAAGAAGAGCATTCGGGGGGGAGCCCACCCCAAGAACCTCCGCTTGTCCCCATTAAGCTTCAGGAAATTGTGGTTCATCAAGTAGGCAAGTCATGAGAATATCAAACATGAACCCAACAGTATTCACAAAGGAAATACATGCTTTAATGTGAATTCCACAAGTCCAAATTCACACAAGAGGACAGAATAAAACGTCCCCTTTATTTCGCATTGAGATCCATTACTAGAGAAATAATCTGTCCTGTCTAGCCTACTATCATCAGTCTGTTTTTTCATATATAGCTGTACTTTTCCTTCGGGATGTATGAATGCAGTGTGGACTGTCATCCTCATTGAATATTCCAGGAGAAACCTCATCACGCATGAAGTTTGTTTGGTGTGTGTTCACAATAATGAAGAAGATGTGCCCGTAAAGTTGTGATACCAGGTCCCGGTTCAGCTAACTAGGCTGCGCGGCGTTCTAAACCACCCATCGATACCCACATTTACATTCAGAAAGAAAGGGAATTCAATATGGCTTGCAAGGTAGAGGATCCCACAACTTATAGGCACTCTTGAGCACACCACAGGGGCATCATGTAACCATAGCATAACTTATACTAAAAGCACCACCATATAGCATGAGTAACCGCCTCTAGGAAAGTTTCCATGCCAATACGGGCAGTTTTCATTCCTTCTTTGGATGACATTATCCCCTGGACAAAACACTGACTATTATACATCAGAGCGAGCTTCATAATCCACCCTTATGCCATCTTTCCTCTTATGCTGAGAGGTGGGTGGGTATGTTTTTCCCTGACTTTCCCTTTCTCGCCCTTTCCTACGCACCGTTTCCCAGCTTCCTTTTCAACCCACAGAGAACGGTCTGGTTGGCACCCTGAGCAGAGTCACAATTCACCTATTCTTGGACAAGGCATGGCACTTTAAGACCACTACAGTGGTGATGTGGGCAGCATAAAAGACTACTAACATAGCATAAAATATCTGGATGTGATCAACATTTGACATTTTCAACCAGGACTAGGTGTCCCTTTGATTCAGAAATGGATTGGGCTGGGGTAGATGTTCGAGCTGGGCTGACTATGAAGACTGGAAGGGGGCAGTTTGCTCAGGGTAAGGTGACGTTCCTTAGCCACATGGTGGGTGGAGGCTCCCTGAAACCTGTGCAAGCAAAGGTGGAGCAAGAGGACATTTATCCTTGGCCAGCAGCAACTATGAAGACAAGCTCTTATCGTTCACCCAAAAATGAAGCTCTTCTGACGGGATTTGCTGAAGGGGCAGAAGCCCAAGAAAATGGGGTTGGGCTTATTTTGCCAGATTAGTTTTGATGGTCAGGAGAGGGCCCTCTGCAGAGTCCCTGTACAAGAAATTCACAATTTGGCAACACCTTTGATTTTCCCAGATGGATATTTTCCGATGTGGGAGAGATGCATAGCCTAAGAACTGATGAACAATAGTGAACGCGCCACCTGCGCCTACCAAAAGAGGTCCGCCCATGAAGCAATACATCAGAAAATCACATTGGTCTTTGCAGAAGTTATTTCTCCACTTGCTCCCAATTATTAAAACAATCCACTTCATGATCTTGTGCCTGATCCACAAGGACCGCTCGAATGCTCTGGCAGTTCAGGAAGGAAGGACCCAAAGCCCCTGCTCTTCAGGCAACACCTAGGGGCCGCTTAGGACCTGATATCCCTAGGTGCTTAGCAGCCATCTAGTATGGAGTCTATAACAACATGAACCTCCACTAACATTTGTCATCCCCAAATTACTTGGACCGCAATGTGTTGCTTTTATGAACCCAAACCAAAATATCAAGATGTCAGAACCCCCACCTGGCACTTGGGCCTGGGACCTGCGTACACACAGAAGCCGAGGCAGGATTCTTTCTCCTACAGTGATTTTGACTTTTGTACCTGGTTAGCAGAAGAAACAGGGGGGAACATACACAATGTAAGTCACTTGGGTCTAGATATCCATGAGATCAGAAGAGAGAAAAGCATCTCCTTCCCGGAACAGGGCCTTGCTTATGTTTCATTTTGTGCCCTGGCTTGCAAGTTTTAAAGAGAATTTAGTAAAGCCCCAGCAATTGGTTCCTTATCCCTGTGGCATTCTGAGCCTAGGGCCGGCAGAAGCAATAGGCGGCTCTCCCTATAAGTGAGAACGCGGGGCAACACTACCTACTGTGCATGTGGGCACCCACCTGAGCAGAGGATTCAGGCAGGGGGGAATGCTGTCTCCAGAGCTATACAGTTTCCCGATTACCGCTGCCGCCCTGGACAGGCAGGGCTGGACTGGGAACCAAAATGGCCCTGGAAATATTGTTCAAACTCGCCCTATATCATATTTGCAAGCTGGAAATCCGAACCACTCTAAGTAGGCTTTGTGGTGCTCCCCCAATAACATGTGGAAACAATAGGTCCACGTGGTGCCTTTATAAGCACATTTGTGCCTAAATGATTTAACCATAACTAAGACTGTCTGTGCCCAACTCTGAGAACCTACTATATTCAACAGTCACATTTGAAATAAGGTATGTTCTTCTTAAAATGCACTCGAATGTGCACTGGCTTTCAGTGAAAGCTTTTGTGTTCCCTGCTTCCATGAGTTTTATGGTCCTTTAGACAAGGCAGCCACACTTCCTTCATCCAATTGGGTTTGAGAATGAACTGCAATGTGGCTGTTTCTTTTCTAATCATTTGCCTCTCGCCCTCTGATGAAGAAGTCTGTGGGGCCTTGAAATCGAATGCACTGTTCCATCTCCGCATAATATTTCCAGTTAGTCCAATAAAAACATCTCGAAACCTACTTTTTGTGTGATTTGTAAACATAACTAAAAACGAACATATAACATCTATTTGTCTAGAGGGAGGAATAACATACGTGAAGGTTTACAGCAAATGTTTTAATTCAAAGGGCAGTGGGGAATGAGGAGAGAAGGAAGGAAGGGGGCGTGGTCCTGGAAGAGAGTGTCAGGGGATAAGAGAAGGAGAAAAGCATGCATGGTGAATGTTAGTGTTCTGATCTAGCGTGCCTAGAGGCTGGTTCAAAGTGCTATAGGAGACGAAGGGGCAGAGGCGAGTTGGGGTGGGGGCCTTGGTTGGTACATTTATTATCATTAGGTTATGGAGAAAGCACATTCATAGGCGTCGCTTGTTAATGTGTTCGACATGCAGATTCTAAGTATCTGATGGTCCTGGTCATAACCTCCAGCGTGACTTCTGAGAGACCCTGTCTATGGGAGTTGCAGTCGCTGACAGCAGAGAATAATGAAGGTGGGTAGGGGTAAACGGGACAGCATTGTGAATTAGTCAGTTCCTGACACAAAGTGAACAATTAATAACAGTGTGTGTTTCAGGACAAGCAGTATCTGTCTGACCTGCTTGACTTGTAGATATAAAGCAACAGAGTGTTTCACATTCAAAGAAGTAATTCTCCATGGCTGTTGGGAGACTCAGAAGTCTTCCTGCTGCAAACGTCAGCCACTGCCGGACCAAAGTGACAGGTTTCAAGACCTGCATCAAACAGGGAGCTAAGCAGGGGACCCACGCGTGTTCTTAGGAGTTCCCGTCCCGTGCATGCGTGCTAACACATCACCCCACCTACATTTGATCTGTTTAGGTCAGGTAGAGACATCCCTGCTGTATCCAGGCGGCTGACAACTAGGATTTCATATGGTTCTAGTAGTGCAACAAGGGATTGGCTGGTTCAAATCCAGATCGAATTACCCTGACTGTTCTTCCCATGCCTAGAGATAAGACGTCCCACACCAGGCAGGCCTCGAGTACCCTGCAGCAGCGTGCAGTTCTCATTGTTACAAATCCAAACACGTTTCTCTCTGCAACAAAGGGAATGGCCCGGGGATTTTGCTCTTTGCATATGCCTGTGCTCCTGACACTCCCTCTAGAAAAGGGCCTCAGCACTTGTTGGTGGCTTGCACATTGTCTCCGGGGCAGGTCGCACGGAGTGCCTGGATCACCAGGCCAACACCTGCTCTGCAATCATGCAGGGAGGGGGGCGCACCGTAGGGGACACCCTACGGCATCCGGAATACCGGATTGAACATACAGTTGGTGGCGGACCGCAGGCGGCAGGCACCCTAGGGTCTCCAGAGCCACGTATCTTGGCTGGGGGCACCCAGCACACATCAGCCTCGGTTCTTGGGGCACCAAGGCCGGGATCGCCCCAATTGCTGTGATCACACGGCATAAAGATTCAATTGAGGCAGTGTTGCCCAGAGGGGGCACCATCCTCATGCCGGGCCCTCGGCATTCTGCACTGCACCAGCAGGGTGCACATCAACCACGACACAGGTCAGATCTTTGTTTGACTGACAAGCTGGAAGCGGCTCGTCCCTTTTATTGAGTTGGTCACATGGTTAGCACCATGTGACCATTACACACAGCCTGGGAGCTACCAAGCTCCCAGGAGGGGGTGACATGCAACAGCACTGTCAGTGTCCACCTGAATGCCCCCTTCTGAGATGGATCCATCAATGTCATCCCCAAGAGCAGAGACTGCACTAATGCGAGAGTGCTTTGCAGTTTTCTTAAAAGTAGGAACCACCCAAGGAATGAACATTGTCTGCTTGTTCCATATTCCTGCTCCTGCAGTTGCTCTCTGGCACCCCCAAAGTCGAATGGGTGGGGATACCGTATGTTGCTCTCTGATTGCCGAATGCTAGTAAATGCATTAGGTCATGCACTTATGTTCCTTTCTAGTACCGTAATTCTTATGTCCTCAGAAATCTCCGACAGCTCTAGATAATATAAATAATGACACCCTGCTCAACAGCTTCATAGAAACATTCATCCAGGCACGTCACGACGGTGCCACTTAAATGACCTGGCTCACAGGGCTGCTGAAATAGAGCTCGCCTACCTTAGCAAGTCAAGACATATCATACAATAGCCTCACAGGCAGCTGAAATAGAGCTCGCCTACCTTAGCAAGTCAAGACATATCATACAATAGCCTCAAAGGGCCGCTGAAATAGAGCTCGCCTACCTTAGCAAGTCAAGACATATCATACAATAGCCTCAAAGGGCCGCTGAAATAGAGCTCGCCTACCTTAGCAAGTCAAGACATATCATACAATAGCCTCACAGGGCAGCTGAAATAGAGCTCGCCTACCTTAGCAAGTCAAGACATATCATACAATAGCCTCACAGGACAGCTGAAATAGAGCTCGCCAACCTTAGCAAGTCAAGACATATCATACAATAGCCTCAAAGGGCCGCTGAAATAGAGCTCGCCTACCTTAGCAAGTCAAGACATATCATACAATAGCCTCAAAGGGCCGCTGAAATAGAGCTCGCCTACCTTAGCAAGTCAAGACATATCATACAATAGCCTCACAGGGCCGCTGAAATAGAGCTCGCCTACCTTAGCAAGTCAAGACATATCATACAATAGCCTCAAAGGGCCGCTGAAATAGAGCTCGCCTACCTTAGCAAGTCAAGACATATCATACAATAGCCTCAAAGGGCCGCTGAAATAGAGCTCGCCTACCTTAGCAAGTCAAGACATATCATACAATAGCCTCACAGGGCCGCTGAAATAGAGCTCGCCTACCTTAGCAAGTCAAGACATATCATACAATAGCCTCAAAGGGCCGCTGAAATAGAGCTCGCCTACCTTAGCAAGTGAAGACATATCATACAATAGCCTCACAGGGGCGCTGAAATAGAGCTCGCCTACCTTAGCAAGTGAAGACATATCATACAATAGCCTCACAGGGGCGCTGAACTAGAGCTCGCCTACCTTAGCAAGACAAGACATATCATACAATAGCCTCAAATGGCCGCTGAAATAGAGCTCGCCTACGTTAGCAAGTCAAGACATATCATACAATAGCCTCACAGGAGCGCTGAAATAGAGCTCGCCTACCTTAGCAAGTCAAGACATATCATACAATAGCCTCAAAGGGCCACTG
Source organism: Ambystoma mexicanum (assembly GCF_040938575.1). Classification (NCBI taxonomy): domain Eukaryota; kingdom Metazoa; phylum Chordata; class Amphibia; order Caudata; family Ambystomatidae; genus Ambystoma; species Ambystoma mexicanum. The sequence continues at coordinate 993,341,737 of NC_090926.1, read as the reverse complement.
AAATAGAGCTCGCCTACCTTAGCAAGTGAAGACATATCATACAATAGCCTCAAAGGGCCGCTGAAATAGAGCTCGCCTACCTTAGCAAGTCAAGACATATCATACAATAGCCTCAAAGGGCCGCTGAAATAGAGCTCGCCTACCTTAGCAAGTCAAGACATATCATACAATAGCCTCACAGGGCCGCTGAAATAGAGCTCGCCTACCTTAGCAAGTCAAGACATATCATACAATAGCCTCAAAGGGCCGCTGAAATAGAGCTCGCCTACCTTAGCAAGTCAAGACATATCATACAATAGCCTCACAGGGCCACTGAAATAGAGCTCGCCTACTTTAGCAAGTCCAGACATATCATACAATAGCCTCAAAGGGCCGCTGAAATAGAGCTTGCCTACCTTAGCAAGTCAAGACATATCATACAATAGCCTCAAAGGGCCACTGAAATAGAGCTCGCCAACCTTAGCAAGTCAAGGCATATCATACAGTAGCCGCATTACAGGACATCGCATGTAGGCCGCTCCTGATAACACTTACACTCAGACTACCAGCCCCCTTCTTCCATCGGCGAGAAGTACATTTTATTTATTTATTTATTTACAGGAGGAACAAAGTTCTTTTGACCACAAAAGTATGTACAATAGATGAGAAATCAGATTTGATGGGAAGCAGTGAGCTTCTTACAAATGGGGTGAGTTTGAGGGGCATTCTGACCAGGTTGTGGGGGGGGGAGTAAATGGAACAGTCACTGGTGACAATACATAAGTGGATATGCATAGAGGACATCCAACGTTGGACATTTGTAAGTGCAGCGTCCACGCTTACACATTGGGAGAAGATTCAGTGCTGCCCATCTCCCATATCTGAGACCCACACGTAACTCAGCTGCTATTGAGTATGCAGGGATCGGTTTGTTTGGTGCATGCTCCATGCAGGTATGTAAAAGTGCGGAGTACCCACTCAAAAGAGGTGCACGGTGCAGAGGCCGTCTGGGAAATCTTCTGAGTTCCCTACAGGCCAGTCCACAGCTGCATGCAGGATTTCAGCCTACGCTCCTCGGTGCTACAGGAGAGGTAGAGACTCATAAGAAAACATGGCTCTATGGACAGGGCCAGGCCATGAGAGATCCTCCACAATAAAACTGAGCCTGGCACGTCTCCGAGCACAGCACCCATCTTCTGTCTAATCCTGGCCTCCATTGCAGACCTGCCACTGAAGAACCGTGACCCCCCCCTTACAAAGGTCCACACTGCACCTTCATACTGACCTACTGCACTGCCACTATAACACTGAGGCACCGACTGATCTCTCCACTGGACTGTAATCTGGACGCAATGCGCTCCTGCCATTGGAGCACTGCGAGCCCCTCATACACTGCATTGCCACTGCACTGGCCATCTTTAAAACCAATTGTGGGAAGGCAGGCTCGAGCCGACCCACACAAAGGCATTCACTAAGGCACCTCTCCTGTCGTGAGCCTGTCTGGAGCCATATGGGCAGTGGGCCACGCACACTAGCGTTCATCCGGTAAGAGCTGCCTTACATCTTCTGCAATCCGCGCCCTCCAGAACACATGTATCACATGGTCTCAGCGAGCCTTGAGGTAACTTCTTCCTGCTAAAACATCAGCCATGCCCCTGCCCAACACGACATGACTTTGTAATGACTTGGCTATTGTCCCCGTACTCGTAACGCTGCCTTGTGGAGTTTAACTAGTAAACAATTCCACCTGCTATCCTATGCTCTGCCTTTGCACGTGTAGCCTGCCTTTCATGCAACTCCTGCCACCATGCTACTAGACTATCTAACACTACCTGCACTGGACTATCTTGACCGTATGCTGCCTGCTCCCAAAATCAGTACAGAATAATGTGTGCCCTAAATGCCTATGTTAAATTTAGCCACTGCAAATATATTGAACCTAGCCATTTGGTGTCTGCAATGACCCTAGCCTTGCTCACACTGTGAAAAGTATTGAATCTAGACATTTGTGCATATACTGATTTTAGCCATTTGTGCCTATATTGAACCTAGCCCTCTGTGTCTACACTGATACTAGTCTTCCTTAATCCAGCCCACCGTGAAAGTACTCAATTTAGCCATTCAGGATTATATGGTATTCAGCCACTAGTGACTAAACTGATTTTAGCCTATGCTCAACTCAGTCTATTGTGATTATATTGCATTTAGGCATCTACGAATATACTGAACGTAGCCTCTGCGAATACATTGATTTTAGCCAAACCTAATATAAACTATTTTAGCAAACCATGCATGGCCTGATCCCTACCTGATCTCACTCATGCCAACTAGGCTTCAACCTTAGACTACCTGACCATATTTATTTTGTAACCGGAACTAACTGCTGCAGGATGTATGTCAGCAAAACTCTGCTATTAACTGCACCTTTGCTGCTCATACAACTAATCCTGATGACCATGGATCAAATTAAATATGCTTCCTGTCCTATTATGAATAGAATTACTAGGCTTCAAGCTAAACTTTCTCCCCTCCATGAACCTAAATCAACCAGTAACATCTACTTTAACCGTCGCACCGACCCTAAAAATACCACTCTGCATTCAGGGCAAGCCCCCCTACAAACTACTGCAGTTGCCAGAAGGAAAGAACATATACAAGCAACTCTGAAAACCCAAAGAATACCTAGAATACCTACAATAGCGGGAGCACTGATCAACGCTAGATCGGTCGTTGCCCATGCCCCTGAAATAGCCAACCTCCTATCATCAGATAACCTTGACCTCTTAGCAGTCACAGAAACCTGGCTGCATGAGGCAGCAGGCCCAGCGCTCTCTTTAGCGATACCAAAAGAATATCAACTCCTAAGAATGGACAGACCCAACGCTAGAGGAGGTGATTTAGCTATCATTGCTAAAGCCAACCTGGACCTAAGATTATCCATGCTACCCCCACTAAAATCCAGTGAACTGTTATCGGCGAAATTATCTATATCCCCATGTTGCACTCTAACTAACTACCTTATATAAAGGCCACCAGGACCCTTAGGCTTATTTGAAGAGGACATATCTAGCCTCTTAGCCAATAACATAAAAGACTCATCACAGATAATGATTCAAGGCGACCTCAACTTAGGACTTAACGACCCGGACGATAAACAAGCTCAAGCAATAGCCACCATGCTTGATCAACATGGCCTCACCCAAAAACTCCTTGCCCCTACCAATGATAAAGGCAGGACCCTAGGCTAGGTAGCCACCTCAAACTGCCCAAAAATGATCACCAAAATTACACCCCAACCTTGGACTGACCATTTCCTAATTGACTTCAGCCTAACACTTAATAAAGAAGCAAACAAAGAACACATAATGGCGCCTTCTCTCCCCACAAGATCTGGGAAAAATATAATACCAGATAACAACTTACCTCTCCTCCTAACGCCCTGCCAAGCAATTCTGATCCAGATACGCTGGTGGACTCTTATAATGTCACTATGGCCAAGGTCCTAGACACCATTGGCCCACTTAAGGCTTGCAAGAGCAAACAGGCTCACCTTAACTCCTGGTTCACCCCTCACCTAAAAGAACTCAGCCTGGAAAAAAGGAAGTTAGAAACCATATGGCAACACACCCCAATGGAAGAAAACAAACTAAATTTAAAACTCAGAGCCACCAACTACAAGAAAGTAATTATCCAAACCAACAAACCAAAAAAGAAGTCTACAACGAAAGAATATCAAAAGCATGTTCCAATACCAAGGGACTATTTGTGATCCTGCGAGAATTAGAATCGCCCATACCTCCACCGGATAATGTACCTAAAGATAAGCAATGGTGTACTAACATCCAAAATGCCCTAGCAAATAAAATAAAAACATTGCAAACAAAAAAAATCCTCTCTTCCCCACACAGAAACACCAATTATTACCACTACCATTGACAAGCCTAACCTAGCTCCATTTAAATTCATCAAAGTCTCCATTCAGGAAACTGAAAGAATTATTGCTTCCCTAAAGCCGTCAAACTGCAAAGGTGACAACTGCCCAGCCTGTGATGCTGGAAATGCATCGGAGGGACAGGGCGTCTGTATCCTTGTCCTTTACTGCTTTGTGTTGTGTTTTCTGCGCAGGAGTCCATGTGGGACTCCTGGCGGTGCAGCTCTCTCTTTTGGTTTGGTGTACAGACCCATGGCATACCCTTAAGGCACCCATGGGTGGGGGTACAACCCTGTGCCCCTAGTGTATGTTTCTAGGCACCTGTGTGTGGCCCACAGAGCAGGGTATGGGCTGGTGGCAGCTCCATGCTGAATTCGACAGGTGCTGCGAGTATCCTCCATTTTGGGATACCCAGGCCCTGCCATTGGAATCAGTTGATTCCTGATAGGAAACAAGATGGCTCCCGTGGCCTCTTGCTTTCTATTGCCTGTTACCTTGTTTTCCCAAAATCCTGGGAAGCCCTGACTCTGTCCCTTCCCCCTGACCGGCTGTTGGATGGAAGTTGCATATATGGTGCTGTTGTGAAGTCCAGGCCAAACTGGCTGGAGCCTTCCCAGTGACTGTATGTTGTGGTTACACCCTGTGGGTGGGACCTGGGTGAATGGAGTGTGTGACGAATACGCATTCTGTGTTGTGGGTGTCCAGTATCAGACGTTTGACACAATGACTGAGACAGCCCTGCCCGAAACTTGTCTGAATGCAGTGTGGAGTGTTGAATGGCTGGGTACTTGTCCCAATACACATAACTTGTTGTGAGTGTCTGGAGGGGAGTGAATGGCCTGAATGCACTATGCACCTGATTGGATGCCTGGCTGCATGAATGCCCTTCTGGCCGATTGGTTGCCTGAGTGTGACCCAGCAGAATGAATGGGAGATCAACTAGTATATCTGGGGGCCTCTCACTGCCAGAATTCGTGTTCAGAAGCTGGAGAGTAACTGGAGTGAAACTGAAGCTTAACCTGGAAGCCATGCTGGAAGAGAAGAATTGCTGTTGCTCTCCTTCACAATCTGAAAGCTGCTGTGTCTCCAATAACTGACCCAGAGAGGGCCTGGTAAGGCACCCTCTTCCCGAGCTACGAGAGACCATCGTGCACCAGCTGATCTTTGCCAAAGCTCCCTGGTAGAAAGACCTTCGACAGGCTGCCGACCCGAGATGGGGACTGCTGCGGAATCCCAAGGAGAAGCGCCTGGACTGTTGTCCGCCACTGTCGACGACTGCCATCGCCGACCGGAGCCACCGTGCTCCCGTTTGCCTAAGAACTTAATTTGAGCCAAGGACGCTCTCGACTGCATCGCCACCCGCTTTATCCTGCTGGACAAGGCCCGACCGTCGACACGCCGAGGAGCATCCGCCGGTGGATTTCCCGCCACCTAAAGACCACAGAGACGCTGATGACTCGACGCCCTTGCCAGGCCACAGTTCTTCCTCATCTCTTTGTGGTCCAGAACTATCATCACCGAGGTTCCCCGCACGCCTCCTCCTTGCAGGACACCAATGCTCCGTCGTCGACGAGCACCACTAGGAAAGAAGCTGCCACTTCCCCGCTGTGGTTCACCCTGTTCTCCGTCGGACGTTCGACGACCCGTGACTCCTGCCTTAAAGGGAGGGCACTCAAGAAGGGCCGTCCATTCCCCCGACGACGAACGCTACAATCCAGGTACGTTGGGGCTGTAGAACTATTGTAGAGGGAAATAAGACTCGTAGAACAATATATGGACTGGGCTTGTGATACATCTTTACTTTACAGGTTGCCCAGGTGGGGGGGGATCTCCACACAGGGCTGTGTTTAACGGTAGCGACCAGTATTCTGCCAATTGTTCAACCGTCTTGCTTTCCTTCCTCTCTCTACTGCTGGTTTCTTCTTTATTGGTCTGTGTGACATTTTGACAGTATAGTTGATGCACTTTAATGAGATCTCATATTTGTGGTACCACTGTAGAACTGAATATATTTACCATTGTTGATTTTCTGAGCACAAAGTGAGTTACTGTGATAGTGTACATAACCTTGAATATTAATTATATAAAGACTGTGTTTTAACCGATACAGTGTGCAGACATTCCTTTGTAGGTGCTTGGGGACTAGACTGTACTTAAGAACCAGCCTGCATCACCTCCTGAGAAGCTAGGCCTTGATTGCTCGACTACGTTACCAATAATAGAGAATCTTGGCTGGGGTCCTCTGTGCCTCTCCTCTACCATATAGAGAGCAGAAGTACAGACACCCCCCTCCAGTCTTTACACAGCCCAAATAATTAAGGATGCAGCCAGAGATTTAGCCCCCTTCATCTCTAAACTCATTGACGCCTCCTTTTTATCTAATACCGTCCCAAGCAGCTTAAAAGATCCTGGGTTCTACTCCTTCTCAAAAAACAAACCTTAGACCCCTCCATCCCCACAAATTACAGGCCTATCACAATGGTTCCATTCCTACTGAAGATAATAGATAGAGTGGCCTACCTTCAAATTCAGAAGTACCTTGAGACCAATCAACTCTTAGGCTCCCGCCATTCTGGGTTCAGACCCTAGCACGGCACGGAGACAGCCTTAATAGACCTTAAAGCCCAAATTGATGAGCTTAACGACAAAGGAAATACAGCCTTGCTACTCCTCCTTGATCTGTCGGCAGCATTCGACTTGGTGGACCATGCAGTATTATGCAAACACCTAGCATTGGCTGCCCACTTTTCAAGTGAAGCTATAGCCTGGGTCCAATCCTTTCAAGCTAACAGAAGTATGCGAGTCTTCTCCACCTCAGCATCTGCAGACCCAATTCAAACAACATGTGGAGTTCCCCAGGGCTCTTGTGTCTCACCAACTATGTATAATATCTTTACTAAGCATTTATTTGATAAATTGGACAGACTGGGTGTCACCTACACAAACTACGCAGATGACACCCAGATCCTCTTTCCCCTTTAGGGCAATTTCACCTCAGATACAGCCTTAGTAAATGAGATTTACACCCTCATTCAGGCTTGGATGGCAACCCATGGCCTCTGCCTGAATGACGATAAAACAGAGTTCTTGATCCTTGGCTCGGCAAATAACCTAAAAAAACTTGACTCCAATGACAGCGCCTTCAACATCGACGGCAATGTAATCACAGTTGCCAAAGAAGCGAAGACTCTTGGTTTCTATCTGGATTCCACGCTTTGCCTAAAAAAACAGGTAAATTCCTTGGCCTCATCCACTGCCTAAACTGGCAAACCTATTAGAGCATATAGATCCTTCCTCTCACTAGCAAGCTGCATTATCTTAGCGAATGCCCTTATCCTATCAAAACTGGACTACTGCAATGCACTGTATGTAGGAGCCAACAAATATATCATCAATAAATTACAAACATTGCAAAATAATGTGCTCAGGACGGCCCTTAACCTCCCTACTAGAGAGCACATATCTAATACCAGGAGAAACCATAATTGGGTGAAAATCATCAATAGGATCCTTTTTAAAACTGTTACATTAACCTTCAAATGCCTAAACAACGCAGCCCCCCTTACCTAAAGGTAAGAATAACTAGAAAGTCATCTGCACGACCGACTAGGACAGCCAATTCCTACTGCCTCCAAATACCTAGATTCCGACAAAAAAAACCTGGAGGCAACAGTTTCCCGGTAAAAGCATTCCAGAAATGGAACGCATTACCAGTTGAGCTAAGAAGGGATCAATCTTACAACGGTTTTAGACGTAACACCCGCTCTGGCTACGCCTCAACGACCACTAGACTAATGACTATATCTGTTTTTGTGTCCTGCCTCTTACCGCTATCTGTTAACATTGCAACTGTGCACACAAGCATTCTCTGTACCTGTCTATACCTGTAACCAAGCTATAAGTATTTTTGTCATGTTGTGCCCCCAGCTACCTAAGGGTTTAGGGCACCCTACAAATAAAAACAAACAACCAAACACCATATTCCTGATCTGCAGCACACCTGCCACTACAACACTGAGGCACCTACAGAGCTCTCTTCCACAATCTAACCCCGGCCTATGGTGCACCTGCCATTGCAGCACTTCGAGCCCACCCATACACTGCCTTGCCACTACACCATATTCCTGATCTACAGCACACCTGCCACTACAACACCGAGGCACCTACAGAGCTCTCTTCTACAATTTAACCCCGTCATATGGTGCACCTGCAATGCAGCATTGCGAGCCCCCATACACTGCATTGCCATTGCACCATATTCCTGATATGCTGCCACTACAACACTGGAACAACTACAGAGCTATCTACTGTAATCTAACCCCACCCTATGGGGTGCACCTGCAATTGCAGCACTGCGAGCCCCCCATACACTGCATTGCCATTGTACCATATTCCTGATCTGCAACACACCTGCCACTACAACACTGGAGCACTAACAGAGTTATCCAATGCAATCCAATCCCGACCTAAGGTCCACCTGCTATTGCAGCACTGTGATTCCCCCCACAGACAGTATTTCTTATTCCTGATCAGCTGCACACGTGCAGTTACAACAATGGAGCACCTACAGAGCTCTCCACTGCAATCTAGCCACGTCCTATGGTACATCTGCCATTACAGCACTGGAAGCCCCCATACACAGCATTGTACACTGCATTGCGATTGCGCCTTATTCCTAATCTAGAGCACACCTTCCACCACAACACTGGGGCACCTACAGAGCTTCCTACTGCACTCTAATCTTGACCTACTGCGCATTGGCCATTGCAGCACTGCAACCCCCATACACAGCATTTCTTATTCCTGATATGCTGCACACCTGCCACTACAACACTGAACACCTACAGAGCTCTCCACTACACTCTAATCTCAACCTACTACGCAACTGCCATTGCACACTGCAAGCCCTGCATGCAAAGCATTGCCATTCCACCTTATTCCTGATCTGCAGCACACCCACTGTGGGGTGCATTTAAGGCCTTAAGCAGAAATCCCCTTCAACCAGAAACCGCATTTAAACATTGACAAAAAAAGACTGTGCTTTCGTCTTCCTAGCACATGTGTGGCAAGCATTGAACACTGCCACCCAAAGAATGGCTCTGCATTTGCTTTACTTTCAGATGAATCATAAGAAAATGACCTGCATTCAGAACGTCACTACATTTGCTGTTCTGTCATCTGAATACTAAAGTTGCGCATGGCATTCAAGACAACCCTGTGTTTGTTCTTTCATCTAAAACACCACAAAGTTATGTGTTCCATTGAAACACAGCCCTGCGTGCTTATTCCCCATGAATTCCAAAAGGTTAGGCAATACATCCCAAGAACGGCATTGTGTGACTGTTAAATCACATGAAGGGTAAAGAGTTCTGCATTTCACTCGACACAGATTTTTTTTCCCTTTGATGTGAAACATCACGCTTAAATTACTGCAAACAAAAGAAATAGCGTGGCTTTTTCTCTTTTCGGTGTCAAAATCAAAGAAATTCCGTGCAGTATCCCTCTGTGTCCAAGAACCAACAGTACATGCAACCCCCCACCCCCCAAAAGACTACTTGAAAAACAATCCCGTGGTCTGCAGGACCGCATTTGCAACTTGAAATGAAAGGCCTGCACACGTGTGAATCTGGTCTTTGGACAATAAGGAAAATGTTGTTTAAAAGTCAATATCTAATCACAGCTTTTTGCTTGCACAGAGACATCATTGAATATGTGGGTGGGGGTTTGGCTACATAATGTACATTATATTTGTCCCCACAAGATTTGGTTACCTTGGAAAAGACTCAGAAACTAGTAAAACTGGGTTTTTGGCCCAGGCACAGACTTCAATGGCAGGCCTTGCCTCCCACGGAAAAGTCGCATCCATAAGTGAATCGGCCCACAATGGCATGTGAGGTGGCCAAGAGTGTGAGGATTCACTGCCCTGCTAGACTAGCAGGCAGTCCTGAAAGAAGAAACAAAGGAAGCCTGGATGCCTGTGAGTGATTGAGAGGTGAGATTTCCTCCTGCACCCACTCTGAAGGAGAAACTGTCAAACTTCAAAGGGCCTCATAAAAGTCCTTTGTTGCAAGCCAAGCATGGCGGAGACAGTTGCTGTGGGGGTCTGCAGCCCAACCCATACATGTGACAAATCCTCCCCATTGACATTAAAGGACTTCTGTATTTTAAGACATTAATCCCAGCACCCTGAATAAGTAGTAATTTTGTATTATGCTAGTTGTCCATGTGATTTTTAGACAAATGTAAAGCCAAGTACATGTTTCTAGCACCTGGTGAACTGAAATGGCCCTGAAAGACTCATTTTTGGTCAATTATAAATGGGACAGATATGAAACTAGGTGGAAATATGCAAATTGTAATTAGGAGCATGTGTAGTCTTTGGCAGATTTTTAAATATGATGCATTTCATAAAAAGGGCAAAAATGTGCCAAAGAGCGATGCGACCTCGCACAGAACCGGTGATCGGATTGTCCAATTCCCTGTGACTTATTGAATCCGCATATTTGCTTCTTATGGCAGTGGCTAGTATACGTTTGAAGTTTTAATTTATAACTCATTCTTGTTAAAAAGAGACAAAGAAAGGTCATAAATGCAAACACACAAATGATGTCATTTCCCCTGAACCAATCAGCCCAGGGGGAGGAGAGAGGACTGGAAGGCTGTCCTATCCCAGGATAGGAGTAATTCCAGAGTACTTCCCACCAGATTGTAAATGAGATGATGTCATTTTGACTATATAAGGGGGAGACCGAGAAACACAAGGGATTCTGATTCAAAATGAGATCCAGACATCCATCCAGGCAGATCCATCCAGATCCAGGCACACCCAAGAATCCAGGGAGATAGGAGAGGAGGTAGCTGACCCCATCCAAGAGAGTGCAGTGACCAGACCTTTCCTAGCTGACCCCATCCAAGAGAGTGCAGTTACCAGATCTTGCCTAGCTGTCCAGAATCCCATCCAGGAGAGCCCAGTGACCAGATCCCTTGTCTTCGCTGTCCAGAGTGACCAGATCCCTTGGCCTAGCTGACCAGAGTGACCAGAGACATTGCTGGCTTTCCAGAATCCCAAACTCAAGCTTACATTGTAAGTAGCAAATTACCCTAGTCCCAAACTGCATATCCCGCTCTTTCGACTCTTGCACCCATTGGAAAAATCCCATTCAGAGTCCCAAATTGCCAGTATAATCCGTTCCCCTTTCCATCGAAGAATCTGTACCAGCCTGTGTATGTGAGTGCATTCCCTTTCTTTTTTTTTTCTTTTTCCTTTTTTTAACAATTAAAATAATTTATTTATTTTATTAATAATGTGTTGCAGTTTATTTTAAACTTTACACATAAAAAAAAGAGTCATTCTAAATATTAATCGTTGATAGAATTACTCCTACACAAATATAAGATTACACCTACAGAAATATAAGGATCACCAAACCTCTAGTAGAGTCAATATCATAGTATCAGACAGTTCATATATATATGTTCAGAGTTCTTTCAATTACTAGCCATACTCTAAAGGTAGCAATCTGCAGCTGCCGACTTTGTGTATTCATAAGGCAAAGCCAAAATTCAGGTTCCCCAATGGATGCCGTATCGTGGACAGAATTGTTATAACTTACTTTGTAAGTATCCATCATATTTACACATTTAGTTAATACATGATTGGCGGTTTCTTTACATCTGTTATCCTTACATAGTCGGCAATACCTCTCTGTGGAAGATAAACCATTATATTTACTTTTATTAGACACCAGCGGTAAATTATCTATCCTCAGTAGAAGTAAAAATCGTCTGAGTCTGCTTGATGGACAGAGGGTTAGATATGGCTGCATTTGCTTAAAGGAATAGAGCATGTAGTGGATGAATTTGTATTTAGGAAGCTTATCCAGATGGGCGTTGTTTTCCAGCCAGTCCCAGAGGGCAATTATTTTGGACAATGCATTTTTTTGGGGATCATCAAACATCTCTCCACTCTTAGTCCAGTTTATTAATCTCAGGAAGGCTTCAGTCTCCTTTTTAAGATGGCATTTGGTTGTTTCCTTTGAAGCTTCAATGGCAAATTCTTTCAGTAAGCGATTCTCTGGTTGATTAGAGATCCTAAGGTAAAGTTCGGCTCTCCTTTTCAGAACAATGGAACCTAAAGAGGAAACCCCCACTTCCAGTCTTAACAATGCCATTGGGATAGATTGGTGAAGTCCTAGGATTCTTCTCCAAAACTTCCCCTCTATAATTTGCAGCCAGCATAGGTCCATTTGCAGCAGGGCTTCCAGCCCATAGACAACCATAGGGGTTAACACCTGGGTATATAATTGACGAATTCCGTGCAATGTAAATCCACAGTTCTGTCTTGCAAATTGGCTAATCAGCGACGTTACTTGAGCTGCCCGATGTTGTCTCATTTGGATACAGGAGTTATAGCCCGGCTTAGCATCCATTTCGACGCCAAGGTATTTGTATTGCTGAGTGTACTTAATTTCTATTTCTTCTTACTTGCGAATATCATCACCTGAGTTTTCTCCTGGTTAATGATTAAATCATTATTCGCAGCATACTCCCATAACTTCAATGCAGATCTCCGTAGACCACTGAACGTGTGATCCATAATTATCAGGTCGTCAGCATACGCTAGTACTGCACAGTGGATTGTGCCGACGAGAGGAGGACAATTATGGACACTTAAGATGGCATCTGGTAAATCATATGTATAAAGGTTGTACAAAAACGGGGCCGTCACGCAGCCCTGCTCGACTCCATGATTCTGGGGGATCTCTACAGTCATATCCCCCTGATTATTGAGTCTGCAAGCCACTGTATTGTCCTCATGCAGTAATTTTAGATAATACAGAAGTATCTCAGGGCAGCCTAATAACTCAAGTTTGGCCCACAGTTTTTCTCTGCGGACCGAATCAAAAGCTGCCTTAAAATCGACGAACATGGCATATAATGGCGGATTTCCTTTCTTCATGGCCTTTGAGCGTAAAGTATCCAGAATAATTATGTTATGGATCGTTGAGTAGCCTTTCCTGAAGCCGCACTGAAAAGTGTTGAGTATATCAGATTTAGCCACCCATTCCTCCAATTTATCAAGTAGCAGTGAGGCGAAAAGTTTCCCTGTACAGTCAAGCATAGATAGTAACCTGAAATTACAGGGATCTTTCCTATCACCTTTCTTGAAGATTGGTATTAAGTAGGCACGCTGCCATGATTTAGGGATTTTTCAAACCGCAAGTACTTTCCCAAATAATATTCTTAAAAATTTGGCCCAGAATTCCGGTTGGCTTCTCAACACAGCATTTGAAAGTCCGTTAGGCCCAGGAGCCCTAGATGATTTGAGCCTTCTAATTTTCCAAAGTAGATGTTCAGTTGATATATTGAGGGGGATGGACCTTGGGGTCACTTTTTCTACCGACTTTTCCATCTCCTTGGTAGGGATGTTGCGACTCATAAGGAAGTCCGTCCATTGACTAGAACCTATAGGGTTAATCAGATCTTTTCTACCACTGCCTCTGGCTTGGCCAAGAAGAGACCATATGCTTCTTGAATATTTGGAACATATGGTTTGAACCATATTTTGCCATCGCCTGAGTTTTAGCTCGAACCTTTTAGCTTTAACATACGCTCTGTATTTATTTGTTAGGTCTCTGCAAGTACCATGATATACCCAATGACATGTACTAGTACGTTTGGCTTGTCTAATTTCTGCTCTTAGCCTACGTTTAGCATCTCTAATGCTTTTGTCGTATGTAACTGATGTTTTGCCATCAATCGCTATCCGGTTAACTGCGGAAGTCGCATGTGTAGCGGAGAATGATGTAACCCAATGTTCCATTTCATTTATGGACATGCTGTGGAACTTGTACAGAGTGTCATCGTCTATGCCCTGCACCATGGTTACTGCTGCATTGATGTTTTTATCTGACCAGCATAGACGGGTGCCCGATTGGTTAGTTGTCATGTCCCCCAGGGGCTTAGTACATATGGTCGGCATACCAATGTTACACTTCAGCACAAGCATTGAGTGGTCGCTGCAATCGTTTGCAGAGATCATCAGGTCGCTTACATTCGTGGCCATCTGTGGACTCACAAATATATAGTCCAGGACGCTTTTTGCGGTCCCGCTATGCCATGTATAATTTCCTGCATTATCGCTTGAGGATCTGCCATTAATCATCTCCATTTCCCAGCCATTGAAGAAGCTCAGCCAAGAAATACCAAGTGGGTCTTCGAGATTGTGTACCATATTGTTTGTTGAATTCGATACAGGATTAATAGATATGTCAACTGTGCTTAGCATATGGCAATTAAAGTCTCCAACAATAGTTACCAATGTGTTAGACGGATCCATCACCCAGGCAGCCAACAACTCATGAATTGCTTCTTGAAGGGCTTCAACCTCGTTACCACCCGGTGGACTATACAGATTAATGATAAGCATATTTTCTCTGCATCCCTCGTTTATGGTCTCCAGTTCTACTGCAATCATTTTGTCCCTGGATAATGTCTCCAGCTGTCTTGATGTAACCGTGTTCCTGATACCTGTGATCAGGCCACCGTAGGGTCTCCCTCTCTTTCCCTTCATCGCCAGAGACTGGTAGATTGTATAACCGTTGAGTATTATAGAGGATCTCAACCATGTCTCTTGGAGGCATATGCATACATTTTCCGTTAGGAACTGGAGAGGGCCCACCGAGGAGAACAAATGCTTGAACTCTCTACAATTCCATGATACTAGTGAGGGGATTCAATTTAAGTTCACCACCTTCGGTAGAGCTGATGCTAACCAGGTTAGAACATTCTGGATGTCAGCCATCGCAACCCGGTCCTTTTTCAGATTTGGTGGAACTTCTGTTGTTTCTTTTACTGCTGAGGGAGCTTTACGTGGCCATTTTGGATCCTCCTGATCGGAATCGGGATCTACTTCGATGTCTACGACTCAGAGATTATCTTTATAGTTACTTATCAATTGTGCAGAGCAGATAAACTTGCAATGAATGGCTGAAACGTTGGCGTTAGTAACTTGTAAAGGCTCAATAAATTCAAAGTCATCCGATCTTAATACACGTAGTTGAGGAACAGCGTGAAGTCTAATCATTAGCTCAGTTCTAGTGAGCCAGCTGCTCTCACTTTGCTGGTATAGATTTTTAATGAGGCATATCCTGTTCTCTTTCTGAGGAGCCTCATTATCCTTAGGATTGTTCACTGGTTCAATTCTACTTAACTCTCTGTCAGCTACCAGGTTATCTTTGCCGCCAGTTACATAATTCTCCTCAAGTTGCTCTGAAACAGGCATGTTAATGGATGCAGATGCAACTCCATCTTCTATTTCATCGTCCCCGTCATCCTCTGACAGCACCCAGCTTGTTAAGTAACCTACTTGCTTATCCTTGAGTCTACACCCGCCTGCCGTTGGTTTCCTTGATTTTTTATTATTCTTCCCAGAGGGCTCAGTATCCAATATTGGCGGCGCCACCTCACAGGCCTTCTTCCTCATTGCCGCTCTTTTGGCTAGACGCCGCTGTTTACGGGAGAGAAATACTTCAGGTGTATTGACTGCGTTGGGGGACGTTACGGGATTCTCTGCACTCTCAGTTGCTTCTGGGTTAGATGGCGTATTCTCCCCTGGGACTCTCGCATTAGTTGTCACTGCAGCAGGATTTTGCGGAAGCAAATTTAGTGTAGTTTCCAATATACATCCACACATTTTAAGGAGGATCTTAAGGGCAAACTGCACAGATGCAACCGATGATTGTAGTTCGGCCAAATCCGTAGGGCTGGATGATGCTGTATTGCTGACCTACACCTCTCTTGATTCCAGCTCAGAAACATTATGAATGTTCAGGTTAGGTGTGGTTGACAATCTCACAGAGCCCATTCTCGGAGATAGCTCCAGTAGGGAGTTATTATCTATATCTCCATAGCTCTCATGGTCCTGCGTGTCCATATTGATCGCCTCCCCCTCATCCATGGTGGTAGAATTGTTTTCCGGGTGCGGATTCACTGGAAAAAAATCCGTTATTGCTCTTTTAATGGCTGGTGCTAGCTTTGATTGTTTTTCTTTGCCCATCGCACACTCTTTATCTACTGGACTACTCCTTATTTTCCGCTGTCCCAAGTTGTAGCGTGCTTGGGACTTCTTATGTGAAGGCATATGTTATTTTGCTCTAAAAGGTTAGCAATATATATATAAAAAAAGAAGGCATAAAACAAAAAATATCAACTACTTCGTAGTTAATTATGTTTGCCTTCAGGTGATTGCTTTATCGGGGCTCAGATCCAGGTTTAATCTATGTGCCCAGAAAATACCTCACTATATGGGCACAGAAAAATCTCGTTTTGTTTGGCTCAACTAGCTGTCATGCACTGGGAGAGCTCCTTCTAGTGGTACTCACAGCCCCACTTACTCAAATGGGAACCCCCCCCTCTGCAGATAGTACCACTATATCTGTTCACACCTTTAACCATAGAGAGGCACTACAGCGGCACCTAACAGCCAGCCACCACAAGCGCCAAGAGCGACCCACCGCGCCTCTGGGCCGAGGGACCCAGGAACACCTGGCCCCCAGCCTACCGTGCCACACAGTGAGGTGCCAAAAAAGCAAGTGAATTGGGAGCACAGACCGGTACCTGCGTGCCTAATGACAGAGGCCAGGTCGCGCGCCCCACCCGGCACCCGTTTCCGTTTCCAGGGGCGCTCCCACGGTCGCTCACCGCCGGTGAGTTCTCCTCAAGTGCGGGCGATAAGTCTGGGCTCCGCTCCGCACTCCGAACGTCGCTCGTACGCCAGGGGCGGCACAAGCTGCACAGTCAATACAGGCAACGCGGGGGCTGAGCCGCGCCGCACCAGCCGCGTCGCACACGATCCAAATGTCAGACCGTCAAGCCGCACCTCCTCCAGCACACCGACGTACCAACGTTAACGTCAGCTCACGCAGAGGCCGCTTCCGACAGCTGAAAAACCCAAACCATATGGGCCTGGAACTAAGATGTGAGTGCATTCCTTTTATAAGTCCTTCAATAGTCTGTATAAATCCATAGCATCATTTTGCAGTAAATCAATTAATTCCCCTATTAAGCGATTCACGGTAAATTGGTTGACATTCAAAATTAACCACCTCATGCCAAGTGCCTTTCTTTACTAATCATAGTCATTAAAATATAGCCACAACAGAATTAGTCTTTGTGTAACAAAAAACAAATTAGCCTGTGTATTGTGCATTCCTACGAATTCCAATCTGCATCTGTCCCATAGAAGAACCCAAACCATAGTACCATTGAGAGTAACCCTTTCTGTCAGAACCCTATTTATAAAGTGCCTCTTTTCTTTGTCCTGAAAGTCAAGTTCCGATTTTGACAGCTAAGCCCTTCTCGTGCCTGTCTGTTATCCCAAGTCCCGTATAGAAACGAATTTCCATTCTGCGGCGTGTGTTTTTCTTTTACATTTGTCTTCTTGCCCAAAATCTATTTTCTTACCTTGTGTTCACGTTGCCTTGGTGACCTGCTTTGTAGTCTGTAAACTACTTATCTCTCGAGCGTAGCAACATTAATTTCTGTCGTAACTATCCCTCCGCGGTTGTAAGCTGCTGTGCGAGTAGCAAGTGAAATCTGATTATGTCGTTTTGCTCATAAATAAGGTTTTCATTTTCTTTTCTGGCCTCCCATCTTGGGGTGGTGGGCTGAATTCTAAATCTGATTTTTCCCTCTTCATCCTGACTCCTTGCCACTGCCTTCCATCCAAAAAGAATTTAGTTAGCAGATGTTTGGGGGTGAGTGTTGCAGGGGGAGTGCTTAACTTGAATGCTATCTGTTGTTTTCAAAACGAATTTTCTTCTGTTTGCTATTAAAGGTTTCTGTAAATTGTGTTAGGTGTTTGAACTAACTGTGTTGTGGGGATCTTAGCATTTGGATTGCACAACATTGGTGGCTGCTGCCCAATTGTTTGATTTTGATTTTATTTTTCATTGAACCATGAAATTAATAAATATCATACTGTTACACACCGGCCTGGTTTCTCGTCCATTGTGACGCAGGGTGTTCGTGAAGGTGGGGTGCGAGATGGGTTGGGAGCCTACTCAAATAAAGAACCAGTGGTTGAAGATTAGAGATAAAAAGCGTTTTTATTGTGCGTCACATTCATTGTCAGTGGAAGGAGTCCCTGACTGGAACATGCCGTGTTATAAAATATAAAACTTCCACTACAACACTGCTGCACTAACAGAGTTATCCAATGCAATCCAATCCCGATCTAAGGTGCCCCTGCTATTGCAGCACTGTGATTCCTCCCCCCACACACAGCATTTCTTATTCCTGATCGGCTGCACGCGTGCTCTTACAACAATGGAGCGCCTACAGAGATCTCCCCTGCAATCTATCCCTGTCCTATGGTACACCTGCCATTGCAGCACTCCGAGCCCCCGTACACAGCATTGTCCACTGCATTGCCATTGCACCTTATTTCTGATCTAGAGCACACCTTGCACCACAACACTGGGGCACCTACAGAGCTCTACACTGCACTGTAATCCCAACCCATGATGCACCTGCCATTGCATCACTGCGAGCCCCCATACACAGCATTGTCATTGCACTGTATTCCTGATTTGAAGCCCACCTGCCACTACAACACTGGAGCACCTGCAGAGCTCTACACACTGCACTGTAATCCCAACCCATGATGCACCTGCCATTGCATCACTGCGAGCCCCCATACACAGCATTGTCATTGCACTGTATTCCTGATTTGAAGCCCACCTGCCACTACAACACTGGAGCACCTGCAGAGCTCTACACACTGCACTCTGATCCTGGCCTATGATGCACCTGACATTGCAGCACTGCGAGCCCCCCATACACAGCGTTGCCATTGCACCGTATTCCTGATCTGAAGCACACCTTCCACCACAACAATGGAGCACCTGCACAGCTCTCCACTGCTCTCTAATCCTGACCTATGATGCACCTGCCATTGCAGCACTGCGAGCCCCCAAACACTGCATTGCCATTGCACCATGTTCTCGATATGCTGCACACCTGACACTACAACAATGTAGCATCTACCGAGCTCTCCACTGCAGTCTGTCCCCAGCCTATGATGCACCTGCCATTGCAACACTGTGAGCCCTCCATACAAAGCATTCACTTTGCACTGCATTCCTGATCTGCAGCACACCTACCAGTACGCACAGAGCTCCCTACGGCAATTTAACCCAGGCCTGCATTGCTAGGCCCCCTATATACAGCACTGCCACTGCACCTTATTCCCGATATGCTTCACACCTGCTGCAACACTGCAGCACCTACAGAGCTATCCACTGCAATCTAATTCCGACCTATGATGCACCTGCCATTGCAGCATTGCGAGCACCCCTCTTTATTCCTGATCTGCAGAACACCTTCCACCACAACACTGAGGCACCTGCAGAGCTCTCCACTGTACTCTAATCCATTGCAGCACTGCGAGCCCCCCATACACAGCATTGCCGTTGCACCTTATTCCGGATCTGCAGCACACCTGCCACCCAGGGGTGGACTGGCCTATACGGAACTCTGGAGATTTCCCGGTGGGCCTCTGCACCCTGGGCCTCTTTTCTGTGGTATTTCCAAATTTTCTCATAGGAAAAGCATTGGGCTTGCTGAAAATGTGTCATTTCGGGCCACTTTGAACTTTATTTCCAGGGCCTCTTTTGGTCCCCTGTAATTATTTCCAGGGCCTCTTTTAGTTCCCAGTCCAGCCCTGCTGCCACCACAGCACTGGAGCACCTGCAGAGCTCTCCACTGCACTCTAATCCATTGCAGCATGGTGAGGCCCCCAAAACACAGCATTGCCATTGCACCGTATTCCTGATCCGCTGCACAAGGAAGTTTAACTTCTATTGACAGGCCTCTGTGCTATTGATTCAGTTATGCATTTATTAATGTTTTCATGTATCTTGTGATGAACAGGTGACTTTTGTTTGTTTTTAGTATGTGATTGAATGCGTTCTGTAGTTTTACACGCGGAATTATCCCCGAAATTCGTTTTTGCGTGTAATGTTGGACACAAGACCCTGCTTTCATTGGACGTACTGACTTAATTATATGTGGGGTGTCTCTTCCTTGTTGATTTACACCCCGGCCCTTGCAGCACTGCGACCCTCAACCCTGCACAGCATTGTCATTGACCTAATGGCCACCTGCACTAGCAGCCCTGCGACCCCCCGCACCTTACTCCTGAGTCACGGCACACCTGCAAATACTGCTCAGGGTCTATCTCACATCGCCATCATTGGTCGTCACTTCTAGTAATGCACGCCTTCACAACATTAGGAGAAATGCAGCACGCAGCTCTGCCGGTGCCCCTCGATCCCGCCTCAAGGCTTCCAGCTGCCACAGACAGGAAGCCACTCCCACCAATGCCGGGCGGTTCAGCGGCTGGTAAACAGCCCGCCCCTCGCCCGAGACTGCACCTGAAGGCCCCAGCAGGCTCCATGGAAACCCCATGAGAGGGGGGAGGGGCAGGTGGAACTTATCTCTGTTTGCTCTGCAGCCGTGGAGCTGAGAGTACCAGGCACTGCTGTCTCTGGCGCGCCCCGCCTGTGTCCTTCTGACCTCAGATAGATGCATCATGCATTAATACTAGGTACTTTATTAGTATGACAAGTTAGGCCAATATTGCCAAAGTAGATAAATGTTGCATTCTTTCCAATAGTGACTAGTTTGTTATCGCACCTTGTCTTCTTTGCATACGCACATTTTGTTGTTCTCTCTGCTAATTCTGTTGGTTGTTTGAGGATTATTGTGAGCTGTTCTTGTCCCGGTTTACTTGCAACGAGGGAATAATTATCCCGAATGTCTTTGTATGCAGCACGTGAGAAAGGGTCCCTTTGTCTCAACTTCTAAATCCCTCTGTTGACAGGTTCTGTCCTCCCTAAACTTCTTGCTTGAGCTGAGTCGATCAATTTCTATTTCCAGCTCGTGGTCACTCAGTCTGCATTTGATGAGTGTTTGCCTGTGCTTTTTTTTTATATAAAAAAACACTTTTAGGTAATGTGAGAGTTTAGGGACTGTTCTAAATTTGTGGCCAGTTGCTCCATATGTCTTTGGTTTCCTAGGCTGACAAACATGGGGCACTGGTGCTGAATGACCACATTTCTGTAATATATTGGTCAAAGAAATGTTTTAAGGGTTGAAGTCGCGCCCTTGTACGCTCACACCAGATAAAATACAACCCGCTAGGGAAAAAGGCCCAAGTCACTGCAAGGATAACAAGTATTTATTTCTACAAAATAGAAGTGCATCAGCAAAGAACTCTGCTGCCGCCGAACGTTCGGCGTTCCGTCGGCACGTGCGGCACTTTATAAGCACAAGCGACCTCACTGATGGCGTCATTTTATGCAGTACAATTCTACAATGCTCGATAGGGGATGCTAGGCCATTGGTCCATCTTCATCTGTCCATCTTCATTCACGTGGGTGCTGCTGGGCTCCTCATGCACTTTGCGATTGGCCTAACAATTAATTAGCTTCTTGGAAAAGCAATGTTATTTTATCATTGTAATAGTGCAACTGGCAGGCACAGAGATGGGCCCCGGGTGAGAGCAGAGGTGACACTGACTCACACACTTCACGCACTCCAAAACGAGTCAGCAACTTTCAAGGTCTTCCACCTTCATTTTAGGCTATAATTTGAAACCACCCTGCACATCGCTGTGCAAATCACGTGACCCATGTGTGAAGGCGAGATCGCCTTGCTTTCTCATCTTAGTGGTCGATCGAGGGGTGCAACAGTTTTATGGTCGGTGGTCTGGGTTTGGATGGTACTGTGGTATGTGGGTGTCTTCAGATAAAAGCATTGTAAATCTGTATTTCTCATGTGGGAGTCGTTGGGGCAGGAGGGCCTTGATCTCTGTTCTGTGGGATGTAACTGCCAAGAGCCGCTCTGCTCCCTTCTCATGACCTTGCAGAGCACATTCTTACCAGAGCACGAAGGCCTGTAACTTTTAAGACAATGAAGGGTTTATGAATCTCTGAGACCTGTCCAGAGTGGAGATGTCCGCTTTCGGGCTGGGGATCTAATGCTAACCTATTTAGTGCTTTTTGCCCCGTTTGAGTCTATGTTCCAAAATGGCAGCCACTAACTAAGATGGCGTTCACACTTGCATCTACTATGTAGCCTCTAATGCATGCACTACTGTAATTGTTCATCCTCCTTCGTGTGCACCCCTTTACCCCTGCTTTGTGGATGTGCTTTCTAGCACCTGTTCCTCATTCAGTATCGCGTATGAGGGTGGACAGACACTCTCTCCTTCCCAACATTACCCCCTTCCATTAATCCCAAATTAACAAACTACCCATCTGTATCCAAGTCCCAATATATGTTCTCCACCCTCCGCACCCTGTCCAAACCTTTCAGCTTCCATTGAGAAGCCACCCTCAACACAGGGTATTCCTTCCCTCCCCACTCATGTAGTCATGCAACAAACTGTTTAACAGATTCTTTTTTTTAGCCCTATCTCAGACACATGTCATGCCCATTGGATCCCTCTCACCTGAGCTAACAATAAGCCAAGAACCAAACATATTGGTATTTATTTAAATTAAAAGTAATAGAATTTAGCACGAAAATGTTAAACAGCACTTTATCCATGGCATAACACAATCAAGTTCTCTCAGCATTGATAAATAACATAAGTAAGTTCAAAAGAACACAATCACAATTCTTAACTTTCTGCAAATTTCACTTCACGAAATAATTACACTGATCAATAACAATGGCTCTTATGTAATGTTGGGCGATTTTGATTTTCCTGCAGGCTTTAAAGGTTAGTAGTATGATTTCAAGATTGGCAATGATGATTTTGCCCACAGTTCTGGTTTAAAATGAACACAGGGATATTTATCGCTTTGTTTATCAGACCCCTCCCTTGATTTGTTCTTGGTTGGGAAGTCAGACAGAAAAATTGGAATGTTTTGTGTAATTTCGGATTTCAGACTCCCCCTTACTGAAAGGCCTGTGTTTGGGAAGCTGGGGAAAAAGGTTGGACTGATTTAAGAACAAAGACACCCCTCTTCCTTAAGGAAGTCTGGGTCAGCTGGACAACAAAGATTACCCAATAAAATGATAGGCTATGGTTTTCAGCGCACACTGGGAATGGAGCTTTGTTAATTTCAAATTTTAACAAAATTCACCCCGTGGTGTTCTGCCAAATGGGGAATTAATTAAATTAATATTTTTGGTTGCACAGGCTAAGGATCTGAACAGTTTTGCCACCCTCCGCCCACTAAAAAAGGGAAAGGATTCAAGGTAAGCAGACTCTCCCACCTTTTGGTTTCCCAAGGCTCAGTTCTACTTACATACCAAGTCTCTGTTTAAGGTTCAGGAAAGCCAGCTACATCTCAGGACACTCTGGGAAGATAGGGCAGGGGTCTGGTCACTCCGCTCTCAAAGATGGCCTCCCATTCTCCACCATAGGACCCAGTCAGCTTTGAGGCCTTTCTAGAGATAGACAGCTCCACTCAGATGCACTGTCAGCAATAGCTGTCAGATGGTAAGTTTCAGAAACCTTCCTGATGGTCTGTCTCTTCTCTCTGTCTTCCTGTCTTTCTCTTTTTTCTGTCGCTTCCTCTCTCCTTTTTTGTGTGTGCCCCCTGTCCTAGTGCAGCCCCCCCCCTTATATAGCAATGATGACATCGCCAATTTTACAATCTTCGGGAAGTACCCTGCAATAATCCCTGCCACTAGGATTGGACAATTACCCTTCTCTCTCCTCCCAAACCCAACCTCCAAGTCAGGATTGGTGCAGGGCTCTGGAGCAACATATGGCAATTCTCATTTTGAATCGCCCTTTTGTTCTCCTTTCAACTTTTTGCCAAAAACAAGTTATGTATCACAACTTCATAATTCTACTAGCAACTGCCATACTAAACATATTTTCTAATTCCGTTAATAATGGAGGGTTAGATAAACTGACCACCAAATCTGTACAATGTAGCACGGCCATGTGGCAACTTTTTGCTGTTTCCATAAAAAGCACAACAGTTATCAATATGTAAGTTATTAAGCATATCCCTAATTTCATTTTCCACCCGCTCACCAACTCTCACTTTTGAAGATGTTCGGATCAGCCAGAAATCTAGTTCCCAGAGTCACAGAAAGATGAATTTTGGATCCCCAGAATTGCCTGGAAATTACATTAAAAATGATACTTAGATGAAATCCACCCGCCTTATGTTGGCAGAGAAAAAGGCCTAAATGATAATAATCCTTTTTTAAATAAATTGTGAACCTTCATGTGGGACAAATGGTCTTGCTCCTGCTTCCGGCCATTTGTTTTCACTGGGCCATCCTGTGCCCAGAGTTTTTTTTTATCAGTCTCCTTTGTGCTGGAAGCTTGCTCTTTGAAGTGGGTGCCCCCATTTTCACACATATTAGTCATGCTTCAGCCAAGAGTGACTTTTCTTGAAGACGATGCTTTCAGAGCCAGCAGGTCTGGAGAACACTGAATTTTGACTCTTTTAGCAGTACATTGTTATTGCGATTGGTCAATAGATGGCAGATGTGACATCCAGGCTAGATGTGGGAGATGTCCTTGTGAAGTTTGGCCCACAGCCAGCAAAAGGGACTGCTTTGGGCTGACATTTTCCATTAATACAAAGTGGCTCTTCAAATGTCTCATGAGTTTTGTAGGTGAAACATAATATAAATTGCTTATTGTCAACCCGCACCTCAGGTTTTGTTTTCCTGACATTTTTCTGTGAGCAGTGATATTTTCTTTCACCTTTTAAAAAAAAACGTTTTTATTGGCAAACCCATGTGCAGGATATTTGTGTCTTCAATGTTTAAAAATCCTGTGAATCTTTAATTCCTCCTTCTTTTGTAAATTGAAATGCTGATTATCCATTGGTAATGGCAGGTAGGCCCCTTTCCACATGGCTCTTTAATATTTACTTGAAAAACAAAACACAAGTCCAGGTCGTTTTTGGTTCAGTGTTTAAAATGCCTGCCATTCATGTGAAAGGGACTTATGTTTGGGGCCTTTAAATGCACCCCACATGTGGTGACTCCTCCTTAGGAACCCATGCTCTGCAAATATCCTGTAAACTAGCTCCAGACTGGGCATACTCCTCAGAGGTACAGGTCATGCTTCCCCCATCTCCAGCTAAATCGACCCAGTGTTCTGTATAACTCTCAGCATCTGTGGGGGGTGGTAGTTGTGCCAAGGGGGTGAAAGCGATGTTCAATCTGTACCATACAGGGCTTACTTGGGTCTCTTGTCTGGGTACTGCTCTCTGTGGTGCTGTGCAGTGTTTTGGTTAATACCCCAATGGAAACCATAATCATTGCACTATTAGGCACTGCTTTGGGACAACATCAGAGACCCATTTAGATGGTGCACAAGATGACCAACACAAAAGCGATGACAGGCACTAACATCTCACTTTGTATGCCAGCTTCCTCCTTCATGCACACTCCTAGGTTGTGTGCGGCTCATATTATTTGTGAGAGGGAGCCATTCTCTGCATATTCGGGGGGCCCGAAAGTGCAACATGAATCTCTGATCTTTTTGCGCACGCCTCCTCCCATCGCTGTGAGCAGGTCGAGGATGTACCTGTTCTGCATGGTCATCAATCTCAGAGCGTGCAATTCCACCTTTATAACGTTGAATCCTTGTTCAGTGTCATTTGCCAGCTGTACCAGTTCCCAGCGTACGATTTGCAGCCATTTTGCGTTAGCTGCCGCTTACAGACCAGGTAGCAACATTGAGGCGAATAATGTTTCTTCCTTGTTGAAAAGTCTATACTCATCAGGTATTTCATTGAGCAGCTCAGATGAGTCTTTGGACAGATAGCTCTTTTCTTTCTCTGAAAATTTGCATATTTCTCTTTACCAGGGAGGATGCAAAACTCTGGTGCTGGCAACAGGTTTTTTGTCTGCTCTTCAGAAGTTGGAAATGGGGTTGGGGGAAAAGCGGTTGTTGGCCCCCCTTGAAAATGTTCTTCTGGGATTATGAGTGGAGCTGAGTGCAAAGTGGCTAGTAAACAATAGCCCCCCTCCATGATGGTGCAAGGTCCAAGTACACTTGCTGGTCGCGCACCCAATAGTCATCCATCACTGCAGCTGTGACTTTCTTGAGATCAGGTTTGAGCAGTGTCTTGTTGCAATGTTCGTTGGCCCCCACAAAGGTAATTCCGGCACTATAAAAGAACAGTTCATAGGTTTCTTCACTGTGCACTTTCACAGGTTTCGCCATTGCTTCGATCCATGTTAGTTTTGTGATATGTCCAGAGCAGTGCGCAGGTTGCTTCTACTCTAGCTAGAAATCCTTCTACGTATCCTATTAGACCCTCTACCAGGCAGCTGATTGTGGTGTCTTGACATTTGTTGTTCACATATTTAAGTCCTTGTATCATTAGGTATAGTCGTTTTAGGCATCGGTTGCTTTTCAGATTGATGTTGCATTGTAAGCGACCTGGGTCAACAATTCCGAGTCCCACGTTGTGTGCCTGCAAGGTGCCCATGAGTCTACATAGCGCAAGATGGACTAGGCACTGTGCCTCTGAAATTGGTACTTCTTGTGGCATTAACACCTCGAGTGCTCATGATGCATTTTGTATCAATTAACACACATAACAGCTGCCATTCACTTTCTCTCTCCCCAACAAACACATGCCCGTATAACAACTCAATTCTGAGTGACGCACATCTTCAATGGTGTGGAGACCAAGCCTGTGGTAGGCGACATAATTTGCCCTTCGTGCTTGCCTCTTGGTATGTTTGGGTCGACTCTGTATCCATTAATAATACTACTAATACTAGTGACATAAGTAAACGCTTGTATTATGAAAAGCATTAGGACATTTTGAAAGCAGTAAAGACTAGTAATATATTCTAATATTACAGTATGTGGGGGTACATCATTGTCATGGACAGAATTGTTGTTGTGTTGAGGCTCAGTGTTGTGCACTAGGGACAGTAAATACCCAGTTTCATTTGTGTATACATTCAACATATTATATACAGTGAAGTTTTGATGCCCACCCCAAAACCCCCCTCTTTTATATGTGGCCCCTTATAAAGGATGCTCCTAGATAAATTCCTAATATAAACATCGATAATGCAAACACCCCCGCAGTAAAATGCGTGTACAAGTAAGACAAGTATGAATAAGAAAACCTAGATATAATGCTATAATTATCAGGTTTTTTTAATATACAATGGGCCTCATTACGACTCAGGCGGTAAGGGGTTTACATCGGCGTAAACAGCGCCGACCCTTACCGCCTGATTCCGAGGTCCCTTAGCGCCATGGAGGTTTTAACTTCTGCTTTTAGCAGGTGTTAAAATCCATGGCGCTAAGGGACCTTGATGTTAATTACGCCACCGTAATTTACGGTGGCGTAATTAACGCCTTCCCCACTCCCATTATGCCCTATGGGGCAAAAATGGGAATGGGGAAGGGTAAATGGGGATTGGGGACTTACCGCCCCGCCAACCTCGGAATGGGGCGGTAAGTCCGCCAACCACCATGGCGTAAACAGAGTTTACGCCATGGTGGTAAAGGTACGACCCAGGCGGTAACTTACCGCCTGGGTCGTAATGAGGCCCAATGAGTGGTTTGAGAGTGCTGGTTCAATTTTCTTCTCTGTCTGAAAGGTAAAAAATAATGCACATAAAAGGATAAGAAATAAAAGAGAGAGAGAGATAAAGGGTGCAAGGGAGCACCCCCTGTGCAAGTGTAATGTCTAGCATCTGTGCATGTTCGTGGGTTTAGGAAGATAGGAACTGGTATGCTGATACTACAATGGGGGGTGAGGTAGATGAGAAGGATCTGGTTTTTAGGGTACTAGGGCAATGGCAGGGGATGCTCTCCGAACATCAAAAAGGTAAATCCAATTACGCAGTTCCTTGGCCACAAGAGGAGTAGAAACCTGGGGTTGTGGCACTTGCGGACAATGCTCCGCACGTAGTTGAGTTCTCCCGACAGCAGCAGTTGAGTGGGAGGGAAATCAGTTGCTGTGGCAGCTGCGGCACCTGTTATGTCTTCTGATCGGGGTGGTGCAATCTGTCGGGAGACACATTTAATGGCCCCTGTTGGGTGTTGCTAAGTAATCTTTAAATTCATCTCCTTAAACAGCTGCTGCCCTATGAGCATCTGATACCCCCTCACAGGAGACAGGGGTGTACGCATACGATGACCAGCGACCACGTCATAGGGTGACACATGGTGGTCCTTCCAGGGCTGTGTGCACAAACTAAACAGTGTCAATGGTAAGCAGTGCACCAAGCTTTTCTTTAACATTGCGCAAACCGTATACAGTTAATTTTGAGGAGTCTGTTTGTCCTCTCCACGCCGCCGTTGGTCTGGTGGTGATAAATTGTGAACATCCAGTGTTTAATGTGAAGTAATGCAGTGATTGCTTAAAATTACTAATTGAAAAAATCTGTGCCATTAACCGACCCTAACATATTGCATACTCCCCATCGAGGGAAAACCTTGTGTACCAGAAATGTAGCTGTGCATTTGGCATCTCGTGTGCACAAGGTCCCGCCTCCACCAATCGTGAGAAGGGGCAGACGAAAACAATCAAATATCGGGACCCATTCCATCTCTTTCCCATATCTGCGTAGTCTATATGCACCTTGTGGAATGGCCCAGTAGGGTGGGAAAGAGTGCCTCTCAGTGTTCATAAAGTCATGCCTGTGCTGAAACTCTGACATGTGTCAGCAGCGATGTGGTGTTTCAAACTGGGGGAGAGCTGATGAAGCTGATCAAATGCTACGGCTAGAAGTTCATGTGGCATTCCTGCCTTCCCTGTGCATTCCTGTCTCCATAAGACATCATTACGGGACTATTTCCACCCTATCTTGACCCACAGCTCCTTCTCCACTTCCAGGGCCCTACCTTGTAATTATTGTATGAAACAGGTGGCTGTTCAGCGGTGGGTGTTATTACAACCTATTCAGTTGGTGTAGGTACTGGGAGATATGCCGCAACGTTGGCTACTGAATCCGCAGTGGTGTTCCCGAATGACACTTTGTCACTGTTGTTAGTGTGGGCAGTGTATTTGACGACTGCCACTACAGAAGGTTGCGATAGCACAAAAATGAGTCTGTCCAATAACACAGTCTTCTGTACTGGGGACCTAAAGTCCCTCCTTTTACACTGTGAGAGACCGACATGCACCGTTGTAGGGACACCCCTGTGAGGCTTGCAGCACCTCAATGAGTGCTATGAGCTCTGCTGCTTGGGCCGAATAATGCAATGGTAATCATTTATGAATCAATATTTCATATTTGCCAGCTACTAGGCACACCACTGCTGTGCCAGTAGGCCCAAGAACTGTGTCCTTGTCAATTGTCGCTGATCTGTCAATGAAAAGGAACTCCCCCCTCGAGTGGACTGTCTTTTGTTTTCGGAATGTCATCTTCCTCCCCCTCGTATGTTATGCAGTCATGTCTGGACAGGTCTTGGTCAGTGCACATTTCGGTTAGAAACATTGCAGGGTTAACTGTTTTGCACCATACAATATGAATATTTCGGCTGGAGAGGATAACCTCATATGCAGATGCTCTCTGGGTAGTCAAGGTGGATTCTGATCTTTCCAAAATGGCAAAGATGGCATGTTCCACTTAGAGTGTGAAGGAGCAACCCATTACAATGGTGGAACTTTTCTCAATCGCAAATGTAGCTGCTGCAAGTGCCTGCTCGCATGCAAACTGCCGCTGAATCACTGATTCTAGCATGCCGCTGTAATAGGCCAATGGCTTGTCGTCAATAGTGCCTTTCTGCATCAACGCGGCAGTCATGAGTTGGCCATTTGAATGTGAGAGTAGGTAATCTGTGTGTAATCTGTGGTAGCTAACACAGGGGCAGTTGAGATCACTTCCTTGAGGGCACTGAAGTTTTGTAACATTTGATCTGTCAACACAATTATATTGTCACTTTTTTGTGCCTCCTTGAGGCACTGTAAGAGCGGTCTGCTGTATGATGCATAGGTAAGAATCCATGCCCTGAAGTAATTACACAACCCTAGGAATTTCTTCATTTCCTTCAATGAGAGTGAAGCGCACAGATGCGGTGCGGTCTGGTATTATTATGCTTTTACCATTGGCTGATATTAACAGCCCTAGATACAACACCTTACAGATGCTTCTCGAGGTAGAGAGTGGGGGGTTTATCTCTGTCCAGGGCTAGGGATTCACTCTGGAACAGCCTCCCTGCCTCTCTCAAACTTGAGTAGGACCACCAAAGATCCCGAAAGCAACTCAAGACCTTCCTTTTCGGTTCCGCTTTCTCTCTCCCTCTCCCTTGCTGAAGCCCCTGTCAGCTGCTCATACTGGTTACCTGGCCACCCATTGAATGTACAGGACCAGGCACTTGCACAACCAGTTACCCCTGTACCTACCACATAAGGACTGTATCTGTAACCCTACAGTCCCCTGACTCCCTGCACTTATGAGCCACCTCTCTGGCAGCACTTCCATATTTCTTTGCACTGTCCCCACCGCCCTCCCCCCTGGCACTTCTCCGCACCCCCCCCTGCACTTGCACAATCTGAATGACACAAGGTCTAGTAAGAATGCTGTTTTGTCCTCCTTCTGTCTTCCCTTCCTTGTCTTGTCATGCCTAGAAACACAGGCACGTTATAAATGACTTATTATATCATATCATACCGCCTGTAAACAGTACAGCTGTTTAGATTTGTCAATCTTGTACCCTTTGCGAGCCAGGAGTAGCAGAAGTGTAATGAAATCCTGTCTACAATACTGCTCACTGTCTGTCCACGTACTTGATGATCGTGCTGAACACCTGGATATTTCCCAAATCTGCATGGAGTATTCTGTTGAAGATGCTGGGGGTCTCACAGTACCCTTGACGTAATCTTGTGTGTTTGAACCCCCTGCCCCATGTGCAAAGGCAGTGAGGTACTGTGAGTCTGGATGTAATGGCATTGAGACAAATGCATTTTTGAGGTCCACTACTGTGAAGTGGGTCACTTCTTTGGGGATGCTGCACAGAATCATGGCAGGGTTAGGGACCAGAGGAAACTTCTGCTGTACTACAAAATTTAGAGAGCCTGTATCATTCTCCAAATTCCCCCTGTTGCTTTTCTCACAGGGTAGATAGCCGTGTTGCATGGGGAAGTAGATGGTACTATTATCTCTTGGTTGAGTAGGGCATTGATGGTATCCCTAATTCCTTCTTCCGCCTCCCTGGATAGTGGATACTGCTTAATTCAGGGCAGTACTTCTCCTGGTTTCAGTGTTATGTGTACTGGGGGTTAATCCCTGTAGGAGCTGTGCATAATGGGGGTTTGTGGACCACAGTCTTTCAGGCACCTGTTCCAAGTCTGCTTCAATGAAGGGGGGTGGAGCCTTAAGGGCCATCAGGGGATGTTGGACCTTTCGGTACTGCACCATTATTTCACAGGGGATACAGGTTTCTAAGACCATCTCCCTGTAGTCTGGACTGTCTTCAAACAATTCTGCACCATTCACCATCCTCAGAGGTATCGTGGGGTCAATGCAAAGCACTGTCCGCCAATCGCACCCGCACTGGTTAGTTCCTATCGCAACAATTCTCTTCGTAGAAACCACAAGACCTTGCTAGTCTAGAGACAGTATTGTACCTGCCGCCAACTCGGGGGACACCACACGATGGAATATGAAGTCTGTGGGCGCTCACTAACAAGCTTTGCCAACCTGAGGCACCGCCTCTACAACCACCACCTCTCCTCCCGTAGCAAGTATTATCACCATCGCCCTTATTGCGCACATTCCAGATAGTCATGTTGAGTTTGCTGAGCAGGCCCCCCCCCAACAAGTTCACTGAAGAACTTTCCGAATATAGCAGGGGGCCCGCAGCCCCCCCCCCCCTATTTTGATGTCAATCTCTTCAGTGTATGGAACTGTGGAGACAGCCCCAGATAAGTCCTGCGTGTCAAGAGTTTTGCCCAAGAGCAGGAAATCTCCCTCACTGATGCATGGTTTTGTGGCACCCATGTCAACCATGAAAACAAAGTGTTTGTTTCCTATCTCTGCGCCCACCAAAGTTTCCTCATCAGGGCGAACAGTCATCGATAGAACTCGGCACGCATGAGATGTCTGCCGGCTGTCCTAGTTGGGGTATGTGTTCCTCCTGGAGAGCGAAAATGGGTTCCCCCACTACACTAGCCCCCCAATAGGGTGTGATGGTGCCATTAGGCACAGCGTCATGTGTGGCACGTTTCCTCTTTATTGGGCGGGGGCATGCGCTTCTGAACTGCTTGCAGGCTTGGCACCTGTGCATGTTGGGGTTTTGTCAGAATCCATGGGGGTCGAATGGGGAGCTGTGTGTATTCCAACAATATCTCTGCTGGTATGGAGGTCAGCACTGGAGGGAGTGAGGTTTGCTGCAGGGTTCAGTTGGTGGGTAATAACTGGCATATTGGGTGTATCCTGTTCCTGCTCTACTCCTGCAATGTCCCTACTTTCCACAATTGCAACATTGTAATGGACCCATACCCCCTCCTCTGGGTCCCACCCCTCCAGACCCTCAAATTCCCCCTCGAAACACACCTCTCCTGCGTTGTTCTCCTCCTTTCTGCTACTCAGGAGTGGGATGTTGAGGCCCCCCTCCCCACTGTCCTTGTCCTTGTGTATTTGAACCTCATATTCTGACATCCGCGTGTGCTTGCATGCTCCCTGTTGCCTTTGTCTGTGTAGATGTGAGCACCCTCCTCTCAACAGCTATCTTAGCCAACTTTGTACAAGTTTCACTCTGTCTGCCTGCAGCCGTTGTGTTGTTTCCTTTTCTTTTATTTGTTTGCAGTGATGTATTATTATTGTCTGAATTTTCCCCCACCCTTTTGCTTCAATACCGACTATTTTATCTAGTGCCTTCAGCACCTCCTTCGGTAAGCTTCTTTTGATAACAAAATAAAAAAGAGGAACTGATCAGTCCCACTGGTCCCCCGTCTCCGCCCACCACATCTCCTGAACGTTAATAATGTACTGTGAGGGGTCCTCATTGTCTCCCATATTATATTGCATGATGTATTGTAAGTCTGGGATGTCAGGTTACGTGTGCTGAAGCGCGTCCCACACCTGCGCCCTGATGTTGATAAACGGTGCGCCATTGTGCGCATCGTCATCCAACCTCACTCCCAGATACCCTGCTTTAATCCACATATCCACGGCCTGAGTTCCCACGATCGCCACCAACAAGCTTTTCCTATCACCCACAGCCAGGGTCCACCCGCTGTCTACTTCTCAAATGTGTCTATTCATTTCCCTGCCCTGGCTGCAAAGGGCAGGAGCGCTTTAATCAAATAATTTGTATCCAATTGTGCCCAAGGCACATACTGTGCCCTACTCTCGCCCTTGTGTATCACGGGAATTTGCAAGTCTGTTCTCTTCTGCTCCTTCCGGTGCTTGCCTTTTTTCTCGCTACTGCCATTCTGCCAAACCTGCTCTGCATTCCCTTTTCCCACAAACTCTCCACCCAAGGTGTTATTTCCGGTGCCTATTGTGCCTCCTCCTCATCATAATCTTTATACTCATTAATTGCACTCCACCCATCTTCCCCTGTTCCATTTCTGGACCTCTATTGGACCTTATTGCCCCGTAACATGTGCTGCCTGCTTGCCTTCCCTCGCCTTCCTTCCCCTCGATATGGACATCCTTTATTGCTGTACAGTTCAATCCAAACAAAATGTGCCCCGCCCTCCATTCGTCTAACCCACTCCCGTTTGCTTTCCCTTCACTTTGTACTGCTCATAGCCACGCCAGATCTAATCACAATGATTGTAGTGCTTCCTCTAACTCCTTCTTCCCTTTGCAATCTTGGGGCGGGGCGGCTACTGGGGTAAGTATATATGGGATTGGCGGGGCTGGGGTATGCACATAGGTTGGGTTAGTGTACCCTGTTGCTGGGCGAGCTGCCAATGGATATTTTCCCTTATATCCTGCCTGTGTCCCGCCCCTCTCTGCCGGTGTATCCTTGTCATGGGTATTCTGCGCCCCTCCCTCATCAGGGTCTTTCACGTCCTGAATCATTTTCCACACGTCTAAAATGTCCTTTCGGTTCTGCAGCTGCTTGCCTTTATACTTGGCTAATAAGAATGTAGTCACATGCTCCAAAATTCCCTTATTGTGAGTGGTCTGCTCTGGCCAGGAGTGGTACATCCCCCCTCGTGTTTCTATCACCCACTGCTTATGGTATTTCTCAATCTTCTCCCGGTACACGTACTCTAGAGGGGGGGTCTCCTCCCATTATAACCATGTGTGCTCTCTAAAACGCCTCTACGTTTCTGATTGCGCACTGCGCACGCTGCAAAAAATCATTCACAAAATCAGTCCATAGTCCCTCCTTCCTGTCAGCCCAAGTCAATTTCCCTCCCCTCCCTTTCACACACACCTAATATCACACTCCAATTGCTCAAAAAACCACTCTGTTAACAACGCCATCCTCGGTCTTCACCATATCCAACAATTGTGAAACACTAAAGCTCCAGGCTAAAATAACAAGCTTAAACAACAACCTCTGCTGTATCCATGCCCACTAATTATGCAGGGCTCCTACTCATTTCCTTTTCCCCTCCATTACACAAAATAAGTGGAACCACCTCCTCCCCTCACTTGGGGAGGCTCCCTACTCTCCTATTTTCCTTTCCGTGATATCTTTCTTAAATAAACAGTAATAATAAGAATAAAAAACACGCCTACACATACAAACAATCTCGTCCTCCACTCACTCGCACACCACATTTCTCCCCATATACGGCTCTCCTACTTGTTATCACTTGCAAGGGTATACTCACATGTGCGTATTCTCCCGAGCTCCTCCATTATGGGGTCACAATATTGGCCTGCACTCTCCCCGGAGCCGTGCCTCGCTACAAAGATTAGACATGAATTCTAGACAGCTTGGTAGTATGCGTTTTTTGTACTGGTCCCTTCAGGTGGGCATGGCCCCTCTGGAGAAGCGGCCTGGAAGCCTCGGCGGGCACGGAAGCTGCTCGGATTACATCAGCGTCACCAAATGAAGGCACACACCTGCATGCTCACACCAGAAAAAATACAAGTCGCTAGGGAAAAAGGCCCAAGTCTGAAGGCGTTTGAAAGGCGTTTGAAAGGATAACAAATATTTATTTCTACAAAAAAGAAGTGCACCAGCAAATATCTCTGCTGCCGCCAAACGTTCTGTTCTCCGTCGGCATGTGCAGCACATTACAAGCACACATGACGTCACTGATGATGTAATTTTGTACAGTACAATTCTACAATACTGATTGGCGTGCCCTATACATGTAGGGCATGCTCCATAGGGGATGCCAGGCCATTGGTCCATCTTCTTCTGCCCATCCTCGTTCATGTGGGGGCTGCTGGGCTCGTTGGAAAAACAATGCTATTTTATCGTTGTAACAGTGCACCTGGCAGGCACAGAGATGGGCCGTGGGGGAGAGCCGAGGTCACACTAACTCACACACTTCACTCGCTCCCAGACAAATCAGCAACTTCCACCTTCGTCTTCCACCTTCGTTTTAGGCTATAATTTGAAACCGCACTGCACCTTGCTATGCAAATCACGTGGCCCATTTGTGAAGGTGAGATAGCCTTGCTTTTAGATCTTAGTGATCGATCAAGAGGTGTAACAGTTCTATTGTCGGTGGTCTGTGTTTGGATGGTACTGTGGTACACGGGGGGGTTTAGGAAAAAAGCATTGTAAAGCTGTATTTCTCGTGTGGGGGTCGTTGGGGCAGGAGGGCCTTGCTATTTGTTCCGTGGGATGGTAACTGCGCTCTTTTCTCCCTTCTCATGACCTTGCAGAGCACCTTCTTCCCTGAGCACGAAGGCCTGTAACTTCTAAAACAATGAAGGGTTTATGAATCCCTGAGACCTGTCCAGAGTGGGGGTGATGTCTGCCTTCAGGCTGGGGATCTAATGCTAGCACATTTAGTGTTTTTCACCACGCTTGGGCCTGTGTCCAAAATGGCAGCCACTAAGGTGATGGTCACACTTGCATCTTCTATGTAGCCTCTAATGCATGCACTACCGTGATTGTGCATCCTCCTTCATATGCGCCCTACTCCCTGGATTTGCTTCCTAGCGTTTGTTCCTCATTCTGTATCACCTAAGGGGTGCAGGGGAAGACCCTCTCTCCTTCCAAACAGAGTTTTACAGTTTGGTCTTGCAATACCTGGTAGTGTGTGGAAGTTAGGTTACTTCACTTGATATTGCACCAGAAATTGTAGATGTGCATTTGAATGTTGAGTACGAGGGGGCATCTTCCTGTTTCTGCTCTGTACCCATGACTTAGACAGTGTCATACGTGTTTGCAGAGCTGGAGGTGCAGAATTTCAGTGAACGATTGTTCCAATTCTGCATCCTCCTTTTTAGTGTTGAACCACACATCTAACTCCCTTAAAGTAGGATAATGGTGCTTCCCAAAAGCATTCTCATTACTTGTATGGGTGGATTGAATAAATGCTTCTTGTGGAACAGAATGCATGCAGGGCTTATTCTTAAAGTCTTTTCATTGTCAGTTTAAAACTTCCTGATGCCCTTATTTTGAGACGTAGGTGTTATGAAGGATTTCTATTTATGGGTAATTTTCCACCCAGTTGTGAACTCCCCAACATTTTGCTGTTGTCTGACCATCCTAGCCTGACTTTTGCTAGTGGAGCCCAGCCTTCTGCTGTACTCCCCTTGGCTTTTGCTCATTTTGTAATCGGGAAACTGACATTATTACTGGGAGACTTTGTTTCCCTTAGTCCTTCACTTTGTTGCTATTTCTTAGCAACATTCTATCAGTGCCCAATGTACCTTCCAGTTCAGTGTGTGGGGTCTCTTTTTCATTTTTAAGGCCCAAGACACCCTTGAAAGATTTTTGGTGAATGTACAAGTGTGTCCAGGACAGAGCTGGTGGCCGCAGTTACTCTTAAAGCATTTTTGACTCTTTTCCATGGTCCAAACTACGTTTACCGTGTTTGGTCCAGGACAGTGGCCAGTGCCTAAAATGGCCATGCCACAAGGTCCTTTCTTATGTCCTTTGGCCATTTTGTACCTTTACCTTCCCAGGTCGAGTAGACCCAGGAATTTCCTTATTTGGTCATGCAGACCTCGCGAAAACCGAAGCTTTCACTGGCTTCTGTATGCCTTGTGTGTGTGCCTCCACAATGTGGGCTGGAGCTGTCTAGTGCCAATACACATCTTGGGTGCCAGGGTGTCTGGTGTACTGGGATAACTGGGACCACTGTGGTCTGTGATTGGTCTAAATCTGGGATGGCTGAATGTGAGCAGATCTCTTATAGTTTTCTCTTTGTTTTAGTGCGAAGGAGATTTTGGATAAGAGAAGGCACCTTACACCCATCGCAGGTCGATCTTCTGAGTTCACACCAAACCTAGTAAAGGAGCCAAGTATCCCGAAATGAAGAAGCAGATCCGTGGAACCACTGGTGACCCGCTGTTAAGTTTGGCATCCTGACCCTGCTGTTGTCCCATCCAAGCCCCTGTTTCTTATCGAACCTAGAAGTCCTGCAAGGGTGCTTTGACCCATTGAAATAGTGGGACTAACTTCTCAGCATCTCCTGCTTAACCTGCAAATGAGCCTGCTTGGAAATGTTCCTGGACCGCCCAGTGAACTAACCAGTTTGTACAGGACATTTGCCCTGGAACCACCACTGTCTTGAGTTTCGACTTGAGCCTTTGGAGACTGTAAGCTCTGGGTATAAGGCACTCTCCCGCCAAGTTCCGTACACCTAGCATTCCTAGATCTGGAATTAGGAGAGTATGCCTGAACCCGAGCATCCGGTTCCCCCGTGTCGCCCAGCTGTGGTGACGATCTTCGTGTGTGTCTTGCTGCTGTGCCCCCCTGTGCCCTAAAATGAGCTGCAGTGGAACTGACCTGATGCCTTCACCAGAAGCAGAGAAACTGCCACTGTCCCGCCACGGACTGCGTCCTGGAACACAGCCCCTGAAAGGTGCAGAGCCACACAACTGCAGAATTGTAAACAAAGTGGACTTGACTGGAAAAGTTTGGTCCGGAGTGCGCTGAGGGCTGGTAAGTACTTGCATCCCTTGCCGGTGGCCTGAGGGCCACTCTCCTTATGTCGAGGTAGCCTGAGCCACCACGCTATTCCTAATTCTTGGATCCTGCTCTGCCCTCTTGTGGAGACCCTCCTTGAATAGTGGAAAGTTATTCTTCATCACCTCACTCAGCTTCCTGAGCCAGCACAGCCCCCTGAAGAAGACTCATTTTGAACTTGACCACACGATCGAGTGCTCTGGCACTGAATGTACCTTTGAGCACAGTAATATTTCTTTAGGCCACTAGTTACTGTACATATGTTTCATAGTTAGTGGTGTGTTAGTTTTGTTAATACTGCTGAAGATTTACATTGTGTTTGATTTAAAAGGCCTTTAATAAATGTATATGTATTTTGATATATACACCTGACTGAGAGTAATTTGTTGTGTTGTTTACTGTGTGTGCTCATTGTGGGCTTTCGATCACCCTCACCCCTCCTGAGACCTAGTCTTGACCACCACCAATGGTACCTTGATTGGTCTGGCTTGTCCAGAAGGTTACCCTGTTCCAAGAAACTAGGCTGTCCTTCTGTACCTTTGCCCACCAGGTCAGAGTTCAGAAATCCATCTTAACAGTAGGTAAGTGAAGTCTGTAAGATGCTCAACTTCTGATCCATTAAGAGAAAGTTTGAATCTGTTGCCTTGTTCTTTGCATTCTTCTGGAACACCATGATTTTCGACGTATTTAGGTTCAACTGCAGAGCCGAGGTCTTGCAGTATCCTTCATGGAGGTTCAGATTGTTTTGGAGTCCTTTCTTGGTGGGTGCCAGTATGGCCATGTCATCTGCATATAGTAGGCATTTTATTTTGGAGCCATTCAGTCTGAGTCTTGGGGCCTGGGATTCATGGGGATCATGTTACTCCTAGGCTTTGTGGCAGTGGGAGTATCGCAGGCATAACTTACCCAAAATCCCAAGCCAAATTGATCACTA
The DNA here is from genome assembly GCF_040938575.1 of Ambystoma mexicanum. Classification (NCBI taxonomy): domain Eukaryota; kingdom Metazoa; phylum Chordata; class Amphibia; order Caudata; family Ambystomatidae; genus Ambystoma; species Ambystoma mexicanum. Next base: position 993,302,857 of record NC_090926.1, on the reverse strand, counting down.
TTGAATTGAATGTAGCATTTATGTATCCCATGAACTTACTTTGGGAATATTTGTTCAATGTGCCATGGCAATAAATTAGCTTGTATTGGGTTGGATTGGTAGCTAGCCTGGGGAACTTTGCTGACACATCTGCTGTTCACTAGGCTTTGCTGTACAAGCTCGTCATCTCTCACTTTTTTGTGGGTTTTCTGGCTCACTTGCCTTCACCAAAACACATTATCATGATTGTTTTCACATCACCCCAACTAAAGTGTGCTACTCTGCAGATTTATCTCCTCTGTCACCGGTTTCTATCCTATGCTCAGTCTGGCCTTCATGGTAGCCTACTAGCGAGGATGTCACAATTCAGTGCAGGGAGTTCACAGGAGTCCATAACACACAACCACAACACAAGTACTGTGCAGATATCTCTGTGGTAAGCACAGCTCACATTCCCTGGGTGGAGGTAAGTACACTATGGGGTCAGAACAGCACACATATATTGATAAGTAGTGCAGCCATATACCCAGGTAAGTACAGATATCCTGAGGTACTGCATATACACCTGAACTAAAAACTAGAGATATATCTATAAGTACTGCACACATACCCTTAACAGAGGAGTAGTAGCAGTAGTAATACTAGCAATAGTAATAATAGTAGTAATAGTCGCAGCATTAGTAATAGTATTAGTGGTAGTAATAGAAGCAGTAGTAGCAATAGTAGTACTATTTCAGATTTCTCCATTACAATTACAACTTCTAATAACATACATGCATAAACAATGCAATGCAAAGCATGAAATAATGAGGATAAAATAACATCAAACCAGCCAACTTGTAAGACAGCAAACAATCCACTGAGTATCAGTGCATGTCTAGTGCTAGGTGCGTAGAATATCTCCATATATTCTGCTTTCAGAAATAACTCCAAAGCTGATGACCTCAAAGGTACATTATATTTCAGCAAAATGGGTCCAAGCCTCCATCTCTTGAAATGTGTATTTTTAGTGCAAACACGCAAAACATTTGGAATGTCTTCTATTCCCCTCTGGAGTGAAATGTAGCCCCTGAAGGCCAGTAATATAGAGGTCAGAGTGATTTGCAAATTCCCATTGAAATCTCATGCCTAAAATAGAAAGGAAAGAAAGTAGACCTAAATTAAAAGTTTCAGGAAGGAAGAGAAAGACCTGTGGCTGACAATCCATGGAGAGCTGCTCTAACACATAAAGAAACAACAGTCCGTCAGTATCTTCAATGAAGTACCAGATTGTGCTCCAAGCAGCCAATGTGAAATGGAGCTCATTGCATGTAAAATAAATAAAAGAATGTCATTTTTGTTTTTCCCTCATCCAAATTGACAGCATGCTAAGAGAAATGCTTACTGGACTTTCAAAGTTGGAACATGGTTTCCTCACATAATAGCCTTATACATTTGAACAATCCAGAAGTGGTACTTATGAAACTGTGAAAGCCTTATAAGATGCTGTACAAAATCGCAATCGTGTGTGAGTTTAAAAGGCCATTTGCTGCAGGGTACAAGAACGGTAATTTCTCCCAACATGAAATTTAACCTCCAGGATCTTCCCTCTGCTGCCCTGGAGACAGTTTCCTAGTTGTCATCATTAATCGGGGCCATTACTTAAAAATATAAGAAAGAAATACACTCCTCAGATCGAAAACACAGTGGAAAACTGATAAAGCCATGTATGTTCTTGCAGCAGAGGTGACCTTGAGGTCACTAGTCCCATAAAATGTCCATTAGTGTGGCTATCAGGCCTTGAAGGGGGTGGCGGACCTAAACATGAGCCTCTCTGCGTAGTCACATGTCTAAGGAGAAATTAAACTTGGGAGCAAGGGTGGGGGTCGGAGTTAAAGAGGCCTGTGAAACTGCAGTTTGATTAAATGGGCAAAATACATTTTATCGTATATAAAGAGCAGCATACATGTCACAACGGCATTCCAGATGTTTCTTGAAGGTGACAGTCCCCCCTTTTACGAAAAAAGGGGGGAACATGGGCACATTGGTTTCACTGTGGTAGTTCAAGTCTTTGTATCTTAAGTAGAATTATCAATGCTTATTCTCTGGAGCTGGCTGATTCAAGAGATCCAAAGACACTTGAATCCAAACCAATACTAAAACGAAAAATCTGTGTGGAAACCCCACAGCTAATCAGCCGCTGTAACAACGTACTCCAAATGGAGTTACTCAAAGCTTTGTTCAAATACTTATATTGAAATATATTCTGGAAAATCTTGAAGTAAATATTGCAATTTTAAAGTGCGTCACAAAGTAAGTAAAATGCTGAAGTTCTTTATGATACTAAATCAAACAATTTTAACATCCAACAGTGGAGGAGGCCACTTGCCACCTCATGGTACAGCTCCAGTGCCAGTGCATTTTGGAGACTTAACTCCTTCATCAGGGCGGAGCCCTACATATTGTTAGATGTAACACATCAAATGTTAAATTCACATCGATCAACATATGTCATATAAACAAAGTAGAAATATGGTGGTACATACAAAGGTTTCACGTTGTGTGAATCAGGTGAATAAGGGACAGAACAAACAAACAATGTTTTTGGAACATACAAATGATACTGTTTGCAAATACAAAAAAAGTGTACACTACTAAATAGTTGGAACAATTACTTCAATTCCATTAGTTTCTTAATGGGAGAAAATGGTGTGTAAACACCCGATTGCTAAGCTGTGAATGAAATATAAACACCAATGACGGCCCTTAACCTTCTACTGACAAGCTCTCCACGGCTTGCTATGCAGTCTCTTACCTTGGGTAAATGCCGCAGCCCAACTAAGGTGAACACTATTTCTGAATTCTCACGAAATGAGATACTTTGTGATCTCACAGTGTTGCACTGTATCGCTGTAATGGCCGATGGAACAGAGCTATAAACATATGACTATACTCAGGAATGTAATAAGAGAGCATACTAGGCTGCTGCTTACCTGTCTTTGCTGAAGCTAGTGTCAAGGATCAAGCGATCCGCTTGAGCACACGTTCAATCTGTTTATATATGCTTGCCAAGGATATGGCTTAGAGGCTTCAGCCCCCTTTTGACCATGCTAAAACGATTTTGGTGTGATAAACATAACTGAAGTTATTAATGAAAATGTGATTTGGGCCTTCTCTTGATGCCGCGAGATGCGAAAGTTGGTATGAGTGTGCAGGTAATAATTAACATGAACACTGTAAAGCGGCAGATTTTTCACTGATATGGCTCCTGAGTAAATGAAGAAAAACTTTATCTCTGCATAGGAAGGGTGTGCTGATTGATTTTATACTAGCCTTATCTGATTTGCCTTAAAATGTAGTTCTTAAAAATATATTCATATATGTAAAGATTAGAAAATTTAGGGTACTTGTCATGTTGAGAGATTTTTTAGTTTAAAAAACCCTGAGCCCACCTGCCGAAGTGGGACGATGAAGCTTTCTCCTCCCACAGCTGTCCCAAATCACTCCCCCATCCCCTTGTCCTATCGGCACCCAGGTGAGAGGTGGGTTGTGAAAATCAGCCAATCCTTTTTGCGAGTATTATGACAAGTTTTGATGTCGTTTGCCCTTTAAGTAGGTCAATTCGTATTAGAACTGGACTTTTCCCACTAATTCCGAGAGGCAACCTGCTGCTGAAATCTGGCGAGAAACATCACAGCAGAGAGGCCTAAATCTTGCATTATTGACAGGAACCAGGAGACATAGCAACTGACTGGGAACCCTGCGAGGATTCAGAGGAGATCCTTGACCGACCCCCTTTGCTGTCCCAGCAGTGCCCTGCAGTTCCCTGATGCCCATTCCAAGGTCTCTCCTGTAAGTAAAACTACCCCAAAGCCATGGATTGTGTAGGCCCGATATTTGTCAAGCATTGTTTTAGTTATTCCCTCATAGAAAAACATCCTGTTTGTCTGTGTAGATCCCTTGCATATTTAATTAAAGTAAATCAATGAATTCCCCTATAGTGATCACAGGAAGGGTATTGTTGGCATTTGAAACCAACAATCTTTCCCAGTGTGTTTTGAGCCGGTATAGCATAAAGATTTGCCAAAAGAATCAATCCCAAAACCCTGATTCCACTTGAGTGTGCAGGGTGTCAAACGAAAATCCCCATTGATCCCCTTCATTTTAAATCAGAAGTGTGAACCCGGGTAGTGCCTTTGCATATGCAATGTGCAAAACAAAATTGCCCCTTTGTTCCCATTGTGATCTTACCTAAACCACCAAGCCCTGCCTGTTCTTTTTAGGTGTGGCAAAATGAATTCCCCATTGCAGCTGTGCTTAACATCCCAAAATCGATTTTCCCATTGTATTCCCACTCTCTGCCACTGCCTTCCAGTCAGATGAGTCCAGTCTTAATTGATGTTTGGAGGGTGGGGGTTGCTGGGAGATAACTCAAATCAGAAATCACTGTGCCTCTTGAATTGTTCTTTTTCCGTATTGGTGGATGATTTAAAAAGAAATAATTGTGACTGCATATCTCAGTGTTATCCTGTGTTGGTGCCTTTACGGAAGTCATTTTGTTCTTGTGTTGCCACAGCAATGGTGGCTGATGTTAATCTATTTGTGAAATTTGGTTTAAATAAATTAATAAATATCGATATTCTTAATACACACCGGCCTGGTTCCTAGTCCATTGTGGCACCGGGTATCTGTTGGGGTTGTGTGCATGACAGGTTGGAGGCCTTACCAAAGTGAACCAAATAAAAACATAGTGCTTTATTGTGCACCACATTCATTGGGGGAAAGGAACTCCCTGAGTTGAGTGTGACCGCGTAATAATCTACGACACCCCAGATAAAACAATCCCAGCGTCCGTCGCTATTAATGCCCTTTGCATGTTTTAAGACTGGATATATAATAAGTAGAGCAAACAAAGCACGGTAATTAGCTTTCTTAACACCAGAGACCACATATTAATAAAATAAACTTACCAGAGGATTTTTAGTTTAAATGTACACACTACGGGATCTTACGTTCGAAGATTTTTCCCAATCCTGGTGCTGCGACTATGGGTCGGCTTCCAGCGCGTAACGTTCGCTGTAATTCTACCCAGGTACAGCCAGCAGGCCTCAGAGGGAAACTAGGAAGCCTAGGTAACTTTAATAAGGTAATCCTTTGGAAATATGTACTGCCTACATGTCATGTGGTAAGTACTGCATGAATACACTGGAATAAGTCCTGCACACCTGCCACAAGGTAATTCCTGCATAGATATCCTGATGTACTGCATATACACCGGAAATTAATACTACAGTTATACCTTGAAACACTGCATGCATACCGCAATGTAAGTATGCTACACATATCCTGGAGGGAGTACTGCATACATGCCCTAGAGTAAGTACTGCATGCATATCTTAAAGAAAATATTGCATTCGTACCCTAAGTGTTGTGTACATAAACATAGTTTACCACTACACACATTCCTTGAGGTAAGTAATGCATACATGCCCTGGAGTAAGTACTACAAGTCCACCCAAACCCTTATCCTGAGGGACTGCATATAGAGTTGTAAATACTACAGTTATAGCTTCAAATACTGCATACATGCTACGAGGTAAGGACTTTATACATAACCTGAGGACAATACTGCATGTGTACCCTAAGTGTTGCGAGCAAGTACTACATATTTTCTCATGTGTAAGTACCTGGTAGCTAGCATGACTGCATAGATGTCCTGAGGTAGTGCAAACTAACCATGAAGTAAATACTCTGACTATGCCTGGAAGCTAGTACTGCATATATATCCTGAGATAATGCACCCCTACCAAAAGGTAAGTACTCATTTATTATTATTTTTAAAATGTATTTATTTATATGCAGGAGTAACAATGCTCTTTGGATCACAAAAGAACGTACAATATATCAATCAGATTTGACGGGAGGCAGTGACCTTCTTACAATGGGGTACGTTTGAGGGATATTCTGACCAGGTTATGGAAGGGAGTAAATGGCACAATCAGATGGGACAATACACAAGTAGGCATACATATATTAAAGACAATGCATATTGGGCATTTTCAAGTGCAGGTAGGCGGTACGGCCATCTGTGCTTGGGATGTGGCCATGATGGGTGAAGTGCTAGAGTGGAGGCAGAGGAAGTGAGGGAGAGAGACAGGTTAGAGGCGAGGGAAAAATGTTAAGAGGGTAACTCGAAGGTGAGGAGTTACGCTTTTAGTTTGGATTTGAACAAATCTGTGTGGACTGTTTCTCGGATGTCCGGGGAAGAGAATTACATTCAAGTATAACAAGAAGAACAAAGGAGCGGAAGCGAGAGGAAGCCCAGGGAGGGCGAGGAGCTACAAGGGTGGTCAAGGAGGCAGAGCAGAGAATACGAGAATGCTTGCAGAGTTGGATAGAGGAGGATAGATACAGTGGTGCCTTACCGTGGATAGATTTGTGAATCAGGAAAGACATTTAAATCTGGCCCTGTTGTGTATCATCAGCCATCCAGCCTTGTGACGGCAGGAGGAAGTAGGTGTGAAGTGAGGGAGTTCAAAGAGGGTCTTGTTAGCAAAGTTAATGATCTTGTCGAGAGGACAGAAATAGTAGTTGGAGAGACCAAAGAGAATGCTGGCACAGTAGTCCAGTTTAGAGAAGAAAAGAGTGGTTAAGAGATGCTTGGCGGTGTTCATCGAAAGGAGGTGCCTGAGCTGCTGTTCCAGTTTTGGAGATGAAAAAGAGAAGGTTTGAGAAGGGGCATATATTACGCCGACGTTTGTAGCTGAAGAAGAGTAGGGGAGAGTGTCAGGTTGGAACTGGATAGGCAGACAAAGAGATGAGAGTTTCTGGCAGGGAAAAAGAGCAACTCTGTTTTGGTAGAGTTTAATAACAGAGAGCGCAAAGCCATCCAATATTTAATGGCAGAGAGATTGTTGGAAAGTTTGATTGCGGGATCAGAGGAGAGTTCAGGAAAAGAGAAGAAGATTTGGGTGTCTGCGAAGAGTTGGTACGAGAGCCCAAAGGAGGAGATTAGTGCCCCAAGAGCAGATATTTAGAGTGTAAAGAGGAGCGGACCCAAGACAGAGCCTTATGCAACACCAACAGTTAGAGAAGTGAGTGGAGAGGTGTTGTTGCCCGGCTTCCATATTTATTCTTTGTATTTTTGTTCCATTGTTCCACATACAGATACACCTGATTCTGAGCATCAGATATCCTGAAGTACAGCGTACACACCCCGAGGTTAACACCATAGATATTCCTTGAAGTAACTAGTACAACATATATGCAATGAGGTAAGTACGGTACACATATCAGAAGGTTAGCATTGCACAACTATCTGTGGTAAGTACTGCCCACGCTCCCCGTGGCAAGGATCACACACATATTCTGATATACCGTCCACATGCCATGGGGTAAGCACTGCACATGTACTCTAGGGTAATGCTTTACCCACATAACATGGGCAGGACCAATGGTGCAATGGGGGCAGGGGGGATTTCCCAATAGACTGGCACCCATGAAAGACTGCTAAGTCTAGGGCAGACTCTGTCTCGTGTGAGGCTCTGTGCCAGCCCACCACTGCGGCCACATGGGTAGTCTTCTTAGTTCCCAATAGGCCAGTGCACCGCCCCTGTCCCTCAGTAACTCCCTCAGCGTTCATGGACAGGATGCTCCCCATTGCACCTCCCCACTGGGGCATCCATCCAGGGCGCAGCTTGACAGTAATGTTGCTCGTGGGTTTAACTGCCTATTTGTTTAGATTTACGTGTGTAACTTGCAGGCCACAGGTTCGAATCACAGCAAGGCCAGCTCAGTGTTTTACTCTTCTCAGGTCGAACCAATGGTTACTACTGATGTAGGTCAAAGTACCGTATGTGGTATATTCTTTATAAGGTGTAACAATAATAACACGGGCTGGTGTCCGCATGGCGCCTCTTCACCGGGAGCATAACATAGGATATTTTTAGCTGCCCGAGCTTCCAGTTTGCAAAGGATGCGCCTTATATGCCAAAAACGAGAGAGTCTGTGCGATGGAGAGGAGGAGGAAGGAGGCAGGGAGGGGAAGCGAGTATGGAGGAGGCAAAGGCATTTCTTTGGGCTGTCAAGCCTGTAGTACAGCCCTATGCAGTAATACAGAAGGAATGTCAGGCAGCCAGTGTCCCTCTTGGGTGCTCTAGGAAGGAGGGGAGGAAGGAGAGTTGACTGGAAAAGCTCTGCACTTTCACCTTATAAGGAAAATGCTGTCGGACAAGGAAGTATGAATTCTGCAGCACAGGAACGTGTTAGAAAGGAGTCACTCATGTCTTTTTCTGGACTTAACTTTACCACACGCGTGACGTCCTAATCACGCGCCATTCAGGCGCGCTGGCACAGTGAGTCTGCCCAAAGGCGCCTGGTTACTAACGGGTGGAACTGTCGGCGAAACCGATGTTTCACCTTTTATTGCCCTATTAAGGACGAGAGACTGGGAGAAATCGATGACTTGCAGATTGCAGGCACGCCTCTGCAGCATGTCATCAACCCTCTGTGCTATCTTACCGAATACGCCTAACATGACTCTTCTGATAATTGCCATTCCTCCTGTAAGCACTTGTGTCCTTTGTTGTCGCCTGGAGTAGGGCTCTAAAAGCACGAGGCCATAGCTGTCATCAGCTCAGGGGGAGTGAATCCGACACCTCAGTTAAAAAAAACAAGCATTGGCAATGCCAGCCGTTTGGCTTTTTGTGTAGGCATGGGAAAGGCAAATGCCTAATACTTGCCAATGCTTGTGTTTTACCAGGACTCCAGTGAAGGACAGTTATAGTGCTTATTAATAGAGTGGCTGAAGCCGGATTTGATTAAGATGTTTTTATTACACCAGCAGCGCGTTAACAACTCAAATTAAGCCATTAACTCTCAGAAGACGGTTTTGGAAAAACACTGGCAGGCACTTTAAGTGCAACGTTTGATGGTAAAACTTGATTTGAAGCACTTTGAAGCACTTCACTTGTGTCTAAGCACTTTACAAATAAACAATTACAATTAAAATTAAAGCAAGCTCACAGAGTTCCCACAAGGAGGTGTTTTGGGCAGGGATGGGTAGGGACTGGGTGGGAATAGCTAAAGGGATTAACATGGCCTTGGGTAGTCAATGGTTGGGCAAAAATACCAAACACCTACAAGCTGTGTGTCCTTCCTCATCTGCCATTTCTCCCTATCTGTGCCCTAATGCACCACCTAATAGCACAAACTAAAACAGATCATTGGCCCCACCATCCAATTCTAAAGGCAAAAGGGATGCTTAGAACTTTAAAAAAAGAAGCAACAAAATAAGATGCTTTAACCCACATGTAGGCCCAACTCAACGGGAGACGTGCCATGATGCTGTGCAGGACAATCATGCAGCAATCAACGGACATAAAACCTTCCCAAAAAATCCCTAATGTTTGGCATAACAAGGACCAACCACAAGGGCCCGGCCAGCCAAGAGAGGACCTGGAGCAGATCAGTGCTTTGCAATCCACACTACGGGACTCAGACGTTACAAGTCATTTATGAATCTTCTTTACTCGCTTAATATCGGAGACCGATCTCTAAGCACGGGGCTGGGATTCGAACCCGTGGTGCTCTGTGTTGTCTTGCTTCCAAGACAACGCATTGCACCTGAGCTGCCCTCCCGAGTAGTACAGTAATGGTAAAACGTGGCATTTTCTGAAGACATATTATACTGCTACACACTAAAACCCATATTCAAAATGCACCAGCTTTTGTGTAGAGGAAATTAGGGCCAACAATGCCATAGCATGTGTCTGGAGTTGCTTTTGGTACTTTGGTTCAGAGGATAATTGCCTAGCTTTTCGGTGCTGGATTGCCCCGGTGAGTGTGACTAGACTGATATGCAAATTGATGTTTTCTTCTGTATAGAGTTAAGTGAGCTAACACGTGGTTGCTGTGCCTCCTGAGTGGACGCTTCCCATGTAACAAGTTCATTTAACTGTGTTCATTCTCAGTAGAGAGGCTCCATTTTAAGCATTAATGGACGTGGTCTTCCACGTGCAGCAATACTGCATTTCCCCAATGTAGTCCAATTGGATTTAGAAATATGGAATAACTTATAATTAAGTGATCATTAATTAGTAAAATTATGATTGCTACGGGCTGTAATGGGTATTGAATTTGGCAATATTTCCAGCGGAAATAGCACCAAATTCATAATAAGACCCTTAGTGTTGGGAGAACAGAGCAGCTGGTCCATAAAGGGTGGGGGGCGCCGACCTACCAGAACCCTTGTCCATTATGGAGCACAGAGCCAGCCCAGTGTAAACACTGAACAACCCCTCCCTCCCCCCTGCGTCTTTCTACAGCCGAGGAAGCACTCCTGGGCTGACTTAAACTGTTGAAAGGGAAAGATGGTTTCCATGTGACAGTTTTTGTTTCCCCAAAGCGCATGTCCAATGGACCATGCAAGGCCATTGGGTGTTTTACTTCCCCAGCCGTGCATAGATCATTGGGAATGCTGGCTTGGGAACTGCACCTGTAAATGTGACTGCACCTGTAAATGTGCGTGAGGGTACTCCTGCATCTCTCTGCACATTTAGAGAGTCTGGTATCATTCAGAGAGTCTCTGGCTCTCCTGCTCCTGCAGGCAAGTGCAGGAAGAGCTCTTTGCTTCCTGGTTCCTACTCGTGTGGCACAGGAGCGGAAAGGCTTCCGTGTTCCCTACCAGGAGGCAGCCGCTCAGAGAGAAGCAGAGTCCAGACCGGACTAAAGGTAAGAATATGTTTAATGTGTATATGCGTGAATGTGTGAATGAATGAGTGAGCATATGATGCATGGTGGGTGCTGGGTGCGCATATCGTACGGTGTATAGGTGCACAAGTGAATGATGAGTGAATGAGTGAACATTAAGTCGATGTGTGTGCTTGTGTGTTTGTGCTAGGCTGGCCGCTGACTTTGTGGATGTGGGGATGGCAAAATCAGAGATGCCCGTAAAAAATGATGCTGTGACAGCATCATTTCTTACTGTGGTCTTTTATAAAGCCTGCATGAAAAGTGTTATGACGTGGCTAGACTGTCATTTTGGTACAGCCAGTCTGGCCATTTCCTACTCTGGCATGATTTTATTTACTAGACATCTTTGGTAAAGCAGCTTTGATACGTGTATTACATTGCTAGACTGGCATTTTGGTGCAGCCAGTCTAACCATTTCTTATGGTGGAATGCCATTTTTTACTGGGCAGCTTTGATAAAGCAGGAATGGTAAGTGTTAAGTTGCTAAATTGACATTTTAGTGCAGCTAGTATAGCCATGTATTATTGTGGCATAACATGTTCTACTGGGCATCTTTGATAAAGCAAGTATGGTAAGTGTTATTACATGGCTAGGCTGGCATTTTGGTGCAGCCAGTTTGGACATGTTTTCATATTGTGGCATGGCATTTTTAATGCAAAGACAACTGGAGTATGTTCTCACATGAAGGTATTGCCATATATTGGCAGAACCAACATGGACATGTTTTCTTATAGCATTATTACTGGCATTATATATAAAGCAGACATGAGTATGTTCTTAGATATGAATACTGGCATAAATTGGTGCAATCAACATGGAAATGTTTCACCACTGTGAAAATGGTTTTATACTGGCATCTATTGCGGGTAAAGGCATCATGATAATGTGTGGAATATGCTCCTGTGCACTCTTGGTATCTTGCATCTATTGAATTCTTTCATGGTTACCCTACACAACCTATTGCAACATATCTGACTTCTTACCCAATTTTTCACATAAATTGTCTTGTAAAATACACCATTTTAACCCATTATTCAACAAATGTTCTCAGGGGAGAACCACCCCCCCCCCCATCCAGACACCCATTGTTGGTTCGGACACCCTCACTACTCTCAGTTGCTCTGGCATATTTGTGGGAAATATTTACACTCCACCAATGAAACAATTCACCAGCCACCACAGCACAGACAGATGAAGGTCAGGGATATATGACCCCTCTGCAGCTCGGCCAGGTACATAGTCCACCACATCACGTGTAAAGGATGAGGGGTTGCCCTCCCATCCCTCTTTCACTAGACTGAGGGGACCTTGTACAGGTTGTCCAAACAGAAGCTCAAAGGGGCTAAACCCTACTCTGTTCTGTGGCACCTTCATGTAGGTGAACAGGAGACACGGCAGGAGAATATCCCGTTTTCTCCTCAGGTGCTCTTGCAAGCCACCTATGATGCCTTGAAGGTCTTGTGAAACCGCTCACCAAGCCCATTTGTTTGTGGGTGGAAGGATGTAGAGAACCGGTAGGTGACTCCACACTCTTCCCATATAGCCTTCATATGCGCTGAAGTGAAGTTTCATCCCCTGTAAGAAATACAACATGGGAAATATCCCAATCAAAGCCTTCACAACCACGTGGGCTTCAATCCTCCTCAGAGGGACAGCCTCAGGGTACCTTGTGGCGTGGTCAATCACCACCATGATGTATCTGTTACCTGAGCTGGTTTGAGGATCCAAAGGACCCACAATGTCCTTGCCCATTCTCTCGAAAGGCCGCCCCACCACGGGTAGTGAAATTAAAGGGGTCTTTGTGGCACCACCTGACTTGGCAGAAGATTGACAAGTCAGGCAGGACCGGACACATTTCTTAACCTTAATGCTGAACTGCGGGCAGTAAAAGTGCGCAGACAATTGGTCTGATGTCTTGGTCACTCCCAAGGAACTTTCTGTGTCACAGGGGAAGCACCAACCTTCTGGTGCCCTCGCCCTCAGAGTCTTTTGGCTCACATCCTCCCAGTACACTTTGAACAGGCCAGGGGCCTCACCCTTGGCCTGCTCCTCCGCCTGCTTCTGCAGGCCTGCCAGAGTGGGACACTCGTTCTGGGCTTTAAAGAAGTCAGTCTGATCTGGGCACCCAGCTGATGCAAACTCATCTCCCATGCCAGGCCCTTCAGATCTGAGCTCACCTGGTCGTCCACCTCAGGTTCCTGTGCTGCGCCAGGCAACTCTGAAGTCACTGAGTCCCCTGCAACCAAAGGAGGGTCCTCAGTGGCTACTGGCCCCTCCCCCACAGGAGTAGGTGACTCAGCCGTCTGTGGAACTCGACTAGGGACTGACAGACACACCGATCCCTCCAACAAGCCCTCTGGAAGCACTCCAGTCCCTAAGGCTCTGAGTCTTCAATATGGAAACCTCTTGGGCCCTCAATCTCGTATCTGTCACAAATAGTTCAGGATCAGGAGATCATTAACCCACCAGGACAGGGATGGAGTCTTTTACTGCTACACAGCGCTGGATCACTTCACCTCACCAGTTTAGCTCTGCTATCGCAAAGGGGCATATACTCTTTGTGTCAACCCCACTGACGATACAATCAGATCAATCAATATACTGGCCAGGCTGTACCAACTGCCGAGTGACAGCAGTGAGACTAGTTGCAGTGTCTCGGACCGCAGGAGTTCTGTGTCCATTGATATACACATGTTCTATGTAGAGTTGAGTATTATTGGGAACTGGGGTCTCTTCTTGAGACCCGGTACCATACCCACTCAGTGTAACTAATGCACATTCAGCCACTCCTTGCCCTAGTGGGAAGTCCTCCTCTAGGAGTCCAAAACTAATGATGGTCTCATCCATGAGTGCAACATTCACTATGGCTTGCTTGGGTAAGCCCCTGCAAGCAGGATCCCCTTTCCTATGGCCCAGCTCATTAGACACAAAACAACCTTTGGGTGGTGAGAACGCAGGAGTCCCAGTGTTAGGGCTGCTTTGCTCTTTTTTTCAGTGTTTTCCGATGAAGTAAAGTTTTGGGATTCCCCTTCAGTCTTTTGGGGACCTGACTTCGTAGATGAATGGGTTGGACTTTTGTCATTCCTGTCCTTGTTAACTTTTTTGTCCAAAATGTCTCTTCTGGTTTAGGCCTACTAGCTGTCCATTCGTGAGCGTGTCATCTTCAAAACGCTCGCCATTACCCATAAGTGCATCCAACAATCAGCCCGCCCTACCTATTTCAGAGAGTCAACAGGCCCCTCTCCGCCAGACCGTGGTAGAACACCTTACTCCAACATGCTGATTGTGCCCAAAGTTAAGGGGGCCAGAGGAGGGGGAGTTAACTTCCCTTCCATAGCTGCTAGGCAATGGAACTCACTTCCTCTCACCCATAGATCTGAACCCTCACACCTGGCATTCTGCAAAGCCATCAAAACCAGGCTCTTCACCTAATCCCTAGCAACCCCAGTTGTGGCCCCAGGCCAGGTCGATGTGTGTACACTTTGAATAACAAACCTTGGGTAATATGTATATGTATTAAGTTTCTATATCACGATACGCTATACACCATGTAACCTTTATGTAGCCATATCCCCCCATGTAACACATCATGTACCCGAGCTTGCACACCCACCCACCTGCCACAATAACCAAGTTGTTTCCTTGTAACTGCGCCACGATGCCTCTGGGCTGCCTGCACGCTTTATAAATGCAAATAAATAGGTGTGCTCGCTTGAGCCTTTTTCTGGACTCGAGTACTTACAAACCTGTCGGCAGCCTTTGCAGACTCCCTAGGGTCTGTGATAGTCTTGTCCACAAGATGCTGGTGTAGGTCAACCTGACAATTCTTCAATACATGCTCACAGACAATCAAATTGTACATCCCTTTAAATGTGTCAACTTTGTTACCAGACACCCACCCGCTTAGATATTACGACACGCGGGGGAACGCTTCAAATGTGTGCCCACTTTTCTTTCCGAGCTCTCTGAAGGTCCTGAGATACTGTTCAAGGGTTTTATAGAACATCCTGAGGTGGGCCACCTTCATGCTCACATACACAGGCCTTTCCTCTGTAGTTAACTGAAGAATTCCATCAGTCCCTGGTGTCGGTAAGCAACTCAACATGGCTGCACCACACAGTACCTCATCCACCACCTGTAGCTGAAAAGAAAGCTTGATCACTTCAAACCATTCCAAAATATAATCCCCACTTTACAAGTGTAAAGATCGGAGGGGGGGTCTGTACTTCCGCTCTCTATATGGTAGAGGGGAGACACAGAGACCCTTGCCAAGATTCTCTATTATTGGTACGTGGTCGAGCAATCAGGGCCTAGCTTCTCAGGAGGTGATGCAAGCTGGTTCTTAAGTACAGTGTAGTCCCCAAGCACCCACAAAGGACTGTCCACACACTGTATTGGTTAAAACACAGTCTTTATATAATTAATATTATATATACACGATCACAATAACTCATTTTGTACTCCGAAAATCAACAATGGTAAATATGTACAATTCTAAAGTGGTACCACTAACGTTATTAGATCTCATTAAAGTGCATACGGTCAGAATGACACACCGATCAAAATAAAGAGGAAACCAGCAGTGTAGAGAGGAAGGAAAGCAGCAGGTTAAGCAATTGGCAGAATACTGGCCCCGTCTACCTGGACACAGTTCTGTGTGGAGATCCTCCCCACCTGGGCAACCTGTAGGAAAAAGATACAAGCCCAGTCCATATATTGTTCACACTAGACTTTTCAATAGTTCTGCAACCCCAAAGTACCTGGCGTTGTAGTGTTCCTCGTCGGGGAAATCGACAACCCTTCTTGAGTGTCCTCCCTTTCAGGCAGGAGTCACGGGTCGTCGAAGGTCCGACGGAGAACAGGTCGATCTACGACGGTGAAGTGGCCGCATCATTCCTAGCTGTGCTCGTTGACGGGGAAGCGTAAACGTCCTGCAAGGAAGAGGCGTGCGGGGCACCTCAATGTCAATAGTTCTGGACCGCAAAGAGTTGAAGAACTGTGGCCCAGCAAGGGCGTCGAGTCGTCAGCGTCTCTGTGGTCTTTGGGTGGCGGGAAACCCACCGGTGGATGCTCCTCGGCAGGTCGACGGTCAGGCCTTTTCCCGCAGGATACAGCGGTGATGATGCGGACGAGAGCGCACTTGGATCAGTGAAGTTCTTAGGCAATGGGAGCACAGCGGCTCCAGTCGGCGACGGCGGTAGGCGACAGTGGTGGACAACAGTCCGGCGCTTCTCCTTGGAGTTCCGCAGCAACCCCCATATAGGGTCGGCAGCCTGTCGAAGGTCTGTCTACCAGGGAGCGTAGGCAAAGATCAGCTGTGCACGATGGTCCCTCGTCGTCGGGAAGAGGGCACCATACCAGGTCCTCTATGGGTCAGTTCTTTAGACACAGCAGCATTCAGATTGCGAAGGAGAGCAACAGCAATTCTTCTCGTCCAGCGGGGCTCAAGGTTAAGCTTCAGTTACTCCAGTTACTCGTCGTAGTGGACTTCAGCTTCTGAACACGATTCCTAGCAGTGAGAGGTCCCCAGATATATTGCTGCTCTCCCATTCATTCCGCTGGGTCACACTCAAGCATCCAATCACGACTACGGGCATTCATGCAGGCAGGCAGCCAATCAGGCACACGAGGTATTCAGGCCATCCACTTCTCTCCAGACACTCACAACAAGTTATGCCTATTGGGACAAGTACCGAGCAATTCAACACTCCAAGCTGAATTCATACCGGTTTCGGGCAGGGCTGTCTCAACCATTGTGTCAAACACCCGATACTAGACAGCCACAACATAGAATGCATATTCGTCACACACTCTCCATTCACCCAGGTCCCACCCACAGGCGTACCCACAACGTACGGTCGATGAGAAGGCTCCAGCCAGTCTGGTCGGCACTTCCCCACACTACCATATATGGAACTTCCACCCAATAGCCAGTCAGGGGGAAGGGACAGAGGCAGGGCTTCCCGGAACTTCGGGAAGATCAAGGTAACAGGTGATGGAAGGCAAGAGGCCATGGGGGCCATTTTTTCTCCATCAGGAATCTACCGATTCTGATGACAGGGCCTGGGCATCCCAAAATGGAGGACGCTCAGGGTACCAGTCATTTCAGCATGGAGCTGCCACCAGCCCATACCCTGCTCTGTGGGTCATACACAGGTGCCCAAAAACATACACTAGGGGTACAGGGTTGTACCCCTACCCAGGGGTGCCATAAGGGTATCCCACGGGTATGTTCACCAAACCAAAAGAGAGAGAGCTGCACCGCCAGGAGTCCCACATGAACTCCTGCGCGGAAAATATGACAGAACACACGATAAAAAGCAGTAAAGGACAAGGATGCGGAGGCCCTGTCCCTCCGATGCATTTCCAGCATCACAATAAGCCTGAACTAAGGCTTTGGGTATGTGGCACTGGGTTTATCCTGGGCACCCTGGTTTGATCCACTACCATTGCTTTCGCTAAAAGTTGTCCTCCTTATTCTCGCTGAGGCCAGTCTGCTCAGGTCTATGGCAGCCCTGTCCTGCTCCATTGCGACCTTCTGCTGCGGTTTTTGTTCCTCCAGCGCTAGTCTCCTCTCCTCCAACAGGAGCTTTCTAGCCGCTACATCCTTAACAGCTGGGAGAATTATTGGGCCACTTAGAGACTGTTCTGAGGCCTGGGACCTGCCGGATGCTGCACTAGCCCCTGACCTCTGTGACACTCTAGAGTGTTAAGAAAGCACACTTGCCCCCCGGTGGAAAGGTTGGCGAGAAACACTGCACAAGCTGTCTTTCTCGTCATCTTCCATTAGCCCTCCTGGAAGGTTTTCTTCATTCTGGTACATGGGGTCTAACCCATCCCCCGGGGTCTTCTGCCCAACCTCCATCGCTTCTACACAAGCTTGGAGGCTGGTCAGCAACTCGGATTTATTAACGTTAGTGCTGTGGGGAAGTCCCCTCTCTTGACATAGAACGTGCAGTACATCCTTAGTCATGACTTTGATATGATATGACATGGCATTTATAGCGCGCCTATGCACAAGTGTTTCAAGGCGCGACGCGGCAAGCAAGGGGGAATAGAGGGAAGACAATCAACGATCCTACTAGGCCAGGAGTCATTCAGATCGTGCAAGTGCATGGGAAGAGGGAGGGGGGAATGTGCAGTACGTGGGATAAGGATAAAACAATAAGTGAGGTATGGCCAGCTGGTGGCAAGTGCAAAGTGCAAGGGTAGGTGCAGACATCAGGTGTCAAGTGCTGGTAGTGGAACTGTAGGGATACAGTAAACAGTCCCAAAGTGCAGGGGTTGCCAGGAAGGCAGTGCAGGTGTGCGACTGGCGGGGGAGGGGACCTGGGCCCTAGATCAGAGGGTGGCCCGGTAACCAGTGCAGTTTCAACCAGAAAGTCAGCAGGAGAGAGGAGGAGAAAAAGCAGAAGCAAAGAGAAAGGTTTTGAGGTGCTTCCGGAACCGGAGATGGTTCTCCTCAAGTTTCAGAGAGGCAGTCTTTATGTCAAGATCCATGATTATTACAAATATCTAGCAGTGTCTAAACTTTTCCTGCAACAGTACTTTTATAGTTGGGTGACTAAGCTGTGCGCAGTGGTCCAGTAGTGAATATCAGTTTCTAAACAATCAATCAGCCCCACACCTCTAGTACGCCAGTAGGGATCAGAACAGATTGAAAACACAAGTAAATTATAAACCTCCTTGTGCAATTTTGGTAACGTGTACGGAACAGCAAGCTTAGCTCCGCAAGGTTGTGGATCATTGCTTAGTTGCAACAAAGTGAAAATACAACTATTACCCAATGATAAAAGGGACTGTCCAGTCAAGGTTGTATAAACATATTGACTTTATTATTATCACAACAGACAGCTCTAGCTCACTACAAAATACAACCCATTCCTGTAAAGGAATGCAGATGGCAGACAGTTTGAAATAAGGAAAAGGAATGCACTCTGGATACTTACAGGAGGGTAGTTGGTAAAGTAATTAATCGCAATATTTCAAGGATACTTGGTTTCAACACAAAGGGAGCAATGGGTCGTAACATGTCACTATTGGTCTTCGAATAAGGACAAGGGGGACAGGACCACAATGTACATTTTGCTGTAGATGTTCTTGGTGCTCGACAAGGTTGAGTCGGTTTCAGGAAGCCCTGCAAATCTGTGACAAGAGTTCAAGACGGGAGAAAGCTGTGGGTATCAGACAGCAGGCAGTTCGGCGAGAGAGACTGGACAGGTGGCTGCAGGTTGGCCTACAGAGCAGCTAAGGGTCAGGAATCGTCTCAGTGCTGGTTGGCGGGCCTGAAGCACTGGTCGAGGTGTCTCGGATGGTGTTAACGACTGTCGTGTAACAACAGTCAGTGGTGCAGTCGGTTGCAGCTCAAGAGGCTCAACTGGCTCAACAATGTCCTTTATAGCAGAAGTTGGTAGATGGTTGTTGATGCACCCTCACTAGCCTCTCCACTTGG
This sequence comes from Ambystoma mexicanum, assembly GCF_040938575.1. NCBI lineage: Eukaryota > Metazoa > Chordata > Amphibia > Caudata > Ambystomatidae > Ambystoma > Ambystoma mexicanum. The sequence continues at coordinate 993,283,695 of NC_090926.1, read as the reverse complement.
CTTGTGTCGTCCTTTAAGGCGGGCAGCCCAATGCTGAGGGAAGTGTTGCAGGTAGCTGCCTTGTCCTTGGTTTGGTTCAGAGACTCTCTGTCACTTCCCACCTAGGAAGCTTGCTGCAGAGCCTAGCAAGGTATGTTGTGTGCTGGCTGGGTACTGGTTCTGGAGTTTCTTGAAGGTCCTCTGGATTCATGATCTCCCTCTGTTCCCAGGGAGATGTTTAAGGGAGGGATCTTGCTTCCTTCTTGGAGGTCCTGGCCTTCCTTCACTAGTGGAAGATGTAAGGCAGACTGTACCTTCAGCCAGGGTGCAATGCTGAGTTTGCGTTGGGCCTGTTTGAATTAAACTCTGATTAGTATGCAAAGGTGCCACCAGGAGCAGAGCTAACAAAGGGACAGGGCGGATACATGGAGCCTTTGTTGGTTAATTGGGCCGGCAATGGCACGGGGAATATTTTGCCCCACCCCTCCAGAAACGACATAGTGTAATCCAGGCTGCTTTATCACAACTAAATTTGACAGGGGGGACGGTGCCTGTATATAAAACCAACACTAATTCAGCGTATGGCAAACTTTATATGTTGCTTCTCAAATTGTTAGTTTATGTCTCATGTGAGGTCAGTATTGCCTACATAGTACACCTGGTGGCTTGTCCACATCTCTAATGTATCTTCAGAAATCAGTCAATGACTGCAGTACTAATTAAAGCAAATAGAAACATATTTATTACATTCATCTTATGTTAAAAAAAACAATTGCTGTATATCATTTCTAATATTCATTCTCACTCATGCTTCATTCACTCATACTTCATTACATTGCTCAATTTGTATAAAACTTTACATAGAAAATCAATTAATTAAAAACAATTTATCAAAGAAATTCAACAAAAAAGCAATTCATCAAAAAAAGAGCAATTATGAAAAAGAACAGCAGCACACTGGACAGATTATTATACATGGAATGTTTTACAGTGCAAAACAGAAAAGTGACAGGCTAATGGCACTTTCAATTGTTGTTGAAGTTCCTGTTCCACTTTTTTTAATTCACATTTTACTTGACATCTCTCTTAATATCTAGATGCATGTGCACACATAGTAATGCTTTTACAATTGTCTGTGATTATTTTGCCTATAGAGGTACTAATATATCTCATTAATTAGTCAACCAACTCATTGTTTTAAACCACATATTCACATTATGTTAAAGTGCTCGGTGCTAAGTGCTGTTATGCCGACTAGCATGAACTATTCTGCATGATACAATAGGCCTCATTACGAGTTTGGCGGTAGCCATGCCCTTATTAAACCTACCGCCAAACCCGCTACCGGCCCCGGCACCCGCAAATGGGCCATTACCAGCCCATTACGAGATGAATGGGCCAGTAATTGCCCATTTGCGGGTGCCGTAATGGCCGGCTTCCCGATCCCCAAGGGGGTCGGGAGCATGGTGCACCAGCACCGTTAATAATGGTGCCGGTGCAATCACGAGTTCTGCTCGCCGGTGCCGGCCGGCACACCTGGTCAGACCATGCGTGCAGTCCGGCACCGGCAAGCAGAACTCGTAATGTGGCAGAGAGGTAACAACGGCACCGGTAGCACTACCGGCGCCGTTGTTGCCTTTCCACCACATTCGTAATGAGGCCCAATGGCTTCATCTAGAGCAGAGAAAATCTCTAAATCTAGACTAGTGCTAGTTTCAAAGTGAGCAAACGTCTTCTTCAGGGCGATGTTTTTTAGGAGTACTGCAAATATAAAAGGGAAAAGAAACATTTATCCCGATAAATACATGAAAAAGTGGAACTAAAGTGTGCCTGTAGGCTGTGCCCACCCAGAGTACACGGGTCCATGTGTATGTCATGCGGTGAGCATAGGAAAATGTGTGTGGACTAGCCCCACACATTTTCCGGAGGTTCATCTAGCATCATTCAATTTCTTTTAAAATTTCGAAAAAAACTAAGGCGAGCGCAAAGCCACTGCGCAGATGGTCGAATTCCTCACAAACAGAACCATGAAGAACCATGGTTGGGGCTGTAGTCTGGAAGGTGCAGCCACAGTTATTTGTCAGCTCTGGGCCATGATTTATGTCTTGTAGCACAGAGAACAGACATAAGTACTTAGATGCAGGGCCATTCACACTAAGCATAGCACAAGGTCATTTGCTCAAGTGCAAGATCCTGTGTTTTTTCCCTACCTTTCCTTTGTTTGAACCAATAAGCTGCACTGTTTCCTTTGCTAACATTTCCAACCTCTCTAAAAATAGACTCAGTTACAAAATAAAACGATTGATTTCTGAAACGTAATGTATGTAAAATTGTTTTTTTGTTGGTGGGAGTTGAAATTGTATTGACATCATAGATACCAATATGATGCAAGACTGCATGATATATTGAATAGCAGCAAGTCATTTTATCTCACATGTATAACTCAGGAGAAAGATTAAAGATATCGTGGCACGTATCAGAGATATGATCAGACTGGACCGGCGTTGTGCTCACTTTGCGTTTTGGTTCTTGTCTTTCTGTACATGTTTCATTATAGTAGTGTAACTCTGTACCACTTTCAGTCTCCATTTATGCTAAGAATTGGGATATTTGGACATGACGGGAATGAGAACCATGTAGTATTTTTCTCTGAAGTCTAAAAAAGAGAGTATTTGAAAGCCGGGCTCAGTCGTCCCCATAGCCCTTTTTTATGCCTACACTTACTTATTTGGGTCGGGCCAGACTTTCCTATGATGTCACTTCTAGTTCAATGAAAGGTTGCACTTTAAGGTTGAACTCCCTACACCCAAACTACTAGTTGCCAGACAACTTTGCAGACAGCATTGAATTCTGGTGCAACATCAAATAAGTTATGGAAAAGTGTGAAATCTTAAGCCCACAAAACAGTACAACTGTGCAGCCAGAAAATCTGGACTCACAGGCAGGCTTCCCCATTTAACTAGTTCACGTTGTTCTGGGCAACCCAGCCAGCCTAAATGGGTGATTTTCGAATTGGCTGCCAAAATTGGGATCACAGAGAAGTGATTCTGTTAAGTATGTATTTATATAGAACACACCACAGGCCTACTTTCCCCTTAGCTTGCTAATTTCTCAATCCACTGTCACTTGTGGGCCATATGTTGCTCCGAAATAAAATGCACGAATTGATGTTATGTTATTGAGTTTCATAACATCTCCACTTGTCATTGGAAAGGTTTCTTGGCACTATGAGACCTAGGTGAGCCAGGTGAGGCTCGGGCCAGCAGGGGTGAAAGGACTGGCTCTAGCTCGACCTGAGTTTCAAGCCAGTGCCTGCCCAAAACATGAGCCAAGCCTACCCAGGAGAACAAAAGTTGCAAAAAAGAAATAATTAACACTCTGCCAGGATTCAAACTTGGGTCCAGCATGTTATCCTGCCAGAACAGCTATAGTAGACCCTTGTGTGCCTTTGTACCTGCATAGTGGTGGCTCATCATTAAAGGGCGGAGGATCTCCGAACCTTTGTCACTGAGCCAACCACTTTGCCAGCTGGGGGGAGTGGCTGCAGCAGAGCCGTCCTATGGGACTCAAGGGTGCTGAATCCAACCGACCCATAACCCAGTAAGAAGCCTGTCCCTCTTAGGCTGGGATTATAAAGGATTGGAAAACAAAACGTCTGCCTGTGAAAGTATAATAAGCCATTTAAGCTAAGCATCACCTGCTACAGCACCACCCAGTAGCTATTACCGGACGTTCACCTCCAAATAACAGCCACCTAACTAATGCTTTGTGGGTATTGTGAAGGCATCATGAAGAAAGACACAGACAACATGTTTAAGATTAATTCTCAAAAACGTTATTACCTTAAAAGCCAGGGTGGAGTAAGGCCTAACTTACCCTATACTAAGGTGGGATTTCACTACCTAAAGCAAAATAAGGATAGTCTGTGTCAGGAAGACCGAATCAAAAGTCTGTCTGTGTCCAAAACCTATACATGCCCTCACACCTAACTGTATACAATGTGTATGGATGGCAGCATCAAAAGGAATAGTGGTCAAAATAAAGTTCTGAGCTTCATCCAGCTGTTAGCTTGTAATCATCTTCCCCTTCCCCAAGTTCAAACCAGTTTGCAATGTATCACAATTCCCTTCCCCAAGAGTTCAAATCTTCCAGCTTTTCAAAACAACACAAGTTCAACTCTTCCTGCTTTTCAGAAACAGCACAATTCCTTGGGACACTTTCCATCTTTTCTATCTGCAGTGCTTTTCACTAGTTCACATAGATTGTTCTGTTTCTTCACTTCAAAATCCCTTAAGCGACGGTTGCAAAACATAAGCTTCTTAATGGACACTTTCATTGGCTCTTTCCATAAAGGGGTGTACTCGGCCTAGGCACAGTTGTCAGACCACATGGTCCATCCATTACAGCTCATGCAACCGATACCCCTATGCACTTTGTTAAACTTTATGTATTCTTTTTTGCTCTTGCCAATGCAGGTTTTCTCTTAACCTGTAGGTATTTGAACTCCTTTAACTTTGTTCAATACTTGGTTTCTCATATCATACCCTTCTTGGTATTCTCTTGGCTTTGCCCACACTTGTGTTTCAAACTATTTCATTCCGTGGTATCTGCTGCTTGTACCACCTTGCTTTCATTCCATTCACAAGTACTCATAAGTTGCCTTTGCTCTATGCGTCATTCAAAAGTGTTCATAATGTCTTTCAATTTGTTCTTTTTTCAAAAGCACCTGGTTTAGCATTCAGAAATGCTCATAACAACTTACAGTTTGTTCGATGTTCAACACGTTTTTTTTGTCAAGTCCTCGGAGTGTCCCGGTATGAGCGTTCCCTGTTTCCACTCAGCAGATTCACACTGCAGCTCCCGTCAGCTTTTTTCTGTTCAGTGTTCAGCTTCCAGTCTCTCCGCTCTTCCCTTGCAGAGATCGGAGAGAGCACCGCTCGCTCTCCTGGAATCCCGCTGTGACTGGAATGCTACGGCACCCCACAGCTCCTGTTGCTTACACCTGACCTGGAGGGTTTGCAGCACTTCCAGACCCTCTCACGACCGGTCTTGGCCCCACCGTTTCGTTCTTCTGCTTGACACGGCTTCCAGCACCTGTGTCTCCCACTCCTGTTGCTCCAGTCCACCTCTCTCCAGCTTGCTCTGCTCCAGCTGGCTCCAAGCTCCAGCCTGCTGTCTCTCTCCTCTCGTGGAGAACTGCTAGGATTGTTAAATGACCACAGGTGTGGGTCATTCCGTCCAATTGCCTGACCATGGTAATACTCATTAATGGGACATGCCTGGCTGTTCCATCTGAAATCCTCCATAGTAATCTTCTTCGTCTCAGAATCATAGTGGTGTTTGGGGACCTTTGAATTAAAGGGAGTGAGCATAACTCTATGTTGTCTCCTCGTCTTGCTACTTGACTGATGTGTTTCAGCATTAACAGTATAAGGCTTGGTACTTGGCTGGTATGTGCTTATCTTATCCAAATGATGATGTATCCTCCTAGTTAGTTTCTTCCTTATCCCAGTATTCAGGTGGTGTTTCTGGGGGACATTTTGGAGGGGAGAAAAGGGAAAGGGATGAAAGTAGCCTGCAAAGGCTGGAGGGATTGAGTGTTCATTCTGAAAAGGGAAAGGGGGATACCATGTCTCACTTAAGGACGTCCTCTCCTCACTTCCCAAGTTCCCTCCACCCAGTTGATCCTCCCTCACATATCCACCCCTAGGGTTGGGATCCAAAAACGATAGCCTTTCCCTGGCCCCCTGAGATGTGGATTCAGGGGTAAAAGAAGTGTGGACGCCCTGAGGTTCCTCACAGTAACTCAAGTTTGCCCAAGAAAACTGCTGTTTCCTTATAGAGCAGTGCTATTTTATAGATAGCATTTACATGTCAAAATAGCTCTCAGGGATGCTGGTAACTGCCTAAATGCTTCACCATTATTAAAAATCATCAGTTGTGTTTGGAGCATTGGGGTATGTTTAGAAATCACTATTAAAGATATGGTGGCTTTATAAAATCTTGAAGAACCTTCCAACTGAATTGTGCAAGAAGAATCAGCCTTTTAAGCAGCATTTCACACCTGCCACAGCGCCATCCAGTAGCCATCACTAGAGGTTTGCTTCCAGGTCAGAGCCACATGAGCAACACATTGTGGGTATGCAAATTAGCTGAAATGCAAGCCTTTTACTCCCGAACATCTTCATCTGTCTTATGGGGCAGTGCTATTTTATACTGAACATTTTCATCCCACGCAGCTCTCAAGGATACAGGCAACAGCATGCATGTTTCACTCTTGACAGGTGTCTGGAGCAAAAGGCGTGCATTTAAGTTCATTTGACTACACACAATGCATTACACCTGTGGATCTGAACTCCAGGTGAGCTTCCGCTGATGGCTACTGGGTGGTGCTAGGGCATGTGTGACTGAGCTGAAATAGTGTATTCTAATATATGTGTTCCCTGTGAGGCCACAATGAGACACCGCATTTTATCACAGTACTTCAGTCCTCCACGACATCACTCATTTCATCATTCTAGTGGAGAAAGGAATGGAGCTTACCTTAGTTGTTTCAGTTCCAATATGAAAAATATGCCCTTTATATATTTGTGTACATAATCAAAATTGTAACCACAGTAACATGTTTTACTTCTTTTTTTTTAATGCCTGGCTCCAGTGTGCTTGCTTCAAGAGGGGACGCTCTTCAGACCTGTGAACGACATATTTTTTTTTAAATATGTTTTATCTGCAGCTCTTAATGTTTTTCTGCAGTGGAAACAGCAGTTTTGAATGAAGGGTGGGAGAGATCCTATTCCCTCACCAGCTGGAGTTTCTATTGACTTGTAAGGGTTAATATTTACATCTGTGATCGAGACAGATGCAATTTAAACATCCCACAATCCGCTTCCTGCAAAGAACATTGAATCGCAAAATAAATCTCTTTTTTAGTTCAACTTTGGACAGCTGAATGGAACGGGATATTTGCTTGTTAAAAGCAGAAAATGGTCTTAACCTTTTTCATGGCATTATAGTTTTCGTTCCCACCATCTATAGCAACATAGCAAGCCTGTGTCAAACAGTAACTAAAATCTGGTGAATTTATCACATGGGCTCATCCGAGCTGTGACATACTATCTCAAGGTAAAATAGCTAATAGGACAACATAAAACAATCACAAGTTGTACCATGTCACGTGTGACATAACCAGATAGTCCTGGCTTTTAGGTTAATTTCATATTGCATTTTGGTAGTAATACAATGTCTTAACCAGGTCTGCCGTCGTAGTCCACCCGATTTATAAGCGATGTGCAGGACCTTCACTGAAGTCCTGTTAAAAGCAAGCATTGGGAAAGCCAACAGTTTTGGCTTGTGTATAAGTATTAGGATTTGGCCAGGCACTGCTATTAGAATCCCAGGTACTCGCACCATTTTGCAGCTTCTACCACCAATGGCCAGTTTATACTTCGGCAGTGCCTGGCAAGTGCTTTTTCCATGCTTACACAAAAGTCCAGTCTGTTGGCATTGCCAATGCTTGTTATCATATGCCTGCAACACAACGGTAGGGGACAAGCCATATGAAAATGCATTTTGGTCCAGCCACCAAAAGGTGCAGTCCAGTCCACACAGCTATTCCACATCCCCGCCTGTATGGGAGCACAAGAAACCCGAGTAACCTTTTGACCTCGTAGTCTAGCAGTTTACATCTGACTGCTCACATAGTTGGCAGGGCCAGGTCTGATTGGCATACGATTGAATCAAAAGCTGCCAGAGCAATGATTGTTTAAACACATCCTGCCGTCCATTTCTTTTTGGTGTTAGTGAGTTACTATGAATGAGAGGTTTTGTACACAGATGTGGGGGCCTTGCTTGCTATGCCTACGAAATAAAGCCAATGATGCATGGAAGTGGGGTGGCTTGGGTGTTGAGCAGGGATGGCTGTGAGCCCTGTCCTGCATATCCTACCTTGTCTGTGTGGGAGCCTGCCCAGCTAGAAGTTGTTGCTCTTTGAGTAGCTGCCTGCTGCATTAGGAGCCAAACCGAATCTATCCTGTGAGTGTTGCTCTTGTTTGGGAGCCTATGCAATGCAATTCCTGGGGGAAATTGGGCACTTTCCCTCTCCCGCCCACCCCACAGCTCGACTGCACCACGTAGAGAAATAATTCTGGATCCAGAATGGTGGCATTTCACAAATTCATTTCACACCGTCCGCCCCTGTGGGAAAATGGGCCCAGTTTTTCCAACCATCTGGCAATTTCAACCAATCCATCACTGGGAGAGCCTGGTGTAAATGCCTCCTCTCGAAGGGGGTGGGTGTTATTGCCCCCATAGTCACCCTGGGTACCTCCCCACACGTCGTGGGTCTCAGAGAAACCCAGGATTTAGGGTGTCCAACTTTACAAAGTGGTTTTGCAGGACACTTAGATGAGGTGGTGCATTAGAAGCAGTTTGTGATGCGCGCAGTTCGGGGCGGTATCATTTGCACCCTCATGTTCCTCCGCCCCATCCACTTTTATGATGGCTTTAGTTGCAAAAGGCCTTTTAACACAAGCACACCACAAAAAAATAAAAAGACTATATACTGCTGTGCTAGATTTCACTTCAAAGAGTGTCTTGGCATTTACAAAGTCCTATGCAACAAAAGACATGCAGACCGACTTATTTGGATCTGTATTGACATCATCAGAAATGACATGATGGAAAATAGCATTACAAGGGAGTGTCAGTCTTTGATACTCTGGAGCATCATTCATAGTGACATTATTTCCATGTATAAGCCAAGAGACAAATAACTTTGTGGCATGCAACATGTGAATGCTCACTATTGTTCATTTGTAACAATTCTAAAGTTTTGTAAACCACTAGGGAGGAAGTTAAAAGCTACACACTAACTCAATTAATGAGACTCCCAATGTTGGCAGATCAGCCAATGTGGTTGAAACGATTTGCCCAGGATCACACACAATGCTTAAGTGGTGAAACCAGGAATGCAATTTAAGTACTTGACCACATATCTTCACAGCTATAGTTCTTAAAAGTATTTGTTTGGGTCTGGGATTCAAGAGATGAAATACAATTCGATTGATAGAAATGCCTTGAAAAGTAAAAAGAAAACATCATAGGAAACTAGACCAACTATATATTTTGTTATAAAAACATGCCGAGCAAAACGAATGAGCATAGCTTTATTTTTCCCATCCCATCCTGAAATCAAATTTGCCGTAGCAGCCCCAAAGGCATGCAAGCTTAAACAAATCTCTGTGTTCATTTGCATTTGGGTTTTAAAACTGTGCGAAGCAAAAAACAAGCTTTGGCAATGGCAACAGTTTGGGGTTTTGTGTAGGCACTGGCCAGGCACTGCTGTAGTGGTATTAACTGGCTATTGATGGTAGCAGGTGCAAAATTGTGCGAGTACCAGGGCATCTAATAGCAGTGTCTGGCAAATGACTAATACTTGGTCACAAGCCAAAACTGTTGGCTTTCTTCAGTAAGTGGCTGAAGCCAGACCTGATTAATCCATTTTTATTACACCAGTAGCACATTTACAACTCCCATTGACTCGCTTGCTCTCAAAAGACATTTCTGAGTGATCCCCCGGATGAATGGACGATTGCTGAGACGAGCTTCACTGGCCCTTTGAGCACCAGGGCGATCTTGACAACGGCGAACATGGCTGAAAGGAAGGCCCCGGAAACGGGATCTTTACGTGATACTTTGAGGAGTTTGTCTGAGCTGCTGGGTGTGGATGCTTTGAAATCACCAAAGGCTTCTATTTGGCTTAATCCCAAAATTAAGGACAAAGGGAAAACTTTGTTTTGGTCGGAATGGTTTATGAGCTGGTTGAACTGGATTGGTGATCTTGGAGAAAATGGGAAATGGCTCACAGGAGCAGAATTGAAGGCAAGGTGGAATACTCTTGATTTTTCTGACACTGAATACAGGCGGTTGAAAAGGGTCATTGGGAAGGTTGAATGGAATAATGATTTGGATTTAGGTATTTTTACTGCCGAGAGAGATTCGGGGGAAGGGGCTATTGCTAGTAGGATCTACAAACGAATTGTTGCAATATACAAGGAAAATGTCAATGTGCAGAATGAGCGGAGTAACAGGCTGGGTTATGTTGTTACGTCCGAGATGTGGCAGGGTATGTGTGCAAACGTGAGTCTTTGCTCAGTTAACCTTAGTGAGAGATTGGGGCAAATAAACATTCTAAACAGAGTGTACTGGAGCCCCGAAGGATTGGCTAAAAGGGGAATGTCTGATTCAGACGAATGTGGGGATGCTCGGGTGAGGTTGCCACTTTGGAGCATATGCTTTGGAATTGTGTCCGTGTGCATGGGTTCTGGTCAGAAGTGTGCCATATGTGTGTGAGAGTACTTGGTGAATCTATGGATCTTGATTTCAAGATGATGATGATGGGCTGCAATGATTTAATGGAGGATGTAATGTTGTCTCAGAGGAAATGGCTTCTGAGAGGAGCAATAACAAGCAAAAAAATGGTTTTGCGTGGCTGGAACTCTGGGGTTGCTCCACTACCCGCTGATTGGATTGAGATCTATAAACTGGTGGATTTGGAAAGAGCTATCTAGAGGAGATTGAAAAAGCCATTGATTTTTGATAAAATCTGGGGGAAATTTCTAGATTTATACTAGTTCTAGATCTTTTGATTTGATTTGCTGTGTAGGAGGATTTGGGAGGGGAGTTCTGAAAATGCTGTATATAACTTTATTGCAGTTGTGTTTTTTCACTTTTGACGGCAATGGTTGTAATTTCGGTTCTTACATTTCTTACATAGATTATATTTTGTTTGGTGTGTATTTGGAATATAAATAAAGAATTTGAGTATGCAAAAAAAAAACAAAAAACAACTCCAATTGGCTCACATACTCTCAAAAGACACTGGTAAGCACTTTGATGGTCAAACCTGATTAAGGCGAGCTCAAAGAGTTTCTGTGACAAATCAACTTCGGGTACAAGTGGTCCAGGGATGAGTATTGGTTTCTAAATCATCAATCAGCCCCACACCTCTAATACACCGGAAGGCATTTAACCAAATCGTAATAATAAGCTAATTATAAACCTCATGGTGCAATCCTGGTAATGTGGTTGGAACGGCAGGCATAGCTCCAAAAGGTTGTGCATCGTTGGTTAGTTGCAACATGGCAGAAATATAATTGTTACCCAATGATAAAAGGGACTGTCCAGTCAAGGTTGTATCAAAAATAATATCTACTTTATTTAGCAACACTACGAAATGCAACCCACCCTGAAAAGTAATGCAGAGGACAGACACTTCAAAGAAGGAAAAGGGATGCACTCTGCATACCGACATAGGGGAGTAGTCAGTCAGATTAATAACCACAACAGTTATTTGTGTTACTTGGCTTCAGCATAAAGGGAACAATGGGTCTTAAAATGTCACTGAGGGTCTTCTGGTAAGGACTAGGAGGACAGAACCACAATGTACTTTGTGCTGTAGGTGTTCTTGGTGCTCGACAGGGTCGAGTCGGCTTCAGGGTGCTTTTCAGGTTTCTGTGACCGAGTTTGAGATGGGAGTCAGCTGCGGTATCAGGCCGCAAGACAGTTCGGCGAGCAAAGTTGGACGAACGGCGGCAGGCTGGTCTACACAGCGGTTCTGCGACAGATGTCTTTAAGCGACGGTGGCTTGACAACGGTCAGGTCAGCGTTGCCGTCGTTTGCAGATCGAGGAACTCAACTAGCTCAAAAATATCCTTTAAGGGAGGCGTCGGTAGATGCTCATCAAGGCACTTCTCCCAGTTTCTGCAACAGGCTTGTGTCATCCTTTTCGGTCGACAGCCCACAGCTGTGGACTGTGTTGAAGGCAGCTGCCTTGTCCTTACTTGTAGGATTAGAGACTTTCTGGCACTTCCTATCCAGGAAGCTTGCTACAGAGCTTAGCAGGGCATGCTGTGTGTTGGCTGGGTACTGGTTCTGGTGCGGCTGGACAGCCTCTGAGTTCTGTATCTCCCTCTGTTCCCTGGAAGATGTTTAGGAGAGGGATCTTGCTTTCCTCTTTGGATTTCCTAGCCTTCCTTCACTGGTGGAAGATGTAAGGCAGACTGTACCTTCAGCCAGGGTCCTAAGTTGAGTTCTTCTTACTGACTTCTTGTGAAGTCTTCAGGTGATCTGCTTAAAGAGGGGTTCAGCCCTCCTTTAAAGCCAAGTGTTCCACAGTGATTGGTGTAGGCTAATCCTGCCTTAATGAACCAATCCTGGGGTCCCAAGCAACAATCTCCTGTATACTGTGTGCGTGAGGTCATAACCAGAGCACTTTGCAACAGGAAAGGTAAAGGGGTGAAAGCAGGAACAAGGTGTGCCCCAGAAGTAAAATGATAGAATTCTTCTTTCAGTAGACAGAGCTCTGGCCACACTCCCTTGTGATACTAAGGCCCACCCATCTTCCTGTCTGTTGTTGATCAAAGAGTTTCTCTGGCTAATGATTCTCTCCATGTGGTCCCTGTTAAAGTGGCAAGTCTCCCGTTGAAGCTGCAGTGAGACAAGACTTTCTGGCTCCTGCAAACCACATTCTCGTACCTTATGAATGGGGTCCCCCTAGCAGGGTGGCTTACTCAGCAGTCCCAGATATGACAGCTTACTGTCATTGATACTGAGGGCGGGAGCTGGTTTTAAGTTGACAGTTACATATGAAAGGTTGTTGGGTTTCCTGTCTCCTTTGTTAACCTCTGCAGCCTGGCCCGATGTGAGCCTGTTTGACGTACCTTCTATTGGCATGCTAATCGGAGCCACCAGCTGCAGGGCCTAACAAAAGAGCAGGGTGGATCCATGGAGCCTTTGTTAGTTAAGCGGGTTGGCCATGGCAGGTAGAAGCTTGGTCCTCCCCCTTCCTGAAGATGGCATAGAGCACTCCTGGCTGTCACATTCCAACTAAATATGACAGGGCAGAGAGTGTCTGTAGGCGGTGTCCACAGAGAGTACAAGAGGTCTATGCATTTTTTATAGTGTGAGCATTGGAACCTGTGTATGGATTTGCCTCACACATTTTCCTGACCTTGGTCTACCATCATTCCATTTAATTAAAAAATTCGAAAAGCTCAGGGGAGCGCACGCCCCCCCCATTCAAATGGTTGAATTCCTGACAGTTCTCATGAACAGGTGTTTTGGGGTGTGAGGGGCAGGAAATGGGTAGAAATAGCCATAGGGATTAGCATGGCCATGAGCAGTCAATGGATGGGAAAATAACCAAACAGGTTGGGCATGAAGCGCGTTATAATAAATAAACTAAACTGAGCACCTACAAGATTTGTGTCCAACATTTGCCATTTCTCCCTATCTGTATTCTAATGCCGTAGGTTCGGTTCATAGATGGTACTAATGCACCACCAAATAGCCCAAACGAAAAATGCTGAGCAGTGTGAGGGAAACTGCTACAGTGATTATTCCACACAGCATGCAGCGTCGCACTGCCCTCTCATTTATCACCCACCATTCGCACATCTGAAGTGACAATAGTACTTCAACAGGCAGCCCTTTGCTGGCCATTAATCACTCATCCCTCTTACTGTATTGTTGAACTAAAGCACCTCAGGGGCAGCTGCTTTGCTTCCCTGTCAATGCATTCCATGCTAAACTGGGAAGGCATTCAACAGGTAATACTGCTTCAGAAGAACAATGCAGAACTTTTAGTGGCCTGGACAGGCACTTTGCATGTCGTGGGAAAAAGGCCAGGAAAAAGGGAAAGCCCCACAAAATACGGGAAGGTTGGCCACCTTACTATTGTATCCCAGCTCAGTGGGCCACATGCACACACTGACGTGGGACACAGCACACAAGGACCACAAGGCTCGGGTTCAAGGGTTAAACTAAACTTTATTCTTTTCGGTCCCTCCCACTTCACATGTGGTCACATGACCATCTGGGTTCCCCATGTCTTCCATCACGTGTGCTACTGGGACCAATAGCACAACAGTAAATCGTCCCAAAATAACAATGTTCTACCCCATTCCTTCTATCCATCGTTGGGGCCTTTTTATGGTCTGTTGAGGCCGCCCATCAGCACGCTGGCGTTCAGTGGTACATTCCCTTCGACCTCAGCTGTGGATTCCTCTTAATCTCCGGTATATCCAGCCTCTTTTCTTTCGTTGTTGCTGTCCTCCTCCAGCACCTCAAGGGGATATTGGTTTGTTCTTTTGAAGAGGGAGGCTTTGCGGGTCACTGCTTGTCCATTCGGGCTTCTGTGATCATGGACCCCTTCTGGTCTATGATTAACATTGGTTGCGGGTCTAAAGGTGGCATGTCTTTGTGGGTGGTTGCTTGTTTTACTATGATGTTCTTACCCACTTGGAGGTCTGACATCTATGCTTTCCTGCGGGTATCAATGTATTCTTTCATTTTCATTTTTGCAGCGTCATCCTTTGTCCTTGCCTCGTGTTCGATCCTGCTCAAGGCTTGGTGGTCTGAGCCATGAGGAAGGTGTGTGCGGACAGGATGGCCAAACATCAGTTTTGCTGGGCACACTCCTGTGGAGCTGTGCGGGGTGTTGCAGTAGTCTCTTATTAGAGGGTCTGCTCTAGTGGTCTGTTTGTGATGTTATCCATTCTTACTGCCCTTTTGACTTTTGGATTAAAATGTTTGACTGTGCCGCTGGCCTGGGGTCACAGCGAAGTCCATGCACCAGGCAAAATCCCTAAAGTGGGAGCTGGTAAACAGGAGTCCATTATCCGACTTCACCACCTTTGGGATGCTGTACACTGAGAACATTCTATCCAGTGCTGGGATCACAGCCGTCGCTGCAGTTGACTGTAGGATTTCTACTTCTGGAAATTGAGAGTGCATGTCGAGCGCCAAGAAGATGTACGTGCCGTACCGCAGCGGCCAAAAGAAGTCAATGGAGATCTCTTCCCAGACTACGTCAGGTAAGGGTGTTGTCTTCGGCGGTTCAGGGGTTTTGTGTGGCTGTAGACTGAGACACACATGACAGGACCTCAGTATGATTTCTGCCGGCTCATCCATACCAGGGAGCCATACTTTCTTTCTTAGCTGTCTCTTATTTGATACAATTCCCTGGTGACCTTTGTGTGCCACATCAGCAGCCCTATGTTTTAAAGGTGCCAGCGTCACTATACTGTCATCTTTCAGCAACAGGTTTGATGGTGTGATGAACAGTTTGTCTCTCACTTTCATGTGCATCTTCCAGAGTTTGTGATCGACGGCAGGGTTGGACCGCACTGCATGTTTTATCGGTCTCCATCTGGCCTCATGGATGCAGGCTGCTGCCTGCTCCAGTGTGGTGTCATCTGCTGTCTCCCACTGCCACTCGGCCAGAGGTATCGTCGGCAGCAGGGCTTGATGCACAACGTACTAATAGAGCCGTCTGATCGTCGATCGGTGCCTGGACAGGAAGTTGGACGGACTAACTTCTTTTCCGTGCTTGTGCATTATGCTGAAGTGATATTCCTGAAGGCATATACCCCACTGGGTAATGCGAGCCAGCATTTGCGCTGTGGGCTTGCCTATATGATGACTATCGCCTGATGATTTGTGATCACAGTGAACGACTTTCTACACAGAAACAGATGGAAGTGCTTACATGCCAATACAAAGGCGAGAATCTCCTTTTGTGCTTGTGGGTAGCGTTGTCCAGTGTCAGTGAAGCTCTTACTGGCATAGGATACAATCCTTCTGGGGGCATGGTCACTGCCCGAGTACTGAGTCAGGATAGCTCTGAGCCACCCAAGGCTAGCATCCACTGTGACCTCCGTGTGCAGGTTGGGGTCAAAGTATGACATGCATACTGTGCTGCTATTTGCTTCCGGAACTGGTCAAAGGACTCTAGGTGAGCGTGTGTCCATGAGAATTTGCTATCTTTCTTTGAGAGGGCTCGGAGTAGAGCACTGGTGGATGCAAAGTCTAGGAGGTAGTGTGTGCAGTAGCTCGTTAACCTGAGGATGGAATGGACTTGAGCAGTGCTTGAAGGGCATGGCGCCTCTGTTAGAGCTTTTATCTTGTCCGGGTCTGGTTCAATGCCCTTATTGGAAAATATATGTCTGAAGAATGTCAGAGTTGTTTTGTTAAATACTCACTTCTTGTTGAGTGTGAGATTTGCTTCACTGAGTGCCTTGCAGACTTTGAGTAGAGTCGAATCATGACAATCTTGCAATCACCCGAAAATATGAGGATATCATCACTGCAATTGATGCAGTGTGGGATATGGTATATGACCTTCCTGACTTCCTTTAGAAAAATTTTGGCCGCAGATGATATGCCAAAGTTGAGTTGTTTATAATCGGAGAGGCCAATGTGTGTGGTGAATGTGGTGATATAACTCACCTCTTTGCTGATTTTGACCTGGTGGTAACCTCTATTGCGATCGAGCCGGGAAAAGACTCCAGCCCTATTCAGCAGGTGCATCATGTCCTTGATGTGTGGGGATTGATGCGTTCACAACAAATCGCTTGGTTGGGGACATGCATGTCCACACATAGCCTTATCGGTCCTTCTGGGCTTTTCTTGGGACTGGCGCCACCGGCGAAATTCACAGAGTGGGTCCAACGGCAGGCTCAATGATGTCAGCATCCAGGAGTGATTGTAATTCTTGGATATTGAATGGTATGCCTCTGTAGTGTTGTGCAGTTGGTTTTAGTTTTCCAATTCCTTTGAAAAGAAGGCTGCTTCAACTTCGGCTGCTGACGATATATATTTGTAGCAATCAGGTTGTATAGGATATGGATAAGCCCCATCTGGATTGCCGACCTGAAGTTTAGGATGCATCCACAGGCTGCTTAAACTCTGATAAAATGAATGGTTGATGCTGTCTTGTTTGTCTTTATATGCACTGGTGGCTTTGAAGGCCCCTAGACAGGGCAGTGGTTCTTTTTTGCGCCATAGGCGTATATGTCTACTTGAGCTTTGTTGAGGTGAGGAGGTTGCCCTAGTAGTCTGTATTTATTTTCAGGCATCACCTTTACCATCGTGTTGGAGTCTTTCAGAAAATTGAAGACCTTCCCTCTCACTGTGAGTGGTAGTCTCAGGCTATGTTCCACCGCATTGCGATTTCCCAGGGCATAAAGGTATCCCCTCTTTCTTCTCTCCGAGATGGATGGCGACTCCGAGTTGCTCGACGAGTGGGTGGTTGTGCGTAGGTTGTGTATGCACCTCCTTCCCTTACGTCTTGCTTCTCGTGATGCTGAGTGGCAGGTTCTTCTACTGCTTGTATCTCTGGTATGGTATTTCTTGTCGTACTGTTTGTGTCTGCCATCCCTCGGAGGATGAGAGGGAGGACCTGTAGCATGATGTTCTGCGTTCCCTGCGTATGGGTCTGAGTGTCTTCGGTGCACGGCACATGGCTTTGAAGTGGTCTTCATCTCCGCGTGCGGAGCATCTAACCTCTGGCCAGGCACGTGCACTTGTGTGGAAATTTGTATCTGCACTTGAAACGGTGGTTGTTGTCCTTGTTCAGCTTGGTGGGGTGCATCACAACCTTTTGTACCGATTGTTCTTTAATCAGGACTGACTGGCTAATTTGGAGGTTAGTCATGGTTGAGACTTGGAGTTCTAGTGCAGTTGTCGTTTGGGCCAGCAGTTCTATTTCAGCCAGGGTTTGTGGCCACTGTAGGAACTTTTTCTTGAGGATTATGGATTGACACCCTGCTATCATCTGGGATTTAACGGCCTCCTCTTTGGTTTATTGGTGAAATTCGCAGTGCTTCACTTTCGCCCTCATTTGCGCACAAACGTGTCCATGGTTTCACCTGGGAGCTGCCTGGTGGTATGGAAAACATGGCGTTCGTAGTCGACATTTTTGTGGATGGCGAAGTGTTCAGCCAGGATGCGTTTCAAGTCTGTATATGTGTATTCGACGTCTTTGGGTAGTTTGAAAATGATGTCTCGGACCTCGGGGCCCGCTGTTAGGGTGAGCAAGAGGTATGCTGTGACTTATATGGTCTCTTGCCTCAACCGTGATGTGGTAGATATGGGACTCCACTGCCTTTGGGTGAGTTGATCCTCTGTAACCCATTCCAGGTAAGTGAAGGTGGGAGCAATGGGTGCTCACACGGTATGCAACACTTGTACTTGCTGTCACTGCCAATGCGCCTGGGCTTTCAATGCTTGGGCCAAAGTTGGGGGCCACACCTGCACCCACTGCTGCTTGCACCCCTTTCTCTTCGGGCGTACTTCAGTCCTCTGCCAGATGACCTGGATCATATGCCGTTGCGCGCACACCACTCTGTGTGGGGCACATGCTTGCACACTCTTCTATCTCTGAGCTATTGATTTGTGCATGTCCATGCTTTAGCACGTAGGCCACGCAGCGTCACTTCACATTCACTGTGGGGGACTGGCCGTGCTCGGCAGCATTTATTTCATTGCAGCTTCTGCTGCCTGACGGATGAATCCTACGCAAGAGTATTGATCGTACAATCCTCTCTCTGCTTACCTCCGGGCGGCGCCTGCAGGGCGTTGCCTCAACGCTGCATAGGCGGCCCAGCAGCCACTGGAACCGTGAGCGGAGCTCCCGCTTAACGCTCAGTGGCATTGATGCGACAGACAGCACGCCAGCCAGTATTGTGTCCCCGCTTGGTGGGACGGGGACACACACACACACACACACACACACACACACACACACACACACACACACACACACACACACACACACACACACACACACACACACACACACACACACACACACACACACACACACACACACACACACACACACACACACACACACACACACACACACACACACACACACACACACACACACACACACACACACACACACACACACACACACACACACACACACACACACACACACACACACACACACACACACACACACACACACACACACACACACACACACACACACACACACACACACACACACACACACACACACACACACACACACACACACACACACACACACACACACACACACACACACACACACACACACACACACACACACACACACACACACACACACACACACACACACACACACACACACACACACACTCTCTCTCTCTCTGTCTCTCTGTGTGTCTCTGTCTCTCTCGGTCTCTCGGTCTCTCTCTCTGACGCAGGGCACAGCACACAAGGACCACATGGTTCGGGTTTATGGGCTAAAATGAACTTTATTTTTTTAGACCCTCCTCCCACCTCGCACGTGGTCACATGATTATCTGGGATTCATGTCCATTTCATGTCCATTCCATCACGTGCCCTACAGGGACCAATAACACGACAGTTCACCTACCAGGACTGTCCCCCCATGAAATCCGCCCTATTTTCAGATGCGCTCTAATCTGAGGGAATTTACTACACCTTTCAGAATTTGTAGCCAGCGTTACATGCGACAGAGCTGGATTAGGATGACCTCAACCCACATACAAATGCCAACATTCTAAAGTACTTGGGAGGGAGATTTCGTAAGAGAACTCGGGAGAAATTAAATTTCCCATATGAATGCATTGCAGCTAGAATTATTTTAGGTGGGAGAACGTGAGAAACAGTAATATTTTTCACTGGCAAATTGGGAATCTCCCGCCTAAATCAGGAGGTATTTGTGGGGGGTGTGGTGTCACGTGACCCTGCGCACGCAGGCACGTGACACAGAATGAATAAAGGAATCACCGGAACTGACGGAGACACGTCAGTCCGGGTTTATGCACTCCAGCAGCGAGTCAGAGTTTTATTGCGCTGCGATTGTTAGCCGCGCCGGCCCTCGCACAGGCCCGCCCCCGCGCATCAGCGGAGGCCGGAACAGTACGCGAGCGGCCGGGAACTCATCAAACATCACACTGGCGACGAAGGTGTCCACGGACCCGACGCGGACCCGCACCTCCTCATCATACGGGCCTTCTCACAGAGCCACGCACCAACGCCCGCTCCAACTACGAAAATCCAGCAGCTGAACTCAACGCTGCTCACAAGGTGGTTGAAGCCCCAAACTCTTGATCACATCAGGGGCTCCCACACACAGCGGCAACAACGCTCCTGGCAACTTCCAGCGACTCTAAGCAGGTACCATATAGAAGCACTCAAACTGACCGCGACAACCCGCATCACGTCTTGAGGCCATACCCCACTACCCCACACCGCTACCATAGGCCCACGCTCCAACGCTAGAGAGAACGCGCGAAAAGCACTAGCATGTCGAGCCCAAGCACCAGCCCTGGGAGGGCCAGCATAAATCAATCACCCAGAAGGAGTCTCTCCAATGAACATCCGACCCGACACAGACGTCATTTATGCCGCCGTTCGACCCATTCACCACGGGCGCCGCCATCAGATGGGAAATCTGGCTCCAACAATTCGAGATGCACCTCGAAGCCAGAGACATCACCGTGCCAAAGAAAATGCGCACTTTTCTTATACTCAACATTGGAGCAGCGGCCCTACGCCTTTTCAACGCAACACCCAACCGCGGCAACGCAGACAATTATGACGCAGCGAGATCTGCTCTCACAAACATGTTCAAGCCTGACCTCAACCCGGACTACGAATGCTTCCACTTTTGCATGGCGAGGCAGCGGGAGAGGGAGACGGTAGACAAATTTCCCGCTCGCCTCCGCGAAATGGCTGTAGGCTGTGAATTCCCGGACGAAGAATTCACCATCCGTCTCCAAATCATCAACGGGATATCCTCTGAAAAGCTGAGAAGAGCTATACTGTCGGAACGTAACATACGCCTCTCACGCATCCTTGAAATGGCGCATCTCCGTGAGCAAACGGAAGACCAGGTAGCAGTCATGGAATCTGCTATCCAGAAACTACCACTAGACAGCCCTGGACCTGCGGAAGACGTAGCAGCCGTTTCCTGACGCCAGAACGCTCGCACGAAGCAAGACTGGGAGCCTCACCCACCACAAGGGCGGGACAAAAGCTGCAAATGGTGCGGAGGCCCGTGGCACAAAGGCGACTCCTGCCCCGCATGGGGGTCCACGTGCAGAAAATGCAATCGCCTCAACCACTTTGCTGCGGTCTGTTTGAACCCGCCAGACAAAGATCCTGCCCCACGCCAGACACAAGAACGCCGGAAAAAGTTTGCGCCCAGAGAATCCTCACACCACCAAGCCCGCAAAGGCAAAGCCAGTGCCGTCGACGAATCCCAAAGGTCCCCAGACTCGAGCGACAGCGAGGACAGCGACAGCAGCACGTCCCCCGAAAGGGCTGGTAAAAACAGACGGAAAAAGGGAAGCAGACGAATACACCGCATACATCTCATATCCGCGGTTGAACCACATCGGTCATGGCGGAGGAAAAGACCGTCGTGCACGGTCCTCTCCGATGGAGAACCACTGAAGGTGGTCATCGACACTGGCGCAACAGTGAACGTCATGCCAGTGGCAGCATTCAACAGACTTCGCCCGAAGCCCGACCTCCAACAAAGAAAGGTCAGGCTATACGCCTACGGGTGCAAGAAACCCCTCCCCGTACGAGGGTCGTTCAAATCAAGTTTTGCCCACGAAGACACCAACTGCCGTGCGCGCATATATGTAGTAGACGCCGGCTGCAAGACGCTACTGAGCTGCAGGACAGCAGAGAAGCTGAAGCTAATACACTTTGCATTCAGCCTCCAACAAGACGAACTCAACAGTTTACTGAAGCGACACAAGACACTATTCCAGGGCATTGGGTGCCTCAAGGGGAGAACCATCAAACTCCACATAGACCCCACCATTGAACCGAAAGCAGTTCGACACAGACGGATCACATTCCACCTAAGAGGCGCAGTAGAAAAAGAACTAGCCAAGCTGGAGGAAGAAGGGATCATCGAGAAAACGTCAGGACCGACCCCGTGGGTCTCGCCCATGGTCGTAGCACAAAAACCCAAACAGCCGAACGCAGTAAGAATATGCATAGATATGAGGCTCCCCAACATCGCGATCGGAAGAGAACGCCATGTAACCCCCACGATCGACAAACTCATCGTGGACCTCACCGGAGCAACCGTCTTCAGTAAACTTGACCTCAGATCAGGCTATCACCAGCTACGCCTATCCAAAGAATCGAGGTACATCAACACTTTCTCATCTCACCTCGGCCTGATGAGATACAAACGGCTCAATTTTGGAATATCTTCTGCTGCAGAGGTGTTCCAACATGAAATTCGCAAAGTCATCACAGGTTTGGAAGGGACCACCAACATCAGCGACGACATCCTCGTATACGCTCCAAGTAAGGAGGAGCACCACCAACGCCTAGCAGCGGTCCTGAAGAGGCTCGAAGATGCAGGCCTGACACTCAACGCAGAGAAGTGCGAATTCAACAAGAGTGAACTGTGTTTTTTTGGCTACATATTCAGCGCGGAAGGGGTGTCCCCTGACCCGTCAAAAGTGCGAGACATTAAGGACTCCAAAGCACCACAATCAGCCTCCGAAGTGAGGAGCTTTATGGGGATGGCCACCTACTGCGCACGTTTTATCCCCGATCTTGCAAGCGTCGCAAGTCCGCTTCGAGAGCTAACAAAGAAAGACCAGAAGTGGGAGTGGACCGCAGCTCACCAACAGGCATTTCAACAAATCAAAGACACTTTATCTACCTCCACCACCATGGCATTTTTCGACATAGAAAAACAAACCGAACTTCTCGTGGATGCCAGCCCTTGTGGCCTAGGGGCAGTCTTGACCCAAACAGACAGTGAAGGCAAAGTGTTCCCCATTGCATTTGCCAGCCGAGCCCTCACAAAGCCTGAACAAAACTATGCGCACATAGAAAAGGAAGCTCTGGCCATCCTGTGGGGATGCCGGCACTTCAAAGTGTACCTGCTGGGCAAGCAAGCAAAGGTATTCACAGATCACAAACCATTAATCCCGATCTTCCGAGGCTCTGCCCCCCACCCACCTGCACGCATAGAAAAATGGATGCTGCAGCTACAACCGTACAACATTGAGGTGGAGTATCGCCCAGGATCGGACAACCCAGCGGACTACCTGTCCCGCCACCCAAGGCCAGCTACCGACAGTGAACAACACCACTCGAAAGAGACCGATGAGCACGTCTGTCAAGTAGTTGCCTGCGCAAGACCGAGAGCCCTGACTCTGCAGGAAGTCGTGCGCGAAACAAGAGAAGACACCATCCTACAACACACAGCAGCAGCCATCCAGTCCGGCAATTGGAAAAACTATCTCACGTCAATTGCCCAACGCACGACACCGGCGCAGACCAAACTCCGAGCACTGTTCGGGATCAGACACGAACTCTCGATAGCCCCAGAAGGAGTGCTGCTGAAAGGACACTGCATCATATTGCCAGAGTCTCTGGAGGAGAGAGCTCTCAGGTTAGCCCACAGCGGACACCAAGGAATCATAAAGTCAACAGCCTACCTCAAGTCTAGGATGTGGATGCCAAACATGCAGCAATGAGTTGTGGAGCTGGTCGAATCCTGCGCAGCCTGCCAAGCATCCAGGAGGCCCGAACACCCTGAACCAATCAGCAGCGTCCCAAGGAGCTGCACACGATGGGACGCAGTCAGCATGGACCACTGCACCATTGCGGGAGAAGGATACCTGCTCGTGGTGATCACGAGTTTAGCAGATATCCGGAAGTCGAGCATGTAACCTCGACCAACGCCGAAACCACCATCCTCGCTCTGGAGAAGATGTTCGCCACCCACGGAATCCCGAGGAAAGTAAAAAGCGACAACGGACCCTCCTTCACCAGTCAAGAACTACGCGACTATTTCAATGAAGTGAACGTCAAGCACCAGCGGATCACTCCGAGATGGCCCCAAGCAAATGGAGACGCGGAGAGATTCATGGGGTCTCTTAACAAAGTCATCAGAATCGCCAAAGAACAAAGGCACCCATGGCTGAAGGCCGTCTACCGGTTTCTGAGGACACACAGACAGACCCCACACTCCGCCACCGGGATCAGCCCTGCCGCCCTCATGTTCGGGGTACCCATACAGGCGGAACTCCCCGTACACCCCCACTGGACAGCCCCAGAGCCGGACATCCCAGCGATAGACGCCAGACGGCTAAGGAGGAACGAACAAGAGAGTACCGCCAGGCGAGCATGCCACCGAGAACTGAGCCCAGGAGACATGGTCATTGTCAAGAACCGTGCACCGCCCAAGAAAATGTCCTTAAACTTCGAAGTACGACCATGGACAGTCAGTGCGACCAACCACAGCATGATCACCGCCACCCGAGGAGGAGAAACCGTAACCCGCAATGTCACACTTCAGGAAGGTGCCTCCGGAGATGTGGGAAGAACCATCGACACCCCTAAGAGAGGACGAAGGAGAGACGCCGCAGACTCCTCGAGGATCGACACTAACCGACATTCAAGACACACCAGGAGAAGGAGACAGGGCACACTCGCCCAATGAGAGAACCGAGGCAGAGATCACAAAAAAGGACATGCCCAAGGAAAGAAACACCCACTACCGTCTGAGAGAAAAACCCAAGCCATCATGCCGTCTCCAAGGGTACATAGTAGACGGGATTTACAGGCGACAGCCCACGCAAAGATGAACACCAAGAAGGACACTAATGTAATGAGGTATTGCGTTGTGCGTCACTTCGTAAGTAGAGACAACTTACAAGGTCCTGTGATAATTGCCAGGTTTGCTAAGTACAATGCATAAATATCTCCAAGTTGGGGAGGAATGTGGTGTCACGTGACCCTGCGCACGCAGGCACGTGACACACAATGAATAAAGGAATCACCGGAACTGACAGATACACGTCAGTCTGGGTTTATGCACTCCAGCAGCGAGTCAAAGTTTTATTGCGCTGCGATTGTTAGCCGCGCCGGCCCTCGCACAGGCCCGCCCCCGCGCATCGGCGGAGGCCGGAACAGTACGCGAGCGGCCGGGAACTCATCAAACATCACAGGGGGTATGTTTGTGGGCAGGAGGCTGTTTGTTGTAAGCAGCCCTGTGCATTTTTGTGTACTGACATGTTGGGCAAGCGAGGCCTCTCTTACTGATGTACAAAATGGCCACTGTTATTGTCAAGGTGGGTTTATATGGGAGGTAGTGAGTATTGAGTATGTGTGTTTTGAACTGTTGGGGAGGAGTAGGTAAACAGCAAGCTGTTCGCGTGTCTTATGAACAGTGACATATATAGGGCGAGGCATTTGGGGCAAGGCCCAGGGCCTGCAAATGTGGGTGGAGCTCAGCAGTTCTTAGAGCTGTTCTTTATCGTTTTTCGACGGTGCATACGTGGTTGTTTTATGTTTGACAATATGTCGAAATATTTAGTGGAACTGCACATGATGTCCAGCAACATATAAACATACACTGTATGGATTGACAAATAATGAACACGAACATGTGATTTTGTTCACATGCGCTGGGCAGGGACGTCATTTCACCAAAATGCCAGGGGTAGCGGAAGTGAGATCACACGACCCTTGACCCCTGGTGACATCACAGGAAGTGATGTCATTTGATCCCACCCCGAAGTGATATCGCAGGATGCGATGGAACGCAACCTTTCACCCGTTGGCAAAACAGGAAGTGCTATTGCATAGCATTGTACACTACAAAAAATATGGTTACGATATCACTATAATGTGATGTACATTTCATGCAAGAATGGATCGCCATATGTATCGTTAAGATAAGTTTGTTTAGGCCCATATTACCAAATTACTGTGTTTTATAGCACTTATGCTTAAGCGCTTTATATGGAAAAAATATACACCCAATATCACCCAACTTGTGTTGGTACTCATGCATCGACCTCAGAAGGATGAAAGGCTGAGTTGAGGCGTTTAAGAACAGACTAAATCAGTGACTCACCCCCTGAAGTGTGCCTGAAATAAACCTTTAGTGCGTCTATCCATTATTGTATAGAATTCCAGAAAGACACATTATTTGGTATTCCTAATCTTTCTTATTTAGGGTCAGTGCTGAAAGTGTTACACTTGTGGCACTCCTGATCTTATTTTTCTTCTTTTTTTTAAGGGGCTTTAACAAGAAAGCCAGCCACTCCAGAACTAAAGAGTCACATGGTGCTGGCCACAGCCCATGAGCTTGCATTACAAAAAAAAAAAAAAAAGTTCAAAAAAAAAAATCTTTTTTTTTTTTCTAGAGGTCGCAAGGGTGACCACAGAGGTCGCAAGGGAGACCTCAGAGGTCGCAGTTGCGACCTCTGGCGACCCCTAAATGACGTCCCTGGCGCTGGGGTGTGTTTAAATCCTGAAAGTCGTGCAACAAATTGGGCAGGCTCTCAAGTTATCCAGTACTACGTTTGAAATAATAAACCCGTCTTAGCTTTTAGGACTACTTCAGATTGCATGTTGTTACTTGTAGTCCTGTATTCATGAACTATACAGGAATGCAAAATGACATGTGATCATCCCCCAGGATTTATAAAACCTGACACGCAGGCTCGGGCGGAGCATATTTTCACAAAAGAAGAATGTGAATGCAGCAGTTGGGGGGATAACAGTTGGCAGTAGTATGTCTGCATTACTAGCTTTACAGATTTTATCATCAATAACTATTTTCAATGCAGATAACTGCTGCAGGGCAGGTGAGCACAGACTTGCTTATATATGTATATTCATTAAAAAAACTTTGTTAAAGGGACGTTATGGTTAAGTTGCGCTACTAAAAACCTATGAAATTCAGTGAAAAAATTTTGTTAAAGGGACGTTATGGTTCAAAGTAAAACCGAAAAACCCCTGAAATTCGGCAGTTATGGTAAGATAAGCAAGCATAACTCGCGCCACCGTGCACTGCTAACACTAACACCCAGGACATCAAAGATGACATCACACATGTCATTGATGACATCACTGATGACATCACATTGCTGGCTCTCCCTTTTTTCCTTTACTGACATATCTAAGCCACATAGTTTTCTTCAGTAACAGTCAGGAAGTAAAAATTGAAAAGGTACAATATTTGTAGACTTAGGGTCAAGTCACATCATATGAAACATATACATAGCGGAAGACACAGGCTTGAAAGCGAGCAATCCTTTCTGTGCATGAAGATAATCATTAGGGTTATCAGCACTTTCTCATAGTTTTATTTTTATTACTCTACCTTCCCTGTATATGCTTATATTTGTATACATTATACTCGCTCTCTTTTCCTTTGGGTGCAGTCACATCATGTGATACACATACATATGGTAAGTAGCAGCTTTGAAACAGAGCAATAGTTTCTCTGCATAAAGACAATCAGTTAGGTTATGAACTCTTTCTGCTACTACTCCTGGTTTTTTGTTTACTTCACTGTCCCTGTATATACTCATATTTGTATGTGTTGTTGTCTCTTTGTGTTTTGTCTGTAATAATTATGTATTAAGTGGGTTTTATTATCTACTTATTACATGTTTCACAGTACGCAAAACTCTGATAAGAAAGCAGTTATCATTTCACTATTCAACATGGCAAGATTATGAATATGGCACCTTCATCATGTATGCTGCACACACTGCCTATGTTTCTGCATGAGTAGCTTAGTATACTGGATAGAACTTCATAATAGAATGCTATTTATATCAATGCACTGCTTAATGCACTAATTAGCTCATGATATTTATCCCAATGATCCTTGACAGTTTTTGGTCAGAATTATAAGAATCCCTTGTACAGAGTTTTTATGAAAAGTAAATGCACATGTGATGTCATCGTGATGTCATCAATGACATTTGTGATGTCATCTTTGATGTCCTGGGTGTTAGTGTTAGCAGTGCACGGTGGCGCGAGTTATGGTTGCTTATCTTACCATAACTGCCGAATTTCAAGGGTTTTTCGGTTTTAATTTGAACCATAACGTCCCTTTAACAAAGTTTTTTTACTAAATTTCATAGGTTTTTAGTAGCGCAAACTAACCATAACGTCCCTTTAACAAAGTTTTTTTACTGACTTTCATAGGTTTTTAGTAGCGCAACTTATCCATAAAGTCACTTTAACACATTTTATTTTACTGAATTTCATAGTTTTTTATTAGTGCAATGTAACCATAACGTCCTTTTCAATGGAGGAAGACCACTAGCATCCTAGGTTCTCAAAGTGGGAACCCGGGATGGTAAAAAAAAGATTTTTCTTCCCAAACCGGGACGCCGCAGGCAGGCGTCCCGGTGTAGGAAGGAAAATCTTTTACCAAGATGGACACCAGGGAAAGGGAAGGCAGGGTGTATAAAGAGAACACAACAGGCCATCGGCGGGGGGTCGGGAAGACCAGGAGAGAGACACGGGGCATGAGCAGGGGGTGGAAAGAAGGGAGACACGGGGCATGAGCGGGGAAGAAGGGAGACACGGGGCATGAGCGGGGGGTGGCGGGGAAGAAGGGAGACATGGGGCATGAGCGGGAAAGAAGGGAGACACGGGGCATGAGTTGGGGGTGGGGGGGAAGAAGGGAGACACGGGGCATGAGCGGGGGTGGGGGTGAACAGGGGAGACACGGGCCATGAGCGGGGGGGAAAAGGAGGGAGACAGACACGGAGCATGAGCGGGGGTGGGGGTGAACAGGAGAGACACGGGGCATGAGCGGGTGTAGGTCAAGGTGGGGCACCCACCCCCCGCTCATGCCCCGTGTCAGCCCTGTTCCAGCAGTGCAGACATGGGGCATGAGCGGGGGGTGGGTGGGGAAAGAAGGGAGACACGGGGCATGAGCGGGGAGTGGGGGGGAAAAGGAAGACACAGGCCATGAGCGGGGGTGGGGAAGAAGAAGGGAGACACGGGGCATGAGCGGGCGGGTGGGTGGAACAAGAGGTCAACAAGGGGCATCATAGGAGGGGGGACAAGAGGAAGACACGGGGCATGAGCAGGGGGTGGGAGGGAACAGGAGGAAGACAAGGGGCATCATAGGAGGGGGGGACAAGAGGAAGACACGGCATGAGCGGTGGTGGGGGCAACAGGACAGAGACACGGGGCATGAGCGGGGCTGGGGGTTCAGGAGACAGACACGGGGCATGAGGGGGGGTTGGGGGGCAACAGGAGAGAGACACTGGGCATGAGCGGGGGGTGGGGGGCAACAGGAGACAGACATGGGGCATGAGCGGGGGGTGGGGCCAACAGGAGACAGACACGGGGCATGAGCGGGGGGTGGGGAGAACAGGAGACAGACACGGGGCATGAGCGGGGGGTGATGGGCAACAGGAGAGAGACACGGAGCATGAGCGGGGGTGGGGGGCAACAGGAGACAGACACGGGGCATGAGTGGGGGGGTGGGGCCAACAGGAGAGAGACACGGGGCATGAGCGGGGGGTGGGGAGAACAGGAGACAGACACGGGGCATGAGCGGGGTGTGGGGGGCAACAAAAGAGAGACACGGGGCATGAGCCGGGAGTGGGGGGTACAGGAGACAGATACGGGGCATGGGTGGGGGGCAACAGGAGACAGACACGGGGCATGAGCGGGGGTGGAGGGAACAGGAGACAGACACGGGGCATGGGCGGGGTTGGGGGGAACAGAAGACAGATACGGGGCATGAGCGGGGGTTTGGGGCAACGGGAGAGACACGGGGCATGAGCGGGGGGTGGGGGGGTACAGGAGACAGACACGGGGCATGAGCGGGGGGTGGGGGGTACAGGAGACAGACACGGGGCATGAGCGGGGGTGGGGGGCAACAGGAGAGAGACGCGGGGGTGGTGGCAACAGGAGACTGACACGGGGCATGAGCGGGGGGTGAGAGGAACAGGAGACAGACACGGGGCATGAGCGGGGGGTGGGGAGAACAGGAGACAGACACGGGGCATGAGCTGGGGGGTGGGGGGCAACAAGAGAGACACGGGGCATGAGCGGGTGGGGGGAACAGGAGACAGACACAGGGCATGAGCGGGTGGGGTGAACAGGAGACAGACACAGGGCATGAGCGGGGGGTGGGGGTGAACAGGGGAGACACGGGCCATGAGCGGGGGGAAAAGGAGGGAGACAGACACGGAGTATGAGCGGGGGTGAACAGGAGAGACACGGGGCATGAGCGGGGGTAGGGCAAGGTGGGGCCCCCACTCCCGCTCATGCCCCGTGTCTGCCCTGTTCCAACAGTGCAGACACGGGGCATGAGCGGGGGGTGGGGGGGAAGAAGGGAGACACGGGGCATGAGCGGGGAGTGGGGGGGGAGGAAGACACGGGGCATGAGCGGGAGGCGGGGAGGGAAGAAGGGAGAGACGGGGCATGAGCGGGGGGTGGGTGAAATAAGAGGTCAACAAGGGCATCATAGGAGGGGGGACAAGAGGAAGACACGGGGCATGAGCAGGGGGTGGGAGGGAACAGGAGGAAGACACAGGGCATCAGCGAGGAGTTGGGGGACCAGAGGAAGACACAGGGCATGAGCGGGGGTGGGGGTAACAAGAGGTCAACAAGGGGCATCATTGGAGGGGGGACAAGAGGAAGACACGGGGCATGAGCGGTGGTGGGGGGCAACAGGAGAGAGACACAGGGCATGAGCGGCGGGTGGGGGGCAACAGTAGACAGACACGGGGCATGAGCGGGGGGTGGGGGGAACAGGAGACAGATACGGGGCATGAGCGGGGGGTGGGGAGAACAGGAGACAGACACGGGCATGAGCGGGGGGTGGGGGGCAATAGGAGACAGACACGGGGCATGAGCAGGGGGCGTGGGGCAAAAGGAGAGAAACACGGGGCATAAGCGGATGGGGGGAACAGGAGACAGACACGGGGCATGAGCGGGGGGGCGGGGGTGCAGGGGGCAACAGGAGAGAGACACGGGGCATGAGCGTGTGGGGGGAACAGGAGACAGACACGGGGCATGAGCGGGGGGGCGTTGGTGCAGGGGGCAACAGGAGAGAGACACGGGGCATGAGCTGGTGGGGGAACAGGAGACAGACACGGGGCATGAGCGGGGGTTGGGGGGGTACAGGAGAGACACAGGGCATGAGCGGGGGGTGGGCGGGAGGGGGAGAGACACACGGGGCATGAGCGGGGGGTGGGCGGGAGGGGGAGAGACACACGTGGCATGAGCGGGGGTGGGGGGGATGGAGAGAGACACACGGGGCATTAGCGGGGGGTGGGCGGTAGGGGGAGAGACACACAGGGCTTGAGCGGGAGTGGGTGGGTGGGAGAGAGACACGCGGGGCATGAGCTGGGGGTGGGTGGAGGGAGAGAGACACACGGGGCAAGAGCGGGGGTGGGGAGGAGGGAGAGAGACACACGGGGCATGAGCGGGGGGTGGGGGGAGGGTGAGAGACACACGGGGCATGAGCGGGGGGGTCAGGAGAGAGACACACGGCGTTCGTGTGCAGGCAGCAGATCCCGCTCCTCGGCCCTCCGCTGGCCATCGTGTGCCGATGGCGTGAGCGGGGGGCTGGAGGAACAGGGGAGACACGGAGCATGAGTGGGGGTGGGGGGGACAAGAAGGACACACGGGGCATGAGCGGGGGTGGGAGGAACAGGAGACAGACACGGACGGGGGTGGACTTGCTGTGCAGGCGGCACATCTCGCTCCTGCTGACAAAGCCTCTCATGCGAGGAACAAAGATGGCGGGCGTCTCTGAAGCCAGACGCACTGCACGCTTTCACCGCATCCAATGAGAGAGCACGTCAGATGTCCGTGGACATCACGCAAGCTGCTTGCCCAATCACCGTCCCTTCCGCGGAGCGAACAGGGAAGTGTGTCCGTGAAGCGAACACAGATATCACTAATTTTTTTCACTTACATTTTTGTCATTTTTTAAAAAACTACTGGACGGATTTACACCAAATAAAGCAAAGCACGCTTTCGGGACCAAGCCGCCGCTCCTGCCGCAAATTTCGTGTAAACCCATCCAGCGGTTTGGGCTGTAGGCGTGAGCAAAGTTTTTTCCCATTATGTCTATGGGAAAAAACAAAAGTTTTGGGCCCCCCCTTATAAATTTTCCCCCCCTGGACGAATTCTCACCAAACTTTGCAAAAAAAAATCAGAGTGGGCCGTATACTTTTTATGCCATGTTTGGTGAGGATTCATCCAGGGGAAGCGAAGTTATAAGCCGCCCAAAAGTGCTCTTCCTATGGAAACACCAACTTACTCATAACTACATGGCCACTATATGTGTGTGTGTGTGATTTAATTTCATAACAAAGAAAGATAATAGAGAGCAAAAACAACTGCCCATCAAAATTGTTACTCTCATGGGGTCAGGGTAACATATATATATAGGACTCCAGAGATCATTGTGAAATATGCATGCATATGTTCGATTTCTGGCAGGGTCCCTTGCTTTTCATCATTAGGCAGTCAGGAAAATAAGTACCATTTAATTTCATAATGGTAGAATCTGTATTGTTCTGTATGTACTGGTGCACCAGGAGAGAGCTTTTAACGGACATTAGGGAGCCCAGGATGGAAAATGCCGAAATTAAATAAATATATCTACTCTAGTTTATGGGGGCTCCATATTCAAGGCTCACGTGTGTATACGTGTGGGTCCAACTTGTAGTAACATTCTGGCAGCAGCACTGCTCATGAGCCTCCTTTTACAGGTCATGGTGGTATTGCTGGTTGGTGTGTGGGTGTGTGATTGTGTTTCAAGCAGTGGCGCAGCTTTATCGTGTCTCAGCTATTTATTAAGAATAAAATATATATTAGTGTGAGCAGAAAAGCTTTTTTCTTTTTTCTTTTTTAGGTAATGTATTTTATTGTGCACAACTATTCACTGGCTTCTGGGCGAGAAAAACAACCCCGCTATTAGGAACCCCACACCATCTCTTCCAGCCCCCCTTCTCCAACCCTTCCCTTTCTCCCTTGGTATCCCATCCCATACCATTGCACCCATGGGTTCTCCACAGGCCCCGAGTTCCATGTCAGTGGCTGTGCTTAGCTAGTCCAGTGTGTCAAATGTATCCTGTTGGCAATGTGTTTACTCCTCTTCCTGTACTAAATCTGTTCTTGGTTTCTACAAAGAAGTTCGTTCTTTCATTGTGTTCCCAGTTTTCCATGTAGGTTGCCTGTTATTACCAGAGAGGGGACCCAGTGCACCTGCGTACACAACACACCCCCACTGGGTCTGTTGACTCCCTGGTCCAAAACTGTGGCTCTGACTGGGCTCTCCCACACAGGCTCTTCCATGTTGGCCTGCCTTCCACTTCCACAGGTGACTTTTTTTAATGCAGGGGCATGAATGTATGCACCGAATATGTGTGAGCAACCGAGCACGGCAAGGAGGCCCTCATGAAAAAAGGGGAATTCAGGGATTCCACCCCTGAGACATTTTTTGAAAACATTGGTTCAAATGGTGCATTTTACAGAACCTTCTGTTAAAAAATGGGTAAAAATCGATAGTTTGCAATCAGTTTTTTATGGTAGCCCATGAAAAAACTCAATCGATCCAAGTGACTGACAATCACACTTATGTTTTCTTTTACCCTTGATGCCAAATACAAAAAATACTGTGACACACAAAGAATATCTGCCCAGACTGGAGCTACGAATGTAAGTTACTCTATCCACATAGAAAACAATCATGTTTGCTTTACACTTGTTGCAAATTAAAACTTAACAATTGTCATGCCACAGTAAGAAAGTAAATGCACACTTACACAATCAATGTAGGCCATACTAGCCATATGTTGACCTAGCTATACTGAATTTAAACGCACAGAGGATGCAGAGACAGGACTTGCTATTATGAACTTTATTTGGATGCCGACGTCCCTTTCTCACGCTCCTCCTCTTCCTTCCAGCGCGTGTACCCCTTCATAACAGGCCCATGTGGCAATTCCCTGACAATCCATTAAACCTCCCCCTCACATATCCCCTTACACCCATCTCGCATCTCTTCAATGAGTCTGGTGGGCCTCTTGATGATCCTCTATGGCTGACCGCCACTTTCGCTTCTGACCATTCGTGTCTCTGGCTCTGTCATCTGTTCTGCTCAGTCTTCATCCATCGTCCTTTGATCGCTTAGCTCCAAGCCATCCCTCTGCTCTGCTGTTGCCTCCAACTCGGGGAGGAGGTGTTTGAAAAACGACACATTCCGGGTTATCTCTTTTCTCTCATTGTGTGCAGTTACCGTCATCCCCTTGACCTCCATCACTCTCAGGGGCGTAGTTTCATAGCAGCTGTCGCTCTTCTTCTGCATTCTCTTTTTGATCAAGACTTCATCACCCTCATTGGAAACCTTCATTTTCGCTCCTTGTTTCCAGTTGGTCCACTCCTTCGCTAGCTTTTTCCCGTTTGCGTCTTGCTCTCTTAAGTCTGCTTCATCACCTCCAGATCTCTTCTGTTTGCTCTGTCACTGCTCTGGGTAGCCCTGTCTTTGCACTCTATGCGATCATCGGGTCTCCTAGCAGCACCCCTGGTGCGCTGTGGCGGGTATTTATGTACTCTTGCAGCATCCAGTGTTTGTTGTATCGGCATCCTTTCAAGCCTGGCGTTCTGTATCATTCCTTTTATGGATGCCATGAAATGCACTGCCATGCCGTTTGCCTGGGCCAAAGCTAGGTTATTTTCTGATGCATAAAGCCTAGGTGTTTAGCAAAGCTGTGAAGCTCATGACCGTTGAAGGGTGGCCCATTGTCAGTTTTCACTATGTTCAGGATGCCCTTCTCGCTGAAGAGCTCATGAATCACCCCTACGACTTGGGTGAATGCCATGGAGATTGTTCTTTATGAAATTGGGAATCTCGAGAACTCGTCCAGGATGACCAACAGGTAGTCGCCGGATTCCAACGGCCCATTGATATCCATTGTGACCATGTACCACACCCTCTCAGAGATTTCAGTCACTTGAAGTGGGAGAGGTTGGTCACTCTTGGCCATGCATTGGCACGGGAAACATGTCCTGATGGCTTCCTCGACCATGCTATCCATGAACGGGAACCACGCGGTCTGTCTGTATCTTCTTGGTGGTGTCTACTCCCCTGTGGCCTTCATGTGCCATCAGTACCAGGCCTCTCCTGAGGGTGGCTGGTATGACTAGTCGGCATCCCCTTAGGAGTATCCCTTGGTCGTACACAGCTAGCTCTGTGCTGTCCTTGACCAGCCTTTCAATTTCCCCCCTTTCAGCACCTATGTGTTCTGGTAATCCTTCCACTTACTGGTGTTGGTCAATTCTATTGCCACAACAATGGACGGGTCCTCCAGCGATGCTTGGACTAGCTTTTCCATTGTTAGCGCCGGGGGCAGAGCGTGCTTCCGTGACGTAGTACAGATACTCTGAATCACCCTCCCTCAGTGTCTACTGTTGTTGACTAGGGTGCTGTGAAATGTAATCAGCCAGGTTGTTCTCTCCCTCAGTCTGTGAACAATGTCATAGTCATATTCTTAAAAGCAGATGCCCCACCTCTCAAGTTTCAGCGACACCTTTGTCCTTGGTTTGCCAAAATGTGTTAAAAGGGCATGGTGGTCAGTCACAAGCATACATTTCTTGCCAATTACAAAATGGTGAAAGTACTTGCATGACCAGACGGCTGCCAAGCTCTTCTTCTCAGCCTGGGAATATGCTCCCTCTGTCCGCATCAACGCTTGACTGGCACAGGCCACTATGTGGCTTGCTGGCGCCTCTGGTTCTTTTAACTAAGCTAGAATGGCCCCATGCCCAACAGGGCTGGTGTTGACCATGATCTCTGTGTGCCATGCCCGGTTGAAATAGGCCAGGTGTGTCGCGTTAGCTAGCTCTTCCTTGATGGAGTCGAATGGGAGCTCTGTGGTGATGGCGTACCTTAGGAGATATTTGGTACAGTATCCAGCCATGCGCAAAAATGATCGCACATTGGCCTCTTGCCCTGGCAGAAGCAGTTTGCTGATGGTGCATACTTTCTCGGGGTCAGGTTATATCCCGCGACTAGAGAAAATGTGTCCACAGAACCGAAGTCTGTCCTTATTGACGTTGCACTTTTCATAGTTCAGCGTGAGACCCGCCTTGCACACAATGTCACATACTGCCATGAGAGCCTGACTGTGCTCCTCTTGGGTCGTTCCGTATGCTAGGATGTCATCTGAGAAGTTAAATGCTGACCTGATAGGAAGGAGCAGCTGTCTGATTGTCTTCTGAAAAAAGTCCTGCTGCCCGTGGTGGCCAGAAAGAGGGCCCTGAAAGATGTTAGAATCAAGTTCAAGCCTCAGCTTGACCTAGTGAGCAATAATCATCTTTTCTCACTACGCCAGCTCGAGGGAGCCCTTAAAAGACTCTGCAGACCTGCTGTGGCAGGGGGGGGGCTAATGGCACCCTGGGGGGGGGCATGACATCCCATGCGGTCACCCAGAAAGGCCGGCTCTGGTACCCACCAAGCAGCCCCTGATTGCTGTGGACCTGTTTCGAAAATTCAAAACAGGCGTTCAGAAAAGGGAGTGAGCATGGGCATTACCCGAGAGGCGATGTGCCCATGTGATGTGGTAAAGGAACAGTGGCATGAGAAAACGACCCAGAGCTCGACAAGGGGGCGTGGCCTAACAACCGGGGTCACCTGCAGCCGTTAAGCCATGCCCCCTTAACAAGCCCTGGCTTAATGGCCTAATGGGCGGCGGGTGACCCCCCTCAGGCAGCTCCTTGCAGCGAGAATCACCCTCCACCCCACAGGAAAGGGTGCTGATCCCTGCATCTCTTAACTAAAGGCATGCCTAGTGGGGGTCAACACCACCCGTTTTCTTCCTTAATGGTGGCGCCGACACCTACCAGGTATCACTTTGCAGGGATCATAATAATGCATTTCTTATATAGAGCTACACATCCATAGGTCTCAGAGCACTGAAATAACAGAAGACATTATTATCCCACAGAGTGGTGCTCAGTTTATCGACCACGGAAGGATGAAAGGCTGAGTCGACCCAACTGGAATTTGAACCTGCACAGATATCAGGGGGAAGCGCTTAGCTCACTGTGCTATCTGACAGGCACCCCTGATGATTCGTGGCCGGGGGATGTTTTCATCCTTAATGGTGGTGCTGCCCCTCGCCAGGAATTCCTTTAAATAGGAGATGAAGCGATCACCCGCTGGTGATCCCAGCGTCTCTTAGTTAAAGGGATGCCTGGTGAGGGCTGACCCAACCATTAAGGATAAAAAGGCAAGTCCGCTATAATCTGAGGCCTTTCTTCCTAAAGCCTGAAGGTCCCACGAATGACCAAGAGCTTCAGGCTTTAGTAAAAAAAAGGCCTCCGCTTCCTGCGGCCTCACCTTTTCTCCTTTAATGGTGGCCGCCCCACAGGCATCGCTTGGTTAAAGAGATGCCTGCCAGTTGCCGGCGCCACCATTATGGAGAAAAGGACTTTTTATTTGCACATGAGGGAAAGCTTCAGGCTTTAGAAATAAAAGTGTTAGCCTCTAGCGGCTCATCTGCTTGGACTGCCAAGGGACATTAGGGAGCCTCGGCAGGGCCCCTCCTCAGAATTATTTTTCTGAGGCTGCCAGGGCCCTGCTCTGGCTTGCCCCAGCTGATTTAAAGCCATGTAAAGGAATCTTCCGGGAACTCTAGTGGACCCCCCCACTGGTGGATAGTGGGGGGGTTAGTTACAGATTGCACTCATCCATGCAAGGCCCAGACCCCCTTCACAACGGGCACACTCCTTTGACTCTCCAAGCATGGCAGAGTTGCCCGGAAAGTCCGCGAGAGTCAGATCTACTCACAAAATGTCAAACATGCTGCGTTAGCTACTTCCGAGTACATCAATACTGGTGCGCAAAACCCTGACTTTCACTTTGTATTGTAGCCTGCTGCCCACACAACCGGGTCTGCCTGTCTCTGGCTTAATCCATCATCAGGAAGCGTGTCGGATAAACCTGGAAGTTGTGGTATCCGGTTCCGCAAGACAATGGGCAGGATTCAAGGACCGCTCAAGAAACCAGCAGAACAAAGCAGGACATCCGCAGCTACTGGCCAGATGCGGAAGTGTTGCAGCGGGACCCTGTCACCAAACGGCGGAACCTGAAGAAATCATGTCGAAAAGACCGCCCAAAACTGGTTCTGAAAAGCCTGATACCAGCAGAAAACATTGTTTTGGTGTTTTATATAGGGCTAATGTGCTGCCTCCCGGGTTCATCCGAGCACTTTGGGACGCTGCAGCGTATTATAATGTCTGAAAAAGAACCGGTCAGGCAGCTGCAGTAAACAGAACGAGTATGAGTGTGCCACAGCCTGTCTTCTGAGCTCCTAGGGTCTAGGCCTCTGAAAGAGCTCCGGAGAAGGGCAAACGGCCCCGAAACTCCCCCACCCCTGCAGAGGAAGGGCGGGTATGCAGCAGCATAACCCCAGAGACAAAGCGTCAACAGGAGCTGCGAGCATGTACATTAAGGAGAAATGCCCAACCATTAGAATCTGTCATTCCAA
Source organism: Ambystoma mexicanum (assembly GCF_040938575.1). Taxonomy (NCBI): domain Eukaryota; kingdom Metazoa; phylum Chordata; class Amphibia; order Caudata; family Ambystomatidae; genus Ambystoma; species Ambystoma mexicanum. The sequence goes on along the minus strand of NC_090926.1, from coordinate 993,245,569 downwards.
ACAAAGGCTCTGGATAATGTCAAAGCCTTAAATGAGCGTGTGGGCACTTCAGGGGGGACATGCCGGGCATGAGAAATACACCTGACACCTTCTCTTTTTTGGATGCCATATCGGCCGCATGTTTATTCCTCACATCACATATCATAAAAATTGCGACTTAAAAACCATACATCACTAACCACCATAAATCATCTCCCAATACTGACAGGTGGTCCAGGCAGACCACGCCCTCTGCCCTTGAAGGCAGGGCATGGCGGTGAGGCCCTATTCCGTCTCCACCATGCCCTGCTCTGTGTGTGGGGCGGGTGGTGATCCCAGGATGCCAACCCTTCGTTACCCAACCTCCACCCCCTCTCCCACTCCGGGACCCCACGGCAGCTGTCCATGAATTCGGCAGGGGGGCGTACTGCGCCATCCCCTACCCATAATTCCAGCTCTGCAGTCTCCCATAAGGGGATTCTAATGTCTCTGTGGTCCTCCCCCCACCTGCGACTCAGTCCCCTTCGGCTCTCTCCCAAGCTCCGCTATTCCGGGTGGGTGGAATGGAAAAAGGCACTCCGATGCAAGCAGGTTGACGGCACGGGCCCGGACAGCAGGAACACAGCAGCATGAAATCCCCCCACTGTAAGGCAGATATATGTGCTTTCTTGCACTCCTGCCCCCCTTTTATGGGGCAGTTCGCACCACTGTGCCCCTCCCCACCGGGCCCAAGCCCATGAAACCTGCCTGGCCCCCTGTCATGGAACCGATTCCACCTGGGGCCTCCTGTCTTCCAGTCGGTCCAGCTCCTCCCATGACCCCAGGTAACCCCCCTGGCCTCCCCAACTCAGCATCCCTGCAAGAGCCGGTCCTTTGCCTTTCGTCGCCTCTGCAGGGGGGGGGGCATGCTGTGGCATGAGAAAAACACTTGACACCTTCTCTTTTTTGGATGCCATATCGGCCACATTTTTATTCCTCACATCATAAAAATTGCAATTTAAAAACCATGCATCACTAATAACCATAAATCGTCTCCTAATACTGACAGGTGGTCCAGGCGGACCACGTTCTCCGCCATTCAAGGCAGCGCATGGTGGCGAGACCATATCCCGTCCCCACCAGGCCCTGCTCTGCCCAGTCACGGGGATCCCACCAACGGTGGCAACACGAGCAACGCCAGGTAGAGGGGAGGCACGCGGGGAGGGGCGAGCTGCACAAACAGTCCTGGGGTTCGAAAAGTGCCGACCATTATGGTGATATGAGTACTTTTAGGAAGCGGGCGGCTGAGATGGCGCTTGCCGCAGGGCGCGCAGTAACATTGGGTATGCTAACATGGCACGTGCCGTTGGACACTAAGGAAAACATTTGGAAGGTAAATACACTGATGTAGTCTCATTGCTGGATTACAATGCAAGAACTCAGAGGGGGGAAGGAAAGGATAGAAACTAATTCTTTGTGGCAAAATCTCCAATTAATTGAACCACTAGCTTTACTATATTTTCTGCTATATTGCTGGAAAGATTCCCAGAGTTACGCCAGATGTTGTGGGCCTGTCAGCACTTGGTGTTATCTATGTACCATGACTGTGTTTTTGAGGCGTGGTTAAGTTATGATGAGAGGTTCAGGAGCACCAAGGCAGGGAATGTGCAAATGGACTGGGGGACCAGGGCAATGGACGTGCGGGCAAGCTGCACAGTGGTTTGCAATATGTCCAGTGAAAGCTTTAGGACAGGGAGAGAGACACAGCCCTTTCAGAGAAGCACAGGAGCAGGAGATAAGAAGGTAACCTGATGGGCTTTTAATAAAACAACCTTTGCAAGACTAGTGTGCAAATTCAAACAAAGCTGTTCATTCTGTGGGATGCTTGGGCACCAGGAGGACAAGTGTGAAAAAAGAAACAAGGCGCATAAGTGGGGGGATGGCGCTGGAGAGGCCATCGGCCGCCTTGTGCTCGCTGGTGCAGGTGGACATATTAAGCAACTGGGCAAATGGGTACCGTAGGCATAAAGAGGCACAACTGCTAGTGGGGGGTTTCTCAAAAGGTTTCAGTATTCCAGTACGTACATTTACAATGCCAGCAGTGCCGAGGGAGGGGAGGAGTGCAAAAAAGCCAACCAGGATTGGTATTAGACAGAGTGGACAAAGAAAGGAGGATGGGCAGGATGGCAGGCCCATTCTCGTCCCCGCCCCTGAAAAAATGTGTGTGTTCTCCTATAGGGATCGTCCCTAAAAAAGAGCCTGGGAAATTCCAACTAATTCACAACTTACCATTTCCCAATGGTGCATCAGTGAACACTGAATGATGAGGAGCTCCTTTTCCGTCAGGTATGCGTCATTTGATGGGGCCCTGGCTGTGGTATGAAAATTGGGCAGATGGACTTTACTGGCAAAATCTGACATCAAAGCAGCATTTCTTTTGTTGCCAGTGCACCCAGAAGATTACCATTACTGGGTTTCCAAGTAGGGGGAGGATTTTACTTGGACACGTGCATGCTGATGGGGTGTTCAATACAATGGTGCTACTTCGAGGCATTCAGGACGTGTTTGGTGTGGGCAACGAAGAGAGTATATAAGGGAGCACAAGTGCTTCATTACCTGGATGATTTTTTTATTTATGGGCCGGGAGGATTAGATCATTGCAGGAGGGCTCTAGAGCATTCCAGAAAGTGACAGAGGAAGTTGGAGTACTACTCGCAGGGGATAAATCGCAAGTGCACACAACATCAATATGTTTTTTGGGTCTTGAAATACATTCAGAGGAAGTAGTGTGCCGCCTGCCCGAGGACAAGGTCAGGGATTTCAGAGAGGGAGTGGCAACTTGGTTCCACCTGGTCCCTAAAAGGCAAAATGTTGGAAAGGCAATCGCACCGGACGCGCTTATAATTTATAGATAAGTGTCAACACAGAAAGAATCCCATGAGCTATATCGCTACCTATCAACCGCGAATCCTCCATTTAAAACAAAAACACCACTTGGCAGAACATGTGACAATGTTTAAGTTATAATGATCAACACAGAGAGTGATCTGTGCTATTTTTGGAATTAATTTTGTAACCCCTGAAGAACCGCTGAATAGAAGGCCGGGAAACACGGTTACTTTAATGGGGGAATGTGTAGAGGTGTTTGGTTGTACTGTGAAGTATAACATTCCTTTAGTGAAATGTTTTCACTGAATGCACATATATTTATGTATGGCAGGGAAGGAAAAGAGAGTGGCTAAACAAGTGATGTCATCATTGATGTCATCATTGACATTTGAGATGACATCTTTCATGGTCTGGGTGTTAGTGTTAGCAGTGCACAGGGGTGGTGGCAGGTTTGGGGGCTTAGTTTACCAGTGGAGAGTGCTGAAGGGAAAAATTGGTGCTTAGCCTACCATAACTGCCGAATTTCAGGGGTTTTTAGATTTTACTTGTAATCATAATGTCCTTTTTACACATTTTTTGTACAGAATGGCATACGTTTTTAATAGGGCAACTTAACCATAACGTCCCTTTAACAAAGTTTTTTTTGTAATGAATTTTCAACGTTTTTAGTAGGGCAACGTAACCATAATGTCCCTTTCACAAACACATTTTGAATGATTTGCATAGATTGGCATTACTGTAAGTGATTCATAACATACGTTGACCAACATTTTTTTTTATGATAGCGAAGGATGCCAATAGTAACACATAAGCATACTGTGAAGGAACATTTGACTGCACTGGCCATCTTTCTACGAATTGCACAGTAGCATATGCTCTTGCACAGCATGGCCACATGGTGCAGAACTCATACACACTTCACAATAAGATGTGCGACAGTGCGGAATGACATTGTATGTTGTTATACGAACTTGTAACTGCAACACATCTCGTGCACAACACAACAGGGCAAATTGCACCACAATAGAAGCAAGAGTGCATACAGAGATCTTTCAATCAGTAAACCCCATTCCACCCTAAAAAAAGGGGGGATAAATTCCACTACCAATAGAGATTTTACGGCACTAAACCATGTGATTTAAAAAAAAAGGATTTTTTATCTTCAACCGGAACGCCTCCGGCGTTCCCGTTTGAAGAGAACAAATCCTTTTCCAAGATGGCCACCATGGAAAGGGAAGGCGGGCGTTCCATAGAAAGTCTTTTTGCGCTTTCCATTACAGCTGCCATAAAGTAAAAAAGGAAAACGTGGGACCCTAGTGGGTGAACAACATTTGTATTCGTTCCAAAATGTGTGGTTATCAGCAACACCTTTAACAGAAAGGCAGTGCCTGGTGGACATGGCGACTTCAATATAATTTTTTGTCCCAACCAGTAAATGGGAGTATTTACCTCCGCGATATTAGGGTCAGTAAGCATACCAACAGGCTACCGCTCAGAGACGAAAGGCGTACCGTTCATTTGTTATGTGCATGACGACACTTGTAAAGTATGAAAACAGTACAACATGTGAAACACAATGGCGTTTGGTCATGGACAATGAACTTAACATAAATGTGTGGAACATACAATAAATATGTTTGGAAAAAATGTGCGTACAGAAGTCAAAGGAGTAGTCTTCTAACGTCTGGACAAAATCACAACAAACTCTGTGAAGAGAAGTGAAGTGCACTAATGGCAGAAAGATGGCAAGCAACACCCTTACCACTGACCAGTGCACACATTTTTGTATAACTGCCACAAGTTGAAAATGGTGAAGAAATGTGTAGTGCGAAGGTATAATGAAGCATTGCTTTTGAAACCTTTCTGTACAGCAAACACTTTCAGTGCACCTGATCTCATTTTTCCACTTTTAGAAAGATACCAAATCTGACAACATAGCGTCTTCATGCAGAAGTAATCTTTGTAATTGGGGCAGCTGGGTAACAGAAAGTACCCTCACGGCACGAAAGCATAATAGATGGGCCTGAGCCTTACATTGCCAAAGCAAGTGGTGTGCAATAGCGTTCTGGATAACGTACCTTCGCAGGGTAAACAAATGCTTTCTTAAAGGCTTACGCACTGTGATACGGCACCTATTAAAGAACATACTTCAACCTGCAACGTACCATGGCAGATTGTGAAGGGCAACATGAAATGAATAAAAAACACACTCACATGTAAAAAGTAATACTGTACTTTTATTTCACAATGCACAGCGCGAAATCATCACCCTTTTCTCAGTTGCAAAGAAATTTGAAGATTGTGTCTCTGCCGCACAATGACGGTCACGTTGATGTGTTCCCACACAGTCACCATGCGTTGGCGCCACAGTTTTTATCACACACACTGTGTGCAGTGGCGACACAGTAGTCGGTTTCCTCTCACATTCATTGGCAAGATGGCGTCAATCGCTGTGATGTAGTCCATCACAAAGTATAATGTTAGTGGCAATGGTGACATTGTTTATTAACCACACATAAATTATGCGTTGTTGACACAGTAGGCGTATTCCTGTCACAGTGATTTACAAGGCGACGTGAATGGCAGTGAACTATGATACCATAAAGGAGGGTATGTTGCTCTTACTGCTACAACTGCGCAGGGACAGAGGTCCGATGCGGTCATCCCATTCAATGATGACGCACATACAACCGGTGACGAATAGCTGCAATTGAAGATTGAGAAACCCGTCACTCGGACGCTGCAATCCATGACACTGGCAATACAGAATGAAGTAGCTGAGAGGAAAATGACAAAAAAGACTTATCAATATGAAGCCTTTGCGGAAATGTAAGGCGTACTACATAGCATCTTTATAAATAAAGAATGTTATTTGGGGAAATATACTGACTCCCTACAAACGGCGACAATGAGCAATAGAGGCACTAGGTAAAAAAGTATCAGTGCCACACAAATTTCATAGGTCATAGCAGAAATTGTAGTGACATCGTACAGACGGTGGTAATGTGCAATCTGAAATTTCATCGCCACACAAACTTCCAAATGCATTAGTAGTAACGGTAATGTACAATATGAAACTTCAACGGCACACATCTTCCAAATGCATTACTAGTAACCATTTTTTTTTCACACTAAGTAAATAATGGCAGTTTGGTGTAAAGGCCTGAAAAATAAGCTTACATTTTGTGCACCGGCTCCATTTCGGCCTCCGCAGTCACACAGTAGTTGTTTGCAATAAGACGTCCTCGGGAACTGATATATCATGAGCTTCACAAACCTTTTTTGAAGCATAACTTATCAAAGGGAATGTTTCATAAACTGTGACTCCCTACATTATTTCTGTTTCTGTTCCGTGTACGTCAAGGTCGAAGAACAATTGACCCTTATGAGGTTTGCTACATGTGCGTCCATACCAAGCGCCTACTGAAAAAATGAAATGAAATGAACTAACCTTCACTCCGAACACAAATACATTCTCATTTTGCAACAACATATCAGCAGTCAATAATGAGAACCGTTACTCCCGACCACGTGCAAACGCGCTGTGTTGACGAATCCGTGCAGGTGGCTGCCTCAGATTCCAAAACATAGGACACCAGTCTAACCGCACTACTTTTGGTGGTGGCTTCTTACATAGACGCATTAACGGCTTGTCGTACGTTTCTTACCAAGTTTCAATGTACGGGACGATATTGGTAACAAGAATAAAGCCCTGTTTCACTTTGTACTACCACATATAACTAATGCCTACCTTTCGACACAGTGTTTCATGAAGTTATGTTTGCAGGAATTTCGGCATTCAACACAAAAGCTAAATGACCATGGCGGCCGTATCAAAAGACTACTAGGCACTTGACGCTGAGGCAGAACCAATCGGTGAAAGCGCTACATCTTGACGTACAGCATGCCATAGATTAGCCAATGGAAATCTGCTCCACTGAGCGAACAGGGAAGTGGGACCGCGGAGCGGACATAGATATCACTAATTCTTAGACTGCTACTTTTTGATCATTTTAAAGGAAAGTACAGTATGATTTCTCACAAAATTTACAAAATCATGCTTTGGGGAACAAGCCCCTGACACAAAATTGATGACAATCTGTCCAGTGGTTTGCCCTGTAGCCGTGCGCAAAGTTTTTGCCCCATGCAGTCTATGGGAAAAAAATAAGTTTTGGGACCCCCCTATAACTTTGCCCCCCCTGGACGATTCCTTACCAGACTTTGGGGAAAAATTCAGAGTGGCCGATATACTTTTTTTGCAAACTTAGGTAAGGATTCGTCAAGGGGGAGCTGAGTTATGAGCCGCCCAAAAAGTGCTCTTCCTATGGAAACAGCAACTTAACCATAACTACATGACCACTATCGTGGCCATGTAATTATACTAACAAAAACCGTTGTTAAAAGGACGTTATGGTTAAGTTGCTCTACTAAACACCTTTTGCCTTTACTACAAAATACTACCCTAAAGCAATGTTATGGTTAAAGTGCCCTACTAAAAACCTATGAAATTCAATCGAAAAACATTGCTACAGGGACGTTATTGTTACAGGTAAAACCTAAAAACCCCAGAAATTGGCAAGTTATGGTACGGTACGTAACCATAACCCGCTTTACTACTGTGCACTGCAAGGGCTAACACCCATGACATCAAAGATGACATCACAAATGCCATTGATGACATCACTGATGACATCACAAGCATGTCTCCCTCTTTTTTAGTTTAGTGTGATATGTACACTACATGCTTTTCTTCACTAGCAGTGAGGAATGACAAAGTGAGAATGGACTACATTTGTACACCTTACGGTTCTCATATGTTCTTACACTGATTTCCTTGGGGTTCAGTGACATCATATGCTGCATATATGTACAGGAAGAAGGAACACTGAAATACAGCAATTATTTCTGTGCTTTAATATAATCAGTTAGGTTATGAACACTTTGTAGTCGTACTGATACGTTTTATGCTTACTTTACTGTTATTGGGAAGCACTTCCAGTTAAAAGTTCAGTGAAACATTGCAGTAATTATACATGCACATTCATGCACATAAGCACCCATCACCACAAAAGAAACGGATGGATATTTTTTTAGCAGTGTGTGCACAACTCTGTTAGAAGTATATCTGCTTATAAGCATCCACTACGTCTTTAAAAAGCATACTAATGTTCCTCCAATCTGCCACCATGAAGTGGCAATTTGTTGGTATATGCTTCCAATGTTTTTATTTACCTATATCATACACTATATTAACTAATCAGTAACTCTGTTCTTGCCTTCCCACATTGATACCAAATGTGTTCCCCACTAACCCACCTACTACATAACTCGTACAAATAAGGCACTAAATGCACCACTGAATGTATTTTAGCAACCTACAGGCTGTGGGATATATTTACCCACTCAGCAGTACTTCCCCCACATCACCAAGCTGCGAATCTGCAGTCACCAGCAAAATGGCTGCAAAGGCTCCTTTGAGCACCAAGGCCTCAAAACTGCATTTTGCAGCGACAAAAAGATGGCTGCACCATTTTGCCAAGCACATATTGGGCAGGATGGAACAAGGGGGCACACTGAGGAAGCCTGCCAGTGTGTTCTTACATATACAAAAGAAATAGCGAAAAAGCAGCGCTGCTTTGCTGCCAGCCCAAAGTCCCCATTGAAAAGGGGATATTGTACATTTAAAAGAAACCTGCTCTACTGCTCTTTTTATCGGTTTTCATCAAACTGCTTTTATCAAAAAGACCCTGAAATGCCCATTCATATCCCCTTTGTGCATCAACAAAACCAAGTCTGACCCCTCAATGACAGGCTCTGTCAAACCAAATCGGAGAAAAATCAACAAAGAAACTTCATTTTTCCGCCGCACGGGAAAAGCTTTACTTTTTAATTTACAAATTGTCAATGATCAGTAATTCAAAGAAACACCAGCTCTGGGCTATGCCAATTTCAGTGTATAGGTGGTTCAAATAAACTACTGCCTACACGAAAATAACTATGGCTGCAAAACAGTGTGTGAATCCAGATGGAAAGTCAAAAACCGAATTTGAGAGCAAAGTGCTAGCAGCTTGCACCACATGTGTAAAAATGGGCTTCGCAAACTAAGGAAGAAAAATGCTTGTTTGTGAGTACCATGTTGAACAAAAACTTCTTCTTGCCTGGCAATGTGAAAGGGGATTGTACTTTGAAAATACAATGTATGAAATGGTTCTATTCAGCAGGTTTTCTTCCAATTCAGAACAAAAGTAAATACAATTAAATCAAACTTCAGTGGCTGCAGGGAGGAATGTCAGCCAAAAACAGGTTTCTGCTGAGAGGATGACAGAAACAAAAAGGGCCCTCTCAGTAGATACTAACACCCCAGTGATAATTACTAGGTTAGACAGAATCTGGTCTGGTCTGAGCCCTCTACAATGGAATTTCCTGGACACGGAAGTGTGAAGTGGAGAAGGGGCAATAAACCTTCAATCAAGCTGGGAAACCCCCATCTTACTCTGGAGGAACTGACAGTTGGTGGTAGCTGAAGAGGAAAACAAATGGCCCAGTGCAGGACAAAGGACCACCCATCTGTTTCCAGAGACTATTTTATAAATAAACTTTAAAGACTTTTATTTTTGCAGCAGGACTTTGCAAAAATATGAAAATTTAGCGGTTTAAATGTGATTTTTGTGGCTTTCAAATAAGAGGTCTTGGCTGTTAATAGCATGTAGGAATGCTAGAAGAATGTGCATCACGGGGAAAGGACATATGATGGAAGGTTAAAAATTAACAGAAATAGGCCCTATGATAGTATGTACGCACGTGTAAAGTTACAGAATTTTATGTCAAACATTTCACACTGAAAATGACCAAAGATTATTAAACGTACAAAACAATGTCTCGCAGATTGCAGAGTTGGACTGCAATGGTCTGCATAAAATATGTAACATTTTATGTAATTTGCTAAGAGACGTAGACTGTATAAATGTACCATTTGTGTCAAAATCAGATTTTAGCTAAGGTAACTGTGGGAGGTTTTTGAACATTGTAAAACACACATCATAAATCTGCCATCCTGCCCTTTAGTTCCTACCAGCTGAGAGCGAGGTGGGGGCTAGCACCCCTGACCAATCCAGTGGGTTAGAGGGGTGTTTAGCTAAGCTTGCCCAGCCATATACGTCTATGATGTCGTCCATGACAGGACTCTAGACACACACTCATCCTGAAGTTCCTGCGCTGCATTCCTGATCTGCTCCATTCATCTTGCTGATTCCAACTACAAGGCCAAAGCATTGCTGACCCTACTCCAGAGCCCACTGCAAAACCCAAGCATAGCTGATTCCTACTCCAGCAAGGCCATTGATCCAGAAAGATCCACTAGACTTCCATTAAAAAGGGGAAGAGCTGTGGTACATTTTTGCTTCCTGAAATCAGACCGGCTTGTGGCCCACTAACTGCTTTCCCACTGACTGCATCCAGCGTTACCTGTGCCATTCAGTGACCCGAATTGCCCAGCTGTTTGCTACCCGGTGACCACACCTTGCTCAGCTGACTTTTGCCAGGCACGCCGCCGTGTGGTGACCAGACCCTGTTGACTGTCAAAAAAATCCCAAAACCAAAAAGTGGACTGTGAATATAATCCCCACCTCATAGAAACACACAGCCTATCTTGTCTTGCCTTTGTCCATATCCCACTCTCTAAGTAGTCATATTTATACCCTGGTAACTTGTTGAAACTGTTAGAATTATCCTTGTATCCTGCCCTTAATGTTTAAGTGCTAGCGCCATGTCTTTTCAATTTTGTTCTGTGCAAATCTTAAACCCATGGTCATATTTTGAGGGATCAGACTAGTTTCCGCTTAGGGTTGGATGCTGGGGTGATTGAAGTCGTGAATAAACCTTGGATCTTACTGTGTCCCTCTTTGGCGGTGTAGTCTGAATAGTCTAGTTTAAAGTAAACCTGTTCTTGTCTCAACTGATTTTCTTTCCTATTTCACGGCTTCAATTTACTCAAATCGACCCCTTTTCTATCTTGCATATCTCATCCAGTTTTTTAGCTAAAGACCTCCTTTCACTTTTGTCTTGGTTCTCTGATATAAATCAATCCCCCAGACCAAAAACCGGACTCCAAATCAGAGTATTTCACCCGATTTTATTAATAACCGTTTGAGTAATTTAAAGCGGGAATTGAGAAAATTGCAACTTTCCAATGTGTCATTCGGCTGCAGCATGTTTTAACTTTCCACTCATTTTCGAATTGTATGCCTTTTGCTGATCCATTGCATTGTGATTGCCAGTGATATAACATAAATGCAATTGTGATAAAACATATGTATATTATAATTTAAACATACATTAATTATTTGTTAAAATTCAAGTGTTATTTTGGGCCTTTGCAAAGGGTTTAAAATCCTCTTATTTTGTGAGGAAAGGTCAGATTTTGATTCGGTTTTCTGCCCCTTATTCCTGACTACCTGCTGCTTCTTTCTAGCCACTCAGAATTTGATTAATTGTGGGTGAGTGAAAATTGCAGGGGGAAACCTTAACTTGGGTGCAATCTATCCTAATTCAAAAGTGCTCCTATTCATTTGTGCGTTGTACAGGCATCGCTTGGTTAAAGAGATGCCTGACAGTTGCCGGCGCCACCATTATGGAGAAAAGGACTTTTTATTTGCACATGAGGGAAAGCTTCAGGCTTTAGAAATAAAAGTGTTAGCCTCTAGCGGCTCATCTGCTTGGACTGCCAAGGGACATTAGGGAGCCTCGGCAGGGCCCCTCCTCAGAATTATTTTTCTGAGGCTGCCAGGGCCCTGCTCTGGCTTGCCCCAGCTGATTTAAAGCCATGTAAAGGAATCTTCCGGGAACTCTAGTGGACCCCCCCACTGGTGGATAGTGGGGGGGTTAGTTACAGATTGCACTCATCCATGCAAGGCCCAGACCCCCTTCACAACGGGCACACTCCTTTGACTCTCCAAGCATGGCAGAGTTGCCCGGAAAGTCCGCAAGAGTCAGATCTACTCACAAAATGTCAAACATGCTGCGTTAGCTACTTCCGAGTACATCAATACTGGTGCGCAAAACCCTGACTTTCACTTTGTATTGTAGCCTGCTGCCCACACAACCGGGTCTGCCTGTCTCTGGCTTAATCCAGCATCAGGAAGCCGCGTGTCGGATAAACCTGGAAGTTGTGGTATCCGGTTCCGCAAGACAATGGGCAGGATTCAAGGACTGCTCAAGAAACCAGCAGAACAAAGCAGGACATCCGCAGCTACTGGCCAGATGCGGAAGTGTTGCAGCGGGACCCTGTCACCAAACGGCGGAACCTGAAGAAATCATGTCGAAAAGACCGCCCAAAACTGGTTCTGAAAAGCCTGATACCAGCAGAAAACATTGTTTTGGTGTTTTATATAGGGCTAATGTGCTGCCTCCCGGGTTCATCCGAGCACTTTGGGACGCTGCAGCGTATTATAATGTCTGAAAAAGAACCGGTCAGGCAGCTGCAGTAAACAGAACGAGTATGAGTGTGCCACAGCCTGTCTTCTGAGCTCCTAGGGTCTAGGCCTCTGAAAGAGCTCCGGAGAAGGGCAAACGGCCCTGAAACTCCCCCACCCCTGCAGAGGAAGGGCGGATATGCAGCAGCATAACCCCAGAGACAAAGCGTCAACAGGAGCTGCGAGTATGTACATTAAGGAGAAATGCCCAACCATTAGAATCAGGCTCTGGATAATGTCAAAGCCTTAAATGAGCGTGTGGGCACTTCAGGGGGGACATGCCGGGCATGAGAAATACACCTGACACCTTCTCTTTTTTGGATGCCACATCGGCCGCATGTTTATGCCTCACATCACATATCATAAAAATTGCGACTTAAAAACCATACATCACTAACAACCATAAATCATCTCCCAATACTGACAGGTGGTTCAGGCAGACCACGCCCTCTGCCCTTGAAGGCAGGGCATGGCGGTGAGGCCCTATTCCGTCTCCACCATGCCCTGCTCTGTGTGTGGAGCGGGTGGTGATCCCAGGATGCCAACCCTTCGTTACCCAACCTCCACCCCCTCTCCCACTCCGGGACCCCACGGCAGCTGTCCATGAATTCGGCAGGGGGGCGTACTGCGCCCTCCCCTACCCATAATTCCAGCTCTGCAGTCTCCCAGAAGGGGATTCTAATGTCTCTGTGGTCCTCCCCCCACCTGCGACTCACTCCCCTTCGGCTCTCCCCCAAGCTCCGCTATTCCGGGTGGGTGGAATGGAAAAAGGCACTCCGATGCAAGCAGGTTGACGGCGCGGGCCCGGACAGCAGGAACACAGCAGCATGAAATCCCCCCACTGTAAGGCAGATATATGTGCTTCCTTGCACTCCTGCCCCCCTTTTATGGGGCAGTTCGCACCACTGTGCCCCTCCCCACCGGGCCCAAGCCCATGAAACCTGCCTGGCCTCCTGTCATGGAACCGATTCCACCTGGGGCCTCCTGTCTTCCAGTCGGCCCAGCTCCTCCCATGACCCCAGGTAACCCCCCTGGCCTACCCAACTCAGCATCCCTGCAAGAGCGGGTCATTTGCCTTTCGTCGCCTCTGCAGGGGGGGGCATGCTGTGGCATGAGAAAAACACTTGACACCTTCTCTTTTTTGGATGCCATATCGGCCACATTTTTATTCCTCACATCATAAAAATTGCAATTTAAAAACCATGCATCACTAATAACCATAAATCGTCTCCTAATACTGACAGGTGGTCCAGGCGGACCACGTTCTCCGCCATTCAAGGCAGCGCATGGTGGCGAGACCATATCCCGTCCCCACCAGGCCCTGCTCTGCCCAGTCACGGGGATCCCACCAACGGTGGCAACACGAGCAACGCCAGGTACAGGGGAGGCACGCGGGGAGGGGCGAGCTGCACAAACAGTCCTGGGGTTCGAAAAGTGCCGACCATTATGGGTACTTTTAGGAAGCGGGCGGCTGAGATGGCGCTTGCCGCAGGGCACGCAGTAACATTGGGTATGCTAACATGGCACCTGCCGTTGGACACTAAGGAAAACATTTGGAGGGTAAATACACTGATGTAGTCTCATTGCTGGAATACAATGCAAGAACTCAGAGGGGGGAAGGAAAGGATAGAAACTAATTCTTTGTGGCAAAATCTCCAATTAATTGAACCACTAGCTTTACTATATTTTCTGCTCTATTGCTGGAAAGATTCCCAGAGTTACGCCGGATGTTGTGGGCCTGTCAGCACTTGGTGTTATCTATGTACCATGACTGTGTTTTTGAGGCGTGGTTAAAGGAGAGTTCCGGGACTTTTTTTTTATTGTCCCTACGGTTCGGCCATGTGTTTTTAAGCATAACTCGGTAGATCGTGGAAAACTTTCCTATGGACCTTACCCGACTTTTCGTCCATTAACGCACTCGAAATCAGCCGCCATTTTATGATAATCCTATCACTTGCCGCATCGCCCTGGCTCACCTGCTTTTGCGGCACTAAATCAAATCCCCCGCCCCTGAAACAGACTTGATCAAAACATTCATATTCCCCGCCTCTATCCGTGACGTGACTGAGCTGCGTAGGCAAACGCGCCCAGGCGTCTTCTACGCGACTCCACACAGAACCAGGAAATCAACACAGATGAGCTCAAACAACACAGCGCGCCACAATTGGGAATATGAAACTGTACTTTTAAATTAAACCGCAAGATTGTAAATTTGGTAAAGTACATTTATTTGACATCAAATGTTTTGAGAATATTCAGCGATTAGCATTTTTATTTGCACATGTTCCAAAAAGTTCGTTTCGAGGCACACGATGTTCCTTTGCTGTACACAGGGTCTTAGATCATCTCACAATACAGCGCCACAATTCGGAATATGAAACAGTGGTTTAAAAGCAAACGGCAAGATTGTACATTTGGCAAAGTACATTTATTTGACATCAAATGTTTTGAGAATATTCAGCGATTTGCATTTTTATTTGTTCACGTTCCGAAAAGTTCGTTTCGAGGCACACGATGTTCCTTTGCTGTACACAGGGTCTTAGATAAATGAATTTTTATTTGCTCTCGATCCAAAATATTTCGTCTTGAGGCAAGCGATGTTCGTGTGCAGTAGACATGGTGTTGGTTTACGATAAAATAAGCTCTTCGGTCGCACTGATAATCGCATGGCTATTCCAACAACGAGGCACTAGGGCACCACAACGGTCTGTATGTTGCATCTAGCCGTTAGTACCGCGTAAGGGCATACTTGTACTTGGCGATCGTCCCACAAAATGGTCAGGGTGCTAACGTTGTTCACGCGGAGAAGCAACTGGCGGTTAAAAAACCCATCTGCCGGTGTCTGGTACTCGTGACACAGACAATAATGGACGATGTATCTATTTGAAAAACATAAAAAAAGGAAATTAGTCTCACCATCAGATCTTTATTAAAATTATTCATTTTATATATTAGGTCTGGAAATTATTTCATAGCTAGGACAGTGCAACTGGGTTTTAAACGTCAAGGGGGGCTGTAGGATACTGAGACAGTCCCCCAGTGCAGGGGTTGACAGGGAGTGCAGGTGGAGAGTGGAAGGGCCCAGGACCGAGATCGCAGACAGTGGACCAGTTGTAGCAGGGGAGAGGGAGAGAGAAAGCAGAAGCAAAGGTTTTGAGGTGCTTCCGTAAAAGTATGATATGATATGATATGGTATTTGTAACGCGCCTATACACAAGTGTTTCAAGGCGCGACGAGGCAGGGAGGGAGGGGAACAAGGGGAAGACAGACAAACGATCCTACTAGGCCAGGTGTCATTCAGATCGCGCAAGTGCAGAGGTAAGGGGAAAAGGAGAAAGTGCAAGGAGAGGAGGTGGGGGGGAAGTGCAGTACAAGGTAAGTAGCGTAATAAAATAATAAATAATAAATAATAAATAAAAAGGGCCCGCTTGAGGCCAAGGACAAGTCTCGCAGTTCTGTTCTGGATAAGTTGCAGAGGGCGGAGAGTGGAGGCAGGCAGATTAAGATAGAGGCTGTTACAGTAGTCCAGCCTAGAGAGAACCAGGGCTCGGGAGACAGTGAGCTTCTGGGGGAAGGAGAGGAAGGGAAGAATACCTCTGAGGAGGTGCAGCTGGTAGTGTGACTTCTTAGAGACGTCAGATATATGAGGAGAGAAGGAGAGTGTGGAGTCGAAGATGACCCCGAGGTTTTTAGCCTTGCAGGTAGGGGCGGGAAGGGGGCCAAGTAGACGGTTCTCCCCAAGATAGTGCGCGGTACAAAACAACATGCCACATAGAACGAACAAGTACAACTTAACCCGTCTTTAAAGCAACTGTATAGTAATTAAATTGCAGTATAAACTCATCTAAAGAGTTACTTACATTATATTTGCATTTTCCATTGCGTCTGTGCGTAGGGCAGCCCCGAAATACCACTCCTTCTATGCCGACGTTATTTCTTCTAATGAACGAACATGAAATGGCTTTCGTTTCTGAAATTATATTCATTATCGTTTCTTACGTGGTCCAGGCCTGTCAAGGTCAAAATACAATAGAACCTTATTCTGAGTCGTGGGCCATTCTGGCACCCGAGAAAAAATCAAAGCAGCTGACCTTCACTTCGAACGAGCACACATTCCAAGTTAGCTACATTCAGTGTAAGGAATTCTCACAGGACTTGAAATTTACACTCCATCTTTGCATTTTGTCTGCGTGCTTTGCAGCCACACAGAACCATAAATACGGAGAGATTCTATATTTATTGAAAAATGATTTATATTACTGTTTGGTTTAATTTAATGCGCAAATGAACAAGGTTGGCTAGATACACATATTCAATGGGCCTGCGACATGAGGAGACTTGAGAGAACAGACAATCAAATTACAATCATTTAAACCGTGATGTGTATTTCTCAATGAGTTCTTCTTTAGGTGGACATGGAACAGATGCAATGTTGGGTGGCAATGCAGTTGTCCCCTGCACAGGTTCGTTCACAACTCCATTTATGTGCCTATCTAGGACGTCAACAATAAGTTTCTCAATAAACTCATATTGCATATCCTCAAACACTGGTTTGATCACCCATTGTTTACTTCTTTTAGTGAAGGCCTTATTGTAGCGAAGCGTCCCTAAAGTTCCGGTCGTCCTACTTTGTTGACGGCCAACATTATGGTTATGTGCCAAGACCGCTAAAAGAGTCCGATTTATCATGCCCTCCATGCCAAAATGCAATCGTTTTGGCCTGTACTTTAGGCACATATTGTGGAACACCTCCAAATCTCCTGTGTGGCAGAATTCCGTGAGTCCCCTCAAAGCTTTTGTTATAGTTTTATCAAATACAATCTTTTCAATGGCTTTGTGAGTGGGTGATGAAGGAATTCTTCTTCCGTGCCTCCTCTGTGGACAAATGGCCATGTTCACAATTGTGGAAATGTTGGTTCGTGTTCCATCGGTGAACGTTCGTACAGTGTGGCATTACTGACCGCCATTTTTCCAGTAGAATTTCCAACGACCCTCCACATGTTTTTGAGCTCCACCAAAGATGGTTGCTGATTGACTTGGACCACTGTGAAATACCTTGCAATTCTTTTTTTTTACCTGCAGCCGACAATTTTTTATTGATTGATTTTGCAAGATGCCAAACGTCAAATTGGTGATTTATATTTTTGTACTGTTCTCTCATTGTCTTGGCAATTGAAACGTGTCTGTCTGTGGCTATCAGGTCGATCACCATTCCCCGCGATTGTAGTTCTTGCAATGATGCTACAAAGCCAACTTTCTCCATGGCCACTGAGGATGTACTTTGTGACACCTGCACGACCACCGAACTCACAATTTTCTTACTTTCCATGTCCTGAAAGTGGTAGGTGCAGTACTTGGCTGAAAATCCTGGGCTGTCGCACTGTCCATCACCGGCTAGCCTGAACCGTTTGCCCGCGAATGTACTATCAATAGACATTTTTTCCATTCTCCAAGCTTCGCTAATGGCTGGAAATAGATAATCGTTTTGGTATTTGTAGAACTGAGTTTTCGCAATGAAACGGATTCCCACAAACTGAAAGAAAGACTCTAATTTTTTAAAACTTGAACCACTAAAAAGTGCAGCCGCTGCACAAAGTAGATTGCCTGCTGGCAGTTGTCCCAGCATAGGTTGTGCAGACCATGTGAAAGGATGATATTTTGTACAGGTGGCATGTATTTTAAGGTTAGTGCCTCGAATTGCACGAGTCACATTAATCAATGGCTCCCCACATACTTCCCCACCTACCAAATGCCCACATTTAATCCGAATAATAATATCAATCAAACAACTATCGAATACAATGAATTTGGCCTCTTTCCTTATACTGTCACTCTGCATCCCAGCTGGTTCGGCCTGTAACGTTGAGGACATGTCACTCACATGAAAGGTAGAATCTCTGATATCGTCTTCCGCTATGTTCAGTGATATTGATGGTGTTTCATTGTCGTCTACTTCATTCTCTTCCATTGCAACATCTGTTCCTTCTCCGGCGATGGGTGAATAAAACAATTTCTTCAACTTTCTCGCGGTCTTAGTTTTTGCGGGTGTGGATTCTGTGAATTGATCTCCGACTGCATCCGAACTACCAGGAGGACATTCACTATCAATGGCTGGTGGTGGTATAGCTCCGTTGTCAATCACTTCATATTCTTCCCATTGGCACGATGCTTCTCCAGTCTCAAGTCCCTGCCAAAAGGTTTGACAAGCAACATCTCTCGTTCGCTTCACTGTCTGTGTAGATCTAGTTCGTACACCCACTCGCAACTAGAGGACAGATTGGAAAAGGGGTGTTCAGTTTAAACACAACTTACAGTATTGAACTATTAACAGTGAAAAACAACATAATATAGTGACCAGGACACTAACCTTCTTTTGCTTTCTTTTCTTTGAAACTTTCTTGCCTCGAACTTCAACATCAGGACGCTGTTGCTCCGACTCATGTGTATATGTCTCCACTTCCTCTTGCGCTGCAACGACTATGTTTTCCTGATAAGCACATCCATCACGCACTGACGCTCCATCGACTCCCTGAAACATAGAACTTTCATTAGTATGTATAATAATATTGAAAACACAAAATGTACTTGGGGACCAATCTAGTTAGATGGAACTGTCAAGATCCATACCTCGGGCTCCTCATAGACTTCCATTGATGATATTATTGAAGATGATGCTTCAGTGACTCCCTGAAACACAGTAATTGCATTAGTATGGGTTTCTATTTTGATAAAAAGAACATAAAGTTTGTGCAGGCGTCAACGGCTCATCTAAATAGACCTGCACAAATGATCAGTTGTCTAAAATAAATAATGGATATCTAAATATGATTCGATTTGCTCGATCGTTGGAAGTGTCACCACCCAGAAATCTGCATCAACTACTAGGGGTGATGTTCTTGTAGAAGAAGCTCCGTCATCTCCCTGAAACATAGTACTTGCGTTAATAAAGAAGGAAGTATAGCGGATGTAATCACGTCATATGATTTCGCTTCATCGAACTGTCAGTATCCATACCTCGAAATGCATAAGAACATCAAGGGACGATGTAACTGCGGTGCACACTTCTGCAAGCTGTTGCGCCGACCCGTAACTGCACGCTCCCCCTTCTTCTTGGACTAATGCTCCATCGACTCCCTGAAACATAGGACTTTCATTAGTAATGAACACAATATTGAAAAAAGAAGACACATACGAGGGCGACGACAGAAGGACATATCAATGGCTAAAAACGAAAGAAACATTGTGTGTAACAATCACGCTACAAGAATGCAAGATCTGATGATCTCCATCGATGGAACTGTCCTGAAACGTACCTCGAGCATCTGAGTGACATCAACGGTAGTCGTCAATACGTTGGACTCCTCAGCATCTCCCTGAAAGACAGTACTTGAATTATTTTGGATAACAATAATTATAACTGAAAACAAAGACTAGAGGACGAGTACAAGGGTGTACCATTAGGTAAAATAATTACACGATAAATTAAAACTATTGATTTACATGCCTAAAACAAGTCAATGGCAGAATAGCTAAGTAAGATTACCCGATAGGCGCTTGAAGTGGCTGATGACTGCAATAACGACACGGATGGAGAATCTTCCGCCTTCATATTGAGTGGATACATAAATGGGGAAATTATTGTTAGCTAATGCTACACACTACCGCAAGGCCGAGAGATAAATACGTAAACTTGACTCACCAGGGGAGGGATGTGGACGAATAGAGTGGGAATAGCGGTTGAGAGCAATTTTCTCCTCGCTCGCGGTGTGTTCTTCTTTATTAGCAATGATGTGGAGTACATGTCAGAGGTAAAGTGCCTGCTGCAGATGCGGTATCGATCACCCCTCTTGTCCGCAAAGACTTCTAGGACTCTACTTTCAAGCTCAGAGGGTGGATATCCGCAATATCGGACCCATTCTCTTATCTGATCTATTGTCTTAGGGAAAACATGCATTATAGTACCTTCAGATTTATTATGGGTCTTCGAAGGACAACCGCCAATGGAACAGGCAGGCATTGTGGAAAGTTCTGAAAAGTAAAGATCAACAATTCTCGATGAATACCAATGTGTTAAAAAATTAAATACATAAAAGGTTCAATGCAAGGTATGTTTTGGTTCTTGGAACTATACACGTTATTCACATGCGGATAAGTATTTGAATAACTTTAAAAAAATACAAAAATAATTTGACTAAACTCAGAACATGTGACTAGTTCCTTGCATGTACTGTCTTGAACGAAAAGAAATTGGACGCAAAATGAGTATGGTACATGGCCTTACCTTGACGAGCAAACAGTTAGATGCAGGGATCAGAGTAGTTTCTTGTCGTAGAACAGGGAGCAGTTCACAGGTTGCAAACTGATGAGTTTGCTCAAAGTGGTCACGGAAGTTCACAGAGACGAAGAGCAGATAACCAGCACCTTCACGGGTTGACTAGCAAAGCGCAAAGAAGTTCTCATTAGAAATATGAAGTGGGTTATAAAGAATTCGAAACAGGGGTGTGCTTGTGAATGAATGACGTGTATATGTCGTGGCATTATGCGGTTTGCAGGGGGGCGTCCCGCGTGAGGGGAGATGCTTGGCAGGAGACACGGGGTCTGGCGGTAGACATGGGAACAACAACCCATGCTCTATAGACCACTTTGAAGTGTACATGGTCTTTGGCACCTCTTGGCCTTTATCGCTCCCTGACAGCTCCACTTGCCAGCACAAGTACCCCGGTGCGAACTGCCTTTAATAGGGCGGGGGGTGGATTGGGGCGGTGGTCGTGCAGACAAGACACAGGAAGACTCGTGAATGGAGACACACTTATGTGGATTGCAGGGGGCCGTCCAGCGTGAGGGGAGATGCTTGGCAGGAGACACGGGGTCTGGCGGTAGACATGGGAACAACAACCCATGCTCTATAGACCACTTTGAAGTGTACATGGTCTTTGGCACCTCTTGGCCTTTATCGCTCCCTGACAGCTCCACTTGCCAGCACAAGTACCCCGGTGCGAACTGCCTTTGATAGGGCGGGGGTGGATTGGGGCGGTGGTCGTGCAGACAAGACACAGGAAGACTCGTGAATGGAGACACACTTATGTGGATTGCAGGGGGCCGTCCAGCGTGAGGGGAGATGCTTGGCAGGAGACACGGGGTCTGGCGGTAGACATGGGAACAACAACCCATGCTCTATAGACCACTTTGAAGTGTACATGGTCTTTGGCACCTCTTGGCCTTTATCGCTCCCTGACAGCTCCACTTGCCAGCACAAGTACCCCGGTGCGAACTGCCTTTGATAGGGCGGGGGGTGGATTGGGGCGGTGGTCGTGCAGACAAGACTCGTTTGCCGTAGGGCCTCACCAAGGAGAGGCCATCTAACTGCATGTAAGAGGCAGGCTGCAGGATCTAGTACATGGAAGGCAGGGGGGTGAGTTTATAAATACCTCAGCCTCCCAGGAGAATATATGGGTGCAGTTCACCCTGGAGACCCTGAACAAAGTGGTGTGGTAAGTATTTTTGGGGGAGGAGGCAAGGCCGGGAGGCTTGATGCCAACCCGCAAAATAACATATGTATGTCTGCTGCATATGGGTTCAACGGTTATGTGGATTGAAGGTGGGCGGCCAGCGTGAGGGAGGATGCTGGCCGGAGACATGTGGTGTGACAAGACAAGGCACAGGAAGACTATTCAATGGAGACACACTAGATTCATTTAAAAAATCAAAACAACCATTGTTAAAATATATGTTGGGTTTTATTTTAGATCTTAATTTCAATTGAACATAAATAATAAACATTACACATTGTAAAGTTGCGGTTGCAGCACATCCCGGGAAAAGCCGCGGTATTGTCCACTGTCGCTGGGGAAATGTTGTCTAATGGCAAGTACCGCACAGGCAGGTATTACTCTCCGAACGCGTTGTCCGAGCCTCCCGTGAAGCCACCAAGTGAAGCAACGATAGGCCACCAGCCTGTACCACCTGTGAAAATGAAAGATGCAAACTGTATTAAAATGACAACTTTCTTATCACTGTCGATTCAGGTACAAAAATGTCATTCTGCTTTGAAAAAAACTCTATCTAGAAAATGCACAACATGGAACCAATTTACATGCATTCGAATGATATGTAGATGTAGTTTTATATGTGGGAGACGACCATGAAATAGTAGTGGCATCACTGACATCACAACCAGAGTATACTTACTCGTTACTCGGATTACGCGGACGAACAGTGCCGCAAAGTTCGTGCATAAGCACCATCATCATCCTCAACACTGTCCGTGAGAGGCAGGCTTCCCTGAACTCTGGCAGCTCGGTGATGCATTGCGGACTGGGCTCGCCTTCCGAAATGTAGGCCAAGCACCCGGAATTTTCACGGCAGCAGCAGTTCTCCTCCTCAGTTGGCATTAGCTCGCACCGATTGCACGTGCACCAGGTGGAGACGCCGTCCATGCGACATGGTCCAGGCTCTTCATCCGTTGACTGGTCCTCCCAACTGCCGTCCGAATCCCCATCGTTTTCGCGTGCTTGCCTTTCCAGTAGTTCTTCCTCGGTGTACTCGGGCTCGTACATATACGGCATTATTGTAGCCATTGTGTGGTAAAGAAAGTAAAATAATTTACAGAGATGGTACAGGTGTTCACAAGGCCGAGAAGCGGCGAAGGTAGCTGACCAGAGCACAGAAACGAGTCACAGAATACTCAAAGTAGCACAGAGAGAAGAATGGAATCGAAAATCTGCTGCTGTGTGTTGTGAAACGGTGTGTTTATACTTATTGAGGAAAGAGGCGTCCTGCCATTTCCATGGCGACACGTCATTAGCTGAGGCGCAGCGATTGTTGACACGAAACGTGCTTTGGCGTTGGGAAATGGGCGGTACGCGTCTGCTGATGTCAGGCTCAGGGGCGGGGGATTTGATTTAGTGCCGCAAAAGCAGGTGAGCCAGGGCGATGCGGCAAGTGATAGGATTATCATAAAATGGCGGCTGATTTCGAGTGCGTTAATGGACGAAAAGTCGGGTAAGGTCCATAGGAAAGTTTTCCACGATCTACCGAGTTATGCTTAAAAACACATGGCCGAACCGTAGGGACAATAAAAAAAAAGTCCCGGAACTCTCCTTTAAGTTATGATGAGAGGTTCAGGAGCACCAAGGCAGGGAATGTGCAAATGGACTGGGGGACCAGGGCAATGGACGTGCGGGCAAGCTGCACAGTGGTTTGCAATATGTCCAGTGAAAGCTTTAGGACAGGGAGAGAGACACAGCCCTTTCAGAGAAGCACAGGAGCAGGAGATAAGAAGGTAACCTGATGGGCTTTTAATAAAACAACCTTTGCAAGACTAGTGTGCAAATTCAAACAAAGCTGTTCATTCTGTGGGATGCTGGGGCACCGGGAGGACAAGTGTGAAAAAAGAAACAAGGCGCATAAGTGGGGGGATGGCGCTGGAGAGGCCATCGGCCGCCTTGCGCTCGCTGGTGCAGGTGGACATATTAAGCAACTGGGCAAATGGGTACCGTAGGCATAAAGAGGCACAACTGCTAGTGGGGGGTTTCTCAAAAGGTTTCAGTATTCCAGTACGTACATTTACAATGCCAGCAGTGCCGAGGGAGGGGAGGAGTGCAAAAAAGCCAACCAGGATTGGTATTAGACAGAGTGGACAAAGAAAGGAGGATGGGCAGGATGGCAGGCCCATTCTCGTCCCCGCCCCTGAAAAAATGTGTGTGTTCTCCTATAGGGATCGTCCCTAAAAAAGAGCCTGGGAAATTCCAACTAATTCACAACTTACCATTTCCCAATGGTGCATCAGTGAACGCTCTGATTGATGAGGAGCTCCTTTTCCGTCAGGTATGCGTCATTTGATGGGGCCCTGGCTGTGGTATGAAAATTGGGCAGATGGACTTTACTGGCAAAATCTGACATCAAAGCAGCATTTCTTTTGTTGCCAGTGCACCCAGAAGATTACCATTACTGGGTTTCCAAGTAGGGGGAGGATTTTACATGGACAAGTGCATGCTGATGGGGTGTTCAATATCATGTTGCTACTTCGAGGCATTCAGGACGTGTTTGGTGTGGGCAACGAAGAGAGTATATAAGGGAGCACAAGTGCTTCATTACCTGGATGATTTTTTTATTCATGGGCCGGGAGGATTAGATCATTGCAGGAGGGCTCTAGAGCATTCCAGAAAGTGACAGAGGAAGTTGATGTACTACTCGCAGGGGATAAATCGCAAGTGCACACAACATCAATATGTTTTTTGGGTCTTGAAATACATTCAGAGGAAGTAGTGTGCCGCCTGCCCGAGGACAAGGTCAGGGATTTCAGAGAGGGAGTGGCAACTTGGTTCCACCTGGTCCCTAAAAGGCAAAATGTTGGAAAGGCAATCGCACCGGACGCGCTTATAATTTATAGATAAGTGTCAACACAGAAAGAATCCCATGAGCTATATCGCTACCTATCAACCGCAAATCCTCCATTTAAAACACAAACACCACTTGGCAGAACATGTGACAATGTTTAAGTTATAATGATCAACACAGAGAGTGATCTGTGCTATTTTTGGAATTCATTTTGTAACCCCTGAAGAACCGCTGAATAGAAGGCCGGGAAACACGGTTACTATAATGGGGGAATGTGTAGTGGTGTTTGGTTGCACTGTGAAGTATAACATTCCTTTAGTGAAATGTTTTCACTGAATGCACATATATATGTATGGCAGGGAAGGAAAAGAGAGTGGCTAAACAAGTGATGTCATCATTGATGTCATCATTGACATTTGAGATGACATCTTTCATGGTCTGGGTTTTAGTGTTAGCAGTGCACAGGGGTGGTGTCAGGTTTGGGGGCTTAGTTTACCAGTGGAGAGTGCTGAAGGGAAAAATTGGTGCTTAGCCTACCATAACTGCCGAATTTCAGGGGTTTTTAGATTTTACTTGTAATCATAATGTCCTTTTTACACATTTTTTGTACAGAATGGCATACATTTTTAATAGGGCAACTTAACCATAACGTCCCTTTAACAAAGTTTTTTTTGTAGTGAATTTTCAACGTTTTTAGTAGGGCAACGTAACCATAATGTCCCTTTCACAAACACATTTTGAATGATTTGCATAGATTGGCATTACTGTAAGTGATTCATAACATACGTTGACCAACATTTTTTTTATGATAGCGAAGGATGCCAATAGTAACACATAAGCATACTGTGAAGGAACATTTGACTGCACTGGCCATCTTTCTACGAATTGCACAGTAGCATATGCTCTTGCACAGCATGGCCACATGGTGCAGAACTCATACACACTTCACAATAAGATGTGCGAGTCATTGACAGTGCGGAATGACATTGTATGTTGTTATACGAACTTTTAACTGCAACACATCTCGTGCACAACACAACAGGGCAAATTGCACCACAATAGAAGCAAGAGTGCATACAGAGATCTTTCAATCAGTAAACCCCATTCCACCCTAAAAAAAGGGGGGATAAATTCCACTACCAATAGAGATTTTATGGCACTAACCCATGTGATTAAAAAAAAAAGGATTTTTTATCTTCAACCGGAACGCCTCCGGCGTTCCCATTTGAAGAGAACAAATCCTTTTCCAAGATGGCCACCATGGAAAGGGAAGGCGGGCGTTCCATAGAAAGTCTTTTTGCGCTTTCCATTACAGCTGCCATAAAGTAAAAAAGGAAAACGTGGGACCCTAGTGGGTGAACAACATTTGTATTCATTCCAAAATGTGTGGTTATCAGCAACACCTTTAGCAGAAAGGCAGTGCTTGGTGGACATGGCGACTTCAATATAATGTTTTGTCCCAACCAGTAAATGGGAGTATTTACCTCCGCGATATTAGGGTCAGTAAGCATACCAACAGGCTACCGCTCAGAGACGAAAGGCGTACCGTTCATTTGTTATGTGCATGACGACACTTGTAAAGTATGAAAACAGTACAACATGTGAAACACAATGGCGTTTGGTCATGGACAATGAACTTAACATAAATGTGTGGAACATACAATAAATATGTTTGGAAAAAATGTGCGTACAGAAGTCAAAGGAGTAGTCTTCTAACGTCTGGACAAAATCACAACAAACTCTGTGAAGAGAAGTGAAGTGCACTAATGGCAGAAAGATGGCAAGCAACACCCTTACCACTGACCAGTGCACACATTTTTGTATAACTGCCACAAGTTGAAAATGGTGAAGAAATGTGTTGTGCGAAGGTATAATGAAGCATTGCTTTTGAAACCTTTCTGTACAGCAAACACTTTCAGTGCACCTGATCTCATTTTTCCACTTTTAGAAAGATACCAAATCTGACAACATAGCGTCTTCATGCAGAAGTAATCTTTGTAATTGGGGCAGCTGGGTAACAGAAAGTACCCTCACGGCACGAAAGCATAATAGATGGGCCTGAGCCTTACGTTGCCAAAGCAAGTGGTGTGCAATAGCGTTCTGGATAACGTACCTTCGCAGAGTAAACAAATGCTTTCTTAAAGGCTTACGCACTGTGATACGGCACCTATTAAAGAACATACTACAACCTGCAACGTACCATGGCAGATTGTGAAGGGCAACATGAAATGAATAAAAAACACACTCGCATGTAAAAAGTAGTACTGTACTTTTATTTCACAATGCACAGCGCGAAATCATCACCCTTTTCTCAGTTGCAAAGAAATTTGAAGTTTGTGTCTCTGCCGCACAATGACGGTCACGTTGATGTGTTCCCACACAGTCACCATGCGTTGGCGCCACAGTTTTTATCACACACACTGTGTGCAGTGGCGACAAAGTAGTCGGTTTCCTCTCACATTCATTGGCAAGATGCCGTCAATCGCTGTGATGTAGTCCATCACAAAGTATAATGTTAGTGGCAATGGTGAAATTGTTGGTTAACCACACATAAATTATGCGTTGTTGACACAGTAGGCGTATTCCTGTCACAGTGATTTACAAGGCGACGTGAATGGCAGTGAAGTATGATACCATAAAGGAGGGTATGTTGCTCTTACTGCTACAACTGCGCAGGGACAGAGGTCCGATGCGGTCATCCCGTTCAATGATGACGCACATACAACCGGTGACGAATAGCTGCAATTGAAGATTGAGAAACCCGTCACTCGGACGCTGCAATCCATGACACTGGCAATACGGAATGAAGTAGCTGAGAGGAAAATGACAAAAAAGATCTATCAATATGAAGCCTTTGCGGAAATGTAAGGCGTACTACATAGCATCTTTATAAATAAAGAATGTTATTTGGGGAAATATACTGACTCCCTACAAACGGCGACAATGAGCAATAGAGACACTAGGTAAAAAAGTATCAGTGCCACATAAATTTCATAGGTCATAGCAGAAATTGTAGTGACATCGTACAGACGGTGGTAATGTGCAATCTGAAATTTCATCGCCACACAAACTTCCAAATGCATTAGTAGTAACGGTAATGTACAATATGAAACTTCAACGGCACACATCTTCCAAATGCATTACTAGTAATCATTTTTTTTCACACTAAGTAAATAATGGCAGTTTGGTGTAAAGGCCTGAAAAATAAGCTTACATTTTGTGCACCGGCTCCATTTCGGCCTCCGCAGTCACACAGTAGTTGTTTGCAATAAGACGTCCTCGGGAACTGATATATCATGAGCTTCACAAACCTTTTTTGAAGCATAACTTATCAAAGGGAATGTTTCATAAACTGTGACTCCCTACATTATTTCTGTCTCTGTTCAGTGTACGTCAAGGTCGAAAAACAATTGACCCTTATGAGGTTTGCTACATGTGCGCCAATACCAAGCGCCTACTGAAAAAATGAAATGAAATGAACTGACCTTCACTCCGAACACAAATACATTCTCATTTTGCAACAACATATCAGCAGTCAATAATGAGAACCGTTACTCCCGACCACGTGCAAACGCGCTGTGTTGACGAATCCGTGCAGGTGGCTGCCTCAGATTCCAAAACATAGGACACCAGTCTAACCGCACTACTTTTGGTGGTGGCTTCTTACATAGACGCATTAACGGCTTGTCGTACGTTTCCTACCAAGTTTCAATGTACGGGACGATATTGGTAACAAGAATAAAGCCCTGTTTCACTTTGTACTACCACATATAACTAATGCTTACCTTTCGACACAGTGTTTCATGAAGTTATGTTTGCGGGAATTTCGGCATTCAACACAAAAGCTAAATGACCATGGTGGCCGTATCAAAAGAATGCTAGGCACTTGACGCTGAGGCAGAACCAATCGGTGAAAGCGCTACATCTTGACGTACAGCATGCCATAGATTAGCCAATGGAAATCTGCTCCACTGAGCGAACAGGGAAGTGGGACCGCGGAGCGGACATAGATATCACTAATTCTTAGACTGCTACTTTTTGATCATTTTAAAGGAAAGTACAGTATGATTTCTCACAAAATTTACAAAATCACGCTTTGGGGAACAAGCCCCTGACACAAAATTGATGACAATCTGTCCAGTGGCTTGCCCTGTAGCCGTGCGCAAAGTTTTTGCCCCATGCAGTCTATGGGAAAAAAATAAGTTTTGGGACCCCCTATAACTTTGCCCCCCCTGGACGATTCCTAACCAGACTTTGGGGAAAAATTCAGAGTGGCCCATATACTTTTTTTGCAAACTTAGGTAAGGATTCGTCAAGGGGGAGCTGAGTTATGAGCCGCCCAAAAAGTGCTCTTCCTATGGAAACAGCAACTTAACTATAACTACATGACCACTATCGTGGCCATGTAATTATACTAACAAAAACCGTTGTTAAAAGGACGTTATGGTTAAGTTGCTCTTCTAAACACCTTTTGCCTTTACTACAAAATACTACCCTAAAGCAATGTTATGGTTAAAGTGCCCTACGAAAAACCTATGAAATTCAATCGAAAAACATTGCTACAGGGACGTTATGGTTACAGGTAAAACCTAAAAACCCCAGAAGTTATGGTACGGTACGTAACCATAACCCACTTTACTACTGTGCACTGCAAGGGCTAACACCCATGACATCAAAGATGACATAACAAATGCCATTGATAACATCACTGATGACATCACAAGCATGTCTCCCTCTTTTTTAGTTTAGTGTGATATGTACACTACATGCTTTTCTTCACTAGCAGTGAGGAATGACAAAGTGAGAATGGACTACATTTGTACACCTTACCGTTCTCATATGTTCTTACACTGATTTCCTTGGGGTTCAGTGACATCATATGCTGCATATATGTACAGGAAGAAGGAACACTGAAATACAACAATTATTTCTGTGCTTTAATATAATCAGTTAGGTTCTGAACACTTTGTGGTAGTACTGATACGTTTTTGCTTACTTTACTTTCTTTGTATATGCTGCTATTGGTATGCGCTGTGTTGTCTTTCAGTTTTGTGTGCAGTAGTACATTTATGTAATAACTGAGGGATGCGTAGTTACTTATGACATGTTTAACAGTTCATAAAAGTCTAAAAGGAAAGCATGCATCATTACAGTATGCAACATGGGAAGAAATTGGATATTGTACATGTATGATGCATGCTGCACACACTCCTTACGTTTGTTCATGAGTTCGGTCTTGTAATGGAAAGAAATGTGTAATGCAATACTGTTTATAGCAATGCCTTGTCTGATTACCTACCTATGTAATGATAGTTGTTCCCATGATCTCTGATAGTTTTATGGCAACATAACAAAGACAATCCCTTCTGGATGCTTTTCATTGCAAGTACTGTTAGAGCCGCACCCCAACAATTAATTAACAGTCCTTTTTCACTTTCCACTATCCTCTTCCCACCATGCCCCGATTAGGTATTTGTAAGTACTGACACATGCATCTACCAATAGCCTCCAAGACTTCAGGATCCTACAATGTCACTTCTCCATAACAGTTCTATGTACCATTACAACATTAGGCTGCATGTGTGCTGTTATTGGGAAGCACTTCCAGTTAAAAGTTCAGTGAAACATTGCAGTAATTATACATGCACATTCATGCACATAAGCACCCATCACCACAAAAGAAACGGATGGATATTTTTTTAGCAGTGTGTGCACAACTCTGTTAGAAGTATATCTGCTTATAAGCATCCACTACGTCTTTAAAAAGCATACTAATGTTCCTCCAATCTGCCACCATGAAGTGGCAATTTGTTGGTATATGCTTCCAATGTTTTTATTTACCTATATCATACACTATATTAACTAATCAGTAACTCTGTTCTTGCCTTCCCACATTGATACCAAATGTGTTCCCCACTAACCCACCTACTACATAACTCGTAAAAATAAGGCACTAAATGCACCACTGAATGTATTTTAGCAACCTACAGGCTGTGGGATATATTTCCCCACTCAGCAGTACTTCCCCCACATCACCAAGTTGCGAATCTGCAGTCACCAGCAAAATGGCTGCGCTGGCTCCTTTGAGCACCATGGCCTCAAAACTGCATTTTGCAGCGACAAAAAGATGGCTGCACCATTTTGCCAAGCACATATTGGGCAGGATGGAACAAGGGGGCACACTGAGGAAGCCTGCCAGTGTGTTCTTACATATACAAAAGAAATAGCAAAAAGCAGCGCTGCTTTGCTGCCAGCCCAAAGTCCCCATTGAAAAGGGGATATTGTACATTTAAAAGAAACCCGCTCTACTGCTCTTTTTATCGGTTTTCATCAAACTGCTTTTATCAAAAAGACCCTGCAATGCCCATTCATATCCCCTTTGTGCTTCAGCAAAACCAAGTATGACCCCTGAATGACAGGCTCTGTCAAACCAAATCGGAGAAAAATCAACAAAGAAACTTCATTTTTCCGCCGCACGGGAAAAGCTTTACTTTTTAATTTACAAAGTGTCAATGATCAGTAATTCAAAGAAACACCAGCTCTGGGCTATGCCAATTTCAGTGTATAGGTGGTTCAAATAAACTACTGCCTACACGAAAATAACTATGGCTGCAAAACAGTGTGTGAATCCAGATGGAAAGTCAAAAACCGAATTTGAAAGCAAAGTGCTAGCAGCTTGCACCATATGTGTAAAAATGGGCTTCGCAAACTAAGGAAGAAAAATGCTTGTTTGTGAGTACCATGTTGAACAAAAACTTCTTCTTGCCTGGCAATGTGAAAGGGGATTGTACTTTGAAAATACAATGTATGAAATGGTTCTATTCAGCAGGTTTTCTTCCAATTCAGAACAAAAGTAAATACAATTAAATCAAACTTCAGTGGCTGCAGGGAGGGATGTCAGCCAAAAACAGGTTTCTGCTGAGAGGATGACAGAAACAAAAAGGGCTCTCTCAGTAGATACTAACACCCCAGTGATAATTACTAGGTTAGACAGAATCTGGTCTGGTCTGAGCCCTCTACAATGGAATTTCCTGGACACGGAAGTGTGAAGTGGAGAAGGGGCAATAAACCTTCAATCAAGCTGGGAAACCCCCATCTTACTCTGGAGGAAGTGACAGTTGGTGGTAGCTGAAGAGGAAAACAAATGGCCCAGTGCAGGACAAAGGACCACCCATCTGTTTCCAGAGACTATTTTATAAATAACTTTAAAGACTTTTATTTTTGCAGCAGGACTTTGCAAAAATATGAAAGTTTAGCGGTTTAAATGTGATTTTTGTGGCTTTCAAATAAGAGGTCTTGGCTGTTAATAGCATGTAAGAATGCTAGAAGAATGTGCATCACGGGGAAAGGACATATGATGGAAGGTTAAAAATTAACAGAAATAGGCCCTATGATGGTATGTACGCACGTGTAAAGTTACAGAATTTTATGTCAAACATTTCACACTGAAAATGACCAAAGATTATTAAACGTACAAAACAATGTCTCGCAGATTGCAGAGTTGGACTGCAATGGTCTGCATAAAATATGTAACCTTTTATGTAATTTGCTAAGAGACGTAGACTGTATAAATGTACCATTTGTGTCAAAATCAGATTTTAGCTAAGGTAACTGTGGGAGGTTTTTGAACATTGTAAAACACACATCATAAATCTGCCATCCTGCCCTTTAGATCCTACCAGCTGAGAGCGAGGTGGGGGCTAGCACCCCTGACCAATCCAGTGGGTTAGAGGTGTGTTTAGCTAAGCTTGCCCAGCCATATACTTCTATGATGTCGTCCATGACAGGACTCTAGACACACACTCATCCTGAAGTTCCTGATCTGCTCCATTCATCTTGCTGATTCCAACTACAAGGCCAAAGCATTGCTGACCCTACTCCAGAGCCCACTGCAAAACCCAAGCATAGCTAATTCCTACTCCAGCAAGGCCATTGATCCAGAAAAATCCACTAGACTCCCATTAAAAAGGGGAAGAGCTGTGGTACCTTTTGCATCCTGAAATCAGACCGGCTTGTGGCCCACTAACTGCTTTCCCACTGACTGCATCCAGCGTTACCTGTGCCATCCAGTGACCCGAATTGCCCAGCTGTTTGCTACCCGGTGACCAGACCTTGCTCAGCTGACTTTTGCCAGGCACGCCGCCGTGTGGTGACCAGACCCTGTTGACTGTCAAAAAAATCCCAAAACCAAAAAGTGGATTGTGAATATAATCCCCACCTCATAGAAACACACAGCCTATCTTGTCTTGCCTTTGTCCATATCCCACTCTCTAAGTAGTCATATTTATACCCTGGTAACTTGTTGAAACTGTTAGAATTATCCTTGTATCCTGCCCTTAATGTTTAAGTGCTAGCGCCATGTCTTTTCAATTTTGTCTTGTGCAAATCTTAAACCCATGGTCATATTTTGAGGGATCAGACTAGTTTCCGCTTAGGGTTGGATGCTGGGGTGATTGAAGTCGTGAATAAACCTTGGATCTTACTGTGTCCCTCTTTGGCGGTGTAGTCTGAATAGTCTAGTTTAAAGTAAACCTGTTCTTGTCTCAACTGATTTTCTTTCCTATTTCACGGCTTCAATTTACTCAAATCGACCCCTTTTCTATCTTGCATATCTCATCCAGTTTTTTAGCTAAAGACCTCCTTTCACTTTTGTCTTGCTTCTCTGATATAAATCAATCCCCCAGACCAAAAACCGGACTCCAAATCAGAGTATTTCACCCGTTTTTATTAAAAACCGTTTGAGTAATTTAAAGCGGGAATTGAGAAAATTGCAACTTTCCAATGTGTCATTCAGCTGCAGCATGTTTTAACTTTCCACTCATTTTCGAATTGTATGCCTTTTGCTGATCCATTGCATTGTGATTGCCAGTGATATAACATACATGCAATTGTGATAAAACATATGTATATTATAATTTAAACATACATTAATTATTTGTTAAAATTCAAGTGTTATTTTGGGCCTTTGCAAAGGGTTTAAAATCCTCTTATTTTGTGAGGAAAGGTCAGATTTTGATTCGGTTTTCTGCCCCTTATTCCTGACTACCTGCTGCTTCTTTCTAGCCACTCAGAATTTGATTAATTGTGGGTGAGGGAACATTGCAGGGGGAAACCTTAACTTGGGTGCAATCTATCCTAATTCAAAAGTGCTCCTATTCATTTGTGCGTTGTATATGTTTTACTAGGTTAATCAAGTGTATTGCTTCCATTTTCATAGTAATTATCACCCCATTGGTGATTGCTGCCCCACATTAAAAACTGTATGATTGACTTTGAATTTAAAAATAAATGAATCTTGTATTTTCACCAACTGGCCTGGTTCATGGTCCAGTGTGACCCAGGGTATTTGAAAAAGGGGGTGTGATACGAGTTGTGTACCATCTCAAATTGAATTTGCATAGAACAAAGAAAAAGGCATTTCAGTTGTGCGCTACATACTAGTCTGAGACCAAGGTTGGTGTCGCCGGATTGAAATCCTTAACAAATTACTTTCCAAAAGGTCAGTGTCTGCACGGGTGTGGTGCTTTGTATGGTGCACTGTTGTCACAGGCTCTTTTTAAATTTGGCCACCTCCACTTTCTGTCCTCACCAACTCATGCATAAAAGAGTGTGCAGCTTGTCCTTCGCCTGCACGGCAGGTATCCTATCTCTGCTTTAGTAAAATGTGTGCACAACCTCCCACTAACTGCAAACAATAAAATAAAAGCCCTGTGCATTATGCAGAATGACATCTGGTCCCTGGGACCTCAATACCTTCCACTCTCACTTCCTACATATCTGCTTGCTCCACCTTTTCCCTCCTCAGCCTTCTACTCCATACAGGTCAGCTGTTTGTACATACAATCAGATGATGGTACATGTCTTTCTTCTGCTGCAGCCTCCC
Source organism: Ambystoma mexicanum (assembly GCF_040938575.1). Lineage (NCBI taxonomy): Eukaryota > Metazoa > Chordata > Amphibia > Caudata > Ambystomatidae > Ambystoma > Ambystoma mexicanum. The sequence goes on along the minus strand of NC_090926.1, from coordinate 993,211,030 downwards.
TGTGCAACCCGCCTTCTGTTTCCCTGCACCTTGAGGAGAATAACGGTAGGTTCTCAAAGCACCTGAAAACCTTTCCATGTACTTCTTCTTTTTTCCCTCCTGTCCCCTGCTGACTTCCTGGCTAAAAAGTATTGTGCACTGGTTTCTTACCCAAACTATCAGTTCCCCATTCCACCTCCCTCCCTAAACCTACACTCCTGCACTAGTTTTCAGCCAACCCCCACACTTGCGTACTGCTTTCTAAAACCCTAACAGTGCAAAAATCACTTTATGTCAACACTTATCCTTCCACTTTCCAGCACCGGCCGTAGTTGCATGTATTTCTGTTTCTTATTGTTCCCATATACTGCACTTTGCCCTCCCCCTTCCCATTCACTTGTGCACGGTCAATGTCAGCTGGCCTAGAGGAATCAATGGGCCTCATTACGAGTCCGGTGGTAGCCGTGCTGGGAAAAACAGAAGGCTGCTGCCAGACCGGTAATACCATTCCACTTTTGTGATTGCCGGAATCACCGGGGCATTACAACCCCGGTGACCCGGTAATTCCGGAGGCGGAATTCTGCAAATCCCCATTCCCATGGAGTCCGATAGGACTCCATGGGGATGGGGACCATGGAAACACTGGTTCCGTCCATGACAGAGCCGGTGTGTCCATGTCCGCCTGCCGGCAGCTGGTGTTACTTCCGCCAGGTCAGACCTGGCGGGAGTGACACCTCCCACCTGCAGGACTCGGAATCAGCTAGTCCAGAAACAACGGTGGCAGCGGATTTATCGCCACCGTTGTTTCCAGACCGGCTGACTCCTAATGAGGCCCAATATCTCTGTACGGCCTCCGTTCTGCGTTCCTTTGCTCTGCGCTCCTTCACACTCTTGTATGTATGCGCAATACAAACGGCAGAAAGTACCATAGCACATCATATGATATAATGCACACACTGCATGCATAAAAACATCATGATTGCCACATACTTTATACACTTCACAATATGGTCTTCCATTGTAATGCATGTACTACAAATGTCGGAAAAGTGATCCCACAAAAGCAACAGTGAATGTATAGTAGAAAAATTACGCAAGTGTCTTCAGTCCATGCATACAAACATGATGCATGTCCCTTACCTTGCACACTTTCACCATAGCCTCCTACATTTATGTGTACAAACAAACCTTCTCTCACAGTCTTTGTGTACACACCACAACCAGTAAGCACATTGACCAATTGCTTTGCCTCCTCAGTGGCAATGCTATAGCTGCCATCCTAAAAACAACCGGATGTGCCACGTGGAATCCTCAGAGTACCGCGGATTGTGTGGCATTACTGTGCTATACACTAGAGGGGGAGGGTGGGATTGAGAGGGTGTTATGGGTGGTGGGGGGATGAAATAAAGGGGTGGGGATTGTGTCTTTAGGATGGTATGTAAAACCACTGTGGTGGCCATGAAGGATGACAGGACGCTGTATGGTTTCAGTGGGTGTTTATTTAGACATGAGCGCAATAACAATGTGGGGGGGTTGGGTATGGCCCACAGCAGGGCCGAGGTCCGTACTCACTGTTGTGCTGTCTAATGATGCAGTTAACTTCACTGCATCCAAGGTGTCATGGAATGAGACACACATAGCCAGCAAGAGCACCCAGGAAGCTGTCCTCAGCCTTGGTATTACACTCTGCTGGCTGGGGCTCTGTCAGGTGGGCCCCGTCACTTATTAAGCTCCATTTCAGGAGGAAGGCCAGGGCTGACTGCCTTGGTCATCTTCCCGTCGAGTTCTGGCGCTTTGTTCTCTTTGCGCTATTCTCATGCTCCTTAATTCTCGCTAGATCACACAAGGAGAAGTACCCACAAACACTTATATATTTTTGTCCTTTTTGTCGTGTCTGTTTCCTTCTCCTCCTGACATTTTTCTCCACTGAAATTTAACCATTCTCTTATATTTCTACAGGATTGGCTGCAAAGCTTTGTGCACAGTGGCAAACACAACAGCATTGCCAATAGAAGTAAATAAAATACCATTTCGCTGAAAACACTGGAACTCTCGCTGGTTATTAATGCTGTCACAGTCCATGCACAACATCCCAACACTGGACATAAAGTCGCACATGCTTCTGTTTATCCAACGTCTCTCAAGCTCTAGCTGTGGACAACTGACACCGGCATGCTCCCATTTTCCTCTTGGTGTCATCGATGAGAAAATCACCTTTGCAGTAGGAAATATATGCATCACAGCTCTCATCAAGCTCTTTAAATAAAAGAGCAAACATAAACATGACATTTGCCCCAAATGTAGTCCTCCAAAATGCATGACCACCACATCCACAGTACCAACAGAGGCCACATTTTTGCAAAGAAGATCCATGCAGCCGAAACCCCACTCATAAACTGTGGCCCAAAAAGCCTACACTCCTTCCAACTGAAAATCAATATCGATGCCTCTTTCCACAGTATAATTGTACAGATCGTGCACAAAGCTATCACCGACTATAAGCACTCGCCGTCTCTCCATGTCCGCCATCCTCAATACATCTACCTTTCGGTAAATATGTCACCAACCCTTCAGTTGAACCACACCCTCCAATCCTCATTAGAGAATTCCCACAATTCCATTTGCGAAGGCGCCATGCTCATAAAGCCATGATGTGAAACGTGCACTTTCCCAGCTACAGCTAAGGCCACGCCCCATTAAAGCAGACACAAAACTTCTTCCCTTTGCACTCAATTTCTCCAACAGTCCCTTCATGGTGCCTATTAACAACTATCCAATTTTCTAAAATACCTGCACCAATCACATACTTAAACTCCACATTACACACTTTCATTTCTGTACCCAACTCCATATGTCCCGTTTAACACTCTGATAACTGATTCCCTTTACTTCCAAAGCCCCTCCATCAGAAACCTTTCCTACAGAATTCCCTATTTCTGCATCCACAACGATCTGCCGGTGCACCCAGCACACCTTTTCCCATGCACACAACACTCCACCCTTGCCCACAACAACACTATGAATGCATGCATACGACCATGTACGCAGCTAACATAATACACAAATGTAACATGCATAGCGGCACTTCAACCCAACTCCATCATTCCATAAAGCACCCATTGACAAAAACAGGTTGTAATTACCACCATCCACAAACATATCATAGCCTCCATCATCCCTACCCACTACCATGCAGAACGTATTGTTTCACTAGCAACCTAACAACAAAATTGTCACAACATTTGCCCTACCTCAACAATTCTGCACACATCATAGTAAAGAACCCATACAAGTTGCACCTCAACCATACTCTGTGCCATACTGCCAGTATGCACACACTGCACCAAGTGGGCACACTGCGTGACTTTTCATTGCACCATGTCCAATCACACATCCAAAACTTTACCATATTCTACCCTCCACCTCACCTGCGGAACCAAACATACACACCTGCCAGCTCATTTGTACTGCTCTATGTCATCTGCAACGTACTGCACAACCATTCCTTGCAGGTCCTCACCGTCTACCAGATGCACAGTCAACATTGCATTAGTGGTGTGGGTGTCCCCAAGTCCTAGGCTCTTCAATCCATGGCCTACAGCCTACCACCTTCGGCCATACACCCAATAGGCTACGCCTTCAACACAGGCACCGCAACTCCATAGTGACAGTATGCAAACCCAGCACCCAGTGGACACACTGCATCACTTTTCACAGAACCATCTGCAAGTACACATCAAAAACGTTACCATATTGTAAGAGTCTGATGTCCTTTCATCGCAGGATGTTTTTCGTGGGGTTTTTTATCGTGAATGTTTTACCGAAAAAAGTCATCGAATTCTTTTGGGGGTGTTAGAAAAATATATACATTGGGTGTGGGTGTTCGGGAATATATAAAACATTAAAGGGGATGGGGATTTGGCGGGGGAAGCCCCCAAAAATAAAGAAAATAAAAATTTGATGAGTTTTTTCATAAACAAATCAGCAGTAAAAAAACCAGCGAAAAAACATCACGTGATGAAATGACATGGAACCGTTGTAACAGTGTCCTCACCAGCAACATCACACAAGCAGTCATGGCAGCTCACTTGTCCTGCTCTATTGTGTCTGAAATGTGCTCCACACCCATTCTTTACAGGTCACAATCCTCTGCCTGCTGCTGAATCTAAAATGCCTTACTATCATGTGTGTCCTAAAGTCCTAGCCTCTTCAATGCATTGCCTGTACCCTTCAGCCATGCACCCAACAGTCTAGGCCTTCAAGACTGTCACTGCTGCATAATAGCATCATCCATTTCACCAACTTCGCAACGTATCCACATACACAGCAGTACCACCAGCACTACTACCCAACCTGTGCACCGCCATGGACCTATAGAGCAACAATTTGCACCACTTACCATAATGTAGAAAGAAAACATTCTCTCCTACACTCCTGTGCACTTTCATTCACATACTATGGCCGTCCCCATTTCCATTCCCAAACTATAGTGCCACTGCCTAAGTAGCCACATTCAGTTTGCAACAGTAGCCTACTGCAATACATGTGCACACACCGCACTATGCAAGCACCACCCTGGACCAGATGTACACCCACACTTGCTTTACTGCGGTAGTTAAGGTAAAGGCCTACGCTCTTCATTGCATGCCCTACGGTCTACGGCCTTCGTCCATGCAGCCAATATTATAAACCTTCCACAAACCCAATGCAGCGTCCATAACCCATGCATGCCACCATGTGCCCAAGTACCGCATTCCATCCGCATGACACAGCCACCTGCGCTCCCACCCAACCTATTTCATGTGCAATTCATTCCCCTTCTACACTGTACTTGCCACCACTTAGCACAGATAGGTGGCCGCAAACAGGTGACCTGCACACACATCCACCAATCACATACAGAACCTCTGCATTCCACCCATTCGCTAAAACAAGGTCACTAGAACCAAAATGCACAAACATACCACAGCCTCTACCAACTCTACCCAGGCCCATTCACAAAGTATGGTATCACTACCAACCTAACCACAACTGTTGCACAACATTGGCCCTATTGCCACAATTCATCACACAGCATAGTTACCAATCACAATTAAGGTGTACCTCTACCATATCCTCTGCCAAAGTAACAGTATGCAAACCCAGCACACAGTTCCCACACTGCATCACTTTTCACATCACCATCTCCAAGTACACATCAAATACTTTACCGTGTTGTAACAGTGTCCTCACCAACAAAACCAAACGTGCAGGCATGGCAGCTCACTTGTTCTGCTCTATTGCGTTTCAAATGTGCTCCACACCCTTTTTTTAAAGGTCACCACCCTCTATGTGCTGCAAATTCCAAAATGCATTAGTACGATGACTGTCCTAAAGTCCTAGCCTCTTCAGTGCATGGCCTACGGCCTTCGGCCATGCACGCAACAGTCTAGGCCTTCAACAGTCTCACTTCTACATAATGGCACCATCCATTCACCAGCCTGTAACTGCTGCACATTCCGAAATGCATTAGTGCTGTATGTGTCCTACAGTCCTAGCCTCTTGAGTGCATGGCCTATGGCCTACGGCCTTCAGCCATGCACCCAACAGTGTACACCTTCAACACGATCATTGTGCTACATAATTGCACCATCCATTTGACCAACTTCACCTATCCATATACACAGCACTACCACCAGCACTACTACCCAACCTGCCCACCCCATGTACCTATACAGCAGCAAATAGCACCATTTACCATAATGTAGAAAGAAAACACTCTCTCCTGCACCCCTGCGCACTTTCATTCACATACTGTAGCCATCCCCACTTCCATTCCTAAATTGTAGTGCCACAGCCATAAAGGTATACAAACCCAGCACCCAGTTTCCACACTACATCACTTTTCACATCACCATCTCCAAGTACACATCAAATACTTTACCACGTTGTAGTGTCCTCACCAGCAAAACCTAACATGCAGGCATGGCAGCACACTTGTTCTGCTCTATTGCGTTTCAAATGTGCCACACACCCTTTTTATACATGTCATACCCTCTACGTACTGCAAATTCCAAGATGCATTAGTACTGTGTCTGTCCTAAAGTCCTAGCCTCTTGAGTGCATGGCCTACGACCTGCGGTCATACCCCCAACAGTCTAGGCCTTCAACAGTCTCACTTCTACATAATGGCACCATCCATTCACCAGCCTGTAAATGTTGCACATTCCGAAATGCATTAGTGTTGTGTGTGTCCTACAGTCCTAGCCTCTGTAGTGCATGGCCTATGGCCATGCACCCAACAGTGTACCCATTCAACACTATCACTGCTACATAATTGCACCATCCATTTGACCATGTGACCAACTTCACCTATCCACATACACAGCACTACCACCAACAATACTACCCAACCTGCGCACTAGCATTTACCTACACAGCAACAAATTGCACCACTTAGCACAATTTACAAAAAAACACTCTCCTTCACCCCTGTGCACTTTCCTTCACATACTATGCCCGTCCCCACTTCCATTCCTAAACTATAGCGCCACTGCCAAAGTACCCACATTCAGTTTGCAACACTAGCCTACTGCAATCAATATCCACACACAGCACTATGCAAACACCACCGTGCACCACCCATACTTGCTGCATTACTGCGTTACGTATGGTAAAGGCCTATGCTCTTCACTCCATGCCCTACGGTCTATGTCCTTACTCCATGCAGCCAATATTGTAATCCTTCTACTAACCCAACGCACGTTCCTTAACCCATGCATACCACCATGTGGCCAACTACCGTATTCCATCCGCATCAGAAATAGGTGGGCGCCAACATGTGGCGGCACAATGTATGGGGCCATTGCGCCACCTGCCTCCAATCACCAAAGTACTCGCCTGCGTAGGTACCCTCCAGTTCACGCAGAATGCGCCAACAGTACAGGCACTCCTCTGTCTTCTTCCACCAACACACATATTTTACATAACCCACTTTTCACTCCCCCACTCATACTGTACGGTCCATTTTACACACCCTTCCGCCGCTGCACTTTCATCCGATACACCATGGCAGCGTTTCCCAAAACCATTGAAGCAGAGCATTTTTCCCTCCAGCCACCACCGGTCGCGTCCAACTTTCCCCGACATCACGCCTTCTCATCTTGAAGGTTCACTACCAGTTGTGTTCATGGAGGATTTTTTAGTTGTTGTATATGTAGTTTAATAAAACACCTGCACGTTGTTAATAAAAAATCCAATATATATATATATATATATATATATATATATATATATATATATATATATATATATATTCAATGAAAAAACTTTGTTAAAGGGACGTTATGGTTAAGTTGCACTCATAAAAACCTATGAAATTCAATGAAAAAACTTTGTTAAAGGGATGTTATGGTTAAGTTGCACTCATAAAAACCTATGAAATTCAATGAAAAAACTTTGTTAAAGGGACGTTATGGTTTTATATATGTAAAACAAAGACGAATAAAGCAATAAAAACATGAAACACAATAAATGACAACACATCAATTTCAGATAACCTTAATGGATGATTTTACCCGAATGTTCTTGCTGTTTCGGAGCACATTTTTACCACTCTATGGACAATCCCCCCTTATCAGATGTTTTTAAACCTAGCGAAGATGCTACATAATCAATGTTGGGTTGAAATGCTTGAGGGCATCGAGCGAGTTAACTCACCTTGTTTTTGGTCCTTAATGAATCATTGTCTTCACAATCATGCTCAGCGTGAGGCAATGAAAATACTAGAAGGATGCTTCGGGAAGCGTAGAAACCATATTTATGGTGACCAAGGGCGTTCTGCCTTAGTCCCAGTAAACTGTACACCATAGATATTTCCAGAAGGTGAAGTTCAAATGAAGCTTCTTAAGTCTTCTTTGAAGACCTCTAGATTGCATGGCCCATGTAATGTGCCTCTTAAATGAAGTTTTTTAGAGCATATAGCCCCAATAGCCTGTGTAATGTGTCCCTCAATTGAAGACCTCATGGTCCATATAACCTGTCTCCTCAGAGTAACCCTGAGTGGTGGTCGAGCCATGGTCTGGCTCCTCCTCATCGTGATGTGGGTCTAAAAGTGGTGATTCCTGCCTCCAGTGCTAGAACACTTGAGTTCCTTTACCTGAAAATGGTGAGAAAGATGGCCCTTGCAACCACTCCTTTAGAGAGCGTTCAGAAAACGTTTTCAAAGAGCCCCTTGAGAGAACCTGCTTTCTGAATAAAGCGGAAAGAACAATTTTCCATCATGCAAACAACTTCAGGACAGCTCTATTGACCTTGGTGAACTACCTCGTGCTAGACAATTATCCATTGTGTGGACCGCTTCAGGACCGCTCTATCGACCTTGGTGACCTACCTCATGCTAGCCCTTTAGTCTAAACAAGTTGTGTCACGATTATCATGGCCTATTTATGGTCATTTGTTGACACTGCAATGATGAAGTAAATCTGTCATTGCAATTAGCCAAATTATGCAAGTGGGACTTTCCCTGAGTTTACTGCAAATTCCTACAGCCTTGTATTTTGAGACTTAGGCGTTGGTGAGGTTAGATTCCATAGGCATGTTACTGTAATCAAAGTTTGCTTCCAGAGTTGTAAACAAAAAAGGAAATGGTCTTTATTAAACCTGTGTAGTATCTCACTGCATGGAGGTTGGAAGTATATGTTACATCACTGTATGGGTTCTGGAAGTTAGAAGTATGCAACTTAGAACAGAATGTGGAATGTAGATCTCCCAGGGAATAATGCAGAGTTTATTGTCAGTTGGATGTGTGAAGGAAAAGCATCCAGATGTACCAGTGGGATTACGTTGTTCTATATAATAAAGAAGACATAAAGATTCACCAGTGTACATGGATCATTTCACTGGCGACGAGCGTCTCTGTAAGCCCCCCATGGACAGCTCAAGTGCTACAAAAACCCTGGGCCCATCGTTTGTCTGCACCGAAAGGGAAGGTTTGTCTGGACCGAAAAGGAAGTAGGCACCAGACCCGCTCAAGTGCGGTGCAAGAAGAAGGTGAGAGGTGCCACCTACCCCCACACCCTTGCTCTGTCCAATTTAGAAAAAGGAAAAGGGGAAGAAAGGGCCCTAGTGCCAGCAGCGCGATCCATGGTAGGCACAAGCCATGCAGCACTGCAGTTACCCTGACTGCAAGCCATGGAGCGTGATTACAGTGCGCAATGCTGTTCGTCAGTAGACACACTAGAGGAAAGGACCTCTATGCGTCACATTGTGTGCCGCCATTTTGGTTTCCTTGAAAACTGATATCAACAATGAAGTGCATTCTCTGAAAGGAAACTCATCCAGGTACACGGAAACCCTGCTGTCTTGTCAATTTCAAAAGGAATCATTACATGCACGCAAGGAGTTCTCACTACTGTGTTAATCTTCAACGATGAGAGGGGAAAATGCAGCATGTCAACTGTACGCTCTACTACCTACATAAAAATAAAAAGAGAACCTGTCAGTAGTAGACTCTGCTTATCACGTTAAAGTGAAACCATCTCTAACGGAGAACAGTAACAGTTGTCCACCAATAATAAATTGAAAAACATTGCACCCAGTTTGATTCACTGTTCGTCAGCATATTTCCACAATAGGAGTAACCTTTACACCACCTGTCTGCAACTTCTTTTAAAAACTGTGCCCTGGCTGCACAGGGAGTACCAGCTCCTAATTATTTTTTGGAAATCCAAGGAGAGCCCACTATCCCTTGGAAAAGATGGAAAACAAGTTTTGATCGCTATGTATTGCCAGTACATGGATTGAACTTTGCTGGTGAAAGGAGGAGATGCCTGTTGATGCACTGTTTAGGGAACTATGGTTAGGAGCAATTTGAAAATGTACCTCCATTGTCACTGGATGAATCAGCAGGACTCTGGGAGTATGAGAAATGCATAAAGATGCTATATAAACACTATGAAAAATCTGTGAGCTTTGAGCATAATTTTAGAAAGATATCACTTCTGCAAGAGAAAACAATAGAATGGAGAGTCAATAGAACAATATATCACAGCTCTTAGCGGCTTAGCAGCCCATTATGGCTTCACCCTCAATGAAAGGCTAAGGGGCCAATTCATGTTGGAGTGCAATGATGAAAAGTTACGGGAGGCATTGAGGTCAGAAAGTCATCTGTCAATCAAAGGAAGTGGAACACACACAAGTGTGTGAAGGAATTAGAAAAAAGGACTGAATCAGACTGTAAGAGATCTGAAGAAGTCGTGGAGGTTTGGGTGATACAAACAAATAAAATGGACAAGTAGAAACAGAATCTAAAAAACGATGGAACAAGGAGGGCATTTGCCAAACAGAAAGAAGGAAAGGTGGCTGAAGTCGAGAGATGACAGAAGAAGATGCTTTTGTTGTGACAGTCTTTTCCATATTGCTGATCGTGATAAATGCCCAGCCATCAAGGCCATGTGTAAGAGGTGTAACAGAAGAGGGCATTTTACTTCCTGTTGCAAAACCAAGCCAGAAAATATTGATTGTGTTGATGAATTGTGTGAAGAAATGGATGATTGCACATGCCTTGTAGATGGCACAGTAGATGAGATCAACTTAAATGGTGATGATGATGCTGATGTTGAAACACCCATGTCCACCATTAAGGTTGAAGGGGTTGATATCAGCATGGTAATTAATTTGGGCACAAACTATACCCTGCTTCCCAACTCCGTCTTTGACACCATGTTTAAGCAAAGAATTTCCCTCAATAATGTTGACATCAGGCCGGTGGCTTATGGTGGGAAGAGAATTGAATTTGAGGGTTGGTTTTGGGAAACCATAAAATTCAAAGATCGTTCTGCAAAAGGGAAGGTATATGTCTCAAAGAAGGGTAACAACCCACCCCTAAATTGGTCACATCAAAGAAGGTTAAAGATTAAACTAGACCCTAATGCAGATGAGGTGGTTTATGCAATAGAAGGTCTGATTTGTGTCAACAAAGTATATTTCGTAAGGAATTTGGTAATTTGAAAGGTTTTATGCATTAAATTAGAGTGAAAACCAATTCCACACCCATGGTGCATAAATCAGGCCTGTGCCATTGGCCATAAAAGCTGCAGTGAAAGAGGAACTGGAGATTATGGAAAAACAAGGGGTGATTGAGAGAAAGAAGCCTCTGAGTGGGTTTCACCTTTAGTGTTTATTTAGAAGCCAAATGGGAAATTCAGATTGTGTATTGTTCTAAGGGCAGTGAATCATTGTGCAATACTGGATAGGCATCCTTACCCAATATTGCAGAAATGTTAGGGACCATAACATGGACAAAAGTTATATAGCGTATATCAATTTGTTTTACACCGACCCCTAGAAGCATTACATCTTTTATCACTCCAGAAGGTTTATTCCAATGCTAAGAGCATGCCTTTGGACTAGTTTCTGTTGCTTCTGTTTTCCAGCGCATAATGTTCCAACTCTTTCATAACATGGAAGGAGTTCTATGCTTACAGGGCGATGTTTTGGTGAACATGGCGATGTTATGGTGTATGGGGGCAGTCAAGAGGAACATGATGTCAAATTGAGAAAGGTTCTGGATATTTTTTAGTAATGCGGGTTCAACCTCGAGCAAGGAGAAATGCAAGTTTAACAAGTCTGTAATTCAATACTTGGGTCATAAGATATTGGAATTAGGTATCAGGCCAAAAACAGATTTGGTAAACAATATTGTTAACTTTCCCAGTCCCACAGACAAAGAAAAAGGGATCTTGTTCCTTGGTATGGCTGAATATTATGCTGAATGTATTCCTGAGTTTGTTGACAAACCCATTAACATGAGAGGTTTAGTTCAAAAGGGTGCCGGATTTCATTGGGATGAACAATGTGAACAGGAATTTCAAGAAGTAAAAATAGCATTAGCCAGAGGTCCCACGTTGAGCAACTTTGATCCAAGGAGGAGAAGTGTACTGACAACAGGCGCCAGCAATCATGGATTGGGAGCCATGCTTTCCCAGAAGACGGAAAGGGGTGAGTGTACTATAGCTTTTGCTTCAGCGGTCCTGAGATGTGCTGAAAGAAACTATTCCACTATTGAGAAAGAGTTGTTAGTGATCAAATGGGCTATTGAGAAGTTTTTTTTCTGTGGGGTGTGCAATGTATTACGGTGTTTGATCACAAACCCTAGAAGGAGATTATCACCATGAAGGGTTTGGATAAAGTATCATCCAGGATTCGCTGGGTGGCGACTGTGAAATAGAGTATCTACCAGGTAATAAAAACAAAGCTGCAGGTTGTCTGTCAAGATTGACGAATGTGGTTGAGGATGAGAATAATGAGGAGGATAAAGATGATCAGGCTTTGAGTATCCATCAAGAAGTGGTAATGGAGAGTGAATGGCGTGAAGCTATGTTGTCTGATGCAGTAATGGATGATGTCAAGGAAAGACTTGAAGCTGGTGTTAGGAAAGATTTCCCTTAGTTGCAATTTTCCCTCCATTTGTGAACCCCCCAATTATTTTGCTTCTGTTTGGCTTTCCTAACCTGATTTTTTTCCAGTGGAGCACATCCTTCAGCTGCACTCCTCTGGGCTTTCGCTAATTTGTTATGGGGAAATTGGCACATCCTTCAGGCTGTCAGTACTGGGAAACTATGTTTCCCTTAGTCTTCTACTATGTTGCCATTTCTTTGTAACTTTTTATCCACCTGCCAAGTACCTCCAGTACCGCACATAGGGATCCTTTTGTTTTATGGCCCTAGCCACCATCTAAGGATTTGTCGGTGTTTGTACAAGTGTGCTTAGGACAAGCTGGTGGCAGCAGTTTACTTTTAAAGTATTTTTACTTTGTTTATATGGACCATACAGCATTTACCTACAGCATTTACCATGGTTGGCCCAAGACTATGGCCAGTGCCGAAAATAGCTGTGCCACAAAGTCTTTTGTTCTGTCCTTTGGCTATTTTGTCCCTTTGCCTTCCCTCAGATTGAGAGACCCAGGTATTCCTTATTTGGGCTTGCAGCCTCCCACGAAAACAACATCTTTTGCAGACTTCTGCATGTCACGTGTGCTAGTGCCCAGGAAGAGGGTTGAGACTGTCCGGTCCCAATCTACACTACTGGTGCCAATATGTCTGGTAGTCCTAAATGACTGGAACAACCGTGGGCCACGATTGGCCCATGCCTGGCATGCAAGCAAGAGAGCAGATCTTTCATTGGCTTTCTGAGATTTGAGTGCAAAATGAATCTTGGATAAGAGAAAGTGCTATGCATTCATTCCAGGTTGATCTACTGAAGTTCACACCGAACCTCATAAGGAGCCAAGTATCCTTAACAAGAAAGCAGACTCGAGGAATCGCTGGTGACGTGCTAGAAAGGTTTGGCACCCTGACCCTGCTGTTGTCCTGTCTGACCCCTGCTTTTTCATTGAACCAAGAAGGCTTGCCCCTTCAGTCTAGTGAGAACTACTCTCGGCATCTCCTACTTACCACTGCTAAGAGCCTCTTTTGAAGTGTTCCTGGGCCATCCAGTGAACTGTACAGCTCAAACTCAGGGTATCGCACAAAAACGCTGAAGTCCCGAGTTGAGACTCGAAACTTTAGGAATCGATAGCTTGTGGTCCTGGGCCCTCTGCTGCCAAGACTCGTTGTCCAAGCTCCTCTGGGTCATAATGTATAAGAGTGTGCGATACTGCAAGCATTTGCAGTCTCTGTATCGCCCGCTGTGGTGACCGTCGCTGAAAGGGATTGTTGATGAAAGACTGCCTAAACTGATATATGTGCTGAACGAACCCCTTTCTGTTGCAGGTTGTGGTTATTCCCCCTCCCCCATCATCAGCCTTTGGGTAATAGCATTATTGTATATATGTTGCATAGCGAAGAAGTGTGTGTGGTAATTGTTTTCTTGGTAACTGTGGTTTAATTGTGTTTTTGTTATAAAGGCCTATAATACATGTATTTTTGATATACATCTGTCTATGCGTAATCTGTGGAGTTTTACTGTGTGTGCTCATTGTGGGCTTCCGATCACACTCATCCATCCTGCGACTTAGGGCCTCAATATGAGTTTGCCGGCACCCTTGTTTCCAGACGGGCAAACTACAGGTTTGCCTGCCAGAGCTGCCAGAGCTGCTGTGCCCGACAGGTCTGACCCTGCCGGGCGCTGCGGTCATGGTAAGCAAAGCCACCACGGTGTAACGCTCACCTGATTCCCGTAGAGGCGACGGTCTTGACTGGGCGTATACCGTATCTTCAAAGGTGATGTGTAACACACGGCTGGCTCTTTGGGCTGGACCTCTGTGCACTGTATGTCTGACTCGAAGGGTAAGATGTCTGCAGATAGAAAATATGGGATTAATGAACTGGGTTATTGAATGTCTCTCTCTTCTTCCCTTTCTCTTCTCCTGTAGAACCCCAAAGGTTAACGCTCTCACCTTAGGTAAGTGAACGCCGTGCTCTCCATCTGCCTCGGGGCAGGGTGCTGTAACCAGTTTCTTCACTGGATAAGGGGAGCAGGCCTCTTGACTTCAGAGGACTGCTGTCCGTCGTTTACTGCACGAACGGTAAGTTTCGAGTAATTCTAATGTCTTTAAAAGTCTTTAGTAATGATGTCTCTTGTTTTTGCAGGGTTCCGGCGATGGCGGATGACGGGCTGAAGTGAGTTGAAGATGGAGCCCGTGTGATGAATGGAAGCGCCTGGAAGCACGTAAGTAAGCGCTTGTTGCCTGATTCACGATGCGCTCTAACTGTCTTTTTTATTTTGCAGGTACAAGTTCGGAGCGGCTGCAGGGTGCCGGAATACCCACTGGGTTAGATGTGGAAAGGAGTAATGGCACGTGAGTATTAAAGTTCTCCAATGTCTTTAAACGCACCTTTGTTTTGTCTTTCAGATGCGGGATGCAGCGCCGAAGGCCTCCGGAGCGTGCAAAGAGCTGGTAAGCTTTTGTCTTTCAGATGCCGGAATGCAGTGCGAAGACCTCCGGAGCGCACGAAGAGTAGGTAAGCCTTTGTCTTTCAGATGCCGGAATACAGCGCGAGGCGTTGGTGACAGCCGATGGACCAGGTAAGTGAAGCGCTGTCACTGAAGACCGTAATGCTAACCTGTTCTTTCTTGTCTTTATAGGTGTTGCTGAAGACTGGATTCAGGATGGTAAGCCTTTTTCCTTAGGCCCAGCATCAGATGCAGAAGACACGATGAGCGTTCTGCTGCAGAGGATGCAGAATAACGCAAAGCAAGATTCATCCATCGGGTGTGGTTTAAATAGCCTCCTGTAGTGCTTAGGTGTCTCCTTCCACAGCCACGCTTAGGTAAGAAAAGAGTTCCTGCTTTCCAGATGAGTTCCAGTGTTCTGAACCTAGGGAGTGGCTCCTGCCCCACCCAACAGGAAAAGTAGTTCCAAACAGAAGAGGATCAGAGGCTCAACTGGCAGGCAAGTAAGCAGCATGGTCTGCTGCAGGTAAGTCCACCCAAGCATTATGAGCCCGGCGCTTCCAGCGCTGGGACTGGGCATATTTATGAGCCTGGTGCCACTGGCGCCAGGACTGGGTCCAAAAGGTCCCAATTGGGACTGGTTGGCACTCGGAACCTGGGTTATGGATCTGCTTCCAAGGGAGTTGGGAAAACCCTGACCTTTTGGAAGCAGAGATCATGACACACGGTGCCGGTGGGTCCATGTCCCCATTCGCTATTGGACTCTACGGGAATGGGGATTTACAAATTTACCGGCACCTGACTTCACGGCCACCAGACTTGTAGTGAGCCGTGGCACCAGGCAGTCTGGCACCGGTAAACATTTACGGGTCTGGCGGCAAACCACTGGTAGCACTGGCAGAGTTACCGCCGGGCCATAATGAGGCCCTTAGTTTTGAACGCCTGCCAAGCTACCATAGATTGGTCTGGTTTGTCCAGAAGGTTCCTCTGTTCCACTAAACTAGGGTGGCCTCCTAAACTGCTGCCCACCAGGTCAGAGTTTAGAAATCCATCTTAACAAATTAGTGTAGAGTGGTGGGATAAGGTTGGAGGTACCCATTGTTGCTCACTGGTGAAATACCCAGATTGTACTTACACAGAAACCCAAACACAATGACCTTAGTTTAAATTGAACTGTGAGCCACCTGCCTCACTTATAATATGGAAGCAATTGCGAACATAACTTTGAGTGCTTCAAAATCTGGAACGCTAAGAAAGATTTCTGCTGAAAGAGGCTTGTCAGCCTCTGGCACAGATGCTGAAAAGATCCAAAAGATCATGGAATGGCAGGAAAGCCAGATCTCGCCGTGTCCCTCCGATGACAGTGCAGAAGGTGCTGGGGCTGCTCCCAGTAACAGTGCTGACAGGACTGTTGCTGCCTTCATTGAAGAGACAGGTGATGATCAGTATGATTTAGAGTCCCATGCTTCCTTTTCTGGATCTGAGGCTGAGGCCCTGCTAAAATTCAAAAGACAAGAGTTGCTTTTTAGCAGAAGGACCTTGAATTCCACATGGCTAAACTAGAACTGGAGAAAGCAGAGAAACAGAAGGACAGGAATCACCAGTTGGAGCTTGCTAGGTTACACGCTGCCAATGGCTACTCTAGAGGATCTGGTAATGTGTCTAGCTCCTCCTCTCATTCACGGTTCCCAAAATATCTGCTTATTATGTATGATGATAAGAATGACACCATGGATTGGTTAACTGCATTTGAGTATGCATGTGAGCTGCAACAAGTTGTGGATGCTAATAAGATAGCCTGGTGCTCAGTTGGCTACCCCATTCTGGCTGCAGTGCCATTATGGAAATATCTAAGGCTGACAGAACAGACTTTGCGAAATTGAAGGAAACTCTGCTCATAAAGTTTGGGAAGACTCCTGCCAGTACTTGAAATGTTGCAGAGATTACAAAAAGAAAGAAGTTAATGCTTGGGGTCTCATATGTAACTCATTCCTTGAAAAACATGACTGGCTGGGTGGAAGGTTACAAGGTCACCACCTTTGAGGGTATGATTTGTTTAGTCATGCTTGAACATATTTTTTCTTCTTGTTCCTCTGAGCTTAAGCAGCATGTGGCTGATTGTAAGGAGATAGATCCTAGGAAGTTAGCCAGGGCAGCAGATGTGTGGGTATCAAGTGTCCCATAAGGACAAACCTGCTTCTGGTAAGCAGGAGGAGGGCAAAAAGCACAAAGATAAGGAGGGTGAGGGATCTGATAAAACGCCCTCCCATAAGGGCCACAAAAATCATAACAAGAGTAAGTGACATGAGATTGTTCTGAATAGTGGGAATCGTCCCCCCAAGAATAGCTCTGGTTACAGTAAGCCTCCCTATGTGGCTTGTAGAGCAAGTGACCACGTGAATGGGGGCCGCAGATGTAAGGTCAAAACCTTGGGGGTCCAATCTCTGAGTCTGGCCTTCCCCTCATATGAGAAGGAAGAAATTATCACAGGGGAATCCTTCTCTTCAGACTCCTTCCCCAGTGGGATAGAATCTTTAGTAGTCTTAGTATCCCTGCGTTCCTGGGAGCCTATAGTGTCAGAGGCTTATGCAAGTATTCGGATAATACCAAGCACTACTTTAAGAATAGTATGCTAATCAATGGAGTTTGTGCTCCTGCCCTTAGGGATAGTGGGGACCGCAGAACTGTGGTGGATTCCACATTGGTAAACCAAGAAGAGCCTGCCAGCGCTCCCTTGATGACCACCAAGTTAGCTGATGGCTCCCCTCTCATGTTCCCAGTAATGCCTGTAAATCTAACCAATAATGGCACAGTAGTAAGGATATTTGTGAGTACAGAGGCAAGTCCCTGGAAAGGTTCTGCTGGGAAATGACCCCAGAGATTTAGGTCTTGTGGGGGACACAATAGAAAGATCATGCACAAGGTCACAAACAAAGGTTGCCCTGGCCAAGTCAAAGGCTGAGCCAAAGCCAAAGGGGAAACTCATCAGGGACGTCATTTGGGGGTCGCCAGGGGTTGCAACTGCGACCTCTGTGGTGTCCCTTGCGACCTCTGTGGTGTCCCTTGCGACCTCTACTAAAAAAAAAAAATACATTTTTTTTTTTTTTTTTTAAGTTATGCAAGCTCCTGGGCTGTGGCTCTTTACTTCTGGGGTGGCTGGCTTTCTTGTTCAGGCCCCTTAAAAAAAAGACTTGAGGCACTCCTGTTCTTATTTTTCTTCTAACACTTTCAGCACTAACCCTAAATAAGAAAGAATAGGAATACCAAATAATGTGTCTTTCTCGAATTCTATACAGTAATTGCTGGCCTCATTAAATGTTTATTTCAGGAACACTTCAGGGGGTGAGTCACTGATTTAGTCTGTTCTTAAACGCCTCACTAAGCCTAAGCCGTTCATCCTTCTGAGGTCGATAAATGAGTACCAACACAGGTTGGGTGATATTGGGTGTATATTTTTTCTATATAAAGCGCTTAATGATGTGTTATTATATAGCACTTACGCTTATCATTTGGTCATGGACGTCTGCTTGCATACACAGTCATTTGGTAATACGGGCCAATAAACACTGAACTTAATGATACATATGGCGATCCATTCTTGTATGAATGTACATCATATAGTGATATCATAACTATATTTTTCATAGTGTACAATGCTATGTGATGCCACTTCCTGTTTTGTCAACGGGTGAAATGTCGTGTTCCATCGCTACCCGCTATATCACTTTGGGGCGGGGTCTAATGACATCACTTCCTGTGATGTCATCAGGGGGTCAAGGGTCGGGTGATGTCACTTCCGCTACCCCTGGCATTTTGGTGAAATGACGTCCCTGAAACCCATGGCTAAGGGAGTCAAGAAACTAAGAAGAGGGAAAGAAAATATTCCCACTAACTCACTTACCACTGGGGTGGAGGCAGTTGGCCAAGCACCTGAACCTGACAAGGAAGAGGTGCTGCCTGAAATTCTTAGCCCACATGACCATCCTGAACTCCAAAGTTAATTGATTGAAGGTGGTCCTGATAGGGAAGAGTTTAGTAAGGGCCAACGTGAGTGCCCATCTTTAGAAGGCCTAAGTGAACAGGCCTGTTCCCAGCTTGAGAGTGAACCTCTTGGGAAACATAGGATTTAATGGGAAGGGGTACAGTGAGCCGACAGAGTCTACTGAAGGTGACGATAGGAGGTTGGTGGTCCCCCATCAAGTAAGACCCTTCCTCCTACAATTGGTGTATGACGTTCCTCTAGCTGGTCACCTTGGGATCAAGAGAGAGAACCAAGCAGAGGCTCCCCATGCATTTCTACTGGCCCAAGATGGGGTCCAGGTAGAAGGCCATTGTAGGAGTTGTGCCACTTGCCAGATTTCTGGTAAATGTGGCTCAACAATCCAGTCTCCATTGGTGCCACTCCCTGTGGTGGGGAGTTTGCATCAGCTGGGGGCCCAGGTCAGACTGACTTCTTCACAGCCCAGAAAGCATGTCACACTCTGGTGAGACTGTGGAGGAGCAGGCTAAGGGCAATGACCCTGGACTGTTCAAAGGGTACTGGCAGGATGAACTCCTGTACTGTGAGCCAAAGGATTCTGAGGGCGAGGGCACCAGAAGGTTGGTGATACCCAATGCCACAGAAAGTTCCTTTTGGATTTGGCTCACCAAATTTCTTTAGATGGTTACTTGGGAGTGACTAAGACATCAGATCTTTTGTTTGTGCTCTCTTACTGGATGCAATTCTGCATAAAGGTTAAGGAATTTGTCCGGTCCTGCCCGACTTGTCAAGCATCTGGCAAGTCAGGTGGTGCCACAAAGGCCCCCTTAATTCCATTACCCGTGGTTGGGCAGCCTTTTGAGAGAATAGGCATGGATATTGTGGGTCCTTTGGATCCTCAAACCAGCTCACGGATCAGATATATCTTGGTGGTGGTAGACCACACCACAAGATACCCTGAGTCTCTGTCCCTCTGAGGAGTATCAAAGCCCCTGTGGTTTGCGAAGGCTCTGATTGGGATAATCTCCTGTGTTGGATTCCCCAAGGAAGTCGTTTCTGACAGGGGATCAAACTTCATATCAGCGGGAAGAGTGTGGAGTCACCGAATGGTTCTCTAAATCCTTCTATCCACAAACCAATGGGCTTGTTGAGAGGTTCAACAAGACCCTGACAGGCATGATAGGTGGCTTGGAAGAGCACCTGAGTAGAAAATGGGTTATATATATATATTTTTAATGAAATGTCTGTAGTCAAGATTTTTACACTAAACACATCACACCAGGTAAGAAACATTACAATTATAATTCATCAACATTTCATAAAAAATTAGATAAAACACGTAAAAAAACATTTAAAATATATCACCAATTAAAACAGTTAAGGAATGACAACCATTAACTTAATAAAACAAAGCAAATTATTTACATATAAGGATACAAACAAATTTGGCTCAGAACCATTATTCCAAAGGTTGTACCTTATATCTTGATATCTTGCAAAGTAAAAACATTTTAGGCTTTGCAGGGAAGGAAGGACTCACAGGACAGCCAATGTTTTTCCACTTTTTGCCAAATGTAAAATGCAGAGGCAGTTGTTACCATAAATCTTGCACAGTAGATGGCCCTCCAGAACTGGTCAGATGTTTAGTCCCTACATTCTGGACATCCCTTTTCCTACAGGGAATGGAGCCTGCTTCATTGCGTGAGCAGGTGCCGTGCTGATTCCACAACTTCCCTGCAGAGGCGACATGAACGCTCCTTTTTTGCCAGTCAGACCAGGCCCCAATATTTTTCATAAACAGGGAGCATAGCTAAACGTAGAGACAGAATAAAATGAACCAATTGAGGGGAGTAAGTATTGACCAAATAGTCACAAGGAGTGTTTACATTCAGTCCCTGGGTGGAATAAAGAAGGTATTTTCTCTTACTTGCAAGATAATCAATGGACTGAGAACAGTCATAGTCCCTAAATTTTCTGTCAAAGTCCATAGCATGGACCTCTCCCAATGAACCGGGCAAGGCTTTCATGCCTATGTTCCTGCAATGGTTTAAAAGTAGTTTTTGCATTTCAGAAAACCAAATGCTACGCCCGCAATAACGTGAATGATCGTTAGCTCGATGTAAGAGCCTACCAATTTCGCTGAAACAGATGTTACCCCACAATTTACAGACAGACATTATCCAGAGTACATGCAAAGAAGACAGTGCCAGTTTGAAATGCAGGGCTTCAACTGGGACGAAGTTAGGAAGGCCAATCAATGATCTAAGAAGCTTGGCCTCCAGTTTCTTAACCCAGATTACAGATCTCAGTGGCAATGTTTCCAAAGCATACAGGATACCAGGAACTATGGATAGCCTGTATACAGACAACTTTGCCTGCATGAATTGCCCTCCATGCCTGTCTGTCACATTTTTCAGAGTTAACCATTTAGACCATGCCACAGAGGAAACTGCTCCTTCATGACTGGAACCATTCAAAATGTGTGAAATGTGCATAACAAGATATTTATAGGTCTCAACTTGTTCCAAGCTACAACCTCCCAATTGCCAAGTAAACCTCTTACCCCGATAGGCACCCTTACCAATGGTCATGATTTTAGTTTTGCCTTTATTAATACGGAGACGGTTGAGATCAGTGTATTCCGCCAGCACGTTCAGTGGGCAATGAAGGCCCAATGGATTACGGACAAATATAACAGTAACATCAGCGTAGTTCAAAAAGTGTAACTTCTCGCTCCCATAACAAGATGGGAAACTACGTACAGCCTCTAGGGCTGAAACAAAGTCAGCCACATATAGATTGTATAGTGATGGGGCGAGAACACAACCCTGCTTGAGGCCAACAGTTGTAGGAATGGATTTTGTAAGCTCACCGTCCTGTGTCAGCCTCACCCTCACAGTGGTGTCCTCATGTAACAACCTGATGAAATAAAGCAGCAAAGAATCAATGTCCTATGCAGATAGTTTTTCACACAATCTGCCACTATCTACCGTATCAAACGCAGAGCTATCGTACACAAAGCACAAATACATTTTGGTGCCTGGATCACATAGGGTGTCTGAGATGAGCATGAGGAGCACCCATATAGTATGGCTTGTGCCGTGCCTTTCCTAAAACCCATCTGCGTGCAGTTTAATATGGACTTTGCTTGAGACCACGTGGAGAGATTTTAGAGAATAGCTTTGAACTACTGTCCAACATAGCCAGTAACCAGTAAAATAGGGGTCTGTTGGGGGGCCTTTCTTATAAGCTGGAATCAATATTGATTCTAGCTATGTTGAAGGATATATGGCAGTCTCACAAACACATAGAAACAGGGCCCGTAACAAGCCAGCCCAATTGTAGGGATCATTTTTAAGGACAGCGTTACATAGGCCATCTGGACCCAAGACCCTTGATGATTTTAACTTCACAATTAATGTGAAAATGTCTGCCTCTTTAACATGATATCAGACTTTAGAACAAATCTTGTTAGTTTTTACCACAGGGTATTTAAGCTCAGAGTGCGAGTAACATATTTTAGAAATATGCATGACCCAAGTCTTTTTGGAGTTGCAACACACCGAACGCTCAGTGTTGACAGTTTTCTTATTAAGAACCAACATTTTTTAGTGTCCCCAGTCTTAAGTATTCGATCAATGGTTTCCCAGTTGCAAGTATTTCCATTGTACTTATATGCACACAACCAATAGGTGGCTCTCGCTGTCCCTTTGAAGTATTTTTTCTCGCTAATGGGAATTAAGTAATTTTTTACTATATCATGAAGAGTAGATTTCAATAGTTTCTTCCTTTTAGCTATTGCCATGTCAAAATGATATTGAGCCCCTCTTAATTGTTTATACCTGGTAACAAGTTTCCTAGCATGTACATTATATCTGTCGAGCAGGCATTTCACTTCCAAGTCATAACAACTAAGGAGGTCTACTCTGGTCTTCATACAAGATCTGAGTGTAGAATTGAGATAACTGATGTTAATGGTAGACCAACAAAGTCGGTTACCCTTGGAATTAACCATAGGATTTACACTCAAGGATGTACTGTGTTTCATGACTGTTGCCTGACATTTGATGCTAAGTACTGCATGATCACTTAGGTCGATAGCACCCACTAACAAAATTGGAGAGAACCTACGAATTGAGGAGTTGGAAAAAATAAAGTAAATACAACTTTTACATGTTCTGTTTGACCAAGTCACCACTGAAACCCCAGAACCAACAACAACCATTTCTAAGTCGAATTCCAAAAGAGCAGAATGCCAAGCCCCTTGACTGGACCTCTAGACCAAGACTCCCCCTTGCTTGCACCACTAATGCTTCCGTATAATCTACATTAAAATCCCCAGTAAATATTACACCTCAGCAAGGATGGCTTCTACACCATATCCTCAAAGTTTCAACAACTGCACACATGAGCTTCTTGTTAAGCCATCTCCCGGTGGGTCATACATAGTTATCAGAAAAGTGGCTCTGGGCCCCATGGGGATTTGGACAACATTACGGCCAAAAGATTGTTGTGCATCGGCTCGTCACAAAACTCCATTTAGTCATAAACAACCTTTGCACCAATGCAAAGACCCCCTTTTCGGCGACCCTTTGTAACTGGAGCGGCCAGATTGTGGGCCATACTATACCCATCTAAATCAAATGAGAAAGTCATACAGGTTTCCTGCAAAGTAAAAACCTCAGCCCCTGTCAAACAACCTAAGCCTCTCCAGTTACTCACAAAAGTGTTGAACCCGCTAGTGTTCCAGGACACAATCCTTAGTAGGGCAGTGGAAGGTGAGGCAGGAATTCAGCATGCGGGATGCACATATGACCAGCGACCCTCAAGCCTTGTAGCCATTGCACTATAGCCAGAAGTCGCATACTCTGAAGTTTATCGAGCATGAGTGTCCATAGCTCCCTGTCTCTCTAATTGCTGACTCAAGGCCAACAGGCAGAAAACAGATAGCTCGAAGCCCAGATCCACAAAAGCATGAGCAAATATGAAGATCTGTTTGATCGCAATTTTTGAATAAAAGGAAACAACAACCCAGTTTGACATGCTCAAGTAATGAGGCAGCGCCAAAGACGCTATGTCTTTGCTCGTAATTATGGCAAAGGCAGGAATATTATGCATTAATCTTAAGAGCCTTTTTGTCTACAATAAAAAGGACTACTGGAGGTCGCCGATGTTTCAACCAGTTTAATGTGACGAATACCTGCGTAAAATGAAAAGTCAGTAGTAGTGGGATGATTTGTGTTGGGGACTTTCGACATCTCTGAGACCAGGTTGTACCAGGGAATAGAGGGAATGCACAAGTCAGCACAGCCTTGTGCTCCATCCCTCTCCGTCAAGGAAATCCACCAAGATTGGTCTGTCATGGGTACATGCAGTGCGGGTATAGGAATATAACAGTCACTGCGGATATGTGTTGTATTTGCTCTGAGAACTGGGGCTGTAGATGTAGCAGATTGAGCGACTCTAGAAGTCACCCAATTATCCAAGAGCCCTTGAAGCATGACCCTCCTTACTTCACCATTTGGTAACTCATTGATAACAAAATAGGACCAAGAAGGAGCAGAAGCCGGGGAATTTGAGACTGATTTAGGTGCAATCGATGTGAAGCCCTCCGTCACCGGCATTTTTTGCTTCAAAACACTTGGTTTATTTTTCCCCCACTTCACCTTGGCTTCTATCTGATCGTTAAACTCCTGAGAGGGCGGTGAGTTCATCATTAACTGCTCAGTGCACAAGGCCGAAAGCACATATTCCTACGAGTCAGCACATACTCTAAGAAAGTCTGCCTGCGCATGAACTTGGTCCTCGATATTCGATGACCTTGGAATCAGAACCAATTTTTTCACGATATTGGACTGGAGGTCCTCCCCTCATGGAATGGAGATGGCTTTGGCCATTAATGAGTCTCGGGAGGATAGCTCAGGGGCAAGGGGCTCGCCTTGGAAGCAAGACGAGATGGAACACCACAGGTTCGATCCCCGGGTCCGTGCTTAGAAGCCTCTGGGTATTAAGCATGTTATAAATAACCTATCATATCATATCAATGTTACGGTTTTTGAATTCTTATGATGAGATTTGACCATGTTCACTGGGGGATTAACTTTTGGCAATTTTGGCTGATAGCTTTAGGTTTTATTTCCCACCCTCTGGGGCACTTGTAGTGCCTCAAGGACTTTCCCCAAGAGAGATCTAGCAACCCTTTGGTTGTAATAAAGCCTCAGTTTTAGACTCCAGGTTGTTAAGTTGGGCTTCATCATCCGAGTCCTCATCACTCTAAGAAAATTCAGAAGTGGTAAGCAGAGATTCCAAGTCTGGTGTATTCGAAAGTGGCAAACCAATTACATTGTTATAGTCTACTTTTTCATGGCCCAAAGATTTGCGGCGGATGTTCAGACAGTGATACAATAAGGACCCATTGTTGTTTATGTTTGAAGAATCGGGTGAATGATCTATCGCTTAAGTAACGGGTTCCAGTGTATCCACTACCACTTGATCAGTGGTGGCTGGCATCTGTGGTAGGCCTTCACTAGTCTCAGTACATGCTGCTCCCATGAAAATGGTGATTTTTGGTTGTGTTATGCCCTGCAACCCCATAGGGTCCTTTTTGTCTTTCTTAGGGCCAGGGGGGCCACCAAAATCCTGCTTACCCGCAGCCAGATTTCTAGGATGCTTCTCCTTACGCTGCACTGTGCTGTGTAGACCATAGGTGTGGGGATTGGATTTAGGCATAATGTCACTTGCCGCCTTCACTTACTGCCTTCGCACTTTGGCATTATTTAAAACAATCCACGGCTTTACACAAGCTGCCCTTCCTGTCAGAGTCAAATAGGCCACTCTTGAGAGTATCACCAATGTCAAAGTGAGGAGATGCAAATACCTGGTGCCAACCCCAAAACAGTTTGCCTATACATCAATAGTGATTTTCTCACTCACAGTAAAGATATGCCTTCCTTCAGGTACCAGCAGACTCAGGTCTCCTCAATGCCCTTCTACCCGGCACCACAATGACCCCACCAGTAGTAAGACAGATGTAGAGGTAGCTGCCTCCCCTTTTTAACAGATGATTAGTTCTGAATCACTCCACAGGCTCGAAAACACACTGCAGCTCCTGGGTGTATGAATGCTTGGAGAAGTACAGGGTGCGGTTGCACTCACTGCTCTCCCTGCAGGCGGACTCAATGGGATATTTTCCTGCCATGCCTACTGGTCCCCTACAGGGTGGTACCACAGAACGGAGTAGGGTTTAGCCCCTTTGAGCTTCTGATTGGACACCCTGTACGAGGTCCCCTCAGTCTAGTGAAAGAGGGATGGAAAAGCAAACCCTCATCCCCTACACAAGATGCGGTGAACTATATACTCAGCCTTCGGCCTAGAATAGCAAAGTACGTGGAATTATCAACAGAAAACCTAAAGGCCAGTCAGGTGCTGATGAAGCTCTGGCACGACCAGAAGGCCACAGTGACAGTCTATTCTCCAGGCCAGTGGGTGTGGATTATGGAGCCTGTCAAACCCAGTGCGCTTCAGGACAAGTGGACTCGGCCTTACTGTGTGCTAGAAAAGGTCAGTGAGGTGAATTATCTCATTGACGTGAAAGGACCTAAACAGATGTGCAGGGTCTTTCATGTCATCCGGCTAATACCCCATTATAGCAGGGACAATTTGGTCATGGCATTAGTGACTGACGGAGAGACTGAGGAGGAGACCGATCTTCTCCCAGACCTCTTGCACACAGAAGCCAAAGGTGGGTCAGTTGAAGGGTTCAACCTTGCAACGGACCTGTCAGAACAGCAACTGAAAGATTGTCGCCGTTTACTGGGACAGTTTGCTGGTCTGTTTTCTCTGGCTCCATGTCGCGCAGATTGGTGCACCCATGATGTGGACACTGGAGACTTTAAGCCAGTGAAGAGCAGGATTCATCGGATGTCCGATAAGGTCAGGCACACCATCAAGGAGGATGTTTCCAAGATGCTGTCCCTTGGAGTGATCGAGCCATCCCACAGCTCCTGTGCTAGCCCATTGGCACTGGTCCATAAAAAGACCAGTTGTGGGAAGACTGAAGTACGCTTTTGTGTGGACTACAGGAGGCTCAATTCTGTCATGAAGACAGATGCTCACACCATCTCATTGACAAGCTCGGCTCTGCCAAGTACATGAGTACATTTGACCTCACAGCAGGTCATTGGCAGGTCGGCTTGACAGATGGAGCGAGAGAGAGGTCAGCAATCTCAACCCCTGAAGGACATTATCAGTTCACTGTGATGCCCTTTGTATTGAAGAATGTTGCGGCCAGTTTTCAGAAAATGGTTAACCAGGTTTTGTCGGGTCTGGAAAACTTCAGTGCCGTCTTTTTAGACGACATTGCTGTCTTCAGCCACACCTGTGAGGATGACGTATCCCACCTGAAACAAGTGCTTCAGGCGCTGCATAATGCAGGTCTGACTAACAGGGCCCCAAGTGCCAGATAGCGCAGGGCACAATGACTTACCTAGGGCCACCTGGTCAGTGGAGGTAAGAAACAACTTCTCGAAGCAAAGGTACAGTCTGTGAAGGATTGGGACATCCACACCACACAGACGCAGGTGAGAGCCTTTCTAGGTCTCACTGGGTACTACTGGTCGTTTATCAGAGGGTATGGGACCATTGCCATGCCCCATAATCATGAAACGTCCAAGAAGATACCAAAGAAGGTAACTTGGACCCCCGCCTGGAAAACCTCCTTTCAGGATTTAAAGGATGGATTGTGCAGGACCCCAGTTCTGAAAGTGCTAGACTATGGTCAGGAGTTCATTATCCAGACAGATGCCTGTGATTTTGGGAATGGAGCAGTATTAACTCTGAAGGGGTATAGCAACCGGTCGCCTACATTAGCAGGTTGTTGACAAAAAGGGAAAGGAACTGGGCTGTCATAGAAAAAGCGGCATACGCAGTTGTGTGGGCTGTAAAGAAGCTGAAACCCTACATCTTTGGGTCTCAATTTACGATCCAGACAGACCACTGACCAGGGGCACTGACTTTGTTTCCAGGGGGAGTGCCAGCGCCATGGAAGTGGATAACCGTGAGCTTTGGCATTTGGCCATATCCCTACAGGGATTAGATATAGACATCCAGCACAAGCTAGGCTCCCAGCATTGAAATGAAGATGGTTTCAGCCCATACTTTCGCCTTTATGACGAACTAGACCCTCAGTAGGGTAGTGGTTAACATTTTGAGGCTAGAGGGCATGGGAGGAATTCGACCATCTGCACGGGGAGTGTGCACTCGCCTGGGCTTTTTTGAGGTTTGATAATGAAAATGAATGATGAGAGATCAACCTCTGAAAATGTGAGGGGGCATTCCGTACACAATTTCCCTGCTCACTGCACAACAAACGCATAGTCAAGTGTACTTCAGTTAAGACTGATTGCTTTACCGACTACCCTCCTGTCAGTATCCAGAGTGCATCCCTTTCCTTCATGAAACTGTCTGTCCTCTGTGTTCCTTGAGAGGGTGGGTTGTATTTTGTAGTGTGCTAGAGCTGTCTGTTGTAATAATAATAAAGTAGATATTTTTGTACAACCTTGACTGGACAGTCCCTTTTATCATTGGGTAATAATTGTATTTTCGCTGTGTTGCAACTAACCAACGGTCCATGACCTTGCGGAGATAAGCCTGTTGTTCCGTCCACGTTACCATAATTGGACAATGAGGTTTATAATTCACTTGTGTTTCCAATCTGTTTGGATCCCTTCTGTTGTATTAGAGGTGTGGGGCTGATTGATGGTATAGAAACCGATATTCATCCCTGGAACACGGGTGCCCCGGAAGTTGATTCGTCACACAGACACCTCACAGCAACATCCACCCATTCAATATACAGCACAGAGTACAACACATCTTCCTCCCCAAAGAGAAAACATAAAAGCCAAGTGAGGGTAAGGTAAGAACAAACACTTCTTCACGCATACTCCTAACCACTTAAGCACTGCGCTTCTGCTTATCATATAGAGAAAAATCTGAACCACAGCCACAGTGAGGAACAGTAAGCCGGACTGTAAATAAAAACGAACAACTATCTCCAAGGCCTGCCAATCACAAATAAGGTGCATCCTCCCAGATACTACTACCCATCCAGGCTATTCAAACCATAACCTAATGCTCACGGCATGCAAAACATGCTGCAATGAGCAATCAGGTCAATACATCAGTCACTCACCATGGTGCATCAATAAAACACCAAACAGGCTGAGAGTCAAGTAAAACTCACAACCATCTGCAAGGCCAGTGAATCACAGATATGTTGAACTCCCCATCCGCTCCCGAGCCCCAGGAAACCAGGAACCAACAAGACTGTTCCAATCAGGAATGGTGTCATGGCCTTTCAACTTTTTCAGTTGAAAGGGGTCTCGAGCCTCAGGGGGGCCCCCAGCAACTGATCCAACAATTTTCCCATGTTGCCAGGCAAAAGTCTTATAACACGGAAATGTGTTCTTTTCTATATTCCTTTTGTTCTGGGACTTTAAATGTGTGCTTTGTTGTGCTCACCTCACAAGCTGCATTTGCTGGTGCCCTACTGGCTGTCACTTCCCTCTTGGGTATACAAAAGTGTTATCACCTCGTTTTTTAACACTGGTACCTCCACATCAGCCACTTGCTGTAAATGAAGGATGTATAGCTTTTCAGTGGGCAGTTAGTGTTTCAGCTGCTTACTGGCTGGCCGTTCCATGAAAATCGACAGCAATTAACCCACTGCATTTCTTTGTCTCCATTGCAAGCACCTCAAAGGTGCCTCACACTGTTTTCCACTCAAAGCAAGCCCCAACCCCCCCAACAATCATGTTGACATGGGCCCCCACACAACTTCAGCTGGGTCTGGTTCCAACTAGAACACCGCGTTCACAACCAGGGATTAAACCACACCCTCACTGTTTAAACAATCCTGAAAATACACACATAACATACACGTCATATCCACCTGGAGCTGGAACACAGCACAAACACAACGTATACGGGTGACATTACATGTCATCCCCTACACAGTATTCATAAACGTCCCTAAGGAAAAAGCACGCTACAAACTATCACCCACTGAAGCAGAATTGAAACTGGGGACAGGGTCGTTCAATGACACCCACCTCTATATCACTAAAAACACATACCCTATGAATATAGAACATTATAGCACTTAAGACGCCACATGTACAAACTTCAGCAGACCTCACAGCAGTCCCAGTCCCAGGGACACTCAAACCCGGCAACACAAATAACACATTCCTTCTTCAAATCACGAAAGGAGCAGAAAAGTCAGTAAGGGGATGGGCAGCCATACAACGAGCAATTGCCAGTGACAACCCTCAGGCTTCCAATGGTATTCGGGAATACAATGCTCCGATTGGAGATAACATTGCACCACATCAAAACATAACTGCAATCACTGCGGTGCACGCACAGGCCCCTACTGACAAAGCAGAGTGGCAACAGCTTCTCTGCAGGCCTTCACCCTCTCCACACTAATGCTCCTGCAAAGAAATGGCGCTGCAGCTTACTGACTGCCGAGCCACCGCCCCTCCCCCTTCCCAGCCGGACTCAACAGCTCCGTTCTGTCTCTGTCACCCTGGGCGGCAGTTCCCACGCTTGTCTTTGTTTCAACTAATGCCCTGCTAATGGGCAGCAGTTAAATGGCTGCAGCCATCCTCTCCCCATTTGGGCAAGTGTTGAAGGGCTATGCTCATCTTCACAGTGGTCACAGCTGTCACCAGCAGGACAAAATGCAGATGAGAAAAAGCGTCTTAAGCATGACATTGCAATTACTACTTTAAAACATTTATTTTGTTAACAGTTCCTTTCTCAGGCTTTTAGTCAATTGGCACAGTGATGGCACCCCCACATCCTCCAGTTACCTACCACATCCTTCTGATGCATGCACAATTCAAACGAGTAAAGAAACAAAGCTCATTTTAAATGTTCATTTATATCCATTATGTCTACTAACATAAAATCCAAAAAAGGTTTTGCTTCTATGTGACTAGTGGAATGTTCTTAACATTATGTGGAAGTGTCAGACACTATGGGCCAGATTCATGGACTATTCTGTGGGGGAAAAAAGGGACTTTCGCGTGAAATTGCGTGCAAATCCCCATTCGTCGATTCATGGAAAGCAATCCGTGGGGCTTACCGGGGACTTGTGAGGAATCTGCGCCGGTCCACCACGTCACTGTGACTCGACGAACGGCGAACGCCTTGCACGAGACTCCAAGAAGAGGGGGGGGGCAGGCCTGTGCAGCCACCTAAAAATGGAGCGGAACACGCAGAATGAGGAAGAACAAGCGAAAATGTTGGCATTAAAAGGGATGTTCCACGTCAAACAATTGCACCGCACATACGCGCGCAAAATAACTTATTCTTGAACTTGAACTTGGAACGTCAGGTCGCGAAAAAACACACGCAAATCCCAGAACACCTAGGCCACGCGATAGCAGGTGTAAACGCGCACCCTAACAAATGCATATAAAGCAAGTGAGCACAACAAATGCATGGATACAGCCACAATGAATGTACCATTTGTTGCTGCAGTCATCCAGGGACACTGGAGGAGGAGGATAGCAAGGGTCCGGATCTTCCTCCCACAGACCAGCCTTTTTGAGATGCCTGATGACCAGGTCTATGGCAGGTACAGGTCCCCCCCATATCATCCTAGACATGGTCAGGGAGTGGGAAGATGACCTCACATCACCCACCATGTGCGCCCCAGTACTGAGCTCCTTGCAAAAGGTGTTCACTGCTCTCTGCATTGTTTGGCCACTGGGTCATTCCAGCAGATGACTGCCATAGTAGGTGGCATCTTCCAGGCCACGCAGTCTCATCGCTTACACCCTGTGGGCTCTTTGAAACAGAATATCCCTATTATACAAGCGCCTAACAAGCAAACAATAAATAAATAAACTGAAACAACATAGGACAAGACATTACAACAGGCATAGTACAGTACCATCCACACAGCACACAAGTGTCAGGATACACTGAACCCATAAGTTACCTGCACATGCCATCCTGAGCACCACCATGCAGACATGCAAGTTGACATCACTCTGCATCACTGCATGCCCACCACTGCATATGTCATGGCCTAATGAGGGCAACTGCACAACTCAAGTAAAAAATAAAACCCAAACAAAAAAAGAAACTTGCAAATGGCAACTCAAAAATAATATACCAACATGCGGGCCTGGGGTCCACAAAAGGGACAAAAATAAAACATTTTAAAAAATTGTCCATTATGGACAGGGGAGTCCACACAGGAGGGGGAGGGGTAGGGTGCATGTCAACATCCACATGGGTGGACGTCCAATAAATAAAATGTTAAGAAAAGAAAAAACAAATCTCCATGGGCTCATGGACATCACGGCAACGGTGGACCAGGAGGCATGTCGGTGCTGGCCCCCCATCCTGCATTGAATCTACAGGTGGAAGTGGTGCAGAGGCTCACCACGCAGTGCCCTAGCCTGGTCTTTAGTGGCAGCCAACAGGCGTGACACTGATGAATGCACCAGCAGACTGAGGGTTGTGAGGTCACTATGCACAACTTCACAGGTGGCACAGAGTTCCTCTGAGATTGTCTGCTTCAATGTTTACACCTCCTGGTGGAACAGTCTTCTAGTGGCTGCATGTTCCTCACGGACTGCAGTCCTGTGGGCCAACATCTCATGCCTCAGTACATCCCTGTGTGCACGACCCTCTGCAAGCCGGGATGCCTGCATACACTGCAGATCTGCCTCTGATGTTGGCCTCCATGCGCAGTCTGTGGGAGAGGCATGTTGACCGCATGACCTGTGGTGCTGGGGAGGTCATGGAAAAGGCCACCCTATCCATGCCATGAGCCAAACTCTCAAAGGCATCACCCTGTCGGTGTGCGGAACACAACATCTGCTGCTCCCACTCTGTATGGCTAGCCTACACATGTCCCCCATGTGTGCGGGCCCACACCTGCCAGATGCAAGGGAGCATGGCCCTTACTGTGATGCCCCTGTCCCTTGCAGTAGGTCTGCAACCCTCCCATGCACATCTGTCCGAGAACCAGAAACCAATACATGGGAGGGTGGCCTTGCAGCCGTAACTACCGCAGATGGGGGGCCACCACTGACTAGCCTTGTGAAGTCACCTGACCCCCTGCAGACTCACGGACCACAACTTTTCCACCCATTGGTGAACTCACCTCTGCCAGCATTGAGGACTGCACATCTGGTTCAGCATCAGAGCCAGCTGAGTCCAACGAGTCAGAAGAGTCAGCAGCATGGCTGAAGATGGTCTGGAGCACCAGTGGGTTCTCACTGCCTTTTACGCCATGTCCCCCACTGGTGGTCTGAAGCACCACAAACTCTTCTTCATCCTCCTCCTCTTCATCTGCATCTGGTGCCTCTTCACCTATACATGGACAGAAAAAGACATGTGGAATCATGTGCAAGGTGTCTACAGTAAACATGTTTATCACATTGCTGTCATGCAACAAAATGCAAGGCATGTCGTCAGAGGAAACACAGCATCCACACACTATGGGCAACAAGCAATGTGAGCATGGCATATGCAGACTGGCCACCAAATCCCCCTCTCAGGGCCATGCTACCAGTGGACACATTGCCAACCAACAGGGTAGTTAAGAAACACGTT
Organism: Ambystoma mexicanum; assembly: GCF_040938575.1. Lineage (NCBI taxonomy): Eukaryota > Metazoa > Chordata > Amphibia > Caudata > Ambystomatidae > Ambystoma > Ambystoma mexicanum. The sequence goes on along the minus strand of NC_090926.1, from coordinate 993,177,558 downwards.
AGGGGACTGTTACTACCAGAGAAATGGGAATGGACATGGGCCTCTGTGATGTACAATTAAATTACATGGCAACAGGCAACCACACATATCTGCATAAAAGGCTGCTTCCATCACATGGCACACAAGTGTTGTCTTGGTACAGGGACTGAAGACAATGAGAACATGCCGTAAGTTTGGGAAACAGCTAATAGTCCCAGGTGACTTAAGAGGACCACCTAGGCAAGGTACGTGAAGTGGAGAGAGTACGTTAATGGAGTGGTAGATAGGAACAAGGTACAGTGACCCACATGAGGGAGAGGGACATGGGCACATGGAGTGTGGGCTGAGTGTGGAAGGTAATGGGGAACAGGCGTCACAACGATTTGCCTGTACATTCAGAACATATGTACACTCACTCAGGGAACACCAAAAGGTGTGTTGTTTGTCAGATTGGATGGTCTATGTGGCATGGCAGCACATACGTACATGTGTGAAAAGAGATTCAATACCCTGCATAGCACGAAGTGTAACTAGGATTTCTGACAAATGCACATTTCTCTCAGAGCAGAGTCACTTACATCAAGGGTGCACGTTGTGATATGTTGCAGATGTTGGGGGATACTTGTGGGGGATGAGTAGTGTCACACAGACATGTTCCACTGATGTACAACACATGGTTTGTATCCACTATTGTGTCCACTGGACAGGAGTCAGTCCACCACAAGTCATGGTTCACCCAGGGCAGTCATTTTAATGCAGCCAGATGTGCACCACAATTATACATCTTGCTGATGCATTACTTCACATACTCAGGATGCACAATGTTGGTCACTCACCGGACGTGTCCTCGTAATTTTGCAGGCCTCCTATGCCTTGGACTTGCTCCAGAAGTATGAATTGGCTAGTAGCCTGTTCATGCTGGGTCATCTCCTCCTCCTCTCGTAATCCCTCTGCAGTTGTCAGAGCAAACTCCAGGTTGGCACCCAGCTTGGACCTGGTGCGACAGGTGAGATCATTCCAGCGCTTCACTACCCGTGCACCAGTACGCTTCTGAAACCCTAAGGCGTTCATCTCGACTGTGACCTGCTGCCAATGCACCATACGCTGAGCAGTTCTAGGAGTGCTCCCCGGATGCTGGCCATGTAATCCATGAGGATCTGGAGTTCTTCATCATGGAAGTTCTTCTTCCTCAACGTGCCAGTGTCCTGTGCTGTGTCATGGGGTTGAGCCTGTTCCTGCTGTGCAGGCTTTGCCTTCTTGTCATGGGTGCAACGAGGTGTTGGTGACACCCCTGTGTGGCTGGGACCACTTTGGGATCCAGATGCCGGACCACAAGTGGCCTGGGGCATGGCATGACCCCTTGGGGCAGCTGCTTGCACAGCATGTCCCTGAACCCTTGGGGCTAGGGCAGCTGCTTCCCCAGCACACCCCTTTCCACGGCCCCTCTGCCCCTTTCCCCCTTGGGGCCTTTCACTCATGTCCCAGGTGTAACAGAGATATGGAAGGCACACCAAGTTATTGTTCTGGGTAAAATGAGTGAGAGGGCAGTCTACATGATGAGAGACGTAGCCCCCCAAAACAAAAACAAAAATGCGTATGTGATACCAGTATAGCTTCCGAAAGCTATACATGTTTCGGGCTTGTTGTGCCTGTGCCTCCTAGGCCTAGAGACCCAAGCTACTCCTCACTGATGAGGCCCAACAAGCTGAAACATGTCTGGGGATGCTTATGATCTCGTGCAGAAGGGATGTGACTTAGCAGTTCGGGCTGAACTGCCACTTTTGGGGTGGGACCAAGCCTGATTTGCATATGGTCTTTCCCCTTCTGTAATGGCTTGGCAGGCAAGGAACGATGGTCTGGAGGGTTGTCCAGAGCAATGCCAGTGGTTAAGATTAATTCTAGACCTTCCAGACATCACCTCTTTGTTTTTGCTATGTAATTGTTCCCTGACAGGTATTTTGCCACCCCATACACCCAGGTCACTGATGCTCAGGATGTGACGCGCCTGGTCATTGTTGTGGATCGGGAGAATTATTTATTAGGTTTACTTCTATCATTGGCACACATTCAGTTGGTGTGCTTTGATGCCTGGGCAATGTGACATTGCCAACGTGCCCATGGCACATGGCATTGCATTAACTTGTCAAGTTTATATGGGGTGGGTTGATTAAGGTCTGGAAGTGTGTGTCAGCAGATGCTCCAGTCCTGGATGGATCTCCGGTGCTTCCTGTTGATCGTGTTTGTGGTGGACATGTTGGTGGGCCACTTCATGGTGCTGGCAGACCAGGGAGGTTCAGGTGAGCTAAAGATGTGCATTGCACTGGTATTGTGGGAGACTGTCAGGGGGCTGCCTGGGGTGGGGGTGACAGGTGAGGGGTGCTGGTGGGTGGTATCCAGTCTGGAGGGGGCTGGTGGGTGGTGTCCAGACTGGAGGGGACTGCCTGGGGGGGTCACAGGTGAGGGGGGCTGGTGATGGTGTCCTGTCTGCAGGGGGCTGGTGGGTGGTGTCCAGACTGGAGGGGACTGCCTGGGGGGGTCACAGGTGAGGGGGGGCTGATGGGTGGTGTCCTGTCTGCAGGGGGCTGGTGGGTGGTGTCCAGACTGGACGGGGCTGCCTGGGGGGTGTTACAGGTTAGGGGGGCTGTTGGGTGGTGTCTGGGCTAGAGTGGTTGATGTGCAGTAGGGGGATATGGGGTCAGAATGGGTGCCGAGAGAGTAGGGTGGGGCTAATGTTTTCATAAAGGGTGTAGCCTACACTTACGAGTGAGGACTGTGTTTTCCCTTGGGTGCAGCCTGGCCGTGTGAGGGAGGACCAGCTTTTTTTTTGCAGGGGTGCAGTCTGGGCTTGCGAGGGTTCGGCGTGCAATTTCGCAGGGGTGCAGCCTGGCCTTGCGAGGGAGGGCACGTGTTTTCCAGGAGTGTAGCCTGGGCTTGAGAGGGGGGGCACATGATTTAGCTGGGGTGCAGCCTCACCTTGCGAGGGAGGGCCTGCTTTTTCCAGGGGTGCAGCCTAGACTTGTGAGGGAGGGCACACATTTTCCAGGGGTGCAGCCTGGACTTCCGAGGTGAGGCACGCGATTTAGCTGTGGTGCAGCCTGGGCTGGCGAGGTGAAGCGTGCAATTTCGCTGGGGTGCAGCCTGGCCTTGCAAGGGAGGGCCAGCATTTTCACAGGGGTGCAGCCTGGGCTTGCGCGGTGAGGCGCACAATTTAACTGGGGTGAAGCCTGGCCTTGCGGAGGAGGGCGTTCCTCCTCACAGGGGTACTGGGTGGTGGGTCAGGGGTGTACGTGGAGGCTTGCGCTTGGTTTGGCCTTTTGCTTGCTTTTTGGTGTGCATTTGGGCGTGTTGGTGGCATTCCTCCCTCAACTTGTTTTTACTTGCGCGATGGCTAGCAATGCGTCTTTGAATCCATGAATATGTGGGGCGTGCAATATTTTTTCGGCGCCTGGCTCATGCAGGGCCCTTCTCGCCACGCCCCTAGCACCATTTCTGCGCCCGGTTCCATGAATCTGGCTCAATGTATACCGAGAAATATTTGAGTGAGGGCCTTAAAGTGCTAAAATTACAGTTGTGTGAAACAGAAAATGTTTGAACTCGTATTAGGTCGTATTCTGGGACTTGTAGTTTTCCATTCAGGATGTGGAAATAAGTCACGATTATATTCTTTTGCCTTAACAACATGTTGCCATAAGGATATATACCATGGCAATACATTTGCGAGAATCCTTGCAGCATAGGGATAACAGTGGTTTACAAAGCCATTTATGTATTATCAGTTAAAAACAAAGGAACCAGCATTTCGCTGTTTTCCACAGCTTACTCATGGTAACGGACATTACAGGCGGACCAACATTTAACAACAATTATTTACAAAAACTCCATTACTCATGATGTCAATTCATTTTCAGTAGTTTTCCCAAAAAAATTGAAAACAGACTTTTAATCATATAAGTGACGGTGCATAAAACAGAATAAAGTATCATATTGCATATAAAGTGCTAGTGAAAGACAAACAGTACATTCATATTGAGGCATACTTGGATAAACAATATATATAAAAATGTTTTTCGAGTGTCATAATTCAAATATTTTCATGCATAATGCCTAATAGTGCCATACAGATTATCCGTCATAAGGTTAGTCATTAAGCAGTATTACCATCAATTTTATCACTGGAAAATGTGGACATTTATTGAATTATCCCAAGTATTAGTGCACCAAAAATCTATATTATGTATACTATGTGATTTGTGTATTTTATATGTAATCACTATAAAACAGTATTATTTTAATTGTTAAAAAACAAATTTTAAATATTTGTAATAAGTAAAGCTCAGAAGGTATGTGCTTAATTTCCTGAATTGCCGAATTGGCTAAATTCCTTGCTTCAGTATTTAACTTAAGTGGGCGCTCCTGGACAAATAAATGTGTCTCACTGTGCCTTAACTGCAAAAATTCGATTCTTTAGAAGTTATTAAGTTCACACTATTTGAGAACAATCTTCTTTACAATGGGGCAGATATAATGATTTTAGGGGCAAAATGGTGATGTTGTCCCCTCAAACCATCATCTAGAATTGTGTTATTTTTGTATTAGCTCTCCCTCCATTTCATAACATTTGATTTGACAGGCTAAGAAACACATACACACCAGTCAGTGTACAGGAGAAACTAGCATCGCAGACTGCGGTAGAACCAACATTAATGCCATCCCCTATTGCTTCCAATCACAGAAGTACCTTGGCCTGTCCAGAGTACTTCCCCACAGTCTAAGATGAAAACTCTTTAATATGCCCTGTAATGTTATATAGCTTTCATGCCCCGGCTGGTGGGCAGACATGGGCTTTAACGGCCCGCCAGCCTGAGATCAGGCTGCGGGCCATTAAAGCCCATGTCTGCCCCACACCCGGGGCGTGTAAGCAATTCACACCACGGGATTTGCCCGGGTGCGGTTACTTTTCTTTTTTTCCCCTTTCGATGGGAGGTCAGTTTAGCGCGAGCCCATCTCCCGTCGGAGAGAAAAAGAATGTAGAAAATGGCTGCAGTCATTGAAATGGAAAAGGGACTAGGTCCCTTTTCGGATGACGGCGGCAATGGAAAACATTCCAAAATGGCTGCCATCATCCGGAAAGGGACTTAGTCCCTTTTCTATTTCAATGGCAGCAGCCAAACAGGCAGAGCTTCTGGACCAGAGCGTAAGGCTCCGTTCCGCAGGTAAGTGGTGGTGGGAAGGGGAATCGGGTCCTATGGGGGTGGGGAGGCAACATTTTTCCACATTTGGAAAAAAAGGGGGAAAAGCACATCCCGGGGAAGGGCCTTGGATGGCTGGAACAGCGGGCCGGCTAGTGTATTTTTGCCCGCTGTTCCAGCCACCTGATTGGTTGGGTCACCCTCCGCGGGTGTCAATGTTATTTTATCTTGCATTGCACACCTTCTGCTGTTTTCATAGGTTCTTGATGTTTTATGATCTGTAAGAGGTGGGGTAGGGGACTGACCTATGAGAAGGGGGAGCAGGGTAAGGTTGGTTTCTAGTAATACTGATATGTGCGGAAGTATAGCGTTTTCTGTGGTGTGTACGTTTTAAATATTTTTTCAGTTGCCTGGAGCATTGGTTAATGGATGCTCCAGGTTGCTAGTGGCATTTAAGGCGTTTGGAGAGATGCATCTGTGGTGAGTTAGTGTGATGTATAGGGAAATGTAGTGTTGACACGTTTCTACAGGTTGCCTACATTCCAGGACCTCCCTTCTGATGGCCCATTGACACCTCAAAGACACTCCAACTGAAGTGCTGCTACATGTTACATGGGATTATGGTAAACTGCAGGCAGACATGCACCATGAACTAAGAATTGACACAGTGATTGTTTGAAGTCTTGTGGGCAATCCAAATGGCCAGTGCGCCCCGGTAATGCTCTTGTGTAACAATAATATATTGTTAAAGTGGATCCCTGCAGGTATTGGTGACAAGAGGAAATGTCCACACCTCTTAAATCTTAAATTTAAACAGTTACTGAAAACACACCAATTCACTGCGCTGATCCTAATCTTGTGGTACATAAAGATTTAATAAAGTGACTGAGTTAGTGTCAAATTCATATAGCCTTTTTTTGCACAAAACAATTGCATGTGACAATAGTGTCCTAGCCAAGCTAAACACGTGTTTTGACCAGTAATGGTCAAAACATGTTTTCCATCCTTCCCCTATTTGTTCTAGACTGGACTTTATACCTTGAATATCAAACAGCCCAGGTTGTTTTAGATTTGAATTGAATTTAGGGATTGACCACTTGTACTGTATCACTCATTTGCCAATTCAGCCTTCAAAAAGACCGAGACTGGTCGAAACACATGTCGGCATGTCTAGGGCGCTATTGTTACATGCAATTGGTTTGTGCAAAAAAAGGCTATATGAATTTGAAACTAACTCAGTCTTTTTATTAAAACTTTATGAACCACAAGAATCGGATCAGTGCAGAGAACGGGTGTGTTTTCATTAACCACTATTTGAAGTGTTAGTCTATCCCAATCCCCAGACACTGTGGCATAGTTGAGCGCCTTGCAGGAGGCGCGGCAAACAATACATGGGTGGCTCTTTCCTCTCAAAATCTCAGCTCCCCTGAAGTGTTACAGATGATAGTTTGATGGGAGTATGATTTGTACATGATGCGTACCTTTGTCAAATGATGACTACGAGCAGATGGGTTCATCACAAAGGTTCATCTCTAGGTGCATATGTCTTGAACCTATTAAGACGTGTAGGTCAATTTAAGGTGGGATCTGCAACCTCTCCAGATGTGTTGGACTACAAATACTACCAGCCATTGCAAGCCTAATCAATGGTGAGGGATCCTGGATTATCTGGATAGCCGCAGGTCGCAGACCCCTGGTTTAAGGAGAGCTCAGCTGTGCCATAATTAACCATTCCTGGCTTTTAGGCACACAAAAAAGAAAAAAACATACATTTAAAATATGTTTGTTTGCATGTGCGTTTGCATGAATGTGTTTTTGTGTATGTATGTATGCATTTTGTTGTGCATGTGTTTGGGGCAAATATACAGTTTGCGGGCACTCAGAGACACAAAATGCACAACTTGGGGCAACAGTGCCATGTATTGAGACAGAATGCAGGATTTCATTTAGGTACTAGCATGAAAGTGGGCAGTGCTGGCATATATTGTTGAGTCAGGGGCACTAGCAACATGAGAATGTGTTTAGCAGGGGCAATGCTGGCATGCATTTATCCAAGACCTGCCTAATTAGTTTCGTTGGGCACAAAAAGCCTGAAAGGGGGAAATACCCCAAGATCTGGTCTGGGCAGAAGCTTCTTGAAAGTGGGACAATGCTGGTATATATTGTTGAAAGTGGCCTCCATTTTTTCTTTAAAGCCAGCCAGGATCAACACAAACTGTTCCTGTTTACTGTTGGAGTGTTTCATGCGTTGGCCTGCAGAACAGAGTAAATCCTGCATTGCTTCCCAATTTTTCAGAATACGTTTACTGTGAAAGGCACGGTTGCAGGCCATTTTTAAAATAGTTATGAAGAGAAGGCACTGGCCAAAACCTTAGCGTGTTAAATGGAGGTGTGCATATTTGGTTCAGTTCAGGGATAACGAGACACCCCTCAATGTTACAAATTCACCAACTGCAACTGCGTAAGACTGCAGTGGAATCATGGGTTTGGGTCATGGAAGAACTCGATTTCCACCATTTAACACCCCCCCCCAAAACTAGGACTTCCAATGTTCCTCCCTCGCCCCCACACACTCCTCTCATATTGGATACTCCCTTGGATATGAGCCAACCAGCGCAGACTGCCCGCCACAGCAACACTGTCAGCCCAGTTCCAACGTCTCTGACAAACTCTCATCCCTTTCCTCAGCCTTCTCTCCACTTAGACCCACCCCGACTGTCAACGTTAATCACCGCTATCCTTTCAGGCAGGATATCTGCCTCTAGTAGCAGCGTTCCCATGAGTTTGCATGCATTCCATAAGCCCCCTTGTAAAATGTATTATTCATCATTTCTGAAGAAAAACTGTCCTGCCTGTGCAGCCTGCGTTGCATTCTTGAAGTCCCTGGGTTCCAGGATTCCAGCAATTGCCAAACCGTGATGTAGATAATTAAAGACCATCCTATTTCTCGAACTATTGCTGCTGGCTTGCCATACCTTTGCATCCTCTCTTCCTCGTCACAGACTCTATATATGAAAGCAGTCTGCCTTTCAAATAACGAATTATTCCTAGGCCGCTCCTACCCACTCCCCACCCAGCGTATAAGAGAAGTGGACTTGGCCACCATCTTCCTGTTTTGTTTGCTCTCCTTCCAGACAGTTCTCTTCAGGGAAGCCTGCTTGGCTCGTCCTCTTTCTTCCTCCAGTTGTGACTCTTGATAGCGAGTATGCCAGTCCCCCTCTAGCTGGGTTTTGGGGCAGGGGTCTCGGCAGGGTTACTGTTTTAGGACGCCGAAGGGTCCTGCAGTTGGGCAAGGCTCTGTTTACTTAGGGGCGTGTGGGGCCCTGTCTCCCCCCACTCCCTTCACATTTGCTTCTTGCTCAACCCCCTCTCGGATCCCCAGGTATTCATGATTATGTTCTATTTGCCCCCACACCAGCTCAAGGACGGATTGGGAGGCCACCAGCAGCCCAGGCAGCAGAGAGGTTGCGAGGCAGGCTCTAGGGGGGGAGGGGTAGCTCTGGGTCTTTTGGTTGTAGCCCCGGCTAGAAGATCAGGGGCTATAACCAAAAGACTAACTAGCCCCGAGTCCCGACAGTCCCATCATTAGTGTAGCCCCGTATCTTGTCCAGACCTAGCAACACCCCTGCTGGGCAGAAAGGTACTCCAGCCCATCTGCAGACACACCATTGTGAACGCTTCTATGCTCATAACCACTGTCCCAAAATAAGATTTCTGCGCCCATTTCTAACATGGCAGTGCCAGAAGTAAATGGATTGATGTTCCTGCTGTTTTATTTTAATATTAGCAATTTTAATGGGGCACATTTTCTCAACAGAAATAAATTGACTGGCCCGGCCTAGACTGAAACATATTCTCTTCAAAGTAAGCACGAACCTGACCATGTACCCAATGCGGTGAGCTATCAGTCTTGCATGGGAACATGGGGCAGGTAGATGCAGGTGACTCGAGGTTTGTGTAGTAAAATAATAGAGCAGTGACGCAGTGGCTTTGTGGTAGCAGGGATTATTTATTTACATGCCTCACAAAAGTTGCTTCACTGCCAAATGACAAAGTCCCAAAACATAAATGGCAGGCCCAGGAGAGGTCAGCGTTAGTCCTCTTCAAGTTCTCTATAAGAACATTAATAGAAAAATATTTAAGGCACCCTCTCCGGCTATTTCCGATGGTTCTTATCTTTTCTATGCGTACCTGTCACACACATCCTGCTCTCTCCTCCATTTGCACACCGAGTCTCGCAAGGCCGCTGGGGTCGCGGCTATCGCAAGACTCAATGGACCCAGACCTCCTTTTGTTGAGCAGGAATGTCCCATTCCATCACATAGTCTTCATACCTGGCAGGTCTTAGCTTCTCCTGAAGGGGCCAACCTTCAGGACTCTTTCTGACGAGCAACTCTGTGGTTGATGTTCTCCCGCTCATTCTCTCCACTTCATTACTCTACTTTTATTGGCTCACACTTACACTTTCTAGGTTGGACATGAGATCTTCCCTCTCCACGGTGCTCTCCCTCACAGGTTCCGCATCACTCACATCGGGCATCTTTGTAACGACTCTTTCTTGCCCTCTGGACTCTCCCAATCGAGGTTCTTTCGATCCCTTTGATTTCCTTTGGTGCACAGCAACCCTTTCCTGGTTCCATCGTTTGCCATTTTGGGAACATACATGATTTTCTCCTCTTCGAACCATCTGAATGGGGCTCCTGACCCTTGATCCATTGATCTGATCTTTTTGAGGAAGGTGAATTTTGACCATGTCACCCACCTGCACCTCTGTTCTCTTGGCAGCTCTCCTCTCGTCACTTCTGCTCATCATGTCGCCTTACTCTTCTTGATTCTCCACACCTCTTCCATTTCCAGCACCTCATCTTCTCTGACTTTGGTTAACCATGGAGGTAAAGTGAGGATGCCGCTCTTCTTCCTCGCAGCATGTGGAACAGCGACACATTTGTAGTCCCATTAGAAGTGAGATGATGGCCTGCAATGGCCTCCTTGACCGTTTTGTACGAGTCCATGCCTGAGGCTCTGGCCAGCTGCAATGCTCTTTTAATGACTCTGTTTGTCCTCTCGACCAATCAATTTGCTTGGGGATGGTACAGATCTGCTTTGCTTTATATTGTTCCTCATCAGGAATCTCTCAATTTCTCTGGATACTACCTGGACCCCATTGTCAGTGACTATTTGTTTGGGCAATCCTTCCCTTTGAAAGACATCGGTTAATACTTCAATGATCGTCGCAGTGGTGATGTCCGTCACAAACTCAGTCTCTACCCATTTGGACAGCTAATGGACCATCACTATTCCGTACCTGTGTGTGCTCCGGCTGCATGGCTTCTAAGGAGCCCATAAAGTCCAATCCCAACTATTGCCATACGCCTTCCGGTATTTCCGTAGGGATCAGGGTTGCTTGTCTCAACTTGAGCCACTTGTCACTATTCAAGCATTGATGACACTGATCTATCCTTATTCAGATATCGTAATCCATACATCCACCAATATGCATCTCTGATCTGGCGTCTCGTCATACTGCTCCCTAGGTGTCCTGAATGGCCCCTGCACAAGATTATTTTCCTCATGCCCGCTGGTGGTATAACTTGATCTCCCCTCCAGTGTAGGCCTTTTACTTCAAATATTTCATCTGCAATTTTCCAGAAATGGTCTCAGTCCTTCTGGGACAGTTTTCCCATCAGGCCATCCTTCCAGACCCAACCCGAGATCATACGTATCACTGGATCCTTAGCTGACTCTTCTAACCAATAGTTCTCTCCCATTTCCATGTACGTCTTGCTGCTCAGCTCACCAATGGAGGCTACTACACATTTATCTTGCAAGAATGTTGACTTCAATCCACTTGACTCAGGTAGTCTTGACATGCAGTCGGATTGCGCATTTCTCCACCCTGCTATGTGCCCAATGTTGTATATTTACTCCTGTAGCTTCTCCGCTATGGGCGCCAACCTGGAGGTGGACGTTCTGGTGTCACCTGGGCTCAACATGTGTATGAGTGGTTTGATGTCGGTCAGCTACACCATACATTAGTCCAGAAGTATTCAACATTCCATGCACACACCAACATTTCCTTTTCTATGGTAGAGTAATTTCTTTCCTCATCTACCAATGCTTTCGATCAAATGCAACCACATGCTCAGTGTCTCTTTGCTTTTCGGAGAGTATCGCACCAAGTCCATATACGCCGGCATCCGTCCTGATGAAGGTATTTCAGTGGGGATTGAAAGGCCAAAGGTATGGTGCACCTATTATTTTCTCTTTCACTTCTTTGAACGCACCCGCTTGGTTTATCAACCATACATATTCTTCCCCTTTCCTTAACAGTTCTCCCAGGGGTGTTGTTACTTCGGAGAAGTTGTGCACAAATTTGGCATAGTATTCTGTTAAGCCTGGGAAGGACCTCAATTCCTCCTTGTTAACTGGTGCCAAAGCCTTTACTATGGCGTGCAGCAAGTTTTTGTTCAGACTGATGGCCTTTTCTGATATGGTATATCCTGAGTACTCCTTCCTTCCTTTGCCCTGATGAAACATTTCCCATATCGCAATTGAACGCTGACATCTTGTAATGTATGAAACACCTTTTTCAACAACCTGTCATCAGTCTTTATGTCTTCTGCATATATTAGGATTGCATCTTGGTAGTATGCTAAATTTCTTATGTTTTCCAGCAACAAATCCATCATCCGTTGGAAAGCTGATGCTGTGGAGTATAGCCCAAAATGCATCCTGGTGTATTGAAAGGTGCCGAAAAGAGTGATGAATGCAGTCAGCGGTCAATTTGTAAAAGAACTTAACCTCTTTCATCATCACAATGAGTTAATTGATGCTCGTGGATAGCTGTCAGTGAATACTTCTAGGTTCAGGCTAACCAAATCTATGCATACTATCAGCTCATTCAAGTCTTGTTTCTTTATTAACACCACAGAGCTCAGCCATTCCGATGATTCCACAGTCTCTATGGTGCCCTCTTCAACCATTCGTTCCAACTGTGTCTTTAAAGCTTGCTGTGATATGGCTGGCACTGGTCGAGCTCTGTGTTTAACTGGGACTGTATTCTGAAGTAGTTTAATTTTGTGAACAAAGTTTTTTATTCTGCCCAGACCCTTGGAAAATAGCATTGGCAAGTCTTCTTTAGCTACCAACACTCCTTCTACTACTATCATGAGAACTTGATCATCTGTGCTTGGGTCGAGTTTCATTTCCAGCTTTACCTGGTCATCCTACCCTAGCACTGCAGGACCTTCTTCGGCGAAGTACACTTTGGTGTGTGTTTTCCTTCCCTTGAATTCGGTGGTGCTTCTTATATATCCTGGCAAGCGAATCGACTGCTTTCTACCTGGCAGCGACCTCAGCCTGCTCACGCATTGCGGTGGCTGTCATGTCCACTGTGAGGGGGCACAAGTTGTGCGACAGGCAGGCTCCCACCAGAACCCTGAGGGCCTTAAAACCACTGCAAAAGGGCTCCTGGAGCCAGTCCTGGCACCAGACTCATATGTTGGAAGGAAGGGCTGTTCAAACTAGGTCCCATTTATGTACATGGGCCTTTAAATCCAACATGGAAGCACCCACACAGTCTAGTTCTAAGAACCAAGCCATGTGGTCTAGTGTTTTGGGTGTGGCAGGCCTGGAACTACTTTCCCTGGTACTACTTAACCTTGGCTATATAAACCACACCCTGATTGCAGAACATGCTTCGTGTTATTCTGCAACCATCAGCGGGACGCTCACTGTGTCCAGCTCCTGGTCTTCGGCATCTTCCTGTAATCCTGCAAGAACAGGAACAAGATTATTCTGTTTTACCTGAGAAAACACCCACCAGCAGTCAGCATCTCAATTGGGCTGCAATCTGTGGAAACCGAGAGAAGAAGAAACATCAATCACCTGTGAGTACTAGCTTAAGGACATGCGGCGAACCGCTACCACAGCTGCTGTTCGAACATTGCGACCTGCAATAACGAGAAAGGGAAAAACAATATTAGAACGCGCACTTCCAAAACATCGAATTCCATCAGTCTTACCTGAATTCCATCGCGCTACGCCACGCTTCCATCCGGAGCACCACAGCAACATCTGCAAAGGAAGAGACATATTCAGGTTCGCTTTCAATATTAAACAACTGCACAGCGCTGTACTACCTTAACGGATTCCGAGGGCCTGTTTTTCCATCGCGCTCTCATCCACTCGCAGCACCACAGCGGCCTGTGAGGAGAAGAAGAAAACACAGATTAGCTTCAAAAGACAATAAAGGCACTGCGCTTCGCGCTTTTTCTTACCTAGAAACGTGCCTCTCAATCCGGCACACCAGTATCAAGACCTTCGCACACGAAAAGAAGGAGATAAAGGCATGAACAAATTCCCACCATAAACAGAACAAAGACTTACAATTAACAAACCTACCTGCCTACCAGCAGATTTGGGGTCACAGCAGGCCTGGGCCCAAAGAAGGCGTACTGCACCAGTGAAGCAACTCGGGCAGCTCGCCAAGAAACGTCAAGCGCCCCTGCACAAGAAACGCAGGACGGATAGCTCACCCTACAAATAACTAAGGTGAGAAAAGAACCCAGTGGTAAGGGAATCGGTCAGAGGGAGGTGGGTGATTCACCCATTAGAGACAGTTATCACAAATCCTCCGTTCTGTAATTGCAGATTCATTATTCAGCAGTGGGCAACTACGCATCCAGGGTTCCAGATCTCAGAGCCTTCCAGACGCCCCCGGGGATATCAGGTGAGTGTAACAGAACACGAAGCCTTTAAACCTTATCCACCTGGCCGTCATGGAGACATCTGAAACTGATCAGTTAGCCCAGCTTTTGGCCAATGTCTTAAGACGAGAGTTAATAGTCACAAAAGACTGTGCTGATGAACTAAGCAAATAGCTACTACAAACACAGGCGGGGCAGGTTCCATTGCCCGGATTTGCCCCATCCGTCCCTACACCATCATCAGTCAATCCAGTACAGATAATTTTGCCGGGAGCAGTACCCCCAGCACCACCAGAATGGTTTAATGGAGACCCCAGAAGGTATGCAACATTCATGAACTAGTGCCGCCTTCATTTTCTTTGTAGCCCTGGGGCTTTCCCAAACGACCAGGCGAGGGTGGCCTTCGTGTTATCATATTTGAGTGGAAGTGCTGCAGACTGGTCGGTACCTTTAGTGAGCCGGGATGACCCTTTACTGCAGAACTTCAGGAGTTTTCAACAGGAGATGGAAAAGATATTTGCTCGACACTTGCATGGACAAGCTCTTGATAACGAACTCCTGTCTCTCCGCCAAGGGAATCAAGATGTGCTGACTTATATTGCCACCTTTAATAGACTGGTTGTAGAAGCGGGGTGGCCAGAAGATAAAAGAACCACGTTGTTTCATCGTGGCCTATGAGGAGACCTGAAGGATGTCCTTGCTCGAGTGGTAGACCCACCTAAAGACTGTGCAGAGTTTATCAAACTGGTAGTTCAGTTGGACCACAGATTACAGGATCGAAGAACAGACCGAAGTAGTCTCGAAAATCGTGCCATGTACGTACGTTCAAAAGATAATGTTCAATGTCCATCAGAAAATACCACAGAACCCATGCAGGTTGGAGGAGTACGACCCCCTTTAACCAAGGTTGAAAGAGATAAGAGGAGACAGCTACAGTTATGCCTATACTGCGATAAATCAGGTCACTACCTAAAAGAATTCCCAGTGACACCTCCAAGGAAGGTGGTAGGTGCTACAGAGAAAGAAGATGATGGAAAGGAATCGGAAAATTACCAGGCCCAGCAAGCGTAGAGGTCCGCTTGTCGGGCGAGAAGGATGGGTCACAGGCCTCACATTTCGCCCTACCAGTAACCTTGATCAATCACCAACGACCATCACGGATGCATGCCATAGAGGCATATATAGACAGTGGAGCAGTTGGTAATTACATAGATCGAGATCTGGCAACAGAAATGGGACTTCCCTTATGCACAAAACCAACAACTGAAAAGGTAACTACTGTTGACAGGAAAAAGAAATTGCTTCGGGACCAGTAACCCAATGCACAACAGAATTAACCCTTCTGTGTCAGTATTGGACATCAAGAAACAATCACGTTTCACCTCATCAAAGCTCCTCAGTTCCGGTTGATCTTACGGGGGATGCCATGGTTAGTAACTCACAATCCCCACATAGACTGGCGTGCAAAGAGACTGACCTTTTCTGACAAATGCGTCCAAGCTTGCTACCCGAAATCTATACCACAGCCAAACCTGAAATCTGTTCAAGGAATGGCATCGGGGATTGCGGAACCAATGGACACCTTACCAAAAGAATATCGGGATTATCAAGATGTTTTTCAGAAGGAACAGGCTAACACATTACCGCCACATAGGCCCTATGACTGTCAGATCGACCTGATACCTGGTGCACAGGTTCCTTGTGGTCGAATTTATGCACTTACAGAAACCGAAAATCTCCACTTGAAGTCCTATCTGGATCAATACCTGGCTAATGGGTTTATCCGCCCGTCAAAGTCACCGGCAGCCTCTCCCTTATTCTTCATATCCAAGAAGGAAGGAGATTTGAGGACTTGCATCGATTACCGCGCACTTAATCAAATCACAGTAAAAAACTGCTACCCTTTGCCCCTTATCCCGGAACTGTTGGACCAAGTCAAGGATGCCCGAATCTACACCAAACTAGACCTCAGAGGAGCATACCACCTTGTACCTGTTAAGAAAGAGGTTGAATGGAAAACCGCGTTTCGCACCAAGTATGGCCTGTACGAATATAAGGTAATGCCTTTCGGGCTGTGCAACTCTCCCGCAGCGTTCCAATACTTTATGAATGATATATTACGGGAATTAATCGATGTCTGTGCCCTGGTCTATATTGACGACATCCTGGTCCATTCCCCCTCTGAAAGAGAGCATGTGGAACATGTTCGCTCAGTCCTTGCAAAACTTCGCCAGCACAAACTGTACGCTAAACTCGAGAAATGCTCCTTCCATGTCACTGAAGTTGAGTTCCTCAGTTTTGTTCTCTCGCCAAAGGAAGTCAAGATGGATTTACACAAAGTAGATGCCATCCATAATTGCCCGTCACCTTCTTCACTTAAAGGAACCCAAAGCATGCTCGGCTTTGTAAATTTTTATCGACAATTTATTCCTGATTTCTCACGGATAGTCCACCCATTCACATCGTTACTGAGAAAAAACAACAACAAATTCCAATGGTCTGGAGAGGAGGAACATGCTTTTCAAGAACTCAAGAAAAGATTCACCTCTGTGCAAATTTTACGACATCCTCACCCTGATCTCCCCTATGTATTGGAAACTGATGCTTCCAGCAGAGCTATGGGAGCAGTACTCTCTCAAAGAGATCCAGAGACAGGCCAATTACACCCCATGGCCTTTTGGTCACATAAATTCTCACCACCAGAACTTAACTATGCAATTACAGACAAAGAATTGTTGGCAATAAAATCAGCCTTCAAAGCCTGGAGGTAGTATGTATTAGGTGCCAGGCATACCATCACATTAATCACAGAACACCAAAACCTTCAATACCTAAAGTCAGCAAAAGCCCAATCATCACGACAGTTGTGGTGGGCTCTATTCTTTGCAGAATACAATTACGTACTAACATACAGACCGAGTGTTCGGAATGGGAAGGCCGATTGCCTTGTCTCGTATGGGTGTTGAAGAGAAAACTAACAGTACCCTAGACCCTGTTGCCATCAACCCAAGTGATAAACTACTGGGACTCACCACCACATTGACTCTGAGTGAACTTCAAGATAAGTTTCGAACCTTAATGAACCCCGAGATCTTTCAGAAATGGAATTCCCAAATTGAACATCACACAGTTCTGGATGGATTACCCTACTTCAGGGAACGACTATATCTACCAAGT
Source organism: Ambystoma mexicanum (assembly GCF_040938575.1). Classification (NCBI taxonomy): domain Eukaryota; kingdom Metazoa; phylum Chordata; class Amphibia; order Caudata; family Ambystomatidae; genus Ambystoma; species Ambystoma mexicanum. Next base: position 993,160,505 of record NC_090926.1, on the reverse strand, counting down.
AAAGATCTGCAAGAATTGGTCATGTCTGGTTATCACGATTCCCTGATCGAAGGCCATCCCGGAATTTCTAAGACTCTAGCCAAGGTTAGACGGAATTATTGATGGCCAACCTGGCGTAAGGACATTGCTCAATTCTTTCTATCCTGTGGGATATGTGCACAGAATAAATCACAAAAACAGTAACCAGCTGGCCTCCTACAACCACTGGATATTCCACCGGCTCCCTGGCATACTCTTTCTCTTGATTTTATTACGTACTTACCTCCCTGTCAAGGTTTTAATACCATTCTGGTGGTTGTAGACATGTTCTCTAAAATGGCATATTTCATTCCATTCAAAGGACTTCCTAACACTACCGGTCTGGCAAAAGCATTTCTTGAACAGATTATAAAAATGCATGGTTTCCCCTGAGTCCTAATCTCAGATTGTGGAAGCCAAGTTGTATCCAACCTCTGGAAGAAATGTTGTACAATGGCACAAATCGATGTTCGGTTATCCACTAGCCATCACCCCCAAATGGATGGACAAACAGAAAGAACAAACCAGACATTAGAACAGTATCTACGTTGCATGCTGCATCAAGTGGAAGAGAATTGGAAAGACTTGTTATGGATAGCGGAAATACGCATACAATAACTCCATACACACCAGCACGGGACAAAGCCCGTTATACAGAATATAGGGAAGACATCCACGTACCTCTGAACTAGATTCCCCCACGACCTTGGAAATGCCAGCGGTAAAGACTCTACACACAAGCATAACCCAAGACTTCAAAAGGGCAAATGAACATTTACTGCAAGCCAAAGACAGGCAAAAAATATTCTCGGATCAGCATCAAAAGAAAGCTCCCGATTACCAAGTTGGAGACGAAGTCTGGTTGGCATCAAGACATGTGCCCATAAAAGGTATCCGGACCTTTTGTCCAAGATATTTAGGACCCTATACCATAGAATCAGTGATAAATACGGTGGCCGTCAAGTTAGCCTTACCACCAAGCATGCAAATTCATCCGGTGTTCAATGTGTCACTTGTAAAACCTGTACAACCAGGAACCCGAGTCTTAACACTGCCAAAACCTGTACTAGTTGATGGAGAGCTTGAATTTGAAGTTAAAAACATCCTGGATTCGAAATGTACCAGATCTAAGCTGTACTATTTAGTGAACTGGAAAGGGTACGGGCCTCAAGACAGAACTTGGGAACCAAGTGAACATATTCATGCACCACATCTGATTAAGAGGTTGCACCTGGATAACCCCACCAAACCCGGACCGGACAGGAAGGATGCCATGAGAGGGGCCTTGGGGTGGAGTGCTGTCATGACCACTGTGAGGGGGCACAAGTTGTGCCACAAGCAGGCTCCCACCAGAACCCCGAGGGCTTAAAACCACTGCAAAAGGGCTCCTGGAGCCAGTACTGGCGCCTTTGGCACCAGGCTCATATGTAGGAAGGAAGGGCTGTTCAAACTAGGTCCCATTTATGCACGTGGGCCTTTAAATCCAACATGGAAGCACGCACACAGTCTAGTTCTAAGAACCAAGCCATGCGGTCTAGTGTTTTGGGTCTGGCAGGCCTGGAACTACTTTCCCCGGTACTATTTTACCTTGTCTATATAAACCACACCCTGATTGCAGAACATGCTTTGTGTTATTCTGCAACCAGCAGCGTGACGCTCACCGTGTCCAGCTCCTGGTCTTCAGCATCTTCCTGTAATCCTGCAAGAACAAGAACAAGATTATTCTGTTTTACCTGAGAAAACACCATCCAGCACTCAGCATCTCAACTGGGCTGCAATCTGTGGAAACTGAGAGAAGAAGAAACATCACTCACCTGTGAGTACTAGCTTAAGGACGTCCGGCAAACCGCTACCACAGCTGTTGTTCGAACATTGCGACCTGCAATAACGAGAAAGGGAAAAACAATATTAGAACGTGTGCTTGCAAAACATCAAATTCCATCAGTCTTGCCTGTATTCCATCGCGCTACGCCACGCTTCCATCCGGAGCACCACAGCAACATCTGCAAAGGAAAAGAGACATATTTAGGTGCCCTTTCAATATTAAACAACCGCACAGCGCTATACTACCTTAACGGTTTCCGGGGGCCTGTTTTTCATCACGCTCTCATCCACTCGCAGCACCACAGCGGCCTGTGAGGAGAAGAAGAAAACACAGGTTAGCTTCAAAAGACAAAAAAGGCGCTACGCTTTGCGCTTTTTCTTACCTAGAAACGTGCCTCCCCATCCGGCACGCCAGCATCAAGACCTTCGCACATGAAAAGAAGGAGATGAAGACATTAACGAATTCCCACCATAAACAGAACAAAGACATACAATTAACAAACCTAATTGCCTACCAGCAGATTCGTGGTCACAGCAGGCCTGGGCCCAAGGAAGGCTTACTGCACCAGTGAAGCAACTCGGGCAGCTTGCCAACAAATGTCAAGCGCCCCGGCACAAGAAACGCAGGACGGATAGCTCACCCTACAAATAACTAAGGTGAGAAAAGAACCCAGTGGGAAGGGAATCCGTCAGAGAGAGGTGGGAGATTCACCCATTAAAGACAGTGATCACAAATCCTCCCTTCTGTAATTGCAGATTCATTATTCAGCACTGGGCAACTACGCATCTAGGGTTCCAGATCTCATAGCCTTCCAGGCGCCCCCAGGGATATCAGGTGAGCGTAACATGACTCTCCCTTTCTAGCTATTTGATCGTCCGCTAGGATATGCTCTGGATATGCTACACGATCTGGTCTCCTATCCTTAGGTTGCTCTAAATCAGACCATCTTATTCCTTGTCTGTCTGCAACCATCCCTCAGAACCTCATGCACTTCCTCCCTCCTCCCCACGGAAGGTCTCTCTCTCTTTCGTTATCCAAAGTCAGCCTGTCTAAGGACAAAGCTCTATGCTCGAGACTAAACAGGTCTCTTTCTTCATCTTTGTGATTTGAAGACCAGGGATCAATTTCTCTTCCCTTGGCTTCCCAATTTGCTACCTTCTCTCTAGGCCTTATCGATCCTATCTCCAATACTCCCTATGTCAAAATTCTCTTGTAGGGCTACCCTAGATGGCCCTGGCATTGCCCCCTTTGACAGGAGAAACTCCTCTATATCGCCCCATGATATTACTGGACTTGGTTCCATTAAATCCTTCTGAATGCAATCAATATCACGTTACTGCTGTCTCCTTTTTCGTTCCACTTCTTCATCCAATTCTCTTTGCTTTCTTGTGTCCCAACTAACTCTTTCCTCTTCTTGTCTTTTCTCCTCTTCTTTCGTTCGCTGTACGCTCTTCCTCTTCCCTTCGTCTCTGTATCCTTTTATCCCTTAATGTCTGTGCTTCCTCCTCTTATCTTTTCCTATCTTGCCTATCTCGTCCTTTGATTGCTCTCTGCATGTTGTCATACTTTCTTTGCCCCTTTGCCCTTTCGTCCTCCTTTTGCTGCTCTTCCTGATACATCTGTTCTCACCTCTGTCTGCTCTTGCTCTTGTGTTCAACCTCTCCAATCTCTATTCTCATTCTCTATCTTTTCTATCCTGTTAGTCTTGATCTTCCCATTGCCTGACTTCCTCGACACTTTTCTGATCGAGCTTGAGTAATATCTGTCCTCCTATCGATTCGTTTTGTACGAGCGTTACCTCATCAGCTTTATCCTTCTCTCCTTTCCATCTCTTAATCTCTCGTTCTGTTGTCATATTCGAAAGCTCACCTTTCTCATTGTTCTGCACAATCTTAAAGATCTCCTCCTTTCTTTTGATCTCTTGTGGTCTGTTGTCACTGCTATAAGCGGCCAGTTCGTATATCGGGTTACTATACCCTGTCGCCACTTTCAGTTACTTTAACGGATACAATCCTACGTCTTCTGTACTTACGCCATTCACTTCTGGCGAGGTAAGAGGAGCAGAAGGCTCAACACCTTCTTCCCTACACTGAGTAAGCATCCACTCCTTAGGCAGTGGAACCTCTCTCTCTTCTTGATACATTATCCTAAGCTCTGAAATAGCTAACCTCTTTTCCAATTTCTTCCCCATATAAGCAGCGTGCAAGTATGGTGTCATGTGCTGCAATACCGCTTTTGACAGCGATCCCCCGTGCGGCCATGGCATAAACATTTTATCTGCTGTGCCTTTTACCCACTCCGCACTGTACTGTTTGAGCTTCGGCATATGGTTTAGCAGTGTGTTAGGGGTACCCCCAGGCAGGCAGAGCCATGCTAGGAGTCAGCAGACATCCAGCTCACGGAAGGCCCTAACTCCTTCCCTTGTCCCAAAGAACCTGAGGTCCACACAAGTAGCAAAGTCTTACTGTGGTTTTATTACAGCCAACAAAACGCAGGAGTCATATGCATGGAGGGAAGTCCATCTCAGCAAACTCTGGCTTGCAGTCCAGTTTTCATACCTTGTGACGTCACATTCTGCGTCACTTGTTAACCTCTTTTTCAAAACCAATTGCCACTCAGGATAGGCCACTGAGTGGTAGTTCCCATATAGGAACCTATAGAAGAATGAGGTTAGTGGACAATGCTGTGTCAGGTGGTGTGCTTGGATCATCCCTGAATGCCCCTACTCTGAAAATGTTACAGTGAGCAAGGCTTGTGGTTGGTCAGTAGCCCCCATTATCTGCCCCTAGACCCAAGAGTTCTGATTGGTCAGGTTGTGGGCCCCACAAACCTGGAACAAACTCTGGTCCCAGCCCGCGAGACACCTGGCGGCAATACTTGTATAGTATGTATCAGCAAGGTGCAACTATGTGTCAGCACTTACATTGGTGTGTAGAAGATGAGTGCTGTGAGAGTTTTCCATTCCCATCATACACAAGTAGCTGTAAAGTAGGGATATTGTTGCAGACCGCTGTCTGGTCGTGGGACGGCTGTTCCTTCCCAGCCTCCGAGCCCTAACCCAGTATCAGCTCGGCCGGGTCATGTGTTTGGAGACCATGCTTGCAAGCTCAATTGCTTCGAATTAATTTGTATTTGCAGGGAATATCCTGTTCTGCAGCTGGTGTCACCTTGGTTCGGTGTGGAATGTTGCTTACAGTATTGTGGCATTGGCAGCGCCTTTGCTCCTTTCTTGGTAGTTCTGCTTGCACAGCATCTTGTGAGGCTTGAGATTTCTCTGAGGCGATCATGGCCTTCTAGATTTCCTAAGCCATATTCCGGCTTTTACTACGCACCTTCCATAGTGTCCATAGGTTAGTGTGTCATGGCTGCCAGGTCCCTCGAGTGCTCCTGTCATATCATAGGGTTAGTTGCATGAAAGCATCAGCAAGCATGTACACAAGCTCTTCTTGCATTCCTGCGTTGATGCGATAAGCCTAAGTGGCAAAATAATAAATGTGCCGACAGTATGTATATGTCGCTGTCCTATAACTCATAGAGCTGTACGCGTGTGTTCTTCATGTAGGTTGGGTGTGTGAATGTCCCTCATGTACGGATTGAATGTGTGCTTCCTGTCTAACGCAGCTATGTCGTTGTGATGTCTCTTAAGACTTGAGGCATTGCTTTTTGGTGCTGTAGTCAATTCTGCCCATGTCCCAGTTTCCAATTCGGTCTTGTGTGTCTTCATCCACTCTGGGTAAGGGTCGTATTACTGAAGGGTTGTAGGGCCTGCTGACAGGGTACCTTTCATAGTAGTTATCCATCGTGGGGGCAGTGGGAATTGATGTGAGCTCATATGATGGGCGGCCACATTGTCATTGGTGCTTCTTCTGATTGTGGGGGGGTCTTTTGGGGCAGAAGGCATAATCCGATTTTCCCTCTTCAAGTTTCTTGTATAGGGGCATCAGTGAAGTAATATCTCCCATTGTGACGAGTCTCAATTGACTGTCAACACATACCAGTGTTTTACACAGATATGTTTATAAAAAAACAAATATGAGCGCGCACCAACACTCGCCGCTCAAAACATGTTTCTCAATAACCTCAACCTACTTCTTCGTCGGCACTGACAAATGACCTTAAATAAGCAATAACTTGTTATCTCTACTTCAACTTTAAACAACTTATTCTTGTCGCACTTAGACACCTTTTTCAATTACAAAACACACACACAGACAGACACACAGACAGACTAGTCGACTCTTTTACATTTAAATCATGATAATCATCATCATCATCTCGCCTCTAAAATGCTCTGACTAGAGTTTTAATCATCTCCTAACATAAACCTATTTAAGTGCCGCCTATTTTACCCCAATTGGGGTGTGAGATGCCTTCTTCTAAAACTCCTTGAGTTAGGAATCCTGGCCTTATCTCTTATCTTATCTTACACTTTAAAAATCTCTTCTTTTCTTAATTCTTAACTTTTCTATAATCAACCCCGTTACTTTTCTAAACTACCACAATCCCATCTGAACAATTTGCCATTCCCCTCAGTCTACTCACCACTCACTCGCTTAGATTGAGGCCTTCAGTATCGGCCTCCCTCCCCAATCGATCACTTTCACCTTCCATCCCCGAAGCAAATCAGGAAACCAGGAGGGATTTCGTCAATGAGGGACCCGTCCCACCTGTTTCGATTTTTCTTGCAAGAATTCTATATCGGCCGCTCTCCACTGGAAACCCGGCATTCTTCCGGCTAGATGGCAAAGGGTGCTCGATCGTCCAAAATACTGGAGTTCTGCTTAATCGATGGGTCTTGAATCATCCGACATGCTACCACATCAACCATTAGGCTCTTTTAAATGAGGTAGAGCATCATTGGATGGATGGGGGTGCAGAATATCTCTTACACCAATAACAAGACCGACTCAGGAAGTTGGCAAGGTAATCTGTTTTATTCTCAATTTTCTCAAACCCGGAGTACAACAGACATCAACGGACGTCTCACAGCCTAATCTGAATGCATCAGATAAAAAATAACACTTTTATAGCGAACACTCATCCTACATGATGTCATACTATGTGGCAAACTAATACAACTTTTTTAGGATTGTGGTTGGTTTACGGAGAACATCTAAGTATACTTTCTGCAGGAGATTGGATTGTGATTGTGTCTCTATAGTCAGGTAGACAACTTATGCCCACCCCTTGTGCAAGTCATCCTCAATATTTGTTAGATACACGACACACCATTGGCTCTCAAACTATAGGGCTCTGCAATACATGGCCCTCTAAAATTGGTTGGCACACTTATACCCTTCTGGAATATTTGACTCGCTAACAGCACGCAAGCTGGTACCCCAGGTGCTCGTGGGTGGACTTGACCATGCCTGCCTGTCCAATTAGCCCACCATCCATCATCACTAGTTTCATCTGCCATTTGAATTGTCTTTGAACTTGGCCCTGGAAAGTATCACTGCTCCTGAGAATAGACGGGAGTACAAGCACATTCTTATCTTCAAGTGTCGGTGCTGCTTGCCCATGTTCTATTTCCATCTACCCCATGTGACAGAAGACCGTGTTTGAGCGCCTTCTTCGCATTTAATGATATTAAATTAATAAACAAACCTTGCTTCTCACCTTCTTTGTATCTTCTTGAATAGATAACCAGTTCTTGACTGCCCCAACTCTTGACACTTGTCCAGACAGCCTTCTCGATCCTTCCTCGATTTTCAGCTGTTTTCTCTGCTGTGCCATAATTTCAGCCCTTCTCTTTCACAGGTCCTGGCTTACTAAAGATGTGACATCGAATATCCAGATTCTATACACGTGTATTATATATATATATACATGATGGCGGCAACGCCTGCAGTCTATTCACTACGTATAGCCAGCCTTCATGATTAGTTAGTCCACTTGTGTTGCAGCATCTGTACAGTTATAAAGTGACTTATATTTTCTTCAGTGTTCTTTGCATGTGCAATCTTGATTCCGCACATGAAAAGTTACTCCATTCTTTATTTTGTCATCTGATTCCATAAGGTCTATGCATTCTCTTCTCCCGTAATCCTTCCCAGTGCGTCACTCTCATCTCTTGTGACGTCACCAGCCTCTCTTGTTTACATCTTCACACTTCCTCGAGGCTCCCTCTCAGGAGACCATCATCTCTCTAAGGATACATCTTATAGGGATTTCTCAATGGATACCTTGATTTAAAGATTTTTTGCGGTATAGGTATCATTATCAGCGTTGGGCATGTCGCAATTTCCGGCTTCCAATCGTATAGGCAGAATAGGGGCGGGACTTCGGGTAGAGGCATTTGGCTCCTCCTCTACAGTAAACAGTAGGGACATAGCACAGTCATTGGTTCTGACATTGGTGGTGGGTGGGCATGGGTGTCATGGCCGACAGTGGTGGGTCATCATGGTACTAGGGTTGAGGGTGGTGGGTGGGCATGTGCATCACCCTGTGCAATAAAACTGTTAGCATTCAATCAAAGGACTCGAGTGGTCATTTTGTCAGTCAAGTCATTTGTATTTCATCATAATACATTGTAATACGTTGGACTTTCTGTTTTACTTTTTGGTGGTAATTCTTCCAGCAGAATGATCACTAGCGGAATTACCACTGGTTTTGGCAGCAATTCCTCCAGTACTTATTCCGCCGACAGATTGTCCACCCTACTCAATAGTTGACTACGCTACTATGATCTCCCGTATGGCCAACATTGGCCTGGCTCTGACAGTTCTTAACTGGTTCACCTGGTTCTTTGCGGACCATTGCCAGACACTGGGCCTCATTACAACCTGCCAGTCCGGGACCGTGCAAAATCCGTGACGGCGGTAAAAACGTTTCCGTGTCCGCAAGGTTGCGGAAAAACCGTCCGATTACACGCTGTCAGTCGCGCGCACCACACGGACTCGGAAACGTTGTTACCGCCGTCACAGAAAACCCCACGGAAATGGAAATAACGCAGCCACAAGTGGCGCAAAACCCGTTTCCGCCTCCGCCACCACGGACACGGAACCGTAAATACCATGATCGCCAAAACAGGAAACAGAGAGGCGGCCATCATATAAAAGCACAATCCATTGCCATCCAGAGCCAGCACAAGCACAATCCTAACTCTGAGAAGCCAAAAGGGACCACCAGCATGTCTGCCAGGATTCCTGCTCAGAGGCAGCGCAAACAGCGCTTCAGCGAGGCTGAGCTAACCGTCTTGGTGGAGCACATTGTGGACAATGTGGAGATGCTGTTCAGCGCTGACCAACGGCGAGCCACACAGTCGCGGAGGAAGGAGGTGTGGGCCGAAGCTGCACGCAAGTGCACCGCTGTGGGCGTGGCAGTGAGGAGCGTGAAGGACTGCCACAAGCGGTGGGACGACCTGAGGCTGAGGGTACGCAACCTCATTTCCACGCACCGCTAACGCAGCAGTGGGACAGGCGGAGGACCCCCTTCCCCACTGAGGCTGCAAGCATGGGAGGAGCGTTGCAGCAGCGTCCTCCACCTAGAGGGAATCCATGGTATCGGGGAGGCTGAGGCAGGAGTGAGCCCACCTGCAGATGCCGGTAATTGCCCAAACATGAATGCCACATATAAAAATGCAGTTGTGAGTACTGGGCCAAAGGACCCATTAACAACCCCCGCCCCCGGCAGTGCATGTGTGGGCCAAAGGACCCATTAACAACCCCCCCCAGGCAGTGCATGTGTGGGCCAAAGGACCCATTAACAACCCCCCCTCCCCAGGCAGTGCATGTGTGGGCCAAAGGGCCCATCATGATCAGTATGGCAACCAATATCATAGAATGCATACAACAGGAATCAGATGCATGTGACTAACACTATTCAATGTACAATCTTAATGACGCATGTGATGCACCCATCTGCCACCACAACAACACTAATTGCATGCCCTTTGTGTCCCCACAGCCATTTCAAGTGACAGTGATACTGCACAACAGGCCAGCCATTCTGCACCGGCAAGTACACAAGCCACCGCCACCACACAGGAGGATGCTGCCGGCAGTTCTGCACCTCTGGTCACATTACCAGCCACTACAGATGTGCAGCCCACCACCACCACCGACATCCCCACCGTCTCCACACTGGCTGAGTCTAGACAGGTTCCACGGCAACCTATCATGGCCACCCAACACAACACTGAAGGCATCAGCACTGCAGAGGGGGCGGCCTGCAGTGATAACAGTGCCCTGCAAGAGCACTCGGAAACGGGGCCAGGGGGAGATGCCCACATTGGAAGACCTGGGCTCCTTCCATTAGCTGGGGTTCAGCCCCACATCACTGGGGAGTCCCATGAGGTTGCCCACCCCATCCATGGCCGAACTGAATGCCCACATGCAGCGGATGGAGGACCAGCAGGCTACCCTCACCCAGCTGGTGGAGAGGCAGCTAGAGGAATCCAGGCTGCAGAGGGAGAGCTACAGCGCCTCAGTGCGTCGCCTGTCGAGGTCCATCGGACGCTTTGCGAGCACTATAGTAACCCTTGCACGCCATGTGCGGGAGGGCAACGACCACACCTCCAGGCTTGTAGAGGCCATGTTGGTTGGCCAACAGGCAAATCTGGCACGGATGCCCTCAATCCCAGATTCTGCCCAATCAAACACAACCACCCGATCCAGCTCCACTACTGCCAGTCCAAGGAGGCGCTCGAGTAGGCTAACGGGTCCCTCGGGCAAGGTTGCACAGGCACAGAAGCGCACACGGAAGTGATGGCATGTGTGTGGGGTAGTGCAGGACACGTGTACTACAAGGGTGTGAGAGGGGTGGGCACGTTTTGGTGGTGGGGGAAGGTAGTTTTGGGGGTTTGAACAATGGGGTCTGGGTGGGGGTGGGCACGTTTGGGTGGTGGGGTAGGTAGTTTTGGGGGTTTGAACAATGGTGTCTGGGTGGGGGTGGGCACGTTTGGGTGGTGGGTGGCCCCGGGTGTACAGCTTCCCTAACCAATGCACCTCCTTCCCTGTTGTTATTACATCAATACATCACCATTTCGAATCAAGACATAAATGTGTGGACGTTGATCATTTATTTTGCAGTGCAACTATTAATTCATTGTCGTCATCATGTTCGTGCATTTCTGTGAATGTGCTGCGACTCAAAAGTAAATGCGAATCAGGGCATCCCGTGCTCTCTGGCCATCATGTGGACACCCAGGGGGAGGCGGTGCCATCCCATCCCCATCTCCATCCCCATCCCCATCTCCATCCCCATCCCCATCTTCCTCATCTGCGTCTGGTGGCATTGGGATGTTCCTGCGCAGGCATATATTGTGCAGCATGGCACATACGAGCGTGATTTTACCCGTCTTCACTGGGCTGTACAGCAGTGATCCGCCAGATCTGCTCAGACAGCAGAAACGAGCCTTCAGCAGTCCAAATGTCCTCTCAATCATTCCACGTGTGCGGATATGTGCCCTATTGTATGCCTCTTCATGCCTGTTCCTTGGTCTCCGTACAGGTGTCATCATCCAGGGCGTGAGTGCATATCCCGCATCACCTACATGGGATGTAGATGTGGGAACATGTCAGTGTTCGTGGCATCATGTCCTCATCTGCTGCTGTGCATTCTTGTATCATCATTCATTCATGCATATGTACCATGCAGTGTATGGAGGTATGTTTTGGGCATCACGATGTATGTCGCTGACTGGATATGGACCTACACATTAACTTGCATGTTTACTGTGCCCTGCGGGTGACATTTGATTGTGTGCATGTCACGGTGCAGTGCTGTCCACACATGGCAGAGTGACTCCACTGTACGGAAGTAGTAAATACACGTTGTCTCATTTACACGACTCTCGTGCCTTTTGAGGCAGTGTTTCAATTGAGGGTGGGTGTCTGCAGTGGCACAGGGTTCATGGGAGAGTGACGGGATTGGCTGTGCCAGCGTGTGCACGGGCACATTGTGGTGCCCTGTCATGTCTTCCTTCATGATGTTTGGCATCCGCTGTGTGTTTGGTAGATGGAAGGGGGGTGATGCATGTGCGGTCACAGCGGCACACTCACAATGCTCATTGGCCTGGACACACACACACCACTTCAACAGGGTTATAGCATTGTCATCTGTACTCACCCAATAGCCATGTGCTTTGTCCGGCATAGCGTTCCATGTACCGTGGCAACGTGGAATTCCGCAGTACCATTGAGTCATGTGATGAGCCTGGGAAACGTGCGCAGCAGTGTGTAATCAGTTGCATGGCATCACAAAGCATCTGGACATTCAAAGAGTGATACTGTTTCCTATTGCGGAACACCGCCTCAATTGTACGTGGTACTGTCAGCTCAACGTGGGTGCAGTCAACTGCGCCTATGCAATTTGGCATGCCTGCTATGGCATGGAAGGCCAACTTGGTGGCAATGACCTCGGGGAGGGTGCGGGGTAGGGCTATGTGTTCCGACACATGGCGCAACACGGCATCCAGTACCTGTACCAGGATTTTGGAGAAACAGGGTTGTGATATGCCGTGCAGCTCACCAACCGTGTGTTGATAGGTGCCAGTGCCAAGGAAATGCAGTACCGAGACAACCTTCAAGAGGGGGGGGTGGCGGTGGGGGTGTCAATTAGGCTGCTGATGTTGTCCTCAATCATGGCGGTGATGTGCAGGATTGTTGCACGGTCCAGCCGGTATAGTGTGTGGATCTGTCCTGAGGTGAGGTTCCAGGGTGAGGCCCTGATGCGTGGTATTGCTGGCTGGCGGCGGGGTCGGGCTGGCTGGGCAATGGGGTTTGCCATAGCTGCAGGGTTGGCTGGTTGCCGCCTGCGCCTCCTCCGCCTACGCCTCCTCCTCTGCGTCATTACTGCCACCATGTGCAGTGCTGCCTGTTGGTTGAGTAGGCCCAGTCCCAGTGCTACTAGACCTGCTGCCTGCATGGTTCTGTGTTGTGTTGGGCTGGGTGTGGCCCTTTTGTGGGATCCCAGTGGCCTGCTAGGTCCAGCTGGGCTGATTTGGTGCACCTGTGCCCTGATTCAGATAAGCAGGCAGTGTATAACGCCATGTTCGCGGTGGCGATGGTTCCGCCACCGTGATCACGGTATTTACGCCATTTTTTTGCCGGTATTTCCGTGTCCGCGCTAGTTGTGATGCTCATGGTGTTTCGTGTTGACGGTAACGGAGGGGTTTCCGTGCAGACGGACTTAACGGGACCCCTATTTCCGCGGTGGCGGTTTAGGGTGGTGCTATTACCGGGGCAGCGGGTCATGATTGGGCGGACATGGAAACGGTGCCGGTACGGTTTTACCGGCAGTGTTAATTCCGGACCGGAGTACTTGTAATGAGGCCCACTATCTCTCCCTTCTTTTTCTTCAGGCCTTTGCTCTATCTCGTGTGGTGTTCCCCAGGGCTCTGCCTTGTCGCCAATGCTGTTTGAAATCTACATGCAGTCTCTTGTGCGTCTTGTCCACTCCTTCGGCCTTCACTGCTACGCTTACGCTGACGACACCCAGCTCCTGGTCCTTTGAGATCTTGACCAGGCTGAGGTATTGTTGCGTTTTAGCCAATGCTTGGCGGCCGTTGGAAGTTGTATTAACCACAATTGGCTGAAGCTTAATGGCGATAAAACTGAGGTCCTTCTGGATGGTGCTCCTCCCTCCCCTTCACTTTGGACCCCTTCCTTCTGGCCTCTATCACTGGGTGCTTTTCCCTCACCAGTAACGGTGGTTAGAAATGTAGGTGTTATCTTCTCCTCAACACTTTCCATGGATACCCAGGTGGCTGCCGTTTGCAGAGGTGAACATTTCCATCTTACGATTCTTAGGAAAGCTCTTCTTCTACTTCGTCCTTATTTCCGCACTCTGGTTGTTGCTGCTCTCGTGCTGAGCCTTATTGATTACTGCAATGCCTTATATGTCGCACAGCCCAAAAGTCTAATTCACTGTCTTCAACTGCTGCAGAATCTTGCCTCCCGTGTGGCGATGAATATCCTTTATGGAACCCATATCACGCCTGTGCTTTGTACCCTCCCCTGGCTTCCGGTGGCAAGACAATTAAATTCAAATCTCTTTGTCTGGTGCATCGGGCCTTCTATCGCCTAGGTGCCAGCTATCTACAGGATAAATATGTACACTATCTGCCAAGTCGCTCTGTTCGATCGCTTGCTATCTGTCCCTTCCTCTCAGCTGGATAGGGTCAGTGGTCGTGCAACTTCTAATCATCTCGTTTCCTGAAAACTCGTCTGTTCTGAACTACTGTTGTTTGCCTTACCTACTTCTATTCTAGTCGCGGTACCCCTCTCTTGAACCCTTTAGCATCTCTCTATTAGGGATTCAGCCCCCAGGTTTCGTGACCATTTTCTACTCGCAATTTGGCAATGGTTTGAGGTTTAGTACTTCAATGGGAAGCAATCATGAATTTATTGCTTTGCTTGAATTTTGGCAACTAATTATCAGTAATGAGAAGGACAGCATATAAACTGTACCATAGCTTATGAGTGTGTTGCTCCTTTTTCAATGCCACCATTTTTTTTCGATACTTATTTTTGTTAATATTGCTGCTATTAATTATATCTAGTTTGCATTCCAATGTATTTAATATTTCTGTGTAAACCATAATTAATAATAATTTCAAAAAACGTCAATTCGGCCTGTGGCTTTCTCGCAGGCAGAGTGGGGAACCTGGTGCACATGGTCAATGCGAAAGGCACTTGGGGCACACAGTCCAGGGCAGGTTGGCAGACATTGTGAGAGACCCTTAGGGTAGGTGGGCACATGGTGTGAGAAGCATCTGCAGCAGGTGGGGAGCTAATACAGGAGGCTCTTGGAGCAGGTTGGCAGACACACATAGTTGCCAACATGACCCATTACAATCTGTAGTTTCCTATCCAGTCCTGTTTTTTTCTTCACATTCTGGGACTTGTAGTTCCACTTTTCCCATTCATAAAAGTAAGACTATACGTCCCAGAATGCAATAAAAGAACCAGGACTGGATAAGCACTTACTGATTGGAATGGGTCATGTTGGCAACTCTGCTGTGGGAGGCACTTGTGGGAGGTAGGACAGTGTAGCAGGTGCTTTGAGTGGGTCAGTAGAGTATGTGAGAGGCACGTGAGGCTGCTTTACAGACAATGTAATAGGCAATTGGAGCAGGTGGGCAGACAATGTGAGTGACACTTGGGCCAGGAGGAGGAGAGGGTGATGCGTGCTTGGGACAGGTGGGCAGCTTAGGACACATGGGCTGACGGTGAGTGCCCGCCCTTGTGATAGGTTGCCTAAGAGCGCTTGAGGGCAGATGGAAAGACAGTGGGAGAGGTGTTAGGTGCAGGTAGATAGTGCGAGAGGCGCTTGCAGAAAGGTAGGAGGATGCAAAAGGTGCTTCGAGGCAGATAAACAGTGCTTCGGGAAACTGGACACCGTGTATGGGGTGCTTGGGGTCGTTGAGCAGCCAGTGCAAGAGGTGATGGCATATGGGCAGACAGGGGGCGAGCAGCGCTTGAGGCAGGTCAGGGACAGTGCGAGAGGTATTTGACAAGGTTGGACAGACAATGTGAGAGGTGCTTTGGAGAGATGAACAAAGAGTGAAAAGGTGCTTGAACTTTAGTGCCCAGAAGGGGTGATAATTTGAGGTCACTGAAAAGTACAAAAACATCCACCCTGGTAGTTCATGTTGGATCTCTAGATCCACATGGAGAGATGGTAAGGGGGGCCACACAAATGAGTTTAGTGCTCATGTGCTAGTTCACTGCCACTCTCCTGGAGTGGGTTCGCTGCCGGTTTATGTGGTTCGCCCGTTTGCTCAGGTCGTGAGGTATCGAGGAATTCAGGAGGGTCCCGTACATCAGGTCGAGTGGGGGCGTGTCAGTTGATGTGTTTGGTGTTCCTCATTAATCTACAAAGCTCAACTTTCCTTGGGCTGTTCTGGGTCTTTGCTGTATGTAACACTTTATTGATCGTCCTCATGAAGCGTTTAGCGTCGCCTTTGGCTTGTGGCCATCTCGGGGTAATGTGGTGATGGTGGATGTGCAGGTTGTCCAAGTATTTCGCCAGCTCTTTCCCTTGAAAAATCATTGCCTCTGCATGAGATTGTACGACCTCCACCTCATAGTAGCGTGAGTAGTCATTCACGGCAACGAGGTATGTGCCCTCCTGCACTATGCAAAAGTCAACACTCATGGCCTCCCAGCGTGTCGTGCCGCTAAGGTGGATGAGATTGGTTTGGGCCATGGGGGTGCACTGGTCACTTGTCATGGCTGGCATGATGATATCACGCTCTCGACCTTTGTGTCTATTTGAGGGAATCACACTCTATGTTGTACGTAGGCTTTGGTCCTGACAATCCCCTGGTGCCCTTTGTGTACTAGGGTGATGATTCTATTCTGTAGGCTGGCGGGGATGAGGATTTGTGTGCCTCTCAGTATCAGTCCGTCATTGCTGATTGATCGCTCCTGGCAGACCGTGAATATCCGTCAGAAAGTCTTTGGCTGCCTCAATGCAGTTATTGTTGTTCCGGAGAAATGATTTCCACTCGTCTGCCAGTATTACATTTTTTATCAGGTTGCAGCATGGGTCTGCGTTGGTTGCTTCTAAGATGTCCGAAATGCTGACTGCTCTGGGTTTCATAGTGTTCACAATTTGGCAGATCTGCACTTCTGTTTCAGTTGCTCCTCTTGGGTGTCTGGACAGAAAATCCACAGGATTGTCTGCTCTCACTTGGTAGAGTAGGTCGAATTTGTACTGCTGGAGGTGCAGTAGCCACTTTTCGATACTCGCAGGAGAATGCAGGGCTGCACCTGTGAAAATCGGCAGCAGAGGTTTGTGGTCCGTGTAGGCCTTCAACTTCTGACCATAGAGGTAGAGGTGGAGGTGGAAATGCCTGCTGCCCCAGAGAACTGCGATAGCCTCTTTCTCTATGTGCGAGTATTGTTGCTTAGGTGTCGGGTACGGTGATGCGTATGCAACTGGCTTTGTCTCGCTGATTGGGGATAGTTGTACTAGTATCGCTCGCAGGCTGACGGGGCTTGCATCTACGTACAGTTCCATCTGCAGCGTGGCATCGTAGTAGGCCATTGTCGTGTCTGCCAATAGTGAGTCTTTGATTTGTTGAAAGGCCTCTTGGTAGCGAGGGCTCCAGTCCCACTTAGCGTTAGCTCTCACAGGGGTTTGGGGGTTTGTAGCTAAGTCGGGAATGAATCTGCCACAGTACGTAGCCATCGCTAGGAACCTGCGTACTTTCGTGGGAGTTGTACGCGGTGTCGCTTCTTTGATGTCTGCGACCTTGATGGGGTCCGCCGACACCTCTTCGCTATTGAAAACATAGCCGAAGAAAGTCAGCTCTTCTTTCAAAAATGTGTATTTCTCCGTAAGGACTGTCAGTCCAACCTTCTCTAGCCTGTCAAGGACAGCTTTCAGTCGGCGTAGGTGTCTTTCTCTGCTGCTCGTGTGTGCCTGGTTGTCATCCCTGACATTAAGGACTCCTGAGAGGCCTTAAAGGACTGATTGGATTGTCTGCTGCAATACCTCCACCATGGATGATATTCCGAAGTTCAATCTTGTGTATCTTCTTAGGCCTAGGTGCGTAGAGAAGGTAGTAATGCACTGTGAGTCTTTGTTTAGCTTTAGCTGGTGGTATCCAGCATTCAGGTCAAGTTTGGAGAAGAATTGTGACTTGGTTAGGTCTGTTACATTCTCGTCCAGGGTCGGGTGGTGTGCCTTTCCCGGATGATGGCTGTGTTTGGTAGCTGCATGTCGATGCATATGCACACCGTCCCTATTTGTTTCGGTTTTTTCGTGACGCCCATGGAGGAGACCCACGTTGTTGGTCCTGGCACCGTCTCTATTATGTCCACTTTCTCGAGTTCAAGCAACTCTTTTGTGACCAGGTCTTGCATGTGGAACGGAGTCCTCCTGTGCCGTACTGCTATGGGATGTACTGTCGTGTTAATATATAGCTTGATTAGCTTCCCTTTTAAATATCCTATGCCCTGGAGTAGGTCTGGGTGCCTAGCCGGTAATTTGTGGATGTTGTCAGAGTCTGTGACGTCACAAGTTAACTTTATTAGCCCCCAGTCTTCTGCGGATTCCTAACTGAGCAAACATTCAATGCTAGCGTCAATGATGTAGATCTTGGATTGGATTTCCATATCCCCTCGGCTGAGCTTCATCCGAAAATGTCCTGTTACTGACAACAGTCTCTTACAGCCATAGGCGTATAGGAGAGTGTCCATGTTCTTCAGCTCTGGCTTGGGTTGCAGCAGTTTGAACATCCATACTGACCTGACATTTACTGAGGCCCCTGTGTCGATCGTCATTACTGTTTCCTGTCCTTGCACCTGTTTGAAGCATCTGGGCCTCCTCTTCTTTTGTGTCTTTACCTCACGTTCTGGGGCTGAAATGAGGTGGATCTTTCCTCTCCTTTTTGTGTCTTGTTCCGACCGCAGCTGCTACTCAGTCTTGTTCGTCTCTCGATTTGTCTGTAGAGGAGTTGTTTTCTGTCTCGACGAGGCAAGTTTTTGCTCGTTTGTTCTTTTTGGGGTGTGGTCCTGGGGCTTGGGCTGTGTCGGTGGGCCTGATGCCCTTGTGTAGTGATCCCGGTGGCCACATTCACTGCAAGTGGTCCCTTGGGCTGGGTAGTTCCGCCTTCCATGTCGTTGTCATTCGCACCTGCCACACTCGTTCGGTCCTGACTTTCTTGGCTGCCACCCTGGGGCATTGTGCTTTTCCCTGTTCCGCTCCCCGGATAGTGAGTGATCAGTGATCCATGCAACGGTAGCTGTAGGAGATGCCTTTCTCAGGACGATCCGCCACACTCAATAGCAGGTGAAACCTCATCTTTCTGGATCTGAGGACGTCTTTGCAGTCCATCGCCATTTCAAAATTTTGTAGCCATATGGTCCACCTTGGCCCTACTAACAAAAGGTCCGTGCATGGGTCAAAAGGGCCTATAACTACATTCAGCCCGCTTTGGCCTGGCGTGGTGAGTAGCGCTGCCACTCAGGCTGGAGTGGTTGACCTCGCCCCTGGTCTCCGCTGTCGCCCACTAGTTATGTTGAGTGGATGACTCCCTTACTGTGTCCCCTGTGACATCTGTTGCTGTCGGGTGCAGCTGTGGGCCGTTCCGCCTGCTCGTCGCCATTGTTGGATCTCAAGAGCAACATGGAGAGATGTTTAGGTGGGGCTGCGCTAATGATTTGTGTGCGTCCCCACACCGGTAAATGAAAATATGTCATCCATGGCATGAGCTTTGTGCAGGACTGACCTGAGGTTCCCACGCCCATCCATTTATTCCGTCACGTCTCGCTGTTGCGTGATGACGTGGGGCGTACATAACATTGGAAACTCGATCCCTGATGCGCCCAATGTCACCTGGGTAGACTGAAAGTGTCACTGAGGCATTTGATGAGTCGTCTCGCTAGGAGTGCGCTGCGTGGCAGATGCTCGCGTGTTATCGTGTCCTAATTCCAGAACTGCGGGTTGAATATCTGCATTTATTTTACATGAGATTTCCCGCTCTGTTCCTCATATTACTACTTTCACCATCCATTCACTAGGCCGAGGATGTACGATAAACCCAATTTCCTCAAGCCCCTTCGAGTTGTCGCAGTCCTTACCACGCTAGTCAAGGATCCATGAGTTTGCAAGGGCTGTGACGACGAGGATGTGCACAAGGCAATGAAATCTCTGGATTTTTTTTTCTTCATAAACTAGTACTACTACTGAGACATCATCGAGAGCAGCCCGAAAACACAAAACTACATATGTTATCCTGACTGGCTCTCTGTTTACCTGTCCCAGAAGTACGAAATGCCAGGAATGTAACCGGTGACCGGCTGGGTAACACACTTGTCTTCGTAGCAGGCGCAGAACGCACTGAGCCATCTTAAATGGGAGCTGCTTAGAATTGCCGGCTTGCTGGGAGCGAGCCGGCGCTGACACGGGAGGAGGTTTTAGAGCACTTATTCCAGCCGCAGTCGGGATTACGCGCTGCTCGCCGCCCCAGCTGTGGATTTCTCTGCTAATGGGGTAAATGGCTTTGCAGAGCTGGGGAGAGCGAGGCGCCCAGGGAGTCGTGGCCGGATAAGTCCATCTGCCGTCTTGTCAGAGGCAGAAGGAATTCGAAGTGATTACCCGGATGGAGGCCTGGAGGGGTATTCCCCGCGGGACTGAGGGCACATAGAAGCGCAACGCGTTGAAACACTCGCCTTATAGCAGTACTTTGACCTGCACGGTGCGAGCAGCCTCGTGCGTATCATGCTATGGCAATAGATCATAAATACGGTTAATCGCTCGCCTCTGTCGGAGAATCGGCCTGCATTTCACGAATTCGAATCGAATCCCAGAAGAAAGAACTCAGCCATTCGATCCTTCCGAGGTCGCCACATTGAGTACTAATAAATAAGGTAATACTATTACAGCGCTTAGAAGTGAGAGGAATCCGGGATGAAGCACTTTACAGCATATGGACAAGCACTATGCCAACAGGAAGGAAATACAACAAACGAGCTAACACTGTCCCGATGCAAGCATTGACTAAGCCACAAGGCCTGTCTTCGTTTAATGCTACCAGCAGCCATCATATACCCAGAGCCAATCTGACACTTCCAGTTAAATGCCACCACGTCCTAGGCGAAGGCTCACATTGCCTGGTGCTGCTGTGGCAATGCAGACCCAGACATGCTCATAGCTCTCAACTCACCTGTTTTTAGCGGGTGTCACCCGCAAAAAGCATCTAGACACCAGCCCACCCGCCATGGAGCCACAGACTCTGGTGCATACCTCACACAGGCTCAGTCTTACCACATGAGACAGTACAGCGGGCTATGGGTACAGAAGAAAGCCAAACGGGAGTGTAGGGAAAGCCACAGAGACTCAAGTCTACAGAGTCAGCACCGACTGTTAGGCAGAATTGCATGCAGTACCATCTGGGACCACCAGAAACAATTAGGACTACAGGTGTAAGCAAAACCAACCTTTGGTATAAGTCTGTACTACACAGTTTTTGGTAGCGAGCTGAGCAGCCAGGCTTATCTCAAGAGAGAATGCGAGCAGTAAATGAGGTTACACAGAGGACTTACAATCACAGTGGTTCAAGTAGACACACTCAAGGTTTCTTGATAAAACACTTACATTCTCTAGAAGGAGGCAACTTAATAATGCACACAAACACGCTTCAATACCAAATCAAGAAGTTTCTGAACCAATTAGGCTCCCCTGAAATAGGAGCCAAATGGCATTTCAGTCACTTTAAATAGGAATAAAAGGCACAAGTTAATACAATGGATCACACATTCTTTCTTAGGCAGTGCAAATAGCTTCAGTTCACCAGAAGGGTCGATTCAATTCAATAGGCCTAGGCCAAAGTCAATAGTCTAGTGTCTTGGATAGGAAAGAGCAGTTCTGGTAGTAAACGGTAAAGTCTTTGCCAAAGTTCTCAGAAGTAGTTTGTACAAAAAATAATTATATGTTGGGTCACAAGCTGATTAGGCCTGCAAGTTGGGGAAGTTTCACATACTTTCACTGCGAGAGGTATGTACTCTCAATCGATTTGGCACAGTACCTTAATATGAAGAACAAGATGCAGCTGAAGACGTTGGTTCCTAGCAGTACCTGCAGATCTTACTGTTCCTTAGCCTCAGTCATTGTCATGGCCACAGACCCCAGAACACAAAAACCACACCATCTAGTGATGGGGGCAATGGGTCACTTGACTCACGTATGTCCCTTTGGGACCTATAAACACAGGGGCCCTGGCTGGCCTTTGGCGCCAGGCTCATATAGAGATGTGAGCAGGAACACTTTATTTCAGTGCAGGAGTGCTTTTACTTTATTTCAGTGCAGGAGTGCTTTTATTTTACAAGAACTTTCCAGAAGCTGAAAGCCTTTATTCCAGAGAACATCCTCATGTGCTTACTCATCGGGTGTGGCTCCCTAGGCCTGGTCTTCATGTGCTGACTCATCGGGTGTGGCAGGGTGTGGCTGAACCTGGTGGGTGTGGCTTAAGGCCGCTGCTTCGCGTTACTGTGCACTTGCGTGCAACGTTACGCTCACCGCTGCTTGGACCAGTTTATTTACCTTTGAAACCAGGCGTTCTCCTACATACTCACCTCCAAGTAACCAGTGTTTCATCGCTTCATCTGCAGACTCATCTCCTGACATCCAGTGATCTTGATCCCGAAACCGCAGCACCACACTCTGCATCCACGAACTCTGACCCTGTGAAGAAGAAGAAAGACAAGGTTAGAACATCCTTCTTAGGGCCGCGCCGCATATAAACCCGACGTGCCCCTTAGTTAACTTACCAGCTACTGTACCGCTGCAGCTTCGTTCCTCATTCCCTCCAGCTGTTGCCTCGAGCTCCGCAGCTTCTGCCGGGCCGGCAACATCAACTGCAAAGGAAGGAAGCAAAAGAGAAAAGATCAAAAGGGGAACGGACGGATAGCAAGACAAGACAACAAACTTTACAATACAACAAAAACAGGAAAGACAAAGGCAAACGGGAACACTTACCTGAAGTATAGTGGCTTAGTCAGAGCAGGACTGGACTACTATGTGCAAGGTATTAGTGAAGGAACTCGATCCAGATCATACAAGCGCCCCTGCCAGAAGCAGCAGGACGGGGTGCTGGCCAAAACTAATCAACAGGTGAGCTTTCCAGGGACAGCACATCCCATGGGTACCACGGTTTGGGAGAATGGGTCTGGAAGGAGATCAGGCGCACAACTTGGCATACTCACGCCCTCTATTCTCCACTGAGGAGCAGTCCCGGGCAGCATCACCTATTACCACCAGCCAACACATAAGCGCAGAGGCCGAAGTCGGACCTGAGCGACCTCACCCCCGGGAGGGCTGAAACCGTTCCCCAACGCCTCTTCAGAGTCCAGGTGAGCGTAACTGAACGCAAAGCCTCTTGGAATCTCTGCCTGGGCGTTATGGAAACTTCTGAAATGGACCAGTTGGCCTGATTACTGGGAGAGTTACGGGCTGAAGTTCATGCCTCAAGACAGGAAACCAATGCCCTAAGGAGGGA
Organism: Ambystoma mexicanum; assembly: GCF_040938575.1. Classification (NCBI taxonomy): domain Eukaryota; kingdom Metazoa; phylum Chordata; class Amphibia; order Caudata; family Ambystomatidae; genus Ambystoma; species Ambystoma mexicanum. Next base: position 993,137,709 of record NC_090926.1, on the reverse strand, counting down.
TCTAATTGTGAACCGGGAGCGGACAGATGAACTAGCAAGGCAAATGCTCCAGGCACAGGCAGGCCAGGTCGCACTTCCGGGGTATCCCCCTCCTGCCACACCTCCACAGCCCATGCCAGTACAGGTGGTTCTTCCAGGAGGGGTTTCCCTGGCCCCACCAGAACGCTTCACAGGCGATCCGAATAAGTACGCCATCCTTATGAATCAATGTCGCCTGCATTTCTTGTGCAGACCTGGGGCATTCCCCAACGATCAAGCGAGAGTGGCATTTGTACTCTCATATTTGGGAGGTAGTGCAGTGGACTGGTCAATACCCTTGGTAAACCAGGATGATCCTTTGCTTCGAGATTTCAGAGGTTTCTAGCATGAAATGGAGAAACTATTTGCACGGCATACTCAAGGACAATGAACTGTTATCACTACGGCAGGGTAATCAAGACCTACTAACATATATCGCTTCCTTTAATCATTTGATAGCACAAACTAACTGGCCAGAGGCGAAAATAACTACACTCTTTTACAGAGGCTTGTGTGGGGAACTTAAGGACTTATTAGCTCAAGTAGTAAATCCCTCGGAAAGATGTGATGAATACATTGACCTGACAGCGCAGCTCTATCACAGATTGCAGGATCAGAAGATGGGTCGGGCCAAGGCCGAGGGGCGGTCAGTCTACGTGCGACCCCATGAGAATCAAACCAAATCACACGATCAGTCCAAGCCAATGCAAATCGGAGGCTTGAGGAGCACACTCACCAAGGCAGAAAGGGAGAGAAGGAGACAGCAGCAGCTTTGTTTGTACTGTGGTAAGGCAGGCCTCTATCTCCGAGAATGCCCGGTGAAACCACCCAGGAAAGAAGTTGGAGCAACTGACAAGGGTGAAGAAGAAGAACAGAACTTGGAAAACTCCAACACCCAGCAAGCGTAGGAGTCCACTTGTCGAGCGGTGAAAAGGAACCTATACAGACCTCACCTCTAGTCATCCCTGTGCTCTTGGTAAACCACAAGCAACCGTCAAAAATACATGCCTTGGAGGCATACATTGACAGTGGAGCTGTGGGAAATTACATGGACCAAGATCTGGCTACCCGGATAGGCCTTCCTCTCTGACAGAAGCAGGTTTCAGAAAACGTCACAGCAGTTGATGGATCTCAGCTATCATCAGACCCAGTGACGCATTACACCGAGAAGGTCACGCTTCTGTGTCAGGATGGTCACCAAGAGGAGATCACCTTCGATCTCATCGGCGCTCCTTAGTTCCAGATGATATTGGGAATGCCCTGGCTGGAGACCCACAATCCCAGGATTGACTGGTGTAAACAAGTTCTGACCTTTCCCCAAGACTGTGCCGACACCTGTTATAGCAAGGGATTCTCATTAAAAGGTCTTACCAACCCAGGTCCGTCGAAGAAAGAAACCATACTGGGCCTCACCGGTTCACTACCACCTGAATACCTGGATTACCAAGATGTCTTTCAAAAAGAGCAAACGAACACGCTACCTCCGCACAGACGGTATGACTGCCAAATTGATCTGGTACCTGGATCTCAAGTTCACTGCAGGATTTATGCCCTAACAGAACAGGAAAAACAGTATCTAAAAACCTACCTCAAGCAGTATCTGGCAAATGGCTTCATTCGTCCATCCAAGTCCCCTGCATCCACGCCCCTCTTTTTTGTGCCGAAAAAGGAGGGAGACATGAGAACTTGCTTTGACTACAGAGCACTTAACCAGATCATGGTAAAAAAACGGTACCCGTTACCGCTTATCCCTGATCTCTTGGATCAAGTCAAAAACGCTCAGATATATACAAAACTAGACTTACGAGGGGCCTACCATCTAGTAAGAGTAAAAAAAGGAGACAAGTGGAAGACGGCCTTTCACACGAAATATGGCCTTTATGAATATCAGGTTATGCCCTCTGGACTATGTAATGCCACGGCGGCATTCCAATTTTTCATGAATGACGTGCTCCGCGAACTGTTGGACGTCTGTGCTCTTGTCTATGTTGACGACATTCTTATCTATTCGACCACCAAGGAGGACCACGTCAACCATGTCTGGGCAGTTTTGGAGAAACTGCAGCAACACCGGCTTTATGCCAAATTGGAAAAATAATTCTTTCAGGTGACAGAGGTAGAATTCTTCAGCTTTATTCTCACACCACGGGGCGTACGCATGGACACACGGAAAAATAAACAATTTAGTTGGTCCACAGAGGCAGAGAAGGCCTTCCAGGAGCTAAAACAAGCATTTACCACAGCACCAATTCTACGGCATCCTCGACCAGAACTACCATACGTGGTTGAAACTGATGCTTCCAACATAGCAATGGGAGCAGTCCTGTCACAACGAGACCCTGAAACAGGTCAGTTGCATCCCGTGGCATTCTGGTCTCGCAAGTTTTCAGCCCCTGCATTGAATTATGCAATCACCGATAAAGAACTGCTAGCAATTAAGGCAGCGTTCAAAGTCTGGAGACATTATCTTCCTAGAGCTAGACATACAGTCACCGTCATCATGGATCATCGCAATCTACAATATCTGAAGACCACTAAAGTGCAATCATCATGCCCACTCCGCTGGGCTCTCTTCTTTGCGGAATACGACTTCGTCATCACCTATAGACCCGCAGTACGTAATGGAAAAGTGGACGCCCTGTCTTGCACGAGTGAGGGTGTAGAGGCATTCACTACACCAGACCCCCATGGCCATCATCCCTGAAGGGCGAATCCAAGGTATGATTGCCATAACCACCACTCTAGACAACTTAAAATCTGACCTGCAACACTTGATGAGTCCACCAGCGCAACAGGAATGGCTAGGGAAGGGAGACCGGTATACGATCGTGGACAACCTACCATACTACCAAGGACGATTATACATCCCGGATAAAAAATTACAGAATCAAATCATCGCAAACTATCACGATTCATTAGTAGAAGGGCATCCGAGAATAGCCAAAACCCAAGCTAAAATAAAGAAAAATTACTGGTGGCCAACTTGGTGAAGGGACATTGTCCAGTTCATCGCAACCTGTGGCACCGGTGCACAACACAAGTCCCAAAACAAAATCCTGCAGGTATGCTACGTCCTTTAGAAGTACCCCCAGCACCTTGGCATACGCTATCAATGGATTTTATTACAGACCTTCCCTCCTGTAACAGATACAATACCATTTTAGTCGTCGTAGATCTGTTTTCCAAAATGGCACACTTTATTCCCCTGAAAGGTCTCCCAACTGCTTCTACTCTGCCTACCATGTTTTTGGAACAGATTGTCCGGCTACACGGGTTCCCATCAATATTGATATCAGACCGAGGAGCTCAGTTTGTTTCTGCATTCTGAAAAATCGACCTCCGGTTATCTCCAAGCCCTCACCCCCAAACCGACAGCCAGACAGAACGGACTAACCAGACCCTTGAGCAATACATAAGGTGCATGCTGCAACACACTGAGGATACCTGAAAGGTCATACTATGGTTAACAGAATATGCATATAACAACTCCATTCACACCAGTACAGGACAAAGCCCATTCTACATAGTGTACGGTCGACATCCACGGACATCCGTTTTTGACCCACTCGAATCATTAGAAATGCCCGCTGTAACGACCTTACACAAAAGCTTCACCCAGGATTTTAAGGAAGCAGCGGAGCATCTTGCCAGAGGCAAAGAGAAACAGAAGCAGTTTGCAGATCAACACCGAAGGGAAGCTCCCAACTACCAAGTCGGAGACAAGGTTTGGTTAGCATCCAAAAACATCCCCCTGAAAGGACCACGGGTGTTCCATCCCAGTTATCTGGGACCCTACACTATCAAGGCTGTGATCAACCCTGCAGCCATGAAATTAGAATTACCGGCCCACATGCGGATCCACCCAGTGTTTCATGTCTCCCTCCTAAAACCATTGAGACCAAGTACGAGGATCGATACTCCACCGGATCCCAAAATAGTTGAAGGAGAACCAGAATACGAAGTTAAAAGCATCATAGACTCTAGGATGGTCTGGACTAAGTTATACTACCTTATAGACTGGAAAAGTTATGGACCCCAAGATCCGACCTGGGAACCCAGTGAGCATGTTCACGCTCCACGATTAATGAGGCAGTTCCACCGCAATAACCCCAATAAACCAGGGCCAGGGGGGAAAACACCCATGAGAGGGGCCTTGAGGGGGAGTGCTGTCATGGCCACAGGCCCCAGAACAGAAAAACCACACCATCTAGTGATGGGGGCAATGGGTCACTTGACTCACTTATGTCCCATTTGGACCTATAAACACGGGGGTCCTGGCTGGACTCAGTCCTGACGCCTTTGGCACCAGGCTCATATACAGATGTGAGCAGGAACACTTTATTTCAGTGCAGTAGTGCTTTTACTTTATTTCAGTGCAGGATTGCTTTTATTTTACAAGAACGTTCCAGGGGCTGAAAGCCTTTATTCCAGAGAACATCCTCATGTGCAGACTCATCGGGTGTTGCAGGGTATGGCAGGTAGGCTGAACCTGGTGGGCGTGGCTTAAGAAGCTCAGCTATATAAGGTGCTCCATCCTTAAGGCCGGTGCTTCGCGTTACTGTGCACTTGCGTGCAACGTGACGCTCACTGCCGTTTGGACCAGTTTACTTACCTTTGAAACCAGGCATTCTCCTGCATACTCACCTCCAGGAAACCGGTTCTTCATCGCTTCATCTGAAGACTCATCTCCTGATATCCAGTGATCTTGATCTCGATGCCGCACCACCGCACTCCGCATCCAGGAACTCGGACCCTGTGAAGAAGAAGAAAGACAAGGTTAGAACATCCGTCCTAGAGCCGCGCCACATTTGAACCCCGTGCGCCCCCTAGTTAACAACTTACCAGCAACTGTACCGCTGCAGCTTTGTTCCTCATTCCCTCCGGCTGTTGCCTCGAGCTCCGCAGATTCTTCTGAGCCGGCAACATCACCTGCAAGGGAAGAAAGCAAAAAGAGCAAACATCAAAAGTGGAACGGACAGCAATACAAGACAACAAACTTTACAATACAATAAAAACAGACGAGGAAAGACAAAGGCAAACAGGAACACTTACTTGAAGTATAGTGGCTTAGTCGCAGCAGGACTGGACTACCACGTGCAAGGGACCAGTGAAGGAACTCGGTCCAGATCATACAAGCGCCCCTGCCAGAAGCAGCAGGACGGGGTGCTCGCCAAAACGAATCAACAGGTGAGCTTTCCAGGGACAGTGCATCCCATGGGTACCACGGTTTGGGAGAAGGGGTCTGGAAGGGGATCAGGCGCACAAGCTGGCATACTCACGCCCCCTATTCTAAACGCAGGAGCAGTCCTGAGCAGCATCACCTATTACCACCAGTCACCACAAAAGTGCAGAGGGCGAAGTCGGACCTGAGCGACCTCACCCCTGGGAGGGCTGCAACCGTGCCCCAACGCCTCTGCAGAGAGAGTGCAGGTGAGCATAACATTCGTGGGGACATGAGCGAGGACGACAGGGACTCCTGCACTGCACTGGGTCGTCGGAAAATGCTGACAAAATGGAGTCACTTCAGTTCCAGTAGCTGTAGTTTAAGCACACAAGCTGGTGTCCCTCTCCCTGCTTAATCCTAACAAGCTTTGAAAATGGTATCCAGGTGGCTTACAAGTTGATTGGTCCCACCAACTCAAAGGAAGAAGTCGTCCTTGAAGGGACTTCTCTGTGGAGGTGAACTTGGCAATTCGGCAGCAGGGCTTCACGGTCGAACCAACCGTCCAGTAGTTGCAACAGCCGTCCTCTTCCGGCTTGTCTTCGGTTATTTCGTTCCAGTGGTCGACTCTGCCTTCCAAGCCAAGAGACTCACCTTTTAAACAGTTTTCTCCCTTTCATTCCAGCCTAGCTGTCACTCACCCAGCAGGGTTGCTGTCCTTGCTCTACATCAGCCAGCCAATCATGCCAGAGTGCATTTGGGTCTCCTAAGAGACTAAGCACAGGGCAGGAAGTGCACCTCCCTCACTTCCTGCCCACCCCAGACACTCAGACGCTAGAGGCCATCTTCAGTCCTAAAGCCCGCCAAAGGTATACGAACAAAGGGACCGAACCTAGTTTGGCACGTAGAGAAAAACAATAGAAGGACCTTTCCAAAAAGAAACAGTGAAAACCGAACACCGGGACCTGTTTAAACAAAGTGGCTTAAGGCGCCATCTTGAAAAACATGGCTCCTGCGATTTTTAGCTATCGGTGTTCGCGATCCAGGCCCAAGCAGGTTTAGGGGAGCCGACCCAAGGGGTTAAATGAAGGGTGCGGGGTAGCAGAGGGGCATGGATGACTAGAGGCAGGTGAGGGGAGAAGCTCTGCAGAGAGAGAAGTGTAGGATTGATTGGAGCAATTAGCAGTTGGTGAGATGTCCTTCGAAGAGTAGGGCCTGATTTACAAAAGCATTTTTCAATGGGGAAAATCCCATCGAAAAGTGTTTTGCAAATCAGGCACGCAGTGTCTTGGAGTCCATCCTGAAGTGTAGGATAGATGGGGCTAGTTTTATCTGCACTGGTAACTTGTCCAGAGACAGGAAAGATCTGCTCCTGCTTTTCCCTCTTGCAGTTCCTTTTTTCCAGTGTGGCTATTTTGAGGTGGTGCTGAGTGGGGGTTAAATCACAAACGGAGCCATTTTGAATACATTTATACCACACTGATTATTGCAGTACATTGACAGACTGGAAACGTTTTGTTGAAATGTGTCATCAATTCCAGGTTTCCAAGAGAAGAAGCTTTAAGATTTTATGTTTTAATTTATTAACAGTAAAGAGGAGATTATTTTCAGTTTTTATGGGTGACAGTGCAAAAGTAGATCTTGTTTTAGGGAAGGTATATTTTGAGCTGGTTTTACTAGGATGGCTACTGGATTTTTATTTATTTTATTTCATTTATTGTTTGTGCTAATCATATTAAACACACCTTTTTTGATAAATGTTCTCCAACAGGGTACAATCATAACTCCGCAGGAGGCAATTTAACACGCTGCTCTATCGTACTGGGATTGACACCTGCAATTACCTATTAGGATCTGTATTTTGATTGAATATTTTTTTTAGACGATTATTTTTAATACTGGTAATATTCAACCCACTTTTGTTTCATAACTTTCCCCCCTTTAGTGCCAAATACATTTTTCAATAGACCCTAATCTCTACCTCGTCTCAGGTGCCACTCTATTTATTACATAGGCCATGGTGCTTGAAAGGTTTTAGTTTCTTCCTAAGCTTCTAAAGCTACAACAGAAACTTCTCAGGTGCCGCCCCCACATATTGTTTAATTATTTCTCATCATACTCAAAGCACTGCGCTGCCAAATATGCCCATCTGTAGCTGACATATGCCAGGATTTACCAGCATAGGCCGAGGGACTGCCAGCACATGCCCGTTGGCACACTCTTACTTTGTATCAAGACCCCACATGACTATGGTGCCAAGAATATTTTCTGCCTCACTCAATGTATCTGCTTCTAAATGAGTGCGTGCCCTCTATCAAACCAAGTGCAGCAACTCAGTGGGCTACCTGTTCTAGAATAAGAGTTTTTATAAAGCACTAACTCATGGGAGTGCTACTTCAAAGCACCTAGGTAAAATGTAGCAGCCAATACGTACAATACATAGGATTGCATATATACAAGGAAAGCCAGCATAGGATAGCAGAACAGACCCAATCAGACTTCTTAAATGTAGTGGAATGAAAACCCTGCGTTGGTGTGGTGACACCTACACTAGTGCCTCCTCCAAGGAAACTCTCACTGACATCCTCTTTTTCGTGCCTTCACCTGACCTATGGACCCTTTATATGGTCTCTGTGCTCTCTCCTTTCTCCTCTTCTCTGCTTAATGGTGGCACCCGTTGGGATGTCCTCTTGGCCTCCTTCCACTCCTCTAAGGCCATCATTAATGTCTACTCTAATGGGACCATCTTGGTCCAAGGCCCTCAGGCCAACCTTCACCTCTTTGATAGACGCTTCCCGCACCTCATCAACTTCCTTTCCTCTCCTGCTGTCCCCCCTCCTCTGTCCTCGGCTACCTTGCCTTCCCCCTCCCTCCCTGCCCCCTCTCGTGCTCTTTCTTCACCTCTGCAGGGCGTACCTCTGATCTGTACCCCTCCCCGGAAGTCCTTCAAGGATGGCAATCTTCTCCACATTGCCACTCTTAACTCTCGCTCTGCCGTCAAACATTCCTCTGATATCTGTCGCCTTTTTGAGGAATTGGACCTTGATGTCCTCGGTCTCACTGAGACATGGTTCATGGCCAGCTCTGTCACCAGCTTTGACACACTCCTACCTGACGGTTACAAGATCCTCTCCGTGGCCAGGCCCAACCGTGCTGGGGGAGGGGGGTTGCTGCCCTTATCTTCCCTGAGTGGATTCCAGCCACTGTCACTCCTACGCAGACCTACTCCTCTTTTGAATGCCTTGTGTGCCGCCTCTCTCTCTCTCCTAGCCATTCCCTTACTGTGGCTACTATCTATCGGCCACCCCGTCAAATTTCCTCCTTCCTCTCCGAGTGGGCGGCCCTCTCCTCCTCACTCCTGTCCTCAACCACTCAACTCCTCTTTCTTGGAGACTTCAACATCCACCTGGATGTCTCCTGTCCCCCCTCTGGACACTTTCGCAACCTCTGCGACTCTCTCTCACTCTCTATTCTCCCATCTGGGCTGACTCATTCTGCAGGGCACACTCTTGATGCTCTGATCTCTTCTGACCTTCCCCTCTCTGTCCCTCTCTCCACTCCTCTCTCCTGGAGTGATCACTTTCTCCTATCCTCCCACCTCACCTTCCCTACCCCTCAGGCAAAGCCACCTTCATCACTGCCACCCTCCTTCTGGGTCATGCGACCCATGAAGCACATTTCAGTTGAGGCTTTCGCTGCCACCTTCTTGCCCCCCCCCCCTTCGGCTGACTCCGACCCTGACACAGCCCTCTCCACTCTCCACTCTGCTATATCTGATACTCTTGACATCCTTGCCCCTGTCATGAGAATCCGCCTGAAGCCCAAAGCCAAATGTAACTCCTGGTATGACTCGGATCTCGTCACCCTAAAACGCAAGTGCAGGGTGGCAGAGAGGAAATGGCGTGCTTCATGTTCATCCTCTGACAAACTGGCCTCCCGCCTGCTCCAAAGGCAATACCGGCTCTCCGTTCTCACCAAGAAGAGAGCCCTTATCCAAGCCCGCATCTCTGCAGCATCTAACAATTCGGCCGAACTCTTTAAATTTTGCCAGGATCTGGCCAATCCTGCTGCAGTCTCTACCACTCCTGTCCCCTTCCATGCCCTCTGCACAGCCTTGACTTCACATTTCATCTCTAAAACCCAGGACGTCCTGTCCACCCTCTCTTCCTCTCCTCCTTCTTCCTCTACTTTTTCCTCTAGTTCTGGCCTTCCTGTGGCCACCTCTCCTCCTCCCTTCACGCCCTTCCCTTTGTTCACCCCTGACGATGTTTCAAGACAAGTCTTATCTATAAAAGTCTCATCAAAACAGGTTCTTCCCTGTTCATCAAAAATCATTAAAGACCATATTGACACTCACGCCAGCCTTGGCCGACTTCTGTAACCACTCTTTCGCACTGGAACCTTGCCTTCCCCCCTGAAGCACTCCCTTGTGCACCCTGTTCTTAAGAAACCCTCAGTCGACCCATCCTGTCCAGCTAACTATCGCCCGATCTCCATTACTCCTTTTCTGGGCAAACTCTTGGAAAAGCTGGCCATCTCCCAGTTTAACCTTCACACTGAATCTGTTGGTTGTCTCCATGGCTTCAGAGCGGCCGGAAGCATGGAAACTGCTCTCCTGAATATCTGTGAAGACCTACTTTCAAACCTTGACACTAACCGTCATTCTGTCCTCATCCTCCTCGATCTCTCTTCTGCTTTTTATACTGTCAACCATGCCATCCTGCTCAACCGGCTCCCTGATAACCTGGGTATCACTGATCAGGTCTTGGCCTGGCTGACCTCCTTTCTCTCTGACTGACCCTCCCAGGTCCAACTTGGGTCCTTCCTCTCCTCTATCTCTCTATCTACCTTTGGTGTTCCCCAGGGGTCTAATCTTTCTCCTTGGCTGTTCAACCAATACCTGACACCTCTGGCCCACCGCTTTGCTGCTCTCTGCTCCAACTTTCAGTGGTATGCGGATTACACTCAGCTTGCTTTCAGGCTCCCCTTAGCCGCCTCTTGTACCTCTCTTATCCGGATTGTCTGTTCGCAATCCAGGAGTCACATCTCTGACACCTCCAAGAAGTAAAACTACCAGCTGCACCACCTCAGAGGTATTCTTCCTTTCCTCACTTTCCGCAGAAGCTCACTGTCTCCGGAGCTCTGGTTTTCTCTAGGCTGGACTTCTGCAACAGCCTCTTTCAAAATCTACCTGCCTCTACTCTCCGTCCTCTACAACTCATCCAGAAAAGGACTGCGAGACTTGTCCTTGGCCTCAATCCCAGGGAGCATATCTCTCCAGCACTGAAATCTCTTAATTGGCTCCCAGTGGCAGCAAGGATCAAGTTCAAGACCCTATGCATTGTCCACAAGGCTTTCTGGGGCCTGGGACCTCAATACCTCCAACTCTCTCGACTGAGATATCTTCCTACTCGAGCTCTTTCCTCCTCGACCTCCAACTCCTTGAGGGTCAGTCGCTTCTCCAAGCAACGAGTTGGGGACAGATCTCTTTCTTCGGCTGGTGGCTCCCTCTGGAACAGCTTCCCTGCCACCCTGAAACTTGAGCAGACCATCTCTGGTTCCGGAAGCACCTCAGGACCTTTGTCTTTGCTTCTGCCTTCTCTCTTCCTCCCCTGCTTATCTCCTGTCTGATACATGCACTGGTCACCTGGCAACCCTCTGAATTCGGGCCCAGGCCCCTGTACTGCCTCTTGGCACACCCTGCTGTATCTGTAACTAGGCAGCCCCTCTCCTGCACCTATTAGACACTTTTTGTCTGCACTTCTAACACTCGCACTTGCCACCTGTTGGCTGCACTACTTGTTGTTTCCTGATTCCTTGTCATGCACTTGCCCAACCCCGCCTCCTCCCTGGCACTTTTCCCCTCCCCGCTCCCCACTCCCATGCACTTGCGTGATCTGAATGTCATTAGGCCTAGTAAGATTGTTTTTGTTGTCCTCCCTCTGTTTTCCCTCCCTTGCCACACTTGAAACACTTGTGTACAGGCACATTATAAATGCCAGATCATATCATATCTGCCAGAAATCACGTGCAAGACGTGCAGTGCCCAACAAACAATGAGTGACCACATTTAGGGCTGACCCTGTGTCATTGGGAGCAATGCGAGAGCTTCACTTAGGCAGTCACTCATGACAGCCCAACATGCTCCACATAATGTTGACAATGCAGCTGCGTTAGGGATCATATGCGTGGTAAAGGAGTCTGTTCAGTCTGACCTTTGGAAAATAAGCTCCATTCAATGCAGGCGTGAGTCCAGGCGCTCGCAGCCTCACCATGGGCACTCACCATGCCTGGCCAGGGTCACGCTGGGTCTTATGAGCGCCGCACCACGGAGGGAGTCTGGAAGACCCAGCAGGGGGGAGCAACCACTCACCACAGCAGGGCCGATCGTTTCCTGCAGACTCCGGGCAGAGCGGGAGGGGCCAACAGCTTCAGACCGCAGTCCACAGCGTCTCCCCGACAGTTGTTGGGCGGCAGCAGGATACCACCGCCAGGAGGCACCGGTCCGGCACGCCACACCAGGCTCGCTAGCCCCCTTTTCGGCAGCGGCCCGCTACTCCGCGCACACGAGGTGGCCTCTCTGTGGGGTGGATTTCAAGAAGGGGTTTCATGACGGATAATGACTAGACTCGGCACTGAAGGCCTGCATGGCACAGAACACAACAGTAAGCATCCCAACCTTCATCCTATCACACCCATCACACATTTCCCTATACGGCTGCGTGGTAATCCCCCACAAAACGATTCCTAAAACGAGGCAGAAAATGCCAAATTTTATTCATTTGAATTCTTCGACTTTTTTCTTTTTTTTCATAAAAAATAGATGGGGGTTGAATAAGGGAATACATAAAGGTAGGGGGAATGAGAGAGCAGGGAGTTACAGGGAGCGGGAGGTCTCTCCAGCCATTTGAAATTTTTAAAAAGTGCAAAATTACAAAAGGGCATTATGGACATTTAAAAAAATAATAATTTGGTGTTTTCAGCCTCGTTTTGGATTCAGTATTTTAATCGAAAACCGGTAGTAGGTCTATGGATTACATTATTTTTGTTCAAACTATTTTTGTTTGAATATTTCTGCTTTATTTTTGGCCGAAAATCTACATTTTAAGTTGGGGCTAGGCAATATTGGTGCAAGGGTGTGTGAGGGGGGTCGAGTAGGACAGTGCGGGAGGGGGTAGGGGGCTCCTCCCACTTACTACCTATGTGGTGACAGGAAGCTCTGCTGGGGCGGGTGGTCCGTGGGATGCTCAGTACGGAGGAACCTCCTTCCCCACGTGACTAAATGCCATAGCACGCACTTCGATCAATTAGGCAAGTTTGACGCAGCACAGCAAACTATGTCCTGACTAGCACATGCCTCAGCCAGTAGACTTGTCTGTCCTCATGAGGCTTAATTGCCCAGGATAGATGCCCTCAGTGCAACATATTCCAGAATCCATTTGGTCTCGCTCAGAGCAGAAGCCCATACAGGGCTACCTTTATCAGAATGTAGCCCCCACCCCCAGACTTTGTATAACACAATACAGGGGCCCATGAAGGACTACATGTTCCAGAATCCATTCTGCCTCGCTCAGTAGCGATATATAGAATGCGTTCTGACACCCACAGTGCCCTCCCACGGAGGATGGTACATGCATTACTCAATAAAGCAACGCCAACATGACTGCACATCATAAGCACATTTTTCATGGGAGCAAGGGGCGGGAGAGGGAGGGGTGTGATCAACAGTTCAAATTTAAAGGCGGCAAAGGGAGGAGTGCAGTACTGGCCACACAGAGCCCATTAGTGAAAGGGATACACTGAAGCACCAATGAAATGGCGCAGTTCACTGCACGACCAATGAACAAGCACTGACAAAACGTAGAGCTGTTCTGTGTTCCCACTCACAGACAAGTGCAGGGAGGATGGGGATAACTGAAGAGAGGTGAGCTTTTTCTGGCCCATAGGGATAAGCCCGCAGGGCCTGCCTGGGTCCGTTTTCTCGGCCATTGTGGGCCACTTTAATGACATGGTGCACTGTGCACCAGGGGCATCGTTATCCCATGTCAATCACTAACGTTCGGATGAGTGGAGGGCAGCAGGACAGGACTGGACTAGAAGAGAGACACTTAAGCGAAGTAGAGCTGGTAGAGCCAGGGATCTCTTTACTAGGGCAGGGCCAAGTCTGTGGTACTGGCCTGGCTCTTAGGGCCAAACATGACCCGAGCCTGGGAAATTGAAGCGCAGGGTGGGGAGAGGTCTGTGTCAGGGGCTGGCACGTAGAAATGGTATAACAAAGGGTATATCAGGGGTCTGGGTGTTGAGAAATGCCGTATGATGCGGTTTGGGGCAGAGAAAATGGGTGTGAGAGGACTAGGGGCCAAGCATAGGAGTGCAAGGGGGCTAGGGGCAGAGCAAAGGGGTGTAAGAGACAGAGCAAAGGGGTGCGATGGGCCAAACCAAGGGGCGCGAAGGACCAAGCAAGGGGTGCAAGGGGCCAAGCAAAGGGGTGCGAGGGGCCAAGCAAAGTTTTGCGAATGGGCTAGGGGCCAAGCAAAGACATGTGAGCGAGATAGGGACCAGGCAAAGGAGTGAGAGGGGGCTAGGGTCCAAGCAAAGGGGCGTGAGGGGGCTAGGGACCAAGCAGAGAGGTGTACAGGGGTAAGGGACCAAGCAAAGGGTTCAAGGGGTCTAGGGGCCCAAGCAAAATTGTGTGCAGGGGTTTAGGGAACCAAGCAAAGTGGTTGGGGCATGAGAAAAGGGGAAAGGACACTGAGCTTGTGAAAAGGAAGGTAAGGGGCCTGGAGGGCCAAGAAAAGCCATGGTTTGGGATTAAGGGGGTTGCACTGATAATTTGTGTAGAAAAGGGACTGGCAGCACTCAAGGGGAGGTAGGGGGAGTCTGGATGTGCTGTGTGGGTAAAGACCCTTTAGAAGCACCAGCACAACCAGACCCCCCTTTACTGAATGGGGTTTAGCTGGGAAGGAGCATGATTGCAGGAGTGGTAAAAGGGGGATAACTTACCTTAAAATATGCTGCTATGCAAAAGGAGTGCACCCGCCTGACTTCCTGTCCCACCCACCTGATTTCCTGTTTCTATCCCACCCAGCCAATAATGAGTGGCTGGGGCAGGACTGGAAGTCAGTGTAAGGAAGTGACTCAAAGATTCCAATGAGAATGAACAGCTTCCACGAAGAAATTAATGAACTTTATCAGAAAAGCAGGTTTATTGCATGCTAACAATCGGGAGGAGCTAGTCAGTTCCCTGGAGCTGAAAACTAACCTGATTCTCCGTGAATTACAACAAGGTTGAGGTTTATAAACACAGGCAATTTACATAATCGCACATATTTTGTTGCAAAGTCATCCCCAACGCCCCCATTGGCTAACCCTACTACAAAATAATTTAATCCCCCTAGCTCTAAAACCCCATTGAATACATTTACAAAGTACAGCTCCTTTGACATGTGATTATCTTTCATAGTCAGTTATGACGTACTCCACGTAATACATTTATGATTCATGAATAACTGGTTATTATTCAGACCATTTGACAGATACCCATTAATCCAGATGGTGATTGTGCAAGGTTTTCCACAAACACTTCAAGGCAATGGGAGTCAGAGAAATAAGTAAGCACTCTGTTGAAGCAGCAGTAAATCCGTATCCGCCAAGATGCTCCAGCATCCCATACTATTTTTCCTGCATTCCTTCATGTAATCCTATTTGCAAAGTCATGTAGCCTTTGGCATATATTCTACTTATTTCCCTGAAAGCCCATTAGCCATCAGCTCTCACTTTAACCCTCCATGTAACCGGACCCTTCTCATCATTGGACAAAAAGCCTTCATGCTGTCAGGGAAATTACATTTTGCATCTAAGAAACCAATCTGGCCATAAAAATGTAAGAAATGGCTTTCCATTCCGTTCTCGCCTTCAGTCCTTTGCGATGTTATCACAATGTCCCATATTCGGTTTGCTTCCTACCCCCTTCCAATGACTTCAGTCATCCAGCTTTCCAAACCAGGCAAAAACATATTCCTGTGAATCCAGGGACTGAGCGGCCTACTAAAACTCCAAATAGGTGAAACCTGAATTCTGTGATGTCTCCATGTACCCACAATCAACCCATTTTTCCAAGTGCCCTAAATGTGTCTGCAATCTAAACCATTGTTGAATTTCCACATGTTAGTTTCCACTTCAATGACCTCCTCTATCGCATGCATAAAGCTTCCCACTACATACTTCTCAATGCTAGAAACAGTACATTTCACAATACAATGTATCCATGCTACTGCTACTCATGCTGCTGCCTACTGTGACTCTAAAATGTATCCAACTAAAACACAAAGTGACACTCATTGAAATTCCTATAATTACATTGAACACATTTATAGGTGAAAACGAACCCGATTCTCTTCGAATTAAAACAATGTTGCCGTTTATATACACAGTTACATAATCGCAAATATTTTGGTACAAAGTCATCCCCAACGCCCCCATTGGCTAACCCTAATACAAAGTAATTGAATCCCCCTAACTCTAAATCCCCATTGGATACTTTCATAAAGTACAACCCCTTTGACATGTGGTCTTCTTTCATAGTCAGTTTGACATACTCCACATAATACATTTATCATTCATGAATAACTCAGTTCATCATTCAGACCATGTGACAGAAACCCATTAATCCAGATGGTGATTGTGCAAGGTTTTCCATAAACACTTCAAGGTAAGAGGAGTCATTGAAATAAATGAGCACTCCTTTGAATCAGCAGTAAATGCTTATCCTCTCAGATGCTCCAGCGTCCCATACTATTTCCTCTGCATTTCTTCATGTAATCCTAGTTGCGACTACCATCTCAAGTCATATAGCCGTCAGCATACATACTACTTATTTCCCTGAAAGCCCATAAACAATCAGCTCTCAATTTAACCCTCCATGTAACCGGACCTTTCTGGTCATCACAAAAAAATCCTTCATGCTCTCAGAGAAATTACACTTTGCATCTCAGAAACCAATACAGCCATAAAAATCAAACAAATGGCTTTCCATTCCGTTCTCGCCTTCAGCTCTTTGCGATGTTATCGCAACTCCCCATATGTGGTTCACTTCCTACCCCCTTTCATGACCTCGGTCATCCAGCTTTCCAAACCATCCCAAAACTCATTCCTGTGTATCCAGGGACTCTGTGGCCTTCTAAAACTCCAAATAGGTGAAACCTGCATTCTGTGATGTCTCCATGTACCCACAATGAACTCCTATTTCTCAGTACCCTATATGTGCCTGCAATCTAAACTATTGTTGAATTTACACATGTTAGTTTCCCCTTCAATGAACTCCTCTATCGCTTGCATAAAGCTCCCCACTACATACTACTCAACCCTACAACTTGTACATTGATTCTAACATTATATCCATGCTACTGCTATCATGTTGCTGCCTACTGTGACTCTAAAATGTATCCAACTAAAACACAAAGTAACACTCATTTAAATTCTTCTAACTACATTGAACACATATTTAGTTACAACATAGCATCTAACCCAGCCACACCATGGCCAGGTAAAATGTACGTAATGTGAACCTCTTTCCCGTGCTGGGATCTAAAATGCCTACCCCAACATCAGGCAGGCTGCAGGGACCGGAAGACAGGCGAGCATGACCCTGAAGTGCAGTCTGCACTTCAGAAGCATGTTTTGTGATAAAAAAATGTTTTCTTTTGCCTGTTCGTGCAGCTGAATGGTTTTGTGGCCGGCCCCTGCTTTGGGCAGGCACTGACCTGAGGGGAGGGTCAGGCCAGAGCCCAAGTTGTAACCCGGGCCGGCCTGAGCCCCTCTGGATCACCCAGCTCTACTGCGAAGTGTCAGCGAGAGCGCAAAAGAAGATGGCAAGGAAGCAGATGAAGGATGTGGACTAAATAGGGGCGCCAATTCAGACCTGGATAGAGTTGGCAGAATGTGCATGAATAGTTGGCCACTGAAGGTGCAAAGAAATGAGCTCTTTTAAGGGACCCGCCAGCACAGATACATTGACAATTAGAAATATAAATATTTATCTTTATAGCTCTCAGGTTTCTCGTGGCCATGGGTGAGAAAGCCATCCAGTCTTCTTTTGCTTGGAATGTGTAGTGATGCTTAAGTGTGTAGTGTGTTGATGTAATGGATTGGAAGTGGAATGCACTGCATGAGTGTTCTGGTAGTGACCAGTACAGTTAGGAGTTGAGAGTTGCTGGATGGGTGTGGGAAATCCCAGTGTCTTTCTCCTGTATGAACTTGGCGTCTTCGTGTTCCCCTACCATCCCGTATGTTCTAGAGGTGTACAGGACATGGACATTAAAGAGTAACTTACCTTCCATGGCGTACAAACCCTATTCGTTTCAGAATTCTTGGGCTTGTAGTTATTCTATATTTCAAATGGTAAAGAAAAAACTACAAATCCCTTAATCCAAACGGGAAAAAACAGGACTGAATGGCCTCCTCATACATGGCTGCAAGGAAACTTGAGTGCGCTGGAATCTTTAGCACAGGCAACACGAGCCCATAGAGGAATTATGGGCGTTGGCAATTCCATTCGTTTTTTTGCAATTAGCTAATACTTTGGGGAAAGGAGGATTAATGTTTTGCCTGGCTTTGGAATACACATTAACATGGATGCTCAATATATAGTCCAGTTATATTCATGAGATGCAGAGTGCAGGTAAGTTGATAAGAAGGCTTTGGTGCAGGAGCTCCTCTGCACGCACCTCGAGTGTACTCAATTGCTAACATCTTAAGGGGGTTAACCCGCTCTGGAGGCTAAGACCATTCTAACTATGCTCTAACATTCTATCTAGGGGGAGGCAGGAAGGTAAGAGTGGAAGGCACCTAACAAGAACCAAGGCCTCCTTCTTCTTATAATGGAGCAAGCATTCTCGCCTCTGAAGCAGAACAGAAGAAGTACAACATTTAACCCAAACACAGTGACTGTCATCCGGTCTGTTAGTGGCATGGGAAATGCCATTCCGTGCGGTTGGTCCATGTACCGTTTTGGAATGGTGGGGAGCCAGAATCTGCCCTTCACTCTGCTCGCCATGGGAGGCAGACATTTTGCTTTGGGGTTCCCGCCCTGGACCAACTGCAGATTGTTTGCGTCAGCCTGATGGGAACCTGGCCGAAAGTCTTTGGGAACATCCCGGTGAGAAACTTCTAGGCGTGCCTATGGTGTTGTTATTTCACTGCTTGATGGTCAAACACTACTGGAGACTGGAGTCGCTTCTTCCTTGGAATTGCTTCCTTCCCGGTGGGAGCCTGGCAAGTGTGGGGTATTATGCAGGCCTCTCACATGGCGGCAGGGGTGGCTCATTAACATACGCAATGGGATCTGACATCACCAGAAATTACCATATCAAGGTGAAATATGCAAATGTCATTAACCTGGCTTTGCATAAATATACAAATTGCACAGGACGAATGACATTTGCCTTTCATAAGATCAACACACACAAGAAAATCAAGAGAGGATATTTTCTTCTAAAAGTGTTTTGAAAACGTTAAATGGTGTGCATGTTTTAAACTCCAAGAATTACTACCAATTGTTTCCCTAGAGCAGGCAGCCTCGAAATGTGAAATTTCACCTTCGGATGTTTGTTATTTTTCGTCAGGTTATAGTGCAGTGGTGAAGTGCCGGGCAGCAGTTTGAGTCCCAAGGTCGGCAGGGACGTCATTTGGTAGTCGCCTGTGGTCGCAGCCGTGACCCCTGTGTTCTCCTGTGCTACTCCTGCAATCACCCTTTAATTGAAGCTCTGGGAGGGGGGGGGGGGGGCGCCACACCAGGTCTTGGGCTACCTAGGCACAGTCTTCACCCATCAGGGAGAAGGCTGGGCTAGGGCTTGCAACGCAAGAAGGTAGCGCACAGTAGGGGTTGGACTTAACAACGTGACATGTGGCACGTGTACGTGTCACGTTCTGCTCCAACCTCTTCTCCTCTTGCTTCCTCGCTGCTCATGTACAGGAACCAGGAAGCTCTCCCAGCTTCCTGGTTCCTGTTTGTGAGCAGCACGGAGGAGCTGAGGATGGCCTGGAGTGGCAGACCGAAGCTGGAAAAACAGGTAAGAAGGCTTTGTAAAAAAATGCGATATGTATTTTGCATGTGTGACGTGCGTGTCAGATGTATGTATGTGCTATGGGTCAGTGAGTGGTGGGTGAATGAGTTGAAATATGATAGTATGTGTGTTTGAATGTTCTGGGTGGGTGGGTGGGTGGGTGTTTGCCTGCATAGATAATGCAATGAGAGGGGATGTAAGGGGAGGAGTGACGGGTGGGTGAATGAGTATGAATGCTGTAGTGAATGAATAAATTAATCTTTATTTTGAAGAACAAAGCTTCATAAAAGATATCATACAAACAGTACAAATAAAATAATTACTATAACATGATAAAATAAGCACACTACATTGAATCAAAATTATAATATGTGGGTCTGGGCAACTACAATCATTCAGACACATTTTCGAAAATCAGCTGTATTGCAGCTTCTAGGTACATATACACAGCCACGGCTGCCTCTTGCGATGGCAATGCTAATATAAAACTAGTAGCTTCTCTTATTATAGTGCAATTTGTCTTCCTTAAAATTGGTAATACAAATCTTGACCTGGGTTTATAAAGATTATGACAGAAAAACAAAAGATGAGCCGGCTATTGAAATAAGAATATCTTGCATGGACATTGGATATTCAATTTGGGGCCCATGTAGATTGAACCGTCCTTTCCCTTGACTAGCGACAGTAAACAGCTTGTCCTCAGGTGTAACAAGACAGGCCTCTTTCTTTACCAATGAAACCAGCGCATATAATCAGCGTTATGCCCACCGCAACTGTGGTCATAATACCTGAGGTCTGACTGCTTTTTGGATACGAGACAGCCGCGCAAGTCCCTTCTAAACTCCATATATTGTTGACGCAACAATGTAACATCTGCTTTGGAAGCGTTTGTCAGAACAGCGGAAAGCCTGACAAATCAATGCTCGTAAACGCTTTTTCCAAAGAATTCAGGCAGGTGATGTTCCTGCAAGTATCAGAAAGTTTCAGATCTTGTAGGATCTTGTGTGTTAAATGATATTCTGCTTGGAACTATGATCTTACCCAGAATAGCTAAGGGGTTTAGGCTTATAGGATCGTTGATGTAGTCCAAACTTGATTCTTGACGGAGCAAATAGATTGAGGTGCTCTTTATTGCCTTTAAAACCTTTCGGTGGAATTCATTTTCCTTGACCTGAATCGTTTGTACGGGAGACTGACGCCAGACTTCAGCACCATAGACACATGATGCAACGGGCTAAGGATCAATGCTTAACCCACCCATCTCCAGTCCAAACCTATGTAGTGCACCACAGGCCTGTGCACATTTCTGTGTTGCTTCAGAAAGGTGGTACGACCAGTTTTTCCTACTATTAAAGGTCACCCCTAAGTAGGTACATTTGTCCGCCCAGACAAGCATGAGTCCAGAAGCAAAGATATGAGGCAGGTTTTCGAGCTGCCTGCCGACACACATAACGTGGGACTTTTTTGTGTTGATTACAAATCTCTGCCACCCATATATTTCACATAGGCATTTACACGTTTCTGTAGTGCTGCCGGAGTACGAACCAGCAACACTGCGTCATCGGCGTAAGACAGCGCAGTGATGTTTCTACCTGCCACTCTAGGTGTGTCTTTAGTGACTTTATTTAGTTGTGAATCTGGTAGTGTGTCTTTGAATGTATTGGGTGGGTGTTTGTGTGCCTGTGTAGAAAATGCAGTGAGAGTAGATGTAAGAAAAGGTGTATGATTGAGTGACTGGTGGGTGAATGAGTATGAATGTGATAGTGTGTTTGAATGTTCTGGATGGGTATGTGTCTGTGTAGAGTATGCAGTGTGAGTGGCCACGAGAGAAGGTGGATGGGTGAATGAGTGATGCGTGAATGAGTAGGAATGTGATTCTGTGTGTCTGAACGTTCTGGCTGGCTAGCTGCATTCCTGTGTGGAGAATGCAGTGCAAGTGGACGTGAGAGGTTTATAGGCGAGTCAATGGTGGGTGGGTGGTTAAGTGAGTGAGTAGGAAGGGGAGTGTGTGTGTGTGTGTGCATGTGTGTGTGAACATTTTCTGGGTGCCAGTGTAAATGTATGTGAAAGAAGGTATATGGGTGAGTGATTGGTGGGTGAATGGGTATGAATATGATTGTGTGTGTGAATGCTTCTGAGTTGGTGGGTGCATGCATGTGTGAATGAATGTGAGGGGAGATGCATGGGTGGGTGAAAGGAGAAGAGTGTGCGCGTGTGTGTGTGTGTGTGTGTGTGTGTGTGTGTGTGTGTGTGTGTGTGTGTTTCTGTGTGTAAGGCCTGTGAAGGCATCATGAAGCAAGACACAGACAATAGACTCACTTTTCTTAGCAAAATACTTTATTTTAAATGTCAGGATGGAGTAAGGCCTAACTTGCCCTATGCTTAAGTGGGATTTCCCTACCTAAAGAAACTAAGGACAGTCTGTGTCAGTAAATTCAACTTAAAAGTCTGTCTGTGTCCCAAAAATATATTTGCCCTCATAACTAAAGATATACAATGTGTAGAGATATCAGCATCAAAAGAAGCAGTTTTCAAGAATAAAGTTCTGAGCTTTTTCCAGCTTGGGGTTGTTTTCAACTTTCCCTTCCCCACGTTCAAATAGTCAAATTTGTCAACAGTGTGTAGTTGTAAGTTAGAAGGAAGATTTTTATCAATTGAAATTCTGTTTACCTCCATAGAGAGACATTAGTTTTAATCTAAATGATAATGGGCTTATATGCATAAGTTGGGGAGACACTTACCAATATGGTGTGTCTTCACCACCATCTTCTTTTAAAATGTCCTTGTCTATTGTGCAACAGATGGCACTAGTTGTTGGCTCACTCAGAAACTGTGCCCAAGCCTGTTACTCGTACTCAAAAATGGTGCTCTAGCCTGCTACTTGTACTTAGAAACTGTGCCCTGTTCTGTTACTTGTACTCAGAAACTGTGTCCTAGCCTGTTACGTGTACTCAGAAACTGTACCCTAGCCTGCTACTCGTAGTTAGAAACTGTGCCCTAGCCTGCTACTCGTACTTAGAAACTGTGCCCTAGCCTGTAACTCATACTTAGTAACTGTGCCCTAGCCTGTCACTCGAACCTAGAAACATGCTCTAAAGGATCCTACAGTAGCGCAACAAACCACCAGTCCTTATTACCCTTTAGAGCAGGAGAGTGCTCAAGCCCTCACCACAAGGGCAAGCTCTGCTCTAAACTAGTACTCTCGTTGCTCTTTACCATCCCTAACTGAGCAGCTACTGCCACCTCTCCCCTAAGTCTGTCAACCAACTGACCAACATGTCCACCTCACTTATCAAATACCTTATTCACGCAAGTCATGCCATAACCCTGTCCAGACACAGACTATCCTGGGCCATAGCCATGCCTCTACACCTACCAGATTCTCGATCCATCCAGCCAACCCACTCCTTCCTGCTGCTCTCAACCACCACCACAATACACACTGAGAGAACAACAACTTGATTATGCACAATGACGAGCACAGACTGGGACCCTTGGCGACCCAGCAATGTCTCAATCATCCCACCAGTCGCCCTTGTCCACTGTCATTCAGAAACGACAACCTAGCAACTAGAACGAAGCCCACTAGAGACACTTCCTGCTCCAATGCCCCCCATCATCCTAAAATGAAATTAATTCCTAACACACAGAACTGCCTGCACCAGTACACACACCCAAACTCCACCACACCAACATCAGCATGCCTAACTGTAACATCCTAGGATCCCTCATCAACACCAGATCCTTACCTGCCTCGCACTAGACATCGCAGACATCATCACATCAGATAAGCTAGACTTCCTAGCCATAACAGAATCCTGCCTCCATGCCGCAGCTGGCCCGCCCTTTCACTCACAGTCCCAGATAGCTACTCTATATGTAGGATGGACTGACCCATTGCCAAAGGTGGAGGCGTGGCCATCATTCGCAAAAACCTCCCTGAACATGAGAGAGACGTTCTTCACTCCCTTCACCTCAGGTGAACTTCTATCAGTAAAAATGTCACTGTCTGATACTGCCACACTAAATATCCACCTCATCTACAGACCACCAGGACCTCTACTCGCCTTCGAGAATGAGGTAACACAAACCCTAACCTCCAATGCCAAACCTAAATCACAAACCATTATACTGGGAGATTTTAATTTAGGCCTCAATGATCCACTTGACAAAAATGCTCTATCCATGTCCAACACTATGTCAGCACTCGGCTTCTCGCATAGGATCCAGAATCCCACTGATGTGAAAGGTCGAAAACTCGATTAGCTTGCGGACATCAACTGCAACTCAGCCGTCTTATCGAACTCTCCCTGTCCATGGTCAGATCACCATCTTGTAACATTTAATATCGATACCAAGATCAACCAGACCAAGCTCTCAAAACTGGCCCCCATCGACTCCGTTCAGAAACAAACGGAATATCACGGCAAATAACTTACTCCCATTATTGCAACCCATCCTGGCAACGCAATTCACAGATATTTCTGATCTAACTAAAATTACTATACTGTACAATGACACTATACTTGCAGCCATAAACAAACTAGCTCCCCTTGCCTTACGCAAAGCCAAACAACCTGCCCACTTAAATGGTTGGTTCACCCCCACCTTAAAAGCTTTATGAAAGGCTAAAAGGAAGACTGAATCTCATTGGAAGAAACCACAGACAGTACTAAATAAAAATGATTTTGACAGTGCCGCCCGGGAATACAAACAACAAGTGCTCCATACAAAAAGCATGTTGTATAATGACAGAATCACCAAGGCCAACTCTAAAGCAAAGGAACTGTTTTCAATCCTCAGAATTAGAAACCCCGATTCACCCAGTTGAAAGTTGCAACAATGATGCAAGCTGGTGTCTGAACATATAGAACGCTCTCCAAGGTAAAATGGCTCGACTCCAGTCAAAAATGTAAGCAAAAAGAAAAAGCGTAGTTAAACTTCCCGATCCTCCCAGTCATCATGAGAATGTCCTAACAACAAGGAAGCACCGCAATTTGAATTCACGGAGGTCACTAACTTAGATGTCCTCTAAATTATCTCAAGTCTAAAACCTCCAAGGTGCCAAGGAGACCCCAGCCCACCAACAGTCATTAAAGACTGTGCACCCCAACTCACTCCTTTCATCACCAATCTTATCAATGCCTTGTTTAAAAACTGCGGCCCCACGGACCTAAAGAACGCTTGGGTATTACAATTACTAAAGAAAAACTCCCTCAACCCAAACATTCCCACAAACTACCGCCCACCCAATAACGACAGTAGCATTTCTACGTAAAATATTGGATGGAGTAGCTTACCTTCAAACACAGAAATACCTTGAAGCCAACAACATGTTTGGGCCACGTCACGTCAGTCTGGATTCCGCCCGAAACATAGGAAAACAGCACCCCTGGATTTAAAAATCCAAATGGACAACCTGAAAGATAAAGGGAAGTTAGCCCTTCTTCTTCTCCTGGACATCTCGGCTGCATTCAATCTTGTGGATCACAACATCCTGTGCAAACACTTGGCCTCAGCAGTACAGTTTTCCCCCAGCGTCACCCAATGGATAAAATAATTCCTAATAGAAAGAACAATGAAAGTGTTCTCCCCTAAAGTGGAAGCACCAACCACCATTGTCTCGTGTGGAGTACCACAAGGATTGTGTGTTTCCCCAACTTTGTACAACATCTTTAATAAACAACTATTTGACCGCCTTGACAGCACCTACACTAACTACACAGATGACACCCAGATCCTCATACCAATCACGGGGGACCACGATTCAGACACCGCCACACTCAATGCCATTTACCTCACCATTCAAGCATGGATGGCGCAGCACAGGTTTTTCTTGAATGACGATAAGACCAAGCTGCTCCTCATAAGCTCTCAATTCAGGCTTGCCAAACTAAATGATGCCTTGAAATCCTTTAACATTGATGGAAATAACATCAAAGTCTCTAACGAGGTAAAAACACTAGGTTTTCATCTGGATTCGTCACTTACCCTCACTAAACAAGTAAACGATACCACTTCATCCACAACCTACCCCTGCAACCTCATCAACACATGCATACAGTTCCTATCACCCGACAGCTGTATCACTCAGGCCACAGTCCTAGTCCTGTCCCGACTCCATTACTGTAATACATTATATGCCGGCACCCAGATCCATAACATCCGTAAACTCCAGGTTCTGCAAAATAACACCCTCGGAGCCACGCTCAACATCCCCAGATCAGCGCATATCTCTTCAATAAGACAAAAGCTCCACTGGCTGCCGGTACAAGAGCGAATCACGTTCAAAACACTAACCTTGACACACAAATGTCTTCACCAGGTGGCCCCGCTTAATTATCAGACATAATCACAATACCACATCATGCAAGGCCTACAAGAGCAGCCTACTTGCACCGCGTCGCAACACCAAGATTCAAGCGCCAATAAGCGAGATACAGTAGTTTCCCTACGATTGCCAGCAAGCAATGGAACATGTTGCCGGTCCAATAAAGAGCACAAGAATCCTTTTGGATATTCCGTAGACAACTCAAAACGTACCTTTTCCCCACCCATGTCTGTTCAACATTTCAAACTCCTACTATTCATCCGTGCTCTCTCATATGTAAATATTGTATCTATAATTATGCATCTGAACTGTATCTACTATACCTTTTGACTATTGCATATATGTAACCTGACTAACAACTGTAACCTTTTTCTGTAAGAGAGCACCCAGATGCCTTTGGGCTTGGTGCGCTATATAAGCAACAAAATAAATAAATAAATAAATTACCATGGAGTGGCATAACCATCATGAACATTGCAAACACCGGGCGGTCCGGACTGGCCCGGGGTGTGGGATGTACTGTGCTTTGTTAAGGAGCTTGGGGGCCTTCAGCATGGCTCACAGGGGCACCCCCAAATTTTTGAACGCATTAAAGTGTGATGTGAATGGTTGAGAGGGGGTGCAAAGTTGACCAGGACGCTGCTCTGGTGCAACACTGTTTACGAAAATAGGAGTTGGACTCAGAAGAGAGAGAGCCATGGAGTGACCTACCCCTCCCCACTCAAACTCCTTCTTGGAAACTATATAACGCACCTCGCACATAGAGCTTTGAAAATGTTAGATACTTTGAGCCCCACTCTTGAGGGAAATGCAGCCCTCCCCCCCGCCTCCCCACACTCACCCCATTAAAAAAGATTGAAGAAGAGTCATGTATCAAAGCCTAGGATATTAAGGTGTTATGTTCGGCTCTGGGTTGTGGGGGACAACATGTGGTTGCTTATCACATAATTTAAAGATAAATGAACACAGAGACAGATGGCCTCAGCTTACACCCGCACAATAGGTTTCTTCTATCGTAGTGGTAGCTGACACATTTATATCCAGGGAATTTTGTTGATACTAAATCCTGGTCAATTATTTAATTTGCAGTCCTTGCTCATCCATCATTTTGCTCTTGGTTAAACAGACAGCACACGCCTCCTCAGGTCTTTGCTTTTTAGCTTGTTTAACAAATCGATGCCACAGACGAGTACTTCTGTGTCCATTGATCTATATATAGATGCAGCCCCCTGTGGCGGAGGACCCTGAGGCAAATGACAGCTTCGACAGAAGCAGCTCGGGATGGTGACTGCCGGTGTCAGCCGGGAAAGCAAGAAGCCTGCAGCCGTCGACCTGCTGCTACCAAACAGGTAGATACAGTGTGGTCAGGGAGGACAGCAATCACTGCACTCCTCTAAACTGGCCCACCCCTCTAATTATTCCAATTTCGCTAAAAGCCTCACCATTTAGCACCTCATTTAGTTTATTTGTTTAGCCACCCCTCTCACTTCCCTAGGAAAGTCACATTTTCATTGCTACTGTGTTTATGACTAGGCCCTTTTCCCTCTTTCAGGAAAATCGAATCTGGGTGGTGTGTGTATTGCTGCTGTGTTTATAACTAGGCAGGCCTTTTCCCCTCTTTTCAGGAAAGTCGAATCTGGGTGGTTTGTGTATTGCTGCTGTGTTTATAACTAGGCCTTTTCCCTCTTTTCAAAAGTCAAATCTGGGTGTTTTTTTGCATTGTGGTTACTGTTGTACTGTGAACTGTGTCCCATTAGGCGCTCTGCATCACTCTCTAGGTCCCCACCCTGCTGGGGGTACTTTTGTACTGGTGTGTGCCTCTTGTCTGTTCCTCCTGTGTGTCGCCTATTGTGTGACCCCTGCAATCACCCTGTGCTTCCTGCATTGTGTGGCACTTGGCTGTGTCTCGCCTTCTCTCTTTCACTTCCTCCTCCCACTTTCCTCCTCATACCCTCTATGGTGCTCTCCGTCGCTCCCATATTCTCTAACTGCTGTTATAGCTCCTATCCTATCCTTCTCACTAAGTTTGGAAGGAAGAAGTTCAAAAGGGATATCCTGGTCTCCAACCCAGGCCTCCCTATCACTGATGCCTACATCAGTGCTTCCTCCAGACAGACTCTCACCAACATCCTCTTTGTCGTTACCCCACCAGACCTATGGACCCCTCATATGGTCTTGGTTCTATCACCTATCTCTTTCTCTCCCATTAATGGTGGCACTCAGTGGGAGGTCCTCTTGGCCTCCTTCCACTCCTCCAAGGCCATCATTAATGTCTATCTGAATGGCACGTCTTGGTCAGGGGCCCTCAGCCCAAACTCCCCCTTTTCAATAGGTGTCTCCCACATCTTATCTACTTCCTTCCTTCTCCTGCTACTCCTACTAGCACCTCTCTGGCTTGTCTGCCTTCTCCTGCCTTTGCCACCTCTCAGGTGCCTCCACCCTCCTCTCTGACTACTATCCCACCTCCTGCTACCTCCTCTGCCCACTATTTGGCCCCTCTACCACTTCCGCCGGGTGTACCTCAAGTCTGTATCCCGACCCAGAAGGCTTTCAAATGTGGCAACCTGCTCCACGTCACTACTCTCAACTCTTGCTCTCTTGTCTACACTTCTCTGACATCTGCCACCTTGAGGAAGTGGAGGGCTTTGGGCACATCCTCTGGGAAACTGGCCTTCCCGCCTGCTCCAAAGGCAATACAGACTCACTGTCATGTCCAAGAAGAGAGTCCACATCCAAGCCAGCATCTCTGCGGCCTCTAACAACACGGCCAAACTCTTTTAAATCTGCAAGGAGCTGGCCAATCCTTCTGCAGTCTCTACCTGCCCTGTTCTCTCCCAGGCCTTCTGCAAAGCTCTGGCCTCTCACTACACCACTAAAACCCAGGACATACTGTCCTCACTCTCCTCGTCTCCCTCTACCTCCCTCGGCCCCCTCTGGCTGCTTCTCCCTCTCTGCCTCTTTTCTCCTCTTTCCCTCTGACAACACCTGACAATGTTTCTAGACAAGTTTGATCTATGAAAGTTTCATCCAAACAGGTGCTCCCATGCTCCTCCAGAACCATCAAGGACCACATTGGCACCCTCTCTCCAGCCTTGGCCAATATCTGCAATCACTCTTTGGTCACTGGTTCCTTCCCCTCTCTCCTCAAGCACTCCTTTGTGCACCCCCTCCTTAAATAGCCTTCTGCTGACCCTACCTTTCTATCAAACTATCACCCAATCTCTATCACTCGTTTCCTGGGCAAACTCCAGGAAAAGATGGCCATCTCACAGCTTACTCTCCACACTGGTTGTCTCTGTGACCATCAGTCTGGCTTCAGAGCAGCCAGAGGCATGGAAACTTCTCTCCTGCACACCTGTGAAGACCTGCTCTCAAACCCTGATTCTAGCCTTCCTTCTAGCCGTCCTTCTGTCCTCATTCTCCTGGACCTTATCTGTGATTTTGACATGGTCAATCACGCCATCCTGATCAATCGACTCTGTGAGAAACTAGGCCTTTGGTTAGGAGGTTAACCAACTGATCAGTTGGGTGATCAGTTGGGTGATCAGCATGATGATGTCTACTGCATCTGTGACATGATGGTGTCACATTCCTGTGTACATGGCTCTACTACTGCCAGTCTTACCTTTCACTGGTGCTCTGTTGCACTTTGTTGATCAATGTACAGGGATGTGCTATGTTGCATTGTGGTAGCTGGAGTCATGTTGGTATGCTGTTTGGGCCAAGTGCCTTCACATAATCATTGTTATCGTCATCATGTCCTAGTCTGTGTGGTGAGAGGTCCGTTCATGCATGTACACAGCATGCATATTACTGTAGTTAGTATGTACCCCCTTTCAAATTACTATTCTCTGATGCAGCAACATTTCAATTGTGTGTCAGCAGTTGTACTCACCCACAACCCACATCCATTGCCCTCTGTTCCTCTCCATGTATCCTGGCAGTGTACTATTGTGCAGGACCATGGCATCATGGGTGGATCCCGAGAAGCAGGCACAGCAGTGTGTAATGTGGAGGTCAGGATCGCAGGTGACCAGGATGTTGAGGTAGTGGAAGTGCTTTCTGTTTCGGTATACATCCTCATGTGCGCCGGCAGCGACCAACACTACGTGGGTGCAGTCTAGCACACCGATGACATTTGGCATTTGTGCCACAACATAGAACTGTGTCTTCATGGCATACTCCTGTGCCGGGGAGGTGGGCAGGGAGATGTACCTAGACACATGGCACATGAGGGCATCCAGCAGCGGGGCGCAGCTGTTCTGATGGTAATTCTGCTCTGTAGGTCCGCCTAGAGTGTGCAGCTCACCTATGGTGTCCCGGTTCTGCCAGTAAAGGGTTAACAGCTTGGTGTCCCTGTGAGTCAGGGTGTGGCCCCGACACTGGGCATGAGTGCTTGCCTGGCATGGCGTCACCTGCTCTTCCTCTCTGCTCCCTGTGCCCTGTGCTGTTCTCCGTGCCCCTGTACATGGGTGTGCAGCCTGAGGAGCTGCACATCCCATTCCTCAATAGCAAGTGGCAGCATGGCGTTTGGAAGTGTTTTTGGTGTAGGCATGTGACTTATGTAGCCTTCTTAGGTGGATTGGGTGCACCAGGATCCTATGGCTTCATTTCTTGCACCTGTCTGCATTTATTTCACAACACAGACGTGCTGTGTTTTGTGCGCCTGATTTCAACAGTATTACCGTCATATCCCAGCTCGTAATACGACAATAATACCGTTCTGGAATCTCAATGGTAATACCGTTGACGGTAATAGCGTAGACGTATTTTCAGCCGACTATATTACCATAGATGGTATTACCACTGATGGTATTGCCATTGACTTGCTATTCGGAGGTACAGTAAATGTGGTGGTAATTCCATTACTGCCACTTTTACTGTATATCTGCCCAGACATAATGAGGCCCATGGGCTCTAAAATGCCTAGGGAGACGTTGTCCACCCTATGAAAAAAGTGTTTGGACGCTGTCCACCCGCGTGTACCCTCGACTTGAGCCCTGTATGGGGCTATCTTGGCCCACTCTGGACTGAACCTGTGCCTCATGAATTGCACAGCGGGTCACGAGAGATAAGGCCTCATTACGGGTCCGGCGATAACCGAGGTGGTAAAACCGTCTGGTTACCGCCGGACTCGTATTACCATTCCGCCTCCGTGACTCCTGGAAATACCAGGGCATTACAACCCTGGTGTCCCGGGAATTCCGGAGGCGGAATGGTGTTAATCCCCGTTCCCATTGAGTCCTACAGGACTCAATGGGAACGGGGATCATGGAAACACTGGCACCATCTTGTGATGGTGCTGGTGTTTCCACGTCCGCCTGCAGGCGGGCGGTGTTAAATCCGCCAGGTCAGACCTAGCGGGTTTGACACCTCCGCCTGCAGGAGTTGTGATCGCCCAGCATGGAAACAACGGTGGCGGCGGGTTTACCGCCACCGTTGTTTCCATACCGGGCGATTTGTAATGAGGCCCATACTCTCTCAAAGTTCCACACTCTACGTTTTTACGCATATGTCCAGAAAACTTGATTCTTACTGGCCGCCATACTTAGAAACCTGACTGTTTGAGGGTCTTGGCCTTTGCAATGATTGCACACCAAATGCATCATTTGCATGAAGGGGAAAAGAACTCCAGGACAATATGGGCTCCCCACTGGGAAACCAAACCATCCTATGTGAAAACACTGCATATACTAACGCCTTCCTTAGAAGGGGAAACCACAAAGTTGAGGGGAACGGTATGTGACGAATCCAAGGATCACATCCCTTTCTTCCAGCAAGCAAACTCTTTGCAAAGAGCAGGGCTCCCCTACCCTTGAGTGATTGGAGAGAGCTGGCCTCTATGCAGCACCTGTTAGCGCCAGACAGCTCCTCACTATGACTAGTAAATATGTGTTATGAAGATTTACTGAAAAGAACGGTATTACCCAAATTGACCTTTTACAATTGACCTTTTGTCCTAATTGACCTTCTGCACAATTGACCTTTACCTTTATTTTAGTTTTTGTTATATATGTGTGGGGTGTGTTTGGGAAAATAAATAATATAAGGGTATTGGGTGGGTGGAAGCGGGGGGTTTCCCCTGAATATGTGTCCCAATTGACCTTTTAAAATCGGTCCTGCCTTAAATGTGTGCACTGAGGTGATAGTGCACCCTCCTCTATGTGCACCCCCTCGCCCCTGCTCCCTGCATTTATAACGCGCCTATTCACAAGTGTTTCAAGGCGCGAAACCTGTGCGTTTATTTCTCATTTGGCATCGCTTAGGGGGGTGGGAAGGCCCTCTCTCCTTCCTAACACTCCCACAAACTGAGCATCCGATCCAATACTTGTTCTTTGCAGGGATCAGTCTTGACTCTGGGCTGCCCCACTGCTACTTACTTATAAATCCCTTTCCCCTCCTTTCTGCTTTTTAGTACTCTCTTTTCTATACTGACTGATGGATCCTGATCTCTGAGCCACCTCCCACCATTTGTTTGGCTCACCTTTGGCACCCTGCTTACAATTTCCCTCCTATTGGGCTTTGTAATCAGTCAGCCTTCCCTGGCCAAACTCTTCTCTCCTCGCTCAGCTTCAGACCTCTCCTTGTGGTCTAGACACTTTTGGTCTAGACAACCTCCATCTTTTACACCTTACACCCTTTTAGGTTTATAAAGGGCTGATCCTTCCCCAAGTGTCCATGCTCTTCTTCTTCCTTTTCCCCCTTGCACCTTCTTGGGTGCAAAGGGGGAAGGTCAACTGTACCTCCAAGAAAACTGTACCTCCAAATCTTGCGGTGACCTGTACACCCCAAATCCTGGGGTTGTTTTCGACCCGCTCCACAGAATCCCTTGGAATCTCCTGTACCCCACCTCCTTACTCTGTAATCTTCCAGATTTGGCCAGTCTCTCCTCCAGAATCTTCACTCGACAGTAACTCTTCTTTCTTATATTCTCTAGGTTCTGACCTCATGCTCCTTCGCTTAACACAACCTCGCTTAGAGGGCTCTGTCTTTTCTAGTAAGGTGACCTCTTCACCTGGGCAGGCCTCTTCTAGATGGCCTGCGCCCATTGATCTATGTGGTTTATGTTCCTGCCTTTGTTAAGTGATCTAGGTCAGGTGGAGATGGGTCTTTCTCTATGCTGGTATTGTTTAGTCTAGTTATAGTGTGGTTGGTCTCTGCTAAGACCTTGATAACAGGATAGGGGAAATGTTGCTTGTTCTCTGTGAGTTCTAGGCCTGGTGAGTATCCCCTGCCTTCAAGCGGGGACACAGTAGGGTGGATCTTGTGCTCCCCCATGTACTTCCCCCAGGCCCAGCATCCTCAAACTTGGAGCAGTACCTTGCCCATAAGACTACCTTACAGCCAGTCCCCAAAGTCAGGCATGAGATTTTGTCACAATATGAATATGAAATAAATGTATGGCAAAAATGAAGTATTTAGTATTTCGTATTTAATCTGGGTAAACTGGCGATACAAGTCTGGGATTTCTCAGCACTCAACCGAAAGCTCTGCAAGAAAGAGTGTCCAGGTGAAGAACAGCAGTCAATCAAAGTTAGAACAAAAAGGTTTTCAGTCGCTTTCTAAATTCATAGAGAGCCATTAGTTGGCTGATATTCAGTAGGAGACTGTTCCATAGTCTAGCACCCATGATGGTTCTAGACCGTCCATATTCCTTCCATCTTCGGAATCTTGGGACATCAAGAGAGAGGTGAAAAGTCGATTGTATAGGCCTGTTTGAATGATGTAAGACAAATATCCTTCTCAAATAATCGGTATAGTTGCCATAGAGCTTCTTATGAATAAGTGTCAAACATTTGAACATGACCCTAGTTTGAATTGGAAGTCAATGTAGCCTACTCAAGACCAAATAGTGTGGGCCTGCTTGTTGGTTTTCGCAAATAGATGAGCTGCTGGGTTTCGTAAGATTTGGAATTGTCCAATGGACTGATTATTTAGGCCTGCACAGAGCCTCTTAAAAATAGTCCAATTTAGCCCCTATGATTCCTCGTACTAATTTTGCACAGTCCGCTTCTGAAATCAGAGACCTGATTTGTATCAAAATCATTAGGTAGTAGTGTGTGTTACTGATGAAACCACTGATTTGTGCGGTAAGTGGCCTAGAACAGTCAATGATTGTTCTCAATGATTTAGCTTGATCAGAACCTGAATTGAACTATTGGATTCTGGCAGCTTGACAACCCTAGGGAGCTATTTATAGAGAACTTGAGTAGAAGGGATGAATATAATTTCAGTCTTGGAGGGATTGACAACTAACCATTCATATGGCATCCAACCCGCAATGGTTTGAAAACGTATTCTGAATGAAAGCAACGTTGTCATTGTATGATACCTCTCACCGAAAGGCTATCTGTGTGTTATCAGCATAATTCTGAAATATGCCACCCAGTTCAGTCAAAGGATTGTGCAATGGTTTGAACAGGGGTGTTGCTAGGCCTGGAAAAGACCCGGGGCTACGCTGATGTCGGAACTGTCGGGACTGGGGGCTAGCTAGCCTTTTGGTTGTAACTCCTGAGAGTCTATCCAGGG
Organism: Ambystoma mexicanum; assembly: GCF_040938575.1. Lineage (NCBI taxonomy): Eukaryota > Metazoa > Chordata > Amphibia > Caudata > Ambystomatidae > Ambystoma > Ambystoma mexicanum. The sequence continues at coordinate 993,103,607 of NC_090926.1, read as the reverse complement.
CTACAACCAAAAGAACAGGGGCTATAACCCCCCTTGACCCCCCCTAGCAACGGCTCTGGGTTTGACATATGTTGAAAAGCAAAGGTGACATCCGTGCCCCCTGTTGTACTCTGCCCATTAAAACATCTGGGCCAGATGAGTAGTCCTTAACATTTACTCTTGACACTCTGACAGAAATGGGTTAAACCAACTTGCTGCATTCTCAGATACCGCAGCTTTTTTCCTTAGTCGGTAGAACAAAATCATGTGATCAAGAGTATCAAACGCAGCTGAGAGGTCCACGAGCTTTAGCATGCTTGTGTAACCCTCATTGGCAATCCGTAAGAGGGTATCTTTGACATCCAATCATGCCATTTCGGGAATGTCGTTTTGGTCGAATCCATACTGCTGATGCCCCATTAACACTTTATTTTCCAGGTATCTTGCAGTTGGATTTTAGCAGCCCTATCTAGCACTTTCAGCAAGAATGGGATTTGGAGATGGGTCCATCATTTCCTAGATTTTCTGGACCTAAAGACAGAGATTTTTGAAAAAGGAGTAACCTGAGTCTGTTTTAAAATATCAGGGATCACAGATGACCAAAAATAACAATGAATAATCTGCGCAATCATAGGGGAGGCCACTTAAATGCATTGTTGTATAACATGCGAATTACATGGATCCCATATACTGTTTGTAGGGTTTAAACGCTTGACTATATTTTTTTTGTGTCTGTCACTCTAATGTCATGGAGGAACCAAAACTCAGTGAAGTCCGTAATTTCGGACATCATTTTATTTGAATGTTTGTTTCGGCTATCTGGCATAATGAAATAATCCAGACTAAAAATATTGTTGCCAGTATGGTCCGTTTGATTGATAACCTTGTCTTTATTGACCATGCTATTCTTTGGATTAGTATCCTTAGCCGTCTCCAACTTTGCTGAAGGCTTTTACCGATTGTAAGATGCCCTTGGGCGTACGAGCGCTCAATAAATGTACTGAACATAACATAACAAGAGCAGGAGATTCTATTCCTGATTTCTTGTATTTTTGAACTAAAGTAAAGAGATAAGCCCATATTTTGAGCCTACCTGCTCCATCACGAAGATGCTAACCATCTTTCGGCCAGTGAGTCGCAGACGGTGGTCTTTCCTACTTCTCTGCTCCCTCTTATCTGCAATTGTGTCACAGTTCCACGCCCAAATCCTGGTTCGATCATCTTCATTCACTTCCACCAATCAGAAGAAGGCAAGGGTGCCACCTCGCACCCTCTTCACCAATTGTATCTCTGAACTGAAGAGATTTAAAGCCACCTCAGCTCAGGGGATTGGGCGCTGAACCCAGTAGCTCAGAAAAGGCTAAGGCAAGAGGGCCAGTGATCAGACTAACGCTGTCTGGGGGAGGGAGTGGCCCTCTCGGGACCACAAAAGGAGAAAATAACAAGAGGTAGGACGTATAGAGCTTATCCGAGGCCGCAATGAACCAATCAGCAATGAGGAAAAATGTGGGAAATAGAAGGTTCTCTGTGTGCCCCAAAGAGGAAGACCAGAAACTGAGAGCAAAGTATTATGAAGCACGGTGGTCAGTGGTGTGTGATGAATCGTTTTAGGCGAATGTAGAAGAACCAAGTGTCACTTAGAGATGTGATAGCTCTGCTTTAGAAGGAAGTGAGGGCAGATCCTAAATTATTTGCGAGTGAATGAGATCCAGGTGAGGCACATGCCGTCCAAAGACGCCTAGAAACACTTGTGTACAGGCACGTTATAACTGCCATATCATATCATGAGCACCACCCAACATGGGTAATAATAAGCAGCGCTCAGATACCTGAGGGCTCGTAGCGCTATATAAATGCTAAATTATTATTATTATTATTATTATAAGACCCGGGAAATTCTAAGGGGACAAGACTGCTTGGTAAGTGCCCTCAAACTCTAATTGGAGGTAGTGTGTGATTTTTTGGAAGAGGGCTGATGATAAGATTTGTGGAGCCCGTAGGGAGTTGCCTAATTTACATATTTATTGACTTCACAGTAACAACCGAGAAAATGACTTGAAAGGAATCCACCTGAGTCTTTGATGCTAGAGGGGATCGTGGGAAGGTTCATTGGTAGATGTTGCTACCAGTAAGCAATGAGAGAATGTGTAATGTGCAAGATTATAACAGCACATCGTTATTATTCAAATGGCTCGATACCATGAGCAAGGCTTTGTGGTGTAGTGGGCAGTGAGAAATTAATCACTCACTAGGCACAGTGGGATCAACATGATTTGGCCAGAATCACACACTCCAGACAAGTGATGAAGCTGGGATTCGGTCAGACGGCACTCTAAGAATCTGAGCGTACATCCTCCCAGCAGTAGTTGGTAGATACATGCGATTGGCATTCAAGAATACTGTGTTTTACAGAGATGACCCAAAAAGGACACAAAGCACATACAACACCCTGACCGGTGCATGCATGAAATCACTGCACTGGCTCCCAGTGACTGCGAGGATCAAGTTCAAAACCCCCTGCATTGTCCACAAAGCCGTCTGGGGCCTTGGGCCAAAATACCTAAAACTCTCTCTTCCTAAATATCTTCCTTCTCGAGTTCTTCGCTCATCCGCCTCCAACTCCCTCAGGGTCAGCCGCTTCTCCAAACAACGAGTTGGGGGCAGATCTCTCTCCGCTGCAGGGGCCTCCCTCTGGAACAGCCTTCCTGCCTCCCTGAAACTTGAGGAGAACCATCTCCGGTTCCGGAAGCACCTCAAAACCTTCCTCTTTGCCTCCGCTTTCTCTCCCCCTCTCCCCTGCTAATACTACTGAAACTGCACTGAATCTGCAATCTGCAACTGGGCCACTCACCGTTCTCGGTCCTTGGCCCAGCCACTCTCCCCTGCACTGCCTCCATTGCAACCCCTGCACTACGGGACTGTGTCTGTATCCCTACAGCCCCCCTTCCCAGCACTTGTCTGCACTTACTTCGCACTTGCCACCAGCTGGCCTTTGTTATTTATCCCGTTTGCTGTATGCTAATAACCCTGTACTGCACTTTCCCCTCTCCCTTTCCCCCTTGCACTTTTCCCTTTCCCTCTACCCTTTGCACGTGCGCGATTTGAATGACACCTGGCCTAGTAGGATCGTTGTCTGTCTCCCCTTGTTCCCCCCCTGCCTCGTCGCGCCTTGAAACACTTGTGTATAGGCGCGTTACAAATGCCATATCATATATCATATATCATGCATCCTTTTAGAAAAATGTTAAGCACAAGAGGTGGATTACAGCATACATTTCACATCCCTAATTGCAAACTACACATATCAGAGTGCAATTCAGCTTAAAGCTTTAAAGTGGCCTCTCTTGCCTGCTAATGCACTTTCGAAATTCAGAACACAGGCACGCCGCATCTATAATGTGAAGGAAATGCAAGGTTCCAAAGAAACAAAAGATTTTAGGCGTGTCAAATAAGCAATCATGGGAGTATAGAAGACAGTTTAAAAATGTAATTGTGCATCTATGGACAGTTATCATGCACACGAAAACAGTTCCATCTCCTGGTTGGTGAACTCAGGAAATACGTCAAATGCGCCTTCATCTCTGATCATTCAGAAAGGGCCTCAGTGACTAGGGCCAGACCGGGTGCGAAATCGTTCAACGCCCAGTTGCCCTTCTGTTAGCCAGCAGGGGTCTCCGATTGCCCTATCATCCGCCATCTTCCTTTCATGCACCCCCTACAGAGTCGGGCCTCCACCCTTAAGCCCGCCTCCTGGTCTCCTTATACCTCCATGGCGTTCCACTTACAGTCACTTCCCACGAATTAGCATTCTCCCCACACATTAGTGCCTGAAACCCAGGGACGTCATTTGGGGACACCAGGGGACGCAGCTGCGACCCCTGTGGTCTCCCTTGCAACCCCTGTGGTCTCCCTTGCTACCCCTAAAAAAGGAAATGTAAAAAAACGTGTTTTTTGTTAATGGAAGCCGCGGGCTGTGGCCAGTGCTTTGTGGCTCTTTCATTCAGAAGTGGCTTCCTTTCTTGTTCAGGCCTCTTAAAAAAAACAGGGGCTTCCACAAGTGTAACACTTTGAGCAGTGACCCTAAATAAGAAAGAATAAGAACAAAAAATAATGTCTTTCTAGAATTCTGCACAATAATTGCTAGACTCATTAACATTTTATTTCAGGCACACTTCAAGGGGTGAGTCACTGATTTAGACTGTTCTTAAAATCCTCAAATTCACAATGCAGACAAAAACGTCCAAAAAAGCATTTAGAGTAGAATGAGCATCCATTTCGGAGTATGTATTTTTCTTTTCGCAAGTTGCAGTTATAGCATGTTTTTTGCTGCCATTGTCTCTGTTACAATCATCACAAGACATTCCATCTTGGTGTCTCAGTCATTTGACAAAATCCTTGTGCCTAAATGAGTACAGTGTAGAAATGTTTCACCATAGCACATAAAGTGGCCCTTGATTTCATTGTGCCACAATTAATGCTGTGTTGTAATGAGTCTATCTTTCCTATCTCTGTGGCATGCTGTCCAGGATGTTTGTTTGCATGCAAAGGGTGACAAGTACGGGATGCCATTTGAGGGCACTGCTTTCCCTGCGCTACTCTAAATTCTTTAATACACAGTTACGAACCCTCCCAATGGTATGTATTTTGCCAACCTCTGAAGCCTGAAAAGTAGATCCACCCAAGTTTGACATGTGGCCAACTTTGCACCAGTCCTGCAGATGAACTGGCCTGCTGTTAAATCTCAGTTACCAGTTTAATGGTATCCACTACAGAGTGTAATTTGGTATCTAATTTTGAGAACATTCAGACATGTAATTGCTCATTTTACTATCGCTGGAAAATTTGCTATAGCCAGTAAGATAGCTCAGTGGTTTTAGGGCTTGTGGCTGCAATGTGTGCGTGATCTGCAGGTTCGAATCCTGGCAAGGCCAACTCAGACTCTCATCCTTCTGAGGTCTATAAATGAGTACCAACACAGGTTGGGTGATATTGTATGTATATTTGTCCTATATAAAGCGTGTACGTGCTATATGATAACAACACATCATTATCAGTTGGTCTTGGACATCTGCTTGCATTCACAGTGATTTGGTAATATGGGACTATAAACACTAATATTAACGATACATATGGTGATCCATTCTTGTATGTAATGTATATCACATTACAGTGATATCATAACGATATTGTTAGTAGCGTACTTAGGAACAATGCTATGTGATGTCACTTCCTGTTTTGTCAAGGGTGAAAGGTTGTGTTTCGTCACTTCCTGTGATGTCACTTCAGGGAGGGGTCAAATGACATCACTTCATGTGATGTCATCAAAGGCCAAGGGTCATGTGTTGTCACTGCCGCTACCCTTGGCATTTTGGTGAATTGACGTCCCTGGAAAGGTCGTGTTTTATCGCTTCCTGTGATGTCACTTCAGGGTGGGGCCAAAAGACATTTCCCGTGATGTCATCAGAGGTCAAGGGGCATGCGATGTCACTTCCGCTACCCTTGGCATTTTGTTGAAATGTCATCCGTGCCGTAACCCCTTCCACTTCCTGCACACATTATATTGGAAGGTGAGCGGTGGTTAGGCACCCTATCCGAAATGAACTGCCCTCTGCTCGGCTAATCTGACTGATACTGCCTGGTTGATCCGACTGCAAAAGGGTGTTCTTGCTAGGGGCTTGCTAGGCCCGGACTTCCTCTGCTCTTTCCCCTTGTGTCGGGTCAGCTGGAGCCGCTTGCGAGATGCCACAGCTGCTCGACAACCAGCTATGCTTGCCTTGACCTTGTGATCCTTCAGAAAATGGATGCGAGCTCAAAAGCAAAGGCTCCTAACCTCTGCCCCCTCTACTGTGCTCCAGAGACATGGAATGGGCTTCCCTCAGCGCCACATGCATCAGTCCCCTCCCCCATCACAGCACTGCTCACTCGCATCTCTCCCACGTCCCACCCACAACCAAACCAAAGAAATATCTATTGCCGTCTCCCCAGTCACTCAGTTCGCCACTCAACACCAAAGCCCCACTGCGTCTCTATGATCAAACACCGTCTCTATTACCACTCTGCCAAAGCATGCAGTAAATAAAATGATTATGCATTGAAAAACTGCAAAAAAAACACTTCCCAAGGTTGCCCCCCGCCCCCTGGCAGGTGGACGCAAACCTTTTACAAACTACCCAGCCATTTTGAGCATTCACATTATTTTTTAGTAAACAGCAGTATTAGCTACTACTGTACACAATCCTTTACTTTCCGCAAATTGAGAGGGAAATGGGTTTTTAAATAATAGAAAAATAATGCCAGTGGCGTTTCAGAAATACTGCATGCAGTATTTCAGGAAACCTGCATCATTTACTGCCAACTCTGTATTTTGTCCTAATTAGGCAGTTTTCCAGAAATACCCCATGTTGGATGGGTATTAACGTGTGTGGGATTTCCATTTGGAAATCTGCCAAGCTTGTAACAAGGCCCAATGTCTTTGTAGTGCAGTTCATCAAATTTCTTTCAGACGTTCACAAAATTGCTTTCCAAGTGAACAACCTTGGTCTTTGCTCCAGTTCCAGGACGCCCTCGACACCTGGCAACTAACCCTGTAAGCCGAGAATATAATGAGCCACATACATTGTGAAAAATGACTTCTGCCCCGCAGGAGTACAAGGATGAGTAGTGGCTAAACCGCCTGATCAGCCCTCAAGCGTCTACAGAATGAAAGTGATCGCAATCATGAAGGTGATAAAGATATACCTCCTTCGACCTCCGTGGTAACGTGCGCCGAGGGTAGGCTATACTCTTAAAAAGGGGTGTGAGTGTGATAGCAGTAGTAACACAAACCGCAAAGTACAACAGTCCAAAATAATGGAATGTCCAATCAAGGTGCTATAGAAAATATCTATACTGCAATTAAACACACCATATGCAATAATAACTAAATAGAAAAACACCACAAAAGTGCACCCCTGTAGAAAGAACACATCATTTGCAAAGATAGAAAGATACAGCACTCTGAGACATGAAACGGGTGAATGGCAATCAAAAACCATGCTCGTAAAAGGATATTTCTTTTGTGATCAAAAGTGACCTAACCAGTCTCTGAGGCCCTAAATTGGACCAGGGGGGCAATTAGGAGTCAATAATACCACCTTGCGGTTCTTGTCGATTTGACAGCAGGGAACCAAGCTTCTTGGCACTATGCGACCAGTTTGAAGATTGGGGATGGGCCAAAAACAGCAGCCCAGGGTCCAGGTGGTTTGAATGTGTCGAACAGTGCTTCAAACATGATTCAGATCAGTTCATAGGGACAACACAGGAATCCTGGCTGATCTGATTCTCAGGTTGTTGTGAGTCCCATGCTAGGTGCTCAGCAACAAACACAGGGAGTCTGGCAAACATCTGCTGGATTCCTTCGTCTACATTGAGGAATTGGGTACCTGTGTACCGGGCAGAGATCCAGGTGTTGCTCGAGCAGTAATAACCCTTTATATGTCTTGGGGATGGTTAGGGAGCAGGGCTTGCCTCTGCCTTGGAACACGTCTTCACTTTACAAACGGAGGACTTTGGAAAAGACTGTTCTCCCAACAGGGTCCAACACATTTTTCTTGAAGTGTTGAATTTCAGAGATTAGTCAAAGAAGGAATGAGAGACCCCCTTTTTATAGGCAAAAATATACAGGTGACAAAAGCAAGCCTGCTTTAAGACAGAGGCATTGCTAGGGGGACTTGGGAGTGGAGGGGGCTATAGACCTGAGTCTTTTGGTTGTAGTCCCGGGTAGAAACTCAGGGGCTACAACCAAAAGGCCAGCTACCCCTGAGTCTCGACAGTCCTGACATTAGCGTAGCCCCAGAACTTTTCCTCTAGACCTAGTAACACCCAAGGGGACCAATCCCTGTCCTTGTGACAAGTGGATTTTGCCTTCTTGCGTCATACCCAAAGTGCTCTATGCTAAAGGAGGTGAAGGAGGCAGGAGAGAAGGAGCATTACAGAGAGAAACAAGAAGCTCTCCCTGGCTAAACTAACTCTATCCCCTTTAGAGATCCACATCATCAAAGGCCATTTGTATACAACACCCTGGTGTGAGGTTAATCCTTATGTGTAGAGTGTGCCCTTTGCGTCCTGTTTCCCAGGTTAGCTCCTGCTGGGAGGACATACTGCTGGAGAGAGGTGTTACCAGACCTCACAAAGGATCAAAGGTGAGGCACAGACTTTCAGTCTCTTGCCCTGCAGGCTGGAGGGCCAGGCTGTCTGACTAGAATACATATAATCGTTCCACAGCTGGCCTGGGCTCACAGTGTTGACACATGTATGATATAAATTAGATGTGGCTTCTTATAGTTATGTGAATTATTATCCACCATACTGTTAATTCAGGTATGGCTTTATGTTTAAAGATTAAATTGCCACCAGAATAGCGATTCCTCATTACTATGTGGTTTTGGATCAGATGTGCAGACCTTAAATACAGCGTCTGTGCAGTAGTGACTTGTCTGTCAAAAGGGCACCTGTGACCTCTGAATCTGTTCCGTGCCACTAGAGAGCAAGCTCTGCAGACCACAAGACTGATGCAGTAGGGCAGATGTATCACTATGCTTTTTGGCATGGAGCTTATGAAAGGGGGATCTGGTTAGCAGACAGCCCTTCCTGAGATTAATTACCCGCATCATTGTATTCTTGAATAAAAATCAAAAATCCCTGGGTTTCTTCACCATTGCCAGATGGCAATTTCTCACATAAATACAGGGTAGGCATCAGGGCCTTTCACTCCTTATAATTTGAAGAAATGGGTCCCTACTCCTTGTGGCCCCTAGTGACTGTGTAATTGAATGCTAAATCCATATGAGTGGTCGTTTAGGGTTTTAGTTAATCTGCTGGTTGTCTTTTATTGTTCTGCTGTGCAGAGGACAGTAAACATTCTCATGATATTCGGACATGCTTACCTTGATTTCAGCTGTTCGGTTTGGGGCAGCAACAATCCTTGGAAATAATGATGCTCAAAGTGTGGCTCATGGTATATTACAACAATGATAAAACCAGGGATATCACTCATTGCAATTTGTTTCAAGAAATATATATCCGCCATTATAATCTGTGCTTTTACTTATTAATGTTTCACTGGATTCAGTGCACATGCAGACAGAGATATGAAGCTGACCTGTGTCAAGTATCTCCTACAGTCTTTGTTATTTTGATTGCATTTTGATTGCTTAAAGCGTGGACCTAGCTCGAGAGCAGTGGAGCGCTGTGCAGAGTGTGGGTAGTCTGAGTTTGGGCTACCAGCTTTTAACAGTGGTGCAATACCGTGAGGTCTGTGCGTCGGTATGTGCGTCCATTGGAATTAGTCCTTGGTCAGGTGTTGTTGAAAGAGCCATTTTTCGGAGATTCGCAAGATTGGAGAATTGTTGGGGCATTCCGAGTCGATACCGGAATCGAGTTCCAGAGGATGGGTTCATGACAAGGGAAGGATTGTTTGCAGGCCCTCTCTTTGCGGAGGAGTAATAATTCATGCTGGTTGGTCGATTTGCTTCACAACGAGCATGTGCCACCAGATATGTTGAGCTTAGCTGCCAGGTACGCTGGTGTGCTACTCGTGACTGCTTTGTAGATGATACCTGCAGTCTTGAACAGTATCCTAGCTTGGAGTGGACGCCAATGTAGTTTGTTCAGGATGGGGGTAAGTCAGTCAAATTTCTGTGCTCCAGTAATAAGACGTGCTGCCGTGTGGAGAACTGCTTTCAGGGGATGAAGGGCTTGATTTTTCAATGGGTAGAGATTCTGTGCCTGGCTATTTGGGCCTTCTTGGTTATGTGTTTCTGGAACGACAGGATGCTATCAATGGTGAAGCCTAAGGATTTTGCAGAGCCTGGGATTTGGGGATCAAATTCTTCTAGGCGCATATCACTGAACCATTGTTGGACAAGTTGTTTTTTAGCAGGCGGATCGATGAGGACGAATTGAGTTTTGTATTGGTTTGGTTTGAGGTAGGCAGTCAACATCCAGGACTGGATGATGGTTAGGTAATCGCGGAGACGAGTGATGTCTTGCGTGCTATTTATTCTCCTGTACAACTCAGTATCAGCCACGTATTATTGGATGGCTATATTGGGATCTGTGAGGAGAGTGCCCAAAGGCTCGTTGTAAAGGTTAAAAAGGATTGGTGAGAGGAAAAAGGATTGGTGAGAGGGATGGAGTCTTGGGGGACTCCGCAGGAGACCTGGAGTTGGTTAGAACACAATGAGTTAATCTTGCCAGCCTGGTGTCTCCCTGAGAGGTAGGAGGTAAACCAAATCAGGACAGTGCCAGGGAATCCCATCCTGTCAGCAATGAGGGAGAGAAGGATTCGATGGTCGACAGTGTCGAAGGCAGCCGAGAGGTCAAGGAGGCAAGAGTTGCCCCTATCTACGATTTGGAGAGCATCATCCACCACCTGAATGGTGGCTGTCTCGATGCTACTGTATCTTGAGTCTTCTTTGCATTCTGGTGTTTGGGTCTGACATTATTTACAGAAAAAATGAAAACTACAGCTGGACTCTCCCCTGACATTGGTCAACTTAATCTATGTATGCAACAGGTCAAGGTTCACACAAGTTTAACAAGCAATAGGCCTTTTTTAAGTGTAAGGCTAAAAGACAAAAACTCATACTGATTGCCTAAATCATAGACTCTGTGTAACCTAAAACCTACATTTTCCAGCCAGTTAGCATCTGGGTGAAACAAAACAGATATTTTCTAGAATGGATCCCATTGTTTATAAAAAATATTGATCGTGTGATCAGCTGTGCACTCCAGAGATACACAATTGCAAAAACTGAAACTGCTTGTGACCCAAAAAACAAGTTTACGTTTTCCCACTGCCCCCTTGCATTTGAAAACCTTAAAAAACAACACAGCAATGCATGCATTTTTGTTGATGACATATGCAGATCGGGCTTCGCGGCTTAGGCACAGCTGCCCCCCAGGCATCATTTTGCAGCGAGCCTCTTCAGCCGGCCCTGCATGCGCTGCTGCAATAACTTAAGCGATGGCAGAGTGTGCCTTTCTCCCTGCTCCTCGACCCCTCATATACTCGGGTGAGTGGGTCACTCTGTCCTCTCTCTACTGCTGTGTGGCATCTCCCCCACACACCTCTATGCAAAAACATTTTGCACGCAGTTATCACACACAATAGTTTTTTTAAAAGACGCAAACTAAAAGTGAGCATGGGGGGAACTCACTCTCCCACAAAATCCTATTTTGATGTGGCCTATCAGGACATGTAATAAACAGGGGTGTTGCTAGGTCTGGAAAAGATCCGGGGCTACGCTAATGTCGGGACTCGGGGCTAGCTAGCCTTTTGGTTGTAGCTCCTGAGCTTCTATCCAGGGTTACAACCAAAAGACCCGGGGCTACAGACCCCTCAGCAGTGAGGCTCAGCCCCCACACCCCTAGCAAGGCCTCTTACACCATTGAGCTGAACGGACTTTAGCCCCCCTGAAATGTTGGCCTTTGTTGACTCGGCCTGCTAATCTACAGAGCCACAGCCAGACAGAACAGGACACAGATGTTAAACGGCACCGGGGCTTCGCTGTTAACAAAGGCCACCAATTACTAACGTAAAGTATTTCACTGGTAGCACCTGCACTCATATGCATACTTTTTTAGTGATTGGAAGGGTAGAGAGGGGACAGGAGACTGCTCATTCTCGCAGCAGTTCTTAAGTGGGTGCCTTCACACTTAAAGGAGAGAGTTAACTGCTTGCAACATTGAAGTGTCAATAGAATAGTCTAATTAGAATGCGAAAAGAAGTTAGATGCCCCCACACAAATAAGTTTGCCCCTCCCCCACCGTCTCTTAAATTAACACCTGTCCCAACATTTGAAATGTATGTTTCATTGCACCCCTGCTGCTGAGGCAGTGTATGCAGCATGCACTTATGGGGGGGGGGGGAATGAGGCGCGCAGACAGTAAAAAGGTAAAAGAACCAACCCATCCACTGGTGAGCACACCAGTGGGCAGTGTGATAAGCTCACACCAGTGGGCAGCGTGATAAGCTCACACCAGTGGGCAGCGTGACGGGTTGGAAACAACCGTCACGCAAAGCTGCAAACTGCACTGTATGGACATGTGAAGAGAGGGCACTGGTTGCTGCCAGGCTAGGTTTGAAAGGTTGCCATCATGCCATGGCACACCTGCTTGGGGTACAGGAGACTGGCATGCATGGAGTGTGGTGTGGCGAGATGCCGAATGTCTGGCGATACAGACGCTGGTGGGCCATTGGAATCCCACCAGCCATAACAACTCCCGTTGGATGTGCGTCTATAATGAGGCATTTTGATGCGGGCAGCATCTTTCTGTCATTGGTAGCCTTTCTGGCCCGGCGTCTTCAGGTCTCTGCCTTTATTCCTGGCTCTGATCAACACCTTTTACAGTGGTCGCTGGGCACGGACGGTGCAGGTGTTAGTTGGTAGAGAACGGTTGGTGAAAGCTACCGAGGAACACTTGGGCCCAGCAATACGATCACCACAGTGGGATTGTGGTTGGCTTGAGACGAGGGAGATGCTTGTAGTGGAGGGGGGCACGGCGAGGGGGCTGAAAGGGGTGGAGGGGAGAGTGCGGTAGTAGTCTGTGGAAGTGAAGTCCTGTCTCGCTCTAAATCCCCTCTGGCCCCGGCCCAGCAGACCTTGACAGCTGTGATGAGTGACGACCTTTCTTCTAAGGCGCATTAAAGATTCATGTTCCCATTTAGTCTCCTGTTACCGGCCGAGCTGCGGGATCTGTAAAGAAAGAGGAAAAGGCAATAAAATAAATAAATCAAGACCAGCGCAAAGCACTCTGGGTAAGTGTAGAGTAGCATGAGCACTGGCGCTCTCTGTGTGGAGCACAAAAAGAGCAAACAATAGATGAGGTGAAGCAGATATGACACGGAGGCCATGTTTCTGTCTAAGACCGGCATCCTACTGCCTCTGATCACTTCCCTCTTAACTAATAACACCACTCCACTGGCCTGTACCGACACCGCGCACACCATACCAAATAATTGCACCGCGCACCACCAACCTCAGAACAGCCCCCTCCTACCCTAACATCAGCCTTCAACCAAACAATGGCACCATGCACCACCAAACCCTACCAGGTACCAGCACTGTGCACCCCCTAAAACATTACTCTCCTACCAAATAATGGCACTGCACACCACCAGCCCAAGAACAGCGCCCTCCTATGCAATAATGGCACTGAACACCACCAGCCCAAGAACAGCGCCCTCCTATGCAATAATGGCACAGAGCACCACCAACCCAAGAACAGCACCCTCCTACCCAATAATGGCACTGCGCACCACCAGCCCAAGAACAGCACCCTCCTATGCAATAATGGCACAGAGCACCACCAACCCAAGAACAGCACCCTCCTACCCAATAATGGCACCGCGCACCACCAACCTCAGAACAGCCCCCTAGCACCACCAACCCAAGAACATCACCCTCCTACCCAATAATGGCACTGCGCACCACCAGCCCAAGAACATCACCCTCCTACCCAATAATGGCACTGCGCACCACCAGCCCAAGAACAGCGCCCTCCTACGCAATAATGGCACAGAGCACCACCAACCCAAGAACAGCACTCTCCTACCCAATAATGGCACTGCGCACCACCAGCCCAAGAACATCACCCTCCTACCCAATAATGACACTGCACACCACCAGCCCAAGAACAGCGCCCTCCTACCCAATAATGGCACTGCGCACCACCAGCCCAAGGACAGCACCCTCCTACCCAATAATGGCACAGAGCATCACCAGCCCAAGAACAGCGCCCTCCTATGCAATAATGGCACAGAGCACCACCAACCCAAGAACAACACCCTCCTACCCAATAATGGCACAGAGCACCACCAACCCAAGAACAGCACCCTCCTACCCAATAATGGCACTGCGCACCACCAGCCCAAGAACAGCACCCTTCTACCCAATAATGGCACTGCGCACCACCAGCCCAAGAACAGCGCCCTCCTATGCAATAATGGCACAGAGCACCACCAACCCAAGAACAGCACCCTCCTACCCAATAATGGCACAGAGCACCACCAACCCAAGAACAGCGCCCTCCTACCCAATAATGGCACAGAGCACCACCAACCCAAGAACAGCACCCTCCTACCCAATAATGGCACAGAGCACCACCAACCCAAGAACAGCACCCTCCTACCCAATAATGGCACAGAGCACCACCAACCCAAGAACAGCACCTCCTACCCAATAATGGCACTGCGCACCACCAGCCCAAGAACAGCGCCCTCCTATGCAATAGTGGCACAGAGCACCACCAACCCAAGAACAGCACCCTCCTACCCAATAATGGCACTGCGCACCACCAGCCCAAGAACAGCGCCCTCCTATGCAATAATGGCACAGAGCACCACCAACCCAAGAATAGCACCCTCCTACCTAATAATGGCACTGCGCACCACCAGCCCAAGAACATCACCCTCCTACCCAATAATGGCACTGCGCACCACCAGCCCAAGAACAGCGCCCTCCTATGCAATAATGGCACAGAGCACCACCAACCCAAGAACAGCACCCTCCTACCCAAAAATTGCACTGCGCACCACCAGCCCAAGAACATCACCCTCCTACCCAATAATGGCACTGCGCACCACCAGCCCAAGAACAGCGCCCTCCTATGCAATAATGGCACTGCGCACCACCAGCCCAAGAACAGCACCCTCCTACCCAATAATGGCACTGCGCACCACCAGCCCAAGAACATCACCCTCCTACCCAATAATGGCACTGCGCACCACCAGCCCAAGAACAGCGCCCTCCTATGCAATAATGGCACAGAGCACCACCAACCCAAGAACAGCACCCTCCTACCCAATAATGGCACTGCGCACCACCAGCCCAAGAACATCACCCTCCTACCCAATAATGGCACTGCGCACCACCAGCCCAAGAACAGCGCCCTCCTATGCAATAATGGCACTGCGCACCACCAGCCCAAGAACATCACCCTCCTACCCAATAATGGCACAGAGCAACACCAACCCAAGAACATCACCCGCCTACCCAATACTGGCACGGCACACCACCAGCCCAAGAACATCACCCTCCTACCCAATACTGGCACGGCACACCACCAGCCCAAGAATAGCACCCTCCTACACAATAATGGCACAGAGCACCACCAACCCAAGAACATCACCCGCCTACCCAATACTGGCACGGCACACGACCAGCCCAAGAACAGCACCCTCCTACCCAATAATGGCACAGAGCACCACCAACCCAAGAACAGCACCCTCCTACCCAATAATGGCACAGAGCACCACCAACCCAAAAACATCACCCTCCTACCCAATAATGGCACTGCGCACCACCAGCCCAAGAACATCACCCTCCTACCCAATAATGGCACTGCGCACCACCAGCCCAAGAACATCACCCTCCTACCCAATAATGGCACTGCGCACCACCAGCCCAAGAACAGCGCCCTCCTACGCAATAATGGCACAGAGCACCACCAACCCAAGAATAGCACTCTCCTACCCAATAATGGCACTGCGCACCACCAGCCCAAGAACATCACCCTCCTACCCAATAATGACACTGCACACCACCAGCCCAAGAACAGCGCCCTCCTATGCAATAATGGCACAGAGCACCACCAATCCAAGAACAGCACCCTCCTACCCAATAATGGCACAGAGCACCACCAACCCAAGAACAGCACCCTCCTACCCAATAATGGCACTGCGCACCACCAGCCCAAGGACAGCACCCTCCTACCCAATAATGGCACAGAGCATCACCAGCCCAAGAACAGCGCCCTCCTATGCAATAATGGCACAGAGCACCACCAACCCAAGAACAACACCCTCCTACCTAATAATGGCACAGAGCACCACCAACCCAAGAACAGCACCCTCCTACCCAATAATGGCACTGCGCACCACCAGCCAAAGACCAGCACCCTTCTACCCAATAATGGCACTGCGCACCACCAGCCCAAGAACAGCGCCCTCCTATGCAATAATGGCACAGAGCACCACCAACCCAAGAACAGCACCCTCCTACCCAATAATGGCACAGAGCACCACCAACCCAAGAACAGCGCCCTCCTACCCAATAATGGCACAGAGCACCACCAACCCAAGAACAGCACCCTCCTACCCAATAATGGCACAGAGCACCACCAACCCAAGAACAGCACCCTCCTACCCAATAATGGCACAGAGCACCACCAACCCAAGAACAGCACCTCCTACCCAATAATGGCACTGCGCACCACCAGCCCAAGAACAGCGCCCTCCTATGCAATAGTGGCACAGAGCACCACCAACCCAAGAACAGCACCCTCCTACCCAATAATGGCACTGCGCACCACCAGCCCAAGAACAGCGCCCTCCTATGCAATAATGGCACAGAGCACCACCAACCCAAGAATAGCACCCTCCTACCTAATAATGGCACTGCGCACCACCAGCCCAAGAACATCACCCTCCTACCCAATAATGGCACTGCGCACCACCAGCCCAAGAACAGCGCCCTCCTATGCAATAATGGCACAGAGCACCACCAACCCAAGAACAGCACCCTCCTACCCAATAATTGCACTGCGCACCACCAGCCCAAGAACATCACCCTCCTACCCAATAATGGCACTGCGCACCACCAGCCCAAGAACAGCGCCCTCCTATGCAATAATGGCACTGCGCACCACCAGCCCAAGAACAGCACCCTCCTACCCAATAATGGCACTGCGCACCACCAGCCCAAGAACATCACCCTCCTACCCAATAATGGCACTGCGCACCACCAGCCCAAGAACAGCGCCCTCCTATGCAATAATGGCACAGAGCACCACCAACCCAAGAACAGCACCCTCCTACCCAATAATGGCACTGCGCACCACCAGCCCAAGAACATCACCCTCCTACCCAATAATGGCACTGCGCACCACCAGCCCAAGAACAGCGCCCTCCTATGCAATAATGGCACTGCGCACCACCAGCCCAAGAACATCACCCTCCTACCCAATAATGGCACAGAGCAACACCAACCCAAGAACATCACCCGCCTACCCAATACTGGCACGGCACACCACCAGCCCAAGAACATCACCCTCCTACCCAATACTGGCACGGCACACCACCAGCCCAAGAATAGCACCCTCCTACACAATAATGGCACAGAGCACCACCAACCCAAGAACAGCACCCTCCTACCCAATACTGGCACGGCACACCACCAGCCCAAGAACAGCACCGTTCTACTCAATAGTGGCACAGAGCACCACTAACCCAAGAATATCACCCTCCTACCCAATACTGGCATGGCACACCACCAGCCCAAGAACAGCACCCTCCTACCCAATACTGGCACGGCACACCACCAGCCCAAGAACAGCGCCCTCCTATGCAATAATGGCACAGAGCGCCACCAACCCAAGAACAGCACCCTCCTACCCAATAATGGCACTGTGCACCACCAGCCCAAGAACATCACCCTCCTACCCAATAATGGCACTGCGCACCACCAGCCCAAGAACAGCGCCCTCCTATGCAATAATGGCACTGCTCACCACCAGCCCAAGAACATCACCCTCCTACCCAATAATGGCACAGAGCAACACCAACCCAAGAACATCACCCGCCTACCCAATACTGGCACGGCACACCACCAGCCCAAGAACATCACCCTCCTACCCAATAATGGCACTGCGCACCACCAGCCCAAGAACAGCTCCCTCCTAGCCAATACTGGCACGGCACACCACCAGCCCAAGAACAGCACCCCCCTACCCAATACTGGCACGACACACAACCAGCCCAAGAACAGCACCCTCCCACCCAATAATGGCACTGTGCACCACCAACCCCCAGAACATCATCCTTCTACCTAAGAACATCACCCTTCAAACAAACGATGGCACCATGCATCACCAACCCTTACCAAGTACCAGCACTGTGCACCCGCTAAAATCATGACCCTCTTAACAAATGATTGCTAGACACACCAACCCAAGAACAGCACTCGCCTACACAATAATGACACTGCGCACCACCAACCCCAGAACATCACCCTCCTACCCAATGTTGGCACCACGCATCACCAACCCAAGAACAGCACCCTCCTACCCAATAATGGCACCACGCATCACCAACCCCAGAACATCACACTCCTACCCAATGATGGCACAGCACACCACCAACCCAAGAACGTCACCCTCCTACTAGTAATGGCACCACACACCATCAACCCCAGAACATCACTTACTACCCAATAATGGCACCGTGCACGAGCAACCCAAGAACAGCACCCTCCTACCCAATAATGGCACCGCGCACCACCAACGCAAGAACATCACCCTCATACCCAATAATGGCACCGTGTACCACCAACCCAAAAACATCACCCTCCTACCCAATAATGGCACCATGCACCACCAACCCAAGAACATCACCATCCTACCCAAGAACATCGCCCTCCTATGCAGCAATGGCACAGCACCCGAGCCATAGAACAGCAAACTCCTTGCATAGGACATCACCCGATTAGTCACAAATGGCACCACACCCCAATAACCCAAGGATGGCACCTTCCTACCAAAGAACATAACCATCTTCCTCAGCAATGGTACAGCACACCCAAGGCAAGGACAACACAATCCTACCAAAAAACACCACCCTTCTACCCAACAATGTCACAGCATGCCCCAACCCAAGACCCCTCTAGATCTCCACGGTTCCAGCAGTTGGAACCCTCTCCTCTTTATTTGCTTAAACAAGTTCATACATTTTCTTTGATTTGGGCTAATTAGTGTAACTTGTGTTCATTTCATATACAGTTGGGCATACGCTAACATGCATCTTGTCAGTTGGAAAATGCACATCCATAGTTGTTTTTTCTTTGCATTCTGTGAGTTGTAGTTTTTCTTTTCCTGTCATAAACCAAGGCTTATAAGTTCAAAAAGGACACGCTATGTATCTCCTAGATGACGCAGAGTATAGTGGCCTCTACGGCTGTCCCAGAATGGTAAGCTTTATCCAGGTTCTAGGCCGGGGAGCCCACATGCAACTTTTTAAAATGGAAGCTGGCACACCTTCAGATGGCCCAACCACACAACACAAGACCAGCACCTACCTTCCTAAGAACAGCAAACTCCAAGCTAAACTGATATGGGGTGCCTCGTCCTGTTAAACCATATTTGCATAGTACCGTCTGATTATGAACATTGGCCTAAGCACATTCGCATTGTACGGAAAACCGTGTCTAAAATGCCCTGAATAGAATTGACTAAAGCCGCCATTTTAGAAACATCCACCATTTTGATTCTAACTCCTGCTTTCTGTTCTGAAATGATTAACTGTGTTTCCAGCTGCCACTGAGCAGAGTGACCTTTGAGCCTATGTCAACATTAAGGCTGCCAAGAGCAGAATGTTTGTTCTGTGCAAAGAGACCTTGTAATCAAGATGAACTGCCATTCATAGTTTTATCTGTGTCTACAGACTCATCCTCATTCAAACAATGGCACACAATGCAAAGTAACTAAAGCAGTGTGCTTTGGGAGAAATCCTTTGTGCACATCTCTTGGAACATGACTTACCCTAAAGCTCAGTGAACAAGGAAAGATCCACACAGCTGACTACAACAAAGTTTGCCAGCATTGTATCCTTAAGGGCAAGACAACATGTCAAAAGTGTAAACCAATATTGTCATATTTGCCATGTGAACTGGGCATGGACCCTATTTTGTAACTTATTAGTTTTCAGATGGGCTGGGCAATGACCGGAACTGGGTATAAATAAGGCATGCATTGTAATGTTCAGGACTCTCTCCCCTCAGTGTCTGCTGGTACACACTGCGAGGTGCTTGGGAGCCAGATAGCTATCTGCGTTCATATTTATATCTGTACAGAATAATAGTTATACTTATATAACTTTGACTTCGTGACTGGCGGATTTAATTTGTGGTGGTATTAAGCCTTGATATTTCTTGCTGATCTATCAGATGGCACCCGAATAGGGACCCTCAAGATTGATGTCACCTCGCTGATCAAGGACGGGGCTACCGGACTGGGATCGGAGTGTGAAAAGGGGCCCCTTTTTGTATGAGAT
This sequence comes from Ambystoma mexicanum, assembly GCF_040938575.1. Classification (NCBI taxonomy): domain Eukaryota; kingdom Metazoa; phylum Chordata; class Amphibia; order Caudata; family Ambystomatidae; genus Ambystoma; species Ambystoma mexicanum. The sequence continues at coordinate 993,083,542 of NC_090926.1, read as the reverse complement.
GCGACACCTCAACAGTACTGCACGATCCGATCCCTGGAGGGTGAGCAAGCGTTTCGAGAGGACATCTTGACAAGGGTCCCCATATCGAGGCGGGTATTTTTGCCAAAATCACCAGCCACGTCGATCCTTTGTAATCCGATCGGACCTCCTTTGTTTGAAATCAGGTGAGCCGTGCCCCGATTCCTAAGAATCCTGATATTGGTTGCAGATTTGTTCTCATAAGTACAAACAACACCAGGTAACACCAGTAATCTGACATGCCTGGGAAATTGTTTTCCTGTTTCAGGGTTTATTCCGCAGAGATAGACAATCTTTGGGACGAGGACAACCGGCATCACCGTTGGGTCACCGGCTTGTTTAATGTACTGTAAGTATGGCCTAAATAGTACTGTATTTAATTATATTTGGCACAGACAAACTAGACATGCTCCCGAACGTCAGCGGCCAGTCTATGGTAGTTTTGAAATTGCTCACATAGAGTATTTAGATTCTATATTTTTGAAGAAAAAGGCTAGGCCTGCAGCATTTGATGTAATTAAAGATTGAAGAAAGGAAGCTATGCAGCAATTTAAGAGTAAACAAAAACATGCAAGTAGACACGTCCAATACTGAAAAAGCATTATTGTATGATCAACAGAAACAGTCAGAATCTATTAGAGGTATGGATAGGGCTTTTCAACTTGGAGTAGAGAAAATATATCCATCTCAGGATTTTCATAGCTCAGATGAGCCGATTAATAAGCTATTAAATGAGCGTAGAATTGTTGCAACTGCATCTCCTCCTTATATGCCTCCTCCTGCTGTTGCACCTCCTTCTGTTGTTGTTTCTCTTCTTCCTGCTGTTGCTCCTCTTCCTGTTGTTATTCCTCCTCCTGCACCTCCACCCTTACCGATAGTTGCTGTTCCCATAATTCTGTCTCCACCACCAGCAGTAGTGTCTCCACTACCTCTTGAACAGGATTTGTCTGAACTTCCTTTTCCAAGTGGTTCTGCTCCACTTGTAGTCATTGAAGGGGCGAGTGCTGATTCAAGAATAGTGACTCATGGTACAGTATCTGAAGCTAGAAAAAGAGAGTTGCATGCATGGGCTAAGAAATATATAGAAGAGGGTGAAGAATCAGCCGTTTTAGTTGCGATTTCTGTCTAAGAAAGTATTCCTGAACAGGCTATTTTGATAGAGGGGATGTGAACGCATTTAGCTGATATTTGGATTGATTTGACGGACATAAATGTCCTACAGCGGTTGAGGGATTTGAATGTCCTTGCCCATTCAAGGGACACTGCAGAGAATGTACATGAGCATGTTGAGAAGGTTTTTGAGTTTAAAAGGGAGCGAGATCGGTTACAGAAGGATGAATTAGATGGTAATAGATTGGAAGCCTCATATGTGCAGAAACAATTTCTTCCTTCATTGAAACCAGTGAGTGAAGAAACGTGCATTTGCACAAAAGACGCTCTTAGATGCCATTAGGATGTTTCAATTTCTCCCATTGAAGTGCATGACACGTTTAGTCAGTATGCTCCGGCAATGCAAAGGAAAGTGTTACAGGTGATGGTAGAGTATCTACAAGATGAGTTTATGAAGAGAAAGGTTTGTTGTCCCGCAGATGTGATGGTCATTTATAAGAGAGCATTTTCGCCTGATACTGCTTTGACTACTTTGTCACTAGATTTAGCTTTGTTGCTCAATAAGCATTCAGAATTGCCTACTTTATAATTGCCAATGAGGGATACTTTGTTCCTAAAGTAGAAATTCCAGCTAATGCTGCAGCAGGCACACCAGCCACTACTATTGAAGCACTTTATGTCTCACAGTTTGTGCATGTCCCATTTTCTAGACAGGAAGTGAATGCCATTAGACAACCAATTCCAGATATTAGGAAGAATCCAACAGGATTTTATAAAGAAATTGAATCTGCATTGCATTTGTACGTTTTCACGCTGAGTGATATATATTTGATGTTCCCTGTGATCCTACCTGATGATTTATGGAAACAGATTAGAACTGTAGATGATCAGGCAGGGATGGGTGATAAATGGGTTAACTTGGTGCTAATAGATGGGAAACATAACGCTGGTGAGAAACCGCCACATGTGACATTGATGTTGACTGACAGAATAGTAGCTAAATTGAAAACCTTGGTTCCAGAAAGAAGAATAGTTTGGGACAAGCTTACAGCTTGCATCCAAGGGAAATCTGAAGGTGCTACTGAATTTTTAAATTGATTTGAAACAAGTATTTTCAGACTTTAGTGGTCAAGACTAAAGTACAGAGTCAGGAAAAAGGCTGTTTGTAGACAAGTTTGTGCGCGGATTGTTGCCTGAAATCCAATCACAAACTATGACTTCTGAGAGTGCTTGGCAAGCAAAATCACAATCAAGTATTGCATACGGCTCAGTATTATGAAAATAGAGTTAATTCAGAGAAAGAAAGAGTGGAGAAAAAGAAGGGAGACTTGAAAGCTAAAGTACTGTTGCAACAGATTGTCAGAGGGGCCAGAGGTGGGAATATGCAGTTTAGAGGCCAATTTACACCACAGAGTAATGCTCAACTGGGTCCTGTACACATGAACCAATGTGCATATTGTAGGCAGGAAGATCATTGGCGAGCCCAATGCCCGATCCTTCAGCAGAGATCGAATAGCACATATGGTGCCATAGGTAGACAATCCAGGGGCCGTCCTGGGATAGGGGGTCCTGGTAGAAGTCAGTTCACTCAGAATCAACAGTCATCTTCACAGGATATTCAGCAACATAGGGCCTCATTACGACTCAGGCGGTAAGGGTTTTACGGCGGCGTTAATAGCGCCGACCCTTACCGCCTGAGTACGAGGTCCCTTAGCGCCATGGCGGACTTAACACCTGCTTTTAGCAGGTGTTAAAATCCATGGCGCTAAGGGACCATGGAGTTAATTACGCCACCGTAATTTACGGTGGCGTAATTAACGCCTTCCCCACTCCCATTATGCCCTATGGGGCAAAAATGGGAATGGGGAAGGGTAAATGGGGATTGGGGACTTACCGCCCCGCCAAGGTCGGAATGGGGCGGTAAGTCCGCCAACCACCATGGCGTAAACGTAGTTTACGCCATGGTGGTAAAGTCACGGCCCAGGCGGTAACTTACCGCCTGGGTCGTAATGAGGCCCATAGTGTCAAAAGTGAGAACATTTTTGATAATCCTTTGACTGTTTATTTTTCTGAGCATCCTGCATTTGATGACATACGGTTCAGCTAGGACTGCCCAAAGCAGAGTCTGGAACCAGTACCCATTCCCGTTGATCAGAAAGGGGCCTACGTTGAGATGCAGGTGGGGAAGAGGAAGCATCTATTAGTGATAGATACAGGAGCACAGAAGTGTTCCATTGATCATTCCCGGGTTCCGGATATTCCTTTGTCAGGGCAGAACAACATTTCTGTAGGGTTTTCTGGTACGCCAGTGGTTAGTCCGGTCTCTCAGCCAGTACCGATTGCACTGGGGCCATTTACTGATTCATGTCCATTTCTTTTGACGACAGATTATGGCGAAAATTTGTTGGGGTTAAATTTGTTGAAAGAATTGAATTCTGTACTTTACTGTTCTTCGGATGGAGTGCATTTAACGATTTCACCTCAACAAACTTCCATTTCACAGTTTTTATCTAGACCCTTACCATCTGAATTAGATAAAGTTCGGACATGTCTATGGGCAGTTAATGACAATAACGTTGGTATTTTACAAATTGAACCTGTTAAAATTGTGTTGAAACCTGGTGTTAAATTACCACGTATTCCGCAATATAAGATTTTGGTTGAAGGTGAACAGGCTTTGAAGAGTATTGTCTCTGATTTTGTACACATTTTGGTGTGATTGAGGAAATTGCAGGGAGTGTGTGTAATAGTCCGATTTTACCTGTGCATAAGAAAAGGGATAATGTGAGTCCTTTCTACTACATTATTGATTTGCACGCTATTAATAAGATTGTTGCCCTACAGTTTCCGATTGTACCTGATGTGACTACAATATTGACAATGATTCCAGCTTTAGCTACTCATTTTAGTGTTGTGGATTTAAAGAACACCTTCTTTAGTATTCCTGTACATGTTGCGAGTAGATATTTGTTTGCATTCACCTTAGGGGGACGCTCGTTTACATTTACTTGTGTGCCACAAGGGTACACAGACTCCAAGCATTTATAGTAGAGCGTTGAAGGAACAGCTTGATACGCTTGATTTGTCTTCCACCTGCACTTTGTTGCAGTATGTTGACGATCTTCTTCTAGCTGCAGATTCTGAAGTTGCTTGCAAGGAGTGCACCATGTTTGTGCTTATTCATCTAGCAGAACATGGGCATAAGGCTTCATTAAAAAGTTTCAATATTGTCGACAGGAGGTTGCCTATCCAGGCTATCTCCTGTCAAAGGAGGGGAAAAGACTGACACCTGAATGGATACAAAACTCTCTAGAATGTCTGTCCCCAATACACAGAAAGAAGTCAGAGCCTTGATAGGTATGGCTTCATACTGTAGATAGTGGATCCTACATTTTCCAATGTTGGCATTGACAAAGAAGGGCATTTCTTTGCTCTTACTGTGGAACATGTATTGCCAGAAAGCTTTTGATCTTTATCAAGGCTGCATTGTGTTCAGCGCCAGTTTTGGGCACACCAAATTATAAAAAAGGCCTTTGTCTAGTATGTGCATGAATGTGAAGGATGTGCTTTGGCTGTTTCAACGCAGGAGCATGGGGGAAAGAATCGACTGTGCGGTTATTTTTCCTCCACACTTGGCCCTGTTGCATGCGCTTTGCCAAGATGTTTGAGAGCAGTTGCTGCTGCCGCTGCATCTGTAAAACAGAGTGAGGGTATGGTTCTGGGTCACCCCCTAACAATGATGGTACCTCACTCTGTAGACGTTCTATTAAACAGAACAAAAAATGCAACATCTTACATCAGCAAGATTAACAAGATACGAGCTGATTCTATTTGCACCCCATATTCAAATTAAGAGAAGTTGCTCATTAAATCCGGCCGAAACTATTGCCTCTACCGCAAGAAATTGCTTGCAGTGACAAGATGTCACATGACTGCCTCTATACCACAGAGCAAGAAACTAAAGGCAGAATTGATTTAAATGATACACCCTTAAAGAAACCACAAGGGGAGCTGTTTTGGGATGGCTCCTGCTTCAAACTTTCGGATGGTACATCCACTGCTGCTTATGCAAACACCACTTTAAGCATGATAGTCTAAACCAAACGAATTACGCAAAAATTCTGCGCAGGCCGCAGAAATTATTGCGTTAACCAGATTGTGAACTTTCTGAAGGGCTTAGTGTGAACATATATACGGACAGCCAATATGCCTTTGGGGTGGTTCACAACTTTGGTTGACTATGGGCAGAGAGAGGTTTCTTGACCTCGCATGGAACTAAAATACAACATGGCACCTTGATTGTTCGGCTACTTTCAGCACTTGCACTTCCTACACAGTTAGCAATAATGAAGTGCGCTGCACACCAGAAAATAATAGATGATGCGGGAAAAGGAAACGCTTTTGCTGACAGAATAGCCAAACAAACTGCCACTGATTTTCATTCAAAGATGTATGTGTTGGACCCTACAAAAGGGGTCACTAACACTTGTGTGATAGATGAAAGAATTGGTTGCATAAAAGAAATACAAGTTGATGCTACTCTATATGAAATTAAACAGGGGGCTGAGGGTCCAGCAAGTTTAGATGATGAGGGTTGTTAGGTAGACACTGAAAAACTAAAATGGATGCTGCCCAATGCTTATGTTACCGCTATGGTGACAATGACTCATGGTCCAACTCACATATGTACCAAAAAAAGATTTTGCAAAATGTTAGAACCTGTCTAGGTTGATGTAAATATTCCAAAGACTGCTGAGCATCTTGTCCAAAGTTGCATAGTATATGCCTACTGCACAATAGGGGCAGAGGAACTCCGACAACAAGGGTTAGTTTTGGCTGCCCTTCTATACCCTTATTAGGATACCAGAGCCCAAATTACTGAAAGATGTCAAAAATTTACTTCTTTCTGACTATCATGACCAGTTAACTCAGAACCTGTATTTTGATTCATCAACAGGTGTGAGAAGCCCTCCCAGTAAAGTACGAGGGACCAAGTCATCGACTTCGCCATGGTGACTGAGTGCTCGTGAAAGTAAAGAGCTTCCTGTCTCACACCACGCTGGAGAGGACCACATCAAGTCCTCCTGTCCACACAGACTGCCATCCGAGTGACCGACAAGAAGAACTGGATCCACACGACACACTTGAAGAAGATTCCTTTTCCTTCGGCCTACGACAGAGGCGAGGAGAAGGGAACTGTTGACCTTGATGTTCATAACAAGCCTGTTCTGACCGACACCAAGGGTGTCCCGGAAACCCTTCCTGAGCATGCAGGGCCTGCGGAGATTGCTGCTTTGTCAATAGAAACCCTCCCTGAGCCCGTGGGGCCTGGAGAGATTGTTGCTTCTTATGCAAGATCTTCTTCACCATCAAGCAATCTTGCTTCTGCTCCTCCATTGTCTTCATTGCCTTCAGGAAGCGACTACACTCTGTTTGCAGATCACACCGTACCTGGAGTGTTGAGGTATGATCTGCGACCAAGAAATAGAACTTACAGCACATCATCGGCTGTGTCTACGAGAGACCATCGTTGAGCCAGTCCCTCATCACTATTCTGCTGAAAATAAATAAGAGTCGGGACCAGCGAAGTTACCTTCAATCAAGATGGGCCACGTGGTCAGGGGCCACCGTCGGATGAACTTAATGAGCCTAACAGAGAGGCTTCTTAATGGACTCTGAGAAACAATTCCCATTTTTAAAATCGCTTGTGCAAAGATGAATATTGGTCACTCCTCTGATGACGAATCTACCCATCAAGGGTTATGGTTCCCAAGGACCAAATGTTTGTTGATCACAATGTCAGTTAGTTTAGTCACCGTATTTTCATTTGGGCTTTGGTACCTTGAAGAAGTGCCTCCGCTTGATAACTTGTTACCAACTGCAAGTATCTCCACTGTGTCTCCACCCTTCGTGCATCTGCACACTCTTCCTCCTTGAGACTTCCAACATAGACAGGGTTACCATAATAACACTCTCTTAATGATTATGAACGCTACCCATACAATTCTGAATAAAACGAATTGCTGGGTGTGTTCACACCTACCGCAACATGCGGAAAAGGGCCTGGGGTGGTATATTCATCCTCTTCCTTTAACCCCTGCCTGCTATGCCTCACTTAGAGCACTATTCTTTGGTCGTTGGAACGATAATATTACTAGGAATTTTGATGGGACTAATCTTAATGAATTTGAAAAGCAAGTCTTAACACCTTTAGGATGTTCTCTCTTTGCGAATAGGAGCAAGCTCAATGATGCTTCTATTAGGCCTTCTGATAGGCTTTCTAGATTTTTTCAATCATTGATCTTCAAAATGGCTCCCGTAGGCAACCGGGATGCCAAGCCTCCTTCTTATACTATCAACCATAGTCCCAATTCTGTTCTTTTCTGCATACAAAGAGAAGGTTCTCAGCCAATGGGTTTTGAATAATACGATGCATGGGTTTTGAATAATATGTATGTTTGAGTAATGCTCTTGGTTTAGGCCAAAAGGAAGGTTTATTAAACCATATTTTCATAATACCATCTGATTATGAACATTGGCCTAATCACATTCACATTGTACAGAAAACCGCGTCTAAAATGCCCTGAATAGAATTGACTAAAGCTGCCATTTTAGAAACATCTGCCATTTTGATTCTAACTCCTGCTTTCTGTTCTGAAATGATTAACTGTGTTTCTAGCTGCCACTGAGCAGAGTGACCTTTGAGCCTATGTCAACATTAAGGTTGCCAAGAGCAGAATGTTTGGTCTGTGCAAAGAGACCGTGCACTCAAGAGGAACTGCCATTCAAAGTGTTATCTGTGTCTCTCATCCTCATTCAAACAATGGCACACAATGCAAAGTAACTAAAGCAGTGTGCTTTGGGAGGAATCCTTTGTGCACATCTCCTGGAACAGGGCTTACCCTAAAGCTCAGTGAACAAGGAAAGATCCACAAAGGTGACTAGAACAAAGTTTTCCAGCATTGTATCCTTAAGGGCAAGACAACATGTCAAAAGTGTAAACCAATATTGTCATATTTGCCATGTGAACTGGGCATGGACCCTATTTTGTAACTTATTAGTTTGGAGATGGGCTGGGCAATGACCGGGACTGGGTATAAATAAGGCATGCTTTGTAATGTTCAGGACTCTCTCCCCTCGCGGTGTCTGTTGGTACACACTGCAAGGCGCTTGAGAGCCAGATAGCTATCTGCTTTCATATTTATATCTGTACAGAATAAAAGTTATACTTATATAACTTTGACTTCGTGACTGGCAGATTTCATTTTTGGTGGTACTAAGTCTCGATATTTCTTGCTGATCGATCAGTCCAAAATGGGTGACGGGCCCGATCCGCCATCATCGCCATTATGGACGAGCCAAGGCCAGCCCAGCAAAAGAGCTCCCAAGTGCTCAGACTGAATTTAACTGTTTCCCTTTGATGACAGTTTCAATTCCCAAAAGGCATGACCATCTAAGGCCCATTTCGGATGCAGGCTGGGAGGTTGCAGGCCTAAATATGCTTAGGGTGTGCTCCTTTACCTCTCCACACATTTCGGCCTTCCTGGGTGAGTGACTGTGTATGAATGTGTGCATGTGTGCCAGGGAGCAGGCCTGCCTCTGATTGTGCATGGTGTGGTGTGGGGAGGAAGGTATCTTGCAAGACATGTTTATCTTCTGCTCACTGGCCCCTGATCCTCAAAAATGGTGCTTACCTTAGAAGCCTTGACTGAGGGAACATTTTAAAATAAAATGTAATCTTGGTGCTATAAAATATGTCCAGGTGCCCAGCCCCGGAAGACACAAATTAATCACTGGCTGGCCCTCACCAATAACGAGTGATAACTTTATACAGAAGTTATATCCCTTCTCTTTTAGAGTTGGGAGAACCCATGACTATTGTCTTTATCACCAAATGGAATGTAAAGTATCCTCCTTTCCCAACATAAAAGGCAAATGACCAAGATCTCAGGGCAATACCTTTCAATTCAAAAGAGATGTTCAATTCTATTTTCCTTCCTCTGCAATGATCTCACTTCCTCTTCTGCAGCCCAGCTAGTTTTGGCTGTCAGACCTCTTGAAACTGTCACTTCCTATTTTCCTGTCTCATGAGGCTTCCTCTCTTAAAAAAAGGAATGGGCAGTGTTCTAAGTTCATAAGTAGCAGTACAGAGGTAACTCACCATTCCTCATTGGGTCCAATGGGGGTTTCTTGGCGCAATTAGCGCTGTGCTAATAGCGCCGAAAATGGGTGGAAAGTGGAGAATTTTACCTCCAGCAAAACCTCCATCTTTCTGCCCAACTCGTGATTGGCCGGACCCTTAAATGCGGCGGTAATAGCGTTACTGCCACATTTAAAAGCTACCGCCCAACTCGTGATGAGGCCCTAAGTGAATGAGTATAAACTTTAAAAGATTTATCAGATAATGGGCCTGATTACGAGTCTGGCGGTTACCCACTGGTGTAATCAGTAGTGGTAACGAAATGAACAAGCACAACTGATCTGCTCCTGTTGCTGTAGCATCTCCTTCTGTGTCCTGGGTTGCCCTACACCCCTTCAATGTGCTTGTTCATTTTATGGAGAGTGACGTGGCAAAATTCCGGTCTAGTGTTGATCCACCACCATGATTGGCTAATGGGTGATTTCATCTAGAGTTTGAAAGAGTTTGATTACTTCAAAAACTTCCAGCCATCAACCTTCACTTTAACACGTTTGACAGAGAGAGGCCAGCAGAGTGGTCAGATGGCAGGGTTGTTCCGCTGCTGAGGGGAGAAAGCTATGCTTCAGCTCCCCAGCGTATAAACCACGGGCACTTAGATATAGGCTGGTTGCCATTCAAAGCAGAAAGTGAGCCCACGCCATTCATTGCCTCAGACCAGAAGCCAAGGGGCTATGATCGGCTCTGGAAATAACCATGCGAGAGTAAATAGCCACTTACTGACTCTCTGTGCGGTACGTTTTATCGCTCGTTTTATTTCGCTGTGTTTTCGGCTGCAAAAACTCATTAAAGAATGTGTGGTGGGTAAAGTGATATAAAGCGTAGGGGGTGCGGGAAATAGGTTGTGAATAGCTGTGAAAGAGTGTTTGGGGTGAAAACCCCCAAACAATTATTTTTTAAAATCAATGAGTTTTGCGGCAAAAAACTCAGCTAAAAATAAATCCAGGCGATGGAATGACATAGAAGCCTCTGTGCCATACAATCGACCATTACCTTCCCTGGAACAAGGTGATTGGTAAGCAGTAGTATCTGACCAACATATCCAGGGTAGAATTAGATTATTTCAACACTTGAGTTGGCGGGAGGATAGTTCTGGGGCAACGTGCCCGCCTGGGAAGCAAGACGACACAGAACAACACAGACTTCAATCCTGGGTCTGTGCTTAGCAACCTCTTCGATATTAATGTTATCAATAACCAATTACAATTACATAGCAAAGCTTCAGTCAGAAAGCGAACTTTGTCTTAAGGAGGTAATGGTGTGTTTGTCCAAATAGGACGGGAAATCTGAGAAAATTATTTGACTTTCTGATAGCTAGACATCTTTTGCATGCATCTTTGGTTTTGTCACCCCCAACTATGTTTGCCAGACCACCACTACTTCCTGGTAATTAAATTCAGACCTGAGATGTACTACCCTATCTGCATATTTTGCAACTGATGACTGGATCTGTAGTTTAATAGCTTTAAAATACTGAACAAAATCAACCCTATTTGCATTCGGAGATGGAGCAAACTATTCAGCTGTTTCATTAGTTGCTTGTTTTAGCAGCTACTGAGTTTAACACATGTAACATTCCATCTGTGGATAAACGTATACTTTCATAGAGCCTAGTAGAATTTCATTCCACAGTCAAGTTGCCAAACTGAGAGAATTAATGAGACTCTTGAGAGATGTTTACTATGTTTTCGTAAAGCGCATCACAACTATAGGACTTGTCCCAGACTGCAAGTGCAAGTGCAAGTGCAAGTGCATGTTCCCAGACTGCAACTGGGAACATGCACTTTCAGTAAAGCTTCCGATTCCTTTTCTGCAATTGACAATTTTTCCAGTCGATTAAAGCATATGGAGATTGCATTATGCTTAGCAAATCCTTCAAGAAGTGGTGTTTAACAACTGCAACAAGTTCATCAACAAGGGTAGCAATACCCAAAGACCTTCCAGGCACAATATAGAAAGTATATAGATTCGCAGAGAGGGCCTGTATATAAGTTAGGGGATAGGTTTCGTGTTTTATAAATAATCGCTGCATATCTAGTTTTCACAGGCGACCAAGACCCTGTTTTGTTGGTACATGTTTTCAGCAGAAGATTTTAACTCCATTTCATAATGTGGAGTTGCCACATTATTTGCATGGGCGTAATGCAGCCTGTATTCATTCGGTCAAATCAGTTTATAATGCAACCTGCAACGTAAGTTCCGGAAATATGTTTACTGTGTTAAATGAAAGCCTGAAGTTTATATCTGGTACCGTGGTGAGGGGGCCCATACTAAATGATATATTCAGCGATTGGATGAATAATTTACAGATACCCATCAAAATCCATAAATCATTAAAAAAAATTCTGCTTTTGACAGTGGGCAGGTTAACAGGGTTATCCCCCTTCCAATCATTAAAGAATTTTAGAACCCTGACGGGGGAGCCAGCCAATCAGGTTGCTAGGAACGCTGGCTTGAACCTCCAGTGAAAGCCTGCATTCCATCCCACCTGACAGCCGACTTACCCCTCCACCATCTTTACCCCACACTACGTCCCTTTTTTTGTTTTTTCCGGTGCCTGCGTTATCGCTCAATAACTTGAGCATCTGGGCCGTTACTCCCCCTCCACCCCTCACCCGCCATCCAGCCCCTAGAATGGGGCATTAACGCTATAGCAATACTTGGCTGCCTGTAATAGCCACATACAAGCTGGAAATAATGTTCTTATTACAGTATATTAGTGGCATCACTACTCACTTGTAATAAGAAAATTATATCACCACTGTGACTGTAAGTACAAATTACAATTGTGCTCACCTTGGGAACAGAATTCTGTCATGCAACATGGGTTTGATTATTAGTCCAGTGCTTAGAAGCTGGAAGCGTCTAGCATGAGGCGCTACATAAAGCACAAATAATGAGAATTCTTACAATAATAATTGTACGGCCACAATGCTCGCTGCTTTTGCGCACACAGAGACGAATTCCAGCCACTACTACAGACTAGCTTGCTTTTTAGATTCCTATTTTGTGAAATAGCTTTCTGTGACACTTGCCAGTCTTAAATGGTAGAATATTTATTGTGTGCACTCTAGGAGTTTAACACAAGGAGCACACATCTATCTACGTGTTACCACTCATTTTAAACCACCGAACGGCTTATGTATGCATTGCATGAAACTACTTACAACATTTTTTGGCAGCATATTACAGGCTGCATGTTAAGCAGACAGGGGTGTTGCTAGGTCTGGACAAGGTCCGGGGCTACGCTAATGTCAGGGACATGGGGCTAGCTAGACTTTTGGTTGTAGTCCCTGAGCTTCTATCCCGGGCTACAGCCAAAAGACCCAGGTATATAGTCCCTTCAGCCCCCCTAGCCACGCATCTGCAGACAGATGATAGATTGTTTAGATGTATCAACAACTGGAAGATCTCTTGAATTAGTGTAAGCAAGCGACCAAGCATTAAAGGGGATGATAGCGCGACTATGTATTGTAGAGAATTAAATACGCTCTACCGTATGTAAAAAGGATATTGCGGGTCACCTTGCAGGACCATGACCTACTCTCTGCCGTCAGCCCTATTTCTTCATTTGGTCAGGAACCCCCTTGGTGACCTGCAATATCCCTATATCATATGGTAGGGGGCATTTTATCCCATATGTAGGTGTGGGGAAAGAGACATAATCAGAGATATGACACTCACAATGTTATTAGATGAGCATCCATACAAATGTTAACAGTCACTGGTATGCTTCAGGGACACTTGAAGAATGTAGCCATGACAAATAGTGGTAGCATGAGCACCAGTACTATTCATGGGGCAGTGTGGTTCATTGGCATCATTGCTGGCGGGTAGAGATTCATTGCAGATTCCCACCCTGCTGCACTCACACCAGACAGATTAGTGGCTGCTGCCATACTCTACCCTGCAAAGCAGTGGGTGGGTAGTGGCAGGCATCGCATCCTCCCTTCTGCCACCACCACACCCATGCGCAGAGAGTGCATGGGGCACATCAGACAAGAATGGCCTTTCACCATGGAGAACCTGAAAGTTTGGAAGAGGAATCCTAGACCAACAGGCCATTGCTGCTGTGGTGGGACTATTTCCCCCCATTTGCGGCCTCTGGAAAACCCACCAGGAAGGCACTGCAAGTGACCTATAGTCTCATAGCCGGGGTGTCATTTAGGGGCCACCAGGGGTCTCCCTTGCTGCTCCTGTGGTCTTCCTGGATAACCCTAAACCTTTTTTTTAAAATCAAACTGATAGCTATAACTGGTAAAATAGCTCTGTGGGTTGAGTGCTCGCTGCTGCAATGTGTGTGTGATCTGCAGGTGGCTGGTTGGACGCCCAGCAAGGTCAACTCAGCCTTTCATCCTGCTGAGGTTGATAAATGAGTACCAACACAGGTTGGGTGATATTGTATGTATATTTGTTCTATATGAAGAGCTTAAGTGCTATATAATAACACATCATTATCGTTCGGCCTTGGACGCCTGCTTGCATTCACAGTAAATTGGTAATATGGGCCTATACGCACTGATATTAATGATACATATGGTGATCCATTCTTGTATCAATGTATATCACTTTACAGTGATATTGTAACCATATTTTTCGAAGTGTACTGAGAAACAATGCTATGTGATGCCACTTCCTGTTTTGACAACGGGTGAAAGGCGGGTTCCATCGCTTCCCATGATGTCACTTCTGGGTGGGGTCAAATGACATCACTTCCCATGATGTCATCAGAGGTCAATAGTCGTGTGAGGTCACTTCCGCTACCCCAAGCATTTTGGTGAAATGACGTCCCCGTCTCCCAGCTGCTCTTACTGCAGGCCACCGGGTGGCAAATACTTTACTATTCCCATTATCTTTGTTTCTATTAATGCAACTCTAATGCGCAGGGGTTTGATTAATGGCTACAGAAGAAAACTTGAACAAATGAAGAGTCGCCATTTCTTCTTAAGATCTCAGCTCTGCTTAAGCGTGGATGTGGATTGTTTGATGTGCATATTATATATAACACGAGGCATGCCTTTATCAAATGGTAATACAAGCAGATCTGTTTATTATAAGTGTCTTCTGGGATCTTGGTGGGTCTACGTCTTGAACTTAGTAAGTCATATGGGATAGTTTATGAGGAGCTCAAGTTTTCCAATGTCAGGTGTGAAATAATCAACGATTACTGGGTTTTAGCCTCTTATCATATTGCATTCTGTTACATGTAGTTAGGCATTAATGTGTTTAGGAATGTAAAATGACATGTGCTAAAAATGCCAGGATTTACTGAAAATGTAAAGAATGTATTTTGCATATGTTTAGCAAACAAGATTGCTAATAAATTATAGTGATTTTGGTTCCATGATAAGCGACGGGCATCGACCAGCCACCCCCGCAAAAGCAGGGAATTTAGTTTCCAGTCACGTTTTGCCAGCACCTGTGCCCTGTGGGCCATGCAAGGTTAGCGTACTTCGCTTCTCCAGCCTTGCATGGCTCATTGGGCAAGCAGGCTGGATAGCTGTAGGCCCAAAGGTGGGTAGGTGTGCTTAGCACATTGAGTTTTTCCAGGGGCAGTAATTTGTGACACTCTGGCTCGACTGCACATGTCAAGAACCAGGCAGAGCCGCCATCAGCTTCCTGGTTTGCGTGGTGCGCAGGAGCTGGAAGACTGAGAGCAATTTGGAAACAGCCTGGAGCTGGAGGAGCAGGTAAGAACATATTTATCTATTTATGTGTACGCATGCATGTGAGGCTGTGTATGTGTGTGTGGTTGTGTGCATGCAATGGGTAATGTTTGTATAAGTGCCTGTACGAGCGAGGGTGCTGTGAATGTTGTGTAAGGGTATGAATGAGAACACAGTGTGAATGTTCTATGGGTGTGTGTGTGAACGAGAGAGAAATCTTGTAAGGTGTGGTGTGTGGCTGCATCTCTGAATGTGTATGAAGGTGTATATGGACGGGGTAGTGAGAATGGGGTTTGGGAGGTTTTGGAGAAGCAAGTATGAACATTTTCTTACAGTAGCATGGCATGTTGTACTGGTATTATGTGCATAGCCAACACGATGAGTGTTCTACCGAGCCATACTGACCTACGTTAGTGCAGTCAGTATGGATATCTTTTCCACAGTGGCATGGCATTTTTACTAGCATTATGGGCAAAGCCAAAGGGAGTATGCTCTTGCACGGTAATACTAGCACAAATGTGTGCAGCCAGCATGTACATGTATTGAACTGCCAGCATTAAAATGCATTGTTTACACTGCCCAATATTGTGGGCAAAGGCATCATGAACATGTGCTGCAAAATGATCCTGTGCACTGTTGGTGATTTGGCATCAAGTGTATTTTTTCACGTGTTACCCTACAAAACGATTGTAAACTGTGTGGCTTTTTACCCAATTTTCAAGGAAAGTGTGCTGTAAAATGCACAATTTTAACATGTTATTTAAAAAATGTTCTCAGTGGGAAATCACCCCGTAACCCTCTTGAATTAGTTCAGAGCCCCTGGGTATGCTCGGTCACTCCCGCATATTCATGGGAAATGTCTCTGCTGCCACTGTTGATCTTAGGTGGGGAAAGTGAGCAGTGGTTTGCCCGCATGATTAGCTGGTAGACGTTATCATTCTCACATTGCATGTAGCGATTTAAATGACTGTGTGTGGCTGCAGTGAAAACCTTCACCTCTTTTAACCAAGAAGACTCCTCCCATGAGGCACTGGTGCATATATTTGTAGATCTCCATAGAGACGATCGGCCTAATTCATAGAAGCATTGTATGATGGCAAAACCCCATTCTGTTCCTGTGTGTGTACATGTTAGAATTTAGCTAAGAGTGTCTCTGCACTTTCATGATAGAAACACCTACTGTGCTACAAGACAATGAACCTGTTTCGCCCTTTAGATGCCTTAAAAAATGCTTTAACTACTTTAGGGTGTTTACAACTCTTTATTGCAAATCGTCACACTTTTACAGCGCCTGCACCCATGCACATAACTGAATGTCCAGGGTCTGTAGGTAATGTAGCTACCGAGGAAGAAGGCTAGTCAGTCTACACTGACTATGGCGGGACACTAGCTCTGCAATACTGCGCATAGTCCGACAGGAAAAGATGTGGCACAAGGGATACCGTGCGCTCTTATGCCAGTGATGGGCTGCTCTTGGAGTTATCTGCAATTAACTTGACCTACAAGCAGTGGGTATAACCATGTAATATAACTTTCCAAATGCAAACTTCAGTTGATCTTCTAAATGTACCTTCTGCTCATCCCTTCCTGCAAGTGTCCTTTGCAGTCCTGCTGTGTACCAACATACAATTGTGTCCCCTCTACGCCCCCAACTGCTGGCTGATTCGGTACAGAATTAACTGGGGTGGCCTCATTCTGCCCAGGGATAGAAGACAGTGCCATACTGCCCGCGTAATCCACAGCCTCCATCCTGAATCCACCAGTAACTCTTCAAACTCCTTGGTCAAGGGGATCGTTTTGGAAAGATAACCACTGCAGAGAGCCAATAGATTTGACCACATATCCTCCACATAACACCCTTTGGTTTTGCAGCAGTATACCAGGGTTAATTCAGCTGTACCAGAACTTGTAGCACAAACAGTACCATGTCATTTAAAACCCTGTAAAATAAATAATCAACATGGTGTGTATACTGGAAGAGATCCCTCGAGGGCCGGAAACATGACAGGTTTTCAGGATATCCCTCATTAATATTCATGAGCATAAATGTGCATACATTTAGAACCACTGTATGCAAATATATCTCATGAATATTAATGAGGGATATCCTGAAATTTCAATATGGAACCAGCCCTCAAGGCCTGGAGTTGGACAACCCTAAGAGTTGAATACTTGTATTATTTTATCCTGGAATATCGCAGACCTGGCATCAAAAATGAAGGATGAGGATTGGCATTTCTTTCTGAACAATCACAAGATAATCTGTTTTAGGAAAAGTGATCCGTATTGCCGATTTCTTATCCTGGGTTTGTACATTTTTATGCGGGGTCAGTTAAAGGCGTGCAAATGGGTGCTGCACTGTTTGGACTCATTTGAATTTGGAATTGACTGTTATGTAAATTAGAACTTTGAATCCAGATCTGATGTGTTAAAAGTTTGACCATTTTAATGATTTGGTTTTAGTGCTGTTTAATACATATGTGAGATTAGTAGCTGGCAGAATTAATTATCCCTTACATAATGTACCATGGTAAATGTTCTAGTAAGACTCATAGATAGTGTAACACGTGATGTGACTGGGAGTGTAAATAAATGAAAAGTAATCATAATGCTGGCTTTAGAAGCAATAAACTAGATCAGAGTGAAATTATCCCAAAGCTACACATTAAATATAAGAATTTAATTAAATCAAAAAAAGAAGCACAGATTAAGAATAACACCTGGCAGACTTTTATTGAGGTCACTGTGAGAAACGATAGCAGAAATGTCTGGCAAACTATAACAGGAGGTCTGAAAGCCCAAGATTATTTAGAAGCCGCTGCGAATATACAAGCTGATATCTGGATATCCCATTTCTGGAAAATATCTGCAGCTGACAATTCTCCCAGTGAGATCTCTCTGTTACATCCATTGACTGATGTTTCTCCTATCCCAACATTCTCCGAAATGGTGGTGAACAAAGCCGGCTAAATTGCTGGCTGAGATTTCTTAGTTGACACAGAGATTCGGTCTGCTATCTTTACAGCTTTTTTTATTTATTTAATGAATGCCAAAGAAATGGTCTCCTGAAAGTGGCATGGTGCCAATATTATACAGATATATAAGAAAGGTCACCCAGAACTGCCAGAAAATGATCGGGCCATCTCGCTGATAGATACTATGGCTAAAATGTATGGAGAGGCCACCTGAGAAAGGCTCATGAAAATTATGCAATATCAGAGTTACAATGAGGGTTTTCGTGGCACAAACAGGTTTTTATTTTAACCACTCTCTTACAAAAGTTTGCGATAACAAGAAAATTGACTCTAAATTTTGTATTTTTTGTATTTATCAATTTGAAGACTGCCTTTGACAGTGTAAGTAGAGTAACATTATGGGCAGTTCTTTGTGAATTGATAAGAGCAATAGCAACCATGTAATCGAACACTATAGCAAGAGTTCGATACAGGCAGGATGCTGAGTGGTAGGACTATTTTGTTCTATTGTGGAGTTTAGAGTCAGACAAGGCTGCGTCCTTGCACTGATGCTTTTCTCCCTTGATGTTGATAGGCTGGCCGTGATTATCTAGTCGCAGACTGGGATACCCCATTAATTGAGGGTAAAAAGTTCCCATTACTACTCCATGCCGATGCTGTAGTGTTTATTACCAAGACCCCCACTGGGATAAGAAAACAATTGGGAAGGCTTACACAGTTTGGCATAGAATGTTCTCTCAGGGCAAATAGTGCTAAAGAAGTCTCTATGGTGTGCAATAAGTTTAAATCTTCAAAATGTGCTTTTAACCTTATTAACGGCTTCATTGAGCAAGTAGCTTTTTAAATGATTTGATAACTAGGATAAACCCGAATGGGTCTTATCAACAGCATGTAGAGCGCTGTTAAGTCTCTTATTCACCCTAGCATCATTTGCTGCCAGGTTAAAAAAATAGTTATTTCGCCCGTACTGGAAGAATATAGAGCACAGATGTTTGGGGGCAAACTTTAGGGGCCCCATATGTTTCCGGATACATATTTTACGGAAAGAAAATTTTAAAAAGAATGTTGTTTTTGCCAAGAAATGTCCCAATCATATTTACGTGGGATTACGCCTTCACCTGCTACATTGTGAAGCTCAGCATTAGAATGGTTATGTTTTGGTTGTGTATTCACAGCATGGGTGATCTTAAGTTATTTAGGAACAGGGCTCAAGTCCTAAAAATTAAAGTGGGAGGACTCATCAGCAAATCCAATGGGATGTGATGTCACCATAAATTAGCATATTAAGGTGAAATATGCACATTTCATTAAATTGGCTTTGCATAACCTCCCAAATTGAACGGGACGAATGGCATTTGCCTTTCATAAAATCAACACACGCACAAAACCAAGAGAGGATATTTTCTTCTAATAGTGTTTTTGAAAACTTTAAAAGGTGCACATGTTCTAAACGGTGTGCAGTCATAAAATCAAATAAATAATGTTGAATTACAAAAAATTCTAAAAAATAATGTCGAAAAAGAAAAAGTCGAACGTTTTATTTTTTTTTGGGTTCCGCATGTAAAAAAAAGGTCAAAATAAAAAAAAGGGGGGTTGGGGGGAACCCCCCATTTCGAATAAAAAACGTAATAAAAAAGAAATTCGACATTCGACATTATTGTATCGATTTTATGACTTATAAACCGTTCTAAACTCCAAGAACCAATACAAATGTTTTCCCTGGGACCTGCAGTACCAAATTGGGACATTTCATCTTTAGTTGTTAGTTATTTTCCATCAGGTTATATAGTTTAGGGGTGAAGTGTCCGGCCTGCAAAACTGCCGACTGCGATTTGATCCCTGAGGGAGGCTTTAATTCATAAATTCAAAGAGGACATTCAATGTTTCTCATTTTAGCTGGGGGGACTGAGTCCACCCTCTGAATAAATGGGTGGACTCCGTCCCCCAGCGTGTACCCCCGATTTGAGCCCTGTTTAGGAACATTATTTGTGGTATGTTCATAAATTCGGAAGGGGGCGTGACGAGGCGACGTACTAGATGCCCCCCTAATCTGTCCACTCCTGCTCCGGTTTATAACTTTATATTTTCATTCTTCACAGTCCAAAGCACACGAGGTAAAATGCCCTTATTAGCTCTTTAATCTCCCTGGTGGTCCGTGGACCATCCTGTGTGCTGTGCTGGGGCTCCACTACACATCCTGCGTGGGTCGGGAGGCCGAGCCTTAAAGCCGCGAAGTCCTGTGACTTCATAGTCCAAGTTCCTGTCAGCTGTTCTGGATCACGTGTCGGACACAGCACGCTGAAGGTGCTGGAAGCACTTTCCTTCACAACGCGGACCGGTACTGAATTTAAAAGGTACATACTACATTTAATGGCACAATGGACGAAACATTAAGTCCTCGCATAAAGACACATTTACTACTTTTATTTATAACACTTAAATATTTTTCAGCACACATGGTGGAACTTTTTGCTGGCCACTGCGATTTGTAAATCTGCGCAAGCACCACGTCATTACAGTACATTTAAAACTCGCTGGCCATGAAAATATCATACTATTTTAATGCGCAATTGGCATTATTAACTCACATAAAAGCAAGACTGCCATTCTAAAACATAGCTGTTTAACACCTTCAAGAACATATGTCTGAACTTTGGCTGGCTACGTTCTGTCACAACTCTGTGCAGTTACTAGAACAGCCTTGAGAATTGACATTGAAGTATAGCAACTACTTTGAAATATACTGCTCACATTCAAAATCGTATGGCAGAGCAAAAAAGATGGATGGAAAAATATAGAGTGGACGAAGGATGGAGTGGATGAAAAAGACGGAAAAAGAATGGAAAGGACGGAACGGATAGAAGGAATGGAACAGATGAAGTGGATGTAATGGTCAAACCGATGGAATGCAAGGAACGGATAGAACAGATGAATAGATAGAACGGATGGAATGCATGGAAAGGATAGAGTGGACAAAGGATGGAGTGGATGGAAAAGATGGAGTGAATTGAACAGTTAG
Organism: Ambystoma mexicanum; assembly: GCF_040938575.1. Lineage (NCBI taxonomy): Eukaryota > Metazoa > Chordata > Amphibia > Caudata > Ambystomatidae > Ambystoma > Ambystoma mexicanum. The sequence goes on along the minus strand of NC_090926.1, from coordinate 993,062,557 downwards.
AGTGGGTGGAACGATTCGAATTGATGGAACGGATAGAGTGAATAGAACAGATGAAGAGAATGGAACGGATGAAGAGAATGGTATGGAAAAAGCAGATGGAACGGATGAAACAGATGGAACAGATGAAGTCGATGGAACGGATGAAGTCGACAGAATGGATGAAGTGGATGGAAGGACGGAAAGGATGGATGAAATAGATTGATGGAGTGGATGGATTGGAAGGAGTGGATGGAGTGGATGGAGTGGATGAGTGGTTGGATTTGAGTGGATGGAGTGGATGAACGGATGGAGTGGATGGAACGGATGGAGTGGATGGAACGGATGGGGTGGATGGAATGGACATAGTGGATAGAACGGACGGAGTGGATGGAATGGATGAACGGACGGAGTGGATGGAATGGAATGGATAAACGGACGGAGTGGATGGAATAGATGAACTGACGGAGTGGATGGAACGGATGGCGTGGATGGCACGGACGAAGTGGATGGCACGGACGAAGTGTACGGAACAGATGATGTGGATGGACCGGATGAAGAGGATAGAACAGATGAGTAGAATGGATTAGACTCGATGGAGTGGATGGAAAATATAGAGTGGACGAGTGGATGGAGTGGATAGAGGGGATGGAATGGTTGGAAAAAGAATGGAAAGGACAGAACGGATGGAGTGCATAGAACGGATGGAGTGGATGGAAAGGACGAATAGATAGAACGGATGGAGTGCATGGAAAGGATAGAGTGCATGGAAAGGATAGAGTGCATGGAAAGGATAGAGTGCATGGAAAGGAAGGAGTGGATGGAAAGGAAGGAGTGGATGTAAATGATGGAGTAGATGAGGCGGATGGAGTAGATGGAGCGGATGGAGTGGATGGAGTGAATGGAGTGGATGGAGTGAATGGAGTGGATGGAGCGAACGAACGTATGCCGCTATGTATGCCCCCTGTCCTGCTCTCGTGCTTGGTCGCAGGCATTACTGATAACCACCATAACACACTACCATGCTTACTTTTCCCTATACACCACCATTCAACTAGAAAACAGCTATGCTATGACACATTCGGCCTAGCTGTTCTCATACTAACATGACCCCACGAACACCTCATCATCCAAATAAAACACAGCTAGCTGAGCACATTCCGGCTAGCTTAGGTGTTTCCTCAAGCCTAACACAGCCAGAACTCAGCCTGGGTGTCCACCCTCCAGACTGAACACATTCCAACTGACTTCCTCAGCACAACACCTACCGCTACGAAGCAGCTTTCATGCAACAACCACACCAGCTGCACACATATCCGGTGCGCCTATGCACCATTTGACACTCGCTCTCTACTGATTTGAACTGCGGTTGCCGAGGCCTTTCAACCTACCAGCGGTTTGAGGTCATACCAATGATACATTAGGTGCTATATAAATGCCAAGTAACATAACATAACAGAAGCATTAGCGGGCTACATTGCTTTCATCTTGACTTACTCACCAAGGCTGCATTGTCAATTGAATACTACGTGTTTAGTGGTTTTCACCAGATGCCATTACTCCTTCACTGAGCATTTACCTCAATGTACCATTGCATTCGAACAACCTACCTGTGAAACAGATACCTGCTTGCATAAGAACTGTATCGAGGTTCAATTGGAGTGCAAGTGTTCTATTAATCTTAAGTGTGCCACTGATCAAACATCTGCAAAATGGCATCCAAGAAAAGCCAAGTTAAGGAATTACCTATCTCTTCATCAAACAAGAGAGAGAAAAGTGAATCACCGACTCCTAAAGAGGACAGCCCTGACTCCACCATGCAAGCCATTCTTATGAAAATAAAAGCTCTGAACCCCTTTATGGAGGTAACAAACGTCAAATTGCAACAAATTGATGACAAATAGTTTGCATTTGAAGCAAGGATCTCTGAAGTTGAACACAGAGTTAGTAATACCGAAGACGTCACGGATAGCGTCCAAGTGCTTGAGAATACCATCAAATCCCTGCAGAAGCACACTGAACATTTGGAAAATCGCAACAGAAGGAACAACTTACGAATTGGTGGACTGCCAGAAGGCATTGAAGGAGATGATCCAATTCTCTTCCTTAACTCTCTCCTAATGAAGCTCCTAGAAAACCCTTCTTCAATCAGACTGAACATTCAGAGATCTCACCAGATTGGACCAATGAACTCATACAGCCCTCCAAAAGTGCTAACAACAATTCATCTAGAACCATCATATTTGCTCTATTGGACTACATCCATGTGCTTCGAATCTTAGAAAAAGCGAAATCAATAAAAGAACTTGCATGGAATGGTAGAAGGATCTTTATTTCCCAGGATGTAACCAATGCTACTGTGACAAGAAGGAAGGAATTACTTGCTGTTAGACCTGCTCTTAAACAGCTTAATGCGAGATATGGCATCATACATCCGGCAATTCTTAAAGCGACTCCTAATGGTCATACATCTTCTTTTCAAGATCCAATTGCCTTAAGACACTTTATCCAAAGTCAGAGGAGAGAAGATATGGACACATCAAGACCACCGACTTGATTGTTGCTACTCTTATAGCTTTAATCATTACTGATCTTTGCCATAAGGTTTCCTCTCCTCAGAGGCTCTCCCACCCCCTTTTTTCTTCCTTTTACTCAACATGGTTTGGAGTGGCCGCTTCCTGTTAACCACAACAGTTTCCGATGTGTTTATTTCTGGTTTGATGCTATTCATGTTGATTTTGTTAGTCTCCCCACTCCCCTTATGTTTCCTTCCTTATGTGTCCCTGTCAAGTGTGCTCATGAACTGTTCCACCTTTTTGAATAGTTCTTGGTTCAATATAACTTTCACAGCTTTTCTTGTACTACTCATTACCATAGTACTCCTAAGCTTTATTTCATGTTTATTATCTTGCTGTAATATCTTACATTCAATGTAACAATGTGGAATAAAGGTTTACATAATCCTATTAAAAGACAGAAAATTATTTCCCACTTTAACAGCACCAAACTCTCCATTGCCTGTATTCAGGAATCTCATCTCTCTAGTGCAGGAGCGACTAAACATAAGGTCACTGGGTGGCTCAAGTCTTGTCTAATGCCACTAATGGGAAGTAAAATGTTCTTATAGCCCTAATTAACTAGAAATGTAACTGTCAAGTATTGGCGAATGAATCTGATGACATTGGTAGATGGGTAATGGTAAAACCTTTAGTTGACTCCACTGAATTTACTGTCCTTAACATCTATGGACCTACATTGCCAGATCCCTCCTTTTGGGTGCAACTTAAAAACCGCTTCTTTCTCTCTAATCCCAAAAATCGTATTGTCTGTGGTGACTGCAATGAGATTATGCAGCTATTTTTGGATAGGAAATCTACTGTTCGATATAAATATACCAGGTCCTACATGCAATTCACCAAATTCATTTCAGAATTAGATCCTATAGACTCCTGGCGTGTTACTCATCCTTCTGACCCTGAATTCACGTTCTTCTCCAGCACTCACAAAAGTCCATCTTGATTAGACTATATATTTATATCTCAACCCCTTGTGAGTTGCCTTTTAGATGCCAACATTGATTGTATAGCATTATCAGATCACGCACCTGTTCATATTCATCTATCCTCTCTGCAAAAGCCTAGACACTCTAATAGATGGAGATGTAACCCAGCCCTCCTCAAAGATGAAGCCCCTTCATAATACAGCAGCAAGATAGCTACTTCTCAGGAAACTTAAGCCAAGACAACTCAGTTACCAACAACTGGGACTGCTATAAAGGGGTCCTTCAAGAACCCATCATTTCCTTTGCAGCAAATAAAAAAAGCTGCTTAAACAGGAGTCAGAGAACATTTTGAAAGAACTTAAAGCTGTGGAATCCCAATACACATGCCCCGACTCTGAAACAATCTTAAATTTAATCATTAAACTTAGACTTCAATACAATACAATTGTAACCCAATATTCCTGTGATGACCTTTTAAAATATAAAACTAAAATCCACCAACTTTCTAATAGATTGAGCAAGTCCCTAGCATCTTACCTGGAACTTCAAAAAGGAAAAGCCATGATTGCAGTTATTAAAGACTGCTTGGGCAATAGAAAGTTTTCAGATAAAGAAATTATCAAGGTTTTTTCTGATTTCTATAAGAAACAATATACTTCCGAAACATCTAATAATGAGCCCATTCAGAAATTTCTCCATGCAACGCCTCACTCATCGTATCCATTAAATAATGTCCAGTCGCTCAATGCTCCCATATCCATTAGTGAAATTCATAAAGCCATCAAAGACCTCGAGAAAGGCAAAGCTCCTGGAACCAATGGATACTCCATATATATATGCACATTTGAAAGACATTTTAGTACCTAAACTTAATTAACTCTTTTCCCAATTTATTCAAGATAGCAGGGCTTTGGGATCATACTTGGAAGCCATGCTCATAGTTTTCCCCAAACCCAGTAAGGACCCTGAACTTAAAGTTATAGGCCCATTTCCCTCATTAATACAGATTGTAAAATCTTTGCGAAATTCTTAGCAAACAGATTTTTACTGGTACACCTAATTTAGTTAAATAGGATCAAGTAGTCTACATTAAAGGTAGATCATCCTCTACAAGCATAAAATTGGTTCTAGACTCTCTTGACTCTGTTCATGGCTCCAAAGACCCTTACGCAGTAATTGCTCTTGACGCTGAGAAGGCTTTTGACCCGGTTGAATGGAACTATATGTTCGAAGCTCTCAAATGGCGTGGTCTTGAAACCCCATTCTTAGCAATGGTCAAAGTACTTTATCCTGATCCGATGACCTCTATTTTCATTAATGGACATATTTCCCCTCTTTTTCCTTTATTTAGAGGCACACGCCAAGGGTGTCCGCTGTCCCCTCTCCTGTTTATCTTGGCCCTAGAATCCTTTCTTGGAAAGAATATGCCAAAATGTTAGCATAAAAGGCATAAGATGTAGTGATATACAAATTAAACTAGCAGCATATGCTGATGAGGTCTTATTAGTACTTAAAGATCCTGATACTTCCTTGCCTCATATTTTAGACATTATCTCACAATTCCCTGTTGTCTCAGGATACAAACTGAACACAGACAAGTCGGAAATGTCACCTCTTAATGTACATTGTACCAAACATCAAATATTATCATCAGGTATGAAATGGTGTCCGAACGGCTTTAAATATCTTGGTATACATATCTCCTCCTCTATCAAAGACATTGTTAATCACAACACTGCTTCACTACTTTCTAGAGGAGAGGAACACCCAAGCTCCTGGTCTCCTCTTTACCTGTCATGGTGGTGTAGATTAGAATCCATCAAAATTATGATTTCACCAATTATTTTGTATCTTCTATTTATGTTACCCCTACCTCTTCCCTCCTCTTTCTTTAAATCCATTGATACCTGTTTGGCTAAATTTCTTTGGAGGAAAAAGAAACATAGATTGCCACTCTGTAAACTCAAACAACCACGGGCAGCGGCAGGGGTTGGGTTTCCTGATTTCAGGAATTTTGCATATAATGTTTGTGTTAAAGCAAGTTCAGAGATTTTTTTACCCATGAACATTGTAATGATATACCCCAATGGTTATGCCAAGAGAGAGCGATGGTATCCCCCTAAGTCTTGCTGATTGCTTTCACATTAAAGCTAAAATTAGATTTATTAAATGTACAAGTACAATTCTATCTGCCCGTTACCTCAGAATGGACTTATTCTCCACAACTCCCAAGTCCCATCACTGCATCTCATGATAAATGTGGTTTAACCCTTTAATTAGAATTAATAAAAAATCTTTTTTTGGAGGCCATACCTCTCTCTGGATATCAAATATCTTGATCAGCTATTTGTTCAAGGTGTTCCACTTAACTTTAATGTACTTGTTGATGGATTCAATGTTCCACGCTCATTTCGGCAACGATTCTTGTCCATTATTGATGCAATTGTTGAAAATTTGCCTGTCCATATTATAAAATTCTTCAGCAAAATTCCTCTACACACAGTTTGCATGACTACTTCTCAGCCTTGCAACAAGATGGTATACTAAGGGATAATCAACTGGAATGGCATAAAGTTGGAACCACATATCTAATGTCACAACTTCGGCTAATATACTACAAACTATGTACTTTTTCCATCACAGAGTATTCATTACCCCTTCACTTCTTTTCAGGTGTGGCCTCACGCAAAATGACAATTGGTGGAGCTGCCATCAATTTCCTAGATCCTTTAAACATATCGTTCTTGAATGCAGATTTGTCTCGTCCTTCTGGATTCATATTTGGAAAACCATCAAAAGTATTTTCAACATTTCAATTGACTTCTGTCCTCAAGCTCTTTTTGCTGGAAGCTGTATTGTTCAAAATATTACAAGCAGACACAAACACTTTTTGTTTGTTTTATGTATTATGTTAGCTATCAGAACAACTGGAGGAATCTAGATAAACTTCATTACAAAATGCGGTGGAATTCAATGTGCAACACTCACAGAATAGAAAGGTGTAATGACTCTACTGTGTGTCTCTATTACGTAAACATGAACTAAAATGGAAACCTTATACTGGATTTCTTGCACTTTCCTCGGTGGTTTAATAGTCACTTATATAATACCTGTTGCACACTCTTCCCCCATTTCCCCTCCCCCTCCTTAAACTCATCACTCCTCCTGTGTATGCTCTGTTCCTGTCATATCATGTCCTTGTCTGTACATGTATACGCATACCCCCTAAAATCAAAAATGTTAACGATTAATGAATATGTACTCATACAAGGCTCTCTTATATCTCAATAGTTAAGTTTATATCATTATGTTCAGAACTGATACACGATATAATGTGATTATATGATGCCTTGTATGATGCGATTTAAATAAAAACATTTAAACACAAAACAATGATTAGGAAGACTGTATGGGGATTGGTTGAAACACATAAAAAACCTTCTGTTCACAGTAGGTTTTGAGCCCCGTTGGTATCTAGATATATCTAATATCAAAAAAGCCTACAGCAAATGGTCTATGAGAAATCTTTGGACAAAAGTACCGTTTAGTAACGGTACAGTGAAATATCTCCTGCTTGAAGATAACACTGCTTTTGAACACTATTTGAACTGGATTAGCCATACTTAGAAGCCTGTGTTTAATTTTTTTTAAGAGACTAAGGCCCTTATATGCAAAAATGTTTTCAATGGGACTGTCCCATGTTAAAACATGTTTGTAAATCAGGCCCATAATGTAATACTGTCAGACCCACGCACCTGTAAGTGTCACATAGGTAGTAGTGCTCACTGGCCGTTCTGCACGGCCTTAACAGAAAATGAAGTGCATTTTATATTATTGTGTCTTCCAATTCTAAGAGATAAGAACAACCTTTGAAGCTCTAAAATGTTCTCAGGTGATTACTGTTCAAGACATTTTATATTCAGCTTGGTTTTTTTTACACATAGATTTCGGAATCAATTACTAATGAAATTCAGCTATAAAATGGCTTGAACTGCTATCATTTTAAAATGATATCTCCAGAGGATATATTATACATGTTTGATTTGTATGTTTGTGTCGTTGTGTATTTGCTTCCATTATGGAAATTGACATTTGCCGAATAAAAGTGATTGATTGATAAAAAAAAAGCCATCTCCTTTAACAGAGGCCACCAGAAGAGCACATCTGACCAAGACGGATCAGATCGGACCAGCTAAAGTTAAGTGCTCTCGAACCTAGTGCCCAACCATTTGGCCAGATGGTTCTTGCTTCGGGGAGCGTCATTTCTGGGGTAAAGGGACCCACACCTTGGAGTCCTCAATCAGGCTCTTTTCACCATAACCAAATCCATATGCCATACTTTTCCGTACACTTGGAGACAATGCAGGTCACACAGTGCGCTACACAACAATAGAAAATCGAACACCACTTGTGATGCTCACCCCTCACAGGATGTATCCCGGAAGGACAAGTGTTCCATGCAACTGAGTCCCCGAACAAACACCGAACCTTCACTTGAAGACACAAAGCCCAATAACAGTGAAATGCCCCCACCTCCAGATGAGTTGAGTCCTCCTTTAGTTATTTATAACTCTAATTCAGTCATTTGTATATGAGGATGTATTTAGATTTTTTGCTTTTGGTTTGACTTTTGAGTTCTTTGATGGCCAAAGTAATTGTTGCTGGAAATACAGTGCTTGTCCCTTTTCATTTTATTCTTTTTAATAATCTTACATTAAAATGTACGCTGTAAATGTAATGCGATAACGTCATGTTTTGTGCATGATTTTAAACTATAATAACATTTTCCCTGAAAAGAACCTCTGAAAGAATGTACAGAAATACTTATGGAAGTGCGTGTTAAACCCTCCCACGCCAGGGGCTGGCACCACCCATAGTAAGGTTCATAGATTATGCACAAATTGAATGTAGTAAGAGGTGGTGCATGCTGGAACTTGAAGTGCAATGTTCCTGGGGTTTTGCACACATTGAATTAGTAAGAGGTGGTGCAAGCTGAAGCTAGAAGTGCAATGGTCCTGGAGGTTTTGCACACATTGGGTGTAGTAAGAGGTGGTGCATGCTGAAACTTGAAGTGCAATGTTCCTGGAGCCAATACAGAAACAAATTATAACAGTGAGGCCTGCCTGCCCGAAATTGATGCGCAAGCTGTCTGCTGGAGCTTGGTGTGGAAGGTTTGCAGAATAATATTGAAAGAGAGTACTTGTATTTCTGCAGAGTGGTGGCAGAGGTGCTATTCTGTGTCCCAGCTGAAGCAAGCTCAAACAGTGCAAAGATGTTCTCCTCTTAGCACACTTTCATGCCTCAGCAATCTTCAGGGAGATTGAATGGATGCAGGTGTGCAGGGTTAAATCCCTTTGGCATGTACCGGCAGTGGCAGCAGAGGATTCCGATAAACTGTAGTGTAAAGCCAGCCAGGATCCAACTCTCCCCCATTTTCAATGTTAGCCCTCAGTGGGGAGGGGGATGGAGTAGCCATCAGTATGGAACTCCAAAGTTATACAAGAGTAGCCCAGGTGCAGCCCCTCTGGAGCCCCAGTCTCCAGGTAGATGTGCAAACAAAACAAGAGGGGTGGCAGGGGTGCTACTCTGGGTCCCAGCTGCAGTAAGCTCAAACAGTACAAAGAAGTTCTCCTCCTAGCACGCTTTCATGCCTCAGCAATCTTCAGGGAGGCTGATTGGATGCATTTGTGCAGGTTTAAAAACCTTTAACACATAAATTAACATCATATTAATCACATAACGTATAAACAGCATTTAAAAAATAAACATTATAAAAAGCAATCAATTGCACATAAAATGTCACATCAAACATAAGAGTTCTTTCCACATATAATACATAGTTCTTGCCACATATAATACATAGCGAAAGTAATCACAAGATTATTGCTGCATATAAGCTGCTCTAGAACCGATCACTTTGTATAAAGCATGAATCATGTGTCAATGTACCGTATCCCCTCGTACACATCTGTTCAAGAGTTTTACAAGTCGTCAACAAGTGCCTTGGAGTCTTCACAAATAAACCACATAAGCTGCATATTCGATCCTCAACAGGGATGTGAAGCCAAGCACCCTTTTTTGACAAAGTAGAGAGTTGATTTATTCTAAGACATTTGATAAAAGGTCTGACTTTAGAGTTAAGCACGTTTTTAACATAGCTGCTAGGTGACCCTATTAAAAAAGATTGTTTAAAAAAAATCCAGATCTGCACCTTTTTCTTAATTTCTCTTTTCTTCAGTGTTATATTATCAAGACCAGTAAATGCACAACTAATTTCATTTAAGAATACAGCAATCTCAACAATCCAAAGTTTTAGCATTTGGTGAGGAGCTAGGACATATATTTGTTTTCAGAAGTACGAATAAATAGACCTGCAGTTATCATGTTCATTGAATATTTTCAAGTGCAATAGGCAATTTGACATAATTTTCCGAATCTGTATTGACATCAGTCCCAGTTCCAAGCAGATCACTTCACCAGGCACACAGTTAGGGAGATCTAACGCCTTCCTCCAAATTTTTCCTTCTAGATTTTTTCAGCCAATTCAGTTCTCCAATTGTAAATATTTTCAGGCCATATAGAATACCTGGTACAGTACAAGCCTTATATAACTGCAAGAGGCCTTCAATGGAATTGACCACCTCATTTATAAATAAAGGACTGAATTGTCTGGAACTTCACCACAATCTTGTTTATTATAGAGTCTGCAACTAGCTTCTTACTCATAGTATTATGAATCTGCACCCCAAAGTATGTATAGATATTTACGTCTTGAACAGGGGTATTCTGCAGGTTTCAATTATACTTCTTAATACTATTTCTACGCTTCTTAAACGTCATAACCTTAGTGTTACTAAGGTTAATAATGAAACCATTATTAGTGGAAAATTGGTTCAAAGCTTCAAGCCTGTGCTCTAGTCCAATGGCAGTTTGGTCAATAATAATAATAATAGTGTTGGCATATGTTAGCCACAATACTGTTCGCTGTTCAATCCGAGGCACATTATTTCTGCATTTCTCCATTATGCTGTCTAAATCCGCCATACATATATTGAATAAAACCAGGGCTAGCGTGCACCCTTGTTTTAAGCCATGGTTAACTTGCAAGGGCATCCTGATGAATTCTGCTTAATTGTAATTTGTACCTGTATGTTTGTATATAGCGATTTCATAAAATACAGAATCTGGGGATGTAATGCCCATCTGTCCATCTTGTACCACAAAATAAGGCAGTTTATCAAGTCAAAGGCTTTTGTATAGTCAATGAAACAAACGTAAAATGATGTACTATTATTACTTAGGCTCGACCTAATGAAATACATTAAGGTCCAAAGACTTGTCACCGTTCCAGACCCCTTTCTGAAAGCTAGCTGCTGATTTTTTAATATATTGTTCTCCTTTATCTACTCATTAATATAAGACAAAAACAGCTGCGAAAATATCTTGCATCTAGCATGGCTAGCAAACGATAACTTGCTGAAGAGTCACAAGAACCTTTTTTATTAATGGGTATTAAAATCGAAGTATTCCAGGTTTTGGATAATGAGCCTGTTTTAATGATTTTAGAATAAAGGACCATTAGTACATGGGCCCCGTTCTTCAGATCTTTCTTGAACAGAGCATCATGTAATCTATCAGGGCCTGGGGCTCTGGATGGTTTCAATCGTACAATAGCCTACTCAATGTCATACTCACAAAGAAGTTTTATCTTTAATGGCCTTATAATCGATTCTGACTTCAGGCAAATACACTTGGTAATACATACTCAAGGTGTAATCTGCCCATTTATCATTTTTGATAGGATTAATTTCTCGCTCACCCAGCCCACAGTTATTATATGTTTGGTTATATACCAAAGGTTGCAGGAATCTCTCTCCTTAAGAGCTCTTTACCACTGAATAGAGGTCTTAGATGCTCTATGCAATTTAATCCAGTTTTTAAATCTTACGTTTAATTTCTTAATATTACTTTGCTGAGATGATAAATCACCATAGCACTCTTTTTATTATCTGTTTTATGTTGGCTCTTAATTCTTTCCTTTAATCCACCATCCTTCATTTTATTCTGAATATTTGCCTTTATTGTAATTTTATTTGTCTGTTTCATAAAAAACTAGTCATAATACAATGTCACTATCTCATTGTACTGTTTCGATTCCGTAAAACTGGGAAATTCGTTGTTAATTAGTGACAGCATAATGGTGTCACTAAATTTCTTCAAGCAGCTTTTTGACCCTCTAAGGCTGTTTTCTGTGTTATAAATATAGTAGTCACCTCTCAAACATTAATTCTTCCTCAGCATAAAATTGTCCAATAAGAATTTGATGACTACATGATGTCTTAGATTTTGACCAAGTATAACATGTAGAGTCATCATCCATTGTCATCAGCTGAAATAGTCGGTGTAAATAGATGAAATTCAACCAATCGTCCCCTTTTCCCATCAATTTCATTTCTTCACAGGAAATGGTACACATCTCATGTTCATTCTTTTTCCAAACAATAACCTTTGAAAATATATTTTTTCTATTCCCGACTACGGTTGGTATATGAAAATTGAATTCACCAATAACAAAGAATTTGTCACTATCATGATCAAGTGACCATGCTTCTATCAGTTGTTCAATATGATTAATGATGATTTCAGTTTTGAGATTATCAGGCGGGTTATAGACATTAACAAAAAAGGACCTACAAGCAGTTTCATTTGATACCCATTGTACACAGATTGCTTGAACAAAATGACATTGTAGTTGACTCATAAATTTAGTAGCCTTTAAATGTTAGGCTATTCCCATTATTAGGCCTCCAAAGGGTCGACCAGATGTATTTCTTTGAGCAAGAGTCTGATGAATAATATAACCGTCCATATAGAATTCCCTCAACCAAGTTTCCTGAAGAAAAAAAATATCAGCAGACAATAAATAGTTTAGACGCTTGGGATTGTCCACGAAAGACATAAAGCCTCTTGTGTTCCAGGATATGATGGTCAAATGGTTAATCTTTTTTCAGTCACTCTACCTCGTCAATATCAGTATGAACCATAGAACCGCCATTTCAATTGATCGATGAGTCAGTGCAACAGCATAGTGATGCACATACCTTGGAAACAATAGTGTTAACTTGTTCATCTGTAATGGGAATTTTGACTGACCAGATTGCATGGCCATGCTAGGATGATTTACATATTTTGTAAATTTGGATCCCATATTCAAACATTTTGTAGACTGAGACCTGATAACTTCAGTAAATATTGGGGAGACAAGATGCAGTACCACACAGTGTGCACCACTTGAGTCCCGCAGTAATTCCACCAGAGTTATATCCTTAGTAGTTATAATTTCAAAATAAGAGACTTGATGCAACAGTTCCAAGACATTCCTGCAATTCCGGTACGGCCAGCCATCTTTGCATAGTGATCCAAGATATTTATACTTTTAATTTTACCATTAGGCAATTTTAGAGATGGTAGATTAAATGTCATCTTATTCTCATTTTCCAAAGAAGCTAATGTTGATAGTTTGTCGCATTGATTACAATATCGATTATCTATGGTAGCATTATTCAAGGCTCCAATCGTGTCATGATCGACTATTTCCTTATCAGTAATTTTGGTATTCTTACTTTGATCTTGATGAGGGATTGTCCCTTCATTTGAATTGTTAATAAGGCTTTCTTAAATTCCAATGATATTACTTTCAGTTACCTTTAACCATTTTGTCAGGATATTTCCTTGCTGTTTCTTATGTGTAGCAGTTTTGTTAATCGCCGGAATGATTTTGAAGCATGTATCCGTCTACTGACAGAACCTGTTTTTCAGGAATGTGGTCCCGAAGTCCTGAATAGCCACAGTAGCCACTGACTCTTTACACCGTTTGTTCTCACCTTTCTTAATATATAAGCGTTTGCTTTTCTGAGTTTTCTTTTTGCACTCTAAAGTCTTCGAGTTTGTGGCTTGCTTCTCATTCTGCAGAGTATTCTCTAGCCTTAGGGTAGTAGGTGTAGCAAGATCCACCACAGGCTGAGTAACATGAATGCCATTATACGTCGTGAATGGGTCATGTGTGGATAATACCACATCAATCAATTTCACCAGACCTTGAGTTATTTATTACCTGTTGACCTTGATGCAATATACTGCAGAGGGAGAATAGGGCCTTGAGTAAGGTCAATGATTCTGATTTTGAACAAGGGTCATTGAAAGTAGACTCTGAAATATTCGAGTTCAGATTACGTTTTGGGGATGATGCACAAACCTTTTCTGCAATCTGGGTAAGATCTGGGGTGTTAGATAGACTTGTACAGGGTATTTTGATGATGTCGGAGCTTAATATGTCACCATCAATAGCTATGTTGATATTATTTTCTATATTAGTTTACTTTTGCAAGTTTAAAACTAAGTGTAGGGGAGAGTTTTTGTCAATTGTGTTTTCATCTGACACATCAAGCTCTGAGCTTTCATTTTTAGGTGCAGGAGTCACAATTTTGGATGACGAAGATTCGGCATGGGTACTGACTCTGGAGGTGCCCTTTGATGTGGATCTTAAAAAGGCAGTTATTTTACCTCTCACTGAGCCCTCAAGGCCATTCGCCTCACCTATAGTGTTCCTTATGTCGGATGCCATAGCTTCCGTGGCATTGGTAACTTTCTTTGCTGTCTTTGTTTTTAGAGTGCGGGGGCCGGCTAGACTCTGTGAACAGGAGGACCGATCCTTACTTCGTAACAGGTATTTGCAAGAGACAACTGGCATACTTTAACAACATTTCACTATACAGGCCAGACAAATCAGCCTCTATGGTCCTGAGAAAGGCACTCAACTTACGCCACGAACTGTGGCGAAAGCGTCCAAAATAACTCTTTCAAAGAACGTATTGTGCAAACATATTTAGTACCTCGGGAGCGCTGTGGACCACGGCAGACCATGCTCCACTCGACCCCACTCCACTTCTCAGTATTTCTGGGCTGATAAGGCGCTCCTGCACCAGTACTCCGCCTCCTGCAACAGACCCAGTCAAGTTACAGCAGCGCTGAAGGGACCGCAGCAGACCACGCTCCACTCAACCCTACTCCGCTTCATGGTATTTCTGGGCTGATACGGCTTGACAGCCAGGTCCTGCATCAGTGCTCCGTCTCCTGCAACAGACCCAGTCAAGTTACAGCAGCGCTGTAGGGACCACCGCACACCACTCTCCACTCACACCACTCTGGAATATTTCTGTGCTGATAAGGCTTGACAGCCAGGTCCTACACCAGTGCTCTGCCTCCTGTAATATACACAGTCAAGTTACTGCAGCGCTGTAGGGACCACGGCAGACCACGCTCTACTCGACCCCACTCTGTTTTCAAAATAACCAGTGAGGTTTCCCCCTTAATATTATGTGACAGAAAATGTACAACGGTGGACGCTGAAAGGTTGGTGAGGGAATGACTCAGGGTCACCCTGGGATGAGCGGTCTCTCAATGGACTATAAGTCGACTCCATTCATTGTTGGCTTGTTGCTAATCTCATCTGCCTCCAGCCGGCTATGGATGCACTGTCATATAGATTTATTGAGATTCAATTTCAGTGCCCTCCTGTATACTGAACCCACTTGTCCACCTTCTACGTAATATAGTCTGAAGGCCTGATTTACAAAAGCCTTTTTCAACAAGAATTTCATATTTGAAAAACTTTTTTGTAAATCAGTCCCCGAGTGTTTCGGTGTCGCTACAAAAGGGGAACCGGGTGTTCCTTTTAAGTCTCTGGTTTTGCTTTAGGTCAAGGCCTGCATTTGTGTAAGCACCTAAAACCTTTGGTTGGAAGATCTTTCAATCTCCCCCAATACACCCTAACTTCAGACCAAATCCTGAGTTCCAATTCTTATGTTGACGGAACATGTGCTAACGTGGTGGCTCTCTGTGGCACGATTAGACAGTTGCTTAGCACTTAGTACCCCTATTTTTATTATCAGGGCATGGATGTCAGCACATGATCTTCTAGTGTCTCTGGCACTACAAAGGTCTTGCAAGTGGCTAGCTTTGACTGGGATGTTCTGTTGGGACAAACTCTGAGGTAGGGTCGAGGGCTACTAGGAGTTTGCGGACTCAAAACTCATGGAAGGCCCAACTCAATCCTTCCCCAAAAGCAACACAGGCCCAGACGGACAGTAAGTTCAAACTGTGGTTTATTACAGCAAAAATCAACAGGGATCAGTACAAGGATAGACAAAAATCCTAGACATCTCAGTGAGCTCTGGCTCGCAGGCCAGTTTTGACAGAGTATTGTGTCATGTGGATGTCCGATCCTGGGCCCCTCTCCAGAAAACCTATCGCCCTCAGGATTGGGTTTTGAGTAGTAGTTCACCTACAGGCGACCCTATATGTGTTAGTTTACTGGCTCTCTCATGTCAGATGTCAGGCCTGGCCCATCCCAATATCGCTGTTACTAAACAAAGTTTCAGTGTGAGGGTCCGATCATTGGTTCTTGCCCATTGCTACCCACCCTTACGGTCCTGAATTGTGATTGGCTAGAGCTGGTCTCCCCAGGCCTGGGATCCGAAATGGTTCTCAGCTCGAGGTGTACCTTTTCAAGGTAATAAGTATAACTATGTGTCTGCATTGTAACTCGTGTGCACCAGCAAAGACTATTAGAGTGCTCCTTCTCATCATACAACCTTCATCTCTTGATATAACAACTTTGTTGCAAGCTTCTGTCTGGCGGCGTGAGTCCGATCCTTGTCGGTTTCGATTCATCATTCAAGCTGCTGAGTCACGTGTTCAGAGACCATGTTTTGGGCTTCTGGAGCCCTGAATTACTCCGATTTATGTGGATTTATTCGTATTAGTGCAGCTGGTGTTACTGGCGTTCAGGGAATGGAATGTCACTTGTATCTTGGTGGCCTTGGCAGCTGGCCCTGTCCCACATGGTTGCTCTCCTGCTCAGTCTGAATTCATCTCAATTCAGCTCTTACAGAGACGGTTGTGGCCTACTGTAATTTTCCTAAGCCATGGCTTCTACACGTTTGTGTTATTCTATAGTACTCTTTACGTTAGTAACACATTGGTTCTGTCAGGTCCCATAGGTGTTCCTGCAGTTCCATGGGTTAATCTACATGTAAGCCTCTGTAAGCTTGCTGAGGATCTTTTGCTTCTTGCAGTGGCTGTGTTTAAGCTAATGACAAAATAATAAATTGAAGGCAGTATGTATATGTATCTGTCCTCTAACTTATAGAGTTATTCCACATGTGCTCTTCATGTATTCAGGTGTGTGAGTCTGTCCTGATGTGCTTATTGCACGTGTGCTTTGTGTCTAACGTTGCTTTGTCATGGTGTCTCTAGCAACGTCAGTAGCTTAACTTCTTGGCGCTTTAGTCGATGCTGTCAATTGAAGTCTACTTTGTTGCATCCTGAGGCTCCTTGTCCAGTCTGGGTACCGTTTGCATTGTTCCTGGGTTGTATGGTTAGAGTAGAGGGTATCTTTCTGTATTTTTGTCAATGGTTGGAGTGCTAGGAATCGGTCCGAAATGCTATGGGAGATCGTGGTATTTGTGGTTCTTCTTCCGGGCCATGTATCTTGTGGGATAGGGAGCAGGGGTAGGATTCGACCATCCCTCTTCATTTCCAATTGGGACACTGCCTTATACAGGGCATGAAGTACGAGTGCACACACACATAATAATCATAGTTAAGGACAATGGCGTGGCCCCTGAAGTGGCCAATCATATTCCAGGGGTAGCATGTGCCACCCCAGGTCACTCCTTGGACATGCCCCTACCTGGCCTCCTGTGTAATGATAGTTCATTTGTTACACACTAAATTAAATGTCATGAGGGGCGTTTTTAAACACTTAAAGCCTGTGTGGGCTCCAACAACCATCATTGTAGTTAGGAGCCAAAGCACTAACCCCCTGTGCCACAGCGACAGTTGAGGAAGTAGCTTTACAGACAGGCTTGGAAGGTCCATTGGAGTAGAAGCTCCTTTGTGTTTAGTATTCTTACAGTCACAGGAAAGCCCCTAGTTTATGGCCATAGGAGGGGGAGGGGACCCGCGGTGGGGTTGGGGGCGTGAGGGTGTGACACTGCAGTACACCCCCAACCCTTTTTTTACCCAAACTACTAAAGTCTAGCCCTGGCAGTAAATGTCAAAAATGAGTCCTACTTTTATGTTGGTGGCATGCCCCGGTTTTTTATTTTTAAAATCTGGTTACTTTACTTAGGAACCACAAGCACTTTTTAAAGACCAAATTAAAGACTGTTAGCGGAACTTCCACCACTTGGTGCCAGATTACAATGTTGCACTGTATCAGGACTAGGGCCCTAGTGCAATCAGCATTTTGGCCACATTAGAAAACCTTTGCACCATGGCAAAGGTCAATTTTAGATGATATTAGCACTAAGGCAAACACTGCCCTAGATCAAAAAGCGTGTTTTCACCAGGGCAAGCTTCCGGATTAGCAATAGGGCAATCTGCCCTGGCGCAAGAATGCATTGAACGAATAGGTTTTTAAGGGCAAACTCTGCCCTAGTGCCAAAACCATACAAATAGTTCTAAGGTTTTCTAATATAGCCAAGGTGTTTTTAGCACTATGTCTAACTTTACTGTAGCGCTAGGACCATGCAAAAGTGTAGTTGCCCCAGTGCAGAGCTTCCGTGATGTGGCCCCGGCTGTGCACCGGACTGGGCCTTCATACTTCTTTAAGACAAAGGACGCCATTCCGAGGGCGTTGGTGCGTCATTGCACGAAGCTCGCAGCTCTGGTATCTTGCTCGTGGAAGGGGCGCACGCTCTGATTCATGGCCTCTTTGACAAAGCAGCAGAATTGCCCGCTGATGCAGGAAGCGTCCTAGCGCCGGCCAGTGCCCCTTCTAGGCACCACAGAACGGGGTCCTCGGGCCCAATTTTACACCCCATGTCATCTCTCACATGCTGGTTGCTGTAATCCAGTCCCTCTCACCACACTCTTCTATGTCCAGAATCTCATTCAATAAATGTATGCGCCTATCTGCTTCTAGGAGCTATGTCCGTGTATACCACATACATAGAATACCTGACGAGTGTGGGTGAGTTAATGCAAGTATTAAAGAAAATCCCATCTACAGCTAGTGCCTTAATAACATTGTTTTCAAGGCCTAAGTATTTGTACCTGACGGGTGGGGGCGGTTGTAGTAGAGTCCCCCAGTTGTTGGCTCTCGCAGAAAGGGCATGCGCAGTTTCCGAAGACCAGAAGCATCCATCAGTTCCACATTTTTGAAGCTCTCCTCCCACAGGCACAGGCAGCGCTTCCATATAAAGCCGGCCAGCTACCCGGGCTGTCCTCGCGGGGACAGGAGCAAAGAGCAAGGGGGGTTAGCGACACGCTGGCTGCAGCCGAGGTAGTCCATAAAAGGCCCTTTGGAGGCCAGTTAGGGAGGGATGGGCGAAATACTGTGCGCACCAGGGAGAGCAAGCCAGCAAATAGGGACTGGCCTACAAGGAAACTGTGAGTGGTCCCGACAGGCCGGTGCTTCTGAAAAGCTGCTGCATGGATGCCAACTTCTGATTTTCACTCAAGGGGCAGAACCACATTTTTATTTTCGCTACAGTGGGTGGGCATGAATTCCCGCACCGAGAACATCCCTGGATGGAAACAGCACTTGTATCACCAGGAATTGGAAAATAATCTGTAGGATTTTCAGGCAGGTCTATTACTGGAACATCTCAGCAACAGTCGCCTAGCCTGCTGAGCTGCATCTGCAGCATTCTACTTTAGGAATCCCTCCTTCTCTCACACCCGCAAACTTGGGCCTGTTAACTCCAACACACCCAAGCAATGCTGAGGTGATGATGAGGCGGCCCTCTGACTTTAAAGTGAGCACTTGCTGATTTTGCAAGATGCATGCTAACACTTCACCAAGCCTGAGCCCAGCAGGCAGGAGTGTTGCTTAGTCTGAAAAAGATCCGGGGCTACGCTAATGTCGGACTGTACGGACCCAGTGGTAGCTAGCCTTTTAGTTTTATCCCCTGAGCTTCTATCTGGGCCTACAACCAAAAGACCCGGGGCCATAGCCCCCTAAGCCCCCCCCCCACCTCCCTAGCAACGCCTCTGCCAGCAGGAGAGGAGCCAGAGGCCCTGCCACGCCCAATCATTTATGAGAGCGCTGCACGGATTTTCCTTTTTTTGTTGTTGCAGATTCTCCAAAATGACACTCAAGGAGAACAGTGGCAACTGTCTCCTCTGCCCCCATGTGCCCAGCGCCTGCAGGGTCGGACTGGGGCATAACATTGTCTCAGTCACCAGTGAAAAATTGGCCCACCGTTGCAAATGGCAATTCATACCTTTTGTGACCCAAGGGTGAGGTTTTATAAAATGTAATGCAAATTGGGCAATTTAAAGAATATTTATTCAGCAACACTGGTCAAAACTGCTAGCCGCATAGTGAAGTACCCCATCAAACTGGCCCACACTGGCCAAATAAGTGGCCCACTTTCACCCAAAGAACTGGCTCCCACTTGCATTTTTGGTTCGGGCATTGCCCTATTGTCCTATAGGTTAGTCCGAGCCTAAGCGCCTATGGCTGCTAGCGTTGAGGGAAGAGCCAATCGCATGTTGGGCGATGTCTGACATGAGACACATTCTGGCCAAATGTCTTTCAGAGGAACTCGCCTGCAAGGACATAACCTGTCATCTCCACAGGTGCCTGTCATAAGGAGCCCTTCAAAAGTGCAGAAAATGTGTGCCTTGAACGGGGTCATCATCAGGGTCGGACTGGGGCAAGAAATAGGCCCGGACACCCAAAGAAAAGTGGCCCACCCCTCGCCTCACTACCCTTAACCTCTGATGACATCACCGGAAGTGATGTCATTTCACCCTACCCCAAAGTGACATCCCGGGAATCAATGAAACACAAACTTTCACCCCTTGACAAAACAGGAAGTGCCACCAAGTAGCATTGTTCCTAAGTGCACTATGAAAAATATGATTATGATTTCACTAATGTGATATACATTTCATACAAGAATGGATCACCATATGTATCATTAATAGCTGTGTGTATAGATCTATATGGTCAAATTACTGTGAATGCAAACAGACGTCCAAGGCCAAATGATAATGTTATTGTATAGCACTTCTACTTAAGCTTTTTTTTATAGAACAAATATGCATACAATATGACTCAACCTGTGTTGGTACTCATTTATCGACCTAAGAAGGTGCACAACCCACTGAGCTATCATATCGGCTATAGTAAAATGAGCAATTATTCCGCAGTGGATACTATTAAACTGGTAACTGAGATTGAATAGCAGACCAGTTAAGTTCATCTGCAGGTCTGGTGCAAAGTTGGCCGCATGGCAAGCCTGCATGCATCTACTTTCAGGCTTCAGAGGTTGGCAAAATAGGGAAACCAGCGCACTCACGGGACATCCCACACTCTGAGCACTCGTTACCTCATACATGCAAACAAACCGCCTGGACAGCATGCCATGGAGATGGGAAAGATAGACACATTACAACAAAGCATTCATTGTGGCAAAATGAAGTCAACGATCACTTGATGTGCTATGGTCAAATATTTCTACACTGTACAGAAGCTTTTAGGCACAAGTATTTTGTCAAGTGACCGAGGACATCGAGATGGAATGTCTTGTGATGATCGCAGCAGAGACAACGGCAGGAAAAAAAATACATGCTATTACTGCAGCTTGTGAAAGGCAAAATATATAGGCCCTCATTACGACCCTTGCGGAAATCGAAAAACGATGGCGGAAATGCAATACCGCCATCGAATAGCGCTCGGTGCGACTATGACCCGTCACCGCAAAGTACGATGCCATTAGCGACACCGTAGTGAACGCCAACGCTAACTGCACCAAGTACGCGCGCGCGCCATGCCAAACCGTAAAAACCACCATGGCGCAAGGGTACGCGAATTCCGACCCTAGCGGACATGTACCTAACGCCATCAAGCACGGCGGAAAGTACCATTCCGCCATGGCGAGAAGTACGGCATCGCGAATCAACCGTAAACGGCCCAACTGAGTTCCTGTACACCGCTCCCTGCCCACATAGTACAACTCCCCGTAGGTGCAATGAAGTCACAATGCAACCAGTGAAATGTACAAGTCACCCATGCATGCCAACGAACAAAAGAATCACAAGAGGGGCCAATGGGAGCTGCAGGGCACAGATGGCACGAATACAGAAGCCATTCCAATGGACATGACCACAGTCCCCCACCAAGAAACGCACGCAAACACAGGCACCTGTGACCAGCAATATTTCGAAAATCACATCATTCCACCAGTCCACCTGGCTGACCGGCATCTGTTACACAAAACCTAATCCCCCGCCCCTGAGCATGACATCATTCAAACAGTCATATTGGCAGCCCTCATCCCTGACCTCACTGGGCTTCGTAGGCAAACGCGCCCAGCACAGTACTACGCAACTATACTCCGAAGCTGGAACCCAATGCAGATCTCCTCACAATACATCGCTCCCCAAATAGGAACATGCCACATCACTTGCAAAGAAGAACGCTACACGGCCCATATCAGAATAGAAATTTAATGCACAACAAAATCACCAAGCCTATACAGCCATTAGGCCATGAACTCCAAAACACATTTCACCATTGTGGGCTGCATCCGCAAGAAATGACCAGCTACTTCTTGTGTGACGCCCTGTTCCATCATGGTACACAGAGCCACATTCACGTACGAAAAGGCAACATGGAAGCGCACAGAACCGCAGGGCCGTCCCAATGGGGAGGCACTAGTCCAGCTGAAAGGCCGAAATGTTGCTCCGAGCCACTAGTACTGCGTAAGGGCATGTGGCCCATTGGCGATCGTCCCATAAGATCGTAATGCTGCTCCACTGATTAACACGAAGCAGCAGGTGTCGGGAGTAAAAGCCATCTGCAGGAGTGGCATACAGATGGCAGTGGCAAAAGGGGAGGAGATACCTGTCAACCAAAAGAAAAGAAAAAGAACAGAATGGCCATCGGAACTACATTCGAACAACTCACTTCAATGATCACACTAAATCCACAGCCATATGCATGCTAGCCCACTCCAAAGGATCATCACCACCCCAAAACCACTTGCGACTCATAACTATCTATATCGAGGTGTAAACACCATCACACACGAGTGTACCTGTGCATGCGTCTGTGAAAACAGAATCCATCAGATGGGATTGGTAACGTGCATGGACACAAGTGTCTGAGGGCGCGTCGAGACAGGGAGGGCTCAACAAGGCCAGATAGACCATGGTCCCACTATGCCAGCCCTGCATCACATAGCGCAGGGGAGGCGGACAGATTCCAAGAAGCCCTGTACATGGCAAACTCTGTATCAAATCATCTGTCCATGCATCCATTCATCATTCCCTCATCCCGGGATAAAAACGCCTGAATATTTACTCACATAACATTAGAAATATCCATTGAGTCTGTGCGTTATGCAGCCTGCAAAATCCACTGTGCCCCAGCCCGTAATTCCAGTGTTGTGAAGTAACATGTATTTGGGAACGTCCGGCCTCATCGCCCACGTCGCTATTGCGCATCCCAAACTATTCATATCAATCATAGCATCCTCGCCATGGCCCCTGTCTCAAGGACATTGAACAATAGAACGTTATATTTGCAGTCAGACCTGTGGGCATCTCCTCGCCGCTAGCTGATAACCGAAAGCGCCGCCCTTCGAATTCCTCATTTGCAACATCACGTCGAAAAGGCATCTGTGGCCGCTTGAAATCACAAATTAATCCATCTAGTGCGGCTGTGTGTGAAAATGGCAACTGCCTTCACTCACAAATGGGACGCCCCGCACGTCGTTGCAACTCGGTACAGTGATGCATGAGGGCCCACCGTCACTCGAGTACTACGTTCCACTGACCCCTCACAAGTCTGTTCGCGACTGCATAGATTGCATGTGAAACAATGGGACCATAGCCGAATGAACATATCAACCAATGTTACACGGCCATCGAGTACAAATACATGATTGCAATAGCAAGATGCCATGCGTCGAAGTGCAGCGTTGTGTGCGGGACGTGCTCGGCCAAAGGGGAGAGCAGCTTGCACAGGTGGAATGAATCACCACAGGTGGAGGCCATACAGCCTGAAAACACATAAATTGCACACCCAGTCTCCTCCCACAACCACACCCACTCCTAAATGCTACCGGCAGGACTCGCGATGTTGGCCCTGGGGGACCTGATAGCACTGCAAGTACTCCAACTCCAAGAAGAAGACGAACACCAACTACAACCGGCCGCACGGAGGAGACGCAGGAGGAGGAGGAGGGCAAGGCAGGGCCAGCAAGGGCCGCCAGCACAGCCACTACCACCACGCAGGCAGCCCGCAATCCCACGCCTCCGAGCACATCCGTTCAACCTCACTGATGAGCAGATCCACACCCTCTACCGTTTGGACCGGGACACCATAGCCGCCATTGTGGACATGACACAGGCTGACCTTGTCAGCATGATAGATAGCCCAACCGCCATCCCACCCCTACTGAAGGTGGTGTCTGTACTCCACTTCCTGGCCACAGGCACCTACCAGCACACAGTCGGACAGTTGCATGGCATTTCTCAGCCACTGTTCTCACGGACACTATTGCAAGTGCTCGATGCCCTCCTGCAGCACGCAGACGACTACATCTCTCTACCACGCTCGGAGCAGGAAATTACCAACACAAAAGTGGGATTCCATGCACTTGGCGGCATACCGGGTTGCATTGGTGCCATCGACTGCACCCATGTGGAATTGGTCGTCCCACATGCCATGGAGGCCCAGTACCGCAACCGAAAACAATTTCATTCTCTGAATGTACAAATGGTGTGTGACTCCAACAGGATCATTACACATTGTTGTGCCCGATTCCCTGGATCAACCCATGATTCTATGGTCCTGAGGAACTCTACAATACCACGCTACATGGAGCGACACGCAGGGAACAGATCCTGGCTACTCGGTGAGTCTCATTTCCTGCATGATGATGTGGGGTATGTGATTCGGCAATGACCTGGCAGGAAGGGGGGGGGTGGTGTGTGTGCGTACGTAGCAATGGCATTCCACATTATACGTTTATCGTCCACATACAGGTGATGCTGGATATCCACTGAAGAGATGGCTCCTCACACCAGTCCGGAACCCACTGGACCAGCATGAGGAGGACTACAACCATGCCCACTCACGTACCCGTGTAGTCATAGAACAGGCATTCGGCCTACTGAAGACTCGTTTCCGCTGCCTCAGCAGGTCTGGCGGGGCACTCCTGTACCGCCATGAGAAGGTTGCAAAGATGGTGATGGCATGTGTCATGCTCCACAACATGTGCGTACGTAGAAATGTGCCCATGCCCCCTGACGCAGAACTGCAAGCACCTGAGGATGGTCATGATGAGGGTGGGGATGTGGCAGCACCTCAAGGAGTCTGCGAGGCACAGGAGGGCCGTGACATTCGTCAGCATCTCATTGATGCATGCTTCTAGCACTCACGCCTGGTGGCTGATACATGGACACGGTACTCGTGGCACTGTGTGTGTCTGGTACATGCACAATATGGACTGTACGCCTATGATGGCCTAGTACACAAAGATCATTGTCCACACATCTCATTGGTTGATCGTGCATTGTTGATGGCATATGTGATATCATGTTAAACACCCTATCGACCCGCCACCCAAGTGAGCCCAACACACCCCCTCCACCCTCCTACCCCCCCCCCGAACACCAGTGTCCAAAGATGCTCATTGTCAGTGGGCAGTCGCTATTGCAAGCCCCCTCTGCGGGTATCAGGGGCACCCCTGCCTGTGGAGCGCAGGTTCCTCCCAGATCTACGTTGGGGGCTGCCCTGGACGGAACTTGCAACGGATGATGTCTCTGCCTGCTCACGTCCATGCATGTCCCTAAGGGTTTGTGAGAGCTCAGTGAGCACACGGCGCACTGCGGCAAGTTCGGCACATACGTCTTTGGACGTCGCATGCAGTTCCCCCCTCAGGCTCTCGGTGCTTCTCTCCATTTGGACTCTCAGGCTCTCGGTGCTACTCTCCATTTGTGCCCTTAGTGTCTCTGTACTTCTCTCCATTTCTGCCCTAAGTGTCTCAGTTGATGTTTCTATGTCTGCCATAGTGCCCCCACATTCATCGGCATGGTCCTTGAGGAGCGTGGCCAGTTGCTGCTGTTGCACGATTAACTGGTCGAGGGACTGTTGCCTCTGCTGGGCCATGGCCATTTGCGGTGGTGTCACAGAGGGGCTGTTCGCCTCATGTTGCCCTGCCACAGGGCTTGTGGGGGATGGCCAGTCGTCGTCTTGTGGGTGCCCCTGCGTGGTATCCTCGTGTTGTACGGGATGGAACAGACAGGGGGATTGGGACAGGTCATGGATGGATCTGACTTCGACATCCCCGTCTTCTGTGTCGGAGCATGCTGCCATCAATGGGGTGTCACCTATGGTGCTGCTGCCACCAGAGGCAGTGCCTTCTGTGGCATCCATTGGGGGGACCTGTGGTGCTGCTGTTGTGGGCATGCTGGCTGCTGGGGTGCCTGTTGATGTTCCCTCCTCTGTGCTGCCACCTGATTTGTGCTGCTGCCGTGTCTTGATGCGTGCAGCTGAGGTGGAGGGTCTTTGGCCGTTGGTCTTGGCCCTCTTTGCAGGTGTGCTGGTAGGGGTGTCCTGAAGCTCGTCGTTTGGATCGGACCCTGTGGTGGAGTAAAGGAGGGCGAGGGTTATTGATGGGTCTGTGGGAATTGGAATGGCATTGTATCACATGCATTGGGGTGGTACCTGAGGGTGATTTGGGTCGGGGCCTTGGAGGTGGTTTCATTTGTGTGTGGAGTGAGGGTGCAGTTGTTTGGCAGCCTGCAGTTAGGGTGTGCCTGCTGCACGTGTAGTGGGTGTTTTTGGGGTTTTTAATTATTTATGTATTTATTGTGTGTTTTAAAGTGCGCTATCAGGCCAATGTGTGTGGACGTCCTCCTGGCCATGTGTTTCTGTTGCACTATGTGGACACATGGTACTTCACATGATTGGACATTGTGGATTTGGCATTGTTTTATTTGGGCCACCTACCTGATTCTTCGGATGTCTGCACTCCTTTCTCCATCCCTCCGACTCCCTCTATACTCTCCATTCCAATGGTGGAGGCACAGATTTCTTCCCAGGGGGTCAACTTGATGGGTGATTCCGATCCTCCCCCGGTGGCTGTGGCAATGTTGCGGTTGGCAGAAAGTATGCTACGGACGCGTATCCGCAGGTCGTCCCATCGCTTTCTGCATTGCTGTGGGGTGCGGGGTGCGGTCCCCACCGCACTTACCCACTGTGCCACCAGAGCCCATATGGCCTTCTTGTTTGCAAGTGCCGTCCTGGTCATTTGCGTGGAGAAGACGGCGGCGGCATTCTCCTGGAGGGTCTCTGTTAGCACGGTGAGTTCCTCACGGGAGAAGTGGACCTGCCGCTTGCGGTCGCACGCTTTCTTCGCTACTTTTCCCATTTTTCTTGGTTTCGCTAGGGTGGATGACGGGTTGGGGTGTGTCTCAGGGTAGTGTATTTAGTGGTTGTGTGGATTTTGTGGTTTTATAGGTGTACGGCGGGATGTTTCCCGTTCCGGGCCCATGTTTTTACTTCCGTTTCCGTATATTTCCGGTCACCGTACTTTCCGGTTGGCGCTCACTGCGGTGTCCGCTGAGATGGGTGGCGGTATTGCACCTAGGGCGCCGTACGGCGGCGGTGTGGGCCGTTTTGGGGTCATTTCCGCCATCGCGGACTTTGCACTTCCGCCATGCCGTGGTGCTCGTGCCCGATGGGTCGGAATTGGCCGCACTTTGCTCCATCGTGCAATGGCGGAAACGCTATTTACGCTGTGGCGGTCCGGTCAGTCACTTTCCGCCAGGGTCGTAATGAGGGCCATAGTCCGAAATGGATGCTTATTCGACTCTAAAATTGGTTGTTTCTCTCTAATACCTGTGTATCACTAATACAACAGCACAGCCACTCCAGGGGGCACGATGCCCCCTGGAGTGGCGGCACGGTGACAGCGTCCGACCCAGCGGCGGCCCCGGCCCCTCAACTTTGCATGCAGCAGCAGCATGCGAATGATGCATGCATCATAATTTATGATGCACACATCATGCATGAAACTAAATCATCAAAGCAAGGTAGCATGTGTTACCTTGCTTTGATGAATGATGCTGTTGCAGGTGTTTTTTTTCTTTAAAAAATGTATTTTTTTCCAAATCTTTTTTTTCAAACTTTTTTTTTTCCAAACTGGCCCAGATGCGGGCAGAAACCGGACCCCAATCCCTGCAGACGATTTCGGCCCGGCCAAGGCTCGGGAGGCCGAGGGGCCAATCCGACTCTGGTCATCGTACAATGATGGAGTGTTAACTTGCAAAGGCATCCAAGTCTACACTAGCAGATTTTTCAGGAGGATAAGTGCCAGCTGTATTTCCTGTTACCACCGAAGGAGTCCCACCGCATTACGGGATTCCACTGCCGTTATGGTGGTAAAGGATGAAGATTACAAGAAATATCGCCCACGGTATTTCAGCAAATCCGCCTGCGCGGCTGTTTACTGTAGAGCATCCTACCACTACTGTTTCATTTGTTATAATACTAAAGGAGTCAAATCTGACCGTTTTTATGACTTACATGGCAAAGGCGGGGAGATGGCAGGTTTTCCTTCTTTGAATGGCCCCATTAAAAAAGGATTTTTTTCCTGTGTTCAAAGGCGGAACATGCCCTTCTCTTCTGTACAGGAAAGAACATTACACACGTCAGGGGGACTTTTGGGAATTTTCACCACCAGCTCTGGGGTGGGCATAACAATTGTTGACCTCCTTTTTAAGATATTTTATTTATAACGAGACGGTATTTACCATCTGTGTTATTGGCGGTATGTACCCACAAACCTGGAAGGAGGAGGGTGAAGAAGAACTTGGATGTGCCATTACCATCATAGATTGATTAACGCTTCCGGTTGTGGGTCTTAAAATCATGGGTGTCATTTTAGTGGTGGGGGGGAAGGGTGTTTGTCACCCCCAACTTTCGTGGCACACCATTTTGACCGCATCATTTGGCTGGGGCCTCTTCCCTTTAGATGTCATGTCCCCCCCCCCCAACATTTTCAACGAAGCAACTCCACTGACGAAGGTGTAGAGCAAGGACCCAAGTTCCTAGACACTGCTCAGCAACTAATTGTACTCACCACTGGATGATCAAGCCCAGGCCCGCTTGAGACCAGAGGTGAGAGACTTGGTGGGAGCGCTGTATGCAGGCCTGTAGCCACTCACTCCATATGACTTATACCTGGAGTAACAATGATTATTATATAGGGCCTCATTACACGGACGGCGGTAAGGGTTAACGGTCACCGTTAATGGCAACGGTGACCGTTAACCCTTACCGCCGTACTCCGAGGTCCCTTAGCGGGTTGGAGTTTTAACGCCTGCTTTTTGCAGGCGTTAAATACCAACCCGCTAAGGGACCTCGGAGCTAATTACGGCACCGCAAAATTGCGGTGCCGTAATTAGCGCCTTCCCCAGTCCCATAGAGCCCTATGGGGCAGAAATGGGAATGGGGAAGGGCAATGGCGGAAAGGGGATTTACCGCCCCTCCAACCTTGGAATGGGGCGGTAAATCCCCTTTCCGCCAAGGCGGTGCCGGTATTTTACCGGCATGGTCCAGGGTGCTAATAGCACCCTGGACCACCGCCTTCCGTGTAATGAGGCCCATAGTCTTTTTCACCACTCTGGAAAACAAGCCTTCTCTGCCTGCGCCCCAAGACTATGGAACCTCCTCCCCTTCAGCATCAGACTTGCCCCCACGCTCCTAATATTCAGAAAAGAATTCAAGGCCCACCCTTTATAGGAATATCCCCATCGCAACACCTAGGCCATCATGTCGCCCCTTGCGCCACCTGTATCGCTAGACGCTGCCCCCCCCTCTCCTCCCTGCTACCCGGTACAGCTGTACCTCCTACTCTGTGCCCCTCTGTATCCCACCCTGCTGTATATCTGTTCTGTTACCTCTGTAAAGCGCTGTGTTGGTTCTCGTAGCTAGGTCCGTGCTCAATAACGATAATAATACTCTTGGTGCACTCAGGTTTTGCAGAACAGAGAAATAAGACAGTAAGGAAAAGTTATTTGCCAGGGATCACACAGTTTGGTGAGTGAAATGGTGTGGGTCTCATTACAGGTTTTGCTGGTATCATGCTGGAAAATCTGCCAGGATATCAGCAAACATACCCACCGTCTCCACCGCATTATATCCCGGTTTTACTGGGATATTACAGGTGGCATAAAGGAGTGTAAATCCCTATTCCATGGATTTGCCAATATTTTCGGCACCAGTAATACCGGTTCCGAAAATACTGGCTGTTTTATGCCAGTGGGGGCCTGAGTTTCCACCAGCTCTTAACTGGAGATAAGTCTGGTTACCCTCACCGGCAAACTTGTACTCTGCCAGGACGGTAAAGTGGCTGTATATGTTAATACCAGCACTTCATTACCGGACCGGCAGGATTATAATGAGGCCCACCCTGCCCAGGTCTCCCGTTGCTATAGTTGTCTCTAGTTAACAACACTATCCAATACTTTTTGCATAGGTAGGTTTACAAAAGTAAAAAAGGTCCTAGTGTTCATAACATCTAGTTTACATAAGCACACACATTATATGAAACATTCTACAAGAAATCTCTCTAGACATCTACTATGCACACCTTTATGGTTCAGTTTCAAGAGCAGGAAATAGACTGGATACATGCAAAAGAGCCAGGTACTCAGCCAAACTACATGGATTACCACTAGAGCTGGCATGTGTGACTGTGGCGACCCTGTATGCGCAGAGAATGCCGCTATAATATGACACCCTTAGGGAGCAAAACCTACAGATCCAGCCCTTGTCTGGGTGGATGCCGGCCTCTGGCAATATTTCTGAGGGATGCCTTCAGCTCCGGGGCTTTCCCAAAGCCCAGCACAATGCAGCTTATGGCCCGGTGGCAGCCAGCATCTGGATAGCTGAAAAATGAAAATACAATTCCCACGTCTCACAGTGGCCAAGCATCAGTGCTGGCGCTGGCTGACACTTCTGCCGTGAAGAGAGAGAGAGGCAAAACTCACCGGCCATTTTGCTTTCTCGTGCTTCGCAGCAAAGCGGGCATTGCCTGCTTCACCTGCTTCGCCAATTTTTCAGACCCATCCTCCATGCTCAAAATCTGAAATTGTGTACGCAAAATGCAAAACTTTGCCAGTTCGTAGCTTTCCTAGGGCCTTAATGTTTCTTATCGGAATGTCCTTAATTAAAAACAAGGGGCGAATGGCTTATTTTCCTAGGCTTTCACTTCACCTGTAGTTCTGACCCAATTACTGTGGTGCACTGAGCTTCTGACGCACCTGGAGTACTATAATTATGAGAGCTTCAGTGCCTCTGTGACTGACAACGGCTGCTACTTTTAGTACTACGACTACTACTACTGCCGATAGTAGTACTCCTACTGCTGCAACTATTACTAGTGCTACTACTATTACTTCTGTTGATACTAGTACTAGTGCTACTACTATTACTACTATTACTTCTGCAACTATTACTGGTACTACTACTATTACTACTGCCGATACTAGTACTCCTACTGCTGCAACTATTACTAGTACTACTACTATTACTACTGTGACTACTGCTGATACTACTACTTCTACTGTTGCAACTATTACTAGTATTACTACTGTTACTACTGCTGATACTAGTACTCCCTCCTACTGTTGCAACTATTACTGGTACTACTACTATGACTACTGCTGATACTAGTTCTACTGCAGCAACTATTACTAGTACTGCTACTATTACTACTGTCGATACTACTACCTCTACTGTTGCAACTATTACTAGTACTACTACTGGTACTACTATTACTATTATTACTACTGCTGATACTACTTCTACTGCTGCAGCGAATACTAGTACTACTACTATTACTACTATTACTACTGCTGATACTAGTACTCCTACTGTTGCAACTATTACTGGTACTACTACTATGACTACTGCTGATACTAGTTCTACTGCAGCAACTATTACTGGTACTACTACTATTACTACTGCTGAAACTAGTACTCCTACTGGTGCAACTATTACTAGTACTACTACTATTACTACTGTGACTACTGCTGATACTACTACTTCTACTGTTGCAACTATTACTAGAACTACTATTGTTACTACTATTACTACTGATGATACTACTTCTACTGTTGCAACTATTACTACTACTATTACTACTGCTGATACTACTACTTCTACTGTTGCAACTATTACTAGTACTACTACTATTACTACTGCTGATACTAGTACTCCTACTGCTGCAGCTAATACTAGTACTACTACTATTACTACTGCTGATACTAGTTATACTGCTGCAACTATTACTAGAACTACTACTATTACTACTACTGCTGCTCCTGCTGCTATTACAGGACAAAGCACACAAATGAATAGGTTCAAGAACACTGCGCTCATACAAAAGAACTCCCGTAGTTTTTATAAACTCTGCACTTGTTTAGAGAAGAAATTACTCTTACAAGTTAAATCATAGAGAAAAAATCTCTCAGATATTTGTTATGTTAGAATTGTATGAGTCAAGAACATAAAATCACAATTCAAGGAGAAATCAGACATCAAAATGGTTTGTTAGACCACAACAGAAAAAAAAGATATGTTTTCAACACACTGTACCAAAACATTTTTGGGACAATATCACAGTAGTGTGCATGTAACAAACCCAACCTCTATGAGGGTTTGTCAAAGTGGCACCAATCAATAGTGTAAAGATTCAGAACAGGATTCCTAAAACAACATAGAACCACTATAAGGACACAAAGAGAGTTTTGCATGTGTGGACAGCAATGGATGTGCTATAGTTTCATGGAAGTAGTGTGTCTACACCAGGTGTTTCGGCCGTCTGGAGTTGGGCTAGATGATCCTCATCTTTAACACGGCCATCATCAGGATGGGATTCTGTGTGAAATGACGTCTGTGCTGCAGGTGAGGGAGACCACAGTCAGAGGGATGTATGAGCGAAAATATAAATAATTTAAACTGAATTAATCAGAAAGCTGTGTAGTTAGTTAAATGGAAAACACACATCTTACCTATGGGATAACTCCACAGGCACTGCATTAGAGATCATCTAGCCGCATTGGCTGGTCTCTAGGTGATCCTGTTATACAAAACAGAAGAGGCAGGGCGGGGGGTTAGGTCAAGCTACAATCCCCTCGCTATCATGTACACAATAATTGTGAATGCACATAGCGAAGATTCTTACCTCTCACCGGAGGTATCTAGGTGAAAAGGTCCAATATGGTGTCAGAAAAACGATCAACCATGAGATGCACGGCTGAAAATAAATAAAAGGTCACGGTGAGCATTCTAATATGACGAATACTCATGCTACTCTCAACGGAGGAGCGTGACGGCAGATTTACCTTAGTTGGTGTACAAAATAGAGGCAGTCTGCCTGCAGCGAGCGGCGAGTGGCGTGCAGCGTCTCCTCAAGGTGCTGAGTCACTGAAGAGAGCTGTCGGCCAAGCGTTAGTAACGCTGTTGCCAGGGCTGCATGGGTGTTTTATATGGCAGCCATTTTAGAATCAGGCTCGGATGGAGCGACGAACAAATTAGTGTTTTACACTCGATCCGATGGAGCTTGGCAGCGCTAAACCAATTACTGGCGCACTAGATGTTGAAGTGTTTATGAAAAATCAATTTAGGAGATATTGTTGACAAAATGGTTGCCATGGAAACCATAGGTAACGCGTGACTACCTGAGTTGGTCATGTTTAAACCGTGAAGAACAATGAAGTGGCAAATTAATTCATTGCGACAGTGGTGCCTCAGAGGAAAAAGGGGGGGGGGACCAAAAAGGCCTCATGGACCTCGGAGTAAAAACACATAGTGTGCTGAATGCAACAGGTGCAGGTGGAAGCGCATATATAGGCATAGATAGATGGCATATAGGAACAGTCAAAATGAATCGGGCATACTTATATGCTTACATGATCATCCAGAACGGAATACAATAACTGATGAAGCCCAATTGTTTCTGAGGAAAAACACATGTATCGGGCATACATATATGATTACATGGTCATCCAGGACAAGATCCAATGACTGATGGAGTACAGTTTTCCTGTGGAGAAATACCTGCAATGGTACGAATGACAGTGTATGACCCATTCATGGTTGTGGGAGAGTCAATGCTTAACATTTCAAAACAGCATTATAGTGGAAAATCATAACATGAACTAGAAATAGTTACAGAAAAGACTTCCATTCCACTGAGACATTTAGACCAGCATGCACGGTGTTGAGTCTATGCACCCACCGTTGTTCTAACTGGGTGAGCGTTTTATTCAAATCCCCCCCACGTTTAGCTGGTTTTACTTTTTGGAGGACAAACCACCTTAAATCTGTATCCCTGTGGTTCTTGCTGGTAAAATGTTCCACTAAGGGCTTGTCTGCTACCCGGTTTCTGATACAGGAACGGTGTTCCGAGATACGCATTTTGATTACACGTATGGTCTTGCCCACATATAGAAGCTTGCATGGGCATTGTATTATGTATATGACACCCTTGGTGTTACAATTGGTGAAATCATTCATTGTCCATTGTACTTTATCGTGTTCAAACGATTTCATTTGGAGGGTCAAGGGGCAGGCCACACAGTGGCCGCATTTATGATGTCCAGAGATCGGGAGTAAATCCCAGAGTGTCTGCTGTATTTGTGGGGGTGGCTCTATGAAGGTGTGAACAAGAGCGTCTTTTAGATTCCTATTTTTCTTAAAAGCAAAACAGGGCACGTTCTGTAGAGTTCCAGGGTGGGTTACCAAGTGCCAATTTTCCTTAATTGTTTTCTGGATCAGAACACTCAGGGGCCCAAAAGTGGTGACACACACCAGTCTTCCGAAATCTTTCTTCGGTTTATCATCCAAGCAGATCTCTCTAGGGGTGTATCTAGCTCTTTTCTTGGCTTGGTTAATGGCTTTTTTTGGGTAGCCTCTTTCAGCAAGTCATTGGGCCAATCCTTCTGCATGTAGATGGAATTTTTCCAAGTCAGAACACTTTCTACTTATACGCAAAAACTGTCCATACGGTAAATTGTACTTGAGACCCATCGGGTGATAACTCGTGAAGTGCAATAGACTATTGCGGTCTGTCGGTTTTCGAAAAAGCTCAGTCTGTAGTCGGTCTCCAGTTTTGTAGATATGGAGATCAAGGAAATCTATTTGGTGGCGATCCCAATGCATCGTGAACTTGATATGGGTGTTTCTCAAGTTGATCCAAGTGTAGAATTCTTGTAGTTGGAGTGATGTCCCCTGCCAGATGATGATTACATCGTCAATATACCTTTTCCATAGTGCGATGTTACCTAGGAAAGGGTTTTCTGGTGTGAAGACATGGTTTTCTTCGTAGCGGGACATGTATAAATTGGCGATATCTGGGGCGAAAGTGGCGCCCATACTCACACCCTTTACTTGCTTGTAAATCTGATTCTGGAACAAAAAGAAATTTTCAGACATAGCCAGTCTCGTGCACTCGAGGATGAAATTAGTGGGGGGGGGGGATTCTCGGTCTTCTATGGTGTTCAAAAAATCACAAATTGCTTCAAGGCCTTCTTGTTGAGGTATGGATGTATATAGGGCCTCAACATCCATTGTGACAAGCAGGCTATCGGTGGTAAGGATGATAGCATCGAGTAGATTGATTGTGTTAGTCGTGTCCTTTAGATAGGAAGGCATTTTTGTTACAAAGGGTTTTAGAAAGAAGTCTGTGTAAAGAGACAATGTTCCAGGAGGGATTCGCAGGCTGAAACAATCGGTCTTCCAGGAGGTTTCTTGGAGTTTTTATGCATCTTAGGGAGGATATAGAACGCCGGGATACGTGGATTGGTTTTATTAAGAAACATCTTTTCGTCTTCACATATCCAGCCTTGGGTGAGAGCGTGTTGTGTGAGTCTTGTGATCTCATCTTGGAGATCGTTCATGGGGTTATGGTCCAGGGGTAAATGGGCATCTCGGTCGCTTAATAGTCGTAGGCACTCTATGTTGTAATCAGAAGTGTCCCAAACGACTATACCACCTCCTTTGTCTGCGGGCTTGATAGTTATTGATCTGTCAGATTCCAGACTTCTCATAGCGATCCTTTCTTCTCTATCAAGATTGTCCTTGTAGAAATGTTCTTTTTTGAAGCCGGCCATCACAGTCTTGATGACAATTTTTTCAAAGGTGATAATCTCACCTGGGGCAGAGCCCGGTGGGGGGTAGAATTTAGATTGTTCTTTAAAACCAGTCGTGTTCTCTGTTTTACTGCGTGGATGTAGTGCAGCTTCTCTGAGAGAGGGTAAATAAATTTCCAAAAAATGTTTCAAACGAATATTCCTAAAGAATTTCCGTAATTCTAGTTCGATTTCAAAAGGTCGTGCCCTCTGGGCGGGGACGAAAGATAAACCTTTTCCGAGGAGCCGTAATTCTGGTGTGGTCATAACATGGGTGGATAGGACGAAGACTGGTATCCCTGGTTCTGTCCTTGATTCTGGTACCACTGGCGCGTTCTCATGCGCTGTCCTGACTGAGTTGGGCGTCCCCTGGGTCGTCCTCTTTATCCGCCCCTGGGAAAAAAAGGTTGCGGTAGTTGTTGCCCTGTGGCTCCGGATAGACTTGAGGTGCTTCCACTTCCACTGGAAGAGGTTCCTGCAAAATTGACTGATCTATTCCTCCTATTGAAATTTTGACTTGCTTGTAGGTCAGTGTAATACGTAGGCCTGAGAAAAGGATACGTTTTTTCTTCTGAATAGTTTGCTAGATCTTTTTTGAACTTGTCGACCTTCCTGTCAAGTGTCAGGTTTTTAAATTTAGTGATTTCTAGATCAAGTTTTTCTAGTTTGTCCTTCGTATCCTGGATAGATTTATCATCAAGGAACTTTTTCTCTAGGTCAAGCAATTCTGCACCCTGTTTGTCGCATTCCTCTTTGGCCGTGTCTATGACCAAAATCAGCCAGTCACGGCTACATTTGTTGCCCACCCCGCTGAAGTTTTTCGTGAACTTCGGGTTGTCTATAAAGACCCCGGGGATGTTGCGTACCTGGATGCCTTCAGGGATTATCCCGGCTCTCAAGTATTCGAGCATGAACTTGCCATGTAGTTCTGTTCGAATTATCCTTTTTATCTTTTGGTTAAGTGTTTCTAGTTGATCTTCTGTCAGACCTCTTGTGAGCACACCCTCCTCGTTTCGTAGTGTGGAAGTGGCCCCTAAGAGTTGTTTAAATAGTCATCTGTATCGGAGACTACATTGACGTTATCCATAGATGAGCTAAGGCAATAAGAAGATTTATTGAAAAATAATTTTTAACCCGAGTGGTGGTCGGTCAAATGCCCACAGCCACGGGCTGTCCTGGGTAGAATAGGTTCCATACCAGGAGCCCGAAATTTTGATTCCTGCTGCTATTACTACTCCTACTGATGCTACTATGGTGGCGGCTTCCCTACAAACTTGAAGAGTGAAGACCCCCAATAAAACTGCTACTTGCTGCAGGGGATTTCTGAGCAACCATTGAAGCTAGAAACCATAAGCGGGACAGACAGGAGGACGTAAGTGAGTTCCCAGTCAAAGCATTTATCTTGTCTCTGTTTTACAGTCATAGAGCCAGAGGGCTAATGATCAGAACCGGCCTTAAGGCAGGGCGGGCCGGGTAGTCGCCCGGGGCACTCTGCCATTAGACCCCAACCATGCCAGCTCTGGGTAGTCTTGCAAGGTCTCCCCTGAGCTGGCATGGTTGGAGAAGGCGCAGCCGGCACCATATTGAAGTTAGATGCGCTCCGTTCTCGGTCGCCTATTTGATTTGCTGCCCAGGGCGCTGCATCTTCTAAGGCCGGCACTGCTTAGAATGATGGCGGCGGGCTCACTTAGGGGGTTATCATTATTTGTCGCATACTTAGGCTATTCTCATTATTGCACAGAGATACTTTTGATAACGGTATTCTACGGCCCTATCTGCTGTGACCTCCTTTGCCGATACTGTAACTGGGCGACAGGCAGCAAGCAACTCCTAATGGCACACACAACTCCTAATGGCAACCACAACACCCTGATCACACACCTCCATGACACCCTGGGAATCACAGGTCAGGCTCTGGCGTGGTTAATCTCCTTTCTCTCCGACCGCCCATCTCAGGTGGAACTCAGAGCCTTTATCTCGACTATTGCTCTCTCAACCTGTGGTGTTGCCCAGGGATCTAACCTCTCCCCTTGGTTCGTCAACGTTTATATGGCTGTCTTGGCACGTGTGATTGCCACTTTCCCCTCTAACTTCCAGTGTTACGCGGATGACACGCAACTATCTTTCAGGATACCCTCAACCGCCTCCCCCTCCTCGCTCACATCTGGCTGTCTGTCCGCTATTCAGTCATTGTGTGCCGCAAACGAACTCTGCCTCAATGCCAGTAAGACTGAGATTGTTCGCATTGGGACCCCCTGCTCCCGCTTTCCCTCTTTCTCTCTGGCTGGCATCCCTTGGCCCTGTGCCCACGCCCTCCTGTGAGGCAAAAAACCTTGGGGTCATCTTCGACTGAACTCTATCTTTCTCTCACATTTCTGACATCTCTAAAAAGTCACACTACCAGTTACACATCCTCAGAGATACTCTTCCTTTTCTCACTTTCCCCCAGCAGCTTACTGTCTCCGGAGCCTTGGTTCTCTCTAGGCTGGACTTTTGCAACAGCCTCTTCCTCAAACTCCCTTCTTCTGCCCTGCCCCCTCTGCAACTCATCCAGAACAGTACTGCAAGACTTATCCTTGGCCTCAAACCCAGGGCCCGCATCTCTCCAGCACTGAAATCTCTGCACTGGCTCCCTGTCGCTGCAAGGATCAAGTTCAAAACCCTCTGCATTGTCCACAAGGCTTGGGCATGGGACCCACCTACCTGCAACGCTGCCTACCTAACTACAGTCCCTCATGAGCCCTGTGCTCATCTACCTCCAACCATCTGCGAGTGAGCCAGTTCTCCAAGCAGAGATTTGGAGGGAGATCCTTATCCTCAGCAGGTGCCTCCCTCTGGAACAGCCTCCCTGCCGCCCTCCGTCTTGAGCCTGACCTTCTTATGTTCCGGAAACTCCTCAAGACCTTCCTCCTCGCCTCTTCCTTCACTCTCCCTCTACCCTACTAACCTAGCACTCTGCTCTCTCCATCTCTCCCTGCCCGTCCTTGCAGCTTGCTGACTGTCTGGCTGGTGTACCTCAGAGTCTCACCGGTCCCAGGCACCCCTGCAAGTCCCCTGTCACACTTGCCTCAGGGCCCTACTCCCACCCACCTTCACTGCACTTAGAATAACCCAAGAGAGTGTCTCTCTCTCTGCACTTACCCCAGTCTCCACTGACTGGGTGCACCTGGACCTCCCCCTCCCTGTGACCTTCTATGAACTTGCATGACCCAAATGCAACATGCCTGATGATCTGTTCTACCTTGTCTCCATCCATTAATTGCACTGGTTAAATGGCAGAATCACAGTCAGGCCTATTTGCTGTGTCCCAACTGTTAAATGTATTTCACGCACTTACTCTGCCTGTGTAGACTATTATCGTCTCAAAATGTCAAGGGCTCTCAGCCGCTGTTGATTTTCCCCCTTGTTCCCACACCCCTTCAGCGCTTTGAAATACTTTCATGTGTATAGGCGCTATATAAATAAACAATACAATACAATACAGGGCTAGGATATATTGTGTCTTTGGCAATAACATAACCCTAGGCCTGCTCCCTACTAGCGCCAATCCACTACCCCCAAACTCAATACATCAGACAATCACCCTACATCACACAAAGCCAGCAGTGTGGGAATATGCCACTCTTAAAAAGGTAAGATTCAGAATTATGGTTTGTTCCATATGCAAGAAAATAGTGAGCAGGGGAAGTTAGGCTCCCAGCTAAGTGGATGCATGGAAATCCATCACAAGTTGGTATGGAGCCAAACTGTCAAGAAGACTAAAGGCAGCGGTGGGCTGCTAGTGCATATCATGCAGGATGCAAGAACTGCCCAGCAATGGGCTGGACGGAGCATGCGCCAGCCAGTGCCAAGTGAGGGATTGGGAAAGTAAGCCCCTTATGACAGAATGCCAGGCTCTGAGTGCAGAGATGCTTGCCCTGGATCTGCTGCCATTCTCCTTTGGCTTCTGCAACCTGATGGCATATGTGGTGCAAGGTCGAAGATTCCGAACAGAGACTTTTTCTTAAGGACTGACGTTCCAGAACTGCATTAAAATGTTATGGGAGACTCTGGGTTAGGGTAACCAGACGTCTCGGTTTTCCCGGGACAGTCCCGGGAAACCGCCCTCTGTCCCGGGGTCCTGGGAATTTTTTTATTTTTATAAACCCCGTCCCAGGTTTGCAAGGGTGGGTGGCTACGGTCCCGGTTTTTGCTGGGACCGATTTCGAAATCCTGAAATTGGGTCCCACCGAGTCTCTTCCTGCGTGAATGGGGGCATGAAATGCTTTTTCCTCCCCCTTCCCCTCCCCGGTGCTCTCCTCCAATGGGAGGAGTGTGCCTGTGAGCACACACCCTTCCCGCCCCCCCAAACAAGCCAGCGACATAGAAGTAGGACTACAGTTTTATTTGTATTTACTTTAGTCCTACATCCATGTCTATGGCCTGTCCCTTTTTATAATCTAGTCACCCCACTCTGCGTGCATATTGCCACTCATTTGTCTTATGGATGAACTGGGGATCCTATGTGAGAAAATACTGATGTGCATGTGGGATGACCTAGGCCTGTGTGCAACCAAAGACAATGACATTTACTTTGTGGCTACTTTTCCTAGCCCAAGTTTCTGGTACCTTATGTCAGTACATTTCTTGACAGCAACCTGCTGCCATAACCGTCGGGTGTAAAACATGTTGGTGACAAAACTACAAGATCCTTTAAATGAGACCGAAAGTGGTACCACCCCCACCTTTTTTCAGCAAGGTGTAGTGGAGAGGCCGGGTTTTCCTGAGCAGGTGGTTGCAGCATCTGTGCAATTGACACCTTCCTAATGTGGGCTTCTTTGCTGAAGTGTGTAATGTCCTAGCGAATCAAATTATTAGCAGTGCAGGGTAAATGGTATACATCAGTATGCCAGTTTCATAGATTGTCAAAACCATTTAGTTCAGTTTGTACAGAATACGGCGATGTATTTGGTCTTTGTATTGTCTAAATTGGACTACATTTAGACCACGGCACATTGATTTCATTAGCTGCCAGCTTCGCAAATAGTGATCTTTAACATCCTCTGCCTGACGTTTGAATGACTTCACAATAAGGGCCAGTTCTATCTCTGAAACCTACGCAGACTTTGTGATCTGCCCACAAACTATTGTTAGCACCCGGGGCGGGCACCACAGCCAATCAGGTTGCTCCGATCGCGGGTTGAATCCCATGATCTATGCCACATTCGGAGCAACTCGGCGGCTGCTCGTACCTGCCCCACCACTTCCCCATATCTCCCGCTCCGCCCCCTCCTCCTCCCTCCTCTCTCTGTTCCATCACACTCACATATCCCTATCCCCTCCCTACTTTCCTTATTTCTCTGGGACTGAGCCCCTCAATGCCAATGCATTCCGGATCGCCATGGAAATGGAAGAGGGTCTCTGCATGGAGTTCCGCCTTCCATCTCCTCGGCGGCCAGGTTTGATAGATATTTTGTTTGAATGAACCGGATGCCGCACACGCCTCCCGTTCCTTCAAACAAAACAGATTGCTGTCAGCACCTTGGAAAGCTGGCGTTTCACCACTTAGCAAGCCCCGCCCACCAGGTGCCTTCCTGCTTCCCTCTCTTTTTCACCACTTAGCAAGCCACGCCCACCTGGTGCCTTCCTGCTTGCCGCTCTGTTTCCCTATTTAAGGAGCCCTCCAGCTTCTTTTCCTTTGCAGATGGGGAGCAGGTGCAAGTGGATCTAGGTCACCTGGCCTAAGCCCCGCCCCGTTGGTGCCTTCCTGCCTGCTGCTCTTTTTCACCACTTAGCAAGCCTCGCCCAATTGGTGCCTTCCTGCTTGCCGCTCTTTTTCACCACTTAGCAATCCCTGCCCACCTGGTGTCTTCCTGCTTCCCGCTCTTTTTCACCACTTAGCAAGCCACGCCCACCTGGTGCCTTCCTGCTTGCCGCTCTGTTTCCCTATTTAAGGAGCCCTCCAGCTTCTTTTCCTTTGCAGATGGGGAGCAGGTGCAAGTGGATCTAGGTCACCTGGCCTAAGCCCCGCCCACCAGGTACCTTCCTGCCTGCTGGTCTTTTTCACCACTTAGTAAGCCCCGCCTACTTGGTGCCTTCCTTCACCATCACTGTCTTGTGGCCAATGCTGGATTTGACTTTTATGGACTTCATTCATTCACAGTGCGTCACTCTTTCTCAACTCTCATGCTGGACTTCCTTTGCTTCTTGTACTCATGGTGGCCCTGAATCATGCTGTTCCCATCTTCATCTTGTATCCTGGCTTGCAACATTATGTGTTACTAATGACTTCTGCAATTGTATTCGCTCTCCACTCTCGCTTCTCCACTCATTTTGACTGCTTACTCTCTTTTCTCTCCTCCTTTCCCTTCTCCCTTTTCCTATCTCCTCCCCTTACTTTCTTCTATGCACTTACTCTATCAGAATTGTGCCTGGACCTAATATGATAGCAATCTCGTCTGTTTCCTCCACCCTCCCATTACTGTTTTTTCCTCCCCACCACGCCTCCAGCACAATCTGAAATGTCGTCAGGCCTAGTATGATAGTCGCTTGTTTTGTTCCTCCCCTCCCTTTCTGCACCCCTCTCCCTCACCTTTTGTTTTTCTCTGGCTCTTCCAGAAATGTCGTCAGGCCTAGTACGGTAGTCGCCTGTCTGTTTCCATTTCCTTCCCACTCTCCCCCTCCCTTCCTTATCTATGTTTTAGCTCTTGCACTATCTGAAATGTCGTCAGGCCGAGTACGATAGTTAATTTCACATCCTTACTGTTCATGGCCTGTAAGAATGTGGTTGTATTTTCCCTTGTTCCCTCCCTTGCCTTGAAGCGCTTTGAAACACATTGTGTATAGGCACTATATAAATAAACGATCATATCATATCAATAGCAATAAAACCCGATTTGGTGGGTCGGATCAGGTGGTATTTGCGCACGGCCCCTCGTTAAGGCCCTCGTGCCCGCCGGATTGGGTTTTATTGCTCTAATAGTCCCTCCTCATTAAAAATGTTACAGAAGGGTAGGCCACTGCTTGCCCTTGATATGATGTGTTATTCGTAATGCACTTAATACCCAAAGGTTTCTAAGCACGGATGCAGGATCGAACCTGCGTTGCTCAGTGTTGCTTTGCTTCCAAGGCAAGCACGTTGCCCCTGAGCTATCCTCCCGTAACTCATTCAAACAACCTACTTGTTTAACGCCCCTCTATTAGATATCAAGCAGCTATAATCGAGCAACATTTTCTGTAAGGGTTTAAAGATCAGTATTTGTTAGCTTTTCCCATCTTCTCCTATTTGTTGATTTGCTCAATTTACTTTCACAGTTAGGGTTCAATGTAGTTATCAGTTTTTGATAGTTCCAATTTCACACATAACGAACCGAGACCTGTACTCAATAATCCGATGTTCCTTGTGGTGGCTGAATGTTACACTGGAAAGCAGAAGCAATGAATGCAGTTTATCTTTATGTAATTTTTAACATACAAACAGGTCAGGCAGACTTAACTAGGCTTAGATTTAATGAATGCAACCATAATTATGAGAAACGAATAAGGAGACCTAGCAGAAAGGTGAACTTTCAGGAAGCGACCATGCTCTTTGTGGATACATAGGGAGAGAGTTCTAAAGGCAGCCGGCGGTGACCCAAAGGTTTCCTCTGGTCTTGTGTCTAGCTCTAGGGATAGACAGCAGGAGATCATGTTGTGAGAGCTATACTGGGCTAAGTAAGCAACATCTTTATAGCAATATAGATCGGGTCAAGGCCATGATGCACTTAAAGACTAAGGAAAATAGTAGAAGTGTATTCCTTGGAGAATTAAGATCCCATGAAGCCTGC
Source organism: Ambystoma mexicanum (assembly GCF_040938575.1). Taxonomy (NCBI): domain Eukaryota; kingdom Metazoa; phylum Chordata; class Amphibia; order Caudata; family Ambystomatidae; genus Ambystoma; species Ambystoma mexicanum. The sequence continues at coordinate 993,019,045 of NC_090926.1, read as the reverse complement.
CTAAACGAGGTCAGCAAATGAAATTTAAGGTGGGTAAAATTAGACGAAATGCTGCATTCTGGGCTGTCAGGTTGGTCATGGTGATAATCAGGGGGGCCTGTATACAAAGCATTGGCATAGTCCAGCTGCTAGTTAATCGAAGATCCAACTGTGACGAATCCACTTCCGGGGCACCCGTGATTCAGGAATGAATATCGGTTTCTAAACCATCAATCAACCCCACACCTCTAGTACACCAGAATGGATCCGAACAGATTGCAATAAAAGTGAATTATAAGACCTCCTTGTCCAATTCTGGTAACATGGACAGAACGGCAGGCTTATCTCTGCAAGGTCGTGGATCGTTGGTTAGTTGCAAAACAACAAAAAGAAAATTATTACCCAATGATAAAAGGGAGTGTGCTGTCAAGGTTGTTTAAAACTATCTACTTTATTATTACTCCAACAGGCAGTTCTAGCACACTAGAATTACAAGCCACACTGTAAAGGAACACAAGAGTACAGACAGTTTTACAAATGAAAGTATTGCACTCTGGATACTGACAGGAGGGGTAGTAGGTAAAGCAATCAGTCTTACTGTTGAAGGTTATTTGGTTTCAACACCAAAGGGGCAAATGGTCGTAACTGTCTCTAGGGGCCTTCAGAGAAGGAGCAGGGGGGCAGAGCCACAATGTAGATGGTGCTGAAGAAGTTCTTGGCGCTCTACAGCATCAATGTGGTTCCAGGGCACTTTGCAGCCCGTGAGACAGAGTTAGTGGTGGGAGACAGCTCTGGGTAACAGACAGGTAGTTCAACAAGCAAGTCTGGACGGACGTCTACAGGCTGTCCAGCGCAGCAGCTTGGGGCGAAGAATCGGTAACTCTGTTCTGGTTAGCGGATCTGGATTGCTGGTTGAGGACTCGACTGTCTCGAAATTGTCCTTAAAAAAGATGGGTGCTGGATGATGCTTGTGTGGCACTCCTCCTAGCTTCTTCGCATGGCTTGTGTCCTTTCAAGGCGGACGGCCCAAATCTCAGGATGCTGTTTGCAGGCAACAGCCTTGTCCTTTGTCCAGAGACTCTCCAGCACTTCCCACCTAGGAAGCCTGCTGTCAGAACGTAGCAGGGCACGCTGTGTGCTGGCTGGGTACTGGTTCGGGAGCTGCTGGATGGGTCCTCTGAGTCAGGTATCTCCCTCTGTTCCCTGGGAGATGTTTAGGGGAGGGATCTTGCTTCCCTCTTGGAACTCCTGGTCTTCCTTCACTGGCAGAAGATGTAAGGTAGACTGTACCCTCAGCTCGGGTCCAAATTAGTCCTTCTTACTCCTTGCAAAGACTTCAGATGATCTGATCAGTGAGGGGCTCTGCCCTCTTTTAAAGTCAAACGGGGCCCAGGGATTGGTGTAGGCCAAGTCTAACTTAAGTGAGCCAATTCTGGGTCCCCCCCAATAATCTTCCGTGATGCTTCGGGTCAGAACCAGGGTGCTTGGCAACAGACAAGGGAAGGATGACAACATATACTTCTAAGTCCCATCCATCTTCCTGTCTGCTGTACATCAAAGTGTCTCGCCAATTAACTGAGCCCTATGCGGTGCTTAATCACAACATAGGCCTGCTTTGAAGTACAGGCAGACTTTTGTCTCCTACAATTCACATACTACTCTGCTCTGGAAGGAGTGGTTCCAGACCGGTCATTCACTACCCTTTCATACCAAGGAGGGATTTAGTACCAAGATGACACATTTCATTACAAAGAGGTATTTGGCGTCTGGTCTCCATGGTCACTTCCTGCTCCAGGCCTTCCCTGAGGACGGCTAATTAACATTCTTCAGTATTCGCCGCCACCAGCAAGGTTTGACAATGGAGATGCAAATCCATGGGGCCTTGAAATTCAAATCAGGCTGCCCATGGCCAAAGGCTTTTGATGTCCCCACAGCTGTCAGGTGTCAGCTACACATGACAGGGGAGGGCGGCGCCAGTAAGTGGTGTCCTCCCAGACTACATGACCGTTTTTCTGCTGTGCGGTGAGCGTGGAAAATTTACGTGGCAATAGCTCCATCATTCATTCTTTTAAACAAACAAAAAAAGCCCAGATGAGTGAACTCTTCCCATGCAGATGGTTGAATTCCTCACATGTGCCCCTGCCTCAACATGTGAACCACCACCTTACTGTTGGTCTGGTTCGTCATCAAGGCGAAAGTACTGGCTGCGACCATCTGCATTTCCATGCTGGAAGCCTGGCTTGTGCTGGATGTCCATATCTAATCCGTGTAGGGATATGGCCCAACGCAAAAGCTTAGGGTTCTCCCCATGCATGGCCATTAACCATCTCAGAGGCCTATGGTCCGTCTGGACTGTAAAGTACGACCTACAGATGTAGGGCTTCAGCTTCTTTGTGGTCCACACAACTGCATATGCCTCTTTTTCTATGACAGCCCAGTTCCTTTCCCTTTTTGTCAACTGCCTGCTAATGTAAGCAACAGGTTGCTCTACCCCTTCAGAGTTCAGCTGCGCTAACACTGCTCCAATCTCAAAATCACAGGCGGCTGTCTGGAAAATGAATTCCCGACCATAGTCTGGCACTTTCAGAACTGGGGTCCTGCACAATCCACCCTTTAAATCCTGAAAGGAGGTTTGACAGGCGGGGGTCCAAGTAACCGTCTTTGGCATCTTTTTGGATGTTACATCATTCATAGGCATGGCAATGGTCCCATACCCACTGATGAACAACTGGTAGTACCCGGTGAGATCTAGAAAGGCTCTCACTTGTGTCTGTGTGGAGGGGATGTCCCAATCTTTCACTGACTGTACCTTCGCTTCAAGAGGTTGTTTCTTACCTCCACCAGCCAGGTGGCCTAGGTAAGTCATGGTACCCTGCGCTATCTGGCAATTCATGGCCTTGATAGTCAGGACTGCTTTCAGCAGTGCGTGAAGCACTTGTTTCAGATGGGATAGATGATCCTGCCAGGTGTGGCTGAACACAGCAATTTCGTCTAACTATCTGAAAACGAAGTATTCCAGCCCAGAAAAAACCTGGTAACCATCCTCTGAAAAGTGGCAGGGGCATTCTTCAATCCGAGGGGCATCACAGTCAACTGCTAATGTCCTTCCGGGGTGGGGAATGTCGACCTCTCTTTCGCTTCCTCTGTCAAATCAACCTGCCAATACCCTGCTGTGAGGTCAAAAGTACTCATGTACTTGGCAGCGCTGAGCTGGTCAATGAGCTCATCTGCCCGAGGAATGGGGTGTGCATCTGTTTTTGTGACAGAATTGAGCCCTGAGTAGTCCACACAAAAGCGAACTTCAGTCTTCCCACTACTGGTCTTTTTATGGACCAGTACCACTGGGCTAGCCCAAGGGCTGTGGGATGGCTCTATCAATCCTAGGGACAACATCTTGGAAACATCCTCCTTGATGGTCTCCCTGACCTTATCAAAAATCTGGTGAATTCTACTCTTCACAGGCTTACTGTCTCCAGTGTCCACACCAATGGTGCACCAATGTGCGCGACCGGGAGTCAGCGAAAAGAGATCGGCAAACTGTCCCAGTAAACAGTGACAGTCTATCAGTTGCTGTTCTGACAGGTCCATTGCAAGTTTGACACCTTCAACTGACCCATCTGTGGCTTCAGTGCGCAGGAGGTCTGGGAGGGGATCAGTCTCCTCAGTCTCTCCATCAGTCACTAAGTGCATGACCAAGTCATCACGGCTATAATGGGTTTTTAGCCAACTGACTTGAAAGACCCTGCACATCTGTTTAGGTCCTTTCACATCAATGAGAGAATTCACCTCACTGACCTTTTCCAGCACACAGTGAGGCCCAGTCCACTTGTCCTGAAGGGCACTGGGTTTGACAGACTCCATAATCCACAGCCATTGGCCAGGAGAATAGACTGTCACTGTGGCCTTTTGGTCGTGCCAGTGCTTCATCAGCTCCTGACGGGCCTCTAGATTCTTTGTCGACTGTTCCATGTACTTTGCCATTCTAGACGGAAGGCCGAGTACATAGTCCACCACAACTCGTTACAGGGATGAGGGTTTGCTTTCCCATCCCTCCTTAACTAGACTGAGGGGACCTCATAGAGGTTGTCCAAACAAAAGCTCAAAGGGGCTAAACCCTACTCCATTCTGTGACACCTCCCTGGAGGCAAACAGAACGCATGGCAGGCGAATATCCCTTTTTCTGCTCATCTGCTCTTCCAAGCCACCTATCATGCCTTTCAGGGTCTTGTTGAACTGCTCAACAAGCCCATTGGTTTGTGGATGAAAGGAGATAGAGAACTGCCTCCACTCTCTACCTACATAGCCTTCATATATGCTGATGTGAAGTTTGATCCCCTGTCAGAAACGACTTCCTTGGGGAATCCAACATGGGAGAATATCACAATCAGAGCCTTCACAACCACGGTGGCTTTAATGGTACTCAGAGGGACAGCCTCAGGGTATCTCGTGGCGTGGTCCACCACCACCAAGATATATTGGTTCCCTGAGCCGGTTTGGGGATCCAAAGGACCCACAAAATCCATGCCCATTATCTCGAAAGGCTGCCCAACCAAGCTAGTGGAATTAAGGGGGCCTTTGTGGCGCCACCTGACTTGCCAGAAGGTTGACAAGTTCGGCAGCACCGGACAAATTCCTTAACCTTTACGCTGAACTGCGGCCAGTAAAAGTGTACAGACAACCAGTCCGATATCTTAGTCACTCCCAGGTGACCCGCTAAAGGAATTTGTTGAGCCAAATCCAAAAGGAACTTTCTGTGGCATTGAGGAACCACCAACCTTCTGGTGTCCTCACCCTCAGAATCCTTTGGCACACTGTACAGGAGTCCATCCTCGCAGTACATTTTGAACACTCCAAGGGCCTCGCCCCTTAGCCTCTGCCTACTTCTGCAGACCCGCCAGAGTGAGACATTCTTTCTGGGCTGTGTAGAAGTCAGTCTGATCTGTGCCCACAGCTGATGCTACTCATCCAGCTTGGGAAGACCCTTCAAATCTGCGCCCACCTGTTCCTCCACCTCAGGTTCTTGTGCTGCACCAGGCAACTCTGAAGTCACGGGGTCCCCTGCAACCCAAGAAAGGGTCCTCTGTGGCTACCAGCCCATCTCCCACAGGAATAGGTGACTCAGTTGTCTGTGGAACTGGACTAGGGGCTACCGGCCATGACGGTCCTTCCAACAAGCCCTCTGGAAGCACTCCAGGCCCTAAGTCTTTCAGAGCGTTTAGTCTGGCATTCTCTTTGGCCCTCAATCGTGTAGCTGCTATGACTATTTCGGGATCAGCAAGATCGTTACCCAAAGACATGGGACAGGGATGGAGTTTTTCACCACTACACAGCGCTGGTTCGTTACACCTTGCCAGCTGAACTCTACTGTCACCAAGGGGCACTTACTCTTACCACCAAATCCACTTACGCACAACTCAGGCCCATCAATATACTGGCCTGGCTGTACCCACTGCCGGGTGACAGAGGTGACGCTAGCTGTGGTGTCTCGTACCGCAGGAGTTCTGTGTCCATTGATGCACACATGCTCTAGATAGAGTTGAGTTTTATTGGGAACTGGGGTCTCTTTTGGAGATCTGGTACTGTTCCCACTCAGTGTAACTCCTCCTAGCTTCTTCACAGGGCTTGTGTCATTTCAAGGTGGATGTCCAAAAGCTCAGGAGGGTGCTAGCAGGCAACAGCCATGTCCTTTGTCCAGAGACCCTCCGGCACTCCCACCTAGGTAGCTTGCTGTCAGAACCTAGCAGAGCATTCTGTGTGCTGGCTGGGTACCGGTTCTGGAGCTGCTGGACGGGTCCTCTGAGTCTGGTATCTCCCTCTGTTCCCTGGGAGATGTTTAGGGGATGGATCTTGCTTCCCTCTTGGAACTTTTGGCCTTCCTACACTGGCGGAAGATATAAGGTAGACTGTACCTTCAGCTCGGGCCCAAATTAGTCCTCCTTCTTACTCCTTGTGAAGTCTTCAGATGATCTGAACAGTGAGGGTCTCAGCCCTCTTTTAAAGCCAAACGGGGCCCAGGGATTGGTGTAGGCCAAGCCTAACTTAAGTGAGAGAATCCTGGGTCTCCACCAACAATCTTCACTGATGCTTCAGGTCACAACCAGGGCACTTGGCAACAGACAGGGGAAGGATGTACTTCTAAGTCTCACCCATCTCCCTGTCTGCTGTATCTGCTGTACATCAAAGTGTCAACAAAGAGAACGTCTAAACACTGTTTGACAGGCGCTCCAAAGCAAATATTTTATTTGTCTTGAAAAAAGTCTAAACTCTTGTACATCATCAAAGAGAATAGTTGTTGCCTTATTTTGCCCTCAAAGTGTCCCCTTAATTAACTGAGCCCTATGCGGCGCTTGATCACAACATGGGCCTCCTTTGAAGTAGACTTTCGTCTCCTACAATTCACATACTTCCCTGCTCTGAAAGATGGGTTCCAGACAGGACATTCACTGCCCTTTCATACCAAGGAGGGGTTTAGTAACAAGATGACACATTGCATTACAAAGAGGTGTTGACGTCTGGTCTCCATTGTCACTTCCTGCACCCAGGCCTTCCCTGAGGCCTGTCAATTAACATTCATCAGTAATCGCTGCCACCAGCAATGTTTGACAATGGAGATGAAAATCCATGGGGCCTTGAAATTGTAATCAGGCTGCCCTGGGCCAAAGGCTTTAATGTACCCACAGCTGTCAGGTGTCAGCTACACATGACAGTGGAGGGCGGCACTGGTAAGCTGTGTCCTCCCAGAGTGCACGACTATTTTTCTGCTGTGCGGTGAGCGTGGAAAATGTGCGCTGGAATGGCCCCATCATTCATTCTTTTACAAAAACAAAAAAAGGCCAGGTGAGCTTACTCTTCCCATGCAGATGGTCACATTCCTCACACCGACCATGACCGCAAGAACAGGATTCAGAAGATGAGGAAGACTTTGACGACGTAGCGGCAGCCTGCAGAAAGAAGATTTGACTACCCTGCTAATTCGGAAGTAAAAACCTAGATTAGCAGGATAGTCAGGCCAGGAAACACAGAGGTCCTTAAGCTTCGCAGAGAAGATGGTGGGTAGCCCAAAGAAGGTGGCAGAGAGGGGTAAAAGCATAACCTGAGAAGAAGTGTTTAGGACCCAGTAAGATGATCTGGCTTTTAGCAGGGTTCAGTTGGTCACCAGTTGGTAGCATTCAGGTAATTGGAAAGCTCATCACCCAGGCAAGGGCAAGTGACTAGCAGCCTCCTGTACACTAACAAGGAATCCACAAAGACATTTTAGTTGAATTAACAAGTCAGTCATCTAATCAATGTTAGTTTCAAAGGAAAGCAGTATGTTTGAAGTAGCATTGTGCCAACAAACATTAGAAGATTGTTCCACAACTAGAAACAAATTACTTTGGAAACATAACATAGTGAGGAAAGCAGATAAACAAGAGAGTGGGGACTAACAACAGGTGAGGGGATGGGGGCAATTTGGCAACAAGACATCAACAAGCAACCAGGGGAGGACACAGGCAGAGCAGATCCCCCAGTCTCAGGTCAGGTGGGGAGCAGAGCGTATGTGGATCTAGATGTTAGGAAGGAGCTGTTCCTTGAAGAGCTGGAGCTCCTTCCTAAAATGTAGAAGTGATGGGAGAAGCTGGTGTTGACAGGGATCACAGCCGCTGAACACCTTATGTTTAAATAAGGAGTTCAATATGTCATCAAGCGTTGGTGATTGAATAGATGAAAATAATGTGTGTTCTTTTCGTTCCCGTGCTTATTTCACTGGAGGGTAACTTGTTCTTTATGTATTAGTGCAGGTTCTGTGCCCCATCTCCTCATCCATTTCATAGGGCCTCATTACACGGAAGGCGGTGAGCCATGGCGCTACTAGCGCCATGGCTCATGCCGGTAAAATACCGGCACCGCCTTGGCGGAAAGGGGATTTACCGCCCCATTCCAAGGTTGGTGGGGCCGTAAATCCCCCTTCCGCCATTGCCCTTCCCCATTCCCATTTCTGCCCCATAGGGCTCTATGGGAATGGGGAAGGCGCTAATTACGGCACCGCATTTTGCGGTGCCGTAATTAGCTCCGAGGTCCCTTAGCGGGTTGGTTTTTAACGCCTGCAAAAAGCAGGCGTTAAAGCACCAACCCGCTGAGGGACCTCGTAGTAAGGCGGTAATGGTTAACGGTCACCGTTACCATTAACGGTGGCCGTTAACCATTACCGCCTTCCGTGTAATGAGGCCCTTAATCTTTTCACAAGGTGGTGAATTTAATGCCGTTCGCTAATTATGTGCATCAGGGTGATGTTCTGGGGGATTGGGGTCTTGAGTTCCCTGCTACCTCTGTGGGAAGCGCACTTCTAACAAGGTCACATATTGACATTACAGCAGCGGCTGCTTGTCTCATCGTACATTGTCCTTGTTCTTGTTCTTCAAGCGTTGGCTTCACTTCCCTCAGGGACTCCATCAGATCTTCCCCAGGTGTCCATCGAGGGCTTGGCTTTGCACATTAGCGACGCTTCTGCCCACAAAGACTCCATCAGGTGGATGGTCTGGAGGTGTTCCGAGACAAGCAGAACCTCCAGCACCTGATTTTGATTGTTGTGCACAAGTGAGGCAATTCACCCTTCTGGTGTAAGATGTTGTTGTTTAAACAGCAGTTTTGAGCTTCCAGGGTTTTGTCAGTGAGTCATTTGTTTTTGACTGTATTGTTGGCAACACGTTTTGCGTGAGCGCCTCTTATTGCCTCACATGCAGAATCGAGGCATTTTATGTTAAAGAGGCAGGACCGCACAACATTGCTTTGCACCTCGATGCTGATGCGCTTTAGCTTGGGTATCACAGAGCGTCTTTGCCATACATTGTCCACCGGTGAAAGGTTGTATTTACTCATTGCAGAGCAGTACACCACGGGAATTCTGGGAGATGTATCCAATTCGTTGGTACTTCTTCTGTTGTCTTTTAACATGACAGCAATCGTGGCAGCACCCCTACTGAAACTAATATTACCCTGTGACCTGGCACGAAACGGTTCTCTCTCAATTACAAATGGAATCTGTAATCACATTGTTGCAGAAAGCGTTGGTGCCAAAACGAAAAGAATGCAAAAGGGACGAGTGTATAAGAGTTGCATCAACAAGTTTAGTCGGTCTCCAGAGAAGCATGTGAAGGCTTTCAGAATAGAACGAGATTTCGAGACACAACTAGGACTGGTTTGAACTCCAACAGCAACATTCATACGGGCCTATTTCTATGTCATTCCTGCCTCTTCAGTCTTCAATATCTGCTCAACATACTCTTATCTCTGTTAATTAGGCTGCAGGAAGGTTTTCCAAAGCAGTCAGCCACCATGACACCGCTGCCTTATCACAAAATGGCCGGCAGGGTTTTCGAGACCTCAGGCCACTGGCTTTAGGCCAAAACAAGTTTAATAAAATAATCACAACAGCTGTGGACAATTGCAAAAGATGGGCAGACACCTGGGGAGGTGGCGGAACCACTAGGCACACACCAATCAAGAACGCCCACTCTAATGGAGAAATTGACTGCCCAACTTTCTCGGGAGGATAGCTCAGCGGCAACGTGCACACCTTGGAAGCAAGACGACATGGAGCACCACAGGTTCCATCCCTGGGTCCTCGCTTAGAAACCTCTGGGTATTAAGCGCGTTATAAATGACCTATCATAGCATAATCAACTAGTACACTCACTGTGGCAAGCGCTGCCAAAGCCTAACCATAAAGAGAGCCAGACACCTGCTGACATTGAGGGTGTTGTGGTGGTGTTATAGAGTGTCCATTGAGCAGCAGAAAGGGAAAGCAGAGAGCTGCTAGAGAAAGCAACTTGATGTGGGCAAACAAAATGTTCCACATAGTGAGAAAGGTACATAATAGATTGTGGCTAAACCAAGTAGGCCACACTGTGGAGCAGGCAGGCGTAGAAGAGAGACTAAAATGGACAACCTGTTGGAAGCCGTGGTCCAAAGGCTGGCTGAAGCCAGGGTTTGAAAAGGAGAAGCATGAGCATATCCGGCTGGTGCCTAGGCCAGATACTGGTGATAGTTGAAAAGCCCCAGCACACACTTGAAATCTTTGCCTCCTTGGAGAAAACCATAGCTTTTGACCATAGGTCAAGAGGGAAAGCTACAGGTCCTACCTTTGTAATGCATCAAGAACCTCTAGGGAGAGAGGAAAAGCGGCAGGTCTTGCCTAAGAAGAGCATCAAGAGACCCCTAGGACAAAATGGGTTTTGGAAGAAGCTTGCCCCAGGAAGAGTGCATCAAGGCTACAGAATCCCAGAGGAGCACTTGACTTTGGAATCTTTGGCCAAAGACAAGCAAAGAAGTGGGCAAATCTACCCTGAGACTGTGAGTGATTTACATGATGCTCTCCTGGGGGTAGACTCCCGGGGCACTTCTTATGTTATTTAAGATTAGCCACAGGTGGTTTCTTGGTGCTATCCCTGATGGAAAATCACGGACTATAGATAAAAAGCTATTAGAAAGTAAAAAAGGTAATTTATTTAAGCCGCAAGGGAATATCTAGGTCTTGAGTTTCCTGCAAAAGACAGCAAGTGCGGCGATAGACCGAAGGGAAAAAGGAAGCGAGTTCCACAAGGAGGGGGCAATGACATAAAAGGGCAGGCCTGGCCTTGCAGGCAGGACAACACCTAGGAACATCAAGACAACCACCCACCGCCGTACAAATAGAAAGTGGCTAAGTATAGTGCTTCAGTACGGAAGAAAGAAAACTAAGGGCACAGTTGGAAAGAAAGTAGTAGACAAACAGGAAGCCAATGAAGGTGGGCAAGAGAGGGGGGGATATGAGCAGAGTGACACAGACCAAAGGTCAAGCAGACTGTGGATTCTGAAGAAGCTGAAGACACTTGAGGCAGTAGGAAGGCCCAGTCAAGATTGAATAAGTCCTGAAGCTGTAAATAATGAGCTGGCAAAGAAAGGAAAGGGAAGATTTGATGAAGTATGTGAACATAGTAATCATAAGTAGAGGTCACTGTATGAGTGTGAGGAATAAAGGTGAGATCCTTATCAAACATGTAGCCTAAACTCTGTGGAATAAGGTTAAGGTCCTCATCAAGCCTGTACCCTAACCTCTGAGGAAAAAAGGGTGAGGTCATTATCAAGGCTGCAGCCTAAGCTCTAAGGAATAAGGGTGGAGTCCGTATCAAGCCTATAGCCTAAGCTTTGAGTGAGGAATAAGGGTGGTGTCCTTCTCAAGCCTGTAGCCTAAGCTCTGAGGAATAAGAGTGAGGTCCTTATCAAGCCTGTACCCTAACCTCTGAGGAAAAAGGGTGAGGTGATTATCAAGCCTGCAGCCTACGCTCTAAGGAAGTAGGGCGAGGTCCTTATCAAGCCTGTGGCTTAAGCTCTGAGGAATAAGCATGAGGTCCTTATCAAACCCGTACCCTAAGCTTGGAGACGAATGGGTGGGATCCTTATCAAGCCTGTAGCCTAAGCTCTGAGGAAGAATGGTGAGGTCCTTATCATGCCTGTAGTCTAAGCTCTAAGGAAGAATCGTGAGGTCCATATCAAGCCTGTAGCCTAAGCTCTAAGGAAGAATGGTGAGGTCCTTATGAAGCATGTAGCCTAAGCTCTGAGGACTGAAGGTTAGGTCCATATCAAACCTGTAGCCTATGTTCCAAGGAATAAGGGTGTGGTCCTTATCAAGCCTGTAACCTAAGCTCTGAGGAATAAGGGTGGTGTCCTCATCAAGCCTGTAGTCTACGATCTGGTGAATAAGGGTGGGGTCCTTATCAAACCTGTAGCCTAAGCTCTGAGGAATATGGGTGGGACCCTTATCAACCCTGTAGCCTAAACTCTGAGAAATCCTATAGCCTAAGTTCTGAGGAATATGGGTGGGCTCCTTATGAAGCCTGTAGCCTAGGCTCTGAGAAATAAGGGTAAGGTCCTTAACAAACCCATAGCCTATGCTATGAGACATATGGGTGAGGTAATTATCAAGCCTGTAGCCTAACCTCTGAGGAAGAAGGGTGAGGTCATTATCAAGCCTGCAGCCGAAGCTCTGAGGAAGTAGGGTGAGGTCCTTATCAAGCCTGTGGCTTAAGCTCTGAGGAATAACGGTGGGGTCCTTATCAAACCTGTACCCTAAGCATGGAGACATATGGGTGGGGTCCTTATCAAGCCTGTAGCCTAAGCTCTGAGGAATGAGGGTGAGGTCCTTATCAAGCCTGTAGCCTAAACTCTGAGGAAGTAGGGTGAGGTCCTTATCCAGCCTGTGGCTTAAGCTCTGAGGAATAAAGGTGGGGTCCTTATCAAGCCTGTAGCCTAAGCTCTGAGGAATAAAGGTGGGGTCCTTATCAAGCCTGTAGCCTAAGCTCTGAGGAATAAAGGTAGGGTCCTTATCAAGCCTGTAGCCTAAACCCTGAGGAATAAGGGTGGGCTCCTTAACATGCCTGTAGCATACGCTCTGAGGAATAAAGGTGGTGTCCTTATCAACCCTGTAGCCTAGGCTCTGGGGAATAAGGGTGGGCTCTTTATCATGCCTGTAATTTAAGCTCTGAGGAATAAAGGTGGGGTCCTTATCAAGCCTGTAGCCTAATCTCTGAGGATTAAAGGTGGGGTCCTTATCAAGCCTGTAGCCTAATCTTGGAGACACATGGGTGGGGTCCTTATCAAGCCTGTAGCCTAAGCTCTGAGGAATGAGGATGAGGTCCTTATCAAGCCTGTAGCCTAAGCTCTGAGAAATAAGGGTAAGGTCCTTAACAAACCTATAGCCTAAGCTATGAGAAATATGGGTGAGGTCATTATCAAGCCTGTAGCCTAACATCTGAGGAAGAAGGGTGAGGTCATTATCAAGCCTGCAGCCTAAGGTCTGAGGAATAAAGGTGGGGTACTTATCAAGCATGTAGCCTAAGCTCTGGGGAATAAGGGTGAGGTCCTTATCAAACCTGTACCCTAAACTTGGAGATATATGGGTGGGGTCCTTATCAAGCCTGTAGCCTAAGCTCTGAGGAATGCGGGTGAGGTCCTTATCAAGCCTGTAGCTTAAGCTCTGAGGAATACAGGTGGGGTCCTTATCAAGCCTGGAGCCTAAGCTCTGGGGAATAAGGGTGGGCTCTTTATCATGCCTGTAATTTAAGCTCTGAGGAATAAAGGTGGGGTCCTTATCAAGCCTGTAGCCTAAGCTTGGAGACATATGGGTGGGGTCCTTATCAAGCCTGTAGCCTAAGCTCTGAGGAATGAGGGTGAGGTCCTTATCAAGGCTGGAGCCCAAGCTCTGAGGAATAAGGGGGAGGTCCTTATCAAGCCTGTAGCTTAAGCTCTGAAGAATAAAGGTGGGGTCCTTATCAATCAGGTAGCCTAGGCTCTGAGGAATAAAGGTGGGGTGCTTATCAAGCCTGTAGCCTAAGCTCTGAGGAGTAAAGGTGGGGTCCTTATCAAGCCTGTAGCCTAAGCTCTGAGGAATAAGGGTGGGCTCCTTATCATGCCTGTAGCTTACGCTCTGAGGAATAAAGGTGAGGTCCTTATCAAGCTTGTAGCCTAAGCTCTGAGGAATAAAGGTGGGGTCCTTATCAACCCTGTAGCCTAAGCTCTGGGGAATAAAGGGGGGTTCCTTATCAAGCCTGTAGCCTAAGCTCTGAGGAATAAGGGTGGGCTCTTTATCATGCCTGTAGCTTAAGCTCTGAGGAATAAGGGTGAGACCCTTATCATTCCTGCAGCATAAGCTCTGGGGAATAAAGGTGGGGTCCTTATCAAACCTGTAGTCTAAGCTCTGAGGAATCCTGTAGCCTACGCTCTGAGGAATATGGATGAGTTCCTTATCAAACCTGTAGCCTAAACTCTAAGGAATGTGGATGAGTTCCTTATCAAACCTGTAGCCTAAGCTCTGAGGAATATGGGTGAGTTCCTTATCAAACCTGTAGCCTAAACTCTGAGGAATACGCGTGAGGTCCTTATCAATCCTGTAGCCTAAACTCTGAGGAATAAGGATGGGGGCATTATCAAACCTGTAGCTTTAGCTTTGATGAATGAGGGGGATGATCCTTATCAAACCTGTAGCCTGCGCTCTGAGGAATAACAGTGGGTTCCTTATCAAGCCTGTAGCCTTAGGGTGGGCTCCTTATCATGCCTGTAGCTTAAGCTCTGAGGAATAAGGGTGAGACCCTTATCATTCCTGCAGCATAAGCTCTGAGGAATAAGGGTGGCGTCCTTATCAAGCCTGTAGTCTAAGCTCTGAGGAATCCTGTAGCCTAAGCTCTGAGGAATATGGATGAGTTCCTTATCAAACCTGTAGCCTAAGCTCTGAGGAATATGGGTGAGTTCCTTATCAAACCTGTAGCCTAAATTCTGAGGAATAAGAGTGAGGTCCTTATCAATCCTGTAGCCTAAACTCTGAGGAATAAGGATGGGGCATTATAAAACCTGTAACTTTAGCTTTCATGAATGAGGGGGGTGATCCTTATCAAACCTGTAGCCTGCGCGCTGAGGAATAGCAGTGGGTTCCTTATCAAGCCTACAGCCCAAGCTCCTAAAAATAGAGACTGAAGGACAAGAGCCTACAGCTGAAGGTTCTAAGTTAGAGCACCAGAGAGCATCTCTGCAGACTATGGTCTCTGTTTTGTCTGAGTTCAAGCATCAGGAGTTGGTGTTCATCCTATAGATAGTAGAAGACACACAGTATTCACACTCCCCATCTATGCAGGAGAAGAGGTGGGAGGCATCAACATACATGAAGAAAGAAACATTCAAGTCAAAATAAGAGGGTCAATGGGCGGAACATATATATTTAAATAAATTAGGGGAATTAGGAACACGAAGGAGTATCTGACAGATAACACATGCACTGTAACTGTCCTCTGACAGGACAAGGATCCAACAGGAAGCCAAATTTAACCTAAGAGAGTCTAAGAAACAAATCATGAAGAGGAAGAAAGTAAAGTAATCAAAGGAGAACTGTGAGGAAATCTGAGAATCTGAAAGAAAAGAGGTAGAAGGAGCTCAGGATAGAGTGGACTTATCACTGAAAAAAGCAAACACTTCTTCACAGAAATCAATGGAGGAGGAATAGCACGTGAAGAGACCTCATTAAAGCTCTGGACTGGACACTGGACACTAGGTCCTCTTAGCCTAGGCCCTTCACTAGAGTAGCTTTCTCCGGCCATCCTCTCGCTATTGTCCTAGACTTTCACCCATAAAAATCGGATACCCATCCACCAGGTACTTCTCCAACCTTTTTCCTTAGAGAGTTAATCAATAGTGATGGATGCCACTCTTTCTTTGCAAAATCATTTTACCTCTGCCATCTTTAAAGGGGTGAAGGTACCCAATAATTTGCATTTATTTGTATTTATTTTATTTGTAGAGCGCGCCTGGCCCAAAGGCAGCTGGGCGCATATCTTTTGTTACAGTTACATATAAACATCAGTTACAGTTAAACATATTTACAAGGAGCATAAACGTATATCTTAAGATACAGTTGCAGATGATAAAACAAGGTGCATAAACATGACAGAAGTACGAGAGCTACAGTATAAAATACAGAGTTAGTGTACAGCCGTGGAGGAGAACAATAATGTTCTTCTCCACAGAAAGCATAGGAGCCACAGCTGGAGAGGAAGATGGTCCGATAAAGTCTTAGTCTAGGATCCCAGCTATGGGTTGTTACGCAACATATTGCTCTTTTAAGTCACAGTGTGTGCCTTTTCCTTTCAAACTGTTTCACCGTGGATCATATCTAAAGCAGAATGTTATAAGGCAAGGTCTAAATTGGGTACAATCCGCCTCATTACGAGGTTGGAGGTAAGTAACGGTCTTTACCGTCATGGAGCAAATACCGTGTCCGTGTAGTAAAGAACCCGCTAATAACGGGCCATTATGAGTTGGCGAGCACGAGCTTTGCGCCATGCCGGTAGGGACATTACCGCCATGCCGCTAAAAACCCAAAAATGGCCCTTAGCGGCATCAAGGAAAGCGCCGATAGAACTACCGCCATCCATGGATCCGGCATTAGCAGTGAGCGTAATAAGCAGTCACCGCTAAAAGCGGTGACCGTAAATAAGCAGAACCGGAAGTAGCGTCATCGCACAGGAACGGGAAAGAGCATGGCGGCCATCTTTAAAAACACAATCCATTGCAATCCTCAGCAGCCAGGACCTGCATCAGCACTACAGCAGCCCCAACTTCACCCAACACCACATCAGAATGCCCAAGGCCCTGAAGAAAGGCGATGCACGCCAGCGCAAGTTCCGCTTCTCAGTGGAGGAGCTAAATATTCTCGCCGACACACTAGCTGCAAATGCGGAGGTCGTGTTCATGCAAGACATGCGGCGTGCCGCACAAATAAGAAAGAAGGAGATCTGGGAGGAGGTGGCACGTAAGGTCAGTGCGGTGGGTACCACCTCCCCTGCACTGTAAAGGACGTGCGCAAGCACTGGGATGACCTGCGCCTCCGTGTCCGGAGCATACTTGCAGCGAATCAGAGCCAGGGCATGGGAACAGGTGGCGGAGGAGGCTCCCCGATCAAGATGACGCACTGGGAGGAGACATGTGCCAGCACAATAGGCACAGATAAAATTGAGGGAGTGGGGGAAATGGAGCGTGGTGTGCCGTCATCGGCTGATGGAGGTGAGTGTCCACACAAAACACTGTAACGCAAAACATGACGATGTTCCCCAAATGTGACACTGAAATGAGCCAATGCATGGGCCATCACACACACATTTACACAACCCTGCCCATTGGCTGTCCACATCCACATCACATCCCCATGCATGCAGCCCCTCATACATGTGTCATCCAGACGTATGCCTGTATGACCCACCTATATGGCAAGCAACCTGTATGTCACAACTCAAAGTCCAAATGCATAGAACGGCAGCAATAACAACATATGCATGATGCACGTATAACCATCACCAATTCTGTCCC
Source organism: Ambystoma mexicanum (assembly GCF_040938575.1). Lineage (NCBI taxonomy): Eukaryota > Metazoa > Chordata > Amphibia > Caudata > Ambystomatidae > Ambystoma > Ambystoma mexicanum. Next base: position 993,002,197 of record NC_090926.1, on the reverse strand, counting down.
TCTCTTGGTCCCCCACAGGCTCTCAATCTGACAGTGAGGACCAGGACTCCGCGGCACAGGCCACAACCTAAATGAAGAAGGCCAGGGGAATGGAAGGAGGCAACAGGCCTAGCACATCAAGGGGCACTGGCAAACCAGGACTGCTGCAGAAGGCGAAAGCCACTCAGCATGACATGTCAACAAGCGTGAAAGGGGTACTGACAATGCAATAGCACCCACAGCTGCCGCTCCCACCACACAGGAGCCAGTGGCAGAAGGCTCACTGTCCACTGCCAACAGTTCTGTTGGAGAAGCAGCTGCCACAATACCCCTGTCGGATGAAGAGGGACCATGCCACACGCCAGTAGGACAGGGCACACCCAGCCCGCAGCTGTCACCCCACCTCAGCCCATGCCCCACATCCAATGCCAGCAGCCATGAGCTGTCTGGTGGAGAGTCATTGGCAGGGAGATGGAGCCCCAGGGAGAGCTCACCTGATGGCAGACCCATGCCGGAAGCTGCACCAACATCAACCAAAGGCAGGGACAGAGACCAGGGAATCAGTCTCATCCAACAGCGTCAGGAGGAGCTCACTGCGCTGGTTGGCCAGCATGTGAGCGAGGGTGCCCTTGCAAGGGAGGAGTGGCGTGAATACGCTACGGGATTAAAACACGCTATAGAAGCCAGTACAACACGCATTTGCAATGTGTTGGCAGCTGTGAGGCAGGTCCTCAGCCGCATCGCGGATGCAATGGAGAGCCAGCGTTCCGCACAGGAACAGGAGCAACCAGGCACCCCCTCCTCTGCCAGCTCCAGGCAGACCAGCCCCCTGCGCAGGTCCGCACGGACCTTGTGCCGGCCAGACATGCAACCACCCAATGCTGGTAGAGGACATGGGAAGTAGGGGCAGCCTGTTATTGGTGACTCTTGCAGACTAATGCTGCACTGAAGTGCACGCCATGTGCGGGGGAGTTGTGGCGGGAGGGGGGAGAGGGTGTTTGGGGAAGTTGTGGCAGGGGGAGAGGGTGTATGTGGGAGTCGTGGCGGGAGGGGGGAGAGGGTGTTTGGGGGAGTTGTGGAGGGAGAGGGTGTTTGGGGTGGAGGGTTCATGCACTTCCTATTCACTTTATGGTTAATACACCCGTTGTGTCAAGAACAATCACATGACTGGACATTGGTTATTGTGAATGTGTGCTTTATTGGTGAACAGTGCACAGTGTCCATGTCCCCCCAACACCCAGTGCCCCGAGTCCCACATCCATTGCACCCTCCGTATCCATGTGTATTAGAAATATTGGTCTATCAGATTCTGGTGCACAGCACGTCCCTCCTGTGCATCTTCTTCTTCCTCCTCCTCCTCAGCCTCACCAGGTGGTTGCAGTTCAATATCAGAGGGCAGAGGCACGTTCCGTCTGATGCACATGTTGTGCAGCATGACACATGCCATGATGATCTTGGCCACCTTCTCATGCCCGTACAGGAGTGCCCCACCTGACCTGCTGAGGCATCGAAACCGTGCCTTCAATAGGCCAAAGGTCTGCTCCATCACCACTCGGGTACGGGTATGTGCACGATTGTAGTCCTCTTCATGCCTGTTCTGCGGGTTCCGCACAGGGGTAAGGAGCCACCTCTTCAAGGGATAGCCAGCATCAACTGCATTGGTGCAAAAATGGATATGTGTAAGTGATCTCATCAAATGTAACCTCTACCTATCACACACAAGCCTGCATTGATTTCTTGCTCACATCCACATCTAAAACCGAAGGTTTTATCACATCTAAAACCGAAACGACAATAAGACAAATGACCTAACAGGAAAGGACATTGACAAGCCCCTACAACTGACAGAAATACTCTGAGCACCAGTAGGGCTAACGCTGAACACAGGGGTCCACCTGCGAGACCCAGGGAGACGAAGGCATCAACCCCAGCCAATCCTTACCATCCCCCACCGCCCGTACAGCTACAACTAGGTACCACGGGGTTGTGGAACGGACGAGAGACCACCAATCACCACACAATCCAAAGTATGGACACTAGCAGGTGCGCTGGTCATGTGGGCGGAGGTGAGGAGCGTGCAAAGTTATTGAGGGAGCGGACGGAGGGGACAGCTAAATACTCAAGCGGCCCCGAATGCAAAACGGACACGAACCTTCTAAGGCACTGGGTGCCCAAGCACCCCGTCGTGTAAGATTACACAAGCCCAACCGGTCAATCCAGGATATAGATACCAACTAACCAATACCACTAACAATTTTCTTCTCTGCATACACCTCTTAAACTCCAAACCAAACACAACCACAAACCTCCAGCACAACAAACCGCACGAACTTCACTACACTGCAACAACAAAACAATAAACACACATAGACTCGCACATCAGCACACGACGACTACCTGCCGCGTACTCCCCAGGCCCAGCCGACGGAACCACCGGGCTGAGGCTGCCAACAGCACATCACTGCAATCTTGCACTTTTCCAGCCTCCACCCACTAACCCACCTCTCCCTCCCTCTTTCAGAGCCGCCAGAGCGCCAGGGGACCACTCCGGTGGTGATAGTGCACGGTACAAATATCCTTTAACATTAACATCCACATATCCCTGCAAGAATGGAGATATTCAAAGTAACTGCAATGTGTGAAGTCACATGATCCACAGGTGTGCGTTGCATTGTCTAGTTGATGCAGGAGTGTCCTATTCCTTTCTAGTGTTCATGCACTGTGGTTGCCTACGGCAGTTGTTGCCATGATCTAGATGATGTGTAGTTAATCGTATGCTTTGATCCTGTCACCATTGGAAACAGACTCTTGATGATCTGCCATTTCACGCTTGATGTCCTCATGCTGGCATGCTGCACTTCTGTGGTGGTGTGCCAGTGACATTCTGTGTATTGGCTTCATGTGATTCCTTTGCACGCACTCATGGACGCATGTCCGTTGTGATGCTATTCAGCGGTCATTTTCATTGGGCATACTGACAGCATGTCACTGCATTGAGTTGCACAGGGTACGGTCTGAATATGTGCAGTGTACATGTGGATGGATATGGTATGGGTGCTGTACTGGCTTGTGGTTATTGTTGTTCAGCTTACATCTTGCATATTGGTTTCAGGTGTCAGGTACAGTCTGAGCTGGCTTGGGTCACAGTGTATTACAGTATGGGCATTGTTCAGTCTCTCAACTAATCTCACCCAGGTGAAGTATGCATCCCCCCCCCAATCTCACCCAGGTGAAGTATGCATCTCTTCCCCCCCCCAATCTCACCCAGGTGAAGTATGCATCTCCCCCCCCCCCAATCTCACCCAGGTGAAGTATGCATCTCCCCCCCCCCCCCAATCTCACCCTGGTGAAGTATGCATCTCCCCCCCCCCAATCTCACCCAGGTGAAGTATGCATCTCTCCCCCCCAATCTCACCCTGGTGAAGTATGCATCTCCCCCATCACACTGCCATGTGCTTGCCCTGCAACTCACCATGTAGCCAGGAACGTTGTCCGGCATGTCGCTCAATGTAGCAAGGTATTATGGAGTTCCGCAGGACCATTGAATCATGGGTTGATCCGGGATATCGGGCACAACAATGTGTAATGATCTTGTTTGAGTCACATACCATTTGCACGTTGATGGAGTCGTATAGCTTACGGTTGCGGTACACTACCTCCATGGCATGTGGGACCACCAATTCCACATAGGTGCAGTCGAGGGCACCAATGCAATTTGGGATGCCTGCCAGTGAATGGAAGCCACTTTTTGGTGTTGGAGATCTCCTGGGCGGTCTGTGGTAGGGATATGTGGTCGCTTGTGTGCTTCAGGAGGGCATCGAGCACTTGGTTCAGCGTGCGTGAGAATGGTTGTGATATGCCATGCATCTGCCCTACCGTGTGCTGGTAGGTGCCTGTGGCCAGGAGGTGGAGCACAGACACCACCTTCATTAGAGGGGGGATGGGAGTACGGATGTCTATGAGGCTGGCAATGTCATTGTGTATCATGTCCACAATGGTGGTGATGGTGTCCCGGTCCAGGTACAGGGTGTGGATCTGCTCAGGGGTTAGGTTGAATGGACTGGCTCTGATGTGAGGGATTGGGGACTGCCTGCATGGTACAACTGCCTGCACTGGTGGGGCATGCTGTGCCGGTCTCACCCTCCTTCGCCTCCTATGTCTCCTCTGTGCTTGCTGTTGTTGTTGTTGTTGCTGTTGTACCAATGCATGCATGTCCTCCAGCCCCAGTATTGCTACTAGTATTGGAATCATTTTGGTGTGGGAAGGGGTGTGGTGTGCTCCTTTTGTGCTGGCCCAGTCTACATTGACTCCACCTGTGCTGATTGTGTGCACCTGTGGCAGTTGAGAACACTGCACATGACAGTTTACGGGTGGTTCGCGATGCCGGTATTGCCGCCATGGCGGTATCCACTTTTAGCGCCTTCTTCATGCCGGTATTTGCATGTCCGCCTGACTTGTGATGTCCTACTGTTCACGCTAATCCGGTATTGCTGGCATTAAGGGTCGCGTGCCGCGCCCATGCCGCTATTAGAAGCACCGTTATTTGCGGTGCCACTAATAGCGGGACGACAGGTCAGAATAGCCCGGACCGTTAAGCGATGCCGGTAATCCTTTACCGGCATCGTTTTTCCCTTACCTCCAACCTCGTAATGAGGCCCAATGTATCACTGCATAATGTGGCCACATATTGAGGTGTTCATACAGCACTATTGAATGATCTTTACACAATCTTAGTGCACAAACGTGCTTCTAGGTGCTCTAAAATAGGTCCTGGTATAAAGAGTGCTGGCATGTTCTCTGCTTCCCTAAGACTAAAAGGTATAACATAGGCTGTATAAACGAGAGCAATCCGAAACAGTTAAACTCTTGACCTTCATTTGTGACGTCCTTGACACACACAAGTGTAATTAATGTTTACCATTTTAAAGAAATTCATGCAAGAACCTCACTGAAGCAGATTTCATGACTTCTTCAATGGATCCCTCGCTCATGTGCGATGAGTCAATATCCCCAACATCACATCCAGAGCAGAGGCATAGAGGCATAAGAACAATAATATATATTGTATTTATTTATATTGCTTAAAACTGTATTCCTCCTGCTTTTATGTGCTATAGAAAGAGGCACTCAGGCACCAATCACAGCCAATACAAACGTCCAGGGATTGCGTATGAGGAGTCAATGGATGGATGCCATCAGATGGATGTCATCAGGGATTCGGGGAAACTATGCATACTATTACTGCTCGACTTGTCCGCGGCATTTGATTTAGTAGACCACAATAAACTATGCCTAACACTAACCAACAACTTTCATTTTTCTAAGAAACTCACAGCCTGGATTAAATCATTCATTGCAGACCGCACATCTAGAGTAGCCATAGGTGGAGTAGCAGCAGACCCTTTATCAGTCCCATTGGGAGTTCCCCAAGGATCCTGCCTCTCCCCTATGCTATACAACGCATATACTAAATTAATCTTTGCAGCCCTAGACGCAATGGGTGTAATTTATACTAATTTCGCTGACGACACACAAATACTGATCCCGATAACAGGCAACCTTGAACAGGACACCATTTGTGTAAGTAAAATGTACTCTATTATCCAGAATTGGATGGCAATAAACAGCCTCTGGCTAAACGTAGAAAAAACAGATCCTCATAGTAGGCTCCCCCACCAAACTAGTAAGCTCCACCGACATTACACAGCCATAGTCATAGATGGCTCCCCCATTAAAATATCCAACCAAGTTAAAACTTTAGGGGTTCATCTAGACTCTAGCTTGACCATGTGCAAACACATCAGTGCACTCGCTTCATCCACAACCTACACGGCTAAACATATTGCCTTAAGTCGACCATTCCTCACCCCCAAAACAGTATCACCCTTGCAAGAGCTCTTATCTTGGCTAAGATAGACTACTGCAACATACACCTACTAGGTACCTCAAAAGAAATATATAAACAAAATGAAACTCATTCAGAATAAAGCTCTTAGAGCAGCGCTAGGCATAAAAAAGAGGGAACATATATTGCAAAAGAGGAGAGAGACACACTGGCCCCCCATCCAAACCAGAATACTTCATAAAACTCTCACCCTAACACACAAATTTGTGTCCGGCAATGCCCCCAGTTACCTCAACCATTGTCTAACCCTCAAAACCACAGCCAGAACACTTAGATCCAACACAAACACACACCTACACCTATGTATCCCCTGTTTCAAGAATGCTAGAACAGGCAGATTCAGCTTCCCAGTAGCAGCCGCTAGAATCTGGAACTCCATCCCTGCCAATATGTGTAATGAGCCTTCCCTGATCAAATTTAAAAAACTACTCAAAACATAGCTCTTTAACAAATTCTAAGACATGACAAATACACAGCACAACACCTACCGCTCTGCCATTCTCTGACATCTAGACAATCTCTGTATTTATGAACGGAACTCCATTGTAAATATCAACTTTGGCATATTAGATGATGTATTTAGGCATGCCAAGTAATCATTAAAACGGTAAGATTGTGTGTAACTAGACGCTTGTAATTTCATGATGTATCATTATGTAAAGTTATTTACATCAATATGTAAGAACTAAGTATTCATGTAAATCTACGCTGTGATACCTCAGGGTTTGGGTTTACAACAAATTAAATAAATAAATAAAAATCGAATTCAGAATCATTGTGTACTTTTTCAGGAGCCTTTTTACCGCCTGCCCTTCCACAAGCATCAACACAATTCCAGCGCGTCCTGAATCAACTATGAAATTTGACTTTCGAAAAGAAACGTGGAGGTTGTTCACTACTATTTTCACAGAGTTGAACCCTTCTGGCTTCTGGGTTCAGTGGCCTGACCCCATGTGGCAGAACCCTATTGTCTCCCTACGGTAAAATAAGTGATTTCTTCACAAAGTGGACTTCTTCTCAACTGTATGTTAGCAAATTCTCGAAGCATTGCTGTGGCGTGTGTTGTTCTCCAATACAGCCCATCCACCATGTTTCCAGCCGTTCACCTGCTTTCACTTCCTTATGAGTTACTAGCACCAGCCTGGGCCAGCATTTCACTATGCTTCTATATCAGGGTGGGCTCCATATGTGTTTTGCTTCAATGACACTTCCCCTTTGGCTATCTGGCCAATGTAGAGCAAAATATCCGGACAGACAAAGGTTGCAAGCCCCATCTACAGAAACTGCCATTGCATTTGCTATGATATTCATCATTAGCACACAGATTGTGATGGCCTCCCAGCCAATCAGGGAGATAGACTGCAGGCATTACTTCATGGTGTTGCCTGTTTGGCGAGCCAGTGGTACGCCATCATCTTGCCCATGCCTTTGTGTCATCCATCCACCATCCGTCTCCACTCCTAACTCCATCTACGTGTGCACTTACCTCCAACCAGTCTCACTGGAATGGACGGACGTGCTAGCCCTACTCTCTGACCCACCAGCCAGACCGCCATGGTGGCCATTTTCCCTTATTTATTTATTTTTTTACTTTTGAAACATCCACAGCAATGTTTTCCAAAACTATTAGCACCGCATGCAGAGGTGCTAATAGCTATAACCTCTATGTTGGGCAGCATTACAGCCTGGTAATGGCACCAAGGCCCTTGGTGAAGACCTTGCTTTGGTCTGGACTGTAACTTGAGATCTGAGTCATTCACAGGCAGTAAATCACCCAATTGGTGGTTTTGCTTCAATTCTTTCCTCAGTCCACAATAAAATAACGTAATGTGATCATCCACTGACCAGTGCTCTCCAGTCACAATTTCTTTAAATGTGTCACATAGCCAATCATATTTCAATTCCTTTTATGATGGTAAGAAGTCAAATCACTAGTTGAAAATGTCATTGATTTAGAAGTGAGTTAATAATAATAATAATAATAATAATAAACTACTTTTACTAGGTTGAGGCACAGGCCTGGCCTGTACCATTGGCTCTTTGCACAACTTAGCTACCACCAATACATATTTAGCTAGAACAACTGGAAACAAGCTTGATCTTCACTAATTAGTCACCCAGCAAGCCAAGTAGCGCCACCACAGATTATTCCACTGGTTTGTTGGCATTCCTCTGGGTTGCTGAGAGCAGATCCTTTTGAGGACTCTTCCTTTAAATTGACAACAATAGGGAACTAAATCCACATGCACAGATCACAAAGCCTTGTAGCAGCCGACAGAGAAACAGATATCAGTGTGGATTCGTTCATCCTTACAACAACTGATGGTGATTCCTTATTGTTGTGTTTATAGTTTGTTCGTTTTCTGTTTTTTGTTGGCCGCAAGCGGATCCCTGATGCCGAGGCTGTCCAGTATCCAGAGGTACAATAAGAAATGAAGAATGAGGTCAGGTAATTTGCACCAAACTTAATTTTTTATCCAACAAAGGCACACAAAGGCCCTTAATACATATGGGTACTACCCCAAATGAAAGAAAAGAGAGAAGTCCCTCGACACATGTTTCTCCGCCTAATAGTATTGGCGGTTGTTCAGGATGGGTTCTGTCATAATTCTGACTTTGTACCTAAAATAAAGTGTTTTTGTGTACATTAATAGTACTAATTGGTTTTTATAACGGAAATAGTTAACTTTCAGTGATTTAGGCTCTAGATTCAGTTTTTTCACAGTTTATAGATATAAAGTACTTACAGCATTAAGCTTCTTTGACATCCAAGGGTCGTTTCGTTTTAGACTTATACACTCTGAAAATTTCCTTGATTTGGCTATCGTTCGTCTTAGGTTTATGTGATTCTACAAGTAAGTATCATTTTTACTATTTTTAGTTTTCCATATTAAATCCCTTAGCATCATTTGAATGCTTTTTCTTCTTAAGCTAAACTAGTCAAATTAAATTTGTTTCAAGTGTCCTGCTTACCTTAATGGTTAAAGGTGTTTCTTTCCTATGGGTTTCCCTTAGCGTGGATGTCCTCGTAGCGTGATAACCATTTGGATCTCAAAATGGCTACATATTTATAGCGACCTGATTACGCAATTACACTCGTTATGCGCGATTGCGTCATCACGTCGCTGCCATCGTAGATTGGGTTGTGTGCTTTATATAGCTATAGCTATGGTTGATTATTGCGCAATCCTCATCGTTTTATTCTTGCTACCCTAACTATTAACATAGTGCTGTTATATGGCTTTGTCTAACTTAATACATTATTTTGGCTATCATTGTGTAAGACTTTCATTTGAATGATTGATCTAGATACTAAAGACTACCCACATGAAAACACAAAACTAGCATTGTGTAAAATTCTCTACAGAGTTTTGCTTAGTAAAGTGTAGAGATTAGTGGAAATTGTAATAAACCTTTGAAACTTGGAACGAGGAATGAACTAGCTGTTATTTATACATAAACACAGAACATTCTAGAGTAAATTGTGCATCTCTGCATCTTCATTCAGGCCAGTGTGGCAAGTGTCCAGTAAGCATATCCATAATGCCTCTGTTGATCTCAGTATCTTCTCGACGTTTCCCCCTCGTGGCGGCATGTAAATTCTTTCAATGCCGAAGAATTTGATATCTTTTGATTCTCCCTGATGGTGCTGTTGGAAATGGTAACCTAATGGAAATCTTGCATCTTCATTTTTAATTGTTCTCGGATGCTCCCGAATTGTCATTTGCAGTGGTCTGATGGTGCTGCCTACAAATCATTTTAGGCAGATACATTGGATTCCATATATGACACATTTTCTGTTGCAATTTATAAATTGCTTAATTTGTGGAAGACCTGTTTCTTTCTTTTGTTTGCAAAATGTGAATGGCTTAATACATCTTTGAGATTTTTTGCTTTCCGGAAGGGTAGGTATGCTGTATCATCCAGATATTGTGAAATGTCTTCATCCAGTTTGAGAATATGCCGTGTCGAGGGACTTATCTCTTTTATTTCATTTGGTGTAGTACCCATATGTATTAAGGGCCTTTGTGTGCCTTTGTTGCATTCAAAATTAAGTTTGGCGCAAATTACCGGATCTCATTCTTCAACAGAGAAACAGGTTCATTGCCGCTTCCAGAACCACTGCGGACAATGTAAAGCATCTGAGAAACTGAGCCTAGCAACTGGTATCCACCAGCCAATACGCTCTTGAGCAGGTCCTAGTTACAAAAGGGACCTAGAAAAGGAAAATGCAAAAGTGAAAGCCTTCCTTCCAGATTTGGCACAGCCACAAGAGAAATAGGATTTTACCAGCAAAGGTGACCTCCCTGTGTCAAAGCATACCTCCGCAGGTAGGGTTGGGTCTGGCTACCAGTCTTTCATTCCAGTAGGAATATGGCCACCGTCAACGGTCTGCTTTTTTCTTCTAGTCCCACAGAACTCCTTTATCGGCCCATCCCCACCCTCCTCTTCTCAGACATCTCAGCAGAGAGGCCGTTCTTGTTCCATCACTCCGGTCGCAGGGGAGGCTCAGCTTCACATTAAATCGCTGCCACTGTAGGCAACGCGATTGGCCATGTTGTCTTTCCTCATTGTCGATGAATAGAAGCAGGTGGCAGAGAACACAAAGGAAATGCGCTTTTACAACCAGATTGTAGGTCTGGATTCTCTCGCATTGATCGGGAAAGGGAATAAGTATAAGGTTTGGGCAATTCTGAGGGTACTGCTCCCACTTGAGGTCCACAATCTACCCAGCATGCAGAACTGCAAGTCAGACGGGGTGAAGGGGGTTACGGGGGACCTGCAATGGCACCGAGCACCACTACAAAGTTATGTGGTGGATATTCCCTAAATTAGCTACTCCCGCAGTAGATCTGTTTGCAGCATCAGTAAGGTCAGCAGCAAGGCTCATCATTACTTGAAGAAGAATAGGTCTCTGGGGGATGCTCAGACTGCCAGTGGATATTACTTCATTAGGTGCACCCTTGCCCTGTCCATGCCAGTCCTTTTGTTCTGCAAAGCACGGGATGCCAGAGACTACAATGATCCTCATTCTTCCCAATGAGGCTGGGAGTGAAGTTCCTACTTTTGAACTGAGCATTGCTCCTCTTAAGAGGCGCCTCAAGGTGGGAAATGGCCACGTCACCTGCACACTCGGCACTAGCTCGCCTGGCTAACTGGTTATGGGCGTGTCCACTTTAGAAATGGGGCGGGGTAAACTTAGAGGCTCTGCCTCCTCTGTTCTACCCCAAGGGTTGTCTAGTGGGGAGCCCATATATCCTATCCCCCTTTCCCCACCCGTCCCTCTCCTCTCTCCTACCAACCACCACCTCTCCCCGCCCGCTACCCGCCAGAATCAGCTCCTCAGTCCAGCACTACACATAACCACACACACACACACACACACACACACACACACACACACTCCCCCCCCAATTGACAAACACTTGCTCATTTAAATACACACCTAGCTCCAAACATCATACACCCATTCACACACATTCATACATACATTACGTGCACACATGCATACAGACATAATGAGCTAACATGCAACCCCCTTTCACACTGATAGTTTCAGAAAAGGCTTCCCTCGCCTCTCTGCCTAACAAAAAGCAATTGTACACATGCGCCCCCTCTTCTCGTATGTGAAAGAATGCATAAAGTTGTTATATGTTCGCTTGCATCCGTGGAGAGGGGGCTGATGTCTGCATTTCATTTGTGTAAGGCAGTGCAGTGATGGAAGCATTTCCTGAAACTAGCAGCTTTAAAGTTTTGCTGCGTTTGTGCAAATAAATGTTTCTGCACGAGCACAGTAACACCTTAAAGCCACCGGTTTCAGAAAAAAGGCTTCTATCCCGTCTCTGAGTAACAAAAAGCCCTGCCCCTTAGCTCAAATGTCGGGAGGAGGAGGGAGAGGGCTAAGGGGGTGGGAGCACTGGCGTCGCTCTGGGTGCTCTGGTGGGTATGGGCCCCCTCTAAACACCTGCCCCCCCATCTTGTGCCCCTCCTACCTAAGGCGAGCAGTGACCGTGTTCTCTGTTCGTGGTGTTATTTGTGACACTCACTAAGGTAAATGTCTGCATATCACATGGCAAATACTCTCCTTTTGTCTGAAAGCTAGCAGTGATCTTGGTGTGCATTCTGGCATCGGTACGAACATGAGCACGAGCCACTTCTCAGGAGTTCCTGCCCGGCTTCTGCACAGCGACCTCCATAGTGTGCAGAGCAGCTTGCAGCCCCTCCCATCAGAATGTAGCGCACAAAACTGCTCATGTTGGGCCGTTAGTCACTGAATGGTTTCGTGCCTGCATTCTAATGGGAGGGGAGGTGCAGTGGAGTGTGGGTAGTTGGTGTGCACAAAAGCCTCTGTGCAGGAGTGCTTGTGACGTCACACATTGCCTTTCATAGGCGCCCCCTCCCCACTTTTGTCTGTGCCCCCCACTACCTTTGTCTTTGGTCCCCTCTGTGCCCCTCCTAAATTTGATTCCTGGCGACGCCACTGGGAGAGGGGCCTCAGCCCGGCCAGCTCAATGGTGTTGCACGCCTGCTATGGTTTAGCGGACACGTGAGCTTCATTCTAAAGACCAAGGAAACACATGTGGGCTGGCTTGTTCCACAGTCGAGGTTGCTCTTAATTCTAAGCATTCATACCTGGCAAAATGTTATTTCAGATTTTCACAAGAATGCATTAAGCTTCCAGATTTCTCTCCATGGCCCCAACTCCTAAAGGCAGAAGAACGTTTAGGTGCTTAGATACCCGTTTAGGTCGCTAGCATAATATACACAACGGAATTTCAATTAATGTCAACGGTGCTACTTCTAAGCAATCTCCTGAAATTGAATATCCAAACTGCAACAATAAATGTGCTGTTGCAATAAAAATATCTTCCCCAAGTGTGCCTTCAGCCACTTGATTTATAAGCAGTATGTGTGTCCTTACATCGGATCCTTACACTAAAGTCCTGTTATAAAGAAACACATGGGAAGCCAACGTTTGTGGTTAGTGTGTAGCTATTAGGTATTTGCTAGACACTGCAAGCATACGCCCAGGTACTCGCACCATTTCCCAACTGTTGGCTTTGTAATGCTTGTTATATAAGGTAGCCCAGAAATGACTGACTGGGGTGGTTCTCAAAGTTCATAACATGGGAGACCGGGCAGCCGCTCCTGTTTTGCTGCAAGGGATGCCGACTCAGAAGATCTGCATGGTGGCCACATGGGCTTTTCTAGGTAACTTGAAAAAAGTTACTAAAAGTTATTAGTTAGTTGAAAAAAAGAGCTGCCTGCAGATGTCAGGGACATACAAGAGGCACCCAGGAGCGATCTACGGACTGCTCACCTGACCTCTTACCCCAAAAACTGCCATCTTTGAAAGGCCTTTCTACCGCCAAAGGGGGCTTCAACTGGGCTCAGACCAACATAGAGCTCCTCACAACTGCACCAGACGCACTCATTCCATCTGCCTAAGGCTGCCTGCAAAGGTGGCTGCAGAGGCGGCCTGGCTCCCCCACCGGCTCATGCTGCTAATCTGAGCGTGGCAACCTCCATCCAGCCTGCTCCCTTCAGCTACCTGCACCATCATCAAGCGACGAACAGAGTGGCCGGGCCAGGACTCCATCTCCTGACTTGCCCTGCTCTATATCCGCAGACTGGTGGTCCGGCTACCCCTTCCCACTATTGGATGCACACCACCACTTTCAGTACTTGACTCCTTGCTTTGGGGCAACTCGGCCCTGGGTGACCCATCAAATGGCAAACAGGACCAACCTCCAGCCTTTCCTCCAGCTTCTTTGCCTCTACGTCTTTGAGATATTACTTTGCTATGTCTTGCTACTTGCTTGGGAGTACCAATTACATCTTTGCTCAGCCCTACCCTCACCACGCACTGCTCTTACTATCTTTCCATTTCTCTTCTACTTCTTTCATTGTCCTCTGCTCAAACACCATTTTAACTCTCTTCCTATCCCCATCATCTCATTTTCTTGACACCACCCTCTTCTCGCTTACCTACTCTCTCTATTCACAAAACCCAACCCCAACTTTCATCACACTTCCTCTTTTCGCATCTACCCCCAGCGCCTCTCTACTTTTCAGAATGAACATCATATATTGCTCTTTGGAATGCAAACTCTGTCTGTAACAAGACTTCCTTTACCTCTGACTTCCATTGCTGCTCCATATCTTACTTCCCTGTTCAACTCCTCTATTGACAGTGGCATTATTGTCCATCATCCTACAAGACAGCTACTGTCATCCCTATCCTTAAGAAACTTGGCCTAGACCCTATCAGAGCATGTAGTTTTCAACCATCACCGAGTTCCTCGACACACGCAATCTCCAGTATATTCTTCAATCTGGCTTCTGACTTTTGATCTCTGCTCTTTCAGCTCTCCTCAACTTCAGCCACTACATCTCTTCCGCTCATCATGCTAACTGTTCATATATTCTTATTCTTGTAGACCTTTCTGCTGCCTTTGATACCAAACCATTCTGACCTTCTCTCAGCACTATCTCTCCTAGGCATTAGGGACCAGGCCCTCGCTTGGTTTACTTCATATCTCGCTCCCCAGACACTTTCAGGGGTCCAGGAACAGCCTTATCCCCACACTCACCCCACTTTGCTGGTGTTCCCCAAGGGTCATTCCTGGGTCCACTTTTCTTCATTCTATATACCTTTGCTCTTGGCACCTTGATCTCCTCCTATGGCTTCTTTGACTTACTCTCTCCCAATGACACTGAGATATTCTCCTTTTCCTCCTTATCTGCTCTTTGTCTCCAAATCTGCCACTGCAGACAGACTAAACATCCGCAACATCAGTAGTCTCTCAATCTGACTACTGTGCTAGCCTACTTTGTGGCCTTCCCAACTATGATTTTTTACCTCCCGATAAAGTCCCCAATTTTGCTGTCATACACTCTTCCACCTTCTAGGCTTCACCTCCCCAGCCATCATCAGCCAGGCTGGTTATCTGTGAGACAGAGGGCAAAGTATAATCTCGTTCTCATCAGCTTCAAAACTACATACAGGTTTGCCCCACCCTACCTATCGGCCCATCTCATTTGCTACTCTCCCCCTCGTTCTCTACGATCATCCTCGCCTCACCTCCTTGCCACCTCCTGTACCCCTAACGCTCCCTCTCGTTTCCGCTCTCATCCTCTCATTGCTCCCTTAGTCTGGAATGCTCTCCCTCTCTGCACTTTTTCCACTCTATATTTAAATCCAACCTTCTAGCTCTCCTCCTTTCTACAGAACTACTCACATGGCATTCTATGCCACCAAAACGCCCTGTTCTCCTCTCCCCCTACCTCTCTACGAGAACCCCACAGCACTTATCCCTCACACCTTCACCCTAAAGCGCAGCACATCCTCCACTATCCCGTTCCTGTATCATGCTCTACTGCCCTCGGCCCTGGTTCATGTTTCTACCTCCCCTGCATCATCTGTTCTTATATCCTCATCCTCTCACCTACTGTTAAGGACACTGGTCCTCCGCTCTGTAAATCAATGTTAAAATGTTTTGGAAGCATGTGTGTGCCAATAATGCAATGTTTCCCCTGTAATTGTCAATAAATAAATAAACACATAAATAAAAACACGTTGCAACACACTACTGTCTAAATTCCTTTTTTAGAGCTGCAGCCAGGACTAGCTGCCCAGTGTAACAGAATGCCCTCATTACGGGGTTGTGGGAAAACCCACCAGTAGGTGGCAGGTTTCCTGCAACCCTGTAACAGCCGTACTGCCGCCCGATATTCCGGTGCCACTGGACAGTGCTTTCAGCGCGCCGGGGCTAGGCCGGGCAGAGCCCACCTCCAACCAGCCCCAGCCATGCTGACACCTGAGGCAGCCGGTGTAGTGGCTGCACGCTTACACGAGCTGCCTGCAGGTGGCATCCCCTTTTCTTTTTTCTAAACCGAAGTGCTGACACCTGCAAGCAGCAGGTGTAACCGTGTAGTGCAGGCTGCCTGATGGCTCTGTACTCAAACAGGAGGAGGGCTGGACTGCTCAGTTCTCCTTTTGTTTCTGAGTAAATAGCCACCACCCCGCATGAAGCCCCTGGGCTCCTCATGCTGGCAGGTGGCTATTTACTCAGAAAGAAAAGGAGAGCTGGGCAGTCCTGCCCTACTCCTGTTTCACAGTACAGAGCCACCAGCAGCAGGGAGCACTTTCCGTGGTAAAGCAATGCACCACATGGCTCCTTGAATGAACAGGCTGCCTGCTGGGTGTGAGCTGGGGCACACTGTTGTCACACCTTTGGAGCAGCCAGCCCCTCCTTTTGTTTAAAAGGAGGATCTGGGCGCATCAAAGGTAATAATGCCACTGCGCCCCAACTCTGCTTCTTTTAGCAGCCCCCAACCCTTAGGCGAGGGGGGCCTCTCGATAGGAGGCATGGTGAAGCACACCTGTACTTAGGCCACACCCCCTAATGAGAGCCTCCCTCAATTTCTAATCCCACTTAAAGCACTGGTGCCGGGATACCCCAAGGGCGGAGGTAACGTTTACTCGCCATTTCCATGGAGTCCTATAGGACTCCATGGAAATGGGTACACGGAAGCACCGGCACCGTTGTTAACGGTGCTGGTGCTTCCGTGACAAATATGCCAGTAGGGCCCTGAAAACATGGCAGGTCAGGAATGCCGGTGGATCTGTGGCCCTTACCGGCATTGTTGTAGTATGGCAGTCCGGATAGGGTGTTTGGTACGTTGCTACTGGCACTCTTATTTCTGGACCTCCAGACTCGGAATGAGGCCCAATGTTTTTGTTTCTGGACTTAATTTCAGCAGCAGCCATGAACATTTTTAGCACTTATTTGTTGACCTTAAACCATGAAAAAATCTGCGAGGAAATGAATGCATTGGAAAGTGTCACTCTTCTTCCTATAACTGCATTTTCTCTACCCAGGGTGATTCTGCGAAGAGGGAGTCCAGTCTGTGCTGCCCTCTAGAGGCGGTCGTGAGGCGGTGCTCCCAGCTCACATACAGAAAGCCTGATCTTGCCTTTGCAGCCAGGGGGAGTAGATATACCGGGAAATTCAGAGATTAACCAAGAGGTCGGGACTTCTGAAAGACCTCAGCGGTTGGGGCAGAGCCAGCCACGTGCCATTGCCTGCCAAGCCCTGGCTGTGAAGATGGATAGCTCACACGTTAAGAGCTCATATATGATATGCAGCAAGCCTGCTTTTAGGAAGTTCGAATCACAAGACCGAGCCGCCTTAGACTTTCATTCATTCATTGCGGTCAATACCTTGAGTACCATTGCATTGACTAATAATGACCCGCCCCATTATTACAGCCCTTATTAACTGGAAGAAGCCAGCATGGGCCCAACATCAGAGCACAACTGTAATTGCTATGCCGCAGATTCTACCCTAACCTGCCCTTTCTTTAGGGCAGGTGAGGGTAGAATCAAATCCAATCAAAAAGTAGCCCTAAAAACCAAATACATTTTTCTTTTTTTCTTTTGTGTAATCATTTCCACATTCAATCTTATAAATCAGCAGCTCAAAGTATCAGATATCATAAGCAACTGATTCAGTGTGAAATAGAAAGCTAAAAGGTGATAATAGACTTGGCATCATCCAAAACTGTAAACCTCAGTATTGTTTTTTTAGGAGAGATAGAATTCAAAGGCTGCTTGGCAAAATAGAGGCGTTGCTAGGGGCTGGGGGGGGGGGTTTAAGGGGGCTATAGCCCCTGGTCTTTTGGTTGTAGCCCCGGATAGAATCTCAGGAGCTACAGCCAAACGGCTAGCTAGCCCCCAGTCCCAACAGTTCCGACATTATCTTAGCCCCAGGTCTTTTCCAGACCTAGCAACACCCCTGAGTCAGGCCACAACAAACAGAGCCAAATAGTTATTCCAGAACTACCCTGCATTACAGCAAAATAATGGCCCTTGGCCGATGCAGTGGCTCCTCTGGGTAGGCCTCGGGGTGCGCCAATCGATCAGAAGGGACGGTTTAGCTGTGCACAGATTCCCACTTTGACAGCAATTTATGCAAGTAGTGGAATACTTTTGACCACAAATCCTTTAAAAAATAAAGGGGGGAAATGATGGATTTGAATGTACTTTTGAGTGAATAAAATTGGACAAATTTACAGTTATGCAGTGCACTAACTCATCAAACTGGCCCGCATTGACCCACAACAGCCAATTGGGCCGGCACTACCGGCATTGACCTATAAGCCATTCTGGGTCAGGCTTTCTCTTTACCCCAAATATCCATCTGGTGCTGGTTTAAAACCATAGCTGGTCTTTCCCAGCTTCTGGGTGCTATGGGAGATCCTGCTTCGAGCTTCTAAGCCTGGGACCAGGTATTGAACCCATGCTGCTCTGCATTGTCTTGTTTCCAAGACAAGTGTGTTGTCCCTGAGCTATCCTCCCGACCCACACAAGAGAGTCCTGCTCTAGCTCCTTGTACAGTTGAGTTAGGATTAAATAAAGTTCCTGGCTCGGTATGCGGCATTTCATCTTTATACCTGGTTCACCATCTTTGTGAACTATTTTCTTTTGGCAAACATATCATTTATTTCTTACCCAACTCAATAATATTAATTTCATGGACTAAAGAAGAACGAAAGGCAGAGTTACCAATAGTGTGGGGATCCGAACCTACCACAAAGGTATGCACAGCAGATGTCTGTAATTGTAATTGAATATTTCTAACACACTTAATACCCCGAGGTTTCTAAGCGCGGTCCAGGGGATCGACCTGTGTTGCTCCGCATCTCGTCTTGCTTACAAGACGAGCGTGTTGCCCCCACGCAGTCCTCCCAAGCCATCTGCATTTGGTTGTCAACACAATTGGCATGCCGCATGTTTTCAGACTACCAATAGAAACAAGGCACCATCCTAGTCCTACAAATTACTAGTAAAAGGCTAACATCAAGGTACCTCTTTTTCATATCAGTGTTTAGTAATTATTATTATTATTATTATTATTATTACGGTATTTATTGTGCGCGGACCTAGTTTCGAGAAGCAACGGTGCACTTTACAATCATAGGAGAAAGAACACAGTGAGGGAAGAATAGAAAAAAGGAGCAGAGGATGGCGAGGGCGGTCACTCATCAGCAAAGGATCTACAAGCAGCCCGGCGGAGGGAGACAGTGGGGAGCAGATCAGGAATTCTCAGGTCTGGCGGGGAGTGCAGGGCGTGTGGACCTAGGTGTTAAGGAGGAGCCATTCCTTGAAGTGAAAGGTCTTGAGCTCTTTCCTGAACTGTAGAACTGATGGGGAAAGGCTGATGTTGACAGGGAGGAGGATACAGAGTCTTGGAGCATAGACAGAGAAGGCCTTTCTTCTGGTTCTTTACTTTCTGCACCATCGTAATTCAAATCTGCACATTTCCTTACTTCTGTTCTGTTAGATCGCAGGCCTCCGGAGATTCTGAGTTTCTCAGTGAAGTAGCTCGGAGATTTCAGGATGACAGCCTTGCAGATGATGCGACAGGATTTTAAGATGATACAGTCTTGCAGCAGGAACCAGTGTAGCTCGAAGAGGGTCGGGGTGATGTGGTCGAATTTGCAGAGTCCATTAATGAATCTTGCTGGAGCATGCAGAGCACACTTCAGGGGTTAGAGACCATTAAAATTAAAATCCATTATTTCCCCCCTTTATTTAAAAGGGTTTGTGGTCAAAAGTATTCCACTACTTGCATAAGTTGTCAGAAGGTCTTCCATTAGGGAATTGCCACCATCCACGTGGAGGAGAACCAAGGCTTGGACATTGGATCTGAAGTTCATTTCTGGGATGAAGGGTTTGCTTTTCTGCAGGAGAGAAAGTTGGTAGCAGTCCATTTGTGTCTTCCTTGCTATGTGCTGTTTGAACGTGGGGTGTCTGTTGAGAATCCCTCGAGGTTCATAGCAGAGAGCCAGGTCTGGAGGTCAGGGTGTTCGGTGTTGTTGGTCAGCAGTAGGAATTCAGTCTTGGAGGGAGTTAGCTTCAGGTCAGCATTGGATATCCAGCACTGGATCAATGTGAGGCACGCCTTGAGCCGGTGGATGTCTTCAATGGAGGATATCTTGAGGTAGATCTGCGTATCATCTGCGTATTGGTGATGGTTGATGTTGTGGGGAGTGAGGAATCTTCAGAGCGGTTCCATGTAAAGATTGAAGGTCACGTGGGGAGTACAATCTCACTGATCCCCATGCGGCGATGTAGATTGTCGATGAGTGTCTGGTGGTCTACTGTGTCAAATGCTGCTGAGAGGTCAAGGAGAACTAGGAGGCAAGGATGGCCATCATTGAGGATTTTAAGGGCATCATCGATCACCTTGATGGTAGCCGTGTCTGTGCTGTATCTGGGTCTGAAGCCAGATTGGTAGGATTGAAGGAGGTTTTTGGCTTTGATGCATTGGAGAAGTTGTGTGGCTACTCCTCCCACTTCTTAAGAAACAAGAATGGACGCTGACAATCTCAGAAACTACTGCCCCACAACCCATCTTTCCCTTCTTAGGTAAGATCCTTGAGAAAGCCTAAACGATCTCACCTAGGAAGGGAAGATGGGTGCTGCGAAAGTAGTAGCTGAGATCGTCAGGGTTTAGTGTTGTTTCTTAAGAAGCGGGAGGATTTTTCCAGTCTTGAAGGTTGAGGGGCCAGTGACTTGAGTTAGGGAGCTGTTTATGATTGCGAGGTAAGGGAGTGGTCCTTCAGTTGGAAGGAACTGGAGTACGGAGGCAGGGAGGATGTCATCCGCATACACCTACCGTCAGGCCTTAGAGAGGAAAGTAACCTCCTATCCTTCCGAAAACCTTTGAAAACAACACTCTTTGCTTAACTCTCGGCTCAACCTCACTGAACCTTTTTCTGCTTTTGTAGGAGCGCTTGGATGCCTGAGGGCTTTGACGCTTTATAAATGATTTAACATAACATAACATACGATGTGGCCTTGATGGATGCTAAGGTGGAAGTAAGGACTTGAAAGTTTCCAGGTAGTTGTGCTCTTGCGAGATGGGATGTGCAGTGTGCTGTCAGTTGTGGCATTGGTATCTGTGTGTTGACAAATCATATTGATCTTGACTCAGAAAAAGTTGATGGCAGTTGATCTTTCGATGGAGTGTGCTACAGGTGGGTCGGGCGGAGGGTCGATGCAGTGATTGATGGCTTAAAAGAGGGCTCTGCTTTCATTGTTGGCCTTGGTTATGGTGTTTTGTTAGTAGTTGACTCAGGCAGTGTTGATCAATCGCATGCGTGGAGCACAGAGTTACTTGAGCAGGGCGAGGTCGGATGCGCTGCAGTCTTTTCGCCAATTATTTTCTTGTTTTCTGATGGCAAATTTGCTGAGGTTGAGTTCTTCAGTGTAGCAGGGTGCTGAAGGTTTATGCTTGAGGGTGCACCGTTTCACTGCGGCAGGATGGTTGATATTGTTTGCAGAGGTGGGACTTAAGTTCTTTTCTGAATTGTAGGAGCATGAGTGACTCCACTGGAAAGTTCTTGCAGGATCTGAAGGCTTGATTGTTTGGTATGCAATGGGTTTGCTTGAGAGGTGTGGTGTGACTTATCTCAAAGGGAATTGCCAGGGGGTCCAACCAGTCGAGTGGAACAGGAGAGCTGAGATGGATGGTGGGCATTGCGGTGATGATGAGGTCGAGGATATTACCTTTCCTGTGAGTTGGTTCTTTCATGTGCTGTGTGAGGTTCAGTGGGCCTCATTACGAGGGTGGCCGTGGAATGAACGGTGCCGGTAAGGAACCGTCACTGTTCATTCCGGGCCGCCACATTACAAGTTCTGCAGCGGCTCCCTCTCTGGACGCCTGGTCAAACCAGATATGCAGAGCGGGACCTGCTAGCAGTCCAGGATGCTAACAACGGACCTGTCATTAACGGGCCCGTTGTTAGCATCCTCCCCATTCCCATTGAGCCCTGTATGGGCTCAAATGGGAGTGGGGATGTACCAGGTCCGGGTCTCGAGAATGGGAATTACCGGGACCACTAAAGTGGGAATGGCCCGGTAATTCCCTATTTTTGGGACCCGGACCCCGTACCCGGTTTGCGGGATGCCATGCTGCTAAAAACGGCATGGCTACCTCCAAACCCCTAATGAGGCCATTGTGTCACGTAGGCAGTGCAGATCTTCCTTCATTGCCAGGGATGTGGAAGCTACTAAGGAAGATGTTTTTGGCATGTGAGAGAGACATGGTGGTGACCAAGTCTTTGATGTCTTGGTTGAAGCTGCTGTTGGGCTTGGGTGGTCTGTGTCTGCTGGGGAGAGCGGGAAGTGGCAGGATCGTTTTTTGAAAGATTCAGTGGTGGCGACATCAAGTTGGCTGCATGGCCATGCTGCCTTGTGAATAATGGTGAAATAATGGCGAGGCCTCCACCGATCTTGTTTGTACGGCCTTGTTGTAGAATTCTGTAGCCATTGGGGGTGAGTGCATCTAAGATGTGGGTGAAGGTGGATGTCATCCAGGTCTCATTAATGAAGATGGCATCCAAGTCATGTGTGGCGATGAGGTTGGCAATGTCATCTGCATGGTTGATTGTTGAGCGGACATTGGCGAGCATCATTTTACGTGTAATGGTGATGATGGAGTGGTGTTGGGGTGTTTGATGACATGGGTGAGGTTGCTGCAATACAGTGCCCATGATGTTGCTGTTGAGCGGCGTGGTTGGCGAAGAATGGTGATGGTAGGAATGGGCTGTAGAGAGAGAGGGGGAAACACATACTGAAGCGAGCTTACCTGATGTTAGAGGGGAAGTGGTTATGGTCCAGGGTCCTACCAGTCGGAAGAGGTCCAAACAGGAATTGCCCTTTTCTTCATCTGCCCTTATCTTCGGACGGCCAGGCGAGAGACACCCTTGATCTAAGAGTTAAGAACAGAAAGAAGAAAAGAGGCAGATGGGTGGGACTTAGGCCAGGTGTCTTCGATCAACTTGCACCTGGAAAAGAGGTTGAAGGGCTGCTTAAGTAGGGAAAAGGATGGCAAATCAGGAAGGCACCAACAGATTAGCAGTAATTGACAGGTGGCTGGGGCTCAGGCCAGGTGACCTAGATCCACTTGCACCTGCTCACCAGCTGCAAAAGAAAAGAGGCTGGAGGACTGCCTCAGTAGGGGAAAAGGGTGGCAAAACAAGAAGGCACCAACAGATTAGCAGTGATTGACAGGTGGGTGGGGGTTAGGTCACGTGACCTAGATCCACTTGCACCTGCTCACCAACTGCCAGGTAATCACAAATAATAAATGTGACCTGTGCCTGAGAGAGGTAGTTGTGCCACATCCCATTTTTACACACCTAGATGCGCGTTTTGCAGTGAGATTGAGAGCCACTGTGCAGATTTAGCACATTGTTCTTGTGTTCTACCAGTTAAAGGAGCAATGTTTGGTAACAACACACAGGTGGTATTTTTGTTTGATTCAGGATATGCATCATTCATTTTTAGGGGGATCCACAACCATCCATTTCTAATGCACTTCCAGAGAGGTCCCCTCTACCTGCGCGTGGCTTGGCTGGCATGATCTTTAGTGACTGTATAGAACTACCCCATGCCCAAAGAAGGTGAAGAGTATTTTATTTATTTATTTAAGTGAAACACTTGTGTCGCGCCTTGAAACACTTGTGTATAGGCACGTTATTAATGCCATATATCATATCATTTATGTATTGCATTTATAGACTGCGCCCAAACCCACAAGTATCACAGTGCTGGTACAACATATTGGAAGGAAAGGTAGAGTTCAGGGAAAACAAATTGTATTACAGAAGCAGTCCAGGCGGGACGATATCAGAGAGGTCCCCCATGTTAAGATTAGTCATATTTGTTGAACAACCAGGTCTAGATGAGGTAGGAGAGTTCTTCTTGGATGTGGAGGGGGGAGGGCGTTCATAGGGTGGGAGCATTGATGGTGAAGCTGGCACTCCCTGCTCTTTTCCTCGAGAATCGGGGAATGGACAATGTCAGTGCGGTGGAAGAGCGCAGGCATGTGGATACTCTGCCGAGTCTTGTGTGCTGGCACACCAGCAACTGTAATGTAAATTAGCAAGCTGGCAGCTACAGAGTAAAAACCTGCCTCCCTAAAAGAGCCTGCTAGAATCAAATTGATTCCAACAGCCATTGACCGCCTTTAAAAGTACTGGCATCCATGTTTCCAAATACCTTTAACTGCATCTCCTCATTGCTTGGTGGCAGTCAGTCCTTTGGTCAAATATAAATATGAGATAAATATGTAAGATATTATAGCGGCTGATGGGAAAATATAGTTAAAATTGGCAAAAACCATTCTGAAGTCATTTATATTATCCTCTTGATTTTCACTAGAACCTGCATCTGCAGAGTCATTTGTGTATTGTGTATGGCAAGAGGGCTTTCTCCACAACAAATGATGGGCTGACCCAGGATGCCCCTTTATTCTCAGGTGGGAAGCCTTGTAACTTTCCCAGGAGTATAGGACATACATCCTCTAGGTTTGGGGTAGGAGCTAGGCTCTTCAAAGGGCCTCTGCCACATAATGCGGAGGTTACACCCGTATAGTAATTACTGGAGTCCCTTTGATCTGATGGGGAAAGGAGGAAGAATAGTGTAGCAACGAGAAGACTAACACACCGGGGAAGGGGCCAGGCGCCTTGGATTTACCAGCCCCAACCTCCTTCCTGAGACCCCCCCTCCTGAAAAGATCTGAAGAGAAATAGGGGAGGGTCGGGTTTGATAGTGGGAGGAGAGGGAGGGAGCAAGAGTGTTTTATCTGTTCCGTTAGTTTCAGAATGTAAGAACCAGTCACTGTGTGTTGGGTTTGCGTCTAGGTGGTATGTATTGGTCGGGGTCTGTAGAGGTTGTCTTGTGTGCCTGTAGGGCAGGGTTGAAAGGTGAGCGTGTTATGATTGACTGAGTTTTTGGAGGGGATCCACATTTTACTGTATGATTTTAGAGTTGTTATTTTGGTAGTCGTGTGTGGGTGTTGAGTTTGGTAATTGTGTAGTGAGTTTGCAGGGGTAGAGAGAGCATTAGTAGGATTACTGTTAGGGAGGGGGATACCTTATGCCAAAGTTGCATATATTGTTTGGTTTAGACTCAGATGCCTTATGCAGTAGTTAGTGATATAACGTTATCTTTTTCCCTGCTTGCCCAGTTTGGTTGACTTGATCCAGGAGGCCAAAGGGGACCCCAGAATTTGTGGAATCTCTCCTTTGTATTGAGGTTGCATGTTTCTCTTAGACCATGTTTTGGATTTTTGGTTGGCAAATTAAAGACTTTCCTTCCTCCAAAAGGTTTTCACTATCTTTCCTTGGCACAGATTGTATCGTGTCACCCTAGGCACAAAGTGATCTTTGAACAATTCAGTTACATTCAGATCTCAACTGACCCTCAGGTTGCTCAAAACCAGGGTTAGTATTTTGTTCTTTCTTTCAGTGAAAGGCACACCAGGGTACGTATTTGGTACGTATTTCTCTATCCCTTAACCCATCCCTTTTACCCAGTTGTCATAGGGTAGAGGCAAAGGTAATTATTTTAGATGTGCAGCATGGGTCCAGTGTCTATCAATGCCGTCTATACAAACAGCTTGTATAATGTACGTATGAGAAATATGTCAATTTCGAACAACAGCATGGAAATACATCTCTCTATTGCAGGCAGTTTCCACAAGAGTCTTGCACTCTGGGATTCGAGCTAGCAGCATCACAAACTGTGTACTTCTCAGGTGGAGCTGTTATCATGCCCGGCACTCTGAGGCATTGTGCATTCCACAGTGCTGGGATCACTTGGCTTGGGTGTTCAGCTGTAGGCCAGTCTGTATCAGTAAGCCAGCCTTCCTGCATCAGATGTATCTCAAGAAACCAAAACAAAGTGCAGTATCAGGTATGGCAAATATGGTTGAACTGTTCAAGCAAGGCAAAGCCATTAACGCCTGAATTATACTGCATAAACACTGCCATTCACAATTGTATACAAGGTGAGACCTGTTCTAGTCTGTGTCTGAGACAGCAATGCTAGGAGCTGGGTTTCAGGCCATTCCAATTTACTGTGTGCTGGTTCAGGAAGTGACAAAGGTCTGTCAAACAAAACTATTCTTTCTTTGTTCTATTGTTCAGTTGTGTGCACACAATCATGTTCGTCCTCATTCCCATCATTTTGCTCAGTGAGAGGTAGTAACTCAGCTGTGTTCAATAGGTTACACATTGTGATCCTAATGTGTGCTGTGAACAGAGTAAGTTCATAATTCAAGCTGATGTGACATGTGTCTGTAACACACATCAACTGAGTGAGGCACCATGGTTAAGCAGTGGCCCAAAACCATGCCTTCACTTTCTTTGCATGTTGCAGCTGCTGTAGCTACTGCTCTAAGACATTTAGCTAGCGCATAAGCAACAGGACCCAACATGAAGGGAAAATATCCCCATGGTCAATTTTTCCACCATGTTCTTGGGTTAGTACTGCTAAAGCATGTCCATCTTTTACGTATACAAACACGACAAACCTTTTGACATAATTAGAAATCCTCCAAGACTGGAGCGCGACACAAAACAGTTTTTAGAATGACAAAAGTGTTCCGACAGTGAGCATCCCATTGCAATGGTGATGCAACATGTACTTTCTCAAGGGCAATGCCCCTACCCTCCTTCAACGAGAGGTACCCTACATAGGCGACCTCATGTTGACAAGTCTGGTAGTTTTCCAAAGAAACATTGTGACCTATATTTGCAAGATCCTTTAGTATACTAATAGTGCCCTTCTGGCTTACTTCACAGGCGTCTGCTGCAACTAGTAACAATGTGCACTATTGTGGCAACTGTAATCTATCAACCTGTTCCTTAAGAGCCCTACTGTAAATGCTAGTATTCGCAGTGTATCCTCGTGGTATTCTAGTAAAAGTGAATGCATCAATCACAGAAAGGTATGTTCCCTGAGCAGGAATCATGGTCAATTTGTCCTTTAAATTAACTGTGAAACAGTAGGGCAAAATGTTGTTACCCTTTTTAAAAACTGGCAAAATGGTGCTGTTACAAGTGCTGTCAGATATTACAACTTTCCTCACTAGATCAGAGGGCAATGCTAAATACTATGAAGAAACATTTTTCTGCGCGGACACTTTTTAGGTATCACCACCATCAGTGCTGCAATTAATCATTGCAACATACACAATCCCAATAGGTTCTCTCCACAACTGGATGTTAGCAAGAAGTGACATTTATCTGTAAAGGGGCCAACAGTAATGGGTACTGGCTGAGACACAGGGCATATTTCTGGTGTACATGCAAACCCTATAGAAACTTTCTGTTGCCCTGACAGGGCAATGTCTGGAACCAATGAGTGATCAATGGAACATTTTTGTGACATGGTATCTATCAAAAATGATTGTGCCCTGGGTAACCTCTGTTCCTGGGCAACTTCTTCTCATTCTTTTGTACTGACTTTGGGACCACATCCCAATTGTCCAACATACTCCTCAATCTCCCCCGTATTGCTCTTATTTCACTGAGGTACGGGATCATTATTATTTCATTCTCTAACCCAGTGGGTTTTTTCCCCATCACAAAAATCTGCACAACATGTGTTAAATTTTCCAACATCAGGCATCTTTAAAAAAAAAACTATTCTAGCCTGGCAAAATATATGCATACATTTTTTCAAACAAACAAACAACTTGGAGCAAGCTCTCCTAATATCAAAGAGAAGCAACGCTATCTACCATCAAACAAAAACTCAATTTCCATGCCAGGTGATCTTCAAAAGATGCAAAACAGCATCGCGGCTGCAACGGTTCAAAACCCTCGCCAGAGATGATCATTTACCCAACACGCAGATCAGGAGTAGCAACTGCCAGGAACTTCGTTCTACTTGGCAGGATCTCTGGTACTCTGGTTCAAACACTGTCCTTGACCATCCCTGGAAGGGTTCCTTTTTGGCGCCATTTGTACGTCACAAAATGATATACTATGGAAACAAAACAAGATCACTAGAGGAACGTGGATAGATATTAAACAGAAAACAGTTTATTATGCATGGCAGGGGAAGTCAGCTGCTCACTAACAAGCCAAAGCCCCTAGCACTAACACTCTAGCACTAGCACACACCACACACTAACACTCGCACTGAAAAGAAATCTACTGTTTATACACAGTGGCATTGACGTAAATGACATGCGTAGAAGCATTTTATCTTAGCATGTACTGTACTGGAACATATTCTAAGAAAGAAGGTATATTGTGAACATTCTTGTCTTTCGTACAAGACATCCTAACTCTGCAGAAATGAAAACATTTGTCATGCTATGTCCGCAGTCAAGGCAGTCAAGGCTGTTTCTCTGTGCTAAAGGATAACTGACAGTCTGCCAAAAGACACTCTCTTATAATAACATCTCTACACTGTGTTCAGCAGCGTTCAGCCTTTCTGCATTGGCACACAAACATATATAGTGCTTCGAAACTAGAATTTGCGCTATACATAATAACAAGTATGCATTATATCTTTCTAATCCATGATAGCTCAGAACAAACTATATTGCTAAATAGATTTTACATTCATGAATGTATGGATTAGCTTATGCTAACCATAAAAAAAGCACATTAACAAATGCTTGTTTTTAGCAGGACTTCAGTGAATGACATGCATATTGCTTATAAATCGAGTGGTTGAAGACATACCTTGTTAAGACATTTTTATTACATCAGTACCACATTTACAATTCAAATTAATTCATTGATTCTGAGAAGACTATTTTGAAAAATCACTGGCAGGCCCTTGAACCCTATTTCATGGTAAGGCTTGAGAAAGCTAGCTTTAAAAGATCCCAGGAGGACATGTTTTGGCCGGAAAGGGGAACGGCCACAGGATTGAGCATTACCATAGCCGGATAATGGGTGAGTAAATATACCAAACCTCACCTCCAAGCTTTGTGTCCCTCCTCATATGCCATTTCTCCCTAGCTGTACGCTAATGCAATAGTTTGTTTCTGATAGGTGGCACTTTAGTACCACCGAATAGCCACAACATACAAGTACTGAAATGGACAACAGTTTTGGTTGGTGTATTTGGTACTAAATAGGCATTTTCAAGGTACTGCTTAATATGCCCAGATAATGACTTCATTTTGCAGCTGTTGCAGTCTTATTGCCAGATAGTGCCATTATACCATTGCTAAGCAAATGCCTGTCCCATACCTACACAAACAAGCAGCGCTGGGAAGATAGCTACGTGGCAACACACATGTCTTGGGAGTAAGACAACACCAAGCAGCAGGGGCTCAATACCCAGACCCAGTTAAATAATGTTTAACCCCAAACTGTGGGTCTCTCCCTTTGAGGCAATTGGTGTGTGGTTTGACATCTGGTCTTTACTCACTTGTGATGGCATGGCTGGCTGAAAAACGATAGTCTAGTGGCTTGCCCAGAGCAAGACCAGTGTGTTTTATTAAAAGACGAACTTTCAGCCCTCGACCTCCAGTTTTGCTCATTTCTCCTACGCCATGCATTTTGGTGGTGAATTGACCACCCTGCGTTATCGCATAGGCTATATTCAAGCTCTATGATTACATATGCTGTACACAAAGCCCATAGGTATCCAACTGCGTCACAACAAGGAACTCCAATCAAGTCTGGCAATCTTTCATACACAGTTCAAATGGGCTTAGAATGGAGGTCAATCTGTCTGTGAGTCCCCCGCTGTTGAACACACTAGAGACTCCAGCTTGTGATAACAAGCAAACTGCCTTCTCCACAAAACGTTAGAAATGCACCTATTAACGCAGACATCGGGAATGCATGAATACACCATGCTCCATACACCATGCTGTATGCACTTAGCTCGCTGCCCTACTTAGAGGGTTGAAGTTAGAAACACTGGGTACTGCTGCACCTGTCAATCAGCATCAAATTCAACAGTTACAAGGGGAACCACAGCCCCACTCTAACAAGAACCTTAAAGGTCCAGATCGCAGGTTGGCACATCCAAATTTTGTGTTGCCTTTTTTATTTATTTTTTTTTTTTTAGAAAGGAGGCATTCTGTGTATGCAGGCGTGCAGTGAATAGTGTCCAAGGCAGCAACTTGCATGCGATCTAAGCTCAACTGAGAAACCCTGTGTTGTGGTGCAAGTGCACGCCGTATCTGGGTTTAGAGATACATTACCCAGGCACAGGGACCCAGTGGCGGGACCAGACTCTTTTGACTGCGATGGCCCAAGTGGGGCACTGACTTATGTAGGGGTGGCATGAAGTATGAGCACACACACACATAATGATCATAGTTTAGGATAATGGGATGGCACCTGGGGTGGCCAATCAGATTCCAGTGGGAGCACGTGCCACCCCAGGCCACCCCCTGGACACGCCACCGCAATGGGTTGGGATATTACCTTAACATTTGAGGTATTTTCTCTCATTTGAACACCAACACGATGGGGTAATATTATTTTGAGTGAAGCTATCCTCTAGCACTGTCACTTGCGGGATAAAAAGGTGCGCGGCAGTCTGTAGTTATGAGACTGGGAGCATCGCAGAGACTCAGCCTCACTCCCTTTGTGCATGGTGATGCACAACATGGGAAAAGATCACAAGAGGCAGGATAGCTCAGTGGGTTGAGCGCATGCTGCTGCCATCTGCAGGTCGCAGGTTCGAATTCCAACAAAGCCAACTCCTCCTTTGAACCTTCCAAGGTCGATAAAAGAGTACCAACTTCAGTTGGGTGATATTGTATGTAAATATGTTCTATGTAAAGCGGTTTGGGGAAGCACTAAGTGAATAACGCATCATTAAACTTTTATCCAGCAATACAGTGTGCAGCAACATGTTCAAAGAAGTCTTTATGGGAGGGCAAAAGGAGGTGGAGTCCTGGGTGCCCACCTTCAGAGGGGCCCATGTGGCTACCTGATTCAAATAAGCCAAGGCCTTTTTTTACAAAAGAAACGCCGGGATGCTTTTTGGTACGCTTCTGAAGCGCTTAATCTGCTGTCTGGGTGGTGTTCACAAGTACATTTTGTTCTGATCAAATAACACTGTAAAGCTTTCTGTGTTCACTGTACTAGACCCAGTGGCCCAGATTCTCAAACCTTTTTTTGGTGCAAGTGGTGAAATGAACCAGCGCATCTCCTCACTTGAGCCACACAAAGGTTCATCCAAAGCCACACAAGGCCTCTGAACGTGTGCCTCTTAACTGCGCACATTCAGATGCCCTTTTTTAAGCCTTTGTTCATTTGCAGCAATAAGGGGGCATTTTTGTGCATTTCCAGTACATCCCGAATCCACAAATGGGATGCGTTTTCAAATGCACAAACATGAAAGAGCTTCCCCGCTGCCTGTTTAGGTTCGGTGCAGGGGAACGGCCAATGCACGACAGGTTCATTTCTGAAACTTTCATGCATTTTCTCTTGAAGTGGGAGAGCAGCGCTGTTAACCGATGCACTCCCACACACTTGTATTTCTATCCCTCAAACAAGGATAGAAATGCATTTTTATTTTTTAACACATTTCACAGTGGCAGGCACTTTACAGGCATGTCACTCTGAAATTCGCTCCAAGACCCCACGTGGGAGCTTTGAGCCTGCAATGCATTTGTGTCTGGTGCCCACTCCCGAAACTAAAGTATTAAAGGAGGCACATATTTTAGACTCTGCCTCACTTTGTTCACTATGGAAAGGGTAAATAAACACAGCTGCACTCTGGTATATGTAAATATGTGCAAGAGAATTTCCTGAAGGGTTGTGAGGTGCAGAGGAGAAAAGCACAACCCTGACACTAGGTTGTGGTAATGCAAACACAACAAAAAGTGTCCACGGGCTGTGGATCACTCACGTCCCCTGCACACTCAGGTTATTGTCAAAGACAAACAATAGGTTAATGCATCCTAAATATTTAGATTTAGAATCACTTAAATTGGTCAACTATACGCTTTTCATAGAGGTAGTTAGATCAATAGTTACGCAATCGAGTGTTAGTTATTTGGCCACAATGAACATTCAGTCATCAAATTTAGAAAAAATGATTGTTGACAAAAGTTTCAAAAGACAAAAAGTTATCCAATTTTTAATTTTACATGCCATTCCAAATGCAAATACTATTTACGTTTTTCACGTTATTACAATATTACAATCATACTGTAATGTGTTACAAATCTATAGTACTGTTCTACTTGCTCAACGCGTTTCGGGAATCATATTCCCTTCTTCAGGAGCTGATTAGTTTCTAAATGCTGTATTCGTAAGATATGCAATGCTTATTCTTTAATTCGTCAAGAGGATCTAGTCAACACAAAAATAGCGACAGACTTAGTCCTGTTTGGTAGTCTTTTAGCTAGAGCCTTATACTTTCAATACAAATACAAGTTCCAGTTCAGTAGGTCATTATGTCCTACCTGTCATCAGTGCCCCTTAGACATCTTTAAGTGTTTAAGTTAGCATGAAAAGAAATCCGTGTAGCCGGATATGAGATCCACGTCTCTTGGTCTCCTATAGTGATAGTGTGAATGGGTATCAGTATTCCGTATCAGATACCAAAGTATGAGAAGAAATGTTTTATAAAAAATAATACGTAGAAACACTGGCCTATACCTCTTCTATGGTAAGAATGCGCCCGCCTTTCGTGCCTCTAATGGTGATCGCTTGAAGGATCATCGCGGTGTGGTAGTCATAAGTGTTTCCATAATCCATATGGAATTAAACCCACCATCTGCGTGTGGAAAAAGAAGTTTATGCTGAGTATTCTACGAATTCTTATATCAGGAGAATATTTAGGTTTTAAAGGGGATAGCAAACACACTCACGCTGAATGTTTACCTTCTAAGACAGTTTCCTGTTGACCAGGGCTCTATTGAAGTTGGACTGGTCACCCCCTTCCGCTGTGCGAGGGGTGCACCTTAGGGTAATCAAATAATTGGTTTTAGAAGTCGTGCCTTTCATAATATTGTGGGCGCAACTTTAAAAATGTCATATTTACAATGTGCAATGTAGTACCATGCAAAAAGCGCTTACCTAACAGTGGCTTCTGTGTGAGGACGAAATGCTCATTCGAATATGGCTTTCAGGTATAACCTCAGTTGTCACTGTGCTCGTAGAACCACGTAGGGGCAAACCATAGATATCAGTGACCTGAGTTAAAAGTAAAGTGTGCTGTCGGTCAATGTTGGCCGCCTGTTTCTAACGGAATAGCGAAAAATGTGGGCTCTCTTAATCTAAGTATGTTTCTTACCTGGGTTCAAAGCAGAGGATCCATATGAGTGTTCTCCCCATAAACCGCGAGAGTAAAGCAACGCTAGTAAACTCTATAATTAAATGCATCACCGTGACATAGGAACGCCCGCGCGCGATGACGTCATATGTCAACAATAGACGTCATTACGCAGTGCGCATATTGTGAGGGACAATGATTTATTATTCACCACAAGAATCTTAATATTAATATTCACCACAAGTTATATATTGTGCCAACTCTCCGAGATGCATTTTAAGAAAACTGTATTTTATGTTACATTTAGTGTAATAGGAGTTGTTCGTGAAATAGTGTGCCATATGGAAACATGTTTGTACTGTGCAGTGGGGATCTGTGTAGTATGGTGTTGTTAATATCTAGGTGCACCTCTGCTCACAATCTATGTTATTGATCGAAGTCACAATACTCGTATAATCAAGTCCCTTTTGTGGGCCATTTCTTTCCGACCTGATAATAAAACTTAATCATTATGTTCCCAATAGTGACACAATATAGTTTTGTGTTGTCAAATGAGATACTTCATCCCCCTTAAGGGAACCAATAAGTGCCTCATGTAGTGAAACAAGTCCAATTCACATTTTGATTAAAATGACAGTGATCTAATATGACATAAACATTGTTCTGTCCCCAGTGTAAATATCACATCTTTCAGGATGAATTAGAGGAGAGGCTGCGTTTTACAAAAACAGGCATTCCATATTATTTAGGGACCTCATCTTATACCATGTTACAAATGTAGAGATGGGTAAGTCGAAGTTGAAGGAGAAAGGGCATTGTTTATCATAATGAGGCTTTACATACTGTTAAAGTCTCATCGATTACATACAACAATAACAGAAATAGATCATGTAAAAATGTATTACTTATAACCACCATATTCCATTCCTCTCATTTCATAACTTTAGTCAGGGCTCTCTCAATGTGCAGTTCTACTAGTGGTGCTGTGTCGGGTATGGTTTATTGGTGTCTGTCACTTTCCAAAGTGCGTTTTATGTGCGTTGGGAATGTCAGTGTGCTGGTGCCACTTATGAGTCCTCTGTTCTAATCTCTGCTTGTGATGAGATTTAAAGAAATGCTCCTAAATTGAAGTCCTCATTCATCCCGTAGGGACTCATGCTGTCCAATTTGTCTATCCAGCAAAGTTAACGCTGATCCAACATTTTTGCGTGATTGCCACCTCTCTGCGCTCTTTGCACCACTTCCAGGATTTGATATCTCAGTTGTGCCACTATATGTCATTTGTCGGAGAAATGTCTGGCAACTGGTGACCGTTCATTCTTAGTCCTGATGTTGCTCTTGTGTTCATTACACCTGTCTTTCATCCTGCGAGTAGTCTGGCCCACATAGTATATACCAAATGGACAGCTTAATGCATATATTACTGATTTTGTAACACAAGTAGCAAAGAGTCCAAGTTTGATTTTGGCTCCTGTCCGTGGGTGTTTTACATAATCTCCTTTGATGATGTTATTGCAGTTTCCACAATGTAGGCATGCAAATGTACCTAGTTTCTTCGTTTGTAATGTCCTTTGTCTTGAGATCGTTCAGCTTTAACCAACCCATCTCTGAAGTTTCCCCCTCTTTTATAAGCTATGAGTGGTGATTCTGGGAATAATCTCTGTAGTTGTAGTTGATGACTTTGGCTGGAATATTTTAGAGTGTAAAGAAATGGTATCTCCTCCTTCTCTGTTTTTTTTCTTCAGTAGCTCCTCTCTTGATGAGAGCACAGCTCTCTCTTTGGCTGTAGTTATCACACTCTCAGGGTAATCTCTCTCTGTGTAGTTTGATGCCATTTTGTCCAGTTCAACTGTTAGTGAACATTTTGCTTTCCTTTAATTCTAGTTCTAAATCCAAAAAGTGGATCTTCAGTGTTCCCATCTCCATCGTGAACACCGAAGATCCAGTTTTTGGATGTAGAACTAGAATTAAAGGAAGCGAAAATGGAAAATGTTCACCAAACCAACAGATGTAAACAACAGTTAACACTATAGGAGCTCTCATCCTAAACATCTGAAAGATAACTTACCATATAGTCAGTTTCTTCAGGCAAAAAGAATAACATCAGTGGAATCCACACTAACTGTTGAACGGGACAAAATGACATCAAAATACACAGAGAGAGGTTATATAAATAATTGCACCTTACTCTGCGATAAAATCTGGGAAACAATATGTCAAGTGCAGAAATTGCAGATTGTCTCAAAACCCAGCTTAATCTTTTAATCAATGTGTGGGATCCAGGGCAACTCGTATAATACAGTGGTGCCTAATCTGTCAAGATTGACATTCTCTAAAAATGTCAAAATTGTCAGCCACTAAGAGTGATTGGGGTATGCTCTTCAAAGAGGACTCACTCATGGTTTAACAGCTATAATTTGCTTTGTGTATAATAATAGTAGGCTTGATATATTACACAACACAAACGGCCTCATTCCGAGATTGAAGGTAGTCATGGCGCTATTTGCGCCATGACTGCCTCCAATAACGGTACCGGCACCGGTCTCATTCAATGGGGACTTACCAGTGTAGTCCGACATTTGCAGTACGGGTAAGTCCCCATTGAAAAAAACATTCCCCATTCCCATTTGAGCCCCCATAGGGGGAAGTAGCTAATAACGGTACCACAATTTGCGGTACCGTTATTGGCTCTGATTTCCCTTAATGGGTCCCGTCCATAACACCTGGTCAGACCAGGCGTTAAAGGAGAGACTCGCTAAGGGAACTCATAGTAGGGCGGTAAAGGATTACCGGCACCGGTCTCCTTACCAGTGCCCATTATCCCTTACTGCCCCACTCGGAATGAGGCCCAAAGTCATTTGTTTCTTCAATGACTAATATGAATACTGCTTCAAAATGATAGCCCTCTTCTAATTTCAGGCTATGTTAGCATACATGCAACTTTCTGGTAGCTTCTTATATATATTCACTGTCTTTTCTTTGCATTGGTATGTGTACCTTTCTCATTGCTTCCAATCAGTCTCCATGCTTGAGCACTTTTACACTCTGTTAGAGTGCTAAAATTAGTCCTCTGTCAATGATGGGTTATGTGTACTATATCATGTACAGAGGGGTATGAGATATGTGTCATGCAGCGACTGATTTGAGGCCTGCATCTAAGACTACACCCTCCTTGTGGCTGCTATTTATAAAATGTGTCCTCTACCCTCGTCACAGGCTGCTAATGTTGCCCTTGAATTTCCACTTGCGTATTATTCTGATTCCAGAAAGTCTGAAAGGGTAAGGGGATTAGGAGGGAGTACCTGGGCATATTTTGATTGCTGCAGGGCAGAATATCAGATTTTGGTTTGTGATCTAATTGAGTTTGGGCACGGCCAGAGATTCTGGATCTATTCCTTGCATTGGTTCAGGAGGCCCCCAAAAAGCATCTATGCCCAGGGACCCAACATTCCTTAAAATGGCCCTGAACATTGTCCATAACGCATTGCCTGCCATGAGGCAGAATCACACATACCACCCTACATAAGTCCCAGTCCACCCAGCATTCTGACAGCCATGCATCGACTCCATGACCTGCTTTAGCTTGTGATGTTACCATGCACACTCCCAAGTAGAGAGAGCACTCCAGCACTCCAAGAACATAACAATGGTAGATGAGCACGCTTCAAAATCCAATAACCAAACAACCCCCTCCACCCATCCTACAAACCGCTAAGAGTGTACATCGACCTCCACTTCTAACACTCCCTTTCCTGCTATCTCTGCCTGCCCAATCAATCAATATCCATCCCCCAAGTGGTCCAGAACACCCCAGACTGGTGAGGCACCTTCTACATGTCTCTGAAGACGTTGGACAGCCTCACCCTTAAACCACTGGTCAAGCTTAAAGTCTTCTGCTTCACCCACAAATGCATCCATGGAAAGCCTCCAAGTTACCAAAGAAAAAATAATAAAACAATGCATTCTTGGCATCTCATTGAGCTAATCCAGGCAAACCCTACTGCAGCACTCACCTGAAAAGGATGCAGAGGCCAAGCATGATTACCCTTCCTGAACATCCCATGTATGAAGTCTTCCAAAACTGAAGCACTTTGAGTGAAAGAGTGCCCATACGAGGAAGGTCATGGGATTTCACTGAGATATATCACAAGCCGCGATGATGCTGCATGCAGACAAAGCGCTAAGTCATCGCGTATTCATTCAACCGAATCCAAAATGGCGGGCGCCATTCTATGCAGACCACTAAACAGATGCGGAAGATTCCTCACAGGACATCCCTTAACAGGCTGACCATATGAGATTCAGGTAACCCAACTGGGGTATGACGATCACTATCAATCAATTGCAACTGAATGCTGCCAAGACAGAGTTGATTTTGTTTGGACATGAGCATTTAATGGCCACTATAAAAAAAATCAACCACTCCCAAAGTTATTGGGAGTTGAACTCACATTTTCCACCAAAGTCAAAAACCTTGGCTGCATCTGGCAAGATAATTTAGGTAGCGAAAGCCAGGTTGGAGCCAAGGTGAAAACTATCTTCTATTCCCTGAGGCTTCTACGGCAAACTCTTCCGTATATCCCAAAAGAAGATTATGCACAGGTAGTGGGAGCTCTTACAAATGCCCACCTGGACTATTGTAATAGTCAAGTGGTCGGCATCCCAAAAAAACAACTCAGTAGATTGCAAAGAGCGCAGAACGTGGCAGTCAGGTTGATTTATGGGCTAAATAAGCGCTCTCATGTCTCTCCCTCTCGTAGGCTTCTTCGTTGGTTATTAGTTGAAGACCGGATACAATTTAAAATAGCTTGTCTGGTCTTCAAATGTCTGAATAACATGGCACCAGACTACCTTAAAGGAATAGTGCGCTCAGAAATATTATTGTCCCGAGAGTTCGGGCATGTTTTTTTAAGCATACGTTGATCGATCGCACAAACATTTCCAATGCACCTTACCATAGTTTTCCTCTTTTGTACACATGCAAAATCAGGCAGCAGGGCGCGGCCATCTTGTGATAATCTGATCAGTTGCTGCATCGCCCAGGGTGGACTGCCCTGGCGGCACTAAATCATTTCCCCCCGCCCCTGAGCCTGACATCACTAGATGTGTACCATCCATTTCACAACGCCAAAGCACGTCTCGTGTCAACATTCTCTGCGCCTCAGCTAATGATGTGTCACCATGGAAATGGCAGGACGCCTCTTTCCTCAATAAGTATAAACAGATCGCTTCACAACAGACAACATCAGATTTTCTTTTCCATTCCTCTCAATGTCTTTCTTTGAGTATTCTGTGCCTCGTTTCTGTGCTCTGGTCAGCTACCTTCGTTGCTTGTAGCCCATGCAAACAGATACCAGTACCAATACTATAAATTATTTTTGTTTGTTTCCCCCACAATGGCAACAATACAGCCCTACCAGTACCAGCCGGAGCATTCCGAGGCAGAATTACTCGAAAGAGAAAGATGCAGAAACGATGGGGCTTCGGACGACAGTTGGGAGGACGAATCAACAGATGAAGAGCCTGGTCCTAGTCACATGGACAGCGTTTCCACCTGGTGTACCTGCAATCGGTGCACGCTTATGCCAACCGAGGAGGAGAACTGCTGCTGCCGAGAAAACTCTGGATGCTTGTCCTACATATCGCAAGGCGAGCCACGGCCGCAATGCGTTACCGAGCTGCCAGACTTCAGGGCAGCCTGCCTCACACGTTCTGTGTTGAGGATTTTGATGGTGCTTATGCACGAATTTCGCGCAACAGTTCGCCCTCGGAATCCAAGTAACGAGTAAGTATACTCTGGTTGTGATGTCACTTAGGCCACTACTATTTCAAGGTTGTCTCCTATATTGTCGTAACTTCAATATATCCTTGTCAAACCAATTTAGTCTTGCAATTCTCTAGTAATATTCGTATAATAGTCGTTCAATATTGTACAGTGTCTAGGTAGAATTTGCACTGGCAACAATGCCATTGGATACAAGAATTGTCATTGGTAACTAAGGTTTAATACACTTATCTTGATGTTTTAAAAACAGTTTGCATCTTTCTCTTTCACATGTGGTACAGGCTGGTGGTCTATCGTTCATACACATGGTGGTTTCATGGGAGGTTTGGACACCGCGTTCGATGAGTAATACCCGCCTGTGCCGTTGCTGCCATTAGAGACACATTCCCCAGTGACAGCGGTCAATACAGGGGAATTTCCCTCACTGTGCTGCAACCTGATCTTTATAATGTGTAGTACATTTGTGCCATAAAATTAAGAAACAAAATAAAGCACTACATCATTTTTATCAATGGTTGTTTCAGTTTTTCAGTCAATCAAGTGTGTCTCCATTCAGCAGTGTTCCGGTCTTTGTCTGCACGCCTCAGGCCCATCCATCCCCCGTCCATTATCAAAGTCAGTTGGCACCAATGAATGTGCGCTGCCAAAGGGGGCTTGCAGGGGCAGGAACGGCCAAGGTGCCAAAAACCATGTGCACTTCAAAGGTATCTTCCGCAAAGGGGCCATTCTACACATGGCCTATACAGACCCCGTGTCTCCAGGCAGGATCCCCTGAAGCAGGCGCACCCCTGCAATCTACATAAGTGTTTCTCCATTCAGCAGTGTTCCGGGCCTTGTCTGCACATCTCTTGTTCCGGCCGTGCCCCTGCAATCCACATATGACCACAACATATACACATCATTCATTCACATACACACCCTCTTTTCTAATTCTTTATAAACCACTTGATATTTATCATGAGAGCATCTTTGAGCACTGCAAGTCAACTTGTGAACGTGCTACCTGAGAACCTCGGTGACCACTGCAAATCTGCTCGTAGTCATGCTACCGGAGAACTTCTGTGACCACTGCGAATCTGCTCGTCGACGTGCTACCCTGAGAACTTCTGTAACCACTGCGACTCTACTTGTCGTCGTGCAACCAGTGAACATCTCCTTGTCCACCTGCCACTAACTACCATGCCTGCTGAATCTAACTGTTTGTTGGTCAAGGTAAGGTCAGGTCTCCTAATCATATCTCCTTGATCTCTAAATGTCTATCTATTTCGAGTGAACGTACCCAGTAGTGTTATGTTCATTCGTCTCATTGCCATTGACTTGAGTTTAATTTGTTATGTTATCGATATATCAATTGTCATCAGTGTCAATTGGCATTGAATTGGATCCTTAGTGGACCGTGTCAATATTATAAGCATGTTTCCTTTTGATGCACGATAGTACATTCAAGGGACGAGTAACATGTTCTGATTTTCGTCACATCAAAGAATTGTTTATGAAAGTTATCCTATAATACAGCCGCCCACGCTACACTGGTTTTGCTGTGGTGACCAAAACATACCTTCCATAGAAAAATGTATGGTATTATCCTTCTTTCTCACGTTTTTATGCAAAGTAATTTTCGAATAATGTTGACTTTTTTTGTGCAGAATTTACAATGCCTGCATGTGCAATTTTCGGTTGCCCTTCTAAGACCCATGAGAAATCTGAAGGCACTACAATGCAGGTATCCCAAAGACTGTAGATTGAATAAGAGAATGGGTCAGATATTGCGGATATGCGCTGTAAGAGCTTGAAAGTAGAGTCAAAGATGTCTTGGAGGACAAGAGGGGTGATCGAGGAGTGATCGATTCCGCATCTGCAGCCTGCACTTTACCCAGAATATGTACGACCCATCCATGTACACAAAGAAGAATCAACTCAGAACGACTTGATCATTGCTCCCAAACGCAATACCGACTCTATTCGTTCACATGCCGGCTCAGTTAAGTCACGGTTCCAAATTTAGCTGTAGCCCTTGGGGTCATGAACAGGTAACTTAATGGACGGATTGGTGTTTTAGGTGTTTTTGTCATTTTCTTATTAGTACAATTGTATTGCTTTTTAAATAAAGACCATTTTGCTAAACATCTGTCCTTGGTTTTAGAAGCCTCATTGAAAATTGATTTATGGGCAAAATTAACTATGGTATAGTGTCCTTTGAAATAAGCATAATGTTTTCGTAATCTGTCTACTTATATGCCAATTTTTAAGATTAGCATTTCTAAATCAAATAATATTTTCCCTTTACAACTCCATGACTATGCACTGAATATGAAGGAGCAAGATTCAGCATCCATGTCTTGCCTGCAGTCAACAACCACTTTGAGCGCGTATCAGGTAGCCTTACTTTGCTATTCAGTTCCGAATTGTTTTATGCATGGAATTTCAGATAATCTGATCATATTTACGTACCGTGTCATTCGTTTACGCAATGTTTCATTCCTGGATTGCTATTGATATGTACCAATGCCTGCGTCACAATGTGTGTGTTCAATTTCAATTGTTTCATCCATACTAATACAAGTACTGTGTTTTAGGGAGATGCTGAAGCTTCGACTACAATTACATCATCCCTTGTAGTTGATCCAGAGCCAGATGTATGCGTACTGACCGTTCCATCGAATGAGATAATCTCATCATATTTACATAGCGTGTCGTTCCTTTACACAATGTTTCATTCATTTTTTTTTTATAGATATGTACCATTGTCACTGTCTCATTGTATGTGTTAAAATTCAAATGTTTTCAACCATACTAATACAAGTACTGTGTTACAGGTAGATGATGAAGCTTCGACTACAATTACACCATCCCTTGTAGTTGATCCAGAGCCAGAGGTATGCGTACTGACATTTCCCCTCGAATGATAGAAAGTCGGTCCTAGATCAGATACTATTAGACAGTGACAGTATTAGAAACAAGCAGTTTTTGCAAATTGCTTGATTGAAACATTTCGAAGAGTGTGCTTCGGACAGTCAACTTTGATCGAGTAAACTAGCCATCAATCAGGTGAAATCCCAAATGTATATTTTGACTAAATGACGTACACAATGTACGGGTTTATCTGTGTAAGCCATGTGTGCGAAGGAATAATTTGATTTCGAATACAAATAACTTAACAAATGACTTATTTTAAATGGATACGCTTTTCTAGGGATATATACAAGATACAGATATAGAAGAAGAGGCACGTGGATCCAATTCGGTGGACCAGCTTGCTGTTGCTGATGTTACAGTAAAGAAGGCTTCAACGAAAAGCAAGAAAAATAAGGTAATTTATAAACAATTTCAATTTTTAACCAGTGTTTTGTGCTGGGGCCTTCATAATATGCTTTTTTAAAATGTAAACTGTCCAATACTGTATGTTGGATTTACATTGAACATCTTTTTCCAACCTGTCATCCAGTTGCCCGATAGTGTAGGGACTATGCAGACCCCCAGGTTCAACGCTAATATTTCATTAAAATGCCATCTATGTGCACCTCGAATTGTAGCGTCAGCTTCCCTATGCCATTTAGAGCTGAACATACTCCATAGCACTATCCTCGGAAGCAAATTGTGTACTTTCCATGTTGTTTTCTCTCTGTTCACATTGTTTCATGTCTGTGCTAATCGTTATTTTAACTCGATGCCGAATTAATAAGTAAAATGATAAATTCTAATAAAGATCGGCTACTGAGACGCATTTCTATTATGTTTTCCAAACAGGTATATCCTGCCATTCTGCGATTGTCATTGATTCCAGATACCAACTGATGGTTTCTTCAACCGGCAGCTGCAGATACATGTCAACAACTGGCTATATTTGACTCTTTTTTGGGACTATTGCCAAGGGCCGATATGCTCTTACGCGGTGACAGCCATTAGGAGCAACATAACATCCTTTACAGAGGTCTAGCCCCAAGTTGATGCACAAGACCTGCAATTCACTGTGTGACCAAAGCGCTTCTTTTACCCAAAACAAACACCTTGTGTACCCGAAAGGAACACCGTGTGACTCATGATAAACATTTTTGGATCAAGAGCAAAGAAAAAAAATTCTAGATGTGATGTCATCTTTGATGTCCTGGGTGTTGGTCTTAGTGTACGGTGGTGCCGTGAGTTATGGTTGCTTAGCTTACCATAACTGGTGAATTTCCGTTTTTTTTTCGGTTTTACTTGGAACAATAACATCCCTTTAACAAAGTTGTTTTTACTGAATTTCATAGGTTTTTAGTAGTGCAACTTAACCATAACGTCCCTTAAACAAAGTTTTTTTACTGAATATACATTTCCATAGTGTGAATTTGATAGATGTTTACTAGGAGTCCCTTACTTTATATACATGTAACATAGAACATACCAAATACTACGGTAATGATTTTGATGTCCGCGAACAGTGGCGGACGACATCAACACTACCCAAACACTCAGGGGGTATCTTAAATTGTTCTATCATACCATATAAACACTGCACAAGTTCAAAAAGCAGCACATAAAGACGTTATATGTAATAACAAATAAGCAGTGCAACCTACATATCTAACACATAAACCATCCATTTAAATACCATATGTAATAAAATGGATTATACCATAACAAAAAAGATATACCTCCAACATATTTACCTCACAGAAACTGCAGAGCTAAAAGCAACAGTAGACCCACACAACACTA
The DNA here is from genome assembly GCF_040938575.1 of Ambystoma mexicanum. NCBI lineage: Eukaryota > Metazoa > Chordata > Amphibia > Caudata > Ambystomatidae > Ambystoma > Ambystoma mexicanum. Next base: position 992,958,760 of record NC_090926.1, on the reverse strand, counting down.
TGAATACAACTTACCAGAAACTAGTAAGTAAACTTCATTTTTCTGATATATTTCTAAACATTTTGTATGAGGTACAGCATAATTAATATATTTTTGTTTTTCACACAGAAATGGCAAGTACTTTGGAGTGGCTTGAAGATAATTTTCCACGTGACAAAATGTCTGAAGACAGTGATAATAATGGTAGACACTTCTCTATATAAGCAAATTAATAATCATTACTTTATGTCTACTTAACATATATATATATATTTTTAACAGACCATACAAACATTGAAAATATTACACCAAAAGACACATTGGAAAAGACTCTGCAACGCATGGAACAGAAAATAGACATGCTCATGGACAATTTCAATGGTTTGAAACAGTTAGTGGAGGACCACATAAAAGAAAAAATTAAATACCATTGTCCCACCTGTGCCCCCTCTCCAAACCCTCAACACCAAGATAAAGGTTTTGATGAGACTTCCATCCCCTCATCCCCTCTCATCCATCCTCTCCACACCCCTAAATCCCCTGTATTTGTATCAGTTTCTGCTTCCCCCACTCTTTCATAAATTGTGTAGATGTATATAATAAAAACAAATATTATGTTTCTTTTAATGAAATTCTTTGTGTCTTAATTTTTTTTAAATAAAAAGCAGTTAAAATGTCAGCAGACAGCGCGCCTGTCCGGCCTGTCCGATTAACAAAATGTGGATGTCCTAAGAACACTACACCTGTCCGTACCATTCGCAACCAAGATGGAACTGTTCTTAGAACACACCAGGTGTCCGTGATGTCCGTAAATTAACAAAATGGGGGTGTCCTAAGAACACTATATCTGTCCGTACCATTCGCAACCAAGATGAAACTGTTCGTAGAGCACACCTGCTGTCCGAGATATCTGTAAGTGAACAAAATCGACAAATCCTAAGGACACTATATCTGTCCGTTACGTCCGCAGCCAAGTTGAAACTGTCCTAAGAACACCCACGGTGTCAGGGATGTCCATAGTCAAACAAAATGAAGGTGTCCTAAGGACACTATACCTGGCCGTACAGTCTGCACAACATCTACGCACATGCGCACCACACCCGTAAGTCCTGCGAACATCGCGCCTGTCCGTAACTGTCCGTCTCACTTGTGTCGCACTTTTAATTATCTTCACTGTCCGTAGAACACCCGCGCGCATGCGCATGACCGTTCCTGCGGACACCCGTTCCCTTCGCGGATGTGTTCCCGACGTCATCATGTGACCGCACCCACGCTGAGCGTGTCTCCTAATTTGCGGACTCTGTCCGGTTCCCCAACATTTTAAAAGAACTTATTCAGACAATCCAAATTATTTTACTGTAAAATTCACCATTTCAGATGTCCCAGACAATGGCCCTGGCTTTCCACATACTTTTTGTAACTTTTTGAACCTTTTTGAGTGTTTGATATGTTCGCGAGGCGCACCCCTCCACCCCTATAAAAGCCCACACCCCAGAGCTGATCTTCATTGTACTTCTGGCTATTGCAGATTGACCTTTGCTGCCTTTGCTGCTCTAGCTGAGATTATCTCATCAACCCTAATGGCATCCATGGCTGCTGTTGCTACATCTGCCTCAGCACCACCCCCATACCCTCCACCACCACCAACTCCCCTAGGGCCTGCAGAGGGGAACACGCGCAAGGATGTAGAGAACGAGGATGAAGAGGATGAAGAGAATGAGGTCGAGGAACTCCCTACTATCAGCACTTGCCGGGAGTCTTGGGTGTGGCAGTTGTTTACCGTTTATGGTAGCGTACCAAAAGCACGTGCGAACAAGGTCACCCTTAACCAGTGCAAATTGGTGCTGAGTCGTGGGAGACGTGGTTCGTACGGTGTGCAGTCATAATGTCGAAAAAATAATATCGAATTGCAAAAATGTCTAAACAATAATGTCGAGAAAAAAAAATGTGAATTTTTTATTTACATGTTTTTTTTGGGTTCCGGGGGTAAAAAAAGGGGTAAAATAAAAATAAAAAGGGTGGGTTTGCGGGTTTGGGCTGGGGGGAGGACCCCCCATTTCGAACAAAAAGCCACCCCAAAAAAAAATGTGACATTTTTTTTTTCCGACTTTGTTTTAGACATTATGACTTTCGATATTATTTCATTCGACTTTATGACTATAAACCGGTTCGTACAGCTTTGGTACGGCAACCATGAAGCGACACCTAACTTCGTTCCACGGTGGAGCCATTCGCAAGGTTGTACCTTGTAATCATCGTAGTAGGTTGGGTTCCTCTACCACATCCTCCGTTTCCGCTCCTGTCACCACAAGAGACACTCCTGTGGGAGAGCGCATCCCTCCAGCAGTTTCACAGGCCATTCGCGATGCTGTTGACCCTTACCTTTCCAGGGTCACAATATTGTACTCTGCAGGGGGGAGAGTCTTCCAAGTGCTTTCGAGACTACCTAAGTAAGGCCCACCCTACATCTTCCTCTCTCCACCTGCCCTTTCTTATCCCTGTGGTTGGTGTACCTTCATTACCCTCGTTTCCCCTTCTCTCCTAGTGTGTCGCATGTAAAAAACAAAAAAAATAAAACAACAAAAACCAAAAAAACAAAAGGCTCTTTTCAGAGCCGCCTTTCACAGTTTAAAAATAGTAGTGGCAAATAAACAGTGCAGGGCCCTGTGCATTTTTTTTGAAAGTCCGCCGACAGTCCTATGACATAACATTTTAGGGTGCTACCCTAGCAAAACCAATGCACTTTTCTCTGAGAGGAAGTGGTGGCTCTGAAAATAATCTTTTGGTGGTGTTTGTGTGTTTGAAAAACTTGAAATCGTCAACTTCTACTGCAAAATAGGTCACTCTAATTCCAAAAAAGGTTGCAATGCATTTTGTACATTTCTCAGAAACATCTGATTGCCAGCATAAGTAAGATGGACTCCATCTCTGCGAAAAATGTATGTGCTACGAAACATAATATTTTCATTGTGAAACGAGGACATGCCAACATCTCTTACAAAGGCACAAACAGCCTTATTGACATTGCGCCTCGCTTTCTCCATTTGTGGACCAAATAAAGAAGAATGCAGCCACATTTGTCTTTGCACAATACGAGAAAAAATTACTTGCGAATTTGGAAACATGTCCATGACCTTCTCAAGTCCTTCTTTCATTGCAAATTGCAAACAAATTCCAGACACATGTCCTAAACTGTTCCCTCTACAATGAATTATAATTATGTCCGGATGATGCTCTGTCTCGATTGTAGCACAGAGAGGTACCAAGTCCAGCCACTTCATTCCACGCACTCCATGCCACTGCACTTCCACATGAGGGAATCCAAGATCTGCAGCTACTCCACAACGTTCTGCATGCAATGTATCCATGAGACTCCCAAAATCCAGATAATCTGTTTTCGAAAACACACAGCCATAGCTATCTGTTCTTCTCTCTGGAAAAAGATGTTCTCACAAAATCTCTCCTTACACAATACACCCACTAAACTATACTGACTAATCCCTAGCTCCGCTCATTCTCATTTGCATGCCTCCCACCCCAGAATCCCTGTATATAATATGCACTGTCCGCAGATTACCGCCATGTCTGCGGACATAGCGAAGATCTGAGCGTGGTGAATGTACATTTAAATATTGTGCCCCATTTCCCCTTTGAGGTGGGCTCTGAAAAGAGCAGTTTTTTTGTTTTTTTGCAGATGCCTGACAGACACCTGTTATTTTGTATTTTTGGGGGGTTTTTTTCTTCTTACTTTACAACTAAAATCTTCACATAACCTTCCACAAAGCAACCCTTACATTCCAAAACAACATGGCATTTCCCAAAGAAGATAAAGAAATACCATCATCTTCAAAATAAACAGCATTACTTGAATCAATATTCTCATTATTACAGAAAAATACCAGCTCTAAGCATGAAAGCACACATGCCTCGATTGATTGCACACCTAGCAATGTTTTGCTGAGGACAAAAAACAGAACTATTGTCGCATATTACACTAGGAAGTAATCAAGAAAAAATTACTTTCGCATTTGGAAGGATGTTCATTACTGCTTCAAATAACGGTTTTAAATCTGCCAACAAAGTAGGGGCACTGACGTAGCCCAAATGGAAAGCACCATAGTGCAAAACTACCAGATGGGGACTGTTCGTCCTACGCATATCTTCACAAACTTACAGAATTCCCTCTACATTGCAACCGGGCACAGCGCTCCACACCACCTCCACTCCTTTAACATCAACATTGTTTGCCACATACCTGCATTGAGCATACTGCTGTTAACTATGGACAAACATATCTCCGAGCACCAACACCCTGACTTTCTGCACCGCTGCCTTCTCCACTACACTTGGTCTCTTTCTACACAAATCCACAATGTCAACATCTGATTGGCTGATTCCTACAGTCCCCTTTCCATACTGGATTTGCTGAAAACCCTGGATGTGGCACACCCTACCTGCGGACAGCCGTGGTGTCCGCGCGGCATGTAACTCTTAGCCAGCCCTTCTACCCTTTCCACATCACTCTCGGTGCCATTCCCTCATTGGAGACAGCTAACCAGTCACACAACCATCCACCAATTACATCCAAGACCTCTACATCTAACTCCATCATCAGAGTTCCGCACTTCAAACGTACTGTTGATCACTCTGAGTACAAGTCTCATATCATTGGAAAGCATCTACTACAAAAACTACTCTACAAGTCTCCAAGATTTCTACTTACAGCTGCATTCATATCAACATACATGAATACAAACTACAGGTATGCATTTTTTATTCACAGTACATGTACAACTCTTACAAATCCATATAAACAGAGTAATGCCAGTAAGCCTGCATAGCCTATACATACATGCCAACCCTCCCGATTTAAGCGCGATACCCCTGATTTTCCATTGAGTAATCACACCATTTTTTTACTGTCTCCCGCATAACCTATACATACATGCCAACCCTCCCGATTTAGGCGCGAGACTCCCGATTTTTCATTGAAAAATCGCACCATTTTTTACTGTCTCCCGCCTAAATTAATGCTAATCCCAATGCAATCCTATGAAAAAAATAAATGTTCCCAATTGCTGTGGTGAAATCTCCCTCTCAGGTGCTCCCGATTGTTGGCATGTCTACCTATAAAATGAACTCATTGAAATGTTTCTCATCTACTATAATCAACTGTCACTTCCAAACCTGTTTGCTATCTACATCACACCTTTAAAAAGCCAAGTGGTTTTCATGCACTTAAAATTCTACTCATTTGCAAAGCATGTTGAACTAACATATTGTAAATAAAATATAAAAGTCAAATGAAATGCATGCATACACTATGTTCAGATATCAAACAAGAATACTACCACGAAAACATACAAATAAACGTTTACATTAACATCATTGCTGTAAACATACAAAATTACTAACTTCTTTCTTTTACAATTGCAGTGAGGAACACTCTCCTGAAAAATCAGCAGCATCTGAACTACAAACATATCAGAGGAGACCTGCTCATTCAACAACAAAAAAGAGTAAGTACAATACTACCTTAATATTCTTACTGTTCCTCAAACATACTGTGTGGTTCATTCATGTAATTTGTACACCAAAAAAACCAGCGATTTCTGAACCATTCTGCCCACAAATCCCCATTTATTATACAAAGATGAGCAGGGCAAAATGGCACTCAAATCCCTGTTTTTTTGGAGCACAAATAACATACTCAACTATTAAAATGCTAGTACTACAAAGCAAAGAACTGTTTCAATTTTATCCCATTAGATTTACTATTAATGCTTCTCCTCACCATTAGCTCACTTTCCACGCTCATCTGAACCGCAGTTTAGTAACACACAAATAGAAGAATAGTCTTACCAACTAATTGTAACTGCCCAATGCACAATCACACACTACCACATATATCTTTCCCATCAAACTCAGACACTCATGCACACATACATTGCAGAACGGCCCAACTCATACCTTCTTTTTTTTTCAACAGACCCCAAAGAATGCCTACCAAAAAGCAAGTCCGTAGAAAGCAACGCAGAAATAGAGCAAATGTAAATAAAAGTGTCCAATATAAGCATCGATCTCTACCAGAGTTTGTACAAAACGTTCAAACAAAACAGCTAATACAGTCATTTAGCGAAACAAAACAAGCTTCCAGTACATAAACTTTGCCTCCTCTAACAAAATGTAAAATGAAACAAAAAAATGCTTAACAAGAATTCGGCTAACACTACTGGTAAAACTGGTCCTATAAATCTTGATATACTAGTAAGTAAGCATACCAAAAAAAGTATTTTAGCACAAATGTTCCGCCATAGAGTCCTTCAGAATCTTATAAAAACAGGAGACAAATCATGCACAGCCCTTCAAACCTACCATTCAAAATTAATCTTAGAAGCTTTAATAGACAGTTCAATCCTTCTCAAAAGAAATGTATTCATTTTAGTGTTAAACAGACTGAAAGCACTAACAAAACTAAATACTAAATTACAAAAAAACTTCTCAATAAACAGAATGTCAACAAAAATAACTTCTCTAAATATCTGTGGAGGTGAATGGAGTCACACCACAAGCACAGAACCATATTTTAATGAGGAAGCAGACAAACAAAACGAAACAAACACAATTGCCATCCATAGCAGTGGACGGGGTTATGAAAAAACTAATAATACCATAATGGAACAAGAAATACTGCTTACCAAAATATCCCCAGAAAACTCAGAATTACTTCTCCATTTGACTGAACCAGAACGTCCAGTATACAAATGGCCATGCATGTCAATGTGTAACATTCCCAAAAAATCTTTCAAATCTTTACGCCAGTTCCTCAATCAGTGTGCGAAAGGCAAAGACAAAATCAAAATGAAAGGGCTGCAAAATACGGATACCTGTCCAGTGTGCAAATACACAGGACTACAAGGACATTCATTAGCCTGCATTTCAGGACCTATTTGCAAAAGCACCTTCCATCATTTCAAAATGATATCAACACATCATTCAACTATAAGAAATCTAGTCTATAAACTGTATTATGCTAAAAGTCCTGCTTTAGCACTAGCCAATTTAAATAACACTCTTCTACATGGTACACCCAAAGACCTACTCGAAGAAATCGACAATATCCAGAGAAAATATTTTGGAAGTGAAAGCCACTTACAAAATGCAATAGCTTTACAACAGACTAGCAACAATTCTGCACATGGCAACCTTCTACTACACACATACAAAAAAGAAATACTAAAATTTTTAAGTACATCCGCTGAAGTACCAAATCATGTGTGTGTGTGTTGCTGCAGAACTTTTAATAAAAGTAACAACAATTTTGTAACATACAAAATAGAAGACAATGAAGATTCCAAATGGTTTGAATTAGCTCTCTACCTTATAGCAGAAAACAAATACGAAATAACTGACCCCTTAATACTTTGCAGTTTCTGCACTACAAAACTTGACAACAACCAAACTCCTTCACGTTCTATCACAAATAACTTGGAATTATTCTCACTACCAAAACCCCTGCAGAACTCAATTTATATGAGAGCATCATGATTCAAACAATGCACCCATTTCAAGCAATAATACGCCTTCAACCAAAAACTGCAAAATTACCTCCCTCTAAATTGGTGAAAGGCATTCATGGCAAAGTAGTCTATTTACCATTACATCTGAAAGAAAATGTGCACACTCTGGGAGTGCAACCTCCAATAGAGCAATCTATTGTCTTAGTAAATCGTGCACCAACAAAAGACAAAAAAAATTGGCAACAACTCGTAGACTTACATAAAGTTAGACAAGCCTTGCAATATCTAAAAGACAATAATGAATATTACAAATAAATAAATATTGAAGAAAACTTAAGGGAAACAACTGAAATAATTCAAGAGTCACCAGAAACTGGTCAATTTGAACTTCTAGATCCTGCTACAGTATCCGATATTTTAGACCATTATACAATTCATCCATTACACTCTAATGACACCATAGATGATGCACTAGAAACGTACCAAATGCAACAAACCAAAGGATCACCAATCAGCATATGGGAAAAAAGTATAGAAGCACATGCTTTTCCTGTACTCTTTCCTACTGGCAAAGGAGGAAGGTACGATGATAGACCCACTCCGATAACAGCATCAGAATACCGCTCGTTATTAATGTATTCTGAAGATCCACATTTTGTCTAAATCTGGGAATACATATTCCACCTACTCTTTCAAAGTGAACTAGCAACTCTATGTTACGGAGTTGCACACATATTGAAATCAGGAACCCACTTTCAAAATATGTCAGCCACGCAATTAATACAAAAAGTGCAAGAAAAAGATGAGGTTTTACAATTAAGCATTACAAATCTGTTAGCAAACATGCGTGGTATGAAAGAGTACTGGTTCCGACGTCACTGAGATGTACGTTGTATGATAAGAAACCTTGGCCCACCCACTTGGTTTGTTACATTAAGTTGTGCAGAATATGCTTGGGAAGAGTTACATGATTTCCTACTCATATCAAACAAAAACAAAACAAACAGATATACTAACACCTGGAGAACTTTGCTCTCTAGATCCTGTTGATGTTTCAAGATATTTCCATCATCGTTTCATTGCTATGCTACACTTTATTTGTAATAAAACTGTTCCTCCCCTCGGAGAAGTGCAACACTTCTTTTGGAGAAAAGAATACAAAGCCAGAGGAGCACCACATATCCACATGCTTTCATGGATTAAAGATGCTCCTAAATTTGGCCAAGACAATGATTCCACTGTTTTACAGTTTATCCAAAAATATGGCACTTGTGATATTCCATCCAAAGCAACAAATAGTGATCTTCATGCCCAAATTGTACAATTTCAAAGACACAAATGTGGCAAATATTGTCATTGCAAATACAAAAACAAAGGGAAATACTACACCAAATGCCGCTTTGGTTTCCCTAGACCAGTTACAGAAACAGGTGAAGTGAACAACTTCATGTCTTCAGTTAGACATAGCGTTAAAGGTAAATCACCTAAGAACACGTATTATATAAAAAGAAAAGAAGAATCAAAATATATCAATGACTACAATGCAATCATTGCCCTCTTATGGAATGCAAACATAGACGTGCAGTACATTTCAGACAATTCCACTGCAGTTGCACGATATGTTACAGCCTACTTAACAAAAGCAGAAAAAACAGAGCTTCAAGACATCTGGAATGACCTATCATCAGACAAAACACTATCTCAGAAATTGTACAGTTTAGGCATAAAAATGCTCTCTCATAGAGAATGTGGCTCCTCTGAAGCTGCAGATCGTTTAACTGGTACTGCTTTGTATGGAAAATCTGAAAATATAGTATGGTTAAGTCTTGGTCCTGCTAAATCTAGAAAAAGAGTTCTCAAATCATATGAGGACATAGAAACAATAGCCAAAAATGATCCCAACAAGCAAGACATTTTAAAAAACAAATTTACTGGACACATACTACCCGAACAGGAGTACCACTTTGGAAACCACGTGTCTATACCACATAGCCCAAAACTTTGCATACAAAAATAATATAAAACCTGATGAAAAAAAGGTAGATATAGAGTGACAGATTGTGAAGGCAGATTAGTGAAACTTACCAAACGAAGCTTAATTAATCGTATGAAATTGTCATTAAAAACTCCTCAACAGAAAGAACTATATTACATGTACCTGCTACAACTTTTTAAACCATGGAGAAAAGAAGGAGAGATACTAGATAACTATGACTCCTATGAAGACGCTTTCCAAGCAAATGAAAGCACTATCACCAATGTAAACTTTACGCAGTACAAAACAATGTTGCAAAATGAACAGCAACACGAAGAAGAACTCCAGGCCCAACTAGATAAGGACACTCCCGACAGTAGTCAACCTTCTGTAACAGGAAGCCAAGAACCACTGGGACAGCCACTAATAGCAAATGAAGCAGAATTAGCTATGACAGAAGTAGAAAGCACCATGTGTTACTATGAAAAAGATACAGAAGACTTAACTGTACTACAATCAAAACTGAACAAAGAGCAGCACACCATTTTTCAAGAAGTAACAAAAGAAATTGCACATGGTGTACAACATGAAAATGAAGAATGTACCTGCCAAAATTAAAACCTATACTACTATACGTCAGTGCTGAAGCTGGTTCAGGCAAAACATTCTTAATCAAAATCATCAGCCAGGTCCTTCAACAATTGACAAACAACAAACTGTCAGCTGTTGTAACTGCCCCCACAGGTTTAGCTGCCTACAACATAGGCGGTGTCACTTTACACCGATTACTACTCCTTCCAGTAGAACACCAAAACAAATTAGACTATTACAAACTTTCTACAGAAGCTGCAATGGAACTACACAGAGTGTTAACACAAATGAAAATGCTACTAATAGATGAAGTGAGCATGGTCTCCAACCTGATGTTGGTTTTGATTCACCTCAGATTGCAAGAAGTACTTAAAACAAACTATGAAGAGGTCTTTGGAGGAAAACACATTATTGTTTTCAGAGATCTTCAATTGACACCAGTGAAAGGTGAACCTATTTTTAAAACCTTAGGACACAAACATGTCAACCTTTGGCAACATTTCCAATACAGAGAATTAACAGAAAACATTTGCCAATCTGCAGACCTCACTTACGCCAACATTTTAAAAAGTATTAGAGTTGGTGTACTATCTCAAGAAGCACAAGCAATATAAAAAACCCGGCACATCCATGCATTTTATGGCGATAACTCATGTGCTACTGTGCTATGGAACAATTAGCGCACAAAAATGTCTTTAATGCCAACTCTTGCAAGCTGTTCCAAATTCAATGAAACAATGTTGAAAAAAGAAATGCAACCAATAATTGAAATTTGCTCCACAGACAAACTGGACGTACATGGTATGACACTACCCATGTGTCAACAAGCCACAATAAGACTAAACACCTCAGAAAATTCTATCTCCAACACAGCCGTATGGAGAAAATATTAAAATTATCCTTAAACTGTAGAGTAATGCTTAAACGTAACCTTGACGTGGAGCAAGAACTAGTTAATGGAGCACTGGGTACAGTTGTTGGCTTTCAAACATACCCACGTGACAACAACATTCAGTTTGTCAATATTCTCTTTTGACAAACTTTCAGAAGTAAAATGGATAGGGCGCTCAACAGCTCGAATCCTTCTCTTCAAAGACATGTATGTACACAGAGAACAATTTTCTCTAACTCTAGCATACGCAGTCACCATTCATAAATCACAAGGTCTTACCCTAGACAAAGCATTGATAGATATTAGTAACACAGTCTTTAAAGAAGGCATGAGCTACGTAGTGCTATCACGCTTACGTACACTTGACAGTCTATTTCTAATCAACTTTGATGCAAGTAAAGTAAACGCTGCTATTCCTTGCATTTTAGAATACAATAGACTGCGTTCAATATACACCATCTAAAAACATATCCTGTTCCAGAAAAAGGAAAATGTTGTAAAAGAAAACTAATTCAAACAGAAATGCAACAAGATCTGACTGCAAATCCTCCAAAGAGAGAAAAAGAAGCTAATACTTCATTAATTACCGGAACCAAAGAAGAACCTATTACTGAAAGTAGCTCAGGTACTTCTTCAAAGTAGCAACACACACACCGAAAAAATGACTTGGACACAGAACTATCTGGTCCATTCAAATTTTCAAATATAACTGGTGTAAATTGCTACGCAAATGTAGCAATGAATATTCTATTTCAATTGCCACCAATTGTTGACAACATTTACTTATACAGTACAGACCAATTGTGTTTGCAAATGTTAGTCCTTCATAGAAACGCAACAATCAATCCTGACAACACATAGTGTTCATGGAATAAGACAAGAATTGGACTACTGTGCTGGAATGGTGAAATTCATTATAACCCACAAGAAGATCCACAAAAATTTCTAATGTACTTACTACAAGTACTGGAAAACAAAAACATACCTATAAATGAAATCTTCCAGATTTCATACATGTGGAAACATACATGCACTCTCTGCAACAATGTGACACAGGAACAAATCCCTAATGAGCGCTTCGTGTATGTATCCATACCTAATTGTGAATCTGTTCCATTTCAGCAACTTGTACAAAATGCAAACCATGGTAGATTATGTGCTATCTGCAATTCAGATAATCGCTCCACCTTATTAATACAAACGCATAGTAAATACGCAATACTAATGCTTCTACATTACAATTCAGATGGTACCAAAAACAACTGCAAGCTGACTGGATTCACACATGGTCAAGTATCACTTGGTAAGAAAACCTTCACAACAATTGGTATAATCTACCACGCAGGAGCCACAACCAATGCTGGTCACTACACTGCATATATAAAAAAGAAATGTGGATGGTTCAAATGTAATGATAGTACCATTACTCTAAAGCAGAGATTAGCAGCAAATCTTACAAACGCTTATTTAATCTTCTTAAAACCAAAATTTAATAACTAATCTGTACTTAAACATTAACAAACCTTCAATTAAACTATAAACTGTTAGAATACGCCAACAGGTATCTAACTGCCCCAAGATTCTATAACAACTAAACAGATAAATGAATATCACTAAATTATAACAAGAAATAAACAGTTAGAATAGGCCAACAGGTATCTAACTGCCCCAAGATTTTACAACAACCAAACAGATAAATCAATACCACTACATTATAACAAAAAATAGACAGTTAGAATACGCCAACAGGTATCTAACTGCTCCAAAGATCTGCAACAAGCCAACAGATAGAACATTAGCCAAAAACAACAAGTGAACACTGAAAACAAACAAATAGGGCCTCATTAGGACCCAGGCGGTAAGGGGTTTACGGCGGCGTAAACAGCGCCGACCCTTACCGCCTGATTCTGAGGTCCCTTAGCGCCATGGAGGATTTAACACCTGCTTTTAGCAGGTGTTAAAATCCATGGCGCTAAGGGACCTTGTTGTTAATTACGCCACCGTAATTTACGGTGGCGTAATTAACGCCTTCCCCACTCCCATTATGCCCTATGGGGCAAAAATGGGAATGGGGAAGGGTAAATGGGTTAATGGGGACTTACCGCCCCGCCAACCTCGGAATGGGGCGGTAAGTCCGCCAACCACCAATAGCGTAAATGTAGTTTACGCCATGGTGGTAAAGGTACGACCCAGGCGGTAACTTACCGCCTGGGTCGTAATGAGGCCCATAGACTGTAGCATAACAAAAAAGTTTTTTTTTTAATCCGACATGGATTTATTTTTCCCACAGACCCAATGATTTGAAAAACAAACACAGAAACTGAGCAAATTGCACAGTACACTGGTTTGTAATATTCTAAATATGAGGGTAAAAAAAGCTGAAATGTCTATTATGCAATGTAATAAGTCTTTATAAAATACATACACTAACATGTTCTTTTCTTTTATCACAGAAATTGAAAAAGATATGTACTCCAGTTACCAAACTCATGAAAAAAATATATCCAATCTCAACAAATCAAACAGTAAGTATATTCTAATACAATGCATAAATACTGCTGCATAACAGAACCATTGAAGTAAACATCTAACCATACACCACAATACAAAATGTTCACCTCCATGGATATGTTATACTACAGTGCTTGTTACCAAACTCTACAATCTTAATGACATGACGTAGCCAAAACCTCACATACAAACTATACAAATCAAACAGCACAGAAACTGTAGATTTCAAACATTTGATAGATATTCGATTCTATGGGTGTGATATGGTGCGGTGGTTGTGGGCAGGGCCTAGAGTCTTGGGTGTATGGCCTACGGCCTTCGGCCATGCACCCAAGACTCTAGGTCCTGGCCACAACAACCGCAGCATATCACACCCATAGATCACACCCAAGGATCAAACATTTTAACTGTCTGTATGGGCCCACCCATATCACACTTTCTGCAAAGTTTGGTGGCAATTCATCCAGGGAGAGCAAAGTTGTAAGCCACCCATGCTTATAACTTCAGTGCACATAACTTCAGTCTTGGGTGCACTAGGCCCTGGCCACAAACACCGCAGTATATCACACCCACAACCACCGCACCGTATCACACCCATGCTGGCTTATAACTTCAGTGCTTATAACTTCGGTCTCACCCATGCTGGCTTATAACTTCAGTGCTTATCACTTCGGTCTCACCCATGCTGGCTTATAACTTCAGTGCTTATAACTTCGGTCTTGGGTGCATGGCCTTTGGCCATGCACCCAAGACTCTAGGCCCTGCCCACAACCACCTGATAGATATTCGATTCTCTGGGTGTGATGTATGGGTGTGAGATGCGGCGGTGCTTGTGGCCAGGGCCTACAGTCTTGGGTGTATGGCCTACGGCCTACGGCCTGCGGCCATGCATCCAAGACTCTAAGCCCTGGCCACAACCACCGCAGCATATTACACCCATAGAATCAAACTTTTCAACTGCAGCATATGGTAAATTTTTATGTCCGCTGACACCACGCGTGTCGTTAGAACAGTTTCAACTTGCCGGCACACAGTACGGACGGGAAAACTATCCTTCGGATACCCCTCATTTTCACTAATTATGAACATCCCGGACAGCGCAGGCATGGCGAATACATCAGTAGCACCTGCCACCTGAACAAATACAGTATTTGACACATCTCTTACTCCCCAAACCTCCCCAAGCACTCTTGCACACCAAAACACTCCCCAAAACTGCATTTCGCCTCTGTTCGCCGCCACGCTGTCGGCGGATCCAAGATGGCGGGCGCATCAGAACAATCTGACGCACATCACGCCTCACTCCAGGCAATCAACGGACATGTTGTGTGTCCGCGGACATGACGCGAGCCGATTAGCCAATCGGTGTCCTGCCCGTGGAGTGAACAGGGAAGTGTGTCCGCGGAGCGGACATAGATATCACTCATTTTTTTAGACCTACTTTTTGATTGTTTTTTAAAAAACTACTGGACGGATTTTCACCAAATCTACAAAAGCACGCTTTCGGGGCCAAGCCGCTGCTCCTGCCGCAAATTTGGTGAAAATCCGTCCAGCAGTTTGGGCTGTAGGCGTGTGCAAAGTTTTTCCCCCATTCAGTCTATGGGGAAAAAATACATTTTGGGACCCCCCTATGACTATTCCCCCCCTGGACCAAATCACACCAAACTTTGCAAAAAAATTCAGAGTGGGTCATATACTTTTCTTTTAGCAAAGTTTGGTGTGGATTCTTCCCGGAGCAGGGAAGTTATAAGCCGCCCAAAAAGTGCTCTTCCTATGGGAATAGCAACTTAACCATAACTACACGGCCACTACTGTGGCCGTGTAATATATATATCAGTGAAAAAACATTGTTAAAGGGATGTTATGGTTAAATTGTGCTACTAAAAACCTATCAAATTCAGTGAAAAAAGGGTGTTAAAGGGACGTTATGGTTCAGTTGCCCTAAGAAAAACCTATCAAATTTCATTGATGTCCTGGGTGTTAGTCTTAGCAATGCACGTAGATGGCGCAAGTTATGGTTGCTTAGCTTACCATAATTAGCGAATGTCAAGTGTTTTTCGGTTTTACTGTGAACCATAACATCCCTTTAACAAAGTTTTTTTACTGAATAGACATATTTATATATATGGCAGTGAACAAAAACAAAAGGGCTACACATGTGATATCATCAGTGATGTCATCAATGACATTTGTGATACCATCTTTCATGTCCTGGGTGTTAGAGTTAGCAGTGCACAGTGGTGCCTCTCAGGTATGGTTGCTTGGCCTACCATAACTAGCGAATTTCAGGGGTTTTTCGGTTTTACTTTGAACCATAGTCACGTTTGTAAAAATAATTTTAGTGAATTGCACAGGTTTTTAGTAGGGCAACTTAACCATAACGTCCTCTTAACAAAGTTTTTTTGTGTGAATTGCACAGGTTTTTAGTAGGGCAACTTAACCATAACGTCCCCTTAACAACTTTTTTTTTGTGAATTTTACGGGTTTTTAGTAGGGCAACTGAACCATAACGTCCCTTTGTTTGTTTATTATTTGTAGTGCGTGCCTAACCCAAGGGTAGCAGGGCGCAAAAGCAACAAGAGGATTGTAAAGCTAAGGTTACAGGGAGCACAATAGATGGAGTCCAACTGAGGTTACATTGCTGGAAAACATTAAGAACAATGAAAGCTGATAACTCAAATTATAATTACAGGAAATATACAATATTTGCAGGTTATATGATATGTCTAAACATAGAGGATCAATAGATGTACATAGTTAAACACAATTTACAGTAGTTAAGTATGGCAAGGCAAGGAAGAGCGTTAGGTGTCATGTTCCTTGAGCCAGAGGATGGTATTAGATCTGAATTGAGGGTAGGGAAGGTCTTCCCTGATGGTTGGTGGTAGGGAGTTCCAGAATTGTGCTGCTTTGACAGGAAAGCTATTCCCTCCCGACATGGTGCGTTTAACAAAGTTTTTTTACTGAATTCCATAGGTTTTTAGAAGGGGAACTTAAAATCACCATTTGACATGTCGCATACAATAGCTCTACCTGTAAACATGTCGTTTACACTTTTTGCAGCGCTTTTAAATGATCAATATGGTCACGAGCCGCACCCCTCGAACCCTATAAATTGCCACACCCCCGAGCGCCTCTTCATTGTGCTTCTGGCTATAGCAGTTAGAGTTGTGCTGCCTTTACTACTGTAGCGACCATTAGGCAAACAATCCTTATGGCATCCATGGCTACTGTTGCTGCATTAGCCTCAGCACCACCCCCAAACCCTCCACCGCCACCACCTCCCCAAGGGCCTTCAGAGGGATATACGGGTGAGAATGTAGAGATTGAGGAAGAAGAGGAAGAAGAGAATGAGGTGGAGGAACTCTGCACTACAAACACTCGCCGGGAGTTGTGGGTGTGTTGGTTGTTTTCTGTTTTTGGGAACGTACCAAAAGCACGTGCAAACCTGGTCAGGTGCTACCAGTGCCAGTTGGTGCTGAGTCATGGAAGACCTGGTGTGTACAGCTTTGGTACGACAACCATGAAGTGACACTTAACGTCGTTCCACAGTGTGGACATTCGCAAGGTGGTGCCATGTGAAGAACGTAGTAGATTGAGTTCCTCCACAGCATCCTCCGTGTCTGATCCTCTCACCACAAGAGACACTCCTGTGGGGGAGCGCATCCCTCCAGCTGCTTCACAAGCCATTCGTGATGCTGTTGACCCTTACCTTTCGAGGGTCACAATATTGTGTGTGTAATGTGACGCAATATTGTGTGTGTAAGTGCTTTTGAGGCTACTGTCACTGAGCACCAGAAGAACTGCTCCCTCCCTAAGTGAAGCCCACGGTATATCTTTCTCCACCTGACCCTTCTTATACCCATGGTTGGTGTCCCTTCCTTACCCTCCTTTGCCCTCCTCTCCTAGTGTGTCATGTCCATACAAGCAGTAAACTGGAAAATTACAGAAAAGGCTCTTTTCAGAGCCGCCTTTCTCAGTTTAACAATAGAACCATCAAGTGACCGTCGTAGGCCCCCTCACATTTTTTTAAAAGTCTGCGGCAAGTCATAGGACACTCAAAAATGGAGGGGGCAAGCAAAGCAAAACGAATGTACTTTTCGCTGGGAGTAAGTGGTGGCTCTGAAAAGAGCCTTTTCGGTGGGGTTTTGTGTTATCTTCAAAAACTGTAGGTTGGAAAAAACGCATTGCCAAATATGCGACTACGATTCCCCAAAAAGTTGCAATGCATGTTGTACATTGCGAAGAAAAATCTGATTGCCGGCATATGTGAGATGGACTCCATCTCTGTGAAATATGAAAGAGCTGCGAAACAAAATGTTTTCATTGTGGAATGAAGATATGCCAACATCTCTTAGAAAGGCACAAACAACCTTATTCACATTGTGCCTCGCTTTCTCCATTTGTGGGCCAAATGTAGAAGAATGCAGCCACTTTTGTCTTTGTGCAATACGGAAAAAACGATTTGGCAATTTGGAAACATGCCCATCACTTTCGCAAGTCCTTCCTTCATTGCAAATTGCAGAGAAATTCCAGAAACATGGCCTAAACTGTTTCCTCCACAATGAATGGTGGGTATATCAGGATAACGCTCTGTCTGTAAAGTAGCGCAGAGAGTTACCAAGTCCAGCCACCTCATTCCACGCACGCCATGCCAGTGCTCTTCCGCATGAGGACATCCTAGATCTGCAGATAGACCGCAACTTTTTGCATGCACCTTCAACCAATGTATCCATGAGTCTCCCAAAATCCAGATAATCTGTTTTCGAGCACACAGAGCCATGGCTGTCTGGTCTCCTGTCAGGGAAAAGATGTTCTGCCTAAATTTCTCCGTACTAAACACACCCACTGAACTTTACTGACCAATCCCTACCTTCGCACATTCTCATTTGCATGCGTCTCCACCCCCAAATTCCCGTTGGTAATAAGCGCCGCCTCCAAACTACTGCCATGTTCACGGACACGTACAGGATCAGAGCGTGACGACTGTACATTTAAATTTTATTCCCCTTTTCCCCTTGAAGATGGGCTCTGAAAAGAGCGTTTTATTTTTAGGCAGATGCCTTACAGACACCTGTTATTTTGTTTCTTTTTTAATATTTTTGTTCTTACTTTACTCCTACAATCATTACAGAACCTTCTGCAAAGGAAGCCTCACATTCCAAAAGAACATGGCATTTCCCAAAGAAGATAACGCAAAACCATCTGCTTCAAAATAAGCCGCATTACTGGGAACAATGTTCTCGTGGCTGCAGAAAAACATACCAGCACGTAACATAAAAGCATGCATGCCGCGATTGATGTTACACCTCCCAATACTTTGATCAGGATAGAAAACAGACCTATTGTCCAATTTTCCTCTAGGCAGTAACCCAGAAAAAAATAATTTCGCAGTGGAAAGATGTTCATGACTGCTTGAACCAACTGTTCCAAATCTTTCAACAAAGTATGTGAACTCACGTAGCCCAAATGGCAAGCACCATAGTGCAAAAGTACCACATGAGGAGTGGTCATCGTACGAATCTCGGTGCAAACTTGGAGAAGTGCCGCAACATTGCGATCAGTCTCAGCGCTCCACACCACCTCCACTCCTCCCACATCAAAATGATGTGCCACATGCCTACTTTCAGCATAGAGCTGTAAACGTTGGACAAAAATATCTCCAAGGACCAAAACCCTGACCCTCTGTGCCTCTGCCATCTTCAGTATACGCACCGTCTTTCGACACAAAGGAACAATGTGAACATCTGATTGGCTGACACCAACAGTCCCCTTTCCATGCTGGATTTGCTGTAGAAACCTGTATGTGACACGACCTACCCGCGGATAAGCATTGTCTACATGCGGCACATAACTCTTAGCTAGTCCTTCTACCCGTTCCACATCACTTGCGATTCCATTTCCTCATTGGACACAGCGAAGCAGTCACACAACCATCTACCAATCACATTAACCATCCCTACATCTAACTCCGTCATCAAAATTTCGCACTTCAAATGTGCTATTGATCACTCTGAATGCAAGTCGCATATCATTGCAAAGCACCTACTTCAAAAACTACTGTGCAAGTGTCGCGGATTTCTACGTACAGCTCCATCCATGCGCATATGCATGCGTATAAACTACAGCTATGCATATTTTACTCAGAGAACATGTGCAACCCTTATGATTTCATTTAAACAAATTAATGCCACTAAATCTGCATAGCCAATACATATCAACGGTCGCCCTTTAAGTACAAGATGTCCGATTTTTCATTGACAAACCGCACTACTTCTTACTGTCTCCCGCATAAGCTATAAATACGTTACAACTCTCCCTATTTAGTGGGAAACTCGATTTTCAATTAGAAAATGGCACAATTTTTTACTGTGTACCGCCTACATAAATGCTACTTCCAAGACAATCGTATGAGAAAAAGTAAACGCTCCCGATTGCTGCGGTGACATTTCCCTTCCAGAGTCTCCCGATTTTTTGCAATCGTACTAATGATATGAAAGTACAGAATTTTTCCCCATTTACTGTAATGACCTATCGCTTACAACCCTCTATGCTATAGGTAGCGCAGCTTTAAAGAAACAAGACATTTTCGTAACCTAACAATTGCACGCATTTCTGAAGAACGTCCAACTGACATACTGCAATTAACATAGAAAGGCAGCACATAGTGAAGTGAAATGCACACATGCACTGTGTTGAAATATCAAAGGAGAATACTCCGACGAGCAATACAAAATTAACGTGTACAGTAACATCACAGCTTTAAACACAGAAAGTTACTAACTTCTTTTTACAATCGCAGTGAAGACTACTCTCCTGAAAATCAACAGCATCTACACTGCAAACGACATATCCGAAGAAACCTGGTCATTCTGCAAAAAAAGTAAGTACAACACGACCTTCATATTGTAACTATTCCGCAAACAGACTGTGTGGGTTATGCATTTAATTTGCGCACCAAAGCAAACAGTGATTTCTGACCCATTCTACCCACAAATCCCCATTTATTAAACAAAGAATAACAGGCAGAGTGACTCACAAATCCTTGTATGTTTGGAACTCAAATAACATACAGATACCTTAGAATGTTAGTAGTAGAAAACAAATAGCTATTTCAATTTTATGCCAGTATGTTCACTATTTATGCTTCTCCTCACCACTAGCCCACCTTCTACTCTCATCTGAAGCACATTGCGGTAGTATGCAAATAGAAAAATAGCCTTCCCAAATCATTGTAAGAGGCCAATGCACATTCACACACCACCACAAACAGCTTGTCCATCAAACTCATGCACGCATGCGTTGTCCAACAGACCAAACCATGCCTTCTTTTTTTCAACAGACCCCAAAAAATGCCTACCAAAAAGCAAGTCTGTAGAAAGGAATGCAGAAGTAGAGCAAATAAAAATAGAAGTTTCCAACCTAAGCATCCATCTGTAGCAGAGTTTGTAGAGAACGTTGGAATAAAACAGCTAATACAGTTGTATACCAAAACAAAGGAAGCTTCAACTACCGAAACTTTACTGCCTCCAACAAAATGTGGCACCAAGCACAAAACTCTTCACAAAAAATCGGCTACCATTACTGCTAACAATGCTGCTATTAATCCTGATATAGTAACAAGAAACTATAGTAAAAAAAATATTTTCGCAAAAATGTTTCGCCACAGAGTCCTTCAGAATCTAATAAGAAGAGGACCGAAACCATCCTCACCCCTTAAAACCTACAAAAATAATCCTACAAGCTCTCGTGGACAGTGCAATCATTCTCAAAAGGAAGTTGTTTATATTAGTGTTAAATAGAATGAAACCACTAACAAAACTAAGTACCAAACTGCAAAAGAAACTTATCAATAAATGGAATGTGAACACAAATAACTTCTTACATATTTGTGGAGGTGAATGGAGTCTCACAATAACCACATAACCATATTTTAATGAAGAAACATACAAACAAAATCCAACAAACACAATTGCCATCCATAGCAGTGGATGAGGGTATGAAAAAAATCAATAGCATCATGGAGCAAGAAACAATGCTTACAAAAGTATCCCCTGAAAACTCAGAATTACCTCTTGATTCAACTGAACCAGACCGTCCAGTATACAAATGGCCGTGCACGTCAATGTGCGCCATTCCTAACACATCTTTCAAATCTTTACGTCAGTTCCTCAATCAGTATGTGAAAGGTAAAGACAAAATTAAAATGAAAGTGCTGCAAAATATGGATATCTGTCCAGTGCGCAAATACACAGGACTACAAGGACATTCATTAGCCTGCATTTCTGGACCTATTTGCAAAAGCACCTTCCATGATATCAAAAGGATATCAATACATCATTCAAATGTAAGAAATCTAGTCAAAAATCAATAGCATCATGGAGCAAGAAACAATGCTTACAAAAGTATCCCCTGAAAACTCAGAATTACCTCTTGATTCAACTGAACCAGACCGTCCAGTATACAAATGGCCGTGCACGTCAATGTGCGCCATTCCTAACACATCTTTCAAATCTTTACGTCAGTTCCTCAATCAGTATGTGAAAGGTAAAGACAAAATTAAAATGAAAGTGCTGCAAAATATGGATATCTGTCCAGTGCGCAAATACACAGGACTACAAGGACATTCATTAGCCTGCATTTCTGGACCTATTTGCAAAAGCACCTTCCATGCTATCAAAAGGATATCAATACATCATTCAAATGTAAGAAATCTAGTGTATAAAATATACTATGCTAAAATTCCATCTTCAGATTTAGCCAATTTAAATAACACTCTTCTGCATAGTACACCCAAATATCTACAAGAAGAAATTGACCGAATCCAGAGAAAATATTTTGGAAGTGAAAGTCACTTACAAAATGCAATAGTTTTAGAACAGACTACCAACATGCACACATACAAAAAAGAAATACTAAAATTTAAAAGTGCTTCGGCTGAAATACCAAACCATGTGTATGTGTGTTGCTACAGAACGTTTTACAAAAGGAACACAAGAAAAATAGACATAGCATACAAAATAGAAGACAATGAAAATTCCAAATGGTTTGAATTAGTTCTCTACCTTTTAGCTGAAAACAAATATCAAATAAGTGAACCCCCAATATGTATGCACTACGAAACTACACAACAACCAAAGCTTCACGTGCTATCACAAATTTGGAATTGTTTCTACTACCAAAAACCCTGCAACAACTCAATTTGTACAAGAGCATCATAATTCAAACAGTTCACCCATTTCAAGCAATTAGACGCCTTCACCCAAAAACAGCAAAATTACCTCGCTCTGAATTGGTGAAAGGCGTTTGTGGCAAAGTAGTTTATTTGCCATTAGATTTTACAGAAAATGTACACACTCTAGGAGTGCAACGTTCAATAGAGCATTCTTTAATTGTCTTGGTAAATGGTGTACCAACAAAATACAAAAAAAATTGGCAACAACTGGTGGACTTACATAAAGTTAGACAAGCCTTGCAATATCTAAAAGACAATAACGAATACTACAAGCAAATAAATATTGAAGAAAGCTTAAGGGAAACAACTGAAATAATTGAAGAGTCATCAGAAACTGGACAATTCGAACTTCTGGATCCTGCTGCAGTGTCCACTCTTTTGGACCAGTACACAATTCATCCATTGCATTCCAATGAAAGCATAGATGATGCACTAGAAACTTACCAAATGCAACAAACCAAAGGTTGACTTATGAGCATATGGGAAAAAAGTATAGAAGCACATGCTTTTCCGCTGCTATTTCCTACTGGCAAAGGTGGAAGCTACGATGATAGACCCACCCAGATTACGGCATCAGAATACCGCTCATTACGAATGTATTCGCAAGATCCCAGGTTTAGGCAACATGTGTAATACATATTCCACCTACTCTTTGAAAGTGAACTAGCAACCCTATGTTACGGAGTTGCACACATTTTGAAATCTGAAAGCCACTTTCAAAATATGTCAAATACACAATTAATACAAAAAGTACAAGAAAAAGATGTGGGTTTACACTCAAGTATAACAAATTTGTTTCCAAACATGCGTGGTACAAAAGAATACTGGTTCCGAGGGCACGGAGACGTACATTGTATGATCAGAAACCTTGGACCACCGACTTGGTTTGTTACACTAAGTTGTGCAGAATATGCATGGGAAGATTTACATGAGTTTCTACGCATATCAAACAACAACACCAACATACATTTATTAACACCTGGAGAACTTTGCTCTCTAGATCCAGTTAATGTGTCAAGATACTTCCATCATCGTTTCATTACTATGCTACACTTTATTTGTAATAAAACTGTTCCTCCCCTCGGAGAAGTGCATCAATTCTTTTGGAGAAAAGAATACCAAGCGAGAGGAGCACCACATATTCACATGCTTTTATGGATCAAAGGTGCACCTAAATTTGGTCACGACACTGATGCCACTGTTTTGCAGTTCATCCAAAAATATGTCATTTGTGAAATCCCTTCACAACGGACACATAGTGACCTGCACGGGCAGATTTTACAATTTCAAAGACACAAATAGGGCAAATATTGTCGGTGCAAATACAAAAACAAAGTGAAATACTACACCAAATGCTGGTTTGGTTTCCCTAGACCAGTTACAGAAACAGGTGAAGTGAACAACTTCATGTCTTCAGTTCGACATAGTGTGAAAGGTAAATCACCTAAGAACACGTACTACATAAAAAGAACTGAAGAATGTAAATATATCAATGATTACAATGCAATCATTGCCCTCTTATGGAATGCAAACATAGATGTGCAGTACATTGCAGACAATTCCACTGCTGTTGCACAATATGTTACAGCCTACTTAACAAAAGCAAAACAAACAGAGCTTCAAGACCTCTGGGATGACTTATCATCAGACAAAACACTATCTCAGAAATTGTACAGCCTAGGCATAAAAATGCTCTCTCATAGAGAATGTGGCGACTATGAAGCGGCAGATCGTTTAACCGGTACTGCTTTGTACGGAAAATCAGACAACATAGTATGGCTAAGTCTTGGTCTTGCTAAATCTAGAAAAAGAGTTCTGAAATCAAATGAGGACATAGAAACAATTACCAGAAATGATCTCAACAGCCAAGACATTTTAAAAAACAATTTACTGGACACATACTATCCAAACAGGAGTAGCGCTTTGGAAAGCATGTGTCTATACCACATAGCTCAAAACTTTGAATACAAAAACAATATAAAACCTGATGAAAGCAAAGGCAGATATAGAGTCACAGATTGTGAAGGCAGCTTAGTGAAGCTTACAAAACGAGCTTAATTAATCATGTTAAATTGTCATTAAAAACTCCTCAACAGAAAGAACTATATTACATGTCTCTGCTACAACTTTCTAAACCATGAAGAAAAGAGGAAGAGATACTAGATAACTATGACTGCTATGAAGATGCTGAAGAAATCACTATCACCGATGTGAACTTCACGCAGTACAAAGCAATGTTGCACAATGAACAGCAACACAAAGAAGAACTTCAGGCCCAACTAGATAAGGACTCTTCTGACAGTAGTCAACCTTCTGTAACAGGAAGTCAAGAACCTCTAGGACAGCCACTAATAGCAAATGAGGCAGAATTAGCTATGACAGAAGTGGAAAACACCATGTGTCAGTATCAAGAAAATATAGAAGACTTAACTGTACAACAAGCAAAACTTAACAAAGAACAGCGCACCATTTTTGAAGATGTAAAAAACAAATTGCACATGGTGCACAACACAAAAATAAAGAATGTACCTGAAAAAATTACAAACCAATACTGCTGTACGTCAGTGGTGAAGCTAGGCAAGTTCCTTCAGCAATTGACAAAACAACAAACTGTCAGCTGTTGTAACTGTCCCCACAGGTTTAGCTGCCTACAACATAGGCGGAGTCACTTTACACCGATTACTACTTCTTCCAGTAGAACACCAAAACAAATTAGACTACTACAAACTTCCTGCAGAAGCTGCAATGGAACTACGCAGAGTATTAAAGCAAATGAAAATGCTACTAATAGATGAAGTGAGCATGGTCTCCAACCTAATGTTGGCTTTGATTCACCTCAGATTGCAAGAAGTAAAACAAACTACGAAGAACTCTTTGCAGGGAAACACATTATCATTTTCAGAGATCTTCTACAATTGACACCAGTGAAAGGTGAACCTATTTTTAAAACCGTAGGACACAAACTGTGCCGTAAAACTGTTGGCAGCATACGAAATGTCAACCTTTGGCAACATTTCCAATACAGAGAATTAACATAAAACATGCGGCAATCTGCAGATCTCACTTATGCCAACATCCTAAAAAGTATTAGAGTTGGTGTACTATCTCAGGAAGCACAAGCAATATTGACAAACCAGCACATTCATGCACTTTATGGCGATAATGCATGTGCTACTGATGTTATGGAAGAAATAGCGCACAAAAATGTCAATTGTATGGCCTTAATGCCAACTCTTGCAAGCTGTGTCAAATTCAATGAAACAATGTTAAATAAAGAAATGCAACCAATAATTGAAATTTGCGCCACAGACAAACTAGACATGCATGGCATGACACTACCCATGTGTGAGCAAGCCAAAACAAGACTAAGTAGTTTAGAAAATTCAATATCCAACACAGCTGGGTTGGAAAAGGTATTAAAATTATCCTTAAATTGTAGAGTAATGCTTAAACGTAACCTTGACGTGGAGCAAGGGCTAGTCAATGGGGCACTGGGTACAGTTGTTGGCTTTCAATCATACCCACGTGACAACAACATTTAGTTTGTCATTATTCGCTTTGACAAACTTTCAGAAGTGAAAAGGATAGGGCGCTCAACTGCTCGATTCCTTCTCTTCAAAGACAGGTATGTAAGTAGAGAACAATTTTCTCTAACTCTTGCATATGCAGTCACCATTCATAAATCCCAAGGTCTTATCCTAGACAAAGCATTGATAGATATAGGAAACACAGACTTCAAAGAAGGCATGAGCTACATAGCACTATCACGCTTACGTACACTTGACGGTCTATTTCTAATCAACTTTGATGCAAGTAAAGTGACCGCTGATATTCCTTGCATTTTAGAATACAATAGACTGCGTTCAATGTATACCCCCCATCTGAAAAAATATCCTGTTCCAGAAAAATTTAAACGTGGTAAAAGAAAACTAATTCAATCAGAAAAGCAACACAATCTGACAGCAAATCCTTCAAAGAAAACAAAAGAAGGAAAAGGTTAATCAATTACCACAAGCAAAGAAGAAACTATTAGTGAAAGTAAACCAGGTACTACTTCAAAGAAAGAAGACAAACGCCGAAAAAAGCACTCTGTTACGGAACTAGCTGGTCCATTCAAATTTTCAAATGAAACTGGTGTAAGTTGCTATACAAATGTAGCAATGAATATTCTATTTCAATTGCCACCAATTGTTAACAATATTTACTTACACAGTACAGACCAATTGTGTTTGCAAATGTTAGTCCTTCATAGAAACGCAACAAACAATCCTGACAACACGTACAGTGTTTACGGAATAAGACAAGAATTGGACTACTACGCTGGAATGGTGAGATTCACTATAAACACACAAGAAGATCCACAAGAATTTCTAATGTACTTACTACAAGTACTGGAAAACAAAAGCATACTTATAAATTAAATCTTCCAGATTTCATACATGTGGAAACATATATGCACTCTCTGTAGCAATGTCATACAGGAACAAATCCCAAATTAGCGATTTGTGAATGTATCCATACCTAATTGTGAATCCATTCCTTTTCAGCAACTGGTACAGAATGCAAACCATGCCAGATTATGTACCTTGTGCAATTCAGACAATCGCTCCACCTTACTGATACAAACGCATAGTAAGTACATAATATTTATACTGCTACATTATAATGCAGATGGTACGAAAAACAACTGCAAGCGGACTGGATTCACACACGGTCAAGTGTCACTTGGAAAGAAAACCTTTACAACAGTAGGTATAATCTACCATCCAGGAGATACAACCAATGCAGGTCACTACACTGCATACATTAAAAAGAAATGTGGATGGGTGGAATGTAATGATAGCACCATTACTCTAAAGCAGAGATTGCCAGCTAATCTTACAAATGCATATTTAATATTCTTAAAGACAAAATTTAGTGACTAATGTGTACTTCAACATTACCAAAAAATGAAGTGAAATCCTGCATACAGTTAGAATACGCCAACAGGTATCTAACTGCCCAAGAGTCTATAACAACAACACAGATAAATGAATACCACAGAAGCATAAGAACAAATGCACAGTTAGAATACGCCAACTGGTATCTAAGTGCTGTTAAAAATAGCAACAAGGCAACAAACATAACATTAATCAGAAAGAACAAGGAAACCCTCAAAGAAAGAAAAGAAATAGTTTGTAGCATAGCAATTAAAGGTTTTTTTTAATCCGACAAGGATTTTTTCCCCCCAGACCCAAGGATTCCAAAAACAAACACAGAAACTGAGCAAAATGCACAGTACGCTGGTTTGTAAACTAAATATGAGGGTAAAAAAAAGCTAAACTGTCTATTATGCAATGTAATAAGCCTTCATAAAATGCAAACACTAACATGCTTTTTTCTTTTATCACAGAAATTAAAAACGGCTAGGCCCGCCAAGTACTGCAGTCAGGTAAAACATATATGCATTCTGCACAAATGAAACAGTAAGTATAATTACAGTCATTTCATACGCATGCGAATCAACACGGCTAATCTATAGCAGTAATATGGTGCAGTGGCTGTAGGCTGGGCCTAGCATCTTTGATGTATAACCTACCACCTACGCCCTACGGCCAAGCAACCCACACTATAAGTCCTACCCACAACCATCGCTACATATCAAAACCATGGTGCTTCTAATTTCACTACTTCTAAGTTTAGTTTTGGGTGCATAGTCTGCAGCCATGCAACCAAGACACTAGAACATGCACACAACCACAGCACAACACCACGCCCATGTTCACTTATAACTTCACTGCTTATAACTTCAGTCTTTGGTGCATGGCCTTTGCCTATGCACCCAAGACTCTGGGTCCTGGCCAGAAACAGCAAAGCATATCACAAGCATTGTGGCTTATAATTTCACTACTTATAAAGTTGGTTTTGGGAGCATGGCCTTTGGCCATGCTCCCAAAATGCTACACCCCCCCACAACCACTTGAATGATGTTTCATAGTACGAGTGTACCTGTGCCTGTTATATGCGGCAGTAGTTCTGGCCACAGGCTACAGACTTGGGTGTAAGGCCATAGATTTTTGAATGTATGGGTATGCAGTGTATAGAATCCATAGCGGCTTACAACTGCAGTGCTTATAACTTTGTTCTTGGGTGCATGACCTTTGGCCATGCACCAAAGACTCTAAGTCCTTGCCATAACTACCACACCATATCACACCCATTGTGGCTTGTAACAACACTTCGGCCATGCAGCCAAGTCTCTACACACTCTCCACAACCATTTGACCCATAAGCAATACTACAATTGTATCAATTTCTGTGATATGCTGCAGTGGTTGTGGCCAGGGCCTAGAGTCTTGGAAGTATGGCCTACGGCCTACGGCCATGCACCCAAGACTCTAGGCCCTGGCCACAACCACTGCAGCCTGTCACATCCATGGCGGCGTACTAATCAATAACACACCCATAGGAAAAAATAATGTAATAACAACATGTACTCAAATTCAATATTCGCTAACACCACGCGTGTCCTTAGAAGAGTTTCAAGGTGCCTGTGCGCAGCACAGACTGAAATAGTACCCCTATTAAAACCCTAATTTTCTGTGAGTGATGTGCAATACTACAGGCGTATCTGTAGCTGTGATATGCAGCAGTGCTTGTGGCAAGGGCCTAAAGTCTTAGATGTATGTCCATACACAGTTCAATGCAAGTCTCTACACACTCTCCATAACCATTTGACCCATAGGCAATACTACAGTTGCATCAATTTCTGTAATATGCTGCGGTGGTTGTGGCCAGGGAATAGAGTCCTGAAAGTATGGCCTACGGCAGCCAAGTCTGTACACACTCTCCACAACCATTTGACCCATAAGCAATACTACAGTTGTATCAATTTCTGTAATATGCTGCGGTGGTTGTGGCCAGGGCCTAGAGTCTTGGAAGTATGGCCTATGGCCTACAGCCATGCACCCAAGACACCCATTATAACTGTAGCATGCACTCATTTTGTACCCAGGACTCTGGGCCCTGGCCACAACTAACCGCAGCGTGTCACACCCATGGCGGCGTACTAATCAATAGCACGCCCATAGGAAAAAATTATGTAATAATGACATGTACTCAATTTCAATGTTTGCTAACACCATGCGTGTGCTTAGAACAGTCTGAAAGTGCCTGTGCGCAGCACAGACTGAAATAGTACCCCTATTAAAACCCTAATTTTCTGTGAGTGATGTGCAATACTACAGGCGTATCTGTAGCTGTGATATGCAGCAGTGCTTGTGGCAAGGGCCTAAAGTCTTAGATGTATGTCCATACACAGTTCAATGCAAGTCTCTACACACTCTCCACAACCATTTGACCCATAGGCAATACTACAGTTGCATCAATTTCTGTAATATGCTGCGGTGGTTGTGGCCAGGGAATAGAGTCCTGAAAGTATGGCCTACGGCAGCCAAGTCTGTACACACTCTCCACAACCATTTGACCCATAAGCAATACTACAGTTGTATCAATTTCTGTAATATGCTGCGGTGGTTGTGGCCAGGGCCTAGAGTCTTGGAAGTATGGCCTATGGCCTACAGCCATGCACCCAAGACACCCATTATAACTGTAGCATGCACTCATTTTGTACCCAGGACTCTGGGCCCTGGCCACAACTAACCGCAGCGTGTCACACCCATGGCGGCGTACTAATCAATAGCACGCCCATAGGAAAAAATTATGTAATAATGACATGTACTCAATTTCAATGTTCGCTAACACCATGCGTGTGCTTAGAACAGTCTGAAAGTGCCTGTGCGCAGCACGGACTGAAATAGTAACCCTATTAAAATCCTCATTTTCTGTAAGCACAAACATTCCGAAAAAGGCGTGCATAGAGAATATATCATTAACACCTCCCGCCTGAACAAATACAGTTTTTCACCCATCTCTTACTGTGTGAACCTCCCCAAGCACTATGACACAGCAAAATAGGTTTCGAAAATAGCATGTTGCCGCTGGTCGCCGCTGCGCTGTCGGCGGATCCAAGATGGCAGGCTCATCCAAATAATCTGACGCACAACACGTCTCACTGCAGCCAATCGGCAGAGACGTCACGTGTCCGCAGTCCTGACGCTAGCCCCTTAGCCAATCGGTATGTTGTCCGCAGAGCGAACAGGGAAGTGTGACCGCGGAGCAGACATAGATATCACTAATTTTTTGAGACCTACTTTTTGGTCGTTTTAAAGAAAAGTAGTGGATGGATTGTCACCAAATGTACAAAAGCACGCTTTCGGGAACACGCTCCTGCCCCTACCGCAAATTTTGTGAAAATCCGTCCAGCGGTTTAGGCTGTGGACGTGCGCAAAGATTTTCCCCCATTCAGTCTATGGGAAAAAAAGACGTTTTGGGACCCCTCCCTATAACATTTCCCCCCCTGGACCAAACATCAACAAACCTTGCAAATAAATTCAGAGTGGCCCAATACTTTTTCTGCAAAGTTAGGTGATGATTCGTCCAGGGGGAGCGGAGTTATAAGCCGCCCAAAAAGTGCTCTTCCTATGGAAACAGCAACTTAACCATAACAACACGGCCACTACCGTGGCCATGTAATATATATATACATATACTTGTGAAAGTGTTTGTATGTTATGAGTTTGCTCCAGCCCCATAACAGTTGGTGGGCTGAAATTTTGGCCCGTGGTCGGCATACCAGTCTGGGGTATACTGGCAATAGTGAAATTTGACCATCCCCACCCATTCACCCTGCACAGGGGTGGAGCGGGATCCAGCCCTGTGCTATCAGTATAGGTGATTTCTGGAGATTGCCTATATTGCAATTTTTCAAAAATAGGAAGGAATTACACAATATAACATACACAAGGCTATAGCAGACCCCCACATGCATGTCAACTACCGACCTGGGCAATGCTGGATGGTACCGCTAGTAGGACCATATAACCAAATTACTGTGAATGTAAGAAGGCCATGTTGCTCAATGCCATGGAGTAGAGGGTCAAAAGATATTTGCTGGCTTGAAGCGAGACACTGTTAATAATAATAGCGAAGATGTTTACAAAGAGTATACTAGGAGAATAGTCAAGGGATTCTGCAGTAGGGAAAATACTGCCTTGCACAGGATTAGATTTTATAGCAGGAAGCAAAAGAGTACTGAACCAGTGGATGACTACTTCACCGGGACGCGAGAAATGGCTGCACTATGTGATTTTGGCGACAACACAGTAAACATGATTTGTGATATGCTGAAGGTGCACCCCAACTGTAGGAAGGTGCAAGATGAGTTAATTTTGGAAAAAGAACTGCAGCTGGACAAAGCGGTCCAAAATGCCAGGGCGGTTGAAGGAACGTTGAGCAGGCATAAAGAATGGGCGGGAAGCTTGCACGCCGCTGAAGTGCAGGTGGTCCAGTAAAGGGAAAGCAGAGAGAAACCCCAGAACCAGGTAAGAGATGAAAGAGGGGGGACATGAGAACCCCTTAAATGCCATTGATGCACCAGCACCCGTCACCTGGCGAATGACAAGGAATATCCAGCCACAAAACAAAGAATGCTCGAATTGTAGAATATTCGGCCACATTGTGATTGCTTGCAAGTGGCGTGTTAAGAAAATACATCAATTGTGGAGAACAAGGGAGCTGGGGATAACGAGTCCTCTAAAGAAGATGGATCCACTGTCATCATGGTAAATAGTGTGTCGGCTGGGAGAGAGAAGCCGCATTGCCTAATAGAGTGGATGGCAATGGAACAAGAGTAAGGGTTTGCTCAGGATAAGACTTGACAATATTACCAATTCGCACCTACAAAGACATGGTGGGCAAATGCACAGTAGAAGTGATGAGTACAAAACACAGGCTCACAGTATTTGGAGGGGCGCCTGTGCGCCTGCTGGGTTACATCAACGGCACAATTGAGTTCAAAGTCAGGAAAACTGAAACAAGAGTTTATTATTCAGAGAAGGATCCGAACTTGAACATCAGGCTTGATCCAGTACAGAAGACTAAGTAATTTCAGTGAGATCAGGAGGAGCGTTTGTGTCAAGAGAAGAGTTTCCTAAAAAAAATTCACAAGAACCAGGGAAAATCAGAAACTATGTACACACAATCAGACTAAAAGAGAATGCCGTCCCAGTCAAACATAAAGTGAGACCGGTGCCAGTGACGGCAAGAGATGCGCTGCAAGCACAACTTGAAAGAATGGTCAAGGAGGGCACAATTGAGACTGTAGAATTGTCTGAATGGCTGAGCCCAGTGGTTCTGATAATAAAAACAGCACTTGAAAGACCTGAGAGTGTGCACTGATCTGTGCAGTATGAATTCAGAAGTGATAATGGACAGTTACCCCCTTCCAAGTATAAACAAGTTAATCTAACGGAGGTATTTTCCACCCCAGTCAATCAAGTTTCAGAGCAGATCACGGAACAGAGAATGCCTTATTGGACCTGCAAACCTATATGCTGGGCATTCTGGAGAGAGGCGGATCAAGGCTGTTGATCCTTTTGGATTTATCAGCCACCTTTGATCTGCTGGATCATGGGTGTCTGATGAAAACACTAGATTTGGTTGGGGATTGCTCACCAGAAGCAATCAACTGGATTCAGTCATTTCTGAGCAACAGACGATCTCGAGGAGGCTGGGGTGTGCTAGCTCTGAAACTGAGCCAATTGACTGCAGAGCCCCACAAGGAACCTGCTTATCGCCAACATTGTTTAATTTGGATATTAGACCTCTTTGCGATCTCTTAACAACTGTGGGGTGTTACTTTACCAACTATGCAGACGTTTGTGATGTATCTGGTTGGATGTTAAAGCACAGACTCTGTGAGATTAGTTCATATCTATGGAATAGAAAATGGATGTGCTTGAATAAGAACTAATGGCCTTCGACGCTCTTTCCCTGTCCTTGCATGAAATGTCCTTCGAATAGAACTGCGATTAGAAAAACCCTTTCTGTGCTTCTAAAGACCCTGCTATTCAAGTAACATCCCTCTAGCGCTTGTACTCCTGTTGATGTGCTGGAAACGGTTCTATGTGAATTGACCTTTTTTAAAAGGTCTCAAGAGAAAAAGACCAATATACAAGCACTGTAAAGGTATTTTTCTCTTGAGACTGTTCAAATGCATTTTTCCCTTTTCAAAATTTAATTCAGGGGGTTCATCGCCCAAACCCCCGATTGGTCTTTCCACCTACCCCCACTCTCTCTTGTGGGATTTCAGTGCCAGCCCACTACCCCCACCCTCTTCCAATGGATTTGTATCCCAAGCCCCATTCCCTCAGCTCCCCCAACCCCCACCTCTAAACCAAAACGCATACATACATCGCACATACCAACAAACATGCGTTAACACTCACACAGACACACGTAGCCGTTCTCTTCACCCTCCGATTCCTGGTCCCGCAGAGCCTGTCAGCCCCTGCGTTCACTCGTGTGCGGCAGGGGCATGACAGATCGCTTTAGAAAGACCGCTCTGTGCGGTCATGGAGCAGTCTTTCTAAAGCAACCTTTTAGTGAAAAGATCTTTATAAAAAAAGATCTTTTCACTGGGAACAGCTGGAAACGCCTAAAGGCAGCTTCATTTCCCCTCTACATTTCTGAGGTTTTGTGGTGTCCTGTTCTTTTTCTGAGTCGGTGTACACCCTCATGCCTGTGGACTTGGGTGCTATATACATAAATAAATAATCTTGATGATGAAGGAGGCCAAGTACTTTTCCAAATTAGTTATTATGGGCTTAGTCAAAGGCCCAAACTAACAGAACTGAAAGGCCCACTGAATAAATGTCCTGCAAGCCTTCAGAATACTTCACACTGAAAATGGGCCTATTAAGGCAGACTATGTGGGTATCTTTCTGCAGTTGAAATCAAGAGAAAGCTGAAAAAAATGTAATCAGAGTGCAGATGGGAAAGGCACATCACATTGCTGGCTGAGAGACAAATGCAGTATTTTCACTGAAACTGCCACCCATCAAAAGGTGGTGCACTATGACAACTCAGACCCACTTTTTGAAATGAAAACAAACAGATAATTAAAAATATATTTTATTAATGACTGAAATAAATAGCCCTGTACTTTCAGCTGTCATATGTAAAAAAGAAATCCACTGATGCAAAAGCAAAGTGAACCATGATCAGAAAAATATACAGTATTTCAAAGAATGAAGGCTGATGTTAGAAAATGCAGTATGTGATGTCATTCAAACAAGGACAATCTGTGGGTCTCTGGGCAGAATTTGCAAAATGGCTTCCCCCACTGCATGCCTGTTGGCCTCTGGATGTGCAAAGGGATTCCATTGAAACTCTTGCGTCCCAGCTATTTACAACTGCCATAAAATCTGGACTATCCTTAATGGTTTTCATAGCAAACTTCCCCTGTGGCCAGACCTGGTGTCTTCGAAGGCGAATTTCTTTTCAGGGCAGATGGCATAGCCAGTGCATCACGGAATGTGGGGAGGAGCTGGGTAAACAGTGCTGCAATCAAGGGAAGCTGAACTCTGAAACAAACAAATAAAACGGAAGGTTTTCAGATCGAAATGGTGGTCAAATTCAGATAACAGGACAGAATGCCAGATGTCAGCATGGCCTCATGACATCACAAAGCCGGCCTCGCTCATTATCTGCGGTGAGAGATCTCTGTGTAGCCGATGCATCCCAACTATTTATGATCTGCAGCCCACCAACTTCAAACAACAAAGAGGCCAATGGCTTTAACCCTGGCATTAAATATAACACAGTCAAGGAGGCTCTGGTCACATGCTGGCCAAGAATGGAAACTGAAAACAAGAAGGTTCCCTACAAGGGAACTCCCATCCCCTGCACACTGTCTCTGGCCTAAATGAAGCCAAGCTTTTTGTCAGATGGGGCAAATGGTTCCTCTCACGAAACCAGATTTGCTACTTCCCTTATTTGATGAGAATTAGTTGGATAATAAGTAAATATTTTACAAAAATGCATTTAAACTGTATATATTGATCCAAGTAAACATTCAATTTGTTCATGAGCTCAGACTTTTATGTTCATACAGCCCAATGCATTTCTAGTAAACTCTGCATCAGGGGAGTATTTACACAAGATTTCTACAAAAAATTCAAACAGAAGAAATAATAGGTCATTTTGTTTTTAACATATTTTCATTCATCAATAATGTTCATCATTGGTAAATAGTCACATATCATCTTTATGAATTAATGGTTTATACTCTTATTGGAGAATTCCCATTCTGATCATAATCTAGTATGTAATCCTCAATTATCATCCTAAAGGGGCATGTTACACACAAGCTCCTAAAATCTTGATATCCAACTGATTGCCCAGCCTATTATTGCAATCATTTTTACTGGTGGTGACGATTGGCTTTTGTTCTATACATGGTCCATCAGTTGTCTATATAGTATGAACGTTCTTAACCAAGAGTTGACATGAATTATATAAGGAGGAAAGGATCTGACCTTTAAAAATGTCCACATTGCTCCATAAACTGTAGTAAGCTACCCCAACAGGGATTCAATATTCAATCTTCTCACAAGCAGAACATCCGTAGGATCTGTATAATAAGTAATCTCAATGTAAAAACTAATTTATGAGAATTCCCAGTTCATACTAAGTGTCTTACCCTCAAGATCCTCAGTGATGGTTCTTAATTCAAGTATTGAGTAGTCTGATGTGTTCTCTAGCATATGTGTTGAAGTGTATTTCCAGCACATCTGTAAAAGTTTAAGTAAGGGTATGCTTATTAATCTGCCGGCTATGGCATTGTTAAGCATTCACCTGAGATGAATTACTTACAGGGTTACAAGACTGTGGTGCGTGGGCACGGGAAAAAAAGTTTTTGTGGAACTCAGTTCACATGAGGCTGTATATGCGCAACTAGAAGAGGGGAAATAGATAAAATGCTTGAAGCTAAGGCTCCTGAGCGATAAAAGGAAGTTCCTAGCAGATTAGGGCTAGAGCGAGTTCTCATTGGCATGACATAAGTACTTACATGAAAAACAAGTGCACGCTTGTGAGAATGTTTGTAGACCTCAGGATGGACTCTGTGCTGCTTACTGCTTAGTCATCCAAAACGGCCGCTATTTCAGAAGCGTTGACTCATGACATAATTACGTTACAAAGCATGTGACGTCATTTGTAAACACCATGAGGTTTATTTCTTTTTTTACTTAAAATAGTCCATATCTTTATTCAAAGTGGCATGTTCACGATTGTGAGCCTATTGAATGTGGGGGTAGTTGCCACCGAGGTGGCTGCTATCCCTCAAGAATGCATAGTGTATTGATGTTGCACGAGTACATTAAAAATTATGTGTCGTTCTTGAACGATGCGGATCAACATGGAAAAGTAAAAAATTGACAAATAGTACATAATAAAGTCTAAGTATGTGGTGGTACTCAAAACCGTATGGGATGTATTGGAAATGATTGCGGGCGCAGTGGAAGGGACCAGCTTCAGAGTGGATAAGTCTACCTGTGTAAACACCGTCTGGGACGTTCAAGGCCACAGGGAAGTTCAAGAATACCATTAGTAGGGGGTAAGACAAGTGGGATCTGTGTCAATTGTAGGTCCAGGTTACAGGTTGACTTGCAACCAAAACAGACCGGCCAGAAATGCCTCATAAGCAATATTTCTTTCATGGCTAAAGAGGGTTGTAGGGAGTGCCATCTTGACTCGCCTTGTGATCAGTTTTCATGGTAAAAGGTAAGAGGTGGTCTAATGGCGTTATAAAAATAACAATCTAGTAGACCAACCTCAATGGTGCTTGAGGAGTCTAACGGTAGGTTTGTTTTACCCTGTCTATCCAGATGATATCAATGAGTATGACTATAAGGTGTTAGTATCCAAATGTTGCCAATCTAAAATCGGTACATAATCTTGTTGTCATAACCTTAGACAATAGTACAATTAGATACCGGATCTCATGACAATGTATCGAATCATTCATTTGAGCTATATATACTGTGAATATCTTAAAACAATTCCCCAGTTGGATACTAAATCATCCCCATTTTACTGTCCAACTTCCTCAACACAGGCCTTTAAGTGAGGGGGTCTGAAAAACAAACTTCTAAATTGTCCCCTCTCCCCAGACCTGGCATTTGAATAGAAGGGTGCTGCATGTAATTGATCCATATTAATAATTTATAATTGCTCATTTATAACACGCTTAATACCAGGAGTGATTTGTAAGTGCAGGATTTGAATTCAAACCTGCGTTGCACTGCACGGTCTTGCTTGCAAGACAAAAACACATTGCCCCCGAGCTATCCTTCCTGTCCTTGGATTTTGGGGCTGGGAGAGACATTGTAAAACCAACTGTTGGCCTTTTTAAGCACACCGGAAAATCGAAATTGCACAGCACTGCATATGTAAATTGATTTTGTTCATTGACCAGTGTTGGTTATTCCTTTAATTGAAATCTGTACAAAGTAAAGTATTGTGATTTATGGTTTCCCATCCAACTTGTGTGATTATTTATGTTAAAAAAGTTGTTTAATTGTGAGCCACATAGAAGGAGGCGTGTGTAGTTAAGTGCGATCACCATTACCTATAATTCAAATAAATATAAATATATTTTCTGTCCACCGCCCTGGTTCTTGGCTCATTGGTGGCACACGGGAGGGATCCAAGGGGAATGATTTGAATCTGAAACAGGGCTGAACAAAGAATCCATTAACAGTTTGTTGTGTGACATTTTGATTGGGGAGAGAAGGAACTCCCCTTGTTGAGGGTGGCCTCTCAATAAACTGTTGCAATATGAGGGATGCATATCATCATATCAGTTTACACAACGAATCAAGACCATTGACAGCATTCATCACCCCCTTGGTGCATTTCAATTTGCCAGAATGCTTTTCAGCTGTCTCCCGCCGCATCAGCATTTCAAAGAATGATGTACTTTTTGCTATCCAACATAGGTAATGTGTCGTACTTCCAAGATAACATCCTTAAACACGCCGTAGATGTAGAGACCCACGATTTGGTGTTGAGGAAAGTACTCACCAAGCTACAAGAGGTGGGAGGGGCCCGCGCTCCAACAAATGCGTGATCAAAGCAAGAGTAGTAGAATATTTGGGGTACAAGATATCAAAAGAAGGGATCAGCCAAAGAAAAACGTATAGTAGAAACCTAAGTTGCCATCCAACAAGGAAGAGTTAAGATCCTTCTTAGGTCTAGCAGAATACTACGCATACTACGCATAGTTTGTTCCATATTTTTCAAAAACCACAGCGTCATTAAGAGAACCACTAAAAAAGGAGCCGAATATGACTTGCGAAAATCACAAAAGGGAGCAATCGAGGAGATTAAAAAGAGAATAAGAGGTCTCCTCTGTCTGCGACCGTTCAACCTTTTATGGAAAACAGCCTTTACAACAACGAGAAGAACTACTCTACAGTAGAAAAAGAAATGTTGGCATGTGCCTGGGCAGTGTAGTATGTCAGGACATACGTATGGGGCATGGAATTTCATTTGGTAACCAACCACAAACCATTGATACACATGTTGAGCCCGGGGGGACAAGACGTCTACTCCCAGATTGGAGCGCATAGCTGCAAAAGTTCAAAACAATACTTATGAAATAGTACATTTAGCGGGTTGGAAGAATGCCCAGGCAGATTACATGTCGCGGCTACCTGGACAGAAGGGGCCAGCAACCACCTTCTTGAGGAATGAATGTGTGGTGGCTTCAACCTGAGAAGCAAAGAGTTTTTGCAGATGAGTGAGAGCCATTGGCGAGAAGAATCGGCCTTAGATGAGATAATCGTGAAATTCACAGAGTGGGTCAGAAAAGGATAGCCTAATGAAAGGGCGATTCGAGAATGTTTGAAGCCGTTCTGGAAAGTGGTCGAAGAAATATATGAAACAGAAGGGCTGCTGGTCAGGGGATGCCAGATTATTCCGCCTTTAGGAATGAGGAAAATAATCCTGTGTAGAGCCCATTCAGGACATCTTGGGAGTAACATGACAAGACACAGAGTAAGAGAGTCCTACTAGTTTCTGTGCATGGACCAAGATATAAGAGTGATGAAGGAGAGATGTCACGAGTGCATAAATAGTGACAAGAGACCGTCAATAGCCACAGAGATACCTGAAGGAGTATGGCACAAACTGCAATTAGATTTTATTGGACCGCTGGAAGCCATGTCATTGGAAAACTGATACAGTGTAGTCATGACCTGTCAAAGTGAGTGGAGGAAGAATGTGTACTTGACATCACCACGGCAATGGTAATAGATGTACTGACAGCAGTGTTCCTGAGAGAAGGGTTTTGCCGAAAGAAATAGTAACAGACAATGGCATTCAGCTAGTCTCTCGTGAGATGAAGACTTTCATGCAAGCCCACAATATCAAACAAATCAAAAGCTTCTCTTTATCATCCCCAAGGTAAGGAACTAGTAGAAAGAACGAGAAGGTTCTTCAAGGGTGCCATGCAACTGGCCACAGCCTCCGATATGGGTCCATACAAGATGGTAAATGAAGCCATAGCTGCCCACCACCTCACCCCAAATGCGACAACCAGTGTGTCACCATTCCACATGTTAAGGGGGAGAAGAGCTGCATCCACCCTAGTCCCTCCATGGTTGTCCAAAGTGAGGGAGGATACATCAGTAAATATGGAGGATGTGGTGTATAGGATAAAAAGAAGCAAGGAACTAATGAAGGGCTGGAGTGACAGGAACAGGGCAGCCCAAAGGACAGAGGTAAATGAAGGTGACTTGGTCAAAATCTGCTTACCACACAAGGACCAAATGACAGGGTCCAAGTACAGCAGACCGGTCAGAGTGGTGCCAAGAAGCATATCCATATATACACACAAGACGGAAAAAGGTGGAACTTGGAAAGAGCTGCCTTGCTCGAGAAAGGGCTCAATGAACCGAGAGAACCCACATCATGAGAACAGTCACCCCTAGTGGAAAATAGTCGGAAGGACAGAGTCTCCCAAGGAGGTGATCCCTGAGTCAAGTGAAGCGTTAGACACAGCGACAGACGAAATAGACTTGCAGAGCGAGTGGATGCCAGCAAGAGGCAGAGCAGAGGAATTGGAAACATCACCACTGGGTGGCCTGAGTGGAGAAGGCCGGCCCAAATGCGAGCGACAAAGGCCTGCGAGGTACGCTGACTTCGTGATGGACTAGGGCCAAGCTGCTCGACAAAAGGAGGTATGTGGAGACCAGGTCTCACGAGATGCCGTTCTGGCTGCAGCCTCATGGGACCTGTCGGCACATGTGCAAGGATCCAACGCACCAGGCCAATCAGAGCGCGGGCAGTGCCTGGAGCGGATGCACCCCGGCCCTCCTATTGGCTAGGAGGCCCAGCTGGTTCCAGCACCTGCACTACAGCAGTTACTGCTGATTGACTCTAATGAACAATTAGGGAAGTGAAGCAACTGTCCTCTGTAAATAGTTGAAGCAGAATTATGGTGATAAACCATATTACCAGCATTATCGTATAGTTTCATGTGAGTTGACATCAATGCCCCATTCCATTCAGTCCTGTTGTTTTTGTAGGCTAGGATTTCCCTGTTCTTTTTTCCTTTGCATTCTCGGAATGGTTGTCCCGGAATTATAATGGAGAAATGTTGGACTACAAGTCCCAGAATGCACATGAGAGAAAAGAAATGCTGTCCCATACAGTAGAGGAGTCAGAGGTAGACTTAACATCGCTATGTTCATGCTATCTTTATTCGTTGGCAGAACACAATTAGGTAAAAGCCATAAGAAAACACACAAGGGAACTCATTCAACAAAGACACAACATGAGCGAAATCAGTTATTGGTCATTATTAGCCGCTCTTTTGCGCTTTCTCAGCACTGGGTAATTGCTATTCTCATCTGACACTTGAACCCTCCAGGGGCTGTACATGGCCCACGGGTATCGTCTGGAAGCTCGCCCTCCCTCCTCGCCGCTTTCTAGTTCCATGGCGCTGCGTCACATGGCCTTCAACACAAGGACCTCTGTCCATTGTTAGCATTACAGGAAAAGGCAGCACATGGCGGGCAGCGGCAAGTTTACGCAAATTCATCCTCCGAACAAAAACATATTTTTTTTAACAAATGCAGTTTCTGTGACAAAACCCCAAAAATACATAGATACAAATATTGAAGGCAGATAAGAACTTCCTGTCACACAGAGCTCGGCCCATATCTCTTCAAATAATGACCGCAAAAGGCTTGTGCACTCTGCCCATTTCCGTCTGGAAAATAATTTGCATTTTGCATCTTATGAATGAGAGCATGGTGGACCCAGGGGGGCATTTCACATTGGGACAGTAGCATTGCAGTATAAAAACCAAACAGACATTGGGGTGAAGGGCACCAGGGGTGAGGTGGGTTGGGGGTTAGGGTGCAGCGTGTAAAACTAGCCCAGAAGTGAGTGTGGAGAGGAGGCGGCAGAGGGATGAACCCAGAAGCAGCACAGGAGCGAGAGGAGAGAGTGCAGAACCAACACAGGGATGATTGGGAGGGTATAGTGGAGTCTGTAACAAGCACAGGAGGAGGCGGTGGAGGGGCATAACCAGTTCTGGGACGAATGGGGACAGGGTTGGGTCCGCCCCCGCCCCTTTCTCGCTCCTTATTCATTGCAAATGAAGGCCACCAGTCCCACCTGGTCTACTCATTTTACCTGAAGAGAAAGCCATCCGGGCCTGTTTAGATTGCTCATTTCCTCTGGAATGCACATTCTCCTGCAGACAAGAACATATTGGCCTGTAAAGTCTTCTACTTGGCCTGAAGATAAATACCCAAGCACATAGCATAATATTTCCTTGTATATAAATAAGGCCCACCAGGACCAATAGTTCGCCAAACAGGCTCCCTTTGGTCAGGCTCTGTTCCACCCAAACACAAATGTTTGGCCGCCGCCAGCAGCATCAAATTTGTTTATTTGGTTACTTAGCAACCTGAAGCGTCGTCAGGCTTTTTAACCAATTGGCTCCGCCGGCAGGCGGAAGCCGGCCCAACGCTGAAGGCCCATAGCAAAAGGCCATGTCCCAAGCCTGTCCGGAGCCGGGAGGACTGGAGTGCTGCCCCGTGCCCTCTCACCATTTCGTACGATTCCTGTAACCTTCTTCTGGACATCTCCTGAACCCGGTGGACCACCATGTGCTACCGTTACATCTTGCGGTAAGAGGCTGACGAGCGCCCCGTATACCCTACACTGCTATCCCTCTCCTCCAACTAAATAGTAGTTACAGCAACCACCTAACCCCAACCCCTCCTCATTTCCCTGCTGAGATAGCAAAAGGCAGCATACATATTACCTTGTCGCAGGCCCCCTCTGTCAGCTGCCTACTGTGCTTTCGGTGCGCCACACCGCTGACCTGCAAGCCTAGCACAGCGACTACTCGCCACAACTAAATAACATTATTTGTTGCCCTTCATTACGTAAGCCACCACGAGACCCTGCCTCCTCCATCCAGTGCAACCTCCTCTTAACGGGAAAGCAATGACTTACCCACATTGCATCGTTACCTCTGTCTCCAAATTAGCCTAATAGTTGAGCTTGTACACCGATTTTGCCCCTTTCATATCAAACTGCCCACAGCCTTGCCAATCTACTGCCTTACACAATTTAACTCCATTGTATCATAAGAATTTGTATTGCGCAGTAGTGTATGTTCATTATGATCTTGTATGGGCACATTAGCTTCTGCCTGAGATCAATCTGTATTGTATGATATTAGTATGTTTTGCACAGGAACTGTATAATTGAACTGAAATGCCCTGTATCCCATGATCACTTGCTTGCACATGTGTCTATTACCTTAAATCACTTGTCCATTATACTATAACTATGTACAGCACAGGAGATGAATATCTAAAGTGATATGCGCTGATTCCAACTAATACCTACCGTCATAGTACTAGTATCTCTGCCCACCTTCCGCAACTTACCTAGCATGGCCTCCAAAGGACCACCTAAATCAGAGGACATTCCCCCTACCCACTTCCTGACATCTTTTTTCCAAAAACCACTTGTGTCCAACACTCCACCGAATTGTTCCACTGTTTGGTACAATAACCCCTCAGCCAGTAGTCTCAACAGGCTTGGGAACAGAAACAAACCTCCCCATTTCCGCAAGTGCCCCAGATCTACAGGCACCAGAAACAAACTCCTAGGTCTGCGCTCCCGCCTTGACTCAGAAAACAAAATTCTGAAATCTAGCTTTCATTGCTCGCACCCTCTCGTGACACCTACTCAGGCTCCTCCCAGGGCCACAAAGGTCTCTACGACCACCCAGCCAACTAACACATGCTACAGAAATCCATAACTTGATTACCAACTTGGACCTTGATGCTATAGCCATTACCGAAACATGGCTTCATGAAGCTTCAGGACCTGCCATCTCACTGGCCCTTCCACCAGGATACACCATCTTCCAACAAGATAGACCAGCTGGCAAAGGTGGGGGAGTAGCCCTCATAGTCAAAGAAATTCTAGCAGCTAGACAAACCACGTCACATCTAGGTGAGAATGTGGACTCCCTCTCACTCAAATATATATCTCTCCCAGAACCACCATTGATATTCAGACAGCCTACCGCCCTCCAGGCCCACTAGCTGACTTTCATGATAACTTAATTCATCTCCTTGGTGACAATCTAAAAACCTCCTCTAAAGCCATTCTTCTAGGGGATTTCAATCTGGGTTTCAACGACCCGAAAGATAAACAAGCCAAAGCCCTAGCCAAAGTTTTACTGGAACTTGGCTTCCAGCAATAAATTAACAATCCCACCCATTGCAAAGGGCGCACACGAGGCTGGGTAGTAGACCACAACTGTGGTGTGGAGATCAGCTCTAACACGCTGTCTCCATGGACCGACCACCAACTATCCACTTTCTCATCCCTCTCAACAGTAATGCTCTAAAACAGCTATGCCTGTCCCACCTGCCTTAGCCAGATGCTCACGCAACCTGACCAAAGACAGGATTCTCCCTTACCTAGACATTCCAGCCCTACAGCCCCATCTCTCCTCAGACCCCTCTGTACTGGCTGAGCTCTATAACACCGCGCTCAATACAGCAGTGGACGGCATTGCCCCACTATGGGTCAAGAAAGCAAAAAAAAATAAACATGCCAATTCCTGGTTCTCCTCCGGACTCATGGAGGTACGTGCCCTTAAGTGCTTAGCCCGGAGCAAATGGCAAAGGACACCACAGGATTCCACACTAACCACTCACAAAACTCTGGTGACTTAAAACATGAAAGCTATCGTCCTAGCTAAGTCTTCATCCTATAACGATAGGATCAC
Organism: Ambystoma mexicanum; assembly: GCF_040938575.1. Classification (NCBI taxonomy): domain Eukaryota; kingdom Metazoa; phylum Chordata; class Amphibia; order Caudata; family Ambystomatidae; genus Ambystoma; species Ambystoma mexicanum. Next base: position 992,913,841 of record NC_090926.1, on the reverse strand, counting down.
CAACGCAACTTTTGAATCAAAAGAGCTGTTTTCCACTTTTAAAGAATTGGCCACCCCGGTCACCAACACACAAGAAGTCCTTAAAGACGAATCATGGTGCACCATTGTACAAGCAGCCATGAATAAGAAAATTGAACTCTTACAGAAGAAGATCAGGGCACACCTCAAAGACCTCTCCAATGTACAATTGCCCACACACTGTACAACGAGCACAGTCACTAAAGAGAAAACACTCTTCTCCTTCAGGGAAGTAACCGAGACAGAGGTACTGGACATCACCCGGAAAACCAGACCATCCAATTGTAAAGGGAATGTCTGCACAGCCAGCTTAATCAAAGATTGCGCAGAATCCTTAGCACCGTTCCTGACTTCCTTCATTAATGCTTCCTTCAACACCAACACAGTTCCTGACTGCCTTAAAGAGGTGTGGGTTCGCCCACTACTTAAAAAACCTAGGCTGGACCCTGAATCACCCAACAACTACAGACCTATCACCACGGTCCCTTTTCTGCTGAAAATTCTGGACAAAGTTGCCTACACTCAAATTCAGCAGTTCTTGGAAGCAAATAACATCCTGGACAAGAGGCAATCTGGCTTCCGGCCAGGCCATGGGACTGAGTCTGCACTTTTGTATCTCAAGATCCAAATAAATGACATAATGGGCAGAGGCAAGCCGGCACTTCTCCTCCTACTAGATTTGTCCGCGGCTTTTGATATTGTGGACTATGATAGCCTGTGTAAACATCTGACAAATGCTGCTCATTTCTCCCCAGACGCCACAGCATGGATCTCTTTGTTCATTAATGGGAGACTTATGAGGGTCTTCTCGGACCAGACATGCGCAGCACCCAACACCATACACTGTGGTGTCCCGCAAGGATCCTGCACAGCACCTAATCTATACACTATCTTTACCCTACCTCTCTTCAATGACTTGGATGATAAAGACATAGCATACACTAGCTATGGTGACGACACCCAAGTCCTACTCCCTCTCACTGGCTCTTATGACCAGGATCCAGCAGCATTAGAAAACATCAACACAGACATCCAGACATGGATGGCAGCTAATGAATTATGTCTCAACAGAGATAAAACAGAGATCCTCCTGGTAGGCTCCAAAGACACGCTCAACAAACTCGATCCCCAATACAGGACCATCAATATTGACAGCACATCTATTACTGTGTCACCAGCAGTCAAAACGCTAGGGGTCTATATTGACTCCTCTTTGTCCATGACGCAACAAGTGAGCGCCATTGCATGCTCGGCAGCACTCGCCACAAAAATCATCAACACAGTCAAACCTTACTCATCACCCACAAACCGCCTCGCAATATCCAGAGTTACAGTTGGGGTAAACCTTTACTATTATAATTCCCTACTCCTAGGTACTTCCTCCAAATACCTCCATAGGTTACAGGTTACCCAAAACAATGCCCTCAGAGCTGCACTGAGAATCCCTAAAAGAGAACATCTTTCACAGGCAAGAAGAGATGTACACTACCTTCCAGTTAAAAGATTTTCAAAACCCTGGCCATCACACACTTGAGCATCTCCCGCACTGCCATCCCTTATCGGAAAAGATTATTCCCGTCACATCTGCCAGACCCATTCGATCACACCACATGTTATATATCCCCACCTTCAAAAGAACTAAAGCTGGGGGCTCCAGCTAACAACATCTAGCGCACAAATACTGGAATGCCCTGCCCACAGAACTTAGGAAAGAAGCATACTCAGTCTTCCGTAAAGCTCTGAAAACTACAATGTTTAATTAATCTGTAACTTTCTAAAAGTCTATTTACACTGTAACTTTGTTCCACTGTAACCAAGGAACATATTGCAAACCCACTCCTTTAACTGTTAATTCTACAGTGTGTTTGTAACCATTCATGTTCATTACTGTCTGCAATAAATTTGTACTACTCTCGCAACCAGGTAAGCCTACAGCAACAGCGCCACGATGCCTAAGGGCCGTTTGTGCGCTTTATAAATGTGAATAAATAAATAAATAAAATAAATGATTATTGAAAGGTCCGACTAACCAACTCTTCACTTCACTAGCAGGAGCATGCTACCTCACCCCTGTCAGGTGTCCAATTTTTAAACTCTCTCCACCTCTACCTGTACCATGGGGCGGACCCAAAATCAGTGTTTTTGGAGGATGGGAGGCTGGATAGCAGTTTTGAAAGCTGGCAGTGAGTGGTGCCATCAAACCCTTCGTGCTGTCGACTTTCTGCCTCCCACTGAGCTCAGGAGGCTGAATTGCCACTACACCTGTCTTTGGCCCATTAGATGCATCTTCCATCCCAATTCAGAGGCTCTGTGGTTTCACAAAGATGTGAATCATTGGAGTAGTTTAGCCTTTGGCTTCCTTAGCGGTGGCCTAGTGATATGGCGTGGGCAGGCTTTCGCCTTCTGCCACTACATGTTTGCCGCGGCTGTCATCACGTTAATGGCTCTTGCTGTTGGCGCCATGGCCTGGCTGTCACGTCAGAGTGATACCTTCTGCCTCAAAGTTAGAGGGCTTGAGCCCTCCCTAGCCAGGGGCTGGCGCTGCCATTGCTTGTACCCCTGTTTGTCTTCACCCTTCAGCTAACTGACTCTCCTCTAAAATCCCCTACCACTTTACGCTACACATTGTCCACACCCCCCCCCCACCTCCCACAGACTCAGGCCCAGTCGATACCACCGGAACTATGTGGAGCCAGGACTAAACTCCCCTCTTTAATTCTATTTCAAGCCCCCACATCCAGGGGCACCGACCTCAGGTTTTGCCAATGAACGTTGAACTTTGCGGACACTTGACTCGCACCTCGGGATAGCAGATCACCAGACCCATAGAAGCATAAAAGGCACACAGGACGGCCTACTTCCAACCTGCACAAATCAACACCACAGGCTTTCTGCACCTGTCTCTCCCCCTATTCCACCTACAACCCCTTCCCCAGAGGCACAAGCAGCGAGGTCAACAACAAATGGCCGAAGGGCGCTATACAAGATATTAGAGATTGTTAGGACATAGGATGCCTGCGTGTCAGAGGTCCAGATGTCTCCCCAATCTGCCCGCACGCCTGCTGTTCTTTACCCAATGTGTAATCACAAACCTATCTGATTTACTGTGTCCAAAGGGCACCCACTTGTTTATACGCTATGTACTCCTAAACTATCCAAGGCTAAATGGCCACATGTAATTGGTACCCTGTAACCGCGCGAGATGCCTCCGGGTTTTGTTATAAATGAACAAATAAATAAATAAATACTACGTCAGGACACGCCTCACGTCAGTAAGTCGGCCACCATAACAGAGACTAGGACCACAAGTCTATGCAGCTTGCCCATCACCAGTTCCCACATAAGGACCACCTACCCATCCAGATTGCCCACTGTGTTGCGGAGAAGACGCACAGGACCACCTAACCTACTCATTTTCCTGTTTGCTGTCAAAGACTCTGCTTGGTTCTCAGCCTCTTCCTTATAAGCAACATGCGTGAGCTTTTGACTGTTTCCAAAGGAGCTCCCCTTCTAAGCTTCGCATCTCCCCTCCTGTCTCCTGGCCACTCCCACATGGGCAGTCTGGTGGCATGTCAAGAAGGAAGCCATATTGTTCTATACCCACCCTGAAGCCCACTTCCTCTTCAGGCCAAGGCTCCCTTAAGTGGACACATTTCTCCTGTTTTTCTTCATAATTAGCAGCTCGCAAAGACATGTGAGCAGCCCAGGACCCCGTTGCATTTAACTAGCAGGAGCAGTGCCTGCTGCCTTTTAAACATTAATAGGCCGAGAAGAGACAAGCGGGACTGGTAATTGGAACAGACAGCAGACCGGGAGCCCTGTCTAATTACAGCTGTTACTCTCATTTCCACCCCCACCGTCGCCCATTAACCCTTCCATGCCACGAAGCCTTCAATCGCTAATGACATGGAAAGACATAGCAGTGGTTATGACTGCAGTGGGGCTGGGGTAAAATGAAGGCTGGCCGGTTTAAATGGCATTAAAATACCACAGATAAAATCACTTAGAATCAAAGAAGAGCTCATTCCACGTGCAATATTGTGATATGATATAGCCTGGTTATCGCATTATCGTCTGTTTGGGAGTTCAGCCCAGGTACCGCATTATCGTCTGTTTGGGAGCAGTAGCAGAGTGATACAGTCAGCCCAGGTACCGCATTATCGACTGCTTGGGAGCAGTAGCAGAGGGACACATTCAGCCCAGGTACCGCATTATCGGCTGCTTGGGAGCAGTAGCAGAGTGACACATTCAGCCCAGGTACCGCATTACCGACTGCTTGGGAGCAGTAGCAGAGTGACACAGTCAGCCCAGGTACCGCATTACCGACTGCTTGGGAGCAGTAGCAGAGGGACACATTCAGCCCAGGTACCGCATTATCGGCTGCTTGGGAGCAGTAGCAGAGTGACACATTCAGCCCAGGTACCGCATTACCGACTGCTTGGGAGCAGTAGCAGAGTGATACATTCAGCCCAGGTACCGCATTATCGACTGCTTGGGAGCAGTAGCAGAGTGACACATTCAGCCCAGGTACCGCATTATCGACTGCTTGGGAGCAGTAGCAGAGTGACACATTCATCCCAGGTACCGCATTATCGACTGCTTGGGAGCAGTAGCAGAGTGACACATTCAGCCCAGGTACCGCATTATCGACTGTTTGGAGGAGTAGCAGAGTGACACATTCAGCCCAGGTACCGCATTATCGACTGCTTGGGAGCAGTAGCAGAGTGACACATTCAGCCCAGGTACCGCATTATCGACTGCTTGGGAGCAGTAGCAGAGTGACACATTCAGCCCAGGTACCGCATTATCGACTGCTTGGGAGCAGTAGCAGAGTGATACATTCAGCCCAGGAACCGCATTATCGACTGCTTGGGAGCAGTAGCAGAGTGATACATTCAGCCCAGGAACTGCATTATCGTCAATAGCAGAATGATACATTCAGCCCAGGAACCGCATTAGTGACTGCTTGGGAGCAGAGTGATACATTCAGCCCAGGAACCGCATTATTGACTGTTTGGGAGCAGTAGCATAGTGATACATTCATCCCAGGAACCCCATTATCGACTGCTTGGGAGCAGAGTGATACATTCAGCCAAGGAACCGCATTATCGACTGCTTCGGAGCAGTAGCAGAGTGATACATTCAGCCCAGGTACCGCATTATTGACTGCTTGGGAGCAGTAGCAGAGTGATACATTCAGCTCAGGAACCGCATTATCGACTGCTTGGGACAGAGTGATACGATGAAGTCTATAGGCGTAGTTTTAGGGGGGACAAGGGTGTTTGCGTCCCCCTACTCTTGTGGCACACCATGCTGTCCCACTAACTTGGCAGGGGTCCCTTTCATTTTGATGTCATGTCTCCCCCATCATTTTTAGCAAAGTTACTCCACTGCCAGGTATCGCATTATTGTCTGCTTGGGTGTAGCAGAGTGACACAATTCATCCCAGGTATTGCAATATTGACTACTTGTGAGGAGTAGCAGAGTGATACAATGTAGCCCAGGTATCACATTTTTGATGCTTGGAAGGAGTAGCAGAGTGATATGCTACTGCTCAGGCATCGAATTATTTACTGCTTAGATGGAGTAGCAGAGTGATATGCTACAGCCCAGGCATCGCATTATTTACTGCTTGGAGGAGTAGCAGAGTAGCAGAGGGATACGATGCAGCCCATGCATCTCATTATTGACTGCTTGGAGGAGTAGCAGAGGGACACGATGCAGCCCAGGCATGGCATTAGTGACTGCTTGGCGGAGTAGCAGAGTAGCAGAGGGACACGATGCAGCCCAGGCATGGCATTATTGACTGCTTGGAGGAGTAGCAGAGGGACACGATGCAGCCCATGCATGGCATTATTGACTGCTTGGAGGAGTAGCAGAGGGACACGATGCAGCCCATGCATGGCATTAGTGACTGCTTGGAGGAGTAGCAGAGGGACACGATGCAGCCCATGCATGGCATTATTGACTGCTTGGAGGAGCTTAGAGGAGTAGCAGAGGGACACGATGCAGCCCAGGCATGGCATTAGTGACTGCTTGGAGGAGTAGCAGAGGGACACGATGCAGCCCAGGCATGGCATTATTGACTGCTTGGAGGAGTAGCAGAGGGACACGATGCAGCCCATGCATCGCATTATTGACTGCTTGGAGGAGTAGCAGAGGGACACGATTCAGCCCATGCATGGCATTAGTGACTGCTTGGAGGAGTTGGAGGAGTAGCAGAGTAGCAGAGGGATACGATGCAGCCCATGCATCTCATTATTGACTGCTTGGAGGAGTAGCAGAGGGACACGATGCAGCCCATGCATGGCATTAGTGACTGCTTGGAGGAGTAGCAGAGGGACACGATGCAGCCCATGCATCTCATTATTGACTGCTTGGAGCAGTAGCAGAGGGACACGATGCAGCCCAGGCATGGCATTATTGACTGCTTGGAGGAGTAGCAGAGTAGCAGAGGGACACGATGCAGCACAGGCATGGCATTATTGACTGCTTGGAGGAGTAGCAGAGGGACACGATGCAGCCCATGCATGGCATTATTGACTGCTTGGAGGAGTAGCAGAGGGATACGATGCAGCCCATGCATGGCATTAGTGACTGCTTGGAGGAGTAGCAGGGGGACACGATGCAGCCCATGCATGGAATTAGTGACTGCTTGGAGGAGTAGCAGAGGGACACGATGCAGCCCATGCATCGCATTATTGACTGCTTGGAGGAGTAGCAGAGTAGCAGAGGGATACGATGCAGCCCATGCATCTCATTATTGACTGCTTGGAGCAGTAGCAGAGGGACACGATGCAGCCCATGCATGGCATTATTGACTGCTTGGAGCAGTAGCAGAGGGACACGATGCAGCCCAGGCATGGCATTATTGACTGCTCGGAGGAGTAGCAGAGGGATAGGATGCAGCCCATGCATGGCATTATTGACTGCTTGGAGGAGTAGCAGAGGGACACGATGCAGCCCAGGCATGGCATTATTGACTGCTTGGAGGAGTAGCAGAGGGATACGATGCAGCCCATGCATCGCATTATTGACTGCTTGGAGGAGTAGCAGAGTAGCAGAGGGACATGATGCAGCCCATGCATCTCATTATTGACTGCTTGGAGCAGTAGCAGAGGGACACGATGCAGCCCAGGCATGTCATTATTGACTGCTTGGAGGAGTAGCAGAGTAGCAGAGGGATAGGATGCAGCCCATGCTTGGCATTATTGACTGCTTGGAGGAGTAGCAGAGGGACACGATGCAGCCCAGGCATGGCATTGGTGACTGCTTGGAGGAGTAGCAGAGGGACACGATGCAGCCCATGCATCGCATTATTGACTGCTTGGAGGAGTAGCAGAGTAGCAGAGGGACATGATGCAGCCCATGCATCTCATTATTGACTGCTTGGAGGAGTAGCAGAGGGACACGATGCAGCCCAGGCATGTCATTATTGACTGCTTGGAGGAGTAGCAGAGTAGCAGAGGGATAGGATGCAGCCCATGCTTGGCATTATTGACTGCTTGGAGGAGTAGCAGAGGGACACGATGCAGCCCAGGCATGGCATTGGTGACTGCTTGGAGGAGTAGCAGAGGGACACGATGCAGCCCATGCATCGCATTATTGACTGCTTGGAGGAGTAGCAGAGTAGCAGAGGGACATGATGCAGCCCATGCATCTCATTATTGACTGCTTGGAGGAGTAGCAGAGGGACACGATGCAGCCCAGGCATGGCATTATTGACTGCTTGGAGGAGTAGCAGAGTAGCAGAGGGATAGGATGCAGCCCATGCTTGGCATTATTGACTGCTTGGAGCAGTAGCAGAGGGACACGATGCAGCCCAGGCATGGCATTGGTGACTGCTTGGAGGAGTAGCAGGGGGACACGATGCAGCCCAGGCATGGCATTAGTGACTGCTTGGAGGAGTAGCAGAGGGACACAATGCAGCCCAGGCATGGCATTAGTGACTGCTTGGAGGAGTAGCAGAGTGATTTGCTACAATTCAGATACCGTATGATATCGTATTGTTGTATCGCACGTTTGGCTCAGGAGGTGTTGGTGTGTGATATGATGCATCATCGACCAGTAGAAAGGGGAAGTGGTGTAAAATTATATAGCTAAGGTGTTGTGTCATCGATTGCTCAGAAAGATGTACAGGTGTGTGCGTCTCTGTTTCATGTTATTGATCATTCGACAGGTGTAGGGCCATGATAGGCTATCGCCCAGGTTTCAAGGTTTTCAATTACTCAGGAGCTGCAGAATTATGATACGATGCATCAAATGTGTTTTTTTTGTTTTTTTTTTTACAACAGATGACTTTGGAATGGTGGTGTGATATGCAAGCGAGGTGTAAGAAAGTGATAGGAAGAAGCCGCAATATAATGTTATCGCATTCCAGCTGCGTATTAGAAAGGACGGTTGGTCTGGGCTGTGTAGCGGTCTGGCCACGGTGTCTGTTTAATAAAGTTTGAGCTCTACCTACCCGGAATCTTCCCTTTTATCATCTTGTTTTTAACAGGAATTCAGTGCATGGAACAGGTGCAGAAAACACACATATTCCTTAGAAATCAAGTGGCTGAGGCACACATGTGTATGGCACCAGGATCTCATTTCCAATAGCAATAAGGCCATAAACTCGCAGAAGGCAGCTTAGAAATAACGCTGGCAGGCCCTATACAGCACAAAGGTACTGCATGATAGAGCCAGATAAAAGGAATCTCAGAAGGATGTATTTTGGGCTCGAAGGGATAGTTAGTATGTGGGGATGGCCATGGGGATTAACATATCCATTGGTGGATAAAGAACCAAACAACGCCCATAGACTTTGTATCCATCCAGAAATCCCTTCTGACTCCTACATGTACTGCATTTAATTTGTTTAAGCTTACAGGTGGTGCTAAAGCACCCTTGAATATCGAAAACTACACAAATGCAACAAATTAAATAATACAAACTGAAACATCCATGTAAATTGGTGTGCATCACTTTTTAGCAAAATGACAAACCATAGTATGTTTGGCCCCGTCTGCTGTATTTGATATGCAAATTCCTGCAAGACTCAACATAAATTAAAGATCGCAAGCAAGACACATGTATTAAAATACCAGCACAACAGCAGAGAGGATCACAAAATACACTTGGGGAAATGTTAGGCTGTTCCTAAAATGCATTTGGAAGGTGCATGGAAGATCACAGTGTACATATTTGTATGAAGTATAGGAACAGCAAAGCCTTATAATGTGGAAGGGATTTAATGATATGTCCATATGCTTGCTTCGTGTTTAATTAATAAAGAGTAGATTCTATGTATTGCAAAATATGTCTATTGTGATGGTGCATGAAAAGGGTGTCTTTTTAATGTCTGCCACGTGTATAGGTTTCCGGAGTGTCAAATAAAGCATGCATCAGCAACCGGATCCCTTCTGAGGAAACCAGGTGCCATATCCGAACCTGGCTGTAAATAGTGCTGTTTCAGCCTCTTCACTTGAAAGCAGAGTGCCCTGACATGAGGTCCAGATAACTGGCTCCAAATGGTTTCCAATAGATCCAGTTGCTCACAGATGGGTCTCTGCACATGGTTCGGATTGCTATCAAGAAAGCTCCAGGTGTGATTTTATTTCAACAGGGAATTCCATTATTACAACCTATATGTTTCTAGCGGACCCAGGAGAAGCCATTTCCTGGATGCCAGTTGGAAGTTGACTGGCGTGAGCTGCTTGAAGCCGTCTTTTGGTATTAAACCCCTGAAATAACCAGCCTCTTCGGTATTACACCCCTGCAATAACCAGCCTCACCCCTGCAACAACCAGCCTCTCCGGTATTACACCCCTGCAATAACCAGCCTTGTCGGTATTACACCCCTGCAATAACCAGCCTTTCCGGTATTACACCCCTGCAATAACCAGCCTCTTTGGTATTACACCACTGCAATAACCAGCCTCGTCGGTATTACACCCCTGCAATAACCAGCCTCACCCCTGAAACAACCAGCCTCTCCGGTATTACATCCTTGCAACAACCGACCTCTCCAGCATTACACCCCTGCAACAACCAGCCTCCCCAGTATTACACCACTGCAATAACCAGCCTCACCCCTGCAACAACCAGCCTCTCCTGTATTACACCCCTGCAGTAACCGCCTCTCTGGTATTACACCCCTGCAATAACCAGTCTCTCCTGTATTACATCCCTGCAATAACCAGCCTCACCCCTGCAATAACCAGTCTCTCCTGTATTACATCCCTGCAATAACCAGCCTCACCCCTGCAACAACCAGCCTTGTCGGTATTACACCCCTGCAATAACCAGCCTTTCCGGTATTACACCCCTGCAATAACCAGCCTCTTTGGTATTACACCACTGCAATAACCAGCCTCGTCGCTATTACACCCCTGCAATAACCAGCCTCACCCCTGAAACAACCAGCCTCTCCGGTATTACATCCTTGCAACAACCGATCTCTCCAGCATTACACCCCTGCAACAACCAGCCTCTCCAGTATTACACCACTGCAATAACCAGCCTCACCCCTGCAACAACCAGCCTCTCCTGTATTACACCCCTGCAATAACCAGTCTCTCCTGTATTACATCCCTGCAATAACCAGCCTCACCCCTGCAATAACCAGTCTCTCCTGTATTACATCCCTGCAATAACCAGCCTCACCCCTGCAACAACCAGCCTCTCCGGTATTACACCCCTGCAATAACCAGCCTTGTCGGTATTACACCCCTGCAATAACCAGCCTTTCCGGTCTTACACCCCTGCAATAACCAGCCTCTTTGGTATTACACCACTGCAATAACCAGCCTCGTCGCTATTACACCCCTGCAATAACCAGCCTCACCCCTGAAACAACCAGCCTCTCCGGTATTACATCCTTGCAACAACCGATCTCTCCAGCATTACACCCCTGCAACAACCAGCCTCTCCAGTATTACACCACTGCAATAACCAGCCTCACCCCTGCAACAACCAGCCTCTCTGGTATTACACCCCTGCAATAACCAGTCTCTCCTGTATTACATCCCTGCAATAACCAGCCTCACCGCTGCAATAACCAGTCTCTCCTGTATTACATCCCTGCAATAACCAGCCTCACCCCTGCAACAACCAGCCTCTCCGGTATTACACCCCTGCAATAACCAGCCTTGTCGGTATTACACCCCTGCAATAACCAGCCTTTCCGGTATTACACCCCTGCAATAAGCAGCCCCGTTGGTATTACACCCCTGCAAGAACAAGCCTCTCCGGTATTAAACCACTGCAATAACCAGCCTCACCCCTGCAACAACCAGCCTCTCCGGTATTACACCCCTGCAATAACCAGCTTCTCTGGTATTACACCCCATGCAATAACCAGCTTCCCCGGTATTACACCGCTGCAATAAGCAGCCCCGTTGGTATTACACCCCTGCAATAACCAGCCTCTCCGGTATTACACCCCTGCAATAACCAGCCTCTTCGGTATTACACCCCTGCAACAACCAGCCTCATCCATATTACACCCCTGCAATAAGCAGCGTCTCCGGTAATACACCCCTGCAATAACCATCCTTTTCAGTATTACAAAAATGCAATAAATAGCCTTGTCGGCATTACACCCCTGCAACAGCTAGCCTCTCTGGTATTACACTTGTGCAATAACCAGCCTCTCCGGTATTACACCCCTGCAATTTCCTGCCTCTCTGGTATTACACCCCTGCAATAACCAGCCTCATCAGTATTACACCCCTGCAATAACCAGCCTCTCCAGTAATACACCCCTGCAATAACCAGCCTCTCCGGTATTACACCCCTGCAATAACCAGCCTCTTCGGTATTACACCCCTGCAACAACCAGCCTCATCCGTATTACACCCCTGCAATAAGCAGCCTCTCCGGTAATACACCCCTGCAATAACCATCCTTTTCAGTATTACATCCCTGCAATAACCAGCCTCACCCCTGCAATAACCAGTCTCTCCTGTATTACATCCCTGCAATAACCAGCCTCACCCCTGCAACAACCAGCCTCTCCGGTATTACACCCCTGCAAAAACCAGCCTCGTCGGTATTACACCCCTGCAACAACCAGCCTCTCCGGTATTACACCACTGCAATAACCAGCCTCACCCCTGCAACAACCAGCCTCTCCGGTATTACACCACTGCAACAACCAGCCTCTCCGTTATTACACCCCTGCAATAACCAGCCTCTCCGGTATTACACCCCTGAAATAACCAGCCTCTCCGGTATTACACCCCTGCAATAACCAGCCTCTTCGGTATTACACCACTGCAATAACCAGCCTCTCCAGTATTACACCCCTGCAATAACCAGCCTCTTCGTAATTACACCCCTGCAATAACCAGCCTCTCCGGTATTACACCACTGCAATAACCAGCCTCTCCGGTATTACACCCCTGCAATAATCAGCCTCTCCGGTATTACACCCCTGGAATAACAAGCCTCTCCGGTATTACACCACTGCAATAACCAGCCTCACCCCTGCAACAACCAGCCTCTCCGGTATTACACCCCTGCAACAACCAGCCTCTTCGGTATTACACCGCTGCAATAACCAGCCTCTCCGGTATTACACCCCTGCAATAACCAGCCTCATCGGTATTACACCCCTGCAATAACCAGCCTCTCTGGTATTACACGCCTGAAACGACCAGCCTCACCCCTGCAACAACCAGCCTCTCCGGTATTACACCCCTGAAACAACCAGCCTCACCCCTGCAACAACCGGCCTCTCTGGTATTACACCCCTGCAATAACCAGCCTCACCCTGCAACAACCAGCCTCTCCGGTATTACACCCTGAAACAACCAGCCTCTTCGGTATTACACCCCTGCAACAACCAGCCTCGTCGGTATTACACCCCTGCAATAACCAGCCTCTTCGGTAGTACACCCCTGCAATAACCAGCATCTCCAGTATTACACCCCTGCAATAACAAGCCTCTCCGGTATTACACCCCTGGAATAACAAGCCTCTCCGGTATTACACCCCTGCAATAAGCAGCCTCGCCGGTATTACACCCCTGCAATAACCAGCCTCTCCAGTATTACACCCCTGCAATAACCAGCCTCTCCGGTATTACGCCCCTGCAACAACCAGCCTCTCCGGTATTACGCCCCTGCAACAACCAGCCTCTCCGGTATTACACCCCTGCAACAACCAGCCTCTTCGGTATTACACCCCTGCAACAATCAGCCTCGTCTGTATTACCCCCCTGCAACAACCAGCCTCTCCGGTATTACACCCCTGCAATAACCAGCCTCTCCGGTATTACACCCGTGCAACAACCAGCCTCTCCTGTATTACACCCCTGCAATAACCAGCCTCTCTGGTATTACACCCCTGCAATTACCAGTCTCCCGTGTATTACACCCCTGCAATAACCAGCCTCTCCAGTATTACACCCCTGCAGCAACCAGCCTCTCTGGTATTACACCCCTGCAATAACCAGCCTCTCCAGTATTACACCCCTGCAATAACCAGCTTCCCCGGTATTACACTCCTGCAATAACCAGCCTCGTCAGTATTACACCCCTCCAACAGCCAGCCTCTCCAGTATTACACCCCTGCAACAACCAGCCTCTTCAGTATTACACCCCTGCAATAACCAGCCTCGTCAGTATTACACCCCTGCAACAGCCAGCCTCTCCAGTATTACACCCCTGCAACAACCAGCCTCTCCGGTATTACACCCCTGCAATAACCAGCCTCTTCGGTATTACACCACTGCAACAACCAGCCTCATCCGTATTACACCCCTGCAATAAGCAGCCTCTCTGGTATTACACCCCTGCAATAACCATCCTCTTCAGTATTACACAACTGCAATAATCGGCCTTGTCGGTATTACACCCCTGCAACAGTTAGCCTCTCTGGTATTACACACATGCAATAACCAGCCTCTCCGGTATTACACCCCTCCGTAACCAGCCTCTCCGGTATTACACCCCTGCAATAACCAGCCTCTTCGGTATTACACCACTGCAATAACCAGACTCTCCATTATTACACACCTGCAATAACCAGCCCTCCGGTATTACACCACTGCAATAACCAGCCTCTTCAGTATTACACCACTGCAATAACCAGCCTCGTCGGTATTACACCCCTGCAATAAAAAGCCTCTCCGGTATTATACCACTGCAATAACCAGCCTCACCCCTGCAACAACCAGCCTCTCCGGTATTCCACCCCTGCAACAACCAGCCTCTCCGGCATTACACCCCTGCAATAACCAGCCTCTCCGGTATTACACCCCTGCAACAACCAGCCTCTCTGGTATTGCACCCCTGCAACAACCAGCCTCTCCAGTATTACACCCCTGCAGTAACCAGCCTCGTCGGTATTACACCCCTGCAATAACCAGCCTCTCCGGTATTACACCCCTGGAATAACAAGCCTCTCCGGTATTACACCACTGCAATAACCAACCTCACCCCTGCAACAACCAGCCTCTCCGGTATTACACCCCTGCAACAACCAGCCTCTCCGGTATTACACCCCTGCAATAACCAGCCTCTCCGGTATTACACCCCTGCAACAACCATCCTCTCCGGTATTACACCCCTGCAAGAACCAGCCTCTCCGGTATTACACTCCTGCAATAACCAGCCTCGTCAGTATTACACCCCTGCAACAGCCAGCCTCTCCAGTATTACACCCCTGCAACAACCAGCCTCTCCGGTATTACACCCCTGCAATAACCGGCCTCATCAGTATTACACCCCTGCAATAACCGGCCTCATCAGTATTACACCCCTGCAAAACCAGCCTCTCTGGTATTTCACCCCTGCAATAACCAGCCTCTCCGGTATTACACCCCTGAAACAACCAGCCTCTTCGGTATTACACCCCTGCAACAACCAGCCTCTCTGGTATTACACCCCTGCAAAATCCAGCCTCTCCGGTATTACACCCCTGCAATTTCCAGCCTCTCTGGTATTACACCCCTGCAATAACCAGCCTCGTCGGTATTACACCCCTGCAATAACCAGCCTCTTCGGTATTACACCCCTGCAATAACCAGCCTCTCCGGTATTACACCCCTGCAATAACCAGCCTCTCCGTTATTACACCCCTGGAATAACAAGCCTCTCCGGTATTACACCACTGCAATAACCAGCCTCACCCCTGCAACAACCAGCCTCTCCGGTATTACACCCCTGCAACAACCAGCCTCTTCGGTATTACAGCCCTGCAAAAACCAGCCTCTCTGGTATTACACCCATGCAACAACCAACCTCTCCGGTATTACACCCCTGCAATAACCAGCCTCGTCGGTATTACACCCCTGCAATAACCAGCCTCTCCGGTATTACACCCCTGCAATAACCAGCCTCTCCGGTATTACACCCCTGCAGTAACCAGCCTCTCCGGTATTACACCCCTGCAACAACCAGCCTCTCCGGTATTACACCCCTGCAACAACCAGCCTCTCCAGTATTACACCCCTGCAATAACCAGCCTCTCCGGTATTACACACCTGGAATAACAAGCCTCTCCAGTATTACACCCCTGCAATAACCAGCCTCTTCGGTATTACACCACTGCAATAACCAGACTCTCCATTATTACACACCTGCAATAACCAGCCCTCCGGTATTACACCACTGCAATAACCAGCCTCTTCAGTATTACACCACTGCAATAACCAGCCTCGTCGGTATTACACCCCTGCAACAAAAAGCCTCTCCGGTATTATACCACTGCAATAACCAGCCTCACCCCTGCAACAACCAGCCTCTCCGGTATTCCACCCCTGCAACAACCAGCCTCTCCGGCATTACACCCCTGCAATAACCAGCCTCTCCGGTATTACACCCCTACAACAACCAGCCTCTCTGGTATTGCACCCCTGCAACAACCAGCCTCTCCAGTATTACACCCCTGCAGTAACCAGCCTCGTCGGTATTACACCCCTGCAATAACCAGCCTCTCCGGTATTACACCCCTGGAATAACAAGCCTCTCCGGTATTACACCACTGCAATAACCAACCTCACCCCTGCAACAACCAGCCTCTCCGGTATTACACCCCTGCAACAACCAGCCTCTCTGGTATTACACCCCTGCAATAACCAGCCTCTCCGGTATTACACCCCTGCAACAACCATCCTCTCCGGTATTACACCCCTGCAAGAACCAGCCTCTCCGGTATTACACTCCTGCAATAACCAGCCTCGTCAGTATTACACCCCTGCAAGAGCCAGCCTCTCCAGTATTACACCCCTGCAACAACCAGCCTCTCCGGTATTACACCCCTGCAATAACCGGCCTCATCAGTATTACACCCCTGCAATAACCGGCCTTATCAGTATTACACCCCTGCAAAACCAGCCTCTCTGGTATTTCACCCCTGCAATAACCAGCCTCTCCGGTATTACACCCCTGAAACAACCAGCCTCTTCGGTATTACACCCCTGCAACAACCAGCCTCTCTGGTATTACACCCCTGCAAAATCCAGCCTCTCCGGTATTACACCCCTGCAATTTCCAGCCTCTCTGGTATTACACCCCTGCAATAACCAGCCTCGTCGGTATTACACCCCTGCAATAACCAGCCTCTTCGGTATTACACCCCTGCAATAACCAGCCTCTCCGGTATTACACCCCTGCAATAACCAGCCTCTCCGTTATTACACCCCTGGAATAACAAGCCTCTCCGGTATTACACCACTGCAATAACCAGCCTCACCCCTGCAACAACCAGCCTCTTCGGTATTACAGCCCTGCAAAAACGAGCCTCTCTGGTATTACACCCATGCAACAACCAGCCTCTCCGGTATTACACCCCTGCAATAACCAGCCTCGTCGGTATTACACCCCTGCAATAACCAGCCTCTCCGGTATTACACCCCTGCAATAACCAGCCTCTCCGGTATTACACCCCTGCAGTAACCAGCCTCTCCGGCATTACACCCCTGCAACAACCAGCCTCTCCGGTATTACACCCCTGCAACAACCAGCCTCTCCAGTATTACACCCCTGCAATAACCAGCCTCTCCGGTATTACACCCCTGCAATAACCAGCCTCTCCGGTATTACACACCTGGAATAACAAGCCTCTCCAGTATTACACCCCTGGAATAACCAGCCTTTCCGGTATTACACCCCTGCAACAGCCAGCCTCTCCGGCATTACACCCCTGCAACAACCAGCCCCTCCGGTATTACACCCCTGCAATAACCAGCCTTTCCGGTATTACACGCCTGCAATAACCAGCCTTTCCGGTATTACACCGCTGCAATAACCAGCCTCATCCATATTACACCCCTGCAATAAGCAGCCTCTCCGGTATTACACCCCTGCAATAAACATCCTCTTCAGTATTACACAACTGCAATGACCAGCGTCGTCGGTATTACACCCCTGCAATAACCAGCCTCTCTGGTATTACACCCCTGCAATAACCAGCCTCTCCGGTATTACACCCCTGCAATAACCAGCCTCTTCAGTATTACATCACAGCAATAACCAGCCTGGTCGGTATTACACCCCTGCAATAAAAAGCCTCTCCGGTATTACACCACTGCAACAGCCAGCCTCTCTGGTATTGTACCCCTGCAATAACCAGCCTTGTCAGTATTACACTCCTGCAATAACCAGCCACTCCAGTATTACACCCCTGCAATAACCAGCCTCTCCGGTATTACACCCTGCAACAACCAGCCTCTCCAGTATTACACCCCTGCAATAACCAGCCTCGTCGGTATTACACCCCTGCAATAACCAGCCTCTTCGGTATTACACCACTGCAACAGCCAGCCTCTCTGGTATTGTACCCCTGCAATAACCAGCCTCGTCAGTATTACACTCCTGCAATAACCAGCCTCTCTGGTATTACACCCCTGGAATAACAAGCCTCTCCGGTATTACACCACTGCACTAACCAACCTCACCCCTGCAACAACCAGCCTCTCTGGTATTACACCCCTGCAACAGCCAGCCTCTTCGGTATTACACCCCTGCCACAGCCAGCCTCTCAGTATTACACCCCTGCAATAACCAGCTTCTCCGGTATTACACCCCTGGAATAAGCAGCCTTGTCGGTATTACACCCCTGCAATTACTTGACTCTCCGGTATTACACCCCTGCAATAACCAGACTCGTCGGTATTACACCCCTACAACAACCAGCCTCTCCGGTATTACACCCCTGCAATAACCAGCCTCTTCGGTATTACACCACTGCAACAGCCAGCCTCTCTGGTATTGTACCCCTGCAATAACCAGCCTCGTCAGTATTACACTCCTGCAATAACCAGCCTCTCCGGTATTACACCCCTGGAATAACAAGCCTCTCCGGTATTACACCACTGCAATAACCAACCTCACCCCTGCAACAACCAGCCTCTCTGGTATTACACCCCTGCAACAGCCAGCCTCTTCGGTATTACACCCCTGCAACAGCCAGCCTCTCAGTATTACACCCCTGCAATAACCAGCTTCTCCGGTATTACACCCCTGGAATAAGCAGCCTTGTCGGTATTACACCCCTGCAATTACTAGACTCTCCGGTATTACACCCCTGCAATAACCAGACTCGTCGGTATTACACCCCTACAACAACCAGCCTCTCCGGTATTACACACGTGCAATAACCAGCCTCGTCGGTATTACACCCCTGCAAAACCAGCCTCTCCGGTATTTCACCCCTGCAATAACCAGCCTCTCCAGTATTTCACCCCTGCAATAACCAGCCTCTCCGGTATTACACCCCTGCAACAACCAGCCTCTCCAGTATTACACCCCTGCAATAACCAGCCTCTCTGGTATTACACACCTGGAATAACAAGCCTCTCCGATATTACACCCCTGGAATAACCACCCTTTCCGGTATTACACCCCTGCAACAGCCAGCCTACAGGTATTAGACCCCTGCAATAACCAGCCCCGTTGGCATTACACCCCTGCAATAACCAGCCTCTCTGGTATTACACCCCTGCAACAGCCAGCCTCTCCGATATTACACCCCTGCAATAACCAGCTTCTCCAGTATTACACCCCTGCAACAACCTGCCTCGTCGGTATCACACCCCTGCAACAACCAGCCTCTCCGGTATTACACCCTGGAACAACCAGCCTCTCCGGTATTACACCCCTGCAACAACCATCCTCTCCGGTATTACACCCCTGCAATAACCAGCCTCTTTGGTATTACACCCCTGCAACAGCCAGCCTCTCCGGTATTACACCCCTGCAATAACCAGCCTCTCCGTTATTACACCCCTGCAATAACCAGCCTCTCTGGTATTACACCCCTGCAACAACCAGTCTCTCCGATATTACACCCCTGCAATAACCAGCCTCTCTGGTATTACACCCCTGCAACAACCAGTCTCTCCGATATTACACCCCTGCAATAACCAGTCTTGTCGGTATTACACCCCTGCAACCTCTTTGGTCGAAGGTTTTTTACCTTCTCCCCTTCCCTCTCTCCGCACCGCCCTGAATTGCCTTACTCCTTGGAGACCCTCTTCCAATGTCAATGCCAAGGCCACAGCTAGTGCCTTTTCCAATGCGTCTTAGTTTCTATAGAGAACTTCTTTAAGTGGTCACTGTTTTCTGTAACCCCAGTTTGGAAACCTGAGTGGGCTGAGGCACAGAGAGAAGGTTACTTGCCCAGCAACACACACTTTTGGTAATGGGGGTAATCCATTGCAGCTGTTTCCAAATGGTAGACATGCACCTACAACAGTGTGATCCAAATATGCTTTGTCATATCAAGCAAACTTACCACCCAAATATATATTCTGTATTGGGTCAAAACGATTGGCATAAATATGATTGTTTACCATGAGGAGATAATTCCACATATCTTTCATAGAAGCACCCCCCAGGGAGTCCCCCTAACACAAAATGCTGTAGCTTTGACTTTTCTGCGAAATAACCTGGGCCCTGACAATATATAAGAGATATGATAGGTTATTTATAACGCACTTTATACCCAGAAGTTTCTAAGCGCGGACCCGGGGATCGAACCTGTGTTGCTCCGGCGAGCACGTCGCCCTTGAGCTATCCTCCCGAAACGAAGGAGAGAGACACATGTTATACAAAACAGTAACGATTCATTTTTGGAGGAGAAATTAGCAAAACAAAGAACATATGTTTTCCAAAGGCATTGCAGTAAAACAGGTGGATTTATTTTGTATTCTACAAAGTGGATTATCAAATACAAGGAAGGAAACACACAGAGAATTGAAATGTGATAAGGTGACTTGGTAAAACGAAATGTACTTCCAATAAAGGAGATTAAAAGCCACATTTAAAATGAAAAGTAGACCATGCATGCACAAGCTGGGCCCCATGTCATATGGCTGCCAACAAATGTTGACAAATGCAGTTTCACGCCATTGAATTGTGCCTCCCAGTCTGATGGGCATGTGCTGAGAATGGCCCTAGGAGGGCTCTTTGTAAGGGCTGACAGGTGTTAAAATGGACAAATGAATGCGAGCCAGAATGGAGAAAGTACATGCAGCTCCATGGTCCGTCTTGGCACGTGGGTTGTAGGTAAGGCCGGCCATGCGAACTGGTCCCCAAACAAAAGGAAACAAGTATTGACAATGCCAACATCTTGGCTTTTGTGAAGACATAGGATAGGCATTTACTAAGAACTTCGGTGATGGCACTAACTAGCCATTAATGGTAATAACTGCAAACTAGTGTGAGTACCTGGGCCTATAATAGCAGTGCTTGTTTTTAACAAGACTTCAGTGAAGGACACGCACGCTGCTTATAAATGAAGTGGCTGAAGGCCCACTTGGTAAAGATTATGATTGGTTATTTATAACGCGCTTAATTACCAGAGGTTTCTAAGCGCGGACTTGGGGATCGAACTTGTGTTGCTCCATTTCATCTTGCTTCCAATGCGAGTGCATTACCCCTGAGCTATCCTCCCAATACAAAGACATTTGTATTACACTTGTAGCACATTTACAGCTCCAATTAAGCCATTAACTTTCAGAAAACATCTTCGAAATAACACCAGCAGACACTTGAGTGCAGTGTTTGATGTTACTGCTTGATAAAACTAGCTCAAAGAGATCACAGGAGGATGTGTTTTTGACCGGAAAGGGTGGGAATGGTCATTGGTATTAGCATGGCCATGGGCAAACAATGGGTGGGCACATAACCAAACAACCCCTACAAGCTTTGGGCCCCTCCTCATGTCCCATCTCCCTCCTAACTGTACTTCAATGCAATAGCTTTGACTTATAGTTGGCGCAATAGCCAAAACTAAAAATGCTCCCTTTCCGCCGCGCTGAAGGCAGTGTGTGCCACCACCCATATTTATACTGCGAGGCCTGGTGCAAATTGCCTCCTCGCCTTGCTCGAGATGGACCTGAACCCAGCACAGAATGCAATAATCAATCATGGACCTACGAGCAGCGAGGAGCAGTGCACTCCTTATAGACATCTGAAGCAAAGGGGGGATATCATACAGAAGCTTTAATTAACTTCACATTATTTACTTTCTCACAAAACCGGAGCGCGGAGTACTTTATTTCAACTTCAAATGTGTGCTGCTATAGCCGAGGTCCACAGATCGTCAGTGCTAGTTTGTGAGTCGAAACAAAGCAGTCTTAAAAGGTACACACCTTCGACTGTAGTGGGACAGAACATGGGAGGCAAAGAGAGATAGCGCGGTGCGAGCCGGAAGAGGACCAATCAGCAGAACTCGAACTCAGCTATAGCAGGTAGGACTGTCACCTGTCAGTAAGGAAGGGCCCCATGGCCAGTACTGGGCTTTCCCTTCTCTGCGAGTGCCTGTTGAGAGTTGTAGTGACAAGGGCTGGACTGCCCCACCGGGACATCCCCCCCGGTAGGCTTCGGGTCAAAGGCCCTCTTTTCACAGAACTGTGAAGGATACATAAAAAGAATGAAAAACAACGGTCCGACTGGGTAGTTTGCATGGAACTGGCTGCCGGTGCAGCGCATGTCTTTTCTTCAGCCCCCTCCAGGGCTGACGAGCCGGACTGTGTTTGTGCATGAGGCCAGGAACTGCGTGTTCCCTGCCCTGCAGCCTATCTCTGCACAGTGCACACATGCGCAGCAGCCAGGCAAGTGCCAGGCGCAGGGTGCGTGCAGCGAGTGACCAGGCTGGCCGCTCTGTGCCGACGAGCGAGCTAGGCAGGCCACGCTGGGGAGGATTGCTGAACTGCGAGGGAGGTATGCTGGTGACTGCGAAAATGGCGCGTGCGCAGGGAGGTCAGTGGCTGCTCTGAGCAGGGCTTTGCCAGCAAGGGGCACTGAATTCACCCTTTTCTCTCCTCTCTCCCTGGTGCTAATAACATCGCCCTCTCACCCCCTCCCTGATGAGCACCACCCCGAAAATATTTATGGGGGAGAACTTGCTGTTGTCTTCGGTGTGCAGGAGTTGCTGAGCCAGGATTGGCTGCCACATTGCAGGGATCTGAGTCTATTGTTGGGAGCATCTAGAACACCCGAGTATTCGGGGTGACGTTCCTTCCTTCCTTCCGTCTTTGCTTCCTTCCCTGTTCCCTTCCTTGTTTCCTTCCTTGCTTCCTCCCTTCCTTGCTTCCTTCCTGCCTTCCCTGCTTCGTTCCTTCCTTGCTTCTTTGTTTCCTTCCTTCCTTCCCTGCTTCCGTCCTCCCTTCCTTCCTTCCCTAATTCCTAGCGTCCTCCTTTCCTTGTTTCCTCCTTCCTTGCTTCCTTCCTTCCCTGCTTCCACACATCCTCCTTTCCTTGGTTCCTCCTTCCTTGCTTCCTTCCTTGCTTCCTCCTTCCTTGCTTCCTTGTGTCCTTCTTTCCTTGCTTCCTCCCGTCTTTGCTTCCTTCCCCCTTCCTTGCTTCCTTGCTCCCTTACGTATTTCCTTGCTCCTTTCCTTGCTTGCTTCCTTCCTTCCCTGCTTCCTTGCATCCTCCTTTCCTTGCTTCCTTCTTCCTTCCTTGCTTCCTTCTTCCTTCCTTGCTTCCTTCCTTCCTTGCTTCCATGCGTCTTCCTTTCCTTGCTTCCTTGTATCCTCCTTTCCTTGCTTCCTTCCTTCCCTGCTTCCTTGTGTCCTTCTTTCCTTGCTTCTTCCTTCCTCCCTTCCTTCCTTCTTTTTCCTTCTTTATTTCCTTCTCTCATTCCTGAAGTGTATTTCTCCCCTCCTTTTATTCCTTCTATAGTCCTTAGTTTGCTTGGTTTTTTTCTTTCTTAGTTGACATCTTCTTTTTATTTCTCACACTTACTCTTTCTGCCTTTACTTCTTCTCTCTTCCTTTCTTGTTTATCTCTTTTGTCTCTTTTTTCTTCCTTCCCTTCTTTCTAAATATTGGTAGTGTTAGGCAGAAACCTGTGCAGTTCCTTTAGGGACCACTGCAAAAGATTTAGGACTACAGGTGGTTGGCAGTAAACCCAATTGGTAGCAATCTGCACCACCCATGTTTACCTGGTAGCTGTGGCTGAGCAGTCAGACTTCTCTCAAGATGAGTTAGGCAGTATATAGAGTATACACAATAGGTACAGAGATACAGTAGCACAAGCAAACACTGACCAGAGCTTTGCTGTAAAAGTATATAATAATTTATTTAAAGACACACTTGTAAATTACACTAGCACAAAGAGGTAAGTAAATTCAACTCACAGTCACTATTATATATATACAACCCTAATTACTTACTAGACAAGTCTTAATGAGAAACACCACTTATTTTCTGACAGAGGTGAGCGCTTAACATAAGATGGCATTCTAATAAGTTATTAAAAAGGGAGGGAAAAAGGCAGAGTTATGAAAGCACACAAATTTCAATACTTTTCAAAGAACCACAGTGAGGCAGGTTAGGCAAAGTCTACTGGAGAGCAAGGAAGTTCAAATGCCAGACCCAGAGGAAGAGGAGGTCTCGACGTGGAGGAAAGCTGAAGGTCGTTGCACTGCCAGGGAAGAAACCAGCCGCAGAGTTTCCCGGTTACAAGGTACCACCCTTTTCTTCGCGGTAGTGGTAAACCGTGCTATTCCGGTTGCCGGGGTGCTTGGCACAGGCAAGGCGGCCACGAGATGGTCCAGGAGGCGAAAAGACGGGCAAACTGGTTATCCCCACCAGTCAAAGGAAGAAGACTCTCCGGACTGGAGATCTCCTCTGTCGTCAGGAAAAGTGGTGAGACGGTTCCGCAGGGCTCCACCGGTGGTGTTGTCGTTGCAGGTCGGCTCGGCTTCTCCCTCCTCGGATTCTTTAGGTCCTGTGGCGACTTCTGAAGTTCCAGTCCCCAAAGCCTTGCTTTTATGCAGAAAACCCCCATTCATTCACCCTAGCTGTCACTCAAACATGCTAAGTGGTGAGCCGGGCGGCTCACCACTTGGGCCAAACACAAAAGAGTGCGACTTGAGTTGCCGAAGCAACTCAGTCCAGGGTGCCTAAACCCCCTCCCACACCACCTGTGGTACCCAGACAGAGTGGCAAATCTTTTGGAGGCTTCTGTGAAGAAGCCCGCCAAAAAGTGGAACAAAGGGCTCGACTTGGGTTGGAGTCACAGAAGCGAACACAAACGCCATTTTGGAACCAAGTTTCGGCAAAAAATACCAACCAGTGAATTTATATTAATTTAATAAACCGGCGGTATGTTAGAGGCTATTTTAAAAAGTGGTAGCCTCGAACAATGGGAAAATCCCATAGGAATATATTCGTAGTCGAATATAAAAAGTAGTATCCACTGCCACCAGCCAAAACTCGGTCGGGGGGGACTGGACAGTGCCCCCTCGAACAACAGACCCTGGGGCAATCGAATTGCCCCGACCAGTACGTCCACAATATGATGGTTTGTACTGGTTCTGTTCACAATTTGAGACTAGTAAAGCCAATGGTGACTTTACATGCCCTGGGAGACAGTAGTCAGTCTATGGAGTATGGAGTCTATGTTTGGGGGTCGCTACGACACCCCTGGGTTACTGCACGGAGGGTGCTGTGTAACCCACATACCAAAAACACATGAAACCCTATGGGGTAAAGGACCCTATAGCCCATAAACACATACAAAGTCAAAGGAACACCTCAAATCATGTCTAAGAGTGGGAGAAAAAGAGTCTCACTCTTAGCAGGAGAAAAAAATAAACCCCAAAAATCCATCAAAGCTGCTGGGGGACTCACTAGGTTTGGGAAATTAGCCTTTACAGAGATTCTCCCTAACAATGCTTCCTTGCGTCCTCCTTTCCTTGCTTCTTCCTTCCTCCCTTCCTTTCTTCCTTCTTTTTCCTTCTTTATTTCCTTCTCTCATTCCTGAAGTGTATTTCTCCCCTCCTTTTATTCCTTCTATAATCCATGTATCTGTGGCCCACATGGCCAGAGCAAGGAGTGGCTCTGCGCCGATGGCCACTGGCGTAAGCAGGCGCATCAGTGAAACTGGTGTATGTTTGCACATCCACAGATTGCGCTGCTTGCAGAATACGGAGCAAGTTCAGTGTGCGCAGGTGCCACACACGCGAGCAACCTTAGCACAGACAGGCAGAAAATGCGGGTACGTGGTTGCCCATATAACACATAAGCATTGCAAGTGCAACATGCGTTTAACATATGCACATACTGAGAGCGCATAAAATACACATGACTGTAAGGAACAAGTTACTTACCTGTAACTGTTGTTCTCCAGCATGGGTCTGGCATTGATTCACATGCTCATGAATATTCCCCGTCGTCAGGCTGGGAATCCTCGGTAAAGAGATAATCAGTATCAGTTTTGTTTCTGATCTGTCTTTCTTAGTAGTAACCAATCACTGGTCTCTGGGTCATACTGCCCCCAGCCAATGACTGCCCTCTCCCTAAGCCCCGCCCCTGGCATCCATCCTCAGATTTGGTAGCATGTAAAGTGGCAGTATGACCAAGTGAAGAGCCGCAATGGGTCATCGCATGTGAATCCATGCCAGACCCATGCTGGAGAATAACAGTTATAGGTAAGTCTCTTGTTCCTTCTCCAGCATGGGGTCTGGCATGGATTCACATGCTCATGAATATAAGAATACATATCAGTACACACATGCACAACCACGGGATGTGGCAAGGCTCAACATTAAGCATTACATAAAAGTCAACATTAAGCATCTCTTACCTCCTCACCAGACTCACCTTAAGCGAACAGGTTGCGCAGCACTGCCTGGCCAACTCTGGAGTCCTCCCTGGAATCCCGGTCGACGCAGTAGAATCTCGTGAAGGTGTGCGTCGACCTCCACGTAGCAGCCCTGCAGATGTCCAGCAGGGTCACACCAGACAAGAACGCCGTGGTAGCAGCGTCGCTCTGATCGAATGGGCTCTCGGACGGCCGGGCAACGGTCGGTTTGCCAACCGATGACAGTGCATGATGCAGCCGGAGAGCCATCTGGAAATGGAGGCCTTCGAGAGAGCCTTCCCTTGGTTCACAGGTCCAAAGTTCACAAACAGCTGTGATGTCTTCCGAAAACTCTTTGTTCGGTCCACGTAGAACTTCAGCGCTCTAGCTACATCCAGCGAGTGCGAAGTCCTCTTGGCCGGCGACAAAGGCGACGGGAAAAAGACTGGTAACACCAAGGGCTCATTGAGATGGAAGTCCGACGGCACCTTGGGGATGAAGGAGGGGTGCGTCCTCAGCACCACCCTCGTCTCATGGAAAGTCAAGTACGGAGGCTTGCAGGAAAGGGCCTGAATCTCTCCTATGCGTCGTGCATAGGTGATGGCCACAAGGAACGCTGTCTTCCACGACAGGAACTTCAACAGAGCCGAATGCATAGGCTCGAATGGCGGGCCCATGAGTCTGGTCAGCACCACGTTGAGCTCCCACGCCAGGAACGACCGTCCTTCAGTTCTGGTGTATCGGGAAATCCCTGCCAGATGTATCTTGATGGAAGCGTGAGCTAGTCCAGCTTTGGCCAGTGACAGTAAGTACGGTAGCACTTGAGGGGCTGTAATCTGTAGATGGTTAATCTTCTGTGCACAGCACCAGACAGAGAACCTCTTCCACTTGTGTCCGTAGGACTTGAGAGTTGAGGATGCCCTGGCCTTTGCAAGAACCTCTCTGCAGTCAGCCAGGATATCGTACCCTGCAAACTCTAGTGCTGCAGGAGCCAGGCCTGCAAGTTCAGAGACTCCGGGTCGTGATGAAGAATGGCGCCTCCTTCTCTGGAGAGAAGATCTGCGTCCATCAACAGTTTGACTGGTGGGGACGCTGACAAGTCCAGAAGGTCCGGGAACCAGATCTGTCTAGGCCACCTTGGTGCGAAGAGGATCATCCTGCACTGGGACCTCTTGAGTTGGTTGATGAGCCTGAGCAGCAACAGCAACGGCAGGAACGCATACAGGAACAGGCAGTCCCAGGGGAACGAGAAAACATCCCTCATACTCCTCGGCTGGGGGAACCTGCTGGTGAATCTCTGGCACTTGGAGTTCATCGCCGTCGCGAACAGGTCGACTTGGGGCTTGCCCCATTGCCGGAAGAGTTGATCCACTTGATCCTGGCGTAGTTCCCACTCATGGCATGAGCGCAGCTCCCTGCTGAGTGAGTCAGCGATGGTGTTCTTTATCCCTCCCAGATGAAAGGGTACCAGAAACATCCCCTGGGCAACGGCCCAATGCCACAGGTCCTGTGCTTCCTTGGATAGGGCTGGGGATCTGGTTCCTCCCTGCTTCCGGATGTAGAACATCGTGGTGATGTTGTCGGTGAAGATCCTCACCACCTTGCCCTTGAGGGATAGGAGAAAACACATGGGGGCCCAGAAGACCGCTCAGAGCTCCAGGATGTTGATGTGGAGCGACTTCTCCAACGAGAGCCAAAGGCCACTCGCATGTAGATCTCCCGTGTGCGCTCCCCACCCCACCAGGGAGGCATCCGTGGTCACCGTCACCTGGTGAGCTGGGGTCTGAAAGTCTGTGTCCACCGCAAGATGCTCGCGGGCGCCCCACCACCGGATCGCCTGGCGGAATGTCTCGTTGAGAGAGATCCTGTCTTCGAAGCTGCCCGTCGCTTGCATCCAAGGGGTGTCGAGGAACTCCTGTAGAGGACGCATCCGAAGCCTGCACAGGTGCACTAGATATATGCATGAGGACATCATCCCGAGCAGGGACTTGATGGACCTCACCCTGGCCACGTCCGTGGCCAGCAGACGCTGCACCGTGCCCAGGATGGCCTTTGTCCTTTCCTCCGACGGCGAAGCTAGTCGCGCAACTGTATCGAGCGTCGCTCCCAGAAACAGTGCGACCTGTGACGGGACCAGGTGGGATTTGGGGAAGTTGATGGAGAACCCAGGTCCGTAAGCAGCTGGACGGTCTTTGTTGTGTGTTTGACGGCGAGATCCCTTGTTCTTGCCCGGATGAGCCAATCGTCCAGGTAGGGGTAGACGTGGATCCCCTGTAGGCGCAGCCACGCCGCCACTGGTGCCAGCCACTTGGTGAACACCCTGGGTGCTGACTTCATTCCAAATGGGAGGGCTTTGAACTGGTAGTGCCGTCCTTGGACCACGAACCTGAGGAACTTGCGGTGCCCTTTTAGAATGGGGATGTGAAAGTACGCATCCTCCAAATCAATCCGACGATAGGAAGTCGCCTTCCTCCAGCTGTCCCAGCACGTGCTGGAGGGTGACCATCCGGAACTTCTGTGCCTTGATGTACTTGTTTAATCGACGCAGGTCCAGGATGGGACGCCATCCGCCTGTCTTCTTTCTGACGAGGAAGTATCTTGAGTATACTCTGGAGCCCCGGAGCCTCTTTGGGACGAGCTCGATAGCACCCTTTTTGACCATCGCCTTTACCTCCAACAGCAGTTGAGGGACGTGGGTCTCCTTCCTGGCCACGGGAGGAATGCAGGGGCACTTCTTTAGAAATTCGAGTGTGTGCCCCTGGGCCAGGGCATCTAGCACCCAACGGTCGGTGGAGATGGACTCCCACACGCTAACAAACCTCGTCAGCTGGCCTCCCACCAGGGTGCTTCGGTGGGGGCCCGACGCAACGGCCGGTTCAGTCTTGCTTGGCAGCCGCCTTGCCACTTTGGCCTTCTTGGCGACGACGGCGAGATCCACCTGACTTGCCTCGTCCCCTGTAGGCTTCTTGCGACGAGGAACGGGCCACTTGACGGTACGTCAAGGAGCCACTGCCGAATCCCTTGGAGGCACCTTGCTTGCCTCCGGAGTTCCGAAAGGGCGGCCGTCGTTGCTGCAGAACTCCCAAGGCCCGAGCCGTCTACGTGTCGGTCTTGATGGCCTGAAGGGACTCATCCACCGTCTTCCCAAACAGGTTGTTCCCGTCGAAGGGCATGTCCAAAACTTCGGCTTGTACGTCTTGGCGGAAATCCGTCGCCTTGAGCCACCCCCGCCAATGAAGGCAAACGCTGTTGCCCAATTGGCGGAAACCGGTGTCAGCAATGTCCGTGGCCACCGTTATCGCGTGGTCTGACACCACCTCACCTCCTGCAGGATCGCCAGGGCATCTGTCCTCTTGTCGTCTGGGAGAAAGTCCAACAGGGGGGCGATCTTGACCACAACTCCCTGTCGTAGCGGGCCACAATCGCTAGGGCATTGGCCGCCTTAATCGTCGTCGCCGCAGAAGAGATGACTCGTCGTCCCATGGTATCTAGTTTCTTTCCCTCGCCGTCCGGCGGGGAAGTAGAAGTCGAAGCCGATGCCCCCCCGCTTTCTTCTTGGCCGCTGCCGAGACGACCGAATCCGGGGTCGGTTGCGCTCTAAGGCACAAAGGGGCGGCGTCGGGGACCTGGTACTTCTTCTCGTGCTGGTCCCTCTTGGCAGGCGTCATGGGCGGGTTCTTCAGGAGAGCAAGTCCCTCGTCCCATATGTCATCCAGCAACGGCACCACGAGGACCGCCTTCCTCTTGGCCTCGCGCCGTTGGTAGAGGAAGCCTTCCTCCTCCTCCTCTTCAGGCAGAGCTGGAAAAGCTCGGACGCCCTGGCAATCATGGTGTGAAACAAGCCGATTTCGTCAGGCGGGGATGCCCAAGCAATTGGCGACAGGTGGTCAGTCCCGTCGCCACCGCCGTCGGCATCCGTCCCCGTCATAGCCGTATCTGTTCCTGTGCCGTCCCTCGGGATCGGGGAAGGAGACAAAGGCTGAGAGGGCCGTGAGGGCTGAAAAGGTGGGTTTGGATGAATCCTCCTCCTCTTGCTTGGAGAGCTTCCCGACGGACCCGGCTCAGTCGGGTTGTCCGTTGGGGGTATAAGCAATCTCATCCTTATCTCCGTGCATATGGCTTGGATTGCCGTCAAAATGGCCACGAGTTGTCCTGTGGCTCGGGCTGCAAAGGGCGCGGTGGTTGCTCCTCCTCCATGGGGGCCTCGTCGTCGCCACCCTCGCTCTCGTCGTCCCCCTCATTGGGATCCCTCCCGTGGGAACGGGCCTCTTCCAAATTCTTGTCGAGTCCCTCTTCAACTTCGACCAGCTATTCCTCGGAGGCTATGTCCGTGTCTGTAATGGCCACCGCCCCCCCTCTTTTTCCACCGGGGTCTTCACGGGGGTCTTCTCGATGGGCCTAAAAGAGGATTCCCTCCACGGAGGCAGGGAAACTCTGGGCCCCGAGGTCGCCTCCACAGGCTTCGCCAGGGCCGCAGCGACTCCCTCAATAGAGGCCTTGGCCGGGTGAATCAAGGCCTTCACCACCTTCGGCGCGCTTGAGGCCTTCACCTTAGGGGGAAGGTCACCGCCTTGCTCCCCTTTGGCCGGTTCCTTCGAGATCGACTGGGGCCTCTCCAGAAGCTTAGCCGGGTTCTCGGATTTTCTCTTCCCTGAGCCAGTGCGTTGGTTCGTGATTGATGGCATCGGTGAAAGTGCGCCCTGCCTGGCAGCCGAGGAGCCCGACCGTTCGGCGCTCCCGGTGCCCGCGGACTCACAGAGCTTTGCCTTCTGTTGGGCCCCATCGCCGGGGCGCCTTCACAGGACTTAGAAGACCGCTCGGACTTCTTCTTCTTCTTCTCACCTGCTGGGCTCTTGCCTTCCAGCCAGTTGGCGAAACGGGTCCGACGATCCCTCATGGTCCGTTCCGACATGTTCACGCAAAACGCACAGTCCTTCTCCATGTGCGTTTTGTCCTTGTGAAGGCAGTAGAGGCACCTCGAGTGCTCGTCCTCCTTGAACAAGTTCTGTAGCTTGCATCCAGGGCAGTTCCTGAAGAGCTTGCCGGGTGTCGAGCTTCCTTTCTCCTGGGCCATGTCCACGAGGTAGGCCTCAGAAACGTCTGGAATCCTCGAAGAAGCATAGCTCGACGAAAACTTCACCCTTGAGGGGCGTAGAAAATTCCAAAACGGGTCCCCGTTGATCGGAAGAAGAAACGGTGGAGCTTGAGGCTTGATTTAACCGAAAAATTTGATAAATCTCTTTGAAAAAGTGCGAAAAAGCAAAAAAGCTCGAGAGCTTTAGCACAAGGACTCCCAACACTTGAACGTGCAGTAAAAATCTGAGGATGGCTGACACGGGCGGGGCTTAGGGAGAGGGCCGTCATTGGCTGGGGGCAGTATGACCCAGAGACCAGTGATTGGTTACTACTAAGAAAGACAGATCAGAAACGAAACTGATACTGATTTTTTCTTTACCAAGGATTCCCAGCCTGACGGGGAATATTCATGAGCATGTGAATCAATGCCAGACCCCATGCTGGAGAAATACGCATGCTAGGTAGGAAACAAGACGCACATTCGCAGAGCCAACAGTTTGGGCTTTTTTAGGCTGAACCTGTTCCTTGTGCCCAGGGCTGGACTGGCCTATAAGTAACTCTGGAGATTTTCTGGTAGGCCTCTGCACCCTGTGCCTCTTTTGTGTGGTATTTCCAAATGTTCCCATAGGAAAAGGGTTGGGCTTGCTGAAAATGTGTAATGTGGGGCCACTTTGAAAATAATTTCCAGGGCCTCTTTTGATTATCAGTCCACCCACTTCAAGTGAATAAAAAAGGCCGAGACTAAAACTAAGTCAAAGCCCAGGAGTGGGTTAGGTTGTCCTTCCTGACATGGAGTCAAGTGGCAACCCTGATAGTGGGGTCTGCAACCTTTGGCTCTCCTGATATTTTGCACTCTAACATCCATCAGTCCTAGCCAGCACTGACAATGGCGAGGGATCATGGGAGTCATAGTCCAACACATCTGGCGAACCGAAGACTGCAGTGCTATATGTTGCATGGCGGCTGGAGATCGGGATTTACTTCATGTGTGTAGTTTAAACAGTGTTGAAGCACCTCATTCTTAAAGTGCTTGATCTGAGAAAATGTGTTTGAGATTCATAACTAAAGACATGTTTGTGAAGCACTTAGCTTAGTGGCTTGATGTGCTTGCTGTACATGTCAGAGTGTACAGAGCTTAGGCTCTCTGCCCAGAAAGGGGCTCTTTTTTGCCAAATGTTATCCAGTCACGTAATACAGAATGGAGCTAAAGCTTAGGTTTTGTGCACAGTTGCTGGGAACCAATTGGCACAGGAGAAACCCCAGGGAAGCCACTCCCCAATTTCATCCTGCTGGCCCGAATTACCATCTGAGATCGCTGCTAATGACACTACCTCCTTCAGATGGGCTGGATGAGAGATAGAGTAAGTGCCTATACTGCATGTTAGGGGTCATACTGAGTTTTAACTACTTTTAAAGTATAGCTGTGCATTTTTTAGTTGTGATTTCAATTCTCTGCTTATTACGATTTAATATTGTTTTAACTGACTGCTGCTATTTTGATTTCACGTTGAGCAAGTTGGAGTATGCTAATGCTATATTATTTACACACTAGCTGTGTGATTTGAATCCGAGCTTCCTCTCGGCACACACGAGCTAGGTGAAACACTGAACTACAAATCCCAGCAGGATTGTAATTCCGTGTTCCCCATTTAGTCCATCCTTCGGCGCGAACGCACCTGCGTGAACTGAACTGCGAGGCTGTGCGGGTCCGTGCAGGGACGTGCAGACATCCCCAACCACTCTGCTACATT
Source organism: Ambystoma mexicanum (assembly GCF_040938575.1). Taxonomy (NCBI): domain Eukaryota; kingdom Metazoa; phylum Chordata; class Amphibia; order Caudata; family Ambystomatidae; genus Ambystoma; species Ambystoma mexicanum. The sequence continues at coordinate 992,880,969 of NC_090926.1, read as the reverse complement.
GGTAACTGTATGCTCATGGCATCCCCAGATAAGGACTTGAGTCCTCTACAAGAACACACCACTGATAATTACCCTACTAATGCTCCCTCCAGGCAGGAGATTGGTCCTCAGCTCATGGTAGCATTACTTAACACTCATTCTGTGGTCAAACACACATTAGACATATATGATTATATTCAGGAACAGAAGCTAGATATCATGTGTCTCACTGAGACGCGGCTCACTGACTCCCATGGACCTATCATTGAGCAGGTGACCCCCCCAGACTATGTCTTCTTTGGGAAACACCAAGAAGGGACTGTGGGGGGAGGAGTGGCCATTATTTGTAAAAAATTCATTAGGATTTTATGAGGCTAAGATTGAATGTATAGGGACTGACATGATTCATGCTAAAATGACATCCAATCCTAATTTTACCCTGAATCTAGTCCTTCTTTATAGACCACCTGAGGATTCTGATAGTTTTAATGAAGACCTTGTTAACCTCATTACACCTGTGATGACCACCAACACTGGTTTGGTCATTCTGGGTGATTTTAACCGCTGGAAAGGCGATAAAACGGATAAGAAAGCTCTGACACTGGAAAGAATGCTAGGGAATCACCAGATCACAATCCATAATGTGGATCCCACAGATAATAAGGGCCACATACTGGATTGGGTCGGTAGGGGTAACATACAAGGTGAAGATATCATGAGCACACCATGTATTTGGTCCGATCACTTCTTTGTTAACTGTGTTTTGAGGCTTCCTGCCCTAGCACGTAGAGTGCATGTTCCTATGCACTCAGAGCTCAAAACCTAAAGAACATTACTACCCCTATTTTAGTTGACTATATGCATACATTGACGACCATAACCAGCGACATCGATGACCCTGAGATACTTATAGATAACTACAATAGAGAGACTGCTGAAATGCTCGACAAATTTGCTCCAATAAAAGACAAATTGGTTAGGGATCTACCTAACTGCCATAGATGGTTCTCTCCCTCCCTGGCAGAACTTTGAGCCAGCAAAAGGCAGGCAGAACACACTTGGCGCAAAGACAGCTCTATGACTAATCTGTCAGATTGGAAATGCAAAGAGAAGCAGTATAAAACCAAAATGATTGAGGCCAAGAAAACCTTCTATAACAACCAAATTAGCTCAGCTGGAGATCAGACTACGGAATTATTTCGCCTTTTTAGATCTTGGGAAAAACCCACTGTTTGCAGTCCCCCCATAAAGCCCACAGCTGAAGACTGTGATCAGGCACAGAAAGCCTTTGCTGACAAATTATCAAAAGCACAAGACAATATTAAACAAGAAGCATCGGTATCCTCACTGCCCATAGTAAAATCCATCCCGGTGTTTCCCAGAGACATCTCATATAGGCACAAAACCGACTAATACTCAGCAGGATCTTACATCTAAAATTGCTACCACATCTGGATTAGCAACAGGTTTTATATTTAAGGAAACCACTGTAGTTGAAATGATAAATATCCCTAAATTGATGCATCCTGCTAGCCGTACTGCTCCCATTCAAACTTATTTTGGAACATAAAGAATTGTTTGCGCCCTTCCTTTGTAGATTTGCAAATGTCTCTTTTCGGTTGGGTGTAATTCCCCAGTCGATAAAACATGTTGCAGTCTCACCCCTACTAAAAAAAGTAGGACTAGACCGTACTGATGCTGCTAATCTAAGACCAATTACCAATACCCTGTTCCTACTCAAACTCATAGATAAGGTAGCAACCATCCAACTACAGGCTCATGAACAGATGGCTGGCATACTACACGCCAAACAGTGGGGTTCAGAAGTCACCATGGAACTGAGAGTGCTCTTCTGGACCTACAGACCATCATGCTCTCCAAGTTGGAAGAAAGTAAGTCAGGGCTGCTGATGTTGTTGGATTTATCAGCAGCCTTCGACTTGCTTGATCACAAAATCCTACTTGATAGAATGCAGACTGTTGGGGGCCTCTTCGTCAATGCCATAGCTTGGCTGAGATCATTCTTGGAGGGTCGACGGTCACAGGTATACTGGGGGATAGTGTCTCCAAATCACAACTTATAACCTGCGGAGTTCCTCAGGGAGCATGTCTTTCACCACTATTGTTTAATATCTACATCCTCCCCCTCTGCAGAGAACTAGAACTCTCTCAGACATTTTTTTGCAACTACGCTGATGATTTTCAACTGGTTCTTGATATCACTGGCGATCACGATGCCGACCAACACATAGTGGATATGGTGTACCAATTGATAAAGCAGTGGATGTCTACAAATTGGCTTTGCCTCAAAGACTGAATTTATGTTATTTGGCCCCCGCCATGCACAAACTAAGCTGGGCCAGGAGTATTCAGGCTTCAGGATAGATGGCAGCTATATCAAAGTTGTGCAGAAAGTTAATACTTTTAGTACATTTATGGAGAATAGCCTAGAATGTGAAGCCCATTTCACAGCTATCTCTAAGAGAACTAATTATCATCTCAAAGTGCTTAGGCAGGTCGCTCCACTTGTTCCAGTCGAAAATCATAACAAACTTGTGAGAGCCGTCATCCTACCATGTGTGGACTACTGTAATGTGCTCCTAGGTGGGGCAAGCAAAGTTGATATTCACGAACTACAAAAAATACAGAATAAAGCCATCCGCATCATCTTTCAGATGAAACGTTCAGAGCCTACTACTGCTGCTAGAAAAAAACTACACTGGCTTCCTGTGGACGCCAGAATTCAGTTTAAACTACTATCTGCCATAAATGCATCTTTGGGAACGCACCAGCTTATCTGAAGGATGTTGTTAGTATCTATCAGCCCAAAAGAAATCTCAGGTCAGCTGAAGATTTCTTACTAGTCCAACACCGAGTGAACCTCTGCATAAGACCAAGGACCGTCTTACGTTCCGAAAACATTTGAAAATGTACCTATTCAATTAGTACGAACTCCTGCAGGTAGCTTCTGTCACCGTATCTGTCTCTCGGCGCCTGGATGCCTACGGGCTTTAGTACGGAATAAGTAAAATAACAATAACAATTATACTCAACCCATGCAGGTCAGTGCTTTAAGAAGACCAGTAGGGCATGCTACTGACTGCCGCATCACTAGGGGCCTTCGGATACTGCCCCAGACCTAGCTGATTCAAATTCAAAATTGTCCATGAAGGCCAGCCGCCTCTCACGATAATGAGGATGCTGGGTCATGGGGCCAACTTCTGTGGCCTGTTAGAACAGTTGTTATCTGTGTGGGTCAGGTTTGTGATCAGGGGGCCCAACTTCCATTGGGTTTGGGTGTAGGAGTACACTAAAAAAGGTGCTGCTACTAAGCCAGATTTCTCAGATCCATGATGCAGCAAATAAATGTCTGCCCGGATCTTGAAAAATCCATTTGCACCATTTAATTGGTTTTCACTGTTAGACTGCTTTAAAAGGTGCATACGCCTGAATTCAAACCCAGGTTGTTAGGACCAAGGGTGCACATTGTGCTGCAAGACCACTTGAATGTCTGATGAAGATGCTTGTTAGGATTGTACCCCGTGGCAGAATTAAGGCAAAGGGATTATTGGGCAAGGCTGACAGATGGCCCTGGGTAGGTGGGACATGGGTGTGGAGCATACAGCGGAGGTAATGGCTGTCTCAAGTGCAACTAATGTTACATGTCTTTAAGTTGTCTTTTTGTACTATAGGAGCTGTGTGTTTAGGAGCTGTTCACCTCAACAGGTTTCGTTGATATAAAGTGATTAGCCCAGGTTCACTCAATTTGTTCAAGTAGGAAATCTGCTCTCGCCCTCCACCTGCTCATCCCTTCCAAAATCACAGGCTCTCCATTACCCCTTCCAACGTCTTCTGCTCTCTTCTTCCATCTGCTCCTTTGTTTCCTTCCATAAGCTCTCTAACTACTTTGGCCTTCCATTCGCTACTCACTTCATCTTCCGTCCGCTCCCCCCGCTCAATAAGGAAAACCATTGCCAAAGCATGACATGTTAAACCTGTATAATGCAGAACCCTTAATAACAGTCTGAGAGAATAATCACAATGAATCATACCCTAAGAACAAAAGATGTGTACCTTTGTAGACATAATGCTATAATTGAGCTATAAAAAAAACATTACATAGCAATAGAGTAGAACAAATAGTGTGGCAATGTCAGTTTACCTATTGTGATGAATCTGATGTGTCATCACTTTTCTCCTGGTGGTGGCCTCTCCCCACATGGCCAGGGGACGACAGCCACCATCTGATCCTGTCCATGGGAGTGGCTATATGAGAGAGGATAACATGGGGGAAGGCGACCCTCGGGGGGTGTTATGGCATCATCAGACAAGACATGGGGCCTCATTACGACCCGGCCGGTAAGTACCGGTCATTACCGGCATGGCGCAATTACCCTGTCCGTGCTGGCAATAGACCGCTAAAAGCGTCCCATTACGAGTTCGCGGGCACGAGCTTTGCGCAATGCCGGTAAGGAACTCACCGCCATGCCGTAAAAGGCCGAAAAATCCCCCATTCCGGCACCGTCTGTAGTGGAAATAGCTCCTCCGGCATCCAAGCCATCGGCATTAGCGGTGACCAATAATAGCGGTCACCTCTAATAGCGGTAAGCGCTATTAGAGGTGACCATAAATAAGCGGAACCAGAAGTAGCGTCATCGCACAGAAACGGGAAAGAGCACGGCGGCCATCTTTAAAAACACAATCCATTGCCATCCACCACAACCACGAGCCATCTGACCCCCAAAACTCCAACACACCTCCACCACTACCTGTTGCATTTTACTATGCCAAAAGCAGTGAGAAAAACGGGAGATTGCCTGCGCAAGGAGCACTTCTCCAGAGAGGAGCTTGCCAGGTTAGCGGAGACACTGCAGGAACATGCAGATGTGGTGTTCTCAAACGACATGTCCCGTCCAGCACTGCAGCGCAAAAAGAAGATTTGGGCAGAGGTCGCCCAGAGAGTCAGTGCGGTTGGCACCACACCGCACACACCCAAACAATGCCGTAAGCGCTGGGATGACCTGGGTCTACGCGTGCAGAGCATACTCTCCGCCAACTGCAACCTTGGGATGGCGACAGGCGGAGGTGCGGAGTCCCCCATCAAACTGCAACCATGGGAGGAGATATACGCCACCACCATAGGCACCGAGGCAATAGAGGGAGTCGGGGACATGGAGCGAGGAGCCCCGTCATCAGCCGATGCAGATAGGTGTCTCAAATGAAACAATGCTAATACCACCACGATGATGTCCACCTGAACTGAAAGTGCAATGATGTAGAGCAGGGTCCACCAGACACATAAGTACAAGACTGCATACAGGCAGTGCAGACCATCACCTTGTCCACATGCATAATGCACCCCATATGTGTTGCAACCCAGACGCCTCCATGCATCACCCACCCAAGAGTGAAGCAACCCGTATGTCACTGCCCCCAATGTTAATCATCTACCATTCCATATCAATACGCCCGATGCCCGTAGACCCATCACCAACCCTCTCCCTCCTTTGTCCCCCACAGGCACACATTCTGACAGCAGTGATGAGGGCACCAGGGAGAAAGATGCCACACCACAGAAGAAGACCAGGGCCGAGGAGGGAGAACATCGCCCCTCAATCTCAAGGGGCAGAGGCCAACCTGCACTACCGAGGAAGGCCATAAAAACCACAGAGGCCACAGCACCAATGTGCACCACGGCCCCCACAACAACACCCACACCAGCCACCATCACCCAGGAGGCATTGGTAGAGGTAACACCATCAGCTGCTAGCAGCACAGTCGGTGAGACAGCTGCCACAGCAGCCATATCGGACGACGAGGGAGACATACAGCTGCATGGCGCAACACCCGCCACAGGCACCCTGCACTCACCACAACTATCCCCATGCAGTGTGCTCGACTGCAGCATGCACGGGCTGTCACCTGGAGATTCATGGCCGGCAAGTTTCAGCCCCACGCCAACTGTGCCTGATGACCACAGCATGGTGGAAATGCCTCACACTTCCACCCCAGTGACAACCAGCCAAGAAGGGATCATGGCTATACAGAGGCGCCAGGAGGAACTCACAGGGCTGTTGACGCAGCATAGTACCAAATGCACCCGTGCAGGGGATGACAACAGGGATTGTGCTGCATCCCTAAAAACAGCCATCGAGTCCACCTCAAAGGACATTTGCGTGGAACTGGCAGCAGTGCGGCATGTCCTCTCGGAAATGGTGGCAGCAATGCGGGACAAGCATCCACCAAAGTTGCCAGGACAATCTGGACCATCATCTAATGCCAGCTCTACTAGGACCAGCCCTGTGCGTAGGTCTGGCAGGAACCTGCGCAGATTGGACAGGGGGGCACCTGGTGCTGGAAGAGGGGGGAGGGCAGTAGGCACAGCCATGCATACTGGTGCCATGTAGACTACTGGTGCGTGCTACTGCACACCATGTGTTGGGAAGTCAAGGGGGAGTGGGAAGAGATTGTTTGGGGGAGTTGAGGGGGGTGGGGGGGAGAGGGTGTGTGGGGGAGTTGAGGGGGGAGATGTGGGGGAGTAGCGGGGCGAGAGGGGAGAGGGTGAGTGGGGGAGTTGAGGGGGAGGGGTGAGAGGGTGTGTGGGGGAGTTGAAGGGGGAGGGGGGAGAGGATGTGTGCGTGGGAGTTGAGGGGGAAGGGGAGAGGGTGTGTAGGGTGGAGGGCTTGTTCACTTTATGATTCTTTAATACACATTTTGGTAACTCATGATTCACATGTGTGGACATTGCTTATTGCGTACGTGTGCTTTATTGGTGAACAGTCTACAGTGTCCATGTCCCTGACACACCCAGTGCCCCGAGTGCTACATCCATGTCACACTCCCCATCCATGTGTGCTAGAAACATTGGTTGATCAGAGTCTGACACATGGCACGTCCCTCCTGTGCATCGCTGCCTCCCTGAGGTGCTGCCCCATCCCCACCCTCCTCATCCTCAGGTGGTGGCAGTTCAGCATCAGGGGGCAGGGGCACATTCCGTCTGATGCACATATTGTGTAGCATGACACATGCCATATGCCATGACGATCTTGGCCACCTTCTCATGGCGGTACAGGAGTGCCCCACCAGACCTGCTGAGGCAGCGAAACCGTGCCTTCAAGAGGCCAAATGTCTGCTCAATCACCACACGGGTACGTGTATGTGCACGATTGTAGTCCTCCTCGTGCCTGTTCTGTGGGTTCCGGACTGGGATAAGGCGCCACCTCTTCAAGGGATAGCCTGCATCACCTGCATGTGGGCAACAATGTATAAGTGTAAGGCATCACATCATATGTGACCTCGATCAATGACACCATAGCATGCATTGATTTCCTGCCATTGACTAGTGGGCGGAGGGGGGTCCAGTTCCTTGTGAGTGCTCATGCACTGTGTTAGTCCACGCCGGTTGTTTCCATGATCTGGCTGATGTCCAGTAATTTGTATGCTTTCATCCTGGCACTGTCGGTGTCAGCCTCATGATGATGTCACTATGCAAAACAAATGGTGAATTGCACTTTTGTTGGACCTTTGTGTCAGTGTAGTGGTGCATTAATGTATTTGGCCCTCATGTGACTCCTTTGTACGCAGTAATGGGGGACTGTCCTTTCAGTTGATGGTATTTGGTGCTGTGTATTGGCCATAGTAATTGCTTGTAGCTGCATTGTGTTGAGGAGGATACGGTCTGATTAGGTACAGTGCACATGTAGATGGCTATGGAATGGTTGTGACACTGCATCATTTACATGTTAGGGCAACTTTCATCTTGCATTATGTGGTCAGGTGTCAGGTCCAGGCTGGGCTGCTTTGGGGTATGAGCATGGTCCATTCTCTCAGGCACTCACAGCCAGGTGAAGTATACATCTCTTCCCCCCATCTCAGCCAGGTGAAGTATGCACCCCCCCCCCATCTCAGCCAGGTGAAGTATGCATCTCTCCCCCCATCTCAGCCAGGTGAAGTATGCATCTCTCCCCCCCATCTCAGCCAGGTGAAGTATGCATCTCTCCCCCCCCATCTCAGCCAGGTGAAGTATGCATCTCTCCCCCCCATCTAAGCCAGGTGAAGTATGCATCCCCCCCCATCTCAGCCAGGTGAAGTATGCATCTCTCCCCCCATCTTAGCCAGGTGAAGTATGCATCTCCCCCCCCATCTCAGCCAGGTGAAGTATGCATCTCTCCCCCCCATCTCATCCAGGTGAAGTATGCATCTCTCCCCCCCATCTCAGCCAGGTGAAGTATGTATCTCTCCCCCCCCATCTCAGCCAGGTGAAGATGCATCTCTCTCCCCTCCCCATCTCAGCCAGGTGAAGTATGCATCTCTCCCCCCCCCATCTCAGCCAGGTGAAGTATGCATCTCCCCCCCCATCTCAGCCAGGTGAAGTATGCATCTCTCCCCCCATCTCAGCCAGGTGAAGTATGCATCTCTCCACCCCCATCTCAGCCAGGTGAAGTATGCATCTCTCCCCCCCCCATCTCAGCCAGGTGAAGTATCCATCTCCCCCCCACCCATCTCAGCCAGGTGAAGTATGTATCTCTACCCTAATCACCTACCCACATCACATTTCCATGGGCCTAACATGCGACTCACCGAGAAGCCAGGATCTCTGCCCCGCATGTCGCTCCATGTAGCGTGGTATCGTGGAAATCCGCAGGACCATTGAATCATGGGTTGATCTGGGGTATCGGGCACAGCAATGTGTGAAGATCTTGTTTGAGTCACATACCATTTGCACGTTGATTGAGTGGTATAGTTTACGGTTGCGGTACGCTACCTCCATGGCATGTGGCACCACCAATTCCACATGGGTGCAGTCGATGGCGCCACTGCAACCAGGGATGCCGGCCAGTGAATGGAAACCAACTTTGGTGTTTGAGATCTCCTGGGCAGACCGTGGTAAGTAAAAGTGGTCACCTGTGTGCTTCAGGAGGGCATCAAGCACTTGGTTCAGCGTACGCGAGAATAATGGTTGTGATATGCCATGCATGTGCCCCACTGTGTGCTGGTAGGTGCCTGTGGCCAGGAAGTGGAGCACATACACTACCTTCAGTAGGGGTGGGATGGCGGTGCGTGATTCAATCAGGCTAACAATGTCGTCATGTATCATATCCACAATGGTGGTGATGGTGTCCCGGTCCAGACGGTACAGGGTGTGGATCTGCATGGGGGTTAGGTCGAATGGACTAGCTCTGATGCGAGGGATTGGGGGCTGCCTGCGTGGTGGCACTGGCTGCACTGGTGGGGCATGCTGGCCCTGCCTCGCCCTCCTTCTCCTCCTGCGTCTCCTCTGTGCTGCCAGTTGTTGTTGTTGTTGTTGTTGTTGCAGCAGTTCCACAGCAATCATGTCCTCCAGCCCCAGCAGTGCTAGTAGTATTGGAATCATTGTGGAGTGTAACTGGGTGTGGGAAGGGGTGGGGTGTGCTCCTTTTGTGCTGGCCCAGTCTGTATTGCCTCCACCTGTGCTGATTGTGTGCACCTGTGGCAGTTGGGAACACTGAACATGGCCGTTTACGGGTGGTCCGCGATGCCGGAATCAGCTCCATGCGGGTAAGGTACTTTTCACGCTTCAGTAGGGCGTTGTTTGCATGTCCGCCCGACTGTTCCCCTGTTTGCGCCATGCCGGTATTGGTGGCATGGATGGTCGCGTGCCCGTGCTCCTGGCGCTATTAACGGCACTGTTAATTACGGTGCCACTAATAGCGGCTAATCGTGTCCTAATCGGCCGGAGCGGTAAGCTATGCCGGTAATCCTTTACCGGCATCATTGTTCACTTACCGCCCAGGTCGTAATGAGGGCCATGGTATCCTCCTTTCTCGTTTGAGGATACTCTTGTCTTTCCCTATGCCCTAATGGCACACTGTTATGCCTCCCCTCACCGACCCAAGAAAGACACTGAAAATATCTGCCTAGGTTTTGCACATAAGACATCAAGGACTGACTTGCCCTTCAAGATCACCGAGAACCAAATCCTCATCCAAATTATCAGTAGCAGACTTTTATTTTCCTAAGTGTGAAAGTACTGTAACGAGGAAGAGGAACTGAGTAATGTGGATCAGTGGAGGCCCGGAGCACAAGCCGCACTCTAGTTGTCACAAACTTACCCGAAGCAGCGAAATTTAAACTGGCAGAACAGCTAAAGAAAGGACGTCGGGCCTCATTATAAGTTTGCCGGTCCAGAAACAACGGTACTGGTAAGCATGCCGGTACCGTTGTTTCCAAACCGGCAAACTGCGAGTTCTGCGAGCGGGTGCCTTATAGCCCGCCAGGTCTGACCTGGCAGGCGGAACATCACCCGCACGCAGACCTCGAAAGGTGCCGGTGCATACGGCCTCCCCATTCCCATTGAGTCCAATGGAACTCAAATGGGAATGGGGGCTAATATTTGCCGGCGCCTGGGAATGGGCAATTATCGGGTCCGCTGGGGTTGTAATGCCCCGGTAATTGCCCATTCCTGGGGGCCGGAAAAAGCAGGACTCTTGCAGCAGCCGTGCTGGTATTTACTGGCACGACTACTGCCAGAGTCATAAGGAGGCCCACTGACTGGAGAACGCTCTGTCCCTCAGTGCTGACTGAGGAACCACAATGCTGTGTGGTGGCCATGGAGCGAAGCAACTTTTTCGAAAAAAGGAAGGAAAAGCAGATAGAAGGCAAAAGTGCACAGTGAGAATACCAGAAGGCTTCAGAGAGCTTCTGGGCGTTTGCCGGTACTACGAGGCTGATTCCACCGGACCGAGGCCCGGATAGGGGAAGAGAAGAAAAACAGGATCCCCAAGAGGCTATGGAGCTAGAAAGCAGACGCAGCGAGAAAAGGCAGAACACCAGAAGGCTGCTACCGGTTTGCAGCAGGAAACCCAGTGTACGCCAGCCAAAGCCAGTGAGTACCCCCAAGGGGAAGCGGGCACACCAGGGCGTATCGGCAAGCCTGCCAAGGCAAATGCAAGTAAAGCACATAAGAAAGAACAAGCGAGGGAAATTCCTTTAAAGAGGCAAAGTGAAATATATAGAAAAGACTATCAAGTTTGCGAGTGTATGCAATACGCATATGAGAGAAACCCTGGCAGGATAGTGTTTCCTGTGGGAGTTCAAGATGGGACAGTGCAGATACAAGAAATTGGGCCTCATTCCGAGTACGGCGCTAACCAATGGCGCTATTAACGCCTTGGTTGACGCCGTACCCGGACCGGCAGCGCCTTGGTGGATGGCGGAATTACCGCCCCATTCCAAGGTTGGCGGGGCGGTAATTCCCCAATCCCCATTTACCCTTCCCCATTCACATTCTTGCCCCATAAGGCATAATGGGAGTGGGGAAGGCGTTAATTACGCCACCGTAAATTACGGTGGCGTAATTAACATCAAGGTCCCTTAGCGCCATGGTTTTTAACACCTGCTAAAAGCAGGTGTTAAAACCTCCATGGCGCAAAGGGAACTCGGAGTATGGCGGTAAGGGATTACCGCCACCGCTCTCGTTAGCGGTGGCCGCTATCCCTTACCGCCATACTCGGAATGAGGCCCATTGTCAAGTCTACGAAAGTGCACAATAATTGTCTAAGGAAAGCCCTGGTAGAAAAATATACCAGGCGGATGTGAGAGGGAACCACAGAGGTCAAATTTGTGAGTGTGTACCAGACAGATATAAGCTACAAGAATATACACCGAAGAAAAGTCCTGACAGAAAAGATACAGGCAACTTAAAAGCTGCAAGAACATAAAGAGAGGAGAAAATCCGTGGTAAGAAAGTATACCAGGCAGGTTTAAACTGGAAGAGGAAAACGCCCTGGCAAGAAAGAATACCCGGCATGCTAAAGGTGCTAAAACATACATATTACGAAAGCCATGGCAGGAAAGGAAAATATACCAGGCAGAGTAAAGGTTCATGAATACACGTATATGTGAAAGCCCTGGCAGGAGAGTGTACCAGGCAATCCATGTCATAAGAATACTTGCAGACTAGAGAAGACCTGGAAAGATAGCATACCAGGTGAATACAAAGTTGAAAGTAACTTTAAGTGGAAAGGCCCTGGCGGGAGACATATACCAGGTATAGTCAAGTTGAACAGTGTGTACTATAAAGTAACTAAGACAGTCATGATCAGGATTTAATAGGACTGCTGAGAAGGCTGTGAAAGCATGTTAAAAGGAAGTGGAAACCTGGCAGGAGAGTACACCAGGGAACCAAGTAAAATACGGATTAGCAGCCAAGTTGTTTTGTGAGGTTGATCAAAGAGCCTTAAAGAATTGACATTCTTGAAACACAAGGAAGAGTGAAGAGAAATCCAGGGGAAGGGAATCACTCTCTGGAAAAAGAAATTCTATCTTTCTGGATAATTTTTGTGTTTGAGTTACGCATTTTCTTTTTGAACATGTGTGCACTACTAAAGGCCAAAGACATTTTTCCTTTTCACCTTAGAGTTATTTTTCATAGATGTGAGGGCCAGAATAATACTGTGGACACAGGGTAATTTGCTTTAGACATCCTGACCTTGGACAGATCCTTAGATTTGGTTTTAGGTAGGGAAACACCTCTTAGAGTAGGGTCAGAGAGGCATTTCCCACCACATTTTATTTTAATAAAAATCTTTAACCAAAATCATGAATCCACTGTGTCCGTGTTTCATTCCTGGCACTTACACACTATCTTCTCTTCCCAGTTGCTATCCCCTATTTATTCTATTTAATCTTCCTTCACTTTTCAACCCCCAGTCACTTATCATCAACTACCCTATCCACCATTCCTGCCTCCCCTTGACCCCCACACCCACACTAGCGCCATGTCTTCTTAGCCTGGCTTGGGAGAATCGAGGATGATGCCACCTGCTCCTCTTCATGGGCTGAGCAATGGGGCCTCCAGTCCTGATTTCTTCTCAAATGGTGCATGTTCAACAATAGCTCCCTGAATACAGTGGCTAATCCCAGCAGGCCACGGAGGAGGGGATTGTGGTCCAGCCATCTTGTTATGAAAGACAGACCCCTTCTCCTCCTCGATAAATAATGAAGCAAGGAATAGGACATTGGGCCTCATTACGAGTGTGACGGTAACCCAACCGGTACTACCAGCGGATTGCTGCCAGACTCGTAAAATGTTACCAGGCGCTTGACTTCCCGGTGCCACCGGGAGATTACAAGTCAGGCGGCCTGGTAAGTCAGGTGCCAGTAAAATGTAAGTCCCCATTCCGATAGAGTCCCACAGGACTCTATGGGAGTGGGAACTCGTAAGCGTCAGCACCATTGTTAACGGTGCCAGCACTTCCGTGATTGGTCTGCCTACCGTAGCCATTGCGCCCGGCAGGGTCAAACCTGTCAGGCATAGCAGGCCCGGGGGGCAGACACCTAATTTGCCAGTCTGGAAACAAGGGTTTGGTGAGCTTATTGGCACCCTTGTTTCCGGACCGGCAAACTTGTAATGAGGCCCATTTTGTTTATTACAAAATTTCATTTATAGCACACCATTGTTTTTTGTTGTTGCAATTTTCCAGTACATTTTAATTGAGTTGAGGGTGTGTGGGAGTACTAGCATGCATGAGAGAGTGGAATCAGGAGGTAGACAGTGCAGGTTGAGGTGTTACCAACCTCCTGGTATTGCTCCCTTTTGGGTGTGGCATTGAGGAGAGACCGCAGCTCCCCTGCCACCCCCTACACATCATTGTCTGGTACATACTGTTTACAATATGCAATAGTCCATGAGGACTTCTTGTTGGACATTTTTTATGTTGATTTGCTATTGATTGTCACAATTTCGTTCAATAAATGTGGGCTTATATTTTCCAAAGTAAGGTGTGGGTGCCCCTTTGTCAAGCCCAGACCCCTATGTTGCCCATCTATTAAACCATGAGTGGGCCTTTTTTGGAATATCTCATACTGTAAACTAAATGCATACGTGACGAGCGAGTAAGTACTCCAGATACCGCAAGCCGGTACCAATGATTCATTTTTTTAAATCAAGGGGCAGAATGCGGTGGCACAATGTAGGCCCTTCAGCCCGCCCCCCAGCCTCTAAACAGATATATGTTGTCCATCGACCGCAGGCATAAACATTGGAATAAAAAGCACTACTCGCCGGCTTGGGACCTCTCACACTCTCCTTTGTTCCCATTACTTTGAGAAAATGGGGGGAAGGAGGTACTTCTGTTAGATTGCCAGACGAGTGACCATCCTTTGTCTCCCTCTATACCCACAGTAAATCATTCGGAATACCATCCCCGATATGGACGAATGAGCAACCCTATGAGTCTCTGCCAACTATTACCTAAACCACGGAACACAACCACTGCAGCCGGAAGGTTAGTATACGGCTTGCAGTATCTAAGTCCATGCGTGTGGTGGTTTGTTCGTTTTTCTGGCTGTGTTCCTTGGCTGTTTGTCTGTTGGGTGGAGATTTGTCACCTATTTGAAAACCAGTGTATAATCATCTGGCAATACATATAGAACTGAAGACATTACTAATAATCAATAGCTCTGCACCATACTGGATGTTTGATGCAGTACTTTTTGCTGCTTGTACTTCAATGTATCTTTAGTGTGAAATATGGATTGGTCTGAGTTCCCTCGACCTGTAAGGGAGACACAGATACTTGGTTTGGTGTCTCTAAGCATTTGAGCGTGTGGCAGTGTCTGGGGAGGGACTATGGATTATTCTTTTGTTTTTCCATAGGTTCTCCTCCTGAACTTCCCTGCATTGGCGCTAAGAAGCAGGATAAAGTATGAGCCCTGTAGCAGAAAAAACGGTGACTGATTATAGAGAATCACCAAGTATTCGTGTTTTAGAAGACTGTCCTGACGAAAGTGGTTACACCAAAACATACACCACTGAAACCGGTAGACAGCGGTTGTTATATGGTGGAGAATATATATCTACTCTACCTTTACCATGAACAAAATAATATATGCCTTTTAATATGGCCTCACGTCCCGCCCTACCATCTAATATCCTCCTAGGATGGGTTATGTGGGCTGTGTGTTTGTCTTCATTGGAAATTTGACTCATCCCTATCAGGGAGTACGTGTTGTAGAATATTAGTTAAAACACTACAACATCGGCATGAGCCCTTTCCCCGTTGTTAACTTTTGAGCTACCCTGGGTTGTTTCGACCTGTCTACGGGATAGTAAAGCATTATGTACCCATAGTAGACAGTTCGGACCTTTTTGTTTTCAGTCCGAGGTGTAAACTCTATCTTAACAGCCTTCTTTTTTTGCCCACCTTCCACTGTAAGGATTTCAGTGACCTGGGACATACAGGAGTCTAACAACCTAAAAGTTGTTATGTTTTTTCAAAAATGGCTTCTCTTTGCGTTCTTTTACTGTCCCCTTTTTTGTAAGCGTTACATCAGCACTCCCTAAGGAAAGTTCCCCCATGGTTGGGATTTAGCAGGGTCAGGAAGTTGTTTTCCATCTATCCTTCTGTCTTCTATACTCACCCTGTATCTCCTTGGTCACTGCACTTTTGGCACTACTCTTTGTGTCTAAGGGATTTCCTCACTGCCATAAGGGTACCACCAGGCCATAAGATGGGAACATGTGGAAAATGGTGGAAGTGCCTAAGCACATGATGTCAGTGGGCCTCATTAGACGTTTGGAGGTAGCCATGCAGTTTTTAGCGGCATGGCTACCCCCAAACTGGGTATCGGGTCCAGGTCCCAAAAAAAGGGAATTACCAGGCCATGCCGACTTTAGCAGGCCCAGTAATTCCCATTCTCGGTACCCAGACCCGGCACATCCTCATTCCCATTTGAGCCCTCAGAGGGCTCAATGGGAATGGGGAGGATGCTTACAACGGGCCCGTTAATGACGTGCCCGTTGTTAGCACCCAAGACTGCTAGTGGGTCCCACTTTGCAAGTCTGGTCTGGCCAGGCGTCCAGAGCGGGACCCGCTGCAGACATTGTAATGTGGCAGCCTGGAATGAACGGTGCCGGTCCCTTACCGGCACTGTTCATTCCGCGGCCGCCCTCGTTGTAATGAGGCCCATTATCTGCCAAATGTCCTTCTAATACCAATACATAAGTCAACACTGTTGGCTTTGCCATTGTTTTAGGCAGGAATCCGGTGCAAGGAGCAGATGTGAGGGCACACATACCGCTTTTAAAACGACTGGCTGAAAACACACATTGTTAAGAGAATTTGTATTGCAACATGAGCTCAGTTAACAGGCAATTAAGCCATTAAGCACTCAAAAGAATGTTTAGATAGAACACAAGCATTCCCAATACAGAACAAAGTTTGATGTTATTTTGTGACAGAGCTAGCTCAAAGAGTACCCCAGAGGGTATTTTTCAGCAGGAACGGGACAGGTAGCTGGTGGAAATACCATACGGATTAACATGGCAATGGATGCGTAAACGACCAACCGCGTCCATGAAATGTGTGCCCCACCTTACATCCTTTCTCCATCCTATCTCTGGCTTACACCTAATAGCTAATGCTAATCGCTAAATCCCCCCTGCCTGCAACACCCCTAGGATCCCTGGGTCCCATTGGTGGTTGGCACCACTGGCAAAGCCCGCTTTTTTTGGGGGGTGCAAGGGGGCAGAGGCGTAGCCAGGATTGTCTAACAAGTGGGGCTTGAAGCTAACGCAGTTGTGCCGACCGCAGTAACATTAACATATGTTAATGCCCCCACAGCGCTGCTGAGTGGGAATTTACAGATTTTGGGTGGGCCTTGCCCCTCAGGCCCTACCCTGTCTATGCCTCTGCAAGGGGGCGGCATTGGGGGAGGCCCTGGTCCCCCCTGCTAGAGCCGTGACTGTTAGAACCTTGTAAAAGCCTGTAGAATGAGGGCTTGGGAGATGCACGTTGTAGGTTTCGTCAGCTTCTGCTGATAAGCCATGAGAGCACAGGCAGGCAGCACCCGACATGTTGCTGGGAGGGGCAGCAGCCGATGAGTAACACTTGGCCTCCATCGGAAATAAACACGTCCCGGCTGAACATGCGAGAGAGGAAGTGAGAGAGCTGTGTGGCCTCGCCTATTGCCTTTTTTGGCAATCGTCTTGGTTAGAGGATGGTTCAACGGGATATGTTCAGATATAGAAGTGAAACCATCGCTACCTTTGCTGTATCAGTCTCATGTACCGGTGACGTACCTGGACCTGTCAGAGGTCAAACAACAGCACACACCCAGGAAAGGCCAACAGTTTAGTAAACACGATTAAAGACCTCACCAGGTACGTGGTGCATTAGTAATATGCAATGCAATACAGTGAATGTGAATCATTTATGTAAAGAACTCCCATGTTGCCATCTAACAAGCTTTCAAACATGGCTGACTTACTCACTAATAATCCTCGTTACTCCTTGTCCTATTCATCCTCGCTGCAGTACTTACCTATAAAGATCCAACATCCGTCACAGTACCTTATTCCAAATGCAGTTATTCCTGTCCCTTCCCCTGGGGATGCATAATAACCCCAAAATGCCACAATCCAAGCGTTAACTCCTTTTTCTCAGCACAATCATGTACCATTACATAAATGATTAGGGTAACGTGGAAAGTTCAAGTCAGTACTATGATGAGGAAGAGTAGTCCCAGGCGTAATGAAGATTGTTGTGTCCTGCTCGGGGGGGAGGAGGGAGCACCTGGGCAGGACACGCAACTGCTCTCAAACGCCCAGCAGGGTCAAACACGTGGCATCCACGGCTCCACGCAGCACGGAATATGCATGCGCTTGCACCAAGGCACTACGATCACACAGGCCGTGGGCATACGGCTGGCACACCACACAATAAGGCACAGACACAGGATTGCCACTCTCTGGGTCTACTGCTGCACTGCCTGCACGTGCGCACAGAGCCCCTTTTAAATCATTAGCCACTGCTGTTAAAGGGGCCATACCACAAAGATTACGAGTAAGTAAAACCGTTATTAACTCCAAATCCCATTTTCCTAGTCCCAGTATTTACCATAAGCTATACCAGTGCTAACAACCGGCAGTGCCCATGACAACGCACACAAGCAATGAAGTATGCCACCATGCTGCCAATCAACATTTTATTGCAAGATTCTCTGCCCTCTCAAAAAGTGCATCCCTGAGCACAGAACGCCTATGCCAAAAGAGCCAGCAGGCATGACAATGAGCCTCATTACACGGAGGCGGTAAACCAACCCGCTAAGGGACCTCGGAGCTAATTACGGCACCGCAAAATTGCGGTGCTGTAATTAGCGCCTTCCCCATTCCCATAGAGCCCTATGGGGCAGAAATGGTAATGGGGAAGGGCAATGGCGGAAGGGGGATTTACCGCCCCACCGACCTTGGAATGGGGCGGTAAATCCCCTTACCGCCAAGGCGGTGCCGGTAATTTACCGGCATGGTCCAGGGTGCTAATAGCACCCTGGATCACCGCCTTCCGTGTAATGAGGCCCAATGGCCTCATTACACGGTATGTGGTAAGGGTTTACCGGTACCGGTAAATCCTTACCGCCTTACTATGAGGTCCCTTTGCCGGACCCGACCTCAACAGCTGGTTTTACCAGCTGTTAAGGAACGGGCCCGCAAAGGGACCTTGGTGCTAATTACGGTACCGCAATTTACGGTACCGTAATTACCTCCTACCTCATTCCCATTGAGCCCTATGGGGGCAAAAATGGGAATGGGGAAGTGCCTTGGTGAATGGGGAATTACCGGCCCCGCTCACCTTGGAGTAGGCCGGTAATTCTGCCATCCACCAAGGCGGACACGTTAAAATACCAGCGGCAACCATGGCGCTAATAGCGCCATGGTTACCACATACTATATAATGAGGCCCAATAGCATGTAATCTACGGTGCCTAGCGAACGTCATCCATCCATGCAGCTGCCCGCATTCTTTCCTGCAGGGAAACTTTCTGAGCGTTTGTCCAGTAGATCGCCATGCCCCAGTAGGTCTCTCCTGCAGCTGCCCAGAAAGTGGGAGGTAAATTAAAGAACTCTTTCAAAGGTGTTCCTTTGCCCAGCCTCATTCGCGCATTTGCAGGTCCCATTTGCTCAACCTGTGTGCCCCGCCTGTGATTCTTGTTCTTGCCTGAAAGAGACACCTGACGAATCAATGGGCGATGAATATCACGGTTAAAAGCAGGCTTCCCACATATTGGGCACACTACACTGTTGTTTTCCAAATGGGCATCTTACACTTTCACAGAAAAAAAACTAAAAGACATTTCCAAATTGAAACATGCTTCTTTCATCCATTCGTTTTCTTCAAACTCCGTTTCGTTTTTTAATTTGACTATAGCACACATACCCTGTGATTTTTGTGCCTCTTCCTTTGTGTTTTATCACAGGATATATTGCTAAAGATATTGTATGCTTATGAAACTGCTTAATTTAAAAAAAATGTATGTTTTATTTGTTAATCACATTTTCAACCTTTAACATGTAGAAAAGGAAAGGGAAATTATGTCCTTATTTCCCTAACTAAAGTCCTTTAGCCTGTTCAGTCCTCCAACTTTTATGTCTTTCAGCAGGGACTCTACAAATTTCAAGGCATCAATTGTACGACCAACTTCATCAACCGTTAGTAGCCTTTCCAAGTATTCTTGTTCCCTGGTGGAGTCACATTGCTGGACATAGTCGCCCATGACCTTTTCTCTTTGTTCCCTTAGAGAGGGATAGTACAACATCAAGTGTCTAATTGTTTCCAGGGATTCCTGGTTTTTGCAGAAGCGACATGTCTTCTTAATAAGAAATACACGCTTTTGTTGCGTTCAGAGCTCCTATTAGGAAAATAAACTGTGGGTTCAAGGGTGCCAACTTTTGATTTTCACTAAGAGTACAGAATTTCCCTGCCCCCACCCTGAAAATAAATTAGCAAGCGGTCAGCCTAACTCATCCCCTGGCCGAACACATTTTATAGCAAAACGTCATAAGATTAACAGATAGTTTTAAATATATAACATCTCAGCACCAGTCACTCAACTTGCTGAGCTACCCCAGTAGCATTCTACTGTAGGGCATGTCTATGGATCCCGTAATGTGCTAACAATCACTGCATTAGCAACAGTGCAGTTCATGTACATTACTTCAAAGTCGACACTATTTAATATCCAGCCACACTGACCATGTACATAGATTCATAGAGAATGTATCGATGGCAGCTCATCCATAATGGGTGATGGAGCACCGACCCTCCGGCACCCTCGCCCATTATCGGGGAGCCGAGGAGCCAGCCCAGTGTAAAGTGAGGGAGTGCTTCTGAGCTGGCGTGAACTGTCAAAGGGAAACATGGTTTCCGTTTGACACTTCTGTTCCTCAGCCGAATATTGTCAAATGGGCAAGGCAACACCTGGGGTATTTTGCTCCAGCCTTGCATGGCCCATTCGGGATGCTGTCTGTGGAACTGCATGTTTGTATGTGCAAGGAGGTGCCCCTGCGCCACCCCACACATACAAACGGAGCGGGTCCCTTCATCATCAGCACTCTGGCTCTTGCACAAATGTACAGGAACCAGGAAGCACTCTTTGCTTCCTGGTTCATATTCATGCTATGCAGGACCTGAAGCACTTGGAGGAAACCTCAGGACTGGAGCAGAAGGTACGTTAATTGAAATGTGTACCGAGAGGATAGCTCAGGGGCAACATGCTCACCTTGGAAGCAAGACAACACGGCGCAACACAGGTTCGATCCCCGGGTTTGCGCTTAGAAACCTCTGATTATTAAGCGCATATAAATAACCAATCATATCAAATGTATGCCCGCATGCTTGTGTTGTGTTTAATGACTGATTGTATGATAATGGGTGCGCGTGTGAATGAGCGAGTGCATGATGCATGTGTTTATGCTGGGCCGGGAGCTGATTTTGGCAGGAGGTGTTTAAGGGGGTTGTACAACAACGAAATTTGGTGACTTGCATTTATTGGATTTATTCATGAGTTACCCCACAAAACCAATTGCAAACAGCTTGGCTTTTTACCCAATTTTTCAAAGAAAGTGTTCTGTAAAATGCACCATTTTAAGTCATTATTTAAAAAATACTTCTCGGGTGTGGGGATCCACTCCAACCCCCAAGGAGCCGACCATGACCAGCAAGGTGTCTGTTGTTCTGAAGCCCTCACTCCTTCTCAGCTATTCTAGTATCACCCTCTTGACGCCAGGCAATGCCAGTCAATTCTTCCTGAGGAGAGGTGGTATTCTGGGGAAAGGCTGGTAAAGTTATATCCAGAGACCTATGAAACATTGATACCAGTTGTGGTGAGAATATATCTGGCACCTCACTACGAACACATCTGACTGAACCATCAGAAAGAGAAGTTTACATGGTAGGGCCCCAATTTCCCCAGCCTGTGGGCCCAAGTTATTGCCTCTATAAATGTAGCCTTAACCATGAGGTGCTCGATGTCTATGGGCTCCGAAGGTTTAAACGGGAGATACTGCAAAGACAATGGAAGATCCCATAGAGAGTTTCCTGCAAGAGCAAAATGTATTGCCTGAGAATAATTCCTCAACAGCCTGCTGACCATGTTCTCTCTTTCAGTATCATCCAACCTCAGCTCTCTAAAGACCCTGATAAAAGATGTTAGGTCCTTCTGAAATCCATCTTGGAGATACTGCAGGGGCCCCATACTCCAAGGTTGGGTTGTCATCCTCCCAAACCTAGCCACAAAATTGTCCCGATGCCTATCATAATTCTTTAGCCTGGCTGGTCATCTGCTCTATGGAGGAAGCTGCCTGCTCCCATAACCCTAGACTCTGCAACCCTCGCCTTCCAAACTTTTCACTGACCTTTCAGTGATCCACCACTAGCAGATCTCTGGTGTGCCCTTCGGGGATGAGGTTGCTTCAGAATGACCCAGAGCTGTGCTGATGTGCTCTAATAGACTCTGCCAGTAAGGGACCACTAAGATTACACCCAACATGCTGGCCGTGATCTTCCCTAGAGCCCTGGGAATCAAGGTTATATGAAAAAGGCTTACATGAACATTCGTGGCCACTCAGATTTCAAAACTGACCACCTTATGAACCACTTCAGATGGGAACCTCAAGCAGAACTGGTTCAGCTGGGCCGTTGTTGGTGGAAGCAGACATATCTATCACTGGTGTCCCAAACTTTGAACATCTTGATTGGAAAGTACTCATGAGATAACAGACTTCCTGGGAGCATTGTAGGACCCGGATCAACTGATGTGTCACCACTTTCTATAAACCCTAGTGTCAACTGCTTGCACTGATAGTAGATGCCCAATCACTAAAATCTCCTGCCAAAATCTCTAATGAATCGATCCTTGTACCGCCACCCCTCCCATCCCCCAGCTGTTTACATATGCCAGTGCAGAGGAGTTGACAGTTCTGATTATTGCAGCCTCATTTTCTACCAGCCCTAAGATACAAATTCTACTCATCCTGCTGGACTTAATAAGATATATATGGCGTCTACACAATGTTGCTTGTGCGAACAACAGATCTTCGTGGATAACTACAAAATGCGAACAGTTTTCAACATAAAATGTTCTAACCAGATATCTAATTTATTAAACTTTCACCTCCAGAATTTCTGCTTTTTCATATTTTCTGGGGAGTTACTACTACATTTTAGGATAACTTTTGTTCCCATGGTCGACTCTTTATAAGAGTTGAATCAATACAAAGATCTGTCCTTTAGCTTTCCCGTGATATCTGGGTTATCTTTCTGTGACTCATCGTTACTGAGGAAATCAACTAAACCTGCTCTTCAATGTGAACTAATGGCAAAATAATTACATATATGTATATTCTGTTTTAATGGCACATTACGTTTTGCTTCTCCCACTCAACCTGAGACATGGGCATCTGCTTTCTTTGTTGACTCAGGCTGGTGTAAATCACTTATCATTCTTGTATAGTCAAAGGCTGGGATAATGGATGCTAAAGTGATGGTATCTCGCTGTCCAGATGGGGTTCTGGCCTCATGCAACAATCTTGATAGCAGGCTATCCCCCCGGTCAGCCCAGGGAGGGACCACATAAGTTCTTGAATTTTGGGGTTTTCACCTCATTAATGGCAGCCTTTCAGTTGACCCAGCCACAACAATACATTCCTCTGTCATGCATAAATACAGCTTAATCTCTGATCCGGACACTTCAAAGCGAGGGTCTTTCAGATGGAGAGCCTGGCGTATGATGTGGGAAGGTCACTGTTTTTAACTTTGAGGGACATTTTTATACTCACACAAGCCATCTGTGCTCTGAATAATATAAACACTTGCTTTCAAATCTGTCGCATTTACTATTCATGTGAGGCATTTTTAATATCATGCCATCGCTGTTCATATTATATCCTCATATGTAAATCCAATGGACTCTGGCCATGGAGATTTGTTTTCCATGTGTATAATGTTCTTAGCTGCAAAAGTGCCAATGTTTCACTTCACTTTATAATATACCTTTAAAAGGTTTAGGCCAGGCAGTTTCACTGGTACTCAATTCCTTTCCTTCTAAGTCGCAAATATCTTTATTTTTCCATGCTGTTCTTTTTTGTGAAAAGTGCCTTTCATTTTCTTCATACCATAGTGAAAAGATAGGATTCTGATTTTAGCTCTTTGTCATTCTCTTTACTTTCAAATGTAAAACAGCATTTTATTATGGTTTTCAATCTACAAAAAGCCCACATTTCCATGACCTCTCTCCTTTATAAAAGGAAACAGGGTTTTCATGTTTTGCAATTTGAAAATGAACTGCTGGGCTTTTTGTTGTCAGTCCCATCTTGTCATGTGTTTTGCTGCACAGTTTGGGCCTAACTTGCCCTTTCAGTTCATTTTATCCTGCTGCTATTAAAACCCCACACTTTGTGCCACTCTTTGTGCCACTCACTCTGTGCCACTCTCTCTTTGTGCCACTGGCTCCCTCTGTGCCAATCTTTCTCTCGGTGCCACCCTCTCTGTGTGCCGCTGGCTCTCTGTGCTACTCAAACCCGCGCTATCACTATCTAACTCGCTTTCATTCTCTCTCCCACTCGCTCTATCTCTGGGTGCACCTAGGCAGTATGCCTGCCATCAATGCCCCGTCTTGTGCCTGCAGCCCAGTTCAGACAATCATCCATGACCAGTGTATCTAACTTGAACTGTTGGCAATTAGCCTACTTCTCTGACTGTAATAAATCTGTCCCTGATTTCTGCAAAGACTTTGGTGCCTACTTTTGCATTCCCACTTTTCTTTGTAGCCTGCCTGTTATTGCCAGAGGGGGGACCCAGTCGTCATACACAATGCATCCTCACCAGGGTCTGTTAACTCCCTGGTCCAAAACTGTGTCTCTGCCTGATGTATCTCTCATGGCCTCCCCCATTCTGTCCGGCCTCCCACTTCCACAAGAGCAATCGCATTCTGGAATATGTCTGTGTGCCTGTCTCTTAGGACCATAGTCTTCTGCCAGAGATTGGGGTACCCATTACCATTGCTGGTCCTTTGACCTCACCAAAGGGCAGCTCAGATATCTTCACCTGCTTTTGAATGTCATTCAGGATAGGCACAAAGTCTGTCCCTTCCTCAATCGCTTTATTTTTTTTTAAAACAAACAAGGTCCATCTCAGCTGCAAATGACCAGTATGCATTGACCTTTGTGTACAGAAAGGCCCTGGCATATGATCTCTTGCATGCCAAGTCCACATCCCTGTTCTCTTCATCCCATAGTGCTGCTTCCTCAGCCTCCAAACATGCCCGCCAGGCTGGACGGGATCACGTCCACGTCATTAGATTTTGGACACCTTTCAGTGGATAGAGCTTAACATACACCTAAGCATCACAGTGTGCGCTGGCATGTTCTACTCCTTCAATATCTTGTCCCTGATATCAGGGATCAGAGCCTGGCCAGACTTAGGAGAGAGTTTGCAAGGGCTGATTTTACGAAAGACTGAAAGGCCCAGATCTACAGTATCTGTAAATTCCATAAAGTCAGAGATCTGTTTCAGGACCATTTCCACCTCATCTCTGTCCAAATACTTTCCTCTTTTGTTCCTTTCGTCCCCATAGCTAGAGTATGATTTAGAGGAGGAAAATAGTGATGAAAACGATGAGGATGGCTAGGTTGACAAAGATGAAGGAAATGTCTCCTTTTTTTCCTACTCTCCTGCTGTTCCTAAAATGTCACACTTCTTTTCTTGCAAATTAGCAAGGGGGGTCCTGAGAGTCCCTCTGCCGGACATTAGTCCTGGTTACGAGATCCTTACCCAGTTTCTTTAGCTCACTACCTTCACAGATGAGAAGTATCCAAAACATATCAATCTTTGTACTGCCCTGGGGCAGTCCAGCACCGAAATGCTAGGCAATTATCCTCTGAACCAACAGCAACCCCAGACACGTGTTCGGTCTGGTTGGACCTCATCAGTAGGGTGGAGCTGTGCATCTCTAAGAATAGTGAGCAAGGGGCCCACGTTTGGATTCCCCTAGGAACTTAGGGTGAGACCCAAAGTTACTTAAATTTATGCAAATTAACTAGGGGGGTTCTGGGAGTCCCTCTGCCAGACATTAGTCCTAGCCCTGGTTATGAGATCCTTACCCAGAGTCTTTAGCTTACTATCTTTCACAAAGGAGAAATATCAAAAGCATATCAGTCTTTTTCCTGCCCTGGGGCAGTCCAACACGGAAATGCTAGGCAATTCTACTCCGAACAAGAGTACCAACAGCAACCCCAGACACGTGTTTCGGTCTGGTTGGACCTCATCAGTAGGGTGGAGCTGTGCCCCTCTAAGAATAGTGATCAAGGGGTCCACATCTGAATTCCCCTAGTAACTTAGGGTGAGACCCAAAGTTATTTAAATTATGCAAATTAACAAGGGGGGTCCTGGGAGTCCCTCTGCCAGACATTAGTCCTGGCTACGAGATCCTTACTCAGTTTCTTTAGCTCACTATCTTTCAGAGAGGAGAAATATTCAAAACATATCAGTCTTTGTCCTGCCCTACAGTAGTCCAGCACCGAAATGTTAGGCAATTCTCGTCTGAACAAGAGTCCCAACAGCAACCCCAGACATGGGTTTCGGTCTGGTTGGACCTCATCAGTAGGGTGGAGCTGTGCCCCTCTAAGAATAGTGAGCAAGGGGTCCACGTCTGGATTCCCCTAGTTACTTAGGGTGGTTGAGACCCAAAGTTACTTAAATTATGCAAATGAACCAGGGGGGTCCTGGTAGCCCCTCTACCAGACAAAGGCCGGGTTATAGTGATTGTTTCGAAAGAAAGGTTTCAAATCACTAAAGTCTCGAAACAAAAGTTTCGACATGCTATTTTTAACATGCAAAAGTGCATTTTTGTCGAAACCAATCCGTCGACAATAGACATGGACTGGTTTCAATAGAAATGCACTTTTACATGTTAAAAGTAGCATTTCAATGCTTTTTTGATAACTTTAAAACATTATATGGAGCTGTCCAGTGCTGAAATTTCAGCACTGGCCAGCCCCTTGTTACGTTTTAATGTTTTTGTGTATATTGGGGCGGGTGGGGTAGCAGTAATGGTACGGTTACGCAAGGACCTCCACGAGGGAAGCAAGATCACTCTCCTAAACATCTCCCAGGGAACAGAGGGAGATACACAATCCAGATGACTCTCAAGTAGCTCCAGAACTGGTACCCATTCAGCACACAGTATGCCCTGCTAGACGCTGCAGTAAACTTTCTAGTTGTGAAGTTCCATAGAGTTTCTGAACCCTAAACCAAGGACAAGGCAGCTGCCTGCAACACACTCCTCAGCTTTGGGCTGTCCGCCTTAAAGGACAACGCGAGTCCAGTGAAGAAGCTAGGAGACATGCTTTGATGAGCACCTATCAACGTCCGCCTTAAAGGACATTTTCGTGCCAGTCGAGTCCCTCGAGCTGAACCTGACTGCAATGCCGACTGTTGATATGCTGCAGTCGCTTAAAGACTTCCGAGACACCTCAACTGGTGCTTCAGAACCACCAACCAACTCTGAGACAACTATTCCTGACCCCGAGCCGCTGTGTAGGCCAGCCTGCAGCCGTCCGGCCAGCTTCCCCTGCTGAACTGCCTGCCGCCCGATACCTGCAGCTGTCTCCCATCTTGAACTCTGTCGCATAAGCTGCAAAGCGCCCTGAAACCAACTCG
This sequence comes from Ambystoma mexicanum, assembly GCF_040938575.1. NCBI lineage: Eukaryota > Metazoa > Chordata > Amphibia > Caudata > Ambystomatidae > Ambystoma > Ambystoma mexicanum. Next base: position 992,854,016 of record NC_090926.1, on the reverse strand, counting down.
AGCCTGTTGAGCGCCAGGAACACCTACAAGCACAAGGTACATTGTGGTTTTGGCCCCCTGGTGTTTGTCTGAAGGCCCCTAGAGACATATTAAGACCCATTGCTGCCTTTGTGCTAAAACCAGGTAACCTTGAACTATTGAGATTAATTGATTTACCAACTACCCTCATGTCAGTATCCAGAGCACATCTCTTTTCCCTCTTGAAACTGTCTGTCCTCTGCGTCCCTTGGGTAGGTTGTATTTTGTAGTGTGCTAGAACGAATAATAATAAAGTAGATATTTGTATACAACCTTGACTGGACAGTCACTTTTATCATGGGGTAATAATTGTATTTCTGCTGTGTTACAAATCACGAACGATCCACAACCTTTTGGAGATAAGCTTGCTGTTCCGTCCACGTTAACAAAATTGGAGAAGGAGGTTAATAATTTTCTTGGGTTTCCAATCTGTTCGGATCCCTTCTGGTGTGCTAGGCTAATTGATGGTTTAAAAACCGATATTCATCGCTGGACAACTGATGCCCAGGAAGTTGATTCATCATAACTACTCTTCTGAGTTTTAGGAAAACTGGCATTACATTTATGTTTGTAGGAGGAATTAGGAGTCAGCTTTGTGGAACAGCAAGAAAACTTTGCTAACCCCTCCGCTTGGCCTAATAAATTCACATGCTCTACCACAAACAAAAAAGCAGAAAATATGGTGGCCTAACTTGCAACAATCAGCCAGTCACACAGGGGAGTTTATGAGTTACTTCAAGCTCAGTTTTTTCTGTAGTATTGGTTGAAGCTGGTCCGATTCCAAACCGACAGTACACAGCTCACTCATCTACTTCAACTTTATATTGTTAGATCCTATAAAGTGGCCTCTACCAATTGCATAGCATCTTGCCACTTTGAATGCTGCAAGTGAAGGAGGTGGGGTGGTTTGTGGACAGCAGGGGAAAGCAGGGATACTTTTGCTATGATGGTGTTGTGGTATGAAACTATTTGTGGTGATGAGTGCGTTTCAGGAGAGAGCACTGGGAGGGCAAGTTGTTTCATGTCAGATGGCATCAAAATGTCCTTCTTGGCTGTAAGTTTAGAGAGGCCGTTTGCAAGCAGGTAAGTGTGTGGGGTAAAGATCAAGGAAAGGATGTTGGGTGTGAGTGGTTTCTGGCTAAACGTCAAACATGAGGTGATAGTTGGGTGCTAGTTATGGTTAGCCTGCTTATCAGCAATCTTCATTACTTCTAGTCGTATTCTTCCTCTCCACAGTGCTTACTTTGGAGCTGAACACAACTCCATGACAGGAACCCATTAAATAATCTATTATATATTTTGTTTCTAAACTTGTGCTCTAGGGCTAGGAGGGTAAAATATGTTGGGGTGGTCAGGACAGGTACCCACAATTAAGAGGGTTTTTTGTTGTGCGCGCCATATTTGTGACTAGCAGTGCGGCAAACTGGGGGCAATGTTACAATTTCATATGTATCCAGTATATTTAAATGTGAATAGGATATGTTAACTAGTGTTACTTTTTGATTTAACTGATATATATTAGCATCTACATGCACATAGAAAGACAGGTGCTAAACCCGTGAAATATAAACACGATCCAGACATAATGTGCCTATGGAGTGCCCAGAAGCAGGCAATTAGGAGTTTTTATAATGCGTGTGCGAGAAAGGGGCCTGTCCTGAAGAATTCACTATAATCAGAAGATAGTATTTAATAAACATGCATGCACACTGAGAAACATATAAACCGGATTTATGAAGATACATGTAGTGGGCTTTTTAAAAACAAATTAAAACATGACAGTCAGAGGTTGACTTTTGAGAAACTGGTTCTTCAGAGTTTCAAAGGCCAGAGGATGGGTAAATAAGTAACTTCAACCTTTGCGATGGTCAGCTCAGCTAAAGGAGCTGGCCATGGATTTTATGGTTTGATAAGTATCACAGAAGGCAGATGTAATCTCTTGAATGCATGGGAGCTTCACGGAGGGTTTTGGCTAGTGATTGAAACCCAGAAGTTTCAATTGTATTTTCAGGTGGGTTGTGCGCGATGAAATGGCAGTTATTTAGATTAGAATGTTCCAATGGAGGACAGTGACCCGGTTGATGAGATAATTATTGTTAATTCAAAGAAATCCTGTTTACCTATTCTTCTTCATATCTCTTGAAGTATTTATGCGATCCATGTGCAATTAAGAATTAAGGTTAAAAGGGATTAGGCCAGTTATTACTAGTAATGAATTATATTTGCATACAAATGCTTAACTCGTTGATTATGTCATTTCCTACCACTGACAAATCCCAAAAGTAGATGTGTGTGTGTGCTCTACACATGAGCTGAAGATGGCAGATAAGATAACACCTACCAATGTTCGGGTGGGGCTCGGTGAGCACAGTGTTGACTTGGGTGGGGTCACTGAGTGGTTCGTTGACTCTGTCGGGGTCGTCAGACGCGGCGGCTGCAGCTCCCAGAACTTGGATAATGACATCATGCTCATCAAACTGTCCCGCGCAGCAACGCTCAACAGCTACATGAAGGCTGTCGCCCTGCCAACTGGCTGTGCTGCCACCGGAACACATTGTCTAATAACCGGTTGGGGAAATACCTCCTGCAGTGGCTCAAACTACCGCAGCCAGCTGCAGTGCCTGAACGCCCCCATCTTATCATCGAGCCAGTGCACCAACGCCTACCCGGGGCAGATCACCAGCAACATGTTCCGTGTTGGATTCCTCAACGGTGGAAAGGACTCTTGCCATGGTGACTCCAGTGGCCCTGTGGTCTGCAATGGCCAACTCCAGGGCATCGTCCCCTGGGGATACCGGTGTGCTCAGAGAAAAAACCCTGGAGTCTACACCAAGGTCTGCAATTACGGCACCTGGATCAAGAACACTGTGGCTGCTAATTAGTCATTAGCTTTTCATATAATGACCATACATTCACATTAGTGTTTCCTACTCTGTACTGCTGCAGACAAAAATAAATTACATAATTAAAAAGAAATAAGACAATGTAGGAATTGGTGAAAGGTGGAATTTCTTTGAAGAGGTTTTGTCCAATCACATGTGGGGAGGTAAATTGTAATAAAGTATCTGGAAGTATTTTAACTGTTGCAAAAATGTATACAAGGTGTCATCTAACTGCTCCCTGAACTCTTGTACAATAAACTTGCTTTACATACAAAACGTGCACTCATTCCTCGGGTGGAGGGCCCGCTTGGGTTGAGGTATTTGGGGGTCTGCCCCCACAAAATTGGGGACCATGATGGGACTCCAAGATTTCCGAGATGTTGGGGGGGTCTTCACCACTCCGCTGCAGCAGCTCACTGTGTGGACCACTCTGCCATGCACTGTGAAAGAGAGGTATGCGGATGCAATCTTGGTTAAAGTCTGTCAGCTCCCCGGAGCCGTGGTGCCATAGCCCAGCTGTGCAGGACGACTTGATGGAGCACCACATGTGAATTCTTTAGGGTTCCCGTGAGGGCACCTTTGGGGGTAAAGCAAGAGAGGATATAGGCTAAAAGAGAGTTGTTTCTTTGATTTAAGGGGTTTATTAAGGGTAGACTTGGAGTACATGTCTGAAGTTGGCCGTGGTTACGAGAATTGAAAGAGTGAGTGCTTTGAGGGAGTGAGTGAACTGTCTTGCGTTGTAAGTCCCTTGTATATATTCTTTACCTAGTTTGCTATTTTAGAAGTATAAGGTGGTATCCCACTCAGCACAGCACAGACATTGTGAGGTTTGTCCCAATACCCTTCAGTTGCGTGTCTGGATGGCGGGGGCCCCCACGTAGAGGTGAAGTGGCATCTTATGGTATGTCCACCTGTAGATACCTTCCTGAAGTATACCCTTGGCATCTTTTAAACTGTATTTCCTGTTCGAGTGGAGTCCTTGCCTCGATTTTCTTGGTTAGTCAAAGTAGTGAAGGGGAAACTTCCTGTAGTCCGGAAAAGACGCTTTTGTATTAGAGAAGGCCGACTAGTAATGAACAGAATGCGAGCAGCAGTAATGTAGTGAAAACCATTATGCTCATCCTATTCTCGAGCAGAGGAGATGTCTCAGAGATACTGGACGGCGAGAGTTTTTGATAAGATGCTGCACAGTAATTGCAATATAAACAAGTATGGTGAGCGATTGTGGGGAACTACTAAGAAGCTGGATAGGGGCAAAAAGGGGGGTTCTTTGGGTGGACATTTGTTGTTACACGGGTTTGGCTTAGTATTGTTTTTGTGAAATTATCTTGGATAAACTCGGGTGGATTACTGAGACTCCATTGAATCAATTGTGCCAAGTGCTGCCTGGCTATTAGGTGACCATTCTAAAATACCATAGGGAATTCTTGCAGGAAAGTAAAGGTGAAATTATTAATGATTGGCCTATCGAGCGAACCTATGATACAGGGACCTTCGGAGAATCTGCATTCCTTTTTAAATTCGTGGATGTAGGGTCGAAATAGGAAGCTGAAGGAATTCTTTCTGCAATGCCCCCATATGTTTGCTATTCTCACGTCTCTCACCTGATGATTCTGTTGAAATGTAACTTTCTGCAGCAATTGCGGTCTTGCCTTTTTGCTTGTCGCCAAGTTTCTGAGAGTGGAGAAAAGGACCACCACCCTCCTCTGCCACGGTGTATCCTGAAACTCAGGCAGGAAGTATACAGAGGCAAAACCGAAGGGCAATGCCCCCTAAAACAGGTAAAAAGCCAATTTGGCGTAAAGGAAACCCTGTTATACATCCACAGCAGTTGTTTGTAAGAAGTCAGCAAGTATGCAAGTAATGGATAACCAGTAGAAGGTAAGCAGAAAGCAGCAGAAAGAGGAAGGAGGAGAATCAGTACTGAGCAAGGAGGAGGCAGAGTACAGGTTTCAATAACACTGGATAGTAAAGGAAAGCACTAGCGTCTCACCCGATAAGAGAACTCCGGAAGGTTGAAACGCGGCGAGCGAGTCCCATTGCAGGAAGAAAAGCTGGCACGCGGGTGCCATGTTGGAAATGACTAGACCGCCACTCCAAACTGCAGAAGGGATGTCATGGCAAACGAGACATCCTCCATCAGTGCCACAGCGACCATCACAACACTGACAGCTATCCCTTATCGCCCACAGAGGGGCACACAGACCCCGAGTTTGAACCTCCATTTTCCCCAGCGGCTACTCCAGTGGTTGTGAGACAGACACAGGTGATGCCTCCATCAGCTGCAATGCCCATCAATGCCTATGAAGTGAGATCTTGAGGGCAGTGGAAGGGTAACTCCTTCAATGGTTAGGGCTGCAGAGAGGTTGCAAATGGAGAGTGGAAAAGGAATAACTCCCCCGACTGCTAGATTAGCAGACAGATTAAGGGTGGAGGAATGAGAGAAAATGAGGCCGGCAGCTAGAAGAATGGATGAAGTGTTGAGAACAAGGGATATCTGGCCTTTTCATGTTAGAAAAGAGGATAGGTTACGAAGAGTGGTAGAGACGCAAGAGCAGGAAAACATGACAGAAGCGCTGAGGCTAGTAGAGGAAGACATAGTGTGGCTATGGCGGCAAAGAGATTAAGAGCATGAAGAAGGGAGAAGACAGGTAAGGGGTGTAGAAGAATGAAGGTGGGGCATGGGCAGGTTCTTGGATTAGGTTGGATAAATCTGTTATTAAAGCAGTAGAGGTAGATCTGGTGAACAAGGATGCTGCCACAGGTACAGGGTTTGAGCAGGGAGGATGGGAGTTGGAACCCTATGATAATGCTCATTATGCTTCCGTGCCTGTAGAAGGGTCAGGGGATTTGGTAACCGGAATAGGTGATGAAGAGGGATGGGAATCAGATGTTGAGCAAGGAGAGCAAGGTCTAGTCGCCCTACCTCCCACTCCAGTAGCAGTGCTAGAGAGCACGCTATGGAGCCATAGGACGCACAAGGGTACTCCCATGGCTGTAGGGGACATAAGGGGGAAGCCAAATTAAATAGGGATGTAATAGGGGTTTCAGTGGCCCCAGAAGAGTCTGGGAAAGGCATATTATGTCCTGTGGTCACACATGGACCGGAATAATGTAATGAAGACACTCCCTCCGCTCACTGCAGGGGCGGGGAAGTAGATTAATGCATTAGAGAAACACACTGCCCATGTCATGGTGGCCAGTGGGGACATGAAGAGCTTATTCACGGTCCTAATGGGGAGTGGTCAGATGAGCTTTGGAGGAGATATGGGGTATCCAGGAGTTTAGTTGGCTATAAATGCTCACGATGGAGCAGCTTTCAATAATTGCACGACACAAGTATGGGGGACCATGAGGATTATGTGTCTGGATGGGCCTGATATAAATTAAATTCTAGCCAAAATGATGAAATTTGATGATGATCCTGTCGCACACATCCAGTTAATTCAGAAGATGTGGAGGGCAGAAGCAGGGACTTCCCACGATCTAGATAAAGTGGTAGGGATGGAGGCCAAGAGTTGGCCAGAAATTCAAACACATATTGTGTATTTTTGTAAAATGAAGCATGGCAATGAAAAGGAGAGTGTACAACAGACACAAAAGGCAGAGGCCACGTTTGTTCAGAAGAAATTGGTGAAGATTTGTTTGGAAGGGGCAGTAAATTACTAACTCCATGGAGGGACATCAGGGGCAATTGGGACAACCGGGAGAGGGTAAATTGGGCATGTCACAGGGGTGGATGAACGGGTATAATCCCGGTCCAAGGAAAATGTGAGGGTTTCCATGAGGCTGGGGAGGATTTCCGCGAGGGAGTGGGTCCTTTGGCAGGTTCAGAGGAATGGGTCCTCGGTTTAATGGGCCAATGGGAAATAATTATGGAGGATTCTATGGGATTCAGTGTTGGTCCTGTGGAAGGTTGGGACACGTGTCACAAGATTGTTGTGACAGGCCACAGTATTTTAACATGGGAGCTTAGCTGATGCAATCCCTGACCCTGCCATATGCCCCAGACTCTCTGCACTCTCAGCAGGCATGGGTTGAACAGAACCCAGCGTATGGGGCTGCACAGACCTATGGGATCCCACGGACCATGCCAGCACAAGCATCGGTGCAGACATGGGACAAGAATCCTTTACCCCAAGGAATGGTTACCCACTATACTGGAGCAAGTGTTTTTGGAGAGAGTCCTTTTTTACTCCCTAGGGCTAATATGTACCTGGAGTAGGACAGCCCACATGGGTCTCTGATGTGTCCAGTCCCATCCAGTCCCGTCTGTTAGCACCAATCCAGAAGAGGAACCCCAGATAAGTGTGCTGGTAGGTGACCGAAAGTTCTCACTCATGGACGACACAGGGCCTACGAAATCTTGCATTAAGGAAGGTGCTCAGAGGGCCTCAGAGTGCAGTAGAGGGAAAGAGGGCAAGATGAAAAGTAGGGGAGACGAAAAGTTTGAATATGTAAAGATAATGATATGTTTTGAATTTTAATTAATATGATTACATAGTGCCTAAGATTATGAATGTTAAAGTGAAGTCTGTGAGGATTACTTTTGGTGATGGATGCCTGTGCTATATAGATGTCAACCATAGATTTCACGCCGGCTGGGGATGGGAGGGAAGGGCAGACATATCATTGAGGATTTAATATTTGAATTTACTTAAAGTGTTCAAGTTGGCGAGAGGTCTGTGTTTGGAATGTTTCCTTGTGGGAAAGCGAGACTGCAGCTTCTGACAAGCATGTCCCTGAGAGGGTGGGTTCTGTTGGGGATTTTGTTTTATTTTTTTATTTTTCCATGTCAATGTTATATTAAAAGAGAAGATGGTGACAAAAGCTGGAGTTGAGATGTGTATAGTAACATGGAATGTAAATGGCATCAACAATCAATTAAAAAAGAAAAAAGTTCTTAATTACCTGAATGCTCTGCAGACGGGTATCTGCTTTTTACAAGAAACTCATTTACTGGGAGAGGCACTTACGAACATTAAAAAAGGATGGGTTGGAAATGTGTTTGGTTCGTCATTCAGTTCAAGATCAAGAGGGGTTACAATATTGATACGTAGAAATACAGCTATTCAAATTTTAAAAGAATACTCAGATAAAGAGGGTAGGATGATCTCTCTGCTAGTGAACATTCAAGGAGAAATATTGGCATTATGCAACAGTTATGCTCCAATAGTGGATGATGGCTCATTTTATCGACAAGTTGCACAAACGCTGCAAGACATGAATACTCATATTATCCTACTAGACAAAGATTTCAATGAAGTCGTCAACCCACTACTAGATAAAAGCAATCAATTGGTAAGGAAAATACAGAATAATCATTTCAGGTTGCTCCATGCTTTGATGGAGGAACATAACCTGATTGATGCATGGAGGTTAGAACACCCATCAAAAAGGGATTATAGCTTTTATTCTAATGCTAGGACAGGGATGATCCGGAATATACTTCTATCTGATCATGCACCGGTAGAAATGTGCTTGAACCTAAGCTTTGAAACAAAAAGTAAAAATACATGGAAAATGAACACTTCAATACTAAATGAGGAAGAGTTGGTTGAGAAGATTGTTTTTCGGAAGCTGATCATTTTGTAGAGGAGAACCATACCAGGGAACTGAATGCTAAAATAGTTTGGGAGGCTTTGAAATTTACAGTGAGAGGCCTACTGATAAGTCTTTCAAGCAGTAAGAAAAAGAAACATATAACAGACACAGTGGATCTAGATATACATATAAGAATTTTAACAAAGGAAGTGACAGTGCATCAGAACCTTGAGAAGACTAAGGAGCTAGAGGGCCTAAAAACCTAAAATGAGAAGTTAACAAGAAAATGACGGAACGAGCGGAACAGAGTTTATATAAGTTGAAATGTGCATAGTATGAAAAAGACCAGAAATGTGAAAGATGGCTAGCCCACCGTTCTTAGAAAAAATAGAGGTGGACAGGGCAATACCATCAATAGCAAAACCAGAAGCAACAGTTACTTTTTATCCAACCAAGATCAATGAAGTCTTCAAAAATGATTATGAACGGCATTACAGCAATGAAGATTCGATATCTGGGAGACCTAGAAAGTTCTGTGTCAAATTTAGTGGTGCCTAGACTGTCACTTGTTGAGAGAAAAAATCTGGAGGGTGAATTAACAATTGAAGAATTGAGAGATTCTATTACATGCCTGAATACTGGCAAATCACCGGGGCCCTGATTGGCTGCCGGCGGAATTTTATAAGATCGTGCCTAACTCTGTTCTGAAGCTATTGAAGGACATTTTTATGTCATCGTTAAAAGAGGCTATTTTATCCCAAACACGACATGCCACCATCACACTGATAAAAAAAAAGGAAAGGCTCATACACTACCATCAAACTATCGAACAATCAGCCTGCTAAATACGAACAACTAAATATTGTCCAAAACATTGGCTAGAAGAGGAACTAATGCCAAAGATAATTTTTTTTTTTTTTTTTTTTTTTTTATTGTAAAACTTCAACTTGATATGATATATCAAGTTTTTGTTACATTTCGGTAAGTCGTGGAGAAGGACGAAATGCTCAACTCAATCGCACACTTCATCTTTTCATTAGATGTTACCAAAGTTCTGGTAAATAATTCCACATTGTAGTCATACAGTTATCCGATTGCCTAAGCCATCTGATGTGTGGGCACTGAGATTAGGATTTCATCGAAGAAATTAATTAAGTTGCAGGACAACTTGATGTTGTGTCCTGCCACAGCATAGTCCCACCAATCGTCTTCCTCGTTAGTTAGTGATTTAAAGTCCTTTAGATGTGTTTCGCGTAAGTTGGTTAGCGAAGGACATACTACTGCTAGATGTTTTAAGGACTCGATTGCTGATGTACTACAAAAGCGGCATTTGTTGTCGGTTGCGTCTTTGTTCCTACGCAACCAGAGCATCTCATTGGTGTTTAGAGCGTTTAGGCGTAACTTCAAAAATTGTGCCCTATGATGCCGCGAAGGACAGTGTGTAAGAAATTTTGGTTGGCAATGAAGCTTGACTATGCTTCTCGAAGGAGGTAGCGTGGATTTAAGTGCTGAGCGGTTGTTATAAGTTGTAATCCAATCCCAAAAAGCTAATTTTTTTTTAGCATGTTGGGGACGTTGGATTAGCTCTTCCTCGGATATGCCTGCTTCAATTATGATCCTATTTAGCTTACTCCTCCATACATTGATCAACACATTTGTCGTCGCATCTTTGCTTGATTGAAGAATGTTATAAGCAGAAGTAGAAGAGCCAAGTTGTATCTTATGCCAAAGATAATACATGAAAACCAAACTGGTTTCATAAAGGGAAGACATGCTTCAAATAATATGGGAAGGCTTCTACAAACAGTATCACAGGCAGAGGGTAACTTAAATGACAGCCATAATATCTTTAGACACTGAAAAAGCGTTTGATCGAGTGAATTGGACATATTTATATGCTGTGTTGGAAAGAATGGGCTTAGGTGGAAACTTGATATCATGGGTTAAGTTACTATATTCTGGACCAACTGCAGATATAGGTACAAATGGTTTAAAATCTGGAAGGTTTCAGCTAGGGCGTGGCACTAGACAGTGGTGTCCCTTGTCTCCCCTCCTATTTGTCATTACGATGGAGCCTCTAGTGATTGCTATTAGACAAGAAAGAAAAATAAAAGAATTAGGCTATGGAGGGGTCGTACAGAAATTGTGGCTTTATGCTGACGATTTATTGCTAGTTGTAAAAATGAGAAATGTGGAGGGTTCATTTTTCTGGCTTTGATGAAGATCATTTCAGAATTCAGTAAATGTTCAGGATACAAAACTAACTGGGCGAAATCAGAGGTGCTACCATTGACTATGACCTGTGATCAAAATTGGGATACATCGCAAATGGGATAAGATATTTAGGAGTCTGGAGAACCCTTAACATAGAAGAATGGTTCGGAAAAATATGAAAGAATTAAGCATGGGTTTAAAACAGGACTTAGAAAGATGGAAAATGATAAATCTCTCTGTCATGGCCACTGGAAAAGGGGCCAGTCCTTCCTCATCCACAGGGTCCAATTAAACCCAGTCCTGGCGCCTCGGATGGAAAAGTGTGCCTTGCACACTCTGTGCCAATGACAGGTGCAACTAGGCTGAGCGTGGCCATAGAACAGCATTGGAAGGCACTTGCTAGAGTTCCTGGGATGGGCAAGGTGGAGTCAGTAGGTGGGGCTAAAGGGAGGGGCCTGAGCAAGGCCAACCCATCCACGTGCCTTCGCTTTGCGTTATTCTGCTTTCAGCAGCGTAACGCTCTCCGCTGTGCTTACCTGTGCATCACTGGATTCCTGCAGCTCCATTCCTGAAGACATCTCTGTGGACGCTCCTTACCTGCTGCCAGCCACTACATTGCTTTGTGCACCTCTTACTTGATCTGGCTGCTCCATCGCTGAGGGTGCTCCTTACCTGCTGCCAGCCGCTACATCGCTGTGCGTGCATCTTACCTGCATTCCATCACTGCCAGAGCCAGAGTCTTCATCTTACCTAATCCGGGCGCCCAGTTACCAAGAGCGCCTCTTCTCTCCATTTTCTCTACGATATCTTCATCCTGCAACCACGAATCTTCATCGAGCATCCGGATGCCATTCTTCGCCGTCGGCCTGCACCCGCGAGGAAAGAAAGAACACAACAGGTTAGAACTCATACAAATAACGAATGCTTGGCCGCACCATACAAGAGACTAGAGTTTCCTTATAGAGACCAACTCACCTGTCACTGTTGAAACTTCATCAGTCTAGGGACTTCCCGGACGCTCCTCGGCTCCGATTAACTTCTTCGTACCTATGGGGATGGAATGAGACATTGCAAGAATTATTATACACAAAATACAGAGAGCCTAATCGAACAATAGTCATAACTAAAAGACTTACCTTCTAAGTGGATTGGTCGCAGCTGTTCTTGATCAACACTTCCACGGACCAGTGAAGCAACTCAGTCCATTCTACCAGCCCCTGATAGGATAAGCAGGACGGATAGCTCAACATTACAAAACAACAGGTGAGCTTGTATGGGAAGGCGCTTGCACACTGTATTTTGACACGAATGGGTTGGGTGAAGTCACGACATCCCCACTCCATTTTCATTGCCTCTCATCTTCACTTAGGGGCTACACCAGTATCTCGAGCAGCAGGCCCAGCAGCAACCTGGAGGCGAGACGATTCCGAGGAGTCAAGTGAAGAGAGGGCTCCAACCGTGCCCCAACGCCCCTGCGGAGACCAGGTGAACATAACACTCTCAATAAGGGGGAACATTAATGCACTAAAAATGAACTCTACTCCAAAAATTACATATGTCCTGAGTATGTTACCTCTGAAAGTTGGTAAAAATTACTGGAAGGAATTTGATGGACTTCTGCAAAACTTTATCTGCGAAAATAATCCACCTAGGTTGAAACTGTGGAAGTTGCAGTTGCCACTAGAGAAAGGTGGTTTGGGAGTACCTAATTTTTACTCCTATCACTTGGCATTCATGCCGCAATTTCATATTTCATATTCCTTTTCTGGAGAAGAAACAGAATGATTGGGCAATGCAGAGGCTTCATTTTTAGGACCATTGATGCCTAGGGCAATTTTGATGACTAGATTAAGACCAGGAGAAAAAGAAAACCCAACAACTGTATTTTTAAGGGATTCATGAAAGGAACTATTACATTTGCTGGGAGAAAACACCTTCAAGAATCTAGATCCCTATAAATGGAATAACCCCCAAATTGTATTATTATTGTGATATTTTTAGGTATAGCTTTCGATCTGTAAAAACTTGGTTGATGTTTTGTGTTAAAGTTCTTTTTAAATGTCGTTTATTTCAATATTATTAGAATGAATTGTTGATGTTATTATTAATTTTCTTGCTATCAAATGAAAATAAAGAATAAAAAAAAAGAAGACAAAACTGAGATCAGCAATTAGACAGCAAGGTTAAACAGCAAGGTTAAACAGCAAGGTTTTTACATTTCTCTTAAACATTGTCAGTGATTTGGTCGTTTTTATCGCAAGAGACTGGGCATTCCATTCATGTGGAGCATTGAATTCAAAACTGCAATCACCAAATGTTTTTTAACAGGATTGCGGTTGGTTAAGCTGAAGATTGTCAGAAGAGCGCAATTTCTACCGAAATGTTTCCGTGATAGCCTCTTAGTGAGATAGTGCAGAGCACTCTGATTCTGACGTTTATAAGTGAGCAAGAGGATTTTGTGTCTCATCCTCTGCTTCACTGGAAGCCAGTGCAATTCCTTCCTGAAAGTAATAACATGATCTCGTCTGGATAGACCAAACACAGCCCTAACAGCCCCACTTTGAGTAGTCTGAAGAAGTTGAAGATTACATTGTGATGTACCAATAAGCAGACTATTGCAATAAACTCACGTCTAGACTATTGCAATAGTCTAGACCTGAGTATACAAGAGATGATGCCATAAGAGACCTATTTTTTATAGAAAGATATGGCCTGATTTGGTAGAGCAGTTTAATTACATGTCCGCAAGATTGGCGGGTCTGAGATACCAGTTTCTTCATTGATAAGTCGCATCTAAGATGACTCCTAATGTTTTAACTGATTTGCTCACAGTAATTGTGTTGCCCGCAACCACAAGATGAGCATAATCAGGATTACGTTTCTTCAATCGAGGACCAGAGGCCATAATGAGCAGCTCTGTTTTTGTTTCGAGTGCTAGCGAGTTGTGTGCCATCCAAGCTTGGACTTCGTGATAAAAGCCATTCAAAGCTATAGCATCCTTATTGTAGTCGCCAGACAACTAAAAAAGGATCTGGGTGTCATCCGCATACTTTGCAAACTGGACACCCAGGCTGTCTAAAAGATCATGAAAGGGTCTAATATAAAGGTTAAAAAGTATGACCCCTGTGGTACGCCACATGTAAGAGAGGTGGGGTTAGCTTGAGAACTCTCAACAGCCACTCTAGAGGTTCTGGGACCTTGGAGGCACTTTCTGAGCAGTTGGAAATAGTTAAAAGTTTATCAAGCCACCGAGAGCTCTAACAGCAGAAGTAATGCTGGGTGACTTCTTTCAATAATTCCCACAATATTTGACTTGAGATCTAAAAGGGCAGTTTCTGTTCCATGCTGGGAACGAAAGCCGAACTGATAAGGATTAAGAAGTTGATTTTACTCAATGTATTTCTGAAACTGTAAATATGCCACTCTGTCCAAAATCTTCAACAAGTATGGGACGTTGGTAATTGGCCTATAGTTTTTAGGAACTGATGGATCCAGACTGTCCTTTTTTAGAAGACTAGTAACACAAAAATCCTTCAAAGCGAACGGTACTACACTTGTCGAGAAGGAGGATTTGATCATTTTGGTAATCCATGGTATCAGGACATCCAAGGAGCCCTTTAGAATATCAGGCAGGCATGAATCACCTAAGCAGGATGTAGATTTCATATTGTTGACAATCTCATAAACCTCCTTTTCAGAGCAGCTACGAAATTCAAATTTTGGCAGGGCTACTAGGTTAGTCACATGCGCATTATCAGAATTGATGTAATCATTGTTAGAATGAAGGCCGGCCAATTGGTTGGGTATGGCTGAACGATGTCCCGCAATTTTATTCATGAATTCATCCTGGATTGATTGACCCCATGCAGAATCTTTAGAGATAGAAGGAAAAGTAGATGTATGACCTTCAAAGTCTTTAAGAATTTTAAATAATTCTGTTGAGTCTGATTTTGCTTTATCAATGTGGACCTTAAATGTTTTCTTTTTTGATTCAATTATTATAATAATTAAATATATTTATAATTTAAAACATATTTTTGATATTTTTCCTAGGTAATCGAGCAAGGATCCTTTCTCCATTCTCGTTCATGTGCTCTTTTTATTTTCCTTGCCGTCAAAATCTCATTAAACCAGGTTTTACTAATGGTCTCAGCTTTCACAATCTTCATTTTTTCTCTAATCCAGATATTGATGGAGTCATTAATAGCGGAGGACAAATGCCAAACTAGATCAGGGGTATCCACAAATGCATCAATCTGACCTAGCTTAGAAGATACAAAAGAGGAGAAAGCAGTGGGTGTGACCTGTTTGATGTTTCTACAAGTGATCTTAGACCTGGGGCGGGGGGGTAGGAAGTGGAATGGTAGTATTAACAAAGTAATGATGGGACCAAGGGCAGCATTGAGTGATAATGGCAGAGCTGTGCAGATTATGGTATAATATCCAGCCCAAGGTGTGTCCCGCTTGATGAGTTGGGACTTTAACCAATTGGGTATAGCATATCACTTCCAAAGGGGCTAGAGAGAAGGTGGCAGAGGTGTCTAATGGGTCATCAACCCAAACATTAAAATCACCCATTACAAGAACTGGTGAATGTGCTTTTGTAATTCAATTCAGCAATGCTATGAGCTGTTCTTCAAGAGAAGGAACAGCCTGAGGAGGTTTATAGAGAATCTGTAAGATAGGAGAGGTGTTTGGATTCATGTGTATTTTTATCATAAGATATTCGCAACCATCCAGGTGGTAGACAGTGGAGTAATGGCAGGCAAAAGAATCTTTAACAGCAAGCGCCACACCCCCACCACGTTGATCTTAATGATCTGCCCTAAATATGTTATAACCTGGGGGGAAAGAATTGTCAACAGCAATCTGAGTTGTGTCAGATAGCCAAGATTTAATAACGCTCCTCACCCTGCTCGCGCAGATGGCTTACAAAGTGGACAAAGAAAAATTGCAGTACTGCCAGACAGAGGTAGTGTATTTGGAGCAACTAATATCACCTGCAGGAAGGAAGGTAATGCCAGAGAGAGCCACCACAGGTCAAAATATGCCTCAGCCAGTCACAGTGAAACAGATGCAGTGGTTTTTAGGGCTCCGTAGCTATTGTAGATCATGGATCTTTAATTACTCTAGTTACCTGAAGGACGTACTGCAGGGACTCAAATAAGCAGAGAAGGGGAAAGCTCTAATAGAGTGGTTTGAGGAAATGGGGACTTGCTTTTGGGATCTCAAGGCTGTGATCAGTAATGCTCCGGTCTTGGAATTCCCGAATTACAAGAAGCCATTTTATTTGTTTTCACATTCAAAGGGGCAGGTGATGACAGCGATCCTGGCCCAGCAGACATCTTTATGTCACAAACCTTAAGCGTATTACAGTGGACACCTAGATGCAGTGATGCAGGGGCAGTTCACCTATGAGCAAGCTTTAGCAGCAGCTGCTTTTGCAATTCAAAAGTCTTCAACCATTACTCTGGGTTGCCCTGTGACATTGTACGTGGAAAACGCAGTCTTTGCGATTTTAGTAAAATATAAATCAACAATGAGGACTCAGAAAGTTTCAGGATATGAGGTTATTCTATTGAATCCATCAATACATCCCGTGTTGTGTCACCAAGTCAACCCTGCAACATTTGTAGCTGAGCCAGAGCAGCCTGAGGACATTGATCATGATTGTGCCACTTATAAGTGGGAAGATGAAGAGAGGATGAATGTCAAAGAGGATGCCTTGGAGGAAGGTGAGGTATGTTTTGTTGATGGGTCGTCAACCATCAACCAGGACACAGGTGAGAGGCATATGGGCACAGCCATTGGGCTTTGTGGATGGGGAATACCGGGTTAGATTGAAGAAACTGTTGCTTTTGCATTGCTCCACACAAGCAGTGAAACTAGTGCCATTTATAGAGGCGCTAGAACATATTAAGGGGAAGGCAGTCACTATCAATTCTAACTCTGTATACATCACCTTCACTGTTCATTCAGGGTTATCAAAGTGGCAGAGAAGAGGGTTTAGGAGGTCTGACGGGTCCCCTGTCCAGAATGCTGTGCTGCTATCCCGACTAATTGAAGCATTAACCTTTTCCACAGAGATAGGTTCAGTTAAATGCTCTGCACGCATTAACCATACTAATCCAATAGTTCTCGGGAATGGTGCCGCAGACAAGGCAGCAAAGGAATCGGCGTACTTACCATTTACATAGTCCCAGAAAGTAGAAATCGGGTCCCAGCAGGTACAGTTGCCAACCCCATACACTGCAGTCCCAGTGTTTCAGATCATAGAGATGCAAGGGAGAGCGCCTAGAGAGGAACAGGAGCTCTGGGGGAAGGCAGGATGTGTCCTCTCACCCATAGATTCGCGGTGGAGACAGGAGGTGACAGGGAAGGTAGTAATGCCCGCAGAGCTGCTTCTTTTAGCTCTAGAGCAACTACAGCAGCAGAGCGTCAGGAGGAATGTTTTTTCACAAACCTACAGGAACTGGTAAGTAGATTCATAGGGAACTGTGTAATGTGCAACGAATGTAATCCTGGAAACACCATGAGGTCAATAAGGGTAGTCTTGCCTAGGCCTTCGGGCCATTCAGGGAGCTCCATATAGACTTCATGGTCATGATCAAAAGGTGCAATAACTATTGCTACTTAATTGTATTTGCTTGTCCATTCGGCCGGTGGCTTGAGGTTGGTTCCTGTGTATATCCTGATGCTAAATTAGCAGCAAGATTTCAGATGGAAGAGGTATTTCCATGGTGGTGAATTTGTGAGATCTTAAAATCTGACAATGGAACCCACTTTTTTAATGCCTTGTTTGCAGAAATGACTTCACTTTTGGGAATCAAGCACAGGTTGCACTTGGTTTACCACCCACAGGACAACAGAATCATGGAGAGGCTCAATGAGGTCCTTATGTTTTGTTTAGCAAAATTGTGTAATGAGTTGAGAAAGTCTGGTTACCACTGTCTTCCACTTGCACTATTCTATTTGAGAAATCAGCCCAGAAAAGACCATCATTTGAACCCCCAAGAAATCATGACGGGGCGTTGCCTACACACACCTCTCTCAGCTGCACGCACGGCATCAGATGCAGACAAGACTGAAGAGGCCCTAGGAGAGTAGTTTAGGGAGTACCTTAGAGCTTTAACAAAAAGTGTTAAGATTATATCTTCACAGGTTGTGTCTTCACATCAACAGAGAACAGGGGAAAACGACAAGGAAGTCAATGATCAATGCAAGACACAGCTGCTCCCAGGAGACCACATCTTCATCCAGACATTTTTCCACCGTTGGAATGAGTGGCATTTCCATGGGCCTCATCGCATGGTTTAAGCAACTCCAACTGCTGTAAAGCTGGAGGGCAACAAGAATTGGATTCACCTCAGTGATACCCAAAGGGATACCGGCACCCCTTCACTGGCACAGAAGCAGGAGCAGGCACAAACTTAATACACCCTAGGGATCCGCCGCTCATTCTAGTGGAAAAAGGAGGTACGAATGAAGATCAGGAATTGTAATCTTTTATTATGTTTAGGAAACAAAGTGTCTAAATTTGTAGATTGTGTTAAAATTAGTGTTTTTCTGCTTTTTATTGTCCTCTTATGTCTGGAGATGGCAACAAGTGTAAATACAGAAGGGTGAAATGTATCTAGTTTTGTGGAATTCATTCATAGAAGTATTATCAAGATACAAAATGAATGTCGATATTGATTTTTGAATAATGGGGATGATGAACTAGATCCCACCACAAATGCACAAGGTTTTGTGTTGGATGCTATATAGTATATCCATATAAAGAAGGTTGGGAGAGAGAAAGGTTGGGAGAGAGAGATCAGTAGGATATTGCTACATCTGCTCCCTTGTCCCCCATGCTTCTGGTATCCCTAGGGTGTTTGTTTATCCTGAATGAAGTAGAGATAGCAGATACACTATGCAGAGTGCGCCTAGCATTGTGCAGGGTCCAAGGGCAGTTTAAAAGGCAATCAGTTATGGCATCAATTTACCTATCGATGAAGACTGTTCAGTTACTGATCGGAAAGAGCAGAAAAACATAGTGTGTCCAAAAAGCCCATTTGAGTCTAGAAGGGGCCTTTCTTTTCAAAAATCGATGGGAGCAAGGGGTGTAGAGCTGGTTGAATGAGGGGATTCTCAGAACAAGGGGCGCACGAATAAACCAAGAATGTGGGACTGTGTGGCAACATTACTTGCAGCATCTGATGTGGCTCAAGAAGTCAGAAAAACCTGTTAAGATAGAGACACTGAATGGAATGGTGTCTATTGACACAAATGGGAACTGCAGTCGCACACTTCGAATCACTGATATGGCTGGAGGTAGAGCTGCCCGTCAGACAATTGATGGACCTGTGGAGTGAATGCCTGTAGGCCGTTGCCCCCAGCTTTTCTGGGTATGTGCAATTTCTATATACTCCACATGCCAGTCCTCATCATCCCTAAGGAGCACCTGGTCCTAGCCTATCCAATGGCCAAAGCTGCATATTTGCCCCTTGTGTCTCCTTCATTTTACATGGACAAATCAATGACTGTGCTCAACAATGTGAATCAGGAACTATTGAAACGCACCCGATGCTCGAATTGGTTGTATACTAATTGACCTTTTCACAATTGACCTCGGGAGAATTGACCTAATTTAGAAGGTCAATTAGGACATATATGCAGGGGGAATCCCCCCGCAACCCTCTAACCCAATCTAAAACCCCCTGCAACCCACCCCACTCAATTCCCTTATATTATTGATAATCCAAAACCAACCCAATACATATATAAAATAACTAAAATAATATAAAGGTCAATTGTGTCGAAGGTCAATTAGGACCACTATAATTAAGTCAATTGTGCAAAAGGTCAATTGTAAAAGGTCAATGTGGGTATTACCCTTGAATTACTTGTCAAAGGCCTCATCAAAAGCTTTAATGGACATTCCTGATCTTTTCCCGACTGTTCAGCCATACTGCAACCTTCTTCACTTCTCTTCTGGCGCCTGGCATCCAAACCGGGGCAAATGTCAAGTAGCTCCAGGTGACCAGATATTAACTTTTAATATTTGTCAACACGGCCGAGTCAGCGTTTAGTGCCATCAAGGAAGAGTTACGGGCACTCGGGCTGTGCAGATGGGCCTTCAATCACCTTAACCCAAAAAGGACCACCACTTAAGAAGTGAGAACACGGTTGTACATAATGCAAGTTCATTGTACGAAGCTCCAGATAGCGGTTGGCTGGTGTTGCTGGACCAAACTAACCGAAGTCTCAACAATACCACATCAGTTCATATCTTTAATATAATTTTGCAACAGTTCAAACACTCCCAAAATACTTTATTGCAATCCACCCCCCCCCCCAAACCTGATTGGACACAACCCTCTTCAAAGAAATCCCAGCTTTTCCCAATACCTACGTTTTCATTGCCCAGGGTTATCTCAATAATTATCTTCAGATTATATTAATAACACACCTCTTCTTATGATTCGTCCGTAGTAGGTCATGACGACAACACATGGTTAAACATTCATATTGAAACCATAATTCAGTACTAGTGATAACTGGCCTAGGCTGCTTAAACCCTAACTCTTGATTTGCACGTAGCTATGAAGTGCCGAAAAGCAAGCCATGAGGAGTTTTTATAATGTGCATGCGAGAAAGGGGGCCTGTCCTGAAGAAACCACTGTAAAGGGAAGATAGCATTTATCAAACATGCATGCACACTGAGAAAAAATATAAAGGTGATTTATGAATCTACATGTAGTGGGCTTTTTATAAACAGATTAAAACCCAGTAGTCAGGGGTTGACATTTGAGAAACTGGTTCTGCAGAGTTTCAGAGGCCAGATGATGAGTAACTTCAACCAACGAAAAGGGCACCTCAGTTAAAGGAGCCGGCCATGGGTTTATGGTCCGATACGTATAGCAGAAGGCAGATGTAATCTCTTGAATGCATTGGAGCTTGACAGAGGGTTTTCACTATTTGTTCTGACCAGCAATAAACCATGGGGTGAATCAATGCTGGAGGCTAAAGTGACTGAAACAACCTCGAAACGTACCAAGTAGATTGAACTCATGGACATTCTCCTTTGCATTGAATATCAATATACTTACAACTGAAAAAATCTTTTTGTTTGGTTGAATGTTTCTAATTTCTTAAACTGAGATCATTATTGAATACAATTGAACATATTTTGCATGTTGAATTTTGTTTGAACCATTGAATGTCTTTTGACAGAATAACATAGTGTGCAGGGGACGGGAGGGCTCCCAATTTGGATCCTCTGACTCTTCTCATTTCATGTAATACTGGTCTTCTGCCAAGACCATTTTTTCTCACCTGCACCTTAAAATTCAAGAATGTTGATATCCATATATGAAAAATTTACTTTAAACCATTAGTGTGAACCGATAACCCCAAGTTTCTTTGGCTAAAGTGACTGAAACCCAGGAGTTTCAATTGTATTTTCAGATGGGCTCTGTGTGATGAAATGATAGTTATGTAGATTAGAATGTTACAATGGAGGCCAGTGCACCACTAATTCAAAGAGAACCTGTTTACTCAGTCGTCTTCATATCGCTTGATGTATTTATGCGAACCATGTGCATTTACAAATTAAGGTAAAAATGGCATAGGCCAGTTATTGCTAGTAATGAATTATGTTTGCACAAATGTTTACTTTGTTGATGATGTCATGACCTACCACAGACAAATCCTAAAAGGAGGTGTGTTCTACACATGAGCTGAAGATGGTAGTTAAGATAACAGCTACCAATAAGAAAGTAGGAAGTGGAGACAGGTGGGATTTCTTTGAAGAGGTGTTGGCCAATTACATGTGGGGGGTGGATTATAGTAAAGTATCTGGGAGTGTTTTAACTATTGCAGAAATGTATATAAGGTGTCAACTGATGTGGTGTATTGAGACTTGGGTTAGTTTGGTTCCACTGCACCATCTAACTGCACCCCGGATGATTGTACAATAAGCCTGCTTTACGTACAAAACATGCACTTGTTCCTTTGGTGGTGGGCCTGCTTGGGTTCAGGTAATTAGGGTTCTGCCCCCACTAATACCTCCCCTTTTACCCATATGCCTTCATTTTTATTACCAAAGGATTTCAGGGACAAATCGTTCCCCCAAAGTCAGGGAGGAGGTGGGCATAAGTACTGTGATAAGTGAGCATCTGAACCACTTGCTTGATGGTTCAGATGCCTGGTGCAGAACATGGCAGGGACGTCATTTAGCCAAAATGCTAGGGGTAGCGGAAGTGACATCACACGACCCTTGACATCCTGATGACATCACAGGAAGTGATGTCATTTGACCCCACCCCAAAGTGATATCACGAGAAGCGATGGAACACGACCTTTCACCCGTTGACAAAACAGGAAGTGGCATCACATAGCATTGTACACTACGGAAAATATGGTTACGATATCACTATAATGTGATGTACATTTCATACTTTAATGGATCGCCATATGTATTGTTAAGATCAGTGTGTATAGGCCCATATTACCAAATTACTGTGATTACATAGAAGAAATACACACCCAATATCACCCAACCTGTGTTGGTACCCATTTATCGACCTCAGAATGATGAAAGGCTGAGTTGAGGCGTTTGGGAACAGACTAAATCAGTGACCCCCCCCTGAAGTGTGCCTGAAATAAACCTTTAATGAGTCTAGCAATTATTGTATAGAATTCCAGAAAGACATTTTTTGGCATTCCTTTTCTTTCTTATTTGGGTTCAGTTCTGAAAGTGTTAGACTTGGGGCCCTCATGTTCTTATTTTTCTTCTTTTTTTAAGGGGCCTGAACAAGAAAGCTAGCCACTCCAGAATTAAAGAGCCACATGGTGCTGGCCACAGCCTAGGAGCATGCAATGCAAAAAAAAAAAATATATATATATATACACACACACACACACATACACATATATATATATATATTTTATTTTTATTTTTTTTAGAGGTCGCAACACACAGAGACCCATAGCATAAGACAGTTCTTCTAGTGACTAATCTGACCTCTCCTTGTGCTACTTCCTTGTGGTTGTATTGCCTGTTTGGACCTTGATCAGTTTCCATTGAACCGTTAATAAAAAGATTGACGTGCTAGAAACACAGCCACAAATTCACTCCAGTTCGACGACTTCTTGGGTTATTCTAACAGCCCTTTGTTTTGCAATAATTTCTCCAGATAAGTCATCCCTATTCCAATACTGCTTGCATCTTCTGGTTGAATCCTGGGAGATGGGAAATTGAGGGGAAATTCTCAGAAATCAACCGCCATTAAAGATTGGAGCTTCACTCAAGTTACAATTAAGATAATGTGGCATGAAATCTGAAGAAATCCGGGAGCAGTTGCAAAGTCCTGATGAAGCAGTGCAATCAGATTGCTCCTTAGTCTTGAAGCTCTCTCCTCTGGAAGAAGAATCATACGCCTTCTTGGGATGGAACTTGAATAGGCCAATCACCCACAGAGGGGAAAGCTGCTATTCCCTCACTGGGAAATGCAGCCATGACTCGCATTTGTACATTAGCAAATTTCTCTGGAGCGGTTTTGAGAGAATGGTATAGCAGTGAATGTGTAGAGTCAACCACTCCATGTGAAGATATCAGGTATTGTTGATGTAACAGTTGTATAGGAATATGGGAGGATATATCCATCAGATCTAGTGAAGCCATGGAGTCCCCTTTTGGGATCATCTAAATGATTTACTGCAGGTCTCCATTTACAAGTGAAATGTTGAGACACATCCGTTTACTCTCTTTATCTCCAACACCAGTGGGACATTTACTGAGGGCTTGGTGATAATTGTGTAATATGCCTTCAGACCATTGCATCCCACAGGAACTGCAATAAGGGTTTAACTCCATGACAACCTGCCCCAAAGCCTCACTTCTCACCTGGTCTCAAGGCCAGGTATTTCAATAAGACTTGATTATGTTTGAGTGCTGGAAAACTCAACCCTTAAGATCCATTGAGCCAATGAGGTGCAAATTTGCCGTAATCTGAGATATTCTAAAAACACACTCCAACTGGTTGCACCACAGCTCCTCTTCATAGTGTGCACCTCTTCTCTTTCTTCTGCTGATAATACTACTTCATCAGCAACTGTGGAACCCAATCCATTAGTATTTATCTGGATTTATTTCTCCTCAAAACGTTGACCCAAAGTGACACACAAAAACTAAATGCCCTTGGTCTAAATACAGATATCTTCAATTTCTTTGAGTGATTAGCATGTTTGTCGTCTTTGAACACTGTGGACCTTTTCTTCCAGCTGTTTCCCAAACAATGTATCCCCTTCAAAAGGTAGCTTCAAGGGTGCATTGCTCCGGGCCTCAGCAATTGTGTCCACCATGTCTTAGTGGACAATTGGTTATAGGCAAACCTTGTTTTGATGGCATAGTGGTGTCCACAGTACTTCGAATGTGGACTACGGGTCTCAGATGAATATTATGAATATTGTGATCTAATAATACTGTATGTACCTCTTGTGAATTTGTCCACACCCACTTGAGAGTTTTACTTTTGAACAGAACTATATATGTTCATGCTCGTACTTTTATTATTAATGCAATGTTCATTTTTATGCTGAGCGATGTATGTCTTTTTTTCCTTCATTTTTATAGTTGTATAATTAACAAGGTTACTCACCGTAGTGACCACCTTACTCCTAGTCCATAGTCACCCTTCCTCCATACTTATGGGACGGGACCGGAGCACTTTGTAAAAAGCATCCAAAAATGTTTCCAAAAATGTGTCCTTCCTCTCTTTCTTGTATGGGGCCCGGCACGCGGCCGTAACCCCGCCCACCTTGGCTCTGCCCCGCGCTTCACCCATCGGTCCTTTTCTATCACCAGGTCAGAGACCCATTAGCAATAACAGAGGAACCTTATTAGAGGGGATGGCGGGCGGGCGTGGTCACTACAGTGAGTAACCTGGTTATACTCCTACGTCCCGTCCCCTTTCCTCCATACTTATGGAAGATTCCCAAGCACTCCTAACAGGAACTACAGCTGGATGGAAATACCCCTTACTAAAAAAGGTTCTTCAGCACAGCCTGACCAAACTGAGCATCAGCTCTTGAGCTCATGTCAAGACAAGAATGCTTACAAAAAGCAGATGGGGAGGCCCAAGTAGCTGCCCTAGTGATGGACTCCCAGGCGACATATTTCTGAAAAGCAACCGCGGCTGCCTTGCCCCGCACCAGGTGTGCATGAATACCCTTAGGAGGTTTCAGCCCTTGGACGGTGAAAGACTCTGTGATGCAGGCGGCGATCCACCGAGAAATAGTCGCCTAAAACGCCTGCTTACCCTGAGGGTTACCGAAAGTCACAAAAAGTTGAGAACTCCTAAGCTCGGAAATCCTGTCAAGGTAGAGCTTAAGAGCCCTTCTGACATCAAGACAGTGCAGAACCCCTTCAGCCTCTGAGGCAGGGTTCGGAAAAAAGACCGGTAGGGATAATCGACTGATTCAGATGGAATTCAGTTACCACCTTCAGTAGGAAGGCCGGGTTTGTACGTAGGACTACCTTGTCCTTGTGAAAGACCAAGAATGGATGCTCCACTGACAAGGCCTGGAGCTCACTCACTCTCCTCGCTGATGTACCGGCGACCAGAAAGGACACTTTCCATGATAGGTACTTGAGGTCCACCGTGGCCATTGGTTCAAAAGGTTTATGGCACAGCGCCGTCAGGACTACATTTAGGTCCCACGGCGGGTGCGGACTACGAACCGGAGGGTAGAGGCGTGTCAAGCCTGCATAATGCCTCTTAACCACTGGGTTACTCAGAGAATAAGAGAATTGTTCCATAGAAAGATAAGCGGAAACCGCTGAAAGGTAAGTTCTGCATGACAGAACGTGAACACCCGACTCTGCTAGGGCGGACACGAAGGACAGCACTGTGTCAATCGTAGCCACCCTTGGATCCAACTGCTTCTCTAAACACCAATGACAGAACCTGAGCCATTTACTCCTGTATTGGGATCTGGTCAAGGGTTTCCTGGCTGCCTGGATAATACGCATGTTATCCAAAGAAAAGTTAAGATGCTCTAAAGACTTGAACTCAGGCGCCATCCCGCCAAGCTGAGCGATTATGGGGAAGGGTGCCACATCTGCTATTCCCCTTGGTGGAGAAGATCGGGGGTCACTGGTAACCTGATCGGCAGCTACACCGACAGGTGTTGAAGTTCTGAGAACCAAAACCTTGCCGGCCACCACGGAGCTATGAGTAGAAGGGAACAGTTTACAGAGTTCTTCAGCTTCCAAATTGCCCGATGAACTAAAGGCAGAGGCGGGAAGGCGTAAGCTCTCATGTTGTGCCATGGAATCTCGAGAGCGTCCCCCTCTGGAGGCATACTGAGGAAGCTTCTTGTTTACCGCCGTAGCGAAGAGGTCAACCTCCGGTGTGCCCCAACGCAGGAAAATCCATGAGAGGACCTCTGCCTTAAACTCCCACTCGTAGCTGACCACTGTCCGCCGGCTGAGGGCATCCGCTGTGACATTCAGCTGGCCCGGGATGTGTACTGCAAGCAGCCAGACACCATGAAGCATGGCCCACTCCCATATCTGGATGGACAGGTCCACGAGGGGGGGGGGAAACTTTGTTCCCCCTTGCTTGTTGATGTAATACATTGACACCACATTGTCCGTGGGTATGCGTACCACCTTGTTGGCAATGAGCGGTCTGAATGCTCAGAGCGCTAGGAAGATCGCAAGAAGCTCCAAATGATTTATGTGCAGGAGCTTGTCCTGAGGCGACCAAAGGTCCGAGACCTGAAGAAGATCTAACGTCGCACCCCATCCCAGAAGGGAGGAGTCCGTCGTGATAGTCACCGTGGGGGCTGGGTCCTGAAACTCCACACCCACCAACAGGTTGCTGAGAGATTACCACCAATCCAGGTCCACTCTCATGGAATCCAGAATCATTATAAGCTTGGAATCCAGGTCCACAGCCTGACGCCAGGAACTCCGAAGAGCCATCTGGGTTTGTCTCATCTTGAGACGAGCAAGAGGAAGAGCCAGCACGCTCGAGGCCATGAGGCCCAGAAGCCTCTGGAACCACCAGGCCGACATGCTCTCCAACTGCGCAAACATCTGACACGTGGCTAACAGATCTGCCATTCTGTCCCCGGTCAGGTACACTCTGCAGTTGATCGTGTTCCAGCGAAAACCCAGGAAAATCAGGTCCTGGGAGACCATCATGGAAGATTTCCGCCAGTTCACCGACAGCCCAAGATGGAACAGGAGCTGAAGGAGAGACTAGAGATTGCCCGCTGCTGTCAGCGGACAAGGGCTGCGTAAGAGCCCTTGGATACCCTGGAGACGAAGATAGGCCGCAATCACCAACATCATCTACGTGAAGACACGCGGCGCCGAGCTGAGGCCAAAAGGAAGCACTCGAAACTGGAAGTGCTCCTCACCCAAAGAGAACCGGAGATATCTCCTGTGTGGGTTCCAAATCAGGATATGCATGTACCCATCCTGAAGATCCACGACGCTGAGCCAATCGCCCATCTGCAAGGAGGACCGTATCTGGCCGGGCGTGATCATCTTGAGAGCTCCTTCCCATCGAACGGAAGGTCCAGCACCTTGTCCTGAACTTCTTTTGAAAATGTAGTTGCATGCAGCTCTTGGGGTAGGAAAACATTGAACTGGGAAAGGTCTAGAATGGTGTGCAGGCCAGCCTGGTTGGGTTTGGGCACCGTAAACAGCCGGGAGTAAAAGCCCTCCCCTCGCTCCCGAGGGGGAACAGGTTCCACAGCTCTGAGGTCCAGAAGTTTCTGAACCTCGGCTTTGAGGGAGGGCGAGCCTGACAGCTGAAAAGGAGGGTTGAGGGGTGGGGTAGGGGTTAGAGGTAAGCGGAAGCCCTCTCGAGCGGCTGAGGAGACCCATCTGTCTTCTGTGATGGCCTGCCACGCCTCCCAATGAGACGCAATGCATCCTCCCACCGGGGTCTCGTGCGAGCGCGGAAAACCCTCATTTAGCAGGTTTATCGGTGGCGGTGCCACCTGAGGAGGAGGCTGAGGAACGGAAGAAAAACCGCCTCCGATGTTGCCTACGGCGGTTATTCCCCACAGGGGTATCCACTCTGCGAGATTTGCGGTCGATGAAGCCCCTAAAGCCAGAGGAAGGTCGACTTTGCGACAACGGTCTCTGGGTTTTGAAAGGAGCCTTAACCAGGATAGACAAGGATTTAGCTGTCTGAGTGCTATCCTTCGTCTTGGTGATCTCTACATCTGTTGTAGCATGAAAGAGCTCCTTCCCATCGAACGGAAGGTCCAGCACATTGTCCTGCACTTCTTTTGAAAATTTAGTTGCATGCAGCTACGCCTGCCGTGAGGCATCAACCCCCAGCATAAGGCCCCAAGCCAAGGTGTCTACGTGATGAGCCGCAGCCTCCAGGAGATCCTGGGCCAAGACCCTGGCGTCAGAAAGGCCTCCTTTAAAGTCTTCCAGCTTCTCAACCGGGATAAACTCCTCAAACTCCGACAGACCTTTCCACATCTGCATGTTAGCTCCTGCTAATATCAATTCAGCGTTGGCCTGCCTGAGCTGCAAGGCCGAGTTGGCGAAGATTTTCCTCCCGAGGGAGTCGAGGAGCTTGTCCTCCTTTCCCAGAACCCGAGTAGCCGTCGTGGAAGAGGATGCTGCAGGCCTGGACTGCAAAGTGGCCGCAGCCACCACTGTGGAGGAGGGGGGCGGACAAGATGACGGGGCCACTTCTTCCGAAGAATGCAGCCTGTATCTAGCATCAATTTTCTTATTGACAAAAAGTCCAGAGTGTGGCTTATCCCAGACTCTGCGGACCTCGGCCAGCACGTCCTTCTGCAACAACAGGCCGGTACGCTTCAAGGGAGACAGGGTGAACGCCCCAGAAAGCACGCCCTCCTGCGGAGCGGGTGCCTCGGGCAATGGAACATCTAAGAAGTTCATCATGTCCAGTACCCGGTCATGAAAAGCTCTGATAGAGCGGGGGAGGTCCTCGCTGTCCTGATCGCCTTGTGCGTAATCTGACAGATCAGGGTCCTGCTGAACCGTGTCGGGCGCTCCCTTGTCCACAGGGGACAATGGGGGCAAAGGTGGAAGAGTAGGGGGAGGCACCGTAGGCAAGGGAGGCACCGGAGGAACAGGTGGAGCCGGAGGCGTGGGAGGACATATCTCCCTAAATAGCCCTTTGAAATACTCCCTCATGGGGTTGGTACGCATAAGCGTTTGAAATTTACCGAAAAAGGCTTCCTCCGGGGACTGCTTCGGAACCTGAGGAGGCCTCTCATGAGGTGGACAAATCCAGGGACGTAATGGGGACGGGTGCCACACAGGCCCCTCCACCGACGTATCTACATAAATCAACGGTGCCGATCCTGCAGGCAGCGAAACATTGTGCGGAAGAGGCATCCAAGCGTTCCAGTCATAAACTGGCTGATAAGGATGCGCACAAGGGACTCTATGTTCACCCAAGGGGCCAAGCCCTACACCTGAGGCCGATGGCGTAGTTGTAGGGGTATAACCCAAAATGGCCACCACGGTTGTGGCGGGAACGGGCGCCATTTTGTCATCATCTGAGGGGAACTGCAGCACGTGAGGAAGTGAGGCAGGGGTCCCCGACGATGGATCAGGGGTCTTAACTTTAGCCTTAACATAAGGGACCTGGGCAGAGCTGGTACTGTGAGGCCTGGAATGTTTTTGTGACATACCAACCGCCAAATTAGCCTTCAAAGGAAGGACCTCGGCACTGCTGGTAAAAGAAGAACTTGCTTCTTTGCCCCCACAACAGGTCTGGTGTCACTGCAAGAGCGGGAACAGTGAGAAACAGCTTTCACCGACAAGGCCTTGTCAGGCCTCTCAGAACTGCTGATAGCTTTAGCCTCTGAACGAGGGACCTCAGACCCAGGTCCGGTAACAGCCTTATCTGCACGTGCCTCGAACATCCGTTCAGTAACAGCAAGCCAACCCAAGGCCTCGGGGCGCACCCCGGTCTTATTTTTGAGGGAAGCCGACAGAACGGTCTCAGAGCAAGCTCCGGTACCCCACGACTCAGTACAACTGGGTCTACAAACAGCCCCCTCAGGAGGGGCCTCGGAGTGCACTCCGGTATCTACAGGCCCCTTACGGAGACCCTCAGAGAAAACTCTGGTACAATTATTAGGCCCAACGGGCATCTCAGGGCGAACCTCGGTAGTAGAGCGATCAACGCCCCTCCCGGCCAGAGAGGAACCCGGAAAGGTATCCCCCGGCCGGGGTGCTCTGAAAAATAAAGAACTTACCGGGCGTTTCTTCTTCTCGTCGATGAACGCCTGAAAATGCAAAGGAGGAGTTTGTCGGAACACCTCCTCCCACCACTCCAACCGACGTTGATGTGCCCTGATCGAAAGGGAGTCGCAGTAAAAACAGGAGTCCCAACGGTGATCTGGACCCAAGCACTCTAAACAAAGAGGATGGGGATCCGCCCTCGCGAAATGACGGTGACACGATGAACAATCTGGAAAATCTAATTTGAACGACATAGAAAGACCAGCACAAGATCGCTAGCGAGAGCCAGAGAGGAAAAAAGGGAAGAAACTCTTCCGAGGATGAAAGTGCGTCCAGTCCCGAACGAACAGAGAAAAGGACTGATGGGCGATGCGTGGGGCGGAGCCAAGGTGGGCAGGGTTAAGGCCGCGTGCCGGTCCCCGCGCAAGAAAGAGAGGAAGGACACATTTTTGGAAAAATGTTTGGATGCTTTTTACAAAGTGCTCGAGTCCCGTCCCACAGGACGGAGAGATGTCCCACAAGAATGGAGGAAAGGGGACGGGATGTAGGTGTAAAATCGTTAAGTATTAGGGTTTTGTTACATCACAGGTTGTTGTTCATTTTGGTGGGTCTTTGGGTGTAGCCCCTGCTTTACGTACTTAGGACAATGTTTTGCTGATAGACAGAAAGTGACAGGTGAATTTAGAAGTGTTATATAGTAAACATAATGATGATGCTGAGACAGTTGAGTTGTAGGAGAAAAGTATATTTATTCTTATAAGTAATATCCTTAAGACCCCAGCACATCCCTTCCCATCTCCTTGGCATCCAACTGATTTCTAACCAAGGCCAACATTCCATTGCTGTCCAACATTCTGCATGACATGCTGTGGATTAACATTCCATTCTACAGAGCCTACCAACACAAAATATCTCCTTCCATTGGCAACACTACTCAAATGACTATACGCAAATACTTGACATTAAGATCCCATCCATAACTATGTACAATTTTCATCTGTTTACACATCGGTCAAGCCGGTCAAGTGGCACAGCGAGTAGAGCGCTCGCTTTGACATCAGTGCAGAGCCTGCGAACGCAGGTTCGAATCCCGGCAGCGCCAAACTCAGCGTTTCATCCTTCCGAGGTCGATAAATGAGCACCACACACCGTGGGTAATAATAAGCAGCGCTCAGATACCTGAGGGTTCGTAGCGCTATATAAATGCCAAATTATTATTATTATTATTATTATTATCCCACAAAAATGAGAAACATTGTTCTATGAATCAACATATACACAAATCATTTTAAGCCCTTGACTGATGTGATATTTTGATACACAAGGTTTATGTGACATAAAACATAGGTTAAGTGGTTCACATTTTCACACTGATGATCTAATCTGCGCAGCAATCATTTTGTCTTCACATAGAATTTTTTCTTGCTACAGCCACTCTTCTCAGATTCCATAACTGGCCCCCTTCCACTCTCACAGCTCCTGTGAAAACCTGTCTCACTTGAATAGGGCCACTATACAAAGATTCCCTTTTTTCTTTCCACAACTCCTTTCTTTATCTTAATCCAGTCTCCTATTTTCACATTCACCTCTCTTCTCCCAAACCTTTCATTCACCGTTTTTACATATTCTCTTTTCTGATATGCATTCTGGTTCTCACATCCGTCACAACATAGTCAGTTTCACGAGCCCTCCACAGCCATGCAGGTACTACTTTGGTATTAGGTTTCCTCCCCCTCATGATTTCAAACGGGCTTACCCCAGTACTAGCATGGTGGGCTAAACGCAATGCATATAATCTGTCCCTAACCTCATGTTTTCCGTCTCTTCCACATGCCTTTGGCATCTGTACTGCATCCATTATGTATCTATTTACTCTCTCAAGCATTCAATTCGGCTGTGGTGATACAAAGCAGTCTTCTGTGCTTCACCCAGTTAATCTCAAATATTCCTGAAAATTGGTACTCACAAATTGTTTCCCATTATACGTCAATATTGAATCCGGAAGACCTTCTCTCTCAAATACTCCCTGCAGAAAATGTATCACACTGAGACGAAATATCCATAACAATCTTAAATTCTGTCCATCTAGAAAAAAATACACCAACAAGAAAATTCCACGTCCTCGTCCCAAGTCCACCAGGCCCAATATATCCAATCCCAACTCACTGCACACCCGGTCAGGATCCTTTACTTTTACCATGGGTTGTTCTTTCGCCACCGCATTCTTACCAGACATGTCACATACAATACACCCTCCAATCATCCTCTCGACATCGCTATCGAATCCTGGCCACCAATAGTCATTTTGCAACACTCCCTTGGCCTTCGATATACCAATATGGCCTTTATGAGCTGCCTCCACCAATTTCCTCCTCATGGTTCTTGGCAACACTGCCCTATCACATTTATACAAGAGATCATTTTCAACTTTCAGTTCCATTCTCACCTCCCACAAAGCCCTCTCCTCTCCATTTAATAACCTCTTCTCAGGCCATTCGTTACACACAAATTGTATTGTTCTCATGAAGGTCTCATCTTCCCTCAAAGCTCTCATCCACTGCTCCTTGGTATACCTTCTTGATTGACAAATATGGTATCAGTAATGACATCATCAACTTCCTTACCGTCTTTCTCTTGCTCATTCACGACCAATCTGGAAACATGGTCGGCAAAAACATTTTCTCTCCCAGATACAACTTTCATACAAAATGTGTGTCCCTGCATCCTCGCAACCCAGCACACTACTTTCCTTTACACTTTTTCCAGGCCTTTTCTCTCAAATATATCCCTCAAAGGCTTGTGTTCACTTCTAATCACAAATTCAGATCCCCATACAAAATGTTTGAACTTCTCCACCGCCCAATGGCAGCCGCGAGCCTGCTTCTCCAAAACTGAAAAATTCTTTTCAGACCCTTTCAACATTCTAGACGCATGCGTGACCAATAACTCACTGTCGTCTTCTCTCACTTGTGACAATACCACACCAATACCATAATCACTTGCATCCACAGATATCATACTCTTCTTCTTGGTGTCAAACATCGCAAGGGGCTTGGCCATATCTATCTCTTTCTTTATCATCTGGAATTCTTCCTTGCACTCCGCATCCCACATGAACGCTACTCCTTTCCTCAACTAACGTCTCATCCTCACCACCTTATCAGCAAAACCACCAACACATGTTTGATAAAATTCCACCATATTTTCCTCTTGGAGATTTAACTCTTAAACCCATCCACCATATCTCTCTTGGGTCTTAATCCTTCACCTGAAATTTCATGCCCCAAATACACTATAACTTCCTTCCTGAACACACACATTTCCACCCTCAGTGTCACTCCCCTCTCACCTAATACTTTTACTGCTCTCTTGAGGTTTATATCATGACTCTCTTTGTCGTTACCACATATAAGAAGGTCATCGTGAAAACAATATACTCCTGGTAAATCCTTCAATATCTTGTCCATGAGTTTTTGAAAAACGGATCACACTTATATTAGCCTAAATGGCATTCTACAATATTGAACTACCCCTTCATGAGTCACAAATGCAGTGAGTTTCTTAGAATCCTTATCTAACCGAATTTGATGGTACACAGATGGCATATCTAACTTGGAGAAAATCTTTGCTTTCCCCACAGGAGCCAACATCTCAGACACATTAGGCCAGGGATGCCTTTCTGCAATAACACATTTGTTCAATGCCCTTCGACACATAGTCTTAATTCTCCACTAGCCTTTTTAACTACCACAATTGGCGATACCCATTCAGTGCTTCTTGCCTGTTCAATCACTCCTGCTTCAATTTCCAGAGTTCCTCTTAATACCATGGGCACTGGACGCAACTTTGCAACAACGGGTTTACTTCCTTCCTTCAAAACTATCTTATGAAGCATACCCCTCACACATCCAATTCTTTTGGAAAACACCTTGGGATTTTCTTGAACAATCTGTAAATCTTCGCTCACATGTGGTACATGTAACACCTGTTCCACTGTGTTGGAATCCCGACTTATGTGTAATCCTTTCTGCTCCCTCCATCTGAGTAACATTTCCACACTCTTTGTAACTTACGTAGACCTTGCCCTGGGTCATCCTTTCCTTAAACCTAAGTGTAGCCATAAAATAATCTATAACATCTATTTTCCCAAATTATATCCAGCTGGCCTCTTGTCCGATGGTAATAAATCTTTGACATCTCCACCAACAACCTCCTCATAAATTTCTCGAGAAATTAAAGATAACTTGGCACCCGAAGCTGCCATCATCTTCAAGTTCTTTCCATTTACCCATATGTCCGCATAGGGCCTATCACACGCATTCTCTTTCCACACATCACCATATTTACAGTTACAACTTCAACTCGTTCTTCCTCCTCCGATGACTGTTGTATCTCATCTGACACATATAAAACTTTCCTTTTCCTGGTCATAGGGTAATTCTTGCAACAACTGGTGAAATGCCCCCAGCATTTACATTTGTTATAATTCACCTTCCTCCCCGGGCATACTCGTGAACCAGCAAAATGTGCAGCACTTCCACATCTAAAACACAATCTCTCCTCACTCTTGAATGTTTTTAGTCTTTCATCCTTCCCCACCACGTTATCAAATCCGCTCTGATTGTCTACCTTCCCATTTTTCTTATTCACATTCCTGAAGTCTCCATTTCCATCATTCACCCTCAATATCTCTGTAGGCATCACCTTACTCTCTTTCCTGCCAAGTTTGGCAATGCATGCCATTGTATGTTCCACTCTCTTGTCTATCAATATGACCTCATTAAGCTCATGGTCATCCATTCATCATACCTCCTCCTTAATCTTATCATTGCATCCATAGATCATTAACTGATCTCTTATATGTTCGTCCAATTTCTCCCCGAATCTACAATTTATGGCCAACTGGCATAATGCAATCACATAGTCTTCAACTGATTCCCCTTCCCTTTGCTGCCTTGTTCCAAAATTGTACCGTTCCAATACAGTACTGGTCCTTACTTCAAAATGGCAATCCAGTTTTAAAAACGCCACTTCAAACTCATTAGCTCCACTCTCCAAATCTATTTCAGGCAAAGTCTCATATATCCGCTGCCCCACAAATCCCAAGAAGTGCATGAACAGTGAAACTTTCCTCTCAGCCGAAATAGAATTGCCACAAGCAGCTTGTACATAATGAAGAAATCCTTTCTTCCAAGCTGCCCTCTTGATCTTTGCAGGTCCTGGGCTTGCCAAAAATACAGGAGGCCCTGGTACTCCTGCTACAGTCATCAGTCAATCTCACTTACCAGAACCGTGTTCCTCTAGGTTAGATCAGTTATCAAATATTGTTTATATTCACTGCTGCAGCATGTGTGCCCCTTCCGTGGGCCCTAGGCACCAATGCTGTTTCCCTTTGAATTGGAATGGATCAGAATATTTAGGAATGCTGTGATTGTCTCCCCACACACGTTGTTTATCGCCGCTTCTTCACGGTTTCAGTTCAGGCTGTTAGGTTCCACTTGACAGGTTTTCCTCCCCGTGTAATTTTCACTGCCCTGCGTTATCTATGCAGCTCCTCCTCAGCCTCCAATGAGGCTGCCAATCACTTATCCGGACCCACCTCTGTACCCTTCACATAATGCAACAACGTGTTTTGCTCAGGCTCACACCCCTCGTTGCCGTATGCTGGTTGCCTAGCAGCGTGTCGACGCTTCTCATGGACTGACTTTCCCGCTACGTTGCTATTGCTTCGCCCAGACGCCAGGATCAGCTTTCCCCTTCTTCATCGACTTCGCGCTCCTAGGAAGAGACTTCTTTGGTTTGCTTAACAGTGCGAACCACTAACCGCTACCAAGCACTAGGGGTGTACCGAACTTCGGCTTCGAGTAAGTATTCGGCCGAATTCCGGCTGAAAAAAAGCTATTCGGCTCTTGCCGAATACTTTGACATTCTCATTTGAATACAATGCAACATGAACTCAGAAAGGCAAATATAGACTTCAGTTTCCAAAACTGAATAGAATTAGAGCAGACAAATTGCTATCACACAGCTGAAAAATATCTTATATTGTAATCTGCTCTTTAGGACATGTTTTGTTACAGATATTTAGACATAAAAGGTGCTCATCCTTTATACTTAGCCTGCAACAATACAGGAAAATCTTTTCTTATGGCAAATGTTAATATGTAATGTGCACTTATTTCAGTTGGAAAAGACAAACTGAAAGAAATGTGCATAGATACTTTCAGTTCCTGTCATGTCACTTCCCATAGCATACGTCATAGTCCCCCCTTTTCTTTTTTTATGGACTTGAGTCCTGAGTTTAACATTATCTGATATTTATCAGGAATGATAAGTTGCATATGTTTGTGTATTGCCGAGAAGGAGTGGCTAGGATAAGTGAAAAGTGAGCAGCATTTGTTTGGGTGGGGAGAATAGTTGTGAGATGGAGTTGACGCATTTAAGATTTCCTCTTGACTTGTGCCCTGCATGAGCCGACATGGACCATTTTATACATTTCTATGTGAGCTGCAAAGAAGTTTCGAAACTAGACCACATCGACTATGCAACTGTATAGAGAATGCAATGCATCTGATTCACAAAGGCAGTCCTTTTTGCATTTGTGAAGCCTCCTACTTTAACTGGCACTGAATATGCAACAATCTTCTGTACATGTGGTCCCTTCATTTTGCTTAAATTTGCTTTTTTCTGGCTTTTATACTTTAAATAAAGATGCTACATTAATTACAATGAAGAGAAATAAATGTATAGAATGCATTTAAAATGGTGCTTTATTTGTTTTTTTAATAAGTGTGTTTTTTGAAGTTTAGAACAGGGTTTACTAAATAAAGCAACTATTCGGCTTCATATTCGGCTTCGGCCGAAAAGTTGACAATTCGGTATTCGGCCGAATACTAAATATGCTATTCGGTACAGCCCTACCAAGCACCGAATTCAAAAGCGCAAACGCTCTCGGCCAGAGTACTGCTTCCATTCCAGCAGGCAGCTTCACTCGTCACTAGGCAACGTACGGACAAATGAAAACAAGGTACGCTCTGTATGCCTATGATGTATGGAATTCCCCCGCTGCTGATGTGACAGGATTAGTGTGCACGCACCCCCGTCCTCCGATACCGAGATACACACGTCAGGTTTCCGGACTGGCAGCAGCTCAATCTCACTGCTGGGCCAGCTGCAAACTATCAGATGCACTCCTGCTGCTTTGTCTCTCTCAGCCACCGCTCCCCCAGTAATTCCTCGTGTAAAATGGAGCGGACTGGACTTTCGACCCCTGTAGCTCAGGCAAAGTAGGTCCAGTTGCTGAATGCTCCTCCTCATGGATGGTGGGGGGGTCAATCCTCGACGCCACTGTAAAGATGCTGCTCAAACAGTTGAGTTGTAGGAGCAGCGCTGGTCATTGGGCCGGCTCTCCCCGGATCTGAGATCCGGCACCAGATGTGTAGCCGGATCTCGGGATCCGGCCAGAGTCAGCCCACAAACCCATGCTCTGCGCTGGGTTACTTAAAAAAAAGAAAAATAAAAAATAAAAAAAAGAGGGCACCCGCGACGGCGGGGGGCAGAGCAGCTCCTTGCCGAGCACCCGATCTAATCTGCACTGTACTGTGTGCACAGCGCTCGCACAGGGCAGATTAGATCTGAGCCCCCACTTTGGTGGGCTCGGAGTCTAATCTGCCCCACGGTGCAAGCGGACTGTGCACATTGCACGTAGCATTTTTGTTATTTTGGACTCTCCCCACGGGTGCTTTAATTTTCATTGTGCGCCCGTTTCCATTGTCTCGCTGGTGTTTATTCTTAGTTGGTTATACTTATTGGTACAAGAACAAACACCAGAGAGACACACGGAGCCAGCACGCATTCAAATCGGACCTCTCTAAAATGCAGCACAACAGATACGTTATATATTATGTGATGTGCTGCATTTTTTAATGTGGACAGGTTTTAATGTGTGCTGACTCCGGTGACCCTGTCTGCATACTGGCTGCCAGGGTTAGAGTGGGGCATAAAATTGTCTCGGCTCCAATGCAAAAGTGGCCCACAGTTGCACATGGCCATTCATTCCTTTTGTGCCAGAATGTTTGATATTGCTGTTTAAACTATTATTTTGGACATTTCCTTTGATCGGAGGTCAACTGCCAACTCCGCCCCCTCTAAGCCCCGCCTCCTCAGACATCGACCCCCCCCCTACAGCCCCCCCAAACTCCACCTCGATGCTGGCCCTTGTGGGATCCGCCACCAACTTTTTTCCTTTTCCATCACTGTGTAGGAGAAAAGTATATTTATTCTTATAAGTAATATCTTTAAGACCTCCCCAGCACATCCCTTCCCATCTCCTTGGCATCCAACTGATTTCTAACGAAGGGAAAACATTCCATTGTTGTCTAACTTTCTGCATGACATGCTGTGGATTAACATTCCACTCTACCATTCTACTGAGTCTACCTATAAAACACATATACAGTGGTTTGGTCCAGGAGAATGTTTGTGTTCTATTGATTGCTGTCCCTGCTCTCCTGGTGAAATAGGGTACCCTGGTGTTCTTTGCGATCTTTGCTCCGGGAGGCAGCCGTATTTCAATGTGGATGTGTCTCCATGTTACCACGGACACCCCATGACCGATGCTGAAGCTGCGGCTATTCGATCCATGGTCAGATAAGTGCTCTCCCTGCTACGTGCAGCGGTTCCATTAGGGATGCACTGCTCAACCACTCAACCAGCTTCAATTGCGATGTTCGCTGACATCAGACTTCAAAATCTGCATACACGAGGCACAGGTAGAATCCCTTGCGAGATAGATGAGCCGAAGCATCCTTCTTCTTTAGGTCCTGGCATTGACGCCTCGTAACCTTCATGCCTTCATGGGGTAACATGTGGGCATAGCACATGGCAGGGAAATGTCCACCCCTCTCAATTCCCCCAAATCATCTTTTTATTGAGGAGAGGAGTGCATCCCAAGCGAGTGGGCTTGTTAAGCAGGCTGGTTTGAGGCGCAGATGATGGCACTGTTGCCACTTGGGGTGGAAATCCCATGCTTGGATATATAGGTCTACTAATGCTCTCATCATCTAATCCCTATCCGGGCATTTTCCTTTTGGTTCTTGCACATTCTCTTCATCTTGCAAATAATCAGACTGCTGAGTAAAGGATGGATGACAAGGAGGAGGAAGAGGGTGTTCTGACTTACTACTTTTCCTGATCACCCCCTTTCTTTTAGAGCAGCCTTCATAATGGCTTGTGCTCTACCCCTCTGAGAGAAGTCAAGAGCTTTCTTCTGCCTGCGTGCTCTCTGGTATAACGTTCATTCATCGACGGGTGCAATTGCAATGGGATTTTTTATGAGCACTTTTTTTTTTACATCTCATTGAAATATATAGGGGGTTGAAAAAGTATATATAAGGGGTGGGGGTGTGAGGAATAGGTAAAAAAACACAATAGGTGATGGGGGTGACCCCCCAAAAATAAAAAATCTATCAATTTCGATGAGTTTTTCGGTAAAACATACTTGTAAAAAACAAACATTGAAATTGCACCCGTAGATGAGATGACATAGAACCATGCGCTTTGTGGAGTTGTTGAGGAATAAGAGGAGTAAGGCTCTGAAGGTACAGAAGAAACATCCCTTGCATGTTTCCACGTTGCAGGGAATTGTCTGCAGCTCACTGTGAAATTACCAAGCTTGTTTCAGCCTTGCAACCCTGGCCCAAACGATCCACCGAATTCCACCCAAAGCTAACTATTGGCACCAGGAAATATATGTCTGAACTGGGAAACATGGGCAAGCCCTACAGTCTGAGTTTCCCTACATGCATGTTTCCCAAACGTCAGTCTGGAATAAGCAGACAGGCGGTGCCACTCACCTGCCTCATGGATATGCGCCGAGCTTTGTACCTGTCTGTTACTAGGCCCTAATCTCAAATGCTAATCACGATCATGATGTTGAAAGCCACTGGGTCTTTGAGCATTGTGAATGATGATAGTGCTGCATAACCAGTTACCAGTAATAATGTTTCTTCCTTTCGTGGAGAAAGGATTTGTTTACTGTGCACTATTAGTTAGGACTAAGGGTTACCTACATTTAAGTAGGTCCCTTAGAGTATGTGTTCCAACGTGTTTTGCACTATATTTTTGATACATATCTTCTTAGATACACTTTGCACTTTAGGTATGAACTCACCCACAGTAGGCGATAGTCTGCTGGGATGTGACAATTGAAATTAGATAATTTTACATTGTGTTTTCTTGGTTTATAATGTATGAATTTTTTTATGACTGCTTATATTGATGAAAGAGACTATACATGTTTTTAGAATATGTGATTGTACACTGTTTTTTATGATAATTATGTGTGGTTGAATTATTGTGCATTGATTTAATAAAAATTGCATTTTGTTAAACATCTTTTCATGTTACAGTCGTTTTGAGTACTCAGTACCTATTTGGTACATGGGCTGAGTAGTCCTAGGCAGAGAGGGGAAGGATTACAAGAGACACACTGGTTCCTAGGTTTTCTGATTGTCTCTTGTGTGCTCTGGGCAGAACCTTTGTGTTGTTAAAGTCGCCCCTGGTTTCATTTTTGTTTAGTTTGGTTGAAATCCACTGTGACATGCCACTTACGTACCTGGTGCGCCTTCATTTCCCTTCCTTCGGGACAGAAGCAAACCCGGTACCCTCATTTTGCCCTGAACTCACATGCCTGCCCAATTGTAACTGGCACGGTGCGTGTCGAGTCTCTCCCCTGCTGACTGCTGCTATGCCTCTGTTGCCCACAGCAGCATTGCAGGATCTTTTCTGTTCAACCTCAACCTGAAGAGTAACGTCCTGTGCTGAAAATAACTAAGGTAAGAACAAAGAAAGCAACAAAATAATATTGAATAAAAAAATATCATAAAATAGATACAAACAAAAAGGAAAAGACTCCTGACTGGGACAAGTGCGGAGTTGAGGGTTTGGGGTTGTCCCTCATTTGTAAACTATTCATTCAAAGCTTGAAATAAGAAAGTGAAAATCAGAGTGATGCGCCAAACAGAATGTGCAGTGATGATGCGCCAAACAGTAGAATGTGCATCGAGCATTGCAGTGTTCCTTTTTTTAGGAGCATGGCTTTAGTCTATTCGACATGTCTGCACACTGCTGGCCACGCAAAGGAACGCCTAGCCCTCTCCTGTGAAACAGGAGCCATTAAGTATGCACTCCTAGGGAGGAAAGACGGTAAATCATAAAAGCTCGTACTGCATCTGAGTTCCGGGGCCAGACTGGGGACAGAGCGCCTTCAGTCCTGGCCTGGCCGGAGGGCAGGCGCGCAGTCCAAATAATTTCCTGCAAGTGTCAGTCATCCAATTATCCGGCAGATTTCTGCCTAAGTGCCTCAATTGAGCAGTTCCGGTGTTGGAGGCTGCCAGCTGGCAAGCCCCAGCCTGCATCAGCTCTGTTCCAAAAATTGAATCAACGCCTTATCTGCTTCATTTTATTTCCAATTTCTTCGAAAGCACACGACCTCTCTTCCCATGCACTTTGGGTTTCGGAGCATCGAGGGTCACCATACCAGTATATATGAAGAGAGCACCTTTCCGGTTCCGTTCGAAAGGCGGTTGGGGGAGGGGAACACGTTGGGGAAACTGCGCGGAAAAACGTCTGGTTAGAACGATGCGAGTTCCCTACCTATTCCTTAGCAGACACAGATGCTCCACTGCCCTCTAGGGGTCATGTTACAGATTGCAGACTCCGGAATTAAAATAAATCACACCATTTCGAGTTTTTATATCTTTTGCAGGACTAACTGAAAGTTGAACTTTTGTGATTAAAAAAAACTGGGCTGACACAGTTTCACTTGTTTTGCACCAGCACCAGTATTAAAACTCAAATTATCTCTCTATCTGCTCTCTAAGGACCATTAAAAAAAAATGCAAGAAAAAATTCCTTCTACGAGTAATGTGAGGGTGGATTAGGACATGGCAGCTAAAATGCCACACCTGCTGTCGCTGGGGATTTATCTGTTGTGGCCGAACAAACTGGTCGAATTTTTTTTACCACATTTTCAACCCATTTTATTTACCGAAAATAGGTAGATGGTGGGTTGGGTTTAGGCCTTTCGAAAGCACGGGAATGGGGTAGGTATGAGATGCGTGGAGTCTAACCCCGTTTTTGGCGCAAAAATGATATGTAAACAACGCAGTGAAAAATAATTTGACCAGTTTAAATTTGCCCAAATCTCATAGATCCGTCGCAGAGTCACCATTGTCTGTCCGCCCCAGGCTTCAGCCAATGAAATGCTCGGATTCTGAATGTCACCCTGTGCCTAGCCCTGGAAATAATTTTCACTGTGGCCCCATATTACACTTTTTCAGCAAGCCCAAATATTTTCCTATGGGAACATTTGGAAATACCATACAAAAGAGGCCCATGGTGCAGAGGCCTACCGGGAAATCTCCAGAGTTAACTTTAGGCCAGTCCACCCAAGCCTACTCCCTCCAATATCGCATACAGTGGCATAATCCAGCTGGACATTGGCATCACTTCACAAGTGCCTGCACTCTTCCAGCCCTCACGCACCTCCATACGCTGACTGGTCATTAAGGCCTGATTTATGGACTATTTTGCACGGTGCAAAGTGACTTTTCACTGGTGCAAAGTGACTTTGCACTGCCAACAACACCCTGATTCATGGAATAGTGCAAAGTGTCTTTTTGCCATGCAAAGT
Source organism: Ambystoma mexicanum (assembly GCF_040938575.1). Lineage (NCBI taxonomy): Eukaryota > Metazoa > Chordata > Amphibia > Caudata > Ambystomatidae > Ambystoma > Ambystoma mexicanum. The sequence continues at coordinate 992,811,418 of NC_090926.1, read as the reverse complement.
CACCATGCCCGGCAAAAAATACACTTTGCACTGTTCCATGAATCAGGGTGGAGCAGTGCAAAGTGTATTTTTGCAGTGCAAAGCTACTTTGTATGGCAAAAAGACACGTTGCACTGCTCCATGAATCAGGGTGTTGTTGGCAGTGCAAAGTCACTTTCCATGAAGCAGGCAGGCCATTAGTCTCAATTTTGCAGCATTGCGCGTGCATTCAATGTCATGCGATGGTTGGCCACTGTTCCACTGTTGCTATGTTTCGTAGCCACCCCGACAGCCATTGCCCTTCTCTGATTGGCCTGCTCCCTCATAATCCATCCACTGCCTAACTGTCTACCTAACTGATTTGATGTGATTTACTGTGTTCAAAGCGCAATCATGAACTTTATGTTTTCTACGCCCATCTGACCCTAGGCCTAATGGGCAAATGTAACTGGTACCGTGTAACCCCGCCGAGATGACGCTGGGTTTTGTGTGCGTTATAAATGCAAATAAATACATTAAAAAAAACTGCTGCTCCTGTCTGCCTGCTCTTTCAGTGAATGCAATGGTGCTCGCTGTTGGTCACTTGTGGTCCCTGTTATAGAAGTGTGTGCTCCCCGCCGAGCCCTGGCCGCATTATCCTCTGACTGTATACTGGGCACTGCTTCACCAGGGCCAGTTCCCTTTAGGGCCGAACCCAGTGCACGTTTCTTCTGATCACTAGTTTCCATGTCTGTCCTTCCAGAAGTTCACCCACTACCATATCTTGACATGAAACCGGATGTCACTTTTTTTAGCAGCATCGGTACCCTCCACCAAGACCCCAATCTATTCTGTATGGTGGCTGGATGCTTCTGCTGCACCAGTGTCTGGCTGCACCCTATAGGAGCTCAGAAAATGCCACTCTTACTGGTCATTGGGAGTCACTGCTACCCCGGTGTCTGGCTGCAGCCTACAGGAGCTCCGAAAATGCCACCCTCTAACTGGTCATTGGGAGTCACTGCTGCACCGGTATCTGGCTGCGCCCTACAGGAGCTCAGAAAATGACACCCTCTAACTGGTCATTGGGAGTCACTGCTGCCCCGGTGTCTGGCTGCGCATACAGGAGCTCAGAAAATGCCACACTCTTACTGGTCATTGGGAGTCACTGCTGCACCGGTGTCTGGCTGCGCTCTACAGGAGCTCAGAAAATGACACCCTCTAACTCAGTGGTCTTCAAACTTTTTTGGCCAGGGCCCCCCTGAGCAAAATTTGGGCAGGTCGGGACCCCCCCAGAAATGCCAAATGGACAGTATATATTGCGCGCCGTCACCTGCTCCCATCAAAGTCGCTGGGCTCCCTCATCCCACTCCTACCCAGTCGCTGGTCTCTCCCCACCCCATCACACACCCAGGGCTCTCCCCACTCTGCTCCCATCACTATCCCATGGTTCCCGCCCATTGTGCTCCCACCATAGTCCCTCGGTTCCCCCATCCCGTTCCCAACACAGTCTGAGGGCCAGTGGCGGCTGGTGAATCTTTTTTAAGTGGAGGGGCATTAAGGGGAGGTTCGGGGGGGTTTCCCCCTGTGAATTTTTTTTTAAATAATAGGTTAAAATGTTGCATTGTAGAGCATACTTTTAACAAAAAATGGGTAAATAGCCAAACAGTTTGCAATTGTTGCTGGGAGTCCAGGGGGCAGGCATTGATATTTTATTTCTATCGCGCTCGTACACAAGTGTTTCAGAGCGTGACAAGGCAAGGGAGGGGAACAGAGGAGAATAAAACAGCGATCTTACTAGGCCCAGTGACATTGAGAACGCGCAAGTGTGAGGGGAAAAGTGCATGGAAGGGGGGAGAAGTGGAAAGTGCGAAGCAGAGGAGAAACAGATAAATAACAATAAATAAATAATAAAGGCAACAAACAGTGGTAGTGCAGCCAGCAATTTGCAAGTGCTACGTTTAAGGCAGCAGACAGGGTAGGTCTGATAAGTGCAGGAAGAAAGATGGTTCTCTCCTCAAGTTTTAGAGTGGCAGGGCGCTGTTCCAGAGGGAGGCCCCAGCCGAAGACGGAGATCTACCCCCAGCTCGTTTCTTTGATAAACGACTGACCCTGAGGGAGTTGGAGGTAGAGGAGTGAAGAGCTCGAGAGGGGAGGTATTTGCGGAGGAATAGCTGAAGGTATTTTGGACCGAGGCCCCAGAAAGCCTTGTGGACAAGGCAGAGGGTTTTGAATGATAGTTGTCCGGTAAAAAGATACCATCCCTGTCCCCTGGGCCCCACTGGTCCTAACACAATGAACATGATTATGTGTATATGCAAGGCGCTGCACATTCATACAGCAATCACTCTATCATTCACATGAGCATCCATCACCATACACTCACTCATAACGCATCCATACACATGTTTAAATAAAAACAATGAACATAAACGTACCTTCTGCATTGGCCTGTGTGTGGGTGCTGCTCCAGCTGCTCTGTCCGTATGTGCGAGGAGGCGCAGGAGCTCCCCCTCGGACATACAGACATGCAGTGCCCCAGCCAGCATTTCCAATGAGCTATGCAATGCTGGCGAAGCAAAACGCCCCAGCACTTGCATGGCTCAGTGAGCATGTGCGGCTGGGGAACTAAACTGAACTGTCAAAGGGAAACAGTGTTTCCCTTTGACAGTTCAGCCAGCCCAGGAGCACTCCATTAGCTGGATAAAGCAGCTGAGGGAGTGCTCACTGTTTCACTGGGCTGGCTCCTTAGCTCCTCCATAATGGGTGAGGGGCCACTATGCAGTTAGTAATGTTGACCATTGTTGCTGAATATATCACAATTTACTTACATTTTAACACAAAGCACCCCTTTGGGTACTATTGAAACAGTGGGCTTCATAACTACTCTGGCGGTAGCTGTGCCGGTAAAACCGGCACGGCTGCCACTGGAGTTGCATCCGGGTCTGGCACCCGCGAATGGGCAATTACTAGGTCATGCCGAGTTAGGCGGACATGATAATTGCCCTTTCGAAGGTGCCGGTAGATCCCCATTCCCATTTGAGCCCCATATGGCTCAAATGGGAAGGGGGAGCTCGGATGCACCGGCACCGTTAATAACGGTGCCGGTGCATCCGACGAGCTGAGGTCCGACCTGGCGCGGGCTGTCAAGCACCCACGGGCACAACTCTTACTATGGCGGAACGGTAGCAACGGTGCCGGTAGCTTACCAGCACCGTTGTTACTGGTCCGCCATAGTAGTAATGAGGCCCAGTCTGTGACTAAAGGAATGAATATCCATTTACAACTGTGGGCCACTTTTTCATTGTTGCCTGAGACAGTTTCATGCTTCAGCCCGCCCATGTGGGCCACCCCTGCCCATTTCTTCCAATCTAAAAAAAAAAAAAAAAAAAAAAAAAAAAATCTTTTTTCATGCTGACCTCTCAGGGCCCCCCTGGGATGCACCCGCGGACCCCTAGGGGGTCGCGACCCACAGTTTGAATACCACTGCTCTAACTGGTCATTGGGAGTCACTGCTGCACCAGTGTCTATCTGCGCCGGGTCTCAACCAATGCTATACTATACGAATAGCCGCCGTGAGTCACTGTTGAATCAGTGACTGCCTGCACTCAGGCGAAGGTACACTGTCAAGGTCGAATTGGGGCATAACATTGGCTCAGGTACCAAAGCAAAAGTGTCCACAGTCGCAAATAGCAATTCATCACTTTTGTGAAAGACTGTTTAAGTAATACCCATGGGGGCAGATTTTTGGGTAACGTAGAAAATTGTGCGTTTTAAAGAATATGTTTTTAGTAACACTGGGCAAGACTACTAGTTGCACAGTGAAGTAACTCATTAAACTAGCCCACTTTAACCAAAAAAACTGGGCTTGTCTAGCATGTTGGGCCTGTATTTCGGGCAATGATTGCCCTTTAGCCTTATAGGCTAATCCGAGGCTGTATACTTTGAATCATTATGGTAGGTTGAGGGTGTTAGTGATGCACCACTGTCTGCTCCCTCCACGACCTCAGCCAAGGTTTCACTCTGATTGACCACCGGGTGTCACTGTTACATCAGGGCCTGCCTAACCTCTTTGACAATGACATGCTGTCACTGGTTATTACCGTGAGTCTACTCTACACCCTCCAGAACCTAAGCCAGTGCCATACAACGACTGGCCAATGGGTGTCACTATAAAATTATTTACGGTCTTCTCCCTGAAGAGCTTCAGAGCCTGCTGTACTCGGGATGGCCGCTTGGTGTCACTGTCACGTTTGCTCCCTCACCAAGGCACCTTTGGCAGTTTCGAACAAAGAACGGAGGACATGAAACACTCGGCGTTTCCATGGACACAGAAAACCACAAGAAATTAGACATTCGGAATCGTCACTCACTCAGCATCGCCAGGACTGGGATGCGATGTGAGATAATAAACCGCACTGTTTGCAAATCCCAGTTTATGGGACGGCTGCTGTGTTGTTCACATCTCCCAGAGCCAGCGAGGGAGGAGCCTTCGCCCTTTATTTGCTCCGAAAGGCATGCCATGAAATTCTGTAAGTGCTTGTTTACAAGCAATAAATGTCAGACAGAGGAGCCAGGCTAGTAAATGCGAAGGCAGGGTTGAGCCAAGAATGAGAAACACAGACAGGGCCCGGGAGGAGCGGGAACAATGTTCTGGAGTAGAGGCTGCCGAAAGGCTAGATTAAAAGGAGGGAGGGTAAAGGTGACTTTTTTTCCCACTAGTCTACGTCAGAGGTTGTAGTGGGTGGTATGGAAGCAGACGCTATCGGAGGGTCTGTAAAGTCATACCACCTCAGGCTAAGTGCCACTTTGGCACCCGCTCCATTTCTGTAAGGGGGTCAGACGGACAGTTTGTATGTTTATCTGGGACAATATGCTCTCTATACCTGTGGCGGCTTGTACATTTTTTAATTGGAGAAGTCTAAATGCTTCCCACAAATATGTGGGGACGACCCAACGGAGCGAGGGAGCCTAAACCAACCTAGGGACTTTCAGGGAGGGAGGGTAATCGCCCCACGAGAACAGTTTTAAAATAATGGGTTAAAATGGTGCATTTGCAGCACACTGTTACAGACACAGCTTTCGTGTGATATTGCAACTGCCGAGCGGGAGACCGCTTGCCACCTTTATTAGTGTGGGCACGAGCCTCGGCGCACGTGCTCACGTTACAACATCCCATGGCGAGGCTAAAGACAAACAAATGATGAACGTTGAAGATGGCATGTGTTACAACGACTGCTAGTGCTCACACTGACCTCGTGTGACAACTTGGAACACAGACATCTACATTCTCAGTTAGGCATGCTACTGTACACACTAGCTGCAAGGGTGCACTACCAGGACCTGAGCGGTTAAAGGCATACTCTAGTAAAAAAATGTATTGTCCCTATGGGTCGGCCATGTTTTTTTAAGGCTAAGTGGCTCGATTTTAGAAAACTTTCCTATGGACCTTACCCGAGTTTTCGTCCATTAAACGCACGCGAAAACAAGCACCTGGGAGCCGCCATTTTCTGAAAATCCTATCTTTTCCCCGATCGCCCTGGCTCACCTGCTTTTGCGGCACTAAATCAATTCCCCCGCCCCTGAGCCTGACATTATCAAAACATTCATATTCCCCGCCTCTCCCCGTGACGTTACTGTGCTGCGTAGGCAAACGCGCCCAGTCGTCTTCTGCGCGACTCCACACAGAACCCGGAAATCAACACAGATCAACTCACAACACAGCGCGTCACAATTCGGAATATGAAAGTGTACTTTACAATGAAACAGCAAAACGGTACATTTGGTAAAGTACATTTATTTGGCATCAAATGTTTAGAGAATATTCATATGAACTCCGGAAGACATTTATTTTCTTTTATCTGTATCCGCAATAACTGTTCCGTTTCATCTTGGGTCACGCGCTGTTCCATTATGGCACACAGGGTGTTCATTTTCGTAAAAAGAATCACTTTGGAAGCACGGTGAACCGCAAGGCTGTTCCATCAACTAGGCACTAGTCCAGCCTAAAGTTTGTTATGTTACTTCTAGCCACTAGTACAGCGTAAGAGCATGTGGGCCCTTGGCGATCGTCCCATAATAAGGTGATCGTGCTCCAGTTGTTGACACGAAGCTGCAGGTGTCTGCTGAAGAATCCGTCCGCCGGTGTCTCAAACAGGTGGCAGTTGCAGAACGGGATCAAATACCTGTTAAGAAAACAAATAAATGATAATTAGTCTCACTAGCCGAACTTCATTAATATTACTCATTTCATTCATTACGGCCGATCAGAAACTATTTGCTTGCAAGGGTAGTTCAATGGAGTATGTTCTTCTCTAACATAAATGCGAAAAGTAACAAGATAAATCTAGGGCAACACACAATGATAAACGACACTCTACATGCATGAGGAATGATATGATATATGATATGGCATTTGTAACGCGCGTATACTCAAGTGTTTCTAGGCGTGACGAGGCAGGTGGGGAACAAGGGCAGACAGACAACGATCCTACTAGGCCAGGTGTTTTTTTCTGATCGCGCATGGGGATGGGCTGTACAAGGATAGTTGAATACAAATAAAATAATAGGGCCAGCTGGTGGCAAGTGCAAGGTTAATGCCGGGACAAGGGGCTGAAGGATACAGAGACAGTCCCGTAGTGCAGGGAATAGTGGCTGGGCCAAGGAGCCAGATCGGTGACACCAGTGAACCTGCATGCCCATGTGCCCACTACGAACAGTTTTAACATCTTTTACAGTCATCATTCATTCATTCATTTATTCATGCATCCATTCACTAAATCTTAATTCCGGTATAAAAGCGTGTAAAGATTTACTTACATTATATTTGAAATTTCCATTGTGTCTCTTCGTAATGCAGTCTGTAAAACGGACCATGCTCTTGACAATGATTTTTCGTATACTGACCTAAAACTGAAACTCTGTCTAGTTTCTTAATTTTCTGCCTTATCGTCTCTTACGTTATTGCGCACTCCCTTCAAATGTAGTTCTTTCTGCATGGTCCCTGTCTCAAGGTCAAAAAACAATAGACCCTTATACTTCCAGTGCGACTTGTGGGCCTCATCTGTGCACTGCCCTTCGCATTCTTTATTTGCAACATCACGTAGTATAGGCATCTGTGAGAACTTGAAGTTTAGAATCCGTCTATGTAGTGCGCCTCAATGTGCAAATGCGAACTGGCTTCTCTCCCAAATGCCACGGCCTGCTTGGCTGGCGCGTTCTAAGTGCCCCAATTTTGTCCCCGTTGTCTGCGAGCTTTGCAGCCTAAATTGAAACATTTAATTTTTTGCGGAAGGTCAGGGAAAGTATAAAGTACCACATGAGTTGAGTTAAAAGTGAGATTTATTGTTTGTTTGTTTTATTTTTTGCAATACGCAAGCCTCCCCTCCGTTAACAGTGCGCAGCATTTACATGAGATGAGACATGAGAAAAATATATACATACACGTATGTGAGGTGAATAGAGAGAATTCAAAGATGACACCCAGCTTCTTCGCCACCCATGATGGTGAAGTTGGGGGTTAGGTTTACTGGTACACTGTACAATAACATTTATTTACAAAAATACAATCCTATTGCAATTATTTAAACCGCGATTTGTACTTTACAATCAGCTGTGCATCGGGTGGGCATGGCACAGTCGCAATGTTTGGTGGCAATGGATCACTGCTCTGTACAGAAACGTCCAAAATTCCATATCTGTGCTTCTCTAACACAGCAACAATAAGGCCTTTCACAAAGTCGAACTGCATTTCATCATAGACTGGTTTGATCACCCATTGCTTCCTTCGTTTTGAAAACACCTTGGTGTAGCGAGGCATCCTTACTTTGCCCCTAGTCCTAGATTGTTCACGTCCGACATTGCTGTTATGGGCCAAGACGGCTAGTAGAGTGCGATGTTTCATGCCCCGAAAGCTAAAATGCAAGCGTTTTGGCCTGTACTTTAGGCACATATTGTGGAACACCTCCAAATCTCCTGTGTGACAGAATTCTGTCAGTCCTCTCAAATCTCTTGATAGAGTTTTGTCGAAAACAATCTTCTCAATGGCTTTGTGTGTCGGTGATGATGGAATCAACCACTTCTTCTTCCGTGCCTCCTCTGGGGACAAAGGGCCATGTTCACATTGGTGGAAATGTTCATTTGCTGTCCAGCGGTGAACGTTGGTACAGTGGTGCATCAGTGACCGCCATTTTTCAAGTAGTATTTCCACTGACCCCTCGCAAGTTTTTGAGCTCCACCAAAGATGGTTGGTGATAGAATGTGACCACTGCAAAATACTTTCAAAACCTTTTTTTTTCCTGCAGCCGAGATTTTCTTATTGATTGATTTAGCAAGATGCCATACGTCAAATTGATGTTTAATATGTGGGAACTGCTCTCTCATTGTCTTGGCAATTGAAACGTGTCTATCCGTGGCTATGAGCTCGATGTCCATCCCCCTTGATTGTAGATGTTCCACTGATTTTATAAATCCTAGTTTCTCCATGGCCACTGAGGATGTACATTGTGTTACCTGCACGACCTCCGAACTCACAATTTTCTTACTATCCATGTCCTGAAAGTGGTAGGTGCAGTACTTGGCAGAAAACCCAGGGCTATCGCACTGTCCATCGCCGGCTAGCCTGAATCGTTTGCCTTCGAATGTACTTGCTAGAGTCAATTGTTCAATTCTCCAAGCATCACTAATGGCCGGAAACAGATAATCACGTTGGTATGTGTAGTACAGCGCACTAGAAATGAAATGGAGTCCCACAAACTGAAAAAAAGCCTCTAACTTTCTAAAACTGGAGCCACTAAAAAGTGATGCAGCTGCACACAGTAGATTGCCTGCTGGCAGTTTCCCCAGCATCGGTTGTGCAGACCATGAGAACCTATGATTTAATCTACAAGCGGCTTTTATTTTGATGTTAGTGCCTTTCATTTTACGAGTCACATTAATCAATGGCTTCCCACATACTTTCCCTCTAACGGAATGCACACATTTCAGCATACTTATAATTTCCATCAAGCAACTGTCGAATACAATGTATTTGCTCTCTTTCATTAGACTGTCATCCTGCGTCAACGTTGTTTCAGCTTTTGACGCTGTGGAGATGTCAACACATTGGAAAGTAATATCGCTGCTATCAAGTATTGTTGCGTCTATGGATGCTGCGGCTGGTTCATTCTCTCTCATTTCAACATCTGCTAATTCAACATTGATGGGAGAACACAACAATGTCGACATATTTTTTGGTGGCAATTTTTTGGCTGGTGTAGATTGTGTAAATTGATCTGCAACTACTTCAGAGCTATCTCCAATACATTCAATAACATCTTCTTGTAGTGGTCCGGTCGCACAGTAGCTATGGTCCAATGCAACTTTGCTGTAGTCTCCAAACAGAGCTAATTCATGTTCTGGCCATTGGACATGAGCATCTCGAGCCTGAACACGCCTCGCCTCAATTAATAGTTCCTCCATAGTGTACATGGTCTGCCAAGCCACATCTCTCATTCGCTTCAATGTCTGTGTGTGTATAGTTCTGATGCCCACGGGTAACTGGAGGAGAGATTGGAAAAGGGATGTTCAGTTTAAACACAAGATGGAGTGTAGTAGAATTGACTAGAAAAAAACATAAAATAGTCCCCACTACAAAAAATTTTTGAAAGTTATTAACTGTTTGTAACTAACCTTTTTTTGTTTTTTTTTCTTTGCAACTTTTTTGACTCGACCTTCAACATCTGCACGCTGTAGCTCCGATTCGTTTCCGCATGTCCTCCCTTCCTCTTGCGCTGCAACGGGTATATTTTCTGTATCCGCATAAACAGCAAGGAATGAGGCTCCATCGTCTCCCTGAAACATAGTACTTTCATTACTATGTATCAAAATATTGTTAGCATAAAACACGTGAGGACGAACACACAGGTACATCTCAATAGCCAAATACGATTTAAACATTGTGTGCAACAATCAAACGACAAGTATTCGACCAGTGATGATCTATTTCGATGGACCTGTCAGTATCCATACATACCTCCGGCTCTGCATGGACAGCCATGAATGGTTGTATTGGAGAGGAGGCATCCGCATCTCTCTGAAACACAATACTTGCATTAGTATGCTTTTCAATATTGGAAACATAACACACACTTGGGGTCGAACGCACAGGTACATATAAAGAGATAACCGCGAAAGATGCATTGTCCAAAAGAATCAAGGAAAATCCAAATATGATCACATTTCATCGACTTATTTCAACGATTCCTTTACATCTGCATCATCTCAATGAGATGTTGTGATTGAGGTGGAAGCTCCGTCGTCTCCCTGAAACACAGTACTTGGATTAGTATGGTTTTCAATATTGGAAACATAACACACACTTGGGGTCGAACGCACAGGTACATATAAAGAGATAACCGCGAAAGATGCATTGTCCAAAAGAATCAAGGAAAATCCAAATATGATATTTCATCGACTTATTTCAACGATTCCTTTACATCTGCATCATCTAAATGAGATGTTGTGATTGGGGTGGAAGCTCCGTCGTCTCCCTGAAACACAGCACTTGCGTTTATAGGGAAGAAAGTATAGCAAATGGAATCACGTTATATGATCACGCATGATGGAGCTGTCAGTATCCATACCTCGTGCTGCTGAAGAATATCTATGGATGTTGCAAATGTAGTGCGCACTTCCGAAAGCTGTTGCGCCGATTCGTATACTTGAATGTCAGGCTCTGCATCAAGTGTAGGGGTTGACGCTCCATCGACTGCCTGAAACATAGTACTTGCATTAGTGAGGATTACAATTGTGAAAACATAACATACACCTGGGGTCGACAGCACAGGTACATATCAACGGCTAACCACGAATGAAACATTGTGTAGAACAATCAAACGACAAGAATTCCAGCTCTGATGATGATGCTCGATGGAGCTGTCAGTATCCATACCTCCTGATGTTGAAAAACATCTAGAAATGTTGTAGATGTGGCGGACGCTTCAGCATCTCCCTGAAAGACAGTACTTGCATTAGTATGGTTAACACTAATTATAACTGAAAACAAACACCAGTGGACGATAACTAAGGTGTATATCAATTGGAAAGCACTAACCAAACATTCAGTAAAATAATTACACGATAGAATAAAACTATTACTTGACATGCATAAAACAAGTATGTAGCGGATTAGCCTAATAAAATTACCTGATACGCGCTAGAAGTGGTTGATAACTGCGACCACGTCAAGGATGTAGAATGTTCTTGCTTCAGATTCAAGGGATAGTCAAGAAGTTGTAAAGGTCAATTAATGATTGATAATGAAATGCCAATATTGAAAATAGCCATGTAAGCCAACAGAATACTTGAAAAATGCTCAATACAGCACAGTTCCCTGTCCCCATATATATATACATTGCGTTTGTGGGTTATGAAATCGAAAAATAATATATTGATAAATGTCATTATTCAAAAAACTATACACTCATATCAATATCGAAATTTTTACAAGGGATAGAACACTTACAATATCAATTAATCCATTCGGCTACACACTACTGCAAGGCCGAAAGCTAAATCCGGACACTTGACTCACCGGTGGCAGAATGTGGACGAATAGAGTGGGAATAGCGTTTGAGCAATTTCCGTGTAGTTCGCCGTTTATTCTTCTTTGTTACCCAAGAAGTTGTGTACATGTCCAAGGAAAAGTGCCGGCTGCAGATGCGGTATCGATCGCCCCTCTTGTCCTCTAAGACTTGTTGGACTCTACTTTCCAGCTCATCCAGTGGATATCCGCAATGTCTGACCCATTCTCTTATTCAATCGACAGTTTTCGGGAATACATGCATTGTAGTTCCTTCAGATTTCGCATGGGTCTTCGAAGGGCAAACGCTAATCGAACAGGCAGGCATTGTTGATAAATCTGAAAAGTAAATATCGACATTATTATACCATCTTCAAGAATAAAGATTTGATACAAAAGTAAATGAATCATACAATGATCAATGCAAGGTTTGTTTTGGTCGCAGGAACTGTACCAGTTCATTATGTGCAGCTTAGTATTTGCATAAATTGCAGAAATGTATAAATGATGTGACTAAAATCTGAACATGTGACTCATCCCTTGGATGTTCTGTATTGCACGAGAAGGAAACATGCTTACATCATAGACTGGATCCCCGAAGGATGCAATTCGATGACAATAGACACAGATGAAAATAAATAGATCTATTGATAGCATAGCAATGGAAACTCTAGTCAATAGCAATGAGACCAATGAACATAGCACTATTGTGTACTCTACTCGCAAATAGATAGAAATTTAAAAATCTGCGAAATATGACTAGGATACATGGCCTTACCTTGACCAACAAACAGTCGGATTCAGCAAGCAGAGCAGTATGTTGCAGGAGAATAGGTGGGTGGCCACAGGTAGCACACTGATGGGTTTGCTCTAAGCGGTCACAGAAGTTCACGGATAGCACGACGACGACCAGATTAGCGTAGATCTCGGTGGTTGCCAGGTAACACGTTCAGGAGTTGACTTGCAAAGCACAAAGATGTTCTCATGAGACATATCAAGTGGTTTATAAAGTATTTGGAACAGGGGTGTGTTTGTGAATGAATGACGTATGTATGTCGTGGTCTTAGGGGGGCGGCCTGCTTCAAGGGGAGGCCTGGCTGGAGACACGGGGTCTGGGGAGGCCATGTGACCGATGGCCCCTTGGCGTGGGACACCTTTTGAAGTGAACATGTTGTTTGGCACCATGGCCTTTCGCGCCCCGGACAGCCCCCCCATGCCAGCGAGCATCCACCAGCGCGAATCCGCCTTTGATACAGGGGGGTGGGATGGATGGGCCTGGAGCGTGCAGATAAGGCACAGGAAGACTGCTGAATGGAGACACACTTATGTGGATTGCAGGGGGGCGGCCTGCTTCAAGGGGAGGCCTGGCTGGAGACACGGGGTCTGGGGAGGCCATGTGACCGATGGCCCCTTGGCGTGGGACACCTTTTGAAGTGAACATGTTGTTTGGCACCTTGGCCTTTCGCGCCCCGGACAGCCCCCCCCCATGCCAGCAAGCATCCACCAGCGCGAACCGCCTTTGATACAGGGGGGTGGGATGGATGGGCCTGGGGCGTGCAGATAAGGCACAGGAAGACTGCTGAATGGAGACACACTTATGTGGATTGCAGGGGGGCGGCCTGCTTCAAGGGGAGGCCTGGCTGGAGACACGGGGTCTGGGGAGGCCATGTGACCGATGGCCCCTTGGCCTTTCGCGCCCCGGACAGCCTCCCCCCATGCCAGCGAGCATCCACCGGCGCGAACCGCCTTTATATCAATATACAGTATATCGCCTTTATATGAATGATAGTATATCGTTGCTTATCAATAACAAATGCCACATACCGCAGATTCTTGTGAGCACAGACCCACACTTCAACCAGTGTATTATAGTGGCCCAAGACCCGAAGGTCTGTATAATCCAATGGTAATTGATAGTATAGATATATGTGATTCATTTAAAAAATCGAGACAAACGTTGTTAAAATAAATGTGGTGTTTTATTTTGTATCTTATTTTCATGACACAAAAATACAAGACTTTAAAGATTATACAGGTCAGGTTGCAGCACAGCGAGAGAAAATCCCCTGTACTGACCGCTGTCACTCGGGAACGTTTCTCTAATGGCACGAACGGCACAGGCGGGTATCACTCTTCGAACGCGGTGTCCAAGCCTCCCGTGAAGCCACCATGTATAGGAACGATAGGCCACCAGCCTGTACCACCTGTGAAAAGGAATGAAACAAACTGTTTTTAAATGACCCAGATAAGTTTAATAAACGTTTGTTGTCAATGACAATTCTTGTAACTAATGGCATTTTACACGGACAAATGCTATTTAGACAATGCACACTATTCAACGCCTTACATGCGTTACAATGATATGTAGATGTAATTTTGGATATAGTAGAAGAACATGAAATAGGAGTGGCATGACGAGCAGAGTATACTTAATCATTACTCGGATTACGAGGACGAACAGTTGCTCGAAGTTCGTGCATAAGCACCATCAAGATTCTCAACACGGCCCGTGTGAGGCAGGCTGCCCTGAAGTCTGGCAGCTCGGTGATGCATTGCGGTCGTGGCTCACCTTCCGAAATGTAGGCCAGGCATCCTGAGTTTTCTCGGCAGCAGCAGTTCTCGTCCTCGGTTGGCATTAGCTCGCACCGATTGCATGTGCACCAGGTGGAGACGCCGTCCATGCGACTAGGCCCAGGCTCTTCATCTGTTGAATCGTCCTCCCAACTGCCGTCCGAATCCCCATCGTTTTCACGTGCTTCCCTTTCCAGTAGTTCCTCCTCGGTATACTCAGGCTCGTACATGCAGGGCATTATTGTAGCCATTGTGTGGTAAACAGAGTAAAATAATTTACCGAGATGGTACAGGTGTTCACACGGGCTACAAGCGGCGAAGGTAGCTGACCAGAGCACTGAAACGAGTCACAGAATACTCAAAGTAACACAGAGAGAGGAATGGAATCGAAAACCTGCTGCTGTGTGTTGTGAAACGGTCTGTTTATACTTATTGAGGAAAGAGGCGTCCTGCCATTTCCATGGCGACACGTCATTAGCTGAAGCGAAGCGAATGTTGACACGAGACGTGCTTTGGTGTTGGGAAATGGGCGGTACGAGTCTGCTGATGACAGGCTCAGGGGCGGGGGAATTGATTTAGTGCCGCAAAAGCAGGTGAGCCAGGGCGATCGGGGAAAAGATAGGATTTTCAGAAAATGGCGGCTCCCAGGTGCTTGTTTTCGCGTGCGTTTAATGGACGAAAACTCGGGTAAGGTCCATAGGAAAGTTTTCTAAAATCGAGCCACTTAGCCTTAAAAAAACATGGCCGACCCATAGGGCCAGTAAAAATTTTTACTAGAGTATGCCTTTAAGTTCATTGTCTCGTGAAGGGTGATGCTAACTCCCTTTTACGCTTGCCGTTCTGGCCAGCATTGATGTCAAGCTGTTCTACAGGGCCTACTTTACACACGTGCCCCTTTTGCGGTGTTACTGCATTACCAACATACCTCTTTGATCTGGTAGACACTTAGACACATATATACATTGGAGTGTAACATATCTAGGTGCTTGGTTACTACAAACTTTATTAGTCCACTGTGGAAGTGGGGATGGCGCCACTAGCCAGCAAAGTCGCACCCAGGGGTGGCGGGGGTCACATAGGCTGTTGTCTTGCCAGCAGGTCTCTGGCCTATCTGCGGTAGGGTGGTCCTCCAGCGGGCCTAAGTGGTGTTTGTCCTTTTGTGGCAGACCGTAGTCTGAAGTCTTTTCGGGCCACCGTTCCCCCATGCCGATAGGGGCCATGGAGGACACTCTCCTTCCATCCCTCACCCACCAGGTGAGGAATCACTGGGTGGCAGCGGGCAGACCTGTGCCCAGATTGCCCCTTCAGGCGGGAGTTCTTACTTGTTACCGCTGAAGTTGCAGTCCCACTCTGTTGAGGCTCCCCGCTGCAGGAGTCGGCACTTGCAGCGATCAGGGCCATGCAGTGGCCGGGTCTTGCCTCTGCTTCACAGATGGTTCTTGCGTTGGAACTGCGGCGGTGATGGCTATGTCATGGCCAGGCTCCCCCAGTCAGGAGCTCTTCCTGGCCTGTCTTCTGCCTGGCTGCATGAACACTCTCTTCCGGGAGAGCCGCGGCCTGGCTGGTTGTTGTTCTTTTGTGGCCTCCCCCAGGCCCTGAATTCCAACTTGCTCTCCTCTGGTGTATGGCCACTGCGGCTGTGGAGCTAGTCGCACTGCTCTTGGGTGTTGGTGGTGGTGGGAACATACCCTGTTGCGTGATATGCTCCTGGCCCATTGGCCGCAAGAATAGACAGTCACTGTGGTGGCTTGCGCGAAGCCGTGGTGGCCAGTTGTTGCCGCCCTCCTCTTCTCTCCCAGGCAGGTGCTGATGGCAGGCTGTTTGGCCCAGGCTCGCTTTCGTGCTCATCTTCTGCCCAACCGCACAAGCACTCTCCTGGGGTCGTGGCAGGGACTTGTGATGCTTGGGTGCAGGATGGGCAGCAGTCCGTGTCATGCCATCTGCGGGCTCCCTTCCAAACGGGAGTAGCTGGAGGTGCAGAACGGGCAGTGGTCCATGTCGTGCTCTCTGCAGGCTCCCTTACAGGTGGGAGTGACTCGAGGTGCTTGGGTGCAAGATAGGCAGCGGTCCATGTTGTGCCATCTGCGGGCTCCCTTCCAGGTGGGAGTGTTCACTTACTGTCCTGGGCTCCGGGGTATAGCCACTGCACGACCGGTTCTTGCCGTGGCGCTCTACTCCCATTGAGTTTTGGGGACGTGCCCCAGTGCATGACCTGCTCCTAGCTCGTTGGCCACAAGGATAGGCAGCGTCACGTTGGTGGTTTCCTGCAAGAGCCACTGCAGCGTCGGGTCTTGCCGAGCCGCCCTTTTCCTCCCCGGCCTCTCCCTGAGGCAGGAGCTGCTTTAGGCAGCACAGCGCTCCCCCCCCGACGGCAGTGCACCTCTCCTTCTGACAGGAGCACCTGCTTCCAGTGTCCAGTGTGCCAGGGTGTTCCTCTGGCTATTGCCTGCGATACTGCAACTGCGTAGCGGGAGACCGCTCAGCACCTTTATTAGTGCAAGCTACCTGTCTGCACATGTGGCCACAGCATGTGACTTGGCACGAGCCTCAGCGCTCATGCTCAAGTTACAACATACACCTTTTCCAATAAATTGGGTAAAATTACACATAGTTTGCAATTAGTTTTGTAGTGTAACTCATGAAAAAAATCCAATAGATACAAGTCATCAACAGTGTAGAGAAGCATTTTCCAAATAATTTTCATGATGCCTTTTCCAAAAAAATAATCCAGTTAAAAAAATTGTTCATACTGTCTGTGCCCATACATTTCCATGCTGCCTGCACCAATATCAGGCAAAATTCCATATCATAACATACTCACGTTTGCTTTGTGCATAATGCAGGTAATGATACTATAAAAAATCATGTACATGCTGGCTCTGCTAATATATGACAGTACCTCGCATGTAAAAACATACTCCTGCTGGCTTTGCTAGTAAAGATGGCATGCCACGATAAGAAAACATGTCAAAACTACCTGCACCAATATAGGCCAGTCGAGCCATGTAAGAACATTCATCATACTGCGCTGGCTTTACCCTTATTGCCAGTTAAAAAAAATGCAATGCCATGTTAGAAATATATTAAGACTGGTTGCACCAAAGTAGTCCAGTCTAACCATGTAATAACACTTAGGCCGACTGGCACAGTAACAACACTTATCCAGACTTGCCGCCCAGCATAGGCCACTTATCATGTTTGCTTTACTCTTGATGCCTAATAAAACATGGCACTCCATAGTAAGAAAAAATATCCATACCGGCTCTCCAATGAAGGTTACCTTGCCACATAAAAACACTTATCATGTTTGCTTTACACTATATGCTCATTAAAACATACCAAGTCCTGGCTGATTCCCCCTGTCCTCATGCACTCCCTTCCTCCACTTCCCACAATCGGGGGCAGGCCCGCTCCCCACCATACCCATACATTGTTAAACATTAATGTATTTATTAATTTCTCTCATTCACACACTCCTTTATACATCCATTTATTGCTCGTGCAAACATATAGATACAAACACTGACGTGCACCCATACATACATTCATACAGGCATTCATGCATACATAACATTAAAATAAAACATTCTACCCTTACCTGTAGCCTGGGTACCAACGCTGCCTGCTACAATGACCCTAAGGTTCACATGATGCAGCACAAACAGGAAGCAGAGAGAGCTTCCTCGAACTGAAGGCATGCTCCGGGCAGGGGCGCTAGAGCACCTCCTGAACACCACCCAGAGAGGCCTAGATGTGTGGGATGCAGTGGGAGCGCCAATAGACGCATACAGGCCTGGAGGTTCCCCATCCCAATGGGCAATGCCAGGTTGGGAAAACAAAAACGCCCACGTTCTTGCATGGCCAGTGGGCCTGACAGCTGACAAAATTAAACTAAAGCCACCCATGTGTGCATGAGAGCACTGTGGCTGGGTAAGCTTTGCCTGGTCCATAAAGGGTGACAGCGGCGGGCCAGCGCCCCCTCACACATTATGGACAAGCCACCCTTGCCCTCTTCCCCCCTTTGTTTGTGGTGCCCTCTTAGAATGCTTCCAAGGATGACCTTGCTGTACCGCTGGGTCAGGGTAGGATGGAGTAGGTGCAGCGCACCAGATTTCTTAGAGGTGGCCTGGACATTGTGTACGTAGTGGTGACTCTACATTGAAAAGGTCCTATGCATCATTGCTCTACCTGACATTGCTCTACCTGACAGACAAGTCAACCTTTTACCCAATTGTAAAGGTGCCATGTTGCAGCTGGCTAAATGTAAATGAGAAACACATTTTTCTTGTACTATTATTAATTTCATCATGCCTATTTTATTGCTTTACTCTACTCTTAGGTCTACCTGCCGCTCATCTTGCTCCTTTAAAGTCTGTCTTTAATGCTTTTGTTTGTTATACCTCCTTTCTCCTTGTGACTCTATTGTTTCATCACTATCATTTCTCGGATGGTTATCTTTTCGTTCATGCCTTAAATTCAATTTTCTTTGTATTGTATTCAAATCTCTTTATGGTCTTGTGCGTATCTTTCATCTCTTGTTTCCTTTTATATTCCATCTCATGTTTTACGTTCTCAGACTCAATTCTTACTATCAGTTCCTCAACACCTGTGTGCCCAGTCACGATTTCATTCTTTCTCATTGCTCACTCTGTTTAATTGGAACTCTCTTCCCCTCTCTTTTCATTCTATTACATCTTATTCTTTATTTCATATCTCTCTTCACTCTTAAGAACATTTTGCATAGTTTGTAATTTTACATTTCGATTGTACTGCAAGTGGATTTTGTTCAGCATTTTGGTATAAAGCACTATATAAATTACAAATAAAATACAAAATGTAGCCGAGATAGGCTCTGGCAGATGCTGCAACATGGGGTCAAGATACAGTCTATCAACCATTGAAATGTACCGGCGGCACCATGGAGACTAAACAGGAAGACTGTGAATTGAAAGAGACTTTTCGGTGTAGAGAAAGTTATTTTTCATTTGGTATCCTCAAGGGGCATCTGCCAGTACCCCTTGCTAAGGTCAAGCTTTTAAATGAACTTTGTCCCCTCCAAGGAGTTCCACCAATTTGTCTATCCTAGGCATGGTATATGCATACCACTTTTATACTTTAATCTTTGAAAGATGATACAAAACCTCTAGGTATTGTCAAGCTTAGGCAACAAGACAATTAGGGAGGACCACTCTCTATAGGTTCTTTCAATTACACCAAGGACCAACCTTTTCTTCAGGTCTTTGACGATTCTTTTCTTGGCCTCCAGTAGCTGGTATGCTTTTAGTCCATTAACTCTTTTGGGTGTTGTTTGGATCTTGTGTACCACTTTCTGGACTCTTCCTGGCTTCAGGAAGAACACATTGGGTAGCTCCTTAGCAGTTATGATGGAGCATTACCAAAAACCAACTCCGACACTTAAAGATGATTCAAGGTTGAACCCTCTCTAAGAGCTCTGAGATAGGAATGCATGAAGGTGTGGGATCGATTGGGCAATTGCAGTCATGCTGTGTACTCTGAAAAGTTGCATGGACAAGGTGATAAACCTGTGAAGCTGCTGGCCTGGTTATTGAAACAAAAGATTCATAGGAAAAATATAGTAGAGATCGTGGAGATTTGTGCAAAAAAAGGAACACTTCCCTTAATCTATGGCAATTGCAACCCTAGATGTGATCAAAGTGTTCGACTAGAGGGATGGGACAGGGTGTTTGAAGTGCGGTGGAAATTCGGGAAAGACCGTTTACTACAAAATAAATTATTTGGGTGAATTATAAGGAGACTGCTCAGCTCTGCATGGTGTTAGATTTGGGCTTGGTGATATGGAAGCGAGTGCTGAAAAAAAGCCTTATTTGCTCAATATTCCATTAACGCATTACATGCAAGGGATGGCTGCTAGTATGGCCCCCTGCCCCCAAACTGAAAAGATGGGAGGCAAACAGAGTAGCGGTGTGGGGGTATGATTTTGAAAATGGGGCTTTGCTACTTTGAGTGACCTGTGGGAGGGATATGATTTGCTGATGGGGCAGATCTTGACATATGCACGGGTGACTAGTTATGCTAGGAAGCAGCGGCCGTCATTGCCTTCTGAACCGGAGAATGATGAACTGCTGGCCATGCTTTATAATGTAACAGACGAATCTGGGGCAATATCGCACTTGTATGGTGTAATGATCACACTATCCAGTAAAGGGGATCTCCTGATCAGAGATAGCTGGGAGGCACTTTAAACGTCTCAGTTGATGAGGAGACATGTAAGAGAGTACATGTATACTCGAAACTGGTCTAGAAGGCTGCAAGGTTGAAAATGGCACAGTATAATTTGCTGCACAGGGTGTATTTGACCACTGCATGAATGGCTACAATATTTGCAAAACAGTCCTTTAATTGCTGCAGGTACGAGCCGGAGAATGCTTGGCTGGCAATTCCCAGGGGCACAGGCGTTCTGGATGGCCATATATAGGAAGTTAAATGAGCTGAACATAAACTATTTGTGTCAACCTCAAGTATGCCTTTTGGGAATGTATCCTAGACAAAAGCCCGAAAGTCTTGAGACAAATTGAAATTCAAAGATTTGGCATTTGTGTTTTGGCGAAAGATAGGATTGCTATGGCATGGAAAGTTAAGGAGGGCCCTAAGCTAGAGAAGTGGCTGGCAGACTCATGAAGTGGTTGCTGGCTGAGATGACAGTTTGGATGAGAGCTAGGTCAAATGGGGACGATGTCAGAGACGATACGATACGATAATGGCTCGGAACTGGACGATTCAGCTGCTGTTTCACCCCTCAGACGACAAACCACTGTGAGTGGAATGGAGGTGCTGTAGTGAATGAGATTGTTCTCTGGAAAGGTCCTTTTTAGAACAGACTGGAGAGGTTATTTATTGCCTGAGCTGCCCCCTGGGATGTTTGGGTATGGAAGGGTGCTACTGGTGTGGCAGCAGACGCTGTGGGTGGTAGTGCAGGAAAGACGAGAGAGAGGCGGGAACGTTGGGGTGGATGGGGAGGGCTAGGACGATTTTTAAAAAAAATATGTAGATCCTATGAAGATATGGAAAAATTGATTATACGTCAATGACCGCTGCTATGTTGTAAATTGGAAAAATAATAAAGACATTTAAAAAAATGTCTCTCTCTCTCTCTTTCTCTCTCTCTCTCTCTCTCCTACTGCCTTATGCTAAAAATTAATGCTGTGAGGCGAACTAATGGCGTTTCCCTGATCCATCAGCTAGCTGATCCCTCAGGGTCTTTCTATCTGTCCCTCTCCTAGCCCTGCTTAGTGTTCTATGGGGATCCTTGCACTCGCACTGTTGGAATTACCCACCAGTCATGCACAGTCTCACCATGCCCTCCTACTATTCCTCCTTCTCTATTTCAACCTTCTGTCCCCCCAATCTTTCACTTCGCCTTCCTATCTGCACCCTTGGATGTGTTCTCCTTCACTCACTATTACCAGTACTCCCTCTGAACAATCCAGGTGAATCCTAACCATGGCCCCACAATAGACTATTACAAAAAGAGGTTCCTTCCCAGCACCCAGGTCTCACTTGGTCATTTTCTTTGCATGCTCCTGTACACCCTGCCTTAATTTTCCATCCTTCCCATCTTTCTCCTGCCTTCTCTTCCTCCCACTCTCCTTTGTCTCTCACTCTCTCGCTCTTCCCCTCTGATGTTCTTTCTCTTACACCCGCTCTCTAAAATGACTCCCCTACTCTACTACTCTTATGTGTTCTCCACTCTACTACTCTGCCGTCTCCACACAACTCTCTGCTTGCCACATTATTACTCTCTCCCTCCACACTACTATTCTCTCCATGCACACTACTCCCCCTCTCCGCAATAATACTCTCCTCATTACCACAGTACTACTATTCCACTCTTCACACTACTACCTCATTACAATCCACCCACACCTTCTCCCAAAGTCACCTTCCCTTTCACTCTTCCAGTCACTTTCTCATTCAGCCTGTAGTCTCCCCCTGATAGTGCTGCTCAGTCTCCGTGCATGCGCTCTTACACCCTAAAACCACTTTCCCCCACCAATCAATACCTCACAATGAACATGCTTTCAGTAATCCTCCTCCATGCTTCTCTGCACCTCCCTTCCTCCATTTGGTCTTGTGGTCCTCCTCCATCTCACATGACTTCACGCAAACATTCAACACTGCCTTGTCTGCCAGGTCTTCCCCATCCACTGGTTCTTTCACTCAGCTGGTTCCCTAGGCCAACCACGGTCTTCCTTCTACCCACGGGTTGGGCTACAGGTAAGCAGACACACAATGGGCTTTAAGCCATGCTCCCTTTTTGTATGTGGGTCCTCCAGCATTTTGTAATGGTGTCCCCCTTAGATTGCAATCAATGTTTGCATTTATTTCAGGACCGAACGGAGCGTCTCAAATGTCAGTTTGATTTGGGGACTGCTCCGTGGCCCTGCTGAGGTAGGAACAATGTCACAGATCATGATGTGCAGAGCTTCTAAAGTCCGGGCTTCTTACGCAGACCACTCAGCAGTCCAGCTGAAGGTAGGTTCAATGTCATAGTCCATGTTGCGTAGAGTGGGTCGCTGAGCTGATGCATGGAATGCTCTGTAGTCCTGCAGTTCCTCGCTGCCTCTCTCCCTTTTTAGTTGCTCACTCTTTTTTTCCACTGCTAGGCCTTCTGGGGGATGTAGTCCCATGGGACGAACAGAAAGAAACTGGGCACAAATGTGCAAAACAGGTATGGAGCAAGGTAAGGTGGTCCTCCATTTGCTCATCCAGGCACAGGTGCACGGGACAGAGACCAGAGCTCTCCCAACTCCCACACCCCTCTTCTGGGACAGGACTGGCTACTGTAAAAACCTGGCAGGCTTCTTGCCACGGGTTAAGAGGGGTCTGCATCCCCTCTTTGCAGGATCAGGTCCCTGGCCCGGTCACTGCGCCATGTGGCCACCGGATGCAAAGTAGCGAGTGATTGATGACTTTAGGCAATTTATTGCATATCTAAATTATGTTTAATAATATGTATTGCTCTCATGTATTATCCTACACACCTCAATCTGCTCAGGCAGATAAGCTATACTGCATAACTAGTTAGACATGTTGTAGACTAATGTACCTGAATTTCTTGACCCAATTGTTGGTGTGCAAATGAGGAACACTCAAAACAAGTTAACAGTTCTTTTTTCAGAGTTCCTTTTTTCAGAGTTTGTAGGTATTGTTGAGTGACTTGAGTCGTACGAAAATCAGAAGTTACCAACGTATCTGGCAAGTTTCTGATCTTTTTGTAGACAAACCTTGACTTCTGTTTTGTCATGGTTGACATTTCCTCATCGTGTTATATATTCCAATATTTGAGAATTATTCTCTTGAAACTTGAACTTATCAGGCCATGGATCTGAACAGGTTTGACAAACGCCAAACTTTGCTCTTTTTCCTTAGTTGGTTCTGGGCTTTTTCTTTGTGTTAAACAGCAGGCATTTGTGTTTTGTTATAAAGCAGGGCATATTATATGACAATAGCATCCTCTATTAAATGCCTGCCAAATCTGCTGCAGGGGCATCTGTGAATGGCAAGCCATAAGGGACACAATACATTCCCATGACTGTGTGTGTAATGTAATGTGAAGTGGACTTGTATAGTGCACGGCTGCCATTCTGGCAGTCTAATGGCACACAGATCAACCAAAAAGAGGGTTCTGTAGAAGGAGAGGCAGGTATTGATGAGTGCTACCCGGAAGTACCCGAGTGTGTTGGTTTGATTCTAACTGGTTTGTAGTGCTGACATCCCGAGTAAGTGTTTTATCTGTAGGTGACATCCCAACCTCTATTAGCTTCCAGATCTGGGCGAGCCACTTGTGAGGGCAGGGCTATGTAATAGGATTAATGAAGTTCCAACCGTGCACTGGGCTCTGAGAGGCTGTGTCCATGTTATTGTGGAGGGGCAGTGCTAGCGGGCATAAAAACCGACATGAGTGTGGGGCGGGTCTGTGTATCTGCTGTAATGGTGATGGTAGATTAAACAGTGAGTTGGGGAAAAGAGTTTGTTTGGGTGGGTCTTGAGGAGTACTGTTGTTGGAATTTAGGGTTAAGCTGAAGCGGTGGAGTTTCAGTCTGCCTTAAGACTGCAGCGGTCGTCCTGTCGTGTTATCTGTCGGGATGAAATGTTTTTGCTTCTCTGGGTAGCGTTAAATGAGAGGTGTTGTCAGTATCCAATGCCGCAGTGGAGAAAAATTGAGGAGAAGAACCTGACTGTGCTGACTGTGTTCAATATCCAGGGTATCCTCGACTCCGACGTGAATAGGGACCCAACCCTAATGTCAAACCTTTCCACTTCCATCCTAACTAACAGGATAGAAACACTGAATCAGCCACATGGGTTGGGGATGGTGAGGGGATCTTTGCACTTTTGCCACTGGACTGGAGCCTACAGGGTTGTCCAACTCCAGGCCTCAAGGGCTGCATCTGTGTCAGGTTTTCAGGATATGCCTCATCAATATTCATGAGATGAATTTGCATACAATAATTCTAAATGTATGTATATTTTCCTCATGAATATTAATGAGGGATATCCTGAAGATCTGTCAGGATTCCGGCCCTCGAAGCCTGGAGTTGGACAACTCTGCCCCTGTGAGGTACACTGCTAGATGACCTGTAAGATGGTGGTTTCCCGGAATGATGCAAGTGTTCAAAGTAAAGTATGACAGCAGCAAACATTTTCAAACAAACACATAATTTCTTAGGCAAATGTTATTATAGACATCTTTATTATGTCTAAATAATTATTGACCATAATATACATCGAGCGTTTATACAATCTAAGAAAAAACCCTTCTAAATAAAATGTGAAAAGCTATTCGTGCTAACAAGCTCACATGCCACAGCACCACCAGGTATCCAGCCCTGGAAGCTCGCCTCAGGCTCAGGGACACTGAGAAATGCATTATGGATATGCAAATCAACTCAAAAGCATACATCTTCGCTGTGTTTTTCTTACAGGACAGCTCTATTTCATGCTTAGCTTTATAATTCCAAGGTTTACAGATCTCAAGGATGCAGGCTACCACATACAAGTTTACCGCACATTGTGAATCATCTACGTGGTGCAGTCTGACATCCTTAACAGGTTAAATAGGGCAACCCCTAAGAGTCACAGCTGTACCAGTATGCTGTGTTTTGGTGCAGCGTGTTTGGCCCCTGCCATTTTGGGGTAGCGTTTTGGGTGGAGGTCCCTTTTAGGTGCACCTTGTTGGCCGCAGCCAGCAGGACACAGGGACCCGTTT
This sequence comes from Ambystoma mexicanum, assembly GCF_040938575.1. Lineage (NCBI taxonomy): Eukaryota > Metazoa > Chordata > Amphibia > Caudata > Ambystomatidae > Ambystoma > Ambystoma mexicanum. The sequence goes on along the minus strand of NC_090926.1, from coordinate 992,786,081 downwards.
GCTCATATATTTATGTTTGTTTAAATATATTGTCAATCGAAGCATGGAAAAATGCACTGCTTTGGTTGACAGTACATTTAAGCAAAACAAAAAAGAGGTGATGGCTGGAAGATTTAGAATTAATCTCAAACTCTGGCATTGCTCTGAGCAACTCTCCAGAACATGTTCTTTGCCTGCCAAGCCATTACAAAAGGGGAAAGAACATGTGCAAATCAGGCTTAGTCCCAACACCAAACGGGGCAGTCCAGCCTGAACTGCTTGGTCACATCCCTTCTGCACAAGATCACAAGCATGCCCAAACATGTTTTGGCCGTGCTGGGCATCATCAGTGAGTAGCTTGGGTCTCTAGGCCCAGCAGGCATGCAACCCACCTCTGGTCATACCAGTCCCACATTTAAACAACCACTAGTCGCCCAGTGCATGGAGCTGCCCTATGAGTGCTCATTCCATGCACAAATAGGTCGCATCCACACCACATATTTTGTTACTGCCTACCACTCTATCCCAGTAACACCCCAAGCCCTACAAAGATGGTAGGGGTACACTATACAAAATCCCTTTACATTGCATTACATTGTATTAGGAGCTGGGGCGTTTCAGACACTGATACCATGTTCACTGACTCACTGGCATAAATCCCAAACAAGGGTTTTAGCTGGCATAAAGTTGGATGTGGAACTGCAATTGGGCAGGCAGAGAAAGGCACACAGAGAGGACGCTTCTGATTAATTTGCCAGTGCATCAAGGTCAGGAATGTGGCAGCCATGCACTATGCAACTATATCACATACCATACCATGTCACTGCTAATTGGACCATGGCCATGTTTACCATCCTCAAAAGTTTATGATCAGTGAACATGTTTTTCTCATGTCAGTCAACTGGTGTAGATGCACACGAAGGATAAAGAACATTTCAGATGATAACCTTTCTTTCTAAAGTGTGGGCAGATAGATGGACACTAACACAACTACATAAAGCCAAGCTAGCCAAAGTCCTTCTTCTCAATTTATACATAATTTCTCACGTCACCTGAATAACTACTGCCTTTACAGGACCATGACTGTCATCTCAATAGCACTATCAAAACTGTACTATGCCAACAGCCTCTACCTTGGACCTCCGGAATATCTACTCAACAGACTTTGAAGAGTCTAAATCATGCCAGGCAAACTACTCCTAGGACTGAAAAGATATAAACATGTCATGCCAGCATTTTGCACACTTCACTGGGTCCTTAGAAAGAGAATTGACTTCAAAACTCTATGCATTGTCGGGGCAGGCCCCCCAATTACCTCAGCCAAACCTGGGTCCACCACTTGAGGAACAAGTGCACGTTTTGTACGGAAAGCAAGGTTTATTGTATAAAACAATCTGCGCAGCGATTGCATAATACTGTAGGACCAAACCAACCCAAGCCTCAATGAACTACATCAATTGATAAATGTGTATATATTTTAGCATCAGTTAAAACACTCCAAGCTCTATCATTACCGCCCACCCCTCAAACATGTTTGGACAAAACATTTACAAGTAAGTTCCATCTTTTCCAAATTCATCCTTTCTCATTGGTCATCGACAATCTTTACGACCATCTTCAGCTTGTGTTCGAAGTCCACCTTTGCTGGGGATTGGTCCGTGGTAGGTCGTGACATCAGGACACAGTAAAACATTTGCATACAACATAATTCATTACTTAGTAACAACTGGCATAGAGCATTTTAATCTTAAGTGTGATTGCACATGGTACGCTCGGATATTTTAGCAATACTAGGAAGGCATGAACAAACAGGTTCTCTTTGAACTACCGATTGCAACCTCATCTGTCCCAGTGTCCCAGACTCCTGGCTCCTCTTAAGACATTATAATTTATGCGACCACTACTCAACACGTACAGCCTTTAGTTTCACCCTGTGAAAACAATTGAACACAGGACACCCTGGCCTCAGGACCCACCCTTATTGCCGGGGCAAACAAAGGGTCAACCTCTCAACGCGACTTCCATGCAATGAGCAAGATGACATCTATTCCTTGCCGAACTGTTAAACCATAAACCTTCGTCCTGTTCGCAAGGTGACCTTCTACTAGATGACTCATTCTTCCTCTGTCAACCCCCAAGCCTGAACAAAACAAATCCCAGGTACCTAAAATGCATCATGAACGGTTAACTGCAAAGTCTGCATAAACTCACAAAATACCACTACATGCAGATTTATATAAACTCCTTATTAACCTCTTTTATATATTTCTCTGCATGTCTTATAAATGTTATTCCTTCTTTACCGCAGGATTTCTGGACAGCCCCTTCCCCCACCCCGCATGTGCATTGAAACTGTCTACGTCTCCCAGTTTCTATGCTCCTGAGAGCACTCTGTGTATAAACAGTGATCATGTTACATTTGCTGTTTTAACATTGTATCTTTCTACGTGTGTGCAAATCTGATATACATCAATTCTAAACAACGGTAACAATAAAAATTAGCATATCCCATCCATAATTAACTACACTCAATACATATGAAATAGCAACCTTGCGCCCAGTTCTAGCCACAACCCCTGTTATCAATAAAGTGCATGCAATATGAAACCCTCGTAAACATGTGCACCCTTTCTGGCCACCCCAAAATTCCTGCCTTTAGTTGATACTTTAACTAACAACTCAATCATTTAATTATTGGTGAAGTACCCTACAACCATCCCTCATGTCAGTCCCAGTGTGGGTATACAGCTCTGTCAAACAACAACTCCTCGTTCCCCCACCATTTCCGCAATCGAACCGCTGCTCCACATAAGCATGCCAATTTGGTTGAGGACACAACACAACCTCAGTTTGAATATCGGTTTGAGATGAAGCAGTGGTGGCCCTAGCCTTGGACAAGGTTACAGTCATCGTCATCATATCAGCAGCTGTTGGCACCTGGGCAGAGCAACATCGCAAGAGCATTTGGCAGGAACAGAAAAGAATAAGAAAAAAACTAAAATAGGCAACAGAATCTTCACAGCGAGGCACAACCAAGAAGGTACCCAAGAGAACAGGGAGTCGATCCACGAATTGTTGGTGACCATAGCCTCAGTCTCCATGATCCCTTGGAGCTTATGCAAGGCAGCAATGGTTCTCGTAGGGGTTCTGTTCTCTGCATCAGTGGGAGACCCTGCCCTCCATTGCTGTCAGGAGGTCAAGTATAAACCGGTTTTGCAAAGTCATGAGCCTGAGTGCACGCAACTCTTCCCTAATGGCATAAGTGTTCACTCAAAAGTGTTCATGAAAACCAAGAAAACATTTTCACACGACTTGCAATCATAGCCATTTTGTTTCCTAAACAAAAGGATTTAAATTCCAGATCGCTGTTCGCACCCACTTTTGCACTGAACGGTGAATCCTTAGGGCATAATTAACGTTTATGCCTGCTCCTGCACGGGGGAGAACTGCCAGTATCTTTGTGGGTATCACTAAGGTGTATCCAATTCTTGTTGCCCTCCAGCTTCAAAGCAGCCGGAGTTGTATAGATTACTCATGAGGCCCATGGAAACGCTGCTTGTTCCAACGATGCACAAAGGTACATATATAGATCTGGTCCCCAGGGAGAAGCTGTGTCTTGCATTGATTATTGGTAGTCTCGCCGTTTTCTTCTGTTGTGTGGTGGTGAGAAGACACAACCTGTGAAGATATACTTTTTACACTTTTCGTTCAAGCCCTAAGGTACTCCCAGAGCTCCTCTCATAGGACTGCTGCGGTCTTGTATGCATCTGATGCCATGCATGCAGCTGAGAGAGGTGTGTGTAGCCTATGCCCCATCACAATACGGTGAGGGCTCAAGTGGTGGTCCTTCCCTGGCTGATTTTGCAAATAAAATAGTGCCAGTGGAAGACAAACATACCAAGATGTATTCAATTCTGCACACAATTTGGCTAAACGGGCCTTAAGGACCCCAATGAGACTCTCTGCGATCCTGTTGGCCTGCTGGTGGGTCACTGAGCACAACCTATGCTTTATTCCTAATAGCGACGTGATTTCTGCGAACAGGGCATTAAAGAAGTGGGTCTGTTATCAGATTTTAGGACCTCACAAATTCCCCACTGAGGAAACACTGTTAGGCAAAGTTTGTATGCAGTACCCTTTGGAACTACTACACACAACTATGACTACAGTTGTAAGCAAAACCAATCTTTGGTATAAGTCTGTACTACACAGTTTTTGGTAGCGGAGCTGAACACCCAGGCTTATCTCAAGAGGGAATGTGAGCTGTAATCAGACCCTCCAGCTTATAGCGATTTTGCAATCATGCAAAATGCTGCGAAAACGGCCCTTTTGTGCAAAAACAGCACCTTTAAAAAATAACAAAAATAACATTTAGAAAAAATTATCAGCAAAAATGACTGTTTAAAAAAAAAATTACTCAGGGTGCCAGGTTCTCAACTTTTTTTTTTCCCGCAAGAAATGAAATGCGCCAACACATCTCATCACTTGCGCCCAAAAAAAGAGCAGCCCAATCCACAAGGGACACATGAATGGGCCATTTTATATGCGCGCCCATTAAGATGACCTTTTTCACTTCCTTGATCAAATAAAGTGGCGTTTCTGCCAATTTAAAATCGCATCACTCACTTCCAATGAGCACTTTTAAATGTGCAGAAATTGTAGGCAACCCTACGCACACGGGATGTGGGGGTGCCACTGCATGACAGGGTCTTTCCTGACCCTATCATGCATTTCTTTTAAGGTATGAACCGCTGCTGTGTCGCTTGCATTTCTGTTCCTCAAACAGGATAAAAATGCATTTTTTAGGTCACATTTTACAGTGGCAGGCCCCTCAAGGGCCTGTCCCTGTGAAAGGTGCTGGGAGCTTGCAGAACACTGTCGGGAGAGCGATTCTATTCAAGGTACTACCCATTTTGATGACATTTTTATAAATACCGAATATGTGTTGCGGGGGTGTCACCTGCTCCACAGGTTCAGTATTATTTGGGTTAGGGGGTTGCAGGAGGTAAGGACAGAAAAAAATTCCACCGCAAATAATTACACTTCGGTCAACCAACCCAGACACCATTCAAGGGTGCTGGCCAGCGCACAATTTGCACTACAGCTCAAGCCTGTGGAAATGCGCCGGTAACCTTGGAGAATAAGGTGACCTGCTCATTTCCAAAAATGGGTTGTCTAAAAATAGCATATCCTCGGCTCAATTTTTAAATGCCCCATTTTTTGAGGATCTGGGTCAAAATCTACATTTAAAATTTTTTTTTTAAAATGGTTACACTATGAGAGGGAGAGTGATGGGTGAAATGTGAAGTGATAGGTAAAAAAGCAGAGGGAGAGCAGTGGGTCAGAGGAGGAAGCGGTGCACAAGAGATCAGAGGAAGCAGTGAGGCGGTGGGCCCGAAATCTTAGAGTGAGCGAGGTACAGAAAGTAGAGGGAGCGTGTGGTCAGTGAGCCAGAAAGCAGAGAGGAAGCGGTTGACCGGAAAGAGGCAGTGAGCTGCAGATTGGGAACAAGGATGAGGATAGAATGGGAGAAAGGATGCAAAATGCAGAAGCAGCAAAAAAGAATGAAGGGCTGTACATTGCGGGAGGAATTGAGTGTAAGGTGTGAGTTGGGAGTATGATTTGGAGCATGGCAGGGGATGGGCAGTGCAAATTGTGACTTGACAGTGTGACATAGCACGTGAGTATTTGTATGACAGAGTGAGAGGTTCAGGAATGCAAGTTGTGATGGGGAGTTGGTGAGATGTGTGTTGGTGAGAGAGGTGTGTGGGTGTTTGGGGGATTGGAGAACATAGAAGGGGAATATTTTCAGAATTACAACTGATAAGGATCAATTTAGTTAATACTATATTAAATAGGCATGCACATTAAACCAAAAATGTAGCCAAAAGATACAAAATAATGATACCCTGGCTCTCTTGTAGCCTTGCACGCTGCCTATTTCCTGCAATGTGGCAATCTTACACCCTCCAGTTAATACAAAATGTCCCGCAAAAATGCGGCAATAAAGGTTTGTGCCGCAAAATTTGCCATTTCATGCCGCAAAATCGTGGAAAGTCTGTGTAATGAAGTTACACAGAGGTCTACAATCACAGATGTTCAAACAAACTCTTACACTCAAGGTTTCTTTGTTAAATACTTATTAATTTATTTAACTGTCAGTTATAAAACATTCATAAGAAGGAGGCAATATAATCACACACAAATATACTTCAGTACTGTACACTCGAAGTTTCTGAGGCATTCAGAATACTTTGAAGGAGAGGCAAAAAGGCATAGGTTATCAGAAGATAGAAAGAATAAAGTTATTTCTTTGGCAGTGCAGATATTTTTAGTTCACGAGTCAATTCAATTCAATAGGCTAGGCCAAAGTCAATGGGATAAAGTCTTGGATAGGACAACGCAGTTCTGGTAGATAAACGGAAAAGTCTCTACAAAAGTTCTTAAGAATAGTTTGTAGCAAGAAGAATCATATGTTGGGTCACAAGCCGATTAGGCCTTTGAGTTGGGAAAGTTTCAAGCACTTTCACCGCGAGAGGCAAGTACTCTCAGTCTAGTTTTACAGTACCTTTACAAATGAAGAAAAAGATGCAGCTGGTGACCCGAGGTCACCCTCTGTTCCTGGCGGTTCCTGCAGATCTCGCTGTTCCTGGGCCTCAGTCGTGGGGACAAGATGGAGGACGTCGGGGGACTCCTGCACTGCACTGGGACTGGACAAAAAGCTGGCAACTGGCAAATCTTCAATTCCGGTAGCTGTAGTCAAGCACACAAGCTGGTGTCCCTCTCCCTGGTTATTTGGTTTCCTGCAGCACTCTGAGGAAAATACAACCAGCTATGAGAATGGTATCCAAGTTGCTTAATGTCGAGTTGATTGGTCCCACCAACTCAAAGGTAGAAGTCGTCCTTGCAGGGCTTCTCTGTCGAGATGAACTTAGCGATTTGGACCCTGCAGCAGGGCTTCACCGGGCAAACCAACGGTCCAGGAGTTGCAGCAGCTGTCCTCTTCAAGCTCGTCTTCGGTTTTTTTGTTTCAGTGGTCAACTCTGCCTTCCAAGCCAAGAGACTCTCCTTTTATTCAGTTCTCGCCCATTCATTCCAGCCTAGCTAGCACTCACCCAGCAGGGTGGCTGTCCTTGCTGGACAGTCAGCCAGCCAATCACCACAGAGTACATTTGGGTCTCCTAGGAGACTAAGCACAGGGAGCTTCGGGCACCTCCCTTACTTCCTGCCCACCCCAGACACTGGGGCGCCAGAGGTGGTCTTCCCTCCTGAAGCCTGCCAAAGGCGAATTAACAAAGGAACCAAACCTGGTTTGGCATGCAGAGCAAAACTCTAGAAGGACCTTTCCACAAGGAAATGGAGAAAAAAGAAGACTGGGACCTGTTTTTACAGAGGGGGCTCAGACGCCATCTTGAAAAACATGGCTCACACGATTCAACCCTACCGGTGTTCGCGGTCGGGAAATATCATGGTAGATTGTTGTAAAACCACTGCCACCAGCCATTTCGAGAGGAAAGGGTAGCATTTGACTGTTACATGAGTATCTAGACACAGGGGATACTAAGTAACCACTCCAGCACTCTATTGTAAGATAGGGTGTGCTGGGTCTAGGAATTTAAAAAGACTAGTAAAGTCAATTTCACTTCACTTACTCTGGGAAACAGTAGTTTATCCCAGATAAGGTATTAAACCTTGAGAAAGCCTGAAAAGGTTTCCCTATGCCACATTACTGAGGGTGCTGTGTGACACAAATGAAAAGATGATTCCTATTGAGTTGTTTAGACTCCATAATTCAAAAAGAAACAAACACAGAAAACACATTAAATGGAAAAGGTAAAAGTCCCAAAGTTTAGCAAAAGAGCTGGAGGGCTCTAAAGTGGGAGGAATTGGCACATTTTGAGAACTCTCCCTAACAAACACGTCTCTCACCAGAAATCTCACTGCCGATTTAACATCAGGATGTACACAGGGACCAGCCTCAAGCCACTAGGAGAACGGACAAGCTACTACGATTAGATATCTGAAATTACTGCACCTTGTGATCATGTCCACGAATTCGATGTGGAGCTCCTTGAATGGAATAGAGGGCCCGGGCAAGACCCCCCTCACCGACCACATGGTAATTCCAGGATTTACTTACCTGTTCTTGTAGGTTGGGAATAAACCAATCCTCCTGGAGCTCTGCTGCAGTTTTGCACCCATATGCCTCTCACCAATATCCTTGCGGATGATTGAAGACCCATCAACAAAAATCACTTCACCCCCCCCTCTTGGTCATCCTCTTTCACATTCACCCTCTCTTCCTCTTCTCCTACATAAATGGCACAATCGTGAACTATGTCCAGAAGCTGCACTGGCTCGGCTACAAATGTCACAGGATTAACTAAGTGAAATTGCGCATGATGAACTGATGCATTTGACAAAATGACCTCATACCCATAAATTCTGAGTCACTAACGTGGACTGTTTCTAAAATCGCAAAAATGACATGCTTCAGGCAAAATGTTACTGGGCAATCCATAGTAATGGTCAATGGTCATAGTAATGGTCAAAGACCTTTGACTTGCAAAATCTGCTGCTGCTAAAGCTTGCTCACAGGGGAGCTGTCCCTGCATCACTGGGTCTGGGTGTCTGCTGTAATAGGCTAAAGGTTTGTGGCCTAGCGATGGGTCAGGACCGCTGTCATCACCTGCCCATTTGAATGTGAAAAAATATAAAATAGCTTCTTGTAATTCGGGGTCGCCAAGACAGGAGCATTGCTGATCACAGCCTTGATTTCCCAAAAGCAAGTCCCCATTTCCTCGGACCACTCTATCGGACCTTTCACCTTCTAAGCTTCCTTGAGTCCTTGCAGTAAGGTCCTCACATTACTAGAGTAATCAACGATCCATGATCTACAATAGTTACAGACCCCAAACACTGCTACGTCGGTTTCACTGTGACTGGCTCAGGCGTATTACAACTTGCAGTGGCTCTCTGTCATCACCTTCCTTCCTGCAGGTGATACTACTTGCCCCAAATATACTACCTCTGTCAGAATTGCAATTTTTCTTTGTCCACTTTGTATCACTTCTCTGTGAGCAGGGTGAGGAGTGTTATTGAGTCTCCTCGACACTGCTCCTCTGAAGTGGTACAAACTAATAGATCGTCCACATACTGAATTACAGTACTGGTCACATGTAAATTACCCAGACCCATGTCAACCACCCTGTTAAAAGACACTCAAATTCACAGTACCCCTGGGGCAACCTTGTGTGCTCGAATCTCTGACCACGTTACGTAAACGCCATGAGGTACAGAGAATTGGGGTGCAACGGAACAGAGAAAAATTCATCTATTAAATCAATCGCCTTGAAATGGGTTGACCCAGTAGGGATGTTACAGAGAATGGCGGCAGGATTTGGTAACACCGGAAATTCCACCTCAACAATATTATTGAGGTGGTGCAAATCCTGGACCATTCTCCAACTTGACCCCTTTGCTTTCTTCGCAGGGTTTATAGCCATATTGCATGGGGACACAGAAGGTTGTATTATGCCTTGCTTTAATAGCGCTATAATGGTCTTGTAAATAATTGTTGGACACATCCCTCAGTGACAAGGTCAGAATGATGCACAGTACTGTGTGCCACTATCCGCCTTCCTCATCTGTGCCAGAGAGAACCACCCTGTTCTTCTTGAGCACTACAGTCTTTAAGAGAATCGTAACCATGGTGACTGGTCGGTACTTCCTGCGGCATATCAGGCTGAAATAAAATCTCAAATGGTATCCGCCAATTATGATTTCTGATCCCCGAGACTCAACTCAATAAAACCATCACCCCATAAGGAAACATGCTCTGTGTACGGGAACCCCCCTAATAATGCTGCTGCTACAAGAGGCCTGAAAATGCGCTGCTTCCCTTACCGGATACAATCCTGGGGACAATCATACAATACCCTCCTCTGTTAAAGCTATCAACATGTGGAGTCCACTAAGGAGATCTCTGGCCAAGAGATTTGCTGGGGTATCCATACAATACAACAAAGGGGCTGATACATTTTGAGTACATATCTTTATATGAAGATCTTCAGTATAAGAAACTGACATAAGAGCCCCAGAGAATCCCTGTGTGCCCATCATTTTGCCTGACAAAGGGAACTCACCTTCCCTAAAGCAAGATTTTGTAGCTCGTGACAACCGTGAATGAGAACGTTCGGTCACCTACCTGCACACCTATCCAGGGTTCCTCTTCCAGATCAGTGGTAATGGACAGGACTGGACACATCAGAAACCCCTGTGGGCTGTCAAACTTTTGGTACATATTAGCACCAGGGAGAGAAAAAGGATTCCCTCCAAAAACCCTTACTCCAGTGTAGTGTGTAACTGTTCCTTGGAGTAAAGGATGATTCTTGTCCCATGTCTGCAACAATGCTTGTGCTGGCATGCTCTGTGGGATCCCGAAGGTCTGTGCAGCCCCAGTCACTGGGTTATGTTCAACCCCTGCCTGCTGTGATTGCACAAAACCCGGGGCATAGGAAAGGGCCGTGGCTTGCATCTGTTGAGCTCCCATGTTAAAGTATGGTGGTCACTCACGACAATCTCATGGCACGTATCCCAACCTTCCACATGACCAACACTGAATCCCATAACTGTTCACCATCGGTCCATTAAACTAAGGACCCGTTCCTCTGAACCTGCCAAATGACCTGCTTCCCGTGGAAATCCTCCCCTGTCCCTCGGAAAAACATTCATTGACCTTGGACCTGGAACATGCCTGTCCGTCCACCGCTGTGTCATACCCGGTTCAATGTATCCCTGTTGTCCCGATTGCCCCTGCTGTCCCGCCATAGAATTTGTGATTACTGCCTCAACTAGACAAATCTTCGTTAATTTCTTTTGCACAAGCTTTGCCTATGCTTTTTGTGCCTGTTCAGCACTGTCCCTCTCTTTGTCTTGTCTTCTCCTACAAAAACGCACAATATTTGCTTGAATCTCCAGCCAACTCTGGCCTCCATTCCTACCACCTTATTTAAATCAATCTGGACTTCATTAGAGAGCCCTTTCATTTGCATGTGATAAAAGATTACCATGCTTTGAATACACCCTTCTCCCGTCTCTGCTATCCACATCTCCTGAATTAACTGGATGTGTGTGGCAGGATCATCCTCCAATTTAATTGTCTTTGTTAATATCGAATTTATATCCGGCGTATCCTGATGCATAATTCGCATGGCCCCCAAAACCTGTGACCTATAATTATTAAATGCTGCTGCGTCATGGTTATTCGTGTCTAGCTGAATTCCCGGATATTCCACTTTTTTCCACAGCTCATCTGACCGCTCCACCACCAGAGCCCTGAACAGGCTGTTCATTTCCCCTATGACCAACGTGATGCTGACAGTGTGTTTCTCCAATGCATAAATCCACTTCCCTGCTCCTGAAGTGAGCGAAGGGAGTGTCCTCATCAGGCTATTCTGGTCCTCCAATTATGACCACAGGACATAATACGCCCTTCCTTGACCATTTTGGAGTATCGGGAACTGAGTTACACCCGATTTAGCTGGGGCTTTTCCCAGCTCTCCCCTACTACTTGCTACGGCCATGCAAATACCCTTGCGCATCCTAGGATTCCATGGTGTATTACCTATTGCTGCTTCTGGAGCATAGGCAGGGTGACTACACACTGCTCTCCCTGCTCGACATCCCAATCCTCTTCATCGTCTACATCAGCTACCACATCACCTGACCCTTCTATTGACAAGGAAGGATACTCAACACCACCATAGGATGCCGTCTCCCATCCTCCCTGTTCAACCCCTTTGCCTGTGACAGTATCCTCATTCTCCATATCCACCTCAACCTTTTTAATAAGTGATTTATCGAGCCTCACAAGAACCTGGCCATGCCTCCACCTTCCTTCTTCTACATCCCTTGTCCGTCTTTCCTCCTTTTCCCGCTCTTCATCTCTTTGCTGTCGTAGCAGCACTGTTTTTTCCTCTGCTTGCCTTAGTGCTTCCTTCATTTTTTTCCTGCTCATGTGCCTCTACCACTCCCCACAGCCTTTCCTCTATCCTAGAAGAAAAAGGCCTGACCACCTTCTTCTTCCTTGTTCTTAATCCTCTATCCGCGCTTCTAGCTTCCAGTCCAACTCTTTCTCATACCTGCACCCTTAATCTATCTGCTAATCTAGCAGTAGGGGAGTTGATCCCTCCCCACTCTCCGTTCGTAACCTCTCAGCAGCCCTAACCATTGAAGGAGTTACATTTACACTCCCTTCGAGATCCCAATTCTTAGAAAGCATAACTGATGAAGACGTTACCTGTACCTGTCTCATAGCCACTGGAGTAACCACTGGGGAAAATGGAGGCATGACATTAGGGTCTGTATGCCCCTCTGCTATAAAGGATAGTGCCCACATGGAGGCGGTGGAAATGAAATTTGAGACGAGGGCTCTGGCCGCACAGCAGATACACTAAAAGGACTGCACAGGGTATACTTCAGCAAGGTATCTACGGTTATCCTTACCATACAATGCCACCCCACCTCTAGGTGAGGGCTCCAGCCACCCAGACAAGTAAACTAATGGGTATCAAAACCTTCCCTAGAGTAGGCATGCCAGGTAGGATACCAACTCATACCTCAAAAATATAGGTAGAAAAAAAATATATAAAAGCGACTTACAACATAGAACAATTCAAACACTCTGTCAAAACATCCACTTTTCCAATACCTGCAACCTCAACAAAAAAAAAGAAAATGTACATAAAAAACCTCTTTGCCTCCTTGCTTTTCCTCCAAAAGTACACTAATGTGACCCGGAGTGCTCCGGAGTGGTGCTACGTGTCAAGTTGCCCTACACAGCTGGACCACGGCACCGCGCCTCCGGAGGGCAGATGGACCTTTAATCAGGAATTCAGCTAGACACGAATAACCATGGCGCCCTCCGACCTTTATTTTTTCACCAGGCACAGAAAACTGGTCCCTATGGTGAGGTGCCGCTTCCGAGTGGTGCGGACAGAAGACCCCCAATGTCTCGGATAGCCTGGGGTCCCTTCGTGGTCACCAATTTTGTTGGGGGCAGACCACTAATTACCTCAGCCCACCCCGGAGGCATCACCTAAGGAACGAGTGCACATGTGGTACGTAATACAAGGTTTATTGTACAAAAAATCTGTGGAGCAGTTGGATAGTACCGTAGGACCAAACCAACCCATGTCTCAATGAACTACATCAATTGATACATTTGTATACATTTTAGCAACAGTTAAACTCCCAGATATTTTACTATCACTCACCCCTCAAACAAGATTGGACAAAACATTTACAAAGAAGTTCCATCTTTTCCAAATGTATCCTTTCTCATTGGTCATCGAGAATCTTTACGACCATCTTCAGCTCGTGTTCGAAGTCCACCTTTGCTGGGCATTGGTCTGTGGTAGGTCACGACATCATGACACAGTAAAACATTCACATCCAACATAATTCATTACTTAGTGACAACTGGCCTAAAGCCTTTTAATCTTACGTGTGATTGCACATGGTCCACTTGGATGTTTTTGCAATATGGGGAAGGTCTGAAAAAAACCACATTCTCTATGAACTACCTATTGCGATCTCATCCGTCCCAGACTCCGGGATCCTCTTAAGACATTCTAATTTATGCGACCACTACTGCAAAACCTACACCCTGTTGTTTCACCCTGTGAAAACAATTAAACACTTGACACGCTCACCTCGGGCCCCATCTTTATTGACGGGCCAAACAAATGGTCAACCCCCTCTACGCGACTTCAATCCAATGAGCAAGATTACATCTGTTCCTTTGTACTGTTCGCAAACTGACCTACTAGAGGACTCATTCTTCCTCCATCAACGCTAAAGCCTGAAAAATCAGAATGTTCCAGCTACCTAAAATGCATTGTGAACTGTTAACTGTAAAGCCCGAATAAACTTACAAAACCTCACTACATACAGATTCATATACATCCCTTATTAAACTCCTTTTAATATATTTCTCAGTGTGTATTTCTTATAAATGTTATTCCTTCTTTACCGCTGGATTTCAGGACAGGCACTCATCCACATGCGCATTGAATCCCTCTTTGCCACCCAGTTTCCATCCATCTCAGAGCAGTCTGTGTGTAAATCGTGTTCATGTTACATTTGTGGTTTTAACATTGTATCTTTCTACATACTGTGAAGGCATAACAAAGCAGACACACACAAGAGAATCAAGCTTGGTCTACAAACTTTTATTAACTCAAAAATCAGGATGGAGTAAGGCCTAACTTGCCCTAGGCTAAGTTGGGATTACCCTACCTAAACAAAACTAAGGCTAATATGTGTCAAGAAGTCCAAAGCAAATGTCTGTCCGTGTCCAAAACATATACTTGCCCTCACGTCTCACTGTATACAGTGTGTAAAGATGTCAGCATCAAAATAAGTAGTGTTCAAAATAAAGTTCAGAGTTTCTTCCAGCTCTTGGCTTGTAATCAGCTTTCCCTTCCCCAAGATCAAAATAGTTGATAAGGATTAGGGGTTCCCTTCAGCAAGAGTTCAAATCTTCTAGCTTTTCAAAAGAACAACTCCTTGGGACACTTCCCAGCTCTGCTGATGTTGTTACTTTGACCAGTTCACATAAGTAGTTCAGTTTCTTGACTTCAAAATCACATATGAGTTTGTTGCAGTTCAAACACAAGCTTCTTTGTGGGTGCTTTCAGTGGCGTTTCCATACATGAGTGCACTCAGTCTAGGCGCAGTTGTTGGACTGGACAATCCACCCATTACAGGTCACACAACTGATACCTCCTCCTTGCTGCTTCTAGATCAACACTTGGCCACTTCTTCATTTTGACAGTGATGCTTGATTTATTCACCTGTGTCACACTCTCCTGGAACTGTATCGTAGCTTGGTTGGCCACCATGCACTTGTTACACTTCCTTGAATTCTCTTGGCCCTTATCAATGCATGTTTTCTCATATAATACAGTTCTTTGTATCTGGCAAACATGTAAACTTTCTTTTACTTCGATCAGCATTCAAAAGTGTTCAAACTTGCTTTCATTCCATTGGGTTTTCAAAAGTGCTTATATTTGCTTTCATTAAATTTGGTACTTGCTTTCATTCTGTTCAGTATTGAAAAGTGCTCATATTTGCTTCATTGCTCGCTTTGCAAATTTGCCTGCCAGCCCAGTGTTCCCCCTTCTTGGTACATTCACTGGTCAGAGCTTACGGCTATTCTGCAAAGTCCTCTGCTACCACAAGTTCTCTTCTTCCCGTACAGTAACTCGCTTGTTCTCCCAGCAGCTATCCGTGGCTTTGCCCACCCAGCGATGCTCTACCTGCAGCTTGGGACTCACACAACCGCATTTGCTTGGTCCCGCTGTTCTCCCTCTCTGTTTGCTACCGGCCTCCAGCGTCCTTCAGCTTCGCTTCCTGCTGCATAAACTCTGCATCTTCCAGGGGGTCTCGAGCGCTCCGCTTGCCTCACCGCGGTTCCATAGAGGACTGCCTGCACTCCACAGCTGCTGTCCCCATTTCCACAATGGTTCCGGCTTTTAAAGTTCCTGCCTCCACGATTGGTACAAAAAGGACTAGACCGCTCACTGTTGAAAAGGTAATCCTGCCTTACTCTTGTTGTCCTCCTACCCGTCCCAGTACACAATGGAGGTCTGTATGTGTATGCATTAGAAAAATGAGGATGTGTTTCTCTAGTTGGGTTCTTCCTCATTCTAGTGCAGACCTGGTGCTTCTTGGGGAAGGTTCTAAGGGAAGAACAGGGAGAGGGCTGACAATAGCCTGCAAAAGGCTTGGGGAAGAGAGGGTTTGTCATGGAAAGCAAATGGGGGATACCCTGTCACCTAAAGACAAACTCTCCCCAGTCCCCATGTCTCTTCCACCGAGGTGAACCTCCCTCGCATATCCACCCCTCAGGGTCAGGAACCAAGAGTGATGGCCTTTCCCTGGCTACCCAAGAAGAGGATACAGGCGGAAAAGAAGTGAGGATTCCCTTGGGTTCCTCACAGCGCATGCAAATCTAATATGTATCAATTCTAAACAACAGTAACACTAAAAAGTAACATATCCCATCCATATTTAACTACACTTGTTACATATGAAATAGCAACCTCTCACTTAGTTTTCTGCCACCCCAGACATCAATACGGCACACGCAACATGAACCCCTCACAATCATGGGGACCCTTCTTGACCACCCCAACAGCATTGTCTAGCGTGTCTACCATGGCAGGAGTTTGGATTACATAAAAATAAAGGAACTCACTACAAAGCATCAGAACACTCGGACCTAGCAATGACACACTTCAACCTGAAGCTCTGCCATGGAGGGTGTTCTTTCTCCCTCTGAGCAACCAAACTATCGAAGTCCCTGTCCAAACAGATGACAACCACCTAACCTTCAGAAAACAGCTCCAAACCTGGCTTTTTAATGACCACATCAAGATGAACCAACCTACCATCAGATCTACTCTGCTCAACCTTGCCCAGAAAAGGAGCATGCCCAACATTTGAACAAATCCACACCACTTATACCCTGGTTCGGTTACCCCCTCATATAGCCAACCACCATTTGAAGTCTCATTCCACCTTCCGCAACACACACACACACACACACACACACATTCACCACAGGCAGCCTACATAAGTCTAACTGATACCACTTGAACTCTATGGACGTCTGACTAAGCTCTGCACTTCAGTCCTGTCTCAAGACCCCACATCAATGGGCAACATTACCCAAATCAAGCTTTAACTCTCAGATCTTTGGCTTTCCCCTCTGGATAAAATATCTCCAAGGGTCTCCACCAAGTCAATAGATAGCATGCAGGCACACAGTACTTCAGTACTTCTGATCTACACACATCAACACCACAGGTTTTGCATCTGCTTCTTCCACAATCCCACTTGCAACCTCTTGCTCCCTCTTTTTTGCCATATTTACGCACAGCAAATTCAACAACAAATGACAGAGTGGCGCTATCCAAGTTTACTTTACTT
This sequence comes from Ambystoma mexicanum, assembly GCF_040938575.1. Classification (NCBI taxonomy): domain Eukaryota; kingdom Metazoa; phylum Chordata; class Amphibia; order Caudata; family Ambystomatidae; genus Ambystoma; species Ambystoma mexicanum. The sequence continues at coordinate 992,769,104 of NC_090926.1, read as the reverse complement.
GCATGCAGCTAATGCATCAAGGAGAGAAGCAGCCCACCAGCCATTTCATTTAGTGAACCCCAGGCCAGGAGTTCCCTTTCAGAGGAAAACTGTCCCTCTGCTGACATCAGCAAATTTGATTAAAAAAAATTGTTCATCAGTCATATTCCTGCCCACTGCAATCAGTGCCACTTTGTCTACGTGTGAACTTCCACACCTGTATGAACCAGGTGAAAACTAAACTACATACAGAAGTGATCAAGGCACAGGGAAGCATGTTACTTCAACAAAAGAGGGTCCTCTCTTAATATGCCAGCCCTAGAGGGACCGCCTTTACTATCTCATTGCTGGAGGGACCACTTCTAGTGCCCTAACCCTGAAAGTAGTTTATCGAGTGGTAACGCAGATGTCATATTTTCTGCCCTTTGTCTCTCTGCTGAAACTTTCTATGGGTCCCAGCTATGATGGAGTTTCACGATGCCTATTCTTTAAGAATCTAATTGAGTTTGTGTGCCTCTCTTGCTGCTTGTGTCTATAATGCTCAGAATGCCATCAGCCGGCCAGGTCTTGTGGTCCATTTCTTAAAAGGAAATGTTCATGCTACTCATCGGTCGTTGATGCATAGTATGTTATGCTATGCTAGGTTACTGGGTTGTATACCACGTCCCAGTGCTATTTGTATGGTGTCCAGGCACCCTGGCGAATCTAAAAGAGCAGCGGAGGGCCCGGTTGGTGGAGAGAAAGTGAAAGAAAGCTACGATTTTTAGTTTGGGCTATTTTATCTTTTATTTATTGTGTTTTAGTTTTCATAAAACCTTTCACAACAATTTGACAAACAATAATTCATCTAAGAACAATAGAAAGACAAAAATGAAGTACAAATAGAACACTGTATATAAAAGAATATATAAAGTTAAAAGTTGGATTAATGTCTATAATGATAAAAGTCTCAGTATTTCAAACATTTAAAGTTTGAGAATTACACTTCGTAATTATTAAATATAAAATCTGTTCACATCAAAAAACATAGCTAATCACTGAGGCATACTCTAAGTGAAACCACAGGTTTTCAGGGAACATAGCAGATTTTGGTGTAAAAAAAAAAAGAGATGATTAAAATAGTATGTTCTTCTGCCCTGTAATATATTACAATATAAAATTAGATGAGGCATGGTTTGATCTTCTCCTGTTTTACAAAGTCTGCCGGTACAATCCCCAAGACTAATACAAGGACCATAGTAACAATTCAGCCCAAAACTAAGCAATCTCTCTCTATATGATCTAGAAGGTGACTTAAGTATATATGTTTGCAGATAAACATGTAATGGCTGGCTCTAGATATGATGAACATACTCTTTAAATAAGGTCACAGTCTTTAAATGGACTAATGCTTCATTTCTATCCTCTGCACATAATCTTTCTTTCACATTTGGGGACTTGATATCCAACGAGGCTTTAATCCGATTAAGACGCCCTTCACATGTCCTTAAGAACACTGATACTGGCTTATGCACTCTCTACGTGGTGGATTCTCTCAACTTTGGCATCAGTAAGTTGTTCCCTTCCTGATGCAGCTTATAGAAAGGAGTTAATCTTGTCCATTTATACAGGCATCACCATGAAGTTAAGCCAGGTTCTAAACAAATGTCTTCTATAGGGATGTGAGGGGGTGAATTCAAATTATTCTGCCAGAGGTTCATTTCCCAGATAACCAACTCATGTTTAATTGAGCTAAGCAGCAATTTGCATCCATACAATACCACCGTTGTCACGTTTGCCTTATAAAATTGGATCACAGGTGACGGAGTAAAAACAGAGCTTCCAGTGAATTACCTTCTTCTGGGCAACTAAGGCTTCCACTTTGGTCCAAGTCCTTCTCCAATAAGGTCAGATGTTTTTTAGGGGCAAATAAATAGCCCAAGTAGATAACTCCATCCATCTGAGAAATATTTGTGGCCTTTATAGTCCATACAAAGTTCTCTTTATTTTTTTAAAGATGCATTATAACAAAGAATAGTCAGGGTTAATCAACAGCCAATTTTCCTCTAAATAGTCGCCCATCAGAAAAAGTGTTCTGTGAATGCCCACTGGAGTGACGTCCATTAAGATGAGGTCGTCTGCAGAAGACAACCATCCCATCTACAGACCCCACCTTCGGTGGAAACAAAGCAGCCCGAGAGAAAGCAAGAGGGAGGTCTGATATGTAAAGATCAAATAAAATCGGGGCAAATACACAGTCCTGTCTAAGTCCTGTGTCCACCGGCACTTTCCTTGACAATAGCCCCGCCGCATTAAGTCTGACTCTTATCCTGTAGCCAGAATACATTCTGATCAGTAGCGTTAACAATCCTTGGGGAATGCCCAAACTATTCGCTTATGTCAAAGCCGGGCTCTGTCAACCTTATTGATTGTAAGAGAGGGTGGGTGGTCATAATTTCGAGAAAAAAAATGTCGACAGACAAAAATGTCGACAAAAAAAAATTTCGAAAAAAAAATGTCGACTTTCGTTTTTTTTAATTATATATTCATTTTAGGGGTTCGGGAGTTAAAAAAAAAAGGGAAAAATTTAAAAAAAAAAAAAAAAAAAAAATCGACATTTTTTTTTCGATATTTTGACTTTCGACATTTTTGTTGTCGAAATTATCACTGTAAACCGTAAAAGGGAGATGATAATTCATTAGTATCAGTGCCTACTCCCTGCCCAAATCCCTTTTGGTATATACTTAGTCTCTGTGTTTCCACTACCCACCAATTCAAATCCTTCAAGACAAAAACTGCCCAATCCTTTTGATGAGGGGCTCTCCTTTTTAAAAATTGGAACGACAATTGCCTCGGCCCAGGACATGGGAAGTATATAATTTTCTTAATACTTTGGTAAAATAGGCACCAGAGGATTACAGCCATAACTTTGGGTCACCTTTCATGATCTAGTTCAAAAGGCCATCTGTGCCACAGGCCTTCGATGGCTTTAGTTTAGATATGGAGATTTCTAAATCCTCCTCGCCAAAGTTCAATTGCCAAGCAGTTGATTGATCCCATGCCTCATTTACCTCACTATTTCTTCAACTGTGTTGGAGTAAAACTAACCAGTCCGCCTCTGAAATGCACTTTTCCTGCACTACTGTCTGATGGCTCTCCATGCCATTGAGTAGCCTCCAGATAACTTTAGAGTTGTGCTTAATCAATGTACATATTACTGACTGATTCTGCTTATGATATTTTTAAGTTTTTGAGGGCTTGTTTCTCCCACCTTCAAGCAATGCTTTTAAACTCCTTCTCGCTACCAGGAGAGGCCATTATGGCCCGAATAGTTTGTCCGGTCTGCCTCTTTTTCATTGAAATCTGTATATCCGGTTAAGCCTTTGCCTCTTCCACAAATGGTTTCTACTTCCAGGTCACCACTGAGGATGCTTCTACCATCCACCCATGCATGGTAGCAGTAAAGTTACTAGGGGCACAATTGACCAGTCAAAGATCACCCACCTCTAAAAGTATAACGGAAGTTTACCTTCAATTTTCAGCACCATTCCTGCTTTGTTTGTAACTAGGTTAACCTTAAAGGATGGGAGACTACACTAATGTAGCTCGGTATTTCAAATGAAAGTACCAACCCTGTATGATCACTGGGGTAATCCAAGCGTGTTTCTAGAGAGAGCGCCTTATGTGAGCGCAGGTTTGAGACCTAAATAAAAATCGATTGTGGAAGATGAAGAGACGCCGGCCTGGGTACATTGGAGGGGAATATCCCCTTTAATGTTTCCATTCATTTGGGACAGACCCAATTTCAGCATAAACTGAGACCAACCGATTCCTCTAGCTTGCTGCGCCCTAGACCTTAACCTGCTGCCTGTCGTCCCCTCTGTCAACAGAGGCTGCCCTCTCCCTGTCTCCCAATGCTTCTTCCTCACAAAAACAATTAAAATCTCCAGCACATATAATTCCTGGATAAGGATTGGAAGTAATCCATGTAAAAAGAATATTATCGAAATCGTCCCAAATGAATTCATCTTCTGCTAACACCGGACTACAGTACAAATTGCTCAATAACAAATTCCTAGGTTCAAAATTCATCTGAACAGGTCTCTTCAAGAGCTACGGCAGCATGAGCTGTAGAAGGGCTCACTTCACATGTTACGCACACATTTTTAATGGCTGTAAGTAAGCCCTCTGCAGTACGACCCTTACCACCCTTTCGAGCCTTCTTAATAAAACCCTTAAAGCCGTCCATGCAAGTGGGACCAGACAGCCAGGTCTCTTGAAAAAAAGAAAATCCCCTTAAAGTTTCTGCCATTTAGGAAGCTGTTAAAGCCACAAGTATTCCAGTTTAGCAAAGTAAAGGGTTTTGAATTTAGAAGCTGGGTCTTAACCTGCTAAAGTTTGAGGGGGTTGAAGGGAGTCACGCCCAGTTAGCTTTTGACCCTGGGGAGGGAGAAGGGAAGAACACCTCCCTCTGTCCCTGATGGGTCAGTGTACACCTAATATTGGTTTGATCCATTCCCTCCACTGATCGCAGAGGCCCTCCTCTTTATGGGTGTTTAAATCTATTAGCGAAATGTCAACTTCCTCTTATAAAATCTTTCTTTGCTCTAATGGGCATACCCATGGCTCGCTCTGAATAGAAATTAACAAAACATGCGTTATACAAATCATCATCAACTAATTCCACCCATCTCATAGCCCATTCGACGAGGAAATACAGCTGAAGGTGGTCAAAATACGTGCCCTATTCACAGGCAGCCTCACTTCACCTCTAAAGATTGTGGAGAATTTGATGGCACTTGCGCCACCTATAAACCAACACTATTGCATTAGTTTACAGATAAGGAGAAATGGCAAATGAGAAGGGACACAAAGCTTGTAGGTGTTTGATTATTTGCCCACCAATTGACTGCCCATGGCCATGCTAATCCCTATGGCCATTCCCATCCAGTTTCTACCCCTCCCTGTCAAAAACACTCCTCATGGAACTCTTTTAGCTTACTTTAATCGAGCCTTACCAACCAACTTTGCACTCGAAGTTCCTGCCAGTGTTTTTTCAAAGTAGTCTTCTGAGAGTTAATTACTTAATTTGAGCTGTTAATGTGATACTGTTGTAATAAAAATGTATTTACCAGGTCTGCCTTCAGCAACTCGATTTATAAGCACTACGCTGGTCCTTCACTATAGTCCTTTTTATAAACGAGCATTGCCAAAGCCAATAGTTTTGGCTTGTGTATAAGTATTAGGCATTTGCAAAGGACTGCTATCAGATGCCCAGGTAATCGCAACGTTTTGCACCTGCTACCATCAATGGGCAGTTAATACCACTACAGCCGTGCCTGGCAAGTGCCTTTCCCAAGGTTACACAAAAGCCCAAACCGTTGGCGTCGTCAATGTTTTTTTTTAAAAAAGATGTGTTTTTGGAGATCCCCAGGCACTGCGTGCTTGTCTGTTTCGGGGTGTTTGGTGTGGAGGGCATTAAAGTGTTTGTGTCCAGATATGCTCCTCGTGTGCCCCTCATGCTAGGAGGCATTTACCAGAGCTGTGATATGTAAGCTGGTTGGAGAGGTGTAGAGTTCTGGATGGGGTATGTGACTATTGTGGGTGAGGGGCTCAGGCAGGTTGCATACAGGCAGCAGCACTCTTGTCTTGGTTGTCACAGTGTTGCTGTTTCTGTCTGTACTGGTTATCACAGTCACACTGATTTCATACATTATGGTGGTACTGGTTCGATCTACAATAATTATCTAAAGGATACTGTGCCTCATTACAAGTCCAGCAGTAATCCTGCAGGTGCTACCCTGCAGGTTGTCGCCGGACTTGTACATTTTACCGGCGCCTGGCTTGCCAGTAACCCCAGGGGATTAGAACCCTGGCGGTCCGGAAAGTCAGGCACCGGTAAATTGTAATTCCTCATGGGGAACACGGAAGCACCGGCACCGTGACGGTCTGCTTACCGTGGCCGCTATGTCCGTCAGGGTCCGACATGTCGGGCGCAGCGGTTCCGGCAGGCAGACTCATAGTTTGCCGTTCCAGAAACAAGCTTACCGGCACCATTGTTTAGGTACCGGCAAACGTATTGAGGCCCCTTATTTCAGTCCTTGCTGGTTAGAGGTGTCAAATTGATACTGATTCTGACTGCAATAGATATCATAGATGCCAAATTGATAATGTTGTTGTCTGAGATGGCTTCGTGTCCCATCCACTAACAAATACATTACCAACATTCTACTATGTTACTTGGTCTTGTTGCTGAAATATCTCCCAACCCTTTCCCCCCCCCCCCCCCCCCCGTCCCCACGTCCCCACCTTCACGTGAGATCACATCGCCTGCCCTCCTGGCGGTGTAACACCGAGGTCTGTTAGGCAGCGCGTGTTAAATAATTGCCAGCGTTTACTTTGACACGGCGGGAATTTGTCAGAATAAAAGGTGCTTTATTTGTCCTCTGGGTCGCATGAGAATACAAGGAAATCCACTTAGTGACAGAGCTCCAGGAGCCGGAGTGAGGCAGCGCAGAGCATTCCTGCTTGGAGCCCCAGTGCAGCGCACGCCGTCAGCTCGGGAGCTCCTGGGGTGGGCGGAGCCGGCGTGAAGCAGACCCCGCCAGGGTTGCAGCCGGGCCAGGGACAGACAGCGCAGCTATCCCGGCGGCCACGCCTCTTCCGGCACCGGAGGGGGGGTGGGGGCGATTAGGCGGGCCTTTCTATGTGCGCGCGGCAGGAGTGAGCGAGGGACAGAAGAGATTGGCAGTTCACTACCCCAATTACGATAGACAATTCGGTGTCCGTTGCCGTTTATTGGTCAAGGAATCCCTTTTCCACCATTATTCAAATGACTCCGAAATTACCTCAAGTGACTCCGCAAATCTCCCCTCAGCCCCATAAAAGTATGAATCGCCCGTTAGAAGACTATCGTGTATTGCTTAAGAGTATATCCTATACTGTGGGAAATCGGGGCCACACACACTGATCCAATCCATGAAGGTAATCCGTGTCACACAGGTCTCACTGTTTGTGATGGTCATCCGTGTCACACTGGTCCCATCTGTGATTTATCAATATGACACTGGCCAAGCCTTTGATCCCCATCATTGTCAGACTGGTCCTGCCTGTGATGTTATCATTGCCACACTGGTCCAGCCTAACATGGCCATCAGTGTCACACTGGTCCTGTCTGTGATGTATCCTTGTCACATGGGTCTCTGTGATGTTCCAGTGTCACGCTGGCTGTGATGGTTATCAGAACCACACTCTGTGATGGCCGTCAGTGTCACCCTGGTCCTGGTTGTGATGGTGTTCAGAGTTACACTGGTCCAGCCTGATATGCTCATCAGTGTCACACTGGATCTGTCTGTGATGTTTGTCAGTCTCCCACTTTTCTTGTCTTTGATATATCACTTCACACTAGTCCTCAGGCGTGCTGAGTACGGGGGGATGCGGGGCCTGCCCCCCCCTCCCCCCAGCAGATTGAAGTCGGGGCTGAGCCCCCCTCACCATCGGGCTGGAGAGAAGAGGCGCAGTATGGATGGCCCTTTCTTCCATCCATACTGTGTCTCGGTCTGGCGGACCGGGTAAAAGCCGGGGAAAAACGATGTTTAGAAATTGTGGGACAGATGCAAAGCAAGAGGCTCTTGCTTTGCATCTGTCCCTCAATTTCTAAAAATCGTTATGGGTTGGGTATACTAGATGTAGGGGTACACTCAACCCAAAACGATTTTTAGAAATGGAGGCACAGGTGCAAAACAAGTCTGTCCCTCAATTTCTAAAAATCGTTTTGGGTTGGGTGTATTTGTACATCTGTGCACCCCTCTTGGCAAGAGGGGTGAACAGATGTAGAGGTACAGCCAACCCAGAAGAATTTTTAGAAATGGAGGCACAGATGCAAAGCAAGTCTGTCCCTCAATTTCTAACAGGTTTGCTCCCTCAGTCTGCGCTTAGAAACCTCTGGGTAGTACACCATAAATAACCAATTAAAATAAAAAGAAATACATCCGTTGAGAAGTGCTGGGGCCTTGTCAATAAGAGTGTAGCAGCTCAACTGATAAGTACTGATGTTGTCCCATCAAAAGTATAGCAGCCCCACTAAGAAGAACTAGCATTGCCTCAACAAAAGCATAGTATTATCGCTGAGAAGATTCAACAATTATTGAAGCCCCGTTACAGCAGTACTATCCCCTCACGAGTATAGCGAGCTAACTGAGGAGTACCAGCATTGCCCCATTTCAAATATGGCAGCTCTACTAGAAAGTGCTGGCTCATACGCCTCCGCTCCCCGCCCATAGCATTCACCCTCACCACGTGCACACTCAGAGACACGCAGTCTCATTTGCCCTCTCCCTGCCCCTGCCCCCTCCCTTGCTTTGCATCTGTACCTCCCTTACTAAAAATCCTTCTGGGTTAGGTGTACATCTACATCTGTTCACCCCTCTTTCAGTTGTGAGATTACCAAGAACGGTTGATACTATGCTCCAAGGAGTGAGGTGCCCACTCAATATATCACACTGTTTATAGGTGTGAGACCCATCCTGAATGCTTGCACAAAGAGCCTTGGCCAGAGTTTCACACTGAAGAAGTGAGCATGTGATCCGGGGTCTGCAGCCCACACACCCGCAGGGGATTCCCTTGCTCCCACTTGCGTGATTTGCACCAAATTAGTGAGATTGTGCTCCAAGGTAGGAGGCACATGCACAGTCTTTGCTCTAACGTTTGACACACTCACAGGATGGGACGGCATTTCGTTCTCCCGCCCTAGTTGTGTTGCTCTGCCTTTTGAGGGCTACTACAACCTGGATGATTATAGAGGGGTGGAGTAGGGGCAGTGATGGCCTACTGGAATGCAACTCGAAGGCTTAAATCTCCTTCTTACTTGACTTTAGTATATGCAGTACATGCTAGCCAATGTTTCCACTGTTCTGCGCTCCGCGCGCCTCCACTCCCCCACGCGCCGTTGCACCAAGTTGGTGACTACATGCAAATATGCGGTCCTATAACTGCCAGTGATGTCACTTCCTGTATTTGGGCTCCCCCACACCCGGGAAATTCATAAGTCGGCTCCCCTGCTAGTCCCCCGTGAGATGGTTCTCAGAATCACACTAGTGCAGCCTGTGATGGCAATCAGTGTCGCACTGGCCCATCTTGTAATGGTTATCAGAGTCATACTGGTCCTGCCTGTCTTGGATCTCAGAGCCAAACTGGTCCTGCCTGTGATGGTGATAATGGTCCCAATAGTCCTGCCCTGATATCTTTATCAATGTTCTTGATATCTTGTGGTAATGTGGGTTGTGGGTAATATCCATCAACAACTCGACAATAGATACAGTATCATTACTGCACCATTTGACCCACTACCCTCGTTTCCAGGCTAGAATAGACGGGGATGTAAGACTCTGCTCTTCATTGTCACATAGCCTTTCTTGCCCAGAAAACTCAATCGGATGCCATCCCTTTCTTTGCATCCAAGCCTCAGTTGTGGGTTTCCAAAGGGGTCTGCACTTTCTCCTCTCTTATTGAATCTGTATGTCCTCCCTCTGATCCATATTAGCTATTCACAGGGCCACAGCTTTTCTTTTTTACTACGCATAAGACATATATACTTTTTAAAGTTAAGGGGAACCAAACACAACAGAACCCAAATCAATGCATCATAGGTATATGTGAATTATTTGAAACTAAACGCTAAGAAAGCTGAAGCTATAATCTTCGGCCTGAAGGAATACGCTCTTAGTTGTTGCCTCTGCCTAGGAGTTGCCATTGCAGCGAGGGAGACGGTTAGGAACAAAGGGATTGCAATGGACAGTGAACATATTCCTTCACACAGATCAAGTGGTGCAAACTTGCTCGTTCTACCAGAAATCCAATTGATAATATCTGGATAAAATGCAACAGGTCATAGCCACCCTGGCTCTCGTTGTTTCCAGCCTGGACTATGCAATTTAAATCAATCTAGGCCTACCAAAGAACTGCTGGATTAAACCCAGTGGAGGCTCCTAGGCAGTCCAAAATTAACCCCCCACACCTCTGGAATATTGGATGCAGATGGGACTCTGGGAGATTGCTAGGTTTGAATTTGCCTGCTCAACGGATCGCGTCTCAGGGCACTCAGGATTGGCAGGTGTCCCGGGCCACCGGACAGTAGGACACAACTTTAATAATTTATGAGGAAGAAGAAGGGCTTTGGGCAGAGCGAGTCTTCTGTGGGAGGGTGAGAGATGCGGGGGGGGCGGGAGAATTGGGACTCAGCAACCCTGTGTTGGTGGTGAGCGGCACACAGTGGGCTAAGTAGAGGCAGCGCCTCTCCGATTCTGCCCTTCACTTTTATGTTTTATCTCTTTGTATTCTGTCTCTCTTTCATCTTCACTTCTTCCTGCTCGTATGTTCTTGCCTTCTTACTCCTCACAGTTCCTCTTTCTCCCGCCTAACCTGTTCCATCTAATCATTCCACTCTCTTACCCTCTCCTCTAAGGTTGCTGCGGTGTCTCGTCTGCAGCCTTTCCACCCAGTCGGTCCTCCCTTTTTTGCCTCACTTTTGCTCGTCCTCTGTGGGCCTCTGATGACTTCACTTACTGCTAATCCTCCTGCTGGTGGCGGTGCTCCTGCCTGCCCGTGCGCACCAGTCAGGGTGTGTATTAGATTCACTGAGTCTGCGTTTGGGCCCTAGCTGGCAAGCACGGGCACGCAAGTAGAAACTGAAAAAACAGAAAATGCTGCAAGTCGGACTCCGCAGTTAGGGCCTAAACACGGACGCGGGCAGAGACATAGACCAATATGGTTTTCAAAAACAAAAAATGCTAACACGGCGCAGGCTTGAAATGAAATACAAAATCCAATTTAAATCCAAATTAAATCCAATTAAGCACTGGCGGGCACGGCACCCTAAAAGGAGTGGGGCCCATAGGCCAGTGCCTACTTTGCCTAATGGGTAATCCGGCACTGTACCAAAGTATGCCACCAATCGACTCCAGAGTGCTCATTCCTCAGCTCCTAAAATGCTACTAAATCTTCCTCGCCAGGCCTTATCTGAGCCCCCGGAGCTGCATTCATTACACAACACTGGCTCCTGCTAGCCGGCAACGTCTGCTCAAGATCTTATGTATTATGCACAGACCGGCTCCTTTCTATTTCTAGTTGGTTGAATATATAAGGAACACGCACCCCGCGGAGTGGTTCCTTGGTGCTGTGGTGGGAAGCATGCAAGCGGACAGTTCTGAGAAGCGCACAGAAAATGAACAAATAAACACACTAAGGCCTGGAAATACAGCCAGGATTTATGTGTATAACTGAAAGCCTTTAGAGAAAAGCAGGTGAGCAGTGCCTTAAGTGGCACTACAAATCGAGCCGGGGCTCATCGAGGGGGCGTGGCCTAACAACGGGGGTCTTCATGGCCCGTTAGGCCACGCCCCCTTGACGAGCCCTGGCTCAGTCGGCTACTGGCACCCCTGCCAGGCAGCCTTTTGTAGAGATTAGCACCCTCTCCCCAATGGGGGAGAGGGTGCTGATCCCTGCATTTATTTTGTATAGGCTTGCCTGGCAGGGGACAGCGCCTCGCCTATTCATCCTTAATGGTGATGCTGCCCCTCGCCAGCTGGGGAGGGGCAGCGTCACCATTAAGGCTGAAAGGGTGAGGCCACTGGAAGCAGAGGCCTTTTTCCTAAAGACTGAAACTCCCGCGAATCTGCGGGAGCTTCAGTATTTAGAAAGCAAGGCCTCTGCTTCCAGCGGCCTCACGTTTTCTCCATAATGGTGGCGCCTGCCCACGTGCATCACTTGATTAAAGGGATGCCTCGCAGGTGCGGCGCCACCATTATAGCTAAAAGGCATTTTTTTCTGAAGCCTGAAGCTCTCGCTCATGAGCGAGAGCTTCAGGCTGTAGAAAAAAAAGCCTGGTCGTGTTGTGGCCGGGGTGCCAGGGGAGATTAGTGGGCCCCGGCAGGGCCCCCGCCTCAAAACGAAATTTCGGAGCCTGCCGGGGCCCAGACCCGGCAGGCCCCGGCCCACTTAAAGCCCTGCAGGTGAGAGACTCAAGCGACAAGGAAGTCCATCATATAGCAGCCCTAGCAGAAAAAGAACAGGCTTCCCTGCGGGTAAACTTATACCTAGAAAATGTCCACAGCCTCAAGGTAGCAGCGTGCATCGCGCTTCCTACCTGGTGATTATGGGAGAATCCCTTACCAATGAACGAAGGAGCAGAGCCAGCAAGGCTGGCAAAGACAGTGCAGAGGATCCTAAACTGCACTCGCTGCTCGAGGTGCAGCCAGTGTAAAAGTTGAAGAGAGCCAGTCATGTTGGAAGAGTGCCTTACACCAAAACCCAGGTGGGCGACGGAGTTCTGCAAGATCTGGAGATGCTGAAGGCCCGGAAGCATTCTTCTTGAACATTCCGTCTTCATATTTTATTCTCAAGCCTGGGCAAACGCACAGGTGGTCTTTCCCTCCCATACTGGAGGCACACCACTGGAATCTTCTGCCTCCTAAAATTAGACCTTTGAGATTTTAGACTGAGAACAAGGCAGAGTTTTTGCTATTTTATCCAGAAGCAGGTATAATTACTAATTACTCAATGTATGATACAGATCTTTAATCTAAATGCCTGAATTAGGTGAACGTAGCCGTGGGTGCCTACCTTTGATTTTTACTACTGGGCACCATTCCCCAAATCCCCCTTGCACCACTCACCCCCTCTAATAAGAGGGGCTCAACCCCTTTCAAGGTGGAAACAGTGTATTTTAGAGCTCATTTTAAGGTGCATAGAACCACACTGAATTGGCCGGAGTCATTTCTCATGAACCACAGCCCACACACCTGAATGACAATTCAACCCTGCCCAATCAAGGTAGCTGTTGAGGCCTCGTACCTTGCCTGTTGCACAAGGTCGCGCCCTTTGGCCAAACCCACCATCCTACACAGCTCAAGACGTGCAGAGATGAAACACAGATTCACTGCAGGCTGGAGGGCTGATCCAGACTCATCTAGATAACACAAAATGCCAGGAGCAAACATACTTCTGGGTTCACTCATTCTTCCCGTGTCTCAATAGTGGAAAAACAGAAGGGTTAATGTGCCCTTAATCACAAGTATTGTCGCAGGTAGACCTGCAAACCTTGGATAACACTTCGCTGCTAAGTGCTCTAACCCTCCAGCAAAGACTACTGCTTCATTTGATTTAGTGCTGAGCCCAATGGAATCCAGTAGCTGGCGCGGTCTGATGAAGACAGCTGCCTGTTCATGGCCAACCATACAGCCATCCTGGCTCAGCGCATGTGTGCCCACTAGGTGGGGAGCACGTCAACTCTCACTGGCTAGCATAAGACTCCAATAGGACAGAGAGCAGGGACCCGGGGGCATCCTCTGATGTTTTGGGCCATGCAAGACTCGCCCAGTGCCCTGAATTGTAGAAAAGGCTGAGCTTAATGCCATGGTGATGTGGCATCAACCCAGTAAAATGTGTGCATCCACTAATAATTTAACCCTCCGGACGCAGACCCACACAAACCCATCTCTTAGAGCGAACACGCGTCCCAAGAACAAGTCACATGTGACGGTGAGATGAGATTGGACAGGGGAGCTGAAGTCTTCTTGAAATGTTCCAGGAGGACCAGAATAAGAAACCATTCAGTGGAACCCTGAGGCCAGACTTGTCACTAACTGAGTGATGAACTGAGATCAAGGCACGCGTCTCTGTGGAGCTATGTCAACAACCCCGTCCATGCAAGTACTGAATGTACTGGGAATACGGTCTGCTTTGGAGCAGGTCCTCTTAGGGACCATGACTGAACTCCAGTGCTGGGTGGTGGTTCCCCTCTGGTATTGGGAGGTGGTTGGTCTTCAGAGTGAGGCGCAAGATCACGATTTGGCAACTAAAGCAGGTGGACATGTTATGTCCGTCCCACGCCACAACTCCTCCTGCCGGATGACAGAAAATCCAGCAGAACACAAAGTGGGAGGAAAGGTCTACAGCCACTTTCACTGCCACTTTTTCCTATCTGCCACACTTGGAAAATGACCCTCTTAGATAGGTTCTTTAGCACCTATTCCTTTGTAAAGGACTTACCTTTATGCCTGGAGACTTTGAAGACATTACTTTATTTTCGGAGTTTCTAAAAGCATCCATGTTTTTACGGTGACAGAGACTATTCCTTTGTACTTGTTATGACCACTTCCACTGTGAAAAGAGTAAGATATGCTGCATAGAACAACACCCTAGGGTTCAGGCATCTTTCAAATTGGTCCATTGCAGTGGGTCTGTTATATAGGCAGAGTGTAGTGGTGGTGGCAGTGGTCTGTAAGACATGTGGGGCCAATGCAGTGGGTCTGTAACATAGGTAGCGTGTGGTGGCAGTGGTCTGTAAGGCGTGTGGGGCCAATGCAGTGGGTCTGTAACATAGGTCGAGTGTAGGGCTGGGATTGGTCTGTAAGGCGTGTGGGGCCAATGCAGTGGGTCTGTTACATAGGTCGAGTGTAGGGGTGGGATTGGTCTGTAAGACATGTGGGGCCAATGCAGTGGGTCTGTTACATAGGTCGAGTGTAGGGGTGGGATTGGTCTGTAAGACATGTGGGGCCAATGCAGTGGGTCTGTTACATAGGTCGAGTGTAGTGGTGGGATTGCCTGCATGACGTGTGGGGTCAATGCAGTGGGTCCATTACATAGGTCGAGTGTAGTGTGGTGGGATTGGTCTGTAAGGCGTGTGGGGCCAATGCCGTGGGTCTGTAACATAGGTCGAGTGTAGTGGTGGGATTGTCTGCATGACGTGTGGGGCCAATGCAGTGGGTCTGTTACATAGGTCGAGTGTAGGGGTGGGATTGGTCTGTAAGGCGTGTGGGGCCAATGCAGTGGGTCTGTAACATAGGTAGCGTGTAGTGGTGGTGGCAGTGGTCTGTAAGACATGTGGGGCCAATGCAGTGGGTCTGTAACATAGGTCGAGTGTAGTGGTGGGATTGCCTGCATGACGTGTGGGGCCAATGCAGTGGGTCTGTTACATAGGTCGAGTGTAGTGGTGGGATTGCCTGCATGACGTGTGGGGTCAATGCAGTGGGTCCATTACATAGGTCGAGTGTAGTGTGGTGGGATTGGTCTGTAAGGCGTGTGGGGCCAATGCCGTGGGTCTGTAACATAGGTCGAGTGTAGTGGTGGGATTGTCTGCATGACGTGTGGGGCCAATGCAGTGGGTCTGTTACATAGGTCGAGTGTAGGGGTGGGATTGGTCTGTAAGGCGTGTGGGGCCAATGCAGTGGGTCTGTAACATAGGTAGCGTGTAGTGGTGGTGGCAGTGGTCTGTAAGACATGTGGGGCCAATGCAGTGGGTCTGTAACATAGGTAGCGTGTGGTGGCAGTGGTCTGTAAGACATGTGGGGCCAATGCAGTGGGTCTGTAACATAGGTAGCGTGTGGTGGCAGTGGTCTGTAAGGCGTGTGGGGCCAATGCAGTGGGTCTGTAACATAGGTCGAGTGTAGGGCTGGGATTGGTCTGTAAGGCGTGTGGGGCCAATGCAGTGGGTCTGTTACATAGGTCGAGTGTAGGGGTGGGATTGGTCTGTAAGACATGTGGGGCCAATGCAGTGGGTCTGTTACATAGGTCGAGTGTAGGGGTGGGATTGGTCTGTAAGACATGTGGGGCCAATGCAGTGGGTCTGTTACATAGGTCGAGTGTAGTGGTGGGATTGCCTGCATGACGTGTGGGGTCAATGCAGTGGGTCCATTACATAGGTCGAGTGTAGTGTGGTGGGATTGGTCTGTAAGGCGTGTGGGGCCAATGCCGTGGGTCTGTAACATAGGTCGAGTGTAGTGGTGGGATTGTCTGCATGACGTGTGGGGCCAATGCAGTGGGTCTGTTACATAGGTTGAGTGTAGGGGTGGGATTGGTCTGTAAGGCGTGTGGGGCCAATGCAGTGGGTCTGTTACATAGGTCGAGTGTTGGGGTGGGTTTGGTCTGTAAGGCGTGTGGGGCCAATGCGGTGGGTCTGTAACATAGGTCGAGTGTAGTGGTGGGATTGTCTGCATGACGTGTGGGGCCAATGCAGTGGGTCTGTTACATAGGTCGAGTGTAGGGGTGGGATTGGTCTGTAAGGCGTCTGGGGCCAATGCAGTGGGTCTGTTACATAGGTCGAGTGTAGGGGTGGGTTTGGTCTGTAAGGCATGTGGGGCCAATGCAGTGGGTCTGCTACATAGGTCGAGTGTAGGGGTGGGATTGGTCTGTAAGACGTGTGGGGCCAATGCAGTGGGTCTGTTACATAGGTCGAGTGTAGGGGTGGGATTGGTCTGTAAGGCGTGTGGGGCCAATGCAGTGGGTCTGTTACATAGGTCGAGTGTAGTGGTGGGATTGGTCTGCGAGACGTGTGCACCAGTAGGGATATCAGTGCAGGTGGCATGTAAGGCGCCCAAACCAGTGGGGTGACCAGCGGACTGGGCCTCCAAGGTGCGTGAGCAAGGAGAGTGGGCATGACATGCGTGAGCCAGAAGACTGAGCCCAGAAGATCCGTGAACCAGAATGTTTGAGCCTCTGGAGCATTCCTGCAAGATGTGTCCTGTGTACCACGCAGATGTGTGTGTGAGTGAGTGGAGTGACAATTCGCGCTGCATACATATGTGGAGTGGGCTGAGCGAGGTGTGAACCTGTGGTTTGGAGAGGGGAGTTCTAGCAACACACGACTCGATTGTTTATCCCTTTAAAGAGAGGAACACGGAACCATGTGTTTCTGGTTAAAATATGCAATAATGCTCTTGTTTATAGCGCAATTGAGACTTGCAGGATCAAGTGTTGCACTAATCATCTATATAATAACAGAAACGAATGCAAAATAAAATAACTTAATTATATAGAGCCTACTACAAACTGAATTGCCTCTGAGCACCCACATAATTGTTTTCAAAACTACGCAATTGACTGGCGCCCAAAAGGAATTCATACCTCCAGACTGCAAACACATCTTTTCAGTGCAGTGCTGGAAATGGGAAGACAGCAGAGCAGATACTCACTATTCAAGAGTACCTGCTTACTGTTGGGAAGTGCCACTGCTCCTCCATGAAAGCAAATGCTTTCTGCTGAGACGTGCCCTTGTGGGTACTCAGGACCGGCAAGCCCATGTCCAGTTAGAGCCCTTTTTCAGTGGGTGACGAACCCACCGAACCATGCGATCCGTTCATATGTATGCAGCTTCTGATCGTGAGCAGTCCGTGGTCATTCAGCTGCCCAAAACACTTGAGATTGGCCTGTGGTCCATCGTGTTCCACCTCTGCTTCCTGGCACGGAAAGCCAGGAATTGCTGTCGGGTGTACTTTTGGTGATGGCCAATGCTTCAGAAAGAGCAACTAGTGGCCCTGACAGCGGCTAGGGCAACAGACATTCCAAAGCGAGCTATTGATCAGTTCATGGCCAGGGCATCAACAAGCCGTGCAAATGCCATTATAAAGACTGGTAAGGAATCCACCCACAGCAAGGTGCATTGTTTCTTTATCCGCCATTTCAATGCATTTACGCCCCATGCAGTTTTTTCATGCGGATCAAATAATCTGCATGAAAAAATATAAGTTGCTTGGAAAATGCACACGGTCATTACCTGTGTCTAATCCACATGTAATGACCGTGTTGCTCAGTTATCTTTTCCTGGCACAGATACATTGGAAATAAAGCCCAGGAGTACGAGGACATTCAGGGAATGGGCCTGGAAGGCCTGGAAGCCTCACGACTGCATTCAAGCCATACACTACCTCTAGACCGCCCAAATCCACCGACAAACACCCACTAGCATCAGACACATCTAGAATTCACCTCGATTTGTTTTCAGCCCCTGCAAGTCCACCAACGTGTGTGTCTACCTGCCCTCGTGCCCACTTTCCTGACAGCTGTGCCCTGCTCTCCGACTCCCGCTCTGACTGCTGCGCACACATCCCTGGGCACTGTGACCCCTGCCTGACTGCTGTGCACTCCTCCCTGCCTATTCACCCTCCCTGAATGCTGCGCCCCCTCCCTGACTGCTGTGCATCCCTCCCTTGGTCCCCGTTGTTACCCTCTCTCCTGCTCCCCACTCCCACCACTTCCTGCAACCTCCCCGGCTTGCCCCCAAGTTACCTCCTCCCCCTGCACAGTCACTACTCAGAAATCCCAGTCCAGTCCAGATCCTGCTCCTGTGGTTAGATTCTGTGGCCCACACCCCGTGTGACCATGATAAAGGAGAGACACCAACCATTCACAGAAGATGAGTTCAGAGTCCTGATGGATGACATCGTGGATGAGGCGCCACACCTTATTGGTCCAGTGTGTAGAAGCCGATTTCCAACCACCACTAGGCAGGGGTGGTCATATCACAAAAGTGGCCCAATTAAACCCATGTAGATGCGGCACTGGGAGGAGCAGGCGATGATGGTCATTGACCTCGGCCTGCCAGAGGGTGTTGGAGGACTGGAGATGTTGGTGGATGGTGAGGTCACTGCATGTATATATGATAAAAAGCAATGAGTCGAGTTGAGTTGGCAAGACCTTTTGTTTGTGCTACAAACGGGCACATGTACTGAAATTATTATCCACGCAAAGACATGCCAATACCAATGGAAATATTTGATCACTAATATCCGCCCCTCTAAGCCTTTCCCCTCATCACTCCACACATGGCAGCAGCTATATGAGACAACTGGCCCTGTGCATGTGGCTCTATGAAGACTCCTATGTAAACAGGTCACTGGGCATTCTACCACACAACACTCCTATGTCTGAGTGTATTGGGCTGGTGTATCATGGTATTTGTAGTGCTGGCCATTCAAATGACAGCAAGGGCAGATGTACAGAAAGGAGTTGCGACCACTGCCCCTGATAACTGTACGGTTTCACCAGTGAAATGGATGCATCACATAACCTTACCTGACTAGGGAACTTGACTGCATTGCTGCTTCCATCAATTTAGTGTAGAGGCTGTGATTACCATGCACCAGGACACCTGGCAGTGGCATGCTAGCATGCAAGGAGCATTTGCTCTCCCCAGGTGTGTCACATAATAGGTCTTCGTGGCGAAAGCCACTCATTATGTGTGCATGCACTATTGGGTTTGAACAGGGCTGCCTCTGTAGTAAAACATAACAGTACTTACATTCCCTATACATACCATCTTTGCATTCTGTTTCTCTGTTGTGTTCAAACCATGAATTGCCTCACTAGTGCCATCCACTCCACAAGAAGATTGACTGCTGCGCACACTAGGGTGACCAGATGTCCCAGTTTTGCCGGGATGGTCCCAGTATTTTCCCATTGGCCCAGGCGTTCAGGGAGTTTTTTACATTTCAAAACCCTGTCCCGGGATTTGAGGGACAGGTGGCTTCCGTCTAGATCAGATAAACAAATCCCAAAATCGTGCCCTGCACCGAACTCGTTCTCACTTTTACGCCCCCATGTCCTCCCTGGCCTCTCCTCCAATGTGAGTGCTGTGCCTGCAACACTCCCCGGTACTTTGCATCAGAACAGGCCACCGACATAGAAGTAAGACTACAGTTTCATCAGAGTCCTAGTTGTGTTTTAGTCCATCTTTTGTGTTTATGTCCGCTGAAACAGTACCCCTACTTCTATATCTATCGTCTGTCCCAGTTTTTTATTTAGGAATTCTGGTCACCCTAACACAGACCCCTCTGAACACTATGGCCTCAACCAACTGTACAGTCCAGCAATGCCTCAGACCTACAGAGAGGATGGCATAACACAGGAAAAAGGTTCCACGTTTCCCAATACATAACATTCCCATTGCTTTTATCACTGTAACCAAGCTTAAGTAACCCTGAATTGTACGCACATGTAACTGGCATCACGGCACCACCCCACTATATTTTACCTATACAAACCTTTGTAACCAAGACTATAGTATTTCTGTAAGTAACCCATTGCTATTTTTATTTTTCTACCGTCATTTACTAACCATGCCTAAGTATTCTTGTAACATTTTCTCTGCAAGGCGCCCAGTTAACCCCCTGCCCCCAGGGTCGTGTGCGCCATACAAATAAATAAACAAACAAACATTAGCCATCTGCCACAATACCTGCTGAGACACTTGGGAGCAGAGAAAAGGGAAAATCAATGTATTATTGTCACACGCATTCATGCTGCGAGCTGCGATCAAAATATCTAATCCATGAGAGGGCAAGCAAGAGACAGCGGCTGCCATGTAACATACCCCATGCCACCCGATACTACCTGTGGTTTGTGATATACAGTTCGTTGATCGTATTCCCGAATCGTAAGCTATTCTAAAAGGCAAAGACCGTAACACAGACTAAAACAAGGGCGTACTAAGGGTCAGTGTGCTGTCATGCCAAGCCAACCACGGAATGACATCACACCACCCAACTAGATAGAAAGGACAATGTTGGCAACAGAACAGTGTGGGGACATGGCAATGGAATCCCAAAGGGGGACAGTGAAATGAAGCAGGACATGAAACAATGATTGCTGTGCAATATTATGCACAGATCTGGTCACAGAAAGGTCACAACACATTTTCTCTGAAGTTGTGACGTTAATTGTCAGACATCTTCTCTACCGTCTGCCACACACTCCTTTCATGTACACTGCCACCAGGGTTGGACTGGGGCATAACATTGTCTCGGGCACCAATAAAAAAGTGCCCCACAGTTGCAAATAGCAATTCATTCTTCTGTGACAGAATGTTTGAGTAGTACCCAAGGGGGAGGTTTTTGATAAAATGTGATGTAAATTGTGCATTTTAAAGGATCTTTATTCAGTAACACTGGTCGAAACTACTAGCTGCACAGTGAAGTAACTTTTCAAACTGGCCCACATGGACCAAGAAAGTGGCCCACTTTGACCCAAAAAAGCTGGTCTACGCTAGCATTTTGTGTTTTTGGTTCGGGCATTGCTCTATAGGCCAGTCCCAGCCTGACTACCACTGTTTTCATTAGAGAAGGCGCGTGACACCACATTACTGTCCATATTCACTACGGCCATTTATTCCAACTAGGCACACCACTAACCCAGCATCCAAGAAGATCACACTAACTCAATAAGGATGAGGAAGAGCCTATGGAACAGGCAAGTTAGCCAGAGGCACACATCAGGGAGGCTAGATCTGCTCCATTCCACACCAGCACAGCCATACCATTTCAGGGCAATAGTAAAGACCACAATCGCCATCTTGGCTCAGGGCATTGCAACTTCAGCCACACCCATCTTGCAGCAGCTGAGGGCAGGGGGCATCCAGCATGCGATAGTGGGACACTATAACTCACACAGAGCCATCTCTTCCTCTGCAAGGAAAGAAGATCTGCTGAACCCTTGGCATCGGTGTCCATTGCCCCTCTCCCACCTCATTTATCCCACACTCCTACAGTCAGCCAGGTTTCACAGTGTCATTACAGGCATTTCAGAGACTGTCAGTCGTGGAATCAGCCCAGTGTCAGAAACTTTGCAGCAAAGAATAATGACCAAAAATCAAAGGGAACCGAGAAAGACCTTTTTCTGAAAAAGCGAGCAATGCACATTCACATTTTGTGTTATTTGTTGAAAAGTTCTGCCTCTTGCTCGCTGTCAAGATGAAAAGATGCCTCTGAAAAAGACGAAATGCAAAAGCGGGCTTAATAACATTTTAACAAAGTAACACATCCTCATAGATTGTGAACATATCTAAATTCCTTTGCAATACAGTTTATTTTTTATGTTAAAGACAAAGCCGTGAACCAAACAAGAACTGTGAACGTACACAAATACACCGTTTTTGGAGTACATTTATCCCCAAGACAATTCTGTAGGTCTAAGGACATATATTCAAAGTTTTAAAACCTCAAGGAAAATCCACGTGTCTGTTACAAACATGGCATATGTAGAGAAAATGTATCTGTAGTTTAAATGTGTCCCTTTTCTTTTAAAGGTGAACTCCTGTGAAGGTGCCAGTCCGGAATCTATTAAAACATTGCGTGATCAATATACCAGGACAGGACATGGAGAAAATGAACGGGAAAGGCCTCAAGAACATTGATTCAAACCTATAAACAAGAGGAAAAGTAGGAGGCATTTGTATGTGATAATCTGATTTGTATTCAAATACTATCTTTGCTATGAATTTTAGGTACACAATGGTATACAATGTAAGGTCTTGTTCAACCATATTTCTGTTGTTTAGGGGTCACTTGAAACGGACCCAATTCCACTTTTTGACAGGACCTGTCGCCAGGCCTTGTGAAGGTGGGGAGGGATCCCGCACCCAGATGTCCTCGCAAGGTGCCTGGGTGAGGGCAGGCCCCCTGCCACCCCTTCCTTACCCGAGTCCCTGGAGGCAGCTCCACAACCCAACATTGAAGATGAAGCATGGGGGGCAGCGACGGAGCCAGGCCAAATCCGGAACCGCGATCCAGATAGGCTTGGCCACACCAGCAGGCCCGGCCCACCATCGTGATGCGCCAGAGGATGCCGGCAGCCATAGGGAGAAGGAAAATGGAGTCGAACCAGGAGGACGCCACAGATCAGAGCAGCAGGTCAGAGAAGTGTGCAGCTCCAGCTGGTAACATAAACTGGAGCGAACACATAGGGAAACAAGCTTGTGGGATGCCAAAAGCACCATAACAGCAGCTCAGCATCCTGAAGTTGACCGCGGCTCCAGCAGGTAGTTTCTGCTGGAGTCTGCAGGGAGAAAACACCCAATAAACCACTATGGAATACATTTTATAAATAAAGGCCTCCTGAAAGGCCTTACTAAGGACTAAACTAACCAACCGGGGATCATGTATATTGAGAAAGGGCCATTTATTTATTTTATTTTATTTTGGATTTGTAGAGCGCACTGCAGCTCACGGGCATTGAGGCGCTATAAGGATATTTACGAGTGCTTGCTTGAGGGTTACAGGAAGCAGCCCAAGGATAGATGCTTAATACAATGTGCTTGGTTACAGTCGATTTGGTTACATGCTCAGAGGTTACATTGCATAGGACAGTGGATAGGCAAAATTGATGGTAACATATATATTGCATAGCTTAGTAGGACAGGCCAATTCAAAATACAGTAGCAGGGCGCATGGATGGTTACATATATAGTACATAGCGTGGTGGGACGGGCCCTTTCAGACAAACAACCTAGTTTTTATGACCTTGCGGAAGGCTGCATGAGAGTCAATCGTTCTGATCTGGGCTGGGAGGGTGTTCCAGAAGGTCGCGGCCATGGTTGGGAAACTGGACCCTCCCGCACGCACTCTGCGTGTGTGAGGAACAGTAATCCGATTAGCATTTGCAGACCTAGAAGGTCTGGATGCAGTCTGTTTGGTGATCCTTTGTGCTAGGTACAAGGGTGCCAAGCCGTGAAGACATTTGTGCATAAGGGCAAGTTTTTTAAAGACAATCCTTTCCTTAACGGCTAGCCAGTGTACCTGTCTCCTGATTACAGAAATGTGGTTGCGGCCTTTAAGGCATTATTCTGAGCTATCTGGAGTTTAGCCAGATTCTTTTGTGAGGTTCCAACGAAGAGGGCATTGCAGTAGTCCAACCTAGAGCCAATGATGGGCCTAGCGATGGTGATGCAGTTCTGTTGGGAGAGAAATGGCCTAACTGCATTGATCATTTTAGAATGATAGGCTGCAGAGGATGGGACGGCATTGACTTGCCTATCCATGGTAAGGCTGGGTTCGAAATACACGCCCAGTGTCTTGATTACTGGTGACACTGTGATGGGAATGTTGTCAATGGTGAATGAACAATACTCCTTGTCCAATTTACCCAATGTGGAGGGGGATCCAACCAGCAGAAGTTCTGTTTTTTCGCCGTTGAGCCATAACTTGTTTTCAGCCATCCAGGATTGAATTGTGGAGTAGATGAAGTTGAGGGTGTTCATATCAATTGAGTAGTCACCCGTGAGTGGGATGAGCACCTGTGTGTCATCTGCATAGTTGGTATATGAGATGCCCAGGGTGTCAAGGATTCTGAACATGGGCCTAGCGAATAGGTTATAGAGAGTAGGGGCTATGCAGGATCCCTGTGGGACCCTGTTGTAATCTATATTATGTCTTGGTGTGGAATTCTACTGCTGTAGAATTCCACACCCTGTTGTTCCACAACTTGTTTACTTACGTGTGGGGATTCGGATGGGAGGCAGTTGGAGGAGAGTGTAGGAAGGTGGAGTCCGCTCAAATAAAGGAACTTGCTTCAAACCTTACTTGTATGCCTCGTTACAAAACTGGCGACGAGGTGATCAACCTGCAAACCCACGCGCCTTAACGAAGCGCCCAGCGGCTCTCTTTCGTGTCCTTCCCAGCATCAGGGTGGGTCCGCCGTCCTGTGGAGACCACCGGTACTCGCCAAACAGCGTCTCCGAGATCCAGGAAGTGCCTCCCGGAGCAGACCTCTGTTGGCCCGACGCGGAGACTGTTTGATCAAACAAAGGAACTTGCTTCAAACCTTACTTGTATGCCTCGTTACAACAGACCCCACATTTGATTGGACTGGGGATAGCACTAGAAGAGTAAGAGAAAACCTTCATCACTCTTTCCAGATGGAAGGAGGTTATCCACTCACAAGCTTTCGGGAAGAAGTTGGCCGCGCAGGAGAGAAGATGACAAAGGGTTTTATGATCAACCAGATCAAAGGCCGCAGAGAGGTCTAGCAGGAGGAGGAGTGCAGGTTTGCCTGCGTCTCTCAGGTCATCAATTTGATTTCTTAGGTTCAGTAGTGCCGTTTCAGTTCCATGTCGTGGCCGGAAGCCAGACTGGCGTAGTCCAAGGAGGTGGTTGTCCTCAAGGAATTTTTTAACTTGCAGGTAGGCTGCTTTGTCCAAAATCATTAGCAGGAAAGAGACAGTGGTGATGGGTCTGTAGTTCCCTGGGACCGTTGGGTCAAGGGAGGTTTATTTTAGGAGCGGTCGAACCCAGGCTTCCTTGAGGGCAGTTGGTACATGGGACGACTAGAAGGACAAGTTGATGAAGGCAATCGGACGATGGCCGGGGCACAATACTTAATGATGTGTGCCGGACATGTGTCACCTTTACAGTTGTAAGGCTTGATCAACTTTATGAGGGCAATGACTTCAGATTCGCTCATGTCTGAAAATTCGAACGTTGGTACCTGCCTGGAGGCAGTAGCAACTGGGGGTACCATAGGACAAGAGGCTAGTAGAGAGAATAGAGCTTTTTGGTGAGCTAAGATTTTGGTGTGCAAGGTGTCCAATTTGTCAAGCATGGCAGCTTGAATTTGGTTGCACCATGCCTCGTCCTTAATGAGGGTGGATGTTGGGGCTGAGGGAGACTCCAGTTCCCTGAAAATTGCGAAAATGTCCTTTGTCCCAGAGTTAGCATTGTTAATCCTTGTGTTGAATGATACTGCTTTGGCCTGGGTGATGGCTGTTTTGTATTCTCTAGACATGGCCTTGAAGGCTTCTTTGGAGGCTTCATTGGGGGTTCTTTTGCAGATGGCAAGCGATGCCCTCTTTTAAGCGCGAAGGTCTGTGAGTTCTTGTGAGAACCAGGCATTGGAGCGCTTAGTTTTCTTCGCCTTTTTAAAGGTGAGAGGAGCGATGTTGTCTACTGCGAGGGTTATGGTCTGATTAAAGGCACTGGCTAGAAGAACAGGCACCAGTCCCTTATGGGCTTCCTTATTATTCCTGTCAGCAACACAGCCAGTAGCATGGTGAGAAAGAGGCAGGGCTTGCAAGCCCGTATGAGCCCCCTACAAGCCCCTCACTCTGTCACTCCCCGCAAGGAAGGTATGTTATTGGATGAGGTAAGTGGCCAATTCTAGGAGGGGGTGGGGTATTAAAGGTCAGCATGGCGAGTTTGCAGTGTGGTTTTGTTGAGTGAGGAAAGGAGGTG
Organism: Ambystoma mexicanum; assembly: GCF_040938575.1. NCBI lineage: Eukaryota > Metazoa > Chordata > Amphibia > Caudata > Ambystomatidae > Ambystoma > Ambystoma mexicanum. The sequence continues at coordinate 992,743,374 of NC_090926.1, read as the reverse complement.
GAGAAGGACATCTGAAAACCAGAGGAGGCGAGTGTAAAAGGATTGCAGAGGCTATTGGAGAGAGGGGGTCTGTGGAGTGTTTGTGAGTGAGAGTACGGAGTGAATGGAATCGCGTAAGAGTAAGAGGTAGTGGTAGTAGTTGGTAGTAGAGGTAGGGGCATCAAGCGTAGTACAATAGCAGTTACTGTGAGAGATAGTAAGTAGTAGGAGCGGTAACAGCTGTAAAGAATATTACTGGAAGTAGAAGAGGTTAGTATTAGTAGAGAAGTGGTATTAGCAGTAGAGCGGGAGCAGCAGTAGTAAAATAGCCATAGTGGTAGCAGAGAAGCGATAATATTGAGAGGGGATTGTGGGATAAGAAGTAGTGTTGCCAATGGAGGGGAGATAGTAGTAGCACAGGAATTGTAGAGGCAAGGAGGTGGAGCAGGAGGAAGCAGGGGGGAGAGAAGAACACCTTACAAGAAGGGTCAGGTATGGGCAGGCGTGAGAGAAGTGAGAGTGACACCAGGTGAAAGCAGGCACCATCCCTTACTCCTTATAGTACTAATTGGGATAGGTCAGTGAAAGTATAGAATATCTCCACGGAGTTAGTCAGCCATCGCCTGAGGGAAACCACCACCAGTATAAGTCAGCAAACAGACAGACAGTTGTTACCATTGGCCAGTACCAACTTCTCATTACAGACGCCTGGGCTAGGGAGGGGGGAAAGGCTGGCAAAGTCCAGAGAAACAGGGGCAGCCCTAGCACCAATTCCCCTAGAACTCGCTTAGCCCTGAGAACTACCTGAGAATCCCTGCCCTAAAACAATTGCAAAGAACCAATAAACAACCTAGGAACATTACTAGAGCATCAAGAGTGGTTATCTGTGGTGAATATCCAGTCACACCTTTTTAAAACATCTGCTCAGAAATACAATCATAAGACAAGAGGTCACACAGGTCCAGATCAATTGTGTCCCAGCCAGTCCTGAAGGCCAGCCTGGTAACAGTAGAAGGTGGCCGGGCTTGGTCAGGCCATTCCCTAGTTTCTCCGCTCCTTAACTCTTTTCTTCCCGATATGATTGTAAAGCGCTCAGTTACTTCCAGAAGCTAGGTCTGCACTCAGTAAATACCCTAATTTTAATAATAATAATAATTGGTAATCGGAAAATTCAAAGAAGCCTACTACTTTGATCATTCGAGGCCTCTCATAAAAGAAATCCTTTATCGCAGGTTATAAGGGAGATTATTGACTTCTGCACAAAGCAAAGGAAACCGTGCAGTGACATGTTATTCATATTGAGAAGGAGAAGGTGCTGAGTCTGTTTTAAAAGTGACCTCTATGACCAAAGTCAGCAACTTTACATTTGCCAAATGAACAGAAAGAAACAGTGTGCAATTTTAAATCCCAAATATAATCTGAAAAATCAGATCTCTTTGATGGAAGCTGTTAGAAACATGATACCAATTGCAAATGATAGGTAGAAAATACTTTTGTTCAATAATTTGAAAGCCGCCTGTGGTGTGAAGTAAAAATATTGAGATAAATGGGAACATAGAATAGTTTGCTTATATGCATCATACGGAGATAGGGGGCATATGAAACTGTATGAAATGATCTACAGGCTTCAGTGATATTGATTTGATTAACCTCATATATTTGATTCAGAAGTGAAGGCATACAAGCAAAATTGCCTTTTCACATTAAGAGTCAGCTTCTTTGTTATCATACTGGTGGGGACACACTGAGGGGAGAAGACAAAGATATGAAATAAGCATGTACAGATAATATAGATTAAATGGAGATTAATATGGGCAGATGAACATTACCAATTCTGGGGATACAACTGGAGGTGGCCAGAGAGAGATCGAAAGCTGAATCCACCTGGATGACTGATCCCCATGCAAACGGAAAAGAAAAGCTATTGAGAGAGGGATGACCAACCCTGCTTGGAAATTGTTATCCACAGCCAGCAGAAATGAGAGCTTGCTGATGAAGTGATTCCAGACTGACTGATTCCCTGCTGATTCTCCACAAATTAGAAGCCACTTCCAAAAAGGTAAAATGTTCCCTATCGACTGACCAGGCTAACTCTGGCAGAATAATATGAGGGAGTTCAGGGGAATTCAATTTGACAAAAGGAACACAGATGCAGTGATAAATATAATGCCCTGTGTTCTTCCTTTAATATTGAATATGAAGTAACATGTAATTTCCTTAAAGTCCGATGCATTTTGTATTGAGAGGCAAGATTTAAATACTAATGCAATTTTGGTGCAACTTAATTCAATATTGATTTTGTAAAACTAAACCTCACTTAAAAGAGAATCCGTGGCTTAAGGCATTTGTTGAATCATCTGGATCATATTGTATTCCGTGACACTCTATTATCCATGAGATAACATGCTTTAAAGTTGGTGGAGGAGGACTAGCCATAAAGTAGATGTTTGCACAGCAGAAATGAATATAGGAAATTAGGTTCCATACACTGAACCTGGGAAAAACATTAAAAACTCTACAGTACCTTATTGTTGAATGTACAGGCAGAGTCATATGTAATGTGAAAGGGCAGGCCGGTTTTGAACAAAGTTCCTCTCACTGGAGAATAGTACATCTCCAGTTCAAAAACACACATATGGGGTCATTGCAAGTTTTCCAGTCCGGGAACTACGGTACTGGTAGGTTTTTTTGGTACCGTAGTTGCCGGACCGGCAAACTACGAGTTCTGCTTGTGGGTGCCATTACGCCCGCCAGGTCTGTCCTAGCAGCCGTACCGGCACCCCCGAGTAGAGCATGTCGGATGCAGTGGCAGCATTCTCAATGCTGCTGGTGCATCTGACCTCCCCATTCCCCTTGAGCCCTACGGGCCTCGAATGGGGAGTAATGCATTCCGGTGCCCGTGAATGGGCAATTAACGGGGTCCAGTAATTGCCCATTCACTGCAGGCAGCCGATGCGAGGTGAGGAAGCCCATCCGGGCACGCCGCATATTTTTTGGGAGCCAACTGGGCCCCCAGGCCCTCCGAACGTCCCTCTCCCACCCCGCACCCTCTTCCTGATTCCCGGTCCCCTCCCGCCTCCCAACCCGCCCACCCCCGCTCTGATTGGGCCGTGAGCCCAGGTCGAAAGGGTCTAGCGACCCTCCTCGCACCGGCCCCTGCATTCACTGCAGGCAGCCGACGCGAGGTGATGAAGCCCATCCGGGCACGCCGCATATTTTTTGGGAGCCAACTGGGCCCCCAGGCCCTCCGAGCGTCCCTCTCCCACCCCGCACCCTCTTCCTGATTCCCGCTCCCCTCCCCCCTCCCAACCCACCCACCCCCCGCTCTGATTGGGCCGTGAGCCCAGGTCGAAAGGGTCTAGCGACCCTCCTCGCACCGGCCCCTGCATTCACTGCAGGCAGCCGACGCGAGGTGAGGAAGCCCATCCGGGCACGCCGCATATTTTTTGGGAGCCAACTGGGCCCCCAGGCCCTCCGAGCGTCCCTCTCCCACCCCGCACCCTCTTCCTGATTCCCGCTCCCCTCCCGCCTCCCAACCCGCCCACCCCCGCTCTGATTGGGCCGTGAGCCCAGGTCGAAAGGGTCTAGCGACCCTCCTCGCACCGGCCCCTGCATTCACTGCAGGCAGCCGACGCGAGGTGAGGAAGCCCATCCGGGCACGCCGCATATTTTTTGGGAGCCAACTGGGCCCCCAGGCCCTCCGAGCGTCCCTCTCCCACCCCGCACCCTCTTCCTGATTCCCGCTCCCCTCCCGCCTCCCAACCCGCCCACCCCCGCTCTGATTGGGCCGTGAGCCCAGGTCGAAAGGGTCTAGCGACCCTCCTCGCACCGGCCCCTGCATTCACTGCAGGCAGCCGACGCGAGGTGAGGAAGCCCATCCGGGCACGCCGCATATTTTTTGGGAGCCAAATGGGCCCCCAGGCCCTCCGAGCGTCCCTCTCCCACCCCGCACCCTCTTCCTGATTCCCTCTCCCCTCCCGCCTCCCAACCCGCCCACCCCCGCTCTGATTGGGCCATGAGCCCAGGTCGAAAGGGTCTAGCGACCCTCCTCGCACCGGCCCCTGCATTCACTGCAGGCAGCCGACGCGAGGTGAGGAAGCCCATCCGGGCACGCCACGTATTTTTTGGGAGCCAACTGGGCCCCCAGGTCCTCCGAGCGTCCCTCTCCCACCCCGCACCCTCTTCCTGATTCCCGCTCCCCTCCCGCCTCCCAACCCGCCCACCCCCGCTCTGATTGGGCCGTGAGCCCAGGTCGAAAGGGTCTAGCGACCCTCCTCGCACCGGCCCCTGCATTCACTGCAGGCAGCCGACGCGAGGTGAGGAAGCCCATCCGGGCACGCCGCATATTTTTGGGAGCCAACTGGGCCCCCAGGCCCTCCGAGCGTCCCTCTCCCACCCCGCACCCTCTTCCTGATTCCCGCTCCCCTCCCGCCTCCCAACCCGCCCACCCCCGCTCTGATTGGGCCGTGAGCCCAGGTCGAAAGGGTCTAGCGACCCTCCTCGCACCGGCCCCTGCATTCACTGCAGGCAGCCGACGCGAGGTGAGGAAGCCCATCCGGGCACGCCGCATATTTTTTGGGAGCCAACTGGGTCCCCAGGCCCTCCGAGCGTCCCTCTCCCACCCCGCACCCTCTTCCTGATTCCCGCTCCCCTCCCGCCTCCCAACCCGCCCACCCCCGCTCTGATTGGGCCGTGAGCCCAGGTCGAAAGGGTCTAGCGACCCTCCTCGCACCGGCCCCTGCATTCACTGCATGCAGCCGACGCGAGGTGAGGAAGCCCATCCGGGCACGCCGCATATTTTTGGGGAGCCAACTGGGCCCCCAGGCCCTCCGAGCGTCCCTCTCCCACCCTGCACCCTCTTCCTGATTCCCGCTCCCCTCCCGCCTCCCAACCCGCCCACCCCCGCTCTGATTGGGCCGTGAGCCCAGGTCGAAAGGGTCTAGCGACCCTCCTCGCACCGGCCCCTGCATTCACTGCAGGCAGCCGACGTGAGGTGAGGAAGCCCATCCGGGCACGCCGCATATTTTTTGGGAGCCAACTGGGCCCCCAGGCCCTCCGAGCGTCCCTCTCCCACCCCGCACCCTCTTCCTGATTCCCGCTCCCCTCCCGCCTCCCAACCCGCCCACCCCCGCTCTGATTGGGCCGTGAGCCCTTCATCACTGGTCCTCCCAGGGCAGCCCTCTGCCCGGCAGCCCCAGCGGCTAAGGGCCCCAAGGCCAAGGGCGGCTCCAGGAAGTGTCAGCAGGTGTCCGCAGGGGAAGCCAAGGAAGCCACCAGACACCGACAAAACTGTAAGTGCTGGCTTGGGTGGGGGGTAGAGCAATTACTCTACTCCAGAAAGCTCCTGCCACTCTCACTTACCTTTCAATGGCCTGCAGTCTAATGTTAACCAGCACCATAGCCCGAGAGAACCACACAGATTAGCCTGCGCCACATCTAGGCAGAAATGTGATTGTTAGCATATGCCACACTTAGATGGAATCTCTAATAGCCTCTCTGTGGAAAGTTGAATTTAGAAGTGTGCCAATAGCCTCTCTTGAAAAGTTGAATTCAGAAGTGTACCCAATAGCCCCTCTGTGAAAAGTTGAATTTAGAATATAGCCTCTCTGTGAAAAGTTGAATTTAGAAGTACATCCAGAAAGTTGCATTTAGAAGTGTACCCAATAGCCTCTCTGTGAAAAGTTGAATTTAGAAGTACATCCAGAAAGTTGCATTTAGAAGTGTAGCCAATAGCCTCTCTGTGAAAGGTTGAATTTAGAAGTGTGCCCAATAGCCTCTCTGTGAAAAGTTGAATTTAGAATACAGCCTCTCTGTGAAAAGTTGAATTTAGAAGTGTGCCCAATAGCCTCTCTGTGAAAAGTAGAATTTAGAAGTACATTTAGAAAGTTGAATTCAGAAGTGTACCCAGTAGCCTCTCTGTGAAAAGTTACATTTAGAAGTGTGCTCAATAGCCTCTCTGTGAAAAGTTGAATTTAGAAATGTGCCCAATAGCCTCTCTGTGAAAAGTAGAATTTAGAAGTACATTTAGAAAGTTGAATTCAGAAGTGTACCCAGTAGCCTCTCTGTGAAAAGTTACATTTAGAAGTGTGCTCAATAGCCTCTCTGTGAAAAGTTGAATTTAGAAGTACATTTAGAAAGTTGCATTTAGAAGTGTACCCAATAGCCTCTCTGTGAAAAGTTGAATTTAGAAATGTGCCCAATAGCCTCTCTGTGAAAAGTAGAATTTAGAAGTACATTTAGAAAGTTGAATTCAGAAGTGTACCCAGTAGCCTCTCTGTGAAAAGTTACATTTAGAAGTGTGCTCAATAGCCTCTCTGTGAAAAGTTGAATTTAGAAGTACATTTAGAAAGTTGCATTTAGAAGTGTACCCAATAGCCTCTCTGTGAAAAGTTGAATTTAGAAATGTGCCCAATAGCCTCTCTGTGAAAATTGAATTTAGAAATGTGCCCAATAGCCTCTCTGTGAAAAGTTGAATTTAGAAGTACATTTAAAAAGTTGAATTTAGAAGTGTGCCCAATAGCCTCTCTGTGAAAAGTTGAATTTAGAAGTGCGCCCAATAGCCTCTCTGTGAAAAGTTGAATTTAGAAGTGTGCCCTATAACCTCTCTGTAAAAAGTTGAATTTAGAAATGTGCCCAATAGCCTCTCCGGGAATTAGAAGTCTCTGAAAGGGCATGTAACCCATCATATCTCACCAACACGCTTACCCTCTCCTTACATCACCACTCAACTAGAACACAGAGATACTATGACACCATTCGGTATAACTGTTCTCATATCAACATTCGCCGCTCACTCCACATCATTCTAAATAATCACTGCTGGTTACACACCCCCCAGCGAGGCGTTCTCCTCAGGCCTAACGCAGCCATATCCGATCTGGATAAATCCTGCCAGAACGAACACATACTCCTGACCTCTCAACCACCACACCTACCGCTAGAAAGCAGCTATTACACTGATACCGCATGAGCTGTACACATACCCGGTGCTCACACGCACCTTTTGACTCCCTCTACTCTCTCTACTGATATGAACTTCGGTTCCCAAGGGCGTTCAACCTACCAGCGCCTTCAGACCATACCAATGGTATATAAGGCGCTATATAAATGCAAAATAACAATAACAATAACAATAACATTTGCGGGTGCCGGAAAAATTTACCGACAAGGCTACCGCCAAATTAGTAATGAAGCCCATAGACTGAAAACTACACACAGGTATATGAAAAGCTGTGCATGCATACATAGATTGACAGTTGCACACATATATAGATTAAAAGTAGCACACTCATTTTTAAAGAAATTCACACACACACATGTTCATAGAAAGCTGTACAAACATATTCTGAGAACACAACACACGTGTGTGTTCAGAGCAAATTCAATAAATCACTGGCAATATTATTTTTCTAATTGAAACCTGCAGGAGCCAGATGCAAGCTGACCATTGTCTACATTTAAATGACTTACACATAACAAACACATTCACTACCTCCCAGTCATACAGGGGAGCAGGGTAGATTGTATATATTTTGATAAATGTCATTAATTTAAGTAACTTTTCTCTCGTACCATACTTTTCTTGGTACTGGAAATAAGTACGTTTCTGGAAATTGTTATCGACAAATACATGCACTCACAAAAAAGTGGCAATGTTCTTATTAAAATATAGTGTGCCCTTAGATAGACGAAATTAAATGGTTTAGGATGCCTAGTATCATTTAGAAAATATATGTTTATGCTTGAATGGTTGTCAGGTAAAATTGTAAAATTAATTTGAATGACACATTTTATTTCAATTTATAAGACTGTGGTGATCTCCATGGGATAAAGCTGGAGGCCACCTGGATTAAAATTGGATTTTATTCTTTTAAATATATTTAGTATTTTGAGAAATACTCTCTCTGTTTTTCTTGCTAAAAATTGTGGGGTGGTGACTGTATAGCAGGGGCATATAATTAGTCATGCCACACTAAAAGAAGTATGGAATTTAAATTTGTCAAAATAAATATATCGGCCTCTCAATGCCCCGGGTCCCACACACCAAATCATTGCAATACTTATTCCTGAACACAAGGGTATTTGCTCAGAATCGCTGGTATCCCGAGTGGAAGTCTGTCCACACAAACATCCTGCATTAACTGCTAAGAAGCAAAGGAAGCTTGCCCACAATGTCTGCCCCTGTGAGAATGAAGCCAAAGCCCATGATCTGCTCACTAGGCCCACAGGCTTCAACCTCCCTCCACTGTCACAATTTGACATGGTCCATGATGTTTCCTCCTAATGGCCCTAATAGGAAATGGTTTTAAGCCACCTGTATAAGTATTTCAAGGCCAAAAGAGAGATTGGCTTGGGGCCAAACAGTCCACCCTACTTCGCCCTGTAGGCAACGATGTACACAAGTTATTGAACTCACTCCTGAATGCTGATAGTGATGATAACTGCGCATCTCCAACGGCTGTGCTCTCTCCACATTTTTAAACTCAGGTCAATTCGGACTATGAGGGATTCAATCACTTTCAAGCAAAGAAGAAGCATTGCAAATCACTCAGTGCATTTCACACCAGAGTGCACCACCTTGCAAATCATGCAAAATGGCAGATGCCAACAGCAAGATTAATGCACAGCTAATCCATAGATTAAACCCGGGAGAAACCCCTTAGAAATGGGTGAACGTGTTAAAAGCACTGTGGCTCTGTGGATTAATGGTAAATTCTTAGAAGCACTGATGGAAATGATCACTCTGGAAAAATGCACTAATCCCTTCCACCTTTTTTTCAGAAAGCTGTTCTACAGTTAAATCGACCTACCCTACCCACAGCCATTGAGACTGCACAAAACCACTCAGATGCAGCTAAGCAATTCCATTCAGCCCATCGTTGGGAGGAACGGAAGGATCATGAGCTTATCCACTGACCTCAACCTCAGGGAATAGAGAACCAAGGGGGATCGTATAAAATCAAAGGGGGGATGCCATGAGAAAAAGTAGAAATCAGAAGAACTGATCGTAAGACCAAAGAGGAAAGACCAAATGAGGAAATAAAAGGAAACAGACCACCTCCTCCTGTCTGTTTCTCCTATAGAGAAACAGAACACGTAGCTAGACACTGTCCAAAGAATCTAAGGGATGAATCTATGGAAATAGGATGTTGGAAAGGTGAATAATGGGAAAAACCCGAAGAAGAGCCAGAGACCTTTATTATGTGTTTACATCAATCTTCTATCGACTTTACATACAAAAAGGCTTTGGTGAATGGGAGGCAAGTAAGGGCCTAGATTGACTCAGGTAGTAAATATGCTGCTATTCGGGCTGATTTAGTTACAACAAGGACCCGGAAAATACGACCCTAGTTAGAGTAACCTTTGTGCATGGGGACAATGAAGTGTACCCCAAAATACATGTATGCATCAATATCCGGGGCGAGTCCTGTGAAAGATTGTCATCCATATTTCCTGGGCTCCCCGATGAAGTTATTCTAGGGCGGGATTTCCCTACCTTCTCTACTCTCTTACAGGAAACTGCACCTCCCTTTGGAGATTTTCAATCCCAGAGTTGCTGGCAAGCAGACTATTACTCCCAAAACTCTCCAACAGGGAAGACTGGGAAAACTCTGAACCCAGGAAACAAAAACAGCCTTTAAAACCCACCTCGTAGGTTAGTGTAGCGAGACCGGTAAAACCTCTACAGACACCGACCACCACAAATCAATGGTATATGCGAGAGTTCTTGACATCTCTCATCCCTGTTCTCTCCCAAGTCCTGACAACATGGAACCTGGGAAAAGAACAGGCATATACCCCTCACAGAGGGGAAGGGTATGTGAGAAACCTGAAGTTGTCTCACTTGCTAGTTCCCGGGGATCTGTCATCCAGATGGCCAGGTCATGCCCAGCGCTATTGGATCCAGTTCCTGGGGTTGAACCAATGCAGGAGGATCACCTGGATGGGGGGCTTTGAGGCGTGGAAGTGGGACACTGAAGGGTGAGATGCAGTACCCCCTTCCTTATTACACCTTTTCCCCATTGTACACTGTAGGATATTTAGAAACTCTACTTTCCCCCACTTTCCTACATGAGCACTTTCTTGCGCTGCGAAAAACAATGGACTAAAACCAGAGCCATTTACCTGACATGTCCCAACACAAGGGTCAGGCAGAGTCAGGCAACTGCCGATAACTACACACACCTGACGGCCCTTTCCCTTCCCCACAGGGACAAAAGGCAGAGCACGAGAGCACACTTTGAGAAAGGCAGAACGCACAAGGAAGAAGCTATTCCGGGACGGCAGTTCAAACGGAGGAGAAAGACGGTGTAAACCGAAAGGACGACAAGGAAGGAATTGCCCTTGCCCTTTTCAACTCAGACCCACAAAGTCTTCGATAAAAGAACCGTAAGACTGGGAATCGCAGCTGGCGATTGGTGTGACAGATGTCAACGGTACATTGGGCCCTCCCGCACTGAAAGCCAGGGCCGGGAAAAGAGCTTGCCGCTGTGGTACCGTCCCTGACTCCAGCAGAAGAAAAGCCAATGAGTTCAGCATAGCCGGTGAGTCGGAAGAAACTGATAGTGTACCAGACTGTGTTAAACTCAAGCATGCAGTGGCAACATTTTGCGTAAAGAAAAGAAGAGAATAGACAAAGGTCATTTGTGGACAAACGAGGTATAAAAGTTAGTGGTCTGGCCCCACGTGGGCAATCATTCGAAAGACTCTGACAAATGCCCTGCTCCTGAACAAGGAGGATATGGTGAATTGAAAAAACTACAAAAACCAAGAGGCCCCAGGGGAGGCCGTGTGAGATGTCAAAGTGGTCATACAAGGGTAAAGCCAAAACCCCTTGTACAGTCGAAAGTCTTTGACATGTTTTGAAGTGAACTGTGTTACTGAGGGGAACGCTGTGTAAATTATGATAATGTAAAACCTACACTTGCCATAGAATCACAGAGTGACCCAGTGAGACATAACAGCCCTTTGGAAATTGGCAAGTGTTTTGGGAGGTAGGTGAAGGAGTGTCTGAGCCTGGACAAGGGGTGACATAAGTAAATGGGAGAAAGTAACCCAGAGAATTGGTTAATAAAACATTAGATTTCAGAATATTGCAAGGCGATGATGAATTGAAAAGCTAAGGAAACTACATTGTGATGACAAAAGTGAACACGACTGAGGGATGTTCACAGTGAGTTGTTGGTCTGAGCCCGATTGAGGGAGGATAAAATTGTAAAAACGGATCAGAGCCCAACTGAGGGGAAGTCCTTGGGTGAAGAGTAATCGACCAACGTGAAGATTTATAGAAGGAACTTTTTGTTATTTATGATACATCAGGCCCTCTGAAGCAAGAGAATTTGCAGAAACGAGACTTGCGCACAGCAGGCCCTGATATTGGAAAAGGAACTGTGAGCTTGGGCCGGAGAAGCCCAGAAGTGTGCTTTGCTCGAGAATCCCGCCTTGTCCAGTATTTCAAATGTGGGGAAGGGGGACCCCAACCATACCATCCTGACTTATCATTTTGTGAAACTTCTTTCTTTTCTTGTGAACATTATCCCACACTCTTTTGTAGCGTAGCGGTTAGGATTGGCAATAGTTTTCTTTTAATATAGGCCCTTTTTATTTGACTAAACTCCACTAGGACTGTATTATTATTATTATTAGATGGTTGTAGCTTGCTCCCATCTTAGACTTATGTTTATATTAGGTGTATCTCACCCATTTTTACATTTTAATAAACACCCTTCAACTGTGATCACTTATGTTGGTCTTACTTTGATACCATGCCTTCCTTAGAAACAGGTATGAATGTGGCTGTGGGAATGTGGTGGGTGAGTTTCCATGTTGAGAATGCAGTGTCAGTGAACGTGAGAGAAGGTGTATGGGTGAGTGGCAGGTGGGTGAATGGGTATTATGTGTGTGTGTTTGTGAGAGAGAGACAGAGAATGTTTTTTGTGGATGTCCTTTTGGAGAATGCAGTCTGAGTGAATGTGAATGGGTGAGTGACGGCTGGGGGGGAGGGAATGGGGTTCGGGTGTGTGTGTGTGTGTGTGTGTGTGTGTGTGTGTGTGTGTGTGTGCGCGCGCCCATGTGGAGAATTCAGTGTGAGTGAATTTGGCAGGTGTATGGGGGTGAATGCGATTTTGTGAATGTTCTGGGTGGGTGCACGTGTTGAGAACGCAGGTGGGTGAATGGGTATGAATGTGACGGTGAATGTTCTGGATGAGTGGGTGGGCTCCCATGTGGAGAATATAGTGAGTTAATGTGTGAGAAGGTGTATGGGTGAATGACAGATGGGTGAATGGGTGTGAATGTCATTATGTTTACGAGCAAGCACTTGGGTACCCGGGGAAGACTGGAGCATTGTTCACATTTCCTGAAGTGACACAGCATTTTTCGGGCAAAACCAACTTGGTGTGTGTTATTAAATGGCTAGACTGTCATTTTGGTGCAGCCAGACTAGCCATTGCTTGCTGTGGCAAGACCTTTTTTCTGGGCATCTATGATAAAGCAAGCATGATCAAAAAAATGTATGTGGGTAGACTCACCCATTTCTTTCTGTGGCGTGACATTTTGTACCAGGCCTCTATAATAAAGCAAGCAAGCATGATAGCTATTATTACGTGACTAGACTGGCATTTTGGTGTAGCCAATCTAACTATTGCTTACTGTGGCATGACATTTGTTTCTAGTAGAGTGTCAAATTAGGTTAACAAACTAGTGTAAATCTTTTACACATGGTTTTTGTTCTTCATTTGCCTATCTGTGAGATTGGAAAATGACACCTAAATCTGGCCCATTGATAGATAGGATTTTCTTCTCAGAACTCCCAGTTTTTACAGATAAGGTACAGTGACATTACATGGTTTGCCCAGGATCAAACAATTTGCATAAGTGGTGAACCTTGGCCACATATCTTCCAATCTATAGATAACAAGTATTTCTTAAGGGTTGGGCGATTACATTATTTTTTTTAAATGTTAATTAGTGCAAAAGTTAAAATGAAAACATACCCATGTATAGTACAAAACAGTTAACACACACAATAAAATTCCATATACGTACAATTCATCATATTAACATTTACCAAAGGAAAGATTTACAAGATTTCAACACTTCATTAAGACATCTCAGAGTCACCAGAAAAATTGTTTCATAGCAATGCAGTTAAAAGTACACACATAAGACATTATATAAATTGTTTTAGAAACATGTCAATTGCAAATAGGATTATATCTTTATTTTACCCATCCTGTCTAGAAGATCACAGTAAAAGCCTACAAATGTGAAAGCTTTTAAAACGTTCAGGGTGAAAGAAAATGTAACAATAACATGTCATCTGCTAGAGTCTTTCTTTCTCACAGCTAACGTTATGCACTCCTCCCATTTATTATCATCACACATTCACACCTCTTAATGGACAATAGTCCTTTCCAGGCACCCTGCCCTGTGTCTGGGCTATTCCCATGCATTCATCCTGCACTCCAACGCCTTGGGATCCTAAAGAGATATTCTATTTCACAGGCAAGCTAGCAACCACATAAGCGCTGTCCAGCGTGCTTATGAACCATAGATGACGAGAGAACCATACCTGTGTCAGTGGGGGATGTTGAATTCACACCTTCCTAAATTTGTAGAAGAAAAACCGTGAAAATGACATGCTCTCCAAGACTCCACCCACCCCGCCCACATTTTGTTTGCAAAAAATAACCCAAACCTGCAGTCAATATGAGCGGGATTTGAGATCAATTCTTTGGCTTATCCGCACCACCATGTGATTAGCCACTAGCTCACTGTAGCCAATCACATGGCGGCGTGGGCGGAGCCTCGAGCAGGCCTGGAAATCTGGGAGAGGGGAGGGAGGTGGAGGGGGCAAAATAAAAACCCGGACTCGGGAGTATCTTGGATGAACCCGAGGACGGGCAGGTCAAAGAAGCACTACTGTAGTGATGGACATTATTACCACAAAACAGAGTGGCGTGTTTTCTGTTTTTCTTTTACCAATAAGTTTGAATGTTCGAAGGGTGCTTACTAGATTTTAATATAATTTGTATCTACTTTCCCATAGCGTATTTGGTAGCGTCTTGGCGGTCACTACCGTAAAGGTAACCCCCAGGGTGGCGGATGCTGGGATTTCCCTACAAATGGCACCGTAACCCTGAAGATTGATTTCTTGCGTGAATCACACAGGAGTCGAACGTCCTCTAGCGGTTGCTACTCAGTGCTACAAGTCCACAGAGGCTTTTACGAATTCAGCATAAATAAAGGGGAGACGAGGATCCCGTTCCAGATGCTTTCTAATCCGATGCTTCTTTTTTCTTTTTCTAAAGTTAAAGTAAAGGATGCCTGTTGTGTTTATGTCCCGATTAAAATAGGGCAATGACAATGGAAAAGTGTACGTGCGACATAGAACAATATTTTGAACAGGAATGAATTTTCTATCTTATGTTTTATTCGTTGTCTAAATGAAGGGCGCTCGCCTAGATGAGGCTTCCTCAAAAGCATCTGCTGCTGCTGCTGCAATCTATTTTTCCAACTATAAAGGGAAAGAGGCGGCGGTGAAGAATAAGGCCGTTCCTAGCTATATTAAATAAGGTTAGATTTAAAAGAATGCCTTGAAACAAAAGAATGCCTCACAGCGCTGTAAAGGAAGACCAACGAAGCAGAACGGCTATGACGTGAACAAGTCCTGTCGCCATGTGATTTGCATATCTAGACAAAATATAACAATACTTGGTAATTGTTGTGAGTGCATTAGCATTTAATGGGAAATCCTGGTATATGGAGACAGTCCCAGAGTATAAGGTGGTCATGTCTAGAAAGTGGCATGAGTACTTAGGCATGTGATGGCAATAGGTGCCTAATTACTTAGGCATGTGATGGCAATAGTTGCCTAATGGGGCGGGTTCCTTGGCATATAATGTTAACTTCTGGCAAATAGTCGCATGCCGGACGGATAGCTCGTGTGCAACATGTTGCTTTTGGGACTGGCACAATGCCATACGATAAGTGTGAAACCCTGGCGGCACCGACAAGGCCCTTCTACATTCTGAGAGCAATGAATCGAGTACCATCAGTGGGTAATAGTACCACTGATAAATGCAGGGCTTACAAGTGGCCCATCTACATGAAGCCCTGTACAAATCTGTCAGTTATAATTATATGATGCAAGTACAATGCCAACATGCCTAGTAAATTGTGCTAGTTACTGTTGTCCGCTGGAAAAAGCTGGCCATTTGTGTGAATACCTGGCAGTGAGGTGAGTTTGTCGTATTGTTGCAACATTGTTTTCTACCCTGGCACATACATCTTTTCACAGTAAATAAAGCTCACACATCACCAAAGTAAGTAATCGTCATACGTGCAATCCCCTCAGCCTTCAACCCTTCCATTTGTCCAAATCCTGACCCCTTTGCTAACACGTAAAGGGCAGCAACAATGTTTGTAACTCCCAGGAAAGAGCATAGTTTGGCAAGGTGACTATGTTACCTGAGCACATGTTTCTAGTCCTGGCCTTTTGTTTAACAGATCAATGCATTCTGTGAGTTCTAATATTTAGTTTCAGCTAGATTGACATATCAGAAAACAATGATTTTCGAAAGAAACCCCAGGGGTGTTCAGATGACATGAAATTACTCATTTAATTGCCCTAAAACATCCCACAAACAACAAAATTACACTATAGTCACCTGCTAAAATACCATAAATGAATCCCAATTCCTGACCTGCTCATATTACGGCTTCCATTACTCATTTACTTTTGTCCCCCACTCATTCCCTCACAACAGACTATTCCTGCAGGCCATCTCTGGCCCTTTTGATGATTTATTTAATTAAAATGAGAGCAAAAACAATGGGCCTCATTATGAGTTTGGTGGTTCGGAAACAAGGGTACCGGTAAGCTTACCAGCACCCTTGTTTCCGGACCGCCACACTCCGAGTCTGCCTGCCGAGGCCGCTGTGCCTGACAAGTCTGACCCTACCGGGTGCAGCAGCATCGGTAGGCAGACTCATCATGGAAACATGGGCACCATTAGTAACGGTGCCAGTGCTTCCGTGAACCCATTCCCGTGGAGTCCGCCGGGACTTGTAATGTCCCGGTGGCACCAGGAAGCTAGGTGCCGGTAAAATGTTACAGATGCACCAGCAGGGTTACTGTCGTAATGAAGCCCAATGCATTTTTGGTACAAAAATCTTACAAAACTTTTTAACATTGATTTAAAGAGCGGAGGACCAGTGTCCTTAACAGTAGGTGAGAGGATGACGATATAAGATCAGATGATGCAGGGGAGGTAGAAACATGAACCAGGACCGAGGGCAGTAGTAGATCTACAAATGGGATAGTGGAGGAAGTGCTATGTTTTAAGATGAATGGTTGAGGGATACGTGTCATGCAGTTGTCATAGAGAGGTAGGAGGAGAGGAGAACAGGGAGATGTGGTGGTATAGAATGCTATGCAAGTGGTTCTACAGAAAGGCGTAGAGCCAGGAGTTTGGATTCAAATACAGATAGAGTGGGAGTTGTGAGGAGAGGGAGCGCATTCCAGACTAAGGGAGCAATGAGAGGAAGAGAGCAGAAAAGAGAGGGAGCACAAGGGGGCACAAGAGGTGTCAGGGAGGTGAGCCAAGGATGATCATAGGGAGCGAGTGGGAGAGTAGCAGGTGAGATGGCCGACAGGTAGTGTGGGGCAAGTCCATGTATAGGTTTGAAGGTGATGAGAATGAGTTTATACTTTGCCCCCTGTCTCATAGATCACCATTCTACCTGACAACGGGCTGGGGAGGTTGAGGTGTAGTGGGGAAGGTTGAAGAGTATACGGACAGCAAAGTTGAGGACTTTATCAAGAGGTGAAAAAGCATAGTTGGGGAGGCCATAGAGTAGATTGGCACAGTAGTCAGATTGAGTGAGTACTTAGGAGGGGATTAGGGGCTTAGCAGCGATAAAGGGAAGATGTCTTATTTCTCTGGTGTTGAGGATATTAAGTATGGCCACAGTGGCAGATTTGTAGATGAAGAGCGAGAAGTTGTGAAATGAGTCGACACCAATGTTGCGAACAGAAGCATAGTAGTGAAGGTAGTTAAGAGAGAAGAACAGAAGAGGGCTGTTTGGATGGGAAGTAGAGAACTTCACTCTTAGTGGAGTTGAGCTTCAGTGAGCTTCAGCGAGTAAGAAACCATCCAGTATTTGATGGCGGAGAGACAGTTAGAACATTTTGACCATAGCTCATCAGATAAGGAGGTAAAGAAGAAGATCGGAGTGTCACCATGTAAGAGTTGATAGGAGAAGCCATAGGAGCAGATCAGGGTGCAAAGAGCAGAGGTATAGAGAGTGGAGATAAGTGGACACAGGAATGACCCTTGCGGAGCACTAACAATAAGGGGGGTGAGTGGGGAGGTAAGGCTGTTCCAGGACACCTGAAAGTGTCTGCGGCCGAGATTTGAAGCAAACTAAGCAAGGCCTTGTCCCTGATGCCTAGGAGAGATAGTGTTTAGAGAAGGTCAGAATGGTTGACGGTATCAAAGGCAGCAGAGAGGTTGAGAAGAATAAGAATAGATGAACGGTTAGCATGACGAGCGGAAGAGGTGCATTGGCTGACATTGAGTAGAGTTGCCTCATTAGAGTGCAGGGGTGGGAAGACAGATTGAAGAAGATCCTGGAGGTTATGTGTGCCAAGGAACTCAGGGTGTCAGCTAAAAACCACATGCTTCAGGATTTTGGAATAGTGAGGTAGACGAGAGACAGGATGAAACTTGACAGGACAATTAGGATCCAGGCCAGGTTTCTTAAGGATAGGGATGACAGTAGTGGACTTGTAGTATGATGGAAAAGTGGCATTGCCAAGAGAGGAGTTGAAGAGGGAAGTAAGATATAGAGAAACATTGGGAGCTATCAGTTTCACTATGTGTACGGATAGAGGGTCGCAAGGGATAGCTCTGAGCAGAAGGTCAAGAATGTTATTAGGGTTAGTGGGGCAAAGGCGGACATTGTCGCAGAAGAGGAGGGTAGAGGTGGTGAAGAAAAGTGAGCAGATGGGGCATAGAAGGTAATTTGCAAGTATATTTTGAAGGTTCAGAATTTATTAAGCAAAGTAGAGAGCTAGATTATTAGCAGAAAGAGTAGAGGAGATGGAGGATGGTTTAGGACGTGTGAGAATTGATGGAGAAATTTTGGAGGCACCTAGGTTGAGGATTGGGACAAAATAAGAATGAGATAGAAGTCACATTTGGCAGAGTCAAGAGCAGAGGAGTAGTTTTGAATAGCAGTCAGGTAGAGTTGGAGATCCGAGGAGTGTCTAGATCATTGCCAAGTGTAAATGTTTGTCCTCATTTTTGTTTTCAGGGTGCAGATGGTAGGTATCATCCAAGGCCGTGGCGAAGACGGGTTTAGCAGTGAAGAAATGGGAATGCACTATTAACACACCAAATGTAGCAAGAAGTATAAGCTCTGAGAACTTTACCCATATGAGGAGCTCTGACAAGCTGACCACGGTTAGGCCATTTTACTTAACCAGGCACTTCTCGCATTTTACTAGCATCTAAACACAACTAAGTATAGCATTCTGTCACATTAAGCATGTCTAACATTAAGATGGCAGGGTCTGCTGCCTGCTACTTTAGAGGTAGTTACTAACATTAAGGAGGATATGTTTTCTCATTCACAACACTAGGCCCATTTCTGAATGTTCTGTCATTTACTAAAATCAAACTACAGTCCTGCTTCCCTTCAGAGAATCATGATGCCAGAGCCCGTGGTGGAAGGGCAGGACATACACGCTAGCTATTGTTTTGAGAATTTGGCCATGACTGTCCCTTCTCATGCAGCTGTTCCTAGGACATTTCAGTATTCCACAAAGTAATAGTTTCTGTCCTTGGCGCAGAGCAGACAAACACAAAAGTTGCTAAAAGGGCATGTTTTCATTATGAACGAAGACCTTGAGTAGAGATTATGCCAGAACACTAAATCAGACAAATGGTTCTACTGACCTCTACCAAGTCTTAAGACTGCTGGGTACATGGAAGGGTGGCTTAGAAACACATATACATTTGTGAATTTATGAATTATGAGTTAGGCTGTTTTAGTGTGAAGAAATGTGTGAGTGAATGTTAAGGAAGTTGCCTTGGTTTTAATTTTCTTTGGCGCTTGGCTAAGTGTGATGACCT
Source organism: Ambystoma mexicanum (assembly GCF_040938575.1). NCBI lineage: Eukaryota > Metazoa > Chordata > Amphibia > Caudata > Ambystomatidae > Ambystoma > Ambystoma mexicanum. The sequence continues at coordinate 992,724,253 of NC_090926.1, read as the reverse complement.
CTTTTTTTAAACAAAAGTTTGTGCCTTGTGTATAAACTGTAGTTTATTTCAAATAAAAAAATAAAAATAAAAAAAAGTAGGGTGGCTTAGAAACACATATACATTTGAAGAATTAATTCTCCAATAGTGTGGCTTCAGCTACCCTTCCTACAAGGCCACCTGCTTCCCAAGAGATAAAGGGTCTTGGCTAAAAGACTGTGTGTCAGAGACAGCAACATGTTATACTAAGGTAGTTGCAAAAAGTGTGTTAGAACTTGAGCATCAAGGCCTGAGAAAGGGGGGTAGCCAAGATGACAGGTTCCATGGGAGAGAAGAACGCTGTTTCAAGTTTTTTGCCACAGGGGGTTGGTTTCACTTTTTCTGCTTATTATGCAATAAGGGCATCTGCAGCGGGATGCACTCACTACGTCATTAGGATTGCACTAACCAATAAACTGTGCAAATGTATGTTGTGTTTAGGTATTCATATATGTGGGAGCCAATGGAGATGAAGGAAATATAATACACCTGATATTTTGTATTGTATGTTAATCTTGTGATTTCTGTCTTTAAATTCTGTAACCTAATGTGGGCTGGCCGAGTTTTCAGTTTTTCCTTTCCACAGAGCTAACTAACCGTTCTGATTGATTGCATGCATTAAAGCTGTTTTTCTTGCACATGCCTCTCATTGTTTCCTTGGATTGATTTTTTGGAGTCTAAACTACATTTCTGGTTACCCCTGACATGATATCCAGCCCTCCCGAGGGAAGGCAAGGGTCCTGCTGCCGCACTTCATTGATTGGGGTGCCCCACCTCCTGAGAGCGGTTTCCATGCACAGCCAACGGTTAGCAGACACAGTGTGTAAATGTCTTTCAGGAATTAATGAGCATGATGGGAATGCTCCTCTTAGAGAGGAAAGACAACAGAGTCTAACTAATGACAGGGTTAGCCCTCAGTTCTAGAGAGAGAACTTGAGGAGGTGTTGAGTACCCACGGGTCCCGGGGCAAGGGGACAGAGGAAGAATCTATGTTATTGTGTACATACATGTGTCCTTTTTGGTGCAAAAGCACAAGGGTGAACATTGCGTAAAAATACGTGTTTCATTGCAGCATTTGAGACAGTCAATTGAATAAATTCAAGTATTTCTTTACCTTCTCTCTTCAATCTTATTCCCTGTCTGTGAAGAATCTAGAGAGATCATCTCTAAGACCCCGGTATTGGCTTCCTCTCACATGGCCAGGGAAAGGAAGCCGCTACCTGATCCTAATCCTGGGGGTAGTATTATGTGGGAGGATCACGTGGGAGGGGACACATATCAGGGGGAGTTGAGGACCTCTCTAACTTATGATTCTCCTAATTTTCCTAAAGCCTTAATGACTTACTGTAAACAAACTGACATTTGTTCCATAAAAACAACTATGGAATTCAAGTCCCATAATGTTGGTAAAACATCATGAGCAGTCAAGTTGTTGTAATAGATTTCCCCTGGGCAGGACATTTAAAAATGTGAATGAGTTTCAGGTGTGGGAAGAAGGAGAAGCTGATGGTGTAGCAGAGGCGGCAGCAGGACTGTATGCGGGAGACGCTGTGGAGACAGAGGAAGTCCCAGCTGAGACCATTGCGGGAGAAGAAGCGCGGCCCTGCAGAGAATGCACAGCTGCAAGCGGCTCTGAAGACGGCTGCGCCATGTGGGAGACGAGTTCCTGACATGCTTTGAACTGCTAAAGAAGGTGAACCGCAGAACACACAGAGCTGCCAGAGCTCCCCAGAAGGACTGTGCATACTGTAGCAGTCAGACTGGAGCTGGCAGAAGCGTAAAGGGACATGAGGCAATCCGCTGCAGCACCCGTGAGTCAGAAGGAGACGCAAAGAAAGACCAGTGAGTGGGCCTGAAGCAGGTGACCCCGGGGCGCTCCGAAAAAGACTACTAAGCAGAAATTATGATTTTGAATACCAAACCAATGAAATAAGTCAGACTGGGCGAAACTCTTCTGATAAGGGATATCACTTGAGGAATCATTGTAACCCACATTGCCAAATATACAAAAGAGTGATACCAAGGCAGACTGGGCGCAACTTTCCTAATAAGCGATACCAATTGAGGGATAATTGTAACCTGTATTGCCAACATCCAAGAGGTTGCATGAGAATAAAGAAAAAGCTGCAGGAGCACGATCTTCTTTATATGAGATACAAATGGGGAGAAAACTGTAACTTGCAATTCCTACAGCCTTAAGGCAATATAAGAATAACACCAACGTCAAGCGACAATAAAGAGAAGCAGTTGTTCAAACCTCCTCACTTAGGATCCTAGTGTGGAGAGTTTTGGAACAAGCATTATCATTTAATACAATTGTAGTACTAGGAGTATTTATCCGGGCAGGCGTGTAAACTAGGAAAGGGAGCAATAGTCCTGGCAGGTGAGTATACCAGGAAAGAAGGAAAGAAGATGATGATTTAATGTACTTTAGTTGTGGTAAAAGGTGTCTTGAAAAGGAGTTTGTTAATTTCATCACCTTGTCTTGATGAACAGTTGCATTACATAAAGTGAATTCAAAGCTATCCTGACTAAAATGTTTCTTTGAAGAAGTATGATGTGCTAACAATTGCTTGGCCTTTGGGAAGAGAACAATTGTCTTGGTTTATGAATTTATGTTTTGAGGGGAAGACTTTGTTTGTGCAAACTTGATTTGGGTAACAGGCGGACAGGTTGCATTGACGTTCATTCTTTCACATTAGCACAGTTATCGATTTTCTTGCAGGTGTATTTTACATTTATAATTCCAATTATACAATTGCATTCTATCACATTTTATGGCTTGTCTCTCTCAAGTAATCCCGGAATGGTCCAGAGATATCCTTGGGTCTACTCATTGCCAGTACCATCCCAATATATCCCTCCTCTCTTTCATGTGCATAAGTCAACTTTCTGAGCCAATCGCATATTGTTGGCACTGATTTTGATTTCCATTGTAGCAATATGCACTTCTTCGCTATAACACATCCCATGTTAAACAGTCTGCAGATTTTGAGATTGACCTTTCTGATATCTCCCAGCAGGTATTTAAGGGGAAGTAGGGTAGGAGGGATCTCTTTCATTGTATGGAGCACCCCGCTACTTGTTCCCAGAATAGTATCAATCTGGGGCAATTCCAAAACATGTGGATTGTATCTGCTTCCTCTGCCCCACATTTCATGCATTTGTCTGATGCGTCCCAGGAAAATTGTGCTACCTTCGCTGGAGTATAATGCAGCCTATTCAATACTTTGAATTGTATGAGTTGCAGGCGGGCATTGAGGGAGATGTCCTTGGTTAGGCAGCAGAATCTCTGCCACTTAGCTTTGTCTATGCTTGCTGCAATGTCCCTCTCCCATTTTCCTTTTACTGTGTTGCGTTGTACCATATTGTCCTGAATCAGCCCATTTAGCCTTGAAATCAGCCCCCTTCGCCTGACAAACGATGGCCCCCTCTTTCGCACCGCTGCCCGCATTCTGAAATATTGCAACATTTTGACAGGATTATCTCCCAATTTTGCCTTGTATATTCCTCTTCGGTTATGAATTTGCCCACTGGGTATAAATCTCCCAGCTTCATTTTCTTCCCTGGGTCCCATGAAATTTGAACATCTATATAAAATGTTGGGGGAAAGCCTGGACAGCTCCATAAGGGAATTTTGCTACTGTATCGGGAATGTGTATCCAAGCGCTAACATATTCGGTGCCACGCATTTACTGTTGTACTTACTGGATCAAATGTGCATGCATCAATGCAGCGGTAGTCTAGAATGATCGATTTGAGGTTTGTCGGGCCACTCTGTAATGCTCTAGGGCTTGGTGTCATGGTTTGGTGCCAGGCTGGTACCAGCATCCTGCATAATGAGCCTGTGCCACCAGGTAGTACAGTTTCAAAATCCCCGGTCAGCTAGTCCCCCCCGGTCATATGGTTTTGTCAATGTTTCCCAGCTCATACTGCCAGCCCACCCTCCCAGATAAATTGTGTTGACAATGATCAGAGTTTCGTGAAGAATTCATGCCCCAGCCATATTGGGATGGTGTTGATGTAGTATAGAAGTTTGGGCACCACGACAATCTTAAGCAGCGAGACCCTACGATACAGGGACATTGGGCATTTAGACCATATGTCTAATTTCACGCCAAGTGTGTTTAGGTATGCACAATGATTGTTTTCATACAATAGTTTATGTTTACGTGTTATCGTAATCGCCAGATATTTTAGGCTAGTTTGAGCCTATTTAAATCCGCATAGGTCTTCCAGCTTAATGGTGCCGTCTGTTAATGGGAATAACTCTGACTTTGTGATATTGATTTTGCACCCTGAGTGGTGTGTAAATTCGGCTACCTCTTACATAACTCCTTTAATATTTGACCCCGGGTTCCATAAATATAATAATGCATCGTCGGCATACAGGGAAATAATCTGTGTGTACCCTGCAATGTGTATCACTCTGTGCCCATGCCTGTCCCTCACCAGTCATGTGAGCGGTTCAATTGTTAGTGTGAACAGGAGGGGCGAGAAAGGGCAGTCCGGTTGGGTTACCCTGCCCAAAGGAATCGGTCCTGGTGTAAGCCCGTTGGTATGGATTTTCGCCGTCGGGTTAGTGTAAAGTAATCTCACATACCCGCTGAAATGGCTCCCCAATCCAAACCGCTTCAGCACCCCATGTAAAAAGTTCCAGGACACAGAGTCAAAGGCTTTTTCAGCATCAAGCGAGGCCACCACTGCGGATGCGTTGCGCTTCTATCTGTGAAATAATCCCAAATAATCGCCGCAAATTAAAGGCTGTGGAACTGCCAGGGATGAAACCCGATTGGTCGGGGTGCACGGGAAGGAACACGTATGGGAGTAGCCTACTTGCCAAGATTTTTGCCAGTATTTTCGCAGCACAATTGATCAACGACAATGGGCGATATGAGGCCACTTCCCTCAGCGGTATGCCCGGTTTTAACAGTACTATTATGATCGCCTCAGTCATTGTCGGTGGGAGGTTGCCGTTTGTGTAAGATTCTTCCCATACCTTAAGTAGTCGTGGTGCAAGGATGTCTTTATATGTCTTATATAATTCCATTGTAAGCCCATCTGGGCCTGGTGTTTTGACAAGGCTGTGAAGAGATGGGTTCTTCTATTTCTATTAGTGTAACCGGTACATCGAGTGCCTACCAGGGTTCTTCGGCAAAATTAGTGAGCGCTACCTCCCCTAGATGCTGCATGGCCTATTAAGTGCTGTGTGTTAAATTACCTCCTGTAATGTCGCTGTTGTCAAGGCCGCCGCTCTCGCAGTGTGTTGTGAGGCTGGAAGGTGTTCTGGGCTCCCGCAGTTTGGCCGTCTCGGCCTGTGTTTATTAATGACAAGGGGAGGCTGGATCTGGAGACAGGTCAGGAGACCACTGCACCATTGATGGTTGCCGCCGCCGCTGTCCCACCACGCCAGTATCTGTGAGGCTGCTGTTTGGTTGGATCGGTGGGCCCACTACGCCGGTATCTGTGGAGCTGCTATTTGGCTGGATCTCGGGGCAACAGGCTGCACGGGGCCCGGGTCCAGCACTGCAGTGTTACCTGAGGGCACCAGTCCGGCACGTATCTTATTCTTCCTGCTTGATATCTCTTCTCCAATGTCAGGCCGAGAGATTTCTCTGCCCTTCCCCCTTTCAAGCCACCACAGCACCGGTCCCCAGCAGGAGCTCCTCCTTTTACTCAGGGAGTTCCAGGTCGATGTCAGCCTGCGATTCGCCCCTTTGGAGTTTTCGTCTGCCTTTCCTCTGGCCCTGAGTCGTCCGGGACACCAGCTTTCACCTTCAACCACAGCGGGTCATCAGCTTTCATCCACAGTGTAGAAAAGAAAGTTAGCAGGCACTTTCGAGTATATTTTAGTGTTTAGGATGTTGCCTGTTACGGAGCTCCTCGTTTAGGCAGCCATTTTCCTCACTGTGCAACAGCGCCCCTGAGGGGAAGACTTTTGCTTTGTTTAGCAGGAGACTGTGGAAAATAGTGGTTGCTTCCATTTATTTGTTTATTTATTTGTTTATTTACAATGTGCCTATACAGCACACGGTGTTTCAAGGCACCACAAGACAAATGAGGGTGGGAGAACAGGGATTAAGAATAACAAAAAATTGTCCCACTATGACTTGTGCAGGGTTAGGATTTGACTTAGGATTGTGCAGTAATAAGAAGTGCAGGGCAAGGAGGGAGTTGCACTCAGAGCGGCTAGGAGGGAAGAGTGGAGAACATGCAAGTGCTGGGGGGCAGGGAGGAGGGGGAAGAGTGCCCTTGGGCTAGGCGAGTGCTATGGGGAGGCCAGGTGGACAAGTACCAGAGGAAAGCAGGGAGTGCAGGGAATGGTCATCCACGTGCTAAGTGCGAAGATGGGGCTGGATCGGGATCAGTGGGGTTGTAGCCCCCACCAGGCTAGTACATGGGGGGGTTGTAGGGCAAGTGCAGCTTTGGAGGATCATGGGGAGAACGAAATGCTGGTGTAGACTTGGCAAGGACGGCCTGGTCCTCTGCATGACTCAGAAAGAACCAGACAGCCAGTCAAAATGCGGCAGAGGGGGACATTAGCCGGGGAGAGGGAAGGAAGAAGAGAAAAGGAGGGTCTTCAGAAGCTTCTGGGATTTACGGATATCCGGCTCAAGCCTGAGAGGGACAGGGAGACTATTCTAAAGGGAGGCTCCTGTGGAAGAGAGTGCTCTACCCCCCACTCTCTGCTTGGAAAAGCACCTGACCTGCAGAGAATTGGAGCTAGAAGACTGAAGGGCCCTAGCAGGGATGTATTGTGCATGTAGGTGATGCTAGCAGTGGTGTAAGCGCAAGAGTTCGGTCATAAGGCACTGTTGGTGATGAGGTAAAGGCCAGAATGTGGATGATGTTGTGAGTTGTTGATAGGTGTGAATAGAACAATCCCTCGGTGGAGGGGGAGCTTTGAAGGTAACTGTGATTTGACTTTTTTTGGTTTGAGAACGGCCAACAAGTCGGAGCTAATGAGACTTCATTTTGGAAGTTGATTTTAATAAACGTAATGCGATCATTTGGACACGTCATTAGAGCATATGTGTAAAGCATTACACCAGTATAAGGAAAAGATTGTATAATATCATCGGGAGTGGGTTCAACTGTGGGGAAAATGTTTTCACCTTGGCCGGAAGAGGGTACGTGTGAGTATATTGGAACATTTGCATACCTATTTGTTGTCATCTTATAAGGAAAAGCAATTGGAAAATCGTCATAGTATTATAGACTTATGGAAAATCTTTGTAGAAGAAGAGAGTGTACCCAAGAGTGGGAGGGAGATGCCTGTCATCACAAGTACACAAGTAATTGCCTCTCCACCCCTGTGTGGGTGCTTCCCTTTGCAGCCTACTGTAGCATACACAAACCCCAAGTTTTCTTCCACCGTACAACCAGGGAGTCAGCGATCTTAGCCAATGAGTGCAGGGCACCCAGCCAGGTATAGAAATCATTACAGCAAGTAGAACAAGAATTAAGGGAAACATTGCAGAACTAAATCAAAAATCAAGAACACAATACACTCATAGTGACAGATGAGTGGATAGTGGTGCAGATATTCTTTAAGATAGACAGGCAGGCAGTCCAAGTGCCTCTGATAGGGACAGGGGAGAGTGAGGATGAGGAATATACAAACGAGGACAAACGAGGACAGAGGGGACAGACCGGTGACGAAGGAAAGCATTACAATCGAGAAATTGAGGAACACAATTTCTGGTGCCCTTGCCCCAGATGGATCAGGAAAATCTAATGAATACCTTGCTCTTCTTCACAGTAGGAGCAGGCAAGTGGATCTATGCCCTACCAAAACACACTGGATCACATTCAGGGAGGCATTTAGACTTCAAAATTTTTCCCGAAGTGTTATTCAAAACAATGTTTTTAGCACACAAAAACACTTATTGGGGTCCACCTTTTCAGTGTGGAGGCTGATCCTTATGTTGGTACCATTTAATGGGTGACCTCAGAGGATGGATTTCACAGAAGATTCCTCATAATGTATGGGGGCTCCTGTCCTTAGGCATGGGGTGCCTGGGGCTGTTGTCCATTTCAGAGACGATTGTGTGATTTCATAAAAACTTGGGGCCACATTTCAGTGAGGAACTATTTTTACTTTTTATTCGACCTTCATAAGAAGTGTGTGGTCCCTGAGTTATACGTCACTCGGTAGTATTTCAAGAGTGAGGTTTTTGTAGGAGAAATTTAAACTTTAAAAGCAACGAACTTCGTCCATGGTGCAGAGTTATATGGTGTTGTTCACAGGGTATCCCGAGTTGGTTTTTGGAATATCCTTAGTTAAAAAATGGTCGACCGGTTTCGATGAATTTAATTGATCATCTTCTTCAGGACCTTGATTTTGGCTTGTCTCTAGGAGATCAGGGGTATGGAAGGGGCACCGTCATCCCTTTTACCTAAGAGAAATCAAACCGAAATGGGTTTTAAATCTTGAGGTCACAGTGGTTCTTGAAGTTTTATTCTGTGGTATTTTCTATTAACTTAATACAATTAAATTGATATGCTAGCATTTTTTGACAGTCATTTGGCTATTTAGGCTAAAATGGACATAGAAGGCAGCTGGTGATTACCTCATATATAGTAACTGACAGCCGGGTCTTTTTTGTCATGCGTGACTCCAGTCCTGTAAGACATTAACAAGGTGTTTTTTATAAGACAAAAGCCTACGTGAGGCTGTATCATAAATGAGTCTTAATACAATTATAGGAGTGTCTAGTACCGTCTGATTTGGGGTTGACAGACGAAGCGCTGGTGTGCATTCATATCTCTGTGTTTACTTCCAAATGCGGTTCGCGGTATAGTGCGGGGAAACCCTTTGTTCTAAGAAGCGCCACTTTCTTGTAAAGAGGTGCTGTCCCAGTACCAGGCGCTTATGCCGTGTGGGAATACATCTGCCCACATTCATGCATCTGCCCACATAAAGACTCTACATGAAAAACATGTACATGCGCGGTGAATAGGTCTACATCCCAGTCCAAGATACTGGTCGCGGGCGCGGCTGGTATCCCAATAATAGTTTGCGGTCATGCGCGAGTGATCTTAATTCTGAAAGGGCCACGAGTGTTGACGCGTAAATCGCGTTCGACTTGGAATTCACTCACCGTGTGGCACAAATGCTTGCTGGTGTCTGTGAGACGCCGAAGGAGTTGTTCAGTTTTAGCAACCGTTGCCCAGCAACGGCGGCATTTATACGTTGGCCGTTTTTGCTGTTGATGATCCTCATTTTTGGGGGCCATCTTAGAGTGACTAGAGTTACATTTAAGGGGTATGCATTTTTGCACGGGCGGTTTAAGTGCGGGCTGCAAAGTAGCTGATGCAGTAGCCTTACTTTCTTTTGACTCCTGTATTCATTATGACAATCCTTTTTTTTAAAAAAATATATATATACAGTGGTCTCATTCCCTTATTAGTTTTTAGAAGGGGGGAAAAAAGCAAAGACAGTTTGTTATTCTAAGCAATATCCAAATTGTATTTTTGCCACCTACATATGTATTCGCCTTCTGTCTTCATCAAGGATGCTGGGCGGGGGACTAGGCGTAATTGCGATTCCTTATTTTGCGTGGCTTGGTGATTGAGTTATGTATAGGGGCGGGCGCAGGGCGGGGCCTCAGCACTACTTGACTGCGGAGAGGAGGTTCCACATATGTAGGGGGTGTACATTATCGTTTCTCAGGTGTATCCCCAATAAGCGGAATCCCATATTGAGTTTCTTGTCATGCTTCTTCGTCTCTTTTTTGAACAATATCTTCATTTCATTAGGGCCAGGCTGTTCCACTGGATTTCTTCATTGAGTCCATTTTTCTCTGTATTGAGTCTAAAAATCCAGAGTTGTTCTCGTTTCAGGAGCATTTTTCCGAAATCCCCTCCCCTTCTGGGTGGGGTTAGTTTTTCCAAGATGGTCCATGTGAAGTCTTCTTGTTTGTGACCTTTTTTCACGAAATGGTTCACAAGGGGGGCTGTCAGTTTTTTTGTACGAATACATGATTTGTGTTCAATAAGTCTAGTTTTTACTTCTCTCGTTGTCATGCCTACATATCGTAGGGTGCATGGGCACGTGATGAGGTAGATTACCCCTTTGGATTTGCAATTGGTGAAACTCCTCTGTTGCCATGGTGTGTGCCATCCGATCTCGATCGATTTGCTGCGTGTGGTTTGGGCGCACATTGAGCACCCTCCACATGGTGTGTGTCCCATTGGCTTGTTGGCTCCCCAGATAGTATTCTCCGACTCATTGTTGCTTGGTTCTCTCATAGTGTGGACCAGACTGTCCCTTAGATTTCTACGTCTTTTGATGGCAAAGGACGGTAGAGGCAAGGAGCTGGCGCCTGTATTTAGGATGGGCCAAAGTTTTTTTATTTCTCTTTTAATGCGGTTGAACATGGGGGAATAACTCATTACTGCTGTTATTTCTTCTCTTTTTTCATCTTTTTTGTGTTGTTGGAGAGTAATTTCTCTCGGTATATTTCTTGCCCTTTTGTATGTGTCATTAATGATTCTTTTCGGATAGCCTCTTTTTTTCAGTTGTTTCTTGAGAGCTGCAGATTGTTCTTTGAAATCTTCCAATCTTGTACATGTCCTGCGGTACCGGAGGAATTGTCCAAATGGGAGATTATCCCTCAGGGCTTTCGGGTGATAGCTGTTGTATTGTAGTAGTGAATTCCTATCAGTGTCTTTTTTGTAGACCCGTGCCAGCAGTTCATTTCCTTGGTTTTTGATATGAAGGTCCAGGAAGTGTGTCTCTGTCCTGTTGGCCTCAATGGTGAATCTCAAGTGTGCATTACAGTTGTTCAGCCACTGGTGGAAGGCTGTGAGTTCTTGTTCAGACCCTTCAAATATCATGAGGACATCGTCGATGTACCTTTTCCAGACCTTTATTTTGTCCCGATAGGGATTTGTGTCTTCATATACGAATTCCTTTTCAAAATGTTCAACATAGAGATTAGCCAAACTAGGCGCAAAAGTTGCGCCCATTGCTGTCCCGGAAATCTGCTGAAAGAATACGTTTTCCAGAATGAAAAAGTTTCTAGTTAGGGCTATTCTAGCAAGTTCTGTGATGAAGCCCACATGTCCTGGGGTTAGACTCTGGTCATTAGTCAGAACTCACAGCCTTCCACCAGTGGCTGAACAACTGTAATGCACACTTGAGATTCACCATTGAGGCCAACAGGACAGAGACACACTTCCTGGACCTTCATATCAAAAACCAAGGAAATGAACTGCTGGCACGGGTCTACAAAAAAGACACTGATAGGAATTCACTACTACAATACAACAGCTATCACCCGAAAGCCCTGAGGGATAATCTCCCATTTGGACAATTCCTCCGGTACCGCAGGACATGTACAAGATTGGAAGATTTCAAAGAACAATCTGCAGCTCTCAAGAAACAACTGAAAAAAAGAGGCTATCCGAAAAGAATCATTAATGACACATACAAAAGGGCAAGAAATATACCGAGAGAAATTACTCTCCAACAACACAAAAAAGATGAAAAAAGAGAAGAAATAACAGCAGTAATGAGTTATTCCCCCATGTTCAACCGCATTAAAAGAGAAATAAAAAAACTTTGGCCCATCCTAAATACAGGCGCCAGCTCCTTGCCTCTACCGTCCTTTGCCATCAAAAGACGTAGAAATCTAAGGGACAGTCTGGTCCACACTATGAGAGAACCAAGCAACAATGAGTCGGAGAATACTATCTGGGGAGCCAACAAGCCAATGGGACACACACCATGTGGAGGGTGCTCAATGTGCGCCCAAACCACACGCAGCAAATCGATCGAGATCGGATGGCACACACCATGGCAACAGAGGAGTTTCACCAATTGCAAATCCAAAGGGGTAAGCTACCTCATCACGTGCCCATGCACCCTACGATATGTAGGCATGACAACGAGAGAAGTAAAAACTAGACTTATTGAACACAAATCATGTATTCGTACAAAAAAACTGACAGCCCCCCTTGTGAACCATTTCGTGAAAAAAGGTCACAAACAAGAAGACTTCACATGGACCATCTTGGAAAAACTAACCCCACCCAGAAGGGGAGGGGATTTCGGAAAAATGCTCCTGAAACGAGAACAACTCTGGATTTTTAGACTCAATACAGAGAAAAATGGACTCAATGAAGAAATCCAGTGGAACAGCCTGGCCCTAATGAAATGAAGATATTGTTCAAAAAAGAGACGAAGAAGCATGACAAGAAACTCAATATGGGATTCCGCTTATTGGGGATACACCTGAGAAACGATAATGTACACCCCCTACATATGTGGAACCTCCTCTCCGCAGTCAAGTAGTGCTGAGGCCCCGCCCTGCGCCCGCCCCTATACATAACTCCATCACCAAGCCACGCAAAATAAGGAATCGCAATTACGCCTAGTCCCCCGCCCAGCATCCTTGATGAAGACAGAAGGCGAATACATATGTAGGTGGCAAAAATACAATTTGGATATTGCTTAGAATAACAAACTGTCTTTGCTTTTTTCTCCCCTTCTAAAAACTAATAAGGGAATGAGACCACTGTATATATATATTTTTTTTAAAAAAAGGATTGTCATAATGAATACAGGAGTCAAAAGAAAGTAAGGCTACTGCATCAGCTACTTTGCAGCCCGCACTTAAACCGCCCGTGCAAAAATGCATACCCCTTAAATGTAACTCTAGTCACTCTAAGATGGCCCCCAAAAATGAGGATCATCAACAGCAAAAACGGCCAACGTATAAATGCCGCCGTTGCTGGGCAACGGTTGCTAAAACTGAACAACTCCTTCGGCGTCTCACAGACACCAGCAAGCATTTGTGCCACACGGTGAGTGAATTCCAAGTCGAACGCGATTTACGCGTCAACACTCGTGGCCCTTTCAGAATTAAGATCACTCGCGCATGACCGCGAACTATTATTGGGATACCAGCCGCGCCCGCGACCGGTATCTTGGACTGGGATGTAGACCTATTCACCGCGCATGTACATGTTTTTCATGTAGAGTCTTTATGTGGGCAGATGCATGAATGTGGGCAGATGTATTCCCACACGGCATAAGCGCCTGGTACTGGGACAGCACCTCTTTACAAGAAAGTGGCGCTTCTTAGAACAAAGGGTTTCCCCGCACTATACCGCGAACCGCATTTGGAAGTAAACACAGAGATATGAATGCACACCAGCGCTTCGTCTGTCAACCCCAAATCAGACGGTACTAGACACTCCTATAATTGTATTACGACTCATTTATGATACAGCCTCACGTAGGCTTTTGTCTTATAAAAAACACCTTGTTAATGTCTTACAGGACTGGAGTCACGCATGACAAAAAAGACCCGGCTGTCAGTTACTATATATGAGGTAATCACCAGCTGCCTTCTATGTCCATTTTAGCCTAAATAGCCAAATGACTGTCAAAAAATGCTAGCATATCAATTTAATTGTATTAAGTTAATAGAAAATACCACAGAATAAAACTTCAAGAACCACTGTGACCTCAAGATTTAAAACCCATTTCGGTTTGATTTCTCTTAGGTAAAAGGGATGACGGTGCCCCTTCCATACCCCTGATCTCCTAGAGACAAGCCAAAATCAAGGTCCTGAAGAAGATGATCAATTAAATTCATCGAAACCGGTCGACCACTTTTTAACTAAGGATATTCCAAAAACCAACTCGGGATACCCTGTGAACAACACCATATAACTCTGCACCATGGACGAAGTTCGTTGCTTTTAAAGTTTAAATTTCTCCTACAAAAACCTCACTCTTGAAATACTACCGAGTGACGTATAACTCAGGGACCACACACTTCTTATGAAGGTCGAATAAAAAGTAAAAATAGTTCCTCACTGAAATGTGGCCCCAAGTTTTTATGAAATCACACAATCGTCTCTGAAATGGACAACAGCCCCAGGCACCCCATGCCTAAGGACAGGAGCCCCCATACATTATGAGGAATCTTCTGTGAAATCCATCCTCTGAGGTCACCCATTAAATGGTACCAACATAAGGATCAGCCTCCACACTGAAAAGGTGGACCCCAATAAGTGTTTTTGTGTGCTAAAAACATTGTTTTGAATAACACTTCGGGAAAAATTTTGAAGTCTAAATGCCTCCCTGAATGTGATCCAGTATATCTTAGTGCGGCGACTAGACTGCTGGGAAGTATTAAAATAACAACGGATCTGGAGTACTCCTCCGGTCAAAAAATAACCTACAACAAGAAGGAACAGTCTGGAAATTTTGGCTAAAAAAAGACATATTTTTTTAAACCACCAAATAATAAAAAAATGGCAGAAAATAATTACCTGGCATTTTCAGAAGATCTTGTGGAAGGCATTCTAGCGAACCCCTCCCTACTTGGAACAAATGCAACAATACAAGCCCTGACAAACAACGACGAATGGAATGAAATTGAAGCCCTAAGGAAAAAACTAATACGAACAGAGCTGCATGGTGCACTAATGGTAGAATATCTAAGAGCCCATGCAGCACCCAGTGGGCTCATCATACACATAGAACCGAGAATCTTCCTAGACGACCTGCAATTTAGAAAAGACTGGTCCTTTATAGCTAACAAATGCACAAGAGATTGGCTAATTCTCATCATTAATACAGCCAAGACAGTTTCAGAAAAACTAATGAAGGACATCCAAACCAAATTAGATACCAACAAAGCCAATATCGCATTAGAGATTTACAATACTAAATTAGCAGCACTCGAGACATCATTGAAGGAATTCCATGAACTAAATCTTACAAGGAAGATCAACAAACTCAAAAAGGATCTGTCAGCCTTCTCACACGAGAAAATCTACCCATACACAACGGAAAACTACTTCTCTGAAGAGGCGAAACTAGCGAGGAAAAATGCTTTCCTACAAAGCCAACAAGTGGGTGGAAGACAGGTCAGAGGCAACAGATCGGGTTCCTCTAACAACTCTAGTATGAGCTCAGATGACGACCTCAGGGCACAACAACATCAATCAACCACAACAGGCCAACCTCGGAACACCTGGGGACAAGGGCGAGGCACCAACAATGTCCGTTTTTTAGGCCAACAAGGGAACCAACGAGGGAGGCCACGGTGGCAACCCTTTTCCCCAATGACAACCCGCAGTCGCGGCAAAGGATTCCAACAACCGAACCTTCTCTAGTCATGAACCTGTCATCACATATACTCACAGAAGCAGAAAGAAAAATTCTAGAAAAAGGACTCTCTTTTGTACCAACTGCTCGATATGACCCATTCCAAACAAGAATCGAAATAAAACAACTGGTCAGAAAAATAAGATTGAAACAATTCTTTCAAGAAACCACGGAAAAAGAAACTGGGAAATTTACGGACCTCCATCCGGCCTCACAATTCTTTCCTCCCACTGAAAGCAATACCTCAGAGTGCAACACTTTTGAACAAGCACTCATCAAAAAAGTGGAAATAATGGAAAAAGAACACAAATTCGTACACAACAACTACAGTAAAGCAGAAGCAGAGGCCTTAAAAACATTGGCCAATGATGATACAATAATAATCAAGCCAGCAGATAAGGGAGGAGCCACGGTCCTAATGGACACACAAAACTACCAACAGATGGTCAACACTCTGGTACAAGATCAGACCAGTTACAGAGCTCTTCCCTGTGATCCTACTCCATCTCTACGAAGATTGATTGCACCTATCGTGGAGGAGGCACTCAATGAGGAACACATTAACGAAAAAGAAGCCGCTTTCCTCACACCAACACATCCTAGACTGCCAGCGTTTTACGCACTACCAAAGGTACATAAAGGGACAATTCCCATACCTGGAAGACCCATAGTATCAGGAATCAACTCGATCCTGGAACCCCTGTCCCAATATGTAGACAGATTCCTACGTGACAGGATCCCCAAGATGACATCCTATGTAAAGGATTCAACGGCCATACTAAATCTGCTCACTGCTCTCCCTTTTGATGGAACTAACCAATGGCTAGTAACAATGGACATCGAAGCACTCTATACCAGTATTCCTCAGCAGGAGACAGTGGAAATGGTAAGAAGAACCCTGACTAATGACCAGAGTCTAACCCCAGGACATGTGGGCTTCATCACAGAACTTGCTAGAATAGCCCTAACTAGAAACTTTTTCATTCTGGAAAACGTATTCTTTCAGCAGATTTCCGGGACAGCAATGGACGCAACTTTTGCGCCTAGTTTGGCTAATCTCTATGTTGAACATTTTGAAAAGGAATTCGTATATGAAGACACAAATCCCTATCGGGACAAAATAAAGGTCTGGAAAAGGTACATCGACGATGTCCTCATGATATTTGAAGGGTCTGAACAAGAACTCACAGCCTTCCACCAGTGGCTGAACAACTGTAATGCACACTTGAGATTCACCATTGAGGCCAACAGGACAGAGACACACTTCCTGGACCTTCATATCAAAAACCAAGGAAATGAACTGCTGGCACGGGTCTACAAAAAAGACACTGATAGGAATTCACTACTACAATACAACAGCTATCACCCGAAAGCCCTGAGGGATAATCTCCCATTTGGACAATTCCTCCGGTACCGCAGGACATGTACAAGATTGGAAGATTTCAAAGAACAATCTGCAGCTCTCAAGAAACAACTGAAAAAAAGAGGCTATCCGAAAAGAATCATTAATGACACATACAAAAGGGCAAGAAATATACCGAGAGAAATTACTCTCCAACAACACAAAAAAGATGAAAAAAGAGAAGAAATAACAGCAGTAATGAGTTATTCCCCCATGTTCAACCGCATTAAAAGAGAAATACAAAAACTTTGGCCCATCCTAAATACAGGCGCCAGCTCCTTGCCTCTACCGTCCTTTGCCATCAAAAGACGTAGAAATCTAAGGGACAGTCTGGTCCACACTATGAGAGAACCAAGCAACAATGAGTCGGAGAATACTATCTGGGGAGCCAACAAGCCAATGGGACACACACCATGTGGAGGGTGCTCAATGTGCGCCCAAACCACACGCAGCAAATCGATCGAGATCGGATGGCACACACCATGGCAACAGAGGAGTTTCACCAATTGCAAATCCAAAGGGGTAATCTACCTCATCACGTGCCCATGCACCCTACGATATGTAGGCATGACAACGAGAGAAGTAAAAACTAGACTTATTGAACACAAATCATGTATTCGTACAAAAAAACTGACAGCCCCCCTTGTGAACCATTTCGTGAAAAAAGGTCACAAACAAGAAGACTTCACATGGACCATCTTGGAAAAACTAACCCCACCCAGAAGGGGAGGGGATTTCGGAAAAATGCTCCTGAAACGAGAACAACTCTGGATTTTTAGACTCAATACAGAGAAAAATGGACTCAATGAAGAAATCCAGTGGAACAGCCTGGCCCTAATGAAATGAAGATATTGTTCAAAAAAGAGACGAAGAAGCATGACAAGAAACTCAATATGGGATTCCGCTTATTGGGGATACACCTGAGAAACGATAATGTACACCCCCTACATATGTGGAACCTCCTCTCCGCAGTCAAGTAGTGCTGAGGCCCCGCCCTGCGCCCGCCCCTATACATAACTCAATCACCAAGCCACGCAAAATAAGGAATCGCAATTACGCCTAGTCCCCCGCCCAGCATCCTTGATGAAGACAGAAGGCGAATACATATGTAGGTGGCAAAAATACAATTTGGATATTGCTTAGAATAACAAACTGTCTTTGCTTTTTTCCCCCCTTCTAAAAACTAATAAGGGAATGAGACCACTGTATATATATATTTTTTTAAAAAAAAGGATTGTCATAATGAATACAGGCGTCAAAAGAAAGTAAGGCTACTGCATCAGCTACTTTGCAGCCCGCACTTAAACCGCCCGTGCAAAAATGCATACCCCTTAAATGTAACTCTAGTCACTCTAAGATGGCCCCCAAAAATGAGGATCATCAACAGCAAAAACGGCCAACGTATAAATGCCGCCGTTGCTGGGCAACGGTTGCTAAAACTGAACAACTCCTTCGGCGTCTCACAGACACCAGCAAGCATTTGTGCCACACGGTGAGTGAATTCCAAGTCGAATGCGATTTACGCGTCAACACTCGTGGCCCTTTCAGAATTAAGATCACTCGCGCATGACCGCGAACTATTATTGGGATACCAGCCGCGCCCGCGACCGGTATCTTGGACTGGGATGTAGACCTATTCACCGCGCATGTACATGTTTTTCATGTAGAGTCTTTATGTGGGCAGATGCATGAATGTGGGCAGATGTATTCCCACACGGCATAAGCGCCTGGTACTGGGACAGCACCTCTTTACAAGAAAGTGGCGCTTCTTAGAACAAAGGGTTTCCCCGCACTATACCGCGAACCGCATTTGGAAGTAAACACAGAGATATGAATGCACACCAGCGCTTCGTCTGTCAACCCCAAATCAGACGGTACTAGACATTCCTATAATTGTATTACGACTCATTTATGATACAGCCTCACGTAGGCTTTTGTCTTATAAAAAACACCTTGTTAATGTCTTACAGGACTGGAGTCACGCATGACAAAAAAGACCCGGCTGTCAGTTACTATATATGAGGTAATCACCAGCTGCCTTCTATGTCCATTTTAGCCTAAATAGCCAAATGACTGTCAAAAAATGCTAGCATATCAATTTAATTGTATTAAGTTAATAGAAAATACCACAGAATAAAACTTCAAGAACCACTGTGACCTCAAGATTTAAAACCCATTTCGGTTTGATTTCTCTTAGGTAAAAGGGATGACGGTGCCCCTTCCATACCCCTGATCTCCTAGAGACAAGCCAAAATCAAGGTCCTGAAGAAGATGATCAATTAAATTAATCGAAACCGGTCGACCACTTTTTAACTAAGGATATTCCAAAAACCAACTCGGGATACCCTGTGAACAACACCATATAACTCTGCACCATGGACGAAGTTCGTTGCTTTTAAAGTTTAAATTTCTCCTACAAAAACCTCACTCTTGAAATACTACCGAGTGACGTATAACTCAGGGACCACACACTTCTTATGAAGGTCGAATAAAAAGTAAAAATAGTTCCTCACTGAAATGTGGCCCCAAGTTTTTATGAAATCACACAATCGTCTCTGAAATGGACAACAGCCCCAGGCACCCCATGCCTAAGGACAGGAGCCCCCATACATTATGAGGAATCTTCTGTGAAATCCATCCTCTGAGGTCACCCATTAAATGGTACCAACATAAGGATCAGCCTCCACACTGAAAAGGTGGACTACCAAAACACACACCAGGAGTAATTTTAGCAATGGGCATATGAAGAGCTCACCTGCCTCCCTGCTCGGCAAGCAGGCCGATGTGATTTGGGTAATGGCAGTATTCAAGGGAGTAATGCTGCGTAACATCATACATTATGGCACTCACTTTAACAACTGTCGAGCACAGGTGCAGAAGGTTTTGAGGGTTATATACCCTGATAGGCCAGATATGAACTCTATTATTGCCCGCATGATGAAGGCAGGTGAGGACCCCACAGTTTACATATATCAGATACAAGATATGTGGTGATTAGAGACCGGAGAAGCATGGGACAAAAGCATGCCCATTTTCTATCACTTGTTAAATAAGAGCCTCCACACATAGAGGTACAAGCAGATCTCAGTAAGGTGGTTGGGATAGAAGCAAAACCATAGCCCGAGATACAGGTGCAAATACACACAGTACACAATTGCCAACAGAAGCAAGTTAAGGATCGGGCAGAACTAACGCAGAGGGCGGAAGCAAAGTTAGTGCAGAAGAAATGAGAAAAGATGAACATGGAGGGTGCAGTAATAACCAGCACCATGGACGGACAACCCGAGCCCATTCATACAGGCAGGGCACCAGTGCTCGGATTGGACATGGGAGGATTCCAGAGATGACTAGGATGTTTTCAGAGGGATAGAGGGGGATAGTTCGCAGGGACTAGATCAAGAGTGGGGCAGCAATGTTGGTGATGTGGGAAGATGGGTAATTTTGCAAAAGAATGCAGGAGACAGCCAACCACACACTTTCAACCTAACATACTGGCATATTACCCTGCCTACCATCCCCAGCAGCATCAATATGCCCCGCCCCTTATGCTCCAGACCATGCACTGCTACTGCAGGCACACCCCCAACAAGCGCAGCCCCAGCTCATGCAACCCTACTAAATGCGACACCAGGCACAGACTTTCACCCAGGCATTCGCTCGAGTGTTGGACAAGAACACTGTGCCACAGGGCACAGAGACCCATTACACAGGGATGAGTGTGTGGGGGGGGGCAACATTTCCCACTCCCAGGGTCCACCACCACTTCTAAATAGGACAGCCCACAAACAGCTTAAGCCCGCTCAGTGCTATCAGTAACTGCCAACCCCGGGTGGAAGTAAAGATAGTAATTGAATATTTTCTTTTCTGGTCGACACAGGATTGGGGGGGGGGGCACCAAATCCTGCATTAGGGAATTAGGGAGGGGCCATTCCCGCGGTCAGACAAATAATGGACACGCAGGGGTTCTCTGGGGATGTTACGGTGGTTCCTTTCACAGAAGATTTACCGACCACCATAGCACACATGATTTGTCAGCCCCACTGATGTAAATTTGCCGGGTCAGGATATGATGAGCAAGTTAAACATTACCATTTTGTTTGTTGAAGAGGATATAGTGTGCTCCACCCCAGGCACATACTATACCAGGGCAATTGCGGTCATCCAGGCGTTGTCTGCCCACAGCACTTTGAGAAGGATGCCGCTTCAATCAGAGTTATTCCTGAACTGGATAAAAGTACTGTTAGGGCAGGTGCCAGGGATAAGAGGAAGAATTCTGTGCATACCCCCTGAATTCATATTTAGACCAGCAATTCAACTAGAAATAGAGGACAGTTATATTGTTATGCTGCATTTAGCTACAGTTATCACCACGGCTGACCATGTCATTGTGTGTTGGACCCACAGGGATTACCTTGAGTGGCACACCACCATTTGCATCCATCCCACACGAAGGTTGAGGGATGTGTCTGATGAACACCTGTTTGAAGACACCCAAAGGGAAGGGGAGATAATATTCAAGACAAGTATCCCATGCCACATAAGGGTGGAGGACAGAGAAGTTGCCCATACCCAGCTCCTAGCAAAACATCTACCGTTGCATTTGCAGAAAGATTTGGAGAGAGTACCTAGCTATTTGAGGTCCAGTTGGCCACATGATTTGGGACTATTGAAGAGCATAGAAGCAGTGTGCATCAGGTTAAAGCCAGGCTCAGTACTACCCCAAGTAAAACAGTACCCCAAGTCAAAGGAAGCAGAGGAAGGCATTATCCCAACCACTGCAGCATTGTGACCGCAAAGGGGTCATTCAGTTATCAGAATCCCCATGTAACACAGCTGTGTACACAGTCAAAAAAGCAAAAAGGCATCTTGGAGGATGTATCAGATTTGCACCCATTGAACAACATTGTAGAAGCAGAAATCTCAGTGGTCGCTAATCCTGCAACCATCCTTTGCAATATTCCCACAGGAGTAACTCACTTCACTGTGTTAGACCTTAAGAATGCATTTTTCTGTATCCCACTACACGCAGACTCCGAGCCCCTTACTGCAATTACCTACAGAGGCCAAATATTCCAACACATTTGTTTGCCTCAAGTGTACTACTAATCCCCAAACATCTTTAACAGGGTACTACAGATGGACCTAGGAAACATACAAACACAGAGTACAGTAATACAATATGTAGATGACCTTCTAGTGTGCAGTACCACAGAGGAGCAGTGTCATGAGGCATAGATTCCGGTGGTCATTGTGGCACAGGTGGAGACAGGTGGGCTGTACCTTAAGGCACTCTCCCAAGATGGCGCTGATGCGCTGCAGTAGCCTTTCAGTTGTTCAAGACTCTCACTATGGCTTGGCTCTGCCCACGTCTCTGGGAACTGCTCATAGGAATTCTCTGCAAAGAGCCTGCTGCGTTGCTACATTTCATAGCGAACACTTGATTCCCTCCTCTAGCGGATCGCTGTCGTATTCATTACGCTCCATTCCAGCTTCTTGCAAACGTCCGGACACCCGATGTACTTCGCCTATTCTCAGAAGTACCAAAGCTGGCTGATCCTCATTTCCTTACCCACAACACAAGGATCTATCCTTGGAAATCTCTCGGCGAGTCAGCCGCCATTGTCAGCATAGCTTCCCATTGGTTCTATGTAATAATATTGCCACAAAAATCTTGCCATGCAAAAATATCGCCGAAAAATGGCCGTTTTTTTGTGGCGACATTATTGAATGGAACATGCAGGGGACACCCCCGCAACCCCCAAACTTTTTTTTTTTTGCCCCTGTCCCCATATATATGGTCACCCAAATAATATCGCCACAACATTTTCCCGGCGATATTATTTACGACGACCATATATATGGGGATATAATTACCTGATACCTTCCCATTGCCAAGCAACAGACACATGTCGTTTTTCCCTTATTACCGACTACAGCATCAAAGCCCTTTTTGAACAATCACCCATGTCAGAAGGGTTGACCAAATCCAGACTACAAGGAAATTGAGATTCCATCCCATTCAAGACCCATCTGCAACATTAGGCTGCTAACGAGCTCCGAAACCAACCTGAGGAGACGCAGGGTTTTCTACCCCAGAGGGTTTCCCTGGAAGCCCTGTGTTCCTGGAACCTTTCTCTGGAACAGGGAAATAGGGTGACAGGAGAATTCTCAAAGCCTCAGTACTGCTGCTTCAGATTCAGGTCAGTGGGAAGCCTATTTGGATATTGAAAACAAAAGTTTCACGGGCACACTGCGCCAAGGAAGAGCAAGCTTTAAGTGCGGTCTGATGTTTATTCAAGAAGGTCGGGACAGCCTGACACGTGTTTCGAGCTCAAACATAGCTCTTCATCTGAGGCTGATGGGTTACAAATATATATCCAAATAGTATTTAAATAATGCATTTATACAGGATGCAAATACATGAAAGAATAGCATAAATTCCAAACACACCCAATTAGGTGGCAGTAAGGGGCAACAGTTGAAATAAAATAAGGGAACAGATATGAAAGAAAAATATTCAATCCGCACATAACATATAAAGGTTGAATGTTAATTTCACGTGGTAAAACAAATAGCAAATTAGAACCAATATTGAATGGGTAGAGGAGGAGATAGTGAGGGAGAAATTGGGACGGAACAATTGGAAAGGGGAGGGAGAAAAACAAAAAACAGACATCCATCAGTCTTTAAAATAATGATGCAGCAATGTCAGAGACAATTCGTGTCAAATGACAAAAACGTAAAAGTTGAAAAAGTACCTTATAGCTGAATGGGATAATTCAGAGGCCTGTTGAGGCATACATTGCCAAATTTGGTAACAACTGACTTGGAGGAATAAGTTAAAAAATCCAGATTAGAGAGCCCAAGAAGAGGACATCCACTGATGCAAAATTTAAAACGTAAGTAAAGTATTACCTCTAATGTTTTGCGGATGCGGAGAGAATCTAAATGTAAAGAATTGCATAGAGGAAAAAAATTAGGATTTAATGTCACTGATTTGTTAAAAAAACTTAGTTGTCTGAATAGAGAAGGGCATTAAGCGCATAGTACATTGCTTAATAGTGTTGACTTAGTTCATTATAATTGCAAATCTAATGACAAACAATTACGGCTAAACTTCATTAGTGCACCAAAAAAAGGAAATGGAAATTACCCGAATTACAATCATTAGCCTGGAGATACAAAGTACCAGAGTACAGCTGTGAAAGGGAATAATTGAGACCAAGACGACTGCAGAAGCGGCAATTGCCAGGGATCATGTTTAAAGGGGTCTTCCCTAGAGGACGTAATAATATGCTGATGGATATCCATAATATGGATAGATGATATGCTAATTGGTGAGAAGCTGGTACTAAAATGAGCTCACCCGCACCTGGTTGTTCAGTCTGCATGCTGCTAGACGTAGGTGGAAAAGTACTGACAGGGGTTAGGAGCTAACCATTTGTAGGGGACCGCGTAATTGAGGGTCCTATAGTTTGTGTAGCCAATGGAACGTCGTACATTTAGTGACGTTCATAGTGGCCATTTTGAGGGGAGGCCTTAGTTTCCCCACCTGATGTTAAGTATCCTATCATCTTCCTCCACTGCTCTACACAGATATACATCCTATACCTACAAATGCACTTAGATCCAATCACACCCTCTGCTAGGTTTTTGTAGTTTGCCATGTAGGATGATGTTGGTAATGATGCAGGTCAAAACGTCAAACCCAGTTTTTTATGAAGTAAAGTAGAGTCAGAGCATCGAGCGATCGCTGATGTTCATTGTGCTCCATGTTTTAGATGCTTGACATTAAAACAAACAAACTTTGCCAAACTATTTGTGTCGTCTTGATTATTGATGTATGAATAAAGTCTGCATCCCCATCCATCTCCAGGGTATCGCTACTTATCTTAAAGGGCTGTCTGAGAGAACACCCAGGTCACTTTGCTATTGATATCCAACCTCTTTACTGTAACAGCACAACCCATTGTTATATTCCATGTATGCACTTCATGAAACCCATACGTATGTCCATTCTGTGTCACTATCACCAAGCCATGTGCCAATACTATACCAGACAGTTGTGTAAAGTAGTCACCCATTGAGTGCATGTCTGCCAGTGTCACCATATGTGACAGGATACCTCAACAATTCTAATACATTGTTGCCAACAACAGCACAGTAACGTGGATATACAGAAGATGTACCTGCTTGCAATAATAGGATCAAGAAGGTCATAAACCATGTTCCTCTGCATTCAACCTCTGATCAAAAAGCATAATCAGCATAACTCAAACACTTCAACACAGTTATATTAGACAAAATAGTACTTTCTTCAATCGATGGGTCAATGCACCTAGCAAGTTGACTGATCGGTGTATGCAAAAGTTTTTAGCACATGTGTATGGGGTTATAAATATGTCAGTATAAAACGTTTCTTGTGTTTAGATTAGCAGATATAAAACAATAGTGAAAATGAAGGTGATCATCAGATTTTTAAATCAAGAGATTAACGCCAATCAGGAACACACAAATAAATAAAGAAGAGATTCTTAAAGTGTCATGAATAAAATGAGACAGAAGAATGGATAGAAACTGTAAACAAAGGAAGAAAAAGAACACCATTACATAGATTTTTTTAAAAATTGATGACAAAACCTTTTTTTGTAGTGGGCGGCGATTGATGGTGCTTGCTCAAATCAATCAGTGTGGTATATTTGATAAAGTAAATAAAATAATAAAAGATCTGGTAAGTATTGACAGTCAAAACTGACTTGTCACCATGAGGGACATTTCCCTTTTACATCTTTGCAGGACACTTTCAAGATATACACCCAAAATACAGCAGTAACACACGGAATGGGTGAAGGGCATGACTAATAAAACACTTCTGCCATGGCCTCAAGAAGGTTCATTGTCAAAAAAAGTATTGACACATACTTGCATGCTACATATAAGAGGAAGAAGTTGCAGAAAAGGTTGGCCTTTTTAGAGTTGTGGAAGATGTAGCAGAGTGAGAAAGAAGATCCGACTAAGAAGGAGTGGATGCTTATTCAGCATAAAGGGGAAGCTGTAGCGCCTTTGGTTCCGCTTTCCCCTTCTGAGAACAAGAGCGAAGATACCGAGAAGCAGGGATTTTATCCTTTAAAGGAATTGAAAGCGGCGGGGTATGTTAATCCGACATACAACCCCCCAGTTTATAACAGTGAGGACAGTGTCGAAGAGAGCAACAGCAGAGAATGAAAATATATGTCAAAACATGATGAACATAAACAGTCTGAGAAAGGACATGCAGGACGACCAGATAGAGATAGAGGAAGAAGCAAAGAGGCAAAGTGAAGTGAAAGACAAGGCTAATGGAATAACGATAGTACAGAATGAGTAATGGGAGGACAGATATTACTCAAACTAGACAACAAGGGCATTGATGGGTTCGGAGAAAGAGAAGAGCGGGGAAAAAAAGAAGAACAAGGAAGAGAAGACAAAAGAGGAAGGGAAAGGAAGAAGTTACGAGGCAAGGAAAGAAAGACTAGAAGAGAAAAAACGAGAAGAGACAGAAACACAGATTGGAAGTATTTAGGTTGCAAAGAAGGCAAGAGGACAAAGTAGTGTGGGAAATGAGGAGAAGGGAAGAAGCGATGAACAGAAGTAGGGGACCAGGAGATGACGAAACAGATTCTTTATTTAACAAAGACATGATGCCGATTGCGGCATGCAAATGATCGGAAAGAACAGAGAGGGTCACAACAGCCCCGCTGGGAGCTGCAAGGGATACAGAGAATACAAACATGGGCTGACGAGCATGAAACATAGGGAAAATGATTGGGGATTTATATAGGTAAATGAGGGATAAAGACAGGTATAAAACCCAAGAGAATGTCGAAGGATCTCTATAAGTGAAACAGGAGATAAGTCAGAAGAGGTAATAACAGACGAACACAGAACGCGGTCTTTAAGTAGACTAGATCTTGATGATGTGGAAAGGGACGAAAGCCATACAAGTTAGGGCATAATGATTTCAGAAGAAGAAAAGGAAGAAAACGAGAAAGCACAAAGAGAGGGCACATGTGTTTTTTTGAAAGATTCAAGTGTAGAAAAAAAGAGTAAAATGGTCAGACTTAGAGGACCCTAAAGAAAAAACACAACAACCAACACATACACTGAGTGACTACAAGTACGATCGTGCAGTGCATGGGATATATCCCACCTTATCTAAGCAAATTGATGTCACTGCCAGATGAAGACAAACAGGCGAGACTAGCAATACCTGGAAAACAAGAAGTGTAGGTGGGTATGATTATGGACCAAGATTTGCAGAAGTCCCATTATTAGAGAAAGGGGAGGACAACCACAATATATACCGTGGCCACAGAGGAATAAGGATAATTTAAAATGTAAATTACCTAGTTTGACTTCAGGTGCAGGAAAATGGATATATGAGTTAGAAAAAAATGACATCAGGAATGATGTTAGCAAAAGATGACATAAAAGGTCTGCTGGCAGCCATTCTAGTGGAAAGGACTGATGACATTTGGAAATGAGCAGAGTATGCGTGTGTGACTGCAGAGCAGATGTATGGAGGCGCTAAGAGCACTGTGCAGTAGGACCCCAGCTGGTCCATAGGACTGGGGATTTCCCAACAGCACTTCAAGATGAGCAGCAGCACCCTTGAGATGGATAGGGATGCAGATTAATACTCTTGCATCAAATCAATAATGGCAACTCGATAGCTTGGCAAAGGGAGTCCGTTTAATGGCAAGTACAAAATAACGGGGAGTTCATGAATATCAGCAATCGCTCGATATTCCTTCTCACTTCAACTCCAATTAATTTCAGAAAAAACATAGTATTTATAACAAAAACTCGTCATCACTGACGCATAACTCTTAAAACTTTAGCATGCAACTCTATTGGTTCTAGGAAGGTAACTTTAATATAGGCACTATATCTGTATATGGTAACGGTTAGTGGTATTGGATAAACACTATCAGGTGGGGCATCTAAGCCCTTCCTTCAAAATGGATACTGTAGACACCATTAAAAGTACAACATCTCATTGGTTCTACTAACTATAGGATCCTAGATTACTTGGTCCACTATGATTGGGTTGGCATCCACCCCATTCATACTTTTCCACTTGCTTAGCAGCGTGCAGAATAGCCGGCCAGGTGCAGGGAGTTCATCTGCACCCCCAGCTTCCCTCCAATTATTGCTACAATCAATCAACACCTCAGTGGTCATGTGTCAATTATTTCTTTGTGGTTGGCCTCGAGACTGCTTATTGGTCTGGAAAAGGTAAGGCTTCTGTGCATGGCACAGGTCCATGCGTAGGTGTGAAAGTTTCATTCCGTCTTGCTCGTCTGGTCAATAGATTTCGACACTGTGAAATCATCTTATTCTTCATGCAATTTTCGTGTATTTGATTTAATTCTGCCAGCCATCTGCCATCTGTGGCTTATCTTGACCTTTCTGAACAGGATACTCTGTTCTTCTTCTCATTAATTGTATCCACTGTTGGTCTATTTCAGCCGATACGACCTTGGCTTCTTGGCACGATTTACCTTTGTCTGAGTTTCTCTCTGTCTTTAATTCTCGATTTGTTTGCTGCAAAGCCCTCCTCTTGAGAGACCTTTAGTAACCTTTGGTTGATTCTGCTCTTGTGCATAGCGGAAGTATACTTATATAAAGTGCTGCTTTTGAGGTAGATATGTATAGGTGGTGCTTGCCGCAATCTATTTTGCTACTAAGCATAAGCAAGCCTCACGATTTCTTGCTTCTTGCGGTCCCTTTCATACGTACACGTTTAAACTAACTGAATATCTTCATCGCGCATATGGCATAATTTCTGACTTCTTGACATGAATTATTTCACTTTAGGCTCAGGATGTCACTTATCCATAGTGTTTCGTCTCTTTTCATCATTCATAGGTCATCATAGCTTCTTTATGTGAGTCAGTCCGGGTTCTTGTTACGTCACCATTCATCTTCCTTCAGTATCTTTTTAGCTTCTTCAGGGATTGCATTCTGACAATCGTCATTCTGTCTCATATGTCGATATGGTTTCCTCAATGGGTACCTTACTGACCAGGTTTTCTTAGGTGTCGGTACTTGAACAGGTGCTGTTCTTCTGATAGGTACTGGACTGAGCCCAACTGCAGCTCTCTGCTGGTTTATTTGCTCATCATACTTCACATATTTCGGCGTGAACGTTCCTGGTACTTCAAAATGGGCGGTTGGAGTGTGAATCGAGCTTGGCACCTCCTCTACACTCCCCCCTCTGGACGATTCATCGACCACTTTCACTTCTTCCTTGGTTTCCACCTTTACTTCATCCTCTGGATCCACTTTTACTTCATCCTCTGGATCCACACATAGAGGTTTGAAGAAATATATTTTTGGGGTCCATATCTTTAGGACTCCCTCCAAGCTTCCTGCTGTTCTCATGTGCTCATCTTTGTTCCAAGTCATTATTTGACATTGGCCACTTGGACTACCATAGATCCATTTTCCCACATAATTTCTATGTTTCCTTGGATATCGAAACTTTGTTCCTTCTGGTGCATAAATGCTGGCTTTCACAAATTCTCTTACCTATTCATCACTCAGGTCCTTGGGCTTCCAGTCTGACTCGACATCAATCACAATCTTCATCCCTATGGCCTTTTTTGCAGTTTTCTGGCACTAAGAGATTATTATCTTGATAACACAGAATCCAAGCAATATCATCACTAGCACGGCTCCTAGGAATTTGAATGCATCTGCCATCCACTGTGGAACTCATGAAAATAGTGTTCCAAACCAACTGTCGCCGTCCACTTCGTCAGTTTCATCAATCATTTGATTCTGTCATTTCGTCAGCATACCTATGGCCTCTATTAAGGTTCCATTTTCGTCATCATGAGATGGTATAAAGGTGCAACATGATTCTCTGATTTTTGCACAAACAACTCCATCCATAGCTGTGATCATGTCAAGGACATATCTGTTCTGCAGAGTCATTAGTCGAATCACCCTTAACTCTTCCTTGATTGCATGGAATCCTTTTATTGTCATGTTGATGGTCTACAGTAACTCCCATCTGGTTATCTGCAACCATTTAGTATTTGCTTCAACCTGAACTCTTGGCATCAGAATTGTCGTGAACACTGATGAGGTGAGGCTGAACAGCCAGCCTGTGTTCATACGGGATTGCATGAAAAGCTTCTTCTGATTTGGCAGAAAAGTAATTCTCTCTCTTCATTCGGCTCATCAGTTCCACAGATCTCTTTTTCCTCAGGTGAGCATCTGCTTTTGGAAAACTGTCAATATTCTGATCACTTGCTGGAACATGGACATTCACCAGTGTGCATACACCTCCCCAGTTCTTCGGCAGTCTGATGTATGCTTTGGATCCACATGCCCAATAATGATCCATGATCACTACAGAACCATGTACCATTCCCGGAGTGTCAAAAACTCGTCCACAGTCTGATTCTCTCCCATTTTCCTTGTGCCATTATACCTGAAGCAGAATTTTGGACTCTCCAATGGCACTATCTGCAAGGTTCCTCCTCTGTCCTCGACCCATGTCAAAAGTTTGGCAGGTCTTAGCCATTATGGCTTACATCCATTTTGTACTATGTTAATGGTACATTGGTAACGCCCTATGACCATCCATGCTCTGCAAATCCCTACTCCTTTTTCCCATCCGTCTGGTGAAAGCACTGTTTTCCTGATTTGCATTTGGCATCTGTTCTTCCAACTCCAAGCTTCTTCTGGAATTTTTTACTGAAACGTTCAGTTTTTGGTATGTCTCTCTTCTGATCTCTGCTCCTTTAACTCCAGGCTTCTCATATCTGATCACAATGTTCTTTGTTTTTCGATTGTGTTTTGTCTTTATGTCCTGGACATTATCGTCTTCATTTGGATCCGTTGCTTCAGTTGCCCATTTCATTGAAGCATCACTTCCCATGAACTGGCCTCTGGTCTTGCACATTGCTACATGTGATAGACAGTGTGCCGTCTGCACATCTATTTCAACAGCTACAAAGATCTTTGACTTCCCCATGCTGTAAGGTAGGCGTGCACAAACAAAGCATTCTTCCTCGGAATTTCGTCTTCCAACTTCTTACATATGTTGGTACCAGATGTTATTTCCCAAGTGTGCGGTGCTGTCCAGGTAGTCGTTTAGTTGGTTATTGTCTTCTTGTGTGCTTCTTCTGATCCTCAAGGTTTTCATGTAGTTTGCTATCATCACATCCTTAATAGCATCCATATAACTTCTTCTCGCCAGAGGATTCTCAGGTATCTCCATCCGTGGTCCAGGCATCTTCATCTGTATCATTTGAGTAGGAGAATGTCTGGTAATTCTTTCCTTGTCCTCTTGTCTTTTCCTGGCTCTGGCTATAAATGGCCATATTGTCTCTGCACGTGATAGTTTTGCTGGCCTTGTACTTGCCCCTCTCAGTGCTGGATCAGGGGTGCTTATCAATGCGGTCTCTGTTGGTTTATTCTCCAACTCCTTTTGTCTCTTTAAAAGTTCAGCTTTTTCCATTTGTCCTTTGATTTCAATTATAGGAGAACTTCTCATCGCTGGTTGTCCAACCGTCTCCAATTCCTTGGATTGTGGTTCTGGAGTTATTGACACAAGACCTGGTGTATGTGCACTCATTGTTTGCGTGTGTGTGTCTTTCATACATTTATTCTCATGCTTACTCTGCCAACCCTGTCTCTGGCTTTTCAACTTGCTTGTTACCAAATGTGTGTGTGTGTCATTGCTAATCACATCCATTTCAAGTTCACTCACTCCTCTGTCAGACCTTCTAGGGACTGGAATGACTATGTAAGGTCTGGGTGCCTTTGTGGGTTTCATGCGTACATCATTAGGTGGGGGCACTGGAATTGGAACACTTTGTGCACCAATAGAAAATGCAGTTCGAAATGTCAGTGACAGTAAAACAATGATGAATACAATGCATAGATACATGTTTCCTCTATAGGTTAACCTACAACACTTAGTTCCGGGACAATGCGTGTGTCTCTCCTCCTGAGGGATGACAACATTAATACTTTGGTTGCCCATCTCGATCATTTAAGGAAAGAAAACTAACTCTTTAATACATTCTAGGTAATATTATCTCTGGATTCTGCTTTCTCTGCTCGTAGTTTGCAGGTACTGGAACGATTGTCCTTCTTTGCCTGAATAATAGATTGTCTCTTGTCTTTGGAAACAGTTCTCTTTTCTGTATACGAAAATGTCAAAATAAAGTAATGAGTTCAGCAAGTCTTTACTGTGCGTGTTCAAAATAAACAAGCTCCCAGTCAATGCCTCTTATCTGTTTCACTCCAGAAGACATGTTGTGTCCTTGTCAGCATAAACAGGAGTGAAGTTTGGTAACGCTTTCTCGATCTGTCCCTCGGCGGAAAGTCTTACAATCTTCTCTGGAAATTCTGATGATGATTAGAAAATTCAACCTGCATTGCAATACCATGCAGGAGCATACTCATCTGTGTAGAGTTCGCTGGGTCTCTGATGAAAGTGAGGACGTCAACACCGGCAGGCCTCCCCACAAGCTCTGGAAAGTCCTCAATTAGGTGAAAGAAGATGTTGCTTGCCAGTCTGCTATCTTCTGGTGACAGGGGCATTTGTCTTGTCTTCCCTGTATTTCAGAAGCAGAAGGAACTGCTTGGCAATCACAATGAGCAGACGCCTTATTGTCTTTTTCGTTTTCAGGGTCTTGAAGAAATTCAGTGATGTTAGTGAGCCTTCACACTAACGACGGGTACGATCTTAATACTAACTCGAAATATATTAAAACGTCCTTAGTGATGTCACTGCTGTGGGACACCATAAGTGAGTCCAAATAAGGCTCCTGTATGAAAAGAGTCTGGCTACTGTATTTTCTTCCAATTAATGTGTCCTCAATCAAAATTTGGCATATCCTTTTCTCATCAAGGCTTCTGTGTGCCTCAGTCCAAAGTTCAAAGTCAATAAACTATGTTGTGGCTTATACGTGCAATTTTTTCTTCACCCTGCAACTAGGATAAACAGAGTGTCTGTGTTTATATCCTTATCCCCTTATTTTGCTCAGAGGAAATGTCCAAAATGAAGCCACAACTTTGCACAAAAGTTCTTTGCCTTTGCTTTGCTGGTCATGCGTTCTTCTTCCTCGTAATGGATCTCGTCTGCACGTGCTGTGGTTCTTTCCTGTCATCTGTAGTCTCTACACGTTGGGGAGTGGGCAAAGGGCCTTCTCCGTTGTATGGCTTGATGTCACCCAGGAATATCCAAACCCTTCTTCCCTGTAGCTTGACTGCAGAGGGAGTGACATCCTCCACTCTCAATGGTCCGTTGAACCTTGGCTCGTCCCACTTTTTTCTTGTGTGGTTCCTCACCAAGACTGTGTCCCCAGGGACAGATGTGGAACACGTACACCTTGAATTTGGTCTGTTAAAGTATCTCCTTCTGTGTTCTGTGCTGCCCTGCACCCTTTTTGTCATCACTGCAGCTGTCCTGAAATTACATTAAGACAAGATGTCATGCAATTCAAGTAATTTTGCATTTCTGATCCTAAAACTTCCCCTGTTGGCTGAGCATCACATCTAGCTTTATCTTGGGGTGTCAATGGTGTGGGCATCCTTCTGCCTGTCGCGATTTCATGTGGCGTAAGATGGTGGTCAGAACCAGACTAGTTTCTGAGCGCATACAGTGCCAGTGGAAGGCAGTGCAGCCATCCCTTCTTTAGAGTAAGCTTCGACTTGGCTATCCTTTCCTTTAAGAAGCCGATGAGCTTCTCGCATATCCCATTACCTTGGGGATGATACGTCGAAGAGATCTTGTGCTTTATACCAAGCAGCAAGCTAATCTGTTCAAATACTGCATTAACAAAATGAGGGCCATTATCTGACCTCATGACCTTACATACTCCCCATCCTCTGGTGCCTCCCCTTGGAGTTGCATTAACTGGGTTTTCCCCATGTTACTATAACCTTCAGGTTCACTTCGTGCAACAATCATTCTCTCATGCACATCAGTTATTTCCACATTCATTATTATTTTGTCCTTGGTCACCACACGCTTGGCTTCTGTGTCTGCTGCTTGGTTTCCATGTGAGATCAAATCTGTCCCTTTTGTGTGGGTGGCGCATTTCACGACTGATATGCCCACTGTGAGTTGTAGTGCCTTAATGAGCCTATCCAATAAGACTGTGTGCTGCACTGGCGTGTCATCCGCTTGGAGGTAGCCCCTCCTTTTCCAGCGCGCTAGGCCTGCGTGCACTGTTGATGTCACATAGGCGGAGTCACTGTACATCGTCACTTCCTGGTCTGCGTGATTCTCGATAGCGAGGATCAAAGCCAACAATTCTGCAGCTTGCACTGAATAATGAGATGGTAAGCATGCACTAATGAGTACTCGAAATTCTCAATTTGCCGTGTGCTTCATCACAGCGGTGTCTGTATATCTTTGCCCGTCATTTTGATCGATTCTCGAAAAACAATCAACGAAGACAATTTCTCCTTCTGCCAATGCATTTTCTTTCACTCTGGGAATCTCATCATAGAATTCTTCATAGTTCGTGCACTCATGGATTGGCTCTCCGTCAGTGACTGGCTCTGCTATAAACATAGCTGGGTTCACTATCTTACATCGAATTATCTAAATCAATGGATTTGATATGATCACTTCATAAGCAGAAGCTCTCTGAGATGTCAATGTGCCTTTCGGTTTCTCTAGAATGGCAAATAATGCGTGCTCGACGAACAACGTCATTGAGCATCCCATCACAAAGGTTATGGCCTTCTCCATGGCGAATGCAGCGGCAGCTAAACTTTGTTCGCACGGGAAGTGACCCCTCATTACTGGGTCTAGATTCCCACTGTAGAATGCCAGCGGCTTGTACCCCAACATGGTACTTTGTGTGAGTACTGCTGTCATAGCACTGCCATCCGTGTGTGAAAACAGGTAGGATTCCTCTGCATAATTGGGATTCCTAGAACTGGTGCCGTGCAAATGGCCTTTTTGAGTTCAACAAACCCTTCTTCCATGGTATCAGTCCATTCAATTTTTTCTTTCGTCACCTGTGCTTTCTTTAGGGCTTGTAACAAGGGCTTGGTATGAGAGCTGTAGTCAAAGACCCACACCCTGACATAATTGCATAATCCTAGAGAACTCTGCATCTGTTTTATCGTGTGTGGCTTGGCTGTGTTTAATATGGCCTCAGCCCTTTCAGGGGTAACCCTTTTCCCCTCATGTGATATTAGCTGGCCTATGTACAGCACTTCTTGCTGACAATATTGTAACTTCTCTTTGTCAACTTTGTATCCTTTCTCAGCCAATATAGTCAATAGCTGAATAGAATCGTGTCTGCACGTTTCCTCTATCGTGCTGCAAATTAAGATGTTGTCCACATATTACAAGACAACACTTTCTAATGCAATATTGCTTAAGTCCAAATGTAAGACTCTGTTGAAATTCTAAGGAGACTCACAGTACCCCTGAGGTAACCTTGTGCTTTTCAGATGCATTTGCCTGAACCTGAATGACGTCAGATCTTGTGAGTCTTTGTGCAATGGGATTGAGAAAAAAGCATTTTTCAAGCTCAAATCACTGTGAAATATTTTGCCCCAACGGGTATATTACATAGGATTGTGGACGGGTTATGGACTAGGGGGAACTCAGCCTCTGCAATATCATTTATTGGCCTTAGATCTTGGATTAAACGCCAAGACCCTCCCTTTGATTTTTCGATAGGGTACACTGTGGTGTTGCATGACGACTCTGACGTCACTAAAATGCCCTTATCGATCATAGCAGAAATTGTCTTGAAAATCCCTTCATCTGCTTCCCTAGACATGGGATACTGTTGTGCTTTTGGTAAAATTGCTCCTGGCTTTAATTTAATCTTTTCTTCTCCGACTCCTTTCAACAAACCTACGTCACAAGGTCCTGTAGTCCACACGAGACAGGCACCTCTGCAATGTCATCATCAAAATATTCTGGACGTTTTTGTGCCAGCATCATTCTCTGGGGCACCTCTCTTTTGATCATTTTCACCCAATAAATGAGATTAACCTCAACTGTTGTTTCATCTATACCTGTTTTCTCTTCAAACAGATCATCATCAGTGACGTCAGTCAATCTGTATCCTTCCTCAATGGCGATCACTGCGCACCATTGTCTGCCTTCGTCATCACAACCATCGATCAAAGCCACTTTTCCACATACTATAGCTGTGTATATTGCCAAGGGAAACACTCGTCCCTTTTCCTCATGCATAGGTATTATTGGCCTGAATAGAAACTCATTGGGGGTTCTCATGGTTTTGTCTGCAAGGCCTGGTAGCCCAGCCATTAGTATACGCACTCCATACACAAATGTTTCTGGTTCCAATGGAACAGCTCTCGTAGCCATTTGTCCTGCATATGCTCTAATCATTTCGCATACGTTCAAATAATGCATTCCTGGAGTTGAACATACTATGGCCTTCTCTGTGAATGAGATTGTCATGTTTAACTTCGTCATTAGGTCTCGTCACAATATATTTACTGGGGTCTGCCATGAATACAGTAGTGGCACGTTCATGTCACATTCTCCTATACAAACTGGAAGTTAGTTTGTAAAAGGAACATGACTTGTTGCTCCTGTGAAGCCCTGAGTATTTATGGCATCGCCGGAAAAGGAAAACGTGCCTTCACGTATACACAAGCGTGTTGCCCCTGTGTCAACTAAGAAGGGATATTCTTTATCTCCTATAACGACATCTATCCTTGGTTCCTTGTGAGGGTTGGTGTCACTGATAGGATAGAACACATCAGGTTTCCCAGTGAGCTGTCCTAATCCATATATAACTTTGTCCCATGCAGAGTGAATGGACTGCCTCCATCACCAGTGTTATTTCTTATTCCAGAATTCAGTGCCTGTTCTGTACTTGTTATCTGTGACAGTGGCTTCTGCGACTGTTGGGACTGTCCTTGCAGAAAACTTGTCATATTTTGAGGTTGCAAGTTTTGCTGTGCTCCTGGCACTTGCTGCTGCACTGTGTGATTTTGTGCAACTCCATTTCCACCCTGCTGTAAAAATACAGGAGGATTCTCCATTCCTACTCTTGTTCCTTGGTTGTTTTGCACCATGCCTTAACTCTGCATGTGAGTGCTAGATGCCCTGTCATCCCACACGTCCAAAATATTGGCGGTTGTCTGATTATTTGCCCATTGATTGCCGTTTTGCATGTTTTGAAAACCTCCCTGATTACTCTGGAACCCTCCCTGATTACTTTGCCATCATCTTCCTCAAACCTCTCTCCCCCTTGGGTAAAACCTGTTATTGCCTTGATCTTCCTGCTCCATCATGTGCAGTATTAACTGTAGTCACGCCAGGGTAACCTGCACGTGTCCACACAACCTCAGCTCTATCACCAGGTATGGTGATTAAAAGACCCTTAATATCCCCTATAGCTAACATGTTCCCCCCCCATAATTTTTTTAAACTCATGCATCCATTTTCCGGCTCCCGATGTTAACATTGGAAGCTTATTTTTCTGATTTTCTCGATCCATGTGTGGCCAGGGTACATACTGTGGCCTCGTTCATCCTTTTTCGAGCAACGGGAATTGTAACACACGGCACTCCTTTTCTTCTCTCAACATTTTCCTATCCACTGCAGGGGTAATATTCCTGCATCGCCATCCACTAGAATCTGACCATCTTATTCCCTTTCCTCCAGAGAAGCGTTTTTCATGTTTTCTCTCATCTTCTCTTTCCTCACATTCTTCCCTTTCTGCGTCTGATAATGTCTGTGCCCAACTCGTGCAACTCCTCTCACCCTACTCATTCCTATTTAGTGTCAACCTATCTAGGGACAGCTCTCTATTTCTGCTACTTCAGGAGGCGTCCTCAGTGTCGTACAATTGAGTGCTCTCCAGACGCTCGTCATCTCTTTTCCCTTGGGGTACTTATTCTAGCCCCATTTCATCATATATTCTATCGATCGTCTCTCCGATGCTTCTGGTGTGGAAGTCATCTTCCATATTTGCCCTAGATTTGCCTGGTACTGAATCGTACTCAGGAAATAATTCTTCTATGTCTTCCCAGTCTACTACTGGATCGGGTTTTTTAACCTCTCTCTCCAGATATTTAAGATCGTGGCTCTCTGTCTTTGCTTGTGTTCTATGTCATCATCAAACTCTCTACACTTCCTCGCTTCCTCTCTGACCCTATCTTCT
The DNA here is from genome assembly GCF_040938575.1 of Ambystoma mexicanum. NCBI lineage: Eukaryota > Metazoa > Chordata > Amphibia > Caudata > Ambystomatidae > Ambystoma > Ambystoma mexicanum. The sequence continues at coordinate 992,686,518 of NC_090926.1, read as the reverse complement.
TGCTGTTTCTTCGCATCTCTACGTTCATTTGCCCTTCGTATTTACTCATACCTTTGTCTCTTTATTCTCTTTTCCCGTAATTTTTGTTCTTCTTCTTCTATTCTCCTTTGTTCTTGAATGTCCTTATCAGTAGCTGCTCTCTGCTTATGATTGTGTTTCCTTTCTTGCACTTCGCGATACAACTGCTCTCGTCTCTGTCTATCTTTTTTCTCGATTCTTTCGTCTCGCAATCCTTTTTCCTTTTCCTTCTCTTTCCTTTTTGAAACATCTGGCTCTCCCTTTTGCCTCATGTCCTCAATGTCTTTACCATTGAGTTTCAATAGAATCTGACCTCCCATCCATTCGTTCTGTTTGAATGCCATCTCATCAGTTCTGTCCTCATCTCCTTTGCATCTCTTTCCCTATCTGTATCTAGAGATGTGCCTCCTTGTGCCTGGTCTCTTTTTTCTTTCTCGTGTCTCTCCTTGTGCCTAGGGACGTTGGAGGTGATATCTCAGTCTCTATCCTTCTCTGGGTTTTTGTCACTACTTTGCGTAGGTGACTCATATGCTGGATTACTATATCCCGTGGCTGCTTTAAGCTCTCTCAATGGGTATAATCCTCGTTTTTACTAGCTTTGCTTTTTGTTTCAGACGGGGTGGGTGGCTCGGAAGACGTTTCATCCCCCTCTGTGCATATGCTAAGTATCCAATCTAATGGTGGCTCCTCCTCGTTTTCCACTTGGTACATATTCCAAAGCTCTAAACTAGCTAGGCGTTTATCTAACTTTTTGCCAGTGTACGTGGCGTGCAAATATGTCGTCATGTGTTGCAGGACCGTTTTAGATACCGATCCGCCCTGGGGCCATGGCATAAACATTTTGTGGGCGGTTCCTTTAACCCATTGTGCACTGTACTTTTTCAGCTTAGGTGCATATTTTGGCAACTGTTTGCACAAGTGTGCTAACGGTGTAATGTCTTCCATGCTTAAATTTGGTTATCTTCTCCTCAAATAACACTTTGTTATGTTTTACGTTTCTCAAACAAAACCAACAATATGAGCGAGCACCAATCGTCGCAAGCTCCAATCCCGTTTTCTCACCCAAAAAATTATTTTTACCTTTTCAAACCACCATCAATTCATGTGATACAACATCCTGGCTATACAATTGCATAATTTTCATGCTATTGCCCCCAAAAATGTTCTTACCTCGTGCCGTCAGAGAAAAAAGAAAAACACAAGACAGACGCGACAGACTAGACAGACTCAGGCTGGATACATGAATCTCATGCCCCTATCATTATTCCGACATGGAATGTAAGCCCATTTCTTTCAAAAATGTCTTTTTAATTGTTTTCGTCCTATTTCTTTAGGACTTTAAATGCAGGCTACTTCTAGCAATATATTAAAGCGTAGGTATCTGGGCATATCCTCTAGCTCGGGTATCCTCCCAGTATCTTCTCCCTGCCTCGGGTATCTTCCTGGTATCTCTCTCTAGCTCGGGTATCCTCCCAGTATCTTTTTCTATTGCTCGGTCACCATCGAGTCAATATTTCTTTCCCCTTATATATACATTTTACTCTTACTCTGACGTTATTTTTGTCCCACCTCCCTCCCTTACCTTCCCTTACCTGTTCTAAGGCATGTAACTTTTTGCCAAAGTATTTAGTCTTTTTCACTGACCGTTCGCATTTTTTTCCTCTCTGGATGCTCGGGATCAGCGCCTTCGTTACCGCCTCTCCTTGCTGTTCCTCCGATAAGCTGCTCATAGGGTTTGTGGGGAAAAGCACAGGTTCCTTCAGACCTCAACCTGCAGGGTTTTCACTTTAGACTATCCACTATATACAGGGAGCCTCTCGGTCTACTTAGGGGGATGGCAAAGGACTTGTGATATTGCAAAGGACCTAGAGTTACTTATGTCGACAGCCAATGGGTGCCTTATCTAATCGATAATGGATAACCATCAATCTCTGCTACCAAGTGTGCAGCAAGACCCCAGTCGGCCTATCAGACTGGGGGTTTCCCAACAGCACTTTAAGATGAACAGCAGCACCCTTTAGATGGATGGGGATCCAGATTAATACTCTCGCATCAAATCAATAATTACAACCCGATAGTTTGGCAAAGGGAGTCTGTTTAATGACAAGTAAGAAAATGGGGAGTTCATGAATATCAGCAAGCGCTCGATCGTCCTTCTCGCTTCAACTCCAAACACTCGCCATCACTGATGCGTAACTCTTAAAACTTTAGCATGCAACTCTATTGGTTCTAGGAAGCTAACTTTAATATAGGCACTATTTCTGTATATGGTAACGGGGAGTGGGGATTGAATAAACACGGTCAAGTGGGGCCTCTAAGCCCTTCCTTCAAAATGGCTACTGTAGATGTCATTAAAAGTACGACGTCTCATTGGTTCTACTAACTATAGGATCCTAGATTACTTGGTTCACTAAGATTGGGTTGGGATCAACCCCACTCATACTTTTCCACTTGCTTAGCAGCGTGCAGACTCACCGGCCAGGTGCAGGGAGTTCGTCTGCACCCCCAGCTTCCCTCCAATTATTGCTACAATCAATCAACACCTCAGTGGTCATGTGTCAATGATTTCTTTGTGGTTGGCCTCAAGACTGCTTCTTGGTCTGGAAAAGTTAAGGCGTCTGTGCATGGCACAGGTCCATGCGTAGGTGTGAAAGTTTCATCCCTTCTTGCTTGTCTGGTCACGTGATTTCGACACTGTGAAATCATCTTATTCTACATACAATTTCATGTATTTGATTTAATTCTGCCAGCCATCTGCCATCTTTGTTTTATCGTGACCTTTCTAAACAGGATACTCTGTACTTCTTCTCATTAATTGTATCCACTGTTGGTCTATTTCAGCCGATAATACCTTTGCTTCTTGGCACGATTTACCTTCGTCTGAGTTTCTCTCTGTCTTTAATTCTCAATTTGTTTGCTGCAAAGCTCTCCTGTTGAGACCCTTAGTAACCTTTGGTTGATTCTGCTCTTGTGCATAGTGGAAGTATACTTATATAAAGTGCTCCTTTTCAGGTAGATATGTATAGGTGGCGCTTGCCGCAATCTATTTTACTACTAAGCATAAGCAAGCCTCACGATTTCTTGCTTCTTGCGGTTCCTTGCTTATGTACACGTTTAAACTAACTGAATATCTTCATCGTGCATATGGCATAATTTCTACATCTTGACATCAATTATTTCACTTTAGGCTCAGGATGTCACTTATCCATGATGTTTCGTCTCTTTTCATCATTCCAGGTCATCATACCTTCTATATGTGAGTCAGTCCGGGTTTTTGTGACGTCACCATTCGTCTTCCTTTAGTATCTTTTTAGCTTCTTCAGGGATTGCATTCTGACAATCGTCATTCTGTCTCATGTGTTGATATGGTTTACTCAATGGGTACCTTACTGTCCAGGTTTTATTAGATGTCGGTACTTCAACAGGTGCTGTTCTTCTAATAGGTACTGGACAGAGCCCAACTGCAGCTCTGCTGGTTTATTTGCTCATCATACGTCACATATTTCAGCGTGAACGTTCCTGGTATTTCAAAATGGGCGGTTGGAGTGTGAATCGAGCTTGGCACCTCCTCTACAGCACAATATCCTAATATATCAGACATGGGTGTGATTATGACTAGGAAAATGGGTGAGGATGAAGATCCTTATTCAAGATATTCAAGTGCAATGGTGCCTTGAGACGAGAGAACCGTGGGATAAAAAGGTGGCATTATTGTACCATATTTTGTGTTAGGGACTGTCCAAGCCAGTGCAACGGTAGATAAAGAAACAGGTAAGGATGACAGGAAAGCCATGGCAAGAGATACAGTTGACTCTTGTACATCATTGTCAATTGTAACAGAAGAAGAATAGGAAGAAAGCTGATAGTAGAAAGCAGGAGGAAGCAAAGTTAGTTCAGAATAAATTGTCAAAATAAGCCATAGAGGGAGCAGTATTGATGAGTGATGAAGTTGCGACAGAAGAAATGGGAAGCAATATACTGTACCCTATGGATCACAGTGGGTATCATTTTTGGCCACGGAGGAGAGGGAATGGATTTAGGGAAGGATGAGGTGGATTTTGAAACCCTCAAGGAGGAGAATAATTTAACGGCAGACACCCGCAACAATGTTGGAATTGTGGAAGAATAGGACATATAGCCAGAACATGTAGAATTGGAGATTGCCTGCAGCAATACTGGCAAGTTTCTAGAGGAGGGATGGGCTATGTTTCACAATATAATACAGAACCACAGGAGTATTATGCCTAAGATCACACGCAGAATCAGACACGTGTGCCACAAACACAGCAAGCTCATTACAAATGCAACAGACACAAGGGCAACCACAGCAAGTACCTATGCAAACACAGCAGATACAAACTCAGCAAGCGCAGACACAACAGGCCATGGTACCACAATGGAATACGAATGCAGGAGTCCCGCAAACATCTGCACCTGGGATACAGAGTGTGACCGTGGTAGGAGGAAATCCTTTCATTGGAACAGGGATGAATTTATATCCACAATAGGACAGGCCACAGAGCGACCTGATGTGTTCAGTACTATCAGTGGCACCGGACCCGCAAGAGGAACCTAGGGTCAAGGTAACGATAGGAGGCAAGATATTTTTCTTTCTTGTAGACACTGGAGCAACTCGTCACTGTGTCCGTGAGGGAAAATACCCAATGTCAGGCATTGCAATGAATGTGCAGGGATTCTCTGGAGCGATGAGCTTAGTTCCTTTTACAAATGAATTAAAAATCTCTATAGGAGACCATGACATGTCTATGCCATTAATATATTCTCGGCAGATGCCAGTTAACATACTAAGGTGCGATTTGATGGAAAACTTAACATGACATTGGGCCTCATTACAAGTCAGCCGGCCCGGAAACAACGGTGGTGGTAAATCCGCCGCCACCATTGTTGTCTGACCTGGAGGGAGTATCACCACCTGCCTGCAGGTGGACATGGAAACACTGGCACTGTCATAGACGGAACTGGTGTTTCCATGGTCCCCATCCCCATGGAGTCCTATGGGACTCAATGAGGATTTACAGAATTCCGCCTCCAGAATTACCGGGTCACCGGGGGTGTAATGCCCCAGTGATTCCGGCAATCACGGAGGCGGAATGGTATTACGGGACCGGCGGCAGCCTGATGTTTTTTCCAGCACAGCTACCACCGGACTTGTAATGAGGCCCAATATCTTTTACTGACGAAGGAATAGTGTGCTCCACTCCAGGGATACATTATTTGAATGTGAAAGAGTTTATATACGCCTTTACAGTGGCCAGAAGGCATTATGAGTCCCTTTAGAACTAGAAGTATTCTTGTATGGAGTGACTGCTTTGTTAATGTGGTTACCCAGGTTGGTAGGTAAAATATTGAGAATACCTGAAGAATGTTTGTTAAGACCAGATATGGATGATGAAGGAGGACAGGTCATCCCCTTAGAGTTAGAAGCAGCAGTGCTCAGAGAATAAAGGGTGGTTGTCCAGGCACAGATAATGAGGGAATAGGATGGCGAGCAGTGATAGCCCTTAGTGGAGGATACAGGTTTACAGACCTAACAGACAAAGAGCTTTACAGGGATGATTATTCAGATGATGAGTTAGTATTTCTTATAAATCTCACTTATTGGATTAAAGTTGAGAATAGAGAAGTACCACAGGGAATTGAAAAAAAGAAACTGTCATTTTTCCAGGAAGATTTAGAAAAAGTGCCAAATATTTTATGGACGACTAGTCCATATGATGTAGGTCTATTGAAAGGAATAGAAGCAGTTAAAATCAAGCTTAAACCAGGAGCAATCTTGCCATGAGCAAAGCAATATCTCATGTCCAGAGAAGTGGATGAAGGTATATTCGAGAGCATTTCTGCTTTAATGAAACAGGGAATATTGGTGCCATCTGAGTCTCCATATAACTTAGCTGTGTACCCAGTGAAGAAATCAACTGTGGGGATCATGGAGATTTATTCAGGATCTCCGCCCCTAAACAACATTGTTGAAACAGAGTTTCTATTATTTCCAAATACCACTTCAATATTATGTAACATCCCATCTAAGGGTAAATATTTTACAGTCATAGATTTAAATAAACACATTTTTCACAATACCCCTTCATGAGGACTCCCAGGATTTGACCTCATTTTTTTATAGAAATACCCACCTGAAACATACTCGTTTGCCCAGGGGAACTGTGAGTACCCCTCAATTTTTAACAGGGTTCTTCTGATGGATCTGGCCAATGTACAACTTGAGAGTGCAATCATTCAGTACGTAGATGATATTTTAGTATGCAGTGAGACAGAAGAAAGATGCTGAGAAGACTCAGTCCGACTCATGACCATACTTTCAGAGAAAGAGTATAAGGTGGACAATGAAAAATTACAATATTTCCAGGAAGAAGTCCTGTATAGAGGACAGTTGTTCTCTCAAGAAGGGAGAAATGTGACACCTGAAAGAGCAGAAGCAACTATGAAGACTTCAGAACCTAAAACATTGAGGGAAATGAAACAATCTTTAGGCCTATGTATGTACTGCAGAGCCCATGTTTTCGATTACAGTACATATATTAGACCACTTTTAAAAGGCCTTAAAGAAGCACAAGTACATAAAAGTAAGATAACATGGACAGATGAAATGACTGAAGGATTTGAGGAGTTAAAAATGGCGATCAGCACAGCCCCTATGTTAGGGATTCCAGACTAGCATGAAGAATTTTACCTATTTTACCATTCAAATGGAGAAGTTATGACAGCAGTTCTAACACAGAAAATGACATTAGGACATGGACACAAACCATTGGCTTACTATAGTGGGATTTTAAATCCAGTAAGGAAAGGGCATTACCCCTGCAAACAAGTGTTAGCTGCTGCTGCACTGGCTATTGAACAAGCTTCAAGTATTACAATGGAGTGTTCAGTGACATTATTTGTTGAGCATGCATTATTTGCTATTTTAGAGAAACCCAATAGTATATTGATGACACAAAGAGCATCAGGGTATGAGGTAATTATTTCGAACCCTGCGATCAAAATTGTTAGATGCAGAATAGTGATCCCAGCAACATTCATAGCAGAACCAGTAGGAAAGGATGACTATGTACATGACTGCACAGCGTATACTGAGTTTTATGATGACATTCCCCATAGAGAAAATGCTCTCGCATGGGGGCAAATAGTCTTTTATTGATGGTTCACCATAAATTGACCAAATGACTGGGCAAAGACATCCTGGATCAGCAGTAGTAAGACTGAACCGTGAGGGTGAATTTGAAGTAGTAACAAGTGCAAGATTGCCTTCACATTGTTCAGCACAGGCTGCAGAATTAGTGGCGCTTATCGACGCACTTCAGAGATACGAGGATGAGGAAGTGAAGATGTACTCCGTCTATGTGATGCCAACAGTACACACAGGTTTGTCACGCTGGAAAAGGAGGTGTTTTGTCAGTGAAGACGGCACTCCAGTGCAACATGCGTCCCTATTGGATAAGCTAATTGAGGCATTAAGACTCCCATTGGCTATAGCAGTCGTGAAATGCGCAGCCCACACTAAAAGAAAAGACATCATTTCTCACAGAAACAAAGCCACAGATTTAGAAGACAAAAAAAGCATCATATTTCGCAAACATTTCTGATTTTGAAATAAAAAGTGTTAAACAAATGTCAGGATGTTGCATGATGGTAAAGGAGGGTTTTAATGTGTTGTCTATTATTTAGTTAATTGAGTTACAAGGTTGGGCAGCACAAGAGGAGAAAGATATGTGGAGAAAGCGGGGGTGTTCTTAAACCCCCACCAAGGCTTTATGGAGGCAGGATAGCACTGGAGAGCCAGTTATGCCTCTAGCATTAGTGAGGGTTGCGCTGGAGCAGCTTCACTACCCCACGCATACGCCTCGAGAGAGTTTTGCTGCTACAATAGCAGAAGATTGTTTTTCACCAAGTTTATTAGAACATGTGGCACAGTTTAGATAAACTGCATTGTGTGCCAGAAATTCACAGCAGGGCACACTTTGCAAACAGTGAGAGGAGAAATCCCTAGACCCAATGGCCCATTTCAGCATCTACCATATAGATTATGTGGATATGTTGCAGACCTGCAATGGATATAGGTACATGCAGGTAGTAGTATGTCCCTTTTCTAGATGGCAGGTCCATGTATGCACCACGATGCCACATGCACTGCCAAATTCCTCATGTGTGTGCATAACAACTCTTCTGCCTATCACCCACAGTCAAATGGGATTTGTGAACGTTATAAACTAAAAGATCACTTTAAAGAAGGTGTGGTTACATTGCCTCCCCCTTGCATTATATGCACTACAAAATCAGCCTGGCTCAGATCCCCACCTAACTCCTCATGAGTTGGTGACTGGACGCCGTATGAGAATACCTCTTGCTCCTCCTCCTAGGTTAGAAACTGATGCCTACAGTATAGCGAAGAGTTTAGGTGATGAGATGCATGATTATTTAGCAACTATGACCACTGGTGTTTCTCTTATTTCTCAACAGATCAAGAACCGGGGGAGGAGTCAAAGAGAATTGAAGAAGACAGCCAACCAATTGATCCTGACAGTCTATTGAAGCAACCTAGTTTATATCAGACCAGGTGCTGGTACGCAAATATTTCTGCACTTGGAATAAACCCTGTTTCGAGGGACCATTCAAAGTGGAAGACGTTACTTCCACAACTGTCAAGCTACAAGGTAGATGAGCCTGGCTGCATCTGCACAACATCAACCCATATAAAGGAGAGACCTTGACCCTTTCCTAGATCTGCTGACAGTGAAGCAAGAGAAGAGGTTCCACGCATGCATACTAGATCGGTTACCAAGAGCAAAGATAAATAATGCATGGAGTCTAAAAACACTTAACATTCCTTGAATCGAATAAGGAATGAACGGACTTGCAGCTATCCTGGAACTATTTTAGATAGGTACAAGAGACAATGGGCCTCATTACGAGCTTGCCGGTCCGGATACACCGGTACCGGTAAGTTTTCTGGTATCGTTGTATCCAGAACGGCAAACTCTGAGTTGTGCTCCGGGTGCCTTTCATTCCGCCATGTCTGACCTGGCGAATGAAAGGCACCCGCGAGCACAGCATGCCTGTAGCATCGGCACTGTTCTGAATGGTGCCGGTGCTACAGGCATCCCCATTCTCATTGAACCCTATGGGGCTCAAATGAGAATGGGGATCACCCGATTCCGGCACCCGCAAAAGGGCAATTACAAGGTCCGGCAGGGCCACAATATACCGGTAATTGCCCATTCGCGGGTGCAGGAATCGGGTGATCCTCATTCCCCAGACTTTTTTGCAAGTTTGGAGGTAGCCTGCCAGTTTTACCGGTAAGGCTACCTCCAACCTTGTAATGAGGCCCAATAAATTGAAGTGCTAGACCCAAAAGAAAATGAGCACAGTGCATATTCTATGCTGCCAATCACAATACCATTGCACAGATTCTTGTATGTTATGTTATGATATGTTATTTTGCATTTATATAGCTCCTTATGTATCATTGGTATGATCTCAAAGCGCTGGTAGGTTGAACGCCCTCGGGAACCATAGTTCAAGTCAGTAGAGAGAGAGAGAGAGTCATAAGGTGCGTGGGAGCCCCCTATATGTGTGCAGCTGGTGTGGCACTTGCATGATAGCTGCTTCTTAGCGGTAGGTGTGGTGGTTGGGAGGTCAGGAATATGTGTTCATTCTGGTGGGTTGATACCCCGACTGATTTCTGTCTGCTTTAGGCCTGAGGAGACACTTAGGCTAGCGGTGGGTGCTCAGCTAGCTGTGTTTACTTAGGATGATGAGGAACATGAGGTGGGTGTTAGTATGCGAACAGCTATACCGAATGTGTCATAGTATCACTGCGTTCTAGTTGAGTGGTGGTGTATAGGAGAGAGTGAACATGGTGGTGTGGTATGGCGGTTTTCAGTAAGGTGCTCGAGATCGAGCGCACATCTGTACCATCTATTCTATTTGTTTTATTCACTCTGTCTGTTCATTCAGTTCCGTCTGTTCGTACATTTCGTCTGGTTCATCATTTAGTTTACTGGTCTTTCCATTCATTCCATCTATTCGATCCTTCATCTGCATAAACTACTCCATCAATCTGTTGGTCCATTTCATCCTTCCCATCTGTTTAGTGTGTTGCGTTTGTTCCATCCTTTTTATTCATTCCATTTTTTCCATGTGTTTCACTCACTTCATCAGTTCCACCCGCCTCATCTGTTCCATCCACTCCATCCGTTCCAACTGATTCAGTCCACTCCATCCGTTACATCAACTTCATCCGTTTCATGCACTCCATCTGTTCCATGCACTATACCCATTCCTTGCACTATATCCATTCCATGCACTCCATCCATTCCGTGCACTCCATCCATACCGTGCACTCCAGCCATTGACTCCATTTGTTCCAAGTGCTTCATCTGTTCCATCCACTCCAACCGTTCTATCCATTCCATCCGTTCTATCCATTCCATCCATTCCATCTACTCTATCTGATCCATCCACTCAATCTGTTCCATCCACTCTATTTGTTCCATTCATTCTATCCGTTCTAATCACTCTTTCCTTTCCATCTACTCTATCCGTTTCATCCACTCCATGAGTTCCATACGCTCCATCCACTCCATCCACTCCATCCAATCCATCAACTCCATCCATTATATCCGTTCCATCTACTCCATCTGTTCCATCTACTCCATCCTTTCCATCTACTCCATCCGTTCCATTTATTCCATCCGTTCCATCTACTCCATCAGTTTCCACCATACCGTTCCATCCACTCCATCTGTTCCATCCACTCCATCTGTTCCATCCACCACTCCATCTGTTCCATCCACTCCATCAGTTCCATCCACTTCATCCCTTGGTTTGTTCCATCTGCTCTATTAGTTCTATCTGGTCCTTCTGTTCTATCCACTCCATTTGTTCTATAAACTTCACCAGTTCCATCTATTCTATCTACTCCATCTGTTCCATCCACTCCAGTCCGCCTGTTCGTTCCATCTACTCTATCTGTTCTGTCCATTCCAACTTTTCCTTCAACTCCATCAGTTCCATTTATTCCATTTGTTTCATCCACTCCTTCTGTTGCATCCACTCTTTCAATTCCATCCACTCCATCTGTTACATACACTCCATCTGTTCCATCCATTCCATCTGTTCCATCTACTTCATCAGTTCCATCCATTCTACCGGTCTCACCTACTGTACCTGTTCCATTCACTTCATCTATTCTATCTACTCCATCAGACCGATCCACTCCATTTGTTCCTTCCGCACCATTTGTTTCATCTTCTGCGTCTGTATTGTCTACTGTATCCGTTTTCATCATTGCATCTGTTCAGTCCAATTGATCAGTTCCATTTGTTAAAATTACTAATTTTTCCATTTGTTCAGTCTGCTCGGTAGCCTCATCCGTTCAGTCCACTCATCCCTTTTATCTGTTCGATTCCTACCATCCGTTCAGTCTGTTCCATCCATTCATTTGTTCGTTCCATCCGTTCCACACACCCCATCCGTTCCATCCCCTTCATCTGTTCTATCCACTTCATCCGATCCATCTACTTTGTCCGCTGCATCTACTTTGTCAGTTCGTTCTATTCCATCCATTCTATCTATTTCATTCGCTCACTTTACTTCATCGTTCCATCTACTTCATCCGTTCCATCCACTTCATCCATTCTGTCCACTTCATCCATTCCATCCACTTCATCCGTTACGTCCACTTCATCCGTTCCATCCACTTCATCCGTTCCATCCACTTCATCCATTCCATCCACTTCATCCGTTCCATCAGCTTCATCCTTTACAGCTACTACATCTGATTCATCTGCTTCATCTGTTTCATCCGCTGCATCCATTTCATCCGGTTTCATCCACTCCATTCGTTTCACCCGCTGCATCTACTTCATTCCTTTCATCCACTTCATTCCTTCTATCCACTTTATTAATTCTATTCAGTTCATCAATTTTTAGTTTACAATAGTAGTTTTAGTTTTCATTTTTCTCGATTGGGTCTTGATGCTGAATTGTTACTTTTAATGCAGCAACCTTGGGCTGCTGGCTGTTGTTGCTGTTATACTGTTTGCGTTAAGAGTCTACTTTTAGGGGAAGAGCCACATGTTCAGGTATTTGCGGAAAGACATGAGGTCCTCGGTGTGTCGGATGTGGGGTGGAAGTGAGTTCCACAGAGCGGGGCCGGGGCTGAGAATGATGATCAACCTAACCTGACTGAGTTGGTTTTTGGTATCACTAGGAGGTGGGCAGAGCTTGATCTTAGAGTGCGTGGTGGATGGTAGGGTTTTAGTTTGTCTTGAAGATATTGAAGTCCGGTTTTATGCATTGCTCGGTGAGAGATGCATAAGGCTTTGAAGGTCACCCTTCGGGCAACCGGAAGCCAGTGGAGAGTTTTGAGAGCTGGGTGTCAGGTACTGTTAGGATACAGTGACATATTCTGAATTACATTAGGTCTGGGGAAAATTAGTATAGAAAGGTTTTTGGAAGTTATTATGAGTTTAATTTTAAAACAGCCAATTTTGCCCTTAACATTCATTGCAGTCTATGGAGAATGCCCCAAGCCAAGATGGAGGTCCTCAGTCTAAGTTCTGATTGGCTGGTGATTGTTTATAGGGAAGACAGTGAACATTCTAAACTGCCTTTCATCGTCTTTGCCCAGCTGAGAGGTTGTGTATTAAGCTGCTCCTGCTTAACTTGTTCAGGGGTTTCAAGTTTCAAGCGGTCGAGCGGCTTATTTGGAAAAGCAAACAGGAATCTTGCGGAGATTCATTTTTGGCACTGAACAGGAGTAAGAATATTTCGAGTTATCCAAAAAGAAAAAAGTTTCAAAGACTCTTCACAAGATAAGTCCTTTTAAAACTCAAGACTCTTTCTATAATGTCATTGTAGAAGATTTAATCTGATTTTCAAGTTCATATGAAAAATATTTACTAAGAACTATATTGCTGTCGTATGTTTGGCTTTGCTACGCTACGTTTTCTATGAAGCGCGTGGTTTTTCCGTTAACAGAAGCCTGCGCGTGAGAGTCTTCGCTTGAGTATCTAGCGCGAGCTCTTTGGTGTCGCGTGATACTATTTTGCGTGTGTTTTTTCTACCCGCGGTTGGATTTCCGCGCGTGTGCATCTTGTATTAAGCGCGTGTGGATTTTTCCCGCAGTTTCGACTTTAGCGCGTGTGCGTGTGATCGCATCTTGGACTAAGCGCGTGTGGATTTTTTACCCGCGGTTTGTCGTCAGCGCGTGTGATCGCATCTTGGACTAAGCGCGTGTGGATTTTTACCCGCGGTTTGTCGTCAGCGCGTGTGCGTGTGCTCGCATCTTGGACTAAGCGCGTGTGGATATTTCCCGCGGTTGAACTTCAGCGCGTGTGCGTGTTTTCGTTTAATCGCGTGTGGATTTTTTCCCGCGGTTTCGACTTAGCGCGTGAGTGTTTTCGCATTTTGGACAAAGCGCGTGTGGTTTTTTTCTCTCGCGGTTCGATTTCAGCGCGTGTGAGTTTACTCGCTCCTTGGATAAGCGCGTGTGGTTTTTCCTGCGGTTTAATCTACAGCGCTTCAACGATCTTCACTCAGTTTGGATCCCTATGCGAGTTCAAGAGATTTCCACGTGAGATTTTTGACGCAAGTTTCAAGAACTGTTTATTTAAGCAAAAACACTCTAAAAAAAATTAATAAGAAGAAATATAAATACTTTCCAGAAACACTAGAACTTCCATTTACTTTTAATGAACGTAAGACTTTGTTCAAGCTTCTTGAGTTTAAAGAAGATTACCTGCAAAGTTAATTTCACATTCATGGACCTACTAAGAAGGCTGAATTATCGTTGAGATTCAAGTCAACTAGTAAGGAAGACTAGTCATCTTATCACTTCTCTGGGCATTTGTAGAGAAGTTCCAGGTATGGTTTTTACTTTATTTGGTAAAGGATATTGATACTTAAGGTTAGTATAGTGCCCCATGAATAACAAGGTGTATTATATGTTTATGTTTTACTACAGGTGAAGAACCAGCTAGTCTTAGCTTCCAGCCTGGTGTTTGTTAATTTGTCCCTTCCCCCTTTCCCCTGGAAGTGAGGTAAACTGAGCAGTTTATAGTATCAGCTCAGAGTGCCACATTTTGGGTGGATTGTCGGGGGCTCAGCAGCTTCTGCAGACACCAGGATCTCAGCCTGACAGAATAAAAGGCCAATAAAAAAGAAAAGGTCTGCCCAAGCTGTATGAACCCCAACGAGACAGCCATGGAGGCGTTGGGAGAAATGGTTAGGGAAATTAGAGAAGAGTTACGGGTGGCTCATCTAGAATACTCAAATCTTAATAAAAGAATAGATGAGTTAAATTTAAAGGTAACACAAATACAAGAAAAAGAAGTGGAAGTTTCGGAAGGTGCAGGAAACCCACCTGAGTTGGTGAGAGTAGGGGAAGAACAAGAACATAGACTTTCAAGGGAAGTGGTGGGTGGTTTAGGAACTTTAGTTATGCCAGTTCCTTTGGCTGCTCCTGAGCGTTTTTTGGGAGATCCGAGAAAGTTTCAAATTTTTCAGACTCAGTGTGAATTACATTTCTTAAGTCGTCCCGAGTTATTTTCAACGGATGCTTCCAAGGTCACATTTACATTATCTTATTTATCAGGAGAAGCATCTGCGTGGGGAAGTCTCTTGGTGAGTCAAAAGAGTTTGGCTTTGAATAATTATTCCCTGTTCCAGGCCGAATTTAAAAAGATGTTTGATAAGAGACAGGTATCTCTAGAGGTAGATGGAGAACTACTGGAGCTGCGTCAGGGAGGAAAGGAGTTGATTTCTTATATCACTCAATTTAGAACTTTAATTTTAGAGAGTAGATGGCCAGAGGAGAAGAGGGCTTCCTTATTTTATCGGGGCTTAAAAGATGAATTGAAAGATGCTTTGGCTGGTGTTTTGGAACGACCAACTACTTTAGATGCTCTAATTGATTTGGTAGTTCGGTTAGATTTTCGTTTAACCGAAAGACGTTTAGAGCGTAGACGTTCTCAGGGGGAGGTTAGGTTTCCAGGAAGAGTAGAGAGATCTAAGGTTGAGGTGGTGAACAGGGAAGTTAAGTCAAAGGGAAATGAGTTGCAGAGTCGGGTGAGAGGTCCGTTGTCAAAGGAAGAGAAGACAAGAAGAAGGGAGAATAATTTGTGCCTATACTGCGGTAGGAGTGGTCATTTCCTTGAAAACTGTCCTTTTACCTCCAAGAAGATCTTCAATTCTTCAGGCAGAGTACAACAAGTTGCTAACACGATACAGACAGCTGTTCCTCATATAACTGTGAACGTATCCTTAATGTTTGAAAAGAAAATCTTAGGTTCTGGGCCAATTATTATTGATTCAGGGGCTACAGGAAATTTTATGGACAGAGGATTGGCAAAGAGTTTAGGTGTTCCTTTAGTGGCTAAGAAAGAAGTTGAGCAGGTAAGGGCAGTTGATGGTACATCTCTTTCTTCAGGTCCAATCACTCATAATACAGAGGTACTTGAGATGGAGTTAACTGGAGGTCATAAGGAAACTATCTCTTTTGAATTAATTGATGCTCCAATCTTGAAAATAATCTTGGGTATGCCCTGGCTTACTCTGCATAATCCTAGAATTGATTGGAGTGCAAGAATTGTATCCCTAGAATCAACTTTTTGTAAGGAACATTGTTTCTTAGGGAAAAGTCATGGAGAGGAAGAAAGATTTGTGAGTTCTGTTTCGTTTTCACTTGCAGAAAGAGGGGCAATAGGTTTTGATGTTGGAGCAGTAGTGGGTGAACTTCCTACTTGTTATCAAGATTTTTGGGATGTATTTGATGAAAAGGAAGCTGGAGAGTTGCCTCCTCATAGACCGTTTGATTGCAGGATAGATTTGGAGCCTGGAGCTATTTTACCTAGCAGTAGGGTTTATGCCCTGACAGAAAAAGAGAATGACTATTTGAAAGAATACTTAAAGGAAAATTTGGCTAAGGGTTTTATTCGGCACTCTCAATCGCCGGCTGCCTCACCATTGTTCTTTGTGCCAAAATCTGACAGTTCCCTCAGAACTTGTATAGATTATAGGGCGGTAAATAGAATGACAGTAAAAAATAGGTATCCGCTCCCTCTCATCTCTGAGATGTTAAATCAAATTCAAGGTGCCACCATTTTTTCTAAATTGGATTTAAGGGGGGCTTATCATCTTGTACGTGTTCAAGAGGGGGATGAGTGGAAGACGGCATTTAAGACCAGATTTGGTCTGTACGAGTACCAAGTGATGCCATTCGGTCTTTGCAATGCCCCAGCGGCTTTTCAATTTTTTATCGATGAGGTTCTTCGGGAATTTCTTGATATTTTTGTTATTGTTTATATTGACGATATTTTGATTTTTTCCCAAAGTTTGGAGAAACACAAAATTCACGTTCGACAGGTCTTGAGAAAATTGAGAGAGAATAATCTTTACGCTAAATTGGAGAAGAGTCAGTTCCATACGAATTCAGTGGAATTTTTAGGTTTTGTGATCACTCCTAGTGGTCTGGAAATGAATCCGAAAAAGGTGGAAGCGGTTCGTGATTGGCCTACTCCAACGAAGGTGAAGGAGATCCAGAGTTTCTTGGGATTTGCCAACTTTTACCGAAGATTCATTGAAGGCTTCTCCAGTTTGGTGACTCCAATTACTCGACTTTTGAAGAAAGGAGTTCCTTTTGTTTGGGACGTTAAGGCTAATGAGGCTTTTAAAGTATTGAAGGAGAAATTCATAACTACTCCTATCTTGATTCATCCTGATACTTCCAAGCCATTTTTTGTAGAGGCTGATGCTTCCAATGTGGCAATGGGAGCAGTGTTGTCGCAGAGGCATAATGTTACTGGACAATTGCATCCAGTGGCCTACTTTTCTAAGAGGTTCTCACCAGCGGAAGAAAATTATACCATTTCAGATTGCGAGCTTCTTGCTATCAAAGCAGCATTTGAAGAATGGCGACATTTTTTAAAAGGAGCACGTCACACTGTGACAGTATTAACTGATCACCGAAACTTACTTTTTTTGAAGACAGCAAGAACTCTGACACCTCGACAACTAAGGTGGTCTTTATTTTTTTGCAGATTATGATTTTATAGTTACTTTTAAGCCAGGAAATCAAAATAAAAAAGCAGATGCTCTGTCACAGCAATTTCCAGAAAGTGAAGTTAAGTCGGTTTGTGAGTCACTTCCTCTGATCGCTCCAGAACGTTTTGTTCTTGCTGGAATTGAGAAAGAAAACGAAATCTTTAAAGAAGTACGAGAATCCATATCTGAGAGACAACTTGAACATTGGGTTCGTTTGGATCCAGCTCGCAAGATTAAAGATGGTTTACCTTATCTAGACGACAGACTCTATTTACCATCTATTGAACTTAGAGAAAAGATTTTGAAGGAATGTCACGATTCAGTTCTGGCAGGACATCCAGGATATCGAAAAACACTTGAGTTGGTCAGAAGACATTTTTGGTGGGAGAAAATTCGACAAGATACTCTTAATTTTGTTAAGACCTGTGAAGTTTGTGCTAGATCTAAGAACCTCATCGGAAAGCCTTCTGGGTTATTGGAACCGTTGCCAGTTCCACCGCGGCCTTGGTATTCAGTGTCTTTAGATTTCATCACGGATCTACCACTAGATAAGGGGTGTACATCAGTGTTGGTTGTAGTTGATTTACTCACTAAAGAAGCACATTTCATTCCAATGAAGGGAGAGGTTACCGCCGATAGTTTAGCTCACAGTTTCTTGCAAGAAGTAGTTAAACTGCATGGAATTCCCAGTCAGGTCATCTCAGACAGAGGGTCTCAATTTATTTCTAAATTTTGGAGAGCTTTCTGTAAGAGATTGGGAGTTGAGGTATGTCTATCATCCGGTTACCATCCCGAAACCAATGGGCAAGTGGAAAGGATAAATCAGGAGTTGGAGAAATATTTGTGATGTTATCTACAGACAGGGGAAGAGTGGGTAGATATGTTGTGGGTGGCAGAATTTGCATATAACAACTGTAGTAAGGATGCCACCTCAATGTCTCCATTTTATTTGGGACGAGGTTTTCATCCTTGTTTTCTTAGTATAGAGATCGATTATGATGCTGAAAACCCGGAAGTGGAAAAGAGACTACAGATCATGAAAAGAAATTTGGAGAAGGCAAAAGGGGTGTTGGTGGAGAGTAAACAAAAATATAAAAGATTTGCGGACCTTAAAAGAAAGACTAGTCCCCAGTATAGGGAGGGAGATTTGGTATGGTTATCAACCAAATTTTTGAGAATTAAGGGAAGAAATAAGTTTTGCCCTCGTTTTGTAGGGCCGTTTGTTGTTGAAAGGGTGATAAATCCAGTGGCTGTTCGCCTTAGATTACCAAGACATATGAAAACTCATCCAACTTTTCATGTTAGTTTGTTGAAACCTGTGGTTAAAGGAACTAGATTGACACTTACTCCTTCACCAGTTGTATTTGAGGAAGTTGATTCAGAAGAATTTGTAGTTAAGAAAATTCTGGACTCTAGAATAGTGAGAGGAAAGCTACAGTATCTCATTGATTGGGAGGGTTTTGGTCCTGAAGAACGCACTTGGGAGAAAGCAAGTGATGTACATGCTCCTCATTTGGTTGAAAAATTCCATAAGAAATTTCCATTGAAAAAAGGCCCAGGGACTGGGCGTTAGAAGGGGGGTACTGTCAGGTACTGTTAGGATACAGTGACATATTCTGAATTACATTAGGTCTGGGGAAAATTAGTATAGAAAGGTTTTTGGAAGTTATTATGAGTTTAATTTTAAAACAGCCAATTTTGCCCTTAACATTCATTGCAGTCTATGGAGAATGCCCCAAGCCAAGATGGAGGTCCTCAGTCTAAGTTCTGATTGGCTGGTGATTGTTTATAGGGAAGACAGTGAACATTCTAAACTGCCTTTCATCGTCTTTGCCCAGCTGAGAGGTCGTGTATTAAGCTGCTCCTGCTTAACTTGTTCAGGGGTTTCAAGTTTCAAGCGGTCGAGCGGCTTATTTGGAAAAGCAAACAGGAATCTTGCGGAGATTCATTTTTGGCACTGAACAGGAGTAAGAAGATTTCGAGTTATCCAAAAAGAAAAAAGTTTCAAAGACTCTTCACAAGATAAATCCTTTTAAAACTCAAGACTCTTTCTATAATGTCATTGTAGAAGATTTAATCTGATTTTCAAGTTCATATGAAAAATATTTACTAAGAACTATATTGCTGTCGTATGTTTGGCTTTGCTACGCTACGTTTTCTATGAAGCGCGTGGTTTTTCTGTTAACAGAAGCCTGCGCGTGAGAGTCTTCGCTTGAGTATCTAGCGCGAGCTCTTTGGTGTCGCGTGATACTATTTTGCGTGTGTTTTTTCTACCCGCGGTTGGATTTCCGCGCGTGTGCATCTTGTATTAAGCGCGTGTGGATTTTTCCCGCAGTTTCGACTTTAGCGCGTGTGCGTGTGATCGCATCTTGGACTAAGCGCGTGTGGATTTTTTACCCGCGGTTTGTCGTCAGCGCGTGTGCGTGTGATCGCATCTTGGACTAAGCGCGTGTGGATTTTTACCCGCGGTTTGTCGTCAGCGCGTGTGCTCGCATCTTGGACTAAGCGCGTGTGGATATTTCCCGCGGTTGAACTTCAGCGCGTGTGCGTGTTTTCGTTTAATCGCGTGTGGATTTTTTCCCACGGTTTCGACTTAGCGCGTGTGAGTGTTTTCGCATTTTGGACAAAGCGCGTGTGGTTTTTTTCTCTCGCGGTTCGATTTCAGCGCGTGTGAGTTTACTCGCTCCTTGGATAAGCGCGTGTGGTTTTTCCTGCGGTTTAATCTACAGCGCTTCAACGATCTTCACTCAGTTTGGATCCCTATGCGAGTTCAAGAGATTTCCACGTGAGATTTTTGACGCAAGTTTCAAGAACTGTTTATTTAAGCAAAAACACTCTAAAAAAAATTAATAAGAAGAAATATAAATACTTTCCAGAAACACTAGAACTTCCATTTACTTTTAATGAACTTAAGACTTTGTTCAAGCTTCTTGAGTTTAAAGAAGATTACCTGCAAAGTTAATTTCACATTCATGGACCTACTAAGAAGGCTGAATGATCGTTGAGATTCAAGTCAACTAGTAAGGAAGTCTAGTCAGCTTATCACTTCTCTGGGCATTTGTAGAGAAGTTCCAGGTATGGTTTTTACTTTATTTGGTAAAGGATATTGATACTTAAGGTTAGTATAGTGCCCCATGAATAACAAGGTGTATTATATGTTTATGTTTTACTACAGGTGAAGAACCAGCTAGTCTTAGCTTCCAGCCTGGTGTTTGTTAATTTGTCCCTTCCCCCTTTCCCCTGGAAGTGAGGTAAACTGAGCAGTTTATAGTATCAGCTCAGAGTGCCACATTTTGGGTGGATTGTCGGGGGCTCAGCAGCTTCTGCAGACACCAGGATCTCAGCCTGACACTGGGGAGATGTGATCTCTTGGGCCAAGTGCAAGTAGCAGTTTGGCCGCGGTATTTTGTGCTCTTTGTAGTTTAGTCATGTGATACGCATGGACTCCGAGGTAGAAGGGGTTAGCATAGTCCAGTCTTGACATAACAATTGATTGTACCGCGGAGAGTCTGTTGGGAAAGGAGAGGTATGGAAAAATGCGCCTAAGAATTTTGAGGTGGTAGTGGCAGGACTTAGAGATGTTTCTGACTTGGAGTGAGAGGGTTAGGTCAGAGTCGAGAGTGCATCCAAGGTTTTTTACTGAGTTTGAGGTTTTCTGAGAATTGCCAATGGCAGATGGCCAGAGAAGGGGGTGCGGAAGAAGTTTGGTGTTGCCACACACCATGATTTCGGTTTTGGAGGGGTTTAACAGGAGGTGGTTTGTGGTCATCCAGTGATCTATGTCAAGGAGGCAGGCAGCGAGGTTGGGTTGGTAGTTGGGTTGTGAATTTAGGAATTTTAGGATTAGTTGGGTGTCATCGGCGTAGTTGTAGCACAGGATATTGTGCAAGCAGATTATTCCGGAGGTTAGGTGTTCATTAGGTGGGTGGGTAGGGGGAGGAGACTGAAGGAGCGCATCAGCTAGGTCCGGAAGGATTATTAGTTTCTTCCAGGGTTTGTGTAGATTTTGAGGTTCTGGTTGGGGTATAGGGAGGAGGGTGGGCGAGTGAATGGTGAAGGAGACAATGAAGTGATCGGACCAGATGATAGGGGTAGAGGGGGTTTAGATGTATCTGGTCGTGGGAACTGAAGATGGCATCCAGGGTGTGTCCTTTATAGGGAGTTGGCCCGTTTATGTGGGTATGGAGGTTAATCACATCTAGGCAGTCAACCAGAGAGTGGGTCATATGGTTGGTGGGGATGTCAAGCCAGATATTGAAATCTCCTAGAAGGGTGAGGGTGGGATGGTTTAATTGGAGGGTGGCTATCGAGTCACAGAGGTTGTTAGAGAATTGTCTGTCGTAGCCAGGAGGTCGGTAGATGATTAGGAAGCTGTGGGAGAATGAGGGGGGGCAGATAGTTTTACGAGAAGCGATTTGCAGGAAGGATGGTTGGCTGGTTGTCGATGATTGAGGCTGAAAAGTGTGATGTGAAGGCGATCACTATTCCTCCTCCTCTCGAGGGTCGGTTTAGTGGGATGAAGGAGAAGTCTGGGGGGGAGGCTTCATTGGCGATAGGGGTAAAGTCATCAGAGAGCCAGGTTTCCGTGATAAAGACCAGGCCTGGTTTGTTTGTCGGTACAGCAGGATGATGTGGGAGTAGCAGATGGGAGGATGGGAGGGCAGGGGCAGTGGGTCGGAGGGGTGGTGGGCAGGGTTGGCGGGCATGGGGGAGAGAGTGGAAGCTTAAGCGAGAGATAGGGGGGTGGTCAGCAGACGATGGGAAGAGTAGGCGGGCGGTCGAGGTGGTGAGTGGGGGGGGAGGTGTTGGACGGGTGTGTCGGGTTGGTTGGATTTGGGTCAGGGGATTTGAAGGTGTGGTATGGGGAAAGGGGTAGCAGTTATGGTTGGTGAGAATTCTAGTGAGATGGGTTTCAGGCACGGTGAGGCAGGGGGAGGGTGGTGATGATCGAGATTGGGAGATTGAGGTGGTGGGTCGAGACAGGAGTGGCGAGGAATAGTGAGAGATTGAGGGAGATCAGGTACGTTTTCTTTTCAGGGTTTTTGTTGTGGTTGGTGTGTGAGAGAGGGTAGGTGGGTCGGAGGGTGAAAGGGAAGCGGTTACTGTTCTTGCCAGGGCGAGGCGAGCAGTTTTTAGGGAGGGGAAGGAGTGGAGTCGGAGGAGGATGTTGGTGGGAGTTGCTGAGGGGACGGACGGGGGTGGTTGCGGGGCGGGGTGTGTTTGGGATGCTAGGCGGGTCGTCAGTTGGGGGGGCCGGGGGTGCGGGTATGAAGATAGTGGGTGGGTGGGTGTCGGGGATGGGAGGAACAGGGGTTTTAGGGTGGATGACTCGCCATCGGGCTCCTCTGGTTTGGTGTTTGGATAGGGGATGTGGTGGGGGCGGGGTGGAGGGTGCACTGGATTGGGAAGGGGTGGCTCACTTACATATTTCAGTCTTACCCAGCTCTGATAAAACAACATGTGGACATAGTGACTTTTCTTGGCAATCCTAAAAACAATCATATTATTTTCAAAATCATTGTGGCTATTATTCTACTGTTTTTTTATATCAACGTGTGATTTACAAAACATAACAAAATTACATATTGTATTAAAACAGCATAGAATTTTCCAGTATCCAAAACGTACACTAACAAGGAGACCAGCTACTCAACAAGAGATTGTGTGGCATTAAAATACGGTTTAGGTCGATTTTACCGCAAACAAATGGTCGTAATGACCAACAGTTCTAAAAATGCTACCACCAAAGGTTCGAACACCAAATGTTCGTACCTTTGGTGGTAGCAATGCAGGTAAGTATCATTTTAAAAAAAGACTGCGGGGTGTCCCCCGCAACACCCCGCTCACTATACTGTGTGGTATAGTGAACAGGGTGTTGCGAGGGACACCCCCGCAGCACACCCGTAAAAAAAAAAAAAAAGAAAAAAAACAGGGGCTGCAGGGGTGTCTCCCGCAACACCCCGCTCACTATACTTCACAGGATAGTGAGCGGGAGTTGCAGGGGACACACCCTACAGCCCCCATAGTACGTGTGTTCGCATGAGAAAGGTGCAAACTTTTGGTAGTTCGCACCTTTCTCATGCGATTGTTCCGACCCCGGCCAAATCAGCTGCGGTCGGATCACTCAGATTCTTAAAATACTATGACAATACTTCTTGCAAATACATTTTGCTCTATGTGTTTGTATTTTTTTATGCTTTTTACATTTTGTGAGATATTATTTTATAACTCAAGTGAATTATCTTAGAACAAGACATCTCTTTTCATCCCTTTCAAAAATGTGATTGACATTATTTCTGATATTTCTGAACAAATTGCTCGAGCAAAAAGAGATGCTGGTGAAGATAATTTAAATACAGATACATACATTGATAATTTGGCACATTTAAAGGATAACCTGGATACAAAGATCCTGGATAAAAGGATACATTGATTATTTGGCACATTTAAAGGATAACCTGTGGTATCAGCACATGAAGGAGGTGGGAGGGAGGACGTCAGATGAAAGCTGCTACGTATGTTCTCTTATCCCCTATGCCATGAATACAGCAGAATATTCATTGCAAGAGAAATGCCTGCACATGATGTGAAATTCCTCAGCCATCTAGCAGCATGCACAACCAGAGGACAATTTGAAAGAAGATGGGCAACCCTACGATGGCGATCAAGTGGAGCATTTCCATATCAAGATGCTAATGTGAAAACACAACAGATGTAAAAAGAGATAGGCTGGACGAGCAAGATGCTTGTATATTCATCCCTACCTGGAAAAAAGATACAGGTTGTTGAAATGAAGAGATTGGGATGTTCAGACATAAAGGAAAAATCAGGAGTACCAGGATGCCGGGAGAGACCTCGGGTATTGGTGTATGGACGAGTTGTGTCACACTCACCTGGCAGGAGTGATGGACGAGCCTCCTTTGACCCCGAGTCTTCACTTCCCCTGTTTCACCCAGAGGAATACCTGTCAAATACAAGGTGTACACTCAGACCTGAATTCACCCAATTCCCCTGGGCCCTTCCCTTCTCTTTACTGTGTGCTGTGATGTCCCCCTATGAGCTTGCCTTGATCTTTAGTAGGGTGTGCACTCCATCCTGAATTCGCAGGGGCGTGATTCACTCATGTGATTGGTGCCAATGTCTGTAAGGTGAGTTCAGATGCCAAACACTGTTTTATGCCTTCACAGCGAGGCCAAGAGTTCAAGGTGCCAGTTTCTTCAATAGCTAGAAAGTCCTTCCCACAAGTGAGCGTTGCGCGGAGAATGTTGAGTGTCCAAAATTGTCCGTATTGTCTTTGTTTGCTGATATTTTTGGTGGGTGAGTAGCGCTGCATGTAGAAGCTAGCTGCTGGTAGGTTTGCATAGCGCCTTCAATTCAAGCATGTCTGGTAATGTCTCTCCCTTTCCCTTGCAGGAGAAATTATGTGGTATTAGCGCCTCGAGTCTGGGTTCAGCGCTACTGGAGACTTGATGGTTAGGTAAGTTTGCACAGAGGCTTTTGGTGTATGCACCACGTAGAGAGAGAGAGTATGTGAAATAAGTGTCTGCATTATTGCGGCGAACGCTATGAATAATGTCTCTTCTTTCTTTTACAGGGGTTGTGCGCTCGTCCAACTAACCTAGATTCCAGCGTCGCGAGAAGATTCGGTGAGTATGCGCAGCGTTACTGATGTGCGCGTGTTAACGCAGTTATTCTTTGTTCTTACAGGAGCTGGTGCAGAAGTCCCCTCTTGACTGGAGATAGCTGCGGCGTGGAGTAAGAACCAGGTAAGCTGAAGCAGAATGACCCGGAGTGGGTAAGCAGAAGCAGGATGATCCGGAGCAGGTAAGCAGAAGCAGGATGATCCAGAGCAGGTAAGCAGATGCTGGCTGATGCAGAGCACGGCAAGTGTGTTGCTGATACAGCTCACAGTAAGCAACACGAAGCACTGGAAGAATCTTGGGTGTGGCTTATATAGCCAGCCACACCCAAACACTAGAGAGCTCATGAATTATTATGCACTTCCTGTTTGGCAACAGGAAGTGGTAACCAGGAAGTTACTACAAACACTAGGAGGAAATGAAAGGCAGGATTTGTTATGGGTTCTTTGTGAAGCCTATGCCAGGCCTGCCAAGCCTCCACCCAGCTTGCCCCAACTTCCTGCCTGATACCCATGACAAGTTGCCACCAGTAAAGTATGGAAGACGGAATGTTATCTTGCACCGCATATTTATTGAAGAAGGAACCAGTAAGCATAGTACACATAGTTAATGACATATGCTTAAAGTCATGGGCAAAGTATACTAATTTACTGACCTGGGTTGACAATGAAGCAGGACCAGTTTCCATTATACCAATAAATACTGCAACAACATGCTTCTGGAACAAAGGCCTGGTTCTGGTTGGAGAAAATAAAGGATGCAAGGAGATAATCGAAGTACCAGGAATTGATGTAGGAACTTCCGTGCTGATGATTGATATTGGGCTTGCGGATTTAGAGTTTATATGAAACTGCCCGAGAATTGGGAAGGAATGTGTTCAATTGTGATCATACAAGTTCCTGCATTAGTGATTCATAAAAGTGACCTTCATATTGACGAGTTCCCAAAAATAAATGAACATCAGAGAAAGAAGAGGTCGCTCAACCTCCATCGGCTGAAGAGGGAGAACTATTTTGCATCAAAGTGAATGGAAATCTGCAGAACTCTAGCCCAAATGAGCAGGACAAATAATCATCAAGGTATCTGGTCTGTAATTAATGGAACTAAGAATAAAGCCCTTCCTATTATTAGCGTGTGTGAATAGAATTGGATTGCTCATATCAAAAAGACCTTAGGAGTGTATGAAGTAAATGTTCAGATAGCTGAGGAGGAAGAATCTGAGAGGAAAAGCAATCAGTCGGGATCAGATCTTGCAACCATGATTCAAGCGTTACCGTCTTCACAAGCAACAGATCCAGATGAGACTTGTAATGCTCTACTAAAACGATCACAGGTGAAATGAGCAGAATCACTACATAAATTGTTTAAATGGATAGGTAAACAGCAGAAGGTACCAAAAACATGGCAAGAAAGTTCTATATTACCGATATACAAAAAAGGCTGCTGGAAAGACCCAGCTAATTACAGCTTGTTAGCTATGCTGGATATCCCAGTGAAAGTATTTGCGATAGTCCTTCTTAAAGAGCCGAATCGGTGGATATTAGATAATAATATACTACCACCCAATTAATCAGGATTTTGGGCCAAATCCTCGACAATTCACAATGTTACCATCTTAGTTTCGACAACTGAGTATGCGTGGTATGGGCGAGAGTTGTCAGTCTACGGTGCTTTTATTGATTTTCCCACTGCTTTTGACACCATACTAAGAAATAAACTATGGAGAAAATTAAAGCAATGGTGAATACCAGCAGGACTACTCACTATGATCAGATTATTTTACTCAAACACCTCACTGAGAATAACATTAGATGGTGAAGGGAAACATGGATGTAACCTAGCGGCGCCTCTTTTTAATCTCTATTTGGCAGATTTGCCATTGGCAATACACGAGTGTCGAATGATGTGAAAATTGGGTCATTTAAACTGAGCAGGTTAGGCTATGCGGATGACCTCCTATTTTGGATTATACACCAGGAAGGGTCCAGCAGAAGCTAACTGCGTTAGACAAGTTTGCACTTGACAATCGATTAAAAATGCATCTACTAAAGACTATGGTGATTACCTTCTTAGAGAAAACTAGACAAACAAAACAAAAGAAAATGAGATTGAAAATAGCAGAGCAGGACATAGAAGTGGTAGACTCATACAGATATCTGGGGGTCATCAATGATCATAAATTATATTGGAAACAACTATGGACAGAAATTAAAAACAAATGTATGAATGTCACAATGGCCTTGAGTCATTTTTTAGGAAAACAAGGTGGATATTCATTAAAACCAATACTGATACTATATTCAGCGAAATTGATGCCATGTTTGTTATATGGAGTGGCGATCTGGGGGAAAAAGCTTAAAGTCGAATTAACTAGATTTTAAGGAAAAATGCTAAAGATATTACTCAGACTACCGAACTCTCTCCTTACAGAATATATTTACTTAGAAGGTAATTTGATGTGCGTCTCCGATATTCTGGAACATAAAATTGCCATGTTGTATGCAAAGTTGTTTAGATTAAATAATGCAACAGATATTGCGGAGCTAATGAGAATATTTGAGATAATTGGGAAAGGGCTGGTGTTGAATTCCCTTATGTACATGAGAAACATTTTCCTAAAATGGGCAAAAGAGAATGCAAATGTATGGCTAACATACTCTGCCAGTAGAACTAAGTGTCTCCTGAAATATGCAATACACTAGATAGGACAAGAGAGAGATATGATCTGACTAGCAACCAAAGTAAATAGTGGCATGTTCATTTCATATTGGATCACCCGCACTAAAATATCCAAGTACCAATCTGCATTTCCAGATAGTAAAACCATACGAAATTACTTTTATTTAAAAGTAATGCAGCTGACACTGTGGCAATCCTGGGAGCTAAATGTGCTATCGTGCGTAATAACAGATGGTAAAAGATTATGTGGAGTTTTAACGATTGAAACATCTGAACATTTAATATGCCAAGGCAAGAGTATTTTTACCTTAAGATTGAAATTTGTAAAGGCTTACAATAACACATATGACTTGAATATTTGAAAGAAATGTGGGAACATCTTTTAAAGGGTAATGATGATAACTTAATATTTCATATGATGTCTTTTTATGCAGTATGTTTAAATATTATTAAAAATGTGTCTGATGGGATTTTAAACTGAATATTTTAATTGTAAAATGTGAGAAGTTAAGGAATCGATTTTAATTGAGTTTTTATTTAAAAATGTATGTGATGACCGATGTACTATTTTTAATTTGGAAAAACTTTTTGTTGTACTCGAATATATGTAAAGTATTGGTTGACTATATGCATATTAATAAATCAAATGAAATAGAAGCTTATAACGATATTCCAGATGAGAAAAAATTATTCAGCAAAATGGCAATGATAATGACATCTATATTTATGCCAGGACACCAGAATGCAGTGAATGCCAAGTGGTTACAGATCACAAGATGGGAGTTGTTAAAAAGATCAATGCAACCCTAAAATGATTTAATGCAGTCAAAGTAGAACTGAGGGTCATCAAGACTTATGACCCTCCAGAACAGGTATGTCCTGGACTTAATTACAGCAATAGAAGGAGGCATCTACACCAATGTCAGGCTTTCTTGCTGTACCTTCCTACCTTCTCATGAGGGAGAAAATTGAACCCTGACAGATGCAATAACTATGCTGAAAATCCTGCATACGAAGATGTAATAGGACGTCGATGAGACAGAAGGAGATGACTGGTTTTCATCTCTGTTTTTTCGTGGATTCCAACTTGACTGGCAAATGCCTTCCAGCTACTTGGAGCAATACTAGTTTTGGTATTGCTACGATTCTGTCTTGCAACGATCATTATAGACAATGCACGAAGGCAGCAAAGAAGGCTATTGGGATGAAGATAACAATCGATATGGATGCTGGCACTGGTGAACACATGCATAATGACAGCAGCCCTCGTCAGAATATAAAAAGAAGTCGCCTGGCACCTCCAGGAACGAGGTTTAATTACCCTTATGATCACAAGAAATATGTAGGACATTGGATATTTGATCCACCATCTCAGGAGTGCTGCCATATGACTTGGAGTTTATAACGAATGAAGTCACCTGAGGGGGGTGATGCAGATATGCATCCCAAAGAAGCCACAGTGTGAAGGAAAGGTGTAGAATATTGAGGAGGTGCTCAAGGACTCGACCAGAGGGCGGAATGTATAGGAACAGGTGGATACATCATCACTAGCTCCTGCCTCCCCACCTCTATCATATTGGAACAGCAGAAGAAGAGCGCTATGTGGGACACCAGGTATCATCCCAATACTGCATTGAGTGTATGAGAGACGATATGCACTCAGACAACCGTATCAAATGTGCCCGCGCATTGAAAGGATGGAAGGATGTCTTTACACGGTAAAGCGTACGCGGTAGGGAGAAGGCACTCACGGACCGAAGTTGGCCTTCATAGCACGAAATACGACCACACAGTGGATCCATGATGAGACCAAGCGTTCGCTACCAGTGATTACACCTGAGGCAAGGCAAGAGACCATACCTAGGTCACCTGTTTGGTCCAGTCGTGACGTAGCCAGGAGGTGGTAAAGTAGTGATTATCCACTTTCCCTCCCAGAAATTACACATGGAGCATAGCACTTATTTCTATTCTCCGGTGTTGTCAACCACATAAAAAAAGACTGTCCTGAAGAAAGCGACCTTAATGAACATGAGTCGCTGAAACCGGTAGACAGCTATTGCTACATGAGATAGATATCACATTCACTTTCTATTGATGAGCAATTTTATACCATCCTCCCCTCGCTAGATTAACAGGAAGGCGGAGTGGAGAATGTTGTAATGTGTGTCTTTTGTGTTGTTGGTCTAAACACAAGCACAGAGTGCTCATAACCTGACCTTGTGATATATCTTGACATTGTTTTTTTTAAAGATTACAGTGGATGAGTTGTGATTAGCAATCCCTGGGCAAATAAATTGCATATAACCCACAGGATGTTGTCGCGCCCCATCATTTTAAACACTGTCTTTTAGATCTGGTATTTGTCTCTCCCCATACAAACACATAGGGGGAGAGAGTGGTTGTAGGGCATTTTGTCACAAGGCTGAATGGTGTACCTCATCTAGAAGAAGTTAGTTTCTCTTCTTATTCTATCCCCTGTTTGTAGGCGGCCCAGCAGCGCTACACAGGGACAGAATAGTTGTTGAGGTAGGGATACGCAGAATATCACTCTATCCCTTTCTGTCTTCCCACACAGCCTTGCGTCTGTGGGTGTTAAAACCCACAGTAGCCTCCTTCTTTAGTAATAACCAAGTGTGCCCTCAACCACAGTGGTTTTACTCCGACAAACAGGTTGTTCACCACACATCGGAAAACAGACTAGGCTTTGGTTTTTTCACCTAAATTGAAATACATTTGGTAATTGTCCATGCTTTTTGTGTTAAAAATTGTTTCAAGAAGGGCATTCCCTGTTAATCGTATCCTCTGCCCCCATATATTCTGTAATGTCTTTACACACCACCGGACATCGAAGAGCTATAAGTGAAATTGGACGAAGGCAGAGTGACGTCATGAAGGAATGACACAAAGACACACTCGAAACGATATGCAAATATGTAAATAATAAAGGTGTAACTGGGGTAACATGAGAAACATGTAATCAAATCCAAAGAAATCATATGCACCAAAGAAATAAGTGAGCGAGAAGAAGTAAATGTATGTACACAGGAACGCAAGGTAGTTGAGACATATAGAAGCTTGCTGCTGAAAAAAAACATAACTTGGCTAAGGCAGCCATGAAGGAAAGATGGACGTTGGACTCGTGTTTAAACCAATCAAGCTACCTCAAAGACAGACCAGGGCTGCAGAGTCAGGAGATGCTGGAAAAACAGTTTCATGTGAGAAACAAAGAGGAGTCTATTGGTGAGGAATCAGGGATGCTACATCAAGGAATAATTGCAAAGCAAAAAGAGAGTCAAGAGGATAAGACATGTACGTAATAAATATTTCTCTTAGATTAAGCAAAGACGAAAACATCTCCAAGCGCCAAGCATTGGACAATAAAAGATGCGAAAAGCATCTGCAAGGCAGAAAGAGCAAGTCTCCAGAGGCCGAGAGGAGTAATGACACCCAGCTTCATTTAATCAAATAATAGTAAATAAAAGGTCAAAATGAACAAAATCATTGTCTCCTCACATGTGATTCAGAAGGCGAAACCAAGGGCTATTCATTAAGCTTCAGACAAAGATAATGGTGTGTATACACTCCCTTAAAAGTCCCAAAACAAAGAACAGGCTGCAAGGTCAACTATAAAGGAGAAGCCTTGTCTTGGGGCATGACAGATGAGAGAGAATGGACTAATTGGGCAAGTGGATAGTAGTCCGACATTGCTCTCTGCACCGAGTTTAATTTTGATTATGTGCTGCTAACGAGTGGAAAGTCCAAGGTCGGGAGAGAATGCCAACTAATGAGAGGGCCGATGTAGCAACATGCTAAACAGTGTTGCACAGGCCAACAATCTACTGTTATTCTGTTATAATCTGTATTATACGTATTTAAAAGTGGTCCAAGACGTGTCTACCAGATAGGGGCATCCAATAGTATTATTAATACTTATATGATATATAGGTACATATGCTCCCTTAACCGATCCCTTGCTTCAATAGCTTTTACAGTTTGCCATGTACGATGATGTCATACGTGATGTATAACTAGGTATAAAGCCTTTATGTAATCAAATCTGATGTGCGAGTCTGTGGACTGCAGTTTGCTGTTTCCCAGATTGCCCTACTTTATTCTAAACTGATAATAAAGTAGTACTTTGCAATATTCTTTGAGTCTGTCCAGTTATTTGGGTCTGAGATCATTATTGGTAATTCCATCTAGCACATGAGATGCTTCAAGGTGCAGGAGCACAACTTGAGGAATGAGGGACGAGTTTCACCCTGGGCGAGTTTGGGCTTGGCACACAGTCAGTGATCCGTTCCCGTTGGGGAGAAGAGTGCCCCATCCCCCCCCACCCGGTATCTGCTGTTTAAGAAGAGGGCGGTGAAGATTTGAGAACACTCTGCAATTGGACTGTCTCGTGTAGCCCGCACACATCCCTTGGTTTTATGTCTTGGCGTTTTGGCTTATCTCGGGGGATAACAAAGGGCGAAATTAATGGGGGTACCTGGTGGTTTTGTTGTGACAGGTCTATGAATCAGGGATTCTTTATATATTGTAATGGTAAGTGTTGCTGGTGTTTGAGGCTTTTAGGGTAACAGTAGGCAATGGGTACAGTGCATATGGGGTAAGGTACTGGTGATGGAGGTGCAGGAAGTAGCCTGGATTCTCTGCCATGTAACTGACTAGTTGGGTTAAGCTTTGGGACGTTATTGTATTAAGGAGGGTGGTTAGTTCTGTTTGGATGGACAGGATAGCCCAGAGGTTTGGTGGGAGGAGCTATTGGAAGGAGGATGGTTTGGTAGCTCAGGGGATGGTATCAGCAACTTTATAAACTGGCTAGGGAATTAAAAGGGGAAGGGAATGCTGAGGGAGTGAGTACGGGAGCGGGGAGGAAGTGTGAATGACTATCTGTGTCTAAAGTTGTTTAGTATGTAAGGCTGAGGGGTAGGGGCGTTGCTAGGGGGGGGCTAAGGGGGCTATAGCCCCTGATCTTTTGGTTGTAGCCCTGGATAGAATCTCAGGAGCTACAGCTAAAAGACTAGCTAGCCCCCAGTCCCAACAGTTCCTTCCGACATCAGCCTAGCCCCGGGTCTTTTCCAGACCTAGCAACTCCCCTGCTGAGGGGCCTCGTTAGCGAATGTTTGTAAAGAGCGCCTCGACGCCCAGTAAAGGGCTGTAGTGCACTTTACAAACCCAAATAAATAAAAAAATTAAAAACTTGGGCCTGTCACATGAATAAACGTTTCCACTTTACGTGAGACTTTGGCGCTTTTGTGACATATAGACCAAAGGGCGGGGTTGAATGGACTGGGTTGGTTCAATTTTCCAACTTCAACAATGTGTCTGTGTCGTTCTTGTTCAAACATGTGATGTATGACAGATGCCGGGGGGCAGGTGGGGGGACATAGGGGGGGGCGGGGGTCAAGTCAAATGGAGGGGGGAGGACAAGGCACTGGGATACCCACGCTATGGCGCTTTTGTGACATATAGACCAAAGGGCGGGGTTGAATGGACTGGGTTGTTTTAGGAACGGAAACAGTGGAGAGAAGCTGTGAACTAGCAATATTTTCGGATCGAATTCAAGCTTCCGTGGCAAGGGGTGAAAGACAGGAGACAAAACAGTCTTGTGCGTGGCGACTTCGGTTCACAGGACGTGGGGTCGACGCTGCAATATACGGACAGGGCTTCGGTGGTCGGCGACCACCATTCCTTTGCTGCGCCGGGCTGCAAGCAGCTGGTCCTGGCAAGCCCCGTGTGTTGCGTGCAACCCTTGATCCGCGCAAGTCAGTGTCCAGAGCTGCATTAGTCGCCGCTGCGGAGTGTGTACGTCTCTCTCTTTGCACCTCTGCGGTCTTGGGGCTGCCCGGCAGTTGGCTGTAATCCAATGAGGTTAGCCCTGCAGGGTGATGGAGGGGACCCAGAGACCTAGATCTGTCGGCTCGCGCATTCAGAGCTGACTGAGCAGACCAGTGGACTAGCATTACTGTGGGGCAGGGGGAGTCGCAGGCACCGAAGTGGCTAATTCTTACAGACAGGAGCCACCGAGCCTTTCAAATGCGTTATCTTTCCGAGCACAGGAGTGCGGGAGTAGCAGCGCCCGTACCCACCGCCTACCCACTGCTCCTTCGCCCCCTCTATTGGTCCCGTCGTCTTCCTGCTTGTGCAGCGAACCCCAACGCCTTCCACGGCACAACCCCAATGCCGTCTGTCAGATGTCAGCGTTAACTGGGAACACTTGCATTTACCCGAAGCCTATCATGGAAGCAGAGTGCTAATTGGCCTCGTGGTCAGTTCAGAATAGAGGTGAACACGTCACAGGGGTTATAGGCTAAACAGCTGAACATAGAAGCATGAACATGCATACATGATGTGAACATGGAAACTCGAAATGGCAGCCAAGCATAGAACATACATGCCAACCTTTTCCAGCTGGGGCACACGAGACCAGTCCCGGTTTTAACTTTGCATTCTGGAACTTATAGTCCTCTGCTTATAAAAGGGGAAATCCAGAACTAAACGCCCCAAGATATGCAGCGGTAAGGCTATTACCGCCGCATTTAAGGGTCCGCCCAATCATGAATCATGAAGCTTTGAGCTGGGGGTAAATGTGCCAATGAAGCGTACATTTTTGGGGGCAATTAGCATGTCGCTGTTAGCGCGCGCTAATAGGGACGAAAAAACGCCCAATTGGGGCCAATCGACCCTATGGGGGAATGTGGAATACCCATAGATCTGACCGGGTGGCGGTAAAGCTATTAGCCCGGCTGGTATCGATACCACCCAACTTCTTGTGACGAGGCCCAAAGTTAAAACCAGAACTGGACTAGTGTCTCCCGACTGGAATGGATACTGTTGGCATGTATGTGTTGTACATAACAGTGTGCACAAGTTCAAAAACATTGTGTTTAGGAAGGTTTAAAAACGGTTAAGATATGAAATATAAAACCGGGTGACAACCCATTCCACCTGTGGCCCTCACTGCCACATCCTTGACTCTTAGTTGTTCCAGACTCAGAAACCAAGAGCCAAATTCCCCAAACATATTTTGTGCAAATGAGGTGATGAGATAAGCTAGAGGCTCCCCATCCTGGACAGGAGTTGGAGTGTGCGCGGCAGCAGCGAGAGGCTCGGGGTGCTGGCAGCCTGTAATGCAGGCTGGAAAGCACATCTTCTGTGTTGCTGCCCAGCCCCACTGAAGCACGCAGGCTGCATATGAGAAGAAGGTCACCTGAACACTGCTAACAATAAAGCCATTCAAAAAAAGCATATCCTTTCATCTTTTCCCTTTGCGGTAGTTTCAGAAAATCTCCCCCCACGTTGTCTAACATAGAACAGAATATTCTGCCATTAGGACTATTCACTCTAACCCTTTCACAGAACCATTTGCAAAAACTCCAGTGCACAGCACATTTCATTAGGATCACCTGGGCTGCACTATGCACGTGTAGAATGTTCTCTTTTCTGGTGTGTTGGAGTGAATCGTTGTGTTCTTTGCTGCTTGTGATTTCAGAACTCTTTGAGTAGAGAAGATTGTGTGAAATCTACATCTCTGTGTCTTTTATTAACATTTCAAGTTTCATACAGTGCTAGCCAGCAAAATCAGTATTTTGGCATACACAGGACATAAGAAAGAGCTGCATATGGACGGGTGTAACTTTTCGTTTTGTTTTATTTTTTAACAAAAAACAATACAAAAAAAGAAAAACAAGCGCAAATCATGTGGCAAACTTTTTGTTTGGACACTTGCAAATCTACAAAAACGTGTGCAAAGGCGAAACTGACTTTGCATTTCTGTGTCTGCTTTTCCATTAAGCGCCCATGCATGTCCATCTGCCCTTCTGGCTCGTGTTTGTCACATCTGATTAAAGTCTGATATGTAAAAACAATGTCATGCGATTTCATCGAAAGCGGGATACTTGCAAAGAATTACAAAAAAAACGAACATTTCTAAGATATTAAAAGACAAGGCGTATGTACTTTTGGCCTAAAACACATTCCCACTTGTTTTTTTGCTGTGCGTTTCCAAGAGCTGAATGCACCCGTTTCCATTGCACAAAAAGGGGCCACGACGGAGCATCAAACCACCCACTAATGCCTTGAATTCGCCCAGTACCTCTGAAACAAGCCACGGTGTGACTTCATCCATGGTATAGGCCAGGCTAGGTTTGCCGACCACCGGATACTAAAACCCAGCCTGGTCTTCCAGATCTCCAGAATGGCTAGTCCTAGTCACGGCGCGCTTACATATACATAAGTTGAACTGACGTGACTACTTGTTGCATATTCGTCGTTATCCTTAAAACTAGACTGGATTTTCCTTTTCTTTTCTGGTGCGTATTTTAAGTTAGGTGCATATTCTGTGGCGAGGACAGAGCCAATGGCTTTCTCTGTGTGATGGTCTTACTTTTGTGGTCGTGGAGTTAAAAGGAACAGAAATCTGGGTGCTCCCGTATTCACGCACTTATACACCCAAACATAAATACTAGTCGCCACATACCTGCTCACGGATGCCGCCTGTTTTTCACAGGTATAAAAAAAAGCAAGTGAATCTTTCCGACCACAATAAAACAACATGGAGGCAGAGATGCTGGCAGCTTTCCTCTAACAGGCGGACTGAAGATGTGGGGTGGCACGTGATGATCTTTGCAGGCGCCCTTGACTAAAGCTCACGGGTGTCATTTTAGGGGGGGGTCAAGGGTGTTTGTCCCTCCCCCCAACTTTCGTGGCACACCATTTTGTCCACCTCATTTGGCAGGTGCCCCTTTCCTTTAGATGTCATGCCCCCCCTTGTGTGAGTTTTTGAGTGAGATAGTATGCAGAGTTTGAGCTTATATTGGTTAGTGGGTTACCTGACCTTTGGCATGTTGGCATTTGCAGTTCTGTCCCAGTGTGGCACCAGCTGACCCCCACAACTCTTTCCGGATGCGGCGCGGGCCAATGTTCAGAACTCTTTCTGGGCGTGGGCAAGCCAACATTCACAGTCCCATCCAGATGCGGCG
Organism: Ambystoma mexicanum; assembly: GCF_040938575.1. NCBI lineage: Eukaryota > Metazoa > Chordata > Amphibia > Caudata > Ambystomatidae > Ambystoma > Ambystoma mexicanum. The sequence goes on along the minus strand of NC_090926.1, from coordinate 992,650,115 downwards.
CAAGCTAGCGTCTAGAAATCTGTGTGGGCATGCTAACATTCACAACCCTATCTGGATGCTACACAGGCTGGTGTTCACAACTCCAAGTGTGGCACACGCCAACATTCAAGTTTCATCTAGGCGCGGGCTTGCCATCCTTCAATCAATCTAGATGCGACGCAGGCCAATGGCCACAATTCTAGGTGTGGTTTGTGCTAGTCTTCAGGTTTCGCATAGGTGCGGGCATGCCAACGTTCGAAGTCCTATCTAGATGTGGCTCAGGCTAACGTTCTCAATTCTATCTTAAATGTAGACATGCTAATATTCATATGTTTTATTCAACTGTGTGTTGCATAGATTATAATGGCGACCTTCCCTAATGCAACTGCAATGCTTATAATAATATGAGACTCACCTACAACTCCAGCAATCTCCACTCCGAGCATATTCAGTGCCCGGCAGCAAAGAGCTGAAAGCAGGGGACAACAGGGCTGTGATAAGGCAACACATTTTTAAGGGGTTGTCAAATACACATTTAAAGTGACAGAGATTTTAGGTTATGAAGACTACTGCTTCCTTAGGGAATATGTTTATAACATCCCCACCTTGTGAATTAATGCATGGCTACATTCTAGATAAAGCAACTGGTGTAGGGGAAGAATAGCTGTGAATTATCACAAGACATGTTTTAAGCACTGCACGGCAGAACAAAGAAATACAGCCAGTGCAGAGCTGAAACCCAAAATGGCTACTTAAAATGCTATTACCTCCCCTTCCTCCTTCCTCATCCCAGTATTTACTTAACTGAGGCTTCTGCCTTTACTACCAGGACCCCTCTTATTTTTATTGTACTTCTCCTGGTCCCTCCCCTACACCAAGCATAACCTCGGGCCTTGGCCCACACCCTTTAGTTCCATATCAACTGCAGGATTGCAAGTACCGCGACGAGGAAAACAAGACAAGGAGTAATGATGATTACCGGTAAGTAATTCCCACATTACCTACCTGTCTTTCTTCCTTGTCCCAGTACTGAGGAACATCCAAGCATTCGATGGCCGTGACAATGAACACACTACTTGTGGCTACACCAATTATTTAATTTCCTTCTCTATCATGGCTTGCACCCAAAGCACCTGTACCAAAAGCCGTGGAAACGTGTGCATGAATATTAAGGTGGTAATGTCAAATAATGTGTTTAGGTCCTCCCATGTGGCTGCTCGACAAATGTGCACCATGGAAACGCCCTAGTTTCTGCCCATGAAGCTCCATCCCTCTCATGGACCTCCCTTGTACCCTAACAGGCACCCCCAGTCACCTTATATGCTTCCACAATGGCATCTCTAAGCCATCTGCTAAGGGTGGCAACAAGTGGCAACGCACTCGTCTTGGAAGCAAGATGAGCAGAACAACTGGTTCGAATCCCAGGGTCCACGCTTAGACAACAATTATAACACAACCCCCACTAAAAGTCACAAAGAGACACCCTGGCATATACATCTGCCTTATTCTCTCTAAGTATAGCACCTCTGCCCGTTTGACATCTAGCAAAGGACAGATTTAAAAGAATGTCAGCAGCACCACCAGTTCGTGAGATTGAGAAAACCACAAAAGCACTTTTGGACGAATTTCAGGTCATATCTCAACAGCAGGGCTTCAGGAAGGATTGTCAAGAACTGAGGCAAAGCCACAAATTCCCCGAATTCTAGCCGATGTAATAGCCACTAAAAAGACAGCTGTTAATGTCAGAAATTTCAAATCCAGCTGCTCGAATGGCGCACTCTGCAATGCCGGACGTACCAATGGTGAGTCGCAAGGTGGCACTCCTTTCCGTTCCTGAGGCTTCTCCCTTTTGAACCATGACCCCAAGGTGACAAGGGGTCCTGAGGAGGGAGCCTCAGTAAAGTAAGTACTGGGACGAGGATGACACGACAAGGAGTAATGAAGATTACCATTACCAGTAAGTAATCCGCAGATTAAGCTTTTTTAGCAAGGAACGAATGTAGTCCTGGTGTAACTTGCGCGCTGCATAGTTCACATATACATTCTTGAGATAAGGAGGCATTTGTTTTATAATTCGTCCAACTCATTGGGAGAGGCCTGAGGCCCCTTTAAATTGGAAAATTCAAAAGCCCTGGCACCGTCCCTGTCCTCCACAAATTGAGAAACATGACCCCACTTTGTCCAACAAAAAACATACGCAAAATGGCACAAATGTTCAACACACACAGAAAGTGTGTGTCCTCCCTATTTTTACAACCTATGTCATATCCCCCTCTGTGACAAGGCCTGCTTACAGGCCGTGTCATGGGGTTGGGGGGCCCACCCCAAATATTCCCTGGTGCTTGCACGAGTGTGTACAGATGCCCCCCATCCCCACCTTACCTATGATGATGGCGAACACTGCCTGAGGAAAACAACAGTGGGAGGCAACAGAGGGAAGCCACCACACAGCTACAGTTCACACTTTTTCACAGCACACAGCCTGCAGCCTAACACCAGCCATGCGAGAAAGCGGTGTAGCAAAAACTACAGAAAGCTACACACAATTCGGAAAAGAGACGAATTAATGAGGCTCTCACCAGAGATATTAAGATTGAAAAGGCCCATTAGATGGCCTTATGGAACAGGGACACCAGTTCCTCAGAAACTCTTCAATTTTCCTTGCCAGAGATGCTTCCAGAAAAAGGGACGGTGCTTACAAGCCCTTTTTGAAATCTCCCTTCCCCCTGCCACTCCTCGTTGATCCAGGTAAGTGATTGGACAGGGTGAGTGGCCAATTCTGGGAGGACATGGGGGTATTTAATGAGGTGTGTGTGGGTGTGTGTAGGTTTGGGTTAGTTGGGTGAGGACAGGAGACATTGGGTGAGGACAAGAGACAGAGAACGTCCCAGAGACCAGACGAAGCGAGAACGAGTGCAGAGGCTGTTGTGAAGGAGGAGGTCTGTGGAGTGTTTGTGTGAGAGAGAGGAGAGTGTGAGTATTAGAGGTAGAATAGGAGTAGTGGCAGAGTGGGAGCAGAGGTAGCAGTAGTAGTTGTTGGGAGTAAAGGTAGGTGGCGGGAGTAGCGAGAGGAAGAATACAAGTGGTAGTTGGTAATACAGGGGTGAGCAGGGCCCCATATCCCTGGATTCTGTAGCACTGAGATAAGTGTACAGGGCACAATATCCCAGAAAGTCCCTGAGGGTCTAACAGGGGCTAGTAGAGGGGCGCAAGACCCCATATGCCCAGGTTCTGTAACTTTGAGAGCGGTGTACAAGGCTCCATATTCCCGAGTGTCTTGGAGCAGTAGAGGTAGTAGAGCAGTAGTGGTAGTAGGGAAATAGGAACAGCAGTAGAGCGGGAAAAGCGACAGTGAGTGGGAGAGTAGGATGGGATATTGGCATTAAGGGAGATAGAAATTATAGCGAGGGGAATAGCAGGGGGTGGGGAAGTAGGAGTGAGAGGAAGGAGGGAAAAGGAACTAGAGTAGACAGATAGTTGGAAGTACAAGCAACAGTAATGAATAGGAGTTGTGTCACGATCCATGCCCCTGACTCCCTCAGGTATAACAGCCCCCTGGCAGCAATGGGGCTGAAGCGCTTCACAAAGGCCCCAAGGGCCTTAACACCAATAAACAGCGCAGCGCTGAGCGCATCAATAACTCACCGTGGTCTTCGCCATCGGCGCAGCAACTCAGACATTGCAACCATCCCAGTGAAAACAAAAAGGGACATTGTTAGGGAACAGCATAGTGGGGCAAGACGCAGAGAAGACCGAGAAAACAGAGGGAAAGAAAGAGACAAAATACATTATAACTCATCTGGAAGACAGCAAGCAGAGTCACAGCCGGTCTGGACCTGACATAAGGGCACACGGACCAATGAAGCAACTAGGTCCACGGAACGCCTGCACCAACCATGCGCCCCTGTACAGAGACGCAGGACGGAGAGTTCAACGCACAAAAACCTAAGGCGCTACCCAACGTCTGGCACATAACCAAGCAGAGAGGGGACCGGGATATCGCTTAGACCTCCATCCAGTATCGTGTGGTGCCCCCGTGGATACCAGGTGAGTGTAACAGTTGGAAAGGAAGTAAGATCGAAGGGTAAAGGTTGAAAGGAGGAGTGATAGATTGGAGGGACAGTAACGTGGTGAGAGGAGAATTAAGGGATCAGTACAGGAAAGGGTGAAGTGTGAGAGGTTGTTGAAGGAGTGTGCGTGACGCTGGGTGAATGAAAGCGATCTCAATTCTCAACCATTCAGATATTGTAGACATCACACAACAACCAGATGATTGGGATGAGCATGTTCAATTAAAGAAGAGCATTCATACACACAGAACTCCACGGAGCAATAATGTTGGAATATCTAAAAAGTAAATCACTACCACAGGTACTTACTGTATTGAACGAACCACGTCTGTTTTTAGACAATGACAAATTTCGAGTACAGTGGAGCTATATTGCTAATCGATGCGGACGCAATTGGTTGATTCTAATAATAGATACGGCAAAAGAAACCTCTGCAAAAATTGAAATAGATCTGAAAAAAATAGAACATGAAACAGCTCCTCTCATTGGATAACTTTAAGAAAAGAATAGAGGAAATAGAGAAGGAAATCAAAGATTTCAAAATTATCAATACCCAAGAGCCAATTCAGAGGATGAAAAAAGATCTAGCCCGGTTTACACATGAACGGGCCTTTCCGTATGTTGATGCTAAATATCAAAATAGGTCCTTACAGCAACAAGGTCCCACTAAGAACACCAGGCGAGTTCGCTTCCGTAATACATCGTATAGCACGAGCAATGACAGTAGTGACCCAGACGATGGGGAGCAAGGAACATCAGCTGCAGCACCACAAACACCAACAAGTGGTCGAGGGCAATATAACAAACGAAGAGGCAATAGGGGAAGGAGAGCAAATTCTAGGCCTTTTTTATACCAAGGCCAGAATCGGAGCAACTGGAACGACGAAACCAAACACCTCAGGAGCGGGAATCGCTTCTAGTTAATCTTTCGGATTACCAAGTTACTGAACTAGAAGAACAAGTGCTGAATAAAGGTCTTGGTTTTGTAATATCTAAACAACACGACCCTTTTGAATTCCGCATAGAGTTCAATCAATTCCTCAGAAAGATCCATCTGAGGGAGTTTTTTGAGACAGTTGAGTGTGGAGACTCAGACAAAATCCCGAATGCTACGGGCTTCATAACCCATCCACGCTTTACCCTCCTAGCAGTAGCTATTCTCCAGAATCAAAAGTGTTTGAAAGAAAAGTGCTAGCAGAGATTGGCCGGCTGGAGAAACAGCATACTCAATGTTTTTAGAACCTGAGCAAATTGGAATGTGACGCAATTCAGTCATTGGCTTCTAACCCACAAATTGTAGTGCAGAAGGCAGACAAAGGGGTAGCAATTGTGATGCTTAACATGAGCGATTATGTTAATGAATGTGAGAAACAGCTGGCAAATACCAGATATTATGTGCCGTTGGAAGAAGATCCTACTAAACAACTATTACGACTCATTTCAAACAAAGTATCCAAAGCAGAAGAATGGGGATGGTTATCTAAACAAGAGGCTGATTTTTGATCAATACCAAACCTTCCATGCCCCCCTTCTACTGCCTCTCAAAAATCCATAAGACACTGGTAAACCCCCCGGGGCGCCCTATTGTGGCCGGTATCAACTCTATACTTGAACCATTGTCGAAATTTGCTGACCACTACCTTCAGGGTTTCGTGAAGAATATGCAGTCCTACTTAAAAGACTCCAGAGATGCCATTAATCACTTTGAAAACACTGTGTTCAATCCAAATACATCTTTACTACTGGGTCTGGACATTGTCTCTTTATACACTAATATCCCACAGCAGGCCACTTTGGAAACAATTGAGGAGATCTTACTGAACCGGGAGGACACCGATCCAGTTCCGACGTCATTCCTCATGTGGTGTATTGAACTAGCCCTGACTAAAAACTATTTCAAGTTCAATGGAAAGTTTTTCCAGCAAATAGAGGGGACTGCGATGGGGGCAACTATGGTGCCCAGCGTGGGAAACCTATATGTTGAAGCATTTGAAAAATCCTTTATTTACAATGCTACGAATCCATATTTACAACACATTACAAAATGGTCACGTTATATAGATGATATATTGGTTGTCTGGACGGGGGGTCTAGAAACAGCACAAGCTTTTTTCAGTTGGCTGAATAGCCTGAATAGGCATTTACAATTTACCATGACAGTTGACCAATACACTACCAATTTTTTGGATCTCACCATTTTCCATCACCAAGGAGTACTGAAGGTGAGGCCCTTTCATAAAGCAACAGATCGAAACTCCCTCTTACAATACTCCAGTCATCACGTTAAACACTTGAGGGACAATCTCCCCTTTGGGCAGTTTTTACGCCTTAAGAAGAATAGCTCCAGTACGGAAACATACCGAGCAGAGGCAGAAGTTCTAACTAAAAAACTGAGAGACCGAGGGTACCCGAAAAGACTGGTGAGAAAAGCAGCTAAGTGGGTTTATAACAACAACCGCGAAGCACTATTGGAAGAAAAACCTATAAAAGCACACGAGGACAGAATGGTCTGTGTAAATACCTTTTCCAATCTCAGCATGAAAATAAAAACCATCATACAGAAAAATTGGAGAGTCTTTGAAACCAAAGATACACCTATGCCACAACCGTTGTTTGCTTATAAAAAAAAGTACATCTATTGGGAATAGAGTGGGCAACAGTAGATTGAAACCGGTGAGGAATGAGCAGCCCAGTATTACGGCCTTATGGGGGCTGAATCCCATTGTGGGTAACTATCCTTGTGGCTCATGTGGAGTTTGTAAAGTTACCAAGAAGACAACGGAGGTGGACATAGGAACTGGTAAATCCTGGCAACAGAAAACCATGACAAATTGTAATACGGACCATGCAATATATCTGATTAGATGTAAATGTGGGTTGTCTTATGTAGGGAAAACAATAAGAAAGGTCAAAACGAGAATAATGGAGCACAGACGTTTTTTAAAAAATAACACAGAAAATGCACCGATGGTTCAACATTTCCTCCAGATGAAACATGGGCATGAAGATTTTATATGGACAATTTTAAAAACGGTCAAAGGAGGTTCAGTTAGCAGTGACTCCAGATTGTTCAAACTTGAACAAGAGATGATTTTCAGAATGAGGAGTGATCAATATGGACTGAATGAATCGATTGAGTGGAATAAAATAAGAAACTGATTTGTGGATAATGACTATTTACTATCCTTGTAAAGTTAAAATTCATTTTGGTCCCCATCTGAGTTTAGAGATTGAGGGTTTTTTGCTCATTGGTGGTTTATTGTTGGTTTATTTAGGTGCCAACTACACATGCTTTTCTCCTTGTGTCTCTTACCTTTTCCCCTTCCCCCCTTACCCTCCCCAATGGATAGGAGGCATATAGGGCTATGTTAACATGTTAGATGGGAATCAAGCCAAGAGGGATCAATGCAGCCTTTATATGTGGGTGACCACTGCCAACTAAATGTATATTTTCACAATTCTTTTCATTATGATCCTAGTTTCGTGTATCAGCAACTGTTGCACCGTTTTGTGGACCTCCGTATCTTTTGTCTGTACTTCCAGATTTGAGTCAGATTTTGTTTATTCATGAGTTTTTCGTGATGGAGAGGTCCACTAGTTCCTAGTGTGCGCTCCATTGAGTGAGGTCAGCCACATTGCATTGGTATAAGATGGGCTGCTGTTGTTGCCTTAAATAAGTGTGTCCTGAACTTTGGTATATTTACTCTTACCCTAGCGGTGCTCCGATTGATCGGTTCTCCTTCATTGTCGTTTTTAGACTGGATAGCTTTATTTCAGTTTCACTTTGAAGTTACTCTATTGCAGTTCCATTCTTCTGCTTAGAAAGACCCCGTTGTGAGTAGCGGGTAATTAGAGACAGGTGGGTCAAGCCTATGAGCCTGCGAGGTATAGGCCCCAGGCTTTTTTCCAACATGGCGCTCAGGCTTTTGGATCCTACACGATACCAGGTGATTACAGGAGGCGTAGACGCTTGCCTGCCGGTTACGATGGTAACCGTGAAGTTCATTTTCCGGCGTTTATTTTCCGGCATCCTTTTTAAAGGGTAGTCCGTCTTCTTAAACCAGACGCAAGTGATTTTTTGACTCGACTCGGTGCGGATGCGAAGTGGTGGACTCATATAATCGGGACCAGAGAAGCTATTCAGGTAGTGGCTTACTATTTCCCAGTGACTAGTTATTTTAGACCCCCGTGGCACAACGTAGATGGGGCGTGTTGAGGTAACTGGGTAGTCTCTGCTCTGTAGTTTGTTTATATGCCTAGGCGCGAGCGGGAACAGACGTGTAGTGGTTACTTTACCCTGTTGTAATTACGGATTTATGTAACCCGAGAGTCATTAGGCTTGAGCGTTTTTGATGGATGTATTTACTTGCACACACTGAGGGATGTTTTCTCTTTGGTTGTATAGGAGGAGTGACACTCCTGTTGCGATATAGTGATTATCAGCTGCCTACTTACAACGGGCTGTTTGTGGAATTTCTACTTCAGGTAACTGCCATCGATTATCTCTGCTTTTGCTAGTTTCCAAACAAGTCAGTACTCTCACACAGGGGCAGGGCTTGGGTCGATTTGGAGCTAGTGATTAAGTTACATGCCTCTACTTAATACACGTAATTTTGAACTGTTTTCTATACTGTGGACGACGGCAGGATGTGTGGGAAATGCTACACGCCTGTAGATACCAGTGTTAACTAAGACTGCGACTACACGCCGGCGACAGAGCAGGATTTTTTGCTGACTCTTCTATACTGTTCTATCGATTTTCTCCTGACACAGGTGGGTGTCTTGACACTTTTGACCTGGCTTTTCTTTATGTGTCTGGAGCTTACCCCCATTTTTTCATTTTGCGAATGGCTAATATAGACTTTGTGCTTACTTTTGTAGCTGCCACTTAGTGGGGAGAGTATTGTACCCTACTACTATCCATTGTAAGGATTGTTCGCCCCTGCAAGAACCCCCTGAAGTAATTTGGTGATCCTAGGTGGTGGGTTCTAAGTTCATTGATGAATGCTTTTGACACTTACTATAGCAATCATAGCTTACAAGTGCTCTTTTTCTTTTACATCTGGACAGGTTGTGTATTGTTTGTGGTTTTAACTTTACTCAAACTGGACGCACAATAGGAACTGGATGCACACTATTTTCTCCTGATGAAAGTTCTGTATTCAAGACATAATAGAACTGAAACATGTTGAGATTAATTATCTCTGTGGAAGAACAGAGTGAGAATAGAGACATCAATTGTAACTGTGACTAATGATTAAGAAATGTATGTATAATTTTTTGCATTTTCTATGCTCCAATTTGAGGTTTAGCCTAAAAATAGACTTGATATTAGAAATTTGTATTCTGAATATATTCGATTTAATATTGATTTTATATATGTGAATGCATTATTAAAATATTTAAATCGTTTTTTCACTGACCTGCCCTTTTAGTCCTATTTCTTTATATTTAACACTTGTTTCAACCCAGAATCGATATAACAGACACAAAAAGCAGGTGCTAGAAAAGTGTCTACTGGGTTTCCTTCTCTATCTGCATGCTGGGTGAAAGACAACACCATTCCCTATTCACAGAGATTAACCAATGATAGGAAAGGGAAAGATAGAAGTTCCCTAAGGAGTCCGGTACACATCGTTTTAGGGAAAACACCTAAAGTGTAGAGAGGAAGAAAGGCAGATGGGTGTTACCTATCGGTAGTGACAAACAGCTCTGTTGGGACGTCTGGGTTGGGAGGTGGGTCCCAGGCCTGGGTAAATTGAGAGAGGAAAGGGTTGGCCCTAGCCCCAATCATCCACCGTCCCATAGACCTCAAAGAATGAAGAAAAGAGGCAGCCATTCTGACCATTACGTTTTCAAATAAACACCCTTGGACTTTTCATAAGAAACAGCATGGTTACTTGTGATGGGACACCCCGTCACACACTCCAACACCAAGCTATTTAATGCTTTCTGTGAGACACTCAGGTGCTAGAGGAGAGCGACATTGCACCCTTTCAGTCAGAATCTGCATGATAACAATTACTAATTTTTAAGTGGTTATTTTCTTCTGTCTTATATTTTTGTATTTAGTGAAAGTACATCCCTATTTATGCAATAAAGCATTAATCTAGGAAATAAAAAAGAATAAGATGTACGCCACACAACAAGGATCACTCATTCAAACAAAATATACTAGCAAGGGTTACGATCAGAAAGATTGCACACCTTTGGCATAACTTTCTCGCACAAACGGATTCTGTTTTCCGAACCCTGCAGAAGACACGCAGCTATTCAGCGACTGGGCCATCAGTGCAATGAGCCTACAAGCTGGTGATCTGTGATCCAGGATTGGATGTCTAATAACCACCTCGTACTAAACAAAAGAAAATGGGGAAATAGCAGGAGGGTATAGAAGAGAAATCAGGAAGAGACAATCATTAGGAATGCCAACCGTTTGGGCTTTGTGTAGGCATGGGAAAGGTACTTGCCAGGCACTGCCGTAGTGGTATTAACAGGCCATTGATGGTGGCAGGTGCACAATTGTGTGAGTACCGTACCTGGGCATCTAATTGCAGTCGCTGGCAAATGCTTAATGTCTATACACAAGCCAAAACTGTTGGCTTTGTCAGTGCTTGTTTTTAACAGGACTTTAGTGAAGGACACTGAGAGGATGAAGGCAGACCTGGTTAAGACATTTTTCTTACACCAGTTGCATGTTTACAGCTCCAATTAAGAGAGAGTCATTAACTCTCAGATGACTGCTTTGAAAACACACTCGCCAGCGCTTCGAATGCAAAGTTTGATGGTAAGGCTCGGCTAAAAGAAGCTCAAAGAGTTTCCATGAGGAGGTGTTATGGGTGGGGAGGGGCAGGAACTGGGTGGGAATAGCCATATGACTTAGTATGGCCATGGGAAGTCAATGGGTGGTGTAGAGGAGGAGCCAAATGCCTCTACCGGAAGTTCCACCCCTATTTTGCCTATATGTGGAAAGCCGGAAATTTCGACATGCACAACGCTGATAATGATACCGATCCCACGAAGAATCCTCTAAACCAGGTATCCGTTCAGAAAGCCCTACATGATGTACCCGCGGGGAAATGACAGTTTCTTAAAAAAGGTTCCTGAAGAAGTGTGAATTGACAAAGACAGGAGACTGGTGACATCACATGAAGCAGGGATGGCGCACCAAGAAGAGAGGTCAAATGAAGAAAGTATATGGACCTTACAGAATCTGATGACGACGTGAAGAGTCGAGCAGCCTTTCACGTGCATGAATGAAGATTGCATGTGCGAAGAGCACTGAAGAAAATGCTAATTGCTTTACAACTATCCAGATGCTGTAATGCAAGTAGTCTAAGTGATCATGAAGGCTGGCTATACGTAGTGAATAGACTGCAGGCGTGCCGCCAATAGATATATATGTGTTTAGAATCTGGATGATCCATGTCGTATTTTAGCAAACTAAGACCCCATGAGCAGAAAGGGCTGAAAGTGTGGCGCAGCAAAGAAAGACGGCTGACGAAGGAAGAATCGAGAAGGCTTGTCTGGTCCAGTGTCAAGGGTTGAGGCAGCCAAGAAACTGGTTATCTATTCGAGAAGATGCAATGAATCTAATAAACATCTCAACGCAATACAAAAAGGATATCATCCTGGCCAAACAAGAAACGTATAATAACAGGATCACCCAAGCCAATTCCAGCATGAAGGAGCTCTTTTCCATCCTAAAAGAACTGGAAACTCCTATCGCAGTACAGGATGACTCCATTAAAGATAAAACCTGGTGCACAGACATACAGCTGGCACTAACCAACAAAGTGTCCAACCTCCAAACTAAAATTGCTCTAAAGAAAGCTTCACTATCAGCCCAAACCCAAACTCCCCTGATCAAAACTCCAATACCTAAACCTAAAGAATCTACCCAATTCAGTTTCTCCAAGGTCTCAGTGATCGAGGTAGAGAAAATTATTCTGACTCTTATCTAATTGAAAAGGTGACCAATGCCCAGCACAACTGATCAAGGACGCTGCTAGAGACCTAGCTCCCTTTATCACCAAACTTATCAATGCCTCCTTTACTACGGGCACCATTAAGCGCAATTTAAAGGAATCCTGGGTACTCCCCCTTCTGAAAAAACAAACACTGAACCCCAACATTCCCACTAATTACAGGCCCATCACTACGGTACCTTTCTAACTAAAAATTCTAGACAAGGTAGCTTACACCCAAATTCAGAACTTCCTTGAGGTGAACCAGCTCCTCGGCGTCCGCCAATCCGGTTTCCGACCTCAACATGGCACAGAGACTGCCCTTATCGACTTAAAGACCCAAATAGACTCACTCAGAGACGAGGGTAAATTGGCTCTCCTCCTCCTAGACCTCTCAGCCGCGTTTGACCTGATGGACCATAGAGTCCTGTGCAATCACCTGGACTTTGCGGCCCACTTCTCAGGGGAGGGCATAGTCTGGATTCAGTCATTCCTTAGTAACAGAGCCATGAGGGTGTTCTCCCCCTCAGCGGCAGCAGACCCAATACCCATCACCTGCGGAGTGCCCCAGGGATCCTGTGTCTCGCCAACACTCTACAATATCTTCACCAAGCCACTCTTTGACGATCTTGACAGTCTGGGTATCACCTACACTAACTACGCAGACGATACCCAGATTCTCTTACCACTTACCGGGGATTACGGAGAAGATCTGGCTTTGGTGAACAGAGTCTAAAGCATCGTTCAGGCATGGATGGCCAACCACGGCCTATGCTTAAATGATGACAAAACAGAGCTCATCATCATGGGCACCACAGCTCGCATCTCTAAACTCAACCGAAACTACTCAGCATTTATCATCGATGGGAACACTATTATGGTCACCAAAGAAGTAAAAACCCTAGGTTTTTACCTTGACTCGACCTTATCCCTTACCAAACAGGTGAACTCATTGGCCTCATCCTCGGCCTATACATGTAAATTAATACGAGCGGGGAAACCTTTCTTATCAGATGACAGTTGTCTTATCCTAGCCAGAGCCCTGATCTTATCAAAATTAGATTATTGTAACTCCCTCTACATAGGGACAACCAAACAAATAATCAACAGAATACAAGTGCTCCAAAATAATGCACTTAGAGCGGCCCTAAGTTGTCCCAGAAGAGCAAGTATCTCTGATATAAGACGGGAATACAAATGGTTATCTACCCAAGAAAAAATCAATCTTAAAGCTGCATCCCTCATCCACAAATGCTTAAATAATAAAGCCCCCCGCTACCTAACAGAACGATTTAATAAAAAAAACCCTACTAGACTCACAAGAACAGTCAGCCCTAACTGCCTCTTAGTGCTCAGATTTAAACTAACCACCATTGGAGGATCCAGCTTCCCTGTCAAGACAGCTCAATTGTGGAACTCCCTACCTCATGCACTTAGATCTGACCAAACTTTCAACAAATTCAGAAAGAACACAATAAAATGGCTCACTGAGAATGCTATGTAACCTGCACTCTCCCCACGTACCTACCTCTGCTTCTGATATAGACTGACTTGATATTATGTTAACGCTAGCTATATGATGACCGTTTGGCTGTGCATCTTCTGTACTTGTTCTTGCCTCACACTGTGGTGCTAAGAAATGTTTTTTTCCATGTTCTGTATACTTGTAACTTCTGTAACCAAGCTGTAAACCTACTTGCGCACAATAAATAAACAAACAACGTGAGAAGCGAGGCGAGCGCCTGTTGAGGTGCAATAGAAAAACACTAGGAGTGCCAAGTTTTATTCATTTGATAGTATTAAATCCAAAGAAGGAGCTAAAACACGGTCTCCTGTCACATGGTGTAGATAGAAACCGACTTTGGGAAAGCCACGTCGAGACTAAAGGGGACTGTGCTCACGCTCTCTTTTATTCTCAGGCGCAGTGATACTTTGCAAGGCTGAGTTCAAAGACAATTTCGAATGGCAGACAGCAGGAGTGATGATGGATGATGGGCTAATTAGGTGGGAAGACATAGTCAAGTCCATCCACAAACACCTGGGGTACCAGCTTGCGAGCTGCTAGCGAGTGGAATAATCCAGAAGGGTACAAGAGGGCCAACCAATTATAGAGGGCCACGCAACAAACAGCCCTATTGTTTGAAAGCCAATGAAAGATTGTGTATTTGATGACAGCGAAGATGACCTACACTAGGGGTGGGCATAAGTTGTCAACCTGACTATAGAGACCAAATCACAAACCTCTCCCCCATAGAAAGTATACTTAGATGTTCCCCTTAAGCCAACCACAACCCCAAGTAGGTTTTCTTATTCTGCCACGTAGTATGACGTCAATGATGACGGGTTTTTGCTATAAATGTGTATTTTGTTTCAGGTGAAAGGTTGAGAGACTCGAGCGAACGTCCATTGATGTCCGTTGTACTCCCTGTTTTAGATAATAAAACAGCTAAGTTGCCAACTTCCTGAGTCGGTCTTATTATTGGTGTAAGAGTAAATTCTGCATCCCCATCCATCAAATACATTGTTACCTCGCTTAAAGGGCCTACGGGTAGAGTCCGAAAATAGCCAAACAACACCTACAAGCTTTTGATCACATCTCATATGCTATTTCTCCCTATCTGCTCTAATGCAATAGTTTCAGCTTCTAGGTAACGCAATCGCCACGTAACAGCCCAAACTAAAAAGCGGTTGGCAGGATGGGCACAGAGGACAATACAGTCTTAGCATTCTAGTTCTATTCATGACAAACAAACATTACAACCAAACACACACAAATGCAATGGCTTGTTTTGTCAGCAAAGCAAAATGTTCATTAAAAGTATTTTTCGAGGAACAACCACAACATGTAAATTCTGCATAAGATGAAGCGCCTGGTCAATCCTGTGAGAAAATGCCCTGGCTACAGCAGGGGATGTCTAGTGGGTTGGCTAAGAGGATCACTATGATAACCTTTATTTAATTCGGGTTATCGGGCTAGAGACGGTCACATGCGATCCTGAGCCCCCTACATGTTAGACTACCATGGACCTTCTACCTTGGGTGCTGCGAGTTGTTAACTATTTATTTGCCACTTACAGAAGCCGCACCAAATGTGGTGTGATTTGGGAGCTCACCATGGCCCACATTGGGGCCACAGCAGACACAGCTCCACTCCCAGCACCCAGGCCTTGCCCAGGCGTGCACCTCATTCCCTTCCAAGATGACAGACCAGGTCCGCACTTCAGGAATACACCACACACAATCAGTAGGAATACCTGAATCAGGTAAACCCATTACACTTAGCCAAACTCCAACCACCACTAATGAGTTCCTACAACTGCAGGTATTTATACCCAGATCGGCCAAAAGCGAGGATGAGCAGGATATAGAAGGCGAGCCCAGAGAGGAGATTAAGGGCCTAATTCACAGAAGAGTTTTATAATGGCAAAACCCGATAGGAAATCGCTCTGTGTATTAGGATCATATAAAGGAGGAGGCTGAAATTAAAAGGGAAAATAGGTACCACCATAGGTAACACCGGGAGGAGGTTAGAGTTGAGGAGGAGTTCAGGGAAAACGAGGAAGTAAAGAGTGGAGTAAAGGAGGGTGATAAAGATCACAAGGAGGAGGAGGTTGGAAGTGGGGCACCAGAAGTAGGTGGGAGTGAAATAGCAAGAGAAGGGACGAGAAGTGGGGCAGGTCAGTGGTAGTAAGACCAGGAAGGTTCCAAAGAGCATGCCTGGCCCCAGGAAGAGGCTAGTGAAGAAGCCTGAATCAGAAAGGGCGGAACCCATGGAGCAAGGAAGAACAGGCATGTGGCGTGGGGTTGAGGAAGTGCAGGAAGATAGGACGACAGAAAAGGTCAGGACCTTAGAACAGGGATGCGATAAGGTCCACTTCACAATACCTGCAGTGACCGAGGGAGCCAAGCCCAGTTGGCTTCACCTTCACAAGGGTGAGAAGCTTCAGATCTACCGACAACCTGTGTCAGAGACACATCGATGACTGCAGAAGGAAACCAAGGTGGAGGTATTCCACCATCAGGAGCGACCAGCAGGAGGAAAGCATAAGTCATTGCCCAGAGACGGTGAATCGCAGGGTTGTATCACAAAGCCCTGTAACTTCGAAGAGAGCCCCACCAATTGCTGGACAATTGGAAAGATACTGTCCTGACACATCACCTGCTTTGCTTTGTTTTGTCAGTGAGTCAAGTTTGACTTAAAGTTGTGTTCGGCCTCTTTGTTGTACCCACATGGTTATATGACAGTCCTTACCCAGTACCCTGACTCCATGACTCTCACTAAAACATACTACCTAGAGACAAAACGGTTTAACTGACAAACCAAGGGTACGGGGCAACATTTACTCAAATGTAACCAATTTTGTAAATGGCTCTCATTAAAAATACCCCTGTACTCTCAGACCAGTACCCTCAGAGAAAAAATACTATGCAGAAGTACAAAGAGGATATCTTTATCATATGGTCACGTCATACACAGCCATTAATTTCTTTAGAAAACTGGCTTGAGTAATGCAATGCTAATCACAAATTATTCTATCAAATGCATTTCAAATTAATTTTTAATTGATCTGGAAATTAAATGCAAGCACTTGAAAACCTGCGGATTGTAACTTTGTCTTACACTCCTCGGTCTTCCATCCACAGAATCTGCATCTTAATCTTCATATTGTACAATTCTTCGTATGGCATAGCATTGATATTATCAGGGAAGACTATAAAATTCTCACCCCGGAAGTGACATATATACTTAAACAATGGGGTATCTCGAGAACGACATACAAAAATGAGCATAGGCATGGCATGGTGTTAGGCGATCCTCTGCACACCAGTCCACTACACACCAGAACACTGCTCACATTTCCCCAACATCTCCTTCCACGGTTCGAGGCTCACGTGATTCGGTGAACCCAAAGGACCGAAAACTCCGTACCAGCTATGGTGTACGGGCTCGATTGCAACCCTTTCTGCATTGGCAATTGCCTTGGAGAACATATAGCAGAAGGGGCGGTGTTACGTCTCCACGTCGATCACGTGATCCAGAGTGGCGTTCCTCACGTGACCTTGGTGGACGTCACATGACCCAGAGACGCACAGTATAAAGGTCTGACACTCATTGCTTCTCAGCTGTCTTCAGACCCTGTTTGGCGTTACGTCTTGCTCCTCTGTTACCTTTGATCACGGAACTCTACCTCGGACTCCTTCGGATACCCCTTTGTACCTTTGCTTGGAACTGTTTACCTGTTGCCGGATTTTGGACTTTACTCTGACTTCTTTGGATCATCCCTTGGTACCTCGCTGAACTCCTACGCCATTTCCCTTCTTGGGATTCAAGTCACGCCTTCATTTCTACAGGTGGCTGATCCTACTTCCACACTAACCTACGGTTCTACTATTCCAGGGACCGCCGCATCATCTGAGTCTCGAACCTCTCTACTAGGTTTCCTGGGTTTTCCTAACACCAGATAGGTAAGGCCTTTTAGATCCTTTGGTTTACTTGATATGTATTGTGATTGCCTGGTACTTAACCTCGTTCCTTTTTGACAGCAGCATCGGTGTTCCAGAGGTTCCGTGGATCTGGGAAGTCATCTCCCACCTGTGGCCTCAAAGGTCGCACAGCGGGTTTCTTTTTAGTTCCCCTGTGCGTCACTTGGGGACGGAGGTCTCATCGGTCTACACGACACTCAAGTCAGAACAGACTGAGAAGCCGTATAGTCGTGTTAGACAATGCAGGGATCCACGGAAGAACCCATAGCTGCTTTAGTCCAGGCGATTACAGTATTAAGGGCAGATATGGCTGCCGCCAATACGGTGATCCACCAAAGGTTAGATTCCATACAGAGTGTTCAGCATTCCCTTCCTGCAGACCCTGAATTCGGAGATGCTAGCTCTTCAACCACACCTCCTCCCTTGGCAAATACTACAGTCCCGATTCCGGTGGTCCTCCCAACCCCTTCCCCCCTGGCCGCTCCTGAACGTTATGAAGGTGACCCCATGAAATTCAGAACCTTCATTAATCAGTGCAAGTTACATTTCTTGTGTAGACCTTTGGCCTTTTCAACTTCCACTGCTAAAGCCGCCTTTGCCCTTTCCCATTTACCCGGGACAGCTGCCGCTTGGGCTAATCCCCTATTGGAGAATAATAGCCCAGTCCTTTATGACTTTGATTTGATGGTTCTAGAAATGTCTCGAGTATTTGATACCCGACACAAGGCACAGTCTAGGGATTTGGAGTTGTTAGAACTAACTCAGGGTAGAAGGACTTTGATAGAATACATCACCCGGTTCGATCAATTGGTGGCCAAAACATCATGGCCAGAAAGCAAGCGGGCAGTTGTCTTTTATAGGGGGTTGAGTAACATAATGAAAGATGCTTTAGCAGTGATCCCTTCTATGCCCACTCAGTATCAGGAACTAGTTGATCTTGCCTTACAGGTAGATGCACGACGATCGGAGCGTAGAGCTGAGTTGGGGGTTTCTTCCCATCCTACACTTGTCAGTACTCCTGCTTCCAGTACGGAAGAACCTATGCAAGTGGGAGGTTTACGTAGCCCTATTACAACATCTGAGAGGGAACGCAGAAGGGTGGATAATGCATGCTTTTATTGTGGTACCACGGGACATTACGTGAAAGAGTGCCCTCGACGTCCCAAGAAGAGCCAGGTTTTTCGGACAGCTCGACCTTAGATCCGGAGAGCAGGTTGAGTGTTCAGTCTTCATCTCCGGGTACCCCTCTTGCCTTTGCTCATGTTCAACCCGTCTCTGTAAAGGCTACTCTGTGTCCCTCTACAGGCCTTCTTCATGCAGTCACAATCATCATTGATTCAGGTGCTACTGGAAATTACATAGACATTGCTTTAGCCCATTCCCTCAATCTACCTTTAGTGGTAAAAACCCGACCTGAACCTGTTCAAGCCGTAGATGGCTCTGCGTTAGTTTCTGGTCCTGTTAGACACCAAACTGCACCTCTCTTGTTGACCATACAAGACATTCACACAGAGACCTTAAGTTTTGACTTGATTACCACACCACAATTCGGTATCATATTAGGGATACCATGGTTACGTGAACACAATCCGCTGATTAATTGGCAATCAGGCACTATGCTCTTCGATTCCGAGATCTGTCAGAATTATTGTCTCCCGACCCATCAAACAACTGATACCCCTTCTCGGGCCTTGGGAGCCTTAGCTCAACTCACGCTGAGTGTTGATGGATCAGAGGTTGTGAATTCTCATACCGTTGGGGGGTTGGTGTCTGGGATTACATCTGAGTACAAAGCATTCGAATCAGTTTTCAATCGTGGCTCTTCCGAGGTACTTCCTCCACATAAACCATATGACTGCCCAATCGAATTACTCCCTGATTCCACTATTCCTTCGGGCAGGATTTATTCCTGGTCTCCTTCGGAGGAACAAGCATTGAAACAGTATGTACAGAACGCCCTTCGTTTAGGACATATCTGCCCCTCTACTTCACCGGCTGCAAGCCCTTTATTTTTTGTACCTAAGAAAGAGGGGGATTTACGTCCTTGTGTGGATTATCGGCGTCTTAATGCGATCGCAAAAAAGGATAGATATTCAATTCCGTTAATAACACCCCTTCTGGACCACTTATCACATGCTTCTGTTTTCACCAAGCTTGATATGCGCGGCGCATACAATCTAGTGCGCGTTCGCGAGGGTGATGAGTGGAAAACTGCTTTCTGTACTCGTTACGGCTTGTATGAATACC
Organism: Ambystoma mexicanum; assembly: GCF_040938575.1. NCBI lineage: Eukaryota > Metazoa > Chordata > Amphibia > Caudata > Ambystomatidae > Ambystoma > Ambystoma mexicanum. The sequence goes on along the minus strand of NC_090926.1, from coordinate 992,630,368 downwards.
TAGTCATGCCCTTCGGTCTATGTAATGCCCCGGCCACATTCCAACGCTTTATGAATGACATATTCAGGGATATTCTGGATGTATACATGGTTGTGTACTTGGACGACATCTTGATCTTTTCTCGTAATCTTGATGACCATGTAAAGCATGTCCGAGAAGTACTATCCCGTCTGAGAGAACATTCCTTATTTGCCAAACCTGAGTAATGTCAGTTCCATAAAACGTCTGTTGAGTTTCTGGGATTCCACATTACCCCAGGAGCGTTATCCATGAACGAATCCAAGGTCAAAGCAGTCTTATATTGGCCAGTACCTCAAACACTCAAGTCCTTGCAGGCCTTTTTGGGCTTCGCCAACTTTTATAGGCGTTTCATTTCCTCCTTTTCCACAATCGTTGCCCCGCTCACGGTCCTGACCAGTCCTCAGGTACCCTATCGTTGGCAGAGAGAACATCAGGAGGCTTTTGAGGCTTTGAAAACCGCTTTCACTACCGCACCGGTACTCCAGCACCCCAATCCTGATCCTCCGTTCATAGTTGAGGCGGATGCCTCTTCTTTTGCTCTCAGCGCGGTATTGTCTCAAACATGTCCTACTACAGGCAAATTACACCCAGTGGCATACCATTCCCGTAAGTTCTCCAGTACTGAGACTCATTACACCGTTACGGAGAAGGAACTCCTGGCTGTCATGGACGCCTTTTGTGTTTGGCGCCATCATCTTCTGGGGGCTAAACATCCAATCACTGTATACTCAGATCATCGGAATTTACAGGATCTGGCTTCATTGAAGTGCATTAATAGCAGACAGGTCCGGTGGCATCTTTTCTTTTCTTCTTTTGATTTTCATATTATGCATCGTCCTGGAACTTCACATGGTAAAGCAGACGCCTTGTCACGTTCCCCGGGGGGGTCGAGTTGCCAACCTTCCCTGACACTGTTCTCGGAAAGAGTCATGTGATTTGTCTCTGTACACCCTCATTGTCATTATTAGACTCGGTTCGATCCTGGACTAGCAATCATTCCGACCAGTTGCGAGAATGGGACCCCGTGTATTCTGATGGTTTGCCTTTCGTGCATGAACGTCTGTTTCTTCCCACACCTGACACTCGTAATCTGGCCCTTGAGTGGTCTCATGATGCTCCTTTTAATGCCCATCCCGGTCAAGAGCGTACTCTAGATCTTCGCAAGCGCTGGTGTTGGTGGCCCTCTATGAAGCGCGATGTGGAATGTTATGTCAATTCGTGCGCAGTGTGTGCTCAGGCTAAACATCGGAGAGGCCGACTGGTTGGGTTGCTACTTCCGCTTCCGGTACCTCCCAGACCTTGGCATACACTGTCTATGGATTTCGTTACCGATCTCCCCAAGTCACAAGGTTTTGACTCCATCTGGGTATTGGTGGACACGTTCACTAAAATGGCTCGTTTTGTTCCTTGTAAAGGTATTCCTTCGGCCCCGGTCTTGGCGGACTTGTTTTTTGAACATGTGTTCATGTTATTTGGACTCGCTTCGGTCATTATATCCGATCGAGGATCACAGTTCACCTCTCGTTTTTGGAGGTCGTTGACTAAATTGTTGGGCATTGATACCAGGTATTCTTCGGCCTATCATCCTGAGACCGATAGGCAGACCAAAAGGACAAATCAATCCATGGAGCAGTATCTTCGCTGCCTTATATTGCAACACCAGACCTCCTGGTTGGGCGTTTTACGGCTTGCTGAGTTCGCATACAATAACGCGGCTCATTCAGCTACATGTTTTTCTCCTTTCTACGCCCTCTACGGCCAACATCCCATGGTCTTGCCTGTCCCTGATGCTTCTATTTCTTCTAATCCTGCGGCCACGACATGTCTTAGGGATCTGTCTGCTGAACATGCTAGTACTGTGGTCCATCTCACTGAAGCAAAGGCTTCTATGAAGGCCCGTGTGGATGGCAAATGTCTAGCTGCTCCTCCTCTGGTGGTGGGTTCTAGGGTCTGGTTGTCTTCACGTCATCTTCGCCTAGTGGGTTGCCGTAAATTGCTGCCTCGCTTTGTCGGCCCGTATGTGATCTCTCAGGTTGTGAATCCGGTGGCTTTTCGTCTAGTGCTTCCTAGTTCTTGGCGTATCCATCCTGTATTCCATGTCTCCCTCCTCAAGCCTTGTCCCGATTCTGTCCGTCTCCGAGCCCCTGTTGCACCAGTGTCCCTGGCCTCTCCTGATGTCTTTGAAGTGTCGGCCATTTTGGGGTCCCGATGGTTTAGGGGTAGGCTCCAGTATCTGGTGGATTGGAAGGGTTACGGCCCGGAGGAGCGTTCTTGGGTTTCCGCCTTGGATTTAGACGCCCATCGGTTGGTCGCCCGCTTCCATAGGGATCATCCGTCCTGCCCACGGGGTCGTGGGCCGTTGGGGGGGGGGGCTATGTTAGGCTATCCTCTGCACACCAGTCCACTACACACCAGAACACTGCTCACATTTCCCCAACATCTCCTTCCACGGTTCGAGGCTCACGTGATTCGGTGAACCCAAAGGACCGAAAACTCCGTACCAGCTATGGTGTACGGGCTCGATTGCAACCCTTTCTGCATTGGCAATTGCCTTGGAGAACATCTAGCAGAAGGGGCGGTGTTACGTCTCCACGTCGATCACGTGATCCAGAGTGGCGTTCCTCACGTGACCTTGGTGGACGTCACATGACCCAGAGACGCACAGTATAAAGGTCTGAGAGACAGAACACTCATTGCTTCTCAGCTGTCTTCAGACCCTGTTTGGCGTTACGTCTTGCTCCTCTGTTACCTTTGATCACGGAACTCTACCTCGGACTCCTTCGGATACCCCTTTGTACCTTTGCTTGGAACGGTTTACCTGTTGCCGGATTTTGGACTTTACTCTGACTTCTTTGGATCATCCCTTGGTACCTCGCTGAACTCCTACGCCATTTCCCTTCTTGGGATTCAAGTCACGCCTTCATTCCTACAGGTGGCTGATCCTACTTCCACGCTAACCTACGGTTCTACTATTCCAGGGACCGCCGCATCATCTGAGTCTCGAACCTCTCTACTAGGTTTCCTGGGTTTTCCTAACACCAGATAGGTAAGGCCTTTTAGATCCTTTGGTTTACTTGATATGTATTGTGATTGCCTTGTACTTAACCTTGTTCCTTTTTTACAGCAGCATCGGTGTTCCAGAGGTTCCGTGGATCTGGGAAGTCATCTCCCACCTGTGGCCTCAAAGGTCACACAGCAGGTTTCTTTTTAGTTCCCCTGTGCGTCACTTGGGGACGGAGGTCTCATCGGTCTACACGACACTCAAGTCAGAACACATGGCAAGCGTGAGCACCTCCTTGCACACAAAAGAGAGAAGGACAATTATCTTTATATATAAAGTGGAATGTATGTGTGTGTATGTTTGTCCGGCTATACAAATCCACACCATTGAACCCACTTCTACCAAATTTTGCATGGATTATTCTGTTATCTGGCGCCAGATCGTAGTCTTTATTTGAATGTAAAAATCTTATCTGCAAAACATGTTTTGGATGTGTGTGTGTTTATGTTTGTGCGGCTATACAAATCCACACCTTTGAACCCACTGCTACAAAATTTTGCATGGATTCCTCTATTGTCTGGGGCAAGATTGTAGTCTGTTTGGATGCAAAAAATACACTCCGTAGACACCCTTATTTACTTATGCTCACGCCGATTCACTACAGTAAGTACTAGACGGAGACAAAATTTGGAAAAGTGTTTGAAGCGAAATATTCAATGTGTTGGTTATTCCTTTGAAGTGTTTATTAAAGGGAATAAAAAAAATGTCAAATTATTTTTATCATGCCACTCCGAAACATGGGAAATGGCAAAGTTACCATTTACTTAAGTTCATTCACAAGAAGAGAGCACAATCAATCAATCTTTCTTGGACACTTTCTCAAATGTGCTGAAGCCATTGAGTGACTGAAACATGGCGCACAAAAAACAAACATAATTTGGAAAAGCTCCATCTGATGCAAAGCGAAAATCAATATCAAGAGCTTTGGAAACACAACAACAAACAGCAGCAAGACTTGCCGACCGGAGGACAAGAGCAACTTTCTCCAGGGCAAATGAGATGCCAGAGCAAACGGAAGCAAGACTTGCTGACATGTGGATAAGAGAAACATCATCCTGGGCACATGAGACACCAGAGCAAACTGAAGCAAGACTTGCCAACCAGAGGACAAGAGCAACTTTCTCCAGGGCACATGAGACACCAGAGCAAACGGAAGCAAGACTTGCTGACATGAGGACAAGAGCAACATCCTCCAGGGCACAAGAGACACCACTCGATCAGGACACGGGCAGGGCCGGGTACCCCAGCTAATAGGATAATACAAGTTGCCATTCCCAAATGGGTACTTAGGAGGTGGTCAGCTCACACAGGAACATATGTTCACCATCAAAAGAATTAGACCTATTCACCAACTTCCCCAAAACATTCCCCAATATCAATAACCCTAATATCATGTGGGCTTTCATCATTGGTAGGGCCCTACGAACATTTGAACGTTGCTTGTAAAAAGTCTGCAAAACCCACTAACCTAAGAGACAAAAAACCTGGGTCGTGCCACCTCACGCATACTGTAACACTACTCATGTGATTTATAGTATCTTCTCTCCATGTAAACAACTTTATATTCACAAGGCCAGAACATGTCTCAGGGAACAACGGTCCAAAATCTGCCATGAAAAATTAAATCAACCAACATTTTCTTGAGAAGAAAACACTCTTATAATGAGATTTGTTAATTCATCCTAGCCCATGTTACCCTGCAGATGTGCGGCAGCAATGCAGAACATTGGATTTTGTTCCTGATCACAGTAACCTATGGACTGGATGATTAAATAGATTTGCACAGTGCCACTGCCAATTAGATCTTGGTGTTCTTTAGCAGGATCTAAGGCCACCAATGAGTCTTGCATTACGTAACATCTTATATGGTCTTCAGTCAGTCCTCTGACCAGCTCCCTTGGAATCATTTGCTTTCCAACATGGCAGGCAGGGGCTTTTTATGACTTCTTTTATGCCCTGTTGAGTATTAATATCTTTCCCAACCTCTGGCCTGGCTTTCTAGCCAGAAGTGCATTTCCCCCATTGTATATACATCACCCTCTTTTTATAGCTCTTTAAAATGTTTTTTTACATTTTTTTACAAACTAATGGTGCAAAACAATTGCCCATATCATTCTTGACAGACTCAAGACCATCTCAAGATTGGTGTCCATACCATCCTGGACAGGCAGTCACTCAGAACAGTTTCCAAAGGTGCACGACCATTCAAAGAGGAGATCTGAGGCATCCCTGAATGGCAGTCTTTCACTTGCATCTAAAATCTCAATTACAATAAGCATAGTGCACTGCTTGGCAAACTTCCATAGAAAGCAAAACACGGTTTCCCCCTTATGGACAAGCAGGGTGGCAGGCAAGAAATAAAGAGCGGAACACCCCCACCTGGTGTTTATTTGATTTAATTTCTTTTGCATTTATTTACAGCGCACATGACCCTTAGGTATCTAGGCGCTAGTTTCATTGCAGATTATTTATAACACACTTGTTTTTCTTTTCGTTTTTCCCCCCCCAAGCGCAGGTTCGGAATTCGAACCTTCGTTTGCTTTGCGTGGTCTTGCTTCCAAGACCCACGCGTTGCCACAGAGCTATCCTCATGTCCAATCCGTTGCCACAGAGCTATGCTCCCGGTCACCACCTTGGAGGAGGACTTGTTGCCTGCTGATGCCTATGGAGCATACTAATCAAATGGCAACATTGCGTAACATTATTTAAAGTTTTACCGCCTTTCTTTCTCTTTGTAAATAGCATTCACCCGGTTGCAATGACTCACTGAGCCCTGACAAATGGAGAGCCCATCCAATTTGCTGAGGTAAAAGTGACGTTTCCTAATGCATGCATCTCATTATCTGCTCTAGGAATCCACGAGCACCTTACTGTTCCCAATGGCGGCCGAAATAACACTATTTAAATTTAGAACGCCATGGCCGCTCTTATTATGGGGAAACTCTCCTCTGTCGCCAGAGAAAGAATGGCTGCAGTGCACTAGAAGGAACACAGCCTGCCATGCCGGAGGACAATAACCCCGGAAAGATGAAGTCACTGGCATGTGCTACATAACTATGAACTTGGAACTTATGCTCTCGGCCCAAGAACAGGATGCCGGGTCCAACCAGTCCTGGGAAGGATCTTTTCCCACAAGATGACAAACTACTTGGATATTTGCACAAGAATTGGTTCTATGAAATATATATCGACAGATCTGTGCTGGGGACTAGTGGAACATATTTCTGGCCAGACCTAAAAAAGTGGGAGTTGCAACCTCCCCCCACCCCCCTTCCCCCACTCAAGCTGAAACAGGCCCAGTCCAGTGAGGGGTACCCATTTCTGAAAAAATGCACAGTTTTACTGCTCCCATTCCTAATACAAATCAGAAGAAACTCTTGAGAGTGGAGAGGAATTTCTGGCGTGTCTTCAGGTCTCCAAACGGAATGCCCCCTTCTTGAAGTAAGCCATATGCGATGTAAAACACACCCTAAATGTATTGCTGCAGGTAATTCACCTGGGGATGACGTGTTCCCTCTTGAATTGTATGCGTATATGAGAACCAATCAGCCCCTTCATTTAAAGTCTTTTAGGGGGAAGGCACCAATGGCTGAAGTGAAGCAAGAATTGAACCGGCCATTAAGTAAGTCATAATGGTCAGATTGGCGGCCTCCACCGAGTGGTAACAGTCTGCCAGCCAAGTGCATAGGCCTCCGTGCCGCTTGAAGCTAGCGGGGGAGGCGGGTAGGAGGAGCTTGTAGCCAGGAGGCTCCCATTTGTAGCAACTGGTTCCTATCGGGAGCTGATTCATGCGGGCCTTTAGCATGAAGGTTCTTAGGGTTGGGGTGAGCCAATTCCCCAGATAGTGATGCAGCCCCCCTCTCGGGTTTAACTGCATGTGCATTTGAAGACCTCCATAAGCTCTCTTTTCTTCCCTTAACCTCTCCTGGGGATGCGAGAGGTGGCTCTCTTTTTAGACTGCTGAGGAATAGTTTTAATGGTGGGTCTCCTGGGTTAAACAGCAAGTTGTTGAATCCTAAGGAGTTCCGTTTGGTGGGGATGTGCTTCAGCCAGGGGGTGCTTGGGTACATCTGGGTTTGACTGGGTCTCTAATTTCTCGCCCAGCTAGGGAGTTCCTCAGATCCTAAGGTTCTCTTAAACAGTACAAAAGATGCCGTCTTCTCTTACTTATTGTTACTCTTGCCAGTTCCCATTAACCTGCTGGGCACGGGGCAAATCTTGGCAGTCCTGGCAAACTTCCCAAGACCTTTGCCTTTTGGCATCAGGATTCCCAGAAGTCACATATCCTACTGCCATAAAGCATTGCTGTGCTTATCTGTACTTCATAGACCTGTCAAGAGTCAGCTGCCGACTTATCTCCACACTTAGCCATGAAGAGCAATCTGACGCCCAGTAACGCTTCCGTTCTGTGTGTGAGTTTTTGTGCAGACGGCCCAGCTATTGCTTGCCTGAAATGGGACACCCAGGTACTTGTTGGTACGTTTTTGGTCAATCTCTACATCCCATACGGCATGTTCGATTGCGGTCTCTAGACCTTGCTCCCTAAATTCCTAGGTATGGAAGTCCAAGGTCGCCTCCTGTATGTAAGACTTTAGTGGGCACAGCCTGGAGGGAAGCCGGAAGAGTGTGCCAGAGCTCCTGAAGTAAGTGGGTGGGTCCGAGGGGATATAGCGGCGGGGCCGGACAGTGGGAGCGGATTCTGGTGGCAGATTCTCCCGAAACTGACAGTGGAAGGAGGTAGAAGGCAAAAGACCGGCCTTGTGGGGGCGCCTTCACAGCTGCCTTCCATAAACTCGCTTTTTTGATTGCAGGGCCTAGACCCAAAACCGACAGGTTCTTCCCACAGCTATAGGCCTGCCAAATATTAAAATCTTTCTTTTTGCTGTGCATCAGGACAGGTCATTTCCTGGCAAATAATTTACCTTCACTCGTATTCATCACCACAGTCGATCTATACCCTGACAGTGGCATATCCATTTAGCAAGGCAGTAATTTGCTAATCTGCTGACTTTGAGAGTGGGGTGGTTTCTTCTGCATTTCTTTTAAGTTTGCTAAATACAAGAGACAAAGCTTTCGCACTCCAGATCTTCTAATCTAACAGACCTATTGGTGCGCGGCTTAGTTTTGGTGTGTTTTCTACAGCATGTATAATAATCAGATCTTTCCAGGAGTCAAGACAGAGCACCCATTGGCAGATAAAGCCAATTTCACCAGTGCCGACCAAAGTGCTTTATCTTTGATAAGGTTATTAGTCAGAGCACGTGGGCTCGATGCTTTCCTGCATTCAGGGAACCGAGGATGCTCTCCACCCCCACCTCTTACCTAATCTGATCAATCAGACATAAGGTTCATTTCTCCCAAGCAGCTCCTGCAGGGACAATATGCAAGAGTACTTTCACGTTCTATGACAGGATTCGATGTTGCCATGTTAGATGATGGGTGGAAAAGCCTTTGCAAGGGTGAAATTGGACTATCTGTTCTGGATATTGACTAGCGGACTAGTTTGGCTGCTATGTAATAGTCTGTTTGCTGCAACAGACACATATCAGGGCCCTCACTGATCCAAGTTGGAAAGGGTGTTGCAGGGCTAACCACAATTCTGGAGGTGAAGAGGCCGTGCCTCATTTTGTATCGAGATCCGCTCCTATAAACCAGACTTTTGGATCGCTGGAGTTGACGTTCCAATGTTTACTGAATGTCAAACCTCAGAAAGAATGTGTGATGTGTTGTGAAGATGTAGACTGGGTTGTTCGGATGAAACTCCTATGGGTCATTCATCCAGATCGGGGTACACATGTGCCCCCTTTAATTTCTCAAGTAGGCAAATGCATCCACCATCACCTTGGTTTAAATTTGTGGTGCTGAGTTGAGTGCAAAATGTGAGAGTTTGGTACTGGCAATGTATTTCACAAACTATCTTCAAAGGGATTGGATGGATGAGAATGCAAAAAAGGGCGGAATTACCTCTAGTATACATACCCCTACTGACCAGAATTGAAGCATTTGAATATTTGTCTCATGAAATGTATTTTTTCACCAATTAAGTGTATTCAACACTTCTAGACCATGCACAGTCTTTCTTTACTTTCAATTGCAGCTGCATGTGGCCAGGCAAGCTGGCAGCTGGGATCATCAAGCACCAGCACGGATAGTCATGATGAGCGGAGAGAGGATCTTACTCTCTGGCTGCCTCGGGTTCTTCTCGCTCTTTTGCTAGTATCAGACCTCAAACCACCACCAGCCACTTTGCGGAAGCATCAATGCGCAACCCTCTGCAGAAGCACTTTTAGGAGGGAGTGGGACCGGCCACTACAAAAATCATAAGTGAGTGGAGAGATCCAGGCAGGCGAGTCCTACGCCCAGGGCACATTTCAGCCCACGTTGCAGTAGGGTCCAGAGACAACAAGGGGGTGAGCTGAGTAGGTGGGGAAGTGGTAGGCATGGCTGACGCCCTATTTTAAATGGCAGCAAGTTGTGTAAGGATTTTTATGTGTCTACATCGATTTGTAGAAAACGGATTGCACACATTTTTTTTATTTAATTAAGTAAGACTTTCTTTTATTTAGTAAGACTTTCAGTTTGTAGAACTCAAAGATCATTATCATAGTTGATTATCGGTTAAAACAACTCTGCACAAAATAAAATAGGGCTTATGTAAGACTATTGCAGAGACTAAGTTCCTCTTGGAGAAACCTCAAGGTGTTTGTTGATGTGCAAATAGTCTAGGGTAATATTCGTTTCTAATCTCTTTATGTTAACTGCCCCTAAATCGGGTAGTTTGTGAAGTTTTCTGATTAGTACTTTGATTGGGAGCACTGAGGAAGATTCTTGGAACAGTGTATACCTCACTCACTATTGGTGGACCTAAAGGATCTTGAGATATGTGTCTGTTGCATATGGCAGGAGTCACTGGTGTCAAATGCCGCTCAGTGAGCAGAGGAGATTGACTCGACCTCTTTGGTAAGTCACCTATGAGACTCGGAGGTGGTGCCATGATAGCACCCGAATTCATTACAGAAAAGTCACGGTCCGTGATGGCAAACCCGTTGAAATAATCTCAGGGGGATTCTTTCAACAGTTAAATTCAGTTTGTTGAAGAAGTTTCTCAAATGAATGGAAATATTGACAAATCGTTCATCCTCCTTCTTCAGGCTTTAGTTTGATGGACCATAGTGCAAGAATTACATCAGAGCCTGGCACATTATTATTCCCACACTGCCTTTTCTCACAACAGTGGAAATGGGCTGGGGGAACTGAACCTCCCCTGACTCATTTCCACTGTCTTGCCCGTATCTCAAGTCTTTATAATACTTCCTCTGTTTTACCAAACTACTTATACCTGGGTGAAAACTTCACAAATGTATTGGTGTGGAACAGAGAGTGATGTGAACTACACAACATGGTTGGTGTGGACAAAGGAACACTGCACAACTGTTAACCCGGTTGACCATACCGGGTGTGATGTCATGGGATCGTTGACCAAGATGACTTCACAGGAAGTGACATCACTTCTACTTACATGAGCACACACAATAAAGAGTTCAATTAACTAAATACTGGCAGACAGAGACTGGATAGAGCCCCGGATAAGATGCAGGAACATGGTCTGGACATGTGTTACCAGCTCCAAATTAACAGATGGAGTAGTTTAAAATGGAAAGAAATTATGGGATGTAATGGACTTTTAGAAGACTGAAACCCTATCACCTTGGCACTAAAGAATGGCAGGATCAGCTATATGCCCGGGACAAGGTTAAGAAAATACAAACATGTAAAAAACACGCCAGCGCTCTCAAGTTTCTCCAAGTTCTGGGCCTGGTGAGTTGCAGGGGTTGGACCTCCGCAGGGCTGGTGCTCAGTGAATCAGCTTCGGAACAGGGATGGGCTTCGGGGACTTTTTGGGCACTGCCTCAAAGTGGTGATGGGAAATGCGGGCACAGCTTGTCATTAGACTACATGTGCTGGGAGAACCTACGTGTTAATGGATCACGTTCCCTTCTCCCTCACTCACTCACTCACTCACTCACTCACTCACTCACTCACTGTGTACTCTTTTACAGGTCGGTTTCTAGACAATGTAGTGCCTACGCTAGGGATTAAGATTTCAGGGTGCAAGCTACTAGTCAGCCATAAAAAAGGTCAACCGCCACTTCAATTCTATACAAACCCACATCACACCAATCCCTACTCTCCACTTACTTGTTAAAAGCAATGTGTAGATGCAGAGATGTGAACAGCCATATTGTGAAAAAATAACTCACTGTCCTTATATCATGCATATGTTCACCGTCAGAAGCACACCGTCCTAGATTTTACAGCCGCAAAAGTGCTTCTTGCTGCTTCATAATCTAATTTTCAATTATCCTGCTCTCAGTTGAAAATTTAACTAGAGCAAACAGTCTCTCTTCAGCGTATAAGGACTAAACACAGCCTATGAGGACTAAACATATCCAATTATGCATTTAAATTCACTGAACTCTTTTCACCTATGCAGTGAAGTGACTGCACCCAAGATCCTCAATAGGACATCTGCAAACAAATATTGCACGGTGAACATGTTGGAACAAAAAAAAATGTCCCTATCCAGATCATCAGTTTGGAATTTATACCAAGGCCCAGTGAGATTAAAGGATTCGCCCATTATCATATACTTTGCTTAAACGATAAAGTAGGGATTTTAGCACATCATGTAATGTAGGCCCTTGACCAAATATCTCCCCAGTTCTAGGTGTAAATACTTGTTGTTTGGATTCCATGAATACTATATTTTATAGAAATTACTTGAGATAAAACAGATATGTGTTAATGTTTGGATTCCTAGGACTAACATATTATTCAGCTTAATTGCTATAATTACAAAAGTACATAAGTCAAACAATAAACCAACTTGACAAAATGTAGATCATTATAAAATATGTTGAGAAAAAAAGCATGATTGTAGTTATATTATCCTTCATCCTGGATGGAAGTATAGAGGTATCAGCACGCACAGTTGCTTTTATTAAGGGTTTAAGTTTGCCTTGAAATGTGGAGTGAACACTAGACAGCAGGGCAAAGGGGAGGCAGCAAGACAAAAGTCAAGCACAAACAAAGCAATTTGTACTTTGGTCTCATGCATAGAGTCAATTCTTTGCTTTCTGGAACTTGTAGTCCTGAGTTTAAAGTATAGAACGCAAACCCGCAGGCCTATAATACAAAGAATAGGACTTTCTGAACATCGACCCCAAATTCCCACTATGTAATTCAGGTACAGCAGTGGTTAAAACGAAAACGTCGCCTTGATTCGATCATGTCCACCACTTAATCTTTTTGTCGAGGACTGAAGCAACTTGTTCCACGAGACGGGCAGAAATCGTCAGGTCCTCTTATCGAATACAGTCAACATAAAGAAAAGGCTGAGATCCTTGCGATGTTCCAAGGACCAGGATTTAATAAACTGTAGACAGAATTTGCAAAAATAAACTGCCATTGCTCTATTCTCCCCAATTACTTGGTATGTTTTCCAAACAATAGGTTCCAGCATATTTTTATGTGCTTTCATATTTCTTCTTCTTGCTGATATATTTTATCCATCAGCTGTGATTATTGGATACCAAGGCATGAGCCTCATGGCAGGACCCTTTTTGCAATGGCACAGACGGGCTAAAGAACGGTGGTGTGGAAGTTTGCCCAGAGCAGTGCCAGTGGTTCAGATTAATTCAAAACCTTCCACCCATCACGTTTTTGGTTATAGTTTAGCCTCATTACTCCATCTTCTTGAGTTGAGTATGAAGTCATGGGTTAGGATTCTTCATGCTCTGTGTGGACTTGTCACAACAGGGCTGGTTTCACAGGATTGGAGGAAACTTTAACCGTGTGAACGTTTTAAACAGACTTATCTTGTCGCGCCATAGTGACCTCTAGTGGCATTTGCCAGTCTTCATTCAGAATCATGGTAGTCACAGTTTCCTTATACAGTAAAATTCAAAAGCCTGTTTTTTGACAGAGGTTCGCACATTTATGTGGCGGGACATGCAGATGGAGGGTCCATGCTGTTGTGGGGCCCGGCGAGGTCACTGAGGTGTAATGCGTGGCAGGAACTACATTACCCTGTTTGGATACTACTAGGTGGGCCGCCTTGTCGTACACATGCAGGGGTTCTACCATAATCAACCATTTCCCTTAACTCAGTAGCATGTCGCTTCTTTCCTTTCATCTCTGGCACAAAAGCACAGCGCCATCAGCCTCTCTTTTCAGGCAAGAGCGCTGTCAACAGCCTTCATTGGACCCGGCCACACGAGCACCCTCTGCCTGAGCGACGCGGATGGGATGACATTGCGTTGCGAGCAACTGTGCGGAAAAACAAAACTGAAGCAATGGGTGCAGTGCTTCCCATATATAATAGCGTCTATGTCATCCTCGAGGAGGACGGAGGCTCTCGAGGGGCCCAAGGTCGACGACGCACAGTGCCCTTACTGAGAAAGTTTTGCAAGCTGCAAGCAGGATATCGGAGCATATCAAAGATGAGGAACACATGGGAGGACACAATTCCTTTGAAATTGAGGTTCTGTTCTTTCCTGCCTTTACTATTTCACCTACACCATCCCTTCTTCTCTTTTCACCATCTGCGCGCAACCTGGGTGTTATCTTTGATCCTTCTCTCTTCATATTTCTTCCATTGCCCACTCTTGTTGCTATGCTCTTTTTAACAGTCATGCTGACCCCTATCTTTCTTTTAATGGGACGAAACGTCTTCTCTTCTCTCTTGTCTTTCCCACACTGACTATTGTTCATCTTTGTTGCTTGATCTCCCTGCCTCCCACCTTCTTCCACTTTGTTCCATTTATAATTCCTCTCCTTTTCCCTTTACCCCCTCGGTCCTCCATCAAGCCCTCCCTACTATAATTTCATTACTTCCTTTCCACCTTCCTTTCATTCTGTGTACCCTTGCTCCCCTTACGATCACATAATCTGTTTATTTTAACTGTTCCTACACCTCCCTGTGCTTCGTCACTTTTCCGCTCTTTTAATCTTCTGGCTCCCAAACACTGGAATGCTCTCCCCCTCTTACTTCTTTCTGCCTCATCTCTTCGTATCTTTCAAACAAATCACAAAACCTATCTTTTACCTTCTCTTGTCTCTTCAATTCTCTGCCTTCTCTCCCTTCTGATTTAACTTGTACCTATGCAAATTTTTTATCATGGTGAATTGTACTGTTTTTTGGATATTTTTTATTGTTCAGTGCCTTTGGCGAAAAGGCACTCTAACTTCAATGAAATGAAATGTGGGTGAATGTGTTTGCGCATGAATGTTCTAGGTGGGTGCCAGTGTGAGTATGTGAGAGAAGGTATGTGGGTGAGTGACTGGTGGATGAATGGGTATGAATGTGATTGTGTGTGTGAATGTTCCGGGTGGGTGGGTGCATGCTTGTGTGGTGAATGCAGTGTGAATGAATGTGAGAGGAGATGTATGGGTGAGTGACCGGTAGGTGAAAGTGGGTGTATGCTTGTCTGTGTGTGTGTACAGCTGGGCATCACTAGAACATTTTTGACACATCCTTTATTGACTTTGCATGTTTTACTAGTATTTTCGAGCAAAGCCAAATTCATGTGTGTCAATATCTGGCTAGACTGGCATTTAGGTGCAGCCAGTCCAGCCATTGCGTACTGTGGCATGACCTTTACTACTCGGCATCTTTGATAAAAGCAAGCACGATAAGTAGTATTACCTCACTGAACTGACATTTTGTAGTATGACTTTTTATCAACTGAGAATCGATGATGAAGCAAGCATGATAAATATTCTTATGGGTCCAGACTGGCTTACATTGGAACCAGTTTAGACATGTTTTCTTATTGTCACATGTCACATTTAATGGCCAAACCAATGGGAGTATGTTTTTATTTATTTATTGGATATTTCTAAGGCACTTATACAGCAAGACAGTGTTTCAAAGCACCACAAGGCTTGAGAAAGTACTTGAGAAAGTATAAATAGAAACAGAAAAGCTGTCTTATTAGGCCTTGTAATATTCAGAGCGTGAAAATGCAGTGAAAAGAAAAAAAGAGGGTTGGGGTGGGGTAGGTGCTAGTAGGGTCTACCAGGTGCAAGGGGAGGAAGAGTCATGGATGTCTTTTGGGGAGGAAACTGGTAAGTGCATGTGTAGAGATGTTCCAAACGAAGGGGACGAGTTTACCACCCAATGGGTAAGTGCAGGGTGGAGGCAAACCACCCGACAGGCGGGTGTGGGCCCAGAGGGCAGTGCATGGGGGCATGCTGATGGCAATTGGGGAAGGTTGCATCCTGTTTGGACTCTTGAGGGACCAGGTCATCAATCTCAGTGACAGAGGGGATGATTAGCATGGGAGGGGCAGAGGGAAGGTGGAGGAGAAGAGAAAGGTCTTGAGTTGTTTGCAGAACTTGAGGTGGTCTGGTTCAAGAGAGCAAGAGAGGGAAGCTGTTCAATAGGAGGGAGCAAGCTGAGGAGAGTGATCTGCCCCAGCTCTCTGCGTGAAGAAGCGTTTGTCCAGCAGAGAGTTGGAGTGAGAGGATCGAAGGGATCTAGAAGGAGAGTATTTAGTAAGAGAGAGCTGCAGGTAGTGTGGCCCCAGACCCCACACAGCGTTGTAGATGATGCAAAGGGTCTTGAATTGGATCTTTGCAGCAACCAGGAGCCAGTAGAGGGGTTTTAGAGCTGGAGACAAATGGCCCCTGGGCCTAAGGCCAAGGATAAGTCTTGCAGCCCTATTCTGGATTAGTTGAAGAGGACGGAATAAAGAAAGAGACAGGTTGAGGAAGAGGCTGTTCCAGTAATCCAGCCTGGAGAGGACCAGAGCTCTAGAGACATTGAACTTTTGCGGGAAGGTGAGGAAAGGGAGAATGCCTTTAAGGAGGTAAAGTTGAAAGTGGGCCTTCTTGGCAAGGTCCAAGATGTGAGGAGTAAAGGAGAGAGAGAAGTAGAAGATGACCCCAAGGTTCCTGGCTTCAGTGGAAGGAGAGGGAGGTGAGCCCATAGACAATGGCCAGAATGCAGGAGGTAATTGGGGAGCATGTGTCCCTATGGGAAGAATCTCTGTCTTACTGGCATTAAGACAGAGATAATTGGAGGTTCACAACGAGTGAATAGCAGACAGGCAGTTAGGGATGATAGAGAAGAATGAAGAGGAGGAAGAGGGGAGCTTGAGGAAGAGTTGTGTGTCATCTGTGTAAAACTAGAAGTGAGGAGAGAAGGCAGAGATGAGATGTGCAAGAGGTACAAGGTATATGTTGAAAAGCCAGGGCAAGAGGATGGAGCCCTGGGGAACACCACATGTAGAGAGTGGTGGTGGAGGAGAAGGAACCCAGCAGCACCTGGGAAGAGTGATCGGTGAGGAAGGCGGTCAGCCAATCCAAGGCCTGGTCTGAGATACCGAGGGTATCATGGAGCCGCTTTATGAGAATACAATGGTTGACCGTGTCAAATGCGGAAGAGAGGTCAAGGAGAATGAGAACAGCAGGAGAGTTAGAGTCCAGGTTTACGAGCAGTTCTTCACAGGTGTTCAGGGGAGCAGTTTCCATGCCTCTGGATGCTCAGAACCCAGATTGATTTTTATGTAAACAACCAGCAAGCTCAGTGTGTTGGGTCATTTGGGGGAAGACCAACTTCTCCAGGAGTTTCCCAAAGAAGGTTTTAGTAGAGATAGGGCGGTAGTTGTCCAGACAAGAGGGGTCAGCTGAAGGCAAGAGCTGAGCGAGGGAGGAGATGTTATCCTTAATGGTTCAGGTGAAACAGGGCGATACCTGTTTGGATGAGTCCTTCATAGAATGGACAACTCTAGAGCTCTCAGCCGTTGTGATAGGCGAGAAGGAGGAGAAGGTAGGTGCGGTGGAAGAGAGGCCAATGGAGGCAAGGGTATGGGGGTGGAGGAAGGGGAAGAAGAGAGGCGTCAGACTGTCCTGGGTTTTAGAGGTGAAATGGATGATCAGTACAGAGGGCCTGAGAAGATAGAGTCGAAGTGGAGACTGCAGATGGATTGGCTAGTTCCTTGCAGATTTTGAAGAGTTCAGCCGTGTTGTTAGAGGCACCGGACATACGGGTCTGGATGTGGGCCCTCTTTTTGTAGCGGACAGAGAGAGGATATTGCATTTGGAGTAGGTGATAAGCCCATTTCTCAGAAGATGAGCCCGAGGTCTGCCACTTCCGTTCAGCAGCTGTGCACTTGTGTTTCAGAGCGGCTATATTGGAGTCATGCCAGCTGTTACGCTTGGAGGTAGGTTTCAGGTGGAGTATTAGTGATGGCAAGATGAAGATTGGCAATGAGAGAGTCTGTGGGAGAGTCAAGAGAAGGGCAAGGAGGAGGGATGAAGGTGGAGGCAAACGCAGCAGCGGACACTTGTTTCATCGTTCAGATGACTGTGAAGTAGACTGGCAGTGCTCGATCAGGGGCTGAGAGGTCCCGGATGAGAGTAGGGAGTGGTCAGACCAGGGAAGAGAGGTAGTGAGAGGGTTGGATAAGTGGGAATCAGCATGGATGAAGGCATCAAGAGAGTGTCCGGCAGAATGGGTTGGGCCAGAAGGGAAAATAGTGAGGAAGAGAGAGGTACAGAGATCATGGAACAGTGTAGAAGCAGGAACAGTGGAGTCGAGGTGGATGTTGAAGTCCCCAAGAAGGACGAGTTTGGAGGTAGAAGTCAGAAGAGAGGAGGTAAAGTCAGCCAATTCAGAAAGGGAGACAGACACAGGGAAGGGGGTCTGTAGATAGTGGCAAGGGTGAGAGAGAGAGTCAGAGAGACACCAAGCTTGCAGACAAGACTTTCAAAGGAGGAATAGGGCTGGGTGGGTATGAGAGAGGAAGGGACCAACTCAGGGAAGATCAGGGTTACTCCACCACCAGATCGGTTGGGCCGAGGCTTGCAGAGGATCTTGTAGCCATCAGGGAGGTGGGAGTCAAAAGCAGTGACAGAACTGCCATTGAACCACGCCTCGGTGAGAGTGAGGGCATTGAGATCAAAGTCTTTAAGAAGGAGGCAGATGTCAGAAGAATGTTTGACAGTAGATCGAGCATTCAGAGTGGCTATATCACCATCTTTGAAAGATTTCTGAGGAAGGGTACGGGGGGGTGGTGAAGGATGTGCAGAGAGAGAGGGAGAGGAAGGAGGAGTAGCAGGAGAAGGTAGGTAGTTGATGAGGGCCGGCAGGCGTAAGTCGAAAGGAAAAAGATTGTGTTGAGGACCCTGGGTCATGACAGTGCCATTGCACTTTAACTACGATTGATTTTTTTCTGTGCAGTACTTTATTGCACGCATCTGAGAGCCGCAGCCTTACTCCTCGTGAACTTTGGATCACGCGGAGGGAGTTCTGTTCCTCTCTTTTTCAACATCGGCCTAGGCCGCACAGTGTGCTTGCACCGTTACACTTTGGGAATTGTTTTTCTATGATGCCTTGTGCTTTTTACTAATATCTGATGTTCAGCATTTATTATAGTAAGAACTTTCAGCTTTATAGCTTTTTATGTCTATTATGTGAATAGATAATGCACAGCCAGCAGGAACATGTTTTTTTGCACTGGCATATATTGCAGGGACGGGCATGACAATGCATTCAGAAATGGACATGTGCACTTTTGGTGACTTGCATCTATTGTATTTTTTTTTCATGAGTTAACCTACACCTTACAAAAAACAAATGCAACCTTTCTGGCCTTTTACCCAATTTTTCACAGAATGTGTGCTGTGTAATGCATCATTCTAATCCATTATTCAAAACCTTTACTCAGCGGAGGGGGAAGAATCCTAAACCAATTTCCATTAGTTCAGGCTCCCTCACTACGCTCGGTCTCTAAGGCATCCTTGTGGCAAATTTTTACACCCTCCAATAAAACAACTCACCAGTGGCTGGTATATTTGGGGACCATGCTACGCCCCCTTCTTTCTACACTAGGGGAAACATTTCAGCTTTGAGTAATATTTTTTTTTACTTCTTTCACCTGGAGTAGTGCATGCCCCTGCAGTGGCATAATAATCATGCACATTGCACATAGGTGGTGGTTTGGGCCGGCCCAGGGTGTGGTGTACCCTGTGCTTTGTTAAGGGGCTGCGGGGGGGGGGGCTCTTATTGGCTCACATCCCCCTCAAATGTTGTGCTATGTCACTGCTTCCAGTCACTCCCCTGACTTGCAAGCACCAACACCCCATCACGATTTCAATTACCTAAAAATGCATGGCTATGAAGGCAGGTGCTAACAATGAAATGCTTTGCATTAATAATTGCTGGGTCTTTGTTAACTGTGCAGCTGCAGCCACCATTGATTGTGTCCTGTCCTGCCACGGCTCTGTAGGTCAGCTGGATCAAGTCAATATAACCCAACATTTCGGGTAGGTGAGGTCTAATGCCCAATCTGCCCAATGGTGGTTGCGCCACTGTCTGCTGGTAATGCTGTAGTGTTACATCTTTCTGAGCTATCCCACGTGCTGGACTTCTTCTGTTTAATTGAATAGACTGCTTCGGACATAACATGAATTCCTGAGCGGCTACGAAGGCTCGATGAACAGTGATCTGCTTTGTCCTCTGCAATTAAGGAGGAATTGCTGCAGGCACAACTGTCTGTGCCGGTATTGGGAGGGGTGTGTGTGGCTGAAGTCCTGGGCATGTCCCTTAAGAGGAGTGAACGGTGGGTCATTGGAAAGTGGCGGGTGCATAAAGCTGCATGCTGTAGGGGACAATGACTGAAAGGAAAGGTGGACGTTTACATTTTCTTTCACTGTGTTTTCATCAGTTTTGATAGCACGGTTGTAAAACACAGCATTGTGGGGTGGAGTGGAGGAAAGGAGGACCCGGGTATGGGGATTGAATTGGGGGTGGTGGAAGTGAGTATGGAGTTGGTGACAAGCTGGAAGGATGTGGGCAGGACAGGAGGAACTTAGCTGGACTATATTTTTGACACTTCGACCCCTGCATTTGTGCATACCATCAGTCCCACCTTGTGGCTACATTCTGTGCAGAATCCTAGCTAAAGCTAGGCGGAGTGTTTGGGAGTGTTCTATGTGGCTGACCCTCTGCTGGATTGCTGTGCAGTAACTCTACTACCTCTACCTTTTAGAGGAGGAGCTTCGTGATAAAACCATCACCTCCACGCGGAGCGTAGCGGAGTGTTTGGGAGTGTTCTATGTGGCTGACCCTCTGCTGGATTGCTGTGCAGTAACTCTACTACCTCTACCTTTTAGAGGAGGAGCTTCGTGATAAAACCATCACCTCCACGCGGAGCGTAGCGGAGTGTTTGGGAGTGTTCGGGAGAGTTCGGTGAGAGGCCGGTGTACTCCGTACTCCTGAACTTCTGCAGTAATGGACCCGAATTACACACCCGGGTTTAACCTCCGGACCCCCGTTTCCAGAGCACGGTTACGGAGACTTCACTCCGCCCCCGCGCATTCAGACCGCCACATACTCAGTCATGAAACATCATCTGCAGGGACAGATCAGCGCAACGATGCGAGAGATTCCGGAGACTCCATCGATCAAACGGTATGTGAATATGTAGAAGGAGGGGATGGAGCCGCCCCCTTTTTTGAGGTCTTGATTAACACTAACATTCAAAATGTGCACGAATGTGTTAGCGATCCTACTTCACTACGGAAAGTTGGCTCCTCGAAGGGGGATGACGACATTCAGTCTGGATCTTGCAGAGGATGTCTTTTGTCCGTTCTGCATTCCACTGAAGCGACTAACAAGATACCCCTAACTCCCCCCCCCTTCCTCACTGTACCCTCGTCCGTACCCCCTGTAAGGGCTGTTGCCTGCGAGCCGGCTGGCTCTACGCTTGCTCCTCCTACCGCTGCGGATCCAGTGCTATCGCTAGGGTCTGCTAGCTGTCGCACGCAGTCCGGGGGAGGACGAGGTGATCCCGACAAGTGCCATTGTGCGTGTGTATTAGAAGAGCCACGAGCCAGCAAGACGATGTCGTCTGTCGAGAAAGTGGAGGGTGCGGATGCGGATAGCCTAACGCAACATCCTGGTGAGGCTATGAATTCCTCGAACGATAAGCTAGATGATACCCATCATGAGCATTTATGGCACGTAAATACCGCAGTCATTGCGCAAACAACCTCGCACATGCATCTCCCCCCATCTGTCATCCTCGACCGGGCGATCGCCAGTAACGACATTAATGACCTCTACAAGCTGCTGTCTAAGCCACTCACAGCTCCCCCTCCTTCACTCAGAGTGCTAGCCTGGAGAGTCATCCAGAAAGTTAACGAAGAAAAGAAAACAATTAATCTAGAGATAAGCAAAAAGGCTCACCAATCTCTGCGAGATAATAGCCCAAGTCAAGCGATCCCGAGTCAAGCTAGTGTTATCTCTGTGCCTTGCTCCGAAAATGATGGACTAACGAGTTTATCGATGATCCTGCGAACTGAAAACCCCACACACAATAGCTGGAATCCTGAGCGCGATCTTCATATAAGGGAACCTGATCATCTGTCTAAGGAGTCTCTGCTTATAGAGTATAACCCCCAAGGCGAAAACCGGCAAGAAAGGTGAAATTCGCTATTCCTGGCTGACAAGCTAAAGCTATGGCGGTAGGGGGTGAGTGGCTACATATTATTACAGGACAGGTGTATTGGTTTTTGCACACCATAACAAAGAAAGGCAGCCAGTGGGAAGCTCACACTTTAAATGACCATCGCAAAAAGCTATTAAGCTTTCTTTGTCAGTCACATGTCACCAAGGTGTGGTGGCCCATTTCAATTCAAAAGTTTCAAAGGCCCTGACACCGGGACTGGGGGTAAGGGGAGTGTCATTTTGTACATGCATGGAAATGCGCCTCTGCTGGAAGTCCTCGTGTTTCAATTTAACATCAATTTGTGAGATTTGCCTTATCCCCGTTTATCGCGCCTGACACCACAGTCAAAAATCTCGTTTTAGTTTTGACTATTAAGTGCCACTTGTCAGCTGAAACTATTGCATTGGGGTACAGATAGGAGAGATCGAGATGTGAGGAGGGACAGACATCTTGTCAGTGTTGTTGGGTTATTTACCTACTGACTGCCCATGGCTATTTTAATCCTATGGTCTTTTCCACCTACACCATGCCCGAAACTCAGCATCTTGAGATTTCTATGAGCTATCTTTTTCAAGCAGTATCATCAAACTGAACTGTATTTGGCCTGCCAATGTTATTTCTAAGCAATTTTATTAGAGGTATTAGCTTAATTTCAGTTTATTGTAACTATGCTACTGGTGTGATAGAAATGTCACCTAAGTATACCCCCAGCCACTGGATTTATAAACTATATGTGTATCCTTGCATCTGTTCCTTGTACTGAAATCCTGTTAAACACCAGGCACCACTATAACATGCTGAGGTACTCCCACCATTTCCCAGCTGTTGCCATTTTATGGTCAGGTAGTACCATAATGTTAGTGTCTGGCAAATACTTATCCCATGCCTAGACAAAAGCTAAAACAGTTGGCTTTGAGAATACTTATTTCCATTTCCATAGAGATCCCTTTGAAGGCACAGGTGGCATTGAGAGTTTGGTAGTTTGTGTGGTCTGCCAGAAGGCTCGCCTGAATTGTGGCATAAAAAGCATGCCCAAAAAATGAATTATTTGCATCTCTCTTTCCTCTACCCACCCAACAAAACACAGCTGACAGCATCTCTTTTTTTATTTCTATGCGTGGTGCTTTCTGAGGTAGTGATGGAGGGCTGGGATTGACTTGCAAAGCACTTGACCTGCAGGTATGCTAGAACTATGTCCAAAGTGCTAGTACTATGCCCTCAGAGGTAACTCACAGAGGTAATGAAGACTATGCTAGATAGCACATAACAGGCTGCGACCACCCACATAGCCATACACATTGCTATCTTCCCCATAACCACCAGGTCCTTGTGGCAACACACTGAATCTCCTTCATAGCAATGTGAAGCCCCCTGAACTTTCGACTGCTGGATTTGTTTGCCCCGTAACCTCAATAGTCTGCGAAACGTATGGGGTTAAGAAATGCCACAACATGTTTGCCATTGTCCCCCAATGGCCCGTGTGCAAAGGGGGGGTCAGACTGTTAACAAAGAAACATTTTCTGACAGACGTTGCCTACTACGCTATGTTTCTCTGAGGCTCACAGTTGTCTCGTCAAATGACCTTAACATCCAAGGTGAATGAATGGCCACTCTAGCCCTGAGAGGGCCGTGCCCTGCAAAGCCTTACCTCGCTGAGGTGCTGTATTGCTCAAGGAGGAGGCACAGCATTTGCATGGTGGAATTCCACTGAGTGACTACCTCCAGCCTTATTTGTTAGTGGGGCAGATTGTGTATGCTGTATGCAATGACCCAATGTTATGACTCAGACAGCAATGGGTCATGGTGCATATGGGTTTATTCAATTAAAAGGAAAAATGCCTAACTGGCATTATCTCTTTCAGGGACATTCCCTGCCCCCTAAAAATAAAAGTGAGCTTGTCGGAGTCCAAAATAAAGAGTCCACAGTCCAAATTCCTAGTTACTAGCTGGCCCTACCACTTTAGAAAAACTAACTAAAAAGAAAAGGAGACATACACAACAGCCTCATAAAGAGCGTGTGCCTGGCCAGGCTATTACAGGACTTCTTATCAGTCTCAACGTTCCGTTAGAATGTCTCTATGCAGTGTCCAGTGCTCTAGTGTAGTTGGTCGATTAAAATTAGAACTCCTCTCTGGGAAAATACACATTCTTCTTCCTTTATGTTTTTCTGCTGTTTACCGCTGGTTATATCCCACCTTTGTGGCACTGGGACTCCCCAACGTCCTGTGGCTCTTTGGTAGGATTATCGGTTTGCAGTCCAATAACTCTCATACAGTTGTTGGTTCTCCCAACCTTAACATGCACACGTACTCCTTTCACTCCCTGGTTGACAGGGCGTGTTCACAGAGGGTCGCCTCTGTGTATCATGGATTCTCCTCCCTCTGCGGGAGTTGCTCACGCGTCTGAGGTCTCTCTCCATTAACAGTTTTTATTGTGTGTACGTACGCCATGTCATTAAAAAAAGGTGTGTCCTCCTTCTTTTATGGCAGACTTCAGATGAAAGTCAGCATTAGGTGAAGCTACAGGGTGGAAGGAGGGTTGCTGGTATTAGTAGTTAAAATCTGAGAACAACCAGCTCTGTCAAGTCCCATGTAGGCGGACAATGTAGCCCGTTCAGGGAAGTGCTCTTTGGACTGGGAATCCTTGTCCCCAAGAGGAAAATCACTGCTAGTGAGGTCCCACTTGCCCAGATCCCTAGGAATGGCCTTGCAGAGCAGGCTACCCTCACATGGAACGGCTCCCCGTTAGGCAGAAGGGACGAACTGTCCAGATTCATCACAATGCCCTGAAAGTGGGTTAATGCCTTGCACGCAGCGTAGCAATGGCTGTAGCATGCTCATACCTTGCAAGCATAATGTAGCATGTCCGTAATGCTGAGGCCTTTCAAGAAGAGTACCACTGAAAAGCTTAGCAGATGCACGCAACATGGGATGTAGCTGTTATCAGCCTGGTTTAGCGCTGCCAGAGTGTGGCTCCCATTAATCACCATGACAAACCCAAATTCAAGGAACCAAGAATCAAGCTACTCATTGATTACCAGTTCCAGGTTCAAGTGAATATCTGACTTGTAGTGGGTCATCAGGTCCAAATTCTGCAAGCATAACTTTCCTTGTCATTCTGGGCTTCGTCGGTCGGTTGTATGTTAACCAGAGCTTGTAGTTTGTGCAATGCCGGCTGCATCAAAGGAGACACAGTGCAATAACAGTCACAGCGCAGGTGCAGCTAGAGAAGTCAGTGGGGTAGAGCGGGGATGGTGGATAGGGATCAAAGGAAAAAGGTAGCAGTGGTAGTGTAGTAGAATATGAACCACAGAACCGCCATTTTGGGACATAGCCCACAGGTAAGTAAACCACTTGTCTTTTTGTACTTGCGGGCCCTGTGTTTTGGGCAGGCATGAATTTCTCGAGCGCTGAGCCACAGCAGTGTGCTGGAGAAATGTTGCAAGCTGACCGCTCCCAGGAGACCGTCGTTGCTGGGAGATGGATACAGCCGATAGTTTTGAGGTCAGCGAGCTAGGCACCCGGGTGCTCGCTGGGAAATGAAGGGATTCAAATAATAAAATACAGGCAAATAGGAGTAAAATCACAGTGGGTTAAGCAGTTTCAAATTTGCCCCCTGGCAGAGGTGCCTGGGAAGAGGGCTGTGGGGCGAGGGGGTGAGCCGGGAGGGGACTAATCGTTGAGAGAGTGTGTGTCCCTAGGGTGCAACAGTGTTTTGTGTCCTTGCTGATGTTAGCAGGGCACCTAATTGGTTGTATGCTGTGCAAATGTCTCCTTATTGCCAAGTTCAGGTTGTCTTGTGTCTCAAGAGAACTGGCCGCTGGCAGATTAATATGGTGATCAGCCCAATCACCTAATGTATGAATGTCATTTTGGGGGTGGTGTAGGAAGGTTTGTGACATCACACATGGGGTTAATGGTCAGCGTGGGTAATGATGGCCTGCTCCAATCATGAGTAGGTATGATATGTTTAGCTAGAGGGGACTGACGTGGTCCCACCAATAAGCTTTGTAGGATGGTTTTACTAACTGCTACAGTTTTTGCTATGCTAATTATGTGAGAATGGATACAAAGTTTGCCTGTAGTAGGCAGCCTTCATTGAGTCCTGTTCCATTGTACTGTTTGAATTGTGCTCTTCCAGCTGTGTCTGGGCCTGTCATAAATTGTGTTACTTCCATTTGGTGTTCGCTCCTTTTTGGATTACTTAGGTGTTCCAGTTGACTTTTGCCTCTGGAGGACACCTGATACTCTTTGGAGGCGCCAGCGAGATCCTCAGTTCCCTCTGCCAGCTGAGGGTGTTTCCTCGGCCAGCTGAGGGTATTTCAGCCACCCTCCCTGGGGGCGTGGGTCAGGCGATCGCCGCCCAGTCTCATGTGCACAAACGAGGAGGCCAGCAGATGCTGAGTTCACAAAGGTCTGCCTGGTCGCGAGCACCACCCGTGCACAAGTGAAGGGGCGACCCATTGGAAAGGCTCGGTGCCGGTAGGACTCAAGGATTTCTAGGAGACTTGAGTGTACCCTTGCATGAATGCGCAACACTGTGTTTGCATGCCCACAAAGGCAGGAGGGATTTTCTTTTATGGTGTTTAGGATGCATCCTAGAGGCAGGATGATCGGCCATAGTAGTCGTAGAGTTTAGTTCCACCCCTCCAATATAGAGTGGGTGTTTGGCAGGCACATCTGCGTTAGAGCAGAAGGGTGCATAGACGGTGGCAGACCCCATTAGGTGCGAGTTGTGTGTGGTGTAGGTGATTGTATAGTTGCATCATTTTTGGGGACGGATGTTTATGATTTGTTGAGGTGTGGAAGATAGGGTAGTATATGTTGGGTAAGTCCATTGGTCTGACTTTTGGTGCATCGTGCCTTTCGTAGTGGTTGGAATATTTGTTGGTTTATGTGGAGTTGCCCGAGGTGGAAGGGTCGACACCAGAGATAACTTGTATATCTTTGCGCTTGGCTTAGTAGTGCCAGATGCAGTGCCGGAGGAGGGGCGCGGCCAGTCGTTTGCAAATTAACATACAGAAGTTAGGAAACAGGTGGGCCTTTGGAGACGGCCAGTAATGTACCAATCCAGAGCTAGCGTGACAGGCATGCGTGGGCGGGCCTGTGAAGAGGGCTGGTGAATGTGGATAGGGTGTGAGCTGAAAGAATGGTAAGTATGGATGCGTGGAGAGAAGAGGGGTGTGTGAAAGGGGACAGTGAGAAGCAGGGAGATTGGGAAGGAGGTGTGAAGTGTTTTAAAGGTAAGTGGGGCTGTGGGGAAAATTCAAAATAAATAGGGGGAGGGAATTTTAGAGGATCATATAAGTGGAGTAAGTAGGGGGTGGGAATGGATTTCTGGATGGAAATGCCCCTGGATGTGATAGGTTGCCCCAATATCATGATAAAATATTAAAGTTCCACTTTCAGTGGGTTCGGGACACTGCAGGACAGTGCTTCCACGAACGGCCAGGAAAGGGAACGTTCCATAGTTTAAGTACTTAGAGAGTACTTACTCTCTGCCTCTTTTTTAGTATAAACCCCATGTGCTTTCTTTTTTACATTAACATCACTATGTTCTTTAGGTACTAGGATGTTTATTCACAGCACTTAGGCACCTGTGCAGGACATTAGTGTGTAAAAACTGTTTGTGGCTTTAGTCCATTTACTGAATATGTGCACCATAATTCCTTCTACCCCTAGTTTCACATCCCTTTTGATTTTTTGGATTGTAATTTTCTTTACCCTAATTCATTTTTATAACTGCTGAATTTGGTAATTATTGTATTGATATATTTTAAACTACTGCGAAGGGTGCCGCTTGTTGCATGGTCATGCATTTAAGAAATACAAATTAATAAAAATATATAGTTTGGGAGGAGCACAGCGGTGGGTGGTAAAGTGGGGGCTGGTGTAAAAAAAAGCTATTCTAGCCACAAAAAAGGCTGCAATATTTAGTACATTGAAAACGTGGCCTGTTGGCATGCGATTGCCTCACGATACAGTTTGGAAACTGCGGTTTAGGAGAAAATGACGCGACTCATGATCTTTCCCTTGTGTGACGTATGCCAGGTGGCTGAGTCCACCTGGGGTTCACCGTCAGCGGGTGCCACCCTTAGCAGTGATGCCCACCGAGGCCTGACTAAGGAGAGGGGGTAGACGTGGGATTAGAGGGGCTGGGACCAATGGGGGCAAGGGGAAGTGGCTCACAGCGCCAGAAGAGGAACGGCAGTACAGAGGAACTGTATTTAAGGCTTTGCTGGGAACTGTCCGTGGCAAGGCAAGATAACACAGATCAAGAAGCAATCCAAACAGTTACTACACTTTTAACCAGAGTAATTGGAGTAATGAGGCTCAGCCTCAGTATCCAACAAGCCCACTGACAGTTCCAAACTATCAGCAAGATTAAAGAATGAGGTAGGGGTGCCCTCTTTGGACTTGGCTCCGCTTGTCCTGAAGACTCATTCCTTTCCAGCCATCTCAAAGTATACTTACCACAGCACATCAATATTACTCGCCAAGGGTCAATTATAACCAGCCGGATCCAAATTGTATGCCCTGTCCAGGTTCGGTAAACTTTGTTATTGGCATTAAGAGAATAAGGACACTTGTGGCATTTTAGAATGCAAGGGTAGGTATTACACAAATAAAACACAATGGCAATTAGCAAATATAAAATCCCATATTGGTTCAAAAAGCTGTACAGGGTGCCCAACTGTTGTCCTTATCACCACCATAAAAACATCTTGGGCTAACAAGATTTCAATTTTTGCAGATTCCATTGTGGGTATTGTTGTGATGTATTTCTCAGTGCAATGTATTTCATAGTATGAGTGGAGTTCTGCGCTGTGAACCATCTATATGGAATGTATTTAATGTTCTAGGTTCTAAGTTCCTGGCACAGCTGTTGGAGGTGACCTATGAGGGATGAAGCTGTGCTGGGGGTCTGCTACATGACTTCTTAATGAATCGGAGTGATAAACCGTTTGGTGTGTATGACCAGCCTTCTTATCAGGTACTTTAGCTGTGCAATTACGGACTAAAATAGGGAGGCGCAATATGCCGATTAAAAATATCTATTGAAACTAGTCCCTAATGGTACTAGAGAAATTTACTGAGCAAATTGATAAATGGAGCAAGTTTAATTCCTTAGGCGATGTACTCCTTATGGGAGACTTTGATGCCAACTGCCTATGGGAGGCGCCATTGCCCTTGAACTCCTGTTGCATACTGTCAAAATATCAGCATCATCAAAATGTGAGAGGCAGACAGTGGTCTAATGTTTTGACGGATTGGAACCCGTTTTGTTTAAATGAAAATTTATTGGGGGACCTTGAGGGTAAATCAACATGGGGTAGGGGCAATTCGTCCTCTCATTTGATTTGACCTTCGCAACTGAAAAATTGTATACTAATTGTACTTTTCGTGACATAGTGGACACAAATCTTAGTGATCATAAACATCTATATGCTACTTTGTTAGATTAGAACCAGAGCCCTAATAATGTGTGTCTCACAAGTATGTTAATTTCCAAGCATAAGAATAGGTTGTCCTGGTTCCCAAAAAATGTAGACAAATGTAACCATCAGATTAAGTCCCAAATGGATTCAGTGTCGAGTGAAGATAGAGCGGAATAGCTGTCTCCATTGTATTTCCCAGTATTTTTAAGTCAATATATGGCTAATGTGTCCTGTTTTTCTAGTCGATATTCCTCTGGATATAATCATGATATACAGCAATGCAAAAGGGAGACGAGAATATCATGCAGGCATTAAGAGGACGTTTCTAATGTTGCAGGCCTAAAAATGTTAGATGGCAACGTTGGTCACTATGGCGATGCCAGTGTTTGCCCCGTGTCGTTCCATCACGCTGTTTGTTCAGCCGTCCAGTTTATTTTCAAAATGGCTCCTGCAATCGCTCGCCCCTCCTACAATATGGACAGAGGAACGCCAAGATTTTGCGCCTCAACTCTAGTGAGTACTGATGCTAGATTTTCTCCTTCTTGCTCCCTGTTACTTCCTCCCTTCCTTCCTCGGCTAGATTCCCTATGTCCTGGTTGCCTTGCCCTTTCCACTATTTTAGCTATTCTCTCCCGACTTCTGTGTATTTCAAGTTCCGATTACTGGTGCTCTCTCCCGCAAGGTTGCCCCCCCCTTGAGTCGTCCCATCCTTGCCGGAGTTTTCACGCATTGGCTGTGCCTCCTAGATCTGGCTGCTGATAGCCATTTCCAACTATATCTGTTAACTCTCGAATCTGCACACTCCAACTTCTGAGGGTTTTTTCCGGCACAGCCTTTTTCCCTCTGGTTGCAGCGCTGATCCTTCTGAGTTCTGAAGAGCTGCACTCCCGCTGCACTTCAGGCATGAGGCGCTGAATTCCAAATTCCACACATCAACTACCCAGGACCTGAAACAGGCGGTAAGATCTCACAATAAAGAAAATAAAACAATGATATAAAAACAAAGTAAAACTATTCAAATCAATAGTTTGGCAGCTAAATGGTGAAAAAATGGTTCACTGTATAATTAAAGAAAAAAACGGATGTTAATTACTGGAGGTTAATTAACAGCCTGGATGACTTTCAACTAGATGCCCAAGAAAATACCATACAGGAGTCGGATTGGGTAATGCTTTTTGACACGCTATTTGCACTTCCACTTCATGTTCAAAATGTGAATTTGTGTTCCGGTCCCTGGTCTTTGACATTTGATAGAGAGGACATTGTGTATATGATTTTAAAAAAAAATCTAATGATTCTAGAGCTGCCGGTCCGGGAGTTCCAAGTAGCTTTGTTTTAAATGCAGATCCAGAGTTATGTGCACTTTCTGGCATGTTTTATTTAATAAGGTTTTAAAAGACCAGCCTTTGCCGATAACCTGGTATGACTCACATGTAATGCTGATTTATAAAAAGGGGAACAAATTAGACGCGCTGAACTACCGCCCAATTGCGTTACTAGACGCAAATGCAAAAATCTTGGTGCTTCCCTGGCCTTGAGGGAATTGACAGTTTGGGCGGAATCTGAAGGGGTACTGAAGTCACACCAAATAGGATTTAGAAGGGGAGTGGGGACTGCCCCTCCCAAGATCACTATCGATTCACTTCAGGGCATGACGGGGAAGAAGGGTAGCAGCAAGCTTAGATGTATCACTTGCAGGTGATACCCTCTGGCTGAAATTCAAATCATGGCACACACCCACTCCCTCACTAATTATCTTGATCGGTTCATATGCCCACACTACTTTACGTA
This sequence comes from Ambystoma mexicanum, assembly GCF_040938575.1. Taxonomy (NCBI): domain Eukaryota; kingdom Metazoa; phylum Chordata; class Amphibia; order Caudata; family Ambystomatidae; genus Ambystoma; species Ambystoma mexicanum. Next base: position 992,599,539 of record NC_090926.1, on the reverse strand, counting down.
TCAGGGTAAATCTCGATGGCGGGTTGACAAAGGCAGTCCAAACTTTTCAGGGACTAAGGCAAGGCTGCATTTTAGCCCCTAACACTAATTTGTACCACTTATTATCGGCAAGGTGGGTTTTGTAGCCATGGGTCATTACCTTGCCTTACGACTGTCATGTGTTCCCAGTACACAAGTTTAGTTATTTTCATCCTTCATAATGTGCAATTTACATTAGCGCTTAAAGGAAAATGCAGAGGAACAATTGACAGAGGGGGGACGCGGGTGTGATAAGGGGACGGTTTAGTGCAACTTAACATTCATACAGTCAAACAGCGAGAGACAGGAGGTGGTACAGTCTTACTCAACATTTCATAGGTGACGCATGATAGCAAAGTGATATAGTTGCGGTTTCCTCACATGCTCGTGTGAGTTCTCATGATTGCAGGATTTCAAACTTAGCAACGCATCCTGAAGCAGACAGTGAGCACTGCTTGGGTCCTTTACATTTTCCCTCTCTTGGAACACGAAACTAAGGGTAATGATGCATTGTAAGGACACTCAAGCAGGGTAGCAGTGAAGGATAGGAAACGGGTGAGGCCAGGGGAGAATTTGGAGTACTGGTTGGAAGCATTTAAAATCATGGTGCAGATTATTGAGCAGAAACAACCCGACTACTGCCCTGCCCTGCCTTGCATAGTTAGAGGAAATGTGTTACCGAGGAGCAGAGGAGATTGGGGATGTCAGCCTGGCTTCTGAGAGATCAGCGTTTCCACAGGAGATTAGAAAGTGACCCACTCAAGAAATGGGACAAAAAAAAAACAGATGGAGGAATAGCTCCACCCCAGGATGTTCGCCTCTGAAAACCTATTTAACAAAGGGACCTACAACATGGGGATGCAGTTGGAGAACGTTCAGCAGTGGGTCACTGCATCCCTCCTGCTTCTAGATGAACAAGTTACTTTCTTACCTGGTAACGTTATTTCGATGGGATGTTCCTCTGACGTATTCCACATCTCTGACAGTAATGTCCATAGCTGTGCTGCTTCGGAAAAGAATTTTGGCGTTGGTGTCCTACGTCGATGACATCGATACTGTCCCTCCAGGGCCTCCGTCGAGAGCCGACGACACCAGATGTTATATGTAGGACTCACGACGCCCATAGCCTCAGTTTTAGTTTTTTCCCCAGAACGTGTGGCACCAATCTTCTGCCAGTAGGACTACAGAAAGCCTTGCGGAAACGTAAACTGCAATCGCATAAGAAATTCTATAGAGGGGCAGGCTGGGAGGGTTCGATGTGGAATACGTCAGAGGAACATCCCATCAAAAGAACGTTACCAGGTAAGAAAGTAACTTGTTCTTCAAGGGATTGTGTCCTCCGACGTATTCCACATCTCTGACAGACTCCCAAAGCAGTACCAACATATGGAGATGGGAAAAGAATTTAGAATATTTTAGAGTGCACAATCAAATTGCAGAATAGAGGACCGCCTTACCAAAGGCCAAATCTTGCCCATAGATAGAGTCCAGGGAATAGTGTTTTACAAACGTATGGACAGAGGCCCATGTGGCTGCTCTACAAATATTATGAATGGGAACACCCCTCTGCAGAGCAGTAGAGGCAGTCACACCCCTAGTAGAATGGGCCCGTAACCCTACCGGAGGGTCCTTACCCACCAAACGGTAACATTCAGAGATAGTCAAAATGATCCATCTGGACAAGGTCTGCTTGGTAACAGCTTGACCTAAACGCCTTCCAGCTTATCCTACAAATAGCTAACCGTCCACTCTGACCCGGGACATCCGTGAGAGATAGAAGCCCAAATCTCTCCTCAGATCCAACCTATGGAGCCTCTCCTCTTCCTTACCAGGATGCGGGGGAGGATAGAACGCGGGAAGAATCACCTTCTGGCTTAAATGAAATTCCGACACAACCTTCGGAAGAAAAGAAAGACGAACTCTAAGGACAACCCTGTCCTTATGGAACACCGTGAAAGGTGGCTTGGCGGACAGTGCCTGCAATTCACTCACTCTGCGAGCGGAAGTATCCGCAACTAAAAATACAGTCTTAAAGGTCAACAGTCTCAAAGGACAAGAATGCAAGGGCTCAAATGGAGCTCCCATTAGGAATTTTAGAACCAAGTTCAAATCCCATCCCGGCACCTGGAAAGGTGACGGTGGAAACACATTAGTTAGCCCTTTTAGAAACTGAGAAATCAAAGGAATCTTAAAATAAGAAGACTCCTCAGACAAGCGCTTAAATATGGACAGCGCCGCAAGGTAACCCTTAATGGTACCCACTTGCAGGCCCTTGTGGGCCAATGAAAGCAAAAAAGGCAGAACACAGGAATTGAACATTGAAAAGGATCCACATTCTGTACCCTGCACCAGTCACAGAACTTTCTCCAACGGCAATGGTACAGGGATTTTGTTTCGGGCCTTCTAGCCGAAAGCAACACCTTCATCATGTCTTCGGGGAGGTCCCAATCCTTATACCACAACCTTTCACATACCAAGCATGAAGGCTGAGGGACTTGACCTACGGATGGAGAACCCGACCCCCCTCCCGTGAGAGCAGATCGTCTGGGTAGGGAAGACGGTGTGGAGGGAAGATGGACATGTCTAGAAGGTCCGGGTACCACGGTCTCCTGGCCCATCCTGGAGCAATGAGGATCATTCGGGAACCAAACCTCCGTAACCTCTGCAACACATGCAGAATGACGGGGACTGGAGGAAACGCTTACAGTAGCGGGAAGGACCACTCCACTATGAACACATCCCCTAAGGCTCCTCTTGGAGGAAATTCCTGCGAGCAGAATCTTTTGCACTTCCGTTTGACACTGGTGGCGGAGAGATCCACTTGTGGGGTCCCCCAAAGGGCGAAGATCTCCAAAAGAACTTCCTAAGCCAGCTCCCACTCGTGAGAGACCGTGCTCTGCCTGCTCAGAGCATCTGCCACTGCGTTTTCGTCTCCGGACAGATGAACTGCCGAGAATGAAATTTCCTGCTGGATGGCCCAGAACCAGAGCTGCATCGCCTCTCTGCACAGTGGGAGTGACCCTGCCCCCCCCTTTTTTTTGAGGTAGTGCATTGCCACTGTACTGTCCGTCATGATCAGGACACTTTTCCCCCGCACAGCCGGCAGAAAAGCCTTCAGGGGTAGCCTGACAGCCCTCAGCTCTAACAGATTGATGTGGAGTCTGGACTCCGACGGAGACCAACGACCGCTGACTGTCAACTCGCTGGCATGAGCTCCCCATCCCGTGAGGGATGCGTCCGTCACTTCCGGCCAGGGTAGCCTAAATGGCGCTCCCTTCATCAGATTGCCTTTGTCGGCCCACCACAGAAGATCCTGTGCAACCGATGGCGGCACCTGAACGGGATCCGACATCCTGCCGGAGGACTGCGATCACTGCATCTTGAGAGCCCACTGCAGAGATCTCATCTGCAGCCTGACCTCTGGCACCAGTAGAATCCAGGATGCCATGAGGCCAAGCAACCTCAAGAACTCGAACGCCGGGAGACTCTGGGCACGTTGAAACTTGTCCACCATCTGCAGAATGTGATGAGCCCTCAACTGGGGAGACAAACACTGCCCCTGGGATGTGTCGAACACTGCTCTGATGTACTGGAGCCCCTGGGTAGGTGTCAAATGAGACTTCTTTAAGTTGAGGGAGAAGCCCAGCTTGTGAAAGGAGTGGAAGGTGATGGACAGATGATCCAGGGCTTGCTCGGGAGAGCGCACCCTGATCAATCAATCGTCCAGGTAGGGGTCGACGTGAATCCCCCCTTTCCTGAGATACACTGCTACCACCACCATGAGCTTGGTGAAGACCCTCAGGGCGGAGGTCAATCCAAACGGCAGGACCTGAAACTGAAAATGCGAGTCGCCAACCGTGAACCTCAGGTACTTCCTCTGCTTGGGATGAATCGGCACATGAAAGTAAGCATCCTTGAAGTCGAGAGACACCAACCAATCCTGAAGTTGAATGGCCTGGAGGACTTGAGAAAGAGTAACCATCTTGAACTTGTCCTTCCTGAGGAGCTTGTTCAAACTACGCAAGTTCATGATGGGTCTCAATCCCCCGTCTTTTTTCGGGATAAAAAAATATGGGGAATAGCATCCCTTGTTGCTCTCTGCTACAGGCACCAGTTCTATGGTGCCTTTCTCCAGCAGGGATAGGATTTCCTGCGCAAGGAGCGGATCCGGACTCTTCAAAGAGAGCTTCCCCAGTGGATTATCGCGAGGCCTCTGCCGGAAAGGAAGACAGTAGCCGTGGGCTATGATCTCCAGAACCCACACATCTGAAGTAATGGCACGCCATTCTACAAGATGCTGCACCAGCCTTCCCCCAACCGGCGAACCATGGGACATGGCCTCATGACTGAGCTGAAGCGGCTGCGGCATTGCCTGAGGGCAAAGAGGGAACAGTCCGAGCGGCCTTGGCACCTCGAGTACCTTGTGTTCTACCTCTGGCACTCCTACGGTGGCCCCTTTGACTGGCAGCTCCTCTCGCTTTACCAAAGGATGAGTAATAACGAAAGGGACCTCTCCTCCATTCCTGTCCCCTAGGACGAAAAGGCGGAGGTTGACGTACTGCAGCGCTCAACAACTTTGCTGCAGCTTTTGAGGTCTGCAACCTTTCAAGGCTCTCGTCAGCCTTGCTGCCAAAAAGATGTTCCCCGTCAAAGGGCATGTTGAGGAGCCGGGCCTGCACATCAGGAGCAAACCCCGACTTCTGCAACCATGCAAACCTACGTATCACGGTGCTCGCCGCCATTGACCGGCTGACGCAATCTGCCATGTCCAAACCCGACTGAACGGCCTCACACATAGCATCCTTGCCATCCTGAACCATGGCAAGGAAACCATCCCGTTCATCCCCTTCGGGAATATGTTCAGCCGCCAAGGTGCGTGAAATGAGACAAGGCACAAATGGAGTTGGCCGCCTGAAGCGCCATACCCCCTGCAGAAAACACTTTCTTCGCCCAGCCGTCAAAACGCTTGTCGTCCCTATCAGGAGGGATGGTAGGGTACGACGCCCGCTTTGCCGGGGCCGTAGCCGCCTGCACCACCAAACTCTCCGGAGTAGGGTGCTTGGACAAGTAGCAGGGGTCACTACTGGCTGGGCGGTATTTTCACGGCAAAGACTTGCTCACTGCCGGGAGACTCTCCGGAGCAGTCCAAGCCGCCGCCACCCTCCTCTGTAGAGCCATATGAAACGGCAGTACCGGGTCAGTTGGTGGACCAATGTCGAGAATATCCGTAAGGTCATCCTGAACAAACTCCCCTGGGGGAGCAAACCATCCTAAGTACTCTGTGACCCGTGACATAAGGCGTCGGTACGAAGAATCGGCATGAGTGCCAGGCTCAGGCCTACAAAACTCCATCTCCGGAGAGGTGTCCGGCCCACTAGCATCAAGCAGTGACTGCCTCAGGTCCTCAAACTGGCTATGGCCCGAGAGAATCTCATCAGGCACCGTGTCAGGCACCATGCCATCATCAGAGACTTCATCCAGCTCTGAAATGAATTCCAGATGACGGTAAGAAGGCACAGAACTGGAACCAAAGCAATGCTTTACCTTGCCCAGAGCCTTTCTAGGTGGTTCCCCGAGCCACGGGGTACCCCCGTCGACACATCCCCGAAAGGTGTCGAGGGTGTTGAGTGAATCTGCGCCGGCGTCGAGAGATTCGGCGTCGACGACAGATGCGGCGCCGACAGCATCAACGGCGTCGACACAGGCCTCGAGGGTGGACCCCCGAGGGAGTCCCTCGACATCCTGGGTGCCAACGTGTCGACGACTTCCTCAGAGGCGGAGCCTCGAGAGAGTCCGTCGACGACCTCGGCGCCACAGGCGTCGATTTCTTCCTCAAAGACTTCACAGGTTCACGCAGTCTCGAGCGTATCGAGGACTGGCACCTGGACCGGGCATGCCGAGAACGATTCCCCTTGTCCGAGCGGGACCTTTCCCGTGAATCATGACGACCACCGGAGGCCGAAGGCGTGCGAGCGGCGTCTCTCAGCTGAACCCCACTCGGAGGCGCGGACAGACCAGTGCCCTGCGATTCGAGAATCGCCAACATTTTCTTCCCGAAAGAAGCCCATTCCTCTGGTGTCGCATGCTTGGTGGGGTAAGCGACCCGCTGACGGGCGGAGTTCTCAGATGAGGACGGGGAAGGCGACCGATGACGGCACTTCCGGTAGTGCCTTGAAGAGGCAGAGGAGTGGCGAGACCGACTTCGGGACCGAGACACACTGGACTTCCGACGACGACGCGGAGAGTCGCCCCTCAAGTCGTCCGTCGAAAGCCCCGCAGACCTCGACTTTCGGGGCTTTGACACCTTACCTACCAATAACTTCTTCTTGCGCCCCCGCAAGGCTTTCGACGTGAGCGACTGGCAGTCGACAGTCATCCGTGTCATGGGCCTCCCCGAGGCACCAGAGGCAGGCGTTGTGCGAGTCTGTGACCGACATCTTGGACCCACAGTCCCCGCACTTCTTAAAGCCCGGACACAGTGTGGAAGACGAGGTAATCATCTTCACGAAGAAATAATTCACAACAGGTTCGAAGAACCGAGAAAGCAACAGAAACTCCAAAGAGTCAAGGCACGCCGAGATTCCCAAAGTGAACACGTTCGCGAAAAAACGGAACTGAGGCTACGGGTGTCGTGCATCCTACTTATAACATTCAGTGACATCGGCCGTCAGAGGAGGTTCTCGAGGGTGGCGCATCGACGTCATCGACGCAGGACGCAGACGCCGAAGATTTCCCGAAGCAGCACAGCTGTGGTGATTACTGTCATAGATATGGAGTACGTCGGAGGACCCGATCCCTTCAAAATCTCGCTTCACATGAGGACGTCTCACCGCTCACAGAATTTCAGTTCCAAAGGGTAATGGCTGCAACGCTAGAAAGATCTGCATTCATAGCTACTATACTCTGCACTCCTTCTGCATAGGTGCAGCCACCACAGCACACAGGGGAGGCTTAGGTGAGGAGGTGATGAAAGGCATAGGGAGATCAGAGTCCGAAAGTTTCAAGTTGTACATCGGACAGAGGTGGCAGGAGAGTTCAGAGGCCAGCCAATGAAGGGGAGGCGGGACCCATATTCTCAGAGGCATGGCCCTCTCCGTGTTAACACATGTTCATTTGCTTCTCAGATTATGCTTTGGTTTGTGTCATCGGCCCTTCCTTTGTTGCGAGAGCAGCGTAGGGAACCACAAAAGAAAGACAGGACAGCAATTTGGGATTGTCCAGGACACAGATATTATGGATGGCAAGGGGGGGGAGGGGCGATGGGAGCACTTGTCAGGAGTTCTGAACAAGAACATGCAGCACTACGCGTGCATGCATGTGTTGGCAGTACATAAATTATCTGGTATCCTTGGGGAGGAGGGAGCTTTTCATCACAGCTTTTCATCACATGCGGGGGTCTATGTTGCAGGTGGGCAATTCCTTCCAGGGGCATGGAGATATTATGGTCTGAGATAATATCAAGACAATCTTGGCACGGGGCATATTCCCACAGGAGGATAGAAGCATCGCTGTGGAAACAAACTGGGGACATTCTTTAAGAGTATGGGCATGGGTGGATTCTGCACCCCTTGATCACATTAAATACAAGAGGCTACTTCGGGGCGGATAGGGTGCATTTGTATGACATTGGGGTAGCAATAATGATTATGGAATTCAGGGATACTCTGGAGAACGTGGGTTGTAAATAAGGGATTATCAGAATAAAGAAAGGTGCGTGGGATGTCAGTAACTAAGGGCAGTTTTAGCCATGGGCAATTAATCTGACATACAGCAACAAATGGAGATATGAGAGCAAGAAAGAGAATGGAAGGGGCCCGTAATCATAGGTCAAGAGGGAAATGGGGGTAGAAACAAAAGTCAACAGGGATGCACGCCAAATCGGGAGGGGTTCGGGGGGGAGGTGGGGGAAGGTTACGAGTGGGAAGAGGGCAAAGGGAGCGAGTTAGCAGGGGAATACACATGGGGTGGATTGGTAGGTTGGGTAGTGGAGGAGGGGTAGGGTGAGGGGGATAACGGGAAGTAGTTCCGCAGATTTAGGGGTGTTGAGGACGGAGAGAGGGGGAATGGAGAGAACGCTGAGAGGTTGAGTGATTAGAAGAGGGGAAGGGCAATGGGTAAAAGGGTACTTATTGGGGTTAAGTCTGAGTTGATGGCCAATGGCAGAGGAGGGGTGTTAAAAGGGAAACAGAGTGGAGGAATATGGTTGCTGCAGAATCAAAAGGGGGCAGCAAGGGAGCCAAGTGGTTGGACTGGGTGCAATACCCAGGCTAGAGGGGATCACCCGAGGGCAGGAATGCAAGCAGGGGAAGAACTGGGATATCAACCATGGGAACCCTTAGGGGGTGAGGCAATGATCCCTGATAGAAGGCTAGAGTGAATCGGCAAACAACAAAATGGGTAGCATGAAGGGAAAACAACCAAAATAATGTGGGCATGGGTAGGTAGAGGGCTGGATAGGTAGAGGGGGGGGGTTGACTCGATTGGAACCTAAGGATCCAGTCGGGGAGGGAAGGGGAGGGGAGAGGGGACGAAGCCACGCCCAGTGCAGAATCCTGAGGGTCTGGTGGAGAAACGGTACACCTGTGAGATAGGTCTGGCTCTATATAGCATTCTACAGCAATTTTACTTTCCCTCCTTCTCAACTGGTCTTGGCTCTTTATTTGCGGGGAGATTTATGGAATGCAAGGAGAAGGACATTAAACGTGTTGGGGGTGGGTGAATGGGTTGCAGGAGGACGCAAGTGTGGGCTTTCAGTGCCATGCCAGTGATAGTGACAACCTGGGGGATCGCAGTCAGCAGCGGGCGCCAACCTTAGCTGTGACGCCCACTAAGGAGAGGGGGACGAGGCGGGATTAGTGGGGCTGGGACCAATAATGGCTTAATGCAAATGTTACATACTGCCAAGATACTTTATGCACAGTTAAGTGGCTGATTATGTGGGAACAAAGGGCTGGAATTCATATTAGGAACAGAGGATGGCACCAGTGTCATACCGGCTTCCTGCATTAATTTCACAAATATGTCTTGAACAGTCCCAGCAATATTAAAGGCTGCTAGCCGAATGTCGGTCGGTGGTGGTGGTACTGTGCGGCAAGTAGCACACATTTCCACATGCCCCATTCCATTCATGAGGAGCTAGACCAGTCCTGATTTTGCATTCTCTGACTTGATTTCCCCGTTATAATCCCAGGACTACAAGGCCCATAATTCAAAGTTAAAATCAGGACTAGAATCCCCCGAACGGAATGGGACATGTATGAAATGGTACTGTCCTTGTCACCTTATCTGTTTCCTCTGAGCCAAGATAGTCCAGTAAGTCCAATCGCTGAAATCACGGCCTGGCAGTGAAGGGCGAACATTTCTCTGATCCTGCAGTGAGCACCATGTGCGTTTATCGAGCAAGCCCTCTTGGCAGGCATCGCATTCCTGGGGGAGTGCTTTGCGTTTAACACGAACCCCATTCCTCTCGCATGGTTCAGCGCTGACTCTGCGCCATCTGTGTTGCTATTGTCAAGCAAGGCGGCAGGCATATGTGCCCGGCTGGCATATTACTCGCTGACACTCTGTGCAAAAGGAAAACACAACGAATATTATGTGAACGCAAAAATCGCGTCAGATGACAGAAATGGAGTAGGGACTGGGGAAAAGGGGGAGTAGGGACTGGGAAGAAGGGGGAGTAGGGACTGGACAGAACGGGGAGTAGGCTTGGGGCAGGGCTAGAGGTGGAAAGTAATTTCAAAAAGGTTCACACACAAAAGTAGTATAAGGTCGAAGGAAAACATAATTCAAACTCCCACTCACTGCATAATAAACCAGCATTGCCAACGACAACAGTTTGGGCTTTTGTGTAGGCATGGCAAAGACACTTGTTATCCACTTCCGTAGTGGTCATTGCTGGTAGCAACTGCAAAATGGTGCGATTACCTGGGTTATATAATAGCCTGGAAAATGCCTGCTTGTTTTTAACAGATCTTCAGTGAAGGACACTCGTAGTGCCTATAAATGAAGTGGCTGAGTGCAGACCTGCTTGGCATTTTTATGACACCAGTAGCGGGTCTAGAACTCCAATTAAATCATTGCCATCAGAAGTGAAGGGAGAATAGCTCTGTGGCAACACGTGGGTCTTGGAAGCAAGAACTGCACTTGCACAGTCTGAATGTACAAGGCATAGTAGGATAGTTCTACCCCCCACGCCTTGTTGGGCCTTGAGACACACGTGTATAGGCGCGTAATAAATGACCTAACGACAAAATAAATAAAATAAAAAATAAAACAAAAGACTGCTTTGCACAAAGTTTGATGGCAAGACTTTAGAAAGCGTGCACAAAGATCACAGGAGAATGTGTTTTGGGTGGGATGGGCAGGAAGTGGGTGGGAATGGCCATAGGGATTAGCATGACAATGCTCAGTCACTGTGTGGGTAAATAACCAAACAACACCTACAAGCTTTATGCTCTCTCCTTATATGCCATTTCTTCCTAGCTCAGCCCGAATGCAATCGTTTCAGGTTATAGGTGCTGCAAAAGCACCATGTATAATAGCCAGAACAAAAAAGAAAGTTCCATCTGTGCCGCCTCAACTGGGTACTGTTTGGCCGGAAACAATTTGCAGGCCTGGCAGAAGTCTTTCTACTTGTTAACATGGAGTTCTAAACTCTGATGGACGGAAGTTTAGGAGGCCACCCTCGGTTTAGTAAAACGGGGGAACCTTCTGGACAAGCCAGAGCAATCTAGGTAGATTGGCAGGCGGTCAAGACTAAGACTCAGGAGAGGTATGAGTGATCGGAAGCCCACAATGAGCACACACAGCAACAAACCACAGATTACTCTTAGACAAGTTTATATGAAAAATATCTATACATTTATTGTCGGCCGGACCAAATAGACATAAGTAACTTTAACAATGAGTAAAAAAATGATCACACAATTCCTTAACCTATAGGGTATATATACACAACACATTTCCTAATGCAATTCACTTACGAGATATAACCACAACCTGGGAAGAGAGGGTTAAGTTAACACACAAATAGCAATAGGTTATCCTTCAAAGGTCGTTCCCCAACTTTTGAGTCCAAACCTAAGAAGAGTGGAGCCTTGTGCTCAACAGTACAGTTGTGCATAAAAACGCACAATCGCGCAGATGAACAAAAGAGCAGGTCTTCTTTGCAGGGTTGTAGCAAGTCAGGAAGGCGCTTGGGGCAATTGTTGGAGAGGCGCTAGCTCCTTCCAACATCCCCCAAGCGCTTTACAATTAGGCAAGACTTCTCTAAGCACAAGAGCACTGAGAAAGCTTTTTTCATGCAAAAATAATCAGACACAGGCGTGACCAGGCACTAAATGAAGATAGTTAGTATTTAAATATAAAGTGCAAATAACCATTACCTGAATAACCTTGTAAATGTTATTCTATGTAGTTTTAAAATCTCAAAGCACCGTAAAGAGCATAATGCAGCCTGTGCTAAAAATAGACTACAGGCATTGCCTGGTGTTCGCTAAGGCTGGCAGAGAGCATGAGGTAACTCGGAAGCTGTCTCCTGTCCATCAAAAGCCCATGCAGACTAAGAATAGAGGAGTGTACATGCTCATGCACACAATGCAACATTACGTGAAAATAAGGTTTTAAGGGGAATTACTGACCAGATAAAATAGGAGTATATTGAGTGAAGTGTGGAGAGTATGGCGGGAAAATGTGTTTGTATATAAATGTTTATAATATAGCAAAATGATGATAAGCAGGAGCTACAATGTATTCTTGCATAGCTAGCAATATGCTAAGTAGTTTGTCCTAAATGGAATACCGGCCATGCAAGAAGGAAGACTGCAGCATCCCTTGTAAGGGAAGAAGGACAGCTTTGGATGAGCCATGCAAGTATCCAGTAACCAAGTTGAACCGTATATAAGGCTCCTGCTTGGCATCAGTCTGCAAGAGCTGGGAACGGTGAGGGACAGAATGCCTTTCAGGAGCAGAGCTCTTTGCCCCTTCCTCATTTTCTGTAAAGATTACATTTGTTATCCTTGCAAGATAAAGACTCTTGGCCGTAATTCCCTAGAGGAGTGAACTGTAATCTGGTGTGAGCGTGTTTAGGGATACCCGTATACTTATACTTGGGCTACCTTTCACAATGAAGAATAAGTTACCACTATTCAAGTAGGCCCTGCCCTTGACTGCAAAGCAGTAATCAAGTGGTGAGAATAGCTAGGGAGCGCAGGCTAACCCAGCCAAGTTTGAATACCTTTAAGGGATACTCGTGCGTAAAAATGATTGATGACTGTGCCAAGTGGCCACCAGTAAGTTATGCAAGTACTCACTGACCCTCGGCACAGTCCGGACCAAACTTCCCCAGTTTAGTCGAGGTTGCCGTTAGGTTTGAGTCCTGCAGTTTCGCGGCGCTTGGGCTCTCAGTGGCTGCGGTGGAGAATGATCATCCGTGATGGGACTGTTGCCTTTTCTCAGCTTCCAAAGGGCACAGGAGAGCAGAACAGCAGGGGAACTATAGCAACGGTCACCACCAGGTAGTGATGCAAGAATCGTTGATGCGGGCAGCATTAAGCATTCATCTAATTCGGGACCAAGAGGAACTAGGCCTGCGAAGTCTCAAGTCTCATTCGAGACTGCGGCGGAACTGCAGTTTATCCTGAGGTAGAGCTGGACAGTGCACTGGATCGCCCAGGAACACTTCCGAAGGGGCTCGTTCGGTGGGTAAGCAGGGGGCGCTGAGAGTAGTTGTTCCCACTAATCCAAAGGGACTAAGTGCCTGGCCAGGCCTTCTTGATTGAAGAAGAAAGCAATGGTCCGATGGGACTGCAGAGGACAAAGGGAGCCAAAACCTTCCAAACGGTCTCCGGCTATTTCACAGGTCCTGTTTCTTCGTGCAGGAGACTTGGCTCCTTCTGTAGTTCGGTGAGAACACGGTGATCAACCTGGTATGGCTGCAGAACACCTTCTCTCATCCAAGATTAGCTTTGCACCAAAATCGAGGACTTCCAATAGAAGATCTGTTCTCTTGCAGTCATCCCAGACGTGGACCAATAACGGCCCACAGTGGTCTGAGTCATTCAGGCACTCCAGACATGCTGGCACCAGCTGTGTGGATTCAGACTATACAGTCCCAGACCTCTTCCAGTTCATATATACGTGACAGGCAGAAGCCCACGAACGAGATCAGTTTTCGCGGGAGGCTGCATGCCCAAATAAGGACAACCCGGGTTACTCAACTTGTGTGAAGGCAAGGGACAAAATGGCAAAGACTTTGTGGCTCGGCCATATTCGAACCTTGCAACAGTCATGAGCCAATGGCAGGAAACGCGCTTTAACTCGATAAAAAGAAGTAAAACATTATAAAAAGTAAATGCTGCCATCAGCTTGTCCCAGGCACACTCGTACAATCACCAAAAAATCCTTCGAGAGTGTATAGGGCCAGAATACAAAAAGGGACCCGAGTGCACGGTACTTGAAGGTACATTGTGCACTGTTAAAAAGTTACCAAGAAATGTCAACATAGTCAAAGACTAAGGGAAACAGTTTCCCAGTACTGTCAGTCTGAAGGACGTGTCCGTTTCCCCATAACAAGTGAGCAAAGGCCTCGAGGGTTCAGCTAAAGGCTGGGCTGCACTGGAAAAAGACAGGTTAGGATAGCCAAACAAAAGCAAAAAGTTGGGGTGTCCATAAATGGAGGGAAAATTGCACATAAATGGAATCTTTCTTGACACTACTCTAAACGGGGAACTGGGAAAAAGGAACAAACAAATAATATCAGGCGAACTAACTGGACAGTCTGCAGAGGGTGAGAAGGAGTTCAGCTTGCTACAGAGCTCGTGCTCAAAAGTAACTACAAAACACAGCACGCAGCAACACCTCTTTTTTTTACATGTTAAAAACATATAGCACAAGTCCTTGCGTGCTTAACTGTCGCTAGCCAAGTCCTCCACAAGACCTACCAGCTCCCAATATAATTGCGGGTCAGCACAACCGATCCTTGGCCACAGCCTTGGGATGCCCTGTAAAATGAAAGGGGCAGACTGAGTCCACCATGAAGGCACGAAAGAGCAAGTCTATCCCAACACCCTGAACAACAGGAAAACTTCATCTACACCAGTGGTATTCAAACTGTGGGTCGCGACCCCCTAGGGGTCCGCGGGTGCATCCCAGGGGGGCCCTGAGAGCTCAGCATGAAAAAAGATTTTTTTTTTTTTTTTTTTTTTTTAGATTGGAAGAAATGGGCAGGGGTGGCCCACATGGGCGGGCTGAAGCATGAAACTGTCTCAGGCAACAATGAAAAAGTGGCCCACAGTTGTAAATGGATATTCATTCCTTTAGTCACAGACTGGGCCTCATTACTACTATGGCGGACCAGTAACAACGGTGCTGGTAAGCTACCGGCACCGTTGCTACCGTTCCGCCATAGTAAGAGTTGTGCTCGTGGGTGCTTGACAGCCCCCGCCAGGTCTGACCTCAGCTCGTCGGATGCACCGGCACCGTTATTAACGGTGCCGGTGCATCCGAGCTCCCCCTTCCCATTTGAGCCATAGGGGGCTCAAATGGGAATGGGGATCTACCGGCACCTTCAAAAGGGCAATTATCATGTCCGCCTAACTCGGCATGACCTAGTAATTGCCCATTCGCGGGTGCCAGACCCGGATGCAACTCCAGTGGCAGCCGTGCCGGTTTTACCGGCACAGCTACCGCCAGAGTAGTTATGAAGCCCACTGTTTCAATAGTACCCAAAGGGGTGCTTTGTGTTAAAATGTAAGTAAATTGTGATATATTCAGCAACAATGGTCAACATTACTAACTGCATAGTGGCCCCTCACCCATTATGGAGGAGCTAAGGAGCCAGCCCAGTGAAACAGTGAGCACTCCCTCAGCTGCTTTATCCAGCTAATGGAGTGCTCCTGGGCTGGCTGAACTGTCAAAGGGAAACACTGTTTCCCTTTGACAGTTCAGTTTAGTTCCCCAGCCGCACATGCTCACTGAGCCATGCAAGTGCTGGGGCGTTTTGCTTTGCCAGCATTGCATAGCTCATTGGAAATGCTGGCTGGGGCACTGCATGTCTGTATGTCCGAGGGGGAGCTCCTGCGCCTCCTCGCACATACGGACAGAGCAGCTGGAGCAGCACCCACACACAGGCCAATGCAGAAGGTACGTTTATGTTCATTGTTTTTATTTAAACATGTGTATGGATGCGTTATGAGTGAGTGTATGGTGATGGATGCTCATGTGAATGATAGAGTGATTGCTGTATGAATGTGCAGCGCCTTGCATATACACATAATCATGTTCATTGTGTTAGGACCAGTGGGGCCCAGGGGACAGGGATGGTATCTTTTTACCGGACATCTATCATTCAAAACCCTCTGCCTTGTCCACAAGGCTTTCTGGGGCCTCGGTCCAAAATACCTTCAGCTATTCCTCCGCAAATACCTCCCCTCTCGAGCTCTTCACTCCTCTACCTCCAACTCCCTCAGGGTCAGTCGTTTATCAAAGAAACGAGCTGGGGGTAGATCTCCGTCTTCGGCTGGGGCCTCCCTCTGGAACAGCGCCCTGCCACTCTAAAACTTGAGGAGAACCATCTTTCTTCCTGCACTTATCAGACCTACCCTGTCTGCTGCCTTAAACGTAGCACTTGCAAATTGCTGGCTGCACTACCACTGTTTGTTGCCTTTATTATTTATTTATTGTTATTTATCTGTTTCTCCTCTGCTTCGCACTTTCCACTTCTCCCCCCTTCCATGCACTTTTCCCCTCACACTTGCGCGTTCTCAATGTCACTGGGCCTAGTAAGATCGCTGTTTTATTCTCCTCTGTTCCCCTCCCTTGCCTTGTCACGCTCTGAAACACTTGTGTACGAGCGCGATAGAAATAAAATATCAATGCCTGCCCCCTGGACTCCCAGCAACAATTGCAAACTGTTTGGCTATTTACCCATTTTTTGTTAAAAGTATGCTCTACAATGCAACATTTTAACTTATTATTTAAAAAAAAATTCACAGGGGGAAACCTCCCCGAACCTCCCCTTAATGCCCCTCCACTTAAAAAAGATTCACCAGCCGCCACTGGCCCTCAGACTGTGTTGGGAACGGGATGGGGGAACCGAGGGACTATGGTGGGAGCACAATGGGCGGGAACCATGGGATAGTGATGGGAGCAGAGTGGGGAGAGCCCTGGGTGTGTGATGGGGTGGGGAGAGACCAGCGACTGGGTAGGAGTGGGATGAGGGAGCCCAGCGACTTTGATGGGAGCAGGTGACGGCGCGCAATATATACTGTCCATTTGGCATTTCTGGGGGGTCCCGACCTGCCCAAATTTTGCTCAGGGGGGCCCTGGCCAAAAAAGTTTGAAGACCACTGATCTACACCAATCTGGGGGAAACGCAAACACATTACTCAACGTAAACACCCTGCAAATATGGGACTTAACACCACAGGGATGATATCATTTTTACAATCCTACGGGCACACCTCCACAAATACAGCTGGAATCAAAGTGCCCCTTCTCCATACACAATATATAAGCAATGGTGAAACCACATGACGACGACTTTCGCTAGCCAAAGTACTAGAAGACAAATCGAACCACAGTACTAAATAACGAATGTGCAATTCCAAATCTTGAACTACACTTCCTTGAGCGCTGCAGGACATGAACTGCGGCTTCAAGGTCCCAGGTGCAGATGGATACATTATGCAATGGAATGGCCAAACAGAAGGTATTCCAGAGATGCCATGTGAGCACAAACATTGGCCCATTCACAATGCCAGCTGCAGATGACACCCTCGGTTATTGTCAACAGAATACCATGAGTATATACAGAAAGCACAAAATGTCGCCAACCCCCCCCCCCCACCCTTGGGCTACTCCCAGAGACTGGACAGAGCCGAACGTGCCCATCCACACAAGCAGCGCGTGCAGTAATTATAAAACACTGCAAGACCTGCAAGGCAGAATGCCATGGTACCAGCAGCTAAGAGGAACCCGAGCAGTCGAGGCCTAATTTGGAGATGGCACACACATAGCCATCCATTCAGATCCCTCCAGCAGCACTGAAGACACCCAGCCAACTAGATTCTCACCTGTTCAGAGAGGACTTTCAGCAGCCACAGGACTCACTACATCCACGACTGACACAGATGTCACGAAACATACAAAAATGTTGCCTGAATGCTGCGACATATTAATTACTGCGCCTTTGTGTGGTACTAAAATGCCGGCCCCCACTACACTGACTAATGGGAGCAGCGGTTGCAGGGAGGGGTGTCCCGCGCTCTCCTTTGTCGGTGTAGTGGGGGTCAGGAGTTGCAGGGTGGTCCCCTGCTTCCATTAGATGGTACCGGGACAATAAAGAAAAATACATTTATAAAAGAACAGAAAAAAGGACACTGCAGCGTCAGTTCAGACCCACGTTTGTGGGAGTGAACTGATGCTGCAGGGGCAGAGGGGGGAGGTGGGGGAGGGGATGCAGGGCATAGTGCACTTGCACGATCTGAATGGAAACAAAGAACAGGGTCATTCACAATACACATCTCTTCTAGAGGGTTGAATGTGAATCAAATTCAAGTGTTGGACCATGTATGACTGCGCCGCGCCATAATGGGAGTCAGCAATTTGAAAGTGGATATTATGGGCAGCGCAGTGATCACAGATCCGATGTCACTACTGACACCAACCCCAGGAAAAGATTGCTGAGTTGCAAAACGGGTATCGCAACACCTCAGAGAGGGGCTGGAAAATGCGAGACTTCGGCAAAGCTGAAATGCTGGTGCAGCCTCATATCAGATAGCTGTACCACAGAGGAAAATGACCCATGATCTACAGAACTATACCTGAGAGAACATCCACAAGCACTTATGCTCACAGACGCAGGTCTCCAGAACTTCTCACCAACTCAAGATAAAATACAGTAAGCTGGACCTAAACAACAAGCGCCGGGTGTTGAGGAGAAGCAGACACGGGTCTTCGATCTGCGATGCTACACACATTTCGATCAAATACAACAAATGGGAAGAGATCGTAGCCCGTGACCGGACACGAGAACAGGTGTCCTGATGGCACATGGAAATTGAGAACAGGGTCAGTCACAATACACGTCTCTTATAGAGGGTTGAATGTGAATCAAATTCAAGTGTTGGACCTGTATGATATTGCAACAGTACTGAGTCATGTTGGGCAATGTGTACCACCACACTTGGTCATGGGCTAAACCAATCCCATCCATTACCCTTGCACTTGCCACCTGCTGGCCATACCTTTGCCTATTGTTATTTATTCTTATCCCATGTACTGCACTGTCCTCTCCTCCTCCCCCCGCACTTCTCCCCTTCCCCCTTCCCTTGCACGATCTGAAAGACACCTGGCCTACTAGGATTGTTGTCTGTCTTCCCTCTGTTCCCCCTCCCTTGCCTTGTGGCGCCTTGAAACACTTGTGTATAGGCGCGTTATAAATGCCATATCATTCATGTTTATACATTTACATGCCATTTCACAGCGAGCTATGATCAATGGGGAAGATGCACTCACACTTTGGCCTAGCACATCGACATGTCCTGGTACTGCGACACATGTCCTTAGTAGCACCCATAACGCTGCCTGCTATCACCTGTAGAATGTTTTATTCGGGGTACATCTAATTCAGGGAAACTTTCCACCCACCAAACCAGGCACACACAATGTACTTTATTTAATAAAGTTATTTTTATTAACCTGAGATTCTCAATTTAATAACATTGATTCCTTACAGACTCCCTACTCTTTAGGGACAAGACACACACACAGTGGCAAAGACGGTATATTTAATACCCAAATAGACTTAATTAAATCAATTTAAAGATAAGTATGTTATACGTCCATAAAATGCTAAGAATTCAAAATAATAAACACAATATTCTCCTCAGCTTTCAATGCTACAGTCAAAGAAACAGAAACCTTTGTAACACACACATCGCCACTTTTATGTTTTGTTTCACCTGGGCGCCTGCATCATTGATTAAAAATGCATCAGAGGCCAGGATAAGACTCATTTGTTAAAAGAAACAAATTAGTTTGAAACATTTCTGCCTATCTAATTCTCTCTACGTCCCCTTTAATTCAAATTAATAGCACCCCCTTAATCAACAGGCGTCTCAGAATTTCAACAGCATTCTAAAATACTTAAATGTGACAAACTACTGAACCTTCCTGTATGTAATGGCAAGTAGAAAGGAAAATGTATGTTCAACATGTATGTAGGCTAGATTCCCTTCAGTGATATTTCTATTTAATTACAGTATAAAAGTGCACCTTTCTCACTTTCAATGGGCAACTTAAAAACGTGATAATGAGTAGCGATGAATCAACTTTTCCCTCTTGTCTGGAATAATTTAGCATTAACAACAATAATCTGGTTGTTGGTATAACCAGGAAGTGGCTTTAATTATTTTATTTCTCTAGGTATGCATACAGTGAAGATGTCCTTCGTTCGTCTGTGCTTGTACATTGCACTGAACAGGAGTCAAAGGGATCTCCCCATATAGACACCAGAGATCTATTTAATCAAAACTGTAATTCCAGAAGCACATATGCTTATGAAATCATTACTTATTTTTTTCTCAGGATGTACAGTCAATTTGCATACCCTGCCCTTCAGTACTCACCAATAACAGGGCCAGGATTTAATCTAATTCCCTTCAGGGTTATTTCCCCTTTAGATCATACTCGCATATGAATTTATTTTGGCTGTATCACAGAAAAGTGTCCCCTTTTTAAATGACTGGTTCAGCTCTCCCTTTCAGGCTTTTGCTTTTCTTTTGTAGCAGTCTTTCTATCGTGTAAGTAAGGTCTCTCCTCACCCGATGCCAGGATTGTCTCATTTGACACAAACACAGCCTCCACAGAGAAGGAAACCCCCCCCCCCAAAGGAGTAAAAACCTTGTCGTGGCTACCAGAGTGGCAGAAGCAGAAGTGTAGTCCAGGTTGAAGGTACACGTGGGTAAACAGGATGTTTGTTCCCAGGACCGGTGCAGTGAAGCACAATCCAGGAGACCAGGAAGCAAGGAAATTGGATGAAGCCCAATGCAGGTCGTGACCCACGAATTACGGAGTACAGGAGGGACGAGGACGAGGGGGAGGCAGAAGAAAGAGGATGCGCGAGGCGCGAAGGCAGAAGATCAAGGTAAGCAAGAGAACTCAAAAGGCAGATACGAAGAAGCGGTACCGCAAATGAGTACGGTTGCAAGGCAATGCGCTGTTTACAGGTCGACTTTTTAGTAGGTCTGCAGCTGGAAGCTTCTCCTCCTCCTCTGAAAGCTTCAGCCCACACTGGCGTTCCGTCGCCATGTTTTGGTTGGCGGAATCGATCCCTGTTGCTGGTTGGCATCTGATGCAAGGCTCCATGTTGTGGTTGACAAATCCGTTTCCTTTCAATGGATGGCAAAATACATGAAACGCCATGTTTTGTTTGGCGGAACACTCGCCACCTATCGAGTAGAGACCAGGGCCGAAGTTGGGTCCTAACATCATGCCCCCCTGCAAGCCTAGTCCTAACCGGTTTCCAGGGTTGTCGTAGATGAAACTGGTGCAACAGTGTATGGGTATGAGCATGACCTGATGGTTCCCAGGTCCTTTGTGAGGGTGGATTAGGTTTACACTGGATAAGGTATTGCAGTTTTCCTCGATGAAACCGGGAATCACATATCTGTTCGTCTTCGTATTCCTGTTGATCACGGAATACAGGAGGAGGTGGCCAGGTCCGATGGTATGAAGACAGGTCTGGATAGAAGGGTTTGAGGAAGGATGAATGAAATGCTGGATGTATGCGATGCCAGGAGGGAGGTAGTAGCAGTTTGAATGCCACATGATGTATTTAATTTTTTATTTTGAAGGGTCCAAAGAATCTGAGAGCCAATTTACCTTTATGGAGGTGAGATAGTAAATGCCTGCTGGGCAGCCAGACTTGATCACCTGGTTTATAGGAGGGGTCAGGGTTGCAACGCTGATGAGTATGTCTTTTTGCTGGTTCTCGTGCTGTGTTCAAGAATGACAAAGCTTTTAACGGGGTTTTCGGGGGTTCTGTGTTTGGTTTTTTTTTTCTTTTTTTCTTCCTGGTATTGCTCTTTGTTGTATGAATTACAAATGGTTAATAAAAACTTATTGGAAAAAAAAAAGAATGACATAGCTTTTTTCTGGGTGTCATGCAGCATTACAATGGATTCTTCAATGGTTTCTTCAACAGCCAGTACCGGTGAACTACTGGTTGGAAGAGACGGAATCCATGAAGGATGAAACCCATTGTTACAATACAAAGGTGTTATTCCTATGTAACCGTGCAGGGAATTATTGTAAGAAAATTCTGTGGTTGGTACAAAGTCAACCCAATCGTCTTGTATGGCTGAAATGAAAAATCTAAGATATTGCTCCAATGTTTGATTGGTATGTTCTGTGATCCTGTTGGTTTGGGGATGGAAACCTGAAGACATAGAAAGACGGATTCCTAAGTTTTTACACAGTGCTTTCCAGAAGGCTGAAGTATACTGAACTCCTCTGTCTGAAATGATAGATTTGGGCAATCCATGGAGTTTGAAGATCTCTGTTGCGAAAATCCTACTCATTTCCATTACAGTAGGTATCTTCGGACAGGGTGTGAAATGAGCCATCTTGGAATATGTGTTCACCATTACCATAATGGTGGTATAGTCTTTGGAAGGAGGTGCTATGATTTCCCAGTCTTGAAGGTGACGATGGGTGCAAAAGTTTACCATTAGGTCTCTTTCAGTGTGTCTTGACTTGAGCACAGACCAAGCATGATTAACAATATTGTTCTGCCTGAAGACGTAGTTTCGGCCACCAAAAATGTTGTGATATCAAATGTAAGGTTGATTTGAAGACTTTATGACCCGCTAGTCTAGAACTGGAAGTTATCTCAAGTATCTTGCGCTGTAGCACATTCATGAAACCAGAGTTCTTGGTCTGATGTTAATCGGGTGAGAGTAGTGTCAGAAGGAGAATATGCTTGTTTGATTTCTTGTAGAAACATCTGAATGATTTCCACAAATGTGGTGTGTGGAAACATCTTCTCACAGAATTCTGATTTTTTAAGGGACATGGAACTTCTTCTTGATAAAGCATCTGCTATTGTGTTTTCCGAGCCTGGGATGAAAGTGAGATGAAACTGAAACTGCAAGAAAATGTATGCCAACCAAGCTTGACGACTGTTTCTACATTCAAATGATGTAACAGGGCAAGGTTCCTGTGATCTGTCCTTAGTTCTGTTTCTTGATTGGCTCCCAATAAATTATGCCTCCATTCTTTGCAAGCCAGCATTAGAGCCATGAGCTCTTTTTCGAAGACATAATAATTCCTTTCTGATGGTGAAAAAGTCCTGGAGTAATAAGCTAAAGGATGCTCTTCCTGATCAGGAAGTTTTTCTTAAGAACTGCTCCTATGGCACCGTCTGAAGCATCAGCCTCGACAATGAACTTCCTTTCCAGATCGGGGGGACCAGGATGGGTGCTCCGGTGAATTTCTTCTTTAAAGAAACAAAGGCCTCCTCTGCCTTCGGATGCCTGACAAAAGGGGTGTTCTTTTTTTAAGAGTGATGTGATGGGTAGAACCTCCTGGGAAAATGATGGAATGAATTTCCTATAAAAATTTGACAGACCTAGAAATCTTTGGATTTCTTTGACATTCCTCGGGCTGTTCCACTGAAGAATTGCAGAGACCCTGTGTGGATCCATCAATACTCATTCTGAAGACAAAATGTACCCAAAGTATGGCAGAGTAGAGGAGCCAAAATGGCATTTTTTCCAGTTTCACCTGTAGATGGTTCTGTTGCAGTCGTTGAAGGACAGCCTTTATATGAGACATGTTATACAGAAAGTGTTCGGTGTACCCGTGGTGAGGAGTAGCAGACTAGGGTACAAAATACACTGATGCACAGGAAATGGTACTGCTACTTGGAAGGCTTCATCATGATTCTGTGTCATTGAATAAAGCTTGACTTAATTTGTAAAATCAAGGAGCCTTCCTGGTTTTTACTAATGGAATATATCATGAGTGAGATATTTGACCCAGAAAGAAGTTAAGTCCAGAAGGAAAAACACCATATACTCACTAGGGGTTTGTGTGATTAAATAGCTTGTATTCGAAACACATATTTACAGTTTTTTATGAACATAGAACAATGATAGTAAACCAAACTTAACCATAATGTTTTCAAAATAAAGAAAAAGAGTATGTGCACCTTAAACATAGTGTGATAAACTGAAAAAGTTTATCTATATTGTTAAAACAAGGAACAGAGAAAATTGTTAGTGCTTAATCAACAATTAAATGCTTGATCCGCATTGGACCAAATTCATACGTTGATCCAGTGGTCTTTATCCATCTGGGTAAATTGAATCTAATTCATGATAATTGAATGTCTTATACAAGAAAAATTAATATTGGGCGTAATTGTCCCAACTGGTTGAATACCAGCCAATTCCAACTGGATATATGCCAACGTCGCAGGGGGTAGTGTGAGCGGAACTCCCGCTCATAGAGGTGTTACAATCTGAGTGCAGTATTGTCTCACTTAACAAAGTCCCCCTTGCTTGCAAAATGACGTTTCGGCGGCCTTGACGTCCATCGTGTATCAAAAATTGGAAGGACGTGGAAGCTGCCTTCTTCAGGGCGGTTAAATAACCCCTGTGAAAAAGAGATCAAGAGAGAAAAAAACTTTGCTCAATTCCTCTCATGGTACAGTGGTGTTTCCCTGCTGGACTTACAAGGGTGAATTAGTAAAGGAGTTGACTAAATCAGAACTCATAGGGAAATGAATACCCAAAATAGCATTAGTTAAAACTTATGGAGAAATGGGAACCTATGATGGGAGATAGAGTAAACATAGTGTAGACTCTTATCTTTGTGGGTCTGCGGTGGAAAGAATAAATAAAAGTCTCACCACAGACACCTTGTAGACACTCTCTTGGTAAGGCAGACTCTCCGGACTGGGTATAGCCAGATGAAGGGATGTTTGTAGTAGTTATGCGTGGGGAGGCGGGAGGAAAAATGTATTCCTTTGATTGACTCACTGGGTTGCTCTGTGCAGGTCGCACCCTCGAGGTAGTGCTCTGTAAACATGGTTATGAAGGGAGAGGAAAAAAGAGAGGGGGGATTAAAAGCAGTAAATGGGAGCAGGGATCTCTTAAGGTGGAGGTCTGTGTGTCCCTTGTGGGGAAGAAACAGTGTAAATGAAGCCAGTACCTGGATGTAAAAATGCATAGGCGGTGTCCCGGTCTCCTGTGTGTGCAGATGGTCTTCCTTAGTTGGAAGACGGTCGAGGAGAGTGTGATCCTCCGTTTTCTTTGATTCTGTGGGCAAAGAAGAGCAAGGAAAACGACTATTGTTTGGGCATAACCAATTGTGTTGAATTTGGCCGGATTGCATGTGTATGCAGGTTAACTAAAAAGTGTCCCCTAAATTGGCAGGTTTATCATGAGGGAAAGCTCACCTG
This sequence comes from Ambystoma mexicanum, assembly GCF_040938575.1. Classification (NCBI taxonomy): domain Eukaryota; kingdom Metazoa; phylum Chordata; class Amphibia; order Caudata; family Ambystomatidae; genus Ambystoma; species Ambystoma mexicanum. The sequence goes on along the minus strand of NC_090926.1, from coordinate 992,575,055 downwards.
TGTCTGGATGTGACTGGACGCCAGGTCAGGGCTTGAAGAATGCAGCCTGTTGCCAAAAGACGTGCGTTCGACAGGCGTCGAGCTACTGTAATGAAGGCGAGCAAGGGCTGGGGGTGTGTCTGGGTGTGTGGGTCTCTTGGCCAATCAGGTGACCGAAAAAATCCACAGTCCCGATTGGCCGGAGTGGAAGCAATGCGGAACTGGATAGAACCGGGATGTCTATCGTTTGGGTGTTTTTCTCGGTTAGTAGTGGTGTTGCAGAGTCAGCTACGGAGTTTCAGAGCGTAGCGAGCTCGGTGTCTGCAAATCAAAATGTGCCTGCTGGGGGTGAGTCACTTTAAAAGAAATATTACGCGCGAGCTGGAAACGCATAATAAAAATGAGTTGGGGGCTCGGCTATTGGATGTTCGGGTGTGCCTGCCTAAAGTGAGGAGAAGGGGTGGGTGTCACTCTCTCTGGGGGGATGGTGACATGGAGGTTAAAGGCATAGAAGTCTTATGCAAGTAGATTCGGCACATGCGGGTCGTATTGTGTGTGTTGAGAGTGAGATAACTGAAATAACTGAAGAAAGTTAGGGGCTCGACTCCCGGATATTGGGGTGTGCCTGATTGGAGTTGGCAAAAGGAAGTGGGTGTGACTGTGTCTAATGGGACGGAGACATGGAGGGAGTATAATGCCCTGTAGATCTCCTGGTGGCACAGAAAAGTTTTTTTCCGTCCTAATTGGCCAAAGTAAAAGCTATGTAGAGCTTGACCTAAATTGGATGTTTTCAGCGTGATGCTGAGTGTGGTGGATAACACTGGAAAACGTTGTGTGTAACTTGTGGTGCAAGAAGGCCACCGTAGTCAAGGGCAAACAACTACTTTCCCTGGAGTCGCGAGCTATCTTTGTGGGAAGAGTTGTTGTTCATTCAGGCCATGTGTAACAGAATCCATTCTGTGTATCCAACGACATTCAAGATCTAACAGGCGGCCCTGGATGTTTGGTCCATTGCGGACCCGTTCGATGACCCACCATTTTATATCCTGGGTATTGTGCTTCTTGTCCATGTAGTGCTGTACTAATGGAGATGTCATATTTTTGCAGCGGATTCTCGAGCGGTGTTCAGATATACGTGTGCCGACATTTCTCATGGTCTGTCCAATGTAACGTAGATGGCATGGGCATTCTATGCAGTATACCACCTGATTTGTTTTGCAATTCGAAACGTCATTGAGGGTCCACGTTTTAGTCCCGATCTGAAATTGTTGCATTTTGGTGGTGAATTGACATACCGAGCAACTCCCACACGGGTAGTGCCCTTTTAGCGGTCGGAGATTCCAGATGTGGTTTTGGGGGGGTTTTTTGTTGTGCATGGAATGTACCAAATATTCTTTTAAATTGCGTCCCCTTTTGAGTGCAAATCTAGGTTTGTCTTGGTCTGGAAGGCAGAGTCTGACTATGGGCCAGTACTTATGAATGATTTTTTTAATTTGAAATGCATGTTGTCCATGGGTAATGGCACATGTGATTTTATCATTCTCTGCATCTCGGGTTTTGGGTGTAAGAAGTGAGTCGCGACATGTGAAGCGGGCTCTTTTAAGAGATCTTGACACCAGTTTTTTTGGGTAGCCGCGTTGTTTGAGTCTATCACTTAAAAGGTTGGCATCCTGGTAGAAATTATCTAATGAGGTGCAGTTCCTGCGGAGTCTTAGGAATTGTCCGTACGGAAGATTTTCTTTGATGTGTTGAGGGTGGTCGCTTCGGAAATGTAACAAAGTATTCCGATCGGTGGGTTTGCGGAAAGTGGTACATGTAAGTTTACCTTGGTCATGTTGGATAGTCAAATCGAGGAAATGAATAGACGATTTACTGCATTCAAATGTAAATTGGATGTTTTGGCTGCATGTGTTGAGCCAGGAGCAAAATTCTAATAAGGCCTCTTCTGTGCCTTCCCATAGGCATATAATGTCGTCTATATATCGACGCCATTGTTTGATATTCTCTCTCCATCTGTTGTTATGGCTGAGGACAAATTTCGACTCAAAGTTTGCCATGAACAAGATGGCCAAGCTTGGGGCAAATGCTGCCCCCATGGCAGTACCTTTTGTTTGCAGATAGAATTGTTGATTAAATTCAAAAAAGTTTTTGCAAAGAGCCAATGTCATGATCTCAATTATAAATTCTGGGAGAGTTTTCGTATCAATGTTGGTAACAGTCAAATATTCGTACACACAGTCAATAGCAGCTTGTTGGGGTATGTTGGTGTATAATGCTTTAATATCTAGAGTGACTAGTAGCTGGTTGTGTTGGTTGAAGTCTAAGTTTTCAAATAACTGGATAGTGTGCATGGTGTCTCTAATGTATGTTTCCGTTTTGGTGCTTATAGGTTTTAGGAAGTGGTCAACAAATTTGCATAGGGGCTCAAGTATGGACCCGCAGCCTGACACAATAGGTCTCCCTGGGGGGTTGTTGGGATTTTTGTGTATTTTAGGAAGGGCATATAGACAGGGTGTTCTGCCTTGGGATGTTTGGAGGAATTCCGATTCTTTTTCCGATATCCAGTCTCTTTCTAGTGCAAATGCCACCATAGCTGAAATTTCTGTTTTTAAGTCTTTAGTGGGATCTTTCTTTAATACTTTATAGCTCTCCGAATCATTCAAGAGTTCCATAATCATGTGATGATATTGATCTGATTTCATGATTACGATCCCACCTCCTTTATCTGCAGGTTTAATAGTAAGTTCCGGTTGTTTGGATAGTGTGGAGAGGGCTTCTCTTTCTTGTCTGGTTATATTTTGTTGTTTGGTGGTGCTGTTTCTCTTACTTAGTACTCTAAGGTCCCGTAGGACACATCTTTCGAACGTAAGGAGATCATCTGGGACCTGATTGTCGGAGGGTGTAAATGAAGATTTAGGATATAAGCCTGTATCAGAGACTGTTTCCGTGTCTTCATGTTCATGAAAAAAAGCGCGTAGTCTCACGGTACAGAGAAACCTTCGAATTTCCATTTCACTGTTGTACCAATCAGTGTTGCTGGTAGGTACAAATGATAGGCCTTTAGAGAGTATCGAGATCTGTGAAGCTGTGAGTGGAGCCTTTGCTAGGTTAAAAATGGGTAGTTCTTGATCTGATTCTAAGTTTGTCTTCTCCTGCGTCTCGATCGTCTGCGTTGGCCTTGGAAGGCGGGGTTCCATGGTGGTGGGCCCCAACCTACACCTGTACCTCCCCGGCCTAAAAAAGGAAACGGAGGAGGTGGTGTGAAATTCTTTGGTTGTTGGTAACCAAATTGGTTAGGTTGAAATTGGTTGTAACCCCAATTGGAGTTGTCACTTGATGAACTGCTGCTAGACCCTGAAAAGTTAACCCCTCTCCTCCTTGGTCTTTGCTGTCCAGACTGGGGATTTCCTGTCTGTTTGATATTTTTAGAATATTCCTCAGTTGTGTAGGGGTATACTAATTCGGTGTTAAACTCTTTAATGTCTTTCTGTAGTTTGTTAGTTTTCCGAGTCAAAGTGTTGGTTTTGAAAGTGGCAAATTGTTTATTTATCGCCTCTATTTGACTTTTGGCGTCAGAGATAAGTGTATTGTTTATAAATCTCCTTTCTTCATCTTCCAAGGATTTTTGAAGTTCCGAACTAATTCTTTGTGCAGTTGTTACTGTAAGGACCATAAGGTCCCTACTGCATTTGGTGGCAATGTAACTGAAGTTGGTGGTGTATTCTTTGTCCTCTAAAAAGAGGCAAGGTTCATTTCTGACTATTAGACCTGTGGGAATGATGCTTGCTCTTAGGTATTCTTTCAAAAAGTGACCATGTAATTCTGTTCTAAACACTTTTTTCTTAAGTTTTAGAATATCCTCTCCTGTGTTGGCAGAGGAAACTGGAGTATTGGGACCAAGGGGGTCAAAAAATGAGGGTCCTGAAAGTAAGTCGGATGTCTGTTCTTCCGTGTAACTTAGGGTGGCATTTTCGGCCATAGTTTATGTAGAACCAGGTTTCAATCTCGCGGACCGAGAGGGGGAGTCTGCCTTCTCTAGAGAAAATGTGTCAAATTGTATACTAAGATTAATAAAGGTTCCTTTGTTTGGACACTAGACAGGGTTACTACTACTCTAGTGTATTGGAGGATGGGCTAATTAAGCGAAACATAGAAGAATAGAGCCCTAATCTCTCCACTCACCTAACCGAAGGGACAACCAATGGTTGTCTAAAATACAAAAGTTATACAGAAAGTGTTCGGTGTACCCGTGGTGAGGAGTAGCAGACTAGGGTACAAAATACACTGATGCACAGGAAATGGTACTGCTACTTGGAAGGCTTCATCATGATTCTGTGTCATTGAATAAAGCTTGACTTAATTTGTAAAATCAAGGAGCCTTCCTGGTTTTTACTAATGGAATATATCATGAGTGAGATATTTGACCCAGAAAGAAGTTAAGTCCAGAAGGAAAAACACCATATACTCACTAGGGGTTTGTGTGATTAAATAGCTTGTATTCGAAACACATATTTACAGTTTTTTATGAACATAGAACAATGATAGTAAACCAAACTTAACCATAATGTTTTCAAAATAAAGAAAAAGAGTATGTGCACCTTAAACATAGTGTGATAAACTGAAAAAGTTTATCTATATTGTTAAAACAAGGAACAGAGAAAATTGTTAGTGCTTAATCAACAATTAAATGCTTGATCCGCATTGGACCAAATTCATACGTTGATCCAGTGGTCTTTATCCATCTGGGTGAATTGAATCTAATTCATGATAATTGAATGTCTTATACAAGAAAAATTAATATTGGGCGTAATTGTCCCAACTGGTTGAATACCAGCCAATTCCAACTGGATATATGCCAACGTCGCAGGGGGTAGTGTGAGCGGAACTCCCGCTCATAGAGGTGTTACAATCTGAGTGCAGTATTGTCTCACTTAACAAAGTCCCCCTTGCTTGCAAAATGACGTTTCGGCGGCCTTGACGTCCATCGTGTATCAAAAATTGGAAGGACGTGGAAGCTGCCTTCTTCAGGGCGGTTAAATAACCCCTGTGAAAAAGAGATCAAGAGAGAAAAAAACTTTGCTCAATTCCTCTCATGGTACAGTGGTGTTTCCCTGCTGGACTTACAAGGGTGAATTAGTAAAGGAGTTGACTAAATCAGAACTCATAGGGAAATGAATACCCAAAATAGCATTAGTTAAAACTTATGGAGAAATGGGAACCTATGATGGGAGATAGAGTAAACATAGTGTAGACTCTTATCTTTGTGGGTCTGCGGTGGAAAGAATACATGTTCTGTAAATGAGTTGGAGAAAACAATATGTCATCTAAGTACACTATGACACTGTGAGACAAGAGGTACGAGAAGAGGTGATTCATGTATCTTTGAAAGACTTCAGGGGTACTCGCGAGATCAAATGGCATTACTGCATACTCGTAGTGGCCAAAGGGTGTCCGGAAAGCTGTCTTCCAGTTGTCACCACTTGTCACCAGGTTTAATGCGGATCAAATGGTAGGCCCCCCCCCTTAGAGCTAGCTGGGTAAAAATCTTAGCCTTTTGTACTGTATCTATGATGTCGGGGATACTTGCAAGAGGATATTTGTCTTTTACAGTGACTGAATTCAAGCCTCGATAATCCAGGCAGGGTCTCAATTCAGAGGTATTTCTCTTAGGGATGAAAGGAGAGGCACCTGCTGGAGACACTGTCTCCCCGGATTAAGCCATTTTCCAAATTCTGATGAAGTTAAGTCTTCAGAGCCTCCTTCTCCATTGATGTAAGACAGAACATCCGATTAAATGGCACAGAAGTGTCTGGCATGAGATTTATGACACAATCTTCTGGCCTGTTAGGTGGTAACGACCAATGTTCCTTCTAATTATTTTTCTCTATGTGCAGAACTGGTTTGTTGTTGTGCACACCTTATTTTCCATGTGCGCATCTGACTAATGAGGGAAGCCACTTTGTGAGCATGCATAGTTATTGAACTACCATCGCAGAAGAGAGTTTGGAAAGGTATTTCCTTTTCCCAGCCACTGCAATTCTTGACAAATCTTACAACACGTTTTCCAAACACATAGGCAAAAATAGAATATTTCATATATGATTAAATAGAAAACTCATCAACCAGTCCAAGACTGCAACATCTGCCACAGTACCTTGCAAACTTTTTATGCCACTGGAAAATCACTCATGTTTACTACAAAACACAAATATCAAATATCTCTTGTCATAAACTGATGTGGCTTTCCGATGGATTAATGGCAATTAAAAGCAGTGTAAAAAAAAAACATGCTGATGGGAGTTAAAGTGCCACTTTAATTTTAATAAATCAAGGGCCAGGAGAACATGCTAATTTGTGTAAGGATGATAATTGCATCAGAATAAATGCACCTCAGAATATGATGATCAAATATTACTGTGCCTCTGCTTAATATCCACATCACATTGTCCTTTGGGTAGTGATAACACCAGCCTTACAGCTAAGAGACATATACACCATCCATTTTTACTCCCTAAAAATGAAAATGTGCCCAACAAAAATGAGAAACAATGAACATTTTGTTGCTTCAACCCACAATATTTTCCACTGATAGTTTTCAAATTAGTGACCAGTAGAGCTGTGGCATAAAAATGAACTCTAATAATATTAATGCCCGATCACAAGAAGAATTTTAAGGGGAAGAACATCTTTTAATAAGCAGATAGTATCCCTATTGGCAAAGCTAATTACTTTTTTACTCCCTTAAAAATCGTTATTATGGATCCCTGTGCAAGAAAATCAGATACACGCCTTAAATTAATGGCATCAAATCAAGAGATACATCAGAGGGATCCATAGTTACAGAATAAGGGACTCAATCTGTTGTAATTCTTTGTTATGAGTTAGATAAGATGCAGGGAGATGCTAGAGATGATACAGAGCACATGGTTAAATTGAAAAACCCTCAGCAGCAGAGCATAGAAAGAAAAAGTAGGTACTGTTGTCTAGACAGGTACTAGAATGTCTTATCCTTTAGCAAACAAGCAACACATGTCATTCAGTGTACTGCCGAAATGACTGACTTGGTTTTTGAAATGTGTGGCTTTGTTCATCACCGACAAGGAGTGATGATATGGGCTCTTCCACCCATACCCTTCCCCGGCCCTTGTGCTAGCCTACAATACTAATTGATAGGGCACTGTAAACAGTGAGGGATTTAGCAGTAAACATTCACTGGGATATTTACAGATCCACAATACTTTGCAAGCAAGGCACATTTAATGTCTCAACATATAATGTGCATTTTAAGAATGCCATGACTCTTTATGTAGGCAATTCTTTTTCAGTGCATACAAGATTGTTCACAACATGCCCCACCCTTATATCATTGTGTATGATTACACAGTGCTCAGTGATACTGTTTTTGCATAGCAGCGAGCTACCATATAATGTGTGACGGTCTATGCCCAAAGGAACTCTCAACACTTGGAAATGAGGCAGATTGTGTGAAAAGCATTTTTCTGTCTGAATATCCGGTGCTCTGATACTATAGATGAGTAATCCCATGCCTAGTTCATACACATTATCCCTGCAGGGAAAGTAAATGATATTGCAATGTTGCTCTCCACTTATAGGGTAATGTTAGTAATGCTAAAGTAGGAGATACTGAGCATCACATTTGTGTTCTCAAAATCCTTACAGGACAAATTAATATTTGAGTTTTATAATGCGTTAACTTGCAAGGGGGCCGCTTCAAAGCACTTGCGTGACATGTGTACAAATCAGAGGAAGTAGGCGATAAGCTTACACATCCAGGTAGCCTGCTGGTTACAGTCAGTATCCGATATTTTCTCTGGTAGTTCGACTGCATCGTGTGGGTGATGCTTTTGGTAAGGCACAATGAGTAAAAGAAAATCCTGGCACATGAACGTTATTCATATTATTCACATTAAAACAAAGATAAAACAAGTTGATGTGGGTACATGTCTGCTAACCTTTCGCAGAGCCAAGAGAGGAGGAGTCAAGGTTGTCTGGTACTATCTTAATGTGTTCTGGGGCAGAAGTTAGAGTCATAAGGTCAAAGTGTGGTAGAATCAATATTAGGAGTCATGGGTGGGGAGGGAAAGTTATTTGGTTAATGTGTGCAGGCATATATTTGTTTGATTCTTCTGTTCATGGAGCCCGTTTTTATACCTTGTATGTGTGTATTTTTCTGTTGGGGATTTTAGGTTTTTACGGTCACCCTTGCATAGTAGTGTAATGCAAATTAGTAGAATATCAAGACTAGTTGCTTATTTTAAGAGAAAGCAAATTTCAATTAATTGTTTTGGCTTGTGCTTTATTAAATATTTTTGAATAGGTGAGAATTCTGTGTGCACTGCTAAAAATCTTCTGAGCGGCACCCAGAAGGAAGCTGGGCAAGCACACGGTTTTTTGGAAGACCTGATGAAATTCCTGATAATGAAGCGGCATGGTAGTACACAAAACCGGTAACTTATCACTAGACTTTGCAGTTTTAACTGCCACCACAGATACTGGACATGCATTCTGAACACAATGTTGCATAAAGTGTTCTGACCCCAGAAAGACAGTGTGAGCCTTCCAGTCAATGTAGGGATTGTGGAGCATTTGTCAAGGAATACCCAAAATAAATGGGAAATGAGTGGTCTGTATAATGTCAAAGATTATGATCTCGGAATGGTGATTGATCCACATGTGAAGGGGAGCAGTGTTGTGGATGATAGGACCACTAATCAATTCTCTTCCATCCATTCCTTCCATGGGTACTGGAACAGGTTTGGTGGAGTATGTTGTATTTCGAGGCCCAATTGAGATCCATAAACAGACCTGCCGCACCCTAATCTACTAGTGCACAAACTACTTTATTGGTGAGGTCTGTTGTTAATTGGAGCGACACCATGAGGACTAATTTATTGGTGAGGTCTGTTGTTAATTGGAGTGACACCATGAGGACTAATGACTGTTAGGGAGAATTCTCTCTTTAGGCTGAATTTCCTAACCTAGTGAGTCCCCCAGCAGCTTTGCTGGATTTCTGGAGTTTGTTTATTTCCTCCTGCCAAGAATGAGACTCTTTTTCTCCCACTCTTGGACATGATTTATGGTGTTCCTTTGACTGTTGATGTGTTTTATGGGGTATGGGGTCCTTTACTCCATAGGGTCTCATGTGTTTTTAGTATGTGTGTTACACAGCACCCTCCACCATAGACTCCATACCCTGGGACTGACAACTGTCTCCCAGGGCATGTAAAGTCACCATTGGCTTTACTAGTCCCAAATTAGTAACAGAAACCAGTACAAACCATCATATTGTGGACGTACTGGTCGGGGCAATTCGATTGCCCCTGGGTCTGTTAGTCGAGGGGGCACGTCTCCGTCCCCCCTGATCGAGTTTTGGCTGGTGGCAGTGGAAACTACTTTTTATATTCGACCGCAAATATTTTCCTATGGGATTTTCCCATTGTTCGAGGCTACCGACTTTAATTATTTAATTCTCATAGCCTCGAACATACCGCCGGTTTATTTATTTAATATTAATTCGCCGGTTGGTATTTTTTGCCAGGACTCGATTCTAAAATGGCATTTGTGTTCTCTTCTGTGACTCCAACCCAAGTCGAGCCCTTTCTTCCACTTTTTGGCGGGCTTCTCCACAGAAGCCTCCAAAAGTGATGCCACTCTGTCTGGGTACCACAGTGGGTGTGGGAGGGGGTTTAGGCACCCTGGTCTGAGTTACCTTGGTAACTCAAGTCGCACTCTTGTGTGATTGGCCCAAGTGGTGAGCCGGCCGGCTCACCACTTAGAATGTTTGATTGACAGCTAGGCTGAGTGAATGGGGGTATGCTGCATAAAAGCAGGGCTTTGGGGACTGGAACTTCAGAAGTCGCCACAGGACCTGACAATACGACGAGGGAGAAACTGAGCCGACCTACCGCGACGACACCACCGGTGGAGCCCTGCAGAACCGACTCACCACTTGCCGACGACAGAGACGATCTCCCGGGTGGAGAGGCTTCTTCCCCTGACTGGTGGGCACAACCAGTTTTACCTTCTTTTCTTCGCACCCCTGACCGGTTTGTGGTCAAACTGCCCGTGCCAAGCACCCCGGCAGCGGATAGCCACTCACCACTGAACCGCGAATCAACGGACCGCTCCTTGTACCCGAGAAACTCTGCGGCTGCTTTCTTCCCTGGCAGTGCAACAGACTCCTGTCTTCCTCCACAACGAGATCCTCTCTTCCCCTGGACGACGCACTGACTTGCATCCGCTTCCAGGAACAACTGCCCCTGCTGGAGTGTTCTCACCACTTTAAGGTACCGTGTCTGCCAGGCCTCCCTTTCTAAAGATTGCTACAAGGTAATAATAACTCCTTAACCTCCTGGACTGGGCTGGCCGCATTGACCCTCTAACTGGTCCCTTTCTTTGGTCCAACTCCTTTTTGAACCTTTACAAGACTTTTGTGCACTGCCACCGTGTGACCTTGGACACATTTCGTTTCGATCCTCTTAAAGCGGATCCGGCCTACTGACTCTGAATTCACGGTTTTACTTTGCCTTCCTCTCTTGTTATGTTCTTGTAAAAAGAGTTGGGATCTGTTTCAATTTGTGTTCTGCTTTTCTCTCCCTTTTATAAAACAACTATTAGAGTGCCATCTACGTTAAGCGCTCACCGCTGTCTGAAAATAAGTGGGGCTTTACTTAAGACTTGTCTAATATTCTTTTAAGGGAGTGTATATCTTTTAGTGACCGTGTTTTTGAATTGCTTACTATTAGTGCCTGTGTGTTTTTCTAGATGTGGTTTTTAAATAAATAATTATATCCCTTTTACACCAAGCCCTGGTCAGTGTTTACTTGTTCTATTGTGTTCTCTTGACCTATTGTGAATACTCTGTATACTGCCTAACTCTTCTTGAGGGAAGTCTGACTGCTCAGCTACCAAGTGAATCTGTGTGGTACAGACTTCTACCAAGTGGGTTTACTGCCTAACACCTGTAGTCCTAAATCTTTTGCAGTGGTCCCAGAGGGAACTGCACAGGTTTCTCCCTAACAATGACTGCTTAGGTTCCATTTTGGTAGTATGAACTGTCACAAATGTGTATACCTGGGGACTGTTTGATTGCTCCCGGATCAGGGTCCTTCTAGGTCTGTGAGTTGAAGTTTTCTTTTCTTCGAGGAGGAGCTAAGGGGCAATTGCGAAGAAGATGTTGTGAAAAGGCACAGTACATACAGAGTCCTTGTAGAGGACATCTGTTCCTTTCTTCAGAGGATAACGGACCCTGAGCAGCACCGATTTGCATAGGTTCTGGTGCTTCTTGGGTGGTATCAGAGGAAGTCTGCTGAGGGAGAAAATTTCAAGGTGTCAACCTATTTTTTCACCTCTCCGCTTTACGTTCTTGTAGGCGGAAGTCTACTTGTATGACGAGATTAATCAGAGCTTCGAGATCAGGAGGCCTAGGAACTCGGGGAAACTTCATCCTTCCACTCGTCAGACAATTCTCCACGGTATAAAGTCATACAAGCTTCAATCGACCAAGCAGCCTGAGTAGCCAGTTATTTTAATTTAGTGGTATAGGACATATCATCATATTGCCCTGTTATGATGACATGATGTGGCAGATCTTGAAAGTCAAGGAGATCTTCCTGTACCATATAAATCAGATCCGGGCGATTAAGCATTACTTTGAAAGCTTGTATAAATGCATCCCATACATTTAGAACAGGATCCTCATTCACTATAAATGCAGTAGCCCAAGCTAGTGCACTTCCCGACAGGTGGGTTACAATGAATCCCACTTTAGCCCGATCAGTCTGGAATGAAGCCTGATGGAATGCAAAATAAATGGTGCAGTTATCCAAAAATGTCTTTAGATGTTTTGGGTCACCATAGTATTTATCCACTGATGGTGTGGATGGTGGGTGAGAGTGAACTGCATCCCGGAATTGAAGAGCTTCTTTTAAGACCAGGTTTTCATTGTTCATGTTTGAACTCCCAGAGATAAATTCTGGACTGCAGCCACCAGCTTTTGGAGCTGTGACATTCAGGTGTCTAAAGATGGGCATTGTAAGCTTTTAGGCTTTTGCTTACCCAAGTCTTTTGTAGCAGTCTTTCTATCGTGTAAGTAAGGTCTCTCCTCACCCGATGTCAGGATGGTCTGATATGACAGACGGCACAGAGAAGGAAAAACCCCCCAAAGGAGTTAAAACCTTGTCGTGGCTAGCAGAGTGGCAGAAGCAGAAGTGTAGTCCAGGTTGAAGGTACACATGGTAAACAGGATGTTCCCAAAAACGCTGGAGCGAAGCACAATCCAGAAGACCAGGAAGCAAGGAAATTGGACACAGCCCAACACATGCCGTAACACACGAATTATGGAGAACAGGAGGGAAGAGGAAGAGGGGTTGACAGAAGCAAGAGGTTGTGCGAGGACCGTAGGTGGGAGAGCAAGGTAAGCAAGAGAACTCAAAAGGCAGATACCAAGAAGCGTTACCGCAATGGAGTAAAGTTGCAACATGATACACTGTTTACAGGCAGCTGTTTAATATGTCTGCGGCTGGAAGTTCCTCCTCCTCTGAAAGCTCCGGACCAGACTGGTGTTTCGTCGCAATGTTTTGGTTTGCGGAATCGATCCCTGTTGCCGGTTGCCATCTGCTGCAAGGCACCATGTTGTGGTTGGCAAATCCGTATCAATGGATGGCAAAATATATGAAACACCATGTCTCGGTTGGCAGAAAACTTGCCACCTATCCAGTAGAGACCAGGGCCAAACTGTGGTTCTAAAACTCCCCCTCTAGGAATGGGTGGGCATCAGTCAGACAGATGGGATCAGCTTTCCTCCACAGCCTGTCTGCTGTCTCTTGCACTGAAGAAGGCCTGGGACTTTAACTTCTATTAGGCCTCACTCACAGGGCAATGGAAGTAATCCAAAATGGGTCCAAAAGGAGAACAATCTATTCCTTCTTTTTCTGTAGATGTCAATTCTCCTTCTTCCTCTCCATCAGACAGTGAGTGAGCGAGTCAGTCTGACAATCTCCTAGTGAGTGTGTGTTGAATCTTTTACAGGCCCCAAATCCCACCTTTGTTAGGTGTGTATCATTTCCCCAATCTAATTGGTCAATATATGTGAGTGGACAGTATTCCAAAAGGTGACATCACAGTAGAAATACCCCTACACAGTCACTGGGCATATTAATGAAGGGGGAGGTCTGATGGGAGTAACGTCTACACACAGTTTCCCTCACATTTAATGTGTTATCATCTCAGAGATTTGTTTACATTAAACATTGTAGTAACATTCTGGAATAGCAAATTCCACACATATGCCCACTTTACTAATGATCTCTCTCTCTGGCATGAATCAAACAATGCACTTTTCACCATATCACAAAAGGTTACTGAGTTGCAGACTTTTCCATTTAACTCAGACCTACCTTTATATACAAATTGGGTAATGGGCTCGTCACTGGAGACACAGGGACATATGAATCACTGACGTGCACCATATCTGCACATCAAAATACACATTTGTTTAATTTGCATAATTAATATCACATTAGAAAAATCACTTCCATCCAATAGACACTTTCAAGCTGAAGGTTTAAAAAAAAAAAGAATTAGCCTGCAGCGACATGAGAGAGATCATCAGAAACATGATTCCAATGCCGTTTCCCCAATGTCATTGTGTTTTCTTTTTACCAAATATGACTGTGCATCTGCAGTTGGGTCTGTCAATAACAGAGCATCTGGTGTTTTTACTGTTAGTTCATGGTTAAATGTATTTATGAATTAGGCCTGGCATTAATACAGTCTTTTAAAGTTCTTGGGGATTTCCATGGTCTGGCGTTCTTAGATAAAACTACCTTTTTTTTCTTCAAAGGTCCTTCCTTCCTCCAGCAGAGGCCTGGGAGAATGAAATAGGAGATTAGGCAAAACAGATCCGCTGTTCAAGCTGAACGCCCATTATTTTTTCATTATCTTAAGCCCAACATACACAGATACAGCCCATACAAACACCCCTTTACAATTAATTGCAATCCCGGCCTCCCCATGAGTCCCAGAGACTTTCATTGTCATTTTGGCTCAACCTACAGGAATTCCAAATCCTTGAGAAAGCATGGACTCTGTCGTCACACCTCATTGCTGGGGCAGGTGAATTGAGCAGAATATCATAGGTCAGAGTTCAAACCTATAGCTGATGCTTGATTCAGGTTGATGCCTCCCAATTGGCACTTTTAAAGTTACATTTTTCTGTGCCCTAGATTTTACAATTTCACCAAAAACACAGCAGTTACTCCACTGCACTAACCTATTAAACCCCCATTGAAGATCCACATTTTCAACATCTGTAGGTTTCCTAAACACGACACCCCGATTTCTGCAAGGGAAAATAAACACACACAACAGGAGAAAATACAAGCCCAAATCTGTTTTCACTGTCACTTTACGTTGCTGTGACCTTTTCCTCAGATTAAGCAGTTCTCAATTTTAATACATTTTTATCTCTGACTTTGTCACTGTATTTTGATGTGAGGGGACTTGAAAATATTGCACACTTTGCTTGCACATGTGTTTTTCAAATGCTGTGCGCAGGCCGCAGCTGACAAGTTTAAAAAGAAAATAGTACATTGCTTTAAATCTTTTCTTTGAATTAGATTACACACCTTTCATGCTGCCTGTCATACATCATACACAAACATTAAATACCTGTAATAGTGTTTCTGAAGCTTGCATCTTCTTAGATTCACATATGCCATCGCTTCCTCCCCTCGTTGGTAGAAGGTACTTAACATACACATCTTCACACTTTTATCCTTTTGCTACACACTTCATGCAACCTCAGGTTATAAATAAAATAATCTGAGGACCTTGACGCGTGACAGACAATGGCAACTGCTCTGACTAATCCCCACAGAGTAATTCGGAACATAATAGGTTCAAACAACCCTCTGCCTTTAGTAAAAGCATGGTGCAAGTTAGCCTCCATGCTCGGAGACGAGGTGGGGTTGGCTGATGGACCGCAACCAAGAGCATTGGAATGTAACATTTGACGGCAACCGAAGACACAATTCAGAGGCACTGTCAAAACTAACCAATATACTAACCAATCCCCTCTTTCCTGCTACTGCAACCTAACCAAAGCTACAATACACAACTAGGGGCTATCCACACTACATATAAGCACACATAGCATGAACCCAATTCTCACACACAATTAACTCTCCAACACTCTAGGAAAAAACCTAGACGAAACACACCAATGCACATAATTCATAAATCCATCAACACCACACAAAAGCACACCAACACAATTCAATCAAACACTTAACAGACATCCGCAACACTGTACCCCTTATGGATATAACTAACAAGCAGGGCCTCTCAACCAACTCCAGCACGCAAGACAACACACGCAGAGACCAGTTTCTACTGGTTCATAACCTATACTATCATCCTAACCTCACTAACACACCCACCCTCTTCTCCTGCACAGCCATGCGAGTGCCTGGAGACTGCCCTTAGGTAGTAGCGGTGCGCGGTATCAATCAACATGACATACAGGGAGTATGAATGATATTAGGGAGCTGCTATAATGCCACTGGCTTTTAGACGATGCGCTCCTTGTTTGTGCAATGTGACAGACCTCTACCTGTAATGTTAGGCCTTTGCATCTGCCGCCTTCTCTTCTGCCAACAGAGGCCAAATGTGCCTGGTCCCCTGAATGACCACCTGTGTTGCCCCAGGAAGAAGGTCTGCGAAGCAACACTGGAGATATGAGTTGTACTGAATTATCAGCAATATTTGTGCAGGTCACTAGGGGTTAATTGGGCATGCTGTTCTGATGGGGGACTTTGCGAGTAGGGACAGGCACAGGAGAGTGTCACTGTGTTGGTTCTCCACCTTGGACAAAAGACACAGGCACAGGTCTTGGTAATGATGCCAACATTGCTGAACCCACCTCCATCGATAGGCCACTTAGACATGTGGGGCTCTGAACTTCTGACTTTCAAAATCATAGAGTGAGGGGCACATGCAAACTGGTTGTTCCATGCAATTGATAATGCATCTCCCTCTCCCTTTCCATGAGGAGTAATGAAAGCACTTACTGTTAAGTTCTGCCATTAGTATATACACTGTGGGAAGACACCTGCTGGTAAAGATTTCCCAGAGGACCTGCTGGCTTAACTCCCAATTCGTGGTTGGCAAAGGATTAACTGCTTAACTTGTCAGCTTGAACATTCACTGTTCCGGCTAGATGATTCACCTGTATCACCATGTTGAAACTCAGTGCCCACTCCCACAAGCGCATATTTAGAGCACAGGTTTCATCGGCCGCGAGCCTCCCTGCTTGTTGATGTAGAACATCGCCACTACATTGTCCCTCAGTACAAGGACATTGTCATTCCCTAGAAGCGGCAAATATGCCTGCAAAGATAGAAAAGCTGGCTTCAATTCCAGGAAACAAATGTGCTCCTGAGAGTCCTCCTCATTTCACATATCGTGGACTTGGAATCCTACGAGGTTTCTCCAAACCCATCAGGCAAGAGTCTGTTGGGAGGGTATACTAGTGATAAGGGCCCTGGAAGGGGGTGCCTTTCCAGAGTTTCCTCTGATCTGTCCACCATAGAAGATCCTGCTGGGGCCAGGGTGGAATGGGAACCACCTTGGTTAGGGTATCAGAGATCTGAATCCAACTCGCTGCCAAGTGTAACTGGGTGTAGTGCATCTGCAATCTGGTAATGGGCTCTGGCGGAATAATGAAGATTATTTAAATCAAAAGAAAAACACCTACCTAGCGCTATCACCATGAGGGATATTTCCTACCTAGGAAAACTAAACCTAAGGGGGCATGTCAAGTCCAAAATAAAAGTCTTCTGTCCCAATCCTAAACAAATAACTGGGCCTATCACTTTAGAAAATACCTAATTAAAAATGAAACAGCGGAGGCTTGCACAGTGGCCTCGATATGGGCTTCTACCTGACCCGACTTGAAATGGACATCTTCACAGTCGCAAACATACTTTACAGTACAATGATATAGTCTTTACCATCTTCTCATAGGCTATCTAGGTAAGAAATTAAAAATATCTTTGGTAGGGGTTTTACTCTCCCCTTGGCAAAGAAAACTGTTGCTTATGTTTTCCTCTTACTGCTTTAGCATTCCCTGTTTCAAGCATAACTAACAAAGGAAAAGACTAACTAACATAACTAACAAAGGAAAAGATGTTTTCCTCTTACTGCTTTATTTTAAATATCCAAATCCCTTCAGAATTACTCAACAAGACACTTCTCTGTCTCCCAGCGTCATAACACTGGGATTCCCCAAAGTCTGGTGGTTCTCCCTCTTAGGTGTCTTGTTTCATCACAGTAATAATTAACTTGGGACATCTGCTTGTACAGGTATTTTAGGTTCCTGTGGTCTTGTGCCCTTGCTGCAGAACATTCCCTCTTCTTTCACTCTGGTTCTCACTGGTTGGCTTCTCCAGTATTTGTATACAATGTTCATGTCTCTTTCACACTGTGTTAGTGAAGCTGTGTGGCCCCTAATCCCTCTTAATTTGCCATCCTTTTGGTGGCTATCCCAATTGTAGCATACAGTGCTCATATCTCTTTTGCTCAGTTTCAGTGGGTCAGTGAGCCCATTGCCTTCTTTTAGGCTCTCATCATTTAGGTGGCTATACCAGCCGTCACATATAGTGTTTGTATCTCTTTCCCTCTGTTTCAGGGTGCCCTTGAGCATGTCAGCTTCTCTTAAGCTCTTGTGCTTTAGGTGGATATACCAGCTATAACATACAGGTTTGGTATTCCTTTCCCTCGGCTTTTCATACCAGTGTCAGTTTTGATTCTCGGTGAAACCAACCGTTATGGGCCTTACTGGCATCCACACCTAAATAGCGTTTGTGTTCCCGCCGGTTCATCTATCGTTGGAACAAATAACCACAATTTTCTTCGGTCTCTGGTCTTGGTGTCAGTTGCTGGGCACCCGGCCCACCACTGCTCTTCAGTGGCCATAACACCAGCGAAGATGGGCGTTTTCCCATCTCGATTTTTCTCCTGACCGGAGCATCCAGCTCGGTCCACGTATCTATTGTCCAGCCTCCAGCTAGTGGGTTTCACTCCATTCACGCCAATGCTGGCTCCACGGCTTGACGTGGCTCCGTCCCTACAAGACATCTTTGCTACAGAGGCTCACCTCTGCAAAGTGGTTATTTTCTTCCTCTGTAGGAATCTCTCCTGCCTTCACAGTCTGTTCTTTTCTTATAGCCTTCATTGTAATGAATGGAATTATGTCTGTCTCATGTGATCATGGTACTCAGGCACCATTCAGAATTAGCACCATTCAGAATTACCTGAAGCCAATAGAGTCAAAGAAGGATCTTTGTTAGTTATGCTTGAAACAGGGAATGCCAAAGTCTTTTCCACATCCATGTATGCGCAAATGGTGGTTTGGAATGGGAGTTCCTTATTGGAATGGGAGCAGGCTCAGACGGGTTTATATGGCAATGTTATTTTTGGTCAACGTGGGTCACTTAATTGGCCCTTGTGGGTCAGTTAGGTAAGTTACTTCACCATGCAGGTAGTAGTTTTGACCAGTGTTACTGAATAAATGTATTTTAAAATGCACAATTTGGATCACATTTTATAAAACCCTCTCCCCAACCTCTTGGTTGGGTACTACTCAACCCGTCCATCGCAAAAGGAATTTACAACTTTGGGCCACCTTTCATTGGTGTCCAAGACAATTTTATGTCCCAGTCCAACCCTGAATGAGTGTTCTAGCCCCCAAGAGGGGAGTCATTCCCAGTGAGGTCACACTTGGCCAGACCCCCTGCAAGGGTCTTGCCTAGCAGGCTCCTAGCCTCAAGGGGGTGGCTCCCCTCTGGGACGAAGAGGCAAATTGTCCAGATTCTTCACAGCAGACAGAGTTGATGATCATGTGGTGTCTTTACAGGAATGATTATTGGATGGTTCATCAAGGCATGGGGGTAGCTCTACTACTGCTAGTCAAAAGACAAGAACGGGCTCCCATTATTCCCTGCAGCCACCAGGGGAATAAGCTGCAGATGAATGACGCCACAGAACAGTGTGCATTGGATGTGAAAGTTGTGCTGTCAAACATTCCACAGACTATGGCTGTTCTCAGTTCCGCCGCATACCTGGATGCTGCTGTTGTACGGTTGCCTATTTATGGCTCTGCGTAGTTGACCCAATGGTATTTCCAGCATTGGTTGTCCATGTTGGTTGAGTAATGGGTAGGTGGGCATCGGTGGTCATGTTTTGTAGTATTTGGCACACTTGCATCAACTTGGATACAACATATGCCTTGCTGCAGACACACAAAGCACTGTTTAAGAATGCCAATGGCTTTCTCAATTGTGCATCTAGAATGCATGTCATCCTACTTGTACTACTGTGTGTCTTTAGAAGTGAGACTATTGTATGGTGTCATGAGACATGCCTTTAGTGGGTATCCGCTGTGATGGTAAGAGGAAGGTTTAAGTTACTTACCTGTAACTATTGTTCTCCAGCATGGGTCTGGCATGGATTCACATGCTCATGAATATTTCCTGTCGTCAGGCTGGGAATAAGAAAAACTGTTTCACTTTTAAAACTGTATTTCTCCTCTAAACGAATCACTGTCGTCTGGCTCATACCGCTCCCATCCAATGACAGTCATCTCTCTAAGCCCCGCCTCTGGCAGCCATCTTCAGATTTGGTAAGCACCTAAAGTGGCAGTATGAGCAAGAGGAGTGGGAGAGGGGCCGTAGGGAGGGTTGGCATGTGTATCCATGCCAGACGCATGATGGAGAACAATAGTTAAAGTTACTTAAACCTTCTCCAGTATGGGGTGTGGCATGGTTTCGCATGCTCATGAATAGCGATTACACAGCAGTACACATTACACTACCACGGGAGGTGGCAAGGCTCAACAGAAGCAACGAAGACTTACCCCTGGAAAAGACTCGCCTCTAGTGACCAGGTTGCGTAGCACTGCCTGGCCGACTCTGGACTTCCTGTCGACACCTTGTGAAGGTATGAGTGGACCCCAACATCGTATCCCTGCAGATGTCGAGCAGGGGCACACCAGAAAGAAACGCCGTTGTCGCTATCGCTCTGGTGCAGTGGGCTCTCGGCCAGCCAGAGAGCCATCTTGAGATGGAAGCCTTGGACAAGGCCTTCCCATGATTCACAGGTCCAGAGTTCACAAACTGAGAAGTCTTCTGAAAACTCTTAGTGAGTGCCACATAGAATTTCAAGGCACAAGCAACATCCAGTGAATGCAAGGTCCTCTCTGCCGGCGACGAACGATCCGGGAAGAAAACAGGCAACACCAAAGGCTCGTTGAGCTGGAATTCCGACAGGACCTTCGGCATGAATGTGGAGTGAGTACGCAGCACCACCCTCGATTCGTGGAAAGTCAAATACGGCTGCTTACAAGACAGGGCCTGGATCTCAACCACTCGTCTGGCTGAGGTGATGGCCAAAAGGAATGCCGTCTTCCATGAGAGAAACTTGAGTGGGGCTTGATGCATAGGTTCGAAAGGTGCCCCCATGAGTCTTGTCAGGCTACATTGAGTAGCGGGAAAGATTGAAAAAGCCCCTTGAGAAACTCCTTGACAAGTCTTTTGGACCACAACAAAGTTCTTCCTGGGGATCTGGTGTAGCGTGAGAGAGCCGCCAGGTGTGCCTTGATGGATGCGTGAACCAGACCAGCTTTGGCCAATTTCAGCAAGTATGGAAGAAGCTGTGGGGCTGTGATCCTCAGAGGGTAATCTTCTGCGACTGGCACGACTTAGAAAAACACTTCCGTAGCACTTTAGTGTTGACGATGCCCTGGCTTTAGCCAGGACCTCCTTGCAGTCCACTGGCAGCGCATAACCTCCAAGCCTTTTCAGGTTCAGAGATCCTTGGTTGTGATGAATTGTGCCTTTCTCCCTGGTGAGCAGGCCCGGAAATACCGGCAACTTGACTGGAGGAGTCACTGACAAGCTGAGTAGGTCTGGATAGCAAATCTGCCTCGGCCACGGTGTGGCGATGATTATCATCTTGCACCAACTGTCTTAGTGTGTTGATCACACGTAGCAGATGAGGAAACGGGGGAAAAACATACAAAAACAGACCTTCCCACGGGAAGGAGAACACGTCCCCCATGCTCCTCGGGAGGTGGAATCTGCTGGCAAACCTCTGTCATTTTGAGTTCACCACCATGACAAAAAGGTCGATCAGAGGTGTGCCCCATTTGATGAACAGACGGTCCACCTGATCCTGACAAAGTTCCCACTCGTGGCAGGAGTGCAGTTCACTGTTGAGGTAGTCGGCGATGGTGTTCTTGATGCCTGCCAGGTGGAACGGGATGAGGGACAGCCCTTGTCCGATGGCCCAGTGCCACGAGCTTCCTTGGAGAGTGCTGAGGATCGGGTACCCCCTTGCTTCCAGATGTAAAACATCTTCACGTCCGTGAAGATCCTCACCACCTTGCCTCTCAGACGGTAGGAAAGACTTGAGGGTCCAGAACACTGCCCTGTAAGAGGATTCAATTCAACACTACAGCTAAGTCAATGCCTAGTCTGGGATACTGAATGGAAACCCTTATTGATATATCTTTATGTCCAGTTCATGCGTTCTGGATGACTACCCCTATATAACACCCCTCTCTTGGAATCCCCCTGACCCCACTGAGCCACGAAGTAGTTCTGTTTTGCAAGTTTAAAAGGTTTATTTGATAATTTAAACAATAGATATATATATCACACTTTATAATAAATTAATAATTGAATATCACACTTAATCTGAGCAGTAATCAATAATGGATAGTCTGGCACTAGCACACTGGTGAAGAGGAACAGAAGAATAAGGTGGTAGAGAATACTTTATATAAGTTCAGATGGATGTAATGTTGAATGAAAATGCAATACAGAAAATACTCAATATGATTTCAACAAAACAATGTAATCACTTTTCTCTGGCAATCCCCTCCCCCCTTTATGCAATGCAAGGAAATGGAAGGAAAGCACACAGTTCTCAGAAATGCAATCAACTGTAATTCAGTTCACCCCAGCAAGCTTAGACTACAGAAGTTTGAAACACAGGCCCAAGATGCTTTTATATGTGCTGGCAATGAAGTGAAAAATATGCTAAAATGCTTTTAATTCCCTCTAGAGGTTCAGGGTGAGTGGTATCAAGTTAATATTAGTCCAGCCTCACTCTAGCAATGATTCAGGGATGGTTCTTAAGAGGCAAACGAAATTTAGTAGTTCAGGCAACAGCAGCTGTCTTTTTACAAGTAAAGAAATCGGGCCAAATCGCAAATCGCGGCAAAATTCGCCAGTGCGTTTTTCACGGTTGCGGCAAAAGTGTATGGTATAGGAATGCGGTTCTATGTTCGTTGAAAAGCCAAGATTCCCAGCTTTCAGAGGAAAGTTACTGCAAGTCTCTAAGACAAACGGTCACGGAGATATGAGCCATATGGTGAAGGTCGTTTTTTAGATTTGAAATTTTAAAGTTCAAAGTGACAAGTGACAGCTAGCAACTAGAAATGACAGGTGACAGCTTTGCAAATGACAGGTGACAGTTAGGAGGCAGTTCTACTTAGATTAAAATAGCTTGAATTATATTATTTTAACTAAGAGATTGGTTCTGCCCAGTTCTGCTAGGTACTCACACTATATTTAGAAATAGAATGGGCCTCGCCACGGATCTGGTCAGGTTTTCTTCACTCGCCACGGACGGTCTCTGCGCACAGCGGTCTGGGTCAGCTCTACTCTGCTGGTCTGGTCTGGGTCTCTGGTTCTGATCAGGTCTGTGGGTCCGGATACAGCGGTCTCCGGTTCAGCTGGTCTCTCTCTGGATACAACACTGCTCTCTGGAAAATGGCAAGAGTTCTTGCAAAGAATTCAAACAGCTCGCCTGGCTGTGATAATGGCAATGATTTGAGGCCTGCTAAAGAGGGATTTAGCTTGTAGTTGACCTCTCTGCTACAAATTCTGAAGTAAAGTCTTGGTCTCTGAAGGTGGATAGATTGAAGTCTCTATGTTGGCTCTCTGGAGGTTGATGGAGGTAAAGTATGGATTTTCCCGGCAGAGCGTCAAGCTTTCCTTTCTCTCTTGATTGGGGAAAAGAAGTGGAGTGTCAGAGCGATGTCATTTAATGGCTTGCAGATAGGACACTCCCCTGTCAAATTACACACAATCTATATTTGATCAAAAAGACATATTTCATAGCTACACAGTAGTTTGAAATTACATGCACCCATCATGCATATCACATGAGATATACCCTGTTCAAATCTGCTCTTCCTGAGAGCTTGCATTGAGAAATGGCAACATATTTCACTTTTTGGTCAAGTTACCAATATCAGATTCTTACTCAAATTTACCCAAATGTGTGCAAGGCATGCAGGCATTAATTGATGAAGTATCAGACTTTTCACATGCAGACATTTTAAGTAATACCCTCTTAACTGCTAGCTTGCCCCCAGATCATGCCACCGGTTCTAAAAACCTCTTAAAATGTGGGCAGAAAAATCACAAGAATTATGGTATCATTTAAATAATTATGACAAGTCCGTACTATGAGTTATTCATCTTTTTCTAAAACCATATTCTGGCTACAGGGGTGTGGTTTCCCCCCAGCACAAGGTTGAATTTCTGGTTTTTCCAGTTCTGCCAAGCCAGCTTGCTCTCACAGGCAGTGCTCCTCCCCTTTCCTTCCAGGAGGAAGCCACATTTACGACCCCCACCAATAAAACATTTGCCTGAGTCAGGACAGGGCTTTGTTCAATTTCCTACAGAGCCCAGGTAATTCAATTAGAGAAGTGTCATATCCCTTTTGGTGGGAGCATCAAAAAGCAGCTAGCCTGGGAAAACAGCTGTTGTGCAAGTCTCATCTCCTGTCGGGGGTAGCTGGTGGGCAGAATTCAGTTCCTTAAGCCAGGCCCCAGCTAATGTCACTTTTAGTTACCCAGTTTTCTGCATTCAAATAAAATTAACCATTTTTACATATGCAGCTAGAATGCTGATTCTAAGTTTAAAACTATGACATTTAAACAATTACAACCTATGTGACACTCAAAAGTAGGTCACTCATTTCTTTTAAACATTTAGATTTTTAGTGTCTTTCTGTCCAAATTTACTTTAACTGCTGAAATCCACAGCTCAGCCAGTCTTGTTATAAACCTTCAAGTCACTTCAGAATATAACTTTAGATTGTATCCACCTCTCAGTAAGTCTTTCTTTGGCATGCTTTGGGTTCATTTATTCAGTTTTACACAAAAAAAGAAAAAAAGTCTGGTGTTGTTTTAAAACGCCGGCTTCCTGATAGTGGTGAGTACTGGTAATGCACCCATTTTTGGGATTTAAGAAAATGAATTCCCCACAATTCTAGGTTGCTTTTGGCAATCAGCATTGCCATTCCCAATGGTGTCAGACTACTGTGTGGGTAGTCCAATGGTGGTTTTAGGCAGTGCCCTTCTATGCCCATAACATCGGCAAAATGGGTGGCAGCCTATTCTTCATGCACTTCCCTGGGCATTTTCTGGGAAGCTCTGGCCATCATGATGTTTTCAATGCCAGTACTGCACAGTTTTTTAGGTAGGGCTTGGATGCATGGGTAAAAACATCCCACAAGCCCCCCTCTTGCGATGGCCATTCTGTTTCACTGATGGGACTCGCAAGACCTGGGATTCCTCATCTTCTTCCAATAGATGGCACAGTTCAGCATCTTTTCCTCCATCCGGTACTGATCGATCGGTTCTCCTCGCCGGTCCTGATGGGAATATTGGGCGGTACACCGGGCCCATTGCGTCTCTGCTCCCGGTCTCCGGATCGTCCTCCTTGGCCCGTCTCCAGGTTTTCTTTCTCCTAAGACAACAAAGGAAGAGCGGCAATACCTATTCATAGACATTTTTCCCCCACCATTGATATAGTGGGGTGGCATATAAATTTATAGTCAAAACATATGAACATGCACATTTCTTTTTGCATTCAAAAACGAAAACACCCACATTGAGAAACTCAGAATTTGATAGGCAATATGTAGGATATTTTAAGTTAGAACTGAATTAATCTGAGACAGTACCCTCTAGGATTCCAGAGGATTCCTCCAGTTGTTGCAGAGTGTGCCTGGGATGGCAACACTTCAACTGGTTTATGTGGACCCACTTGTCTTCCCCCTCTGCCAAACCGCCTTTGGGGATGCGGATCTTGTAGGCCACAGGGGAGATTCTGTCTATAATCTCAAAGGGTCCCTTCCATGTAGGCAAACATTTTCGCTGCTTGGCCTGGTTCCTTTGGAAATTGTATAGATAGACCCAGTCCCCCACCTGATATTCCTTCCTGGAAGTTTTCAGGTCATAGTGGGTCTTCATGCTATCAGCTGATCTTTCTAGATTCCGCTGAGCATAAGCAAAAGCATGTTGAAGGTGTTTCCTTAAATTCTCCACATACTCATGAGTTGTGGAGGCATTTATCAGTGTCTGCTCTTGGGTCCTGTAGAGCAAATGCTGAGGAAGCACCATCTTGCGCCCAGTCATCAACTCAAATGGTGACATTTTGGTTGCAGATGAAGGGGTAGATCTGATGGCCATTAGGACCAGAGGTAATCGGATATCCCAACTTGGCCCAGAATCTGCCACAAACTTAATATGCTCACAATGGTTCGGTTATATCTCTCTACTGCCCCTGAAGAAGCTGGCCGGTAAGCAATATGCAACTTCCTTTTGACCCCCAGTATCTCCCACATCTTTGTCATTACTTCACTGGTGAAGTGGCTACCCCTGTCTGACTCAATCCTTTGAGGTAGACCGAAACGGGAAAAGATGTGGTTAATCATCAGGGCAGCTGCAGTTTCTGCCTTGCAGTTTGGGGCTGGGAGACATTCCACCCACTTGGTAAACAAGCATGTCACAGTCAACATGTACTTATTCCCCCTAGCAGAGCGAATCACAGGGCCTACAAAGTCGATTTGTAAATCTGACCATGGCAGTGTCATCCCCCTCTTTTGGAGAGGCGCACGGTGCGTGAGGGATGATGGCTGAAATTGTGCACACACAAGACACCCCTTCAAGTATTGGTCGAGGTCCTGCCCCATGTGTGGCCAGTATGCAACCTCTCTTAAGATTTCCAATGTTGTGTGAAACCCCCTATGACCGGCGGTGGCCGCATCATGGGCGTGACTTAACATCAGGCTTCGGAATGAGGTAGGAACCACCCACTGATCGTGGCCAGCTTTGGATTTCCTTACCAGCAAACCGTCTTGGATTCGGAACATTTTTGGACATTTCATCAACACTCTTAGGTCCTCTTTCCCAATGTAATCGGTATCCGTCAGGGGAAAGTTCTCAGGGTCCTCAAGGTGTTGGTAAAACTTACCAATAATTGGATCCCCCTTCTGAGCTGTAATCAAATCAGCATCAGGGGTCTCCTTACTCCATTGTGCAATTGAAAGGTCGTGGTGAGCATTTGTCTGGGACCTAGTGATAGCAGTGACCTGGATCTCCCCCAACAGGGACTCAATCTCAATTAGATCCCCTTGGATGGCCCCGGTTTTGGCCAACTGATCAGCTAAGTCGTTTCCAGTTTTGTCTGGTCCCTCTACTTTGGAATGACCCTTGATCTTTTTCCAGTGGATGGTCATCTCATTCGAGGTGACCAGATCGTCAATGTTTTGGATCAACTTCCCATGTTTCAAGGGTTTGTTAGCACATAACATGCCTCTGGTTTTCCTATTAACCAGGTGCTCCACGAACCCGTTCCGTACATAATCCGAGTCTGTGATTATGACCAGTTCGCGGAGTTGATGCTGGACAGCAGTGAGGATGGCCTGATGCACAGCCATCAATTCTGCCACCTGACTACTTCGGGGACCAATTTTGTATCCAGCGGAGGGTTCTGGGAACTCATTTACCCATGCATTCCCTACGCCGGCCACCAGTTCTTTCACCCCGTCGTTGTCAACATGGTAAGAGCATTCATCCACATATACAGTGGGCATTCCCTCACACTTGTCTTCTTCAAAGACTTTGTGTGGGGAATTAAGGTATGCCTCCGTGTTGTCCTTGATTTTTAGACTTTCGTCCTCGAGACAGTTTTCTCTGGCACAATCATGCAAGTCAGCCAGACCTTGCGCGAGGGGACTCTTCTTGTTTTGGCCATATCTGACCTTCACAGGAAAGCCTTGCATTGACAGAATCCAGGAAGTAATTCGGGAATTACTCACATTTCCGGGCCGGATTCCGTCACTTTGGAGATATTGCAGAGGCTGGTGTGGAGTCTCCACTATGATGTGTTCCCCCTGGATAAACGGGCGGTAATTCTTCAATGCCCACACCGTTGCCAGGAGTGCCTTCTCACAATCGTTGAATTTTTCCTCCACAGAGGATAAAGTTTTGCTCGCATAAGAGATTACTTTATTGACCTTGTCATGCTTTTGGTATAATGCTGCCGTCAAGCACGTATTAGAGAACCCCGTCTCCAGGAAGAACTCCTTGTTTCTGACAGGGTAAGCTAGGCAGGGCGCTTGTGAGAGGCTTCTTTTGAGTTGTCTTACTGCCTCGGCTTGTTCTGGACCCCATTCCCACTTGACCCCCCCCCTTCAGGAGATGAATCAGGGGTCTGGTGATCTCTGCGTAGCCCTCAATGAACTTTCTGCTGTAATTAGTCAGTCCAAGGAGGCTCCTTAGTTCCCGCAGAGTTGTGGGGTCTTTCAGTTTTTGAAGTGCTTCCACTTTCTTTTCCTGGGGACAGAGACCCTGAGGAGTAATCTCATGCCCCAAGAAATTAACACGGGTTCTACACCACTGTGCTTTCTGAAAGGAAAGTTTTGCCCCGGCGGCCTTCAACTGCGTCACAACATAACAGATCTCCACTATGTGTTCCTCCACAGATGAACTTTTGATGAGGACATCATCTACATAAGCCAGGTTACCCCTCGCACCCAGGTCGGGCATGGCCTTTTGTAGGAAAATGTTGAATTCATTCCCGGAGTTAAGGTATCCGAAGGGAGTCCGGGTCCATGTATACTGCTTGCCCCCAAAGGTAAAAGCCAGCTTGTATTGGCCCTCCCTACTGACCGGCACGGTCCAGTTTCCATTGGTCAGGTCTATTGCAGTGAATACCTGTGACCCCTGGATCTGGGCCAGCCCTTGGTCAATGTAGGGCAGAGGCCATCGGGAAGTATGGACCCGTTTGTTGAGCTCCCTGAGGTCAGCGCAGAGTCTCCACTGGCCGTTTGGCTTTAATATTCCCAGCACCGGATTATTGAAGGTGCTGTGGACGGGACGGATTATTCCCCTGGACTCAAGGTTATTAATTATTTCAGTAAGGGACTCCATGGATGCGAGAGGCAAATGATATTGCTTCACAAACACTGGAGTCATGCCCGGGTCCGTGGGGATTGTTGTTGTGTGGATGTTGGTGCGACCACAGTCATATGAGTCTACCGCAAAGAGATCTTGGAAATCCAAGAAAACTTGTTTCAACTTTTGCTTCTGTTCCAGAGTCACACAGGCATCAGCTAGGTTGACTCTTTCTTCCACCATCTGCCTGAAGCCTGGAAAGACTTCTGGTTTGGCTATCTCCGCGGCCTCCTCCAGCTGGGTGGAGAAGTCCCTGGTCAGAGTGCTGATTTGGACCGGAGGCTTCAGGTGGGAAAGGCAGCCCTCATGGACCTGGAAAATCACCTCATCCCTCCTGAAGTCACAAGTCACATCTTCCTTGCCATAGGGGCAGGAAGTGTACACCAGGAAGTTCCCCCCATGCCGGGTAAAAATCCTGTCTGGTGTTGTATTGTCATCACTGTCACTGTCAAAGCAGTCCTTGGGGATTGGCCCTAACAGTTCATTACCTAAATCAATGGAAAAATGTCGGTCATCAACCGCCATTCCAATAATGGTGCCTGCGGCTAGAGTAATACTCTTTAAGTCGCTGTTATCCACCTCTATTGGAACGGTGTCATGTTCTATGTTGACTAATGGAGTTGGGTTTACCCCCAACCCTTGCTGTTGGAGAGAAGCGTTTAGATGTATGTAAGCATCAGGGTTTTGCAAATATTGTCCTCTTTTAACTTTCACTTCCAGGGAGAATTGTCGGGTCCTTTCTGGGATGGTGACTTCCTCTTTGATCTGAATTTCAACTGCATAAGGTAGCAATTGAGCTGACCTAAATGCTTTTTCCGGATCATCAAAGCCCATGGGATTATCCGCTAATCGGGACCAAGCTTTGAAGTTTATTAGGTCCAAACTAATGGCAAAGCGATTGAGAATGTCACTGCCTAAGTAAAAGGCGGCAGTGACGTCTCGCACGACCCAACAATTATGGACTATGCTCTTGTTGCCAATGGAGATTTTGAGCATACACCTGCTTGGCAGGAGCTGTTTGGAATTAGGTGCTTCCAGGTCCATTTCCCATTTGTCTATCAGTTTGAATGTGGGAATGGCTGGATCTTTTGGGAGTTGGCGGAACATGGCTTCGCTGATGAAGCTCTTACCGTTGTTAACACACACTCGAGCGAGAACAGAGTCCTTCCCATCATTTAATTGGACAGGGATGAACAACTGCTCTCCAATTTGCTGAATATCAGCCAGGCTCTGAGCTGATTTCACATCTTTCTGGACTATAGGAGTGGGAGTTTCTGATTGTGGATTGGTAAAGAATTTCAGGGTGTTTCCTTCCAGTGTGGAATACCACCTTAAACTGGAAGGAAGGTTGATTTTCAGAAATAGAGAGGACCCCCCATCACCAGTCTGTTGTCCTACTGCTATTACTGTCACGTCCGGAATTTGGTTGTTCTGGAAGTGAAATTCTACTTGATCAGATTTTTGTTCAACCATGTGGCAGGTGCCGTTTAAACTAACATGGTTGACACTCTGTTTTAATTTTATTGGTCGTTCCCTAGTAAACAAGGGGTGCCCTCTGGAGTCACTACTATGACTGGGTGTTTCAACTTGTGTCGCCCAATTTTAATGTCCAAATCTGCCGTCCCCTCGACGGGAATTTCCTTCCCGTCAAAGTTCTGGAGTTGTCCAGGAAGTGAGGTGAGAGGAATTTGATAATTCCCTCCCCTTCCTGCATTCAGTTCATCAAAGGCTTTTCTGGGCAGAAGGGTAGCTTGAGATCCAGTGTCCACCAGTGCCAAAATTGTACCCTGCCCCTGTACTTGTACCGGGGCATAGTATCTTCCCTCCTTCTCCTCAAGGGGGCACAGATAAAGCACATTTTTGGACAACTGGTGGGCTAACTTTCTGGTTTTGGACATCGCTAGCGAAGAGATTTGGGCAGAATTCTGTGGAGAGCCTTGGGAATCTGAAAGAAAAAGTTGGCAACTGGAGATCAGAGCCATTGTGGGTTCCCCTGGCTCCGGTTCCGGGCCGCCCCCCCCTTTTTGGAGGCAGTCACCAGGATGGGTTTGAACCAGGGGATTTTCTTGCTGGGATCTGGGATGAGATGGTGGGCGGCGGTAGCTCAGTCTCCACATCTCCCCAGTCTGGATTTGCATCCCTTGGGCCCATTTTTCTTTGGGAGGAGTTCCCCCCTCTCTGAAGGAGAAGATCCTTTTCCCAGGATCTTCTGAGGATCCCTCTCCCTCACATTGGAAGATCTGTACCTCCTCCTCAAACAGAGTCTGTTTGGGTCTTTTGTTTCTCCTACCCCCCTCTGCTCCTTTGGAGGCAGACTTTCAGGGGCAATAGATTTTGTTTCCGGTTCCTGGGTTTCCAGGGGCTGTTTACAAGTGAGGAAGGAAGCTTCCTCCAAGGCTTTACACCCCCCTTCCCTTTGTGCCTCCTCCCTGGGAACCGGTGAGTTATCGGGGTGCTGCCCCCGTCATTGTTCTGGAGCACCAGGTCCAGAGTTGGGTGCGTTCTGCGCCGGCATGCCGATCTGAGGGTTCTGCTGAGCCCTCAGTATGTGACCCAGATCCCGCGCCATGTTTTGAACCTGGCGCTCTAACTGGGAAACCCGCTCAGGCTGATACGGGGCCCTGTTTTCTCCCCTGGGCTGATCCCGGGAAGGGTAGCTATCCCTTCTCTGGTAATACCCCTGGTTGGGAAGATTTTGATACCCCTCCACCCTTGGCCTCCCCTCTCCCGGATTCGGTTGTCTGGGCTCAGGGAATTGGGGAAAGAAGGGTGGAGGATTTTGGGGCTGGAAGTTGGGTGGATACCTGGGGAAAAAGTTCTGCCCAGGATTTGGAGAATTTCTGCCCTCCGGTGGGAAGTTAGGAGGGAAGTTCCCTGGGTTAGGTGCTTGGCTGGATCCCCCCCCCTTGGGCTGGAGGAGTCCACACATAACCCAGGATGGGTCGACTTCCCTTGTAACGGGGACTTACATAGTCAGGAGAGCGAGGGACCCCATTTGTGGGACTACCTCCTTGACTCCCTGTTTGTGACTGGCCCGAGGACCTTCTGGGCCTAGCATTATTAGGTGCAGGTAGGTTTTTAGGCCCCCCCATCTCCAACTCTAAAACGGGGGTGACCTTTACCTCTGCCACCTTGGCATCAGCAGGGGTGTTGTTGGCTTTGGGGTTTTTGGGCGCATTATTTTTATTTTCTATTGGCTTCAGCACCTCATAGATCCGGGTCGCCTGTTCAATGACCCAGTCTAAAGATCTTTTCTCGTGAAAATCCCTCACAAGCTGGGTCATTATGTATTTGGGCAAGGCATGGAAAAACGTATTAATACATTCTCTGCTATCCGTGCGCACCCTTCTTGTGGTCTGTGCAAAAGCACGCTTTAACTCCTGCACAAACTCTTGTGGGGCCTGATCCTCCCCACATTGTAAATTGTAGGCTGCCTTGCGAGCCTCTTGAGGATTTCTATGAGTAGAAAAATGTTTCAAGATGGCCGCCTTATAGGTGGACCATCTTAAATGATTTTGGTCCTCCAGCCCCGCAAAGAAACTGGAGTATTCAAGGGAGAAGGTCCACTTTACATATTGAATACAGCTTTGGCTGTCCTTCAAATGGAAAGTCTCCATCATTTGCTCAAACAACTCTAAGTGCTCCCAAACAGAATACTTGGCGTTCTTATGATAAGGCGTGATGACGCTCCTGATTGCCTTAATCTGCTTTAAGGGGTCCTTAAGCAAGGCCCTTTTTGTCTTATTGGCCCTTTTGGTCCGGGTAACCCTGGTCCATTCATCTTCTGACTCAGAGGCACTGCTCCCAGAGGTTCCCGTCTGTTCTTCCAGGTTTTCCCGGATTCTGCGAGCCTGGGAATGGCTGGCAGAATGTGGGGACCAGGTCTCCTGTGTCCTGTACCGCTCAGAGGAGTCTTCAGATCCCTCCTTGCTGCCAGGATTTGATGGGTACCCCCCCCCCACTGACCTAACTGGGCAGAGGTTTTCAGGATGCCTTTAATGGGCCTACTCTCCTGGGGTTCCCCATCAAATTGCACTGTGCTTGGGTGCCCATACCCGGATGCCCACCCCTCCATACCTGGGTGGTACTGGCCGATGAGCCCCATGCTTCTGGCTGGATAGTAATCTGCCATCCCTGTGGCCCTGTGCTCATGTGCGCCAGGGGACATGGGGGTGGCAGAGTCCAGGGACTGAGAGATATAAAGGCCTCTGGTACTAGGGCTCCTGGGGTTATGCTCACAAGTTTCTCTTTCCCAGCGAACCTCATCTCGATCCGCCCCTGCTCCCTGTTGCAATGCAAGAGCCTGCGCCTTCAGTTCCTCAGTTAAGGCCTTACTAGACTATCAGTCTCTCCTGCATCGCTACCTGTTGTTGGAGTCTATCATTGTGCTGGCAGAGAGCCTCATTCTCTCTCTGTGCCTCCTGATTGGTCCTGGAGCACTGGGCCAGTCTTTGCTGCAGGAGGGTTACCTCCTGAGCTGTGTCCCTATTGGCCTGCTCCTTTCTTGCCAGAGCATCCTCCACCCTCCTGGTGTGTTCTAACAAGTTCTGGTGTTCTTTTTGGAGGTCACCCAGCCCCTGGAGGGCCAAGTGATTTTCTTCTGTTTTTCTTTTTAAATGGCAGACTTCCTGGCCTAAGGCGTCTCTTTCCTGACTAAGAGCCTGCATTTGTGCCGCCAGGTCGTCCCTCTGCCTTTGAAAGGCACCAGCTTTCTGGCGTTCTTCATCAAACTCTGCCTGGGTATCCAGGTCTTTCAAAATCAGCTTGTTGCTCTCTGCCTTCACTCTATCTAGATGACTTTGCAGGGTGGCTACCTGCTCCGTGCATGCCCTGTTAAAGTCTAATTGTTGCTCCAGCTTTTTCTGGCTCTGCAGTAGGGAGTCCAAACCTTCTTGGTACTCCTTCTGCAAGGCCAGAAATCTGGTATCCTGGTCAGCCTTTTCCTGTTGCAGGATGTCCATATCCCTCTTTATTTTAATCATGTGCTGTCTACTCTCATTTTCTGACTCCTGGCTCCCCTGCAGCCTCTGCTCAGAAGAGACCAGGTCAGATTGGACCTTCTCTAACGCCATCTGTCGCTTATTCGCCAGATCTTGGCTTTCAGTACATTTATCCTGCATGTCTCCCATATATAGGTACAGGTATGCGGCTATCCTAACCATCTTGTCTTGTTCATCCTTAGCTTTAGGAGCCATGTATAGTTCACTCAGGGCCACATGTCGGGGACCCTGATCTCCTCATATATCTGACCCTGTTTCAGTGACCTGTTGCGTGATGGCCTGCAACCAGACCATGCGGTCCTGGTGAGTCCACTCACCTCTCACAAATAACTTATGTAAGAAGTGCTCTCTGGCTATTTTCATGTCTACTAAGGTCGTCATTCTAGAGATTGGTCTCTGTCCTGACTTACAGAAGTTTGTATTTTATTTTTGCAAAACAGACCTTTTCCTTAGAGCGTTCCTTTGAGGAGTGCTTTACAGCGTAACACAGCGTGTGATCCGACCGGATATGTGTATCTGGTCAGCTGGCACGCTGTATTAATCTGCACAAGTGATAGATCTAATCCAAACGTCCGGCACGAGCCCCCAATTTGTAAGAGGATTCAATTCAACACTACAGCTAAGTCAATGCCTAGTCTGGGATACTGAATGGAAACCCTTATTGATATATCTTTATGTCCAGTTCATGCATTCTGGATGACTACCCCTATATAACACCCCTCTCTTGGAATCCTCCTGACCCCACTGAGCCAAGAAGTAGTTCTGTTTTGCTAGTTTAAAAGGTTTATTTGATAATTTAAACAATAGATATATATATCACACTTTATAATAGATTAATAATTGAATATCACACTTAATCTGAGCAGTAATCAATAATGGATAGTCTGGCACTAGCACACTGGTGAATAGGAACAGAAGAATAAGGTGGTAGAGAATACTTTATATAAGTTCAGAGGGATGTAATGTTGAATGAAAATGCAATACAGAAAATACTCAATATGATTTCAACAAAACAATGTAATCACTTTTCTCTGGCAATTCCCTCCCCCCTTTATGCAATGCAAGGAAATGGAAGGAAAGCACACAGTTCTCAGAAATGCAATCAACTGTAATTCAGTTCACCCCAGCAAGCTTAGACTACAGAAGTTTGAAACACAGGCCCAAGATGCTTTTATATGTGCTGGCAATGAAGTGAAAAATATGCTAAAATGCTTTTAATTCCCTCTAGAGGTTCAGGGTGAGTGGTATCAAGTTAATATTAGTCCAGGCTCACTCTAGCAATGATTCAGGGATGGTTCTTAAGAGGCAAACGAAATTTAGTAGTTCAGGCAACAGCAGCTGTCTTTTTACAAGTAAAGAAATCGGGCCAAATCGGAAATTGTGGCAAAATTCGCGAGTGCGATTTTCGCGATTGCGGCAAAAGTGTATGGAATAGGAATGCGGTTCTAGGTTTGGTGAAAAGCCAAGAATCCCAGCTTTCAGAGGAAAGTTACTGCAAGTCTCTAGGACAAATGGTCACGGAGATATGAGCGATATGGTGAAGGTCGTTTTTTAGATTTGAAATTTTAAAGTTCAAAGTGACAAGTGACAGCTAGCAACTAGAAATGACAGGTGACAGCTTTGCAAATGACAGGTGACAGTTAGGAGGCAGTTCTACTTAGATTAAAATAGCTTGAATTATATTATTTTAACTAAGAGATTGGTTCTGCCCAGTTCTGCTAGGTACTCACACTATATTTAGAAATAGAATGGGCCTCGCCACGGATCTGGTCAGGTTTTCTTCACTCGCCACGGACGGTCTCTGCGCACATCGGTCTGGGTCAGCTCTACTCTGCTGGTCTGGTCTGGGTCTCTGGTTCTGATCAGGTCTGTGGGTCCGGATACAGCGGTCTCCGGTTCAGCTGGTCTCTCTCTGGATACAACACTGCTCTCTGGCAAATGGCAAGAGTTCTTGCAAAGAATTCAAACAGCTCGCCTGGCTGTGATAATGGCAATGATTTGAGGCCTGCTAAAGAGGGATTTAGCTTGTAGTTGACCTCTCTGCTACAAATTCTGAAGTAAAGTCTTGGTCTCTGAAGGTGGATAGATTGAAGTCTCTATGTTGGCTCTCTGGAGGTTGATGGAGGTAAAGTATGGATTTTCCCGGCAGAGCGTCCCGCAGCAGATGGAATTGAATGTCCCTATCTGTCCTGACTGTCTGCTTTTATGTGTTTTGAAAGTGGGTGTGTGTGCAGCATCACTAGCCAGCCCCTCTCTCAACTGCAGATTGGTCAAGCTTTCCTTTCTCTCTTGATTGGGGAAAAGAAGTGGAGTGTCAGAGCGATGTCATTTAATGGCTTGCAGATAGGACACTCCCCTGTCAAATTACACACAATCTATATTTGATCAAAAAGACATATTTCATAGCTACACAGTGGTTTGAAATTACATGCACCCATCATGCATATCACATGAGATATACCCTGTTCAAATCTGCTCTTCCTGAGAGCTTGCATTGAGAAATGGCAACATATTTCACTTTTTGGTCAAGTTACCAATATCAGATTCTTACTCAAATTTACCCAAATGTGTGCAAGGCATGTAGGCATTAATTGATGAAGTATCAGACTTTTCACATGCAGACATTTTAAGTAATACCCTCTTAACTGCTAGCTTGCCCCCAGATCATGCCACCGGTTCTAAAAACCTCTTAAAATGTGGGCAGAAAAATCACAAGAATTATGGTATCATTTAAATAATTATGACAAGTCCGTACTATGAGTTATTCATCTTTTTCTAAAACCATATTCTGGCTACAGGGGTGTGGTTTCCCCCCAGCACAAGGTTGAATTTCTGGTTTTTCCAGTTCTGCCAAGCCAGCTTGCTCTCACAGGCAGTGCTCCTCCCCTTTCCTTCCAGGAGGAAGCCACATTTACGACCCCCACCAATAAAACATTTGCCTGAGTCAGGACAGGGCTTTGTTCAATTTCCTGCAGAGCCCAGGTAATTCAATCAGAGAAGTGTCATATCCCTTTTGGTGGGAGCATCAAAAAGCAGCTAGGCCTGGGAACACAGCTGTTGTGCAAGTCTCATCTCCTGTCGGGGGTAGCTGGTGGGCAGAATTCAGTTCCTTAAGCCAGGCCCCAGCTAATGTCACTTTTAGTTACCCAGTTTTCTGCATTCAAATACAATTAACCATTTTTACATATGCAGCTAGAATGCTGATTCTAAGTTTAAAACTATGACATTTAAACAATTGCAACCTATGTGACACTCAAAAGTAGGTCACTCATTTCTTTTAAACATTTAGATTTTTAGTGTCTTTCAGTCCAAATTTACTTAAACTGCTGAAATCCACAGCTCAGCCAGTCTTGTTATAAACCTTCAAGTCACTTCAGAATATAACTTTAGATTGTATCCACCTCTCAGTAAGTCTTTCTTTGGCATGCTTTGGGTTCATTTATTCAGTTTTACACAAAAAAAGAAAAAAAGTCTGGTGTTGTTTTAAAACGCCGGCTTTCTGATAGTGGTGAGTACTGGTAATGCACCCATTTTTGGGATTTAAGAAAATGAATTCCCCACAATTCTAGGTTGCTTTTGGCAATTAGCATTGCCATTCCCAATGGTTTCAGACTACTGTGTGGGTAGTCCAATGGTGGTTTTAGGCAGTGCCCTTCTATGCCCATAACATCGGCAAAATGGGTGGCAGCCGATTCTTCATGCACTTCCCTGGGCATTTTCTGGGAAGCTCTGGCCATCATGATGTTTTCAATGCCAGTACTGCATAGTTTTTTAGGTAGGGCTTGGATGCATGGGTAAAAACATCCCACAGCCCGTAGCTCCAGAATGTTGATGTGCAGATCCTTCTCCTCTGGAAGCCACAGACCACAGGCATGTAGTCTGGTGGTAGCTCCCCAACTTTCCACAGAGGCGTTGTGGTGACCGTCTCTTGGTTTGAAGGGGTTTGAAACCCCACCCCTGGGCGAGGTGGGCACGTACGCCCCACCACTCTATCGCCCGCCAAACCTACTTGTTAAGGGGGTGATCTTGTCCGCAAAACTCCCAGACACTTGTATCCAACGTGCATCCAAGAATTACTGTAGGGGTCACATTTGCAACCTGAAGAGACGGACGTGGTTGTTGCAGGATGACATGCCCTACAATGACTTGATGGCCCGAACTGTGGCCATCTTTGCAGACAACAGTCACTGTATTTTTCCTTGAATGGCTGGTAGCCTTTCCTCCAAGGGGGATGCCAGGCAAGCCACCGTGCTGAGTATGGCACTGAAGAACAGCACGTTCTGCGATGGCGTTAAGCAGGACTTTGGATATTTTACGGAAAACTCCAGCTCCACCAGCAGTCGGACTGTCTCCTGTGTGTGCTCGTCGGCCAGCACCTGGTAGCAGGCGTGTACCAGCCAATCGTCCAGGTACGGGTACACGTGTATGCCCTGAAGATGCAGGTGGGCCGCCACCAGGGTCAGGCATTTTGTCAACACCCTTGGGGCCGAATTTAAGCCGAACAGTAGGGCCTAGAACTGGCAGTGTTGGCCTTGTACCAGGAACCGTAGGAACTTCCGATGCCTCCTGTGGATGGGGACATAGAAGTATGCATCCTCTAGGTCCAATGACGTCAAGAAATCCCCTTCCTCTAGCTGGCCAAGCGCATGTTGCAATGTGACCACCTAAATTGTTTAGAACTTTAGGTATTTTTCAGACGGCGTAGGTCCAGGATGGATCTCCAACCCCCTGTCTTCTTTCCAACCAGAACATATTTGGAATAGACTACAGAGCCCCAGAACCATTGGGCAACAAGCTCTTTCACCCCTTTCCGAAACATGACTCGTACTTCTCTCAAGAAGTAGAGGGATGTTCTGCTTCTGAAGAGGAACCAGTGTAATACGAGGGCACCTGCATTGGAACTCCAAGTTGTGTTCCTGAGTGCGAGCATCCAGCACCCATCTCTCGGTGGTGATCCTCTTCCAAACGATGACAAACCTCATCAGCCAGCCTCCCACTGGGATGCATGAGTGGGGGCCCGACGTCTTGGCCGGTTCAGGCTTGCTTGGGCACCAGAGCCCTGCCACATGGGCAATGGCAACACTGACCTCTGCTACCGTAGGCCTGGGAGCAACCCCTGTAGGCTTCCTGCATGGAGGATTGGGGAGGTTGCCTGTATGATATGGAGTATCCCTTAGATGGTCTGCTCGACATTGCGCTAGAGGAGCAAAAAGACGAGGAGCGATGCTGCTGCAGAGTGCCAAGGGAACGTGCCGTCTCCATGTCCGCCTTTATGGCTTGAAGGGATTTGTTGACTGCCTTTCTGAACATGCTTTTGCCGTCGAAAAGCATGACCAGCACCTTTGCATGAACAACCCGTGAAAGTTAGTTGCCTTCAACCATCCCTGCTGACGAAGGCAAACACTGTTTCCCATCTGTTGGAAGCCTGTGTCGGTGATGTCCACTGCCACCGTAATGGCATGGTCCGACGCCACCTCCCCTTCGTGGAAGAGTGCAGGAGCCTCGGTTTTATTGTCGTCGGGAAGGAATTCCAGGTTTTGGCCCAGATTGTACCAGAGTTCCGGGTTTTAGCGGGACAAGATGGCCAGAGCATTAGCCGTTTTGATAGTGCATGCTGCCGTGTAGAAGATTCTTTTCCCCATGGCGTCCAACTTCTTCCCCTCGTTGTCCGTGGAGGGACCAATGGTGTGGAGACCGGGTTGGCTGAACGTTTTCTTGCGGCGGCCAATACCACTGAGTCCAGTAATGATTGTAACCTTAAGCACTTGGGTGCGGATTCAGGCGCCCTGTATTTCTTCTCCAACATGCCTCGTTTGGGCAGAGCTGTGCATGGGATTTTCATGAGGGCCAGGCCTCCTTCCCAAATGTCGTCCAAAAAGGGTACTGACATGATAGTCTTCCTTTTGGACTCTCATCGCTGAGATAGGAAGCCCCCCTTTTTGGTTTCCTCAGGCACCAGTTGGAACAGTTCGGAGGCCCTGGAGATCATTGAGTGGAATGATCATACCTCGTCTGGTGGAGAGCCTCTATGAGGAGTATCAAGATTCATTGTCCGCTGGGACGAAATCCTCATCTTTGTCAGTTCTGATGGCCGTTGTGGCCGTGTCCATACCAGCGTCCGTGTGTGTATACGGATCCACTGGTGGAGTCTGGTCCCGACGTGGTGGAGGAGGCTGATGTGGATATACGTCGGGTGACGCTTCCTCTTCTTACATGGAGGCTGGTCAGAGGCCTGTGGTACAACAGGTGCCAGTGTTGGAGACAACCTTTGCTGGATCTTTGTCACTAGGGTGTGGAGAGTTGACAGGATGTCCATGGACATGTTCCTCAGATAGGGAGTGAATGATAGAGCGCTAGGCCCTGCACTGCCTTCTTCCTCTTCGACTGTATGGACAAACACTTGGTTATCGTGGTCCGTGGAGTAGATGGATGACTGCTTTGGGGCATCCTCTACCCTCCTCTTGTTTTCCTCCTGAGGGCTGTGTGTATCGGGATATTAACCTGTACTTTCCCCCCAGGGGTGCCCTCAGCCTTCGCTCCTGCTTCGGAGGCCATGTCGTGGGTGGGAGGCAGGGACACTCTCTGCGCTGTAGGGACCACCCTCGCTAGGTCAGTACCTCCCACCATAGTGGTTGTTGCAGAGGATGTCAACGAAGTGGCCGACAGGGTCTTTGGCTGCGCCGGGTGAGCCTGCTGTGAGGCCTTCCTCTCTTCCTCTGGCCTTTGTTTCTCTGACTTGTCCCATAACTTGCCCGGGGTGGAGGACTTAGTCTTTGAGGAGGAACCCGTTGGGAGGCTGGCTGAGGTGGTGGACTGCGATAGCAGTCTATCCAACCTGGGACTCGCAACAGTGGCGAACCCGGCCTTGCGGTTCTTGGCCTTGTCTTTGACCCCTACAGCATCCTCAAAGGACTTCAACATCCTCTTGGAGAGAGACCGCTCCTCGGAGCGGCTGGTCCTGGGTGGGGCATGACCTTGCCAGGAGGAGGGGTCAGGGGCCTTGCTCAACTTGAGCCACGCGGCCAGCCTGCTTTACCTGTCATTCTTTGTTTTCTTTGATAAACTCAGGCATATCTCGCACCCATCCTCGTTGTGGTCCGGGTGCAGGCAGTACAGACACCTTTGATGCTTGTCCTCCACCAAGACGTTCCTTAGCCCGCATTGGATGCAGGTTCTGAAGAGGGTGCTTCCATCTTTTTTACCCTCCATCATGGTTGGAGGGTGCGAAGTAGGCCTTCCGGAAACTTTGACGAACAATGGCCTTGGAGGGGCGCACAATTTCATCGACAAAGGATCCCCGTTGCCAGTTGATGTAGATAGGACTTAAAGGGATCAGATGGAACAAAAATAGAACTTTTCCGTGAAAAACATGGACAAAAAGTACAAAATAGCTCAGAGAGCAACTCAAGAACTCCCAACCTTGAAGCGTGCAGTAAAATTCTGAAGATGGCTGCCAGAGGCAGGGCTAAGGGAGGGGACTGTCATTCGATGGGGGTAGTATGACACAGAGGACAGTGATTGGTTTAGAGGAGAAATACAGTTTTAAAAGTGAAAGTGAAAATGTATTTCTTTTTACCCAGGATACCCAGCCTGACGACGGGGAATCTTCATGAACATGTGAATCCATGCCACACCACATGCTGGAGAAGGCAGGGTTAATTGACAGCATATTGTATGTATGCAAGAAGGCTGTTGGGCGATAAGATGGTTGCAGTGGCATACACACATTTTTTAAAAATCGAAAGTCCCTGTATCAATCAATCTTCAACATGCCTTAACACCCGACGAGCCACCAAGAATCCTGTGCCATGGCATGATCCTAGGAATCCTTTACAGAAGGCAGTGAAACATGGGCATGCATAACACACCAGCTGTATGTTGAGGCTGGTGTGGCCTTTCTGGTTGCAGTAGGCCTAGGGGAACTACTGAGAGGCCACTAGACAACAACAGGAGCATACCTTAACACAGTAGTGCAAATGTATATGTGGAATACGAAAAGAAATAGTGCAAGTTGTTGAAGTACCTAATCTAAATAGAACCTAATACCCACAGTACTAGTTTCCATGATACAGAAAAGTCCAAATGCTGGGCTGTTTGAACCTGGAGGTTTCCAACACAGTGAGTCACACAATTGTTTTTAAGTACCCCTAGATCACCACTTCAAGACTGTTGGTGCTGTTTAGCCATCCTGAGCTTATTCGCAGAATTTAGGTGCCTTGGCTTGAGTACAATGACACGGTTTTCTTTCCCACTTTCCTGAGTCAATTTTCAGGATGAAACCCATTTTCTCTGCTATTTTCCAAAGGAGATGAAGCATCACAGGAGCCTGCTACAGGCTAACAACCTCTCCATCAGGGTCTAGGATCTGTTGGGACAGTTTTTCTGAAGTCCAACTAAGGGCTTAGTAATACCATTCAACTGAGGCAGTACAAGACTCTACTGTACAACCTGAGTTCATGGTAGCGTAGACAGGGCAGCCAGGCCTATTTTAGGAGGGAGAGAGGGCTGTAGACACATAGAATCTATAACACACAAATGAATCAATAGAAACCCTGACAACGAGAAGTATTATAAAAAATAAAGTTTAATTTTAAATACAAGTAGGCCAAGTTAAGCCTTGGGGAAAGTACTGTTGAAGGGTCCTAAACACATGTATGTAACACAACACAATGCTTCAAGGTACACAGATCAAATCATATAACCTTATTTGGAACACCTAACAGATGTTCTAGGGAAGTCAAGCCAATAGTTATACCAGTAATATAAGGGTAGTAGACCCTAGCAGTTGTACCATGACGCTCAGCAAGCAATCACTTTGTAAACCAACAAGACTATATACTTTTTGTGAATAGTGGAATACTTATTCTAGTTACAGTAAAAAACTATAACTACTTTTGTGATAACCCACAGTTATACTAGGTGAGTAAAACCTAAAGATATCATATTCTATTGCAGGTGCTTTTGAAATCCATGAAACACAGATTGAGATAAGCAATAATTCTTGCAACTTATTTTAGAATGGCACACAGCTAACACAAGGTAAGTAAAACCTATACACTTTTTAAAAGGAGCCATCAGCCACTTAAAGGCAGGTGTAAACCTAAGACTCTTTTGGTGTCTGTTTAAAACAGACCAGGGAAAGCAAAACCCAATGTTACTCTTTATGAATGACTCAAGATTATTCTAGGTAGGTAAAACCTAAGGTATACTTATTCTGGACAGGCTAACAGCAAGCCATGGGATGCAAGACACAGTTGGGGATACTCATACATTTATCCTAAAAGGAGTAGTGAAGTGGAACCAACAGCATTACTTTTGGGAA
Organism: Ambystoma mexicanum; assembly: GCF_040938575.1. NCBI lineage: Eukaryota > Metazoa > Chordata > Amphibia > Caudata > Ambystomatidae > Ambystoma > Ambystoma mexicanum. Next base: position 992,532,415 of record NC_090926.1, on the reverse strand, counting down.
GAGGCACAACCAAATCACAGGTGAGTAATAACAGTTTCTAAGGCAAGAAAGATGTTACATATACTGGTCAAAACGGCAACACATTTCTAAGGTAAGTAAAACAACCTTATATATACTTTTCCGAAAGGTAAGTAGTAACCTTTGTAACTGTTCACTCTCAGAGTTACAGTTACCAACCAACTTTTTTTTACAAGTAAGTACCTTTTGAACACTTGTTATTCTTTTCGAGGCTGAACCATTTTCTTATCCAGTCATTCCCATATTCTATAGCATGACTTTAATCAGAGGCAGTAGAGGGACCCTAGTGGTCTAGGTGCCAGCTGTAGGCAGAATGAGATAGGGTTCAGTTGCAGGCAAAGTCAGAGGTCCGGAGGAAGACTGTTCAAACAAGTACGTTTTTCACTTTAAAGTTAGTTGAGGGTCCAAGAACTTTGAGAAGACACCCTAGGATGATTCCGCAGTAGACCTGGGTGAACTGGATGAGTGGCCTCCCAATCACAGAAAACACCCCAAAGCTATACAGAAATCACAAAGACTTAAGGTAGGTAAAATACCCCAGCCAACACAGTACCTCAGCACAGAAGAGTTGCAGCAGGAAGACTTCAGGATCTGCAGCCGGAAACCCGGTCGATGGATTCCGTTGTCAAGAAGGCAGAAGACAGGACTTTGGAAGGACTTTTGCATCAGGGTTCACAGAAGAAGGTTCTAGGCAAGCGTTTCTCGTGGCTGGATGCGGCTCTGGGGATTTGGCAACTTTTCAGGAGCACAGAAGAAGACGGTTGCCGGTCGGATTCTCGTCATTTGCAAGGTCCAGCACTCTGATAAAGAGACTTCTTGAACTCGAGTCATGTCTCTAGAGGTTCAGCAGGATGCCCACAAAGTTTCTGCAAGATTCGGTATACGGAAGACCGTGCACCGCCAGATGGCTCGAGGTCCCAGAAATCTGGGGTACTGCAGCCCTGCAAGGTCGCAGCATGAAGTGGGATGGCTCAAAATGCAAGTCTTCTTGAGCCTAGTGGGTCTCACCAGGCTCTGGATTTGGTGTTGTCATTTTCAGAGTCCCCAGGGTGATTAAAAGGAAGGGCTATACAGCAGGGTCCGGTTACACAGCATGCTCTGCGGTCGCTGGAAATTGTCCGAGCTGCGGTTTTTTCCTCTTCGGTTTGTGTTCCAGTGATCGACTACCTCTTTGCTTCCAGGATCGGACATTTATGCAGCAAGCCAGCCAATCAAACAGCTGTGCAACATTCAAACTTGGGAAGTTGGCAGTCCTATCAGGACAGCCAGCCTTCCAGTTTGAACTGGATTCTCGCAGTCAGGCTGGAAGACAAAGAGCTGCAGAGTTTTGGCCTCTGCCCTCGTTTCCTGCCTTCAAAGACACTCTGGAGCCTGGGCGGGGAGACCACAGGACTCCCGCCGAAGATAGAAAAAAAAAATCACACAATGGAATGTTCCGCAATGGAGGTCAGGGGAAGAAACAAAGGACAAGGAATGCTGAAATGGCAAAGTAATAAGACAGGGACCTTTTGGTAAAATGAGCACCCATGGGTGCCTTTACCCAGACTATCGAAACAGCCCGTGGTAAAAGTGCACCGAATTTATAAAAAGGTTCACTGTCACCAGCCATTAAAGGTTAGTTTAGGTTAGTTTATCCTCGTAACATAAATGTTACATTTAAAATGGTAAACGGGATACTCAGTATCTCCCCAGCACTCCACATAAGGTGGATGGTGCTGGTCTCACTTAAAATGTAAAAGGGATTCAAAGATCCTTTCTACCCTTGGGAACTGTAATTCTCACAAGGTTAGCTAGAGAAAGTTCAAAAGGGGAGCCTGTGAGGTATAGGGAAAAATAATCTACCAGCCCAGTAAATAGTTCTGGGGTTGACACAGGTCAGGAAGATTTATCATTTATATTAAAATCTTACCCAACAGGATCCAGTAGGCTTGCTTCTTTCACCTTCACCTTGGCTCTGGCTTATACCAAGATTTGTGCTATGTCCCACGCAAAGTCCTTAGATTGGAGGACCTAAGAGTGTAAGCGGATTCAATTCAACACTACAGCTAAGTCAATGCCTGGTCTGGGATGCTGAGGGAAACCCTTATTGATATATTTTTATGTCCAGTTCGTTTACTCTGGATGACAACCCTTATATAACACCCCTCTCTTAGAATCCCCCTGACCCCACTGAGCCAAGAAGTAGGTTTGTTTTGCAAATTAAAAGGTTTGTTTGAAAATTAAACAATATATATATATCACACTTTTATAATAAATTAATATTTGATATCACACTTGAGAATATGATGTTGATCAACAATGGATAATGTTATAGTGGTACACCATTTTTAATGGCTTAGAAGTTGATATAGAGAGGTTAAAGTAGCTGAGAATGCTCATATGGCTTCAAAGACAATGCAATGATGAATGAAATGCAGTACAGAAAATAAACTTGATATGATTTAAAAAAAAACAATGTAATCACTTTTCCCCCTGGTAGCAATTCACCCCCCCCTTTATGCAATGTAAAGAGATTGAAGGAAAGCACACAGTTCTCAGGAATGCAATCAAATATAATTCAGTTCCCCCCCTAGCATGCTTAGAGGAAAACAGGTAGAAGTTTTAAACACAGGCCCAAAATGCTTTGAATATGATGACAATGAAGTGAGAAATGTGCTAAAATTGCTTTTAATTCCCTATAGGAGGTTCAGGGTAGGTGATAGATACTTGGAATGAGTTCAGGTCCGCGCTACAATGATTAATGAGGGATTATTAGGTTGGAAACGGATTTCAGGGATGCAAGAAAAGACCAATATTTTTACACGTGGCTAAAATGAAACAAAATGTCAAATCGCGGCAAATTTTCAGAGTGTGTCGGGCGCGATTACGGAGGCATTATAAGGAGGCTTGTTGGAAAGCTTAGAACCTTAGCTTTAAGATGACAGTTACAACTTGCTCCTAGCACAAACGGGTCCGGAGATACGGACGATTTTGTGAAGGTAGTTTTTCAGAAATGAAATCACAGTTTCAGAATGAACGCTGACAGTTTTCATCTTTAAAGATGACAGAATGACAATTCTAGGAGGCAGTTCTCATAGGTTAAAATATTTTGGATTAGATTATTTTAAACTAACAGATTGGTTTTGGCACAGTGCTAACTGGGTACTCACACTAGATTTTGGACAGGAATGCGACTTCGTCACGGATCGGGTCAACCGGTTGGACTGGACTCCTGGTGGTTCTGCTCACAGCGTCTGGTCTATGATTCTGGTAAAAGTTCTTGGCAAAGAATTCAAACAGCTCGCCCGGCTGTTGAATAGTTTGGTTTGGGTTGCTAGGTTCTGAAGGCCTGCTGATAGGATTTAGCTGGTGGGTTGGCCCCTCTGCTACAAGTTCTGGAGTTAAGTTCTATGTTCTGGATGTGAAGTCGTCTGTCAGCGTGCTCCGCAAGGAAATGGAAAATGGATCTCTCTACATGGGTTTCAATGTTCCTTTTATGTGTTTTGCAAATGGGTGTCTGCCTGGGCATAGCTAAGCCTGCCCTTCACGACTTATCATTGGCCAAGTTCCCCTCTCCTCCTTGATTGGGGGAAGGAAATGGAGTGTCAGAGTGATGTCAGCCATTTATGATCTATTGAATAACGCCCCTTTACTTTTGCTTAGAAAATCATTTTTCATAACTACACATACTTCCCAGATACACAGTTGTTTGACATTACATGTACATATTACGGCTGACTTAAGGTACATTCTGGCCCAACTCTGATCTTCCTGAGGGCTTGCATTCACAAATGGCAACTTATTTTCGTTTTTAGTTGGTTTTCCAATATTGGATTTCTATCAAAAAATACACACATGTACACCGCCTGTCTACACATATTCCAGTAATTTACTGTGTCTCTAGCATAAACACAGTGTCTGTAATATCAATAAATAGCGGGGTTTTGCCTCAGAACATGGTACAAAGTTGAATCAAGTCTTGAATTGTGGGTACATTTCTTAGATTAAGGATCTCCAAATTGCACATTTTTGTAAGCTTAATACAATATTTTAGAAGCATTTAACTTAAACATATATGTGCTGCAATATGATTCCACAAAAGTGTCTGAGCCCACCCCCAGAAACTGGGTAAGTCAGGAAACACATGTCTCTCCTTTCAGGCAGGGCTCTGTTTACAGTCCACACTGAAAATCAACATACCCCATTCAATGGCAAGGGTCTTTTGTGTTGGGTCCAGCAGGCTGAGGTCAACAGACCAGGGGGGCCACTCTGCATTTGATTAACAGAGACCTGCGATTTCCTGGGCTGTTGCTGCTCAGGGCTGGTGTGAATGCCTCCCATGAACAGAGACTCTTTGAACTTTTAATAAACTAAGACTCCTTCCGATCAATGCACAGTTCTGCAAGACAGTTCTCCTGTAAGAGTTTAGACCGCTAGCGCCGGTTTGTGTCCAAAGCGGGTACTGCACCCATTTTTGGGATCTCTCTTGAGTTAATGCATTTCAAAAGGGGATTTTGCTTGATGGTATATGATCCTTGCTTAACATTGTTTTGATGGCATCCTTACAGTAGAGTGGTGATGTGGAACCCCCCACAAGAAGGTTGTATCTTTAGAGTGGTCTTGTGCTCATGATTTTGCAACTTTTTGACATCAATAAAAACGGATTTTGAACAGAACTATCTTTCTTTGCACTGGTGGGTGGCAGATTAGGCGACCATTTTGGTGTGCGCAAACTGCACGGTTCTCCTAGATTCTGATGTGAATGAATGTGGGTGGCGACAGCTCATCCCCACATCTACCCAGTCTATTGATTTAGTTTGTTCTGGGATAGAACAATGGGCGGTGACAGCTCATCCCCACATCTAACCAGTCTATTGATTCAACATGGGTCAAAACCCTTGACAAGCCCCCCCGCCCGACTGCGCTTTGATTTTGAGTCGAGGGGGAGTGCAAAGGATGTTTTTGATCCACGTGCTGGTATGTCCGCATCATCTTCTTCCAATTCCGTAGATGGCACAGTTCAGCATCTTTTCCTCCATCCAGTTGGATCGATCGTTTCTCCTCGCTGGTCCTGATGGGAATATTGGGCGGTACCCCGGGCCGCTCGGATCTTTGCTCCCAGTCCCCGGTCGTCCTCCTTAGTCAGTCTCCATGGTTTCATCTCTCCTAGGATGATAAAGCAAAAGCGGCAATACCTATTCGTAGACATTTTTCCACCACTATTAATGGTGTGGCGAACATATACATTTAAAAAAAAAAGTTTTTATTAAGTGTATTTGGTTTATTACAAACCTTTCACAATCAGTAAAGCATTTCATTTCGCAAAGAGATCTGTCATAACAAAATCAACATCGAACAAGTACAAAGCAGCGGTCAAAAGTAGAAAAAAACTAGAAAGTCCAGAATAGGCTAAACTAAATCTAAAAAACCATTCACATTCAAGCGGGATACTTAAAATACGTTTTGTTTTTCAAAAAAGTAATAAAGATAAAATTGGATTAATGATTCACAGTAAAAAAATGAACATTAAACACTAACACAACGCGTCCTTTTGACCATTCAATTCACTATTTACGATGCGTTTCCTTCATCGGTATGGTCTAGCCTTTTAAGGGTGTTTTCTAGAAATGTGACCGTTACAAAATGTATTTTTGGAGATTGGCAAGCATATATTATACTCCACCATTTCTCCGCATCTAGGCCACATAAGTCAGTGATATTACTAGTTAGGTACAAATTTCGCAGGTCTCTCAGTTTAGAGCAGAATAACACTAAGTGATTTAATGATTCTTCACTTCTTTTGCACAATCTGCACTTTGTGCATATTTTTTCTTTAGTGTATCTTGCCTTTGTTGTTTTGTTTTGCAAGGTATTCAATCTGAAGAGTAATAACAGATCTCTTTGTTTGGAATTTGGGAACTTTCTCAAATAGTCTGGTATGATAGCCATCACCCCACAATTGGATTTCAGGAGTGTATGGGTTTTTGACAGAGCTCTTTCCATTTCAGTGTTCGACCAGTCCTCAGCCCAAAGCGCTCTTTTTACAGCTGTTGGATTTTCTGCTAATGTTTGGGTTTTGAGGGCAAATTCTGTCAGAGTTTGTTCATTTTCTCTTTTCCAGTCTTCTACTACTTTTTCTTCGTAGTTATTGAATTTACCAAATATTTCAAATTGGGGAGGCATCAGATTACTCATTGTTTTTCTATACAACATCAGTTTATTGTAGCGGATGTGTATATATAGCGATATTAAGCCCAGTTCGTGTCGAATTACCGTCATTGGAGTTGCTTTCGGTATCGGTAAGATGTTTTTCCAAAAGAGACCTTCTAAAGTGGTCCAAAACTTCTCTAGGATATTCATACAAATTTCTGCTCCGTATATCAACGTTGGAATTACTTTAAGCCTCTAGAATGTTATCACTGGTTGAAGGGAACATTTACCATATCTTTTATTGATGATGTTAGCTTGGGCTGTTAGCTGTTTTGTTTTTACCTTTAGCATCATTTTCAAGGGCTCTTCATTTTTTATTCCACCTACTTGTATTCCCAGATATCTCATTTCATCACATGATTTTATCCAGGTTTCGTTAACTTTCCAATCTTCATTTTTAGTCTTTTTCCATCTTTTATCACCGAATATTAATATTTCGGTTTTGTCTGCATTTATTTCTAGATCATTGTTTTCTATATATTTTTCAACCTGATTTAGAGCTCTTTGTAGACCAATTTGTGTGTGATCTAAAATTATCAGGTCGTCAGCATAAAGCAGATGGTTGACCGGTCTGCAGTTTAGTCTAGGTGGAAAAGTCCTGCTGTTTTCGAGGCAGTATTGCAAGTCTTCAATGTAAAAGCAGAACAAAGTAGCTGCTAACGGGCATCCTTGTTTAAGGCTTTTTGTTGTTTTTATATCCTTGGATAGATTGCCGCCTTGATCTAATTTAACTCTTATTGAGGTTTTGGCGTACAGTTCTTTGATGGCTTTCAAGAGATCTGTAGGGCAACCTTTAGAGGCCAGTTTTTCCCAAAGACGGCTTCTTTTCACGCTATCAAATGCTTGCCGTAAATCAATGCTGGCTATATACAGTTTTTGTTTGTTTGTATAGGCTCTTCTTTTCATCAATCCAAGAATCAGGAGATTTAAATTACACCCCACATTTTCAACAAAGCCTGATTGTCTTTTGTCATATGTATTTGAATCCTTGATCCATGTTTTCAATTGTTTTAGCAAGAGAGTGGCAAAGATTTTCCCAACACAATCTAGTAGGGCAATTGGCCGATAGGTTTTGGGGTCCATCCTGTTACCTTTTTTGAAAATTGGGACGATGATGGCCGACTTCCATGATTTTGGTATTTGACCCTGCTTCACAATTCTCTTAAAGTCTTTCGCAGAAAATTGCCAATTTTTCTGGGTCTTCTTTTAACACTGCGTTCGATAAGCCATCTGGCCTTGGGGCTCTTGAAGAGCTTGCTCTCAGAATTAGGGACTTTATCTCCTACTTATCGAACTGAATTTCCCAGGGACATGTTTTTTCTTCTTTAGTGTTATTTTCCATATCCGATGTTTCTATCTCATTGAACAATTTTGCAAAGTGCTCTATCCAAACATTTTCGGATATTGGGTTTGTGAGCGCTGCTGATGATTGTTTGTCATTTAGCAGGTCCCATAATGTCCTACTATTTGCGTTGGACATTGCTTTCTGCATGACTTATGCATCTTGTTGTAACAATTGTGATTTATGGGCTTTCTGCCAGTTTTTGTATTTTTGTTTTCTTTTTTGAAACATTTCTTTCATACCTTTGTTCTTTCCATTTTTTAATGCACGTAGATCCTTTCTTAGTAGTCTCTTTTGTATCACTACTACTGGATCATATACATGTAATTTTTTGACTCTTGATTTTGTGTATTTTCCAGAGCTTTGTCTAAATATCTGTAATGATGTGTCGTATTCTACAGACATTTTTTCTTTAGATTGCCACTTTTCTAGCTTTTCTAGTACAGTATCAAAGTCACTTTTTTTCAACCTTAAGCGGTTTAGGCCATGTTCTAGCTCTATTTTTACATCCCATATTTGCTTTATTCGAGTTTCCCAATGTGAAAATTCAGCGATAATTGGTTCATGATCGGTGCAATTTGAAGGTGATATCCTGAAGCTTTGAGTTTTCGCTAATAATCGTTCGCACACAAACATGTAGTCAAGTGTATTGCTCACATTGCCATTTGACCAGGTCTTTGCTGGCGGTATATCTCCCTTCATATTACCATTTAATCTGTGCAATCTCCTTGCTTTCATTTCTTCATTTCATACTTTCCCACGTTTACGTTTTTGATCGTTTTTTGGATTTGTGTCACTTTGAGTTACTTTATTTTCTTCGAAGCAATTTGCGTTGAGGTCGCCACAGATGATGATATTTAGTTCTTTGTATGCTTCTATTTTTTCATCCAAACATTCCATTATTTGGTCTATGAAGCATTCACCTTCGATGTTTAAGGGATTCCAGTAGACATTCAGTATTAACATTGTTCGATTGACTTTTGGAGCTTCCAGCTGAAATTGTATAACTGTTGCCTGTATGTACGGGTTAATGTTCATAGATTCAATCACCTTTATTCCTGACCCGTTTTTGATTAGTGTTAAAAGACCTGCAGATGGTCTTCCAAGCGAGCTTCCTTTAGCAGGATTGCATAGCACGGTGAATCCTTCCTTAAATGGGGCTATTTTTAGCCAGGATTCTTGTATGCATATTATGTCTAGCTCGTTTAAGGATGGATTGAAATCATTAAAAAGGTGGCAGAAACCTCTGGTGTTCCAGCTTCCTATTTTCCATTGGTCAGTGTGGACTCTTTTGGGTGGCTACAGTTTTGGTTTAGTAGCAAGAGAGCCAGCTAGCCAATTCCAATATTTCGGGTCCTCTTTTGTTATTTGTTGTGGGTTCATTGGTTCACCCATTTTTGGTTTCTTCTTATGGTTTTTTTTATTTTGTCTAAATGCTCTTTTTCGTGCCTTTGAGTTTGTTCTTCATTTCCATTTCCCTTCGATATTCTGTTTGGTGGTTCTGTAGTCAATCTTGTTGTGTTTTTACTTCCACCCAAATCACTCTGATCATACTGATAGTTCTCTCTCTGATTTGGCTTTCTATTTTCAATTTTCGATTTAATAAGGTGCATTCCTTCGTCTTCGGAGAATTTTCTCTCGAAAAGCACAGTTTTGTTTTTTTCACTGGTTCCTGGTTTTTCATTGGTGTTTTGGCAATCTACTGGTTCTGAGATCTTAAAGCCCAGTGCTCTAAAGTTCTCATAGGCCTCTAGCATAATGGAGGCAAGTATCACTGAGTTCATCACAATTTCCACCAGATCGACACGCGCTTCATCGGGGAAGCTTACTGTCAATATTTCTTCTGATTTTATTGTTTTCAGTTGTGGAATGTATTGTAGAAGTTTCATGACTGCTGATCTATTTAGTATCAGTCCATCCGAATTTCTTGCCATTTTTTCGAGTATTACAACCGTGTTTTTTGGTGGTTTTGGTTTTTGCTTCATCCATTTATGATTTGGGCCAGTAGTTCTGGAGTTTTCTTGTTTTTCACTCAGAGGCCATATCTCCTTTCTTGTTTCGTTTTGTTGTGGGAAATTGCGCTTCTTTCTGTGAAGAGCATTCCTTCAGTTCTTTTAATTCGGAATATTTGGCTGTGCATATTTTTAGTTTATCACTTAGGGTTAAAAAATCTTCTTTATCTGACACCCTAGGATCAATGTATACTTCTTTAGCTTCTTATATATTGAAATCCATGATCACTCTTTCCTGTGTTTCATTTGTTTGTACATTTCCATCGTCGTATACCGAGCAATCCAGAAGTTCTTGTATACTTCCATCCTGTGAACTGTCGTCTTCTGAAGACACAGAGACCGTTTGGATCTTTTCTGAGATCAGCTGGGAATGGGTCTCTACAAGTTTGCTGCAGGATACGGTGCTGAGCGACTCTTCTTCGACTGTGTCTTTTACGTTTCGCAAGAAACTCCTTGACCCGCATATCTTCTTCTTTTCTTTGCTGATCACATTTTTTGTTTTACATGTACTTTTTTGGCCTTTCTTTTGTGTGTTGTTTGTCTTTACTACTTCTGACTTCTTATTTGCATTAGGATCAAATATTGGAAAAGCACTTGTTGCTACTTTATCTGCATTTTCCTACAATTTTTCGGCAGTCTCAGATGTAGTATTTTGGCCCATTTCATTTTCGGTTTGTGTTGGTTTAGGGGTTAATCTTGCGCTCAGGGGCACAGTGTCGGGTACTCCTTGGTCTCCGTGTGCATCGGGCTGTGTTGGTTCAGGTCCAATCGCAGATGGGACACGATGGACCTCTCTTTGCTCTTCGCATGTACATGGTCGCATGGAGCCCAGTCTTAAGTCAGTCCTTTTTGGTTGGGGGGCTAAAGTTGTAATAATTTCTCGAATTCCTTCTAAAAAATAATGTTTGTCAGTTTTAGCATCTTGCAATAAATCAATCAATGTTTTTAGGACCACTCCATCCATTTCTTTCTCTCGGCTTAGCTTTTCTTTAATATGGTCCATGACTGATTCCACATAGATCAGTTTACTGTTCATTAGGGCAATCATTGTCGATTGATCTCGTTGATTTTCGTTTAGAGGTTCATACAGTTTTAAAAAAGGAGCCATAGTTATCGGAACAGATGCTATGACTGCTTCCTGTGCCTCTTTTAGCCACCTAATCTCATTTGTTGTTCCATAAGTGGTACCATTTTTGAGTCTCTGTAGGTTTATTCCTTTCTTTCTGTTACTCTCATTTGGGCTGTACTCTGATGAGGATGAAGAGTTTTCCTCTGATGACAGTTTCTTTTGGGCCTTTTTTTGTGTGTGGTAAAAAGTTTTTAATTTGATCTTGTAGTGCTTTTATTTCTGAAGCACGTTGTTTATTTATCTCTCTCTCTTCAAAATACTTTTGTCTATGATTTTCTGGTTCAGACGTGACTTTGGTTGCAATATCGCTAGTCAAAGGTGCTTTACTAGCTGTATTTGAGTGATCGCCCAGTATATTTTTGGGAGAATTTTTCTCTGGTGAGTGAATTCGGGGGCGTTTGGGAGCCCAAGACTCATTTTGTACTTTCTCTCCACTTTGTTTTGATGTACTTTCTTTCCGACTGTTTCATATAGATTTTCCTCTGCGTTAGCGATCATAGCATTAGATTTCCCTGGGGTTGAATTTGCTTTCTGTATGTCTATGATCTCCACTGTGTTGGTTAATAAGTCATCATCTGTTATTTCAGAAGTCACATTTCCTTTTCCACATTATGAGTGGAGTGTTTCTTTCCTTTAGCACAGTTTTTGAGATGGAGCCTTCATGCGTATTTTTAATCATTTGGGTTTTGCCGCTATTTGAGGCTTTGCTCGTTTCCAGGAGGGCGGGTTTCCCATTAAAATGCCATCTTAGAGTACCGATCTCAGATGTAGAGTAACACCTTTTTTTTGTCTGTTTCTTCAGGTTTTGTAAACCATAGGATTCCAAACCTTTCTCTTGACCATCATCTACGCCAGTATTCATCTTTTTTATACTGCTGTTTTTTTTTTAAACTTCGATGTGTGCATTTTCATTTAGTGTTATGAGCACTTTGTTTTTGATCGTTTCGTTTGAGAGTGGTGGGGAGAGGATAGCGACCTGATTTATCTCAAAGTTCAATTGTTGAGCCATGTCATGCTTTCCACAGAGGCCCGACTGCCTCGGCCTTTCCGTGGATGCATGCTCTTCGACTTGGCTTATCGCGTCTCCAGGCAACAGGGGGTTAACTCTGCTCTCTGTGCCTGTGCCTGCTGCACGCGGAGCCAGCCCAGACTCCCGGCAGTCTCCGCCCACATCAGGAAGCGAATCTCGCAGCCCCTCACCTCCATCGAGCCCGGCGCTCGCCTCCTCCGGGCCGCTCACCGCCGCCCGCCAAGAGGTCGCGGTGGAACACAGAGGCTCGACACCTGCACCCGTTCCATAATTCGCTTCCTCTCGCCCGCGGCACGGTGCATGGAGGCTGCTTTCGCCAGCGCTGGCCATTAACTCAGCGTCCGCAGGCGGCTCCTGCACCCCCCTCATCCCGCCTCTCTCACACCACCCCTCTCGCTGGTCGCGCCGATCACCAGCCACAGCCACGACGACTGCACGCACCTCGTCGTGGAGGGCGCTGGAGTCACGGCGGCAACCACACACCTCCCCAAGACCCACCGGCGACCCGCCAGACGCCACACAAACACCCGACAACGGTGAGGAGCAGTCACTTGGCGAGATGGGTGAGAACATTTCGTTTGTAATCGTCTTACAGATTTTGTTAGAACATAAGTTTGTTGGCAGTTTTTTGCATTGTTTTCCAATGCTTTTTATAGCAGTCTTTGTAGTAGCTGGAATAGATGTAGTGACTAATGATGAAATAAGAGGCTGCTTTTCAGCCAGGTCATCTAATGCACGTACCTTACTCCGTGTTCTTGGATGCAATTCTCCTGATGCTTCGAGGTCCATTTGTTCACACATCGGCGAACACTCGACAAACACCCCGCTACGCTCCGCGTCTGTGGGTGGTTCTTATGGGTTCCAATTATATAAACAGAGAACAGACTCCAACAGAGAGTATGGGTAACAGAGCTTCTCCTTCTCCTTCTTCACTGCCAAACACTCGGCAAACACTCCGCCTACTAATTACTCTGGAGCAGCCCCCTCTGGGATTCTAGAGGATTCCTCCAGTTGTTGCAGTGTGTGCCTGGGATGGCAACACTTTAGCTGATTAATATGGACCCACTTGTCTTCCTCTTCCGCCGAACTACCTTTGGGGATGCGGATCTTGTAGGCTACAGGGGAGATTTTGTCTATAATTTCAAATTGTCCCTTCCATGTGTCGAAATTTTTCGCTGTTTGGACTGGTTCCTTTGGAAATTGTATAGATAGACCCGGTCTCCCACAGTATATTCCTTCCTGGTGGTCTTCATGTCGTAGTGGGTTTTCATGCTATCAGCTGATCTTTCTAGATTCCGCTGAGCATAGGCAAAAGCATGCTGAAGGTGTTTCCTTAAATTCTCCACATACTCATGAGTTGTGGAGGCATTTATCAGTGTCTGCTCTTGGGTCCTGTAGAGCACATGCTGGGGAAGCACCATCTTGCGTCCGGTCATCAACTCAAATGGTGACATTTTAGTTGCAGATGAAGGGGTAGATCTGATGGCCATTAGGACCAGAGGTAATCGGATATCCCAACTTGGCCCAGAATCTGCCACAAACTTTTTTAAGATGCTCACAATGGTTTGGTTCTATCTCTCCACTGCTCTAGAAGAAGCTGGCCTGTAAGCAATGTGTAGCTTCCTTTTAACCCCCAGTATCTCCCACATCTTTGACATTACTTCACTGGTGAAGTGGCTACCTCTGTCTGACTCAATCCTTTGAGGTAGACCAAAACGGGAAAAGATGTGGTTAATCATCAGGGCAGCTGCTGTTTCTGCCTTGCAATTAGGGGCTGGGAGACATTCCACCCACTTGGTAAACAAGCATGTCACCGTCAACATGTACTTATTCCCCCTTGCGGAGCGAATCACGGGGCCTACAAAGTCGATTTGTAAATCTGACCATGGCAGTGTCATTCCCCTCTTTTGGAGAGGCGCCTGGTGTGTGAGGGATGTTGGCTGAAATTGTGCACACACAAGACACCCCTTCAAGTATTGGTTGAGGTCCTGACCCATATGTGGCCAGTATAAAATCTCTCTTAAGATTTCAAGTGTTGTATGAAACCCCCTATGACCGGCGGTGGCCGCATCATGGGCGTGACTTAACATCAGGCTTCGGAATGAGGTAGGAACCACCCACTGATCATGGCCAGCTTGGGAGTTCCTTACCAACAAACCATCCTGGATTCTGAACCTTTTTGGACATTTCATCAACACTCTTAGGTCCTCTTTCCCAATGTAATCGGTATCCGTCAGGGGAAAGTTCTCAGGGTCCTCAATGTGTTGGTAAAATTTACCAATTATTGGATCCCCCTTCTGAGCTGTAATCAAATCAGCATCAGGGGTCTCCTTACTCCATTGTGCAGTTGAAAGATCATTGTGAGCGTTTGTCTGGGAGCTAGTGATAGCAGTGACCTGGATTTCCCCCAACAGGGACTCAATCTCTATTAGATCCCCTTGGATGGCCCCGGTTTTGGCCAGCTGATCAGCTAAGTAATTTCCAGTTTAGTCTGGTCCCTCTACTTTGGAATGACCCTTGATCTTCTTCCAGTAGATGGTCATCCCATTTGAGGTGACCAGATCATCAATGTTTTGAATTAACTTCCCATGTTTCAAAGGTTTGTTATTAGCACTTAGCATGCCTCTGGTTTTCCAGTTAACCAGGTGCTCCACGAACCCGTTCCGTACAAAATCCAAATCTGTGATTATGACCAGTTCGTGGAGTTGATGTTGGACAGCACTGAGGATGGCTTGATGCACAGCCATCAATTCTGCCACCTGAACACTTCGGGGACCAATTTTGTATCCAGCGGAGGGTTCTGGGGACTCATTCACCCATGCGTTCCCTACGCCGGCCACAAGTTCTTTTTCCCCGTTGTTGTCAACATGGTAAGAGCATCCATCCACATAGACAGTGGGCATTCCCTCACACTTGTCTTCTTCAAAGACTTTGTGTGGGGAATTAAGGTATGCCTCCATGTTGTCCTTGATTTTTAGACTTTCGTCCTCGAGACAGTTTTCTCTGGCACAATCATGCAAGTCAGCCAGACCTTGCGCGAGGGGACTCTTCTTGTTTTGGCCATATCTGACCTCCACAGGAAAGCCTTGCATTGACAGAGTCCATAAATGAAATTCGGGAATTACTCACATTTCCTGCCCGGATTCTGTCACTTTGGAGATATTGTAGAGGCTGGTGTGGAGTCTCCACTATGATGTGTTCCCCCTGGATAAACGGGCGGTAATTCTTCAATGCCCACACCGTTGCCAGGAGTGCCTTCTCACAATCATTGAATTTTTCCTCCACAGAGGATAAAGTTTTGCTCGCATAGGAGATTACTTTATTGACCTTGTCATGCTTTTGGTATAAAACTGCCGTCAAGCACGTATTAGGGAACCCTGTCTCCAGGAAGAACTCCTTGTTTCTGACAGGGTAAGCTAGGCAAGGTGCTTGTGAGAGGCTTCTCTTGAGTTGTCTTACTGCCTCGGATTGTTCTGGACCCCATTCCCACTTGACCCCCCCCCCTTCAAGAGATGAATCAGGGGTCTAGTGATCTCTGCGTAGCCTTCAATGAACTTTCTGCTGTCATTAGTCAGTCCAAGGAGGCTCCTTAGCTCCCGCAGAGTTGTGGGGTCTTTCAGTTTCTGAAGTGCTTCCACTTTCTTTTCCTGGGGACAGAGACCCTGAGGAGTAATCTCATGCCCCAAGAAATTAACACGGGTTCTACACCATTGTGCTTTCTGAAAGGAAAATTTTGCTCCGGCGGCCCTCAACTGCGTCAGAACATAACGGATCTCCGCTATGTGTTCCAGCTCCCTAAGGTCAGCGCAGAGTCTCCACTGGCTGTTTGGCTTCAATATTCCCAGCACCGGATTATTGAAAGTGCTGTCGACTGGATGGATTATTCCCCGGGACTCAAGGTTTTAATTATTTCAGTAAGGGACTCCATGGATGCGAGAGGCAAGCGATATTGCTTCACAAACACTGGAGTCATGCCAGGGTCCGTGGGAATTGTTGTTGTGTGGATATCGATGCGACCACAGTCATATGAGTCTACCGCAAAGAGATCTTGGAAATCCAAGAAAACTTGTTTCAACTTTTGCTTCTGTTCCAGAGTCACACAGGCATCAGCTAGGTTAACTCTCTCTTCCACCATCTGCCTGAAGCCTGGAAAGACGTCTGGTTTGGCTATCTCAGCGGCCTCCTCCAGCTGGGTGGAGAAGTCCCTGGTCAGAGTGCTGATTTGGACTGGAGGCTTCAGGTGGGAAAGGCAGCCCTCATGGACCTGGAAAATCACCTCATCCCTCCTGAAGTCACAAGTCACATCTTCCTTACCATAAGGGCAAGAAGTGTACACCAGGAAGTTCCCCCCATGCCGGATGAAAATCCTGTCTGGTGTTGTATTGTCCTCACTGTCAAAACAGTCCTTGGGGATTGGTCCTAACAGTTCATTTCCTAAATCAATGGAGAAATGTCGGTCATCAACCGCCATTCCAATAATGGTGCCTGCGGCTAGAGTAATACTCTTTAAGTCGCTGTTATCCACCTCTATTGGAATGGTGTCATGTTCTATGTTGACTAATGGTGTTGGGTTTACACCCAACCCTTGCTGTTGGAGAGAAGCATTTAGATGAATATAAGCATCAGGGTTTTTCAATTTTTGTCCTCTTAACTTTCACTTCCAGGGAGAATTGTCGGGTCCTTTCTGGGATGGTGACTTCCTCTTTAAGCTGAATTTCAACTGCATAAGGTAGCAATTGAGCTGACCTAAATGCTTTTTCTGGATCATCAAAGCCCATGGGATTATCCGCTAATCGGGACCAAGCTTTCAAGTTTATTAGGTCAAAACGAATGGCAAAGCGATTGAGAATGTCACTGCCTAAGTAAAAGGCGGCAGTGACGTCTCGCACGACCCAACAATTATGGACTATGCTCTTGTTGCCAATGGAGATTTTGAGCATACACCTGCTTGGCAGGAGATGTTTGGAATTAGACAAATGGGAAATGGACCTGGAAGCACCTATCAGTTTGAATGTGGGAATGGCTGGATCTTTTGGGAGTTGTCGGAACATGGCTTCGCTAATGAAGCTCTTACCATTGTTCACACACACTCGGGCGAGAACAGAGTCCTTCCCATCATTTAACTGAACAGGGATGAACAACTGATCTCCAATTTGCTGAATATCAGCCAGGCTCTGAGCTGATTTCACATCTTTCTGGACTATCGGAGTGGGAGTTTCTGATTGTGGATTAGTAAAGAATTTCAGAGTGTTTCCTTCCAATGTGGAATACCACCTTAAACTGGAAGGAAGGTTGATTTTCAGAAATAGAGAGGACCCCCCCATCACCAGTCTGTTGTCCTACTGCTATTACTGTCACGTCTGGAATTTGATTGTTCTGGAAGTGAAATTCTACTTGGTCAGATTTTTGTTCAACCATGTGGCAGGTGCCGTTTAAACTAACATGGTTGACACTCTGTTTTAATTTTATTGGTCGGCTAGTCTGGGTCCAGAGGACCTTGTTTATGCAATCTATTAGGGGTGACAACCTTCTCAGGAGGTCATTCTCTAGTAAACAAGGGGTGCCCTCTGGAGTCACTACTATGACCGGGTGTTTCACCTTGTGTCGCCCAATTTTGATGTCCAAATCTGCAGTCCCCTCGACGGGAATTTCCTTCCTGTCAAAGTTCTGGAGTTGTCCAGGAAGAGAGGTGAGGGGAATTTGGTACTTCTCCCCCCTACCTGAATTCAGTTCATCAAAGCCCTTTGGACAGAAGGGTAGCTTGGGATCCAGTGTCCACCAGTGCCAAAATTGTACCCTGCCCCTGTACTTGTACCGGGGCATAGTATCTTCCCTCCTTCTCCTCAAGGGGGCACAGATAATGTACATTTTTGGACAACTGGTGGGCCAATTTTTTTGTTTTGGACATTGAGAGAGAAGAGATTTGGGCAGAATTCTGTGGAGAGTCTCGGGAATCTGAAAGAAAAAGTTGGCAATTTGATATGGTTTTGGGTTCCCCTGGTTCCAGTTCTGGGCCGTCCCCCCTTTTTGGAGGCAGTCATCAGGATGGGTTTGACCCATGGGATTTTGGTATTGTCGGTTCTGGGATAGAATGATGGGCAGCGACAGCTTAATCCCCACATCTACCCAGTCTATTGATGCGGTTTTGGGTTCCCCTGGTTCCAGTTCTGGGCCGCCCCCCCCTTTTTGGAGGGAGTCACCAGGATGGGTTTGAACCAGGGGTTTTCGGTCTTGTTGGTTCTGGGCTCAGGGAATTGGGGAAAGAAGGATGGATGAGTTTGGGGCTGGAAACCTTGTAGATAACTGGGGAAAAAGTTCGGCCCAGGGTTTGATGAATTTCTGCCCTCCTGTGGGAAGTTTGGAGGGAAGTTCTCTGGGTTAGGTGCTTGACTGGATCCCCCTGCTTGGGCTGGAGGAGTCCACACATAACCCATGATGGATTGGTTTCCCTTGTAGCGGGGACTTACATAACTAGGGGAGCGAGGGACCCCATTTGTGGGACTACCTCCTTGACTCCCTGTCTGTGACTGGCCCGAGGGCCTTCTGGTGTTAGAGTTATTCTGCACAGGCAGGTTTTTAGGCCCCCCATCTCCAAATCTAAAACGGGGGCAATCTTTACCTCCGCCACCTTGGCAGCAGCAGGGGTGCTGTTGGTTTTGGGGTTTTTCTGCGCATTACTTTTATTTTCTATGGGCTTCTGCACCTCATAGATCTGGGTGGCTTGCTCAATGACCCAGTCTAAAGATCTTTTCTCGTGAAAATCTCTCACGAGCTGGGTCATTATGTACTTGGGAAGAGCATGGAAAAATGTGTTGATGAATTCTCTGCTGTCCGTGCGCACCCTTCTGGTGGTCTGCGCAAAGACACGCTTCAATTCTTGCACAAATTCTTGTGGGGCCTGATCCTCCCCACATTGTAAATTGTAGGCTGCCTTGCAAGCCTCTTGGGGATTTCTATGTACAGAAAAATGTTTCAAGATGGCCGCCCTATATGTGGACCATCTTGAATGGTTTTGGTCCTCCAGCCCCGCAAAGAAACTGGAGTATTCAGGGAAGAATGTCCATTTGACGTACTGGATGCAGCTACTGCTGTCCTTCAAATGGAAAGTCTCCATCATTTTCTCATAGAGCTCCAAGTGTTCCCAAACAGAATACTTGGCGTTCTTATGATAAGGCGTGATGACACTCCTGATTGCCTTAATCTGTTTTAAGGGGTCCTTAAGCAAGGCCCTTTTCACCTTATTCGCCTTTTTGGTTTGGGTAACCCTGGTCCATTCATCCTCTGATTCAGAAGCACTGCCTCCAGGGGTGCCCGTCTGATCTTCCAGGTTTTCCCGGATTCTGTGAGCCTGGGAATAGCTGGCAGAATGTGGGGACCTGGTCTCCTGTGACGCTCAGAGGAGTCTTCAGATCCCTCCTTGCTACCAGGATCTGATGGGTACACCCCCCCCCACTGACCTAACTGGGCAGAGGTTTTCAGGATGCCCTTAGTGGGCCTACTCTCCTGGGGTTCCCCACTAAATTGCACTGTACTTAGGTGCCCATACCCGGATGCCCGCCCATCCATTCCTGGGTGGTACTGGCCTATGAGCCCCATACGTTTGGCTGGATAGTAATCTGCCATCCCTGTGGCCCTGTGCTCATGTGCGCCTGGGGACATGGGGGTGGCAGAGTCCAGGGACTGGGAGAGATGAAGGCCTCTGGTACTAGGGCTTCTGAGGTTATGCTTAGGTGTTTCCCTTTCCCAGCGAACTTCATCTCTGTCAGCCCCTGCTCCCTGTTGCAATGCAAGAGCCTGCGCTTTCAGTTCCTCAGTTAAGGCCTTACTAGACTCTATCAGTATCTCCTGCATGGTTACCTGTTGCTGGAGCCTATCATTGTGCTGGCAGAGAGCCTCATTCTCTCTCTGTGCCTCCTGATTGGTCCTGGAGTACTGGGCCAGTCTTTGCTGCAGGAGGGTTACCTCCTGAGTCCCATCCCTACTGGCCTGCTCCTTTCTTGCCAGAGCCTCTTCCTCCTTCCTGGTGTGCTCTAACAAGTTCTGATGCTCTTTTTGGAGGTCACCCAGCCCCTGGAGGGCCAAGTGATTTTCTTCAGTTTTTCTTTTTAAATGGCAGACTTCCTGGCCTAAGGTGTCCCTTTCCTGACTAAGAGTCTGCATCTGTGCCGCCAGGTCGTCCCTTTGCCTTTGAAAGGCACCAGCTTTCTGGCGCTCCTGATCAAACTCTGCCTGGGTATCCAGGTCTTTCAGGATCAGTTTATTGCTCTCTGCCTTTTCCCTATCTAGGTGGCTTTGCAGGGTAACTACTTGCTCAGCACATGCCCTAATGAAATCTAATTGTTGCTCCAGCTTTTTCTGGCTCTGCAGTAGGGAGTCCAAACCTTCTTGGTACTCCTTCTGCAACGCCAGAAATCTGGTATCCTGGTCAGACTTTTCCTGTTGCAGGATACAAACGGATTTTGAACAGAACCATCTTTCTTTGCACTGGTGGGTGGCAGATTAGGTGACCATTTTGGTGTGCGCAAACTGCGCGGTTCTCCTGGATTCTGGCGTGAATGTGGGCGGCGACAGCTCATCCCCACATCTACCCAGTCTATTGATTTAGTTTGTTCTGGGATAGAATAATGGGAGGCGACAGCTCATCCCCACATCTACCCAGTCTATTGATTCAACATGGGTCAAAACCCTTGACAGAGTGAACAACCTGCATTAGCTTGTTGAGTTTCCTCTCCCTCCTTCACTCCACTGTCTTCTCCCCACCTCATCCTGTTTTCCTCCTCATTCTCTACATTCTCCTCCACCAATCTGTCACTGTCATTTACCCTGCTCTCCTCCTTCCCCCTGCCCTGCCTCTCACTTCCTCTTAATTTATCGTACCTACATCTTCCTCTGACCCTTCTCCAATCTTTTCATTGCACTTGTCCCTCACTTTTTGGCCTCTATAGGCAATGAGCTTAAAGGTCACCACCAACTTAGAATCAAGCAGTTTCAAGATGGTGGCTGTTTGACCCCAGTAATGATTCCCAAACGGCTCCCTTCATCTGTGTCCTTTACTCTTTCAGCTCCTTCTGTGGTTCGTGGCTCACAGGCAACCTAACCTGTGAGCCACGGAGGGGAATATGACTCTGGGATTTCCCTCATATACAATTTCCAGGGTCTGCATCACACAGCAGTCAGAATCCACCGGCCACCAGCCTCATGGGACAGAAATCTTTAATCATTCTGGAGGTACCCAGTGCACGATTTTGGTATGTCTTTTGCAGAGGACTGAATTCTGCTTCAATCTCCATCCCTTTTTCGGTGGCCATTATTAGTCGACCAGATTTGTCTCCACTTGAGACTGCTTGGAAACTGAATGGCTTGGTTAGCAATGGTTAGGTGCTGTTAAACAGTCTAGGTTAGCATTGACCCTAAAGCCATATGATCACCACTGATTTATCTTATGTGCTTGCTATACTGATAATAATCTCTGTCCATTTGAGTTAAGTGCCTTACAGGACCTAGATTTGGTTTGGAGGATTGCAGGGAACCGGTGTCTGATATTGGGGCTAATTAAACCTGCCATTTCCACTTGCTGAAAGGTTTTGAAATTGTAAACTCTGGGATCCAGCAGTTCCTTTCTGTGACCATCCGTTAGTGCTAAAGGCATTAGAGGGGATCCATTTGAGCTTTAAGAAACTGTTTGCAAATTTTTTGTTTTGGTTGAAGTTAAATCATCTCCAAGTTTGGGAGAGTTGGGCTCCCTGTAATGGATGGATTCTGATTTGCAGTTTCTCGCAGAAGGCTGCGTCTGCATCCAGCCCCTTATTTTCAATCAAAGGCGCTGTACGATTTTCCTGTTTCTTATGGCCTGTGACTAAGCCTTCTGCATATCTCTATGGACATCTAGTGGGGGTGACCGAAGAGGTCAAGTGCCTCCCCGAGCTAGTGGATGTTGGGCACTGGGGTCTTATTTGGAGGATCCCGTTGTCACCTGCAATCAGTCCCCGCCCTAAGGCAAAGGACTGTCATATGAGGTCATCAGAGGCCACTATCCCTTTAGGAGAGGCAGATCCGGCACTTGGGAACTTGAATGAGAATAGACTAGAGGAAACATTGTCTCCCTAGTCCCAGAATATGCTACACAATCACAGAGTAGATCGTTTTTGAGGATTGAGTATTTCAGAGATCAGAGCTCGAAGGAAAACATGTAGCGAAGGATATAAACTCCCTCAACATCCATAGCTGATATCCAATCAGAGATCCCCCCTATTTTTCTGTGGCACTCGTACAACGAACACGTGGCGACATCAGAGGCACGCAAGATTTGCTTACAGCGCTTGCTCAGATATTGGAGGTGCACAATTTCTCGTCTAACCCATTTTCACTGACTGCATTTTCACAGATTTATTTTGCACTTTTTTCTGCAGCAAAATGGAGATGGTACGTGGGGTTAGGTGATATATGGGGGTGGGGTTGGTGTTAGTAATGGGGAGGAGGGTATGGAGGCCCCCCCCCACATTTTGCAACAAAAAGAAAAAGCAAAATTCGGCGAAAAATGCATTCAGCTAAAAAATGCGTCAAAGGTTCATAGAACTTGTTCTTCCTATTGAACTAATGCAGAGGGCACAATTAATACATTGACAAGGCATTTGTTTCCGGGCATCACAAAGCCACAAGTGCAAGTGGAGAAACAGTAAAATCTTCCAAAATAATTGACCACAAGTACCCACTCTCAAGTCTTTTTGCACAGAAGGTTTGGTCCACACCCCAAAAACTCAAATCAAGCAATTAAAAGTAGTCAATCATAGCTCCTCACTCATTCACGTCTGCTAATGCATAGAGTGAAAGGAAGCCCATACTCAGGCTAGGGGGTCCTAGGGCTACATAAACACAGAGTCCCAGTCAGGCAGTGTGGATGTTTAGAGTACGAATTGGCGGTGGGAGTTTGGAATGAGTTGGGAAGCAAGGTAGTTTGAAAGAAGAGAAAAGAAAAGGCGGAGATTGGAGACGAGAGGCAGACATAAAATACCAGACAGAACTTGGTATACGTCATCAGGGGATGTGGGTTTGAAAAATAAGGAGGAGGCTGGGTTGCATCCTCAGGAGGATGTGGATTGGAGACAACAGAAGGAAGGTGGTTTATGACATCAGGAGAAGGTTGGTCTAAGTCCTCAAGAGGAGGAGGTTGATTTGAGACATAAGTAAGAGGTTGGTTTGAGATAGGAGAAAGTTGGTTGTAGACACCAGGAAGAGATGGCGTCACGTAATAATATCCCCTCAATAAAAATCATTTGACATAATATCACCACGAAAAATGCGTCGCACACAATCTTATTTGTCATACGAACGTTTATTTATTTATTTTACTCATGCTTGCGTTCATTCATTTAATGAAGTTTGTTCATTTCCGGGCATTTTTCAAAGATAATCAACGTGTGGCAACATGGCGAGAAACTTCACTGAACTGCTTACTTATTAAGAGGAGATTAGTCGACTACATCAGGAGGAGCCTTCCTGGCAACATCAGGAGGTCATTGCTCTGCCTCTGTGAAAACAAAGGGAAGCAACGCCATTTCTCTCAGTACGGAAATTGAGGGGCAAAAGAGAGGGAGAGAGAGGTCAAGAAGACCAGAGAAGAAGGGTGTGGAAGGCTTAAACCCTAGAATGAGAACCAAGGGGTAGCGACCTCAAGAAAACCATAGAAGAAAGATGTGGTATTGTTATATGGTCTTCATGTTAGCATTTGTTTATGTAAGTAGTGTTAGGAAAGATTTCGTAATTGTAGGTAATTTTCCTTCCATGTGGCAACCCCTAAACTTTTTGCTGTTGTTTTTCACCTTGTTCTTGACTTTGCCAGAGAAGTGCAGCCTTCTGCCGCACTCCTCTGGGCTTTTGCTCCTTTCTTACGGGGAAACTGACATGCCCTTAAGACAGTCAGTACCGGGGAACGCTGTTTCCCGTAGTTTCTTTTACCATGTTGCGGCTTTCGTGCAACATGACACAAGAGGGCACTGTAAGCTAAGTTACAGCTCTCTTGGGTCTCTAGCCTTCTACAGGCCCTAGATACTCGTTTAGGATGGTATTTGATCGGTGCAAGTCATTCAGGGATTGGAATGGTGGCAGCAATCGTTTTGTGTATTTTGAGCTCCTTTTGGCGTTCTGAGCGCATTTTTCGCGCTGAACCCAAAATGGTGGCCTGGCTCCCAAAATGGCCAGACCACGAGGTTCCTTTGTCCTGTTCACTGACCGTCTTGCTCCCTTCACCTTCCCCAGGTCGAGCGACCCGGGGCCTTCCTTATTTGGGCATGGACTTTCCCGCGAAAGACGGATGCTTTCGTGGGCTTCTACATGTCTTTTGTGTGCCTCCAGGGTGTGGGCTGGGATGTCTGGTCCCAATACACATCCTGGGTGCCAGAGAGTCTAGGGTAGTGTGAATGCCTGGGACCACCGTGGTCCGTGATTGGTCCACGAATGGTGTGTGTGTTGATGAGCGGATCTCCCATTGGCTCCCCTCCGTTTTGGCGCGAAGGGAACCGTGGATAAGAGGGGGCTGGAAACACCACTACCATGTCGATCTCCTGAGTTCTCACGAACGAAGGAATACAGGAGCCAAGTATCCTGCAACCAAGAGGCTGGACCGAGGAATCGCTGGTGACCCGCTGAAGGACTCCTCTTTTGCACTGCTGTCGTCCTGTGAAACCCTTTCCTCCTTTGATCGAACCAGAAGGCCTGTACTGGTGCTTCGACCTTTGGAATAGCAGGAACAGCTATTCTCGGCGGCTTCATCATCTCCTGCCAGTAAGCCTTCGGAAGCGTCTCTGGGCCATCCAGTTGACAGACCAGCTTACACGGGAGTCCTGCTCTGTAACCGCCGCCAGGTTGTGTTGTATTTCGAGTCCTTGTCACTCTCACACGCTTAGTACACTTGGCGTTCCCAAGTCTGAAGTGAGTAATGTACATTTGGCTCAGATACACACGGCCGCTCCGTTGCCCTGCTGTGGTGACAAAACTGTGCAGGTTTCTTCGATTGGGACGTCTTTTTTCTCTACACGACGACGAGGCATTCCCGGCTCTTCTGAACCTGCCAGCTGCTGAAACTAACGTGGAGAAGCCTGGGTCTGCTTGCATCGGGGACCGGTGAGTAGTATAGCTAGGATCTGGTCGCCCTCCTGCAGTAGCCCATTGCTTTTCCCCGCTGTGTAAAAACAGCACCCTTTTGTCCGTACTCGCGCTCTGCTTCTGCTCACTGTGGAGGATGCGCTTGAGTCACGGAACCTGGTCTTCTTCTGTTGTGCACTAACCCGAACTGCCTGACTTCCTCCGAAGAGCTTCTCCTTTTGCCCGTTGGCACCAGCGTGTGCAGGTACTTTGAGCACAAGGCTCCACTCTTCGCAGGGCTCGGACTTCCATCTAGTTAGGTGCCTCTGAAGGCGAACTGAGTCTAAAGCATTATCGCACTGCCTGTTTTCCTTCCCTTGCAGGTGGACTACACATTTCGTGCATATAACGCTTGCGACTGTCGTATTTGTATATATATTGTGTTGATATGGTATGTGTTGGCTTAATATTGTGATATTGTGATTTTCTCGCTACGGTCATTATTTTAAAGGCCTTAAAATAAATGTGTATATATTTTTGATATAACAACTGTTTGGAGTAGTTTGTAAGCGCTCTTGCTTTGTGTGCTCATTGCGGGCTTTCAGTCACCCTCACCCCTCTTGAGACCTAGTCTTGACCGCCGCGATCGCTCCCTTGATTGGTCTGGCTCGTCCAGAGGTTACCCTGTTCCAAGTAATTAGGTTGGCCTTCTGAACTTCTGCGCCACCAGGACAGAGTTAAGAAATCCGTCTTAACAAATTTGTGTACAGCGGTGGGATACGACTGAAGGTATCCAGTGTTGCGCACAAACTAAGGCATTTCAGGTTATTCCAACCAGGACACGTAGTGAATTGTTGTAGTATAACTTTAAAAAGGCCATAGTCCTATCCAACAGTATGGAAACAAATACCTTGTTAACTTTAAATGCTTCCAAATCAGAAACATTGAAGAAGATGTGTGCGGAGAGAGGTGTTTCCTCTCAAGGCACGAAATTGGAAATGATCCAAAGAATCGTGGCGTGGCAAGAAGCGCAGCTTGACGCTATAACTTCTGAGGACAGTGCAGAAGGTGGTGGGGCTGCTCTCACTGGTAGAACCGACGGTTCTGCCGCTGCACTGATCCATCACGACCACGAGGACAGGGAGGATGTGATGTCTAATGTTTCCTCTGCCAGTGCTGATGGGGAGGCTATGCTTGAATTCAAGAAGCAAGAGCTGCGGTTTAGGCAGCAGGAGCTTGAATTCAGCATAGCCAAACTAAAAATCGAACAGGCAGAAAAACAAAAAGACAGGGATCACCAGTTGGAACTGGCCAAGCTTCAGTTTGCAAATCGGTCCAAGGGTCCTGGACATGGGTCTGGGGCTTCCTCTCATCCACGGTTTCCGAAAGATCTGCTCAGTGTGTATGAGGAAAGGAATGACATTATGGACTGGCTGAATGCGTTTGAGTATGCATGCGAAGTTCAACAAGTTGACAATGCTGATAAGATTGCCTGGTTACTCAGCAGACTGCCCCATTCTGGCTGTAGTGCCATTATGGAAATGTCGAAGGCTGAGCGAGCTGATTTCGCAATGTTAAAGCAAACTCTCATTTTAAAGTTTGGGAAGACTCCGGCCCAATATTTGAAACGTTTCAGAGAGTATAAGAAAAAGGAAGGTGGTACTTGGGTATCTTATGTCACTGAATCCTTGAAAAACTTAACTGGCTGGGTCGAAGGTTATAAGGTTTCTACCTTCGAAGGCATGATAAATCTTGTCATGCTGGAACACATTTTTGCTTCTTCTTCCCCAGAGCTTAAGCAGCATTTGGCCGATTCGAAGGAGATAGATCCTAAGAAGCTGGCCATTGCAGCCGACTTATGGGTGTCACATCGAGTGTCCCATAAGGACAAAACTCATCCTGGTAAGCAGGAGGAAGGGAAAAAGTCCAAAGATATGGAGGGTGGAGAATCTGCTAAATCTTCTTCCCATAAGGGCCACAAAAAGAAAAATAAGGGTAAGACACAAGAGAACTCGCAGGGTAGTGGAGGTCCGCCTCCGAAACAGAACTCTGGTTACAATAAGCCTCCCTATGTAAACAGACCCAATGGATCGTGTTTTGCTTGTGGAGCAACTGACCATGTGAAGGGGGATCCCCGTTGTAAGGTTAGACCTTTGGGGGTCCACTCTGCTAATCTGGCCTTCTCCTCCTGCGAGGAAGAAGAGATTACAGGAGCATCCTTCTCCTCAGACTCATTTCCCAGCGGGATAGAGGCTGAGGTAGTTTTAGTGTCCCTGGGTTCCTGGGAGCCTAAAGTCGCAGAGGCTTATGCTAGGATTCCGGATAGTACCAAGCACTACTTTAAAGACAGTGTGCTGATCAATGGAGTAGATACTCCAGCTCTTAGGGATAGTGGGTGCAGCCGCACTGTAGTGGATTCTACCTTGGTAGACTCAGAGGAAGTTGCCAGAGCTACTCTGATGCCCACTAAGTTGGCTGACGGCCCACTCCGTATGTTCCCAGTAATACCTGTAAATCTTACTTTAAATGGTACAGCAGTCAGGATTCCAGTGAGCATTCAGAGAAACGTCCCGGTAAAGGTCTTGTTAGGTAATGATCTCCGAGCTTTAGGGCTCGTAGGAGACACTGCCGAAAGACCCTACACACGGTCTCAAGCACGGGCAGCATTGGCCAAGTCCAATACGCTGCCCCAGCCAAAGGGGAAACCCAAGGCGAAAGGAGTCGACAAGTCACGACGAGGGAAAGAGAATATTCCCCCGAGCTCGCCTACCACTGCGGTGGAGGAAGTTGGTCAATCGCCCGGGCCTGACGAGGAGGTGGCGATGCCTGAAGTATTCGACCCCAACGATCATCCTGAACTAAAAGACTTGTTAGTTGAAGGAGGTCCTGATAGGGACGAATTCAGTAAAGGCCAACGTGAGTGCCCATCTCTGGAAGGCCTAAGGAGACAGGCCTGCTCCCAGCTTGAGGGTGAACCTCCTGGGACGCATAGGATTTATTGGGAAGGTGGACTCCTGTATAGTGAGCCCACAGAGTCTACAGAAGGAGACCATAGGAGGTTGGTGGTTCCCCTTGCTGTTAGGCCCTTCCTCCTGCAGTTGGCGCATGAAGTTCCCCTTGCTGGTCACCTTGGTATGAAGAGGACCAAGCAAAGGCTATCCATGCACTTCTACTGGCCCAAGATGGGGGTGCAAGTAGAAAGTCACTGCAGGAGTTGTATCTCCTGCCAGTTGTCTGGTAAGGTTGGCGCGACAATCCAAGCTCCGTTGGTACCGCTCCCAGTTGTGGGGGTACCATTTGAAAGGGTAGGGATCGACATCGTTGGTCCCCTTGACCCGCAAACATCCTCAGGCAATAGGTTTATCCTGGTGCTGGTCGACCATGCAACCAGGTATCCTGAGGCCATCCCATTGAAAACTGTAACTGCCAAGTCAGTTGCAAAAGCTTTACTCGGCATATTTACTAGGGTTGGCTTCCCTAAAGAAGTTGTGTCAGATCGTGGCAGCAACTTTATGTCGAAGTATATGCAGGCTATGTGGAAAGAATGTGGGGTCACCTACAAGTTCTCTTCTGCATACCACCCCCAGACCAATGGTCTGGTGGAATGTTTCAACAGAACGTTAAAGAGCATGATTGGGGCTCTGGAGGAACTCAGAGAAGAAAGTGGGATCTTCTTTTACCATGCTTACTGTTTGCCTACCGAGAGGTACCACAGGAGGGTGTTGGCTTCAGCCCCTTCGAACTTCTGTTCGGTCATCCCGTACGGGGACCCTTAGCCATCGTCAAAGAGGGATGGGAGATGCCCACTCCCCCTGTTACTACCAACGTAGTTGATTATGTGCTAGGGCTCAGAAAACGGATGGTACTTCTGATGGGCTTGGCTAGTGATAAATTGAAGGCAGGACAAGCGCTGGTGAAACATTGGTATGACCAGAAAGCTTCCCTCATCAACTTTACACCTGGTCAGCAAGTCCTGATCATGAATCCCATAAGGCCTCGAGCTTTACAGGACAAATTGTCGGGCCCTTACACAGTGGTGGAGCCCCTGGGTGAGGTTAACTATTTAGTGGACCTTGGAAGGCCTGGACAGGCTCCAAAAGTGTTTCACGTGAATAGGCTGAAGGCTTTCGTCCCAAGAGTCGAAATCGCAGCACTGCTACTGGCTTCAGATGTTGAGGAAGAGGAGTCGGAACCTCTCCCCGACCTGTTCCAAAGCGGTCCTTCAGATAGCTCCTTTGAGGGTGTCCGAGTGGCCCCTCACCTGACTTCTGATCAGCAGGCTGAGGTGAAAAGTTTGCTTAGGCAGTTTTCCCCCCTGTTTTCACAGTCGCCTGGTTTGACACCTTGGTGCAAACATAACATTGACACAGGAGACAGTGTACCTACCAAAAGTAGGGGATACAGGATGTCAGACAAAGTACGGTCTTATATTAAGACCGAGGTCAACAAGATGTTAGACCTTGGGGTGATTGAACCCTCTAGTAGTCCTTGGTCCAGCCCTGTGGTTTTGGTTCCAAAGGCAGGCACTTCTGAATTGAGGTTCTGCGTGGATTACAGGGCTCTGAATGCTGTCACCAAGACAGATGCACACCCCTTGCCTCGAACAGATGAGCTGGTGGATACTTTGGGTGCCTCCAAGTACCTCAGCACGTTTGACCTCACTGCTGGCTATTGGCAAATAGCTTTAGCAGAGCATGCCAAGGAGAAGACAGCCTTTTCTACTCCAGACGGCCTTTACCAATTCCGGGTAATGCCGTTCGGGTTGAAGAATGCACCTGCCACTTTCCAGAGGCTTGTGAATCATGTGTTGAATGGGTTGGACGAATTCTGTCTTGCATATCTGGACGATATAGCAGTTTTCAGTGCCACCTGGGAAGACCATGTGAAACACCTCGGGATTGTGCTCCAGGCTCTTCAGAAAGCACACTTGACCATAAAGGCTAGTAAATGCCAGATTGGACAAGGCTCAGTGGTTTACCTTGGACATGAAGTAGGTGGAGGGAGGATACAGCCTCTACCCAGTAAAGTACAAGCAGTACAAGGCTGGCCTACCCCCACTACGCAAACCCAAGTGAGAGCCTTCTTAGGACTCACGGGCTATTACCGCAATTTTGTGGCAGACTATGGCACCATAGCTGCTCCTCTGACCGCCCTCACAACTCCGAAGAAACCCAAGAAGGTAACTTGGACCGACGAGTGTGAGAAGGCCTTCAATGGCTTAAAAGACTCCTTGTGCCAGGCCCCTGTCCTCAGGGCCCCTGATTATGAAAGACCTTTTATCGTGCAGACGGACGCCTCTGACACTGGGATAGGAGCTGTACTATCACAAGTAGATGAGAAGGGTAAGGAACACCCTATCGGTTTTATTAGTCGCCAGTTTAAGGACAGAGAGCTCAGATGGTCCACGGTAGAGAAAGAATGTTTCTCTGTTGTGTGGGCCCTAAGGAAGCTGAGGCCCTACCTCTATGGGACCCACTTCACTGTGCAAACTGACCATAAGCCGTTAAAGTGGCTAATGAACATGAAGGGGGAGAATCCAAAGTTGCTTAGGTGGTCCATAAGTCTACAAGGCTTCGACTTCACTATTGAGCATAGGCCAGGTGTCCAACATAGCAATGCTAATGGGTTGTCCAGAATGTTTAACCGACCTGAACAAGAGACTCATCCAGGGGTGGATTAGTTCCCCCTGTCCATAGTCTGGGAGGGGCGAGTGTTAGGAAAGATTTCGTAATTGTAGGTAATTTTCCTTCCATGTGGCAACCCCTAAACTTTTTGCTGTTGTTTTTCACCTTGTTCTTGACTTTGCCAGAGAAGTGCAGCCTTCTGCCGCACTCCTCTGGGCTTTTGCTCCTTTCTTACGGGGAAACTGACATGCCCTTAAGACAGTCAGTACCGGGGAACGCTGTTTCCCGTAGTTTCTTTTACCATGTTGCGGCTTTCGTGCAACATGACACAAGAGGGCACTGTAAGCTAAGTTACAGCACTCTTGGGTCTCTAGCCTTCTACAGGCCCTAGATACTCGTTTAGGATGGTATTTGATCGGTGCAAGTCATTCAGGGATTGGAATGGTGGCAGCGATCGTTTTGTGTATTTTGAGCTCCTTTTGGCGTTCTGAGCGCATTTTTCGCGCTGAACCCAAAATGGTGGCCTGGCTCCCAAAATGGCCAGACCACGAGGCTCCTTTGTCCTGTCCACTGACCGTCTTGCTCCCTTCACCTTCCCCAGGTCGAGCGACCCAGGGCCTTCCTAATTGGGGCATGTACTTTTCCGCGAAACACGGATGCTTTCGCGGGCTTCTACATGTCTTTTGTGTGCCTCCAGGGTGTGGGCTGGGATGTCTGGTCCCAATACACATCCTGGGTGCCAGAGAGTCTAGGGTAGTGTGAATGCCTGGGACCACCGTGGTCCGTGATTGGTCCACGAATGGTGTGTGTGTTGATGAGCGGATCTCCCATTGGCTCCCCTCCGTTTTGGCGCGAAGGGAACCGTGGATAAGAGGGGGCTGGAAACACCACTACCATGTCGATCTCCTGAGTTCTCACGAACGAAGGAATACAGGAGCCAAGTATCCTGCAACCAAGAGGCTGGACCGAGGAATCGCTGGTGACCCGCTGAAGGACTCCTCCTTTGCACTGCTGTCGTCCTGTGAAACCCTTTCCTCCTTTGATCGAACCAGAAGGCCTGTACTGGTTCTTCGACCTTTGGAATAGCAGGAACAGCTATTCTCGGCGACTTCATCATCTCCTGCCAGTAAGCCTTCGGAAGCGTCTCTGGGCCATCCAGTTGACTGACCAGCTTACACGGGAGTCCTGCTCTGTAACCGCCGCCAGGTTGTGTTGTATTTCGAGTCCTTGTCACTCTCACACGCTTAGTACACTTGGCGTTCCCAAGTCTGAAGTGAGTAGTGTACATTTGGCTCAGATACACACGGCCGCTCCGTTGCCCTGCTGTGGTGACAAAACTGTGCAGGTTTCTTCGATTGGGACGTCTTTTTTCTCTACACGACGACGAGGCATTCCCGGCTCTTCTGAACCTGCCAGCTGCTGAAACTAATGTGGAGAAGCCTGGGTCTGCTTGCATCGGAGACCGGTGAGTAGTATAGCTAGGATCTGGTCGCCCTCCTGCAGTAGCCCATTGCTTTTCCCCGCTGTGTAAAAACAGCACCCTTTTGTCCGTACTCGCGCTCTGCTTCTGCTCACTGTGGAGGCTGCGCTTGAGTCGCGGAACCTGTTCTTCTTCTGTTGTGCACTAACCCGAACTACCTGACTTCCTCCGAAGAGCTTCTCCTTTTGCCCGTTGGCACCAGCGTGTGCAAGTACTTTGAGCACAAGGCTCCACTCTTCGCAGGGCTCGGACTTCCATCTAGTTAGGTGCCTCTGAAGGCGAACTGAGTCTAAAGCATTATCGCATTGCCTGTTTTCCTTCCCTTGCAGGTGGACTACACATTTCGTGCATATAACGCTTGCGACTGTCGTATTTGTATATATATTGTGTTGATATGGTATGTGTTGGCTTAATATTGTGATATTGTGATTTTCTCGCTACGGTCATTATTTTAAAGGCCTTAAAATAAATGTGTATATATTTTTGATATAACAACTGTTTGGAGTAGTTTGTAAGCGCTCTTGCTTTGTGTGCTCGTTGCGGGCTTTCAGTCACCCTCAACCCTCCTGAGACCTAGTCTTGACCGCCGCGATCGCTACCTTGATTGGTCTGGCTCGTCCAGAGGTTACCCTGTTCCAAGTAATTAGGTTGGCCTTCTGAACTTCTGCGCCACCAGGACAGAGTTCAGAAATCCGTCTTAACAAGTAGCAACCCCATCTCCAAGGTGATTGACCAAACATGTATATAGATGAAAGATCGAGTAACCGATTGTGGGTCCACCACCTCCACTACCACAGTTATAGAAACAAACATGTATATTGTTGAAAGAATTTCAGTTTCCAGAGAAAGCAGTGATCAACCATGGATGAGAACGTTGGGGACAGTTGCTGGTGAGATTCATGTGGGAGTGGCTGGCAAAGATGGGGGCTTGTTGATACCCACTGTCTGTTGCAGCTTTACCAGATAAATCCTTCTGACATATCATAAGCAAGGTGCCAACCTTATAATAGGTACCCTTTAAACCCAAGACCTAGAACCAAAGGAAAGAGTTCCCAGGAAGACTAGAGAAGAAGGGTGCAGGAATGCCTAACAATGGAGATTGAGAATCAAGGGGAAAAAACCGTGGGAAGCCCAGGGGACAAATGGGTCCGGGTGTCACTCAAGATGGTGCTAAAACATGTGTAAAATGGGTACATTATATAGGTTCTGCGTCGAGTTACTGAGAATGACGCCTTTTTTCAAGTGCCGGCAGCGTACCTCTCTACCAGACCACACAGGTGCTCTACAAAACAAATCATTGGGATTGGGCTGATTCTCCACACACAGTACAAAGCTAACAACATTTATTGATATGTGGTTAGGGATAATCCAATAAGGAATTATGGTGTCATGCCAACAATGTTGTTTTATTAGAGCTAACAACATTTTGACCTCCTGAGTGCCCAGGGTTGTCAGAATTGTGTAAATTAAATGATTTCACCAATAAAGGTAAAAACCAAATCATGTTCTTTAATAATCACATGGAGATTAACAGTAATAAAATGTTGGCACATAAAAAAAATCTAAAACATGAACTAGTGAAGACTTTTCAATAGTTGGGTGTAACCTATGATGAAAACCATATTATCAGATGATGAAAGCGGCTCGAAGGCAGTAATGGGACAATTACAGAAATGGGTTTTGTCATTAGTTTCCTAAAATATGAAAGCAGTTTTGACAGTCGTCCACCAAAAAAATACAAATAAACAAAAGCATTGCATTTCAATGATCCCCAGATATTATACAGATATGAACTTTCATCTAACAAAGTGGCTATCGAAAACATTATTGGCTTTCAATATTAAGTCCGATGCAGACCATCCACATTGAAGCCACCACTTTCTCCATTGTCTCCTATATTGAGCGTTAGGATGCCCATAGGTTGACGCCTGCTGCGTCTCCAGATGTAGGAGGTGTCAGGCCACTGGCATCCCAGAGACTGAGCCGTCGACGGTGAGGCCAAAGCTGTACCTGCCTAGGCTCTTGAAACAATGCCTAACACCTGTTAGTTAATTTCTTCTCATTTCTCTCTAGTTGCCTGCTTAGAGGGACACGAGATGTGCGTTTGTCTGAATCTGCCTGCACCTATGCTTTCTCCTGTTCTGATGGAGGATGCCACGAATGATGCAACTCGCAGAGAGAGAGAGAGTGTAGTCACTTCTTTGCCTTCTTGCGTCTCCTCCTCTCCCATTCTTCCTGCCTCTTTTCAGGACCTTCAGGCCATTTTGGGAGAGACGGGGGTGAAGACTTTGAAGGGGTAAGACCTAACACCAGCCGTTACCTGAGGACCCTGGGGTTCATTGACTGGCAAGAACCACAATGCCCCACCTTGTGGGTCCACCCTGAGACACCACACACAAATGTTGATTGGTTTGGTGATGTACATCTTGCTGTCGCAGTACCACAACTGTTTAAACCCAGAATACTTGGGACCAGGAATAACGGTGTGGCAACAATTTAAAGCTGTTCTGGATATCACAGCATGCTGAGTGTGCAGAAAAAGAAACTGAGGTAATGGGACATAGTGGGTGCTGTTTATAGAAGTTGCTTCTATGATTTCTCCTCAATCAGATTACTCATCACCCTCCCTGCCCTTATACTAGAAAGCAAAAGTGGACATCTTGGATAAAAGAAAGTATTACATTTTGTTGTTAGCAATTTGCTGTTTCAAATCCCCTTGGATGGTGCTTTCCTCAGCTGTAAAGCACAGTGGTGGTAGGGGTGAACGGAAGTGTTGGAACATAGTGGGGGCTATTTATATGAAGACAAGTTCATGTCCAGAGTCGAAAAGTCCAGCGGTTGGCAATAAAGGTCTTCAAGTTACACTATGCTCGCTGGACACAATTTACAAGGACAACTGGTGTGCTAGAGGATATCTATATGGATGAGGAATCTGCAAAAAGATGCAATTCATTAGAATTACCTTTTGTTGTATCTGAGGGATCCTTAGCTTTTCTCTTAAATGGTTGTGCAGGAGCTGTAGGAGCCTTTGAAGAGTTACTGTTCTTCTCCTGTCTCTATAGCCGTCTCTTCACAGAATCTGGCTCTTTTGCCCAGAGTGATCTTACTCATTGACAGTCCAGGGGGAGCTTAAGCCCAATGTTCAGAACCAAAACCAGAAGTAAAAAACCTAGGGATCCCAGTAGACAGTAAAATAACCCTACAAAAAAAGTTGCATCTGTATCAAAATCATGTTTCCTCATGATTAGGAAGCTAAAGCACATTATCCTCTTTGTCTTCTTCCCTCACCAGGTTACTGTAATGAACCTTCTAGCCTCATCCAGAATAGATTACAATAACAGTATATACATAAGAGTCCTGGATAATCTGATTGTACATCGACAGAGTTCAAAACCTTGCAGCCAGAATTTTAACCAAAAACATAAAATATTAACCCATCACCTCAGACTTGTGTTCTTTGCACCGACTTCCCATCCAAAAACAGATTATATTTAAATACATGTACTTAAGTGTTTAAAAGCCTTCAATATCCCACATTTTACCGTCTTGCTTCTTAAATCAGCCTACACAATCCTATCCGCTGTCTGAGATCCAATATGGACAGGAAATTGACCATTCCCAGATATCAAAAGAAAGACAGTGCGGCCGAACCTTTGCGGTCTAAGCCTCTAGGCTCTGGAACAGTCTTCCACTCTGAGACGAACCAAACGTGTTTCCGGAAACACCATCAAACCTATCTTTATAACAAACCTTAATATCTGACCCGTCGCTCTGCGGTTCCCATTCCCTTCAATTCTTTCTGCAGGAACAGTGACACTCATCCCGTTTTTACAACGCCTTGAAACCCTTGGGTATTTGCTGTGCTATATAAACCCATAATAACATAACATTGTCCACATTGCCTCTGGTAAAACGACGCCCTGACAGAGTATGCCATTGAGGTAGCCAAACCCACTGATGTTGAAAACGAAGATCTGGTTTGTCTCTTCGTACCTGTCACGTGGTTAACAATGATCAACAAACAAATTGCCGGACACAAGGATGATTAACAAAAGCTTTAGTAGGGGCTGTGGCCAAATCAAGTCCAAAATATTAAACAGGAAGACTACACCAAACTAAAGTTATCAGGATGGTAATTCTCCAAGATGTGGAGAGTGCTTCAGAGTAACTTGAAAAGAAAATGTCACTCAGATAAATTAAAGACAGCCCAAATAAAATGTTCTTCCAGTTCTCCATAATTCCTGGGCCAGGTCTCTACCAGCAGGTAAAACTAATAACCTGCATGCCTATTATCTTGAGTATCTTAAGGGGTTACTACAGTGTCACTCAGCTGGGATCGCAGTGTCAGGTTCGAGGGGTTCCAGCATCCTTCTTCTATGGTCTTCTTGGAGTCACTATGATATGATAGTTTATTTATATAGCGCTTAGACACAATGTGTTTCAAAACTCTTCAAGGCAAGGGAGGGAACAAGGGAAAATACAATGACACTCTTACAGGCCATGAACAGTAAGGATGTGAAATTAACTATCGTACTCGGCCTGACGACATTTCATATAGTGCAAGAACTAAAACATAGATAAGGAAGAGAGGGGGAGAGTGGGAAGGAAATGGAACAGACAGGCGACTACCGTACTAGGCCTGACAACATTTATGGTAGAGCCGGAGAAAACAAAAGGTGAGGGAGAGGGGTGCAGAAAGGGATGGGAGGAACAAATCAAGTGACTATCGTACTATGCCGAACGACATTTCAGATAATGCTGGAGGGAGGGGAATGAGGGGGGGTAAGGGGAGGGGGGAAATAGACAGATGAGGTTGCTTTCATACTAGGTCCGGAGACAATTCTGATAGAGTAAGTGCATAGAGGAAAGTAAGGGGAGGCGGTGAGGAGATGGGAAAAGGGAGAAAGGGAGAGGAGGAGAGAACAGAGAGTAAGCAGTGAAAAGAGTGAAGAAGCAAGAGGGGAGAGCGAATACCATTGCAGAAGTCAGTAGTAACACATAATGTTGCAGGTCTGTATGCAAGATGAAGATGGGAACAGCATGAGTCAGGGTCACCATGAGAAAGGGTGACGCACCGTGAATCAATGAAGTCCATAAAAGTCAAATCCAGCATTGGCCATAAGAGGGTGATGGTGAAACCAGAATGCATCAGGACAGACTCCTGCAAAAGTAGGCTCGGGGGGGGTATAGGATAGAAGAATTAAACAATCCACTTGGTTGTCAGGCTCTGGACCAGGCCTGTTGGTGGGCTCAGTAGGTGGTGTCACGGTAGAGCTAGCATTCAACCAATGTTTGTGCTGCAGAGGGACTTGAGGCTGCCTTAAGGTCTTGCTAAGTGACTCTCCCTAGGCCTCTTACCACCTCCTTCCCCTGAGGATCCTAGTTCTCTAGCCACCGACTCCAGTCTCTCTCTCATCCTTGGCTTTGCATGGCATGACTTGTTAACATCCACTTTCTTGGTCTTCGCTCTGATCTCATCTTGTCCCTCTGGGACACCTCACCACAAACATGTTTCTCCAACCCTTCTAGGTATAAGCCTTGGTATCTTAGAGTCCATCACCTTCTCTTCCTCCCTACTGTTCTATACCACCTCCTACTTCTAGATTTCTCTACACTCCTTTCAATGATATATGATATATTGTATTTATTGCGTGCCTATAGACAAGTGTTTCAAGGCGCGACGAGGCAAGGGGGGGGACAAGGGAGGGCAATACAATGATCTTACATTGAGATCGCGCAAGTGCTGGGAGAGGGAAGGGGAAAAGTGCAATGGGAAGGGGAGGATGAGAAATGCGAGACATAGGTTCAAGGCATAGGAAAATAGTACGGCCAATAGGTGGTAGTGCAGGGGTTAATTGCAGACAAGTGTTGGAGAAGTGCAATAACTCTTCTAAAAACATATTAGCCCTCTTTTCTATCCTCTTATCATCTCATGCCACATCTCTTGGTCTGATAACTCTACCCAGCTCTCTGTGTCTTCCTCCTCGTAGCCACCTGGGCCATCTTCTTTCTAGCTCACTGGAGCTTTCTCCTCCCATCCCTCTGGGTATTTCTCCACTCAGCCCTTTCGGTTATAAGTCCCCATCTGCAGGGGACATCTGTTCTGAGACTCCTGGGTCTCCTCTTGAGCCCACTGTCTCAGTCTTACCCCAGCCTTCTGGACCTCTTCCCGAGCCTCCTGCTTGCCTCAGGCTACAGGAGCTCTCCTCCAGTCCTCTGCTATTGCTCCAGCCTCTTCTCACATCTCCAGCTGGCTCTGAATAACCTTTTTCTCTTAACTCCCACCATTTTCTGACACAGGGCCTGCCTTTCATCGGGCGTTCACCCCACCTTCCAGCCTTTCTCTGGTGTAAGAGAATTCAGATGTTGTTTCGTTAAAATAGCTGGGATGGAGATTAGCTGGCTAGCTCCACACCTGGTGATGCTTTATAGACCTGATGGGTGACTTTGGGTGGGCTCATCCACCCCCTTGTGTGGTTCTTTCTCTGCATGCTACACCCTTCACCTGTCTTCCAGGCTGATTCCCTTAGCATCACCTAAGGTCTTAGTGTTATGAGTGTAGAGCAATAGGTGAATGATGGATTGCCCACATTGTATCTCTAGGTGTGGAAACCTCAACATGTGAGCAAGCCTATGAATCAACAGAGTTGACTCAATACCTTAAAGCATTTGAGGCAACAGCGTGTCTCTTTGCAGGCCAAAGAGGAGAATGTAAAACATATTTCATGTAGGAACAGCATCACAGTGAAGGGTATTTATTTATTTATTTGTGAATTTATATCGCGCCTAACAGCCCGCAGGCATCTGGGGGTGTACATTTAGACATAGACATACAAAATTAGACAGGACAGCAGGTTACTAGTAATTATGAATCCTACCTAGCTTTATTTAAAAATAATGGTTTTTAGTTTTTTCTGAAAATCATGTAATTTTCTTCAAGTCTGAGTTTAATCAGTAGACCCTTCCAGGTCTGGGCTGCTCTCACCGGGAAGGATCTACCTAGTCCGTTCGCACTTTTGGCTGCAGTACATGTGATTTGACCTTGTGTCTCATATCTTAATGATTGACTTCGAGAATAGGGAATAATCCGTTCTTTCCGATAGGCGGGTGCCTGTCCAAATAGGCAGCGATGTACTAGGGTCAAAGCTTTAAAGGTGATCCTAATGTTAGCTAATGCAAGGCTTTCCTATCGGCTGTAACATGATCCCTTCTGGCCTTCTGTCTAACGATTCTTACTGCATTGTTTTGGATATATTGACATTTCCTTATGCAACAGTTGTTTGCTCCTACCAAGAGGGCATTCCCGTAATCCAGTCTGGAGAGAATAGTGGCCCTTGTGATAGTAGCGCTGTTCTTTTCACTCGACTATGGTCAGATGCATCTCAATAGCCTCAGATAGTACTGGCAATTTAGATTGTTAACATGGGCATCTGCGCCTAGTGATACCTCCATGTAAATCCCCAATGTTTTGACCTTTTCTGATACCTGGATGAGGGTGTTTTTGATTTTGAAAGCTATGTATTCCTGGTTTAGCTTAGCCCGTGCCCGATTTGATCCAAAGATCATCAGTTCGTTTTACAACCGTTTAGACACATCCAGTTGTCTTTCATCCAGGCATCGATGACGTTATACAGGTTCGTCACCCTGTTACTATCAGTGTCATAGCACCCACTCACCTCCACGACCAGCTGAGTGTCATCTGCAAAGTTGGTAAAGTAGGCTCCAAATTCCTTAAGCAATGAGCAGAGGCACCTCCAGTACAGGTTGAACAACTGGTGGGATAAACTGGCTCCCTGCGGAACACCACAACTAATGGGGATAGAATCAGAAAATTGTTCTCCCAGTCGATTTTA
This sequence comes from Ambystoma mexicanum, assembly GCF_040938575.1. NCBI lineage: Eukaryota > Metazoa > Chordata > Amphibia > Caudata > Ambystomatidae > Ambystoma > Ambystoma mexicanum. The sequence continues at coordinate 992,492,658 of NC_090926.1, read as the reverse complement.
GATCTACAATCCGATAAGGATATCACCCAGCTGATGGCTTCTTTAGAACAGTTACTTGAGTGTTCTAGGGCCCGTTTGAGCTGTTGCTGATCCAGCAGATTGAACGTGGCCGATAGGTCCAACATCAGCATGCCTACCATAACCCTGTCGGTAATGCTTAGCATGTGTGATTGAAGGTCTAGCAAAGCCGTTTCGGTACTATGTGTCCTTCTAAACCCCCGATTGTTGTTTATGGAGGAGGTTGTTGGATTCAACAAAGGATTGCACCTGATGGGTTGCTATCTTATCCATAACTTTCAATAGAACGTTGCAATTTGTAAACGGCGGAGATTGCCTGGGTCTTTCTGGTCCAAATCTTTTTTTTTTACCAGTGGTGTGACCGTTACCGTTTTGATATTCTATGGGATTCTATTATCTCTAAAGGATACATTCACCATCCTCGTAAGGAACAGGCTAAAAGTGTCCTTATTTTCGAGAATCAGTTTAGATGGCAGAATGTTTTCATCAGGTACATTTTTTATCTCTTTCAGCGTTTGATGGATTTCTGTTGAGTTTTGTTGGTCAGGCCGACTTACTTGGGTCGCACTGATCGTCTCTCTGGCTTTTAGAATTTTATTGCCGAAAGCCTGCTGCATCGCTTCACAGTCTTTTTGAGACGGTTGAAACAGGGGGGGGCAGGGCTTTTGGCTTTTCTATAGATTTCAGGATCTGGAACAGTTTGTTCATTGAGTTAGAGCATGATGATATCTTATCACTGAAATAGTTTTTCTTTGATTGCTTAATGCTTTCTTTGTATTGCTTTTCTAATTCCTTCCATTTGATCTTATTTGCTTGTGCAGGTTGTTTTATCCACCTGTTTTCCAGTCTTCTCTTCTCTCTTTTTAGTCTAGATATCTCTGGGGTAAACCATTTCTGATGGTTTATATTGGCTTTTACGATTTTTTCTCTCAAAGGTGCATTCTGGTCCACCAGCTCTTGTATAAGTGTGTTATAGATTTGTATTGCTCGCTCAGTGCCAGAAGTTGACTTGAAAGAGTCTGTTGGGGACCTATTTTGATCTAGGATAGGCCTCCCTAAGGACTCAAGTGTTGAGCTAGAGTGCTCTTACAGGCTACAGAACAGCATTGTATCCAGTCAGGCTTTACCCCCATATTTGCTAATTTGGATCCACACCTGTGCAATTAAGGATGAGATAATGGGCCTCATTACGAGTCAGCCGGTCCGGAAATAACGGTGGCAGTAAACCTGCTGCCACTGTTTCCGGACCGGCTGATCTCGAGTTCTGCAGGCGGGAGGTGTCACTCCCGCCAGGTCTGACCTGCATGGTCAGACCTGGCGGGACAAAGACCATTACAGCATGGTGCCGGTGTTTCCACTTCCCCATTCCCATGGAGTCCAATAGGACTCCATGGGAATGGGGATTTACCGAATTCCGCCTCCGGAATTACCGGGTCACTGGGGTTGTAATGCCCCAGTGATTCCGGGAATCACGGAGGCAGAATGGTAATATGAGTCCGGTGGTAACCTGCCGGTTTTTCCGGTTCGGTTACCGCCGGACTCGTAATGAGGCCCAATGACTACTGGGCGCAAGAAGTACACAATATCCTTTTGATGGACCTCCATGAAAATATTTCAAGATATTGCACCTACTACACTGATAAAGAGTGGGGCCCTGAGGCCAGTGACATGTCTAAGAAATTAGAACGTGATATACAGATTCCAAATACCCTACACAAGGGTAAGAAATGGGAAATAAGTCAGAGGAAGAGAGCAAGGAGATTATGGCAGCAGCTGGGTTGGAAGGGGTGGCAGGGGTGCGCAGAAGATTTAACCGCCTTCACCTCTACAACTGAAGGTCTGGACAATCCTAAACCTCAATGGAGGATAGGGTCAAAAGTTGGGAAATTGCATAAAACCGGAGGAACAGTTAGCATTAAATGAACTCTTGTAACTATGCATGTAGAGTTAAGTGAACATTAGTGATGTAGCTACCTGGTCAGCCATCCTTTAATCACACTCATGCAGCCATGTATTTCTTCCAACTAAGCAGGAATGAATGAATTTGGAACTGTACTATTTGTGATATGGGGAAACCCGGATATTAAAGCAATTGAATTGGAAGGTGCGGTATACAAATATCCCTTTATGCAGATGACCTCCTGCAACATTAACGCATGTATACACATCCCCTAAAAGTCTAGTAGCAGGGCTAAAGGAGTGTGAATCGGTATTGGGGTTTTCAATATATTACCATAAATCTAGTGAACTAAGTATTTCTATCCAGTGCTTTCATATCACAAGCAGGTATCTAGAAATGCAAAATTGCAACTTCTATAACTATATGTCACTCACAGGGCGTATTTGACACCCCAAAAGTTTCAAAGTTTAGCAACCCGAATATACAATGCTGTCTCAAACGGAGGCTAGAAAACGCAGACATGTTACACATTTCCTGCCCGAAGATACAGCAGTATTGGGTAGCAATAGCACAAACTATCTATCTCAGCTGTGACTTTAAACGTTCAATCCCCCTCTGCTTGTCTACTGGGTGCGTTTACACGGTCGAAAAAGGTAAGACACATCTGCAATTGAAAGACCAAGTTTACGTGCTAGCAAAGCACAGAATAGCGATGGAAATCTCAAAAAGGTCCTGTTGTGGAGATCTGCAAAAATGGACAATGGCAGAAACCTCAGTCTGGCAAGAAGCAGTTTATCAGGGTCAGGGGGAAGAAGGAGTAGATATTGAATCAGAGATTATTGATACAGGAGGTGTTCGCAACTGCAGTGAGCACAGAAAGTGTTTTAATCCCCACAGTAGAAAAGGCTATGTCATCCATAGTGTAATGTAGACATGACCTACATACTAGCAGAAATGTCTATGTAATTGACCGGCTGCAATAGAGATCAGTGCACATGTTGGTTGTTGCTTGTTGTGATAGGGAGGGGGGAGTTTGCGAAGATTTGACATGTAGACTTACATTGTGTACAATGAACAATGATGCATATTGTTTTATCGTGCAAACTGTACACTTGTAAATCAACAAATAATAAAAATTGTTTTAAAAAAAACGAAGTATTTCCATCCATCAGGATTCCTTATCGAGCTTAATCGCTATCAGCCTCCATGCTGAGAAAGGGGGCTGATAGAGTATTTGGGGGTTTGTATCCCATCATCTCCCCGAGAGAAATATGTAGCTAACACCCTTAAATTATTTAAGGACTTCACAGAAGACCTAGACAGAATGGACAAGCAGGAGATATCATGAATGGGGCATATTACAGCTGTCAAGATGAACTTGATCTCTATACTTCTGCCTGGCCCTCCCAGTCAAAATACCAACTTCTGCCTTCCATACGTTACAGCAAAAGATCCTCATTTACATATGGGCAGACAAAAGGGCACGGATTCCCAAAGCAGGAACTATTAGTAATATTAGAAAGGGAATTAGGCACACTGAACATATTCACTTGCGGCCTTGGTGCGCAGATCTCCCATGTCTGTTGCGCAGTTTGGGGGGGGGGGTATCCGGGTCGTAAATGGACTCAGATGAAACCAGCATTGACCCCAGTAGCCTTTTACTGCTGCTGTAAAAAGACACTTCCAAGCTCCCTCAAGTCACTTCGCTATTAGCCCCCATGAGTATATCACTTTATTACGGATATAAAGTGATGCATAGATGGGGGGTGTATACTGGTCTGCGTCCCATGTCAGCCCATTCTTCGCAATGCTGATTTTTCCCCAGGCATGATGAAGTATACATTTATTCAGTAGGAAGCATGAGGACTCAAGAAGTTATCTCAACTGTGCAATGCAGGCTCCCCATTGTCCGTCAAATAATGAATAACAACATTTCTGGTAGATGGGTGTGTTGGTGGTACAAATATGCCCAACTGCATCAATGGGCATCTCGGGCCACAGTAAAAGCATGTGGAACAAGATGCCTGAACTTACCCTTGACCCGGGCCCAACACTGGCAAAGGTTTTTAGTGTTTACCAATAGCTGGAGATGGGAATTAGTGGGGTGAGATTAACATACATGACCAGTTCGGAAACCCATCAGTGACAACACCTAGAGTGATATATATTCACAGAATAACTCCTATTCCAAATGTGCTACACATAATTAGTGTATGCTCAAACTCTGTTATCAGTCGTATTTACCACCCACTAAACTTAATAAAAACGAATCCCATGTATTCCCTTGACTGCTAGTAGGAGTGCGGGGAGTGGGGTTACTATTTTCACAAATCGTCTTGAACTAGGATTCATCGGATATTTGTCCATACGGTCAAACATTGTAGAATTGTGTCAAGAGAATCCTTTGACCACATTTAGAAAATGTCTGATACATAACTTCCCATTGGTAGGGACTTCAATATGCTATGTTCAGTGATATCTGAATGCTACTATGTATGGTTCCAATATGGGGGACCTGGACAGGAGACATATGTTATCGAGAGGAGGATGTCCAAGGTTCTGAAGAACGCTTTGTACATGATGCTCGTCACATAATTTGATATTGCTTTGTTGCATGTCACAACCATAAATGTCATACGTTATTTTAAAAACGATAGCTTTCAGTGAAAAAAAGGATGCTATATTTTTAGTTATCTATCTCTAATAAAAGTTAAGTGCCTTGCAAGCATGAATTAAAAGAATAGGAGTATTTTTTAGGCTGATGTAGAAAACAACAAAAGACTGCGATAGTTTAAATCCCAGATGGTGTAATGTTACCAATAACCCACACAGTACACCACCACTTGTTTTTAAAGGATGAACTTAGTCATTCATGTTCATAAAGTGATCGCAACACATGGACGTTTTTTATTTCAACAAATAAAAATTATAACAAAACATTTAGTGAAACCTACCATGAATGCAAATATTCGATAACAAATTTAACAAAAACATATGTCAACATATAAAATGGCAGCTGGAATTGGAGATAATAAATGGTTCCAGCAAAAAACAAATAACAGTTAAACAATGACCTCCAGAAATCCAGTCGCTTACTTTCTGTGACCTACTAAGGCAATGGTAAAGAATATCAGATTTGGGTGGAGGAAAGCTAACCAAGGACTAGGAACACAAGTGATCCTACATTGGTGAATAATGTATGTCCCACCCCTTCTTTCAAACTAATGGAAACAGAGTGGACAGCATACACAAAAGCATGTGATTTGGACAACTGGAGAGTTCTTTTGTTAGGTTTGTCAAGGTCCAGGCCTCCCTAAGAGCTCCGTTTGCTACAATGCTGTTTGAGTATTCATGTTTCTTCTTAGCACTCCCTTCACCATCTAACAAAAACGCGCACAAAAGGCTTGTGCTGAATGCAGTAAGTAAGTTCAGCTGAAGCTGTTAACCAAGTGGATCCTCCATGTATCTGCTCTATAATTACCTGCTCTGTGTTAGAACCAGAAGCCTACTTCAGCTTGGCCAGTGAAGTCTACAGTGATTATGCTTGCCCACAAACTTACATTCTGAGAAAACTCTAAGCCCATAAGAATGTGAAGAATGCTGACAGGGCTGTTGAACAGAAAATGGCCAAGTCTGATCTAAAAGACAACCCAGGCACAGGTGTCTGTGCTCTGCAAACGTCAGAGGCCAGCAAGTGGTAGGTCATATCACATACCTGTGAGGTTTTCTGATATTAGGTGACCATTTAGAAATGTTAACCAAGGAACCGTTCAAAGCAATGTGGATAGAGCATAAAAGTGGAACACAACAACAAACAGAGGCACCTTTACAAAAGATAGCCACAGATGTGTATAGCCTGGCAAAAAAGCAAATAATGGCAACCACATTTCCTAGAATATAAATGAAACCCACATTGGGAGACATCTAGAAACCTCAATGTACAAGCTTCCTAGAAAATGCTGACTTTTTTCACAATGACGGAGTTTTGTCCGAGATAAAATGCAATATATAATAACAGTGGTGAGAACAATCGTGTAATGCTAACATTGTTTGAAAGTACACAAAATGATGTTAAACACATGCCAAGTTATACAGAAAGTAAAGGTCAAAGTTAAAATCAGACTAGCTGTTCACTTATCTTTAACTGCTTTATTAATCAGGCACCCGTTTTGTAGTCCTATTGTGCTTGATTGAGCAGTCAACGAATCAGACACACATTTTTCAACACATTCCACTTTTTCAATTTGTGAGAAAGTAGGGCCTTGTCCTGTCCAGCAGTAGCTTGCTTATTCTTATATATTACTTACAAAACTATGCTCATGAAACGGGCCATTCTTCCACAAAATGTCTGCTCTGCAAACCAAGTTAGAAATAAAATATGCTTGCGTGAGTTAATATATTTCCCTATGAACGCTCAACATTGTCTAAGCAGGAACGAGAGTGCTGGAAACAGAACATATATTGATTAACAGAACAGGCTTAATCTTTGCAACTCTACCTCTGATCTGAGGCCCAAGGTGGTGGCCCGCTTGACTTGTTTCAGATTCTCACTGATAAGCAATAGAGGACATTGCTCATATACATTTGATGGGAAGGACTCATCCAGTGGAATTGCATGATGATACGCGATATTGTTGTAGCTGTTGCTTCATCTAGAAAGCCACAATGGGGAACTGCAGCTAGAGGATCCTCTTTTCATTTATCAGAGACACTGGCTTTAAAAGCAGACTACTTCCTTGTTTAACCAAAATGTTATACTCTGCTTTCTACAGGATTCCAAAAATTCATTTTTGGAATCCTGTAGAAAGCCCTGGCTAAGAATGATCCTTAATTCCTAGCCAGGGCTCCTGTAATCTCCTGAAATGCTATTAAATGATAGCCGGGGCTCAATTTGGCTTATGTAGTATTCAGATGTTAATATGCAATTTTTAAACTACACTTGAAAATGGTTTGCTCAGAGGATGACCAGGCTTGGGTTTCGCAATTCTCTGTAAATGCTCAGTAGTCTTTCTGCTGCTGGGCTTGAGCTTGAATCTTTGCCAAGGCATAAATGGTCACGCAACGACTGTGCTTCTTTTAACAGCATCTGCATGGGAGAAGACATAAGCAATGTGAAGTGGAGGGAGAGAAAAAGAACCAATAGCAGAAATGAAAATGCGGCAATAAATGACACAAATTCATTTATCAAAACTGATTATTGAATGCCTGATTCGCTATATTAGAAACAAAATGGTAAATTAGCAAAAAACAAAAACTTTAAATCCGTACATGACTCTCAACAGAGTGATTCTTGTACTACTGGTTCCATCTATACCAAAAGACAAAGGCATAAAAACACAGACAGGCAATGGCACGCTGGTCGTATTAAAGAAGGGTGCTTATGGATTAGAAGCATGATTCTTGAATGCAATCCCATTCTGTAGACTCCTGAGATATCTGTATTCTTAGTTCCAACGCGCAGGCTCTGTACCCTTACACATGCACAAAATTCCACAGCTCAGTGTCACTCTCTAGAAATGCTTCAACCCAGAGAATGGGGGGATGGAGTGGTCATCTGTAGAAATGGGAACTCGGAAGTCTTATTATACAGGCTGTCCGTATGATATTCTATTGCACAGAAAAAATCTTGGGCAACACCTGGCCAAAAGCACTAGTATTATTGGAGCTTTTGTCCAGGGATCATAATGCTCACAGAAAGCATGAGGTGTCACTCAAGAAGCAGCTTGAAAGAGGCCATCTAGGAGCACGTATTCCTGGAAAACCACTGTGCGGTCTTTGGATTAACAGACCATGAATGAATCCCTGTTCATCTTTACATGCTTCCAGAATACAAGAGAGTATCCATCTGGCCACAGAAGCCTTGAACATCTGCTTCACATGAAAAGAGCCATTATATGGCACAAATAGAAATCAGAGGTTCGGGTGACCTTAAATGCAGGACCTCAGTTTCCTTCTCACATCTAGCAGATGCAGAATCCTTTCCACCTGGAAGACTGGCACATGAAAAGGACTCCATTCGAAAAACAGACTGAACTGCAGCTCACTCATTCATCTTACCAATGTGAGGTGTTCGACAGCAAAAGCTCCCACAAGCCTTTGCCGTATCATCCTAGCATAAAAATATTCAAATCCAACGATGGATGATATGTAGAGGTAAAAACACATAAGTTGAGCAACACAAACCAGTTCAATAGAAAGTCATCGCCAATGAAGAGAGAAGAGATGCTCCTAGCTAGAACTCTCAACATTTTGGCCCCAGTAAAAGACCCAATTGTAAAAGAAGGAATCGTACTCTTACTTGTAATCAATTTCCCTCTAAGCCGCGCACATACCGAGCGTCACTCTGGGTGCCGCAGCGAAGAGATTTAGAAGCGCTCACCGACAATTCCAACCTTCTCAAGAATGAATAACACAGAAGCCACAGCAGTTACCTGACATTTGCTTTCTCTCTTAATAAAACTAAACAATACAAACCAGTCTCAATATTCTGGTCTAGCCTATTTAAATTACCCCACTCTGCAATAGTAACCTACAGACCCTAAAAACAGAATATAACTTCAAGATGTTAACAACAAATACAATAATCTGGCTCCATGAACAGGAAATCTAACATGCCTGCACACATTAACCAAATAACCATCCCTTGCCACCCATGACTCATTTGCTTGAGTCTACCACATTTATACCTTATGACTAGCTTCCACCCCAGGGTCACATTTAGATATTACCTGACAACCTTGAATCTGCCTACCATGACTCTGCGAAAGGTTGCCAGACTTGCCCCTACATCCACTTGTTTTTGTTTGTAGCAATTTGAATAAAGTTCAATCACCAGGATTTCTGTTACTCGTGGTGCCTTAGCAAAAGCTTCACCCACACTGTAACCCAACAGTCAGCTCACATATCGAATACTGAGATAGTAAACAGGCTACTTGGATGTATAACCTTATCAAATTCTTCCTATGTTTTGTACATATGTCACACGTGCGCTTTGAAGTGGTTCCCTTGTAAGTTAATGCTTTATAAAACTAAAATATTAACTTTCCCTCTAAGAATTTTGAGTAGGCAAATGACATGCTTAGCCTCTCCTACTTTAGCCTTGCTAACATTACACTATACAGGAAGAACAACATTGCAATAAGGAACAAGTTACTTACCTGTAACTGTTGTTCTCCAGCATGGGTCTGGCATGGATTCACATGCTCATGAATATTCCCCGTCGTCAGGCTGGGAATCCTCGGTAAAGAAAAAACCAGTATCAGTTTCGTTTCTGATCTGTCTTTCGTAGTAATAACCAATCACTGGTCTCTGCGTCATACTGACCACAGCCAATGACTGCCCTCTACCTAAGTACCGCCTCTGGCAGCCATCTTCAGATTTGGAAGCACGTGAAGTGGCAGTATGACCAAGTGAAGAGCCGCAGAGGGGTAGGCGGGAGGGTTCGCATGTGAATCCATGCCAGACCCATGCTGGAGAACAACAGTTACAGGTAAGTAACTTGTTCCTTCTCCAGCATGGGGTCTGGCATGGATTCACATGCTCATGAATAAAGAATACATAGCAGTACACACATGCACAACCACGGGAGGTGGCAAAGGCTCAACATTAAGCATCACATCAACTCAACATTAAGCATCTTACCTCCTCACCAGGCTCACCTCAGGCGAACAGGTTGCGCAGCACTGCTTGGCCGACCCTGGACTCCGCCCTGGAATCCCGGTCGACGCAGTAGAATTTCGTGAAGGTGTGCGTCGACCTCCACGTAGCAGCCCTGCATATGTCCAGCAGGGGCACACCAGATAGGAACGCCGTGGTAGCTGCGATCGCTCTGGTGGAATGGGCTCTCGGACGGCCAGCCAGCGGTCGGTTTGCCAACCGGTGACAGCACATGATACAGCCGGAGAGCCATCTGGAGATGGAAGCCTTCGAGAGAGCCTTCCCCTGATTGACAGGTCCAAAGTACACAAAGAGTTGTGACGTCTTCCGAAAACCCTTCGTGCGGTCCACGTAGAACTTCAGCGCTCTAGCTACATCCAGCGAGTGCAAAGTCCTCTCAGCCGGCGACGAAGGCGACGGGAAGAACACAGGTAACACCAAGGGTTCGTTGAGATGGAAGTCCGACGGTACCTTGGGCATGAAGGAGGGGTGCGTCCTGAGCACTACCCTCGTGTCGTGGAAAGTCAAGTACGGGGCCTTGCAGGAAAGGGCCTGGATCTCTCCCACTCGTCGTGCGGAGGTGATGGCCACAAGAAAAGCTGTTTTCCACGATAGAAACTTCAACGGGGCCGAGTGCAGAGGCTCGAACGGAGGTCCCATGAGCTTGGTCAGCACCACGTTGAGCTCCCACGCCGGGGCCGGAGCCTTCACCGGCAGGAACGATCTGAACAGTCCCTTCATGAACTCTTTCACCAGACGATGAGACCACAAGGACGTCCGCCCCGTGGTTCTGGTGTATCGGGAGATCGCAGCAAGATGAATCTTGATGGACGCGTGTGCCAGACCAGCTTTGGCCAGCGTCAGCAGGTACGGCAGTACTTGGGGAGCCGTAATCCGTAGAGGGTTAATCTTCTGTGCGCGGCACCAGACAGAGAACCTCTTCCATTTGTGTCCGTAGCATTTAAGAGTCGAGGACGCCCTGGCCTTTGCAAGAACCTCTCTGCAATCGGCCGGTATGTCGTATCCTCCAAACTCTAGCGCTGCAGGAGCCAGGCCTGCAAGTTCAGCGACTTCGGGTCGTGGTGGAGGATGGCGCCTCCTTCCCTGGAGAGTAGATCCGCGTCCGCCGGCAGCTTGATCGGCGGGGACGCTGACAAGTCCAGCAAGTCCGGGAACCATATCTGCCTCGGCCACGCAGGTGCGACGAGGATCATCCTGCACCGTGACCTCTTGAGCTGGTTGATGAGCCGGATTAGCAGAGGCAAAGGCGGGAACGCGTAGAGGAACAGGCCCTCCCAGGGGAACGAGAAAGCATCGCCCATGCTCCTCGTCTGGGGAAACCTGCTGGCGAACCTCCGGCACTTGGTGTTCGTCGCCGTCGCGAACAGGTCGATCTGGGGTGTGCCCCACCGTCGGAAGAGGCGATCCACCAGATCCTGCCGTAGTTCCCACTCGTGGCACGAGCGCAGCTCCCTGCTGAGTGAGTCGGCGATGGTGTTTTTTATCCCTGCCAGATGAAACGGCACCAGAAAAATCCCTTGGGCGACGGCCCAATGCCACAGGTCCTGCGCCTCCTTGGACAGCGCTGGGGACCTGGTTCCGCCCTGTTTCCTGATGTAAAACATGGTGGTGGTGTTGTCGGTGAAGATCCTCACCACCTTGCCCTTGAGGGACGGAAGGAAGGACCTGAGGGCCCAAAACACTGCACGGAGCTCCAGGACGTTGATATGCAGGGACTTCTCCGTCGGGAGCCAGAGTCCCCTTGCGTGCAGATTTTCGGTGTGCGCTCCCCACCCTTCCAGGGAGGCATCCGTGGTCACAGTCTCCTGGTGGGCTGGGGCCTGGAAGTCCATGCCCGCCGTCAGATGCGCGCGGGTGCCCCACCACCGTATCGCTCGTCGGAAGCTCTCGTCGAGCTTGATCCTTTCCTCGAAGCTGCCCGTCGTCTGGATCCAGCGCGCATCCAGGAATTCTTGCAACGGGCGCATCCGGAGCCTGCACATGGGAATGAGGTAGATGCAGGAAGACATCATCCCGAGGAGGGACTTGATGGACCTCACTTTGGCCGCGTCGGCCACCAACATCCGTTGCACCTTGCCCAAGATGGTCCTGGTCCTCTCCTCCGACGGGGAGGCCAGAAGGGACACTGTGTCGAGCCTCGCTCCCAGAAACAGTGCGACTTGCGCGGGCACCAGGTGGGATTTAGCGTAGTTCACGGAGAATCCCAGGTCCGTGAGGAGTTGGACGGTCCTTGCCGTGTGGACCGCGGCGAGCTCCCTCGTCTTGGCGCGGATGAGCCAGTCGTCCAGGTAGGGGTAGACGTGAATCCCCTCGCGGCGCAGCTGCGCCGCCACCGGTGCGAGGCACTTGGTGAATACCCTGGGTGCCGACCGTAGTCCGAAGGGAAGGGCTTTGAACTGGTAATGACGCCCTTGGACCACGAACCTGAGGAATTTCCGGTGCCCCTTTAGGATGGGAATGTGGAAGTAGGCATCCTCCAAATCCAACGACGATAGGAAGTCTCCTTCCTCCAGCTGACCCAGGACGTGCTGGAGGGTGACCATCCGGAACTTCTGCGCCTTGATGAACTTGTTCAGACGTCGCAGGTCTAGGATGGGGCGCCATCCTCCCGTCTTCTTCTTCACGAGGAAGTATCTCGAGTAGACTCCGGAGCCCCGAAGCCTCTTTGGGACGAGTTCGATGGCGCCCTTCCTGAGCATCGCCTTTACCTCCAGGAGAAGTTGAGGGGCGTGAAGTTCTTTCCTGGCCACGGGGGGGACGCGCGGGCACCTTCTTTGAAACTCGAGCGCGTGGCCCCGGGCCAGGGCGTCCAGCACCCAACGGTCGGTGGAGATGGACTCCCACACGCTGACGAAGCCCGCCAGCCGGCCTCCCACCGGGGTGCTTCGGTGGGGGCCCGACCCCACGGCCGGTTCAATCCTGCTTGGACGCGGCCTTGCCGCCTTGACCTCCTTGGCGACGACGGCGGGGTCCGCTAGACTTGCCTCGTCCTCTGTAGGCCTCTTGCGACGACGAGCGGGCCGCCTGACGGTAGGAAGCGAAACCGCCGCCGGAACCTTTGGAGGCGCCCTTGCCTCCGCTGCTCCGAAAGGGCGTCCGTCGTTGCTGCAGAACTCCAAGGGCCCGGGCCGTCTCAGTATCCGCCTTGATGGCCTGAAGGGAATCGTCCACTGTCTTCCCAAACAGATTGTTCCCGTCGAAGGGCATGTCCAGGACTCTGGTCTGGACGTCCTGCCGGAAGTCCGTAGCTTTGAGCCATCCACGACGTCGAAGGCAAACGCCGTTGCCCAGCTGGCGGAACCCAGTGTCGGCGATGTCCGTCGCCACGGTGATGGCGTGGTCCGAGGCCACCTCACCTTCCTGCAGGATCTCCAGGGCCTCCGCCCTCTTGTCGTCCGGCAGAAAATCCAGCAGGGGAGCTATCTTGTACCAGAGCTCCCTGTCGTAGCGAGCCACGATAGCCAAGGCGTTGGCCGCTTTACGTCCCATAGCATCCAATTTCCTTCCCTCGCCGTCCGGCGGGGAAGTCGATGTGGAGGCCGCACCCCCCCCCCCGCTTTCTTCCTGGCTGCCGCGGAGACGACGGAATCCGGGGTAGGCTGCGCCCGGAGGCACAGGGGGGCCGTGTCCGGGACCCGGTACTTTTTCTCGTACCGGTCTCTTCTAGCTGGCGTCGTGGAAGGGTTCTTGAGGAGGGAAAGGCCCTCATCCCAAATGTCGTCCAACAGAGGCACTGCGAGGACCGTCTTCCTCTTGGCCTCGCGCCGCTGATAAAGGAAGCCTTCCTTTTTCTTCTCCTCAGGGCAGAGTTGGAAAAGCTCGGAAGCCCTGGAGATCATGGAGTGGAAAGATCCGATCTCGTCGGGCGGAGAAGCCCTGGCGGGAGGTGACGACGGAAAATCCTCGTCGTATGCCTCGTCGTCCGTACCCGTCGCTGCCGTGTCAGTCCCCGTATCCTCCCCTCGGGTGGACGGGGAGGAGGGCTGGACGGGGCGCGACGGTTGAAAAGGAGGTGGTGGATGGATCCTTCTTTTCTTGGTAGGGGGAACACCAGAAGGTCCCGGTTCTGGATCCCCCGACGGGAGAGGTTCCTCCGTCGGTAACGGTAGCCTCGTCCTTATCTCGGAGCATAAGGACTGTATGGCCAACAAAATGGCCGCCGAGTTGTCTTGCGGCGCTGGCAGAGGGGAATCCGACGGGCGAGCAGGGGCCCCGTCGGTATCCTCGACGATGTCGTCGTCGTCACCTGCGTCGGGGTCCATTCCGACGGGCTGGCCTTCTTCCACGCCTAGGCCGTGGCTTAAGACCTCGATCAGCTCCTCTTCTGAGGTTGAGGCCGAATCTACGACGACGCCCTGCCCCCCCTTCTTCTTCCCCACGGAGGGTTTCACGGGGGTCCTATCGATGGACACAAAAGAAGACTCCCTCCGAGGAGGCAGGGAGATTCTGGGCCCCGAGGTCGCCACCACTGGTGCAGCCTCCACAGGCTGAGCCAGGGCCGCCGCGACCGTTTCGATAGAGGGCTTGGTCGGATGGATCAAGGCCTTCACCACCTTAGGTGCGCTCACCGCCTTATCCTTGAGGGAGGGGGCACTGCCACGCTCCTCCTCTGCCTTAGAGCTCGACCGGGGCCTCTCCAGGAGCTTCGCCGGGTGCTCGGCCTTCCTCTTACCCGACCCAGAGCGTTGGCTCGTGGTTGATGGTGCAGGGGAGGGTGCGCCCTGCCTGGCGCCCGTAGAGCCCGACCGTTCGGCGCTCCCGGTGCCAGCGGACTCGCGGTACTTAGCCTTATGTTGGGCCCCCGTCGCCGGGGCGCCCTCAAAGGTCTTAGAAGACCGCTCGGATTTCTTCTTCTTCTCGCCAGACGGGCTCTTACCCTCCAGCCAGTTGGCGAGACGTTGATGGCGGTCCTTCATGGTCCGTTCCGACATGTTGCCGCAAAACGCACAGTCCTTCTCCACGTGCGTCTTGTCCTCATGAAGGCAGTAAAGGCAGAAAGAGTGTTCGTCCTCCTTAAAGACGTTCTGCAGCTGGCATCCAGGGCAGACCCTGAACAGCTTTCCGGGCGTCGAGCTTCCCTTCTCCTGGGCCATCTCCGAGACCGGGCCTGAGAAGCTTCTGGAGTCCTCCGAAGTGTAGCTCGACGAAATCTTCACCCTTGAGGGGCACAGACGAATCCGACACGGGTCCCCGTTGATCGGATGTAGGATCGGTGGAGCTTGAGGCTCTTTTGACCGAAAGAATCGAAGTTTTTTGTGAAAAAGCGCGAAAAAATAGCACTAACGCTCGAGAGCAATAGCACGAGGATCCCAACACATGAACGTGCGGTAAAAATCTGAAGATGGCTGCCAGAGGCGGTACTTAGGTAGAGGGCAGTCATTGGCTGTGGTCAGTATGACGCAGAGACCAGTGATTGGTTATTACTACGAAAGACAGATCAGAAACGAAACTGATACTGGTTTTTTCTTTACCGAGGATTCCCAGCCTGACGACGGGGAATATTCATGAGCATGTGAATCCATGCCAGACCCCATGCTGGAGAACATTTACTTGGCCTTCAAAGGGATAATGGGTATGGTATATGCCTGGCACTACTCGTATATAGTATATGGGAAACACATATTTAGACAGCTACAATGCTACCATGCGTTTTACTCAATCTGCATCCTTTCCATTGCGCGTATAGTTAAGAAATGCTATGGCAACTCTTTGCTATACAAAATTGATTTCACTTAAGACATCTATAGCCCTACCAAACAATATTAGGGCACGGGGTGTTCCAAACACTCTTGGTTTTACTACTTAATCATTGTGTGCAGGGCCAACAATAAGATGCGATAAGCAGGAGCTTCAAGCTGCTCCTGGGTATCCATCAGTCACCAGGAGCTAACTGGGAAAGGAAGAGCTAGTACATGGTGTAAATCAAATCTAACTTCCACATAAAATTCAAACATATTGTATCCATTATGTATGGCTCCTTATGCTTTAAATGTCATAATGTGTCCTAATGTTTATTTATAGATTGTCTCACATGCATAGAGTTAACTTTACATAGTTGTGTTTTTTTGGCATCAGTTGGACTGGGGAGCCAAAAGTAGCACTTGGGATCTGTTGGTTTAAGCTAACCAGGCTCTTCTAGGCTATAAGCAGGGGCTAAAGAGCCCCCAGCTCACCTCAATTAAGAACCCTGGTGCATATGCAGATTAATGACATTTCCTGAAATTGCCAATAAAATCACGATGAGGCTTTACATATTATTTGCTGCAAAGTATTGTGTGCGTGCACCTAGTCCAGTGGGAATTGTACTGATACAATACCTCACTTTTTACAGAACCCTGTCAACTAGTATTGGAAGTTTGCACAGAAACCAAGGGAGGGAGTTAAGGGGAAGGACACAAGAGAAGACTCCTTGGAATGAAGAGCAAATCAGCAGCTTTCAAAATCCAAGTCAGACGTTTCGGCCGTTCAGTACAATGAAGGAAAAGTGCTGTTCGCTTCTATCAAAGTATAGAAAACTCTGGTAGAGCATAGGAAACTGCACCTTCTGTGTCTTTGTGAGCTGTCAGTAGAATAGTGTGGCCTGTGTTTAGCGCCTCTAACATCCCCAAGCATCTTGTTTAACTGATAACAGTGTTGCAGAAGAGGGGCCTCTAGTTACCGAAGGGGAGACACACAGACAGACACAGACACAGACACAGACACACACACACACACACACCACCCTCCCCCCCCCCCCACAATGGGACCTCATAAGTTTGCCGGTCTGGTAACAACGGTACCGGTAAGCTTGCATGTACCGTTGTTACTGGACTGGCAAACAACGAGTTCTAATTGAGGGTGCCTTCCCGCCCGCCAGGTCTGACCTGGCAGGCGTACTGGCACCCGCGAGCCGAGCATGTTGGATGCACCGGCACCTTTCACGAATGGTGCTGGTGAATCCGACCTCCCCATTCCCATTGAGCACTGTGGGGATCAAAAGGGAAGCATTTTATTCCGGCACCCGCGAATGGGCAATTACATGGTCCGGCGGAGCCGTAATGACCCGGTAATTGCCCATTCATGGCGCCGGAAAAAAAATGATACGGACAGCAGCAACGGCTACCGCCGCTCTCATAATTAGGCGCAATGTCTGAAACCAACCCTGTATTACAATCTGCATTAAAGTCTCCTGCACAAATAATTTTACCACCTGGGTATGTTACCAACCATTCTTCCACCTTCTCAGGATAAGATCTATATTATTAGCTGGATTCCAGTAAATATTAATTAATAATAATGGTACATTATGTATAAAGCACTCAACATCCAGAGAGATTGCTAGAATACATGTAGACATCTTCCATTCATCCAATTCCTCATACCCTGACCGATTTTGGTGGCAATGGTAAGTCTCCCCCTGGAAACTTGTATCACAGCCAGATTGGTAGTATCATAACCGTCACAAGCTAGGTGACAAGTAAACTAAGTTTCCTGCAAGAATATTATATGAAAAGGACATGCATAATTGCATCGGTTTTTTGTCGGTACAGAGACAGACACAACCCTGAATATTCCAAGACATAAAAGCGAGGCTGTTTTCCTGACTAAAGATGTTTTAATTCTTTCTATTGGAGTATGGAGTCCGTCAATGATATCGCTAACCAACGCAATTAGTATCTTGAGTAGAGATTTTATCCACGCCATTGTTTAAATCATGGACATTCAATGTGGACTTTTCTTGATTAAATTTGCATAACTCCTTTTGTTTCAAGTCGCAGAAAGGGAAGAGGTCGTACCCATATGTGTACAATTTCTCCCTTTCATTGATCAATAAATCAAATACAAGTCTGGAAGGGATGACCCATCATGCAAAGTCATAGCGCAGAGAGTGAAAAAAGTTACCTAACTTAATATCTCTTGATGTTAATAGTCTCAGGAAGAAAACTCAGAACCCCCGCAAAAATAACAGCAGGGTGGGAACTTGAAGTCTCTAAATGATGTTGAGGCAGAGATTGCTGAGTTGGACCATAACAACATCAATATTAATGCTAATAAAAAACAAAAATAAAAAAATAAACAAGCAACAAAAATATCTCAAAGAACTGAACATTTCTAAAAATACTTCTAGAAATTTGAGGAAGAAAATGACTGTACCCTCTGTGGGTTCTGAGTTCTCTTGCACATTAATAATTCCATCTATAGCATTAACATAACTATTAGATTTCCCAAGTCCCAATGTTTTGTGTAGAACATTTAGTGAAGCTGAGATGCCCGTGAGTTGGGCCGTATGTATTTTTAATTCACTACATAGTTGTTCCCGCAGTATAGTGATTGCATCAGTCAAATATTGCATTTTGTCCTCACTCATTCCCGGTAGTGCAACAGGATTTTGTATAGAGGGGGTGTCTTATAAGGATCATCCCTTTCGACTGGATACTGAGATAGCACCAAAAGGGTAATCTCACCATCTACAAAAATTGGGGGCGTGTCTAGCCAAGATTGACTTGTTTCCTCAGTCGGCTGAATGAGTTCCACCGCCAAGATCCTAGACGGACCTTGTATACTATAATCTCCCCATCCTCCTCAAAGAGTGACTAAGAGGAGTCCTCCAAGTCAGGCTTACCCTCCTTAGACATCTGTCATTGATGGTCTCAGTTCATTCAAAATTTAACATGATGGGAGAAGTAATGCTCGAGAAAGACTATCCCGTCTTTTTGTAAAGACCAACGGACCAATACGTTATGGAATAAAGTAATTCCTTAATGACATTGACCTTTTCTTTTTTTTCATTATACCGTCCTTTACTTCACGTGCATTCACCATTCTATGCCCAAGGTTATACAAATGGTTCACAATCTACTGCTCCTGAATGCTTATCAGATGCTTACCTCCACCCGCCACCCTCCAACAAACAGCCAACAGCACTCCAGTGTGCACGTGGGCCGGGATTTAAATACTGTGCCTGTTGCCAGGGGGGCTGGACTTCACTTCACGAGAGTTCTCAATCTGTTTAGAGAAAGTAAATCACGTTTTTATAGTGGGCTTAATATAAGGTGTTTAAATTCGTCAAGCAAGGGCCGTAGCCCCAAAATCGTTGCAGCCGCCGGAACGTCTCCTGCAGAGGTACGCGACCATAAAGAAGCAACATTCCCATCAATGCCAGTGTGAAGTCTGATACCTGACTCAACCCGCATCAGGATCATATTTGCAGTAGAATTCCCAGATTATACCCGCAGGCAAACCTTCGTTGCCACCTGTTCCCCCTTTGTGCACAGAGCCGTGTGGAGCACTTACTCCGCGGCTCCAGTGCACACTAAATTCTCTTTCACATATCCACCGGCTGTGAAAAACGGCACCTCACTGAATATGTGCCCAAATCCCTTCCGAATCAGCTGTTGACCTGGTTTCCAGGCAAACGACACTCACAATGCAGATTTAAATTAACAACATCCGCCGGCAGGCGGAAGCCGACCAGCGTCGAAGGACAGGTTAAAGGCCCTGTCCCGAGCCTGTCAGAGCCGGGAGGACCGGAGAAGCGCCCCATACACTTGGTGAACATCCAAATAATTAAAAAAGAACCCTGCCGCCCCCAAGCCAGAAGCTAATCCCTACATTGAACTCTCCTCAGAACGTACAAACACTGCCACCGACCTCAAGATTGTATTCATGAGTAGCCCTTAGCAATCGCCGTTACTGCAGAACCTTAACCCACCCCATTACTCAAGCGCGTGCCCACATGCCCAGCTGCATTGGTACCTTACTTCGGGCGCTCCAGTTCATGGCCTACTCTAAACCAATGCCTGCCATTGCTGTCCTGTCCTATACTCTGACCACAAAGTTCGACTGCTTGTGCTTCTCCCTGATCATTGCCATAATGTCACGCCTTCTCAGCTATGCATCAAAGTATGTTATCTGCTGTACATTTAGCGACTAGCCTAACCTCACCAGGCCCACCTGTTAAGCATACCTCAATAATGATTCACATCGATAGGGTTCCTACAATCACGTATTTGGCCTCGCTCTTACCAAAGCACTAATTCCAATAACGGCATCCTGCCTGTGCCCAAGATACACCCAGCAATCCACTCCCAGCTATACGTAACCCTCATCCCCTTTCACCTGTACAATGGATCAAGCATTTTGCCACTAAACATAGACCCAATCAACCTTGCCCAACTGAGACCAGGAATCTAAGACTAGGATCAGGCTACAGCCAAAACATATAGCATCCCACCATAAACACAACCCCAGTAACAGTGCTAAACATTCTCCCACCAGAACTAAAACACTAAATGCCTGTACCAGCTTGAACAAAACGTACTTACTCCCAACGACCTCACAACACACATTGAAACCAAGTCACAAAACCCCATCTCCATGATTAAGGGTGCACTCAAACGCCAAATCTATCCCAGCCCATGCCCTAGATATAGCGGATATCATAACTTCCAATGACCTGGACTTCCTGGCCATAACGGAAACCTGGCTCCACACTGCCTCAGGGCCAACCTTGCCCTGGCCATCCCCGACGGATACTCCATAAATCGATTTGACAGAGATGGAGCGCAAGGTAGTGGTGTAGCAGTCATTGCTGAAACCTGTCTGAAACCTATCAAACTGCCTATCTCAGCCTCCCGTACGCTCAACATTCACCTCATATACAGACCACCTGGGCCGACCTCCACCTTTGAAGAAGACATCACGCTTCTTCTCTCTAGTAACACCACACCAAGCTCTCAGATCTTACTATTAGGTGACTTTAACCTAGGCTTTAAGGACCCCAAAGATGACAAAGCACTCGCCCATGCCAATGCCATCTCTGACATCTTTTTCTCTACCTGTGGTGTCCCCTAGGGATCTAACCTCTCTCGCTGGCTGTTCAACCAGTATCTGGCACTCCTTGCCCAACGCATCGCCGCTCTCTGCCCCAACTTTCAGTGCTATGCGGAAGATACCCAGCTCATTTTCAGGCCTTAATGCCAGTAAGACTGAGATTCTACTCATTGGTACACCCACTCCCACCTTCCCTGCAGCTCTCTGGCCGGCCTCTCTTGGCCCTCTTCCTGCTCCTACCTGCAAGGCAAAAAACCTTGGGGTCATCTTCGACTCCACACTCTCCTTCTCTCCGCACATATCTTACATCTCTAAGAAGTCACATTACCAGTTGTACCTCCTCAGAGGTATTCTTCCTTTCCTCTCCTTCGCCCAGAAGCTCACTGTCTCCAGGCCCTGGCTCTCTCTAAACTGGACTACTGTAACAGCCTCTATCTAAATCTGCCTGCCTCTACTCTCCACCCTCTGCAACTCAACCAGAACAGGACTGCGAGACTTGTCCTTGGCCTCAAGCCCAGGGACCGTTTCTCTCCAGGACTGAAATCTCTACACTGGCTCCCAGTGGCTGTGAGGATTAAGTTCAAAACCCTCTGCATTGTCCACAAGGCCTTCTGGGGCCAAACTACCTTCAACTCTCTCTTCCTAAATATCTTCCCTCTCGAGCTCTTCGCTCATCCGCTTCCATCTCCCTCAGGGTCAGCCGCTTCTCCAAGCAACAAGTTGGGGGTAGATCTCTCTCCGCGGCAGGGGCCTCCCTCTGGAACAGCCTTCTTGCCTTCCTGAAACTTGAGGAGGACCATCTCTGGTTCCGGAAGCACCTCAAAACCTTCCTCTTTGCTTCTTCTTTCTCTCCCCCTCTCCCATGCTAAATTCCTGACTGAAATTGCACTGATTCTGCAACTGGGCCACTCTCACCAATCTCGGTCCTTGGCCCTGCCACTCTCCCCTTGCACTGCCTCCCTGGCAACCCCTGCACTGCGGGACTGTCTCTGTATCCCTACAGCCCCCCCTTCCCAGCAATTGACTGCACTTACCTTGCACTTGCCACCAGCTGGCTCTTATTATTTATCTTGTTATTCTACTATCCCTGTACTGCACTTTCCCCTCTCCCTTTCCCCTTGCACTTTTCCCTTCCCCTCTACCCATGCACTTGCGCAATCTGAATGACACCTGTTGGATCGTTGTCTGTCTTCCCTTTGTCCCCCCTTCCTGCCTCGTCACGCCTTGAAACACTTGTGTATAGTCGCGTTACAAATGCCATATCATATCTCTGAATTAGCCTTCACACATCGAATCAACCTTCCCACACACAATAAAGGTAGAACCTTAGATTAGCTAACAGACCTAAACTGCGGCATCAATATCCTCTCCAACACACCCTGAGCATGGACAGACCACCACTTGATCACATTTACGATTAAAAAAAAAGACAACCTGTGACCTGTCAATGCCCATTTCCCCACAAACTCGCACAAGAAATAAGCGAAACATAACAGTGGAGAAATGACTCCCACTATTACAACCAATCATTTACTTCACGCTTTCCAACCCTGACCCTGTAGACCTTTATGACCATACTCTGCTCAATGCTATCGATACCACAGCACCACTTAAAATGTGTAAGGCCAAACCCTGTGCACATCTAAATTCATGGTTTACCCCTGAACTAAAAACCCTACACAAAATTAAAGCAAATGCAGAATCTTCCTGGAAAAACTTCCCCTCAGACACTAACAAAAACACATTTACATTAGCTTCTAATAACTATAAAGAAGCCATACTAGAAACAAAAAAAATCCTATAATGAACGAATTAGCATAGCTAAATCCAATACTAAAGAGTTCTTCAACATCTTAAGAGAGTTAGAATCGCCCTCCCCTGTACCATACACCTGTACCAAAGACACTGTATGGTGTACTAGCGTACAGAAGGACCTACTCGGCAAAATAGAGAGGCTTCAAACAAAAATAAACAATAAAAAAACTCAGCCTCCCCCCGGACTCAGATCAGACACTGCCACCTAGTAAGCCTCCCAACACCCATGAACTATTCAACTTCACACCTCTATCCGTTAAAGAGGTTGAGGACAAAACATCTAAGTTGAAACCGTCAAAATGCCAGGGAGATATTTGTCCAGCACCTACCATCAAGGACGCTGTAAAACACCTGGCACCCTTTATCACAACGTTTATTAACGCTTCTTTTGAATCAAGTATAGTTCCAACCAATCTGAAAGACGATTGGGTTTTGCCCCTCCTAAGAAAACCTACATTAGACCATAACATTCCCACTAGCTTTAGACTGATCACAACAGTGCAATTTCTGTTAAAAATCCTGGACCGAGCAGCCTACCTGCAGATTCAGAACCATTTAGAAAATCACAAACTACTGGACTCGGGCAATCAGGCTTCTGACCAAAACATGGTACAGAAACAGCCCTGACTGACCTGAAGACTCAAACTGACAACTCAAAAAACAATGGTAAACTGGCCCTCCTATTACTACTTGACCTCTCGGCTGCATTTGACTTGATTAACCACGAAGTGCTATTTAACCATCTCGCATCAGCAGCCCACTTCTCTGAAAAAACAAACATGTGGATTCAATCCTTTTTAAACAATAGATCCACGAGGGTCTTTTCACCATCAGCCTCTGCCGATCCAGCCCCAATGACATGCGGAGTCCCTCAGGCTTCCTGTGTCTCACCAACACTTTACAACGTGTTTACCAAACCTCTGTTTGACTAACTCGACCATTTGGGTGTCATCTACACTAACTATGCAGATGACACCCAAATACTCATCCCTGTCACTGGGGACTACATCAAAGACACTAAATCCCTAAATGACATACCTCATAAGTCAAGGCTGGATGGCTAAAAATGGACTGCGCCTCAACGATGACAAGACAGAGCTACTCCTAACGGTAATATAATAGTATCCAAGCATGTCAAAATGCTAGAGATTTATCTAGACTCAGCACTTACCATATACAGACAAATCAACGCAACAGCCTCATCCACCGCCTATACCTGAAAGCTAATTAACGCATGCAGACCAGTACTTTGCCGACCTCCCAAGAAGCCACTCGATCCAAAGTCTTCCAGAGATGATCAGATCCCTGCGTATTTCTGACAAAATCAGCTTGTTCTGGGAGGACAAACTGCAGGAGCACAACCTCCAATTTGGATGCAAAGACCAGTGTGAAGATTTTTGCTTTGAAATGGGTCTATATGGCATGGTATTGTTTATTTATATAGCGCCTATACATAGGCAAGTGTTTCAAAGCACTCGAGGAGGGTGGGAACATGGGGAAAAAAACAACAGTCGCTCAGAGCCCTTGAAATTCTGAGACGATAATAGTCTACACAGGCAGAGCAAGTGCGTAAAAAATACATTTAACAGTATGGGATACAGCAAATAGCCATGGCGATTCTGCAGTTTTAAGATTCAATTAGGTGGTGAAGACAAGGAAAAACAGACAATCTTCAGGCACGCAAGTGCACAGAGGGTCACAGGGCGCAGATGGCCAAGCGTCCTTTGCGGGTCCCGCTAAGGGACCAGGGCGCTAATGACGGGCCTGCTATTCGTGAGCCCGTTATTAGCGCCCTCCCCATTCCCATTGAGGCCTATGGGGGCTCAAATGGGAATGGGGAATGGTTAGTCCAATGGGGACTTACCGGTCCCTCCAGAGTCGGAGTGCACCGGTGGGTCCCCATCGAACCAGACCGGTGCCGGACCCGGTATAGGAGGTGACCATGGCACAAATAGCACCATGGCGGCCTCCAATCTCGGAATGAGGCCCTATGTCTCTCTTTTTTGTGCGCCCTGAGCCCTACGGGCATGCGGCGCGTTATAAGAATTAAAATAAATAAAAAAATGGATCAAGTGCACCCGGTCGATTAAGACTGGGGTAAATGCCGACGGAGCTACTCTCTTGGCTTGATTTCTCAGTGCATTGAGTGTGGTTGGGGTGTAGATCCCAGAGGCAACTGCGAGAGAGGACTGGCGTGGGTGCCAGGGAACAGCGAGACTCTGAGGTACACTAGGCGGCCAGTCAGCATGCTGTAGGAAGAGGAGAGAGAGAGAGGGAAAGAAAAGAGAACTAGGTTAGCAGGGTAGAGGGAGAGAGAAGGAAGAGGAGAAGAGGAAGGTCTTAAGGAGTTTCCAGAATTTAAGGAGATCTGGCTCAAGACAGACGGCGGTAGGGAGGCACCTGCTGAGGATAAGGATCTCCCTCCAAATCTCTGTTTGGTGAACCGGGTCACTCGCAGAAGGTTGGAGGTAGATGAACGGAGGGCTTGTGAGGGACAGTATTTAGGTAGGCAGCGTTGCAGATAGGTGGGTGCCAGGCCCCAGAAACCCTTGTGAACAATACAAAGGGTCTTGAATTTGATTATTGCAGCCACAGGGAGCCATTGAAGGGATTTCAGCGCCGGAGAGATGCAGTCCCAGGGCTTGAGGGCAAGGATAAGTCTCAAGGGTTCTGTTCTGGGTGAGTTGCAGAGGCCAAAGGGCAGAAGATGGGAGGTTGAGGAAGAGGATGTTGCAATAGTCCAGCCTGGAGAGAACCAGGGCTCTGGAGACAGTGAGCCTCTGGGGGAAAGTGAGAAAAGGTAGCCTATGTGTCAAACAATGTGCAAAATATTTCCCTTCTTTGGGAATAACTGCGATGAGAACTTCCAAGAACGTGGGAGGAACATTGCTTCCATTCCTGATATCATGAAAAACCATGGCCAAGAGCGGGGCAAGAATATCAACATATAACTTATAAAAAGCAAAGGTGAAGACGTCTACATCGGGCACTTTACTCAGATCCATATGGAGGATAACTTTCTTAACCTCCACAGTCGAAATGTCAACCTCAAGGCCTTCCCGGTCAACAGTGCTCAGAGTAGCGAGTTTCAAGCCCGCTAAATAACCCTCAATCTCGCTCTCTGGCACCCTGTCGCCCTGATCATTTAGGGTTGAATAAAAGTCTGCAAAACTATTGGAAATCCCATCAGAAGAAATACATACCCAACCTTCCCCATCAACAATCCTTTTCACTGACCTGTCATTCCCCACCGTTCGTACTCTGTTAGCCAACATGGCACCCACTGTATCCCCCATCTTGTAGTATCTCTGCTTGGTGAATTTCCTCCTCCTATGCATCTCCCCCAGTGCCAGAGAGTGTAGTTCCTCCGTCTTATTTCTCATGGAAATAATATCCTCCTTTAGCTTCCTTTCCACCACGTACCTTTCTCTCTTCTTTCTTGTACCTTCTGCAATAATTAGTTCCCTAAATGTGGCCTGAAGAGTGGACATCAATCCAGTATGTTCCCTAGTGATCAGAAGCATATCAATCTTGGTATACAAATCGGTGGGGGCAAATAGAACATATATCCTCCTGACTAACATGCTTGCTCCTTCACATGTCCATGCAACAGTGGCCCTCAGTAAGGTCTGCAAGGGCCTCACTATCCTTAGTGCGGACCTTCTGGACCCCCATCCTCCCAGTCCTCCATGCCAGGGCAGGATCTTGAATCATTTTAAAATCCCCCCCGATTATCGTAAGGCTTTCCGACCACTGCTCTACCATCACCATTCCCATTTGAGAAAGGGCAGCAGACCCTGGTTTGGGTCATAGAGAGTGGCCATGGTGATGCAACGTCTCATTATCACACCCTTAACCAACAACAGCCTACCTTCTTCTGGACTTGTACCTCGTGAAGCTCAAAGGATATGGCAAGGAGGTTAGCTACGCCTCCCTTCTTCCTGACCACCTCGCGGGCAAGAAGGCTTGTCCTATAGGTTTCTCAATAAATCGAGATTCCCCCCCTCATCTTAAGTGCATCTCATGGGAAACTTCCAAAAAGACTGTATAAAATCCTGAATGGGAGATTTGGCCGAAAAGTTTGACTAAATCCCCCATGCGGTGCCAAGGGCTGCGGGGGTAACCCCGCACCCTTGTTCACTATACTGTGAGTGGGGGTTGTGGGGCGGCACACCGCGAAGTGTGCCGCTGCAAGGTAAGTAGAGGTTGGGGCAAGGGCAAAGGCTGAAATGTTCAGGGGAGAGAAGACAAAGTTATTTTCGTAAAAAAACACGTTTGGTTGTTTCTCCCACACACATATCAGCCACGGGCTTCCAATCCCATTCCAATCTCATGTATAAACAGCCCATAAAGCTGCTGCCTCTTAAATTCTCTATATAAAAGGGAGCACTTATTTGGTGAAAAAAGATACCCTTGGCATGACAGACCTGGCTCTGGACTGGCTGACCTTCCTCTCTGAATGACCTTCCCAGGTTCAACTGGGCCCTTTTCTCTGCTCCATCTCACTCTCCACCTGTGGTGTCCGCCAGGGCTCTATTCTCTCAACTTGGATATTTAACATCTACCCTGCCCCCTTAGCCCATTTGGTCTCTGCCTTCTCTCCTAACTTCCAGTGTTATGCAGATGACACGCAGATCTCATTCACGCTTCCCTCCTCTGCCTCCTCCTCTTCCTCTCTCATACCTGACTGTCTGTCTGCTATTCAGGCATGATGCACCGCTAACAATCGCTGCCTTAAAGCCAGAAGTTTGAGATCCTTTTCATTGGGACTACAGCTCCATCCTTTCCCCCTATACTCTGGCCACCCTCTATGGGCCCCATCCCGGACCTTCCTGTGAGGCAAAAAAATCTTGGTGTCATCTTCAACTCCTCCCTATCCTTCTCTCCGTACCTTGCCAAGAAGGCTCACTTTCAGATTCCCCTCCTCAGAGGCATTCTTCCTTTCCTCACCTTCCCCCAAAACACAAAGTCTCCAGAGCTCTGGTTCTTTCCAGGCTGGACTACTGCAACAGCCTCTTCCGTTAACTCCGCCCATTGCCCCCTTCAACTAATCCAGAAAAGGACTGCAAGACTTATCCTTGACCTCAAGCCCAGGTACTGCATCTCTCCAGCCCTAAAATCTCTCCACTGGCTCCCAGTTGCTGCGGGGTCAAGTTCAAAACCCTCTGCATCAACCATAGGGCTTTCTGGGACCTGAGACCCCGCTACCTCCATCTCGCTCTCCCTAAATACCTATCTGCTAGAGCTCTTCGGTCTTCAAGCTCCAACTATCTGCAGATCAGGTGCTTCTCCAAGCAGAGAGTGGGAGTAGATATCTCTCCTCCGCAGTTGCCTCCCTCTGCAGTGGCCGCCCTGCCCCTCATAGACATGTGCCAGATCTCCTTAAGTTCCGGAAGCTTCTCAAGACACTCTTTTTCTCTTCTTCCTTCCCTCTCCCCTGCTAATTCCCCCCTCCCGCCTCTTGATTGGCTGCCTGGTTCCCTCTGATTTTTACAGGGTACCTGGCGCTGCCCTACCAGTCAATCCGTGCACATGGTCTCCCCTGACCCCCACCCAACCTGCACTTGCCATTCTGGGCTCCCTCCCCTTTACTAGCCTGGCTGGGCCTGAACCCCCTTTAGCCCTGCCAGCCTGTTCCTTACACTTAGCATGTGGACCTTCTGCCCTTGCACTCTCTTCTCCCTGGGCTATGTCTACCTGGCCTCCCATGGCACTCGTGAAGCCCTCCAGCACTTCCCCCACCTCCCCTCTTCCCTGCAGTTCTATTCCTGCACTTGCACAATCCGAATCTCACGAGGACTAGTGCGACCGCTTGTTTTGTCATCTCTGTTCCCCCCACACCCTTGTCTTGTTAGGCCTTGAAACATTATGCATAGGCGCATTATAAACACCCAATAAATAAAAAAAATTCAGTCTCTTTAAATTCAAAGTAGCAATACATATCTCAGCCACAATCCATAATAATCAAACCATATCTAATGAGCCTTGCGCGTAACTGTGCTTGCAAACCACCAACCAGCTGAACTCTCAAACTTACAAAAGGAAAAAGGCCCTTTCACCCAACATCTCCAGTCCCCTATCCCCATCTGGGTACCCATCTCACATATCCCAAAAACATAAAACTGGAAGGCAGTTTGCCACAATAACCACCAACCAATGAGACGGTTGCAAGACACCCCCCAATGTAGCTTCTCGCTATACAAAACTCTCCAAAGATCTGACACAACCCCCTAAATGCTCCAAAAGCCCCCACACAACATACCACACACAGAAGAGTGTCAAAGTAGGTCCAGAGGGAACCTCTTGCATCTCCTTCCTGGCAGTCGCTCCACTTTGGTGAGGGGAGGTTCAATGTCTAGAACTTCCTGGCTCCAGTCACTTTTTTCCATACAACCAGCTGTGCAAAGGCCTTTTTGAACTTTCCCCTCATCTGCAACTGTCCTTTGGCGTTGGGCACCTGCTGGGAGTCTTTAACAGCTGGTCCACCAGGTCTCCATCTCTTATATCATATTATTCCTCTCCACATTCAAAGGATAGAGCAAAAGGATACCTCCATCAATATCTAATCTCCTCAGACTGCAACCAAAATGTCAATTGTCTGCATTTACGTCTTTGATTAAAGGTATATGTATGTTATGTTATGCTGATTTATACCGTGCACCGCTACCACCTAAGTGCAGTCTCCATGCGCTCACGTGGCTCTGCAAGAGAAGAGGGTGGAGTGTGTTAGTGAGGCTAGGATGACAGTATAGGTTCAGAACCAGGAGGAACTGGGGTCTCTGTGCCTTGTCTTGCATGTGGAGTTGGTTCTAGAGGCCCTGCTTGTTGTTACCATATGGGTAGGACTCAGTGCCTCGGATGTGTGCTAATGTTTGTGTTGGGTGTGTGGGTCATATGAGGTTAGAGTGGGGTTGCCTTCATGCATGCTGGTCAGTTCTATCCATAATATGGAACCAAGAATAGGATAGGAAAACAAGAAGCAGATTTTTTGATGAGAGGTGATGGAAGGATTCCGGTATTTTATATACTTCCTAATATATATAATAATCCCCTTAAACCGCCGGGTCGTCTGATTTTGGAGCCTTTATCCAAATAAACTGACCACTATTTAAGACCTTTTGTGCGGCACATGAAGAATTACCTGAGGGATACCAAAGATGCGATTAATAAAAATGAGGGAATGTTGTTCAAGTCCAATACTCACCTGTCAATATGCCTAGAAATTCAATCTTTGTACACAGTGATAAAACAAAGGGCCACCTTTGAGGTGATAGAGGAAACATTGTTAGGCAGAACGGATGATCTCCCAGTCAGTAATGCGTTTATTCTTTGGTGCACAGAGTATGTATGGCCTGACCAAAAACTTTTTTAAATTTCAGGGACACTTTTACTTACATGTTGAAAGAACTGCCATGGGGGCAGCCATGTCTCCTAACCTAGACAATTTATATTTTGAAGCGTTTGAGAAACAGGTGGTATATGCAGACACTAATCCTTTCAAGATTCATCTTAAGCAGTGGCTTTGATATATTGATGAAATCTGTATTGTGCGAGAGGGCTCCCATGTTGAGGCTGTCGATTTTGTCACCAGGCTTAATATGCAGAATTGGTTCTTACATTTCACCAAAGAAATCAGCAGTGGTGAGATGAATTTTTTGGACATCACCATTTTTCACGAGAAGGGGAAACTATCTGTCAAACCGTACAGTAAAGCCACAGACAGAAATGCGCTTTTACATTTTTCGAGCCATAATGCTAAGCACATAAACATAAACTTACTATTTGTCCAATTTTTAAGATCGAAACGTAAAAGCAGTATGAAAAAACACTATGGGGATAGTGCTAATGTGCTCAACAAAAACCAAGTTGCTACAGGTTCTCCTAGCAAATTAGTCAAAGATTCTGCTAAAAGAGAATACAACAATAAGCGGGAGGCACTCTTTGAAAAAGAACCTGATGTAGTGAAAAAAGAAACAGGACCTGTTTTTGTCAACACCTTTTCCGATCTTTCTTATAAAATAAAATCTGTGATCATGACGAATTGGAAAAAGGTGTTCACAAAGAAAACAGCTTATCCTTTAATGGCCTACAAGAGAAACCAGAACATAAGAAATAGGATCATAAGGCTTGACCTAACAGACACGCCTCCAGGTATGTTCAAACAATCTACTTTGTGAGGTATGACCCCAGCTGTGGGTAATTTCCCCTGTGGTTACTGTGGGATGTGCAAGTACACTATGAAAACCAAGGAAGTGGATGTTAGTATGCAGAATAAATGGATTATCAAAGACCCAACACATTGCAACAGTGAACACCTTGTATATATGAAAGAAAACATCATTATACCCTCTATTACCCTGAGCCACAGAGCGTTTTCAGCATTCGAAAATGCTTCTGTGAATCGGGCCCTAAGACACTGTTTACGATGCACAGAGGGAAATTGCGTGCAATCTGTCTGGCAATCTATCAAATACAGATTAAAAAGCAGTGGGCAAGTACACAACACTGCCTTAATCCTTGGCAGGTAGGAATGTTAGGTATGCATGCCCCACTGAACGGAAACGCTTGTAACCGCATGCATCTGTACAATCATGTTTAATAAAGCCAGGGGTTCACCCCAATTAACCAATGTCTGCCACAAGCAGCGAATAAAAAAGGTAGACTAATTTGAGTGGGGTTGTCAAACGGAAAAGACAACAATTCTATGCTGTTACCTAGTACTTGAGTGATCTTGTAGACAACAAGTGGCAGCAACCCTAAGTGTAGGACTGAGAGGGTTACTATGTGAAAATAAGACAATGTTTTATCTTAACACTTTGCCAAATGAAAGTTGGCTTCTACGGAGTCAGTAGTGCCAGTGGCCAAGAGGCATTTGTTTTGGTGAGCCACATACATTTCCATCTGCAAATCATAGCATGTGCAATTCACATGTCTACTGCAAGGCAATGAATGTCAATCAGCAGGAATTAGCAAATTGCACATATGTTTATGGGTAAATTATGTAAACTAAATTAACAAGCATTGCTAACGCCAACAGTTTTGGCTTTTGTTTAGGCATGGAATAGGCATTTGCCATAATGGTAGTACCTGGCAATAAAATGTCAAATAACAGGGCATAACATAGCAGTATCTGGCAAATGCCTAATCGAAATTCTATGCACAACCCAAAACGGTTGGCTTTGTCAATGATTGGTGTTCACAGGCCTTCAGTGCAAGGAACATATATAAATGAAGTTAATACATTCTTATTACACCAGTAGCGCATTTCAAGCTGCAGTTATGCTATTAACTGTCAGCAGACGGCTTAGAAATAACACAGGTAGGTCAAAGATTGATTTTGCTGCTTGAAAGGGCTAGCCCAAATAGACTTCTGGAACATGTGTTTTGAGAAGGCAGAGCAGGTAATTGGTGGGATGTCCACAGAGATTACATGGCCGTAGGCAGTAAATGGATGGATAAATAACCAAACACCTAGAATCTGTGTGCCCCTCTTCACATGTTAATGTAATATTTCAGAATTATAGGTGGCGCCACCTTTTAGCCAAAACTAAAAATGGGGGAAATCACTTAAATTTGCTGTAACTTCGTGAATATGCTACAGAGTTTGTCTCGGTGTGCAACAACGTAAAGGAGGCACACATGTTGGAACACACTTAAAACATTTTCTTTTTTCATAACTTTCAGCACAGGGTTACAGAGAGAGCATAATGGGGAAGGGTTTCAGAAGATGCAAGAATCCTTAAAAAGATGGATACACTCTTCACTGGATCATTATAGTTGAAGGACTCCATATACTTGCTATCTTACCTCGTTGTTAGTTATCATCCGCTGGAGATGTTTTATTCGGACGTTAGGAGGATTGCAACTGCTTGGAACATCATGGATTAGCAAATTCTGTTAAAATATAAACATTGAGCATTCACATTACAAAAAAACCAGGCAGGCACAGTTTTGGTCCAACTGCTACTCCTTTACACAGATTCTTATGATGTTTGGGATTAAATGTCATGCAAAGGATACATTACCTACTCTCAAGTGCGGTTCGACTGTGCTGCTATTTTTATACATTCAAAATCTTAGATTATTGCCAATTCCACAGGCCAGGGTTCCTCAGTGACTTTTACATGCATGTTAAGCCCCACATTCTTTGGCTTTCTTTGGAGAGATTAATGAATGGGAGCATAAACAGTGCACCCGTCTCACTTGAGGGCATTCCTGATTTGTTAGAGAACAAGTGATACTCATGCAGGCTTCCAAACATCAAGGCTGGGCATGTCACGTACCAATCTTTGGAAGATAGAGACTTGACAAAAAAAAAGCTACTTCCCTGTAATGCCAGTTCTCTGTCATGGGTATCGTCAATTAAATTACAAACATAAAATATCTCAGCACACGAGCAGAATCTCGAAACACATTTGAACTAAAACTGACCCAATTATTCCTAATAAAATGCTTTTTTTCCAATACCGAAACATTTGCAGGATGTAACTGCTTTTAGAACCCTGCTGCAAAAGGGATTACAAAAAAAAAGAGAACAAGTTCACAGGTGGAGGAGTGACCACAGTGCTGGTCACTGTACCTTTAAAAAATAAAGTTCAGCTCCACAGAGCACCATGATGCGCGGTAGTATCAAGTTAGCCTTAAGTTCATTCCGTAACTATAGAGAAGGATAAAATGCGAACAGTAGAGACCTATTATCGGCCATGACAGGGAGGATGCAGGGGCGTTTATAAATAGAAGGAAGATGTGCATAATGGAAAAACTAACATTACAAGTAAGTAACTTCCCTTTTCCATGAAAGGATCTTCATTATCATACACACACCATAGAATATCATCCAGAAGCCCCAGTAGGGCAGGGGAGCTTAAAAGATCAGCCATGCTATCACGATCTGGCAAAGCATAACACCATTTGGAGTGTCTAAGTATATCCCTTAGGTTTCTAAAGATAAGTGAATAAGATATGGATGGGTCTTGCTGGTCTATACTATGTTCTCGAGAGTCAGAATATATGCATAAGTGCCTTGTAAAGGTGCAAACAGACTTTTTTGTAAAGGTGCAAATAGACTTCTATGTCACTGCTCTCTGCAGATACATGGTATTAAAATATTAATTTCTTAAGATCGCCGTACAGGCAGTGCTTCTGCTTGTGGAATGTGTTAGTGGTTTTACAGCCAGGTGTTTGCCTGCATTTTAATAGCAACACATTATATTAAAAAAAAAAAAAAACATTTGTCTTGCAATGGACTAGTTGGATGTTGCAAACTCAGTTTTGATGGGATCATAATGAATACAGCGGAGTTTAGAATTTCTCATATTTTTTTTGTTCTAATCAGATATTCTAATGTTACATTTAAAGTGTGTAAATCTTGTTCGGCTGGAGAAAAAGGGGTTGTAAAGAAAGTAGGAACACAACAGTATGATTTACATGGAAATCTGAGTCCACCTTAAGTATGAAAAAACATGTGCCCTAAGTGCTTCATTGTCCCAGTGAATTTGGCTCGTGAGACATTATGTGTCTATTTCAGTACCCCACCTGGCTGGAGTTACCAAAATGAGGGATTGTGCTTTACAAGACTAATGTTGTAGTACTATTCTGTGCACAGGTTCCTGCGCAAAGGTATGGCAAAGGACCTCACTAGTTTATTAAGGGCTAAATTCACCATTATTGGGGAGATACTCTTCTAAATAGAGGGCACCCTTTTTTTAAGCCCCTCTAAAATAAGCTTTTCGTGCACTTATTACAAAGAAAGATGACTGGGACAGATCTTCATCGTATGATGAGGTAGCCAAAAGGTTAAGTCTTATAAATGTGTAAACCCATATTTAGCCGAATGAAGTAAATTACGCAATGCTAGATCTGCCAGACAGGCCAGCAGCTTCAGCACTCACTTAATGCCAGTGGAACCCTTATTTGAGTATTCTGAATATTTGGTGCGATATGTAGTCACAGATGAGTAATAGGGAGAGCAGCAACCAGTGGAGAGAAAGGAAACGGGCTTCACACCTGGAATACAGACGTATTAGATAACAAGCAAGATTTCAAAAGGATGCAGTCCATTTCTACTATACATATACATCTTTTAACAAAGTAGGTGCAAAACAGTACACAAAGATACACATTTAATTACAGTCGATATACCTATCTTCAGTGTGACAAATTCAGTGTGATAAATGTCTCTTTAATTTCTTTAACCGCCCCCCTCTACCCCCCGCCCCCCGGAGCTTAAGTCCTATCCTAGTTCACTTGGTTTGCTGTTCTGTGTAAATCAGTTCCTGCATAATGACACTTAAGGCACGAGCCTTCTCTTGTTTAGTTTAAAACATTCTTTGAAATGTAACCGCTCCAACCCTAATCTTAAAAGTAAATTCTAGATATTAGGTTGCTGCTAACTACTGAAGTAAAAAAACAAAAGAAAAACACCAAAAAGAAAACTTGATAAAAACCAAAAAGAAAATGTAGGAATCATAAGCAGGCTTAAGTGTTTACACCTTAATAACTGCTCCTGGCGATACAGCTGTACTGGCCTCTTGGATACTGGAGTTGCAGACTGAGGACCGGTTGGGCTGAGAGAGCTTCCAGTTGTTGGTCCTTCTTTCTACTTT
Organism: Ambystoma mexicanum; assembly: GCF_040938575.1. NCBI lineage: Eukaryota > Metazoa > Chordata > Amphibia > Caudata > Ambystomatidae > Ambystoma > Ambystoma mexicanum. The sequence goes on along the minus strand of NC_090926.1, from coordinate 992,457,831 downwards.
AATACTGAAGCATGCTCGTATAATGCCAACTATTATACCTGGATATGAGTATTTTTGCACAATATGATATGCTCCATGAACATAAAGCAATCAAGTTGATTCTAAATATGAAGCTCTAGGTCGGGGCATCCAGTCCGTCTGGTCTATGTAGACAAGCTCTGCTCCCCAGTTGTGCATTTTTGAATATAGCACATTCTAGAAGGCCAAAAACACATGAAATAATGAAGGCTTATGGCAATGTCATATTGCAGCTCACATTAGTAGCAATCTTACTAGAGTATACAAGGTACGCTCATGGTTCATGATCCTAGATATTGGTGAAAGATGACATATCATTTTTGCAGCGTGTTCAGTCTCCAGATTTACCTTACAAATCATTTTGATGGTGAGTACAATGGACCAACAGCAAGTTTTCAGCTTAGCCCAGATGCCTCCAGAGGACCTCATCAAAATATCTATGCCTTCCATACCCTAGTGCATTTTTTAAATGCCATGCCATCGTAAGAAAACATGTACTTGCTGACTGATTGCACTGCATGCAGCCACAAAGAAAATGTTTCCTTACCTTGGTATTGCCATGTACCAATGCCCATTCCAAGCTGCAGCCTTCCCACACACACATGGAGGTACACATTCACACAGTCATGCACGCATACAGTGTCTCTTAACCATTCACACAGCAGCCACCAGTACGCAGATGCGCTTTGCCACTCACATGCATGCACACTTTAACAATAAAATCTCTCCCTCTCACACACAACATTCCCATTTTTCATTTTAAAAATATTCCTGGGCCGCACTAGTGATCTTCTCTCTATCTCCAGACATCATCATGTTGGAGGAAGAGGGTCACGGGTCATGTGACACCCTTCACCACTGCTCCTGCCTATTCTTGGATAAGGCAGAGGGCAGAGTCAGCATTCTGACCGTGCCCTGGCCTGACGACTGGCAGAGGGATTTCCTTTATAGTATCATTCCCCTCAGAATTGTTTCCCCTTTAGATCAAATTTAAATATGAATTCCTTTTTGGCTGGATCACAGACAGGTGGGCACCTCCTTACAGACTGGTTCAAGGAACAAGAGGGCATCAGTCAGCAAGATGGGATCAGCTTTCCTCCAAAGTCTCCCTTTTATTTCGTCCACTGAAGAAGGCATGGGGTTTAACTCCTGCTAGGCGTCACTTTCAGGCCGCTGCTAATAATCCAAAATGGGTCCAAAAGGAGAGCAATATATTCCTTCTCCTCGTTGTTATCAACTCTTCTTTCTCTGCATCAGTCAGTGAGTGAGCGGGTGATTCTATCAGTGCCTGTCCCTGAGTGAGCTTGTGTTGAATTTTATATAAAACAGTAACCACACCGTTTTGAGGTGTGTGTATTTTGTCCAATCTAAATGGTCTATGTATGTGATTGGACAGTGTTCCAAAAGTGACATACCCCTCTGCAGTCATTGAGCATATTAATGAAGAGGGCAGTGTAATGGGAATAACTTCTAAACCCAGTTTACCTCCCGTTTAATGTAATGTCATCTCAGGGATTTCTTGCATTACATATTGCCACATTCCAAGATAATGACACATATGACCAATTTACTAATTTGCTCACCATATTCCTCTCTCTGGCATGAATCAATTGATGCAATTTGTATCATGATAGGACCGAAGGTTAATTACCTACAGATTTTGGCTTTTAACTTATTGATACTTTTCCGTACAAACTATCATTAAGCATCTCAAAGTGGCAGGCTCGTCCCTGCAGATTCTATGACATATGACACTATAGCGTGCGTTATTTCTTTAAGAGAAACTGCAATTCACTTAATTTGCATACTGAAAATGACCTCACACAAATTCTGATTTTCTACCACATAATCGAGCATTTATAGCTGAATACTGCAAAAGAAACATTTACTTTCTATGCGTTTCAGTTCAAGAATTATGGGTGAAATAGTGAATTCCACTATACAAATTACAAAATATTAAATAGCATTAGCAGTTGGATATGCCAACAACAGAGCATCTGGAGTCTTCAGTTCTTTAGCTGTTAGTTCAGGGCGAATATTTGCACAGCCCAGGGTCTGGAGGTGATAATGTCTTTGAAGTTTGGCTCTTCAGCACGTTATGACTTTTGACGCTGCCCCCCCTGGGTCAGTTACTGGGTCTCTAGATTTTTCAGATTAACCTTTGTTTTCCCAGGTATTTTCTTATTCTGCTTTCAAGAGTGCCCAGGGAATTGAACGATTAGGTACCACAGATCTGCTGAACCACCATTAATTGTTCCTTATCTGAAGCCCACTGCATTGTCATGATGCCTACCCCCGGGCATCCGGATCGAGTCCATCAGCCCCGGGAGCAGGCATCCAGATACTTGTTAAAACCCCAGCAGCCCCGCTGGGGGCTGTTTGGGTTCAGTCCTGTAACCTTAGGCACCAGGCTCATCTTAGAAACCAGTCCTGGCGCCATAGGCGCCATGCTCATAGACATTACTTACCTCATGCAGACCATGCTGCAAATTAATCCAAGCCAACGTGAGGCCTGGATGGGACTATTTTATTACAGGGACTATTTTATACTCAGGTGTGGTTCAGGGGAACTTCTTACCTGGAACTACTTTGGAGGCTATTTAAACCACATCCGAACAGCAGCACACGCTTCGCGTTATTCTGCATCCTGCAGCGTAATGCTCACCGTGCCTGTAAGTCAGCATCCAGTCTTCTGCCACGCCCGCCTCGAATCCGGAGCTCCTAGAAAAAGGGGAAAGAAGGAGAAAAGGTTAGATCACGGACATTATTTTAATTCCTTACCCTATTCCGGATCCAGAACGTCTCCGAGCCTGGAAAGGACATTATTCCAGCACGCGTTGCATCGCCAGCAGCAGCGCCGCGCCATATTCACCAGTCCACAGCATCTTTCGACTCGGTGCTGCCTCCATCATTTTCTTCGTCGAACTCCAGCACCTGGTGAGCCAAGAGAGCCGACAAATACAATCTCTTACCACCATAGGCTTACCTGATTTACCACCGGAGGCATTATCCTTTAATACGCATCATCTTCATATGCTGCACCTATAAAGGGAGAGAAAACAACAAGTTAAACTCATGCAACTTTTACCGGACAGTGTTGGGTAATACAGACTCTTACCTGAACGTCATCGGCTGCCTCCAAGCAATATTCTTTTGGACCAGCTGCAATTCAACAAGGGAATGGAACAAGAGTGAACATTGGACATGTTGAACTCTTTGAACTTTATAAACCCCGGAGTCAGTATTCCTCCGCAACTCCTCCAGTACCTTCAAACCAGTGAAGTAACTGGTATCTACATGCCCCTGCATGCGACGCAGGATGGAGAGCTCATCGTTTAAAAACATAAGGTGAGGTTACTAAAAGGGGATATCGGAGGTGACAAGTGGGGAGAACGAGAACAGTGGGAGGGGGCCATCACTAAAATCCACGGGTGGCTAAATCCCTTTCTCCACTTGCAGAAGAATACTTCTACGGGTCAAGCAGACGAGATTAGGAGGGCCAGTCCAGACAGTCATCTCGGCACTACGCATCACGTTGGTGGAGACCACAGCTGTCCGGGTCCGATCGACGCCCCTGTGGGAACCAGGTGAGCGTAACATGCATACAGAATCAACCCATAAACGTCAGCTTAGGATTTAAAGTCAGGTCAAGTTGATATCTTTATGGCTCCATCTTCCACCAGTTTATCTCTGCGAGAAAGCATGGAATGCTGGTTTTCACCTCTCATTTTGGGGGAGTTGGCTTGAGCAGAATACAAATGTCATGGGATTAGTTTTAGCATCCTTTAAAGTGGCCCCATTCACCCTTTCAGCTTTTAAAAAGTACATTTTCAGGTGCACCTTGATTTGATATTTTGCCCAAAAACACAGCAGCATAAAATGCAGATTCGTTATTCTTTCTTGAAACGGCTTTTTCCTCAGGTTAAGCAGTTACATATTTTAACAAATGTTGCAGGTTATTTTCTGGTACTTGAACTGTTCATTTCAGGCCCGGTCAGTTATAGTTTTATTTGAATGTTTGCAAAACATGTCACGTGTTTTTGCGTTGAGTTCTAAAAGTACTATATGGGCAAAACCTTCTGAAACCACACAAAGATGGCGCTCTTATGTGCGGGCAAAAATGCGCACTCTTGAGCGCGCACATACACAGTGAACCGCTGCACTTATATAAGATATCAACGCTCTGCCTCCTGGTTCCTAACGGACTGGAGACGCCAAACCTCTGCTGAGGAAACATGGAAAAAACACGTGAACGGTAAGCGATACCGGTCTCGCTGTAGAGATTGAGATAGAGACTGACATAGACCCACCTGCATATTAAGGGTGAGTATGGAGTTTGTTTAGCCTGTAAGCATCACTGTAAGCATCACTCCTGCTACATTGACTTTATATACAATGGTGCTGTTTCTTGCATTCATCCGACGGGGCTCGCAAACGTCACAACTGGGACACAGTTACTATGTCGGAGATTTGTATTCTTGAAGTCTTGTTTGTGGGATTTCACAATGAAAAGCAAGCGTAGAGGCTGCACCATTTAAGAAACATGACCCATTACTACGTGGGCACTTCAGCATTATTGCTGTAGTCTTCCATGTGTGTTGGATGGGGCCCAATAAGCTATCAGTCGCGCCAAACTTGTGAGACAATCCACAAAACAGAGATAAAATGAGGGATTGAACATCGTCCCCTATCAAATCTATGTGTTTTCCCCTCCATAAAGAGGTGAAGCATTACAGAACAAACCATTTATAGCCTCCAGAAACAGAAAAGGGCGAGTGAAATGGTTAAACTAATAGTATAAAAGTCTGATCTAGGTATGCTATTTAGGTCACATAGTAAGTATTATAAATGCGAGCAAGTTAGAAGTCTCCGTTTTATCTTCTCTCCAGATCCCATGTAGCCGTTAGAGCACATGGAAACCTGGCATCCTGGAAAAAGGGGTTAGCTTCTAGGATTGCTCAGGGGCAATGTGCTCGCCTTGAAGCCAGATGACACGGAGCAACACAGGTTCGATCCCCCGGTCCGCGCGTAGAAACCTATGGGTATTCAGCGCGTTATAAATAAAATATCATATCATTAAATTGCTCTGTTTCTAGTCCGGAAGAAGGCAGCAAAGCAAACCAGTGCTGCTGAAACCGGTTGACTGTTTTATATATGGGAGTTGAACAGTAAAGAATGTGTTTACCCCGAGTGAAGAAATCTTCTGGGTGCAGAGCAGCTCTTTTTTTAATAAAGTGTATGCGTCACTTTCTATTCACTTTTTCTACTTATTTGTGTCTTTTAGAAATTCCTTTTATAAACTCTTTTGTTAATTTAGAAAATTGGGGTCAGGACTTTACTACACCAAGGGCGAAGGACACCTTTTGTTAAACAGATCCTTCTGGCTTTTTAAACACGCACACAGATGAACTTGTAAATAAAGTTGATTCAGTCATCTTGGATGTGCTAGTGCCACTCCATTACAAATATCAATCTAAAAGGAAAGTGCACCATGTCATACTCAAATTCATTGTTAGATTCAGGGCGAGTATCTCTTGTTGTCCTCTTTCTTTAGATAGGCAGCGCACTAGCAAAAACCAGGGCTTTGCACCTTACACTAGGGCCAGTAGTTGTGTTTGCTGGAGGGCAAGATAGTGACTCAATGGGGCACTTTGGAAGCAAATTGGATTCTTTGATTTTTTGTGTTACAACGTATGTAGGGGACTGTAAAGAACCAAGACACCCCTTTGGGACCTTCTTGGTTTTTGTGTGCATGTGATGTCATCACAGTCGTATATGGAATGTTGTGTCTCTTCTGGATTGTTACCTGCACAAGAGACTGTCTAGTAAAGCAGTTACCTGTCTCACATCCGAGTCCCATTGTCATCTGTACAGCGACACCTACATTACAATACTGACAACAAGATCGAAAAGAACCTGCCTTCACTGGAATCAGGACTGCGCTAGGGGGACCTCTAAAGACAGGATTAGTGCAGAAGAGGACATCCACTGGCGCCTCCCACAGCAGAAGACCCTCTCTCTCCAGTTGAGCACCCATGTGCCGTAATCAGGCAAGGTGTCTGCAAGAGGCAGGGTTAGAGCAAAAAGTGAGCTTTCAGAGTCTGAGAAGGGCAAGCGGGCAGCTGGATGAGGAGGAGTGCAGCCTCTGTGAAGCTCTGTGCAAGAGGGAGCGGCCGAGTCTGTGACGCACAAAGCATTGCTGCATGAGTAGCCATACATAATCTGAGGAGCGCAATTTCATAGCTGTGCTGTTGGTGGCAGTGTTTATGTGGTCGGGTCTAAGCCATCATTGTGTGAATCAGCTGATCTAGGTTGCCGCTAGTCGGAGCCTAGTGCAGCATTAGTCGGAGCGAATGGGCTCCGGAGGCGTTTCGGCTACAGCCCTGTGCCTGATGGTGGCAGAGAGGCTATGATGAAGTCACTTGGCCAGGGCTCAATGACTGGGCTGGGCACGTCAACATCACATGATGTGAGAGAGCGTTCAGCCCAGAAACACAGTGATGAGGTTGGCTAAATCACGTTCTCCAGGAAGAGACCCGTGGCTGCGGTCGAGCGGTCATTGGCAGAATGAACAGGGGATGGAGAGAGAGCTGTATCTGTTGTTGTCTTGCTGGATGTCGTTTGGTCTGGAAGTGCCGGCGCGAGGCCGAGCCCAGGTGTTTAGGCTTGTCTGAAATGAGTATGCAGCGTGACAGATGGTCACAAACCAAGAGGTACTGTGCCACTAGTGAGAGAAATTGTGGAAATTGGTGACCATCGGTTGTGCGGCTAATGGTTCTACGAGAATTGGACCCGGATTTGATGTTTTTCTTCAAGCGTATGTTGTGAAGAATCCTATGGATCCCCCACTGAAACCCTGCCTAAAGTCTCCTCCCAGGTGGCATGGGGAAGGCAGACGCTTCCAGATCCCAGCCCTGGGGGTGGTGTATTGCGGGAGGATCACCTGGGAGGAGAAGGAACCCAGGGTAATGAGGAGATTCCGCAGGACATGAGGCAGTATTTTTCCTCTGACAAGAAGATTCTTACCAATGTACCAAAAGAGGTAATGACCTATTGACATTTTAATGTCTCTCAACCTCATATTAGATCTAAAAACCCTAGGGCGGTAACATCTGAGCAAACTATACCAAAAGAAAGAACCTTTTTGGTATCTAGAACTAAATACCCTCCTCATTCCTAAGGGTAAAATGTAAAGGATTGTGGAAATGTTGTCCTTTCTAAATCATCATCCTCTGAAAAAGCAAAATCTCACAGCCACTCTACTCAAAGAATTAAAATAATTAAAGCTACCTTTCAAAATAATTTAGAAGTAGAAAAACCTAATTTTGTTAGAACAAATTACTAATGCCAGAGGGACAGGGCTGGACTGGGAACAAAAAGAGGCCCTGGAAATAATGTTCAAAGTGGCCCCATATTACACATTTTTACCAAGCCCAATCCTTTTCCTATGGGGAAAATTTGGAACTACAAAAAAGGCACAGCGTGCAGAGGCCTACTGGGTAATCTCCAGAGTTCCCTATAGGCCAGTCCACCTCTGCTGACAGTCCTCAGTCCAATGCCCCGTTCTCCTTGATACTTTCCCCCTTAGCCCATACCATAAAGCATGAAACTGGGGCTCTTTCACCACAAACTGAAGCCTGAGCTCTTCATCACCTGCACTGGAATTGCTGCCAGTCTTAACCTCCTAAACATCTGTAAAAATCGGTAAACCTCTAACCTTTTACTCCACCAGAACACTCACCGCCACTCCGGTCCTGAGCAGGCAGGATTGCTTCACTAGTCTCCACCATGGACGCTCCTCACTCGCTTTGCTCCATCAAGTCACTGAAACTTACAAAACAAACTCTAAAACTCCCCCCATCACCGCTCACCTCTGAGCAGCATCATGATGTGGGGTGGCTATCCAAGCTAAATCGCTTCCTAGTCAAACGTATGCAATACACCAATAAATGAAATATCATTCTTGTGTTTAAATCCATCCATGGGCTGACACTTGCCCAACCTGGCTGACACTATACTCCCCCCTCGCCCTGGACTGTACTTTCTCAAGCTCTCCTCAATCTAACCGTAACGCCTGCACCCTGTTCTGTCACCTGCTTATTCTATTCGCCTCCCAGCTACACCTCACTGGAACTCTATATCCCTGAACTCTAGGACATTCCGGCAATGACTATCTTCACGATTGCCCTTAGGAGCCTCCTTGCCTCCCACGAGAGAGGCTAAGGGTCGAATGCGATCATCTACAGCCTCTACCCCAAGAGTATTGCTATTACTGAAAATGTATTTGAAGTCTGTCCTCTACTCTCCCCTTTACTGTTTCATTTCCAGCTCCTTTCCCACCACCAGTCGGTTTTATGTATTTATATTCACTACTACATCATGGCTTTGTAAATGTTAACAAAGCACCCACCAATGGGTCCGAGTCAAACATCAATACATCCTTTATAAAATGCTTCACAGTGAAGCAATGGTCACTTGCCCATTAAGCTTTGAACTGGAGGGGAACTTCCAGCAATGGCTACTGGGTGGCGCTGTACTGTGTGTGGCTTTGCTCAAATGGCTTACTCCGTCTATATATAAAGAAGAAAATCTGGTTGTTTGTTCCTTATACAATTCCACACCAGTCCACTAAACTGCACAAAATTTTGCATAGTTACCTGTTAGGACCCTCCAGACATTACTGGCTAAATGACATTTGGACACCCCACTCCTTTCCCTGGCTTTCAGCCCCTTCACATGAGAGATGGTTGCCAGAAATCGGCGAAACACATCAATGTGGACGTAGAAGAACCAGGCAAAGCTCATTTTAAGCATCTCGGCTCGCAAAACAAATATGAGAAGCCTCGAAAACCACGTTTCAAGGCCCTATGAAGCACAATTCCTGAGATATTTGCACTGCACTGCAACACGCCAGAGTGATGCGACAGGTGGGGAGAGCAGACAGAAGGTCCAAATATGTTGCAGCACACCAACTCTCGCCTCCCTTCCATGTCAGCCAGCCACACGCTCCCATTCTCGGTGCAGTTTACCTCAGAGTGCAAAGCACATTAAGCGATAATCAACTCGGAACAGCGACATACAGGATCATTGATTTTCAACAATTGATGAGTGTGATCATGTCGGTCTACAGAACCCGTGCAGAATACTGCTACTTTTTGCTAGTTTACAATAAATAAATACAAAATATATCCAGTGTTTAAAATGCAATCCCTTGCTTGATTAACAGCCCATAAAATATGATTTGCTACTCAAGTTTTTAGCAATAAACTACTTATTGCAATATTGATATCACAACGTTGTTCAACTTGGGTTACTGAAGTAAATTTGTGTCAGATGAAAGACCCATTTTTTAAACCAGTGTCTCTAGGGACTCTGTATTCGTGATTCTAATTATGAACAGCATATTTTCATTTTCTTAGACCAATCATACTGTGTTTTTAAATGTTTTCAACTATATTGAGGTATGAAGAACTATTTCTTCAGAATTTCAAACAGTTTATTCACTACAAACATGTATGGAAAACATGTATGACTTTTTGTGTTGCCTTTTATGTGAAGCTGAATAATTGTAAATAGTTATATCCAAGAGTAAGAGAAATATTAATGCGTGTTTATATAGTTCTTCATCTTCCCTCTTCTAAGCGCTGTAATAACAGATGGTAACCCACTTTAATGTACTAGCCTTTTCCACCTTGGAAGTGCAATCGACTAAATTGTTCTTGAAGCAGGATTCTGTTTGCTAAATGCAAACTGGTCTCATGGTTAAGGCGGACATGTATCTCGTGAGCTACCCACCAACGAAGGATAGGATTTTAGATGTAGGGCTTAAAATGTGTTTTTAATCATAGAACAACGCCTGACTACTGTAGATGACAGGCAAGCTTCATCTTAGAGTAATGAGTAACTTCAAAGTTGAAAGCCAAACGACATCCCAGTATCACACTTCAGAGAGAGAAAATATCAGTGATTCGAATCACAGTGTTGTATGGTGTGTGCTACACAGTATAGGAGCACGGCTGTTGTTACTGTACTGGAAGTGCTGTGCGTGTGCTTTACTGTATATTCGTGTGTTGTGCTCAGTGAGTGTTGTGTGTGTGTGTTGTGCTCTGTGTGCTGGACTTTCTTTACTGCACTATGAGCGGTGTGTGTGCGCTTTGTTTATTGTGCTATGTGAATGCACGTTACTCAGTGTGCGCGTGTAGTGCGGATATTACTGTATGTGTGTACTGGTCCTGGAATATTAGTGCACGTGGCTCAGTGTTTACGTGTAGTGTGTACATTCCCGCATTACACGCTCTAGTGTTCGTCTAGGGAGGGCCACTGCTCTCTCTGCTTTGTGGCGCTTTCCACTTGTTTCTGCTTCAAAGGGGGTGAAATGCCGGCCTCTGAAAGCTGTTCAATTTGTGTATACAGCTGAAGGGCAAGGGGTACACGTTGTGAAGGGGACACCAAATAGATCACATAACACACGGGGTAGGCCGTGCCAATGCTCGAGGAGGAGGAGGAGTAGGAGGGATCCAGCCTCCATGCCCGGACCCCTGGCTTAGGGGCCTGTGGCTGTTTCTGGGGACCCTCGGTTCCCTTCAAGCTCCCGTCCTCTGTCTTAAGAGAGGCACGCTCGAGACCTAAGCAGAACGAGACAACTTTAGACTGCAGCAGATTAGGTTAACTCTGTCCTGTGCTTTCAACCACTCACTGAGCAGAATTGCATGTGCAATGTTGTTTGCAAGCTCCTAAGGTGCCAGAATGATCAGAAAATAACTTGCTGTAAAAATACAGGAAATAGTTCCACTTCATGAAACAAATGTGCGGTCGCACACGCTGCCTTTTATCCAGCTGTCGCCTCATATAAAAATGGTAAGGACGCTCTCAAGTTCGTACGGTACCTGTCTGACTTCACATCTCAGTTCTGTTCTGGTGGTTTGCGGGACATTTTCTGCAGCTTTCCGTAGGACGCCCTCCAGTCTGGTACTTCCGTCCTGGCTCCAGGTGCTGTGCAGGCAGGGCACGTGCGGTTCCCCGGTGCACTGTCCAGGCCAGCCGCTCCCCTCCATTTCATTTCATTTACCATACGGCTTCCAGATTGGGGGCAGCATGGGACCTAGAAAAGTTCACTACTCTGCAGCCATCGTGCACCAACGTAATTTGCAGCTGTATCCACAAAATCAGATCAATATTTCACATGACTCATTGAACAGATGAACATGTTGCAGTATTTGGGCTTTATTCTGCCCACCGAATGCAAAGCGGCTGTGAGGTTAAAACCACCATGCTTACACAGTGAGCCCCACGAGCCATCACAGCGTCTGCTCTGCCTCACTTGAACACCATTAATTGTAGCAATCCTCACAAAGCTGAACTCGAAGATGCCTATTTAAAAAAAACCACTCGAACCGTACCACTCCGCACCCATGCTGAAAAGCCAGCGTCGTCAGTCAAGTCAGTTCAGATGCCCAGCCCTGCTGGGAAGAAACCAAGCGTGCAGCCATCGCGCCTCGGTCAGTGAGGGGTTTGGGCAGTCAATTCAATGCAATACATCCATGAAGATTCATGTGACGCACGCGATCACTCATTTTGTATCCTTCCGCCAAAGAGGCTATATGACCAGAGGCCTACCGGGGGATGTCCCGGTGGGGCAGTTCAGCCCTGCAGAAGGACTGAGACAAGGAAGAGGACTGAAGGGGCATGCAGATGTAGCAGTCAGGCAATTCAGCCTAGTAGCCATTGAAGTGGTTAGACAATTGAGGTTACTAGTCCACACCTGAAGCTCACATAACCTGCGAGGCATAAAAGGCCCCCGCAGGAAAGCAGGAGCAGAAGGAGCTGGAACAGGAGATGGAAGACTGGCAGTAGTAGTAGCAGAGGAGAAGCACGAGGCTGGCAAATCATGAGGAAGTGGGAGCACAGAAGGGACGCCGGAACCTGGAGACAGCAGATTTCACCTGGAAGTTCTGAGACCGTCCTTTTCTCCCAAAACCTTAATGACTGAGGATGCGCACTTCCTTACCATGAATGCTGGGAAAACTGAGGTTCTATTATTCCCTGCCAACACATTTCGTTCACCGTGTCTATCTCTTTCCCCCCCTGTACTCTTTCCATTTCTCCTACTGCTCGCAATCTTGGTCTTTATCTGGACTCTAACCTTTCTTTTACCCATCATATTTCACTCACATCCCGCTCTTGTCACTTTCACCTGTATAATATTCGCAAAGTTCGCTTTTCTCTCACTTTCCATGCAACTAAACTACTTATTTCTTCTCTTATTTTCTCTCGACTCTTCTATTGTTAAGTCACGCTCTTTGGTCTCCCTTCCTCTCGTCTTGTTCCTTTGAAATCTATATATCATTCCTCTGTTTGCGTACTTTGTCTTCTCTCCGACCGTAATTCCATTTCAGTTTTGCTTGCATCTCTCGGAGGGTTACCTTTTCATTCCCAGCTTAAATTTAATTTTCTCTATAAAGTCTTTAAATCTCTTTATGGGCTAGCTCCAGACTATCTTGCTGCTCTTCTGACTTTTTATACTCCTTCTCGCTCTCTTTGTTCTTCCTGTCTTCTTAAAATGACGGGCCTCCGTCCACCCTGTGCTCAGTTTCGCTTTTGTTCTTTCCAGCTTCTTGTTCCTGTCCATTGGAACAATCTTCCTCTATCTCTTCGATCCATCACAGTCTATTCCCTCTTTGAAAAATCACCTTCTTAACTGTCAATAAATGTTTGCTCTCAGAACTGATATGTGTATTACTTTATACTTCATTATTTTTGTACCGTTGCTTTTTACTTTGTGCAGCGCATTGGACAAAAGCGCTATATAAGACTCAATAAAATAAAATACAAATGGGCAGAGGAAGATGTGCTGGAGGCTGAGTTTTCCCCGTGTGAGCCAAATTGTTGTGATTGCAGAGCTGCGAGCATGCAGGAGACGAAGGACAGAAGCAGAAAGCAAGCCAAGTGTCTTAGAGGAAAAAGAAACTCCCAATTGAAGTGGCCAGACTGGAGACAGCCGTGCTGGAGAAGAGTGTGGGTCGCCAGTGAGCCAGAAGTAGTAGCAGAGGTCAAGGAAGTCGGGGAAGCAGTGCAACCCACAAGAGCAGTGTTCCTGAAGCCGGTGAGTGAAGCACTGTGTTCAAACACGCTGTGCAAACCTTGCCGGTAACTGGAGCCAGCTCCTAAGTGACTCACATGTGGTCTAATGCGAGTGAAAGCTGTTTATTTATCTGAAGTTTTATTTCACGATGGAAATGTAGTAGTCGCGTATATTATAAAAGGCCTGATACTCGCAGGAGAGCTAAAGTCATTGAAACTCCATTGCTGAACTCTTTAAACTGTTGCGGAATAACAGAATGGCCGTGTGACTTCGATTAAGAAGGATGATCGCTTGGTAAACCATTCCCGATCAAGTAATACTAATAATACACAAGTTACAAGTAACAAAGTGAGGACTACATCAAGAGAAGGTCGCGGGCACCCAATTGTGTTTCTCAAAGGAAGTCAGAATGTATCTGTTCCCGTTACATGGAAATACAATCCTTTCTTCAACTTTAACCTTGAAAATCTGTTATAAAGAAGGGATGCGTCTGACCAATTGTATTTTCAGTTGAAAGACTGAATCTTGTACCATAACCAGAAGAGACAATTTTACAATTTCTAAAGTAAAGAGTTTAAACCAATCAAGAGAAGAACAATCATTGCCCAAGTCAAGAGGCACCCCTTTTCTTTTGTATAGTGAAAGCTGCATTGCCAAGAGTTAAAGAGCCCTATAACTCCTCTGTAAAGTTGCCAATCATCAAGTGGCCTAAGACACAAGTTTGGCATTATTACCTGAAGCTGGAAGAGTCGCACTACACTTCTGGGTAATTGTTTGAACTGATGACTGGCAAAAAGGTGCGCACAAAGCTGGGAAAGGGGAAATAATTGCTTGTGAAGAATATTCTGAAGCGGCAGAAATTCTTAAGAATGGGTACTAACATTTTTTTGATATTGAGGGGTCAACACTATCTAAAGGAAGACTAATCTAGCAGCAAAAAAATGATAGGTCAACTACCTCCTCCTTGAGTCCATGTGACACTTACAGGCTAGATCCAAGCTAATCCTGATGAGTTAAGGATTAGTCATACCACAATTTGATCATTTAGAAAATTTACATTAGGAAATCTGTATTCTTGTTTCCTATCTCTCATTTTCACAATTAGTTTTCAACAAAGGGAAGTGGGTAGAATACACCCCCCGATACCTTTGATTTGCCCCTAGTATGAATGTTGAGTGGTTGCAAAAAGGCACATTAAAGAAATAACCCATAAACGCTCCAAGAATACTTTGAGACATGTATGTATACGAGAGGGAATTGGATCCCAATTGGTTATTAACAAACTGGTGTTACTAGGTTTTCACTTTTTTCCCGTGTGTATGAATTCTTTTCTGTTCACTTTGTTCTTGTTTTTATCCATTATAATAGGTTTGGTGTCACTACTCCATTCAGATTATAAGTGGGTAGCACGGTTTTGGTAGTTTTAGCTATTGATGTATAGGACTTTGTGTTAGTCCTTTTTATGGCTTTGCATAAAATGCATATAAATAATTGAACAAGTTTTTTCTAAATGACCAAATTATGGTATGACTAATCCTTGACTCATCAGGATTAGCTTGGATCTAGCCTGTAAGTGTCATATGGACTCAAGGAGGAGGTAGTTGACCTATCATTTTCTTGCTGCTGGTAAAGTGGCAGAAGACAGGAGAGGCAAAGAGGGTGCCCATTTTGAGAAAGTTATCAAAAGGAAGAGTGCCTTGCCTACCTGAAGAGGTTGAAGTGGATACTGTTAAAGTATGTCCAGTAATTCAAGGACTGCGCTGTAGTAGTAACACCTAAGCTTTGGTGGTATATAAACTTGTCAGTAGATGCCACATTGAAGTTGTATTAAGTAGTACCATACTATGGGACAAAAGGGATTGTTCCCCTGGTACCAACAGTACAAGTGTGGTTGTTGAAAGGGAAGCAGCAACCTAGAGAAAGCATCTTGAAACATATACCAAAGCACAGTTGTAACTAAAGCTTAACTGACAAAGAAGTCTTAAAGACTTGTGTTCTATGGACTTTGGGGAAACAGTGCACCTTCTTTTGCACTTTTGTAAGTTGGTTGGAAGGAGAGACAATTTCTCATAACCAAGATTACCATTGGTGCTATTTCTTTGCTGGAAGTTGGAAAAGGGCTTTTCACCCAAGGACAAGGAGTTGCTACCATTGGAAGTGTGGTTGATGTACTATTAAGAACTGATTCAAGACTTTTCTTTTACTTTGAAGAACACTGAGTCAACTTGGAACCCTGGGGAAGGGATCTTACCCAGGATAAGAAAAGATCATTGGAATTCCAAGATGGCCGCGATGCTGTAAACAATTTCCCTGGTCCTACGTGGGTCGGAAGGAGCGGACCTGGGAACCCGCAAGGTGTGCCTGCCATGCCCGCGCGGCTCCAGAGCGCATCCAGCACATTTCCAGTGAACGAGGAGGCGGGGGCGGCGCCTCGGAAAGAAGCCTTGCACTAAGCCCTGGTGAACCTGTGGTGCTGCCCGGGGCAGGTCCCCCACGGCTCCCTCCTCCATCAGAACGACTCACTGACAGCGCTGCCCATGCCACACGCAAGAAGCGGAATAGCCGGAATTGGAGGGGGTGCCCAGTCGGGGCCTCGCCCCCTCGAGGAGAGCGGCTCGCATCAGCTACAGCATTGTGCGTGGTCGGGAGAGGCAACGAGACCGGGGACCAGCCACGCAGTACAGGCCCCACCTGAGCAGCAGAGGATGCCGCACCCCAGGGAGCATCTCCTACCTACAAGTTGAGAGAGGTGAGAGCATTGCCCCCCCCTCCCTGGGCCGTCTTTCTTCGTCCATGGGGATTACCCTCCAGATCTGCTCCAAATTGGGCTTCACACGCCCCCCACTGGCCCACCCTCGCCTGGGGTTGGAACCTAAAGGCTGCTGGCGAACTGGAGGTCTACAGAGGGGGAAGGGAGAGGAGCGTGGGGGATAGGGTGCCCCCCCTCTGTGTGACCCCACCCTCTCTCGCGAGCGCCCTTCCCCTGGTCTGAAGCTCCCTTGTAATTACACTAAACTGAGTAGCACAAGCCCCTTTGTACCCCCCCACGGCGACATACACTGACCCAGCCCTGTGGCACCCGGAGCGGGTCACCAACACGCCAGGGGCCAGACATACTCATTCTCGGGCAAGCGGGGAGTCCCCACCTAGAACGCGCAGTCCAGATTGACCAGGGGAAGCGCAGCTGAGATTAGAGAAATACCAAGAGCAGCAGCACCCACAAGGAGATCCCTCCATCGGATGCCCATCCATACTCGCCCAGTTCTGCTGATTGCGTGGATAAGGCCCCCCCGAGGCGGAGGCCCGGTTGACCTTGCAGGCTCTCCCTCCTACTGGAGAAACCCAGAAGCCCAAACACTCAGCACAGCACCCAGAGGCGCTGTCACTATGTCTCCTCTTAGCCGATATAGTGGATAAGATCACCACAGCAGGTCAAAGGCAAATGGACGCCCTTAGGGAGGATCTGGCAGAGGGCCTCCAGGAGATCAAGAGAGATATTAGCAAGATAGAAGAAAGAGTGGACACGAATGAGAGGGCGATTCAAGACTTAGCCGAGGACGCACGAAAGACGGACTCCCTCCTGGACACATTGGCGACAGCCACGCATAACCTGGAACTCCAGGTGGAAGACCTAGAAAACAGGTCTAGGCGCTCGAACATTCGTATTAAGGCCCTTCCGGAGGACACCAGGACCATGACCTGCCCCAAGCTGTAAAGGGCATTTTTGTGGATCTCCTGGAAGCGCCAGAGAAGGAAGACTTGTTATTCGATAGGGTACATAGAGTGGGCCCCAAATGAGCAGAAAGGTCCGGCACCAAGGAAGGACCAGGAATCCCAGAAGTGAATAGACCTTCACTGGTAGCAAGCTTCAGTATAGGATCCGGACGACGGAGCAGTAAAAGGATGCCTGGGGAGGGCATAGAAGCAGATAAAGGGTTTGGCAAGCTCAAGAATTTCAGCAACACCTATAAGGGTCTTGGGAGAGGGGATGGGGACTCAGTTCTTGGAATGGGACAGGCTGGTTCCGCGTTGGAACAGTTGAATGGCATTCGATGGGATGACTCTCGAGGTTCTGATTCGAGGGGGGCTGAGGCCAGTCATCTCACACTGCCAGAGGGAATGGGGGCAGGAATGGGGGGCAGAGGGATTGGGGGATCCAGTGTCCCAAAAGCAAAGGAAGGGTTGGTGCAGCGAAACCCAAGGGAAGAGGTCCGGACGCTAAGGGGAGTGCCGCGCGATCTATATTATGGCCATTGAACCACCATGTCTAGCCAACGAGTAGTGAGGATCTTCTCCCTCAATATAAACGTTCTCAACTCACCGATTAAACGAAAGAAAGTAGATCGCTTTATTAAGCGCGACCGGCCGGACATTATCACGCTCCAAGAAACTCATATTAGATCAGCTGATCGAGGAAGGGTCAAGTTTTGGGGCTACAGGTCATTACAAGCGACTCAAGCTGAAAAGAAAGCTGGCGTCCTACTGGCCCTTAGAGATGGGCAGAAACTACATATCACCGAGAAGGTCACAGACGACCAAGGAAGGTTTCTGGCAATTTCTCTGGAGGGCAACGAACACCCTCTCACAGTGGTGACAATATACGCCCCCAACACGGCACAAGATCTCTTTTTCCAAAGCGTATTGGGGAAGCTCGAGAAATTTGCCAATCACCCTATCATTCTTACTGGCGATTTCAATATCACGTGGGAGCCTGCAAAGGATAGAAAGGCGGGAGGGGCCGGCCCACAAGGGAGACCAACACATGACCTGAAGGAGAAAATCAGTAACCTGGGCCTGGTGGATGCCTGGCGAGAGATGCAGGGGGATCCAGGAGGGTATACCTTTTACTCACATCCTCACCGGTCCCATTCGAGAATAGACTAGATCTGGCTGTCAGCCATCATCTTGGGGAGGGTGCTAGACATCTCCATGGGCTCCACAACATTGTCTAACCATGCCCCCCTGACTATAACCCTGAAAGCAAAGTGCAGACCCCCGGGGCTGTGGAAATGGTGCTACCCGAGTGCTCCCTTCAAAGATCAAGTTGTGGTCCGAGAGATTGCGGAGGAAATAGAAAGATTTTTCGCTGAGAACTTAGCAGGGGACACGACACTCCAGGTTAGGAGGGACGCCTTTAAGGGGACCCTGAGAGGAGGAGTAATAGCGATTAAAGCGAGAAGGGACAGGGAATTGAGAGTAGAGGAAGCGCGGCTAGAGGAAGCACTAAGTGTGATAACTGCAAAAATGGGAAGTAATCAAACACAGGCCACCAAAAGGGAGTACAGGGCAGTCCAGGGCCAGTTGGACCTGATCCAGACTCGAGCTGCTGAACGGAGCTTATTATATCTCAGGCAGAAATTTTATATTAAAGCTAATAAGGCAGACCGGTTGCTCGCGAGAATGCTCAGAAAGGAGCAGAAGGAGAAGACAATATTAAAAATTAAGGTGGGGGTGAGACCACCAGCACCAAAAATGAGGACATCAAGGGAATTCACCCGATTCTATTCAGCTCTGTACACATCCGACACACCAGCGCACTCTTCCCAACTAAGGTACCTGGATAGGGTACAATTGCCACGCATAACGCAAGAAGAGATGGAAACGCTGGAAAGGGATATCACAGAGGATGAGGTTAGGGACGCAATTAGAGCTCTGCCTAATCTTAAATCGCTGGGCCCGGACGGCTATGTAGCGCAGTTCTACAAATGGCATAAGGAAATACTTACCCCTATCTTAACTGCGCTCTTTAACCAAATAGGCCGGGATAGCGCAATCACGAGATCTATGGAGGAGGGGAAAGTTGTCCTCATTCACAAAAAGGGCAAGGACCCAACCGCCCAATAGCTTTGATCAATGTCGACTCCAAAATACATGCTAAGATCCTAGCAAAAAGACTAGATCACCTTGTCCCTAAGCTAGTCCATCCAGACCAATCAGGATTTGTCAGAGGCACGCAGACCTCTGATAACGTCAGGAGGCTGGCCCACTTAATAGAGAAGGCTCACAAGAGAGGAATCCACGCTCTCCTGATGGCAATTGATGCTGAGAAGGCGTTTGATCAGGTGGAGTGGGGATTCCTCTTTGCAACCATGCTCAGGATGTGTTTCGGCCCCAAATACATGGACAGGATTAGAGCCAATTATAGACATCCAACCCTCAGACTAGCAGTGAACGGGCGATTGTCGGACAAGGTGCATGTCGAGAGGGGCACTAAGCAGGGGTGCCCACTGTCCCCGATACTGTACGCCCTTCATTTGAAACCATTCCTCAAAGCGGTGTGAGCCAACCAACTCATAACCGGCCTCCCGTTCGCAGAGGAACTGCATAAAATAGCTGCATCCGCGGACGATATGATACTCTCTCTGACCCTCCTGAGTACAGCTATACCAGCAGTAGAAGCCGAACTAGCGCACTTTGGCAGCGTGGCGGGCTTGAAAATAAACGCCTCTAAAACAGAAATTCTCAACCTTACAGTCCCGACGTCAGCAGCCTACTCCTGGAAGCTCACTTCCCCCTATAGATGGGTGGAGCACTCTCTCACCTACTTAGGAGTAAAATTGACAAAGGTGGATTAGTTGTTCCATACGAACTATCCGCCACTAATGGAGAAATTAAAGAGTAAGATGATTGACTGGGGCCCCTTAGCGATTTCTTGGCTAGGACGTATCAACACCCTAAAAATGACTTTACTCCCAAAGCTCTTGTACCACTTTGCTGCCTTACCAGTGCACGTTCCCCCAGCTTTTTTCAGGTCCCTGAATAAAATTACTAGGAGGCTCGTGTGGGCCAATAAGTCCCCAAGGATAGCGGCTAGGGTGATGAGAACCCCCTCTGAGCAGGGAAGCATGGGGCTACCCGACTTTAGGGGATACTATAGAGCGGCTCAGCTGAAGGTGCTCCGGGACTGGCAAAGAGACGACCTGGGAAAAAGTATGGAGGCCCATGGATAGGGCGGTGCTAGGGGAGATCTCGAGGGGGTCCTGTGGAAGCCGAAACAGGACAGGCTGATTCGTATGTATTGTAGTGCAATCCTAGCCCTGGTAGCCCGTACCTGGGATGAGGCGGAGCAGCTGGCCCACCTAACAACGTATCCATCGCCCTACACCCCCCTCTTCACTAACCCGCAGTTCACCCCTGGGCACAACACTGCTACCTTTCAAGACTGACAACAAGGGGATGCAGGATGTTACGGGACATGTTTGAGGGGAGCCAGGTAAAGCAGTTCGAACAGTGTAAGACAGAATTTGCACTGAGTGAAAGGGAAAGGTTTCGCTACTGCCAAATTAGACATTGGCTCAGCCATCCCATCCTAAAGCAAGCCGCAACTCGACAACTACCCCCCTTTGAAAGGTATCTCAGCAGGGAATCGGGGGACAAGCACTTGATCACAGTCATATATAGGCACATAAAGGCAGGAGAGGATCCTCCACTGCGGCCCTACATGAAGAATTGGGAACTAGCTATCGGGTCCGCAATAGAGGATAATGACTGGAAATAGTTATGGAAGCAGATACCAAAGCTAACAAGATCCCTTCAAATAAGGGAGATGTGGCTGAAGTTGCTCACTCAGTGGCACCTGACCCCCTCCAGACTTCATAGAATGTACCCAGGGATCTCCCACCTATGCTGGCGGGAAGGCGGCGCTGTGGGTACGTGGGAGCACATATGGTGGGAGTGTCCAAAAATCGAGAATTATTGGGCAGGGATCTGGGACACTCTTAGCCAAGTCCTGGGACTTAACCATGGGGGTAAGAAAGGTCTGGCGTTACTGGGCTTGGGGGGGAACCTGGCATCAATTAAGACCAAGAAGGACCGCAAACTCTACGCAATAATGATGATGGCCGCAGCATTGGTTCTAGCCCGTAGATGCAAAGGACCCTCCACAGGATCACAAATGGGTGGCAAAGATGTGGTCCCTGGTGGCACTTGAGTGGCTCACATACTCAATACAAGGAGAACATCTAAGGTTCAGTTCAGATTGGGACTCCCTTCTTTCATATCTGGTGGATGGAACAAGGCAGCGGTGGTGCCTTCGGAGCATGAGGCTCTTGGGCATAATAGACACCCCCGATGTAGCGGACTCATGAAGGGGCATGACAATTTAGCACAGCCCATCCTATAGGGGCTTGGTAGGGGGGAGGTGGGCGGGAATGGCTCGTCTGGGGAATCAATGCAACACTGGACTTCTCTCGAACCCTGTGTCGGGGAGGGGGCATGTTGTATGTTGGGGTATGTTGTTCAATGTGTTGTTCTGTTTATGGAAATACCAATAAAAATCAAATTTAAAAAGAAAAGATCATTTAGATATTGAGTTAATGTTGTTTATTTATGGTGTTGCTATAAAGTTGCTTTGCATGTTTGATGCTTAGTGTGAGGGCCAGTTTACTGGAGTCATCTGGAGTCATCAGTGCCACTTGTGGGCATTTGTGAGTGTGATTCGTTTGTCGGTGTACTAGGGAACTTATTCCTGTATGGTGTTGAGATTGACTGTTTGGTAATGGTGGTGTTGTTGGGGCGTCGTGCATGTTGGGGTGAAAGGAAGTTTTGGAGTGTTTTTCTGTCCCACTGCGATGCAGACAGCTGTGATTGGTGTGGATTCGTGTTCTGTGGTTGGTTGAGACAGAGTGGTTTGGTGTGAGGGAACTTTTTCTGATGGTGTGTGTTCCTCTGGTTGTTTCTTTTTCTGTTCGGTAAAGGAGGGAGATACGTTAGGATTGGCCTCTCCTTTCATGTCTGCTTGCTGTGTAAATGTGATACCATCACAGTCTTACTGGAATGTTTAGTGTGTGCCCCTCTGTGTGTTCTGTGTGTTCTGAGAGTAGTAGTTAGCGATGGCGTGATTGAGAGAGAGGGTGCCGGTGGATGATCCCCCTGATCATCTACTTGTGAACGTATTCCCTGTGTTCCTGTGTCTACTGGATTGTTACCTGTACACAAGACTGTCCAGTAAAGAAGTTACTTGTCTCACATCTGAGTCCCAGTGTCATCTGTACAGTATAAGTGCTCACTCAGATATGTATTGTAATGTAGATTATACATTATAACCGGTGTCCAGTCATAATGTCGAATGCAATAATATCGAAAGTCAAAATGTCGAAAAAAAAATGTCGAAAATAAAAATGTCGAATTACAAAAATGTCGAATTTTTTTCGATTTTTTTTCGAATTAATGTTTAAATAAATAATTAATTAATTATATTTTATAAAACATATATTTTTTAAATGGTTAAAGGTATATCCATGGTGAGTGGGGGGGATGGGGAGGAGGGGGGGTTGGGGTAGGGGTTTGGGATGTTTTTTTTTAATAATTAATTATTTAATTAATGATTTATTAAATACTTTTTAAAAAAAATTAAAGGTATATCCATGGGGGGTGTTGGGGGGATGGGGAGGAGTGGAGGGTTGGGGTAGGGGTTTGGGATGGGGGGGTTGGGGGGGACCCCCCCCAATAAAAAACGTTAGTATGTGTGACATTTTACATAGTTATTTTAACATTGGTTTTTCGATTTTTTTTCGACATTTTATTTTCGAATTAATGACTTTTTCTATTATATGTATGTGTTTTCGACATTTTTGAATTCGACATTTTTTTTTCGACATTTTTGTAATTCGACATTATTTTTTCGATATTATGTCTATGAACCATTATAACCTACATCACAATACATATCTGAGTGAGCACTTTGCAATTTGAGTGAGGCTGTGTTGGTCCCCATAGTTTCTAGTCTTCTGAGATCCAGGAGTGGTCTCATATGAAGCCTTGGCTTTGGTCGCCTGCAGCTTCCTTTGCCTGCTGTCCCTAGGAGCGAGAACATTTGTCTGGCTGTAGGGCCGGCTTCCTTCTTCAGATGACGACACTTCATCTTGACAGATCGTAATCTCTTTTCTGAATTGTAAACTTTCCCTTATATTGTAGCTTGTGTTGATCCGACTGAGTAAATGTATTATCTGAGAGGGGGTAGTGACAGATTTCTTCATGTTGATTTGGAAACCAAAATTCTAGCTTGCTTGCTTGGGAGAACTGGCTATGATTACCCACTTCTCTAGGTGTGGGTATATTGCTGTCTTGTGGATCCTTTGCAGGTGAGCTGCCACCCCTAACATGCACTTTGGGAATACCCTAGTGAAAGCCTTGAGACCGAATGTAAGCGCCTTATGCTGAAAATACTGGTTCCCTACAACTAATCGCAGGAAATTGCAATAATTTTGGCAGCTGAAATGTGAACGTAGATGCCCTGGATGTCCTCAGTCATATTAATGTTTGCTTCCTGATTAACTTGTTCCGCAATGTCTCGAATGGGTCTCATCTGTTCTGCATCTTTTTTACTTTACTGGGAATTATTAGGAATGGATGCCATTCTCTCTTTGGTTTATTTGCATTTTCTTGACTGCGCTCTTTTGTAAAAAATCTTTGATTAGAGCACCAGCCAGTGCAGACGTGGTGTTGAGCCTTATCTTGGCGGAACGGAGGGAAGGGGTTTGAAAATGTTACAATGTAACCATACTGAACAATTTCGAGCACCCAATTGTGTTTTATCAATTTTCACATGCTAACAAGTGACTTTAAATCCTTTCTCCCAACTAGGTCCATTGTGATGGCAAAAGTCCCAAGGATTCAATGATGAGGGAGGTGCAAGTGTGGCAGGCATTGCAGGTGTTTGCTGGCACCCCCCTCTTTTTCTAGATCTGCTGATGGTACTGATGTCTCAGATGGGATTTCAGAAGCTCGGAGAAAGACTGGTAACTTCATTTTGACATCTAAGCTGAACCATTTGCCTGTCTCTGTTTCAGTCTTCAATCTAGGATTTGCTGGAAATCCAAACAGATACTCCTGAGAAGGGGCGACTCAGTAATGTTTGTTGCAAGTGCACTAGGCCAGTAAGTCATGAACAAGAAGTGGCAACAGACGTTAGTACACATCTCAGCAAGGTCTTCTTCCGCCCTTATGACCTGCATAGATATAATCAAGCGATATTGCACAATCTCCATGAGATTCTGGTGCTTGTCTGCTGGCAAGAATTCAGACATCCATGCCACTGAATAACACAGTCACTGACTGTACTTCTTAACTAAAGTGAGCGAGCTGGCTGTTTCAATGGCCCGAAGTCCAGTGCCCCTTTTCCAACTTGCATCAACATATGTCCGCTTTCCTTGTCTGGAGGAGAAGAGGAAGGAGAAAATTAGAAGGAGAAGGATGCTTCTCTTCTAGCTGCAGTGAATATGAGAGAATCTGAAGGTGGATCCTTTCTTAGAAAGAATGGATCCGTTTCACGGCCCCTGTATTTTGTATCCAAACTGTATTTATGAGGAGGGTTTGCAGGGTGCTAAGAAGTCTTCATAATCTCCATCAACAAGTCTGTAACCCATGGACCAAGTGGTCTAGCTGGTTTCCTTGACTGAAAATCTTCAAAAACTACAGAAGTCTCTTGTCTTGAGGCTGATACTGGGATATTCAACATCATCAACAAAACTTTAGTCAGATAATAAAAACGTATCCATAAAAGCATACCAATATTAACACATATTTTAAACAACAACTATAAAACAATTAAAAGCAAAATATATATAAAATATAGTTTTCAACTTTAATGTAGGCCCGTATGGTTGACTGTAAACAAAGTAATTTGTATGAGAATACCCTCTTAGGAGGAGAGTATTCAGTTCATTCTGAAGTGTCAGTGACTGTACCTTGTAGAGACTTCTGAGGTGCGGTAGGCCTAGGTGTCGATAGTGGCCTCTGTGTAAAGGGAGCCCTGATCTTTCTCTACCTTCTCCTCATGCATTGTGGACACTCTGGAGACTCCAGAATGTTTAGAGGGGTCACTGGGTACTGCAGCACTGGAAAGGAGTGTTATTACGCCATGAACGTTGTGCATTAACATCAGGGACATAAAGCTGTGCCATACGATGTTGAGTCAATGGACGGTGAGTGCGTTGATGTCATCTTTTTTGCCTCGAAGATGGTGCTGCCGGTGTTGATGTCATGGTCATCAGCGTAATAGGTGCTGGTGGTGAGCATGATGCCAGCATACCTTTCGACATCTCATCTCTTGACATAAAAAAAGGCTTACAATGATTTTGAGAAACATCTGAAGAACTCATGCAGTGTCAGAGGATGACTTTTCTGTGCCCTCGTGTGCAGAGCTGCTATGGTTAGGATTTTTGGTAGGGAATAACTTCTCTTTCCACTCACCCTTATTTATGGCTCGCCCATGCAGAGCTCTAAGCTCTCTGTCGTTAAGCCTGCAATAAGATACCTTTTGCAAATGTTGTAACACTCATGAACAGTGCGACTTTCACTGACACAAGCAATGCATACTACATGCCCATCCTAGAGAAAAATTATTAGATCTCATACGATGGGGGCTGCTCACACTCTCTTGGTTTGGCCAAATTATCTTGGTGAAAATGAATATCCTTCCCAGTCTCTCGTATTTGTTTACGGCGCTCCCCATCCCTCTTTCAGTCGTTCTTTGTGAAATTACAGAGTATGGTGCGCCAGTTTATATGGAATGGGAAAAGATCTAGAATCAAGTATGCAACC
This sequence comes from Ambystoma mexicanum, assembly GCF_040938575.1. Classification (NCBI taxonomy): domain Eukaryota; kingdom Metazoa; phylum Chordata; class Amphibia; order Caudata; family Ambystomatidae; genus Ambystoma; species Ambystoma mexicanum. Next base: position 992,432,189 of record NC_090926.1, on the reverse strand, counting down.
CTGACTCTTCCTAGAGATTTAGGAGGTTTCGCCTCCTTGATTTCAAACTATATCATAAAGCAGCACTGCTACGTGCATTGCTGGAACATTTGAGAGATGATATGGGTACTTATTGGCCATTCATTGAGGATACATACACACCCAAAAAAAAAGTACTAGACTTCCTATGGACACCAGCTAAAGAAATCCCGCCCCATGTCAGATCCGAACCCACATTGGCAGCTCTCTGGGGTTTGTGGAAATGTAAGAAAGCAAACTCCCTTCTCTCTTCCTGGGCTTCAACCCTGACCTCATTGTGGGGAGCCCCGCTAGATCTGGGTGCCAAGGGCTTTCGTAATACACAGCAATGGTAAGACATGGGTTTGGAGAGAGTCGCCCAATTATTTAGAGGGAATAGTGTTATCGAATACGAGGCTCGAATAGAGGCAATGGGCACAGAGCCGTTGTCTGTCTTTCAGTATCTTCACTTGAAGGGTATTAGGACAGACCGCAAGTGGCATGCGTCTGTTTCTCGAGCCCTCACCCATTCGAGAAAACTGTCTGCGAAGCCACCACAAGAAAAGGAGTGTTGTCGATAATTTATAGTGTGTTGACTACAGCCGACATAGAGGGGAGGCAGAATTTTAAACAATCCTGGGAGGCGAGGGTTGGAACAGATATTTCAGATGAAACCTGGGGTATAGTGTGTACATTGATGCTTGCGGGTTCCCTGTACACATCAGCGATGGAGCATAATTTTAAAATTCTTCACTTTTGGCACCTACCCCCGGTAAGGCTCACCAAAATGTTCACAGGAGCTTCTCCCCTAAGCCCAAGGGAGTGTGGTCAGCAAGGGATGTGGTACCATATGTGGTGGGAGTGCCCGTGTATGCAAGTTTACTGGGCTGAGGTCCTGAGCTGGATCAATTGTTTGGTTGGAGTTGCCCCTGAATTACTCCCCTTTGAGATTTTGTTAGAAGTACCATCCCCCCCGATTCAGAAACCTCTAGGTTCCCGAAAGTTGTGGAAGCCATGTTACGGGCTGCGAGGGTAGCACTGGCCCAGAATTGGAAGAGCAAAGCCGCCCCAACTAACAAGGAATGGCAAATTAAACTGTGGGACATTTTTACATACGAGAAATTGTCACCGATTGCTAATGATAATATGGAAAGTTTTGTGTCTGAGTGTGGTCCTGTGTTGCTAAACGAAGGATCTGCAGGCCTTAAGCTCTAAATGGAAGGATGGTCCCTGGTGTTGGTGGGGCAAGGAGTCTCCTGGGCGGAGGGGGACTCTGGTGGGGCTCAGGTGCGACGTAGTGAACCTGCAACGCCAGATAAAACGGAGGGTTGTGGTCGCAACTGTTACTCTGAAGGTCCGACCGGACGGTTGGTCATGGTAGCTCCTGTGCGGGGGTGGGTGCAGGCAGAGAGAGGTAAATAAAGAGGGCATGTTTCATCTGTTGTTTTGGTGTTGAATACAATGTATTGCCTATTGAAAAACGTTTAATAAAAATTAAAGTGAAAAAAATAAAAATGTGTTTGATCAGCTGTCTTCTCAGATCCTCACAAGTGGTACACAGTTCTTTGGCTTCTCCACTCCGACCCCAACAAGATGGCACTTCCCCCAGTGTGTATAAGGAAAAAACAGAGTTTTAGGAAGTTCTGCCTTCCTTTACGATCCAGGAACGTACTCAAATATTTTGGTAGAAAACCAATTTTATTATCAAGTCGCGAGAGTGAGACTGCTAGGGCTAGCTTTTACCTTCATAGGATTGCTTATGAGGGTATCCATATCACTGCCACACTCTGTCAAAGCTCCAAATGTCAATTTCAGTAAGTTGGTCAGGAGTGTCGACAAAGAGTGTTTCAAGTGAACTTCTAAATACATAATCTGTCTATATAGGGATACTAGCTTCCACTCTGACTGTGACTTAAGTGATCTTAAGCCTAGCTCATATTTTAAGCTGGCCATGGGCAGACTCTGCGGAAGGCCGATAACCTTCTTTCATATGTAACCCTCTATTCGCTGCCAGTTAATTTCCCAGGCCAGGTGGTTCACTTCTAGCCCATATATGATGATCAGGATCACCTTTGCTGTATAATATTTGATCACAGGGATTATCGAAAATGTTGAATAGATTCCCAGTATTATTTTCATTTGCGATGCCAACTGGGAGGCCTTCCCAATGAAGTCTTCGTTGCATTGAGCCATCTTTGGGGATGTATACAGAGTGAACCCCAAATATACAACTTCCTCTTTCACCGGGATAGTTTGGGCTCGCAGTCTACACTTAAAATTAGGTCCCTGTCTACCTTGTCTTCTGAAAGCAACTATTTTGGACTTCCCCAGGTTAATTATTACTTTACATATGCTTCCAGTGAATTCAGAAGACGCTGGAAAGCCCACTGGTGGGTTGTCTAGGAGCGCGATATTGTCAGCATATGCCAACCATCTAAACGGACACCTACCGATTTTTGGGCTCGCCAATGCTGCTAATTCCACCGTCCTTCCCATGTCCGCTAGGTAGAGATTGAACAGAAAGGGTGCCAGCATGCAACCCTGCCTAACTCCACTCTCTACTTTCACATGTTCAGACAGTTAGGCCCAAGCTATACAGTCACCGTGTTATCCTTATGGAGAATGGCCAGCATAACCAGCAAAGGTTTAGAAATTCCCCAGTTCGAGTTTTGCCCAGATGCGGTACCTATTGACCAGGTGAAAAGGTTTAGATAAATCTATCCATGCCCTGTAAAGTACCTATTCCCCTTTGAGCTCAGATTTATCACTCAGAGTTGCTGGTATGGTTACGTTTAATGATGCGAGTGGCCTTTAGGGAACCTGGTTTGGAATTTGGGAAGAATGTTACTTTGTTTGGCCCACTTCTTTAGCTCCCTCAACAAAAGTCCCGCAAATAGCTTGCTTTCTACGTTGAGGAAATCGATCAGTTCATAATCGGATCCGTTTGGTCCCCCCTCTTGAAGATTGCGATAATAATAGAAGACTTCCAGGACGGGGGAAAGAGCCTTTTTACCAAGATTTCTCTAAACAGCCGCGTTATCAGCCTGGACCACAGGCTAATGTTACCCTTCAATACCTAATAGGTCAGGCCATTCGGACCAGCCGCTTGAGAGGAAGATGTCTTTTCTATTAACTGAGTAATGTCCCTCTCTGCGAAATCTAACTTCCAGGATATTATAGGGATCTTAAAGCTGGACGATCCCAGTGGCTTTTGTTATTGGGAGATCAGAAGGTTTATCCATTCTATTTCTGGTACCAAATTCGTTGGAACATTCGATTGAGGAGCCTCATCGAAATTCATTTTTGTCCAGAAGTTGAGAGAGGTTTTATTGCACAATGCGTCAAGCATCCACCCTCCATCTTTTTGCAGGCGTCAAGCTTGACTATGCCGAGACCAGTTTTTATGTGCGTTCTTAATTTTATTAGCTTTTTCTTATACTGGTTCGGGTCTCGGATTTTAGTCCTCATGTCCCTTACGACATTGCGCATTTCGCTCTTTTTTGCCCAGGTCTCCTCATCAAATGTGTGCTGATGTGTTATCGCCTTGTGTTTATTTGGTCTTGTCGAACAATCTAAGGACCATAAGAAATCCTGTAAAAACAGTGGGCTACATTTTTGCTTCAGGATGTCAGGCATTCCTTGACAAGCCCTTTGTAGCCCATCATTCAGTCACCTTCCCTCTTGTCTGTATTTTACCAGTTTATTTTTACAGTTATGCACAGTTAGGGATTGGTAATGGTATTGCACTTTTCTAGAGGAGTACCAAGATATTACCGCCTCTAGGCTGTTGTGGTCACTTGTTCCCCCGTCTTTAATCTCGAAGTTTGTACATATTTCAAATAGTTGGGGGGAAAGGAACATGTCTTCTATAATAGAGGTGGAGTTGCCCCTTCTCCAGGTCACTGCGGGAGGGACAACCCCTCTATAGAGCCATTTGTCATGTTCATGTTCCATTCTGCGAAGAAGGCTAACCATCTTCTGCCCACTGCAGTAACTCTTTTTGCTCTCAATCTGTCATCTTTGGCAGGGATTGCAAAACATTGTGTATTGAAATCTCCTGCTATGAGGATATGAGTCACCGGATGTTCTAGATGCACGTTAGTCAGAAGATCTGCCAATGATTCCAGAAAATTTGTGAGATTGGTACAGTAGCGTTCCAATATATAATTATAGCAATATTTTTTTTCAGACCATTGTAGGATTGTAGACCCAATTTTGCCACTAGAATTCCCTTCTGTGAGCTAAAAACGGTTTCTGATTCTACTATTATGGACGACTTGCAAGCAATAGTAAGACCTCCTGACGGCCTGGCCCTCCATTGGATTGATGCCTGCTGATGCAAAATTTTAAAACCCTCTAGGTGAAATTAGTTTATTAGCCAAGTTTCTTGAAAAAATATCAGGTCGTTTTCCCCAAAGAATTTCTCCTTCATAATTGTTGCTTTGAAGGAATTAGAGCCCCGAGTATTCCAACTCACAATTCCCCATTCCCTCTGACTAAAGGGATTCCATTCCCACTCCTAGCTTCTGGAAGACCTGGGTTAAAATTTCCAGGAGCATAGACCAAGCTTTTTTTTGGGAATCGCCTTAAACTGAGCAACCATCAGTAGTTTCTCTATCTGACGTTGTTATGGTGTTGTTTCTTTCCTTTACTGTTAGGTCATTCATTAAGGCTTGGTCCCTCTTATGTATCAACTGGTCTCTTTCAGGCAAGGTCATGTGAACCTCTAGGCCATGTATTTGCAGTGCCTTACAGGCAGTCAAAATTGCTTTTGCACACACCTTTGATTTGAAGCCCACCTCAGCCACAAAAACAGTATGAACCAATGGGGACTTGACAAACTCTGCATAAACCGGTACAGATCTTCTCCTTTTGAATTAATGACTTGTGATTTTGAGGGCTGTCTGTGATGGCATGCTTTTTATGGTCCAATGATTCCTCTGTCTGTATGTCAATACTTGCCCTAATCACTTGTATGTCTGCATTATTTGGGCTTTATCGTTCTTCGATCATTGCTTGTATTTATTTTGGGCCATTACTCCTGTGGTATGTTTCTCCTGATTTCTTGGTTCAGTCTCATCACCTACCCTCTGTGGATTCTTTGGTCCAGTTAGGTCAGCCAAACTTGGATCTGTTAAGGCCTTGATGAAACTTGTCGTGCCCGTGTTCTTTGATTTTTTTGATTTCTTGTTCTTTGATTTTTTTCCCCCACCCTTTCTTCTGGTGGTATGGTTTCCAATCTTTCCTTTTTTTGCCCCTTTCTTTTAGCCTTTCTTCTTCCCCGATAGCTCTGGTGCACGCTCTCAGACCAAACGTTCTCAGTAATCTTGTGTCTGAGTGAGTTTCTGTAGATTCTGCTGCTTCACTCTCTGCTACCTGTGCCATTCTACAACATTCTTCCAAGGTTGAATTCGAGAGGGGGGTGTCGTCAAACGTTAGGCCAAGCCTGTCATCCGTAGGTGCTGGCTCCTCTTCTTTTGCGAGTTCTTTCTTTCCAATAATATGATTCAGAAGTTCGATAATTGGGCCCTTTGTCTCCTTTTTTCAGGTTTTTAACTCTTTCAGGGCCCCATTGATCATGGTTGACTCAGGAGTATGCTTTGCAACCTCTTCTGATGTGTTTTTTAGTAATGGCTCTATTGCTGAATTTAGTACATTTTTTAAGCCCACCTTTGAGTATTTCGCATTGTTCCACTTCTTTAGTTAGTTATAGCAGTATCCCAAAATGCGTCTGAACTTCACCCTTTAACATTTCGAACACATTTACCAGTGAGTTTAACACAAAGTTGAGAGCTGATAGAGTAATTTTGTTTGATCTTGTATCCTTCATGACCCCTCCTAGGTTCGACTGTTTTGCTGGGTCTCCAACTTCATGTCTTGGACCTGTTGTGTCCAATTGAGGTTGTTCCGTGCTTTGGGAATTTGACTGGGATTTCAGTGTTTCGTCTATTGTTATAGGTGACAAATTAAAATCTTGAGGGAAGTCTACTCCCGTAGTGGAAGAGCCAGTGGCCCGGTCCATCACCATTGTGTTAGCAGGAGATTTTCGTTCTTCTGGTGTTGCCATATTTAGGTCTCGTAGACTCCTATACCTTCTTTTCAGGAAGTACTCCTTGATTTTCTTTTTTATGTTTGTTGCTGTGAGGGTGTATCCCATTTCTGATGCCAGTAGTTTGTCAAAGGTTGTGATTCCTTGTGGTTTCATGCTACAGTCTTGATAGTCTGTAGCATGCACTTGAGCATACACTTGAGCACTGACTATTACTTCTTGGCCCAATGGTATATGTTGCCCCGTTTGTGTGTCCGACAGAACAGTCCTGGGATTCTCTTTAGCCACAAATGAGCCCTCCCATTCCAGTGCTCACGGGTCTTCCACCAGGGCTCTGCTGCTGAGATAATATTTGGTCTGCATAGTTCCCCACTGGTTTTGATTGTTCAGTTTCGCCCAACTGGTTCACACTGTTTTCTAATTATGTTTACTTTGAGGTTTACTTTAGTGAGCAGTGGGGCCTTGTGCCGCTATGTGTTAGCGTTTAATCTCCAGGGTGGGTTCAATTTGGGGATGGCTACGGCCTCCATACTGAACTGTGGTTGTTTCTCTGGAAATGTGCTTTTAAAACAATGTTAGCTAAAAAATGTTAGCTGCAGCCATTGATTTTAAGTTTGTCACTGGGCGCCGCACACTAACCTTAAAAGATGGTTCGCCACGTTTTCCGGAGTGCCAGCAATGTCACGAGTATCCACTTGAGGCTGGCAGACCGACCAGCCGTGGTACTGCCCTGCTGCCCAGTGAACACGAACACACTGCACGCTCCGCGCAGACCGCAGGTTTTTGTGTGCTTCTGCTGCCTCTCGGTGCTTGCTGCTCCTCCTCCTCTGTTAGTCGCCAGTGAGAGCAGACTTCAGGATTATCCCCAAAGGTCTGTGCTGGGTAACTGGGACACACACAAACACACTGCACACACACCAATGGGATTCATTTCCTCAGCCAACAGGAGGAGTATTTGACAAAAGATAACATTGTGTCTTAGGTCAGAAAAGGAGAAAGGTTAGGGTGAAAGGTTCCCTTCACAAAAAAGGGCTCTTACTGGGTAACCCACAGTAGTAAACCTCAAGTCAAAGTAACATTTCGCCCAAACATTTTTTAATGTCAAAACACTTCAAAGAAGCTGGGTGTGTTCCCACGTCTTTCCTCACCAGGTTGGAAAACATAAATGGCTGTAACTGACACTCAGGTGTATGATGGAAGTCAGAAGCTCTTTATCCATAAAAGGGGAAGTGCTAGTTCCCGACATGCATGCTTCAACCACCTTTATAGTAATTGCTCCTCTGTGGTTGCAGTTTCTTTGAGATAGCTATGCATGGAGTGACTCTACATATGTTTTTAACAGGGAAAAACTGGAAGCCACAACTGGCCAGATAGGCTTCATTTCAAAATGCTACTCATTTTTATGAAATGTATTATTATACAATAGACACTTTTCTCTGAATAGTAAAAATGTCTTCAGAGGGCAGAGATATTCAGTGTTTAGGAATTCAATGAAGATCGCATGATGGTGAAATTATATAATAACACCAAAAAGATGCTGCATGAGAAAAACCTGAAATATGCTATAGTGGACAGAGAAAGACTACAAGTTAACTTTTTGTTTGAAATAAGGCCTGTGGATTCTTATGCACAATTTTACGTGAAATCAATTCAATCCATGAACTGTTCAAATTAGAAAAAAGAAAAAAATGATTTCAATGAACAAAGAAATTATCTTTGTATGACAATTATTAGAATCAATTTGAGGTACTCTGTTCATGCCTTGATTTGTTGTTATATGATATGATAGGTTATTTATTATGCGTTTAATACCCAGAGGTTTCTAAGCGCGGACCCGGGGATCAAACCTGTGTTGGTCCATGTCGCCTTGCTTCCAAGACGAGCACGTTGCCCCTGAGCTATCCTCTCGTGACATCATTTTATGTTGATTATTTTCTTGATTTTGTATCAGTTCTTTGTTATCACTCTATTTAACCACTTTTATATCATCAATTAATTGCTATTTTGCAATCATCTGTAGTTTAAAATGCTTTCCACGTAACCACTTTAGTTTTAGCAATTTGTAATGCTTAATTTTCAATGATCTGTAGTTTCAATCCTCTTTTTATCATCAATTTTGTGAATCTCAAATCTAACAATCCTGAGAACTCATTGATCTTTTAATGTACAATCAAACACCTATAGCCTTAATCTACTTATGTTCATCCACTTTTAATTCTTAATTTTAGATCTTCTATACATTAAATATTCTAAATCCTTGACACGTTTTTCACTATATTTATTGATCACCAGGAGCATTTCTTAGCTTGGCTTAGATTAAGACATTTTGGAAATTACAGCAAGGATTTCTAGTGGCATGTAATGCAGCACTTAAGCCTATCACCATGTAGACATTAGAAGTCGCTACTTAAAATATCTCTAATGTGCTCATTTTAAACCTGCACCTTAAAAGCATGCGTGACTTCCCGTTTGTCCATCAATTATTTCATAGACAAGATGCAGCCATGACGTATTGCAAAAAATAAAAATGATTCAGGGCGAAGGGTTGGGTTTAGTTGCTCTCGCAAGATTATAGCAATGTCAGAAAGGATTGGTTTTGCATGTTATGCTTATGACGCATAGTATTCTGGCAAGCTCAATATCCTTATAACCATGGAGGTTTTAGGGTGGGAGCTACAAGCAAGTATAGCATACCAAAAACTGTGATCTGATCCATTTATGTATCAGTTAATGGTTCTTCGACACCTTATTCTGAGTAATGACTACTGAAAATGTGGTTGGTTGCAAGTCATCCCCTTAGAGTTTGACGGTGCATGGGATACATTAAATAGAGAGTTGACATTATTCCTGGTGACATGAGTCCTTAAACCGCCACACAGTGCTAGAGCTTGAAATGTTCTCAGGAAAGGCCATTCCTCGAGCACTACAGCCACATTAAATGCAAAACAAAAAGAGAAAAATCAGAGCACATAGGTCTATAAACACCAGGAACAGCTGATCACTGCAGGTGTACCATTGTGTGGAAGGTCATGTGCTTTTAGATTCCCTGTATCTCGGATCCGGGGAGACAATTTCTGCCAGATTCTGGATCAGAGGAAGTAGTCCAGCCCAATTCCTGCACTAGATGTATTCGACCAAGAGATGGTTGAATGAACAGTATTGTGCAGGGTCAGCTCCCTCACCGATTACAAGAGCACTACCACAGTTTTTATGTTTCAGTGATCAAAAATGATTGCTAAGTTTGCTTGCCCATACAAAGTTCTAGTTCTCTATTTAAATGAATGTCTTCTCTTCCAACAATTTGAACACCACAAAATATAATTCTGAATCACACACAGAAAAGTTTAAACTATCGCTCTGGTTCCCACATGCACTTTTTTGACACACATAAAAAAAGGTTTGCTATTTTGTGAAAAATCCCCTTTTTCTTCAATTCATGTGTAAGAACAAGGTGCACACCTGTATCAAATGATGACTACAGCAGGTGCCCTTATCACACTGTATCATATTGTGTGTGTTTACATCTTGAAAGTATGTTTCTAAAAGCCAGAGGAAAATCTCCATTCTTGTACTTCTTTGGCTCGATTGATGATGGGGAATGTAAAACTGCAATGATCATCATTCTTGCTAAAAATGTGTATATGGATTTATATATTTGCCAGGTTGGGTCATTATTTGATTTGTTAACCTTGAATGCTCAAACACTAACACACGTCATGTGCCCAAGTTGCAGACTAGACTCACACCCTGGGTACACGACTTAACTGAAACATCTAATCCTGGACATATCCTTTTATCTAACTGTGCCCGCTCATCCAGAATTAGAAGAGATTCAGTTCACACTGTAAGCTATTCAAAAAAGCTTCAATCATGGCACTGCTCCATTCAGAACAATGACCATTTATAAAGTGCAAATCACAATTTTATTTGTTTCTTGGTTTACTTGTGGCAGGTTCTTGCAAGGCAACTTCCTATCGTGCCCTCGAGTATTATACCCTACACAGGGCCTTGAAAATCCTGCAATTTACCGTGGCAACATCCACCAATTCCCAACAACTTTGATTCTGAATTCAAAATCCGCCTTATTTTCAAATTATTAATTCTATAAAACTACATTAGCAATCCACCCTATTGTAGCCTTGCTTGCATTGGGCTACATTTAACTTCTTATCTTCTATATTGTATTACGGTTAAAATTCTCAACCCATCGGTCTGCCAATTCTGCCACCGTATCCAGGCTCCCTCAGGGCATGTGTCCTACTTTTTGATGTGTATATTGCAACATTTCTGGCAGTTATATTTACAATTTTGTGTGCATCTATAGAGCTTTGCAAATATGCAATAATCATTAGAGTTAATGTACCTGAGCACGCCGGAGTACAGCTTGATGCATGCTGGAAACGACAGCCAATGATGAGCTTTCCATCTTAATTTCTACAACTGGGATTGGCCCTTCTGGGCAGAGGTCATTCATGGTCACCTAGGCAAAAGTGAAAACGTTATGGTACAATCTGGAAAAGCAAACCCGGCTAACAGAAGATTAACTCATCAAAGCTAGCGTTCCAAATCCAGAAAAAATAGCATTTCTAGTCCTACAGACGTAATCCACTGTTTAAAGCGTTAGACTAGGCTGCACCACCATATTCACTTGGGGGAGATTAACATTCACACTTAAGCGTCATCAGCTGGTCGTCAATTAACTGGAAAGTCTTCATGATTACATGCATTGAGGGTGGAGCTCGCTTAGTAATTGAACACCCCTTGCAGTTCAGAACTGTGCTATCATCTGTCTTGATTTTCTTCGTGTTTATTTGATTTGGCGGGTTCGTGACATTTAAGCGGTGTCCTTTGTACAGGGCTGGATATTTGTACCACAGAATCATGCGCATTAGATAATGTGGCAGCAACCGATATATGCTACCACAAACGTGATGCCCTCATCCAAATACTTCCAGATGTCCCCCACTAAATGACCCCCACTTGTGTTTAAAGTAGGACTTTCTCTTACGGATCATCAGAAGTTTCATTGGACTTGCTATAGGCAACTTCTCCGATTACACGGCCCTCCTTGACGTTTTGTTTCACAATCGAAAAACAGAGGTCAGAAGGATCCCTTCTCCCAGGTCCCTTGTTATCCTGTTACTGCGCCTGAACCTCACTTGCAATGAAAGCGGCGGAGGGCGCTATGCTTCAGTATGTCGTATATGGGAACAGTCCTTCCAAAGAGGGGGTGTGATGTGGTGCCGGCACACGCAGGTAAACAGTCAAAGGCTTTCTTGAAGCCGTTTATTCTGATACTGCCAAAACATTAGGTACAGAAGTGTTTTGACTGCTAAAAAAAATTAAACTACTCCCACGTTCATGGGTCTGTATGACTTCCTCTCGAAAAAGGTTAAGTGAAGCTATAGTTTGGGTGTTGGGTACACGTGGAACATGGGTAAAGCATTGGTAGGGTGTAAGTGCAGCAGGCCTGTATTTTGTTTGGTTTCAAAAGGGTATGTCTTGGAATGGAAGGCAATGGGAGTTGCAGGGACATAGGACACCTCTATTTCTATAGAGGGAGGGCCCCTGGTATGATTTAAGATAAGGAGGATCAGGGCACAAGGCAATTGCAGGAGAGGTTCAGGGATGTTTTGCTTACGGGCCAAAAAATGCACATACTCGGGATATGGTAAGTGCCTGCATTGTTCCAGGAGACTTACGAGGGAATCAGTGTTATTGACATGGAATGCTGACGCAAGTATGTCCAGTACTACAGTAAGGGAGCCACCTAAAGTCCTTCAACCATGTAAGGGGTTAGGGCAAAATGGCCACAAAGCAATTAAAGATCCCATTCTCAACAAAGCAGAGGTTTTGGTGAATTCGCCTAGGGCAGGGAGGTGTGTGCAACTTTAGGCTGCCTTGATGTTTTGGCGCAAATTCCCATCAGCCCTGGCCAGCATATCCAAAGGCGAGGGAACATGCGAGTCTAGGATGTCAATAAGCTGTGACACACCTGTCACTTACAACATCATGGAATATATAAGCGGGGTCCCTTACCCTATATCTGTCCCCCACAATGGCTACAGAACATTCTTTCATGCAGGGAACCACTACCAAGAGAAAACGCTAAAACCAAACCCCTTAATCGGCAATGTCTAGACACCAGATCTGGTGGGTATTTTTAGGTCCCTTCTGGAGGCTTCAGCAGCAACAGTAGGAGCTGCGGGGAGGGCGCAAGGTCCCAGCGAAGCTGATCAATCCTTGCCTCGCTGACAAGCAGCCGGACGTCCCTTCCATCTGGAGCGACGCCGTGCATCGCCGACAGCTTCTGGGCCTTCACAGTATCGATCCAGGCGTTGTCAGACAGGAGCCACTGGAGGACGGCGCAGCACAGGGGGCTTCCTATGGGAGAGCAGAAAGCAAACAGAAGCGGCATTAGCGAAGCTGCGAACACCTCTAGCGCCATTCATCAACCCAAGCCTCTAAAGAGCATGGCTGCCAAGCAGAATCCAAACTCCGCACCGTCACATTGAACTGCATCCACTTAGAGGAGGCCTTCGTGAGAGCCAGCCTCCGGTGGGGGTGAGGGAAGCAGACGGCGTTTGCGCCTGTGGACCTAGAGGTTCATAACGCCATATAGCAGAAAGTTTAAAAACAGAACTGGTTCCTTCAGGCACGTAAAATGTGTGCGTTCGGCTGTCAAAGGGAGTGAAATGTAAAAGGCTAAATGGGAAAACTGCAGCAGTGTGCATGCATGCAGATCTCCAACTTCAAGGGTACCAAGGGGGCACACGTTTAATTCTGGCTTCCGCCTATAAGCCTAAACTATTGCATTGGAGTGCAGCTGGAAGGGAGATAATTACACGTGAGGAGTGCACACAGCATATGGGTGTTGTTTCGTTATTTACCCCCCCCCCACTGACTGCCCATGCCTATGCTAATTCCATACCAGCCACCAACATATGAAGATGGACTGAATTCAGGACAGTTACTTCAGCAGACCTGACCAACACTCTTGGAGTCCGGAAACCCACCAATTTTGATACCTACTTTTCTCTTTCCTACGAATCCACCACTGTTCCATTTTAGAGGTCCTTGTTACTGAAGGTCCTTTATTATGTAACACTGGACTAGAGATGACACCCCTTTTTTATCATTACACTAACCTAGTGGCTTTAAGAATTAATGTATCTAGCCATCCTTTTAAAACAGTACTTCCCAAGATAGCATCACAGCATGTTATCCAATGCTTACAGAGATGGCAATACCCCTTGAGGATTCTCAATATAGAGGTCATATATCGGCCGGCATATGTCATCAAACCCCCCACTTTTCTACAAACGTGAGCATTCTAAAGGGAATAAAATACATATACCATGTGGAAGTTCTTTCCTTGAAACATATGTTATGTAAATTGTACAAATTATGAATGAAATTCATTTTGAACAGTAATGAATGTTTGCATCTACTTTGTTTAAGTACATTAACTATACATTTTTGGAATTTTTCCATAGATGTGAATATAATAGAGAATTTTGCCCCTGAAGAAGAGATGTTATCTCGAAACGCGTTGGGCCTTTTTGAAACTACTTATGAAGAAATCAAAGACTTCCAGTGATCATTGAAATGAAAAACATCTCGTTTATTATTGAAGATTGTGTAGAACTTTACTTACAAAACACAGCCGGTGTTAACAAAGCTCAACCTAAACTGTTTGGCTCTATTTTTGGAGCCTGTGAAAGTATGCAGGGGACGGGAATTCCTTCATATGGAACTTTATCTGTCTTCATATATTTTCCAACCCATATGCCAGGGTTGATTGCTATCACCCCTGCACCTTAAGTTTATTCAATAATTGTTTTGTTTATAAAAATAACACGAAAGACCAATTGAAGGAGTTGTCATGAAGAGGAGTGCACAGTGAACACAACTGTAGAGTCTTAGCTGATTTATGTGCCTGAAGAGAGACCATCATAGATCGCAAACATGCGACCAGAAGACAGGATATAATTTGTAGGCTCTAGATAAAGCTTAAGCGCCTTGCATTACTGTGTATTTTGTATAATTTTGTGGCAGGTGGTTCACTCAGACGTGACACTCTGATAAAATGTCCACATTTATACAATCTCACCCCACAATTGATGCAAAGAACAGACAGCGAGGTATGCAAAAATCAAACTTTATTTAAAAGAATAGTTATTTTAAGATAACTAGGTCTCTAGCTTGACCTTGGAGCCCACCACAATATAGTGTGTGTAAATATATATAAACGATTATTCGATTATTTAACCCAAAATTAAATTTTATTTGCCTTTATAAATCTAATTATTATAACTCCACAAAATCATCCACTTTAAATCACAACAATCTCCATATAAATATGCTACATTTTAATAAACACTAAACATACTAACATTCTATTTAGAATGGGTTTCTCTACAAACATGACTAGCATTGTAATTGCACATTTCATAGTGTTAAAGCATTTGAAGGTATGGTGCTGGAGGAATGGAGAGGAATTGGAGGAACTTACATTTGAATATATCTATGCACCAACTACCTTGTACTGGTGGGAGGTAGTGAATGTATTATCTATGTAGAGTCCACTTGACATATAGGCAAAGACCGATTAACATTGGACTATGTGTTAAGCCATTTTCATACAAAACGTAACTTATTTGCATTAGCCCATGTAAGTTTGCATCAATAAATACTGTACTATGTTTCCTGCATGTGTCGGTGCAGTTTTCTATAAACATGTATATGCGACTTTCATTAAACCAGGATTTGTTCTTTCATTTATTTGCACGTGTGGGTGTATGTATAGTTTTCCTTGCACATACATTTTCTCTCCATAAATATGGACACTTTTGATACGGCCTGCATGTAAGTCTTTCAGTCTCTTTATATTCTTAGGCTGGATATATACTATTCTCCAGTAACAGATAGTTGAAAATTATCTTCCCCTTCTCTCCCACATTACAACTAACTTTGCCTATGCATTTACGGGCAAGGGAATGCAAACAATTTGCACTTTCCACAATCATTAATTAACAATGAATTCTTTCAGCATACATTTTGTTGCTTAAATATCTAGTCTGTACTCTGGTCTCCACTGGCAGTATTAACTGCATATCATCCCAGGTGACAGTTCTTGCATGGCACTATGACCTACTGTGATTCTGCGCCAGTTCAAACAACTACCTATATTTGGAAACAATATTTAACTTTACAAAGACAATCCCAATATAAAGTGTCAGCCAAAATGCTTTCAAATTTGCAGTTAATTTTTTTAATGGCAAAGTGGAATGGGCCTAAAAAGCACACATTTCACTTTGCATTTGATATATAAATGGAAACCAGACCATTCGGATATTAGCAACTGTGGGCCTTATTTTTTAGTCCAGCGGTAACCCTGCCGGTGCTACTGGCGGGTTGCCGCCGGACTCAGAATGAATTACCAACACCTGACTTCCTAGTGCCACTGGGCTATTCCAAGTCCAGCGGCTGGGAAGTCAGGCGCCAGCAATTTTGTTAATCTTCATACCCATAGAGTCCTATCTGACTCTATGGGAATGGGGGCACGGGAGCACCGGCACCGTTAATAGTGCTGGTGCTCGCGTGGCAATTCTGCCTACCATGGCCGCAGCGCCCGGCAGGGTCAGTCCTGTTGAGCACAGCGGCTCCCGCAGGCAGTCTTGTAGTTTGCCTGTCTGGAAACAACAGTGGTGGTAGGCTTACCGGCACCACTGTTTCCGGACAGGCAACTATATAATGAGGCCCTGTGTCCATAATTTCGAATTGCACCAACTTTGCATTCCCAGTACGTTTCCCTTTCCAGACTTTACCCTAATCAAATTTGACTATTTTGGGGAATTGGTAGGGATTTCCTTTTGATTGACCTTTTAAGATGCAACTTCTTTTGGGAGAACCAGGAAAGGGCCAGTCAGGCAGGCATCATTATGTCAGAAAACCCTGAATTCAGGTGTAGTTGGTAAATCAAGTCTCCTGCGCAGACTGGACATCCTTCTGGCTTCCCTCTCTCAATGGACCAATCTTTCCCTTCTGGGTAGAATCGGTCCTTTTTCTCTCCAATCTCTAGTTCGTCCTTCTAATCTTCATCACCCAAACCCATCTTCCATAATCCACTGTTCTGTCCTATGATCATTCCATTATATTTCCTGCTAATCCAAACCCTGGTTTATCCAAGGGGAGTGGTTTCTTTTTTGCATGACAAATAAAGTGGAAGGGAGCTTACCATTTTCTGTAGAGAAGCTAATTTGGTTTTTATGCTCTAATTTCGGACTCATCTATGCTACTTTGATAACACCTATATGTTTACTTTATTTCTGCACTTCAAGCCAAACATTTTGGTATGTTATATGATGAAATAGTTATAATGTATGCTGATTCTACATTTTTTTGTCATTTAAGCACTTTCCAAAATGTCTACATATAATTCCATTTCAAGATTCTGATAGATCCTACTTCTATCTACAACATATCAAATGTCACATCAATCAGGGCTCGCATGGAGATACAATGTGCAAAAACGAAATTAAGCCTTGTAAGTGAGATATTTGTTTATGTCATGTATTGTGCAAACCAAAATGTCAAAATTCGACCGCCCCATTTCGCTGCATATATGTGGGGGGAGGGTCAAGTTACGAAGTGCGGTAAAAAGAAATTTTACATTTTCGTATGAGCAGTAAATAATGCACAGTGATCACACATATCCCAGTTGCAGGAAGAGGGCAGGGACGACACGTCATCTACATATTCCTTCTTCATGTTACCGGTGTTCCAAGTGAAATGTTCTATTTGTGCATATTTCCAATGACGTTTAACCTTAACTAAACCAAGAGAGATGTTGGGTTGTGGTGCACCTAAAGTCTTCACCTCATCTGCTGGTCTCTCCGAGCTAATGGATTCAGCCCATGAGTTTATGTGAAGTAAAGCATGTGACAGCTCTTTGAAAGAAAGACCTGATGCCACAAGTGCATACCTGAAGACAATTGACATAGCTTACCTCTTTGAAAGCTTGTCTTGCAGGCATTAGAGGAGCATTTCAGGGTGGCCTTAAAAAGCCATCTGGCTTTACCATGACACATAATAATGTTGTAACATGTTCCAATTGGACCAGAGGTATTGAGTTAACCAGCAGGCCATTCAGTGATCATTAGAACTTACAATTTCGATCCTGATCTTTGATTTCAGCAACTCTATGTTAAAATCAAATCTATACAACTTGGATCCGTTTAATCGTCCAATAACAGGCCTTCCATATTCTCATAAACTGTGTATTACTCAAATAAAGACAGTCACTTAAAACAATTACATTTTTCTCTGCTTAAAGCTATACTTCAGATATATAAATATCTTGTGCTTGATGTTTTGGGCTTAGGAATTCACACACGCGGAGATGTGTTTTGACAAGAAGGTCGGTCTACCCCACAATACATATTTAAGGTGGGCATTGATGGAAATACATTTCTGATACACTTTCTGTGGATTATTGTATTCTTCAGATAATTAAGGCACTCTAAATGTTACACTGTTTGAACTCACAGCTTCTTCCTTTGGGTTTCCTACAAATTGTGAAGTGAAATAGTTTGTAGATTTGTATTATGAAGTTTGGCTTCCTTTCAAATGTGACATATAGCAGGAGGCAGAAATCCCCCATGAGCACCAACGTTAGTGATCACATCTCTCTTGGTTTTGTCAGGAAGGCCTTTATCCTTTTCATTATTCTAGGCCTCATCTTTAGTATGAATTAGGAAAGACGACTGGAAGATTGATGTTATGATTTACAAGCAACTCCAAGATCACTTTAGGCAAGAATTTAGAATGCGTGCAGAGAACTATTTTCTCTATGCGGAGAGAAGTAGCATCAGAACAAATACCTGCAGTTCACTGGCTCTGCATGCTGAGGTCAGCACAGCTAGGAAGGCCAATTTCATAGGGTGTACTTGATAAAAATAAATCATGGGTTCAAAGGATTTGTGCACTTAAAACTGTTAAGCAGAATTATATGCAGTACCCTTTGGGAACACCACACACAATTAAGACTACAAGTGACAGTACAAATTCACCTTTGGTACAAGCCTGTACTACACAGTTAAAGTGGTAGCGATGGCTGAGCAGCCAGACTTATCTCAAGTGTAAGTGAGCAGTATCAAATAGTTACACAAAGGACAGCAATTACTATGATTCAGGCAAACACTGACTCAAGGTTTTCAAGTAAAAGAATATACATTTATTTCACTCTTCAGTTGTATAACATTAACCCATTATAAGCAGTTTAAAAATCACACTCTTAATACACCACACCACTTCCCTTAAATTCCAGACAAGTTAAGCACACAAAATGAAGTGGGAACAAAATGGCAAAAAATCGAAAAATGTCAAAAAAGTCACATTTCTTTTTTATTATGTTTTTTATTCGAAATGGGGCGTTCCCCCAACCCACCCTTTTTTTTGTTTTTACCTTTTTTTTCTACACGCGAGAGCCAAAAATAAATATAAATAAAAAAATAAATAATTCAACTTTTTTTTCTTCGGCATTATGTTTTCGATTTTTTTGACTTTTGAAATTTGTTTTTCGATTTTATGACTGCACACCCTAAATATGCTGGAAGTTCGTGAAGGGCCCTTGTTTCTATTGCGCATTTCAGGAAACTTTGTATTTCATTTGTTCAGCAATTGTTTTAATCCAATTGTCTCTCTGAATTTTGCGTTTCGCATATTGTGGTCTATTTAACAGCATATCTTCCGTAATTTCTTCTTCTTTCAGTCTTCTCTTTATCTCGTTGGTCCAATATTGAAGAGCTATCACATGTAAAGCATTCTTTCTTTCTTTAAGTATTTCCAATGATGGAATTGGGTCTTGACCAATTATTTTTCTAAAAAGATCAATTTGTTTCCAAGCAATTATGGATTGTAGAGATTGGAGGGCCAATTCAAAACGGATTCTCGGCATTGGAAAAGTTTTAGGTAGAGCCAAAGTTGTCCTCCAAAAAATGGCCTCATAAAGGTGCCACTGTTGGCTAATCAGTGTTTCGATAGGCATAGGCAAAAATAGGAACCAGCTTTTATTTGTAAAGTGCAATTGTTGATTTTATTGAGTATGTCCCGAATTTACAATGAAAAAAGCGACCTTGACTGGCTAGAGATCTTGCTTTTCTCTCGATGTGATCTTTCCATTCTTGTTCAACTGGAGAGGGATTTACCATAGCACCTAGATATTTTATTGCATTTATCGCTTCGATCTCTTTACCTTCGAGGTGTAATTTCGGGTTTTGTCGGTTCTTACTTTTTTTAATTGATAGTTTCATTAACTTGGTTTTGTTGGTGTTGATTTGCAACTCATTCTCTTTCATAACGTTTTCCACTTTGTCAAGGGTCTTTTGTAAGCCTGGCACAGTTTTGTCCATGACAATGATATCGTCAGCATATGTTAGAGTTTGTATTGATTTGTTGTTTATCTTTGGAGGATTTGAAAATGAGACTTGAATCGTTTCTACAAAATCAAATGTATACAAGTTATATAGACAGGCAGCCAGGGGGCTGGCTCCCTTGCTTCAGGCCATTCCAAGTAGTAATTGGTTTAGTTAATACACCGTCTTTGGTTAATGTAACTTGAATAGAGGTATTAGAATATAGTTGTTTGATTGGGTTAAGAATGGATAGAGGGCAGCCCCATGATGTTAATTTCTTCCATAGTTTTTGTCTATTAACAGAGTCGAATGCCATTTTTAAGTCTATAAAAACATCATATACCCGTTTCTTTATAGTTGCGACATGTTTGATCATACTCAAGAGCAGTAGATTAACGTTTGTTCCTATTTTATTAACAAATCCAGTTTGTCTTTTTTCTTGATTGCCATTTGTCTTTGCCCATGTGTTGAGTTTTTTTAATAAAAATCCCACAAACAGCTTTCCCAGCGGGTCTAATAGGGCTATGGGTCTATAGTTCTCTGGATTTTTCCTGTCACCAGTTTTGTAGATTGGGATCAAGATTGCTACGCGGGATTTGTTGTGTTTTCCCAATGAGAATAAGGAGGTGATCAAAGAAGGTGGCCCATTCTTCATGTGCTGATTTTAGATTGGCATTAGAAAGACCATCTGGACCCGGCGCTCGTGATGGATTCAAAGAGATGATGGTTTTTATAAGATCTTCTCTTTTCCAGTTTAAGTCCCAGGGGAGTTTTTTATTTGCTTCTTGTATTGGGAGAGTATCTGATTTTGTTTTATACAAATTAGTGAAGTGTTTGGTCCATGCTTCCGCTTCTACTTCTTGAATCATGATCGATGCTTTGGAGTTTTTGTTTAAGAGCGACCACAATTGTCTTGTATTTTTCTGTTTTAAGGCCGCTAAAATTGCGTCTGCATCAGCTTGCTGGATTATAGATTTGATTGATTTGATTGATTTTATTGAATTTGAATATTTCTGTTTTTCTTTTTTTATTTCCACTGCAGAGATTGTGGTTTTCTGCTTTTTAAGTAGTCGTATTCTTTTGTAGAGTTTTTTTTTCATCAGCTTGATCTCACTGTTAAAGTGATGCTTGTGTTTTTTGTGGGGATTACCGTGGTTTGTCACTGGTAGGTCTGCAGGATCCTCTCATAGTTAAGTTTTGGGTAGTCTGGCAGAGGTGAGGCCTCGAATTTTGAGAGAAGATCAGCCATTTGGTGTTGATTTATGCAGAGTTTGTTCAGACCGTTATGTAATTAAAAATCTGGGAGGATTAATTGTGGAACCTGTATTCGCGATGTATCCCATGTTATTAGTATTTGGTGATGATCACTATTTGATTGTGGACAGTTTGCAGTTGCTGTTAATAGTTTTCGTAGCCCTTCTGAGATGTAAATATAATCAATGATTGAACTAGAATTTTCTCGTGTCCAAGTTGGAGGCAGTAGACCTTGTTCGTTTGGTGGTTGTTCCGTCAAAGTTAGGTTTCGAATGGCATCTCTTTAGTCTGTTTTTTCTGCTCTTGGAGACAAGTCTAATCTTATACCTTCTGTACTGTATAAATAGATATTAAGGTCTCCAGCAATAATGAACTCTGCCTGATTATAAGTACTAGCAATTGAATCAAATTCATCACATATTGAATCGAGGAACTTATTATCGTTCATTGCTGTTGGGTTCCAATAAATATTGAAAACTGTTAAATAGCTTGCATCAGGATTCCAACTAGACTCCTTTGTTAAGGTCCGCATACAAATAATAATATATTGAGCCCAGGGGTGAATGTTTTTCTTTGCTATAACTGACCAATTTGGATCTAATTTGATCAGGATCATCATTCCAGATGACTGTCTACCTTGTTGAGAAGTGATCGCGGGATTCATGTGTGTAGAAAATCCCTCGCAGATTACTTCCTTAGAAAGCCAAGTTTCCTGGAGACATATTATGGCCATTTCATTTTGATTTATAGAACCTTCATTGAAAAGATGTTTAAAGCCTCTAGTATTCCAAGAGCATAGTAAAGAAGAAAAAGGATCAGCCTAAGAAACAGTGATGGCGCTCTAGGTGGATAATATTCCGATTGACAGTTGAAAATGAATTCAAGATGCTGCAACTGAGGGATGCCTCCTGTCGTGCTTCTCAAAATAGAATAATGACACTAATGATGATTTACAACAAACATTTTTTAATTACAAGTCATTGGATTTAAGTATAGATGGAATAGACAAACCTGGATTAGAAAAAACAAAATCAAAAAAATATTTTTTTGTACTGGTGCTTGGGCAAAATCCAGTTAGTTTTCAAATTATGATGTCCTTAGTTGAATGCACTAAGTATGAAATATTGAGGTAAAGATCCTGGTACCAAAAAGTTTCTGGCGTAAAGACTTCGAAAAGAACTGTGCTCATTGGCTGAAACTTGAAGTGTGCTCAGTTATCGTCACTGAGTTCACTGATGCGATGTTGTAGTCCAGTTAAATTCCAAATTGTAATATCCTTAGTTGTATTCACTAGGTATTGGAATAAAAGTTCTGGTTTCAGCAGGATGATTTGTAAGAGTGATTGAAGCTCGGAAGGTTGTGGTTTTGGCAGAGCGAAGCTATATGGTTCCTCAATCCAATTAAATTTCCAAATTTTAATATCCTTAGTTATACCCACTAAGTGATGTAGTATGAGTCCTGGTTGAAGCAGTGTAGTTCCACTTGAAAGGTTGTGGTTTAACAGAATGGAAACAATATGGTTCCTCTTGGAGGATTGTGGTTTGAAAGAGCGAAAACAATATGATGCCTCGACACGCGTTTCCCCGCAGCTGATGTGCGGCGGTTCTTCAGGAGGATTGTGGTATAGAACAATTGTGTTCGAATCTGAGAGAAAGGAGGAAGAAAAGAGGAAAAAGAAAGGAAACAAATAACGATCGGTGGGAAAGCAGTATGGTATCTTGTTTAAAATATCATACTGTATCTCAATACGATGTCACAAGTAAGGCAGGATGAGTACTTACTTATGTATAAGATCAATGGTGTTGGTATAAAGATTCTCACTCTGTGGTAGAATACATTGTTTGGTCTGTAGCACAGGGTCTTATCTGTTGATGAATGGATATATAAGAATACTTGTGTCATAAGATTAATGTGAAAATATGTGAGGTTATATGGTACAAGTACAGGTTAGACCCAAAAGGTTGAGAAAAGATTTAGGTGCACTTATATAGAAAAATAGTGTGGGTATGCATGGATCAGATGGAGAAGAGGGGAGGTAAAGAGAGTTGTGTGGAGGAAGTAATTTAAATAGTGTAACATGGTTAGAGGTAAATCCAGTCTAGCTTAATTCTTAAGAGAGGTGAAGAAATAGATAAGCTGCTTACCACTGAGTGAACAATGTCCTGCCCGTTCGGATTCTGCTGCCTTACTGACAGCATACAGTCTTGGCGAATATATGTGTATTCGCGGGCCGACGCGAGCGCAGAGACGTCACACGCACGCACATTTTTGCGTGATGACGTCATCGCGCCCGCGCAACACCGCGCTATTACGGTGTGATTGAAATAACGGCGTGGCTTGCTCTCCAGGCACCCGTGTATTTGTATAACATTGTGTTAATGAAAAGGTATGTTTCTCTTAAAAATTTTTTTTATATATGTGGAAATGCAAGAATAAAGACTAGAGGATATGCTAAATGTAAAAATGTGAGTGATATGCATGGTAATTACTAAAACATATACGTGCCGTTAGGCAGACACATGTTCTGAGTATCAATCATTAAACTTGCCATGTCAGACCTGGTGTCGGCTGGACTAGCTTGGTGGTATGTGATGCCTCTGATAATATTCTATGTACTATATGGTCAGAAGAAGACAATAGTGGAAGTAATGAAAAAAGTTGCAGTGGACAGGGTCATGATACAGTCATAGTGATGGGAAAGACACACCTGCAAGTAAGGCCTAATTGTTTCTGAGCTAGCTAATTGGTGATATATGTGTTCACGGTAGATGGGTCAATCTTAGTGATAGAAGCATGGGAAGGCCATTTGTAAAAGAATGTAGCATGTAGTTTGTAGAAATCCAAATGGTAAGAGAGGGTGATAAGCAAAACAATCTCTCCAAGGCCAGGTAATTGTAAGAAAGATTGTAAGAATATCAAAACATGAGAGAGGTGAGATAACATGCAGAGTATGCTGAACCTTAGATTTACATAAAATGGCATAGTTCCTGATCGCTATTTAGACCTCTGTTGCAAGTGTCCATTAGACAGATCCAGCGAGCTTCTTGTTGTCTAAGTTTCAGTTCCATATTGCCCGAGTCGGTAGATGCGTTTGTTGAAAATGGGTGGCTAGCGGAGATCTTAAGTCCTGGTTGACAATTGCCCGAATATGTTCACGGACTCTGATTTTCAGTTTTCTGATGGTGCTCCCAATGTAAAGCTTGTTACATGGGCACTGGATGATGTATATTGTAAATTTGCTATTGCAGTTGATGAATTGTTGAATGGTGTAGATGGTGCCATTTGGTTTGATGATGGTGGTTCGATGATGGTGGTTCTAGCATTATCCGAGTACTTGCGCATTGTGCATTGTCCACATTTGTAGTTGCCTTTGGTAGGTTTGTGTAGCCACATAGTTGGTGGATTTAGGTTGTTGGTGGCGAAGTTGGCTTCAAAATGAGATGGACTTAGCTCATCCTTGAGAGTTTTCGCTTTCTTGAATGTGATTGTTGGATTGGTATCCAAGAATGTCGTAAGATCAGGATCTGATCTAAGAATGTTCCAATATTTGGTAATTGCTTTTCGAATACGGATATTATTGACACTGTAGTTTGTGATGAAGCTCATTTTCCTATCGATGTTGGTGATAGTTGTGTTAGTTTTGGTTTTGACGTGTAGCAGTGATTGCCTGGTCCTAGATAAAGATTTCTGATAGCTGTTCTTGACGTGTTTGGTAGGGTAGCCTCTCGTGATACATTTTTCTACTGTGATTTTGGCCTTTTCAGTAAAATCATCATCTTTTGTACAGTTCCATTTTACCCTTAGGATTTCGCCAATGGGAATGTTTCGAATGATGTGCTGAGGGTGGCTGCTTGTTGCGTGAAGAATGCTGTTGACGGCTGTTGGTTTGGTGTAGAGCGTTGTACATATAGTATCATTTTCGATGTAGAAGGTGATGTCCAGAAAATTAATGGCTGTTTGACTGTATTCCGTGGTTAGTTTTAGGTTGTAGGTATTGTTATTGAGATAGTTGAAATAGTCCTGAAAGGCTGGTATTGTTCCGTTCCAAATTATGAAGATATCATCTATGTATATGGACCAAAAAATGATATTGTTAAGGTGAGTGAATGATGGATGTTCCCATGCGAATTCTAGTTCAAAATGTCCCATGTACAGATTTGCATATGAATGGGCATATTTCGCACCCATGGCAGTTCCTTGTATCTGGGGGTAAAAGGTTTGATTGAAGATAAAGATGTTGTTGTGTAATGTGTATGGTAGCATTTCTAGAATCATGTTATTGTGATCATTGAAGGAAATGGAGCGGGTTTTCAGTGGTTATGACTCCTTTATCATGCAGAATACTGGTATAAAGTGATGTGACATCCATGGTTATCAGCCAATAGTCTTTGTTCCAGGGTATGTTGTCTGTGAGTTGGATGATATGGGTTGTGTCTCTGATATAAGATGCCAGTGAGTTGGCCAATGGTTGGAGTTGGTGATCTATATACTCTGAGATATGTTCAGTGATGTATCCGATACCATTGATAATTGGCCTGCTGGAAGGTAGTCTTGAGAATTTTTTATGGATTTTAGGTAGAAAGTAAATCGTTGGTGTTATTGGATGTGTTATCATCATGTACTTATATTCTTCTTCTGTCAGAAGTTCAAGGTCTTTCCAATGACTGCTCATGGTTTTCCAAGTTTCACCCATTTTGGCGAACAGACTCTCTTGGATTATTTCATAACAGTTGCGGTCTTTGAGATGTGTGAGAGCCATTTTTATATAGTCATCTGTATTCAATAGCACTATATTTCCCCCTTTGTCTGATGATTTTACAGTAATATGATTATTTTTGAGGTCTTTGAGTGCTTTGGTTTGTGAGGCTGAAAGATTGTAACGTTGTGTTGGTTTTCCATGGCAGTTGTCCTTGTTTTTGATATAGATATCTCTGAGCTCATTTTGGACTACTTTACAGAAGGTATCAATGACATTTTCCGAAGGTAAGATCGGTACAAATTTAGATTTTTCTTTGAGTTTTGTCTGTACTGCTAAACCTGGAGCAATGTTTTGTTCGTCTATGAATTTGTCAACTGTTTATTGACCGTCTTCTTCCGTGATGTTGATTAGATCTACTGTTTGTAAAACATTTTTGTTGTAAATCATCATTAGTATCATTATTCTATTTTGAGAAGCGCGACAGGAGGGCTTTTCCCCTTTTCAGTCTTCCGAGCCCAGGTCAGCCTCTGTGGCATCCCTCAGTTGCAGCATCTTGAATTCATTTTCAACTGTCAATCGATTCAATATTATCCACCTAGAGAGCCATCACTGTTTCTTAGGCTGATCCTTTTTCTTCTTTACTACCAGTATCGTCAGCAGTGGGCAGCTCTAACAGGATCAATACAAAAAATCTTTGTTTATCTATTTTTTTAAAATATCCTACACTCTTCAGAATACCAAGTGATTATGCTTAAAAACTTTGAACAAAGAGAGGAAGAAGCCGAACGCATCTTTTCGGGATTATCAGAAAATCCCACGGTTACTCCAAGCAGCAATAATCTGCCATGGAATGCAGCAATGCCATGGAAAACCAACACAACGTAACAATCTTTCAGCCTCACAAACCAAAGCACTCAAAGACCTCAAAAATAATCATATTACTGTAAAATCATCAGACAAAGGGGGAAATATAGTGCTATTGAATACAGATGACTATATAAAAATGGCTCTCACACATCTCAAAGACCGCAACTGTTATGAAATAATCCAAGAGAGTCCGTTCGCCAAAATGGGTGAAACTTGGAAAACCATGAGCAGTCATTGGAAAGACCTTGAACTTTTGACGGAAGAAGAATATAAGTACATGATGACAACACATCCAATAACACCAACGATTTACTTTCTACCTAAAAGCCATAAAAAATTCTTAAGACTACCTTCCAGCAGGCCAATTATCAATGGTATCGGATCCATCACTGAACATATCTCAGAGTATATAGAACACAAACTCCAACCATTGGCCAACTCACTGGCATCTTATATCAGAGACACAACCCATATCATCCAACTCACAGACAACATACCCTGGAACAAAGACTATTGGCTGATAACCATGGATGTCACATCACTTTATACCAGTATTCTGCATGATAAAGGACTCATAACCACTGAATACTTCCTGAACACCCGCTCCATTTCCTTCAATGATCACAATAATATGATTCTAGAAATGCTACAATACATATTACAAAACAACATCTTTATCTTCAATCAAACCTTTTACCGCCAGATACAAGGAACTGCCATGAGTGCGAAATATGCCCATTCATATGCAAATTGTACATGGGACACTTTGAACTAGAATTCGCATGGCAACATCCATCATTCACTCACCTCAACAATATCATTTTTTGGGCCAGATACATAGATGATATCTTCATAATTTGGAACGGAACAATACCAGCCTTTCAGGACTATTTCAACTATCTCAATAACAATACCTACAACCTAAAACTAACCACGGAATACAGTCAAACAGCCATTAATTTTCTGGACATCACCTTCTACATCGAAAATGATACTATATGTACAACGCTCTACACCAAACCAACAGCCGTCAACAGCATTCTTCACGCAACCAGCAGCCACCCTCAGCACATCATTCGAAACATTCCCTTTGGCGAAATCCTAAGGGTAAAAAGGAAATATACAAAAGATGATTATTTTACTGAAAAGGCCAAAATCACAGTAGAAAAATGTATCACGAGAGGCTACCCTACCAAACTCGTCAAGAACAGCTATCAGAAATCTTTATTTAGGACCAGGCAATCACTGCTACAAGTCAAAACCAAAACTAACACAACTATCACCAACATCGATAGGAAAATCAGCTTCATCACAAAGTACAGTGTCAATAATATCCGTATTCGAAAAGCAATTACCAAATATTGGAACATTCTTAGATCAGATCCTGATCTTACGACATTCTTGGATACCAAACCAACAATCACATTCAAGAAAGCGAAAACTCTCAAGGATGAGCTAAGTTCATCTCATTTTGAAGCCAACGTCGCCACCAACAACCTAAATCCACCAACTATGTGGCTACACAAACCTACCAAAGGCAACTACAAATATGGACAATGCACAATGTGCAAGTACTCGGATAATGCTAGAACCACCGTCATCAAACCAAATGGCACCATCTACACCATTCAACAATTCATCAACTGCAATAGCAAATTTACAATATACATCATCCAGTGCCCATGTAACAAGCTTTACATTGGGAGCACCATCAGAAAACTGAAAATCAGAGTCAGTGAACATATTCGGGCATTGTCAACCAGGACTTAAGATC
The DNA here is from genome assembly GCF_040938575.1 of Ambystoma mexicanum. Lineage (NCBI taxonomy): Eukaryota > Metazoa > Chordata > Amphibia > Caudata > Ambystomatidae > Ambystoma > Ambystoma mexicanum. The sequence goes on along the minus strand of NC_090926.1, from coordinate 992,404,131 downwards.
TCCTCTAGCCACCCATTTTCAACAAACGCATCTACCGACTCAGATCAACCAATTGAAATTTTTTGGAATTGTCAAACTAAAACCTGCCCCCCGTGGCGGCAATATGGAACTGAAACTTAGACAACAAGAAGCTCGCTGGATCTGTCTAATGGACACTTGCAACACAGGTCTAAATAGCGACCAGGAACTATGCCATTTTCTGTAAATCTAAGGTTCAGCATACTCTGCATGTTATCTCACCTCTCCCATGTTTTGATATTCTTACAATCTTTCTTACAATTACCTGGCCTTGGAGAGATTGTTTTGCTTATCACCCTCTCTCTTACCATTTGGATTTCTACAAACTACATGCTACATTCTTTTACAAATGGCCTTCCCATGCTTCTATCACTAAGATTGACCCATCTACCGTGAACACATATATCACCAATTAGCTAGCTCAGGCACCATTAGGCCTTACTTGCATGTGTGTCTTTGCCATCACTGTGACTGTATCATGACCCTGTCCACTGCAACTTTTTTCTTTACTTCCGCTATTGTCTTCTTCTGACCATATAGTACATAGAATATTATCAGAGCCATCACATACCACCTAGCTAGTCCAGCCGACACCAGGTTTGACATAGCAAGTTTGATGGTTGATACTCAGAACATGTGTCTGCCTAACGGCACGTATATGTTTTAGTAATTACCGTGCATATCACTCACATTTTTACATTTAGCATATCCTCTAGTCTTTATTCTTGCATTTCCGCATATATAAAACTTTTTTTTAAGAGAAACATACCTTTTCATTAACACAATGTTACACAAATACACGGGTGCCTGGAGAGCAAGCCACTCTGTTATTTCAATCACACCATAATAGCGCGGTGTCGCGCGGGCACGATGACGTCATCACGCAAAAACGTGCGTGCGCGTGACGTCACCGCGCTCGCTTCTTTCCCCGAATACACATATTCGCCAAGACTGTATGCTGTCAGTACGGCAGCAGAATCCGAACGGGCAGGGCATTGTTCACTCAGTGATAAGCAGCTTATCTATTTCTTCACCTCTCTTAAGAATTAAGCTAGACTGGATTTACCTCTACCCATGTTACACTACTTAAATTACTTCCTCCACACAACTCTCTTTACCTCCCCTCTTCTCCATCTGATCCATGCATACCCACACTATTTTTCTATATAAGTGCACCTAAATCTTTTCTCAACTCAGTACCTTTTGGGTCTAACCTGTTCTTGTACCATATAACCTCACATATTTTCACATTAATCTTATGACACAAGTATTCTTATATATCCATTTATCAACAGATAAGACCATGTGCTACAGACCAAACAACGTATTCTACCACAGAGTGAGAATCTTTATACCAACACCATTGATCTTATACATAAGTAAGTACTCATCCTGCCTTACTTGTGACATTGTATTGAGATACAATGTGATATTTTAAACAAGATACCATACTGCTTTCCCACCGATCGTTATTTGTTTCCTTTCTTTTTCCTCTCTTTTCTTCCTCCTCTCAGATTTGAACACAATTGTTCTATACCACAATCCTCCTGAAGAACCGCCGCACATCAGCGGCGGGGAAACACGTGTCGAGGAATCATTTTGTTTTCGCTCTTTCAAACCACAATCCTCCAAGAGGAACCATATTGTTTCCATTCTGTTAAACCACAACCTTTCAAGTGGAACTACACTGCTTCAACCAGGACTCATACTACATCACTTAGTGGATATAACTAAGGATATTAAAATTTGGAAATTTAATTGGATTGAGGAACCATATAGCTTCGCTCTGCCAAAACCACAACCTTCCGAGCCTCAATCACTCTTACAAATCATCCTGCTGAAACCAGAACTTTTATTCCAATACCTAGTGAATACAACTAAGGATATTACAATTTGGAATTTAACTGGACTACAACATCGCATCAGTGAACTCAGTGACGATCACACTTCAAGTTTCAGCCAATGAGCACATTTCTTTTCGAAGTCTTTATGCCAGAAACTTTTTGGTACCAGGATCTTTACCTCAATATTTAATACTTAGTGCATTCAACTAAGGACATCATAATTTGAAAACTAACTGGATTTTGCCCAAGCACCAGTACAAAAAATGATTTTTTTGATTTTGTTTTTACATCCAGGTTTGTCTATTCCATCTATACTTAAATCCAATGACTTGTAATTAAAACAATTTTGTTGTAAATCATCATTAGTGTCATTATTCTATTTTGAGAAGCGCGACAGGAGGGCTTTTCCCCTTTTCAGTATTCCAAGAGCATAGCCTAATCTCACTCGGTGGGGACGCCTCAGATGTTGTTATAAGTAGGTCCTGATTCGGGGGCTTTGGAGATCCCCTTTGGTTGCCAGGTTTCTTTTATACTGGGAGTTGTAGTTCATATCACGCTGTAGATCTTCCATCCTGTATGCCAAGTGTAAGTTTCATTGAATATTTTTGTTTGTGCTATCTCTGGTCTGCAAATCGTTGTTCTTTGATAATCTCCTGATATTCTGCTTTGAGTCAAATTTCTTCTGTTTATTTTGTTCGTCAAAATCATGTACAGCGAGGATATATTTATTTTAAGAGCCATAGATCTTGTTACAAAGATTTTTTCTGTCGTCTGTCCTAAAGCCCAAGCTTGCTAACTGGTTGTTTGTAGACATAACTTGTTACATCGTTTCTTGGCTGTAGAAGTCAATGTGAACTGTTTCCATCCGGTTCTTATTAGGGAAATGTATCACATCATTATCTCTCAAGCTGATTTGAGCCAGTTGCGGAATTGCATTGAATAGACGTAGAATGTTTAGTCTATTCATAATTAGTGATTCAGCAGGATTTAGACTAGTAGCAGACAGTGATATTCTGAATATATTGATACTTTCCGTGAATCAACAAATTTTGGTCTAAGAAGTGATGTTTCGCCTTGGACCACAGCCGTTTCAACAGTTTTGGAACAATTACCAGCTTCTAGTGAGGTCCAGATTTCTTCGTTTGATACAGTTGAGGAGACGAAAGAAATGTTAGTAGATGTATTAATTGAAATTGAGTGGGAGGATTCAGACAGGGTCTCATAACATTCGTCTAGCACTATCAATAGTTCGTCTTGAGGTTATGTTACCATGTCGCTTTGTGCAGTTAGGTGAGCGATAGGTCCTGCAGGTTTATCAAGGCGATCCTTTGTCAGTTGAGTTGATGTATCTTGGTCAATCACAGCCAGTAATGCATCAAGTGGTTCGTCCTCTAGGTGGAAGGAAATTTCATGGCCTTGTTCTGATTTAGTCGGTGCTTTTTTAATTTGCGACCTTAATTCAACAGATTCTTTATTCGGTCGATTTGAAAGATAATCTTTTTTATTATTGTCATTCCTTTTGTTGTTGACAGTATAGGTTGTGACTGTTGCTTTTGGTCAACCTGGAGTTTTCTCAAGAAGGCTTGAGAGCCTGTCTGATGTTTTTTAAGATCTTTTTACTTCGGCATCGAGTGATTTCCCAGATGTCCTCGTTTGGTAAAATCAAAGATATCAAAGGGAGTGCATAATGGAGGTTCAGCGTTAGCAAGGCTTGATGATGATGATACGTCCAATGGCTTTAAGGGGTATACTTGAGTTTCATATTGAGTGGTTTTGTCAGTTTTAGTTATGTCTGCTTGTACTGATTTCTCCGTTTGAGGTTGCATTGTAAGCTGATCTGGTTTGGTAATTGGTTGAAGATGCTTTTTTGGCTTTGTCGTCCATGAGTTTCTTTGTGAGTGTTGTCAATGTATCTGTCAAATTTTGTTTGTCGACATGATCAATTCTTGCAATTTCTGCGAGGTGGCTTTGCCATGTCCTAGTGGCTTCTGCCTCCTAGTTTAAGCGTTCTTGTATAGTACCTATGAAGCCATCTAAGTTAGTTTGTTTTGTCAGAATCATAGCTAATAGAGTTGCTTGATCTTTTGTGGTATCTACTATTGCTTCTTGGATCTTGAGAAATGGTACCATTGCTAGCGATAGGACTGCTACTAATGTGTTCTGGAGATCGAGCGTCGTAGTTGGAATTCTTTCAGGGATCTCTGGACTATTAATCGTTGTTTCATCTTTTTTAAGTTGAAGAGAAGATTCTAACTCAGGCTGTTTGTTGCCAACCAGTGTGGACTTTAATTGTTGTTCATGTTTAGGGGAAGTTTTTAGAACCAAGTAGCTTTCTTTATTTACAATTGACGTAGATGTGTTAGTTGTTACGTCGGGTTTCTTGGTGTGAATATCTCCAAAGATTTATTTTCTTCGTTCCTGTGAATCGATGATTCCATCTATTTCTGTTATGTCAAGAGAAAGGCGAGCTATGCGGCTTACCAATTGTTTATTTATGATTCCTTGTGGGGAGTCTGCGAAATAATACATTGATTGCCATTGTTGTTTGGCTGTTCGTGCTCTTTGTTGCAAAGATGGGGTATAGGGAAAGTCCACGTGCACATTTGAATAAGTACTTTCAGATTGTAAATGAGATTTTACTGGGAAAGTGAGCTCTCGTTTTGGGGGGACAAGGGGTGGTGCTTTAAAGGCAGATTGAATGATAGGTCTGGGCAACGAAGTCCATTTTCTCTCTTGTTCCAACATGTCAAAGGGATCATGTGGCTTAGGAGGGGTCGACACGGCACTATCACAACTAGATGAAAGTTGTGTACCTTCCGGATGTAAAGGGGGTATAACGGACTGTGGAACTTGGATCAGTGGCCTGATTATTGGAGATTTCTTCTTTTCAGGATTCGGTGTTGACTTCAATGAGGATTGCCCTTGATTTCCTATGAACAGAGTGAAGGCGTTCTGTCCATAGGAAGTGCTGTAAACGGCTTATCATTTTTCCCCTTCGCAGTAGCATGCGATGAAGCAGTCAAAGTTGCTACTTTCACGACTGTATTGGATTGATCTTGCAGAAGATTTATATGCAGATCTGTAAGATTAGTGGTTTTGGGGCCATTTGCTAATGTCTCCAAGTTTCTCTTGCAAGCGAGTGCGAGGCTTGTTAGGGTCCATAGTAACTTAAAGTGGCCAATTTAATGTGGTAGGACTATGGCCTAAGGTGAAATAAACAGCAGAAAACAGTAGTTTAACGGCGCCCTTGACTCCTCCGCGGGCTTAACTTAATAGAAATTGAACCACACCAACAGGTAAGTACTCAGGGCAATAGAGCAAGAGGAACTACAGTGATAGAATCAGGTAGAAAAGGCTTAGGCCCAAAGTCAATAGGACAAAAGTCTTTTGCTCAAAATCACACGCTTCAGGGTAGTTCGCGGTAAAGTTCATGCCACGGATTTCGGACGAGGTTGGGTGGTTGAAAAGTTAGTTCAAAGAGAAGAGAAGGACGAGCCCTTGGATTGAAGAAAGATTTCACACACTTTCCCCGTGGCTGAACGAAATGAGCAACCCGAAACCGGGTTTGCACAGTACCTTAAAACAGAGAGGAAGCTGTAGCTGAGGCAGACGTTCTTGGTAGTTCCTGCAGGCTCACGGTTCCTGAAGCGACTGTCGGACTGACACGAAGTAGGAAGACTGGAGGGTCCTGCACTACCCAGGGAAGAAACCAGCAGCAGAGCAAAGCAACAAATAAAAGGTGCGCTCCTTAAAACCCAAGCAGGGTCCGACCTTCCTGGCTATCTGGCCCACTATAGCTCTGTACAGCGAATTCGACCAGAGGAGGGGTCCTGGCTTGCAGTTTGGGTGAACTGGTTGGTCCCACCAGCTCAAGGGAAGAAGTTTCCTGGAGGATTGTCTCTGTCGGCAGATTCTGACGATTCGGACCTGCAGCAGGGCTTCACCGGGCGGTTCAGTCATTGTAGGGGTCCTCTTCCATCAGTTCTTCATTGGTTCTTTCGTTCCAGTGGTGGCTTCGCCTTTCCAGTCCCAAAGACCTGCTTTTTATGCAGTTTTCCCCCATTCACACAGCCTGGCTGTCAATCACACAGCAGGGTGGCTGTCCTGGCAAGGACTGTCCCCTTAGACAATCAAACAGCAGTGCGACTTGGGTTACCAAGGGAACCCATAGCAGGGGTCCGAAGACCCCTCCCTCACATTCTGCCTACCCAGATTTTCAGGCGCCTTAAGGAGGGCTTCTGTGCAGAAGACCGTGAAAAGATGGCAAACAAAGGAATCAACCCTGGTTTGGCGCGCAGAGAAGAACACGAGAAAGACTGACAAAAAGAAATGGTGACTAAACCCAGCCGGAGCCAAAATAAAATGTATTTGGTCAAGCGGGTTTATGTTTGAGGATAATATGATAGCCTAAAACAATAACATGGTTATAGAAGTTAACCGCGGTAGAAAAGTTAGGGTAGTTACCACTGCCACCAGCCAAGTCTTGATGTAAAGGGAGCGAAACAGTGCTCCAAGAGACACAGACAAAAAGAGGTAGGAATTAACCCTTTCCAATACTCCATGTAAGATGGGGTGTACTGGGTCTGTAGTTTAAAGAGACTACATAAAGTTAATGGCAACTTTACATGTTTCTGGGAGACAGTAGTCAGTCCCAGAAAAATGGAGTCAGAGGTAAGTCTAAAAGACAACCCTGTGTCACTGCACTGAAGGTGCTGTGTAACACACACAAAAATGGTGTTCATGGAGTAGGTGAGGCTCCAGAGCCCAAGATCACACAAATGGTAAAAACACACACAGCAAAATACATGTAAGAGTGGGAACAAAGGCTCACACTCTTACCAGGTGAAAGAAATAAATCCTAGAAATCCAGCAAAGCTGCTGAGGGACTCATTAGTTAAGGGAAATTGGCCATTTATGAGAATTCTCCCTAACATAAACCAACACAATGCCACTCAGATGACATGTTGCATGTGTTATTTTCGTGGGGAGTCTCTTAAGGCCACTGAAGTGCCTCTTAAAAACCACATTAGCCAAGGAGAAAACTTTGAAGCCAGATACATTTATACGCTCCAAGTGACAAGCATGTTCTGCATGAGTCTAGCATAAAGCCACATGCCGTCAAGTAAGGTATGAAGAAAAGGGCACTATAAAGGGACCTCTTGTGTGGACCGATGTCCATATCGGCTCACTAGTAGCAGTATTGAGACCGGATTCTATTGTATTGGAGAATTGTAGAATCCTTTCTAGCTGCCTTGAGCACTTTTAAACAAACTAAAGATGAGCCTAAACGACTGAATGTTATATCCTCAAGAACCCTGCCACTGAGGCAAGGGATTGGGTGAACAATCTGTGCATTCGGTGGAGTCGGCCGATCTCCGTAAGGAGGAAGTGAGTTGCATTTCCGCCTGAAAGCTCCAGAAGTTCTGTGTACCATATCCCATATCCATTGGGGCCACTATAATCGTTTTACAGTTCTATGAACTTTCTGGTTGACATTGAGAATCATGTTATGTAGCAAATGGCTCTCCAAAGCGAGTGCGAAAAGGTCTCCAAGAGAGATCACTTTCTTCACCATTAATCCATCCATCCATCCATCCATCCATCCATCCATCCATCCATCCATCCATCCATGAGGCATGTAGATGACATTGCCTGTTATCACAGATGGCATCAAAAAACACCAACTCTGGAAGATGGATCAAGGGGTTTTATTACAACATGTGTAAGGGAGCTCACTAAGGTTTGTGCATCCCCTTCTTTCTTGTTTAGCGCAGGCAGTTTTCTCCCTAGCCCATGTGTCCCTCAACCCCTATTGTTCGATCACTGCCATAGTGATGGCCTAACTGCGAACATCCTCGTCTCCCTGTCCCTCTTGGAGCAATCTAGATGAAATCCTAACCTAGGTCCCAAAATAGAATAGAAGTGATACAAGAATAGGTGTCTTCCAGACACTCAGATTACACTTAGTCATTTTTGTCCACGTCCTTTTACTTCTCGCCCTGACGTTCTATCCTTCCTCTCCCTTCCTTCAACTCTCCCCCATTCATTTCTTCCACTCTCCTTTGCCTAGCCCTCTCTCATTTTTCTTCTCTGTTCCTCTGATGTTCCCTTTCTTACTCCTCCTCCCTCTATTGTCATGCTATTATTCTCCCATCCACCAACACCTACTTCCTCAGTCACCCTCCATTCACTCTCTCATTCTCCTTTGCAGGCACTCTCATTTACCCCCTACTGTCCCTCTATTAACCTCACTCACACACCTTACATGCACACACTTATATCGAAGTACCACTTTTTCCTACCAACCTTGCACACTTCTTTAGCAATCCTTCTCCACACTCCTCTGAACCATCCGTCCTCCGCTTGGTCATTTGTCCTTCCTTCTCCTTTGACCTCATCCGAACAACCCATACCTTCTTGTTTCCTGTGCACCATTTTACCCTCCCCTACCCTCTTCATTCGTTCTCTCCTTCAGCCGATTCCCCAGGCCAGCCACGGACTTTCTTTTCCCCAGGGGAGATGTTACAAGCAAGCAAACACTTAAATGGGGGACAAACCCTGCCCCCTTCTCATACGCAGGTCTGCCTGCAATTGGAAATGGCAGTATGCTGGAATCACAATCAGTGTCCCAGATCGTAATAGAGATGGCCAGACAGTCTGGACTGCCGGTTTGAAATGGGGACTGCTCCTTAAGCAAACTGTCTTCGTGCATATCATGTAGTGCACTGGAACTGCCAGTTTGTTGTGTGGACCATTCTGGGGCCTCCCGCACATATCTGTCTCACGCCCAGTGGTGGAACGGCTGGTTTGTTGAGCGGGTTGCTTTGCTGAAAACAGTTTCTCGCTGACTCTCCCTCTCCATCACCAGGCCTTCTGGGAACCAAAGTTCTAAGGAGCAGGTATGGGGTACGAAAAGATGGTACTCATTTCATGCAAACAGGCCCAAATAGATGTGACAGAGGCCAGGCACCTCATAAATCCCACATCCCATGTCTGGGGCAGGACAGACTCTGATGAAAGCCCTGATGAAAACCCTAGTAGGCCTCCCACCCTAGGTTGAGAGGGGTCTCTATCCCCTCTAGACAGAGTCAACACCCTCACCCTTCCACACACCATTTCTTCTGAGTTGCCTCCCTCTTCCGGGCTTCTGGCTATCATGGAATACCAGGAGAGTAAATCTACATTGGCCTGTTTAGAGCAGGCCCAATGTTCACCTGAGAAATAATACCGTTCAAGGGCCACAAGCCATCCACACCAAAGGTGCATGGTCCATTATTAGTTTAAGTCTGCAGCCTGTTAGTATTGCAGGCTATGTATGGCCCATTTTATTTCCAGACGTTCTAGCTCTACCACTGGATAGTTCTTCTCCCTGGGAAAACGTTCCTGCTGGTGAATGGGATGGATTTGTGATTAAAAAGGCTCCCAATACCACAGAGGAGGCATAAGTCGGTAGCAATAATTCTCTGGACAAGTATGGCATGGTCAAGACTGGACTTTAACAGAAAGTGTTCTTTAATCTCTCGAAAGCCAGTTAAGCTCTGTGATCTGCTGTACAGGGTTGGGAGTGGGCTTAGTTAGTTTGTTAAGGAGTCATTAGTTCTGAAAAGTTGGGGATATATGTTTGGTAATATCTGACCAGCCCCAGGAAGGCTCAAATATTATCTATGTCATGGGTCACTTGATGCTTTGGACTGCCTACAGCTTGCTGCGGTGAGGCAACACCAATCTGCTCCCTACTTGTAAACCAAGGTATTTAAGTGTGTTCTTGGCCAGGTTGCACTATGCTGGATTGGCCATGAAGCCTGCTTCTCTGAGTTGATCACAGACTGCTGTGAGATGTTTCAGGTGATCTTCCCAGGTACGGATATATATGACAATATTATCGTGTTTTCGAGATGGGCCACAGCTAAACTTCCATAGGAAGTCAAGGTGCGGTCTATCAATAATTGAAATGTAGCAGCGGCCCCATGGAGACCAAACAGGAGGACCATGAATTGAAAGAGACCTACAGATGTATAAAAGGCTGTCTTCTGCTTAGCATCTTCAGCAAGTGGCACCTGCCAATCCCCCATTGCAAGATCCAAACTTGAAATGAACTTTGCCCCTCTGAAGGTTTCCACCAGTTTGTCTATTCGGCCATGGGGTATACGTTGTTAGAGATTTCATCAAATCTTGAAATAAATCTATACAGAACCTCCAACTATTGCCAGGCATGGGTACCAGAACAATCAGAGAAAGCCACTCACTGCATGGTCTTTCTATTATGCAAAGGTTCAGCATTTTCTTTAACTCCACCTTCACGATTTTCATCCCGGCACCCAGTAGTTAGTATGGTTTAAGTTCCATGGCACTTGCAGATGGCGTTTAGATCTTTTACACCACCCCTCAAACTCGTCCCAGCATCATGGAAAATACATCCGGATATCATCCTAGCAATTCGCGATTCCTTGTAGCTTGGCCTGGAGAGACCTGGTGGTGGTGACCTGTGAACTTGAGTTGGTAAGGGATTCTCCTGGGTTATATTGCGTATAGTACTAGGAGCTCTGGGTTACTATTCTCTCACCAGGCTTCCAGCTTGTGAATATCCTAGAGTTGCGATGGTCCCCTTCTATCAGCCTGCTGGACTTTATAGGTGAGGTGTGACACAGCCTCTGTGATAAAATATGGCACGTGCTATCTGGCCAATAGCTTGCTCTGTATGGTGGGCAGCAGGACCATGACTTTCTACCCTACTTGAAAGATGTGTAAATTGCTGTTTTTATTTTAGGCTTTCTCTTGCTAGGCCTGCAGTGCCTGAAGGTCATCTTTGGCCAGACTTTGCATCTTTTCCATTTATTCAATGGTGGTGTTCTGTACCATGGGGTGTTTGACAGAATGTTGACTCTGAGGCCATTCCCGCTCTTCTCGCAATGTACAGCACACTTCTTGGATTTTGGCCACACACACTAACTCAAAGCGGGAGAACCCAGTAGATGATTGGGGGAACATTCTCACAGCAAAAGGGCCCATGGCATTAGGTCATCTTTTATGAGCAACCTCCTTAGGATGCGCTTGAGAGTCTGGTTAAACCTCTCAGCTAGCCTGTTGGTCAGACGGTACTACACAAATGGCCACAGTGTGTTATTCTTCATAAGGGTCTTTCATCTCACCCATCAACTTTGACATGAAACTGCTGGCTTCATCTGTGAGTATTTCTGTTGAAAGCCAACTTGGGTGAAAAATGGTATAAACACCTTGAGGGTGACCTTGGTGGTGGTATCCCTTGAAGGAAAAACCTCATACAGGGTGGCATAGTCCTATATTTGAGGGCTCTAGTGGCCCTACAATGTCCATGCTTTTACCGTACAACGGGACCTCAATGATCGGCAATGGCTAGAGGTGTGTCCTAGGTAAATCATCCAGTGAGTTTTTCCGGCTAATGGAGCATGTTGTACAAAACAGTTTGACCTCGACGTACACCAACTATCAGTAGAATCACAGAGGATGGTTTTCTGTGTCTTTCTAGGCCCGGGTGCCCAATGTCAGGTTGGAATAGGCTAACTCCATCACTGTCTTTTGCAATTGCTTTGAGACCAGGAGTTGGCAATGGTTGGTACTGTGCCCTCTTGGGTGTAACCTATTCTATAAAAAGCTGTGATCATTGGTACGTCTGATGTGTTAATATAATCCTGGAAGATCAAGGCTCACCAGGTACCCTATTAAATAAAAAGCTTTGATCTTTGGTACTGTTGATGTGTACGTCCACTTGGTGCGGGAGCCCCTTCCTGTCCATGAAATGAGGGGGTTGGGCCTTCAGAGGTCAGCTCTCAGCTTCAAAGAATAAATCTGACCCAGGTTGCTCCAGAAGAGGATCCATTCTCTGTGCTTTTTTTACTTTACTTGTCCACATCTCACCCTTCTTTGAACTCTGACACAAATGTCTTCTTGCAACACCAGTTGACCAGTGGGTTGGTCAGGTTTTATGACTTAGGCAAGATTCCCCAGGTTAAAGAGGACCACCTTCTCTTTGCCTTCGTAGTCCCCATCGATACCTCCAGGCCAAAAATCCAAGAAATGTTTATTGGCCAGTACGGTTTTCAGTGTAATCGACCCAAAGGTCCCTTTGGGTACTTCCACTGTTACACAAGTTGTTACTAAGGCCTCGCTCCGGGGTGGGACTCTTACCAACACATAACCATACAGGTCACACCATAAGGTCCTGGGTGTTGCTCTGGTAAAAGGGAAGGGGCCGTCTTGGCCAATCACACGAATCTCAACATCTATCTTGGCTGTGGATGACCACTGTATCAGGGTCTGTAGGATCCCACAATGACACCACATGTCACAGATGGCCTCAAAAACACACCAAATCTTGAGGACAGTTCAAGAGTTTTATTAAAGAATTTGTAAGTCAGCTTTCTTAGCAGCGTCCACTCTCTCTGTGATCAGGGGCGGCGGTTCCCCCCTTAGCCCAGGCATCCCTCACCCCCAGGATCCTCTATTGTCTAATCACTAAATGACTGATTGTGATGACCTAGTGTAAACACCCTTTCTCTCTGCCTCTCTCTAGGAACTGTCCACATGAAAACCTAAACAAGGTCCCAAAATACAATACAATTATTACAGGGATAGGCGCGTCCCAGACACTCGGATCCCACTTGGCCCTTTCCTTTCATGCCCATGTACTCATCTCCCTCCTGTCTTCCTTACACTCTCCTTTGTTGCTCCCGCTGACTCATTCTACTTCCAACTCCTACTCTCCTTTCTCTCCCTTTCTACTTCCACTCTCCCCTCTCCACACTACAACTCTTCCCTCCACCCACACCAACTCCCTCAGTCACATTTCATTCACGCTCATTCACCTTCCCAATAACTTTCATTCACCCTCCTACTCAGGCTCTATCAGTCTCACACTCCTTGCCCACACACTTAAAAACATGTATCACTTTCTCCCAACAACCAATATCTCACCTTGCACACTCCTTTAGCAAATTTTCTCCAAGCTATTCTGCATCTTCCTTCCTCTGCTTGTTCTTTTTGTCCTCCTCCTCCTGTGACCCTCACCTGAACAACCCACATCTTCCTGAATCCTGTGCCCCTTTTTATCCTTTCCCTTCCTTCTCCATTGGTTCTCTCCCTCAGCTGGTTTCCCGGATCAACAGCTGGCTTTCTTTTCCCCCAAGGAAATGTTATAGGTAAGCAAATACAAAGGGCAGGAGGGGCTAAGCCCTATCCCGTTCCCATACGTGGGTAAGCAGTTGGCCCACTTGAATCACAATAAATGTCCCAATTTGTATTCGCGCCGGACAGAGGATCTGGACTTCCAGCTTGGCATGGGGATTGCTCCGTGGCCTGCAGATAAGCAAACTATTTTTGTGCTCATCACATAGATGGCTGGGATTGCCAGTTTGTTGAGCAGACCGCTCTGCTGCCTCACTGTAGGTTATATTAATCCCCCTGCCCATATCTATGACAGAGAGTTTAGATCGCCAGTTTGTTGTGCGGGTTGCACCGCTGTCTGATAGTTACTCGCTGTCTGTCCCTTGCCAAACAGAAATAGACTGGCCAGCATTGTGCAAAACACATACAGGGTGTGAAAAAGGTTATACTCAAGTTATGCAAACAGGCACACATAGAACAGAAACGCTGGGGCCCTACTAAACTTCCCCATTCTACCTCTGGTGCAGGAATAACTCTGGTCAGAGGGGTCCTCATCGACCCTTTATTGTCAGGGGCAGATCCCTGACCGTGTAGCACAGTTTTTTTCCCAGATGGCAAAATCGTCTGGAAGCTGAATACGCTAACTTCTTGAACATCTGGTTATGTCTTGCCTATGAGATCTCTCATTCGTGTTTAGCCTGAGAAAGTATGCCTGCGATGTCTGCCGTGATATTGAGTGTTCATACTAGATGAGTGGGCACTGGGAAGATCCCATTCTGAATTGCCTATGTTCAAAGTATTTGTGCTAAAAGTATGGAACCTCACCGATCTGGTTCCTCATTGTTTGGTCAAATAGATTGTTGGTGTTGTGTTATCCATGACAACCAAGACTCTGTATAGTTTCTGCTCTTGTTGTGAACACAAGACATCCCATGGTAAAACCTGATGGTGGCCACTGTGATGAAGTCCCATGTTGTACGTTAGGAGAGGGCCCTCTGATGTCCGTGGGGGAAGATTGGGTGAGAGAAGACCCTACAAGAAAGTTTTAATTTAAAATGTATGCCCTCACTACCAAGTACAGCCCAGTGAATGATTAGAGGGGGTTCTCCATCCCATTTCTGGTGTTTCTCAGGATCTTCCCTTGAATATTATGGCCCACTGGATAATTTGATTGGTTGAGAATATCAGAAGGGTCATTCACTGTGGAATTGACTACTGTAAGGAAGGCATGGTATCACAAGTATGACACTGACACAAAAGGTACAATTTGTAAAACCTTTATTGAAGTTTCAATGGGTTTGGAGAAGCTCCTACTTTGCCCTATAGCTAGGATGATAGTGGTCTCGACCATCAAATCATAAACAAAACAGTCCTAGTTGAGCCTGTCAAATCAAAATGGCCTATTCTAACAAAAACATAATGCCTATCCTATATCTAGTACAAAAAGTGTGAAAGGAAATATATGTATGTAAAGGAAAGTTAGTGCTCAAAAGAATAAACGTGGCTGGGTCAGCATGACAGCACGGAGTAAGGCGGTCCCTGTAGACAAGATGACACACTCTGGCTCAGGCGCTTAACACAAAGGCAGTTCAAAACATGGATCGAGGCCCATGTGGCCTTCCACGTTAAAGTCTAACTTTTTAATTTCCAAAACACAGTTCACCAAAACGTTCACAGCGGTCCCCCTCTCTGTCGGGCTCAGACCCTCTTAAAGCAAAGGTTCACGTTGGTCCCCCCTCAATAGGGCTTAGACCTTTCACAGCAAAAGTTCACAACACTCGCAAGGGTTCCCTTCCCCAAGCTTAACTCATATCCTTTAGGGGTTCGGGCTCGGACAGTTTCCTGATGTCGAAGACTTTCGAATGTGCGTGGCCTTTTTCTACAAACCTCTGCAGGACCACTTTGACTTTTCAGCTTTCAACTCACACTTCCATGTTATTTGCCCCGGTGCTTCCTGGTCTGGGTAGTTCACTATATTATGCACCAAAGTTCAATGTTCAGCTTTTTACTTTCACCTTAATTTCAATCACCTCGCTTTTACAGTTCATTCACTTTATCGACACAACCTTTTCACCTTTCACTGAGACTTTTGCTACTTCCTTTCGCCGGACCACTCCGTTTCTCAGTATCACTGACATTACAGCTGTCATTACAAGAAGGTTCATTCATAGGTCCGCCTTTCTTCGCGTGTCATCCACACGCGTGCAGCCTTCAATTATGCAATACAATGTTGCCACTTCAATCTTTTATTAGCACACACTGGTCTCTCATCGCTTGCCAACTCACCGGCTGTGTGCGTTTCTTTCATGTCTTTGCAATCTTCAAATGTATGAGTCAAGATAGTACCATAGGCTTGGCCTCGCCTCCCCAGCTCTGCCATTCACCCGGGAGGGTTGCTGGCGCCCTTGAAACACAATGCAGCCTTGCTTGCTTGGGATTTGGCCTTCTCCACGTATATTTTGCAGCCTTTTGGATGCAACAACCTCCTGCAGGGAACTCCTGGGGTTCTCCACCCGTGGCTCTCGTCCCTCGGTCCGTTGCTCTGCTCAAGTAGGTTCGCCTTTGCCCCGGAAGTTCTGCTCTTACCCGTGTTCCACCTTGCTCAGAGTGTGTCTCAGAGGACTAGCGGGTGAGACGCCCTCTACTTTCTCACACTGCTCACCACAGTACCAGAGGAAAGGACCAAGTGGACATGCTATAAGAAGCCATTCAGCATTGTGCAATTGTTCCATATCAGGAAAATAGCAGGCAACTTCCCTTAAATGCTGGAGCTGGACGAATGATGACACATGGACAGTTCCGTGGGTGGCAATGTGAAAGGCAAGATGCTGAGTGCCCCGTTTAATGGTTTGCTCTGTGTAGCCATGCTGCCATTAGCAGATCAATAAGCTTCAACTGCAAACTGAAGTATGAATTGGATCAGCTAATACAGGTGTGGAAAAGGCCACGCACAAAAGATGACAGGGTTTACGGATTCACTGGACATGGGGATTAGGCGTTACATAAAGGTTATTACGGGACCAATGTGGTGGGTCAGTGGTGGCAACGGCTGATGAGGAGGTGGGAGTGGATAGGAGGCAAAGATAGTAAGGGAGCAGACAAGATAGAATGGAAGAGGAGAGAGAGAGAGAGAGAGAAAGTAACAGGAGTCAGAGCAAACAACGAATCCGGGAAAATTAAAAGAACTGAGCAGGCCAGCGATAATGTCAGAAAGAGGGAATGTGCTAGAATATACTGAAGGAAGGGCAAAGATACAGATGTCTCTCGAACTGGCCCATGAGTTACAAGTGGGTGAGGAAGATCTGGAGAGGAGCAAGAGGCAGAGAGGAATAAGACAAACAGACATAAAATCAGAGCGGAGAGAAAAAGAACATAAAGGAAGTGAGGTCCAAGAGAGTGGCACAAGAAAAGATAAGGAGATTAACATGCATGAGTATCGGTAGCCTCTCAGCATAGAGAAAGACGTTACAGGTGGGTGAGAAACCAAAATCCTAGAGATTAAAGTAAAATTTAGGAGAAGTGGTGATGCAGACAAGACCACTGTGTGGTGTTGAGCTGGAACAATAGACATTGGGAAGAAAAGCAGTACATGAAGTTGAGAAGGGATGAAAGAAGGATCTACCAAGAGAGCACCTATTCCACTTTTGCGTGTCAGGCCTGTGGCAGAGCAGCGTGCCAAGGAGCAATACCAAAGCTCACTAGGCTCGGCAATATTTGGAAATGTATAACCTACGTGCAGCAACAGTTAACAAAATTCCAGACACTACGAGTCGAGCAGGTGGGGAGGAATATAATGGGAAAGGTTCTCGTACAGTGCACTGTTGCCACCGGCGTAGTCTCTTAGCGCTTTGGTGGATCTGCAATGAAAGAAGGGTGGTAGGGTTTGTTAGTCGGATTGAGAAGTGCAAGAGAGCTGTGATGTGCTTTTGGCAGCTTCTGTTTGGAGAAACTGGTCACTGAGCGTAGGTGCATTTTCCGTTGATAGGTGTTGAGGGAAGATGGTTTGTTTCCTTGTCAGGGGGTTGTGAAGTGTGTGCGGTTTGTGGTGCTGTATAGGTATGTATGTGTTTAGTTCATAGTTTGAGAAGGCGCATGCGGAGGGGTGAGTTTTCAGTACAGTTAGTTAGTGACAATATATTTCCTACCCCCGACATTCAGTCTAGATGCAACCCATATCCCTCCCCCTGTCGTTCATTCTAGAGCGAAGCAATTATCACCCACACAAATTCACACTTCGGTGAAATGCAAACTTTGGCTATCTTACACACTTAGGCTAGATGCAAAGTTTGGCCACCTTTGCCCACTTAGGCAAAATGCAAACTTTGGCAACCTTGTGCACTTAGGTTAAATGCAAACCTTTGCTACCTTAGACAATTGGCCATGTGCAAACTGTGGTTACTTTACACACTTAGGATAAATGCAAATGCTGGCTACCATGGACAATTAGGCTAAGTTCAAACTATGGCTATCTCGCACACCTGGGTTGAATGCAAAATTTGGCTACCTGACACACTGGGCTAAATGCAGACTTTGGTTACAAGATATGGCTACCCCACACAATTAGGCTAAATGTTGAATACAATTACCTCAAAAAATTAGGCTAAATGAAAGATATGACAACCTCACACAATTAGGCTAAATGCAAAATATGATTACCTTGTACAATTACTTTAGGTGTCTGTAGGTATGTGACAATATGTAGTAAGATGGTGGGTTTTACTGGAGTACAGTAATAGTTGTACTCCTCATCCAGACCACACTTATCTCATCAGTCGCAGTAGGTTGACTGCATCAGGCGTCCCAGCCGTTCACCCTACCAGGGTTTACACAGGAGTGTGTGTGTGTGTGGGGTGCTGCTGCTTCTCTTCCTTGGGGTTGTTCACGTTCTTGCTTCATCATGTTTACAAAATTAAAAGAGAAAACTCTGTCAGCATTTTGGGACACAGGTATGGTGTGATGCGATTCCGTACTGCACCCAAATATATTTTGGAACTCAGTAAACTGCCACTGTCCACTGCTGGGGTATGACTGGCTATGGATTCTCCTTGGTATTCCTCCTACCGCCAGTGAGAAGGGTTCCCATCCCCTCTTGACAAGGTCAGGGTATTGGGCTTTTGACACGCACCTCAAACCTTTCCACTAACTCGTCCTCCGTGACAGTAAATCTACATTCACTTGATTGACCACAGCAAGATTTCTACTTTGATGCCAATATATTGGTTAAGTACTCAACTTTAACTACTAGGTAACTTCTCTCCCTCAGAAAGAGCTTCTGGCTGATCTACATAATCAGCAATTTCCTCCCTCTCTGGGATGCGGGAACACACTGCCCCAAGGCCCATAGTGGAAGTGTCGATTTGCAGACTTATCTCCTTAGAGAAGTGTGACATTCTTTACACAGAGCCTTTTCACAACACTTAAAGTGTCAATAGCATTCAACTAGGCCCAAGAAAGTTTGGGTCCCTTTTTTGGTTATTTGCCTGGGGACTTTCTGGACAGGTTCTATTTTGGCTCTTTGCAGTAGGACTTGTCCATTCCCAACTTAGAACCCCACATAATTGACACAGGCCTGAGTGGATTGACACTTTGCCGAATTGACAGATGGATTTTCTGCAATTCATTACAGATAGCAGTGAGGTGCCCGATATCTTCCTTCCACCTGTGGATGAAGATATCCTCAAAATAGGCGCCTGCAAAGGAGCGGCAAGAAGCCAGGACCCAGTGCATCAGTCTTTGGAAGATAGCTGGAGCTCCAGGGGGACCACAGGGAAAGACCAACTGAAACGACCTTTTGAACATGGAAAAGGTGGTCCTGGACTTAGCCTTTTCATTAAAAGATACCTTCCAAAGGCTTTTTGCCATGTCAAGTGTGGAAATTAATCTTGTCTGGCTTAGCCTCTCCGCAAGCTCATGTATCCAGGGAATAAGATAGGCATTTAACCATGAGATCTCATTCAAACATTGGAAGTCGATACAAAACCGCCAGGTGCTGTCATGCTTTGGAATGTGGACGACGGGTGAAGACCAATCACACTGTGTGACCATTTGATGACTCCAAAGTCCAACATCTTTTTCAGTTCCTCAGAGATTAAAGGCTTCATGGCATCAGGTAGCCTGTAAGGTTTGAGACAAATTACCCCTCGTTGGGGTGCTTATATCTTATGGACCACTCCCTGCACGCTTCCAGGCTTTGAGGAGTATACATTAGCATAGCTGTCAATCTATTGTGCTAACTCTTCATTTTCATCAATGGACGGCCCCACTTGCATTTGTCTCCCCACATACTTAATTGGCAAAGGTGTGTCCCTTCTGTTGTTAGTATACAGCAGGAGCAACTGAGGATTGCGGTTTTCTTTCCAGCTCTTAAGCATATTTCAATAATATGGCTGCAAAGGTTTCCTCTTGTTAGCTTGCGTGACCTTGTAGGTCAAAAGGGACACCATTTCTGTGGTGACACAGGGCCCTTGCACCTCACCAGTAATTTGTTCTGCATGGTAGGTAGTAACAACATTACTTTGTCTCCCACTTGAAAAGTGGGAAACATTGAGTTTTTTGTATGCCTTTTTTGGTCAGTTCTGGGCCTCTAGTAGATGGGTTCTTGCCAGTTGCTGCACCTTATAGATATATTTTCAGATGTTTCTTAACATGGAATGGTCACTGGTCTCTCTAACATGCTTTCCTTATAATGTCCAGTACATATCTTATGTTTCTGCTGTATACCAGCTCGAATGGTGAGAACCCAGTAGATGATTTCTGCGTTTTCTGTACTGCAAAAAGAGTCCATGGGATATTGTCATGCCAATACTGTCCATCTTCGGAGACCATCTTTCGAAGTATGCCTATGAGCATTTGATTGAATAGATCCACTAGGCTGTCAGTCTGGGGGTGGCAAATGGATGTCCAGCGGGTTTGGATGTTCATCTAGAAACTTAATTTCACTCATTCATTCCCCATGAGGCTACTTCCCTGGACCATCAGGATTTCAGCTGAGAAAACCACTCTTGTGAAGAAAGGATGGCTTTGGTGGTGATGCTTCATAATGGAAATGCTTCAGGATATCGGTTCAATTACCAGGGTTATTTATTTCTCCATTGTGATGATGCTAGTGGGCAAACTATGTCCATGCTGATCCTGAAGAAGGGGACCTCTATGATTGGTAGAGGCTGAAGGGCCGCTCGAGGTACATCCCCTCAGGAGAAGACTTTGGCAAATGGGACAACAGGCACAAAACGGTTTGGTTTCATCTTATACACCATGCCAGTAAAAGCGGATATGCACAGTCTTTTGGGTTTCTCCAGCCCCTGATGTCCCACCGTCAAATTAGAGTGTGCTACTTCCAACATATGTTTTCTGAACATTTTGTCACCAACAGCTATGGGTTGTTGATGCTGTCTCCTTGAAAGTTAACACTGACTTAGTATAGGAGCCCCCCTTTTCCTTAAAACGTGGTATTTTCAGAGTTCAGCTCTGAGCTTCTGAAGCAAAGTTCTTTTGAGCCTAGAGGTTGGACTGTTTTCTGGGCCTCTGAGCCCTCGGGACTTTCCCCCTTCTTCTGGCGCTTCTTGCATTTTTAAATTTAACCCCGCCTTGGCTCTTTTATTGGACTCCAGTGTCTCCGCTTCTTCAATCTGAGTCCAGGATATTCCCACATATGAGTTTTGCTGTAGGTGGCCAGGTTTCATGTGTATGAGGTGGTTTACCCAAGGTTTAATAAGATTACTTTCACCTACCCTATGTAATCTCTGTCAATAACTCCTGCCCCTACCTCTTTCATAGGTATTCCCTGTTATCTCCATTCTTAAACCAGTCCAAACCATGACTTCACCTATGAGAGGGATGGTTACTTCTACGTCCCCATATAAATAACATCTTGATGTTCAAAGTGTTAATCTTGTGCAGCGTCGGGAAGAGTTTGTCAGTCTTACTACTATCAAAATACTGCATGGCAGTGGGTGAGTCCTGTTTTGGGGTCTATAAGATAACACAATGACTCCAGGTCACAGATGTCTCAAATAACACTCCAACACCCAAAGACAGTTCAAGGGTTTTTAATTCAAATTCAGGCTAGCCTTTAGGGACTTCCCTCCCTCTCTCGTTTATCTGCACCAATAACACCTTAATCCAGGCTACCTAATGCCACGGTTAGTACATATCAAATGTTTCTCCCTGGTTTCTGAACTGTTACACTTTAAGGGACAACCTAAAAGCCAGTGCCTTATCTATCTCCCCTTCGCTGTGACCTCCTAACTGTACCTACACTATCCACTGGCGAGTGGTCTGAAGTGGACAGCTGTTTGCGCCTTCCAGACACACTGCCCCACTTACTGTTACGCTCACATACTCCTCTCTCATCTTCCTCTGGTGTATTCCTCTCACTATTCTCCTACTTCCAACTCCTCGTGACATCACTTCACATACTCGCTTTGTCTTCCTCCTCTGTCCCTCTGACGTCTCTCAAAAGTTTGTTTTAAAAAAGAAAACGGGGGTTAGGCGGAAACCCCCATTAAAAAAAATGCATTTGAAACTTGTTTTCAATGCTTTTGTGTCGAAACATTTGTATGTAGACACTGTCTAAACAGTCACTATAAACCCTCTCCACACCATTCTCTCCACCACACTACTACTCCCTCCACGGCACTACTACTCCCACACTACCAAACTACTACTCCCTCTTCAACACTTCTCCCCCCACCTTCTACTCAAGTACCCTCCCTTTCACTCACACAATCACAGTCACTCTCTACACTTCCTATATACACGCTAATCTCTCCCGCCTATTCACAACGCAGTACCTTATGCACTCATTAATCAATGCCTCACCTGCTCTACAAATGGCCTCCACAATCCTCTGATCTGCCCTTCCTCCTGCTGGTCTCTTGGTCCTCCAACTCCACCATCTCTGATCACACCCGATCAACCCACAACTTTTTATCCTTGAGAATGTATTATGCCGCTCCCTGTCCTTTGAATGCTAGTCTATCACTGTCCATTCAGATCTTGTCTTCTCCGCCTAAGAGGTGTGACATGCAAAGAAGTTGTCTAATAGTGAGTTAAGCTCCACCCCTTTTCTCCCCACTAGACCCTTGTGAGGCAACAATGGCAGCCCGTGTTGTATACTGTCCATGTTCATTTTAGGGGAGATGTGGATGGTCCCTCTGTAGCCCAACTTAGGGTTTGTAGATCTTGGCTATGTCTCTCGTTGTCTAAGGGATCCATTCTGGATTCCCTCTCGGGCGTCCAAGGGCTGGTGTGCCATGGAAGGCTTAAGACGCTGCAACGTACGAGCTTCAGCTCCATTCTCTGTTCCTCCAGTACCACTGACTTGCATATGGTTGTATTGCAGATTCTGCGTTTCTCTCCTGGTGGGTTTATTTCACACTGGGTGTTCACCTTTCTCTGTGCGGGGCACCGTTGCTTCTCTTCCTTGAGGCTATTCATTTTCTTGCTTCATCATGTTCCTGAAATTAGAAGAGAAAATTCCTGCAGCATTTTGGATCACAGGCATCAGGTGATATAATTTGGTACTGCACAAAACCAGACGGGCGCTTGGTGGGGAGGGCAGAAATTGAGCCCCTCTCAACTGTGATCGTCCACCACTTGGGTATGACTAACACTGGATTTCTCCCTGGTAGGCCTCGGATCCGAGGGTCGCAGGGGACGCCATCCCCTCTTGAAAGTGAATGGTACTGGCCTTGTCACAATTTAATAAAATTAATAATAAATTAATCTGAAAATAAAACATTTAGGTGCAGGTTTATTGTCGATCTCAGCCCAACTATTCCTCAGGGTGAACCCACTTTCTATTTAAATACCACATGGCCCAACCAGGAAACTTTTGCCTACTCTCAATGTTTAACCACTGAATGCTTGTCCAAGTTACACTGAAGCGGCTGTTAAGCCTTGAGATCATTTTACAAAAAACAAACAAATAAATAAGCGCAACTGCTTCGATCATAGTTCGGCTACTTCCAAAGTAAATCAAACCTGTTCTCAAATACATGAGGGCGCTTTCAATTCGATGCTTAATATGGCCCAAGTAGTGTTCCCACACACAATGCTTTCTGCGGACATGCAAGAGTTGAGCTCAATGTGCAAGCTAGTCACTTAACACATTGACAGTCCAGTTTTCAACGTACCAAGGCGGTTTCAAAGTACTCCAGATAATCATACTTTGCCATTCAAATTTCAGTTTTGTTTTAGTCGAGTTCATTGATATTCCATACTGCACAATGCCCACTGAAAATGGCTTTCAGTTTTACACTGCCTCCAAAAAGTAACATATCACGATCCACAAATAGCAATGCACCATGCCACGTTCACATTTCGTCAGAATTCCCCTATGCTGCCTCTCTGCCCCCCCAGCGCTCTATCTGCCCATTACTCCATTTATTGGCTTAGAAAATAGGTTGATATTAGCCAAGACCTGAGTGATTACTTTCACCCAAACCTGCAGGCTTCTGTTCTGCACAGTATACGCGCGGAAGGCAAGCAAATGCCCCATCTACGGAAACCCAGCATAGTGGGTACCTGTGCGAGCAGTTAAGCGCATCCGCGCACTCCACATGCGATAGCAGGCGCACAACAGCGATTGGCCAATCAGCTGGCCCAAGACAGGAGTAAGCAAGTGATGTAACTAACGCCAGAGCGAATGCCCCTGAAATTAATCTGCAGCCGCAGATTGATAGTACACTCATTTGCTTGCCATTGCTTTGTTTTTAATTCGGAAAGAGGACCTGTGAGAACATGTGCCATCAATCTGCAGCTGCAGATTCATTGAAGGGGGATAACCTGTCACAGTCCAGGCAGGCAGCAGTGTGGAATACGTGCCAGTGGTGGTGGTGCTGGAAATCGCCAAGAGTGCTTTAGATGGGGCTGCAGCATGCAGGGACGTCATTTCACCAAAGTGCCTGGGGTAGCGTAAGTGACATCACACGAACCGTGACCTCTGATGACAGCACAGGAAATTATGTCCTTTAACCCCCCACCCCTAGGTGATTTCACTGGAAGCTTTGGAACACGACCTTTCACCCCTTGACAAAACAGGAAGCGCATCACATAGCATTGTTCCTAAGTACCCTACGAAAAATATGGTTACGATATCACTATAATGTGATATACATTTCATTAGAAAAATTGATTCCCATATGTATCGTTAAGATCAGTATGTATAAGCCCATATTACCACATTACTTCAAGCAGACGTCCATGGCCAAATGATAATGTCTTATTATAAAGCACTTATGCTTAAGCTCTTTATATAGAACAAATATACATACAATATCACCCAACCAGTGTTGGTACTCATTTATCAACCTCGGCAGGAAGAAAGGCTGAGTTGAGGTGTTTAAGTACAGCAGAAGCAAAGAGCCACTTGGCACTGGCCACAGGAGCTTGCATTTAAACAAAAAATGGGGTAGCAAGGGAGACCACAGGGGTCGCAGATGCGACCTATGGCGTCTCCTAAATGGCGTCCCTGCCAGCATATAAGGCACGGCTGCAACCAACTCAAATGTCACCATATGGCATGTGAGTCAGTGGTTTGGGGGCTCTATGCGAATTTCCTTAACTCAAAACCACAGATCATTATCCTGCAGGGCTGATACATTGCCCAGAGCCAGCGTGCACTGTCCACTATTTTTGTTTCCTGGTGATCCACGGCTCGATCCACACTCCACAGGCAAACTGTGGAGTGAGGGACTGCATTTTCAATTAAAACTCCCTTGCAGGATCCCCTCTAGCTAGACATTTCATTTAGTGGTTCACACTGCTGCAGACTGATGAGATGTCCTGGCTACAGGCAATATGTCCCAACTACCTTTTGCACATCAATGTATGAACTATTTTGTGGGAGCTTCGTGAAGGTGCATGTACTGACCCTGATCTCATACGGGCCTGCCAGCTCCCACTACTACAGTTCCTTACTCTCAGTCTATATCCAGTGGGACAGGCACAGTGGTATGGTGGACGGTAACTCTGGTGCATGCAAGACTACCACTTCTAGAGTCACAACGGTGACAACTAAATTACTCACCTGTAAATATGGTTCTCAAGCATTGGTATCTTTTATCGTTTCACATGAACACATCAACATTCACTGAAGTCGGACTGAGAAGCCGAAGTACAATCAAGACAATATACACACGTTAAATACAATTTTAGAAAGCCCATAAAGACTTGTTTTGTAATGTGAGGAGCGTTCACTTTCATTCACCTGCCCTTGCCCAGCCGATCCAGTGTTAAAGTATGCTCCTAGGCCAGGCTCTCAGTCCCACCACCAAAGACCTTCCGCTTGTGCGTATAGTAAAGGCTGGTCTCGGCTTTGTCTCACCTCTGTGTACTTGCCAAGCAGCGTCGGCTCACTGGTTGGAGCTGTATTGAGTATGAAGGTATCTGGGTGCTGTGACGTAGGCCCATGCTTGAGGCTAGAAATTGGGACTTGAATTACCCTGGCAGTGTGGGACAGCTACCTGCTCTGTGAAGAAGGTCACAGAGGCGTAAATGGCTGTAGTAAATCCCAAAATATATTCAGTCCATCCCTAGCCTCGTATTTCTAACAAACCCTATTGCGGCTAGAATCCCTTGGTGGCAAAAGAAGAAATTGTATAGGAAGCATTGTGGGAGAAGGGAGAAAGACCACACAGTTCACTGAGCTGGCACAGTGGGTATCCATGAACCTCACAAGCTAGACAGGGAAGCATGGTGTTCGGGAAGGCAAAGGTTTGTGTGAGCTAGAGCTAAACGCTCCAGACACTGCTAGATCTGCTCATGTGGTGCATGAAATATGAGAACCTTAATCTCCAGATGGAGGACACATGTAATAGGACATTACATGTGGAGTGAATTGCCGAGTGTATTGCAGTTTGCATCAGTCACTCAATTGCTGGATTAGAGTGTCTACAGTGGTTGTCGTGAGTGGGTGGACTCACAAGCACCTACAAAGACTCTTCCCGCGGAGCGGACCGCAGAGTGAATTGCCGAGTGTATTGCAGTCTGCAGCAGTCTGAGGTCTCTCTCCCGGGTCAAAAAAAAAGGAAACATCCCAAATACCCTATCAAGAAAAAAGGAGAGAGACAAGGTCAAAACGCAGGTCACTCGCTCATTTAAATTAATGAGAATTGTAAACAAAAATGACAACTTGATTTTGAACCGACGCACTGTAATGGAACTGTGTGCACAAATTCCGAGCCTAAGTTGCCTCCGCTCAAAAGATTTAACGATCGTGGAACCGATGCACGAAGGAAGGAAAGCCTGTTCATACCTGCACATAATATCAACAAGAGTAAAATATTTAATTGGAAACTCTAGTAGATACTTCTCAAAACTAGGATTTGACTTAATAGATCTGTCAATAGAGACCTCGAGGGGAAAGGATGAAGAGACCGGTGGCTGAAAACAGACCATGGAACCTCCTTGGAATCTCCCGACACCTGAATCAACAAAGCATAGCTCAAAATTCCCAAGAACAGAAGCAGGTCCATGGGAACACGCTAAAAAAGAAAGAAATTACGTAAAGGAAATTGCGGAGAGACGACAGAGAAGAAGGGAGATCGAGAAGTTGGAATGGGAGCAACACAGAAGATGCCCAAAAAAGTACGAAGAAAGAGAAGGAAGTAACATCGAATTCAACAGATACCCGAAAGGACCATACTCAAGTAGAGTGACGGGCCAGGACCGAGATAACAAGGAAGAACAAAAGGCACTCAATAAGCAGCAAGGGATGCGAAACCGGGGCAAAAAAAGTAACGCTTGACCTGAGAAATTGGACTTGGGTCTCTAAGGCCTACCAAAAGAAGAACTCGACTTAGCCATTAAAACAGGAATGTGAGGGCCATGCTCAGAGTGGTAAGAACAACAGGACCCACTGAGATGAGAAGATCAAATAGTGATGGGCTCCTGGAACACTCAGGGCTTCGGACACCTCACAGGGACCTCGGATGTGAACCTGGGAGACCATGACATCTTGTGTCTCCAAGAGACCTGGTTGAGGACAAAACCAAGCATTGATGGTTATGAAATAGCGTCCTCTCCTGCTGTAAAAGTATCTAAAGGCAGACCCTCAGCAGGCCTATTCATTGCAATTCGAATTGGGAGTGGACGATCCCCATTAACAGTACTAGTGACAACTGCTTTGATCCAAGCAGTCTTGATTCAATGACTGAAATGGAACTCGACAGGGGAGAAGGGAACATCATCAACGATCCTACTAATCAACACCTATTGGAACCCCGCAGCAATCAAGGACGATGCCTTCATACAATTAATGGAAAACATTCTAGAAGCAGTGGTCGAAGTTTACGAAAAGTAGTAGTGGAACTATGTTCCCTACTGGCCTGCACCGCTCCCCACAGACCCCATCGCCGTGCCCCCTCCCATGCACAATAAAACCCCCAAAACACATGTGCCTGCTTTTTAAGGAAATGTCCTGTGCAGTGCACTGAAAGTGCAAGTTCCAACCTCTTCCTACACTTTTATTTTAAAACGAAACCGTTCCAGAACGGTTTCTTTTTAAAATAAAAGTATAGGAACAGTAAAACTTAATTAAAATAAGTAGAGGAGCAACTCTCCCGCCCACTTCGACCACTGCCTGGAAGAAACAAACGTAACTCAAAAGATTGACTACACCATAATTACCAGTGACTTGAACGTACTTTGGCTCTATAGTCCCGACTTGGGAAAGCAATGGTAGAGGCATGACGATAGGCCACACGTTTGTATCAAGAGAACTATTGGTACTCATCGACAAGTTTGAAGTTCTAATAGCGATCATAACTTGCTGTCAACAACGTGGAAAACTACTCGGACACTCCAAGAAAAAATGACATCGGATTTGGAGCCATACAAAGGCAATATTCGGCTGACTCTAAATGAAAAAGCCATTCAAATGTTAACAGAAAAATATCAGCCCCTGCTGCAGAGGGGCACAACGCTATGGAAAAAAGAGCTGGACTATCAGCCTTTGCTGGAAGTTTCCCAATAAGAAAAAAGGAATTGGGATCCAAAAATCAAAAGCACACGTTTATTATGCACAATTAGTGGCTAAAAGACAAAAACCGAGAAAGCCTAGGAGGCAAGCAAAAAAAAGGGAGTGTCCCAGCGGTTATAGAGGAAATGAAGCAGGAGGAGCGAAGTTACAGAGCATGGGTACGAAATCATAGGCATACACTGTACCAAAAGGACTCTGAAGATATGCTTTGCGCCTTGAGTGGGAAAAAAGCTAGAGACTTCGGGACAATGAAATGAGCAATTGGAGGGGAGTCCAGAGTGCTGCCTCAAAACGGTGTCAGAGAGGAAAGGTGGGTAACCCACTTTAAGGAATTGTACAAATCTGAGACCGCCTCAGCTAAAAGCAATGTAAAAAAAGAGGGGAAATGGAAGCTCACGTGATATAGAGGAAATTGAAACAAAAATTAAAAGAATGAACAACTCACGGGCAGCAGGTCCAGATGGAATCACAAATCTTGAATTGAAGCATCATTCTGAAACCTGGGCACCATTCATTAGTACAATATTTAAGGAAGTAGTCAAGGTTAAAGACATTCCATCGTCATGGAGAATGGCTCACATCGTGCCAATTTTTAAAACAGAAGACAAGGATGATCCACGCCAGTATCGACCTATTGCCTTGCTCGATACGATAGGAAAAATCTTCGGCTCAATAGCTTTGGAAAACCTACAAGGGTGGATAAATCAAACGGAAAACTTGAATCCACTACAAACAGGTTTTGCACTCAAAGCAAAAGTAAAAGAGGGAAAACTCCGGCTGCACTTAATATTCATTGATTTGGTCCAGGCCTTCGACTGGGTGGACTGGGATATCCTGTGGGAAAAGCTGGAAACTCGCAATTGCCCTAATACAATCTTGGCGCCAATAAGAGCAAACATCGGTAAGGGTGAGACGCAATAGATTGGGCGAGCTATCAAGAGAAATTCCTACGGCCCAGGGGGTAAAACAAGGCTGCTCTTGCCCCTGCACTTTACATTTTATATACATCGGATTTCATGGACACCGAGACTTCAATTAGAGCCTTTCCTCCATCTCTAGGAAATGCAGATGACATTATTTTAATAGATCAGACGCAAGTAGGCCTGCAGAGGCAGGTGGACAATCTATTGGCTTATCTGGCAAAGAACAAGTTAGAACTAAAATCAAAAACAAAACTATTGTCATTTGAAAAAGGTGGAAAGGTTAAAAACAACATCAAGCTGTTCGCAGAAGGAATACAACTGGAGAAAGTAAATTACTTTAAATACTTAGGAATTATACTGAACAGTAGCAGAGTGGAAATTCCTATGTAGGAACATCTGCACGACAAACTCAAATCTTTCATCAGCCAATCGAAAGTAGTTAACCGAAAGTTTGGATGCTTTTCATTACTCCCCACTCTGGATTTCTATAAGGCCAAAGTCCTCCTGACAGTGATCTATGATGTAGAAGCAACACCAGCACTGCCGCTAAACCTATGGTTAAAACTCGAAGGACGCTTTTGGCGAGAAGTTTTAAACTTGACAAAATCTACTCTACTCCTATGAAACACCATGATGCTTTACAGAAAGGTTATAGATCCATCTGCAAAACCAATTCTGCAAATCATTAAAAAAGAAATGGAGAATGAACAAAACTGGATGTTACTCACGTAGAGGTCTAGCAATCGACAGTTGCTTGAAAAAATTGGAAGCACTGAGGAGGAACTGATAACCAATTCAACAAAGATAAATACAAAACTAATATAAATGGACTGGATTGGGACAGGGGAATTAGCAAACCAGTGCAAACTGTTCGAAGATCTTCCACGGAACCCCAAAAAACTAAATGAGGTCATACTGTATCTAATGAAATGCCGTGATCAACGAACTCAGCAATCCTTCCTACAAATTAGATTGAATTTGGTAAATACAAATGAAATCTTAGCTATACGAAGGCCGCTTCAAATAAATGTAGATTCTGCATTGGCTCAAACCAAGTGGAGACAAGAAGGCATCTACTTCTCGAATGTATGGGTCTGGAGAAGATGAGCACACTTGGCTAGGCCACTTTTTCAAGGACCTCCGTGTTTACAGCGAGGACGACTGGTTGGCACGTCTACTGAGTGGGGAAAAGACCTGTTGAGTCATAGCCGTGGTGGGCTTCTTCGGACAGCTTGGTTTGGATGAGCTAATTAGGGTGACCTCGGACAACACACGAGAAGCATAAATGAATGAATTGGTCACTCAGTAAACTCAAACTTTTGCAGGAGGATGGACTTCTAGACTTTTCTTTTTTTTCTCGTTCCTTCGTTACTTCATCTTCGTTTGTAAAAATTGTTTTGTACAATTAAAACAAATTAAAAAAAACAGCACATCTGCTAGGAAATCCAAGCACCTGAGAAGTCTGCAAGAATAACAGGCAATTCATTGACACGTTCCCACAACACATACACTAGAACACATTCAAACAATTAAACAGTCCGAACTAAATCCCATGCAGAGATGAAAGGATAGCCGTAATGATGGGGCGTCTGAGTGTTAGGAGTATGGGTAGTTAGGTGCTGGATAGAGTGGGGATGGTTCGTCAACGAGCAAAGGATGCGACAGTGGACCGTAGGAGGATGAGGACAGAGAGAGACACAGGGAAGGGTGGAGAAGTAGGAGAGAGAGAGAACACCTCAGGTGGAGTAGAAAGGGGTAAAGGAGGTGGTGGAGAAGAGCCTAAGGATTGGAGGAGGTAAAGAAAGTGAGAAGTAGAGGAGGAGATCAAAGAAGAGAAAGGAATAGGGAAGCATGAACGGATAAAGAGAAGAATGGAGGGGGTGGTAGAAAGAAAAATAGAAGAGAAGAGGAAGAGAACAAGGACATGGCAGAGAGCCAAGATAGAAAGGGAGCTGAGCCGGAGAGGTGGAAAGGATCGAGAAAAAAGTTGGAGAGACGGAATGTATGAATAAAAAGAGAGGTAAGCAGGAGATAAGCGGTTAGGGAAGAGCGGTGATGAGTCCTCAAACCCCAGGTCCTGTATAGAGTGAAACAGTGGTCTAAGTGCTCACAACAACCCTGAGGGTTTGGAAAAGCCATCAGCGAAAAAGGTGCTAAAGGTGGGGAGAAACTTGATAAACCCAAGTTTGAACAATTGTGAAATAGTGGCACCAAATACCCATCCCGGTCACCCAGGGTGCCATGATTGGGGGAGCCAGCTATCCAACCAGTCCACAAACAATGCAACATACTGATGAGTCAAAGCCAATGCCAAAAACGATTCTTCATAAAGTCTAGGGCACTATAAATCCCAGATAATGTGAGTGACTGTTTCTTGCTTAGAAGGCATACCTGTTTGGGGAGAAAGGGAAGGGCTGTCGACCACAGCCCTAAGGAAAACCTACCAAGTTGACTAGCTGCAGTATACCATCCCATGCCTCAGTTAAACCCAATACTCTACTTTCTGTTGTTGCTAATCCAAGATACTGATCATATATGTTGGCTTCGAATTATCTGTCAATCCCTCAGCCTTAACAACGTGCACTGTGTGACAGGGTCAGAGATCTAACTCTGTTAAAGGGGTATGGGAAACCATCTCAACCTGTGGCAGGCGGCCTACCGGGGTGTTTGCCAGAGCAAGCCCTGCACCAGAGGCGCTTGAGGAGTCTCTGTCAAATCCACATGTGCCTGGATATAACTGAGGAATAGCACTTGCAATCATCCCATACCAACTGTATCCTATGCTGACCAGTGTTTTCTTCCATTCCGTTCTTGAACTTCCAAGCCCAGAAGCCTTTGTGGCGAGGAGTGAAGTCTACAAGCCACCTGCAAGAGATTCAGCGACACAAACAGAGCTGGCAAAGCACTGGCAGTTTCAGACTGAAGATCAGGATGTTCCTGATCCGCGAAAAACAAACACTGAATCTGACAATGACCTACCAAGCCAACACTGCAAAACACCATCTGAACCATGTCTCATAAGGGGATGGGGTTAAAGGGCGCTTTATGGTTTCCCACCGGTGTAAACCCACCATTGGCGTGGGGGGAGGAGGGGTAGTAGCAAGGCAGCTATTAGCCTGGGTGAGCACGGGAGCCGATGGAAATGGCAAGAAGGAGGACACAACAGGGTGGACAGAAAAGAAGTGTGTGGGTCTTTGGGGTGGGGTTAAAGGAAAAGGTGTGAACGCCGTAGCTTTTTTGATTTTATTAAGTAAAAAAATGGATGCTGGTAATTCAATCTCTGAAAGGGAAGTCGGCTAATCACATTTCCCAGCCATAAGCGCCAAGGCACAAGCAGTGTGTACTTGTGCCCTGCTGCATCAGTATCCTGATGTGCAGCACCTGCTCTACCAGTGACACAGAGCAGGTTCAAAGGTCACAAGTGCCCTCTTGAAAGCTGCATTGACATGCAAGTCTCTGCAGCGCATGGGCTGGATTTAAAATATGCACCCCTGTTCCAAAAACTGCATATTTCTGGAGATCCTTTCATGGTGGCACAATACACTGTAATAAGGCATACCTTAGTTATGGCATGCTGGCCATCATCTCTGATAATTATCCCAGCCACATTTAATTGATTTCGCAAATGTGCCAGCCCTCTGGGCCCAATTCATCTGTGGAAGGAGTATGTGTATTCTTCACAGGAAAGGCCCAGCTCTGCTGCATACTCAACTTGAGCCGACACTGCGATCAGTGCCGAGAAGCCTGATTCTGCGCCATTGAACCACCAACCCATTTTCAAAGGTACTCTTGACTGATATTTGCCTCCCTGGTCCATCTTTTAGGCCCTAGAGACTGGTAAGGGCACTTGGGGACTCATTATAAGTTGGGCGGAGCAGCAAAAATGTGGCAGTAATGCTATTAACGCTGCATTACCGCTCCGCCCAACTATAAATTGGGTGTAAAGTTGCCCAGCTTTACCTCCAGCTCTTAGCTGGAGGTAAATCTGGCGAGTTTCCATCCCTTTGCAGTGCTATTACCGCGGTGCAAATTGCACCACAGTAATAGCACCCAGCGGGGCCGCATAGTCTCTATGGACTCTTTAAAAAATTGGGGCTTACAGCCTTACCGCAACTCGGGATCCGGCGCTAATAGCATCGGGCCGAGTTACGGTAATGCTATTAGCATAGGCGGTA
The DNA here is from genome assembly GCF_040938575.1 of Ambystoma mexicanum. Classification (NCBI taxonomy): domain Eukaryota; kingdom Metazoa; phylum Chordata; class Amphibia; order Caudata; family Ambystomatidae; genus Ambystoma; species Ambystoma mexicanum. The sequence continues at coordinate 992,371,049 of NC_090926.1, read as the reverse complement.
TGCTGGTGGATTTACCGCTGAGATACCGCCAAGCTTCTGATGAGGCCCTTTGAACCCATTTTGCTCACAAGCACATATCCTTTTTCAAGAACATTGCCGCTTTTGCTTGCCTTTCATCCCCGATTCATTTTACCCACAGTGCTGCATCTACCACCTTTGCTTATTCTGTGTTCCTTCCTCAGGGGTGGGCTTTGAGTAGTATTTTTCTAGTTAGTTATTATTGTACATGGTGTATTTAAAGTGTATATAGTTTTACAGAACCTTGATTGGACATTCCTTTATTTTGGACTGTTCTAATTTGAGGTTTGGGTTGCTTCTGAACCACATTCACACCACTCTTAAGAGCATAGCCTTCCCTCAAATCACATTACCACAAAAGGCAAAGGAGATACATTGTTTGACTGAGCCGGTTTTAACTTTATGATTGTGTTGGCTCTTGGTTTGTAGGAGTGCTGAGTAGGCGTTTTAGCCTCTACACATTCTTGTATTCCTGCAGGGCAGAAGTCAATTGGACCAGTAAGATATTAATTGGTAAGAGAAAGTGATATTTGGGTGCGTGCAAGGAAAGAAAGGTGACTGAGACGGAGTGTAGGGGAGTAAGTGAAGCAGAGTGGGAAGGGTGAATTGGGAGAGTGGAAGTAGCGTGGCTGTTAGAGTAGGTGGGGTGGAGTGGAGAGTAGTGGGAGTGGAGAGGAGGAGTGAAGAATGCTGGAGAATAGGAACAGTGGAGAATATTGGGATTGGAGAGTAGTGGCAGTGGAGAGTAGAGGAGAGTAGAAAGTAGTAAGTAGAGGGAGAGAAGGAAGGAATACATGTAAGGCAGGAACAAATCAATGTGTTCGATTGGGAGAGATAATAGAGAGTGGGAAAAAGAGAGGTAATGAGAGGAAGGACTGATCATCAGGGTAAGGAGTATAAGAGTATGAGAGGGACAAGGACAAGTGAGAACTGGTAGATATGAAGGCACCAGTTCCCGTTATCATTGTAGGACACCAGGTCAGGTTACACCTACAATCCCCAGAGGGAGTAAGATATATAAGGAAGTTGCATTTAGGACATCACACCTAGCCAGCCAGATTGTACACAGTAAGGGGAATAATTAAGTCTGGACTAGGGTTTAGGGAGGCCTAAGGAAGACAAATTGAGAGAAGGATATTCCTTACTTGGACCCACCCTTGAATTCTTAATAAAAACACTTGAATCCTCTTGAAGAGTTGGCGTTTTCTTGGGCCATCTGTGACAACTGGCTGTCAGCATTCTGTAGCATGCCTGGTGACTGGGATCTTGTGTTCCTTTATCTCTCTTTGCCCTGATTTCTCTTGGGCAAAATCTTGGCGGGTGTCTCCACATAGGAGCACAAGGCCAGGCGCTTCCAAAGATTAGAGACCCTTGCTCCTGGAACCATGAAAATGATCACACATTGTTAAATGCCAGGCAGGAGTCAGTAATTCAGGTTAAATCAAAGAAGGGATTTATTCAGGTTTTACGACCGAATTTGCAGCTTTTCTAACTCATATGACAAATAATGCAAAGTAAATAGGCTTCTCACTGGCACTGTGCATTCAGAACGAAATTGCAGCTTTTGGAACTTAAATCACCAATAATCCAAAGTAAATAGGCTTCTCGCTGGCACTGTGCATTTAGAATCAAAGTAAAGAAAGGTCCCGCCTCCGATTTGCCTTCTTTAAATCAGAGTTCAAGTGTCCGGGGGAAGAAAGGTATAAATCTTGGCGAGGAACAAAACAAACTTCAAGTGTTCATTGTCGGCTGTTCAGTCCTGCACCTCACTTGCACTGGCCATATCACGGAACATTCCCCTTTTTGCTGCCGTCTTTTCCTCGTGAGCCGTGTTTGAACAAAGAAGGAAAATAAAGAAAACAAAACCACGAACGTTCCTCCCAGACGGCGTTGTGCTCTCGCAATTAGAGCTCTGCTCGTAAAATGTCACAGGAGTTCCAAGAGCACTCTTTCCTTGCCGTCTTTGTCTTCACTGTGGTTGTCCGGATCCCTGGTTTGAATGTGCGGATGTAGGGGCTTCCTCGGTCCCAGGGATAGATTGACCTAGTATGCCCATTCGAATCCACTGACGTCCGGGCTCCACTCCTCTACGCCTGCACTTGGCTCCTAGATGAAAGAATCGGGAGAGCTAATGAGTTCCAGGTGGCTGTTTTTAACCGCACCTCCCCTCCACCCTCTTCACCTTCAGGTGTGCGCAATTCCTTCCACCTTTCCCCAGTCAGCCCCTACCTTTCCCTCTCCACCTCCCGAGGCGTTGGTTTTTCTGCTTCATTGTTTTGATCATGGCTCAGTGCAACTTCCATATCCTGTACTTTGCCCACCTAGTATCTCTTCCTGCCACGGCTATAGGGAAAAGGGAACCTTTCCCTCCTGGTATGCAACCCCCTTTTATTCATTTTTGGTTTAAAAGGAATATATTTGTGCTGACCCAGAGGCATTATGGGAGATGAAGTCCGTGGTCCGACATCCCCTGTTGGAAAACTTCTTGTAATTCCTACTAGTGACATATTGACCTTTCTTGTGTTTTTATTAGTGGGAGTCACTGCTCTTGGTGACTCAGGATTACTCGACTTAACTCCCTGGTTGGAGTTTCCTTGTGGTTTTTCTGTTTCTCCTGGCCATTGCCAGCCAACCCCACGGGCACCGGGGTTTCCAGCCTCACACACATGCACAGTACCTCACAGCCCCAGACCATATCCTCACCATTTCCTATGCATGTCCATTTGCTCCTGGCCACCCCCTGGTCCTGGCTCTATTTGATCCCATCAATGCCTTTAGGTAAGTGCTCAAAGTGCTGCCCCCTAGTAGCCTGACGATTGTTCTTTGGGTTTTCTGCATACTCCTGTTATCCTGAGTACTTGAAACCTACTGGTCACACCTTTTATTTGCTTGCCTTCTCCTGTTATCCCAAATCAAGGTAATCTGGTATCTAGATTCCTGCCTCCTCGAAAGTTGCCTGCCTGTCCCCTCCAGCAGTACCTGCCCAGCAGGGTCCTTGTCTTGGCTGCACCTCTGCCAAGTACAAGCAATCCTGACTGTGGAGTGCGTCTTTAATTGTAGGCATGGACTGTGCCAAATCTGGCATACTGAAGATAACCTCCATCTTGAGAAGCTTATGCCGGTCATCCTCCCAGCATAGGCATTACTTGAACTCCTTTGCACAACAATGGTAATATCCAGTAGCCCCTTGCACAGCTAACCCAGTATCCATCCCCACCACCACCAGTATAGTCAGGGTCTGAGCTATGGCACACTGTTGTGCCAGCAACCTTCAGAGGCAGTCTGGGCAAAGTAATCTGAATCGATAAAACATACTGAAGCTGGAGAACTATTCTTATGGTTAAGAAATTAATTTTTCTTCAATATAGAGTCTTTTATAATTTGGCATGCTCACTTGTAAAAACCTCAGAAATAGTTTCAGATGTAGTCTGGGGTCCGCTTGAATATCCACCTTAGCATCAACATTGTGGCAGTATTGACAGCAGAACTCCTTTGGTGAACTTCAAGAACCTCCTTTGCAGATTGCTGAAGGAGGACTGCTTGTGTGGTTTTTCCATGTCTGCAGTTTGCCATAACCCCTCCAGATTGATGCCAATTTGCATTAGCATACACGAATTTGAAGTAGTCCAACAGCCACCTTTCCATCACATGTTTTGGTACTGTGGGAACTTTCTTTGCTGATTCTTAAGTTGAAAACAGTTTTGTCCTCTATATAGTAGCTGAGAGCTACATACAACAAATTGAGAGATCGATCACGGGCCTGATGAGTTACTGAAGAACACTATTAAAGGCACTGCTTGGTTGAGGTGAAATTCCCAGACTATTTTTGGTATCAGTTTAAGATACATTATTAGATTAACAGGGCAATATGTAATTAGATATTTTGTTTATGGGCTCGCCGCCTGGAATACCATTTTCAAAGTTAGATATCAGAAGTCTGAGCAGTGCATGAACTCAAATGGCAATGTTGATTATGGATGAAAGACATTACTTTAATTTCTAAACAGGAACTCTGGGAATTAATTGAAGGGAATTTTCAGAGCAACCCTCTCAGAAAATCTTTCACTATGTGGTCAGTAGGCAGCATTTTTTCGTGCACCTTCTTTCTGTAAAGGAAGACTGCTGATAGACTGTCTCAAACTGTGGAACGTTGCAGTTGTTGAGAAGCTAAGCACAGGAGGTACATAAGTACTGCTTGTGGCATTCAAGCAGTCAGATTGAGTGTATTTTTCTGACACAGAACAAAACATCTCTTCCATTTATACAAGTATGTAGTATTTGAAGATCTCACTTCTAACTTACCTAGAATGTCTAAGTCCTGAGGCAACTGGAGATAACCCACTAGTAAGATGCGAATCGCAAGCCCCCCAATTCAACAAACTGGTTTATGATGGAGAGATGTTGGCCAATGACATCTATAGTACATCCAGATACCCAATATGTCTTACCCACAACAGAGCAGTCAAGATTCAGCCAAACTGAAATGTTTTCATCCTGGCTTCAAGGAAGAGACAAAGAGAAAGTGCAGGAACAGCACATAGACATTCTTGGTTCCATTTGATTGAAAATACATTTATCATTTCTTCCCCTAAAGTAAAAGAGTGAGCATCATGCCTTATTTCCTAATGTGCAAAACAATTGTCGTTGTGGTGCATTTTTAAAACAGTAGACCGGTTTAAAAATGATTTGAAAATGTAACCCAGTTTCCATTTGTCTATTTTCTTTGTTGCTATGCTTATAGAATCTTCCCCTCCATTGCGCTTGACCAGCAAAGGTTCTACTGATAGAGCGACAATCTAGTATTTGACAGCCCATAGTTACAGATCCTCTGCTTCATTAAACAGAGTGATGTGTGTATGTATATAATGTAAGTAGGTATGCATGCAAGCATGTTGTTTGTGTGGGTGAGCATGCATGTGAAGTGCTTCTGTGTCTGAGTGTGCACATGTGAATGTGTCAGTACGTGCATATTTGCATGTCTGAATGTGTGTGCATATGAATGAACACAGCGGATGCAGCCCGCCTTACCCGACCAGGTTGTTCCTGACGAAACCAATACTTTGTTCAGGGCTTTTTTTTAAAAAGGTTGTTTTTAAGTAAATGGAAGATGAAAGAATGGATTTTCAGATGGAAGATCCCCTATGCTCCTGTGAAATCCAGAGTCTCCCTTTGCAAATACCTACGGTGTCCGTTCCTCAACTGGGTCAAGGTCAAAAAGGTGGTCTGACCCCACAACTGACTTTGAAGACACTTTGAAGACACTAATGAAGACAAGACTTGATATCCATTAGCAATAGAGCTTTTCTCGTCAAGTGATCTATCATACATGGAGGGTTGTTCATTGACTGACTGCAGACCCATAGATGAACAGGGTCGGGGGAAGGCAGTCAGAGACCAGCAAGGATAAATATGTAGGGGTACAATTGCCCCCCCCCCCACCTTGCCCTGCCAGAAATGATAATGAACACGATTTAGCATTACTAAAATGGAAAATAAATGGATTACTGATCCATGTTTGGGAAGGTAATGCAGTATGGAATATGTATCTTCTCCCCAGATCTTCTCTCATAAGGCAGTTTCTCAAGTGTTGCAAGAAAACATTCCTGAAACTGAAGTTCATAGGTTTAGCTGTCACTTCGGTATTTACTGCTTACTGGGTGAGTGTGTGCAAGCATGAGAGGGGCCGATGAGTCTGGGAGTGTGCAAACGTGCATGTGACTGGGTGTGAATGAGTGCAGTGGTGTGTGTGTGTGTGAATGAGTGCAGTGTGTGTGTGTGTGTGAGAGAGAGAGAGAGAGAGAGAGAGAGAGAGAGAGAGAGAGAGAGAGAGAGAGAGAGAGAGAGAGAGAGAGAGAGAGAGAGAGAGGATTGCTGCAGGCAAACAGGGTCAAGGTGCGAGGATGATGAAGCCACTACCAAGGACTGCACTTCCGCATGGTATTTGCATTATGGTCAAAGAAACATGCGCCTATCCATCTCAAGCACAGAAAGTACCTGAGGTTTGCCGTTGGCGCTTCTTATTATCAGTTTTCAGTTCTGCCATTCAGGCTGATCCCCGCCCAAGGGTATTCACCAAACTGATGACAGTGGTGGCAGCGAGTCTAATGAGAGGGGGGATTCACGTCCACCCCTACCTCGATGACTGGCTGGTTAGGGCATGTTCTCCCGAGCAATTCCAGGATCATCTCAGCGTAACCTGCCACTCTCTCCACAAACTGGGCTTCTCCCTCAGTTACAAGAAGTCCCACATGATACTATCTCAAAAGCTCCAATTCATCGGGTCTGTACTGGATACATCTTTGGGAAACACCTTGCCACCCGAGATGAGGGCTCAACACATTCTGCAGACAGTCACCAAATGTCAGAGTGCCTAATGTCTCCCGGCCTTCGACTTCTAGAGATTGCTCTGCCTCATGGCATCCTGCATTTTCTTGGTGCCAGAGACTCGCCTGAGAATGAAGTCCGTGAATTGGGCTTCAGAACACAATGGTCTCAATTCTCTGACAACATGTCAGACCTACTTCAGGTTCCAAACAGGGTCACGCAGGATCTCCTGTGGTGGGCCTGCGAGGACAACATTCTGAAGGGAGAACATTTTTGCCAACCATTGCCGGAGAAAAGGGTAGTTACACTAACGGTGAAGGGAGCCGACGCCAACGACCTGACAATCAGCGATCATTGGTCTCCATCAGAGTCCAAACTACAGATCAACCTTTTGGATCTGAGAGCAATCAGACTTGCACTGAAGGCTTTTCTGCCCGCCCTCTGTATGGGGAAAGAATGTCCCGATAAACGACGGACAACAAAGTGGCCATGTACTACCTCAACAAGAGAGGAGGCGTAGGATCTCTTCATGATTTTCTTCTTTAACTGGCAGAGTACTGGCATACAATGTGGGCAATGGCATCATGAAAATGCATTACAAAATGCCACTGTGCACTGTTGGTGACCTAGCCTCCGACAGATTTAATTTCATGTTACCCTTCAAAACCGATCGTAAACTGTATGGCATTTTTAACAGAAAGGTGTGCGGTAAAATGCACCTTTTCAACTCTGGTTTAAAAAATGTCTCTTGTGGTGAGAACTGAACCCCCCACCCCCATCAGTGCACCCATTGACTGATCCGGGCCATCAGGCTGTTTCATATGATGAACTTAAGTAATATTTAAACACCACATGTAGTTGTACATTTGGTGCAAGCGGTTCTGGCTGACATACATCAACACATGTTCTTTTCATGTACTTTGCTCATTTATTATACTGGCAACACACTAGATAATTGGACTTTGCCTTAGGATCCCCAATTTTGGGAGATAAAGGAAATAAAGTGCAAGGCAGTGAAGTGCTTTGCCGCGCATAGCCCACCGAGTGAAAATAGGACCCAAAATCATCACAGATCACAGTCTCCAGTTAAGTTACTCATGCACCTCTCATAAGAAGAGGCACATAAGGCAGCTCTGGGTCCACCTTGAAGCTGCAGCTTCCATAAATTATCCTATGTTTATTTAATGTAAATTAGTTATTTTGAAAAACAGATTATCAAAATGGTGTTGCTACTTTTGATTTCATTTGGTTAACATTTATTCAATGTTTAAGCCACCATGCCTATAAAAATTAAAACCCAAGAGGGAATGTATTAAACCTGTGGCTAATGCACCTTCAGCCTCCTGTGTACCCACCACCCCCAGCTTCTAAGTTTATCTGACTCAAGCAGGCATACGACAGACAATGACAAACTCGAAGCTTCCGGCCCGAGAAATTGTCTAAGCTATAGGACACACTACCACTGGCTACGTGCAGACAATCTGGCCCCTGACAAAGCTGTCTCCAGAGCCCTGGTTCTTGCTAGGCTGGACTATTGTAACAGCCTCAATCTAAATCTGCCTGCCTCTAATCTCCGCACTCTGCAACTTATCCAGACAGGACTGCGAGACTTGTCCATGGCCTCAAGCCCAGGGATTGCATGACTCCAGGACTGAAATATCTGCACTGACTCCCAGAGGCAGCGAGGATTACGTTCAAAATCCTGTGCATTGTCCACAAGGACTTCTGGTGCCTGGGGACGCAATGCCTTCAACACTCTCTTCCTAAATATCTTCCGCGTCCAACTACCTCAGGGTCAGTCGCTTCACCAAACAACGAGTTGGTGGTAGATCTCTCTCTTCGGCAGGGGCCTCACTCTGGAACAGCCTTCCTGCCTCCCTGAAACTTGAGGAGAACCATCTCCGGTTCCGGAAGCACCTCAAAACCTTCCTCTTTGCTTCTGCTTTCTCTCTCCCTGCTTAATTCCTGGCTGAAACTGCACTGGTTACCTGGCCAACCTTTCTGATCTGGTGCCCAGGCCCCGCCAGCTGCACACCTGCACTGCCTTTCTGGTACCCCCGGCACCTGGGGACTGTTTTCTGCATCCCTACAGTCCCCCTACCAGCACTTATGTTTGCACTTACCTTGCACTTGCCACCAGCTGGCCGTTTTTATTTATCTTACTTATTCACCTTTTCCATGTACTGGACTTACCCTCTCCCTTCCCCCACACACTTTTCTTCTCCCCCCTTTCCATGCACTTGCACGATCTGAATGACACCTGGCCTAGTAGGATCGCTGTCTGTCTTCCCTTTGTTCCCCCTTCCTTGCCTCATCGCGCCTTGAAACACTTGTGTATAGGCGCATTATAAATGCCATATCATATCAGCAAACCATTATCACATTGGCTATCCTTTGCCTATGCGACCACAATATGTAGAACCAGAAAGAAGGTCTATGTCTTGACCAAATCCCCCATACAGCTTGCCAACAAGCAACTCACAACAAGCCTATTCAGTGAGCCAAGCTGCTACCACTAGACTGCCACTCGGAAAAGATACAAACTTTCCCCTCCAAGTAAATGCACACTTATCAGGAAAACTCACTATTGCAAAGCCAGCAATAAAGAATGCAATATTCATAACAATGTCCGAGAAAATGTTCTTACTTTCGGACCTGGATCTATATACCTAGGTGGTGATATTTTTTAATTTATAAAGTAAAAAGCCCAAAAAAACACAAAGTCCAGTTGGGATGGCTTTAATATACTCCTATATTTCCACGTACAAAGAAATGCCCAGGCTATACCGCAAGAAAACTGTGGTCCAGTGCAAAACGTGCTCGTCAGAAAACATCTGGATGGAAGTCACCATTCCATTAAGCACCTGGACCACATCTGATGTCATTATCCAGTCACTCCTGCCTGTCAGGAGTCCTCAATATATGAACAGCCGATCATACAAATTCAGATGCAGAAGAACTCTGCCTATGCTCTTCAAAACTTGAGTTCAAACCCAAACATAAGCACAGTCAAAAACAGTGTTGGCATTTCTTAAACCCAGTCTTCGGGGATGTCATAGCCGAAGACGAAGACATTACGAAGTAATATAAAGCGCCCCGTAGATCACGAAGCAACAGCTTACTCAGAAAAACGGAACTGAAGCAAACAGGTGCTGCACGTGCCAGCACTTTGGTTTAAGGCACTTAATACAATTCAAATAAAATACAAATATACCTTTGATGACGTCATCCTTGAGGGACATTGAGTCGACCGCAACGAGGCACAGCGCCCTCTGCCGAATATTTTTTCCAAAGCAGCTAAAGCTGGATATAGGAGATATCGTAGATGAGGAATATGTGGGAGGACACAATCCATTCGAAAGATCATCCACACAAACAAGCCAGCATCTCCTACCCATTCCGCTCTGCAATCTAACATGCACACAAAAACAAGCATTTGCCCAGTCGGCACCCAGACCCTGGACCATACTCCAGCTTCACATTCGCACAGCATCCAACATCACCACTTTCAAAAAGTGCCTCAAAACATACCTGTTTCCCCCATGCATAATTCTGCCCCATCCACCTCCCCTCCTATCAATTCTCTATCCTAATCTTCCTATCTTGAAAATAACTTGTAACTTAAGTTTCACTTCCCACCATTTCAACCTTGTAAGGTGCTCCGAAGCCCACTGGGTAGGCAGCACTGAACAAAAATGTAAATGAAATCAAAATAAATCATTTGAAAGCTTACATAACCATATCAAGACTCTACGTCCCAAAAGCTCAAACCTTATCCTAAATGATTGGTGAACATCAGATCTATCTGTGGCTTTTAAATGATAACAAAAGCCTGGAAATCATGGTCTCTGCTCAACTCTTTCCGGTTCACACTGAACAGCCTCCTTAACGACTACCAATCCAGCACCTGCTCTTGCTGAAATATGGAATCTCCACCTATGAATATCATGGAAGAATTTCTTTGATGAATGGTTGTCCTGGTTATGCAACCCCTCTCCATAAGCTTTAGTACAGCAGGCCTGAAACAGTAACCATTGCGACCATAGTTTGCAAATGGGCCTGGCCTTTTTCTCTGGGTGCCCCTAGCACCAAGGTACTGGCTGCTAATGTTTCAGCGAGGCTTGGTGTGGTTCTTGTACACACAATGGGTGAACATAGCAACACAATCAGGAACTGACAGCGCCAGCCACTATGTAACAGATTAGCGTTGCGGGTTACCTGACCATTCCACTCCTGGCTCCAAGACCAAGAAATCAATCCAAACCCATAGACACACACCACCATTCTACTTGCACGAGCTGGTGGTCTCTACAGGTAAACTAATCCCATATATGACACCACCAGACCAGACAGGAACTCACATGAATGCATACAAGCATCAAACCCAGAATGGAATGTAACGAGGGGCGCTGCTAGATCTCCAGCCTCCTGCTTGTACAGTGCCACTGAAAATCGAGAATGAGATGTGATGGTGAGAGCCTCTAGGTTTTGATCCCCCCTTCCAGGGCATTGTCTTCACCTACCCTCAGATATACACCATCACTGACCACCACAGCTCACCAATTCAGCGATCCTAAAAGAAGATTGCCAGCTGAACAAAGTTGTTTAAATAGTAGGGCTGTAATAGACCAATCCATACAACAAAACACAATGTACTATGATTTTTGTTCTAAAGCTGACGCACTGGTTGCGAGAAAAACAGACTGAATTGTGTGAACAGAATATTTAAAAAGAGGGAGCGTTCAGTAATAAAATAAAACACTTGAATGGCAAGGACTGAGTAAATGCAAAGTTCATCTCAACCCAACCTAAACACCAACAGCCAAATCACTGATTTATGCAGAATTTGTGCATGAAGAAAAAACATTTTACTTAACTAGGTTTAAGACCGTGTACATAACTGATGTAAAAAATGTGCCATTTACCAACTTTAACAAATTGTTCTCATGAGGAAGGAGGTTTGGTTGTATCCAAATTTCACCAAAAGAAGGAACAAGTTACTTACCTGTAATTCTTGTTCTCCGGCATGGGTTTTGCATGGATTGACATGCTCATGCACCCAGTTGTCAGGCTGGGGATCCTCTGTAAAATTAAAGCAGTTTCACTTTAAGCTAAAAACTGCTCCTCACTTCTAAAGCCCATCAGTGTCCCTTTGGGGCATACTGTCCCAGCCAATAACACTCTTCCTAATAAGCACCACTCCTGGTGGCCATTTTCAAATTTGGTCATGCCAGTAAAGTGGCAGTATGAACCAAGATGAGCCAGAGAGGGGAAGAAGGGTGGGTTTGCATGTGAATCCATGGAAGACCCATGCTGGAGAACACGAGTTACAGGTAAGTAACTTGTTCCTTCTCCAGCATGGGGTCTTGCATGTATTCACATGATCATGAATACAATTATACAGCAGTACATACACACAGCACAGAGGGTGGCAAGACTCACAGAAACAATATACTTACCCCTGGAACAGACTCACCTCAAACAAACAAGTTGTGCAGCACTGCTTGGCTGACCCGGGACTCTTCCCTATAATCCCTGTCAACGCAGTAGAATCTTGTTAAGGTGTGGGTAGACCTCCACGTAGCAACCCTGCACATGTCGAGCAGGGGACCACCAGAGAGAAAAGCTATAGTCGCTGCAATGGCTCTGGTGGGAAGGGCTCTCTGCCGGCCTGGAAGCAGTCTGTTGACCAGATGATGACAATGCATGATAGAGCGAGAGAGCCACCTGGAGATGGAAGCCTCAGACAGGGCCTTCCCATATCCCACTGGTCCAAAGTTGAGAAGTCTTTCGTAAGTCTTTTATGCATGCAACACAGAACTTCCAGCAAATGCAATGACCTCTTAGCTGGCGAAGAAGAACTCACAAAGAAAACTGGCAGAACCAGTGGCTCATTTAGAGGAAAATACGATGGTACCTTTGGCATAAAAGAAGGAGTTTGCAGAACCCCCATAGCCAAGTATAACAACAAATATGGAGGTTTAGAGGAGAGAGCCTACAGTTCCCTGACCCACCTGGCTGAGGTGATCACCACCAGAAAGGGTTCCATGTCATTTCATAGTGGGATGTTTTTTCGTGTGATTTTTTACTGCAGATTTTGTAATGAAAAAAACTAACTTTTTATTTTGGGGGGGGGGGCCCAAAACCCTCATCCCCTTTCATTTTTTAAAATATATTTCTGAACACCCACACCCCATATATATATTTTACTAACCCCCCCACAAAAAACTGCGAAAAAACATCCCGCAATGAAAGGACGTCATACCCCAGAAGGGCGGTCTTCCACAACAGAAACTTCAAATAGGCTCGTTGCATAGGTTCAAAAGGAGGACCCATCCGTTTAGACAGTAGACATTCAGCCCCCAAGCCGGGCAAGGACCTTCAAAGGAAGTAATGTTCTGAAGAGGCCTTTGAAGAACTCCTTAATGAGCCTCTGTACCGGGATATGGTAGCCAGGTGGTCCTCGATCGATGCATGTGCAAGGCTAGCCTTGGCCAGCGAGAGCAGGCACGGGAGAAGCTGTGAGGCACAGCAGAGAAATCTTCTGTGCCTGGGACCACACTGTAAATCCCTTCATCTTTTGTTTGTAGCAAGCAAGCGCAGAGGGGGGCCTGGCCTTGGCTAGAATTTTCTTGCATTCCAAAGGTAGCAAGTAGTGTCCAAATTCTAGGGCTGCAGGAGCCAGACCATGAGGCTCAGAGACGTTGTGGCATTGGGCCAGATTGACCCTCCCTCTCTGAAGAGGAGGTCTGGAAGTGGAGGCAGTTTGATGGCTGAAACCATGGATAGATGAAGAATGAAGAAGGTCTGAGTACCAGATCTACCTTGGCCACACCGGTGGAATGAGGATCATCTTGCTGTGGCAACATTCGAGTGTGTTGATCACTCGTAGAAACTGCAGAATCGGCAGGAAAGCGTACAGGAAGAGGCCCACCCAACGGAATAAGAAGGCGCCCCCCAGACTACTTGGACGAAGATACCTGCTAGCAAACATTTGTCACTTGGCGTTGGTAGCTGTCACAATGAGGTCCATTTGAGGGAGACCCCACTCAATGAAGAGACAAGACACTTGTGCTTGCAGAAGCTCTCATTCATGGCAGGACCACAGCTCTGCAATAGTTTTCTTGATGCCTGGCCCGATGAAATGGGACGGAAAACATGCTCTGAACAATGGCCCAACACCACAGATTCTGTGCCTCCACGGAGAGAGCGTGAGAGTGCGTCCACCCTGCTTACTCATGTAAAACATGGTGGTGGTGCTGTCCGTGAATGCCCGCACCACCTTCCGCTGGAGCCGAGGTTGAAAAGACTTGAGAGCCTAGAAGACTGCCCGCAGTTCCAATACGTTGATGTGCAAATCCTCCTCTTCTGGGAGCCAAAGTCCTCTGTTGTGAGAATGTCCTGTGTGTGCCACCAACCCTCTGGGAAGGAGTCGGTCATGAATGTCGCCTGATATACGGAGACCTGAAAGGGTGTGGCATGCTCGAGATGCGGCATACTGACCACCATTGGAAGGCCTGACGGAATGCCTGATTGAGGGCGATTTTGTTGGTTCATGTGCCGGTGACCTTATGCCATATGGCATCCAGAACCTCTTGAAGAGATCTCAGTTACAGCCTGCAACAGTGGACTGGATGGATGCAGAGTGTAAGGAAGGCATGGTATCAACAGTAAGACAGTTCAACGGTGTTTATTGAACTTCAATAAGGGTTTGAAAAACGGCCATTTAATCCTAAATCTACCGATGGGAGAAAGCTACAACCATCAAATAATAATAACGCAGTCCTAGTGGTGTCTTAAAAGGGCCCATACTAATAAACCTATTGCCAATCCTTACCTCTAAATCAAAATAGTGTAGGTAACAGTGTCACGAAAAAGAAAGAAGTGTTCATAAAATGTTTTTGTTAGGATGTTCAGGCCGATGGCCTCCCTTCCTCATGTTTTCAGCATGGGACAAGGCGGTACACTCGAGTTTAGCACAGTCTCCGACTTCTCTAGCAAGAGAATATAGTTCAATCATTAGCTTCAGGGTCTTCTGTGCCCAAGTCTTTTTGCCTTTTAAAGTCTCTTCTTTCAGAGGGCCTGATGCGACAAACCAACATTTAGATTTCACCGGTGCTCAAATTCTCAGGCAATTCACTATTCACCTCAGACCCCCCTCAGCCGGGCTTAGATCCTCTTAACCCAATGTTTGTAGATTATTCATGCATCCAATTTCTCGGGTGATTCATGGCTCACCCAGGAACCCCCTCAGCCGGGCTCAGATTCTCTTTAACACATTGTTCAATTAGTCTGCCTCTGCTGGGCTCAGACCAATTTCAAGTGAAATTTATTATCACAAATTTCTTTAATCAAAAGCTCTCAGCTGATCTCCGTCTGTTGGGCTTGGACCAACTTCAAGTTAACCTTTTAAAACAAACTTTCTTTAACCAAAAAGTTCTTACCTGATCTCCCTCTGTCGGGCTCAGACCAACTTCATTGTCCTCAACTTCTTTACGTTATTAACATCGAAGACTTTCGATTGTGCACAGGATTTTACTTGACCCATTGCAGGACCACTTCGATTCAGAATTCTTTGTCACTCTTTCATTTTTGCACCTTTCAGTTGGATACCTTACAGAGACTTTCGAATGAGCACCCACGCAGTGCCGAACCACTCTGTCTAAGGTATCGTATCTTGGCTTCAAAGTTCAATCACTCATTTGTTCTTCAATTTTACGCACGTTTATTATCACAAACGCTTCGGACACTGTTCTCTTCAGCGTTCACTATGCAATGTTGCAGCTTGCAATGTTGGCTTCAACACAGACCGGTCTGGTATCAGTCTAACCAACTCACTGGCTGTGCTCACTTCTTTGGCGCTGATTTGTTGTAGGAGCCATGTAAAGTACCACAGCAGCAATCAATTCTCCCCGCCTTGACTATCAGCGCAGGAGAGCCCAGTGTACCTCAGACACACATTGCAGAATTCTTCAGCCTTTTTTCCTGGTCTTGTGATTTCTATTCTTGAAGGTAACGGTTCCTCGTCGAAGAGGTCAAGGGCACTTCCCTCCTTGAGATCCCCTTCAGTTTTACCGTCTTTTGCCGTGCATTAAACTGCCATCTTGGAACTGCTGCTTCCTCATGTGCTTTGCCTTCCTCAGAGTGTGGTCTTGTACTCTGTTTTTTATACGTGTGGGGAAGTGTTTTGGAAGTCGGGTGTGTGTAATGGTCAGTAATTGCCTGACCCTTCCTGACCATTGTATTGGGACATGTCAGGTATACGATTTGGGTGGTAGTCCGTTTTCTCTTATAGCGGGCTGTCTGTGAGAAAGTGGTTCTTGTTGGAAAAGGAATTGGCCGAAATGACAATCCAATTTACCTACCCCAACAAAAGACCTAAAATACATACCACCAAAAGTTCGAACCTTTTGTGGTATGTATAAGAAAAGAAAAGCAAAGGCTGCAGGGTTTGCGGGGGTGTCCCCTTGTACTATATAGTATAGTGAGCAGGGGTTGAAGGTGACAGCCCAGCAGCTGAACCGACAAAAAAACAAAAAAAAAAAGGCTGTGGGGTATCCCTGAAACCCCCACTGTACAGTATAGTGAGCGGGGTGTTGGGGTGGACAACCCTGCAGCTGACCCGGGAAAAAAAAGGCTGCGGGGGTGTCTCCCATAACACCCCATTCACCATAATATACAGTATAGTGAGCGGGGGACATCCCCACAGCTGCTGACAAAGAAAAGAAAAGGACCCTGGGGAGCCGGTTCCCGATCACAGAAGTGAAAGGGAACCAGTGTCACAGGTACACCGTGCTTCGAGGTGAAAGGAAAGTAGGGGGGAGGGGATGGGAGCGGAGTGTGGGGAGGGGCAGGTGTTGGGTTTTGCTGTTGTTTTACAACGGATGTCAGCACGAGAAATGTACAAACAGTTTTGTATATCGTACATTTCTCATGCAGTCATTTCCGTCACAGACCTTTCCGTCATGGTAAAACAACCCCAATCCTTGGGAAAGTGGGGTAGGGGTTGAGTTCCTAAGTATCCTACTTGGTAGGATGGGGTAAGGGTGTTACAGGGAAGGGAATACTGCGTCTCACCATCAGGTGTCCCACTTCCACTCCCCGAAGACCCCTTGCCCAGGTGATCCTCCCGCACTGGTCCACCCCGAGGAACTGGATCCAAAAGCGATGGCCGTGTCCTGTCCTGAAGCCTCTACCTCCGATTCTGCTCTCAGCAACCTCCATCTCGCCAACAGTCTTGACATATTGCCCCAGTCATAAGGTTCATGCCTGAAATGCGCCACCAAGCCCAACACTTGTTACAACTCCGATCTAGCGGACCAAATGCGCAAATGTAGAGCCTAGGCTCATCCTCTGCCAAACTGGCCTGTAACCTTCTCTAAAGGCAATATTGTCTCGCCATTCGTTCTAACAAGAGGGCCCGCATCCAGACCTGCGTCTCTGAAGCATCCAACAACATGGCTGAACTCTTTCAAATCTGCAAAGAATTAGCCAACCCTCTGAAGGTTCCACCGCACCTCTTCCCTCTCAGGCCCTCTGCAATGCACTAGCCACTCACTTCACTGCAAGAACTCAGGACATCCTGAGTACTCTTTCTTCCTGCCCTTCTCCCCCTCTCCTCTCAAGCCCCGCCACCCCTGGTATTTCAACCTCCCTCAGCCTTTCTCTCCTCCTTCTCTCCTATCACATTGGACGAGGTCACTAGGGTTGTCCACTCTATGAAGGCCTCCCCCTGTTGTCCCAGAACTATTAAGGACAACATTGGTTTCCTTAAACCTGCACTTGCTGATTTCTGCAATCACTCTCTTGCTACTGGGTCTTTCCCCTCTTCCCTCAAGTCCTCTCTTGTGCACCCTCTCCTGAAAAAGATTTCAGCCGACCCCTTGTGTCTGGCAAACTACTGCCCCATCTCTATCACTCCCTTCCTAGGGAAACTCCTGGTGAAGCTGGTCTTCCCCCAACTGACCCAGCATAATGAGCTTATTGGTTGCCTACACAATCATCAATATGGATTCCAAGCATCCAGGGGAACGGAAACTGCTCTTCTGAACACCCATGAACAACTGCTCTCATCTCTTGACACTAACTTTCCTGCTGTTCTCATTCTACCTGATCTTTATTCTGCATTTGATATGGTAAACCACTGTTGGGGTAGTTCTCCCAGGTATACCAGAGGTCATCTGGGGGTCCGCCCGACTCTCAAGGGCCCAAAACCTTGCCCAAGAATAACAGAGGACTCAGCCAATGGCAAGTTAGAATGGTGGTTTATTACAAAAGACCAACAGGGATCATACAAGCCAATCACAATTCTCCAGTACTTCTCAGTATTCCATGGTGTGCGGTACATCATCCATGGGCCCTTCCCCGAAAAACCTATCACCACACATGATTAGGTATCGAGAGTGGTAATACCTATGGAAGCACCCTATACAGGTTATTCTACTGGTCCTTGCATGTCAGGTGGCTGGCCTGTTCCGTCCCCACAAAACTATCTATTACAT
Source organism: Ambystoma mexicanum (assembly GCF_040938575.1). Taxonomy (NCBI): domain Eukaryota; kingdom Metazoa; phylum Chordata; class Amphibia; order Caudata; family Ambystomatidae; genus Ambystoma; species Ambystoma mexicanum. The sequence goes on along the minus strand of NC_090926.1, from coordinate 992,353,206 downwards.
TGTTGCAGAGTAGTGGGCTTACCATTGGTTCTTGCCCCTTGCCATCCACCCCCGATTTTCTATGCTGTGATTGGTTAGAGCTGCTCTCCCCGAGTCTGGCACTCGATTCGGTTCTCAGCCCTCTTTGCACCTCTTCAAGGTTATGTGTCTGTATTGTAACTGGTAGTGTAGCACTTTTGCCTATGAGAGTGCACTCCTAAATTGCAACACTTGTTGCCTTCCTCCTCTGGTTGGCTGGGATTGGCTCTGCTTTCCCACCACAGGTGAATGACCATTGTCAGGCTTGGCTGCATAACGTGCTGAGAGACCACAAAATCAAGCTCTTGAGCTTGCATTTATGAGGATTTATTCCCTTTTTCTGCAGCTGGTCCCTTATATAATTTCTACATGCTTCCGTTATGCTAAGTAACCTATAAGTTAGACGCACCTGGTTCTACCAGGCTCCATATATACATCTTTAGTTCCATAGGCTTATTTGCTTTAAGCATCTGCAAGCTTTCTCTGGATCTCTTACTGCCTTGCATTTCTGTGTTACTGCATTTGGCCAATGAGAAAAATAAAATAATCTTTGACAGTGTGTATATGTATCGGTCATCTAGCTATAGAACTGTGTAAGCATGTTCTTCGTGTATGCTGATGTGCGTTCATGTAATGCAGTGCAGGACTGTGAGTGTCCTTCATGGCTAATGCTGCTATTTCATGGTGTCACTAGTGACAACACCATTGTGGCTTCTTGGTGCTTAATTGATACTGTCCATTAGGGTATTGCCATCCACGATCTCCCTTTCTTCCCCTATACCTGTAAGAATATGCACTAGATTCAGTCTGTATGGCTGTTGAGGGGATCCCTTTCTGTGTACGTGTCAGCAAACGGATTAATCCGAAATAAGATGGGTGGCTTCGAGCATTCCTGGCTCTACGTCCTGTCATGTTCATGAGGGTGAGGAGGGGCATTCTTGGGACCCTCTCTTCACCACTTCATCCACATAAAACGGCTCCACGATACCCTTGGTATCTCAGAGCAGGCACTGGAATGGCTGACCACCTTCCTCACTGATCGTCCTTCCCAGGTCATCCTGGGCTCTTTCTCCTCTCCTTACTCTATCTCCACTTGTGACGTTCCCCAGAGCTCTAACCTCGCACCCTGGCTCTTTAACGTCTATCTTGCTCCGCTTGCCCACCTTATCTGCACATATTCCCCTCACTTCCAGTGCTAGGCAGATGACACCGAACTCTTCTTCAAACTGCCCTCTGCTGCTCTCCCTACATCTTCTAGCATTCCCGACTGCCTATCTGCTATCCAGTCCTGGTGTGCATCCAATGATCTCTGCCTCAATGTTAGCAAGACTAAGATCCCTCCTATTGGGATTCCCACTCCATCTTTCCTACCTTCACTCTGATCCTCTATGTGCTCCTTGGCGTCATCTTTGACTCCTCTCTCTCTTTCCTCCCTCACATCTTGGACCTTGCCAAGAAGGCCCATTTTCAACTCACTTTTCTCCAGAAGCCCAATGTCTCTAGAGCCCTGGTACTCTCTAGGCTGGACTACTGCAACAGCCTCTTCCTTAATATAGCCTCTATCTCTCTCCGACTCCTCCAACTTGTCAAGAAAAGGGCTGCAAGACTGTCCTCGATCCCAGGGACCGTATCTCTCCAGCCTTAAAATCCCTCCACTGGCTCCTGGTTGCTGCAAAGATCAAATTCAAATACCTCTACATCATTCACCAGGCTGTCTGGGGCAGAGGACCAATCTATCTACAACTCACTGTCAACAAATACCTTCCTTCCAGATCCTTGCGATGCTCCAAATCTGTGTGTCAGAAACTATTCTAAGCAGCAGCCTGGTGGCAGATCCCTCTCCTCGCCTCCCCCTTAATCTCCGTCTTGAGCTGGATCTCTTCAAATTCCAGAAGCTCCTCAAGACTTTCCTTTTCACCTCCTCTCACCCCCACAGTCGCCGAGATTGGTGGCCTGGGACCTTATGTGTCCTTCTGGGTCCCGGCCTTTCGCCCAATCGCCCTCAGCCTTCAACCCCATCCCAGCACTTACCTTCAGGCACCCACTGGCTTGTGCTCTCACAGGCCTGCACTTACTATTGGTAGGTGATCACCCTGTACCAAGCGATCTCTGCCAGGCACTTACTGCTGCACATAACTGACTCCTTGGCACTTCCCTCTATGCAATTTATAGCACTTACCCCCTTCCCTATCCCTTCTCTCTTTCCCTGCACTTGCACATTCTAAATGCTCACAAGTCCTAGTAGGACCACCTGTTACGCTCACCTGATATCCCCGAGGGCGCCTGGAAGGCTCTGAGATCTGGAACCCTGGATGCGTAGTTGCCCAGTGCGGAATAATAAATCTGCAATTACAGAAGGGAAGATTTGTGATAAGTGTCTCTAATGGGTGAATCTCCCCCCTCTGACCGATTCCCTTCCCACTGGGTTCTTTTCTCACCTTAGTTATTTGTAGGGTGAGCTATCCATCCTACATTTCTTGTGCTGGTGTGCTTGACGTTTGTTGGCGAGCTGCCATGTTGCTTCCCTGGTGCAGTACGCCTTCCTTGGGCCCAGGCCTGCTGTGACCCCGAATCTGCTGGTAGGCAGGTAGGTTTGTCAATTGCAAGTCTTTGTTCTGTTTATGGTGGGAATTTGTTAATGTCTTTATCTCCTTCTTTTCGGGTGCGAAGGTCTTGATGCTGGCGTGCCGGATGGAGAGGCACGTTTCTAGCTAAGAGAAAGTGCGAAACGCAGCTCCTTTATTGTCTTTTGAAGCTAACCTGTGTTTTCTTCTTCTTCTCCTCCTCACGGCTGCTGTGGTGCTATGAGTGGATGAGTGCGCGAAGAAAAACAGGCCCCCAGAATCCGTTAAGGTAGTACAGCGCTGTGCGGTTGTTTAATATTGAAAGCGAACCTGAATATGTCTCTTTTTCTTTGCAGATGTTGCTGTGGTGCTCCGGGTGGAAGCTTGGCGTAGCGCGATGGAATTCAGGTAAGACTGATGGAATTCGATGTTTAGGAAGCACGCATTCTAATATTGTTTTTCCCTTTCTCGTTTTTGCAGGTCGCAATGTTCGAACAACAGCTGTGGTAGCGGTCCACCGGAAGACCTTAAGCTAGTACTTACAGGTGAGTGATGTTTCTTCTTCTCTTGGTTTCCACAGATTGCAGCCCAGTTGAGATACTGAGTGCTGGATGGTGTTTTCTCAGGTAAAACAGAATAACCTTATTCTTGTAGGATCACAGGAAGATGCTGAAGATCAGGAGCTGGACATAGTGAGCGTCAGGCTGCTGGTTGCAGAATAACACGAACCATGTTCTGCAGTCAGGATGTGGTTTATATAGCCCAGGTAAAGTAGTACCAGGGAAAGTAGTTCCAGGCTGGCCACACCCACAACACTAGACCGCATGGCTTGGTTGTTCGAAATAGACTGTGTGGGTGCTTCCATTTTGGATTTAAAGGCCCATGTACATAAATGGGACCTATTTTGAACAGCCCTTCCTTCCTACATATGAGCCCGGTGCCAAAGGCGCCAGGACTGGCTCAAGGAGCTCTTCTGCAGTGGTTTAAGGCCCTCAGGGTTTTGGTGGGAGCCTGCTTGTGGCACAACTTGTGCCCCTCCACAGTGGTCATGACAGCGCCCCTCTCCTGTTCTTCATTTTTTTCTATTTGTCTTTGTTCCCATGTTCCCTCCCTTTCGCCTTGTGAAACACAATTTCTTGATGTATAAGCGCCTTACAAATGTGCAATAAATAAATACATACATGTGCTATCAATGAGATATACAGCATAATTCAGGATTGGATGCTCGAAGTCAGGCTAGCTTTAAATAATGCTAAAACCGAGCAGATGGTTATGGGCACTAGGCACAGGATACAAGTATTGGGTCAGGAGTACTGTGAGTTTCAAATAGCAGAATGGTAAATTGCAACCACACAAGATCAAAACCCTTGGGATTCTTTGACCAAAATCTCATAAGTAAATAGCCTGGTATCCACTTCCGCCTATCATATCAGATTACTCACACATATTCGCCCTTTTCATCCAAAAAGAGCCGAGAGATGGTGGCCAGAGCCATCAGAGGGTCAGAAATAGATTACTGCAGTTGTATTTTGATAGGAAATGGTAAAGTGGAAATTGACAGATTACAGGTGATTCAAAATAGTGCCATAACAACCATAGTGGTCTTAAAAAAGTATGAGCCCATTTCGGAAGTGCTAAAGGGGCTGAATTGGCTACCTGTGGAAGCGAGAATATAATTCTGGGTGCTCGCAAAATCCTACAAATGCCTAAAAGGCTCTAACCCGCACTACCTTGAAGAGAGGTTAATAAAGAAACCTTCAGTGAAAACCCTAAAATCTGACAACATAGATTTGCTTGTGGTTCCAAGAGCCAAACTACCACAAGTGAATACATGTGCATTCTCTGTGGCAAAACCGAGACTGGAACTCAATTCTGCCAGATCTTAGAGCAATTAAATCATTCAGTGTATTTAGGAAAAAACAGAAAACATTTCTCTTTAGATAGTACTGAGACTTTGGCACAAAAAATCCTGCATTGGAAAGGATCTTCTTTTTGTTATGACTATATGTCCGTTTGTGATTTTTTTACAACCTGAAGGTTTTTCAACTTTTTTCTGCGCCCGTATACCTCCGGGCCTGTGGTTGCATGGTACAAATGTCAAGTAAAGTAAAGTTGGTGGCTCTAAACCAACCCTGGCGGTGGAGTGGCACGACATTGCCCATTTGGTGAAAGCAGGAACCCAATGTCAAAGGGGGCGGTGGTCGGAGGCCACCTCCCCTTCCTGGAACAGACCTACGGCCTCTGGATTCTTATCATCTAGGAGGAAGTCGAGGATGGGCCCCGACTTATACCACAACTCCCTGTCGTACCTCAAGAGAATGGCGAGGGCGTTGGCGGCCTTGATTGTTGATGCTCCTGTCATGATGATGCATTTCCCTGATGCATCCAGCTTTTTTCCCCTCTTGGATCCGAGGAACCACAGACAAGGAAGACGGATTGCAGGACCATTTCCTAGCAGCGGCCAAGACCACAGAGTCTGGCAAATGTTGGGATCTAAGGCACTTGGGGGCCAAATCCACAAACCGGTATTATTTTTAAACGGTCCATTTTTTTCGCAGGAGTGGTATTAGGGGCCTTCATGACAGGCCATCCTCCCAAATGTCATCCAACAGGGGAACAGAAACAATGGTCTTCCTGGAGGATTCCCATCATTCTTTTTTTTTTTTTACTTTTATTTTTGTTGGCATAGGCATATAGCATACACATACATCAGAGCAGCCAGAAAATTCGATACATATATAGATGAGTACAGTGGTATACAAAAACAACGATACAACAGCAGGTGGGGAATGAGGTATCACACAGCATCTAATGCTCCAGCACTTAACGGAGAAGTCTGGGAGGAATTGTCCACAGAAGAGGGCTCGTCCAAGCTGTTCAGGTTGCTGTTAAAGGCAGACCATATATTTTTGGGGCAGGAACGAGCTGGGATCATACTAAGGAACTCTTCTTCACAATTTCGGGACCATGTGAGTAAGTTTAACCGTTTCTGGAATGAGGGGTGGAGGAGCACTTCCAGTTCTGCAAAATACATTTATTAGCAACTATACAGCTCACATTCAGGAATTTGGCCATGCTTTTAGCCCCCTCAGTCTGCCACACCCCAAACAGAACTCCCATCGGGTCGGGGTCAACAACAGCATCACTGATTTCGGCAAGTGTTTCCAGGATCTTGTCCCAGAATACGGCCAGCCTCGGACAGTCCCAGAACATGTGTAAATGGCCAGCACCCTCCGCGCCACAGCGAAGACAGAGCCGTGGGTCGGATCGCACAAACATGGAGATCCTGCGGGGGTGTAATACAGCCTGTTCAACAATTTGTACTGTATGATGTGATAGCGGAAGTTTAGGGAGACTCTGTTAGTGTGAGAGCACATCTTCTCCCATAGGTGGTCAGTGAGCTCCAGCTCCAACTCGGACGCCCAGTTGTCCCGGGCCTTGGAGGGTTGGGGTGGGGCAGCAACCAGTAAAAGTTTGTAGAGTGAAGAGACCACCCTGCGAGCACCGCCCGAATTGGCGATGTAGGCAATCCCAGGGGAGTCTGTGGGTTCATTGGGGAAGTCAGGCCAGGCATTTCGGAAGGCGGCATGGAGTCTATAAAATTGCAGTAGTTCCAGTGCTGAACCTGAGTGACCCGGTCTCCACGTCTGTGGTGTTATGAACTGCCCATCTGGGTAGAAATCAGTTAGGGCAAGGTACCCCAAGGTCTCCCAGTGTTGTGCCAGGGCTGTGTCATATGTGGGTTCCAGCCCAGGAAATCGCCAGGCGGGGAGCATCTTGTAATATGGGTGTTGTTCGGCACATGTTTCGAATATCCGACCCCAGGCTTGCACAGTGGTTCGGACCGGGTCAATGGGCGAGTCCGGCTCATACTGCCGGTGTAATATTAATGACATTACATTGGTGCCTGTTGCCGCCAGAGTTTCCAGCTTGACATGGGGGCGTGGAGGGAGCCCAGGGTACCAGTAAGAAGCGAACTATGCCTGTGCGGTGATCCAGTACTGCATCATATCAGGGGCAGTGAACCCACCTCGATCGTAGGGGAGTGTCATATCAGACCATTTTATACGCACAGCGCCATAAGAACTGAGCGCACAGCTTGTGTAAATTTGTAAAGTATCTCTTTCCGGGCCAAATAAGTATGTTACTGAATATGTACAGCAGCTTGGGGAGCAATATCATCTTTACAAGTGAGAGTCTCCCAGCTAGTGATAGTGGAAGGGAACGCCAACGTGCCATTTTGGCTTCGGCTTGCTCTGCCGTGGCCAGGTAGTTGTCTGTTAGCAATGTATCTTTGGTCAGGGACACCTGAACTCCTAGGTACTTAATCCCGTTAGGGGACCAGAGGAGCGGGTACTCAGTGGCGGGTTGTAGAGTGGAGCTGGTGAGAGGGAAAAGCTTGGATTTAGTGTAATTTATAGTGAATCAGGAGTATGTGCCTATGCGGGTGATGTCGCGTTGATTGGGTCAAGGTGAACAGTGGGGTCTCTAATGAACAGTAACACGTCATCTGCATAGAGTGAAATAATTTCAGGAGTATCCTGCAGCCGTATCCCTTTACGCGAGTGGCGCTGCCTGACATGGTCCGCCATTGGCTCTATTGCCAGGGCGAACAGGATCGGGGAGAACGGGCAGCCCTGTCGGGTGCCTCTAAAGGGAGGGATCAGGCCAGACGTCTGGCAGTTGACTCGGACCCTGGGCATCCAGTGTGACCGCAACCGCACTCGCACCCTGGTCAATTCGCGACATGACATTAAGCAGCCTTTTAATGTTATGGGACGTGGATCTCCCGGGCACAAAGCCTGACTGGTCATCATGGACCATATATGCCATGACTGGGAGGAAGCGATTGGCAATTACTTTGGCAAAGGTTTTAGTGTCCAAATTCATTGGCTAGAGGGGCCTGTAAAATCCACACTCTTCGCTGGGCTTACTGGGCTTGAGCAGGACTGTAATGACGGCCTCACGTAGTATTGGGGGAAGGGACCCTAGCCGAAGTGACTCGTTCCATACTTCAAGTAATTTGAGAGCCAATATAGCTACATGTGCATGGTAAAATTCTGCCGTTAGCCCGTTGGGGCCCGATGCCATTCACTTAGGAAAACTGGATATGGCCTCAACTATTTCGTCTAATAGGATTGAGGAGTCTAGTTGGTATTTGGTTGCGGGGGAGATACAGGTAGTGGGTATCTGCTCGAGAAGGTCCCGCATATGGGAATCACTGTGCTCGGGGGGGTTGAGAATATAGTTCCAAGTAGAAGTCCGTAAAGACCTCCAGGATCTGCTGGTCGGACAACTGTACTGCCCCCTGACAATCCTTGATGCAAGTAATCTGAGTTTGGCCCTACCCGCTCCTCGCTAAAGCAGCCAGTGTTCTCTGGGTCTATCACCCTCTCCGTATTTCCGCACAGTTTGTGGACGGAAGTACTGGACTTCCCTAGTGGCCTGTTCATTGAAAAATTGGAGCTCTTTGCGAATTTGGGAGAGAGTAGCAGGGTCAACTGACGTCGGGTGAGCTCGCTCTAGTTCACGTAATTTGGCTTCAGATCGGGTAAGGGCTGCTCTTATAGTTTTGAGGACTCCCGCCTCCCTAGAAATGGACATTCCCCTGATAAAGTCTTTGAAAGCATCCCAACAGACTCCCAAGGTGGTGGACTGGGGTGTATTATGCTCAAAATAGGACTGGAAGTCGGCAAGGATGTCTGCCTTGAATACAATGTCCTGCAGGGCGGAGGACTTAAAGCCATGTGTTGATGGTACGGGCAGGTGTTCCCAGTTCTAGGGATATCAAGATCGGTGAAAGATCTGATAGAGTGCGCACAAGTATTTGTGTCTCCACTACTCTACCCAGCATTGCGCTTGACAGTAGGAACATATCAATTCTGGAGGAGCTATCATGTACTGAAGAGTAGTGAGCGTAATCACGTGTTTGTGGATGTAATGTCCTCCATGCATCTCAATATCAAGTGTTGTGCTGTGTGCTAATTTCACTCTTTGCCTCGTTAGAAATGTAGTTGTTAACCACACAAATGTCAGTCCACTGATTGAAAAGGGGGTATGATTTGGTGCAGATGAAATGAAAAACATACAATTTCAGAAACAAAAGTAAACGCGAGTGGAAAGCTGCAATTGGCACTGAATGAAGCTGTTCAATTACGAACATTCAATGGTAAGATTAGCCTGGTATTTAAATGTATGAACAATCTAGCACCAGATTATCTGAAGGATAATCAGAAACAGTATTTACTGTCCAGATGTCTATGCTCAAGGGACCAAGTGTTGTTAGTTATCCCCTCATCTACATTTGTGTCTAGAGGGGATAGAAGATTCTCTGTGTTTGGACCCCGACTCTGCAATAGTTTACCGAGGGAAATCAGGATTCTGGACTCACTGTATCAGTTTCGTAAAGCCTTGAAAATGTTCTTGTTTAAATAAAGTTGAGCTGTTCCTGGACCGTTGCAATGTTTTTTTGCTCTCCTGGTTCGAATGGTGGTCTACTATAATTCTGGATATCCGCCTTTAGCTAAAGTCATCTGCGCCATTATACGGTTTGGTCCGGTTCGAGTGCGCTACAAATTCCTCAAATCAAGTAAAGATCAGTGCTGCCTGACTCGCTTTTTTCCAGGCGATATAACCCTTGGGGGCGGGCTGACCCTGCCTAGAACTACCAGCAGCCAAAGAGAAGGGCCCATTAACGCAGGTGCTGGTGCAGTTACCTGAGCTGGTCTGCCCGCTACATTAGCACTTATGTACTTAATACATGGGTTCTAATGGGGAGTTTAAATTAAAAAAAAAGCAAATCTTAACTTGCGTCTGCGGCGCTTCACTGTACTTCTCTAGTGTGTTTTCCCTGTTAATGAAAAGCAGATGGATGCCCAGCAGAAGATCTTCGCAGTACGGGCACGTTGGTACCTTTTTCAAGGCTTAGTTGAAGGACTGTTGTCATGCAGTGGAGTTTTCTCGGTCATCATTTCAGCTGAGGGGGCTTTTAGGCATGGGAGCCAGTCACTGGAGGTCCAGAAGGATGCCTACAAGTTTCAGACAAAACTGTGCTTCAGAAGACTTGAACCGCAAGTGGCAAAGGACCACAGGCAATGAGGAATTGTTGGCAGTGGAAGTCGCAGCTCGTCCAGGAATAGCGCAAAATGCAGTTCGTCTTGGGACTTGTTAGGCACATCAGTCCAAGGGAGGAAGTCCTCCTATTTGGGGTTTCCCAGTCGCACACAGGGTGAGGTCGGGGCTGCAGACGTCTTTCTTATCTTCAGTTCCAGTGGTCAACTCTGTTTCTGCTCCAGGACCCTCGCCTTTTATGCATGAAAACTGGCTAATCCCACCAATCTTTTAAGCACAAAGACTGGCTGAGCCCACCAATCACCAGCTATGCATCCTTTCAAACTAGGGGAGTGGCTATCCAGTGTGGGCAGCCAGCTTCCCAGCACAAACTTGTTTCAGGCAGGCATACTGCAGGACCAGGTGAGTTTCGGTCCCGTCCCTTCCCCCACTTCCTGTCCTTTCACGCACTCAGAGAGCTTTGGCAGGCTTACCAAGGGAAGCTCGCCAAAGACAAAAGACCCATCAAGACCTCCCCATCCCATCCAGGTAGGTAGAAGGCGACACTAGAAAGAAAAAGTCCTCAAGGGCTTTAAAAACAACAGCCACCGTTTTAGGCAAATAGATACCCATTGTGTCCCCTACCGAGGCTGCGAAGACAGTCTGCGGTAAAATTCCACAAAATGTCATGCAAAAAGGTACACTGCCATCAGTCTGTCAGATGAACTTGGAGCAGTAACTAAAAGTTACTGGAAAAGGGAGACTATGTTTCCCCTCAGCACTCCACTTAAGGTGGGGTGTTCTGATTTTGCAAAATAAAATAAAGGTGTGACAAAAAGTGTCCCCCTGACCTGGTAAGGGAGTAGTTTCTTACCTGTAACTCCATTTCTCCAGCGTTGGTATCTTTCATGCGCCGACAGTCAGCAGAAAGCTTTAGCAGGCCAAACTCGGAGAAGTCAGGAGCCAAGCCGTGGGCTGAGAGAGCCTGGATAATGGTGCCAGACAGCGCCCTTGTCCTGAGACAGCAGGTCCGGCGACACAGCCAACTGAATCGGCTCTGCTACGGACAGATGAAGATCCGAGAACCACGGCTGCCTGGCCCAGAATGGAGCCCCCAGAATCACACAGCATGGGTATCTCCGAATCCACTGGAGGGTCCGTTGAACCACAAAGTACCGGGAATAAACCCCCTGGCCTCTCTCTGCTACCGGAACTAATTCTATAGCTCCTTTCGGCAGCAAAAGTAACACCTTTTGTGGGAGAATGTGCAGGTGGGGTTGTATGGTATACACCGGAGGAATGGGGATAGGGGAACACTTGAACTCCAGGGAGTGGCCCATGCGCACCGTGTCCAACACCCAACGGTCTGTCGTGATCTTGCACCACTCGTCCACGTGTAGTGCCACCCTGCCCCCAGCAGACTTTCCCCATGATAGTTAGTCATTGCTGCGGCTTAGCCTGTCTCCCACTGGAGGAAGAAGCCTGACCCGTTCTTTTCCTGGACACCTGAAAATCTCAACTTTTTTGTGTCGACTGTGCCAACCTCCTATACCCCTGAGAGGAGTAGCCTGATCGCCCGTAGCCTCGATCTCAGGGGGAAGCAAATCGGGTATTTCCCGAGGTCCCACGAAAGGGAAGGAAGGGACGAAACGAGCGCCCACTCTGCAAGGCTCCTAACGACTTGGCAGTCTCAGAGTCCTCTTTCATACCCTTAAGGGTCTCATAACTGCTCCCCCTCGCATGGCATGTCCAGCACTTTATAGTGTACCTCTGGGCGAAAGTCTATGCACTTAAGCCAAGCTTGTCAACGCAGTACTACGCTGTTGTTGATCTGTTTAAAACCAGATTCTGCCAAGTCCACTGCAATGTTAATACTATGATTGGACGCCTCCTCCTCCTCTTCGCGTACCAACATCATAGCTGATTTTCGGTGTTCCCCCGGTAGATGTTCCAGCAGAGGGGCCAACGGATGCCACATCTCATGATCATAGCGAGCCATGATTGCTAGAGAATTGGCTGCCTTCACCGTTGTCGCTCACACGGTCAAAACCTTCTCATCTCCTGGCCTCGTTATCGGTAGGGGTGGTACATTTGTGCTGACTCCTGGCTTTCCGGCTAGCTGCCGCTGAAACCACTGACTCAGGTGTTGGTTGTGAAACCAAGCACTTCGGTGCCGATTCCGGGGCCTTAAACTACTTCTCCAGTCTCCCTTTGATAGCTGGCTCCGAGAAGGGGTGTTGCATCGTACGCATGCCCTCCTGCCACACGTGGTCCAGGATTGTCACGGAGAACACCGCTTTTCGTCTCTTGCCCATGTGGTCAAACAGGAAGCACTCCTTCCGCTCTTCCTCAGGAGCCAATCCAAACTCTGCACATGCTTTATCCATCATTGCATGAAACGCCCCCACATCATCGTGGGGGGAAGGCTGCACCGGACTACGAGGTGGTTCCATTTCAACGTCCGAATCCAAGGCCGGGTCTCTCGGCAGTGACGACGAGCCAGCAGACATGGTCTCCCTAGGCCCACTGTCCGATTCGGAATCCGGTTGCTCACTCTCCTCAGGGTGGGAACATGGCCGATCTTCTGGCACCGGTAGGGGTGATGGCAATTCAGCCGAAGCCGTCGAACGCAGAGGAACACCTGCAGCGTCGACGGTAGGCCCCACTGGAGCTACGTGCAGAGGAGCTAATCTGGAATCCCGTTGGCCCAACAGAGACTGTAATGTGGACAGCACCTGGAGCGATAACATCGCCTGCGTGTTCACCACATGGTAACTGGGTGGACCAGCCCCCACATCCATCGATGTCGCCAGACCAACAGACTGCAGGCCCAGGGCCGACTGATCTGCCACTGGATCCCCATCGTCCTCCACTTCCGATGCAGTCTCCTGCTGTAGAATAGTGTCTGGTAGACGAGAGTCAAAAGCAGAAGCTTGCCACACCTCCCTCATCGGTAACAAGTTGCTGGACGACTGCAGTATCAGGTCTCTTTCTCCTAACGGAGCCGTAGACATCACGGTCGATGACGGTATCGAAGTTGATAACAGAATTGTCGACGACGACGTAGTAGGAACTGCAGCTTGCGGCGCAGATATTTCAGGCGATCCCGCCTGCTTGGTCCCATTGGACCGATGCTTTGACAACTCTCTACTGGAGGAGGTCTTGTGATGGTCCCCTGAAGAGGAGCGTCTCGACGAAGAGTCTTTCTTGGCCTTCACCTGAGAATCCTTCTCAGTCTTACTTCCAGATCCTCATGACTGGTCCAACCGATCATGCTTGGACAAAGACTTCTCTTTAGACAGATGTTTATTTGAAGAGGGGCAACCACTTTCACCGACTACTGGGGTAGGCTGGGACTTTTTAACCGGAGGCTCAGCTGATGCTGACCGGCGATGATTTGCTGCTTGGGCTGGCCTCTCCGATGCCAAGCTACGCACCGAGCCCACCTCCGAGGAAGGGTAGGTATCGTCATTCAGTCAACACACCAACCGTCGATTGCGGTTCTTAAGCGTTTTTTCGGAGAACCCCTTATAGATCTCACAGGATTCAGCCGAATGATGGGGGTAGAGGCAATAAAGGCAGTCCATATGCCCCCCCCTTCCACAGCCCGCAGGTCGCACAGGGCCGGAACAACGATTTTCCTGAAGACATCTTCACTGATCGCACCAACACGTGTAGAAATTACAACAAACACGAGGTAATCCCAACACTTTGGAGACGGTTGAAATCTGAAGGCAAGCCGTGGGGGCTGGGCTATTTATACCCTACGTCCAATTAGTGGTGGCTAAAGCACCCAAAAAGGACGTTGATAGGACACTGAAGTGTCGAAGTTTTCCATAGGAAAACACTAAGTTAAAATGACTGAGGTTCCCAGCCTGACGACAGGGAATATTCACAGCATGTAAATCCATGCTGGGGAACATGCGTTAACAAAGGTACAAATAAAAAGAGACGCTCCAGGGGCTCCTAGCAACACTGCACAGAAAGTGTGCTGAAATAGGTAATTGTAGATAGCAGGATAGCATAACTCAATAAAAAAAGTACTAAAAAGAGTTCCCATGGTTCGAGTAAAATAATGAGTGTGTGTGGAAAAAGGCTCCCACTCACTCAAGAGAATCGGTCCAAAAAATCAATAGTCCAGCAAAAATGCTGTGGGGCTCACAAAAAGGGGAGTATTTCACTCAAAAAGGAAAATCTACCTAACAGTTTTAAAATGGTAAAACATATGATGATCACACAGACTTTGGTGATGACCAGGTGTCATGGTTGGCTTCAAAAACACACAGGACACAATGTTATTTTATTATGAATTTTTAGGAAAAGATGATTCATGACGATGGTTGGAGGCCAGACTGAGAGGGTCCCTACGTTTTCCCCAATGTCCACGTGGGCTCCCTCCATCCTAGGGCAGGCATTACCAACTCCACAAGGCTACAACGATCTCAATCCACTGACCGGTTACTTTTAATGTCGATAGCAGGACTATTCTAAGGGAGGGCCTAAAGGCTGAAGCCTTTGCTATATGACGCCTTGCACGTTTTACTAAGGGGTTCTTAACTTGAGAGATATTTCAAACAAATTGATAAATAGTTTGGTGTCCTCTGCACTCTTCCTCTCCCTACACCCTCTCCCCTTCTCCTCATTCCCTAGATACCTCTATCTCTACTGTACTATCCCTTTGACCTTGCCAGGCCCTCTCTTTTCCTATCATCATTACCTCTATACATCCATGTCCATTTGTTCTCCCCCTCCTCTATTTCGTCTCTCCTCTTCCCCTTACCTCTACAGCTTCTACCACTCTGTTGTCTCCCCTCCCTTCTCCTACTACCTTACTCTCTCCTGATCTCCAACCTCCCCACTACTACCTCACCCCTTCCACCACCCTTCTCTCTCATACCCACGTAGTCCTCACTCACCCCTCCACACTAATGTCTCCCTTCTACTATCAACTCTCCTCTCTCTCAGTGTTATGCAGATGACACCTATCGCTCCTTCAGGCTCCCCTCAGACTCCACTGCTCCTTCTCTCATGCCCGACAATTCAGGAATGGTGTGCATCCAACGTTCTCTGCCTTAATGCCAGTAAGACTGAGATCTTCCTCATTGGGACACCTGCTCCCACCTTCCCTCTCTCACTCTGGCAGCCCAGCCTCGGCCCACTACCTGCACCTCCCTGTGAGGCTAAAAACCTTTGTGTCATCTTTGACTCCACCCTCTCCTTCTCTCCTCATATCTCCAACGTCTCTAAGAAGTCAAACTATCAGCTGCAGCTCCTCAGAGGTATTCTTCCTTTTCTCACGTCCCCCAGAAGATCACTGTCTCCAGAGCCCTGGTCCTCTCTAGGCTGGACTACTTTCTAAATCTGCCTGCCTCTACTATTCGTCCTCTACAGCTAATCCAGAACAAAACTGTGAGATGTATCTCTCCAGCCTTGTGGCTGCAAGGATCAAGTTCAAGACCCTCTGCATCGTCCACAAGGCTTTCTGGGTCCGGGGTCCACACTACATCCAACATTCTCTTCCTAAGCATCTTCCTTCTCAATCCCTCTGCTCATCTACCTCCAGTCTTGCCCTGCTCTTTCCCCACGAGGTTGGGATTTAATCACAGAGGATTTAATAAGTCCCATAGGCCACGGCCCCTTTATCTTTTCAATTGTTCACTCAGTCGTTTTAGCAGGAACCAGTTTAGTTTACTCGGTCCTGCTTTTCACTCCAGGTAATGTTATTCTCTCATCCTCACGTGTGTTCCATTTGGCGCAGATGGCTTGGAACTCGATGATGTTATGTCGGGAAGCTTTTCCAACGAGCATTCCATAGCTGATAGCTGTCACAGCTGGGAGATTCTGTGTCATATTATCCTGCAAAATAAGTAAAGTCTGGACAGAAAAAAGATTTCTATGCACGTTGGAAGAGATTTTGGTAACAATGTCTTCATGCCACATTAAACACTTAGGAGAGTAAGGGACTGGGGTCCCTCCCAGCTCCCCCCCACCTGCAGGGTGGGGGGTGGCAGGTCTTGGTTGTCTCCCTCCCCCAGGTTTACAGGGGTCCCCACTCCCTTCTAACACAGCCATGACGCTAACCCTGTCACACCAGCTAGAGCTTTTAGTGCACTGGTATGGAATCATTTTAGAAAAAAAGTCATGCAATTTTGATGCAATGAAACAGGAATGGAGAATGCTTAAGCAGATAATCAGGGACCAGGTCACGGATGATGTATTCCCTGGTTTATGGGAACCATCCAAAAAAAATCCAAATAATGCTTGTTCAGTCCATACCAGCTGCACAGTCTGAGCGACGATTTGTGTCAGAAAAGAGAATATATCAACCATACAAGATGGTGTACGAATCAGTGCCGTTAGTTCCTCCCTGGAATGGTTAAAAGATCCTTCTGCAAGTGATGGCTTTTTATCAGTGAAAAAGAAGGAAAAGGCCAACTGTATGTCCTGTTTCAGCGATGCTGACATTTTGACAGTGGGCAATGACAGAGGTTCAGACTCTGAATAGTTAGAACACAGACCGGTTTGTGACAAAATAAGCTTAGCTATATTTATATGGTGTTGCCATCAAGAGAACTAAGTTTGTTTAGTCGAGCTGACCAAGTGAATGCGTTAATGTGTGAAAGAGTATTTGTTTCCTGCTGCTGGGACCTGTGCACAAGGATAGGATACCTGAAAAACGAACACGGAAGAAGTCCTTAGATATACAGTCTCCAAAGTGCAGCGAGGCAGAATACATTGAAGTCAATACGTGATTAAATAACTTGACTAATAGATTGAATAAAGTTATCAGGAAGAGCTTCAGGTCTTCAGAATCAACCGAAAATACAGATAGAACATCACCGAACTGAAATGTGTTATTTGTGACGTAAATAATTCTCTGCTGATGCACTGCTCAGAACTCCTTAAACGTGTAGATCTCCCCTTATTTAATTTCTGCTACTCTTCTCCTCTCCTCATTAATCAGGATTCTGCCTGTTCAATTCTAAAGAAACAGCTCTCCTTGCTGTTTCTAACTCTCTTCTCACAGCTTGCTATGCCAAACTCTCTTCTTTTCTTGACCTCCTTGATCTCTGTGACTTTTTATACAGTGGATCACTATATCCTTCTTTCCTCTCTGTTTAATCTTGGCTTCTGTGGCTCTGTCTTAGAATGGTTTGCTTCCTATCTTTCAGCACATACATTTTCTGTATCCTGGCTCAATCAATCGCACCTACTTTTCCCACTCACTTATGGGGTTTCTCAGTTCTCTGTGCTAGGGCTTTTACTCTTCTCTCTCTACAAAAGTCCCCTTGCTTCTATTAGTTCTTCCTTCCGAGCATTCACCCATCTCTATGTGGATGACTCACATTTGTCCCTCCTTCTCTTCTTTCACCTCAGAATTACAGTCTAACATTTCTGCTTGCCTTCTTGCCATCCAATCTTGGATGGCGTCCCATTATCTTCACATAAATCCTTCTAAAACAGAGGTCATTTTACCTCCTGCATCAGCTATACACCCTCCACTTCCTCCTCCTTTGATTCTCTTTCTCCGTTCTATTATTGCTCCCTCCTCTTTATCCTTTTTCGTCACACATTTCTGGCATATCTCATTCCAGTCGTTATCAGTTGTACTGTTCTTATATTCTTTTTGGCCTGCTACATCTCGACTTGCTCCACTTGGTCCCATCTAAAGCTTTTCCATCAGACTTCTCTTCTTACTCTCTCCCAGGGATTCCATTTGCCCTGCTTTACTTTCTCTCGGCTGGCTTTCCTTCGACTCTTGTGTACTCTACAATTTCCTTTGCTTAGTCTTTAAATGTCTCAATGATCTTGCTCCTCCATAGCTGTCCTCATTCATTTCTATACTCCTGCTCATTCTCTTGGATCTCAGTCTCAGTTTCTTTTCTTAATTCCGCGCCCACAATTTGTGACCTCCATATTCCAGTCCTTTTCCCTTCTGGACCGCAGGTTTTGGAATGCCCTTCCCCTCTATCTGGACTCTAGTTCCACTGTTCCTCACTTTATAGCTCATCACAAGGAGCACCTTTTTTCTTCTCAATTGCATGCCCATAGCGATTCAAGCATTATTGTTTGTTTGTTTTATTCATTTATAATGCGCACCAGACCCAAGGGTAAGAGGGCGCAGCAGTACAGGATATGCAAAGCTTACAAAGGTTGCAAGGTTACAAAGTTACATTTACAGAGTGTTAATGATATAAACAGACCGAAGCAGTAATACAGTAGAATTATATACAGCATGTTTTACAGTAAATTATATACAGGATTTATTCATTAATTGCCGGTAGTGTAACAGAATCGTAGTACGGGCAATAAGAAAACAGAGCAATTTACAGTATACAGGCTGTATCTGTAGTGAAGGCGAGTGGGTGGCAGGGGGGCACTGGCTAGCTAATCGATTGCTTCAAATGGTTGATGTAATTGGATCTGAAATTAAGGTAGGATTTCTCAGCACGTATAGTGTGGGGTAGTGAATTCCATACTTGGACCGCCCGGACGTGGAAGCTGGCGCTTCTGGCCTTGGTCAATTTAAATCTAGGAATGATGAGTGTATTGGTATTGGAAATTCTTGGGGGTCTGGAGGATCTTCTTTCTACAAATCTATCCGAGAGATAGGGAGGAGCCACATTGTTCAGGGCTTTGTGTGTGAGGGAGGCAACTTTCAGTAAGATTTTGTCTTGGGTTGACAGCCAGTTGTTTTTCCGCCTTATCTTAGAAATATATGATCGTTTAGAGATACCGAGAGCTGCTCTCAAGGCATTATTTTGTAGGATTTGTATTCTATGTGTGATGTATTTGTTAGCCCCAATATATAGGGCATTGCAATAATCGAGTCTCAATATAATGAGAGCTCTAGCTAGAATCATACAGTTGTCGGCAGAGTTAAACTGTTTACCAGCTCTGATAAGCTTACATGTGTAGGCTGTGGTTGAGGCCAGAGAGTTCACCTGTTTGTTGAAGGAGAGGGTGGCATCTCGATAGAAGCCTAGAGTCTTCATTTCCTTTGCTACCTTAATAGTATTTCCATCGATCTCGAAGGCAAGGTATTCCTGGCCTAGTTTTTTGAGATTGGAATGTGTGCCCAGAATGATTAATTCTGTTTTGTCATCATTCAGGCATAGACCGTGAGTTGCCATCCATGCCTGGATGATGAGATACACCCTATTTACCAAGGCCAAATCCTCTTCGTAATCCCCAGAAAGTGGGAGGAGGATCTGGGTATCATCTTCATAGTTAGTGTAGGTGATACCGAGAAGGTCCAGATCATCAAAAAGGGGCTTAGTAAATATGTTGTATAATGTTGGGGACACACATGAGCCTTGGGGAACGCCATACAAGATGGGGATCGGGTATGCTGCATCTGAAGGGGAGAACACCCTCATGGTCCTTTCACTAAGGAAAGATTCGACCCAAATTATGGCTTCTTGGGAGAAGTGTGCAGCGGAGTTTAGGTGGTTGCAAAGGACTTTGTGATCTACAAGGTCGAATGCAGACGAGAGATCCAACAGTAGGAGGAGTGCTGTTTGACCTTTGTCTCTTAGCTCATCAATTTGAGCCTTCAAATCGATGAGAGTAGTCTCGGTCCCATGTTGAGGACACAAGTCCGACTGCCTTGTTCCTATGAGTTTATGGTGTTCTAGAAATTTTTGGATTTG
The DNA here is from genome assembly GCF_040938575.1 of Ambystoma mexicanum. NCBI lineage: Eukaryota > Metazoa > Chordata > Amphibia > Caudata > Ambystomatidae > Ambystoma > Ambystoma mexicanum. Next base: position 992,333,921 of record NC_090926.1, on the reverse strand, counting down.
TGAGTATGCTATCTTGTCCAGGATTTTTAACAGGAAGGGGACTGTCGTAATGGGGCGGTTAGTAGGGATAAGGGGGTCTAGGGATTGTTTTTGTTTTTTTAGTAGAGGCAGTACCCATGATTGTTTCAGGTTGGATGGCACAATGCCTGAGGTGAATGAGGCATTTACGAGCTTAGATATGAAGGGGGAAAGTTCTCTAGCGGCATCTTTTATAAGTTGTGCAAGGCACAAGTCGCCTTGGCAATTGCTAGGCTTTTCCACCTCGAGGGTAGATGTTTTGGTGAATCTGAATTGGATAGTTGTATTTTGTTTCAACGAGGGTGGGTTGGTGTTGGGTATTGGCGGTTGATTAAGGGTTGCTTTCTTAGCCGCAATTTCCTTTTGAATCATGGTAACTTTGTTGGTCAGTGCTTATTATATCTCTGTGCACCAGGCTTTGTCTTTTGTGCATATAGCTGTGATGGGAGTAGGTGACTCTAGTTCCTTTAAGATTGAAAACAGCTCTCTCATACTGGAGTTGGCTGTGGATATAATCTTATTATACGAGTTGCGTTGGGCCAGGATAATTTCCTTCTTGTATTGAGAGGAGATTTCTAGGAGTTTGTTTTTATGGTCTTCTGAGCGGGTAATACTCCAAGAGGATTTGCAACTTCTTTCAAGTTGGCTGAGATCTTTCAGTTCAGGTGTGAACCATTTATTAAGGTGGGCTTTAGGTTTACTTGGTCTAAGTTTTAGAGGGGCTATGTTATCAAGTGTGGTTCGTATGATTTTGTTGTACTCTTCAATGAGTATCTCTGGGTCTAGATGTTCATCTAGTTGGTTTAGGGTTAGTACCAGTTCAGTGAAGGTATTAGCCACATTGGAGGCATGTTTGTCTGAAGGGTCATTATAGCCTAGATTAAAGTCTCCCAGAATAAGTAGTTGCGTGGAGGTTTTGAGATTGGTCGATAATAGACAGTTAATATCCTCTTCAAATGTACCCACTGGGCCGGGGGTCTATAAATGAGGTATATGGTCAAGGTCTGTGAGTTATGAAGTGGGAGTTTGATGGCACACACTTCACAAGAGTTAGATTCTGGAGTGACAGTAGTTCTCCTATTTAGGCTGATTTTGGCAATGATGGCAATGCCACCACCTTGCATGTTATTTCTATCTTGTCTCAGAATGGTATAGCCATCTGGGATTGCTAGAGATAAAAGGGGTCCTGCCGCCTCATGCAGCCAGGTCTCTGTGACGGCAAGGAAGTCCAGCTTATTAGACAGTAACATTTCGCAAATGTCAGTGCATGTGCCGTTAGGGATCTGGTATTTATTAGTCTGCCTTTGAGCGGATGGGCTGCAGTAGTGATTATGATTTGATATGGGAGGTTGGAGATGCCTTGGTTTTGCTATTAGCAGTGCTAGCTTGATGAGTAGTGGTTCTTTTGTTGGTGACAGGGAGGGATCTAGTAAAAGGCGTGTGTAGTCTCGTGAGTCTTGCTCTAAGTCTGGAGTTTCTGGTAGGTGGGCTGCAAGGTCTACTTAGGAATTCGCTAGTAGAACCAGTCCTAGGTCCACTGGTGTGGTTAGCTTGCTCCATGGTGGTATCTATGGTGGTGGCTATGCAGGAATGGTTGAGTTGGCGATTCTTAGTAATGTGGTGGAGGCTAATATTGGTTGTTAGGCAGGTTAAGAGTATTGGGTAGGTGATAGACCAAAGGCAGAGTATGCTCATGGTGTATCAGTATAGGGAAAAATATTCTAGTCCTAGGGCAGCACTAATGCGTGGGTGCAGAGGGGAAGAACCCTAGGTGGTTAGTCAAATACAGCTGACTGGGTCACTTTGGGTTGGGAGAGACGTAACAAGTCACATAAGCGTTGGTGGTTGAGCGTATAGGCATACAACTCATCTACACATATGGGCTAAATGTGGCAATCAAAGGCAAGGCACAAATGGCCTAAATGTGGCAATCAAAGGCAAGGCACATATGGGCTAAATGTGGCAATGAAAGACAAGGCACATATGGGCTAAGTTCAACAATCAGTGGCAAGGCACATATGGGCTAAGTTTAACAATCAATGGCAAAGCACATATGGGCTAAGTTCAACGATCAATGGCAAGGTACATATGGGCTAAGTTCAATAATCAGTGGCAGGGCACATATGGGATAGGTACGACAATCAATGGTAGGGCACACGTGGCTAGGTCAAAAAGGCAGTATGTCAGCATAGTTACAGTTGGCTATGGTCCACATGGGACATAAGCGTACTTAGGATTTAATAGTTAGTATATAGACTGTGGCAAGGCAGAGTATAACGTGCCTATAGGGTAGTCCAGAGTATCGGTAAGTATAGTAAGCAGAGATGCATGTATTATTTAATTCGACATAAGTATCGGTGCATGTGCAAGTGAGTTCAGGAAAGGCATAGGTATGTCAATCAGTAGAGCTCATAATGTAACAAATGCCCATATGCCTAGGGCCAGGTAGGCACTGGCTCTGGAGAGCTTTGACGTTGAGTAAAGGTCGATATCTATGCAGAACTGTTGTTGGTGGCAGAGGCTAGGGCATAAACATGGGGGCTACTACAGGAGCTATAATGCAAGTCTAAATAATAACATTGCAATACATTAAAACGTAGCAGTAGTAACTCGGATTTGCACAGCTGTCCGGCAGCAGTATTTATTAGTGTGAGATCAGGAAGCGTACATAGTGCAGTGCGAATTGCAAGAGCATTAGATCCAGTAGCACAGCCAGCGCTATTTGAGGTTTGCAGGGGGTACATACTGCGCATAGTCTATGTGGCCGCTGGAATAGAGGGGTGTGAGGAAGTCCTCATCAGGTGGAGGCAAGCGTATGGCGGCCCAGAGCCCATCCAGCGCCAGACAGGCTCCCGACAGGCAGTAGCCTTGGTGTTCGTGCCTTAGTGGGAGTGCCGTCTCGAGCCTGCCGGCTCGCGATTGGTCTAAAAGAAGGGGCTGGTGACCAATGCGGATCGGCACTGCTGCTGGTGGTGAATTTCACAGGGATGGCCAAGATCACTTATTGTATCATTTTGTGTATTATTGTAAAGTGCTATGGTGGCTATAAAATCAGATCCAATACAGAACAAAACAAAAATCATAAAACGTATTCGCAGGCCCTTAGCTTGAGAAACAAGAGTTGGGGAGAGAGAGCATGAGAGAGAGGTGCCTTGTATACTGTGTGCCATTTCTTAGCATTTCAGCAAGAACACAGATAATGGGCCTTTACTTTTAAGTTTGAGCTGTTAGGTGGCGCTTCAGCACCACCTGTAAGCTGAAAATATTGCAATTGAGTACAGCTAGGTTGGAGCTGGCATGTGAGGAGGGACACACAGCCTGTATGTGTGATTGTTCATCACCCTCTGACTGCCCATGGCCCTGTTAATGCCTAAGGCCATTTACATCCACCACCTGCCTCTGCCACCCAAAACACAACCTCCTGGGACCTTGGTGAGCTCAATATATCAATGTGAAACATCAAACCTTGGCCTGTCAGAGTTATTTCAAAACAGTCTGCTTAGAGTTAATGGCTTAATTGCAGCAGCAAATGGCTAATGGTGTGATAAACATGTCTTAACTAAGTGTGCCACTTGATTATTAGTTGTTCCTTGCACTGAAGTGCTGTTAAAAACAGGCATCGACAAAACCAGCAATTGGGGCTTATGGATAGGTATTAAATAAGTATTTGCCAAGCACTGCTGTCATATGCACAGGTGATAACAGCATTTTCCAGCTGTTGCGATCTTATGGCCAAGTAGTGCCATAATATTCATACGTAGAAAATGTCTATCACATACCTAAACCAAAGCCCAAACGGTTGGCTTTGCCAAACCTTGTTAACAGAACGCTGCCACACAGCAGTGGGGGGCTGACGAGCATTCCAGCTGGGACTGTTAACATTTCCATGTCCATCGTCTTAAAAACAAAAAACATCTGAAAGACTGATATCAGTTAACTTTAATGTGTGTCTTTATATTATTAAGTGCAGAAGTGGATATTCTACAACAACCTCGCATTTCCCTTTGCCAGGTATGTGATAATAATTCAGCCCTGGCGTTTTGGCTCCAAGTACTGTCCAACAATGCAAAATAATAGTAGTTCAACACTGAGCTTCCAGAATATCATTCAAGGAATTTACTTCAGCAGATGTAGCACTCCTCAAAATGTACTATGGAGTTACTTTGCGTTCAGATTTACATCTCCTCGTGCTGACACACCCTTTCAGTAATAGGAGTATAATTGAGTTTGATAATGAAGAGTCATTAATAGCGACTTTGGGGGTTCGTTGCAGAACTTCGACAGTACTCTACATGCCATGGGTTCTGGGGTTACAGTGTTCCCTCACATGACTTTAACCTTACCCAGCTCCATGCTACTTCACCTACTGGCTTTACAGTGTGCACTGCCCCGAGTGGGAAGACGGGAGTGGCCTGGAGGGTAGGGTATCGCTCTCAATAAGACATGGAGCCTCATTACAACCTTGCCGGTCCGGAAACAACGGTGCCAGTAAGCTTACCGGCACCGTTGTTTCCGGACCGGCAAAGTACAACTCTGCTTTGGCACTCCCGCCCGGCAGGCAGGTCTGACCTGCCAGGCGGACCGGCACCCACCCACAGAGTTTCACGGAAGCACCGGCACCGTTAATACCGGTGCCCATGTTTCTGTGGTCCCCATTCCCATAGAGTCCGAAAGGACTCTATGGGAATGGGGAACAACATTTTACCGGCACCTAACTTTCCGGCCGCCGGTGTCATAACACCCTGGTGTTACCTACAAGTCAGACACTGGTAACTGTTTTCACGGTCCGGCGGCTACATGCCAGTTTTACCGGCACGGTTACTGCCAGACCCGTAATGAGGCCCAAGGGGTTTTTTCTTACTGCACAAGGTGACCCGACAATTCTATTGTCTTTCCAAGTGTGTTTTTTTCTTTTGATAAAAAAACTTCTCAGAGTGTTGTTCTTGGTTCACTTCATTTCAACTATTGAGACCAACACCTGAGAATAGGGATTTGCAAAGGGAAAATGCAAGACTTTTAGCTTTTATTAATCTTGATTTCCTTTGTTCTTTATATTTTATTAGTGTGCATGTTTACTGTACAACGTTCTGATGTATTAATAGTTAGTTTGAGCTTAAACCTGTAATACATTGATAAGAGTGGGATAATTGAGCCTCAGAGATTCCAAGCCAACAGATGACCCTATTCTTGCAGAACATGCCTTCCTGTACCTCTCTCAGCCTCACCATGTACCATCTGCCGTTCGCTTGGCGTCCTCCCTCTTTCTGTTTCTCTCTCAGAGATTGTCTATCTTTCTTTTTCTTGCCGTCTTTCCTTCATCTCTCAACATCCAGCTTTCTCCCATACCTCCACATTTTACTCACTCACTTAATGTTCAGATGCCCGGCTCACACCCGGACACCGCATTAATCATAACTGCAGCAACTCCAAGTCTATTCCCCACTATAATGCTGCATGACTCCAAGGTCCCGACTCGCTCTCATGAACCCCCGCCCGACCAGTCCCCCCCCCAACGAGACCATCGGCGAGGCCTGCCTGCTCCCCCAAACCTACTGAATGCATTTACGCACAGCCGGCAGCAGCAACAGTTGATTGGCTCTACACGGAGGTTCGCTCCATCCGCTATGCTGGATTAAACAGAGAGACCATGCCAGTAGCCCAGTATATGCCCGGCCCCAGCACATCAACTCACTCCTGCCGCACTGAAGCGCCGACCTTCTTGCTCACATGCCCCCCCTTCATTGCCTCAAGAAATGAGACTGCAGTATAGATTAGCCCGCACGCACACCACATATGCACGGCTCATCCTTGCCGGAAACCTCAGACTGGCAAACCACACCTTCAATCATAGTACAGCAAAGCATGTAAGATGCCTACCTCTCCATACCACTAGCCTCCATCAGCCTGCACCACCATGTCCCTTCCTAAGGCACTACCAATGATACCTATAATGCACCAGACTATCACTAAGCACGTTGACACCCAGTATGCCCATTTCAAAAGAGCTTTGATCAATGCAAGATCAGTACCTGCCCATGCCTTAAACATCCATGAATGTATTGTATCAAGTAACCTTGACCGCCTAGTAGTCACTGAGTCCTGGTTAAGTCCAGCCCCTGGCCCAGTGCTATTGCTAGCCGTTCCCCCTGGGTTCACCATCCTGAGAGCAGACAGGCAGGATGCCAGGGGTGGCACTAATATACAGAGGCACCCTGAATATCAGGGAGTGCCCTTCTGAACTAGAGTGAAACTGATCTGCCTTCCCTAAAGCTCACCACTTCCTATACTAGCTCCATACTACTCAACCTAGCATACAGGCCACCAGGACCTCTAGGCACTTTCGAGGATGACCTAATTCATCTCCTTAATGTCAACCTCAAACCAAAATCCAAAGTAATCCTCGTAGGAGACCTGAACTTGGGCCTTAATGACCCAACAGACCGCAATGCCACCTCACTAGCTAGTGCACTAAATGTACTAGGCTTAACACATCATGTACACACACCTACCCAATCCAAGGGCCGCACCCTGGACTGGCTGGGAGACCTCAACTGTAAAGTCAACCTCACAGATGTCTCTCCATGCCCCTGGTCTGACCACATTTTACTTTTTGTCATGACCATTTGAAATCCACTACCTCGGGACAACCCACCTGGGCCAGGAGCACCCACAAAATCACAAAAGATAGTATCACGTTACTTCTCTCCAACCTCCACCCAGACCACCTCACACATTGGATGATAACCCAGTGGCGCTGGGTGACCTCAACTTAAAAACACTGAAAACAGCAGTGGACACGGTTTCCCCAGTGGCACCACGTAATGCCAAAGCGCTCTCCCACACCAACACTTGGTTCACAGAGGACCTCCAAGAAGCATCCTGGAAGAAATACCGAACAGATACCCACAAGGTTTTGTTCAAGTCTCCGGCCAGGACTTACAAACTAGCTATCACCCAGGCCAAGGCTTCCTCCTATAATGACAGAATTGCAAGAGCCAACTCAAACACAAAGGGGCTGTTCACCATTATTAGGGAACTGGAAGCCCCAGCACTGCCCCTCTACCCCCCAGGCCTCATCAAAGTGTGACTATCGAAGAGGCCTTGTTAAAGAAAGAAAGAAAGTTTCCACCTTTCAGGAAAACATTCTAGCCAAGCAAACCTCTATTAAAGCCCTTCCTCCCACATTGCCACAACCAACTCACCATGACCAAGCCACCTTCCATTTCCACCAGGTCTCAGAAACTGAAGTGGGCACCATCCTCAAAAGTTTCAAACCCTCCAGATGTAAATGGGACACCTTTCCTGCCCCCGTCATCAAAGAGTGCGCTGAAGCTCTAATGCCTTTCATCACTAGCTTCATCAATGCCTCCTTCGCATCAAGTACAGCTCCCACCTCACTGAAGGAAGCATTGGCCCCCCACCCCCTCCTAAAAAATCACGCTAGACCCGGCTATGCCTAGCAACTATCGGCCTATCACAACAGTCCCATTCCTGCTCAGAATCGTAGACAGGGCGGTGTGCATACAAATCCAGCACTATCTAGAATCCAATCAAATCTTAGATCTGCATCAATCTGGCCTTAGACCAGGCAATAGGACGGAAACACCCTTGTTGGACTTAAAACAACTTGACTCTTTCAGAGATGAAGGCAAGCCTGCGCTCCTTCTCCAGTTAGACTTCTCTGCTGCCTTTGACCTTGTTGACCACAAAAGTCTCTGCCACTACCTTACATCAGCAGCGCATTTTTCAGAGGAAGCAACGTCCTGGGCAGCTTCATTCCTGGCTGACAGGAAAATAAGAGTCTTTCCTTAAGTTGCCTGCACCCCCCTCCCCTAACTCATGTGGAGTGCCCCAAGGTTCCCGTGTTTCCCCACAATTTACAACATATTTACTAAAACCCTATTCGACCTCCTGGACTCCATCGGCATCTCTTACACAAACTATGCTGATAATATGCAAATTCTGCTACCCACTCACTGGCAACTACACGGACAATTACTACGCCCAGAACACAATCTACTCAGTCATACAGGTCGGGATGGCAGTCAATGGCCTATGTCTAAACGATAAAAAAACAGAAATCCTGATAGTCACACCTCCATCAGTCATAAAAAAAAAACCTCTGCCCCCAATATGCAAATGTCAACATAGACAATCTTCTGATACCTGTCTCTACATCGGTAAAGACTCTAGGTGTCTACTTTGACTCCTTACTCTCCCTGACACGTCAGGTCAATGCCATTGCGACTTCAGCTGCCTATACGATGAAGCTTATTAAGGCTGTCAGACCATCCCTAGCCCATCCCAACTGCCTCACCATCGCTAGAGCCATTATCGGAGCCAGACTGGACTATTGCAACACCCTTTTTGGCGGCACTTCTTCACACAAGATTCATAAATTAAAAGGGATCAAGTACAATGCCATCTGTGCGGCCCTCAACATCCCCAAAAGAGAGCACATATCTGAGGCAAGAAAAAAAGCTCACTGGCTGTCGGTCAAGCAAAGGATCATCTTTAAAACACTCTCGATCACACACCGGTGCCTATCCAACTAGGCATCACCTTAAGTGACTCAAAGCTTTGTTAAGTCCAGTATTCCAGGCCTGTCAGGAGGGCATACGTCCACAGATTTGTACAACCTAAATCTATGCGAGCCAAAAGTGGAGGTCCAAGCTTCCATTCTTTAGCCGCTCTTGAATGGCACTCAGCCCCCCCGCATCTGAGGGTGCAACAATCGTACTGGGCCTTCAGAAAAGATTTGAAAACTTGGCTCTTTACCTATGCCCCGGACACATTATCATTTGTTTATTCTCTTCTTGCCATCTTCTCCACAATGCAAACGTACCTGGTAGTAACAGCGCCCCGGTGCCCTTTGGTCATGTGCGCTTAATAGATGTAAAAATAAATATTTAATTTACACATAGAAATGTATATACAATAAATGTTTCTCCTTTTAGTGAACTATGCATGTGATAGATGCAGCAATGAAATACACTTTTTGGTACTCATTGCAAAGGTGCTGCTGTCAGCATTTCTTTGTGAGGGGAAATACATGTAGAAAAACACGAAATTTATTTTTCAACACACTATTGGATTTCACGAAATAACGAATAGAGGATTGTATGTTTGCAGGTTGCTTCAGAATCAAATAAATCATTAAAACAAGTTGTCTTCTAAAAAATTAGATTTTGCTCCTTTGGTGAAGACCCCTGCCTATTTCTCAGTGTTTCCCCACACCAGTAGAAGTTCAGCCAGGCAGCATGGGGAGGATGCTCTGGTCATTGCCCCTGGATCTGGAATAAGGTCGGGGATACTCACAGTAACTCAGAGCAGGATGGCCCAGATAGTCATACACTCCAGCAGGCCAGCACAGGACCGTTTGGGTAGTCTAGACACTTGTACAGGCCATTGTAGTGTTCAGCCCAGTACAGCCACAATAACTAACTCTCCCAAGAGAGAGAGGCTGAAGCACTCTCTAGGAAGATTCAATGTTCCAGTGTTGGAAAACAAATGTTTCCCTTACACAGAGTCAATCTGATTCACAAGATACTAGTAGCTTGGTACTAATACTGCTACACTCAAATGTGAAGTGTCAGAGCATTCCAAGCCGATCCCAAATGGCACACCCTCGGAGCTCCTGATACCCACGTTTGATATAATGTTGCAGGTTCTCAGATTTTCCGAATGCAGGTTTCTCCATGTGTGAGTTCCAGAGATCTTAACTTCATACAAGGTTGTCAGCTTGTGATTTCCTGACTGTGGATTTAACTGCATGCAAAAGTAACAATTCATTATCTCCTGGCTCAGCATTCTCCACCCAAGATGTAATGTTATAGGTTCACTGTAGGATAACATTTTAGACATTTCTAATGAGTTTAAAGTTATTATAGATAGTTTTCACAGCATGCAAAGCCCATGCTAAGTGGACCACAGACCTGGGTCCTGCACAGGCAGCCCTTGAGCGGGTGAAAGTTCAATTTAAGATGGTGAACAGGTCAATTGAAGGCATGATCCGGCCCCGTCAGACCAAAGTCAGGCCATAAGTACACAGGGGCTGCAGTCAATTCTCACTTGGCTCAAATTTCAAGATATAGGTACAGACACGCACCAGAAACCAAACTCAGGAGAAGGCGGAGTGTACTAAAAAAGCAGAGAGCGCAGTCAACCAGTGTTGGATAAAGGAGTAGGATGCTGGAGATTGGCAGTAGCTGGAGATTGGAGAGAGTTGGAGAAAGCAGAGGCTGGAGGGACTGAAGAAGTTGCTGAGGCAGCAGCAGGTGAGAGCAAGAAGCGATAACTGAATGGTTGCAGGGGTGAGTTTAACACCCAGAATTAGAGGTAGGTGGCAATACAAATCAGAGAGGGTGGTGATCAAGAGGAAGTGTAAAGAACCGGGAGAGAGGCAGAGTGGTAATACCAGGAGTGAAAGTGGTACATAGGCTTTGGGGATGGTAACAACTTGTAGCAACAGTGATACAATGGAGCTGGAAAACTCAAGAATTAAATATGGTATAGACTGGGGGGAGGTGATATCAGGAAAATGAGGGGGCAGATGAGATAACACCAAAAGGAGAAGATGGCAGTTTAGCAGGGGTAACATCAGTAAGTAAAGCCAGTAGCAATCACAGAGGAGACACCAGGGCTAACATCAGGAATTGAAAACAGTACAGAAGAGTAGGCTGTGGTGTGGAGAATAAGAGGCACTTCCTATCCTCTTATATGAGGGTGTCGAGCCACAGGGGACTTGGATGGTCAACCACCACTCAATAAGCCTCCACAACAGTAGATTGAGTGGGATTCTCTCATCATCACAGAGTCCATGCTGCCTCTTCAAAGACCCATGACAATTACCTGACCATTACAATAGAACTCTAATTGAAAAAACCATGGTCCATGACGAAAATAAACCAAAAACTGTAGTATGTCCCAAACATTTCCTTAACAATGAATGTTCGGAGGAACAGGGATATCTTTCAGTCTGTAAACAGGAGATGCCTCCTCGGCTCTCCCTGTCAATTGCTCTTGCTGAACTATTTCCTGGCAAGACTACATAACAGTGTGAGTCTTGGAGTATGAGACCCTGGAAAACCTACAACTAGACGATTATCAGAAGAGTACTTTAGAAAACCCTGAAGACCAGAGCACAGAGAAATGGGAGGAAGAACCCCTTTCTGAACTGTAAAGGACTAGCAAAAGCAATCAAGCCGCCAGGAAAAACTGAGCCTGAGGTGACCAGAAAGTATCTTGAGGGACTCTCTTCAGTGGTGGGGTGGCCGTGTTAAGCCAAGGAGAAGGATAACCCGACATTGTGAATTTGAGGACATCCCATTTCTAATTTAAGTTGTTGCCATTGTAATTCTTTTCCTAATAACAGGTTTTGAAATCGATAATTTTTTACAAATTTTTATTTGTATTTTATTTCAGTTTGTTTACAAACTTTTTAAAACAAGAAATCACTGTGCAAAACATCTCAGCTAAGATTAGAGTCCAATATTATTTTCTTTAACTTTCTTGGCTCTCATTATCGTCCAACAAAACTTTCAGTTTTTCCAAGAAGGAAGTCACTGCAAAGGTTAACTTTCGATCTTTTCCTTCCAACATTTATTTACAGCAGTTTTCCACACTCAGTGTAGCAAACTTTCTTATCTCTTCACCCATGCATTTTGTTCTCAGATCTCTTAGCATCTGACAAGAGATAACCAGGTGTTTTATGGTTTCTATCTCTTTTTGACAAAATTACCTCTCTCGTAATGAACAGATTTAGTCTGAGTTTTAAGAATGATTTTCTCCGACTCTTGCATGGGAATTTCATCAAGTACTTAGGTAATTCATTTAGTGCTTTGCACTCGGTTGCGTACTCTCGCATGCATGCATGTTTTCTCTGATCGGTAGTTGCTATTCAATCTGTCTCCCACAGTTTTTTCTTCACCACATTTGGATTTTTTTCAAATGTACTTTGTTGGTCATTAGTTGTAATAGGATGTTTTCACATGTCTTTTTCCAGATTTGCAAAAGCTCATTAGGATTATTCGCGGCACCTCGTCTCAAGATTTCGAACTGCGGTTTATTGTCGACTTCTATTACTTTTCTATAAAGCGACAGTGTGTTCCAGGTTATTCAGGCGTTTATTGAAAGTACTGCCAATTCATACCTTACGTACGCTATGGGAGTACTTAGTGGCAGCTGTAAAATCCTCTTCCAACAGGTGCTTTCACATTGTTCCCATAAAGAGTGTGGACAACCAAACATTGCTTCAGCCCCGTAGATTATTGCTGGAATTACTTTGGCTTTGTAGAAATCCATAGCGGGCTTGAGGGAGAATTTTCCATATTTTTTGTGCAGGGCTGCTCCTTGAACAGCCAATGCTCTACATTTGGTCTTGATCTTTTGCACCATTGGCTCGTCCGTGATGGAAGCACTGATTTCTACTCCTAGGTATCGTACCTGTTTGGCACGATTTAATGTCTCTTTCCATTGGACTTTACCTTTCTCTGTTCCCCTTTGTCCTTTCAGGTTCGATAGCTGGAGAATCTCAGTTTCCTTTAAATTTATTTCAAGACTATTTGTTTTAACATACGCTTCCAAGGCCGTCAGTTTCTGCTGCAGTCCTATTGGAGTCCTGTCCAGAAGGACAATGTCATCAGTGTATATTAGCCAGCTTATTTGGTTACCGATTATTTTTGGTGGAAAAGATAGTACTTCCTTCATTGCTTCTCCTATATCCGAGATTAGCAAGTTGAAAAGTGTGGATCCCAGGGGACACACTTGTTTTACACCGCTTGAGGTTTTTATATGGCGTGTCAGTGTTCCTCCTCGATCCAAGCAGATTTTCACATTTGTTTTAGAATGCAATGCTTTTATTGCCATCAGTAAGCTAGGTGGACAGTTCATCTTTACCATCTTCTCCCATAACAATTCCCTGTCAACACCATTCCATCTTTAACAAATTTAGAATTAATAAATTCAGGCCACAGCCCACTCCTCTTATAAAGCCTGTTTGTCTATAGTCAACGGCTCCTGTTCTAATAATTCAAGAAGTTAGATAATCTAGAATTTTAGTGGCAAATAGTTTCCCTACAACATCGAGCAAGGGTATTAGCCAGTAATTCCTGGGATCAGATCTTTCCCCCTTTTTAAAGACGGGAACAATGATTGCAGAATTCCATGACCTGGGAATCTTTTTTTCTTTCATTATACGCTTGAATAGTAATCCGCAAAAATCAGCCCATTCATTTGGATGTTCCTTTAGCATTATATTGGTTATACAATCAGGGCCGGGGGCCCGCGATGTACTGATTCTTGATGTTTAGCAGAATGTCCTCTTTTGATATTTCGATATTCCAACTAGTTAAAAGGGGGAATGTCAAGTCCTTGCTTTCCCCAAGTTTTTGTAATAAATAAACATAATGGTTAACCCAATGCTCTTCCGGCACCATATTTGTCATGACTGCTCCTTGAGGAGCAATAGAGTTGTTTATGATGGATCAAAAATCTCTGAAGTTCTTTTTTCCTAGAGTTGCCATCATATGCTCAGCGTCATGTTGTTCGAGTATGTGTCTATAAATTCGAATCCAGTTGTTACAGGCTGTCTAGTTTCTTTTTGTCGTGTCTCATTTCTCCGAGTTTCGACTTACCCAGTGCTCTCAATCTCTGTCTTAATTCCTGTTTTTTGCCATGATTTTAGGATCAAACACATGCTTCCTGAACCCTTGCTTCCCAGTTGCCATGTCTTTTTTAGTATATTTTTGCAGGATGGAATCGTAATCCAGGTGAAAGTTTTCTTGATTTTTCTCTTTTAGTTCATTTATTAGATCTCTGATTTTTACTTAGTTCATTCTTAATCTGTTTCGTCGTGGTATTACTTGTATTACGTGATTCCAGCTTGTGATCTTTACTGGCGTATTGATCTTTAAGGCCATTTTTACTAAATTGTGATCGCTTTCGGTTGTTCTTATTAATTCCAGCGTTGAGATGTCACCTGCAAAGGATTCTGAGACAAAGAAGTAATCCAAAATCGAGCTTTGGGCCCCCCTTTCCCATGTTGATTTTGGTGGAATATCCTTGGATGTCTCTATTCATCCGACTCAAGTTCCAGACATCCATCTCTTCCATCCACAACACTTTCATGTCATTTTTAAAGTTCCTTCAAATTTTTATTTCTAAATGTGTTTCTTTTGAAAGTAGTTCCAGATTAAAGTCCCTACAGATGATTATTTTGAGTTGGATGTTGTTCAGCATTATCTCGTCCAATATAGTGCATATATAATCAATGAACGACGATTCTCCCGCTAATCGAAGGTACCAATATATATTGATTATATGCAGGCGACAGGTCACACTAGAACCAATTACTTGTAAGTTTATGGAGGTCACTTGCGTTTATAGATTGGGATTGCTTGAGTCAACGATTCTTAGCCCACTTTTTTGTTTAATTATTGTCATTAATCTTGACATTGGACAGCCCTTTTTGTTGGTAATGGCCGGATTGAATGCAATTTCAAATCCCTCTACACAAGGTGGATTCACCAACCATGTTTCCTGTAAACACAAGAGATCCATTTTTTAAGAGCTTCTGACGAGTTATTAAAGAGATGAACGTGACCCCTGGTGTTCCAGGATCCACATTCTAAAATGACTCCATAGGACCTTTGGCATTAGCTTGATGATGATTTTGTTAGGGCTCTTGTTTTCTTCTTCCATTTCCAATTCCATTTTGTATTTCTCACACATTGGACTTTCCTTATTTGTGCTCTCACATGCCAATGTTATCCTTATTCACTCAATCTTCTTGGTTGGCTCCTCAACTCTGTTGACATATCTTGATGGGGTAGACAGGAGTAAGTATCCTTAAGTAAGCTGCTTATCAAAACAAGGGTTCTCCTGTTATTTTCATATCTTGAAACTACTGACAGCATAAGTTAGTAGGAGTTTTTGTAAGTTGGTAATTTATCATAAGTCAAGAAAGAAATTCTGAAAGTGAACGCCATAGAGAGACCATAAGAAAAAAAAAACTTTACAAAAACAAAATGCACATTTAAGCAATATGACCCGAGAGGCAGTATATGCCCCGGGCCCATAGTTAACGAAGGCCCCATGGCATTACCTGAGTCGGTAATGCCCCCGCCGCGAGGGTCATATTGCTATTAGTACCCCATCCCGCAAGATCTGCGTGACCGGGGCACCAAAAGTATTTTTTTTCTGTCCCGAAGCGTTTCAGAACAGAAAAAAAACAAAAACGACCAAGAAAATGCCCGCTGGGAAAGGGAAAACGGGGTCCGTTTTCCCTTTCCATGGCGGCCACCGGGAGCGGACGCGCTGGAAAGACTTCTGTTCCCAGCGCGTCCACTCCCGAAAAAAAAGTAGTAGAAGGTAAGTGGGGTTGGGAGGGCGGAAGGGAAAAAAAACAAATAAATAAATAAATAAACCTACCTCCGTCCCCGGCGGGGGACGATGGAAGCCTCCAGCCGCGTGGAGGCGCGGAGCGGGGATGGCCCCGCTGCGAGTCTCCACATGGCTTGAGGCTGCCATCGTCCCCCACCGGGGACAAAGGAGCAAGAAGGCAAGTGGAGTGGGAAGGGGAGGAAAAAAAAAAACCTTACCTGCATCCCCAGAGGAGGTGAAGGCAGTCTCTCAGCCGTGGGGAGGCTTTGAGCTTCATTGGATGAGGGGCTGCCATGCCTCCCGCCGTGGACAAGGAGGCTGGAATCCTGGCCGAGAATCGAGGGATTTTCGGCCGGGTAACGACCCGGCGAGAGCTAATCAGAATGCTTGTTGCATTCTGCTCGACTCTCGCCGGGTACTAATTGTTGTTACAGCACCCTAGTGGATTTAGCCCTATGTAAACGTAATTTTTGCACCCATAGCTAAAAGGTTTATTACCCAGGTATGGGTGATGTGTGCCACAGAGGAGACAGAAAAGGGAGATGGTGAAGGGCAATGCTGGTATGTACTGTTCATGTGGGATGAGTGGGTTGGATGATTCTGCACTCTGGCTGCGTTTATGATTACCTTTTAAAAAGATAGTAAAGGCATTCTGAGACCCCTATT
The DNA here is from genome assembly GCF_040938575.1 of Ambystoma mexicanum. Classification (NCBI taxonomy): domain Eukaryota; kingdom Metazoa; phylum Chordata; class Amphibia; order Caudata; family Ambystomatidae; genus Ambystoma; species Ambystoma mexicanum. Next base: position 992,317,856 of record NC_090926.1, on the reverse strand, counting down.
AACAATAATAATAAGGTGCCACACAAGACCTCAGGCTTTATTATTTGTTTTGGAGGCCACCAGGGGGGCGCAGGCAAGATGGCTGCCTAAGTGCTCAGCTCCGTCCCCTGCCTTGGAGAGAAAAAAGATATTGCGCGCCCCAACGTCCGGCACTGTTCCCGACTGGCTCCACAGGTGTGGGAAGCTTCGGTGCCCTGAGACGCCAAAATATTTGAAGAATGACTGCCCCCACTTCTCCAGTCCGAGGGAGACGGACGCAGCACCAGGCCCAGGCGGGAAGAAACCGCGCTGTGAAGGCAGCCGGCGAAGGGCTACACCAAGGACGACGAGCGAGCAGAGCCTTAACCCCCACCACGGCTGGCTTCCATCCCACGGCCCGGAGGCACAGAGAGCGCAGTGCCGACCTGCACACGTTGCAGCAACGGGTCGATGAGGGAGTAGCCATGATTTATTACTTCCTCACTGGCAGAGAACCAACGTGTGCGCCCAAGGGAAGGTCGGGCTTGCAGCCCGCACAAGCAGGAAGGCTACCCCCTAGGAGGCGTCATACAGGCAGATAAGGGACATGTAGCCTGTAATCTGGTGCGGACTCCCCTGCGACAGAGGCCCCCACCGGCACTGCGAGGACCCGACCTAAGCGTCCTTGGGAAAGGCATGCCTGTACCCAACAACAGGTGGATAAGTACACCCTGGGAGGCGACGCCAGGACAAAGAGGAGACACGCAGCCCACGACCAGATTTGGGCCCCCACGAAGAAAAGATCCTCCTCAACGGCGCTCTGGAGCCCTGAGCCTGCTGTGAGGCCCCCCACTCACCCCAGTGGAGAAGACCTGGAGAGCTTAGGAGTTGGAGGGGTGCCCTAGCTCAATTCCACTACCAAGGGGGAGAGGATATGGCAGAGCCAAAGGGAGAAGGGAGAACTACCTCCACCCCACCGGAGCTTGGACATAGTGACATACAGACCATTCTGGAGATCTGAGGGATGAGCACAGATATGGGGGCGAGACTTGCAGACCTCTCGGTCAGGGCGGACACCCTCTAGGACAGAATTGATGGAGTGGAGGCCAATCAAACCTTGACGGGACTCTTAGAGACGCAAATGGAGGCACGCTTCATGGATATGGAGAGGCGCGAGGAGGAACTGCGCCTCAAAGTGGATGATATTGAGAACCGCGAGAAGCGGAATAACATCAGTTTTTTTGAGATGCAAGAGATGGCTGGTGAAACACCAGCGTGCCTGGAACAAAAGATACAAGAAATAATAGGGATGGTCTTAGGTTCCAGGAGACACCGTCATCATAGCCAGAGTGGATCGCGCTGGAGAGGGAATACGTGGCCCACACTCAGTCCAGGAATGCTTACACTACTATGGGGACATGATGGAAATCCATGAAAAAGCAAAACGCATGAAGGAAGTGGAATAGGGTGACTCAAAGTAGACTATTTTTAAAGACCTCTCGGCCCACACACTGCTGAGATGCAAAAAAAAAGGTAGGGCTCTCACCAGATGGCTCCAAGAGAAAGGGGTGAGGTACAGTTGAGGCTACCCCTTTGCACTGGTGTTCGAATGGGGAGGGGAGCGGCACCACTTGGTGGCGGAGGAAGAGATAGAGCGTGTCACGGATGATCTGGTGGGTCGCTGGGAGGAATCCACCTCAGAGCGTAGTGGACTAGGGCCAGACACCAACCAGGGCCCAGAAGCGGTGCAGGGAAAGCAGAGAGCGAAGGGCATCCGGTAGTTTCAAAAGCTGAATACCTGTTATGCTCACCTTGTCTCTGCGGGGACGTCGGGCACTGATGCGGGGAGTGTGCTTCCCTGGTTAGAGGCGATGCGTGTCTTTTATTCCCTGGACTGGCCTTGGGTCAGCTCCTTGTTTATTTGGTTGGTGGGCTCTCCTTCCTGCTTAGGCTCAGCAGGGGCGCAATATCCTGTAGGATCTAGTTACTTCACTGACCCTTGAAGTCGAGTGGCACCCCAGTACTGCTGTGGTCGCAACTCATGTTGCTTGTGTTGCTCTGCTTGTTATTGTTGTTGTAATCCGTTGTACTGTATGTTGTCCATGTCCAGTTATCTGTGTTGTCCTTTGTTGCGTGCCGCAGTCCGTGCTCGTTTCACTGTTGTGACTCATGTCGCCGTTGTGGCAATAAGCCCTCCTCGGTGTGCGTTGGTTTGGAGCAACGCGTGTGAGCGGCTGAGCCAGTGGGTCTGGGAGGCCTGACTTGTGTCTAGGGGGCCAGTGCGAGCTCAGGTGCGGTTTGCCTGATCCAACCTGTTCTTTCTTTATCTTTTCCAGGTACCTGTGAGCCGGCGTGATGAATAAATCTGGTTGATGGTGACAGAAGTGGTGAGTAATGCGTGGCTGTGACAAGGCGTGATGAATGAGCTCAGCGTTAACCTTGTTTTCCTGCTCTTGCTTCTGCAGGTGCTGGCGACCGATGAAAGCTGGAGTCCTCGACGAACAACTGGGTCCTTGCTGGAGGCACAGTTAACTCAGAGCAGGTCAGTATGCAAGGCCCGATGGTCTCTGGATTTTCTTTGCAGGTTTGTAGAAGACTGCTGGCAGGAGTTCCTCGGAGAAAGTTACGCTGCTAACTGCAGAATAACACGAAGCAAGCCTTAGGGCTTGGGTGGAGCTTATACAGCCAACCACGCCCTGCCACTCCCATTATGCAATTAATTCTAGAAGCTCTCTGCCACACCCATGATTGCAGACTAATGCACAAGCTAATGGCTTAGAGCCACGTCCTTAACTGCAATTAGCACAGAAATCAATCATTCAGTGGCAGACCGACTATACCTGTGTTTTCCTTGAGGTTCGCTCCATGAGCCTGGTGCCAGAGGCGCCAGGACTGGGTCCAGGTGGAGGTGGCCCACCTTTGAGGCTTAATCCAGTCAGGGCCCTTAATGTGCCCCAATGTTCCCACTGCTGCTGGGCTGGGGCGATCTGGTTGCTCACCATGACAATACGCCCCCACATCGCAACAATGACACTTGAGAGGGGACCGGGAACCGCATCTTTGTATCTCAAACTCCTTATCGCCAGGACTGTACCCTGGATCACCCACAGGGACCTCATTGGAGCTGATGGGGTTGGTTGAGAGATTGGGCAGGGCTACTGTTTGATTGGGAGGGTAGAGGTGCACAAAGGAGGCACATAGTTGTTTTAGGTGGGGTGGGGCACACAGGTGTTGGGAGAATTGGTTTTAACGGTTGAATAAAAGATGGGTAGGGACCCCCTCTGGGATGCTGGGAGGTAGAAGGGTTAGAGGGGCTGCCCGGCATTGTGCTCAAAGCCTGATGGTTCGATAAACTCGCCCAACATGGCTAGGGCGCGTGGTTGAATGCCTCAAAACTGGGAAAGAGAGGGGATGAGGAGGGGAGGTTAGAGCAGGGAAGTGACAGGAGGGGTGGAGAAACAAGATAGGGAACCTCAATCAGCAAGGCTTAAGTGCAACAAGGGATGGATACTCCATAGAAAACACAAGGGGCAACCAACGAAAGGTGAAAAAGGGATATGGCTGAGGTAACAGTTGGCACACTGAACGTGAAGGGATTGAACTCTCAGAACAAGAGATCCCTAACCAGCAACACGTTCCATAGGCAGAAACTGGCAATTCTTTTCCTACAGAAGACCCAGTACAAGCAAGAGGTGGAATCAGCAATAAAGGGCAAGGAGATTGGTAGGAACCTCTGGGCCTCCCATAGGGACTCCAAGAAAGAAGAGGTAGGGATCCTGCTGGGTAAATCCTTTTGACTAATGGGGATACAGGTTATGAGGGGTTTTGGGGGACGATTCCTGTGTATAAAAGGAACTCGGAGGGGACACAGATTACACTTGCCACCTTGTTGTCATGAGCACTGCTCCCGAGAAGCCAAGTCAAGCCCAGCATCCCCGGAAGCAGGCTCACGACCCTCGTCCCCGGCACCAGCAAACCCCTATTGGGGCCCTTTGGACCATGTCCTGGTGCCTCTGGCGCCAGGCTCATAAGGAACCTCAGTCCCGGCGCCAGGGGCGCCGGGCTCATAATTCTTGCAAAGGTGCTTGGGTGGACCTACCTGTAGCAGACCATGCTGCATACTCACCTTTGCAAATGCTGGCAGGATGAAGTCCCCATCCTTCTGCTGGGAGGAACTATTCCCTGAACTGGGACTACTTTCTTACCTGGGTGGGGCTGGTGCCACTCCTTAGCTCTGGAACACAGGAACTCTTTTACCTGGGCGAGGCTGAGGAAGAAGACACCCAATCACTCCAACACTATTTAAACCACACCCGATTGGGAAAACGTGCTTCGCGTTATTCTGCATCTGCAGCAGGACGCTCACCGAGTCAGCTCCAGCATTCCAGTGACATCTCCAGCTTCAGCTCAGCAACCTGTGGAAGAAAGACACGAGAACTATACTTACCATCCAGGAATCCAGACACCGGCAGAACCTGCAAGCAAAAGAAACATAAGGTTAGCAAGTTGCAACACGTTTGCAGCCGCACTCGCTTACCTGATCCATCTGTGCTTTCACGGATTCTTCGCGGCCTTTTCTTCAGCAGCCTAACGGCACCTGTAAAGACAAACAACATTGTTAAGTAGGAATCGGGTGAAGGCGGCCGCATTTACTTTTCTTACCTGCTTTTGTGCCCGTATTACGATCTCTTCAACCGCAGCAGCCCGGCACCTGAAAACAAGAAAAGACATTATTTAAGTGCCATTAAAGACTGCAAGAAAGCCTAACACTTACGTGTTTCCAAACGCCCGCAAGGTCCCGACACCTGAAAATAAGAAAAGAACATTATTAGAGGTCACAGATCATTATACTCACGTACTTCGCACGTGCAACGGCAACGGACGAACAACGCCCACAACATCTCAAGACCTGAAAACAGAAAACAAGGGACATTATTGAGGTGTCATTGAAATTCCCATTCCTATGTACAACCGCACGTGTCGCGTTCTCAGTAACCACGCCCTCAGCATCCAGGCACCTGAAAAAGACAATGCAAAGACTTCATTAAAGGTGCCCATCTCTTCAAGACTATAAACTCTTTATACCTACTGGCATCCTCTCGTGCAGTAACGGCGGCATCACCTTTTGGCATCTCAGCACCTGTGCCACTTCTAAGGCCACAAAAGACTTTGAGGACCTCCAGTGACGTAACTGGAACCCACGCACCCCTGCATAAGTCGCAGGATGGAGAGCCCAGCATTTATACGCCTAAGGTGAGAGCTCACCAGGACACTGGACTTTCGGAGAGTTGGCGATTAGTGAGGAGGAAGTCCAGCCAAACGGTCATTAACCCTTTTTTCTTCCGCCTGCAGAAACCTTACCCTGCAAGCCAGACGGTCAATAAGAGGAAGCCCAGTCCAGAGAGTCAGCCGAGCTCTACGCTTCTCAATTGAAGAGACTATAACAGTTCAGCCGGGACCAGCGCCTCTGTGGGAATCAGGTGAGCGTTACACTTGTACGCACCTAATGTGGGCCAGTTGGGGTTTCTGAGCCAGATATTTAAGATGATGGATGGCTGGGTGGAAGGGGACCAGGTTCCAAAGTTGCAACCAAAGAACCTAGCATTTCGGGACCTCCTACGAGATCACTATTGGATGGATGTCTGGCAGAATTTACAACCGGGGGGGCTACACGTTTTTCTCACCACCACATCAGACATACACAAGGATAGACCTCCTCCTGGTCCCGAGATAACAGGAGGATGGAGTAAGGACGACCAAGGTGGAGGTTAATTACGTGGTTGGTCCACAAACTGGTGATGGCGACCTGCCAGCTCCCTGAACCCCGCTGAGGTTTAAGATGAAGGTGTAATGACACTGTGCTGAGAGACCAGGGTTTCAAAGACTTCCTGGGAAAAGTAAAGGGCGCACTTCGAAACCAACAACAATGTGGAGACGGCCATGGCTACGGTCTGGGTAGCAGCCAAAGCCACTTTCAGAGGCCTACTTATCGCTGAGGGGTCTCGCAAAAAGAGAGAAAGGGGCCTAATCGAAAACAGGCTTTGCGAAGAACTGAAAACGCTGCAGTACCAGCTGACCCAATGGGGCACAGAAAGGGAAGGGGTACTTGGTGAGATGAGGGATAGGAGGCAGGAACTCCACACAGTGCTACTAGGGGAGGTGGTCAAAAAGATGAGGTTCACCCGGCAGAGATACTATGAAAGGTGGGGACACTGTGGGGACTCTCCTGGCAAACAGGGATAGGGCCCACAGGGTGTAAAGGAGAATAGAAGGAATACGGGACACTGGGGGACATGTAATGATGGGCGGAAGATATTGCGACTTGCTTCGCGGGTTACTACAGGGAATTATATGCCAAACCAAAGGAGCAGGACCTGGGGGAAGGCCGGGATTACTTGGCTGAATGCAGCCTCCCCTGTTTACAAGGGCAGACGGTGAGGCACTAGAGGCCGAGATAACCCAGGAAGGTGCTGGGAGCCATTCAGAGACTGAAAATGGGGAAAGCTCCTGGGGACGATGGACTGACGACCAACTTTTACAAACAATATCAAGCCCCACTGGAGACTCCCTTGGCTAAACTGTTTCATTCCATAGTGGGGGAAGACCAGAATTCCTGTGTCACGCTTGAAATCTTGCCTCCCCCAACTGATCCACCCCAACCAGGCAGGCTTCATTCTCCATAGGCAGGGAGCGGATAACATGTCAAAAACGCTTCACGTCCTCAACGCTCTGGTGGTGAAGGAAGAGGGGGCATTGTTGCTGGCCCTCGATGCCGAGAAGGCCTTCGACCAGGTGAGCTGGACTTTCATGAGGGAGGTCTTTTCAGTTCTAAGGATGGGCCTGAAGTGGACTGGCTGGATGACAGCCCTATACTCAAAGTCAACAGTCAGGGTGGTGGTCAATGGGATCGAGTCAAAGACCTTCCCCCTACAGCGGGGCACACGCCAGAGGTGCCCTTTCTCCCCATTGATTTATGCACTTGTTATGGAGACATGGGCAGCAGCGGTCAGGGACAGTGAAGGGATTAGTGGGGGTCAAAGTGGGGGGCGGGGGATAGACTGCAAGATCAGTCTGTTTGCTGATGATGCCAGCTCTACATCACTAGACCATCACAATGGGTGGCAATGGACAATGAAATACTGGCCCTGGTCACGCTAGACGAATGGCTATGGATCCCTAGAGCTTGTATCACAAAGAGAGTGCTCCATCACCCGATCTTGCAGGTCCTGTGGTCCATATGGAGGGAGGGTGGGGACAATCGATGGCTTACAACATGGCCTTCACCCTTGAACTGTATTTGCACCCCCCTCCCCCTTGAGGGATGGGATTGAAGAGCCACTGGCATTCTAGTCCTGGTACGAGGCCCATCTAAGCAGGGCAGATGTGGGAGGGGGACATTTTCATCTCCCTGAACAGGCTGGAGGAGGCTTTGGGATTCACAAACTATCACCTTTCCGCTTCCCACAACTGAAAGGGGTCCTGACAGAAGGCCGATGCGGGGTGATCCTGAACATTGAGGACATTATATGGGTATGAATGTGCAGGAGGGCCACTCTACGACTTCACTTCAGTATAGACACCAGGCCCTACAGCTGTTACACAGATGGCATTACCGACCAGCTTTGATTGCACGAATGAGGGAGGAATCCGACCCACACTGTTGGAAGTGCCACCGGGAACAGGGGGATTATATCCACATGTGGTGGGGCTGCTCTAGGGTCCAGGCGTATTGGAGGGTGGTCCTGTCCTAGATAAAGGGGGTTGACAGGATTCAGAGGGAGTTCTCGCCATGGCTTCTCCTGTTTGGGGTAGTAGTGGAGGAAGAGTCGGACCCGGAACATGTTCCAGATCATGATGGTCGCTGCTAGATGCTGCCTGGCCCAATTGTGGCAAAATCCACGAATGCCGACCGAAAAAGAGTGGGTCTTAAAGATCTGATCCATTCATGACAAGGTACATCTCACTCATCTCCTGGATGAGGCCGGCTCTGACATTGAAGGCCTATGGCTCTCTTTTTTGAAAAATACGAGCGGTGAGATAGACAAGGGAATGAAAGACAGTGGAGGGATGAGGAGCCCCAGCCGCCGCAGGGGAGGCTAACGTGTCCTACACTTTAACAGGGGTTCTGTAGAATGAAACAAACTTAAGGGGGAGCTCTTCGATTCAGGGACAAGCATGCTCTGGCGACACCTGGTTTGAAATGTGATACCATCCTTTGTGTGAACTTGAAGGAGGCAATTACACTTCACTGTAGGAGAGGGTAGGGAGTGGGGGAGAGGGCTTAATGGTAGAGGTCATATGTGAATGCACTATTGCAGACTGTAACGCTCGCCTGGTTCCCACGGGGGCGCTGGTCTAGTCTGGATTGCTGTGGCCTCTTCTAGCGTGATGCGCAGGACCCGGAACACCGATTGGACAGGACCCCCAAATTGTGCTTGCCTGGCCCATAGGAATACCCTTCTGCAGTTGAGAATGGGGATTAACAGTCTGCAGAATAGTGTGCTAGCTCCCCCCTTTCCCCCTTCGTTCCTCTCTAACTTCCTCCAAACCCCGGTTTAAGCTCCCCTTATGGTTTGGAAGGATGAACTCTCCATCCTGCTTCTGGTGCAGGGGCGCGCGTTCGTCCAGTTACTTCACTGGTTTTCAGAATGGCGCTGGCAAAATCCACTTGACTTTCCTGAGCGATGCGCCGTAAGTATGAAAGTTCAAAGTTCAAGTGAGGCCCCCTTTATGTTGTCTTTCTAACCTGTGATCTGTCCTTTATTTCAGGTGCAGAATGAAGGCGATGCGTCGAGGGGTTAAACTGCCAAGGGGTTAAACTGCCGAGGTGAGTAGTGATGAGGGCGATCCCTCTAAATGTCCTTATCATTCCCCAGAAATGTCTCTTGTCCTTTCCCCATAGGGGCCGGGGTACGGTACCTGCCAACGGGGCGGCGCCGACCCGAAATGTGGAAGAAAAGCCGGTAAGTATTATGGCTGTTAATCAGGCTTTCCTTCTGTGTTCCTTCTGCTCAACTTTTGTTTCTTCCTCTCTCCCCTAGGTGCAGAGATGTGGCGTCCGATGCTGACAGCCGCGATGGAGCCGGGAGATGTCTCGAGGACAGGTGAGTGAAGCGTGGCGCTGCAGCGAGCAACGCAATGCTTTTAAAAGGAAGTCTTTCTTCAGGGATGCTGGCGAGAAGATTCCGGATGCAGGTAAGAAGTTTGAAATAGTCCTTGGTTTTCACCTTTCTCTTCTCTTCCTTCCTTGCAGGTCTTCCAGGTTCGAGGCGGGCGTGGCTGGAGTCCAGGAGCAGGAGCAGACATGGTGAGCGTTAAGCTGCAGGAAGCAGAACAACGCGAAGCATGAGCTGCTGTCTGGTCGTGGCTTAAATAGCCCCCAAAGTAGTCCCAGGTATGTATCCTTCCCCAACTAGGTATGTATCCTTCCCTGGCCACGCCCGAGTGAAAAAATAGTCCCTATGAAAAAAATAGTCCCTTTCAGGTCTCAGGGAGGCCTGAAGCGTGCAGCATGGTCTGCATCAGGTAAGTGCACAAAACACCTCCCTTTATGAGCCTGGCGCCTATGGCGCCAGGACTGATGTCCAACATGAGCCTGGCGCAAAAGGCGCCAGGACTGAGTCCAAAGAGCCCCTATAAGGGGCCGCTGGGCTTTTACCCGAGGGAATGATGCTTCCAGGGGTGCTGGGCCTGGCCTGGTGCTCCGGGGGTAGGCATCATGACACAGACATGTGTTGTTATTAACAAAATGCCAATAAAATGTAATTTAAAAAAAAGAAATGTTTAGGCTGCAAGAGTCACAGCTACACCGTTTTTGTGAAAAGGTCATGGAAATAACGCTGTAAGAGTAGCAGAGGGACCCCTTCAAGCTGGGGTAGGCAGTCTATCAGAGCAGTGCCATAGCCCGATGTACCCCAGCGATGGTGTGAGGGAGTTCAAGCCTACAACAAGTAGAGACAGGAGTACTTTGGTGTAGAGAAAGCAGTGAATTACCCAGGGTGACTGCTGACACGCGTGTATGTGTTTGTGTGAGAGGTGGTATAAGACTAGGAGGGAGGGGGAGAGAAGAGACAGAAGGAGTTAATGGAGGAGTCAAATTAGGGGGGGTGAAGAGTAGAGAGAAGGTTCTTGAGAGGAGGAGTCACACCAGGAGGGAGAAGATTACAGAGAGTAGAGACTGAAGGAGGGACAACGGAGGCAGAGTGGCAAGCAGGGGAGGAGGGAAGAGCGAGAATAAGAACTGAAAAGCCAGTGACAGAGAAGATGGGTATGACAAGAGGATCAGGTTTACCCCTGTTTAGGTTACCTAGAAAGTGACCAATGGAGAAAGAGAGAAACAAGGCTACAGCCTTTAGAGCAAATGTACAGAGACCACCCATATAATCACCTCCTTAATTTGTGTCTTATTTTAATAAACTTTGAAAACATACTCATACCGTCACATTGAGTTGACAACCTTGTCACAGTACACTCCTGCAAAGATACTACAGAGAGAGAGAGCCAGTGAGAGAAAGTGTTGACACATAAATATCTCCATGCACGTTTGGAACTATTTCTCATGGTTACTCTTTCTCTATGTTCACCAGAGTATGGTTCTGTACAAAAGTGCAGCTTTTTTAGAAAAATGGTCAACATAACTATTATGATAACACTAGCGGTACCACCCGGTATTGCCCGGGTCTGTAGCTGACATGCACGTTGGGGTTTTCTATAGCCTTGTGCATGTTTTATGGTGTCATAACCTCCTATTTTTTAAAAAAATCGCAAAATCAGCAATCCCCTGACATCGCCTTTATTGATAGCACAGGGCCAGATCGAGCTCCACCCCTGTGAAGGGCGTATGGGTGGGGTTGGTGCAAATTTCATTATCGCCAGTACACCCCAGACTGGTATGCCGACCTTGGCCCAAAATTTCTTATGGGGCTGTAGCCAACCCCAAACATATTATCACACTTTCCCAAATATATATATATACTGGCTGTACCACCCAGCGTTACCCGGGTCTATAGCTAACATGCACATGGGGGTCTGCTATGGTCTTGTGTATGTTATATTGTGTCCAAACTTCCTGTTTTAAAAATCGCAAAATCCAGCAATCTCCCGACATCACCTATATTGATGGCACAGGGCCGGCCCGCGCTCCACCCCTGTGCAGGACGTATCGGTGGGGTTGGTAACATTTCACCATCGTCAGTACACCCCAGACTGTTTTGCAGACCTTGTGTCCTCACTTCCTATTTTTGGAAAACTTGCATAAAATCGGCAATCTCCCGAAATCGCCCATACTGATAGCACCTTGCCATCTGCCATCTGCCGCGCAAATGTGTGGGGTTGGCCACATTTCACTATCGGCAGTACACCCCAGACTGGTATATCGACCAAAATTTCAGCCCACCAACTGGTATGGCTGGGGTCAACCCCGAACATACAAACAGACTTCACAAATCTATATATCTATATCTATATATATATATAGAGAATAAAATGAATTTGCTGTTTTTTTTTATCCCCACCTGTTCTGATTCAGGATGACAGCCATGGAAGAACCTTTATCTTTGCACATATTTAGATACAAGTGCCTGAAGAAAGGTAGGCCCGGGCAGTGGTGCTTGTCTTGTTCTAGGAATCATTCACATTCATTGACAAAGTCATATGGGGTATTCTTCAGTGAACTGATATTATAACCCCAGGGGCGTTACAACACCTTTCCCTTCTGAAAGCAACTTTATATTTTTAAACACAGAGCTGAAAAACATGATAAAAATCTCACCTAAAGACAAACGTCTACCCTCCTCATATCTGGAGCACAGTACTAAATAATACTCAACGATATGAACTATTGCAAACAATTTTCAGTTTTTGCTGCAATTCCGGTACAATTTGGATTAACAGTTTGACCACTAGAATACTAGGAACAAAGGAACTGTGGATCTAACCCTATCAAGAGGGGCTTGGAGAGCTACCATGGGAGCCACAGAGCAGTCCTGCCCCAAAGGTGGGGTGTGGAAGTATATGTTCCGTCAACCTGTGGCGCTGACTATAGTGCAATATCTGTTAGGCACAATGCTAATCAGTCTTTTTCTGTTCGTCTCCTAGGGCCGAGTTGCCCAGAAGACCTTGCAGGAGGAAGAAAGAATGTGCAACCCAATGGGGAGCCAGCCAGCTACGAACTAAACGAGAGCAGAGTGACCCACCTCTCTACCCAACAATCTAGATGCACTGTACTACAAGGACAAGAACTTTAAAAGGGGATATTACCTGCAGTCAGACGGACTTCAGAGGGGACAGCCTTTCAAACTGGTCACCCAACCGCTCTGAGCCAACTTGCTGAGATTACCTGCACCTTTCACGAACAGGCATTGGCAATTAGAGGAACCGAGCCAAGTACCGGCGAAGTACCGCTTGACCGCAAGTTCTGTTCCCTGCTATGTGGATTTACCTTCTACTTTCTCCAACTCTACGAACAACTGCATTATATACATCATTGCATTTAGAGGCTTGGCAGTAATTCCACTTTAAACTGTATAGCCACGCCCATTTGGGCAGAACTCTTGAAATTTGCTGTGCACGCGCACTAGCGCGCGCGCACCGAGCCAAGTACCAGCGAAGTACCGCTTGACTCCAGTGAGACTGTTCAAAAGGTAAAAGATGCTATGATGGCAAAAATACAACCTTTGCTTATTTCTGAATTTATACCAGCAAATTCTGGCAATGTGAATAACGGCAATGTTGTTGAATCAAATGTTTCTGTTATTACAGTGGAATCCGCAATACCTGTCGTGGTACTAAACACCACGGATAGGTCCCTTACGGATAGTGTTATATTTGGCAACGTATTCACAGCCCCTGCACAAAATAACACGCCACAAACAAATGGTACGCCTATTAACCAGGTCGAACTAGATCAAGAGAACATTACCTCTTGTCAATTATCTCACTCATCTATACACAATTAATCTGCTTCACCCGACTTATTTACAAACAATAGTCATCTGCACTCGGAGCTTGAAATGTCTTATTTAGCTCCAACTCCGCATAATCCGAGATCTAATACATCAGGAGTGGCTAAAACTGGTGATGTTGGTTCAGTGCATAATCTATTGGAAATCACGCTAAACTCAATGAACCTGGGCATTCAGTCAATGGCCAAGCTCGAGACTCTCGACCTAAAATTAACAACTCAAAACATACAACTTGAAAAGGTGTTGGAATGGCAGCTTATGATTATGCAAACATCACATTTAAAAAAAATCTCTGTTTCTAATGATGAGAAACTGACCCCGACTGCTCTTTCGATAGCCACCCAGACCGACTGCTATTGTCATGATCTCTGCTTCCAAAAGGTCAGGGTTTTCCCAACTCCCTTGGAAGCAGATCCATAACCCAGGTTCCGAGTGCCAACCAGTCCCAATTGGGACCTTTTGGACCCAGTCCTGGCGCCAGTGGCACCAGGCTCATAAATATGCCCAGTCCCAGCGCTGGAAGCGCCGGGCTCATAATGCTTGGGTGGACTTACCTGCAGCAGACCATGCTGCTTACTTGCCTGCCAGTTGAGTCTCTGATCCTCTTCTGTTTGGAACTACTTTTCCTGTTGGGTGGGGCAGGAGCCACTCCCTAGATTCAGAACACTGGAACTCTTCTGGAAAGCAGGAACTCTTTTCTTACCTAGGCGTGGCTGTGGAAGGAGACACCTAAGCACTACAGGAGGCTATTTAAACCACACCCGATGGATGAATCTTGCTTTGCGTTATTCTGCATCCTCAGCAGCAGAACGCTCATCGTGTCTTCTGCATCTGATCCTGGGCCTAAGGAAAAAGGCTTACCATTCTGAATCCAGTCTTCAGCAACACCTATAAAGACAAGAAAGAACAGGTTAGCATTACGGTCTTCAGTGACAGCTCTTCACTTACCTGGTCCATCGGCTGTCACCAACGCCTCGCGCTGCATTCCGGCATCTGAAAGACAAAGGCTTACCTACTCTTCGTGCGCTCCGGAGGTCTTCACACTGCATTCCGGCATCTGAAAGACAAAAGCTTACCAACTCTTCGCACGCTCCGGAGGCCTTCGGCGCTGCATCCCGCATCTGAAAGACAAAACAAGGTGCGTTTAAAGACATTGGGGAACTTTAATACTCACGTGCCATTACTCCTTTCCACATCTAACCCAGTGGGTATTCCGGCACCCTGCAGCCGCCCCGAACTTGTACCTGCAAAATAAAAAGACAGTTAGAGCGCATCGTGAAGCAGGCAACAAGCGCTTACTTACGTGCTTCCAGGCGCTTCTATTCATCACACGGGCTCCATCTTCAACTCACTTCAGCCCGCCATCCGCCATCGCCGGAACCCTGCAAAACAAGAGACATCATTACTAAAGACTTTAAAGACATTAGAATTACTCGAAATTTACCGTTCGTGCAGTAAACGACGGACAGCAGTCCTCTGAAGTCAAGAGGCCTGCTCCCCTTATCCAGTGAAGAAACTGGTTACAGCACCCTGCCTCGAGGCAGATGGAGAGCACGGCGTTCACTTACCTAAGGTGAGAGCGTTAACCTTTGGGGTTCTACAGGAGAAGAGAAAGGGAAGAAGAGAGAGACATTCAATAACCCAGTTCATTAATCCCACATTTTCTATCTGCAGACATCTTACCCTTCGAGCCAGACATACAGTGCACAGAGGTCCAGCCCAAAGAGCCAGCCGTGTGCTACACATCACCTTTGAAGATACGGTATATGCCCAGTCAAGACCGGCGCCTCTACGGGAATCAGGTGAGCGTTACAGAACGCAAAGCCTACCACAAAACTCCCATCCAGGCGCTATGGAAACCTCGGATACCGACCAGCTAGCCCAGTTACTTGGGGAACTAAGGGCAGAAGTGCATGCAGCCCGTCAGGAAACGAACGCTCTAAGAAGGGAACTGATTATTTCCAAGGAGCGAACAGATGACCTCGCTAGACAATTGCTACAGTCACAAGCCGGACAGACCCCGTTACCCGCATCTGGGGGAAATCTTCCTTCTACATCCTCTATGAATCCAGTGCAGATCAACCTACCTGGGAATGTACCTCTGGCTCCGCCCGAACGATTTTCTGGTGACCCAAAGAGGTTTGCAGTATTTATCAATCAGTGCCGGTTGCATTTCTTATGCCAGCCAGCAGCCTTTCCAACTGATCAAGCTAAAGTAGCTTTCGTGCTTTCGTACCTTAGTGGCAATGCGGCAGACTGGTCGATCCCTCTAGTAAATCAAGATGATCCGGTCCTCCATGATTTTCAAGCTTTTCAGCTCAGTATGGAAAAACTGTTCGCACGACATTCACAGGGGCAGGCCTTGGACAATGAGCTTCTTTCGTTGCGACAAGGTAATCAAGACCTTTTGGCTTATATTGCGTCTTTCAACAGACTGGTAGTGGAAACTCACTGGCCTGAGGACAAAAGGATTACGCTGTTTTATAGAGGTCTACGTGGAGAGCTCAAAGATGTGTTAGCCCAAGTAGTGAATCCCCCACAAGATTGTTCGGACTATATAGACTTAGTCGTTCAAATAGATCACAGACTGCAGAACAGGAAGGCCGATCGTTCCAAGTTTGATGCTCGAGGATTTTCCAAACCGCCAACTCCTTCCAAAGGAGTAGACTCCGGGGAACCCATGCAAATAGGGGGTCTGAAAGGTCCTCTAACACAAAAGGAGCGGGAAAGGAGAAAACAGTTGCAATTATGCCTCTATTGCGGAAACTCAGGGCACTTTCTTCGAGACTGTCCGGTGAAACCTGCCAAGAAGGCAGTAGGAGCTGCAGTTACCAAAGTTACAAACTCTGAGCAGGGAAACGACCTCGCCCGACAAGAATAGAGGTCCTCTTGCCGAGCGTGAAAACCAGTTCCGTGACCTCGCATTTCGTGATACCTATGGTCCTCATTAGCCCTGATAATCCGGATCGATTACATGCAATTGAAGCTTACGTCGACAGCGGTGCCATAGGCAGTTATGTGGATCATGAAATGGTTTTGAGGATGAATCTAACTCTTTGTCCCAAGGCTGTAAAGGACGTCATTACTACGGTGGATGGTACGGAGATAGCCTCCGGGCCAGTAACGCATACCACTCACGAAGTGACGCTAGTAAGTCAAGATGGACACCATGAGAAGATCGTGTTCGATGTGATCAAGGCCCCTCAGTTTCAGATTATTCTAGGAATACCTTGGTTAGAGAAACACAATCCTCTGATCGATTGGCGAGCAAGAACGGTCCAGTTTCCAGAATGTGTCTCTACTTGTCACCCTCCACCTGTTGTTGCACTGGCAGCAATTTCTTCAGAGACTCCCCAGTTACCTCCCGAATACCTAGAATACCAAGATGTTTTCCGGAAGGATCAGGCTAACTCTCTACCTCCTCATAGGTCTTATGACTGCCAGATCGACCTGATACCTGGATCTACTCCTCCTTGTAGTAGAATTTATGCCCTCACCGAGCCTGAGAACCTTCACCTTCGACAATACCTGGATCAATACCTGGCAAATGGGTTTATTCGTCCCTCCAAGTCCCCTGCTTCTTCAGCTTTGTTCTTCGTTCCAAAAAAGGAAGGAGACCTTAGAACTTGTATAGATTATCGCTCCCTGAACCAGATCACCGTTAAGAATAGATATCCGTTACCTTTGATCCCTGAACTCCTGGACCAAGTCAGAAAAGCATGCATATATACAAAGCTGGATCTTAGAGGAGCTTACCACTTGGTACGAGTAAAAGAGGGAGATGAATGGAAGACGGCCTTCCGCACCAAGTATGGGCTATTTGAATATCAGGTCATGCCCTTCGGACTTTGTAATGCCCCGGCCGCCTTTCAATATTTTATGAACGATGTCCTCAGAGAGCTCATAGATGGGTGTTTTGTTGTTTACATTGACGACATCCTCGTTTATTCTTCATCGGAATCTGAACATCGGAAACACGTGAAAATGGTCCTCGAAAGATTGCGTCAACACAAACTTTTCGCTAAGTTGGAAAAATGTGTTTTCAACGTGACTGAAGTTGAATTCTTGGGATTCATATTATCACCTGGCGGAGTGCGTATGGATTCAAAGAAGGTCGATGCAGTTCTCAAATGGCCATCACCATCCTCCGTAAAAGGTGTGCAAAGCATGTTAGGCTTCGCTAACTTTTACCGCAGGTTTATCCCCGAATTCTCTCGAATAGTCCAGCCCATCACTGCCTTGTTAAAGAAAAACAAACGTTTTGAATGGTCTACCGAAGCGGAACAAGCTTTCCAGGATTTGAAGACTAAATTTATCTCTGCACCAATCTTAAAACACCCTCGCCCCGAACTCCCCTACATCGTGGAAACTGATGCTTCAAGCCTTGCCATGGGGGCAGTTCTACCACAAAAGGACCCGGTAACCAATCAGTTGCATCCCGTGGCATTTTGGTCCCGCAAATTCTCGGCTCCTGAAATCAATTACACGATTACTGACAAGGAACTTCTGGCTATCAAGTCTGCCTTTAAGGCTTGGCGGCATTATCTGCTTGGGGCCCGACACACCGTTACTGTGATTACGGATCACCGAAACCTGCAATATTTGAAAACCGCAAAAGCCCAATCCTCTAGACAACTCCGTTGGGCATTATTCTTTGCCGAGTTTGACTTCATAATTACCTATCGACCTGGTACAAAAAACGGTAAAGCTGATGCCCTTTCTCGGATGGGAGTGGAAGAACACTTGATCAACCCTAAACCTGTACCAATCATTCCCGAACAAAGAATTCTGGGTGTAATCGCCACAGAATCCATAGAGGAAGTTAAGGATAAAGCCAGGCAACTTGTAACTCCAGCAGACATACAGAATTGGCATCTGCAGGGAAAGGACTTTGCAGTAAAGGACAACTTATTGTATTTCCAAGAACGATTATACCTACCCAGCACAGATTTACAGAAAAAAGTAATCTCTTGTTATCACGATTCTTTAATGGAAGGACATCCCGGTATGGCCAAGACCTCAGAAAAGATCAAGCGCTACTTCTGGTGGCCGTCTTGGAAAAAAGATATCAGAGACTTTATAATGTCCTGTGGAGTATGCGCCCAAAACAAGAGTCAAAAGGAAAGACCAGCAGGCCTCTTACGCCCTATTGACATCCCACCTCGCCCTTGGCATACGCTTTCTATGGACTTCATCACCGATCTACCTCCATGCTCCGGATACAATACGATTCTAGTAATCGTGGACTTATTCTCCAAGATGGCGCATTTCATTCCGCTCAAAGGCTTGCCAACAGCAGCAACTCTGGCCCGAGAATTTCTCGAAAACATCGTCCGACTGCACGGTTTTCCTTCGGTTCTAATTTCGGATCGAGGTAGTCAATTTATTTCTCATTTTTGGCGAAGTTGCTGTCGGTCGGCTCAAATTGATGTGAGACTATCGACCAGTCACCACCCTCAGACCGACGGACAAACCGAGAGGACCAATCAAACTCTGGAACAGTATTTACGCTGCATGCTGCAACAAACTGAAAAAACTTGGAAAGACATCCTTTGGATAGCCGAATATGCCTACAATAACTCTGTCCATTCGGGAACTGGGAAAACCCCGTTTTTTCTTTTGTACGGCAGTCACCCTCGAACCTCGGAGTTGGATCCCCTCCAAGATCTTGAAACACCAGCAGTAGACTACCTGCATTCTACAATCACCCAAGCCTTTAAGGAAGCTGTTTCTCACCTTCAAAGGGCTAAAGAACAATACAAGAAAGGAGCAGATCAACATCGGAAGGAAGCCCCTCAATATCAAGTAGGGGATCAAGTCTGGTTATCCACCAAATATCTACCTCTAAAAGGGCCACGCACATTCAACCCAAGATACCTTGGTCCCTATTCCATCACTACCATAGTAAACCCAGTAGCGGTCAAGTTGGACTTGCCCCCGCACATGAAGATACATCCGGTCTTCCACGTCTCTCTATTAAAACCCGTGCAACCTCAAACCCGACTAACCAAATCTCCAAAACCTATCCTAGTTGATGGAGAACTCGAGTTTGAAGTCAAAAGCATTCTGGACTCCAAGATCTCCAAATCTAAACTATTCTACCTAATTGACTGGAAAGGCTACGGCCCCCAAGAGAGATCCTGGGAACCTGCTGAATATGTCCACGCTCCTCGCCTAATCAAAAGATTTCACCGAACATTTCCTGACAAGCCAAAAACCCCGGAGAAGCCCGGTTTGGGAGGGGCCTTGAGGGGGGGTACTGTCATGATCTCTGCTTCCAAAAGGTCAGGGTTTTCCCAACTCCCTTGGAAGCAGATCCATAACCCAGGTTCCGAGTGCCAACCAGTCCCAATTGGGACCTTTTGGACCCAGTCCTGGCGCCAGTGGCACCAGGCTCATAAATATGCCCAGTCCCAGCGCTGGAAGCGCCGGGCTCATAATGCTTGGGTGGACTTACCTGCAGCAGACCATGCTGCTTACTTGCCTGCCAGTTGAGTCTCTGATCCTCTTCTGTTTGGAACTACTTTTCCTGTTGGGTGGGGCAGGAGCCACTCTCTAGATTCAGAACACTGGAACTCTTCTGGAAAGCAGGTACTCTTTTCTTACCTAGGCGTGGCTGTGGAAGGAGACACCTAAGCACTACAGGAGGCTATTTAAACCACACCCGATGGATGAATCTTGCTTTGCGTTATTCTGCATCCTCAGCAGCAGAACGCTCATCGTGTCTTCTGCATCTGATCCTGGGCCTAAGGAAAAAGGCTTACCATTCTGAATCCAGTCTTCAGCAACACCTATAAAGACAAGAAAGAACAGGTTAGCATTACGGTCTTCAGTGACAGCTCTTCACTTACCTGGTCCATCGGCTGTCACCAACGCCTCGCGCTGCATTCCAGCATCTGAAAGACAAAGGCTTACCTACTCTTCATGCGCTCCGGAGGTCTTCACACTGCATTCCGGCATCTGAAAGACAAAAGCTTACCAACTCTTCGCACGCTCCGGAGGCCTTCGGCGCTGCATCCCGCATCTGAAAGACAAAACAAGGTGCGTTTAAAGACATTGGGGAACTTTAATACTCACGTGCCATTACTCCTTTCCACATCTAACCCAGTGGGTATTCCGGCACCCTGCAGCCGCCCCGAACTTGTACCTGCAAAATAAAAAGACAGTTAGAGCGCATCGTGAAGCAGGCAACAAGCGCTTACTTACGTGCTTCCAGGCGCTTCTATTCATCACACGGGCTCCATCTTCAACTCACTTCAGCCCGCCATCCGCCATCGCCGGAACCCTGCAAAACAAGAGACATCATTACTAAAGACTTTAAGGACATTAGAATTACTCGAAACTTACCGTTCGTGCAGTAAACGACGGACAGCAGTCCTCTGAAGTCAAGAGGCCTGCTCCCCTTATCCAGTGAAGAAACTGGTTACAGCACCCTGCCTCGAGGCAGATGGAGAGCACGGCGTTCACTTACCTAAGGTGAGAGCGTTAACCTTTGGGGTTCTACAGGAGAAGAGAAAGGGAAGAAGAGAGAGACATTCAATAACCCAGTTCATTAATCCCACATTTTCTATCTGCAGACATCTTACCCTTCGAGCCAGACATACAGTGCACAGAGGTCCAGCCCAAAGAGCCAGCCGTGTGTTACACATCACCTTTGAAGATACGGTATATGCCCAGTCAAGACCGGCGCCTCTACGGGAATCAGGTGAGCGTTACAGCTATGCAGACTCTTTAACAGGCTCCAACAGTATTCCAACTGTGGTTTTACAGCATAATTCCTCATCACTTCCATACTTTCCTGATGTAATTCAGGAGAAACAACAGATAGGTGCACATACTAGCATTGAGGAACATTCTGTTGACATCCGAAATGGTTCAAAGGCCCCTATCAAATTACCTGTATACACGCTATTTGAACCAAAACAGACCGAAAAACTAAAGAATATAAAAGTTCCTCCAATAAAGAAAACGAAAAATATGCCCACAGTGAAGAACAATGGCACTTCAAAAACTAAACAGTTTATCAAGACAATTGCAAGTTCGCAAAAAGGTAAACTGTTAGCCTCCAGTGCCATTGCAAAAAAGTATCAACTGCAGGCACAAGCCCGGAAAGATGCTGTAAAGAATGGCATCCTACCAAAAGTTACATCTTATGCTCCACTTAACGATCTATTGGAGATAGCAGCTGGTATGAAAGGGGAAAAATCTATGCATTTTACATCTGCTCCAGTAATAAACAAAGTAAGAAGTGAGTCCCTGTTGTCAGGAATTACACAACAGGCTTTGGAATTACATAGGAAGGAAATTAGACATGCTGTGGATGCGTACATGAACACTCAGCCACCACAAAAACTTCTGAATCGTTGTGAGTATAGAAATGAAAGGCATTCTCAGCCCTCTTCCTCTATGAATGGATTGATAGAAACCTCGGCTCAACCTTATGTAATGCCCATAGTATCTTCCTCTTGTCGGAGCACATTACCAATTCAATTAAAAACTGCACATAATTCCTCTTTCATGCATCATCCGGTTGACGCTCCTCAATTGAATCTCTTACCATCACAAGGAGCTGGTGCCTCTGAAGAAGTCTGTCTTTGTACAATAAAATCACAAGCTCAACAAAATGTTATACACCCATCATCGTTACCCCAATCTCAGGTCAGTGATTCACGACCTGCCTCCCTACCACTACAAGAAGTTGGGGAATTAAATGTGAAAGTTGGAAATGTGGATAATATAGCAACATTAGTTCCTGAAATGTATTGTTTAATTCAAACAGCACTTCATAAAGCAACCGAAATTCAAACTCCATTAGCACCCTGTGTTAATGACACAAAGCCTCAATCCTTAAACACGAAAAAACAATTGAAAATAAATGTCAAAAGGCCAGCACTACACTCTCTAACCATAGCTTGTAGACCCACACCAAGTGTACAATACGATCTGAATCGCAAATCCATATTAACCATCTTCTCAGAAATTCCTGCATTAGAGGACATCAACACTGTTGATATTCAATTAGTTGAATTTGCCAATGAACATACATTATCCTCTGTGAAATTATGGATTAACTCCAGGGTAGTGTTGAATACGATTTGGCTTGCCAAAAGACAACTTTATGACTTAGGATTCATCATTGATGTCAATTCATCGTGTCTACCAGCTCCAGTGATCACACCATTGTCAACAACAATTGCGAATAAGAACTGTCTGTCAAACAACTTGGAATCAAATACAAGAGAATTGGTTAAAACAACATGTAAGTGCACTAGAGATCAGGATATGCATTATCTAAGCCACGCTATGAAGCGAATTTCAGTGTCCCTTGCCAGCTAGAACACGAGAGGCCATGGTCATCTCATTAAGAATTCCAATATGGGCACTGAGAATGCTAACATAATACTGATGCAAGAAACGTGGCTTGTTGAAATACCTATTTGGGACAATTATGATCTTTACCTTAATCCTGTTCTAAAAGAAAAATTAGGAAGGCCGACCTCAGGTTTACTCATTGCCACTAAACAACTTTCATCATTTACATCTGAACACTGGCTTTCTCCTAATCCCTTTTTACAGGCTGTAAAACTGAAGGCTGGTGGTTGTATGTATGTGTTAAATAACATGTATTGGAATCCAGTAGGTATATCCGATCATTCCTTCATGAAGGATTTAAACTACCTAATGTACTTGATATGTGTTGACAAAACAATGCTGTATGTGATATTAGCAGGTGACCTTAATTTGCACTGCTTAGACCCAACAAAAGACAAGTCTAGACTAGCTCTATGGACGCATTTTGTTGAGTCCCGAAATCTGCAAATGTTGAATGATACATTCATTGATGACATTCCTCCTCACCCCACGTGGCATAGAGGTACATCCATAGCAATAATTGATTATATATATGTTAATCAAGCTCTAATTTCTGAAATCACCAAATTCCAAATTAATGCTACAACTTTAAGTGATCATGACATCTTAATGACTACTTGGGATATAACAGACACCGTAGAAAATTTACCATCTAGATGCCCAGCCAGCGTGGTCACCATTAGCACAGGGTGTAACAGATTGCGGTGGTCTGAATCATCTTTAAAACGTTTCAATCAATTCTATGCAACGGAGCTACACAAAACCAGTGGGGTGAGAGGTAAAGAAATAGTGTATCATAACTTGATGCAGATGTTTCAAACTAAATCAACTCATCAGACTTTGCCTAGAATGCCACACTTGCATGTGTTTAGCAAAGAAATACAAACTGCAAAAAAACTATATCGATCCACTAGGAGGCAAATTCTAAAATTACCAATGAGACTAAGAGTTGAACAACTAACAAAATTGAAAACTAAACATAAAAACTGGATGCGAATTAAGAAGGCAGTCTTATATCAAAATGATGGCGTGACAATGTTGAAAAACATTGCTGGGAAAAATACTGCTCAAACACGGGCAATTATAAATCAAATAATAACAGGGCATCAAATCGCATTATTATCTAATAACGTCTCAGAACAAGCATGGGTCACGCATTTTCCGAATCTGTATAAAGCACCACAGAACTCACCTCTTGAGATGGCAACCGTGGGGCATGAGAACCTTTTTTCGACAAAAATGATATAACATATTATATAAATAAAGCAAGCAGTTCGAGGGCTCCGGGACCTGATGGTCTGTCGAATGTCACACTAAAACAACATCCAGAACTTTGGTCCAACATCTTATGGAATATGTTTAATAATATCAACCAAACGCAAATCATTCCTCAATCTTGGACACATTCCATCATTCTACCAATCTATAAAAAAGGTAACAGAACGCAGCCAGCTACTTACAGGCTTATTGCTTTGTTAGATGCACCAGGCAAAATCTTCAATCGCATCGTGCTCAGAGATCTTAATATCTGGGCCACTAATCAACAGAAAAGAGATCCATTTCAGGCAGGTTTCGTTTCTGGTCTAGGCACTTCTCCAAATATCATTAGCCTGAACATGATAAGAGCTAACTGCGTTACCCGGAGTCAACCGTTATATCTGGCGTTTATTGACTTTCGGGTTGCGTTCTACTCTGTCGATCGTGATCTATTGTAAAGAAAATTATTGCAATATGGATGTCCACCTTCACTACTTGCAATAGTCGAGCTTCTTCATACTAATACCACTTTGCAAGTCAGATTGACAACAGAAGGAACACTGTCTGCACCAATCTGCACAGGACGAGGGCTCAAACAGGGCTGCATATTGGCCTCATTTCTTTTTAATCAGTTTATTTTAGATCTGGGCAAATCATTTGCTACCATAATAACTGATGCACCGAAAATGGGCTCACAATCGATAGCCTGGATGTTATATGCAGACGATTTAGTCCTCCTGTCAACAACACCTAGCGGGTTGTAAAATCTATTAGATAGATTATCTACTTATTCCACAGCTAATAACCTTGTTATTAATCTGGACAAAACACAAGTCGTCACCCGCCGGACACATCCTAAATTGGCTGGTAAAAAATATAAATGGTTTTTGCAGAATGTTGAATTAATGAATGTTCCTGAATATAAATATTTAGGCATAACAATTTACAATAAACTCTCAGAAACTGCATATATAGCATCTTTGACACATACGTTGCAATCATTGAAAACACAAGCTATCATACTAATGTCTAAGTACGGCAAATTTTCATACCAGCAGGTCATGTCTTTTTATCAAGCAAAAGTGGTTCCAATTCTGCTGTATGGTGATAAAACTAAACTGGTACATAATTCACAAATGTGGGATTTGCATGAATCCAGATTTTGGAAAACAGTTCTAAAACTTCTGAATTGTACTCCATTACCTATAATAAGATATGAACTTGGTCTGTTATCACTCTATGTACAATTAATATGGAAAATGTGTTTTTTTTTTGTAAATGTCTTTTAGGTCTTGAAAACAACAATATATTAATAATAATAAAAATAATAATATTGAGTGCTGTTGCATACTATCTTGTAACCTCTACCCACTCTTTTCCCTGCACTTGGAGAAACTGTGTCCTATCTGATGCCTCTATAAACCTAGATGTTTTGTTAATAAATTTAAATCGTGCTAAGTTAAAATTATATCAAAATGTTTGGATCTGCACTAGGGGAAAATGTTTCTCCTACACAGATTTTGACAGCCAAATGTTTGGTCACAAAAGATTTCGAGTGATGTCAGACTATTTAGTAAAATTTCCATCACCTTACATAAGGCAGCAATATTTGCGATTTAGGTTTAACTAGTTACATACAACTGAAATTATGGCTAGGAGAGGTTTAATTACTAACGATTTGAATCATTGTCGTTTTTGTCACAACAAATTATGTCGAGAGACATTCAAACATGTAAGTAGTAGTTTGCCCAGCTTTGGACTTGATGAGGCAAAGACATTACTGTTACAGACATATACGTCAATGACTGATGAGGAAATCTGGTTTAAGATCTTTTCGAGTAGCAAACTGGGAATAAGAATTGCAATTGTACAATTTTTGGATATTGCTTTGTCAGAGGATATTGAAAACTTTGGAATATAATCTTGAATGGTGGTTGAACTTAAAACATTGTGGAACTGATATGAATTAATTGAAACCCTGATGTTGCAATATATTGAACGCATATGAATTTGAATCTAAGCAAATAATTCTAAATTGACTTAAAAATGTTTTAATTCCTAAATTGCAAATTACAAATTGTAAAACTTGTTGGTTTAACTATTTCATTTTTACTTTTGTATCTGAAAGGTTGATTAATCAACCAACCAAATAAAAAAAAATAAAAAAATTAAAAAATTAGAGGAAATGTGCTGTTTCAATTGGGCTACCATTACCAAATACTGGAGGGCACACAGACAAAACAGGCCAGAGGCTTAAAGCCTGTGATATACAGTTGTGTATCTGTAACATAGCTCTTGGGGTAAAGCAAGCCAGCAATTGGCCCAGGGAACTATTCTCGTTTCCTGCCACTGGTGGGACTAAAGGTAGGTAAAGTGGGAGGATAAAAAGAGCCAGAAACCAGATCAGTTTGGGTTTTTCAGATGCAGTCAAGGGAGGAACAGAAGGACCAAGAGACCAGGCGGAGGCAGCACGGTATAGCGGGGTATGAAGAAGAATTATCAATAGCATGTGCAAGGTGAGGTATTGGCTGCTAAGAGAAAGTGGCACTTAGGTGTGAGAGTGTGTGCAAGGTGAGTGAGTGAAATTAAGGGTGATAGAAGAGGTTGTTACTGGGGTAATTGAGAAATGTGGCTGGGTGAGTGAACGGTATGAGACTGGAGAAGATAGCTGGAGTGTAAAGTAGTGGGAGAGGAGCATAGTAGTGTGGACTGCAGTGGGTTGAGAGTGTAGCGGCACATAGTATGACTAGAACAGGAGTAGTAGTGAGAAACATGCATCATAGTAGAGAGTAAAGGGAGGACAGTGGAGTGAAAGAAGACATTAGTAGTGGGCAATGGAAGGGGAGAGCAGAGGGAGAAGGAGTAGTAGAGAGTAAGATCAAAGGGTTGAGGTAGGCAGTAGAGAGTGGGAGAGAGGTACCGCAGAGGAACATAAGAGATAGTGTGAGGGTGAGAGAAGAAACACAGTAAGTGGAGTAGCGGGGAGGAGAGTAGGAGAAAGGGAGAGAGCGAGTGATGTAGGAACGGTGTGCGAGAAAAGGTAAAGTGGATCCTGGATATTTGAAATGTACTTAACCCAGTTGGAGGACTATTGGGATTTCGTTTCCTGTGGGACCTTATTTAGGATTCACCAAGATTGTTCCGAGAGAGGGAGAGTAAGAGAGGATGTATGCCCTTAGGCCATCACGACCAGGCAGTTTAGGGTTTAAGGGTTATTCATCTGTAGTGACAATCCTGGGTTTAAGGACGCATGGACTAGGGAGGGAACAGCCCAAGAAAGATATAAGAGATATGAGAGAGAGAGACACATTAGCGAGCCCCTACCAAATCTTTAATAAAAAAACACTTGTACCTTCTCTGTGAGACGGTGTGTTCTTGAGGCCATCTGTGACACGATGCTACTCCTCTGAATTGTGAATCCAATACTTGAGATGAAGCTCATAGCCAGACCAACTTCTTTGTCTTGTAGTGTCTTGATGAAGGATGATGTTAGGGGTGTTGATTGTCAGAAATAAAAGTATGAAAACTCATGTGCCCTAACAATTACCACCTACCTTTGTAGATGGCATCTGTTTCTAGGCACACTGGAATTACATAAAGGTATCCAAAAAGCCCATTTTGTTCTTTCCTAGCCTTTTTCACCTATCTGTCCACTGGACATACCTGACACCTGGGAGTGTGACATGCTGCTCCTCCCCCAACCTATGTAACCACTCTTACTCTCTTTGGTAACCCCATGAAAGCCACCAAGCATTTGCACAGACCTATAGCTAACCCCAAAATAAAATCAGGATGCATTGCCCATCCCAGAGAGACTTCGAAGGCCATGTACTGTGACAATTCATGGGATCACGTCAAATCTCTCCAAAGCGGAGCCCCTTTCCCTGTGAGGCTAGGTAGGTGAGGCCACTACCCGATAATCCTACTACCGGTGGTAGGGACAGACTCCCCCTATGGGGACAAGTACTCCTGTTCCATAATCAAACTCCCTTACCCTATTTCCTTAAAAACTATGAAACCCTTAATATCTGTCGGGGTTCAGGGTGACAGTACTACTTTGTGCTATTGTGATACTCCTCCTCTTCTTCCTGTAAGATTAGATACATCAATATGAATCTTCAGTCTGAACAGGATTTGTATTATGAAGTTACAGAGGAGAAGAAGAACATTCATGGAGTCATACAGAACACTTATGTTAAATATACTGGGACGAGACAGCCCCTTTGAGGCAAGCGGAGAACACAACTAAGCCAGATGATGGACTATGACACTCACTGGGGGGGGCCCCAGCTCAACAAGATAAAAAGCAAAGAAGGACTTGGTAAACCGAGCAACAGGTGCAAAGCCTGGTCAGGCTGGGAGGTTCAAACTGGGAGAGAAGACTGGACGTTAAAGGAGAAATCTAGATGCTGGGAAGACGGCGGCCGCAGACCAGCAAATCCCTTCTATGGCCGAGCGAGAACAAACAAAACTTGAAGCTGGAATCTGAGAGACTGTAGCAGGACCTCAAGGAGGTGGACCGACAGGTCCCACAACTATGCCGAAACCGCCTGCCCAAAATGCCTGAAGGGACAAAGAGGGACCGCAGAGAGCGAAGCCAAACAAGCGTTCACTGGGAACATAGAAGCCCGACATCCGATGAGGAACTAAAGACATACTCCGGCCAAAGTAAAGGTAACAGGAGTTACGGGGTATCCGGTAGGGGAGAGGGGGCGTGGGAAGTAAGCCTCAGGAGTGAACTTGCTCATCCCAATAATTGCATTGAGTATAAGAATTGTGGAGCAAGACTTGGGAGTGATCTCCTTCAACTCAGTAAACATATTGAGAATAAGAGTTGTGACGAAAGCCTCTGTGGTGATCTCCCTCGTCCCAGTATTTGCACTTATGATAAGAACAGTTGGTAAGAACGCCTGTGAAAGAATCATCTCAATAACTGCTCCAAAAGTAACCAAAGTAAACAGTTTCGAAAGCTATAGCCCTCATCTTAAAGAGGGGGACAAGAGCGTTAATATCAGAAATAAAGAGTGGGATACATTCAAGAGAGCCCTCGGAGAAGCCTGGAGGGAACTACAAGGGCTCATAAGAACTATTGTGAAAAACCAGATAGAAGAGCACTTTGAGTAATGGACCCAGGAAAAGGGAGACATTCTGCTGGGTTGTAATTGTTGAATCAGAAGCTACATTTAAAGTTAATAAAATACTGTTAAGAGAAGGTTGGACTTGTGGAGCCAGGAGAAGGGATTCATTCTCCTGGCATTTTGTCTGCAGGAAGAAGAACTGAAATAAAGACTCTTGGGCATTGCCCTAAGCCTGATCCTTACTGAACCAGGAGAAGGGGGTCATTTCCCCTAGTATTATCTAGGATTCTTTCTGTTGATTAGTGGCAGGGCTAGAGTAGAGGACAAATAACTGATATTTATTTGGACTTCCGCCCTGACTAGGAAAACCATAGTTAATTCTTGGTTAGGTAGGGACCACCCTCTAGAATTAGGGAAAGGCATGTATTTTCTTTTTTTAAATGAACAAGCATACTGAAATGCCATTGCCATCTCTGTCTCCTACTCCTCACACCAGCCCGCCACAGTACATATTATCTCACCAGTGTATTCCTTCCAGACACCAAAGGTTAGGCTCCTAAATCTGCCACCCTCCACTTGGGCAAAAAACCCTATGCTACGAAAAAGCCACCCTCTGAAACCTTATTTTGCTCTATACTACCACAAACCAGATTAATTTAAGAAGGTCAGTGAAATTAATTTGCTGCACATTTCATACAACTGTTGCAAACCCTCCCTCCATCCTCTCCCACACAACACCTTTAAACTGCTCTCTGAAGCAACCCTCCAGTGTTTCGAGAGTGCTACAAAAAATCCCTAACATAATATACAAAAACAAAACAGAGTGATAACTTCCCAAGTGCACAGGCTACAAACTGGGCACGTCAGTTGGATTTGTTCTTTACACTAAAATAGACAAATAAGTAAATCATTGCTGTGACTGACAAACCTGAGCAGTTTCCCTTCAATGTGCTTTTCAGCAGATATGATGACAATTTGATGGACGCCAGGAAAGGTGAATTGTAGGTGCTTTCGCCGATGCCAGGCACATCTTGGTGATGATTTCTAGCGTTGAGCTCAGAATTATTCACTGATGTATTGAAGGACAAACTGAGAAACGTTTCCACAGCATCCAACATCAAGTTCCATCCCTGGGGTGTTGAAGACCCAACTTGCTGCTCTGTTTCATCGTAAGGTTGAAGGCACTGCAGCATATCAACCACATGTTCCTTCAGTGGCAAACAGATGCCTCCTCTTTCTAGCAGATCAACAGATGGGCGTTTCTGAGAATTCTGAGAATAAGGGGAGATCAAATCATTGCCAAGTATTCCCGTAAGGCTGTAAAAGAGCATGCAGGACACTATGACTGGCAACTCCAAACAACCATTTTGTCCACTGGTCAATGGGAATGTCATTTCTGTCTTACTTCCTGGAAGAAGTTTATTGATTGGAAAATTGTAAGTAGTAGCTGAACCTCTAAAATCTGTGTTGGAAATGAAGTCAGAAGCGGACACGCGAATGCAAAGTGTCCACCCATTTTCCAGTGTATGCTCTGTCAAATTCTCCAAGCAGCAAGAGACCAGCAGAGAGTTCTGAAGTAACACACGGCTCCAAGTTGCAGTAACAGTGCAGCTAATTGGCTGGCTTCTACTCTGGTTTGAGAGAAAAGCACAGCTCAGGTGAATTACCTGGTTGAGGTGTGACAGAGATTGGTTTTTCTTCTCAATGGCATGTTTCAACCAAGAGACTCTGTGGAGAGAATGACAATGGTACATTAATGTTGTTCCTCAGTGCAAGCGGCCTCAGTCAATACAAACCTTCTCATGAAGCAAACAGCTCTTAGTTATGGATTCCATTCAAGTAGACTGCTACATTTAGAACAGAAAAGCAATCATTTCATCGTACACATTTCAAATTGGCTGACCTCAACTCATTCATAGTTCAAAAGTCCCATCATTTCTTTTTCTTTTTATTAAGTGGGTTTGGGTAACAAATTCAATCTTTTGCACCAGATGCAACAACATTGATATACATACACATAAAAAGAAGTGTTTACATAAAATCCATAGATGAATAATGTCCAATACATAAGAACTGCTACATAATAATACCTATTCACGGAAAACTAAATACATAGGTGTGGCCCAACCAGGACCAAGAAAATAAAATTGATAGGTGCCAACTATAAACATTTAACATTGCTTCAGAACCTTGCCTATAACAAGATGTTGCGCACTGTAATTAAAAGATTGCCTTCTGTCATTGGCCCGTGCTGTTCTTTGGTGTACAGCTCCATTTTAAGGAACAGGCGTTTGCTTATTTTGGTTCTCAGTTAACTACCATTCCCCAGTCATGACTATTGAGTCTCGTACTATTTACTTTAATAACAAAATGAGTTTCCTCTATTTAAATAAGGTATTACAGACAAAAACGTATCTAATTTGCAAAATGTTAAAGAGAAATGGGGTACAAACTTTTTTTAAATGTCCACCTACTGATTGGATGCGTTTAGATACTTTTATGGTGCAACAAACTTCACCACAAATAAAAATATATTTATATAACATTGCAGTGCTCTGCACTTCAGGATGGTGTAAGAAACCAGAAGGTGTCTCACCCGCTAGTCCCAGCAGACCTCTCTCTCAGGTGGCCAGGGCACAGCTATCGCCTTTGGATCCAGACCCTGGTGGTGGACCAGTGCGGGAGGATCACCTGGGAGATGAGTCTTCGGGGAGTGGGACACCGGATGGTGAGACGCGGTATCCCTCCCCCTGCAACACCTTTACACCATCCTAAGAGGTGGGCTACGTGGGAACCTTTACCCTTTCTATTTCCCAGCACTTTCACATGGGCAGCCCACTCTGGAAGAAACAGGCTCACACCCGAGCTGTATATCTCACATGTCCCGCTACTGTGGTCAGGCGAGGTCAGACAATTACTGGCAATCACTCACACCTGACTTCCATTAGACTTCCCAACACGGATAAAAGGTGGAACACGAAAGCACACTCTGAGCGAGGAAAAGCACACAAACGTACAGCAGTTTCAAGTCGGCAGCTGAATGAAGGGAGAAAGACAACACACCAATAAGGGTTTGTGAGAAGGGAATCACCCTTGACCTTTTTGGCAAGACACTGTTATTTCAAGAAACCTTCGAGGCAGAAAGCATAAGGCCAGGAAACCAGACTGGAGAGTCCTGCATTGTGTGTCGGAGATACCGAAGGCCCTCCCGCATAAATGACCAAAGCAGGGAGGAGCAGCAGCAGCTGCCATGTTATCATCCTTGGCTCCAAGAACAAAGTGCCAGAAAGATCAACATACCCAGTGAGTTGGGGAGACCGATGCAAGACCGGTCTGTGTTGAAGTCAAAGTTGCAAACAGCAACATTGTATATGCTTAGTGTTGAGTTTAGGTAGGGAAACTCCACTAGTGCAGTCACAGCAAGTCTGTCCCCAATAGACCATGTGATCCACTTCCTGAGGTGCTGTCACTTTGCATTGAACCACAGCATATTGCGACAAAGACTGCAAGGACCATAATGGTTTGTTCAGTAGGTGGAGAAGGGTGAGCTTGTGGTGCACTGCTTCATCCACAGGAAAAGGGAGGCTATAAAAGTACTATGCCACAAATGCATGCGTTTACGAATGCATAACATTATGGTCAGATGTTCTTAAGCAGTGAGACAAACGGAGCATTCCTCATCCCGCTTTTCTTTTTAATTTGGGGGTTGAGGATGCCCTAACCATTGTGCCTTAAATGGCAGAGGGCCAGAGTTCATTCAAAAGAAAGTCAGGCACTACAGTTCAACAAGAATGCGAAGATCCAGCAAAAGCAGGCTACTGACAATGCCTTGTTACAACAGAAAATGGTGAGGAGGCTCATTGTTCGAATTCATGGCATGATCACAAGACTCAAACATTATTCTTAAAGGAATATGCATGGTGCACGGCCATCACACATTTCAGAAAGCACTGAAAAACCAGAGGGTGTTTCACTGCCTGAACCCCGGGGGATCCTTTACTCAGGTCACTAGGACATGGCCATCGCCTTTGGATGCAGAACATGGGGGTGGGCAAGTGCGAGAGGATCACCTGGGTCAAGGGCCCTTGGAGAGTGGGGGTTGAGCGCCCGATGGCGAGACATGGTATCCCCCCTTTCCAAATACCCCTGCCCCGTCCTATTTTATAGGACATTCCAATTTCCCAGATTCCCCCCTCGTTTCTACCCAAACACTGAGCGAGGAAGAGGAGATCTGAGGCTGATAGGAGTACCAACCATGCAATACATAGGACATGTCCCACTAATAAGATCAGGCAGGGTCAGGCACTTCATCTTAATTGCAAACACCTGGTACCTATTAGCACTCCCCACATGGTTAAAAGGTGGAACACTGAGACACTCTGAGCAAGGCAATGCACGAGAAGAACCAGTTCTTTCAGGGCGGTGGCGAACCAGGCAGAGCAGAGCGACAGACCGAGGGACAGAACCGAGTTATGGAGAAACCTTGGACACCCCGGCGACAAATCATTACCTCCAAAGGGCCTTCAAGGTTGCGCAAGCAGGCCCAGCTGGAGAGAAGAGACAAACTTACTTTGTGTTTCAAGGATACCAGCCACCCTCCTGGGTGAACGGTAGAGTTGGGGAGGTGCAGCGGAAGTAAGTTGTGGTATCAGCCTTGACTTCAGGATCAAAGCTGAGAAAGACGAAAATGAAGTAACACAGCCGGTGAGTTGATGAACGCAATGAAAGTCTGTCTGTGTTAAATGAAACTTGATGGCAACAGTATCCGACGAATGAAGGATGCGCGTGTGTCGATAGGACGTGAGAGAACGCAAAGCATTGTAAAGAACAGTAAATTAAAGATACAAAGTATCTGAATGGTCGGAGAAAGAAGATTGCCCAATCGAAAGTCTCTGTGAAATGTCTGATGCCTAAGAAGCGGCGGGAAGAGAAAGAAACTAAGACGCAATATTTAAACTGTTCTTAGGTTTGATCCTGGCAGAGGGATATCTGGATGTGAGAAATGTCTTGGAACTGTTAGGTTAGATCCCCACAGAGGGAAACCTGGATGTAAGAGATATCTTTGAACTTTGAAATAAGTACTGTGCTCCAAACTACATTTACCAAGAGGCCTTTGTGTGGGAGAGAAAAAGTAACGTTTGAGGAAAGAAGGTCAAAGTGGTCATGCCGAGATCAGAGCAAAAGCCTTGCAGTTTCAAAAGTCTTCGACAGCGGAAATAAAGTGAAAGGAGGCTCGAGCCCAACGGAGGGAAGCCTATGAAGGTGTGATTGAAGCTTGTGGAAGGGAACCCCACACATTGTTATTGAAAGGTTTGAGCCTGGCGGAGGGAAACCTGTATACTGAATTGTGCTAACCAGGAGGAAACAAACTTTTTTGAACTGTATGATATGCTGAAAGGTGACCTAGACTGGAGTGAGAGAAAGGCGAGAGATCCAGTGGATAATCTAGAGCCTTTTGTGGAAGGCCAAGTGAGCCAGGGTTCACAAAACAAACTGCATCCTTGTGTCCGAAGCCAGAGTATGTTGCAAGGTCCAAGTGTGACACCTTACCCTGTGCTACAAAATGTGTGGAAGGTAGTTTACTCAGCCATACTGACATTTATTTTGAACACTGATTTTTCTTTTTGATATAATATGACATATGATAGGTTATTCATAACGCGCTTAATACCCAGAGGTTTCTAAGTGAAGTTACTGATTTATTGTATTAGGAAGAGGGCAGGCACAGGAACAAACACCATACTTGAAGGACTTCTTTCAGGAGGGAACCCCTTTACATTTTGAAGAGTGCAAACAGAAATTTGGGGTAAGGGAAACAGGCAGATATACCTACATTCAAATCCGGCACTGGATAACACACAAGGAAATCAAGAAAGCAGCTACTAGAGTACCGGTGGGCCTGGAACTAACGCTACACGAAGGGGACAAAGTAGGAGCTGTCTCCAAAATATACTAGCTGTTGGAAAGTGCACAAGAGAGCGACTCCTTCCCATACATGGACAACTGGGCAAAAGACATAGGTGACTCCATCACCGAGGAAGAGGGGACCCAAATCTGGAGGAGAGCACAGAAATCCTCCAGATGCACAGGCATTAGAGAGACTGCACACAAGATATGCTTCAGGTGGTATCTGAACCCCCTAAGGTTGCACAAGATGAACCCCAATTACCCACCCGCGTGCTGGAGGAAATGCGGAGGCAAGGGTGACTTGTACTATATGTGGTGGTCCTGCCCCAAGGCAGCCATGTACTGGAAGGAAGTTCTGGGCCACATAAAAGAAATCACAGGAAAACAACTGCCAGCAGCACCAAAAGTCATACTCCTGGGCATTACGGTCGAAGATGTATATGCAGCAACTGGCAACAACGCAACACTTATCACCCACCTGCTCAGAGCTTTAAGTGGGCCGGGGCCGTGCCCCGCCAGTCTCCAAAAAGTGGGTCTGAGCCGGGGCCCTGCAGGGGCCCCCCGGTCCCACCACGCCATGGCAGGACGCATTATCCCGCCACGGCCGCAGCCGCGACGGGAGATGCGCCCGCCAGTGTAACGTTAGGCAAGTGGACAGAAGTGCCAGCCAGCCACAGCGTCGCTGAGGCTGGCTGGCACTTCTGTCAGTCACTGTAACTTCCCTGATGACCCCCCATCTGAGGGGTCATCAGGGAAGTTACAGTTCCTTTGTTTGCCCTCGCCAGGTCACTGACCCTCCGTGAACCTGCAGACTCCATGATCTAATATGTAGATTAGATCACGGAGCCCGCGGGTTCCCAGAGGGTGAAAGACGCCTTGGGCTCTGTGATCTCTGCTCAGAGCAGCGATCACTGAGCCTGAGGTGCCTGTCTCCTTTGGCAAATCTTTATAAAAGATGCCTTGAAATGTGTACGTTTCAAGCCATCTTTTATAAACGTAGAAATATTTCTACGTTTATAAAAGACCGCTTGAAACGTGCACAGTTCAAGGCATCTTTTATAAAGCTTTGTCGACAGACAAAACCACCTTGGGTTTTATCCGTCCTCAACGCTTTATAAAAGATGGCTTGTACGTTTCAAGCCATCTTTTATGAACATAGAAATATGTTACAAATGTCTATGTTTATAAAGGTGGCTTAAAAAGTACACAAACCATAGTATGGTAAGCACACAAGTGTGCGTAACTTACTATGGTTTGTACACTTTCAAGCCACCTTTTATAAACATAGAAATATGTAACATTGCTATGTTTATAAAAGAAGGTTTGAAAAATACACAAACCATACTAGTACGCATACAAATATATAAATGCTCTACTACATTTATATATTTGTTTGCGCACCCTACTATGATTTGTGCACTTTTAGGCCACGCCCACAGCGGATGCCACGCCCCTTAACAAGGGCCCCCCTTCAATTTCTTACCCCACTTAAAGCACTGCACCTGCTAATGGCAGCTAAGATGACCTTGGTAAAAGCATGGAAAAACCCAGACGGCCCAATAACAGCCTGCTGGTGGGTGAAAACATGGAATGTAATGGCCATGGAAAAGGTAGGGGCCCTGAAAGACGGCAAGTATCTCAAATTTCGGGCAATCTGGGACCCCTTCTTCGACTATGTCAGAGACAGAGAAGCATATTTTTTTAGGCCAAACCATTTAAAAGCGATCCAAAACTGAGCACTGACAAGCCAAGTCCAGAAACTCTCCTTCCATGCCGGAACTAACTAGCCAGAACACAACAATCCCTTCGAAAACCGACGGACCGATCCATGCCATCGGGGAACCGGGAGGGGGGAGGAGGAGAGGAGAAAGGTTGTTGAATGATTGCAGTTAAAGTTAAGCTAATGTTCAAATTTACACCTAAAAACTGCACACCAATGGTTAAGATGTGGCCTTAGCAAATGCTATGTGTTAAATTAATCAAATTTTTGGCCAACACAATATTTGAAAATTAAGGTGTTTGAATAAAGTTGGTTAAAAAAAAAGAAAGAGGGCAGGCATTAGGTTTATTAGTATAGGCCATTTTATTTTGACTAAGGACTGACTACGACTGTATTTTCATTTTGTTTGATGGTCAACAATACTCCCATCTTAGTTATAGGGCAAGATAGAAGTTTTGCAACCCCTTTTTAAACCATAAAAGGTTTTGTAACTTGCAGCTCTTGTGTCAGTATTTACTGGTGATACCATGCCTCCCTCACAGCACCGAGGACCTAGATTTTTACCAGACCCTCGAATGGCACGCAAACCTTGGAAACAATAAGGAGGAATCTGGTCATAGTCTGTGAAATGCCAAAACCAGGCCCCCTTGCAGGCCAAATTGGAAATAAAAGAACTCTTGAGCAGGCGAATGAGCACTCAGGCAGACAATGAACAAGCAACAAACAAGAAGGAGTGTGATCAACCAACATGATAGCCACTAGTTTAGTGCAAAATAACAAATGCAAACAGGGCAACATGTAAGAGACACTGGTCTACAGAAAGAAGCCTCAGAGCACCAGCAGTCCTATTAATGTATCAAATAGATGCAAATAAATGGAAGGCACCCATATTATGGCTTTCTTTATATCTGACAATAACTAATAAACTTCCAACCTCACACCACGTCTCTCCACACTAACAAAACACTAAAAGCTCCATGCCAAACATCCTTGACCACCAACTCACAACACTCACTGTTAAGACGGATTTCTGAACTCTGTCCTGGTGGCGCAGAAGTTCAGAAGGCCAACCTAATTACTTGGAACAGGGTAACCTCTGGACAAGCCAGACCAATCAAGGTAGCGATCGCGGCGGTCAAGACTAGGTCTCAAGAGGGGTGAGGGTGATTGAAAGCCCGCAATGAGCACACAAAGCAAGAGCGCTTACAAACTACTCCAAACAGTTATTATATCAAAAATAGATACACATTTATTTTAAGGCCTTTAAAATAATGCCCGTAGCGAGAAAATCACAATATCACAATATTAAACCAAAACATACCATATCAACACAATATATATACAAATACACAGTCGCAAGCGTTTAAAGCACGAAATATGTAGTCCACCTGAAAGGAAAGGAAAACAGGCAGTGCGATAACGCTTTAGACTCAGTTCGCCTTCAGAGGCACCTAACTAGATGGAAGTCCGAGCCCTGCGAAGAGTGGAGCCTTGTGCTCAAAGTACCTGCCACGCCGGTGCCAACGGGCAAAAGGGGAAGCTCTTCGTAGGAAGTCAGGCAGTTCGGGTTAGTGCACAGCAGAAGGAGAACAGGTTCCGCAACTCAAGCGCAGCCTCCACAGCGGGCAGAAGCAGAGCGCGAGTACGGCCAAAAGGGTGCTGTTTTTACACAGCAGGGAAAAGCAATGGGATACTGCAGGGGGGCGACCAGATCCTAGCTAAACTACTCACCGGTCCCCGAAGCAAGCAGACCCAGGCTTCTCCACGTTAGTTTCAGCAGCTGGCAGGTTCAGAAGAGCAGGAAACGCCTCGTAGTCGTGTAGAGCAAAAAGACGTCCCAATCGACGAAACCAGCACAGTTTTGTTGCCGCAGCAGGACAACGGAGCGGCCGTGTGTATTCAAGCCAAATGTACACTCCTCCCTTCAGACTTGGGAACGCCAAGTGTACGAAGCGTGGGAGAGTGACAAGGACTCGAAATACAACACAACCTGGCGGCAGTTACAGAGCAGGACTCCCTTGTAAGCTGGTCAGTCAACTGGATGGCCCAGAGACACTTCCGAAGGCTTACTTGGCAGGAGATGATGAAGTCGCCGGGAATAGCTGTTCCTGCTATTCCAAAGGTCGAAGCACCAGTACAGGCCTTCTGGTTCAATCCAAGGAGGAAAGGGTTTCACAGGACGACAGCAGTGCAAAGGAGGATTCCTTCAGCGGGTCACCAGCGATTCCTCGGTCCAGCCTCGTGGTTGCAGGATACTTGGCTCCTGTATTCCTTTGTTCGTGAGAACTCAGGAGATCGACCTGGTAGTGGTGTTTCCAGCTCCCTCTTATCCACGGTTCCCTTCGCGCCAAAACGGAGGGGAGCCAATGGGAGATCCGCTCATCAACACACATACCATACGTGGACCAATCACGGACCACGGTGGTCCCAGGCATTCACACCACCCTAGACTCTCTGGCACCCAGGATGTGTATTGGGACCAGACATCCCAGACCACACCCTGGAGGCACACAAAAGACATGTAGAAGCCCGCGAAAGCAACCACGTTTCGCGGGAAAGTACATGCCCAAATAAGGAAGGCCCCGGGTCGCTCGACCTGGGGAAGGTGAAGGGAGCAAGACGGTCAGTGGACAGGACAAAGGAGCCTCGTGGTCTGGCCATTTTGGGAGCCAGGCCACCATTTTGGGTTCCGTGCGAAAAACGTGCTCAGAACGCCAAAAGGAGCTCAAAATAAACAAAACGATCGCTGCCACCATTCCAGTCCCTGAATGACTTGCACCGATCAAAATACCATCCTAAAAGAGTATCTAGGGCCTGTAGAAGGCTAGAGACCCAAGAGAGCTGTAACTTAGCTTACAGTGCCCTCTTGTGTCATGTTGCACAAAAGCCGCAACATGATAAAAGAAACTACGGGAAACAGCGTTCCCCGGTACTGACTGTCTTAAGGGCATGGGTTTGCGTAGTGGGGGTAGGCCAGTCTTGTACTGCTTGTACTTTACTGGGTAGAGGCTGTATCCTCCCTCCACCTACTTCATGTCCAAGGTAAACCACTGAGCCTTGTCCAATCTGGCATTTACTAGCCTTTATGGTCAAGTGGGCTTTCTGAAGAGCCTGGAGCACAATCCTGAGGTGTTTCACATGGTCTTCCCAGGTGGCACTGAAAACTGCTATATCGTCCAGATATGCAAGGCAGAATTCGTCCAACCCATTCAACACATGATTCACAAGCCTCTGGAAAGTGGCAGGTGCATTCTTCAACCCGAACGGCATTACCCGGAATTGGTAAAGGCCGTCTGGAGTAGAAAATGCTGTCTTCTCCTTGGCATGTTCTGCTAAAGCTATTTGCCAATAGCCAGCAGTGAGGTCAAACGTGCTGAGGTACTTGGAGGCACCCAAAGTATCCACCAGCTCATCCGTTCGAGGCAAGGGGTGTGCATCTGTCTTGGTGACAGCATTCAGAGCCCTGTAATCCACGTAGAACCTCAATTCAGAAGTGCCTGCCTTTGGAACCAACACCACAGGACTGGACCAAGGACTACTAGAGGGTTCAATCACCCCAAGGTCTAACATCTTGTTGACCTCGGTCTTAATATAAGACCGTACTTTATCTGACATCCTGTATCCCCTACTTTTGGTAGGTACACTGTCTCCTGTGTCAATGTTATGTTTGCACCAAGGTGTCAAACCAGGGGACTGTGAAAACAGGGGGGAAAACTGCCTAAGCAAACTTTTCACCTCAGCCTGCTGATCAGAAGTCAGGTGAGGGGCCACTCGGACACCCTCAACGGAGCTATCTGAAGGACCGCTTTGGAACAGGTCGGGGAGAGGTTCTGACTCCTCTTCCTCAACATCTGAAGCCAGTAGCAGTGCTGCGATTTCGACTCTTGGGACGAAAGCCTTCAGCCTATTCACGTGGAACACTTTTGGAGCCTGTCCAGGCCTTCCAAGGTCCACTAAATAGTTCACCTCACCCAGGGGCTCCACCACTGTGTAAGGGCCTGACCATTTGTCCTGTAAAGCTCGAGGCCTTATTGGATTCATGA
Organism: Ambystoma mexicanum; assembly: GCF_040938575.1. NCBI lineage: Eukaryota > Metazoa > Chordata > Amphibia > Caudata > Ambystomatidae > Ambystoma > Ambystoma mexicanum. Next base: position 992,277,559 of record NC_090926.1, on the reverse strand, counting down.
TCAGGACTTGCTGACCAGGTGTAAAGTTGATGAGGGAAGCTTTCTGGTCGTACCAATGTTTCACCAGCGCTTGCCCTGCCTTCAATTTATCACTAGCCAAGCCCATCAGAAGTACCATCCGTTTTCTGAGCCCTAGCACATAGTCAACTACATTGGTAGTAACAGGGGGAGTGGGCATCTCCCATCCCTCTTTGACGATGGCTAAGGGTCCCCGTACGGGATGACCGAACAGAAGTTCGAAGGGGCTGAAGCCAACACCCTCCAGTGGTACCTCTCGGTAGGCAAACAGCAAGCATGGTAAAAGAAGATCCCATTTTCTTCTCTGAGGCTCCTCCAGAGCCCCAATCATGCTCTTTAACGTTCTGTTGAAACGTTCCACCAGACCATTGGTCTGGGGGTGGTATGCAGAAGAGAACTTGTAGGTGACCCCACATTCTTTCCACATAGCCTGCATATACTTCGACATAAAGTTGCTGCCACGATCTGACACAACTTCTTTAGGGAAGCCAACCCTAGTAAATATGCTGAGTAAAGCTTTTGCAACTGACTTGGCAGTTACAATTTTCAATGGGATGGCCTCAGGATACCTGGTTGCATGGTCGACCAGCACCAGGATAAACCTATTGCCCGAGGATGTTTGCGGGTCAAGGGGACCAACGATGTCGATCCCTACCCTTTCAAATGGTACCCCCACAACTGGGAGCGGTACCAACGGAGCTTGGATTGTCGCGCCAACCTTACCAGACAACTGGCAGGAGGCACAACTCCTGCAGTGACTTTCTACTTGCACCCCCATCTTGGGCCAGTAGAAGTGCATGGATAACCTTTGCTTGGTCCTCTTCATACCAAGGTGACCAGCAAGGGGAACTTCATGCGCCAACTGCAGGAGGAAGGGCCTAACAGCAAGGGGAACCACCAACCTCCTATGGTCTCCTTCTGTAGACTCTGTGGGCTCAATATACAGGAGTCCACCTTCCCAATAAATCCTATGCTTCCCAGGAGGTTCACCCTCAAGCTGGGAGCAGGCCTGTCTCCTTAGGCCTTCCAGAGATGGGCACTCACGTTGGCCTTTACTGAATTCGTCCCTATCAGGACCTCCTTCAACTAACAAGTCTTTTAGTTCAGGATGATCGTTGGGGTCGAATACTTCAGGCATCGCCACCTCCTCGTCAGGCCCGGGCGATTGACCAACTTCCTCCACCGCAGTGGTAGGCGAGCTCGGGGGAATATTCTCTTTCCCTCGTTTTGACTTGTAGACTCCTTTCGCCTTGGGTTTCCCCTTCGGCTGGGGCGGCGTATTGGACTTGGCCAATGCTGCCCGTGCTTGAGACCGTGTGTAGGGTCTTTCGGCAGTGTCTCCTACGAGCCCTAAAGCTCTGAGATCATTGCCCAACAAGACCTTTCCCGGGACGTTTCTCTGAATGCTCACTGGAATCCTGACTGCTGTACCATTTAAAGTAAGATTTACAGGGATCACGGGAAAAATACGGAGGGGCCGTCAGCCAACTTAGTGGGCATCAGAGTAGCTCTGGCAACTTCCTCTGAGTCTACCAAGGTAGAATCCACTACAGTTCGACTGCACCCACTATCCCTAAGAGCTGGAGTATCCACTCCATTGATCAGCACACTGTCTTTAAAGTAGTGCTTGGTATTATCCGGAATCCTAGCATAAGCCTCTGCGACTCTAGGCTCCCAGGAACCCAGGGGCACTAAAACTACCTCAGCCTCTATCCCGCTGGGAAATGAGTCTGAGGAGAAGGATGCTCCGGTAATCTCTTCTTCCTCGTAGGAGGAGAAGGCCAGATTAGCGGAGTGGACCCCCAAAGGTCTAACCTTACACCGGGGATCCCCCTTCACATGGTCAGTTGCTCCACAAGAAAAACAAGCCCCAGTGGGTCTGTTTACGTAGGGAGGCTTATTGTAACCAGAGTTCTGTTTCGGAGGCGAACCTCCACTACCCTGTGAGTTCTCTTGTGTCTTACCCTTGTTTTTCTTTTTGTGGCCCTTATGGGAAGAAGATTTAGCAGATTCCCCACCCTCCATATCTTTGGACTTTTTCCCTTCCTCCTGCTTACCAGGATGAGTTTTGTCCTTATGGGACACTCGATGTGACACCCATAAGTCTGCTCAATGGCCAGCTTCTTAGGATCTATCTCCTTCGAATCGGCCAAATGCTGCTTAAGCTCCGGGGAAGAAGAAGCAAAAATATGTTCCAGCATGACAAGATTTATCATGCCTTCGAAGGTAGAAACCTTATAACCTTCAACCCAGCCAGTTAAGTTTTTCAAAGATTCAGCGACATAAGATACCCAAGTACCACCTTCCTTTTTCTTATACTCTCGAAAACGCTTTAAATATTGGGCCGGAGTCTTCCCAAACTTTAAAATGAGAGTTTGCTTTAACATTGCGAAATCAGCCCGCTCAGCCTTCGACATTTCCATAATGCCACTGCAGCCAGAATGGGGCAGTCTACTGAGCAACCACGCAATCTTATCAGCATTGTCAACTTCTTGAACCTCGCATGCATACTCACACGCATTCAGCCAGTCCATAATGTCATTCCTTTCTTCATACACACTGAGCAGATCTTTTGGAAACCGTGGATGAGAGGAAGCCCCAGACCCATGTCTAGGACCCTTGGATCCATTTGCAACCTGAAGCTTGGCCAGTTCCAACTGGTGATCCTTGTCTTTCTGTTTTTCTGCCTGTTCGATTTTTAGTTTGGCTATGCTGAATTCAAGCTCCTGCTGCCTAAACCGCAGCTCTTGCTTCTTGAATTCAAGCATAGCCTCCCCATCAACACTGGCAGAGGAAACATTAGACATTACATCCTCCCTGTCCTCGTGGTCGCGATGGATCAGTGCAGCGGCAGAACCGTCGGTTCTGCCAGTGAGAGCAGCCCCACCACCTTCTGCACTGTCCTCGGAAGTTATAGCGTCAAGCTGCGCTTCTTGCCACGCCACGATTCTCTGGATCATTTCCAATTTTGTGCCTTGAGAGGAAACACCTCTCTCCGCACACATCTTTTTCAGCGTTTCTGATTTGGAAGCATTTAAAGTTAACAAGGTATTTGTTTCCATACTGTTTGATAGGACTATGGCCTTTTTAAAGTTATACTACAACAATTCACTACGTGTACTGTTTGGAATAACCTGAAATGCCTTAGTTCGAGCGCAACACTGGATACCTTCAGTCGTATCCCACCGCTGTACACCAATTTGTTAAGACGGATTTCTGAACTCTGTCCTGGTGGCGCAGAAGTTCAGAAGGCCAACCTAATTACTTGGAACAGGGTAACCTCTGGACAAGCCAGACCAATCAAGGTAGCGATCGCGGCGGTCAAGACTAGGTCTCAAGAGGGGTGAGGGTGATTGAAAGCCCGCAATGAGCACACAAAGCAAGAGCGCTTACAAACTACTCCAAACAGTTATTATATCAAAAATAGATACACATTTATTTTAAGGCCTTTAAAATAATGCCCGTAGCGAGAAAATCACAATATCACAATATTAAACCAACACATACCATATCAACACAATATATATACAAATACACAGTCGCAAGCGTTTAAAGCACGAAATATGTAGTCCACCTGAAAGGAAAGGAAAACAGGCAGTGCGATAACGCTTTAGACTCAGTTCGCCTTCAGAGGCACCTAACTAGATGGAAGTCCGAGCCCTGCGAAGAGTGGAGCCTTGTGCTCAAAGTACCTGCCACGCCGGTGCCAACGGGCAAAAGGGGAAGCTCTTCGTAGGAAGTCAGGCAGTTCGGGTTAGTGCACAGCAGAAGGAGAACAGGTTCCGCAACTCAAGCGCAGCCTCCACAGCGGGCAGAAGCAGAGCGCGAGTACGGCCAAAAGGGTGCTGTTTTTACACAGCAGGGAAAAGCAATGGGATACTGCAGGGGGGCGACCAGATCCTAGCTAAACTACTCACCGGTCCCCGAAGCAAGCAGACCCAGGCTTCTCCACGTTAGTTTCAGCAGCTGGCAGGTTCAGAAGAGCAGGAAACGCCTCGTAGTCGTGTAGAGCAAAAAGACGTCCCAATCGACGAAACCAGCACAGTTTTGTTGCCGCAGCAGGACAACGGAGCGGCCGTGTGTATTCAAGCCAAATGTACACTCCTCCCTTCAGACTTGGGAACGCCAAGTGTACGAAGCGTGGGAGAGTGACAAGGACTCGAAATACAACACAACCTGGCGGCAGTTACAGAGCAGGACTCCCTTGTAAGCTGGTCAGTCAACTGGATGGCCCGAGACACTTCCGAAGGCTTACTTGGCAGGAAATGATGAAGTCGCCGGGAATAGCTGTTCCTGCTATTCCAAAGGTCGAAGCACCAGTACAGGCCTTCTGGTTCGATCCAAGGAGGAAAGGGTTTCACAGGACGACAGCAGTGCAAAGGAGGATTCCTTCAGCGGGTCACCAGCGATTCCTCGGTCCAGCCTCGTGGTTGCAGGATACTTGGCTCCTGTATTCCTTCGTTCGTGAGAACTCAGGAGATCGACCTGGTAGTGGTGTTTCCAGCTCCCTCTTATCCACGGTTCCCTTCGCGCCAAAAACGGAGGGGAGCCAATGGGAGATCCGCTCATCAACACACATACCATACGTGGACCAATCACGGACCACGGTGGTCCCAGGCATTCACACCACCCTAGACTCTCTGGCACCCAGGATGTGTATTGGGACCAGACATCCCAGACCACACCCTGGAGGCACACAAAAGACATGTAGAAGCCCGCGAAAGCAACCACGTTTCGCGGGAAAGTACATGCCCAAATAAGGAAGGCCCCGGGTCGCTCGACCTGGGGAAGGTGAAGGGAGCAAGACGGTCAGTGGACAGGACAAAGGAGCCTCGTGATCTGGCCATTTTGGGAGCCAGGCCACCATTTTGGGTTCCGTGCGAAAAACGTGCTCAGAACGCCAAAAGGAGCTCAAAATAAACAAAACGATCGCTGCCACCATTCCAATCCCTGAATGACTTGCACCGATCAAAATACCATCCTAAAAGAGTATCTAGGGCCTGTAGAAGGCTAGAGACCCAAGAGAGCTGTAACTTAGCTTACAGTTCCCTCTTGTGTCATGTTGCACAAAAGCCGCAACATGATAAAAGAAACTACGGGAAACAGCGTTCCCCGGTACTGACTGTCTTAAGGGCATGTCAGTTTCCCCGTAAGAAAGGAGCGAAAGCCCAGAGAAGTGCGGCAGAAGGCTGTACTTCTCTGGCAAAGTCAAGAACAAGGTTAAAAACAATAGCAAAAAGTTTAGGGGTTGCCACATGGAAGGAAAATTCCCTACAATTACGAAATCTTTCCTAACAAACACCAAACACCAAACACATCCACCTATGATATTCCAAAACTTTACCTCATCTTAAGCTCCAAAACACCTATAATAAACACCCAGACAAGAGTTTGATTTCTTCTGATCGTTACCCATCAACTCATCAGCGACCACAACCTTGACCTCCTCCCTCTTCACGTAGCAACTGCCCACTCCAATTGCAACCCATCCATATGTGATTACCAAAGTGTCATGGGGGGCATGGAAATTGCAGAAGTTGTGCTTTATATAAGTCAATAACAACACTACCAGTAACAATTTTAACAAATGTGCATATTTGGGGACTACAGATTGGAGATCATGACTTGTTTCGGATATTGTGTTATTCTCGGCATTCAATTCCAGAAATGCAGTAATTGTCATCGACATCTGTAATATTGGCAGACATGCAACCGACCGTTTGTCCTGGCAAGCAGCCTCCCGGGATTTATTCATTTTTTTGCTATTGCTGATACGACTAAAGAGAAAGTAATGATACCTCTCTATTCCCTCTACAGTGTGCGGCTACATTCGAGACGCACTGCCCATGCACAAGATTTTGGAATGGCGAGGGCAGACGAGGACATGCCATGCTTTGTTAAAGTGCATGTACACATCTGTGGACATCAGAGTTACCCCATAAATGGAGAAGTTGTTTTACTGCTCAACTTTGAAAAGGGAGTAGACAAAGGAGCTGGCTGTGAAACACACCTCCTCTAATACCCTTTTTTGAACTATTTAAATAAAATATATGTTATTGTGTTGCTGTCGTTTTCATGTCCACAAAGAATGCAAATACACAGACAGACAATATGGGGTTGAAGTATGTGTATATTTTGGACAGCAATTCTCCCCCTGGCTTCGTAGTATAGGGGATCTGACAACGCTTTTTCAATGATGTTGGATAACTTGTCCATCCATGGATCAAAGGGTTTGGTTCAGAACCCTTTGCCAACCAATGTTTTGTTTTCTTTACAAACAAAATACTAATAATTAAGAACAATGTATGTTTCGTTTATTTCCGGAAGCAAGCAATAGTTTTTCGTTCACTTTAATTTTTGTGTGCAGTTTATAACAAGCTGCTGTTAACCATGCAGCCTGTGCTAAACCCTTTCCGCAACCCCTCTGCTACACATCATGCCTTGTGTAATGGGTTGATGTGCGTGTTGTCTCAGCGTATGATGTCTTTCTCACATACAAATGTATTCCAATACAAAATGGCGACAGGCTGAAATGGAGTAGTGTTAACCTACAAAGCACCCAGTACTTCAGGTACTGTGCCCTCAGGCCCTTGGATTTGCACAATTTCTTTTTCCACAATACGCATGGACAGTTGAGCGTGATTATTACAGTGGCAGTCTAATGGCTGTTTTCGCATAGCAACTTGTTTGGGCACACATCCATTTTGTAGGCGTAGCTCTTTGACATCCTGCCCAATAACTGTGTCCCTGATGTTCTTCTCAACTCCAGGTCTCTTTACAGCCGCGTTATTGTACTCCAAGCCAGACTAGAGGCAAAAAAGGGGCTTGTTAATTAGTATTACTATAGAACATTTACCTCACTAATATCACTGAAGTTAACCCACTGCTGTGCTATGCTGGGTTACGTACGTGCTCTTAACACCCTATTAATCTGGATGATGTACAGGAAGGTGAACTGTAAAGTGAACTGGCAGAAAAATTGAATCTTCTCAGAGTTCTTTAAAGGCGGCATGCCTGCTACGGACATTATTCTGACCTATTCAGTATAAGACTTTCTGAACACCCTTGTCCAGAATACTAATAAATGTGTTTCCCCTTTTCCCATTATACTGTAGACTCGGCTTGCTGTTCTGTCTACCTTGTGTAATTATACATCATACTGATAGTGCGACTGTATTACTTGTGCAGCTGCATTACGGGCACATGGTACTCCTGCTGACCGGAGCAATGGAAACTCCTGTCTAACAGTGAGTCAGAGTCATTCTGATAAGCAAAGCCCTTATTCCACAACTGAGAGCAGACAGTGCACATTGTAAAGAGAACAGTGTGTGGCCTTTCCCTTTACTGTATAACAGTTTCAGGGGTGAGTTGGGCATGGTGCGGTGGGGGAAAGGGCGCGGGGAGGGTTCTGACTTCACAATACTCTACATTCAGTTGTGGGTGTAGTGTGTGCAACCTTTAGCTTGCCACATGTTTTTGATTACAACTCTCAACAGCCCTAGTTAGCATAGCCGATGAGGAGGTATTGTGGCAGTTGTAGACCCGAATATCTGGAGAGCCGTAGGTTGATAGTTCTGATCCCCCTAATATTTAGACTTGATTTCCCACAGATGTGACCCCCCCATATACATTCTTGCATACAGGCAAGGAGAGTAAAAACAGACATTACTATTTGCTTTGTTTTTTGCTCATATCGATTCAACTGGAAACATTAAGTTGTACGACTATAGAGGGCTTGGGGCGGGGGCAGAGGTGCTGCTGACACTGGTGCGTAGGGGCACAAAGATGGCCAATAATGTTGTCAGAGCATCCACAAGAATTCACTTATCTTGTCCTTAAATTTGCTGGGTGCTATCCCTCATGGATCCTGCTTGGAAAACGACAGAATTACAACCCCTAGATCAAGAAACTGGGATTTGACTAGTTTTACCACTCTTCAACTGTTTATAGGTGATCCAATGTTTGAACAGAATACAGACCATCTCACCAAATGTTTTGGCAGCTGCTAACAATGACCTGCTCAACCTCTGAAATAATGGCTCACAACTGGAAGTGGGGCAACGGGGCACCTCTGCTCTTTTTCCTTGGAACCATGGGGTTGGAGAAAGGATACACACAACCATGGGGAGGAACTAGGCAAGGGGTTGCAAGAAGGGATAGGGGTTATTGGGGTGCTGGTGTCCAGAGCATAGTGGTGGTGTTGTGGTGTGGAGGAAGCAGTCACTAATGATGTGATCAAAGGGATAGGTGTCATGAAGGGAGCAACAGTCAGGTTGGTTGGACACAGTGTTGAGGAAAGGATGGAGGCCCTGGGATGATTGTTAATAGTGTGGATAAGGTGGCAGCGGAAAGCGCAAGCAGGAACATTTGTGAGTGCTAGAATGGAAGTCATGGAATGCTGGGGTACAAGTAATGGCTCTTTATGCTTAGACTATTCCATTATGATATGGTGTAAGTTAATAGTAGACAGTGCCCCGTGTTGTAAATGGGCTGTGTACTCAGCTCCCCATGCTTCTTTTGCACAGTATTTCATAACAGGCGCATGCTCCTCCTCGGGAGGTGAAAATGCCACTTCTGACTACACAATTCAGTGAAATACCTCTGCATTCAAGTGCAGAGGATGAGTGCCAGGCTTTTTTGCAGGTACCAGAAAGTCCTTCTTGCACTCCCTAGACATGAGTCCCATCACCAACATCGTAGGGAAGTTCTGACCATTGCTCCTTACACCACTCCATAGTGATGTCCACTCCATTGTGCACTCCTTGCTTCTTTACTCCAACCTCGAAATCAGGCAGGGTAGTCTGACCCCCAATGTTTCTCTCACTCTATGGTGTCATTGAGTGGCAATGTGCCATCCTACCCTACCCCCAAGACTATGTTCAGCACTGTTAGCGCAACAGAGATGTTGGCACTAAACAAAATAATCATAAAGAAATTAATAAAAATGAAAACTTCATGGCATAGCCCCTGTCACTGCGAATTGATCGACTGATTGATTGTTTATTTATTATGCGCTTATACACAAGTTTTTCAAAGTGCAACCATGCATGGGAGTTGAAGACATAAAGAAGACAAGACAAACGATCTTACTAGGCATGGTACATTCAGATCACAGAACTGGACGTTCGTGCAGGTGGTGTAGGGGATGGGAGGGTGGGGCAATAGGGACCAAGTGCACCCAATCCCGTCAGAACATGGGTTAAGAGCAGAGAGATACCATTCTCAGGGGTTGGAATCTAAGTGCAGTAGTGCTCCGGCAAGGGCAAGGCCCAGGCGCAAGTGCAGGACTGGTGGGGAAGCTTGGGACCTATGTGGCTCTAAGTTACAGCAGGCAGCCAGTCAGAGCAGAAATAGTGGGGAGAGAGCGACAGAGTAGAAAGAGGTGGTTAGCAGGGGAGAGGGAGAGAGAAGGAGGAGGCAAAGAGGAAAGTCTTGAGGAGTTTACTGAACTTAAGGAGATCCAGCTCAAGACGGAGAGAGGCAGGGAGGCTGTTCGAGAGGGAGGCACCTGCAGTGGATAAAGATCTCCCCTCAAGTCTCTGCTTGCAGAAGTGGTTCACCCGCAGAGAGTTGGAGGAAGATGAGCGGAGGGCTTGGGAAGGAGAGTATTTAGGACGAGAGTGTTGCAGATAGAGTGGGCCCAAGCCCCAGAAGGCCTTGTGGACAACGCAAATGGTCTTGAACTTAATCCTTGCAGCCATGGGGAGCCAGCGAAGGGATTTCAGCGCCAGAGAGATGCGGTCCCTGGGCTTGAGGCCAAGGATAAGTCTTGCGGTTCTGTTCTGGATGAGTTGAAGAGGACATACTGATGACTCAAAGTCAGTTTGTAAGGTTCAAGGTTTTCTCCTCCCATGTAATGTTTGGCAGCTTGTCTTCTGTCACCACCTAGCTGCTGTTCCACTGCATGTTCTGTCCTCTGCTGCTCCTCTATTACTGTTTTCTTCCACCTTCTCCTCCTCCCACTCTATGTCCCACTGCCTCTGGGCTGCTCCTCTTCCCCTCTTACTTTCTCTCTACCTCCTTAAATCTCATCTACCACCTGATTGATTCTTTTCATCTCCATCAGCCCCTCTCTATACTGGTCATCTCTCCTTCACTTCCTGACTGCACCTCTAACTTTACCAGCTCCTCCCTTTCTCTATGGAATGGTGTCCCCATCTCCTACATTGTGCTCCGTTCCTTCTCCTTCACTTTGCAATTGGTACAACATTCCTCCTCACCAAGCTACCATACACGGCGTGTCCTCTCACCTCCAAATTCATACATTTCTCCCTTCTCTCTGCTCCCTTTTATCCACCCACCTAACTACTTGTGAATTGCTCAGTTGTTTAATGGTTGTAAGCTTGTTGCAGATTGTGAGCGCCAATGTGATTGGTGCTTGCACTAAGGGCCAAATCTGTCATATGTTATCAATTTGGGAGCATAGCCCCGGTGCAGGCTCGCTTGCAGATATTACTTTAAATGTAGGCATCATCTTGAATTGATTGATTATTTGTATAGCGCCTATACACAATGTGTTTCAAAGCGCTTCAATGAGGGAGGGAAGATGGGAGAAAAACAAATTACATTCTTTCAAGTCCTTGATACAATTCAGAATGTGAAATAACTATCATAATAAGCCTGACGACATTTCTGATAGTGCAAGTGCTGAAACAATCAAGGAGCGGAGGGGGAGAGAAAAGAAAATGGGAGCAAGCAGGCAGTACCATTACTATGTCTGACGACAATTGCTGCAGTGCATGCGTATAACAAGAGGAAGGGGGGGAAAGGGGAGGGACAAACAAAGGACTATCCTGTATGGACCGGTGACAAGCATAGATCCGGAGGGGAAAAGGGGGAGAAGACAAGGAGGGCAGGGGGGACAGACAAGCTGCTATCAAAAGGTCAAGAGACAAGTGATAGGAGTAAGTGCCAAATGACTAAAACGACAGAGGGAGGGGGGAAAGACGGAAAGGGAGAGGAAGGATGGCTGCCAAAGCAGGCAACTACGATTACTATGCCTGACGGCAATTGGGGTAGTGCCGGAAAAAGGCGGGAGGGCTGGTGAGGGGTGGAAGGAAAGGGGAAGGTAAGATGCAGAGGGGAAGGAGAAAAGCAAGAAGAGGGGGTGGGACAAGGACATGAAGCCATCAAACATGTCTATGCAAAGGAACATAAGAGGTAGCAGGGTACAGAGAGGGAGTGGGAGGAGGGAGAGAACAATAAAAAGGAAAAGCAGAGGGCGGGGGGAGCAAAGGACAAATAACGTGAGGGCATGGGGTAGGGAGGAGTGAGGAGGTACAAGGGGAGCAACAGGGGCAACGGAGGGGGGATAAGGGGAGAAAACAACGGGGCATCTGAGGAGGGATGGGGGAACCGAGGGAGCAACAACAAGGGGAAAAAGGGAGCAGCACGGGGCAACTGAGGGGGTGTAGGGGACAAAGGAAGCAACAATTCAGGCAAGTGTCAGCTGTGTTCTCTGTCACCCATTGTTTTCTCCTGGTTCTCCTTCTGAGAATGGTAAGCGGGACAAGCTCTGATATACAGAGCTACATAACCTCCACTTGGTAGAATTTGCGAGATCTACCAATACTCTCTGGTTAAATCTAAGGTAGAGATTACATTGCCTGATGGGGTTTTAGATTCTCTGGGATCATGTTTTGTAAACTAGTGAAAAGACCTGACAGAACAGCCACCTATGTCTTCACAATAATTGTGAAATATTCACAAATATTTCCATGTTTTGAGCTAGTTAACGTGGTATACCTGCCATGTCTTTTGCAAAACCTCCTGCTGTACTTGATTGTTCAGATCACTTAGGATTCTGGTGATTCAATATGTTTGTTGGTGCTTGTTTGTTCAGATCACTTAGGATTCTGGTGATTCAATAGGTTTGTTTGTGGATGTGATAAAGAGCTAGTTACGAGCACGAAACTTATTAAAGGGAGCTTGGTGATCATACAGAAGTTTGTTTATCTTGGATTGCTTGTAAATGTTTATGAACGAACAAAGTGAGCAGTGTGCTGCCCAGTCTCTTCTTGCTTCTCTCACCCGTCCTTAAGCATGTTGAGGGCATCTCATGGCACCCATGCATAGACCAATTTAAACGTTTATCTGGTAGAGTTTTGCAATTATTTCCCGAGGGGAAATAATGCCCATGGAACTAGGTCATCCCATTTTTTGGCATGCTCATCAACAAGCTCCGCAGGGGGTTCTTCTCAACTAAGACATCCACTTGGGTTCTGTAAACGGAGGTACAGAGAGTTTCTGTTAGCAGCCAATGTGGGAGTATTTTCTTTAACAGCCAGGAGTGTCATCTGGTGAACAAGAGCGCAGTCCCACGTTCCTATTGACAGAACACAGCGGATGTTGGTGACATCAACTAGCCCCAATCCCAAAGCTCAGGAAGGAGGTTAGTACATGGTATATCACTGTTCGGACTTGCCTAACCTTGCCTAACCCTGTGAACCACTCAGCGCTCCAATATAGTGGATGCTGGATACAGGAGATCCTCAGACCACTCCAGCTGGGTACCAACCATAAGGCAGAGGGCAGTTACAGCAATGTTTATACCCATGCTGTCCCCATCGACATGCAGCGTCACAAAAGGAAGGTTAACAGGGACTCTCACAAACTCTCTTTGCCTCATTCTGTTAGTGCCACACTCAAAGGGAAGGGAGATAGTGAGTGAGTTTCAGGACTAACGTAAGGATACCCAGAGAACTATTGCACCTGTGAAGTAAAATAAATGGCAGCCGCCAGTCATATAGAGACAAGCCGGCTCCCTGTCAAAACTCAACCCACAACCTATGGCTTAATCACCTAACAGCACAATCCCTCAGAACCGAAATGTTCCCAATAGTATTAGGCAACACTCAAGGGGAGGGGAAAGACCACTATAAAAGACAGCTAGATCATTCTAACAGGGTGACTTCTGTGAGTAGGATGTGGAGGACGGAGTATGGTGAAGAGAACCAGAAAGAAAGAGTATTGACAGGAGAGGAGGATAAGGGACCTGGAAGTTGGTGCGCGAGTTTGGAGAAGGGTGGAGTAAGAGAGAGATGTCATCAGTGGGAGTAGAGGTGCAGGGAATAGGGATTAGATGTCAGGAGATTTAACTAATGAGATGTTTTATTTGTATGTGTCTTCTTTGTTATCTCCGTTTCTACCCAATTTAATTAAAATGCACAGGAAATATTTGCCATTGCAATTCTGTTTGTGAATATCAAATGCACTTTGCCAAATACCAGTCTTGAGAAAGACAAAGAAGGTCGAAACACGTGTCAGCTGACTAAGGTTATATACAGGCTGACTAGGGTTTTCTATATAAATTGTTTTCAATTATATTTAGGACAAGTATTGCTATTACGTGTGTGTAGATTATGTTATTGAACTTTTCATATGTGAGTAAAAGTCTTTACTAACTCAATTGAAAGGGTGAGCACAATTCTGGTTGACCAATGTGTACTTGCTGGGTGCCTGCACTCAGATAGTTTTCATAGGTCCCCCACTTTTTATCCCCAACAGCAGTGTGGACGTCACACACCTCAGCATTGCCTTTGAGACACCAGAGTGATGCATGTCAAAGTGGTGGCTCTTCCTTTCCTTACACTGCACTGAGCAGGCCTGGATGGCAGTGCTTTATTATCCCTGCAAGGAATGGTGGAGTTGCCACCTCAGCAGAGTTGTTCCACCTCTTCTTACGCCTCTTCTTACTCCTCCTGAACAGGGGTGCCATTGATGATTTAAGCTGCAACCTGGTAGAGGCCTGGGTAAATCCCTTATAACAGTGCAGCCCACATGCTCTTTGCATGCCAACAGAGACAGTCTGGTGTTTTCCTGGATTCCTCCGGTTTCCTCCTGCTAGTTCCTCGCAGACAAGACCCTTGCATGTCAGCAGCACACAGAGTAGATTCCTGAGAACCGTCATCATCCCCCCTCCAATCTCCTCACACAGAACCCACTGATATAATTGGCTGTCCTGGTTGGAATGTTCCTGGAAATACTATGATCGGTCTATGAGGAACACCTGCACCATTTCATTCTCTGCAGTGAAATTCAATGTCCGTTTTGATGTCTCATGCAGTACTTATTTATTCAGGGTCTGCCAATATCGGCCTATCATTTCCTCCACAAGACACCATAGTGTAGTGCATTTTGACCCACCATGCAACAGGGACACTTCTGCATGTATGGCATTTATAAAGCGCAAACCTAGCTGTGAAGCAAGAATCGCTGTACGTAGGGGGCAAATCAATGGGGGTGCAAGTAAGGGTATATGGTAGCAGAGGGGCTATGATGGATAGTGCAAGAATGGAGGTGAAAGGTACATAGGAGGAGAAATACGGTTGAGTTGAGTGATCACTGATTGCAGCGATATAGATTTTCGGTGAGTGTCTGGTGATCTACTGTGTTGAATGCTGCCGAGAGGTCAAGGAGCACCAGGAGGCCATCATCAAGGATTTTAAAAGCATTATCAATCACCTTGATGGTAGCCATTTCTGTGCTGTATCTGCAGCCAGATTGGTATGACTGAAAGAGGTTGTTGGCTTCGATGCATTGAATTGAGCTATGTAGCTACTGATTTCTCAAGTATTTTACCTAGGAAGGGAAGATAGGTGAGGGGTGGTAGTTGCTGAGGTCATCAGGGTTCTGTGTGGGTTTCTTGAAAAGCAGGATGATTTGTCTGATCTTGAAGGTCGAGGGTTAGGATGTCTCACAACAAATCTTAGTCCTCTGACGACAGCCTGATCTAACCCAACATCTGGCCCTACCACTAACACAAAAGGTTAACATCAACTCAACCAGAAAGGTCTGCAAAGGGATTCACTCTCAACCCTGGTAGTGGTGGATGGCTTCCGATCCCCACCCAAATGTCCTGTGGAGGGTTCGGAAATTGGAGGAGCCCCCAAATGGCCCATTTTAAGAGTCCCATTGTTAAAAGTACTTTACCTAAGTTTGTCTAGGTAGCTAGTGTCTCGCAGCAGAGCGGCATAGCTGTAAGTATTCCAGGAATCCTTCTGATCAGTTAAAAAAACTTTAGTTGCAGCACTTTGAGAGTATTAAAGTAATCATTATCTAATCATTGCACCCAACAGTAACCCACTTTCATCCTTAAATGTTTCTTTTGGAAAGCTTTCTTGTAGAAGGAATCTTTATGCTTTAAAATTATTATTATTATTATGGTATTTATTGAGCGAGGAACTAGATTTCTGTCCACTTATAACGGAGCGCTTTAAAATCTGTGTGAGAAGAAACTTGATGGAACCCTTATAAGAAATATGGGAGAGGGAACAGGACTTAGCTTTGAATCAGGAACTCTGGAAGGAGGGACTGCTGTAACAGCAGAGGAGCTCTACGGATGCCAATATGCAGCTATTTTGAACAGAACAACCCATGAATTTAACATTATTGGCGGGTCACTTTCCAGGCGATGCAGGAGGGGTTAGAGATGATATAGGATGGCATTTCTTTGCACATATTTTGAGGATGCCTGCTTTCATCTCACATTTCTCAGTTTATCAGTAGTGTCCTCTCACGGGGCACCATCCCTCCCACGAGGTTACTCTACTAGGAATACATACATCTGTTAACACTCTATTGCGTTTTGAAGCAAGATGGAGAAGCTTAGCCATGGCATCTGGTAGACGGATAGTTTTAATGCATGGAGAAAAAACAGCTTAGGCAAACAGAAGGAATCGTATGATATAGATTATGCCCTATAAAGATCTACTTGCAAACGAATAAAGATCTACTTACAAATGATAAAAGCCGGGAAAATAATGTACGAGCATTTGGTCTAAGTACTTGGTAGAAAAACTATTGGATTATCGTTCGTTTCCTTTCAATGATTCGCACCAATAGACTTGATTACCATTTCCTTTTACTTACATTAATTACTCCTGAACTGTTTTCACTGTTGTGGGAGGTGTAAGGAACTCATGGTGGCAACAGTAAAGACAGACACAAGTGATCACAGTTCAAGGGAGCTTATTGAACTATAAATGTAGGGTGGAAAAATGCCTAACCTAAAACTAAATCTAAGATGGGAGCAAGCTTCGACCATCAAATGAAAATAAGGTAGTCCTAGTGGCGTTGTGTCAAATAAAAAGGCCTATACAAAGAAAATCCTATTGCCAGTCCTTACGCTAATTACAAAAAGAGTGAGGGATAGGATTCATAAGAAAAAAAGAAGTGTTTACAAATAATATGTCAGATGAAGTAGTCGGGGTCTCCCTTCCACACCTTTTGAGGAGGAACCTCTGAGCACAGCACACTTCTAGGGAGGATGGCTCAAAGGCAACACGCTCATCTTGGAAGCAAGCCGACGCAGAGCAACACAGGTTCGATCCCTGGGTTTGCGCTTCCAGACCTCTGGGTATTAAGTGCGTTATAAATAACCAATTATAATTCTCGAGCTTCCCCAGCATGAGATGACAGTTCTGCTCTCAACCTTCAAGAAACTTGATGGCCAAGTCTCTTTTCCTACAAAAAGTCTCTTGCTTTCGAGGATCGGAAAATAACAAACCAAAAAAGTTCCTTTTATATGTTAGTTAGTGTGATAATGGCTCACCCCTGGGTCTCCCTTTTCCGGGCATAGACCCTTCACAATTTTCAGCCTCCCTCTACCGAGTTCACTATGGCCTTTCCTTGGTTCACGAATCTTAATGTGTTTTTAAACAATTCTTCAGGCTTCGCCCCTTTCTGTCGGCGTCCCTCTGCCGGGTTCACTCTTGCAAACCTTTGCGAAACAGTTCACTGTGGATATCCCTCGGTCGCGTTCACTTCTGTCAAAACACTGTTCCTAGAGATTTCGGCTTTGCCCCTTTTTGTGAGCATCCCTCTGCTGGGTTCACTGTAGCCAACTTTATCAATCACCTGTTGGTCAAAGTCTTTCGAATGTAGAGAGGATTTTGCAAGACCCCTGTATGACCACTCTGACTGTTCCTTTGCAGCCTTACCAAGGCATTCTGGTTTTCGCAGTTTCAACAAACACGGGATTGACCAGATTCTCTCGAATAAGCACCCACGTGGTGTCAGATCCTTCTGCAGCTGGTCTCCCCTTTATTCTATCAGTTCTTTGCACTTCCCTTAAATTGCTACTTTGCGACTTTCGTTCAAAAAAACGTCTTTAATAACAGAAAAATGCCCAATCTGATACCAAGGAGCTTTTTAGTATTTTAAAGGAGCAAGAGTCCACAAATCACTCTATACCAAAGATTTATGGTGTAATGTGATGCAACAGGCCATGAAAGATACGTTGCACACTATTAAGGAAAACATCACTGAGAAAACTAATAATCTAGCAATGAATCTAGGAGCTCAGAATGGGTTTTTGAGAGATCCCCGCTCATACCAGTCTTTAACTTCAGGTTAATATCGGTCGAAGAATTGGAAATTATAATTAAAAAACTCAAGGCTACTAAGTGTAAAAATGATGTTCACACTACAATGATCATCAAAACTTGCCCCCCTATGCTATTAATAGCTATTTGTAATTGTATTAATGCCTCCTTGAAGACAGGAAAGGTACCTCCAGATATTAAGAAGGCCTGGGTCATGCCTATCTTGAAGAAGCCAGGTTTGTCAGTTGATCTCCCTAACAACTATAGGCCGATTACAAACACTGCCTTCTTATTAAAGATCTTAGACTGTGTGGTATACCAACAAATGTCGGAACACTTAAAAACGTACCCTATATTAAACGATTATCAGTCTGGATTCTGTGTTGGCTTCGGAACGGGGACGGCCCTCCTGGAGCTTAAATCTAAGCTATTGGCTCGCATGGATCAGAACAAAGCTTCCCTACTTATGTTGCTTGATCTTTCTGCAGCATTTGACCTGGTGGACCATTCTATCATGTCCACCAGGCTGAATGAGGTTGCTAATTTTTCCCCACTGGCTATCCAATGGGTCTCCTCTTTCCTTCGCAGTCGCGACAGTAGGGTGTTTTGTGGAGTGGCTGAATCCGCGCCCATTACGATCATGTGTGGCATGCCTCAAGGGGCTTGCACTACTCTGTGCTTTTATAATATCTTCACAGCTCCTCTATTTGCCATGCTGGATCACAAGGGCGTGATATTTACCAACTACACAGATGACACACAATGTGTCATCCCGTTATCTGGCTCGCATGACAAGGATGCTAGCAGCCATTAACAAAGTCTTTGCTATTAGTGAAACCCGGATGGCTTATAATAATCTAGCACTCAATAAATCCAAAACTGAGTTTCTATTTATTAGATCAGCCCATATGCTGCAAAACTTGGCCCAAACTATGAAAGCTTTCAACTTGGAGTTGAAAAAATTACTCCTTTGAAGAAAGTGAAAACGCTAGGTGTTACATTTGATCAGCGACTCTCCATGAAGCATCATGTAAGCAGCTTGGTTTCATCTTGTGCTTATTATATAAAGTTGTTAGCACATTTAAGACCTTTTATTTCACAAGACAACGCTGGAACTATTGGCAGAGCAATCATTGGGGTAAAAACCGATTATTGCTCAAGCCTGCTAATTGGTGTGGATAAAACTGATCGAAACAAACTCCAAGTTTGTCAAAATGGAGCCATCAGAGTGGTTATGAGGCGTAAGCGTAGGGATCATGTTACGGTAGCTAGACACTCTCTTCATTGGTTACCTGTGGATTCCAGAATCTTATTCCGAACCCTGACCATAGTACAGAAATGTAGACAGGGAAATATGCCCATCTACCTACAGCATCTACTGCCTGCAAGATTGTGCAATAGAGCCTTGAGATCGAACAATCACCATCTCCTATTCATTCCAAAATGTAGAACTGTGAATGTTTCCAATACAGCTTTTTTTGCCATTGGACCCAAAGCCTGGAATTCTCTCCCTTCAGAGTTAGGAGGGATTGAATCTCTTGAGATTTTTAAAAAGAAACTGAATACGCATCTTTTTAATTAGGTTACTGATCTTCTTTTCTCCTGTTGTGATGTTCTTAACTGGATTCTGATTTTGTCTTTTATTTGTTGATTGTTGTTTATGTCTTGTGGCGCCCTCAAGCCCTACGGTCCATGGCCACTCTTTACAAATAATATAAAGTAAAGTAAAGGTTCGGTTTTCATCGGTTCTCCCCTTGACTCACCGGCTGTGATGAACCGCTTGGCTGTTCAGAAAATCTGGAGACAAGGCTGGTACCACAGTAGCAGGCGTAGCCCTCGAATCTGCTCATCAGCGTAGGCACACTCCGTGTACCATTGACATCTGCTGCAACACACGCTGGCTATTGTTCCCAGTCATACGATTCCTTCTGTAGAGAGTTCACGGGCCTTGGTCGGAAGGGGCAAGATCGCTTCTCTCCTTGTCCCCCCTTTGGTATGTGCTGTCTTTCTCCTCCCCTTGAACTGCCGTGCTGAGTTAGCTCTCACGTTGTGTGGTCTGCCTTGCTTGTCCTGTGCTCTTGCGCTACACATTTTATCCCTGTGGGGAAAGGAAAGAGCTGTCAGGTGTGTGTGTGTGATTCTGGTCAATTGCCTGACTCTGCCTGGCTCTTGAATTGGGACCGGTCAGGTCAATGGCTTTAGTGTTAGACCGTTGTTCTCTACAGAGTGATAAAGTGTTTAGGTCTGAAAGGGGGAGTTGGAATGTCAGAGTATCCTACGGGATAGGGGGTAGGATGGGGAAGAGGTGTTATAGGGAATTGCACCCACCCTCATGTCAGGAGGGTTGGTGACCTTAGAAGGGGGAGATTGGTATGGTTTGTGAAGTACATGGGAATGCCCAGAATTTTTACCATGAAATAAACAAGGAGGATTGTGGGAACAGTAGTGTTTTATCTGAGCAGGTTAGGAGTGCAGGAAATAATAATCAGATGGATGGGAAGGAACATGACTGGGAGTATTCGGGTAGGACATAGGAAAACAGGGATTCTGGGAGAGGTTGTTTTCAAGTGTAACAGGGTTTGGATTCATAGTTGGTTTACCAGTGGTGTAGGGGTGATTGGAATTTATTAAGGGAGCTTCTTTGGGTGGAAGAGAGGTAGAAGTGGTACCAAGGAAACCCTCAGGGACTTTGCCCCCCTCACATTCCTCCTCGGTATAATACCTCGTCTCCCTTTGGGCATTCTCCTGAGCATAACCCCGGGCTCCCCTACCCAGGTGATCCTCCTTTGCTCGTCCAGCCCCAGGGTTGGGATCTGAGAGCGCAAGCCCATCACTGGCCAGTGGCCACCTGAATAAGGGATTCTCGACCTGGGAGAATACCCTCAGGTTTCTCATAGAGGGTAGGGGATTGTGAGTGAAGGTTGCGATTTTGAGTGAAGGTTGTAGGACGGCAAGAACATCTCGTTATATTATAGTTGGATTGCTTTATGGTGTGACAAATATTATAAGTTAACATTTAAAATAAAGATCCTCAAAAAACAACAGTCATTTCATGACCCCTTTAACAATGGTTTGCTGGATGCCTTTTTCACAGAGTCATAAAGGTAACTTATCTACAAATTTCAATGGGTGACTAGCTTGAAGAGAATTTTAATTAAGGATTGCCCAGTGGACTGTAATCGAGAAATCCTCTCTCAAAGTGGCATGTCTATAGGGGGTCATTACAAGTTGGGCAGAGCAGGAAAATGTGATGGTAATGCTATTAACGCTTCCTTAACCGCTCCGCCCAATCCCGTGTTCCGGGGCATTCACCTGCACCCATGAACTGGAGGTTAATGTGCCAGCTTTAAGGCTATTTTTGGTACTATTACCGCCGCAACTCGGGATATGGTGCAAATTGAGCCAGCCCGAGATGCGGTAACGCTAATTGCGTTAGGCGGTATCCCGGCGCAATTGCGCCGGGATATCGCCCAACTCATGATAGAGCCCTATGTCTGGAAGAAGGGAGTGAGAACACGGAAGAAATCAAGCTTGTTGTACAGTGGATGCTCTCAAATATCCTCTGGCCCTTGGTGATCTTTGCTTACGAGTGCTTTCCCCACCGAAAGTAAGAGAAAGAGGCTGGTGTTGAAGGATATACTTGTATTTAGGCAAAATTCTGTGGGTGTCCAAATATCTCCTACAGGGTACTCAAAAGGACCCACATGACTTTCTGTAGATTAGAACTCCCACAGCTATTGTTCTATCCATCTCTATTATTTGCTGTGCCCCGTCTACTGTTTTCCCAAATAGGTATGTGTCCTGAAAGGCCTGTCTAGGATGCTGATTTGGACATCTGAGCGCATCTTCCTGAGTCTTAGACATCATTACCTCTGCATGAGTATGCTTTTTGGCAGGGCAACATTTTTTCAGCTGCTAGAGCCAAAGGCATCTCTAGTAGTATGCCCAGAGGGAAGCTGAGATAATTGATGTTTCTTGAACCTGAACCCAGGTTTAATGAATGACTTCCAGCACATATGGCAACAGGCTGTATTGTTGTCGGCGCACATAATGGTCAGAATAAAAAGAAAGTCACATTGAGCCAAGTGTACCAATTGGATGGAGCTATAGACGCGGTTTCACTGTACTAGTTATTATTGTATCAGAATAGGCAATACCCTACTTAGAAAATGGATTACCTCGGCGCTATGCATTTTTCTGTGCGCCCAGGATATTATGAAAACCAATTCTGCCATTCTTTGTGCCTCCCTTCTGCACCATTTTGTGAGTGGCGCAAAACTGGTGCACATGAAATGGCACAACATCCAGGAGTTTTCGCATTTCAAAAGCAACACTTACTGTTTAAAAAAAAAGGGAAAGCGAGAGGACATAGAAAAAATGCCCAGAGCACAAAAACAAGCAAACATTTATCTCATGTTCCAAAATGTTTCAGTAAAGAATGTATTTGTTTCGTCCATTAAACGCACGCGAAAACAGGCACCAGTGCGCTGCCATTTTGTGATAATCCTATCACTTGCCCCATCGCCCTGGCTGACCTGCTTTTGCGGCACTAAATCATGTCCCCCGCCCTTGAGCCTGTCAACAGCAGACGCGTACCGCCCATTTCACAACGCCAAAGCATGTCTCGAGTCAACAATCGCTGCGCTTCAGCTAATGACGTGTCGCCATGGAAATGGCAGGAAGCCTCTTTACTCAATAAGTATAAAAAGACCATTTTACAACACACAGCAGCAGATTTTCGATTCCATTCCTCTCTCTGTGTTACTTTGAGTATTCTGTGACTCGTTTCTGTGCTCTGGTCAGCTACCTTCGTTGCTTGTAGCCCGTGTGAACAGATACCAGTACCACCGCTATAAATTATTTTCGTTTGTTTACCACACAATGGCTACAATAATGCCCTACATGTACGAGCCCGAGTATACCGAGGAGGAACTACTGGAAAGGGAAACATGCAAAATCGATGGGGCTTCGGACGGCAGTTGGCAGGACGAATCAACGGATGAAGACACTGGACCTAGTCGCATGGACGTTGTTTCCACCTGGTGCACATGCAATCGGTGCGAGCTAATGCCAACCGAGGACGAGAACTGCTGCTGCTGTGAAAACTCAGGATGTGTGGCCTACATTTCGGAAGTCGAGTCACGGCCGCAATGCATCACCGAGCTGCCAGACTTCAGGGCACCCTGCCTCACACGGTCCGTGTTGAGGATAATGATGGTGCTTATGCACGAAATTCACGCAACTGTTTGTCCTCGTAATCCGAGTAACAAGTAAGTATAATCTGCTTGTGATGCCACTCCAATTTCATGGTCTTCTACTATATCCAAAATTACATATACATATCATGTTAACGCATGAAAGTCGTTCAATAGTGTGCAGTCTCTAGATAGCATTTGTCCAAGCAGAATGCCATTAGTTACAAGAATTATCATTGACAACAAACGTTTCATAAAGTTATCTTGTTCATTTAAAAACAGTTTGTATCATTCTTTTTCACAGGTGGTACCGGCTGGTGGCCTATCGTTCCTTTACATGGTGGCTTCACGGGAGGCTTGGACACCGCGTTCGAAGAGTAATACCCGCCTGTGCCATTCGTGCCATAAGAGAAACTTTCCTGAGTGACAGCGGTCAGTACAGGGGATTTTCCCTCGCTGTGCTGCAACCTGACATGTACAATGTGTAAAGTCTTGTATTTTTGTGCCATCAAAATAAGATACAAAATAAAACACCACATATATTTCAACAACGGTTGTTTCGATCTTTTAAATGAATAAAGTGTGTCTCCATTCAAGGATGGACGTCAGAGATCTGTGCTCCGAATGGGTGAAGGTCAGGTCGCTGTGAAGCGGGGTGGTCACTATCTAAGCTAACATAATATATTCTCAATAATGCGTGCACTAAATAACACTTGTTCAAAGTCTTTCAGTAGGTTATGTCTCTATAAAAGTCACATATACATCTATACTATCAATTAACATTGGATTATACAGGCCTTAGGTTAAGGGTCTTGACCACTATAATACACTGGTTGAAGTGTGAGTCTGTGCTCACAAGATCTCCGGTATGTGTCATTTGTTATTGATAGGCAACGATATACTGTGGTCGGGGTCTAATGTTAGTTGGGGGATCTGCTAGGTGGGCATCATGGCGTGGTCAGTGGTCTGGCACATGAAGAGAATACCTTGCAGGGACACAGGGTCAGAATGGCAGTAAGTTTCCACTGGCGAGGGTGCGTGGGTAAGTACACGTTTGTGGAGATGAACGAGCTATGTGCTTAGTTCAGGCTGGTTCACATGCAGGACAGTGATCACAGAGGAAGAGTGATGTGTTACATTTATTAGCTGTTGTAAATACCTCCAGAGTTTTCCAGTCAGAGTGGGAACGAGGGTGGGGGCCATGTGCTCTGCGCGCGGTACTATCGCAGTGAGGCCTGGTCACCAAGATGGAGTCGAAAGGGGGTACAAAAATGGATGCCCGGTGTCCTGCTCAGTGGTCCCATCTACGCGAATGTCAACCAAAGTTAACATCACATAAGGGCAAGGGGCGACCCCACTACTGCGAGGCACTTGGTCCGAGTTTCTACTGAGAAGTAGAAGCCCACCGGCCCATCCCCCCTATCAAAGGCATTTCGCACCCGTGGATGAGCGCTGCCATGGTGTGCTGTCGGGGCGAAAACGGCCAAGGTGCCAAACACCATGTACACTTCAAAAGGTATCCCACGCCCAGGGGCAATCGCTCACATGGCCTCCTCAGACCCCGTGTCTCCAGGCAGGCATCCCCTGAGGCAGGCCACCCCCCTGCTATCCACATAAGTGTGTCTCCATTCAGCAGTATTCCTGTGCCTTGTCTGCACGCCCACCGGCCCATCCATCCATCCCCCCCCAACAAAGGCATTTTGCACCCGTGGATGAGCACTGCCATGGTGTGCTGTCAGGGCCGATAACGGCCAAGGTGCCAAACACCATGTACACTTCAAAAGGTATCCCACGCCCAGGGACAATCGCTCACATGGCCTCCTCAGACCCTGTGTCTCCAGGCAGGCCAAGCCTGACGCTGGCCGCCCCGCTGCAAACCACATAATACCAAGGCATACACACGTCATTCATTCACAAACACACCCCTGTTTCTAATACTTTATAAACCAAGTGATATGTCTCATGAGAACATCTTTGTGCTTTGCAAGTCAACTCCTGAACGTTCTACCTGAGAAGCACTGAGATCTATGCTAATCTGCTCGTCGTCGTGCCATCTGTGACCGCTTCGAGCAAACTCATCAGTGTGCTACCTGTGGCCATCTTCCTGTTCTCCTGCAACATACTGCTCGGCCTGCTGAATCCAACTGTTTTTTGGTCAAGGTAAGGCCATGTATCCTAGTCATATTTCGATCATTTTTAAATTTCTATCTATTTGCGATTAGAGTACCCAACAGTGCTATGTTCATTTGGCTCATTGCTATTGACTTGAGTTTCAATTGTTATGCTATCGATAGATCTATTTATTTTCATCTGTGTCAATTGTCATCGAATTGCATCCTTCGGGGGTCCAGTCTTTAATGTATGTTTCCTTCTCGTGCAAGACAGAACATCCAAGGGACGAGTCACATGTTCAGAGTTTAGTCACATCATTTACAAATTTCTGCAACTTATGCAAACACTAAGCCGCACATGATGAACTGGTATAGTTCCGGCGAGTAAAACAAACTTTGCATTGAACATTGTATGGTTCATTTACTTTTGTATCACATTTTTATTCATCAAGATTGTTTAATAATGTCGATATTTACTTTTCAGAATTTTCAACAATGCCTGCCTGTTCGATTAGCAGTTGCTCTTCGAAGTCCCATGCTAAATCAGAAGGCACTACAATGCATGTATTCCCGAAAACTGTTGATCGAATAAGAGAATGGGTCAGACATTGCGGATATCCACTGGATGAGCTAGAAAGTAGAGTCCAAGAAGCCTTACAGGACAAGAGGGGTGATCGATACCGCATCTTCAGCCGGCACTTTTCCTCGAACATGTACGCCACATCTTGGGTAACAAAGAATAAACGGCGAACGACACGAAAATTGTTCACAAACGCTATTCCCACTCTATTCATCCACATTCCGCCACTGGTGAGTCAAGTGTCCGTTTTTAGCTTTAGGCCTTGCGGTAGTGTGTAGGTAGCCGAATGGATTCATTGATATTTTAGGTGTTGTTTCCAATTTGTAATACCTTCGACATTGATATGAGTGTATAGCTTTTTGAATAATTACATTTATCAATATATTATTTTTAGATTTCATAACCCACAAACGAAATCTATATATGGGCACAGGGAACTGTGCTATATTGTGCATTTTCAATAGCATTACTGAAGTATCTGTCTCCTTACATGGCAATTTTAAATATTGGCATTTCATTATCAAACAATAATTTACCTTTACAACTGCTTGACTATCCCTTGAATCTGAAGCAAGAACATTCTACTTCCGTGACGTGCTCGCAGTTATCAACCACTTCTAGCGCGTATTAGGTTATCTTACTTGGGTATTCTGCTACAGACTTGTTTTATGCATGTCAAGCAATAGTTTTTATGTATCGTGTGATTATTTTACCAATTGTTTGGTTGGTGCTTTCCAATTGATATACACCTTAGTTGTCGTCCCCTGGTGTTTGTTTTCAGTTATAATTAGTGTTATCCATACTAATGCAAGTACAGTCTTTCAGGGAGATGCTGAAGCGTCCACCACATTGACAACAGCCCTAGATGTTCTTCAGCAGCACGAGGTATGGATACTGACAGCTCCATCGACCGTGATCATCAGGACTGGAACACTTGTCGTTTGTTCTACACCAGGTTTCATTCGTGGTTAGCCATTGATATGTACCTGTGGGGTTGTCCCCAAGTGTATGTTATGTTTTCAATATTGTAATCCTTACTAATGCAAATACTATCTTTCAGGCAGTTGTTGAAGCGTCAACCCCCGCACTTGATGCAGATCCTGACATTCAAGTAATTCCAGGGGAAGTGGAAGCGGGACCATGCGGATACGAATCGGCGCAACAGCTTTCGGAAGTGCGCACTACATTTACAACATCCCTAGATATTCTTCAGCAGCACGAGGTATGGATACTGACAGCTCCATCGAGCGTGATCATATAACGTGATTCCATTTGCTATACTTTCTTCCCTATTAACGCAAGTACTGTATTTCAGGGAGACGATGGAGCTTCCACTACAATCACAACATCCCATTTAGTTGATGCAGATGTAAAGAAATCGGAGAAATAAGTCGATTAAATCTGATCATATTTAAATATTCCTCGATTCTTTTAGACAAAGCATCATTTGTGATTATCTCTTTATATGTACCTGTGCCGTCGACCCCAAGTGTGTGTATGTTATATTGAAAACCATACTAACGCAAGTACTGTGTTTCAGGGAGTTGCTGATGCATCCTCTCCAATACAATCATTCATGGCAGTCCATACAGAGCCAGAGGTATGGATACTGACAGTTCCATCGAACTAGGTCATCAGAGCTTCAATACTTGTCGTTTGATTGTTCTACACAATGTTTAAATCGTGTTTAGCTATTGAGATGTACCTGTGTGTTCGTCCTCACGTGTGTCTTTTATGCTAACAATATTGTGATACATAGTAATGAAAGTACTGTGTTTCAGGGAGTCGATGGAGCCTCATTCCGTGCTGTGTATGCGGATACAGAAAATATAGTCGTTGCAGCGCAACAGGAAGGGAAGAGATGCGGAAACGAATCGGAGCTACAGCGTGCAGATGTTGAAGGTCGAGTCAAAAAAGTTGCAAAGAAAAGAAACAAAAATAAGGTCAGTTACAAACAGTTCATAACTTTAGAAATGTTTTTGTGCTGGGGACTATTTTATGTTTTTTTCCAGTCAATTGTACTATACTTTATCTTGTGTTTAAACTGAACATCCCTTTTCCAATCTGTCCTCTAGTTACCCGTGGGTGTACGAACTATATATACACAGACAGTGAAGCGAATGAGAAATGTTGCTTGCCAGACCATTTACACTATGGAGGAACTATTAATTCAGATGCCACGTGTTGAGACTAGAGATGCTCATGTCCAATGGCCAGAACATGAAATGAATGTGTCCAGAGAATTCAGTAAAGTTGTAAAGGACCATTGCTACAGTGCGACTGCAACACCACAAGAAGATGATACTGAATAAATTGAAGATAGCTCTGAAGTAGTTGCAGATCAATTCACACAATCTACACCCGCCAAAAAATTGCCACCAGAAAAGCTGTCGACATTGTTGTGTTCTCCCATCAATGTTGAAGTAACAGATGTTGAAATGACAGAGAATGAACCAGCAGCAGCATTCACCGACGCATCAGAACCTGATATCGGCGATATTTCTTTCACTTTTGCTGATATGTCCGCAACGATGCAGTCCGAAACAAGTGTGATGTCGGATGACAGTCTAATGAAAGAGGGCATTTGCCCTCTTTGTATTCGACAGCTGTTTGATGGATATTATAAGTATGCTGAAATGTGGGAATTCCGTCAGAGGGAAAGTATCTGGGAAGCCATTGATTCATGTGACTCGTCAAAAACAAGGCAGTAACGTCACAATACATGCCGCCTGTAGATTAAATCATACGTTCTCATGGTCTGCACAACCGATGCTGGGGAAACTGCCAGCAGGCAATCTACTGTGTTCAGCTGCATCACTTTTTAGTGGCTCCAGTTTTAGAAAGTTAGAGTCTTTCCTTCAGTTTGTGGGACTCCATTTCATTTCTAAAACGCAGTACTACAAATTCCAACATGATTATCTATTTCCGGCCATTAGTGATGCTTGGAAAACTGAAAAATTGTCTCTAGCAAGTACATTCGAAGGCAAACGATTCAGGCTAGTCGGCGATGGACAGTGCGACAGCCCTGGATTTTCTGCCAAATACTGCACCTACCACTTTCAGGACATGGATAGTAAGAAAATTGTGAGTTTGGTGGTCGTGCAGGTGTCCCAATGTAAGTCCTCAGTGGCCATGGAGAAACTAGGATTTATAAAATCAGTGGAATATCTACAATCGAGGGGAATGCACATCGACCTCATAGCCACGGACAGACATGTTTCAATTGCCAAGACAATGAGAGAGCATTTCCCACATGTTAAACATCAATTTGACGTATGGCATCTTGATAAATCAATCCATAAGAAAATCTCGGCTGCAGGGAAAAAAAAAGGTTTGGAAAGTATTTCACAGTAGTCCCCGTCTATCAGCAACCATCTTTGGTGGAGCTCCAAAACTTGTGAAGGGTCAGTGGAAATCCCACTTCAAAAAAGGCGGTCACTGATGCACCACTGTACCAACGTTCACCGCTGGACAGAAAACCTACATTTCCACCAATGTGAACATGGCCCTTTGTCCCCAGAGGAGGCACGGAAGAAGAAGTGGTTGGTTCCATCTTCACCCACACACAAAGCCATTGAGAAGATTGTTTTCGATAAAACTCTATCAAGAGATTTGAGGGGGCTGACAGAATTCTGTCACACAGGAGGTTTGGAAGTGTTCCACAATATGTGCCTAAAGTACAGGCCAAAGCGCTTGCATTTCAGCATGCAGGGCATGAAACATAGGACTCTACTTGCGGTCTTGGCGCATAACGTGACTGTGTGCTGTGAACAATCTAGCTTCGCTACACTACGGCCTTTGCAAAAAGAAGTAAGCAATGGGTGATCAAACCAGTCTATGAGGAAATGGAATTCGACTTTGTTAAGGGCCTTATTGTTGCTGTACTCGAGAACACAGATATGGAATTTTGAGCATTTCTGTGCAGAGCACTGATGTATTGCCACCAAACATTGCCACTGTGCCATGTCCACCCAAAGAAGAACTTGTTGAGAAGTACAAATCCCGGTTTAAATCATTGTAATCTGATTGTCTTTTTGTAAAAAAATGTTATTGTACAGTGTACATACAAAGTATGCAAACCCTAACCCCTACCTTCACCATCCTGGGTGGCAAACAACCTGGGTGTCATCTTTGACTTCTCTCTCTATTCACCTCATATCGCTGACCCTGTCAATATGTGTATGTATATATTTTTGTTGATGTAACTAAGTTTCGCAATCTCATGTAAATGCTGCGCACTGTTAACTGAGGGGAGGCTTGTGTATTGCAAATAATAAAACAAACAAACAATAAATCTCACTTTCAACTCAACTCCTCGGGTACTTTATACTTTCCCTGACCTTCCCCCAAAAAGTCAATAACCCCATAGTTATGGTTCTCTAGGGCTGCAAAGCTCGCGGACAAAATTGGGGGCCTTTGAACTCGCCAAGTGAGCCGTTGCAGATGGGAGAGAAGCCAGTTCGCATTTGCACATTGAGGCCCAGTACATCTCTGCCTGCCATCTGCATTCCCTCCATTGAAGCCCACGAGGAGGAACACAGTCAAAGATGGCCGCCCTTCTTTTTGTCTAACTGCCCTCACCCAACCAGGTACCTGCCTGCAAGCGGATTGGTTGGCCTAGAGCCTTAACCAATCCATGATCACCGACAGGCGAAGCCGGCCCACGTTCACCAAGGCCCATTGCTACAAGGCCAGCACCTGTTTGATTCCTGTTTGTGCCTGTATCTGCCGTCTGTCAGACCCCCTGTCTGTCACATACCAGGTAACTTCTAAACCTTCACAAAATTATCATTGCGGTATAACGCTGTGGAGCATGGTCACCTCCTAACTAACATTCACTTCACTAACTCTATCCCAAGCCATCATGACTTTGCCTAGCAGCATCACAACTGCATCTAGATTACTGAGTTTGCCTTTTGGCCATACTAACTATTGCTTTTATAACTAGATAAATTGACTTAGACTGCCTCTCAGCAACTGCATCTAAACTGCCTGTTTGACCACTGCCTCTTGGCTGCATATCTATCACCTGTAGCCCTGTTTGCTATAGTCGAATTTAAGTGACCCATTGCCTGTGCGTCCTGCTAGCGACCTATGTTTGATGTTGTGACTGCATTAGTGCATTACCTGCCTGCGCTGGATTATTGAATTTAGCCTATGTGTCCATTGTGATTGCATCAGTGCATTACCTGCCTGCGCCGTATTATTGAATTTAGCCTATGTGGCCATTGTGATTGCATCAGTGCATTACCTGCCTGCGCCGGATTATTGAATTTAGCCTATGTGTCCATTGTGATTGCATCAGTGCACTACCTGCCTGCGCTGGATTATCTAATTTAGCCTATGTGTCCATTGTGATTGCATCAGTGCATTGCCTACCCGTGCTAGATTATTTAATTTAACCCATGTGCCTAAATGGTATATTGAACTCTATCTCTGCCCACTCAATCCCTACCAATATAATGCTGACTCTCCCTACCACTATCATGTTCCCTTTTTGCATAGTTCCTAATTCTACACCATGCACAAGAGGACAATTCATCAAGGTTGGCGAAGGATTAGCCAGACTAGGTTGTCAACGTCACTTCCCAATCCCCTGTCCCACCCCCTTCCTCCCCACACACCCCCCTTTCCCCATACCATCTTCTCACTCCCACATTACACCTGCCACCATCAAGAACGCAGCAACCTCAGACATCCCATGCCTCAGTCCCAACCTGCCCACATACAAACACACCAAACCTATTAGCATTAACGATAGGACCACACCCATCCTGGGTATTTAAAGACTCAATAGACTCATGTCTAGAACTAAAATGTCCCTATTAGCTACCTCACTCATCACCACACCCAACACACTGACCAAACAAAACACCACACCCATTAATTTCCAACACAAAAGCCTCCACAACTCACCTCCCAAACACCAAATTAAGGCCAAAACCACTGTTTTCCCCCATCCTAGGTAACACACCACCCCCTACCCCACCTCTATCCTCAAAAGTGCACTCATCAATGTCTGTTCACTAGGTGCCAATGCAATAGATATCCATGACCTTATCGAGGACCAACATCTTGATATGCTGGTAGTCACTGAAACGTGGCTTCACCCAGCGGCAGGTGCACTTCTAGCCCTTGCCATTCCCCCGGGATTCAGCATCTTCAGAACAGATAGGACAAACACCCAAGGAGGTGGAGTTGCCATAATAGCCAAAACCACCCTGGAAATCAGAGACTTCCCAATAGAACAGATACAAGGTTATGAACTCCTACTAGTAAAGTATACTTCCAACCCCAAAACCACTACCAACTTCCTAGTGGTGTACAGATCACCCAATAAAAATACACACCCCGATTTGGACATCCCGCTACTCCTAACTCCCCCCATCAAGCCTAAAACTAAATGCATAGACCTCAGTGACTTTAACCTAGGATACAATGACCCCCCGGACTCTGAAGCACTTACCTTCTATACTGCTATGTCAGAAATGAACTTCGTACAACTGATAGACAAACCCACCATTCAAAAGGAAGAACCCTGGACTGGCTTCACACTCTTAACTCTCAAGTCACCATTGACTCCATCCTCCCAGTCAAATGGTCAGATCACCATGTAATCAACTTCACAATAGACAATGCTAGTACAGATCACATCACTCCCAAAAAACCAGACACCTTTGAAACTAGAAATATCAAAAAGCTCTCATCCGACAAACTCACTCCAGCCTTGAGTGCTGCTCTTGCCCATACGGTGCAAGGCATCAACAAACCTTCCTATCTAGCAGAACAATACCAACAATGCCTCACCCAAACTATTGACGTACTTGCTCCCATCATCACTAAAACCTGCAGACCTGACAAACGATCCTGTTTTTGGTTTAATGAGGAACTTGTAGCCTTAAGACGCACAAAAAGATCACTTGAACACCTCCATAAGAAAAACAATACCCCAGAATCGGCATTAGCCTTTGCTGAAGACAAAAAAACATATAAATCAGCAATAATGACCCAAAAAGCCAATGCCTTTAACCTCCGTATTACTAATGCGTCCTCAGACAGCAAAGAATTGTTTACCATCCTTAGAGAGCTTGAAAACCCCAGTCAAACCTCAGCACCTACCAACTCTAGTTAAGACTGGTGCTCCTCTATACAATACGCCCTCTCAACTAAAATCCTCCTACTGCAAAATAAAATCGATAGTAAAAAAACACTCCTAGCTGACAAAACTCCACCCACCATATCAATGACCACATCAAATACCACTACTGGCTCCCCTTTTCAATTCACACCAGTTTCTAACAAAGAAGTATTTGACATCATAACGAAACTCAAAGTCTCCAACTGTAAAGAAGACCAATTCCCTTCCCACCTAGTGAAACTCTGCGCCCCCACCCTTACACCCATCATCACCGAATTCATCAATGCCTCTTTCCTCACAAACACAGTCCCCACCAGTATCAAAAAAGCTTGGGTGACACCACTTCTAAAAAAAACATCCCATCCAAGCTAGAATTCTATTTAAAACCCTGAGCATCACTCACAAATGCATGGCCAACAAAGCACCCAAATACCTCAACATAGTTATGAAGAAGCCCCAGACCAGACTCCTCAGGTCCAATAAAAATGCATACCTTGAAACCCCCAGATATAAAAGAGAGAAAGCAGGGGGTAGTAGCTTCAAAACCCTGGCCCCCAGACACTGGAACGCTCTACCCACTCACATTATGAACGAAACATCCTTCCCAAAATTCAAAAGCTTTTTGAAGACTTTGCTTTTCAACAAGTACTAACTGAACCAGAGCACTAATCCGCTCCAATTAACTGTACATAGCTGACTATTTTGTATATTGTTGTATAATATCTGACTATTTTGTATATTGATGTATATTATTGACTGTTATTCCTGTGTACCTCTGTGTTCGCTTTTAAGATTGCATTCTCCCATTGTCTGTAACTACACTGTGATACCCCCGAGTCTGGGCGTATAACAAATGTAATAAAATAAAGTACATAGATGGATTCGAAAATTCAAGTTCTCACAGATGGCTTTACTACGGGATGTTGCAAAGTAAGAATGTATGCTCATTTCGAGTGAAAGTCAGCGGCTTTGATTTTCAGCTTGCGGCCTGAAGAGGCCCGCAACTCGCACTGGCAGTATAAGGTTCTATTGTTTTTTGGCCTTGAGAGACAGGGACCATGCCAAAAGGACTTAATTTGAAAGAGGGGTGCAATAACGTAAGAGACGATAAGACAGAAAATTCGGAAACTAGAACTAGACCAAGTTTCATGTTAGTTCAGTATACAAAAAATCGTTGTCACGAGCACAGTGGGATTTACGGACTGCATTACGCAGAGACACAATGGAAATTGCAAATATAATGTAAGTAACTCTTTAGACGCTATTATAGCGGAATGAACAATTAATGAATGGATGAATGAATGAATAAAGAGCAAGTAAAACGTTTGTGTGCTCGTCTTTGTACCGGGCACATGGGCATGCAGGTCCACATTCCACACGCATGTAGACAAACAGTCGTTTCTCATTGTGTGTTAACCTCGATTTATTTTGTTAGTTTTCGCCTTGATTTTAGAGCCGAACATTCTCCATTGCACTATCCTTGCAAGCAAATAGTTTGTGATCGGCCGTAATAAATAAAATGAATAATAGTAATAAAGATCGGCTGGCGAGACTATTTATAATTTGTATGTTTTCAAAACAGGTATATCCTACCCTACTGCTACTGCCACCAGTTTCAGACCCCGGCAGATGGTTTTTTCAACCACCAGCTGCAGCTTCTCGTAAACAACTGCACCACTTTGACGATTTTATGGGCCGATCGCCAAGGGCCCATATGCCCTTACGCGGTACTAGCGGCTAGAAGCAACATATCAACCTTTACGCTGGCCTAGTGCCTAGTTGATGGAACAGCCTTGCGGTTCACCGTGCGACCAAAGTGCTTCGTTTAACGAAAACAAACACCCTGTGTACCATAAAGGAACAGCGCGTGACTCACGATAAAACGGAACAGCATTTGTGGATAGAGAGAAAAGAAAAAAAATCACATTCCGATTTAATATGCCAATTCCTGAATATTCTATAAACATTTAATGTCAAATAAATGTACTTTACCAAATGTACTGTGTTGCTGTTTGAATTTAAAGTACAGTTTCATATTTCGAATTGTGGCGCACTGTGTTGTGAGTTGATCTGTGTTGGTTTCCGTGTTCTGTGTGAAGTAGCGTAGAAGACGACTGGGCGCGTTTGCCTACGCAGCACAGTAACGTCATGGAGAGAGGCAGGGAATATGAATGTTTTGATAATGTCAGGCTCAGGGGCTGGGGATATGATTTAGTGCCGCAAAAGCAGGTCAGCCAGGGCGAAGCGGCAAGTGATAGAATTATCACAAAATGGCAGCGCCCTGGTGCCTGTTTTTGCGTGCGTTTAATGGACGAAAAAACTCGGGTAAGGTCCATAGGAAATTTTTCTAAAATCGTGCGACTTAGGCTTAAAAACACATGGCCGACCCGTAGGGACAATAAAAAATGTTGACCGAACCATTCCTTTAACTAGCAACAATCCTTCAACCAACCTCACACTGCGCTTCATTGACATGTTAAGGTATTTATGCTCAGAAGTCTGCGTTGAGCCATGCATCAGTTGCCCTTTACTAAATAAAGGGCATGCCAAGGTGTCCTTGCAGGGCAAAGCGCAGAATGTCAGTGTGAAAAGTAGTGCCACTCCTTATGACATCTGGCCCATATGAAGGTCCTCGATGAAACTGATCATGCTCTCCCACAACTCAAGGAATTTATACAAGATAATTTGATGTTGTAATGTAATGAACACATTGGCATTTCATGTCTTACCAAAAGTGTAGACTTTTTTTGTCCATCGGTTGGGATGGAGGTATTAGCCACAGGACTTGCAGACCTCATCCTGGCTGCAAATCCCACTACAAACTTCATGCTCCGGGGCTTGCCTTATCTCCCTCCTACTTACAAGTAATGCTCTTACAAAGAGAATTGAACAGGAGCAGTTGTGCAGCTACAGCTACTACGGTGCATTTTCCTACCAAGCCTACGCGTAACACATTTCATCCCAACAGTCCTTTTCAGTGCCTTGCGAGTACTGCAGGCTGTGTTCCTCTTGTATACCTAAATATTTCTTGACCAATGAGATTATTCTCTCCCATTTCTGTCCTCTCATCTTGAATACCACACTGGTTTAGTTCCAGTCAATATCTACTTGCAGGTGATCCTCATCTTCTTCAAGCATGCACAGTGTCTTGGGTTATGATCACCCATCGATGGAGGAATATTTCTAAGAAACCCCCTGTGCTCTGCAGTCCCGTTGGGAGATTCCTCATTAAGACATTACAGGTGAGTTTGTCCCCCTTTTTAACAGGAACTTTGTACCTGGGACTCCCCTGTAGCGCTCACGAGGGTCAGGAGACTTTCCCAGCACTGAGAATGGAAGCAACTGCTTATCAAAGATGAGGCAGAATCCACACTGAGAAGAATATCTCTCTGCTATACTCTTTCATGAAAGCATGAGGGTTCATTGCCCCAACCATAAACTACCTCAATTACTCATTCCTGAAAGCATCCTTACCACCTCAATTAGGAGGTATAGAGGAAATAATCACAGCGTTTTCAAAAGATCCGCTGGCCGCACTTGCCACGATTAAACAAAGGTTTTAATTGGGTCCAGGGGCAAAGAAACCCGAGGCAGGGGTCTTGCATCTTAAATCAGGTCTAGCTATAATTCCTAGCACTGAGAAAGGTGGCTTTGTTAATAAAACACCTACCACCCACACATGATGCAGAATAGGAATTATTTTGGATGTATTAGATGCTTCTTCCATCATCGAAAAAGAAAATTGTGTGTTCGACTCCCTCTAAAATGAGGATCCAAAATTATCTGCCACTCTGGTCAGGATTATTTAGAAAGACACACAGGGATGTCTTTGGGGACTGCCCACTATATGGTTGGGGTAGAGGCACAGAACCACCCTAGCCCAGGCTCTCAAAGGGTAGCAATGTGTTGAGAGGCAAATTAATGTGTCATTCATTGCGTCGACCCTACTCCATCTCAAAGTCACAGAAATGAAAGGTGCACATCATTTATGGCATCCACCTCCTCCATACCGCAGATGCGAGAGGTGCTACTCATTAAGACAACCCTACCGACCCTACCCCGTAGGGATCGCAGAGGAGCTGAATTTGCAGGCTATGGAGGATATGAATATCCTGCACCGAAGAGGAGGTAAGCAAATTGCGTCACTGCTGGAACTGACCCATGCATACATATTCGACACAACGCAGATACACATCCATCATTAAATAACACCCACAATAGGTCAAACTGCATTTAGACATGAAGAATATGCTCGCAGCCAATAGACACTCGAAAACATGCTTCCTATATACGCTGAAACACAAGATGCATAAGAATACACGTAGAGCTTGCTTAGCGCAGAAACGCGACAAGAATGAGTGGCCATATTAAATAAGATGGACGGTGCAACTACGTTCGAGTGAATGGAAGACATCAAGAAACCTCAGAGTTGCAGGGGGACCCAATTCACTGAATTAGCAGAAAAGTCAGACATGAACAGCCCAGATAATAATTGCACAGCCCTTGCCAAGATTGCCGTGGAAGGGAAGGGTTGGATGGGCACACAAGAGAACAGACAATAACAGTTCCCATACGTGAGACACATTTCTCTTTGATTAAGCAAGAGACAAATAAAGCTGGAAGGGCAGATTCCCATTGACCATGGCTTAATATTCGGTAGAAAGTGGCTTGAGCAAGTCTATAGCGGTCAGAGGGCTAAAGACACCTGTATTAATAAGGACTAAAATCTTTGTAAATGCTAAGCAGAATAATCCAAAATGTGGTCTCCACGCGACCTGCAGGTGAAGAATAACGGCTATTCACTAGCTTCAGGGACAACCTGCCTTTGTTTCCATCTAGTTCTCTAGACAATGATACAAGATATGCCACGTCCTGGCTTGGGGCCTAGAGAATCAGAGGTGGTAACGTAATGGTGAGAAGCAGTACCTTGGTGCCGCTCCACCTGGCTTCCATTTCTGCTCATGTGCTGATAGCCTTCCAAATTTCCAAGGCTGGAGAAAATCACTGCTTACTAATCCCTGTGCCACAATAACATTTGCCTATAAATGTTGCACCATCCTATAACAGAGAATAGATGACATGTATTCACCTGTATAAAATTAAGGGTGGTTCGAGGTGGGACCATAAGAAAGGTTATAGCCAATGAAAAGACTAACACCCATTATACTATATTTAGACAACTCCCCTAACCAATCCCTCCACGCCGTAGGTTTTGTAATGATGAGAGAAATGTAATGTCAGTTGTAATGTATTTCATGTTTATAACCCATTGTCACACCTAAGACTGGCACTTGCTTGTAGATTGTCGATGTTCATGGCTGCCCCTGTTTTATACGGATTGTAAATAAAACAGGTTATTGTCAAATATTTGGACTCTTCCATTATTGGGTGTGGGAATTGAACGGCCTGTGCTTTCTGCTTACCCGAGGGTTTCCACCGCACATTAACATCTGGTAGCAGAGGATGGTTGGCCAACGCCCTCAGAATTATCAGCTTTTCCCGCTGCGAGCCTGAGGACTACAGAGTGACCGATGGAGACCAAAAGACCATGCGTCAACTGAGACGGTCGTCAGAATCCCCTTGGAGAAACTCCTACCTGCTCCTCGTGGGATGCCCGCAGGCCAGATGGCGGAGTGGCCGATAAAGAGAGGAGCGATACCGAAGGCTTCAGCCAATCCACAGAAGTAAGTATGGGAGCATCAATTTGACAAAGGTGGGAGGGATTTGTTGTTTTGTTGCATAACTTTGGGGGGAAGAGATAAAGAGTTTATTTATAAGAGTTTACCTACAGCCAGGGTTACAGTAATTGCGCCTTAAAACTCTGAGAAGGGGTATTAAGTATTGAAAAAGAAAATAATAAAACAACAAAACAAAGAGTGTAGACTTACCCTGTGACAAGGGCATGGAAGAAGGCGCCACGCCCTGAGAGGTAGTTTTAAGAAACAGAAGGATACCTTGTCAGAGTAAAACAGGAAGGCAGTGTAGGGATTTTTGTTTATTGTGCGGTTTTGAAGTCGCACCCCACTTGTATGTGTAGAAATTACTCGCGCCAGCGGAAGGATAGGGGAATTGTGGAAAATTGGTGGAAGAAGTTTTTGGTTATCAGCAGTGCGGGATAACAGCAGTAAAATTGAGAAGTAGTTTAACATTGTGAAAGCAAGGTTCTGTTGGTATTGGTTTATGTCATAGGAGCACTTGAATTTTTGTTTTGGGCTCAAGGGGTGGAGTCCAGAGCATGGGCAGCGTTTGTGGTGCACTCCCAAACTGGTCATGTTGAAGCCATAGAGGATTGGGAAGAGGGGTGAAAAGTGTTGCAAATTGAAGAAAATATTGTTGATGAGATAATTGTGAAGGTAGAGTGGGAACATTTTGAGTTAAGTGTGTTTTTAAAGGTCCTGTAAGTATCGGCAGTCAAGAGTGTGATGTGCCAACAGGGGAGCCATTCCCCTTATGCACCTGTGCAAGTCCCTTCCGCAGTCTAAAACTAAAATGTGCAAATATAACACATATTTACATGCTGCATATAGGGGAAGGAAGCTACAAAACAGATCAGCAACTTTGGAGCTATGGAAGATGTTTGGGGACGAGGTGGAGGACCCACCTGGAGAGAATCCTGTGGATCCTGGACTAAAACTATGCCTATATTCTGCTCCCAGGTGGCCAGGAGATAGCAGACATCTCCTGATTCCAATCCTGGGGGGCAGTATATCGTGGAAGGATCACCTGGGTGTCACGACCATCAGCCCTGATCCCCACTGGCAAGCCCCTTGGCCAGGTGGAATCAGGGCTCGGATCACTAATGAGGCCTGGCATCCACTTCTCAGGGCCTCTTGGGGCCAGTCCTGGCGCCTTTGGCGCCAGGCTCATCAGTAAGGAAAGACAACTGCTTGAGGAACTACTTTATTTAGGCTTTCAGCCAATATGGAGGCATCCACATAGCTTGATTCCTAGAACCAAGCTATGCGGTCTAGTGTTTTGGGTGTGTTGGCCTAGGGACTACTTACCTGGACTACTTTAGAGTGGCTATTTAAACCACACCCAAACAAGACAACACGCTTCGCATTACTTTGCTTCTAGCAACGTGATGCTCACTGTATCCAGCTTTCTCACGAGCCTGGTGAATTCCCGACCTGCAGAAAAACCAAGAACATCGTTAGCAGCAGAATCTTACCTGCATTCATCATCCTTCACTGCTCGCAGCTCCTGAGCAGCTCTGTTGGTGGAGTTCACCGCCCGGACCGAAGGACCTGAGAAAAGGAGAAGACATCATTAAAGGAGGTAGTTGAGACATTACAACCACAAAGCGCTTAAAGACTTACCTGGTTGGTTGCCTTTTGGCCAGCATAGCTCCGGAACTCCATCTGTGCTGGGAACTCACCGCGACCTACGAAAAGAGAAAAGCACAGGTCAGTGAGGACAAGACATCGCTGTGCTACGCAAAGCGCCTCCTTACCGCATCATAGCGCTATAGCGCGCCATCATCTCCCGGCGAGAACCAGCATATCCATTTCTCTTTAGTCCAGTGGCACTCTCCCATATCCGCTGCAAACACCCAAAGCGATGTAGTCTATTAGATCATTGGCTTTTTCCCTATGGATAACATACTCTCAAATTTATCAGCCAAACCCAAACAAAGCAGATTGTTATTCAGCAACCAGTTCCTTCCGACTTGTATCCAGCAACACCACAGGTTTTGCATCTGCCTGTCCCAGCATCCCACTAAACAAGACCACCCCTTTTTTTCTTACAGAGCCAAGCACAGTGAGGCCACCAATTGAGGCAGGCGTGCACCATTCAAGGTTACTTGCACATTACCTATACAAAAGCCAACACGTTTGCCTTTGTTTGTACTTGTTTTTAACAGGACTTCAGTGCAAGGAACAGGTGTAAGGGCCCACATCGATCTTATTTTAATTGAAACAGGAACTAATTTACATTCACAGTTGAGGCATTAAATCTCAGAAGACTACTTAAAAAATAACACTGGCAGGCCCTATGGAACACAGACTTTGATGTTACTATGTGATAGAAGCAGCTAGAAAATCAAGGAATAGACACCTCCCCAAGCATCGCCACTTAGAGCTAGCCATAACATGGCAAACAGCTGGAAAAGGGGTGTGGTTACAGTGGTCGCACACAGCAGCTGCTCAGTAGGGAATGTGAGGAATTTCTGCTGCCTTTTCTGTCATTTCCTCAAGACATCTTACCAACTGGTGTTAGAGTTGTAAACGTAAGAGCACAATTCAGTACTTCAAAAGGACAGCCCAACAGCCCCTCTCCTCCTTTCCTCTCTTCTGCAGTGTTAATGGGTGAGGCAGAAACATCCCTAGCTACACGAGACCTCCCTGTGGACAACAGCTCAAGGCTTGTGCATATGTTAATCCCAGACACACCCTCCTTGCCCTTGGAAGGACATCCCTTAGAATATGGACAAATAAAGCACGACTGTTTGCTCTGCTACTGGCCTTTCAACTGTGGCACAAATAAGGAAACCCCTCTGAGACCCTTAGCTAGAAAGGGTCCAGAAGGATTGCCAACTTGAGATTGCAGACTTATTGGGAAACCCGTCTTATGCCACAGCCCTATAATACTTATCTGTAACTGCCAACACACTGCTCCTCACCATCCTGCGGCTGCCGCACCCCATTAATCCCTTACACCAGGGTGTAGCAATTTCATTTCGAGGAATCCACACCCCCACCCTTCATCTTTTCTGCTCTATGTTTCATCATGAAGAATCCACAGCAGGGTTGCAGCAGCACAGATAGTGAAGGCAGGGCGCCACGTCAAGACCTGGCAAGTTTATGTCTATTGGTGGCGGTGGAGGAGGAGGAGGAGGCAGGGGGAGATTTTCACTGTGTACTGTGTGAGAAGAGTTTGGGGAACTAAGGGAGACAGCAAGGTAAACCTCTGAGCAAAAGAAGCAGGGATTCTAGCCCCTTCCCAGACCAATAACCAAACGCATGACACACTGCTTTCTTGCCCTGCCCAAAATGTAAACCTATTGAAAGAAGCAGAAGAAAGGGAAAGAAAGTACTGGGCAAACAAAGAGAAGAAGAAGAAGAAGAGAGGGCAGAAAGAGATGAGAAGGGAGTTAGAGGAAAGAGAAAAGGAGGAGAGAAAGGACAGGGGAAGAGTGAGAAATCAAAAAGAAAGGGAAAGAAAAAGGAAGCGGCTGTGCAATGAGCAAGGGAAGTAGAAGAGGAGAAAGAAAGCTGAGTCGAGAAAGATGCAAAAGGAAGTTCAACGACTCGTTAAAGAGCATGTGCGGCAAAGGAGGGAGTAAAGTGAGGAACGGGAGCAGACAAGAGTGAAGCTGGGAGAGGTACTATAGAGAAATGGAGGAGATCATGAAAAATCATACTTTTCCAGACAAAGATGCACTCATCTTCGTCTGGAAGAGTATGATTTTTCATTATCTCCTCACTAGCAGCGATACGGAGGAGGATTGGTAGCCTGTATAGAAGCAGGAGGGACAGTGGTACCATTTGTAAAGTGAAAAGGAGCGTAGGTGGATCTCCACACAGGGGGTAGCCTAGTCTACTGGAGAAAGCACTGAGGGGATGTACGGGAAAAACCCCCTAAAAGGCCTAGATTTTGAGGATAGGAGAGATGAAGAAAGTGAGGATGACTGTGGGACAATGTGTTCGGATAAAAAAAAGGAGGAGAGTGAAAATGAGGGGGGGGGGGCGAGAGCCGTACAAGGCCCCTCCCTAGGTGAGAGCCCAGTAAGGGAACTGGAGTGGTCCAATGTGGGAGAACCAGAAGGGGAAAAGCCAGAAACCTGTGACACATACCAAGCACTCAAAGCGGCGACTGCACAGTTTAAAAGTTACCCCATATACTCAGAAGTTGACAGCGCCACCAGTACGAAAGAAAGAGCATGACGGGTGCCTTCACAAGAACGAAGGACATAGATGATCCTGAAAATACTGCAAAACTCACAATTCCCATTGCTAGAAAGATGGGGAGGGCGACCGCAATACATACTATGGCCACAAATGGACAAAGATAATTTGAGATGTGAGTTGCCCTCATTAACATCACGGGAGGGAAAATAGATTTATGAGCTAGAAAGAATAACAGGGGGAATGACGTTAGCAGTCGGTGACATAAAAAGCTTGCTTGCTGCCATCATTTGGGAGAGAGCTGACGACATTTGGAAGCGAGCAGGATACCTTGAGGTGACTGCACAGAATACGGCTTATGATGGAGCAACATTTAATAACTGCAGAGCAGCTGTATGGAGGGCGCTTGGAGTACAACATCCCAATATGTCAGACATGAGCATGATCATGAGGCGCAAAATGCGTGAGGACAAAGACCCTGTTGCCTTGGTGCCCTGAGACGCATGAACTGTGGGACAAAGCCATAGCGCTTTTTTATCCCATAACGTGTCTGGGACTACCCTAGCCAGTGCAGAGGTAGTTGAAGAAATTAGTGGTAATGGAAGCAAATCCATGGCCAGAGATTCAGTTGACTATAGTTCACCATTGCCGGCTGTTACAAGAGAACATTAGGAAGAAAGCTGAGGAAAGGAAGATAGAAGAGGTTAGTCCAGAAAAACACTGTTTACGTTTTAAATGGAAAGGGCCATGTTGAAAAGTGGAGAGGTAGTGGTTATGCAAGACACACAGCAGGGTCAGCCAATGGCTGGGGAAAGCTTTGCCGGAAGGGAGAGAATACAATCACTGGCCATGGGGAAGGGTGGTGTGCCTAGAGGAAGAGGGGTTGGATTTCCAGCTCTGCAGGGAGGAGGGTTTAATGGGGGCCAGCCCAAGTTTGGAAAACCACTTCAGCAATGTTGGACGTGTGAGAAAATGGAACACATCTCCTGGGTATGTAGAAGCAGGGGAGGGATGCAACAGAATTGGCAGGACCCAAGAGCCTACCCTCAGTCACGCAGTGCAGAGCCACCCGACTTTTATACCCAAGATCACACACAGTATCAGCCATATGCGCTGCAAATGCAACCAGCACAACAAACACCAATGCAAACACAACAGCCACCAGTACAACCACAGCAAGCACCCATGCAGGCACAGCAACCTGAAGCACCAATACAAAAGAACACAGTGGAACACGGGTACAGAAGCACAGGCGCCTACATACAGAATTGGGAATGTGACCGTAGTGGGAGAGAATCCTTTCACTGGGACAGGAATAAACCTATACCTGCAATAGGAGAGCCCACAGACTGAATTGATGTGTTCAATCCGATCTGTCACACCCAACCAACAAGAG
This sequence comes from Ambystoma mexicanum, assembly GCF_040938575.1. Taxonomy (NCBI): domain Eukaryota; kingdom Metazoa; phylum Chordata; class Amphibia; order Caudata; family Ambystomatidae; genus Ambystoma; species Ambystoma mexicanum. Next base: position 992,233,949 of record NC_090926.1, on the reverse strand, counting down.
GAACCACGAGTCGGCCTGACCATAGGTGAAAAAACATTTTTCTTTCTTGTAGATACGGGATGACCAGATTCTGTGTTAGGGAGGGGAGATGTTAGGCATCGGCATGAATGCACACGTTTTTTCTGGGGCTACAAATTTGGTTCTGTTCACGGACGATCTGCCTCTCACTTCAGAAGAACATGATCTGTCCATGCTACTATTATACTCCCGCCAGACACCCGTCAACAAAATGGTGAGTAAGCTCAACATGACCATCTCATTTACCGATCAGGGGATAGGGTGCTCAACTCCATGGAATCATTAGATGAATGCACAAGAGTTTGTATTAGCATTTTGTGGTGAGAAAGGGATCCTAAAGTGTTTCAATATCTCCAGCTAGAAGGGCTTCCAAGGATACAGGACAAAATACTGTGGCTACCTGCAGAGTTTCTATTCCGGCCAGAAGTTCCCACGGATGAAGAGGAAGGGCATGTGTTCCCCCTAGAATTGGAACCATTCATAGTGAGGGAGGAGAAAGTGAATATTCACGGGACAGCTGATGAAGGGAAAGCATTTTGGGCAGTGATCACTCTAGATCAAGGACACAGACTGACTTGACAGAAGAGGAGTTGCTCCGAGATGATAATTAGGATAATGAAGTGGTGTTTTCATAAGCCTCACCTATTTGGTGAAAATTGAGAACAGGGAAGTACCATAGAGAAGTGCATTAATAAACAAGACACTATCATTCCTCCAAGATGATTTGGAACAGGTGCTGAGTGCACTGTGGGCGAGCAGTCCTATGATGTTGGCCTATTCAAGGGGTTAGGTGTAGTTAAGATAACATTAAAAACAGGAGCAATATTGCCAAGAGTGAAACAATATCCCATGTAGAAAGAAGCAGATGAGGTTATTTTTGAGACAACTTACACGCTAGTGAAACAGGGTATATTAGTGCCATCAGAATCCCCATGTAACACAGCTGTGTACTCAGTGAAAAAAGTGACGAGGGTCATGGAGATTTATTCAGGATTTACACACCCTAAACAATATTGTTGCAGCAGAATTTCCATTAGTTCCAAACTCTGCTATAATACTCTGCAACATACAACTCAAAGGTAAACTTTTCACAGTGATCGTTTTGAAGAATGCATTCTTCTCAATCCTCCTTCATGAAGAGTCACAAGACCTGACCTCATTTACATATAGAAATAAAAACATACAACGTTACCTCAGGGGTACTATGAGTGAGTCCCCATCAATATTCAAAACGGGTCCTCCAGACGGATTTAGGAAATGTGCACCTTGAGAGCACAGTAATTCAGTATGTGCATGACATTCTGGTGTACAGTGAAACAGAAGAACAGTGCCGAACAGACTCAATACAACAAATTACAGTCTTGGCAGACAAGAGATAAAAGGTAGGCAGGGCAAAATTACAATATTGTCAGGAGGAGATTGTGTACATTGGACAGTTGATATCCCAAGAGTGCAGAAAAGGTACCCCTGGAAGAGCAGAAGCAATTATGCAAACACTGCAGCCGAAGACAGTGTGGGAATTGCAACAGTTTCTAGGGCTTTGTAACTACTGTAGGGTGTTGTTCTTTGATTACAGCACATACATCAAACCCTTATTACAAGGACTCAAAGAAGCTCAGAGAGATGACAGTAAAGTGGCCTGGACAGGTGAAATGATAGAAGTGTTCATTGAATTAATAGAAGCCAAATGCTCAATATCCGTTTGAGGGGATACCTGATTAAAGAGGAGTGTACCTCTTTTCACACTGAAATGGAGTGGTAATGACAGCAGTGCTCACTTAGAAGGCAACTTTAGAGCACAAACTATTAGCATACTACAGTGTGATCCTAGAGTCAGTGATAAGAGGCCATTATCCATGTGAACAATTATTGGCTGCAGCAGCCTTTGCAATTGAAAAATCTGCTAATATCACGATGGGCTGTGTAGTAACACTATATGTGGAGCATGCAGTTTGCCATTCGTGAGAAACCCAAAAGCATTTCTACCACACAGAGAGCATTGGGGTGCAAGGTGATCATCTCCAACCGATCAATAAAGATAGTGAGATGCAGATTTTTGAACCCAGTGACATTCATAGCAGAACCAGTGGAGGAAGGAGATCATGTGCATGGCTGAACCAAATACACAGAATATCATGACGACATAACCCATGTCAGAGAAAAGGTCCTCGGAGGGTGGGCGGGAGGAGTGTTCTTCATTGACTGTTCTTCATCAATTGACCAGAATTCGGGGGAAAGACATAATGGGACTACAGTGGTAAAATTAAAACAGAATGCCAACTATGAACTAGTGGCGAGTGCAAATTTGCCCTTTAATTTTTCAACACAGTCAGCAGAATTAGTTTCGCTTATTGGAGTTTTAGAAATGCATGAAGAGGAGGAGCTCACAGTGTATTACAACTCCGCCAACGTGACATCAACAGTGCATTCAGGACTGTCATGTTAAAAGACAGGGATTCCTACGTGCTGACAGTACACCAGTGCAGCACGCGCCCCCTTTAGACAGGCTCATAGATGCACTATAAGTCCCATTGCCGTGAAGTGAGCAGTCCACACTAGAAGGGGAGACTTAATTTCCTGCTGCAATGAAGCCGCCGACACAGAGGCCAAAAAAGCAGCATATTTTCCCACCTAATAAGTACACACAAGTGAACAGCATGGTAATGAAAGAAGGCTTTAATTCCTGAATTGCGACAACAGAATACAGAACCTTTTTTATTGACAAGCACATCTTTGCATTTCCATGGAGCAACAATTTAAAAGATCTCTTGGTTAAGACAAAACCGCAAACAGAAAATGTGAATAAGCCCAAAATAAAGTGGATGTACCCGTGCATGATTTAACAACTGCAACGGTTTGATTAAAGGAGACGCAGCGACACGTCCCCGAACAGGAGAAAAGATTAAATTACAAAATTACGCTACATGTAACACTCAAAACTTAATCTACTCGATCAAATGCCCATGTGGCCTTCTCTACATTTGCCAAACTAGCCGTAAGGCTAGGATACAGTGGAATGAACATAAATCCAACATCAGAACTGGTAACCAACAGTCACCTGTCACAAGACACTTTCAATGGGTTAGACACCAGCTGTCACAAATTAGATTCCAAATTCTGGAAGTTATCATAACCACCAACCTAAGAATCAGCAGCAGTTCTAAACTTGAACAAAGGGAAGCATATTGGATCAATCGTCTAGACACTGTCTCCCCAAATGGCCTTAAGGAAGAACTAGACCTATTCTGTTATCTGTAAGACCCTATCCATTCGACAATATGATAAGATATACAGACACAGAGAATTGACTATTCAATTGACCGCTAAGACACAGCAGCATCAGGCATACCGGAGCCCAGGAGGACCCTCTTGATACAAAACACACAAGCCATTGAGACTTCAACACAGTAATGCATGTAGAACTACATTCAGTAATTGAGAATACATAAGAGGTCATCAACCTCAGTCACAAATACTCCAATATAGGAATGTATGTAGAATTACAGGATGAGATGGTGACCGATCAACTGATCCCTTTATTTTTACCAAAGAACTCTAAGACTGCGCTAGCATAAATATCCAGCACTGTTGACTGGATTACATTTTGTATCTTCTTCTTTGCTACCTTTCACTGTCTCGAAACTACAACAATTGCCTGTTAGCGTCAAGTGAACAAAGATTATATGACTGACTAATCACCTGAAACAGGTATGGAATTATATATATTGCATCACACTGTATAATGAATACCTAGGTGCACAAGCATATTCGTTTCTACTTATGAACAGTATGTATTTTGTTTGATACGAAGTCCTCAATAATTTGGTTCTTTATGCACACCTATGTTGATATCAATATAGAACAGTATGATGCATTCATATATACGACGACTAATTGTATTGTGTAGTAGTATTCTCTAGTATGTTTTACTATTGATAGATAGGTGTGAACACAAGCGATAGACACAAGTCATTTTTATGACTCAAAAAGATCATATTTATTTCCTAAGCTAAACACTAGCTTCTTCTAGGAGTACACAGTTCAGGATGCTTACTCTTCACAGGACTACATTACCTACTCACCCTAGCTCTACGCTCCCAGACGGATCCACTTAGCACGTCTCTACGATATCAGTTTCCAAAGCACTCAACTTATTTTCCTGAATACACTTCTTGCGTGGTGATGACTACACTAGCATCCTCTAGGAGAACACACTTCAGGAGGCTTACTCTTTGCAGGACTAAATTACCCACTTACCCTAGCACTGCGCTCCCAGACGGGCCCACTTAGCATGATCCTACGGTATCAGCTTCTAAAACATTTATTTTCTTGAGTACGCTTCTTGTGTGATGACACTATATTCACGTAGTGCCGACCAATCAGCCACCAGTTTTGCATACGCAGAATGTTGCCCTAGGCAACATGACTCCATATTTACAGGCCACCATAGCAACATCAGTGTTCGCCGATAGCGTCCACACACTATGTTCTTGAAGGAAAGCAGACCGTGATCTGCTTCCCCCAGCGAATCCCTCGGCTCAACTATCATGTCGTCGAAGGACATCAGGTACATGTAACACCACCTTCTATACACTGCTCAAAGCAACCTGACCTATATAAAATACTTATGCACAGTTTTTGATGAGCCTCTACCCCAATAGGCAACGTCTCTGATTCTCTATGTGAATCAACCTTCACCAGGTCCCCACAAGTCCCAGCACAGGACCCACCATAATCACTAATTCCATCACCGGTAGTGCTGGCATCTTTTACAGACATGTGGTAAGCAACCAAACCAGATGCCTCTTTATCTCCAGACTGTATATTTATATGCATACTGCAGAGCTTCCATCTCACTATGTGCCCTGTACAATATGTTTTTTTCTTACCAACATAGTTTATTGGTCCACAGGATTGGAGCAGACATGATTTTATGTGCTCCCAGCATATAGCCAATCTGAACTGCCCACATCTTTTCTCCAGATGCACAGGGACCGCTGTATCTGCTACCTACTTCTAACCTCAGGTACATATCTACACTTGTGATCGTATATCATAAATATCACCTTGTCTGAAGATTAAAGAGTTGTTGGACAATGAACATGTAAAACTGAAACACTGTTGTCATGATTATGTATTCATCGAGCCCGCCCTGACGAAAGACACACTGTCCGAAATGCACTGGCAAAAGGTCTCTGCACACCATTAATGAAAAATGAAAAATTAAAGAGAAGTTCTACAGTAATATGAGTTTACTCAATCAAATTTGAATGACAGTATGAAATGTCTATAATATGCAGTAGTCTTTAATACACCCATTGGCGTCTTCAGGTCTGGTAATCACTTCACTGGATGCTTTTTTCTGGACTTTAATTTCTTGCCCATTACACAGATAATTGAGCTGCAGCGACACATGCCACCAGAGAAGCAGGAGTTTTGGAAAAAAAAGGTGTGTGCAGTATTCCACACCAATGCAATGTGGCGACATGACAGTACCGGCAAACCGGTTATGCCCCTTGCATTACTTAAGGAAGCATCCCTCCATCTGTCTTGTTGTGCCTTGAAACACCATTTGGTGTATAGGTGCACTATAAATAACCAATCAAAATAAACAAATAAGCATTAGAACAGCTTCACTATCCTGTTCGCACAACACGAGAGAGACTTGCAGCTCAGATTGCAGAAGACCTCGCAGAGCATGTTGCTGCTTTTTTGTGAATTGCACTGTATGTCAAAAGTATCCGGAAGGGCACATGCTGAAAGTAGTCAGAGGAGCAATACCCTGTCCAACTGGACCCTTCTAACATTTGCATATAGACTATGTATATATGCTCCATAGTTGTAACGACTAAAGGTGCATGCCTGTAGTTGTATGTCCTTTCTCTTGTTCGATCGAACCTGGACCATGCACTTACCCGATGCCACAGGTGCTGCAAAATTCCTCAAGAAAGAGGTTTTCCAACAATGGAGTGTATGCGAAGTGCTTCGGTCTGACAAGGAGACAATTTTATGAATTCATTGTTTGAACACATCGCTAGCTTCTGGGGAATAGACATATGTTCTCCACTTACCACCAAACGGCAAACAGAATCTGTGAGCACCTCAACGGCCTCCTTAAAGAGAGAATAGCCAAATTAAGGGTGACCTTGAGAAAAGGATGGCTCAACTGCCTACCATTAGCTCTCTTTGCATTACTTAATCAGCCTGGCTCATCCAGCACCTGACTCCTCATGAGCTGGTGACGGGACGCCGTATGCGTATACCTCTTGGTCCGTCCAGTAGAGCGCTAACTGATGCCCACTGCTGCTGTTTTAGGATCTGCGATGCATGAATATTTGGGGCTGTATGCCTCAACAGCTTTGAGCCCAGCAGGGAATGTCAAAGAAAAATGATGAATATGACCAGCATCTCGACACACAGACTCTGCTCCAACCACTCACCCTCTAACCAGAGGACTCGGGCATAAGCACAGGTTCAAGGGTCTCTTCGTGGTGGAAGACATTACTCCCACTGTTGTCAAAGTCTTAAGTAGGCGAGGGTGGCTCCACATAGGCAACGTCAAACCCTGCAAAGGCGAGACCTCCTGCCTCCAGTCCCAGAAATTGAAGTTGACAAAGAGGAAGAAAGTACAGAGCAGACATGTTCCATCACAAGGAGCAGACAACAACCCACAGAGATTTAATGAAAACACATTTCTTTTACACAAACAAATAAGTCTGCTTCAAATAACTTTTTACCACATAGGCAACGCAATGAGCATGTACCTTTGCAGCATACAAACTCATCAGCGAGAATGATTCTAGAAATATGTTTTGCATTCTGTTGTCTCTATCTCTTTAGCCTCTTATCATTACAGAAAGCAGCCATTTATCCTGTACACGAACCAGCATATGCTAATGTGACCCCTATTCCTTTGTTAAAGTAATGACCAAGCCTTACACTAGTGCCACTAAAACCATGAAAAGACTCAATGGTTTTGAACATATATATCAGACAGCGCTAATAGAGGACTAGCTACAATAGTACATCAAAAGCAATCGCAATGCCAAAATAATGCAAAGAAAGAGTTAGGGGGAATTCCCAGGAGCTGGGAAAGACCCCAGCTACTGATCTAGAAGGATGGGTTGAAGGAATGCGCAAGAACTCCTGACAGTCCAAGTAGAAGTGATGCAGACAGAGAATGAGTGCCTCAAACATTCCACGTTGGTCACATGGGTGGAAAACAAAGCAGGCCCCGTGCACATAATAACCCTCAAGAATGATTCACTATGCTTCCAGAATGATGGCCCGGTAAAAGTTAGAAAAATGAAGGCTGCAAAAGCATCGGGTATGAAAATTGGTACAGCGGTACTTATGGACCACTACTGGGCTTGTGGCTCAAAGGTTTACATGCAATTGCCTAAAAATTGGGGAGGATTATATTCCTTAGTACTACTAAATACACCAGCCCTGGTAGTACCTCAGAAGGTGATAATTGGTGTGTTTCCCAAAATGTGTGCACAACAGAGAAAAAAAAGATCCCTGAAACCCGAATAGTTAAAAACAAGCTGCAATCATACCTCCAAAAAGATGGAAGAAACACTCGATCAGATACCAGATGGCGGAGAAACAGACTTCAGTACAACAGAAATGTTCTTTGCTTCAGTCATCCCCGGGATACAAGCAAACAGAAATGCTTAGTGGTTGCAAATAACCCACCTGCAGAGAAGAGCCTGCCGGGGGTTTTCCCGCCACTACAAACAATATACTCGACAGTGAAAAGCTTTAATACCATAAAAGACGAGTTCAGAGCCACGAGGCTCATGACTCTTCAAAACAGTTATGTCCTTGACCTAATCACAGCCATGGAGGGTGGCATGTGCACAAAAATCAGTCTGTCCTGGACCTGCCCATGATTAAGACCCTCACAGAAGCTATAACGCTGCAAACAGATCTCCACACGAAAATAATAGAGGAAGTGAATGAAGTGGAACAGGATGAATACTGGTTCTCTTACCTATTCTCCTGGATTCCCTCCTGGCTGGCCAATGGAGTCAAAGTATTAATAGCTGTATAAGTGCTAGTATTATTTATTTGGTTTTTGCGTCCTACGAACAGCCACAAGGCAATGCCAGAAAACTGCATAAAAGATGGTAGGGATGAAAATAGTGATAGATGTGGACCGAAAGAGAGATGAGCAAACAAAAACTGATATTATACATCTGTTGAACCTAAAACAAAGTCCTAATGTTCCCCCAGGCGCAACATTCTTCTATCCCCGAGACGTTTGCAATTACGTGGGACATTGGGTGTTCTGCAAACCAGATGGAGAGTAATGCTATATGGCCTGGAGCATCGACGAAGATATACAAAACTCAGGTGACCTGATGGTAGTGGCGAAGGGATCCCCAAAGTTCACTACAGTGGGGAGGGTGCTCTGAGAATTGTGGTTGAAGACTCAACCAGAAAGGGGAATGCTGAGAGACAAATGTATTCATCATTAATTGCATCGGCCCTCCCCATCTCAATGTCACAGAAATGAAAGGCACACATCAATTATGGCATCTTACTCTTCCCCATCACCATACTGCAGGTGCGAGAGGTGCTACTCATTAAGACAACCCTACCCCTGAGGGATCACAGAGGAGTTGAATTTGCAGGCCATGGAGGATATGAACAAGCTGTAACCAAGATGATGTAGGCAAATGATGTCACTGCTGGAACTGACACACGTAGACACATTTAGACACGAAGCAGATACACATCTACCACGAAAATACACAAACAATAGGTTAAACTACATTTAGACATGAAGAATTTACTCGCAGCCAATCGACACTGTAAAACATATGCTTCTTGAATAGATGGAATGCAAGACGCATAAAGCTTGTTTAACGCAGAAATGTAACAAGGATGAGTGGCCACTTTAAATAAGATGGACGGTGCAACTACGTTCGAGTGAATGGGATACATCAAGAAACCTCGGAGCTACAGGTGGACCCGATTCGCTGAATTAGCAGAAAAGTCAGAAATGAACAGCCCAGACAATAATTGCACAGCCCTTGCCAAGACAGCCGTGGAAGGGAAGGGCACCAATGAAAACAGACAATAACTGTTCCCAGACGTAAGACACATTTCTCTTAGATTAAGCAAAGAAACAAATAATGCTGGAAGGTCAGATTCCCATTGACCACGGCTTAATATTGGGAAGTGTCTCAAACAAGTCTCTACCGGTCAGAAGTGGTAAAGACACCTGCATTAATAAGGACTAAAATCCTAGTAAATGCTGAGCAGAATAATCGACAATGTGGTCTCTACATGACCATGACCTGCAGGTGAAGAATAATGGCTATTAACTAGCTTCAGGGAAGGACTGGCTGAAGCCTTGATTCACATTGAGTTCTCCAGTGAATGATACAAGATATGCCACATACAGGCTTGAGGACTAGAAAATCGGAGATGGTAACCTAATGGTGAGAAGCAGCACCTTGGGGCCGCCCGCCGGCTCCTTCTGCTGCTCATGTGCTGATAGCCTTCCAAATTGTCAAGGCAAAGAAATTCACTGCTAACCAACCTCTATTCCCCAATAATGTTATCCTATAAATGTTGCAGCCAATAACAGAGTAGAGATTACATGTATACACCTGTATCAATTTAGGGGAGGTTCAAGGTGGGGCCATCATTTAAGTTATAGCCAATGAAAAGACTAACACCTATGTATACTATATGTAGACAATTCTCCTAACCAATCCCTCCACCTCCTAGGTTTTGTAACAATGAGAGCAATGTAACGTCAGTTGTCACGTATTTTATGTTTATAACCCATTGTCAAAACTAAGACTGGCGCTTGCTTGGAGATTTTCGATGTTCATGGCTACCCCTATTATATATGGGATTTATTGACTCTTCCGTTATTAGGCATGGGATTTACCCAGCCTGTCCTTTCTGCTTACCCAGAGGTTTCCACCCCACCTTAAGAAATGGACAAGCAACCAAATCTGAGATTCAAGGGAGTTGACGCAGGTTGGTTCTTAGATACAGTGAATCCTCGAGTCACTCACAATGGAATGTCTGCACACTATGTTATGTGCTAACACAGTTTTTTTTATTAGATAAAACTAGACTCACTTTGTAATCAGGAAACTCTACTTCAACAGTAAACACCATATGCACAGTACTATGTGGTATCACAGTATTTCTTAGCTTCAGTAATAATGCACCAATTGGCACACGTCAAAAAGGCACTACAATTACTAAGCACTGTTTTAACTTCAAACCACAAATGTAGACATTCATGCATATTACTTTTAAACACTGCAGAATACTTTTCAGGGCAAAAAGCATTTCTGTGTGGAGATCCACCCGCCACCCCCCAACCACGAATACCTGGGAAGCAACAGTGGAGCCGGGCCCAAGACGAATCCGAGAACCCTAGATTGACCCTGAGGGAGGAAGCCCTTAGTCCTTATCACAGTCACCCTGGGTGCCTTGGAAGGCAAAGTGGTGGAGTCTCTCACTTTACTCAACAATGCCTTATGAAGAAGGACCCCCTATGGAAGAAGAAATCACTGGGTTGTTGCTGTCGAGCAGGTGAAGAGAACCAAGCAATGTCGGAAAGGCAGCATTAATGGTCTATCACGGTGGTCTCCTTGGTTGGGTCTCTACGCCGGCTGTGGATGCCCCATGAATATGAAAATCACTGTGGACCTCAACAAGGCTTGGGAGGTGAGGATGAGTCCTTTGGTTTTCGTCGATGACCTTCAGTGGCGAAGGGTGCAGTAACAGAAGTAGGTGTTGGGTTTCATCGGTTGACGGCTTATCGACGTTTGATTATTTGGTGCTGCAACCGCAGCACGGATGACAGGATGGCTTCTGGCGAATTGGATCCAAGCACTGGACTTCTCGGTGGGCCACCACCAAGTCTGAATCTTCAGGATTCGCTCCTCGATGTGGGGTGGCGGGAAACCCACCGGCGGGCACTTCTCTGCATGCAGCGACACTGGACTTCCGCAGCTGGGAAAAATTGACAGATGTCGAGGTGCCACCTGAAGATTTCTTTAGTTGGTTAGAACTTTGCAAGCTCCAGGCGTTGAGCAGCATTATGCCAGGGTACACCTTTTCTGGCCGATACACTGCAATCTGGCTGACCAACTGTCACTAACAGCCTCCGGACCCTGGAACACGCTGGTCAACTTCTTGGACACAAGTGTCAGGTCACTCTTCTTCTAGACCCATGAAGATACGTCTGCAGGACGGCTGTAACTCAGTACTGAAGAACAGCAGTTGCACAGTGTAACCTCGTCAGGTTCTCTCTTGATCAGTCCTTGAATCAGCATGATTCGATGAAGAGATGTAGTAGCAGACTTCTTTCTCCAGCTAAATTCAGGATACGTCTCCAGGAAAACTCCAGGCTTCTAACACAGAGGTAAATGAGGGGTCTTCTGTTATACACAAAATCCCCCCATTCCGTAAGGCTCAGTCAGCCAATCACAAACTAATGAATTCATCATTCAGCATGCAGCACCCAATCATGTGTATTGGGAGCAACTCCCAGCCTTTTAGAGCAAGCACTACATTTACTGCAGTTTCAGACAGGGCTAGCTTAGGGAGACCACAGGCATTGTGAGACACAGCCGCAACCAGACACCCACAACACAGAATGTGAGTGGGCTCCTCTTTCTATTCATTCAGGTCCCACTCCTAGGGTGTACCCACAACAAGCAGCCTCTGGGAAAGGAAGCCCCAGGGCCAAATATGGTCCTTCCACCCAACATCCGATCAGGGGAAGGGAAAAGAGTCAGTTCTTCTCAGGACTTGGAGAAACAGGAAGGAAAAGGCAGTGGCAGTAGCCATCTTACCTTTGTTCATGAACCCATGGATTCCAAAATAGGGGAGACCCAGAGCGCCAGCGAAATCAGCATGTAGCTGCCACCATCCCATACCATGGTCTGGAGGCAACGCACAGGTACCCAAAAAAACACACTAACGGTACCAAGGTGTACCCCTTCCCATGGGTGCAATACAGGCATCCCAGGGGTTTTGTTCAACAATAAAAGAATGAAAGGCTGCACTGCCACAGGTCCAAAGTGCACTCCTGTGCATAAAACACGCAAAAAACACAGACTAGGCGAGTAGTGGGACAGGGACGGGACAGCCATGTCCCTCTAAAGAATTTCCAGCACCACATTCGCCCCTCTGCCCCCCCAAACCTGAAGTTAGGGTGTACTAATCTCCCAAGAGATTGTCATCCTCAGCTAGGTGGTCAATATACCTTCTGGAAAGCTGATCTGCATTATCATGACCCTTCCCTGGCCTATGCTCAATGGTGAAGCATATCCAGTGCAGGCTGATGGACCACATCAACAGTTTAGGGTTTTCACCTTTCATCTACATAAGCCATTTTAATGTAAATTTGAATCTTGAAGGCTGACCCAGTAAGGTTAGTTCTAAAACGCCTAAGACTCCAAACTATGCTAAAGCATTCCTTTTCAACAATGGCCAACCTAAGTTCTCTACCTTTCAGTTGCCTACTGATGAAGATTATGGGACGATCTTTCCCTTTGTCGTCCAACAGGAACAGGACAGCTCCAAATCCTGTGTCACTGGCATCACTCTGTACAATAAAAGCTCCACTGTAGTTAGGGGTTGACAACACAGGTGCCCTATATAGACTATCCTTTGGGCCATCAAAGGCCCTCTGACAGTCCAATGAACCTTCTTAGGTTGCTTGGGTGATGTCAGAGCTGTCAGAGGGGCAGTGTGGTATGCAGGACCACGGGATGGACAGCCAGGATGCAGGAACCAGGCAGGGACAAGGTGAGTACAAAACAGGAATGTACTTTATTGTTTCAGTTCAAAGACAGCCGTTTAGTAAGAGAGCAGACTCTAACATACATACTTCCATGTCCAGCTCCCATCGTGAAAGTCCCCCAACCGTCAAACTCAGAACTTCCAGAAGTCCCTGCGATTTGGTATTACCTCATACATTCCACAAGTAGCACTTGCAATCCAATCATGCATTATAACACGACCTCCCCTCCTTAAAATCCAAAGAAACCACTCTACTAATCCAGCATGGCAACCACAGAGAACCAACACTATAGATACAAATAATACGTAACAGGAAAATGTACAATCACAATAACACCCTAACAACTCCTGGCCTGCTAGCCAGGGCCTCGGGTCTGCCACACCCAAAAATGACCTGCCCACACAAGGGCAAGCAACAACTGCTCACAAGAAGCAGATCTACACTCACAGCTATCACAGATACCAGACCTCCTTATGCCAGGGTCTGCCACACCCCATTCCCAGGGCTGCCACTACTGGGCACAACCACACTCAACACACCAGAGCAACACACAAAACAGAACCGAAATCCTGTCATGCCACCAACTTCCAAAACACAACCACAGACCAACAGGCCAAACATCAATACACCCACCTCTCCCTAGGAAACACACAAAAGCACGAAAGGAAAGAAAAATGACAAACCAAACGAAGAACACACTAAAACAAATTCCACTGCAAGACAGCAGCATGTTAGAACACATGAACAAGAGACAATGAGCACTGTAAAAGTGTAACTCCTCCCATCACCCAAACACAGGTTTGCTTCTCCCATGTTCGGGCGACGCTCAAAATACTAGTAAGTAATATACTAAGTATTCAGCTGCTAGGACTAGCCGGCTCTACTCTAGTGCACTAACTCCAGAACACCAATTCAAAACTGGTGTCTGAACCTCCTACAACAACTACACAACACCTACACATAACTGGTTTAAGAACACCCTATGAATAAAACTCCAAACACCCACTAAATTACTGGTGTCGGCGCGTCCTACCATACCCCCACAATGCCTACAAACAACTGGTGTCAGAATTATGCTTCTAATAACTGGCTTAACAACGCCCTCCGAAAATCACTCCAATACACCTTCAAATCACTGGTGCACACATGTTATCCTTTACTACTGGTGCCACAGAACTGCACAAATAGGACAACACTTTACCATTGGTGCTACACAACTGCACCAAACCACAACACTCCTAAACAACTACACACTGGTGCATCTGTTCACGAGAGATGACCACACCATGCATCCAACGGAAACATCCACAGCATACGACCAACACCAAATGATACTCCACTCCGCCAAATACAACTAGCTCACACCTCTTAAACGCAACTAACTCACACCACCTTAACACTCTCGCACAATAAATGGAAACACTCGTGAATCATGCAAATGTAGTTGTGACAAAGCACTACATTACAATGACTCAGAGATCATTTTGCAAAATTCTTTAAACCAATGTTAAAATTGAAACATTTTATCAACATGGTATATAGTATACACCCCAGGCCCAACTGTACATGTTAGTGGTATGAAAGAACATTTAATTTACATGGTCTACCAAAAAACACCTGAAGGTGAGAATATAAAGCCCTAAAATGTATTGTGAAATGATACTCCCAGTGTACTTTTTACACCCTAAATTCTCCACGGCATACAGCGAAAACTTCCTAAAATACTAACCTAACCTTTAGTGTACAATCTAAATGAGATTGCATACTGTGAAGAATCCTACGGATCCCACAATGAAACCTTGCCTAAAGTCTTCTTCCAGGTGGCCAGTGGAAGGCAGACACTTCCTGATCCGAACCCTGGGGGTGGTGTACTGCTGGAGGATCACCTGGGAGGAGACAGGGCCCAGGGTGGTGAGGAGATGCCATGGGATGAGACACAGTATTTTATCTCTGGAAGGAATAATCTTCCCAAGGTACCTAAAGAGGTAATGGCTTATTGTCATTGTAATGTCCCTAACTCTCATGTTGGATCTAGAGTTGTGGACCTTAATATTCTAAATTCTGAGCCAACATTACCAAAAGAAAGATCCTTTTTGGTATCCAAAACTAAACACCTTCCTCAAACCCAAGGGTACACTATAGAGGAATGTCAAATTGTTGTCTTCAATAAACTATCTTCCTCTGTAAATGCTAATATTATAACCCCCTCTCAATAAATTTAAGGGCATTAAATCTACCCTTAAAAATTATTTAAATATGCTAAAACCTAACTTTGTAGAAAGAAAGTACAAGTTCCAGAATCCCAGAGGGACTGAGACGAGGAAGAGGGTTGAGGAGGCATGCAGTTGTCAGTCTGGGAATTAAGCCTAGTAGCCATTGCAGTAGTCAGGCAATTGAGGCCAATAGCCCACACACATGAACCACAACCAAGAACCTGGGTACATACCACCAGGCGGCAACCAAAGAGTCACGCCAGAAGCTTTAACAAACCGACAGACTTAATTACCCACTTGCCTTTCCTGCTTCTCTGACATAACCAATGCCACTACTACAGACCTTGGGCTAGCCACATTACACATTAACAAATCTATGTTTACACCCACTATCTCTGAGTTGCTGGAAGCACACCTAGAGTGAACTACCCCACATAGTCCATAAAATCATCAACAATGCAGGTACACACCAAGACACCAGAAAGTCTTACAGCTACAGCCACCCGTGACTCTGGACCCCTTATGGACACTATCTACCAGTGTGCACACCCACAAGCCACCCCAACACCACACTACACACTAACACCAAAACAAACGCTAGCACTGAGTCTTACTCATACGGTTACAACGCGCAGGGACTTTGGCACAAACCCCCATATGCAAAACTCACAGACGCCAGTTCCTCCTGGTTCTGAACCTATCCTCTCATCCTATCCTCACTAACCTCCCCACGCCCCTTTCTTCCGGAGCCACGCAAGTGCCTGGAGATTGCCCCTGGGTGGTAGCGTTGCATGGTAAAAGTCAACATAACATAACATAACACCTGAAAATGATAACTGAACCTGGGAGGCATAAAAGACCGCCCAGGGAGAGAAAGGAGGAAGTAGTAGAGGGAGCTGGAGGGTTGGCTGGAGTGCAGGCTGTGGCTGTGAAAGCAGAAGGAAGGCACAAGACTGGCAAATCAAGTAGATGTGGGAGAACAAGAGGGACACCAGAATGAAGAGACAGCATATTGACCTGCGTGTTCCTGTCCTCCCAAGCTCTGAAGTACAGCGCCTGCTCAGCAGAATACGTGCTGGAGAAACAGTTTTCCCCATGGGAGTCTGATTGCTGTGATTGCCGAGCTGCTGGCGTGTCGAACACTGAAACAAGAAGTCATTGCCAAGTCAAGAGCCCTGCCGCGCTCTGCCCCAACTTCCAGTGCTATGCGGATGACACTCAGCTCATTTTCAGGCTACCTTCAGCCACCTCTTCTCCCTCTCTCATCTCTGACTGTTTGTCCGCCATCCAGGAGTAGTGTGCCGCCAATGATCTCTGCCTTAATGCCAGTAAGACTGAGATTCTCCTCCTCTGCACACCTGCTCTCTCCTTTCCTGTCACTCTCTGGCTGACCTTTCTTGGCCCTCTTCCTGCTCCCACCTTTGAGGCTAAAAACCTTGCGGTCATCTTCGACTCCACACTCTCCTTATCCCCTCACATCTCTGACGTCTCGAAGAAGTCACACTACCAGCAGCACCTCCTCAGAGGTATTCTTCCTTTCCTCGCCCTAGATGATCTCTAGGTTAGCTTCTCAGGAACTACGCTGCAAGGGCTAGTTTGTGAGGAGCGGGGTGGAGTACCCTGCCCCCCTGCTTGGCCAGGAGAAGAGCCGGGCCAAGCGGGGGGTGAACAGGTGGCCTGTCCAATAGGCTGAGTAGCTCGGAGAACCACGGTCTCGCCGGACACCATGGAGCTAACAAAATGATGCTGAGGTGACAAAATTCCTTTATCTTGCAGATCACTGTGTGGACCAGGTGTGTGGGCAGGAAAGCGTATGCCGTCATGTTGTTCCACCGTATCTGGATGTGTCGCCCAGGGAGTCGGAGCCCTGCCCCTGCCAGGAGGCGAACTGCTGGCATTTCCTGTTGTCCTGGGAGGCAAACAGATCCACTAGAGGATGCTCCCACCTGAGGAAGATCTCCTTCAGTACTAGGTCATTCAATTGCCACACCTAATTGTCCACCCCCAGTCTGCTGAGCCTGTCCCCCTCCAGGTTGGACTCCCCCGGGAGGTGGACTGCGGTGAGGTAGATGTTGTTCTCCAGTGCCGACTCCCACATGCTGACAGCTAGGTTGCACAGTGGAGGGAATCTGGTATCCCCCTGCTTGTTGACATAGTAGATGCTGGTGGAGTTGGCCGTCTGGATAAGAACTGCCTTGCCCTCTATAAGAGGGAGAAAGGCCTTGAGAGCCAGCCATACGGCCTTCAATTCCAGCCAATTGATGTCGGACTCCTGCTCCTGTCGAGTCCGGACTCCACGGACGCTGTGGCTGTCCAGAGTGGCTCCCCAGCCCTCCACGGAAGAGACTGTAGTAACTGTGACCTGAGGGTCCGGCTGCCGGAAGGGCTTGCCCTGCCACAGGTTGAAGTCTGCGGACCACCACATGAGGTCTGAATGGAGAAAGAGAGGAGTGTCGACTGGTTCCGCTTGGGAGCCCTTCTCCTGATTCCATGAGACTGCGAAGTGCAGCTCTAATCTCCTCATCTTGAGGTTTGTGTGGGGTACGGCCAACAGGACCGCTGCCATTATACCCAACAGATGTTGGTACCACCAGGCTGATGTCACTGCCCTGGAGAGGAAGTGACATGTGGCTTTCTTCATGACCGCGATCTTGTCCTCCGAGGGAAAGACTCTCTGGGAGTTTGTGTCCCAGATGAGGCCCAGGAATCTCAGGGTCTGCGTGGGTTGCAGCTGAGACTTCTTGAGATTGATAGTGAACCCCAGGTCGTGGAGTGTATTAATCAGTGCAGAGGCTGTATGGTGAAACGCTTCCGGAAATGTTGTCCAGGTATGGGCAGACGTAGTGCCCTGTGTCCTGAGGAGGGCTGCCACTGCATTCATCAACCTGGTAAACACCCTGGGGCCCGAGTTGAGGCCAAAGGGTAATACCTTGTATTTGAAATGGCAGCCCATGATCCTGAACCGCAGTAAGGCCAAATCAGGACGTGTAGATACGTGTCCTTCAGATACAGAGAGCACATCCAGTCTCGCCTGTCCAGTGTTTCCGCAATAAGTGCTGGTGTAACCACCTTGAATTTTTTCAGAGGAAGGGAGAGGTTGAGGGTGGAAAGTTCCAACACAACTCTCAGGCCAGCCTGGTTCTTCTGTATGCGAAAATCCTGGAATAAAAGCCTAATCCTCGCTGGGAAGTTGTGACCTCTTCCACAGCCTGGCTCTCGACGAGCGACCAGATCTCTGCCAACAGAGTTGCTGTCCCAATCTGTGGGATGGGAGGGGAAGAGGGGGGGGGGAGAAAGGTACCAGTAAGCGGTCCCCCATGGAGACTACGGAGAGTATCCAGGGGTCCGAAACATTCTGCCGGCAAAATTGCACATGAAAGGCAAGCCTGCCCCCCACCGGAGACACATAGACCCTAAGGGGCGCGTCATGCCTTCTTTCCCTCTGAGGCTGTTCCGGAGGAGCGGGATTGGAAAAAGCCCTTGCATCCCCCACTTTTTGTTGTTTCCTCCAGTGCTGACTCTGAGAACGGTCGGGTTACCTGGACCTCCGCTCTTGAAAGCCTCGGAACCCGCCAAAAGCCTGCCCCTTGTCGGAGCGTTGCTGTGACTGGGAGCAGGCCTTGGGCATGGCCTTCGTAAGAAGACTTCGCAGTTTGCGAGCTGTTCTTTTTATATAATTCTTCATCCGTGGTGGAGTTAAAGAGGTCACTGCCCTCGAATGGAAGGTCCAATATATGTTCCTGACGTCAGGGTTAAACTTAGTAGCCCAGAGCCAGGCAGTCCTTCTCATGTCCGTAGCGATGCAGATGGCCCGGCCGGAGGTAGCGATTTGGGCCACAGGCGACTCCATGATGTCCTGCGCTACCAGCCTGGCTTCTCCTAGGCCGGCATTGAAGCACGCTTTGCTCTGCTCCGGATGTTCCGGGCGGAAGTCCGCGATTTCCCACCAGAGCCTTTGGTTAATGGCTGCCAGCATGGCATCTGTGTTGGCTTGACGCAGGTGCAAGGAGTCTGAGTACAGCTTTTTCCCATACATCTCCAAGATTGTCTCCTCCTTGCGTAGCAACGCCAAGGACGAGGTGGCCGAGGACGACTGAGGCTTAGAGTAGAGTGACACTGCCTCGATCACGGAAGAGCGCAGTTGAGGTATCCCCCTCCATCTGCCTATAATTGCCGTTAAGGCGCTGATTGACCGGTTGGGCCGAATGTGGCTTGAACCAACCCCTTCTTGGCCAGGGCCATTACATCTTTCTGCATTGGGATCCCTATTCTGGTAGGGGGTCTTAGGGTGAGGACTTCTGCCAAGACCCCCTACTCGGGCTGCTCTACCTCAGGCCCAAATATTCTGCCAAACCAGCAAGGCGTTCGTGAAGGCTCTCGCTGAAGATGGCGGGTCGGGGTCCTCCTCGTAGTCAGTGTCCACCAGAGTGCTCGGAGGGTCCGGAACTGGTGGAGGGGTGCAGAGCGCCGTGGGCTGCGGTGTGGATACCGGAGCTGGTGGCTGCTGTGGAGGCTGGTGTGGAGCTGCCTGTACTGTGGGGGACAGGGAAGCCGGAATCGGAGGAGCCGGCTGGGGCAGCAGTGGCTGTGCTGGGGCCTGTGGCACCGGAGCCATAGGAGGAATGACTATGGGTGCCGGTGGGGTGACCTGGGGGAGCATGTCCCTGATGGCATCCCGTAGGAGGGCCCCATCTGGGAAGTTCGCATCCGCCCTAGAAACCTTTCTAAGAACCTGTCTTCGGAGGCTGTAGAGACGGCAGGTGATATTGACTGAGTGGCTAACGGCAACTAGGGCCGGGGCACACTCTGCCTGGGGTGCAGGGGAAACCTGCCCTGCGCTGCTGATGGATAAACTGTAGGCCACGCACCTGGTTGACACCAGTCCCACATTGTGACCCTTTACTCCACCCACTCTGCAAGAGGGGGTATCGGAAGAGCAGCCATCTTGTCTGGCACGGCGGCCATTTTGTCGAACTGCGTGCCACATGCCGAAGTCGTGGTGCCTGGCTCGCTGGAACCAGCTCCGTCCCAGGGGCTTGGTGTTGGAACAAAAGCGGCCGATCCTGCACCTCAGGCCGTGACCTAGAAGCATATTGCCCTCGGCAGAGTTGCCGGTAGTGTTGCGTGAAGGCGCCCCCTCGGACATGATGACGGTACTAGGGCATTGCCCCTCGGGAGTAACTCCAGTAAAAGAACCTTGCGGCCCCTCAGCACTGACCCCAGAAGGATCCTGAGATGCCTCAGCCGTGAGGCCGGTAGCTGGACTAGCCTCTGTACGTGTGCTGGTGCTAGAACCCAAATGGTTAATCCCGGTCGTGCGCTTCTTTGGGAAGGAGTAGCCTTTACAGGGTGAGATGGTAAATAGAGGCTTTTCCTTCGGCCCGAGCGATTTTTGACGAAGTTCTTTAGGTCATCCGGAGGTGACTTCTGGAAGAGCTCCCTCCACCGAGCTAGCCTGTTCTTCAGTGTCCATGGAGTCAGTGCGTCGCACACGCAACAACCTTCCCAGCCATGGTCGTGGCCAAGGCAGCGGAAGCAAAGGGCATGGGGGTCGGATGTAGGGAAGAGCCCCTCGCAGGATGGACACCTGCTGAAGCTCGCTGAAGTCGACATGCGCCGGGGAGGAGTATGGCGTTGGGGGACCAAGTACCTTATTGAAAAGAAAAAGACAAAGATAAAAGAATATCCGGGGAAGAGCGTGTGGTATTACATGGCTGAAGCCAAACCCATGAGTTCTGGTGATTTCGGCCCGTTCCCGTCGACACAGAAAGGGGACTGAGAAGTGGTGCCGGTGGGCAGAGTCAGGCGAGCACATGCTCCTAGGGCCACGCGCTGCGCACCTCTATATTTAAAGGAGAAGATTTTTCTGGTGAAAAAGGTTCCGTCTCCCGTCCTTCGCGAGGGACGCCCATACAGTATGGAGGAAACGGGACAGGATATAAGAGTATATGGGTGAGAAAGAGTATATGATCAGCCTGAGGCAAATTCTTCTGCGAGTTAATTGTCCTCATTCAAGAAGAATAGATGTCACCTGGCTCGGTTTAAAGGAAACATTTAGAAATTCAGAAAAGTATAGGCAATAACAATCATCGGGATCATCCATATAAAGGATTATCTCTCAGCACAGTTGAAAAGATTCTGACAGGAGCACATACTTCATTAAGAAGAGAACATAGTTTATCACAATCTTAATTTCAGAAACATGAGAGACAAACAGAAAAAAGAAAAACGTTTCAGTAACTCCTTCGCAGTATTAAAAATGTTTTACAAAAAAAGTTTCTTAAATGGAATCCTTGTTAAAATCACCTAAAATGAGAAAGTGCGCAATATTAGGACTCAATCATGTGTTAAGCAAGAGTATGTGTTCAGGATAGGATCTAGTCAAAAATATCTTCTGGCATAGCCTGACCAAACATGAAGAAAAAGAACACATCTTCCAGAAGAAATCCGGAGCCGACACTGCAAATGGCTTATTCACAGATTCATAGCAACACTTAGCTCTTGGAAGAGACCCATGATCCAGATGCTTGAGTGATGGCACTGTAGAGGATCCATTGCACAGAGGGATGCGTCGGCATTTCGTAGCATTATAGAGGGCAGCAAAGGGAGAGAGTTACTGGCGTGATACTAGGCGAGGCAGGACGATGGAATTGCCTGGCTTTACCAGACAGGCAAAATTAACAAGGGGGTCCTGGGAGTCCCTCTGCCAGACATTAGTCCTGGTTATGAGAGACTTACCCAGAGTCTTTAGCTCACTATCTTTCACAGAGAAGAAATATCCCAAACATATCAGTCTTTGTCCTGCCCTAGTGCAGTCCAGCACCAAAATGCTAGGCAATTCTCCTCTGAACAAGAGAACCAACGGCATCCAGGACTCTGGGTAAGTCTCTCTTAACCAGGACTAATGTCTGGCAGAGGGAATCCCAGGACCCCCTTGTTAACTTGCATATTTAAGTAACTTTGGGTCTCACCCTAAGTTACTAGGGGAATCCAGACGTGGACCCCTTGCTCACTATTCTTAGAGAGGCACAGATCCACCCTACTGATGAGGTCCAACCAGACCGAAACACGTGTCTGGGGTTTCTGTTGGTACTCTTGTACAGAGGAGAATTGCCTAGCATTTCGATGCTGGACTGCCCCAGGGCAGGACAAAGACTGATATGATTGGGATATTTCTCCTCTGTGAAAGATAGTGGGCTAAAGACTCTGGGTAAGTCTCTCGTAACCAGGACTAATGTCTGGCAGAGGGACTCTCAGGACCACCCTTGTTAATTTACCAGAAGGGCCTACAAGAAACAAGTATACATACAAACATATACATTTCCCCTTCGCACCCTCGTGCTCCCCTTCAACAGTGATGTGTGTGAAAAGTTACAAGCAAGGAGCACCAGGCAAGGTAGGACAAAGAGAAAATGGACACAGAAAGCATACATTGAAGAAAGCGTTTGTCGGTTTTCAACACACCCCCATACATTCGCCCCCCCCCCCAATTTTTCAGGCGACATCTATCAATGTGGAGATGGACTGCCAGGTGGGGTGAACGTGGGACAGCTTCTTGGCATTGCCAGAACGCTCAGCGTGCTATACCGAGGTTATTTGTCAGCTGGTCATGCTAAATGCGGTAAGATAATATATCATTATTGATCGAAGTCGAGGGATATACACTCACTCCTCCATGTAAAGGTCAAAGTCAAAGGAGAGAGGGCCTTTAACGCCCATTACGAGCCTCGGTGGAAGAAGGGTGGACTTCAATGTTGTTCGAATTTTCCACCACTTGTGGGAGGGGGAGAGGGTGCGAGGAATGTTCTATTCACAAGCAGACCAGGCACATTGGGCTGCTTGAACACAGGGCACATGCTTGCCATTGTTGTACCTCTCAAACGATTCGTCTTTAATGGGGCAGGTCGATTTTCTAAAGAAATAACTGGACATGTATTTTAAATGAGCAAACGAGTAGACAGTGTGTGAGTCTTGATGTCTTGCTTTATTTTGAAATGCTCGGCTCTAGCATCCACTACACGGAAAAGAACACTCCTTTACTCAATATGTTTGCTTTACAATGTACAGTATTGTAGCCAGCTGCCTACATTACATGAACACCACAGGCCGCCTAGACAAACACGCCAAATAAATGCTGAGTAAGCACTTGGCATTCCGCAGGATACCTCTTAATAGAGCAGGATAAATCCCCGTGGGACTTGAGACCGCGCTGTGTTAGTTTTACGACTTAAATATTCATTGCAGCGGAAGAGCGGCTCTGCGGTTTCGCTACTCACCTCTCGGAGACAGTGCCAATCCTAGACAGCAGCTCTTTAATCTTCGGTCCCTCTTTGGCCGTCGACGTCGTCGGCGAGTGTTGGGGTCTGTCGGCGCTCCGGCTCAGACGGCAGCTCATCAATCTGCCGCGCACAGACAGGGCCAACAGCTCCACGCCCCCTGAACAGCAGAACAAGCCACAGAAGGGAAAGTGCTGTTAACAGTAATGATACACGGGAGCAGCCTCGAAATTAATGGCAGTCTGCCCCAGTGTTGTGCACGAGGAACACTTCATATGCTAATGTCTTCTGTGACTACAACGTTTGCCAGGTAAACACCAATGCATGCAGCCTAAAACATGAGCCGAATATACATGAATGAAATATACTTTAGGATGCAACATACAGTATTGGGGGACATGTCAACCTGTGGGCTCAAAATTAGCCTTTGGATATGAAGTCCATAAAATGGGCAGGTGTACTTGGAGGGGGAGCTGTATATAGTTTAGACTTTGATGTGTCTTCATACAGCTCCCACACATACCTGCACACTTCGCATAGAAGATGTCTGTTCACTCTGCACAGGTCTTACATATGAAATCTCACATTAAAGCGAGCTCTAACTTTGATGTGAGCTTTTATAAGTGTATGGGAGTTTTGGATTTCATACACGTGCTATATTTCGGTCTTATATGTGTCCCATATACATATGAAAACTCACATCAAAGTCACTCCTGACTTATTTAGCATGTGCATACTAGTGTAGATGTCCGAAATGTATATCCTGTATATGTACGTGTACAGTTCAAATAAAAGATACCTTCATGTTGCGCGTGCATGATATATCGATGAATCTTAAAACTTGATATCTCAAAATGTACTCTCGATTTTGGAAGATTCAGTGCACCAAAAATGTCCAAAAAAAGCTAAACGCCAAGATATTTGGGCAGATTTGTGGGAGGTTTGGTGATCTCGAGTCTTGACATAGTAGTCTTTTTGCATATAGGCACCCCCTCAGGCATAGGCCTGGTACAATAGCAGTGCAGACACTCAGATAGTTGCCTGGTCACGTGGCTAAGAGTCTGAGGACCCGTTGGCATGAACAGCGGTCCCTCTGACTCTCAAGACGGGCGCAGGTACGAGGCTCCACTAGACTCCTCCAGCGAAGCACCTCATCCAGACTGAGTCCCCCTCCTGGGGTGCCTTGAATAAAAGGTGACTTACATTGCCTTGCTTGTCCGGTCTCGACTTGTGTTGCACAAAGAATTGAAAATGATCCCGGGGAGCAGTGCTTAATTTGTGGGGGTGGTTGCCAGTGCCCAACACCGGCACTCTTTTTTGGGCACCGGAACTCATGCGGAGCCAGCGCACGTGCCATTGCTTTGTTTGTTCTTCCACTTCGCTTTGCTTCGATTATAAATCATGGGGCCTCATTACTCCATTACTGGGTTCCTGCAATGGGGACTTACCGGGTCATTCCGACATAGGAGGACCCGGTAATTCCTCCTTGCAGGAACCATTCCCCATTCCCTTACCGGGTCATTCCGACATAGGAGGACCCGGTAATTCCTCCTTGCAGGAACCATTCCCATTTGAGCCCCCATAGGGCTCAATTGGAATGGGGAGAGAGGTAATAATGGGCACATTACAAGTGGCCCATTATTACCTCCCTCTTCCCCTCGCAGGACCCGGAAAAGATGTCTGGTTTTACCAGACGTCTGGTCCGGGTCCCGCAAAGGGAACCTCGTAATCAGCGCTCACGGAATGAAGGGTGCCGGTCCCGTACCAGCACCCTTCATTCCGTGAGCGCCAGGGTCGTAATGAGGCCCATTGGGATTTGTCATTCTGATCTCGATCTCTCTTGCTTGCAGGTTGCAGGCCATGGCTGGCTGGGCCTGGGAGGGACCAGCAATAGCAATGAACAACAAACTGTTACAACAGCCAATGAAAACTACCATTCTGTTGTTACTATCAGTATTTGATACATTCTGTATGGTAACACAGAATGTGCAGTTTTCATTGGCTGTTCATCTGAGCCAGTGAAATTACATGGTGACGTGTTGTTGTTGCCACAAGAGGCAGCGCAGCGCCACCTTCATTTCACGAGTTACTGTGAAGTGAAGGTGTCGAGGCGTGGCGTTGTCGGTCCTGACTTGTGAGAGAGAGCCTGCCCTGCTGCACTGCGTGGTGCAGCCTAGTTGCTTCCTGGGGCCCCCTCTGCCTGCTTTTTCATTTGTGCGGGTGCCAGTGTGCACACCCGCGCCCCCCAGCCTGAGACCCGAACAGGAGACCAAGTCCCAGCTGGCAAAGCAGGTAAGTCACTCGTTGCTGCGTGCGGTGCAGCCAGAGGCTGTCACAGTCAAGTGATCAGGCAAGGAAGGCCCAGGTCGGGGCCGGGCAGCGGCATGGTCCCCTGGTGGTGTCCTGACTGCCCAGGAGTCAGGACCCCACCAGGGGCCCATCCGCGCCCGGGCTTCTGCCTGTGTGACCTGTGTGCAGTGTGCTGCTGACTGCAGTCAGTGCCAGGCCCAGGCCAATTTCGGTGACCAGGGGCTGCCGGCTACCGCAGACTGAGTCGGATGACTCTGCCGTGGTTGGCTGGGCCCGTGGATTGTGCCCAAAAGTATGTTTTTTACTTTTTTCTTTGAAAACCTGACCTTCCGTGGGGCCGGTGGCCGGGGCCCCGCCCCACAGAAGGTATGTTTTAAAAGAAATTACTTATTTTGAGTGGCGGCTGTGGCCCATCACTTCGAAAGAGATGGGCCCCATCTGCCCAAATATACGTTTTTTCTTTTAAAATCTTACCTTCCATGGGGCCGCTGTGCCACGCACCTATTTTTGTCATCATCAGGCTTAGCATGGCCGTAGCGGTGGAGGCCCCACGGAAGGCAGCCTAAGTGATTGAGGCGAGGCAGGACAAAGCCCAGGAACGGGCAGGGCGGCAGCGTGGTCCCACTAGTGCCTGTCACAAAAAGAATGAATTGTCGTTTGCAACTTTGGCCACTTTTTCATTGGTGCTGAGCCCGACTCGAGACAATTGTATGCTCCAGTCCGACCCTGGATAGCGTTCATCTAAGCGAAACATGAACCGGGAATTTTTGCCTGGGTGTTTCCGTTCTTCCTTTTAATGTTATCGGCCTAATTAGTTCACAAACGAGCTTCAGCGAGGGGATCCGGAACGGTGCACGTATTTGGCCGAAACCGAACTGACTGCACTTCGCTAGAAAAGCCAATGCAAAAACGAACTTCTGAAATGCCATTTCAGGCTTAAAGATACACACATGGAAACTAGACGGGGATAAACATGGTGCACGTGCCCGCTTATCTGTCGTCATAAATAAAAGCACTAGTTGAGTATTTGTGTATAATTCTGAACCGTCTTTTGCTGTCATTTCTTTGCATAATTCCAGCGCGTGTTTTATATCCTGTGTGGTTTATACACCAGATGTGGCCCCTTAACCTGGGTACAATACGCTCCGAGCATGTGCTCCAAATGAGAGCACATGCAATCCTCAGATAGGAAGCGGACGGCGCCACGCCTGACATTATGGGGCCAATATTTTTTGGGCACTGGCACTTATTTATTTACAAATTAAGCACTGCCGGGGAGACCTTGAAAAATTCTCATGCCGCAAAGCTGCTTTTTTTAGTGACCTCGTAGCGATCTTGGAGTCAGGGCGTTGTACAGTTCACTTGAATCCCACCGGTGATCAGTCCCCCAGCACTCTAGACAGAGTGTGTGGGGATCTGAAGCCGGGAAGTAGCCCTCACAGGCAAACATCTGCTGAAGCCGCTCATGCATGGAACGCAATGGGGAAGCAAGGCACCGAAGGCCGGATGAAAAAGGAAAATTTAATGCGGGGGGAAAAAGCAATTGTGCAATTAAACATCCACATTCACATGGGGCAGGACCGAGCACATCCGTGTGGAAATGAGGGCTGAGGACTGGCGGTGCTAGAGTAGTATTGTCACACCCGCATGCTTCCAATTTAAAAGGGACATGCACTTTTGTTCTGGGGTAAAAATCTTGCGGTCCAGTCCCAATGCAGGAATGCCCATACAGTAGGAAGGAAGTGGACGGAACTTGGGAGCAAACACCGGCAAAATCGCCTTTACTCTTCACTTTTACTCTGTGTTTTATAAAAAATGTAAATTCCATCTGCAAATTATGCTTTTGCAGATGGTATTTACAATGGATTCCTATAGCATCTGCATGCTTTTATCAGGTTCTAAAAATAAGCGACTGTTATAGGAATCCATCAGTTTAACTCCCGCATGACCCTAATGCTGGGGTTAAAACATGTGCTCACTGAAGAGAAGGAAAGCAATGGTTATGCCATTTTGGGCTCCGTCACTGTATCCAAATCTCGCTACAATGCCCTGAAGTGTGAAGAGTAAGGCATAAAGGCTACTGTATTAGTTTTATGCCATACGTTTGCACTATAACGCTTGTAAAATGACCCCCCTAACCCCAAATATTGCACCCATTATCTTCCTGATTCCCTGATTCCTCATTATCGCAAAGTGGCCACTGATACTGGCCAGTGCACTACGGACCCATTATGAGGAAGAATCACATGGTGAAAAGCTTAGAAACAGGGCTGCTATCGAGTCCAGCGCCTAATCTTTTCTGTGGTCAGATTACGTTGGATTCAAAACTTTAGTGGGTTGGAGGGTGCTAGCATGGATCAAAGCAAATGGCCTAAGCCCAAAACGATACAAAACAAAATATAAATGGTTAGATATGTTCCATGCGCTCCCATCTCTCAATAACACCAATCAGAAACAATTTACCAAACGTGAAGTTACTTGTTTAGACTAATGGAACTCCAATTCACAGAAAATAGATAATTATACAAAGCACAAAATCAACTGTTCAAGGATTTAAGGATCATTAGACACACAAAGCCGACAGTGTTTCGACCTCATCAAGGTCCTCATCAGGGCTTAATACATGGTCTATCAAGGTTTAGATATAATGCTCAGTTATTTCCACAGCATATGCGTTCACCACATTAAAGAAAATCCCAATGAATAACCATTTCTGTTGCAATTAGGAATGAAACAAAACAAAACAATAAAATCACATCATAGGCAGGAACATAATTATTAAGCATGGGAGAGGAGAGAGACAAAACAGGGGAAAGGGATATGGGAGGGAAAATAAAGAGAAACCATTAGAAACAATTAGTGTCACTCGAAGAGTGACACTACCAACACACAACAAATGAAGAACACTTGATTGGGTGGGAGAATATAACTGTAATGCATCCATCACTGCCATAATTCCACAATTATGGACGGACCACCATCTTGTTGTAGCATTTACCCTAGTAGCTAAAACCCTCTCAACCAAAAATAAATTGTGCGCCCCTCCCACCTTAACAAGGAATAAAAAGAATATCACTGCTGATAAACTCCTACTTCTAATATTACCTACCCTTAATTCACTATCAGATACAAATGATCCCTTTACCTTAGTTAAGGAATATAATAAAACCATGAATGAAGCCCTTGACACCATTGACCCCCATAATAATGAGAAAAAGTAAACATAGAGCACACCCAAACTCCTGGTTTACCACACACCTCAAAACCCTAACAATGGATAAAAGAAAATGTGAAGTCATTTGGAGACAACTACTTTCAGAGGAAAATAGAACCAACCTTATTAATATCTCATCCCACTACAAAAAATAAATACTTCTTACCAAGCAGGAAACATAGAACAATAGGATCTTGCAAGCCAACTCAAGTACAGAGGAACTGTTTGTAATCCTAAAAGAGCTAGAAGCCCCGATACCTGTACCAGATAACTGTGTGAAGGACAAAACTTGATGTTCTAATATACAGATGGCTTTATCTAACAAAATAACTACTCTCCAGAATAAGATTGCCAAAAAAGAGCAAACCTACCTAATCTGATCTCAACAACCAGTTCACCTACGCACCCCTATAAACCTACACAACGCTTTATCTTTGCTAAAGTCTCAATTCTAGAGGTAGAAAAAATCATCCTCTCCCTCAAAC
This sequence comes from Ambystoma mexicanum, assembly GCF_040938575.1. Taxonomy (NCBI): domain Eukaryota; kingdom Metazoa; phylum Chordata; class Amphibia; order Caudata; family Ambystomatidae; genus Ambystoma; species Ambystoma mexicanum. The sequence continues at coordinate 992,204,643 of NC_090926.1, read as the reverse complement.
CTTCGAACTGTCAGGGAGATAAATGCCCACCCCAAATCATTAAAAATGCGGCTAGAGACTTGGCACCCTTTATATCTAAGCTAATTAATGCATTATGCTCTTCTGGCACCATCCCAAGCAACCTAAAGGAGTTCTGGGTACTCCCTCTGCTTAAAAAACAGTCATTAGATCCAACTATTCCAACCAACTATAGGCCCATCACAACAGTACCATTTGTATTAAAAATTCTAGACAGGGTGGCCGATCTCCAGATTCAGGATTACCTGGAGCACAACCAGCTCCTAGGAGTCCGTCAATCGGGTTTCAGGCCTCAGCATGGCACCGGAATGGCGCTGATCGATATCAAGACCCAAGTTGACGAGATGAGGGATATGGGGAAATCAGCCTTACTGCTGCTTCTTGATCTCTCAGCCGCGTTTGACTTGGTGGTCCACAAGTTCTTATGCAATCACCTTGACTCGGCAGCCCATTTCTCTCATGGAGCCATAGTCTGGATCCAATCCTTTCTAAGCAACCAGACCATGAGAGTCTTCTCCCCATCAGCAGCGGCAGACCCTATTCCCATTACCCGTGGAGTGCCACAAGGCTCATGTGTCTCACCCACAATGTATAACATATTCACTAAGCCCCTTTTCGATGATCTAGACCTTCTTGGTATCACCTACACCAACTATGCAGATGATACCCAGATTCTCATTCCACTTACTGGGGATTATGAAAAGGATTTGGCCTTGATAAATAAAATATACCTCATCATCCAGGCATGGATGGCTGTCCGCGGTCTATGCCAGAATGATGACAAAACCAAGCTCGTTATTCTGGGAACTACGCCTAACCTCAATAAACTTGGTCCCAAATACACTTCCTTCAATATTGATGGCAACACCATCAAAGTTGCCAAAGAGGTAAAAACCTTAGGTTTTTATCTAGACTCTACCCTCTCCCTCGCCAAACAGGTTAATTCCATGGCATCCGCCTCTGCTTACACACGTAAACTGATTAGAGCCGGTAAACCATTCCTGTCTAAGAATAGCTGCATCACCCTGGCCAGAGCTTTAATATTGTGCAAATTGGACTATTGTAACTCCCTATACCTTGGCGCCAACAAGCATATCGTAAGCAATATTCAGATTCTCCAGAATAATGCCCTCAGAGCAGCTTTGGGCATAGCAAAAAAGAGCACATTTAAAATGTTAGAAGACAGAACAACTTGCTCTCTACAGTAGACAAAATAGTACTTAAAACGGCCTCGCTAACACTTAAGTGCCTAAACAACGCTGCACCCCGTTATCTCTCAGATTGATTCAATAGAAAATCCTCCAACCGACCTACTAGAACTGCAAACACCAACTGTCTGACGGTACCAAGGTTCCGACTGATTAAAGCTGGTGCGAGCAGCTTCCCAGTCAAAGCTGCACAGCTTTGGAACTCCCCCAACCCACCCCAAGAGCGGACCTAACTTATTTGAACTTTAGACACAACGTCATTAATTGGCTCAAAGAAAATGACCACTAATGTTCCATAGCTATTGTGCTACTGTCTCCACCCTTTAGCTTCTGCACTGTGTATAGATACCATTTTGTTTAATTGATGTTAAATTCTCTATTCTATGTAAATACCTTGATTTGTTTATAGTATGTACATACCTTGTAATTAACCTATTGACTGTATGATAATTGTGCACGTGTAACCATAAACTGAAAGCATTCTTGTATCTTTTCTCCGCCCTGATACCTTCAGGTTCGGCGCGCATTACAAATAAATAAAACAAAAAAACAAACAAACAAAAGTCATTAGTATATTATCAGATGATCATCTGTTTCATATTGTTACTATATTTCTAATTATTATTCGGTCAGTAGTGCCAACTGAGCCTACCACCTTCCATGTCATCATTCAAATTAGCATATGCGTGAGTTCGGAAATATGGTATCACAAATACAGAACCTTATATCCTCATGTTAACCTGATAGGTATTTATGTGTGCGCATGGTTTTGGTACCCATGAGGAAAGGTATTCGGTATCCCTTGTAGAAATACCCCTAAACCACTTCCATAGTATTAGTGAATGGTGCCCGAATGGGGTTGGATTTAGGAATACAAAAAAAACACCAGTCTTTCATAAAACCTGCAAAGAGTGCAAGTGTGCCCTTATACAAATTAGGGCTGTGTGTTCTTATTAAAACATTTTAATATTCACCCAGGGATGACCTCCCATCAACACACTTATCGGCCGAGCTTGCCATCAGTAGTAAATTGTCATCATGAGCTCTGCAATTTTTCCAAAAAATGGGAAAGAATCGCTCATTACTACTCCTTGGTGATTATTTGCTATGAGTGTTCCATTGCCTCTGGTGAAAATAGCATACCTGCTAGACAATGGTCTTGTCCCAAACTCATATATGATTCCCAATAACAAACCTCTTCTTGTGCACTGGCTTGCTACCTTTAACTCGAAAATTGCATCTGTTGAATGATTAGTTGACCCATGAATTGGAAATATCCCAAAAAATGTTGTGTTCAACATCTGAGCTCAAAAACCCCAAAAGCGTTTTTGGCCTAGCACATTAATATTACCTGTTGCTCTAAGTCATATCATGGATGCTAATTCCTAGAATTTCCAATTCAAATACAGCAAAAAATCCTGCGAAAAAAGTTGCTGATGGCTTGTTTCAATCTAAAACTTAAAGAGACAAGCTCCCTGCTAAATATCATAAATTGGTTTAGTCCGAAACATGTTCTGAATCTAAAGTGAGTCAAGCTGTCATTTTGTACTTACATTGAGCAATGCGGTTGATTCAACCACTGTTTCTGTGGTCGGATATAGCGGTATACTCCTGGAGCGCTCTAGGGACGGCCGCCATTTTGATTATGGTCCATTTATAGCTACGTGACGTTGCATGCTTAACATGAGATTTCATGGTTGTTTAAAATAAATCAACAAACCAACGGTGCTGTGTCTGCTGCATCTAGGCATTTCGGTGCTCAATGTTTAAACAAAAGGAATAGATTGAAAGTGTACTAGTATGGTGCCCTCACGCTAAAGGAACAAATGGGTATTGTGTAATTGTTATGTGACCTTGTGATACTTGTACAGCCTGTGACATCAATTTAAAACTATTGACCAACTCTCATAACCATCATTGTCTGATGTTAAAGATCGCCTCACTTCTATTCTATTGGAACAACTCTCATTTCCATCAGTCTCTAAAATAGAAATATCGAGGCTGACAACTCTATTAAGTCGAAGTCATCTTGAATGGCAATCTCCTTGCAAGGTACAAGTCAAATAAAAGTTGGTACAAGCTAAATAATCCCAAGACTAAAAGTGTGAAAGCACCAATGTGAGGACAACCTAGATCCCATCTCTCTCCCATCACCCGCTGATGGTACGGAAATCTAGAAGGTCTACTCTTCAAAAAAAAAAAACATAATATGTCCTTACTGGTTAGACTCACTGGGAACTGCCCAATGCAGTCTTATGCTACTATGTTGACATGGCTGTTTGCTTAATCATTAAATGTTTAAATCACTGGTATAAACCAAAGCGCTTGTCCATCCTGATATAGATGTTATCAAAACGATTGTTCCTCGTGGTACAGTGTAAAACAATTGGTGAAGAACTCATACTCCATTGTGTCATTTCACAATATTAAGCCTAAAGGTAAAGATTCCCCTGGTGATCCAGGAAGGATCTGATGGGACCCACACTCATTAAAGGGACTCATCGTTAACCTCCAAACTCAATATTCCCCCAAAACTGTAGTAACTAATAAACTTTGTCAAGTGGATGTGAAGCTTGGTTGGCACTACATACATTTACTGTTCATTTCACATATACTAACCCGTCTTTCAAGGGTTCAATTGTTAGCCTTCAAACTTGCAGTTAAACCCACATATGCAAATTCATACTTGATGCACCACAATTTTTGTCAAAAGTAATCACAGAAAAACACATTTCATGGTCTGAGTTGAGACCCTTTTGGATAGTACGATACTGGCAGATCATTACTGCCTCAGCTTTTCAGAGGCTCTTCTCTCTGGCGCCCCCCTCTCACTCCAGATTGAACATGCTTCAACCCAACATAGATCTTTAAGTTTCCCATCTGATGATGCTTTAATCCATGAATCGAGAATGGGAACCTCACATCATCATGTCCCAAGTTACTCAAATGTTCTCGAATCCTCACCCGGAGTTCCAGGATGGTGCCTCCAATATATGTTAGTCCATAAATGAAAATTAATTCATACACTATAACCTTAGATCTACAGTTAATGAATTCCCTAATAGTGCATGGTTTTTCAATGTTAATGTGGATTATTTTGGTCTCTTTAGCAAATGTGTACATGGTGCATGTCCCACATTTGTAGAAACCTTTAAGATCTTTGTTTAGCCAAGTTCTCTGTACAGTAGCTGGTTTCGGAAATGAGGGACTTAATGCTGTTCTCAATGTCAGAGCTCTCATATAAACAAATTGAGGACCCTCTTGGATATATTCATGCAAACCTTCATCAAGGGTTAAAATCTTCCAATTTCCTTTAACAATTTTGTACAACAGGTGACTTTTTGTGGTATACTGTGTAATCAGTCTTATATTCTGGTTGGTTGTTTGTTCTTTCGGTTTGGGTTTCAAGAGGTCTCTTCTCTGTGCCAACAGTCCTCTCTTCCTGGCATTAACCTTAATTTCTTTCTTGTAGCCTCTCTGCAAAAGTCTTCTTGAAATCTCTTCACTTTCTTTGTGATAATCCCTGATGGTGGTGCAATTCCTGCGGGCTCTGATATATTCCCCTGTGGGTATATTTTTGATTACACTAACCTTGTGCCAACTTGTGGTTCATAGTATTGAATTTGCTTCTATGTGTGTTCTGGAAATGATTCTAAATCCCTCACATACAAATGTACATTAAAAAAACGATTTCAATGCAGTCATTAGTACATGTGAACATGATTCCAAAACTGTTATTCAAATATTTGACAAATTGGTTTAATACATCAACATTCCCCAGCCAAACCAGAAATACATTTTCGATTTATCTTACCAATAGCTTGATCCGTCCTGTATAATCATTGTCATTTAGAAGAGGTTAGGTAGGGAAGGGGCATAGATTAACCGATGGCCACCCCCCGTGGCCTGTCTGCAACAGTTATAATCAAAGATAAATACATTATTGGTCATGGTGAAATTCAACATCTTCTTTACCATTGTGAACTGCAACAAATAAGACACAGATCTGTTTCCAAAGACATGGTTTATGGTTTCCGGAGCTACGTTATTTGCCGATCGACGGATATAAGGCCTTTACGTCTAACATAACCAGTCTATATTCATCACTCCACTCAGATGTTTCTAGAATTGATAACAAAGGCATGGTATCATGCAGATAAGAGTAATTTAACAACTTCTGGCTGCAAAAGGGTATCTATATACCATGCAGCTAACTATGGGTCTCCCTTCAGGTACCTTATCAAACTGCTTGTGGACCTTTGGCAACAGATTAATTGTGGGTAGCCTGTGAAATGTGGTGTCACTCAGAAGCGCTATGCGTCCCCATTTGTCAACCAGTTCCACTGTTTAGGCATTGATTTCCTTACTCACATTGGTCGTAAGCCTTTCATAGCATCCTGGTTCATGTAAATGGGTCTCAGCCAATTTGATGTCATTTTGTCTGTCCATCCATACAATATTTCCACCCTTGTCTGCTTGTTTGACAACAATGGTTTCCTTTTTATTTAAAGTTTCTAGTGCTTTCCTCTCTCTATGCATTCGATTGTCTTCTCTCCTCCCTCTCTTATTGACCACCTCTTGAAAAAGATCAATGACATTCTCTGGTCCTAAAACAGGGGACTCGTCTATAAGCTTCCTGTCTGAGACATTTGGGATCGATACTCAGTAGGCTAAGGATGTCCAATTAATCTCACGCCTTGAAACACTTGTGTATAGGCGCGTTACAAATGCCTTATCATATCAAGCCTGGACATCTAATGATATTAGTAATCTAGTTTCAACAATGTCTTGCACTGTCATCAAACTGTACATGTTTGATGCCTCGCTCAGTGGTTCTCTAAACGGTTTTGAATAAAAAGAAATTAAATTTCAATTTTCTCACGAACATGAATAGATCGATCTGTATATCGATCAAATTGTTAGTAGCCTTAGGGGCAAATGACATGCCTTTACTTAATATCAACATTTCAGACTCAGATAATTCTTTTCTGGATAGGATAAGTTCACAGTCTCAGTCTCGGTCTCTGTTCTTTCTGGGACCAAGATCTGGTGATCTTCAGCTGTGGTCTGTTTCATCTACCTCCTTCTCCTTCTCCCTTCCTTTGGTCCCTCCCCTTGTTCTTAGCTGCTTGTGGTATTTGTGTCTGGAGGATCCTGGAACCTGAAATGCTTGGTTTGAAGTTTGAAATTCCCTTTTTTTCTCTTTATTTTGTCTAAAAAAAGTATTTTTCTGGTTAGACTTGTTGGTCCAATCTGTGGCTGCCACTCCCTGGGGATGATTGTTGTGTACTTTTCCTCGATCTTGTTTTGAAGTCCTCATCATATTTTTCTTGAAATTGATACACTCTATTGGCACAATAGTCCCCATAGTCCCTAAAGGATTTCCTCGATTTTCTCATCTTGACCTCATCCTGATGTACTTTCAACAGCTCATGCCTTTTTTTTTAAATAGTTTTTTCTTTCGTTTCTGGTTTCAATTGCTGTTACTACTCTCTTGTGCTCCTTGTTGGCATGCTCAATCAAAAGCTCCATCATGGCTCTGTAGCTGTGATTGAGATTTGTTTCCCACTTCTCTGCTAAATCGGAATCCTCTGAATTATCAAAGCCCGGAAAAATCAGGATTCCCAACCCCATAGGGATTTTCTCCTGTTCAATGTATTGTTTTAAGGTTAACTCCCAAAATATATTAATTTCTTTTTGGGATAATCTGTCAAGACTAACACATAACATTTTTTAAAAAGTCTAAATGTACCCCTGTTTTAGGACCAGAGAATGTCGTTGATTTTTCTCAAACGGCCGTCACGAGAGACATACATTACATGACAGACAACCATAAGTGAGGAAGTAGAGGAGACAATCTAATGCATAGCGTTAGTGTCTCTAAGGCCAATCTACCGTGTCTCTGCCGGTCTCCCCTATGAGCAGCCCGTGCTGGGGCTCCCCAGTCACAAAGAAGCCTCTAATATCCTGATTACATTCAGCATTATAGGCCATAGCGGTAAGATGGCCACTGCCACGACTAACATACTACATGGCCCCTCTACTCCAAGCATGGAGCCATCCGATTGGGCACCGGCCCATCCAATTGTGAAGACCACAGCGAGCCGGATGGTGAAGCCGGCCAGCTCGTAAGGCCAGTGTGAAAGGCAAAGCGACCGTGTCTCTGCCTGTCTCCAAAGGATCGGCCGGCACTCCACAATGCTCAGCTCACCTCCTCCCCGACACGTCTACCGCCTTACACACAGAAGGTAAGCCAAGGTTCGCCCTAGCTCTGTCTGCTTTTACCAAGCCATGTCTGCCTCATGTTCATTCCCAGCGTAATGCTTAATGCTTTCCCCGTCCACATCCCTGCCACAATGAGCGACTCACCGCGCATTGTGCCTTCTGCCTCCCGCACCTGTCTGGGGGTATCTGGGTGCTACCAGGACGTGCCCCAGCCCACCTCTGCCCCTGGTCAATAGAGTCATACGTCCCATAGACCTACATCTACAGTATGTGCTCCTCTGCACTTGAAGATGGCTGCCGTGAAATCACTGCACACCTCTGCTCCTATGGGCCTGTCCTTTGGGCAACAAACAAAAGGTGCTGATTGGTCTTCACTGCATTATGATGAGCCACGCCTTGGGAGCCGGCCAAACTGCCCACTCAAACTCCTTGCTCTATGGTCTTCTACAGGCCACTAAATCCTACAACCACTTGGAATGCAACTAACGCTTCTCTGCGTGTTCTGGAACCCCATAATCTGGGCTCTATTAAACCAACGCCAACTCTCTTGAGAAATGCACAGGTACGATCACAGGCCACTGCCTTCTGCACAAGGCAAACCCTTACTCTCCGGCGGCAACCCGGCCCTTTCCCTCACCATGCTCTCCACCACCTCACCATCCACCTGGCCCGCGATCTTTCAATGCAAGCATCCAAGCCCATCTGCGCAGCATCTGGTCTATCACCAACATTGCCACAACATATACACGCGCCGAGGAGAATGCCTCTTGCCCTTATCCCAAAGGAGATGTTACTATGAACAAGCTGGGGCCTATCTTCACGGCAGCAGATGCCCAGGACCAAAAAAACTACAGCTCTGAACTTGAGGCTGTCATCAGTAACATTTCTGCATTCTTATGTATTACACCTCTTGGCAAAAATGTATCCAATATGCTAAATAGCAGCACTTTAACTGACAATCAGACGTGCTACAACCCATCCGCCACTCTTGGAAACGTTGACCCTGTCCATACCCTAGCTCTGAACAGAAATATTGTAGGCGATGACCCATGTCATACAAATGTTATGGATGCCTGTAGTGCCAATATTAGATCAGCCACTCTTGCAAATGCTATTGTTGACAGTGTCTGTGCCTTAGCCCTGCCCAGGAATACAGTAATTGATGCCTTGTGCCATGAACATCTTGCATCTGTACTGCCAATATATATCAGCCACTCTTGCAAATGCTATTGTCAGTGCCTGTGCCTTAGAACCTGCCCAAAAATAGGGTAATTGATGCCTTGTGCCATGAAAATATTGCTGATGTTTGTGCTGCCAATATTTTATCAGCAACTAAGGCTAATGTAAATGTCACCACTACCCTCGCAATAGCCAACACGACACGCAGGCTCCCTAAGGGAATTGAGCGTGCTACCTCTGTTAGGAAGCTTGCAACCGTCATACCCCAAGGTGAAATTGACCTCACCGCTGCTCAGAACATTGCAACCAGATTTCCAATTAGTACTAATGCCTCCGCTGCACCCACTCCTTCACCTATCCTAAATACCCCTGCACCGATACGGTGACCTGCGGTCCAGCAACAGAAAACCCTCCTACAATTCTCAATACGTAGACTACCTTAGAGATCTGCCTATAGTGACACTGCGACCAATGCTTTGGTCAAGGAAAATGGGATATCAATCCCCCACCTAGACGCACCTGCGCCTCTGAAAGGAGCTTTAATCAACGCTAGGTCACTAATAGCACATGCCCTTTGGCATTTCTGACATTATCACTGCCAATAATCTCAACCTTTTGCCCATCACTGAAACTTGGTTGCATCCTGCAGCTGGCCCCTCTCTGTACCTGGCGATTCCAGACAAATATACCATCCTCAGGAAGGACAGACTAGCAGCCAAAAAGAGGGGTTGGCGGGCGGCTGTCATCGCCATCAATTCTCTATTAGATATGAAATTATGTGGCATTTATAACACGCCAGTACACAAATGTTTCTAGGCGCGACAAGACAAGTAGGGGGAAACAAGGGAGGACAAAATCACGATCTTACTAGACCATGTGTCATTCAGATCGTGCAAGTGTGGCAAGTGTGGGGAAGAGGGAAAGGGAGAAGTGCCAGAGGGGAAGGGGGAAGTGACGTTAACTCACAGGTGCAGCCAGCGGGAGGCTCGTAAGTGCAGCGAGAAGGGACTATAGAGTTGCAGGTACAGACCCTTAAGTGCTGGGGAACCCGGAGGCAGTGCAAAGGCAACTGGACATATAGGAGGCTGGGCCCGAGTTCAGAGGGTGACCAGGTGACCAGTGTGCAGAGCAATCAGGTGCATCAGCAGGGGAGAGGAAGAAAGAAAGCGGAAGCGAAGAGGAAGGTCTTGAGTTGCTTCCGGAACCGGAGGATGGTCTGCTCAAGTTTGAGAGAGGAAGGGAGGCTGTTCCAGAGGGAGTCCCCAGCCGAGGAGATAGATCTGTTCCCAACTCTCTGCTTAGAGAAGTGACTGACCCTCAGAGTTGGCGGTGAATGAGCAGAGAGTTCGAGAAGGAAGATGTTTTGGAAGAGGAAGTTGGAGGTAGCGTGGTCCCAAGCCCCAGAAAGCCTTGTAGGCTAGTGCATATGGTCCTGAACTTGGTCTTTGCAGCCACGGCGATTCAGTGAAGAGATTTCAGAGCTGGAGAGATATGATCCCTGGGCTTGAGGCCAAGGACAAGCCTTGCAGTCTTGTTCTGGATAAGTTGTAAAGGTGGAAGAGTAGAGGTAGGAAGATTTAGAAAGAGGCTGTTGTACTAGTCCAGCCTAGAGAGGACCAGAGCTTCTGGGAGATTAACAACCAGGCCTTCAAAAGTGGAGAACTTATATCGAACTGACCCTCTCTCACACAGCCACCCTAACCCTTCATCTCATTTACAGGCCGCCTGGTCCAGGACTATCATTTGAAGAAAATACCACTAATCTCCTCATTAGCGGCCAAGCATTTGTTCAGAGTTGCACTTGTGGGTGACTTAAACCTAGTATTCAATGACCCCACAGATGCCTACGAACAGTCTCTTGCAAAGTCCATGGGAGCACTGGGCTTCACCCAAAGCATCCCAGGCCCCACCCATGAAAAAGGTTGCATTTTAGACTGGCTAGTTGACTGTAACTGCATCATCAAGGTACTCGAGAATATGCCCTGCCCTTGGTCAAACCACAATGTGATCTCCTTTATCATCCCGGTGAGTCATCCTCCCACACCGGCGGCACGACCTCTTCTAGCCACATACACGAGAAATGCAGAAACATCACACCAGCCAACATCCTCCCATTATTGTACACCCCTCACTACCTATCAAACAGGCGCGTAGGACCCAGCAGTATTGGTTGACCTACACAACCACTCACTCCTCATGGCCATTGACAAAGTGGCCCTCCTAACCAAATGAAGACATAAGCCTCCAGCACACCTGAACACCTTTTTCCCCCATAATCTCAAAACTATTCTCTCACATTCTAACAAAAACCACTTTACTGCTGTATCTAAATCCTATTAACGCAACTGGCAACTGGACATATAGGAGGCTAAAGGTGCAAAAGTGGAGGTGCATACTCCAGGCTAAAAGTGCAATGAAAGAACTGACAAACAGCCGGCCCACCGATCAAGGCCCACATCAAGACTTCCTGTCTGGAGGCATCAGGACTTACTTCTCACTCTACTGCAGCCTCCTGCGCTTGCAGGCGCATTCGTTTTCCTTCCACACTGTGTCCATGAGGCATATGTTACGCTCACCTGGCTCCCATAGAGGCATCGATCTGGACTGGACTGCTGCGGTCTCCACCAATGAGACGCATAGGGCCGAGATGATGGACTGGACTGGCCCACCTAGCTTTGTTCGCTTGGCCCGTAGGAATATTCTTCTGCAAGTGGAGAAAGGGAATTAACTACCCGTGGAGTTGAGCGTAAATCCCCCCACCCCGCTGTTCTCCCCACTGATCACCTTGGATGTTCCCTCTAATAGTCTCACCTGATGATTTGAAATGATGAGCTCTCCATCCTGCATTGAGCGCAGGGGAGTGAAGATAACCAGTTGCTTCACTGGCTCGAAGGAATTGGGGAGTTCCAGGACAATATTGACTCCGATATTCCCGGCAAGACGCCGTAAGTATGTAGTTTGTAAGAGTTCAAATGCCTGACTTTCACTATTGTCCGATTTCTTGCAGGTTGCACCTTGACCCTACTGAAGAGTTCCTTGTGGCAACCGGTAACGTTCTGGTAAGGATTTGTATTATCCAACACAGTTCAATAAAATAATGTCCATATGCAACCTGTTGCTTTCTCCCTTATTCAGGCGCTGAGAGAAAGTATGAAGTCTCAGGGAATAATGCCTACGGCGGTAAAATTAGGTAAGTCTTTTGTGGTGAGGAGGGTTCCCCTTGTTAGTCCCTAGTTTCACCTTGCTGTCCTTTTGGCCGGGGTTCGGCTAGGATGCAGTGGAAGCTGTGCCGACCCGTGAAGAAGAATAGTACCCCCTGTGTAAAATCAGGTAAGTCTATGGGGGTATTCCTCTGTGTATTCCCTTGGCTCACCTTGCTGTTCTTGTCTTCTCCTTAGGTGCCGGAGTGCGGCGGTAACATGCAGGAGGATGCGGTGAAATGTGAAGATGCTGCGAAGGCCGGCGAGGTCAGCGCGGCGCTGCAGTAGGCGAGGCGACGCGCATAAAATAACTTCTTTCTTCCAGCTCGAAGGCGCGATGGATCGGGAATTCAGGTAAGGATCAAAGGTATTACTCTTGTTCTAAACTTTTCTCCTTCTTTCTCCCTTTTGCTAGGAGCTCCAAACTCGAGGCGGGCGTGTCAGAAGACTGGATGCAGACTTGCAGGCACGGTGAGCGTTACGCTGCTGGATGCAGAATAACGCGAAGCGTGTGCTGCACTTCGGGCGTGGTTTAAATAGCCTCCAAAGTAGTCCCAGGTAAGTATTCCACCCCAGCCCCACCCGAGTAAAAAATAGTCCCTAGGTAAAATAGTCCCTTCCAAGCCTCGTTTGGCTTGGAGCTCTTGCAGCATGGTCTGCATCAGGTAAGTTTGCAGCATGGTCTGCATCAGTTAAGTTTTAATCTATGAGCCTGGCGCCTATGACGCCAGGACTGACTCTCCATATGAGCCTGGCACCAAATAGCCCCTAGCGGCGGTTGTTGGGTTTGCTTGGGGTAACTTGATGCCTGCTTCCGGGGTTGCTGGACTTGGTCTGGGTCCCCGGGGGTAGGCATCATGACAGCAGAGGCCAGCAATTGCCCAGTAAGCTGGCATGTTTTCTAGCCTCTCGCTTTTTCCCAGTTGAATGCTAATTTGTCTATTGGGGCATTTTTAGCAAAGTGTTTTTTTCACAATCATCGAAACGGTGTAAACTTTCGCCAGAAAACCCATTTCTTCACTTTGGCTACTTTGTCCAAATGGCTTGGTTTTCTCTCTAAGATGGCCGCCGCCACCTTTTTTTCACCTAATCACTGGAGGGCCTCTGCTGCAGCACCATTCTTGGCAGTGATTGGCTGTCTACATCGGCATACAGCCAACCGGTGAGCCGGCAGACGAGAGCCGGCCACCGATCATGGCCCACACCAAGGCTTCCTATCTGTACCTGTCCGGAGCCGGAGGGAGCCTCCCCTCCGTGCTGCTGCCCCTACAATACCAACTTGTGTTGCACACTGACTTGACGCACTACGGTCTATTTCCCATTTCCTTCCTATCTGTATCTTAGCGCTTGCACTATCTAAAATGAGTACGGTAGTTCATTTGACATTCTTGTTGTTCATGGACTGTAAGAATGTCGTATTTTCCCTTGTTCCCTACCTTGCCTTGAAGCGCTTTGAAACACATTGTGTAAAGGGCGCTATATCAATAAACAATCCTATCATATCCCTTGCATTTCGGGCCGGTGAACAACATACCACCACTTTGCGCAAGTAAGAACACCGGATCTCCTTGGCCCATTGTCAACAACCCTCTATCAGTATGCCTGCTGCCTTGTCTCACAACCTGACTGCAAACATTATCCTCCCGCTACTTGGCATGTTTCCTCTTTGTACTATTATCGTTAGCCTTCCTTCTGCTGCCTTCTAGTGCCAAACCCATATCTACATCTTAAGAGTGCCTACACATCTGTTCCTTCCTTTGTGTACTGTTTAGTGCTCCTTGGCAAAATCAAATCTAGGTGTGCTTTTCGAATAGTTGCATCCCCCTTTTTGTGCAGTTTCAGTGCTCCTTGGCAAAATCAAATCTAGGTGTGCTTTTTAAATTGTTGCATCCTTTTTGTGCTGTTTCAGTGCTCCTTGGCAAAATCAAATCTAGGTGTGCTTTTTAAATTGCTGCATCCTCCATTTTGTACTGTATTTGTGCCTTTGGCAAAAGTCAAACCTAGAAGCACCGACGTGTCTTCCCTTGCACACCTCCTCCACTGTGCCTTCCTAGCTGCCAGGTCACTTGTTGAGTTCTCTTGGACTGTGCAATTCCCGTGCCTATCTCTCTTCCCCCGCTATTCCCATGGCACTCTCCATCTCTCCTATCTTTTCCAACTGCTATTCTATCTCATATCCTTCCTCTCTCACGAAGTCTGGAAGAAAAAAGCTGAAAAAAGCTCTCCTGCACTCTAACCCAGGCCTCCCCATCGCGGACACCTATGTCAAAGCCACTACCAAATAGACTTTCACAGACATCTTCTTTACTGTCCCCTCTCCTGACATATGGACCCCCATCTGGTCTCCACTCTTTCTCCTTCTCACCCACTAATGGTGGTACTACATAGGAAGCTCTCCTTGCATTCATCCCATCCTCTAGGTGCATCATTAATGTACATCACAAGGGCACTATTATGGTCCAAGGTTCCAACCTGCTCTCCTCCTCCACGACCAGCACCTGCCTTCTCTCATAAACGTCCTCCCTTCTCCTGCCACCTCTATTTCCCCTCTCCTCCCCTCACTTCTCCACCACCCCCGATGGGAGTACCATGCCCCTGGACAACCCCTTTGAAAACATTCAAAGGTGGTAACCAGCTTCACTTAGTTACTTTGAATGCCAGGTGTGCTGTCAAATACTCCTCCGACATCTGTCTCCTTCTCAAAGACCTGGACGTCCTTCCTCTTACCGCGACGAAGTTCAATGCCAGCTCTGTCACTTCTGTCACTCTCCTTCCGGAGGGCTACAAAATCCTATCCACACCCAGACCCAACAGGACTGGAGGTGGAGCAGCCCTAATCTTCCCTCCGTGGGTCCCGGCCTCCATCATTCCCACCCAATCCTACTCCTCTTTTGAATGCCTAGACTGTAGACTGGGGATCTCCCCTACCTTCTCTCTCACGCTTGGTACTATCTAGAGACCCCTGGCCCTATCTCCCTCTTCCTCTCGGAATGGGCCGACCTTGCCTCATCTCTTTCGACCTCTTCTTCTAAACTCCTCCTCCTTGGCGACTTCAACATCCACATCGACTCTCCTGAATCAACCACCTCTCAGTTCCGGGTCCTCTCTGACTCTGTCTCTCACTATTCTCCCTTCCGGCCCGACTCAAGCTGCTGGCCACACTCTTGATGGTCTCATCTCTGGTGACATCCCTGTCTCTAATAACGTCACCACCCCCCCTCTCCTGGTCTGCCCACTCCCTCCTTCCCTCCTATCTGCGGCTCCTTGGCCCTCTATCCCAGCCACTCCCTGCACTGCCAGCCTCCTTCACCGTCATTCGACGAATTAAGTGACTGTCAGTTGCTGATTTTGTCTCCACCTTCATCCCTCCTTCCTCCCCTGCTCCAGAGTCTTCCTAATCTGCATCTTGCCATCTCAAACACTCTTGACATCCTTGCACCTGCCGTGAGGATACGTCTAAAACCTGCCACCAAGAACAACAGCTAGTACGTCTCCGATCTTGCATCTCTGAAATGCAAGAGTTTCAGCAGAGTGGCTGAACTGAAGTGGCAGACCATGGGCTCATCCTCTGACAAACTGGCCTGCCGCCTGCTTCAAAGGCAATATCGCCTCTCTATCCGCTCCTAAACCCGCATCACTGGAGCCTCTAACAACACAGCTTTTAAAAATCTGCATGGAACTCGCCAATCTACTTGCAGTCTTCACCTCTCTCCTTCCTTCCCAGGCCCTCTGCACTTTCCTAGTCTCCCACTTCACATCCAAAACTCATGACATCCTGTCCTCACTCTAATCCACCCCCATCTCCTCTCTCTCCCATTCCTCTGCCTCCCTTATACCCCCTCCCTCCCGTCCATAACACTGGATGAGGTCTCTAAAGTGGTCTGCTCGATGAAGGCCTCCTCCAAACAGGTGCTCCCGTGCTCCTCCAGTACTATTAGGGATAATATCTCCTCCCTCTCGCCCCAGCCCTTGTAGCCCTCTGTAACCGCTCCTTCACCACTGGCTCTTTTCCTCTATCCCTCAAGCACTCCTGTGTGCACCCTCTCTTAGCCATCTGCTAACCGCTCCTGCCCAGCTAACTATAGCCCTAGCTCCATCACCCCCTTCCTGGGTAAACTCTTGGAAAAGTTGGTGCTCCCGCAGATGACCCTCCACACTGATCTTGTTGGCTGCCTTCATGACCACCAATCTGGATTCCTGGGCATCCAGAGGCACGGAAACTGCTCTCCTGAACACCCGTGAAAACGTGCTTGCAAATCTCGGCTCCAACTCTCCTGCTGTTCTCATTCTCCTCGATCTCTCCTCCGCCTTTGACACAGTCAAACATCCCATCCTCATAAAACGGCTCTGTGATACCCCCACTGAACGGGGACTGGAATGGCTGACCTCCTTCCTCACCTACCGCGCTTCCCAGCTGCAATTGGGCCAGTACTCCTGCTCCACCACCACCTACCTGTGGTGTCCCCAGGGATCTATCCTATCGCCCTGGCTCTTCAATATCTGTCTGCCCCTCTTGCTCATCTGATCTGCTCCTTCATCCTCATTTCCAGTGTTATGCAGATGACACCCAGCTTTCCTTCAAACTTCCCTCTACTTCCTCCTCTTCTCCCTCTCTCATCCCCGACTGTCTGTCCGCCATTCAGGCATGGTATTCAGCAAACGAGCTTGATCTCAATGCCAGTAAGACAGAGATCCTCCTCATTGGGACACCTGTGCCCTCTTTTCCTCCTACCCTTTGGCCACCCTTTCTGGGCTCTATATCCTCACCATCTTGTGAGGCCAAAAACCTTGGGGTCATCTTCGACTCTGCCCTCTCCTTCACCCCCAACATTATGGACCTTACCAAAAAGTCTCACGTCCAGCTCCACCTCCTCATAGGCATTCCTTCTTTTCTCACCTCACTCTCTCCTCTCTTCGACCCATCCAGCTAATCCAGACGAAGGCTGCAAGACGTATCCTTGGCCTCAAGCACAGGGATCTTATCTCTCCAGCCTTAAAATCTCTGCACTAGCTCTCAGTAGCTGCAAGGATCAAATTCAAGACCCTCTGCATCAGCCACAAGCCCTTCTGGGGTCTGGGACCACGCTATGTCCAACTGTCCCTTACTAAATACTCCCCTGCTCGAGCCCCAACCTCCTCTAATTCTAACTCACTGGCTGTCAAACACTTCTCTAGGCAGAGAGTGAGGGGCAGAGCCCTCTCTGCGGCTGGTGCCTCCCTTTGGAATAGCCTCCCTGCCCCTCTCAGATTTGAGCCGGACCTCCTTAAGTTCAGGAAACTGCTTAACACTGCTCTTCTCGACCTCTTTCCCTTCCTTGCTAATCACCCCACTGTCACTGTGACCGCTGGCCTGATCCTGAAGAACCTCACAGGCCCTTCCTCCCCACTGCATTGCCCTGCGGGCCCCTGCCTGGTTGCTCCACATACCAGATGCCCGTACTAGCCCTTAGCCTGAGGTGCTCCTTCTGGCTCCCCTTAGCCCTTCCCTCTTGGGCCTCCCTCCAGCACTTGTCTACTCCTCTGCTCCCATTTAAACCCCCCTCCCCTGCACTTCTCATCAATGCACTTGCATGGCCGAATGCTACAAGGCCTAGTAGGACCATGACAGTAAACATATCACTTTCTGTGTCTTGCCACTGTTATAACCTGTTCTTTTCCCATTTAAGCCTTGTGATGCTTTGAAACACAATTATGTTGTATAAAGCACCTTACAAACCATCAATAAATAAATAAAAAGAAAGTACATTCCGTGGCCCGAGAGCTCTTTGCAATATTGCGTGCACTAGGGTCACCAGTTGCGCCCCCAGCCAGCTGCCTGAGACTTCATCTGGTGTGACAGTATCCAAAATATTTTACTGTACAAAATCGCTTCACTCCGAATAAAAATCCTAACAAAAGAACATCTCATGGCCTCGGGAACACCCACCAGTCCAAACCATAGCTGCACCTAATCTTGACACCCACCCTTTCGAGTTCTCCTCAGTCCCCAACCTAGTAACCAAAATCATCATATGCCTAAAACTGTCTAGATGTCAAGAAGATGTCTGCCCCGCTACTGTTATCAAAGACTGTGCAGCAGAGTTGGCACCATTCATTGCTTCACTTATCAACACCTCCTTTTCCACTGAAAATGTGCCCACCAACCTAAAAGACGTCTTGGTCCTCCCACTCCTGAAGAAGGTGACACTTGACCCCAACATTCCCACCAACTATCGCCTTATCCCGACAGTCCCATTCTTACTCAAAATACTGGACAAGAGGTGCATACCTATAGATCTAAAAGTGCCTTGAAACCAACAATCTTCTTGGACTACGCAAATCCGGATTCCCACCTGGTCATGGAATGGAATCTGCACTCCTAGACTTAAAAATACAAATGGACGAACTCAGGGACAATGGTAAGCTAGTCCTCCTGTTAGATCTCTCAGCTGCCTTCAACTTGGTGGACCACAAAATCTTTTGTCAATACCTTGCCTCAGCTGTACACTTTCATAAGGCAATAACTTGAATTTAATCCTTCCGCTCTAAAAGAGCAATGATTGATTGATTGTTTATTTATATAGCGGCTATACACAATGTGTTTCAAAGCGCTTCAAGGAGGGAGGGAACATAGGGAAATACAGTTATTCAGTTAAAGTCCTTGAAACAATACAGAATGTGAAAAATAACTAACTATCGTAATAGGCCTGTCGACATTTCTGATAGTGCAAGTGCATAGAACAAGTAAGGCAAGAGATAATGGAAAAGTAGGAGAACAAAGCAAGCAGTAATATTACTATGCCTGATGACAATTGGTGTAGTGCAGGAGGTAAACAAGAGGAGGGGTGGGAGGGGCGACGGGGGGATATGAGTGGGGAGAGGAAGATGAACAAGACACGCTACTGAGCAAGTTTGTCAGTGACAAATTTAAAAAGCTGGGGTGGGGGGAGGAGGGAGAAGAACAAGGGGAGGAGGAGGGGAGACAGACAAGCTGCTATCAAAAGTCAAGGAACAGATGATAGGAGTAAGTGCTAGGAGGGGGAAGGCTGAGAGGAGGGAGAAATAAGTAGGAATGGGGAGTAGGAGATAGTAGAAGAGGAGGGAATTGTGGAGGGGGGAAAGGGGTAGAAGGAAGGTAAGGGGGGTACAGGGGGTACACAAAGCCAAAAAAGGGAAGGAGCAAGGCAGGGTAGGGGCACAAAGACACTCACAGGGGGGCATGGGGCACACAGACACTCACGGGGGGGCCGCGATCCGGCGTACCGCGGTGGACAGCAGTAGAGAGGGCCTTAGAAGTGGGCCTTCGAATGGTGTGGCCGGCTCCCGCCTCCCGGTTGCAGCCATTGGCTATTAGGGGCCAAGGCAGCCAATGGGAGGGGAGGCAGGGGCTGGCCCACACCAGAACAGTGTGGCAACAACAAAGAGGACACAGCCATCTTGGAATGGCCTAAACAGGCATGTAGGCACGGCAAAATTGTGAATAAAAGTCATTTTTGTCCCAATGCAGGTGAAATAAACATACCATGCTGCTCACACCAGCCAAAGCAAATGCTGCAGGATTTGTAGAGCAAATTCCAAAATGAGAGTTTACTCTCTGTCCGCATCCGCTTCACCAGCCTCAGTATCCTACGGAGTCCCTCAAGGATCATGTGTCTCACGCACACTCTACAATATATTCACAAAACTGCTATTTTACCTCCTCGAAACCTTCGGGATCGTCTACACTAACTAGGCGGATGATACTCAAATCCTCATTCCTATCTCGGGTAACTACGACTCTGACTTTAACTCCCTGAATAAAACCGATCAAAGCATCCAAGACTGGATGGCCCTGCACTCGCTATGCCTTAACGATAAGACTGAGTTGCTCCTCCTCAGACCTCAAAATCTCCTAAACAAACTTGATGGAGCCTACACAACTTTAACCATCGACGGTAACTCTATCCCAGTCTCCAAAGAAGTTAAAATCCTTGGAGTCTACATGGACTTCACCCACTAACTAGACAGGTTAATGCTATAGCCTCGTCCTTGGCCTACACAACTATATTTTTCAATGCTGGCAGACCCTTCCTGACTACGGACAGCTGCATTACACTAGCAAGATCCCTCATTGTCCCTAGATTAAACTATTGTAACGCTCTTTTTGCAGCAACTACCAAGGGTAACATCAAAAAAATACAGGTGATACAAAACAATGCCCTAAGAGCAGCCCCAAACGTCCCTAAAAAAGACAGCATCCCATCAGCAAGAAGAAGAGTACATTGGCTCCCAATTCGAGACCGTATCCAATTCAAAACCGTGACCCTAACCCACAAATGCTAGTCAAACTCTGCCACTAGATTTATTTTTTTAATGCTATTTTTGTTGAATGTTTTTAGTAACTTTAATAAACAATACACTTATGCAAGATTATACAATCTGTTACGTTTCAAAAACCCTTCAAGTCCTGTTAAACCCCCAACACCCCCTACCTGAAGACTGCTGTAGTCTGTTCTGAATTTTGCTGTAGATCTAACACACTTGCTCCATTCTTGACCTATACTGACTAGTCCGTGCTTTCGACCTCTTTTCCGCTGAACAATGTAACTGTTAAGACTATCCATACAATGCCCTAGAAACGTATCGAATAAATCCAAGAAAACACAAACTAACTGACCCACCAGGGCTTCCCACTCCCCCCTCATAGCCATGCCGAAATTCAAACTGCAGAAAGCAGGGGGCCACAGCTTCCTGCTGGTGGCCGCAAAGCACTGGAATGCCCTTCTTCATCTAAGAGCGGAATCATCCTTTTGGACCCGCCGGAAAGCCTTGAAAATCTGGCTCTTTTCACAAGATCTATAACATAATACCTTTTGACTGCTCCATGCACTACTAAGGATACTAAGCCTTGACTGTTTGTGTGCTCTGCGACCACACTAGTGTTAAATGTCTAAATGCCTCCATACAACTAAGTTTTATGTAACCAGAGCCTTGAAGACTCCAGATTTGCTGTGCTCTACAAATGACAAAATAAATAATTAGCAGGAGGTAAGCACTAGAAACTTTAAGTAAAGATGAAACCAATGTTGTCAAGCAAGCAGACATGGGTGGAAATATTGTAGTGATGGACAGACAAAATTACATTGAAATGGTCGAGACTCATTTACATGAACCAGGATGCTATGAAAAGAAATCAATGCTCAAGCAGTGAAACTGGTTGACAAATGGGGACAAACAGGACTCGAGTGACGATGAAAAAGCATTCTTGACAACCAAATGTCCCAGGTTACCCATCATTTATTTTTTGCCGAAGGTTCACAAGCAGTTTGATAAGGTACCTGAAGGGAGACACAGTTAGCAACATAGGTGGGTTACTGAAAATGTTTCCAGGTATATATATATATACCATTTTGCAGCCAGGCGTTTTTAAAATACCATCCTATATGCGTGAGACCATGCATTTGACATCAATTCTAGAAACATTTGAGTGGAGTGATGAATATAGACTATGACGTTAGACGAAAAGGCCTTATATATGTCGATCGGGCACAACTTAGCTCTGGAAGCACAGACCATATCTTTGGAAACAGATCTGCATCTTATTTGTTGCACCTCACGATGCTTAAAGAGATGTTGGATTTCACCATGACCAATAATGTATTTATCTTTGATAACTTTTACAGAAAGACCAGGGAGGTGGACATGGGGGCAAACTATGCCCCTTCCCTAGCCAACCTCTTCATGGGGTATTATGAGGATAAATGTGTTTTAAATGACAATGATTACACAGGATCGATCAAGCTATGGGTAAGATACATTGATGATGTATTTCTGGTTTGGCTGGGGAATGTTGATGTAATAAACCAACTTGGCAAATATTTGAATGATAACAGTTTTGGAATCATGTTCACAAGCACTAATGACTGCACTGAAATAAATTTCTTGGATTTACATTTGTATGTAAGTGAGTTTAGAATCATGAGCCGGACATTCAAAAAACTCACAGAGCCAAATTTAATACTACCAGCCACAAGTTGCCACACGGCTAGTGTAATCAACAACATACCCACAGGGGGATTCATCAGAACCCTCAGGAATTGCACCATCACCAGGGAGTGAAGAGATTTCAAGACGATTTTTCCAGAAGATACAAGGCAGAGGTTGTGGATAATGCCTGGAAGTGGGGACTGTCTACACAGAGAAAAGACCTTTTGAAACCCAAACCCACAGAGGCAACAACCAACCAGAATATAAGTGATTACACAGTATTTCACAGAAAGTCCCCTGTTGTACAAAATCATTAAAAAACACATTGGCTAATTTTAACCCTTAATGAAGATTTGCAGAAATATATCCAAGAGGGTCCTCAATTTGTTTATACTAGAGCTCCGACTCTGAGAACAGCATTAAGTCCCTCATTTCTGAAACCAGCTACTTTACAGAGAACTTGGCTAAACAAAGATCATAAAGGTTTCTACAAATGTGAGACATGCACCATGCGCAAATTTGCTAAAGAGACCAAAATTATCTACATTAACGTTGAAAAACCATGCACTATTAGTGAATTCATTAACTGTAGATCTAAGTTTATAGTGTATGAATTCATTTGCATTTATGGACTAAGATATATTGAAAGCACCATCAGGGAACTCCGGGTGAGGATTTGAGAATATTTGAGTAACTTGGAACATGATGATGTGAGGTTCCCATTCTCTGTGCATTGGTTAAAACATCATGAGATGAGAAACAAGCTAGAAATACGGTTTGTTGGGTTGGAACATGTTCAATGTGGAGTAAGAGGGGGCGAAAGAGAGAAGAGCCTTCAAAAACCGGAGGCATGAATGATCTGCCATTATTGTACTATCCAAAAGGGTCTCAACTCAGACCATGAAATGGGCGTTTTTCTGTGATTACTTTTGACAAAAATGGTGGTGCATTCCCAACTACACATTGGTACATCAAGTATGAATTTTCATAAGTGGGTTTAACCTCAGGTTTGTAGCCCAACAACTGAACCCTTGGACAACGGGTTAGAATATGTGAAATGAACAGTAAATGTATGTAGTGCCAACCAAGCTTCACATCCTCCTGACAAAGTTTATAAGTTACTAAATATTTTGGCGAATATGGAGTTTGGAGGTTAATGATGTGCCCCTTTAATGAGCGTGGGCCCTCTCAGATCCTTCCTAGGTCACCAGGGGGATCATTGTAAAATCACACATTGGAGTATGAGCTCTTCACCTATTGTTTTACACTGTACCACGAGGAACAATCGTTTTGAAAACATTTATATCAAGATTGGCAAGCACTTTGTTTCATACTGGCGATTTAAACCTTCAGTGATGAAGCAAACAGCCATGTCAATATAGCAAAAGACAGCATTGGGCAGTTCCCAGTGAGTCCATATGTTTTTATATATAAAAAAAAAAGGATAGACCTTCTAGAGGTCTGTACCATCAGAGCCTGACAGGAGAGAGATGGAATATAGTTTATCACATTGGTGCTGGCACACTGTTAGATAGTGATTCCACAACACAAAAGCGTGGGTGATCAAATGTATTTATTAGATCACATTCATGGAAACGACTCATCTCTTCACTCAAACACTTCAAATCCTAACATTCCTTCTGGAACTTAATGGTACTAATGCAGCTCCATGTTGCCATGGAACCAGTGTGATACTCATAACTATGTACAATATTATGCTGAGAACTATTTACATTAAACTATAATTATCTTGGTAATGTTGTTACTCAATGAATAATGACAACCTCATCCTAACATGATTTGGAATTATTTAGCTTGTACCAACTTTTGGTTGACTTGTACCTTACAGGGAGATTGTCATTCATGATAACTGGCTTAATAAGAGTTGACAGCCTCGAGATTTCTATTTTAGAGACTGATGGAAACGAGAGTTGTTCCAATATAATAGAATGTCTAGATATCTTTAACATCAGAGAATGAGAGTTAGTCAATAGTTTTAAATTGATGTCAAAGGCTGTACAAGTATCACAAGGTCATGTAACAATTACACAATATCCATCTGTTCCTTTACCGTGAGGGCACCATATTAGTCCACTTTGAATCTATTCCTTTTGTTTAAACATTGGTCACGGAAATGCTCAGATGCAGGAGGTACATAACAGTTAGGTTTGTTGTTGATTTATGTTCAACAACCATGACGTCTCACGTTAAGCGTGCAACATCATGTTGCTATAAATGTATCGTGATCAAAATGGCGGCCGTCTTAAGACGGCTCGCAGGAGTATACCGGTATATCCGAACACGACAACAGTGGGGGAATCAACCACACTGTTCAATGCAAGTACAAAATTGCAGCTTGGCTCACTTTAGCTTCAGAACATATATATTTCGGACTAAACCAATTTATGATATTTAGTAGGGACCTTGACTCTTGATAGATTGAAGCAAACCATCAGCACGTTTTTCCGCAGGTGTTTCTGCTGCATTTCAATTGGAAATGTTGGAAATTGGCATCTTTGAGATACGAGTTAGAGAAACAGGTAATATTAATGTGCTAGGCAAAAAAAAGCTTTTGGGGGTTTTGAGCTCAGATGATGAACACAACAATATTTGGGATATTTCCAATTCATGGGTCCACTGATCTATTCAACAGAAGCAATTTTCGAGTTTAAGATAGCAACCCAGCGTAGAAGAAGAGGTTCGTTATTGGGAATCATATATGAGTTTAGGACAAGACCATTGTCTAGCAGGCATGCCATTTTCACCATAGGCAATGGAACACTCATTATAAATAATCACCAAGGAGTACTAATGAGAGATTCTTTCTATTTTTTGGAATAATTACAGAGCTCATTAGGATATATTTGCAAGGTCGACCGATGAGTGTATTGATGTGATGCCATCTCTTTGTGAATACACGTTTCCTGCGATGCAGTGGGATGTGGGGGGAGATCCTCACATTGGAGAAATGCCAGGGTTGGGGGGGACCTAATAAATCTTCCACTGGAGGTATGGGAGAAAAACAGACGGAACAGCATATGTTGGGCTTCCTAGCTAACGAGGCTAGTCTGCTTGCCGGCTTCCCCAGGATGTTGCGTAAGTTGAAGGGACATTGTTTAAGTGAATGGATCTGCCTCCCGGCTCAGTGAGGTCTCTGGAGGCCTCAGCATGAAATCTGCAGTGGGGGCATTGCGGTAGTGGCCCACTGTAGCCCCTCATAGCCCTTACAAATGAGGCAGGCTATTCACCAAGTATGTGCCCTACTGTGAGACATGCATCAAGGAGAATTATCAGAAGGAACTGGCGATGCAATTACCACAACAGGTGCCCCCGCTGATGCGTTTGGGCGCATTCTGGCTGTCTGTGGGCTCCCGCGCGGGGTGTAGATGATCCCCCTTGGCTGTGCGCAGGACAAATACTGCAAAGAAGGGTCTGTCTCTCAACTGTAGGCCTCTCCCGAACTGCTGAAGCTATAAGCGCCTCCCTTCAAGTGTAATCTGTGGGGACAGGTTGGTGCTCCTGGTACCCCGGGTCCACCTTGGAGGGCGAGAGTGTCAGGCTAAGTCTACCCACACAGACGGAGCTAAGGTGGCCCTCCGAACTGCTGGTCGAAACAGCGCTTGCTGATCCCTGGAGACTCCTTCCCAATTTTCAACACATCTGGGGGATGATATGGCTAAGACACTCAAAGTGGGTAAGCAGGGGGACATCTCCGCAATGTTACAACCGCCAGATAAGAATAAACACTGCAAAACGGTGACGGCTCAGGTTCATGTGGCGGATCCACTCTGAGCTCTACTTACACAAAGGCCCACCAAAACAGATCTTCATGTTCTCCTTGCCGAAATTAGAAAGGAAATCCACAAGAGTAATGAAGAGCTCTCCCATAAGAATCTGGCGCTGCACAAAAGAGTGGGGGAGACAGAGCAGCGGGACTCTGAAGTGGAAGACACTTTATGCAAGCAATCGTATGAAGTCGGGGAATGCTCCAACAGGATGGAGGCCCTAGAAGCTTGATGTGAGGCCTTGGAGGAAAAACAGGAGGATGGGGAGAATCGATCACGAAGAAATAAAATTTGTTCAGCTATGTGAGAAGATGAGCTGACAGACTTTGTAGGGGACCTCTTCAGCCACATTCTAAAGCTCTCGGAGGACTCATCCATGGAATTGGACAGGACACACCGATCTAGGGCAGAGTCTTCCTTAGCGCAGGAGAGACCGTCAGATGTACTATCACTTTTTCAGAGTGAAGGAACACATCATGACAGCATCTAGAACCTCAACGACCAGTACAATTCGCAACATGTCTCTGTCCCTATATATCAGGACAAGCCTGCTACCTTGGCAAAGCGTAAAGATCTCCGTCCACTGACTGATTGGCTGAGAAAGAAGGAGGTGAACTATAGGTGGGGGTTCCCCACTGCTCTTCTTTTCACATATCAGAGAAAGAGCTGGTCTGTTTGTATGTTGAAAGAGGTGGTAAGTCTGATAGATTGAGAGGTTGGGGAAGAAGGGGAGGGGAAGGAGGTCCCGAATTCAGGGAATAAGCAGGACAGCGCACATAATTGGTTGAGGGGACAGGGGGAGGAAAGTGAAGGGTTCTTTCATGAAGACCAGAGCATACTGGGGTCGAAGGGACTATTGCTGTATGATTATATCGGTTTAAAATAGGAATACTTGAAAACAAAAAAGGTGCCTAAGGATGCATCAGTTGACAGATCAACTGGAAAGGATCAAAATATGCGAAGATCGGAGGTGCCAAGAGGGGGAGTCTCCACTGTGGGGGGATTTAAGAGAAGCTGACGGAGGCTGATGGAGGGAGTATGATGGATGAGGGAGTAGGTGGGGGCATTGGGTTTGCGAAGTATATTGCCTTCCAAGTCGGTTTCCCCATTGGGTTACTAGTTGTCTGACATTTGCTCTAATACGAACATGGTTAAAATTGGGGTTGGGGAAGGTGCGATATGGTTATGCTTGCTAATGTTTTTGAAGACCGTGTAAATGGGTCACTGGTGCAAGCGATTTGGGGAGAGTTTATGCTTAGAGCGGGTTGTTTGTAGTTGGGGGGGGCTTAAGTTACAAATGTTCACAGTGGGATGACTTGAATTCACACCGAGTATGCACAGTCTTGCAATGATAAGGCGTGGGGGCACCTTATGCTGGGTCAGAACATGAATCATGCCTAGTATAGGAGAGGGTCGGGAAGGGTCGGATTGCTTCCATATATACATGGAATGTTCAAGGGTTCAATTCTCGGATGAAGAGGAAATCGGTAATGATGAAATTAGGCGAGATGTCCCTCATAATAGCCTTCCTCCAGGAGACCCACTTACTCGCTAGGGATGAAAAGAGACTACATAATCAGGCATTCCCTAGACAGTTTTTTGCCTCAGCGGATATGAAGAGTAGGGGGTGGCTATACTCCTGGACGCATAGGTTCCCTTGTTGAAGATCAAGGTTTTGCGGGACCGCTGGGAATTGGATAGGTATGTATGTTTCAAGGGTCTACTGTAGGAGCAAATGTTTACGTTGATATCTCTATATGCCCCCAACAGATGCTTTTCTTGAGGGCTTAAGCACGTGCTACCCTTTGTGAAGGGTCACATCTTGTTGGGTGGGGATATCAACTTGGTGCCCAACCTTCAAGTGGACAAGACTTTCACTCCCATCAGGCTTGACTTCAAACACGCCATATCCTTTGCATCTCTTCCTCGGGAACTTGGGGTAGTGGACGCTTGGAGACTATTCCATGGGGAAGAGAGGGATTTTTCATTCTATTCACACGTTTGTGGGGGATTCTCTAGACTGGATACCCAACAAAATATATCCATGTGTTCGGGGGGGTGGAAATACATACACATACACTTTCAGGTCACGCCCCAATCTCTCTCACTATCTCTATAGTGGGTAGGCCAGAGAGTCAACGACCATGGAAACTATATGACCCGGTGCTGAGAGAGCCAGTTATATGCAGAGAGATAAATGAGGTAATTAACTACTCCCAAGAAAATAAGGCCTTAGGAATTCCACCAGGAATTGTGTGGGATGCCATGAAGGCGGTGGTTAGGGATGAATTGATAAGCAAGAATGCAGCGTACACCAGGGAGAGGCACCTAATTAGTGCAGGACCTGAAAGCAGCTGAACAGGAGCACAGAAATGTGGGGTCACGTGCAGCCCTGCGCACGATGCAGCTATCGTGCAAGAAATGAGAAGAGCAATATTGTTACACCCATAGCAACCGGGAGAATTGTCTCTTGATGGCGAAATTGAACGATGCACAAGGGGTATTGCTGAGGAGCGATAGGGATACAATTGGTATATTTGAGGTTTATTTGAAGGCGGTCTTCTGGCCAGAGGATGACCCGTCCGACTTACAAACTAAATATTTAGAGAGCGCAGGACTTCCAAGACTATCGGCTGATGAGCGAGAATCTTAGGAGGGTCCGATTTCCATAGGGGAAGTAGAGTGGGCTGCCAAATCCCTGAAAAACAAGGCCCCTGGGCTGTTCGGATTTACCAACCCCTTCTATAAAAAGTTTAGCTCAGTCCTGGTCTCCCCTCTAGTGGATCGCTTTAACGCAATTAGAGAATTGGGTAAAGTGGCTTCCTCTATGGGGGTTTCGAACACACTTCTGATCCCTGAACTGGGTGAAGACCCAACACTATGTAACTCTTATCGGCCCATCACACTCACTAACACTACTCAAAAATATTTTCTAATATTTTCGTACATAGATTGATGGAGGCCCTCCCAAAGATCATCAAATGCAACTAGACCAGTTCCATCTCGGGTCGCAGCACACATGATAATGTGCGGCGGGCCCTGAACCTTTTGGAAGTGGGACGGTGCATAAAGATTTTGAAAGGATGGGATGGCGTTGCCTCCGGGGGATAATGGAGCAGGTAGGGGGTTGGTCCGAGCTTCATCAAGTGGGTTAGGGCAGTTTACAGGGAACAATCGACCTCCATTCAGGTTACCGGGATGCTCCCTGCTGCCCTACCAATAACTAGAGGTCCATGACAAGGGTGACAAGGGTGTCCATTTTCCCCACTAATATTCGCACCGAGCATGGAGCCACTTGTCTGTCGCATTAGGAATAATGCAAACATACCGGCAAACATACCGGGAATAGAAGTGGCGGGGTGAACTAGAAGCCTCTCTCTGTGCGTTTACAAGACCTACCCCTAATTACGTGTTTTTACCCAGATACAGGGGTCCCGGGACTCCATTCCCTATTTGGGAGTCCAACTTCCTGATAAGATCTCTGAACTCTACAAGAGCAATTTCCCGCCACTTTTTCAGGCGCTTACAGAGTATCTCACTAGATGGGGAGACAAGAAATCTTGTGGTGTGGTAGAATTGCAGCTGTAAAGATGAATCTCATCTCTCAGCTACTTCACCACTGTTTGGCTCTACTAGTAAGGATCAACGACTCTGAGCTTCGTACACTGCAAGGGAAAATCTTTAAGTTTATATGGGGTAATAAACAGGTGAGAATCTCAAGACGAGTACTTTTGAAACCGGTGCGCTTGGGGGCTTTGGGGGCCCTGGATGTGCTCCGCTACAATTTAGCTGCACAGTTATCCCATGTGTTTACCTGGGCAGATGAGGGGAAGCAACCGAAATGGAAATCAATAGAGTAAGCACATTCTGCGATTGCAATCTCACAGGTCCCATTCATGGAGGGTAAGGCTCTCTTACAAGCTCCAGGTTTCCAACTGTTCTGCACAACCAAAAACACACTTTAATACATGGTAGGGCTCTACGCAGATGGGGCGCTACATTAGGCATGGTCCTGCTTACCCTGATCTGTCACAATCCGGACATGGGACCACCGGAAGGGGGTTCGAGACCTGGCCGGCCGGGGTGCTCACACACTTGCACCAATTGTTTAGAAATGGGGAACCACTGACCTTTAACGACTGTAAGATAACTTTCAACATATCTGAAAGGGAAAGGTTTCATTATAACCAACTGAGGCACTGGGCTACTCATCCTCACACGAAAATATGTGCCACTAGATCACTGAACGCTCTTGAATTGAATATTCAGGGGGGCCTCCAAAGGCAGATGAGGGGAAGCAAACGAAATGGAAATCAATAGAGCAAGCTCAGCTATATCAATTATTGGATACCGGGGACCCTATAGTGCGCCTTCCATATATGGCCAAAAGGGCAGAGGATGTTGGGAAGAAATGGAGGATGATGCCTGGTTGCGAATATGGACACAAATACATAAGGCCTCCAAGTGTGTCACATACAACGAATGTATGCATAAGTTTCGTTATTGCTGGCACTTGACCCCGGAGAGGCTACACCACAAGTCCACAGATTATTCGATGTTCTGCTGGTGCGGCTGCTCAGAAGTGGGCTCTCATCACATAGTATGGACATGCAAGAAGGTGGTTTACATTTTGGAAGGAGGTGCTGTCAAAAATAAAGGACATCACCAATATGCTTCTGCCTATGGACCCCCGGGTGGTGATACTGGGTGACACGGGCAACAGGGTATTCCCCCAAATGGGGCCATTGGCTACACAAATAGGGCACCTACTATTAGCAGCTAAACAGACTATAGCCCGAAATTGGAAAACCATGGAGGGCCTAGTGACCCAGATGCGGTGGGTAAACACGTGGGATATTTTGGTGGCTGATAAGATTACTGTCTTGTATGAGGGGAGGTACCCCAGGTATGTTGCCACCTGGACACCTTTCATGGATTCGTGGACAAATATCCAGCTATTGTAAGTAAGCCATCACTAGTGTGTCCATTTCCAATGCGTTGAGTAGGGCAGTGGCAGGCTGGGTCCTTGCATGAGGCTATGAACTGTCTTGTGTGTTGATACAGAGGGAATTTTATGCAGCTCGCTGTACATGACCCTTTGTGAGCCTTGTCGTTTTGCTTTTCGTGTATATGATCAGTGTGTTCTTGTTATGCTTCACATTGTGTTAAATAAAAGTTTTTTTTTTTAAGTGAAAAAACGTTAGTACTGCAGGTGGTTTGTGATGAAGCATAACAAAAATCTTCAAATGCAGTGAAAAAGCATTTGATGAAGTGACATTAAGGTAATGGTTTAACGCAATAAACTGCTTGAAATTCAGCAAGCACTGGAAGCTACCCCAACTTTACTCTGAGCCCCCCAGTTATACAGCACACCAATGACATCACTGATGTCTCAAAGCACACTGATGTTATCACCTTTGCCGTCACTAGTCTTATGACATCACCTACGGCATCACTCGTGACCTGACTGGAAACTAGAGTACACAGATATTACAGCATGTACCATGGGAAACTACACACCAGATCCAAAAAATTCTCTTGGTCTATTTCAACACGTAAGATGAACATATTTTATCGACATCTGACTGCATGCCAACATAAACATAGTATAGAAGTGGATTCATTACCGGGTAATGTGGCCGCTAGGACATGCTGCAGGCCTGGCACCGGGTTACTTTAGGTAGCCTGGCGGTGCCGGGTCCTGGCACTAGGCCATGGCCTGGGCAGTGAGTGCATTGGTCATGGCCACTGGCTATGCCATTGACCCTTTATGGGGGTAAAGTGGCACTGAGCCTAGCTCAGTGGCTACTTTGGATGGCTGTGCAGGCACAAAGGCATTTGGCCCGTGTGGTCATAACTACATGCCATGGGCTGTGGCCATAGACCCACAACAGCGCTTGCGTTTGTCCGGACCTATTTTCAGGGATCCGTCTACACCCTTGATAGGCCACACATTTAACACCCCGGAACCTTGGCCAATCCTGGTCACAAATTCTTTGAAGGCTTCACCAGGTAAGTCCACCAAGCGCTGTACATCCCAGGCCGGTTCTAGCCTCACAGCCTTCATGTCCTTTTCCCTGTCTGCCTCCAAGATAAGATTGACCCTTTAATGGCCACTTAAGACAGCTTGGATATTCTTTCTTTACTTCAGATTCACATAGTATCCCTTTTACAATATAAGTTATTAACATTCGAAGTCTTAAGGACATTCATAAACTACACCTCAAAAGCGCACTTACAAAAAAATCATGTGGGACTTACTGCTTTATGACAATGGGCCTCATTACAAGTTCGGCAGTTACCTTGCTGGTGAAACCGGCAGGCTGCTGCCGAGCTTGCGAAATTTTCCGGCCCCTGGCAACGGGAAAATACAAGGCCATTACAACCCTGGCGAACTGTATTTCCCCATTGCCAGGGCCCGGAAACATTTACTCCCCATTCAGATTGAGCAGCAAAGGGCTCAATGGGAATGGGGAGGCTGGTAGCACCGGCACCATTCAGAATGGTGCCGGTGCTACCGGCAGTGTCTGTTTGCGGGTTCCGGTATGCCGGTCCGGTAACTACGGTACCGGCAAGCTTACCAGTACTGTAGTTACCGGACCGACAAACTTGTAATGAGTTCTTTATGTTTTGTTGTTTAAACTCAATAAACAGTGTTATAAAAAAATTTAAAAAAACTTGTAATGAGGCCCAATATGTGTTAGTTGCACCTCATTTCTTGGAAAATGCAACCTGTAAGGCAATCTTCCAACAAATGTTGGTAGTTGGACAGAGTAACATGATGTGGTGTAATTAACTCCATGCCAGAAAGGGAAAACACTAATGTTTTTCTTTCTTAAGCTCTAAATCTCACGCATTTACATACACTTTCATTTCTTTTCATACATCACATCCAACCCTTGCACACAGAACATTCATGTGTAATTTGAGTACATGTTCATAAAAGTACACAACGGTGAAGCTTTGCAAATACACGTAAAGTTGCAATTTTGTGGGCATGTACCTCTGTCCCATTCAGACACTCCATTGACACACCCGCAACCCCTTAACACACCCAAGGGAACATTCACTTTAACTAGTTGCAGATTAATTAAATAGAAATGTTAATAATCATTTTGGGAGTCGTTTGTATGTTATTTTTGCTTATATGGAGTAACTTGCTTAAAGTAATTTAATACTTTTTCCATTTTTTAATTGGCTCTCGGTTGTCTAAGTGCAAACACTTGAGAGCACCTTTTTACTTTGAACTGCACATTCATCACCTCAACTCTACCCACTAATAGAGTGAGAAGTGTGTATTCTATAGTAAGTCAGAAGAAGGAGGCGGACAAAGAGGTGGCATTTCTCCCTTACATTTTATTCAAATAATAAACAAAAGGCCTATCTATCCCTACAAACAGGGTGTTTCCTTATCTAACAGAATCTAACTAGGGTGCTCGTCGTCAGTGAGGTCATCCAAATGAAAAGACTGTCCAAAAACGACCATACTCTGACCCTACCACTAATTATCAAATATCAAAACAAAAAGGGGGTTGCAGGAGAATTACTCTGTTCCCCTGAATAGGCTGCCTCAATCTTATAATCTATCTTGTAATGTAGTTAATCAGTTCATTTAATTACTCAAGTGGACTCTTCCACCTTCTCTCAGGTATCCCTTGTCTTGACTTATTTACAGTTCCTGACTTCCCTATACGAGGCTCTTGACTTTTGTTCCTCTGGAATTCCTGTATCTCATTCTCTCTCTTGCACTTGTTTCATAGTCTCTCACTCTCCAGAGACCAGTGTCCCCGGTTTCTTGTACCACTTTTCATTGTCTTGTAAGTACTTCCCCTTTTGGGAACCACCATGTAGGTTCTTCTGTTCCTCTTTGCTATTGTCTTGGTCTTCCCCATCCATTAAGACAATGATTGCCAGTCTTTTGATGTTCTTCCCCATCTTGACTGCTTTTGTAATCACTGGGGAGAATGTGATAAGTCCCTCTGGATTCGATATGTACTATGCTGCTTTCACACTTACTGGGACGAGTATGATGAGTCCTTTGGTATTCGTTATACTCTTTGCTGCTTTTACCTTTACTGAAACGAGTATGATGAGTCTCTCGGTATTCGTTATGCTCTTTACTACTGTTATGGGTACCGAGACGAGTATAATGAGTCTTTCGGTATTCCTGATTCTCTCTGCTGTTTAGTGTCTATCCGTGGACCCCCCTGGATCTCCTGCCGTTCCCGTGACTTCTAGCTTGTCGGGTTGGTGTCACCAGGTACTTCCTGTGGGGTTGAGATCAGTCTATCTCAAAGAAAGCTTCCAGCGTCTTCCATTCCTTCTCTGCGGCTCCATGGAGTATCTTCCTGGATGGTCTCAACGTCGTTATCGGACCACACCGTCCACGTTTCTGAGGTCATGCCACCACCTTGCAATGCACCACACACGTCGGCTCCCTACACTGCTTATCTTCTTTCTTCTCAACGTCCTCTCGACAGAGGACCTCCCAGAATGACCTGGCCTCTGTCTCCCAGGCTCGAAGTTCCCGGGCTTCGCCTTTTCGGTGAACATGACTCCCTAATGCATTCGTCCTTTGGTTTTCATGCAACCTAGCTGGGTCCTCCCCAGCGGAGGATCCTTGTCCTTCTTCTGTTTCTCTGGAATATTCTTTCCCTAGGTTCCACTCTTCACAGTATTACCTATTTTCCATTGAAGAGTAATCAACATTACACCTCCATTCTTCTTCTTCTCAGTAGATTTGTGTTGAACGCTAATATTGAAAGAGGTATCACAATAGCACACAGTGGTCTTTTCAGGTTGTGTCTTCTGAGGCACCCTTTGTCTCCACAGTGTCAGATTCTATATCAAGACCTAGAGGGGAGCATTATTCTGGTTTTCTATTTTTCTGTAGGCGTCTATACTAGAGTACTCCTCTTTTTTTTAAGCACTTCACCAGATAAGTACCCTGTTCTACTGTATCTGCCATTCAAGGGTGACAAGATACCTTTCCAGTACACAGGGTTTAAAGTAGCATTGTAAACTGTATGCACATGCCAGGATAGGCTTCAGTGTAATAATGAATGTTTCTAGAGTGACTACAAAGGTTTGCCTTCACATGTTAAATTTGCATAAGATTTACCAGGTTACTCACCATGGTGACCACCTTACTCCTAGTCCATAGTCCCCTTTCCTCCATACTTATGGGACATCTCTCCGTCCTGTGGGACGGGACCAGAGCACTTTGTAAAAAGCATCCACATTTTTTTCAAAAATGTATCCCTCCTCTCTTTCCTGCGCGGGGCCCGGCACGCGGCTGTATCCCCGCCCACCTTGGCTCCGCCCCACGCATCGCCCATCATTCCTTTTCTATCGCAGGGTGAAAGACCCATTAGCAATAACAGAGGAACCTTATTAGAGAGGACGGCGGGCGGGCGTATGGAGGAAAGGGGACTATGGACTAGGAGTAAGGTGGTCACTACGGTGAGTAACCTGGTAATAGTCCTACTTCCCGTCCCCTTTCCTCCATACTTATGGGAGATTCCCAAGCACTCCTTACAGGAACTATGGGTGGATGAAAATACCCCTTACTGAAACAGGTTCTTCAGCACAGCCTGGCCGAACTGAGCGTCAGCTCTAGAGCTCATATCGAGGCAGTAATGCTTACAGAAAGCAGATGGGGAGGCCCAAGTAGCCGCTTTAGCGATGGACTCCCAGGGAACATACTTCTGAAAAGCAACCGCGGCTGCCTTGCCTCGCACCTGGTGTGCATGGATACCTCTATGAGGTTTCAGCTTTTGGACGGTGAAAGATTCCGTGATACAGGCGGTAATCCATATGGAAATAGATGCTTTAGACGCCGGCCTGCCCTGAGGCTTACAGAAGGTCACAAACAGTTGGGAAGAGCTCCGAAGCTCGGAAGTCCTGTCCAGGTAGAACCTAAGAGCTCTTCGGACATCCAGGCAGTGTAGAACCCTTTCCGCCTCCGAGGCAGGGTTCGGAAAAAAGACCGGAAGGGAAATCAACTGATTCAGATGGAATTCGGTCACTACCTTTGGTAGGAAAGCTGGGTTCGTCCGAAGGACTACCTTGTCCTTGTGAAAGACCAAGAAAGGGTGCTCCACCGACAATGCCTGGAGCTCACTCACTCTCCTCGCTGACGTAACGGCTACCAGAAAGGACACTTTCCAGGACAAGTACTTGAGGTCAACTGTAGCCATTGGCTCAAAGGGTTTATGGCACAGCGCCATCAGGACTACATTTAGGTCCCAAGGCGGGTGAGGACTACGAACCGGAGGGTAGAGGCGTGTCAAGCCTGCAAAATGCCTCTTAACCACTGGGTTACTCAGAGAATAGGAGCATTGGTCTAAAGCAAGATAAGCAGAAACCGCTGAAAGGTAAGTTCTGTATGACAGAACGTAAACACCCGACTCTGCTAGGGAGGACATGAAGGACAGCACTGTGTCAATCGTAGCCACCCTTGGATCCAACTGCTTTTCCAAACACCAACGACAGAACCTGAGCCATTTACTACTGTATTGGGATCTGGTCGAGGGTTCCATGGCTGCCTGGATAATACGCATGTTATCCGTAGACAAGTTAAAAAGCTCTAAGACTTGAATTAAGGCACCATGCCGCCAAGCTGAGCGATTGTGGGGAGGGGTGCCACATCTGCTGTTCCCCTTGATGAAGAAGATCTGGGGTTACTGGTAACCTGATCAGCGGAAACACCGAGAGGTGTTGAAGTATTGAGAACCAAAAATTGGCCGTCCACCACAGGGCCATGAGCAGAAGGGAACAGTTCACAGAGTTCTTCAGCTTCCCAATTGCTCGATGAACTAGAGGCAGAGGCGGGAAGGCGTAAGCTCTCATGTTGTGCCATGGAATCTCGAGAGCATCCCCCAGAGAGGAGGCTCTCAGCCCCCCTCTGGAGGCATACCGAGGAAGCTTCTTGTTTACCACCCTAGCGAAGAGGTCCACCTCTGGTGTGCCCCAACGCAAGAAAATCCATGAGAGGACCTCTGCCTTCAACTCCCACTCGTAGCTGACCACTGTCCGCCGCTGAGGGCATCCGCTGTGACATTCAGCTAGCCCAGGATGTGCACCGCAAGCAGCCAGACGCCATGAAGCATGGCCCACTCCTATATCTCGATGGACAGATCAACCAAAGGTGCCCACCCCGCAGGCAACAAAACATTGTGCGGAAGGGGTATCCGAGCATTCCGGTCATAAACTGACCGATAAGAATGCGCACAAGGCAGAGAAACCAGCCCTACACCTGAGGCCGATGACGCAGCTGTAGGGGTAGCATTCAAAATGGCCGCCGCGGTCGTGGCGGGAACGGGCGCCATTTTGTCATCACCTGAGGGGAACTGCGGCACGTGAGGAAGTGAGGCAGGGGTCCCCGTCGATGGATCAGGGGTCTTAACTTTAGCCTTAACATAAGGAACCACGGCAGAGCTGGTACTATGAGGCCTGGAATGTTTCTGCGAGATACCAACCGCCAAATTAGCCTTCTCAGGAAGGACCTCGACGCTGCCGGTAAAAGAAGAATTTCCCTTCTTTGCCCCCTCAACAGATCTGGTGTCGCCGCAAGAGCAGGAACGGTGAGAAACAACCTTCACCGATAAGGCCTTGCCAGACCCTCAGAAATGTTGGTAGCTTTAGCCTCTGTACGAGGGACCTCTGACCCAGGTCCGGTAACAGCCCTACTTGCGCGGGCCTCGAACATCCGTTTGGTAGCACCAAGCCCCACCAAGGCTTCGGGGCACACCCCGGCATAAGAGCCAGTCGTCCAAATACGGAAACTCATGGATACCATGGAGACGAAGTTAGGCCGCAATCACCGACATCATCTTCGTGAAGACACATGCGGCGCCGAGCTGAGGCCAAAAGGAAGCACTCAAAACTGGAAGTGCTCCTCTCCCAAAGAGAAGCAGAGAAATATCCATTGTGGGTTCCAAATCAGGATATGCATGTACGCGTCCTCAAGATCCACAACGCTGAGCCAATCGCCGATCTGCAAGGAGGAGCGTATCTGGCTAGGCGTGATCATCTTGAATTTCTCTTGGGGTAGGGAAAGATTGAACTGGGACAGGTCTAGGATGGTGCGCAGGCCAGCCTGGTTGGGTTTGGGCACCGTAAACAGCCGGGAGTAGAAGCCCTCCCCTCGCTCCCCAAGGGGAACGGGTTCCACAGCTCTGAGGTGCAGAGGTTTCTGAACCTTGGCCTTGAGGGAGGGTGAGCCCGACAGCTGGAAAGGAGGGTTGAGGGGTGGGGTAGGGGGTAAAGGTAAGCGGAAGCCCGCTCGAGCGACTGACGAGACCCATCTGTCTTCTGTGATGGCCTGCCACGCCTCCCAATGAGACGCAATGCGTCCTCCCACAGGGGTCTCGTGCGAGCGCGGATAACCCTAATTTGGCAGGCTTATCGGTGGCGGTGCCACCTGAACCTGATGAGGAGGCTGAGGAGCGGGAGAAAAACCACGTACGCTGTTGTCTACGGCGGTTATTCCCCGCAGGAGTATCCACCCTGCGAGATTTGCGGTCGAGGAACCCCCTAAAACCAGAGGAAGATTGACCATGCGACAACGGCCTTTGAGACTTGAAGGGTGCTTTAACCAGAACAGACAATGATTTAGCCGTCTGAGTGCTATCTTTGGTTTTGGTGAGCTCTACATCAGTAGAAGAGTGAAAAAGCTCCTTACCATCAAATGGAAGTTCCAGAACCTTGTCTTGCACCTCCTTCGAGAACTTAGTGGCATGCAGCCACGCTTGCCGCGAGGTATCAACCCCAAGCATCAGACCCCGAGCCGAGGTGTCTACGTGATGAGCCGCAGCCTCCAGGAGATCCTGGGCCAAGACCCTGGCATCGGAAAGGCCTCCTCTGAAATCCTCCAACTTCTCGACCGGAATGTGCTCCTCAAACTCCGACAGACCTCTCCACATCCGCATGTTAGCTCCCGCCAAAATCAATTCTGCATTGGCCTGCCCGAGCTGTAAGGCCGAATTGGCAAAGATTTTCCTCCCTAGGAAGTCCAGGAGCTTGTCCTCCTTTCCCAAGACCTGAGCAGCCATCATGGAGGAAGATGCTGCATGCCTGGATTGCAACGTAGCCGCAGCCACCACTGTGGAGGAGGGAGGCGGACAAGACAACAAGGCCACTTCTTCCGAAGAATGCAGCCTGTACCTCGCGTCAATCTTTTTATTGACAAAAAGTCCCGAGTGTGGCTTTTGCCCAAACTCTTCGGACCTCGGCCAGAACGTCCTTCTGCAAGAACAGGCCGGTACCCTCCAAAGGAGACAAGGTGAACGCCCCAGAAAGCATGCCCTCCTGCAGAGCAGGTGCTTCGGGCCCCGGAACATCTAAGAAACTCATCATGTCCAGCACCCGGTCATGTAAAGCTCTGATAGAGCGGGGAAGGTCCTCGTCGTCCTGATCGCCTTGAGGTTCATCTGACAGGTCAGGATCCTGCTGAGCCGTGTCAGGCACTGCCTTGTCCACTGGGGACAATGGTGGCACAGGCGGAAGCGCAGGGGGAGGCACCACGGGCAAGGGAGGCACCGGCGGAACGGGTGGAGCCGGAGGCGCGGGTGGACATATCTCCTTGAAAAGCCCTTTGAAATATTCCCTCATGGGGTCGGTGCGCATAAGCGCATGAAATTTACCGAAAAAAGCGTCCTCAGGAGATTGTTTCGGAACCTGAGGAGGCCTCATGAGGTGGACAAATCCAGGGACGTAACGGAGAAGGGTGCCACACCGACCCCTCCAGCGATGAATCCACATAAATCAAAGGAGCCGCCCCTGCGGGCAACGAAACATTGTGCGGAATAGGCATCTGGGCATTCCAATCATAAACCGGCCAGTAAGGATGCGCACAAGGGACCTTAGGTTCACCCGAAAGACCGAACCCTACACCAGGGGCCAATGGCGTAGTTGTAGGGGTAGTAGCTAAAAGGGCCGCCGTGGTCGTGGCGGGAACGGCCGCCATTTTGTCCTCATCTGAGGGGAACTGCAGCACGTGAGGCAGTGAGGCAGGGGTCCCCGTCGATGGGTCAGGGGTCTTAATTTTAGCCTTAATGTAAGGAACCTCGGCAGAGCCGGTACTATGAGGCCTGAAATGTTTCTGCGACATACCAACCGCCAACTGAGCCTTCGAAGGAAGGGCCTCGGCACTGCCGATAAAAAAAGAAACTTTCTTCTTTGCCCCCTCAACAGATCTGGTGTCACCACAAGAGCGGGAACGGTGCGCTTTCACCGACAGGACCTTGCCCGGCCCCTCAGAACTGTTGGTATCCTTAGCCTCTGTACGAGGGACCTCGGACCTAGGCCCGGTAGAAGCCTTATCGGCACAGGCCTTGAACATCCGTTCGGTAACCTCAAGCCCAGCCAAGACCTCAGGGCGCACCCTGGTTTTGTCTTTGAGGGAAGTCGAAAGAGCGGCCTCAGAGCAAGCTCCGGTACCCCACGACTCAGTAGAACTGGGTCTACAAACAGGCCCCACAGGAGGGGCCTCGGAGCGTACTCTGGTGGACATAGGCCCCTTACGGAGACCCTCAGAGAAAACTCCGGTAGAATTATTAGGCCTGACAGGCACCTCAGGGCGAACCCCGGTAACAGAGCGATCAACGCCCTTCCCGGCTCGAGAGGAACCCGGAAAGGTATCCCCCGGCCGGGGTGCTCTGAAAAGTAAAGAACTTACTGGGTGTTTTTTCTTCTCGTCGAACGCCTGAAAATGCGAAGGAGGAGTCCATCCGAACACCTCCTCCCACCGCTACAACCGACGTTGAAGTGCCTGGACCGAAAGGGAGTCACAGTAAAATCAGGAGTCCCAACGGTGTTCCGGACCCAAACACTCTAAACAAAGAGGATGGGGATCCGCCCTCGCGAAGCGACGGTGACACGATGAACAGTCTGGAAAATCTAGTTTAAAAGACATAGACAGACTAGTAAACGAACGCTAGCGAGAGCCAGAGAGGGGAAAAAGGGAAGAAAGTCTTCCGAGGATGCAAATGCATCCGGCCCCGATCGTGCGGAGAAAAGTACTGATGGGCGATGCGGGGGGTGGAGCCAAGTTGGGCGGGGTTACGGCCGTGTGCCGGGCCCCACGCAGGAAA
Source organism: Ambystoma mexicanum (assembly GCF_040938575.1). NCBI lineage: Eukaryota > Metazoa > Chordata > Amphibia > Caudata > Ambystomatidae > Ambystoma > Ambystoma mexicanum. The sequence goes on along the minus strand of NC_090926.1, from coordinate 992,163,988 downwards.
GAGAGGAGGGACACATTTTTGAAAAAAATGTGGGTGCTTTTTACAAAGTGCTCCGGTCCCGTCCCACAGGAAGGAGAGATGTCCCATAAATATGGAGGAAAGGGGACGGGGCGTAGGAGTATGTATGTTTGCCCAGCGCAGTTAACTGATCAGGCTTGGGCTGCGTGCGATTTGGGGAAAGGCTGGAATATGGCTTGGGGATTCATTATACTTCTCTAGTACTCGTTTTGCCCACCCAGTGAACCTTCGACTTCATCACCGTACTTAACCCACGTCCCGACTGAATTTCTGCAGCTTTTTTCGTGAAAACATTCTAGGTGGAATTTCGATTTAGACTCTATTGTACATTTTGAGGGTTCAGCTGTCTGCATGGAGGCAGCTGTTGCACGAGGGAGGAGTTTTTGGAAGGAGTAGTATGGGTGGATGATACCCAAAAGAAGATTGCACTGGTTTAAAGCAGACCACCACTGGATACCCTAAAGAGAACTAACATTATGCTAGGTACGAAGGGAGCAATGTGACAGGGTACAGCATTCAGTTGTCAATTTACAAATCATATGTTCACCTTTACTGGAGGGAGTAGTCAGAGCCACCCAGCGAACATAGCTGTAACACAGAGCGTGTTCTAGTCTCATACCTTCTCTTCTTCTCAGTGGCCTAATTGCCCCCACAGCTCCAGCATAGACGGCGCAGAGGACACCTGTAATGTGTCTTTTTCTGGCATTGCCGAATGCTGGCATTCATCTGCATGCAGCTAGAAGGCAGCATGGTAGTGCTTTATAAAACTCCAAACCACACATGGGGGCACCAGTGCATTACTAAGTTTCATTCCTCTAACACTATAATGCATTGCCGGTTCCCCCACTTCAGATATCTGCATTTAGCAAGGATGCATTGAAGTAAGGCAGCGGATTGCAGCTACGTTGTGTCCTACAGGGAACTCTGATAATTTTGCGGTGGGAATCTGCATCATGGTCCTCTCTTGTGTAGTTACCTATATTATTTCCACATTTTCTTATTTGCATTATTTCTATGGCCTTCTTTGGTTCCCAGTCCACCCCTTGGTGGCAGGAACATTCTAGAGTTATAAAGGGAAGCAATCTTGGTCATGTAATCCCGTGCATGTTTCCAATGGAGCACATAAGGGAGTCGCAACGTTTTGGATTTTACACACTGCAGCACAGGGAGCTAATCAAGGGTGTGTTGTGCAGCAGCTAAGTGGTCCCATTGCATTGCCAAATAAATGTAGCACCCGGTTTTTCAGTAGTTGCAGCTTCCTTAATCATATCATGAACATGCCCAGATAGGCCATGTTAGAAGCTTAACATACATATTATACACATTAAGTGCATTACTGTCCTACTTTATTACCAAAGGTGAGATAGGGGCACAGCTAACAAACCAAATAAAGCTGGTATCGTACGTTCCGGACCGTCTCATTGGCCCAGGGATACACAGTGAATCCTGACTGAAAAGAATCCCCATGTTCTTTACTTTCATCAGCCAAGTTGCCTGTTTGCTGGGTCATTCCATAATCAAGAGGAGATGTCCCGCTGTTCTGTGTGCTGTTAACGTGACTTCTCATCTTTCGTAAGTTTTGCCACTCAGACAGAGGTAGGAAAATGCAACTGTGGGTAATTTTCGTACTGTATAATTACTGCACACATTCTGGGGAACAGTGATTGCATAAAACAAACATAGGCAAAGGATATGGATACAATAGGATTACTTTATCACTGAAAACAGAACAAAAGCAATTAGTGAGAATGAACAGAGTGGAACTAGTCGCCCTGCTACTCCTGGTTCTCTGTCTCATTTGTTGCCACCACTCTTCTGTGATTTCACTAGGCAGGTGCTGTCCACTGCCGTTTCTAAGATCTAAGGAGAACAGATAAAGAGGTGCCTTATGCAGTCTCCTACTGGCCCCTGGTGAAGTTCTATTCAAACCCTCCATGATCGGTACAACAGGTGTACATACACATGTCAAGTTGCAAGCTACTAGCCAGGCATATATAGTTACTCTCCCCCTAAGTTCTGCACATGCACACCATTAATTACTTGCCAAGAGTTAATTACCACTTTCCAATGGGTAGTGGTAAGTGCACAATTTTAGGTCGAACCACAAGCCCTGTGCATGGACAGAAGCTGTTCGCACACCACAACCCCTTCCCAACAGCGTATGTCATTTAATTTGCAGTTCATCCACCAAGTCAAATTCAATTAAACAAAAAACAAAAGAACTCACTTAGTTAAGATACAAGGCAGATGTCTATGAACTGTTCTAGAGCCCAGTCCGAGAGCATTGCCCAACCTTCCAGTTTCCATGAAGAATCCAAAAACCTCCCTTTTAAGAGCGGAGTTTACCAATTATATAACGTGCATCCAACTCGCAGCCACTGGAAAGCAAAGGCTATCCAATCAGTCAACTCAAAAACATCCCACCCTACAACTGCAGAGAGGAACATAAAACACAGGGAAAAAAAACTTCACATTTTTGTGGCCTTTAGGTCGCCAGCCTTTTCTGACTGTACCAGCCCTCTATCATCCACAAAACGGACTCTCCCCCAATTTTCCAGTACATGGACCCAGAACTGTGAGGTGGCCATGGGGTGACATAATTGTATTTCTTATATGTCTCCATTGTATAATCCAAGTGGGACGGGTATGCCCAGATGTGGGTCCCGTGTCGGCTGGGCCTAAAGACCCAAGCTACACCTCACTGATGACACTCAACACGGCCAAAACATGTCTGGGAATGCTTGTGATCTCATGCAGAAGGGATGTGACCTAATAGTTTGGGCTGGTCTACCTCTTTTGGGATGGAAGCAAGCCTGATTTTCATATGGTCTTTCTTTAATGGTTTGACAGGCGAAGAACAATGGTCTAAAGGGTTCACAATATTAAAACCCCTTAGTAGCCAATATGCTGCTGTATGCTTAGTCCTTAGGGTTCTTAAGAGACGGCATACTTCCAGCTTTAGACAATCTCTCCACATCACCTAACCCCACCTCGATCGGCTTGGCATTCAAGTGGGTTCAGTCTTGCACCTCACTATCTGGAAACAAAAATATTCCTTACATTCTTTCACACAGCCTCCACTCAGAAAATGGTGTTAACCATTCCCAAAACTCACTTTAAGACTAGAGAAGACAGAAGATATTCAGTAGCTGTTTTTATACGACCCCCTTCCAACATAGCTGTACATGATAAATGCCATTCCGGTTGGCTTTAAAGACCGATTTGTGATGTTAACCTCATATTTTCCATGATTTTTGTTAAGAAAATGTGGCATTGGCATGAACATGCAATTTAGACTATAATGCACGCAGTACATTCAAAAATATACACAGCAAGCAAATAAGCATCACTAAAAGCTATTGCCAACGAGTAAAAAAGTGGGAAGACTTCATTGAGAATGAGACTGGATCCAAACCCAGGGAAAACAGAAAGGGAAATCAGGGATTCTTTGCAAACATTCTAGGTCACATTCTCCTAGTCCAGATGAACACCTAAAGGGCTAAATCACACCCAGAACTCAAAGACAATCACAAGATTCTAAACATGCTAAAACGACATAAGCATTGTCTTATTTTATTTTCGGATTAATGCAAATGCATTATTCAATTCTATGCAGGGCTCATAGGGATTTAGGTTAGAAGCAACTACAATGTTTTAAAACCATTTCAATCATATGCCTAAATGTAAGCAGCTTGAAGCCTTCTGCACCTCTCGGAGCTTGCAGCAAAAGCTATAAACTCATCTGTCACAGAGGAACGGCATTCAAAGAACGCAGTGGCCATTATACTGGTTCTGTAGAAAAGCTTAATGCATATGTATGGCATGTCTTACAGAGCATGTATAATCAATGATTTTGTTATTGAGCTTTGGTTTCGTCAACCTTTCACAATTAAATAAACATTTTAAACAGAAAATAGATTCACAAATAGGTAGAAAATATACAATACTCTATGGCGTTTTTAAATTCATCAACAGATCTGAAATCATCGATTCATTATTAGAATAAAATCACCTTTAGTGTCAACCTTTTACAGGTGCATGTACACATATTATAAAGAAAACGTTTCACAACTAAAAACAAGGTATGCCATAATCTATAACATTTTAAATTCATTGGCTTTAAGCATTGCATCCATTCGTTGTTGTGATAAAATCGCCTTAATAAATCTCACACCAGCTTTCAAAAAGGACAACAGATTGCCTGTCCATATCCTGTGCCGCAAAGACTCAAAGTTATAGGGGCCTACATCAACTAGAAAATGGGTAAAGTATTTGCCCTGAAGATAAGTTCCGATACAATCTTGGGTAAGATGTTTCCAAGTTTCTTTAAACCCCATTTTACAGGAAATAAAGGTTTGCTGCTTGTGGTTCCCGACATTCAGTATATTTTTGATCTCCACAACCGTCATGAAATTTAGTTGAAATCCCATTTATTTTATTTATTTATGCATTTGTAACGCGCCTTAGGTGAATGGGGGCTAGTAACAATTACCCAAACAACAAGGTAAACGAACAAGGGAGAAGCAGAGCAGCATAAACCAGGTTAAAAACACAGACATTAAAACCATAAAAAGCCAAAAGATCAGCAAATGACGACAAGGCATCTAAAAACTACATGAAGGTTTTCAGTTTTTTCTTACAACCATCATCACCTTGCCCATGATCAAGTTCCCTAATGGACGGTTCAGGAATGTAATCGGGGCAAGGTAGAAAGATAGTACGTCTTTTCTCAGTGGCAGCCAGATCACGATAAAGCGAATAAGCGCCAAGTGTAGACTTGTCATAGCCTAATCTGAATCCCACAAATGATCATTGATTATTGTTAAGCATGCATATTTTTCTCCGATTTTTCAAAAAGCGTGTCCAGCAGAAATGTAACTTTTACTTTCCATCAATTTGTGCTATTCTCGATCAATTCATGCACCCTTTAATTTGCCAACCACTGCTGCCACCTTTTATCCAATAATTGTCAATTATATAAGTATCATACCATTGCATTCTGATCTTTTCCCTCGCAAAAGAGACCAAAGTACTGTGTACCGAAAGTAGTGAGGAATCATTAGGAGGTGCCACACACTTTGGGCAAACATTTGAGAAAATATAGCATCACAATCAGAAATTGAGTAGTTATTTGTTAATTTCTGAACATTACAAACCGTGCCTATCCGGATTGTTGACTTTGAACCAGGATGGGAGGGGATTATTTATTTCTGATGCAAGGCTGGCATTTTCCAATACACAACTGTAGTCTGCCAATAGACTGCAATAAGAGCAATGATGATTTCATCCAGAAAAACCGACAAAGTCGAAGCAAGGTGTGTCTCAAAGCAAGGAATGTCTCCCCTGGATGACAGGGATGTGTGAAGTTTACACATCTGCACTATGTGGCAAAGTCCCATGTCTGATTATTGGGACTTCTAGTGGAGTGACTAAGAGGCCAGAAGCCGGCTCAAACAAGATGTGGGTGGGCTCAGGGTTGATATGGGGAGGATCCCTTGGCAACCCTCACTTAACCCACTACATAGGGCAGGGGACTGTCACAGGGAAATCCGTGAAAACATTGGCCACACTAAGCCACCTCCAAGTGACCCCGTGGCTCTTGCAGTGTCAAAAATCCACACCTTCCCAGCAGATCCATGACCCCCAGGTCCAAGCACAGCACCAAGGAGGACCAGCTCAGCAATAGTATCACCTTTAAGAATTATATCTCAAACGGGCACGAGCCAACAAAGCACATGCTGCGGAGAATCCCCGTCCTGCAGTGGAGCCTGCAAAGACAATAAGCTCACATTTGCGGTCTGATTTCAAGTGTTCTTTGGAAACTCCCCCTCAGAACACAAAGCGAGTTTGCAGGAGAGTACAGACACCCTGGTTAGTGCTGGCAACTCTTGCTCTGAAAGCAGTGTCATTTATAGGGAAGCAGGAGAACTTAAAAACATAGTCCACACGTACTGGCATTTTAACATAGTAATCGGTAGCACACGCATACACCAACTCCTGCAGTTCCCTGCACACCAACACAATGAACCATGAGAAATTCAAGATAGTAGACAGTCCTTTAAAGAGACATGTTTCACTGTCCCTTTGTGCACGAACCGCTGCCAATCCCAGCCCATCACTAATTTGATATCACAGGTGCAGATCCACATACAGATGCCCGCCCAGCGGGAGTTATTACAGGACTACATAAACCCAGGCCCTCAGTCAGGAGGTGTGGGTGTTTTGGGAAGGAGCTACTGGAGAGATTTTGATCAAAGTTGAAGAGAAGATGGAGCATGGAAGGAGAGAAGAGCTCTGAGACTAGGCAAATGAGCCGGGGCACAGTATAGGTTGCGAGAGGAGGTTGGCGCTAGATAGGGAGAAAGATGTTGAATAGCAGAAGGAGGCCATAAGGAGACAGCTGGAGAACACCATGAGGAGGATGGTGAAGACCATGAGGCAATGATAGAGAAAGACAAGGTGGATGCTTAGGGGATATCAGAAGGAAGTGGCAAGAAGGAGAAGACCTGTGGAGATCAGGTGGAGGTGGGAGACATTTAAGGAAAACGTACAAAAAGCCACTGGGAAGATTTGATGGAGCCTGCTGGACCTAAGGCCGATGTTAGGCAAAGACTCTGATCCAATCCATTTTGGTTGAGTAGTATTCCTTATTACAACAAAACATGTCCACAAAAGTGCTAAATAGATGGCTGCTTGATGTTAATCTATTTATAGTGCAGTGTGAGAGCTCACATTTTACAAAACACTTATGGGAATACATTAAAGGATAGCCTTGTGTTCTGAATGGTTTGTGTGCTTTGAAAGAGAGAATAAAGAATACGTTACTAACTTTAAAGGACTAATGCACACCTTCCAACTAAGGCCCTTTGCCTTCTTGCCTTCAAACTATCAAATGTTGTCCTTCAACCGTGATGCTTCCGGAGCTTTACTTTACAGAAATACTTAAATTAACAAAAATCGACGCAGAGGTTCATGCATGGAGTCAGATCCTCAGCTCAGCGCCCACCAACTCCATTCTCTGGCTTTCCACCTAATCTTTTTCCCATCCATCTGGCGGTACCTAACAGACAGCTATGTTGTAGCAGGGATGGTGAGAGTTTCAAATGGAGAAAATACCTTTTTTAATTAGGAGTACTGTAGTCACTTCCAGCGCTTAAAAGTACTATGAGCTATTTAGCTCATGTTTGTATTCTAGAACGACCTATTTATTATGGAAGCAACAGCTAGCCGATACTAATTTTGACTCCACAGCCCACTAGTGCCCTACCAATCCACGTACGTGACTTGTGTTTGTGAACATGTATGAAGTACTTTTAAAGTCTAATGAGGCATATATAAATGAGAAAAACTTTACATTTGACACACAAGTTCAAATTGTGGCCCGCTTTGTACTAGCTCATATCTTACATAGGATTGTGACTACTCACTGAGAGATAGGAGCTGCATTAGCACCGGTTCATCAAATCTTTGCTTTGATTCCTAGTCACTACAGTACGTAAAAGGTTTAGGTCTATTAAATGTTATAATCCACATTCATAATACAACCAAGGGTCGAATCAAAATTGTCAAAAAATGGCGTAGTAACCGACCCAATACCCACCCACAGAGGTTTGAGACGAGGGCGTTTTAGCCCACTGCCCCGTCACTCTCTGACATGGACTTGGCTTTCTAGGATCTTAATGTGAACCCCCCCCCCCGCGCGCGTACAGGGGCATCATACATTAACTATCTTGCACATGCTCATGACATTTTATTGTTCACTCTTACATCTATTGGATTACAGAAGGAACTTTTAGCCTTGTCTTTTTATTTAGGCAAAAGTGAATTAGAACTTATCCTCAAAAAAATTAAGATAATTTGTTTTTATAAGATTTCAAGAAGGATGCAGAGGTTTAATTGCAGTATAGATGGTGTAAAGAGAGAAGAAACATCCTGGTTGGCTCATCTGGGATTTAACATTTTCAATAAACCCAAGAACAGTGTTCTTGCCTATTTTATAAGAGAGAAAATGCTGGCTTACGGCTGCTATGATGAAAAAAATAAAGGAAACATGCTGCCACTTCTCTCTCATTCCATTACTACACTTTTACAAAGCTAAAGTGTTGCCAGTCTTAGTATATGGGCTGGAATGTTGTCATTTTAATGATTGGGCTGTGTTGAATTGGTTGTAGGGAACCTTAAGGAATAAGGTACTGTTGCCTCCTAAATGCATCCCAATGCCACTCATCAGATTTGAACTTGGTTTGACATCCTTAGGGGCCCGTTTTAAAAATCTTGTGGTAAATACCGGGCATTTTCCATTTAAAGGTCCTGCATATTCTATGTTCAAAGTGCTAAATACATGCCTAGACTGTAGGATACATCCTATATGACGATTCATGGGATTCAGGGGTGAGCCCTTCCCTGTGAGGTTATGCAACATTCCGGCTAGGGTTGGCGGAAAACAGGACCTCACAGGGAGAGACTCCTCTCATGGACAAGAAGGACTTGTTCCGTGATGGAACTCCCCAACCCTCATGCCCTTGAGTCCCTGAAATCTATAAAATCTGCGGAGAAACCATCTGAAAGCACGACTGTATATTATGGCAATACTTCTGCTTTTCATTCTGTAAATCTTGATACCACCAATATTAGGAAGACAAAAATGGACCTAAAATGGACATAGTCTGTTTTCAAGTCATCTTTAAGGAGAACTGTGAAGAAGAAAAAGAATGGAGTTATACAAACTACTCCTTTGGCAAGTACACACAGTACCGGGAAGAATACCCAATAGACAAACAAGGACTGTGACACTCCGATGGGGAGGAACCAATTGAATGGAATAAAAACCGTGAAAGGACCCCAATAAAACGTGAAGCAGGAGTGCAGCCTGGCAGACCCAGGAGCAAGAAGCAACGTCGGGGAATTGAACCTCCAGTCAGGAGGATGTTGACAACAGATTGCAGGAGTCTTTTTCAGGCCCACCACAAAAAGGCCTGACTGGACTGGAAGTTGGAAACTGACTGACGGTGACAGGACCTTGAGGAGGTAGACCGGGCGGTCCATTAACTGCACCAATACCGTCTTCCTGGGAACCTCACGGATCCCAAGCATGGCAGTGGGAAGCAGAGAGAATGTAACTGGGGAACACATCGACCCAATACCCCAGGAAGAACCAGCGACATGGATCCAACAATGAAGAAGTAACAGGAGTCACAGGATACCCAAGACATCGGGAGTAATCTCCTTCGTCTCAGTAATTGAATCAAAGTATTAAAAAGAAAGACAACATCAGAGTAATCTCCCTCGTCTCACTAATTGTATCAAAGGTATTGAAAAAGAGAAAAGCCTTGGGAGTAATTTCCCTTGTCTCCATACTTGCATCAGAAGTACTGAATGGGAAGAAGACATCAGGAGTAACCTCCCTTATCTCAGTAATTGTATCAAGAGTAAGTCTCGGGCAAAATCTCCTACGTCCGAGCAATTGGAATACAAGTATTGAAGGGAATGAAAGCCTCAGGAGTAATCTCCCTCATCACCAGAGTAGGGACAGTAATATCAAGTGTGAAGATTACAACCCTAGTGACCGTTCTCACCTCAGTTGTTTTAAACAGATGGAAAGAGAAGAACATATTGGGAGTACACTCCCTCAAAACTATCATCAAAAGAGACATTCAGGCTAGAGAGTACAACAAGGATAATCTCCTTTGTCAAGTGTCAGGAGTCAATGACACTACGGAAACAGTTCCCTTTGTTTTCACCGACAAGAGGAGGGGAAACAATGAAGAGAAATAACTGTGTTTTGGAAACAGCAGGAGTGTTGGATATTTAAACAAGCTCTAGGACAAGCCTGCAAAGCACTGCAAAAACTGTTTCAGGAAACTGCCCAAAGTTAGCCAACGGTTGAACCAGGAGAAGGGAGTCATTCTCCTGGTTCTTTCACCTGTTATTTTATGTTCTGTTATGTTAGCTGTATTTGTTGAGCGCACGTTCACTCGAGGGCATCATGGTGCTGGGGAGGTGAGAAATAGTTCCAAGTTGCCATTACTAGAAAAGCAAGGTCTTCAATTTCCACCGGAAGGCAAAGTGGTCGGTAGTCTCCTGCAGGGACAAAGGCAGGTCGTTCCATACTTTTGCGGCAGCAACCAAAAAGGCGCGTCGTCCTTTGCTGCTAGCCTAAAGCGAGGCACCACCACCCGTAAGACTCCTGGCGATCGAAGAGCATGAGTAGGCAGGTAGCGGGAAAACTTAGCCGGCAAAAATTCAGCTCCTGCACAATAGAAGGCTCTGTGCACTATGTACATAGACTTAAACATAATCCGATGAGCAACGGGAAACCAGTGCAATTGCCTCAGCAAAGGGGTCATATGGTCACCAAACGGAGGGCGGATGATAGATCTGGCTGCAGCATTTTGGAGCAATTGCAGCGCCCGAGTAGATAGCTAGGTTGAGCCAGATAGAGTGAATTACAATAGTCCAGAACACTCAGGACCAAAGCAGCAACCACCGGGGCCTAGTTTGCTGTGGAAATAAAGGGGAGAACATTCTGAAGAACCCAAAGTTTAAGGTGGCAGGATTTATACACAGCATTGACCTGTTCATCCATGGTCAATGTGGCTGAAATCTGCGCTCCAAGATTCCAAACTGACAAAACTGGCGTGGGAAGAGGGCCGAGGGAAGTGGGACCTAACTTGTTGAATCAGAACCTAAGGCAAAAGTTACTAAACAGCAGCTTAGAGGGTGATCAAATCGACCAGAAGGAGCTAGCAGTTGTTGAACTGCAGTCTCAGTACGAGGGAATAATTCTCCTGGTATTCACTAAAAGTGCACAACTTAACTATATTCAGAATAATCAAATATTATAATCAACTAATAGAAATACGCCCTTAGGGCTGATCCCATTGCACCAGGAGAAGTGAGTCATTCTCCTGGATCCATTTATGTTAATGTTTTGTTAGTGGTAGGGCTAGTGTAGGTTAGTTTGGGCAGGGGACGGACACTTGAGTTTGACCACCACCCTGACAACGAGCACCCAAGTTCTTCTACAGTTAGGTAGGGGAAACCCTTTAGAGATGGGGGAAGATAGGCCTTTTTCTTTATTATTTAAATAAAGATTGTTGTAAACATCTTTCCTCCAGCACGCCACAACTCATTTAACCTTTAAATGTACAAACATTATTAATGACATCAGATTTTCTATTAATGCATAGACTAGCTTTGCTGCCAGCTGTGGGCGACTGACTGGATAAGCATGGTTGACTCCCTATCAAGTTATACATTATATAAGTAAACATTGTGGAACATCAGGAAGGTGGGAACTCTTCCACCTTATCGTGAAAGCTTTCCTTATCCAATTATGAGAGACAGATTCCTCAGATTTCATTTAAAAACTCTTCAGATTGGGAAAATCTTAGACATCTGTGCAGGAATGGCTCGTGATTCAAAGACCTGTAGATTTTGTAAAAAATCTGGACGAAGCTTGGCACCTTTTGTGTACAGAATGCCCTGACTCCATTACATTTGTTCTATTTAAACAAAAGTGTTCATGATAGCGACCTCATTTTTTGTAAGGAATTTTGTCGAAGGTTCATCAGCACGAACAATAACTAAGAGATTAATCAAATTCTAACAATAACCTTATAAATTAACTTGTGATAAAGATATGTTATTTTATGAGCTTAACATCTCATGTCAATAACATAAGGAATGGAATATGTCAAATTTGGGACGGGATTTTATTGCTGATAGCAGTATCTTTCTTAAGATGGGATCTTCTTAGAAGTATCTTTTTTAAGTTTCTTTTTTTTGTTCTCTTTTCTTTTTGTGAAAGGGTTTTTTCAAACCAACAGCAAATAATAAAAATAAAAAAGCTTAGGAAAGACAGAAGTTCCTCGAACCAAAGGTACGCGAAATAGCAACAAACATCACTGACGTGAAACAGATGGAAAAATAGGTAAAAAGAAGAGCCCCCCTCAAAGGGGGGCATAAATTATGGGGAGGCAAAAACAACAAAACACCATCTCAAAGCCCCCAAATAACCATTATAGAGCATCCCCGAACAAACCAGGTTATTAACAGCCGATGGTCACAGCCAAACAGGAAACACACCACACAGTATTCTCAAATAGCGCACAAGGCCCATCAGGACACACAATTTGAGACAGCATTTATTATAGGTCCTCTTCCAGTAAAAACATTCACCACCACAACTGTACCCCTTCAACAACAAATAAAATATATCAAATATCATATCATGCCCCTCAGTCAAAAGTTTGGCGGATACACTTGCTGCAATGTAGTCTATGTACCACGACAGGCTGCTCTGGCCTTGAACACCCCATTTTAACAAACATTTCACAAGTCTATCCACAATTCATCCGCCACGGTCCTTCTCACTGCCTTCACCATCTCTGTGTCAAGACGTATCCATGAATACCCAGCGTAGACCTTTAATTGTGACAACTTGGGAGTAGACACTTAACAGTCAGTACACCTTCAAAAAGAGGCCAATATGCACATTTATTTGAGTCCAATACAGGCGCTCCATAACGAATGAATTGCCTCTTAACAACTTTTCACCAGGTTCAATTGAAGAGTCTCTCAACATACGTCCACGGACACGGACCGGGAACCGTATCTCAACAAACAACACATTTTTGATATGGCAGACGACACCACTTTCACCTCACAAACACTATATCGGCTCAGCAGAAACTTGGCCAGGTCAGGAAGAACACAACTTCCTTCCAACATCCATTGGGTAACCTGATGTGCAATGGGTATCACATGGAGTGGTATAGAACTGCCAGCAAACCACAAGTGCCATCCCTGAAGGGTCATCAAGCTCATTCAGTGCTTGTTATTCACTCTCGCTGCCAGAGCAAAGTCTCCAATCAGGAGAAAAGAAAACTCCCAGGCCAACAGCATTTCAATCACACCGGCAATTCCCGTAAGTTCCATGTACTGTGATAAGCAACAATGTGCGGCAGCAGCCATTTTGCAATCATCCAAAAGATCCAAGGGGCATGCCAGTCTCGCTTGGATTTAGAGACCTCTACACTATGAAGAATAGGCATTTTCTATCACAGTCAGTGCCTCTCCACATCATGCTCAAGCCAGAGGCATACTAGTGCATGCAAAATGATTCCCGGTCCAACCTCAGGCCAGCATTGGTTACTTTCATAGAGTCACATGCTCATTCCAATTTTCGGGCACCAAAACCGAATTCCCCCCACTAATATTCTACATATATTCCTCTTTTAACACACACACGCACGCACGCGCACGCGCACATATATATATACATGCATACACTTATATCATGATGTATGAAGCCCCTACTGGTAAGTGACTTCATTTAATTTTCTCCAGCACTGGGTCCTTTCATAGATTCATCATTTTTATATGAATAAGAAACAGTCGCAAGCAATAGGATAATTGGGAGTTGGATCCAAAGGTTGATCTCACTTGAAGAGTATTCCAGCAATATTGCACGAGCAGAGGGGAGGGGAGGGGGCATTACCGGGCCAGGTAATACCCCAGGCTAGGTAGAAGCCTGAGTGAAGCCTTTCGTTAGCCTGGGGCATTACCGTGACCGGTAATGCCTTCTCCGCCTGTGAGGTAATATTGCTATTAGTACCTGGCATGATGTATCGGATAGTAAGATTTTATTTTTAAGTTGACAATGATTCCGGAGAAAGGAATACGTAGTCCCTTCTCCCTTCCCATGGCGGTGTGTCGCGCATCGGGATGCGCCAGGATCACTTCTGTTCCCAGCGCAGGACAAGAAAGGAGAAGGTACGCGGAGCAAGAGTTGGAGGCAGTAAACTCTGTGGGAAAAGGGTGTGGGGGAAGTAGGGTTGCACTTACCTCATTCTCCGAGAGCAGAGATACAGCCACCGGCACTGAGGAGGCTCGGAGAAGCGGGATTATCGTATGGAAATGCCCCTGCTCTGAGCCTCATTGGCTCGGAGGGCTAGGCCACACCCCTGCCGGGTCCTAATTTTAAATACGGTTTGGCCCACCATTGTATCAGCTCCTACATCTAGACCGCTGACAACTCCATGTGAATGGCTGGCAACCTTTTCTTTGCAGGCGAGTAGAAGTACCTCTAGCAGTGCAGCTTCCATCTGATAATAGCTTCCTTTGCCACTAAATGACTTGTTTCCTTTCGGTTCCATATGTTCCCAAAAGTTGAGATGTTTGTCAACATTTTTTATTATGAAGAGTGCTTTCCACCTACTTGGATGGGATTGTGAAGAAAACAGGCAAATTAATTTCCGGTTCAGATACAACTCCCAAACCACCGTTGTAGGAAATTTTGGAAGCATAAGGACTGTAATATTGTCGAAATGAAACTCTAGCCGAGACGCTGTCAATTTCACTGACCGTACGTGCGGTCATAGTCACTAGAAAAGCTATTTTCTAGGAGACTTATTTTAAGTCTGCAGCATATGTTGTTCTTAGCTACATTTGAGTCAATCTTGTCAAAACCATATTAAGGTTCCACACAGATGTTGGCTGAGTAATTGGAGAAAGTATTAGTGAACGAAAGATTCTGGTCATGCATCCTCGTCTGTATCCTGAGGTAGCCTTGAGTTTATCTCTTATGGAACAGTGATTAAGGACGGGCTTTGCCAGGTGGAAGACTCATGTGCGGGAACTCACGTGAAAGGCATGCAGTTGTTCTGATATTCACTTGTTGTGACCATTTTCAGAAACTTTCCAGTTTCAAAAAATACATGGATTTCGTCAAACCGGCCAACGATTAAGCCAAAACCTCCTTGCATTCCTGAGACAAGTGAAGATGACCACGTTCTAGCACCTCAGGACCATTCAGGTAAGATGGGAGAAACCTGGATGAGGTGCAGAATCACATACTCGTTCAAGGAGAAACGAGCTTGGTGAGCTTTAAGTGGAACTTGGTCTGCTATTGATGGGTCCAGATGATCCAAGGGGGAGTTTTTAAACGCCATCTCTAAAACCCAACACAACAAGTCTAAAACCGGTGCACTTAAGCCAAGGGTGTGTCATAACATTTGCTCAATGTTCATGTTGTGGAATCCCATGTCTTCTGAGCATCATGTTGTTTATTGACTGGAAGATATGGGAAGCCTGGCCATTTTATGCCACTGATCTCTCTTATACTGTATTTTCTTCATCAATGGATGCCTATTTTGTAAATAAAGACATTGTTGTGATCGTTTTGTTCCATTCTAGTACTGTCACCTGCTGATCTAGGGTTGCCGAATGTAAGTGAAACCATATTACTAGATCTCTTTGCTGCCCCTGTGACTACTAAATATGGTTTGTTTCAGCCTTGCACACATGGGGGCATCCTCAAATGCATTATATTTCTTCTGTGGTCACAATGGGGATGGGTAGTGCTGGACTTTTGGGGCTTCACACACCTCACCACTGGAACGCCCTCCCTTCAGCAAATGCTTTAGAGGCTTCAAAAATTGCCCTTAAACTCCATCTTTTCTACTTTGAAGGGACTGCCCTTAACCAGCACATCATTCCATCCCTTTCCCAATAAGAACACTATCAAACACCTGAACCACTGCTTCCTTAATTATCACATTGAACCTTTGCAGTGCTCCACAATGAGAGTTTGCTCTATTCACTGTTGTCATGCACAGTGTTTCAGATCTAATCACTCCTTCTGCTCACAAAATACAAATACAACAAAAGCTGACATTTAAAACAAATATTCAGACACTTTCCCAAACATATTGAACAATTGGCATGGCAAAGACCGATGTCATGTTTATACTCTATGATAGAGAGATATCCCCATTCTCCATATTCTTAATTCATTTGCAGTCCAAATTCTTGAGTCACAAAGAATCCAAGAAAGGTGAAGAGGCGTCTTTTTCAACACAACAAAGTCATTTTATGGAACATCATTATTGGGCGGCTCCGGATCATCCAACTGTCTTTCTGTCTCATCCTGAGTACCGAAAGTGGCAAAGAGGTCTCAACCAACACCATGATCAAGGATAGATAGATATGTTTCACATAACCATCTTCCCCCATAAAGGGGAAACCTCGCCTTCTTCCATGATAGCCCTAGAGAGCACCTTACGGCACGCGTGGGGCCTTTTCTTTGGCATCATGTTCTGCCACTATTGACCACATTGTGTCTTCAGAGATGCAGGGGTTTCTGCTTCACAATGTCTGTCCTCTTCAGTTTTTAGTTTGAGATATTAGGTGTCGTTTGCATCATCATCATCATTCCTTTATTCAACATTACGTCTTCAGGTACATGAATAATGACAAACAATACAATCGTGCAAAATACAATATACAAAAGGGATTTCACATATCCTAAAAACCGTTAAAAAGAAAATCAGCTACTAGGTACAAAATAAAACTGCATTAAAAACACAGCAACAATAGTACACCCAACATTCTAAAAATGTCAACAAGGCTGACAAAAATTATAGCATACAAATGCATAGTTAATTCAATGGCTTTTTCCTCTGCAACCAAGCACTATGAATGTAACGAGCGGTGGCAAATACTGGGGGTAAATGAGAAGACTGCATCAGTAAAAAACATAGCAGATCTTAAAGTGCAAGCGCAAGAATCCTGCAACATAGGACTCAAATACATACACCTCAGCCAAGTGGCTGGGGACAGGTTAGCAAGAAGGGGGACACCGTTTCGTTTGCAGCACCACACATTGGGCATAAGTCAAGATTCGTATCCTCTCCACGAATGTGCAAAAGCTGCAACCGGAGAATACCCAGTCTGAACCGGGCATACATCGATTTTTCATAGGCAAGGGAGATAATGTCTAGGTAGATGTTGAATCCCATCACTGACTCATGTTCTAAATACTAGGGGCTCAGCTTCAGCTTGAAGGCATCTATCATGAGCCGTTCTAATGCCCATGTCCTGGATGACACTTTTAGAACACCAAGATTTCAGAGGGACTCTGGATTTGCCCAAAGCTCAGCTGCATTCAATTTGTGGAGCATATTTTTGACATCGCCCCGCCATTTCACGCTACTCCCCCCATCCAGAGATAGAAGATGTAAAATCGCATCCCTGCAATGGCCAAAAACCTGGGTGGGTCCATAATTTGGCCCAGAAGAAAACCGTTTTGCACATGGCTTCCACACTAACTGAGGTAGTGCCCTATTCTTGATGGACCAATGCTGTAGGGGCACTAAGAGGGGAAGTAACAATAATGTCTTCAGGAATGTATTCTCTCCTATAAGCAGTTTCCCAGCATTAGCCTATCCCCAAAGCTCTGCTCCACACAATACTGCTAGCAATGCTCGCCTATTATATAGGTCCAGAGCCGGGGATATGTCACTACTCCCATGTCGCTTAAAAAAAAAAAAAAAAAGACAAAATAGCTCCACTATACTTTTCCAAAGTTAAAGAAGCTTTGTATACCTTGTTCACCCATCGCGGACCCGCCTGCATTCTCACTCCCAGATAGTGTAAACGCTCGACCTGTTCTATTGCGACACCCTCCACCAGCATCCCGATTGAAACAGGCTTCGAGGATTGGGTCTAAACACCATCAATTTAGTCTTACTAATGTTCAATTCCAGTTGTAAATCCTTGCACTTACCAAGATAAATGGCCAAAGATTTCTGCAGACCATGTGGTGTGGTGGCAATCAAAACCACATTTTCTGCGTAGAATTGGGATGGAAGTCTAACTGAAGCCATTTTAGGGCAATCCTGAGGCCCACTCACCAATGTGTCTATGATTTCCTGCGACAGTGAAACGATTGAATTACAGTATAGATAAGGAGGAATGCCATTTTAGGAGAGACAGCCTGTAGGTGTGGTTTGGTTATGTGCCCACCCATTGACTGCCCTTGGCCATGCTAATCCCTCTGGCCATTCCCACCCAGTTCATGCCCCTCCCCGCCCAAAACACCTCCTCCTGGGAACTCTTAAGCTCGCTTTAATCAAACCTTACTATGATACATTGCACTCAAAGTGCTTGAAAATGTTTGTTCAAAGCAGTCGGATGTAATAATGTCTTGGCAGGGCTGTCTGCACCCACTCGATTTATAAGCACTCTGCGTGTCCTTAGCTGAAGTCCTGTTAAAAACAATCATTGGCAAAGCCAACAGTTTTGGCTTATGTATAAGTACTAGGCAATTGCCTGGCACTGTTATTAGATGCCCAGGTACTCGCACCATTTTGCAACTGCTACCGTAATTGTCTAGTTAATACCAATACGGCTGTGCCTGGCAAGTGCCTTTACCATGCCTACACAAAAGCCCAAACGTTTGGCATTTCTAATGCCTGTTTTCCTAGTCCTTAAATCGTTCCCTTTACTTGCTCTCCTTTTTGTATATCCTTCTACCCGTCTTCCTTTCTCCTCAAGCTATTTTCCCCTTATTTCTCTTTCAATGTAGCCTTTCCTTCAAGTCTTGCTTCACTTGCCTTCAACTGGTCTTGAGTGAGTTCATGACCTGTTTTCTTAGGTGTTGACTGCGGTGCCTGCACCATTGCTGATGTTGATCTCATAGATTCACCTTGGTTCCTTTGAAGTTGGATTTCCACTCGGTAGAGTTATGAACATTGAACATACTGGCAATGATACAGGTGTGGACAATGGTCTTGACTTTGAAGTGGTTGACGGCGTTCAGGATAGCAATGTCACTGTTTCTGATGTCAATAGTGCCGAATGCAGAGATCTTAGCATTGGTGATACTGATGTAGACTGCAGAAAATGAACCCAATATAACACGGAGGGACTCAACACACAACGCCAGGGACAACTGATGTCAGTTCACCAACCCTTCCCCGTTCCTGCAGGGAACCTGCTCTATGGCTGCCTTCAAGAGAAGAATACATATTTCCTCCAGTAGAGAAGGATCTGGAGGAGGTATTCTCTGATGCAGGGGAATTTCGGAAGGTGGAGGGGGGACGTTCTGAAGAATGGAAGGCAATAACCCAGGCAACTGCTTGCACTGCCCACAAATCTGAAGTAGTGACGTGGCATTCGCTCAAGAATGCAGAGATTTTTCCTCCCTCTTCCACCGGCACCAATTGTGTCGAGGGTGCCACAAAGCACTTTGAAGTTACCGCCGTAGAGAGATCAGAGGAACCACGGTGTTGGTTTTTTGAGCTCTCTGGCCGCTGCTCAGTTGGGCAAAATGCGTTTGGGTACCTATCCTGGCTGTAAAATGGATCTTTCCTCCATGGGTGAAAAATAGTATTTTAACCTGCTACCCTGGTGAAGGTCGAAGAGGGTACAGCAAAGGCAGTGTGTTTGACCGCCAGCCCAAGGGATTTCACCATTGATTAAGAGGCCATGAATTTTGCAATGGACTCATCTGCCTTTGCCCAGGAAAGCTGTATGCCATCAAAGGGCTTCTCTAAAGGCTTGCCCTGCACATCGGCAGCAAAGCCAGACTCCTCAGCCATGAGTATCTCCTAACGAAAGATGCTGTCCCCATAGCCTGGGCTACACAGTCCACTGTATTCAATGTAGTCTGCATGGCCTGACATTCCGCTTCCTTGCAATCTCCTACAAAGAAGTTGATGCCAACTATCACCTCCTTCTCCAGCAAGTGTTCTTCTGCCTCTGATAAAACTTTCCAGATTATATCACTGCACTTAGCTTAAGCCACAATATGTTTTAACGGCTCTAAGTGCTGCAATCCCTGTGCCAAATATCTTTTAACCAAAAGTGTTATGCTAGATTTTCATGATCAGCTCTGTGGAAGGGTTCTGATAGGCCAATATAGTCGGTAAATACAGTTATTAGCACTTAATCTAGCCAAACTCAATCAAGGCAACGTGAGCTGAGTAGTAAGGCAGAGTTCGGAGCTATGGGGTGGTGTACAAGTACATTTGACCACAAACAGAGAAAGCTAAGTGATACAGCTCCACATACAAGTGTACAAATATACTATTTATGTGGCCTTACCATACTATGCAATTACAATTTAAGAGAAGCATATATCATACAATATACTTATATATATATATATATACACATTATAGGCCACCGCTAGTTGCCCTAGAGTTAATAAAGGGAAACCTATAATTTGTTGGAAATATGAACATGTTATGTCTAATAATTTTTGACCTGGAGGACAGAAAAAACTATTTTGCACAAGGCCCACAAAAATGACATAATTTAGTGCAAATCCATGTTACAGTTAAAATAAAAGGAGTCAGAAAAGTTGTGTTTTTCATCTTCGGCGTTGGTTTTTCCACAGGGGAAAAGGTGTAATTTCTGCTCAAACATGCAGCCCAAACCGCTACACGGGTTTGAGTGAGCCAAATTAGTTTTAAAAGAAGCGTAAAAGAAACCCTATGTTGATTTGGGGTAAATTTACCCAGTAGTTTTTTAAAAGTTAGGCCGAGAGTGGGGTACCCCTGGCACCACCAAATGTATAAACAGCCTCAAAATGCCATATGGGATGGGGATGGCGGGAGGAGGGAAAGGTTTGATACTGAGAAGCATATCGACAGTGTAAGCGAAGGGGATGTGTGAAGGTCTGGGGATTCAGGATAGTGGAGATTTCTTTTAGCGTTTCCCCGAGGTTGAGAGGTAGGATCTCAAGTCTGATAGAGAGGCAACAGAAAAGAGTACATTATCGCTTCTAAATTCATTTCAAATATTTGTGAGGGGGACATTAGTGGCATTTAGTACTTTTGGTGTGAAGGATTTAGGAGTAAGTGCTTAATATGTTGGTTATTTGTGAAAGTAAAGTTCTAGACAGAGAGGCAAGTTGTGCTAATGCGTGTTTTCATTATCTTCTGTTTAGATAGGACAAGCGTTTCAAATGATTTTTTTTAATTCATCTTTTGATTAGCTTTGTATCAATAAATATATCGTGAACACATCTTTTTTGGAATCCATACAATTGTCTCTCAACCAATACCCATACCACTCCTTCCTGCCTTCTCCCTTCACAAACAGAACGTCCTTAAATTGGAATTTGACGATTAATTAAATTTGACGGGCAATTTTCCCCAAGTCTGGCGTTCACTGATTCGGATTCCTTGTTTTCATTATTGTAACGTAGCAGAACGATATAGAACATAGATTTGCAAGGTGTGAGTGTCCCCAACTGGATTTATTCATGAACTGAGGGAAGGGATCCTATTGGAATCTCTGGTCTGTCCTTTGTCTCACCACTTTTCTTGAGGAATCTTCTTTCTTTCATCCCTCACAGTCTGGTTTCCGTCCAGGGCACGGGACTGAGGGTGTCCTAGTCTCAGTCATGGACAACCATACCATCGATAACGATGTCTTGCTGGGTCGCTTGGTGGGGTTGGCCTCTCAGGTGCCATTTTGGCATGGTTGTCCTCTTTTCTTGCTGATCATCACCAAATCCTCTCACTTCCTCCTTTCCATTCTGCGGCTATGGCTCTCACTTGTGGTGTTCCTCAATAGTCCGCCATTTCCCCAGTCATTTTTAATATCTATGTTCAGCCTCTGACCAGGTTGATAGTCTCCGACGGCTTCCTCTACTATTGATATGCTGACGACATGCAAATCGTGGTTCGTCTGAATCTTTCCAGCCCGGAGTCAGTTGTCAGATTTCGTGCCTGTCTGGAGGCCGTGGGGGAGTGGTTGCTTGATAATTGGCTTAAACTGAACGGTGACAAACCGAGGTCTTAGTGGTGGGCCCTCCTGCAGCTGCTTCTCTCTGGACATCTGCTTCCTGGCTGGCCTCTTTCGGCCCCTTTCCTCAACCAGTCTCCACAGTCAAGGTCCTGGGGGTTAAACGCATGTCTACCTTGTCCACGGAGCCCCGCAGGGGAGCTCTGTCAACGGGGCCATTCGCAGCTTAGGCTACTGCGACGAATCACTGCGTTCATTCCGGCTCACATCCTTGCCACCGTAATTTCGGCATTGGTCACATCACTGTTGGACTATTGCAATGTCCTGTATCTTGGCCAGCCTGCATATGTTCTCCATCAATTACAAGTTATTCAGGACTCTGCAGCTCAGCTGGCGACTTCCACTCCATGCGGCTGCCATATTTCCCCTGCCCTCTGCAAACTTCATTGGCTACAGGTGACTAAACATATCCAGTTCAAGGCACTTTGCTTGGTCCACCGGGCCTTCGATGGCCAGGGGGTAGAATACTTTAGGGATAAATTCCTGCCTTACATCCGGAGCCTAGCTTTGCGGTCAGCTAATGCCTGTTTGCTGATCGTCCCTCCTGTGAGGTTACAGCTGTATTGGCAGTCTCTCTTTTTCAGTGGCTACCGCAATTGTTTGGAACTCTCTCCCTCTCTCGCTTAGAGATATCCCTGCTCACTGCACGTTTCGCAATGCTATTAAAACGCTCCTCTTTTATGTTTTCTCTTTCCCAGTCCCACAGGCGAACGCTGCGCTTTATAAATAAAATCCCATCCAATCCAATATCCTTTTACATTTCTGAGTGATTTCTCTTAATACAGCTGAAAGCTTTTCCAGAGCTATGGTTTCCAATAATAATGTCAGCCAGAAGCACACCGATGGACGTGCTAGTTATCCGCAAAACATCAGAATAGCCAATTTGGCTGCTAAGATCAATTTTGGAATCAAAGTCAGTTGCTTTCTCATCATCTTGAACAATTTGCAGGATAGTATAGAGTGGGTTAAGCATACAGCATATTCCAGGCATGCCCTTAATTAAGCATATCATTTCCAACAAAACAATCGGTTTAAAACATTCTGCCAAAATATGGCTCAGAGTTCAACTCTCGCTGCAGCACCTTCAGCATCAGTCTTCTTTCTCATGGAACAACCTATCCAGTGTGCAGTACCATCCATGTAAACCATTACCTGGCACTTCTGTGTGGAGTATGCATACTGCAGGGCTCAGAATTAAAGTTCTAGGAGCATGAGCTAAAGCCAGCTCCTAGTTGCCAAGCATCACCCAGTAAGCAGGAGCTATTGCTGGGTAACCTGGAGCGAGTACTAGGGCTGGGAGATATATAGAGTTTCGGCAATAGATTGATATATTTTCAAAATGGATATAGGATGAGATAATATCGTTAACATTGATATATATATATATATATACACACACACACATTACATATACTACAATTTTGTATTTACATTTTGATATTTACACAACTATGTGTATTCTCAAACAGGAAGAGGAACAGTGTATTTGCACTTTATTTTGGTCAATGTCTAATAAATAAAAGTGTGGCATCTCACATGTAGCTGGTGGCTAGCAACTGAGCATTTAACCCACATAAACACTATTGAAATATATTTTGTATATCACCATTCAGCCCCAAAATTTCAAGATATGACTTTTGGTCCATATCGTCCAGCCATGGCTAGTACACAGCGAAATACAAATCTAACTTCCACACAAGATGCACACTTTAACCTCTTGGCTATTATGTAGGATCCATTATGATTAAATGTGTCCTAGATGTGTCCTAATTCTTCCTTATTAACAGTCTCGGACACTCCAAGTTAATGTCACATATGCATGTTTTGTAAGGCACTAGTTGGCATAGGGAGCAAAAGCGAACTCCTGGTAGCTGTTGGTTTCAAGCTAAGCAGGCTCTCCTAGCATGGGCATAGGAGCTAAATAGCTCTCAGCTCCCAGCAATGTCAAACCCCAACTGAGTTTTTCCATACGCTCAGATATCCCACATTTTGTCTGTAATCTTACATTTGAGCTCTTCTAGCCATTTTATCTGACAGGTCCACACATCTTTCAGTGTTTGCCTCAGTCAGTACCCCATACATGTTCCCAATGAATCCTTCTGGCCCCTTTTCCCAATTAGCCAATGATTGCGAAGCCTTCCTCTTGTTAATCAGATGCATTGACTAATATCTCAGTTGTTGGCACCAGACCTTTTCTTATTTGTCCATGCAAAAATCCTGCCTACACTGACTACATGATATTATATTGCCTTTTAAAAACAAATCTCCCAGCGTTCTGCAAACCCATTGGTCAATTTGTTGTATCCCATATCTAAAAGTGCAGCTTTGAAATAGCTATTCCCTTGGATTGGTGTCAAAGGTGATGGATACGATACTAAATTTGTCATGCCTCCCATCGCTCTACTGACCCCTTGGTAATTTGGTTTATACAGAGACCTTTTGATCCTTGATTTGTTTTAACCATGGCTGCCTCCATAAATATTGCCACACTACAGCTTGCACAGTGACAACCCAGTGTTTTCAGAACCCCCCTGGGACCATTCTACCACTACTCGGATCTGGCAGGCTAAATATTTGAGAGTAACCACTTCACCAAATGTTGGTGGTTTGTGTGCGGAACACAAAACTTGGTGAGACAACAAGCAATTTAAAAGAACTGATCCCAAGTCAACATGGGATATCCTTAAAAGGCTCACTCTGCGTGAGGAAAAATGTGCTGAACACAAAGAGTGTCCCCTCTAACTCATGAGGATATCTCATAGGGTTATGTAGAACACCATAACCCCAACAAGAGGTCAACCAGTTTCAATGGTGCCAACAGTTTTAGACTTTATATATATATATATAAAAGGGATACACTCTACCCCTCCCTTACACACCTATAGGTATGAACACTGTGCACTCCACTTCTGCAGACACCTTAAGTTAGTCTGTATTTCATATAAAACAGATCACCAATTTGAACACTAAAATACAATTTTATTTGTCATCATATTGCTAAAAAAGCCTGGCCTCCGGCTCAACACTATAACATGAACAGCATTAGTTATACGTAATCAGTTGTTTTATCTTGGCTGTTTTACAAACACCATATTGATAATCATATGGTGCTCAACGGTAGACATTTGAACCATGCAGTGATTTTGTGAGAGGTTAGTGAACAGTGACTCCACCTCTGCAGACACCTTAAGTTAGCCATACCTCTGCGGAGTGATGTGCACTCACAGGTATTCGAGGGACTTACTCGAACATTTCAAGTTGAGTTCCTCTTCTAGCCGGAGGATCGTCTCTGCCGTCGATGAGACGTTCAGCCTATGGGATTTGTTGTAGTTGACTGTATAGCTGGAGCATACCCCAAACTCCTCGAGCTCTTGGATCATGTGAGAGAGGGATTTCTCTGTTCATCATCGGCATAGAGAGCTATTTCCTGGTCAGTTGGGCCCAGAGCAATCCTATAAATATAGGCCTGCGCCCTAATGTTGCACGCCAGAGGTTCCATTGCGAGTGCGAACAGGAGAGGGGATAGAGGGCAACCCTGGTGGCGTGTGCCCCCTCTGCTTGAGGTATATTGGGTGTGTGGTATGGTTGTTTATCTTGAGCCGCGTCGAGTGTGATGCCTGTGTGGCTAGAACCCAAGATCTAAAGTTGTGGCCAAACCCGAAAGCCACTAAGATCGCTTGCAAGAAACCCCAGTCCAGCCGATTGAATGCTTCAGAATGTTGCGTATGCCTGTGTCAATTAGGTCAAGCTTTCTGGGTGGATCTATGTGTGATGAAGCCTGATTGGTCGGAGTGGACAAGGGATGAGAGTTGATTGACATGAGTTGGAAGAAATATTGGAACACAATCTTGTGTTTATCCTGAATAGATTTAAAGACCTCTGGTTAATTTGCTTTCTGAATATAGGTCAGTTTTGGGTTAATAGTAATGTCGAGATTTTTAACAGACTTTAGTGCCAATGTAAAGGTAGTCATTTCTTCCTGTGCTCGCTTTTGTGTCTCAGAGACTGATGGGCTTAGAATCGCATTTTTATCTATATTCATTTTACATCCAGATACTCTTAGAAATTCCCCAATCTCTTGCATCATTCCCTTTAGCGATATAGTTGGGTCTATAAGGA
Source organism: Ambystoma mexicanum (assembly GCF_040938575.1). Taxonomy (NCBI): domain Eukaryota; kingdom Metazoa; phylum Chordata; class Amphibia; order Caudata; family Ambystomatidae; genus Ambystoma; species Ambystoma mexicanum. The sequence goes on along the minus strand of NC_090926.1, from coordinate 992,138,251 downwards.
GAGGATCGCATCATCTGTAAAAAGGTAGATTCAATGGTCTGTATTCTCTATGAGATGTACAGGGCCAGTTAGAGTCCCATATATACCTATTCTTGCTACGGGGTCAAATTTATTCAGAATGTTTCTTAAGAAAGTCCATTCCACCATGTCAAATGCTTTTTCATCATCGAGAGTAAAAGGATTGGCTCGGACCCCCTGTTAGTTTTGTCTCCCAATACCAGTCACTTGTGGCTCCATTATTTATAAAATTCAATTGATCAGGGTTTATCAAGCCTTGCATCAAGATTTCAAATCTGGTCTTTATAATCTTAGCATAGATTTTAATATCCAAGTTTAGAAGTGGGATAGGCCCTAAGAGAGGCAATTGCATGTGTCCTTTCTGACATTTGGTGTCACCGTAAAATGTGCTTCTTTCATAGATTGGGCTAGGTTTCCCTCTTCCGAAAATAGTTTAATATGGCCATCAATGGTTGTATTGTCACTGGTGTCATACATTTACAAAACGTTGCCGTCAGCACTACCGGGCTGGTGATTTTTCCCACCTTTACCCTGTAATAGCTTCCACCAGCTCTTGTTTCTTCTGGGGAGTCTAGCCAACTAATTTAACTGAATTAAGATGGCCATCCTGCGCTTCCTTACCTATTTCCCTCCCGCCCATCGCGCTCCCATTAGTTAACGGGCCCAGCTACTGCAAGGGTCTCCACACCCTGCCGGCTCGACTCTTCATTCTCTGGTGTCCTGAGGCTGGGTGAGAACCCTTGTGTCTCCGTGGCACTTGGAGCCCCATACTGATTTTTTAAAAGTTTATTGTTGGCGCTGCAGCGCCTGGCACCCACTCCCCCTCCTTGTGTCCCTGCTACCCGGTTCCTTTTCGCCTTCTCCCTGCTGCCCGCCACGCTCCCATTGGTTAGCAGGCCCTTCTTGGGCATCCATGCTAGGCATCCCCTGCTATGGCAGCCCACAGCAGCAAAGGCCCCAAGGCAAAGTGCAGCTCCTTCAGTGCTTCTACTGCTAAAGTAAGTGTCGAGGTTCAGGGGGGAAGCAATCACTGCACCCCCACTAAACTGACCCACCCCTCTAATTACTCTATTTTTTCATCCCACCACGTTTTGTATTGCTGTCTGTGTTGAAAGTAGGCCTTTTTCCCTCTTTTTAAGAAAGTCGAATCTAGGCATATTTACAGTTGCACCGTCCCCACTGTCTTCCGTCCCCACTGCTCCTTCGTTCCCCTGTGGTGTGTTGCCCGTCTGTTGCCTCCTGTGTTCCTCCATCTGTGTGAACCCTTCTCCCCTGGTGCTTCCTGTGGTGCTCGGCTGTGGGCTGTACATCTTCCTCCCTCACTGTCCTTTATTTCTTCCTCGCACCCTCTATGGGGCTCTCAATCTCGCTCATCTTCTCAAACTGCTACTCCATCTCCTATCCTATCCCTCTGATTAAGTATCGAAGGAAAAGGTTCAAGTAGGATATTCTTGTCTCCAACCCAGGCCTCTCTATCCCCGATACCCACATCAGCGCTTCCTCCAGACAAACTAACGACGTCCTCTCTGTCGTTCCATCTTCAGACCTATGGACCCCTCATATGGTCTCTGTTCTCCTCTTTTCTCCTCCGCCCCCTTTAATAGTAGCCCCCTTCCAATCCTCCAAAACCATAATCAAGGTCTATCAAAATGGTACCGTAATGGTCTATGGCCCTCAGCCCCTGCTTCTGTCATTCCTTCACATGACTTTTCCTCCTTTGAATGCCTAGTCTGCAGGCTCTCTGTCTCTCCTGGACTCTCTCTAACTGTGGCCACCAGCTACAGGCTACCTGGCCAGGTCATCCTATTCCTCTCAGAATGGGCTGACCTCTCTTGTTCCCTCCTCGCCTCGACCTCTCAACTTCTCCTACTCGGAATCCTACTCGGAAACCTCAATATCCACCTGGATGCCTCTAATCCCTCTTCTGGGCTTTTCCGCAACCTATACGACCTCTCTCTCCCTTTCCATTCTACCCTCTGGTTTGACAAACTCCGCTGGACACACATTGGATGTTCTGATCCCCTCAGACATCCACCTCTCTAACACTCTCACCACTCTTCTCTCTTGGACTGACCACTTTCTGCTCTCCTCTCACCTGAAACTTCTTGCCCCTCAAGCAAAGCCTACCACAGCACTGCCACTTTCCTTCTCGTCATTCGGCCCATGAAGCAAGTGTCTAGTTTCTCTGCACCTACTATTCCTGTGGGTGACTTGCATTCTGACACAGCTCTCTCTAACCTGCATATTTCTATCTCCAACACTCTGGACATCCTTGCCCCTGTCATGAGAATCCATCTAAGCCTTCCCCAAGTGCGACTCTTGGTAAGACTCTGACCTCGCCGCCCTGAAACACAAGTGCAGGGTCGCTGAGAGAAAGGGGAGGGTTTTGGGCGCATTCTTTGACAAACTGGCCTGCCACCTGCTACAAAGGCAATAGAGACTCTCTGTCCTCTCCAAGAAGAGGGTCCATATAAATTCCTGCATCTCTTCGGCCTCTAACAACACGGCCAAACTCTTTGAAATCTGTAAGGAGCTGGCCAATCCCACTGCAGTCTTCACCTCTCCTGTGCGTTCCCAGGACTTTTGTACGGCTCTGGCCTCTCATTTCACCACTAAAACCCAGGGCATCCTGTCCTCGCTCTTTCCTCTTTCTCTCCCTCTACCTTTCTCAGGTCCACTTTGGTTACCTTTCCCTCTCCTCTTCCCTTTTCTTCCTTCGCTCTTACAGCACCTGGCAATGTCTCTAGACAAGTTTGACATATGAAAGTGTCATCCAAACAGGTGGTCCCCTACTCCTCCAGAAACCATCAAGGACCACATTGCCACCCTCGCTCCAGCCTTGGCTGTATTCTGTAATCACTTGAAGAGGGGGGTCTGGATTCTGTGACACCGCCCCCCTACTAAATTTATGACAAGAAAGAAGGCCAGGAAACACAGCAATCATCCATTCTATTTAGGCCGAATCCCTAACGGACCAATGATTGACAAATACTTTGAGAGGTATCCCCTCAGCCAGCCATAAAGGCGCGGCACAGATCTATCCCCGTGTGGATGAGGAGCCGCAGGCCATGGTCAGAGAGACCTATATGAACAGCCTGGACTAGAGCACCACAAAGCCATGTTGCTGACATTGTTAGAGACATAGCAGAGTTAGACATGAAGCACACGTGCCAGCCACACTTCAGGACACAAACACACACTTGAATACATGAAGAACACGAGTGTACAGTTCTATAGTTAGGGGACAGGTAAATATACATACTGTCAATGCTTTCAATATTTTTGCCATAAGCCAAATGCAGCAACGCAGAAACCGCTAGGTGCAATAGATTATGAGCAAAGCTTGCAGATGCTTAAAGACAAATAACCCTATGGAACTGCAGGAACACCTATGGGGCCTGACAGAGCCAAGTGTGACTAACCTATGGAAATGTAGTACAGCATGGAAACTGTAGAAATCCCATCATAAGGTTTAGGAGAATTACTGCAGGCCTCAGGCCTCTGAGCAAGAGACATGCTGAGCGGATTCTGGCTGGACAGAGAGCAAGACGTGCGAGACAGGACCCGCAGCCAAGGTCAAGAGATATGGATGACATTCCAATCCCCAGATGACAAAGGGACCAGCTGCATAAAATACTAATAAATCCTTATAATTCAGAGCAGCGGAGCTCAAATTTGTGGTCTCTGAACACGTGACGCGGCTGAAGCAGACAATGGACAGTGATCGGCGGTGGGAAAGGAGACCAGGTCTCAGGCAGCCAGACACAGACTGCAACAGGTATGTAACAGTATGCAACAAGTGTTGTGCTAGACAGGAGAATATTCTCATACGGCAAAGGTTGTACACACAAGTTACAATACAGACAGATAACCGTTCTCATCACCTTGAAAAGATACACAGTGAGCAGAGAACCTTTTCGGGTCCCAGGCCTGGGGACGTCAGCTCTAGCCAATCACAGTTTAGTGCCGTAGGGGTGGGTAGCAACGGCCAGTAACCAATGGTAAGTCCACAACACTGCAACAATGTTATAGTTAATGAACTGGGGATGGAACAGGCCAGCCACCTGACATGCGAGGTCCAGTAGAATAACATCTATAGGGTATGGAATGTTCAGTACCCAATCACCTGGCCAAATGGGTTTTCTGGAGAAGGGTCAAGGCTGTGATGAAGTGCTGAAGCCATTTGAGGGTAAAACCGGCCTGCGAGCCGAGGAAGAGCGAGATGTGCATGAATATTCTCTGTTCCTGTGCTGATTCCGGTTGGTTTTGTCTGTAATAAACCACAGTTTGAACTTGCTGTTGACTGAGTCCTTTGTGTAACCTGCGGCAGGGTGTTGGGCTCTCCAACTCTGCTAACTTCCAGTATTCCTCTGGAATACCTGGGAGTTTCCCCCAAAACACTCTTTCCCCTCTCTCCACTCCTCCGACGATCCTACATGTCCGGCAAACTATCACCCAATTTCTATCACTCCTTTCCTGGGCAAACTCCTAGAAAAGCTGGCCATCTCCCAGCTTACCCTCCACACTGAATCTGTTGGCTGCCTCCAGATCCGCCAGAGGCATGGAAACTGCTATCCTGAACACCTGTGAAGAGCTGCTCTCTAACCTCGACTGCAGCTCTCCCATCTGTCCTCATCATCCTTGACCTTTCCTCTGCTTTCAACGCAGTCAATCACGCCACCCTGATCAACAGACTCTGTGTAAACCTGGGCATCATGGATCAGGCTCTGGAGTGGCTGACCTCCTTCCGCCTGGACTGTGCCTCCCAAATCCAACTTGGATCCTATCTCGGCACCAGCTCTCTCCCCACATGTGTTGGCCCCCAGGGCTCTAGTCTCTCACCCTGGCTATTGAATGTCTATCTGGCCCATTTGGCCCACCTAATCTCCACCTTCTCTTCTAACTTTCAGTGTTATGCAGATGACACTCAGCTCTCTTTCAGGCTTCACTCAGCCTCCTCTCCTCCCTTACTAATTTCTGACAGTCTATCTGCGATTCAGGGTTAGTGCGCCTCCAATGATTTTTGCCTTAATGCCAGTAAGACTGAGACCATTCTCATTGGGACCCCTGCTCCCACTTTCCCTCTCGCACTCTGGCCGCTCGCCTTGGGCCATCTACACTCTTCCTTTCTGTGAGGCAAAAAACCTTGGCGTTATCTTCAACTCCACCCTTTCCTTCTCTCCTCAAATCAGGGACCTTGCCAAAAAAGGCCCTCTTCCAGCTGCATCTTCTCACCGGTATTCTACCTTTCATCATTTTCCCTGAGAAGCTCACCATCTCCAGAGCCCTGATTTTCTCTAGGCTGGACTACTGCAACAGCCTCTTTCTCAATCTGCCTACCTCTACTTTTCACTCCCTGCAACGAATCCAGAACAGGACTGCAAGACTGGCTGCCAGTGGCTGCAAGTATCAAGTTCAAGACACGCTGCATTATCCACAAGTCTTTTTCTCACTACATCCAACACTATCTTCTGAAATACCTTCCTTCTAAAGCCCTGCGCTCAGCTACCTCCAACTCTCTGAGGGTCAGACGCTGCTTCTTCATGCAGAGAGTGGGGTTAGATCTCTCTCCTCTGCAGGTGTCTCCCTCTGAAAAAGCCTCCCTCACCCTCTCAGGCTTGAGCCAGACCACCTGAAGTTCCGGAAGCAGCTCAAGGCCCTCCTTTTCTCCTCTGCCTTCTCTGTCTCTCTCCCTTGCTAACTTACCTGTCTTCTGAGCCAACTGTTTGCTTGGCTCCCTCAGAGTCTCACTTGGTACCTGGTTCCTCCACTACCAGTCTGCCTTGCACTGCCTCCTGGCCTACCACGCACTTAGGGGCTGTGACTGTAACCCCTACATCCCCCTGACTCCTGCACTTACATAGAGCCGCGCTGCCCTGGCTCCACTTACTCAGATCCATGCTGCCCTGATCGCACTTCCCCCTTTCCTCTCCCTTGCACTTCCCCTTGCACTTCTATGTATTTATTTTAAAATGTTTTTATTAGCAATTTGTTGTACATTATCAATTCAGTACTCACTTAGCAGCATTGGTCAATTTGTGCCTAAGAATTTGAGATTAACATTAAAAAAAAAGAAAGAAGAAAGTAAACAAAACAACCAGTCTTCATCAATTGTGGGATAATCATATAGGGGCTCCCGGCCCGAGTTCCGAACAGTCCAGGCACCCAGGATCCCTTTGGGCGTTATGTGACCAGGGGACCTGCCAGAACTGGTCACTACCTACTGTAGGTAGTGACCAGTTCTGGCAGGTCCGATTACCCGGTTGCAGGGGTTCAGACACTGGCGGTAGTCAGCCACTTTTTCAGTGAACTGAGATCTCTCACGGGGGTTTATCATCCGATGGATGGAACATGTCCCAAATCAAAGCCTTGCAGTCCTCATAAGCAGAGCTTGCCTCTCCTCCCGCCTTAGCCACTTCACCACCCCAAGCTCTGGTTTCTGCCCTTGTCCGAACTGTGGGCCCCTTGGAGTTTTCCATGCCATAGCAATAACTCTTTTGGCGAGCACACACACCATGTCCATAAGTTTCACGATGTGTCTTACTTTGTTTATTCGGGGGTAGGCCCCCAGGAGACACTCTTTTGGGGACCAATCATACCTCACCACCCCCGCCTTTCTACAGGTTTGTTCTATCTTGGATCAAAAATTCTGTATCTTCGGATGCCCTCAGAACATGTGCAACATTCCGGCCCTCTCTGAGCTGCACCAAGGGCACAGTGGGTTTGTATTCTTACTGAATTTGGTTATTCTATCCGGTGTCATGTATGTCCTGTACAAGACATGCAGTTGGATCAGTTTTTAGTCAGGCGTTTCTTGACACTTCCTGGGGGTATAGCAGGATTCTCTCCCATTCCTTTTCTATTATGCTGCTCCCCAGGTCTGCCTCCCACCTCTGCTTCAGTGTGTCGCTTTTAGGGTTGGGTCTGTCTGCTAGTTGAGCATAGAGTCTGGACACTGGTTTCCATCCGTGCCCCAGGTTGTATAGTAGTGTTAGCAGTGGGTCTGGTTCGGGCTCTTCTGGACATTCTTTCCATTGCGCATTAGCCACTCTCCTGACCCTCCCATACCCCCAGGAACTGGCCCCTAGGTAGGCCTTCTCTCTCCACCATGGACTCAAAATCTCTGAAGACCCAGTCTTCATACGTGTCGCCCCAGGTATAGATGCTGTGTCCCTCTCATTTCCTTATCAGAGCCAGATCTGCTTTCCCGGTGCATACCCCGGCTGAAATTGGGATTTCTGGGGAGTAGAGGGGCACCTCCAGCCAGTTTCAGGGCCCTGTCCCAAACTTTCTTGCCCAGTTTTATGATCATCTGGGTTTCCCTTAGGACCCCATTGGGACCCATAATGTTTCCTTCAAATTTTCTGGTGCCACTAGCCGTCTCAGCAGCCTAGTTTCCGAGGTAGCCTCATCTGCAAGCCATTTGGCCACGTGACTTAACTGTGCCACCAGAAAGTATATTTCAAAATCTGGCAGTTGGACTCCGCCCGCTTTGTAAGGCAGCGTTAGTGTGCTCAAGGATAAACTGTGTCTAGTGGTGCCCCATATTAACTCCCACAATAGTTTTTCAAGTAGTCGGAAGAAGGAGGCCGGGATGAAATAGTGTACATTGTGGAAAATGTATAAGAACCTCGGCAGCACTATCATTTTAACCACTGCAACCCTACCCATTACGGATAGTGGCAATTTGATCCAAATCTTTGCTGATTTCCTGAGCCCCTGTACTGCCACCAGTGTTACCCCCATGCATCTGCTCAGATGTGCGCCAGATGTTAATCCCTAGGTATCTAAACGTGTGTGGCTTCCATTTGATTCCCACATTCGGAAGGTCTGCTACCTTGTGCCCAGCCAGCCCCGCCAATGGAAATATGCACAATTTCTCCTTGCTAAAGGCGATCCCTGACACTCGAGTAAACTTCTCTAGGACCTCCAGAGAATTGTTGGTACATTAAGGTGTGGGTCTCAGGTACAGCAATACATCATCTGCGTATAAGGAGATAATGTGGTACTCTCCCACTACTCTGATGCCTGGTTTTTCGCCTTCTGCATGTGCTCTGGTGGTTTTAACGACATAGTCAAACTTAGCTAATCTGGACCACGCGTTTTGGCAGTCGTTTCTGCCTACAGAGAGTTCTTTCTAAGTTTCCCTCGTTCTTAGAGCACTGGTTTACAGTTTACAGTTTACAGTTGTTTAATTCGCCCCTCTCCCACCTCCAATTCGTTCCTCAGCGTTTTCCTGATGCCACGAGCGCTAACAATGATTTCCCCCCTCACCACAACTTTCAGTGCCTCCCAGATCGTGTCCCATCCCTTCACACTTCCCACGTTGATGGCCAAGTATTCCTTTATTTTGTCTCTGAGACCCTCTCTGAAGGCGCAGTCTGTTAGAGCCCCCTTTGGCATTTGCCACATTGGTATGGGCGGTTTAGGCCCACATATTTTCCACTCCATGAGGAGTGGGGAATGATCCGATATTGATCTGCCCAGGTAGGACACCGACACTCAACTTGGGGCAGGTGTTGCTTGTCTATTAGAAAGTGATCTATTCTGGTGTAGAGTTCATGGGGAGATGAGAAGTAGGAATATTCCCGGCCTTCCTGGTGTAGGTCCCTCCACACCTCTGCTAGATCTAAGTCCTCTATCACCTTATTTACTGAGTGGGTCAGGTTAGATGATGGTGTCAGGGGGTTTGATCTGTCCAAGATGTGGTCGAGTATGCAGTTAAAATCTCACCCCCATATGAAAAAACAATCTCTGTAGGGAGTTAGCTTAGCGCCCAGCTTGGTCAGTTATGCAGAGGTCCCGTTATTGGGGAGATAGGAGTTGACTATGCAGATTTCTAGTTCTTCAATATTGTCCCTCAGTATCAAATACCCCCCCCCTCTGCGTCCACTTCCTTTGAGAGTTACTTGAATGGTACAGTGCCGTTTATTCATGTGTATACCCTGCGCGCGTATTTGGAGTATGCAGCGCCAAAGGCCTGTCCGCCCCTCCACTCCGTCACTTTTGCAGAGATCTCAGCATTGAGATGAGTTTCCTGTAGGAGTGCAATGGAGACGTGCTTCCTCTTTAGGAAGGATTTAATCCTATTTCTACGCATGTAGGAGCCCATCCCCCTAACATTCCATGTCAACACCTTAATATCAGCTGCCTTCCCTGTGTCGTAATGTCCATTTCTGCAATGCTGGTGCCCACTGTTCCCATGTACCCATCATTGTGAAGACTGCAAAACATTTAAAACAACAACAAATTAAATCCAACTAACTGCACCCAGCAGTTGCACCGTGTGGGCAACGCTCAGGTGCCCCCGCCGCCTCTGGACCTTTCCAGGATGTCTCGGGCGGGTTGCGGTGCATCAGCAATGGGCTGGCACCAGTCATTTCACGGTGTCATTCCATCTTGCCAAGGCCAGACAGTGTAGCAGGTCCCCCGTAGTTAATGAAAAAAAATTATTTTTCCCTTCAAGTGTCCGTCTGCTTCCAGCTGGACATTACTTAATTTGACTTTTGCCTGTGGATCATGCAGCCGCTTCTTCTCAAACTGCCATGTTGTTGTGCTCGAGCCACATGTTGGCTTCTTCTGGCGTCTCCAAGAAGATTGCTCTCCCTTTATGCATTACTTTGGGCCTGTTCGGGTACATCAACATGTACTTAAGGTTCAGTTGCTGCAGCCTGGCTTTGACTGCAACAAAAGAGTTTCTCGCCCTTTGGACTGCTGGGGTGTAGTCCGGGTATATGGTGATCTTAGCATTGTCTCTGTTTATTTCACCTCCCTTGCTTGAGTTTCGTAGTATTATCTCCCTGTCTTGGAAATTAAGGATCTTTGCTATTATCGGGCGGGGATGTGAACCGGGGGTGTTTTTTTCTGGAGGGCCATGTGTGCTCTTTCGACCGCCAACCCCTGCGATAGACGGCCAGCACCAATTTCTTGTTGTAGCAGGGTTTCTACAAAGTTCATAGAGTTGGGTCCTTCCATTCCCTCAGGTATTCCGAGTAGGCAAACGTTGTTTCGTCTAGATCGACCTTCCCCATCTTCTGCCCTCTCTTCCAGTACTTTGTTGCGTCTTTCCAGTTCCAATACACTGTTTTGTACGTCTTTCAGTGTTGCGGTTATTTCACATTGCTCCGACTCTGTGGTTGTTACCCGTTCTGTGAGGTTGCGTATGTTTTGGCGCATTAGCTGCATGTCTGATTTCACCTCCTCTATTTTAGTGTCGATGAAGGAGCGTAGGCCAGATATGGATTCCAGTATTTGTCTTTGGTGTGTTCGCCGGCAGCTTGTTGGGCTGGTTCGGTCCCTTTGGACTCTTGTCTCTGTTCCTTTGGTTTGGCTGCGGCGAAGGACTTCATAAGGTTGGCCTTGTTTCTTCCCTTGGAGAGGGACACGTCCATGTGTCGTGGACTGGAGCAACTGTAGTCTGCCAACCGGAGTTGCACACCCTGTAGTCTGGGACTCTGCACGTGTGGGTGCTTCCGATGGCTTCCCTTTGTGGTCTATTAATCTTTAGCCTTAGCTGCCCTTGCACTTCTATTGTTGCACTTGCACGATACGAATGAGAAGGCCTAGTAGGATCGTTTGTCTGGTCTTCCCTCCCTTGTCATGTGGCGCCTAGAAACACTTGTGTGCAGGCACGTTATTAATGCCATATCATATATCGCCCTTGTTCCTCGTCCCCACTTCAGCTACCTGGTCATAGCGAAACCTGTGAATATGTTTTCTTGTAATCTGTTCTCCAACATTCTGCCAGCTTTATTCTCATGTTCATAGAAAGTGTGTCTGGCTCGCAACTGTAGTTTTTAGACTGGTTTACCCGTAGTTTAGTTGCACTTATATCATTATGGATTTAGACTGTGCAGACCTATGTAGGTTAGCGTTCATAACCAGATTTAAGTCTCCCACCACAATACTGTTTTTTCCTTCTACAAATTTGCTCATTTCACATGATTGGACTATAAAAATCACAAACTTAACGTCTTGTCAGCGCTGAAAATTGCCCTCTTCCTATAAGAAACGTGAATTGAAGTACATACATTACACAACAATAAGTCATGCTGGAAACTGATACAGTAGGCAGGAAGAAAAACATGCACTCGATTCTGGGAGCAGGCCATGCAAAGATCGAGAAGTTTGCAAAAGGAATCTCGATCTTCATATACAATCCTTGTGTAATTTTTTTTTTAAGAAAACAACAATTTAAAGTTTGTTAAGGTAAAGGGAACATGTAAGAGGGACGAAAGAGTTGTGAGCAAGTTGCTTGCAAATAATGCTACCATAGTTGGGGAGAATGAAATGCACTATTTTAAATACACTCTCGATGTGCATTTCAGTGGCATAAGTGGCACCTGAAGATCGATATATGTGTAAAATCCATATTTAAATGTAGATATATCGAAAACTGCAATTTGAAGTTTGTTTAGGTGAGGGTAACATGTAAGGAGGATGAAAGCGGTATTGGCAAAATGTTCCTTTTGGACTGGTATCTTTATGTCTTGTTGAGGAAATTATCAGAGAGAGAGCGAGAGAGAGAGAGAGAAGAGAGAGTGTGTGTGTGTGTGTCTATATATAAATATATATGCACAACGCAAGGAAAGCGCTGAGGACTTGCACTCGTGTGGCTCTTTGTGAAGGTTGCAAACAGAAAACGCACTCCAAGGCCGCTTCATTCAAGTATTTAAAACAATCCCAGATTTATTAGGACGTCACAATGGACAAAAGAAAGTGATGGCGAACTACCTGTTTCGCAAACCAACAGTTGCTTGTTCACATATGGCTCCCTGAATGATGCAATAGTCACCTTATATCTGGTACCTGGAATAGAAATGTGAAAACTCGATTGTTTGCAGAGACATGGTCCATTCTTACTGTCGAGGAATCCACAGCCAGATTCTATGGCCAAAGCCGACCAGAAAAGCAGGCGGCCATTTATCCATGTTATTTGAGTAACTCACTAAGGGTTTAAATATTCCGCCCCTTAGTCACTGAAAGGCAAACAATATTGACTGCATGCCAAATTGCATCAGTAATTTAAAAAATAAATAATTTCGAATTATTGTTTTGTGCCTTTTCAAAACTGGGTAGTTAAATTGCTGAGCATAGTGCTCGAAATGTACCCATTGTTATTGTTTATACATTTACAAGAAGGGGTCGTTTGTGTACTGAGCACAGTGCTCCTAGTGTACCCGTTGTCCTGGCTGTGGATATGGCTCCTTGACAATACAGACCACGTTCTATACCTTAGTTGTAAATTTAAAAAACGAGAGAGCTTGAACTCTTCCTGCAACAAGTGAACAAGTAGACATCAGTTTATCCAAACTATAAATATGTGCACAAAATAACAATATAAATAACTTAAAAAAACAAGCCTCTTTTCCAAAACAGCGCACTACCACCACTGTGTATCGTTCAAATTCCAAGAACATAATTACACGAACCAATGTTAGAAAACGAGCAATATCAATCAAAAACTATAAACACATTGGTCGACAACTGGGGCCAAATCATTGTGATCCCATCAAATAAAGGTGGCATGAATTATAGGCCAAAAGCTTTTGCCTGTACATGTAGCATTCTTCAGTCACACACAGATATATAATTAATGTAGATAATATCATGAGCCCAGTCTTGTTTCCTCGTCTAAGTCCAACTTCATCAATGCAGTAACTCTTCCTCACCCAATTCTCTCGCCCTCTTCATCGTACAAATATCGTACAAATCTTTCTTAACCTTCATTTTGGGTGGCAAAAAAGCCAGCAAGGGGCATGTCCTTTGGCCTTTTGCCATGCCCCACAAGAAAATAGCCAATGGTCCTGGCCACAACCCGTAGCCAGGGACCCAAGAGACCACCAATGTTGGAAAGAAACCCACGTTATGTAGCTTAAGAACAGACAGCGATAAAAGTGCATAGAACATCAGATATATCACAAGAACAAACTAGAATTAAAAGTGGAGGAAGATATATCATAACAAAACTCATGAAATTCGGAGAACATTTTTTTGGGAGACTGCTAAGGTGAACATGTTCAGTGCAACAAAACCCTTGGACTTGTTGGGTGTCCTGACCCACGTTTAAGCTATCCTGCTACAACATTTGGTGCTGTGGGCTTAGGAAATTCAAGATGGCGGAAAACCCACATGTGCGCCGAAATCCAGGAAAGCTACGCAGTTTGTGCGCCCACCAAAATGGTTGCCTCACTTGCCACCCACCAGTGCGAGAATGAAAGGCCGGGTTGCCATGAGGGAAATGGGTTGCCAAAGGAAAAACAGTAGCGCCGGTTAGCTTCAAAGCGCTTTAAAACCACCATTGGACTACCCGCACAGTAGTCTGAAACCATTGGGAATGGCAATGCTGATTGCCAAATGCAACCTAGAAGTGTGGGGAATTCATTTCTTAAATCCCAAAAATGAGTGCAGTACCAGTACTCACCACTATCCAAAAGCCGGCGTTTTAAAACCACTCTGTGTGTTTTTCTGAAGGCAAGCAAAATGCCTATTTCAAACCTTGCAACATGTGCAAAATATTCACTGAACACCAGCAGACATTTGGCAGAATGGAGTTTTGTGTGCCTACAAAATCTGGGAAATGAAGAGCCCAAAAACAATGCTTATAACAAAAATGCTATGGAGTCAGCAGCTTAAGCCCAACTGAAACTGGATTTAAAACCACCAAAATCGAAAATGTTAAATTAAATGAGTGACCTATGTTTGGTGTCACATGCCTTTGTAACTGTTGAAATGTCATAGTTTTGCGCTTAGAATCAGCATTCTAGCTGCATGTGTAAAATTACAAGTTATTTTAAAAGCAACAAAAAGTTAGCTGAAGGTCTGGCTTAAGGAACTTGATTTTGCCTAGCAACTACCCATCAGCAGTGAAACTTGAGTCACCACTGTGTTCCCAGGCCAACCTTCCTTTTGCTGCCCAGGCTAAGGATATGCCATCTATCTGATAATTGAATTTCCTGTGCTCTGCCAGAGAGTGAACAAAGCCCTCTCCACTCAGGCAAAGGTTTTTTATTACAGACGTCGTAAAAAGTGGCTTCCTCCTGGAGAAGCTGGGAGGAGCACTGCCTGTGAGAAGCAAGCTGGCTTGGCAGAAACTGGAAAGACTGGTTTCTGTACCATGTGACCTGAAAAGACACACCCCTGCAGCAAGGATATGGTTTTATAAAAAGGGGGATAATTCATAGAGCGGACATGTGAAAATTTTATAAATGATACCATAATTCTTGTGATTTTTCTGCCCACAGTTTAAGACGTGGTAGGAACCGGTGGTATGTTCAGGGGGGTTTTAGCGGAAAAGTGGATATTACTCTAAATGTGTGCATGTTAAAAATCTGAAACTTCATCAGTTAATGTCCCTACCCCCTGCACACATGTATGTAAAGTTGGGTCCATGTCGGAAATTGGAAAAGCAGTTAAAAAGTCAATTATGTACACTCTTTGAATGCAAGCTCCGAGAATGAGCAGATTTGGACATAGACATGGCTAAATTCAGCCACACCATGTATATGTAATTTTAAACAAATGTGTACCTGTGCAAATATGTTTTTAGGTCAGATATAGATTGTGTGTAAAGTTGACAGGGGTGGGTTCTCTGTATCATAAACAGACCTCATCATGATGACACTTCATTTCATTCCCCCAATCAAGGGGACGAATGAAAGCTGACCAATGACGATTGAGAGGTAGGGTCAGTGATGCTAGAACACACCCACATTCTAAACACATAAAAGCAGACAGACAGGACAGATAGGAGATTCATTTTTCATCTGCCGCTGAAAGCTCTGCCGGAAAAATCCATGCTTACCTCCATCAAACTCCAGAAAGCCAAACTAGAGACTTCAATCTATCCAGAGCAGAGAGACCCAAAGAACCGGTGCCTAGCAGAGACCAGACCCCTGTGAGCAGTTCCAGAGGCCAGGCGCTGTGAGCAGAACCCGGAAAGACCTGACCAGACTGAAGTCCGTGACCAAGTCGCTTTCCTGTTCAAAATCTCTTGTGAGTACTTAGCAAAACTCAGAACACATCTCTTAGTTTAAATTCATCTAATTCAATCTATTTAACCTAAGTAGAACTGCCTCCTAGCTGTCACCTGTCATTCTAGCTGCAAAAATTTGTCACTTGTCATTTTGAAAAAGTGTGCGTTTAAAATTTACAAAACCAAAAACGACCTTTACTAAATTACTCATATCTCCGCAACCGTTTGGGCTAGAGACTTGCAATAACTTTCATTTGGAAGCTGAGATCCCAGGCTTTTCTAGGACCCCAAAACGGTAGAGATAGTCCTTGCGGTTCCTTTGTAATAGCGCTCGGCGCATCCGCGAATTTTACCGCGATTTGCAATTTCTTCACATGTAAAAACTGCTGCTGTTTGCTTTCCATTGGCCAGAAATTCGTTTAACCTGCTAACTATCCCTGCATCATTGCTAGTGTGAGCCTGGACTAATATTAACTAGATACCACTCATCCTGAACCTCTAAAAGGGAATTAAAAAGCATTTCCAGCATATTTCTCATCCATTGCTAGCACATATCAAAGCATTTGGGCCTGTGTTTTCAAAACTCCTATCTGTTTTCTGTAAGCTTGCTGGGATTGAACTGAATCACATTTGATTGCATTTCTGAGAACTGTGTGTTTCCTTCCATTTCCTTGCCTTGCATTAAGGGGGGGGAGGGAATAGCCCGAGAAAAGTGATTACATTGTCTGGTTGAATCATATTGCGTATTTTCTGTACTGCATTCATTGAATATTGCATCCACCTGAGCTACATAAAGCATCCTCTACCACATTATACTTTTGTTCCTATTTACCAGTGTGCTACCTTATCCATTTCAGGTCAACTCATTAGTCATTATAAAGAAGTGTGCTAGTGCCAGATTCTCCGTTGTTAATATTTACCATATCAGATTAAGTGTGATATTCAATTATTAATTTATTATAAAGTGTGATATATATATTTTAATTTATCAAATAAACCTTTTAACTTGCAAAACAGAACTACTTCTTGGCTCAGTGGGGTCAGGGGGATTCCAAGAGAGGGGTGTTATATAGGGGTAGTCATCCAGGACGCATGAACTGGACCTAAAGATATATCAATAAGGGTTTTCATTCAGTATTCTAGACTAGGCGTTAACTTGGCTGTAGTGCTGAATTGAATCCTCTTACAAAGTGGGGGCTCGAGCCGAGACGTTGGGTTAGATTTACCATTTGTGCAGATTAATACAGTGTGCTAACTGACGGGATACATACATCCAGTCGGATCACCACGCTGCATTACGCTGTGAAGCATTCCTCAAAAGGGACACTCCAAGAAAAGTTCTGTTCTGCAAAAATAAAATACAAACTTCTGTAAGTCAGGACAGAGACCAATCTCTAGAATGACGACCTTAGTAGACATGAAAATAGCCAGAGAGCACCTCTTGCATAAGCTATTTGTGAGAGGTGAATGGACCGAACAGGGCCAGGATGTGTGGTTGCAGGCCATCACACAACAGGTCACTGAAACAGGGTCAGATATATATAGAGATCAGGGTCCCTTACATGTGGCCCTGAGTGAACTATATATGGCTCCTAAAGCCAAAGAGGAACACAATAAGATTGCCAGGATAGCAGCATACCTGTACCTATACGTTGGAGACATGCAGGATAGATGTGCGGAAAGCCAAAATCTGGCAAATAGGCAACAGATGGCATTACAGAAGGCCCAATCTGATCTGGACTCTTCTGAGCAGAGGCTGCAGAGGAGCCAGGAGTCAGAAAATGACAGCAGACGGTACATCACTAAAATAAAGGAGGATATGGATGTGCTGCAAAAGGAAAAGTCAGAACAGGATACCAGATTTCTGGCCCTACAGAAGGAGCACCAAGACAGTTTGGACTCCTTACTGCAGAGCCAGAAAAAGCTGGAGCAACAATTAGACTTTAACAGGGCATGCACGGAGCAGGTAGCCACCCTGCAAAGTCATCTAGATAGAGTGAAGGTAGAGAGCAACAAGCTGATCTTGAAAGACCTGGATACCCAGGCAGAGTTTGGTGAGGAGCGCCAAAAAGCTGGTGCCCTTCAACGGCAAAGGGACGACCTGGCGGCACAAATGCAGGCTCTTAGTCAGGAAAGAGACGCCTTAGGCCAGGAAGTCTGCCATTTAAAAAGGAAAATGGAAGAAAATCACCTGGCCCACCAGGGGCTGGGTGACCTCCAAAAAGAAAACCAGAACTTGGTAGAGCACACCAGAAGGGTGGAGGATGCTCTAGCAAGAAAGGAGCAGGCCAATAGGGACACAGCTCAGGAGGTAACCCTCCTGCAGCAAAGACTGGCCCAGTTCTCCAGGACCAACCAGGAAGCACAGAGGGAAAATGAGGCCCTCTGTCAACACAATGATAGGCTCCAGCAACAGGTAGCGATGCAGGAGAAACTGATAGAGTCGAGTAAGGCCTTAACAGAGGAACTGAAAGCACAAATGCAGGCTCTTGCATTGCAACAGGGAGCAGGGGCGGATAGAGATGAGGTCCGCTGGGAAAGAGAGACTCCTGACCATAACCGCAGGAGCCCTAACACCAGGGGCCTTCATCTTCCCCAGTCCCTGGACTCTACCACCCCCGTGTCCCCTGGCGCACATGAGCACAGGGCCACAGGGATGGCAGATTACTATCCAGCTAAGAGTATGGGGCTCATAGGCCAGTACCATCCAGGAATGGAGGGGTGGGCATCCGGGTATGGGCACCCAAGTACAATACAGTTCAGTGGGGAACCCCAGGAGAGTAGGCCCATTAAGGGCATCCTGAAAACCTCTGCCCAGTTAGGTCAGTGGAGGGGGTACCCATCAAATCCTGACAGCAAGGAGGAATCTGAAGACTCCTCTGAACTGCGCAGGACACAGGAGACCAGGTCCCCACATTCTGCCAGCCATTCCCAGGCTCGCAGAATCCGGGAAAACCTGGAAGAACAGACGGGAACCTCTGGGAGCAGTGCCTCTGAGTCCGACGAAGAATGGACAAGGGTTACCCGAACCAAAAAGGCCAATAAGGCAAAAAGGGCCTTGCTCAAGGACCCCTTAAAGCAGATTAAGGCGATCAGGAGCGTCATCACGCCTTACCATAAGAACGCTAAGTATTCTGTTTGGGAGCACTTAGAGTTGTTTGAACAAATGATGGAGACTTTCCATTTGAAGGACAGCCAAAGCTGCATTCAATATGTAAAGTGGACCTTCTCCCCGGAATACTCCAGTTTCTTTGCGGGGCTGGAGGACCAAAATCATTTAAGATGGTCCACCTATAAGGCGGCCATCCTGAAACATTTTTCTGTTCACAGAAATCCTCAAGAGGCTCGCAAGGCAGCCTACAATTTGCAATGTGGGGAGGATCAGGCCCCACAAGAATTTGTGCAGGAGTTAAAGCGGGCTTTTGCACAGACCACAAGAAGGGTGCGCACGGATAGCCGTGAATTTATAAACACGTTTTTCCATGCCTTGCCCAAATATATCATGACCCAGCTCGTGAGGGATTTTCACGAGAAAAGATCTTTAGACTGGGTCATTGAACAGGCTACCCGCATCTATGAGGTGCAGAAGCCCATAGAAAATAAAAGCAATGCCCAGAAAAACCCCAAAGCCAACAGCACCCCTGCTGCTGCCAAGGTGGCAGAGGTAAAGGTCACCCCGTTTTGGATTTGGAGATGGGGGGGCCTAAAAACCTACCTGCACCTAATAATGCTAGGCCCAGAAGGTCCTCGGGCCAGTCGCAGACAGGGAGCCAGGGAGGCAGCCCCACAAATGGGGTCCCTCGCTCTCCTGACTATGTAAGTCCTCGCTACAAAGGTAATCGACCCATCCTGGGTTATGTGTGGACTCCTCCAGCCCAAGGGGGGGGATCCAGACAAGCACCTAACCCAGGGAACTTCCCTCCAAACTTCCCACAGGAGGGCAGAAATTTACCAAACCCTGGGCAGAACTTTTTCCCCAGATATCCACCCGACTTCCAACCCCAAAATCATCCATCCTTCTTTCCTCAATTCCCTGAGCCCAGACCACTGAATCCGGGAGAGGGGAGGCCAAGGGTGGAGGGGTACCAAAATCTTCCCAACCAGGGGTACTACCAGAGGAGGGACAGCTACCCTTCCCGGGATCAGCCCAGGGGAGAAAACAGGGCCCCGTATCAGCCTGAGCGGGTTTCCCAGTTAGAGCGCCAGGTTCAAAACATGGCGCGGGATATGGGTCACATACTGAGGGCTCAGCAGAACCCTCAGATCAGCATGCCGGCGCAGAACGCACCCAACTCTGGACCTGGTGCTCCAGAACAATGACGGGGGCAGCACCCCGATAACTCACCGGTTCCCAGGGAGGAGGCACAAAGGGAAGGGGGGTGTAAAGCCTTGGAGGAAGCTTCCTTCCTCACTTGTAAACAGCCCCTGGAAACCCAGGAACCGGAAACAAAATCTCTTGCCCCTGAAAGTCTGCCTCCTAAGGAGCAGAGGGGGGGTAGGAGAAACAAAAGACCCAAACAGACTCAGTTTGAGGAGGAGGTACAGATCTTCCAATTTGAGGGAGAGGGATCCTCAGAGGATCCTGGGAAAAGGATCTTCTCCTTCAGAGAGGGGGGAACTCCTCCCAAAGAAAAATGGGTCCCTAGGGATGCAAATCCAGACTGGGGAGATGTGGAGACTGAGCTACCGCCGCCCACCATCTCATCCCAGAACCAACAGCAAGAAAATCCCCTGGTTCAAACCCATCCTGGCGACTGCCTCCAAAAAGGGGGGGGCGGCCCAGAAACGGAGCCAGGGGAACCCACAATGGCTCTGATCTCCAGTTGCAAATTTTTTCTTTCAGATTCCCAAGACTCTCCACAGAATTCTGCCCAAATCTCCTCGCTAGCGATGTCCAAAACCAGAAAATTAGCCCACCAGTTGTCCAAAAATGTACATTATCTGTGCCCCCTTGAGGAGAAGGAGGGAAGATATTATGCCCCGGTACAAGTACAGGGGCAGGGTACAATCTCGGCACTGGTGGACACTGGATCTCAAGCTACCCTTCTGTCCAGAAGGGCCTTTGATGAACTGAATGCAGGAAGGGGAGAGAATTACCAAATTCCTCTCACCTCTCTTCCTGGACAACTGCAGAACTTTGACGGGAAGGAAATTCCCGTCGAGGGGACGGCAGACTTGGACATTAAGATCGGGCGACATAAGTTGAAACACCCGGTCATAGTTGTGACCCCAGAGGGCACCCCTTGTTTACTAGGGAATGACCTCCTGAGAAGGTTGTCACCCCTAATAGATTGCGTAAACAAGGTCCTCTGGACTCAGACTAGCCGACCCATAAAATTAAAACAGAGTGCCAACCATGTTAGTTTAAACGGCACATGCCACATGGTTGAACAAAAATCTGACCAAGTAGAATTTCACTTCCAGAATAGCCAAATTCCAGACGTGACAGTAATAGCAGTAGGACAACAGACTGGTGATGGGGGGTCCTCTCTATTTCTGAAAATCAACCTTCCTTCCAGTTTAAGGTGGTATTCCACGCTGGAAGGAAACACTCTGAAATTCTATACCAATTCACAATCTGAAACTCCCACTCCTATAGTCCAGAAAGATGTGAAATCAGCTCAGAGTCTGGCTGATATTCAGCAAATAGGAGAGCAGTTGTTCATCCCTCTTCAGTTAAATGATGGGAAGGACTCTGTTCTCGCTCGAGTGTGTGTGAACAACGGTAAGAGCTTCATCAGCGAAGCCATGTTCCGCCAACTCCCAAAAGATCCAGCCATTCCCACCTTCAAACTGATAGACAAATGGGAAATGGACCTGGAAGCACCCAATTCAAAACATCTCCTGCCAAGCAGGTGTATGCTCAAAATCTCCATTGGCAACAAGAGCATAGTCCATAATTGTTGGGTCGTGCGAGACGTCACTGCCGCCTTTTACTTAGGCAGTGACATTCTCAATCGCTTTGCCATTAGTTTGGACCTAATAAACTTCGAAGCTTGGTCCCGATTAGCGGATAATCCCATGGGCTTTGATGATCCAGAAAAAGCATTTAGGTCAGCTCAATTGCTACCTTATGCAGTTGAAATTCAGGTTAAAGAGGAAGTCACCATCCCAGAAAGGACCCGACAATTCTCCCTGGAAGTGAAAGTTAAAAGGGGACAAGAGTTGAAAAACCCTGATGCTTACATACATCTAAATGCTTCTCTCCAACAGCAAGGGTTGGGGGTAAACCCAACTCCATTAGTCAACATAGAACATGACACCATTCCAATAGAGGTGGATAACAGCGACTTAAAGGGTATTACTCTAGCCGCAGGCACCATTATTGGAATGGCGGTTGATGACCGACATTTCTCCATTGATCTTGTAAATGAACTGTTAGGACCAATCCCCAAGGACTGTTTTGACAGTGACAGTGAGGACCATACAACACCAGACAGGATTTTTACCCGGCATGGGGGGAACTTCCTGGTGTACACTTCCTGCCCCTATGGTAAGGAAGATGTGACTTGTGATTTCAGGAGGGATGAGGTGATTTTCCAGGTCCACGAGGGCTGCCTTTCCCACCTGAAGCCTCCAGTCCAAATCAGCACTCTGACCAGGGACTTCTCCACCCAGCTGGAGGAGGCCGCTGAAATAGCCAAACCAGAAGTCTTTCCAGGCTTCAGGCAGATGGTGGAAGAGAGAGTCAATCTAGCTGATGCCTGTGTGACTCTGGAACAAAGGCAAAAGTTGAAACAAGTTTTCTTGGATTTCCAAGATCTCTTTGCGGTAGACTCATATGACTGTGGTCGCACTGACATCCACACAACAACAATCCCCACGGACCCTGGCATGACTCCAGTGTTTGTGAAGCAATATCGCTTGCCTCTCGCATCAATGGAGTCCCTTACTGAAATAATTAAGAACCTTGAGTCCCGGGGAATAATCCGTCCCGTCCACAGCACTTTCAATAATCCGGTGCTGGGAATATTGAAGCCAAACGGCCAGTGGAGACTCTGTGCCGACCTCAGGGAGCTCAACAAACGGGTCCATACTTCCCGATGGCCTCTGCCCTACATTGACCAAGGGCTGGCCCAGATCCAGGGGTCACAGGTATTCACTGCAATAGACCTGACCAATGGATACTGGACTGTGCCTGTCAGTAAGGAGGACCAATACAAGCTGGCTTTTACCTTTGGGGGCCAGCAGTACACCTGGACCCGGACTCCCTTCGGATACCTCAACTCCGGCAATGAATTCAACATTTTTCTACACAAGGCCATGCCTGACTTGGGTGCAAGGGGTAACTTGGCTTATGTAGATGATGTCCTCATCAAAAGTTCATCTGTGGAGGAACACATAGCAGAGATCCGTTATGTTCTGACACAGTTGAGGGCCGCCGGAGCAAAACTTTCCTTTCAGAAAGCACAGTGGTGTAGAACCCGTGTTAATTTCTTGGGGCATGAGATTACTCCTCAGGGTCTCTGTCCCCAGGAAAAGAAAGTGGAAGCACTTCAGAAACTGAAAGACCCCACAACTCTGCGGGAACTAAGGAGCCTCCTTGGACTGACTAATTACAGCAGAAAGTTCATTGAGGGCTACGCAGAGATCACCAGACCCCTGATTCATCTCCTGAAGGGGGGGGTCAAGTGGGAATGGGGTCCAGAACAAGCCGAGGCAGTAAAACAACTCAAAAGAAGCCTCTCACAAGCGCCTTGCCTAGCTTACCCTGTCAGAAACAAGGAGTTCTTCCTGGAGACGGGGTTCTCTGATACGTGCTTGACGGCAGTATTATACCAAAAGCATGACAAGGTCAATAAAGTAATCTCCTATGCGAGCAAAACTTTATCCTCTGTGGAGGAGAAATTCAACGATTGTGAGAAGGCACTCCTGGCAACGGTGTGGGCATTGAAGAATTACCGCCCGTTTATCCAGGGGGAACACATCATAGTGGAGACTCCACACCAGCCTCTGCAATATCTCCAAAGTGATAGAATCCGGGCCGGAAATGTGAGTAATTCCCGAATTACTTCCTGGATTCTGTCAATGCAAGGCTTTCCTGTGGAGGTCAGATATGGCCAAAACAAGAAGAGTCCCCTCGCGCAAGGTCTGGCTGACTTGCATGATTGTGCCAGAGAAAACTGTCTCGAGGACGAAAGTCTAAAAATAAAGGACAACATGGAGGCATACCTTAATTCCCCACACAAAGTCTTTGAAGAAGACAAGTGTGAGGGAATGCCCACTGTCTATGTGGATGGATGCTCTTACCATGTTGACTACAACGGGGAGAAAGAACTAGTGGCCGGCGTAGGGAATGCATGGGTGAATGAGTCCCCAGAACCCTCCGCCGGATTCAAAATTGGTCCCCGAAGTAGTCAGGTGGCAGAATTGATGGCTGTGCATCAGGCCATCCTCACTGCTGTCCAGCATCAACTCCACGAACTGGTCATAATCACAGATTCGGATTATGTACGGAACGGGTTTGTGGAGCACCTGGTTAATTGGAAAACCAGAGGCATGTTATGTGCTAACAACAAACCCTTGAAACATGGGAAGTTGATCCAAAACATTGATGATCTGGTCACATCGAATGGGATGACCATCTATTGGAAGAAGATTAAGGGTCATTCCAAAGTAGAGGGACCAGACAAAACTGGAAATGACTTAGCTGATCAGCTGGCCAAAACCGGAGCCATCCAAGGGGATCTAATTGAGATTGAGTCCCTGTTGGGGGAAATCCAGGTCACTGCCATCACTAGGTCCCAGACAAATGCTCACAACGACCTTTCAATTGCACAATGGAGTAAGGAGACCCCTGATGCTGATTTGATTACCGCTCAGAAGGGGGATCCAATTATTGGTAAATTTTACCAGCACGTTGAGGACCCTGAGAACTTTCCCCTGACGGATACCGATTACATTGGGAAAGAGGACCTAAGAGTGTTAATGAAATGTCCAAAAATGTTCCGAATCCAAGACGGTTTGTTGGTAAGGAAATCCAAAGCTGGCCACGATCAGTGGGTGGTTCCTACCTCATTCCGAAGCCTGATGTTAAGTCACGCCCATGATGCGGCCACCGCCGGTCATAGGGGGTTTCACACAACATTGGAAATCTTAAGAGAGGTTGCATACTGGCCACACATGGGGCAGGACCTCGACCAATACTTGAAGGGGTGTCTTGTGTGTGCACAATTTCAGCCGACATCCCTCACACACCGGGCGCCTTTACAAAAGAGGGGAATGACACTGCCATGGTCAGATTTACAAATCGACTTTGTAGGCCCTGTGATTCGCTCGGCTAGGGGGAATAAGTACATGTTGACTGTGACATGTTTGTTTACCAAGTGGGTGGAATGTCTCCCAGCCCCAAACTGCAAGGCAGAAACTGCAGCTGCCTTGATGATTAACCACATCTTTTCCCGTTTTGGTCTACCTCAAAGGATTGAGTCAGACAGAGGTAGCCACTTCACCAGTGAGGTAATGACAAAGATGTGGGAGATACTGGGGGTCAAGAGAAAGCTGCATATTGCTTACCGGCCAGCTTCTTCTGGGGCAGTAGAGAGATATAACCGGACAATTGTGAGCATATTAAAGAAGTTTGTGGCAGATTCTGGGCCAAGTTGGGATATCCGATTACCTCTGGTCCTAATGGCCATCAGATCTACCCCTTCATCTGCAACCAAAATGTCACCATTTGAATTGATGACTGGGCGCAAGATGGTGCTTCCTCAGCATTTGCTCTATAGGACCCAAGAGCAGACACTGATAAATGCCTCCACTACTCATGAGTATGTAGAGAATTTAAGGAAACACCTTCAACATGCTTTTGCTTATGCTCAGCGGAATCTAGAAAGATCGGCTGATAGCATGAAGACCCATTATGACCTGAAAACTTCCAGGAAGGAATATCAGGTGGGAGACCGGGTCTATCTATACAACTTCCAAAGGAACCAGGCCAAGCAGCGCAAATTTTTGCCTACATGGAAGGGACCCTTTGAGATCGTCGATAAGATCTCCCCTGTGGCCTACAAGATCCGCATCCCCAAAGGCGGTTCGGCAGAGGGGGAAGACAAGTGGGTCCACATAAACCAGTTGAAATGTTGCCATCCCAGGCACACTCTGCAACAACTGGAGGAATCCTCTGGAATCCTAGCGGGTACTGTATCAGACTAATTCAGTTCCAATCATAAAACATACCACATCTAGTCTCTAACATACTGTGATTGTATGAAACTGTCTCTTAGTCATACTGTTTTTATTAAAATAAGAATGTAATGTTTCGTTATGATAAAATGCATATGCTGCCCCACTATCTCAACAGTGGTGGAAAAAATCGCCTATGAGTAGATATTGCCGCTTTTGCTTTATCATCCTAGGAGAGATGAAACCATGAAGGATGACCAAGAAGGACGATCCGGAGACCGGGAACGGAGATCCAATGGGCCCAGTGGACCGCCCAATACTCCCATCAGGACCGGCGAGGAGAACCGATCGATCAGTACCGGATGGAGAAGAAGATGCTGAACTGTGCCATCTACAGAAGAGGAAGAAGATTATGCGGACAGACCGGTGCATGGGTCAAAACCCTTGTGCACGCGACTCCCCATCGACTCAAATTCAAAGTGCAGTCGCGTGGGGGGGACTTGTTGGGTGTCCTGACCCACGTTTAAGCTATCCTGCTACAACATTTGGTGCTGTGGGCTTAGGAAATTCAAGATGGCGGAAAACCCACATGTGCGCCGAAATCCAGGAAAGCTACGCAGTTTGTGCGCCCACCAAAATGGTTGCCTCACTTGCCACCCACCAGTGCGAGAATGAAAGGCCGGGTTGCCATGAGGGAAATGGGTTGCCAAAGGAAAAACAGTAGCGCCGGTTAGCTTCAAAGCGCTTTAAAACCACCATTGGACTACCCGCACAGTAGTCTGAAACCATTGGGAATGGCAATGCTGATTGCCAAATGCAACCTAGAAGTGTGGGGAATTCATTTCTTAAATCCCAAAAATGAGTGCAGTACCAGTACTCACCACTATCCAAAAGCCGGCGTTTTAAAACCACTCTGTGTGTTTTTCTGAAGGCAAGCAAAATGCCTATTTCAAACCTTGCAACATGTGCAAAATATTCACTGAACACCAGCAGACATTTGGCAGAATGGAGTTTTGTGTGCCTACAAAATCTGGGAAATGAAGAGCCCAAAAACAATGCTTATAACAAAAATGCTATGGAGTCAGCAGCTTAAGCCCAACTGAAACTGGATTTAAAACCACCAAAATCGAAAATGTTAAATTAAATGAGTGACCTATGTTTGGTGTCACATGCCTTTGTAACTGTTGAAATGTCATAGTTTTGCGCTTAGAATCAGCATTCTAGCTGCATGTGTAAAATTACAAGTTATTTTAAAAGCAACAAAAAGTTAGCTGAAGGTCTGGCTTAAGGAACTTGATTTTGCCTAGCAACTACCCATCAGCAGTGAAACTTGAGTCACCACTGTGTTCCCAGGCCAACCTTCCTTTTGCTGCCCAGGCTAAGGATATGCCATCTATCTGATAATTGAATTTCCTGTGCTCTGCCAGAGAGTGAACAAAGCCCTCTCCACTCAGGCAAAGGTTTTTTATTACAGACGTCGTAAAAAGTGGCTTCCTCCTGGAGAAGCTGGGAGGAGCACTGCCTGTGAGAAGCAAGCTGGCTTGGCAGAAACTGGAAAGACTGGTTTCTGTACCATGTGACCTGAAAAGACACACCCCTGCAGCAAGGATATGGTTTTATAAAAAGGGGGATAATTCATAGAGCGGACATGTGAAAATTTTATAAATGATACCATAATTCTTGTGATTTTTCTGCCCACAGTTTAAGACGTGGTAGGAACCGGTGGTATGTTCAGGGGGGTTTTAGCGGAAAAGTGGATATTACTCTAAATGTGTGCATGTTAAAAATCTGAAACTTCATCAGTTAATGTCCCTACCCCCTGCACACATGTATGTAAAGTTGGGTCCATGTCGGAAATTGGAAAAGCAGTTAAAAAGTCAATTATGTACACTCTTTGAATGCAAGCTCCGAGAATGAGCAGATTTGGACATAGACATGGCTAAATTCAGCCACACCATGTATATGTAATTTTAAACAAATGTGTACCTGTGCAAATATGTTTTTAGGTCAGATATAGATTGTGTGTAAAGTTGACAGGGGTGGGTTCTCTGTATCATAAACAGACCTCATCATGATGACACTTCATTTCATTCCCCCAATCAAGGGGACGAATGAAAGCTGACCAATGACGATTGAGAGGTAGGGTCAGTGATGCTAGAACACACCCACATTCTAAACACATAAAAGCAGACAGACAGGACAGATAGGAGATTCATTTTTCATCTGCCGCTGAAAGCTCTGCCGGAAAAATCCATGCTTACCTCCATCAAACTCCAGAAAGCCAAACTAGAGACTTCAATCTATCCAGAGCAGAGAGACCCAAAGAACCGGTGCCTAGCAGAGACCAGACCCCTGTGAGCAGTTCCAGAGGCCAGGCGCTGTGAGCAGAACCCGGAAAGACCTGACCAGACTGAAGTCCGTGACCAAGTCGCTTTCCTGTTCAAAATCTCTTGTGAGTACTTAGCAAAACTCAGAACACATCTCTTAGTTTAAATTCATCTAATTCAATCTATTTAACCTAAGTAGAACTGCCTCCTAGCTGTCACCTGTCATTCTAGCTGCAAAAATTTGTCACTTGTCATTTTGAAAAAGTGTGCGTTTAAAATTTACAAAACCAAAAACGACCTTTACTAAATTACTCATATCTCCGCAACCGTTTGGGCTAGAGACTTGCAATAACTTTCATTTGGAAGCTGAGATCCCAGGCTTTTCTAGGACCCCAAAACGGTAGAGATAGTCCTTGCGGTTCCTTTGTAATAGCGCTCGGCGCATCCGCGAATTTTACCGCGATTTGCAATTTCTTCACATGTAAAAACTGCTGCTGTTTGCTTTCCATTGGCCAGAAATTCGTTTAACCTGCTAACTATCCCTGCATCATTGCTAGTGTGAGCCTGGACTAATATTAACTAGATACCACTCATCCTGAACCTCTAAAAGGGAATTAAAAAGCATTTCCAGCATATTTCTCATCCATTGCTAGCACATATCAAAGCATTTGGGCCTGTGTTTTCAAAACTCCTATCTGTTTTCTGTAAGCTTGCTGGGATTGAACTGAATCACATTTGATTGCATTTCTGAGAACTGTGTGTTTCCTTCCATTTCCTTGCCTTGCATTAAGGGGGGGGGAGGGAATAGCCCGAGAAAAGTGATTACATTGTCTGGTTGAATCATATTGCGTATTTTCTGTACTGCATTCATTGAATATTGCATCCACCTGAGCTACATAAAGCATCCTCTACCACATTATACTTTTGTTCCTATTTACCAGTGTGCTACCTTATCCATTTCAGGTCAACTCATTAGTCATTATAAAGAAGTGTGCTAGTGCCAGATTCTCCGTTGTTAATATTTACCATATCAGATTAAGTGTGATATTCAATTATTAATTTATTATAAAGTGTGATATATATATTTTAATTTATCAAATAAACCTTTTAACTTGCAAAACAGAACTACTTCTTGGCTCAGTGGGGTCAGGGGGATTCCAAGAGAGGGGTGTTATATAGGGGTAGTCATCCAGGACGCATGAACTGGACCTAAAGATATATCAATAAGGGTTTTCATTCAGTATTCTAGACTAGGCGTTAACTTGGCTGTAGTGCTGAATTGAATCCTCTTACAAATTTAAGTGAAAAAAACATAGTTGAAGTGACGTTAAGGTGCTGGTTTAATAAAACAAAATCCCTGACATTCAGCAGGTGTTGAAATCTACGCCAGCATAACTATGAACCCCAGCCTACTGCACAGAGTGTAGAAAGATGAGTCTCCTCTGTGCTGCACTCAAGCTGCAGGGGCTTCTTCGGTATCCATTGATGTTACCGAAATATCTTTACCAAAATCGTTTTACCGAAAAAATATTACTGACATTTATTTTTGGTATTTTTAAAAAATAGATGGGGTGGGGTAAAGGAGGTACAGGGGTAGTTGGGGTGGGGTTACAACTAGAAAGAAACAGGGGGCTTGGTGGGAGTCCTCAAAAACAAAATTCCGATTTATTTTTCTTGGTAAAACAGTTTTCGGTAAAACACATTTCAGTAACATCACATGGAACCTGCTTTTTCTTCAGAACGTGATCCGAGAACCTTCGGGTTTATGGATGATACTCCTTGATGGGTCGCTGACGCCCTACTGCAGGGTGGTGGAACTTTCCTTTTTGGATGGGGTCACAGTCATTGAGTCAAAGCTAGGGAAAATATATTCAGCATTTTCTATCTGCACTCCACCCTCCCCTCCCCGCTCCGCTCCCTTGCTGAGAAGCAGAAGTAGGGCATTTTAAATTTTTTCCTGAAGAGTAAAATGAAATTTCATCAGCCTCTTCCTGGCGGAATTAGTGTTTCCTCATTTGCTTGTGTTCCAAAGAGGATGATGAATGGCGAGAACCACTCCAAGAATAGGCCCCCCTGTTGCAGTGCTTTTTGCGGTTTCGCTTATAGGCCTATTTTGTGGGGACACATTTTGCAGTGTGTTGCTTTGCTCCTGGACATTCCTTAATTCCTACTGACAGTACCAGAGCCAAGATGATGACCACAAGCATGTTGCCTTTATTCTTACTCATCACAAGGTAGAGACTGTCATAAATCACTGTCTTTTTACCCTAATCCAATATGGTGCTTTCTGGATGTCATGCACAACAGATTTAAAATGGCCTGTGTCCGAAAGCTCGCTGCAACCCGTTTAGGTCTGCTCTCTCGTGAACGGTCCCAACATTCCAAACTCTGTCAGGGACACCGTCTGCCTTTCTTTTAGCCCTGCTAGTTCTTTTTTTTCCTGTTCTGGTGTTTGCTCTTTTTCAGTTGTCCCTCATATTTGCTCAGTTGGTTTCTGAGTTATGTTTTTCGTGCTACATGTTCCATCCATTTTTTTGAGAATTTAAGTGATTAAATGCTTTTCCTCATCTTGGGGTTTTTCCCACGATTGTGCTAGTTGCCTTATGTTTAATAACCACAATGTCAAAATGATATGCTGATCATGGGCTAGTATATAAAAGTTCTTTTTAGTTGACATTTACACAAAATCAACTTTAGCCAATAAATTACAAGCCTAGAAAATTTTATTTTTTCCAGTATCAAAAATAAGTATTGGTACCAGAGAAACATTTTATAGAAAATGTACATATATGTGCACTTATTTACATTAGTTGTCTCCCTGTATGAATGTGGAATTTTGGGTTGGGCAATTTAAGTGCATGCTAATAGGAGTTACATTTAATTCTGCAGGTTTGGGGGAGGACAGTAGTGTTAGCAATTTAGAACACACCGGATATTGGCTGATCCATCCAAAAGTGGAGAATAGTTGTATGGTTTTCGAATACAAGGATGACTACCCCTCCTACTTCACTTTGTGAATTGGATTTCACAGGTGCAGACTTTTCGCTACTGTACCATGCTGAGAGGGAGGAGGATGTAGTTCTATTGGTATCATTTGATCTATGGCTTTTCAAAGGTTGCAAGCAATTCTGCATTCAGACTACGAAGCGTGGCCACCGATTCACAGTCCCAAGTGTTAGATTATACCTGTGAATAAGCCAGGATTCAATAAAACTATCACTTACAAAATGCCACACTGTTGGCGCTTGGAACTGTCCCCTGTTTTACACAACACACAGCACAGGGAAAATGTTTATGGACTTATTTAAATGTAATCTCCCTCATCTTTAGTACTATTTAAGTAGGCCAACACTGAAAATAGCATAATAAATGCAGAGTTTGAAATTGCTGAAAACCTAGTTAGCTACTGGATAAGGGCTGGAATAGCCTGGTTAGCTTGACACCAATTCCTACCAGAAGCTACTTTTGCATCCTCAAACCAAATGGTGCAACACAAATATACATATCTGACATTAACTCGATGTCTCTTGGAATGTGTAAACATCTGGAAGACATGTACAGAATGAATGGCTGTATGTACTGGACAAAGCTATAGTTGTTTCTCATTTGGAAGTTAAATTTGTTGCAAGCTATGTAATAGTGTAAAATTCTGCAGTAGTAGCTAAAGAGACTGAGCAAAGGCAGATCATAGAAAAAGAGGACTCTGCAAAGATAGAAATGTGGCAGTAAAGAGCCTATAACATTGATGAATGCAGTAGCAGATGGAGTGGCAGTTAAAATGTAGCAACACAGATATTTAAAGACTAAAGATGGCAGCAAGATTGAGGAGCTGAATAAAAAGAAATGTAAAAGAAACAAAAAGGAAAGCAATTTAAAGAGAATATCAAAGGTGAATAAATGTAGAGCAACATGGCCAGAGACTTAGGATTCAAAAGGAAATAGTAATAGCGTACAAGACAGAGCAACGCAGCAATGTAAAGAGGGGATCCTGATGTAAATATTTGGGTGCAAGCTTTAGTCTGGAAAAAGTCCATTCATCTTTCAGGCACTCCATTCATAGCTTCTGGGTCACGATTGGTAGCTCATATTGGAGGAAAATCATGACACCAAGGAGCTACTTCCAGCTCCTGCTCTGTGAATTCCAATTTTGACCCCTGCATTAGCCTATTATCACTATGATTTGTCAATGTATCAGCTCCTGCGCATCGTACGCAGAAACATTGTATGTTTTTTATAAGAAATCAAATCTCACTCGGCTTTAAATACAGTGTGGAAGCACTGCTCCATTTCAAACAAAAATTCCAAGATATTCTATTTGGAATGGAGGCCCCATAGTGGAAATCACCTCTTCAATCCATCCCTCCCCAGGGGCCTACCAGACAATGATTCCAGGGGACAAATCTAATTGTCTTTGGAAAATGTTTATACTCACTTTGAAATATTCTTTAAGGTGCTGAGTCAGAATAGGCCCTTAAGAGTTTTCCTCTTGGAAAGCAATTCTACTCCAGGGAATATTTTCCTCATGCACAGGGTCCAAATCTCCAGTTAATGTCCAGGCTCAGCATTCTTCTGGTCAGCTTTTACTTCCAGCATCAGATCTCCCTATTCCTTGTGTGGTTCCCTTTTTACCATGAGTGATATTGCCACGCTTTGTCATGATTATGTCACACTTTTTTATTGGTCAAGTCCTTCTATTAGGGTGCTCAATAGTCAAAAAACAGGGCAGACAAAACTAATATTTGGCTGGCTGTGACTTGCATAGCATGCTGGATTGGTTGTAATCAATACAAACACTGGAAGAGACAGACTTACTGTATACTGTGAGAGAGAAGGAGGCAAGGTATGCAATTACCACCCCTGTGATACTAGCTATTAAAGTTAAATGTTGCCAACGATATACTAAGAGGGGTAGGGATTATGGACCCACTATTATTATTTTAATTGTAAAAAATACTATGACAGGAGAGAAAGAGTAGATAAGTAGTGAGGAGGCCTAAGATCTTGAAAAACAAAAAACATCACTTTGGTTCCTGTATACTATCTACTACTATACAGGCGGGCCAGCAGCACATCCTAGGACTAGTACCATGGTTAGGTAGGGCAAGTTAAAATACTTTCTCGTCCCCTTCTTTTCCTGTCGTCTGCTTTACAAATTACTCTAGTTGCCTAACAACAGCATCAATTTGTCCAGCTACTATGTAAATTTGGCCTATGAAAATA
This sequence comes from Ambystoma mexicanum, assembly GCF_040938575.1. NCBI lineage: Eukaryota > Metazoa > Chordata > Amphibia > Caudata > Ambystomatidae > Ambystoma > Ambystoma mexicanum. The sequence continues at coordinate 992,105,587 of NC_090926.1, read as the reverse complement.
CAGCCACAGGGTGACAGAGATTAAGGGTCCATGCAAGGCCATACTATAAGAATGAAACTGGCTACTGGTGCTACCCATTGAAAGATGAAGGCTAATTAAAAACATTGATTGATTCTCGACATAAGGCCTAGTGAAATACAAAAAGAGCCAATTTCAACTAAAATCTACAGGCGCTCAAGTGACGAGAAAGGCCTATTTGGTTTTGTAGAAGTGAACACTTTCCTATGTTTACTTTGGCCTATGGGTGAATAATACCAAAAGTTACATTATATCTGTTTAAATATTGTATTGTAGTTATAAACAGCAGGACCAGATGTGATACAAAAAGGTCATGATGAACACATCTTTTCCATTTAAATGCTATTATGTTAGAATTATGCATGTAGCTTGTTTTCCCTTCTGAACCGAAAGTTCTGTGCCTCTGAAACTTTGACCTCAAGACCTTTGGGCTGGGCCCAACAGGAAAAGCTGGCCTGGTTTTCAGTTTAAAATACAAATGATTACAGAGAATTAGATCAGAATTGTAATTGTGGAAGCTGTAGATAACATGGCAAGCAGAAATTACCTTAAGGTCAAACCTCCCCATTAGCTGTGCATTAGCCCCGAACAGGGTGTTTTGAAACCAAGGAGGGAAGGGGAGAATAATATGAGCCAGGCAAATGTCCTGGTCATGTGACAGAAGAGAAATGAAACTTAAGAAAGGTGGGGGCTATTGTGAAACTGAGGGGCACATGTGAAGCGTTGGCTGATTAACATAGGAATACATTTTCATTAATAGAAAGAGCATTGTGTGTTCCACTGAGCTCATCCTGGACTCATATTAAAGGGTATAACAAGCCTGTCGGTACCATGTAAATATGAATTGTGTGCGACGTGTAAAATTTGAGTTATGAAAATAATTATGATTGTGGCATTTTCATAATTCAGAGGAACTGGACTGGAAAATTGGTAGGGTGTTAGGTTGTGAAATCAAGATGTGAATTGGGGAGTGTCATATTTATAACTAGTGCGGCGCAGTAGCCAATCGTATAAAACTGTAGCTCCTCCCACGAAGAGCGTGCCAAAATAAGATTAGTATTTTCCGACTCGCCATAAAATATGGAACTCAAAAATATATATGTGCCTGCAATTATCTGAAAAATTAAGATAGCTTACATGTTGTGAGATTTTAAGAACACTGAAAAAGGTAAATCCACCTGTCATTTTGGGATGATGAATCTTTCTCCTCCCTCATCTCCCATCATCCACACCTCCCAACTACTTGTCCTATAAGCAGGCAGTGGGCATATATGGTGGGAGGGGGAGGGAGAGAGCTAGTAAATCCATATAGTGGGAATTATTATATGTGAGCGTCATCAGCCCTATAGGAGATCGGTTTCAATCTGAGAGGGACTTTAGCACGCAATGTCTGGATGTAGTTTACTGCTGGACCCTTGCAAGGAACTAGAAGAGAAGCAAGGAGAGCTACCAAGTCCATCGGGGAAAACCTTGACAGGAGAAAAGCTATTTACCTGGAAAGGCCATCAACTTTGCATAGGAGACAGAGACGGGGAAATCTAGAAGCTTGCTGGATCTGCCATTTGAGGAGCCAGAGGAGGACTGGGTGCTGGGAAGTATCCTTTACCAGAGACTTTGACCAGATCTGTGCTGTCCTCAGAGGAGCCCTGCTGTTTCCCTGGATGCCCCATAACCAATGCCACCCATGAAGTAGATTAATCCAAATGCCAACAAAAGTGTGGGGGGAATCTGCCAGCCTTAATATCCATCTCGCATAGCGGGTAGGTGGGTGGAACTGGGTAGGCCCTTCGCACATTTTATTAAATATAACTCAAATTAATCCCCCCATAGAAAACCACCCTATCCATTTAATTTTAATTTTGTTGGGAACTGCCTGCCTCAATCCTTTCCATTAAATTATGGGGGAGGGGGTGAAACTGTGTAGACCCTTCGCACATTTAATTAAAATTAAATCAATTAATTCCCAAATAAAAAAATCACGGGGTGAGTGTTAGAGTTCGAAACTGACAAAGTTCATGCCCAGTGTGTTAGAGCCAGTGTAGACCATAAGTTACTGGGTGACTATTTTTCTGAAACCCCCGACTTCTGTACAGAAGGGAGTGTCCTTCATTCCAAAAAGAAGTAACTCTAAAACTCTGCCTTTCAAGTGAATGTGGAGTGTGTAAAACAAATGTTCCCATACATTTCAAACACGAATCCCCAAAGCATTGCATCTCCCTGTTTGAGTGGTGCAAAACAAAATGTCTCATTTATTCCATTTATTTTCAAACCGGAATTCCAAAAGCCTTGCATTGCACGTTATTGTGTGTTGAATAATTGTTTCCAGAGAGTTATTTCCCAAACCCTGTCTTTCTAATGAAAAGCTAAAACGATTTCCTCCTGTATTCCCACTCCCTGTATCTTGCCTTTATCCCAAAGGGGTCATATGTCCGCTTGATGCCTGGAGGGTGGGGGTTGCTGGGAGAAAAGAGCCATTGCAAGAAATCTGCTGTAAAGTGCTGACTGACCAACTCTTGTTGGTTGTAGTATCTGAAAGTCCATTAGAAATATAAATAAGTCAATCGGTGCAAGCAATTTGAAATTGTGATATTGTGTAGTGCCACAGCGTTTGTGGCTAATGTGTTTGTGACTGTTCTATTATTCTTTGTAAAATCTTAAATATACATTCTTACTACACACAGGCCTGAATCCTAGCTCATTGGTTGTAAAGAGGGTATTTGCTGAATGGTACTATATGGGCTGGAGGCCTCACTAAAGTTGAAGCTACAAAGCACCTTGTTGTGCGCCATCTGGCTTGGGTGGGGAAAGTAACTCCCCGAGTTAAGAGTGACCACCCAATAAATCATGACAGCCTATCCCTTCCAGTGTTTGTATTGTAACAACCAATCCAGCAGGCTGTTCAAGTCACAGTGAGCCCAATATTAGGTTTGTCTGCCCTGTGTTTTGTGTTAAACTGTATAGCTCAGGCATAACCAACATTAGGTTTTCTATGAGCAACTGCTCCCCTCTTTGGTGTGCAAGTGCTCAATAGTCAGACACTCCCGCAAAATACATCCCCCACCTCTTGTATGTTAATCATAATTCTAACATAAAAATGTGGTGGGCTAATCTACTTTCACACTTTGGGATTCAAAAATATTTTTTTCATATGTCATTGTAGCAACATGCCACATCGATGAAATATGGATTTCTAGGATTCCCCCATACTAGACCGACATCTGGCATTGCTGAATGAAGATGTACAATAATATTTTTAAGTAATTTATTTATTTATTTTTTTAGAAATTCTATCAATATCGTGTCAGGATTCAATGAATAGGGGAGGTTCTCAGAGTCATAATGCACTTTTCCATTTGTTTCTAAGTTATGTAATTATAAATGTAATTCAAAATTACATTTTTAAATGCACATAGTATTGGCTCACATAGCCCTTTATATTTCTGGACCTCTTTAAGCTTCAGCTTTGAGTTTTGTTTCTTGTGATTGTGAAACCATGATGCTAGCAGGCCTCTCGTTAGGAATTAACCTGGATCTGCTGACACAGGGACTCCAGCATTTGATTTCCATTAGGCTGACCATCTGGTTGCGTTTTATGAGGAGCCATGGTCAACAACTAGCTCTTTAAATGCAGTAAAATATATTTGAAGCCTAGCTTTAGAAGTACAGGCTAGATTCCCATCAGCCAGCACACCATATTTTTGCATCCACTTGTATTTTAAGCTGTAGTTATAAGAATATCTTCTCCTTAGATGATTTCACAAAGGTGGGTGCCCCTCAATAATTTAGAGGGCCTGCGCCACTTGCCCTTTTGTTCTTCGGTGATCCCAACAGGTTTTCATGGTAACAGACAATAAATATTTCCAGTCCAGATGGCTCAGTAAAGAATATCCTGGGATTAAACCTCCCCCACATTGGACCATTTACACAAGGCTGAAGAGAAAACACGAGTTTGTCAGGGGTTTCACTGGAAAGCCAAACCAGCATTACCTAAGCCAACTCAAAACATTATATTATTTTGTATGCATGATAAAGTGGAAGAAATTCTTCTCAATTAACACATCAATGACTTGAATTCTTTGTGTTCATCATGTTCTAAATAAGAATCATTTTGCAATTTAAACACAGCCATTAAAATAGAAAGATGGTACACTGTGGGCTTCATGTTGAACACATGCTAACGTTTAAGTTTATAAAATGACATTTGAATAGATAGGCTGGTGTTGGCTTCAAAATGAATGTTTTCCTGGTTTGCAACTGGCGCGGATTTTCTTTAGCTTTCAGTGCATTGATCCAATGTGACAAGGCACCACTTTGCATGACTGCGGAGAGTTTTAATGTATTATTGTTTTCAGCACTTCTGGCTGTTTGGTTTAATATAAAGTTTCAACTCTTCCAGGTGTGTGGGAAACTATGACATTTTTCAGGTGCATGGGAGTAAGTAACTACCTGCATCTCGCAGGTACACCCCCTTTTCGTGTGAAATGAAACAACACGTCTCTATTTGCCTTTGTGTTATGTGCTAGGAAGCCGAACAAGCTTCTAGTTGCACCGGTCACAAAAAAACGCCCAAATAAAACAAAATCCATGAAATAAGGATAGCTGACCAAGCAAAGGAAGGTGGATATGGGGTTCATTGGAATGCAATGGACAAACCCATTCCACATGAGCACGACTACAAACCTTGTATGTTTTCCCTCCTTAGGCGCTGGGCTAGATGGGAAATATTCTCACCAGAAACAATTGGAGAATTGTGCACAGCTATCCCTTGTTTTAAGTGCAGGGCCATTTTTGGAGTATATCTGTGGCAGAGCATTAGGCAAAGATCGATAGAAGATGTTTGTGCACATCAGTAAAACACATACATTCTTAAAAATCAAAATAAGGACCCAATGCCTGTTACTCAGAGTAGGACTGGGACATTGAATCTGCCCAGGCATCAGACAACAGTGGCCATATTTCTGTGCTGCAATGTGTGACTTTTAATGACATAATGCTTGTGTGCCTGAGGATGCAGTGTTGTAAACCAAAAAACAAATGCTTTTTAATGGTCATGGTCCAGTAACATTAGTCAATAAAAGCAAGTGCACTAAGCCATCAAACTGGTCCACATTGGCCCACAAAGCTGACTCATGCTGGTCTGTGGGGGTCGCCCCTTCAGGCATTACCTTAAGCCTGCTATTAAGATTATTTCATGGGATCTTATTGTCATAAGAAGGGGTCTGATTTGAGGACTGCAAGAGAGATGTATTTTTTGGAATTATTATATTATCGTATGGTATTGATTTGAGGATTACAAAAAGGCTTTGTATTTTTTGGAATTATTATAGGGTATTGAAAGGATGAGTTAAAAGTTGTTAAAAGAACCACCCCCTTTATTCTTTCTTTTTTTTCTTTTCCTCAATTTCTTTAAATTTTATAATGTTTTCAATTGTCATGTAGTATTTTTTGATATGTGGCCGGTGGGTTTGGAGATATTGGGTTTTGTTTGTGTTGTGAAATGATTCATTGATGTGAACATTGGTTTGGTTGTATTGTATTATGGTTTTGGGAAAATAATAAATTTGTTCATTAAAAAAATGATCATTTCATAGGATCTTATTGGCTCATGAGGGGAGCCAGTGGAATATAGCTGAATATTTGCTGTGACCATACAAACCACCTGACCGTATCGTCTACATATACCACTTAGCCATTTCTCTTAGTGATAGGATATCACAGCCTTCTAACACGCGTAGCAGTTTATGAAGCAGATATGATGCTAGAGTGCAGTAGAGGCCTTCGAGAATGCAGGCCTGTTGACAGGACACCCTTAACTTTGAGGGAGTGCATTTATATAAAGAAGATCTGCGAGGGTCAGCGTCTGGATTTCTCTTTCAAGGTCTCTCTCGTGGGGATGATGTAAATGTATCAGAATTCTTTCTTTCATGTCAGCTTATGTGTTCTGCCTTAGGCAATGTTAGAAAGAGCAAATCGAGATTTCACGGCAGGGGCGGTGGCTATTTTTTGCGAGAGGTAAATAGGAAGCTCTCTTGGCTGCCTGACTGAGATCAGAAGTCAGACCTTCTACACGTTACTGCCGTACTTCACAAGCAAGGACACCCAAGAGTGCCAACCCACGATCAAGGATTTAATCATCTTAAATTCCTCATCAAGCCCCACTCTCAATATTCTATAAGGGACACTGCATGCAAGACAATGGTAGGAGCATATGAATTATGAGGAATATCGCAAATTCAGAAGCAGGGGGGGTCAGCAAAATAGACTCCTTATAATTCTCACGTAAGAATGTTAAGAGAGCCTTAGAAAGCGCAGTAAGATATATAACCCGATATTTCCTTTTCGCCGATTGTAGAAGAGACAGGATAGAAACAGTAATAGCTCCAGTTTGTACAATTACGGTAATAGTTACTTTGCGTGTGTGAAGGCCGCCACCTAGTGGCTATAACCAAAAACTGTGCGACATCTTAAAAAGAAAAATGTTGTGGACGCACCCGTCTACTAGTAGAAGACATCTGCTTTCAGCCTGCTACCTTGTTTGTGGACATAAAATAAGAATACCTTATTGTGCATCTGAATAAGAAGTCTCCTTTTTCAAAAAAGGAAATGTAGCATTTCAATACCCAAAATATTACCTTCACTTTCCGCATTTATTATTAGGGAGTTGCCAACACTTGGACATTGCGGCGCGGCCCTTAAGGTTAATGTATCCCGTATACAGGACATGTCAGGCAGACACAGCAACTGATGTGTGTATGGAGTGAATATTCAGTTCAGTACAGCTCCATGTACGGGGCGTGTATTGTTTGCCTTAAATATACTGTTCTACGAAGCACTGCATTTATTAGTGCTTAGAATGACAATATGTTTAAGCAAACCGAAATATCCAACGGGAACCCCACAAAAGGTAGGCACCCAAAGTCGCTTGTGGTCATACTTTAAGAAACCGGTGGTGGTGCTTTATGTGGGCCGGGCAGAGCCCCAGCAGTCTCCAGAAAAGGCTTCTGAGCCTGGGCCCACCCCGACTATCCCCAGCCTTGCTGACACCTGAGGCAGCCAGTGTTTTGGCTGCACGGCTATACGAGCTGCCTGCAGGTGTCAGCACTTCGTATTAGAAGAAAAGGCATGGCCTTTTCTTTTTTCTAAACCGAAGTGCTGACACCTGCAAGCAGCAGGCGTAACCGTGCAGTGCAGGCAGCCTGATGCCTCTGTAATCTGAAACAGGAGGAGGGCTGTGTCTGAGTAAATGGCCATCAGCCCACATGAAGCCCCTCCGCACTCTGGCCGATGGCTATTTACTGGACACAAAAGGAGAGCTGGGCAGTCAAGCCCTCCTCCTGTTGGAGAACAGAGTCGTCAGCAGCAGGCAGCACCTTTTCATTCAAGGAGCCCCTAGCATTGCAACACGTGGCTCCTTGAATGAAAAGGCTGCCTGCAGGGTGTGAGCTGGGGCAAAGCGTTGTCACACCTTTGATGCGCCCAGTCCCTTTTTTTGTTTAAAAGGAGGGGCTGGGAGCATCAAAGTTAACAATGCCAGTGCGCCCCAGCTCTACCACTTTTAGCAGCCCCCACCCCTTAGGTGAGGGGGGGAGGGCTCTCGATAGGGAGGTGGCCTAAACACACCCGTAATTAGGCCACACACCCCAACGAGAGCCCCCCTCGAATTCTAATCTCACTTAAAGCACAGATTGGTGTTAACTGCAATTTGACGGGGTAGGATCGATAAAAAGGCACTGGAAATCAGACTCTGTTCACCTGATGCTGTTAAAGAAGACGGTGACTTACGAAGCTAAGTGCCAGTTCACACAGATTTGCACTCAGCAAATCAAAAGATACCCCTGACCATCTCAGATCTGCTACTCCCAGCTTGCACCTTTATTCACAAAGACGACAAGATGAGCAGATCTGGAGCTGTCTGGATTATCTGCGAGATGAGCACGTACAAATGCGATTCACAAACGACGTTTACAGAAATGCTTCGGGCAGCTCCGTATTTGCTCTTCTTCAGCAGGAACAGATATGAGACGGTCAAGGCATCTCCTGATTCACTGCAATGCAAATCTTTGTGAGTCAGGCCCCGAAGGTTTGCCCATTTTATTTCTATTCTACTATTTGTACTGCACTCCTCCCTCCCCCTTCCCCTTGCACTTTTCCCTTCCCCCTACCCCTGCACTTGCGCGGTCTGAATGACACCTGGCCTAGTAGGATCGTTGTCCATCTCCCCTTTGTTCCCCCCTCCCTGCCTCGTCGCGCCTTGAAACACTTGTGTATAGGCGGGTTACAAATGCCATATCATATCATATCATGGGCTCCCAAAAAGGAGCCTGGAGGATTACTCACTTATGGCAAGGAGGACTTCTTTGCAAATGCATTACAGTTCCTACACATCAGAGTGGACAGCACAAGGTTACAATGATACAGAATTGGCAGCAAATCCGTGAAAAAGTGTTATCGGTTTTCACAAGGACAACTATGGGCAGGATTGGCAAAGGCCGCTGCAGGGTCTGATCAATATCGAGGCCCCAAATGGGATTTTGGTGTCTGCCATAGCCGAGAACAGAGATGTTGAAGTAGCAGTCCAGCTAGGAATGGGAGCAACATCAGAGGAGTTAAAAAGTTCTATCCTAGAACCAGATTTTCATATCTTAAATCCGTACAACCTCGATGTGGCGTTGACCCAATTACATAAAATGCATTCATTCAAATTTTAATTGCCCATTAATTCTGCATAAGAGAAAAGGTGAGGGTGTGTTCTGAAGTACTGATCGACTATCACAGACAGACCAGGTGAGAATTGAAACCTGGACCACACAGGGACTGAGACTAAGAATGAGGCCACTAGATCTGGTGTGTGCGGCCATATAACTAATCCACACCCAAATCACAAACGCTGTCAATAGAAGAGATGCTTTTTGATGACTTCTGCAGTTGATTGGGTAATTTCAAGTCAGAATGAAAAAAAAGGTTATTTTGGCAGGTACTTGCTCCAGGGTACAATATTTTCGAGCACACAAGTGCTCTTTTTTGAAAACGGCGGGCTTGTGGATGAGGACAAGGAATTAGAGCAACAGGCAAGTTCCACAAGAAGCTACCCCACTTTTACACACCGTGGTCATGCGTGCTCGAAGGTATAATTGTGAAGAACTGCTTTGCATTGCTATAGCAGAATCACAAGGTCAGTGCAGGTTATTACCACATTTTATTCAGATACATCGATAAAACACTCAAAACATAGCAAACACAAATGTCAAATGATTTCCAAACACAATCTGATGTTGTCAGTCTTCTATTTGAAAGCAGTTTTGTTGGTTCATGTGAGGTTAGTAGCACACGTGAGAGGCCAATTATCAATAATAGATATACAGTTGCTACACAATTTTATGTTTCTAGATACAAAAGAGACATCTTTTTTTAAAAAAAATTGTTTTGATCAAGTAGATCTTTACAAAGAGACACATCTATGGACCAATCTATTTTCTGTGCTCCTTTGAATCCGTCTTCAGGACACGAGACGTTAGTGGGAAATGTGGACGTTACACGTTTCTTCCAGTGCATGTTGTCATTCACTTTAGACACTAAATAAAAGTAACATAAAAACAATGTTTAAAAACGGACCTTTGCTGTTAATGTTATACTAACATGAGCTTTTCCCAGTATTAACTGACCTTCAATTCCTTAGCTGTGCGTAAAGCTGATTAGACAAAGGTGTCAATAGATGAGGCCATCCGGTTTGTCTAATTACCGAACTTAAGGGTAAAAAAAAAAAGAGTTCATTTTATTCTTTCTGCTTGGCATTGAAACCCATAATGAGCCATAAAGCCAAAGATCACTGTTACCCGAGAGATCATCTATTTGTTGATGTTAGTGCTTTTATGGTTCGTTGAAACACTTCAGACCGTGGCCACCTTTCATTCGGCCGACTGCAGTGCTAAAGATGTTAACGTTTGATGATCATTCGACCCTGTAGAAAAGTTGTTTTGGCTATCTTTCAATAGGACAGGCTCAGTCTATGTCTCACTATTTTATAGGGCCGCTCCAAGTATCAGGTGCCCAATTCAATACTGTGCAATGTCGTTTTCCCGCAGGCAAACGTTCTGAAACCAAGCACACAACAGGAATATTGATATCAGTTCCGCCCTTACACATAGTGTTGGTGAGGGCGAACACTTATACCTGATCTCCCAGCCCCAGAGGTATCTATCCACACTGGGATATCTCTGTAGAGGATCTCCCCCGCCTGACTTGTCTGAAATCAGCTTCATCAACCACAGTGCCCGATCCCCACTGCGTCCTGTGCAGTGGCTGAGCCCTTTTGCCCTATACTGTGTATCCCGCCACTGGAATAGTCCATTGCAGTAATACTGGTCTGGTCTCAGTGGGGCCCATCTGGATTTATACCACTGTGCGGCCACTGGGTTAGCTGCGACTCAGGATTCACGCCCTATCCCTGTATGTGACTGAGTGCCCACTGGATCCTACAGGTATGCGGGCGTGCCCTGGGCCTCTGGCGGCGGCTCGTACTTGCTGAGTTTCCCCATATCTCACCAGCCCCACACAGTTCATGCCGTCCTAGCTGTGGACTGGATGCCTCTGGACGCCGCACACCCGGTTCAGAAGTATTCACCGCCCGCACACGCCATGTCGAACCAATCTAGGGGTGCCGACAAGATGGGCGCCATGGATAAGATTGCCAAAGCGGTGCCCAGATCGGAGCAGGGGCAATCATCAAGCAGCCAGGAGGACGTAAGCACACCAGCAGATATCCCTGTCCCTGACCGAACTACCATGATGGAGTAAACGGCAAAAAACTTTGCATCCTTCCATGAAAAATTGGACGACATTAATGCCAATGTGGCATCACTCAAAACGCAATTAGACCATGCTAGTGCCAGGATCACCGAGGCCGAATCCAGGATCGGAGCGAATGAAGATGGTATACATATCTTGCAGGATACGGTGGCCTCCCTTACCCGTGACATGAAATTTGTGAAAGCAAAGTGCGATGACTTAGAGTCCAGGTCACGCAGAAATAACATCAGGATCATAGGGGCCCCCGAGAACGCTCTTAAAGGGCGAATGGAGCTGGCAGTCGAAAACCAGCTCAAAGAACTACAAGACAATCCAGATCTATCTCCATTCTTCACCGTTGAGCGTGCCCACCACACTTTGGCTCCACGTCCCAGACCTGGAGATTTTCCCAGATCCATCATTACCAAAATACTGAGCTTCAGGGATAGATATCAGGTCCTCCGTCTCTCACGAGAAAAGGGAGAGCTCCGGCTCGAATCTCAAATCATCAGAATCTTCCCTGACTTCTCCGTTGGGGTCCAGCAGGAGAGACGGCAATTCACTGGAGTAAAGAAAATGCTTAGGGAACGAAATATCTCCTAAGCAATACGTTTTCCTGCACGGCTCAAATTCACCTTCAAGGAGAAACTCTACTTCTTGACGGTACCGGATGAGGCAGTGAAATTCACTGAGGCGCAGATCCCGCTGAACAACCACGCGGACGATCTTATGGCAAATGATTGACATGAAATCTGCTAACATCCTTGCCTACTCTGCCCATGAAAACTGTCAACCTGCTGCTCTAGGGCTGATAGCGGCATACAGATTTAACATTGATCTATCATAGGAGATAATATATGGCTGCCCGATTGACATTGCTGCCAGCCCTTTGCGCTGATAGGTGGCTCCGGGACCCATCGGAACTGGTGGTCTGGGACACACGTATACATTGGTTGATTACTATGCTTGGTGGTGGGTGGGAGTGATCAGCTTTGCAGGGTGTACTATTTGAAGATTCTACTATGGTTCCTTGTTATTCTTATCCGTTTGTATTGTTAACACAATGTGGTACTTTACGCCGCCAGATAATTACTTTGCAGATTGGCTCTATGCCACTGCTACTACTGAGTTGGTTACACGGCAGCGGTGCACCCCACTCCGGCTACAATGATTGTGTTGGTTATTGTGGTGCTTGCTTCCCCTGTTGCGGTACGGCTGGGCCAAGTTGGGGACGTCCCGCGATTAATTGTACGCAGAGGGAGGGATGGTACACTGCCGATGGGAATGGGGCGGTGAGGGAGGGGGGAGGTTTTGTTGGGGGCAGTTATACCAAAAATGGCAGAGGTGGAAGGGCAGTACACGATGGATGAGCGACACAGTGGTAACACTGGTTCATGCATGCTTATACAAGGTCATACTTCCTGGGATGTCCCCTGAGGTAAAGGGATGGCCATAAAAATAATGTCATGGAATGCTCGGGGTTTGAGTAATTTTACTAAAGCCCGCAAGGTTACAGCCTATGCCCAGAGGCATGGGGCCAAGGTACTCATGTTACAAGAGACTCATGCTCGGGTCGACTGGCAATGGGCATTCACCATCTTGGGGATCATACATTTTTTACACAACCTACTAACACTGATACATAAATCAATTAAATTTATACTAAAAAGGAGCTACATTGATATAGAGGGCAGATATGTCATTTTATATTGTATACTGGCGGGAGCGGAGTCCCTTGTAGTGAACACATATGGGCCCAACATAGATACCCCGGAATTCTTTGACACGGTTGCCTCCATTCTCATGGGATATGCTGGAGTTCAGATCATCTGGGGGTTGGGGGGGATATGAACCTTATACTGAATACTGGATTAGATAGAACGGGGGCTGCACCTAGAACCCTGTCACGGGCAGTGCATAGATTGCAAATGCACTGTACAGCACTTGGTATCTGAGATGTCTGAAGAGTCCTGAACCCCAAACAACGAGAATATATATACTACTCGTCGGTACACGATAGCTCTTCCAGGAATGACCTCTTCTTGGTTTCTGGTGGACTTATTGGTAAGGCCAATGAAGCCCAGATACTTACACACACATTGTCTGATCACGCTCCAGTCACAGTTTCCGTGAGGTTAGGACTATCTCCGCCCACCGCTGGAACATGGTGCTTTAAGTCGGCTGCCCTTCTGGACATAGTGTTCAAAGCTGATGTTCTAGCAGACAGACATTTTTTGAATGTAATAAACAACGTGATACGATGGCCGGGTTACAATGGGAAGCCTTTAAGGTATATATCAGGGGAATGTCCATCTCAAGGGAAGCGGGGGTGTTGAAAGTGATACGGAATGACCTGCAGCGATCTGCGTCCAAACTGCAGGGGCTGGAACTAGAATGAGTGTCAGCAGCGGACCCTGCCAGGCTTGCGCTGTTAAGGGAGGAACTTTAGTTCTTTGAGTCACATGCCTTGTGGGAGATTGGCTACAATATGGGGAAGGTGAGACCGGGGAGGATAGGCCCAGATTGACTGTGTCAAGGATGCGCAGGGCGTCCCTCACTGGGCAGGCCAACAAATCCTAGAGGTCTTCACTGAATTCTACGCCAACCTGTACACCTCACCCCAAGAACATAGCGAACACCACATTCAAGACCTTCTGGATCAGATTCCTATGACATGTATTTCTCAAGCGACCAAAAAGCAGCTTGACTCCCCAATCACAGTGGACAAAATAGTTAAGGCCATCACTGACCTCCCGAAGGGTAAGGCCCCCGGGCCCGACGGAGTTACCCCCGAATTCTACCAGGAGCATGTAGCGATACTTGCCCCCAAACGTCTGGAAGTCTGGACTGAGACACTTCAGAAGTCCATCCTCCCTCCTAGCGTGAGGCAGTCATAACGGTGTTACTCAAGCCTGATAAGCCTGGTGACGAATGCGGATCGTACAGGCCCCTCTCACTCATGAACATCGACACCAAAATATACGCAAAGATAATAGCTAACCGATTTCTTCCAATTATGACAAATGTGGCGCATCATGATCACGGTGGTACCGTACCCGGGAGGTCGACTTCCCATAATATGAGACGGCCTTTCAATGTGATGGCTAGAATTGATCAGGACTCGGATGCTGTGGCGGTAACGTTAGGTGCCTAAAAGGCCTTCGATATGGTTTCCTGGAAATATATGTGGTTGGTTCTGGAAACTATGGGGGGGTAGGTCCCAATATGATTGGATATATCAAATTATTGTATACAGCTCCCGTTGCTAGGGTCCAGATCAATTCCCTAATGTCTGCATTATTCACACTTTTTAGGGGTACCCGGGAGTGTTGCCCGTTCTCCCTGATTCTCTTTGCGCTGGTCATTGAACCAATGGCAGATTATATCAGAGCACACCATGTTCATAGGGGAATACGCCTGAAGGACGATCCTGAAATAATATCCTTATACGCCGATGATGTACTATTGTACATTAGAAACCCTGCTGCTAACCTGGACCCGGTTATTACGGGATGTAACTCGCATCGGCACCCTATCGGGTTTCAAGATTAATTATTCTAAGTCAGAGATATTTCCACTTACCAATACAACCCTACAACCTGTGTCGGGGTAGCCCCACCGTTGGTCCCCTGGTGGCATTCGATATCTGGGAGTCCAGGTGCCACTTTCCAAACCGGCCCTGCTGGCCGAAAACTACACTGCTGTCGCACAACAGGCTGAACAAGAATGAGGTGGCACTCTCTCCCACTATCGCTAGCTGGGAAGCTTTCCCTAATTAAGATGACACTGGTCCCTAAATTTCTCTACATCTTCGGGAACGTACCAGCCTGGCCGGGAAAACAATACTTTGAGAATCTACATAAGTTGTGTGCACAGTTCCTATGGAATGCCGGCGCAGTACGGAAGAAATGGTCAGATCAGATATGACTATCATATGAGAGGGGGGGATTTACTGCCTCCAACTTAATGTTGTATTAGACAGCAGCCCAAGCCCAACATGCCACACACTGGTGCCCAAGCCCGACAACCCCACCGCATGTCAAGTTGGAAGTGCTTGCGGCAGCCGATATAAACATCATGACACTGATATTCTCTGGAGATTATGTGGCCGACTCCCCGTCCGATCCCTTGGCGACCACTTTGCAAGCATGGCCCCTATTATTATATTACATGTCGGACTCTCCCCCTTATTACAAATGGCTCCCCATTTGGGGATTTCCCAGCCTTGAACTCACACACGATAAGCTTCTAGCCCAACACTGGCAAGCCCTGGGGTACCAGGCATTGACTGACCTATTTTCTAATGGCAGATTCATCACCCCGCAGACATGGCGACTGGGCCACTCTGGGTCTGCACTGGAGATGCTGCAGTACTATAGGCTCTGCGCCGCCTTCCGTGCTATGTTGCCCTCCTGCCCGATTGAACCCCCTGACGTTCAAGAGGTCGCCTACATAGCCAACTCGAGTGGTGCTTGTGGAGTGGTCTCTTCCCTATACAAAATGTTATCGGCGAAAGCCCCGGACCAGCACCCTAAGGCTCGGAACGAATGGGCGGATGAACTGGGCTATGAGATCTCAGATGGGTTATGGAAGATGTGTTCACACACAAACAGGGTATCCCTCAACTTTCGATATCGATGTATGCAATATAAATGATTGAATAGATTATATTACACTCCATATAAAATAGCTAAGTTTACTCGAAATAGCGTGCATACTTGTGTTCGATGTCGTGAGGAGCGGGCCGACCACCTGCACATGTTCTGGACATGTAGAGCGTTGGGAAAACTACTGGAACGAGATCCTGCGTGCTCTCACAGACATCATTGGGACTGTGGTGGATCCTGCCCCGCTGGGGGTGCAATTTGTAGTGTGGAGTAGAGATGACACTAACAAAATGGCTACATTTGTTAATATAGATTGCATGGTGGCTAAGCAATGTGTACTCCAGACCTGGAAAAACCCATCTCCCCCAAACTTTCAAAAGTGGCTCAATGCACTCACCTGGTCCCAGACCTGCAAGGAGGAATATATTAATATGCTTCCAGTACGCTCCCGTCCCAAGAATGTGTGGTCTGCTTTCAACAGTTACCTCGCAAGGCAAGCTGATGATGGGTCTGGGTCCTCCTCACCCATAAGGCCATGCCTGTAACCTGTGGCACCATGTTGTATTAAGGTCACTATGTTGTTTCCTCAACTCCTCTTGAATATGTATTGCCTTGCTTGCTATGTACCTCAAAATGTATATGTATAAGCTGCGTCTCTATTCTGATGTGTGTGCTTGCTGTAAACCTCTGCCTATAAAAAAAAAATTAAAAAAAAAGAACATTTGATAATTCACCAAGGGAATGGTGGCAAAACAAGTGTTGAAAGGGACTGCAAGAATAGAAGTCCAATACCATTGTTGAGCTGAAGCAGTGGTGGTGTAGCTGTGGAAAGGAAGCCCATCAGGTGTGTCAGTGCGTGACCTGTAATGGGTGGACCGTGTGGTCGGACAACTGCACCTAGACTGAACACACCCCACTAAAGCAAAGCCACTTGACTCATATATACATTTATGGTTGAATATCGAGAGAAGCTTGTACATCGTGAGCAAAGAGTTGAACTTTAAGATATTGATGAAAGAGCCAAAAAGCTTGAAAGCTGGGAAGAATCCAGAGGAATTAAGTTGTTGTGAAAACAGTGAGATACTTGAAAGTTTGGGGAAGGTAACCCCTTGTGAGTGAAAGTGAACTATTTGGAATCCTGGGGAAGGGAGAACCCCTTTCCGACCAAGAGCTGGAACAAGCTCTGAACTTTTGTTTGAACAATTATTAATTTGTTGCTGACATCCATACACATTGTGAACAAATAGATGCGAGGGCAAGTATCGTTTTTGAAGACAGATGGACATTTTTACTTTGGACTTCCTGACACAGACTATCCTTAGTTTTAGTTAGGCAGGGAAATCCCACCTTAGCATAGGGCAAGAAAGGCCTTATACGCTATTTCCTGATGCCTTCACACCATGCACATTTTGGGGCCAAAAAGACTGCTTAATACAAAGCCCAGAAAAAGGGTGGAAATGGAAGGCACAGAGTAGCAGGACTGAAACTGTGGAACCATTCAAGGTGTGATTGGGGTGGTTAAAACAGAAATTGATGGCTATCGAATAGCTTGCAAGAACCTTGGACGTTTGGTTGGTCTTGCCTGATCAGCCAGGATCAAGAGTCTGTTATCACTACTAGTTGGGTGTTATCAGTGTATATAATAAACTTCAAGGGTGAAACGTCTTATGACAATGGCTAGGGGTCACATGCTGGAAATAAAGAGCAAGGTGGAAAGCGAAGAGCCTTAATGCATTCTGCTGTCAACGGTGTGGTGAGAAGAGAGGAAAGGATCAGGTTTAATTAGTTCGGAACTATTGGTGATGGCTGATTTGAGCCTGGCAAGCACAGTCTGAAATTCCAAATGTGCATCCAAGCCTTTTGCAGAAGGGTCCATGGTCGATAGTTTCAAACATGTCAGGTAGATTGAGAAGAATCTAGATGTTGTTCCTTTAGAAAGAGGTATCAAACCTACTCTAGACTACAAAATGAAGGGCACAAAAACTAATTTTATAGCAGCAAGCATTCCTCAAATGAAATATTACTTTGATTAAAATGTGAAATAAACTGACATCAATCAATGATATGTATGTAAGGATGGATGTAGTGAAACATGAACTTTATCGTGACAAAACCGCTCTTGTACTCAGCAGAAGTAGAAATTGCCAAATTAGGTTTTGCCTTTTCTGTGGTTCAAAAGGCCAGTCAAAGCATTTTAGTCCAGCCCTTACATCCACAGAGTTTCTCAAATGGAAAAAGGTGAGGTTATGATTTAGATTTACTTTTGTAATCAGAAATTTCAGAGATTTTAAGCAAAATCTCACATTGCAAGACTTCAACACACACATTTCTTTGATATATTTCAAAGGAAGTATGTGTTTATACAATGGGGCAGACACGTAAAACAAGTGAATCCAGGATTGACAATTTCCACTAAAAAAAGGGTGTGTCAGCAAAGGCTCATGGACGTCAGAAAACACTTATGGGAATGGTGCCATTCCAGAAAAGACCTATGGTGGTGGATTTATTCAGCGAGTTAGTGTAAGGAACCCATGGTGTCGGGGGGTGTGGCTAGATGGCTACGTGAAGGGTTGCACTTCTCTGGAGCTCCCGTTGTTCAGCACTGATCCTGACAATATTGGGGGAAAGCGGGCGACAAAACAGACTGGCCGCACGCCCTGCGATGCATGAAGTTCCAGTGCGTATGCTGACCGAAGTGCAACGCTGATCGGAGGAAAATGAGGGGAGCCGCAGCCGTGAAGGGAAAGCCGGGCACCCGAAACGTGAAGATGACCAAGATAGCAGACTGCCAAAAAAGGGTCATAAACTGACAACCATATCGCGGCGGCGGACGGCTGTGGATGGTGTTATGAAAGGCCCCGTTATGGCTTTGCGGTCTGTGCAGGGCCCTACAGTGCATGTCCTGTGCTGGGGATTTGCTTAAAGTGGCAGGTCGGGCCGAACGAGGAGCGCCGACGTCAGCAGAGGCGGCGGGTGGCCACGACCTGCACCGCCAAAAAGACGTGGCGGGAGGTAGAGGCGAGTAGTGTTGGCAGCATCGCCTCCGACACACACGGCGCCGGGAGGCGGCTCGCGCCGGGCTTGCCTGGAGGCGCTGGAGCTCCGGCCGAGTTGGTGCCGAATGGGCCATAGGTGGAGCGGAGGACGGGCCCCGGCCAGTGCCCGGCACGCCAGAACCTGATGGAGGGCTGCCAGGGCTGGCGCTGGGCAGCACAGCGGGAGCCGGGCGCTCCGTGTAAAGGCGGCGGGCATCGGGCCGCCGTGCGCATACATCAGCCCATACGGGCTGTGAGCCGGGAAGACTGAGCATACCTCGAGGTGCCAGCCCCTGGGGAGCCAGATCCGGGAGAAGTAATTCCCCGGCGGGGGACTAGAGGGGCCGCATTGGCCTGGAGTGCACCGGGGGGGCCTCCCCGGATGCAGAGGAGACGCACAACAGGGGCTGAGAGGGGCTGAGGAAGCCCCGGAAAGCACTGCGGAACGTGGCTCCCCACGCAGCGCTTCAGGCATTGTGAGAGTGCGAGGACTGCAAAGGATATAAGTAACATAGTGAACAATGAATGTTCCAAGCGCCTTGTGAAACTGTATCCCGGGAGCCATGCACACAGGCTCGTCAGAATAAACTGCACAGACAAGAACTGAGCTCTGGGAGCTCCTACCATTGAGGAGCAGGGCAAAACAGAGCTAGGGTTAGCAGTGGGCGGGTCAGTACAGCCGGGGGCACGTCTGTGGGCCTGAAGGTGGTGTAACCCGGACAAGCCCCGGCGTGGAAAGGAGTGGAAACTGAGGACTTGCCTGAGCACTGGGGGGTCAGCGGAGTAACACCAAGCGGACGCAAATTTGTGGGAGGACACAGCTCATCCTTATAGTGCAATGGATAGCTGAGGAGTATCCCTAACACGATCAGATCTGCCCCCCGAACATTGTGTCACCGACGGCATCCTATTACTGGCTGCAGGGGAAGAACAGAGAAAGAGGCTCACCCCAGAGCACTTGATGGGCCCCAGGAAAAGTATAAAGTGACCTCTTTAGCCGGGGAGAGCACTTGGGGCGAGCCAGTGGGCTGGGTGGCCTCAGGGCCTGTGGAGAGCCTGATTGGAGGAGCACGGGGTCAGCGAGGGCGCCTAACCGCCAGCTACTGCAGGAAATACGGCAGGGTCCGGTGGAGCGACACTACGTGAGCACAGGCACGGGGGAGGACACAGCCCATTCCCAGACACGGCCGAAGCGACTACCAAACGCTAAGAGTGGCCCGGCGCCACATTGGCTTTTGCGCGTAGGGTGGCGCGGCTGGCCCACGCCCGGACCGCACTGCATAATGTCTAATAAAATTGTCAGACCCTGGACCAAACAGCCCACGCTGGATGCCTACGCCAAGACACCCCCGGGGGCAGAAGTGGGCAAGAGCAAGGACAACACTGCCACGGCGGCAGAGGAGACACCAGGCACGATCCAGGAGGTGCTAGCGGCGATCGCGGACCTGAAAGTTGCCTCGGAGACCAAACTGGGCCTGGCAATGAATGAACTAAAGGTGGGACTGGACCTTAAGATCGGAGCGGTCCAGGAAGAAGTCAATTTGCTGAGACAGGACGTGAGGATGCTCGCAGAGCGCACTGGAAACTTGGAAAAGGAGATGGCCCCAAACACGGCGACATGCGCCACCCACGGATCGGAGCTCCATGTCCTTGTGCAGCGTGTGGGTAATCTTGAAAACAGGGCTGAGGAGGCATAAGGGTGCGCCAGACACAATAACATTTGTATGGTTGGACTGCCAGAAGGAATGGAGGGGCCTAATCCTACGGAATATGTGGAATCCATGCTTCAGCAGGAAATAACCAGCGGAGCACTGACCCAAGGGTTTGTAGTTGAAAGAGCGCATAGGGCCTTGGCGAGGAGAACGCCCCCGGGAGCCCCCCCGCGGCCGCTGATTGCAAAGATTCCAAACTACCGGTATCGAGAGAAGATACTCGAATTCTTCCGGAAGGGAGGAACGATCGAAAGGGGGCCGGCGAAAATCACAGCATACCCACTTTATACGTACAACGCAGTAGGATGAACTTCGGGGCGGTGAAAAGGAGGTTGAGAGAGGCTGGCCACAAATATATGTTGCTTTATCTGGCCAAACTGAAAGTGTTCTACAAGAACAAAACCCTGTTTTTCGAGACGCCGGAGGATGCTATGGAATGGCTGGACATGCTGGGCCGCCCCCAAGAACTGGGTATCCAGATAGGAGCCGCAGAAGGTAAGTAACACGCACCTGGATCATCTCTGGTGACATAGCACATGACACTGGGACTTGAAGAGAGTATTAACTAAAGCCTGTGGGGAATGTGTTGCAGAAAGTACATGCTTGCAAGATCCGTTAGAAGCTATAATCCCAATTAGTTGAGTGGGAGCTCCGGGGAGACACCCCTTGAACCGCATAGCATTACGCTTAGTTAGGTCACTGTTAGTCCGGTGACACCCCGCGGGGTCCTAGTCCTCGTTCACGAGAAAGGACCAGACGCGGGTGGGCCTGAGATCCAGGGATGGAGCTGGGCATTTGTTGGGGTTGGGAAGGGAGGGGGGGGGGAAGGGTTGTGTGCAGTGGGGGAGAGTTGGGAAAAGGGGGTGGGGGATGTTGTTGAGGTTGGGAGGGATAAGAGTCGTGAAACGAGCCATCGAGGTAGACATCAGAGGGAGTGGAGAGGGGAAGAATTCCAAGTCAATGGTATCGGGTAATCTCAGAGTCGTGACCTGGAATGTGCGGGGCCTCAATCATTATCTGTAATAAGGTGATGATGTACCTAAAGAGGATGCGTATTGACATAGCTCTGCTACAGGAGACCCACCTCACCAAGGAGAAGTTGGAGGTCGTCAGGAGAAAATGGAGGGGTAATGTCATAGAGGCCACATACTCGGCATATGCAACAGGGGTGATTACATGGCTGGCACCGCATGTGCCATTTCGGCTGTTCAGTTCCACGACAGACCCAGAAGGTAGAATGGTGGTGGTGGCGGGACTCCTGGAAAACAGGAGCCCCTAACCATGATACAGCAACATACTTTAGGTCCCTATATAGTAAAATTAGCCTCCTGGTGGGTGGCACAATGGTGTGGGGAGGGGACTTCAATTGCACCCTGAACCCCAGGATAGACAGGTCAGATGATAAATCAGAAAAGCCGGCGCCAGCAGCCAAAGCGCTGAGGACACTGTTGACAGACCTCGCCCTAGAGGATGTGTGGAGACGATTACACCCAGTGGATAGGCAATACTCGCATTATGCAGCGCCACATGAACTGCATACGAGGCTGGACTATGTGTTTGCTGCTGCAGAGATAGTGGGAGAAATGGTGGGTGCAGAATACAAGGCCCGGGTGCTGTCCGACCATTCGCCTTTGGTCGTAGAGTGGCGATATCAACACCCCAGAGCGTGAATCTCGACATGGGGGCTCAGAACTGAGGCTCTACAGGATGCAGGATTTCGAGAGGATTTGAGGGAGGCCATTGAGGAATACTTTGAAATTAACACGGCCAGTGTACGCTCTGTGGGGACAGTATGGGAGGCATTTAAGGTGGTGGTGCATGGGGTAGCTATATCAAAATCCAAGGGGGTATTGAACGGGAACTGCAGGAAACAGAAAGAGGGCTAGAGGGCTTGTGTAACGCTCACCTGATTCCCACGGAGGCGCAGGTCTGGCTTCGAGTGCTGATGCTTCTTCAATGGTGAAGCGCAGGACTCTGAAGATGGACAGGAAGGGCCCTCTACTCTGGCTTCTCCGACTCGCAGGAATATTCCCCTGTGCGTGAAAAGGGAGTATTACCTACTGACTGAATTATGCTCAAGCCTCCCACTCTCTTCCAACCCTCCACGATACCCTTCCACGATTCCCCGTGAAGTCTCACCTTAGGGTCAGGAAGGATGCGCTCTCCATCCTGCTTCTGATGCAGGGGCGCGTTGAAACCCAGTTACTTCACTGGATTGAGGATTGATGGGAGTTCAGGTAAGCTTGACTATTCAGGTAAGCCTCTGTAAAAGTTCTGTTGCAAGTTCAAAAGTCCAAGCTTAATAATAATGTTCATTGTCTTTTTGCAGCAAGCGCTAATGCTTATGTCTTTTTTCCCCTTAGGGGCCGGGGTTCGGAATGCCGGAGATATGGCGCCGACCCGAAGTGAAACGTGCAGTTCCAGTTCCAGTAAATGGCAGGTTACTTCTGGATGAGCGCTCGGGAACTGTCTTTGCATACGCTCATTCAATTTGTCTTTTTTCCCCATAGGGGCCGGGGTCCGGAAAATGCCTGGAAGCGGCAAGACCCGAAATGAAATGGGAATGACCCAACAGTTAAGTCTTATTCCCTTCCTTCTCTCACCTCTTATTCTTGTCTTTTTCTCTAGGCTCTGGGAAGTGGCTGTGTATCCGGATGATCGCTGCTGAAGATGGAGGCACCCAGGAAAGGTGAGTGAAATGCAGTGCTGCAGCGATCGTAACGAAATGCTTTTAAAAATTATGTCTTCCTTTTCAGGATCGTCGGTGTGATGTCTCCGTGGTGCAGATTAGCTGGCAAGGTCTCTTGTCTCCCTTTGCAGGTGACCCAGGATGCTGACAGGCGTGGCTGAAGTCCAGATGCAGGAGCTGACACGGTGAGCGTCCAGCTGCGAGGAGCAGAACAACGCGAAGCGTGAGTTGCTGATCGGGTGTGGTTTAACTAGCTTTGGAAGAAGTTCCAAGTGTGTATCCTTCCTCCGATCAGGTATGTATCCTTCCCCGACCACACCCGGGTCGAAAGTAGTCCCACAGGTAAAGTAGTTCCATTCAGGCCTCAAGAGGGCCTGGATGTGGCAGCATGGTCTGCATCAGGTAAGTGCACAGTAAAACACTTGAACACATGTCTAGCTTTATGAGCCTGGCGCCTAAGGCGCCAGGACACAGGTCCAACATGAGCCTGGCGCCTAAGGCGCCAGGACTGCGTCCAAAGGGCCCCAGCTTGGGCCCGCTGGCACTCCCCTGGGGGAAATGATGCCTGCCTCTGGGGTTGCTGGGTCGGACCTGGCTCCTTGGAGGTAGGCATCATGACAGCTTGATACAAAGTGAGGGGACCACCCAAGATCACAGTGCCAAGATAAAGGACTTACAGATGGCTTGTGGTGAACTCTGGGACAGATTATGCAGACTAAATTATAAGAAATACACAGAGAGGCTACATGCAGGGGGGGATAAACCGGGTAGATTACTGGCCTGGTTATGCAAAAATTAGACCCCCCGCCCGGTGAGGGAGGTCAGGGACGCGGAAGGTCAAATCTATAACACCCAGTAGGGGGTAAACGGGGAGCTCCTCAAGTATTACAGACGACTATACGAGGACGCAGGAGACTAAATGAGTCATGAAATACAGGAAACAATAGAGGGCATAGGGCTGCCCACCTTAGATGACCTAGAACGCGCAGATCTAGACGCCCCCTTCACCGCGGACGAACTGGAGGTGGTGATCCAACACCTACCCACATGTAAAGCGCCGGGGTCGGATGGGTTACCCAGTGAGGTTTATAAAACGTATAAGCAGAAGCTACTCCAGCCGCTGCTTACCATGTATAATGAAGCCTATGAGCAGGGGGAAATTGCCGGCGTCTCTCCGTGAGGCAGTGATCATCCCGCTCCTGAAACCAGGCAAGCCAGACGTGGAGTGTGGGTTTTATAGGCCTTTGTCTATGCTTAATCAGGACAGCAAAATACTCACGGCAGTGCTTGCCAACAGACTAAAGAGGGTAATTGGCAAGTTGATACAACCGGACCAAACAGGCTATGTCCCCGGTAGAAATATTACAGACAACCATAGGAGGCTGCACCAAATCATTGAGCAAGTCGAGGGAGACTCGGGCGAGCTGGCTATCGTGTCGTTGTACGCGGTTAAAGCCTTTGATTCATTGCGGTGGCCATGGTTGAAGGCGACCCTGAAGGGATATGGGATGGGGCCAGGATATATCAGATGGGTCCAGATGTTATATAGTGCCGCGATTGCGAGAGTTAAAACGGGAACCATAATCTCAGATAAATGGCAGCTCAGCAGGGGGTCCAGACAGGGATGCCCCTCGTCGCCCATGTTATATATCTTAGCATTAGAGTCGCTGGGAATTTGCCTGTGGCAACAATACGGGGAGGTGGGGATCCTTACGACAGGAGGCACACACCTGATATCACTGTATGCAGATGATATGCTCCTCTACTTGCGCTACCCGGTGGAGAACCTGCAATATGTGCTGGAGGTGATGGATCGTTATGCCACCCTCTCGGGCATATCGGTGAACCCCGAGAAGTCCAGTTTGTTCCCCTTGAGAAGGTATAAGAGCACCCCATTGGAGAAACTACCCATCTTGCAAATACCTTGGCAGCCCGTGACATTCAGGTACCTGGGCGTAAACATTTACCATAGGATAGAGACAGAGCACAAAAACAATACAGAGAAAGCAATTGAGGGAATTAAGAATAGCATGGTGTTCTGGTCTCGATTACCTCTAGCCATGATGGGAAGAGCAGCTCTGCTCAAAATGGTGGTTCTGCCCCGTTACCTGATCCCCAGATGCTTTTTTGTGAGACGTCATGGCATGTTCAGGGGCTTCTTATGGGGCAACTCCAGGAATAGGGTGGCCCTGTGGAAACTACAGAACACATGTGATAAGGGGGTCATACACCTGCCGAATTTTGAATTATATTACTTGGCGGGACAGCTGTTGTATGTGGCTAGGTGGTTGTCCGCAGAGGACTCGGCAGAAGCTAGGCTTTTGCAAGGTGATACAGCTCTATACTTTTTAAGAGAGACAGTGTGGCTGCATAAAACTAAAACTGCAGGGATAGTGAGACTATTGGAGGTGGGCTGGGAAGTTTGGCACAGAGCATGGAGAACCGTGGGCGACCCAGATCCGCTCTCTCAGCAGGTCCCGCTGGTGGTGTCATGCGGGGACGACTCTCAACTGTTCAAAGGGGTCCGCAGATACTGGGAACCGGTGGGCCTAGCTACCCTCAGAGATATATGGCAGGAAGGGGAGGCATTGGAATTTCAGAGGCTGCAGGAGGAGACTGGGCTCAAGAAACGGATGAGGGAGAGGTGGCCTTAGACATTGCTAGCGGAAGAACCTGATGCCGCCCTGGAAATGATGTATGATGTCTCGGAGGGTGGGCACGAAATATCCAGGATATGTGAGCTCCTGAGGGCGAAGGCAGGGAAGGAGCTGCTCCAACTGAGGAATGACTGGGAGGAGGAGGTAGGAGAACCCATGACAGAGGGACAGTCGGATAGAGCTCAAAGGTACCACAAAATGGTGTCCCGGAATGCGAGACTCCAGCAGATCCAACTGTATGTCACCCACAGGGCCTATTTGACCCCCGGAAGAATAGCCAGGTTTGAAGGCTCGACTATTCAGAAATGCCCCAGGTGCGGGGAGGAAGAGGCAGGATTACTGCTGCATATGTTCTGGGTATGCCCTGAGGTGCAGAGATTCTGGGAAGAAATAAGGACGAGGATGGCCAGCGGGGGAGTGGTGCTTGACGTGAGGTCTGCTTGGGCATGCATGCTTGGGAGTTTTCCCAGGCCACGTAATTCAAAGCACATCAGCAAGATGAATGACCTGGCCTATATCTTAGCCAAGCGTAGAATAGCAATGTGTTGGAAGGTGGCCCATAGGCCTAGAGTGGAGACATGGTGGGCGGACCTCTTGAGATGGGCAGAAGCAGAAACTGTGGTATGGTTTGAAGCTGTCACTAGGGGGGCGGAGAGGAGGAAGTGGGCCCCCTGATAGCCTGGAGGCAACTGGTGACCTCAATGGCAAATCCCCACCAGGTCAATCATGGAACAGAAGAATCAGATGAGTCGACAAGCACGGAGATTCCAGAAATTGCTCATGCAGATGGCACGGATGAGACGGCTCGAGTCTGTGGTGAGCGAGGGGGGAGGACAGAGAATAACACTGTATAATATGATGTTTCGATACTGATTATGAACGTCCTAAAAAAAGGTTGTAATGTTTGATGTGTTGCTTGTTTAAATAATAAAAATTGTTTTAAAAAAAGGAACTCGTGGTGGCAACGGTAAAGACAGACACATGTGATCACAGTTCAACTGTGTTTTTTAAACTGTATATGCAGGTTAGAAAAACGCCTAATCTAAATCTAAGATGGTAGCAGGCTACAACAATCAAATAAAATAGGGCAGTCCTAGTGGCATCTTGTCAAATAAAAGGGCCTGGACTTTAAAAAAAAAAGAAAAAAAAAAAAAACTATTGTCAGTCCTTACAACGAAATACTAAAAGAGTGTGGCATAGGATTCACAAGAAAGAAAAAGGTGTTCACAAATGATAAGTCAGGATGTGGTAGCTGGGCTCTCCCTTCCCCACGTTTTGGGCACGGGACAAGGCAGGACTCCTGAGCAGAGCAAACGCTTAAACTTTCCCAGCACAAGACTACAGTTCCGTTCAAGTATCAGGATCTTCAGTGGTGAAGTCTCTTTTCTACAAAACAAGAGTCTCTGGCCTCAGAGGACCTGATGTGTTCAAAATAACAAACACGTTCCTTTCTGCATGTATGTTGGGTGATGACTTGTCACCCCTGGAGCCCCCTCTGCAGTGTTCAGACCCTTCTTGAATATTTGCCTCCCTCCATCGGGTTCACTACAGCTTTTATTCCAAAACAATTTCACCTTTCGCATTCGCAATTCTTAATGCCTTTAACAATTCACTGTGTACATCCCTCCGTCGGGTTCACTCTTGTCACCACAATGTTCATTGGGGCTTCATGATTCGCCCCTTTCTGTCGGCATCCATCCATCGGGTTCACTCTTGCCAAAACAGTGTTCTTTCTACTTTCTCACTATGCAGGATTCATCTCCCTTAGCTTTCCACGTTTTATACTGGTCAAAGACAAACAACTGTACAGAGGGTTTTGCTAGACCCCTGTATGACCACTTTCACCTTTCCCTTGCAGCTTTCCCAAAGCCTACCAGTATTGGTAGTTTCAACAATGGGGAAATTAACCAGAGCCTCTCAAGTGAGCACCCAGGTGGTGCTGGACCCCTCTGCAGTTGGTAATCCCCTTAGGAGTTAACAGTTCTATGATTTTTCCTTAATTTGCCATTTGCAATTTTCAACATAGTTCGGTTTCTTATCGGATCTCCCCTCGACTCACCGGCTGTGATGAACAGCTTGGCTTTTCTTGTCTCTTGAGTGAAGGCCGGTACCACGGCCCCAAGCAGCTCTCTCTGTCCTGATGATCAGTGTAGGAGAGCTCTGTGTACCATTGACATCTGCTGCAACACACGCTGCCATTGTTTGTCGTCTTACGATTCCTTTCACTGAGGCTTTGCGGGTCTGGGTTGGCAAGGTTGCTTCCCCTCCTTGTCACCCTATCTGTTCTTGCCGCCTTTCTCCTCCTCTTGAACTGCCGTACTTGGATAGCTGTCTCATTGTGTGCTCTCGTGCTCTATTATCCCTGTGGAGAAGGAAAAGGCCCAGGTGTGTGTGATTCTGGTCAATTGCCTGACTTTGCCTGACCCTTGTTTGGGAATGTCACCTGCTTGACAGAAACCCCCGGGGGACCAGTCAGGGAGACCTTCAAGTTTCTCACATTAGACATTAAAGGCCAAAACCTTTGGACCATGAATCATCACTAAGGAGGTTGTGGGTTATGCTATTGCATGTGCATGGGTGGTTACATTAATTGGACTAGAAGCTCAGGATTGTTAAATTACTTGCCCAATACATGATAGGCAAATCATACGGCTTCTGACATAGCAAGGACAATATATAGAAGCACAAGGAAAATAAGCACAATAGGCACAGCAAGAAACGCCAAGGCGAGGAAACACAAGGACTAC
Organism: Ambystoma mexicanum; assembly: GCF_040938575.1. Classification (NCBI taxonomy): domain Eukaryota; kingdom Metazoa; phylum Chordata; class Amphibia; order Caudata; family Ambystomatidae; genus Ambystoma; species Ambystoma mexicanum. The sequence goes on along the minus strand of NC_090926.1, from coordinate 992,077,337 downwards.
CCCAATAAAGTGAAGCATTCTGGACAACACTCCACCAAAGCAAATGAGAAACAACATAGGTACAAAGCACTGACATGCAATCGGGGACAGGTTTAGAGTAAACCCGGCCAGGTGTTTTAAAAATATTCGACAAGGAAGGGGGTTGCCCTGCTCCCAACAATATAGCTGCATCTCCCATGATGCTTTGCAGCAGAGATGTTGAGAAGCTGTTCAGAAATGAAAAAGCAGCCATTTTCCCCAAACATTAACTTTTGACTTGCTGGATGGATTTGGATTAACTTTACAAAACAAAATGTTTGTCAAGGTGCCTGTCGGCCCCTTTGCCTATTAACAAACATAAAAAAACAGTTTTCAGCCTACGGCGATACCTTTTCCCATAGGGAGAAAGTGCAGTAAAGCCGTATTGCGGAAACCACTGAGCAGATTTTGACGAAATAAGAAACAATTTGGGCACAAAGCACCAACTTAAGTTTGGCTGGTTTGCGGGTAAATCCATTCAGTAGTCAGGGCTTTTGTTGCGTTGAATCTGATCACCTTAATGCAATAACGGGAAAAATTACTCAGAATTAAAAAGTCTTCCATGTCCTCAGAGGCACCCAACATGTGTGGCCCTTCTTTTATCCAGATCTCCTCACTCCACTCCATTGCTTTTCCCTCCCTTTCCCTCTCCCATTACTGACTGTCATTCATCGCTTCGTGTGACGCACATTTATGTCTGAGCGCATCTTTCAGCTTTGCCGCTGTAATCTCTCTTGTAATTCACAGTCTTCCCCTGATAAGGAACAAGTTACTTACCTGTAACTGTTGTTCTCCAGCATGGGTCTGGCATGGATTCACATGCTCATGAATATTCCCCGTCGTCAGGCTGGGACTCCTCGGTAAAGAAAAAATCAGTATCAGTTTCGTTTCTGATCTGTCTTTCTTAGTAGTAACCAATCACTGATCTCTGGGTCATACTGCCCCCAGCCAATGACTGCCCTCTCCCTAAGCCCCGCCTCCGGCAGCCATCCTCAGATTTGGTAGCACGCCAAGTGGCAGTATGACCAAGTGAAGAGCCGCATAGGGGTAGGTGGGAGGGTTCGCATGTGAATCCATGCCAGACCCATGCTGGAGAACAACAGTTACAGGTAAGTAACTTGTTCCTTCTCCAGCATGGGGTCTGGCATGGATTCACATGCTCATGAATAAAAGAATACATAGCAGTATACACATGCACAACCACGGGAGGTGGCAACAGGCTCAACATTAAGCAATACAACTCAACATTAAGCATCTCTTACTTCCTCACCAGGCTCACCTTAAGCAAACAGGCAAACAGGTTGCGCAGCACTGCTTGGCCGACCCTGGACTCCTCCCTGGAGTCCCCATCGACGCAGTAGAATCTTGTGAAGGTGTGCGTCGACCTCCACCTAGCAGCCCTGCAGATGTCCAGCAGGGGTACACCAGACAGGAACGCCGTGGTAGCAGTGATCGCTCTGGTCGAATGGGCTCTCGGACGGCCGGGCAGCGGTCGGTTTGCCAACCGGTGACAATGCATGATGCAGCCGGAGAGCCATCTGGAAATGGAAGTCTTCGAGAGAGCCTTCCCTTGATTCACAAACCCAAAGTTCACGAATAGCTGTGACGTCTTCTGAAAACTCTTTGTGCGGTCCACATAGAACTTCAGCGCTCTAGCTACATCCAGCGAGTGCAAAGTCCTCTCGGCCGGCGTCGAAGGCGACGGGAAGAAAACTGGTAAAACCAAGGGCTCGTTGAGGTGGAAGTTCGACGGCACCTTGGGCATGAAGGAGTGGTGCGTCCTAAGCACTACCCTTGTGTCATGAAAAGTCAAGTACGGAGGCTTGCAAGATAGGGCCTGAATCTCTCCCACTCGTCGTGCAGAGGTGATGGCCACGAGGAACGCTGTCTTCCATGACAGGAACTTCAAGGGCGCCGAATGCATAGGCTCGAAAGGGGCTCCCATGAGCCTGGTCAGCACCAAGTTCCCACGCCGGGCAGGAGCCTTCACCGGCGGGAATGAACGGAATAGTCCCTTCATAAATTCCTTTACCAGGCGATGAGACCACAAGGACGCCTGTCCCGTAGTCCTGGTATATCGGGAGATGGCAGCCAGGTGTATTTTTATGGAGGCGTGAGCCAGTCCAGCTTTGGCCAGCGACAGTAAGTACGGCAGCACTTGAGGGGCCGTAATCCGCAGAGGGTTAATCTTCTGTGCACGGCACCAGACAGAGAACCTCTTCCATTTATGACTGTAACACTTGAGAGTTGAGGATGCCTTGGCCTTTGCAAGAACCTCTCTGCAATCAGCCGGGATATCGTACCATCCAAACTCTAGCACTGCAGGAGCCAGGCCTGCAAGTTCAGCGACTGTGGGTCGTGGTGTAGAATGGCACCTCGTTCTCTGGAGAGAAGATCCGCGTCCACCGGCAGCCTGACTGGCGGGGACGTTGACAAGTCCAGAAGGTCCGGGAACCAGATCTGCCTCGGCCACGCCGGTGTGACGAGGATCATCCTGCACCTGGACTTCTTGAGCTGGCTGATGAGGCGGAGCAGCAACGGCAACGGACGGAACGCGTATAGAAACAGGCTGTCCCAAGGGAACGAGAAAACATCGCCCATGCTCCTCGGCTGTGGGAACCTGCTGGCGAACCTCTGGCACTTGGAGTTCATCGCCGTCGCGAAAAGGTCGATCTGGGGTTTGCCCCATCGTTGGAAGAGTCGATCCACTTGATCCTGGCGCAGTTCCCACTCGTGGCACGAGCGCAGCTCCCTGCTGAGTGAGTTAGCGATGGTGTTTTTTATTCCTGCCAGGTGGAAGGGAACCAGAAACATCCCCTGGGCGACGGCCCAGTGCCACAGATCCTGGGCCTCCTTGGATAGGGCTAGGGATCTGGTGCCTCCCTGCTTCCGTATGTAGAACATCGTGGTGGTGTTGTCGGTGAAGATCCTCACCACCTTGTCCTTGAGGGACGGGAGGAACGACTTGAGCACCCAGAACACTGCACGGAGCTCCAAGATGTTGATGTGAAGAGACCGCTCCTCTGGGAGCCAAAGGCCTCTTGCGTGGAGATCTCTGGTGTGGGCCCCCCAACCCTCCAGAGAGGCGTCCGTAGTCACCGTCTACTGAAACGCCGGGGTTTGAAACTCCTCGTCGAGGGGGATCCTGTCCCCGAAGCAGCCCCCCGCCTGAAACCAGCGGCCGTCGAGGAACTCCTGTAGCGGACGCAGTCGAAGTCTGCAAAGGGGTACAAGGTAGATGCATGAGGACATCATCGCCAGAAGGGACTTGATGGACCTCACCCTGGCCACGTCCGTGACTAACAGTCGCCGTACCTTGCCCAGGATGGTTTTGGTCCTCTCCTCTGAAGGGGAGGCCAATTGCTCCACTGTATCGAGCTTTGCCCCCAAAAACAGTGCTACTTGCGACGGAACCAGGTGGGATTTGGGGTAGTTGATGGAGAACCCCAGCTCCGTGAGCAACCGGATGGTCCTCGCCGTATGATCGACGGCGAGTTCCCTTGACCTTGCCCGGATTAGCCAGTCATCCAGGTAGGGGTAGACGTGGATCCCCTGCAGGAGCAGCCGCGCCGCCAATGGTGCCAGGCACTTGGTGAAAACCCTGGGTGCCGACTTTAATCCGAACGGTAGGGCTCTGAATTGGTAGTGGCGTCCTTGAACCACGAACCTGAGGAACTTCCTGTGCCTTTCTAGAATGGGGATGTGGAAGTAGGCATCCTCCAGGTCCAGCGACGATAGGAAGTCGCCTTCCTCCAGCTGTCCCAGTACGTGCTGGAGGGTGACCATCCTGAATTTCTGCGCCTTGATGTATTTGTTTAACCGACGCAGGTCTAGGATGGGGTGCCAACCGCCTGTCTTCTTCCTGACGAGGAAGTCCCTTGAGTACACTCCGGAGCCCCGGAGCCTCCTGGGGACGAGCTCGATGGCACCTTTCATGAGCATCGCCTTCACCTCCAACAGCAGTTGAGGCATGTGATCCTCCTTCCTGGCCACGGGAGGAATGCAAAGGCACTTCTTTAGGAATTCCAGCGAGTGCCCGTTGGCCAGGGTGTCCAACACCCAATGATCAGTGAAGATGGACTCCCACACCCTGACGAACTTCGTCAGTCGGCCTCCCACTGGGGTGCTTCGGTGGGGGCCCGACCACTTGCCGCCTTGGCCTCCTTGGCGATAACAGCGGGAACCCCCTTGCTTGCGCGACCTCTGTAGGCCTCCTGGGAAGAGGAGCGGGGCGCCTGGCGGTAGGTGGAGGAGCCACCGCTGGATCCTTTGGAGGCACCCTGTCTGCTCCGGAGCTCCGAAAGAGCCGTCGCTGCTGAAGCACTCCAAGGGCCCGGGCCGTCCCCGGGTCGGTCTTGATGGCCTGTAGAGACTCATCCACCGCCTTACCAAAGAGGTTGTTGCCCTCGAACGGCATGTCCAACACTCTGGTCTGGACGTCCTTGAGAAAGTCTGTTGCCTTAAGCCATCCTCGTCGTCGGAGGCAAACTCTGTTGCCCAGTTGGCGAAATCCGGTATCTACAATGTCCGTTGCCACCGTAATGGCGTGATCCGACGCCACCTCGCCCTCCTGCAGAATTTCTAGGGCCTCCGCCCTATTGTCATCAGGCAGGAAATCTAGCAGGGGAGCTATCTTGAACCAGAGCGCCCTGTCGTAATGGGCCACGATCACTAAGGCATTGGCCGCCTTAATCGTCGTCGCCGCCGACGAGATGACTCGTCCCATAGAGTCCAACTTCTTACCCTCGCTGTCCGGCGGGGAAGTGGAAGTTGAAGCAGCCGCGCCCGCTGCGTTCTTCTTAGCCGCTGCCGAGACGACCGAATCCGGTGTGGGCTGGGCCCTGAGGCATAAGGGGGCGGCATCGGGGACTCAGTACTTCTTCTCGTACCTGTCCCTCTTGGCGGGTGTCGTGGCAGGGTTCTTGAGGACAGCAAGCCCCTCGTCCCAGATGTCGTTGAGTAAAGGCACCGAGAGGACCGACTTCCTCTTAGCCTCTCGTCGTTGGTACAGAAACCCCTCCTTTTTCTGTTCTTCAGGGCAGAGCTGGAAGAGCTTGGATGCCCTGGTTATCATGGCGTGGAAAGAGCCAACCTCGTCGGCTGGGGACGCCCGCGGGGGGGGGGTGACGACGGGATGTCTGCTGTGTCATCGCCGCCGCCGTCATCCGTCCCCGTATCCTCTCCTGGCCAGGGGGATGAGGGGTCCACCGGCCTCGCGGGCATGAAGGGCGGAGAGGGGTGGACTCTCCTCCGCTTGTTCGGAGGGTTTCCCGACGGGCCTGGTTCTGGATCCTCTGTTGGGGTCTGTGGTAATCTCGTCCTTATCTCGGTACATAAGGATTGGATTGCCAACAAAATGGCCGCCGAGCTATCCTGGGGCTCGGGCAATGGCTGCGACGGACGGGATGGCCGTTCCACTGGGCCCTGTTCATCCTCCTCGTCGCTATCTTCGATCACGTCAGCAGGGACCGTCCCCTGGGATCGAGCCTTCTCGAACCTCTCGTTGAGGTTTATGAACCTCTCGGTGAGGCCTATGGACCTTTCGTTGAGGCCCCTCTCGGTCTCCACCAGCTCCTCCTCAGAGGCTGATTCAGAGTCTGTAATGGCCACCGCCCCCCCCCTCTTTTTCAGCCGGGGGCTTCACGGGGGTCTTAGCGGTGGGCTGGAAAGAGCACTCGCTCCTTGGCGGCAGGGATACTCTGGGCGCAGAGGCCGCCTCCATTGGCGTAGTCTCAGCCGGCTCTGCCAGGGTCGCAGAGACCACTTCGGTAGAGGCCTTAGCCGGGTGGATCAAGGCCCTCACCACCTTAGGTGCGTCCTGGGCCTTCGCCTTGGGGGGAGGGTCAACGCCTCGCTCCCCCTTTGAGATCGACCGGGTCCGCTCCAGCGGCCTACCCGGGTTCTCGCACTTCCTCTTCCCCGAACCAGAGCGCTGGCTCGTGGTCGACCGTGCCGGGGAAGTAGCGCCCTGCTTGTGTCATGATGCCTACCTCCAAGGAGCCAGGTCCGACCCAGCAACCCCAGAGGCAGGCATCATTTCCCCCAGGGGAGTGCCAGCGGGCCCAAGCTGGGGCCCTTTGGACGCAGTCCTGGCGCCTTAGGTGCCAGGCTCATGTTGGACCCCTGTCCTGGCGCCTTAGGCGCCAGGCTCATAAAGCTAGACATGTGTTCAAGTGTTTTACTGTGCACTTACCTGATGCAGACCATGCTGCTACATCCAGGCCCTCTTGAGACCTGAATGGAACTACTTTACCTATGGGACTACTTTCCACCCGGGTGTGGTCGGGGAAGGATACATACCTGATCGGTGGAAGTATACATACCTGGAACTTCTTTAAAAACTATTTAAACCACGCCCGATCAGCAACTCACGCTTCGCGTTGTTCTGCTCCTCGCAGCTAGACGCTCACCGTGTCAGCTCCTGCATCTGGACTTCAGCCACGCCTGTCAGCATCCTGGGTCACCTGAAAAGGGAGACAAGTGACCTTACCTGCTAAATCTGCACCACAGAGACATCACTCCGACGATCCTGAAAAGGAAGACATCATTTTTAAAAGGCATTTCGCTACACCTTTCCTGGGCGCCTCTATCTTCAGCAGCGATCATCCGGATCCACAGCCACTTCCCAGAGCCTAGAGAGAAAAAGACAAGAACAAAAGGTGAGAGAAGGAAGGGAATAGGAAAAGCTCAGTTTCCTTCTAGGACTTACCTGTTGGGTCATTCCCATTTCATTTCGGGTCTTGCCTCTTCCAGGCATTTTCCGGACCGCAGCCCCTATGGGGAAAAAAGACAAAGACATTGAATGAGCAAATGCAAAGACATTACCCGAGCGCTCATCCAGAACTTACCTGTCATTTACTGGAACTGCACGTTTCACTTCGGGTCGGCGCCATATCTCCGGCATTCCGAACCCCGGCCCCTAAGGGGAAAAAGACAAAAGACAAAAGCATTAGCGCTTGCTACAATAAGACAATGAACATTATTATTAAGCTTGAACTTTTGAAGTTGCAACAGAACTTTTACAGCGCCTTACCTCAAGCTTATTTGAACTTCCATCAAACCTCAATCCAGTGAAGTAACTGGGTTTCAACGCGCCCCTGCATCAGAAGCAGGATGGAGAACTCATCCTTCCAGACCCTAAGGTGAGACTTCACGGGGAATCGTGGAAGGGTATCGTGGAGGGTTGGAAGAGAGTGGGAGGCTTGAGCATTATTCTGTCAGTAGGTAATACTCCCTTTTCACGCACAGGGGAATATTCCTGCAAGCCAGAGTAGAGGGGCCCTTCCTGTTCATCTTCAGAGTCCTGCGCTTCGCCATTGAAGAAGCATCAGCACTCGAAGCCAGACCTGCGCCTCCGTGGGAATCAGGTGAGCGTTACAGCTTGGCAACCGAAGAGCCCGACCTTTCGGCGCTCCCGGAGGCCACAGACTTGCGGTGCTTGGCCTTCTGTTGGGCCCCCGTCGCCGGGACTCCCTCAAAGGACTTAGAAGCCCGCTCAGCCTTCTTCTTCTCCTTCTGACTTGCTGTGCCCTTCTCCAGCCAGGAGGCGAGGCGGGAACGACGATCTTTTTTGATCCGTTCCGAAAGGTTCTTGCAGAACGCACAGTCCTTCTCCACGTGCGTCTTGTCCCCATGGAGGCAGTGGAGACATCGCGAATGTTCGTCCTCCTTGAAAACGTTATATAATCCGCATCCAGGGCAGTTCCTGAACAGCTTGGATCCGGGCGTCGATCTTCCTTTGTCTTGGTCCATGTCCGTTGAGGTATGCCGCAGATCTTCCGGAATCCTCCAAGAAGTGTAAACTCGACGAAAACTTCACCCTTGAGGGGCATAGAAGAATTCTGAAATGGGTCCCCATTATCGGAAGTAGAAACGGTGGAGCTTGAGGCTCGATTAAACTGAAAAAATGAGAAAATCTCCTGAAAAAGCGTGAAAACGCAGTAAAAAAACTTGAGAGCTAAACACGAGGACTCCCAACACTTGAGCGTGCGGTAAAAATCTGAGGATGGCTGCCGGAGGCGGGGCTTAGGGAGAGGGCAGTCATTGGCTGGGGGCAGTATGACCCAGAGATCAGTGATTGGTTACTACTAAGAAAGACAGATCAGAAACGAAACTGATACTGATTTTTTCTTTACCGAGGATTCCTAGCCTGACGACGGGGAATATTCATGAGCATGTGAATCCATGCCAGACCCCATGCTGGAGAAACCAAACATTTTCTACCCGTAACTGGCTCCCCAACCCATCCTCAAATCCTGAACTTCATTTGGTGTCTTCTTTCCCACTCCTGACCTATATCCTGATGTGACTGCTATTGTTATTGCTATTGGTATTTATGTAGCGCATACGGCCAGGCTATCAAAGCGGTGTTGTTCAAAACTATCAGTGTTCCCCTAGGAGTGACTACATAAACAGTAAAGTTTAAAGTCAGTTTCTGATGTTGAGAACGTTATTAGACTCTGTAAGGTCATGGAGGGAGTCCATTCCAAAGTTTGATGGCATCCTTTTTCCTCCTCCAAATAGCGTTTTGAGTGCTTTCTTTGGAAGCTTATTCAGGTAATATCACTAGTCACTCGCATCAAGCAACAAAATAAGCCCCAAGGCCGATATAAAGGTTTTAAGGAGCATGGGGCATCTGATTCTCTGTGTGGAATGAACCCCCAAATGAGTCTGTTCTCAAGTTGTTTCTTATTCGGTCCAAATCTGTCCAGCGGTTTTCGTGCTACGGCTATTCAAAAACGTAACTTTTTCTCTATGGGAAAATGAATGGGCTGAAAACTGGAGTTTTGTTTTCTTATAACTTTTATATTTTACAACTTTCATGTCCGAATGCCCAAAGGCCTAGTAGGACCATGACTTTATTTTTCTGTTTTGCCATTGTTATTATTTCCCCTGTTCCATTCCCATTTAGCCTTGTGGCGCTTTGAAATACAATCCTGTTGTATAAGGCACCTAAACAAATTAGCAATAAAATAAATTTAAAAAAAACACTTTGTGCCCAAGTTGTTTCTTATTTGGTCCAAATCTGCAAAACTGCACTTTTTCTCTATGGGAAAATGAATGGGCTGAAAACTGCAGTGTTTTGTTTTCTTAATAACCATTTGATTTTATAACTATATACGGGAGCCCTTGAAAAACGTTGTTTTGAACATTTCATCCAAATCCATCCAGCAAGTCAAAAGTTATTAGTAATAGAATTTTGGGTGAAAAATGGCTGCTTTTTTATTTCTGAAAATCCTGTCAGCCTCTCTGATGCGAAGCATCATAGGCGAGATCAATAAATGAGGGAGAAGGCCTCCCCTTCTGCCTTCTGCTTCGAACTTTAAAAAAACTACTGGATGCAACAACCCCAGACACCCCTCTGACCCCTACCCCCCACCACCTTTCTATCTGCTGGAAATCGAGTCAACGCTTTGTGCCCAAGTTGTTTCGTACTTAGTTTAATTCCGCCCACCGCTAAAAATTGGAATTTTTTTCTCGATGGGAACATGAATGGGGACTACGCCGAAACTTTTTTTGTTGTTATCTTCTTTATTTTTGAATGGTTCTTTCCCAAAATGTCCAGTCTAGGGGACGATTGGGGCTGCGCAAGTAACATTTTGTTTGCATAATTTCAGCCAGATCAGTCAAATGTTATTAGCAATTCATTTTTTGTGTTTCTTATGGTACTTGATACGCAACATAAGTATAGTGCGGTGACTGCCGCATTATTATGTACACAAATATATATATTTATATGAAAACACATTGTTAACTTCTTTTTATAGTTCATACCAAAGTCTTTTCCGGTAGTCTATCTGCTTATGATTTTTTTTCTGAAAGGTACAGGGTGTTCTGAAATGGTTGTTTTGAATTTGAAGGCTAGTAAATGACCTGCCGGTGAGTCTGGAGGACTTGCTCTCTATATTATATTTGTGATAAAATGTAGTTGTGTGCACAGTGTTTGCCTGCCCGTTAACTGATTAAGCGGCCACCCAAATTGTTATTTTCCTTTTGTACTAGATTGGGTTATCAATTTTGTTCCTATTTGGCAGATCTTGCTTAAGGCTTTCAAAGGCCCATCACATTTGTTTTGTCATTTTCAGTGTTTAAACTGAGGAACGGGAATCATCTGATCATGGTCAGCATTGAGTGTGCAGTTTTAGGGCATTAGAGCTGGAGTAGTGGTCCTTGGCATCAGAAGCAGGGTAGCACAATGCTATACTATGCTGGCATCTTTGTTGGTGGCTGGGAACGGGCATGGCAGCGGAATGGTAGCTGTACCAATTGCCTTTTATGAGAGATTTGCAGAAATTAAGTACATTCCTTGTCTTGCAGATTTGATGTGCTATCATTTCAGTCATGCGTTCTTTGGTCTCATGCGATTCCCCAGCAGTAGAAAAGGAGTACCGGATGGAAGGAAGGCATATTGTAAACCTCGTCTCTCCCTTGCCTCCATGTGTGCTGGCCATCTCCTCATCAATTGGTCAATGCCTGGGTGGTTTGAGAAGTCTGACCCAGCTTGAATATCCCAGATGAGATGTATCCCTAACTCAGGCTATTTCTCTCAAGTGACTGAGTTCCTTAAAGAGGAAGCTCAGTGGCTTTATGGAAGGGTTCCGCTTATCTCCCCGTTACGAAAGGAGCACTTTAACGCCCTATAAACGACAAAGTATTTGGGACAAAATTCCTGGTCATTGTAGATTCCATCAATGTCGAATGTATTGACGGAGAGTTGTGAAGAAGACTGCCTCGACATGGATGGAGATCTAGCACAGAGGGATGCAACAATGAAGTACATATCATAGGAGATACCTTCAAGGGTTATGAACAGTCGCAGTCAGCATTTGGAACCTCCCTGTTGAAGTGGGTTAGGCATATAAGGAATCCAACCAGGGAATCCTTTTTGAGGAGCCAGATTACTTTGAAAAAGAGCTGCCTGGAAGTTGGAGGAGAAGGAGGCACTAAGGAGTGCAAGGAGAGAAAGGTAAATGTTAAAGAGGCAGGGGTACAATATTGAGCCCTGGGGGACACCACAGGTGGAGAGGGCAGGAGGAGAGGGGAAGGTGCCCAGGATGACTTGGGAAGAGCAGTTAGTGAGGAAAAAGGTCAGCCAGTCCAGTGCCCGTTCCGAGATACCAAGGGTATCGTGCAGCCTTTGCATGAGGATGGAACGGTAGACTGTGTCAAAGGGAGCGGACGGATCGAGAAGGATAAGGACAGCTGGGGAGTTGGAGTCCAGAGATGGGAGTAGTTCTTCACGGGTGTTCAAAAAAGTGGTTTCCGTGCCTCAAGATGCTCGGAATCCAGCTTCCCCAGAAAAGGGGTGAAGGAAATAGGGCGGTAGGCAGGGCAAGTAGGGAATGAGGATGTTCTTTTCAGGAGTGGGAGCACAAGGGGGAGGGGAAAGATCCAGTGGCAAAAGTGTGATTGCAGAAATCAGTGAGAGCAGAGACAAGAGAGCTGATGTTTTCCTTTATGGTCCTGGATGAGCAAGGGGAGACCCGTTTAGAAGAGACCTTCATGGAGCGGACAACTCTGGTAACTTCTTAAGGAGTGACAGGGGAGAAGAAGGAAGGAGGGGGGAAATGGAGGTGAGGAGGTGTGGGATGGGCTGTGAGGGAGTGTAGAAAGGGTGCTCAGGATGCCCTGAGTTTTGGTGGCAAAGTGTGAGGCCAGTCCATTGCAGAGGGCCCGGGAATGAGAAGGGGAGGCAGAGACTGCAGAAGGGCTGGCTAGTTCTGTGCAGTTCAGCCTTGTTCTTCGATGCGCCGGAGACCCGTGCCTGTATGTGGGCTCTTTTCTTTGCACGGATTGAGAGTCTGTATTGCCTTTGGAGCAGGCGGCAGGACAGTTTGTCAGGTGGATGAGCCTGAGGTTAGCCACTTCCGTTCAGCTACCCTGCACTTTCATTTCAGGGCCACAAGTTCGGTGTCGTCCCTCAAACTTTGTAAGCGTAAACCCAAAGACCACCTCAATACCTGGTATACACCACAACTGAAAGCCCTTAGGACTGAAAAAAAGAAATGTTTCATCGGGCGAATGCTAGCGAACAAGGTTGGTGCAAGTTTAGTGCGTGCCAAAGGGAGCCAGGTGGGCGGAGAGGAGAGAGTGGTCTGTCAAGGAGAGAGGGGTGACTAGTGGGGGGGTGAGAGGGGTCAGAGTGTATGAGAGCATCCAGAGTGTGTCGGCTGAGTGGGATGGCCCAGAAGGGAGAATGGAGAGGGAAAACGAGGTGCAGAGGCCAGTGAAAAGAATGGAGGCAGAACCAGGGGAGTCCAATTGAATGTTGAATTCACCCAGGAGGAGGAGGTTAGAGGTGGATGAAAGTAAGGAAGAGCAGAAATCATCCCATTCAGAGAGGAACACAGTGGTGGCACTTGGAGATCATTAAATGGTAGCAATGATCAGAGTGGAGATGGGAGAGATAAACTTGCAAACCAGGCTTTCAAAGGAAGAATAGGACTGGGTAGGTAAGATGGAAGCAGGAACCCACTCTAGGAAGATTAAGGCAACCCGCTACCAGTGCGGTGAGGTCGAGGCTTGGAGTTCTGCATATGAAGCACATTTTTGCCCATTTTGTTCTGCTTGTGAAGCACAGCATTGACCCGAAGGCATTGTGGTGCTGAAGATTGATGGAACTAATAGTTTACCCTTTTTTTCTCTTGCTTTCCTCCGAGCGTTGTCTATTCTTAAGCGCCATGATATCTTTGGTGAAAGTGCACTATATAAGAAACCGATTGATTGATCGATTGAAGAGAGCATCAGGAACAGTCAAGTCTTCCTGGCTTCAGATTTTAATAGAAAATCAATTCCGTAATTAGTGGCCTGGCAAGAGAAGCAACGCTCACCTGTCCACACACATTAGAACTTCGAGATGCAAAACAAACAGCAGTAGCAGAATGAAGAATACGAGAAAAATCAGGACTGTCACAAGTATTTCTACAAAAGGCACAATGACAGAGCTGGCTAAACATTAAAATATTAAGGGATATTTACACAGCGGGCAACAAAAACGTTAGGGCTCCCAAATTACAAAAAGGATGGCTTGTCATTAGGAAACACTTTCTCAAAATTCTACAAAAAAGATTTCTCTAAGATCTTCCCAGGTCACTCAGAGCACTAGGGTTAAAGTGCCCCATGCCCTTGAGCTGCCTGCTTTCTGCACTCCTTACAGCGCTTGCTTCAGTAGTGATAAAGCCCCGTCAGTGTTTGGCCTGGTCTGGATTGGATTGGCAGTCGCCACCTGATGTAGTCACAGATAGCTCATATTTTCACGATGGCCCAGAGACATTAAGGTCACCAGTCTGGTTTCAGTGGGTTGTTTCTAGGAGTTTCCCCACCTACCTGTCACACTTTAACACAACTTGAAAAAGGATACAGACTTATAAAGGATACAGAATCAGCATCCACCTTGGGAGCCCCTCTGCTCTGGGATGTCTTGAATGCGATGTTAACAACTTTCCCCCCAAGAGCGCAGCCTGTAGAAATAAACTATTTCTAACAGGCCAGGGGCTTGAGTGAAAAGGCAGGAGCAGCGACAACAGAGCTAAGGGAACAAAGCAAAACGATGGTTCAAGAGAGCAGCCAGAATTACCAAAGTGCAGGAATCACCCACCCGCAATTACCCTCTCTTACCTGCTTGGTCAAAAGGACGTCCGGTAAACCTATGTGAGTTCAGCAAAGTGGTGACAAGGTGAAGAAGGAAGAATGTCTCAGTTGAAGGAAGTCTGTGCAATAATCCACCTAACCTGAACGGCACAAGGGCGCAACTTGATAGTCCAAGGAATTCAGCAAAGCGTCCCCAAAGTGAAAATAGCCAATCCAAGTAGTGACCACCAAATCAGGAGAGCGTACAATCGGTCACATCGATGTGTAGAGCAATGTTTCTTGTGATGAGAGCAGCGTTGTTGATAGATCCAGAAAAGGTGTGTTTTTGTGGGCTTGTGAAATACGTGAGGGTGAAGGGTTCAGAAAGCCAGTGGAGTTAGCAGCCAGTAGAGAAAAGAAACTTGAATAGAAGACCACTTCAGATTTTCCTAATGTTCTGAATTTCGTTGAACTTGAGTTTAGCAAATTCCAATGCGTCACAACAAACAAGGGCAAGAGGGAAACAGTCCGTTTGGAAAAGCCATGAGTTTGTTTACCAAGGGAAAACAGCCGAGGGAAATGGCGCTAGGAGTCGTAGGGAAAAACGTTCAAGAGTAATCCTTACAGCATGAGCCGGGTCCAGAAAACACAGGAATCAGGATATCAACAAATCGAGCACTCAAACTAATTACTTAGTTTAGGAGCACCCGTTGCAGGGATACGCCGTACTAAATACTAGTATCATTTCCAGGACGCAAGACACGTTGCGTGCGCTTCACGTGACCGCGGGAAGAAGGAATGCTGGATAATGTAGTGCGGCGTATCCCACAAACTGAAAGCAGTCGCCAGGGCAGCTTCCACATGGAAATAGACACCCCCGGACGTCTGTAAGCAGGAATCCGAGCCATGACAGTACCCCCCGCAAAGGGCGACCACCCCTGCGGGCACGCAATCTTTCCAACCAAAAGGTGCGCAGGAGTCGGGGTGCATGCAAATTGGAGGCTGGTTCCCAGGTCCTATCCTCGGGACCATAACCTTTCCAATCAATCAGGTAGGAACGCACTCCGTGACGTAGACGGGTGTCTAGTATAGCATGCACTTCATATTCGTCTTCTCCCTGTACAGTGATTGGAGCAGGGGCAACAGAAAGCCGGGTGCCAGGCACAAAAGGACGGAGCAAGGAAACGTGAAAAGCAGGGTGAATCCGCCAATGGGACGGGATGTCCAAACGGACAGCAACAGGATTGAGACAATGAAGAACCTTATAGGGGCCTACATAGCGATACAAAAGCTTCCATTTACCCCGAATAGTGAGGTGCTTGGTCGCAAGCCAGGCACGATCACCCGGTGCATAGGAGGGGGCTGGTGAACGATGTTTATCTGCTTGCGTCTTTGCCCGGGACTGTGCTGCCTGTAGATGAGAAACGACTGAATCGCGTATAGCAACCAGAGTGTCCCTCGTGGTTTTCGCAGCAGGAATTTGGTCCAATGAAGGTAGGACGGGTGGAAGGATTCTTGGGTGTAACCCATACAAGGCGTAAAACGCGGAACAACCTATTGAAGTGTGTTGGGAGTTATTATATGCAAACTCTGCGGTTCCAAAAACGGATAACCAGTTGGTTTGATGTTGCAAGCACAGACAACGAAGGTACTGTTCCATGGTGCCATTGGTACGTTCGGTTTGTCCGTCCGTTTGGGGGTGGTAGGACGACCAAAGTCGTGCTTCTATGCCAAAGGAATGGGTAAGGGATCTCCAAAACCGTGAGGTAAATTGGGTGCCCCGATCGGAAATCATGATTGTAGGTAGACCGAAGAAACGCACCACGTGATCAAAGAACAAACTGGCCAGTAATGGAGCAGTAGGTATACCCGAACATGGTATGAATCGTGCCATTTTTGTGAAAACGTCCTCCACCACGAGCACAGTTGACATGCCCCTGACCAAGGGGAGTTCTACCACAAAATCGAGAGTAACCGTATGCCACGGATGTGGTGGCAGGTGCATGTTCATCAAAAGACCGAAGGGTTTCCCCGGTTGTTTCTTACATTGTATACATATCGCACACTTAGATACGTATGATTCGGTATCCTTCTTCATACCAGGCCACCAGCACCATCGATGTAGCAGGTCATAGGTTTTAAGTTGACCCGGGTGGGCAGCTAACGGGGTATCATGTGCCCATTCCAAGGCCTTCTGTCTGGTTTGGTTATCAGGTAAGTACAAAAGTCCATGAACATAAGGAAGACCTGTAACAATCTGGGCACCCAATGTGTCGAGAAAAGAGACATGATGTTTGGCCCACTGTCGCACTCGGTCAAGGAGTGAGGTGGAAACCGAACAGACACAAACAACAGCACCCGAGGGCAGTATAGGTGATACCAATTTTTGGGTGTCAAAATCGGCACCAAAACGGGACAAGGCGTCCTCTTTCCCATGTAGAGGGCCAGGGCGGTATGTGACTGTGAAGTCAAATAGCGTGAAGAATAAATGCCAATGTATTTGTCGAGCATTGGTACATTTTGCATGTGAGAGAGCCTGGAGGTTCCGGTGGTCGGTGTACACTGTTACTGGATGTCGAGCACCCAGAAGATGGTGTCTCCACTCCTTAAAAGCCGCTCTAATTGCTAAGAGTTCCCTCTCCATGATGGTGTAATTGCGTTCAGCCGAGGATGGTTTTCGGGAGAAATAAGCCACCGGATGTAACTGCTGTGTAGCAGGGCAGATCTGTGACAGGATGGCCCCCACCGCTATAGCGGAGGCATCTGCTTCCACTATAAAAGGGAATGAAGGGTTTGGGTGTTGCAGAACGGGAGCAGAAGTAAAGGCCTCTTTTAATGCCTCAAAGGCCGACTGGGCTTTGTAGTCCCACAGGAATGGAACCCTGGGACTGGTGAGACGGGTAAGGGGTGCCACTATTTCAAGAAATTAGGCAATAAAGCGCCTATAGAAATTCAAAAAACCCAGAAAAGATTGAAGCGCCTTTACAGAGTCCGTAACCGGCCAGTCCATTACTGCTTTAACCTTAGAAGTGCACATGAGCACCCCTTTTGCGGATATCTGAAACCCCAAGAACTCAACTGAGGATGCATGGAACACACATTTTTCTAACTTAGCATAGAGAGAGTGTTCACGCAAACACTGTAGTACGGAGCGAACATGTTGGATGTGTTGAGTGAGTGAATCCGAGAATATCAGAATATCATCTAGGTAGATCACTACATAACAGTCCAGCATGTCTCCAAAGATGTCATTAACGAAGTGCTGAAATGTGGCTGCAGCGTTACAGAGCCCAAAGGGCATAACACAGTATTCGTGAAGCCTGAACTTCGTTTCGCATCCTCATCAAATTGTATGCCCCTCTGAGATCTAATTTAGTGAAAATGGTAGAGGATGTCATTTTATCGAGTAGTTCCGTTATGAGGGGCAACGGGTATTGGTTCTTAACCGTTATTTTGTTCAAGGCTCTATAATCTGCACAAGGACGTTGATCCCCCTCCTTTTTTGGTACGAAAAATATGGGAGAGGCTGCAGGGGACCGGGAAGTTCGAATGTGTCCCAAACGCAATGCCTTATCCACATACTCTTTTAGATGTTTCTCTTCATTAACGGTCAGGGAGTAAACACGACCATGAGGTATCACTGCCCCAGGCACCAAATCAATAGGGCAGTCATAGCAACGATGTGGAGGGAGTTTTTCTGGTAGCCCTTTGTCGAATACGTCAGAGAAGTCCTTGTATACTGCTGGTAGTTCGGATGTTGGATCACTCAGCGTGGCATTAATGGAGGAGACATTAGCCACCAAGGCCAAACAAGGAGACAAAGACGTCACATCCGGGTTTAGAAAACAATGTTGGGTACAAAACACAGAAGAAAAATGTACAGTTTGTTTGATCCAATCAATTACAGAGTTATGAGTCCGGAGCCAGGATAGACCAAGAATGATCCCAAACTGGGGAGCCGAAATAAGGTCAAGCACTATTTGTTCAGTGTGACCTTCTGTGGTAGACATGCAAAGCGGGACCGTCTGTTCTATTACCCATCCGGATACCAGACGAGAACCGTCTACAGCATGTACCTCCTCAGGTCTAACATTAGGAACTACCATTAAACCATGGCGTTTAGCCAATTGTATATCCATATAATTTCCGCTAGCCCCTGAATCAATCATAACTGGATTGGTGAAGGGCTCAACACCAGGGATCGCAAAATACATTGCAAGGTAGATGTGTGAGAAGGGAGGACATTGGTCCGAGCCGTCCATTTGATGACTCATCCTTAGGGCTCGGCTTAAGGATGAGTCTTGGCGTTTCCCGCTGTCTTAACAGGTCTCGTAGGGCATACACGAATGTAATGGCCAGACTGGCCACAATAGAAGCATAGGTTGTTAACCATACGCCGTTCTCGTTCGGCTTTGGTTAGTGGACCTCTGATTGCCCCTATTTGCATTGGTTCGGCTTCTCCTGCAAGGGCAGGAGAGGCCGTTTCTGACTTGGCTGAGAAGCGAAGGTCAGGGATACGCCGTTCGCCACGTCTTTGCCGCAGCCGAGCGTCAACCTGCAGGACCAAGTCCAACAGTTCCGGAAAACCGGACGGTAG
This sequence comes from Ambystoma mexicanum, assembly GCF_040938575.1. Lineage (NCBI taxonomy): Eukaryota > Metazoa > Chordata > Amphibia > Caudata > Ambystomatidae > Ambystoma > Ambystoma mexicanum. The sequence goes on along the minus strand of NC_090926.1, from coordinate 992,059,153 downwards.
GGCAGGCACCACTGACAGAGCGTCCTTTAGCTCATCTGAAAGTCCCTTATAGAAGACGGCTGCCTTCTTCTGTTCGGGCCAGGTGCTTTCCGCTACTAACTGATTAAAGCGGGCAAGATAGGACAGAAGGTCTGTTTTGCCCTGGCTGATAGCAAGAAATTCAAGATCTGAAGTTTGTGCCTTGTAACGCATGTCAAACACGCTATTCATAGACTGAATAAGGGCATCAAAGTCATACAGGGCTGGGTCGTTGGCTTCGAGTAATGGGTTAGCCCAAGCCACTGCTGTTCCTCCCAAATGGGAAAGAAGAAACGCTGCTTTAGTAGTAGCGTCCGGAAATTCCAATTGTCGACAAAGGAAATGCAGACGGCATTGATTTACGAAGGTCCGATAGGTTTTCGGATCTCCAAAAAAGCGTTCCGGAGGGGCCAATGGAAAGGGTCCAAGAAGCACAATGGGTGCCGAAGCAGGTGGTTGCGCCTGGGGTACAGGAGGGGCTGCTGCAGCAGCAACATCGCCAAACTCCTCATCGGGAGGTAACGGCTGCACAAAACTCTGTAGCACATCCATGCGTTGATGGAGTCGCATGTGCGGATGCCATGTCGGTGCGCAAGGCCGCAAAGGCTTGCATCACGGCAGCCATTGGATCAGCTCCGGTTTCCATGACCAACAGGAAAAAATAGGCTCCTAAATCTGTCACACTTTAACACAACTTGAAAAAGGATACAGACTTATAAAGGATACAGAATCAGCATCCACCTTGGGAGCCCCTCTGCTCTGGGATATCTTGAACACGATGCTAACAAGACTTTCCCCCCAAGAGCGCAGCCTGTAGAAATAAACTATAACTAACAGGCCAGGGGCTTGAGTGAAAAGGCACGAGCAGCGACAACAGAGCTAAGGGAACAAAGCAAAACGATGGTTGAAGAGAGCAGCCAGAATTACCAAAGTGCAGCAATCACCCACCCGGAATTACACTCTCTTACCTGCTTGGTCAAAAGGAAGTCCCGTAAACCTATGTGAGTTCAGCAAAGTGGTGACAAGGTGAAGAAGGAAGAAAGTCTCAGTTGAAGGAAGTCTGTGCAATAATCCACCTAACCCGAACGGCACGAGGGCGCAACTAGATAGTCCAAATATAATCCCCAAGGAATTCAGCAAAGCGTCCCCAAAGTCAAAATAGCCAATCCAAGTAGTGACCACCAAATCCGGAGAGCGTTCAATCGGTTACTTCGATGTGTAGAGCAATGTTTCTTGTGATGAGAGCAGCGTTGTTGATAGATCCAGAAAAGGAGTGTTTTTGTCGGCTTGTGAACTACGTGAGGGTGAAGGGTTCAGAAAGCCAATGGAGTTAGCAGCCAGTAGAGAAAAGAAACTTGAATAGAAGTCCAGTTCAGATTTTCCTAATGTTCTGAATTGCGTTGAACTTGAGGTTAGCAAATTCCAAGGCGTCACAACAAACAAGGGCAAGAGGGAAACAGTCCGTTTGGAAAAGCCATGAGTTTGTTTACCAAGGGAAAACAACCGAGGGAAATGGCGCCAGGAGTCGTAGGGAAAAACATTCAAGAGTAATCCTTAAAGCATGAGCCGGATCCAGAAAACACAGGAATCAGGATATCAATAAATCGGGCACTCGAACTAATTACTTAGTTTAGGAGCACCCGTTGCAGGGATACACCGTACTAAATACTGGTATCATTTCCAGGACGCAAGACACGTTGCGTGCGCTTCACGTCACCGCGGGAAGAAGGAATGCTGGATAATGTAGTGCGGCATATCCCACAAACTGAAAGCAGTCGCCAGGGCAGCTTCCACATGGAAATAGACGCCCCCGGATGTCTGTAAGCAGGAATGCGGGGCATGACACTACCCCTCTCTGGTTTCTGGCTCTAGTAATCACAACCCACTTTTACTCACCTTCTGGAGTACTCCCCACTTGCTCATACTGAAGGGAAACTTTGCTGGTCTCTTTTCTCCATACTACTTTCCTGCTTCTCCCAGGCATTCTCGACATTCCATGCCACGCGAGACCGACTTGGTATCAAGAGAGACACAGACACAAAGTTTCAAAACCTTTATTTAGTAAGGTTCCTGGGTTGGTGTAATGCCTAACTGGCCATAACTCTAAATGGATGGTTTCCTTAACTGAGGTTTCTAAGGGCCGTCGATGTGCGACAGTCCAGAATAATAATCCGTCCGTGTCTAAACCTATGCTTGCCCTCACTCTTTACAGAAATGTATTAAGAAGTCTTAAAAAAGGAAATAATTGTGGTTCAAAGAAAAGGAAATGTAAACCACAGCTAGTTTCACTCAGATAGTCTTACCAATGAGTGCAGTTCTGCCAGTGCAAGATGGTTCAATTCAAAAGGGGAGAGCCATAATAACCTTACACGCCGGGCTCTTTCAGCAAATCAGCAACCTTCACAATATCGTTAGGTCCCTTGGGGTTTCCTTCTCCAAGCTTGGGCTCTTCCAGTTCCAAACCCAAAAGTAAAGAATACACAGTACTGGTCAAGCCTCTCAGGGTTCCCTTCCCCACACGTAGGCCTCTCCTTACCAGTGGCGTCGCTAGGGGTGGGCGTGGGGCGGCCAGGGCCCACCCTGTGAAACCCTGTGCTCCCCCTTGTGCCCCCCCTACCTAAGATGAGCAGTGACCATGTTCTCCCCCTACTTTTTTTTTTCCCCCCCGAGTTTTGTCTTTGGTCCCCTCTGTGCCCCCCCTAAATTGATTCCTGGCGACGCCACTGCTCCTTACGCAGTTCAACAATGTCTCTTGCACAACTCTTGTTAGGTCTCTCAGGGTTCCCTTCCCCAAGCTTAGGCCCCTTTCATCTTTAAACAAACAAAAGTTCTCTTAGTCAGGATGTACCTTTCTCTGTTCAGTTCTTGTAGGAGCATCAGAGACATTCGAGAACGCTGGGCTCTTTGCTCCTCCCAAGCGCGTCCACTCTAACCCTTAACCCCTCTCCTTGTTCCTTGCTCTACTTTCTTAAACTTTCACCTTCAGGTGCTTCCTGCACCCCTTCTTGTTCTCCTTTATTTCCTTAGCTTTGTCATGCACACTTACAACCATTTGTTTCTTTCTTTCCAACCTTTCACATTCCGGTGCTTCCTGCACGCCTCTCGCACTCTTTCCTTTCTTTATCGTGCACACTTGCACCTGTCCGTTTGTTTCTCATGACTCTTACACATTTCACATACCTTTACTCTGCTTTACTTTCCTCCAGCGCCGTTAGTGCCTTTTCCTTCTTTGTTTTTTCCCTTTCTGTTTGTTCTTACACTTTCTGTTCTTCTTATGCTGTCTCTCTCTTTTCGTTCCGTGCCGCTATACAAATTGTGCCTTTCTCCCGCTCTGCTTCAGTCAAACACACGCTCCCGAATTTCTCTCTTACTTTCACAAAACTCACCAGGCAGCTTCGCGTTGACAGGCGGTCTCTCTCTGGATACATGGGGTTGAAGTCAGGGTCTCGCGACCTGCCCCCCAGACATCCTTTTGGCCGGCACAGGTCCCAACGGAACAAGCACGTCGCCAAACGTGGCTAGCAGGATGCAGGTTGCTTCACTCCGGCTCCTTGGAGGCATGGCTCCCTAGCCACACAGCAGCCCCTCACCAACACAGGGCCAGTGTCTTGGCACGCCGCTCTCCTCCAAGCTCCAGCTCCTGCTGCTCTCTGTTCCTTGCCTTCTCTGGTCCAGACAGCATCCCCATCTCGCTCACTGCTTCTGACAGAACTCCACCTTTCATAGTGTATGGAAGAGTCAAGTGGAGTCAGGTGTGCACAGTTGGGATAAAGGTCCTGACCTTGCCTGGCTCTGTTAGTGGGACAGCCTAGTTGTAGGTTGTTGTAGTGGGCTCCGTCTGGCTTCCCAATGCTTTTCCTATGGGTTATCCTTGTTGATCTTAATTGCATCTTCCTCGTTTTTTCAGCGTTTGTTGGAAATGGGGAGTGGCAGATGGGGTGTGATTGAAAAGCATTTCTAGACATTAAAATATTAGGGGATTGGCAGGCAAAAGAAGGGGATCCCCAAGCCCTGTTTTTATACAATGGGGTTACTCCCATCTTGGGCAGATCACCACCTACCCCTGACATCCTGTCATAAAGGCACTGATCTTGATGCCCCCCCGCTTGGCTCTGAAATGTGAGGAGATAAATGGGTGTTGGGTTTAAAGTCATATTGTTGTTTCCTCTGACCCATCTCCCGGTCTACCTTTGTTCGGATACAGTATTCCTGCCTCTCTCTTGGATCAGGGACAATGGGGCATGCATATCCCACAAGGCTTCAGGGACTTCTTCCTCATCGCCTATTGTCCCGCTGGGACACCGCGTCTCACCGGGGTATCCCCATGATCACAACCCTGGATTCCCCTACCCAGGTGATCCTTGCTCGTCAACCCTCAGGGTTGGGATCCAAGAGCAATGGCCCTCCCCATGCCACCTAAACAGATTATAGGGGGTTACATGCGAGAATGCCCCTAGGTTTCTCATACTACTTAATTCACACCTACCAGGGTCACCATTCAAATAATCGACTCCAGGTGTTCCCTGCAGAACTTTGCTGAGCCTGGCACGCCCTCTCCTACACCCTCCCCCTCATGTTGCAACTCCCCTCCTTCCTGAATACCCCCTCCAACCACTGTGCTCTGTCTCTCCCACTTCCTCCAAGAGTGTTTCCTTCCTTCCGCCTCTCCAACTGATGGTCCACCTCTCACCCACGTTCCTCCACAACTCTTTCACCCTTCTCCTTCCAAATAGGAAAGGAGGAAGGTGAGGAACAGATGTACACATATGCTTACCTTCCTTCTTTCGTCAGCCTCTTGCTGTCTCTCTATGTGCTCTTTTCCAGCCTCCTCCAAATGTACTACTTCTACAAACATCCACACCCGTTTGCTCACCTCCTGTCCTTAAATAGAGCACTAAACCTACCTGTCGAGACTGCCTTGGTCTAACAGGGTTTACATGTGTTACATTGTTTCTGTAATATGACTGTTTTACTAACTGCATTCTGTGTCCCTTCTCCACCAGGGTATTCAGCCCTGCCCACTCTCTGCATGTCTTTGTTGGGGGAGCTGATGAAGGATCTCGCTGGCAGCTAGGATTTGATGTGCATGTATTTGTGAGGAGAGCCTACCTTGTTGGATCTCTGTCTCTCTCTTTCCTGGACCCGAGTCCGTAATCCAATGTTTTCCCCCACACATTCAAATCCACATTCAGACAGAGGTGAATATGGTTCTTATGAGGAATTTCTGACTCCCACATTGATTGTATTTTTCTGCTGACTTGGGATTTAAGGTTCTCTGAGCACGAACCAGAGCACACTTAGGATACTATTATCAAGGAGCATTAAGGGGGTAGTATGTAGTGGCAATCCCCTACCATCCACGCCTGCAAGGGTGGGATTGGCCAGGGAATCCTACCCATCTTTTATTATTATTATTAGGGTATTTATTGAACACAGACTTCACTTCGGGAATCAACAATCATGTTGCCCTGATGCTTACCATTGCACTGCGAGTAGTGGCAACTGCCCCCTTTGGCCATGCTAAACATCACTCCAAGATATGGGCAGGGGACTCAGTCGTATGCTGTTTAAACCTACTGGTGTTGGACTTTGGGCCAGTGTCATGGACATGGTGAACATTTACATAATTGGCTGCTTTCAGCCAGTGCAAACCTCTAATAACATGGGAGTTATGGTCTTGAAGAGAACAACAAACTGGCAGCTATGTTCTTAATGCATGGAAGTTTGGCTATGGAAGACAAACAGATGCCATTCTAGTAGTCGATTAAGGAATAAACTCATGCATTTCACGAGCCAGCACAAAGAACAAAGGAAAGTGAAGAATAAAGAATAATGCCTACCTTGTGCACCTGGCCAACTGGTGTTAGAATGGTGCCAAATGTTTAAAGACAAAGGGAGAGACTATTTTCTGTTGGATGAAATACACACCGTGGTCTCTGATGAGTTGATTTGAAACCAATTCTTGGGCAGCCCAGAAAGTATTCTTGCATATTGAGCTTATAAACATCGATGTTCACTGAATTTGATTTTTAGGACATCCTCAAGATGGCATATATATATGAAAGATGATATATAGATATATATATATATATATATTAGCCTGACAAATTGGATCACATCGAAAGAATTAAGATTAAACGTGGGGACAGGATGTAGCCCTGGGGTACACCACTGGTCTAGAGAAACAAGGAGAACTTAAAGGGGCAAGACCACAGATCGAGAACGATTGTTTAGAAAAGAAAACCAGACAAGCGCTTGGTTTCCGGTGCCTAGTCTATAGACTCATCCCGTTGTTCTATGTGGAAGGCTACTAAGAGAGATAATTGCAGTACAGCCCCAACACTGCAGCAGCCACCATTTGTCTGATGACATTGGCAAGAGCAATCAAGACCAAATGCGTGATATAGGCTGACCAAAAACCAGCTTGGTTTGTGTCCAGAAAATTGTTCAATTCTGCAAACACTTTTCGGTTTATTGACAGTCTGCTCGTTATGCTTACAAAGAAACATCCTAAATACATAGTTTCCCAAGCAGAACAATGCATCGTAACCTTCTCTCTTGCACTTGCACAATCGGAATGACACCTGGCCTAGAAGGATAGTTGTCTGTCTTCCCTTTGCTTCCCCCTCCCTTGCCTCGTCGCACCTTGAAACACTTGTGTATAGGCGCGTTATAAATCCCATATCATATCATATAACCCCACCTCCCAAATGCGTGGCCATAAAGCCTCAAGCTCACTGATCCATCAGAATGGTCCCAGAGAGAGTGTTGCATCAGCAGAGAGGAATTGCTTCAGATGAGCGGATGAATGCCCACAGCCTGTATTTGTGAGTATTTGTGAGCCGGTAGGGACAATGTTTATTCTTGCATCTCCACCAGCAGCAATTTAACTCAACAGCAGACTCTCTAGATGGCTCACGCCCCACATTTTTTTTCCTGCAATCCCAGGACTTTGGCACCCATAGTGGTGCGCCACAATCATTCGGGGACTTTCACTTGACTTCAACAGGGCAGGATGGGTTTTTAAATCTTTGGCTGCTGGTCAGCACATACGAATTGAAACCAATCACAATGCAGAGGAAGTAAACACTAAGAGCTGTGGCTGAAGCGGGGAACCTCAGAAAAGAAGGAAACAAAACCAGGACAAGGGTATTACCAATCTCAGAGCACGATAAAAGGGGCACAACCAATCTGAAGGAATGTTAGACAGGCATTGCAATTAACCTCCATATAAAAGAATCAAGGATTAGCAAGCAGTCTCACGGAAGTGGAGAATATCAACAGTTGCCATATCAGTCAGTCAAAGTATACCAACAGGTAGAAAAGATATCACATCACATGTATTATGTGAGGGGTCAGCATTGTGAGGCGGACAACTTTTGTAGGTTTGTTCAAAATGTGCCATTTTATTAAATTATAAATAATCAAATGCCTCACTATCCCTACTCTATCCAGGATTTCCCTACCTAACAAATCTAAGGGGAATACTCCAACACAGGATGTCTGTCCCTCACACTTAAACATCAAACACAAAGAAAATATATGGCAGCAGTATACATCAACAGTTGTTTATACAATTCCTGAATGACCTCTTAGCAACCTGGGAGAACTTCCCTCCCCAGGATTCAAGGAAACATCAGCTCCAATGTTCAACAAAAATAAAACAGGAAATCCCTGTAGAAAGAACAATGTTAATTCAGTTCTTGATGTTTCAATGTCAAAGTAAGGTTTTGTTAACCAAAGCTCCAACAACAACAACGCTTCTCCTCTTGGTGATTAAACTTTCCACTTCAACACAACAGAATCAGTTTATCCTTGCCACAAGAGGTATTATCACAATTGAAAGGAAATACGGCTTCTGCAAATGTTAGTGGAACACAGTTCTTGTTCAACAATTATAATGTCTCTCTTTACTAGATCAGGATTCACTATAGATTGCTCTAGTGCTGTGTGCCATACTATTGTATTTCATCAAAGTAGAAACTTTTTCATGAGTATTTTAAGATCTATATATTTGACACTTTTTTTATCTGTCCGAATATGGTCTTTTTCTTGATTATGTTAATATGTGTACCAATGTCGAATACTGAGAAGCATAGCATTAGCATATTGCACTTTATTGATGCCCAACTAACTAATTCTGGATTTTTCCAGCTGCTTTTAGTGTTCTGTTTTGCATTTTTGCTATATTGCGCTTGCATGATAATCTGCACATATTTTAAAACTCATATACATCGAATCAGACTGTTATGTATGGCAGATCTATGATTTTTCATGAATTATTTTCTTTAATATTCAGCACTATGTAACTACGTTACAAGATGTCTGCCACCGGTTTACTCATGTACACACACACTAGCCGAGTGGTAGACACTATGAAGGGACTTACAAAGTGATACATACCATATGTGACCATTCTCTCCCATTGGTGAGCAAGTGCTTTGTAGAGCTCGAAACGCATCCATACAGGACTGTTCTATTAGTGTCCTGCCTCTGTTTGTCAATAGTGGTTTTAATATACATTTTTTGTAGTAATAAACTTGCAAGTATTTTTTCACTTCAAGTTTCTGGCTGATTTGTTTCATGAATGGACCCCGTGGCATTTTCTCATGACTTGGGGTGCATGTTAAACCGTTCCATTTTCATAGCGGTTTGTTTTCTTCTTCTCTTTGTGATATATGGAGTGCACCCCTCTTTCTTTTTTGCCATATTTCCAGGTTTTCTGAAGGGTAGAATCTTCAGAATCTGTTAGGGTGTTGCACCGGGGTGACACATGCCCTGCTTTGGAGTGCTTCACTGTAGGCTACTCCCCCCCCCTTTCCCCACTGTGGGATTGGGTGTGAGCTTGTTCCTTGGAAACCTGATGACTTCAGCTACCAGAAGTCCTTGCAGCAGAATCATCATTGATTGTCAACACCTGCACTTGCTGTGAGCTGCAAGTTAAGACTGCCTCCCTGAGATGTGAAGAGCACAGAAACCGGTAGGAGGAGAAGGTTTACTGTGCAGGGAACTGGAGTGCGCCCCTCTCCTCTTTCTTTTTTGCCATATATATATATATATATATATATATATATATATATATATATATATATATATATATATAGTTCAGGTTAAGTTGCTAAACTCATAGGAAGACACGGCTTATTACTTCCCTCCCCCTGGAGGAATCCTCCAGGAAACTTTGCATAATAAGTATATGGCCCGCTCTGAATTTCTTCTGCAGGTTTGGAGAGGCTTCGTGCAGGGGGGGGGGGGAGAGTAATAGGCGGGGTCCCAAAAAACTTTGAGCACGGCTACAGGCCGAACGGGTGGACGGATTTGCACCAAATTTGCGGCAGGAGCGGGGGCTTGGGTCAGAAAGAATGCTTTTGTGTGCTTAGTGGAAAGCCAACCAGTACTTTTGTTGCAAAGAACTGAAATGTACGTTGCTAAAAATTAGTTATATCTGGCTCTGCTGACCCATTTCACTGTTCGCTCAGCGGACAGAAGGCTCATTGGCTTGCAGTACGCTGTGCTGTCGGCGAACTTTGGACGCGCCCGGTGGTTGGCTGGAGAGAAGCGTGCTGTGCGTCAAAGTTTTTGGGAAACGCTGCCATGGTGTACAGTGGACAGTGCGCCACAGAAAGGGACTGACAAACAAAATGTACGGCATGTGGTGGTAGGAAGTGGGGATGGAAAGGGTGGGAGAGAGTGGTTCATCAGATATATGTGATTATTAGGTGGACGAAGATGGTGGTGTGCCTGCAGTATCTGTGCATACTGCACCAATTTGCTGGTCCGTGCCCAGGCCCAACCATGTGTGGTGAATGCAGGCAGCCTTCGTTACGGCACAAAAGCTTGTGCCGCAAACTCTTACTGTGCTTCCTGGTGGTACCTGAATATCAGATGAAGAGTGCATTGCAAAACATATATTACGCCATGTGCTGGTGGGAAGAAGGGATGGAAAGGGTGAGGGAGTGAGAAGTGAATCATCTGAGATATGTAAATAGGTGGACGAAGACAATGTGCCTGCAGTGTCCTTGCGTACAGCGCCAATACGGGGGTCTCTACACAGCCACCTCCCATGTATGCTGCATGCAGGCAGGCTACGTTAAGGCACGATAGCTGGTGCAGAGACCTATTTCCGTGGTGACTGGTGGGAGCCCAATTGCAGAAGGGCAGTGCATTGAACATGACATGAACATTAAAAGATAGTGTGTACTCCGGTGTGTTGCATGGATGGAGGCCTTGCAGCGACAACTATGTGCCGTGGTTGGAATTAGGTTTCACATTGTTCCCTTCTGTGTGTGGTACATCAGCATTGCATAGATGCTTGATTACATGGGTACGGTGCTCCTAACCACATCCTACACTGTTTAATCCATGGCTGCAGCTACTGGAGTGAACAGTTGTGCAGTGAGTCCACTGAGTGAAGTGTTGCATTACTGACAGTATTGTAGAGGGTAGGGATGAAGTGCACCTTCTATGTGCATGGATAGTGCAGTGTGTGAAGTGGGCGCATTTCTTCATTAGTGTGTGCATAGGAGTGGAGACGGACTAAACTGCATATTGCATCGGATTGCGTAGTGTCCATTGCGCGGAGTGGGGACTTCTGTACTGCAGTATGACGTATTGCTATTCTGTACTGAATAGAGAGCTGGGAGACGTACTAGGTGAATGAAAGTGGGTATGGGTGCCGGAGGCTGTGTTATGTTTCCAGGAATAGCTGTATTCAGGTGTGGAGGTTTGGTAGTAGTGGCAGTGGCTGTGGTACGTGTGTGCAGAGTGGTATGTGAGCACATGATGGTATGCAGGCCTCCATTATGTTGCGGTGAGTGTGGGCAAAGCCTAGACTATTGGGTGCATGCCCAAAGGCCGTAGGCCATGCACCCAATAGTCTAGGCCTTTCCCATACCCACTGCAGCAATGCAGATTACACTGCATCTGTCACAAACTCCTCACCTTTACAGAATGTTTGTGGAGCACATTGTACATTTTATAGAGCACCAGAAGTCAGCTGACATGCAAATACTGTTGGTTGGTTGGTTGGGTTGGCAGTAAAACCATCGTATGTGAATGAAAGTGGGTAGGGGCGCCGGAGGCTGTGTTAAGTTTGTAGATTCTGGTAGAAGGTGAATCTTTCTATGCATAGCTGTATGACGGTGCTAAGTTTGGTTAGGAGTGCCAGTGGCTGTGGTATGTGTGTGGATTATGGTACTTGACGACATGTTGCCATGCCTGGCTGCATTACGTTGCGGTGGGTGTGGCCAAGGCCTAGACTATTGGGTGCATGGCCAAAGGCCATAGGTCATGCACCTGAAAGCCAAGGCCTTCACCACACCCACTGCAGCAATGCAGTTTTGACTGCATCTCTCAGAGGGCCGTCACCTTCACAGAATGGTTGTGGAACACATTTTACTCTTCATAGAGCACCAGAAGTGCGCTGACATGCATACATTGTTGGTTCCATGGGTGCGGTCAGTGTTGGAACAACCTACGGTTTTCGATATATGGCTGGAGATTGTGCAGTGAAAAGTCTTGCTGTGTGCCCACTGGATGCAGTGTTGTAACACTGTTAGTATACAAGAGGGTAGCATTGAAGTGAATGTTCGATGTGCTTGGACATTCTGGTTTGTGAAGCTTCCTGGGAGTAGGACCAATGTTGTGAGGATTGTGCTGTTTGGTTGCCAGTGACATAATATTTTGTGCATGGAAATGGGTAGGCATGGCTGAGGCAGTGGTATGTTTGTTGAATCTGATAACTGTCACATGTTTCCATGCATCACTGCTTTATGGTGCTGGGGTTCGGTAGACGTGCTGCTGGCTATGTTACATTTGTGGATTGTGATGCATGGCTCCATTATGTTGTGATGGGTGTCAGCAAGCAGTAGACTCTTCTGTGCATGGTCAAAGGCGTGATGGGTGCCGCTCTGGAAGATTTTGGATGCTGACATTAAGTTTTTTTCCCACACCTTTGTACGGAAGGTGCTTTGGAAGTACGCGCGATATGTACTCTGAGTATTGAACGGTAAATATGGAGTGCTGTACAGAAATGATAAGTGTTGAATGCCGACTTCTTGGCTGTGATTGGTGCATGCATGCGTGAATATTTCACAATCCTCAATGAGGGAGTGCTGGAGGAAGAACAGTGGAGAGGGGAGAAGGACTGCCCCCGCTTTAACGGGATGCAGCCCTCGCTGTAGCTGGAAAAGCGCACGTGCCACATCCTGCCATTCTCAGCATGGTGGGCATGCCAATGGAACTGTGGGAATTATGGAATCATGTGTCAAAGGTGTGATTCACAGGAAGGGGCTGTACTACTTTCTCCCAATACTCTGTGTAATGAGGTTGGTGGACACGGAGAGACGCACAGTGCTGATCGTGGGTGATACATGTGTACAAGATCTGTACAGGTATGCTGTGGAAAGAGGCGATGCTGCCCATTTCGGGTTGGAAAGAGTGAACGCATTGTGAGCCAGTCTCGATGCGTGCAGTTTTTGTGGGATGGTTCACCTTTGCAGATATGTGGCCTCCAATGTTACTGGTGAAGTTGTCGTGGTGCATTATGGAGGTCTTCATTTGGGTTGCACGTCGTGGGAGTTTTCCCTGTCACCTGAAGAAGTCGATGACTGCAGTGATTTGGCTGTTTCCCACTGCCAAGGTCGTTTTCTCACCCATTCCCCCAAAAGGAGTATAGGATCATGCCAGTATAATTTGTCCCCAGCCACAGCTCGGAAGGTGTCTTATGAACAGACACATGTCTGCATTTATGTGCACTGATGGCATGTTGTCCACCCACTATGACAGCATGAATTTCCAAAACAAAACATACACTGCTTTCATGCAAATGGCATTTCTTTTACCGCCATTGGCACTACCATTTTCTTGTACACTATACTCTGTGCACGAAGCGTTGCCCTTAGTTTGGTAAAAAAGTAAAGGAGAAGAAGCAAACAGAAAGTCATACAAAGAGAAAAAAGCGAAAGACACTCCTCAATGAGGTTTGTGTTTGTGGTGTGTACGCAAAAAGTGTAGTCGAAGGTCTCTTTGTACAAAGAAGTGCAGAAGGCTATGGTGGAAGTGGGCAAGCTAATGGACAGGCATCCTGGGTGTATGCATGAACTGTATGCAATTGTTTGAAGTTCGAAACATGAATGCAGTGCTGTTTGGAAGCTATAATTTTGGAAAAGTGTGCAGTCGCCGGTCAAGTGGCACAGCGAGTAGAACGCTCGCTTTGACATCCGTGCAGAGCCTGCTAACGCAGGTTCGAATCCTGGCGTGGCCAAACTCACCCTTTCATCCTTCCGAGGTCGATAAATGAGCACCACACACCGTGGGTAATAATAAGAAGCGCTCAGATACCTGAGGGTTTGTAGTGCTATATAAGTGCAAAATTATTATTATTATTATTATTATTAAGTGGGGTATTGCGGACACAAAAAAAAACCTGTGCAGTGTAAAAGGTAAGTGGTCGGCATCCTACTATCACGAATGCATTCTGTGTATGATATCATATGATGTGCAATTGTATGCCATGGCATGCGTAATGAACCTATACACACGTTTAGCAAACCGCAACGAGACAAGGGATGGGGAACAGAGGGGAGGCAGAGACAACAAACCTACTAGGCCAGGTGTGACTTACATCGCCCAAGTGCATAGGTGGTCGAGGGGAAGGTGCAGTACATGGATAGAAGAAGAAATGACAATAAGTAAAAAATACGGGCCGATTGTGCCAAGTGCAAGGATAAGTGCACACATCAGGTGGTGCAGGAACTGTTAGGGACACAGAAAACAGTCCCCAAGTGAGGGTTTTGCTAGAAAGGATGTGCAGGGGTTCGCTTGGTGGGGGGAGGTGGCATGGACCCGACACCACAGAGTCGCCAGTTAACCAGTGCAGAATCAGATTACGCCAGGCAGTCATCCGGGGAGATGAGGAGAAGAAGCAGACGCAAGGAGAAAGGCTTTGAGGTGCTGCCGGAACCGGCGACGGTTCTCCTCAAGTTTCAGGGAGGCAGGGAGGCTGTTGCAGAGGGAGGACCCAGCCGGAAAAAAACATCTACCATAACTGGTTGCTTGCAGAAGCGATTGACCATGAGGTAGTTGGAGGCAGATGAGAGAAGAGCTTGAGCACAGAGATATATAGTAAGTGAGAGTTGCAGGTATTGAGGTCCCAGGGCCCAGAAGGCCTTGTGCATAATGCAGAGGGTTCTTACCTTATTCCTCGCAGCCACTGTGAGCTATTGAAGACATTTCAGTGCAGAGGAGATACCATTCCAAGTTGCGCAGTCCTCTTCTGGATGCGTTGCAGAGGGCGGAGAGTAGAAGCGGGCAGATTTAAAAAGAGCCTGTTGCAATAGTGCAGCCTAGCCAGAAGCACAGCTGTGCAGACAGTGACCTTTTGGAAACTTGCTTCAGGTTGGTAAGAAACATGCAGTGCTGCTTTCGGGTGGCATATCTTCACGATTTATGTAGGAAATGAGTTAGTGGGGAAAACATTTGGTAGCATTGCCCGAAGGAAAGTAGAGAGCTCCTGTTTCGCTATTACAATGTATGATATGGGTAAATGAAAATATTGCAAGCACATACCACTGAAGTGCCACTTGATGGTAGGGGACGGAAAAAAAAAGACAGTATGCTTTTAAAGAACGTAATGGACGCTGAGTGGCAGATACCGTGCGCAGAGGCACTTATAACATAGTGGTAAACATACTGCAGATAAACTTCTCAAACCTCCATTTTATGGTGATGGGCGCGCATGTGGAGGCATGTGGATGCACAAATCTTGCAATCTTTTACTGAACTTTACATGCTTTCGAGTGACGGGACACTTGCAGGCAGATTTTGTAACGGTACCTATGAAGTGTTGTGCAGAACTGACAGTGTTAGGTGCTAACGTCTTGGATGGCATTGGTGGAATCGTGTGTGCCTATTTACCCGTACCCAATGAGGTAGGGGTGCACAAAAGATAGTGAAAAGGGAAGAAGGACTGCTCCTGCTTTACAGGGGTGTGGCCCTTGCGTCACTTTGGGAAGCGCACAGGCCACAATCTGCGCTTCTCACCATGCTGGCCAATGGACATGGGACTTTGGGGATTATCCAATTAGTTACTGTGGGTGTGCTTCACAGGAATAGGTGGTCATACTATCGTACATTACTCTGCGTAGTGAGGCTGGCTGACATGGCGAAATGCATTGTCTTGACTTTGGGTGTTGCCTTTGTTAGATCTAGACAAGTATGCCCTGGAAAGAAACTTTGATGGCAATTTCGGTTTGGAAGGAGTGGGCGCATTGTGGAACGCGGTCTACAAGAGAAGTTTCGCTGAGATGCATGCACTTTGCAAAGACCTGGCCACTTTTGCTACTGCCGATGTATCTATGTATGTCCACTTATATAGCGCCGGCAGCCCACAGGCATCAAGGCGCTTTGACAAACAGCAACATAAACTATCCTAAAAGAGCAAATAGGCTAAAACTCTCCCGATTCTATATTCTTTGTGAAGCCCATCATGGTGGAAAGGGCGAGGACTGTGGCTGTTTTTGGCTATGTGCTGCTGCTGTATTGTGGTACCTCTTATCAGCCTCTTGCTTAATTTTCAAGCATTTAATCAGCTGCATCTACGTAAAATCGAGAGTACTGTGAAGTGAAGCTGTGAAGATCTGAAGCTTCAATAAGTGAAATTGACATTGTCGACTTTGCCATGGGTGAAACTGATCACGGCCCCTTTAATACTAACCCAGGACCCGAGACACGCCCACAAGGAAGTGCGAACCCAAAAGCAGGAACATCCTGCCCTTGCGGCATGAAGCCCGTTGCGGTGGAAAGAGCAAAGTCTGTGGCTGTTTTTGGCCGTTTGTGCTGGGCGTGCGGCATACAACACACCCGGAGGTGTTCAGTGATACAGCTCAAGTAAACAGTGAGAGGAGTTGGTCACGGGACATCTGCTTGTAAAAGACAGACTGAAGTTATCCCGCCATTAGGACAGAGGAGAGGGAGCTTCGAGAGTCGTAAAAGGAAGGTAAGGAGAGTGGCTTTGGCGGATCAGCGAACTCTGGAACGACAGAGTGCCTGTTCAACGAAGACGCGTGCCCCCCATTTTCCTCCGTATACCTTCAATTCAATTTTCATTGCCCCCAATTATACGGCAGGGAGACGCAAGTTCACTCCACTTGGCTGTGGTTCTTGGTTTTTGGAACAGCCCAGTGGAAGAAGTGGGGGAAGCTAAAGGTCATAAATCCTCCCATTTGTTTATCTGCTGACCAGTTTATTTAAAATAAGATTCAGAAAGAAACTGAGGATAAAAGCTTGTATAAGGGGAAACCCTTCCTAAGGCAAACATCTCTAGCCCGAAGGGAGGTGTTTAAACAGAGACAAACATAAAAGTTACCCTCAACTGGGAAGCAAAATGGAAGGGAAAGGTGAAACTCATGTTTTGCGGAAAAAATAAAAGGAAAACTGAACTGGTAATTCATCCAAAGTGAAAAATAATAAATTAAAAGAAAGAGGGGGAAAAAAAAAACGAAAATGAAACTTCGAAGCACATTGACAAAGGACGATCTATGGTGCCCAGAGTGGGATGGGTCCTACTCGGAGCCTCAGGAAATTTGCGAGGATAAAGAACCGCAAGATACCCAGACAAATCAGAAAGATGGGGTAGTGGAGCCTTTGGAATGAGCGGAACAGGGACAGCCAATTCAAATCCAGGCACAAATCCACACCAACATGAGTCCCCCACAGACCCCATCATTTGCCAGGGCAGGAGATACGGAGAACCATCTGATAATTCAATACTGGAAGCAAGGATTAGAGTATACAGTCACCACTAAAAAAATACAAAAGAACATTGATGATCACTTCCACAAAACAAAATCTAAAAGGTATGGATGACCAGGATCTCATGCACACAGCGTTTATTCCAACTGATCAGGATGAGGCCAGCTCGGAGAACCAGTCGATGATCAAGGAATCATCAATTCATCAGAGAGGCCATCAACGTTCAACGCCAAAAGTTACCTTCATAGGGCAGGGAAGGAAAAGAGTGAACAGTGAAACTGAGGAAAACGACACTCAAAAAGAACATGGAGACCTGGCCGCCTTCCCAGATCAACTGAAAGTACAGACCAGTCCCCTCATACAAGGATTGTCTTGCTCAAATGAAGCCACAATCCCGGCATTAAACTTTGTCCTAAACTCTCTGGTCTCTGTTTTTGAACTGCTCAAAACTGAAGTGCAGGCTCAAGCGGGATTCCTCTTAGAATTAACTAAGGAAACAGCAAGTTTCGACTCAGCATTGGTGGGCTGTAATAGCATCATCAACGATAGTTTAGTCCCGTGGATGAAGGATATACGTTTGGAATTGGCCAAACAAGGATTGGACATTTCAGCCATCCAAACAGACATGACTGCAAGAAGAAAGGAAGAGGAAGATAACAAAATACTTCTAAATGAGGTATTAGTCGAAATCAAAAATGGATGGCAAGTACAAAAGGTAAAAGAGGGGGAAGACAAATTCGAGGAGTCAAACCATCTCTTCGATGATACGCCCCTATCAGAGTCGACCCTTGAGGAATTCAGACGTATGGCTAATGCAGTGGACGGAGCATTGGAAGAGGAATCCGTCCTGGAGGAATAACATCAGCAGCCAAAATACATGGATCAAGAACAAAAAACCATGTTGGGTATGGATCTCAACCCTGTAAAGGGAAGAAGGAAAGAAAGGAAGAGAGAAACAAGGAGAAAAAGAAGAAGCAGGGTCGCACTTCTTCAAGGTATGGAAGAAAAGAAAACTAAGAAACAAAAAAATGGAAAATACAAAAAATCGGAAACGAACAGTTTTCTGAAATCTGTCCTAATATCACCAACAAAAAAGGTTACAAGAGGAAGAAGATCCCGTTAAAGATCACCCTCAACAGAGGAAGATTATAAAGAAAAGAGTACAAAGGTGAAGGGGAAAGCAAAAAATAAAAGCATCCTGAAAAATAACAAAGGTCACGAAGAAGTTTATACAAATGACATTGAGATCAAAAGTATAAGTGTTGGCCTCCAAACAGAGTGCAAAGAGTGGGAAAGGGCATTTAAGAACAAGGAAAACAATGCGAAAGAAACTAAACAGGCCATTGCAAATACTCAGGAGAACAAAAGTAGGCATTGCCGCCCAGTAGTACCACCGCAACCCAACCACCCAACTGCTCCAATCTTTCTAATGAAAAAACGCGTTGCCATGGAGACCAAGTTATCTGAAAGCTCTAAGGAGCTCGAGACTCAGAATAAGTCCCTGAAAATAGCACCAGTCTTCCTGAAACCACTGACCTCATTAGAGGGGAAAACGTCATGGTTTGATGAAATCAAATTGGGACAAGGTAAATGTACCGTTCTCAAACTAAAGTCCAATGGCAGAGGTAAACTATCGAATGTGGTGGCAAATGGAATAAATGAGAGGGGAAATGAGAGCAAAGAAGAGTCCACAGCGGCATTTGCGATGCCAAAATTATGGCTCAGCATTTCGGACAAAAATAGGAAGCATAAATCACTTTGTAGAAGTGTCATTCTCTCATATTTTAAGGAAATACCAGGCTTCTATCTTTTGAGCACCCAGAACATCGGATCTGTACGATTCCCTAGCAATCCATTTACAGCGTAAGTAGGGCTGACCTCAAGAGAGGCTTCGGAAGCAATAGTGGGTGCCTCACCAGAATTGGAGACAATGGGCTTTATAGTATCATGCATAAAGCCCCTTCCATTAACCTCTATAGCGCCACAGGCACCAACATGGCTCAATAAAACAAAGAGCCAGCCTGGGAAGAGCAACAAATCGGAGGGCTACCAAGGGGAAGAAAGAAACAATCTGAGTAATTCTCAGGATAAAGCTTTTGCAATGCTTCCAGAGATCCTGACACAGGTGCTGCTGAAACCGGGAGTTGGGAGTCCGTCTCTTTAGGCAAAAGGGGCTATCTATGGTAACCTGGAATACACAAGCGCTCAACACATTTTCTGCTAAAGAAATGAAAATCCATCTTTTCTGGAACATAGACATTCCTCTCTTCCAAGAGACGTGGCTGGTAAACTCAATCACAATCAAGGGATGTACATTTTACTGCTTAACCGCCCATCAAAAAGCGAAAGGCAGACCATCAGGGGGACTTTTAATGGCTCTCAGAAATAATACAATAAAAGACTCGATAATGATTTTCGAACAAGATCGGGATGCTAGCGAGCAAGGTAACTCTGAATAATGCAAAACCTTACTCAGAGGTGTACCTGATAAACATCTACCTGAACACAGCTTGCTGTAGTCTCCAGATCTTTCAGGACACTCTATCATCAATGCTAGAAAAAATCAAAACCAGCAATGGAAGTGCCTGAGTAATACTACCAGGCGACTTCAATTCCCAATGTGTGGCACTGGAAAAAAAACCCAGGTAAATATGGGTCTCGAAAAATCTCAGATACTGGAAAAACATGGGTAGAATTTCTAGCTGGTTGGGGCCTGAAAATGGCAAATTGAAGCCTGCCAGGAGACAATCCAGCAGCTCCTACCTGGTATCGAGGGATCTCTGCCTCAATAATTGACTATATATTCATGTCAGCGGATCTCTTCACATTAGATATCACACTGAAGATAGAGCAAGGGGGCGGAAGTGATCACGCTAGACTAGAACTACATTTCACAGATATCACCTTGGATAAACGTGCCAAACAGGGTGATTCTGTCTCATTAAGGAATGGCAAGTTGCGCCTTTGTAAATATAAAAAAGAAGGGGATGCCCTAAATAAAAGATTGCTAGAGATCCCAGATAATATCAAACAGGACTCATGCAAACTTGACCAATTTATGACATATATTTGGCAGATAAGCCCTCCGAGTAATGGGGGTAGTAATGGAAGTAAACAAGTGCATCGGCATACGTATGATGAGGCAAACAGGCAGGAAAAAAAACAACTCAATCAGAAATTGAGGCAGTTGAAAAAAGCAGGACTCAGAGAAGTCTATGAAAAGGAGTTTAAAAAAGAATCACAAATGTATAAGCAGTGGTCTACAGCTAGGAGGATGTGACGACTCCAGCAAGATGGAGAGTACATGTTGAAATTAGCTGGAAACAATGACACTGGGGAATTCTGGTCAGTGATGCGCCGCCTGGAAGGTAACCAAGATACTGCACTATGTAATTTGGTTCCAGAAAAGAGCTGGATAGAGTATTTGTCAGCGAGTTTTAAGAGACCAGGGAATACAGAAAACACCTTAGATTTGGCTGCCCGTTGGTGTCTCCCGCTAGGGGTGCAGTCTATAGCAGATTTAATCATCAAATCTTCTAATTACAAAGCGGCAGGGCCAAATGGACTAATTTACCAAGTATTAAAAAAACAGCCTTTACTTTGGGCCAAAATACTATCTTGGCCGTTTAGTGAAATCTTGGTAAGCCAACAATTCCCTGCATCATGGAAATCAGCGATCATTATTCCACTCTTCAAGGGGGGCGACCGACAACAACCCACAAACTATCGGCCCATCGCTTTACTAGACATTGAGAGCAAATTATTTATGAAGATCTTACTAGAGGAGTAAAGAGGTGGGCAAAAGAGAAAAAAATCCTCTCAAAATACCAAACAGACTTCCAAAGTGGACACTCAACAGCAGTAAATGGCCTAACATTAAATATCCTAAGCGAAAAAACATTGGTCAAAGGAGAACAACAGCAATATTGAGCCTGGGTAGATTTCTCGAAGGCATTTGACCATGTCAATAGAACATGCCTATGGATTAAACTGAAGAAATGGAGTATCCCGGAAGGACATCTATCTATGCTGGTAGAATTGCACAAGGATACGACTATCAGAGTGCGGCTAGATGATGGACACCTGTCAGACTCAAAGGTTGAGAGAGGAGTACGTCAGGGTTGTTTGGGAGCCCCCTTATTTTTTAACTTCTATTTGGCTGACATGGGAGAGGAACTGGAATCATCGGCACTTGCCAGTCCCATAATTAATGGATGTAAAATTCAATGGCTTGCATACGCTGATGATGTGGTTCTTCTAGATAAAACTCTGATTGTGCTGCAACGACTTCTAGATAGACTGGATGTTTATGCAAAAGAAAATGACCTAACTATAAATCCAAAGAAATCAAGGATTTTAGCCTTCAAACAGCCCCTTAAGAAAATAAACTACCTACATTGGAAGCTCTGGGGACAGAGTATCCCAAGAGTAGAGGATCTAATCTACTTGGGTTACAAGGGCTACGCAGCTCCAACACAGGGTAAGGTAGAACTGGATGTGCAATTGAAAATCGCCCATCTTGTTCCCCAGATGAAAAAGATTTCATAAAAATGTTGCACATTTTCAGTCATGCCACTAGTCAAATTCTACAGGGCCAAAGTGGTTCCAGTGATTTTGTATGGGCTGGAAGCGAAAACATGTCTCTGGAATACAGACTGGCAAAGACGAGAAGGGCTGGTCTGGAAGAGAGCATTATGCCTACCATCTAGCCTCTCAATGTCTGCCCTTAGATTCGAACTGGGCTTACGGTCACTTAAAGTGCAAGCTGAATGGAAATTGATCTCCTTTTTCAGACTCATAATCACAGCCCAGAAGGATAGCCTGTTTTTTGATCTTAAAGCCCATTTGGAAGCAAAAAAGTCTAAAATACTCTTAAATCTGGAAGATCGATCTATGGAAAATCTGCAAAAAGCAGGTACTGATCTAGAGACACTCATATCCAATGCTGTAAAAGCAAAAAAAATCAGGAAGAAACAAACTGGATAAAGACAATTGATGAGATGCAATCTCAGATCCCAGAAAACTGCTTCCTAAAATCAGAAAAAAAACAGGGAGTCCTGGCTCAATACCTTCTGAAATTTCCAGACTGGAGGATCAGAATGAACTTCCTCAGAATAAGGCTAAATATAGCTCATACAGGAGAGATTATCTCAGTCAGAGGAAAAGGAGACGAGGCAACTGCCTTGTGTGACATCTGTAAAACACCCTCTGATCAGTCGCTGAAACATCTGTTGATGGTATGTGAGGAGACATGGCAGGTGAGACTTGCATTTTTCTCAATATTTGGAGTCCGCGGGGAGTCCTATATCCCGGACATGTTCTGGGACAGACTAATTTCTGGTCACTCGAGATCCCTAACAATAGCAGTGGTGAAAGTCCTTGAGAAATTTGAAGGCGCTTAATGATCGTTTAAGAAAATCAGCACGTGAAGACAAACTATGAACAGTCGAATAGCAGTCACAGGGACTATTATATTGTATTGGGTTTGTTAATAGATCTCTCATAATCTTGCTCCTTTTTAAAAAAAAAAAATATTAAGCGTTTTTTGTATAAAACATAAGCCATAAAGTGCTTATTACTTTATTTGGGTTCCTAGTCATAGCACTGGAGAGCTTTGTCTGGTGAAGAGAGAAGGAAGTTGGGAAGTCGAAATAGTTCATTTTCAATTTTCTTCTTCTCTTTTAAAGCTGTAGTATTCCAAGGCAAATTGTAATGGAAGTTCTGTTTTGTAAAAGGTTCTGAGTAACCAAATACAAATAAAAATAAAAATATATATTCTTTGTCTCAGATAGTCTCTACATGTACTGTCAGGCATCACCTAAACAAGTAAGTCTTCAAGATTTTTCTAAAGTTTAGATGATTTTCTTCCAATCTGAGTTCCAGCGGGAGTCTATTCCACTGCAGCTCTGCCTGTACTACAAATGATCTGCCCATACCAGTCTTGAGCTTGTGTTTAGGTACTATAAGTAAACCTTTACCTTCAGACTGTAACTGTCTGTGTGGGATATATATTTCTAGGCTATTTTTAAGATAGCCAGGAGCTTTTTCCAAAAAGGCACTTGTGAACCAGTGTCATGGCCTTAAACTTAATCCTCTCTTCTACCCTAAGCCAGTGTAATGATCTTCTGGCCAAGGTAGTATGCTCACCTCTTAAATTCTTCACTATCCTCACTGCGTCATTTTCCATGACTTGGCATCTGGCTAAGTCCTTTACAGTAGCACCAATGAGCAGGGCATTGCCATAGTCCAACCTAGATAACACAATAGCTCTTGCAATAGTGGCCATGTTGCATTCATTTAAATACAGACTAATAGCCTTCATAAGGCGCAAGTAATAGGCTGTATTTTTGTGCAGATAGTTCACCTGTGCTTCCGAATTGACAGCGGAGTTGACCATCATTCCCAAAGTTTTGACCTGGTTGGTTACTTGGATTTTGGCTTCATTTATTTATTTAAAGGTCTCGTACTCATTCCCCAATTTAGCTATTGTGCGACTAGACCTGAACAGCATAAGTTCAGTTTTAGAGTCATTTAGACACATCCAATTAAGCTGCATCCATTCATTGATTTTACTGTACACTTTTGCAATCTTCTCACTATCCTTGGTGTGAGATCCCTCTAGTTCGATGATAAGCTGCGTATCGTCCGCATAGTTGGTAAAGAACACTCTAGCTTCCACCAGAATGTCACACAGACTTCGCATTTAAATGTTAAAAAGCATTGGCAAGATGCTAGCTCCCTGAGGGACTCCAAATAGGATTGAAATTGGGTCTGAGAAATTATTCCCGCAATGCACTTTGGCTTGGCGGTCTGTGAGGAAAGATATTAACCACTCCAAAGCTACCTCTGAACAACCAACATTGTCTCTCAGTGACTCTACTAATGATGATCTACGAGATCAAAGGCCGCACTGAAATCCAACATCAATATCCCTATTTTTCCTTTATCAATCAATCCCAGCATATGATTTTGAAGGTCCAGCATAGCTGTTTTGGTACTATGAGAAGCCCTGAAGCCAGATTGTTGTTGATGTAAAGAGGTCTGTTTTTCTACATGTTCTTGTAGTTGCAATGTGTCAATTCTATCCAAAATTTTGAGTATAAAGTTTGAGTTAGTGATGGGGCGAAGATTGCCGATGTCATCGTAATCCATTACTGCGGCATGCATATGGGTTACGTGTCTTGTTTAGGTTTGTTCCGTCGACTGAAGAGGTTGCTAAATCTAGTGAAGATTTTCCCACTGCCAGGGTGCTTTTCTCATCTATTACACCATAAAGATTATGGGACAATGCTCCTGGGTGTTGTTCCGAGCCAGAGGCAGGGAGGTGTTGCATCAACAGAAGCATGAATACTTTTTTGTCTGCTGGTGGGATGTTCTTCTGCAACAATGACCTCATTAGTTGTGGAAATGCAGAGTTTTTCCAAGCAAATGGCATTTTGTTGTCGCCCATTGGTAATGCTGTTTTGTTTGCCCGTCTACAAGATGCAGTGAAGAGTTTACTGTAACAATGTGAGCAGAAGAAAACACAAAATCAAATAAAAAAACGAAAATAGGTGTTTCTCTACAAGCATCAAAAAAAAAAGCCTTTATTCAGAGCCACCCCTTACAACAAACTCCCCCTATCCTATTCCCCCCACGCCCGCACGCAGCATGAAAGCCACATCCAGGGATTTTGAGGATGGCGGCCATGCAAAGGAGACTGTGGGGATTGTCCTATCAGGTGCTCAGGGTGTGCGTCACAGAAAAGGGCGGCAATAGGAAGAAGGACGCCTCCTGCTTTACTGGTATTCGGCCCTCGCGGTACTTGGGGAAGCGCACGTGCCACATTCTGCGCTTCTCACCAGGCTGGCCAATGGAAATCAGACTGTGGGGATTGTCTAATCAGATGCTCAGGGTGTGCGTCACATGAAAAGCGTCAATATTTGTTTTCATTACTCTGTAGTGAGAGTGGCAGGCAGAGATGGCGAAACGCACTGTTTTGATAGTCGGTGATGCCTTTGTGGAAGAACTGTTCCAGTAGGCCATCGAAAAAGGCTTTCATGACAATTTGAATTTGGAGGGAGTGGAGGCTTTGTGGTTCTGTGGCGATGTGTGCAGTTTCGGCACTGTGCTTGCAGTATGTCGACGAGTGGCCACTTTAGCTAGTGTACATGGTGTGGTCGTGCACTATGGAGCGTTCCATTTGGGTTCCATGGCTTGTTCCCGTGTGTACTGTCAACTGAAGAAGGTGATGAAAGCAGTGAAGCACATTTCTCCCACTGCCAAGGTGCTTTTCTCATGTATGCCACCGAGAATTTGTATTTGTATTTTATTTATTTATAAAGCGCAGAAACCAGGCCCCGGGGCAACTGGGCGCATACTCTTAAACATGTTGCAATAAACAGTAGTTACACAGTACATTACAAAATATGCAGCATATATACATATACCGAGGGGTACCATTAACAGAGTATAATACAGTACATAGCAGAGAGAGAAGTATATACATGTCCTGTATCACACAGGGGGGGCTGGACTGAGTAAGGGTTTCATAGATCTTGGGAGAACAGCCAGGTTTTGGCATTGTTCTTGAAGGAGTGGAACGATGGTTCAGTTCTAATGGGCGTGGGCAGGGTGTTCCAAAGTTTGGAGGCTAGGACAGGGAAGCTCACCCCACCTGCTTTTTAATAGTATGGAACTATTACAATGATTCCTGTCGGCAGCCAGAGGTCGGAAGGGGTCTCATCAACAGAAGCATGTGACACTTCTTGAGTGCTGGGATGTTCTCCTGTGAGAATGAGAATATTGGTTCTCGATATACACACCTTTTCAAAGCAAATGGCATGTCATTGTCGACCAGTGGCAATGATATTTTGTTTCACAATTTACAGGCTGCAATGAAGACCCCATTGAAAGAATGTGAGCCGACGTACAAAACACAAAAATACGTATAAAAACTGCAAAAAAAGATGTTTCTATGGAAGCACCATTTAAAAAAAAGGCGCCACAACTAACGACATCCCCTACCCTGGTTGAAATTTATTCCCCCAAGCGCGCACAGCACGAAAAGACAGCGGACATCGCGATAGTTGCAGGGTTGCACATGTTACATACGCCCCTTTTGCAGATGACAGCCATAGAAATGGGCCTGTAGAGGCTACGGGATTGGTCAAAGTTTCTGGGTGTGGTTTGTAAGATCAGACTGTGGTACACAGTGCATTTGTCGACAGAAATGCAGAGGGTGCGGTTATGGCTGTGTTTCATGAGTCACAGCGTACGGGTTTTGGGGAAGTTCTAAATACATTGATTGAAAGTAAATGGAAAACACTGTGCAGTGGCTGCTCATTTTGGATTTTATCATGTGGATACTGCTATGGAGTACCTACAATGGAGTACCTACAATGAAGTGACTGATTTTGGTTTGTCTGTGTGACACTTTGTTGACGCACAATCATGCCGACATTATTGTTCAATGTGGAGGGAAGATTGCACAGCACGTTACATGAGTTTCAGTGCTGTTTGCGATGAAGGAAGCGCTTGCCCAGTTCATGCATCTGTTTCCGATCTCCTGCATGCTTCCATTTCAGTTGTCGTTGCATGCAGTACAAGCACTTCATGCTACGCCATTAGCCGTAGGAGTAGAATTCAAGGTGATGCATACATTCTGAAGTACAAGAATGCTTACAACAATGCGAAACACAGCTTCATTATGTGGAGCTGGAAGATAATTATTCAGCGCAACCCATGCGGCTACAGTACTTTTCTAACCCCCACTGACATTGTTTGCGCTCTGAACATTGTGCTGTTTGCTTTCTTGCCTTTACATGCACTAGTATGTGCGTGACCAAGCAGCACCAACTTTGCCATTTTGCAGACTCACTACAAACTGTTTCACCTGCAGTTACATGTTTTCTTCAACTGTACGACCCGCAGACGACCCCTTGACACTTTCCGTCACAGTGCTCAGTGCAGAGACAGTGTGTCTGTTTCACGGGTCATGGAAAGGCAAGCAGCACATTAATCAAATTACTGTGACATTTACCACCCCCACATTACACTGGAGGTTGCTGATATTGTTTACCAGTGGCCCTCATACAGCTAGGCGTGCTGCAGCCATACATTGATAGGTTTGCACAGCCACCAACGAAGTCGGATTGAGCACTTCAAATGCGGCAGCCTACCGTATGAATCTGTAGGGCTGGCGACAGGGGCGGTGTTACCAGAACACAGATGATGCCCTACGCATGGGTATAGCTGTACAACAGATACACGTGCACTCCCACAACTAATTAAAAGTACATTAGAAGATGCGGCCATGTGGCCACTAATGGAGTCCTACTGATACCTACAGTGTGATTGCACATACACCAGCGAGGTGCAGTCGCCCTAGGAAACGTCCATATTGCTCACTTGCAGTCATCTCGGACAGTACTGTGCGGCACAGATTCACCATGCAATGTTAACCCAAAAAGATAAACCACTCAAACACACACAAACACTTACCATGTACATCTGTAATTGCTAAGATACACCAACCCTATTAGGAAAAGGAAGGGGTAGCACAAATGGATACATACACCGGATAATTTGGCCTTGCCACAAGTTAATCATGAGGGCAGCCAAGGAATCAGTGACAAACCGTTGTTTGTGATGTCATCTTTGATGTCATGAGTGTTAGTCTTAGCAGTGCACAGTGGTGGTGCGAGTTATGTTTGCTTAGCTTACCATAACTGGCGAGTTTCTGGGGGTTTTCGGTTTTACTTTTAAACATAGTATGGATAGGTTGTTGTTAGTGCCAAGTAGCTGTAACGTTCCTGTAACAAACGTTTTTGCATTGAAGTTGCTAGGCTGTTCTTAGGGTAACTGAAGCATAACGTCCCCTCACCAACGTTTTTTTCATTGAATTTGATGTTTTTGGTAGGCCACTATAACCAGACCCTTCCTTTAGCATAGTTTTTCCAGTAAAGGAGATAGGTTTGTAGTAGTGCAACTTAACCATAACGTCCCTTTTTTAAACAATATATATATACATATATATATATAAATACATATATATATACATATATATATATACTTGTCAGGATGGCTTCACAGTACTGCTACTTCTGCTTCAAGAACTTCACTGCTACCACAGTTTACCAGGTGAATATTCTCCTTTGTCTCATAGTGCTACTAAAGTCTTGCATCTACTGACTGCCAGATACATTACTACAGCTTTCGCACTTTGTGATACAACTACAGCTTCAGTACTTTGTGATTCAGAATAGGTTTTGGTTTTGACAAGATTTACTTACAGTATTGTTTAGATGGTTTTCCGGTTTTAAGAAAGGCTGCTTTCAGTTTTAATAGGGGAATACTCTTGGCTTGGGCAATGGTTGCGCTCTCTCCAACCACAGATACAACTTTTCAACACTTGACTTATTTTATGAGCAATTGTTGTTAGTGTGTAGAAAGATGCAAAGTGTACTCTTCCTTTGAAAAGGGAAATTAGGCACATGCAATCACTTCTTTGTAAAGTTTACAATGTTTAAAGGGTTTAACAATGGCTTTCAGCAGTGTTTGTTCTTCACTCGAGTAAAAGAGAAATCTCCCGATCACACGCGAGTGCAACTTTTCCATTGTCAATAACTCAACAAACAGCTTCAGCTCGCTTCTACTTCTATGAGAGTGAATCGTAAGCTGGATACTGTTGCCGGCAGTGCTTGCACAAGTAATCAGAACGCCAGATTAGACTCACCGGGTTCTGTGATCCTGTTCCACGTACTGCACAACTTCTACTGCTTCTGGTGAATTTTTTCTGCTTCTGGCTGTACTCGGGACCCACACCCTTCCTCGCTGAAGGTGTCTCCGTTCCGGCCACTCGATTAAGGAGCCCCTCTCACTTCTGAGACCCACAGCGTTACAACAGCTTTGCACCTCGATCTCCGACACACTTCTGACACTGCAACCTAAATTAGGCTCCCATGGGGGAAGGCAGCCTTCCTGCACGCCTTCTGCTGCGCAGCCTCTGCACTTCAGAGTTTGGGGGACCAGGACCCTCACAGAACAAGCAGGTGAAATCTGCTGCATCACAGTTCCGGCACCCCTTTGCTCTCCCACTTCGCTCCGGGTTGCCAGCACAGTGCCTTCTTCTTTCTGCTTCTGCACAAACTCCAGCCACAGTTCCAGCTCCTTCTCTCTCCCCTTGCCTGCACCTGAGGGGGCCTGCTATGCCTCACAGGTTCCTTCAGGTGTGGTCTGTTAAGCTTAATTGCCTGAATAGTACCATAGCATACCTCTTCAGCCCTCTTCCACGTCCCAGTCTTTATGGGATTATGGGACTTGTAGTCTCCAACAACAAAGTCAGTTCTTTTAACTTCTTCCATTATAGCCATTTATAGTGTGAGATTAAGGGGAAAGTTAAACAGGGGGATTTCCCAGTCTTTTTGGACGGTCTTCCCCTCTACCCCCCACGTGATCCTCCCGCAGTAGACCACCCCCAGGGTCGGGATCGGGAAAGGTCTGCCTTTTCCTGGCCACATGAGGAGAGCCCCAGGCCAGGTTTCTGGGAGGAATCATTAGTGATTCATCGCAATAGATACATTCATAAAACCAAAAATACAAGCTCATACAAATATGAACAGTACAAAATACAATATCACCAAATTTCATGCATTTTAATAAATTCAAATTGCAGGTAGGAAATACTACCAAGAACATGACAACTAAAACTCTGTCTCAGTATGCATCTCTTATCACCAACGGGAATCAGGCCCACCCTAGATATTGGCTTATTGTTTATGTAGTTGCCACATGGTTTGCAAGTCTACAGAATTCAGGTTTCTGATTGCATGTACCTTAATTAATTTAAAGTGTTTTTTTGCCAATGCGGCCGGATGTTCTTGTATTAGTCCAGAAACTTAAAGTAATACAAAATGGATTGTGCCGTTCACAAGTTCTAGTCAATCTTTCCTAACAAAATATAAATCTCCTTATAATGCACACACTGAAACATTTCCGTAAGCTTGAGATCTGCAAAGCATCACATTCCGGCACAGAGCTTTGGCCGTCGCCTGTTTGGCCCAGTGCTTTTGAAGCAGGTCCCCATTTAGGCGTGCCCTGCTGGCCGTGGCCATCACTTCGAGTGCATCACAGATCTGCATGGAGCGTGTGCTCACAGTACAGCGTCATATGCTGAGCAGGTACTGTTTGCTTAAATATATTGTCAAACCAAGCACTGCAATTTCACGTGCTTTTGGTGACAATATATTTAAGTAAAACATAAAATATCTCTGCACGCAGGTACCTGCACTTTGGTGGCTGCAGCAAACATGGCGTGCCTAAAAAAAGACCTGCGCCAAAAGCACTGCGCCAAACCGGCCGACGCCTAAAGCGCTCCGCCAGAATATTGCTTACGGACATTTTTCAGCATACCTACACTGTGTTCCATTACTAACCATTTCAATCAAATCGGTAGTGTGGTCCTGGAAAAACCTTTAAAATCTTTACCACCATTCTTGGTAGGCATGGATGTGCCAGAAACATCACTGTGGAGAACACACTTTCAAGAATCACAACACAACTCTTACTACCCACACAATCTGGAACAAACTTGATTGATATATCTCTCAAAAGAAACAGAGTTAGTACCACATCACAAGTTTGGCGGTGCGGTTAAAAAGTGCAGTAATTTTGTTACTGCTACATTTCTATGGTAGTGGAATTACTGCCGTTTTTTGCCCCACTGCCGAATTCTGATTTTGACTTGAAGTTGAGGTTTTACCTCCAGCATCAGGCTGGAGGCAAATCCTCTAATTCAAGGTAAAATAGCAGCAGAATTACCACTTGCAGTAATTCTGCCAAATACCCATAGAGTCCCATGGGCTCCAATAATGGGGCCTAACACCGCCCTTCCACCACTGGTAATCCTGTGTTAAACTCACAAGACTTAGTGGAGGTAAAGGTGAACAGGTGTGGCGGATTTATGGCTGAATTATCACCAAACTCATAAGGAGGCCCTTAGTAACCTACAAACACATCCACAAACTACTGGGTGTATGGTAGAAACCATTCAGGAACAAATAAGTGTATACCATACGCACATCCCCCTCTGCCGCATACACCATCTCTCGACAACAATGAAAACCTGACTTTGTTCCACATTATTTTCATATATTATATTAGACATAGCTCGGTCCATTTCATTAAAGTATGATGGATTTGAATTATTAAAAAGATTTGAATATCAACTTTTTAAAATGTTTTAGACTGATTTTGTTCTGAAGTTCCTCCGTACAAGAAAATGATACTCTTGTCAGGAAAACATATGGTTTTACAGGTGTAACCCAGGTGTAAACATGTGTAAATGGGACATTCAAGGGGGCTGAAGTACAAGACCGGAGGCATGTTTTTAATCGCTTCACATATCCTGGAGTTATTAGTATTAGAATGAAACTGCAGAAAATACAGAATATAGTTCGGTATTATCAGCCCTAATGATAAGGTGTATATCGACCACTTTTTTGCCTCGAGTGTTTCTCCTGGTGAGTGGTTTCTTTACTGCTCCCTGCCATCTTGCCCAACTTGCCTCCATCCACCTTCCCTTAGCCCCACAGCCGCCTGATTTCCCTCCCGCAACCCCTACAGCTCCCCGCTTCCTAGTCTCCCACCTCCTGCCCCGCCCACTGTGCCCTGATTGGCCAGTAGGCAATGTGTTTGGGAACTAGTGGCCCTTACCACCGCGAAGGCCCCATTTGCCTCAAGCGTTTCTCCTGGTGAGTGTTTTCTGTACTGTTCCCTGTCATCTTGTCCAACTTACCTCCATCCACCTTCCCTTAGCCCCACAGCTGCCTGATTTCCCTCCCGCAACCCCTCCAGCTCCCCGCTTCCTGGTCTCCCGCCTCCCGTCCAGCCCACCGTGCCCTGATTGGCCAGTAGACTGGCTCACCCTGGCCTTCACCGACCTTCACAGGGCAGCCCTCTGCCCATGCAGCCCCCCTCGGCTAAGGACCCCAAGGCAAAGGACGACTTCAACAAGGCAGCCCCAGGCCGTATCTGCAGGTATCTGCAGGAGAAGTAAGAAGCCAGCAACAACCGAAAAGTGTGGCAAGGGGGGGACTGAAGCAATTACTTCATGCCGGACAACCCTACCAGTTAAGCCTAGAACCCCTACTACTGTAATTTGACTGTACCTAAATTGCTAGAAAATCAGAAAGTGTGCCTAATAGCATAATTGATATAGTTAAACTTAGAAACTGTGAATAATAGATAGCAGCCTGTGGTATAGTTGGACTTAGAAAGTGTGCCTAATCGCATAACTGTGTTATAGCTGAATTTAGAAAATGTGTCTAATAGAATATCTCTGGTATAGTTGAACTTAGAAAGTGTGCCTAAGACCGTAATTGCAAGATAGCTAATCCTTGAAAGTGTGAATAATATCAGCCTGTGGAAAGTGTGCCCAACATCCTAACTGTGGTATAGCTAAACTTAGAAAGTGTGCCTAATTAGAATAACTGTGATATAGTTGAATTTAGAAAGTGTGCCCAATAGCATAACAGTGGTATAGTTGACTTTAGAAAGTGTGCCCAATAGCATAACAGTGGTATAGTTGAACTTAGAAAGTGTGAATAATAGCAGCCTGTGCTGTAGCCGATTCTAGAAAGTGTGCCTAATAGCATAACTGTGATATAGTTGAACTTAGAAAGTACGCCTAATAGCATAACTGTGGTATAGTTCAACTTAGAATGTGTGAATAATAGCAACCTGTGGTATAGTTGAACTTAGAAAGTGTGCCCAATAGCGTGGTATAGTTGAACTTAGAAAATATAAATACTATCGCCCTGTGATACAGTTGAATTTAGAAAGTATACCTAATAGCATAACCGTGGTATAGTCGAACTTAGAAAGTGTGCCTAAGACCGTAATTCCAAGACAGTTAATCTTTGAAAGTGTGAATAACATCATCCTGTGATATAGTTGAATTTAGAAAGTGTGCTCAATAGCATAACTGTGGCATAGTTGAACTTAGAAAATATAAATACTATCACCCTGTGATACAGTTGAATTTAGAAAGTATACCTAATAGCATAACCGTGGTATAGTCGAACTTAGAAAGTGTGCCTAAAACCGTAATTCCAAGACAGTTAATCTTTGAAAGTGTGAATAACATCATCCTGTGGTATAGCTGAATTTAGAAAGTGTGCCCAATAGCATAACTGAGGTATAGCAGAACTTAAAAAGTATGCCTATTAGCATAACTGATATAGTTGACCGTAGAAAGTGTGCTAACTGTGGTATAGTTGAATTTGAAAGTGTGCCCAAGACTGTGATTGGAAGATAGAAAATCTTTGAAAGTGTGAATAATACCCTGTGATATAGTCGATTTTAGAAAGGGTCCCCAATAGCATAACTGTAGTATAGTTGAACTTAGAAAGCATGAATATTATCACCTGTGATATAGTTGAACTTAGAAAGTGTGCCCAATAGCATAATTGTGGTACTCTTCAACTTAGAAAGTGTCCCTAAAACCGTAATTGCAAGATAGTTAATCTTTGAAAGTGTGAATATCATCATCATGTGGTATAGCTAAATTTAGAAAGTGTGCCTAATAGCATAACTGTGATATAGCTGAACTAATAGCCTACCTGTGGTCTAGTTCATCCTTCTTTTCATTGCCTAATAGCGTAACTGTGGTCTAGTACATTTTAGGAAGTGTGCCTAATAGCATAACTGTGGTCTAGCTCATATTAGAAAGTGTACCTCATTGTGCCAAAGTTTAACTTAGAAAGGGTGACTAATAGCCTAACTGTGGTCCAGTTCAATTTAGAAAGACTACTTCATTGGGCCAAAGCTGAACCTAGAAAGTGTGCCTAATAGTGTAACTATGATCTAGTTCAATCTAGAAAGTGTGGTCCAGTTCATTTTAGAAGCGTACCTCATTGTGCCAAAGCTAAAATTAGAAAGTGTGCCTAATAGGGTAACTATTGTCTAGCTCAGTCTAGAAAGTGTGCCTAATTGCGTAACTGTGGTATAGTGCATTTAGATAGTGTGCCTGATAGCGTAACAGTGGTTGAGTGCATTAAAGTGTGCCTAATAGCCACGCCATGAGTCCAAACCACCCACCCCCTTCCCAAACCTTCCCCTCACCCACCCACCCACTATCATCATGTCCGCACCCTCAACACCCCCTACTAACAGCCCACCTAGCTTCAAAAGCACACCCAACCCCGCAACCACCCCCTCTCTGTTCCTCTCATCAACTCCCTCAAACATCCTCGTACGACCCCACTCCTTCCCTTCCCTTCCCTAAAAACTGCATGTCTCGCCCTGGCAAGAACAGAAGCTGCATCCCTTTCCCCCTCTGACCCCCCCCTACCCTCTCTCGCACACCAACCACAACAACATCCGTGAAAAGGAACTGCTCCTGGTCTCCCTCAATCTCTCATTACTCCTCGTCAATCCTGTCCCGACCCACCTCCTCACTCTCTTATTCTCGATCATCACCACCCTCCCCTCTTCCCTCACCCTGCCTGAAACCCCTCTCGCTTGAATTCTCACCAACCACATCAGGTACCCTCAACCCACCACACACTACCTTCGAGTCCCTTGACCCAAATCCAACCAACAACACCCACCCGCCCACCCCTACCTCCCCAACACGCACCACCTCCACCGCCCGCCTACTCTTCCCGTCAACCACCGACATCCCCTCTCTCACACCGCAATTTCCATTCTCTCCCCCCACTCCCCTCCACCCACCACCCCTCCGCCCAATCCCCCTCCCCCCTCCTCTGCAACCTCCACATCATCATCCAGTACCGAAGTAAGATGCATCCTTTTTAATGCCTGATCTATAGCCAGAAACAGACACAGCATCTTTGACCTCCTCGCCTCAGACAAACCAGACCTAGTCTTTATCACGGAAACCTGGTTCTCTGACGACTTCCCCCCTATCGCCAATGAAGCCTTCACCCCCCCCCCCGACTACTCCCTCATCCAACTCAACCGACCCTCTAGAGGAGAAGGAGTTGCAATCGCCTTCAAGTCACATTTCTCAGCCTCAATCGGCGCCAGCCAGCCATCCATCCGTTCATCCCTTGCGAATCACTTCTCGTCAAACCTTCCCTCCCCCCAACGTTCTCCCACAGCTTCCTACTCATCTACAGACCCCCTGGCTACAACAGACTATTCTCAAGCAACCTCTGTGATTCGATAGCTACCATCCAACTAAACCACCCCACCCTCACTGTTCTAGGAGATTGCAATATCTGGCTTGACATCCCCACCAACCTTATGACCCACTCTCTGGCCGACTGCCTAAACGCGATTAACCTGCATATCCACATAAACGGCCCACCTCACTATAAAGGACACACCCTTGATGCCATCTTCAGCTCCCACGACCAGATAATCCTAATACCCCCCACCCCAGTCATCCGGTCCGATCACTTCATTGTTCCTTTCAGTATCCACTCAACCGCCCCCCCTCCCTTCACCCAAACCAGAACCCCTGAATCTATGCAAATGCTGGAAGAAACTAAAAATCTTTCCCGATCTAGCCGAGACACTCATTCGATCTCCTCCACCTATCTCCCCTTGCAATGAACGCCTATCCTCCGACGCCTTTGACTCATGGCTCAATACCTCATTTATCCCGTTCATCCTCACTTGCCAATCATCGGCTCGCCATGGCCCTTTCCCAAAATGGTTTACACCTGAACTGAAGACCGCAAAACAATAATATAAATCCCTCGAACGCAAATGGCGGAAAGACAAATCCACCCTGAACAGATCCACCTTGGGCCGGCACCATTGCCACTACAAAGCCGAAAAATCGAAAAGCAAAAAAACCCAGCAAGGAACTCCACAAAATGATCTCTGAATTCACCAAACCATCATGTACCTCCACCCAATCAACCCCTTCTCAATCTCTCTGCGACTCACGCTCTCTCCACTTCTACACCACTGCTCTCGAGAGAACAATTTCTCTAACCAACAAAATGTCCCTCTTACACCCACCACACAATCCACCCACCCCCACCTGCCAACCTACTGCCTGCACCTCCAACCCACCCGACTTTCGACTCTTTCACTCCAATATCAAAAGACCAATTTCTCAAACTTCTCTCTGCCCGGAATCCTTCCGGCTCACCACTAGACCCCTGCCCAGCCTCAGCCCTCACAGAGATATTTACATCTACCTGGCAGGAGAATATGCGAGAACCATCATAAACGACTCCTTCACCTCGGGACTATTTCCCAAAGCTTTCAAAATTGCTCATGTCAAGCCCCTTCTAAAAAAAAGACTTTGCCTCGACCCTCTCGACCCCAAAAACTACCGCCCCATCTCAAACACCAGGTTCCTTGCAAAACCATCGACCAAACCGCCTACTCCCAACTAAATGCTTTTGTCAAAGCCAACTATCTCCTAGACCCCGCTCAATTAGGTTTCAGACCCAGACACGGAACCGAAACCACCCTGACATCAATCTGGGACGACCTTAAAAACACTGCAGACTCTGTGGGATGCACTGCCCTAATCCTTCTTGACCTATCCGCCGCCTTCGATACAATCAACCACTCAATCCTCCTCGATCGCCTCCACTCCGTAGGAATCCGTGGAAATGCTCTCAAGTGGATAGTATCCTTCCTCAACAATAGGAACCAAATAACCCTACTCTCAACCTTCGCTTCCGCCCCCCGACCAGTCAATACCGGAGTTCCACAAGGGGCATGCCTATCAGCCCTCCTGTTCAACCACCCACAAATAATCCGCTTGCACAATATCCTGTGCTACAACTACGCCGACTACACCCAACTAATCCTAAAACTCCATAACTCAATGCCCAGCTGCCAGCCCGACCTTGCCACCTGCCTCCTTGACATTCACTGGATGACCACAAACCACCTCCTTTTAAACCCCACCAAAACTGAAATCATGGTGTGTGGCAACACCAAACCTGTCCCGCACCCTCTACCCTGGCCGTCAATCCATGGGCAACTCCCCGACAACCTCATCCTCAGTAAAAAACCTTGGATGCACTCTCGGCTCTGACCTTACCCTCTCGCACCAAGTCAACAACGTCTCTAAATCCTGCCACTACCACCTCAATATTCTTATGTGCATCTTTCCATACCTCTCCTTTCCCAACAGACTCGCCACGGTCCAATCAATTGTGATGTCAAGACTGGACTATGCGAACCCCCTCTACCTCGGAATCCAAGCATACCACCTGACTAAACTACAAAGAGCACAGAATGCTGCAGCCAAACTGCTACTAGCACTTAGCCCAAAGGATCACACCTCCCCAGCTCTCAAAACGCTCCACTGGCTCCCGGTAGCTCGGAGGGTGACCTTCAAAACCCTATGCATCTCTCACTGAGCAATGCATAAAACCGGACCTCAATACCTTCAGGACAAACTAAAACCTTACCATCCACCAAGCACTCTAAGATCAAGCTCTGCCCGCCTCCTAGTGATACCAAAAACCAACACAGTCAGGTTGAGTGGATCATCATTCTCAGCCTTGGCCCCCACTCTGTAGAACTCACTTCCACCGACTCACCGAAGACCTCATGTCCTTCCGCAAATTATTGAAAATGTGGCTCTTCCCTTAAAAACCAACCCTCAGAACAGACAGTATAAACAACCACAATAGGCAGAAACCCTAGGCTGCCGATTCCCAAAAAAAATAAAATAAAAACCAGCATAGACACCCGATCGAGAAAATGAAAAACTAAAACTGCCATGTGCAATTAGAACATATAAACTGAGTAGAACAAACAAAGTGCATGCGAGGAATTAAAGGGGCGCAGTGGATGAAATGGATGCAGTGAACGAAACAAATGATGTGGACGGGGCAGATGAAGTGGACGGGGCGGATGAAGTGGACGGGGCGGATGAAGTGGACGGGGCGGATGAAGTGGATAGAGCAATTGAAGTATCTGGAATGGAAGCGGATGGAGCAGATGAAGTGGATGGAGCGGATGGAGTGGACGGAGGGGATGGAGCAATTGAAGTATATATAACGGAAGTGGATGGAGCGGGTGAAGTGGATGGAGCGGGTGAATTGCATGGAACGGATGGAGTGCATGGACTGGATGGAGTGCATGGAACGGATGGAGTGCATGTGGATGGAGCCGATGATGTGAATGGGGCAGATGAAGAGGATGAAGTAGATGGAGTGGATGAAATGGATGGAACGGGAAATGTGGATGGAACCGAAGAAGTGGATGGAGCCGAAGAAGTGGATGGAGCCGAAGAAGTGGATGAAATCGAAGAAGTGGACTTAGAAAGTGCACCCTAATAGCATCACTGTTTAAAGTTGAACTTAGAAAATGTGCCTAATAGCATCACAGTGTCAAAACTGAACTTAGAAAGCATGTCCTAATTGCATTACTGTTCTATATTCCCAACATCATTGAGTATCCCCAATAACGTCACTGTGTCTAAGTTGAACTTAGAAATATGCCCCAATAGCGTCACTGTATTAGAGTCGAATTAAGATGGTACTCCCCACATCATTAAATGTGGCCTAATTAGCGTCACTGTCTTAAAAATTGAATTTAGAAGCTATTCCCAACATCACTTAGTGTGTCTGGTTGCATACACTTTACTGATTACCACAGTATCACACTACTACGCTTACTCTCTCCTATACACCGCCATTCAACTAGAACACAGCAGTACTATGACACATTTGGTAAAGTTATTCTCATACTAACATGGCTCATCAAACCACACATCATCCTAATAAAACACAGCTAGCTAGCACATACCGCCTAGCTTAGGCGTCTCCTCAGGCCTAACGCAGCTAGAACTCAGTCTGGATGTCCACCCTCCAGACTGAACACATCCAACTGATCTCCTCAGCACCACACCTACCGCTAAGAAGCAGCTATCATGCAACAACCACACCAGCTGCACACATATTTGGTGCGCCCACGAACTTTACGACTCTCTCTCTCAACTGACTTAAACTGAGGTTCCTGAGGGCGTTCAACCTACCAGCGCTTTGAGATCACACCAATGATACATAAGGCGCTATACAAATGCAAAATAACATGACAAAATAAAATAGAATGAAACTGCAAGAAATACAGAATATACTTCAGTATTATCAGCCCTAATGATAAGGGGTATATCGACCACTTTTTCTTCCACAAAATAGACAAATACTCCCAACAAAATAGGGAGTAATAAATCTGAAACAGGCACGTAGGACTTTGTGCTCCTCCTTTCATCAACAGCGTTCCATGATATGTTTGGACAAGTAGTGCACAATGTACCACAGGAAGAAACTACTATTATTAGAGCCTGATTGGAAGAAGTAAATGTGTCTCATTTTTAATGTGTATGAATAACTCGGTGCAAAGGAGTAATAATTACAAAAACATTTCCATTTTCCAGTTGAAACATTTTTCGTGCTTATAAAATGTTCTCACTGAGAATTGGACTTACATTTTTACTCCATAAAACATGAATTTAACTCCCAACTTTCACTTCAAAATCGTATCTGGAGCACTGGGTATCAGTATCTCAGTAATAAGGCAACACGCTCAGCTAATGAAGAAACCGGTTTCAGTTCACACAAACGAATGCACTATGAGAGCAAAACCTCTTAGCTATTTTCTAGGGCACTCAAATCTAAGGCCATTCTATCATATAGTTTGCTGTTTTCAATTGACACCTGGAAGTATTATGTGAAATATGTATTGGAATGGTCCTTCCATAATTATTTTGAATACATTTTATTAATAGGTGCTTTGTAGCGCACCACATGCAGACCAGACCAGTTTAAGAGATACCAATGCTTTGCTAGAATTTTGTGCATGGTTGTATAGTCACTGCTGAATTTGGTGTTGAGAACATCTAGCCAAAATCGGGAGTCAAGATCCAAGACTACCACTTGCATGTCATTGGCAAGATAAACATCAAATGGACAACAAGGCAGACATAAGATTCATTGGCCTCCAAAGAGTCACATTAGGCAGACGAGGGGGGAACAAAGAAATGAAGACAAGCCAAGGCGAGAATAATCTGCAAATTTAACTCAACAGTCCTTGGTTTAAACACGGACAATGAAATGGTGTCTTTTCTGTAAGAGTACCTATGTGTACCTGTCTGCAGTGTGTCTCTTTCTTAAACACCTAAGTGTATGTCAACATGTACACAAGCAGGCAACTGAGGTATTAAATATATTGGGTTTATCCATAGCAAACCTCTGATTTAGACTCTGGATAGGCGCATCATGGACAAGATACACTATTGCTCAGCCAACCAACTGAACCATTCCAACCAATTGGGTGCTCACAATCCTATTACTTCTTTACACGTAGCGTTGTATTGCGACACAAATAGCTATTCTCATATAATTTTGTATCTCCTTTGCATTATGCAACTATAACTGGTATGTAACATACACATTGTACTGGCTCAAGACAGCATGTCTCCTATAATGAGCCGATTACTCCTTTCCACTATGGCCGATTCTAGCAAATGTACTGTAGTATCCCTTACGGATTTTATTAGTCCTTGGCAAACGCCTTTCTCAACATTCATGTAATAGGACGCCGACTGGCGCCCACTATATTTAAATTAACAATGACATTTAACGCAGAGCATGACTGTGATTATTTAAAGAGAACAATTTTTCTTTTTGATTACACAGTAATTCGCACTTAGCAGGCCAACCGTACTTGCAATCACGAACACCCACTATTTCTGTATGTAAACTGGGCTGTATTGATATTTTTAGATCATCAAACTGAGTAAATGTGTAGTTTTACCTTTCAAACATGGCCGCCATGCTATACAGACAATACTGTATTTGACAGGGAAAACGGACTGTCTACGGGTCCGTAGTCATGGCAACTGACGCATACAATAACAGAGGAAAGGACGCCTAATGACGCCCCCTCGAGACACAAGAATCACGAGATTGAATGCAGGACATCTGGTACTAGGTAAGAGACCGTCTAGCAAGTGCGGATACTTAAGACACAGATACTTGTTTCAATGCCGCACGAGCCTGTGCGCGCAGCATTTATGAGACAAACTCAGTGACATTCGAGATTTGGTACGAGACAGCATGTGCGCGTGCACGCAATCACTTCTTATTGTAACACGGATGCATTAGCAGTCATTTAAAGATTTAGTTTAACGATCGGAACAAAGCTGCGCATTAAGGTGGCGCAGCGATTTCTCTTCTGAAGTAGGGATTGTGCACCGCTACTTAATCTGGGAATAGTTTTTCAGAGACCGTACTGTATGTGAATTAACCAATGGAAATATTATTTATTGAGAGATTTCCAGATTTTACTTAATGCTCTAAGAGTTGAGATTGATATACATACATGGACTTCAGACTCTGGAGATCCTGTATTAATACCAAGCTGTAAACGGAGAAATATAAGACGTTCATATTCTATTCTTCAAACGTTGTTCCTTAATAATACAAAAGGTGATATTTCAACCTATCTATTTTTTCAAGGGATCAAACCCGAATATTGAAGAGCGGACAAGTTCTGTTAACATAATAGGGGCACTAGAGGAAAAATAAGGTAACATGGAACCACTTACTTTCTCCAGAATCTGTTTATGCCACTCCTCAATGAGCACCAACCTAATAAGCTACTTTTGTCTATTTCTTGTCCCTTATCATCCATCCCCTTCCCCAACCCTATTTTTGTCTGGTATTTTATTTTGCTTTTCCTTTCTATTTTCTTGAACCTCTCATTTTGTTTTGGATTTGCAACTATGTACATAAATGTGTATTTATTTTCCCATATAATTGGAAAAAATTATTGCTTTAAAATCAAATATGGCCTTGTTGATTTTTTATGCTGATAACTTTGGTGTCACAGGAGTAGTGCCACATGTCCGGGCGGGTGGGAGGTGTGTGGGGAGGCACTGGACTTCAAATACAAAATTATTTCTTCATGAAGGCAGAGTGACTTCAAAAATAAACTTTTTGAAGATCGATGGCTCCCCCCACTCCATGACATAGCCGCCAGGCTGGAGGCCTCCATGCCATGGAGTGGGGGGGGGTGTCTGGAGGCCTATTTGCATATGGTGTCCCCTTTTGTAATGGCTTGGCAGTTGAACGATGGTCTGGAGGGTTGCCCAGAACAATGCCAGAGGTAAAGATTAATTCAAAACATTCCAGCCATCACCCCTTGTTTTGCCGGGAGCTCTATGACTTCAAAAAGAGACTATTTATTTTTGCAATCATAGGCCCACCCCCCCCACCTCATGGCATGGAGGCCTCCAGCTCCTCTGCAATGACAGGAACAAGTTTCCTGCTGCAGGGAGCTGAAGGCCTTGGTCCCTGGACCAACGATTTCAAAAAGGTAAGAAAATGTATTTTTATTTAAAAGTGTGTGCATGTAAGTGTGTGTGTGTATGTATATAATGTAATGTGTGTGAATATAAACGTACAGGTGGCTGGGTGTGTGTGAGTGTATAGTGAATGGTGTCTGTGCTTTTGTTTGCCTGGATTCATTTTAGGTAATCTTCATTAATCCTAGTCCCACTCTTTCCTCGTCCCAGTACTTGTGCATGAGGCACTTTGTCTCTTAAACAAGTACTGGGACCAGGTAGAGGGACACGGAGGTAATGCCTGGCTTAGTTACCTGTTAACTTATTACTCCTAGTCCCACTCTCCATCATCCCAGTACTTACCTATGAGGCAAGGTACCGCATTCGTAAACTCTGGGACAAGGAAGAGGGACGTGTAGGTAATTCTGGGTATGGTAGTCTAGGTCGGCCCAGAGTGTGGCACGTCCCGTGAAACGTTGTCGAGCTGGGGTGAGGGGGACCTCAGCATGGCTCTCAGAGGGCCCCCTTCAGCATAGCTCATGGGGGAAGGGGGCAGCAGATTTTGTGTTACGCCATTGGCAGTGCATAAGAACACCCTGCTGCCAAATTTCCCAAAAACAATCATTTTTAAAAAGGGCCAACAAATACTTATTTAACAGATTCCATAATTATTTCCGATTTTTGGAAGTCTTTCTAAAGTGGCTAGAAAACTCAGTGACTTAAATGCTCTACTGCTGAGGACAGGGAACATTACGTCCTTAGAATTCTCAGAATCCGAAGGACATAGATGTCCACGTCTTTCTTGTGGTAGGAATTACTGCCACAGTTCAGTGATTAAGCGCGCGCTACTATAATCTGTTGCCATCCTGCCGGCCACAGGTTTAAATCCAAACACTAGTGCCTTAGTCCTTAACCCTTGCAAGGTTGATATATTATTGACAATAGTAACACCGTGTTTTAAATCGCAATGAAACAACTACAGTAAAAAGCATTATATAAGTTAAAATAAAGTTATCTTTGGACATTTAAAAACAAAACACAAACAAATGTAAACTGAAATAAGACCAATCAACTTCTAGGTAAATCAGCCTTTGCGATGAGCCAACAACAGCAAAGAAGAAAAGCACCCTATTACACTTTACCTCCTGCTGTCGTCGAGGATAGGGCCATTGCAGCAGCACCGCAGATATTCAAGTTCGCAGGCAACATAGTGCGCACACTCCTGCAGTCCTCCAGCTCAGGAGATTGCTGAAGGGTGAAGAGGTTACAGTGAGTACTGTAATAAAGGCTATCCTCACAACAGAAGCCACCGACAATAGATCCTCCTATGTGGTACTCCTTAAATACAAGGACCGGCGCCTCCTCTTTCACACCCGTTGATATCGTCAAACACTTTCCTCGATATCCTAAGACTACTACACAATTACAGCTTGAGCATCGAGAGGGCTCTTGAAGCCCATTGGCAGTGGCTCTAGCGTGGCGACTTAAAGCCCCAATGTAAACAACCGGCTGTTCCAAATGGTAGAGGATCTTCTGGAGCAATGGACAAGAACCTTTACCTTCACGGGTCCCACTTTTCATACTATGAACTGTCACAGTCTTCAGCGGAACACAACACAAGCGCCCATCTGGTAAACCACCAAGTATCATGGGAGAATGGAGCATGGCGGCATCGACTCCAAACAGGAGGCTGAAGAGGGAGGACTCCACAGTGAAGCCTATACTGTGATGGAGTTCTTCATTAGGTGATTTTGCTCCATGAGGTGCAATGCAACATAAGAAAGGTATAAAGTGCACACCCTCTGGTGTTACATCAGCTTCTGGTTTGGAGAAAGTAGAAATGTCCATTTCACCAATTGCTCGATATTTTGCATCTTCTTGATGCAGCGGAGCCCTCTGAAACTTTTGAATCCGCCATCTGCTTGCTTCCTTGGACACAGTAACCAGGATGCCATTTACCACTGTGAAAGTGACAATGGTGGAGTCCAGCAAAACACACTCTTCTGAACCCACTGTGAAGATTGCCGGAGAACAGCTTGCGTCGTTTCTGTTGGGATCAGTTTCCTTCAGTGACCTTTCAATAAATAAGAACATGCATTCAGCCACATAGCAAAAACAGAATTCCTCAGGCAAAGCAGTAATGCGGCCAAAACTATCCAATTAATAAAACATCTATGTTCCTAGGCTCTGATCATCATTTGATGTTAATTCAAACACAATTCATGTAGTCTTTTAAGACTGGGTATCATTTTAAAAAAACAGCACAGATAATTGCAACCAAAATCGTTTTAAGGCAAAAATGTACAAAAATTGCATGTTACTTACCATAATAATACCTTTTTTTAATTTTTTTTATTATTTGAATTTAATCAATTTAGATTTTTACAAAAACTTTTTGGGTCTAGAAGAGAGAAAAGTGACATTTCTGTGTATTTGTAAGTTTCTCGTAGATGTACTTTTTCAAAGGTTCTCTTTTATGTCGTTTGCAAAGTCTTCTCCAGAGCGATGATTATAAGTTTGGTAGTTGCTATTAACCATCTTGTTGGGCTCCTGTAATGAGGCGGTTCCACCAGATGTTTTCGTCAA
The DNA here is from genome assembly GCF_040938575.1 of Ambystoma mexicanum. Taxonomy (NCBI): domain Eukaryota; kingdom Metazoa; phylum Chordata; class Amphibia; order Caudata; family Ambystomatidae; genus Ambystoma; species Ambystoma mexicanum. The sequence goes on along the minus strand of NC_090926.1, from coordinate 992,014,521 downwards.
CGACGTAAGATATTTTGTACACAGGACCGAGGAAGGCCTTTCTTTCTTGGTCAATAGCAGGACAAACCATCAAAAGATGTTTAATAGATTCTGTGGCTTGAGGGTCTCTGCAGAGTCTACAGAATTTTTCCTTAGATGCGGACTGAATTGCCAAGACTTCCTGAGTTGGTAAAAGATTTAGGCAGGCTTTTAGCAGAGTTCTCATGAGGAATTTGCTCGGGTATTTGATACAGTATTCCATCGGTTGCTTCAGTTTATTGACGACTGGCGGCAAGTGAGTTAATATTTTGTTCGAGACAGGATTGTCATTAGTTTTTATCCAATCAAGCCACTCCATTTTTGCTTTTATTCTCATGGGATTCTGGATTAGTTCTTCTTCTGAGCAAGGGAGGCACAGCTCACTGCTCGTGTACTTTGTAGATTCCACCGGACACAGAAACAAGTCCCCTTCTCTTGGGGTTCAGCAGGAACAGAACTCAGGCTTCATGACTTGGGGTTTCACAGAATATACTCAGAATAGCTCTAGCACAGATCACCAGTGGAGGCGAACAGCAGCTTCAAACCAACATCCACAACCTCAGCCTCCCGCACTCATGCTGGGATTACAGGCGCGCGCCACCACGCCCAGCAATAATACCTTTACTCCGTGTCCACACTGCCTTCTCCTTCATACTTGTTGCATATCATTCATGCATTGCATGGCCAGTCAGCCTTGCAAGGGATGTACTGGAGCATGGCTCCACAGCATTATTCCAGTTTCATTTACAGCTAATGGTGAAGGTGTATTTATGAGGGGATGGTGAGAGGGCAGTATGGGCAGGAGGGGACTATGGACAAGAAATACAGGAGTAACTAGATGTACTTACTCCTACGACCCATTGCTGTTCCTCCATGCTAATGGGAGATTATGAAGCAGGTTACAAGGAGAGAGGATCTACTGTTCATCATTGTGGATTGAATACCCAAACCAAGCATCAGCCTTGGCAATAGAGTCCAGTAACCAAGGTGTTTAGATGGTGTGCAGGTAGATCAGGTAGACTGGTTGCAAATGGAATCAGACGCTACCCAAGGCATGACTAAGCATGCATGATTATCATTTGGAGGAGGGTAAACACACTACTAATAAAACTGAAGGAATATAGAAAATTATCAAACGAAAATTGGAGGGCTTTCCTATGAGGATCAATGCAATCATATGTGACAAAAAACCTACTGGGTGACCCAACATCTTAGGGAGGATGCAGGTGGAACTTGAGAACCCTGCAAACATCTAAATTGTGCAAAATCCTTTCCCCAACCGAGTAGAGGTTCAGAAAAATCTACAGGAAAAGACAGATTTTTGCAAAGTCCTGATGGAACACTATGAAGGGCTCTACCAAACGTAATACCCGGAACTCCTCACAGGATGAGCAGAAGCACCTGCCACCAAAGATGTGGTTTTCTGAAAAAGCAACTTTCAAATTCACTGAACTCATGGCAATCCTCCGCTTCCAAACCAGCACAGCCTACCCATTCCCAAGTGGGATTTGAAACTTAAACAAGGGGAAAGAAATGGGCACAGATGTTGAAGCCCATATTTAAAAGTGGGTTCGGCAAAGAAATACACCTCCTGCTTCAAACTGTTGTAAGAAACAACAACAGCAACACAAAACAAACCTAATGTTGCATGGTAGAACGTCCCATAATCTAATTGGAAGGTGCTGGAAAAATGAAAACTAGAGCACTGGGCAGACGAAGGTATAGAATACGAACTTCAGATGTAGACGCAACATTTCCAAGGGTTAATAGAGCTTAAAAAGATCAGACAAACAGGATGGAGACACAGAACGGACACATACAATTTAGTATATATAACATGAAAATTAAAGCAAGCAACAAGCAATACGTAGCCAATGTAGATAGAAAGGTTAGGTGGTGTAGCAGGTGCATGTTGGTCAGGTGGTCTGAGTCATGGAAGTCTGCTTGGCCAAAGGCCTCAGGTTGTTCAATCTCTTGCTCAATCTGTTTGCATGTCCACTCCCAACAGGTTTTCTGCAGTTACTTAGTCACGTCTAAAAACTTGGAATCCAATTCCCAATGAGCATATTCTCAGTTTCTTTCTCAAAGGGTTCTTTATAATTGCTCCACTCGGCCACGTCCGCAGAGGGATTTGTAAATGGAAACTTCAACTCCAACAATGCTCCAATATATAATCCTTAAGCACAGAGGCTATAACATCTATCAGAATAGCACCTTGAGACCTAGCACCATGATCTAGCCATGTTAGTGCAAAACCGAAAATGGCATTTTATGGGAGATGCACGCATTACAGGTGGGGTACTCATAGATACCCTAACTCGTGTAGGCAGCCCGCGCATCAATTAGAAGTCCTTGGTGCAGAGAACATTTGTCAGCCAACACCCAGCAGAGAGGGAGCCAACAACAAGCTAGTGGGGAACATCCGCTTGCTGCACAAATTACTGTACACACAGGGAGCTCTCCCCACTTCCCAATCACATTTAAGCAGCCACAACACAGATTTCACAAGTCCATACCTACTAGCAGGGGAGGGACACTAGCACACAGAGGAGCCAGCGGCGGATCTCTCTGCTCCCACCAACTCCAAAATAGGTGCATGATATTTTGAGCCCTCAATCATGGTTACAGAATTCATCACCGAATTTAACAAACGTTCCAAAAACATTCACATATCCAGAGGGTTGAGGCGGGGCTGTGTGTTGGCCCTCTAGCCTTAATTTCCCCGTGAGTAGGCTCCCTTAAACTAGCTTGGCTGGCCTATGCAGATGATTTCATTCTCTTGAGCTCTCGACAAATTTGCCTTCAACAGCTCATCAACTCCTTTTGCACATTTATCAAAGATAGTGACTTCAAAATAAGCCCCTCTAAGAGTAATATTTTGAGATTTGCTAAATCAAGAAGACAGCCTGACTTTTCATGATTTGTTGACAACATTAAATTGTATTTATTTGGGTTTCCCTCTTACTACTCGGCCAAATAAATCTCATATAGTCACCTTTTGCAGAAGAAAGCTATTATTTCAACTGTGCAAATAGCAGATTTTCTCCAATACCGCTCATAAAATTTGATATAACTAACGTGGTTCCTAAACGCATCTATGGTTCAGAGATCATGCAGCAATGGGTGATCGATCAGCCGAATTCTCTGGAAGTCCTCATATGGAGGAGAACATTCCAAATTGTGTTACGGAATTGGAAGTCACCAGTGACACACTCTTGCACAACCCCATTGTGTAAGCAGCATTAGTATGTAAAGACTGGATCAATACATGTTCTTTGATTTTAAAGCGTCGATTACATTCACATGTAGCAGTGGAGCACAAAACTGGCGGTACATTGTCTGCATATTTGATCAAATTTACAAATGCATATGGGCAAGCTCATTTTATGAGGTTTAGATTTAACTTGTAACCCTCAAAAGAAATCTTGTTCCAGCCCGGGAGCCCACGTTTTTGTTTTTGCTGCCCAGGACATGAGAGAAGACTGTAGATTTCCGTATGGAAATCTGAGTTTAAAAAATGTTCCAATGCTTGTTTTGAAAGTTATGCAATCTGTGTGTGCGCCTGCCTAAGCTTTTGTATGTGTGCATGTGTGTGTGCACATGCACAACATCTTAAGTTTTGCATGTGTTCAGCAACTGATGGGGAGCACATGAAATGCATCATAAGTGTTTAACAGTGGGAAAAGTGCCATATATTGTGAGCACATCATCATAAAACAATGTTACTGTGGCACGATTGGTAATTATTGGGGGTGCAGCATCATGAGAGAGTTTTATATGGTAATGCTGGCATTTTTGGGGCAAAGCATAATTAAAGGGTTTTTCAGTGAACGCTAGCATATACTTATGTGGCAGAATCATGAGTGTGTTATCGAGGTCCCACCCACTTACTCCCGGCCGTTTCACTACATTTGGGCAAACTGATGTTTTGCCACATTTTTCACAGCTTTTTTTCTGTTAGGTGTGGGTCGGTTATGGTACTTTTTGTTTTGATATTCAGGCTAATGGTGAGGTGTGGAAGGAGTGGTCGGAGTCAAGGGAGGAGTTCTGACGGGGCATGCCCCGAAAAAAAGCACAGCAAAAAATGTGGCAAAAGGAACAAGATGATCAGATGTCTCTGATCTGTTTTACAGTGGCAATGGCGGCTCGCAAATACAGTGGGTGTAAAATTGAAAGCATTTTAAAGTGTCAATCCTGCCATTTATTGCCAGCACAGTATAATAAAAGCAGTTTACAGTGGCAATGCTGGCATATATTGTGGATTTTAAAGCATGGATTACATTCACATGTAGCAGTGGAGCACATACTGGGAGTACAGTGTCTGCATATTTGATCAAATTTACAAATGCAGATGGGCAAGCTCATCTTATCAGGTTTAGATTTAAACTTGGTGCCCACAAAATAAATCTTATGTATATGTAATACAGTATCGAAGGAGCCGTCTGTGTCTGCATTGCAATTCCCCACTGGAAGTTGAGAGAACTAAAACGATTTGTACACTATGTGGAGCATATTGAGACGGATGCATTTTGGTATAGACTACAACTTGAAAACATATTTATGTTGTATTTGCAGTAATTAGATTCATAGGACAATCGCAATTGATCAATCTTTATGACATTTTTCTCTTTCTTTACATTGTTTCTCTTGATTAACATGTTTTAGTTTTAATGGATTTAAATCTGATTTTATCTTGGCGATTGTGAAGGTTTTAATTGCAAGATGATTGTCTTATTTAATTTAATTACCCTTTTATCATCTTTTTTCGTTCTCTCTTTCTATTTCAGTGTGAAAGGTTTATTCTAAACCAAATATACAACAAAAAAAGTTTTAAAAAACAAGTCCCTTCCCATTTTTCTCCCTCACCTACACTTTTTTAAAAAAAACGTTCTAGGCTTTCATTCAATTCCTCTGATCTGTGGGTTTTCTCTTTCACTCCACATTTTGCTGGGCTCCTGTTTTTTTCTTTTGCTTCATCTCCTTTCACTTTCTAAGTTTTCTCTTCCATTCCACCTTTCTCCATTTTCTCAGGTCTTACAGGTTTCCTTCCTCCTCACTCCTCTGGTTGTCACCTCCGTAACTACACAGTCCATACCCCCTTCTCCATCACTTCTAGTTCTCCAACATTTCACCCAGTGGACAAGCAAGGAAGGCAGGGTTGCACACCCCTTGGCCTCTCCTCCACATCCATCTACACCTCCCCTGCTCTCCGCTTAGCTAAGACACTTCCAATGAAAAAACTAAATATTTATAGGAGTTGTAGGTAAGAGGAGCACCGCAGGAACACACTAGCTGCAACGTACAAGTTGCTAGGCAATCCAGTTCAGGTCAGGCCCAGGAACCCACGTTTGTGTGCTTGCTGCCCAGGACATGAGAGAAGACTGTAGATTTCCGTATGGAAAGATGAGTTTTAAAAAAGTTTGAATGCTTGTTTTGAAAGTTATGCAATCTGTGTGTGCGCCTGCCTAAGCTTATGTATGTGGTTGTGCACATGCGCAACATCTTAGGTTTTGCATGTGTTCAGCAACTGATGGGGAGCACATGAATTGTATCTTAAGTGTTTAATGGTGGGAAAAGTGACATATATTGTGAGCACATCATAAAACAATGTTACTGGGGCACGATTGGTAACTATTGGGGGTGCAGCATCATGAGAGGGTTTTATATGGTAATGCTGGCATATATTGTTGGCAAAGCATCATTAAAGGGTTTTTCAGTGAATGCTAGCATATACGCATGTGGCAGAATCACGAGTGTGTTATCGAGGTCCCACCAACTTACTCTCGGCCGTTTCACTACATTTGGGCAAACTGATGTTTTGCCACATTTTTCACAGCTTTTTTTCTGTTAGGTGTGGGTGGGTTATGGTACTTTTTGTTTTGATATTCAGGATAATGGGGTGGAAGGGAAGGAGTGGTCGGGGTCATGGGAGGAGTCCTAAGGAGGCATGCCCCCCACAAAAGCACAGAAAAAAATGTGGCAAAAGGAACCAGATTATCAGATGTCTCTGATCTGTTTTACAGTGGCAATGTTGGCTCGCAAATACAGTGGGTGAAAAATTGAAAGCATTTTAAAGTGTCAGTCCTGCCATTTATTGTCGGCACAGCATAATAAACGCATTTTACAGTGGCAATGCTGGCATATATTGTGGATGCAATATAAAAAACACACTTTATTGTGTAATGGTTGCATCTACTGGGGACACAGTCATCATGAAAGTGTAGTAAAATTATCCAATGTGCTGTTGGTGACCGGACATCCATTTCAACTCTTTTACAAAATAAAATCTCAAGGAGAACCCCACTAATCTTACCCCATTAATTACTTGGGGCGAAGTTTGGTTTTGCCTGCTAATTCATGGAAAATATTAAAGATCCTCCACTAAAAATGTTCACCAGCCATCAATGGCCTTGAATCATGTTGATCACACCCCTGAGGAGAAACTACCAAACCCAGCACCCCAAGCTGTTGTGGCCACTGTTTATCATGTACCAACACCCCTTTGCAGCATCCTTGGAGCTTGTCTTCATACAGGGTGTAACAATGATGGACCGCCAGTACCTCAAGGTAAGTTCTCGGGTTCTTTATTGTCCATGTCCTGAACACCTCCACAAGACACAGGGATGGTAGGGGACACAAGATGACACGGGAAACACCGGGCTCACCCCCACACCCATATTCTCAGCTCACAGCTTCACTCTCCTCTCCAACCGTCACCAGCAGAACACCTCCACACAAACATTCCACTACAGATGACCTCACATTCAAAGCTAATCTGTAGGCCAGATTACTACACAGGGTTTGGAATTAACAGTTTCTCCGTGAGGGCTAGAATGTTAAGGTGTTCTGTCTGAGATCACTCAGTAGCGGGGATTCCATATTGTTCCGAATACAGATAATGCTGCCATTTTGAATTTGTTTCCTGTGTAGTTCTGCTGTCTTGACGCTTCCCTTCCGGAGGCAAGACTTCCCATGAAGTCCGCACTGGCTGCATCAGGTACTCAGCAGAGCAGCTGGTGTGTTAAACCTTTATATGTAGGTCTGGGAGTTTAAACTGCGTCCCCTGTGTTGTGCTGTATTGTATTGTATTGTGTTTTGTGTGCGTGTACTCGCATAGATTTTGATTGAAGTGTTGGCTGCAAAGAATTCATTACAGCATGCTCTTTTACAATGGCTTAGGAGGGTTTGCATTTTCCATACGACCCTCATTGCAAATGCATGATTGTGCGAGCCCTTACTCGCAAAGTGCTTTCGTACATACCATCTCTTTCCCCCTGTTCTCGGGCCCTGTATGTTCTCACTTTCGTTTTGATGCTATCATCTCCCCCTGCTGCTCGGCATTGCATTGTTGGCTGCCCCTTCTTAGCAACATTGTTTCACCCCTTCTGTGTTCAGGGCCCAGAACTTCCCCACGCCCACGTTTCTGGATCCACGCAATTCGTTCCAGCTTGTATGACTTTACATGCATTTTACCTATCTTCCAATTCCTTTTCTGTTGCACTCTCACATGTTCTTCTTCCAGTGTTCCAGTGTGGTCAATGAGTTGCAAGAACCGTATCAGTGTTTTTGGATTTGTATTGTTTTACTGAGGTAAAAACAATCGCAGCGGAATTTACCGTTCTCTATTTCATTGCAAAACTGTTTTTACTGCAGTACAGTAAAAAAATCTGGTCCCCCCCAAATCACCTGTAGACCCACAGCCCCCCCTCCCCCTAGTTACTTTTATCCATCCGCCACCGCCTCATCTGTACCCTGCAGAGTCAGTTACATCCCTCTAACGCAGTTTGCAGCTGACACTGCAGGGTCCCTGTTTAATTTTTCTTCATTTTTTTTGGGTCTCCCGCTTCCAATGTCGAGGAAGCGGGGGACACCACTGAAGCCGAAAATACAGAAAAGAAGAGCGAGGGACACACCCACACCTCTGCTCCTCATGTTTGGTATTTTCGGCTTAGAACAAATGGTACTTGCCGAATTCAGCTATCATTCCAGAATTGTTTTCTAACACTTTGGGTGAAACAGTGTTTTTTTACCAGCGCCACCCTTCTGTTGAATTGTTTTCATTTTGCAATCATTGTTTAGGGTAGTCTTCTGAGCGTTTTCCTTACTTATTGACTTCTGCAAATCTTATTTCAAAAAGATCATGGTGGTACATTCCATCCATTGTATTTCTGTTAAGAGTGTCTCACAATAGTATCAGAGACTAATCAGTGTGGCCTATTTGGCGATGTTGACTTCATTGCATTGTTGGTAGAGGAAGGACTCTCAAATCGACCTGGTTGAGATCTTGTAAACTAATGAAAAGTTGTCTGAGATTTGCAAATTTAAAGCATCTGTTAGGATCAAAGGAAGGGAGCAGCAAGATTTAACAGGAAGGAGGGCACAGAAACAGTGAATGTTTGGTCTAGATGGAACTGAGAAAGGACTTTGCAGCTGAAAGCATCACCACTTAATCAAGGTGTTTATTAAACCTAGCACCATTCTAAGATACGGCTAAAAATGACCTGATGGAGCAACATAGGACTACTATCAATTCCGGGTTACAACTGCCTTTAAAAAGACAACACAAGCAAGAAAGCTTGCTTGGCAATGCATTATGGTAGCTTGTGTTAGTTTGCAGCGTTCCAGCCCCATGGGTTAGCCACTTCCTTGATGTAGTTGTGTGTCCTTGCCAGTGGACTGTTTGCCCTTTTTGGCTCCTCTCCCACCCGAATCCAGGTTCTTTGCACATCTTTCTCGTGTTGTATGCACATGCCCTTCACACTCGCTCTTACCTTGCTGCTCACATCCCAGCCTCTAATGGCTCGGCTCCTGCTACGTGTCTTCCTGTTCCTGGCAGTACTTGTGCTTACACACTCTGAAGTCGTTGCGCGTCCTAACAGTCGATGACCGCCCTTGAAGCTTGTCCCTTCCAACCTTTGGTCCTATCATTAGGAATTCTTCTCATGTAAAACAGGTTTTCCCTGGTGGTCCAGATTTGTTTCTGTCACTGAAGACCCTGACTACTATGAGGGATGGGAAAGAGCTGGTGGGTGTGAACAGGGCAACGGGGCCTCAAGCCCTCTCCCAGATAAGGGAAGCTGCTACATGGTTGAATACACACAGGAACAAGGTTGGAGAGACCACTGATAGTAATCTCTATTTCTGAGTCCTGTGATGAGCCAGTTCCTACCTACCCTTGTTTTGTTTCACTTTCTTTCCTGGGCAGTGGCCCCAGGGTGTAGCATTCCACTTCAGGCTCCAGGGGGAGGGAAGGGTTTGGCATCTAGAACTTTATAAATATGGCTGGGAACACAACAGCATCAACATAGGTTCACCGTTTAGCATGTACTATATCCAGCGCATAAATGCAAAGCATTTAAACCGATTAATCCACGTTTTTTCCAAGATGTGTTTCCCCAAAAGCAGTACATATATTCTTACAACTGTAGAAAGATCTGTCCTATTTGGCAAGGGATATTTTCTTAGATTTGCAACATCTCACAATGTTCTATTATTTATGTGACAAGGAATACATTCTCTGAAGAACCAATGAAAAATGCAAAAACCTTTCCAATCTGTTGAAACGCAGATTTGTATTACGCTTAGCCTAACTATGGTGCAGATAGGTAAAGAATGGCTTTCCTCAAAGGCCCCTTCTACTAGTAGTTTGATTGACAAGTTGAGAAAGATATGTCAAAGTGAGTTGTTGACATTGCAAGCTCAACAGCTCCTGTGAGAATGGGCATATGGACATACTTAATGATCTTAATATACTGAATAATTAATTTTCTTTACTTTTGTGTGTATTCCGTCAAGACAGCCACTTGCTGCTGCCATTTGAATTTGATACTTAGATGATCCTACTATATTGACTTTTCCTATATTATTGATTTCTGTTATTTACCCTTTTTACCTTTCTTTCCATTTTTCTTTCTTCCATTCATGGTCTGTTGGTGACGGTCAAAGTGTCCCAGATTTGTCTTCCTGGTCCTATAATTAGTTCTAAACACTACGCATTTCTCTCTTGGAAGAAAACCCTATAAATTACGTGGCACAAAAATGGTAACTAAGAAAATAAAAAATGCGATAGATGAAGAAATTCTTACGAGACTTGGCAAAAGGTCTAAGGACTGAAAAGATGCAAGGTTGGTTGAATTTGTGTTTTTATAACAAAAACGTTCAGCCTTACAAATGAACGCGTGTTGGAAAATTTAAGAACGAGCAAGACACAGTTGAGGTAGTTTCCAGTTGGATTTAAATGCTTTAATTTGGTACTGTAAACCCAGTGAAGAAAGTGTTGTGGCCTGCAATGTGACAACTAAATCCATATAAAGCAGAACTAAAAGGCAGTAGTGAAGATGTGGTGGAAGCAATAGTAGCAGAAGTGATCTGACATACATCACACTAAGCCATACTATGAGAAATGCATACAGAAGACGCAAGGGGATTGCAAACGATGAGAAATAACTAAAATAAAAAAGGTGATCGGCAAAGGAATTCACAAAGTAGATGATGATAACAGCAATGTGAGTGTTGAGGATCATATATCAAATCAAGCACCAGCTCCCCATCATGTGTTGGGGAGGGTTCAGTCTGATATCGGGACCGTAAAAGCAGAAAAAAGAAAATGAGGGCCCATGAATCCGTAGATAGAGATTCAAATCAATAAGAAAATCAACAAAAAAGGAGTAGCAAACAAGAGACAAAGTATAGTATGAGATTCAATTATTCACATGAAACAGTAATGGGATAGGAGAGGAATAGTTAACCAGAATAGTAAGAGGCAAAAGGCATTGAAATGATAATAGTGAAACTCGAAGATGATACTAATGTAGGAGATTTTGGTGGGGCAGCCAACTATTGTGGTTGACATGTCATACCAACCCCTTCATCTTTACCCCGTAATTTTGAGATAAGCAAGATGACCACAGGAAAAAGATAAAAAATGATCCTAGGGCATGGCGACGCATAAAAGTCCTTCTGAAGAGATTAAAAACCAAACCAAACCAAAACCAGAGCAAGCAGTATGCTTTATAGCCACCAGAAACTTGCAATGCCTCTCACTGGAGGGCCAAATGTCAAGTCCTCCAAAACCATGTGGTTTAAAACACTAATTGATGGGAGGAGAGCCAACTCTACCGTCTAAGAGAGGTAGACAGACAGACTCGGAAGGCGGCTGGTAAGATGATGAAACAGGTGGACAAGGTCCGACAACCAACAGCCTTTGGGCCATTCTGAGCCACCAGAATACAAATTCACTTACTTACCCGGTCCATTGGTCTCCAGCATTGTACAGTAAGTTTATGTACTTCCGTTATACAGTGCAAACCTAGCTATTAAGCAACAGAGCACTGTAAAAGGAATTGTGGAAATACAGGGAAAAGATGAGGAGAACCAGGAGGGGGAGGGCCACTGGAGTAATAGGTGATATTTGGGGCAGTCAATGTGTAACAAGGCCTTTCTTGAAGAGTAGGGCCCTCAGTGGAGCAGTGGTGGTGCCAATCTGATGCGTGTTGCAGAGTTAAATGTATAGCCGGAGAAGATCCATTGTCTGGTTCCTATCGTCTTGCATCTCTAAGATTATAGTCTGTTGATGCTGTGGCTTCAGGTGCTGTAGAAGCCTGCTGCGGTAATGCGGTTTATAACAAGGCAGATTGGAACCTTTGTCAATGACTTTCATTTGATGCAGGAGATTGTGAAGGTGATACAGCTTGGAGGATCTCTGAGTTTTGTGGTGATATGGTAGTATTCCTTCAGTTCTGTGATCAGATGGGCTCCGGCTTATTGGACAGCATTCAGAATGGCCAGCAAGGTGGCCGGGAGGTGAGGGGAATGTTGCCCTTGTGCAAGTAGAAAAGGACCTAGCCAGCATTTCTGTAGCATTTATTTGTTATGTGCGTTTTGCAGTGAAGGCCGCTGTGAATGTAATTTAATTTGTCATTTGTATAGCGCCTTTATCCCATTGGTATGGCCTTAAAGCGATGTAGGTGAACGGCTTTAGGCAAATGAAGTCGAGGGTATGGGAAATTTGTCAGAAGTTTAGAGTGCGTGTGTGCATGATGAAGCTGAGGGACCCATTGCTGTATATGAGCTTCGGTATAGACATGCCTTGAATACTGCCCTGTCATTAGAATGATGGGAATCAGGCTATATAATAGCAATAAAGAGAAAGTCAAATTAAGTAGCCTATCCACCACATTCTGGGTCATTTCCACTCCAGGCAATGAGGCAGCTTTCCCTCCTTTGGTAATTTTAGATCTTTAACAAAACGTCTACTGTAGACACTGTCCATCCAACCCTGCCTCTACAGGAAGGAAGGTGAATCGCATATAAATAAACCATGAAAGATACCAACACTGTTAATGTTAAAGGATATTTGTACCGCGCACTATCACCACCGGAGTGGTCCCCTAGCCCTCTGGCGGCTCTGAAAGAGGGAGGGGGTGAGTTAGTGGGAATAAGCTGGAAAAGTGCAAGAGAGCAGTGATGTGCTGTTGGCAGCTTCAGCCCGGTGGGTGCATCGGCTGGGCCTGTGGTCTTTTACGGTCGTTAGTCATTGTGTGCTGTTGTGCAAGTCAATGTGCGGTTTGTTTTGTTGTTGCAGTGTAGTGAAGTTTGTGCGGATTGCTGCATTTTATGCTTCTGGTTATGTTTGGTTAGAGTTTGAAAGGTGGAGGCAGAAGGATGAAATTGTTAGTGGATTGAAGAATAACTGAAGAATAACAGTTACAGTTAAGTAACTACTTTCATTGGATCTGTCATAGATTTACGCAACTTTAATAGATTTCAAAGCAGTACACCATAGTGAGGGCAGGTGCAAGAGAAGGACAGAAAGGACACAGTATGTCTTCAAAAGAACTAGTTGTTTCAACTCCATTTGCTGGTATCCAGTGATTTTATCGCAGCAAAAAATACTGCGGCAAAAAATACAGAAAATGTAGATTTGGTACTATATATGTGGTGGGTGGTTGATATATGATATGATATATGGCATTTGTATCGCGCCTATACACAAGTGTTTCAAGGCGCGACGAGGCAAGGAAAAGGGCAACTCGAAGGAGGACAGAGACAACGATCTTACTAGCCCCAGTGACATTGAGATCACGCAAGTGTAAGTGAGAGGGGAGGGGAAAAGTGCCAGGGGAAAAGGGCGGTGCTGTACATGGGATCAAACCAAAGTGCAGGTGGCAGGTGCAAGGGTAAGTGCAGACAGCAGGTGTCCAAAAGTGCAGGTAGGGGGACTGTAGGGTTACAGATACAGACCCAAGTTCAAGGGTAGGGACCTGGGCTCGAAATGAGAGGGTAGCCTGGTGACCAATGCAGTATCAGACAGGAAATCAGCAGGGGAGAGGAAGAGAGAAGGCAGAAGCAAAGAGGAAGGTCCTGAGGTGCTTCTAGTACCGGAGTAGGTTCTCCTCGAGTTTCATAGAGGCATGGAGGCTGTTCCAGAGGATGGCCCCAGCCAAAGAAAGAGATCTACCATCAATTCATTGCTTGGAGAAGCGACTAACCCTGAGGGAGTTGGAGGAGCGAAGAATTCAAGTAGGAAGGTATTTACGAAGAGGTATTGAGGACCCAGGCCCCAGATGGCCTTGTGAACAATGCAGAGTGTCTTAGACGTAATCCTTACAGCCACTGGGAGCCAATGCAGATATTTCAGTGCTGGAGAGATACGATCCCTGGGCTTGAGTCCAAGGACAAGTCTTGCAGTCCTGTTCTGGATGAACTAGAGAGGGCAGAGAGTAGAAGCAGGCAGATTTAGAAAGAGGCTGTTGCAGTAGTCCAGCCTAGAGAACCAGAGCTCTAAAGATGGTGAGCTTCTGGGGAAGGAGAGGAAAGGAAAAATACCTCTGAGGAGGTGCAGTTGGTAGTTTGACTTCTTATAGATGTCAGAGATGTGAGGATAAAGGGACAGTGTGAAGTCGAAGATGACCCTGAGGTTCTTAGCCTCACAGGTGGAAGCAGGAAGAGGGCCAAGGGAGGCCGACCAGAGAGCGACAGGAAAGGAGAGTATAGGTGTGCCGATGAGGAGAATCTCCATTTTACCGGCATTAAGGCAGAGATCGTTGGCGGCACACCACTCCTGGATAGCAGTCAGCCAGACCAAGATGAGAGAAAGAGAAGAGGTGGCAGAGGGGAGCCTGAAAATGAGCTGAGTGTCATCAGAATAGCACTGAAAGTTGGAACAGAGCGCGGCAACGCAGTGGGGGAGAGGTGCCAGGTATTGGTTGAACAGCCAGTGAGAGAGGTTAGACCCCCTGGGGAACACCACAGGTAGAGAGTGAGATGGATGAAAGGAAGGTGCCAAGTCAGACCGGGGAGGCTTGATCATAGAGGAACGAGGTCAGCCAGGCTAGGGCCTGATCGGCGATACCCAGGTCACCACGGAGCCGATTGAGCAGGATGGCATGGTTGACCGTGTCAAAGGCAGAGGAGAGATCGAGTAAGATGACGACAGAAGGGATATTAGAATCACGGTTAGAGAGCAGGTCTTCACAGAAGTTCAGGAGAGCAGTTTCTGTGCTTCTGGCTGCTCTGAAGCCAGACCGATGGTCATGGAGACAACCAACAGATTCAGTGTGAAGATTAAGCTGGGAGATGGCCAGCTTTTCCAGGTGTTTCCCCAGGAAAGGAGTGATGGAGATCGGGTGGTAGTTAGACAGGCAGGAGGGGTCGGCTGAGGGTTTCTTGAGAAGAGGGTAGTCATTTATTTAATGGGGGTTTCGGCGGGTCTAGCCCGCATACATAATGCGTGCATGTAAAAAAAGAAATCAGTATTTTTTCGGTATATTTTGCCACAGTATTTTGGCCACGGTAAAAATCACATAGAACCCATTTGCCCCACCACGGACACTGCCCGTGCATCTGTGTGTCAAGGCAGTAATCGTTGGCGAAGATATGGTCCTCCTCCAGGATGCTGGATATCGGCATTGTGAGACAGGTATGGTATCAAGAGAGATGACGCAGACAACAAAAATATAGTTCAACCAAACTTTATTAATGATCAGGATGGTGTAACGCATAACTAACCCTAACTTATGCTATGGTGGGATTTCCTTGCCTAAAGAAATCTAAATGATGTCTATGTCAGTAAGTCCAAAAGCAAAAGTCTGTGTGTCAAAACCTATGCTTGTCTTCATAACTACAACAAAACTAAAAAAATACTCTCAACCAAAAAGTGTTCCAAAACAAATGTTCAAAAAGTGGAAATATAAGTTCCTCTAAAGTTCTCTGATTCAAGTTCAACACAGTTCTAATATAACTTCCTTTCAGCAGGGACTGAACAACCTCTGAAGTTACCTCTTTAGATCCACAAATGCCACAGGTCACATCAGAGGGTTCCACCTTCCCCTGATTCAAATGCAACAAACGTTCATACACAACACTGTAGTCTTGGGACTCCCACAGTTCAAAGGTTCTCCAATTTAACTCTCATGGTTCCCTTCCCCAAAAGTCATTTCCAGCAGTTAATGTGTTACCAAGTGTTCATAGGTTTATACGCTCACAAGAGAGATCATAGGGTCCACTTGACCCCTCCTTTGATTAGCTTCACCAGTGGTACACAACTTAGTTGCTTGTCCAATCTATGTGTAGCTTCTAATCTAGGTGTAGTCGTCAGACCACACGGTCCACCCATCACAGATCACACAACCATAAGTTTCCCATTGCTGATATTCAATGGATCACAATTTCAAGTCTTTCACTTCACTCTGTTGATGTCTTTTTGACAATGAAGAAGTTCTACAATTTCTGTTGTGCGAGTTCATGCAGCCACTCTTGCCAATGTCAGCAATATATATAAGTGTTCACTGTATGGGCTCAACAGTCCCTCTCATCTCCTGGAGAGCGTGGAGAGAGGAATGGTCAACAGTATCAAAGTGACAAAAGGGTACAAAAGGATGAGTATAGAACAGAGTTTGCAATGGTGAGCATTAGAGAGAAAGTTAGAGAGAACATTCTTATTGCATCCAAAGTCCGTGCACCAGTAGATTATCGAGTTGATCCGGACAGAAAGGAGTCAGTAAGGATGAGTAATGCAGTTGCGGATCCTAGCAGGTTAGACATGTGTTGAGGTTTTTGGGTATCAAACACCAGCGAAGGCCAGACTGAAAGGCTGGTCTTACAATACCTTCACCCTCCCACTGATCTGCTTAAGGCATTCTTTTACCATTTAGGTGGTCTTGCAGGGATCTAATGTGCAGTCATCAGTGGGCACTAGTGCTATGTAAAAGGATGCCCTCCAGAGTAGGAACTTGTAAAGTTCTGCTAAACAGCTGGACATACAGGAAAATATCAGCACCATGGATGAGAGAGGACTGTGTGTGTCCGTTAGATGGCATGAGCAGAAGAATCCAGAGTTTCTTCCAGGAAATGGGCTTGTTGAGATCGTTATAGCACTAGCTTGTTTCGGTTTACTGAGAGACCAGTAATTAGCAGGTATCTGGGGATTTGAAAGTGTCACTATGTCCACCCTTCACTGGGTGCTCTGAGCAACCAGTCCTATAGATAGAGTCAGATGCTGACACCTTTCCTAAGAAGATGTTCTGCTACTTGGGCCAGAACCTTTGTGAAAATTAATGATTTTACATTGAATGGATGCAGCTTGAACAGATACTGTTGGTCATTCACGCTGTCTATGGTTTGGGCAGATGGGTATTATGTAAGTAAGTGTCTTCCAAATCATTTATGGTGCAACACCTTCCACTTGAAAGCATGGGACTACACTTTGCAACACTGACCTCCAGGACAAATGCTTTTTGATGTATTTGTTCAGTTGACAGAGGTAAAAGATGCACCTATATTGTACATTCTTTTCTGCAGTAAGAAGCAAGCGTGAGTTAACTGCCGAGTCCATTAGGTGCTAAGGAACTTTCTCTATTGCTCTGTGTGCAGGAGGGCTTTAGTTCCGAAGGAACGAGTGCTTTCCACTTCTTGGAACAGGTTGTCCATGTGGTGGCATTCATGAATTCTAACTTTTGCCCCCTGACAACAAACTGAGGCACGCACTTGCTTAATGTAATTCCTTGTCATTCATTAAGACAGTAACTCTCCCGCCGACCGTGGTTTTGCAGACGAGGATTTGTAAGGATCTAGATGTGTCTGGCGGACTGGGTCTGCTCTGCCAAAATGTCCTTTTGCTTCCACCAACAGAGTCATTTGAAGACTGGTCCTGCTGCCAACTCGGTTACAAATTGCATGGAAGAGGAGTACTGGTTTGATTACGGAAAGGAGCCCTGGGAGGCACTACTGCCTCTTTATCATGAACCCCTGGAGTAAAAAGAAAAAGAAAGGGGTTCCAAGCCACGTCCTTTGCTGTGTCCATGCCGAGCTTCAACTCTTTCAATGTGTTGTCTACTTGTTTTCCAAACAAGCTGTTGCCATCAAAAGGCATATCAAGGACTTTGGATTGAACATCAGGGTGAATATCCCTCACCCATTTGAGACCAACATAAGATGTTCTCCTCATCAGTCAATCTTTGAAGTCTACCCAAGCAAATACTTTACTGGTTATGTTTAATACAGCAATAAAACTATAAGAGCTTGGCTCCGTCCTCTGACTCCTTTTATACAAAGGAATAATGGTTGCTACTTGCCATGCTTTGGGGATGTTGCTTTTATTTTTTCATGGTAGGGGGGAACGAGTTACACTGTTTTGCTGCAAAGGTTGGGATGTTACCAGAAATGATCATTGCAACTATGGACCCTTTCTTCCGGGCGTGGTCAAAATGGCATTATTATCTGATGTAAGATGTGAAAGAGCTACATTGATTTTTCCTTTGATGCATGTATTCTGTGGAGGGAGAGGTAGGTTACACTGTAGGGAAAAGAGCCCTATTTGTATCAGATGACCCAGGGCTCCAGGCAACATTCTGAAGTACAACTCTTTTACACCATATATTTTTTAAATTTGGGTAGAATGCTTTTTAGGGAATAAATCCCATTCCGGATGGGAATATTTTGCTGAGGCATTATTTAACTCTAAAACATATTGATTTGTATTCGATACTACTTTGCAAATTAAAAGATGCATTTCTTGTTGCACTTCTCTGCTGGTACTCGGATAGGAACATAAAAGGGGAGCTGCGTGGATGGAAATAGTTGGCAGACTCTTATGTGTACATTACCTATTTTGTGTTGTGGGTGTTTCTACTCCCAATTATATTTTGTTGGGGGAGTATTTTCCTTTTGAAAGACAAAAGAAGTGCGTCTTTAAAAAGTATTTCTGTAATCAGCCTGTGGGTAGGAAATTATTCTAAGCTTCTGATTCTTGGAATGATCACCTAATGGAGAATAAGACTCAAATTCATCACAGGCTGAAGTTATTGAAACTACTTCAAAAGTGCTTGTTTATTTGTTGTATAAAAATGATAGGTTGGGTCGGCCATGCTGGAGCTCATACCTCTAACCTACAAGGTTACACATAGATGGCGGCAGCAGGCCGACACTTTACCAGGCATTAGACGCATGTATGGTAACCTTGTAACAAAGTGTTTTCACTCACCTCTCATGTAACGCGTCAGAGACACAGTAGATTCCATTCTCTGCACACAAAGCATAAAGCTTCCCTTCAAGGGAGACCAGCTCTATGTGCCAAATCCTACCAGGAAATTCGTAGATACCCTAGGGAAAACAAAACGTGTTCACCATCAGTAATGACAATGTGGCATCACAATATATTGAAATTAAAATGATAATCAAAAATGGTCACCTCACCAAGTAATTGACTCAGGCATCACACCATTATGAAGAAATAATGCTCCTCAAAGCACACAACTAAAATATTTGAAACAATTATTTTTTATATCTTTTCCAAAAGAATTCCATAACATCACAATACAAAAATATTGTAGAAATCTTCAAGTCGCATTAAAAAAATAGACAAGAAAAGTCAGTAATATATAAAGTTAAAATGCTAAATGATTAAAGAATATTTCAAAGATAACTATCTGCATGGTTTTCTTTGTTTGCTCACACCAAATCTATATTATAGCTGTTGTTTCTCTTTATACAGGTCAATGGTTTCCATGGCCCAAACTTCATTTCATCAGAACCCACATTATACAGAAATGATGTATTGCTAATTTGTATAGTGCCAACTGAGAGACACAATTTATCATCCAAGATTTAAATAAAATTAAATTGCCTCTATGACTAACTAGACTAAGCATGTTCACATTAAGAACAGGAAAAAAGAACCAGAATCTTAAATATCTACTGTACTCAATGGAACCAAAGCTAGACTGACATTTTTTCAAATGTATTAGTGAAGTAGGTGCAATGCATTGACTCTCAAACAAAACTGCAAATAAAATGTATTCAACACAGATGTGCATACACATACAATATATGTGACCCAGTTGTCAATACAAAAATATGAATCTGTTAAAGAAAGTAAAGAAAGTGGGTTAGTGCAGCAATACATTAACTATAATTCTACAGGATCATCGCATATGATTAAGTGTCAAAGGAGGTCCTCTCCTTTCCTTGCTTCTTCAGCTGCAAAGCAGAGTTGAGCTGTGAGGTGGGAGCCCTGTGGGGGCTACCATGACCAGTCGTACTTTGCAGTTGAGACTTTTTTGGTCATGTTCTCAGTACTAGCGCCAATTTGGAGTTTTGACACGAGGACCGCGTGTGACATGGGAAAATGGGCTTTAAATCCGTCCACCTTATACGATTTAGGGCTGTACCTAAATCGGAAACCCCTTCAAACATTACACATTTTACATGCTTTTTCTCGCACTATTTTATTTTCCCTTGCACGCTCAGTAACCATGGTGTTTACCTACCTATAGGACCCTTTTCAGCTGAACTCCCTCAAGTCTGCTTGCTGGCCGTAATACAAAGCACTACACAGGACATGATGTGTTACGATAACGGACCATTCCAACATGGTTTCAAATCTTTCTGCTGGATGCGCTTTGTTTGTACTAAGGTTGCAGTCAATACGACTAAGAAATCAAAACAAAAGGTCTATAACCTTCGTAATAGAAAGCCTTAGCCAGAAAAATGATCTCAAGGCCGTGTACGGGTGCGTACTACCACAAACCAGGCTGAGGAAACAGCAGGAGGACCAGTGAACCCTGGCCTGAATGAAAAAGGGAAGATGACTGAATATTTTGAGCAGGCAAACAAGGAGGTTAGCAACCCACAGTAACTGGTGTCTGACAATAAGAAGTCTTTGAGCAATGTATTCACTCACACCACTGATGATGATAATTAATGCTGCTCGATACAAAATGACGCAGCAGGATTAAGCCCACAATCTATGGTGCCTAGTGGGGTTCCTGGTAGTGAACCATAAATGATCAATCCAGGGCTTTAAACCAGATGCCTAATCTCTTTTGTAGTGAACCAGAGGGCGAAACACCGTCCACTGCACAAACAAGGGGAGATGATGTACATCATGAAGCAGTTCATTTTGCTTTAAAACTCATATTAATGCAGACCTCCAAAATACAAGATGTAGTCATGCGTCACTCGAACATGCTTCAGAACATGCTTCAGAACCTGGAAAAAACAATTCACACTCTAGTGAATGATAAAGAATATGTGATGGAAGACGGACGGCAGGAAAGAGCTAGAGCTTGTGAGCTAGATGAGCCTGATTTAATACATCCAGCACCACGGGATGGTGGTTCGAATGAACATGGCCTGGAATCCACAAAATTGCATAGAAATGTTCCGGAGGAGGATGGGGGTGTATCAGGAAATTCAGCAAATAGTCTTTTCGTGACAAGGAAGGAAAGACGTAAGCTCAAGAGAGCTTGGAAACGAAATAAGGAGATACAAGATAATTCACTTATCATGCTGGAGGCTACTCTTCCAGAGCGCTTCCAACTATCTCTGCCTCAATGCCAGTAAGCCCACTGTCCTCATCCTCCGTGACGTTTCCTCTGCTTTTGACATGGTCAATCATGCCACCCTGATAAATAGACCCCGTGAGAACCTGGGCATCACGGATCAGGCTCTAGTGTGGCTGAGCTCCTTCCTCCTGGACCGCCCCACCCAAGTCCAACTTGGGTCCTTCCTCTACATCACCGCTCTCTCTCCACATGTGGTGTCCCCCAGGGCTTTATCCTCACACCCTCGCTCTTCAATGGCTACCTGGCCCCTTTGGCCCACCTGACCTCCACCTTCTCCTCCAAATTTCATGTTACGCAGATGACACCCAACTCTCTTTCAGGCATTCCCTCAGCCTCCTCTCTTTCCTCACTCATTCCCAACTGTCCATACACGAATCAGGAATGGTGCACTTCCAACGATCTCTGCCTCAATGCCATTAAGACTGAGATCCTTCTCATTGGGACCCCTGCACCAGCTTACCCTCTCTCACTCTGGCCACCCTCCTTGGGCCCTCTACCCTCGCCTTCCTGTGATGCAAAAACCTTGGTGTCAACTTCAAATCCACTCTCTCCTTCTCCCCTTACATCACGCACCTTGCCAAGAAGGCCCACTTCCAACTGCACCTCCTCAGAGGTAGTATACCTTTTATCACCTTCCCCTAGAAGCTCACTGTCTCCAGAGCTTTGGTTCTCTCCAGGCTGCACTACTGCAACAGCCTTTTTCTCAATCTGCCTAAGTCTACTCTTCGCCCCTTGCAAAAAATCCAGAACAGGACTGCAAGACTTATCCTTGGCCTCAGCCCAGTGACTGCATCTCTCCAGTCCTGAAATCTCTCCACTGGCTCCCATGGCTGTAAGGATCAAGTTCAAGACCCGATGCATCGTCCGCAAGGCTTTGTGAGGCCTGCGTGCTCACTATAACCAACTCTCTCAGCCTAAATACCTTCCTTCTAGAGACCTTCACTCAGCAGCCTCTAACTCTCCGACTACCTGACGATTCTCCAAGCAGAGAGTGGGGGTTGGACCTCTCTCCTCTACAGATGACTCCCTCTGGAATAGCCTCCCTACCCCTTTCACACTTGAACTGGTCCACCTGACGCTCAATAAGCTGATCAAGACCTTCCTTTTTTCCTCTCCCTTTACTCTCTCGCTTTCTTGATAACCTACCTGTCTGCTGCCCTGACTGGTTACTTGATATCCTCAGAAACTCACATGGTACCAGGATCCTTCATGGCCAGTCATCCTTGCACTGCCTCTTGGCCTACCGCGCACATAGGGGCTGTAACTGTAACTCCCACAGCCCCCTGTATCCATGCACTTACCCAGAGACGCGCTGCATTGCTGCACTTACTCAAAAGCCATGCTGCCCTGACCGCACTTCCCCCTTCGCTGCACTTCACCCCCTCTCTTCCACTTGCACTTCTCGTTGTCGCACTTGCACGATCCGAATGACACAAGGTCTAGTAGGATCGTTTGTCTTGTCTTCCCTCTGTCCAAGCAGAGGGCGAAAGGAGATACAAATTGATCATGGATGTTACTGAGTTGGTTATTCAAAAGGGAGGAGATCAGGAATGGGAAAGATGTAGAGAAATTGTCAACGTTAATGCTAGATGCTACATGATACAATGGTAGCAGAGGAAATGGAGGAGAACACAGCTCTGACTGTTGGTGCTTTAAAGTGGGGGGTGCAGCCTTTAACTAAACAAAACGTGCCAAGGTCTAATGTGCTTGTTACAAACTAGTGTGCATAAGTACTATTACCACACCATACAAAGAACCAGTTGATTGTGTATTAATTGTCTATTTTAATAAACACATTACACCCAAATATGAGATAACGTACAACAATGGTTATTACACTTTGCCCAGGTATTGCACTTTGCCAACACGTGTTTCAAACAACATGGTCTTTTTCAAGGCAGCTATTAGAGTAACATAATTTCATGAATCAGATCCTTGTACAACAATAGACATTGTAAATATAAATATAACAAACATATATTAATGGCAAATGTGTACCATACAAAGAAGAGGAAGCAGAAAACGGGGGAGGGGGAGAGAATTCAGTCAGTGTATAAATCACATTCCAAGGTTATTTCACATTGAGTTACCAAATCATAACGTATTTGCAAGACAGAAGCCCTCAATCGGCAATGGATCTATTGATTTCTTGCCCAAGTGTATTTTTGAGAAAGCGCACCCTGCGATCCCTATAAACCACCCCACCTTGCCCCTTATATGACCTCACTCTACATGTAATATTTTACGATGTTTTTTAGGCAAAAATGTTTTGGCAAAAAGTGCCACAAAATGAAATGGGGGATGAATGAACGTTGTGTCGTGCCCCAAGCACTCTTTAGCTTCTTCACATTTTCCACAAACAGGGTAGTTCCCCAGGCACTCTTTCGCTTATTTGGGGGTTTCAGCTCGCTCTTCCGATCTCGTGCAGCTCCCCTCTCATGCTTTCTATTTTGCTCCTACTTCGAGCTTCGCACAGCTCTACTGCACTTTCGGAGAGTAATTCAATTTTAACAGTCTTTCGATAAAGGAGTGGTCGCGTGTACGTTTGACTTTAATACTGGATTCCTTTCATTCAGTTTGGTTGAGTTAATTATTGAATTATATTTATTCAATAGTTGGTCACTTTCAGATTTGTTATTTCGTTGGCTTTACAAATCGCTATAGAAGCCCGTCAACACGTGTTTCCCCGTCTTTGTATATGGCGGTTCTTAAGGAGGCGCTATTGTGCCCTTATTTTGAACATCACATTCCGTAAAAAAAACACACAAGCAAGATATTTGCTTAGTTTTAAATAGTGATAGTACACACGTTGTTTGCTGATAAAACCAGCTAAATGTGTCGGTTGACACGCCTTATTGTATACTTACCTTTTGCCTTTTTATAGGATAATGCTCCTACAGACAAAAAATGGTTGAACCTTATGTTAGTTTGTATATTTAGTTTACGTTCTGACTAAAAAGTAAAGTTCCGAAAGTAAGAAGAAAGTAGTTTGACATACTTCACAGGTTTGTATGAAAGTTTTTATATCGGTGTGGATAACTAGCAAGTAAAACTTTCCACTAATATGTGCCTAGGTTTTAACGTGTCCCAAATGCCCTCCTGTGAGATGGGAATGGGCGATCTATTACTAGTTGGGTCTTTATAAAATCTTCTGGGAAGGTTTCTCTACAGTAAAGTAACCAAAGTTTTAAGAAGAAGAAAAGGGTTCTCTTCTCTGTGCCTTCCTCTGCTGGGATTGCTTGTACAAAAGCTTCAGCGAAGGCTTGACCATTATGCTGAGCAAAGGCTAGGTCGGGATAGAGGGTGGGTGTTAGGCAGAAACCTGTGCAGTTCCCTTGGGGACCACTGCAAAAGATTTAAGACTACAGGTATAGCAGTAAACCCACTTGGTAGCAGTCTGCACCACCCAGATTTACCTGGTAGCTGTGGCTGAGCAGTCAGACTTCCCTCAAGAAGAGTTAGGCAGTATGTAAAGTATACACAATATGTACTCAGGCACAATAGCACAAGCAAACACTGACCAGAGCTTGGTTTCAAAAGTATATAGTTATTTATCAAACACACATAAGTTGAAATCACTGTAGCAAAAGATAGTAAAAACACTTCAAACACAGTTATAATGAAAGCAGTTTCAACCCTTACTCCTATCTAGACAACTCCAGGTTAACACCACATAATTAAAACAGAGGTGAGCGCTTAACGTTGGATGACACTCTAGTAGGTTAAAGAAGGGAGGGAAAAAGAGCAGAATTAGGATAAACACACCACTCTAAGGTCAAGAACACTTTTGGTAAGCTCAAAGAAGCACAGAGTCACAGGTGAGCAAAAGTCACTAAGCAGGGCCCCCTCTTAGAGCAGACAGAGCGAAAACCTGCCCAAGATCACACAGTTGGTAGGGATTCAGAGTCTTGCAAAAGAGTTCGGAAAAGAGTTAGAGAGGCTCAGAAAGTTTAGCCAAAGTGTCCCAGGCAATCCCAGGATCGAAAGCCGAGGGCTAAAACTACCTCGTACAGTCGGTGGCAAGGGAAGCCAGGCGGAACACGGTACCTTAAGCGGAAAGGATCCTCCAGCGGGGGCAGTTGTTCCAGGCAGTGGCAGCAAGGCTCGACGTCGGTCAGGGGAGAAGAAGATCTCGCTGAAGAGCAGAAGAAGAAGGTCGTTGCACTGCCCGGGAAGAAACCAGCCGCGGAGTCCTCCGGTTAAAGGGTTGTACCGACTTTCGCGGTTGGGGTAAAAGTGGTGGGGTTCCGGTTGCCGGGGTGCTTGGCACTGGCAAGGCGGCCACGGGATACCTCGAAGAACGGAAAGAAGGTGAAAACTGGTTGTCCCCACCAGTCAAGGGAAGGAGCCACTCCGTTAAGAGTTCTCCTCGGTCGTTGGGAAAAAGTGGTGAGACGGTTCAGCAGGGCTCCACCGGGTGGTGTCGTCGAAGCAGGTCGGCTCAGCTCTTCCCTCGTCGGATTCTTGGTCCTGTGGCGACTTCTGAAGTTCCAGTCCCCAAAGCCCTGCTTTTATGCAGCAAACCCCCATTCACCCAGCCTAGCTGTCACTCAAACATGCTAAGTGGTGAGCCGGCTGGCTCACCACTTGGGCCAATCAGGACGGAGTGCGACTTGAGTTACCAAGGTAACTCAGTCCAGGGTGCCTAAATCCCCCTCCACCCCTCCTAAGTACCCCAGACAGAGTGGCACCACTTTGGAGGGCTTCTGTGGAGAAGCCCGCCAAAAGTGGAACAAAGGGCTCCACTTTGGGTCAGAGTTACAGAGGCGAACGCCAACGCCATTTTAGAATCAAGTTTTGGCAAAAAGTCCCAACCGGAGTTATAATAATAAATATATAAACCGGCGGTATGTTTAAGGCTACCGTAAATAAATAATTAAATGTGTTAGCCTAAAACAATGGGAAATCCCATAGGGAAATATTCGCGGTCGAATATGAAAAGTAGTTTCCACTGCCACCAGCCAAAACTCGATCAGGGGGGACGGAGACGTGCCCCCTCGACTAACAGACCCTGGGGCAATTCGATTGCCCCAGCCAGTACGTCCACAATATGATGGTTTGTACTGGTTCTGTTCAGGATTCAAGACTAGCAAAGTCTTTGGTGACTTTACATGCCCTGGGAGACAGTAGTCAGTCCCAGGGTATGGAGTCTATGTTGGGGAGTCCCTAGGACACCCCTGGGTCACGGCACAGAGGGTGCTGTGTAACCCACATCACAAAAATACATGAGGCCCTATGGAGTAAAAGACCCCATAGCCCATTCAACACAAGGTTTAACCAAGAAAACACACTTCAACATGCCCAAGAGTGAGGGTAAAAAGAGTCTCACTCTTGGCAGGAGAAAAAAAGAAACCCCAGAAATCCAGCAAAGCTGCTGGGGGACTCACTAGGTAGGGAAATTCAGCCTAAACAGAGAATTCTCCCTAACACTCGCCCCCCCCAGACTAAGGGACAGGAGGATTTAATCCACTCCTGGATGAACCTCATACCTCTAGTCGATGATATACATCCTAGAGAGTCCATCAGCATTTTGATGGTGACACCCTGACCTGTGCTCAATGGT
Source organism: Ambystoma mexicanum (assembly GCF_040938575.1). Classification (NCBI taxonomy): domain Eukaryota; kingdom Metazoa; phylum Chordata; class Amphibia; order Caudata; family Ambystomatidae; genus Ambystoma; species Ambystoma mexicanum. The sequence continues at coordinate 991,988,097 of NC_090926.1, read as the reverse complement.
GAAATCAAACCCTTGCAGGCAGATTGACCATCTCAATAGTTTTGGATTTTCCCCTTTCATTTGCATTAACCATCTCAAGGGTTGGTGGTCAGTCTGAATAACAAAAGTAGAACCATACAAGTATGGCCTAAACTTCTTCAGCGCCCACACAATAGCAAAGCATTCTCTTTCGATTGTTGCCCACCTTGTCTCAGGATCCTTCAGTTTTCTACTGATGAAGCAAATGGGGTGCTCCCTACCCTTCTCATCCAGTTGGCTTAGAACTGCACCTATACCCACATTGGAAGCATCAGTTTGTACAATGAAAGTTTGGTGGTAGTCAGGAGCTCTCAATACTGGAGCTTGGCAAAGAGCTCTCTTCAGTTTTTCAAAGGCCTGATTGCACTCCTCATTCCATTTTACCTTTTTAGGGAATTTAGGAGAGGAGATTACATTCAGTGGAGAAGCTATGGTCCCATAGTTCTCAATGAAATTCCTGTAATACCCAGTGAGGCCTAGGAAGGCTCTCACTTGGGTTTGAGTAGTTGGTGTTGTCCAACTTTGCACAGCTTCAATCTTGCTGAGCAAAGGCCTTATTTCTCCACCTCCTACCTCATGCCCAAGGTAGACCACTTTACTTTGACCAATCTGGCACTTACTGGCTTTGATTGTCAAATGGGCCTGTTCCAGAGCCTGCAACACCTGTCCTAGGTGGTTCACATGTTCTTCCCAGGAGTGGCTGAAGACTGCAATGTCATCCAAGTATGCCATGCAGAAATCTTCCATCCCAGCCAGAACTTGGTTCACCATCCTTTGGAATGTGGCAGGTGCATTTTTTAATCCAAAAGGCATGACCTTAAACTGGTACAAGCCAACTGGGGTTGAAAATGCAGTCTTCTCCTTGGCATGGTCTGTCAGGGCTATTTGCCAATAGCCTGACGTAAGGTCAAATGTGCTGAGGTACTTGGCTGCACCAAGTTTATCCACCAACTCATCTGTCCTGGGCAAAGGGTGGGCATCAGTCTTGGTGACTGCATTTAGAGCTCTATAGTCCACACAGAATCTCAAGTCTTTGGATCCTGCCTTTGGTACTAACACAACTGGGCTAGACCATGGACTAGTAGAGGGTTCTATTACCCCGAGATCAAGCATCTTCTTGACCTCTCCTTTGATGTGGGTTCTGATATGTTCTGACATTCTGTACCCTCTGCTTTCGACTGGCAGACAGTCACCAGTGAGTATCTCATGCTGGCCCCACGGGGTCAAGCCTGGTGACAGTGAGAACAGGGAGGCAAATTGATTTAACATAGATTTGCACTCCTCTTGTTGCTCAGGTGTCAGGTCTGAAGAGAGATTAACTCCTTCGACTTTTTCATCTAAAGGCACCCCTCTGAGGAGATCAGGGAGAGATTCACTCTCTTCCTCCTCTGCAGCTGAAGCTAGAAGCAAGGCTCCTACGTCAGGTCTGGAGATGTATGCTTTTAGTCTGTTGGTGTGGAAGACTCTAGGAGCTTCCCTGGGTCTGCCCAGATCCACCAGATAGTTGACCTCTCCAAGCTTTCCCACAATCTTGAAGGGTCCCATCCACTTGTCTTGCAAGGCCCTCTGCCTTGTTGGGAGCATAACTAGAACTAGCTGGTCTTGAGTAAACTCAACCATGTTAGCCTTCTGGTCATGCCAATGTTTGACCAGAGCTTGACCAGCTTTCAAGTTGTCACTTGCTTCTGCCATCATAAGTGACATTCTCCTCCGGAGACCTATCACATAGTCAGTCACTCTGACTGGCTTGAGGGGGGGAGCACCTTCCAACCCCTCCTTAATCAGGGCCAATGGACCTCTGACCGGATGGCCATAGAGAAGCTCAAAGGGAGAATAACCTACTCCCTCCTGAGGGACTTCTCTATAAGCAAAGAGCAGGCATGGCAGTAGAAGGTCCCATTTTTTCTTAAGGGGTTCCTCTAAAGCACCTATCATGCTCTTCATGGTTCTGTTAAACCTTTCAACCAACCCGTTTGTCTGAGGGTGGTATGCTGTTGAGAACTTGTAAGTAACTCCACAGGTTTTCCACATGGCTTTCATGTAGTGGGACATAAAGTTTGACCCCCTGTCAGAGATTATTTCCTTAGGAAACCCAACCCTGGTGAAAATACCAAGGAGGGCCTTAGCCACAGCCGGAGCTGTAACAGTCCTCATAGGAATTGCCTCAGGGTACCTAGTAGCATGGTCTACTACAACAAGTATAAACCTGTTGCCTGAGGAGGTTGGGGGATCAAGGGGACCAACAATGTCAATCCCTACCCTCTCAAATGGGACTCCCACAACTGGGAGAGGCACTAAAGGTGCCACATTCTTGGAACCAACCTTACCAGAAATCTGGCAGGTATGGCAGCTCTTACAATATCTATCTACTTCAGCCCCCATCTTTGGCCAATAAAAGTAGAGTGAGAGCCTTTCCTTGGTCTTCTTGAAACTCAAGTGACCAGCCAAAGGTATCTCATGGGCTAGTTGTAAGAACTGTTGTCTGTTCTCTTGTGGGACTACAAGGCGTTTGTAGTCTCCAGGTTCAGACTCAGTGGGTTCACTGTAGAAGAGGCCACCTTCCCAGTGCAACCTATACTTCCCAGGCTCTTGCCCATCAGCTTGAGAAGCTGCCTGGTGGCGGAGACCTTCCAGAGTTGGACATTCTCTTTGCCCCTTACGGAAAGCAGCCCTGCTAGGCCCACCTTCTGCCAGTAAAGACTGCAGCTCAGGATGGTCCTCAGGGTCCAAATCTCCAATAAGGTTTGGGCCTCCCTCTAGCTCTTCCTCAGAGTCTAGCTCAACCACACAGGGTTGTACCTCCCTCTCAGCCTCAGCTGGAGGTGGAGTTACAGGTGTAACTTTGGACAACCTAGGGGAAGTCCTTGTTGGAAGCACTGGAGTGCTTGCTGCTGGCTTTTTCCTAGGAGTCTTGGGTTGCCCCTTTGCTCCTGGCCTGGTTGTTACTGCAGTAAGTTGTTCCAGTGGGAGAGGAGTGATTTCTGTCATCATCTCCTGAGATAACCCTCTCAGGGTTTTCTCTCTTGCAGGTTTTGTGAGCTCCTGTAACCTTTTGCTAGGGGGTCTGGGGGTATGAGATACAACTCCAAGAGCTTTGAGGTCATTACCCAACAGAACCCTACCTGGCACTTCACATTGTACACTGACAGGTATTTTTACAGCCATATCATTACATTGGATGAGAACTGGTAACTGGGGACACATCTGCACAGGCCCACCAGCTAACTTGGTGAGGCATTTGGGTGCCTTAGCAACATCCTCTGCCTTGAAAAATGATTCATCCACCACAGTTATGCTGGCCCCAGTGTCCCTAATGGCAGGAGTCTCTTGGCCATTCACCTGGACACTGTCCTTATAATACTCTTTAGTATTATCTGGGATAGAGTTATATACATCTAAATTCTGTTGTTCCCACAACCCCAGAGAGACTAAAGAAACACTAGCTGAGACTCCAGTGGGTTCATCAGCCAGTAATAGAAAGTTTCCACTTGCCATATGTACTTCCTCTTCTGGAGCGAAGGCTAAGGAGGCAAGTTGGACCCCTGAAGGTTTACCCTTACATCTGGGATCTCCTTTCACATGGTCAGTAGCCTTACAAACAAAGCATGAGCCAAAGGCTCGCTGGAATGGAGGCTTGTTCTGACCTCCTTCTGGTCTGGGACCAGAAGGTACACTAGCCTGATTCGGTTTCCCCTGTGGCTTACCCTTATAGTTTTGTTTGGGGCCCTCTTTGGAATTTGTAGTATTTGAATTCTCTTTGGAGTCCTTTTTAGGCTGTCTCTCCCCATCCTTTTTCTGAGTTATCCCAGAATCCTTGTGAGTGGCCCTGTTGGCAACCCACAAGTCAGCAGCCTTAGCTAGTTTCCGGGAATCTAATTCCTTGGAATCAGCCAAGTGTTGTCTGAGCTCAGGAGAGCAGGCATCATAAATAGTCTCCAACATAAACAAATTCTTCATACCTTCATAAGTGTTCACCTTGTAACCCTTAATCCATCCCTCTAAGTTTTTCAACCCTTCACTCACCCAGGTAGCCCAAGGGGTACCATCATGCTTTTTGAGGCTCCTAAACCTCTTAAGATACTGGGAAGGGGTCTTCCCAAACCTAGCTATCAAAGCTAGTTTCACACATTCATAGTCCTTCTTATCCTCCTCCCCCATCTCCATTACCACATCAGTTGCAACAGGGGGAAGCCTAGAGAACAACCAGGTGAGTAAGTCATTTCCTGTGATGTTCTGGAGCCCATGATTATATTCAAACAGAGACAACCAATCCAACACATCCAACTTAGGCTCATACATACCAACCAATTCTTTAGGCATCCGGGGTCTTTTAGGACTGGAACTTCTAGAGGAGCCAGAGAGAGAAGCATTCTCAACAGATAATTTCTTCATTTCTAGCTCATACTTGAGCTCCATTTCCCTTAGCCTTAGTTCTTTGTCAGTTTGAGCATTCAGTTTCTTATACTCCAATTCTAGTTTCATTTTCTCCAGTTCAAAGTACTGAGGACTAAATGTGGGACCTGGCAAAGGCCCAGTAGGTACAGCAGGTAGAGCAGGCATAGGCCTAGGGGGGACAGTCACAACAGCCTCACCCTCCTCTTCTGACTCTTCCTCAGAATCATCAACATTTTGCTCCATGTTAATTTCAATACTGTCATCTACAGTTGCTGGAGTGGTAGGTTCCTCTGAACCCTCACCCAGACTTTGGTTAGCTAACAATCTTTCAATCAGCTCCATTTTCTTGCCCTTAGTCAGGAGGTCCTTATGTTTACAGAGCACTCTTAAACAATCAGCAGTTTTGGCTGCAAGGGACTCTTGACTATAGCTTTCTATAACTGACATGTTAGAGGTTTACTTTTATAGTGCTAAGCTTTGTGGTTAGTTGCACTAAGGCATCTAAAGCACACTAAAATGTATACTTAATACAAATCCCACCGCTGTACACCAGTGTTAGGCAGAAACCTGTGCAGTTCCCTTGGAGACCACTGCACAAGATTTAAGACTACAGGTATAGCAGTAAACCCACTTGGTAGCAGTCTGCACCACCCAGATTTACCTGGTAGCTGTGGCTGAGCAGTCAGACTTCCCTCAAGAAGAGTTAGGCAGTATGTAAAGTATACACAATATGTACTCAGGCACAATAGCACAAGCAAACACTGACCAGAGCTTGGTTTCAAAAGTATATAGTTATTTATTTATCAAACACACATAAGTTGAAATCACTGTAGCAAAAGATAGTAAAAACACTTCAAACACAGTTATAATGAAAGCAGTTTCAACCCTTACTCCTATCTAGACAACTCCAGGTTAACACCACATAATTAAAACAGAGGTGAGCGCTTAACGTTGGATGACACTCTAGTAGGTTAAAGAAGGGAGGGAAAAAGAGCAGAATTAGGATAAACACACCACTCTAAGGTCAAGAACACTTTTGGTAAGCTCAAAGAAGCACAGAGTCACAGGTGAGCAAAAGTCACTAAGCAGGGCCCCCTCTTAGAGCAGACAGAGCGAAAACGTGCCCAAGATCACACAGTTGGTAGGGATTCAGAGTCTTGCAAAAGAGTTCGGAAAAGAGTTAGAGAGGCTCAGAAAGTTTAGCCAAAGTGTCCCAGGCAATCCCAGGATCGAAAGCCGAGGGCTAAAACTACCTCGTACAGTCGGTGGCAAGGGAAGCCAGGCGGAACACGGTACCTTAAGCGGAAAGGATCCTCCAGCGGGGGCAGTTGTTCCAGGCAGTGGCAGCAAGGCTCGACGTCGGTCATCGGAGAAGAAGATCTCGCTGAAGAGCAGAAGAAGAAGGTCGTTGCACTGCCCGGGAAGAAACCAGCCGCGGAGTCCTCCGGTTAAAGGGTTGTACCGACTTTCGCGGTTGGGGTAAAAGTGGTGGGGTTCCGGTTGCCGGGGTGCTTGGCACTGGCAAGGCGGCCACGGGATACCTCGAAGAACAGAAAGAAGGTGAAAACTGGTTGTCCCCACCAGTCAAGGGAAGGAGCCACTCCGTTAAGAGTTCTCCTCGGTCGTTGGGAAAAAGTGGTGAGACGGTTCAGCAGGGCTCCACCGGGTGGTGTCGTCGAAGCAGGTCGGCTCAGCTCTTCCCTCGTCGGATTCTTGGTCCTGTGGCGACTTCTGAAGTTCCAGTCCCCAAAGCCCTGCTTTTATGCAGCAAACCCCCATTCACCCAGCCTAGCTGTCACTCAAACATGCTAAGTGGTGAGCCGGCCGGCTCACCACTTGGGCCAATCAGGACGGAGTGCGACTTGAGTTACCAAGGTAACTCAGTCCAGGGTGCCTAAATCCCCCTCCACCCCTCCTAAGTACCCCAGACAGAGTGGCACCACTTTGGAGGGCTTCTGTGGAGAAGCCCGCCAAAAGTGGAACAAAGGGCTCCACTTTGGGTCAGAGTTACAGAGGCGGACGCCAACGCCATTTTAGAATCAAGTTTTGGCAAAAAGTCCCAACCGGAGTTATAATAATAAATATATAAACCGGCGGTATGTTTAAGGCTACCGTAAATAAATAATTAAATGTGTTAGCCTAAAACAATGGGAAATCCCATAGGGAAATATTCGCGGTCGAATATAAAAAGTAGTTTCCACTGCCACCAGCCAAAACTCGATCAGGGGGGACGGAGACGTGCCCCCTCGACTAACAGACCCTGGGGCAATCGAATTGCCCCAGCCAGTACGTCCACAATATGATGGTTTGTACTGGTTCTGTTCAGGATTCAAGACTAGCAAAGTCTTTGGTGACTTTACATGCCCTGGGAGACAGTAGTCAGTCCCAGGGTATGGAGTCTATGTTGGGGAGTCCCTAGGACACCCCTGGGTCACGGCACAGAGGGTGCTGTGTAACCCACATCACAAAAATACATGAGGCCCTATGGAGTAAAAGACCCCATAGCCCATTCAACACAAGGTTTAACCAAGAAAACACACTTCAACATGCCCAAGAGTGAGGGTAAAAAGAGTCTCACTCTTGGGAGGAGAAAAAAAGAAACCCCAGAAATCCAGCAAAGCTGCTGGGGGACTCACTAGGTAGGGAAATTCAGCCTAAACAGAGAATTCTCCCTAACAGTGGGTTCTTCTCCTTTCCTATCTTCGATGTTAAGAGATTTAAAAGCTTCGCCAAAGCCCGTTCCCTCTTTCTGTTTTTTCTGGTTTGCTTTCTTTAAACTGAGGGAACAAACCTCTTTCCAAAATTCGCTGTGCAATTTGATCTTTCCGACGTACCTCAAAAGGGATTTTGCCAGGATTTTGTAATAGAACCTTTACGTCGCCCCTGAAGTCGGGGTCAATAATGCCGGCTAAAACGTCTATCCCGAAATTCCAGGCAAAGCCAGATTTTGGGGCTAATCGTATGTAACACCATGGAGGGGGTATCAAAAAACCAGGTCCAGGTCATTCCTCTTTTCTCAGGGGGTATAATAGTTTCCATACAGATACAGATATCAAACCCTATTGATTCCTTGGTTGCAATGGAAGGTTTAGAGGCCCTCAGACTATGTTTTTGAAATTGTAGGGATCCCCAATGTGTTTCAATTGAGTCACAAACTCATGGTGGCAACAGTAAAGACAGATACAAGTGATCACAGTTCAAGGATGTTTATTGAACAATGGTTGCAGAGTGAAAAACACCTAAACTAAACCTAAATCTAAGATGGGAGCAAGTGTCACCCATCAAATGAAAATAAGGCAGTCCTACTGGCCTTGGGTCAAAATAAAAAGGCCTATACTAGAAATCCTATTGCCAAACCTTTAAGGAGCAAAGGAATAGTTCCTGTAGACATACGCTTCATGCTATGTGCAAATTTATATTTTTTTGTTCTAATAACAGCCAATTATAGCCGATGATGTTCATACATTTCTGTCAAGCAAAATGTAAAATTATGTTTGTTTTCTCTTTTCTCACTCACGAATAATTTTGTCTATAAACATTTTTTCTTGACTTCTTTTGTTCTGTTCAACACATATATTTGCATTTATATACTTAGATGCTTTTACACACTATATGTTTTTGTTGTATTGTATTGTGTTGAATATAAGATATGACAAAAAATAATTCTTTGGTTGACACTGTGGCGTTCTTCATATGAAGATTTAAATTCAATTTAATTGGGTGGCACTAGGACATTTGATTTGAAGGAACTAATCTAGCGACCTACCTTTCCATGTAACAGTCCCCCTTCCTCTTTGTGTTACAGCAAACCTTACAACAAATACAAAAAGGATGTGGGATAGTTCTCAACAAAAGAAAGCAGTGTTCTAAAATAATATGTCAGGATGCAGTAGCCTGGACCTCGCTTCCCCACGTTTTGAGCACGGGGTAAGGTGGGATCTTGGAGCACAGTACAGTCTCTGGCTTTTCCAGCACAAGACAACAATTCTAATGGCAGCTCTTAGGACCGGCGATGGCCAAGTCTCATTTGCTTGAAAGTCTCCTGCCTTCGAGGACCGGACGTATTCAAATAACAAAACAAATAACCAGTCTCTTTTCCATGGGCTTTGGGTGACGACTTTCACCCCGGGATTCCCCTCTTCTTGGCACAAATCCCCAGAAAGCTCTGTAAGGCTATCAAAGCCACGGATTGCTATGTTCTCTCACTTTTGAGGGCCTCTCAAGTTCCAAAATAAAGTTCAAAAACAGTTTCTTCAACAATCTTAATTTCCTTTTTAATAACAGTTCAACGTGGATATCCCTCCGCCGGGTTCACTCTTGTCAACACACTGTTTCTTGGGACTTCAGACTTGCCCCCTTCTTATCAGCATCCCTTGGCTGGGTTTACTCTTACCAACTTCACAGTCACAAATGGTTACGGGATTCACTTCCCTTGCTTTCACTCAATTTGTAGATTAAAGTCTTTGGATTGTACATGGATTTTACTAGACCTCCTGTATGACCACTTTGACCTCTTCCTGTGAATCTCCTACAGCCTTCTGTTGCCCGTAGTTTCGCTCACACAGGGATCGACCAGTCTCTCGAGTTAGCACCCACGTGGTGCCGATTTCCATATGCAGCTGGTCTTCCTTTTAACACTTGTTACCATTCTTCCACAGTTCATTTAACTTGGCCATTCTCAATCAACACAGCCCGGTTCTTATCGGTTCTTCCTCGACGCACCGGCTGTGATGAACCACTCGGCTTTCCTCTGCATTGAAGTCATGGCCGGTACAACGGTCGCGGGAGCTTCCCTCGCTCCTGCTTATCTGCATAGGCTTGCCCCGTGTACCATTGACATCAGCTGCAAGACCCTGTGCTATTGGTTGCAGTCTTAGGCTTTCTTCCTCGAAGGTTCCGCGGGTCTGGGATGGGTCACTTCTCTCCTCACCACCCTCCCTATTCCTGCCGCCTTTCTCCTTCGTTTGAACTGCCACACCTGCTTAGCCATCTCATCGTGCTGTCTGCCGTGCTCATACTGTTCTCTCTGGCTACACCTTTTATCCCTGTGTGGAAGGGAAGGGGCCGTCAGGTGTGTGTGATTCTGATCAATTGCCTGACTTTGCCGGAACCTTGTATTGGGACATATGAGGTAAACAGCTCTGGTGTGTCTGGTCTCTACTGTGTAGTGTGAAAGTGTTTGCGTCAGAAACGGGGGGTCGGATGGCAGTGGTTTTGAATGTCCTACCTGGTAGGATGGGGAAAAGGTATTGAAAGTACTGGGATACCGCGTCTCACCCGTCAGTGGCCCACTCCCACTCCCAGGAACTGGATCCAATAGTGATGGCCGTGTCCTGGCCACCTGGATGACAGATCCCCAGGGACTAGCTAGGGGGACACCTCCAGGTTTCTCACACATCCTCCGCTTGTCCTTCACTTGCAACAAATTATCTCTCGCGCTCAGCATCTTTCACCAACCTTGCTCCCATCTCACTTTGTACTCACCGGTTGTGATTACGTCAACGTGTCTTTTGCGGTTATATCGTGTGGAGGTCAGGAGCTCCTCGCCTGCCCCTCAGACACTCCTGAGCTGCATTACTGGCCCAGGCGAACGAGCACATCTTCAAGGACTTCCCTTCAGAGACCAGCAGACCATGCAATCCCCTTCTGGCTCCTTGGAGACACGGCTCCCTCGCCATGCTTTCTCTAGCCTCCTCAAACCACTGTCTTTCACTGTCTCAGCGCTCTGTTCTCCCACAGCAGATCCCCGGGGGGGTCAGGCTTTCCCAGTTGCCCGTCAGCTCGTTCTCTGACTCGAGTTCCTTCTCGGTCTCCAACTCGTTAGTTCTATTTCTTGCATCTACTCCTTTTATACACCGGTGGAGTATTAACAGGCTCCAGGTGGATACAATCTTCGCCCAGTGCCCGACTTCGCCTGGCCTTGTTAGTGGGACATTCTTGAAGATAGAGTGCCTCCGAATGTAGTTTCTTCATTTTATTGGCCCAGTGGTGTGTTAGAAAGGAAGACTATACTTGTAAAATGCACCTCTTCCTCTTCTCAGTCCTTTCATCAAAAGGAATGGGGGAAAGTGGGTGCATGGGCCATTTAGGCTGAGGGAATGTCGGGAAGGGAGGATACCATGTCTCACCTTTGGGTAATCCCTCCTCAATCCCAGAGAACCCTCTACCCAGGTGATCCTCCCTCGCTAGTCCGCCCACAGGGTAGGGATCCAAAAGCAATGGCCCTCCCCTGGCCACCTGTTTAGAGGCTCCCCCGGGAGAGTGAAGGGGAAAAACCCTCCAGTTTTGCACACTATGTAGAACAGCTGGGCACGTCATCATAGCCAACAACGAGGGTGCACTGCTACTCTAATGAGGTGGTAGCAGCGATAAAGCGATAAGCGCCCGCGTTGTTGAAATTGGGACAGGATATTGACCAATGTTGGGAGAAACATACACAAATAGAAGGAATAGAAAAAGATGCCAGAGATAGAAAAATGAAGATTCAACTGAAAGATTAGTGACTGTGACAGACCTTGTAAATAAGATACAGAAAAAAACCCAATTGATTCATAAAGGAAACTCGTGGACATGGTTATTGTCAGATTTCAGATTGCCCACGTAGTGTAGCCGAAGAATTCTTCTTCCCAATGTACCCCTCTGGTTTGTTGAAAACAAGGAACCAGAGCGGTCAATCAGAGAAAAGAAGGGATGCCAATGGGATCCCAAGTGCCGCGATGCCAAGATACAGCGATGCCAGATCCCAGAGGAGAAGGTATGGGCGGGATACCGGATAGACACACCAAAGATGTAGGCGCTGGACCTGCAAGTGAAGCGGTTTTGATTTATGCACCACAAGAGCAATGTACAACCAGCTTCTAGATGCGAACAGAGCCAAATGCCCAAGAGAAAACAAGGGGTAGTCACAAGAATTTGTAACCTTACTGCTTGGTTATTCTGGAGTGATCACGGACTCCTTCTCCTCCTCTTAAAGGCAAATTCTCCAAGAAGCTAGTAATGGCTTACCGTAGTTTCTTGTTCTTTGACATTGAATCCCTGTAGCAGGAAATGGGAAGGTCCAATGCAAATCCACAGAAGGAGATAAGTCCAACAACCTGTCCCGATGGTACGAGGATGCCTAATCCAGCAACCTAACCCGACGGCACGTGGACACCTTAGTACACACTGGAAGTCTCTAGTCCGTGTACTGAACCAGTGAGGAAGTCCCAAGTTCACTGAGTCCTAATAGCCAACAGAGAGGCACACGATTCCAAAGGAGAAATCCAGAAGCAGTTCCACGGAGCGAAATGCTGAGTGGTGCAGCAGGCAGACAGAGTCTGGAAGTTGCCAAGGTAACGTAGTTCAAAGGGAGAAGGCAAAAGGAATCCGATAGCGGTCCGAGATCAAAACAGGAGTCAAGGCAAAACGAGGCATAAACGTTCCACAAGCAGTTCCAAGCAGCGGTCCGGGTCGAGGAGCCAGGAGGTCTATGAGTAAGCGGGGAAGGGGGAAAGGAAGGAAACAGAACAACAGGAAACAAAGTACAATAATATACCAATACAAAGTTTGTAACGCCACTAATGTATAATCAGAAGCACCGGGCAGAAAAAGGGAGATGCTTAAGAAGGGGCAAGTGGCACAGCGAGTAGAGCGCCCGCTTTGACACCCGTGCAGAGCCTGTTAACGCAGGTTCGAATCCCGGCGGGGCCAAAACTCAGCCTTTCATCCTTCCGAGGTCGATAAATGAGCACCACACACCATGGGTAATAATAAGCAGCGCTCAGATACCTGAGGGTTTGTAGCGCTATATAAAAGCCTAATTATTATTATTATAATTATTAAGTCACGTGACAACACGGCGCGTTGCTCGGCGTGGGTTGTAGGAGGGATAGAGAGGACGCCAGCATTGCCATGCAAACTTCCATACACCTGGCTGTAGAGTTCTTAAAGGGCTACGGTACCGTGTTTTGGAGGTGAACGTAAGCCCGTACATGACAGTTATCCTCCTTTCTTCCCAATAACAGACCATGAAGCTTGGAATACACGTGGCCACACCCATCTCCTTAGAGCTAATAAAGTGTCTGGTAGCCTGCTAATCGGTGCAGACAAAATTATGCTGCAAGAAACGTGTCTGATGTCACCTCTTGAGATGGATAGCTATGTGATTTTCTCAGTCAGAGTAACTAAATGTGAGAGGGGGCAGCCTTCGGCGGGTTTGATCACGGCCTCCCGTAATACATACATAGCAAAGGATGTCAAAGAATTTGTCAAGTATGTAAGTAGCCTGGTATGGTTGAAACAATAAGGCATTTACTAACTGATATCCCTTCATTCTTCATATGTGGTTAATTATGGGACACTAGGGGCGCTGTTGAGCGCCGAGCAAGATGGCCGCCTGAAGCGTGTGCTCCGTGGCAGGCAGATCCTTCGATCCTGATCTTGGGCATACACGATCTTCGTCTTGTACCCGACGACTACGATTCGTGAGCTGCTGGTCCAGGGGCCAACTGGTCCAAATCCCGAAGAAAATCAGTGCTGGGAACCCTGAAATCGGGAACGGGCGTGGCCATCCCCCGGAGCCTGCGCGCCAAAACCGCGGCGCGGATGGTCCCAGCCCCCGAACCGAAGCGACCCGCCGCCTTACATGATCCGGAGGGGCCACCGAACGGAGACTGGGAACGGGCCACTGGAATATTGGGGTCGCTCGACCACTGGAGCTGTAGTCTCCCGCTTTCCGGATCCGCACGAGGCATAGGCCCTCATCCCACGCTGGCCTTCAATCTGCAGCCTACAAATCAAACAGCAGCCACCCACAACACGTAGGGGGCGTCCTGCTCCTGCCGGGAGACGCGGCGGGAACCCCCCCTGCAACTTACCGACATCCGGAGGAACCCGGACCCCTGGCGGCCTGGCCGCCACCTGCCTGGATCCTCTTCGAGCACGAGCTCCATCGGCCGGCCTCTGCCTTCGAGGCCCGGAGCCCCGGGGGGCCGCACCTCGGGGATCCTGCCCGTGGAGGCAAGCGACACTACCGGCACCCCCCCCTCTTTCCGGGGCCACATCACAGCCACAATGACTAAAGGGACTGGCAAAAAACAGAGCTCCATAAATATGTTTGCGAAGGCACCGGGGTCCCTGCCGAGGAGGCCCCCGAGCAGACCCCTGCAACTACCTCATCCACCGCTGCCTTAGACTCTCAGAACATGATGGACTTTATCCGGGAAGGGTTCACCACGCTTCACTCGAAGCTCGATGATATGAATGGCACAATCTCTTCTATCAGAGCCCACATGGAAAGAACTGACGGCTGAGTTCGGGAGGTGGAGGCCAGGATGGGATCCGCCGAGGATGGCCTAGGGGCATTACGGTCGGAGGTCGCGGCTCTACCTAACCGCATCCTCGAGGTGGAAAAGAAAATCGAAGAGTTGGAATCGCGCGCGAGGCGCAACAACTTTCTTATCATTGGGGTCCCGGAGAGCGGCATCAGAGAACCGATGGAAGAATTTGTTGAACGTACCTTATTGTCATTATTGGACTCGCCGAAGCTGTCCCCGCAGTTTGCCGTAGAGCGGGCACACCGGGCCCTGGCGCCTAAACCCAAACCGGGTGCACCCCCGCGACCCATCATAGCCCGCGTCCTTAACTTCCGTGACCGAGATACCCTCCTCAGAGCCGCAAGACTTAAAGGCGAACTTTTGCTAGACGGAGCAAGGATACATCTATACCCGGACTTCTCTGTGGCAGTCCAGCGGGAACGCAAGACTTTCATTGTAATGAAAAAGAGGCTCAGGGACCACGGAGTCAAATACTCCATTTTATACCCCGATAAGCTACGGGTGGAACATAAGAACCAAGTATCGTTCTTCACGATTCCAGAGGAGGCCTCCAGATTTATTGACGACAATTTTCCAGGCTGACCCCCCCCCGGCCATCCTGCCACGACCATGCGGAACGCCCGTTGGAGGGGTGCCGACATAGGCTCTCCCCCGACACCAACAAAGTACTACATCTACACTTAACAACATCTGTCAATTTGATTAACCTGCATAGCTGTACCAAGGTAAATTGTGCCAATTATAGCTGTTCAAGTAACGTCCATAGCATCACTGTAGGCAACATGTTTTGACTTGATCTGCCACAGGCCCGGAGCGGCGTCATCGGTCCGGCCCACAGCCCCCGAGGCGTTGATGCCACTGTTTTGGATTTGGTTTAGGGGTTTTGGGAGTGCCATTCCTCATGTTCGGGGAGGGATATGTGTGGGGGAGGGGTGGTGTTGGGGGTTTTGTTCTAAAAAAGTTTAGCTTTGGCAGAGTGTGCGATGGGCAGGGCAAAGCAATGCTGATGGGGCTGCAGGTCTGCAGCATCGGCCCGCTGGGCATTATCCCGGTGATATGAGTGCCATGCCTCCCCTGGCGGAGGTCAATCTAACATTTACAAGCTGGAATGTGAGGGGTCTGGGCAACTTTAAAAAAATGAGAAAGATACAACTACACGTGGAGCGTCATGGGTCCAAGATCCTGTTTCTACAAGAGACACATGCACGATCCGAACATTGTATGAGATTTGCTGGGACCTGGGGCCCCCAGAGATACTACACCAATTTCTCTACTCAAAGTCAGGGGGTCATGACCATCATCCATAAGAGCCTCAAATTTACACTCATCTCCTCACAAATAGACCCACAAGGCAGATATGTGCTTCTCCACGCAATACTCCAAAATAGGGAGGTGATCCTACTTAACATCTATGGTCCTAACACGGATGACCCGGAGTTCTTCGCACACCTCATAACTCTCCTTGAAGGCTTCCCTTTGGTCCCTATCCTATGGGGGGGGGGACTTCAACACCATCTTTGATATAGACCTGGACAGATCTGGGTCCAGGCCTCGCCAACTCACTAGGGCAGCCTATACGGCACTATCATCCCTCCCCCGCATCGCGGCCGTGGATGCTTGGCGACTGATTTACCCTGATTCCCGTGTCTACTCCTTCTACTCTTCAGTCCACGACTCCTATTCCCGTATCGACAGGTGGGTGATCTCCGATGCACTGATTAAAAATGTGGTACAACTAACGATCCTCCCTAGGACTCTATCTGACCACTCCCCGGTGACCATCACCATGGACTGGGGATCGGGTGGGGACCGTGCTAGACGATGGAGGATGAAACCTCATTCTCTTCTTGAGCCTTTGTTTAGATCGGAACTCGAGGTAGCCGTCGAGGAATACTTCAAAATGAACAGGGACTCGGTATCTTCCCAGGCCACCCTACGGGAGGCCTTTAAAGCGTACATTAGGGGCATAGCAATATCTAAAGAGAGTGGCATACTTAAAACAATCCGTAGGGATATCACGATCAGCGAAACTAAACTATCAACCCTGGAAGCCCAGTGCTCGAGGTCCTCGACCCCTGCGGCCCTCGCGGCCTTAGGAGTGGAGCTGGATGTGTTTCGATCCCTAGCGGAACGAGAACAAAAATTCCTTGATAGTCCCGGCCTGGCGAGGAGATATGGAGAGGGCGGGCGCCCGGGCCGCTTCCTCGCTAGACTCGTCCGACATGAACTGGGTCAGATCAGATGGCTCCCTGGCTACCACGTCACAGGACATCAACTCGGAGTTCTTTGCTTTTTATGAAGCTCTGTACTCCAACTCGGACGAGGCTACTGAGACAGAGGTGGACTCCTATTTTACGGCTCTCCCCCTGACGGTCCTCTCTCCCGGGACCGCTGATTCCCTTGATTGTCCACTCACCACTGAAGAGTTTGCGGAAGCCATTGACGCTCTCTCCTCCGGGAAGGCACCGGGGGCTGATGGAATCCCGGTCGAATTCTATAAATGCTATAAGGCCCTCTTACTCCCTCACTTACAGGCTCTTTGGGAGGAATCAGTGGAGGCAGGCACACTCCCCCCATCACTCTGGGAAGCCACAATTACGGTACTACTTAAACCTGGTAAACCCGCCACTCAGTGCAGCTCATATCATCCACTCTCCCTTATAAACTGTGACACCAAAATTTTTGCCAAGAAGTTAGCGACCAGACTTGCTCCCTGTATGCCATCCATTATACACCCGGATCAGGCGGGGTTCATTCCAGGCCGATCCACCGCTATGAACATCAGACGGCTCTTTAATATAATCAGCAGAATCAGCCCCAGCGTCCAGGCTGTCGCCGCGACCCTCGATATGCAGAAGGCATTCGACTCTCTCTTGGAGGTACCTCTGGCGGGTGCTCGAACAATGCAAATTCGGGCCGGTGTTTCGTTCCTGGGTCAAGTTACTCTACTCGGGACCAGTGGCCAGTGTCCGCACCGAGGACAGTTCTCCCCACTCTTCGACATTGCCAGAGGAACGAGGCAGGGCTGCCCGTTCTCCCCCCTGATCTTCGCCCTAGCGATAGAACCCTTCGCTGACATGCTCCAACAACTTCACTCACACAGAGGGCTTCGCCGATATCATATCACTCTATGCTGATGATGCACTCCTTTTTGTGCGGTCCCCCTCCACTAACTTACCCCCGATACTGAAAGATGTGATCTACTTCGGGTACATTTCAGGCCTCAAGGTGATCTGCTCAAAATCTATGCTTGTTCCGCTCACGGAACACACCCTCCCCCCTCCCGATACGATGGGGTTCCTATGGGCGCCGGTGAAGCTCACATACTTGGGGATTGTAATAACCCGTCAACCCGAGACTACCCTGGAGAAGAACTACCAAAACTACCTAGCGCAGCTGGCAACTAAGTTCCAGACATGGAGTAAATTACCAATCTCTCTGGCGGGTAGAATAGGACTACTAAAAATGATAGTACTACCCCAACTACTATACAGATTCATTAATGTCCCCCTGTGGCCAGGCGAGGGTTTCTTTCAAACATTGACACGTAGCACCAACTCCTTTCTGTGGCACTCGGGTGCGGTCAGGCTTAAGCTCGGCACCCTATCCACCCCGATGCCTGATGGCGGCTTTGGGGCTCCCGATTTCCTTAAGTACTGGTTGGTCTCCCAAATCCAACACACATCTTACTGATTCAACACAACTGACCCTCCTCCACATCAGCGACTGAGATATCCGTTCCCTGGTGATACAACCCATTCCCCTCACACGGGATTTGTCGGACCCTGTGGCCTGCACCTCCCTGGCGCTGTTGAAAATGTGGAAACTATTAGAAACTCCTCACCCATTTCATGGTAATCTCCCACTGTAGAATTATCTCCCCGGGATCCCGCGAGTCCCGCCGCCGACTGCACGCAGATGGGCTGAGGCGGGATACGAGCTGCTGCGCAACATATTTGTGCAGGGTAACTTTGTGGAATGGCCCGAACTACCGCTATCCTTGAGAGGTGGCCCGAGTGCATGGCTTCAGTACTCAGCCCTACGTAAAACCCTTAAGAGAAACTACTCCATGTTCCCCGCAATGCCACCAGAGGACCCTGCTATTGAGGAGTTAACTTCTCCCACACCCACTAGAGGGAAAATATCTAGGTTATACACAATGATGCAATCCAGAACCACCCCGAAATTTACTGGGCTAAGGCGCGCATGGGAGGGGGACCTCGGGGTGGAGGTGACGGATGAGCGCTGGTCTCACATGTGCGCCCAAATACACCAGGTATCTTTCAATTCCCGGTTCAAATTGAGTCAATTAAAGGTGCTACACAGATTTCATTACACTCCGAGCAGATTGCACCGAATGTTTAAAGATCACTCTCCAAGATGCCCCAGGTGTGGACAAGATGATGCTGATTACATACATATGATTTGGGATTGCCCCCGCCTCTCTCACTATTGGGAGAGGGTATTCTCAACTGTTTCGGCTATGCTCGACTTTCCCATCGAACCCTCCCCAGTAAGGGGCCTGTTTCATCACTTTCCAGAGCTACCCCAAAATTCTAGGAAACTAGCCGGACTTTGCATGCTCCTTGCGGTGCGGGCCATTCTGCTTCGCTGGCTTCGCCCCGCTCCCCCCACTCATGCACAATGGCTCAACGCTCTCACATGGGCCTCGGACACTGAGGAGGCATGGTCCGGTCTACAACCAGCTCGTTCGAGGCCTAGAAATGTCTGGACCCAGTTTCGTTCCTATATGTAAGACTTAAATGCGACGCCTGATACGACTCACCCAACTACTTCTCCCGCACATGCAGGTGCTTCACCCTGAGTCAAAGGTTATTTTATGTTGTTCTCGCACTATATGCATCCTTGATGGAAACTGTTAATGTTAGATGCTCTGCTTGTATGCCTGCATTGACTCTACTGTACCCACTTTGTGCTTACCCCCTGTACTGCTCGACTGTACTCTGCTGCCAAGCTGTTCAATAAAAAAAGGTTTTAAAAAAAAAAAATTATGGGACACTGGTGAGCAAAATGAACAGAATATCCAGGGATGAGTTCTGGTGGACATGTCTTGCGGGAGATAGAGTGCCACACACACTAGCTATTATAAGAGTGTGGCTATATGTGGACAAAATATTGGAAATATGAAGTAGAAGTTTCAAGTGTTTAAAGAACTGTAAGTTATTGGGAAGGATAAGATTTGAAGATGTGATGTTTTTAAGATGTTTTGTTAAAATGTGTTATAATGTTGATTGAGGGGATTTTGAATTGGATGGGGGAATTTTTTTGCCTTTCTCACTTTCTCCTTGTCTTGTATTATGACGGGAGGGAATGAGCGAAAAAGAATAGACTAAGAAATTTGATTTATAATATGGTTGTTATATTGATGTTTCATTTGTTTGTGTTAAGAGGTGTGTGAAAAGGTAATTTGTTGAACTATAACACACTAATAAAAAGATAATCTTTAAAAAAAAATCATTTCTTAGACAATGGGGTTCAATAATTCATGTCTAGATTACTTGTAAAGCCGCGCATTTCGCTTGTATAAATGTCACTCAAATCAGTATGTAAGAAAGTTGCTTCAATAGTGGCACCTAAAAGAGTTGGGGTTCTATAGACTGGTTATGTATGGTGGGACACTTAGTTACCCAAGCATGATACGTTTCTCTCAGTCTAGACCCTTAAAGTATGCTAGGACTACACCTTCTTTTGCATGTCAAGGTATGTAAAACTCAACAAGGACCGTTCAAACCACGGAGGATCTACCATGGTAGAATTAGTTAACCAAACATGTTAAGATATATGTAAAACTCCACTTCCATATAAAATAAAACAGAACACATTAATTTACCGTGCTTGGGATTACTATAAACTGGTTGCTTCATCTACACATATTGACACCATTTCGGTCACAAAATATCCACAATGCACAGCCGATACAGCTAAGCCAGATGCTGTCAAAAGTCCATTATTCAATTCTTACAAAATATGCTGCCATTGGAAAATAGTCAAAGGAAAATATAGGCAATGTCTGCAGGAATTAGTAAACAGTTAACAAATTCTAAAAATTAGAGCAGGGTTTATAACAATGATAAGTGATGAAGGCATGGAAAAAGTTAAATGGCAATCAGTGCATTCCTTCTGAAATAGTTTTTCATGAAGAATATATGAAGAATCTAAACAATATATGAAAAAGACCACAATAGTACAAAATTAAGTTAATTCTAAAACATGAAAATCTATTTTGTTTTATTTTATGGTTTGACTTTTTACACCGATTTTACGATAAGAAAAGACAAACGGGAAAACAACATTAAAAATATTATAAAATACATTCTCTTAATACATATTACATTTTCAATAAGCAGGGCGGAGCTACAAATTTACACATCTCTTTATTAGGGTTACAAAGTGATTGCTACAAGCTTTAATTCATTAAGTAGTTTCAAAAACTCTATTGACAAGAAGATTTATCTTCCAGCTGAAAGTCTATGCCAGAAGTCTTGGGTACTAATCCAGTCTACGTGATGCAGAAACCTTGCAAGATATTTCGCTCTTATATTGGGGCGTGCCACTAATGAGCTCTGCCTTAATGCCAGTAAGACCGGGATTCTCCTCATCGGCACACCTGCACCCTCCTTGCGTGTCTCTCTTTGGCCAACCTTCCTTGGCACTCTTCCTGCTCCCACCTGTGAGGCTAAGAACCTCAGGATCATCTTCGACTCCACACTCTCTTTTCTCTCCACATCTCCGGCGTCTCTAAGAAGTCAAACTACCAACTGCACCTTCTCAGAGGAATTCTTCCTTTCCTCTCCTTCCCCCAGAAGCTCACTGTCTCTAGAGCTCTGGCTCTCTCTAGACTGGTCTACTGCAACCTGCTCTTTTTAAATCTACCTGCTTCTACTCTCCGCCCTCTGCAACTCATCCAGAACAGGACTGCGAGACTTGTCCTTTGCCTCAAGCCCTGGGATCGTATTTCTCCAGCCCTGAAATCTCTTCATTGGCTCCAAGTGGCTGCAATGATTAAATTCAAAACCCTTTGCATTGTTCACAAGGCTTTCTGGGGCATGGGTCCAAAATACCTTCAACTCTCCCTCCATAAATACCTTTCTACTCTAGCTCTTCACTCCTCCACCTCTAACTCCCTCGGGGTCAGCAACGAGTTGGGGGTAGATCTCTTTCCTTGGCTGAGGCCTCCCTCTGGAACAGCCTCCCTGCTTCTCTGAAACATGGGGAGAACCATCTTCGGTTCAGGAAGCACCTCAAGACCTTCCTCTTTGCTTTTGCCTTCGCTCTTCCTCTCCCCTGCTGATCTGTCTGCTTCGGCACCGGGCACCTGGTTGCCTGCTGATGTTCGGGCCCAGGTCCCTGCCCACCCAGCCAAACACCCACACTGCCTCCTGGCAACCCTTGCACTTGGGTCTGTATCTGTAACCCTACAGTCCCCTTACCTGCACTTATTAGACATCCATTGTCTGTGCTTTAACCTTGCACTTGCCACCTTGCTGGCTACACTACCAGTTGTTGTTTTATCCCTTGCACAGCACTTTCCACTCCTCCCCTCTACCTTGCACCTTTCCCCTTCTCTATCCCTTGTACGTTCTCAATGTCACTGGGCTTAGTAAGATCGTTGTTTTGTCCTCCCTTGTTCTCCTCCCTTGTTCCCCTCCCTTGTCTCGTCGTGCTCTGAAACACTTGTGTACGAGCGTGATACAAATAAAATATATCATAGAGAGTGTGGCTATGCACGTTATTAAGAGATGTCTGATGTCTTGGACATGACCTTCCCCTCAGAGATCACATTTGCCTTCTTTGGGAACTAGATTCTGCCAAATTCTCATGGTTTAGTTTGTTTTCACTAGGTTTAACCAGAACCTTAGTAATTCAGCACGCCATTCAGGGTTAGGAAATCTTCTTAAGTAGGTTAACACATATTTGCTAATTTCTTTTTAAATACATGTTTTAGTACTTTTTAGGTCACTAAACAAAGCTCTAGTTGTTATCCATGTGATCCAATCAGATCTTAGTAAAACATGTTTTTCTTTGTCACTAGTTACTTTGCAATTCTGTAAGATTTGTACAGCGTCTCTTTCTAAATTGGACAGGAACTCACTCTTGGATGAAGTAAAACGTTCACTTATATTCTCATATAGGGAATGTTTACAAGGATCTAACCTAGACCGATATATTAATTAGAATTGTTCAGTTAAATTGTGATTGGCGCAAGTGTAAACCCAATTCATATCCGAGGCGTGCAATGGGAAGGGATGTAGGCAGGCATACTTTTTTTTTCCAGACAACCTTCTAGTACGGCCACCTTCAATTTGCGTGCACTCGGGTTCAGTTCCATCTCATACAGAATTGCAGGAATTACCTTCACCTTATAAAACTTCAATAAAAGGTAACAGTGAGAATCTACAGAGACCTTTAATTGATTTTTTGTTGCTGGCTTATATATTGGATAATGTTAGATTCAAGGTCATCAGTCAGGTCTTTCAATGATTGTGTAATTCTAAGGTTTTTTTTTAAAACTGGCAGAATCTGATTTAGACACCAATTTTGTGCTTTCCTGCTTTTTAATTTGTGACCAAGATCATAATGTTTGAGTTGGAAGGATTAATCATAAACTCGTTCCCTTTCGCATAATATTCCATAGCTGTAAGAAGATGTTGTAAACCAGTGGGTATATGGTCCATCAGCGCTATGTCATCGGCATATGAAATAAAATGCACTGGATGTTTACCTATTCCTGGGCATATAAATGAGTGGGCTAGTAAGAAATCTGCCAAGTCTGATAAGTAAAGATTAAATAGGTGTGCAGCTAAGATGCATCCTTGTCTTACTCCATTTTTAGTCAGAATTTCGGAGGAGAGGTCTCCACCGAGATTAAGTCTTACTCGAAACGTGGAGGGCAACTATGATTGCAAGCATCTCCTCTGAAATGCCCCAGTATCTTAACTGATTCCACACTTTTGCTCTGTTTACCAATAGAAGGCCTTGGTGAGGTCAATCATCACAATATATGTCGATTGGGGTTTGGATCGAGTGCTTAGGTCTTTTAATGTGTAGAGAATTAGGCCATTAAGTGTGGTGGAGAGACCTTGCCGGAAGCCAGTCTGTGCTTGGCCAGAATCTTTCTAATCTCGGCACATTTCATTAGATCTTTGAGCACTAGACCTGAGAAGAATTTTGCTATCGCAATCTAGGAGGGCAATAGGGCGGTAGTTGCTCAGGTCTAATCTGTCCCCTTTTTTGTAAATCGGTATAACGATTGCTTGTTTCCAGGACTCAGACAGTGTTTGATTTTTGATGATATTTTCAAAGAGGCCATAGACAATACTGGACCAAGTTGGCATATCTGATTTTAAAATCATGTTGATAAAGCCAATGGGTCTGGCAGCTCTAGATCTTGATGATATTAATATAAGCAACTCTATATCATTTTTAGATGAAGTGAGGGGCAAGGGCGATTTGTCCCTATTAGTAATGAAATTGAGGCTAGTTATTTCAGAGGATTCGTGAAGGTACTCTACCCATGACTCATTAGAAATGGGGAATGATTGTTGCATCCCTTGAGAATGATTCTGGCAATTATAATAATCAACCTAAGGTTTCTAGACTGGGTTGGCAGAAGAGCTTGAAGCATAGTTTGTCCATCTCTGCATGCGGGACCAGTGACGATAATAATTGCTAATAACTTTTACTTTCATCTTCAAGGTTTTTTTTATCAAGACCCTCTTTTTTCAATGCACTTATATTTCTTCTGAGCTGTTTTTTTATGTACTTTTCATCATCGAAATGGTTAGGATTAGGCTTAAATGTGGGTTCTTTTTTAGCTTGAGGGCAGTCTAAGTCCCAGAGGAATTCGACAGAACTACCTGGAGTGCTGAGTTCAGCATATGACTTAATTTGGCATTCAAAGTTTTCCCTTGGTTCGAGAAGTCACTACCCGGCACCCTTGATTGGACACTTGGAGACTGTTTGGATACATGGTTTCACAAAGGAAGCTACTAGTTTTAAAGCTAGCTTGCAGCGATTTTTGGTCACTATGTTTCATGTGTACGACATTAAACTGTGAGCAGTGGTGGTATGGTTCTCAGGACACTATAATATAGTCAATTGTCGACGAGGCCTTTCCATTTGACCATGTGGACATTGGAATCACATCATTACTCATGTTACCATTCAGAATCATCATGTTCCAATCAGAAAACCAGGAATCCCACAGTTCACCGTTAGCCTTACTCATATTTGACTTTTCTGACTGTCTAACAGTAGGGCAGCAATAAGCAATTAAATCGCCTCCCGTCATGATTAGATCATTACTATGAGAGATATATATTTCTGTCATAACCAGTGAAAGGTCATCGAGAACTGACTGAATACTCTTATTCAACAGATTCCTAATATATATTGATTAGGATCAGACCTCTTAAAGTTTTGTCCCATTTAATTACACATCTGACAACCAACATTCCTGGGATGTCTTAGCTCATGCAGGTCATTTTTTGCGCTGTACTATTGCGAATAGCAATTAGTAGACTTCCAGATGGTCTACCTCCGTTAGGACAAAGAGCAAGTTGGGATATCGTCGAGAAAACCATCCAGTTGAACATTCTGCATCAGCCAGGTTTCCCAAAGAAATATAAAGTATTTTTCTTTAAAAATCATCTCACTTGTGACAATGTCTCTGAAGGAAGAGAGACCTCTAGTGTTCCAGCTAAGAATTAGGAGGTTGGTGTTTGTTATGTGTCTTCTCTACAGCAGATCTTCATTTACATTGAGCATTTGTAAAATTTCTGATAGAATGTCCGGGAGAGGGACCCACAGCTTTGATTTATCAGTAGATGACATATCTTTGTTTTTTTTTTAACTGTTTTCTGCCAGGGTCGTGGCTTTCTCATGTGTCTGGTTGTTATTCACGTGATTGTTGCCGTTTCTGTGACAAGGACTATTCGAAGGTGTAATAAGAGTAGCAGGAAGTATGTCAAACACTTCAATGTTCACCTTTCTCAGATCATCAGCGCACATTAATAAAGCGTTCTTTCCATCACTTGACTTCTGAATCAATTCTGCTTTGTAGGTACAGTTTTCATGATGAAAGGATATCCGATCAATATCTTTGCTCGCAAACAGTTATAGGTCTGGCACTTTTTGATGTTAGAGCGATTTAATGCTTTGTGACCCGATATCCGAGGTGATTGTCTTAGTCACAGCTTTGGCACGGCAAAAAGTTTGTTTTAGACAGGCAATTGAAACAAAATTAGTTTGGAGGGAATAGTGAGGTCTTGTTGATCAAGGTTTGTCAGTGGTGCTGGTGCCGGTGTCGTTAAGATTTGGGAAGATTGGGGTTTACTGTTTTTCTTCATGTCATTACAAGATGATTTTTTATCTTTGTTAAGAAAGATTGGCGCTATTCGTAGCGGCTTTTGTGGAACAGTTAACCATTCCCCTGTCTGACTGGCAGTACTGATGTTTGACTTCGATTCAATGCATTGGGGTGTTCTTTCTTTGATTTCTATATCCTCCACAAAGGCATCACTTTTGCTTTTTTCATATGTTTTGCATGGTCCTTACAGCTGGCAGATGTATGCGATTCACTGCTTTTGGCTAGAAGGTGTTCAGATTCGGAAAGTTTGTTAAGGGCTTTAAAGAAGTTTTTTTTACTTGATTTTCTTTTTTTCTTTAGCATAGGATTTTTCAGGGTGTTTGACTTCACTGTGTCTTCGTCTAAGGTTTTTAGATTTTTCTTGGAACATTTTTTCTTTTTTTTCCTCTGTTGGTGATTTTTCATAATAGGCAGATCTTCTATTTCATCATCATTCAATGGAACCGGATTCAGGTTGTCTGACAATTTCTCCACCTCCTCGTGTAGGAATCATAGGCTTAGTAACTTTTTTGCTTTCAAGTTGGCCTGTTTATCTTTGGCACATTCATTCAAGTATTTCTGTACATTGAATTTCTTTTTCAGCTCATTAAGTAGGTATGAGTGCTATTTGTTCATGAGACATAGTGATTCCAGAGGATCTTGTATTTGGGTGGTGAGGACTAAGGTTAGGTCTACCAAGGAGCATTCACAACTCTCGACTTCTTTGGAAAGTTCCATAAGGATACCCTAGTACATGTGGAGCTCGTTTTTCAATGATTCGAGCGCATTAACCAATACAAAGCTTGATGCTTTTAAAGTGGTTTCCTTACGGAGATCAATTGTTAGTTTACAATCTGAACAGGAATTTTTACACTGAGATAGAAAAACCATCTCTTATATTTGTGCTTTCTCCTACTGGAGAAAATTGGATAGTTCTCAGGGTCGTCAGATTGTCCATTATCCAATTGTTCATGTTGATTGGTATTCGGACTGTAGGGCATTTCCTTGGATTTCACACCAGATGTAATGTCTGTCATGAGGGGGTCAATTGCGTTACCCACACTATCTGGACGTTGTGGTGTTGGTCCCACATTCTCAGGAAGGTTATTCGATGCATGGAGACTCTGGGATAACTGTCTCCATCTTTCCAGCTCACATATAGCGCATTTTCTTGTTGTAGTTGGGAGTGTGTACTCTAGGTGCTGATTACGAGAATCTTTGACGAGGTGCATAGGTACAGGAGAGAGTTCTAACAAAATTGGACTATTGTTAGTTGGAGGATAGACCTCGTCCAGATAGTTTGGGTGACTGGTATGTTGAGCAGATTAATTGTTCTACCCGAGTTACTCTGAATCTCTCCAGACAGATCAGACTCAGTTGCTCTTAAATCATCCTTCATAGATGCACTTCTCAGATTGTGCATGATTTTAAGATACAGTCAGCATATGTTAGGGCCAGCAAAAGACCTGTTGTCGGTGCAGCTTTCCGAGACTGCAGTACAATGAAGAAAGACACGCTATCTTTTGTCTCTAGGTATAGTTATAACAGTGTCCGTGTTTGTGAAAAAAGCATTTCCCAGTTACCCGAAAAGTGGGGTCTTCAAAAGGTGCTTCAAAGCGTAAGTGGCTTCGTTTTCATACGAATAAGGCTCGGGTGAAACTCGCGAGCTGCTGTGAGGTCTGGAAAGTTGAGGCTGTGTGTGCGTGTCTAGCCGCATTCACAGGGAGCCCTGCAGCTCTCCAGCGAACACAGAAAAACACACTTGAAGGAAACACACTCACAGCACTCCCACCTTATACAGCAGGTACGGCGGGCACTCAGCTGGGGCAGCCCCTACTTCCACCACCACCGCCGTTGCTTAGGTGGTAACTGTTGAAAGCCAAGGCGTCCAAACAGCGCCCACCATACCCCGCACTCCAGCAGGGTTCCGACTTCAGGGACGCCGAAGTAAAGTTCAAACAAAATCTATAATTAACAACTGACCAAATCCGAAAAAACTTAGTAATTTTAACTAATAAATCAGGAACAATCATTTACTTTGAGAAATCAATGAATCAGAACAATTTAAAATCATGAATAAAGAACTAACAAATCCATATAATACAGTCAGGTAATTATTAATCTATGGTATTTTAGTGGTCCATTATTAAACAGGACCTGCACAAACATGCACCGTAAACAATGTGTGCAGGCGTCTTGTGCTGAAAGAAGGCTTGCATGCGCTCAGGTAAATTTCACTGCCAGAGAGCTGGAAAATTTGCTCAGAAGCGAGCATCATCGGGAGCTGTAGGTCCAATCCTCACCACCAACAGCCTCATATCATTCATTTTCCTCCCCCCTTTATTTATCATAATAAACCTTAGTGCAATATGAACAGCTATTTGCGTTTTCAGAATGCCGTAATTATTTTCTGGGCAATGAATGTCAAGAAACCGCAACACACTATTAGAATTAAGTAATGATCTGCATAATATTTTTATTCTAGTTCAGTCATTCAACAAGATATAAAATAAGGTCTTCATTATAGTGAAGCAGTACCCAGTATATTTTTATTATAAACGCAGCAAATAGTTAATAAATTACATGCAGAGAAGTGTAACCTCATTTACCCACTAGCTAGTTTGACCCCTCCTAGGTGACCAATGCTGCTTCGATAGCTGGTGATCCCAGGTACTATATTCCCTCGATCTGTCAAATTGGGTACCCACATGCATCAATATGGATGCCACAGTTAAATGTGATCCCTCTGACAGCCAATGCTCATTATATTCAAAATAGAAATAAAAGGCTTCCCTGAAAAGTGCTACTTCATGCATTCAAGATGAAACCGCCCATAGTATGCCAGTAGTGGAAGGACACCTTGCATAATCACTACCTACTTTTCCGGGTCCTGGCAGCTCAAGTGGCTGAAAGTAGTTTGCTAAGCCCCACGGGCTTCTTCAGACTGTCGAGAAAGTCATGATTCCCCAGGGCTTTAGCAGACTGCACAGATGCTGCAAGGGTGTTTTGGAGAGGCGTTGTGCCTGATTTTGGTGTGGGTGGAGAATTGGCCTATTGTTTTTGTTTATTTATATAGCGTCTATACACCAGCAGGTGTTTCAAAGCGCTCATGGAAGGTGGGAAAAATGGGGTAAAACAAACCGTCGCTCAGAGTCGTTGAAATTTTGAGACGATAATAGTCTGCATAGGCAGAGTAAGCGCATATAATACATTTAACCGTTGAGACACAGCAAATAGGCCTTACAGAGATTCTGCAGTTTTACCAAATGCAATTAAGGGGCGGGGACAGGGGAGAAACAAACAGACGATCTTCAGGCATGGTGCATTCGGATCGCGCAAGTGCACAGTCACAGGGAGGGGGGGTCCAAGAGCACCCAGTCGGTGGAGACTGGGTTAAGTGCAGAGAGAGCCACTCTCATGGGTTGTTTCACAAGTGCAGTGAGGGACGGTGAAGGTCCCTGATGCAAGTGCAAGATAGGACTGGCGGAGGTGCCCTGGACCTGTGCGACTCTGAGGTACACCAGGAGGCGGCTAGTCAGCAAGCTGTAAGGAAGAGGAGGGAGAGCGGGAAAGAGGAGAGAGCTAGGTTAGCAAGGTAGAGGGAGACAGAAGGAAGAGGAGAAGAGGAAGGTTTACCAGGTTACTCACCGTAGTGACCACCTTACTCCTAGTCCATAGTCCCCTTTTCTCCATACTTATGGGACATCTCTCCGTCCTGTGGGACGGGACCGGAGCACTTTTGTAAAAAGCATCCAATTTTTTTTCAAAAATGTGCCCCTCCTCTCCTGCACGGGGCCCGGCACGCGGCCGTAAACCCGCCCACCTTGGCTCGGCTCGGCGCATCGCCCATCAGTCCTTTTCTATCGCAGGATCAAGACCCATTCGCAATAACAGAGGAACCTTATTAGAGGGGACCGCGGGCGTATGGAGGAAAGGGGACTATGGACTAGGAGTAAGGTGGTCACTACGGTGAGTAGTAACCTGGTAATACTCCTACGTCCCGCCCCCTTTCCTCCATACTTATGGGAGATTCCCAAGCACTCCGTACAGGAACTATGGGTGGATGGAAATACCCCTTACCGAAAAAGGTTCTTCAGCACAGCCTGGCCGAACTGAGCGTCAGCTCTAGAGCTCATATCGAGGCAGGAATGCTTACAGAAAGCAGATGGGGAGGCCCAAGTAGCTGCTCTAGCAATAGACTCCCAGGGAACATACTTCTGAAAAGCAACCGCGGCTGCCTTGCCTCGCACCTGATGTGCATGGATACCATTAGGAGGTTTCAGCTTTTGGACGGTGAAAGATTCCGTGATACAGGCAGCAATCCATCTGGAAATGGATGCCTTAGATGCCGGCCTGCCCTGGGGTTTATCGAAGGTCACAAACAGTTGGGAAGAGCTCCGAAGCTCGCCAGTCCTGTCCAGGTAAAACTTAAGAGCTCTTCGGACATCCAGGCAATGTAGAACCCTTTCCGCCTCCGAGGCAGGGTTCGGAAAAAAGACTGGAAGGGAAATCGACTGATTCAGATGGAATTCGGTCACTACCTTTGGTAGGAAAGCTGGGTTCGTCCGAAATACTACCTTGTCCTTGTGAAAGACCAAGAAAGGATGCTCCACCGACAATGCCTGGTGCTCACTCACTCTCCTCGCTGACGTAACGGCTACCAGAAAGGAAACTTTCCAGGACACGTAATTGAGGTCAACCGTAGCTATTGGCTCAAAAGGTTTATGGCACAGTGCCGTCAGGACTACATTTAGGTCCCAAGGTGCGTGCAGACTACGAGCCGGAGGGTAGAGGCGTATCAAACCAGCAAAATGTCTCTTCACCACCGGGTTAGTTAATGAATAAGAACACCGGTCTGTAGAGAGGTAGGCGGAAATCGCCGAGAGATAAGTCCTGCAGGACAAGACATGAACCCCTGACTCTGCTAGGGAGGAGACAAAGGACAGCACCGTGTCAATCGTCGCCACCCTCGGATCCAATTCTTTCTCCAAGCACCAATGACAGAACCTGAGCCATTTACTCTTTTATTGGGATCTGGTCAAGGGTTTCCTGTCTGCCTGGATAATGCGCATGTTATCCGCAGACAAACCCAAAGGCTCTAGAGCCGTGAACTCAGGCACCATGCCGACAAGTTGAGCGATTGTGGGGAGGGGTGCCACATCTGCTGTTCCCCTTGGTGAAGAAGATCGTGAGTTACTGGTAACCTGATCGGCGGACACACCGACAGGTGTTGAAGTTCTGAGAACCAAAACCTGGCCGGCCACCACGGAGCTATCAGTAGAAGAGAACAGTTGACAGAACTCTTCAACTTCCAAATTGCTCGATGAACCCGGTGTGCCCCAACGCGAGAAAATCCATGAGAGGATCTCCGCCTTCAACTACCACTCGTAGCTGACCACTGTCCGCCGGCCGAGGGCATCCGTGGTGACATTCAGCCGGCCCGGGATGTGCACTGCAAGCAGCCAGACCCCATGAAGCACGGCCCACTCCCAAATCTGGATGGACAGATCCACGAGAGGGGGAGACTTCGCTCCCCCTTGATTGTTTATGTAGCACATTGACACTGCATTGTCTGTTCTTATGCGGACCACCTTGTTGACAATGAGAGGTCTGAACGCCTTGAGCACCAGAAAAATCGCCAGAAGCTCCAATTGATTTATGTGCAGGAGCTTGTCCTGAGGTGACCAAAGGTCCGAGACCTAAAGAAGATCTATCGTCGAACCCCACCCGAAAAGGGAGGAGTCTGTCGTGATCGTCACCATGGGGGCTGGGTCCTGGAACCCCACGCCCACTTACAGGTTACTGAGAGAAGACCACCAGTCCAGGTCCACTCTCATGGAATCCGGAATCATTATCCGTTTGGAATCCGGGTCCACAGCCTGACGCCAGGAACTCCGAAGAGCCATCTGGGTCTGTCTCATTTTGAGATGAGCAAGAGGAAGAGCCAGTACACACGAGGCCATGAGGCCCAGAAGCCTCTGGAACCACCAGGCCGACAGGCTCTCCGACTGAGTAAACATCTGACACGTGGCCAACAGATCCGCAATTCTGTCCCCGGTCAGATACACTCGGCAGTCTATCGTGTTCCAACGAAAACCCAGGAAAGTCAGGTCCTGTGAGACCATCATGGAGGATTTCCGCCAGTTCACCGACAGCCCAAGATGGATCAGGAGCTGAAGGAGAGACTGGAGGTTGCCCGCTGCTGCCAACGGGCAAGGGCTGCGTAGGAGCCAGTCGTCAAAATAGGGATACACATGGATACCCTGGAGACGAAGATGGGCCGCGATCACCGACATCATCTTCGTGAAGACACGCGGCGCTGCTCTGAGGCCAAAAGGAAGCACCGAAACTGGAAGTGCTCCTCTCCCAAAGAGAAACGGAGGTATCTCCTGTGTGGGTTCCAAATCAGGATATGCATGTACGCATCCTGAAGATCCACCACGCTGAGCCAATCGCCCGCCTGCAACAAGGAGCGGATCTGGCCGGGCGTGATCATCTTGAATTTCTCTTGGGGTAGGAAAAGATTGAACTGGGAAAGGTCTAGGATGGTGTGCAGGCCAGCCTGGTTGGGTTTGGGCACCGTAAACAGCCGGGAGTAGAAGCCCTCCCCTTGCTCCCCAAGGGGAACGTGTTCCACAGCTCTGAGCAGCCGAAGTTTCTGAACCTCGGCCTTGAGGGAGGGTGAGCTTGACAGCTGAAAAGGAGGGTTGACGGGTGGGGTAGGGGGTAAAGGTAAGCGGAAGCCCGCTCGAGCGACTGACAAGACCCATCTGTCTTCTGTGATGGTCTGCCACGCCTCTCAATGAGATGCAATGCGTCCTCCCACCAGGGTCTCGTGCGAGCGCGGAAAACTCTCATTTGGCAGGTTTATCGGTGGTGGTGCCACCTGAACCTGATGAGGAGGCTGACGAGCGGGAGAAATACCGCGTATGCTGTTGTCTACGGCGGTTATTCCCCGCAGGAGTATCCACTCTGCGATTTTTGCGGTCGAGGAAGCCCCTAAAACCAGAGGAATGTCGACCTTGCGACAACGGACCTTGAGCCTTGAAGCGAGCTTTAACCAGAACAGACAATGATTTGGCCGTCTGAGTGCTGTCTTTGGTTTTGGTGAGCTCTACATCAGTAGAAGAGTGAAAAAGCTCCTTACCATCAAATGGAAGGTCCAGAACCTTGTCTTGCACCTCCTTCGAGAACTTAGTGGCATGTAGCCATGCTTGCCATGAGGTATCAACCCCTAGCATCAGACCCCGAGCCGAGGTGTCTACGTGATGAGCCGCAGCCTCCACGAGATCCTGGGCCAAGACCCTGGCATCGGTAAGGCCTCCTCTGAAATCCTCCAGCTTCACGACCGGAATGTGCTCCTCAAACTCCGACAGACCTCTCCACATCCGCATGTTAGCTCCCGCCAAAATCAATTCTGCATTGGCCTGCCTGAGCTGCAAGGCCGAATTGGCAAAGATTTTCCTCCCTAGGGAGTCCAGGAGCTTGTCCTCCTTTCCCAAGACCTGAGTCGCCGTCGCGGGGGAGGAAGCTGCAGGTCTGGATTGCAACGTGGCCGCAGCCACCACTGTGGAGGAGGGAGGCAGACAAGACGACAAGGCCACTTCTTCCAAGGAATGTAGCCTGTACCTCGCGTCAATCTTTTTATTTACAAAAAGTCCCGAGTGTGGCTTTTCCCAAACTCTTCAGACCTCGGCCAGAACGTCCTTCTGCAAGAACAGGCCGGTACGCTCCAAAGGAGACAAGGTGAACGCCCCAGAAAGCACGCCCTACTGCGGAGCATCTAAGAAGCTCATCATGTCCAGTACCCGGTCATGGAAAGCTCTGGTTGAGCGGGGCAGGTCCTCGTTGTCCTGATCGCCTTGAGGGTCATCTGACAGGTCCAGGTCCAGCTGAGCCGTGTCAGGCACTGCCTTGTCTACTGGGGACAATGGTGGCACAGGCGGAAGCGCAGGGGGAGGCACCATGGGCAAGGGAGGCGCCGGCGGAACCACCGTCGGAACGGGTGGAGCCAGAGGCGCGGGTGGACATATCTCCTTGAAAAGCCCCTTGAAATATTCCCTCATGGGGTCGGTGCGCATAAGTGCTTGAAATTTACCGAAAAAGGTGTCCTCAGGAGATTGTTTCGGAACCTGAGGAGGCCTACCATGAGGTGGACAAATCCAGGGACGTAACGGGGAAGGGTGCCACACCGGCCCCTCCGCCGACGTATCCACATAAATCAAGGGAGCCGCCCCCGTGGGCAACGAAACATTGTGCGGAAGAGGCATCCGGGCGTTCCAATCATAAACCGGCCGGTATGGATGCGCACAGGGGACCTTAGGTTCACCCGAAGGACCGAACCCTACACCAGGGGCCGATGGCGTAGTTGTAGGGGTAGTACCTAAAATGGCCACCGTGGTCGTGGCGGGAACGGCCGCCATTTTGTCCTCATCTGAGGGGAACTGCGGCACGTGAGGAAGTGAGGCAGGGGTCCCCGTCGATGGATCAGGGGTCTTAATTTTAGCCTTAACGTAAGGAACCTCGGCCGAGTTGGTACTATGAGGCCTGGAATGTTTCTACGGCATACCAACCGCCAACTGAGCCTTCGAAGGAAGAGCCTCGGCACTGCCGGTAAAAGAAGTAACTTTCTTCTTTGCCCCCTCAACAGATCTGGTGTCACCACAACAGCGGGAACGATGCGCTGTCACAGACAGGGCCTTGCCCGGCCCCTCAGAACTGTTGGTATCCTTAGCGTTCGGTAACCTCAAGCCCAGCCAAGCCCTCGGGGCGTACCCCGGTTTTGTTTTTGAGGGAAGCCGAAAGAGCGGCCTCAGAGCAAGCTCTGGTACCCCACGACTCAGTAGAACTGGGTCTACACACAGCCCCCACAGGTGGGGCCTCGGACTGTACTCTGGTGATCACAGGCCCCTTACGGAGACCCTCGGAGAAAACTCTGGTTGAATTATTAGGCCCGACAGGCACCTCAGGGCGAACCCCGGTAACAGAGCGATCAACGCCCCTCCCGACTCGAGAGGAACCCGGGAAGGTATCCCCCAGCCGGGGTGCTCTGCAAATTAAAGAATTTACCGGGCGTTTTTTCTTCTCGTCGATGAACGCCTGAAAATGAGAAGGAGGAGTCCGTCCGAACACCTCCTCCCACTGCTCCAACCGACGTTGAAGTGCCCGGACCGAAAGAGAGTCACAGTAAAAACAGGAGTCCCAACGGTGTTCCGGACCCAAACACTCTAAACAAAGAGGATGGGCATCCGCCCTCGCGAAGCCACGGCGACACGATGAACAGTCTGGAAAATCTAGTGTAAAAGACATAGACAGACTAGTAAACGAACGCTAGCGAGAGCCAGAGAGGGAAAAAAGGGAAGAAAATCTTCCGAGGATGCAAGTGCGTCCGGCCCCGATCGTGCGGAGAAAAGGAGTGATGGGCGATGCGCGGGGTGGAGCCAAGGTGGGCGGGGTTGCGGCCGCGTGCTGGGCCCCGCGCAAGAAAGAGAGGAGGGACACATTTTTGAAAAAAATGTGAATGCTTTTTACAAAAGTGCTCCGTTCCCGTCCCACAGGACGGAGAGATGTCCCATAAGTATGGAGGAAAGGGGACGGGACGTAGGAGTACTTGAGGAGTTTCCTGAACTTAAGAAGATCAGGCTCAAGATGGAGGGCATCAGGAAGGCTATTTCAGAGGGGAGCACCTGCTGAGGAGAAGGATCTCCCTCCAAATCTCTGCTTGGAGAACCGGCTCACTCGCAGAAGGTTGGAGGTAGATGAGCAGAGGGCTCATGAGGGACAGTAGTTATTTAGGCAACGTTGCAGGTTGGTAGGTCCCAGGCCCCAGAAAGCCTTGTGGACAATGCAGAGGGTCTTGAACTTTATCCTTGCAGCCACAGGGATCCAGTGGAGGGATTTCAGTGCCTGAGATGCGGTCCCTGGGCTTGAGGAAAACGATAAGTGTCGCGGTTCTGTTCTGGATGAGTTTCAGAGTGCACAGAGCAGATGCAGAGAGGTTGAGGAAAAGGCTGTTGCAGTAGTCCCGACTAGAGAGAACCAGAGAGAACCAGGACTCTGGAGACAGTGAGCCGCTGGGGGAAAGTGAGGAAAGGTAGAGTACCTCTGAGGAGGTGTAGTTGACAGTTAGACTTTATAGGGATGTCTGAAATGTGAGAGGAGAAGGAGAGAGTGGAGTCGAAGATGACCCCAAGGTTTTTAGCCTTGCAGGTGGGTGCGGGCGCAAACAATTTAATATATTGACAATATTGACAATGCGGACCACATGGCAGATGCTTACTCACGCAGAAGCGACGTGCAGTGAGTCAGCATGGCTCTTCTGTGGAAGACAGAGCTGTCCGAGGCCTTGACTGGAAAGAGAGATTAACAGGAATATGATAAGGTGGATCTTCTATTGCCTTGGTGAGATACAACATGTGTATGTAGGCACAGAAACTCCCTAGGTACAATTCTATTGTAGCAGAGGGAAAGAGGAGGGGGAAAGGAGTCACTTCTTCGAGGAGCAAAGAAAGGATAGAGGTAAACATCTGTGGCCCGAGTGACTTTCTGTGTGGCAGTGAGAGGCCTGATTAGCTGATTTAGCAGGTAAACGCAGACCAGACTGTTCGTGAGGTAAGTGTGCATATTTTTGCCAAGGCTATCAAGGGAGGGAGAGTTTCACATCAGCCCTGAAAGCACAAACAAAGAAAGACATAAGAAACAGTCTTCCTACATTAGGAGAGAAACAAATGCTGCTGGAAGGACAGAGACACACCACACAGATGATACCAAAATATATTAGGTTGAAAGCTAAACGTCCTGTCTCAATGCCAGGAGGATCAGACATGGTGACCCTATTGGTACAAACAAGGAAATCAGACATATTTGTTATTCATTCATCACAGGTGACTACTGGTTTCTACAAACCCATCATGCCACTACTTTATTCTGTATCAAAAATAGAATTTTATTTTATTCAAATTATACTCAAACATTTAATACAAATAATTATTTTCTTTCATATAAAAAACCTTTTCATAAAAAAGGGTTGCTCTGGGGGGCGTTGCCAGCCAAGGACGCCGTTGGATGCCTCCTCGTTGAGCACCGTGTCCCAATCCCTTCTCGAACCCCCTAATGCTCCCTAAAAATAAACATGCGGGCCAACACATGCCACTGACAGACGTCGGAACCTGAGGGGAACAAATGAACCGCAGCGGAGAACATTTGAGCCACAGATAACAAAGTTATTCGAATTTTTCGGCGCGGATCCCTCCCGCATCCAAGATGGCGGACACAGCGGAGCCCCAGCACCAAGGGACCCGTATTCAATTGGCAATCGAGACATAACACACCGAAGGATATGGTGGCTGGGATGCCGACGGCAGTAATTCGTCCAGTAAATGCACAAGTTGAGGGGAATTCGAAGCCGGCGATGCCGCGTTCGAAGGGCTCGTCCCCTCCCCCCCACCCATCGCCTCGAGACCCGCATGAAGGTGGTGGTGGTGCGACGGAGGGGGCCCACAGAGGCGCGCGGGGAGACCCGACATCCCGGAACGGACGCCCTGCAACAAAGGTGAGGCGGAGTGGGGTGAAGAGTCGGACCAGCGTATCACCCTGCGTATGCTGTGCACGATTAATGGAGGCGGCAGGACAGTAATACGCGGCCAGAACGCTGAGGGTTTCCCGACCATGCTTTAGGGCAGATCCATAAAGAGGGAGGAAGGGAGGAAGAGCTGAGGCGGAAGACTCTGCGACGACCCCTGAGGTGGCGGAGACCCATAGAAGGCAAGCCCAGGCCCCGGCGAATCGGAAGGCCCATTAAGCTTCTGACATACTACAGAGCCACGGCTGACACCGCGGAGCCCTCCCTGTGGGCTAAACACTAATATCCATGGAAAAGGATTAGCGAGGGGAAGGACACCGGATAGACTGGGTCTCCCGTGCCACATACACCTGCCGCAGCATTGGAAGGAGCATAGCGGGCCTGGGGAACCACGCTGGACTGGAGGAGAGGTGGTCTGATTGGAGGGAGCCCCGAAGACTTCGGAGCACAGGGCCAGGCCAAAGGCAATGATCAAGGTCACAAATAGTTAAGATCCCACTAAAGGCTTGCCGGTAAACAAAAGAGCCAGGAAGGGGTGGGGGAAGGGGTGGCTAACCCCTGGAAAGGCGCATGCAGAGAACCCCAAGAATGAATAGCCATGTACTAATGTAAGCGACCGCCAAGCAAGTGTCTAGGATCTCGACCGCTCCCCCCAGACAGCGCCTCACGACTCCCTGATCAAGAAGCGACGGAGGTAGAGAGGCGGTGGTCCCTCTGGTAACCCAGGCGAAGCAGTCGCACTAAGAAAATCCACTTGGGGCGTCGGGGAAGAGACTATAACCGACTCGGACCCATTGGCGTCGCACTGAGGCGCCCCCGGGGAAGGGACCACGATGTCCAAACAAACCACGAAAGTCAAAAGTCAGGGGGCCGGAGATATCAAGACTATGCTATAAACAGCAGACATACAAAAACACAATCAGATACAAGCTTTAGCCCAGGTACATCACCCTCCAGCGGAGGGAGCCGAGGCGTCGGAAGACCCCCCCCCTCCCATCAGGAAGTCGGATATCTCAGAAATGTTACAGGAACTCAAGAAAGATATCAGAGAGTGCGAGTGCCCTGGCGAAATCCATTTCGGACCTTAACAAGGGAATCATGGCAGCAGAAAAGAGGATTGACGAGGCCGAAATGGTAATAACGAAGCAGAGCCACAAACACGACATCTTGGCGCACAGGGTCCAAGAACTGGAACAGCAAATGGAGCAAGTACAAAACAGACAGGAGAATGCTGAAAATAAGTCCAGGCGTAATAATATTCGTATTCGTGCAATCCCAAAGACAGTGGCGGATTCGGACTTAAATCAATATGTGGTCGAATTGTTTCGTGACATCCTGAATGTGGAGGAGAGCAGAGAAATCATGTTGGATCGAACGCACAGAACCTATTCCACATACCAAATCAATAAGAATCTGACCCCGGACGTCCTGACCAGAGTCCATCTATACCAATTGAAAGTTGACATAATGCAAGCCGCTCGCAAAAAACGTACCTATCATCTTCCGCTCCACGCCACTTCAATTGTTCCAAGATCTAGCCCAAGCTACACTAGCCCGGAGGAAAATAATGAGGGTGGTCACTGACTGGCTAAGAACTAGAAAGGTGCGTTACCGATGGGGCCACCCAACATGCCTCCGTTTCGAGTGGAAGGGCCAAAAGTTCTCGATTGCTAAGGAAGAGGAAATGACGGACCTCATGCAAGAAGGAGAAGGAGACAACCTAACAGATGGTGAAGGCTCTCCATCCAGAGATGACGAGACGAAAGAGAGACACCTGAGGAGTCAATGGAGACCAGGGCTACCTCGCCCGCGGAGGCGCAACAAAGATGTGCAACCTACGGATCACACCTGAGAGGTCACGCAGCTGTTAACCAGAGGAGACATTTCAATGGCGCCGCTGGAAGTGAGGGAAATCGAGAACACGGACACATATGTCTGTAATGAGCTTCCAGGCCAGCATGGAAAATGATCTGTTGACAAAGGAGCCATTATGTGGCGGAAAGGGGTAAGAGAAGGGTAGGGGGGAGAGAAGGGGAAATGGGTCAATCGGACCCTATACTTCCCGGGGGAATAGACCACCCAGTGATTTACCACATTGGTAGTATGTTAGTTATGCTAGTTGGAAGTTATAACCCAATCGTTAAGGGGGGAAGGGGTAAGTTATGTTTTGATGGTTTTGGGTAGAGGGGCACAATACACAGATGAAAGTTTTTACAACAAACATGAGTTGGATCACAGTGAAGGGGATAAATGGTTGAAATCGAAGTAATGGCAAACTTAACTTTCATCTCGTTGAATGCGCAAGGGCTGAACTCCCCAGTTAAGCGGATATCTACACTAAACAGATTGAGGGACATGCAGGCCTCAGTGGTATGGTTACAAGAGACACATTTGCTCCCCGAAGATGAATGGAGGTTGAAGCACAGAGATTCCCAATATAATACCTGGCCTCCAGTGGGACTAAAAAGAGGGGAGTGGGGATCCTAGTGGCAAAAGGTATCAACTTTGAAAAAAGCTTTGTTAAAAAAGACCCGGAAGGCCGATATCTGATATTGGGGGGAAAACTGTTGG
Organism: Ambystoma mexicanum; assembly: GCF_040938575.1. Lineage (NCBI taxonomy): Eukaryota > Metazoa > Chordata > Amphibia > Caudata > Ambystomatidae > Ambystoma > Ambystoma mexicanum. The sequence goes on along the minus strand of NC_090926.1, from coordinate 991,948,850 downwards.
AATAATTGGTCACACTGATTTCAGTCTACGCTCCTGCTAAACAAGATGGTTTCTTGCTGAGTTTACTTCCTAGAATAGCACAATGGGGCATAGGGAAGATCCTCATTGGCGGCGATTTCAATGGAGTGATGGACGCAGCCATGGATAAAACCCTTCCAGCCGCCCCCAGGATCACTTATTTAGGCAAGCATTGGCCAAATTCTTGAGGGATTTACACCTGTTGGAAACATGGCGCTTTTTTAAGACACAAGATAGAACCTATACTCACTACTCTGCTGTACACAAAGGCTATTCGCGTATTGACATGATACTCAACTCAGAAACATTGGCCCCACAAGTCACAGACCTAGAAATCGGAACACGTTGCCTTTCAGATCACGCCCCAGTCATTCTAAAAATAGAATTAAATCACCCACAACAACAAGCCCGCAAACCTTGGTGTTTGAATGAAATAATACTAAAAGACCTCACAGTCCGGGTAGGCATGGAAACAACTCTAAAAAACTATTTTCAGGAAAACATGACTCCTGGGATTAATTGGGCACCCATCTGGGATGCAAGTAAAGCGGTGATACAGGGTGAGTTTATAGCGCAGGCATCGAAGTATGCCAAGACCCGGGAGAGGGTGCAACATAACATGGAGGCCAACATACACGTTGCAGAGTTAGAATACCAAAAGAGGGGCTCACAGAAGGCATGGTGGGAACTCAAAAAGGCCAGAGCAATTTTGGAAACCCACCTAACAGATGATGCGGCACGTTTGCTCGTGCAACCAAAACAGTTTTATTATATTCATGGGGGTAAGGCCAATAGATTCCTTGCTGCCAAACTGAGGCACCAGACACTCCGGAACCGTATTACCCAACTTCGCAAGGGGAACAGAGACATAATCAGGGGAGAGAAAGAAATAGAAGAGGAACTGTATCTATTCCACTCCACTAAAATGGGGAAAGATAACCTTGAAGAGGCAGCACAAGTAGCCTTTTTAAACCAGCTAGACCTACCGCAAATCAATGAAGCAGACAGACAACAACTGGAAGCTCCCAGAACAGAGGAAGAGGTAGGAGAAGCAATAAGGGCATTAAAGGGTCAAAAATCCCCGGGTCCGAACGGGTTAAGCAACGTGTATTACAAAACATTCAGGCACATTTTGGTAGGCCCCTTAACGCAATTATTTAACTCTATTAGGGATAAGGGGCAAATCTCCCGCGACATGAGCCCAGCAACTACGATATTACTGCTGAAACCGGGCAAGGACCCAGCCGAATGTGCAAGCTACCGCCCGATCTCCTTGTTAAACGGAGATGCAAAAATGTACTCCATGATATTTAGCAAGAAGATTGGCACCAATACTCACAGAAATAATTAATTCAGACCAGGCCCGATTTGTGAAGGGGCGCCATACCTACAACAACGTCCGGAGGGCTATAGACACGATCGACTGGGGGCGTAGGACGGGTCAAAAATTCTCAATAGCGGCTCTGGTTGCATCTAGGGCCTTTGATAGTTTACATTGGGGTTTTCTCCAATTAACACTAAGAAAGTTTGGATGTGGGCCAATCTTCACACGTATGGTAATGGCGAACTTTGCATACCCCTCCACTGAGCTTATGGTCAACGGCAATTTCACAAAAGATATCCTCATCCAGAAAGGCACTAGACAGGGGTGCCCATTGTCACCCCTGATCTTTGCCATGGCCATGGAGCCTTTTGCGTGTAGGGTTCGGGATCACCCGGGAATTCGAGGGGTGGAGATGGGTGATGTGGGGCCGCAGAAGGTCTCACTCTACGCAGATGATAGTCTTCGGTTCCTAAAGGACACAGGGAGCTCCCTGCCGGCAGCCATACAACTGCTGGCGGAGTTTGCACGCGCATCAGGCTTTCACATTAATTACCCGAAATCTAAAGCTCTTAATATTACTGAGGAGGGGACCCAAATCCGTGCTGGGAAAACTCATACCCGCTAAAATGGGAACGTACGTCAATGAAATACTTGGGGATACAACTAACCTCCTGTTACGATAGACTATACCGAGCTAACATCCCGGACCTCCTCAAGACCCTAACTAGTAACCTAAAGCGATGGGAACTGCAAGAATTGTCTTGGCTGGCACGTATTACGGCGGTCAAGATGACCCTGCTTCCAAAATTTGTATATGTGGTAGGAGCCCTTCCCATAAAAATCCCGGGCCCAGCTATCCAGACGCTGCAGAGTAAGGTGATGTCCTTTATTTGGGGGGGGGGGGGAAGAAGCCGAGAATACCAAGACAGGCTCTCTTCAGACCACAGGTGTCCAGGGGGTTGGGGGTTCCGAAGTTTCGCAGGTACCTATGGGCGGCACAAATAGCCCCGATGCTACAATGGGCAGCGGGAGAAGACCGCAACCAATGGGTTACAATTGAAAGAACGGCAACCAAGACACCCCTAGGGAACCTTGGCTTTATCGCCACACGACACAGGGAGTTAAAGGGTCCGCTACTGGAATCAACGAAGGACACTTTATGGCATTGGGATAAAGTGATGAGAAATAAGGAAATCAAAATAGGGCAGGGCCCGCTGGCCCCCATCGCTTATAATCCAGACTTCACCCCCGGGATGCAAGCCAGCTTCTGGACACAATGGGGAGGCAGAGAGGGCAACATAACTCTAAAAGACCTTTACACAGAGGGGTCCCTCCTAACGTTTGAAGACTACAAGACTAAATTCCACATAACGGAGCAGGAGCTATATCACTATTTTCAGCTTAGGCACTGGGTCTCCAACGCCGAAGTAAAAGAAAGGGCAACCAGAAACCCGACAGGCATAGAACTAACAATACAAGAAGGCCAACCAGAAAGGGGCATAACCAGGTTATATCATCTAACGGGAGAGGCTAGCCCGGGGAAAAAGCTCACATACATGCAAAATGGGAGACAGACCTGGAGAAACCAATTCCAGAGGAAACCTGGAGCCGCATTTGGCACAGAACAGCTAAAGGTTCCAAATGCACCTCCATAAAAGAGGCAGCATATAAACTCTGCCTTCGGTGGTACATGACACTTGCACGCATGCACGCAATCAACCCAGAATATCCCGCAACCTGCTGGAGGAGTTGCGGAAAACCAGGGGACCTCATCCACATGTGGTGGGCCTGCCCTCTGGCAGCAACCTACTGGAAGGAGATTCTAAGCCACATTAAAGATGTTACCGGGGATGGGCCTACCTCATGATCCATTAGTGGTACTGTTGGGGGAGGAGGTGGAGGGGAGCTACACTAACTCAGGGCCTACAGCCTCTCTTATAACACACATGTTGAGTGTGGCCAGAATCACACTGGCACAAGCATGGAAGACAAAGGAAGGCCCAATAAAAGCTATGTGGTGGGTCAGACTATGGGGGGTGATGGCCATGGAGAAAGTGACGGCACAAGCCCAAGGATCTTATGCCAAGTACTTGAATACCTGGATGCCGCTTCACAAATTCATGGACGACAAGGAACAGATGTTCTTTAAACCAAGGCTGCTTAGAGCGATATCTATCATATAAAAACCCTGATCTGTAATTTGTTGACTTTTACAGATCAGGGTCAAGAATTGGAATGTGCAACCCTCTAACCCTCAAGTTGGGATATGTTGGGGGAGGGGGATAAATTGGTTCTTTCCTTTTTTATTTGTTGTTTTTTTTGTTTTACATGAGCAACACAGTCATATACATTTATGTTTAATCCCCGGATAGGGGGCTGCTGTGATTTATACACTGAAGGATTCATGTCTGTGTTGCCTTGAAAATGAAATAAAGTTGATTAAAAAAATGGTTGCTCTTTTTTTTAGAAGTGTTCTTATTTTGTGTGTTTGACCCCTATCACCAGGTTAGGAAATGAACACACAATACATAACTGTACAAATAGACACCACCTTTTGACAATAGTTTTGACCACACATCGATACACCCATTTAACATTCACATAAAAAGTCTGTTGTGTTATCCAATTAAACCCAACATATTTCTGTCAGAGGGACCTATTTGCATCAGACATTCATCTGGGAAATCATGTTCTTTAGTTCAGTGTCCAAACACCTGATTCCATGGGGATAGGTTCACTTTCAACCACTGTTAAAAAAACAGATAAAACAACCTGAGTCACCTCAAAAAACACTTATATTAGGACAACAATCCATTATATCAATTTACACAGATCGATAAAGTCAATCAAGCATCTATTTTATTCACCAATTGGTATAAAGTCTTGCCCTAGACATTGGAAATAGTAGGGTTTCACAATTGACGTGTTTTTAGGGAAAACACTTCTTTTACCTGTATTATATTGAGACCTTATTGGTACAGACCGCACCTTTAGGGCTGTTCTCATCACCTGTTGCTCATGGGCTGGTAAACTTCCAAGGTACCAATGCTGAGCAGACCCGCACTGACCAATCTCTGCTTGCCTCATGCGCTAGTTCACAGTTTGTTGCACTGTCCAACTATAATGCACTAACCTGACCTGCCTTCATTTGCAACATTTAGGAGGTGGTTGCAGGCGGAGCCACCAGATGATGTGTAGCCAATGAAAACACTAGCCCCACATAGATACTACCAACCCCAGTTCACCTTAGGTGTTTGTGACATAACGTATCATCTCTGATGTCATCAACCTTTAATATCCGTGGACAAGCCTATAATCGATTGAGAGTGCATTGGAAATCCTGAGATGTCCATGACTGTTCCGGTTTGTGAGATCTCTTGATAACATTTTTTTTTCTTCATATTTTTAGACTATTCTGTTTCTTGCGCCTGGGGATTTCCCCTGAACCAGACTTCTTGCTTGTATATTAGACTAGACCGCTTGCCTGCCCTCCCCTCCACTTCATGTGGTAGCAGAGGAAGGTTCCCCAAGACCCCTGCCAAATACTGTTTTTTTTCTGCCAAAAGCTGAAGGGATGCGTCGCAACCCGCAAGGTTAAGATTGTTAATCCCACGTGAAAAGTGAGACGGTCGCCAGGAACCCCCTTGGTGAAATTCCTGCCTGCTCCCTGTGGAAAGCCCAGCAGACCAGAAGGCAGAGTGGCAGATTGTGGGAGTGACGATGTCCGAGGGCTTCAGCAGATCTATGGAGTGTAAGAGGAAGAAAAGAGACGGGTACAATTGAGAAGGGAAGAGGAAACCTGAGATTGAGAGAACTGTTAAAGTACGATGGTGTAGAGAATAGGAGGAAGGGACAAAAAGCAGGAGGAGGAAGTTAGGGAGAGACACCTTAAGGAAGCTGAGGACATAATGAGGGTTCCCAGACTTTTGGACGAAGACAGGGAGGCGGGAATACGTAGGCGGATTGCCTAGCCTGGCAGTATGGCCTAGACGTGTTGGAAGGGGTGATTGACCCAGGCTATGTGACATAAAAGTCTTAATGCAAAACAACAGGAAAACAGCTTATCAAGTTATGGCTGGGGAAAGAATAGCACAAGATATCTTGGAGTGTACCCTATCCCCAAAGCTTAAAGAAATTAAGACTTCAGGAATAACATTTAGAGGAACTCAAGGGTTTGTAGAAGCATATCAAAACCTACAACCTCCCTTGAATATAAAGAAGAAGAAACAATGCCTGATTTAGCTTTTGCCCAGCATAATATGCCTCTGCTCGCTGAGACCTTTAAACAAATTACCAATGAACAAGAAGGCAGAGAAAAAGGTGGGGCATTTTTTCAGCAGAATGGGTTACTATATAGAGGTGATGTGGATCCAAATGGTAAACTCCGGACCCAGAATGTAGTACCAAGATGTCATAAAGACATTGGGCCTGATCACGACCTCAGCGGTAACCCTTAAATCCGGCAGTAGCGCTATTACCGCCGGATTTAAGGGTCCGCCGAATCAGGGCTTTGGCGGATTTCGCCCCAGCTCTTGGCTGGGGGGAAATCCGCCGAAAATTCACGCTATTACCGCCAACGGGAAATCCGCCAGCGGTAAGAACGCGAATTTTCCCCATTGAGCCCAATGGGGAATGGGGTATTCCCGAATGGGCTCAATGGGGAATGGGGACTTCCAAGTCCGCCCAACTCGTGATCCCGCGCTATTAGCGCCGGGGCTATGGCGGTCGCGCTAATAGCTCCCGCGCTAATAGCGTTAGCGTTACCGCCGAGGTCGTGATCAGGCCCACTGTATTGGAAATGGCACATGCTCATTTAACAGCGGGACATTTAGGGGTACACAAGACACAAGCCAAATTGTGAACAGATTTTACTGGCCTAGTATTTACGCTGACACTAAAAGGTATATAAACACCTGTGAACTTTGCCAAAAGACCAGTACAAAAATCCCTCCTCTTGTCCCCTTACAACCTTTACCCATTACTGATGTTTAATTTTCTCGAATTGGAATGGATATAGTAGGACCTTTGGAAACCTCAAAATAAGGTAATTAATATATCCTAGTGATGTTAGATTATTCCTACTAGATATCCTGAGGCTTTTCCTTTAAGGAATAATTCCTCTTAGCAAATTCTGAAGCATTTATTACCATTCTTTTCTAGAATTGGTTCCCCCCCCCCCAAGAGATTCTAACCGACCAAGGGTTCCACCTTTATGAGAAAACGCATGTCTGAAGTAAAAGACATCCTTCACATTAAAACACACAGGACATCCATTTATCATCACCAAAGAGATGGATTAGTTGAAAGGTTCAACCAGACTTTAAAACACGTTTTGAGGAAGTTGGTTGAAATAGATGGGAGAAACTGCGATGTTATAATACCATGGGCCTGGTTTGCCACCAGAAAAAGTCATCCACAGGAGTTTCTCTCTTTGAATGGTTGTATGGAAGGGAACACAGGGATGTATCAGACATGCTAAAAGAAACTTGGGAAGAAAGGGAGAGAGACACCATTCCTTTATCCCAAAAAGCTCAAAAATTGAAAGAACAAATGGCAGCTGTTAGGAAAATAGTTCATTCCAATATGGTAAAGGCCCAAGAACAGCAGAAGAACAAGTTACTTTCTTACTTGTAACATTCTTTCGGTGGGATGGTCCGATGACGTATTCCAGATCTATGACAGGTAATGTCCACAGCTGTGCTGCTTTGGAAAATCTTCGGCATCTGCGTCCTGCGTCGATGACGTCGATGCGCCGTCCCCGAGGACCTCCTCCGACAGCCGACGTCACCCGATGTGATAAGTAGGACGCACGACGCCCGTAGGCTCAGTTGGCATTTTTTCCCCCAGAACGTGTGCCACCAGTTTTCTGCCAGTCAGACACACAAGGCCTTGCGGAACGCAAGCTGCAATCGCAAAAGCAATTCTGCAGCGGGGAAGGTAGGGAGGGAGCGATATGGAATAGTTTCCCCCTTCCCCTGCACTTGCGCGATCTGAATGACACCTGGCCTAGTAGGATCGTTGTCCGTCTTCCCCCGTTTCCCCCTCCCTGCCTCGTCGCACCTTGAAACACTTGAAACGCTTGTGTATAGGCGCGTTACAAATGCCAGATCATATCATATCATATCGGACCATCCCATCGAAAGAACGTTACCAGGTAAGAAAGTAACTTGTTCTTCGAGGGGATTGGGTCCTCTGACGTATTCCATATCTATGACAGACTCCCAAAGCAGTGCCAAGCAAGGAGGTGGGAAAAGAATTTAGAACACAAATTTAGCATGCCAAATCAAATTGCGGAATAAAGGACTGCCTTGCCAAAGGCCAGATCCTGCCCTCGGATGGATTCGAGGGAGTAGCGACGTACAAAAGTATGTACTGAAGCCCAGGTGGCTGCATCACAGATGTGACGAATAGGAACACCCCTCTGCAGGGCAGTAGACGCAGCCACTCCCCTGGTAGAATGGGCACGCAAGCCAGCCGGAGGGTCCTTACCCGCCAAGCGGTAACACTCGGAGATAGCTAAAATAATCCAACAAGGCAAAGTCTGTTTCGTCACAGCTTGTCCCAAACGCTTTCCAGCGTAACCAATGAAAAGTTGATCGTCCACTCTGATCCGGGACATGCGCGAAATATAAAAGCTCAATGGTCTCCTAGGATCAAGCCTATGGAGCCTCTCCTCTTCCTTACCAGGATGTGAGGGGGATAGATCGCCAGAACAACCACCGTCTGGCTCAAATTAAATTCCGAAACCACCTTCGGAAGAAAGGAAGGACGAACTCTAAGGACAACCCTGTCCTTAGGAAACACAGTGAAGGGTGGCTTAACAAAGTGCCTGTAACTCACTCTGCGAGCGGAAGTAACCGCAACCAAAAACACAGTTTTCAGAGTTAACAGTCTCAAAGGGCAAGAATGCAAAGGCTCAAACGGAGCACCCATAAGAAACTTAAGAACAAGGTTCAAATCCCAACCGGGCACCAGAAAAGGTGACGGAGGAAACACATTAGTGAGCCCTTTCAAAAACGGAGAAATTAAAGGAATCTTAAAATAGGAACATTCTTCAGACAAGCGCTTAAAGATGGACAGCGCCGCCAGGTAACTTTTAATGGTCCCCACTTGCAAGCCCCTGTGGGCCAAGGAAAGCAAAAAAGACAGAACCATGGGAATGTCAGAATCAAAAGGATCCACATTCTTAACTCTGCACCAGTCGCAGAACTTTCTCCAACGGCAACGGTACAGAGACTTTGTTGCCGGCCGCCTGGCCGAGAGCAACACCTCCATCACGTCTTCAGGGAGGTCCCAATCCTTATACCTCAACCTTTCAGAAGCCAAGCGTGAAGGTTGAGGGATCTGACCTCTGGATGGAGAACCTGACCCCCCTCCTGTGAGAGCAGATCGTCTCGGTAGGGAAGACGACGTGGAGGGCAGATGGACAAGTTGAGAAGGTCCGGGTACAACGTCCTCCGGGCCCACGCCGTAGCAACGAGGATCATCCGGGAACCGAACCTACGTAACCTTTGCAGTACTTGCGGGATGACGGGGACTGGAGGAAACGCGTACAGCAGTGGGAATGACCACTCCCCCACAAACGCGTCTCCTAAGGCTCCTTTTGCAGGAAATTCCCACGAGCAGAGCCTTTCGCACTTCCAGTTGACACTGGAGGCGAAGAAATCCACTTGAAGGGTCCCCCAAAGGGCGAAGATCTCCAGGAGAATCTCCTGAGCCAGCTCCCACTCGTGAGACATCGTGCTCTGCCTGCTCAGAGCGTCCGCCGTCTCGTTGTCGTCTCCGGCCAGATGAACACCGAGATCGAAACTTCCTGCTGGATGGCCCAGAACTCGAGCTGCATCGCTTCCCTGCACAGAGGAAGTGACCCTGCCCCCCCTTTTTGTTGAGGTAGTGCATGGCCACCGTGTTGTCCGTTAGAATCAGGACACTCTTTCCTCGCACAGTCGGCAGAAAAGCCTTCAGGGCAAGCCTGACGGCCCTCAGCTCCAACAGATTGATATGGAGTCTGGACTCCAACAGAGACCAACGACCGATGACTCTCAACTAGTTGGCATGAGCTCCCCATCCCGTGAGGGTATCAGGTTATAATATCGCCACATATATGGTCACCGTAAATAATATCGCCGGGAAAATGTCGTGGCGATATTATTTGGGTGACCATATATATGGTGACGGGGGCAAAAAAATAATAAAAAACATTTTTTTTTTTGAAAAATTACATTTGGAGGTTGCGGGGGTGTCCCCCGCATGTTCCATGCAATTATGTCGCCACAAAAAATGACCATTTTTCGGCGATATTTTTGTATGGCAATATTTTTGTGGCGACATTATTACATGGAACCCCCGTGAAGGATGCTTCTGGCAAGATCATCACATCCGGCCCGGGCAGCCAAAATGGGGCCCACCCCATCAGATTGCCTTCAACGGCCCACCACAGAAGGTCCTGGGCGACTGAGGACGGCACCTGAACAGGGTCCAACAGCAAGCCGGAGGACTGAGACCACTGGAGCTTGAGTGCCCACTGCAAAGATCTCATCAGCAGACGAGCCTCTGGCACCAGAAGAATGCAGGATGCCATGAGGCCGTGCAGTCTCAAGAACTCAGACGCTGGGAGATTCTGGGCAAGTTGAAACTTGTGCACCATCTGCTGAATGTGAAGAGTCCTCACGTAGGGAGGAAAACACTGCCCCAGGGATGTGTCGAGCACTGCTCCGATGTACTGGAGCCGCTGTGTTGGTGTCAAATGGGACTTCTTTAAATTGAGGGAGAAGCCCAGCTTGTGAAGGGAGTGGCAGGTGACAGACAGATGATCCAGGACTTGCTCGGGAGAGCTCCCCCTGATCAACCAATCGTCCAGGTAGGGGTAGACGTGAACCCCCCTTTCCTGAGATGCGCTGCCACCACCACCATGAGCTTGGTGAAAACCCTCGGGCGAAGGTCAATCCGAACGGCAGGACCCGAAACTGAAAGTGCGAGTCGCCAACCGCGAACTTCAGGTACTTCTTGTGCTTGGGATGGATCGGCACATGGAAGTAAGCGTCCTTGAGGTCGAGAGACACCAACCAATCCTGAAGTTGAAGGGCCTGGAGGACTTGAGAGAGAGTAACCATCTTGAACTTGTCCTTCCTGAGGAGTTTGTTCAAACCGCGCAAGTCCATGATGGGTCTCAATCCCCCGTCTTTCTTCGAAATCAAAAAATAAGGGGAATACCATCCCTTGTTCCTCTCCGCTACAGGCACCAGTTCTATGGCACCTTTCTCCAGCAGGGCTTGAATTTCCTGCGCAAGGAGCGGATCCGGACTCTTCAAAGAGAGGATCCCAGGTGGATTGTCGTGAGGCCTCTGCCAAAAGGGAAGACAGTAGCCATGGGTTATGATCTCCAGAACCCACACATCTGAAGTAATGGCACGCCACTCTACAAGATGCTGCGCCATCCTTCCCCCAACTGGCGAACCATGGGACCTGGCCTCATGACTGAGTGGTAGCGGCTGCGGCGTTGCCTGAGGGCAAAGTGGCAACTGCCCGAGCGGCCTTGGCACCTCGAGTACCCTGTTTTCCACCTCTGGCACTCTTACGGTGGCCTCTTTGACTGCTAGCTCCTCTCGCTTTACTGAAGGATGAGTAATAGCGAAAGGAACCTCCCCTCCATTGTTGTCCCCTAGGACGAAAAGGCAGAGGTTGTCGAACTGCAGCGCCCAACGACTTCGCTGCAGCTTTGGAGGTCTGCAACCTCTCAAGGCTCTCGTCAGCCATGCTGCCAAAAAGATGTTAACCGTCAAAGGGCATGTTGAGGAGCCGGGACTGCACATCAGGAGCGAACCCAGACTTCCGCAACCACGCAAACCTGCGCATTACGGTGCTCGCCGCCATGGACCGGCTGATACAATCTGCCATGTCCAAACCCGACTGAACGGCCTCACACATGGCATCCTTGCCATCCTGAAACATAACAAGGAAACTATCCCGTTCGTCCCCTTCGGGAACATGTTCAGCCGCTAATGCAACACAGTTCCACAGAGTGTGTGTGAAATGAGACAAGGCAGATATGGAGTTGGCCGCCTGAAGCGCCATACCCCCTGAAGAAAACACTTTCTTCGCCCAGCCGTCAAAACGTTTGTCGTCCCTATCCAGAGGGATGGTAGGATACGACGCCTGCTTTGCTGGGGCCGTAGCCACCTGCACCACCAAACTCTCCGGAGTGGGGTGCCTGGACAAGTAGCAGGGGTTGCTACTAGCTGGACGGTATTTTCGCGACAAAGACTTGCCCACTGCCGGGTGACTCTCCGGAGCAGTCCAAGCTTCTGCCACCCTTCTCTGCAGAGCCAAATGAAACGGCAGTACTGGGTCAGTGGGGGGACCAAGATCAAGGATGTCCGTGAGATCATCCTGAACGAACTCCCCTGGGGGAGCCGACCATCCCATGTACTCGGTGACCCGAGACATAAGGTGCCGGTATGAAGAATCAGCATGAGTGCCAGGCTTCGGCCTACAAAACTCCACCTCCGGAGAGGTGTCCAGTCCACTGGCATCATGCAGTGACTGCCTCAGGTCATCAAACTGGCTATGGCCCGAGAGAAGCTCATCTGGTACCGTAACCGGAACCAAGCCTTCATCAGAGCCTTCATCACCCTCTGAAATGTACTCCAGGCAGTGAGAGGAAGACACCTGGGGACCAAAGCTATGCCTGACCTTAGCCAGAGCCTTTCTAGGGGCTAACCCCGTGCCACGGGCCCCCTTTGACACCACCGCCTCGAAAGCCGGTGTGGTCGACAGAAGCGGCGTCGAGCGAATCGGCATCGACATCAGCTGCAGCGCCGCCAGCATTGACAGGGTCGACACAGGCCTCGAAGCCGGAGCTCCGAGCGGTCTCTCGACGACCTAGGCACCGACAGCGTCGACGACCCCCTCGGAGACAGAGCCTTCAGAGACATCGTCGACAACCTCGGCACCACAGGCGTCGACGTCTTCTTCGAAGACGGCACAGGATCACGCAGTCTCGAGCGCATCGAGGACCGGGACCTGGAACGGGCATGTCTACAACGGTTACCCTTGTCCGAGCGGGAAGTTTCCCGCGAGCCGTGCCGACCACCCGAGCCCGAAGGCGTACGAGCGGTGTCTCTCGACCGGTGCCGACCGACCTCCAATCGGATGCGCGGACGAACCGGTGCCCTGCGATTCAAGAATCGCTAACATCTCCTTCCCGAAGGAAGCCCATTCCTCCGGTGTCGCTTGCATGGTGGGATAAGCGACCCGCCAACGGGCGGAGTCCTCGGAAGAGGACGGGGAAGGCAACTGGTGCCAGCGCTTCCTGGAATGCCTCGAAGAGGCGGAGGAGTGGCGAGACCGACTCCTGGAAGGAGACCCACTGGACTTCTGACGATGACGCAGAGAGTCGCCTCTCGAGTCATCCGTCGAAAGCTCCGTAGACCTTGACTTCCGTGGCTTAGACACCCGACCTACCGACAGCTTCTTCTTGCGTTCTCGCAAGACCTTGGCCATGAGCGACTGGCAGTCGACACAGTCGTCCGTATCGTGGGCCTCCCCGAGGCACCAGAGGCAGGCGTTGTGCAAGTCCGTGACCGACATCTTGGACCCACAGTCCTCGCATTTCTTGAAGCCCGGACGCTGGGTTGAAGACGAAGTAGACATCACCACGAACAGGTCTTCACAAAAACCGAACAGGTTCAACGAACCGAGAAGAATACAGCAAACTCCAAAGAGTCAAGGCGTACCGAGATGCACGAAGCGAACACGTTCGCGGAAAAAACAGAACTGAGGCTACGGGCGTCATGCGTCCTACTTATCACATCGGGTGACGTTGGCCATCGGAGGAGGTCCTCGGGGACGGCGCATCAACGTCATCGACGCAGGAGCCGAAGATTTTCCGAAGCAGCACAGCTGTGGACATTACCTGTCATAGATATGGAATACGTCGGAGGACCCAATCCCCACGAAGGAGTGTTATAACCAGAAGGCAGTAATGAGTAATGAGATCCTTTTCCATTGGGCAAAAAGTATTGATTCTTCTACACTCACCTGATAATGAAATTTTATCCAGGTGGCATATACTTTATGAAGTCATTGAACAGATGAAACCTTAGAATTACAAAATCTCAAAGCCTGATTGGAACATCAAAACCCATATACACCATATCCACCTACTCAAAGAATAGAAAAGGGCCTATATATAAAGACACTTCTATCAGGTTTACTACTCTATTATCAGAGGAAAATCAGGAGAATCAATTAATATCCCCAGAGCTGTCGCAAAACCCAAATCAAGACCTATTAGATTTGTTGGTGCAGTTTCCTGATGTATTCAGACCAGAACCCAGTAGAGTGTAAGGTGTGTAGTATCATAACATCCACACTCCTCCAGGACAGGTGGTACACCAAAAACCTTATCGAATCCCAGAAAGCAGAAAACAAATGATTCAAGAAGAGGTAGATGCTATGTTAAAAGCTGATATAATTGCACCCTCACAAAGCCCCTGGTCCTCCTCAATCGTTTTAGTAGCAAAACCAGATTCCTCTAGGTTCTGTATAGATTTTCGGAAAGTAAACGAAGAATCTCCATTTGATAGCTATCCAATGCCCATGATAGACAGTCTAATTGACAAACTCGGTGATGCCAAATTTCTTTCTACTTTTTGGGTCTCATCACGAGTTGGGCGCTATTCCGGCGCTTAATCCACTGGGATACTGCCCAGCGCATTTAGCGTTACTGCAACTTGGTCTGGCGCTATTAGTGCCGGATCACAATTTGCAGTGGTGCAGTAAATCCCCACTTTTTTTAGTCAATGGGCATTTTCGGCTCAAATTCTGCAGCGGTAATTGCACCAAAAATGGGGGGAAGTCAGCACATTCATCTCTAGCTGGAGGTGAATGATCCGAGGTTCCCCCAAACACCGAGGATTGCGGAGCGGTGATGAAGTGCTAATAGTGTTACCGCCACATTTTTACCGATCCACCCAACTCCTGATGAGGCCTCATCTTACAAAAGGCAAGTTCCAGTTAATCCTGCAGATAAACCCAAAACTGCCCTTTCAACACCTTTTGGATTATTTCAGTTTAAAGTTTTGCCTTTTGGCATACATGGGGCTCCTGCTACTTTTCAAAGGTTAATGGATCATGCCTTAAGACCATTATCTTTCCGAGGGGCCTATATTGATGACATCATTATATACAAAAAGACCTGGCCTGAACCTATGTTCCATTTGTATCAAGCTACCAGGGCATAGCGAAAAGCAGGGTTAACAGCCAATTCACAAAAATGTCACCTGCTTGATCCGCTGTTAAGTATCTGGTATTTTGTTGTTGGAAATTAATTAGTACAACCCCAACCAGATAAAGTGGAGGCTGCCATGAAAACGTGATCTCCAAGAACTAAAAAAAGAGTTGCATGCTTTTCTGGGACCATTCGGCAAGTATTGTATGCTTATTCCAAATGTTTCTTTCATCGCTGGAACTCATACAGATGAACTTAAAAATATATCCCCACAAACATTACAATTGTTACCAGAAGATCAAAAATGTTTTGATAAGCCGAAACAAACATGTAGTGAGACTGTTCTGAAAGTGGCTGACTTTAACCGACCATTTGTTTTACGAACAGACGCTACCTGTATTGGCTTAGGATCAGTGTTATCTCAATTACACAATGGAATAGAACATCCAGTCTTATATATATGTTGGACACTTTTTGATCGAGAGAAAAATTATGCCACTATAGAGTTATATGATATGATATGATATGGCATTTATAACGCGCCCATACACAAGTGTTTCAAAGCGCGACGCAGTAACGGAGGGGAACAGAGGGAAGACAGAGATCCTACCAGGCCAAGTGTCATTCAGATCGCGCAAGTGCAGGGGAAGGTGGAAGAGGAGTGGGGACAATGCAGTACATGGAGTAATAGGATAAATATCAACAATAAGAGAAATAGGGCAAACTTGTGGCAAGTGCAAGGGTAAGGTACAAGTTACTTACCTGTAACTGTTGTTCTCCAGCATGGGTCTGGCATGGATTCACATGCTCATGAATATTCCCCGTCGTCAGGCTGGGAATCATTGGTAAAGAAAAGTTTCAGTTTCGTTTCTGAACTGTCTTTCTACTAATAACCAATCACTGGTCTCTGGGTCATAATGCCCCCAGCCAATGACTACCCTCTATCTAATCCCCTCCTCTGGCAGCCATCTTCAGATTTGGTAGCACGTAAAGTGGCAGTAGGACCAAGAGAAGAGCCGCAGAGGTGTTGGAGGGAGGATTTGCATGTGAATCCATGCCAGACCCATGCTGGAGAACAACAGTAACAGGTAAGTAACATGTTCCTTCTCCAGCATGGGGTCTGGCATGGATTCACATGCTCATGAATACAAGAATACATAGCAGTACACACGTGCACAACCATGCGAGGTGGCAAGGCTCAACATTAAGCATTTCAACAATTCAACATTAAGCATCTCTTACCTCTTCACCAGGCTCCCCTTCAAGCGTACAGGTTGCGCAGCACTGCCTGGCCGACTCTGGACTCCTCCCTGGAATCCCTGTCGACGCAGTAGAATCTCGTGAAGGTGTGTGCCAACCTCCACGTAGCAGCCCTGCAGATGTCCAGCAGGGGCACACCAGACAGAAACGCTGTGGTAGCAGCGATCGCTCTGGTTGAATGGGCTCTCAGACGGCCGAGCAACGGTCAACCGGTGACAGTGCATGATGCAGCCAGAGAGCCATCTGGAAATGGAAGCCTTTCGAGGGGGCCTTCCCTTGGTTCACAGGTCCAAAGTTCACAAACAGCTGTGATGTCCTCCGAAAACTCTTCGTGCGGTCCACATAGAACTTCAGCGCTCTAGCCACATCCAGCGAGTGCAAAGTCCTCTCAGCCGGCGACGGGAAGAAAACCGGTAACTCTAAGGGCTCGTTGAGATGGAAGCCCGACGGCACCTTGGGCATGAAGGAGGGGTGCCTTCTCAGCACTACCCTCGTCTAGTTGAATGTTAGGGTTGGAGGTTTACAGGAGAGGGCCTGGATCTCTCCCACTTGTAGTGCGGAGGTGATGGCCACAAGAAACGCCGTCTTCCATGATAGGAACTTCAGCGGTGCTGAATACAAGGGCTCAAATGGGGGACCCATGAGCCTGGTCAGCACCATGTTGAGTTCCCACGCCGGGGCCAGAACCTTCACTGGCGGGAACGAGCGAAACAGTCCTTTCATGAACTCCTTCACCAGGCGATGAGACCACAGAGACGACCGCCCCAGAGTTATGGTGTAGCGAGAGATAGCCGCTAGATGGATTTTGATGAAGGCGTGAGCCAGCCCCGCCTTGGCCAGCGACAGCAAGTACGGCAGCACTTGAGGAGCCATAATCCACAGAGGGTTGATCTTCTGTGCACGGCACCATACAGAGAACCTCTTCCATTTGTGTCCATAGCACTTAAGAGTCGAGGACGCCCTGGTCTTTGCAAGCACCTCCTTGGAGTCCGCCAGGATATAGTACAATCCGGAATCTAGTGCTGCAGGAGCCAGGCCTGCAGGTTCAGCGATCCCGGGTCGTGATGTAGGATGGCGCCTCCTTCCTTGGCGAGAAGATCCGCGTCCGTCGACAGTTTGACTGGGGGGGATGCTGACATCTCCAGAAGGTCCGGGAACCAGATCTGCCTCGGCCACGCCCGTGTAACGAGGATCATTATGCACCGGGACTATCTGAATTGACTGATGAGTCACAGCAGCAACAGCAACGGTGGGAACGCATACAGGAACAGGCCGTTCCAGGGGAATGAGAATGCGTTGCCCATGCTCCCCAGCACTTGGTGTTCGTCGCTGTCGCGAATAGATCAATTTGGGGATTGTCCCATCGTCGGAATAGGAGATCCACTTGATCCTGCCGAAGCTACCACTCGTGGCAACCGCGCAGCTCCCTGCTGAGCGAGTCAGCGATGGTGTTCTTTATTTCTGCCAGATGGAAGGGTACCAGGAACATCCCCGGGGCCACACCCCAGTGCCACAGATCCTGCGCTTACTTGGATAGGCCTGGGGATCTGGTGCCCCCTGCTTCCGGATGTAGAACATCGTGGTGGTGTTGTCGGTGAAGACCCTCACCACCTTGGCCTTGAGGGACGGGAGGAAAGACCTGAGGGCCCAGAACACGGCTCGGAGCTCGAGGACGTTCATGTGTAGTGACCTCTGCTCCGGGAACCAAAGGCCTCTTGCATGGAGGTCTCCGGTGTGCGCCCCCCCATTCACACTCCAGGGAGGTGTCCGACGTCACCGTTTCCTGATGTTCCGGGGTCTGGAAGTCCATGCCCATAGCTAAATGCGCGTGGTTGCCCCACCACTGGATCGCTTGGCGGAAAGTCTCGTTGAGGGAGATCTTGTCGTCTTCGAAGCTGCCCGCCGCTTGCATCCAATGGGCATTGAGGAACTCCTGTAGTGGCCGCATCCGCAACCTGCACAGACGCACGAGATAAATGCACAATGATATCATGCCGAGCAGGGACTTTATGGACCCCACCCTGGCCACTTCCATGGTCAACAACCGTTGTACCTTCCCCAGGATGGCCTTCGTCCTCTCCTCCGACGGTGAAGCCAACCGTGCCACTGTGTCGAGTCTGGCTCCCAGGACCAGGGCGTCCTACGATGGCACCAAATGGGACTTTGCAAACTTGATAGAGAATCCCAGTTCCATGAACAGGCGGACGGTCTTTGCTGTGTGATCGACAGCGAGTTCTCTTGACTTTGCTCGGATGGGATATACGTGGATCCCTTGCAGGCGAAGCCGCGCCACCACCGGTGCCAGGCACTTGGTGAAGACCCTTGGCGCCGACTTCAACCCAAAGGGCAGGACCTTGAACTGGTAGTGCCACCCTTGGACCACAAACCGTAGAACTTTCGATGTCCTTTGCGTATGGGGATGTGGAAGTAAGCATCCTCCAAGTCCAGCAACGACAGGAAGTCGCCTTCCTCCAATTGTCCCAGCACGTGCTGAAGGGTGACCATCCTGATCTTCTGAGATTCGATGTATCTGTTGAGGCGGTGAAGGTCTAGGATGGGCCGCCAGCCGCCGGTCTTCTTTCAGACGAGGAAGTACCGTGAGTATACTCCGGAGCCCCGGAGCCTCTTTGGGATTAGTTCTATCACACCCTTTTTCAGCATTTCTCGTACTGCCAGAAGCAACTGTGGCATGTGGTTTTCCTTCCTGGCCACGGGTGGTAGACTGGGACACTTTCTTTGGAATTCCAGAGTGTGCCCGTGGGCCAGGGCATCTAGCACCCAACGGTCGGTGGAGATGGACTCCCACACGCTGACGAAATTCACCAGCCGGCCTCCCACCGGGGTGCTCGGGTGGGGGCCCGACGTCATGACCGGTTCAGTCTTGCTTCGCCGAGGCCTTGGCACCTTGGCCTCCTTGGCGACGACGACGATGACCTCTGGCCTTGCTGCGGCCTCTGTAAAGCTTCCTGCGACGAGGAGCAGGCGGCCTGGCGGTACGATGCGGAACCGCCACCGAATCCTTTGGAGGCACCAGAGACTTGCCTCTGGAGGTCAGAAAGGACGCCCGTCTTTGATGGAGAGAACCCAAGGCCCGGGCCGTCTCGGTGTCTGCCTTGATGGCCTGCAGTGACTCGTCCACTGCCTTGCCAAACAGGTTGTTCCCATCGAAGGTCATGTCCAGTACCCTGGTCTGCACGTCCTGACGGAAGTCGGTGGCCTTGAGTCAACCGTGCCGGCGAAGGCAAACACTGTTGTCCATCTGGCAAAAACCGGTGTCGACGATGTTCGTGGCCACCGTGATGGCCTGGTCCGAAGCCACCTCGCCTTCCTGTAGGATTTCAAGGGCTTCCGCCCTCTTGTCGTCTGGTAGGAAATCCACGAGGGGAGCGATCTTGAACCAAAGCTCCCTGTCGTAGCGTGCCACGATCGCGAGGGCGTTGGCCGCTTTGATGGTCAACGCTGCCAACGAGATGACTCGTCATCCCATGGCATCCAGCTTCTTCCCCTCGCCGTCCGGTGGGGAATTGAAAGTTGATGCCATCGCCCCTGCCTATTTCTTCTTGGCTGCCACAGAGACCACTGAATCCGGGGACGGCTGAGCTCTGAGGCACATAGGGGCAGAGTCTGGGACCCGGAACATCTTCTCGTACCGATCCCTCTTCGCAGGAGCCGTGGATGGGTTCTTCAGCAGGGACAGTCCTTCGTCCCAGATGTCGTCCAGTAACGGGACTGAGAGGACGGTCTTCCTTCGGGAGAGGAAACCCTCCTTCTGCTCTTCGGGACAAAGCTGGAAAAGCTAGGATGCCCTGGCGATCATGGCGTGAAAGGAGCCAATTTCGTCGGGAGGGTGGGAGGCCTGGGCAGGGGGTGATGGGAGATCCATCCTGTCGTCACCACCGTCGTCATCTCTGTTCCCATCTCATCCCTCGGTGGAGGGGACGGAGATGAAGGCTGGAAAGGAGGGGGAGGATGGATTTGCCTACGCTTGTTCGGTGGGCTCCCAGACGGTCCAGGCGCAGCTGGATTGTCCGTTGGGGGTAAGGGCAACCTTGTCCTTATCTCCGTACAGAGGGTCTGGATTGCCATCAAGATTGCTCCCGAGTTGTCCTGTGGTATAGGCATCAGTTGCGACGGGAGCGACGGCTGGGGTGTGGGGACATCAGTTTCCTCTGCGGCCCGCTGCTCCTCGTCAGCCCCACCGTTGCTCTCTTCGTCCGCCTCGTAGGGATCCCTCCCGTAGGACGGGACTTCCTCAAACTTCTTGTCCATGATCTTTATGACAACAGCCAGCTCATCTTCGGAGGTGGTGTCTGTGTCAGTTTTGGCTACCGTGCCCCCCCCCTCTTTCTTGTACCAGGGTTTCACAGGGGTCTTCTCGATAGGTTGAAAAGATGATTCCCTCCAGGGTGGCAGGGAAGCTCTAGGCCCGGAAGTCGTCTTGACTCCTTCAATCGAGGCCTTCGCCAGGTGAATCAGGGCCTTCACGACCTTGGGCGCGTCTGGGGCCTTCACCCTAGGGGGAGGGTCACCGCCTCGCCCCCCCTTTGGCTTTCTCCGTCGTGATCGACTAGGGCTTCTCCCGAAGCTTACCCGGGTTCTCTGACTTCCTTTTCCCCGAGCCAGAGCGTTGGCTCGTGGTTGATGGCGTCGGGGACATTGTGCCCTGCATGGCAGCCGAGAAGCCCGAACAAACGGCGCGCCTGGTGCCCCTGGACTCGCAGTGCTTTGCCTTTTGTTGGGCCCCTGTCACCAGAGCGCCCTCAAAGGTGTTAGAAGACCGCTTAGACTACTACTTCTTCTCACCCGCTGCTGTGCTCTTCCCCTCCAGCCAGTTAGTGAGTCGAGTCTGCCGGTCCTTCAATGTCCGGACGGATATGTTCTTTCAGAACGTGCAGTCCTCTTCCACGTGCGACTTGTCGTCGTGAAGACAGTAGAGGCACCGGGAGTGCTCATCCTCCTTAAAGACATTCTGTAATCCACATCCAGGGCAGATCCTAAACAGCTTGGATCCAACAGGCGTCATGTCTCCTTTGTCCTGGGCCATATCCGCATGGGGTAGGCCTCAAAGATCTTCCGTAATCCTCCAAGAAGAGAAACTCAATGAAAATTCGCCCTTGAGGGGCGTAGAAAATTCCGGAACGGGTCCCCGTTGATCGGAAGTATAATCGGTGGAGTTTGAGGCTCTAATTGACCAAAACATAAGAGTAAGCTCTTAGGAAAAAAGCAAAACGCAGTAAAGCTCGAGAGGTATAGCACGAGGAATCCCAACACTTGAACGTGCAGTAAAAATCTGAAGATGGCTGCCAGAGGAGGGGCTTAGGTAGAGGGCAGTCATTGGCTGGGGGAAGTATGACCCAGAGACCAGTGATTGGTTATTAGTAGAAAGACAGTTCAGAAACGAAACTGAAACTGATTTTTTCTTCAACGAGGATGCCCAGCCTGACGACGGGGAATATTCATGAGCATGTGAATCCATGCCAGACCCCATGCTGGAGAAGTGCAGACACCAGGTGTCAAGTGCTGGTGGGAGACTGTAGGGACACAGAAAACAGTCCCCAAGTGCAGGGTTTGCCAGGGAGGCAGTGCAGGTGTGTAACTGGCGGGCGAAGGGACCAGGCCTGAGATCAGAGGGTGGCCAGGTAATCAGTACAGTTTCAGCCAGGAATTCAGCAGGGGAGAGGAGGAGGAAAGAAAGCAGAAGCAAAGAGGAAGGTTTTGAGGTGCTTCCGGAACCAGAGATGGTCTCCTCAAGGTTCCAGGGAGGCTGTTCCAGAGGAAGGCACCAGCCGAAGAAATATCTACCACCAACTCTTGTTTGGAGACGCGACTGACACTGAGGTAGTTGGAGGCGGATGAACGAAAGGCTCGATAAAGGAAGATATTTAGGAAGAGAGAGTTTAAGGTATCGAGGCCCCAGCCCCAGAAGACCTTGTGGACAATGCAGACGGTTTTGAACTTTATCTTCGCAGCCACTGGGAGCCAGTGCAGAGAGTTCAGTCCTGGGGAGATACGATCCCTGTGCTTGAGGCTAAGGACAAGTCTCGCAATCCTGTTCTGAATGAGTTGCACAGGGCGGAGAGTAGAAGCAGGAAGATTTAGAAAGAGGCTGTTACAATTGTCCAGCCTAGATAGAACCAGAGCTCTGTAGACTGTGACTTCTGGGGGAAGGAGAGAAAAGGAAGAATACCTCTGAGGAGGTGTAGCTGGTAGTGTGACTGCTTAGGGACGTCAAAGATGTGAGAAGAGAAGGAGAGTGTGGAGTCGAAGATGACCCTGAGGTTTTTAGCCTCGAGGGCCAAGAGAGGCCAGCCAGAGAGTGACAGGAAAGGAGGGAGCGGGTGTGCCGATGAGGAGAAGTTCAGTCTTACTGGCATTAAGGCAGAGATCATTGGCGGCACACCACTCCTGAATAGCAGACAGACAGTCAGAGATAAGAGACGGAGAAGCGGTGGCCAAAGGTAGCATGAAAATGAGCCGAGTGTCATCCGCATAGCACTGAAAGTTGGACCAAAGAGCGGCAATGCAGTGGGCGAGAAGTGCCAGGTATTGGTTGAACAACCAGGGAGAGAGGTTAGACCCCTGGGGAAACCACAGGTAGAGCTAGAGATAGAGGAGAGGAAGGACCCAAGTTGTACCTGGGAGGGTCGATCGGAGAGGAAAGAAGTCAGCCACGCCAGGGCCTGACCGGTGATACCCATATTATCAAAGAGACAGTTGAGCAGGATGGCATGGTTGACCGTGTCAAAGGCAGAAGAGAGATCAAGTAAAATGAGGACACAGGGGGTGTTGGAATCAAGGTTTGAGAGCAGGTCTTCACAGATGTTTAAGAGAGCAGTTTCCGTGCTTCTGGCAGCTCAGAAGCCAGACTGAGGTTCATGAAGACAACCAACAGATTCAGTGTGAAGATTAAGATGGGAGACGGGCAGCTTCCCAGGAGTCTGCCCAGGAAGGGAATGATGGAGATTGGGCGACAGTTAGCCTGGCAGGACATGTCGGCAGAAGGTTTCTTAAGAAGAGTGTGCACAAGGTTCTTCAGGGGGATGGGAAGACTCCAGTGGCAGAGGAGTGGTTTCAGAAGTCGGCCAGAGCAGGAGTCAGGGAGTCAATATGGTCCTTGATGGTTTTGGAGGAACAGGGATGAACCTGTTTTGATGAGACTTTCATAGATCGGATTTGTCTAGAAACCTTGTCTGGTGAGAACAGGTGAAAGGCAGAGAAGGAGGGAAGAGAGACAGCCAAAGAAGCGCCAGAGGTAGAGCAGGGAGTTAGAGGCCCTTGCCATCAAATGGGCTATTAACCATTTAAAGTACTATCTAACAGGAATAAAGTTTAAATTGGTCACTGACCATGCCCCGTTAAAATGGTTACGTTTGCGAAAAACTAATGATAGAGTTATGCACTGGTTTCTAGATTTGCAGTCCTATTGCTTTTGTGTGGAACATTGAAAAGGCAAGGAACAAGGGGATGTTGATTTCCTTTCCTGGTTCCATTTAGAGGCTGAAGAAACCAGCGACATTAGGGCAAAGGTATGTGGAGAATCCGATGGGATTCCCCCAGGAACCTGGTCTTGGACCCTTCTCATGTGGCCAGGGGAAGGCAGGCGCTCTCTGATCCCAACCATTGGGGTGGTGTACTGTGGGAGATCACACGCGGCACTGGGTGGGAGAAATCAGAGCAGGAAGACTCAGAAGAACCCATTTTTAACTTTCCCTGTAACCCTGCCTTTCTGATGGCCTTTTGCCAAAATAGGAAAGTAGGAAAACCAAATTGCTCAAATGGGCTACATGTCCCAGTATCCCTCAGGCACTGTGATGAAGAAAAGGGGTAAAGAGGCATGTAGAGGCAAAGGACAGGCAGGCTAGCCTAATAGCCTTTGGCAAGGTCAAGCAATAAATACTAAGGGCCTGCACCTAAAGCCAATTAATCCACATGAGGGGCATAACAGGCTGCAGAAGGAACAGTAGAACAAAGCTGGAGCAGGAGCTGGAAGATCGGCAGCAGTAGTATAAGAAGCAGCAGAGCATGAGGCTGGTAGTTCACTAGGAAGTGTGACCACGAAAGGGACGCCAGAGCAAAGGAAGAGCAGATCTCACCTGCAGACTCCAAGTTAGTCCGGTGCTCACAAACCCCATTTGGCTGTGGCTGCATTGGAAGAGACTGGGAGAAGCTTGCAGTCTTTCCAGGTGCACCCAATTGCTATGAATGCAGAGCTGAAGTCCTGCATTTTACCCAAGGCCTGTGAGCAGATACAAGCCGAGGGAAGCTGGAGAAAAGAAAACTCTCCATTATCGAGACTGGATCTGAGGCACCCATACTGGTGAGGGCCCCGAGAGTGCCTGTAGCAGTAGTAGCAGAGGAAGAAAAGTCAGGAAGTGGAAGTAGCCCGTAACCGCTGAGACTTTGGAGCTGGTGGACAAATCTCTGTATGCCAAATCACCAGAAATTCCTTACCGGTAAGTGTAACCAGCTGAATTAACACTTGGGTATAAACTAAAGCGAGTGAAACTTTTTGCAGTCGTGGGAAGTCTCTTATAAAAAAGGGAATTGTATCATCCGCTTATTCGACATCAGCTGAAGTGCTTGCGTGAGAAAAAAGTCTTTCTTCTCCCATTGTTACATTCAAATTATTAACCGGAGAGGTCACGTGTCTCCTATTAAAAGGGAGAACCTTGACGGTAACGGTTTAAGAAGTAGTAGCTGACTTTCCCAAAGTGTTACAAGAATATTTCACATCAAAGAATGGTCGCGTATAAGACTCTGTGCTGCCTTATCCACGTTCAAATAGAACGCTGCCTAAATAAAAGGGAATGCAAGTTTTAAGTGGAAATCCATTATCAAAGAGAAGTCGTGCATACCTAAATTGGTTTTGAAGTGAAAGCCGACTCTTGTAACATTGGGAACACACACGTACATCGTTGTAGAAGTTGCTGAAGTCACAAGCAGGACAAGCATTACCCAAGCCAGCAGACAGAACCTTGCAAAGGGGAAGCCAGCCCCTGACCACCGTTATCCTGAAGTTGTTGAAGCTGTTATACACCCAGAGTCCTCTGATACAAGGGGGAAAAGGTTATCCAAGGCTGGGAATTGGAATTTTAGCTTTGGGGGTAACCACAGGAAATAAAAAGGTGTACATAAAGCTGGCAAAGGGAGCTGGGTGCTTGTTAAAAGAACGAATCAAGAATCTGTGAAGCTGAGAATGTGAAGCTGAAAGAAAGGAGCAGTCTAGAGCCAAGACATATTTTGGGTTAGCTGCAATACAGAGACGAGAGGCAAAGAGGCTGCCTTCTTATAATATTGGAAAGAAGAGTGCCTTGCCAACCTCTAGAAGTCAAAATGTCTCGTATAAGTTACCTAACATATTTTCACAATATCAAGTTGCAGCAGAAGCAGTAGAACGGTGGTTGTTCTCAGAACACTCATTTTGATGTAGTTGAAGCAGTAGTACACTGTGAGGCAAAGGTGCCTGCTTTGGAAGAAGGGATTTGCCAAGGATTTGCCAAGGTGAGAGCATCCCGACAAATAGTTTCCAAGATGCTGCAGAGGTTATAATCGAAAAGTTGTTGTCAAAGCAGAAGCGGTACTTCTTGTTTTAACTCTATCCATTCTATCCTAGAAGGAGGTTATCCAGGATTACCATTGGTGCTGTTTTCTTTGTGGATTTGGAAAGGGAAGCTTTTCAATAAACGAAGAAGGACTGTTACCAGTGGATTTTTGTTTTTGTTTCTTTGGAACTTTTCAAGAACTGATTTAAAACTTTATTTTTCCTTGGGAGGTTTACCTGGGGGAATGAGATCTGCTCAGGACAAGTAGAAGTCATCCAAGACATTGGTCATTTGGTAACCTCTTAGTCATTTGGTAACCTTTTTATGTTGTTTATGCTTTATTTTGATCGTTCTGTTGTTTAGAGTCAGAGCCAGTTTTACACCTGCTAGGAGAATGTCTCTTAGATCCTAGACTAGGTAGGGAATCTCCTGGTAGAGTAGGCTTGGTTAGGTTTTATTTGCACTTTTTCTTTGAAATCAAATGTCAAATACTGAGAAAACTACAAGCAGCTGTCCGCCTCGCATTACTGACCCCTCACAGAGGGCTTGCAGTATTCAGAAAAGGACAGAAAAACACACTCTGGGACTATTGGTGGGTTCTGGTCCTGGCGGTATACCCTAGCTTTTTTCACATACGACGACAGGTCTGTAATTCTATTAATAATAAAAAAGACAGTGATTCGCCTGTATGACTGTTAGGCAGAAACCTGTGCAGTTCCCTTAGGGACCACTGCAAAAGATTTAAGACTACAGGTGTTTGGCAGTAAACCCACTTGGTAGCAGTCTGTACCACACATATTAACTCGGTAGCTGTGGCTGAGCAGTCAGACTTCCCTCAAGAAGAGTTAGGCAGTATACAGAGCATACAGAATAGGTACAGAAATACAGTAGCACAAGAAAACACTGACCAGAGCTTGGGTGTAAAAGTATATCATTATTTATTTAACACACACTTAAAAACACACTAGCACAAAATTGGTAAGATAAGTTCAAAACACAATCACTATTATCATATGTACATCCCTGATTACTTGTTGGACAAGTCTTAGTTAACACCACTTATTTCCAGACAGAGGTGAGCGCTTAACGTTCGATGGCACTCCAACAAGTTAAATAAAAAGGGAGGGAAAAGCAGAATTATGACAGTACACACACGAAACACTTTTTAAAGAACCACAGCAAGTTCGGAAGGCACAGTCTACTGGTGAGCAAGGAAGTTTAGGTGCCAGGCCCACTTTCAAGGGAGCCAGACGGAAGATGCCCAAGATCAGACAGTTACACAGAGTCTTTGAAGTTTGTGGAGGTAGTTCGAAAAAGGTTTAGTTCAATTCAGAAAAGTTAGCTAAGGTGTCCCAGGCTAACCCAGGTTCGAGAGACGAGGATTTAATACACCCCGTTAAATCGGTTGCAAGGGAAGCCAGGCGGAACACAGTACCTTAAATGGAGAGGATCCTCCAGCGGGGGCAGTTTTTCCTGGCAGCGGGTGCAAGTCGCAGCGTCGTCCAGAGGAAGAGAAGATCTCGTTGTGGAGGAAAGATGAAGGTCGTTGCACTGCCAGGGAAGAAACCAGCCGTGGAGTTCTCTGGTACAAAGGTACTACCCTTTCGGTTCCTGGCAGTGGTGAAAACGTGGTATCCTGGTTGCCGGGGTGCTTGGCACAGGCAAGGCGGCCACGAGATGCTCCAGGAGGGCGAAAAGAAGGTAGACTGGTTATCCCCACTAGTCGAAGGAAGAAGACTCTCCGGGCTGGAGATCTCCTCTGTCGGTGGGAAAAGTGGTGAGACTGTTCAGCAGGGCTCCACCGGTGGTGTCGTCGTTGCAGGTCGGCTCAGCTTCTCCCTCCTCGGATTCTTTAGGTCCAGTGGCGACGTCTGAAGTTCCAGTCCCCAAAGCCCTGCTTTTATGCAGCACACCCCCATTCACTCAGCCTAGTTGTCAATCAAACATGCTAAGTGGTGAGCTGGCTGGCTCACCACTTGGGCCAATCACACAAGAGTGTGACTTGAGTTACCAAGGTAACTCAATCCAGGGTGCCTAAACCCCCTCTTACACCCCCTGTGGTGCCCAGACAGAGTGGCACCACTTTTGGAGGCTTCTGTGGAGAAGCCCGCCAAAAAGTGGAACAAAGAGTTGGAGTCACAGAAGAGAACACAAACGCCATTTTAGAATTGAGTTCTGGCAAAAAATACCATCCGGCGAATTAATATTAAATAAATAAACCGGCGGTATGTTCGAGGCTATAAGAATTAAATAATTAAAGTTGGTAGCCTCGAACAATGGGAAAATCCCATAGAGATATATCCGCGGTCGAATATAAAAAGTAGTATCCACTGCCACCAGCCAAAACTCGATCAGGGGGGACGGAGACGTGCCCCCTCGAACAACAGACCCCGGGGCAATCGAATTGCCCCGACCAGTACGTCCACAATATGATGGTTTGCACTGGTTTCTGTTCATAATTTGGGACTAGCAAACCCAATGGTGACTTTACATGCCCTGGGAGACAGTAGTCAGTACCAGGGTATGGAGTCTATGTTGGGAGGTTGCTACGACACCCCTGGGTTACGGCACGGAGGGTGCTGTGTAACCCACATCAAATAAACACATGAGACCCTATGGAGTAAAACACCCCATAGCCCATAAAACAAATGGAAAGTTAAAGGAACACCTCAAATCATGTGGGAGCAAAAGAATCTCACTCTTAGCAGGAGAGAAAAAAATCAACCCCAAAAATCCAGCAAAGCTGCTGGGGGACTCACTAGGTTTGGGAAATTAGCCTTACAGAGAATTCTCCCTAACAATGACCTCCAGCACACCCTATGGTTCATTCTTTAAGGCCCATAGATAGATGTGCGTTTTACAATATTGGGATTTTTATCAAACATTTTATTGCCTGATGAGTTAGGGCAAGCCTCTTTAATCTGTCCCCTAACCATAGATAAGCAGCACACCAACACAATGTCGGGTCAGACACCACACGGGGGATCAGATTAAACGGTTGGAGGGCAGTTTTTCCAAGTTACGCACAAGGTAACTCTAAAAAGGAAAATGAAAAGAATTACAGACCTGTCGATTCGGAAAAGGACACCACAAAGATTGGATCAGAAAGAGGCAGTGACAGGATCTAGAGATACCCGAACCCAGCCACGACTAAAAGAGAAGCCTAAGCCGTTAGCGGATGCCACTACTAACATCACCCTTGGATGGGGAATGACTGCAGTCTGACATTTAGAAAATTGGGGGTGGGGCGAAGACTGCTTTGGATGTGGTCTTTCGCCTTTCTGCAAAGGCATGGCAGGCTAAAAAATTATGGTTCCAAGGGAGACGCAGAGCACTTGACAGCGGGTAAGATTAATTCATACCTTTTCAGCCATCAACTCCCAGTGTAGCATTTGACAGTTAATCCAGGACAGGCAGGGAAGAAAATGGAGACAAACCAACCACCACCTAGGACGACTGACAAAACATCAATACAAAGTGACCACTGACTAGGACGGCCAGCGCTTGTCAGCAACTATGACCAAAAGGTTCAGAAGCCACAAACGCCAAATAACTGCGAGTGGCATTCAGATTGTGTTCCATCCTAGCCACTAATTGTCCTAGAGAGAAACCTTTTCTCCTAGTGCCATGGCCCTATCAGAGACTACATTAGCCCTCTCAAGTGTTTTCTCTCATCAGTTGTGTTCTCTTTGAACCCTCAAACTCTCGAGGAGAGTCATCTGTGTTGGGTTTTAACCTTCCGCTAATCCCTGTGTCTTAAGAGTGAAGAGAATATTTTGTTAAAAACGCATACAAGTCTCAAGTCATCTATTGGTCTCTCAGAACAGCAGGCACAGCGAGTTGATGTGGTAGGACCTCTCTGTTGGTATTCATCAGCAACATGTATGGCTTATTTTAGAGTCAAATGATGATGTTGCCTGGCCCACCCTGAATAAGTACACACACAGCCTGCAGAAACTGTTCCAACAGAAAGGCATCAAACTTTTTTGGAGCATTGCAGCTGGACATCCATACTGCTGCAAGGTCTTGCAAATGGTAATGTATCTGCCTGGCAGATACATCCTCACAGGATAGAAGTTTGATGCTCTGGAATCTTTACTGTATGATTCTTCATCTCTACATTTACCGGATCTATAGTTGAACTACTTTCTTAGTTCAGTTGTAATCTCCAATTGGTAAAGGAGCAATATATTTACTCTTTCTTTGGCTAATAGGTACTCCAGGCTACCTTCTCAAAGTTAATAAAGATATCTAAGCCTTTTGAATATTTTTGCAAGACTCAATCACACACATCTGTATTAGTACTTCCGTGGACGAGTTACAGTGTGAGTAGGTTCTGTTAGTTGGCTCAAGAATATTATAGCGCTTAAGTTGCCAAAGGTCTAGCACAGAATTTCTTTTTTCCACAGACCTTGTTGTAGAACAGGATAGGGGTTGGCAGGGGTGAGTGCGTGTGGGCAAGAATATTAGCTCTAGCAGGACACACTGGATTTGTTCTTCCTCCTCGTGGTCACTCTTCTTCACTTTCCTCCTAAAGACTGTGGCTTACAAATATACATTCATTCATAGAAATTAGATCTTCACGGTGTCACGACCCTCGCCCAAAACCCCCTCTGGTAAACCCATTGGCCAGGTGGAGTCAGGACTCGAGCCTCTAGAGTCTGGCATCCTCTTCAAAAGCCCTCATGGCGCCAGTCGCATACACCATGAACAACAATGTGCTTGGGAACTACTTTATTGTATTGTCAGTCAACATGGAGGCATCCACATAGCTTGGTTCCTAAGAACCAAGCTATGCGGTCTAGTGTTTTGGGTGTGGCAGGCCTGGAACTACTTTCCTTGGTACTACTTTACCTGGGCTATATAAACCACACCCTGACTGCAGAACATGCTTCGTGTTACTTTGCAGCTTGCAATGTGACGCTCACTGTGTCCAGGTATTCCCTCGAACCTCGGAGAAGCAGAACCTGCAGGGAGACAAAAGGAACATCATTAGCAGCAGCATTTTACATGCAGTCTTCATCTTTAAACACTCGCAGCTACTGAGAACAGCTTCCTCGAATCTGCACGCCTCCCGGACAGAACGACCTGAAAGAGGAAGATAGAGACAACATTAAAGGAATGGTTCGGTCAAAAATGTTTATTGCCCCTACGGGTCGGCCATGTGTTTTTAAGCCTAAATCGCTCGATTTTAGAAAAATTTTCTATGGACCTTACCCGAGTTTTCGTCCATTAAACACACGCGAAAACAGGCATCAGGGAGCTGCCATTTTGTGATAATCCTATCATTTCCCCCATCGCCCTGGCTGACCTGCTTTTGCGGCACTAAATCATATCCATCGTCCCTGAGCCTGACATTATCAAAACATTCATATTCCCCGCCTCTCTCCGTGACGTTACTGTGCTGCGTAGGCAAACGCGCCCAGTCGTCTTCTACTCGACTTCACACAGAACCCAGAAACCAACACAGATCAACTCACAACACAGCGCGCCACAATTTGGAATATGAAACTGTACTTTAAAATCAAACAGCAACACGGTACATTTGGTAAAGTACATTTATTTGACATTAAATGTTTATAGAATATTCAGCAATTGCCATATGAACTCCGAAAGCCATTTATTTTCTTTTATCTCTATCCGCAAATCCGTAAAAGTTTATCATGAGTCACAAGCTGTTCCTTTATGGTACACAGGGTGTTGGTTTTCGTTAAAAGAAGCACTTTTGTCGCACGTTGAACTGCAAGGCTGTTCCATCAAGTAGGCACTAGGCCAGCGTAAAGGTTGATATGTTGCTTCTAGCCGCTACTACGGCGTAAGGGCATATGGGCCCTTGGCGATCGTCCCATAAAATCATCAAAATTGTGCAGTTTACATTAAACTGCAGCTGCCGGTTGAAAAAACCATCTGCCGGTGTCTGAAACTGGTGGCAGTAGCAAAAGGGAAGGATACACCTGTTTTGAAAACATAAAATGTATAATTAGTCTCGCCAGCCGATCTTTATTAATATTATTAATTTTATTTATTACGGCCGAGATGAAACTATTTGCTTTCAAGGATAGTGCAATGGAGTATGTTCGGCTCTAAAATCAATGGGAAAAGTAACGCAATAAATCGAGGTTAGTACACAATGAGAAATTACTTTTTGTCTACATGCGTGTGGAATGTGGACCTGCATGCCCATGTGCCCGCTACAAGGACGATCCCACAAACGTTTTCCAAGCTCTTCATCCATTCATTTATTCATGCATCCATTCATTAATTCTTCATTCCGGTATAAAAGCGTCTAAAGAGTTATTTACATTATATTTGCAATTTCCATTGCGTCTCTGCGTAATGCAGTCCATAAATCCCACTGTGCTCTTGACAATGATTTTACGTATACTGAACTAACATGAAACTCGGTCTAGTTCCAGAATTTTCTGCCTTATCATCTCTTACATTATTGCACCCCCCCCCTCAAATGCACCCCCCCTCAAATGAAGTTCTTTCGGCATGGTCCCTGTCTCTCAAGGCCAAAAAACAATAGAACCTTATACTGCCAGTGCGAATTGTGGGCCTCTTCGGGGCGCGAGCTGAAAATCAAAGCCGCTGACCTTCACTAGAAATGAGCATACATTCTTTCTTTGCAGCATCCCGTAGTAAAGCCATCTGTGAGAACTTGAAGTTTCGAATCCATCTATATACTGCACCTCAATGTACAAATGCGAACTGGCTTCTCTCCCATCTGCAACGGTTCAATTGGCGCATTCTAAGGCCCCCAATTTTGTCCTCGTTGTCTGCGTGCTTTGAAGCCCCAAAGAACCATAACCATTGAGACTTTTAATTTTTTGGGGAAGGTCAGGGAAAGTATAAAGTACCCGAGGAGTTGAGTTGAAAGTGAGATTTATTGTTTGTTTGTTTTATTATTTGCAATACGCAAGCCTCCCCTCAGTTAACAGTGCGGAGCATTTATAAGAGATTGCGAAAATTAGTTACAGCAACAAAAATATATACATACACATATAGACAATGTCAGCAATATGAGGTGAATAGAGAGAGAATTCAAAGATGACACCCAGGTTGTTCGGTACCCAGGATGGTGAAGGTAGGGGTTAGGGTTAGCGTACTTTGTATGCACACTGTACAATAACATTTATTTACAAAAAGACAATCGTATTACAATTATTTAAACTGGGATTTGCACTTCACAACCAGCTCTCCTTTAGGTGGACATGGCACAGTGGCAATGCTGGGTGGCAATGGAGCAGTGCTCTGCACAGAAATGTTCAAAATTCCATATCTGTGCTTCTCTAATACAGCAACAATAAGGCTTTTGACAAAGTCGAACTCCATTTCCTCATAGACTGGTTTGATCACCCATTGCTTACTTCTTTTTGAAAAGGCCTTAGTCTAGCGAGGAATCCTTACATTACCCGTAGTCCTAGATTGTTCACGGCCGAGATTCTCGTTATGGGCCAAGACGGCAAGTAGAGTCCTATGTCTCATGCCCTGTATGCTGAAATGCAAGCACGTTGGCCTGTACTTTAGGCACTTATTGTGGAATACCTCCAAACCTCCTGTGTTTCAGAATTCTGTCAGTCCCCTCAAATCTCTTGATAGAGTTTTATCGAAAACAATCTTCTCAATGGCTTTGTGTGTCGGTGAAGATGGATTCAACCACTTCTTCTTCTGTGCCTCCACTGGGGACAAAGGGCCATGTTCACATTGGTGGAAATGTAGGTTTTCTGACCAGCGGTGCACGTTGGCACAGTGGAGCATCAGTGACCGCCATTTTTCAAGTAGTATTTCCACTGACCCTTCACAAGTTTTGGAGCTCCACCGAAGATGGTTGCTGATAGACTGGGACCACTCTGAAATACTTTCCAAACCTTTTTTTTTCCCTGCAGCCGAGATTTTCTTATGATTGATTTAGCAAGATGCCATACGTCAAACTGATGTTTAATATGTGGGAACTTCTCTCTCATTGTCTTGGCAATTGAAACGTGTCTGTCCATGGCTATGAGGTCGATGTGCATTCCCCTCGTTTGCAGATATTCCACTGATTTTATAAATCCTAGTTTCTCCATGGCCACTGAGGATGTACATTGTGTTACCTGCACGACCACCGAACTCACAATTTTCTTACTATCCATGTCTTGAAAGTGGTAGGTGCAGTACCTGGCAGAAAATCCAGGGCTGTCGCACTGTCCATCGCCGGCTAGCCTGAATCGTTTGCCTTCGAATGTACTTGCTAGAGACAATTGTTCAATTTTCCAAGCATCACTAATGGCCGGAAACAGATAATCATGTTGGTATTTGTAGTACTGTGTTTTTTAAATGAAATGGAGTCCCACAAACTGAAAGAAAGACTAACTTTCTAAAACTGTAGCCACTAAAAAGTAATGCAGCTGCACATAGTAGATTGCCTGCTGGCAGTTTCCCCAGCATCGGTTGTGCAGACCACGAGAACGTATGATTTAATCTACAGGCGGCATGTATTGTGACGTTACTGCCTTGTTTTTGACGAGTCACAGGAATCAATGGCTTCCCACATACTTTCCCTCTGACGGAATGCCCACATTTCAGCATAATTATAATATCCATCAAACAACTGTCGAATACTATGTATTTGCCCTCTTTCATTAGACTGTCATCCTGCGTCAAAGTTGTTTCGGTCTGTGACGTTGAGGACATATCACCACATTTGAAAGAAATATTGCTGCTATCAAGTTCTGATGCGTCGGTGAATGCTGCTGCTGGTTCATTCTCTGTCATTTCAACATCTGCTACTTCAACATTGATGGGAGAACACAACAATGTCAACAGCTTTTTTGGTGGCAATTTTTTGGCGGGTGTAGATTGTGTGAATTGATCTGCGACTACTTCAGAGCTATCTTCAATACATCCAGTATCATGTTGTTGCGGTGGTGCGGTCGTACTGTAGCAATGTTCCAATACAACTTTGCTGGATTCCCCGGACACATTCATTTCATTTTCTGGCCATTGGACATGAGCATCCCGAGTCTCAACACGCCGCGTCTGAATTAATAGTTCCTCCATAGCCTCCATAGTGTAAATGGTCTAGCAAGCAACATCTCTCATTCGCTTCACTGTCTGTGTATGTATAGTTCGTAGACCCACGGGTAACTAGAGGACAGATTGGAAAAGGGATGTTCAGTTTAAACACAAGATAAAGTATAGTACAATTGACTGGAAAAAAACAAAATAGTCCCCAGCACAAAAACATTTCTAAAGTTATGAACTGTTTGTAAGTAACCTTATTTTGTTTTCTTTTCTTTGCAACTTTTTTGACTCGACCTTCAACATCTGCACGCTGTTGCTCCGATTCGTATCCGCATGTCTCCCCTTCCTCTTGCGCTGCAACGACTATATTTTCTGTATCCGCATAGACAGCACGGAATGAGGCTCCATCGACTTCCTGAAACATAGTATTTTCATCAAAATATTGTTAGCATAAAACACACGTGAGGACGAACACACATGTACATCGCAATAGCTAAACACGATTTAAACATTGTGTGGAACAATCAAATGACAAGTATTCGAGCTCTGATGGCCTAGTTCGATGGAGCGGTCAGTATCTATACCTCTGGCTCTGCATGGACTGCTACGAATGATTGTATTGAAGAGGAGGCACCAGCAACTCCCTGAAACACAGTACTTGCGTTAGTATGGTTTTCAATATTGTAAACATAACACACACTTGGGTTCGACGGCACAGGTACATATAAACAGATAACCACAAATGTTGCATTGTCTAAAAGAATCAAGGAATATTTAAATATGATCAGATTTAATCGACGTATTTCTCTGATTTCTTTACATCTACATCATCTAAATGGGAACTTGTGATTGTAGTGGAAGCTCCATCGTCTCCCTGAAACACAGTACTTGCGTTAATAGGGAAGAAATTATAGCAAATGGAATCACGTTATATGATCACGCTCGATGGAGCTGTCAGTATCCATACCTCGTGCTGCTGAAGAATATCTAGGGCTGTTGTCAATGTGGTGCGCACTTCCGTAAGCTGTTGTGCTGATTTGTATCAGCATGGTCCCGCTTCCCCTGGAATTACTTGAATGTCAGGCTCTGCATCAAGTGCGTGGGTTGACGCTTCAACAACTGGCTGAAACATAGTATTTGCATTAGTAAGGATTACAATATTGAAAACACACCACACACTTGGGGTCGACCGCACAGGTACATATCAATGGCTAACCACGAATGAAACATGGTGTAGAACAATCAAACGACAAGTGTTCCAGTCCTGATGATCACGGTTGATGGAGCTGTCAGTATCCATACCTCGTGCTGCTGAAGAACATCTAGGGCTGTTGTCAATGTGGTGGACGCTTCAGCATCTCCCTGAAAGACAGTACTTGCATTAGTATGGATAACACTAATTATAACTGAAAACAAACACCAGGGGACGACAACTAAGGTGTATATCAATTGGAAATCACTAACCAAACAATTGGTAAAATAATCGCACGATACATAAAAACTATTACTTGACATGCATAAAACAAGTCTGTAGCGGAATAGCAAAGTATGATTACCTGATACGCGCTAGAAGTGGTTGATAACTGCGAGCACGTCACAGAAGTAGCATGTTCTTGCTTCAGATTCAAGGGATAGTCAAGAAGTTGTAAAGGTAAATTATGGTTTGATAATGAAATGCCAATATTTAAAATTGCCATGTAAGGAGACGGAATACTTGAGTAATGTGCAATATAGCACAGTTCCCTGTGCCCATATATAGATTTCGTTTGTGGGTTATGAAATCTAAACATAATATATTGATAAATGTCATTATTCAAAAAGCTATACACTCATATCAATGTCGAAAGTATTACAAATTGGAAACAACATCTAAAATATCAATGAATCCATTCGGCTACCTACACACTACCGCAAGGCCTAAAGCTAAAAACGGACACTTGACTCACCAGTGGCGGAATGCGGACGAACAGAGTGGGAATAGCATTTGCGAGCAATTTTCGTGTCGATCGCCGTTTATTCTTCTTTGTTACCCAAGATGTGTTGTACATGTTCGAGGAAAGGTGCCGGCTGCAGATGCGGTATCGATCACCCCTCTTGTCCTCGAAGACTTGTTGGACTCTACTTTCCAGCTCATCCAGTGGATATCCGCAATGTCTGACCCATTCTCATATTCGATCAACAGTTTTCGGGAATACATGCATTGTAGTGCCGTCAGATTTAGCATCGGTCTTCGAAGGGCAACCGCTAATCCAACAGGCAGGCATTGTTGAAAATTCTGAAAAGTAAATATCAAGATTATTATAAAACCTTGATGAATAAAAGTGTCATAAAAATGTAAATGAACCATACCATGCTCAATGCAAGGTTTGTTTTGGTCGCCGGAACTATACCAGTTCATCATGTGCGGCTTAGTATTTGCATAAGTTACTGAAATATTTTAAATTATGTGACTAAACTCTGAACATGTGACTCGTCCCTTGGATGTTCTGTCTTGCACGAAAAGTAAACATGCTTACATTATAGATTGGACCCCCGAAGGATGCAATTCGATGACAATTGACACAGGTGAAAATAAATAGATCTATTCATAGCATAACAATTGAAACTCAAGTCAATAGCAATGAGACCAATGACCATAGCTCTATTGGGTACTGCAATCGCAAATAGATAGAAATGTAAAAATGACCCAAATATGACTAGGATACATGGCCTTACCTTGACCAACAAACAGTTGGATTCAGCAGTATGTTGTAGGAGAACAGGTAGATGGCCACAGGTAGCACACTGACGAGGAGCAGATTAGCATAGACCTCAGTGCTTCTCAGGTAGAAGGTTCAGGAGTTGACTTGCAAAGCACAAAGATGTTCTCATGAGACATATCAAGTGGTTTATAAAGTATTAGAAACAGGGGTGTGTTTGTGAATGAATGACGTGTGTATGTCGTGGTATTATGTGGTTTGCAGGGGGGCGGCCTGCCTCAGGGGAGGCCTGCCTGGAGACACGGGGTCTGAGGAGGCCATGTGAGCGATGGCCCCTGGACGTGGGATACCTTTTGAAGTGTACATGCTGTTTGGCACCTTGGCCGTTTGCGCCCGTGACAGCTCCCCATGCCAGCACTCATCCCCGGGTGCGAACCGCCTTTGATAGAGGGGGTGGGATTGATGGGCCTGGGGCGTGCAGATAAGGCACAGGAAGACTGCTGAATGGAGACACACTTATGTTGATTGCAGGGGGGCGGCCTGCCTCAAGGGAGGCCTGCCTGGAGACACGGGTCTGAGGAGGCCATGTAAGTGATGGCCCCTGGGCGTGGGATACCTTATAAAGTGTACATGCTGTTTGGCACATTGGCTGTTTGCGCCCTTGACAGCTCCGCATGCCAGCGCTCATCCACGGGTGCGAACCGCCTTTGATAGAGGGGGTGGGATGGATGGGCCTGGAGCGTGCACTCAAGTGTGTGGGAGCGAGGGGCCATCAGGCCCCTCTCATCCTTTACTTCTCAGTAGAAACTCATACCAAGTGCCTCCAGTAGTGGGTTCGCCCCTTGCCCTTATGTGATGTTAACTTTGGATGACATTCGCGTAGATGGGACCACTGAGCAGGACACGGGGCATCCATTTTTGTACCCCCTTTCCACTCCATCTTGGTGACCAGGCCTCACTGCACAGAACACATGGCCCCCACCGTCGTTCCCACTCTGACTGGAAAACTCCAGAGGTATTTGCAACAGCTAATAAATGTAACACATCACTCTTCCTCTGAGATCACGGTCCTGCATGTGAACCAGCCTGAACTAAGCACATAGCTCATCCATCTCGACAAACATGTCCTTGGCCACGCGCCCTCGCCAGTGGAAACTTACTGCCATTCTGACCCTGTGTCCCTGCAAGGTATTATCTTCATGTGCCAGACCACTGACCACGCCATAATGCCCACCTAGCAGATCCCCAACTTACATTAGACCCCTACTGCAGTATATCGCTGCCTATCAATAACAAATGCCACATACCAGAGTTTCTTGTGAGCAAAGACCCACACTTCAAACAGTGTATTATAGTGGTGAAGACCCTTAACCTAAGGCCT
The DNA here is from genome assembly GCF_040938575.1 of Ambystoma mexicanum. Lineage (NCBI taxonomy): Eukaryota > Metazoa > Chordata > Amphibia > Caudata > Ambystomatidae > Ambystoma > Ambystoma mexicanum. Next base: position 991,910,389 of record NC_090926.1, on the reverse strand, counting down.
ATATAATCCAATGTTAATTGATAGTATAGATATATGTGTGACTTTTATAGAGACATAACCGACTGAAAGACTTTGAACAAGTGTTATTTAGTGCATGCATTACTGAGAATATATTATGTTAGCTTAGATAGTGACCACCCTGCTTCACAGCGACCTGACCATCACCCATTCGGAGCACAGATGTCTGACGTCCATCCTTGAATGGAGACACACTTGATTCATTTAAAAAATCGAAACAACCGTTGTTAAAATATATGTGGTGTTTTATTTTGTATCTTATTTTAATGACACAAAAATACAAGACTTTAAACATTGTACAGGTCAGGTTGCAGCACAGCGAGAGAAAATCCCCTGTACTGACCGCTGTCACTCGGGAACGTTTCTCTTATGGCACGAACGGCACAGGCTGGTATCACTCTTCGAACGCGGTGTCCAAGCCTCCCGTGAAACCACCATGTAAAGGAACGATAGGCCACCAGCCTGTACCACCTGTGAAAAGGAATGAAACAAACTTTTTTAAATGACCAATAGAAGTTTAATAAACGTTTGTTGTCAATGACAATTCTTGTAACTAATGGCATTCTGCTCGGACAAATGCTATCTAGACACTGCACACTATTGAGCGACTTTCATGCGTTACAATGATATGTATATGTAATTTTGGATATAGTAGAAGACCATGAAATAGGAGTGGCATGACAAGCAGGGTATACTTACTTGTTGTCGGATTACGAGGACGAACAGTTGCACGAAGTTCGTGCATAAGCACCATCATTATCCTCAACACGGACTGTGTGAGACAGGCTGCCCTGAAGTCTGGCAGCTCGGTGATGCATTGCGGTCGTGGCTCTTCCAAAATGTAGGCCACGCATCCCGAGTTTTCACAGCAGCAGCAGTTCTCGTCCTCGGTTGGCATTAGCTCGCACCGATTGCATGTGCACCAGGTGGAAACATCGTCCATGCGACTAGGTCCAGGCTCTTCAGCTGTTGAATCGTCCTCCCAACTGCCGTCCGAAGGCCCATCGTTTTCGTGCGTTTTCCTTTCCAGTAGTTCCTCCTCTGTATACTCGGGCTCGTACATGTAGGGCATTATTGTAGCCATTGTGTGTTATACAAACTAAAATAATTTATAGCGGTGGTACTGGTATCTGTTCACACGGGCTACAAGCAAAGAAGGTAGCTGACCAGAGTACAGAAACAAGTCACAGAATACTCAAAGTAACACGGAGAGAGGAAAGGAATCGAAAATCTGCTGCTGTGTGTTGTGAAACGGTCTGTTTATACTTATTGAGGAAAGAGGCGTCCTGCCATTTCCATGGCGACACGTCATTAGCTTAAGCACAGCGAATGTTGACACGAGACGTGCTTTGGCGTTGTGAAACGAGCGGTACGCGTCTGCTGATGACAGGTTCAGGGGCGGGGGATATGATTTAGTGCCACAAAAGCAAGTCAGCCAGTGCGATGGGGGAAATGATAGGATTATCACAAAATGGCAGCTCCCTGATGCCTGTTTTCGCGTGCGTTTAATGGACGAAATCTCGGGTAAGGTCCATAGGAAATTTTTCTAAAATCGAGCGACTTAGGCTTAAAAATACATGACCGACCCGTAGGGGCAATAAAAAATTTTGACCGAACCATTCCTTTAAAGAAAGCTGTAGAGACATTTACAAATTACGAACTGCTCAAAAGGCTTACCTGGCTGGTCGCCTCTCGGCTGGCACCACTCCGGACATTCCACTCGCGCCGAAGAACACTGTGACCTACAAGGAAGGAAAACACAGGTTAGCAAAGGAAAGACTTTGCAGCGCTGTGTATAACGCTTACTTACCGCATCATAGCTCTCTTAATGCGCCATCATTTACCAGCGGAGCTCAACCAAGCCAGTTCGCCGCGCTGAAGCTCCGCATACCTAACGGAGAAAAAAAGAGACATTTTAAACAAAGAAAGGCATACAGGATAGCAACAAAACTAAAGAACAGCAATAAGACCTACCTGAACAATATCAAACGGGCCGGCGTCAGTGAAGTAACTGGACCGTACTCGTCCATGAAAGACAACGCGCCCTTGCAAAGAAGGCAGGACGGAGAGCACGCCTAATTCTACCACAAGGTGAGGAGAGGGCGCCAGAGGGACTGAAAGCATACAGGGGTGGAGGGAGGATACTTACCCCAGTCGGTCAGTCTTGAACACAGTCCTCCTGTATTTTCAGGCAGAACATTCCACGCAGACCACATCAGGGCAAAGCTGAGAAGCATACCAGCAAGTAACCTAGCTGGGTGGCGTCCCTGTGGATACCAGGCGAGCGTAACACACAGGTCCTCTCTATTCCCTGGAAATGGGATTAGAAAATGGAAACTGTACACAGTTCATGGCAGAACCAATCCTTTCACTTAGAGGAAAAACAATGTTTGGGTGGCTTTTGACTTTTATCTTGAGGCCCATATGGAAGCAAGTTCTAGCACCATATGTGGTAAACTCTACAAAATTGTACTGTCAGTCAGTGATTAACTTTTTTTTATTATACTGGTTGTCAGAAAGTTCAAAACTTTAATGCATCTTCTTAAGAGTTAGCCACAACACATGTGATATTCCTCTTCGTCTTTGATCTAGGAACTTTGACTTTAATACCCAAGATTCAGAACTAGGTCATTCACCGTCACTGTCAAATGGCCCAAAGCACTGTTTGCCAGTTCCAGATTTCAATGTCTTTGATCTTAGTCTCTTTCCCTTCAAAAGATTAGTTTCAGACTTGGGTTCCCAATTCTGTATCTTATTAACAGCTCAAGGAACTGTTTCTCCTAGTTTCAGAATGCAGCGATTTTCTAATTTAATCTCTTTAATCAATGGCTTTAGGAATATTTCCCTCCATTTTCCTGCATAATGTTTTTCTCAAGTCATTCTCTTTATTTAATGGCTCTAGGAAATGTTCATCAAGGTACAAGCATCCAGAGTTTTGCATTTCATTTCCTTATTTAAAACTATAGGAACCTTTATTTCGAAGATCCTGCATACAGGGTTTCTTAATGTAATCTCTTCATTTAGTGGTTCTACGATCCTTTGGTACAAGTAACAGCTTGTAGCGTTTCTCTATTCAATCTCTATTATCAAGGGCTCTAGGAATTTGTCCTCAAAATTCCAGCATGCAGCTTTTATCAAGTAAGTCTCTGTTTAAATGGATCTACGAGATTTTCCACAAAGTGCAAGCATGGAGACTTTCTCAATTCGTTTTCCTTATTTAATGGCTCAGTTAGTTTTCAACAGGTTTTCGCAACTCATTCTCATTACATAATGGCTCTAGAACATTTTCTACAAATTCCAGTGTGCAGCAGGTCTCTGTTCCCTTTCATTACAAGGCTAATCACTGCACTATCTCCTCTGGAGTTTTTTCCTCCTTATCTGTGTACTTTTCCTCATTTCCCCCTTTTAGGTCCGTTTGCTGCCTTCCTTTCCTCCCAATGAATCTTGCCCTGGGAACATCTCTCTACAAGTAAATGCTTCTTCAGTTCCTTGGCTTCCAAACATATGGCATTTCACCTCTACAGTTTGCTTTTGGAACCTCCCATCTGTGCCTTGTTGGGCTGCACAATAGGTTCTTTACTCGTCTTGCACTCGATTCTGGCCATCAGTTCAGTGTCTGATATCCTGTACTTCTCCAACTTTTTGTCAGACCTCTCACCTTCTCCATGGCTCCCTGCCCTTCTCCAACTGTGCAGCCCAATAAGACACCTCCCCTCTTACTTCATCCCTTTTCTGTTGTGCAATGAGAAGATGTAGTTAGCTGACTGAAGATTGGGTGAAAAGACCCACTACTTTTCAATCGCACTGCGGTTCCATCACCACAGGAGTCAATGAGTCGTGCTTCTCTTTGCTCTGATGGCAAATAGAGGTCATTAACAATCAGATAACTTGCGAGCTAGGCACTTGAAACTGAGGTCTTTGTTCAGTTCCATGTGATTTCATCCTGGTAAGAACATTGCCGATTCATAAACATACAGCTACTTTCAAAACCCATGTACTCTTTCTTTTATTCTACGATTTCACTGGAGCTAAGAAAAAAAGATGTGGGGAGGTTAAACATACTGTTGTAACATGCAATCTCTTTTCACTCTCTTATCACTTTATTTTACTCCAGCCTCTGTAATCCTTCTGCACATTAACTGACCACCCTTCTTGCAAATATGGCCAGGCCACATGTACTCCTTTATGTAACCACTTAATAGCTAGAAGTAAGTCTTGATGGTAAGGTGGATATGTTTTTTTCCTTTAACTCCTCTGGGTTCCCTTTAACTCAAGAATCATTATTACAATAGTTTCATATAAGAATGTTCTATGTGTGAAAAAATGGGAGCAAAAATGTGAACAGGATGAAGTAAACAGGTGAAGTTGTCGCAATGAAATGTTGTAAGGTAAAAATGTAAAAGATGATTTTAAATTGGGGGAACAATAACACCTGTTACTAAACTGGAACAACTGTGGTAGCAAGCGCTAAATAAAGAACGCATTTCTATGGCGCATACTGAAGCTTAGATGTTTTTTCCATCTGTGCATCACATCATAGTAACATGATTTCAATAAGTGTGTTGGCTTACCTTTACAAGTTTCTCTTCTTTGTTGAACACATATAAAAACTTGCTTTCATTAGACAGGTAGACAACCGACTGCTGGCACAGCACCTGAGCTTTTCCTGCAGCTAGACCCTTACTTGGGCACTGAAATTCAGCCAAGTACGTGACCTTCCGGTGTGACGCCGACATGTTCTCAATTGAACCATATCACTTCAACCAAATGAGCACAACCTGATGGAGCAAACCACAGCAAGTTTAATGTCTTAGTCTAAAAAGTACACAATCAATGAAAACATGGCTGCAATCAACAAATCTATACTAAATTCACATTACAAGAGAACGCAAACATAAAGGATGTCGAAACATTCTTCCAATCGTTAACTCACAAATACAATATAGAATTGGATCTGAAAATGCCACTTTTCTCAATTACAAAAAGTTGCATTATTCCAAGACCTATCCAATAGAGATTCAAGCACTCTCCAGAAGGAATCCCCCACCAAAATACTCTTCATATAGTCCTTACTTAATGACACATGAATTTTATATCACAGGGCAGGAAGACATGGAGGCATACTTGACTTTGAGCACAATGGTTTCACTTTGCGTCAATAGTGGAGCGGATATAAGATTGGAATATATGAATGGCAGAAATTAGTTGTTGCTGTTGCATTGTGTGGTGAGTCGTCATTAAAAACTGCAAGAGAAAGCAACGTTCAGGGATCTTTCATTTGATGAAGCAACATTTGACACTCTGGTAGATTACAGAAGCCCAGGATGGAAAAGCAAGCTAGGTCTTCAAGCTCTTTTATACTCAGTGACAGCTTGTGGCACAGTGTCGGGGGCCAGAGGGTGAATCCCTGAAACCCTGTCCAATTATGCAGGGTTCAAAATTGAGGAGAGTTGTAAGCCTGGTTAGCTTGAAACCAACAGCATCCAAGAGCTACCTTTGGCTCCTCAGGCTATCTGATGCAGAAAAAAACTCACCTATGTGAATTTAACTGTGCGTTTGTGGTAATCATTAAATAAACATTGGGACACATCTATGCAACCTTTAAAGAATAAGGGGTCATACATATTGGACAAAATTATATGTTGCAGCTTCTGTAGCAGTTAGATTTGCCTTGTCATGCAGTGGTAGCTCCTGGCCACTGATTAATGCTGGATACTGTAAGAGTGTCAGAATCCTCCTGATCGTCAATCAATTCAGAAACTTCCCCCTCCTCCTCACCCGATTCTTCTGAACTGCTCTGAAGATTCTTGCCTCCTTTCTTTCTGAGAGTGTTCTGCTTTTTCCTCAAGAGATATGGCCTCCCTCAAAAAGAAGCCACTATGCCGCCTTTTACCAAAGAGGCCAGCTAGGGACCCCTTCCCGAGGAAGCCAATAAGAGGAAAAAGCCTGTTGGCCGAAAAAAGATGAAGAATGCCCACCGACAGTCCAGTGTCACAGACGAGGACCTCCTCAGCAAGTGTAGAACACTCCACAGAATTAGTAGAGTGGATTCTTAGGATCCACCGACAAGAACGTTAGCTTCCAGTAATATGAGGACCACAGGGAAGAATTGGTCCAGCAAGCCCGAGTAGGAGTGCTGCTGATGGCAGGAAGGGCGGCCAGTAAGGGCTACGGTGCTGACTTGCCACTCCGGAAGCCCTATCGTGGTCCAAAATGATCCGGGAGAAGAGATAGGCCAGTCGGAGGTAGAGTGACCGGAAAGCAAAGAGAAAGAGGAACGAACGGCTCGCAGAAGACGGGAGCCGAGAGGAGTAGCGCACCAAGGAGATGCCGAAAAGAAAGAGCTGAGCGGACAGGAGCCGAGAGGGGCAGAGCTCGGAGGAGCCGCCAAGGAGAGAAACAGAGCAGGTGTAGAGATGAGACCCAGGTAAGCAGGAGCAAGCGTGAAAAGATGCGAAAAGAAGAGAAAAGGAGACTCATGGAAGAACGCAGAAGACGGCGAGCTGCAGGCACAGCCAAGGAGAAAACAGCGTCTGACCCCAAAGGAACGGAGCGGTCTGAAGGGTTGCAACACACAGTGCTCAGGAACCGTAGTGGCAAAGAGAAGCCCGGCGGCGGCCATGACAGCTGACAACTAGACCGCAGATGCACGTAGCAGCGGAACCTGGTGTGCTACATCAATGGCGTTGTGTTACGCTCACCTGGCTCCCACAGAGGCATCGATCGGAACTGGACAGCTGCGGTCTCCACCAATGTGACGCCTAGGGCCAAGATGACGAACTGGGCTGGCCCACCTAGCTTCGTTTGCTGGCCCGTAGGAATATTCTTCTGCAAATGGAGAAGGGGAATTAACCACCCGTGGAGTTGAGCGTAAATCCCCCCACCCCCACTGTTCTCCCCACAGATCGCCTTTGATGTCCCCTCTTATAGTCTCACCTGATGATTTGAAAAGATGAGCTCTCCATCCTGCATTGAGCGCAGGTGCGCGTTGATAACCAGTTGCTTCACTGGCCCGAAGGAATTGGTGAGTTCCAGAACAATATTGACTCTGAGAGTCCCGGCAAGACGCCGTAAGTATAAAGTTCGTAAGAGTTCAAATGCCTGACTTTCACTCTTGTCCGATTCCTTGCAGTTGCAGCTTGACCCTAACAAAGAGTTCCTCGTGGCAACCGGTAGTATTCTGGTAAGGATTTGTATTTTCCAACACAGTTCGATAAAATAAAGTCAATATGTAACCTGTTGCTTTCTCCCTTATTCGGGCGCTGAGAGACAGTATGAAGTCTTGGGGAATAATACATCCAGCGATAAAATCAGGTACGTTTATTGTGGTGAGGAGGGTTCCCCTTGTTAGTCCCTTTGTTTCACCTTGCTGTCCTTTTGTTTCCCCTTAGGGGCTGGGGTTCGGCTAGGATGCAGTGGAAGCTGCGCCGAACCGTGAAGAGGAATAGTACCCCCGGTGGTAAAATCAGGTAAGTCTATGGTGGGGTAACTAATATTCCTCTGTGTATTCCCTTAGCTCACCTTGCTGTTCTTGTCTTCTCCTTAGGTGCCGGAGTGCGGCGGGAACATGCAGGAGGATGCAGTGAAATGTGAAGATGCTGCGAAGGCCGGTGAGTTCAGCGCGGAGCTGCAGCAGGCGAGGCGACGCGCATAAAACAACTTTTTTCTTCCAGCTCGAAGGTGCGATGGATCGGGAATTCAGGTAAGGATTAAAGGTATTGCTCTTGTTCTAACCGTTTCTTCTTCGTTCTCCCTTTTTCTAGGAGCTCCAAACTCGAGGCGGGCCTGGCAGAAGGCTGGATGCAGACTTGCAGGCACGGTGAGCATTACGCTGCTGGATGCAGAATATCGCGAAGCGTGTGCTGCTCTTCGGGTGTGGTTTAAATAGCCTCCAAAGTAGTCCCAGGTAAGTATTCCTCCCCAGCCCCGCCTGAGTAAAAAATAGTCGCCAAGTAAAGTAGTCCCTTCCAAGCCTCTTTTGGCTTCGAGCTCTTGCACCATGGCCTGCATCAGGTATGTTTGCAGCATGGTCTGCATCAGGTAAGATTTAATCTATGAGCCTGGTGCCTATGGCGCCAGGACTGACTCTCCATATGAGCCTGGCGCCATAGGCGCCAGCACTGGACCCAAATAGCCCCTAGCAGGGGTTGTTGGGCTTGCTTAGGATAACTTGATGCCTGCTTCCGGGGTTGCTGGACGTGGTCTGGGTCCCCAGGGGTAGGCATTGTGACATGTTGGTTCATCCAGGGCTTCCGCAAGCGGCAGGCGTGTGACAGTCAGGCATGGTATCAAGAGATGACAGGCAACAGATTGAGAATTCAACAGTACAATCTTTATTAAGTATCGGTTGGGTGTAATGCCTAACTTGCTCTATCGCTATGTGGGGATTTCCCTACCTAAAGAAACTAAGGAAAGTCTATTTCCATAAGTCCAAATCAGAGTGTGTCGAAACCTATGCTTGCCCTCATCCATTTGTTCACCTGTGCGAGGCAGTTTATGAGGAAGGTGTATTACAACCCACTTGTAGAAGTATGAAAACTGACCTGTGGTTTTGTGTAGACAGGTCATTGCGTTGAATGATGTTGTGGCAGAACTGTCCCTCACTACTTCCTACGAGCCCTGCAGCAACAAGGGCGACAAAGGAAACAGGAAAGGCCAAGCCCCAGCATAGGGAAAAACCCCAATGAAGGAAAACGGTCCCAATTTCTTTGTAGGTAGTTCTTACTTCGGATGTTGTTTTTTCCACAAGGGCGAAATGAGAATTGAATAATCCAAAGGTAGTTCAGCCTGTGTGATGGCCACCGATGGTAGAGGGCCGCTGTGGTAAGTATGCATTGCAATGAACCTGCGGAGGACGCGGGTGGCAGAAGACAGCCGCGGTACAGAATGAAGTCCACATGAAATTTGGCGGCCGCGGGTGGCAGTGACAGCCGCAGAGAGATCAGCGTCCAAAAGATGCGGCAGCCACGTGGAACAGTAAGTAGCCGTAGTGAAGGGGAGAGTTTAGAATGAGAAGGAGACGGGGCGAAAAGGGGGAAGCAGACTGGAGAGGACAACAGGGCACAATACAAAAGATTTGAAAGAAAGGAGGAGAGTGCAGAGAGGCACGGGAAGCAAGTGCTGGGAGGCACGGCAGAACGAGGACTTACAATAATGAATCAGCAGCTCGAAGGAAGCAAACAGCCGAGCGTCAGTACTCTAAAAAGGTAGAAGCAACGCGCTTGCCTGACTGTTAGCCTTTGGTAAATAAGAGTCACGATAGTGAGCCTTCCTAGTTCCAGGTGCCATCTTGGGATAAAATAGAGTACCAACTTGCGGCCAGCTTGGATCCCCTAATATGCCGTATGGATGTCTTCTCTGCCACTTATGCCAGAAAGACAATGTACTGGCTTTGGTCCTGACACGGTGTTGGTCTCACTGTTACTGATCATTTTGAAGAGTACTTGTGTGTCGTATACTTAGTTGTAGCAGGTCTACCCATCGTTTTTTTTTTTATGAGCAACATAAATGGGAGGGCATATAGTTGTTAGAAAGGAGGGTTGATTGATTTCATCCTTGTCAGAACTCCAAAGGTTATTTTACGGGAGTTGGAACTGTAAGGGGGAAGTCTGGTGATTTCTGCTCAATCCACTAGCAAAGACTATCTATTGTAGCATTGTGTTCTGTAATCCAATTTCTTTCAGTCTTCATATAAAGGATCTGTCATTGATTTGTTTTAGTGCAAAACAAGCTTGAGAGCTGCAAAGTGTTTCACAACGGGAGTGGGCCAGCATTGGGTTTGTGATTTTATGTAGTAGTGCATTACTGCTGGTGGAGGGAGAGTGGGATTGTTAGTATATTGATATTTCGGGAAGAGACACTTTAGTGTTTTGTGGAACTGAAGGATAGTGGGGGGAGTTTCGAGCCTCTAAGGGGATTGAGTTCCTGTTTGTTTGGGTGTGGTAGGTGAAGGAATGCTTGAAAAAGTCTTCACTTTACATGCTAGCTTCGACGCCAACCTTTTGATGTGTTTACTACATCAGGTGCAAGAGCCTTCAGAGGTGTGTAGTTTAGCCGCCAAGTATGTTGGAGTTCCATTAGAGACTGCTTTGTAGGCGATACATGCAGTTTAAACATATTGCTGGGAGGTGTCAAAAGCCTCTGAGATAAAAGGAGTATGAGGGCTAAGGTAGTCTTACTGTCTGCATGGATTTTGAGGGTGACCCACATATATACGAATGCGGGCACTGTTACTCTCATCGGCTTGAATCCTTCACGTGTGTGTGATCTAAAACATTATTGGCCTCCATTCTTTCCAGGATTTGGCTGTATACGCAGTTTTCTAGGATTTTTGCTAACATTTCAGTGAAGGGAATACTTACTGGCTTAAACATTGTTGATGTATTTATAATAAGAATACGTTACACATGGAGATATTCTGAAACTGGGCAGTCAGGTTTTTTAAAGGTATTTTAAAGACAGAAAGGGAAGACACCAGAAGCAAAATGCATCACAGGAGATTGCAGAAATATATTTATTTTTTTAAATATATGAGCAGTGCATGAAACTGTGTTAGATGACAATTTGGAGGCCTCAAATGTAGTTGCTCATTACTGTTGTATCTTGATGATAATATATGACACGTTAAAAGTGTGAGTTGACGTAGTTTGAAATGTGCATATGATATGATGTGGCATTTATAACGCGCCTATACACAAGTGTTTCAAGGTGCGACGAGGCAAGGGAGGGGGAACAAAGGGAGGACAGGCAACTATCCTACTAGGCCAGGTGTCATTCAGATCGCGCAAGTGCATGGGATGGGGGAAGGAGGAAAGTGCGGGGGAAGGGTCAGTGCAGTACATGGGCATAGAATAATAACAATAAGTAACAGTAACGGCTGACAGGTGGCAAGTGCAAAGGTAAGTGCAGACATCAGGTGTCAAGTACTGGTAGTGGGACTGTAGGGAAACAGAAACAGTCCCCAACTGCGGGGGTTGCCAGGCAGGCAGTGCTGGTGTGTGTGTGACTGGCGGGGGAGGGACCTGGCCCAGAGAACAGAGGGTGGCCAGGTAGCCAGTGTAGATTCAGTTTCAGCCAGGAGGTCAGCAGGGGAGAGGATGAGAAAAGGCAGAAGCAAAGAGAAGGGTTTTGAGGTGCTTCCGGAACCGGAGATGATGGTCCTCAAGTTTCAGGGAGGCAGGAGGGCTGTTCCAGAGGGAGGCCCCAGCCGAATAATTAATGAGGGTGAAACTAGCTCTAAACATTCAAAACAAAGAATATTGTTATATGGAATTTGACACAGAGACTGCATCCATATTCACCTGAGAAGTCAGGGGATGAGGGGGAGCACAGAGAGAAGAAAAAAAAACAAATCACATAATGTATAGACATGATGACTGTTTCTACGATGTACCTAAACAAAGTTAGGATTTCAGGCAATTTTTGGGGGTTCATTAAAAACAAAATTGACCTTCATGCCAAAACATATTAATTCTCTAGTTTTTGGCACTGACTTCAAGATAATGTTGATACCTAACTCAGAAATCATAAAAAAAAATGGTGTAGAGGTTTAATGCTTGTGCAAGTATCTCTGCAAGACCACCTCGACTTCAGATCAGATCTTTGCCTTCCAACATGTATAGCTCAACATGCCATCTAGGAGAAGAGGCTAAATTTCATCCAGAACAAACTCCAGTGCTATGAACCAACGAGGGCATTTAGATCTGCCACTGCAGCCTTACTCAAAATGCAGTTACTTAGTCAATCTTTTACCCTCCAAATTTTAAATGGATGTGGTTTCTGATTCTAGTGGTTTTCCCGCAGGACATGACCTTGGTTTTATTAGAAGTATTTACCAAACAATTTTTTTCACAATATTCAATAAAGAGGTCATTTATTTTTTTCACACTCATAGGAGTATGTTAAAAGTAGCACGATGTCATAAGCAGACAATATTAACCCCAACTTCTTGCCACCTATCGTTGGGGCATCTGCAGTCAAGACCGGGAGCTCCTTTGTTGCTCCATGAAAGAAGAGATTAAAAAGGGTTGAGACTAGTATGCACACTTGTCTAACTTCAATTTCGACCCTGAAAGGCTTAGTAAATTCACCCCTCATTCGAAACACTCCTCAAAGTATTTGGTAGGCGGGGAGAGCATTTTCCTTTTGCTTCAGGTTACTCCACAGTACTTGCCTTGGTATCCCATTCAAAGCTACTTTCACATCGATAAAAAAATAGATATAACGCACATACCTGCAAGTTGCATACTTATTCATTAATAGTAAAATTGTTAATGCCTGGTGTTATATCATGCATTACATTTCATTCTTCTGGTTGGTGGAGGCATGGTGTGCGTGTGTGACCCAATGTCACCTCATGAGAGAATGTTGGATGAATGTTAGAATGTTTGTGCATGAAGAGACGTCCTTGTCCAGGTAGTTGAAGGGACAGAGCTTCGGTGATGGGAGCTAGTGAGTCTGCTAGGAGTCTCTATGGAGCTTACATGAGATCTTAGGAACTATAACACCTGGTTTTTGGTACAAATTTCTTGGAGAATCGTGCTTGCAAGTGACTGATAGGGTTGGTTTGCGTGATCCATAACTCTAGTTTTAATGCAAGGGCTTTCCCATAAATGTTACCTCTTGTGGGGACTAATGAAAGCCACAGGAAAATGAACAGAAACGCCAGACTTGCCAGAATGCGAAAAATGGTGGTCTGATGGAAAAGGCACATTGAAAGAGAAATTGACATACTAGGCCTAAAACCTTCACGTAGCCAAGGGCCTAGTAAATGCTCAGTGTGCCGTTTTACAATTAAAACCAGGAGCATGGGAGGCCACCAGGGAGCGCAGGGAAGATGGCTGCCTGAGTGCTGAGCTCCGTCCCCTGCCTTGCAGAGAAAGAGAAGAAGTTGCACGTCTCTACACCCGACACCCTGCCTGTTAGGCTCCACAGGTGTAGGAAGCGTCAGTGCTTCTGAGGGATCAAAAAGTTGAAGGGTGGCTGCCCCTACTTCCCCAGCCTGAGGAGGATAATCACGGCACCAGGCCCAGGCGGAAAGGAACCGCGCTGTGAAGGCTGCCCGAGAAGGGCGACGTTGAGGACGAAGAGCGAGGGGTGCTCACGGCAGGCTTCCATCTGGAGGCCACAGGGACACAGAGAACGTGCCGACCAGCATAGAAGCTGTAGCGGGTCGGTAATGGAGCAGCCATGCTCTGAACACTCCCCACTGGCGGGGAGCCAACGTGTGCATCCACGGGAAGTTTGCGCTTGCAGCCAGCACCACCAGGAGAGCTACGTCCTGGGAGGTGACACACGGGCCGAGAAGAGACACATAGACAGCATTCTGGTCCGGTCTCCCCTGGGACAGAGGCCCCCACCAACACTGCGGGAGCCGACATGGAAGGGCACACCTATAGCCAGTATCAAGTGGCGAATTACACCCTGGGAGGCGACGCCAGGACAAAGGAGACAAGCAGCCCACAATCTGATCTAGACTTCCACGGAGCAGAGGTCCTCACCAACGTTGCTCTGGAGCCCTGAGCCTGCTGTGGGGCAGTGCAGACTGCGATGAGGCCAGTGGAGTATAGCAGTGGGGAGGAAACAGAACGCTGCAAACACAGTAAGTGGCTGGGCCTCCCTCTACCCCTCCATGTGCCACTGTATGCAGAAGGATTAAGGCAGAGAGAAAGCGGGGGCTCCAATACAGGGAAGTCACCTGGCAGGTGAGGAGGAGCTGGCTGGGTCCCAAGAGGCCCCCCAGTATCAGACTGGATGGTGGTTTGATATCCACCAGGATCAACAGTGAGGCCTAGCCCCGAGGTGAACACCAGGCAAGGAGGGGAGCCCCACCCATCTAGGGACATCAATATCTACTTGTAACCAGGGAGGACCGATCCCAACAAACCCCGGAAGTGTGCGATATGCAGCCTGGAGGCGCCAGAGAGGACGGGGTGGCCGATCCATCCCAGGAAATCTGGTAGGAGAAGGGACACTCACGAGATACAGCAACCAAACCCCGAACGGGGACTCTGGACCCCCGCTTACATTTATATGGGGACAAAATGAGAATCCTTGAAAAAGTGAAACACATGAAGGAGGTGGAATACAGTGATTCAAAAGGCGACTATTTTTCAAGCCCTCTCGGCCCATACATTGCTGAGGCGTAAACGATGTGGGGCTCTCACCAGATGGCTCCAAGAGAAGGGGTTGAGGTACTGCTGGGTCTACCCCTTTGCACTGGTGTTCAAATGGGGGGAGCGGCACCACCTGGTGGTGGAGGAAGAGATACAGCACATCACGGATGATCTGGTGGGCCGCCGGGAGGAATCCACCTCAGAGCTTAGCGGACTGGGACCGGATCCTAACCAGGGCCCCCGGGGCCCAGAAGCGGTGCAAGGAAAGCGAAGGGGACCCGGAAGTTCCAGAAGCTGAACACCCCCCCCCCCCACAATATAACGATGACACTTGAGACAGGCCAGGGAAACGTTTCTTCTCATCTCTGAAACCCCTTCTCTCCAGGACTGTACCCTGGTTTCCCCACCGTGGCTTCATTGGAGCTGACATGGATGGTTGAGAGATCTGGCATGGCTATTGTTCGAGCGGTTAGATGTTTTGGTTACTGAAAGCGAGTTGTGGGTTGGAAGGGTAGAGGTATTTGGGAGAATTAGTTTTAATGGTTGAAGAAAGGACGGGTAGGGACTCCCTCTGGGCCACTGGGAGACAGAAGGGTCAGAGGGGCTGGCAGACACGGTTCTCAAGGCAGGGGACGCACCCCTGATGGCTTGACAGACTCACCCAACATGGCTAGGGCACGTGGTCGAATTCCTCAAAACTGGGATAGAGAAGGGTGGGAAGGGGGAGGCTAGGAGAGCAAGGGGAAGAGGGGGGGAGAACAAGGAAGTGCCCCTCAATCAGCGAGGTTCAAGAGCAACAAAGGACAGGTACTCCAAATAAAACACAAGGGGCAACCAACGAAGGGTGAAGAAGGGATATGGCTGTGGTAATAGTAGGCACGCTGAATGTGAAGGGATTGAACCCCCAGAACAAGCAATCCCTAACCATCAATATGTTCCGTAAGCAGAAATTGGCGATTCTTTTTCTACAGGAGGCCCACTATAGGCAAGGGGCAGAATCAGCAATAAAGAGCAAGGAGATTGGTAGGAAGTAAGTTCTTTCGACTAACGGGGATACAGGTTAAGATGGGATTTGGGGAACGATTCCTGTGTATAAAAGGAACGCATGAGGGGACACAGATTACGCTTGCCACCCTGTACGCACCTAATGTGGGCCAGTTGGTGTTTCTGAACCAGGTATTTAAGATGATGGATGGCTGGGCAGAAGGTGCAACGATTCTGGGTCAGGACTTTAACCTGGTATCAGGTCCTGCTCTGGACTGGTGGTCAGCAAAGGGAGCGGGTACTAAAGTTGCGACCAAGGACAACCTAGCATTTCAGGACCTACTACGAGATCACTATTGGGTACAACTGGGCCCGGGGGGGGAGGGGCTAAATATTTTTCTCACCACCACATCAGACATACACGAGGATAGACTGCCTCCTGATCCCAAGAGAACGGGAGGGGAAGTAAGGGCGCCAGGGTGAAGGTGATTACATGGTCGGACCACGAGCTGGTGAGGGCGACCTGGTAGCTCCCTGAAACCTACTAAGGTTTTAGATGGAGGTGCAATGTCACCTTGCTGAGGGACCAGGTTTTCAAGGACTTCCAGGGGAAGGAGATACGGGCATATTTTGAAACCAACGATAATGGGGAGACAGCCATGGCAGCAGTCTGGGAGGCAGCCAAAGCCATTTTCAGTGGGCTACGTACTGCTGAGGGCTCTCGCAAAAAGAGAGAAAGGGGGCTAATCGAAAACAGGCTCTGAGAAGAACTGAGAATGCTGCGGTCCCAGCTGACCCAGCGAGATGCAGATAGGGAGGGGCCCCTGGGCGAGATGAGGGATAAGAGGCAGGAACTCCACACTGTGCTGATAGGGGAAGTGGTCAAGAAGATGAGGTTCACTTGACAGAGATGCTATGAAAGGGGGGACATGGTGGGGACCCCCCTGGCAAACAGGGTTAGGGGCGGGCCACAGGGTGGAAAGGAGAATAAAAGGCGTGCGGGACACTGGGGGACATGTCATGAAGGGGGTCGAAGATATTGCAACCTGCTTCGCGGGTATAGGATATGCCAAACCGCTGGAGCAGGACCTGAGAGAAGTCTGGCAATACCTGGCTGAACAATGCCTCCCTAAGATTACAAGGGCAGAAGGTGAGGCCCTAGAGGGCGAGATAAACCGGTAAGAGGTGCTGGGAGCCATTCAAAGACTGAAAACGGGGAAAGCCCCGGGGGACGATGGATTCACGACTGATTTTTATAAACAATATCAAGTCCCACTGGCGACACCTCTTGCTTAACTTTTTAACCCCATAGTGGGGGAAGGCACAATACCCTCAACGTTTCTAGAGGCCCTAATAGCGATCATCACGAAACCAAGGAAGGATCTAACTAACTGTGCATCATACAGGCCTATTTCCCTCCTTAAAGTTGACACCAAGATCTTCGCCAGAATTCTTGCATCACGCTTGGAATCCTGCCTTCCCCGACTGATCCACCCCGACCAGGCAGGCTTCGTTCTCCATATGCAGGGAGAGGATAACATGCGAAAAATGCTTCACGTCCTCAACGCCCCGGTGGTGATGGAAGAGGGGCACTGTTGCTGGCCCTCGATGCCGAAAAGGCGTTTGATCAGGTGAGCTGGGCTTTTATGAGGGAGGTCTTTGCAGCCCTAGGGATGGGCCCAAGATGGACCGGCTGGATGACAGGCCTATACTCAAAGCCGACGCCCAAGGTGGTGGTCAATGGGATAGAGTCACAGATCTTCCTCCTACAGCAGGGCACACTCCAGGGGTGCCCAAACTCCCCATTGATCCATGCACTTGTTATGGAGCCAAGGGAAGCGACGGTCAGCGATAGCCAAGGGATTAGTGGGGTCAAGGTGGGGGGCTGGTTGACTGCAAGATTAGGTTGTTTGCTGATGACGCCCTGCTCTTTATAGCTAGACCGTCTCACTCGGTTCCACCCTTTCTGAAAACTTTATAGCAATAGGGGAGGCTACTGAGGCTTAATGTCAATCTGGGTAAGTCAGTGGTGTACCCGGTGGGGGGAAATGACAGAGGGGGGAAAAGGAGTACATTGCGGGGTTACCGTTTAAGGTAGAGGAAGACACCTTTCGCTACCTTGGGATTCAGGTGACACACCGTTTTCAGGATCTTTTTCCTGGGAATTTCCTCCCCCTGTGGTCAACCACCATAAAGCAGGATTTGGAGAGAAGGTCGAAATCGGGGCTGTCATGGATTGCACGCTTAAATTGCATAAAAATGGTGGTGCTCTCCAAATTCCTGTTCTTATTTCAAATATTGCCCATAGGGATACCCACGTCATTCTTTGCTGAGGTGAAGGTGGCTATGCTGAGATTTCTTTGGGACAGACACTGGGTTGCCTACAAGACACTGATCTTACCGAAGGAGGAGGGGTGAGTAGGGGTCCCAAACCTGGCAACGTATAACAAGGTGACCCAACTCCGGGTCCTATTGGATCACTTCGACCCACTCTCAAATAAGCAATGGGTGGCGATGGACAACGAAATACTGGTCCCGGTCACACTAGAGGAATGGCTACGAGTCCCTAGAGCTCGTATCCCTGCTGCATTACCCGATCTTGGAGGTCCTGTGGTCCATATGGAGGGAGGGCGGGGACAATAGGTGGCTCACAACGTGGCCATAACCCTTGAGCTGTATCTGGGCCCCCCTTTGAGGGACGGGATTGAAGAGCCATTGGCATTCCAGTCCTGGTACGAGGCTGGTCTAAGCAGGGCAGGGCAGATGTGGGAGGGGGATACATTCATCTGTTTGAACTGGCTGGAGGAGGTTCTGGGACTTCACAAACTATCACCTTTCCGGTTCCTGCAACTGAAAGGGGTCCTGACGGAGGGCCAATGGGGGGCAAACCTGAGGAGGGAGTTGATGAGCTTTGAAAGATTCTTGATCACACAGAGGAGATCTAGGGGGCTCATAGCCGGATTGTACAATAGGATCCTCATGGCGAACCTTGGGGACCCTCCAACCCCAATCGAGAATCAAATGGGGACAGGATCTGGGCAGGGATATTGAGTACACTCTACAAGTACAAATATGCAGGAAGGCTAACCGCTCTACGACTTCACTCCAGTATAGACACCCGCCCTAAAGTTGCAGCACAGATGGCATTATCCCCACAGCGATGATTGCCCGAATGAGGGATGGATACAGGCCACGCTGTTTGAAGTGCCACCGGGAAAAGGGGGATTATACCCACATGTGGTGGGGCTGCTCGAGGGTCCAGGCATACCGGAGGGAGGTCTTGTCTTGGATAAAGGGGGTTGACGGGATTCAGAGGGAGTTCTCGCCATTGCTTCTCCTGTTTGGGGTAGTAATGGAGTAAGAGCCGGATCCGGAACAGGGGCACATGTTCCAGATCATGATGGTCGCTGCTGGATGCTGCCTGGCCCAACTGTGGAAAACCCATGAATGTGTAAATAAACCCAGATTGTGTCCACTGATATTTTAAAATGCACACATTAGATGGCAAATGAACCACACTGCTTCACTTTGTTCCCCTTTGAAGATAAAAAATCAAATGCAACTGCGAGGTACAGAACTGTGCATTGTGTAACATTGAATAAACACATGGAGGAAAGTGTTTAGCTGCCAATCTAAACAGACTTCGTTGGTAAAACATGAGAAGCACAATGATTCAGATCTGCATTAAACAATTTTAGCAGACTGACAGTGATTAAAATAAATAGGAGGGTTCACATAAATGAAAAATACATCTCACATTGTAAATTCTGTTTTTCCTTTCAGATGCAATTGGTGAATCTCTTAGATCTCTCAGGAAAACATGCATTTCATTTTGTTGCTAGGCAAAAGTCAAATGGCTTCACCCATCACAAGTGCCTGCCTGGTTCTGTATCTGGAAGGAAAATCTCAGTTAAACTGGGGCACACCAAGATTGATATCATTTGTGTCTACATTCGAAGTCAAGTGATCCTAGCATCCCTGAAAATGTCAGGGGTGTAAAAATGGGGGAAGGGAATGGATGATTAAAGTAGATATCAAAATATAAAGTTTCACATTTCTAACCATTATACTTTTTGCATAAAGGGCAAAAATGTATAGCTCATCCGTGCAACATGGTGCCGGAAGGGTACTTAATCCCACAAGTGTGGCACGAAGAGCTGAATCAGAATATGTATATATTAATGTTTTTTGTTGCAAATTACAGAAAGTGGTCATGTTGTAACTTTCTCAGGTACCAAAATTGAAACTTCACGTGTCTTTTGGAACAGATGCAATTCGGACCTCCGCTCAGTATCCATAATCTAATCTCAGAAATCCCTTGCTCTATCGGCTGCCAGAGGCTAGACTTCTGGGGGAAGAGGAGCATTAATGTCCAATCCAATGCAATCCATGGGAAAATGGCTTGGCACATCCCCATATTCATAATTTGGAGTGTGTCACAGGTACTATATAAACTCAAATTCTCTATGGGAAAGGGAGGAGAGCTGCCATAAACCGCCGGGGAACCTCCTTGCCAGGAGAAAAGGGCTCAAAACCATCTTGGAGGGAGACCGCTAGCTACATTGAGATGCCTGCATGGGAGGCAGAGACTGGGAAACCTAAAAGCTAACTGGGCCTGACATTTGAGGAGTCAGGTGAGGACTGGGTGCTGGTGACTATCCTTGACAGAAGTCTTTGACCAGATCTGTGCTTTCCAAAGATGAGCCCTGCTGTTTCTCCCGAGTTCCCAATAACCAAGTTCTCGCATCTAATTAGATTGATCCAAATGACAACAAAGGTGTGGGGGGAATCTGCCAGCCTTAATCTCCTTCCTGCATAGTGGGTGGGGGGCAAAACTGTGTAGACCCTGGCCATATTTGAGAAAACATGTAACTAAATGTATTCCCCTATAGAAAAACACCACATCCATTTTAAATTGAAGTGTGAGGTGAATCTGTTTGTTTTAACCCATTCCTTTTCATTAGTGGGTTCTCTTCCATTAGTGGGAGGGGGGTAAAAGTGGGTATATCCTTTGCTTATTTAACTAAAAATGTAATTTAATTAATTCCCACAGGGTCTTTTTATCACAGGGTATGCTTTGTCAAAATTTGAAATTGACAAAGATCCTCCCAGTGCACAGTTAGTTTTTAATGTAATTGGGTAACCCGGCTGTTCATTTGGATGTGCTAGTGTTCCCAAAACGAGAATCCCAAAACCTGGTTGTTCATTTGAATGTGCTGTGTCCCAAAACAAATTGTCTAGTTTATTCCATTTCCCAAAACTCTGCCTTTCATTTGAATGTGCCTTTGTCCAAAAAATGAAAATCCCTATCCATTCCATGGTCCCAAACCCTGCATGTCAAAATAAGACAGGTCTGAGTCTCCAGTGGTAGAAATACACTCTCCTGAGAGTGAGCAAGGGACACTGAGAAACCTGAAGTTGTCTCTTTAGCTAGTCCCCGGGGATCTGTCATCCAGGTGGTTAGGACACAGCCATCGGTATTGGATCTAGTTCCTGGGGGTGGACCAGTGAGAGAGGATCACCTGGATGGGGGATCCTCGGGGATTGGGACACCGACGAGTTAGACGCAATATCCCCCTTCCTTGGACAGCTTTTCCCCATCCTCTCACGTAGGACATTCAGAATCACTGCCACCCCCCACCCCTTTTCCAACACGAACACTTTTGCACAACACAAAGGACAACGGACTAAAACCAGAGCCTTTTAGCCGACATGTCCCAATACAAGGGTCAGGCAAAGTCAGACAATGAATCAGAATCACACCCACCTGACGACTCTTTCCCTTCCCCACAGGGATAAAAGGTGGAGCCTGAGAGCACAGTACTAGCATGGTAGACAGCACGACGAGGCGGCTAATCAGGCGTGGCAGTTCAAGAGAAAGAGAAAGGCGGCAGGAATTGGGAGGGTGGCGAGGAGAGAAGTGACCTTGCCCTTTTCATCCCAGACCGCAGAACCTTCGTCGAAGAAAGCCTAAGGACTGCGAACAATAGCACAAGTGTCTTGCAGCAGATGTCAACAGTATAAAGGGCAAGCCTACGTTGATAAGCAGGAGCGAGGAAAACTCTTGCGACTATGGTATCGGCCTTGACTCCAATGAAGAAGAAAAGCCAAGTGGTTCATCACAGCCGGTGAGTCGATCAGAGCCGGGCTGTGTTGAGTGAGAATCGCAAAGTGGCAAGTTTGAACCAAGTTCAATGAACTGTGAAAAAACTGTAAAAAGTGTTATAGGGGTGGCCAGCTGCAGAGGGAAACTGGCACTACATGGGTGATAACTTCAAAGACTCTGGTCGATCCCCATCTAAGCGACACTACAGATACCAGAAGGCCGTAGGAGAGCCACCAAAATAGGTCAGAGTGGTCATACTGAGGGTTAAGCAAAATCCCTGTACAATCAAAAGACTTATCTACAAACTGTGTGAAAAGAAAGGGAAGTGAATACCGCAATGAGAAGAAACAAGGGAAACAAAGCCCAAGAGGGTCAAAGTCTAAAGTCCCCAGAAACTGTGTGTTGACAAAAGTGAACCCGGCCGAGGGATGTCCGCTGGAACGGTTTAAAAAAACATTAAGATATGTGAAGAAGGAAAACCCATAGTGGATCCAACCAAGGGAGGCTAAGATTCGCGAGGGATCAGTGCCCAGAAGAGGGGGACCCAAGGGTGGAGAATCTCACCCTAAGTGAAACCAAGAAACAAACTTTAATTTGTTGAAGGAACTTTTGTTTTATTATTTTGAAGACATCAGGTCCTCGAAGGTAAGAGACTTTGAAGTGAAACGGGACTTGCCCATCGACGGCCCTGAGGGCTGAAAGCTGAACTGTCATCTTGTGCTGGGAAAGCTCGAGAGTGTGCTGTGCTCTACGATCCCACCTTCCCCCATTCTCAAAACGTGGGTAAAGGAGACCCAGGCTACCGCATCCTGACGTATTATTTGAGAACACTTCTTTCTTTTCTTGGGTACTATCTCACAGCCCTTTTTGTATTAGTTGGAAGGTTTGGCAATAGGTTTCTTATTATAGTCCATTTTTTTGGACGCAACGCCACTAAGACTGCCTTATTTTTAATTTGATGGTTGACGCTTGCTCCCATCTTAGATTTAGGTTTAGATTAGGCGTTTTTCTAACCTGCATGCAGAATTCATTGTTCAATAAATACCCTTGAACTGTGATCATTTGTGTCGTTCTTACTTGTTGCCACCATGAGTTCCTTACAACACTCGTATCAGAAAGGTTTGAGACTGCTTTAGTTTAAAGAATGAAAAAAGGTGCCGATTCGAAATAAAGTGTGGGTTGTCAAATGAATGTATTTTGGGTGCAGCGAGATTAAGCCCACGTTCAAATTGAATGTATAAATGACTGTGAACTTTCTAAACTGATAACCAAATAACAATTTGCCCGATTGTACCGTCATATCGCAACACATTGTGTGATTTAATAATTTGGTGTTTGCGGGACAGGAGATAAAAGTGAACCTGATTTGTGTCAAATGCAAAAACAAAAGTGCCCGATATTTTGTTTAGATTTGGATGCCACAGAGAAGGTGGCGTGTGTAAATTAATTGTTTTCTAGAGATCTATTAAAACCATTTGTTAATAAAAAATATCTATTATCTCAATACCCCGGGCTGCTTCTTGGCTTAGTGTGGCACAGAGAGAAAGCCTTTGTGATATTATATGTTGTTCTGACAGGGCTAAGCAAACTAAATATTACAGGAATAACAGTATTTGGTGTTAGCGCTTTAACTGGTGGGGGGAGAAGGTCCTTTCCGTGTTGATGATTGTCCTGAATAGATATAGTTACAAAGTGGGGGCTTGGTAGCCGGGATTTTGCCTGTTGTTCTGACTCATGACGAGGGCATGTTATAGCAGGCCCGTCCTTTTTGTGTAAAATCACTAGGTCTTTGGTGGGTTATTCATATTTTGTTGAAGTACCACTTTGGTTTGACCTCTGAGAATCAGAGGAGTATGGAGGACAAAAGTACCTAAAGTAATCCAAAAGTAATCTGATTTGATCAGATATTTAATTTAAAAATTGTAGACATTTGCTGACTGCAAAAGAAAGGATTGTGTTGCGGTAGAAAGCGAACAGTAAGGTTCTCAGGAAGTGACTGGCATTAGGCGAAAAAAATGCAGAGTTGAAGGAGGGTGTGAGGCAAGCGGAAGCTGATCTATTACAGGCAGCGCAATGGAGAAATGCGCAAGAGATTAGTCTCTTGAAGGCAAATCGTTCAGAATATACATGCAATGCAGGCCTCACAAAACGAAAATAAGTCAAATTCTGAATAAATCAAGAGTTAAAAGATCGACTAATGGTTCAAAGAAAAATGCTCAAAGCCAATGAAGCCATTGTGTCAGAATTAAAAACTCAGGCCTCGGCATCTCAGCAAGAGATAGAGACCGAGAAAAATAGGTGTGCGAGATTGGCAAACGAAATGTAGAGATATAAACACCCTGATCAGTCAAGGAATGGAAAAGTGTCTTCTGATCAAGTAGCGGTGCCCTCCCTACCAGGGACCTCGTGTCAGTTAACTACCACTTGATGTGTCCAGAATGCAACTGACCTTACACATACCACTTATCAAGAACAGGAAACCATGAGGCAGCTGGAATCACCCAGGCATAGCCAAACTGAGCCGGAAGGCCAGTCCTTTCAGATATTGATGAATATTCATTTCTACCAAGCAGAAGGGAAGGTGGCAGGGCCAGTGCGGCCATGGTAATCAAAAATACTGCAGTGATTACTTCTGACCATGAAGACTTCTATGATAAAAGATCAGGGAGTTGGACAGGTAGAAAATGAATCTATGAAAGGGACCACTTTGTCCGCTTTGCAGAAAGAGAAATCCAAAGCCTGGGCATAGGGAGAGCATTTTGAAAACCTCTGCAAATTCAGGGGGAGGGGGAGACTTCCCTGGCCTACCTAGAAGGAGGGATGAAAGTAATGAGTGCACTCCTGTGCAGAAAGGGGACTACAGGTGAAATGGCCCTGAGGGTTTGCGGCACCACCGGAGAGAGAAGTCCAGACCAGGTGACTCAGGGAGGCAGTCCCAATCTCAAAGAGCTAGGGAGCACCTAGTGGATACGGAATAGACTACAAACAGTGGCAGCTCTTAGTCAGAAGGCAAAGCAGCAAAGGAAGGCTGTCAAACAAAAGAAATGTTTGGTGAAAGACCCAATCCGACAGATCAAGGCCATAAAGAGCTTCATTATTCCCTACCACAAGAATGCAAAATATTCAGTATGGGAGCGTTTAGAGTCTTATGATAAAATGATGACATCATTTGGAATTAAAAATTATGGGAATTACATGGCATTTGTCAAGTGCACATTCTCCCCCGTATACTCCAGCTTCTTTGCCGGGCTGGAGATCAAGATCACTATAAATGGTCCACATATAAGACGGCCAGCTTGAAACATTTTTCTACCCACAGGAGGCCCACAAGGCGGCATACAACCTGCAGTGTGTGGAAGACCAAGCACCTAGAGTTACTTTGCACTTGTCTCTCCTGGACTCAGATTTATTTATCATAAAGGCTACCTTTGCCTTCAGTGCCTCATTCTTACCCCCCATTCTTCTGCTTTTGACACAAGATTTGAGTCCCTCTCTCCCCAAGGTAGAGATATACATGCTTTATTATTCACTCTTTCGGGTATCTCTATTATTCCCCTTCTCTCATTGCAAGTATTCAGATTTGTTAATGTTGGTTCTTAGCTCTTCTCGCTTTCTTTGAGATAATTCTTGATTGATATTTCACTCTCATTCACCTCCCTTCTAGGGAACATTATTATTCTCTTGCTCATGTTATCACAGTTCAGATTTATCAAGTTTACTTTCACGTTTTTCTCATTCATACCGAGACCAGTTTTCTGATTCATATAATGATAATCGGTTGGCTTCCCATGCCTCCCATGTCCCACGGTACCTTCTTTATTATCAGGGAAAGTCTCTGGGGTTCTCACAGGCCTTGCCTCGGTTCCGTTCCTCCACTGTACGGTCGAGCCGTTCTCCTTGGGGTCCTTGATAGGCAGTCTTTGCTCTTCCTCTCAGCTTCTCTGTATTTCAAAGGGGAGCCGCATGCTTGCGGCTTCTTCCCGGTTCACTCTTCCTCTCGGTTCTCCGTATTTCAAAGAGGAGCTGTGCCACTTGTTCCCTACAGCCGTATCAGGAGTTTTGCAAGGACATGCTGCCCACCACGACTCTCTCGGGGTGGCGCCACCACCAACTCTCAACCCCCACTTGGCTCAGCTTCTCTCAAGCGCTCAGTTACGCTGGTCTCTCAGCGCTCCGTGTGCTAGTTCCCAGCAACTTCGGGCCTCCATGTCGTGCTGCGGCTCCGCCTTCTCCCGGCTTCACGTTCTCAGCGGACCTCCCCAGCTTCAACAGACGTTCTCCTCTTTCCTCTCATCCCTCTTCTTGCTCTCTACCTGACAAATGCTCATCTTTTAATCCACTCATCAAAGTGAATTGGTTAATTTTATTTAAAGATACAGTTTCTCTTTCTTCTGGATGATAGCATCTGTTAGCTTTTCCTTCAGCCCAGTCTTTGTACTTAACATTATTTGATCGGTTTGACAGTCCCATATATGCTATCATGTTTCTTATTCATTTCATTTTTACATTCATAGCACCGCACCAAACCCAGAAGCATCTAGACGCTAGTTACAATACAAGAGCAGTGGTACAGTCCACAGTGAGTAAGACTGAGCATGAAGTTACAAATGAGGGTAGATCACGAATGCACAATCTGGAGAAGCCTCGCCTCATGGTATGGGGGCTATATCAGGTGTACAGTTACAGGTAAGAAAAATAGCAGCATTCAAATGACTGCACAATCTGACAAAGTCTCTCCTCGTGGTACGGGGGGGGGCTACATCTTTTTCTAGGGAGTTCCTCACAGGAACAGACGTCCTTATCCCCTAAGGGGTAGGGGGATCTCTCCAGGTGTGGTCTCACTTGCCTCGACCCCTATTGACAGTGTTGCGGAGTGGGCTCGCCCACCGCCCCCCCCAGCCTCACCGGAGGGGGACTCCCCTTTGAGCAGAGGAGACAAATTCCCTCGATTCGTCACCGGTTGCATTTCACAGAGGCCTTTATCCCAGTCAGCAATTCTACAGGCATCAGAGCACTGCCACAACACTGGCGCAAGTCATCAGGCGGTCTCTCCAGATGCCCCTTAAGGGAGCCAGCCTCACACAAAGTCCTTCCCTGCAGGCGGAAGACTACTGTTTAAAGTGCAAGAGTGTAAACGGTGCCTGGCTGAACAAAGCCTGACCTACGTCCATTAGAGAACAGGGGCTCTATCAGCAGCGTTCACACATCATGAAATCAAAGCAGACATAATGAAAGACTTATAACCCAGGCAAGGAGGAGGTGCAGTCCAAGCAACATGCCTGTTCGTCAAACAGAGATATACAATCCCAGGACATAAAATAATGTACCCTAACTGCTACTATATCACCTATCCTACCTCCCCCTCGAAGCCTGGAAGGAAAAAGTTTGAAAAGGATCTCCTGTTCTATCCAGGACTGCCCATGGCCGACACCTTCGTCTATGCATCTTCCAGGAACTGTCACCGACATCCTCTTTGACGCTCCCTCCCCGGACCTATTGACTCCACATACGGTCTCCGCCTTCTCTTCTTTCTCCTTGTCACCCATAAATGGAGGCACCAGATGGGAAGTACTCTTGCCGGGCTTAAATGTCTATCACAATGGCACTGTCGTGGCCCAGGGCTTTCAGCCCAACCTTCTCCTTCTTGATAGATGTCTTCCATCTCTCACCAATTTCCTCCCTTCTCCCACCACTCCTTTGACAGCCACCCCCTCTGCCCCTTCTCCACCTCCGATGGGTGTACCACGTCCCTGCACCACCCCTCGGAAGACATCTAACGGTTGTAACCAGGTCCACTCAACAAAATTCTCGCTCTGCTGTCAAACACGTTTCTGAAATCTGCCTCCTTCTCGAAGACTTTGACTTTGACATTCTCGCCCTCACTTCGATGTGGTTCGCTGCCAGCTCTGTCACTGCTTTTGACACACTCCAGCCTGAGGGTTAGAAGATCCTCTCCAAGCCCAGGCCTAACTGGTCTGGAGGCGAGGGGCCTTGGTCTTCCTTGACTGGATCCCTGCCACTATCATTCCGACCCAGCCCCAATTCCTCCTTTGAATGCCTTGTCTGCCGACTTGCACATTTTTGCATTTAATCAGGTCGTGGGGGTTCTAAGTGATACCAACCCAAAAGTTCCTTCAAAATCTGTCCCCCAGAGAGGAGGCTCCCAGCCCCCCTCTGGAGGCGTACTGAGGAAGCTTCTTGTTTACCGCCGTGGCAAAGAGGTCCACCTCCGGTGTCCCCCAACGTGAGAAAATCCATGAGAGGATCTCCGCCTTCAACTCCCACTCGTAGCTGACCACTGTCCGCCGGCAGAGGGCATCCGCAGTGACATTCAGCTGGCCCGGGATGTGCACTGCAAGCAGCCAGACCCCATGAAGCATGGCCCACTCCCAAATCTGGATGGACAGGTCCACGAGAGGGGGAGACTTCGTTCCCCCTTGCTTGTTTATGTAGTACATTGATACCACACTGTCCGATCTTATGCGGACCACCTTGTTGACAATGAGAGGTCTGAACGCCTGAAAAAGATCTAACGTCGCACCCCACCCCAAAAGGGAGGAGTCTGTCGTGATCGTCAGCATGGGGGCTGGGTCCTGGAACCCCGCCCCCACTGACAGGTTGCTGAGAGATGACCACCAGTCCAGGACCACTCTCATGGAATCCGGAATCATTATCCGCTTGGAATCCGGGTCCATAGCCTGACGCCAGGAACTCCGAAGAGCCATCTGGGTCCGTCTCATTTTGAGACGAGCAAGAGGAAGAGCCAGTCCACACGAGGCCATGAGGCCCACAAGCCTCTGGAACCACCAGACCGACATGCTCTCCGACTGCGCAAACATCTGACACGTGGCCAACAGATCCGCCATTCTGTCCCTGGTCAGATACACTCGGCAGTCGATCGTGTTCCAACGAAAACCCAGGAAATTCAGGTCCTGTGAGACTGTCATGGAGGATTTCCGCCAGTTCACCGACAGCCCAAGATGGAAAAGGAGCTGAAGGAGAGACTGGAGGTTGCCCGCTGCTGCCAACGGACAAGGGCTGCGTAGGAGCCAGTCGTCCAAATAGGGATACACATGGATACCCTGGAGACGAAGATAGGCCGCAATCACCGACATCATCTTCGTGAAGACACGCGGCGCCGAACTGAGGCCAAAAGGAAGCACCCGAAACTGGAAGTGCTCCTCTCCCAAAGAGAAGCAGAGGTATCTCCTGTGAGGATTCCAAATCGGGATATGCATGTACGCATCCTGAAGATCCACCACACTGAGCCAATCGTCCATCTGCAAAGAGGAGCGAATCTGGCCGGGCGTGATCATCTTGAATTTCTCTTGGGGTAGGAAAAGATTGAACTGGGAAAGGTCTAGGATGGTGCGCAGGCCAGGCTGGTTGGGTTTGGGCACCGTAAACAGCCGGGAGTAGATGCCCTCCCCTCGCTCCCTAAGGGGAACGGGTTCCACAGCTCTGAGGTGCCGAAGTTTCTGAACCTCGGCCTTGAGGGAGGGTGAGCCCGACAGCTGAAAAGGAGGGTTGAGGGGTGGGGTAGCAGGTAAAGGTAAGCGGAAGCCCACTCGAGCGACTGACAAGACCCATCTGTCTTCTGTGATGGCCTGCCACGCCTCCCAATGAGACGCAATGCGTCCTCGCACCGGGGTCTCGTGCGAGCGCGGAAAACCCTCATTTGGCAGGCTTATCGGTGGAGGTGCCACCTGAACCTGATGAGGAGGCTGAGGAGCGGGAGAGGTACCGCGTACGCTGTTGTCTACGGCGGTTACTCCCCGCAGGAGTATCCACTCTGCGAGATTTGCGGTCGAGGAAGCCCCTAAAACCAGAGGAAGGTCGACCTTGCGATAACGGCCTTTGAGACTTGAAGGGAGCTTTAACCAGAACAGACAATGATTTAGCCGTCTGAGTTCTATCTTTGGTTTTGGTGAGCTCTACATCAGTAGAAGAGTGAAAAAGCTCCTTACCATCAAATGGAAGGTCCAGAACCTTGTCTTGCACCTCCTTCGAGAACTTAGTGGCATGCAGCCACGCTTGCCGCGAGGTATCAACCCCAAGCATCAGACCCCGAGCCGAGGTGTCTACGTGATGAGCCGCAGCCTCCAGGAGATCCTGGGCCAAGACCCTGGCATCGGAAAGGCCTCCTCTGAAATCCTCCAACTTCTCGACCGGAATGTGCTCCTCAAACTCCGACAGACCTCTCCACATCCGCATGTTAGCTCCCACCAAAATCAATTCTGCATTGACCTGCCTGAGCTGTAAGGCTGAATTGGCAAAGATTTTCCTCCCTAGGGATTCCAGGAGCTTGTGCTCCTTTCCCAAGACCTGAGTAGCCGTCGCGGAGGAGGATGCTGCAGGTCTGGATTGCAACGTAGCCGCAGCCACCACTGTGGAGGAGGGAGGCGGAGTAGACGACAAAGCCACTTCTTCCGAAGAATGCAGCCTATACCTCACGTCAATCTTTTTATTGACAAAAAGTCCCAAGTGTGGCTTTTCCCAAACTCTTCGGACCTCGGCCAGAACGTCTTTCTGCAAGAACAGGCCGGTGTGCTCCAGAGGAGACAAGATGAATGCCCCAGAAAGCACGCCCTCCTGCGGAGCAGGTGCCTCGGGCACCGGAACATCTAAGAAACTCATCATGTCCAGTACCCGGTCATGGAAAGCTCTGATAGAGCGGGGAAGGTCCTCGTTGTCCTGATCGCCTTGAGGGTCACCTGACAGGTCAGGATCCTGCTGAGCCGTGTCAGGCACTGCCTTGTCCACTGGGGACAATGGTGGCACAGGCGGAAGCGCAGGGGGAGGCACCACAGGCAAGGGAGGCGCCAGCGGGACCACCGTCAGAACGGGTGGAGCCGGAGGCGCGGGTGGACATATCTCCTTGAAAAGCCCTTTGAAATATTCCCTCATGGGGTCGGTGCGCATAAGCGCTTGAAATTTACCGAAAAAAGCGTCCTCAGGAGATTGTTTCGGAACCTGAGGAGGCCTCTCATGAGGTGGACAAATCCAGGGACGTAACGGAGAAGGGTGCCACACCGGCCCCTCCACCGACGGACCAAACCCTACACCAGGGGCCGATGGCGTAGTTGTAGGGGTAGTACCTAAAATGGCTGCCGTGGTCGTGGCGGGAACGGACGCCATTTTATCCTCATCTGAGGGGAACTGCGGCACGTGAGGAAGTGAGTCAGGAGTCCCCGTCGATGGGTCAGGGGTCTTAATTTTAGCCTTAACGTAAGGAACCTCGGCAGAGCCGGTACTATGAGGCCTGGAATGTGTCTGCGACATACCAACCGCCAACTGAGCCTTCGAAGGAAGGGCCTCGGCACGGCTGGTAAAAGAAGAAACTTTCTTCTTTGCCCCCTCAACAGATCTGGTGTCACCACAAGAGCGGGAACGGTGTGCTACCAGCAGAGTATGTGGAATCGTGGGGTGGTAACTCTTAAGGGTGGGAACAGTGAAACCTCCAATTGAATCCTTTAACGTATAGGGTTCTTTAGGGGATTGATGACAAGCAGCCAATCAACATTTCGGAATCATACTAATTGTTGCAATTGTAGAAATTGTTAATTCCTCTTTAAAAAAGGTACAGCCCGGTAGTGGTAAGAAACAGTTTTTCAGTTCAGTTCCACAGAGTGGTCCGTTTTTTCTCCCGGCTGTTAATAAAACTTTGTTCTGTTCATCACTTCTTGTACACTCCTTTCGGACTACTTTTGTATTTTTCTTTAGATTACCATGAGGGATTGCATCTTTACAGCCTGTTCTGCTTTTCCAAGGCATGGCTGCCACTTATGTATCGCTCCTGCAATGCATGTGCAAGCCCAACATAACCATCATGTCAGTGGGCTTCTGACTCTGCAGCCATACAATAAACCAGCCAGCTGATTGTGCCATCATACCTGCATCCATGCACATACCACTGGTAAGGCGATCACCTTCAAGACTTACTGGCTTTCTGGCACAGAGTGATACCATGTCCCAGGATGGCCTGCCACTGAGTCATCCATGGCCTTCCCTGCAATGAACCCGGGCTCCCTCACCTCAGGAGGCTCCCCCCTCCATCCGCCAATGTTGCTCTGCAGATGTTAATGCTGCACAAGAGCCCAACATTAGGAAGTTACTCCACAGAAGAAGCCCACCAGTCATCCGCTCCAAGAACCATGCACAAAGGACAGAACCATTTCTTAAATGAGGGATTTTATTGCAAGATATTAAGGTATGATATTCCCATGTGAGGAGCAGGACTAAAAGAAAAGTGGGTTGTGGGCTCCTGTCATGAAGGTCGGTGCCTCAAATGCAAGAACATGAGGAAGAGGGATTTGGAGGTTATACCCTTTCTTTCATTGTGTATTATTTTAAAACCCAAAGGACATTTGCCTAGGCTCACATTACTTTGCATGCTGTTACTGTAAATGTCTATTAAAAATGGGGATGGGTGTAAGCTATCACCATAGTCGTTTTGCTCAACATGTTTCCATAACCTATACTTTTGTATGGGCTACAACACCCACAACCCTTCCTACAAGTTTGGAGTACACCAATTGGCTCCCAGAGGGTCTTGTGACATACTGCCGCCTTTGTTATCGAGTCTCCACCGTCTAGTCTGGGAGCTTGCAGCGAACGGATAAAAGCAGCAAATGGCAACTCCCTATTTGGGCCTGTTGGAGGTGGAAATTGAAGTACTGGCATGAGCCGGGGCAATGGGGTGGACTTCGCTGTGCTTGTCCTTTGCCAAAACACACATTTCGATCCTTCAACCCAGTGACTCTCCATTTACTACAGGGCTGAGGTTACCTTCAAACTCCAAGGAACATACCTGGTTTCAGCCTGTTAACAGTGTTTGGGTAACGTACAGTGCCATTCTTGCCAAACTCAGAACTTCCCATCCAACCTTTCCCCCTCCCTTTCCGCTCATCCATCTACCCTCTTCCTCTTTGGCTGAACCCTTCCTTCACTTGCCTAATTCTTCTACCCTACATCATGCACTTGACTTTGCTCCATTTCTCCTTGAACTCACTTTTCTGCTGCCCGTTCTGTCGCAGTGGTCAGCCAAATTTTCAGTATAACTTGTACCTCACTCTCCCTCTTTCCAATCTCACTGTGCGCGTACACCCCTCAACCCCAATGCTCCTATTCTCCTAGGATCTCCAACTCCCCCCAACCCCCACTGAACAATACCTGCAACAACACACCTGCTCCTCTTATCACTCTGCCTTTACTCATCCTCTCCCCCTCTTCATTGACTTGGTGGAACTTCCAGTAGGACCCTTGCCCCTTACCTCAATGGTGGGAGGAGCCCTCTCCCCTAGTCATGCCTCATACATATACCACACTTTTTCTGATAATCACTACATTTGACCACACCTTCTGCATCCCAGTCCTTAGCCCTGGATACCTTCTGCGATCCGAACTCACAAATAAACTCATAGCACCTAAAAATACTCTTGCTACCCACACCTCTGCACCGGATTGTGCCACATCCTCCCATTTCACAAACCTCATCTCCCTTGAATCCATCCCTGCAAATGTGTATCTACGCTTAAAGGTTTGCCCATATCTCCCAAGCCAATATACACTGCCTCCTCCCTGTCTGGTAATGCTCGCAATGTTTCTCCGAAGTCTCTTAGCATCATGCCACTCTCACAGCCCCCTCTCTCCCTCCCCATTTTCCTTGTGTCCACAACCTCTCCCCTACCCCTTCTACTCTCGACTACTTCTCCCCTAAATTCCCTAAAAATATAGCATCCATTGTTCGCAGTGCCAAACGATCTTGCAGTCCTACCAACCCGGTTGCTCCTCAAACAGTCAAAGGCTTAGGGTCTCATTACAAATTTACCGGTGCTGAAAGAACGTGATGGTTTTAACGCATACCAGCATTTTACTTCACCTGCAAAGTACAAGTTTGCAGATGGGGTGGCAGGAATTACCTCCAGCTAACAGCTGACCACACAACTGGCAAACATAGCCTGTATTACCCTGTATAAAGGCCCAAGAGCTGGTGGCCTTCAGCCAGCTTTCCAAGTACCTTGAGAATAATGCCCTTGGTGAGCAACTTCAATCCGGCTTATGCAGTAATCACTCCACCGAGACGGCACTCATGCATGTGGCCAACTTTCTCTCTGATGCTGACCACTCCAAACTTTCTTCTATATTCATCCTTTTGGACCTTTGTTACTTTCAACACAGTCGACCACGCCGCTCTCATCACTCTCAACATCCTTGGGTTTTGCAAAATCTGCTCTCATCTAGGTTGCCTCCTACCTGGTAGTTCACAATTTAAAATATTCTGCAAAGAAAAGAAGCCCACGTACAGGCACGGATTTCCGGTGCATCAACAACACGGCTGAACTTTTCAAGATCCGCAGGGAACCAGCCAATCCTTCCTCAGTCTTCTCCTCCCCTTCTTCTTCCTAGGCCATCAGCAACACATTGGCCACACACTTTGCCACCAAAAATTCAGGACATCCTGAACTGCCTTGTTAGCCAACCTCCAAACCCATCCCTCACCCCTTGCCTCCTATGGCCCCTCACCCTCCTCCTTCCGCCTTCTCCTCCTTCTCCCCTTTAACACCTGAAGAAGTTACCAGAGTTGCCCAGTCCATGAAGGCCTCTTCTAAACAGGTTTACCGTTGCTCATCAGTTCCATCAAGGATAATATTGGCTCCCTTGCCTCTGCACTCGCTGATTTCTGCAATATATCTTTTGACACCGGATCTTTCCCCTTCTCCCTTAACCACTCCCTTGTGCGCCCACTCCGGAAAAACCCTTCAGCAGACCCTACATGTCCTGCCAACTACTGCCCTATGTCCATCATCCCCTTCCTGGGTAAGCTGTTGGAGAAGCTGGCATTACCCCTGTAAAGACTGGAGGGAGGGGTTTTCTGTACTCCTGCCCTCTATATGGCAGAGCAGAAGCACAGATCACCCTAGCCAAGATTCTCTATAGGATAGCAATGGACGAGCAATCAAGGCTTAGATCTCAGGAGGTGATGCGGGCTGTGTCTTAAGTACAGTGTAGGCCCCAAGCCCCCACAAAGGAATGTCCACACACTATGTTAGTGATAACACATTTATATAAATAAGATTCAGAATATATATACACACACACACACACACACACACAATAACACTTTGAGCTCAGGCAATATTAAAGTGATAAATATGTACAATATCTATGAGGTACCACAATTCACTCTAGACTCCTTTAAAATGCACCAATTGCTGACAGTTGCAATGACATATAAGTCTAATAGCAATGTTAACCAATACCAGACATAGGAGGGAAACAAGTGATTAAACAATTAGCAGAATACTTGTCTCTACCAAAGAAACAGTTCTGTGTGAGGATCCCCCACCTGGGCAAACTGTAAATAAGATATACTGACAAGGCCAGTCGATATACTGTTTAGCAGAAAAAAAGTGGGTTTTCTCCTCTGCCGCGTTCAACACTCTACTGGTAGAAGTCGTGCAATAAAGAGTACTACAATATTGTTTGCCTGTGAACAGTGCTAGGTTTTATTGGTAACATGTGATCAATGCTACATAGCTCCGTCTCTCAGAGTAACCACTTGTGATAACTAAATTAGTTTTAAGAATACAAACATAAATGTACCCAATAGTGTGCATGAATTTAGCAGAGATTGCCTATTTGGGCCTTGTACCAGACACAGTTTAACATAAAGAGCTCTTAGCACATTGAATTTACAAACAGATGAATCAATTTGGGGATTGTATTGGAACATTTTCTATCAAACACGTCAGAATTGAATTTTATCAACAAATGAACACTACTGAGCAACGATTTTGCCCGTTTTGCCTGTACCATCCATAGTTTGGCATAAGAAGCTCTTAGCCCGTGAATTGTACAAAAACATGTAATCCATTAGAGAATTGTTGTGCAATATTTTACATCAATGACTTGTGCCGGATGATTTAATCGACACTGTTTTGCCTGTTAGGCAGAATCCTGTGCAGTTCCCCTGGGGAGCACTGCAAGAAGATTAAGACTACAGGAGTAAGCAGTTAACCCAATTGGTAGCAGTCTGCACCACCCAGATTTACCTGGTAGCTGTGGCTGAGCAGTCAGACCTCTTTCAAGATGAGTAGGTCAGTATACAGAGGATACACAATAGGGCTAAAAACACAGTAGAGCAAGTAAACACTGACCAGAGCTTGGTATCAAACGTATATAATTATGTATTTAAAACACACTTTAGGAAATACACTAAGCACTCTAATTCAAAGCAAGTTCAAACACAGTCAGATAAAGTATACACACCTCCCTTAATAATTATTAGGCAAGTCTAGGTCAAAACACCACTATTTGTAAAAACAGATATGAGTGCGTAACTTAGATGGCACTCCAATAATTAAGTTAAAGGGAGAGAAAAAGGCAGCTCATGAAAATAAAACAGTTCCCAACACTTTTCTAAGACCACAGCAAGTTAGTGAAGGCAGAGTCTACTGTAGAGCCATCACAGAGTTAAAAAGCACTCAAGTCTTTGCAGAAATGTTCAAAGGAGGTTGGTTTGATGTGAAAGGTAAAGTTAGAAGGTCTGGGGCCAACCCAGTTGGAAAGCCAAGGATTTAAGGGTCACCTTTAGCAATCTGCAGAAAGGGAGGCCAGGCGGAACACAGTACCTTAAAGAGTGAGGAAGCTCCAGCGGTGGCAGTTGTTCCTGGCAGCGGGTGCAGTTCGTGGTTTCGACCAGGGGAAGAGAAGATCCCGTCGAGGAGGAAACTTGGAGTCGTTGCACTGCCCAGGGAAGAGACCAGCCGCACAGTTTGTTCGGTAAAAAGGTGTGTTCCTGTTATTCGCGGTCACAGAGGTGAAGCTTGGCTATCCGTCCGCCGGGGTGCTTGGCACGGGCGATTCGACCAAGGGACGTCCTGGAAGGCAAATGGCGAACTGGTTGTCCCCACCAGCTCAAAGGGAGAAGACTCTTACAGCAGAAGATCTTCTCTTGTCGTCGGGAAAGTGGTGAGGTTGTTGCAGCAGGGCTCCACCGGTGGTGTCGTCGTTGCAGAAGGCTCAGCTTCTCCCCTCTTCGGATTTCTTAGGTCCTGTGGCGACTTCTGAAGTTACAGTCCCAAAAGCCCTGCTTTTATGCAGAAAAAAACCCATTCAACAGCCTAGCTGTCACTCATACATGCTAAGTGGTGAGCCAGGCGGCTCACCACTGGGCCAATCAGAACAGAGTGCGACTTGGGTTGCTAAGGCAACGCAGTCCAGGGTGCCAATTCCCCCACCCACACATCCTGTGGAACCCAGACAGAGTGGCACCAGTTGGAGGGCATCTATGGAGAAGCCTGCCAAAAAGTGGAACAAAGGGTTGGAGTTACAGAGACGGACACAAACGCCATTTTCGAAAAGAGTTCTGGCGAAAAGACCCAACCGGTGATTTTATATTAAATAAATAAACCGGGGGCATCTTTAACATTGCACCAAAAAGTGGTGCGTTTAAAACCAATGGGAAAATCCCATAGGAAATATTCCGGTGGAATATTTCGCGTAGTAACCACTGCCACCAGCCAGAAACTCGACAAGGGGGGACTGGACTTTGCCCTCTTGGAAACAGACCCAGGGGCAATCTAATTAACCCCTTCTAGTACTTCCACAATCTAATGGTTTGTACTGGTTCTGTTCACAATTTTGGACTAGTAAAGTCAATGGGGACTTTACATGCCCTGGGAGACAGTAGTCAGTCCCAGGGTATGGAGTCTATGTTTGGGGGTCACTATGACACCCCTGTGTTACTGCACTGAGGGTGCTGTGTAACACATACACTAAAACAGATGATACCCTATGGAGTAAAAGACCCCATAGTCCAAAAGCACACAATAAGTCAAAGACATACCTCAAATCCTGCCTAAGAGTGGGAGGAAAAGAGTCTCACTCTTAGCAGGAGTAAAAAACAAACCCCAAAAATCCAGCAAAGCTGCTGGGGGACTCACTAGGTTTGGGAAATTAGCCTTATAAGAGAATTCTCCATAACACCTGTTTTGCCGACATTTGCGGCCAAATAAAGGGGAGACTTCCCCTGGATAATTACGTGATGAAGGCTTTTGTTACTTAGGAAGGGATGCACAAGGTTGCTTATGTAAAATTTAACTCCTCAGTAATTTGAGTCAGGCGACATAAGGCAGCTATATTGTGGACACCAGTCCCTTATAGATGTGTTTCAATCACTAATTAAATTGGAAACAACACAATAATCTAAACAGCTGTTTTTGTTCGTCATACTTCTCTCCTCACAGGGATATCCAAACATACATGAAGGGTCTTGATTGATATTTGGTCTCAAATAGTATCACATGTAGGTCAAGTACTGATTCAAGCTAGCCCTGAGGACGACCCGATAGGTCCAAACAAGTGTCGGCAAAAGAGGCAAAACAGTAGTTCAAAAGCGTGCATGTGTTGATTCAATCAACTGGCACAAATGATTGATGTTAAATTTTGCACAACTATGGATGGTACAGGCAAAACAGGCAAAATAGTTTCTAAATAGTGTTCATTTGTTGACTAAATTATCTGACGTGTTTGATAAAAAATGTTGCAATACAATCCCCAAATTGATTTCATCTGTTTGTAAATTCAATGTGCTAAGAGCTCTTTATGTTAAACTGTGGCAGGTACAAGGCCCAAATAGGCAATTTCTGCTAAATTCGTGCACACTATTGGGTACATTTATGTTTGTATTCTTAAGACTAATTTAGTGATCGCAATTGGTTACTCTGAGAGACAGAGATATGTAGAATTGATCACGTTACCAATAAAACTTAGCACTGTTCACAGGCAAACAACATTGTAGTACTCTTTATTGCACCACTTCTACCAGTAGAGTGTTGAGTGTGGCAGAGGAGAAAAAACACGTTTTCATACGTTTAGGAGGTGTGTAGGGGTAAGCCACCTTTCTTCCTCCACCGCAGCCCATCAGACATTGCTTGATTATCACAAAACACCTATCAAAAAGATCAGTACTCACGAAACATAGCGCACCCCGCACTAGGCACCCCACCAGCATCACAATTGTTTAGCAGAGTCTTTTGTCCCTTCTAAAAATGTTCTACTACCCCAATACACTTGGTTTAACCGAGTTCTTCGATGGGTCGTCGACAGATCCTTCTTCAGTGAACTCCCTTTAAGGCAGGATCCACAGATTGTCGAGATTCCTCGAGGAAACGGTGAACAGTGCCATCGAGGCAGCAGCTTCGGTCCTTGCAGTGGTCGTCGACGATCGGTCATGGAAGTCCTGCGAAGATGAGGCATGCGGTGCACCTAAGTGACAAGAGTTAGTTGCCGCAAAGAATCAATGAAGAACGTAGGCCCAGCAAGGGCGTGGGTCATCAGCGGTTGGCGTCGGCGATCGGTACTCGCCCATGGCTGGCTTTCGGATCTTCGTCAGCGTCTTTGTGGACTTTGGGTGGCGGGAAACCCACCAGCAGATTCTCATCGGTTCGTCGGCGAGCTTGACTTTCTCCGGTGGGACATAGCTGTCAACGGTGATAAGCAAGGGAGCCCTTGATTTCAAAGTGTCTTAGGCAATGGAGCTTTGCGGCTCCAGTCGACGAGGTTACAGCGGTCCTCCGAACCTTGGTTGACGGCGATGGTCGACGACGGCCTTGACATCCTGACGCTTCACTTCAGATTTCTCAGTGGTCCCCGTCTCCGGTCGGCAGCCTTTCGATGACTAACTTCCAGGGAGCCTTGGTGAAGGTTAGCTGGTGCACAATGTTCCCTCGTAGCTCGGGAAGAGGTCTCCTACACAGGTCCTCTCTTGGATCAGTTCTTGAAGACACAACAGCTTTCGGATTGCGAAGTAAAGGAGCAGCAAAGCCTTCTTCTACCAGCTGGGCTAAAGGTTAGCATCAAATTTCGACTTCAGCTTCTGAACAATTCTAGCAAGTGAGAGGTCCCCAGATATACTGTTCTGTCTCTCATTTACACTACTTAGCCAGGCTCAGGCAGCCAATCATTCAGAAGGGCATTCAGCAGGCAGGCTCACATTGCATTCAGGCCATTCTTCTCCATCCAGACACTCACACAACCAGGAATGTGGATTGGGACAAGCACACAGACATTCAGCACTCCACACTGCTTTCATACCAGTTTCGGGCAGGGCTGTCACATTCATTGAGTCACACACTAGAAACAAGACACCCATTAAATGAAATGCATATTGGTCACACACTCCATTCACCCAGGTCCCACCCCAAGGGGGTACCCACAACATAAAGTCACTGGGAAGTCTCCAGCCAGTCTGGCCTGGACTTCCCCACAATACCATATATGTAACTTCCACCCAACAGCCTGTCAGGGGAAGGGACAGGGTCAGGGCTTCCCATGGCTTAGGGAAAGCGAGGTAACAGGCAATGGAAAGCAAGAGGCCGCAGGGGCCATCTTGTATCCCATCAGCAATCAACTGATTCCAATGGCAGGGCCTGGGTATCCCAAAATGAAGGATACTCAGAGGACCTGTCAAATTCAGCATGGAGCTGCCACCAGCCCATACCCTGCTATGTGGGCCACACATAGGTGCCCAAAAACATACACTAGGTGTACAGGGTTGTCCCAAGGGTCTGTTCACCACAACCACTGCCATGAGTCCCACATGGACTCCTGTGCAGAAAGTAACACAGAACACACATGATAAAAGGACTACAGTACAAGGACATGGAGGCCCAGTCCCTCCAATGCATTTCCAGCATCACAAACCCAACTCGACTCGCACACCGAACTTGCTGACAGTCTTTGCGACCATCAATCTGGATTCAGAGCATCCAGAGGCACGGAAACTGCTCTTCTGAACACCCGTGAAGAACTGCTCGCATCTCTTGACTTCAGCTCCTCTTCTGTCCTCATCCTTCATAATCTCTCCTCTGCCTTTGACACAGTCAACCATTCCATACAGAGATTTCACGATACCCTTGGTATCTCCGATCGGGCACTGGACTGGCCGACATGCTTCCTTGCTGACCGGTCTTCGCAAGTCAACTTGAGCACCCTCTGCTCTCATATTTCCTTCTCCACCTGTGGTGTCTGCCGTTGTTCTATCCTCTCCCCTTGGCTCTTAAACATCTACCTTGCCCTGCTTGCACACCTCATCTCCTCCTTCTCCTCCAACTTCCAGTGTTACGCAGATGACACACAGCTCTTTTTCAAACTTTCTACTGTCCCTCTTGCACCCTTCATCATCCCCGACTGCCTATCTGCAATCCAGTCCTGGTGTATCTCCAACAATCTCTGCCTCAACTGTAAAACTGAGATCCTTCCTATTGGGGACCCCTGCTCCCTCCTTCTTCCCTTCACTCTGGCTTTCCTCCTTGGGCTCTCTACCTGCTCCTTCTTCTGAAGCCAGAAAACTTCGATTCCTCTTCGACTCCTCTCTCTCCTTCCTATCTCACACTCAGGACATTTCCAAGAAGTCCCACTTTAAGCTCTTCATTCTCAAAGCAATTCTCCCTTTTCTCACTTTTCCCCAGAGGCGCAATGTTACCCGAGCCCTGGTTCTCTCTAGGCTTGACTATTGCAATAGCCTCCTCCTGAATCTACCTTCTTCCATTCTGTGACCCCTCCGGCTAATCCAGAATAGGGCAGCGACACGTATCCTTGGTCTTAAACCCAGGGTCCTCATCTCTCTTGCCCTAAAAAGTCTTCATCGGCTGTTGTTTCACAGATTAAATTCAAATCACTCTGTATCATCAACAAGGCTGTCTGGGCCCAGGGACCACACTATCTCCAATTTTATCTTACTAAATATGCACCATCTACACCACTTCATTCCTCTGGCACCAACACCTGGTGTGTAAATCGCTTTCTAAACAGAGGGCAAGTGGTCGATTGCTTTCCTTAGCTGGCTCCCTCCTATGGAACAGCCTCCCCCTGCCTCTGCGCCTTGAGCAGGACTTTCTTAAATTCTGGCAGCGCCTCAAGACCTACCTCTTCACCTCCTCCTTCACTTCTGCTCTGCTAATCCCTCAGTTGCTGTGATTGGTGTCCGGGGCACTTATGCATCCTCGGGGTCCATGACAGGGGTTACCAGTCAAATGGTCGAAAACATTTGGTCGACAGGACAATTGGTCGACACCATTTGGTCGAATGCCGAATGGTCGAATTTTTTTTTTTTTTTTTTTTTACCCATTTTTTGGTTTTTTTTGGGGGGGGTCCCCCCCCCCCAACCCCCTTTTTTTTCTTTTTTTTTTTTTCCCCACACGAAAACCCACAAAACACATATATATATATATAAAAAAAAAAATTCGACCATTTGGCATTCGACCAAATGGTGTCGACCAAATTGCAGTCGACCAGTTTGTTGTCGACCAGTTGACTGGACACCACCTTCCACACCCAATCTGCTCAGCTCCTGTCTACCCTCAGCACTTGCCTTGACACACCCTCCACCTCCGAAGTTCGCACTTACTCCCAACATGGCTCCTGGCGTTGTAGCACTCATCAACCCAAACACTTCATCTATAACTCACCCATGAGCCCGGACTCCCCAGCACTTAAGCCCTCTGCCCTTTTCCTTGCTGCACCTCCACGTTCTGAATACTCACAAGGCATAGTAGGTGTGTCCTTCCTCCCTTTCTGTCCACTGCTTTTATTAATTATTGTGTTTTGTAATGTGTTTCATTCCCTTCTCCCTCTCCACGCCCTGCGAGTGCTTTCAAACAGCATTTAACTTGCTGTATAAGAGCCTAACAATAAATAAATAAACCTCTGACCCCACTCTGGTATCATGGGTATCAATAGAGACAGGCAGCAAGCAGAACAATGCAGGACCCAGGAACATACAAATGGAAGAAGTCTTTAATTGTTAAAGGTTACAAAGGAAGTGGTTATGCAGGAGAGTGGGGTATTAGCACCACCATCTAACAGCTCCCAGCCTGAATCCCTCTCAACCATCACTCTCAGAACACAGAGAGCCCTAGATTCCATGTTCCATCAGTAATTCCACTAATACATAGCAACACATGCATTGAAGACATAATAGCCCAGGCACACAAGTTACCACACCCACCCCTTTCCCTATTTGGACCCCCAAGGATCTGTTCATGGATCTCAGCTCTTCACCCTCTACACCTCTGCCCTAAGAAGACTCATCTTGTCCTTTGGCTTTCACTATCACCTCTTTGCGGACACAACTCTTTTTCCTTCTTCACTCAGCATAGGGTGGCCAACTTTATTAATTGGTTTTGGTGGAACATCATAAGCAGCGTGTGAGCCATGCTGCTCCACAGAGCATAGAGCATAGTTTGCTTCCATTCCCATAACCACTTGTATGGCAACATTAGAGGCAAAAGGCATTTGACACATACAGAGCACACAAAAGGAACACTAAGATCGTCATGCATACAGGGCAATGATCTGTTAGATTCTTTAAAGAGCCTGTCCTGGGATTTCCAAGGCCCTGTGCGTCAAATCACATGCAGACCCCTAATTTGCTTATGTACTAACATTATCCAAAGTAACATCACAGAAAATAACATTACAAGGAGTGTCATCAGTCTTTGATACCCTAGGGCAGGAGTCAGAAACCTTTGGCTCTCCAGATGTTTTGGACTGCAAATTCCATGATACCTCCCCATTGACTATGCAAGCTTGGACTGATGGGAGTGGTAGCCCAACACACCTGGAGAGCCAAAGGTTGCAGACCCCAGATCGTTCGTAGTGGTATTAAACTAAGTTTCCATGCGTAAAACATAGACAACTTTGTGGTGTGCAATATTTGAATGGTCACTATTATTAATATGTATCAACGCTTTTTGGTAAACCATAAGATATTAGTAATTTCTTTTATTAAGTTTATAGTGCAATTGATTATATTAAAAACCTTATACACTGTGAAAAATCTTAATCCAAAAATTCAAAATACAATCACAATTCTTAAAATACTATAACCTAAAAATGGGGATTCTAATTCCCCAAATTCATTACATAGCTAAAACATACACATTATTTCATTACAAATACTATTAACAATTCATAAAATATTTCCTAAAACAATCTTATCACAATTACTCACAATTTCCCATACATTAGCAAAGAACAATACATCTTAAAAGAAAAAAGAAAAGGCATCCCTAAATTAATAAGCTTTCTACTATATCTATGTAGTTATACTCTCAGCTTAAGGTTCTCAATGGATATCCCATGATTCTTTCCAATAACGGTTAAGTTAATGACACCCCTCCACCGTCAATTCTAGTAGTGATTCGCTTCCAGATATATAGGGTAATTCATAGAATTCCGCACAAAAGTGTGCCCGTGCGAATGTCTGCGCCAGCCGCGTGCGCTAAAATCGATATCCGCGCACAGCGTATTCATGGATTTTACCCTCCAAAACCAGCCGTGGCGCAGAGTGGCGCAACGACCCTGCAGCAGCGCCAGTTACGCCCTCAAGAACGCCCTCGCGCAAGGAAAAGCCATAAAAATTCCCAATTCAGCGCAAAGGGCTGCGCTAACCCTGGACCAGTATACCGGGCTGGCAAACAGCAAACGCCGAGCGGGGGACGTGTATTACTGGGGTGCGCGGGAAGTTTTACATGCGATTTCAGCAGGGTACGTGTATTACAGGGGTGCGCGAGAAGTGCCACACGCGATTCCAGCAGGGTACGTGTATTACAGGGGTGCGCGGGAAGTTCCACACGCGATTTCAGCAGGGTATGTGTATTTCAGGGGTGCGGGGAAGTTTAACACGCAATTTCAGCAGGGTATGTGCATTACAGGGGTGCGCGGGAAGTTCTACATGCAATTTCAGCAGGGTACGTGTATTACAGGGGTGCGCGGGAAGTTCCACACACAATTTCAGCAGGGTACGTGTATTTCTGGGGTGCAGGGAAGTTTTACATGCAATTCCAGCAGGGTACGTGTATTACAGGGGTGCGCGGGAAGTTCCACACGCGATTTCAGCGGGGTACGTGTATTACTGGGATGCGCGGGAAGTTCCACACGCGATTCCAGCAGGATATGTGTATTACTGGGGTGCGGGCAAGTTTCACACGCGATAGGCCCTGTGCAAGTGGGGTATGTGTATTTCGGGGGTGCAGGGGAGTCCTACACGTGAATTGGCAGTGTGGGTCCTCCCAGGTGTTCCCTCTACACCCTCCACGGCCCCTGCAGGCAGACCACACCACAGGGGACTACACTGCACCCCATGTCATGTCCCGCAGGCAGCCCAACCACCATGGGCATGCCCCCCCAGCCAAGCCACATGTCACCTTGCACTAGTGATCACCAACGCATTACCCCCTTGGGCCCCCACCCCACAGCAGTGTAGGGAACCTGCCAGCAGGCCCCCACTCATGTCCCCTTGCACACCCACCCCCCAGCAGTGCGGGGCACCTGCCAGCAGGCCCCCACTCATGTCCCCTTGCACCTCCACCCCCCAGCACTGAGGGGCACCTGCCAGCAGGCCCCCAATCTTGTCCCCTTGCACCCCCACCCCCCACCAGTGCGGTGCACCTGCCAGCAGGCCCCGACACATGTCCCCCAGCCAACACGTCATCACAATCTACATCCCTGGCCCTTATGGCCAGCCTCCACATGCCAAAGACACACCCAAGTATTGCATCCACCCACATAGAAATGCAAATTACATGATACAGCCCCAATGGCAAGTATGTAAATTAACACATGTCCGTCACACACA
The DNA here is from genome assembly GCF_040938575.1 of Ambystoma mexicanum. NCBI lineage: Eukaryota > Metazoa > Chordata > Amphibia > Caudata > Ambystomatidae > Ambystoma > Ambystoma mexicanum. The sequence continues at coordinate 991,865,523 of NC_090926.1, read as the reverse complement.
CACAATGGGTGCAAGTGAATGTCAAAACCCATATCATGACATGCATGAAACCAATGAGATTATACCACAAATGGAAGTATAAAAAAATATATATTAAAGACAACATGACATAAATCAAATTAAACACACAACAATGGGAACAACAAAAGAAATGGTCCATGTCCGATAAATAAGGAAAATCAAGAAAACATAAGCAAAAGAAATCCAAAAATAAATGTTGTCCAAAGTCACAGTTCAAAAAATCAAATCCAAGGGAAAATAAAAAGTAAAAACCATTGCTCCATGGTGAACACAAAAAAATATCAAAAAAGAGGAATCCAATGTAAAACTATGTACAATTGAAGAATCCAGGGTCCATGAGCCCAACTCAAGAAATGAAACCTACCAAAAACTACTACCTAATAAAAAAACTATATACAAAAATGTTGTCCATTGTCCAAGCGGTCCAAAATAAAGAAAAAACCAAAGGAAACCTAAAACTATCTAACTATTTACAAGGGCAGCGGGCAAGTCCAACGGCTCACATGTTGATGTCGAACTCCTGCTCGATGTCCCGGAGGCGGTCCTCTTCCATGGCCCCGAGGGTTCGCAGGGACGATGACATCTGGAACTCCAGGTCCCTGCGAATGGCCTCGAGGCACTGGGCCCGCCTCAGGGCCCTACGCATGGAGTTCTCTGCCCTGACCATCGTGAGCCATGCCTCTTCCGCCCGCTGCCGCTCCGCATCTATCGCATGACCCAACCGCTGCCACACGGAAGACACTTCCCGTCCAGGGTCCTCCTGCCCTCCGGCCGATGCCTGCCCCTCCGATGATGAAGGCCCCAAGCCATCATGGCTCCCACCTTGTTGCTCCTGCTGCTGTGCCGCTGCCTGTGCCCTGCCTCCTGCTGCCTGCACGTCCTCCTCCAGCTGGGGTGCAGTTGTTGAGGTGGCCACCCCTGCTGGACGTCCGACTCCCGACTGTGGCAGGGATGTGTCCTCCACCAGCCTGGCCGCAGGGTCAGAGGCAGCTCCACAGGGCACCCAGGTGACACATGGGTGGGAAGATGGCACGGAGGACGACTGGCGCATAGGGGGTTCAGTTGAGGAGGGGGTCGGAACAAGGTCCAGAAAATGGAGGAATCCGGCCTGGTGAGCTGTCCCAGTGGGTCAACGCGGTCAACGAGCCATGCGAGAAGACGTGCACTCTCCTCATGAAAAGACTGCAGGTCAGCTCGCATGGCATGTTGACGCAACGCCACCCCACCCAGGACAGGCTCAACCCGGTGCAGGATAGCCACATGCGCAGGGAGAGGAAGGCCAGTTGGTGTAAGCCAATCCCCTCCCTGAGAACGGGTCTGGACATAGGTATACCTGCTAGTGCAAGATGATGCAGTCACAGGATCAGGGACAGGATTACACACAGGCACCTCCGCGGCGGCCTGTGCTGCCTCCTGTCCCTGCCCCTGCACTGCACCACTAGCACCAGTGGAATCCCCACCTCCAGACCCCAGTCTCTGTCCCTTGCATGGCCTCCTCCTCCACCAAACCCCCCACCAACCTGGATGACTCCGTGCCATCTTCCTCAGTCGGGCCCTGTGGGGTCTCAGCTGCCCCATCGGCTGCCGAGGAGTCCAACTCCAACCTCCGCCGCTTGGACCTCCCCTCGGCAGCTGCAACCTGGGACGCGGAACCGGACTCCTCACTCCCCGAAGAGATGACAACCTGGAAGGGGAGCCGGGCCTTGCATCTCCGTCTGGCGGTGCGATCCCTGCCGCTGTGCTCCACAGCACCTTCTCCACCCTCTTCATCAGTTGACGCTGCAGACAGGGAGAGATAGGAGACAGGCATCAGGGCACTGTACAATGGACTCATACACACGACAGTTGTACATAAGTGGCATTGTCAAACTTCAGACATGGCATCACAAACCCCAACACACATGTCATTGCAACTCACACACATGAGCTACTCCACAGCCATATTGCAACAGCCAGCACCATCCATACACATACAACAGCATGAGCAGCCAAAGGTGAGCCAGACATCACATGAAACACAGGTAGTGCACTAGACATGCACACACGCCATCACAATTACATGCATGTGTACACCTCCGCCAACTGTCGCAGTGATGAGATTGGCATCCATGTCACATCTGGCAATCAGTCTTCTACATATCAGTCTCACATGCATCCATGTTGCATCACTGTTGCACCCATGTCAAATACACACACATGCACATGTACACGTTGCAGATACATGCAGCTGGAACCAACATCCATGTGTGACACCACAACCATGCCAGCTTACATACACAGTAATTCAAACATGTGTGCTCACACATCTGCATTTGGCCTGCATGCTTACCCACACATACACCATCCATGTGTCTCACACATGAAAGGACTTGCATGTGTCAGCCTCGCAGCCCTGTACATACACATCCATACATGGCCCTACAAAACCACATGTACAACCTGCACACTACTGGCACAACACCACACGCACAGCTTCCAATCAGTATGCATGTAGACGTACTGCTCGACTCCAGGCGGGTCTGCCTCTCAAGGACCTGGACGTGGAGCGCTGGGCATATGCGTTCCAGGACTCTCATCTGATGTTCCAACAGGTGGCCCCAGCGCCTCTTAGCATCCGCTGCCTTCAAGAGGCGCAGGGCCTTGTTGAGGGTCCTGGACCTGAAGTCCTCCCAGCGCTTCTTGACATGTTGGAAGTCGCAGACTGCCACCCCCTCCGCGTTGATGGCAGTCACGATGTCCGTCCAGATCAGAGTCCGTCCTTCCTTGTTGGCGGTCGACCTTCCGAAGAGGGCATCATACTGCCCCAGGACTTGCTCCACCAGGACACCAACTTCGGTGGCAGTGAAGCTGGTGGCCCTCTGCCTCTCTGGCTGGGGGTTGCCAGTGGGGCCAGATGGTGTAGTGCCCGACACGACAACCCCAGAGGCAGGTGTGGGTGGGCAACTGGGTCCTGGGGCTGGGCTGTGGAGCGATGGAATAGCAGTCGGGAATCTTCGGTTCCAGCAGGGGTGGTCACAGCAACAGCAACCCGGGCTGACGTGCAGGCAGCAAATGGCAGGACACGTGGGCAGCAGGCAATCAGGCAGCAGCATATGGCAGGTGGGAGTGTGCTCGGGGCTCTTGTGGGCAGTAATTCGGCCTTCTGGGCAGGAGCGTGGTCTTCCGTGTGCGAACGCGTGGCCAGCTTGATACGGAGTGATTTGGCACGTGAAAATCTTGCACGTCAGCGTGTAATTCGAGGAAAGGCCCTTAGCGCGTAAGCGCGTCAGCACGCGTACCCGATTTCATTGGACCAAAGGCCCTTAGCGCGTAAGTGCGTCTGTGACGTGCGCGCGCGGGCATTTCCCTGAACCCGGGTGCATGTTACACATCCAAGAACTGCACGTCCGAGTGCCAGCTCGTGTAATTGGAGGATAGGGCCTTAGCACCTATACGCACCTATACGCGGAAGTGACATTGGAGGTGTGGGCCGATTCAAAAGGTATGTGTAGGACGTCATTTCCTTGTACGTGCTTTTCGTGGAGAGCGAGTGGGTGAATTCTGTACTTCTTGTCGGTTCACACGTGATTTACTTCACAGCATTTCTAGTTCGTACTCCCCGTTACCTCGGACGGCTTTTTTCTGATTTTCTGTTGTGCCTGTTTCCTCAAACAGCGTTCACTTCTTCTTTTGTCCTGTCTCCTCAGACAGCGTACAATTCTTCATTTGGCGGGGGTGTTGCCAACGCGCACACGCGTGTATTTTTCACGCTCTTTTTACAGGCAGTCGCGCACGTATTTACCAACTGTGCTTGCCCCGTGTGTCGCATACCCCTTCAGAGGTCATTATAGGCTGCGTGTAACACGTGTACGTTCATTTTTGTGTTTCTGGGTGCCACAGCGTAGTACGGGTTCATTTTGCCACGCACGTGGTCTACGAGCGGTTGCGTGCACGTTATTTTCTGTTTTTGGGGTGCCTGTGTGTTGCGTGACCCGTCATCTTTCCCCAGGGGTCACATACAGCCTTGCTAGAGCACTAGGGTACGAATTCCATCTAGTACCCTGCCCCTTTGACCACCAATTGCCCAGGACAATAGTTTACTGCAACTCCCATACGCACAACAACATCAGTGCCATGGTTGGGAGGCGACCAAGCGGTAAGGGTGGCAAAGGTGGCCGAGCCTCAAGAGGTGGGCGTGGTGGGCGCGGTAGGGGACGTGGCCGGCATTTGCAGGGTATCCCTAGCCCCCCATGTGTGGAGGACCAGTCAGGGACACCCATGCCCCCCCCATGGTTGAGGGAAACGTGGCTGACACCATCTCTGCTCAGCCCTTGTTGGACCGGCCCATTGTGGCACCTGGCCTGGCACACGGTGACTCCCAGGCTGACTTCCAGGTCGCCAAGTCTAGGCCACGTGTGGCGGTGCAAGTTGGTGTCACCAGGCAACGTGGATCAGGGGCAGCTATGTCATCTGCTGCCCCGAGTAGGCAGGGTGGGGAGGCTGCAGGGGCAGCTGCAGCTCCATCCACCCCAGCTCTGACTCTCCCAGCCAGGGCAGTGTTGGTCCCAGTCCATCTTGCTAACGTTCCCCCTGACTATGTCACACTTCAGCCAATGCCTGCACCAAGTCCCATGCTCAGTGTGCATTCCCACACTCCAACTACCCAGTCCACCGGTGCTCCTGCCCCTAGTGGCCAGAGCAGCGTAGGCCACTCAGGATCCCCACCACCTTCCAAAAGAAAGAGGAGGAGTGCTCGTCCAGTACAGGCTGATACCCCAGACATGGCTACGCAGTCCGGCACGCCAAGGAAGCCTAGCTTCAATGAAGCTGAACGTGATGCACTTGTGCAGTATGTGTCCGCACATGACAGCGAAATGTTGATCACTTCAGGGTGCAAGACCACACCTGCTCAACGTCAGGCACACTGGCAGACCGTCGCAGACATCATAAGTTCCCTTGGATTTGTGAGGCGCACAGCTGGTGAGTGCTACAAGCGCTGGAATGACCTTAAGCGCAGGGCAAAGAAAAAGCTGGCCTCAAGTCATGCCGCTACTCTGGTGACTGGAGGTGGGTCTCCACAAGAGGACATTGAACTCACTGTACATGAGTCTGTTGCTGGGACCTACGTCACAGAGGAACAGATCCAAGGTGTGGGAGAACTGCCAGATTACAAGGCATTATCCGGTGAGTGCACATGGATGTGTGTGTGATCCATGTGTATGTTGTGTGTGTGAGGGGTTCTGAATGAGTGCCAGGTGAGGGTGTGTGTGCCTGAGTGGTTTGGGTCACCCATGTGCTTCATCCAAAACATTCTGCGCCCCTGTATTTGGGTATTACAGTATCCCTTCAGCCCACAGTAGACATTCTGTGCAACATCACGCCAGTTGCCCTTGAAGTGGCATCTTGCAACAACATTGTTCCGTATTTTTCAGTATTCATTCAGCCTGATTGTTTCAATTCCCACACTTTCACTATGCATTTCTCAGCCCTGTTGTCAAACAATATGTGACATGCCTATGGTACATGCCATCTGTGTGATGGCAAGTGTCATGTATGTGTATTGGACATGCCACTCACAGGCCAATGTGTGATGGCACTGCTAGCCAGCATGCAGCTAATGTGTTGCTCTTCCATCTTGGTGTCATCAGTGTCTGACATTTTCCTCCCCTTCAAACTCAGTGGCAGTGCATGCATGGGAGGGTTATAGTCATGGGACATGTGTCAATCAAGTACTGGTTCTGTAGCTTGTCAGGCCTAATTGTGTGCCATGGTGCTAATGCCCGTTTCCATTTTTTGTCTTTCATGTTTTTGCAGGGGATGACGCACTTGATGCTGTTGAGGGTGAGGAGATGGTGCAGACCCAGGAGGGATATCAGGCACGACCGGGCACCAGTGGGGGACGGGGTGTGGTGGTGGGTGAGAACCCACTCTTGCTGCAGACCGTTCTCTCCAGGGGTGTCTCTGGGTGCACCTCCCCAGACCTCTATTCAGGTGTTGATTCGGATGATGAGACCTATGTGGCTTCGCAGGTAGGTGTTTCTGGAAGGGATTCTGTTCTGTACGACCCACCTGCACCAGGGGTACAGCCCACTATGGGGATGTCAGTATTGGTAGGTCCGCCTTTGGTGGTTACGGATGCAGGGCCACACTCCGCAACATCTGATCCTGTTCCTGGGCCAGCATATCAGAGGGGGAATGCAGTCCTGCAGCCTCAGGCAGTGCCGACACAGTAAGGCACAGTTCGCCTTGCCCCAGACAGGTGTGGTGACCGCCGACGCAGTGGCCGTACGCCACCAGGCAATACCGCATGGGAGCAATCCATATACGGTATGGCAAACCAACAGGCAGCATCATCTGAGATGATGGCTCAAGCAATGGAGAGGGTGGCCACTTCCATTGTCCCCCCAGAAAGGCAGATGGAGCAACTACAGCAGGCAACAGACTCCATTTGCCAATCACTCAGGGAGGACATGTTGGCATCCAACAGGGACAGACGGGTGGCCCTGGACACTCTGCGGGAAGCCATTTCATTAGAGTCCCAGGGTCAGAGGGAAGTCCTGAGGTTAGAAGTCCATCACCTCAGGCAGACTCTTGTGGACCTTGAGGCTTCCACTGTCACGAGGACAGAACAGCTGCTGGAGCGGATCACACGTACGCTCTCAGCAGAGATGCAGGCAACTCGGGAGGAGGTCCGGGCATCACGTTAGGTAGTGCATGGGGATCTCCGCACCATATTCCTCCAGAACGAGACCTTCCACATCCGCATGCTTGCTGCCATGGAGGACCAGACTAGGGCTTTGCGTGGGCTGCCTCCCATAGCACCACCACCTCCTGTGGCAGCAGCAGCACAGAGTGATGAGAGCGACCACAGCGATTCAGAATCTCTCACGATAGCGTAGCCGTGCAGGCCATGAGTCCATGAAGGTGTTTTTTTTCTCGCAACATCCACACAGGTGGCTGTTGGTGTGCACCCTGTCCTCAGACCTCCTGGGTGGCCTCCCCCAACGCCCTGACCCCCACATGGCCATTTTTAATTTTTGATTTTTTGTTACAGTGTGTTGCCTTGTGTGGCTCCCGTGGGTATCCACTGTATTTCGGCTGGGCACATGCAGGCTTGTCCTGAGTTTGGGTTAGATGCTTGGGTTCGTGAGACACACACCCCTCCTGCTTCCCGTTTCCATGGGCTTGCAAAGGGTGTGCCCAAGTGACAGTGACTTACACAGTGACGTTGGACTCCCATGACATGTGTGGGCAGTCTGTAGTCAATACTGTGTATACATTCCTAGTGCATATTGTTGTTGTATTGTACACTGCATGGTGTATTGATGTGTGCTTGTGCATCCATGTCTCCCTCCTAATTTGCAGGTTCATTCCTCATGTCTTCACAAGACCGTCTACTTTGGAGGAGGAATGCTATGTTTGGGGTTGGGTAGCTGCATTGTAGTGTGGTGAGTATTTGGTCATGTGTGTTGTCAGTTCTACATTAATGGGAGCATATTGTGTGTGGGCAGTTTCCATTGAGGACACTGTACTTTGACACTTGTGTGATGTTTTGGGGATTGCTTTGTTTGCTCTCACATAGCATGACATGCCATGGTGTGTTGGGTGGCGGTGCTGGGGAGGGGTTGGGTGACATGGCACTGTTGTCATGTTGTATCTTGCAAGGGGGTAATGAGTTTAGCAGCATAGAAGTGTGTCTTTTGATGACACAGCATTGGTGGCGTTTGTATAAGTAGGGATGCACACAATGGAACACTTCCAGGTGATCAATCTCAGGCTGGTATGGTTGTGACAGTTGACTGTCACTTGACTCATCATCATTGATAGTCAGCTGGTATGTGCCAGGGATGTGTGCACTCCACAGGGGTGTGATTTTAGGTGAAGTAGTTATCCACCAGCTGCGTACGGGCTGCCTCACCCCGTGCCCTTTCCCCTCCCATGCGCAGCGGGCGTGCATGTGGTTGGGGATGTGGGGGCACCACCATGTCCACGGCCAGGCCCCGGCGTGTTGCAACGTTGTGCAGGGCACATGCTGCCACAATGATCCTGCACACTACTGGGGGAGCGTATAACAGCTGCCCGCCAGAACGGTCAAGGGAGCGAAAGCGTGACTTGAGCACTCCGAATGTGCGCTCCACTATGCCCCGGGTTGCAATGTGGGCTGTGTTGTATCTTACCTGGGGTGGCGTGGTGGGGTTCTGAATTGGCGTCATCATGTGGGTGCTCAGAGGGTAGGCACTGTCCCCTGGGGAGGTGGTGATGGGTATCATTAGTGGGGTTGTGACATTACTCAGTATCTGACATGCATGCATGTGCAGTGGCATTTATACTCACCAAGCAGCCATGTACCGCCATGCCGCCCAGCTTCTAGGTCTCGGTTTAGGGTTGACATTCTGTAAATGAAACTGTCGTGGGTGGACATATACTGAGGTGATGATTCCCTTGGCATCACATACTACCTGGACGTTGATGGAATGCCAGTGCTTGCGGTTTCTATAGATGTGCTCAGATGCCCTGGGAGGACGTAGAGCCACATGGGTGCAATCAATGGCACCTAGCACTTTGGGGAATTGTGCCACCCCGTAGAAATTCTGGGCGGCAGCCTGCCTTTCTGCAGGTGTTCTGGGCAGGTATATGTGCCTGCGGACTGATGGGCGTGTGGTGATGATGGCCAAGACCTGGTGTAGGCAGCGTAACTGCGTGGCCTGTGACACCCCCCCCACTATGGCACTTGTCCGCTGAAATGATCCAGTGGCCAAGAAGTGCGTACATTAAGTACCTTCTCCAGGGGGCTGAGTGCTTGGGAGCACAGGGTGGGTGATGTGAGGTCATCCTCCCACTCACTGACCAGGTCGAGTATTATGTGAGGTGGAAACCTGTACCTCCCATACACGTGGTCATCAGGGATTCCAAAAAGGCTGGTTCTGGGTGTAAAAATTCTGGCCCTCACTATCCTCCTCCTCCTGCGGTATCCCACAGCCACTGCTGCTAGGAACGGTATATTCATCCTGGCGTCTGAGCTTGTTTGTGGTTTGCGCGCACTTTTATGATGCGCGGGTCGACGTACGCCTGCTTCCTGCTGGCGTACGTGTTTCCGGATTGGCCCGTCTTTTTGGGCGCATGCCTTAGCCACGTTCGATTCCATGAATACATGTTGTAGGCGAGCGTGTGTTGAACTTCGTGTGCACCCCAGTAATATACGTACCCCGCTCGGCCAGGCCCAATCGCGTGTGAAACTTCCCGCGCACCCCTGGAATACACGTACCCCGCTCACCCAGGCCAGATAGCATGTGAAACTTCACGCGAACCCCTGAAATGCACGTACCCAGGCCAATCGCATGTGACCCTTCCCGCACACCCCAGTAATACACGTACCCCGCTCACCCAGGCCCGATCGTGTGTGAAACTTCCCGCGCATCCCTGGAATACACATACCCCGCTCACCCGGGCCCGATCGCGTGTGAAACATCACGCGAACCCCTGAAATACACGTACCCAGGCCAATCGAGTGTGACACTTCCCACGCACCCCAGTAATACACGCACCCAGCTCACCCAGGCCCGATCGCGTGTGAAATTTCCCGTGCACCCCTGGAATACACGTACCCCGCTCCCCCAGGCCCGATAGCGCGTAAAACTTTCCGAGCACACCCGGATTACATGCACACGCTATTTTTCACACAGCGGGTGTTGCTGTTTGTCGCGTACCCCTTTGCACGTCATTTGTCCTAGGGGGCCACAGTATGGGACATTCATCAGAGCTGTATATTTGTGCTTTTTGTTAGTGCACATTTTGGCGCACATTTTTTTCCAGCGCAGGGACGCTAACCCTGCCTTCGTGTGGCGGACGGGTTTGGGTCTGTGCGCATCTTTGCCCGTGCATGGTTTGCCCTATTCGATTCCATGAATACGTGTTATAGGCGAGAGTGTGGGCGTTCCGCACACTTGCCTCCTGTACTTCCCCTGTGACGCCCACATTTTCACGAGTTGTTCCCCATTCCGAGTGTTACGCCCCGTGTTCCGCCTACTTTTGTTATGTGCGCCGCGCTATGTGCGCTTTCGCCTTAGTGCATGCCGTTAGGTGACCTCTGCGCCGGCGTGCGCTGCACACTTTTTCAGCACACATCCCCGATTTTACTCGCGCACGGACTTCCATGAATAGATGTGCGCTGGTTTCCCTGCGATATTCGCACTTGTACTGTGATTTTCGCTCTTTCACTGCGAATCGCACGTTTTCGCATGATTGCGCCGAAATTTTCAGCGTACATTGATTCCATGAATCAGCCTGATAATATGCTGCTCCTATATATGATAGGATAGTTTACTTATATAGCGCCTATACACAATGTGTTTCAAAGCGCTTCAAGGCAAGGGAGAGAACAAGGAAAAATAAGACAACATTCTTACACGCCATGAACAGTAAGGATGTGAAATTAACTATCGTACTGGGCCCGACGACATTTCAGATAGTGCAAGTGCTAAGACATAGATAAGGAAGGGAGGGGGAGAGTGGGAAGGAAATGGAAACAGACAGGCGACTACTGTACTAGGCCTGACGACATTTCTGGCAGAGCCGGAGGAAAACAAAAAGGTGAGGGAGATGGGTGAGGGGAGGAACAAAACAAGCGACTATCGTACTAGGCCTGACAACATTTCAGATAGTGCTGGAGGGAGGGGGGGGAACAGTAAGGGAATGGGGGAGCGACAGAGGAGGTTGCTATCATACTAGGTCCAGGGACAATTCTGATAGAGTAGGTGCATAGAAGAAAGTAAGGGGAGGAGGGGAGGAGATAGGAAAAGGGAGAGGGGAGGAGAGAACCGAGAGTAAGCAGTCAAAAAGAGTGGAGAAGCAAGAGGGGAGAGCGAATGCAATTGCAGAAGTCAGTAGTAACACAATGTTGCAAGCCAGGATACAAGATGAAGATGGGAACAGCATGATTCAGGGCCACCATGAGTACAAGAGGCAAAGGAAGTCCAGCATGAGAGTTGAGAAAGGGTGACGCACCATGAATCAATGAAGTCCTTAAAAGTAAAATCCAGCATTGGCCACAAGACAGTGATGGTGAAACCAGAATGTATCAGGACAGATTCCTGTGTGCAGGAAGGGGGGGGGCACAAGGGAACAACACCGGGGACCAGAGAGGGTGGGGATGGCCTGAGGGGACAGAGGGTGTAAACACATGTTGGTGCATGCTTACCTGCTATCTTAGCAGGGGGTCGGAACCTGGATCCTCCTGGTCCGAACAGGTCCAAACAGGAATTGCCCTTTTCTTTGACTGCCCTTTTTTGGGCGAGAGACGCCCTTGATCTAAGAGTTAAGAGCAGGAAGGAAGAGGCATGGCTAAGAAGGTGGGTGGTGCTTAGGCCAGATGACCTAGATCCACTTACACCTGCTCCCCAGCTGCAAAGGAAAAGAGGCTGGAGGGCTCCTTAAGTAGGGAAAAGAGCGGCAAGCAGGAAGGCACCAGGTGGGCCTAAGTGTCAGCCATATATATCACTGACAAAAATTGATCACTTATCATTCTGGGATCACTAACAAATTCTTTGTACCCCTTATGATAACAGTCCTGCAACATATCGCAAGCAGTAAGTAGGTGTCTTGCAGTTTCCACCTGAATACTACAAAACCTACAAATTTTCATTCAGCGGAATTCCAGCTTACCTCTGGTGCCCTGCAGGAGTGCCTGGTCCGTTTCGCCAGATGGATTGGTCCTGGATCGTAGCTGTGGGGGTCCAACCCACTCCTTCCCCAATCGGTCTGCTGATGGCAATTGCTATGTGTATGGTTAAGTTGGGAGTGATTTGGGGTCCTTAATGTGGAGATTTCTGGAGTGGGACCCTCTGGATGGATGGATCTACAGGTACGTAACAAACAAAAGGTAAGCCACTGAGTCTAAACTGTTCCCCCCACCTCTCTAACCTTGCCAGAGTGTACGTGACTGGCAGGCAGTACGGGCGGGCAGATGCTCACCTTGAAACTCTTAGGGCAGAAACGGGAGTAGTGATTTTCTTGTTGGCATCTAGCTCCCAGTTGCTTCACTGCGAGCGGTGGCCCAGTCCAGCTGCGGCGCACTGGATGCCGGTGAGTGGATTCCTGCTCAGGTGAGTTTAAATTTCCAGCACTTTGTAAAGGTAACCAGCGTTCAGTGATGTCCTGGGCTGTGTTCCAGTAATGTCTTGCGCTTTGTGATAATGTCCAGTGCTTATAGCAATGTCCAGCACTATCTCTGTGTCTGCAATTATTGTCTGAGTATGCTGCAAATATTAACAGTGTCCTTGCCTTGTATTTCACAGATGCGGTGAATGAAGAAACAGCTGATAGCTGCAGCGCGTTGATTCCGGCAAGCTGCTCACGGTGAAAATGAAGAAACAGCTGAACGCTGTTGTCGGGTTGCTGCCAGAGGTGGAAGACTGCTTGGACAGCTGATGGCTGCCGTTGGACCCTGCCGAAGGTGAGCGGAGAGCTGAGGGATGGAGGGTGAGCACCTCTAGCTCCGTTGGTGACTTACACGTGTTGTTTTTTTGCAGGTGATGCAGCTGGGTAGAGCAGGAGCCGCAGCAGAGAAAAGCTCCACGTCGGGGAATACTGGAAAGGAGCTATGAGCATGTGGAGTTGCAGAAGGCAGAGCAAGCGTTACGCTGTCTATCCTTGCAACCAGAGAGTACGCTAAGCACTGGTTGTGCGCTTCTTCTTACTGATAGATTTTTATACATCAGCAGTGATTTTTGGATACCGAGGCTTGAGCCTCATTACTCCATCTTCTCGTGTTGAGTATGTAGTCCTGAGTTTGTATTCTTCTTGGTCTGTGTGGTCTTGTCACAGTAGGGCTGGTTTCACAGGGTCTTCGCAGAGATGGGCCGCGGGTAGCGGTCGAAGGGGTTTGCAGTGGTGGCAGTTAGTCTTTAAATCAGAGGGTTCGGGTTCTGATCCAGTCCTTGGCAGAAGTTCTTACTCAGCTTTGCTAGATGTTCGTCCAACATCTCGATGTCCAAGTCTCTGTGAAGGTCTGCTATCCTTGTGAAGATTGGAGCTCCAGACGATATCAGCAGGGCCTTGTTCTGGACTATCTGAAGACTCTTCCGGTGTCGATCATGGCAGGTCATCCATGCTGGGGAGGCATACATCAGGGTTGGTCTGATGATTGCCTTGTAGATGTTGATCTTTGTCCGGAGGGGCATGGACTTTGCCTTCAGGAGTGGGTACAGCACTGGCATCTTTCCTGTTGCCTTCTGCTGAGTATTCTCAATGTGGTTTTCCCAGCTTATATAGCTCTGGGCTGCACCCAGAACCACTAGACCACCAGGAATACTTCTGAGGAGAATTTTCCAGGGGCCATGTTGGGTCCTACTTGGCAACCCATTCTGGGGGCCATTTGGGGGGGGAGGGGCAGGTCTACTGCCATGCTAAAGCTTGCGCCAGCCTGCCATTCCCAATTTCCAGGCCCCGCCTGCACTATGGATCCCCCTAGGGATCGTGACAAACACCCCACATTTTCATTACATGGGAAAATATTAAAACGCAAAAGGGCAATGAACCTGGAAAAATCCTTATTTATGATTTTCCTAAAGTAACTGCGGGGGTAGGCAGAATTGATCCCTTGCAGGGCATACAATGCATATCATTCCTTTCCAGACAATGTCAGGTTCTCGCATGTATCCCATTCTATAGCTTTCCGTTTCAGTTGTTTATACATATTTTTAAACTCACACACTTCATTCGGGAGGCTCACATTAACAATATTTAAAAAAGGGATAACTATATTTGTCAAATTCTTCATGAAATTATTTAGATTATCCCTCTCGAGTAGGCTTTTTCCAATAATGCTCATCAGACCACCTCCTGAGCTAGCCCCCAACTTAATTTTCACGTATAACTTACAGCATCTAATCTTTCACAAAGTGGCAAGTGCTGTAAGCCCCAATTCGCACCTCATAGCTTCAATCGGTGTAGAGTTAGCCACCATCAACACCGGTCTCCACAGTTTGCTCTCAATTTTTCCCAAATTCGCCATGTACTTTTCTCCAACTGATTCCATGGCATATAGTGCTCCCGGTACAATACATTTCTTGTACATTTCCAGAAAGCCTTCCAACGAATAGCCCCCCCTTTGTAATTGCAAAAACAGCCTAATGAATCACTTCTAGTGACTCCAACTGTTGACAGATAAAGCAAGGTGAGAGTAAATGATGTGCCCAGGATCACACACTGCTTAAAAGATGAAAGCTAGAATGTGGGCCCTGGTCTGCACTTTAAGCACTTGACCACACATCTTCACAGCTATAGTTAATATAAGTAATTGTTAAGGTTTGGGTTTCAAAAGGTTAAATACTGATTAGTTTTATAACATTGCCTTCAAAAAGGTACAAAAAACACAAAAGAAACTAACTTAACATTATATAAATTGCTATACAAACATGTTGAGCAAAGAGAATATGAGTATAGCTATGTTCTTCCCATCGTGAATGGAAGATTACAGTAGGGTCCTTCAAAGGTATGCAAGCTCAAAAAAGTCTCATTGTTTTGCATTCACAGAGAAAGAAAATGCCATGCGGTATAAGGTCATCGAGATTCATTATTTCACACAGCATACTGTGTTATGCTCTGCTCAATTTATTAGCACCTAGCATTCACAACTCTTAAGGGTCAAATGTCCTTTATCAGGCACCTTTGTGCCCGAGACATCAACCTCCAGTCTCTCTTATTAGAATGCTTTGCTGACACAACGAAACAATGACAGTCTCAAAATACTGAACAGTTGGCCAACCTACCGCAGCCATCTCAAAGGGATTACCAAATGTCTCACTGCTACCTGCCACTGGATTGCTCTCTGCCGCCTCATCCTGAACTATTCAAAACGGAAGTCAGCTTTGCTCCTTGCTTCCACCATTCCTACACTCACCCACTCCCATCTCCTTCCCGTTTGAACTTCTTGCTCCCTCACCCAAGGCTTGCAACCTTAGGGTCCTCTTTGATAATGTTGGCGAGGAGGGAAGGTTGTCCCAGACCCTCAAGCACTTTCGAATAAGGGAGAGGCCTTGTAGTGTGCAATAGGGGGGGGGAGGTAAGTTACAGGGGGCAGAGGGGTGTTGACTGGGGCTATAGTGCAGGAAGGTTAGTGCATGCTTCAGCTCTAGAGTACATGGGGAATCAAACGCCATTTTAGATAGTAGCAGCCATATTGAAATCGAGGCCTAGCTTTGTGCTGCAGCCAGGGCCGCAGGCCTGAGTCACACACATGAAATGTACCAATGAGGGAATAGATTTTAGCTTGGGAACCGGTGAGAAAGGCCAGAGCTACACAGATTCATAGGCCCTTCATTGTCTCATGTTGCCAGCATTCGCATCCGAGAAGGAATGCGCCCTGCAAGGCCACGAGGATGTGGGGAGTCCTGTGCGAGAAGCGATCCCACGAGAAGAAGGGCATGAGCCTCCGACCTTCCCGATCTAAGTAATAGCACCCAAATGCTCCTGCCCCAAGGCCCCCAGCATTCAAAAGGTACCAGTCGGCCCGTCCACTGAGCATAAAACTGTTAGACCCCCAATCAATCAGAAAAGATCAGACCAGCAGGGACCAGTTGCCTTTAGCATAGATCACGTGATTTGTGCTGTGAGGTGCCAGGAGAGGTGAAAGAACAAATCTAAAACGAGGGTGGGGAGCTTTGGACGGGCGCTGATGTGTCTGGAATCGAGCTGTAGTCCGTTAGACACAATGACCTTGAAGTATCCTCTCTGCAGTACCAGGTGAACACTAGGTTAGAGACAAAGCATGTATTGTTTTTCTTCGCATAATGACTAATTAATTCCAGCCTCATGCCTGATTATGTGCACGGAGGAACCCACGTGGAAGAAGATGTACAGAAGGGGCTGGGTCCAATGGCCTGGCATCCCCTATGGAGCAGGTAGCCAATGTATAGGGTCTCACCAACCATCCATTTGGATTTGTACATTTATGTGAACACCTCGTTTCGCGACCAAATAGTACCCACTAATATAAAAAGGTCACTATAACACCGTTGGTTAAAAAGCCTTATCTAGACCAACGCGACCCAAACAATTTGAGACCGATTACCAATTGTTACTTTACCCTTAAAGTTATGGACAAGATTGCAACTGCCCAGCTCCAGCCTTATGTTGAAAGTAATGAAATACTGCATCCACAGCAATCAGGATTCCGACCTTTCCATAGCACTGAGACAGCAATGCTGGATTTGCAGACTAAAATGCTGGGGATTTTGGACGAGGGCAAAGCCGGCTTATTGATCCTGCTAGACCTAAGTGCAACATTTGACCTGCTTGACCATCACCTGTTACAACAAGCACTAGATAAAGCAGCAAGCCGCTCTACGGAAGCTATTTGGTGGCTATACTCGCGACTCCATTGGGTAGACGAGTTCTCCTCAGAATTCTACATATTCTGCGGAGTACCGCAGGGTGCGAGCCTCTCGCCTCCGCTATTCAATCTGTACATCCGCCTTCTGTGCGAACTGCACGATCAGGTCCAAGTATTCTTTCCGAATTACACTGACGATACCACCTTGTCATGGAACTGAGCGGAGATCATGCGAAGGATAATACACTGCTAAATGACCTCTATAACAGCATAGAGGACTGGATGATCATCAATTGGATGTGCCTGAATAGCAATAAGAAGGTGCTTATGGTCATTGGCTCTACACAAGCACGAGTCAAACTTCCTACAGTCTACCAATCATTTACAGTGTCAAAGACTCCAGCATTGTGGTATCGAGCAAAGTCAAAGCTCTAGGGATAACCCTAGAAGCCTCTCTAAATGCTGATGCCCAAACTATGTATATGAGCAAAAACTGCGCTTACTAAATCAGACTTCTCAAGGCTATTAACCACTGCTTAGCAAGAAAAACTCACCACATTAGCTAGAGAGACTATTCTTTCTCGCCTAGACTACGGAAATGCACTCCTAGCAGGAGCCAGCAAACAAAGCATTCATAAATTCCAACAAGTCCAAAACAACACAATCAGAACCATCAAACAAAAAACTAGATCAGATCACTTCAGTGAAGCTAGACGCGAAATCCATTGGCTAAAAATGGAAGAACGTATACAATTTAAATCACTTACTCTGATACACAAGTGCTTGTTTGGAAAAGCCCCTGCTTACTTGAAAGATAAAATCACGGCCTACAAACTCTTAGATCAGAAACCCTTGGGCTCTTTCTGTATGCGCACTGATGCCTGCGGGCTTCGGCGCAATACAAATAAACAAATAAAATAAAATAAATATGTAATTTAAGTCACTGATGATGCTGTGTGCCTTCATAAAGTGTTGCTCATACTGTTTTTGGCAGAACGTTCCACGGC
Source organism: Ambystoma mexicanum (assembly GCF_040938575.1). Lineage (NCBI taxonomy): Eukaryota > Metazoa > Chordata > Amphibia > Caudata > Ambystomatidae > Ambystoma > Ambystoma mexicanum. The sequence continues at coordinate 991,848,186 of NC_090926.1, read as the reverse complement.
AGCAGAGCACTTTGCTGGCACATCTTTATTTTTGGGGAAATACAACCTTGTTCTCCTTGCAAGAGATAAGCTGTGACTTTTACCCTGAGTAGGTTGCATTTTCTCTGGTGTGAGCATTGAGGGGTTTCTCTAAGAATCAACCTTGAAATGCAGCAATTCATCACTACCGTTGATGCTGCTCATATTAACCTTCTCAGCATTTGAAAAAACTATCAATATCATTGTCACCACTCTAACTCTAATCCCGAACTTCGTGCTCTGCAAATTCCACTACTACCAACACGTACACCTTTGCCTTTCTCTCTGCTCCTTCTTCCATTCTGTCAAAATCCTTAACTTTGCTATCTGCTCTCTCTACAAACTATGCAGATCCACCCTCACTTGTACCTACCAACGTCATGCTGATTGACTGTCTATGCACAACTGCTCCTTTTTTAAGTTCCTTCTCCTAGTTTACAAAGCTATTAATGCTCTTGTCCCTCAGAGCCTGACTGACTGTATCTCTGTATACTCACCATCTCGTTGCCTCTGCTCTCACTCTCACTGCCCTATGCCCCCTGTGCCACTGCTGACTGCTCTTTCGCCCTACTTGCGCCACTCCTTTAGAATAAGCTGCCCATCAGAAATAAACCCTACCCGAATTTGGATCTCTTCAATGCTCTGATTAAACCTCGCTTACTTGCTAAAGCAAGAGCTCTGCCCGCACTGTAACCATCCTCCCTACCTGATCTCACCACTGCCTCTAGTGCAGCATACACATTTAATATATTTGTACCATACTCTTTAGTTTGAAGCATAAACTAAACCACCAAGTGTTCTCATCTTTGTGCTAATGTACTGGCATCAGTGCCTTAACTGGCACCCAAAATAGAGGGGGGCTCGCTGGGGGAGAGTGGGTTTAAAGGGAGCATAGATTAACTAGCAGCCAGCAGCTTAGGCAAGTGCTGCCGACTCCCGCCCGGCAACTCTTTGCAGCGATCAACACCTGCGCACCCCGGGTGATGATCCCGGCTGCATCTCTTATTAAAAGGGTCAGCACCACCATTCAGAAGAAAAGGTGTTCTCCGAACCCTGCCAGGCATCCGTTTCACTAAGAGATGGAAAGCCCTGGTTCCAGTTTAACTAACTGGAAAGCCCTCACAGGACTAGGCTGCGGTGTTGTGCGATGCAGGTGCGCAGGAGACGCTGTCCGTCAGTACGTAATACGTTGCACCTACGACCATGTATCAAAACCTTTAAAAACTGAGGACCTGACCCTCTGCGGCAAAGCACTCACAGGACAAGCCTGCAGTGTTGTGCGACGCAGGTCCACAGGAGATGCTTCCTGTCGGTACATAAACCGCTGCGCCTACGTGCCCTCTGCGTTTTTAGCGACAAAGGAGTCAGAATGCTGATTGCGAGTATGCAGATGCAGTGCAGCCAGTGACCGCAAGATAAGACAAGTGGGGGCGCAGCCATTACTGCAACCTACTAAACTGACCTACCTCATGCTTACCTCACTTCTATGCGCATCTCACCCTGCATTGTTTATACGCATTCATTAGGCTATCCCACCCCCGGGTTGTTGAACTTTTGTTTTTCTGCTGCTCTTGCAAGCTGTTCCTCTGTTTTTCTGTCGCATATGCCGCATGTTCTCCCTTTCTAGGTGTTGTGTAGGCTTCAATCACTGTTTTTCTGCATTCCTCTACTGTCATGCTTTTTTCTCTCTAGGTGAATTTATTCGCCTCTATCACTCTGCCTTGCATCTCTTACGCTGTGATCTCTACTGCTGCCCTCCAGGCTATTCCTCTCTTGGTTGAGCTGAGTCTGATTTGTCTTCCATCGCATTCTCCATGCACTGTCCGTTGCTTCCTTTGCCGCTTGTCTCTGCCTGCGTTCACGAGTTTTGACACACTCCTCCCTGGGGGATACAAGATCCTCTTCGAGCCCAAGCCCAACAGGTCCGGAGGTGGAGTGGCCCTGATCTTTCCCTAGTGGATCCCTGCTTCCATCATCCACACTCAGACCTACTCCTCATTTGAAAGCCTGGTCTGCAGGCTCTCTATCTCTCCTGGCCTCTCTTACCTTGGCCACCATCTACAAGCCACCTGGCCCTGTCACTCTCTTCCTCTCTGAATGGGCTTATCTCTCATCCTCTCTTTTATCCTCCACCTCCCAGGTTCTCCTCCTTGGGGATCTCAACATCGGCCTGGACTCCCCAGACTCCTCTGGGCTCTTTTGCAACCTATGCAAATATCTTCCCCTCTCCATTCGACCCTCTGGCTCGACTAACTTTGCTGGCCACAACTTGGATGCTCGCATCTCTTCAGGCATCCACCTCTCTAATCCTCTCACTATTCCTCTCTCCTGGACTGACCACTTTCTTCTCACTTGAAACTTCCTGACCCTTTTTCAAAGGCCCACCCAGCACTGCCACCTTCCTTTGCGGTCATTCGACCTATGAAGAAAGTGTCAGTGGCTGCCTTTGACTCCACCTTCTCCCCTCCACCTACTCAAGCAGCTGTCTCCCATCCTGACACAGCCCTTTCCAACCCTCACCTCTCTATCTCTAACACTCTGGATATCCTTGCCCCTATTATGAGGATCCGCCAGAAGGCGGCCACAAGGTACGACTCCTATTCGGCTGCTCTGAAATGCAAGTGTAGAGTAGATGGTTCCATGTGTTAATATCCGTGCAAAAATATTGCCATACAAAAATATCGCCATATTTTTGCACCGATATTAAGCCATGGAACCTGCGGGGGACATCAAGAATCAAACAATTGGAATATTTAATAAGGAAAGAGATTAATCGCAAATTGCATGCTATCACACTTGGCAGATATTTTAAGAACCAAAGAATACCAAGAGGATTAAGAATACAGTTGCGCCCAACACTGTGTAAAGAAAACAAAGATTTTGTCAGAAAATGGGAAGCAATTTTAAATAAATGTTTGCTTGATTTGATTCTCCTAACTATCCAAGAGCTATCCAAGAACTTAATCACACTAGACACTGAGATTGCAGAAATTGAAAAAGAACTAGTGGAGAGATTGGGAAAAGAAGATTATGATCTGATACTAACAGAGATAAATGACAAACTTGAAGGCTACAAAAGAGAACTGGAACAGAAAAAGATTTGTAAATTCAAGAGGGATACATATGACTATTTGAATGAAGAGGTTTATAAATGGATGGAGAAATATGGACCAAAACATACCACTAGACCACAAACAGGTCCCCATAACCAGTCTGATAATACCTCCGGTTCTGACATGGATTCCTCGAGAGAAATGAATAACCAAGGAAGCACATCTAACATCTCTGAAGACACAAGAACCGCTACCAGTACTGGGTTAAACCCTCCAAGTAGGGTAGAGCCAACAAGCGTCCGCCCAGAAGAAGCATGCCAAAAAGAATGCGACAAGGCAAAAGGAAGCCAAAGAGAAGGTCCTCAAAAGAGGTTACAACAGAAGAAAACTTAGTGGTAAATATCTCAAGCCGCCAACTCACACAGTCAGAAATCAAAACTTTACAAAGAGGTTTAAGTGCTGTTCCTATGTATGGAACTACCTTATTTAACAGCAAGATAGAATTGTTTAAATTCATAACTTAAGCTTAAAGTGTTTTTTGAGGAATTGGAAACAGATGGCCAAGCAACATCTATCCAAGATGAATCTGATTATAAGGAATTCAATATGAAAAGCCATTTTATACCACCAATTTTTGTTCCATCAGTGGAGATTTTTCAAAGAAAGATGACTAAAGATTTTGAGAAATTGAATTTCAAACACCCAACTCATAAGAATCTAAAACCACAAAAACTGATCAGAAACTTATATAGCACAAAGGAGATCACGATATACGCCCAGCGGACAAAAGAGGAGAACTGGTGATAATGGATACCAATGAATATGAAGAAGAGTGTTGGAGACAGCTTAGAGACACTAATGTATATGCAACACTTGATATGTACCCCACCGTAAGTATTCAAAGCAACCTAGAAGAACTTGTACAAAAGGCATTAGAATTGAAATGGATTAATCTTAACACTTTAAAATTTTTGTTGAAACATCCCCGTATCCCAAACTTCTATACAATTCCAAAAATTCATAAAAACGCCTTGCACCCACTAGGAAGACCAATAGTGGCAGGCATTGAAAGCATCTTGCAACCGTTAGGAAAATAGATCGATTTTTTTCTGCAGCCAATAATTCAACAAACTCATACTTACCTTAAAGATACCACTCACTTTCTCAAGAAATTGATGGAAAATACCTAGATAAAAGACTGCATTTTCTTTACTATTGATCTCACAAGTTTATACACTTCAATTCCACATGATTTGGGACAAGAAGCAATTGAATGGATCCTGTTAACATCACCAGACATTCAGGCCCAAAAAGAATTCATTCTAATATTACTTCAATTCATAGCAGAAAACTTATTTTCAATTAAAAAAAACAATTTTTTCTTCAAGTTTCTGGTACAGCTATAGGAGCAACAATGGCGCCTACATACGCTAATTGTTTTATGTTTAAGTTTGAAACAGACCACATACACACACGAGACAGAACAAATTGATACACCTATGGACTAGATTCATAGATGACATTTTTGGAATCTGGATAGGAATAAGAGATGAACTCATGGAATTCTTTGAGTACTTAAACACAATAGATCCACGGATACAGTTTACTCACAAATGTTCAACAACACAGATTCACTTCCTTGATGTACTTATCAATGTGAATGAAACTAGATTCATAATGTCGCTGTATCGAAAAGAAACAGATATAAATAACCTACTCCACCGCTTACGTTTTCATCAACCGAGTTTACTCCAAAATGTACCATTTAGTCAGATGCTACGCATCAAAAGAATTGTCAGTGAACCTTCTGAATATGACAAAGAACACGCTGATATGTGTAAGAAATTTCAAGCATGTGGATACACAGAAAGTGATATCTGTGAAGCAACGGTGAGAGTAAACCCACTCAGACGAGAAACTCTTCTGAACAACACAGAGAAGATCAAAGATATACCAAGTTTGGTGTATGTGTCTACGTTTTCAATTCAGAGCAAACAGATTACAAAATTATCAAAAAGAACTGGCCCATATTAACATTTGACACTAGGGTGCAACATTTATTTACAGAACTACCAACGTTTGCCTACTAGAGGAGTAGGAATTTGCAGGATGAACTTGTGTCTACAAGAACGCCAATCAAAGGCCCAATCATTGAGAGAACAGTAACATTCCGTGTGCACTAACTGTAACCTTGTCATCAAAGGATATATTGTCAGTCACTCACGAACTGGACAGAAGATCAAACTTAAAGATTACGCCACATGTGACAGCATTTACATAATTTACCTGATTAAATGCCCATGTGGCATGCATTATGTGGGCAAAACTAAGAGAACACTGCTCGTGCATAAGGAATGCTAACATGAACTCAGCGGTAGTGAGGCATTGGTTAGAGCGAAAACACGATTTGTCACAGATAAGATTTAAAATCTTGGAAGTAGTAAAAACCAGAAATCCACATGAGGACCTTAACATTAAGTTGGACCAAAGGGAAATATTTTGGATTGACAAATTAGGATGCTTCTATCCATCTGGCATTAATGAAGAGATCAATTATCAATGATATCTTTAAATGCATTGACATGTTGTACTTTAATGTTCTCTCCTTTTGACACTAATGCAATGTGAATATATAGTATATGACACCTTGTATTGAAGTACTGTAACAGTGAGCAAGTTTCCAGTTCCTTAAAATATTTCCTCCCAAACCCCCACCAAAAAAAGGGGGGGTACAATGCAATATAGAGTTATTCAATTCATGTATAGGAACCATCAATGTACTTATTAAGATGAATGTACTCATGTTTCACTTAATATTCTTGAAGTAGCCCATGATATACACACCCTTTGGTCTTTTTGCATAAGTAAAATCGGAATCTACACTACTCGGGTAATAATGCTTCTAGAGCCTAATACTATAAGTGTTCGAAAATTATACAAACAAGCGCTGTACACTATAACTAAGGGACATATATTTAAGCACAGCAGGGAAACCTCTTTTAATATCTTACGAATGCTAATGATTATTTCGTCATGATGCATAATCACCACCACCATTTGATAGCATGGCACAGTGCTACGTTAGCGTTTATTTTTGTATTTATATTTGTAGATAGACACTCTGTATTGGGACAATAGGAGTATAGGAGTTCACTTATAACAGGATGGAAACACATCTAAGAACTACACCATGTTGCTCGGCACGTCCCGGCCTCCGCTTCCAGAGCGGAGCTGGGACGCGAGACGGCTGAGTCATGTCACACTCACGAGCGGGTCTGACTCAGGCGTCTCCAGCTGCAACCATGGTAACGCATAAAATCAGCTGTCAGAGCGACGCGGACGCGCTCTTCACAACACGGAGGAACTCGAGAGAGAAGGAAGGTAAGCTGTTAGCTCTGCTACGAGAGAGGTTCAGTCTAGATACACTCAAAGAGTACTGTTATTGACAAATCTGTAATGCCATACTTGTAGATTCTTAAAAGGTGGAAAACTTGATTACCTTCATTGTACAGCGTGCGCAGCTGAATCTGGAATTTATATTGAAGGGAGTTTGGTGCAAGGTTTTCTAATTAGAGGCATATCACACTTCCGTTTTGAACATAGTTCAATGGACTCCACATGAGTGGCATACAGAATTAAGGTATTTGAATTTATATATACTTTGAATACCAACGATTGTAAGCCTAATAATTAATGCTGGTACTATAAGCACCAACATTTACAAGTGTAATAAGAAATGTTGGTAGCGTTGATTTATTTATTGTTTCTTTTTCTTTTACTTACTCTTTGAATAATTTGTGCATCGACAATTTGGACTACGGTATGTAAAATGAAAATGACATCCATACAATGGATATTCATATGTGAGATTTATGTTTTGTTGTTCAAATATACCTGTTATGGAAATGTATATGTTGACTGTAAATAGAGAGTACAGCCCTGACGAAGGAGATAATGTTCTCCGAAATGCATTGGCAATGATTAAAGCTCTCATTACTATATCAACCTAGTTGGTTTGTTGGCTACCTTCCAGGCAATAGTAAAACTTAAGAAGTGGTTGGACCATATATCAGCTTTTGATATAAGATAAAACTATGTTCATACTAAGAGAACACAGAACATGGACTCACTTTTATTTTCTATGATGCTTGAGTATATCAAAACACTTACTAGCTAGAGGTAACCCCTGTAGAGGAACATGAGAGAGAGCGACCATCTAGTAGGGTGTGTTACACTCTGCTTTTTGCACATAGACACCCCCGCTCCCCCATATTTTTTTTAAGGGAGCGGGGAACACCTCTACCACCCACCATCCCATTTACCCCATAAATTATCCCCACCAATAATATCGCCTTTGGCTTTACCCCACGACCATATATTTGGCGATATTATTGGTAGGGATAATATTACCCGATACAGAGTAGTTGAGCAGAAGTGGGGAGCTTCAGGTGCATCCCCTAACAAACTGGCCTGTCGCCTGCTCCAAAGACAGTACAGACTCTCCATCTTCTCCAAGCAGAGGGTCCACATTCAGGCCTGCATCTATGCGGCCTCTAACAAGATGGCAAATTTTTCAAAATCTGCAAGGAGCTGGCCAATCCTACTACAGTATCCTCATCCTCTACACCCACCCAGGCCCTCTGCATGGCTCTGGATTCTCATTTCTCCACTGAAACCTAGGGCACCCTGTCTTCACTTTCCACCACTACTCCTCTCCCCCTCTCTCATGCCTGCCTTGGCTGCCCCCCTCCTCTCCTTCTCACCTCCTTCTCTCCTGTAACACCAGAATTTATTTCCATACAAGTCCAGTTGATGAAAGTCTCATCTAAACAGGTGACCCATGCTCCTCCAGAACCATCAAGGATAACATTGGTTCTCTCGCTCCAGCCTTGGCCGATTTCTGTAATCACTCCTTCGCCACTATCACTTTCCCCTCTCTTCTCAAGCACTCCCTTGTGAACCCCCTACTAAAAACAAATAAAGCCTTCTGCCAACCCCTCCATTCTGGCAAACTATTACCCGATCTCGATCACTCCTTTCCTGGGCAAAAACCTGGAGATGTTGGCTATCCACTAGCTAACCCTCCACACTGAATCTATTGGTTGACCATCAGTCTGTCTTCAGAGCGACCAGAAGCACAGAAACTGCACTCCTGAGCACCCGTGAAGATCTGCTCTCTAATCTCGATTCAAGCTCTCCTTCTGTCCTCATTCTCCTTGAACGTTCCTCTGCTTTTGACACGATGAACCACAGCATCCTGATTACTCGTCTCTGCGAGACCCATGGTATCACGAATCAGGCTTTGGCTTGGCTGCCCTTCTTCCTCCTGGACCGACCATCCGTTTTCCAGCTTGGTTCCTTCCTCTCCACCACATCTCTCTCTACATGTTGTGTTCCTTAGGGCTCCATCCTCTCCCCCTGGTTCTTCAACGTCCATCTGGCCCCTTTGGCCTTCCTGATCTCTACCTTCATCTCTAACTTTCAGTATTATGCGGATGACAGTCAACTCTCTTGCAGGCTACGCTCTGCCTCCTCCTACTCCTCGCTCATCCCCGACTGTCCATCTTTTATTCAGTCTCGTGCGCCTCTAATGATGTCTGCCTCAACGACAGCAGGACAGAGATCCTTCTCATTGAGACCCATGCTTTGGCTTTCCCACTCTCACTCTGGCTGCCCTCCGTGGGCCCTCTGCCCTCACACTCTAAAGAGACAAAAAACCTTGGAGTGATCCTCGACTCCACACTCTCCTTCTCTCCACACATCACAGACCTTGCCAAGAAGGCCCACGTCCAGCTGTACCTCCTCAAATGTATTCTCCCTTTTCTCTCCTTCCTCCAGAAACTCACTGTCTCCAGAGCTCTGGTTCTCTCTAGGCTGGACTACTGCACCAGCCTCTTCCTCAATCTGCCTGCCTCCTCTCTTCGCCCTCTTCAACTCATACAGAACAGGACCGCAAGACTTATCCTTGGCCTCAAGTCCAGGGACCACAGCTCGCTGGCCCTGGAATCCTTCCACTGGCTCTCGGTGGCTGCAAGGATCAAGTTTAAGACCCTCTGCAGCGTCCACAAGACTTTTTAGGTCAGTAGCCCTTACTACCTTCAACTCTCTTCCTAAGTACCTTCCTCCTAGTGCCCTTCGCTCGTCTACCTCTAACTCTCTACGGGTGAATCGCATCTCCAAGCAGAGATTGGGGGGTAGAACTCTCTCCTCTGCAAGTACCTCCCTCTGGAATGGGCTCTGTCTGCATCTAGCCAGACCTCCTTAAGGTCCGGAAAGTCCTCAAGAGCAACCTTTTCTCCTCTTCTTTCTCTCTCCCTCTGCCCTGCTAACCTTCCCTTGCTCCTGCTCCATCTGCTGACTGGTTGCCAGGCTGTCCTCCGAGTCTTACAGGACACCAGCCCCCTCCTGCACACCTTCCCCCGACCAGTCTCCTTGCACTTGCCTTCTGGGCCTACTTGCACTGCCTCCTGGCTAACCTTGTACTACCGGGCTGGGATTGCCCACTGGAGTTCCAGCCTCTCAGCACTTAACTCAGGGCCCTGCTGCTCTGGGTGCACTCTCCCTGTACCCTCTCCCCCATCACTTATTGTTTGCACACTTGCACGATCTCAGTGACACAAGGCCTATTAAGATTGTTGTTTTTGAGTGCGCATGCGCACGCAACGCATGAGCAACTAAGCACACCGGCACCCGGCAGCCGCTACATTTATCCTTAAATTTCGCCCTTTCCTGCTTTCTGAAATCACCCCATCTGCCTATTAGCAGAAGCTGTCACATCAGAGCAACCGTTGCTGCACTTGGGGGACGAACCGGACCCGGGGTCTCCGGCACCAGCTTAAAGACTGCTGACGGGCGATCAGCGGCCATTGTGGCGTGAGACGCGGTGACTGCCCGCCCCTCCCCCCTCCGAGGCACTCAATGCGGCAGACCCCGGATGAGGAGCTACACCAAGGATATGCCGACGGGCTGAACAACAAGATCCCATGGCGCTCCACCGGCAATGGCGAGGTGTCACCGCTGCCCCTCCTGCCCGCCCGATCGGGAGACATCACGGGGCGTTGGACCCGGAGTGGCTGCTGCCGCTTGCACACTGTATCCCGCTCGATCCCAGCAGTGTTGTGGACACAAGCGGGGCCCTCCCCCTCCTTCCTGAAGAGGCGGTGGACCAGCATTGTGACCGCCGGCCCAAGGTCTGGGCCCACACTCCCCACCTCCCCTGGTGATCTCCCCCCCCCAGTCGGCGGGACTGCACCCCCTGGGGTCGAGCCGCAGCATGATAAGAAGGGCTGAGGGCTGCGCTCCCCCGCGGGCAGACAACACGTCGACGGCGGACCTGACAACTACAAGGTAGGAGTGCGTGTGGGGTTGGGGCTTGCGCTGCTCTCCTCCCTACCCCCCATGGCTCCTCACACACTTGGACCGGCAACAGGGCCCACGAGCCTGGGAACAGAACTCCATGTGGTGGGAACAAATACTGGCTATTGATACGCTGGAGAACAGTGCAGAGGCAAGACCCTGCATCTATTTAGAGGCCCATATTCCTCCCCTCCCTCCTCCACAGGACCTGCGCATAATCGGGCTGCGGTGGGGGAGCAACGGCAGGAGACAACCCTCACAACAGCTCCTACGAGGGGCGCCTGTGCAACAAAAGCGGACTCCCCCCTCTCACACACAGCACCATCCCCACGAGCCTGGCAGCCTGGAAAGAGGGGAACCGCATCTAAGGAGTATACGCTCTACTGGCTTCGGCACTGCCCTTTGCCCCCCCCCGGTCAGTGAGACTGCATCGCACAGGGTTGAGCCGCGGCATGACCAGAAAGACTGAGTGCTGCGCTCCCCTGTTGGTGTACATCATATCGGCAGCGGACTCTGCCACAGTGAGGCAGGAGTGTGTGGTGGGCGGGGAACTGGCCCTGTTTTCTCCCCTTCCCCTTCACGGCCCCTCATATACTTGGACCAGCGACAGGGCCTGTGAAGCCCACATACAGAACTGCATGGGGTCAGGATGAACACTTGCCAGCGCCATGCTAGAACGACGGAACAATTCCACATTTACCGGACGGACTGTTTCTCCCCCCCCCCTTCCCACGCAATGCCTCTGCACACTCGCGCTGCGGTGGGGGCGGAGTGGTGAAAGACAACACGCGGAACAACTCATGTGGAGCACCACTACCGCAGTAACGAGACTTCCCCTGTACACACGACAGCATCCTTAAGCACCTGGCGGCCCCGGAAGAGACTCCCACACGCGAGGGAAGCACGGTCCATTGTTTTTGGCACCGCCTCTGCGAGGGCACACCACGGATACCCCGTACTGCTACGACATAACAGTCTGACCCAGGCCTCATTATCCACCCTCCTTGCCCGACACCGCAGAACTCCCGGATCTCCTGCCATACCGTGCATGCCAACTGAGACATGGGGAAGGAGAAGTCAAAAAGACAAACCCTTCAAAGCAAAATGGACTTCTACACAACGGGCTCCGCACCCCACCAGGGGACTCAGACCCCAGAAGAGGACAGTGCCAGCGGAGAGCCCCATGACCCTCCAATCTCTGACAGACCTCTTGAAAGCGATTGGGGACTCGAGGACATCACTGGAACTCAAAATGGGAGGCCTATCTACGGATGTGTCCCTCATTCGACAGGATCTACGCAACCTCTCGGCCAGGGTCGGCGAAGCGGAACAAAGGGTGTCCGCTACAGAAGACACTGTCCACCGACTGAAACACCAACTGGCCGCAATCACCCAGAAAGTCACCCAGCTGGAATACCACGTCGAGGACAGCGAGGGGAGAGCACGGCGTAATAATCTAAGGATCCTCGGAATACCGGAAAAGGAGGAAGGCCCCAGCGCTGAACTGTTCCTGGAAGACTGGCTGGGGCATGTCTTCGCTCCCAAAAAATTATCAAAAATTCTTTTCCATAGAAAGAGCACACAGGGTACCCACCGGCCGACCTACCCCTGGAGCCCCGCCTAGGACAATAATTGCACGCCTGCTAAATTACCGAGACCGCGATGCGATCCTACAAATGGCAAGGGCCTCTGGCCCGATCACATACAACGGCTACAGGGTCGGGTTCTACCCTGATTACACCAAGGAAGTTCAAAAGGCCCGCCAGTCATTCGACTCTGTCAAGAAAAAACTCCAGTCACTGTCTGTCAAATATGCCCTGTTCTTCCCGGCACTGCTGAAAGTCCACTATGAGGGCACCACTCTTCTGTTTTACAACCCCAAAGACGCATGGGACTGGCTCGAAACACGAGTCCTCACTGGCTCTAGAACAAAAAGCACACCGTCTGACCCGTCTACGCAGAAACCCAGGCCTGGGCGGCCCTCGCCCCCTCTATCCCCGACAAGTGCAGGTGGAGATACCACGCAGCATCTGGCTGACAGCCCCACAGAAAATGGCTGAGGCTCCAGCAATACGGGGGCCGACCGTCAATGCAACAACACGGGAACTCTGTCTTAGCGGCCGCCGTGCCTCATGTGGTGTAGGCACTACCCCAGTCCGGGTCATCCCGAAGAAGTTCTTTAGTTATAAGTTTAATGAGAAAGCTTACTAAATTATAAGTTTAATGTTTGGGCAACAGGTGCTCCCAATTGGGAGGGGGGGGGGTGAGTACAGGGTTGGGGGAGTTTTTGGAATGAAAGAACTCAAACATGGGACAAGAAGGCACGATACCGACAAACGCTGGCAAGAGAATCAAGCACTGTCTACGGGCAAGACCGTTGACACTAAAATCATCCAGTCATCGTGCACACCACTACGGGGTGACCCCCGGACGCCTCCCCCAAAGGAATACCTCCACACACCTCCGAAAAATACGCAACCGCCATTGATCCTTCCAGATGCCCTGATAAGAGACCCACGCAGATAGAATGAACTCCAACAAGGTATCCTTACTGCCCTGGAACGTTAACGGCCTCGGCTCCAGCATAAAGCGAAGACTGGTGCTCCAGTACCTCAACCGGTACTCGCCAGACATAGCTCTCTTGAATTAAACACATTTTATCGGTACGAGCACCAACTATTTCAAAAGATCCAACTACTCGCATACTTACCATGCCAGATTCACGAAAGGCGCCAGGGGCACGATGATACTTGTCCACAGCGAGTCCCCCTACAGGTCAGGAAGGTCAAAGCTGACCCCCGGGGCCGCTACGTAATGATACTTGCCGACATCTGGGGCGAGAATTGGGGCCTTGCAGCAATCTATGCCCCCCCCTACGCTCACGAAGGAACTGCTCTCCAAACTACAGAGCTTGCTTCTGGAAGAAGAGGCCGATTTGTGGGTGATAGGTGGGGACTTCAACAAAGTGATGGACACCACAATCGACAGATCTCATAGGAGATCTGGAAACCGCCCCGCCACTACAACACTCACCATGTTCGCCGAAGCCCTGGGGTTGACGGACACAAGGCGCTCACTTCATAGTGGCGAGGCTGGCTTTTCCTTTTTTTCTGGCGTGCATAAGTCGTTCTCCAGGATTGACTACGCCTCCATCCCCCGGAGCACAAATCATAGACTCCTATGACTCCTATCCCCCGGAGGCCGCGGTGCGGGTGAACGGCAGGTCCTCTAAATCATTTCCCTTGGGTCGAGGTACGAGGCAGGGGTGCCCGCTTTCTCCGCTTCTCTTCCTCCTGGCCATCGAACCACTCGCAATCGAGCTCAGAGCCAACTGGGCCGGATTCGTCTGGCCAGGGGGGGAGACCGCCTCTTGCTCTATGCGGATGACCTCCTCATATACCTTGGTAACCCGAGCACTTCATGCCAGACTGTCTCCTTCATCCTTAGGGAGTATCAAAACTTTGCGGGCCTTAAGGTGAATGAAGCCAAAACCATTTTCTTCCCGATCCAGGGTGGCGAGACTGCGATACCTGAGACCTGCCCATACCACATCTCTATCAGGGAATTTAAATATCTGGCCATACGGCTCGACTCGACACTTGAAGGGTTCCTCCAACTTAACCTACAACCAGTAATAGAGCGGTTTAACAGAGATACCGCCCACTGGCAATCACTCCCCCTATCACTAATGGGTAGAGCCGCATTATTCAAGATGATGACCCTCCCCAGACTCTTGTACGTTCTCCAAAACGCCCCATTTACCATCCCCGGAGAAACCTTCGCATTTATTGACAGAAACCTTTGCACGCTGTTACGGGGAGGAAAACAATCCAGAATCGCCCTCAATACGCTTCAGAGATCGGTATGGGAGGGAGGCTTTGGTTTACCCTGCATACACACGTATTACCTTGCGACACAGATTGGGGTGGTAAACGACTGGATACACGCAGACCCCACACTACCACACATCCGTCTTGAACTGGAGACCATGGCCCCGTTAACCCTGCTGCAGATTCTATATGCCACCCACAACCAGCTCCCGACGCTGCCAAAAGTGACGCACCATATCCGCCGTGCATGGCGGGATGCACATAAACTGATAGGCTGGAAAGGAAAGCCAACGCTGTCCCAACCCATATGGCACAACGCGCTCCTCCCGGAAATAGTGAAAATGGGCTCTTTTGGCCACTGGTGCTCAAAGGGGATACACACACTAGCACATGTGATACAAGGGGGGCACCTTCTGGACTTTGAGACCATACAAGAGCAATTTGACCTGGCACCCATGGACCGGTTTCGACATGCGCAGCTAGCCCACGCCATCCGCACCCAATTCTCTGACACGACAAACATACCCACCCTGCTCTCCCATTGAGACCAATATCCTCCCGCAATGCATTTCCTCTAAGGTCACTTCCACCCTCTATCTGGCCCTCAACTCCTTCGGGGCTACACACCTTGATGGGCTCAAAGCTAAGTGGGAAAGGGATGTAGGTCAACTGGAACCAGAAGACTGGGTTGATGCTTTCATGTCTCCCAGGGAAATTGGGATAGAAACTAAACTCAGACTAATACAATTGAGAATCCTCCACTGCTCATATCACTCACGTACTACAATGGCCAGTTGGGGGGGAATAGAAGACGAGACATGCCTTAGATGCAAAACTGAGCCAGCCACCTTCTACCATATGATATGGGACTGCCAGGTGCTACAGGTCTTCTGGGAGAATTGTATTAACACGATCTCCGCTGCCCTGGCGACGCCAATTCCTAGGGATCCCAAAATGGTACTCTTAGGCATCTGGGGAGAAGTAGACCTGTCAAAATACGAAAAAATGTTTCTGGCGATAGCGTTAGGGGCAGGCAAAGACTCATCGCGGCTAAATGGGGCTCTGCAGACCCACTGTGCCTGAACCGCTGGAGTAATGAACTGGACAGATGCGCAGCTTAAGAGAGCCGGATTTATAAAACGCACGGGTTTGCCCCCGCAAATTCGAAAGGATATGGGGCAAATGGCTGGATGCTCACTGAAATCCGCCGGTGGGTGTAGATTAGTACCTCTGATAACATGATTTACCTGCCTTGTCTCAAAACCGCCTTACGGCCCTTGACCCTGCGGGGCCCTTCTCGCTTTTGATACTGCCATGTTTCCTTCATCTGCTGTATGCCTATGATTCATGTTTATTATTACGTTGTGTTGTTTAAACCCAATAAACAGAGTTAAAAAAAATAATAATAATAATAATAAATAAACATTGTTGTTTTGTCCTCCCTCTGTTCCCCATCCCTTGCCTTGTTGCGCCTTGAAACAATTGTGCATAGGCGCATAGTAAATAACTAATCAATCAGGAGATACAGGGATCCTCGCTGCATTTCTTAGTAAAAGGGATGCCTAGCGAGGGCCGGCGCTATCATTAAAAAGATAAGGCCTTTTTTTATAAAGCCTGTGTCTCTTGCAGATGGGTCATTATATTTAAAATAACTTGCATTCTAGCAGTCGCAGGGGCTTGCAAGGGACTTTAGGGAGCCCCGTCTGCTGC
The DNA here is from genome assembly GCF_040938575.1 of Ambystoma mexicanum. Taxonomy (NCBI): domain Eukaryota; kingdom Metazoa; phylum Chordata; class Amphibia; order Caudata; family Ambystomatidae; genus Ambystoma; species Ambystoma mexicanum. The sequence goes on along the minus strand of NC_090926.1, from coordinate 991,832,219 downwards.
CACATCACAAAGATTTTTCAGAGACTGCCGGGGCTCCGCCACGACTACCCCCACATAAAACCCTTACAGGCATTCTTCTGGGGCATCTCTAGATGTGTTTCTGGGAACCATTTCTGACAAAAATGTGCATCCCTGTTCTTCAAATAATAGACTTATCAATTTATATATAGCCAGGTCGGTTTATTATTTCATGTGTATTTTTCAATGCAAACGAAGAAGAATAAAAATGGAAAACGAAGTAGTAATTTAGGTCTTGAAATGCAAACAACAAATATTTGTGCAAATTAGAGAAAGGAAAATGTGATAAAGTGCCTAAAACGGACACTGGTCACAAATTCCGGTTTAATCACTAATTTATAAATACAATTTTAAAATAAATACATTTTTTTTTAAAAATGTTAAAAAGAAAATAATCGCTGGGTGTCCCACCTGTCATAAATCCTGGGAACCCTCAATCATGATTTACTATTGTGATGCTACATATAAGTGGATGGGGACAGTCAACCTCTGTGTTAAATATCGTCCCGGATTACCGGAAAGGTGTACGTGTGTATGTACGTAAATGCGTGAGAATCGAGAAAGTTTCCAATCTCTCACAGGGTTGTTTTACGAACTAAGACATCATCAATTCAATGCTTCCACCGTCTGCGCAGATACTGGTGTTACTAAGGTTATGAGCAACAACGTCTCTACTGGGCAGTTTCTAGCCACCTTGGTGCCCAGGGCGAAACACCAGAATGCTCCCTCCACCCCCCGACTGGCACACGTCACTCCCAAACTACACCTATGTGTCATGTGACAAAACCCCTCCTCAATATGAATGAATATTGCTATATAAATGAAACTGGTTTCATTACATTGTAATGCAAGTACTTTACAGAAGAATTCTAATGTGAAAACAGCTGTTGCTGGCCAAGTAAATGGTTTTTCTTTCACCTGCTCTTAGGGAAGGCTTTGCCTGAATGCAGTTTCAAACTGTCCATACTAGCACACTGCAGTGTGACGGTGTGACCAGCCTATCTAGGTCCAAGGGCCCACTGACCAGTGGTCCTGTGTTGCAGGTGTTCTGTTCGTACTACCTCACTTGTATTCCGCAAGGGGCAATACTAGACTAACCATATTAATTATTTTCTGATGGAAGATTATCATGCCAAGATGTACAGTCTGGTACACTCTTATTCTACTCTTTCAAAATACCTCCATGAGTGGGAAAGGGGACGAATAGCACCAGTGAGGGTTCCTGTATGCTTTGCATTAAATCACAGAGCCTTTCAGGACTAGAACAGTGATGAGAGATCTGTATATTGGATAAGCAAGTCTGTGATAAAAGGATTCAATGGCATGACAAGGAGGTTCATTTTATGCAAATCAATCTTTACTACTGACAAAAAGCAGCAAAGAACATTTTTGTAAAATCAATAACTTTTCTTTTAACCAGAAAAAACACAGAAACTCATAAGCACACCTATTGCAGGAACCCAGTGCAAGATGGGGCTCAGAACTAGTCCATGTAACCAATCAGGATGGACCCACCCCCATAAATGTTCCTTCCTCTAAGCAGAACTCCTCTTTCTTTGTTGCTGACGCAATGAGATTAGTCCTATTGTTACACGCTAGTCCTTACTTTCTGTGAGGTGTTATTTGATACAAATTAACACGGATACAACATATCTGTATTCTTTTGAAACAGCGTTCACTTCTTGGAACGTTGTGTGGAACTTTTATTTGTTATTCCGACCGCTCGGCGTTAGCTTCGCCTCAGATATGCCCAGGATTGGCCCTCTCTTCTCTCCTCCCCACCCCTTGCTTCCCCTTGGGGGTTTTACTGTTTGCCTGCTCAGCGACTTTAATTACAGCTGCAACACTACATGCGCAAGCCCTTTCACCACCTTTCCCATTTCGCCTGCTTGGCACCGTGATATTACACACGGAGAGCGCTCGCCTGCTTCGGAGCAGCTCGAGCGAGTTGCAGCTCGGTCACGCCTCTCAGGTGGAGGTGTTTAGTGACAAAGTGTTCGCCTGCTCGGCGTTCAGTACAAGTGACTGCCTCAGTCTGAAATAAGTGTTCACTTTATTTTCGCGTTGCTCACGCGTGTTAAGTTTAATTGGTCCTATTTTAGAACATTGCCTGCTTGGCATCTGGGTTCACCCTGGGCTGTTTTTATATATTTATATGTATATATTATTTTCCACAGACCTCAGGTGGAACATTTGGGGGTCTGCTTGGCCTCCTGGGTTGTCAGTGACAGTTGGGTGTTGTTGTTCATATTACCATATTAAATTGTTCATTATTTACAACTATGCAGTCAACTAAAAGGGGCAGAGGGGGTCCCTTCAGTGGATGCCAGCACCCAGGTTAGGGCTGATGGGCCTAGTGATGACTCTGGAGTTAGGGGGATGGGGGAGGGTTCCCTGGTTCCACCCCCGTCTGTCTCCAGCGCTATAAGGGATTCCATGGACTCTGCCCTATTGAATTTAAATTCAACTTTGGCCTCGGCATTTGTTAGGTTAATCAATAAGATTGCTGACTTCCATCCCAATCCTGATCAGGGTCCTTCCACGGCGCCCAGAAAGTGCACAGCCAAATCTAAACATTTGCAAGGGCAACTAAGCCCTGTTCAGAGTTCTCCCTCTTCTCCCGATTCCCCGGTTAGGTCTTTGAAGCGTAAGTTCGGGGAGGGTATTGTTCAGTCCTCAGCCCCAATTAGGGTTACCTCTACTCCTTTATCTTCCCCTGATTCTTCAGAGGATTCAGATTCCCCGCCTAAGAGGCGTAAAAGGAAGGTCTCCGCTGTTGGGTTATCCCAGGCAACTGAGGGGCAATTGTTGGATGACAGGGGGGGTCCCATTTTTCGACCCCTCTCTCATCCAACACCGTATATCGGCGGAATGGCGCCGTTCGGAGGCGGTTTTCTCATTCCTCCATCATTGGTTCAGGAAGCCTCTTCCAAGCGAGAAGAGAAATAAGTTAAGGTCTGAATGTCCCTGCCCTGTTATTCCTGATAAGGTGGCTATGACCCCAGTGATTGATCAATCTATGGTGGCTTTCTTGTCCCAGAAGGAAGAGGACCCAAAAAAGGGGTTAACGGGGCACTCCAGGGCTGTCAAGACAAGCTGTTGGACATGTTAGGACCATTGACCCAGATCTTCAAGTTGGCGGAGGAGGCCGCACTAATGATTCGCAGATTGATGTCCAGGCGCTCAGGGGATGGGTGCAGCGTTCCTTTTGCCTGCTCGGCAATGCCAATTCCAGCATATCCAGAGAAAGGCGCAAAGCTCTCCTTAGGCGCTTAGACCCTAAACTGCAAGATATGGCTGAAGGGGAGGCTGGCCCTAAAGCACAGGGAAATTTATTTGGTGATAAGTTCATTAAGGACCTCTCGCATATGTCCACACCTTTACAGCACTAGACAAGGCCCAGGCAAACATTAGGAAGGTGTTTGCACCTAGAATTGTTGACAAGGCCAGACGTGGAAGAGCTCGCTCTTCTGGCCGTTCCTCTTTCAGGGGCTCTACCCACCCACAACAGTACGCCTTCCGGGGGGCTCATCACTCTTCCTCTGCTTGAGGCTCCCAGGCGCCCTTCTACCCCCAGAGAGGAACTCAGTGGTGAGGTTGAAATTGCAGTGGTGCAAACAGAGCGAGATCGACTCCAGGTATTGTCTGGTCTCATAAATGTTTCTTCCCACAGAGGTTTTGGGGGCAGGTTGGCACGATTTCTTCATCAGTGGAAGGGACTCACCTCGGATCCATGGGTGTTACAGATAGTTCAGGGGTTTCAGATTTCTACTCCCCCGGTGTCAGCTCTCTCCGCCTCCTCTTGTGTTCGATCAAGAGAAGCAGAAGTGGTGGACGCGGAGATTCAAGATCTCATTTCAAGGGTGCAGTGGTTCTGGCCACCTTCAGGGCTTCCCAGTTTCTCAGCACGATGTTTCTGGTTCCAAAGCCCGAAGAGGGTTTTCACCTCTATAATCTCGGAGCCCTCAACTCATTTGTAGTTTACCATCATTTCAAAATGGAGGGAATTCATCTTCTAAGGGATACACTTCTCCCAGGGGATTGGATGGTCAAGTCGGACCTCAAGGATGCATATCTGTGGTTCCTGTCTTTCCCCCTCATTAGGAGTTTCTCCAATTCTCTTGTGGGGGGGTCGCCTTTGGCAGTTTGCCTCTCTCCCGTTCGGCCTACCGTCAGCCCTGTGGTGTTTCACCAAGCTAATGAAGCCGGTGATGGCTTTCCTCAGGTCGAAGGTGGTCAGGAGTATCATTTATCTAGACGACATGCTTCTCCTGGCACAGGATCTCGAGGTTCTGCAAAGTCACTTGGATCTGACGACCTCTCTTCTACAGGACCTAGGGTTTGTACTAAATGCCAAGAAGTCCATATTCTGTCCTACTCAATGTATCCAATTTCTGGGCTTCAGTATAGATTCAAAGCAGTGCATCCTTCTTCTTCCAGACTCCAGGCTCTCAAGAATTCGGAAGGAAATTTGCTTTAGCCTAAGGAAAGGGATTGTGTCTCTCCGCCAGTTAGCGAGGGTCGTGGGAATGTTGTCCGCCTCCATTCAGGCTATATTTCCGGCGACTCTACTTTACAGAGCGCTTCAACGCCTCAAGGGGAGGCATCTGCGCAAATGTCTGTCATATTGTCAAAGGGTAGTGTTGGGTCCAGAAGCCAGGTTGGAGCTTCTATGGTGGCTCAAGCATATGGACGCCTGGAATGGCAGAGCGATCTTTGGGCCATCCCCAGATGTGGTTCTCGAGTCCGATGCCAGCAGGGCCGGTTGGGGAGCCAGGATCGGAAAGACTTCCACTGGAGGGAAATGGTCAGATCAAGATAAATTACTTCATATAAATTGTCTGGAGTTGCTGGCGGGTTCCTTTGCGGTCATGAGCCTTCTCAAAGACCAAGGGAACTGCTGTGTCCTCCTTCGGATGGACAATGTTTCAGCTGTGCAATATATCAATCACATGGGTGGGACCCACTCGAAGGCCCTAGCAGACTTAGTAAGGGAGTTTTGGCATTATTGCCTGGACAGGAACATTCTGTTACAAGCAGAGTATCTGCCGGGTGCCAGCAATATGGTGGCAGACTGGAATTCCCGTTACCTTCAGGACAGGAGCGACTGGATGCTGAACAAGGAGATTTTTGCCTTGATTCAGTCTCTTTGGGGTCCCATTCAGATTGACCTCTTTGCTTCCCGTCTCAACTGCCAGGTTCCTCGGTTTTACAGTCGGAGACCGGACCCCTTAGCACTGCCGACCGATGCGTTTCTCCAGGACTGGTCGGGCCCTCTGCCCTATGCGTTTCCTCCATTCACCATGATAGCCAGGACCCTGATGCAGCTGCGCGGGCAGTTAGTTACCCTGGTAATAGTGACCCCGTTTTGGCCCTCTCGGGTGTGGTTTCCCCCTCTACTGGAGTTGGCGGGAGATTTTCCTCATCTCCCTCTCCACCCCCGGCTCCTCTCGGACCCGGCGAGTCTCCCACATGACCTGGTCCTTCAAGGGCATCTCTCCCTTATGGCCTGGAAGATTTCAGCTCTTCCTGGTGCTTCAGAGGCCTTTCGCAGGACTCTATTAACGTCATCAAAGACTCCTGGGCATCCTCCCCAAGGCGGGGTACTCCTCAGCATGGGGCCGCTGGCTTAGCTGATGTGTGGCTAGGAACCTCAATCCCATTTTTGCTCCTCCAATAGACAGTACATTTGTTTGTTGAATTGTTCAAAGAGGGCAAAGCCTATAGAACAATTAATGGGTTCAGGTCGGCGATATCGGCCGGCCATCTTTTGGTTGAGGGGGAACCGGTTGGGAAGCATTTCCTGGTAAGGAAAGCCCTTAAGTCCATCAGATTTAAAGTTCCTCCTAAAGCCAGGTATTCGGTTCAGTGGAATGTTAATAAAGTGCTGAATTTATTTCTCGCTTGGCCTCATAATCAGGAATTATCCCTGCAACAACTTTTTTCAAAGATAGCCATGCTTCTATGTCTTGTCTCCATTAAGAGAGTGTCTGACATCAGATATGGACAAAAAGGTTTTCTCTCCTCGGGGGGTGACTTTCTTTGTGACCAAGAGAACTAAATGTATCATTTCTTCTGTTTGTTATCCTGCGCTTCCCTAGAATAATAAATTATGTTTGGTTCAGTGTTTGAAGTGTTTTGAATTAAAAACAGAAGGGCTTTGCCCCCCAAGTACCTCTCAGCTGCTTCTTTCCTACCGTAAACCCTATAAGGCAGTGTCCTCAGCTACTTTGGCTAGATGGGTTAAATGGGTTATGGAAGAGGCTGGGATTGACATCTCTTCCTTTGGAGCACATTCGGTAAGAGGTGCTATGGCCTCAAAAGCGGTTTTCCTTGGGGGAGGTTTGGAGCAGATCTTAAAAGCAGCTGACTGGTCCAGGGAATCTACCTTTAAAACTTTCTACCCTAAGCGTATTGATCATGTGGTCTTCAATGTGATGCAAGGGCTTTGAACTTGCATAATATGAGCCTCCTTGTCATGCCATAGAATGCCTAATCTCCCGCACTATCGTGAGTGTGGGTTTAGATTCTATTAAAGACAAGGAGGTGAGTATTATCCCACCCATTGCTAATATTGGTCTCATTTTCAGCTTCAGGTTGATAAGCTTGAGGAAGGTGAACTGGTGAAAGATCTCTGGAGTCTGCACCTTGAGGAGTCGGCTGAGCTGTTCTTCGGTTGGACTGTGGACCTTTTTGTTTCGCTTACTATGGCGTCAGGTTGCAGCTTCAGAAGAGGTGTTGTGCTTAGAGGAAGGGACATTTATGAGGGTGGGTCCATCCTGATTGGTTACATGGGCTAGTTCTGAGCCCCATCTTGGACTGGGTTCCTGCACTAGGTGTGCTTATGAGTTTCTGTGTTTTTTTAGTTAAAAGAAAAGTTATTGATTTAAAAAAAGTTTTCTTTGCTGCTATTTATCAGTAGTAAAGATTGATTTACATAATACTCACCTCCTTGTCTTTAATAGATTCTAAACCCCCACTCACGATAGTGCGGGGGATTAGGTATTGTATGTGTAAATCTCTAAATTCATAAAAGGTGCATGGCTTGGTGCTCACATCACTGCTCACAACACTCGCCCCAACATTAAAATGTTTGTAACCATAAACCATACATACTCATTTGGACAACTTTGGATGAGAGTATAAAATGGCTGCAAAATCAGACACTCAAATGGGGTACAAGGACTATTTTGCTTCTTGTTTCTGAAGAATTTTAGATGGGTAAGGGCTGGGTCTCAGTGTGAGCATGCCCAACCCCCAATACAGAAACATCTTTTGGAAATTATATCTATAGACAGGACAGAATACTGTAGAAGGAAGACCCAATAAACAATGCACATATAGGTTACACAGAAAGGTTACACAGAAAGGATTGTACCTCTTACAAACTGTAGCCTTACCAGTAATAAGCTGATGAAGCGTTTTAAACAAAATCGGCTTCTAAGGCATGGTTAAGGGGCCAACATTCCTCAGTCACTACCTCCTCACTATTATGCAGGCGGCATCAGGGGTTATTTTTGCAAAAACTAGCATGCCCATGCTTTATCTAACAGAGCTGGCATTAGCATCTCTTATTAGTGCTGGCCTGCAGCTAGTGGAAGTTGTTAGGGAGAATTCTCTGTTTAGGCTGAATTTCCCTACCTAGTGAGTCCCCCAGCAGCTTTGCTGGATTTCTGGGGTTTAATTTTTTTCTCCTGCCAAGAGTGAGACTCTTTTACCCTCACTCTTGGACATGTTGAAGTGTGTTTTCTTGGTTAAACCTTGTGTTGAATGGGCTATGGGGTCTTTTACTCCATAGGGCCTCATGTATTTTTGTGATGTGGGTCACACAGCACCCTCTGTGCCGTGACCCAGGGGTGTCCTAGGGACTCCCCAACATAGACTCCATACCCTGGGACTGACTACTGTCTCCCAGGGCATGTAAAGTCACCAAAGACTTTGCTAGTCTTGAATCCTGAACAGAACCAGTACAAACCATCATATTGTGGACGTACTGGCTGGGGCAATTCGATTGCCCCAGGGTCTGTTAGTCGAGGGGGCACGTCTCCGTCCCCCCTGATCGAGTTTTGGCTGGTGGCAGTGGAAACTACTTTTTATATTCGACCGCGAATATTTCCCTATGGGATTTCCCATTGTTTTAGGCTAACACATTTAATTATTTATTTACGGTAGCCTTAAACATACCACCGGTTTATATATTTATTTTTATAACTCCGGTTGGGACTTTTTGCCAAAACTTGATTCTAAAATGGCGTTGGTGTTCGCCTCTGTAACTCTGACCCAAAGTGGAGCCCTTTGTTCCACTTTTGGCGGGCTTCTCCACAGAAGCCCTCCAAAGTGGTGCCACTCTGTCTGGGGTACTTAGGAGGGGTGGAGGGGGATTTAGGCACCCTGGACTGAGTTACCTTGGTAACTCAAGTCGCACTCCGTCCTGATTGGCCCAAGTGGTGAGCCGCCCGGCTCACCACTTAGCATGGTTGAGTGACAGCTAGGCTGGGTGAATGGGGGTTTGCTGCATAAAAGCAGGGCTTTGGGGACTGGGACTTCAGAAGTCGCCACAGGACCAAGAATCCGACGAGGGAAGAGCTGAGCCGACCTGCTTCGACGACACCACCCGGTGGAGCCCTGCTGAACCGTCTCACCACTTTTTCCCGACGACCGAGGAGAACTCTTAACGGAGTGGCTCCTTCCCTTGACTGGTGGGGACAACCAGTTTTCGCCTTCTTTCCGTTCTTTGAGGTATCTCGTGGCCGCCTTGCCTGTGCCAAGCACCCCGGCAACCGGAATACCACACTTTACCCCCATACCGCGAAAGTCGGCACCAACCCTTTAACCGGAGGACTCCGCGGCTGGTTTCTTCCCGGGCAGTGCAACGACCCTCTTCTTCTGCTCTTCAGCGAGAACTTCTTCTCCCCTGACCGACGTCGAGCCCTGCTGCCACTGCCTGGAACAACTGCCACCGCTGGAGGATCCTTTCCGCTTAAGGTACTGTGTTCTGCCTGGCTTCCCTTGCTACCGACTGTACGGGGTAGATTTAGTCCCCGGCTTTCGAACCTGGGAGTGCCTGGGACACTTTGGCTAAACTTTCTGAGCCACTCTAACCTCTTTTTGACTCTTTGCAAGACTTTGAATCTCTAACTAACAGTGTGATCTTGGGCACATTTTCGCTCCGGCTACTCTAAGAGTGGGCCCTGCCTAGTGACTTTTGCTCACCTGTGACTTTATTCTTCTGTAAGCCTATTGCAAGTGCTCTGGACCTTAGAGTGGTGTGTCTAACCCATTTCTGCTTGTTCTCTCCCTTTCTTGGAAACTACTAGAGTGTCATCTAACGTTAAGCACTCACCTCTGTTTTAATTAAGTGGTGTTTTACCTAGAGTTGTCTAGATAGGAGAAAGGATTGAATCTACTTTCATTATAACTGTGTTGAAGTACTTTTACTATATTTTTGCTAGAGTGTTTTTAACTTATGTGTATTTTAAATAAATAACTATATACTTTTGAAACCAAGCTCTGGTCAGTGTTTGCTTGTGCTATTGTGTTTTGGTACATATTGTGTATACTTTACATACTGCCTAACTCTTCTTGAGAGAAGTCTGACTGCTCAGCCACAGCTACCAGGTAAATCTGGGTGGTACGGACTGCTACCAAAGGGGTTTACTGCTCTACCTGTAGTCTTAAATCTTTTGCAGTGTTCCCCAAGGGAACTGCACAGGTTTCTGCCTAACACTGGTGTACAGCGGTGGGATTTGTATTGAGTATACATTTTATTGTGCTTTAGATACCTTAGTGCAACTAACCACAAAGCTTAGCACTGAAAAAGTAAAACCTCTAACATGTCAGTTATAGAAAGCTATAGTCAAGAGTCCCTTGCAGCCAAAACTGCTGATTGTTTAAGAGTGCTCTGTAAACATAAGGATCTCCTGACTAAGGGCAAGAAAATGGAGCTGATTGAAAGATTGTTAGCTAACCAAAGTCTGGGTGATGGTTCAGAGGAACCTACCACTCCAGCGACTGTAGATGACAGTGTTGAAGTTAACATGGAGCAAAATGTTGATGTTTCTGAGGAAGAGTCAGAAGAGGAGGGTGAGGCTGTTGTAACTGTCCCCCCTAGGCCTCTGCCTGCTCTACCTGCTGTACCTACTGGACCTTTACCAGGTCCCACATTTAGTCCTCAGTACTTTGAACTGGAGAAAATGAAGCTAGAATTGGAGTATAAGAAACTTAATGCTCAAACTGACAAAGAACTAAGGCTAAGGGAAATGGAGCTCAAGTATGACTTAGAAATGAAGAAATTATCTGTTGAGAATGTTTCTCTCTCTGGCTCCTCTAGAAGTTCCAGTCCTAAAAGACCCCGGATGCCTAAAGAATTGGTTGGTATGTATGAGCCTAAGTTGGATGTGTTGGATTGGTTGTCTCTGTTTGAATATAATCCTGGGCTCCAGAACATCACAGGAAATGACTTACTCACCTGGTTGTTCTCTAGGCTTCCCCCTGTTGCAACTGATGTGGTAATGGAGATGGGGGAGGAGGATAGGAAGGACTATGAATGTGTGAAACTAGCTTTGATAGCTAGGTTTGGGAAGACCCCTTCCCAGTATCTTAAGAGGTTTAGGAGCCTCAAAAAGCATGATGGTACCCCTTGGGCTACCTGGGTGAATGAATGTTTGAAAAACTTAGAGGGATGGATTAAGGGTTACAAGGTGAACACTTATGAAGGTATGAAGAATTTGTTTATGTTGGAGACTATTTATGATGCCTGCTCTCCTGAGCTCAGACAACACTTGGCTGATTCCAGGGAATTAGATTCCCGGAAGCTAGCTAAGGCTGCTGACTTGTGGGTTGCCAACAGGGCCACTCACAAGGATTCTGGGGTAACTCAGAAGAAGGATGGGGAAAAACAGTCTAAGAAGGACTCCAAAGAGAATTCTAATACTACAAATTCCAAAGAGGGCCCCAAACAAAACTATAAGGGTAAGCCACAAGGGAAACCAAATCAGGCTAGTGTACCTTCTGGTCCCAGACCAGAAGGGGGTCAGAACAAGCCTCCATTCCAGCGAGCCTTTGGCTCATGCTTTGTTTGTAAGGCTACTGACCATGTGAAAGGAGATCCCAGATGTAAGGGTAAACCTTCAGGGGTCCAGCTTGCCTCCTTAGCCTTCGCTCCCGAAGAGGAAGTACCCATGGCAAGTGGAAACTTTCTATTACTAGCTGATGAACCCACTGGAGTCTCAGCTAGTGTTTCTTTAGTCTCTCTGGGGTTGTGGGAGCAACAGAATTTAGATGTCTATAACTCTATCCCAGATAATACTAAAGAGTATTATAAGGACAGTGTCCAGGTGAATGGTCAGGAGACTCCTGCCATTAGGGACACTGGAGCCAGCATAACTGTGGTGGATGAATCATTTTTCAAGGCAGAGGATGTTGCTAAGGCACCCAAATGCCTCACCAAGTTAGCTGGTGGGCCTGTGCAGATGTGTCCCCAGTTACCAGTTCTCATCCAATGTAATGATATGGCTGTAAAAATACCTGTCAGTGTACAATGTGAAGTGCCAGGTAGGGTTCTGTTGGGTAATGACCTCAAAGCTCTTGGAGTTGTATCTCATACCCCCAGACCTCCTAGCAAAAGGTTTCAGGAACTCACAAAACCTGCAAGGGAGAAAACCCTGAGAGGGTTATCTCAGGAGATGATGACAGAAATCACTCCTCTACCACTGGAGCAACTTACTGCAGTAACTACCAGATCAGGAGCAAAGGGGCAACCCAAGACTCCTAGGAAAAAGCCAGCAGCAAGCACTCCAGTGCTTCCAACAAGGACTTCCCCTAGGTTGTCCAAAGTTACACCTGTAACTCCACCTCCAGCTGAGGCTGAGAGGGAGGTACAACCCTGTGTGGTTGAGCTAGACTCTGAGGAAGAGCTAGAAGGAGGCCCCAACCTTATTGGAGATTTGGACCCTGAGGACCATCCTGAGCTGCAGTCTTTACTGGCAGAAGGTGGGCCTAGCAGGGCAGCTTTTCGTAAGGGGCAAAGAGAATGTCCAACTCTGGAGGGTCTCCGCCACCAAGCAGCTTCTCAAGCTGATGGGCAAGAGCCTGGGAAGTATAGGTTGCACTGGGAAGATGGCCTCTTCTACAGTGAACCCACTGAGTCTGAACCTGGAGACTACAAACGCCTTGTAGTCCCACAGGAAAACAGACAACAGTTCTTACAACTAGCCCATGAGATACCTTTGGCTGGCCACTTGAGTTTCAAGAAGACCAAGGAAAGGCTCTCACTCTACTTTTATTGGCCAAAGATGGGGGCCGAAGTAGATAGATATTGTAAGAGCTGCCATACCTGCCAGACTTCTGGTAAGGTCGGTTCCAAGAATGTGGCACCTTTAGTGCCTCTCCCAGTTGTGGGAGTCCCATTTGAGAGGGTAGGGATTGACATTGTTGGTCCCCTTGATCCTCCAACCTCCTCAGGCAACAGGTTTATCCTTGTTGTAGTAGACCATGCTACTAGGTACCCGGAGGCCATTCCTATGAGGACTGTTACAGCTCCGGCTGTGGCTAAGGCCCTCCTTGGTATTTTTACCAGGGTTGGGTTTCCTAAGGAGGTAATCTCTGACAGGGGGTCAAACTTTATGTCCCACTACATGAAGGCCATGTGGAAAACCTGTGGAGTTACCTACAAGTTCTCAACCGCCTACCACCCTCAGACAAACGGGTTGGTTGAAAGGTTTAACAGAACCATGAAGAGCATGATAGGTGCTTTGGAAGAACCCCTTAAGAAAAAGTGGGACCTTCTACTGCCATGCCTTCTCTTTGCTTATAGAGAAGTCCCTCAGGAGGGAGTAGGTTATTCTCCCTTTGAGCTTCTCTATGGCCATCCAGTCAGAGGTCCATTGGCCCTGATTAAGGAGGGGTTGGAAGGTGCTCCTCCCCTCAAGCCAGTCAGAGTGACTGACTATGTGATAGGTCTCCGGAGGAGAATGTCACACATGATGGCAGAAGCAAGTGACAACTTGAAAGCTGGTCAAGCCCTGGTCAAACATTGGCACGACCAGAAGGCTAACATGGTTGAGTTTACTCAAGACCAGCTTGTTCTAGTTATGCTCCCAACAAGGCAGAGGGCCTTGCAAGACAAATGGATGGGACCCTTCAAGGTTGTGGGAAAACTTGGAGAGGTCAACTATCTGGTGGATCTGGGCAGACCCAGGGAAGCTCCTAGAGTCTTCCACACCAACCGACTAAAAGCCTACATCTCCAGACCTGATGTAGGAGCCTTGCTCCTAGCTTCAGCTGCAGAGGAGGAAGAGAGTGAATCTCTCCCTGATCTCCTCAGAGGTGTACCTTTAGATGAAAAAGTTGAAGGAGTCAATCTCTCTTCAGACCTGACACCTGAGCAACAAGAGGAGTGCAAATCTATGTTAAATCAGTTTGCCTCCCTGTTCTCACTGTCACCAGGCTTGACCCCTTGGGGCCAGCATGAGATACTCACTGGTGACTGTCTGCCAGTCAAAAGCAGAGGATACAGAATGTCAGAACATATCAGAGCCCACATCAAAGGAGAGGTCAAGAAGATGCTTGATCTCGGGGTAATAGAACCCTCTACTAGTCCATGGTCTAGCCCAGTTGTGTTAGTACCAAAGGCAGGATCCAAAGACTTGAGATTCTGTGTGGACTATAGAGCTCTAAATGCAGTCACCAAGACTGATGCCCACCCTTTGCCCAGGACAGATGAGTTGGTGGATAAACTTGGTGCAGCCAAGTACCTCAGCACATTTGACCTGACGTCAGGCTATTGGCAAATAGCCCTGACAGACCATGCCAAGGAGAAAACTGCATTTTCAACCCCAGTTGGCTTGTACCAGTTTAAGGTCATGCCTTTTGGACTGAAAAACGCACCTGCCACATTCCAAAGGATGGTGAACCAAGTTCTGGCTGGGATGGAAGATTTCTGCATGGCATACTTGGATGACATTGCAGTCTTCAGCCACTCCTGGGAAGAACATGTGAACCACCTAGGCCATGTGTTGCAGGCTCTGAAACAGGCCCATTTGACAATCAAAGCCAGTAAGTGCCAGATTGGTCAAAGTAAAGTGGTCTACCTTGGACATGAGGTAGGAGGTGGAGAAATAAGGCCTTTGCCCAGCAAGATTGAAGCTGTGCAAAATTGGACAACACCAACTACTCAAACCCAAGTGAGAGCTTTTCTAGGCCTCACTGGGTATTACAGGAATTTCATTGAGAACTATGGGACCATAGCTTCTCCACTGAATGTAATCTCCTCTCCCAAATTCCCTAAAAAGGTGAAATGGAATGAGGAGTGCAATCAGGCCTTTGAAAAACTGAAGAGAGCTCTTTGCCAGGCTCCAGTATTGAGAGCTCCTGACTACCACCAACCTTTCATTGTACAAACTGATGCTTCCAATGTAGGTATAGGTGCAGTTCTAAGCCAACTGGATGAGAAGGGTAGGGAGCACCCCATTTGCTTCATCAGTAGGAAACTGAAGGATCCTGAGACAAGGTGGGCAACTATCGAAAGAGAATGCTTTGCTATTGTGTGGGCACTGAAGAAGTTTAGGCCATACTTGTATGGTTCTACTTTTGTTATTCAGACTGACCACCAACCCTTGAGATGGTTAATGCAAATGAAAGGGGAAAATCCAAAACTATTGAGATGGTCAATCTGCCTGCAAGGGTTTGATTTCACCATTGAGCACAGGTCAGGGTGTCACCATCAAAATGCTGATGGACTCTCTAGGATGTATATCATCGACTAGAGGTATGAGGTTCATCCAGGAGTGGATTAAATCCTCCTGTCCCTTAGTCTGGGGGGGGCGAGTGTTAGGGAGAATTCTCTGTTTAGGCTGAATTTCCCTACCTAGTGAGTCCCCCAGCAGCTTTGCTGGATTTCTGGGGTTTAATTTTTTTCTCCTGCCAAGAGTGAGACTCTTTTACCCTCACTCTTGGACATGTTGAAGTGTGTTTTCTTGGTTAAACCTTGTGTTGAATGGGCTATGGGGTCTTTTACTCCATAGGGCCTCATGTATTTTTGTGATGTGGGTCACACAGCACCCTCTGTGCCGTGACCCAGGGGTGTCCTAGGGACTCCCCAACATAGACTCCATACCCTGGGACTGACTACTGTCTCCCAGGGCATGTAAAGTCACCAAAGACTTTGCTAGTCTTGAATCCTGAACAGAACCAGTACAAACCATCATATTGTGGACGTACTGGCTGGGGCAATTCGATTGCCCCAGGGTCTGTTAGTCGAGGGGGCACGTCTCCGTCCCCCCTGATCGAGTTTTGGCTGGTGGCAGTGGAAACTACTTTTTATATTCGACCGCGAATATTTCCCTATGGGATTTCCCATTGTTTTAGGCTAACACATTTAATTATTTATTTACGGTAGCCTTAAACATACCACCGGTTTATATATTTATTTTTATAACTCCGGTTGGGACTTTTTGCCAAAACTTGATTCTAAAATGGCGTTGGTGTTCGCCTCTGTAACTCTGACCCAAAGTGGAGCCCTTTGTTCCACTTTTGGCGGGCTTCTCCACAGAAGCCCTCCAAAGTGGTGCCACTCTGTCTGGGGTACTTAGGAGGGGTGGAGGGGGATTTAGGCACCCTGGACTGAGTTACCTTGGTAACTCAAGTCGCACTCCGTCCTGATTGGCCCAAGTGGTGAGCCGCCCGGCTCACCACTTAGCATGGTTGAGTGACAGCTAGGCTGGGTGAATGGGGGTTTGCTGCATAAAAGCAGGGCTTTGGGGACTGGGACTTCAGAAGTCGCCACAGGACCAAGAATCCGACGAGGGAAGAGCTGAGCCGACCTGCTTCGACGACACCACCCGGTGGAGCCCTGCTGAACCGTCTCACCACTTTTTCCCGACGACCGAGGAGAACTCTTAACGGAGTGGCTCCTTCCCTTGACTGGTGGGGACAACCAGTTTTCGCCTTCTTTCCGTTCTTTGAGGTATCTCGTGGCCGCCTTGCCTGTGCCAAGCACCCCGGCAACCGGAATACCACACTTTACCCCCATACCGCGAAAGTCGGCACCAACCCTTTAACCGGAGGACTCCGCGGCTGGTTTCTTCCCGGGCAGTGCAACGACCCTCTTCTTCTGCTCTTCAGCGAGAACTTCTTCTCCCCTGACCGACGTCGAGCCCTGCTGCCACTGCCTGGAACAACTGCCACCGCTGGAGGATCCTTTCCGCTTAAGGTACTGTGTTCTGCCTGGCTTCCCTTGCTACCGACTGTACGGGGTAGATTTAGTCCCCGGCTTTCGAACCTGGGAGTGCCTGGGACACTTTGGCTAAACTTTCTGAGCCACTCTAACCTCTTTTTGACTCTTTGCAAGACTTTGAATCTCTAACTAACAGTGTGATCTTGGGCACATTTTCGCTCCGGCTACTCTAAGAGTGGGCCCTGCCTAGTGACTTTTGCTCACCTGTGACTTTATTCTTCTGTAAGCCTATTGCAAGTGCTCTGGACCTTAGAGTGGTGTGTCTAACCCATTTCTGCTTGTTCTCTCCCTTTCTTGGAAACTACTAGAGTGTCATCTAACGTTAAGCACTCACCTCTGTTTTAATTAAGTGGTGTTTTACCTAGAGTTGTCTAGATAGGAGAAAGGATTGAATCTACTTTCATTATAACTGTGTTGAAGTACTTTTACTATATTTTTGCTAGAGTGTTTTTAACTTATGTGTATTTTAAATAAATAACTATATACTTTTGAAACCAAGCTCTGGTCAGTGTTTGCTTGTGCTATTGTGTTTTGGTACATATTGTGTATACTTTACATACTGCCTAACTCTTCTTGAGAGAAGTCTGACTGCTCAGCCACAGCTACCAGGTAAATCTGGGTGGTACGGACTGCTACCAAAGGGGTTTACTGCTCTACCTGTAGTCTTAAATCTTTTGCAGTGTTCCCCAAGGGAACTGCACAGGTTTCTGCCTAACAGAAGTCATGGTGTGGCAGTGTAGAAAAGGCGTTTGGCCTAGTGGATGTACATTTTGAGGCAACTTCTTTGATTGCTTCATGCGTTTTAAGTGCGGGCACAGTGTGGCATGCTCGTCAGAGCCATACAAAAGTTCCAGTATGCTATTGTATGGACTTGGACATATCAGACAAAAACAGGCATATGTGCAGCGCCACATAGACACCAACCAACTGGGTGGTGGCTTGTGCAGCGCACAAAACATTGCTTCACACATACACTGCTTTGATTTGCCATGCACTACTGTCAACATGGTGACACACAATTAACTCTACTTTCCTAATCAAGGTGCCAAAGTGTGCTTTCTAGCCTACTAGGAAGTGGCTGGCTTTAGAAAATTAAAAGACCTTTGATGCTGAACACATGCATTTACTCCATGTCCCAAAGCAGCCACTAGAACACTTAAGCAAAAAAACAACAGTTAACCTTCCCAGAAATGTGCCATATGTAACTAAAAAGTAGTGTACAAAAAAAAGTTTGGGTTTTCAAATAAAGAGACATGAAAATAAAATAGTTGAAAACGTTTTCTGTGGGGCATTTTAATTCTCTTTGAAGAATGCATAGGTTTTGTCAGCCAACAGCTGACTTGGTGAATAAAAACGCCCCGTATTCAGTTCTTAATGAAATGTTAAGCACATAATATGTTAAAACAATGGCTTGTGAAATGACCCATCACTTATAAATTGGCTACTTAAAAGGCTGTTAAAGAATGAGGGGAACAGGGTGTGCGACTCCAGAGCATCTCACACGCTGCATTTGGAATATGCATTCCAAAATGTGTATATTCCAAGGCATTGCAGTAACCCAAAGGTCTGCATAGAGCAGCCAGCTGCACATTAGGAGCGCTAACCGGCACAGCATGCTGCTTAATGTTTTGTGCGGCAAGAAACGGGGCTGCCCCTCTACTCCGGCTGCAGCGCCCTCGATTTTTCCACGCTCTCTTTTTTGTCCCAGTGGTGAAGGGATACTAGTATTGAGGGAATTTACCTCAGTGAGTGATGCTTCCCGCCACGGCGCGAACATGGGAAAAGAGGCAGAGTAATCATCCTCACGCCCCCTTCGAAGACAGACTGACAGGGAAGTGGAAAAGAGATAGACGCATGGTAGGCAGTTACAACGTGTTATGTAGATGAGTTTAAAAGAAAAGTCAGTTTTTCCTTCAAATTTCATTACCGATTACACTATTTAAAAGAAAATAATTTCGTATAGTCGAAACGTCCCATAGTTTACCAAGAAATAGCTGCCTTCTTCACCCCACATCGAAAAGAAAAACGGAAAAGAAAAGTAACCCATATGGGTAAATTTCGCCGCCATTTTTGAGTTAAACCAGTAACCAGACTGTAAGTGCCACGAAGGAATCCAACAAAATCATTTTGTACGACATTTTCGATTTAGAATAAAGCTTGGAATATAACGTACGTTTTGAAATGGGACAGTTACGGGTTATATTTTTTTAAAAACTTTAACCATTTCTTCCCAGTTAACGCTTAATGTTATTATATACGTTTAACAGATGACTATGTGACCAACAGGGAACTGAGATGAAACATGAAAGTGGGGTGGGGGAGCGGTGGCGCTCTAACAAGGGGACGTGACCTAAATTATGGGCGTGGTCTAAAAGCGATGCTGTCACAAACATGATACTATGGAAGCACTTTTGGGTCTCAGCATGGCGCAGGTAAACAGCCGGTAATCTTCACTGCTCCTTGTCCTACTCTTCCTCGTCATAGTACTTGTTAGCGCCCCGCCCCCCTTTGTTGAGTCTACTTAGTTGTGCTTACATGAGTAAGCATACATTGGGCAATGAATTATATGTGACATAGTTATATATGTGGATGTAGATCAATCACAATGTTCCATTCCTTTGCTATATGACTTTGGTTCTACTGTGATGTATGTGTGTTCTACTGGATGTATGTGTGTTCTCAGAATGTTATCATTTGTGGATGTTCTTTAAACTTCAGTTGGGTTCTGCCTTCATGGGTGGTGCCTGCTGCCGCTGTGAGCTTAGCTCAAAATAAAGAGATTGAACTCTCAAAGTTGCCTAGAGCCTTCACTTCACATTGGCGATGAGGATTTGCTTCACGGACCAGTCGGGAACTGCTGGAGCTACTGAGCCTTCATCTGAGCTCTGGTCTCCGTGCCCATTGTCGGCGGCGCTGCCTTGCCCCTGCATCAGCGACAGCAGGCAGACTGACGCGAGGCGGAGTGAAGGAATATCCGGAGAAGAGGCGGATCACCCAGGCAGGTCAGCCTTAATTTGGGAAGAGCCGTGGGGGAGCCGCGTGAGCACCACTGTCAGCGCGCAGGCCCCGTGAGCCGTGGGGGAGTCGAGCACAGTTGTTAGAGCCCAGGCCCCGCCTTCACCGCGCGCGTGCTGTTGCACGCGGCTTTCAGCTGGCTCTTCAGCTGGCTCTGGCCGCGCGCTTATACACGCGCTGCTGCACACGCTGAAGGGGGCGTGTCGGCTCGAGCCCCGGTCTCCATTGTGACACTAGTTGCCTGGCAACATGCTTCTCTCACCAGCCCTGGTCTCCATTGTGACGTCAGTCGACTAGCAACCAGACTCCCACCCTGGGAGACATAAAGGAACTTTATTAAAGAACTCTAGAACTGGCAACAATAAAGACACTTTGTCCAAGGAAGGCACAGGTGATAATAAAGTTTTTTCGCTGGGACTGAGGGGCTTGTACACCAAAGACAATCGTTTCTTGCAGGGAACATTGCACAAATACTTATCAATATTTGACATTGCTAGTCCCGCCATCACAGTCATCTGTGCTTACACAATTGGTACAAATTTTTGTTCACCATGGCGGCATCAATTCCGCCACCCATTTTGTTTCTCAATGAACCAGGCTGTCCCCCTCTCAGGTGGGACAAGTGGAAGGACACATTTGAAAATTACCTGGTGGCGATGGGCGGAGATAGATTTTCCTCAGCCCGCAAAAAGGCCCTTTTGGTTCACAATCTGGGCGTGGAAGGACGCAGGATCTTCGATGGGCTAGCTGGGGACCAGGTGTTGGAGGCTGGTGAAGCGGATGAGTATGCGTTGGCTCTTAAAAAACTACAGGACCATTTTGAACCCAGAAAAAATGTCAGCTTCGAAAGGCACAAATTCTTCCAGCGAGTGCAAGAACAGTCGGAGTCTGTGGAATCCTATGTTGCATGCTTAAGGTCGCTGAGTTACTCCTGTGAATTTGAGCACTTGACTGATTCTCTAATCAGGGATCAGTTGCTCAGGTGCACCAATAACGCCAGGATCCAAGAGAAGTTACTGGCCAAAGATATGAAGCTGGATGAGGCACTTGAATTAGCCAGGAGCATCGAACAGACGTCCCTATATGTCAAGGAGCTCAAGAGTGACAAACAAAGTCCGCCGAACATGTCTGTCTGTGCCATAGATCAAAAGAAGAAGACAAACATCCCCATAGGAAAGAAAGGGAATTGGACTGCGAGGAATGCATGTACCAGATGTGGTAACCCCAGACATGGTGCCAACTTTCTGTCGTGCCCTGCCAGATTTGCCGAAAGCTTTAAGTGCAAGAGTAGAGGGCACTTTGCAAATGTGTGTAAAGCTGCTTCCATCAACCTTCTCGAGCCCAGAGTAGAGAGCAGACCCAGCATTGAAGAATCGGTCAGGAGAAATTACAACATTCAGGAAGTATCGAGTACCCAGGAACCAGTCCCCAAGTTTGTTTTTGAAATTTCGGATATCTCAAGTGAGGTGAAGGGACCGGCAGACACCTTCCTGATTGATGGGCGCAGTTTGGTCATGAAAGTTGACACTTGCTCTCCTTGGACCATAGTGTCACGGGATACTTTGGTGAATATATTGAAGAAGAGTGAAGCCGTAATTAGCACCACTGATATCAGAGTCTGTGGATATGGAGAATCCACTGTAGAAGTATTGGGGGAATTTTCTGCATGTGTGCAGTACAAAGGAAAAGAATGCCAGGCTAACATTCTGGTAGCAAAAAAGGGAGCTTCTTTATTAGGTTGGGAGGAACAAAAGAACTTGGGTGTAAGAATACAAGCAAATGCCTCTCAACCAGTACCTATTGCTGAAGTGGAAGATGTCTGGACCAAAGAATTTCCTGAGGTGTTTCCTGAGAAACTAGGGAAACTCAGAAATTTCGAACACCACATCAAGCTTAAAAATAGTGCACAACCGGTGGTGCACAAGGTAAGGCAAGTGCCATTGAAGATGAGAAGTAAGCTTCGTGAAGAATTAAATGATTTGGTGAACAAAGGAGTAATTGAGCCGGTAACAGCAACTGAATGGTTATCTCCTGTCGTGCTAGTAGTCAAAGCAAATGGAAATCTGAGGCTTTGTGTTGACTTGCGCAGCCTCAATCGGAACATTGTTGTGGAGAGACATCCCCTTCCCAACATATCTGAGACCCTTTCCACCCTAGGGGAACCGAAGATATTTTCCATCATTGATTTGTCAGCAGCATATCATCAAGTTCCTTTGTCCAAGGCTTGTCAGCATCTTACTGCTTTCATCACTCCTGAGGGAGTGTTTAAATACAGTCGCATGCCATTCGGATTAGCTTCCGCTTCATCTGTTTTTCAAAGTGTGATGGAGGAGGTTCTTAGAGGGTTAAGGAAAGTGACGGTATTCCAAGATGACATACTAGTGTTTGCTGAAAATGAAGCAGAACACAGTGAGATTTTGAGGGCTGTCTTAGTCAGGCTCAAAGAGGCTGGTTTGACTGTACAAAGAAAATAATGCAAAATTGCTGTTAGAGAAGTAGTCTATTTAGGTCATGAATTTCCGGTGATGGTATTGCTCCAAAAAATGCTCTTATTGATAGCATTAGCAGTGCTCCCCAGCCACAAGACAAAGATCAGTTACGTTCTTTTATGGGGCTGGCGGAGTACTACCATACATTTGTAAATGGTTTTGCCACTATTTCCACTCTGTTGAGAGAGTTGTTGAAGAAGAATGTGAAGTTTATGTGGTCGAGTGAGTGTCAAGAAGCCTTTAAGAAAATAAAAGAGTGCATAGTACGAGCACCCTCCTTGGGAGGGTTTGTGTCAGGAAGGAGAACTATTTTATCGGTTGATGCAAGCAATATGGGCCTAGGTGCGGCTTTGTCTCAGGTAGACTCTGGTAAAACTGAACATATAATTGATTTTGCCTCTAGACCATTGAAGGGAGCAGAAGAAAACTACTCTGTTATTGAGAGGGAGGCGCTGGTGGTTGCTTGGGCTGTGGCACATTTTAAGTCAAACCTTTACGGTAAAAACTGATCACAAGCCTTTGGTTCAATTACTAGGTAGTGTGGAATGGGCCAAAGGATCACCTAAAATATCTAGATGGATGATTGAACTCCTAGCCTACGATTTCAAGGTAGTATACATAGCAGGTAGAGACAATGTAGTAGCAGACTGTTTGTCTAGGTTACCGGTGAAGAGTAGGGATATGGAGGAAGTACCTTTAGAGCAAGGCTTGAGCATCTCTGAGGTTGAATACAATGCCATAAGTAAGGATGAGTGGGAGATTGCCGATGGTGAGGATCTTGTATTAAAACAGGTCAAAGTTTGGACCAGGACAGGGTGGCCTCACAAAAATGTTGTGGAAAAAAAATTTGACTGCTTCTATGGTATAAAAGATGAGCTGAGTCTATCAGAAGACGGTCTAAAACTCAGGAAGGGTACCAAAGTGGTCCCACCCAGTAATGTTAGATCCAAACTGGTGAGTATAGCTCATCCAGGCCATCTAGGGATGGGAGGAACCAAGAGATACACGTATGTCAAGAACTGCAGAGAGTGCGAGAGGAGTGATAAAAGTAAAGTGATTAGAGAAGCACCCATGAGACCTGTGAGTGTTCCGGGTGAACCCTGGAAAAAGGTGGCTGTGGATCTGATGGGCCCACTACAGAATTTGCGGGAGAACCTCAAGTACTTAATTGTGCTAGTAGATTACCACTCGAAGTGGATAGAGTGGAAGGCAATTGGTGAGGCCACCATGGCCCAAATGATATCATTTTTTGAAGAAACATTTTACAGGGAAGGTTTCCCCACTGAATTAGTCTCAGATAATGGTGTCCAATTTTGTTCCGACAAGATGGTGGAGTTTTTCAGGAAATTTGGCATAAGACACTACAGAACAGCACTTTATCAACCCAGGGCTAATGGGCTGGTAGAGAGGGCAAATAGATTTGTGAAGGGAGGTTTCCAGTTAGCAATGGCAGCCGGTTTGGAGTGGCAGAAAGTGTTGAGAGAGATGGTTTGGAACTATTGCACGACGCCCCACACCGTTACCAAAGTGTCACCTTTTATGTCTCTCAAGGGCAGACAGCCGGGCACAAAACTCTGTCCAGGGTGGCTTGATATGGCCAAAAGTGTGAATGTTGACAGGAATAAGATTATGACACTCATCAAAGAAGCTCAAGATGTATACAAGGAAAGGTTTGACATGGAAAAGAAGTCCAAGAGTTTGGTATGGAAAGAAGGTGAACTTGTATATGTAAAAAACCCCAGGTTGTCCCCTAAATGCATCGAAAGCAAATTCATTGGGCCCAAGAAAATAGCTGTAGCAAGAGGAAATGTGATCATAATGGAAGGTGGAGAATGCTGGTCCATGTCCAGATTAGTAAAATGTAATAACAATGGTCAAGAAGTAGAGGATGGGGAAAATGTTAATGGTAACGACAACGGCAATGACAATGTGTTGGTGTATGACTCCGGAGAAGTTGATAAGAGTGTTCAGCAAGACAGAGATGTCAATACCAGTGCAGAAAGGAGGAGAGGAAAACCTCTTTGGTTGCGAGACTATGTATTAGAGTAACTCTGTTTCATTGGAAGGGGGGAGATGTGTTGAGTCTACTTAGTTGTGCTTACATGAGTAAGCATACATTGGGCAATGAATTATATGTAACATAGTTATATATGTGGATGTAGATCAATCACAATGTTCCATTCCTTTGCTATATGACTTTGGTTCTACTGTGATGTATGTGTGTTCTACTGGATGTATGTGTGTTCTCAGAATGTTATCATTTGTGGATGTTCTTTAAACTTCAGTTGGGTTCTGCCTTCATGGGTGGTGCCTGCTGTCGCTGTGAGCTTAGCTCAAAATAAAGAGATTGAACTCTCAAAGTTGCCTAGAGCCTTCACTTCACACCCCCCCACCCACCATCTCCATTTTCCGGAATACATTCTATTTATATCATCCATCCATCCGTTTCCCCTTACAGTATAACACTCCCAGCCTCCCACACTGTCATTTCAATAGCTTCTAAACATCATACCTTCCTTACTGCCTCCTACACTGTTCCACTGTAACCACGGAAAACCCATCTCTGTTGTAATAATACACATGTTTTTGCCTGTAACCACAAATAATATCATGCACCAAGTCAATATTCTGCAACAGCGCCATGCGACCCCCGGGCCCTTAATAAATCCAAATAAATAAATAAATGCCCATTTTTTACCCCGCACCTGGGCTGGAAAGGAGGGTCTCAAGGACTGTGAATAGGAAGTGTAAGACTAGAGTAATAAAGATTACTGTTAAGTAATCGGCTCATTACCTCCACATCCCTCTTCCTCGTCCATACATGCCAACCCTCCAATTTTGCTATTTTTCACATTCTCCCACTAAAAATAATTCCAGCGCCAATGTATTCCTATGGGGAAAATTACATTTCGTCCATTCTCAGACACATTCTCCCTCTTTGATGCGGTGGAATGTTGGCATGTATGCTCTTTCCAGTACTTAGTTGCCAAAGACTGGTGAAAAAAAGATCCATGAAGAAAAACACAGACCAACGGAGTGCAGTTCCAACACCTCCACTAATATATTACTAGGCACCACAATAAATGACCCATGAACATGTGTACCAATGCTCAACACACAGCTCTCCTCTAGAAGGAACTTGATCCCTGCTTATGCAAGTTGAACCGATAATGTCAGGCGAAAGTATTCAGGTCGGCCCGATCGTAGCCCTGCAAATGTCCTGAATAGGTAGTCCCTGTGCCTCAGTCTATGACGTCACCATGCCTCTAGTCGAGCAACCCTGAACAGAAGCCGGCAATAAAACATGCACCACTAAATAGTCCAAAGCAATTGTCTGGCAAATCCATCGGCTAATAGAGCCAGTCGTCCTCATAGCTGGCTTTGGACCTTCAAAAGTGACAAAGAAATGTCTGATGGTCTAATGGAAGCAGTTCTGTCCAGGTACGTCAAGATAGACCTCTTGACATCCAACTTGTGCCCCTCCTCCTCGGGCAGAGAAGCAGTATTGGAAACAAAATAAGCCAGAACACAATGCCCTGTGCCTGGTGTAACTTCGAGAGAACCTTTGGAAGAAATCCTGGATCACACGTGAGAATAAGTGAATCCCACTGGAGAGGAAGACAACACCACCCCAATTTCACCCAACCTGCAGGCCGAGGTGATGGCCACCAGAAAAGCAGCTTTCCAAATGAGAAACTTGATTTCAACAGACTCCACCGACAATTCAAATGCCTGCATCACCAAAGGACGATCCCATGGAAGCCCCTTGCATTCATTATGGCCTGGTCAGCAGGAAACCCTTCAGTAGCCGAGAGACCAGCAGCTCACATCCAGTATCCACAACCCCAGGCACCCGAAAAGGCTGAATAGCCACCCACTGATCCCATATACACAACACAGCCAGGCCCATAACCCAGCCTTGTTGCAAGAATTGAAAAATCATCAGCACAGAGCAGTGCACTTCCTGCACAGACTTCTGGCAGCGCCACAGTGCAATGTTCTTCCAATGCTTATTTTACACCTTTTAGAGTTGAAATCCTCAGGAACTTTTTTATCGCCAGAGCAAGTTGCAGAGTCCAACCCAGTCTACGTAACCCCTTCTGCTCCATCTGCAATCCCCCCCAACACAGAATCCTGGAGGCTGTAGACCTCGGAACTGTCTGAAGAGGACACAGGAAGAGGGCAGGAACAATCTCAGAGTGACTGCCAAGCCGAACAGAAGAAGATATCAGGAGCGCCTCGGCCACACAGGCTCCTGTGATGCTGGAAATGCATCAGAGGGAAAGAGCCTCCGTATCCTTATCCTTTACTGCTTTTTATCGTGTGTTCTGTTGGGTTTTCCAAGCAGGAGTTCATGTGGGACTCCTGGCGGTGCAGCGCTCTCTTTTGGTTTGCTGTACAGACCCATGGGATACCCTTATGGCACCCATGGGTGGGGGTACAACCCTGTGCCCCTAGTGTATGTTTGTGGGCACCTGTGTGTGGTCCACAGAGCAGGGTATGGGCTGGTGGCAGCTCCATGCGGAATTTGGCAGGTGCCATGAGTATCCTACATTTTGGGATACCCAGGCCCTGCCATTGGAATCAGTTGATTCCTTATAGGAAACAAGATGGCCCCTGTGGCCTCTTGCTTTCTATTGCCTATTACCTTGTTTTCCCAAAGTCCTGGGGAGCCCCGACTCTGTCCCTTCCCCCTGACCGGCAGTTGGGTGGAAGTTCCATATATGGTGTTGTTGTGAAGTCCAGGCCAGACTGGCTGGAGCCTTCCCAGTGACTGTATGTTGTGGGTACACCCTGTGGGTGGGCCCTGGGTGAATGGAGTGTGTGACGAATACGCATTCTGTGTTGTGGGTGTCTAGTATCTGGTGTTTAACACAATGACTGAGACAGCCCTGCTCGACTGGTATGAATGCAGTGTGGAGTGTTGATTGGCTGGGTACTTGTCCCAATACACATAACTTGTTGTGAGTGTCTGGAGAGGAGTCAATGGCCTGAATGCACTATGCACCTGATTGGATGCCTGCCTGCATGAATGCCCTTCTGACCGATTGGTTGCCTGAGTGTGACCCAGCAGAATGAATGGGAGATCAACTAGTATATCTGGGGGCCTCTCACTGCTAGAATTCGTGTTCAGAAGCTGAAGAGTAACTGGAGTGAAACTGAAGCTTAACATTGAAGCCCTGCTGGAAGAGAAGAATTGCTGTTGCTCTCCTTCACAATCTGAAAGCTGCTGTGTCTCCAAGAACTGACCCAGAGAGGACCTGGCAAGGTGCCCTCTCCCCGAGCTACGAGGGACCATTGTGCACCAGCTGATCTTTGCCAAAGCTCCCTGGTAGACAGACCTACGACAGGCTGCCGGCCGGAGACGGGGACTGCCGCGGAATCCCAAAGAGAAACGCCCGGACTGTTGTCCGCCACTGTCGACGACCGCCATCGCCGTCTGGAGCCGCCGTGCTCCCGTTTGCCTAAGAACTTAATTTGAGCCAAGGACGCTCTCGTCTGCATCGCCGCCCGATTTATCCCACTCGAAAAGGCCCAACCGTCGACGCGTCGAGGCGCATCGGCCGGTGGGTTTCCCGCCACCTAAAGGCCACAGAGACGCCGACGACTCGACGCACTTGCTGGGCCACAGTTCTTCAACATCTCTTTGCGGTCCAGAACTACCGTCACCGAGGTGCCCCACACGCCTCTTCCTTGCAGGACGCCAACGCTCCGTCGTCGACGAGCACCGCTAGGAACGAAGCTGCCACTTCACCGCCGTAGTTCACCCTGTTCTCCGTCGGACGTTTGGCGACCCGTAACTCCTGCCTTAAAGGGAGGGCACTCAAGACGAACGCTACAATTCCTGGTACATTGGGGCTGTAGAACTATTGTAGAAGGAAGTAAGACTCATAGAACAATATATAGACTGGGCTTGTGCTATAGCTTTATCTTACAGGTTGCCCAGGTGGGGGGATCTCCACACAGAACTGTGCCTAGTGGTACGGGGCCAGCATTCTGCCAGTTGTTCAACCATCTTGCTTTCCTTCCTCTCTCTACTGCTGGTTTCCTCTTTATTGATCTGTGTGACATTTTGACAGTATAGTTGATGCACTTTAATGAGATCTGATAATATTTGTGGTACCACTGTAGAACTGTATGTATTAACCATTGTTGATTTTCTGAGCACAAAGTGAGTTATTGTGATAGTGTACATATTTTCTGCTGATTGGAAGGAGCGTTTCATTTCTCCTACGAACGCTCGTGCTTGCAAGGTCCATCCCTCACAGCTGCACTGCGAGCAGAGCTCTTGCAGCCCATTCTGCTTCCTGGAGGGGGCGGACCCCTTCCTGAACACGTGACACAGCACGTGACTGCCAGCCTGCACAAGTTGCCGGCACAGCCGCCCTTGCGGCGTATTTTCTGCTGATTGGAAGGAGCGTTTCATTTCTCCTACGAACGCTCGTGCTTGCAAGGTCCATCCCTCACAGCTGCACTGCGAGCAGAGCTCTTGCAGCCCATTCTGCTTCCTGGAGGGGGCGGACCCCTTCCTGAACACGTGACACAGCACGTGACTGCCAGCCTGCACAAGTTGCCGGCACAGCCGCCCTTGCGGCGTATTTTCTGCTGATTGGAAGGAGCGTTTCATTTCTCCTACGAACGCTTGTGCTTGCAAGGTCCATCCCTCACAGCTGCACTGCGAGCAGAGCTCTTGCAGCCCATTCTGCTTCCTGGAGGGGGCGGACCCCTTCCTGAACACGTGACACAGCACGTGACTGCCAGCCTGCACAAGTTGCCGGCACAGCCGCCCTTGCGGCGTATTTTCTGCTGATTGGAAGGAGCGTTTCATTTCTCCTACGAACGCTTGTGCTTGCAAGGTCCATCCCTCACAGCTGCACTGCGAGCAGAGCTCTTGCAGCCCATTCTGCTTCCTGGAGGGGGCGGACCCCTTCCTGAACACGTGACACAGCACGTGACTGCCAGCCTGCACAAGTTGCCGGCACAGCCGCCCTTGCGGCGTATTTTCTGCTGATTGGAAGGAGCGTTTCATTTCTCCTACGAACGCTTGTGCTTGCAAGGTCCATCCCTCACAGCTGCACTGCGAGCAGAGCTCTTGCAGCCCATTCTGCTTCCTGGAGGGGGCAGACCCCTTCCTGAACACGTGACACAGCACGTGACTGCCAGCCTGCACAAGTTGCCGGCACAGCCGCCCTTGCGGCGTATTTTCTGCTGATTGGAAGGAGCGTTTCATTTCTCCTACGAACGCTTGTGCTTGCAAGGTCCATCCCTCACAGCTGCACTGCGAGCAGAGCTCTTGCAGCCCATTCTGCTTCCTGGAGGGGGCGGACCCCTTCCTGAACACGTGACACAGCACGTGACTGCCAGCCTGCACAAGTTGCCGGCACAGCCGCCCTTGCGGCGTTAAGCCCTGGAGACTGTAAGGGCTGGAGATACTGTTTTGCTGTTTGGCTGTGATCTGTGAGTACACTGTTCTGGGCCTTCCCAAGCCAACCCAATTGAAGTTGTATTCTTACTACGAGGGTTTGGGGTGGAGAGTCGGACTCTGGCAGCTCCACAAGCCGTCGGGCGTTCCCTTCCCAGAAAATGACTATTACGCTGACACAACTCATTTACTAAAACTTTTATTTAATTGAGTGTGTAACATTGCTTTTTATTTTAATTCGCTCTTAATGCTAGGTTACATATATACTTCATAGGGTTTTTAGACAATGTACTGGTCTTTCAGAGTTTGATTTTCGCTATTTGTGCCATACTCTAACACTTGCATTTTTAAAATTTAAAAATTGCCTAGTATTTTTTTGCTGTGTGTCTCTATGTCTAACTTCCCCTGACATCTAGGCTTATTTCCAGTGTATTTCTGGGTACCTTCTCTGATATAACTCTTATTTTCTTTCTCATTCTGCCTACTGTCAGGCTGAGGTTTTATCTGAATGACACGTAAGGGACTTAGAAGTCAGACTGCTATGGAGGTCTCACCTCCTTTGTCCCCTTCGCCCATTGTCAGTATGCCCTCCATGCCATCTACAGTTATTGTGCCAGAAACCCCCATTCCTATTGCTATGGGGAGTTCTGATGATGCTCCACTTCAGGCCCATTATAACCCTCTCCTTTTAAGGGACATAGCCCAGGCCCAAATTCATGTGAGAGAGAGGTCTGAGGTTTGCAATGCTATGGGTATCACTTTACGTAACACAGCTCATAATAACTGTATTTTCAATGGAATACATGACATTTCTATAGATACTCAGGAAGAACGTCTAGCTGCTACTCTTGCCTCCAATCTTTTGGTCGGGGTCAGTTTCTCAAAGACAAAAAGCAACATGGCATATGACAACAACTCTTTGCCTAATATCCCTCTTCCAATGATTGCCTCACTGAATCCTAGTATGCCCATACCCCCAGTCATGGTGGATGAATCAGAAGTTACTGTATCACAACTATTAGAGAAGAAGGACAGTGGGAGCGTTGTTATCTCTCACACTCAACCCTCTTTAGGATCCAAAGCATTACTCAGTGATATTAAGCACACATCTTCTTCTCACGTCAACCTTTCTACTAGTCTGGTGGGAACTCCCTTCTCCCCTAATGGGATCTCTTTGCCGTTCAAAACCCCTCTCAACAAGCCCCGTAACTCAATATCAAAAATAAAAATTAATCTAGGTACCCAGGGTAATCCAATCCAGGGGAAAAACATCACACATTTTTTTGGTAAGAAATCTGTTTCTAGCACTCTGGCTAAATCTCCTTACCCTCTTCCTCCAGTACATACCCCGGCCCACACTAACTTAATTAACGTAGCTAAGAAACTGGATATTGAAGATCTCTCAGTCCAGGATATTGACGATATCAGTATCATAGAATGTGCAGATAAGGCAATTGCTGATAGCCACTTGGACTCCCATCTTAACAAAACAAATAATGTAACACAACAAATTTGTGATGAATCATGGGCAGGTTCCCCTTCAGATCTCACTAACTTTATTGACGAGTATACTGAAAAACAAAACTGGTTAAAAGAAAGAGGTCTTCTTCCGGACTTCAAAACTGATCCGCCCAGTGAGTCTATTCTACATCATACCCTTAAAGATGTTGATGATAGAATTAAACTCTCCCATCCAACTATCTCTGCGTTGAATATGGTTCTGAGTTCCTTTGTGAGTCTCTATGATAACATCTGGTCAGAGGTTACATCCCATTCACGTATACTTTCTGAAATATATTCTAGGCTGGAGGGCCTAGATAGATTTGAAGATTTAGTAAAAATTATAAAAGAAGAAAATCAATTTTTGAACACTCAAGGTCTTGACCCTACCTCCTTCAATCCACCTTTGGCCCCTATACACGATTTTCATCAGGGGCCTACGGGGACCACAGCAACTACTTTAGGGGTGGTCCCCAATGTGGCCCCGGGTCTTCTGGTTCTCCAACCACTAGATCTTGATTCCCGGGGCTCTTCCTCTATGACTCCCCGAGCTGCCTTTGATGGTTTGCGAGAGGCTGACGACCCTACAGATATACTTCCCAGTGTCCCGACTGTATTCTCTACGGAAAGAGGAGAGGACAAAGTACAGGAGGATCTGCCAAGGGTATCCCTCAAACCCTCTATACAAGATCGTTCATGTGCAGGTGGGACTGCAGAGTCGGCCGTCCGTTCTAAAGGTGACCATATCGCATCCTTAGGAGAAAACATGATTATCCTAACTCCAGAAATCGCAGCAATTTCCTCTGAGCCCCCAGAGGAAAATTCCTGTCCAAAAGTCCTCCCCTGTCTAGGAAAGAAAAGGAAAATGAGCCAACAAATGAAGAAAACAAAAAATCAGAAGAATGTCAAAAAGATGACTTCGTATACTAATCAATTTTTCAAAAACCTCTTTATGGCAAACTCTTTAGTCCCTTCAACCACTGTTGCAGTTCCACAGGGGACTGATAACTCTGTTGAACCAATCCCCTCTTCCATTCATGTGACCACTCCAGATACCACCAATGCTCCACCTATTTTACCACCTGCATCTGTTTTAACGGATGCGGTGGGTATGTTGATTAATACCTCTGCTTCTATAGATGCGGGGCCAAGGACTGTTGGTACTGGTGAAATTGCAGTTTCTAGCATTCGGATAACACCTCTTACCGTACCAGCATCCACTAGTACCAACCCTGTAGCACTGCCTACTGATATTGTTGCAGCGGAGGCTATGGACTCTGCCCCAGAAGCAATTCTCCCTTCTACTTCTCTGGAGTCTATTTCTGGAAAAAGCCTGAATCATCCGGACACTTCTCTAACTACGCCGACTGTTAATATGGTTAACATTGATATGGTTAAACATTTATTTCAGTCACTACTTGTTCCCAAGATCAGCAAGGTGACAGTGTCTAATTCCAACGTAAGCTTGTCACAGGACGAGGTTCCTACTACTCGGCTCTCTCCTTCTGACCCGGCATTCTTGTCTGCTCCTGAGGAGCCCCCTGTTAATATGGACTGCATTAAGAGGGATGGAGATATGACAGATCGATCAGACAATGTCTTATCGACTCTCCCCCCTTTTAACCTTGCTTCTCTTAGCATCTCAAATATGCGCATGTCTGCGGCTCGAGAAGCGGTCCCCTCTGGGTTTGACTTTGCCCATAATAAGAACGTTTCCAAATCTTGGGAAAGATTTCCACTGGGGCCAAATGTCAACCATAATAGGACTATACTAAGAGGGGCAAGGGGTTGTGATCTGGCGGCTGACCCCCTTGGTCACTTTACCAAAAAAATTACTGAGTCCTTACCTGTCTCTGCTACAACAAAAGTTTCTGGTGATGTTATACAGCTTTCCAGTCTTTGGGGCGAAGATATGCCAATCTGTTTAAATCGTGGTAACATACTTAAAATCTTTCACCAACTTCCTTCGCTTTCGCTTATCTCTAGCTATGACATAGATTGCATTTTATTCCCTTTCCATGATCGGGTAGATGTTAGTAATATTATTCTTAGATCGAAGGTAGTTTTAAACTTGATCATGGGGCATATGGAAGGGTTGAAGCAACTAGGATTTGAAGCAAAAATAGTGGACTCTTCTCAATTTGCCAAAAATAAAGGAGAGGGGGCTGAATATAGAGGTAATCTTACAATGGTCTACCATCCAGAAAGAACTCCCCCACCCCAACGGAGGCATTTTTTGCCCAAATCTAATGGAGACTCCGCGAGCTGGGCACATGTCACCGCAGGCTTATGGAAATGATTTAATTCCCGCTAAATCAGAATCCTCTTCGAAGGCCCGCCCTCTAAATAGCTTCAGTTTCTTTTCTTGGAACTCTAGAGGTAATTCCCATTTGTTCACGAACCTAGAAACGGTTGCCGTGATTAAGGCTTCGCATTGTTTTTTTCTCCAAGAAACTTGGCTACTTTCAACTCCAGTTCTTGATGGATTCGATATTTTCTCTCAATGTGCCAAACCTAGCCTGGGAGGCCGCGCATCGGGGGGACTCATTATAGGGGTAAGAACCTCCTTCGGCTCTGTTGCTAAGGAGCTTTCGGATACACCTTTTGGCTTTATGGCCTTAGAGGTGTTTTTTCCGGATTCTAATTGTTACTTTCTCTTGGTCAATGTTTACTGGCATATGGGAATCTCTCCTCTCGAATTGTTTCTGGAGAAGTTAATTGATACAATCCTTGCCTGGAGATATCTGCACCCCATGGGCAAACTCATTTTGGCGGGCGATCTAAATTCAGACTGCACTCTTTGTCTGGAATCCAATTATGATGACCTGGGCTTGGTTATGGAAGACGATCCACGTATAGGACTAAAACTTACATGGGGCCGATCTTGGAATCTGGCTTTGGATTCAATTGGCCTAACTTGTCTTAACAGCCATTATGATGCTACTAATCCTTCCTGCCCAACCTGGCGTAGATCGTCCTCATCTTCCACCTTACACTACGTCTTTGTCGACCATTCCCTGATTCCATTTTCTTCTAATGTCGAGGTGTCCTTCAACTCATGGAGCGACCATGGTATTCTCCGGGTTCAATTTCTATGCCCCTTTTTCACCAAGCTTCTGCCGGAGGGTGGACCCACTCAGCTTTATACTGTTAGTCAAGGGACAGGGATAAGGTGGTCTCCTTTTAACATCAGTGTTCTTAATAACAAACTGATCTCTTCCCTTAACCACACCTCGCTCTGCTGGAAAATAGCAGTCTTTAACACCTCTTCTTTTGATAGTTTTCTCAATGTCTTACAGAGTAGTATTTATGGCCAGCTAAGGAAAGGAGTCTTCAACAAATTTCACAACCATAGTTTCGACCAACAATTGGCCAATGTTAAGGCCCTTACTAAGAAACTTATTAGGGATGTTCAAGCCCTAGATATGGATTGGGCAGATAAAACAACAAAAATTAAAACCATTCGTCAAAAATACAAAAACTACTGTAAGCATAGAAAAATTACTATGATTCAAAATGACGCACAGTATATGCTTGCAGTACTAATAAAACGAGATGTGAGGGCTTTTTGGGCTTCGGTTTCCAGCCTTGATAACACATTGATGGCTGATCAGCTTAATGCAATCCCAGAGGCCAAATGGTTTGACTATTACTCTAAACTTTTTGATATTGGGGAGGAAGACTTGGCTTCGGATGCATTGATGATTTACCCATCGAATGACGCATGGAAACCAGTTTTTGATCTGGAGACAGTGTTCTGTCTTATTTCTAAGGCTAAGAAATCTAGGGCGCCAGGCCCAAATGGCCTTACGAACAATACATTCAAAGCCGAGCCCGAGATTTGGGCCAATCTACTCTTCCTGCTTTTTCAGGACGTAGTAAATTCCGGGAAGGTCCCTATGAGTTGGCATACGGCCCATATTGTCCCAATCTTTAAGAGAGGCTTACGCTCTGAGGTAAAGAATTATAGACCGATCTCTCTTATAGACGCGGACTGTAAGCTTTTTGCTTCTCTGCTCCTCTCCCATCTTAACATATGGATTAGGGACAATCATATTCTCCCCAAATACCAAACTGGCTTCAGGGCCGGCCACTCTACCAATCTCAATGGTCTTATTATAACTGCCCTTCAGACCTCTTCTTGGGGAAAATCTGATGGTCCTTTGTATGTCGCCTCAATTGATTTATCCAATGCATTTGATCTGGTCATTAGATCCAGATTATGGGAAAAATTAACTAAATGGGGCATCCCGGCGGGCCTCCTTTCTCTCATTATGGCCCTCTATGAAAACTCGGGGGTACACATCAGGCTCGATTTGGCTGGTACTCTCTCTAGGAGGATTAGGACGCGTATCGGGGTGAGACAGGGTTGCTCGTTAGCTCCCTGTCTATTTATCCTCTATTTGGCTGATGTGGATAACTTCCTGAAAAATGCAGGCATGGTGAGTGCTAAACTTGGGGACCTGAGATTCTCATGGTTGGCATATGCCGATGACTTTCTCTTGTTCGACCAGACCAAAGTGGGCCTGCAGAGGCTCCTGTGTAAATTTGAACAGTACGCACTGCTAAATGGGCTGAAGATCAATCCTGGTAAAACACGTATCATGGAATTCTCAAAGGGGAGAACCCGAAACAACAAAGTATGGAAAATGGGGGGAACAAACATTTCTCGAGTTAACAAAATCGTCTATTTGGGCTTTTTGATCTTGGCCCAACCATCGGTGATAGAACTGAGACGATTTCTTAGACAGAAACTGCTCCCTCTCATCTCCCAATCACGTACTTTGGAGAATAAATATTGTATGTTTTCCCTCAAACCCGTGGTAGACTTTTTCAAGGGTAAGGTGACTCCAAAGTTATTGTATGGTATGGAACTCCATTACTTTACACTTCTGCCCTTCTGGGACTCTCTTGAAGGTATTTACTGGAGGAAAGTTTTAAAACTGCCCAATTCAATTCCTACTGTTGCCATTAGATATGAGTTGGGTCTGGTTTCTCTACGAGCTAGGATTCTTTGGAGGGTTCTCTCATTGTTCTCAGCCTTGCTTTCCCCTAGACCTGATACTTTATATGTTGATGTGGGCCACATGATTTTTTCCCAGACACACTCGGGCCACAACATATATCTCCATCTTTTCTCCACTCTCTGCGATAAGACCCTGATGGACATATCCTCCGACAGGGATACATTACTTACAAACCCTAACAAGGTAAAGGAGTCTCTGTTCAGCCATGATTGGAGCAACACTATCGAAAAACTTCATGGTTATTCCTCACTGAGTGATCTTCAATTTGATCATAAGAAGAGAGGTGTGATGTCCTTTATTTTGATCCAATTTCCTAATAGACACTACCGCTCTCTTCTTATAAAACTCAGATGGAACCTTCTTCCCACTCGGGAAGTCCTACGTAAAAGGAAGAAGTTTTCTGATTTGGATCCCACCTGTCGTTTCTGCAAACTTTTGGGGGTCACTGAAACTTCTCGGCATCTCATTCTTGACTGCAAGGCTTTGACCTCTTTAAGGGACAAATATCTAGGCATTTTTAATGTTATGGGGCGACTGGGGGTAGACAATTGGATTTGGTCACAATGTCTCTCAATCTCGAACATCAAGGTTGGTCTGGCTGTGGCGGGCTTTATCAGAGCCCTTGACCTATATGCCCCTTTGGTCTGATTTCTGCTCCTATTCTTGGAACTATGAATTTTTTACTATATGAGCACAGTGTTTTTAATATGAGCAATGTATTTCATATTTTATACCTTGTATTTATTCTATCTGTTATTCTCTGTAACTAGTACTTTATATTGACTTGACTAATCTTAGACAATCAAATTTCAAATCTGAAACCGGTTGATTATCTATTGTCTGTCCCTTTTTTGTAAAATTTGCAAACTTTTGCAACTTATGTAAATCTGTAATTTCGTATTTCTTTAGCGGGCATTTTCTTTTTCTTCTTTTTTCAAATGCAAATGCAAAGCAATGAATGTTTATCTTTTTTTTTTTTTACTATTTTGTTTTTAATTATAAAGTTTGTTCTATTTGTAAAGGTTTTTTGTAAACCATATACAATAAAAAAAAAAAAAAAAAAAAAAGATAGTGTACATTACCTTGAATATTAAGTATATAAAGACTGTGTTTTAACCAATATAGTATGTGGAAATTCCTTTGTGGGGGCTTGGGGACTACACTGTACTTAAGAACCAGCCTGCCTCACCTCCTGAGAAGCTAGGCCTTGATTGCTCGACCACAATACCAATAATAGAGAATCTTGGCTGGGGTCCTATGTGCCTCTCCTCTACAATATAGAGAGCAGAAGTACAGACATCCCCCTCCAATCTTTACAGTGCCCCCAGAATCACATCCGACCCAGAGTCCTGGATCTTGATCAGCACCTTGGGAAGCAGCAGTATCAGAATAAAAGCGGAGAAGAGAGCCTCTGGCCAGGACAACATCAATGGCATCCACTACCCAAGCCCCTGGAGAAGGGAACCTGGGCAACAAGGCCTCCCGAGGAGAAGCAAACAGATCCAGGCCTGGCGCACTGAACTTCCTGCATATGAGGCAAAATACTGACCGGCGCAACATCCAACCGTAGTAAGGCAACACCCTGATGGCACTGTTGGAATGAGCGATGTCCACCCCTGAAGTAAATTGCTTGCAGTCAGAGCAGATTGTGCTCCACCCAGCCGCCCAATAGGAACGCCAGCCACGTGGTGCCACCTCTTCCCCCAGGACATGAAACAAGGTAGCGTCACCTTCTTCAGCTCCCACTAGTCTTTCAGCCCCTATGCCTTAATCTCCGTAAGCGAAGGCAGCCCCACCTTGTTCGTATGCTTAAACTACAGAGGAGGAGGCCGGGTACCAAACACCACAGCAGCAAATACCAGCGCCTGCTGAAACCCCCTATAGTTCACCACCTGAACGAGGACTGCAGCCAGTGCCTCCTTGTCCAGATACTTCTCATTGGGCATCACATGGGTTTGCATCAGTGGAAGAAGGCGACTCCCCTACAAGAAAGAGGAAGAGGACAACACCAGCATTCTGTACCGCCTGGATTTCTACCGCCCACAAGCCTCCTTCCCTTAAGGCCTTCCGGCAAATGAGGACTGACTCCTCATCAGACACTGCAGGAACCTTCCTACGCTTGGAAGAGGTCTGCTAGAAGAGGTCCGGTGAAGGAGACAGGAAACTCACTGTGTTGTCCCCTGAATAGACATGCTTCTGTTTAGAGCCATGGCAGCCCATGCAGAGCCCTGGCAAGAGAGCGGTCAGGGACGTCATTTGGGGGTCGCCAGAGGTCGCAACTGCGACCTCTGAGGTCTCCCTTGCGACCTCCGTGGTCTCCCTTCCGACCTCTGTAAAAAAAAAAAAAATGTCCCTTCTTCCGTTTTTTGTAATGCAAGGTCCTGGAGTGGCTGGCTCTCATGTTCAGGCCCTTTAAAAAAAAAATAATAAGAAAAATAAGAACAGGTGTGCCACAAGTCAGCACTGACCCGAAATAAGAAAGAATAGGAAACCAAATAATGTGTCTTTCTGGAATTCTGTACAATAATTGCTAGACTCATTAAAGGTTTATTTCAGGCACACTTCAGGGGGTGAGTCACTGATTTAGTCTGTTCTTAAACGCCTCAACTCAGCCTTTCCTCCTTCTGAGGTCGATAAATGAGTACCATGACAGGTTGGGTGATATTGGGTGTATATTATTTTCTATATAAAGCGCGTAAGTGCTATATGATAACATATCATGGTCGTGGACGTCTGCTTGCATTCACATTAATTTGGTAATATGGGCCTATACACACTGATCTTAACGCTACATATGGTGATCCATTCTTGCATGAAATGTACATCACATTATAGTGATATCGTAACCATATTTTTCGTAGTGTGCAATGCTGTGATGTCACTTCCTGTTTTGGCATCGGGTGAAAGTTCGTGTTCCATCGCTTCCCACAATATCACTTCGGGGTGGGGTCAAATGACATCACTGCCTGTGATGTCATCAGGGGGTCAAGGGTTGTGTGATGTCACTTCCGCTACCCCTGGCATTTTGGTGAAATGACTCCCTGAGAGCGGTCGCAGCTGGACAGCAGCCGAGCACCAGTAGAACCACAAGAGCTCAGGAGCAGTGGACTAACAGGTCAGCAGCAGGACTGCAGCCTAACCACAGTAGCAGATGAGCAAGAAAACAACAGGATAGCAACAGGACAGTAGCAAAGCACAAGACAAACACCAACAGCACATATACTTAGCCCAGCAGCTAGCAGTCCAGGGGGAAGGGTACAACACAGATGCCCCTCCAACTTCGGTAAGGAGAAGGAAGGCCGAGCAGCAAGTGGCTCTGCCACCCACCCTAGATACTGACATGGGGAAAATTTAAACTGACACATTGTGGGAGGCTGGGATTGATATACTCTCAGGGGACAGGGGTGTGGCATATATGGGTTATTAAACACATTGAATGGATTCCTGAAGTGAAGGTTGGGACCCCACACGTAAATACTGGGAAGAGGAAGAGAGATGTGGAGGTAATGCAGAGATCTCAAGTTTTTCCAGGGCCATGTGTAAGAAGTTCATTGAGAGCCTTATTCAGAGGTGCATGTTAAAATGGAAAAGTGGCGTGTCTCCATTAAAATACACTTTTCCATGGATTTAATGGATTCTGGTGTAATCCGAGAGTGGCAGCAATAAATCAAGTCCGCCACTCCTGCAAAGCCATGATTTATGACATAGCAACTGCCTTGTCAACCGCCTCACGTGTAAGGGGCTGGCAAGGATTGTATTCCAAGGCTTAGAGCCCCTTTTCTGCACCAGGCTAAGAATGCATTCATTAACGGCACCCAGGGGGGTGTCGTTAGTGATGAAAAGAGGTTGCATTCCTTAGAAAGTTTGTATGCAAAGACTATGTTAAAAAGATATTACACTAAAAGACCACAAGATGGCAGACTGCGCACGTAGTAAGCAGACAGTCTAAATTCACGGACTGTCGGAAATGTTTTCTTTTCAAACTAACAGCGCCACACTTTCTGCACTGTAGAAATGTGTCTTTGCATTTTTTATTTTGGCCAGAGGTGCTCTGTGTTGTATCACGTAAACATCGTTATGACGTCACCCGTCCTCACCAAGCGCAACAGAGAATAAAGAGGCCGGCTTCACGCTCTTTTAGACAGAGCGGAGCCGGGTTTTGTGAGGTGAAGATAACAGTGTTTGTCATCCTGAATGCGCAGCGTCGCGCTCGCAAGGCCCACGCTCGGAGCTCCATAACATTGGCGATGAGGAATCCAGGGCGCACACCCATCAGTGAGGCAGGTCAGCAGCGCCTGGATTATCGATGCACACAGCGTGCTATCGCTCATCCCACCACGGGGTTGCCACGTGCTCCGTGCATGCCGGTAAGAAACCCTGTGCTCCCTGGTCATAACAAACGCTCTTCATACCATTGTCATAGCTCTCAACCATTTGTCCCGCAAAGGTGGGTGAGGAGGCTTGGCGGGTGAGTCAGGCCTTTGCAAGGCGGGTGACACACGCCAAAAGTGGGTGAGTTGAGAGCTATGCATTGTAAATTGGCTATTGCCAACATTTTTGGAAAACCCAGGCGTCGCCTGGCACCACATCCCACGCAGAGGCACCACTGTCAAGGGGTAAGCGCAGCTCTCACCCGAGAGTGCTTGTGCACAACTATACCCCCACTACATGCGGCAGCTCCCCTCAGAGCGAGTGCCTGTGCACCCGCTGTTGCCTTGTGGGCATTCCATCATCCAGAATAGGGGTAGTGACTCCTCTTGGAGTGCCTGTGGGGCCCTGACCTGCGTCCGTGACAGACTCCTCATCCACGCACAGAAATGTCAGCTGAAGACGCTGCTGCACCTGCACAACCACAGCCGCAAGGGGGAACATTGCAGCATTGCAGCAGTTTGCACCTCTGTGTGAGTTTGATGTCGGCGGGGCCCCGCCCAACTTGGGATCACAATGGGAACTATGGCGAGAACACCTGGACATGTACTTTAATGCCACGGGGAGAAAGATGACCTAACAAAGAAATGTATGCTGATATATTCTGCAGGGCCAGCGGTTCACAAGCTCTTCAAGTCCCTGCGCCCCACCGATAATTCATACAGTGCAACTGCCAAAAACACTGTTGGATTACTTCGCTCCGATGGTGAATACCGACTACGAAAACTTTGTCATTCGCACAGCCATGCAGACAAGTGAGAAGAGCCTGGGCAAATATCACAGTCGCCTGAGACAGGTGGCTGCAACCTGCGCCTGGGAGAACGAGGAGGAAGAGGTGAGACTCCAAATTATTAGTAGGTGTCACTCTGTCAAGCTATGGAGGCCACACCTATGTGAACCAGGAATTACGCTTCCCAGAATCCTCGAGTTGGGACGCACCCATGACCTGGTGAATGTCAGGGTGTCTAAGAGGGAATCTACGCTGAAGTTAGTTAAACTTGAGGTGTGCTCAGTGGCGAAACAGCATCAAAAGGCCCACGGAACAAGGAACACCTGGCAACAGAAAAAACACTGAAACCTCTCAACCCAAGCCCACCGCCCACAGTGTGGGTATGATCCCCACCACGAGAAAGACTGCCCGGCAAAAGTAGAACATCTGCATAAGCTGTGGAATCCAAAATAAATCATTGCCAGGTTATGCAGAGCACCATCCACTGCCAGTGTACCAAGGGGCAAAGAACGTCCCAAGATCGGATGGTGCAGACCTCCAATACCACGTCCGCAGAGTCTCAGATGGAACAACCAGGTGAAAGCATAGGGAATGAAGACAAAGATGTTTTCTTCAGATCGGCCATGCTCACAGTCGGTGGCCGGGGAAAGTGCCAACCCTGTTGCTTAGTGACTGTTCTGAACACCCCAGTCCCTGTACTTCTTGACACTGGTGCCTCAGCCAATATCATGGCCGATGAGCAATACCGGGCGCTACCCGGACCTCGGTCACTCCAAGCGACCAAAGAGTGCATATTCACCTTTGGGAGCAAGACCCCCCTGCCACTTAAAAGTGCCTAAATTGCCGCCGTCAAACACCATGATGTCTCCATACGGGCCCTATTCTACATGACCAATGTAGCCACCCAAACCCTACTTGACTGCTCCGCAGCCGATGCCCTGGGACTCAATCAATTCGTCCATGGAATGTTAATCAAAGGCATGCTGACGCTACAGAAGTTCCAAAGCATGTTCACAGGAATCGGGCAGATATCAGGCAAAGCAATCCGACTCCACATTGACGACACAATCACCTTGGTGATAAAGTAGAGAAGGAAATACAGAATCTAGTGGACCTCGATATCATCGAGTATGTTGAAGGGCCCACCTCCTGGGTGTCCCCAACTGTCATTTCCCACAAACCGAAAAAGCTGGACAGTGTCTGCATTTGCGATTGCCTAACAAGGCAATAAGGAGAGAAAGGCATTTAACTCCCATACTGGATGACATCATCGCCGAACTGGAAGGTGCAACAGTCTTTTCCAAACTGGACCTCCGCTCAGGTTACCACCAACTTCTGCTTCACGAGGACA
The DNA here is from genome assembly GCF_040938575.1 of Ambystoma mexicanum. NCBI lineage: Eukaryota > Metazoa > Chordata > Amphibia > Caudata > Ambystomatidae > Ambystoma > Ambystoma mexicanum. The sequence continues at coordinate 991,790,004 of NC_090926.1, read as the reverse complement.
GTCTGTACATCACAACATTCACAACACATGTCGGCCTCTACAGATATAAGATGCTGAACTTTGGCAGCTGCCGAGGTGTTTCAGAACGCCATATGTGGAGCCTTGGCAGGACTGCCTGGAACTCTGAATGTAACTGATGATATCTTGATACAAGCCAAGTCGGAGGGCGAACACCTGGAGCTTCTAGAGAGGGTACTGTCGAGGATCCAGACACTACGGCTAACTCTTCATCATAAAAAATGTGAATTCCTCAAGAAAAAGATCGAGTTTTTTGGCTTCATCTTTCAGGATTGAGGGTTGTCAACTGGTCCAGCTAAGGTCAGAGACATCCAGGAGGCAAAGCCCCAGAATACAAGTCAGGAGTTTTTCAGGGATGGTCACTTACTGTGCCTGATTTATCAAAAGCCACTCTATCCAAGGCCCTGAGAAAGCTCACAAAGCAATCCACAGCATGGAGGTGGACAGCCCTGGAACAAAACGTGTTTGAAAACATCAAAAAGGCACTGTCGGACGAATGTATCCTAGCCTTCTTTGACCCACAGATACCAAGATTATCATTGACGCAAGCCTATTCGGCCTGGGTGCCATCCTCACACAGACAAACAAAGACGGCACCCCGTTCACCATTGCATATGCCAACAAAGCCCTCTCTCCAACCGGGCAGAGGTATTCCCAAAGTTATTCCCTGATGAGCGCAAAGCACTCGCCGTGCTGTGGGGATGTCGTCATTTACATGTGTATATTTACTGCAAGCCCATGAAAGTAGTCACCAACCAGAAACCCCTTTTGCCAATAATGACGGGTGGTTCAGACAACCCCCCACCACGTTTTGAAAAGTGGTTACTGGCACTCCAGGAAGATGTCAGCCTCAAGTATAGGCCCGGACAAAATAACGCTGCGTTTTACCTGTCCTGCCATCTGAAAGAGACAAACACAGCCCCCCCCCGGGAAAGTTGCGAAGGCAGACAAGTACTTAAGACTAATTGTGGAGTACTCAGTTCCTAAGTCAATGGACGTTGCAGAGCTCAAAGCCGAATCAAGACATGATGGGTGCTTCCAAATCCTGCGAGACGCAATGGAGTCAGGGCAATGGAAATCAGCTCTCGAGGCCCTAGGAACCAGAACCCAAGACTCGAAAATAACCCTGGAACAACTGTAGAAAGTACGAGGTGAGCTAGCATTCACGAATGACGGCCTTCTCCTGAGAGGATCCCACATGATGATCCACACCGAGTTGATGGACAGAGTGATTGCCCTTGCACATCACGGCCACCAAGGTGCCTAAAAATCAAAGAGTCGTCTCACGCTCAAAGTCTGGTTCCCGGCACTCAAATCAAAGGTGGATGAATTAATTTGTGCCTGCACATGGTGCCAAGCTGCTGCTCCAAAAGGCAAGGAACTGTCCATCCATTGTATGCTCCGCAGCGAGGAGCCGTGGGAAACCATTCACATGGATTTTGGCACCACCCGAAGAAACTCACATTTCCTGGTTATGATAGACCAGTGATCTGGGTACCCTGAAGTTCTCTAGAAGAGGTAATACCTGTGATGGAGAAAATATTGGCAACCCACGGATTCCCCAAGACTCTATGTTCAGACAATGGTTCCCTGTCCCAAAGCGCTTGACTCAAAGAGGAAATGAACATTGGGAAATCACACCCGTATAGCCACACGCAAATGGTGATGCAGAGCACATCATGCGCACGCTCAACAAGTGTTTTCGTATAGCGCATGGTCAGGGAGCATGTGAAAAAAGAGTCCTATTTCAGTTCCTACTTGAATATAAAACCACCCCACACTGCTCTACAGGAGTGATCCTGCAGAGGCCCTGTTCCAGAGGTGCCCACGCACATTTCTCCCTGAACGGGACGGGAGGACTCCAGGAACAATAGACAATGAGAGAGTGCGTGCCCGGAGGGATACAGCTATCCAAAAGGTGAACACTCGGTGAGGCCTACAAGAGCATGACATAGCGGTAGGCGACAGTTTTAGTGAGAGCGCACCACCCAGCAGGAAAATGTTCTCTCCCCATGAGCCATCACCCCTCAAAATAGTTTGAGTAGGGGGTGTGGCTTGGAGCGCCAGCGATGTGGTCGCTCCGCTGAAGCTGCCCGTGGATCGCCCGCTGCCGCAGCAGAATTCATGCGGTTCCCTTGGCTGAAATGACTCGCCGACATTAGCAATAAGGAGCGGAACCGCCAGAGCACAAGCGGTCCGAAGATGAAGAGCCTGCAAGGAAGCTCTGTGCCCGAAATCGTTGTCTGAAACATAGCGCCCTGCACCCCTTGGAAGAACCAAGATGGTGGCCGCACCCGCGAGCTCAGACGCAGCCAAGAAATGGAGGCGGATCCTACGCTGACCCAGGACTTGAAACAGAGGTGAGCCCGGGTGCAGCCTGCAACCCGAAGCCAGATGCACAACGCGACCCAGACCTAACATAACGGTGAGGGGGCCAGCGGAGCTTTAGCCGGAAGGAGCACCCCCGTCGCCCAAGCGTGACGCACGGCAGCGGAGCCCGCTGCGAGCCCGCACTCCATAAGCATCTTGGAGCTGCCGGGGCGAGTGCCGCCTGCCCCAGCCTTGCAGGGCACCGAAAAACAAAGACTCTGGACACAGACAACCCAGGCCTCCCCCCACCAGCCTACTCCGCCGGAAGACACCAGGACCCCGCTCCAGCAGGCGGTAACCCTCAGCTGCAGACCCACACCTGTGGACTGGGAGCACCCTAAAACCACGCGCCCCACATAAGGTCCCCCTGGCTGTACAATGAAACCGCCGGTGTAAGCCAACGACCTCGCCACGAGCTGCCTCCATTGAGTTTCCTGGGGCGCCCCGGCCCACATCCCTGCCCAACTTCATTGCCTCCAGAGCCTCCGCCACAGCCGCCATGACGAAACAAACGAAGGCCGGCAAAAACTCAGACATAGCTACTATGTTCTCGACGACAGAAAAGTGTAAGAAACAGGACCCTCCCAGTCTTACCCCGCAAACACCCCGTGGAGGAGAAGAAGCCCTGGCCACCAAGGGAGACCTGGTGGCTTTTATGGTGGACATCAAGTCCGAATTCCGCTCATGCCTAGCAGAACTCTCCACCAAAGTGGAACAGACCGATCAGAGGGTGACTGAGGCAGAGCAGAGGCTGGGCAAGGTCGAAGATCACTCACTGGAACATACGACCGCACTAGGGGAGGTGCAACGCTCAATCAGAGCCCTACAAGATAAATACTAGATCCTAGAGTATAAACAAGAGGACCTCGAAAACAGGGTCCGTCGGAACAACCTCCGGATCCGAGGAATTCCGTCCTCTGTACGCGACAAAAACCTGGCGGAATACGTTGGAGACTTCTTTCGGTCCTTGTTCCCAGATCTCGATGAAACCCAACTCGTATTAGACCGCACCCATAGACTGCACCCACGCCAGGGAATAGACTCGGATCTCCCCCCAGACGTCATCACCAGGGTCCATTTCTTCTCTACTAAGGAGGCCATCTCGGCGATCAGCCGTACCGGGGACAAACTCTCTTTCCAGGGCTCTCCGCTCCAAATTTATCAAGATCTCTCAATGCTCACCCCCCAGAAAAGAAGGGCCCTCTGACCCCTGGCACTCTTTCTCCAAGACCAAAAGGTGCGTTACCGATGGCTATTTCCAACAGCCTTGCAGTTCTCATTCAAAGGCGTGGTGCGACGTATCAGTCACCTGGAAGATGCGAATAAAATCATGCACCCAACCTCACCTAGAGAATCCGCCTCACCAAACTCAGAGCCAACGGGAGGCCCAGACCCGGCCCCCCCCCCGAAGCTAAGGCGGCCATCATGGTCAAAGGTGCAGCGGAACAACCGGAAGAGATAACTGAAGATATAGGCGCTCACCACACATTTCTCACCAACCGCTTGACCCTGCCCCGCAAGGAACCATCATCTTTGGGGTAAGGAACATGCGCCATTAACTGCGGCAGCGGGCAACATCCACTGCTCATGCCCGTTCCAAGAGACATTCCAACTCTGAGTCCTTGGAAATTCACAGTACTGTATTGCTTGTTAGCCCCGTTGGCCAAAGGTGGGACCACTCACACAATGTCGGCCCACCTGCTAATTAAAGTTGGGGGTTCGGGTTAAAATCCCAAGTGCAGGTTGACCCCTTCTTATCTCTCACAAGCGATGGTGGTTGACCCAGGCGCTATCGACCCTTCTCCCCCAATCCAGTCAACAGGGGAGAATCTGGCCCCGGATCACCAAAACCTAAGACTCCTCTCCCTCAATGTCAATGGGCTGAACTCTCCCGCCAAACAGAAGAATATCTTGCAAAAACTCCAAGATGAGGAGGCCGCGGTGGCCATGCTGCAGGAGACCCACCTGCTACGAGCAGACTTTGGGCATCTCCGCTCCCGGCTGTATCCACTCCAATTCTTCGCCTCGGGAGAGTCTAAAAAAGGAGGCACTGCAATCCTCTTCAGGAGAGACCTACACCCTCAAATCCTGGACACTAAAACATGCTCCGTATGCCAGTTCATAGCGGTCAAATGCCTCCTCCTTGGTGAATTATATATCTTTGTCTCCGTATATGCGCCTAACTCTGGCCAATAGAACTTTTACAACTCTTTGAGCACGTCTCTTTCACGCTTCATAAAAGGCCAGGTGATAATAGGAGGGGTCTTTAACGGAGTACCAGACCCGATAAGAGATAAGTCACACCCTCCGACTCCGAATGACTTCACCCAGGCTCTGAGCCTCCTACGCCTATTCAGATCCCTGGAGGTAGTGGACTCATGGCGGGTTCTACACCCCACTGAAATAGACTACTCTTTTCACTCCTACGTCCACCAAACCTTTTCGCGGATCGACCTCCTCCTGGCGTCCCCACAAACTCTCCCCTTTGTCAAAGAAGTGTCCATTGGTTCAAGAATTCTATCTGACCATGCTCCAGTGATCATGGAGATCCGGGCCCAGAACCCCATCCCTAACTCTCCCCGTAAATGGTCATTATACGACCCGATCCTCAATGACATGTCGGTGAGAGACAGAATCACGAAGGTGATCAAGAATGTTCTTAAAGAAAATCCAGCTTCTGATACCTCCCCAGCGAATAACTGGGACGCCATGAAGGCAGTGATCAGAGTCGTCCTGATTGCACAGGGAGTAGCCTATCATCGGAACAGGCGGCAGACCAGGACAACCTTGGAGGAAGAACTGAAAGCGGCAGAGGAGATCCACAAAGAAAAAGGCTGGTCCCCCAAAACGCAGCGAGCCCTACGCATGGCCAGAAACAAGCTGGAAGCCCACTACGCGGAACAGACCGCACAATTAATGGCCAAGGCCAAACAATCCTACTACGCAAAGAATAATAAGGCAAACAAATTCTTGGTAGCCAAGCTGGCCAAAATAAAAAGAACTAACACCATCTCCGGCCTGCGCGACCCCCAGGGAGTTGTCCAATATTCAGAATCTAATAAACAGCAACTGGCGGTAGCCCACTTAACTCAGGTCATGACGGCTACTCCGCGAGACCGGCTCAAACAGAAGGAATACCTGCAGAGCGCAGCACTCCCCCAACTCTCCACCTCAGCAAGGGAATCTCTGGAGGCACTGATCACAGAAGAAGAGGTCGAGGAAGCCATCAAATCGCTCAAGACACGGGCCCCAGGCCCAGATGGATTCTCGACAAGGTACTACAAATTATTCAAGCACCAGCTAACCCCCCCTTAGTAACTCTCTTCAACTCCTTCAGAGATTCTGGCTCGGTGACCCCCTCGATGCAGGAATCAACCACTGTTCTTCTACCCAAGCCAGGGAAAGACCCGAGAGACCTAGCCTCCTACAGACCCATAGCACTACTGAACATAGACGCACACCTGTATTCCAAAGTCCTCGCGAATCGTCTGGGTTGCATCCTACCGGAGATAATCCAGCCAGACCAAGCAGGCTTCATCCTAAATCGGTCGGGGACAATATCCGGAGAACTCTAAACTTGGTGGACATCGCCGCCCGGAAACTCCCAAAAACTAGTATTGATGGCACTGGATGCCACCAAGGCATTTGACAAGGTGGAGTGGCCATTCATGAAACGCACCCTGGGGGGGGTTTGGCTTTGGAACAGCTTTTCAGACAATGGTCCTGGCCAACTACAAAGGACCCAAAACATTCCTGAGGACCAACGGATCCATCTCGGCCCCGATCTCGCTGTCCTGTAGTACGAGGCAGGGCTGCCCATTATCACCTCTGCTTCTTGCACTTACCATGGAGCTCTTTGCCCAGAAAATAAGACAAAACATCCAGATCACAGGCCTGCAGTTCGGCCCCTCCCAACACAAAATCGCCTTATATGCTGACAATGTCCTGCTAACGATCTCAGAAACCCGCTCCTCCCTGAAGCATGCCCTGGCAGAAATAAGCAGCTACGGTGAGGTATCCGGCTTTTCAGTTAACTTCGCTAAATCAACAGCCTTGAGCATTGGCCTCGCCCCGGAGGAGCGGGAAACACTGATCAAGATGAGCCCGATCAAGTTGGAAAACAGAGCCATCCCCTACTTGGGGGGTCTTCATCCCGACGGACCCAAAAGAAACATACCAGACCAACTTTCCCCGGCTATTTAAAGAACTGGAGGGAGACCTGAGACGTTGGACGACCCAGGAGATCTCCTTAATGGGGCGAATAACAGCCTGCAAAATGAACCTTCTCTCGAGGTTTCTCTATGCCTGCTCCTCCCTCCCAGTGTCAATCTCCGCACCAGCCCTTCGAGACCTACAGAAGAAAATGGTGAAGTTCATATGGAGGGGTAAAAAACCTAGAATCCCTTACAAAACTTTACTGGGTGCCTCCAAAATGGGAGGGCTCGGAGTCCCGGACTTGCAGGCCTACAGAGTGGCGGCCCAATTGGCACACGTTCACGCATGGCAAACACTCACAAACCGCCCCAGATGGGTAGAACTGGAACAGTCGCGGCTGCCCCTAACCCTGCGATTCCTGCCACACATCCCGGCCCCCCTCAGGACACATTGGGGAGACCTCCTGCGGGCAACCAAACACACCCTGAGTGCCTGGGACTGGGCACTAAAACGGAATGGCGTCCCGAGAGGCCTGAACCCACAATCGGCGATTTTCCACAACCCAGCTTTTTCACCCGGATCAAATCCGCGCAATTGTCAACGCTGGATAAAGGGAGGCCTTAAGATCCTGGAGCAGATGTACGAGGGGAACGTGCCATGCACGTTCAAACGATGCAAGGAGAAGTTCCAACTTCAGGATAAGGACAGATTTACCTACATACAGCTGCGCCACTGGTGCTCACAGCCCCAAATCTTACAAGCAGCAACGTGCGCCCCGACTTCAGTGGAACTATCGCTCAAGGACACCCCATCTCGAGGTAGGATATCTACCTTTTACAGATGCTTTTTGGGCGATTTCCTGGTCGAGAGAACCCGCTGCATGGCCCAGTGGGAGGCCGACCTGGGGCACCCGATAGAAGACCAAACATGGGTAGACATTTGGACCCGAGCACACTCCTCGTCCTCCTGTGTCACCAATAGGGAATGTGCATATAAAATCATGCTGAGGTGGTACTACCCCCCTCTTAGGCTCCATCACATGAATCCCAGGGTGGACCCTTCCTGCTGGAGAGGATGTGGCCACTCAGGCTCCTTTTTCCACATGTGGTGGACGTGCCCGAAAATCCAGCGATTTTGGAGACAATGCCTGGGGACAATTACACAAATCACAGGGGCAATGATTCCACTGGAGCCGGGCCCCGTTCTGCTGGGGGTCCCAGCCCCGGCGATCTACCCACGCTTCGGGAATAAGGCGAAACTGTTGACCCAATGCCTTTTAGCCGGGAAATCAGTGCTGGCCCACTACTGAAAGTCTCCGGACGGCCCCTGTTTAGCTCATTGGTGGACAAAACTATGGGACATACTGATAGCGGAAAAGGTGACGCAGCAAAGGCCGGGGTCCTTCACCGGTTCCAGAACATTTGGGGCCCGGTAATGGAATATGACCAGCGATTTCCCGCCCTGACCTATAAGCCTATCAATGCCCGATGGACCCTGGGAACCCGGGAGGAACCTGAAGGTGACACATAAACTATGGGGCCGCAGAGAGGAGGGCACGGAGAGTGAAGGCCTTGCAGGGGAATGGAGGGAGGGGGGGACGGGCCCGAGGGGAAGGGTCTGGGGGTTAACACGTCTTTGCTACTATTTACGATGTATGCTTGTCAACCTACCTTAACTTAAAATAAAATAAAAAAATAAAAAATAGTCTGAGTACAGGGGTCGCAAGTAACAGCTGCAGATGATCACGGACTGGTGACAAGGACCTCCAGTTTCATACAGAGACTTTGAGGTCCACCCCGGTTGCAAGCTGACTGGTACGGGCGGAGTGAGGCAATGCAACCCATCCCCTCAACGTGAGTGACACTGAGGATGACAAGCCGAAGGAGCCACACCCTGAAAGAACCACGAATCTAGCAACCAGGGGAAACAGGCATCACAAAGAAGCATCCCCAACAACCGAGCCGAAAGGTGAAACCCCACCCATGAACTAACAGGGCCCCTAGTGCGCCTGAGGGACTATGATATGGGCACCTGAACTTGGACACTCAGGGAATCTAAAGCCCTGGCGAATTCCCCCAGTCCGGGGTAACCGTGAGTTTCCAGCACGTTGCATTTGTGTCCCTTTAATGTGTTTCATTCTGTTTGTTGTGACATGTTTAACAAGTCAAAGTTTGTTGTTATAAAAATGGGGAGGAGAGCTGTATCACATGCACAGTGTGATGACGTCACACGTCACCATGCGCAACAGAGAATAAAGAGGCCGGCTTTGCGCTCATTTAGAAAGAGTGGAGCTGGGCCTTGTGAAGTGAAGATAACAGTGTCTGTCATCCTTTATGCACAGCGCCGCGCCTGCGAGGCCATCGTACAGAGCTCCATAACACTCTAACACTTGTGTATAGGCGCGTTATAACTGCCATATCATATCATGTCATACGCACGGTAACCCTGCAGCACTTCATCTGCACATATTTTACATGTTTTTTCTTGCCTGCTGCACGACATTTCTCCTTCGCTCTTCCCATCACCCTCTGAATATAGGTGGGAGGAGGGATTGTCATATTACTACGTGGCATTTAGCACAAGTTCAGAATCAGGCCCTCAGTCCATTTTATTTTTTTTGAATTCTGAGAGTTGTAGTTTTCCTAAATTTCAAATGGGAATGAAAAAACGACAAGTCCCAGAATCCAAAGGGGAAAACACAGGACTGGATGGCCTTCTGACGCTTGACCGTAGGAAACTAGAGAGCTTTGCAGCGGACAGCTTTTCATGCTTGCCTTCATTTGATAATCAAAAACCCTGCAGAAGTCAGTATCTAGACAATAATATGCCCAAGTCAAAACAGCAGACTGACGACCTGCCCCCAACAACCTTGATCCCATTCCGCAAAAACTATGCAGTACAGTCACCCCAACATCACTGAATCATTGTAATATAAAGTTTTTCTACTAAATATTAGTATTTATTGTATACATGAATTAATTTTGATAATCTCATGTTTGTTAATTGCCTAAGTAAGGGTGCACTCATAGCTTTTGCTGTTGCCGATGCATAATCTCTTTTTCATCAACACATTTTTTTTTATTCAACTGTCAATGCAGTCCGTAAACAATTATTCAACAAAGGCATTGGGTCTCATTACAACCCGGGCGGTAAGTACCGGTCATTACCGGCATGGAGCAACTACTGTGTCCGTGCTGGCAATAGACCGCTAAAAACGACCTATTACGAGTACGCGGGCACAAGCTTTGCGCCATGCCGGTAATGACCCCACCGCCATGCCATAAAAGTGCGAAAAATCTCCCTTTCCGGCATCGTACGTAGTGCAAATAGCTCCATCGGCATCCAAGCCATCGGTATTAGCGGTGACCGCTAATAGCGGTCACCTCTATTAGCGGAAACCGCTATTAGCGGTCACCGCTAATAAGCGGACCCAGAAGTAGCGTCATTGCACAGGAGCGGGAAAGAGCACGGCGGCCATCTTTAAAAGCACAATCCATTGCCATCCACCACAACCAGGAGCCATCCGACCCCCAGAACTCTACCACACCTCCAACACTACCTGCTGCATCTCACCATGCCGAAAGCTGTGAAAGAAACCACAGACCGCCTGCGCAAGGAGCGCTTCTCCCGAGAGGAGTTGACCATGCTGGCGGAGACGCTGCAGGAACATGCAGATGTTGTGTTCTCCTCCGACATGTCCCGCCCTGCAGTCCAGCGCAAGAAACAGATATGGGCGGAGGTTGCCCAGAAAGTAAGTGCCGTTGGCACCACACCCCGGACTCCCAAAGATGTACGTAAGCGCTGGGATGATCTGCGTTTACGCGTGCGGAGCATCCTCTCCGCCAACCGCAACTTGGGGATGGCGACAGGCGGAGGTGCGGACTCCCCCATCAAGTTGCAACCTTGGGAGGAGATCTGCAGCAGCACCATAGGGACGGAGGCAATTGAGGGAGTGGGGGACATGGAGCGAGGAGCCTCGTCATTGGCCAATGCAGGTAGGTGTCCCAAATGAAACAATGCTAATACCAACACGATGATGTCCACCTGAACTGACAGTGCAATGATGTAGAGCAGGGTCCACCAGACACATATGTACAAGACTGCCAACAGGCAGTGCACAGCATCATCTTGTCCACATGCATAATGCACCCCATATGTGTTTCAACCCAGACGCTTCCATGCATCACCCACCCAAAAGCCAAGCAACCCGTATGTCACTCATCCAATGTCAATCAACTGCCATTCCATATGAATGCAGCCACCCCAATGCATGCCTGATACCTGTAGACCCATCACTAACCCTCTCCCTCTATTGGTCCCCCACAGGCACGCATTCAGACAGTGGTGACGAGGACACTAGGGAGGATGATGCCACGCCACAAAAGAAGGCCAGGGGCAAGGAGGGAGAACACCGCCGCTCGACTTCAAGGGGTACAGGCCAACCGGCACCACTGCGGAAGGGCAAGAAAACCCCAGAGACCACAGCACCAATGTGCACTACGGCCCCCACAACAGCACCAACACCAGCCACCAGCACCCAGGAGCCAGTGGCAGAAGGCACAGCATCGGCTGCCAGCAGCACAATGGGGGAGACAGCTGCCACAGCAGCCGTTTCGGACGAAGAGGCAGATGTTCAGCCGCATGGCGCAACTACCGGCACAGCCCCCCTGTATTCACCAGAACTCTCCCCATGCAGCATGCAAGGGCTGTCTCCAGCGGATTCATGGCCCGGCAGTTTTAGCCCCACACCAACTGTTTGAAACCCCTCACACATCCACCACTGTTCCAACCAGCCAAGAGGGGATCAGGGCTATTCAGAAGCGCCAGGAGGAGCTGACAGGGCTGTTGACACAGCATATCAAGGAATGTGGCAGGGCAAGGGATGACATTAGGGAATGTGCTGCATCCCTGAAAACAGCAATCGAGACCACCTCGAAGGACATTTGCGCCGAATTGGCAGCAGTGCGGCAGGTCCTCTCCGAAATGGTGGCAGCAATGCAGGCCATGCGTCCCCCACAGTTGCCAAGTTGCCAGGACAATCTGGGACATCTTCTAATGCCAGCTCAACTAGGACCAGCCCTGTGCGTAGGTCTGGCAGGAACCTGCGCAGATCGGACAGGGGTGCACCTAGTGCTGGAAGAGGGGGAGGGCTGTAGGTACAGCCCGGCATACTGGTCCCATGTGGACTAATGGTGCACGCCAGTGCACACCATGTGTGGGGAAGTCAAGGGGGGAGGGGGGATAGGGCATGTGGGGGAGTTGATGGGGGAGGGGGAGAGGGTGTGTGGGGGAGTTAAGGGGAGAGGGGGGAGAGGGCGTGTGGGGGAGTTGAGGGGGGTGGGGGGAGAGGGCGTGTGGGGGAGTTGAGGGGGCGGGGGGAGAGGGTGTGTGGGGGAGTTGAGGGGGGAGGGGAGAGAGGGTGTGTGGGGGAGTTGAGGGGGAGGAGGGAGAGGGTGTGTGGGGTGGAGGGCTTGTGCACTTTGTTATATTTCTTTAATACACCTGTTGGGAAATCATAATTCACATGTGCGGACATTGCTTATTGTGTATGCATGCTTTATTGGTGAACAGTCTACAGTGTCCATGTCCCTGATACACCCAGTGCCCTGAGTGCCACCTCCATGTCGCACTCCCCGTCCATGTGTGCTAGAAACATTGGTTGATCAGAGTCTGACGCATGGCACGTCCCTCCTGTGCATCGCTGCCTCCCTTAAGTGCAGCCCCATCTCCACCCTCCTCATCCTCATCGTCAGGTGGTTGCAGTTCAGCGTCAGGGGGCAGAGGCACATTCCGTCTGATGCACATGTTGTGTAGCATGACACATGCCATGACGATCTTGGCCACCTTCTCATGGCCGTACAGGAGTGCCCCACCAGACCTGCTGAGGCATCGAAATCATGCCTTCAAGACGCCAAATGTCTGCTCAATCACCACACAGGTACGTGTATGCGCACGTGCCTGTTTTGCGGGTTCCGGACTGGGGTAAGGAGCCACCTCTTCAAGGGATAGCTTGCATCACCTGCATGTGGGCAACAATATGTATGTGTATGTGCAAGTGATCACATCATATGGGACCTGTATCAATGACACCATAGCATGCATTGATTTACTGTTCGGTACCACATATCCATGCATGAATACAGACACACGATGTGACTGCTATGTGTGTATTCCTCCTATGGACAGGTGTGCGTGCCATCGTATAGTGGGCGCAGGGGGGGTCCTATTCCTCGTGAGTGATTATGCACTGTGTTAGTCCACGCTGGTGCTGGTTGTTTCCATGATCTGGCTGGTGTGCAGTCATTTCTATGCTTTCATCCTGTCACTGTTGATGGCAGCCTCATGATGCTCTCACTATGCACGACAGATGGTGACATGCAGTTTTGGTGGACCTCTGTGTAAGTGTAGTGGTGTTTTAATGTATTTGGCCCTCATGTGACTCCTTTGTATGCAGTAATGGAGGACTGTCCTTTCTGTTGATGGTATTTGGTGCTGTGCATTGGCCATACTAATTGCTTGTAGCTGCATTGTGTTGCAGGGTATATGGTCTAATTATGTACAGTGCACATGTTGATGGCTATGGGATGGTTGCAACACTGCATCATTTTCATGGTAGGGCAGCTTACGTCTTGCATTTTGGGGTCCGGTGTCAGGTCCAGTCTGGTCTGCTTTGGGTTATGAGCATGGTCCATTCTCCCAGGCACTCTCAGCCAGGTGAAGTATGCATCTCCCCCCCCACATGTCAGCCAGGTGAAGTATGCATCTCTCCTCCCCCCACATCTCACCCAGGTGAAGTATGCATCTCTCCCCCAATCACCTACCCACATCGCAGTTCCATTAGCCTAACATGCAACTCACCGAGAAGCCAGGATCTCTGCCCCGCATGTCGCTCCATGTAGCGTGGTATCGTGGAGTTCTGCAGGACCATTGAATCATGGGTTGATCCGGGGAATCGGGCACAATAATGTGTGATTATCTTGTTTGAGTCACATACGATTTGCACATTGATGGAGTGGTATAGCTTACGGTTGCGATACACTACCTCCATGGCATGTGGGACCACCAATTCCACATGGGTGCAGTCCATGGCGCCAATGCAACCAGAGATGCCGGCCAGTGAATGGAAGCCAACTTTGGTGTTGGAAATCTCCTGGGCTGTCCGTGGTAGGTAAATGTGGTCGCCTGCGTGCTGGTAGGTAAATGTGGTCACCTGTGTGCTTCAGGAGGGCATCAAGCACTTGGTTCAGCATACGTGAGAATAATGGTTGTGATATGCCAGGCATGTGCCCCACTATGTGCTGGTAGGTGCCCGTGTCCAGGAAGTGCAACACAGATGCTACCTTCAGTAGGGGTGAGATGGTGGTGCGTATTTCAATCAGGCTGACAATGTCGTCATGTATCATGTCCACAATGGTGGTGAAGGTGTCCCGGTCCAGATGGTACAGGGTGTGGATCTGCTCAGGGGTTAGGTTGAATGGACTGCCTCTGATGCGAGGGATTGGGGGCTGCCTGCGTGGTGCCACTGGCTGCACTGGTGGGGCATGATGTGCCTGCCTCACCCTCCTTCTCCTCTTGCGTCTCCTCTGTGCTGCTTATTGTTGTTGTTGTTGCTGCTGCTGGAGTTCCACTGCAATCATGTCCTCCAGCCCCAGCATTGCTAGTAGTATTGGAATCATTTTGGTGTGTGACTGGGTATGGGAAGGGGTGGGGTGTGCTCCTTTTGTGCTGGCCCAGTCTATACTGCCTCCATCTGTGCTGATTGTGTGCACCTGTGGCAGTTGGGAACACTGCACATGGCCATTTACGGGTGGTCCGCGATGCCGGTATTTGCTCCATGCCGGTAAGGTACTTTTCGGGCTTCAGTAGGTGTTATTTGCATGTCCGCCTGACTTGTGATGTTCCCCTGTTTGCGCCATGACGGTATTTGCGGCATTAAGGGTTGCGTGCCCGCGCTCCTGCCGCTATTAGCGGCACCGTTAATTACAGTGCCGCTAATAGCGGGTTGGCGTGTCATAATCATGCGGAGCGGTAAGCGATGCCGGTAGTCCATTACCGGCATCGTTATTCACTTACCTCCCGGGTCGTAATGAGGCCCATTGTCCAAACAGATAAACATAATTACAAAAATAAAAGTGGCATATACATGTAATGGAAAAAAAGGACAGAAGACAATTATTTTAGCAGAGTTAACTTCATAAAAGACCTTATTTTAAGGGCGATTTGCAAATCATTTAGTAACGCCCATCCCATATGTGGCGACTCCATCATCAGCAAATAGCATAAAGGTGGATGGCATTGACGAATACAAGATTCCTGATTTTCAGAGTGTTTCGCCTGAGGGTCGAGTAAGAAGGACAAAACAAAAAAAAATGCAACAGGTCTTTAGTTGTGGCATTGCAGATAGTACAGTGTTATGTCCTGTGTCTATTTGCTCTGGCCCTGTGTGGATGCTTGCCTGCTGGAATGCCTGATGTAATTCCTGGTGAAATGTTAGCTGTGGAATGTTGTGGTGTGAGTGCCCTATGTGTTTCTTGAGATTCAGTTAGAGTGAGCTGCCTGTGAGAGTGGAGGGCGGTGGATGTCTTCTTATGTATCCTTCTTATTCCTTCTACTTACCTACCCATAAACTTACCTCTTATGTCATCTCGTAACCCGGAATGTAGCTTGTTCCCTACCTGTGGCTCTGGAGTATTTCTTTCAGCAAAAGAGTACATTTTACCATACAACTAGTTTCTCCATCGCAGCCCGACAAGCAGGCTGTAACTGCTCTCACCGGTAGACAGTTGGAATCTCGCTTGGGTGATGGGAGACATATGCTTGCAGAAGTTACTCCATGTTAATTATCCTCCAGCCAAGTTAGTATATAGCGTAATAAAAGAATGATTTAAGGGTTTTGTTAGCTTCTTAATTCCCCTCTGTGCCTGGAGAAAGGACTTACAGATGTTTTTCAGATTGTCAAAATTGCTGTCTCAGATAGCAGTAGGGTTAGTAAAATAGTCGTGCACACCTGTATTTTGTAAAAAATCATGTGCGCATGGAATCTATGGGACCTAAAGATAATGGTGTTTAGAGGCAAGTGAATTAATGAGCAGATGTGTTATGTCACATTGCATCTTCAGAAAATTATTTTCAATTTTCTGAAGAGTAGAAAGATTTGAAATACGCTATAGGTTTGAATCGTATCTCGTTAGAGCCTGAGATTTTGCCCTGTAAACCTCGAATGCCATCTCAATTGGCTGTGCTCTACATGTTTTCAGAAATGACAAAAACCCACTGATAGTTTGGGACATTTTAGTAGGTTGTTTACCCACATGGGGATTACCCGTCAACCTTGTAGTAAAACGCACACCTAATTAATCAAAAGCAGAGACCCAAGGAATTGTACTAGAATCTGTAAGAATTACAGGATGGTTGATTAATCTTTGAACATCTTGGCAGACCATTAGGGCAGATTTTTCAACATTCATTGTAAGGGTGAAGGCATTCATAAAATTGGTATAAGCTGCCACATGTATTTGGAGAGCTTGTGGAATTCTTGCAGAATCATCGACCTATACTAATGCAGGTATGCAATGATTTCCAATTCCAGGGACATCTGCTCCTGAATTCAGCAAGGTACTAAGAACATCCTTAATATACAAAGAAAATAAAAGGGGTGAAAGAACAAAGCCCTGTCGAACACTTAGATCTACTGGAAAGTCATCAGTGCAGTGGCCCTTGTAGCCATTTCTAACACAGGCACAAGAGTCCTGGTGTATATAAATCGGGGTGTCCCGCAAGATCAGTGGGCAGTTCATCAATCTCAGATAACGCCACAATGTCATCTTTTTGACTTCATCGAATGCGGTGCTGCGATCCATAAAGGCCAAATTGATTGGTTCTTGGTTAATATTGTAAGGGTGCAGAACAAGGACTCTGACACAAAGTGGCATGTTTGGGGTTAAAAACGTTTATTCAATTTTAAAGCAAAAGAAACCCTAACTTTCCATTTTTCTAAGAGGGGTTTTCCTCCCTCAACTAAAGATCTAAGGTGACTATCAGGATGTCTGGTAAAGTAAAAGTGTCCACTGTCCTGTGTCAAGAAAACCTTACTTCTGTCCCTTATACTATAAATAAATAAAGCACTGCTTTTCTGGCCCCAGGAGAATGCCTGCCTCTCTTCTCCTGGGTTATGGTCAAAGTTCCACACAATGTTTCCTTGGTGGGCCAGGTGAATGCCTCCCTTTTCCTGGCGTTCAGTTTCAGATAACCTGGGAGAATGACTCTCTTCCCCAGGTCACCAAGTTCCAAACAATATCTTACTTTGTAGGCCAGGAGAGTGCCTTCCTTCTCCTGGCATTCAGCCTTGCATAGCCTAGAAGAATGAATCCCTTCTCAGGTCACAAAGTTTCATACAATATTTTAGGTTGTGGGCCAGGAGAATGCCTCCCGTCTCTTAGCGTTCTGTCTCAGTCTCAAATTAATTAGCTCAGGGGCGCCTGGGGGAATTACTCCCTTCTCAGGTCACAGCAATTCCAAACAATATTTAGTTTGTGGGCCAGAAGAATGCCTCCCTTCTCCTGGCATTCAGTATCAGTCTCAAATTAGCCAGGGTGAATGATTCCCTTCCCCAGGCTTGTTGGACCTTCCTCCCGGTCCGAGTTACCAGGAGAATGCCTCCCTTCTCCTGGTAATCATAAAACAATCTCTTACAACCAGGGTATGACACCATGGTTGTTCAGTAACAAGGGGCTGTGGAATACAGAACATGCAGTAGAATATGGAATGTGGAGGGAAAGATGCTCTAGAGGAATGTTCATAGGGATTACAGTTGTGTTGCTGAAGAAGAACGGTGGGCTAACCTGTATGCTCAATAAACATCATTCACTCCCTTATGGTGTTGCGAAAGTACTTTCATTTCAGTGGCGATGAGGATGGGATTTAAGGATGTCCGCCCACCGAGTAGCCATCCAGTTGTGAAGATTTTGGATTCAAAGTAGCCTCTCCGTGTTCCTGGTCTACCTGGAAACCTTTTCCAAACAGGACATATTGCAAGAGATAGAGGGACCATTTTATGAACTAAGAAAATCGGATCAGAGCTGGGAAGGTCCTGAATTAATGCAGGAGGGACTACAAATCCAGTGACTGAAAGGAAATCTGCACGACACAAGATTCATAAGTAAGTCACCTGCGCTGTTTAGCGTTTACAAAAACGTCTTATTTTAAAAGGAACCAGCTTTACACTGTAAAGGGCTCAAGGCCACTCTACTGAGTGGATCGTGCAGCGGAGAATATTTAACTATTGAAAACAGAGGGAGCGTATACATGATCAAGCTGTGAGCGTGCATATATAAACAAGCTGAAAATCTTGCATGTGAATTACAAAGATAAGGCTTTATATGTACGTTCCACCTCCAGAGAACCTTGTACGCTGAGCGTTTAGCCCATATAATTGTGCGCATTTGAAAGTAAACATAAGCGAACCACAGTACCACTTAATGTTAAAAAGTGACTCGGGGCCATATAGGTGATTAAGACTTGTTTAAGGGTTCACCCGGAACACTCACAGGTCTCACGGGTGCTTCCCTAACCACCTTACTTTTATCACTCCTCTCGCACTCTCTGCAGTTCTTCACACACCTCTCTACTTCACTGTCAACTGCCGGCCACCAATAGAACTCCCTGATGTATCTCTTGGTTCCTCCCATTCCTAGGTGGCCTTGATGAGCTATACTCACCAGTTTGGATCTAACATTACTGGGTGGGATCACCTTGGTACCCTTCCTGAGTTTTAGACCGTCATCTGATAAGCTCAGCTCATCCTTTATGCAATAGAAGCAGTCAAATTGTTTTTCTACAATATCTTTATGAGGCCACCCTGTCCTGGTCCACACCTTGACTTGTTTCAATATAAGATCCTCACCATCAGCAATCTCCCACTCATCTCTACTTATGGCATTGTATTCAACCTCAGAAATACTCAAACCTTGCTCTAAGGATGCTTCCTCTGTATCTTTACCCTCCACCGGTAGCCTAGACAGACAGTCTGCTACTAGGTTGTCCCTACCAGCTATGTACACTATCGTGAAATCATAGGCTAGGAGTTCAATCATCCATCTAGATATTCTGGGTGATCCTTTGGCCCACTCTACACTACCTAGTAGTTGGACTAAAGGTTTGTGGTCAGTTTTTACCGTAAAAGTTTGACCCCATAGATAGAACTTGAAATGTGCTACAGCCCAAGAAACTGCCAGTGCCTCCCTCTCAATCACAGAGTAGTTTTCTTCCGCTCCCTTCAATGGCCTAGAGGCAAAAGCAATTATATGTTCGGCCTTACCAGCGTCCACCTGAGACAAAGCTGCACCTAGACCCATATTGCTTGCATCAACCGATAAAACAGTTTTCCTTCCTGACACAAACCCTCCCAAAGAGGGTGCTTGCACTATGCACTCTTTTATTTTCTTAAAAGCTTCATGGCAGTCACCCGACCACACAAACTTCACATTCTTTTTCAACAACTCTCTTAACGGAGTGGAGATGGTGACAAAACCATTTACAAATATATGGTAGTACTCCGCCAGCCCCATGAAAGAACGCAACTGATCTTTGTCTTGTGGCTGGGGAGCACTGCTGATGCTATCAATAAGAGACTTTTTCGGAGCAATACCATCACCAGAAATTCTATGACCTAAATAGTCTACTTCTCTAACAGCAATCTTGCATTTTTTTCTTTGTACAGTCAAACCAGCTTCTTTAAGTCTGACTAAAACAGCCCTCAAAATCTCATTATGTTCTGCTTCATTTTCAGCGAACACTAGTATGTCATCCTGGAACACTGTTACTTTCCTTAACCCTCTAAGCACTTCCTCCATCACGCTTTGGAAAACAGAAGCAGCGGAAGCTAATCTAAATGGCATGTGATTGTATTTGAACACTCCCTCAGGAGTGATGAAAGCCGTAAGATGCTGACAACCCTTGGACAACGGAACTTGATGATATGCTGCTGATAAGTCAATGATGGAAAATATCTTCGGTTCCCCCAGGGTGGAAAGGGTCTCCGATATGTTGGGAAGGGGATGTCTCTCTACAACAATGTTCCGATTGAGGCTGCGCAAGTCTACACATAGTCTCAGATTTCCATTTGCTTTGGCTACTAGTACAACAGGCGATAACCATTCAGTTGCTGTTACTGGCTCAATTACTCCTTTGTCCACCAAGTCATTTAATTCCACACGAAGCTTACTTCTCATCTTCAATGGCACTTGCCTTACCTTGTGTATCACCGGTTGCGCACCATTTTTTAGTTTAATATGGTGTTCGAAATTTCTGAGTTTCCCTAATTTCTCGGAAAACACTTCAGGAAACTCTTTAGTCCAGACGTCATCTTCCACTTCAGCAATAGATACTGGTTGAGGGGCATTTGCCTGTATTCTTACACCCAAGTTCTTTTGTTCTTCCCAACCTAATAAAGAGGCTCCCTTGTTTGCTACCAGAATGTTGGCCTGGCATTCCTTTCCTTTGTAACAGACAGATGCAGAGAATTCCCCCAAAACTTCTATCATGGATTCTCCATGTCCACAGGCTCTAACATCAGTGGGTTTGATTACGGCTTCACTCTTCTTCAATATGTTCACTAAGGTATCCCGTGAGATTATGGTCCAAGGAGAGCAAGTGTCAACTTTCATGACTAAACTGCGCCCATCAATCAGAAAGGTGTCTGCCGGACCCTTGGCCTCACTTGAAGTAGCTGAAATTTCAAAAACAAACTTGGCACTTGGTTCCTGGGTGGCCGATACTTCTTGAATGTTGCAATTTCTCCTGACCGATTCTTCAATGCTGGGCCTGTTCTCTACTCTGGGTTCGAGAAAATTGATGGAAGAAGCTTTACATACATTTGCAAAATGCCCTCTATTCTTGCACTTAAAGCATTCGGCAAATCTGGCAGGGCACGACGGAAAGTTGGCACCATGTCTGGGGTTACCACATCTGGTACATGCATTCTTCGCAGTCCAATTTCCTTTCTTTCCACTGGGAGTGTTTGTCCTCTTCTTCTGGTCTATTGCACAGACCGACATGGTGGTCGGACTTTGTTTGTCACCCTTGAGCTCCTTGACATATAAAGACGTCTGTTCGATGCTCCTGGCTAATTCGAGTGCCTCATCCAGCTTCATACCTTTGGCCAGTAGCTTCTCTTGGATCCTGGCATTATTGGTGCACCTGAGTAACAGATCCCTGATTAGAGAATCAGTCAGATGCTCAAATTCACAGGAGTAACTTAGTGACCTCAAGCATGCGACATATGATTCAACTGACTCTGATTGTTCTTGTACTCGTTGGAAAAATGTATGCCTTTCAAAGCTGACATTTTTTCTGGGCTCAAAATGGTCCTTTAATTTTTTGAGGGCCAATGCATACTCATCAGCATCACCAGCCTCCAAAATCTGGTCTCCAGCCAGCCCATCGAAGATCCTGCGTCCAAATTGTCTATCAAAAGAGCCTTTTTGCGAGCTGAGGAAAATCTGTCTCCACCCATTGCCACCAAGTAATTTTCAAATGTGTCCTTCCACATGTCCCACCTGAAGGGGGGTGGCCGGGTTCATTGAGGAATGAAATGGGTGGAGGAATTGATGCTGCCATGATGAAGAAAGAATAGCACAAACTATGTGTGTGCAGATGGCTGTGGTGGTTGTGAAGCGGCAGGACTTCAAATACTAATGCCGTGATGCGTAAAGACAATTGTCAGATTTGTTCACTGTGGGAACAATTGCCTTTGATGTACAGGCCCCTAAGTTCCAAAGGATGGAGCTCTATTTGTTTTCCTTTTATGTAAATATATATATATTTTTTTATGTGCCTTGCTGGCACAAAGTGTCTTCTTTGTTGCCAATTACGGCGTTCTTTTGGTTCTCCCAGCCGTGGGAGTCCTGCTGGCAGTCAGCTGACGTCACAATGGAGACCGGGGCTCATAAAGATAAAGCCGACTCGTTGCTAGGCAACTGGTGTCACAATGGTGACCGGGGCTCGAGCTGACACGCCCTCCACAGCGTGTGCCGCAGCGCGTGTGTCTGCGCGCGCCAGAGCCAGCTGAGAGCCGCGTGCGCTAGCACGCAGGCGGTGAGGAGGGGGGCCTGCGCTCTGACAGCTATGCGCGGCTCCCCTCTGGCTCGCGGGGGCCTGCTCTGCTACAGCAGTGCTCGCGCAGCTCCTCCGCGGCTCGCGCAGCTCCTCCGCGGCTCGCGCAGCTCCCCCGCGGCTCTCCTTCCTCCCAAACAACGCCGACTTGCCTGGGTGGACCGCCTCCTCCTTCGCTATTTCTTCTCCGCCTTCCGTCAATCTGCCTCACCTGCTGTCGCTGGTGCGGGCGGAAAGGTTACAACGCCGGCAACTCTGCACAATCAAAAGAAATCCAGCAGCTCGGGGCCGGCGTCAGGGGTCCGTGAAGCGAATCCTCGTCGCCAATGTTAAAAAGTGACTCGGGGCCATATAGGTGATTAAGACTTGTTTAATTAAGTCCAGTTCAAGTGACAGCAGGCACCACCCATGAAGGCAGAACCCAACTGAAGATTACAGAACTCCATAAAGAACTCCACAAATAATAACACTCTAAGAATACATATACTTCCAGTGGAACACTGTAATAAACACATGAACAGAACATTGTGATTGGTCTGGATCCACATTCAGAACTATGTTACATTATTAATCATTGCTCAATGTATGCCTACCTAAGTAACACATAAATAAGTAGACTCAACACGTCTTATTTTAAAAGGAACCAGCTTTACACTGTAAAGGGCTCAAGGCCACTCTACTGAGTGGATCGTGCAGCGGAGAATATTTAACTATTGAAAACAGAGGGAGCGTATACATGATCAAGCTGTGAGCGTGCATATATAAACAAGCTGAAAATCTTGCATGTGAATTACAAAGATAAGGCTTCCAGAGAACCTTGTACGCTGAGCGTTTAGCCCATATAATTGTGCGCATTTGAAAGTAAACATAAGCGAACCACAGTACCACTTACCAGAGCGAGACAGCATGTATTTCTTTGAAAACCTCTGCGATCAAAACTCGCAGCCGTATTAGAGGAAAGAACCTTACGGTGTGCAGGAAACGTGCCACCATTTTAAGTTTCCATGGAAGCCTGCTAATGTTTACTATGTTTAAACGACACACACAGCAACAAAAGGAAGTTGTACATTAAAGCAAATATACTACCGTTACACGTGATATTACATAAAAAGGAAATATTTACTGTGTTTAAACAACGCGGCACGGCAACAAAAAGTCAAATATACTACCGTTGCACGTGATATTACATAAAAAGGAAATATTTACTGTGTTTAAATGGCACGCACGGCAACAAAGGGAAAGTTGTACATTAGAAGCAGAATAATACGGCTGCACGTGATATCATTTATAAAAGTCAATACTACTTACCAAACACAGTGATACTATACTCTAAACACAAGGAAGCAAGCACCTAAATTGTAACAAACAGTCTGCATCAAAGGCATTGCAGTGAAATTCACAGCAAGAGCAAAGCACAACCCAACTCCACAAATTAGACAATATATTAAATTAGTACTGCAAGTGCAGTGCAAGGGTCACTGCAATATCAACAGAAAGAGAAATAAGTACAGCAACACCAGCATAAATAAAGAGAAAGAAGTAATAAGCAAAGGTACTACAGCAAAGCAAAGACACCATAAAATATATTAAGTTTGCATCATCTACAACAGACATTTAAACGGTGTTTATTTAGTTCACACGATCTGTCCAGGCATTGAACTGTCTTTGCCAGTATGCAAGGAATACCACCTCCACACTATTTCTTAGACACTAAAGGAGGGCCTGTATTACCCTGGAAAAGGTGGAAGAAACGTTTCAAACGTTATGTACTTGCTGCTCATGGTATACATTTTGCCAATGAATGAAAGAAAGGTCTTCTCATACTTTGTTTAGGTAACTATGGGCAAGAACAATTTGAGAATCTTCCACCATTATCTGATGAACTGGCAACAGGTCTCAATGAATATGAGAAATGTGTGAGAATGTTGGATTTACATTATGAAAAGTCAGTAAGTATTGTGCTTGAAAGGTATCACCTTGGTAAACGGGAACAAGAACCTAGAGAAACGGTGGAGCAATTTATTACCGCTTTGCACAGTTTAGCAACTTTAGTGAATTTGGAGTGAATTTAGATGAAAGACTAAGAGATCAATTTATGCTGGAATATGATGACGGAAAGGTAAGGGAAGCATTATGGTCCAAAGGTAACCCGTCATTAGAGGAAGTGCTGAGAATTGCTAAGGAGGTGGAACAAACACGTAAATGTGTAAGAGAGCTTGAAAGAAGAGCTAGTGATGACAATAAGACACAAGAAGTGTTACAAACACCAGAAGTGTTAATGGTTCAAAAGAAGAATAATACGACAAGGAAAAACCAATCTGGTAAAGTCCAACATATGTAATAAAGAAAGTAACAAAATTCAAGGAAAAAAGAGAAATTCAGGAACGTAGAAAATGTTTGCGATGTGATAGCATTCATCATTTAGCGAGTAGGGAAGATTGTCCATAAATCAAAGAAGTTTGCAAGAGATGCAACAGAAAGGGACATCTTACCAAGTGTTGCAAAACAAAACAAGAAAACTAGAATATATTGATGAAATGTGCAAGGAAATAGAAGAATGTACATTTGTCATTCAAGACTCGAACATAAATGAAATTGAAGATGATGATGCAGATTTGGAAAAGCCAATGGCAACAATAGAAATAAATGGTATAAACCTATGTATGGCCATTGATTCTGGAGCAAAATATACTTTAATACCAAAAGTTTTCTTTGAGAAGGATTTCAAGACTAATATCACGCTGAAAGAAGTGGATATAAAACCTGTCACATATGGTGGCAGAAGTGTTGAGTTAGAAGGATGGTTTGGGCCAACACTCAAATTCAAACACCGAGTAGCAAAAGGGAAAGTTTATGTCTCTAAGAAAGGAAGACTACCACTACTGAGTTGGTCGCATCAGAGAAGACTCAAAATAAAATTAGACCCTAGTGCCTTGGAGACTGTATATGCTGTAGATGAGGAGACAGCAGCCTGTTTGTTTGATCAACATTCAGTATTTCGTGAGGAACTTGGTACCTTAAAGAACTTCAATCATAACATTTTCATGAAGGTTGGTGCTGTTCCAGTAGTGCAAATAGTGAGACCGGTTCCTTTGGCCATAAAAGGCGCAGTGAAGGTGGAACTACAGAAAATGGAAGGACAAGGTGTCATAGAAAGGGTAGAATCGTCAGAATGGGGTTATCCTTTGGTTATTGTGCACAAGCCTTATGGGGAATTGAGATTGTGTATTGATCTTAGAGGTGTAAATAAGTGTGTAATTTCAGACAGGCATCCATTGCCCAATATAACAGAAATGTTGGGCACTATTAAGGGTGCCACAATAATGAGTACTCTTGATTTAAGATCTGCTTATCACCAGATCAAATTACATACCAGTTCTAAAAAATATCACAGCCTTTATTGCTTTTTGGTCTAATTTCTGCCGCAGCTGTTTTTCAGAGGATAATATATAAGCTATTTCATCAGATGGAAGGTGTTTTATGTTTCCAGGATGATGTACTTGTTTATGGGGAAAACCAAAGAGAACATGACAATACAGTTTACAAGGTTTTAGACATATTTAAGGAAGCTGG
Source organism: Ambystoma mexicanum (assembly GCF_040938575.1). Taxonomy (NCBI): domain Eukaryota; kingdom Metazoa; phylum Chordata; class Amphibia; order Caudata; family Ambystomatidae; genus Ambystoma; species Ambystoma mexicanum. The sequence goes on along the minus strand of NC_090926.1, from coordinate 991,764,777 downwards.
GCTCACACGCAGCAAAGACAAGTGCATTGGGTCATGACATTTCAGACAAAGGCATAAAACCTAAAGTGGAATTAGTTAACACCATTTTAAACTTTCCAAGTCCCACTAGTAAAGATAAAGTGATATCATTTTTGAGCATAGCAGAATATTATGCAAAATTCATTTTGGATTTAGCGAGCAAGACATTTAATATGAGGAAGTTGGTTAAGAAGAATGTGAAATTTGAGTGGAGTGAGCAATTTGAGGGTGAATTCAATAAGGTGAAGATAGATGTTACGCTCACCTGGCTCCCACAGAGGCGTCGATCTGGACTGGACAGCTGCGGTCTCCACCAATGTGACGCGTAGGGCCGAGATGACGGACTGGATTGGCCCACCTAGCTTCGTTTGCTTGGCCCGTAGGAATATTCTTCTGCAAATGGAGAAAGGGAATTAACCACCCGTGGAGTTGAGCGTAAATCCCCCACCCCGCTGTTCTCCCCACTGATCACCTTTGATGTCCCCTCTTATAGTCTCACCTGATGGTTTGAAAAGATGAGCTCTCCATCCTGAATTGAGCGCAGGGGCGCGTAGATAACCATTTGCTTCACTGGCTCGAAGGAATGGGTGAGTTCCAGAACAATATTGACTCCGATATTCCTGGCAAGACGCCGTAAGTATGTAGTTCGTAAGAGTTCAAATGCCTGACTTTCACTCTTGTCCGATTCCTTGCAGGTTGCAGCTTGGCCCTACTGAAGAGTTCCTCGTGGCAACCGGTAATATTCTGGTAAGGATTTGTATTATCCAACACAGTTCGATAAATAATGTCCATATGTAATCTGTTGCTTTCTCCCTTATTCAGGCGCTGAGAGAAAGTATGAAGTCTCGGAGAATAATGCCTCCGGCGGTAAAATCAGGTAAGTCTTTTGTGGTGAGGAGGGTTCCCCTTGTTAGTCCTTTTGTTTCACCTTGCTGTCCTTTTGTTTCCCCTTAGGGGCCGGGGTTCGGCTAGGATGCAGTGGAAGCTGTGCCAACCCGTGAAGAGGAATAGTCCCCCCGGTGGTAAAATCAGGTAAGTCTATGGGGGGTATTCCTCTGTGTATTCCCTTGGCTCACCTTGCTGTTCTTGTCATCTCCTTAGGTGCCGGAGTGCGGTGGGTACATGCAGGAGGATGCGCCGTGAGTGAGGACCCTGTGCGAAAGGGAGTGCCCGGGTGCAGCTGAACAACTCGGTGGCCCCTGGGAGTCACTGAGGCGTTCGCCCGAGGCACTGAGGATTGCCCTGTCCCACAGCGCAGCCTGCAGGGGGGGGGGCAGGGAACACGACTCGAGCCCAGACCCCTCCAACTACAGAGCAGCCCCCGTGAAATACTGATCCATCAGCTAAAGGCAGGGGGGGCTGGGCTGATCACCTGTACCTGGACCCCAACAGAGGCTAATCCATGCCTCCGCTCTACAGCACCAGAGACAAATGAGCCCATACACTCTAGTGTTTTGGAAACCCCTGCCAACAGGAGATGACACAACCACTGTGTACTAGAGGTACAACAACAAAACGCCATTAAGCCTTCCCCCCACTCAACATGAGTGCCTCACCTCGTCCTGGTCTTCCCCGTGTATTGCCCGACTACTCCTTACCAGACTATGCAATACGAATGGCATCCTTCGGTATTAATAAGCAGTGGAGCATGAGAAGATACTAAAAATTATGTACAGAATCTACTGCACATGAGCAAATACTGGTCTGGTGACTACAGTAGTGCTAGCTGAACGACGCTGAAATGCCTGTCGCACCCTGTGTCCGCCTGTGTTAGAACTGTTCTGAATAAACGGGCTATGAACAAAGGTCCCTATCCTGCTCACTCTGTGGCCCCTGCCGCTACCCTGGTGGACCGGCCCAAATCACAAAGTCCTGCAACGACGTGAATGACATTGAGCACATACAGGAAACAACGCAGAGTGCCATTGTGCAGGACCCACGCTGAACGGACTGCTGCGGGGCTAGTAGAGAGAGGGCTTTCACCACATTGCTAAAGTGTGCCCATCTACCGACCTACTAGGTGAGGATACTACCGCCAACAACCTGGTCATACAGAGCCCGTCTGGGAGTGAGACGCACCTGGTGTCTGGGTCGCTCCTGCTCCCCAGGAGTGACAGTGGAACGCCGAACCCACCAACATCACAGACAGCCTGCCTGGTAGTATCCACCACAACAGACATGGGAAAGGACAAAACTAAAAGAGGAACCACACAAAGCACCATGGACCAATATGCAACCAGCACGCCCACCACTATGATAACGCCTGAACTACAGTCAACGTCTCCGCTGACAACCAAACCACTATCGTTAAGCGACGTGATGGCCACCATTGTCAGTTCCCGCACCTCGGTGGAGAAGAAGGTGGGCAGTCTGAATGCGGAAGTGTCATTTCTCCGTCGTGATCTTCAGAAACTGTCCTCCCAGACCACGGAAGCAGAACGATGCATATCTGGAGTGGAGGATGACCTTGGTGGGATGCACCAACAACTGACACAAACAATATCACGCCTGAAAGCGTTGGAGGCACGGGTGGAGGAGGGTGAAGACAGATCACGACGCAACAACATTTGCATTTTAGACCTCCCAGAAAACGCTGAGGGTCCCAGCGTGGAGCTTTTCCTGGAGCAGTGGTTAGCAGACCTCTTTGCACCAAAAACCCTATCGAAATTCTTTTCAATTGAAAGAGCCCACAGAATGCCCACTGGGACGCCCATACCAGGCACCTCCCCACGGACAGTTATTGCAAAACCTTTGAACTATCGGGACAGCGATGCGATCCTGCAAATGGCCCGCACGAAAGGAACTATCACGTACAATGGCTCCAAGATTTACTTTTTTCCCGACTATACTCGAGAGGTCCAAAAGGCCAGGCAATCCTTTGAACACCTGAAGAGAAAATTGCAATCCATGAACGTGAAATATGGCTTACTCTTCCCGGCCCAACTAAAAATCTATCACAAGGGCACCTCAGTACACTTTACAGACCCGCAGGAAGCGTGGAAATGGGCAGAGAATCATATTGAAGAGGACTGGGAGGTGGAGGCCCCGTACCCCAGAGACAGTCCAGGCACACGTCAAAATCGCAATATGCCTGTACAACCACAGCTGCCGTTGGTGCAAAATGCCCTGGTATAAGAAGCTATTTCCTGAAAAAGTCAACTTGGATATGTTCACAACTGGACCAAGCAAGCGAGTGCAGAACTAACACGCTGACACATAAGATGGTTGACCAGACAAGATCCTGAGACTGCGCCCATAGCAACCGCAGCTGTTAAAATTGGCGGCCACCAAGACTGCCCCCCCAGAGATCTCCAGCAGAAGCTCTGGTCTTTGACGAGACCAAGCCGGATAACTTGAGCTCTTAGTTAACGCTGCCACCATAGTTCTGTGGTAGTGATGTTCGGGCGACAGGTAGGGGCGGAGTATAGGGAGGGGGGTGGTAATGGGGAAAAACGTGTGTTATAAATTTGTTAATGATTGGGTCCAGAAGTCAACTCATGCACACCCTGTAGGAAGGCCACACACCGCAAAGCAATTAGCGCCGAACCCACTTACATGGGATGATACACTATTCATTGTTACACGTCTCTTGTTAAATGGCTCCCACTAATGCTGATACTAGCACCCTGTGGCTACTGACCTGGAATGTTAATGGATTAGGTGGAGGGATTAAAAGACGACTTGTCCCACAGCTCTTAAATAGGCACGCACCGGATGTGTCTTTCATAACTGAGACACACTTAGCCGGCACAACATGCAACTTGTTCAAACTCACCAATTATAGACTGGCAATACACGCTGGCTTCACCACGGGCTCCCGAGGCGTGCTCATGCCTATACACAAAAAGCTGCCCCTAACTCTTGTGAGTGTGACTCAGGACACTAGCGGAAGATTTGCATACATTACAGGGGCACTCTGGAGTCAGACCATTGCAATGCTGGTGGTGTACTCACCCCCAGCGCTGATAAATACCACTAATGCATGATATTACGCCCATGATTTCCGGGGACAAATCAGACCTTATGGTAATTGGAGGAGACTTCAACAAAGTCATGGAAGTGGGGATGGACCGCTCACACTTACGAGGGAGGAAACCGTCCACCTGTACTAAACTTGCTTCGTTTACGGCAGCGCTAGACCTACGAGATGTATGGCGAGATCTACATCCTGATATGAGAGAATACTCGTATCACTCCGGATGCACGCCTCACTATCGCGGTTAGATTATTTCTTTCTCCCAGCACCAGATATACAGAGAGCCACCATGGCAACCCTGCTGCCCCGCGGTGTATCGGATCACTCCCCTCTGCTGATCAAGCTACACACTGCCAGATCACGACCCCCCCCCCCACCTGACGCCTGAACAGCTACTACCTTGGCTTCCTGGAACTTTTACAGCTAACGACGACGACAACCAGCTGAACTCCGGATCGGTAGATGACCCGGGAGTCCTATGGGAGGCGTACAAACCAGTGTTGCAGGGAGAGATCATCTCATGGACTCCTGCACATTAGAAAAAACACCAACAAAAAGTGCTTGAGGCTGAGCAACAGGTTACACAAGCTAACCCTTGACCAGCCTGAAACACACCGCGCACTGATGCTGGCCCAAACACGCTTACAGAACATTGCATTAGACTGTGCTAAACAGGCACATAGAATGATGAGAGTCAGAGTATATGAAACCGGCGATAAAGCGGGCTAAAATGCTGGCGTGGTTGGAAAAGCGAGACACAGGTAGTAACCATATCAGGGTAATTAGATCAGAGGGATCAGACCCGCTCCTGACAGATCAAGGTATAGCAGAAGGCTTTGCCTCCTACTACGCAGAACTGTACAAAGCACCCACAGCACCCATAGATAACTCCATACTAAACAAGATTATTCTCCCTCCCTCAACGAGGACCAACAGGCCCTGTTGGAAAGAGACATTACAGAAGAGGAACTAGCAACAGCCATGTCGGAACTCCAATCGGGGAAGGCGCCAGGGCCAAATGGCTTCCCAATAGAGATATGGCGTAAACTGGGTACGAATGAGATCGCCCCTCACTTGTTGCGAATGTTCCTACAGGCTAAGGGGCAGGGCTGTCTTCCCGCTGATCTACGGAAAGCCACGATAATAGTTATCCCTAAAACAGACAAACCCTTAGATCGCTGCAGCTCATACAGACCGATTTCTCTCATAAATAGCGAGACCAAGATATTGGCAAAGGTGCTCGCCAACCGATTACAACAGGCTATAACATCCCTAATACACCCTGACCAATGCGGATTCATGCTGCAGTGATCTACCAGCATGAACATACACCTACTGCACTCAGCGATAGAAAAAGCACCCAGTATACAAGGACCCCTAGCCCTACTTGTATAGATTTCAAAAAAGCTTTTGATTCAGTATACCGGGAAGCAATCTGGGAAATAATGCACCTTATAGGATTCGGTCCGCAATACCTGGGCTGGGTGCATCTCCTGTACGAATCCCCGAGGCACAAATGAGAGTCAATGGGTGGCCCTCAAGACCCTTTTAGCTGGGGAAAGGGACCAGACAAGGATGCCCCCTGTCCGCCATGATCTTTGCATTGGCTATGGAACCGCTAGCTGTGCTGCTGAGAACGACACCATCATGGAGTGGCTTCCGCTGGATGGAGGGGAATATAGAGTCTCCCTATACGCGGATGACCTACTAATCTACTTCCACACAACTCCTGCTCCACGGTAACAAGCCTACTAGAGAGCAATGGGGCCTTTAGCGTACTAAGAATAAACTGGTCAAAATCCACACTATTCCCGGTAGGCAACGCAAGCGTTACAGTGCCAGATACCTGCCCATATCAAGTCGTAACAGATCCATTTAGATACCTCGGCATACAAATCACGAATTACCTGAATGATTATGTGGTTAAAAATCTCCACCCGATCACTGCCAGATTCACGGAAGATGTTCGCCACTGGGTCTTTCTCCCACTGACCCTGCTGGACAGAGCGGCGCTCTTTAAGATGATGACTCTTCCCCGCTTCCTGTACATATTACAAAACGCACCGTTACATGTTTCACCGAAAGCCTTTAAGAAAATCGACTGTGTGCTTAGAAAGCTCCTGTGGTGCGGCGGACACGCACGTATCGTGCTGTGCACGCTCCAGCGCTCAATATGGGAAGGAGGGATTGGACTTCCACGCCTACAATCCTATTACCGGGCCAGCCAAATGGCCGTGGTCAATGACATGTTACATGGAGACAAAGCACTACCGCGCATTAGATCAGAAAACAGTGGTAGATACGGAAGAACTCAAATTTAGCATCTCTATAGGGCAACCCACCACTCAAACCCTAAGACCATGCTGTCGCACACTTCCCAAATCTGAAAAAAAACACACAAATACATAGGCTGGGACAAGAGAATCACCCCAGTACAACCACTATGGGATAATGGGAACCTCCCTGAAGTGAATAAGCTCCCGAGGTGGCACAGTTGGTTACAGCACGAGATTAAAACAGTTGGTGATATCATTGTGGACGGCAAATTGGTGCCTTTCGAATCTGTAAAATCCCGCTTGGACCTTCCACAAACCGAACACTATCACTACACACAGATGCAACACGCACTACAACCTCACCTCCCGGAACTAGAGAACATGGCTGAAAGTACCCCCATTGAAAGTAATATAGTCCAGGCGAAAATTGATACCAAAATCACGTCTACCATGTACAGCGTGGTGACCTCCTTTGCCACACCGGAACTAACAAATCTGAAGTCCAAATGGGAAAGAGATGTGGGATACAATCGGAGGACTGGGTGACGGCTCTCATGTACCCTCGCGAGGTGGCCGTCTCAGCCAGACTCCGACTTATACAGTTCAAAATACTACATAGGATATATTACCCGAGGGTGTCGCTCTATCGTTGGGGGAAAATCACTGGCCCACATTGCCTACGCTGTAAAAGAGAGGAGGGGACTTTCTTCCACATACTGTGGGACTGTAATCACATCCAGAGATACTGGCAGCCATGCTGCGACAAACTCTCACAAGTATTGGGGAAGACGATACATAGAGACCCAAGCTCGGGGTGGAGGGGGTGGGAGAGCTATCCAGATAGGAGAAGTTGTTCACATCGACAACCACCGAACTGGCTAAAAGAAACATTGCAAAACTATGGGGCTCATAAATAAAGCCACAGTATGAACAATGGATCACAGACGTAAACATATGTGTCGCGATCTAACAAAGAGTGTACACGGCCAGAGGATGCCCGAGAAAAGCTGACAAATATGGAATACATGGGAAGAAGCGCAGTAAGCCTTTTATACAACGTAAGAGAGACTATAGGGTGTGCCTACGAAACTCTAATTAACCTTCTGTTGAAATGTTAATGGACTATCTGGAACCCAATTATCTTTTGTTTGTGTGAGTGAGTGTTAATTAATGGTCACTTTGGACCATACCTGTTTTGTCGTGATGTAATGGTTTATGTTGTAAATGAAAAACAATAAAAATACGTTATTAAAAGAAAAGTCAATCAGGAGGTAGTTTCCAAGGAAGAATGGATGCTAGCAATGTTGTCTGATGAAGTTGTAAGGAAAGTGAAGGAAAATTTGATCAAGGGTATCAAGAGCAATGAAATGAAGAAGGGAGATTTTTCAGAAGCTGTAAGGCATGTTATTGATGAGATGCATGTGTAAAATGATGTAGTGTTCAGAGGTGATAAGGTATATCCTTCGATAGGGGTAAGGAAAAGAATTTTACAACTTGCACATGAGTGGCACCAAGGCATGACAAAGACTAAACAACGTGTTAGACAAGATTTCTGGTGGCCTGGTATGGATTTAAAGGTGGAAAGACTTATAAGAAAATGTTGTGAATGTGAAGACTCAGCCAAAGGATATATCACGAGACAAGCACCTATGACGGTCTTGTCTATACCCAGTATTCCATGGGAACGAGTTGGATTGGACATTGTAGGCCCAGTGAGGAGTGAAGGTGTATTGAAGTCTTGCATAGTACTCATTGATATTCTCTCCAGATGGGTTGAAATTGAATGGGTAAAAAATATATGCTCTAAGGACATCATTTCATTTTTGGATGTGATCTTCAGGAGGGAGGGGTATCCCACCACAATTATCACTGATAATGGTGTACAGCTAGTGTCAGAATAGATGAAAGTGTTTCTTAAGGATAATTGTGTTGAGCATAAGGCCAGTTTTATATATCATCCCCAAACAAATGGAATTGTGGAGAGGTTTAAAAAAGTCATTAAGGATAGCATTAGAGGTGCTTTAGCGAAGAATAGTGACTGGAAGAAGGCTGTGGGAGAGACCATTGTTGCACATAGGTTTACCCCGCACTCCATTACAGGTATATGTACCATTTGAAATGTTGAGAGGAAGAAAATATAATGCAAGGGTTTGTCCTTCATGGTTGGGAAGAGCTCAAAAGGGAGATATTGATTTTTAAAATGTATAGGAGAAAATACTCTGCACCCAAATGAGTAACACACATTATTTTGACACCAGAAAAGCAGTAAAAAATGTGAGGTGAAATCAGGTGATTGGTAAGAATTAAGCTTCCCCAAGCATCAGCAGGAAGTTATGCCAAGTGGTCAAGACCTATACAAGTAATGGAGAGGTTTCATGGTTCTGTGAAAGTTTCTGATGGAAGGGTGTGGAATGTCAATAGAATTTGCAGGAGTTGTAATCTACCATTGTCCTCAAGTGTTTTTTCAGGCAATAGGAGTGGGGGGAATATTAGACATGAGAAAGGGAATGTGATGCAGGAGAAAGAAATCAAACGAGTTGAACGTGTATTTGCGAAACCTTTATGTTAAAGGACTATGTGAATTAGAAGTTCCACTTGTATAATGAAAGTGTAACAAAGCCACATGCTTTATTTATATAAGTTGCTATTTCATAATTTACAGTTCTGTAGGTATTAGTTATGATTTTATTGAGTTTGTTTTTGTTTTGTTTTATCCATTCATTAGGTTGTAAGAGCATGTATTTCTGTTTAGTGTCTAGGATTATGTTAGAGATAGAACCATTTCAATAGTATATGTGTGTTCAGTGTAAAGAGGGGAGGTGTGTAATATCTTAATATGACACCATGGTTTTTCAGTAACAAGTAGCTGTGGAATATAGAACATGCAGTATAATATGGAATGTGGAGGGAAAGATGCTCTAGAGGAATGTTCATAGGGATTACAGTTGTGTTGCTGAAGAAGAACAGTGGGCTAACCTGCATGCTCAATAAACATCATTCACTCCCTTATGGTGTTGCAAGTGTACTTTCATTTCACTCCCTTCCCCAGGTCCTCTCTTCATAAGGTTTTCACACTTACGACACCCAACTCTGAGTATTATTAGAGTCTGTTACCCTGACTTCACTGTTCTTCCTTGGTTTGGCCCACTTGATGCACTTCCCTGCCAAGTACTGCCATGAAGAAGATGACTCGTACACTCTCTTGGTTTGGGTCCCCGACCCGGGTTTCTCTTCTTCTTTGGTTTGGCCCACTTGGTTGACTTCCCTGCCATGTACTTCCATGGGGAAGATGACATTTCACTCTGTTGGTTTGGATCCCCAACTCTTGTTTCTCTCCCCTTCTCTTTATGTCCCCTTGGCTGCCTCGCTTGCCAAATACTGAAACTAGGAGAATAGTCCTGCTTGTTATGTCCATACAGGGTTTTTGCCTCCTGTACTTTCCAGCCCCTACCGGTCACTGCGCCTCTCCCGTTACCTTGCCTCTTCCTGGAATGCGCAGCCAGTTCTTCCTTGGGTCTCTCTTTTACTTTGTGTGCTGTGTGGGTATCTCTGTGTCTCAGTGCCTTCACCTTGCGGATCTCCTGCCCGACCCTTGGAACAACGATATGGACCCTGACTCTTGCGTTCGCGTCACCGTCTGCCAGCCTCCCTTTCCCGTCTGGACACTGTTCGGGAAAGGAGTCCCATCTTCCTCTTGACTCCGGGAACTAATTGCTCTTGGCTCCATCCTGGCCTTCTCTGCATCTCCTTCATACTTCCCGGACTTCACTGTCTGTCATCCTGGTTGTCTGTGTCTCCCCGATAGGCATGGTGTAAACGGAACCATGCCTCCGCAGAAGTCTATACCGCTGCAGTTCCTTTTTGGTATTGATTTTCATTGTTCCTGAGTTCAACCTCATCCCAGTACTTGAATTACCTATGTTCCAGATGTTGTTCTTCATCTCAGTACTTTCCAGGACCTTGAGATAGTCTAGTTTAGGTAATTTTCCGAGCGATAATGTTATTAAGTGTTTGTAGCCATAAAGTGGAAATAATTGTTTAATGGCAACCATGGAAAGAGGCTCCTACGTGTGTGTATTTTTCACAGATTCGAGTGAGCAGGAATCCATCGAAACTTAAAAAGTCAAAATGCGTACAGCAGGTGAACATTATATGGCGATGTGAATAAAATCAGTAAGCTATAGGACACCAAGCTATAGGACACCAATGCTGTTGTGAAACAAGAATGAGTTAGTGGTACAGCTTTTACGAATACCGTCTAAATGTTCTAGGATCTAGTGACCAATTGGTGTTAAGTCAACTTGCACAATAGGGCGACCCGCAGGGAAGTTTGAATGCAACACAGATAAAGTGAGAGTTGAGATGTAGCTGAGAACTGCGATATGCATGCTATTAGTTAGTGATTCTTTGGTAGTTGAATTATGGGGAATAATAGCCTGTTATGTTCATTAACAAACTGCAGTATAGGAATTAAGATCCATACAAATGTCATTTCAGGAGAACAGATGCTGTTAAGAATGACCATACTTGTGTATAAGAACTATGGAGATTAGAAGAAACAGTGGGATGAAACTGTAACAGTGTGCAGCCCCCAGCTGCTGTAAAAGGTAGTCTTCAAAGAAAAGCAAGAATCGGCGTGCCCCTGACGAAATTCCTTTTTTTTATGGTGTAGAGTTGAATGAAACATGTAGGGTGAATGTGTTTTGAATGGAATAATTTGTGTCTGGGAATGAGTGAAAGGCTAATTTTAGATCAAAGATTTGCACTTAACATTGGAAGCACTAGCACTTTCATATAAAATTAATGGTGAATAGCTGAGGTTCGCTCTTGTTAAACATAACTGCAATTAATGTACTTGTGGACTGACATTGTGCAGTTTGAAGATCTGTTTTGCTGCAAGTTAAGGGAAAATTGGGGCTATTTGTTGTCTTTGTACTTTTTCAAATGAAATATTGAATGTGAAATGAAAAACTGTTTATTTTGTACAGATATATCGTTCTTGTGAATGTGACACCTTGGTTCTACTGAAACAACTAGACCATAGAGCATTGGTGTATTTGAAAGGATAGTATACTATAGTGCGATTGCTATACAAGGCTGTTAAATAACCCTCTTGTCTCAAAGTGTTGTGAAGTAGTCTACTTTACAACAGTACATGTGTCTATTTTATTAACTTTTTGAGCATTTGTTATGCGCTTATACAACAAAATCATGTTTATAAGCACCACAAGGCAAATAGAGAGGGAGCAAGGGGAGTACATACAATGCAAAAGAACAGAACGCATACAAGCATGGTCCTACTGGGCCTTGTGGCCTACTGTCTACAAAGAGGTTAGCAGAAGAAGGAGAGGCTACAGTGTGTGTGGGTCTTATGTTCTCATCAGAGCTATACGCTAGATGGTCTACCTTCTCAGTGGGGGGGGGAGGTCCCTCCCCATGAGATCCTGCCCCATTATACCATGCCAAGGGGGACTATCATGTAGCGACCTCACCTCCCTGGCATCATGGAAAAGTGCTCCCCCTTGATATATATTTCGAATTAGCCATAAGTACATAGACATTAATAACCTTTTCACTGGCTCCAAGGCCCCTAAGAACCCAGCTGAATATCTGAAAGAATATTACTGTCAGCAACTCAAGACTCCAATTTGGCAAGGATTGCTATTACATAGATTTTTTTATTTATTAAAACCTTTATTTTTCATCCTATCGAGCATAACAGTACATGAAAACATTCCAGAAATATTCCCGCGAGACTTAACGAGTACAATTAATCATACATCATGAACAATATATAGTATGTCCACCCATAACTGGTGATCATTCAGCATTGTATATATCACTGCTCTCTTCTTCAGCAGATTTGTCTTCAGTGGGCTGTAAGTAACGCCTTAAGGGGCTCCACACATCTTTCGGCCTGCAGGGGGCCACAATTCCTCTTATGTAGTTATCCTCACAGTCTTGTACAAATGTCAGGTCTTTGAGCCATTCCCGTGTAGTGGGGGCGGTCTTGGCTTTCCATGCCTTGAGGATGTTTCTCTTTGCCACTGCATTGGCTATTGCAAAGAACCTGCGGGATCTGATATTGATTTTGCCTATATCGCCTAGCAAATATTTCAGTGGAGTAGCAGGTATATGCGTATTTAGCGTATCTCTCAGGATCTCAGCAAGCTGCGTCCAAAATCGGCGGATCAGTGGGCACTCCCAGTACATATGGATGGAATTTGCGGAGGGGGCGTTGCATTTTGGGCAAGTTACTTGTTTTGTTGTATCAAAATTTGCAACTTTATTGGGTGTGATATGTAGGTGGTTCAAGATTTTAAATTGGATCAGCCTGAAATTGGAGTTCATGGAGATCGATTTAGTGTATTCACATTATCTAGCCCATTTTGCGTCTTCAATGTTAATTCCCAGGTCTCGCTCCCATTTTCCCTTCATTTTATTTTTGGGTGGAGTGTGGTTCTGTACTGCTTTATATATCATGGCTATTCCCCCGCTAAAGCCCTCTTGTGACAGAATCGAGGTCAGGAACTGGTGTGTAGTTGGCTCTGTTGGGAATGTCGGCCACTTCTTTCTGAATGCTGCTTTTAGACTGTGATATTGCAATGTTGTGGTAAGGCCTGTTCCCACCTTTACCTGGACGTCGTCTAATGACACAAAGTTCCCGTCCGGGTAGAGGTCACCCAGTTTTATTTCACTGCCAGGGTCCCATTTATTTTGTAGTGTCGCATCATGCGTGGGAGCAAGGTCTGGGTAATGCCATAAGGGAGTGGGCGGCCAATAGGGGTATGTACATTCCACCCTTTGTAAAAGATGGGACCAGGCTCTCGCCGTGGAACTAACTGGGTCAACCTCACCTTTCTCCTTTTTAACTTTGGCAAATAGTATAGATTGCAGTGTGTTCGGGGAGGCCGCAAATTGTTCGGCTTGGATATGTGCGTATTGCTCGGTTGCTATGGTCCAGTATTTTGCGAAGTGTGCCTGTGCTGCGTGGTAATATAGCCTAAAGTCTGGGGCTGCTATCCCTCCCTTATCATAGCTTTCACACATCTTCGGCCATTGGAGTCTCACCGTGCCCCCACTCCATGTAAATGTGGAAGCCATCTTCTGTAGTCTCTCAAAGAATTTTCAGCCTGGCCAGATAGGGAGGTTGGTGAATAGATACAATAGTTTTGGCACCACTACCATTTTGAGTAATGCAATCTGACCGTACAATGAGATGGGTAATTTGTCCCAGATGCTGAGCTTCTGTTCCAGAAGTGTTCGATAAGGTTCGTAGTTGTTTAGATAAAGAGTGTGTCTGCCTGTGGCCATGATAATGCCCAGGTAGCGTGCTGTTGTCGGGGACCATTGGAACTGCGTCATAGCTTGTCTCTGCGTGGTAGATTGTGTGAGAGGGATAATTTCCAATTTCAATTGGTTTATTTTGTATCCCGAGTAATGCGCAAATTCAGTGATCTCCTCCATCACCGGGGGTAAGTTAGTTTCTGGGTCGCTCAGATAGAGCATAGTGTCATCTGCATGTAATGAGATAAATTGTGGGGGCATCCTAATGCGTATTCCTCGCCAAGCATGTTTATGTCAGAGCCTTGCTGCCATCCCCTCAATGGTAAGTGCAAATATAAGGGGGGAGAGTGGGCATCCCTGTCGTTTTCCCCTTTGTAGTGTGAAGTCTGCAGATAGCTTGCTATTCGTTCTGACTCTTGCCTTGGGGTCCTGGTATAGCGTTCGTATGTATTTCTTGAACCCTGGGCCAAACCCCATCTTATCATATCTTGGACTAAATACATGTATCTCCATGACACAGAGTCGAATGCTTTTTCAGCATCGAGGGCTACCGCCACCGTTTTCACCCCTGGATCTAATTGCGAGGTGATGGCGAAGAACCTGCGGAGATTGAGTGAGTTATGGTGGGTTGGGATGAAACCGGATTGATCCGGATGTACTAATTCATTCATGTAGGGCAACAGACAATTTGGTATTGCCTTTGCAAATATCTTTGTATTTACATTGATCAAGGATAGTGGGTGGTAGGAGGTAGGCTCGTGTGGGGGTTTGTGCGGTTTCAACAGGACTGTAATTACAGCTTCTTTCATTGTAGGTGGGAGTTCCCCTCTACCCAGAGCCTCTTCCCATATCTCCAGTAGTTTAGGGGTAAGTTCGTCTTTCAACACCTTGTAGAAGTCTGCTGGAATCCCATCGGATCTTGGGGCTTTACCTGATTGTAAATCTTTAATGGCTTGTGTAATGTCCTCTGTGGAAAGTGGGAGGTCCAGGGTCTCTCTATCCGTCTGGCTTAGTTCGGGCAGTGGGAACGATCCCATGTAGTGCCGGAGATCACCGTCTGATGTATGGTCTGCGTTCGAGTATAGTTTTGTATAGAATTCCAGGAATATCTTGTTCACTGCTCGGGCTTCGTGTGCACGACTCCTGTGGAATCTACTATGCTTGTAATTTGTTTTCTGTGTTCTGCCTTAATGAGGTTGCCATCGTCCTACTAGCTTTATTTCCCTCCCCTTATCTTTTGGCTCTCGTTGGTTGCATTATATAGTACAGCTCTCGTTCTGCCAGCTCTCTATAATGCGACATGTGTTCCTGTAGCAGTTGCAGGGTACTATTTTCAGGCCTCTGAGCATAGGCATTTTCTAGCCTTCGTAGTTCGCTTTCCGTTTGAGTTAGATTCTTGCGGATCTCGCAGAGCGTGCCTATCGTCTTCGAGATCAAGTGTCCTCTCAGCCACACCTTGAAGGTTTCCCATACAGTGGCGGCCAGTTGTATCGATCCTGTATTGTGATCAAAGAATTCATTAATGTCAATTCTCAACGACTCTATCAACAAGTCATCTTTTAACAATGTTGGGGCATCCTCCATATTTGCAAATTTTGCGGTGTATTTTCTAATTCTATCCCTACCAGAACCAGCGAATGATCTGATAGTGTTCGTGGGATTAATATATTTTCTTGTAGGCTCGGTATGAATTCAGGTGAACACAGCCAGTAGTCAATTCGAGAGCTGAACTCGTGGACATACGAATTCAAATGTGAATTCCTTACGTTCTGGGTGTAGCTCCCTCCAGGCGTCGACCAAGGGTAGCGTTGACATGATCTGACTTACAGCCAATGGAGTCTTTGGGCGACTTCTTTGTGCAGTGGATGAACGATCCTTTTCTGGGTCAAGGATTGTATTGAGGTCTCCCCCCCCCATAGTATCTTGCCGGTGCCTACTGGTGTGATGAGCGCCAGCACTTGTAGGGAAAAATCTGGGGAATCCGTATTTGGACCATATGTATTCATTATTATCAACTCCAAGCCGCACATCGCTCCCCATATAATAACATACTGACCCTGTGCATCTATCTTAAAGTTAGACATTTGAAATCCTGTGCGTCTGTGTACGACTGTTAGGACAACTCTGGCTTGAGATGAGTTGTCTGTTGCTACGCATATCTGACCACAGGTATGCGCACATTTTTCTGTCGCTCTCTTCATTGCGTGTGGTTCTTGGAGTAGTAGTACGTCTATTTTGTGACGGTTTGAGTATGCCAGTACTTTCCGTGCCATAATGGGGTTTGCCAGTCCCCTGATATTCCAAGTCAGGAGCCTCAGTCCCTGGGACTTACACAACGTTACCATGTATGATATTGGTTATTGATCTCAGTAAGTTTTAGCACTCGTTTGAAGTCTCTGTGGGTTCTTTGCTCAATAAGGCTTTTTCTGTAATGTAACTTTGAACTCCCCAACTTTTCCCTTCATTGCATTTTCTAAACTGCATCCATAGCTTGGATTTGTCTCTGTAAAGACCATTTATCCCCAGTCGGCAACAGGCCCGGCCCTTCATCCTCCCCCGCCCTCACCATCCCCCCAACTGGACAGTGTATTCCCTTTAACAAACTGCAACCTTTGCAGCCTTGGGTGGCTCTGTTCCGCCATTTCCTGTCAGTACATCCCAGATCCCACCTAGGAGTACATGCGCTAGAGTTTCGGTGAGTTGGTATTGTGCGATGTTTGTGATCTTGTATAGTATTTTTGATTTCGGTCAGGTATCAGGTCATGTCATTTGGTCTTTATTGCTTGGAGGAATTGGGATATTCCGTTCTATATAGCCCATCGCTTCCTCTGCCGATTCGAAGAAGTGAGCCCGTCCGGAGTGTTGGAGACGGAGTTTTGCCGGGAACAGTATAGCGTAAGGTATGGACCTCTCCCTGAGTACTTTTTTGACTAATCGAATGTGCGACGGGCTGTCTGTACACCCGTGGAGAAGTCGGGGTAAATATGGATCCTCGTGGAGTCGTAGGTGAGTGTACCTTTTTCACGGGACAGGCGTAGGATGAGATCCCTGTCCCATTAGTTGAGCAGCCGTGCTATGATTGTGCGGTTTGGGCGGTGGGGCCATGGACCTGTGTGTCCTCTCTATCAGGAATTGTTGAGAGAAATTGGCATTGGGTAGGACTCTATCCCATAGATTTTGAAATGGGAGTCTAAAAGGGAAATCGGAAGCCATAGTGTCCTTACGCCAAGACCCTGCATCTATACCTGCCCAACCTGAGCAATGCCTTGCGGGCCACC
Organism: Ambystoma mexicanum; assembly: GCF_040938575.1. NCBI lineage: Eukaryota > Metazoa > Chordata > Amphibia > Caudata > Ambystomatidae > Ambystoma > Ambystoma mexicanum. The sequence goes on along the minus strand of NC_090926.1, from coordinate 991,747,942 downwards.
CATGCATTTGAATTAGCATACTACTTGCAGTGCCCTGTATCCAATATTCCTGCCCCTGCACTAGCCTATATGTCTGTGAGTTATGACATTTGAACTAGTCCATTTGAACCAGCCTATATTGTTTAATGATTTATGCCACTCGGACTAGCCTAATTTGCTTAATGAGCTATGACACTCACTCCTGCATTTGAACTAGCCCATGATATGCAATGATGCGATGCCTAGCGAGCTATGACATTTGAATGAGCTTTTGGTTTTAATGAGATATGCCTCACCTGAACCAGCCTGTATTACTTAACGAGTTATGCCATTTGAACTAGCCCATTTTGCACTTGCTTATTTGTTTAGTCAGTTATGCTACTTGAACTAGCCCATTTTGTACTTGCTTATTTGTTAGTGAGTTATGCCATTTGAACCAGCCCACTCTGTACTAGCCCACTTGTTTAGTGAGCTATGCCACTTGAACTAGCCCACTTTGTACCTGCTTATTTGTTTAGTGAGTTTCGCCATTTGAACTAGCCCATTCTGTACTAGCCTATACTGTTTAATGTTTTATGCCATTCGGACTAGCCTATTTTGCTTAATGAGCTATGACACTCACTCCTGCATTTGAACTAGCCGCCTATATGCAATGATCTGTTCCCCATACTTCCTGCCTCTAGCCTGTGAACTAACCTATCCTGACTAGACCCGCACTGCCATGCGAACCGATTCTAGCTTATTCTGAACTGAACAAAGCCTAGTAATCAACACAGACAACCCGCATATTAGCCTCTCACCCTAAAAGCACACCCTAGCTCCTCCGCTCATCGCACCTGCCATTGCTCCCCACATAGGGGGTTAACCATAGACGAAACTACAGCAACATGTACATCACAGGTATCTACACAGTCCTACTAAGGATTATCCTAGACATGCTCTCCATCACCTCCACCTCACTCCCACACGCATCCACCTGTCATGGTGCATGCTCCCAAACCCATGGAACTGCTGTGCCCACACCATTCATTGACACCAAATAGGGCTTATCAAGCCCCAAAGGAGCGTCCCAGAACCTCCTGGACTCAGTCCTGGCGCCTTTGACACCAGGCTCATAAGATGGTTTGAACCATATGGACTACTTACTCAGCCTAATGAGGCTGAGCCTTTCTGTATATCCAGGGCGTGACCGAGGGACTACTTTATCTGAAAGGCAGGGTGTGGTAAAGGGACTATTTTCCTGGAACTACTTGCAAGGCTATTAAAGCACACCCTGCAGGCAGAACACGCTTCGCGTTATTCTGCACTCCTGCGGCGTAACGCTCACCTTGTCTGCTCTGTCCTCGAGCTTCTACAGCCACGCCCGTTCTGAGATTTCCATCCATCGGTGCCTGAAAGAAGAAAGAGAGAACAACAGGTGTTATTACAGCAAGTGAAAATAAGGGTGCCTGGCGGGGTCCTGATCTACCCAGGAGGGTACGTATATAATAATCAAAAATAATCAGGATGTGAGATCCTACAAAAAGCAAGCTACGGTTCTGAACAAATGAGTTTATTTCAAAAACCACAAGTGTTATTGTTCAATTAGTTTACATAGCTTTCGATAAGCACGAAAGGCTCAAAAGAACGGACAGGAGTGATTAAATTTGGTGGAAATACAGAATGAGTATCAACCTCTTTTGTATTGAGATACAGAGTTCCACCTAAGGGCACAGTGGTATACAACAGTTTGAAGAACATATATTTAAACAATAGTGCACCCGGAACATAGGGTGGTCCAGGGCTTGGTTAAGACGGGGTGTACACAACATAATCTACAAGACATACACGAAAAGGGTTTGTTGCAGTTGTGTCACTGGGGATCGACACAGGTGTGTTTCGGCCATGAAGGCAGAATTGTCGCCTGGATAGTGTTGGCCTTCTTCAGAATGAACACCACATGTGGTGTAGTCCATATTGTCTGCTGCTGTGGTGGCAGTAGTGATGCTGTACAAAACTATCCAAGGATTAGTGCTGGATGGTTTTTGCGAGACTGCACTTGGGGGAGCCGTGGGTTCCTGAGGTATCAATTTCGGTCAGGATCCTATTGGCAAGAAGAGGGCCTAAAAAGGTCCCTCATCGTGAGCCGTGAAAACAACGTGCGTCGTCGGGGGATGTGCTGCTGTAATGGTAATGCAGCAGATCCCCCGACGACGCATGTTGTTTTCAATAGGATCCTGACCGAAATTGATACCTCAGGAAACCACGGCTCCCCCAAGTGCAGTCTCGCACCAACCATTAGCTCCCTCCGCATTCCCATTGAGCCTATGGGGGCTCGAATGGGAATGGGGCTATCTTCCCTGAATGGGGAAATACCGGGTCCTCCAAGGTTGGAATGACCCGGTAAGTCCCCATTCAGGGAACCCGGACCCGGTATGCGATAAGGGGGTAGCCATGGTGCTAAGAGCACCATGGCTACCTCCAAACTCGGAATGAGGCCCTATGACTTCCTCGCTATAACTGAGTCCTGGCTCCACACAGCAGCAGGCCCAGCCATCATGTTCACAGTCCCTGAGAACTATACAATAATCAGAGCCGACAGAACAACAGCCAGAGGCGGAGGTTTACCCATAATAGCCAAAACTAACCTCGCTTTAAGACTAGCACCTGCTCCTGATGCTAAATCGTGCAAAACCTTGACCAACAAAATACCTATCACTGGCTCTAACACCATTACAATCCACCTACTGTACAGACCCTCAGGCCCCATCGGCTCATTCGAAGAGGACCTTGCCGCCATCATCTCGAATGACCTAAAAAATTCCTCACAAGTCCTGCTACTAGGTGACTTCAATTTAGGCTTCAACGACCCTAAAGACCAACAGGCCAAACTTATCGCAGACTCCCTCACAGAACTAGGCTTCAGCCAAAAAGTAACATCCCCCACCCACGAAAAAGGGAGACCCCTTGACTGGGTCGCTGACCATAACTGTACAGCCACCATTATATCCACCAACCCACAATCCTGGACCGACCACTATCTCATAGCTTTTTCACTAGAAGCCACAACGCCACTCACCAAAAACAACTCACTAGCCCCTTCTATTCCCACCAGGAATAAAAAAATATTACAGCTGAAAAATTAACACCTCTTATACTACCAACTCTCAATTCTCTCCAGGATTCTACGGACACCTCCACATTAGTCGAGGAATATAACAAAACTATGACTGCAGCCCTCGACACCATCGCTCCACTAAAAGTCAGTAAATGCAAACCCAAAAAACACCTCAATACCTGGTTCACCCCACACCTCAAATCCCTAATATTAGAAAAAATAAAAAGCAAAGCCATATGGAGACTCTTTCCTATGGATGACAATAAGGCTAATCTATCCAATATATCCACCCTCTACAAGAAGGAAATTATAACAGCCAATCACAATACCTATGACAAAAGAATCTCGCAAGCCAATTGAAGTATAAAATAATTATTCACAATTCTGAAAGAGCTTGAATCTCCCATTCCCGACATAGACACCTGCGTAAAGGACAAAAGCTGGTGCACTAGCATTCAAAAAGCACTCTCCGATAAAATAACAAATCTACAAGACAAAATCGCCAAACAACAAAACAACTGCCAAAACTCTACACAACAACCTAGTAAACCTAAACTCACTGAGAAACCCCCCGATCGCTTCAACTTCTCCAAAGTCTCCATCCTGGAGGTCGAGAAAATCATCCTCACGCTCAAGCCTTCCAACTGCCAAGGAGACCCCTGCCCGGCCTAAATTATTAAAGATGCAGCTAGAGATTTATCCCCATTCACCTCAAAGCTCATAAATGCATCATTCGCCACTTGGACCATCCCAATCAATCTCAAAGAATCCTGGGTACTCCCCCTGCTTAAAAAACAAACCTTAGACCCCTCCATACCCACCAATTATAGACCCATCACCACTGTCCCCTTCCTGCTCAAAATCTTGGATATGGTACCATACATCCAGATTCAAAAATACCTTGAACAACATCACCTACTAGGAGTCCACCAGTCGGGATTCAGACCACAACATGGCACTGAAACGGCTCTGATCGATCTTAAGGCCCAGATCGATACACCTAGAGATAATGGCCAAACCACCCTACTGCTCCTGCTCGATCTGTTAGCTGCCTTTGATTTGGTTGACCACAAAGTCCTCCGTAATCATTTCGACTCGGCGGCACATTTCTCTCAGGACGCCATCATATGGGTCCAATCCTTCTTGAAAGATAGGACCATGCAGGTCTTCTCTCCATCAGCCTCCGCCGACCCCATCCCCATCACCTGTGGGGTACCTCAAGGCTCCTGTGTGTCGGCCAATATGTACAACATATTCACGAAGCCCCTTTTTGATGATCTTGCTATCATCTACAACCAACTATGCAGACGATACACAGATCCTCTTACCGTTGACGGGACATTATGATAAGGATTTGGCCTTGGTTAATGGCGTGTACCTCATCATCCAGGCATGGATTGCCACCCACGGTCTATGCCTGAATGATGACAAAACAGAACTCATCATCCTTGGGACGGCCACCAACATCAATACACTCAGCCCCAAATATTCTAGCTTTGCTATTGATGGCAATATAATCAAAGTTGCCGAAGAAGTCAAAACACTTGGCTTTTACCTAGATGCTATCTAAACAGGCAAACACCCTGGCCTCTACCATGGCCTATACATATAAGCTCATCAGAGCTGCTAAACCCTTCCTCTCCACTCCTAGTTGCATTACACTGGCCAGAGCCTTGATCTTATCAGGATTAAACTATTGTAACGCCCTATACTTGGGCGCCAACAAACAAATCGTCAATAAAATCCAGATGCTTCAAAACAACGCCCTCAGAGCGGCACTGGGTATCTCTAAAAAAGTCCACATTTCCGAGACAAGGAAATTGAACATCTGGCTCACAACAAATGACAAAATGAGACTAAAAACAGCTTCTCTCACACATAAATGCCTCAATAACGCCACACCGCATTACCTCAATAATGCCCTAAGAAGCGCTCTCAACCTCCCGCGTAAGGCCCATATCTCCACGGCCAGTAAGGAAGTCCACTGGCTCCCCATCCGAGACAGAATGAAACTAAGAACCCTTGTCATTACACACAAATGCCTGTCACTGACCGCCCCACGCTACCTGTCTGACAAATTCTCTAGACATAGCACATCCAGACCCACCAGAACACCGTACTTGCACCAACTAAAGATTCCCAAATTCAATTTGAAATCAGCAAGAGGATCTAGTTTCCCTGTTCTCGCTGCACAATGTTGGAACACACTCCCTTCAGCAATCAGATCTGAAGCTTCCTTCTAGCCATTCAGAACCATGGTGAAATCCTGGCTGTCTGTCTAACAAAATGTTACCTGCTTACTCACCGACTATGCTTCTCTACACCTCTAATCAGTACCGTACGACTTAGCTTATAATTGAACTGGACCACCATGTAACCAGGTCCTATATTATCTATTGTACCTGCATCATGTCACCTACTGTACTCTTCTATGCACCACTGAACGTATGTACCTTTTCCGCGCAATGTTATGTAACTATGTTGTCCACAAGATTACTCCGCCCAGCTACCTGAGGGTTTGGCCGTGCTCTATAAATAAACAAACTAAACTAAACTAAACTAAAAACTCACCGAAAGATTCTCAAGACAATTATCCAACCGCCCGACAAGACTGGCCAACTCTAACCTCTTAATAATACCTAGATTCAAACAATCCAAAACAGGGGGGTGGTTGCTTCCCAGTCAAAGCAGCCCAACTATGGAACTCGCTACCGCCCGCCTTAAGAACAAATCAAACTTACCCTCACTTTCGACAGAATATCATCAATTGGTTTAAAGAAAACAATCATTAACCAATTCTCCACTTACGGACCCCATGACTGTATATAGTTAGGCTACTCCTTCCATGTACACTACCTACCTTCTCTGTTTACTTTGTATATACCTATAATTAATGCTTATAATTACTGCCTATCAATTGTATATATGCACAGCAATGTTTCACTCTGTATATACCCATAACTATTGCCTTTCAGAATGTTTATATGCACAGCAATGTAACCAAGCTGAGAACCTTACCTATCTCTCTCCGTGCCCTGATACCCTCGGGTCTGGCACGCGCTACAAATAATAAAATAAACAAACAAGAGTCAGGCAACAACTGAGTTGAGACCATGGCATTAAAACATTTTGTCAGCAAAGGAGTCCATATTGCAGAAAGTTGTCTAAACAGTTCAGATGGGATTCCATCTGGCCTTGGACCCCGACCTGTCAGCTGCTTATTTATGGCCTAGAAACACTTGTGTACAGGCGCGTTATAAATGCCAGATCATATCATATCATAGCCTGGGTAATTTCATGAGTGGAGAACAGGTTCATATGACTGATAGCTTGATTGTCACAAGCAACAAAAGGCGTACCAAGATGCACCACCCCTCCCACATAGGGCCGGGAGGATAGCTCAGGGGCAACACATTTTTCTTGGAAGCAAGACGAAGCATAGCAACACAGGTTCAAATCTCGATCTCCCGGTTAGAAACCGCCCCTGTATTAAGCGCGTTATAAAATAACAATTATAATTAATTCATTTATCAGCAGGACCATGACTTTATTTGTTGGGGACAAACTCCCAGGTAGGTGCGAGGGCTACTAAGAGTTTGCAAACTCTTGGAAGGCCCAACACCTTTCCCCAAAAGGAACGTAGACCCAGCCAGACAGCAAGTTCAAACTGCGGTTTATTACAGACAATACCAACAGGGATCAGTACAAGGATAGAAGAAACCCACAGACATCTCAACATCTCCTTGCTCGCAGGCCAGTTTTGTCCTGAAGTGGCATCATAGTGACGTCAAAACCTGGGCCCCTCTCTAGAAAACCTATCGGTCTACTGGATTGTTCATCAGGAGCCTAATAACCTATATAGTCCCTTATATGCGTTATTCTACTGGCTCTTGCTTGTCAGGTGGCTGGCCTGGTCCATCCCCAAATTACTATCTCTAAACAATGTTGCAGTGTGAGGGTTTTACCATTGGTTCTTGCCAGTCGCTACCCACCCCGAGGAGTCTGAACTGTGATTGGCTAGAGCTGATCTCCCCAGGCCTGGGATTCCCAATGGTTCTCAGTTCTTGGTGTACGTTCTCAAGGTAATAAGAATGACTATGGGCCTCATTACGAGTATGGAGGAGTATGGCTTTTAGCGGCATGGCTACCCCCATACCAGGTACCGGGTCCGGGTCCGGCAAAAGGGGACTTACCGGGCCATTCCGACCTTGGAGGACTGGTAAATCCCTTTCACGGGACCCGGATCCGGTACATCCCATTCCCATTTGAGCCCCTATCGGGCTCAATGGGAATGGGGAGGATGCTAACAACGGACCTGTTAATGACAGGCCCGTTGTTAGCATCCTGGTCTGCTAGCGGTTCCCGCTAAGGACGCCTGGTTTTACCAGACGTCTTTAGCGGGACCCGCGAGCAGACCTCGTAATGAGGCTGTAGAGGGTTAACGGTTCTGGCAGTTCTACTGGCGCCGTTAACCCTCTACCGCCTACGTTGTAATACCGCCCTATGTGTCTGCATTGTAACTTGTTTGCACCACCTTAGTGTCATGACCTAAGAACACGCCCCTTTTGGACTTCATGGTCCTTGTCTCAACGAGGCTTACACTGCCTGGTACTCCCAACATGGCCGTCCACTGTGAAACACCTTCCTCGCTCTACACGTTGGACATAGCATGTTCTATTAATAGACCGTGGCTCCGCGCGTCTCAATGCTATTGCGATGTAGCGACCAGACGTGTGCTCCGTAGCTCGCGGTATTGTTTTCCTTGGTTCTTTCCCAGCCAACCCCATTCCTAGTCCCTTTCCTTCCCTTCTTGATTCCTGGGCTCGTGTGCTGAGTAGCGCACTCTGTAAATTTCCCGGGTTCCTGGATCTTTGCATCCCGGAACTTTGAACGCATGCTGGAGTCGGGAGAGACTCGTGCAGCCTTATTCAAGACCCGATCCGTCTGCAAGAAGGCATCGATCAAAAAATCCAGCAAAGATCGAACTCAGGTGAGAAGGGGGGATCTCCTTGACACTTAGACTATGAGAGTGCTAGTTCATTTCATGCAACACTTGTCTCCCATTGTAACATCTTTGTTGCAAGCTTCTGTCTGGCGGCCTGAGATTGACTCTCTTTCCCAGCTCTGGTTTCGATTCATTGTCTGAGTCGGCTGTGTCATGTGTTCGGAGACCATGATTTGGAGCTTCTGCAGCTCTGAATTATTTGCATTTATTGTAGCTGGTGTTAATGTTGTTATGGGAATGGACTGACGCTCGTATCTGGTGGCCTTGGCAGCGGGTCCTGTCTCACACGTTTGCTCTTCTCCAGCTTGAATTCACCTCAGCTCATCTTTTGCTGAGAGGCTTGTGGCCTGCTGTAATTTCCTTCAACCATTATGTGGTTCCTACAGTGTCCATGCTATTCTGTATTCTCCATATGTTAGTCACACTTGGCTCTTTGAAGTCCCATAGGTACGCCTGCAGTTCCATAAGGTTAATTGTGCAAAAGCATCTGCAAGCTTTGGTCAGGATCTCTTACTTCTTGCGGTTTCTGCATTGCTGCATTAGGCTAATGACAAAATAATAAAAGCAATGACAGTATGTGTATGTATCTGTCCTTTAACTATAGAACTGTATGCTCGTGTTCTTCATGTATTCGAGTGTGTGTTTGTCTCCAGATGTGCGGATGGCACGTGTACTTCCTGTCTAATGCTGATACGTTGTGGTGTCTCTAGCAACGTCAATGGCTTGGCTTCTAAGTGCTTTAGTGGATACTGTCGATTGAGGTCTCTTTAGTTGCAGCCCAACAGTGGCATCGCTAGGGGTGAACTTGGGGGGGCCAGGGCCCCCCCTGTGAATCCCTGTGCCCCCCCTTGTGCCCCTCTACCTAAGACGAGCAGTAACCATGTTCCCCTACTACATTTTTCTGTGCCCCCCCCTACTTTTGTCTTTGGCCCCCTCTGTGCCCCTCCTAAATTTGATTCCTGGTGACGCCACTGCAGCCCAAAGCTCTTCATCCACTCTGGGTAAGGCTTGTACTTCACCTGGTCTGTCGGGCTGGCTGAGCGGGTACCTCTCAACATACTTATTGATTATTGGAGCACTAGGAATTGGTCCGAAATAGTATGGGCGTTCACGATATCTCCTGGCCTTCTTCTGCGTCATGTACCTTATAGGATGTGGAGGAGGCGGTGAATTTGCCCATCCCTCTTCAGTCCCCCCTCTGGTCGACTTGTCGACCACATCCTTATGTTACAGTCCTTTTGCTCTGGGCTGCCATATCTGTGTTATTCCTCCGAGGTGTCCATAATAGATTGTGTGGTCATCAAATGACCAGTTCATGTAACAGCATACCTCTTGGTGTTTGTACTAAACCGTGGTCCCTTCATAGAACTTGGCATCATGTGGATTGTCCAGTTTTACAGTTCCTGCTGGAAATTGCTCACACTGTGCGATCTTCGATCTCAGCTTGTCTCGTTCTGCAACAATCTCATCTGTTGTTCCCCTATGTTCAAGTCCATCAGGATCTGCATTCCAATAGCCTCTTCTGCTGTTTTCTTGCACCTTGACATGCAGATCTTGATCCCACACACTGATGCTGCTCCCAGCACGAGGGCTCCTGCTATCACTTTCAGTCCGTCTGACAGCCATGATGGAATCCATGACTGTATTTGTATGCCAACTAGCTCTTGCCTTTCCCTGTTCCTCGCGCTTCATCCTCCAGCTTTGCATGCATCTGTGCCAACTGTGCTGCTGCATCTGATAGAGTTCCATTACCTTCGTCTGTCGTAAATCTCCCCCGTCTCACCTGGGATCGCTTCTTGCTCTGTTCCGCGGGAGGATTCCTCTCGTGGACGGACCGGGTCTTGTATAGGCTTGCTCGAGTCTCGTCCGGCTGCAAAGCTCGTTCAGAGTTTCGGGAAGGTCGCCGTTCCAGGATGTCCAGGAAAATAGGTAGCGGTCGCTAAGAATGGGGATTCCAGGAGCAGATTAGAGGGAAGTGGTGAAGGAAGGAAGAAGGAACCAGGATCTAGGAATAGTGGATTAGCCGAACAGCACACACACGTCAAGTCACTACCTAATGATAGCATTAGAGATGCGCGTGGCCGCGGGGGCGTGGCCAATTTATAGAACGTGGCGTGTGCGACGTGGAAGCTGGTGCAAGGCAAGTCGCTTGTTGCGGCCATTTTGGGAGCAACAAAGAATACAAGCCCCAGCGAGATGAGGACCAGGAAGTCCAGAAGGGGCGAGTTCTATGGGTCATGACATCGTTGTTAGCTGGTATGAATGTGCAACATGAACTCCCTATTTTTGCGCAAACTCCTCCTTCCATGGCCGTGAGAAGATCCAGAACATACCTATTCTGGAGCGCCACCAACCTTATCGCTCTGAGCTCTTCTTTTATGGCGTTGAACCCATTCACTGTAGAGTTAATCGTTACCATCAGCTCCCAACGTTTGATCTGTAACCACTTAGCATTTGTTTATGTCTGTATTCCTGGTATTATTGATGCAAAGAACATCTGTGTTCTGCTAAACAGCCTGTGCTTTGCTGGGATCTTGTCCAGTACCATTTCCGATGCTTCTGAAAAGTTATTCCCCCTTCTTTACACTCTGCACAATCCGTTCTGCTTCTCCGCCTTCTTTATCTGGGCTGCGGGTGTCACCTTGACCAAACTCTTCCTTCTCTTACTATTGTTCATTTGTGGGGTGGGGCTGGTTATAACCGCCCCTTCCATCGCAGTTCAATAGCTTTCGCTGCACTAGTTTGGCCTCACCTGCCTTCCTATCTCCTGCTTTTTGCTTAACCTTCTCCTGCCACAATCTACAATGGTGTACTATAGTGAGCTGTATTTCCGGCCATCCCTTCGCCTCCATCCCCACCAATTTCCTCAAACTCTTCTGTACTGGTTCTGGTAGTCCCTGCACTAGAATATGATAGAATATTGCTATTGTTTTGTCCCAAGGCTCTCGAGTTTCGTGGCGCCAAAGCTCTTGAATCTCCTGAATGTACTGTACAGGGTCTTCGTCATCCTTCATTTTGCTTGACAAAATCGCCCCAATGTCTGAAATGTCTGGGTATTGTGTTCATAATGTTTGCCATACTGCTGCCCTGCAGTTTGCAAATGGTGTTCCATCGTGCTATGTGTTCTGTGTCATCACCCCTGGGTACCCTGCCCTCTTCCATACGTCATCAGCTGTGTCTCCTAGTATCAATACTAATAGTCCCTTTACCTCACCCACTGAGAGTCTGTGACCAGCTGTCATCTTCTCCATCTCATAAATCCATTTCCTGCTCCCGCACTCAATGATGGTAACCTACACTTAACATTCTCCTTGTCTGTGTGCTTCCATTGCACATACTGAGGTCTCTCCCCTCCTCTCTCTAATAAAGTCATCTGTGAGTATGCCGCTCCTTCGGTACAGTCTAATTTGCTGAGGCCCTCTCTCATCCTCAATGTCTGTGCATATATCTGCTGGTTCCAATGTGGGTACTCTTCAGTCATCTCCATAAGCTCTAGACAATCGTCCTCGGAACAAGCTATTGCTGTCTCCGCCCTCCCACGTACTGGGAGATCCATTAGTCTATTAACATATGTGCTGTGTGTAGTGCACATGTTGTTCGTCTGCTGTGCTTGCTCCTCTGAATCAATCCCTCCTTCTCCTTGGCTGTTAGTCCTGAATTCCCATGAGGCCCAATTGTCTGTCCCTGTGGATTGTACCGCCTTTTCTCCGCCCTCTGGTCCCCACTGTGTTTGTCGTCATTATTGGATCCTGTGTTCATGTTACTACAGAAATCATCAGCAAAACCTATTCTCCTAGATGTCAAGTCTGTGTTAGGTTTCATGCTAAGATCGTTGTCCACTAAATCATACTTGCTGCCTACTGCCCAGGCCCCTAGGCCTGCTCCACTTCCTTCTATCACGCTCCTGCCTCATGAGTTTATGCCATCTGGCTCAGCTCGTCTGTCCTCCTATTCTTTTCCCTATCCAACGCTGTCTGCGTCCTCACCGCCTTTATTGCTCATTCGTCTTCCTCCCTGCGTGCTCATTCTCTTGCCAGTCTGTCCAACTGCAACTTCCTCTATTACCCCTCTGCTAACTTGTGTTTTTCTTGCTTTGCGATCTCTCTCCGCCTCTCTGTCTTCTCCAGTTAACTATTCCTTTTCTCCTTATGCTCCCTTTCTGCTCTCTTTCTTTACTTCAGATCCATCTATTTTTTCTTCTCATTCTCATTCTCTTTCCAAATACTCCCACTCTTCTTCCCTTCTTCGCTCCGGATCTTCCCACTCCAGTTTCTCCTCTCTCATCTCTGTCTTTGGGCCCTAACCTCACGTTCCTGTCCTTCTCCCTTCTATCCTCCTCTTCCATTAGCTCTGCCCAGTCTGCTGTGTCACAGTCCTTTTTCAGGATTTCTATTGCCTCGACTCGCCCTTTCTGCCTCTCCAGTTGTCTTCCCTTGAAGTTATAATAGTCCCTGCACTACTATCCATTCGTTCATGCTTATGCCCTCGAACTCCTCACTGATCACCCCTGCATTACTAGCTGGCTGTCCTGTGCCCTTCTGCTTATCCTCTTGAGTCTATGGTGGTGGTTTATATGTTGGATTTGAGTACCCCTCTGCTGCCCTTAGTTCCCTCATTGGATACATTCCGTGTTCATCGCCTGTATCATCAGATACTACACTTGGAGGGGAAATGGGAGGTGAAGAGGGATGGGTTGTGTGGTCCTTCACCTCCTGCTGGCTTATCATCCACTGACGCCTCACGGTGACCACCTCTCCCTCCTGAAACATACACCACAACTCGAATATGGCCATGCGTTGGGTCAATTTCTTCCCCTTGTAAGTACCATGTATGTGTGTCAACAACGATTGCTGCATGTCTTTGGAGAAACTCCCACAGGATGGCCATGGTTTTGTTAATTTACCTTCTGTACTTGTGGTCCATTCTATGCTATACTTGCAGATGCTCTCCTTATAAGGTGGAAGCTTCTTACACAAATGCTGAAGGGGATTGATCCCCCCACTGTTACCTTGATACATTTCAATACCTCTTACCTGACCTCGAGTCGAGGGTTTTGATAATCCGCTATTTAGGGATGAACGTCACAATGCAATGATAATACTTTCCAGTTTCTACGAGCCTCCCTGGCTCTACACCTTATCCGGCGTTCTCCGCGCACCGCCCCTCATTCATAATCGCTGCCTCCTCAGGCACACAACCACACTCCTGCGCATTCGCCTTCCACGCACCGCCACTGGTTCACTTTGTCTGCCAATCCCAAGTTCTCAACAATAGCTCCTCACCGTCTCAAACTCTCTGTATCCTATGTGCAAACTTAAGGGTGACGTCACCAAGCTATCAACACAATATAGGTGAACCAAATATCGTGCGCACATAATAACCCGTTACTCCCAAACCCACACAACACCCCACAGCTGTCTTCCTGCTTTCCAGGCAGAGGATACAGATATTCTCTTGTGATCGGACTGTACCCGTTGCGTCGTCTAATGTGTGAAATGGCTCTCTTCAGGAGACAACCAGCCGACTCACCTTCCGCAATCTAGGCTAGCTCCTCTGCTAACCCTCACAGGGATACTGTCATCTATGACCCGAGTTAAAAACACCCAACTCACAGGAATGCCTTGTTTAGAAAATGTTGTCATCCAAGCCTTTAAGTCAGTAGTCTAGGTTATTCACCAGAACCTTTTACCTCGAAGAATGAATGTGCCCTAAACACAGAAAAGGGACTTCTACCTCTGCTCCTGTCCCTACTCACTACAACAGTGCTAAACGATGCTAGGACACTACTAAACAATACTTCACCACTACTCAACAATACTAAACAATACTCAATACCCTCCCTCACATCCACAGTTGCTGTCGGTCTGGATCGATGCGTACGTTCCATGCTGTGCTGGCGCCGCTCGGTTGCCGGCTCCCCGTCAATGCGCACACCTGCCCGTCCTGGTTTGCCCGGGCAGCTCGCCGATCTCAGGCCAGATGATTTCCAAGGGGCTCCTGGTGACCTTTAAAATGGGCATGCGTTTTCCCGACTTTCTCGAAATATGCGAGGGGCCCGCAGCCACTTAGTTTCGGCAGGGAAGGAGTCGACTTAGTGCCATGCTGGCACAGCCAACCATCCTCTGGCTACCAACTTGTTGGGGACAAACTCCCACGTAGGTTTGAGGGCTACTAGGAGTTTGCAAATGCTTGGACAGCTCAACACTGTCCCCCAAAAGAAATGTAGACCCAGCCTAACAGCAAGATCAAACTGCGGTTTATTACAGACAAAACCAACAGGGATCCGTGCAAGGATAGAAGAAATCCACAGACATCTCAACGTCTCCTGGCTCGCAGGCCAGTTTTGTCCTGAAGTGGCGTCATAGTGACGTCACAACCTGGACCCCTCTCCAGAAAACCTATCTGTCTACTGGATTGTTCATCAGGAGCCTAATAACCTATATAGTCCCTTATATGAGTTATTCTACTGGCTCTCGCATGTCAGGTGGCTGGCCTGGTCCATCCGAAAATTACTATCTAAACAATGTGCAGTGTGAGGGTCTTACCATTTGTTCTTGCCCGTTGCTACCCACCCCTAGGAGTCTGAACTGTGATTGGCTAGAGCTGATCTCCCCAGGCCTGGGATCCGCAATGGTTCTCACCTCTTGTTGTACCTTCTCAAGGTAATAAGAATGTCTGCATTGTAACTTGTGTGCTCCACCTTAGACTATGAGAGTGCTCGTTCATTGCGTGCAACACTTGTCTCACATTGTAACATCTTTGTTGCAAGCTACTGTCTGGCGGCGTGAGAGCGACTCTCTTTCCCAGCTCTGGTTTTGATTCATTGTCTGAGTCGGCCGGGTCACGTGTTCGGAGACCATGATTTGTAACTTCTGCTGCTCTGAATTATAAGGAATTATTTGCATTTATTGCAGCTGGTGTTACTGTTGTTCAGGGAATGGAATGTTGTTCGTATCTGCTGGCCTTGGCAGCAGGTCCTGTCTCACACGTTTGCTCTTGTCCAGCTTGAATTCACCTCAGCTCAGCTTTTGCTGAGAGGCTTGTTGCCTGCTGTAATTTGCCTCAACCATTATGCGGTTCCTACAGTGTCCATGCTATTCTATATTCTTCATATGTTAGTCACACTTGGCTCTGTTAGGTTCCATAGGTGCTCCTGCAGTTCCATAAGGTTAATTGCACAGAAGCATCGGCAAGCTTTGTTCAGGATCTCTTGGTTCTTGCGGTTTCTGTGTTGCTGCATTGAGCTAATGACAAAATAATAAAAGCAATAACAGTATGTGTATGTATCTGTCCTCTAACTATAGAACTGCACGCTCGTGTTCTTTGTGTATTCGAGTGTGTGTTTGTGTCCCGATGTGCGGATGGCACGTGTACTTCCTTTCTAACGCTGCTACGTCGTGTCTCTCTAACAATGTCAGTGGCTTGGCTTCTCAATGCTTTAGTCAATACTGTCAATTGAGGTCTCTTTAGTTTCAGTCTGAGGCTCCTTGTCCACTCTGGGTAAGGCTTGTGCACCTGGTCTGTAGAGCTGGCTGAGTGGGTACCTCTCGACATACTTATCGATTATTGGAGCACTAGGAATTGGTCCGAAATAGTATGGGCGTTCACAATATCTCCTGGCCTTCTTCCATGTCATGTACCTTAAAAGAAGGGTAGAAGGGGGCGAATGTGCCCATCCCTCTTCATATCTCAGTTTGATGGTGTGTAGTGGGTGTTTTTATTATACACTTTTTCTTGGCAGGCCTGTGCCACTTGGAGGAATTCTTTGACCAGCTTCAGCACCTTTTCCATGTATTCCCTGGTGTTATGTATCATGGGCCGGTCGCTGGTCAGTCGATTCCCTGGCCCTTCCCATTCTTCCCTCATGATGACCAGCACATCTCTAGGGTTCCGGTCATATACAACCTCAAAATGGGATAATCCGGTAGATGAATGTGGTGTCTTCATCACTGCAACACAGTTCACATCAATGACTCCAGCTCGAACATCCAACAAAGGTTTATGGGCCAATCTACATTTTGGTGCAGTCCGCCATAGTTTACTTCTGGTTTTTCCACCCTCACACCAGCCTTGACTATGGCCTTGCCTCGGAGTGGAACTACCTCCTCATTGTCCCAATTGAGATCACATGTGGTGATCCTGAGAGTGGTTCTGGAAGGAATATGGGCCATCTTGGTCAGATGTAATATTCTCAGCCTCCCTCTTGATGGTGGCGACCCCTGTATTGGGGTCTGGATAATCTCCCAATGACGCCAAGTGTCAAAGAAGGCCTCAAGAACACACCCACATTTGAAGACAGTTCAAGGGTTTTTGTTTCAAAATAATCAAATGGCTGCTAAGGGCCGTGCCTTTCTCTCTCTCGTCTAGTGAAGGCCATTCGCTAACTCGGGCATCCTTCAACCTCAGGATTGTTACTAGAGATCAGTAACCCCTGCCATTTAAGAAGCTATGTGCCTGGTTGTGATGGCCTAAAGACAATGGGCCTCATTACAACTCAGGCGGTCCGGAAATAACGGTGGCGGTAAACCCGCCGCCACCGTTGTTTCCGGACCGCCTGATCCCGACTCCTGCAGGCGGGAGGTGGAGGTGATGTTCCCGCCAGGTCTGACCTGGCAGGTTTAACACCGCCCGCCTGCAGGCGGACGAGGAAACACCGGCAGCATTACGAGATGGAAATGGGGATTAACACCATTCCACCTCCGTGATTCCCGGAAAACCGGGGTTGTAATGCCCCGGTAATTCCGGGAATCACGGAGGCAGAATGGTAATACGAGTCCGGCAATAACCAGGCGGTTTTACCGCCTCGGTTACCGCCGGACTCATAATGAGGCCCAATGTAAGCAAGGCATGGTATCAAAGTAAGACAGACCCAAGTGATCACAGCTCAAGGGTGTTTATTGAACTTTATCATGGGTGTGAAAAACACTGTTCTAAACCTAAATCTAAGATGGGCGCAAGCTACGAGCATCAAATAATAATGGTATAGTTCTAGTGGAGTCTAGTCAAATAAAAAGGGCCTATACTAAATAAACCTATTGCCAATCCTTACCGCTATGCTGAAAATAGTGTGGGATAATGTTCACAAAAAGAAAGAAGTGTTCACAAAATGGTAAGTCACGATGTGTAAGCCGTTGGCCTCCCTTCCCCACGTTTTTAGCATTGGACAATGCAGGTCACTCGAGCACAGCACTCTGTGAGAAACCTGAAGGTGTCTCTCTAGCTAGTGCCCAGGGATCTGTCATCCATGTGGCCAGGACACAGCCATAGCTATTGGATCCAGTTCCTGGGGGTGGACCAGTGAGGAAAGATCACATGGATGGTGGGTCCTCAGGGAGTGGAAGTGGGACACTGACGCGTGAGACGTGGTATCCCCATTCTTTCAACACCTTTTCCCCATCCTACTACGATGGACATTCAAAATCACTGCAGTTTACCTGACATGCCACAATACAAGGGTCAGGCAAAGCCAGGCAATTGACCAGACACACCTGACGGCCCTTTCCCTTCCCCACAGGGATAAAAAGTGGAGCAAGAGAGCACAGTACGAGCAAGGCAAACCAACGACGTGAGAGCTAACTCAGCACGGCAGTTCAAGAGGAGGAGAAAGACGGTGCATACAGAGGGAGTGACAAGGAGAGAAGCGACCTTGCCCTTTACGATGAAGGCCTGTGTACCCTCCGCAGAAGGAATCGTAAGATCGCGAACAATAGCCAGCATGCGTTGCAGCAGATGTCAACTGTACATGAGATCCTCCTCCGCTGATAACCAAGCCGGGAGAGACGCTTGTCTCTGTGGTACCAACCTTGCCTTCGAAGAGAAAGCCAACCGATTAATCACAGCCAGTGATTGGAGGGGAGAGTCGATAATCAACCGAGCTGTGTTGAATGAAATTTGCAAAGTGGCATATTAAGAAGAGTTCAAAGAACTGTAAAATTTTTAAGGGAAGACAAGCTGCAGAAAGGACCGGCACCATGTGGGTGCTGTCTCAAGAAACTCTGGGTAATCCCACATTGATTGAAACTGCTGATACCAGAAGGCCTTAGGAGAGCCGCCAAGACAGGTCAAGGTGGTCATACAGAATGTCTATCAAAATCCCTGTACAGTTGAAAGTCTTTGACCGACAAACTGTTAACAAAGCAAGGGAAGTAAATCGTGCATCAAGAAAAAGAAAGGGAAGGGAATCCCGCAATCGTTGACAGAAAAAGGAATTGTAAAGTGGCAAGAGTGAACCTGGCTGAGGGATGCCAGTAAAGACGGGGGAAGTATAAAATCCCAAGAAACAGTGTGTTGACAAAGGTGAACCCGGCAGAGGGATGTCCACAGGAACTGTTTAAAACGACATTAAGATTTGTGAAGGAGAGGAAAGCCATAGTGAACCGGCAGAGGGAGGCTGAAATTCGAGAGGGGTCTGCGCCCGGAAGAGGGAGAACCAGGGGTGAAGAATCATCATCCCAAATACAAGTTGAAACCAACCTTCATTTGTTTGTTATTTTACTGACCCTCAAAGGCAAGAGACTTTTTGTTGAAAAGAGACTTGGCTGTCGAGGCATCTGGGAAGTTGAAACTGAAAATGTCTCGTACTGGGGAAAGCTCGAGAAGTGTGCTGTGCTCAGAAGTCCCAACTTATCCTGTGCTAAAACGTGGTGAAGGGAGACCCCTGGCAATTTGCATCCTGACTTATTATTTATGAACACTTGTTTCTTTCTTGAACCCCTATCCCACACTCTTTCTATATTTAGTTGTAAGGATTAGGCACTATTTTTTTTTTGATGGTCAAAGCTTACTCCCATCTTAGATTTAGGTTTAGATCCTTCTTTCGCAATTAGCCTCCCTCAGTCAGGTTCAGACCAACTTTAATTCGCAGGCATCACTAAGTCGGGTTCACATTTGCCACAGTAATTTCTTCTCGGGTGAGTTAATGTTCACCCAGGATCCCCCTTTGTATACAATTAGTCCCCCTCAGCCGGGCTCAGACCAATGTCAGTTTACAGACAATCAAAGACTTTCTAATAAGCACAGGATTCAACTTAACCCGCTGCAGGACCACTTCGATTTCACAGTTCAATAATTCTTAGACGCTCCCGGGGGTACCAAACAGACACCTTCGAGTGAGCACCCGCATGGAGCCGGACCACTCTGTATCTGGTAACTATTTCGGTTTCATAAAGGTCAATAGTATACAAGTTCTCTTTGTTCATACAATGTTGCTGCTTGCAACCTTGAGCATAACACAGTCTGGTCTGCTATCAGTTTCTCCAACTCACCGGCTGTGCTGAACTCTCTGGCGTTGCTTTGCCGTCAGAACCACGGTGGCAATCGCATCTCCCCGCCTTGGCTATCAATGCGGGAGGACCCCATGTACCTTTGACACATACTACACCATTCGTCAGCTGCAATTCCCGGTCTTATGTTTCTTTTCCTTGAGGCTTCTTGAAAGTCACAGTCTTTTCTCGAAGAAAAGTGCAAGGGTAATTCCCTCCTTGTCGTCCTCTCTGGTCTCGCCGCCTTTCTTCTTGGTTTCAACTGCCATCTCAGAATTGCTGCTTCTTCTGACATATTTGTTGCCCAGTCTAGATGTTTCTAGATGCCCAATGATGTCCATCCTGATTCGTAAAATAAAGGGACTTCTATGATTGGTGAAGAATTCAGTGGGACAGGTAATGGGATGTGAGTGCTGGTTTCAGAATAAAGGTCTTTATATCAGCGTGGATACCTGGCCAGTAAAACGTCCCACTGATATGTGCCTGGGTATTGGATTGTCCTAAGTGTCCCCCTGTTAGATGGAAATGTGCAATCTCTAGTACAACCTTTTCGATGGGTTTTGGGGATTACTAATTGTGTGTTTTCTATGCCTTCTGTAGATGTTTCTTTCCTCTATAGCAACCCCTGCTTTAAGAAGAAGAAATGGCTCCCCTTCTCTATACCATCTCCTTCTGGAATAGCTCGTAAAAAAGCTTCAGCGAGGGCTGAGTCATTTTGCTGGGCGACGGCCAGGTCGGGATAGATGGTAGGTTCTTCTCCCTTTCTCTCTTCAATGTTAAAAGGTTTATCCGCTTCCCCAAAGCAAATGTACCTCTTTCTGTTTTGTCTGGCTCACTTTCTTTAAAATGAGCCTTTTCCAGAATTCCTTGAGCAATTTGGTCCCCACGTTCTACTTCCAATGGGATTTCAGCATTATTCTGTAAGAGAACCTTTACGTGTCCCGAGAAGTCGGGATCGATGATGCCTGCTAGAACCTCTAAACCAAACTTCCAAACTAGGGCTGATTTTGGGGCAACCTTATGTAACACCCTGGAGGGGGTTTTAAAGCCATGTCTGTAGGAATCATTCCTCTTTCATTCCTTTTTCACCAGTGGGGATAATAGATTCTCTACTGCTACAGATATCGAAGCCTATTGATTCTTTCGTGGCAACAGAGGGGTTGGAAGCTCTATGACTAAGCTTCTGAAATTGTAGGGTCCCCCAATTTGTTTCAATTGAGTCTCATCCCACTCCTGACACTGTATGTAAGGAAAGCATGGTATCACAGTTGAAGGATGTTTATTGTACTTTATCGGGGGTGTGAAATACGCCTATCTAAATCTAAGATAGGAGCAAGCTACGACCATCAAATAATAATAATGCAGTCCTATTGGAGTCTAGTCAAAGGAAAAGGGCCTATGTTAAAAAGTCCTATTGCCAATCCTTACTGCTATACTACAAATAGTGTGGGATAATGTTCACAAAATGATAAGTTAGGAGTTTTAGGCCATTGGCCTCTGTTCCCCACGGTTTTAGCACGGGACAAGGAGGGTCACTCGAGCACAGCACTCTTGGGCTTCTTCGGCACAAGGTCACAGTTCATTTTACCAACAATAGGGCCTTCTGTGCTCAAGTCTCTTTTGTTCAAAGTCTCTTGGTACAGAGGGCCTGATGTACCAGAAATAACGAAAAACAAAGTTCCTTTCCAAATATTCAAGCCAGGCGATTCCCTCTTCACCCTGTATCCCCCTCAGCCAGGCTCAGATCCTTTTTTCATAATTAGCCTCCGTCAGTCGGCTTCAGACCAACTTTAATTCGCAGTCTCACCCTTCGGTGTCCCACTTCCACTCCCCAGAGACCCCCATCCATGTGATCTTCCTGCACTGGTCCACTCCCAGGAACTGGATCCAATAGCAATGGCCGTATCCTGCCCACCTGGATGACAGATCCCCGGGGACTAGCGGCGAGACACCTTCAGGTTTCTCAAAACAAACACCTTATCTACCTAACCTCCATTTGGGAACAACCTAGGTCATTCCTGACCTATGTTCCCCAATGCAGTATAACTTAAGGGTTGATGCCTTTTAGACACTCAGGCCTCACTTGGTCCTTTCATTCCACTCCCTGCTATTCCTCTCCATGTGTCTCGCTAATGCTCTCCCTTTTCTCCTCCTACTCTTCGCCCCCACTACTTCACTCACCAGCTCTCCTCTACCCCACTCTTCTGCTTCTATCTATCTCTTTCTCACTGCAAAGGGATAAGGTTATACCAGTTCTTCAAATATTTGCAAACCAACCTCCTCACGATGCACGTAAGAGTCTGGTTAAATATTTCCACAACTCCCTCAGTCTGACAGTGCTATACCAATGTCCTAAGGGTCTTTGTTTTCATGTTCCTTTGATCTTCATTTTCATGAGATCTTTCATTTCAACCCGTCATCTTTGACTTCAAAATTGCTGCCTTGGTAAGTGAGGATTTCCGCTTGGAAACCAACACTGGCGAAGAAAGCACTTTGAGGATATCCTTGGTCATGTCCCTTCTAACGGAAAGACCTCCGGATACTGGGTGGCATAGTCTAGGATCACCATGATGAGCTTTTTCTTTGGTCCTGGGGGTTCGAGTGGCCCCATGATGTCAATGCCTATTTAGTAGAATGGGAACTTGATGATAGGGAGTGGCTGGAGAAGGGCTCATGGTATATCATCCAGTGAGGTCTTTTGACAGGAAGGGTATGTCTCACAAAACTGTTTGATCTGGGCATACACCCTGGGCTTGTAGATGCAGCTGAGTAGGGCCTTCCGTGTCCTTTACAGTCCCTGGTGCTAAGCCATCAGGTTGGAGTTACCAAATCCATCACTTCTTTATGGATTTTCTTTTGGGATGAGTTGTTAATGGTTGGTATTGTCCCCCTTCTGGTTTACATTTACTGCTTCGAGGAGCTCCTTGCTCTCAATGAAATGAGGGGTCTTCAGAATTCAGCTCCCAGTTCGGAAACTACTTTATTGCAGGCTTCTTCCAAAAGTGGATACATTCTCTGTGTTTGAGTGAATTATGTTGATGCGGGCCCTGGTGCTCCTCGGGTTTGCGGGTCATCTCTTTGTGCCTCTGTCATCTCTCAATACCGAGCTTTGTCTCTTTCTTCTCATCTAGATCTTCCACTTCTTTGAAATCTGGTACTAAGATCCTATCACACATCAGTCAAACTATGGGTTGGCTGGGTTTTATGATGTAGGTAAGCCCCCAAAGATGTAAGAGGACAACTGTTATATATACATTTGTCCTATTAATGTTATGGTTATATATTCAATTTGTACTATTAATGTTATTTTATTGGTGTTGAGTAACATTATAAATATCATTTGGGAGAAATGCATTTTCTGATCATAGGAATAACTGAAAAATACAAACATGTTTTGGGGCGAGTTAACTGTGAACATAAACATGTTATGACTGATGCTACCTTTAAAAATGTATTTGTTTACCTTGCTGCCACTCAGCTGGTCGGAGTAAAATTGACATGTTATCCGGTTAGCTCAGTAACCTAGAACCATGAAAGGTTCTAAGACACAGTGAAGATACGGCTGAGTGATTGCTCAGAGATCACACTGATCCTGGACAGGAGGGCCTCCTTTTTATAAGAATAAATACTTACATGAAAACCTACCTGGATTGCAGGACCTCCTTTACTTGAACCACCTTTCCTTCTACTTGGTAGATCCCATCGATGACTGCAGCTCTGTCATCCAACACATTTTTATGGGTCAATCTGGATTTGGTGCAATCTGCCCATAGGTTATTTCTGGTTTTTTCACCCTTACACCAGTCCTGACTAAGGCCTTGCCTCTGGGTGGAACTGTCACCTCATCATCCCCATTGAGATCACATGTGGTGGTTCTGGTAGAGACTTAGGCCGTCTTGGTCAGACATACTATTCTCAGCTTCTCACTTGGCTGGGTGCGACCTCCGTAGAGGGGTCTGGATGATCCCACAATGACAAGTGTCACAGAAGGCTTCAATAACACATCCACTTTTGAAGACAGTTCAAGGGTGTTTATTTTCACAATAGTCAAAGGGCTGCAAAGGGCTGTCCCTCTCTCTCTCTCTCATCCAGTTTAGGCTGTTCCGTCTCTAAGTCATGCATCCCTCAATCCCAGGATTGTTACTAGAGATCAGTAACTCCTACTATTTCAGAAGCTGTCTATACCTAAACCCCATCTGGGAACAATCTAGGTGGTTCCTGGCCTAGGTTCCCAAATGCAGTATAACTTAAGAGCTGATGCCTTCCAGACACTCATGCATCATTTGGTCCTTTCCTTCCACTCCCTGGTATTCATGTCCCTATCTCTCTCTAGCTCCCTCCCTTTTTTCCTCCTACTCTCCTCACCCACTTCTTTAATCACTATCTCGCCTCTTTCTCCCCCACTCTTCTTCTTCTATCCCTCCAATTGACCTATATCTAATAGTTACCACCACCCTCCGATCTTACTCTACTACTCTCTGCATCATCTGCACCAATACTACTTTCCCTCTCTCCACACTTCTACTGCTCTTCCATCTCTACACCCTACTGTTCCCTGCTCTCTACACTACTACCACTACTCTTGCTTGTCCACGCTACTACTCCTCTCATTTCACCCACACCTTCTCCCAAAGCCACAGTCCTTTCACTTGCCTGGTTACCTTCCGATTCACTCCCTGCTCTCTCTATTGGCCTCAATCACCTTGCACACACATGGAAACACAAATACCACTTACTCCCACCAAAACCTATATCTCACCTTGCTCACTCATTCAGCAATTTTCCTTTACACTCCTGTGCTCCCTCCTTCCTCTGCCTGGTCATTTGTACTCCTTCTCCACCCTTGATCACAACCGAATAATCCACACTTTTCTGTTTCCTTTGCCTCCTTTCATTCTCCTGCCTCCTTTCATTCTCCCAACTCCCCCTCTATTGGCTCTCTTCCTCAGCTGGCTTCCTGGGCCAACTGCTGCCTGTTGATTACCCAGGGGAACACTCTGTGTGAGTACATTTTCTCTCAGCATGTTAACATTGCTTGAGTATTCTGCATGCTCACTAGTGCCAGAGTTGTGCTGGTGCGGATACGTAGTGGCTTTAAGCTGCTCTGCAGTTTGCTCTGTGTCCTACATGCTCATCACCATCTCTCTGCTGGTCTGGTTGCTTGCTGGCCGTTCCACCAATGAAATGCCTGCTAATTGAAGTCCTAAGGGACAAACAGAAAGAAACAGGCCCAATTTTGCCAGTACAGATATGGTGTGATAAATAGTAGCACCTATGTCAAACAGTCAAGCAAATGAAGGGATAGGGACAGGAGCCATCCAACTCTTATACAACAAGTCTGGGGCTGGAATGGCTATGCGAATCCCTGTGGTAAGCCTCCCACTTTAGGCTGAGAGGAGCCCCCATCGCTTCTTGACAGGGTCAGTTCTCCGTGTTAACCTTAGCCTGGGCCAGCAGGTTTGTATTCAGTAGATGCAGCCAACTCATGAAGACTGATTCAAAGTCCATCTTTTCCAACACATTCCAGAGAGAAGTTCTTTTAAAAGTGCTGAATGCTTTGTGTGAGTCCAAGGACACTGGCACCAGCAGTGGAATCTGAAGACCGCCTCTTAGCGCAAAGAAACCAAACAATCATCTCAGGTTCATTCAAATGGACCTGCCTGGTATGATTCCACATTGGTCCAGATTTGTGATTACCCCCTTCAACCTCTTCGACAAGGTTATAGCTTAGTTTCTCCATAAAGGATGACAAGCTTCACAGCAAATGAGTGATTTGTCACCAGTGTGATACATAAGAATTCAATCATAAAATCATTGAGACCATATGTATATCCAGAGAGAGAATTCCTGTATTTCTACTATTCTTAAACATGATGAGAAGGTGGTCACACACTACCTCCTATAACTCGCCTCAAAAGCCATTTGGTCCCAGAGTCTTCCTTTTCTCTAGATAATGAATGCTACCTCCAATCTCTGCCTGTAATAAGTCTACTTCCAGTGAGTACCTCTGTTGGGCCATAACCTCAAGACTGGTAGGACCTGCATAAATGCCTCAAATGCTGGTATGTTGCTGTCCCTATCTCTCCAATATAATGTCTCATAGTATGACGTGAAGAACGTTGCAATCCCATCCTTTGCTCTTTTGGGTAGACTCTGTTCATCTTTGACATTAATTACCCTTCTGTCAGACACATCTCTCTGTCATTATGTTCATCCATTCGACAACCAGCTGCAGTATCTCTCATTATACATTGCAATGTTTAGAATTTCATCTGCGTTCTCTTAATTGATCCACATGCCCCTTCTTCCCGAGAAAGTATGAACTCCTTTTCCAGTTGCAGGATACTCTGTTCTACTAGTTCTAGACCTCTGCTTCTTTCTATTTCTCCCTGGCCATCATTGCCTTAACACCACTTTTTCTATTCCCACATATTAGTGGCAATGCTTACTGAACCCACATTTTCTTCAAATGAATTAGTTGTCTCCTACTTAAGCGTATTCCCTACCTCGGGATCCCCGAAATGATAGACATTAAGTTGCCACACACCTGCAGGACATGAACCTGACAATTCCAACTTGGCCAAGAAAGGGGAATGGTCTGATAGCCCATTAGGGAGATATGTCATCTGCGTCAATCTAGGGAAAGCCCCTCTGGTGAGAAAAAAGTAATCAATACATGACGGAGAGTGATGTGCCCAGGAATGAAATTAGTAACAATCCGTCCCAAGACTTAAGGCTTGCATTTACCAGTGAACTCAAAAGAGAAAAGGCCCATATAAGTAGCAGGGTGAATGTACCCCAGCCAGCCTTCTCATTCTGTCCCCAGTTCTGTAGAGAACATTGTTAAAATCTCCCATTTTAAGTTAACCCCAGTTCTGCTTTTATTATTTGATAACACTTAGCTCGGCCATGAATTCCCTTGTAAATGCGGGTAGTGCATTCTTTGAGGGGTGTGAGAAACCAAAGGGTGTCTCACTTGCTAGTCCCCGGGGATCTATCTCTCAAGTGGCCAGAGCACGGCCATCGCCTTTGGATCCAGACCCTGGGGGTGGACCAGTTTGGGAGGATCGCCTGGGTGAGGGATCTTCGGGGAGTGGGGCTGAGACAACAAATGGTGCGACGCGGTATCCCCCCTTTCCCGTACTCATACCCAATCCTATTTTATAGGCTTCTCCAACGTTCCAACCCCCCTTTCTACACAAACACTGGGCAGAGGAAGAGGAGGACTGAGAGTAAAGAGGCTAACACTTGCATATCCTATTGGACATGTCACGTTAATAAGGACAGGTGAAGTCAGGCCGTTGACCTTAATCAAATACATCTGATTCCCATTAGCTCCCCCCACATGGATGAAAGGCGGAACATGGAGACACACTCTGAGCAAGGTGGAACAATAGAAGAATCAGATCCTTTGGGGCGACTTGGGAACCCACTGGAGCAGGCCAACCGATCAAGGGACTATAGTGAGGGGTAGGAAAACCCTGCAGATCCCTGCAGGAGGCCGCTGCTTCCAGGAAACCGTGAAGGGTATGGTATGATATGGCATTTATAAGGTGCCTGTACACAAGTGTTTCTAGGCGCAACAAGATGAGGAGAGGGAAACATAGGGAGAACAAAACAACGATCTTACTAGGCCCTGGGTCATTCAGATCAACAAAGTGCAGGGAAGTGGAAAGGGAGACGTGCCGACGGGGGGAGAGAGAGGGAGTAGTGCAGGTAACTCAAACATGCAGCCAAGGGATGGCTCAGTTCAGGAAACTCAAAAAGTGCAGCCAATGGGTGGCTCGTAAGTGCAGAGAGAAGGGACTTTAGGGTTGCAGATACATACCACAAGTGCAAGGGTAGCCAGGAGGTAGTGCAAAGTGCAACTGGATATGCAGGAGCCTGGGCCCAATTTCAGAGGGTAGCCAGGAGACCGGTGCAAAGAGCATTCGGGATGTCAGCAGAGGAGAGGAAGAGCAAAAGCGGAAGCAAAGAGGAAGGTCTTGAGTTGCTTCCGGGTGGTTCTGCTCAAGTTTGAGAGAGGCAGGGAGGCTGTTCCAGATGGAAGTCCGAAGATGGAGATTTGCCCCCAACTCTCTGCTTGGAAAAGCTACTTACCCTCAGAGAGTTGGAGGTGGATGAGCAAAGAGCTTGAGAAGGGAGATGTTTAGGAAGAGAGAGATGAAGGTGCGGTCCCAGGTCCCAGAAAGTCTTGTCGACGATGCATAGGGTCTTGAACTTGATCTTTGCTGCCACTGGGAGGCAATGAAGACTTTTCAGAGCTGGAGACATATGATCCCTGGGTTTGAGGCCAAGGAAAAGTCTTGCAGTCCTGTTCTGGATAAGTTGTAGAGGTCGGAGACTGGAGTACACAGAGAAAGCCAGATCTCAGACAAGAAGAAGCCTGCATTGTGTTTCAAGGACACCAGTGACCCTCCCGGGTGAACTGCAGAGTTGGGAGGTGAGGCCAAGCGTGTCGTATTAACCTTGACTTTTGAATCAAAGCTGCAGAGAACAGAAAAGGAATGCACACAACAAGCGAGCTAGCGAAAGACATGAAAGGCCGGTTTTTGTCAAGGAAAGACTGAAGCCACAACAGTGTATCTCCAAATTAAAGGTTGCATGCGTGCTGATGAGACGCAAAAGAAAGCAAATCTGTAGTGAACGTTAAAGTTAGAGGTAACTGTGAAGCCAGTAATACTGAGTAGCGGAGTGGTCCGGTGAAAGGAAACAGCTCACTCAAAAGTCTCCGTAATATGATTTGATGTTAAAGTAACAAAGTGAACAAACTCTGAAATACACAACAGTCAAGATTAACACAGAGGAAAGGGGAAGTCAAAAGGTGATTGATTTAAGAGCTCATTGTATTATGGAACTACAGAGCCCATTAGACACTGGGGCAAATGTAATAAGGGTGAGCTGAAGGGAAAGTTGAAGTGGCCTTGCAGAGGTCTATGGAAAAAGCCTTGCACATTCGAAAGCCTTTGACTTCAGTGAAACGTCAAAGCCCGACTGAGGGAGTTGTTATGTACAAACTTCCGGACAATGGAATATATTGTATATGGTTTATTTAAGTTACTATATTAGTAAAAGGACCTCCAGCTGCAAATTACTACAGGCAGGCACACTGGATCACATCAACGGATTAAAATAGAACGTATATGAAAGTAAACAAAAGCATCACAGGAGGTTGGAATCTTTAGATGACATTCTTTCATTCCAGAGGATACTCAAATTACACTATTGGATTCTCACCATGACGCTTTTGTATTACACAACCATTGTACAGATAAAATACAATGCCTACTCATAAAAGCTACATTATAACACATCTCCCTCCTTTATATCTATGAATCTACCATCTAAGCAACATATGTGGAAACTAATAAAAGCTACATTATAACACATCTCCCTCCTTTATGGCAACTGCACCATGACACATCTCCCTCCTTATTTATTATACACATGTTTTCCACCTCTTCTCACCAAAGCAACGCGATTCAAATTCCACACTTGTTCTCCCTCAATGCGAATCGCCCCACACATAACAGCAATTACTCTTACAGGATCAGAATATGGTGCTTCTCCTTTTCTTTTTAGTACTCCCTTCTTTATCCTCACCATGTCTCCACATTCCACTCTCAATATTTTCTTGCATCTCCTTGCATTTTCACATGTCACCCACTCCTTCTTTTGCCTCTCTAAATCTTTCTTCACCCCAACAACCACACAATCACACTCCCGACTACGACCCAACCATGGTGGGCTAACAGCCGTATTGGGTTTGCGTCCTCTCAAAGGGAGTTATACCTGTGATTGAATGGGGTGACATGCGTAGACTGAAAATTCTGTCCTGAATTGCAACCTTCCTATCATATCGGTTTCATTCGCCATTCTAATGCTTTCCATAATGCATCTATTCATCCTTTCAACACATCCATTGGTTTCCGGGTGATAAAATGCGGTCTTCTTGTGTTTGATTCCACATTTTTTGGTATATTTAACAAAACACCCACCAACGAATTGAGGACCGTTGCCTGTAAGAATGCTCTCAGGAATACCTTCCCTAGCAAAGATTTGCTATAATTCCTTAACTATGACTTCTCCAGTGATTTCTCTTACAACACTGAACTCACACCAGCGTGAAAATAGGTCAACCAGCACAAAAACATACTTTCCTCTTTTGCCTCCTAACTCAACTGGACCCAGAACATCTACAGCCAAGTCTCTCCACATTCCACTTGGTATATCTACTTCTACTAGAGGTTGTTGTTTCGCAACTTCTCCCTTTCCAATTTTCTCACACATCACACACTCAAAAAGTCTCCTCTCTATGTCCTTATCAACACCAGGCCACCAATAATCATTACGCAAAACACTCTTAGTTCTGCTAATACCAATGTGTCCAGTATGAGCTAAATCAATGATTCTATTCCTCGACATTTTGGGTACTACTGCCCTCCCCCATCTAAATAAGATATCATCAACCACACTAAGTTCATCTCTGACTTCCCACAATGGTATAGTACCTTGTTTTAATTCTGTTTTCCATGGCCACACACCTGATTTCACATATGTACTGACCAACTTCAAATATTCATCTTTTTCCAACTCATCCAACCATTCATCTTTAGATACTATGCCATCTGTATTAATAAAAACCATTTCCATATCTTCAACATTCAAGTAATCCTCATTTTCTTCTCTCTTTAACCTTGACAAACTATCCGCTAGCACATTCTCTTTGCCTGGAATTACCCTAACTATGAAACTGTGACACTGCATACAGGTAATCCATCCGGCAACCCTCCTAGACACTTTATCTAGACCTTTATTTTCCAGGATTTCTTTCAGGGGTTTATGGTCAGTACACAACATAAAACATGTTCCCCAAATAAAGTTCCTGAATTTCTCCATGGCCCAATAACAAGCTAGAGCCTCTTTTTCCAGCACAGAATATCGGAACTCGGCTCCCCTTAAACCTCGAGATGCATGTGCTATAATCTTTTCCTTACCATTATCATCCACTTGAGACAGAACCTGAAATTCCTCAAGAAGTTACTTATGTCTCACGTAAGCCGTTTCATACAGCTCCAACATGCACCATGCACTTCCACCTAACCCACTTAAAGCAATATCTGCATCTTATAAAGTCTGTGAAAGTCAATTTATACCTGAAAATCCTCAAAATGTGACACTACTCTTAACACAGGTCTCACTAAGCCACATCAACACACCCCCTACTGCTTGGTTGCTTGATGCACACACTTCCTCACCTCTTTAAACTGTTAGCAGATCTATAACACATCAGAGCATTACATACTCTTTAAACTGTTATCAGTTCCGGAGCGTTGAGCACTGGATACACATGTTTAACACCACAGACTGCTGTAATCTACTCCCCTGAGCTCTTCTCCTTCGTTCTACGGCGATCAGAAACCGGGCGATCCATAACACATCAGTGCATTACATACTCTTTAAACTGTTATCAGTTCCATAACACATCAGAGCATTAGAGAATGTGCGCCGCTGACAGTAACAATAACATCATCAAAGGATACTTTAATCTCCCGCGACACGGGAGCCTCCTCTTCCGAGCCTCGTACAGAGGGACTTAGGTCCTCTTTCACCTGAGGTATTTCTCAAAAATTTCCAAAACTCTATCAAGAATGTTATTGTGTTCCTCCTCACTTTTCCCACAAACCAACACATCATCTTGAAAACAATATACTCCTCTAATTTTTCCAACCAATCTGTTCATGACTTTTTGAAAAACTGCCGCAGCAGACACAAGTCCAAACGGCATGCGTTTAAATTGGAAAACTCCTTCATGAGTGACAAATGCTGTAAGTTTTCTGCAGCGTTCTTCCAATTCCACCTGATGATAGGCAGAAGCCATATCCAACTTAGAAAATATCTTTCCTTGTCCAATTCTCGAAAGCATCTCTGACAAATTTGGTAAAGGGTGACGATCTACCATCACACACTTATTGAGTTGGCGTAAATCCACACATAAACGGAGTTCCCCTGAATTCTCCTAACCACTACCAATGGAGAAGTCCAGTCTACTCCTCCCGCTCTCTCAATGACATCTGATTTCAACAATTTGATAAGTTCCTCCTTAACCCTATCTCTTACTGCTAACGGTACAGGCCTTAACTTTGCCACTACAGGTGTGCTTCTCTTCCTTAGTAAAATTTGGCGCTGTACACCTTTTATTTTTCCAATACCTCTTTTAAATACTTTGGGGTGTTTACTAATAATAGATTCGCTTAATTGCATCACCTGTTCAGCACCATTGGGGTCTAACTTCATCTTCAATTTTTTTTTGTTCCCTCCACCCCAGTAAGGTGAGACCTCTTTTTGTCACATAGATTTTACCTTCACATTTGCGATCTTTAAATTGGAAATGATTCCTACATGTATCCCAAAACCTCAATAGGATCTTGATTGTACCCACCAGGCCTAATATCAGGTTTAAAGAGTCTTTGTATATCCCCTTTCACACCCCTTTCAAATACTTCTTTTGACATGAGTGTTATTTTTGAACCTGAATCTGCCAACATCCACACTTCTTTCCCATCAATTTTAATACTCGCATATGGACGCTCATATTCATCTTCTTCACCATTCACATCATCAACAGCATTGACTGTATCAACAATAGTGTTAACAATAACATTTTCAACAGGAAATTCATTCTCATCATCAGATGATTTCTGTCCTTCCTCCTCAGTGACATATAATACTTTTTTTTTTAGTGTGTTGGTAATTTTTGTAGCAGTTCGCAAAATGTCCCTTCCTCTTGCATTTTGAACACGTTGCTCTTCTACCTGGACAAATTACTGAAGCAACAAAATGTGTGCTACTGGCACAGCGATAGCATAGGCGTGCTTCTTTTTCTCCTTTCTCTCCCTTCTGTTTGTAGTTCCTTGACTCCGCTCCACCTCGGTACGGCTGTTTTTCCTTGTCCTTGAACTTCTTCTTATTTTTGTGCTCATTTATATTCAACGTGTCTTGCTTCACCTCTTTCGTGTCTCTCTTTGCTAATTTGGCAATGCAAACTAGTGAATGTTCAACTCTCTTGGCAATAGTTAGTACTTCATCTAATGTGGGCTCATCTTTGAGCCATAATTCTTCACGAATTCGATCAGAGTGTGACTGCATAAGCTGTCGAACCCCTTCGTCTTCCCGTCCCTCCACACTCTCCTCACCTCAGTCTTCTGAGTGGCCTGAGTTCCGTAGATTCCGCCGGCTCAGGTAGTCCCGTTCTTTTTTAGGTAGCACTTGCCTGTCTCGGTGAGAAGCCACAGTGGCTGCTGAATATACAGCCGTCCTGGGGCCCCTTTTCCGGGAACAGGCCGGACAAAAGGGAAAAAAACCCACACGTGGGAAAAACCCTTAGGATACTTCTGGCAATGAAGTAGGTGAAGATCCAAGTTTGTAATCTGTAGGACTGGAAGCAGATGCGAGGTCCACAGGGTTGAACACAGGAAGGAAGCCCAATGCGACACCAATAAGAGGTGAAGGAAGCCAAAGCAACTACCGGGCCAAGGACATTAAAGGCACGGTAAGAAAGAGAGAAATTACAGGAGAGAAAAAACAACAGACAGAGAAAAAGGGAAAACTGGAGAGCCGCGAGTAAAAAGAGCGGCAAAGAGGAGAAAAAAAACGCCCGCCGCCGGAGCGGCGAGACTAGAAGGAGAAAGCGTAGAAGTGCCGAGGGATCGGCAAGGAAGAGACTGGAAAAAGAAAGGCCGCTGCTGAAAACAAAACGGCTAACAGGTAAGTAGAAGAAGCTTTATCCCAAGGGCAAGGGACGAGCAAGCAGAGAAGACCCGCCGCACGCCAAGGCGAGCAGAGGGCAAAACGCTGGGGGAGCGCAAGAACGAGAGCCGCTGGAGCGAGAACCAGCAATAGGTTGAAACGCAGCGACTGCCGGGCTTGAAGGGCAGATAAACTTCCGGCAGTGCTGCGATTGGCCATGAATCGATACCAGACACAAAGAAGGGACTACACCGCTCTACCTGCCGGTTAGCCTCCAACGTGGAAGGAGCCGCCACCCACGGTAGCAGATGACACAGAGTTGCAATGTGTCATGAATTGATCACACAGATGTTCCTCATAAGCTCCATGGAACTTGCACGATGATGCTAATTGACGAAGTGCAGTAATGTATTCTTCAACTGATTCCCCAGACTCCTGCACTCTCATGCGAAAGTTGTACCTCTCTAGAATAGTACTTGTTTTGGGGTTAAAATGTAAATCCATTTTTGCAAATGCACTTTCAAGATCAGACACATTATCTCCTTCACCATCGCTTGCAATTTGTGGCAATGTTTCAAATATTCTCTGTCCATCGTAGCCCAAGTGATGCATTAAAAGTGCAAATTTCCTGTCATTCGAGAAAGAATTTCCACCTGCTGCTTTTAAATAATGCATAACACCTTTCTTTCATTGTGCCCATTTAATTCTCACTGGGCCTAGAGTCGCCATAAGCATAGGAGGGCCACTAACATTTGGCATGGCCATAATACACCTTTGGTGATTCTGGATTACTTTGTACTGCTGCCCACTGCCATGGTTTCTGAAACTTCCTTTTAGGTGAGGAAAGTAGTGTTGATAAAAAAAAATACAACAGTTTAGAACCAGCTGCTATATAATACTCTGAACGTGGTGTTATTGCTTTGTTATTTCTTATTTCCTGACTGTGTTCTTGTGAGAGTGAAAATGCACTTTGTCCTGTAAAACATGCAGTAAGTCCTGTGTAGGATGTGCTCTTGTCTCTATGAGGATGTGCCTCTTGTCTCTCCTTGTTCTTTCCTGGTGAATTACAGGATGACCCTCTCACCCTTTCTTCCACCTTGTTGCTGCTATAGTGGGTAATTGTCCTGCTTTTGATGTTTACCCTTGCCCCTCCTTGTCATGACCCACAGAACGCGGCCCTTCTGGACTTCCTGGTCCTTGTCACGGCGGGGCTTGCATTCATTGTTTCTCCCAACATGGCCGTATCACGTGACATGCCTCGCACCAGCCTTCACGGCGGACATAGTACGTTCCATAAATATGCCACGCCCCCGCGCGTCTCAATGCTATTGCGAAGTAGCGACCAGACGTGTGCTCCGTAGCTCCCGGTATTGTTTCCCTTGCTTCTTCCACTCTAACCCAATTCTAATCCCTTTCCTTCCTTTAATGATTCCTGGACTTGTGTGCTAGTTGCGCACCCTGTTATTTCCTGGATTCCTGGACCCCTGCATCCCGGTACTTGAACGCACGCTGGAATCGGAAGAGACTCGTGCAGCCTTATTCAAGACTCAGCAGTACGCAAGAAGAAATCGATCAAGAAATCCAGCAAAGATCGAACTCAGGTGAGAAGGGGGGAACTCCTTGACACTCCTTCCCTTTCCTTGCCGTTTTCGTCTTCCTCTTCAAATGCAACTTTGCTCAGCCTTCACCTCTTTAAATGTCACTTTTGCCACTTTCTCTCCCTCCTTGCTCTGTATGTCTTCCACTTCAAATGTAACTTTGCTTAACTTTAAAATGTCCACCCCTTCTCGTCTCCACACCTCGTTCTATATTGTCAGTTATGGGCTTTTGAAGTTTTGAGGTGCGCTGCTTTACCGTGGGAAACGGTATGAAAGGGAAAACTTCAGTTATGAAGTGTTGCAGCGAACGCGAGTGGCAGCAGGGTCGTGATGTGGGTGCAGGGCAGGGCAGCAAGGGGGCTCAGGCAGCTGAGATGAAAGGGAAGGGGTCGGGGACACTTACTTCTGTCACTGCAACGATCAACAGAACGGAGCAGCCACAATAGAGTACAGCAAAAGAACCGTACTCCGGCAGCTGGGCTGTAGACGCGCAATGAGGTCCTGGCTTCCTTCAAGTGGATGAATCCTTGTCGCCAATGTTATGTACAAACTTCCGGACAATGGAATATATTGTATATGGTTTATTTAAGTTACTATATTAGTAAAAGGACCTCCAGCTGCAAATTACTACAGGCAGGCACACTGGATCACAGCAACGGATTAATATAGAACGTATATGAAAGAAAACAAAAGCATCACAGGAGGTTGGAATCTTTAGATGACATGCTTACATTCCAGAGGATGCTCAAATTACACTATTGGATTCTCACCATGACACTTTTGTATTACACAACCATTGTACAGATAAAATACAATGCCTACTCATAAAAGCTACATTATAACAGGAGACCTACGTGAAAGTTAGGGGAAGGGAACCCCTAATGAATGTGAATAAAGCTTGGGGAAGGAAACCCCTGCAAGTGCTGTGATTGCGGGGTCCAACCCTGGCTGAAGGAGATCTATTTTGAATCAGGTGCTTTGTTGAGAGGTCCGAGCCCGACAGAGGGAGACCTATGTGAACTTTTGTTGAACTATTGAGAGGTCCAAGCCCGACATAGGGAGACCTATGTGAACTTTTGTTGAACTGTTGAGAGGTACGACCCCGACAGAGGGAGAC
Organism: Ambystoma mexicanum; assembly: GCF_040938575.1. NCBI lineage: Eukaryota > Metazoa > Chordata > Amphibia > Caudata > Ambystomatidae > Ambystoma > Ambystoma mexicanum. The sequence continues at coordinate 991,712,136 of NC_090926.1, read as the reverse complement.
CTATGAGAACTTTTGTTGAACTGTGAAGGAACTTTTGGTTAACTTAAGTGACTTTAACATGGAAGGCCAAACGGCCCTCGACCCACGTTTTGAACTGCATTTTTTTGATAACCTGAGCCAGACTGTGTCATCCTGTCTGTGGGGGCCGCCTTACTCCATGCTGTCCAACGTGGGAAGGAGGCTGACTTTCCTTTGCATACACATTCCCCTTTACACACTGTTTTGTATAAGAGATAGGGCAGGCATTAGATTTTTGTAATTATTTGATGGTAGAGACTACTCCCATCATAACTATTGAGCAACGTAGGAGTTTTCCAAAACCTCAAGAATGTAATAAAGGTTTTGAAATGTGTAGCTCTTGTGTCAGTGTCATACTTGTGATACCATGCCTCCCTTACATATGGTGTCAGGGATGGGATATGACTCGATTGAGACAAATTGGGGGACTCTCAAATTCCTGAAACGTAGCCACTGAGCTTCAGAGCCCTCTATAGCCTCGAAAGACTCCATAGGCTCTGATATATGTAGCAGCAGAGAAGCCTTTATCCCTCCCGGGAAAAGAGGGATGATTCCCACTGACTTAGTTCTAATACCCCCTTCAGGTTGTTACATAAGACTGGCCCCAAAGTCTGGCCTAGATCCAAACTTTCTGTGAGACACAAAGGTTACTATTTAGAACCATGGCGAGACCCCTTTTAAAATACGCCCTAGGGAAAAAATTGTACAAGGAATTCTTGAGAAAGCACTATTTCCCCGTTTTGAGGAAGAAACTGAACCTGAGAAAACTGAGAGAGGTAACTTAGGCTTTGGAGCGGCTGATGAGTTACGTACCACCGGTTTAAAAGGGGAAGATAAGCCTACCATCCTTCCGACCTAACCATCGCCCAACGAAATAATCCAATACTCACAGAGGCATTGTTACAAGTGATTCCTGAGGGAGAAAGACAAGAAAAGGGAAGTCCCTTTTTCTTCCTAAAATGGGGATTACTATATAGAAAGGAAACCTCCAGAAAAAGCTTATGTAAAACTCAGTTAGTAATCCCCAAAACCCATTGCAAGATTGTGCTAGAGATTGCACACTCATTTGACAAGGGGACTTTTAGGACAATCTAAAACCCAAGCTCACATCAGTGGGAAATTGTATTGGCAAAGTATGCATGCTGACATAAAGAACTTCATTCAGGCATGTGAGATATGCCTAAAGACCAGCAGCTCACATATCCCTCAAGCCTTGTTGTCCGGCATACAGAAATATCAACTGCAGCGCCTTCAGGTGGCTCAAGATTCGGCAGTGCATCTGAATTTTTCCTTACCACGGAAGACGCCAATCTCTGACTTTCATAGAAGTCTACATTGGTTGCTGGTGCAGCAACGGATACAGTTTCAAATATTGTATCTTGTTTTGAAGTGCATCCATGGCCTTGCACCATCCTATCTGACATCTAAAATTGTACAACACTGTCCCTCTCGCAGACTGTGATCTCTGGGACAATGCCTATTGGTAACTCCTCTCACCAGAACCACCACCTGGGGAGATGGACACTTTTTCTCTGCAGGAACTCGTGCCAGGAACTCACTTCCGATACAATTATGACAGATTGACTCCCTAGCCTTCTTTAGGAAACAATTAAAAACATACTTGTTCAGATACATTTCTGGGTCCCGAAAACAAGTCAACAATGATCACCAATTATTCCATCTGCGCCTAGATGCAGTGCTCTGCTAGGTTCCTTTTTTGGATATACGCTATACAAATTCAAAAATCATATTAAATCAAATCAAGCATCCACTGGTTTCTCCCCTTTCGAGTTACTCTACGGTAGAGAACCAAGAGAGGTCTTAGACATGCTCCGGGAAACCTGGGAAGAAAGAGAAGAGGCGCCAATACCCCTCTCGCAGGCAGCTACCCGATTGCGAGAGCACATGGAACACGTCCGAAGTATAGTCGGCACTTATATGGAAAAAGCTCAGCCAAACACAAACTTACCTATGACAAGAAGGTAAATCTAAGATCCTTTTCAGTAGGTCAGAAAGTGTTAGTCCTTTTACCTACCTCTGTAAATAAACTTGTTTCAAAGTGGCACGGGCCCTATGTGGTAATAGAGCGAACAGGAACCTGTACCTATAAAATAGCACAACCAGATAGAAGCCAAAAGACCCACCCCTATCATGTAAATCTCCGAAAAGAGTGGAAAGAAAATCCTTCTGCTGCTACCTCATATATATCATCCTGTTTGGTGCCAGAAGAGATTGACAATTTAGAACTCATTCCCCAAGACCTACCTAAAGATAAGCAAAAGGATTTGAATGGCCTTATTAACGCATACCCTGATGTATTTTTGAGAAACCTGGGAGAGTACATGGTACTTACCACTATTTCAGAACTCTAAAGGGGAAAGTGGTCCGTTTGAAGCCATATAGACAACCAAAAGCATGAAAATAGTTAGTGATTGACAAGGTTAAAAAAATGTTAAAGCAAATAACCTCGAGCACTCTTCAAGCCCATGATCCTCCCCTATCGTGTTGCTGACTAAACCCGATCAATCGTGGAGGTTTTGCAGAGACTTTAGGCAAGTCAGCGGCATCTCCGCATTCAATGCCTATCCTATGCCACATATCAATGATTTGTTAGATAAACTAGGAAATGCCACATTCTTGTCAATCCTAGATTTAACCAAAGGATATTGGCAGGTCCCTGTACATGGACCTGATAAGGAAGAAAACAGCTTTCTCAATGCCAATAGGACTATTCCAATTCAAGTTTTAGGTTGCATGGGGCCCCAGGAACTTTCCAACGACTCATGTACAGGATATTACAGCCTTATTCTGATTTCTGTGTGGCTATATTGACAACATAGTCATTTATATTAAAACTTGGGAAGACCATATTTGTCACACATGTTAATTCACATATACAGTTTTGTGTTGTATATTCTCCCCCTCCACCTGTCTCCTCCTTGCCAACCCCCCTCCTCAAGCCTACCCCCCACTACCACCTTCTTCATCTCACTCCTACGGGCGTTCCTCCCTACTTCGCTCCTGAGGGACTGTCTTCCTCTACGCTGGCCCGGTCTGTCCCTGACAGTGTCATTACTATTTCTCTCCAGGGGATCAACGTGTCCGCTTCCTCCTCCCTTCCTCTATTTGCTGCCTTGTTCCATACTGTCGTTTCAGCATTTGCTCATTTCAAAAGATCATGCCACCAGGCTTCTGCTCTCTGACTCTTACTTGCTTTCCAGCTCATTGCTATCCTATGCTTAGCGAGTATACATGCCAGATCTTTAAGTTTACTCACATGTTTGGCTTTACTAGGCCTGGGGAACCCTCCCCCAACATGCATGCCCACAAGGAATTCACATCTAGTTTAATCTCATTCCTTCCCATATATTGGGCCACCTCCCTCCAGAATTTCCCTATTTCGGGGCATACCCCGAACATATGAACCATTCCTGCATTCACCTCTCTGCATTTTGGACATGTCTGTATTCCAGCATTAAACTTTGCTATCTTCTTAGGGGTCATGTATGCTCTTTGGGTAACATATAACTGGATCTGTTGCAACCTCACGTTCCTCGATACCTTTTTGTGGTATCCCTGTACTCTGACCCACAGCCCACCACCCATTGTTGCTCCCACCACCTCCTCCCAGTCTAATCTCATCTGGATCCCCTCTTTCTCCACCTTGGTCATTAGCAGCTCATATAGCCGGGAGACCTTGTGGCCCACTTCTGGTATGTCACAAAAAGTTTCCATCACAACCTCGGGCTGTCGGGCACTCACCTCTTCGGGCCACATTCTTCCCATCAACTTCACCAGCCTCACATATGTTCTGTATTGTCCAATATGTAATCCTGCGTCTTCCATCTGTGTATCAAACTCTTTCACCTTCCCGTCCTGCCATACATCCCCCAACTTTGTTATGCCTATCGGCTCCCATTGCCTTCTGATGTTCTTCCTCAATTGCTCATCCATTCCCTCCAGTGCCACTAGCGGTATCTGTGGGGAGCACGGGTTGGAAGTTCCCATTAACTGGCAGGTTCTTTGCCACATCTTCCCTCCCAGGTCTAGCAATCTGCCTCCTCCCTTCCGCTGTAAGTTTGGCAACCACATCCATTCATTCAAAAAATAAGGGGTGCATTTTGCCCCCAACAGCTTGGATTCGGGTGTGGGGTCATCTGGTAGCCACCTGGCTGCATATTGGAGCTGGCTAGCCAGGTAATACACTTCAAAGTAAGGCAAACTGATGCCTCCCTGTTCATACGAATTCTGTAGCTTCCATAATGCTATCCTATTCCTGGAGTTGTGCCATATGAAGCCCCTGCATATGCTCTGTACTTTGGCGAAAAATCGTTTGGGTATCATATATGGGATGTTTGAAAAACAGTGTAATAGCCTGGGCAGTACCATCTTTAACAATGCTTCTCTATCCATCATGGTCTACGTTAGCTTGACCCAAAATGCCATGCTATGTTCAATTTTGGACACTGCCTTCTCTGTGTTTTGCCTATGCTCAGTTGCTGAATTATGATATACATCTATACCCAGGCACCCAGGTGAGTGCATGAGTGCCCAGGAGCACCTTTAGGGGTGTACATTTAAAAAAAATATCCCCCTGCGACCCGATCCGCGCCACTCTTCCCCCTGACGTCCTCACTGTTACTTTCTCCCTCCTCCCGGCCCTCCCACCACCCCTGAATGGTTAATTGTTCCTTCCTTGGTCACCCAGTGCACCAGCACTGCTGGCTTGGACCCTGTTTCACCAAGGTGAGTGCATGAGCCCCCAGGAGCACCTTTGGCGCTGTACATTTTTAAATAAAATATCCCCCTGAAACCCGATCAGCGCCGCACGCAGCCCCTCTTCCCCCCAACCTCCTTAATGTTTCTTTCTCCCTCTTCCTGGCCCTCCCACCACCCCTGATTGGTCAATAATAAGGTCAAAACTGACCTTCCTGGGCAGCCCCTAAGGCAAAGGGCTGCTCCAACAGAGGCGGCTCCAGAAAGTGTCAGCAGGTGTACACAGGGGAAGCCAGTGAAGCCAGCGACCAGCCGTCAACCAGCAGCAACCCAAAAGTAAGTGTAGCATGATCAGGGAGTAGAGCAATTACTCTACTCCCTAAAACCCTGCCACTCAACATTACCTTGCTTCAGAACTATGAATGTCAGCAATGATGTTGGATTTGTTAGCACTTAGTTGGAGTTATTAACATAAGTTGCGTCGCATCTAGACAGGATTGTGATTGTTAGCAATGCCGCAATAAGTTTGAACTGTGAACATGAGTCTGCCCAGACCCACACTAGTTGGGAGTGTTATCAATGCCGCACTTAGTTAGATTTCTAAAAACTAGCCTGTGTCATCTATAGATAGGATTTGAGTGTTAGCAATGACACACTTATTTTGAATTGTGAACATTAGCCTGCCGAGACCCACTCTAAATTGTGAATGTTAGCAATGCCACACTTAAGTTAGAATTGTGAACATTAGCCTACGTTGCATCTAGATAAGAATGTGAATGTTAGCAACGCCGCACTTAGTCAGATTTTAAACTGTAGCCTGCGTCACTTATAGATAGGATTGTAAATGTTAGCAATACCACACTTAAGTTAGAATTGTGAATATTAGCCTGCGTCGCATCTAGACAGGATTGTGATCGTTAGCAATGCTGCACCTAATTTGAACTATTAACACTAACATTCCCAGACCCATACTAGATTGTGAGTGTTAGCAATGCCACTCTTGGTTAGAATTCTGAACATTAGCCTGCCCAGACCCACACTAGATTGGGAGTGTTAGCAATGCCACACTTAAGTTAGAATTGTGAATATTAGCCTGCGTCGCATCTAGACAGGATTGTGATCGTTAGCAATGCTGCACCAGTTTGAATTATTAACACTAACATTCCCAGACCCATACTAGATTGGGAATGTTAGTAATGCCACACTTTGTTAGAATTGTGAACATTAGCCTGCTCAGACCCACACTAGATTGGGAGTGTTAGCAATGCCGCACTTAAGTTAGTATTGTGAACATTAGCCTACGCCGCATCTAGATAAGATTGTGAATGTTAGCAATGGCGCACTTAGTCAGATTTTAAACAGTAGCCTGTGTTACTTATAGTTAGGATTGTGAATGTTAGCAATGCCGCACTTAAGTTAGAATTGTGAACATTAGCCTGCGTCGCATCCAGACAGGATTGTGAATGTTAGCAATGCCACTCCTAGTTAGAGTTGCGAACATTAGCCTGCCCAGACCCACACTAGATTGTGCATGTTAGCAATGCCGCACTTAGATAGATTTGTATACATTATCATGCATCTCCTCTAGATAGGATTGTGAATGTTAGCAACGCCACACCTAGTTAGACTTGTAAAGAGTAGCCTGCTATCCTGTTCCCCATGCATGATAGGATTCTGAATGCTAGCAATGCCAAACTATTAGATCTGTGAACATTAGCCTGCGCCAGACCAGACAGGATTGTGAATGTTAGCAATGTCACACCGCCGCACTTAGTTAGAATTGTGAACATCAGCCTGTGCCGGACCCGGACAGGATTGTGAATAATTATTGTGAATAATTGGCAATGCCGGCACTCAGTTAGACTTGTGAACATTCGCCTGCACCAATAAATGTTAGCCTGAGTCGCTTCTAGATGCTGGCATGTCCCACACTTGGGTGGAGCTGTGAACAGTACCCGAATCGTATTTGGATAGAACTGCTAATGTAAATGTTAACATGCCCCACACGTGTATCACTGTGTACCCTGCTATCCTGTTCCCCATGCTGTTGCTATATATCCGTATCCCCCTCCTGTCGCTGTAAGCCCTGCCCCGTCTCTGTGTCTGTGTGTCGCTCTGTTCCCTTCCCTGCCATCCTGTTCACGTGCCTGGTCTCGGCGCTTTAAAGATAACCATCATATCACATCACTACGCTTACTCTCTACTATACACCATCATTCAACTAGAACACAGTTATACCCCTGATTAATTCGCCCTAGCTGTTCACATGCGAATACAACCCCATGAACACCTCATCACCCTAATAAAACGCAGCTAACCGAGCACATTCCGGCATAGTTGCTCACATATGCGTCCTTCAGGCCTAATGCAGTCAGAGCCCAGTCTGGGTGTCCACCCACCAGACTGCACACATTCAACAGATATCTTCATCTCCACACCTAACGCTAGGATGCAGCTACCATCCGGCAATTACATCAGCTGCACACATATCTGGTGCACCCACGCACCCTATGACACTATTCCTCTCTACTGACCAGAACTTTGGTTCACAAGGGCGTTCAACCTACCAGCGCTTTGAGGTCATACCAATGATATATAGAGCTCTATATAAATGCCAAGTAACATAACATAACATATCTAAATGTCTCTGTTCCCCATTTCATTTGGAGCACCGGCAGTTTGTGCAATGGCATTCCCACGTATCTACCCAAGGGAAATATGGTCGACTTCTTTGGATTAGCTGTTATACCAGACAGCATCGCATATCGCTCCATAACCTCCAAAATATACTGTAGGTTCTCTACAGGGTACCTCAGGTACAGCAACATGTCATCTGCGTACATCAATATTAAATGTTGCCCTTCCTTAGTACTAATTCCCACTTATCCATATTACTGTCATAAGTACGCCGCTATATGCTCTAGTGCTAAAATAAAAAGCATTGCGGACCATGGACATCCCTATCTAGTGCCTTTGCTCAGTTGCCACTGTTCTGATATGGTCACACCTGTCTTGACTTGCGCCAATGGTTTGTTGTATAGTAATTGGACCCACTTCAGATATACTAGCCCCACACCGAATTCTTCCAGAACAGCCAATAGCCAAGGCCATTTGATCGAGTCAAAGGCTTTCACCGCTCCAGTGAGACTATTGCTATTTCTTTAGAGCTTCCCTGTGTTTGCTCTATAACGTGATGGAGTCTTCTCAGGTTGTCTGATATGCTCCTACGTGGGACATTCCCCGTTTGGTCAGAATGTATGAGTTTATTTATTACTGGCCGCAGCCTATTCGCCATCACAGCTGTGAGTATTTTGCCGTTTTGATTTAGCAGCGAGAACGGTCTGTAGGACCCACATTCCGTATCCGGTTTGTTGGGTTTAAGGAGCGGAATAATGAACGCTTCCCGTAGAGACTCGGGCGGTGTGCCCGTGCTGAGCGCTTCATTGAACATCGCCAGCAGTGGGGAGAGTAATTCTGCCCTATAAGTATTATAGGACTTGCTTGGGAGTCCATCTGCCCCTGGGGCTTTGTTAGTTGGCAATAGCTTAATTACTTGTTCTAGTTCTTCCAGCGTTACTGGTTCTCTTGGTCTAGGTTCTCTCTTTCTGCTGCATCAAGTTTAGGGAATGTAATCTCTGTCAGTGCTTCCAGCATGTCTATTTCCGCCATTCCCGGACTGTCTGCGTATAGTGTTTTATAGTATTAATAAAAACATTCATTCACTTCTTCCTGGGTATCCCATATCTGACCATCTACCCCTTGCATTACACTGATTGTTTGTCTTGGGGCCTCACTCTTCTATAACCAGGCCAGAAATCTACCTAGCTTGTCTCCTTCCGCCTGTTGTCGTTCCACATATTGCTTGTAATTTAAGGTTCATAGCCTCTCCCAGTTGTCCCTACATTTTTGTTGTAATTGGTATATGGTCTCAGTCTCTTTTGGGGATCCCGTGTCTTTCTGCATTTTTGTTTCCAACTTCCTCTCTGTGTTGTGTAGTTCCTGTATTATGCCCCCTTGCAACCTTTTTGATTTTGATATAGCTACTACCTTAAATGCCTCCCACAGTGTCCCTGCTGAGTCTACACTATTATGTTCAAAATATTCTTTAATTTCTTTCCTCAGATCCTCTCTGAACACTGTGTCTTTCAATGCTTCGACCCTGAGTCTCCATGTCAGGACTCTCGCTCTAGGGGGTACGTTCTGCCACATTACTACCAGAGGTGCATGATCCGAGAGGACCATGGCTTTATACTCTCCTCGTGTAACTTCTTTGGTTAACTCTGCTCCAATAAATATATAAGCTAATCTAGTGTACAGGTTTTGTGGGGCCGCGTAGTGTGAGTATTCTCTACCTGCCGGGTGGTGCATTCTCCATGCATCCACTATCTGAAAATCATTCAGCAGGGCACTAAGGGCCTTCGCCAGTGAGGAAGGTCTTACGACCTTATCATGTGATCTGTCCAGTCTCGGGTCCAAGGTGCAATTAAAGTCTCCCCCCCCATATGACTGCTCTGTATATTTATGGGCCAATCCTGGTATATAGTTTCTTGAAGTAAACAGTAGTGTCCTGATTTGGGTCATAAACATTGATGATGCTCACTTCTTTGTTTTCCACTATCCCTCTTATCGGCACTATCCTCCCATCCGTATCTATGGTTGATGGTAATAGTTTAAACGGGACATGTGGCGCTATCCATGTTATGGCCCCTCTGGCATACGCCGAGTATGTAGCGCCTAGGGTTATCCCTTTGCATTTCCTAGCTACTACCTTCTGCTTTTCCTTGGTCAGGTGAGTTTCTTGTAACAAAGCAATGTCTATTTTCTGTCTCTTCAGGTACATCATGACCTTGTTCCGTTTAATGTAGTTGTTAATGCCCTCACATTCCAGGTCACAATCTTCAGGTCCCCCATCTTGTTCGTTTCCTTCTCCCTCGTCCTCCGCCCTCCACCCACCTCCTCTGAATTTGTAGTTTGTGGTTGTAGGCTTGCTTCCCTTTAACTCCTCCTTCCTCCTGCCATTCAACTCCCCAACGGCCCCCCCTCTTCCCTCCCCACTCCCAACTATTGCCCAGCTCCATTCCTGGATCTCAGGCTACCCCGTATCTAGTCCCTTTCTCAGACACTGCCGATACTCAGGGCTCAGCAGGAGGATACAGCTCTACTAGTACCCCAACTAAACTATCTGCTGGGGGTTCTAACATGTTCCCACTATGTCTCCCGCCTTTGTCCCACAGTCTACTATGCATTCTTCATATCCTAAAAACTCTGATATGCATATTTCACTTTAATCTCCCCATGTCCTGTTTTATATTGTAGTGCCAAGGTCAATGTCCTTGCTGCGTTTACCCTACCACAACCCCCTCCCGGATCAAAGTACGTTCCAAAGAAACCCAGGTTCATTTATCCGGTCTGCTCTCGTTCCGGCCGTCCGCTCCTGCTGGGCAGTTCTGTGCATCCAACCATGCAGTTGCTTCTCCTGGGGTTTCGAAGAAATGTGCCCTGTTATTCTGCATTGCTTTCAGTTTCACAGGGTATAGCAACATATATTTGTATCCACCATCGCGTAGTCTCCTTTTGACGGAAACATAGTACAGCCGTTGTCTCTGTAACAGAAAGGTATAGTCTGGGTATGCTGTGATGGTCACGGATCCTCTGCTTATGGTCCCCCCTTTGCGGAAGTGCTCCAGTATCTTCTCCCTGTCTTTGTAGTTCAGTATCTTGGCGATGAGCGGCCGGGGAGGGGCTCCTGGTGGTGGCCTTCTGGTCTGTGCCCTATCCGCTCTCTCCACTGTGAATCCCTGGGTGATCGCTCCGCCGCTTATTTCTTGTAGCAGCATATTCTCGACATAGTCTGTCGTTTGTGAGCCTTCTTCTCCTTCTCGGAGTTCTACTATCCGTATATTATTTCTTTGCGCTCGTCCTTCCATCTCCTCCGCTCTGTTTTCTAGATTGCGCACTTGTTGCTGTAGCATGGTGACCTCTTTGGCGTTCGAGGTGCAGGTATTTGTGTTAGCCCTCGCATCCTTTTCCAGCGTCCCCGTGCCTTCCACCAACGTTCTGACATCTTTCCACAGGAGGTTTACATCTACGCTGACAGCATCTATTTTTTGTTCCAGCTAGGCTTTCAATTCTGCTATAGCCGTGTCAATCTTGCATTCCTAAGCTGTCTTCAGATCCGCTATGGCATACTGAATCTGTTGATCGTTTTGTGGCTGGTTTACATCTCCCTGCGTGTCTAGCTTCTTGGGTTTCATAATTTCCGCTGCTTTAGTCGATTTGGCAAATTCATCCATTGTTGGTTGTTTCCCTTTTGGTTTGCCCAACTTGGACGCCATTCCTAATTCCAGGGGAGGGGGGCTCCCCATCAGCTGTTGTCCTGCTTCGGCCTGCGTTGCTGTGTCGTGCGCTGTTTGCTCCGTTTCTAAGTCTCAGTCGACGCACCTTGTCCTCTTGGAGTAGTCTGTGTTGGGCTATGGTCATGCCATCTTCTCCTTATCTTCCCCCGCTCTGGTGCACCTACTTCCATGACCTTTTTCTATTGCCACTGCTTCTAGTGCCCGGATTGTGCGTTGGCATACACTGCCTCCCCTGGGCCTCTGTTCCGTCGTCGCCTTGTGGCCCCTCAGCCGGCCATTGTTCCGGCTTCCTACTGGCCCTGGCCGATGTTAATTGTACAGCTGTGTGGAGATGTCCCTTAGGTACCCTTGATGGCAGGGGCGACAGGTTCAGGTTGGGGGCTGTGCATTCTAGATTATTATGCAGCCCCAGTGGGCGATGGTGCCAAGCCCTACTCGGTTTTCTCCAGCTGCACCAGTAGTGTGGTCTCCTTCCACATTTTATTTCTGGCCCCTGCCTTAGGTGTCACTTGCAGGCTCGGCTCCTACGTGGGTCAATGTCAGCTTTGCCTAGCTCCTTTATGTGGCCTCTCCCATCTGTCTTGTGTCCATACACTGGTGTGGGCAGGCACTACTCAGTTGGCCCCTATGCACCCTTTTATCTTGTGATGTAAAGTATGAAGGGGCTGGAGCAAATAGCTGTGTTTTTATGGGTGCAGGGTTATGCCATGAGTGCTGGGCCGTAGGTGCCGCTTTTTCCATTGTCTTTGTCCGTGTCAGCACATTTACTCTTCAGCTGCTAACCCTTTCTCACGTGGTGAGACTTGCAAAGAAGCTTCTTCCTCGTTTCCTTTTATGTCTATGACTTTCATAATGTGTTACCGTCCAGGACGTGCTGCCTTAATGTGGGCCTTGCTGTTTGAGATGTTTTCGCCCCTCTGCAACTCGCTAGCGAGAACCTCTGCTACTGCTACTTGCGAAGCCTTATCTTCTGTCGGTGCCACAATGTATCTCTCAGTCCAGCGTGCACTGTTGCATACGGGCTCCGCTTCGCGTTAGTTACAGCGTATTTGTTACCCTTCGCCATTCCGAATGCTGCAGACCTGCTGCTTGTGCAGCTCCAGTTCCTATCCACGGCTTCGTTCTTCGAAGCCTTTGTGTTGGACCCCGATGGCCGCCATTTTCTTTTCTTTGTTCCCAGAGCTGTGGCTGCTTGTGGTGCCTGGAAGGCAGCTTCACATTGCTTGATGTGGTATTATTCCGGCTATCGCCCCCTTGTACACGTTACAGTGTATCTTGTCTCGCTTGCCACATTGCTTTAGACCTGCTGCACGCGATCAGGGAGGCTCTGGTTACCGACTCCCCTACTGTGTTCAGGGCCCCTTTGTGAAAACAAAATCAAAATATCGAGGCTGAGTACCCCAAAAGGAAATACACCGAACACGGGTTACAAAGGAACATACAAAGTACTTTATTTTATACTGAATTCAGTTACAGAGAACAGAACAAAATCAGATAGCTATCGGCCCTCAGTGCAACACAGCGAACTCCAGCGTGGTTCAGTGTGTTGAGTAAGAGACGCTGTACATTAGAATTCATTCATCTTTTATACTATTTGCGAGCACGATGTCCAACCCTACTTCGGGTTAATATTCCTCTAATACATTACTGATCTAGGGTTCATGCCGAGTCCGCATATTCCCATGTAACTGGTTTGCTTTTAATACATATATCAACAAGCCTACACGGCAACTGTGTATTCTGGGTTATCCCATGCAGGTCTTCTCAAACATTAATACAATGTAGTTAAACAAGTGTTCTACGTTCAGTATTTGAATACATTGTTCTTAACATATGCTCGTGGATTAGGTTCATTGCACGGGTAATCCTTTACACACAGGTCAACGAAGGACAATGTCTCAGTTCATGACCTCAATAAGTGGCCTGCAGGCAAGTTACATATTAGCTACATACAGAGGTCAAGACGGCCATGTTGTATTTCGGAATGACATCGTCCACCATTTTAACTCACAGGGTGACTTTACAAAGCAAACCTAAAATGGCGGATCGACCTAAAATGGCGGCTTACGTTGATTTTAAGGTCAGGACCTTGCAACACGGATTTCTTCGCAAGCAATTTATAAGCAGTTTGGTGTAGGCCAATATACATATATTCATTGCAATATGAGGCACGATATAATTTCTCATTTGACAAACCCTCCTTTTGGCCTATGCCAAGTGCTAAACTACTTCAGATCTCCTTTCAAATAACTCCATGCATCATTGTCCATGCACCCTGAATCGCTGTCGGAAATATCTATTGCCATTAGGTCATTCGCTAGAATTTCTTTCAACACACATTCTTTGGAAGTTTTATCTGGGGCATACACTTCATGTCCTATCGTACCTACCGCTTGAGCGCAACATCCCCCTAGCATCGAACATATACTAGGTAGACACTGAATACAGCAACAAAGAAAAAACAGAATTCCCAAAATAATCAGCAAGACCGAAAGTACCTTCCAACCCCAAGATCGCAAGAAGTCCCAGAACCAAGCGCTAAGATCCCAGTTTCCCTCAGGAACATGCACTTCTGAACTATATGGTTAGGGAGGAATCTGGTACGAAAACACAGCAAGCGGACCCCACTAATTTACACACTCCACCACGTTCAGCCAGAATGACATCTAATGCCATCCGGTTCTGAAGTGCTACTAGTCTTATCGCCTTCTGTTCCAATGTCATATTATAGAGTATGTCCGTGGTCCGGTTGATGGTTCTCTCCAGTACTCTCGCTAGTCTTCTGATATCTTACGAATTCGCTATCTGCCCCCAAAATGGCACAACTTATTTTGCTATATCTCCCAAGATTTGTGCTGGAGTGTCACCCTTCTCGTCCCGCCTTGGACGAGCCTTTGAAACTTCTATTGTACTAGCTATAAACACCCCAGGTAACAGGATCCCTAAATAACAGGTTCCCTGCCAATCCCTGGGCAACCATGGGAAAGCCACATTACCGCAGACAAAGTAGACAGGTTCGCCTACATACAAAGGCCTGTTTTCCCCAGTCAAATTTGCAACGTTGGCACAAACTAGAAAATCTCCCATTGACTGATTTCCATTCCCCTGTATGCAAAAAGAAACTGAATCGGGGCTATGGTTAACAGTGTAAGAAGGAGGCATGGCATCCTTATTGCCTATCGGAGCCATCTTAAAGGAAATCAAAGATTGGAAAGGAAGAGACAGTCTATCAGAAGGCCTAATAGAAGCAACGTTAGGTTTACTCCTGTTTGCAAAAAGCGAGCATCCCAGGGGAGTCAAAACACGTTTCTCAAAACTATTCAAATTAGTGCCGTCAAAGTTCCCTGAGATGCTATCACTCCAACGGCCAAAGAACAGTGCTCTAAGAGAAGCATAACAAGCAGTTGTCAAATGTAAAGGATGAATATACCAACCTAGCCCCTTATCCCCGTGTTGCGGTAAATGTGAGCAGACCGTTAGTTAGTTAATAAGTTAGACTTATTAAAAATGGCATGCGTAGCATTCATGATAAGTAGCAGAGTATTATTGTGGTACCTTTGTCTATGCTGAGAGTCCCTAGGGCACAGAGTATACAAATGTACAAAGGGAGTAGGGACAGTAGGTACATTTTCAGTAGGCAACAAGGATTCTAAAGGATGCGTTTCCTCGAGGTACCACAAACCCAAAAGTGACTATTAAAAAAACAAATATCATTATAAAAACACAGCAATACGTTTTCGGGGCCCAGGTGCATTGTCCATTGTCCCGGTTGGTCACCCCATAATTTACAAGTCCCATACGAGCGGTAGCGGTGGCAGGCATTATAGTCTTCAAACAGAAACCCCAAGGTTCATTGCTGGCGACCTCCCGGCCACGCGACTTCTTAGTCCTTCCACAACCCTAGCCAACAGAATCCCCTTTCTCAAATTTGGGCAAAAACAAGCCCTCAATGATCCTTTCCTTCTCTGAATGCACAGCCGAACCGTGCCGTAAATCTATCAGATGCACAGCAAAACCATGCGTAAGTCTATTTTCTTGGACGCAGATTGTACCTTGCTTTTCCCGGTACTGATTGATCCGGAAACAATGTGTCGTCACTTCCCGTTGGAAGCAACGTATCAGAGACAAGTGAAGATGCCGAATTTGAAACAGCAGTTTCCGGATGCAAAACATTTGGAGAGTGTGGAGACAAAATGGCTGTTTCCCCAAGCCTCACAGGCTCAGAAACATTCTCCGACACACTCTCGGTGCTATTTACTGCTTTGGGATCGTTGGTTACAGCGTTAGCGAGGGGTTCTGTTTCTTCTGTATCGTGTGGCACAGGGTGAGGATGTTTCTTGACGTGGGACACGTGGATCCGATTCTTTCTTCCAGAAACCTGCACCGCTGTTTGGGTGACCAACAGGAGTTGGAACAGGCCCCGCCAGCGAGGTGCAAGGCAGGAAGAGCACCCAAACGCCTTGATGAGCACCCTGCTTCTAGGCCTTATGCTGTGGCCCGGGCCCTCGTATCACAAAGGTAAAGCCTCTCGCACCTGGTGATAAATCAAATACAGGTTTTTAGTCAACTGGCTGCAATAATCTGAAAGTAATACATTTTCAAAGTTTCTTAAAGAGCTACATTTAGGAAGGTTCCAGATATTGGCAGGTCTCCCCATTACCACCTCAAATGGAGAGAGCCCAGTCTTAGTTTGAGGGGTTGTACGCATGGATAATAACACGATCGGTAAGGCGTCCGGCCATTTAAATTTAGTTCCGGCACACATCTTAGCGAGCTTGTTCTTGATGATACCGTTGTGTCTTTCTACTAGTCCAGCGCTCTAAGCATGTCTGGCCGAATGGAACCGTTCGTCGATCTGTAATGCCGCACATATCTGCAGAATTACAGCAGCGACAAAATGTGGACCATTGCCCGACCAGATAACTCTTGGTAGCCCGAACTGCGGGAAATACTCCTTTAACATGATTTTCGCAGTAGTCATGGCTGTAGCATCTTTAACGGGGAAGGCCTCAACCCATTTACTAAATGCACAGATGACCACCAGCACGTATTTCATATTGTTGCACCGCTCCATTTCAATAAAATCAAAGTGGATAACTTCAAAGGGGACAGAGGGTGGCCCAAAACTTCCCCTTGGAGTTGCTGTCCCCTTTCCCACATTGTGTTGTAGGCAAATCATGCAACCCTGGACATAGCGCCGAGCAATTTTCGAAATTTTGTCATTTGCCCAAACTTTCTCTAACATTTTTGTCACTTTCTGGGCACATACATGCGTAGGACCATGGGCCATGATGACCATCATCATTACATATGCGTCAGGGAGTAGCCATTTCCCTTCAACTATGTCCACCCAACACCCTTCATCATCAAGTTCCCCCAAGCCTTCAGCCCACTTCTTGGATTCTTCTAACGTGGCATCAGCTTGGATCTCTCGTACAGACCCAAAACCCTCATCCATTGCATAAGCATTTACAGTCTCCCTTGAAGCATACATCTCCGTAAGGGGATCGGTAGCAGTTTGTCTAGCTATCTGATCAGCGAAAGCATTCCCTTTCCCTATGTCATCTGTAATCTTTCGATGTGCTGCTCATAACAGCTAACTGAGTAGGCAGCGCAAGCGGTGAGAGTAGTTGTACTATTAGGGAACCATGTTGCATTTTAGTGCCATGTGAAGTTAAGAACTGTAACGCTCGCCTGATTCCCACGGAGGCGCAGGTCTGGCTTCGAGTGCTGGTGCTTCTTCAATGGTGAAGCGCAGGACCCTGAAGATGGACAGGAAGGGCCCCTCTACTCTGGCTTCTCTGGCTTGCAGGAATATTCCCCTGTGCGTGAAAAGGGAGTATTACCTACTGACTGAGTTATGCTCAAGCCTTCCACTCTCCTCCAGCCCTCCACGATACCCTTCCACGATTCCCCGTGAAGTCTCACCTTAGGGTCAAGAAGGATGAGCTCTCCATCCTGCTTTTGATGCAGGGGCGCGTTGAAACCCAGTTACTTCACTGGATTGAGGATTGATGGGAGTTCAGGTAAGCTTGACTATTCAGGTAAGGCACTGTAAAAGTTCTGCTGCAAGTTCTAAAGTCCAAGCTTAAAAATAATGTTCATTGTCTTGTTGCAGAATGCCAGAGATATGGCGCCGACCCGAAGTGAAACGTGCAGTTCCAGTAAATGACAGGTAAGTTCCGGATGAGCGCTCGGGTAATGTCTTTGCATTCGCTCATTCAATGTCTTTGTCTTTTTTCTCCGTAGGGGCCGGGGTCCGGAAAATGCCTGGAAGCGCCAAGACCCGAAATGAAATGGGAATGACCCAACAGAAGTCTTAGAAGGAAACTGAGCTTTTCCTATTCCTTTCCTTCTCTCACCTTGTTCTTGTCTTTTTCTCTCTAGGCTCTGGGAAGTGGCTGTGGATCCGGATGATCGCTGCTGAAGATGGAGGAGTCCAGGATAGGTGAGTGAAATGCAGCGCTGCAGCGATCGTAGCGAAATGCTTTTAAAATGATGTCTTCCTTTTCAGGATCGTCGGTGTGATGTCTCTGTGGTGCTGATTTAGCAGGTAAGGTCTTTTGTCTCCCTTTGCAGGTGACCCAGGATACTGACAGGCGTGGCTGAGGTCCAGATGCAGGAGCTGACACGGTGAGCGTCCAGCTGCGAGGAGCAGAACAACGCGAAGCGTGAGTTGCTGATCGGGTGTGGTTTAAATAGCTTTGGAAGAAGTTCCCAGTGTGTATCCTTCCACCGATCAGGTATGTATCCTTCCCCGACCACACCCGGGTGGAAAGTAGTCCCACAGGTAAAATAGTTCCATTCAGGCCTCAAGAGGGCCTGGATGTAGCAGCATGGTCTGCATCAGGTAAGTGCACATTAAAACACTTGAACACATGTCTAGCTTTATGAGCCTGGCGCCTAAGGCGCCAGGACAGGGGTCCAACATGAGCCTGGCGCCTAAGGCGCCAGGACTGCGTCCAAAGGGCCCCAGCTTGGGCCCGCTGACACTCCCCTGGGGGAAATGATGCCTGCCTCTGGGGTTGCTGCGTTGGACCTGGCTCCTTGGAGGTAGGCATCATGACAAGAACCCTCTCTCTGACCAAAGTCTTCCAAAGTTGTGAACCACCCTAAAGGCATACTGACTATCAGTATATATGTTTACTGCAAGCCCTTCGGAAAGTTCACAAGCTCAGGTCAATGCTATAATCTCTGCGGCCTGCGCAGAGTTATGCGTGATTCTCTTAGTCTCCACGACCGTGCTTAATGTGGTGATTGCATAAGCAGCTGTGGATGTACCATCTGGAAGTTTGAAGCAGGAGCCATCACAAAACAGCTCTCCTTGCGGATTATCCAAAGGAGTGTCTTTCAAATCAATTCTACCCTTTGTTTCTTGTTCAGTAGTATACAGACAGTCATGTGACTCTTCATCGCCGCAAGTAGTACCTTGTGGGAAAGGTAGGAGTTCAGCCAGATTAAGAACACAACACCTCCTAATTTGAATGTGAGGAGCAAAGAAGATCAATTCATATCTCGTCAACCGTGCGGAAGTGAGGTGTTGCGTTTGGGTTCGGTTCAGTAGAACATCTACAGAGTGAGACACCATCAGGGTTAGATCATGGCCTAGGACCATTCCCTCACTCTGTTTTACAGACGCTGCATCAACAGCTCGCAAACATCTTCGCAAAGCGCATGCTACAGGATCAACGGCGGAAGAAAAGTAACCGCACAGCCTTTTCTTCCCTCCATGTTCCTGCGTTAATACAGCCAAAGCACATCCATCATATTCATGCACAAACAACACAAAGGCCTTTTCATAGTTTGGTGTGCCCAAAACTGGCGCAGAGCATAATGCAGTCTTGAGCAAGTCAAACAATTGCTGGTGTTCCGCGTTCCACAGCAATGGCGAATAAATGCCCTTCTTTGTCAAAGCCAACATCAGTTTGATCACTAGTGAAAAATTTGGGATCCACAACCTACAGTAAGAAGCCATACCTATCAAGGCTCTAACTTCCTTCTGCGTATTTGGGACAGACATTCCAGAAATGTGTTTTATTCCTTCAGGTGTCAATCTTCTTCCCTCCTTTGACAGGAGATAGCCTAAATAGGTGACCTCCTGGCAACAATATTGAAACTTTTTAAGCAAAGCTTTGTGACCATGCTTAGCTAGATGAATAAGCAACAACACAGTGCCCTCCTTACAGGCGCTCTAAGAGTCAGCAGCTAAAAGCAAGTCATCAACATATTGAAGCAATATACAAGTAGAGGGCAATTCAAGGGTATCAAGCCGTTCTTTCAAAGCCCTACTATAGATGCTAGGACTCTCTGTGTACCCTTGAGGTGCATGAGTAAATGTGAACGAACGTCCCCTAAGGTGAACGCGAACAAGTATCTACTATCCTTGTGTATAGGAATACTAAAGAAAGCATTCTTTAGATCCACAACACTAAAGTAAGTAGCTGTAGCTGGAATCATGGTTAAGATTGTCATCACATCAGGCACAATTGGAAATTGTGGAGCGACGACTTTATTAATGGCACGTAAATCAATTATGAAACGGAATGGAATTGTGTTATCGCCTTTCTTGTACACGGGTAAAATCGGACTATTGCACAAACTTCCTGAAATTTCTTCAATTACCCCGCGATGCACAAAGTCGGAAATAATGCATTTCAAAGCTTGCTCGTCCTCAACTGAAATCTTATACTGGGGAATGCGTGGCAGCTCAATTCCATGTTTCAAAATTATCTTAACTTGTTCAATCTGTAAAACACCGACATCATTGTCGTCAACAGCCCACAAGCTCTCTGGTACATCAATGAATTCTGGCGGCAAAGGTCTAGTCAAGAATTGTGAGACAGAAAATTGCTGGGGTGAAATCGTGAAGCGCACTCCATCAGAAGAACAATAAATCACTGCATTTAATTCTTTTAACAGGTTCAACCCCAGCAAGTTCTCTCCACAATTTGAAATCAACAGAAATGGACAGTGGTCCGTAAAGGGACTCAAAGAAATGGGTACCGGTGAAGAAACTGGACAAAAAACTGGTGTGCCAGAAAACCCTACAGAAACATTGGTTTGCCCTGACAGTGAAATGTTTAGAACCCGCGAATGATCAATGGAACACTTCTGTGCTCCAGTGTCTATCAAAAACTGATGTTTCCTATTTCCCACCACCATTTCAGCCTAGGGACCTTTCTGATTGAGGGGAATAGGTATAGGTTCCAAACCCTGCTTCGGGCAATCCTAACAAAACAGAATATCATCAAAAGGAAGCTCTTCAGATAGATATGCAGCAGAAGGATGATCAAATATGTTCCTAGTATCCACACTCAGAGTCTGATTATCCTGTGAAAAGGTTGCTGAGGATCCTGTGTAAATTGACCTCTACCAGGGCCCCCTACACCCAGGCGACCTCTGGATCGTCTACCCATATTCCCAAATGTGTTGTTCGACCTCTGTCGAAGGACGGGGCATTGTGGATCGTCTACCCATATTCCCAAATGTGTTGTTCGACCTCTGTCGAAGGACGGGGCATTGTGCAGACTCTGTGCCTAGGTCTTGTCCGCTGAAATCCGAGAATACCTGTTCGAACCGATTAAAGAACTCGGTAGCACCCTCAGAATTCCCTTGGACACAGGCCGTAAATTTGTCCCAAATAATTCTTTTCTCCGGGATTATGGTTTTCAATTTTGCAATGATTCTATCAGGCAAGGTTAGTATCACCTGGGGCGGTCTTTCACCAGCTGGCCTTTCTCCATCGAGTCTAGTTATATTTGCCCATGTATCTCCCAACCCTGGCACGTCGTCTATAGTTCTAACTTGTTTCCACAAATCTACGTACAGGAAATAACAAATCAATATCTCCTAAGGTGAACACTGAGGACTGCAAGACGGACTCTATTTCTTTATAGAATCCTGTCGGATTTCTCCTAATATCAGGAATAGATTGTCTAATAGTATTCACTTCCTGTCTTGAGTACGGGACGTGGACAAACTGCGAAACATAATGTCTCAGAATGTCCACAGCGACTATACTCTGTGCAACATTGGCCGCAATCTCAACCTTTGGGACAAATGTCGGAGGGACCTCTCTCATAGGCAGCTGAGAAGTAGGTGACTCCGAACGCTTACTAAGCAACAGAGCTAAGTCGGGCCCTAAAGCAGTCGAAGAAGTGTCAAGTGAAAAAGCTCTCTTATAAATACTCAATAACTCTGTGGGACAACTAATCTTTCTTTTTACACAATCATCCTGTGTCCCTTTCCTCTGCATTTCTGGCGTATACTGACTATATGTGTCATATACTTCAACTGGAGTTATCGACATATCTGAAATCCATCTAAGCGCGTCCTTTGTACAAATTTGTGCTTCCTCAGATATCGATTTACGACAAGGAAGGAACCTTTTCTGTACATACATACTTTCCCCCTCATCATCCTCATTCTGTAACCTTTCCAACTCCTTTCTATATCCAAATAACCTCTCGACATGCTCATTTACTTTCTCCACAGTGTCTCTAGAAAATGCCAAAGTATTTAGATCAATTAACCCTTGCGGGAGATCTGCATTATTTAATTTCCCCCACATTACACATAAATGAATCCCTAAACCTTCAATAAAAACGTTTTTCTCAGGAAAATTATCCATATTACAAAGTGTGGCAAAAACATTAGCTTGATCATCCCTCTCCATACAATGTTTAGCCTATGCAATCAAATCACATTTCTTCTCTGGTGGTACAGTATTGCGAGTGACAACCTTCGACCCTGCACCTCAATTGACTACAAGCGGCTCAGGACCACTCGGAAGAGAGGGAGCAGGCAAATTCAATGGGGGCACTGTTACAGGTGCTTTAAGAAGAGGTGGAGGAGCTGGAGGAAGAGGAACATTAGGAGGAGCAGGAACAACAGGAACAACAGCAGGTAGAGCAGGAATAGCTGGAGGAAGAGGCAAAGCAGCAGGAAGAGGAACAAACGGAGGTGGCGCAGAGGCACCAGGCCTTCGTTCATTTAACAGTTTGTCTATGAATTCATCGGAAACATGAAGGTCTTTAGAAGGATAGATTTTCTGAATTCCAAGTGAGAAAGCCCTATCCATATTCCTAGTCGATTCAGAATATTTATCTTGGTCATACAATAATGCTTTTTTGGCGTTCGTCTTATGACGGAGCGCATGTTTTTCTCTACTTTTAAGTTGCTGCAACGCTTCTTTTTTCCAATTCTGCAAAACATCAAATGCTGCAGGTCTAGCCTTTTTCTTTAATAGAGTTGACTCTAAATACTCAATACGAGGGATTTCAAAGCTACCATTGATTGGCCACTGAAGTTCGGAGGCATGTCTGGTTTGTCTGTGCCAAATGTCATTAAATACTATACTTCCAATGCCATGCTTACAGTACATAGTACATGCCAGCGACCCCTCCTGTGGTGCGCACGGCTAAATTCCAAAGATTGTTATTATTATTATTATTATTATTATTATTGTCTTTCGCTGCAGAACAACGCCCTGAAGCAGGTAGACAATTTCCCAGGCATATCAAATTATTGGTGTTACCTGGTCAATAATTGTGTCTGCAGATACAATACGCCAAAATCAAATTATCAGGATTATATTAAGAGTCGGGTAATGACTCACCTGATCAAGCCTAAGGAGGTCCGATCGGATTTCAAAGAATCTTTCCTAACTAATCTTACCTAGTGTATGGTGATTTTGGCAAATCTGCCCGCCTCGATAAGTGGACCCTCGTCAAGATTCCGTTCTCGGACCACAAGCTAATCGTCCAGGGATCGGGTCGTGCAGTGCTGCTGAGGTGTCGCGTCTCGTTCAGTGGGGCCCCCTTTTGTCACACCGTTCGATCCCGGTCCGATAGCGAGGGTCAACCTTCGATAATCCGGCATCAATCTTGAGGGTCCCTATTCGGGCGCCAACTGTGAAAACAAAATCAAAATATCGAGGCTGAGTACCCCAAAAGGAAATACACCGAACACGGGTTACAAAGGAACATACAAAGTACTTTATTTTATACTGAATTCAGATACAGAGAACAGAACAAAATCAGATAGCTATCGGCCCTCAGTGCAACACAGCGAACTCCAGCGTGGTTCAGTGTGTTCAGTGAGAGATGCTGTACATTAGAATTCATTCATCTTTTATACTATTTGCGAGCACAATGTCCAACCCTACTTCGGGTTAATATTCCTCTAATACATTACTGATCTAGGGTTCATGCCGAGTCCGCATATCCACATGTAACTGGTTTGCTTTTAATACATATATCAACAAGCCTACACGGCAACTGTGTATTCTGGGTTATCCCATGCAGGTCTTCTCAAACATTAATACAATGTAGTTAAACAAGTGTTCTACGTTCAGTATTTGAATACATTATTCTTAAAATATGCTCGTGGATTAGTTTCATTGCAAGAGTAATCCTTTACACACAGGTCAACGAAGGACAATGTCTCAGTTCACGACCTCAATAAGTGGCCTGCAGGCAAGTTACATATTAGCTACATACAAAGGTCAAGACGGCCATGTTGTATTTCGGAATGACATCGTCCACCATTTTAACTCACAGGGTGACTTTACAAAGCGAACCTAAAATGGCGGATCGACCTAAAATGGCGTCTTACATTGATTTTAAGGTCAGGACCTTACAACACGGATTTCTTCGCAAGCAACTTATAAGCAGCTTGGAGTAGGCCAATATACATATATTCATTGCAATAGGTGGCATGATATAATTTCTCATTTGACACCTTCACTGATCTTAGGCGGCCGCCATCTTCTTCCTCGGTTCACGGTGCTTTGACAGGTTACTGGGCAGCAAAAGTCAGCTTTCCTCCATCCTTTGCACTCGCGCTCGGTGCCAGATCATGCACCTATGTTTCCCACGTCCCTTTCTGCAGAGTCTTCTTCGTATTTTGCAATATGTAGCTTATATTTGATCGGATCACCGTCGGATCAGCAGGAGCGTCCGGAAAGCACATCCTAGCTTGCGGCCATGTAGCCACGCCCCCTTGGGAAGACCATATTTTCCATCTTTCCACTATTAAGAAGACCCTCCGAGAGGCCGGCTTAACTGCCAACTCAAGAAAATGTAAGCTGGCTCAGTCAGCAATGAAATACGTAGGCTTCTTTGAAGGGAATGGTAGTGTAGAGCCTCAGCAAGAAAAAGTGAAAGCCATCCTAGATGCTCCAACACCCAAGACCAAGAGAGATCTTGGGGTATTCCTAGGTTTGATTGGATATTATCACAGGTTTATCCCAAATTTTTCAGATAGAACAGCCAAACTGACAGATAAATTAAGAAATGTGTAACCCACAGAATTTGTTGGACTGATGAGGATGATGCTTGTTACAATAACCTGAAACAAACCTTGTTCCAGAATCCCATATTAAAAGTAGTAGACTTCTCAACGGAATTCGTATTACATATCGATGCCTTCCTCACAGGGTTAGGGGCAGTATTATCTCAAATACACGACGGATTAGAACACCCCATCCTATTCACTAGTCACTATTAACTTGTCATAAACTCTTCCCCTGAGAGAAGAACTACTTTGTGTTGGAACTGGAAGCACTTGCCATCAAATGGGCAATTCTCCATCTTAGATACTACCTTCTAGCACTGACCATTCAACTTTGGTATGGATAAGTTAATGAAAGGACTGTAACCCTCGAGTCATGCAATAGTTCTTAGACCTGCAAACCTACTGTTTCACTGTGGAACCCCGAAAAGATAAAGAGCAGGGAAATGTTGATTTCCTTTATTTCAGTTTCTTTGCGAAACAGATGCGTCTACATCACATAGGGGAAGGGCATGTGAGAAACCAAAGAGTGTCTCACTTGCTAGTCCCCGGGTATCTCGCTCTCAGGTGGCCAGGGCATGGCCATCGCCTTTGGATCCAGACCCTGCGGGTGGACCTGTGCGGGAGGATCACCTGGGTGAGGGATCTTCAGGGAGTGGGGTGAGACAATCGATGGTGAGATGCAGTATCTCCCTTTCCCGTGCCCATACCCAATCCTATTTTATAGGATTCTCCAATGTTCCAACCCCCCCTTTCTACAAAAACACTGGGCTGAGGAAGAGGAGGACTGAGAGTAAAGAGGCTACCACTTGCATATACCATTGGACATGTCCCATTAATAAGGTCAGGCGAAGTCAGGCACTTGACCTTAATCACATACATCTGATACCCATTAGCTCCCCCCACACGGATAAAAGGCAGAACATGGAGACACACTCTGAGTAAGGTGGAAAATGAGAAAAAGCAGCTCTTCTGGGGTGACGGTGAACCTACTGGAGCAGGATGACCGATCGAGGGACTATAGCGAGGGGTAGGGAAACCCTGAAGATCCCTGCAGGAGGTTGTTCCCTCTGGGAAACTGTGAAGGGTACGCGGCCAAAGCCAGATCCCCAACAAGAAGAAGCCTGCATTATGTTTCAAGGATGCCAGCAACCCTCCCAGCTGAAGGGCAGAGTTGGGGAGGCGAGGCCAAGATTGTGGTATTAACCTTGCCTCGTGAATCAAAGCCGCAGAGAACAAAAAGGAATACACAAAACCGGTGAGTTAGCGAAAGACATGAAAGGCCAGTTTGGGTCAAGGAGAGATTGAAGCCGCAATAGTGTATCTCCGAATTGAAGGTTGTGAATGTGCAGATGAGACGCGAAAGAAAGCAAACCTGTAGTGAACTTTAAAGTCAGTGGTAACTGTGAAACAAGTGATACAGAGTAGCGGAGTGGTCCGGCGAAAGGACACAGCCCACTCAAAAGTCTCCACAAAATGTTTTGATGTTAAAGTAACAAAGTGAACAAACTCTAAAATATGCAAAGCTCAAGATTAACCCTGACGATAGGGGGAGTTAAAAGGTGATTGATTTAAGATCTAATTGTGCCGTGGAACTGCCGAGACCAGTAGACACTGGGGCAAATGTGATAAGGGAGAGCTGAAGTGAAAGTCGAAATGGTCCTGCGGAGGTCTATGAAAAAGCCTTACACATTCGAAAGTCTTTGACATCAGTGAAAGGTTCAAGCCCGACTGAGGGAGACCTACGTGAAAGTTAGGGGAAGGGAACCCCTAACGAATGTGAATAAAGCTTGGGGAAGGGAACCCATGCAAGTGCTGTGAATGCAAGGTCTGAGCCCGGCTGAGGGAGATCTATGTTGAATCAGGTACTTTTGTTAAGAGGTCCGAGCCCGAATGAGGGAGACCTATGTGAACTGTTCATGCCTTGAGAGCTCCGAGCCCGACAGAGGGAGACCTACGTGAACATTTGTTGAACTGTCGAGAGGTCTGAGCCCGACAGAAGGAGACCTATGGGAACGTTTGGTGAACTGTGAAGGAACTTTTGGTGAACTTAAGTGACTTTAACGTAGAAGGCCAAGCGGGCCTCGACCCACATTTAGAACTGCCTTTTTTTGATAACCTGAGCCAGAGTGTGTCATCCTGTCTACGGGGGCTGCCTTACTCTGTGCTGTCCCATGTGGGGAGGAGAGCTGGCTCAGCCTTCTTGATCCTTTGTCATAACACAGACTTTCTTTTGCATACACATTCAAATTTACACACATTTTTGTGTAAGACATAGGGCAAGCATTAGGTTTTTGTGCCATTTTAATTTGACCTAGACTGACTAGGAATATGTTTTCTTTATTATTTGATGGTAGAAACTACTCCCACCATAGCTATAGGGCAAAGTGGGGTTTTTCCCAAACCCCAAGAATTTAATAAATGTTTTGAAAGTTGTAGCTCGTGTGTCAGTGTCATACTTGTGATACCATGTCTCCCTTACAGGGGTCAGTAATGCGAGGCAGGCAACTGCTCGTAGTTTCCTAAAAATGTGGCATTTTGCTAAAGTAAATGTTTTCAAATAAAGCTTTGCTTGCCCTACTCTACCGAGGAGTTGCCTACCTAGTCTAAAGACTTAGTGAACAATTGCTAGCACAGGTAAACTGGCCCTACCGGTGCCTTATTTCCCGGTGCCACCTGGAGATGACAAGTCCGGTGGCCCGTGAAGTCAGGTGCCGGTAAAATGTAAGTCCCCATTCCCGTAGATTCCCAGAGGACTCTATGGGAGTGGGGACTCGGAAGCGCCGGAACCGTTGTTAACAGTGCTGGCACTTCCGTGTAGGGTCTGGCTACCGTGGCCGCTGCGCCTGGCAAGTTCAGACCTGTCGGGCGCAGCGTCCACGGCAGGCAAACACGTTGTTTTCCTGTACGGAAACAAGGGTGCCAGTGAGCTTACTCGCACCCTTGTTTCCGGACCGGTAGACTTGTAATGAGGCCCATTATCTTCTCTTCAAGATTATTTATCACATTAAAAAAAATATTTAAGATTCACTTTCAGGACTTCTCCAGCTACAACTTTACAATTGGTTAGGACCTCTTCAGTACATTTGGTATATTTGTCAGGATGCATCTCTTTGGGTTGCTGCTTCCCTCTTTAACAACCACCCTTCTACTGTTGTTACTGTAAGAACAGTCACATTTATATAACACAATGCCACTACTTCAAACCACTCTAATGTGACATCCGCTGACAACTTTGTATACCACCACAGTTTAGGTACTTCTACCACTGCTTTGCACTTCAGAATTATCAGGCACAATCGGATAAGAAACTTCGACCTCTTCTAGTAGGCAAGGCACTCTTCCTTTAATGACTTTCTATAAGGAGACGGCCTTTTCGCCTCTTCCGTCTGTCTGACTGCACAAGAATAACCTGCTTCTGCCCACCAGACTTACTTTCTTTCAACTTCAGCAGTCTTTCGCATTACAGGTTATAGCCTACTTCTGATTGTTCTTTACGAGCACCCAGCTCCACCTCCCCAGCTTTACTCACATCTTTTCTGCCCAAGTAATTACCCAGAAGCCGTAGTGCCACTCTATCAGCCTCAGGTAAGAATGCCACACTTGTGTCATAGGCCACTTGAATGATAACTTCACAGAGTAGGTGGATAGCTTTAAACAAGACTGGTTTCACAATGGAAAGGGTTATCCTCTTGTCATGGGTAATGCTTGTTCTTCTCTTCAGTATTGTGTACTCTTTACTTCTGGGAATAGAATGTCAATCCTGGATACATTACAGGTTCAGTCTTCAAAGTGAAAACATACTTGGGCACACACAACCACTCTTTAAGGTAGGCTATTAAACCTAAAGTGATTTAAATAATTGGTTTCCCATGTATTGTTAACGGGGGCAACTTCTGGCTTCCTTAAGGAAGCATAATTGGTCACACACAACCTTTCTAAGATGCAGTTTTGACTCAGTATCACTTGTAACTCTTGTACATCATCTATGTTAGATGTTCGAAATGGATTTAACAAGTGTACCTTCTTCACAGTTAAGGGCACATGACCACTCCTTTAGTTCGAAAAAGGTTTAACAACGGATGTAATGGCTTTCACGTCTCACGCTAACATTACAGCTTTTAGAATAAGCGTGTGTGCTACATTTCCATTGTTAACAGACCGTTTGAATATATCAAACAACTTTAACTCGCTTTTAAACTTTATGCGAGTCACTTTGGATCTGGTTACAGTTACCAGGTAGGCTTATAGAGTGAATCTGAATGCTGTGCTTCACTCACCGGCTTCAGGGACACTGTGGTGGCAGGTTTTATTTATTTATTTTAATTTATAGGGTGCATAACAAAGCCCTCAGGGATAATAGCCCTTACAGCAACACCTAAAGTACATCAGAAGAGAAAGTACCGGAACGGGGATCCAAGAACTTTAAGAGAACAGAACTGGTTTCAGTCCTCGTTTAAAAGTGGGGAGAGCCAAACAAGCTCTCAGGTCCGGTGATAGTGCAGTGCAGATTTTCCAGGCCTCATGCGGGAAAGAGCTGCGGGTAACGGTCACAAATCCAGTCCGTGGAGGTTCCAATGGGCAGGTATTATTAGACCTCAGGTTTCTACGAACTGGTAACCCAGAAACACAGTTAGAAAGGTATCGTGGGCCCTGGCCATAAAGACACCTGTGGGTAATACATTGCACTCGAAAGATAATTCTGCTAGCAACAGGAAGCCAATGTAAGGTTTTCCTCGCCTCAGTCACATGATCAAACCTGCGTAAACCATCCACTGCACGGACTGCATTGTTTTGTATCACCAGTCGGGTGATGTCTCCTTTCCCAATACCTAGAAGGAGACTTGAACTATATTCCAATTTGGCCCCTACAATTGTACGTGCGATAGTTGCGCAGCTAGTAATATTCAAGAAAGGGCGGAGCTGGGTCAGTCATTTAAGATGGTAGGCTGTGGATGAGACCAGACAGTTTACTTGGGCCTTCATGGTGAGCTCTTTATCAAAATAGACCCCTTTAACCTTAGACTGAGCGACAATAGCACAGCCTGCCACCTCAAAGGAGCTATATTCTGGGCTAGGTTTCCGCAGTTGTGCAGAGGTACCTATCACCATCAGTTCAATTTTTGCATCATTGAGTGCGAGCTTATTATCTCACATCCTCTGTTGACACAAATCATAGATGGAATTCTGATTGATGGCATCCGTGGCATAGTTTCCTGTGAGAGGCAGAAGTTATTGCGTATCGTCTGAGTAGTTGGCATATATAACGCCGGCTTCATCCAGCTCTTGAAACAGGGAAAGCATATAGATGTTAAAAAGCGCAGGTGGCACGCAAGAACCCTGCAGAACCCCACATGTCACTGTGAACTCCTCTGCCCTGGCCTCACTGAAGAAGACCCTTGCCTTGCGATCTGCTAGAAAAGACTTCAGCCATTCTAAGCTTAGAGGGAGAAGTGTGGTGTGCTGCCCAGTCTGTCCGCCAGTATGGTATGGTCCACCAAATCAAATGCGGTGGACATATCCAGCAGCACCAGAAAAGATGTCAACCCTTTCTCCATAATCTTGAAGATGTTGTTCTTCAGATCTAATAGGGTAGAGTCGGTGCTATGACCCCGTCTGAAACCCAACTATTTCTGCTCAAGAATATCGTGTTAAGAAAGAAACTCCTCAAACTGAACATGCACTACTTTATCCAAGCATTTTAAGAAGATATGGCACGTTCGTAATAGGCCAATAATTACCGGAAATGCTAAGGTCCAAAGAGGGTTTTTTGCTAAGGGGCAAAATCCATACCTGTTTAATGTCCCCAGGACACAATTCTCTCTAAAAGAGGCATTCACAAACTTAGCAATTAAGGATACTAGCTGCGAAGCACAGGCTTTTACTGCGACGGTAGGGCAGATGTCCCCTTCGTAATTTGTGGGTTTGAGCTTCTCTAAGATGTCTAGTAGGCCAGGGTCTGATATCGGATGAAAATTTAATTTGGGGAAAATGTTCTTGTTGATTTCAGGGGCCCTAATACTCTGACCTCTGACATCAGTATTGGTTCCAGCCAAGATGTTAGTTTGAATGTTTTTGACTCTAATAATTAGTGTATCCTGAATGGTCTTTCACCAATTTGAGTCTGTCACAATGTGAGGGCAGATGGGCTTCCTCTGCTTCCCCGACTTCCTCGGCCTCTGCTACTTGGGAACTACATCCTTCTCCAGCATGGTTGCCTCTGGTCCAGCCACTTTAGTTGGGAGTCTCTTTCACTCCTGAGACCCTCGCCTTGCCGTCTGCTTCTGACCTTGGGCTCCTGCACGGTCACGGCCCTGCACTCACAGCAACTCGGCTCACATGGGGAAAACTTCACTTCGAGCATGTCTTCCTCTGCTCAGCCTCTGCAATACAGGTTTTGGAAACACAGGACCATCTTTGAACTTGCAGGTGAAATCTGCTGCCTCTTCATTCCGGCATCCCTTCTCTGCTCCCCCCTTTCCTCGTGACTTGCCAGCCTTGTGCTTCTCCTCTGCTACTACTACTACCAGCTTGCCAACTCCTGCTCCAGCTCCTTCTCTCTCCTTTCCTGCTGGGGTATTTTATGCCTCCCAGTTTTGAAAATAGGCTTCAGGTGTGAGCCATTAACTTCAATTTCCCGGCTCCTGCAACGGCTACTAGGCTTAATTGCCTGACTACTACATCTACATGCCTCTTCAGCTCTCTTTATCATCTATTGGCCACCTGATCTGACTACCTCTTTCCTCTGTGAGTGGGCTGACCACTCCACCTCCCTTCTGGCCTCGACCACTCAACGCCTCCTCCTTGGAGAACTCAACACCCACCTGGATGCTTCCCATCACTCCTCTGGACTCTTTCGCAACCTCTGCGACTCTATCTCTCTCTTTCTATTCTTCCCTCTGGCCCGACTCATTCTGGAGGGCACACTCTTGATGTTCTGATCTCCTCAGACCACCCTCTCACTACTCCTCTCTCGTGGAGCGACCACCTTCTCCTTTTCGCCAATCTCTCCCTTTCAACCCCTCAGGCCAAGCCAACTCCAGTACTGCCACCTACCTTCTCGGTCATCCAGCCCATGAAGCGTGTGTCAGTCGAGGCTTTCGCTGCCAATTTCTCTCCCCCTCCTCCAGCTCCGGCTGACTCGCATCCTGACACAGCCCTCTCCAAACTCCACTCTTCTATCTCCGATACTCTTGATGTTCTTGCCCCTGTCATGAAGTTCTGCATGAAGCCCAAAGCCAAGTGCAACTCCTGGTACGACTCTGACCTCGTCACCCTTAAACGCCAGTGTAGGGTGGCTGAAAGGAAATGGCAGGCATCTTGTGCATCCTCTGACAAACTGGCCTGCCTCCTGCTCCAAAGGTAATTCCGTCTCTGTGTCCACACTAAGAAGAGAGCCCACATCCAAGCCTGCATCTCTGCAGCATCTAACAACTCGGCTGAACTCTTTGAAATCTGCAAGGATCTGGCCAATCCTGCTGCAGTCTCTACTTCTCCTGTCCCCTCCCAGGCCTGCTGCACAGCCCTACTAACACACAAAAGGGAGTCCCCTAAATGAACCACTTCAAATTTTGATTCTATAGGCCAGGCCCTTGCTGGGTTCACCTGACTATTGTAAATAATCTTTGAGTGACTCTATTAAATGGCACACAAATGAATATAAAAGATACATTATTTTTTCAGTAGGCCCATGGGTCCTACAATCATGCACATAATGAATATAATCTGTTTCAATTTATACAGATACATTTTTTTTTTATAATGAATACCAAAACTATAAATCCACACTTGAAACCTATTATCCAAACCAAAAATAGCATACAATCAATCACATTTGTACCTATATGTTTACCCAAAGGTTGGAAAGAAAAGGTAACAAGTCTTCTATGTTATGGTCAGGTTAAAATTTGGCATTTACACAAACACGTGATTGGCTGTCGGTGTGAGTAAAACAAATTGTTATGATTGTACTGTCCTTATCCTGTACTTCTGACCCTATCGAACTGCTTTTCAACAGAGTCCATTCATGCCAATACCACGTACAAAATGCATGTAAAATATTAGAACCAGATACACAACCCAGGTCTACGACCCAAATACACACAAAAATGTATTTGATGCTGAAGTTGTACAGGCAGGATGTTTCGGCAGAGGATGGAGTTCACTGCCTTCTTCAGGACCCAAGTAAGTTGGAGCTCTGTGAATGCGATATAACAAATATTACTACAACATTAAAAAATGTTAAAAACTTGTTTAAAAGAAGAAGCTAAGAAAACGGAAGATGTAGAGTAGAAAAGAATTGTAGCTAAAGCCAAATACATCACCCAGATTATGAAAACCTCAGATGAAAACAAAAAAATATTGCATCTGAAGGAAACCAAAACGGGCAACTAAATAAAAAAGAAAAGAGAAAAGAAACCAAACGAGTTTCGTGTAAAGTGAGGTCAGTTCCAAGTCCACCAAGTCAACCCCCAATGGCCCAGTGTCTGTTCAACAAAAAAACACATATTGTAAACTTACTGTGCAGTAATGATGTATCATGCACACAAAAAATAATATGTATCGGAAGGACGACTGGTGTCCATACACATATTGCCGGCTGTTGCAGCTGTTGTAATCTTGACGCCTAAATTCAGCTAAGATAGTAAAGATGCAGAGATATTAATTCAAAGTTCAGCTGGTTAAGAAATGTCTTGCCAACCTCACCAAATCATGGCTGTGTGCTTGTTCTTCCATAATATTGGCGGGTCAACTCATCCAATGGGTTACCTAACCACCCTGTTACATACTAAATGCTACTTACCCCCATTGCACATGTGATATGATATGATAGGTTATTTATAACGCGCTTAATACCCAGAAGTTTCTAAGCGCGGACCCAGGTCCGTGCCATCTTGCTTCCAAGGAAAGCACGTTGAGGTTGAGCTATCCTCCCGAGATGTGAGGGGAGTACCTTATTTATCAAACATAGAAGCATTCAAGCCAGAGAAGTCCCATTCACCAGCAAGTAGCTCCGGCCAGTAGTCCCAAAACTACAAACCATAAAAGAAGGGCAGAAAATTGAAATGCTCATCAGTTCGCTACACACCCTGTTGTAATACAGATGTTAATGGAGGAATCGAGGAGACGAGCATGATTTGAATAAAGGCAATTCAAAATCAAACAATCACCTTAAGAGCCCTGTCATGAAGCTCAAGGAGAGAAAACGCAGATCCACTTCCCTAATGCTTCTGCTTGCAGCCCAATAAATTGGCATTAGCACATGGCACACTGCAAAACAAAACACAAGCAGCCCGGCATTAACAGAATTGTTTATCTAATTGCTTCTTCTTTTTCCTATACATAGATATGCGCTACAGTAAAATCTACCGACTACATCCGCATCTTGTCAGTCAAACAACAAATAGGCAATGTACAGAATGAAGGCAGGAGTTGAAGCCCCAGATATACTCTGGCACATCAAAGGGCTACTCATACACTATACGGGTAACATATTCCAGAAAACCGAAAGGAATATGTGCCATACTGATTGGTCCCCATGCCTTTGCCTAGCCTAATGCAAGCTCGATCGTGATTGCTAATTAGTAGCACCAAAGTTATAATGCCGAATAAGCGGGCGAATTATGGTGCGGACCCGTACCAGGATTGGCTTCTCATTTCATCTCTAAAACCCAGGAACATCCTGTCCACCCTCTCGTCCTCTCCTCCTCTTCCCGCTTCTCTCTCCGCTACCTCTAGCCCCTTCTCCTCCCTCTTTCTCTTCCTTTCCTCTGTTCTCCACTGACAAGATTTCTAGACAAGTCTGATCTATGAAAGTCTCGTCAAAACAGGTTCTTACAAAACCATCAAGGACCATATTGACACCCACGTTCCTGCCCTGGCCCTCTTCTCAAGAAACCCTCAGCCAACCCCTCCTGCCCGGCTAACTATCACCCAATCTCCATCACTCCTTTCTTGGGCACACTCCTGGGAAAGCTGACCATCTCCCATCTTGACCTCCACACTGATTCTGTTGGTTGTCTCCATGACCATCAGTCTGGCTTCAGGGCAGCCAGAAGCATGGAAACTGATCTCCTGAACATCCGTGAAGACCTGCTCTCCAGCCGTGATTCCAATCTCACCTCTGTCCTCAACTTACTCGATCTCTCTTCTGCCTTTGACACGGTCAACCATGCCATCCTGCTCAACCGCCTCAGTGATGACCATGGCTGACCTCTTTCCTCTCCAATCGACCCTCCCAGGTCCAACTTGGGTCCTTCCTTTCCTCTATCTCTCCATCTACCTGTGGTGTTCCCCCAGGGTTTAACCTCTCTCCTTGGCTTTTCAACCAATACCTGACACCTCTCGCCAACCACATTGCTGCTCTCTGCTCCAACTTTCAGTGCTACGCAGATGACCCTCAGCTTGTTTTCAGGCTCCCCTCTGCCACCTCTTCTCCCTCTCTCATCTCTGTCTGTCTGCAATCCAGGAGTGGTGTGCCACCAATGACCTCTGCCTTAATGCCTGTAAGACGGAGATCCTCATCGGCACGTCTGCATCTTCCTTTCCCGTCACACTCTGGCCGGCCTCCCTTGGCCCTCTTCCTGTTCCCACCTGTGAGGCTAAGAACCTCGTGGTCATCTTCGACTCCACACTTTCCTTTTTCCATCACATCTCTGACGTCTCTAAGAATGAATAATTTACCATTTATATAGCGCTACAAACCCTCAGGTATCTGAGTGTTGCTTATTATTACCCACGGTGTGTGGTGCTCATTTATCGACCTCGGGCGGATGAAAGGCTGAGTTTGGCCCTGCCTGGATTCGAACCTGCGTCAGCAGGCTCTGCACGGATACCAAAGCGAGCGCTCTACTCGCTGTGCTATTTGACGGGCTCAAACTGCACCTCCTCAGAGGATTCTTTTTTTCCTCATCTTCCCCAGAAGCTCACTGTCTCTAGAGCTCTGGTTCTCTCTAGGCTGGACTACTGCAACAGCCTCTTTCTAAATCTGCCTGCTTCTGCTTTCTGCCCTCTGAAACTCATCCAGAACAGGACTGCGAGACTTGTCCTTGGCCTCAAGCCCAGGTATCGTATCCCTCCAGCCCTGAAATCTCTTCATTGGCACCCAGTGGATGCAACGATTAAGTTCAAGACCCTCTGCATTGTCCACAAGGCCTACTGGGGCGGGGGCCGCAATACCTTCAACTCTCCCTTCGAAAATACCTTCATACTCGAGCTCTTCGCTCCTCTATCTCCAACTCCCTCAGGGACAGACGCTTCTCCAAGCAACGAGTTGGTGGTAGATCTCTTTCTTCAGCAGGGGCCTCCCTCTGGAACGGCCTCCCTACCTCTCTGAAACTTGAGGCAAACCATCTTCGGTTCCGGAAGCACCTCAATAACTTTCTCTTTGCTTCTGCCTTCTCTCTTCCTCTCCCCTGCTGATCTCTGTCTGGTACTCCACTGGGCACCTGGCTACCCTCTGAATTCGGGCCCAGGCCCCTGCCCACCCTGCTGAATACCTGCACTCGCTCCTGGCAACCCTCGAACTTGGGTCTGTATCTGCAACCCTACAGTCCCCTTACCAACACTTATTAGACACCCGTTGTCTGCACTTAACTCTTGCACTTGCCACCTGCAGGCCACACTACTTGTTGTTTTGACCCTGTCTTCAGCCCATTCCACTTTTTCCCTGCCCCCTGAACTTTGCCCCCTTCCCTCTCCTCTGCACTTGCGCGATCTGAATGTCACTGGGCCTTATAAGATCGTTGTCTTGTCCTCCCTTGATCCCCTCCCTTGCCTTGTCGCGCCTTGAAACACTATATGGGCGCACTATAAATAAAATATCATATCTCAGTACCTCTAGGATTCTGGGACTCATAGTTTCTTCCAATAAAGTTAGGTTTTCAACTTCTGAATTATGTGTAAAGGTATATTTAATTCCCTTAAGGCTTTTAACAGAAGGACTATGAGAATTAACTATCACAGAGGGAGATGGTTTAGTGAAAACATTTCCATATTCCTTCACATTGTACCCTTGGGATTGAGGAAGGTATTTAGTTTGGGATATCAACTTTCTTTCAGTATGGTTTGTTCTGATTTTATAACCTTGGAGTTCACAACCTTAAATCTAATATGAGGTTGAGAGACATTAAAATGACAAGCCATAACCTCTTTAGGTACAGTGGTAAGAATCTTGCCGTTGGAGGAAAAATAATGTGTCTCATCCCACGTAATCTCCTCGCCACCTTGGGCACTGTCTCCTCCCAGGTAATCCTCCCGCAGTACACCACCCCCAGGGTTGGGATCAGGAAACGTCTGCCTTCCCCTGGCACCTGGGAGGAGACTTTAGGCATCGTTTCATTAAGGGATCAATAGGATTCTTCACAACTCGCATTAACCAAAGTTATAATTTGCGTCCCCAACTTTCTTGTTACAGTTAGGTATTTACCTCTTGTATCCAATTTAGAGGTTGGTACCCAAGGGAGTTGTTTCTTAATCAAAATTGACATTCCTCAGGACACCCTCACGAAACCAGCATAGAGAACCCTACTGTAGAATGTCTTACCCGTAGCTGGAAAAATGAGTCTCCTTTAATAGGACTAAGGGCCTCATTACATGGTAGGCGGTAAGGGTTTACTGGTACCGGTAAGGGCACCGCTACCGGTAAACCCTTACCGCCTTACTACGAGGTCCCTTTGCGGGACCCGACCTTAACGGCTGGTGTAGACCAGCCATTAAAATTGGGCCCCGCAAAGGGACCTTGGTGCTAATTACGGTACCGCAACTTGCGGTACCGTAACTAGCCCCTTCCTCATTCCCATTGAGCCCAATGGGACAAAAATGGGAATGGGGAAGGGCCATGGAGAAAGGGGGAATTACTGCCCCGCCAACCTTGTAATAGGGTGGTAATTCCCCTTTTCTCCATGGTGGTACCGGTATGGTACCGGCGGCAACCATAGTGCTAATAGCACCATGGTTTACCACCTACCCTGTAATGAGGCCCTAAATCTTGCCCTACTCTTAAATTTTGAAATGCTGCCTCTCTCTCTTGATTTTGTCATAGAAACCACTTACATTCCATAACAGACATTTATGAGCTACATTTACCCTGTACCATTTGCACACTAATGTCAGGATCATCCATTGTACTATCCCATTCCACACACCTGTATCCCTAGCCTGACTGAGAACATAACATTGATAAACGTGAACCATAATCAATCATGATCAACTACCCATCTTTTCCCCCAAAGCTTCTCATGTAGCCCTTAAATTGCACTCTGGTGGACTGACAACAATAACGTTGTTGCTATGGGAGTGGCTTTCTGCATCCTCTGCCTAGTCCTCCAGTCACATTGAAAAAAGGTTGCTGCGCCACAGAAAGCCTCAAAGGTCCCACTCTGTTGTTCAAGGTTGAAATCTGTTCCTCGGCCGCTGAGGTCCTGTCAGACATCTTTCTTTGGTTGATGGACCTTCTGGTGTTTCTGATTTACATCATCACCTCTGCCAGTTGGTGCCTCCGTTGTGTCCTGCATCAAGGCTTATGCTTCCACCCCCACCTCGCCTCACTTTCCTCCTGCATCATTGGGTATCGACTGCCATTTAGTCACAGCGGCAATGTTGTCAATTTTATTAGATTGTGAAGGTTTCTTGGCCTTACCCTCGTCGTGGTTCATTTTACTGTGTGTTTGCGGACTGCCCATGCTGAGGAGTTAATGTATCACTGGAGTGAGTCACTGCTTAATCATGGGCCTGGCACAACCTGGGGCTCAGACTCTAGTGACAGTCTAAAGCCAACATCCAGAGAAGGACTGTTCTATCAGAAGCCACAGAGCACTGAACGCCAGGAGGTTACGACCACCGGACTCAGGACCCAGCTGGGTAATGTCTGGGCTTGTTCCAGCAATTCCCACAGTGTCATTGTATGCAATTGCTTGCCCACAGCGGACCTCTTCCAATCCCAGCTTTCCTATGTCTCAGGTGATCTTTCAGCATGGTTCACATCCTCGCACTGACCAGACCTTATTTCCAGGCTTGGGCACAACTCTGCCTGAGAACTTCGCCCCTTATAACCGTCCTAACCGAGTACTCCACTCAATCCAGACCATTGCTTTGCTGCGGCTGAAAGATACTCAGGGAGCCGGATGCTCTGCCGCCACCAGTTGAGGGGTTCACTCTATGATGCTTTTGCTTCCTCAAGCCCGGGGCCCTGGACCACCTTTCACCAGGCCCAATATTATCCAATTAAAATCAGGGTTGGCTCACCTTTGGTGTCATGTTCTTTCCTGTCCTCTGTTCGGTTGTGCCGGTGGGTGCAGGTTTCCTTTCTGTGGGCCCTGTGCTTCTTTTGTCTTGCTCACGCTCTCTTGCTCTGGCCATTATGTCGGTGGACACATACCTCTCATCTCAGTTTGGATTCCTTCGTACACCAGCCAGAGGGACTCAATTTGGGAATGGTATTCCAGCTTGCTCCCAGTTTTGGGCTCCCACTCCTCTTCAGCGGACTTCAGGAAATCGCTCTTGGACATCTTGGAAACCGCTTTCTCTTTAGGTTAGGGGTCTAGTTCTGCACAAAATTCCTGCAGTCAGGTATAGTAAAACTAAAACATTGGTATTATGTATTTTTATATGATTGTTCTGTGTGATTGGTTGCTGTTTTTATTAAATTTGATTGAGTCAGCTAATATATATTATGAAATCTGTTAGGTTGGCTTAAATTTCGTTTATGTTATAGAAGTTATGATTTAACCTTTATGGCTAATAATGCCTAGGCAACAGAACTTTGATACTGAATGCAAATATGCTATTAGAATGTTTTTATGCATATACATATATTTTATCCATGTAAAATTGTGTACTTTTATGAAAATGAACTTTCTGAAATAAAGTTTAGTATTGTATATATTATTATTCTTGAGTCAGGGATGTCAGTCGATCCTTATTTTACCATCACTGTAGGAGGGCCACTTCCCGTACCGGTATCTGTTCACAAAAACGATTTTTTTCCCATTTACTGCATTTAAATAAGGGATTTGAAGGGTAGGTCACACTGTTCATAGAGCTGGCCTAAACTTCATTTGGCTGCAAGCCATTACCCCATGGCATAACATCTCCCTGAGTTTGCGGTTGGATTTTGTAGATCTGTTAAAGAAGTCTAACTCGGATCCTGCTAAACTGAAGAATTATGATCTCATCTCACAGCTTTCCCATCTGCCTAAAATGTTAGAGAGAGCGATGGCAGACTGTTTTGAAAATTATGTTAAACCTGTACCTCTCCAGGCCGGTTTTTACCCTGCCATGGGCACTGAACCTGTCTCGGTTAGTGTCCCTGAAGACCGAAGATGCTTGGTTGATGGGGGCAGTGTAGTGGCCCTGATCTTGTTAGATCTATGAGCTGCTTTCGATCCCCAGCTGCTCATCTTTTGCATGTCCTCTGGGTGGCATTAAATAACAGCTGCTGAACTGGATCCTATCATTTCATAGTGATCGTGTTCAGGCAGCAGGCATGCCTCCTTTTCGTTCAAATTGGATTACCTTGATCTGCGCAGTTACCCATGGGCCCATCTTGTTCCCTTTAATATTATGTCTGTCCCTTAGCCCACCTTGTTAAATATTTTTGGCCATGAGTTTTGCATGCATGTAGATGGCACTGGGAGTAATTCGATCATCCGCATGGTGGGTGTGCGCTCCCCCTGGCTTTTTTGAAATTTTAAATGAAATTGAATGATGGTAGATCAACCTCCGGAAAATGTGTGGGGCTAACCTGCACACATTTTTATATGCTCACTGAACAACATATGCATAGACCTGTGTACTCTGGGTGGACACAGTTTACAGGTGCAGTCTCCCATGTCATATTTAGTTGGGATCTGACAGGTGGAGTACATGATGCATCTCTGGAAGGGGTAGAGCAAAACCTTCCACCTGCCATGGCCAGCCTAAATAACTGAAAAAGGCTCCATGGATCCAGCCTGTACTTTTGTTGAGCCATGTAGCTGGTGGCAGCATTCACATACTAATCAGAGTTTAATTCAAACAGGCCCGCACGTGGCCTGGGTGCAGAGCCTAACAAAGGAGACAGGAAGCTCCAATAACCTTTCATAGCACTGTGTCAACCTGAAGAAAACAAAACTACTACAAGAAGAGGCCAGGGGAGCAATTTAAAGACACTAGGATTCAGCCCCTCATAAAGTAACAGACAACCCAAAACTAAAGAATCCGAGTGTCTCTCAACCCCCTCTCCCTATGTTTGGACAACTTAGTCCGTGAACCAAATAGGTACTGAGCCAATATTATTTCATAAACAATATACACATTTATTATGAAAAATCTGATTCAATCAATACAATTTTAAAACCATTTGACAAACCTAACATTATAAAACATGTACGGTGTATTACACATCTCTAAAAACCTCACAATCCCTAGTGCACACATTGAAATACTAAAAAAACACCCTTCCTATACAAATCTAAAAGCAACAGTGCAAAGTCAGAACAACACAGTACAATAGTTGAGTGCAAACAAAGCAGCGGTAAGCAGAGCCAAGGGGCTCCTCTATTCAGGATTGCCTCACTGGACCTATATGACTGGTCTTGATGGACACAATTACCCCTTCTCTGCTACAAGGGACAAAGAAAACAACTCAATATGTTGTTAATAACACTGTTCTCTTTTACAGTGCAACAAGACCTAACATGTTTCGTTCATCTGGTAATTAAGAACGAGTTAGACCATTAACTTCTTCAGGGGAACCAACTGCACTTTCTAACAACACACACTACAAAACAAGGTGCCGTACCTACACCGACAGGGTGTGGGCAACAATTTAAACAACAGAAATTATGGGAGATAAGGAGAACAAACCTAGAAGAGGGAATAGAGAAAAAGCAGCGGTAAGAACATGTTATCTAACTGCCAGCTGCTGCACCTACTGGGTAGTTCAATCCACCCACATCAGGGTTACTGTGTCATTTAGGTATACTAAGTGTCCTATACACGATTCGGTTAGAGTGTCTTCAAAGTAGACATAATATCTAAGGGAAAAAGTGAAACAAAAGTATGAGTCGTAATCAAACTAAACTAAAACGTGCACCTACAAGTCATGGCTTCATTCTGTCATCTATGACCGACGCTCTCAGCACTTAAAGCTGCTGATTCACGCTGTTTACTATTTGCATCTACAATCGCGTGTTCATAATGCGGAGTGTAATCTTGTCATGACCACTAGCGGTTAACTGTGAGAATGTCAAATCACAATAATCGGAATGGAACTATCCAGAGCATGCAGAGTTATGATACAAGTTTGCTGTTTACAATCGGTTGCATCGTCTGCCATAACACAAGTGAAAAATAATTACCTTCAGTCGTAAAGGCATGTAGAGAGGAGACCTGAAGCCAGCTCCCGCCCTCCGTATCGATTGAAAGTGAAATGTCTTGTCTGGGACTGCGTGTTGTGGGTTGACGGAGCCCGAACGTCTGGTCTCGCTGCAGCTTCAAGGGAGACCTGCCACTTTAATCAGGAACCACAGAGAGCTCCATTAACCATAGGGACCCGTTGATCCACAACAGACAAGCGGATGGGTGGGACTTAGTATTACATGTTTTTACCCCTTTACCTTTTCCTTTGCAAAGCACTCTGGTTATGACCTCACGGATACATGAGATTGTTGGTGGGGACCCAGGATTGGTTCATTAAGGTAGGCCTAGCCTACACCAATCCATGTGGTCCAGTTGGCTTTAAAGCAGGGCAGAGTCCCTCTTTTGCCAGATGATCTGAAGACTTTGCAAGGAGTAACAAGAGGAACTGAGC
The DNA here is from genome assembly GCF_040938575.1 of Ambystoma mexicanum. Lineage (NCBI taxonomy): Eukaryota > Metazoa > Chordata > Amphibia > Caudata > Ambystomatidae > Ambystoma > Ambystoma mexicanum. The sequence continues at coordinate 991,669,962 of NC_090926.1, read as the reverse complement.
ATTGGACTCTGGCTGAAGGTACAGTCTGCCTTACATTTTCCACCAGTGAAGGAAGGCCAGGACCTCCAAGAGGGAAGCAAGATCCCTCCCCTAAAGATCTCCCAGGAAACAGAGGAAGATACTGAATCCAGAGGACCCACCAGCAGATCAACAACCGGTACCCAGCCTGCACACAGCTCTGCTAGGCTCTGCAGCAAACTTCCTAGAAGGGAAGTGTCAGAGAGTCTCTGAACAAAACCAAGGACAAGGCAGCTGCCTGCAACACTCTCCTTAGCTTTGAGCTGTCTGCATTAAAGGACGACACAAGCCCAGTGAAGAAGCTACAAGGGGTGTATCAACATGCATCTATCGACGTCCACCTTAAAAGACATTTTCGAGCCAGTCAAGTCCCTCGAGCTGCAACCGACTGCACCGCTGACTGTTGTTATGCCGCAGTCACTAAAGCTGTCCGAGATGCATCGACCAGTACATCAGAACCGCTGACCAGCACTGAGACAACGATTCCTGACCCTGAGCTGTTGTGTAGGCCAACCTGCAGCCGTCCGTCCAGCTTCGCTCGCCGAACTGCCTGCGACCTGATACCCTCAGCTGTCTCCCATCCTGAACTCTGTCATAGAAGCGGCAAAGTGCACTGAAACCGACTCGACCCTATCGAGCACCAAGAACTCCTACAGCACAAGGTACATTGTGGTTCTGTCCCCCTGGTCCTTCTCTGAAGGCCCCTAGTGGCATTTTACGACCCATTGCTCCCTTTGTGTTGAAACCAAGTATCCTTGAACAGTTGCAATTTTTTGCTATACCGACTACCCTCCTGTCAGCATCTAGAGTGCATCCCTTTTCCTTCTTTGAAACTGCCTGCCCTCTGCATTCCCTTACAAGGTGAGGTGTATTTCATAGTGTGCTAGAACTGTCTGTTTTGATAATAATAACTTCGATATTTTTATAGAACCTTGACTGGACATTCCCTTTAATCATTGGGTATTAATTCTATTTTGAATGTGTTTTGCCAACGATCCACGACCTTTCAGAGATAAGCCTGCCGTTCCGTCCACGTTACCAAAATTGGACAAGGTGGTTTATAATTTACGTGTGTTTCCCATCTGTTCGGATCCCTTCTGTTGTACTAAAGGTGTGGGGCTGATTGATAGTTTAGAAATTGATATTCATCCCAGGACCACTGGTAACCCCCGGAAGTTGATTTGTGTCATTGATGGCAGGCGGTCGGATCAAGTTGGAGCCATGCACTCAGCTTAGTCACCCAACGATAACAGTACTGTTGCAGGCAACGTTTAGACACTGCTAGGTTTTGTTAAATAATTATGGATCTTGACATAGAGACTATTAAAGGTATGAGCAAGGATGTCCCCCCAGCACTAAGGTTAATAAACCTGAGTTGCTGACCAGCCTCCAAGCTTGGGAAGAAGTGAGGGCAGTTGGGGAGAAGACCTCAGGGGATGGGTTAGACCCTGTGTACCCGAATGAAGTAGACCTTCTTGGAGGATAAACCCTGGTTTAAACACAACAATAGATTTCCTGAAAAAGGAACTTCTGTGACTCACAACTTAACCAGGCTTCCCTGCATGATCGTACATTTATTATTTGTAAGTTTTATATAGCGTGTTATTGGGTCATTTGAGGTTCACATGGCATATGTGTCACGAATAGTCACGTGCTCATCCTGTTACCCAGCATCTGCGCCGTTCTGCTCCTCCCCTCGTCCCCTTTTCAAGGCAACAGAGCCATAGCCTTACCAGACATGCTGGGCAACAACGGGTTAAAAGAACAGCCTGACCCTGAAGGGGACGTAAACAGGTGCTACGGCGCTTGCCATGGCGCTTGGGGGGAAAAAGCTGAGATCTGCAGTTACATACACAAACAGGAATTCCAAAAAGCTGTAAAAAATAGATTTGAACCTAAATCCTGAATTTAATTCTCAATCTTATTTGGTATCCAAGATATCCAAATTTAGTTGCCCTAGGAAATCAGAACATAATCTGTAGGAGTAAATAGGAAAAAGTGGAACTTGTGTTTAGAAATGGATTCTGTACTTTATTAAATAGAAAACATGAATTTTCGAGATCATAATAATTTAAAATTAAGAAAACATGTAAAAAAGTACCTCACAATCAAAAAGATTTCTAATACAATAACTCAGGGGGATTAAGCATTCATTAAACTTAGAGAATGCATAAACAGAAAATAGAAAATAAATGAACAAGCCTGATAGTAAAACACATATAATCAATCAGGTCACATAGATTTAACAAGCAATGAAAAGACAAAACAATGGAAATGCAAAATGATAAATGAGTACATTTGCACAATGAATGTGAATTAACAGGTCTGCCTACGTAAACTCTCACATTTATTGATGTCAAAAGTGGTCTAAAATGCTGTCACTTCAAGGAGCATAAGGTTCTATCAAGCAAAGACCTGGTTACATTTCGGCGGGTCACCTTTGAGACCATCAATGTCAAAAAACGCCTTCCTCAGGGCAAAGTGTGAAGTAATAATCCCCAAACCAATGCTGGGGGGATTACATGGACAAAGTTTTATGACACGAACCCACGTCGTGACGAGCAAGCGTGTCGAAGCACGGTGAGAGGTCGAGACCAGCATTCATCTATACAATCTGATTGCCAGCGCTGTCTTGTACCCATAATAAGGTGAAACCCTAGATCAATGTAATCGCCATCAGGTGCCTGATATAATGGCACAGTTGTTTGACAGTGTTCAATTTGTCAGGAGGTCATACTGGGTGAATTCACTAATGGGTCAAGTGCTTTTCCGTTGTTAAACGTCTGCGAGGCACGCCATTGCGTTGACTTTGAATTGATTGAAGTTGGCAGGTCCCACATAACAGAAATTGTGAGAAACCTGTGGCGTTGCCGAAGAAGCTGCAGTCACGTGATTGGTTACCTCGGCAACCAGCATAAACACACGCTCGGGGTGGAGTTTCACTGCTTCTCAGCTGTGTCTCCCCGCCGGCGTGTGGCGTTTGTCCTCCTTGCTGTTTGTACCTGTGACTTCCTGATACTTTGGAACTTGGCTACGTTTTGTGGATACTGCTTTTCGGATTTTCCCTGTTCTACCTCACGTTGTTTTGTCTATCTGGCATACCCGTGCTCTTGACCTTGGAACTGTCTTCTGGTTTTTGCTCTTGTATTGCTCTGACTTTTCCCTTGTCGCCCTGTCTATTGAATCACCTCTGCTTTGACATTGGAACCGCTCATGTATTGTTTTTGGACTTCTCTTCAAGGCACCATGCTTTGGACTGCCTGGGTGATTGCAGGACTCTGGATAAATCACCTCACGGGCTGGCATTATTACCTATCATATCAGCACCACAGTAGTAGAGGGGTCCTCTCCTGTACTACAGGGCTTGCATCCTTCCCTCTACTACAGAACCTGTCTCTGTTGTCAAAGTGGTAAGTGCTGTTCCTCCTAACTATAGCCCGTTCTGACCATTGCATCCTGTTAACCTGTAATGTTTTCCTTCCCTTTGCAACTACCTGGGGACCCTGTGTTGTTCCAGCCACCTGTGGCCTCAATAATCGGTCAGCGAGTAAGACAATCCTCTCTGACTGGGGGACAGAGGTATTTTTAGTCCACGCAGTAACTCAAGTTGTGACAGACTGAGAAGCCTTTTTTACCGCTTGGGCAATGGACACAGCATCTGGGGATCCGGTAGGTACTACTGGTACAAGCCATTACGGTACAAGCCATTACGGTATTACGAGCGGATATGTCTGCTGCTACCACTGTCATACACCAACGCTTAGACGCCACCCGGAGTGAGCGCCATGCACTACCACCTGACCCAGAGTTCGGGGATCCATCCGGTCAACCCGTACCTCTAGTTAACATTCCACCCCAAAACCCTGTCTACATCCCTACCCCGATCCACTTGGCCGCTCCCGAGAAATTCTAGGGCGACCCCCGGATGGTTTGTACATTCCTTAACCAGTGTATGTTACACTTCTTGTGTAGGCCTCAGGCATCCCCTAATTTCACCACTAAAGCTGCCTTAACCCTTTCGCACCTAAGTGATATAGCAGCCACCTGGGCCAACCCGCTCTTGGAAAGCACCAGCCCCGTCCTGTACAATTTCGATCAGCTCGTAGCTGAAATGACCAGAGTCTTCAATTCCCATTACAAGGCACAAACCCGAGACCTTGAGCTCTTGTATCTGTATCCATGCAGATAGGAGGCGTACCGTGCCCTATCTCTCCTGCTGAATACGAACAGCGCTGCTTGTCTAATGCCTGATTCTTTTGTGGGCAGACCGGCCATTTCATAAAGGAATGTCCAAAGAGGACAAAGAATCCTGCGGTCTTTCGGTCGGCTCATCCCTAGTAAAGGGGGAACAGATAAGCCCTGCCTTGATGCCCTCATACTCTCTGCATACCAGCACTTCCACAGCTCCTCTGGTTATCCAGGCCCTTTTGTTTTCCTCTCACGACACTAAACACACCGCACCGTCCATCTGGTGATTGACTCCGGTGCCACAGGCAATTACATTGACATAGCCCTTGCCACATCCCTGAACCTGCCCCAACAAAACAAAACTAGACTCAAACATGTACAGGCCGTTGACGGCACCCACCTGATATCTGGACCCATCAAACAATAGACTTTGTCCCTGACGTTGATACTCCAGGACACACACAAGGACAAGATCACGTTTGATTTGATTACAACACCTCAGTTCGGGATTATCCTGCGCATCCCGTGGCTCAATGTACATGGCCCACAGATTTACTGGACTCAGGGTCACGTCTACTTTGAGTCTTCCTTTTGTCAGGAAAATTGGTTTGGGGGATGTCCTGTGCTCCCCTTGTCAGACTCTTGATGCCATTACTCGCTCTGCATCACTCGTTCAATAAAAAGACACACACTTGCCCTCAACTCATATGGTGGGTGCTGTCATGTCCGAGGTACCGTCTGAATACCACGGTTTTGAGGAGGTCTTTGATAAGGGCAGTTCTGAAAGAATGCCCCCTCATCGGCCGTACGATTGCCCAATAGATTTGGTCCCAGCGGCAGAGATACTTGCTGGACGCATCTATGCTCTATCACCCTCTGAGGATCAGGCCCTTAAGGACTACCTTGCCCTTTCTCTGCGTCTAGGCCATATTCTTCACTCCCAGTCTCCAGCCGCGAGTCCCATCTTTTTCGTCCCTAAGAGAGAGGGTGACCACCGCCCCTGTGTGGATTACAGACGTCTCAACCAGATTACGATAAAGAATCATTATCCCATACCCTTAATCACTGCCCTATTGGAACAACTCGGCCGTACCACAATTTTCACCAAATTAGATCTGAGGGGGGCCTGTAACCTGGTTCGGATGAGGAGGGGTGACGAGTGGAAAACAGCGTTTTTCACCCGCCACAGTCTTTTAAAATGCACCGTTATTCTGTTTGGCCTATGTAATGCACCCGCCACCTTCCAAAGGTTCATGAATTACCTTTTCCACAACGTCCTAGATACCTATGTCATAGTCTATCTTGATGACATTCTGATCTTCTCGCCCTCATACCAATTGCATGTACAACACGTCAAGGAAGTCCTCAGACATTTCAAGGTCAACTCCCTCTATGCCAAACCCGAGAAGTGTCTCTTCCACACCACAGAAATCGATTTCCGAGGCTTCCACATGACACCTGAGGGTTTATCCATGAATGCCTCCAAGATCCAGGCTATTCTTGATTGGCCCATTCTTACTACCATTAAGGCGCTCCAGGCTTTTTTAGGTTTCGCGAACTTCTATAGGAGGTTCATTTCTGGTTTCTCTGCTATTGTTTCTTCCCTAACCCAACTCACTAGCCCAAAGAACCCCTATGTTTGGACTAGACAACAACAGGAAGCTTTCAACACTCTCAAGTCAGCCTTTACCACTGCTCCCATTCTGCAACACCCTGATCCGGATCAGCCTTTTCTGGTGGTGGCCGATGCCTTGTCTTTTGCATTAGGCGCCGTCCTGTCCCAAACATGTCCTACCACAGGAATCTTACATCCAGTTGCTTATCATTCACAGAAATTCACCCCTTCAGAGTTACATTACACGGTAACTGAAAAGGAACTATTAGCAGTGAAGGATGCTTTCCAGGTTTGGAGACACCACCTGCTTGGGGCGAAGTGGCCAATTACAGTCCTATCAGATCATCGTAATATTCAGGACCTGGTCGCCATGAAATGCATCTACAGCCGTCAGGTGCGTTGGCATCTTTTCTTTTCGGCCTTTAACTTTACTATCCGGCACCGCCCGGGTACAGTCCATGGCAAAGCCGATGCCCTGTCTCGCCTGGCGGGGGGAGGCACTCCCAATATTCCCTGGCACCCTCATAGACCAATCACACCTTGTCTGTTTGTGCACCCCTCCTACGGCCCTGCTCACCGAGATCCGTCGGTGGTCCTCCCAGCATCCAGAACTGCTAAAGGACTGGAATCCCGTCTTCAAAGATGGACTGCCCTTCGTTCAGGATAGGTTCTTTCCCACTCATAACACACGTATGCAGGCTATAGAATGGTCCCCCGATGCAGCAATAAACGGACATCCCGACCAAAGACAGACTTTCGCCCGCCTCCAGCGTTGGTGGCCTACAATGCGTCAGGATGTCTCTTCTTACATAGGAAACTGCACAATCTGTTCCCAATTCAAGACCCGTAAGGGTAGACCTCTCGGCTTGCTCCAACCCGTGCCATTACCACAGAAACCATGGAAAATGGTCACTATGGATTTCAACACCAATCTCCCCACGGTCCAAGGTTATGACACCATATCAGGTATTTATAGACAGTTTCCCCAAGATGGACCGCTTCATTCTTTGTACTAATGTTCCATCTGCCCCCATGCTGGCCGGTCTGTTCTTTCGCAACGTTTTCTGTTTCTTTGGTCTCTCCTCCACTCTCATCATCGACCGGGGTTCATAATTCATGTCCAGGTGCTGGAGGGCGCTCACGACTCTTCTTGGCATAGATGCCCGTTTATCATCATCCTATCACCCTGAAACCGACGGTCAAACCGAGCGTGCCAACACGACATTAGAACAATATCTACGCTGTCTCTGTTTGCAGTACCAGAAATCATGAGATCAGGTTCTTCATATTGCTGAATTCGCATATAATAGCGCCCCACATTCCTCCAGCAGTTTCTCCATGTCTACTCTCTCTGTACGGTCAGCATCCACGTGTGTTTTGCCATTCCCAGACCTCACTACATCACAGACACCTGCAGCTGACGCCGGTCTTCAAGATCTCACCCTGATTCATGACCAGACCCTTGCTCATCTGCAAGATGTGCAGGATAATATGTGCCGTTCGGCTGACAAAAGGCGTCGTCCGGCACAACAGTATGCCGTGAATGACAGGGTCTGGTTGTCCACCAAGCACCTGCATATTCCCGGCGGCAAGAAGTTACTTCCACGTCTTATAGGTCCATAGGTCCATACAATATTACAAAAGTAATAAACGCTGCTTTCTATCGCCTTGCCCTACCCATGTCTTAGTGTACTCACCCGGTTTTCCACACTTTCCTCCTGAAACTATGCCCCCCTATCCACCAGAATACTCCTCTGCTCCATGGTTCACCCGATGAGTACGAAGTACATGTCATCCTCGATTCCCGCCGCAGTCGAGGTCAGCTCCAGTATCTGGTCGACTGGGTGGGTTACGGTCCGGACAATCAGACCTGGAAGCCTGCCGAGAACATTCATGCCCCGGTTTTGATTGCCCGTTTCCATCATGACCATCCGTCCAGCCCATGGGGTCGTGGGCCTTTGTGGGCGGGGCCGGGGTTCTGTCACGAATCAGTCACACGCTCATCCGAATCGGTCACATGCTCACCCTGCTACGTGTACGCGTATGCATATGCGGCGTCCGCGCGGTCTCCTCATCCTCTCGTCCCCTTTTCAAGGCAGCAGAGCCAGAGCCTTACCAGTCATGCTGTGCAACACTTGGTTAAAAGAACAGCCTGCCCCCAAAGGGGACATAAACAGGTGCTATGGCTGCTCCTGCGTTGCCGCTTGGGGGGGGGGAAGCGGAGATCCGCAGTTACGGCCTGTCACGTTATGCGCTGGAAGTCACGTGACTGGTTGCCTAGGCAGCATAAACGCAAGCTCCAAGTGGAGTTTCACTGCTTCTCAGCTGTGTCTGCCGGCTGGCGTGTGGCGTTTGTTCTCCTTGCTGTTTGTTCCTGTGACTTCCTGGTATTTTGGACCTTGGCTACGTTTTGTGGATACTGCTTTTTGGATTTTTCCTGTTCTACCTCACTTTGTTTTGTCTATCTGGCATACCTGTGCTCTTGACCTTGGAACTGTCTTCTAGTTTTTGCTCCTGTATTGCCCTGACTTGCCCTGGTCGCCCTGTCTATTGGATGACCTGTGTTTTGACCTTGGAACTGCTCTTGTATTGTTTTTGGACTTCTCTTCAAGGCACCCTGCTTTGGACTGCCTTTGTGATTGCAGGACACTGGATAAATCACCTCAGGGCCTGGCATTATTACCCATCACATCAGCACCACAGTAGTAGAGGGGTCCTCTCCTGTACCACGGGACTTACATCCTTCCCTCTACTACAGAACCTGTCTCCGGCGTCAAAGTGGTAGGTGCAGTTCCTCCTAGCTATAGACTGTTGTGACCATTGCATCCTGTTAACCTGTATTGTTTTCCTTCCCTTTGCAGCTACCTGGGGACCTGATGCTGTTGTTCCAGCCATCTGTGGCCTCAATAATCGGTCAGCGAGTAAAACATTCCTTTCTAACTGGTACTTGGGGGCGGAGGTATTTTTAGTCCACACAGTAACTCAAGTCGTGACAATATGATATCAGCAGCTGCACCTGTGGGGTCACACCTTACCATATGTTGACTATTTATTTATTTCATTTGTTATATGCGCCCAGAAACCGGAGGTATCATGGTGCTAGATGACATACAGTAAAGCATAGGTAGTTACAGTACAGTCCAGTCAGCAGTAGTTACATAGGTAATCATGTATATCTGTTAAAAAGTGCGGTTTTGACTTGTTTGCGGAATGCAAGGTAGGAAGGTTTGTTCCTGATGGAGGGTGGGAACGTGTTCCATAATGTGGGAGCGATGACAGTGAAGTAGGAGCCCCTGATCATTTTTTGTTGAATCTAGGTGTAGTAAGAGAGATGGAGGAAGTCTAGCGTAAGGTTTGTGGATTTGGTTTCTTGGAGATGCGGTGTGTGAGATAGGGGGGCTGTGTTGTAGAGGCAGTGGTAGGTGGTTGTGTTGTAGAGGCAGCGGTGGGTGGTGGAGAGTATTTTAAAGTCAATGCGTTCTTTAATGGGAAGCCAGTGGGCTTCGTGTCGGATTTGGGAGATGTGCTCTGAGCGTTTGAGGCCCCAAACTGCTCTCAGGACGTTGTTCTGTGTGAGTTGTAGTTTGAGGTTCTTGTTGGAGGTCCCTGCTAGGATTGCATTGCAGTAGTCAAGTTTGATACCGACTGTTGCTAGGGGTGAGGAATTTTCTGGATAGATTGAGGAGTTTGGTTGAGTATGCAGCGGACAAGGTCATTGCTTTCACGTGTTTGTTCAGGTTGAGTTCTGCATATAGGTAGACTCCTAGTGTTTTCACATGAGGGGGGACAGGGATGCTGTTTCCATCGATGATGAATGCAGAGTAGGCAGAATCAAGATGTTTGAGGGGGTGGGGGGATCCGACAATGAGTAGCTCAGTTTTATCATAATTTAGGCATAGGTGGTGGTTTGCCATCCATGCCTGTATGATGTTGTAGATGTGATTGATGTTTGCGCAGTCGTGGTCATAGGTGCCAGATAGTTCGAGGAGGATCTGGGTGTTGCCAGCAAAGTTTGTGTAAGGGATATTGAGTTTGTCAAGGCGATCAAATAGATCCTTAGTGTTGTAGGGTCAGAGGCAGGATCCCTGTTGGACACCATCGGAACAGGGATGGGGTCTGCTGCTCCCATGCCGGCGAAGACCCTAGAGGTTCGGTTGCTCAGGAAGGATTTTACCCATTTGGCTGCTTCTTGTGAAAAGTTGAAGGAGGTGGTGAGGCGGTGGCAGAGGATATCGTGGTCTACGAGATCAAAGGCTGCCAAAAGGTCCAGTAGCATGAGAATGGCAAGGTCGCAAATGAGGTCAAGTTGCATCTTGATATCGAGGAGGGCAGATTCAGTGCTATGCCTTGGCCTAAAGCCGGATTGGCGTAGACTGAGTAGGGAGTGTGTTTCGAGGTAGGATTGGAGTTGTAGGTATACAGTGCGGTCGAGGATTTTCAAGAGGAATGGAACTGTAGTAATGGGGCGGTAGTTGGTGGGGAGAGTGGGATCAAGGGAAGGTTTCTTGAGTAATGGTTTGACCAGGCTTCTTTGATGGAAGTGGGTATGGTGCAAGTGCTGAAGGAGGCATTGATACATTTAGTAATGGTGGATGCTAAGGGCTTGGCACAGAGTTTGATGATGTGTGTGGGGCAGAGGTCACCAGTGCAGTTGGAGGCCTTGAGGTGTTGAATGATGGTAATGGGTTCTGCTATGGTGATGGGGTGAATTGGAAAAAGGGGATGGAGGGTGTGGGTGTGGAGGATGTATGGTTAGAGGATTTGGCTTGAGAGTTCTGTGCTTTCTTGAGGATGGTTTTATCTCTAAGGTTCTGGATTTTGTTGGCTAGGGTGGATTGTACCAATGTGCACCAGGCTTTGTCTTTGGGAAAGGTAGAAACGGGTGGGACTGGAGTTTCCAGTTCTTTTAGGATTTTGAATAGCTCTTTTGTGTCAGACTGGGCTTCAGACATGCAGGTATTGTAGATGTTGGCTTTGGTGTTGATGATGGCAAGTTTGTAGGAGGTGGCACAGATGCTGAAGGTATCTTTATTGCTGGGGGAAGGGTTTTTCCTCCAGATATGTTCTTTAGAACGCTTGGTTTTGCAGAGATTTGCTAGGTCTTCTATGAACCAGTTGTGGTGGTGGTCTTTTTCCTAGTGCTAGTTTTGAGGGGGGGTGTGAAGATCCAAAGGGCGGCACAAGGCAGTGTTGTAAGCTGAGAGAATGGCCTCTGGGTTGTTGTTATCAGGGCAGGTTTTGAGGCAGATCCGAATGATGGGTTCTAGGAGTGCCTACATATTGGCATATGATGATGATGACATTATTGGGGTATTTGAGGCTGCACTTGACATATGCACTGTGGTGGATGAATGCCTTTTGGAAGACCGTAGTCTGTGCAAGCATGTAAAAAGGAGCTATACAATGCGTGCAAACAGTATTCGCTGATCAGTGGTAAGCAGAGATGATTAGGAATAAAGCATTCTAATCATGCAGTGCATATTTCAAGGCATAGGCAAGACTGCCATGTCAGTGACTATGTGACAGCTGGACCAAATTTTTCGTGGGACTCTGCTGACTGCTATGTCAGTGACTATGTGACAGCTGGAGCGAATTTTTCATGGGACTTTGCTGCACTAAACATCAAAAGAGAAAAATCCTTATACCTTACACAGTACATCGCGCCTACCAAAGAACCTAGATACTCAAACAACACCAACATTTTGAGATGGATAAAAAACAACAGATCAAAAGAAGGGACCAGAGAAGAGAATGGGATGACGCCAACCCCCTTAGTCCCTACATCACAAGAACAGATGGGCACTATCGATACCCACACCAAATGACAACAGATGAAGAAACAATAGAAGTCAGCGACCCAATTATCAATCTCACAGACCGATTCAACAACGGAGCCGCCTTCACAGAACCTCTACCATTCAGAGGCAACATAAAAGCACCCCAACTGAACACCCACAAACCAAAACCGGGAACAAGAAATAAACCAAATGACACCAAAATGATCCACTGCAATCTAATCAATGCAAGATCAATGTCCAAACACGCCACTGACATCTACAACCTCCTAAGTGACGGAGGCATCGACATCCTTTTCGTAGCAGAAACATGGCTAGATGACAACTACAAGATCACCCTCAATAACTGCCTGCATGATACCTTCAAGAGCATCCAAGTAAACATGAAAAAGAAAAGAGGTGGTGGACTGGCAATCTTCTACAAGGAACACCTGGAAATTAAAGTGGAAGACCCATTAAACATCAACAAATATGAATCCCTAATCATAAATCTATCAACAAATCCTAGAACAAACCTAAAATTCATACTGATATACAGACCACCAACCGTACGATGCAGCCTTCATAGACAACTTCATAGAAGCAATCACCAACGTAGCTATCGCACGTAATCAACTGATTATCCTCTGAGACTTCAACATCTGGTTTGGTGAAAGAACCACAACCTCACAAAAATCTCTTACCGGCCAACTAACAACAATGGAACTACATCAGTTGGTCAAAGGAGCAACCCACGCGGCAGGACATACACTAGACGCAATCTAAGCCAAAAGAAAACTAATTACCACAGCACCACCGATTCAGATCCTCTGGAGCAACCACCTCATCATCCCCTTCGTAATCACAATGCCCTCCCCAATAACCAGGAAACAAGAAAAACTACCAATCATCATGAAAAGAAACAGTAGAACCATAAAAAAATCAAACTTAACAGAAATACTGGAGATCACTAAACCACAAACAAGGACCATGGGCAAAGCTGACCTAGACACTAAAATAGATACTCCACAGCTGGATCACCACAACAATTGACGAGATCGCAAAAGAAAAAACTTTCAATCCATCCCGCAAAAGAGCAACAGCAAAATGGTTCACCCCACTACTAGGTGCCATGAAAAGGAAAAAACAAAAACTAGAAATAGATGGAGGATCAATAAAACTGCGGAAAAAAAATCAAACTTGAACAACATACCCGTTCATACAAAAAGAAAATACAAAAAGGAAATACTACGACAACAGAATCCTCAAAGCATCAAACACCCAAAAAGAACTGTTTAAAATCATAAACGAAATAAAAAACCCTCCCGGCTGCAACAACACTCCAATACCATCGAAGAAATTATGCAGTGACCGCGCAGACCACTTTAAAAATAAAATCCTGACCATTCAAAACATACCATGCAATCACTACAGTGAAGACACTGACTGATGCAAGGAACACCAGAACACACTCCGAAACTTCCCGCACATATCATTGGAGACTTTCATCAAACTCGTAAATCAAAGAAACAAATCAGACTCCCCGCCGATCCCTGCCCCCCTGACATCTACAAATCAATCCTCGAACAAGGAACACCAATGGAATACTACAGGAACATCCTCAACCAATCAATCTCAACAGGAAGAGTGCCTCAAGCCTTCAAATCAGCATACATCAAACCACTCCTCAAGGATACAACAGGAAATGTAGAGGACCTCTCCAACTACAGACCCATCTCCAACATCCCCTACTAAGCTAAACTCCTGGAATCATACATATATAGAACAACCCGAGATTTCATAGAAGAACATCGCCTATTAAACATCGCCTATTAAACCAGGCACAAGTAGGCTTCAGACTGATGAGAGGAACAGAAACAGCACTTATTTAAATCTGGGATGATCTAAAGGCTAACACAAACTCAAACAACAGCAACGTTCTGATACTTTTAGACCTCTCTGTAGCATTTGACACAGTTATACACAACATCCTCATCATGAGACTGGAAGAATTCGGAATCACTGACAATGCCTTACTTTGGGTCAGATCCTTCCTAACAAACAGAACAGAAACAATTTGGATGAAACCTTACAAATCAAGCCCACGAGAATCGTCATGCGGAGGTCCACAAGGATCATCCTTCTCGCCATTACTATTCAACATCTACCTGTCGCAGCCAATTAAAATCGTCGAAAGACATGGCCTCATCTGTTACAATTACACTGACGACACACAAATAAACTACAAAATACAAGACTCACAAGATGACAACACAACACTGCAGAACTGCCTTCATGAAATATACAACTGGATGAACTTAAACTACCTTAAACTCAGCCCAAGCAAAACAGAAATAATGATCATTAAAAAAACAGCCGAACTTTGGCGAAACCCCAGCCCCATCATCGACCATAAAAAACCTGGGAGTCCTGAAGGAAAACTAACTCCCTCTAGAGCCACAAGTAAACTCCCTAATCAAGAATTCTTTCTTTCTCCTGTGATCGGTAAAAAGGATCCTACCATTCCTCTCATTCACCAACAAAACAACTGCCGTCATCACCCTCATCATGTCCAGACTAGACTACGCCACCAGCCTATATCTAGGCTTGCTTGAATGACTCATAAATAAACTCCAACACATTCAAAATGTGGCAGCCAGACTGCTCCTTAAACTACCTAGAAGAGAACACATCACACCAGCGCTGAGAACGCTACACTGGCTACCCATCAAACAGCGGATCAAGTCCCCCAGGGGAAGGGGAAGTGCTAATACGAGCCAGGAGGGCAAGGCACTAGGGGACGGGATATGGTTGAAGTGCAGGGAGGGGTGTGGATCAGACACAGTAGCCGCTCTTTTTCCCTACTTAAGGAGCCCTCCAGCCTCTTTTTCTTTGCAGATGGGGAGCAGGTGCAAGTGGATCTTGGTCACCTGGCTTAAGCCCCGCCCACCTGTTGCCTTCCTTCCTGGTTGCCTCTCTTTTTCCCCACTTAGCAAACCCCGCCCACCTGTTGCCTTCCTGGTTGCCGCTCTTTTACCTACTTAAGGAGCCCTCCAGCCTCTTTTCCTTTGCAAATGGTCACAGGTGCAAGTGGATCTTGGTCACCTGGCCTAAGCTTCGCCCAACTGGTGCCTTCCTGATTGCTGCTCTTTTTCCCCACTTAGGAAGCCCCGCCCACCTGGTGCCTTCCTGGTTGCCGCGCTTTTTCCCTACTTAAGGATCCCTCCAGCCTCTTTTCCTTTGCAGATGGGAGCAGGTGCAAGTGGATCTTGGTCACCTGGCCTAAGCCCCGCCCATCTGGTGCATTCCTGGTTACTGCTCTTTGTCCCCACTGAGCAAGCCCCGCCCATCTGGTGCCTACCTGGTTGCCGCTCCTTTTCCAAGCTTAAGGAGCCCTCCAGCCTCGTTTCCTTTGCAGATGGGAGCAGGTGCAAGTGGATCTTGGTCACCTGGCCTAAGCCCCGCCCACCTGGTGCCTTCCTGGTTGCCGCTCTTTTTCCCCACTTACCAAGCTCCGCCCACCTGGTGCCTTCCTGGTTGCTGCTCTTTTTCCCTACTTAAGGAGCCCTCCAGCCTCTTGTTTGGACCTGTTCGGACCAGGAGGACCCAGGGCCCGAACCCCTGCTCACATAGCAGGTAAGCATGCACTAACATGTGTTTACTACTTCTGTCCCCACAGGCAACCCCCACCCCTGTCATCCCCCCGTGATGTTCCCTTGTGCCCCCCTTCTCGCACACAGGTGTTGCCTGTTTTGCTTGATTCTTCTACCCTGCTCACTCCCCTCCCCCCAGCCTACTTCTGCAGGAGTCTGTCCTGATACATTCTGGTTTCACCATCACCGTCTTGTGGCCAATGCTGGATTTGGCTCCATCACCGTCTTGTGGCCAATGCTGAATTTGACTTGTATGGACTTCATTGATTCACAGTGTGTCACCCTTTCTTATGGTGGCCCTGAATCGTGCTGTTCCCATCTTCATCTTGTATCAAGGCTTGCAACATTATGTGTTACTACTGACTTCTGCAATTGTATTTGCTCTAGCCTCTTTTTGACTGCTTACTCTCTGTTCTCTCCTCCTCTCTCTTTCTCCTGTTTCCTATCTCCTCCCTCCTCCCTTTACTTTCTTATATGCACTTACTCTATCAGAATTGTCCCTGGACCTAGTATGATAGCAACCGCGTCTGTTTCCTCCTCCCTCCCTTTGTTGTCCCCTCCCAACCCCCCGCCAGCACTATCTGAAATGTCGTCAGGCCTAGTACGATAATCGCTTGTTGTCAGTTGTTTTGTTCCTCCCCTCCCTTTCTGCAGCCCTCCCCCTCGCCTTTTGTTTTCTCCGGCTCTGCCAGAAATGTCATCAGGCCTAGTACGGTTGTCACCTGTTCCATTTCCTTCCCACTCTCCCCCTCCCTTCCTTATCTATGTCTTAGCTCTTGCACTATCTGAAATGTCAAATTAATTTCACATCCTTACTGTTCACAGCCTGTAAGAATGTCATTGTATTTTCCCTTGTTCCCTCCCTTGCCTTGAAGTGCTTTGAAACACATTGTGTATAGGTGCTATATAAATAAACTATCATATCATATCACAGTAGTCCAGCAAGTGCGCAGGGGGACGGGATGAGGGTCAATAGTGCGACGAGGGAGCAGGGGGGTGGACCAGACTCAGTAGTCTAGTCAGGGAAGGGTGCCCGAAGGCAATTACATGCGAAACACAGGCATCAATGGCTAACATGCGGTCAACATGCAAATTGCTTGCACAATATAGCCATAGTTACCAACAGTCTTTTTATTTTTTTATTCTGATATGGTTTAATAATAAGCAAACCTTTCACAAAACATAATTCCATAAAAGTGAAAACAATATAAAATTAAATCAATGCATCAAGAGAAGCAAAAACCTCTTGCAGAAATCAATGCAAAGCTAATAATAAGCAAACCTTTCACAAAACATAATTCCATAAAAGTGAAAACAATATAAAATTAAATCAATGCATCAAGAGAAGCAAAAACCTCTTGCAGAAATCAATGCAAAGCTAAAACTAAGTAAACACTGTTATCTTGCATTAAACGGGACCAAAACAATTCACCCATCTGAGCTGACTTTATAGGCCAATAACAATTAAAATATAAAGATCTTAGATGACTGGTTGCCAAACAGTAAACAATCAAATGTTTAAGCGTTTCTAACACAGACTCCTGTTTACATAATCTACAGAAAAGTGGTTGGCCTGGCCCTAAATTCCAAGGGCCTGTGCGTTCAAGAGTAGGGAGCTGATTTAACCAAAAACCTATGTCGACATTGTGTGCCTTGCTACTAGGAAAAAGTTTAAATAGGTCTCCCTTCTCCTGGGATGTTTAACATATTCCGTGGATGTTTTAAATGTGCCGAGGTGATCCCCTGTTTCACACCAATCAAGGGCAAATGATGTAGACTTTGTCATATGAGGATTCCCGATAAATTCTTCTTCACTCGATTGAATTCTAGCTAGCAGCCTGGAAATGTCTTTAAAGATGTTGATAGAAGACAAGGACTGAGCATGCAAAATAACACCCAAGTCAATGTATAAATCTGGAGGACGGATACTTTTTGTATAAGTGGCCAGCTGTCTCCATGTCACCTATATAAATACTACTGATGGACCCTTCTTTGACCGCTACATGAACCTGAACCATAATAGTGTCATTTAATGAAGCACCTATAAGTGGCCTAAATCCCACTGTGAATCGAGAAATTATACCAGGTCCAATAGCCAAGCTATTTATTAAGATCCCGAAAATTAAAGCTGCAAAGATCTTACTGGGTGTGTCAAGGAGAGCTTTTGGCCTATAGTACGATCCATAGAAAGCTTTCCTTTTTTGTGAATGGGGATGATAATGGATTCTAGCGTAGAGGATGGTACCTGATCAGTGTCCGTGATCTCTTTGAAAAATACTCCCAGGCGACTCAACCACAATTTTGGATCATTCTTAATAGTGGCCCGGAGCCCTGGACGACTGGGCCTTAGATATTGCCCACAAGATCTCCCCTTGTGTCCAGGCACACTCATCGTTGGCCCTAGATCTGTCAACCCCATACAAAACTGGAGATTCCACAATAGGTTTAGCGTACATAGCCGAATAGTATTCAACCCAAGTTGACTCAAGTATTGGACATGCTATAGTTGGTTCAAGTTTGCCTGTCGTGGAATTCTTAAGGGCCCAGAATTTCGAGGAATTAGCACTTTTGAGGGTTTCTAAGGTATGTATACTGGTTATCCTTGTTATGTAGTTGAATTTATAGGGATTTAATATAGTTTTTATAACCTTGGAGAATGTTTTTCTTTTTGAGCTTGTAAGCCGCTAAAGAAGGAGAATACTCATATACCAATTCTCTAAGTAGTTTCCTTTTGTGTTGCTTGGCACATGATATCCTAGTACCATAACTATGGTTACACGTTTTAAACCCCAGTGGTTACACTTTTTACCAGCAGTGCACGTCTATTTGTCTGCACCATCTCGTCTTTGCAGTAAAAATGTAATACATTGTATTCAAAAGTGGTGGTGGCAACGCATAGTAACCTATAGTGAAAAGAAATACGGGATTCGTCATCCCGTGCTATTAACATTCTCCAGGATACCCGGTCCTCTAGAGAGAAGCTGCTTGCTGCCCCCGCCCCTCTCTTTGGCCCGCCCACCTGAGTTCCTTAATGTCCATTTGCTGGCCTGGCTGTGTTCTTATTGCCTGATCCTTGAGAAATGGGAATTCCAACGAAGTATTATGCTCTCCCATGCACCCTGCGATACATACTGCAAAACCGCAAGCCAAATGTCAGGCTGCTCGAACAGAGGCAAAATGCCATCGGCCTGGTGGACCCTCAGGTGTGTTCAATTGACCAAACACTGCTTCGTGTGGGGGGTTGTATAGATGGCAATATAGATGCACCCCGAGTCAAGTAGGTTTCTGGTGGTGATGGATGTTGGGTGACAAATTGATGGGAGAGTTGGTTCTGTTGTTGGAGGGCCTGCAGGACAGTCAGGTAGGAGGAAGGCTGTGTCAGTGGGTGACAATTGTAGGCTAGTGAGCCTTGATGAACCGCAGGGTATGATGTGGAGGAAGCCTGATGTGTTTTCTATTCCTTCCCATCTGCATGCTGGCAGTGGATAGTTTAGGGTATGCAGTGTCCCGAGCGGAGAGCATGCAAGAAACTGCTTATAGCAATCAGCCATAGCAGAGCAAGGAGTAATTGATTTGGTCCTGCCTTCTTGGTCCGTAGTAAATACTGTCGTTAGAAGGATACGCTGGGAAGCCACCAGGCAGAGGATTGAGATTAACTGATGACTGTGCATCCCTTGGGATATACTCCTAAGAATTCATATGGCAGACAAAACCTATTTACTTTGCCATTATTGTTGTCCCACGCCCAAGACATTTACTTGGCAGTCTTGCAAGCACCCCCAAAAGGCACACACTTATAATATTCCTGTACCTATGCATCATAGACATACATACCTAGCACAAATACCTGACTTTAATGTCATTTTAAAACAGGAAATCAATAATTTTCCGCCAAAATTCAAAACATTTGTCCAAAAGAGTTGTAATCTAATATTCACGGCCCCCTGGACTTTAAGTCCAAGCTTGAAGTAAAATGAACACAAAGTAAAGTTAATTGCACCAGAAATGAATCCCGCAAAATAACTTTATTGGTAAATACAAAAAAGTGCTCTGAGTGTGACTACTATTCTTCAAATACTCTTAGGCACACAAATATTTGTTAAAACACTACATGAGAAAGCTGTTACAAAATCCTTAAGTGCATAGAAAACACCAATAAAACAAGAAATGTGAAGCAAGGTTTTCTGCATTAAGCTATATAATCAACACATTTCCCTTATGCCTTCCATTGTTTTGTTGGATAATTGCACATTTTGTAATGGATGTGTGTTGTGAATAAATTAAATCACACACATATTGAAGGTCTGGTTGGAGGCTGGAGCAGGCATGGAGGGTACGCCGCCTGCAGAGAAACTGCAGGATTTTTCAATGGCACGCACACCTGACAAGCTGGTAGAACTTGTAAAGCGTCAGTCCCTCCCATGTCGCTTTATTATGCACTTGTTGATGTCATCAGCCTGTATTTTATCTTTCCAATGTCATCTTTTTATATTTTGCTTTCGTTTGTCGCTACTAACAACCTGTATTTTGCACCTGTTCATGTTTTCAATGTGTATTTATAACCTTTCGATGCCATCAACCTGCAATTTGCACTTGATCTTATCATCATGAATAATTTGCATTGTATTGCCCCTCAGCCTGCATCATAGAGTTATTTATCAATGCTGTCAGCTCTCCTATGCATTTGTAGGTGTGACCAAGGGCAGTTTTCTTACACCGAATATGATCTGTTTAGACAATGCACTTTTCCATCTCCCTGGGGCCACAATTGCACCCAACCAGTAAATCCCCCAATGAAATGCCACCCCTGGTGTATTACAACTATCAAACTTATTTACTCCCCCATTAATGCCTTGTAAATGTTATGTTATGGAATCTTGTAAAGCGCAAACCTTCACCCGAAATGGCATTGTGGCGCGGAGGCGGGACAACGCGGAAAAGCGAAAAACAACTACATCCAGGGTTCAGATACAAACAAGATGGTTTTGAGGGCACGCCTAAAGGAAGCAGACGAGAATTCCACAGGAGGGCCGCCGAGACAGAAAAAAGCACCCCCCCAGACAGGAGCGATTAACACACGACACTGCAATACATGGCGTGTTAGGAGATCGAAGAGGGAACGTAGTGGATACATTCTTCCTGTAGGTATTCTGGACCAATTTTATAGAAGGCCCGGTGCACAATGCACATTGCATTAAATTTGACCCGACTGGCTATTGAGAGCCAAAGGAATGATTGGAGAATAGCTGAGGCAGAAACAAAGCGTGATGCCCCGGTAGCTAGGCAAGCCTCAGAATTTTGGAGGAGCTGCAAACGGTGAAGGAGATAGCCAGGCTAGGCTAAATAAGGAGAGTTGGAGTAGTCAAGTGAACCTACGATCAAAGAAGAAACCGCAGGGTTCAGAGCTTAAAGTGGACCGTTAGACAGATTGTACTCATTTGAGTCAGCATAGAGAGGGAGGCGGACGACAGGACCCAATTTTTTCACCACCGAAGGCTGTGGTAAGGGGCCAAGCTCAGGAGGCCAGAATGCAGAGGACCAAGGTGAGGCATCAGGAGGGGCCCTGACGATAAAAACCTCAATTTTATCGCTGCTGAGCCACAGCCAATTTTGGCCCACCCAGGCAGAGATTGAAGAAAGGCAGAGATGACAGTTTTCGGGTGTAGATGGAAGAGCCAAGTCCAATCGCATGATAAATGAATGAATGAATAAATTGCTGGTCTCAGAACTACTGGAAAGAAATGTTACCTTACTCAGCATGACCAACAATATGAATCCTATGAAGCTGTAGCATCGATAAAATGTGAAGTAATAAAACAATGCTGCAAGCATAACCCGCCTGTTAGTTTTTTTGAGGCGTAGTACAAAAGAATATACCCTTAATGTGGCATAGGAAGGCAGGGAGGAGGCTAATGTATTCTGGCCCTCCTGCTCACACAACACAGTGAGAAGGGATTTTTAATGTGGCATTACACTGCACATGTTTGATGCACAGCACAGATTCTTAGATGATGATGATTATTATTATTATTATTGTATTTATTGAGCACAGACCTAGCTTCGAGAAGCAAAAGAGGGCTTTACAGAGGTGTACAACAGTACAGATGCATAACGGAGAGCTTTACAGAGGTGTACAACATTGCAGATGCTTAACGGTGCTCTTTTCAGTGGTAACAACACAACAGATATACAGTTGGGGGTAGGATACAGAGGGGCATAGAGGAGGGGTACAGCTGTACTGGGTGGTGGGGAGGAGAGATAATAACCTGGTTGTTGAGAGACCTATTTTGGATGACCTTTACAACCCAAACGTATTATCCTGCCCCATGAATACCATCACAGCCATTCACATGCTTCAGATAAGCCTTCCCCAGTAATTGGGCAGAGATCATAGCAGTGATGATCCCATGGACGCGGCATATTAATGTATTAAAGAATCAACCTCAGTGCTGAGTTCTGCAATGACATGAGCCATTGGGGCTAGATGGGAACTCTAAGGTGATTCGGAGGCCTGACTTTCAGGAGTTTTTTTGGTTTTGCGTACTAGGACCCTTCGTTTCCCAGGTGATTGAGGCAGCAGGGAAGCCCTTTCGGTCTGCGGCCCGACCGACCTCCCTGAGGGCCGCTCATAGCGCACGCCCTGCATCTCATCCACAAATGCTTCCACGCCATCAAACTTCGTGGTCAGCTCCCCCAGCCGCTCCTTCAGATGGTTGAACTCCTTGTACAAGTCATCCAGGGCGTCGGATAGAGGCTTGATTCTAAAATGGGATCAGATTGGAAAAACATTAGGATTTGCAGCTTGTTCCTCAAGGTCACTGAAAGAAAAGTAACACACAACTGACCAAATTTTGCAACCAAATGAAACTGTTTCCAATGCTGTAATGATAATGATTTTTCTTTTTGATTTGTTTTGTTTAGGGTAACTTTGCAAATCTGAGTGTCAGTTGGTTCTCCGATCAATATACAAGTCCACCATCAAGAAGATGGCACATGCTCAGGCTACTGCTCATGAAAGGGTTCTGTTTTATTAGAGACATCTGTCTAAAATGGATTAAAATCTGATACGATTCCCTATTTGGTACAATGCTTCCTAATATATTCTATATAACTACCTAGAGCTTAATGTGCAAAACAATCATCCCATTTATGACCATTAATAAACAGCAGGTCAAAATAAAATCATCAAGGTGTCTTCACACACGCACAGTCATGTATAATGTGAATAAGTGAAGGGTAGTGAATGTATCAATCAATTACACATGCCCCCATTAGGGTTTTACGTGAGGGTACCCGTCAAGAAAAGCTAGTGGATGATCTTCTAGGTGGAACAAGATTGCAAAATGTTATATAGCTGCTTTCAAAGAATGGTGAGTTCTAACCTGCATTAAAACAGGCTTGAAAGGTAGGAATCAAGAATTAATTTTATTAAACAGAGTTCTAGACTCGGTGCATTTAGAATACGGTGTACACCAATGTCAACTCTGTCAAGCAGTTGACAGTATACAGAAAAATGTCCATGGACATTCCATCAAATGTATTAAAGGAACAGATGACTTTCGCAAAAATGACAGGCTCAACCTCAATTTGGGGTTTTTGTTTGTAGAAAATAACAGAGATGATTAGTGTACATTTGAAAAGCAAATACATGGTATTGTAAGGAGTTAGGAAGGAATCTATTGACCTACAGAATAATAGACTGAGGTGCCAATTCATAGAACTCAGTGTAGAAGTAGCGCACGCGCCTGGCGCAGAGAGGTATGGTGTGCCACGCGTGCGCCGGGTGCAGCGCAAAAAAGTATTTTGGCGCACCGTGTATTCATGGATTACCTGAGCCATTTGCAGCCGTGGGGCAGCGAAAATCCAGCAGCGCCAGTAATGCCCCCAAAAAAGCCCCTTGCGGCAGAAAAAGCCATAGAAATCCCCAACACGGCGCAAAGGGCCACACTAACCCTGGACCAGCATACAGCCCCCGCTACACCGTATTCATGTGAAAAACAGCACAGACCCCGCTTGCGGCAGCCAAATCGCGTGAAAAGTGCCTTGCGAAACCCAGCAAAATTTTGTTCCAGGCTTGCGCCAGCAAAATCGTGTGAAAATCTGCTTGCGCACCCCCTTGAATATGTGTATCCCCGCTCGCGCCAGCCAAAATGCATGAAAAACACCTACCATAACCCCTTCAATACGTGTACCCTGCTCGCGCCAGCCAAAACTCGTGAAAACCGGACGGACTCGTAATGAGGCCCTTTGTCTAAAATTATGTTTATTGTATCCAGAATTTGGTTGAATATCTCCAAGAATCAGAATATCCTCAGTCTCCCAGACATTATGGAACAATGGAATATTCTATGACTATTATTCTTCATAAAGCCCTGTTAAGTCTCGTTTATTTTACAAGGCAGAGGGACTGTCAATTCCCCAGCTTGCACACTTATTTGACTAGAACGCAACTAATTTCACTTCAAATGGAAAACCTTGCTGTAGACTTATATTTCTTTTCTCGATTTCGCACTTGCTGTTTTTTTTTTAAATGTGTCTTTGCTGCAAATATTATTTCTCCTAAACAACTGGAGGCCGGATTCAACAATAAGTACACTAAACATCATTCTTCAAGGTTTTCTGGCCTCTTCTCTCCTGCCAAATGCTTGGCTGTGGACTACCCACTTCACAGCAGGTGCAGTGAAGGGGTATTCCTCTGAATAGGTCAATTAAAAGTAATTCAGTACAATTAGTGAGATTCACCATAGGGTCTGCAGGGCTATAGGGACAACGTGTTCATACTATATGGCATCTCAGATCAATACATTCAGCAACGCTACAAAATATTGTTTATGTTGCAAACAATGGATGCTGATCCTATCCATAGACGTGCACTTGACCCAGATTATTCAACATTTTGTTGTGCGCCTTTTTAAACAAAAATATCCCCTGTTAACTTTCCAGAATCCTTTGCTCTGCTCTGCACAGCTCGTTTTCCCTTTTGTAAGAATTGGCTGAATCCTAATCACCTTTCTGTTTTTGAGTAGATTGCGGTCATTAACATCATTTATCAGTACATTTGATGTAAGAGGTCTTGTTTGTGCACTCTGACTGCTGACTGTAATGATATTTTGTCTTGGACATTTTATTTAAATTGGTATGCTCCTAACCTATATTACAACTGTCATATAATGTAGAAATTAGGACTTCCTCTGATTTCTTAATTTCCTTTATTCTCTTTATTCCCTTCCTTTTCTATGTATTTATTCAACTTGCATTTATTACGAGTGAGAGCTAATGATCTCTGCTTTGTGGGGGGCTTATTAAGCTTTATGGGTTCAGCTTTGACAGCCTTTTTGGGGTGCTAACAATACCTGAAATCCGTATCCAACCCATATGAGGACAAACACAACAAAAATGAAATGAATTGTAAGTAACACTGTCACCATGCTAACTCACTATACCTCAGTACCTATTCTAACCATGCAGTTGAAACTCTAACAATATGTTCAGGGACATACTAACCAGGTAGATATATCTGCAACTGTATATGTATTTTTTATTTATTTATACCCGTAAGAATACTTGCCATGTACTTATTAAAGTGTAACTATCACTCGAACTATGTTAACCATATAAATATAACTCTGTACATGTACTGTGTAGCAATAACTATAATTATACTACGGCATTATTCTGACTGTTCTGCTACAGTTAACAACACAGTTCGAATACCAAAAAAGCAAAAAGTAAAACATTTAAAAATAGAATCTAACAATACCTTTTCAATGTTATTTTTTATGCAAAGCAGTTCTAATTCAGTCAGAAAAGGAAATAACTGGTGGTAATTCTGTTACTGCCACTTTTTATTTTTAGTAGTAATGGAATTACTGCTGTTTTTACGGCACCACTGAACTACAGGCTTAACCTTAAAGTAGAAAATCTTTCTCCAGCATCAGGCTAGAGATAAATCTGCCACTTTAAGGTAAATAAAACAATGGAATTAATTTAACTGAAAAACCCACTGGGGCCTGTTGGGCTCCAAAAATGGGGATTAACATAATTCTACTACCACTTGTAATCCTGTGGTAAACCCATGGGGACATACGTCAGTAACAGCAAGTCTGGCGGTAATTTGGGATATTTACAGCCGAATTACCACCGAACTTGTAATTAGGCCCAAGTATCTGCACGTGGAAAGTGAAACTAGCACCAGAAGATATAAAAGAAATAGGAGAGGCAACGGAACATTGTATTATGATAAAAAGGTTTGTTGCAAAAAAGAGAAGAGGGAGGAAGAGCTGGAAAAGGAAATGGGGTTGGGGGTTGGAGAGATGTGTAAAGGAACCCTTGTAAAAAAAGAAACAGAACAAAGGGAGAATGACAAAGTCCACCCCCTTCCTACGAAATATTTAGATGTCCAATTTGTGATTACAAAAAACAGAACATTTATGAGGACGTAACAGAACATGCAGGGGGTCAGATGAAGAGGAAGGTTTTGAGTTTTTTGCGGAAGGTGAGGGGAGACATTTCTGATCTGATGTCTGTGTGCAATGTGTTCCATAGCTTGGGGGCTAAATAGGAGAGGCAAAGTCCTCCCCCTTTAGATCTGTAGATGTAGATATGTCTATAAATAACAACTCATGCAGAGAACATCCTCGTCTTTACTGCTGCCAGCTAGTTAAGTAGAAGTCTTTTGCTCTGTGACACGTTGTGGATGCAATTATAACTTTATAATTATTGCGTTACTCATGTTTGCACTGTTTATCATGGCATGTTTCAACTGGTGGGAGGTGTTTCTGCGATTTTTCACTGGTGCAGGATTTCATTGCGTGCAGGACGTGAGAGAGCCCGAGGGGTTTCTGCATTGCTCATGTGTGACACGGGTACCGGGGACCTGCTGGTTCTGTAGCGGGTTTAAGGGTACTTTCCTTACCTTGCCTGCAGGGTCTTCCAGGTTTGGGGTTCCTTGCACGAAATTACAGCACCGAGTGCAGGAGTCTGAAATCTTCTTAAGCCACAGTCCATATGCGGCAGAGGATTGCCCTCTTTCCATTCCTACGACTCATGGACCATGCATCGGTGCTGCGTTGTATTCGCTTCTGCCTGACATTGTTGACGGTAGTGCATTAGTTAGTGGGGTACTTTGTTGCAAGTTAGTTGTTATGGAAGAAAGACAGGACTCCAGTGAATAAAAAAGTAGGGGCATGCTACAGTCATAAATCCTCCGGTGGTGCCAAGAGAAAAAAGGTGGTGCGTATGCCTCAGTACAAAAGAGTGGCTCACGTAAGAAACAATATTCCTTTTCAAAATCAGGAGTTATTTACATCTCACAAAAGGAAACATGAGCGTTTTCTTCCTCTTCAAGGAGTGAGGCGGATGGTGGTCTGATTCCTCGGTTTCCTCGGACCAGGTTTGGATTTCAGCGGGTCAAAACTGGTGTATTAATGACTCAGCACCCCTTATAGGTGATGAATATGCTTCCCCTGTGAATGAGGCATCTGAAGCCGCATAGAATATCCTAATTTCTCAGGGTTTGCCTTTATTAAATCCCTCTGAGGTGGCACACCCTAGGTCCCGGGAAACGGGTCCCTCTCCCTCAGGTTAGTAAATATCTGAATGCCAGACTTAGGAAATCCCTAGAGTAAGATGAGAAGAATAAACTCAGGTCTGATTGCTAGACCTTCTACTTGACAAAAGGTCACAGTGACTCTTAAAGGCATGGTCTGGTAAAAATTTTTATTTAAAAAATAGATAGGCAACATAAAAAAAAAACTAGCATTCTCTTTTTTAAAACTTCCTATGTACAATTTTGAGCTATTCAAGCTCCAAATTCGCAAAAGCAAGCACATGGGCTCCGGCATACTCCGGAGCCTGAGAAACTCGGAAAGAAAACTCGGAAAGAAAAACCACAGCGTTTTCCAACACATCCGTGTTGTGTTTCTGCCTGAATCCGCTTTCCCATTTGGGGCTCTCGGGCTCCCCATAGGGAGCCCGAGAGCCCCAAATGGGAAAGCGGATTTAGGCAGAAGCAACGCAGCATTTAGCATTTCCCATTTGGGGCTCTTGGGCTCCCCACGGGCAGCCCGAGAGCCCCAAATGGGAAATCAGCTGTAGGCAGAAACACTACGCGGCATGTAAACACAACCGCGTTGTGTTTCTGCCTGCTGTGACTTTCACTTTGGGTCTCCGGTGCTCCCTTGGGAGCACCGGAGACCCAAAGTGATAGCCACAGCAGGCAGAAACACAACGCGGTTGTGTTGGAAAATGCAGCGGTTTTTCTTTCCGAGTTTCTCAGGCTCCTCCGAGCCGGAGGAGCCTGAGAAACTTGGAAAGAAAAACTGCAGCGTTTTCCAACACAATAACGTTGTATTTATGTTTGCGGTCGCTTCAAAAGCGACCGCAAACATAAATACAACGTTTTCAAAGCTGCAGTTTTATTTCTAAGTTTTCCGGGCTCCTCCAGCCCGGAAAACTAGAAAAAAAAACGCAGCTAGTGCTTATTTTATTTTTTTTTAAATAAATAGCACTTACCGAGATTCAGCTGCAGCTTTCCTGCTCTGGTCTCCGGTCCCCGTCCTCCGCGTACAGCACTAATGAAGGGAAAGCCACCCAGCGGTAGCTTTTGTTTACTACGGCTGGCTGGCTTTTCCTTCATTAGTGCCGCAAAAGCAAATGCCAGCACAGGAGGGCACCCATTTCACAAAATGGATGCGCCCATGTGCTTGCTTTTGCGAATTTTGAGCTTGAATAGCTCAAAATTTTACATAGGAAGTTTTAAAAAAGAGAATGCTAGTATTTTTTTTTTATGTTGCCTATCTATTTTTTAAATACATTTTTTTACCAGACCAAGCCTTTAAACAAGATCCCCAGTTAGTCATAATTTTGGCCAAATTGGGGAAGGATCCCAAGAAGGGTTTGGGCAGAGCACTCAAGCTGTGCCAAGACAAGGCCCTTTGACAAAAATGTTGGACCTTGCTGAGGTGGCCATGGAACAAGCAACCCTAGTGGATCCTGTGCCTTTGTGACAATGGGCCCAGAGGGCTATTAGCTTCCTCAGGAATGCTAATTCGGCTATTGCTGCGGACCATAGGAAAGGAGTTTTGTTTGCATGACACTCTAAGTTGGCTGACTTGGCAACCAGGGATCCTGGGTTTAAGACCGGTACAAATCTGTTTGGGGACAGATTCATTGAGGGTATCTCCAAGTAGGTGCTCCTTTCAATGTCTTGGGATAAGGCTCAGGCATCTCTAAAAATAGTATTTGGAGGTTGCGTTTTTGGGTGGTCCAGAAAAGGACGGGGTCACTTACCCAGCCAGCCTTACCAAGGTCCCAACAGACAGTCATGTCCTTCACTACAAACACAGGATTACTTCCTGACTGCTACCTTCTTTCCCCAGTGCGCATAAGGGTGGAGATCCAGACAGTTATCTTACAGAGGTTTCCATAGATAGAGAGCAAACCGAGGTGAACCTGTTTCTTTGCTTCACCCGCAATTCTTTCGAGCAAAAATAGTGGGCAGGCTTGCTGGGTTTTTCCATTCTTGGTGTACCATCACTCATCATCCCAGGGTATTGCAAATCATAAAAGACTTTCACATTCAATTTTAGGAATTTCCAGTACAGCCAACGCCTTCTCATCCAGTATGCTTCTCAATAAGCAGTGTGCAATTAGTACATATAGGGAAGGCATCCTGAAGCAAGACACAGACAACAGATTCAAACTTCAAACCAAATTGTTTTATTAACTCAAATGTCAGGATGTTTCAAGGCCTAGCTTGCCCTATCCTAAGGTCGGATTTCCCTACCCTCAGAAAAGTCAGAAAGTTTGACTTAAAAGTCTGTCTGTGTCCAAAACCTATATTTGCCATCACAACTAAAGCTAAACAATGTGTAGGGATGTCAGCAATAAAATAAATAGTGTTCCAAACAAAGTTCTGAGCTTCTTCCAGCTCCTGGCTTACTTATCATCCCCCCCTTCCCCAAGTTCAACACAGTTACACAAAACCTTGGGATTCCCTTCCCCAATTTCAAGAATGTTCCACAAAACCTTCGGGTTCCCGTCCCCGAGTTTAAAACGGTTCCACTTGTACTTGTTCTCAATCTTTCAATATTCAAAATCAGCTCCAGGCCCCCTGTATACTCCTTCTGGTTTCTTAACAGTTCAATCAGATTACGTTCTCCTGTTTCACTTCAGCAACCTGTTTGGCTTTCACAGTTTGGGTTCCCTGGTCTAGGCGCAGATGTCTGACCACGCAGTCCACCCATTACAGGTTGCGCAACCAGGAATCCTAGCCTCTCCAGCCTACACAGGTTATTCTGTGTTTGTACCGGTGTAATGGTTCACACTCACTTGGCTTCCCTGTTGCCACAATGTGTTCTCTCCTTTATTTTCATGTATAGTTCATTTTGTGGTGGTTTTGTTCCTTCACCACCTTACTTTCATGCTCTCTCTCAATCGTCCATACTTGCTTTCTTTTATGCTTCATGCGATATGCGTTTGCTTTCAATAGGCAATATTTGAATTTCACACACACTTGTCATCAAGGCACATCTTTAGTTCGGTATTCAAATGTTCTGACTTTTCACTCTTCTGCTGCTTGCATATTATATTGTCCTTGTATTTCCCCCTCAACCCGTTACATTGGGTTAACTTCAGTGGGCATAGGCTTTCTCATTCATTCTGCATCTAATTCGGCTTTCTCTCAAAGCCCCAGGAGTGCAATGGTTCGGGGCTCTTCCCATTAGACTCACCGGTCCCTGGCGGTTCTTTCGATTTAGGCTCTGCCGACACATTTGCTTTCACACACGAGCCCCAATCAGACTTCACTTTCTTCTTGGATCTCACCGGTTGCTCTGCGGTAGCTGTGGGTCTCCGCTGCGGACCTCCGACAAATGAGGCGTCCCCATCTGTGGCCTTCTCGCAGCATGCCTGGCCCTTGGCTCCACGGATTCCTCGAGTCATCTGCCGGCATCCTGGCTCCCCTGCAGGATCCATCATGGCTGCCTCCTCACACACAGGATTTCCTGCTGGTCTCTTTGCTGCTGGTCTTCTCCCCTTTTCTACACCTGCAACCGCTTGACAGGTTGCAGGTGTGTGTCCCAAATTACAATTGCCTGGTTGCAATTAGTGGAGTAGTTGAGACATGCCTGCCCTTTACAGTAATCTGCAGGCCTCTTCCTCATTCCAGTACTAGAGTGATGAAATAGCTTACTAGTGCTCACTACTCCTAGTCTCCTCTTCCTCGTCCCAGTATCAAAGTGGGTTAAATGTGGGGAAATGATGGAAAAGGATTTACAATAGCCCATGAAGGCTGAGGGAGGGTGAGTTTGATTTTCAGAAGGGAAAGGGGC
This sequence comes from Ambystoma mexicanum, assembly GCF_040938575.1. Taxonomy (NCBI): domain Eukaryota; kingdom Metazoa; phylum Chordata; class Amphibia; order Caudata; family Ambystomatidae; genus Ambystoma; species Ambystoma mexicanum. Next base: position 991,639,382 of record NC_090926.1, on the reverse strand, counting down.
ATACCATGTCTTGCCTGTGGATATCCTCTCCCTAAACCCCAAGGACCCTCCATCCAGTTGATCCTCGCTTGCATCTCCACCCCAACGGATAGGATCCAACAGTGATGGTATTTCCCTGGCCACCTGAGGAGAGGATACAAGGGGAGTAGGTGTGAGTATACCCTTAGGTTTCTCACATACCCTTCCCCTGTGCGGGTTGGACTGGGGTGCTTCACATGGAAACCGGGAATGAAAGTCCACATTACCTGCTCTCAGCCTTTCCGGTGTGCCAGTGTGAAGCGGTGGGATTAAAGGTCCAAGGAACACAGCATAACCCTTGGGTTGGATTCTTTTCTCTGGTGTGCCGGGTCATCTTTCAGAAAATAGTACTTTTTTACCCATTGGTTCTCTGTTCAAAATTGGGAGGTTCTAGTTTCTTTGGGCGAGGGAATCTTGCTCTAAGAGTCTTTACTTTGATTTGGGACACCTGTGAAATCCATTGATCGCATTGGGGCAAATTAGTCCTCAGGACTAATTGGGTTGGCAAGTTGGGAATTACAGCCACTAATAGATAACATTGTGTACCCAAGATGGTGATGGGTATTTGGACTTGTGGGTAGTTTTTAATATGGCCATGCACACAGCCCACTTCCTTTTCACCCATTTCCCTCCATGTTGGGGGAACTAGTTCTGCTCGTAGGGCACACCACTTACTACCACTATCTAGTTGGGCCGAAAGGGTTTTCTGGGTTTTCCTAGTGAGGGTTTTGCCTGATCGATATATTTGTAGACCAAAGATCCCATCAAGTCACTCCTTTTGATCTTAATTGGGTTGGATGAAAAATTCAATAGTATAAAATCTAGTCTATTTTCACACGGAAGGAGAGGCAATATTTTCATGTTTTTCTTTCTGTCTGGTATAACATACATAACCATGATAGAGGGAGGCTCTACCCAGAGGTTTAAGGAAACTATGGCCTTTTCTCTAGCTCGGACTACCCCTTCCTGGGGACAGAAAATATGGTAGCTGTTCCCTTTCACTGTTTTCTGTATAGGAAGAATGGCCTGGACTACTAAAGGATGAAAGGATATTCCCATCCTTGGACTGAGAAGGGAATGGGCCCCGCATTTTCCTGACCTTTCTGAGTCTGGTGGTCTTGACTCAGCGGAAGTGGACCACTTAACCTCTAAATTTTGGGAAGAAGCCTGGTTGGTGAAAAAATGTTGATTGGTCGTCTCAACTCTCCTTGAGTCATTCTCATTGTTAGAGATCCCACTATCTAATTCCCCTGATTTTGTCACTTCCTCCCAGTCATTACTTGGGTACATTTTAATGAATGGTGGAGCGGAGGCGCTAGTATTTTTGTCACTATCAAGGGTTCCCCAACTTGTATCGGTTGAGCCGCATCCTACTCCAGACAACATTTGTGAAGGCATCATGAAGCAAGACACAGACAACAGATTCAAAATTCAAACAAAATTGTTTTATTAACTCAAATGTCAAGATGGTTGAAGGCCTAACTTGCCCTATCCTAAGGTGGGATTTCCCTAGCTAAAGAAACTAAGGAAAGTCAGAGTCAGAAAGTTCAACTTAAAAGTCTGCCTGTGTTCAGAGCCTATACCTGCTCTCACAAATAAAGCTAAACAATGCGTAGGTATGTCAGCAGTAAAAGAAACAGTTTACCAAATGAAGTTCTAAGCTTCTCCCAGCTCCTGGCTTATCAGCTCTCTTTCTCCACGTTCCAATTAGTTCCACAAAGTCTTGGGATTCCCTTCCCAAGTTCCATGCTTTTCCACAAAACCTCTGGGTTCCCTTCCCCAGGTGCGAGACAGTTCCACAAAACAGTTCCAAAAATTCTCTCAGCATGCCTGGCCCATGGCTCCACAGCTTCCTGGGGTCGTCTGCTGGCATCCTGATTCTCCTGCAGGACCCACTACGGCTACCTCCATGCACACAGGTTTCCCTGCTGGTCTCTTAGCTGCTGGTCTTCTCCCCTTTTATACACCTACAACCACTTGAGTCCCAAGGTGTGAGTCCCAAATTACAATTGCCTGGTTGCAATTGGTGGAGTAGTTGAGACATGCCTGACCTTTGCAATACTCTGCAGGCCTCTTCCTCGTCTCAGTACTATAATGGTGAAATTGCTTACTAGTGCTCACTACTCCTAGTCACCTCTTCCTCATCCTAGTACCATAGTGGGTTAAATGAGGGGAAATGATGGAATTAGATTTACAATAGCCCATGAAGGCTGAGGGAGGGTGAGGTTGATCTTCAGAAGGGAAAAGGGGGATGTCATGTCTTGCCTGTGGATATCCTCTCCCCAATCCCAAAGGACCCTCCACCCAGGTGTCCCTTCCTCGCATCTCCACCTCCACGGTTAGGTTCCAAAAGAGATGGACTTTCCCTGGCCAGCTGAGGAGAGGATATAAGGGGAGTAGGTGTGAGGATACCCTCAGGATTCTCACATAATAGAGGTACAGGAACTTCTCAGGAAAAGCGCGATTAGACAGATACACCTGCGTTTACCCCGGTCTCGTCAGCAATATATTTCTGGTAAAGAAAACATTTGAAGGAGTAAGACCTGTTATCAACCTCAGAGAGTGCATTGGTTTTCTCCCATACAACCATTTCAAGATGAACGTATTCATCTCCTGAGGGACACTCTGCTCCCAGGAGACTGGATGACAAGGTTAAACCTCAAACCTGCATATCCAGCCATACTTATTCACAGCCTGCATCAGAGATTCCTCCAATTTATTTGGGACAACAAGAAATGCTACATATGTGTCCCTTTCTTTCTGGTTCTTGTTAGCTTGGTGGTGCTTCACCAAGGTGATGAAGCCTGTGGTGACAGCTCTACGAGCTTGAAGAATCTGACTAATCGTCTTTTGGAACGACATAGTGCTGATGTCCCAATCCAGAGAGATGGCGACCCAACGCCTTCAGATCATATCTCGGCTACAAGGTCAGGATTCGTCATAAATAGGGACTAATCACACATTCAACCGTGCCAAGTCATAGAGTTTTGGGGGTTTCAGTTGCCCATATCAAAAATGAAGGCCATCAAGAAAGATATCAAATCAGTCTTCAGAATGTTGCTGTGGGCCATTGGTCTTTTGTTGGATCAATACAGGCAATTTCTCTGGGCCCTCTACATTATAGGGTGCTTCAGAGATTGAAGGCTCTCCATCTACGGAGAAGGTCTGAGTTATGCAGGTCAGAAAATGTAAGAACGGAACTACATTCGCGGTTGAGTCAGATGAAAGCTGGCAGGACCATTTTTGCAATGAGTCCGGATCTAGTCATCGTATAGGATGCCAGTCTCCTGATGAGGCCTTTGATCAACACAAGGGAAATGGACTGCCCAGGAGAGGGGACTTCATATCAACTGTTTAGAGTTACTAGTGGGTTCATTCGCTCTAAAGAGTTTGATAAAGGACAAAGTGAACTGTTGCATTCTGTTTAGAATGGACAATGTTTCTGCTGTTCAGTATGTCAACAAGATGGGGGGGGTGGTCAACGATCTCGAATATTTGCAGAAATAGCGAAGGACTTTTGGCATTTCTGCCCAGGCAGACAGATCATGATCCAGGCGAAATATCTCACAGGCCTTCCCCACACTGTAGCAGACTGAAACGCCAGACATTTAAAGGATTGTAGCTACTGGAGAATTCATCCGATCCAACATCTATGGGATCCACTTTAAGCAGATATATTTGCTTCGCATCTGAATTACCAGTTACTAATGTTTTTCAGTTGGAGACAAGTTCCAAAGGCAACAGCTCTGGATGCTTTCCAGCAGGACTGGTCCCAGAACAGGGGGTATGCGTTTCCCACATTCATAATGATTCTTAGACTGTACTCATGAATGTCTCCAACTGCATTGCCTCTGCTAAGCACTCCAACATATCGTCTATCCTAATTCTTGTTCACCTGTCTGCTGCCTTTGACACTGTCAATCACTCTGATCTCCTTAATATTCTCTTTCTGCTTGGGATTCACAATTTAGCCCTTGCCTGGAATGAATCCTGCCTTGAACCTTGCCAATTCATTGTCCCCTGGAGCAACAACATCTCTCAACTCACTCCTCTAACTGTTGGTGTTCCAAAAGCTATGCCTTGGGTCCATTGCTCTTTACACTCAACACCTCTGCTCTTGGGGGCACTAATCAACTCATTTGGGTTCCTGTACCAACTCTTCATGGTTGACACTCAAATCTTCTTCTCTTTTCCTGAACTCTCCTCTGATCTCTCTTTCAAAATATTCAACTGTCTCTCTGTCATTAAATATTGGATGGCATTGACTTTCTGATTTTTACCAAAACCGAGGTGCTTTTCTTCCCTACCAAACAATCACTCTCATCTCTTCCTCTGCCAATTCAGTTCCCACCTGACACTCTCCCCTACTCTTCTTCAGCTAGAAACCTCAGTGTCATCTATGACCCTTCTCTACTTTCATCTCCAAAACTTGAACAGCTGCTCGCCTCAACCTCCTAAATATTAGGAAAATCAGGCACATCCTTTCAACACCACCATGCATCTCTTAACCGCTCTTGTCTTCTGTAAACTGAACTGAAGCATCCTCTTTGGTCTCTGTAACTAAGCTTTATGTCCTCTCGACAAGATCATTAACTTCGCTACCAGGACTTTCTTTAAACTCCCTCGTTTCACATCTACTTCCTCGTACCATCACAAGGCTGGATGGCTGACGATGCAAAACAGGGGCAGATTTAAATGTATTCTGCTGGTTCACAAATCTATCCACAGTAAGGCACCACCTTATCTATCCTCCTAAATGTAACTCTGCAAGCCTTCTCATAATCCTTGACTACCTCTGGGTCTCCTCACACTCCCTGTGCTTCCTCTCGCTTCCGCTCCTTCTCTCCTCTTGCTCCACTTGCATTGAATTCTCTTCCCCCTGTGAGAAACTCATTGTATCAAAAGGAAAGTCACAAACAAGAGATGCACGTTCAACACCTTTATTTATAACTTTCCAAGGGGTTGGAGACTTCCCAACTGGCCCTAAATCTAAAGTGGGAGTAAACTCGACCATAAAGTAAAAGTAAAACAGTCCTAGTCAGTACAGTCAAAACAAAAGGTTCTAAACCTAATGCCTTCCCTAATTCTAATACAAAATGGTGCAAGGGAAATGTACACAAAATGAAAAGGATAGTGTTCCGAACAAAAGGATCAGGATGGCAAGGGGTTTAAAGTAATGATGAATCCCTTCCCCACAATTTCGACCCTGGGACAATGGGATTCGAGGGCTTAGGGACTTAGGCAGCACAGTTTTTCAAAGTGAGGCACACTCTGGCCTACTGGGGCGAGTCAACACAATGTTCAGGCTTCTTTCATAATCAAATGTTAATTTGGGCTTTCCAGAAACAAAGGTTGCAAATGTTTTCCACAAATAGACTTCTTCGTCTTGAATCAAAACCTTATTAGTCACAATCTTCCATAAAGGTCTCAGGGATACCCTTCCCCAAGCTTTCTTCATCGAAGATGTTCGAAACGGCATAGGTTTGGCTTCTGACTATGCCTGACCACTTCGATAACCGTTACTTTCTCCCAATGCTTTCTGGTACTTGTAGTTTCAAGATTATGGGCTTCCCTCCGTCAGGCTCGAACCACTCACACTATTACTGGTTTCCCTCAGACCTCTCATCTTTCACATCCGCCTTCCTCAGCCGGGCTCAGGCCTTCAATCCATTTTCCACAGTTCACACAAGCCTCCCTTAGTTGGGCTCAGAATTGAAATGCGTTCCCCCAGATCACACAAGCTCCCTTCGATCAGGCGCAAGCTTCAATCCACGTTATTTTCTATGTCCAACAATACCTTTTGCCTCGGGACTTTAAATGTTCAAGCATGTTACTACAGAGACTTTCCGCTGTGCTTTATCCAACAGCAGGACCACTCTGTGTACATTGTAGCACACTGTCTCTTTATAGTGTCGATCTTTCTTTACTCACAAGTTCCGTATTACACGCAACCTTGTCTTGATACAGTTACTTTCAAGCAAAAACAACCGGGCCTTTGTTCTTCTCTTTTGTTAACTCACTGGCTGTGTTTTAATATTGTTTTTGTGTCCGGGTTCAAGGTTCCTTTTATTCACAGCTTTATCGAACCTCCCCAATTCAGTCATTCACAGAGAGGGAAGCAGGCTTCTCATCAAGGTTTCCCAGAAGGACGACTTCCAGCTTGGGTTATCAGCTGCTTGTTGCAAGTGCAGTTCCTTTGCCTTACTTTCTTGAGACTTCTCTACAGCTCGTAAAGTCCTCTGGATTTCTGTCCTCCAATCTCGCATTCGCAACAGCTCCTGAAGTCTGGTCTCTTCCCGCTCCCAGCCTCGCTCAGAGTGTACCTCGGTGCTCCGCCTTTTATCCCAGGTGTGGAAGTTAACAGGGTTCAGGTGGGGATGATTGGAAAGGGAAGCCTGACCTTTCCTAGCCTCATTACCGGTTCAGAGCCCTTGAAAGAGTCAGAGATAATCTTCATGATTCTGTTCCTGATCTTCCTCGGCCCAGTAGTACTAATATAGTAGGAAGCGTGAGGATCATGGGAGTTGTAGTGTCCTACAAAGTAGGTTGAGATAGGAGTAGGAAAGGTGTCCGGAAAAGGGGAATAACATGTGAGACAGCTGTCTCTGCATGTCCACCCCCAAGGTCGGGATCCAAAAGCGATGGCCCTCCCCAGGCCATCTGAGCAACGGATCCCCCGGTTTAGCTAGTGAAACACCCTCTAGTTTTTCACACCCCAAACATCCGAGAAACAGTCCACATGGATTTGTTCAAAATCAAACTAAAAGCCTCCCTCTTCACCCCAGAAATACCTTCTTAACCTACCTCTCATCTGCCTGTTAGCTAACATTTTTCCCTTGCCTCTAACCTGCCTCTGTCCCTCACTTCCTCTGCCTCAACGCTAGCACTTCTCCCATCATGGTCACATCCGGAGAACAGCTGGCCGTACCACCTACCTGCACTTAACAATGTCCAATGTTCATTGTCCTTAATCTATGTCTACTTATGTATTGCCCCCAGTGACTGTTCCATTTACTCCCCTCTACAACCTGGTCAGAATGTCCCTCAAACTCACCACATTTTAAGAAGCTCACTGCTTTCCTTCAAATTTGATTTCTTATCTATTGTATGATCTTTTGTGATCAAAATAGCATTGTTCCTCCTGTATATAAATATAAATAAAATAGAAATGCTTGGCCTGATTTGGCAGCTCAGTGTACAGAGGGCCTCTATGGTTCTAGCAACCCCTCTTGGTCCATCTCAATCTTGGTATCCGGCCCTTCTGGAATAATCCATCCATCTTTTGCCTATGTTTCCAGAGATTTTGGACGATGTTGCGTTGGCTTATCTCTTTTAGAAGGGTATCTAATGTTAAAGCTATAGATATTCATAATAGATCGTTTACACCATTTGGAGTATGTTTTCATGTTACCAGATGCACTAAGTGTGGGTCTGCTTCCATTACGTACCCTGCCTTGCCTAATCAAGAGAAACCTTGTGTGGCGAGATGTTTAAAACAGTATGAAAGAGCAACATCCGACTACAGGGTTGCAAACAAATCACAGCTATTAATTGCTTTTAAGAAACCGTTTTCACTAGCGTCTTCTCCTGCCCTTGCCAGTTGGGTCAGATGGGTTATGTCCCTAGTAGGCAGCAATGTTTCTATATTCGGGGCCCATTCCTAACGGGGGTCCATGGCATCTAAGACTTTCCTGGCAGTGGGTTCCTGTCAGGAGATTTTATGGTTGGCTGATTGGTCTAGCAATTCTACTTTGAAGGAGTTTTATTTTAAACCGATCTTGCATGTTACGCAGACGGTGGTAGATGCGCTTTGAACATGCAAAACTGCAGCCTCTGTGTCTTGACTCACAATGCTGATTTTCTTAGCAAGCTGTGTATGAAAATTGTAATTTTAATAAAGGCAAAGGAGATGTCGATTTTCCCACCCTGTGCCCTACCATGCTCGAAGTAGGTGTGTTTTTCGGCCTAAGAAACAACTTATGATCAAATGAAGCTGGTTCAAGAATCTCAGGAGCTACAACCAAAAGGCTAGCTAGCCCCGAGTCCTGATAGTTCCAACATTAGCATAGCCCAGGGTCTTTTCCAGACCTAGCAACACCCCTGCCTGCACACGTCATTTATACACTGTTTGAGGGGAGGATGCACATGGGCCACGTTGGCCACGCTGCAAAGACTTTTACTTTGTTTTTTTCTACTATTCATGCATATATATTCTTTGCTGCTGTCAGAACCGTAAAGAGGTTAACTGCAAAATCTACGCGTCCGTTGTCTTTATTAAAATTATGATTTTCCTACACAGCTTGCTAAGAAAGTCGACATTTTCTATGCCTTTGATGAGCTCACTAATGGTTTATTCTGCCTGGATTTTCTGTACCAGCACGAACCTGATGCATTCCACTGAAATGAAAGAGGCAATAACAGCTGACACGTTTTGTATGGTGGCTACCATTACAGATCTCATACACACCGTGTAGTAGACCATCATGCATTCACCACATGAATGCAGTGAAAGGCATGGGATCCTTCTGCAGAGAGGGATCAGAATTGCTGGGAAGAGTGTGACTGAGTGGGTGGGGGGAATCCTGTGCATTACTGGCAGGGATAAACCAGGCTCATCAGAATAAGTACTCCATGTACTGTGTAACTACACAAAATGTGCATCAATACTAGGTATGCAACCATACTAGCCTTGGCTATATTATTGTGTAACTATGTAGGCTGTTGAACTACGACTGTGTAAAAAATATATCTAATTTTACCAACTTTGCAACTATGCTAATTGTATTAAGGAAAGAAAAAGCACATTTGTGGATGTACATCACTGTTAATTGGCTAGAACCAATGGTGTATGTTTTGTAAAGTGTGGACTGGAACATTGAAATCAGCAAAAGCGAATGCTATAGAAAGATCAGAACCGCTGAGGCAGCCAGTCGCATGGCAGGCTAGACGACTCTGCTTCATCCTTACCTTCCATAATCCGGGAGCACCATGTGGTGATCATACAGGAGGAGGTTTTTGAACTGAGTCATGATGGCAAATTTCCAGTTGTCCAGAACCAATGTCAAATTGGCGCATCCTTTTAAGTTCACTTTCTCCGCTTAAAGAAAAGACAAACATGTGAGGTTTCTGCCAGACTAAGACATTGCAAAGCACAGGCCATATAAATTGAAGGACTATCCAATTCCCCTTGATTTAAGATTTTAAGCTATTCCAATCCCCTAGCTATGCAAAAACACCCACCGTAGGAATTGATTCCTTTCCCATAAAGGAAACAGAGTTGCAGCATTTTTAATTCACCAGGAAGTATAGAAATACATTGCTTTCCTCAGCGTAGCTGCTGAAGGAAACATTCATGAACATGAGTCAGACTTGTTCACCATTTGAGAGCCCCATTCAGAGAAAGATTTGCTTAAGAAATTAAAAGAATTAAATTAAACCTTGGTGTGTTATCTGTGCAAGGGACAAAACAAACACTGTTTCTCCTCCTCCCCTAGCATTGCAAGGTTCCCATTTCCTTGTGATAAAAGCATTACATTAACAAAGAACAACTTCCCTTGCTTACCAAAGAATTCCCAGGCTATTGATTTCCATGCTGGGAAAATGGAGGGACTCAGCTCAAGGCAGGCAATAATAGCTGGCCTTCAAAGATTGGGGAAGAAGATCTCTTATGTGCAGAGCAGCTTTAGAATCCAAGACGGTGGCAAACCTTTATACCAACCCATCCATTCCCATCCCACATGACCACGGTTACATGTCCTAATCAAATAACAGACCTACATACATTACAGGAGCACCACAGGTTGAATCCATATCTCTAAGAATCTCCCAAGGGGAGAACGCCCAGGTTCGAGCAGAACTGGAGGAAGTTGTATGGAGGGGATTGGCGATTAAGTGGACTATTGAGAGGGGGGCTCGGACAAGATTGTTAGCGGGAGGAGGTTACAGTGGAGAAGGAGCATTATCATGAGATTGGAGGGGAGAGGGTTACCATCTAGAGAGAGTCATACTGAAGAGGTTGGAGAGGGTAGTGTTAACATCTGGAGAGAGCCATACTGAGAACACAGGAGAGAGAGAGTGGTACCATCCGGAGAAAGAGTATTACAGAGATTGAAGGGAAAGTATTGAGGAGAATAAAAAGGAGAATTGTTATGGCATGTCAGGAATGGCAGAAAAGAGCAAGAGGGCGAGATAGAGTTGCCAATGACATCTAACAACTCTAACCTGCATGACCCTTTAAATGCGCCTCCCCTGACTCCCACTCCCTGTTCCTGGAGCCTACTTACCATGCGATTGAAGCTCCGTGTGCAGCACATCATTCTGACATTGGTGACCTGATATGTCACACTGTACATAACTGTACATCACTACCTTATGACTATGCAGAAAATATGTACCCTGTTACCCTTTGTTCCTTGACCCTGACCTTACCTTGTACTTACCTGCCTATATTGTAACATTGTTGATGTCTGTATTTTTTTTCCTACTTTTCATGTACTTGCAACTAAGTTGAGCATATCCTTGTCTGTTTGTGCCCTGATGACCCAGGGTATGGTGCGCCATATAAATAAAAACTAAACTAGACCCGAAGAGGTGGTAGGAGAGCGACACTCCTACTAGCCAGAAAGTGCTGGGAGGTTCCAGTGACCAGTTCAGTCCAAGGCAGATTTTAGAGGTGAGAGGAAGTGCAAGACTGTAAAATCTCACCAAGGAACAGGGAGGCTATGGCAAGAGTAGCAAGAAGGGACACAGGGACCAGGAAACTAGAACAAGGAGGTGGCTAGGTGACAGAACATTTCCTAAGCATGTCCCTGAACCCTGGAAGAACAGACCTGTGTTAAGAAAATTCCACCTCAATCTGTCTTTTGAAAGAGCATAAGCATGTGGTTTTGGCCTCAGAGGGCCCTTAACACTGACTCTCAAAGTGGGTCTGGTGGGAATCTGGCAAACCCACAACCCGAAGACAAAAACCAAGGTATTTCACTGGACATTGGGGTGAGCCAAGATGAGCTCAAACAAATAATCTTGTAAGATACCCTTTCTTTGCTCACTATTCATTATTTTGGATTTCACATTTTGTTTTGCATCTTTGAATCTGTAGAGAGAACCTTTTATTTGCCATGTCTTTTGAGTTGAGTGGGTGTGAGTTTGTGAACCCCTGAGAGTACATTGACTTTGCGGAGCTCAAGCCTTCGTTTAGTTGCCTATTCCAGGCCTCTAATTTATAGTTATTTTCCTTCCTCACCCTACCTACCTCAATCACATTATTCTTTGTTTAGTAATAAAACACGTAGCCTAAAAACAAAATCAGTTTTCTTGTATTGTTTCCATTCTTAGCGCACCCTGTGACACATGCTACACTAGTTCCATCACATGCTGCTATGCGGCCTACTTCATGGAGATATATTTTCAATTTCATACCGATGTGGAAGCAAATTCATAAAATATGAAGTGTAGCAAGTGCTAGTAATTGAATATTTGCAACATAATAGAATTATTATTAGCACCCTGGGTGGTTGCGGAAGACAATCAGTTTGCTGAAAGTATGCACTGAAACTACCGATCACAGCCTGTGTTCAGAGCGAGCTGCAAGCTTCTTCTATCATCCATCCATTTTGTGTTCCTGTCCGGCCCTGGCACTCTCTGCTCCTCAAGCCTCCAACTCCCCCACACCATCCAAACCCTGCCAACCATTGGTTCATGATGGACTTATCTCCTGCTCCTCCCCAAACGATGAGTTACATGATTCCTGTGGGTCATTATTTGAGTAAAAAAATAAATTGCTACCTGCACACCGGTTAGCAAACCTGGAGTGATAACAACAATGGTGACTACTTCCATGGGCTGGACTCAGTTGAAATGGCCCAGGCCATTACTACTCAGTGATGATTGCTTGCGGGTATTAACTTCTATTTCACACCTTTTTCTTACACAGTTGTCAGGATAATTGGTACTCAGTAATAGTCTATTAAAGTGTTTCAAGTGAGGACCCCTTATTTCACTTTATACTTGGTTCTTCTCCTATATTTTAGCTATCTCCTTAATGTGAGTACTGTTCTTCTCCTCATTCTTCCTGTTTCACTGCTGCCTGGGCCTTTCCACTTTCTGACACACTTATACTTATCTTCTCATTGTCCCAGAGTTGTCAGCTCTGTGGGTCATATTTTTCTACCTTCTCGACATTTATTTCTGCATAGAATTGAATCCAATTTAGGAATTTTCCAACAGGAGAATGTTTGGTTTATGGTTCCTCAGATTTTCTTATGTAACCCAGTCAGATTTATATGGTTCCATTAATCTGCACCTGGATTCTGTTTTTTCTGGTATTCCATAAATTGATTGTTCTCTGTATTGTCTTTTCCAATCCTACTACCCTTTTCAGACATTTACTTTATTTCCCAACTTACAATATTTCACTTAACAAAATTGGTCAGCTTGTCCAAGAGGATCTAGGTTATGTGACCTCTGCCCCACCCAACTGCCAATCTGCTGGTGCCTTTTTTATAACTTTTTTTCTTAGTTCTGCTCCTTTCCTTCCCTATTAAGCTGTCTTCCAGTCACTTTTCTTTTGCAGTTGGCCAGCTGGTGCACGCGGGTGCACGCGGGTCTATGCAACATGACCTCTGCCTCACTCAACAGCTAATCACTGTTAATCTGTTTGTGCTTTTGTGCTCTTTTTCTTAGCCCCACCCCTTTCCTTCTCTACTTCTAGCCTCTTTTAGTGTGCAGGTGGTCAGCTTGCAGACACAGATTTCAGATACCCCGCATGGGTGGCAAATGTTTTAAGGTTATAGGGTATCTATTGTGGAATTTTCTTCCTCTTAAAATCAGCAGCTGTTCCACGCTACACGTTTTTAAATTAAAATAAAATAACATTTGTTTCCTCAAAGTGTCAATTAAAGTAAAAATGGCTCTGGGGCGATTTCCTCCTTTTCTTACTGTTAGATGCTGCTTTTATAGTTACGTTTTTTATGTTTGATAACTTGTATTGCTGTAACTAATATAAGCACCTTTGTACTCCATCAATGTATTTGTTTATTTGTCTAAATATGTAAGAATATATGTAGGTGCTTATCTGATTGTCAGTCAGCTTTTCTGGTAAAATGTGATTAAAATATGACAACACTGGAAGCTCTCCTCTGACCAAGGGTTTGTGGACCATTTTAAGGGAATCTCCAGATCTTACTTGATAGCAGTAGTGCCCTTTGGCTTCTGGCCTCACTGTGCTTGTTCTTTTTATTCTGATGAGGAGATCATCACAGATTTAGAAACAAACCATTGGTCACAGAGCTGAAGACAGTATTCCAATGTGGTGCACAATTTCTGCTTGCTGTGTCCTGAGGACTGCGAATTTGACACAGCAGTGCCAGTTCACGCTCAATAAGCTATGCCTTTCATATCACACTAACACAAACCTGCACTGTTGTTATATTACAAGGCTTTCATACAGTGCCAGGTTGCACTGTAGGGGTTTCAGAGCACCTAAGCTTGTCTGGAAGTTGCCGTATTTTTCTGCTGCCTAGGGTGTCCAGGCCTTAGTTTGTGGAGGAAAAGGAGTACGTGGAATGGTTTTATGTTCATTCAACGACAGTGTTGTTTTCATTGGAAGTTTTGACAAAATGTTTTATTTTTCACTCATGAACATTTATATTTTTATTTTTGGGGGGTTCCCCCTCAGCCCACTCCCCTACTTATTTTACACTATTCCCGACACCCACCCCTTGTATACACCTAGGTAAAACCCCATTTTTGAAAGGTTTTTGTTTTGCACAAAAAAATTAAACAAAAAACCCACTGAGCCTCAAGACAACTACTCCGGTCCGGAAACAACAGTGTTGGTAAGCTTACCGGCACCGTTGTTTCCGGACCAGCATATTACAACACTGCAGGCGGGTGTCGTCCCGCCCAGCAGATCAGACCTGCCAGGCGGAAAGGCATCTGCCCACAGAGTTGTCACGGAAGCACCAGCATCGTTCTTAACGGTGCCGGTGCTTCCGTGGTCCCCACTCCCATATGGGGACTTACAATTTACCCACGCCTGACTTTCCGGTCTGCCACATTGTAATCCCCCGGTGTTACCGGGAAGTCAGGTGCCAGAAAATCATTTGGGGTCTGGCGGCAGCCCGTCGGTATCATCGGCACGGTTATCGCCGGACCCGTAATGAGGCCCATTGAAAAAAAACACTGCCGATGAATGAACGTCGTACCAAGAGGAAGATAAGAACATGTGAAAAAAGATGCAAGGCAAAGGATGATGCAAAGGGGGAAGGAATGTTTTGTGATCGTGTCTGTGCCTGTAGCCCCATTGAATGGACCGGGACTGCTGATAGGAAGGCATATTCTACTATGTTTGGAATATAAATGGGCTGTCTGTGAGGACTTTTCAAATAGCAATAGGTAGGTAATAACACATAGAAGCTCATTTCCGATTTCCTTGTTAATTGCACGTAGGGAACCTGCTAATTTAATACTTTTGCGTAGGCAGGTCCCCTCCGCCCAATATTCTCCATTTACACGGCGGAGTGCACAATTAAACAGCAAAAAGCTGGCATACACATTTCTACGTCACCCTTTTGCACTCTACCTTTCAAATTGAGTAAACGCAGGCAGCGTTCATTATGGCTTCCTACAGAGTCCACCTGCTTTTTGCTGGCGTGAAATGAATTTAGACGCCATAGGAATCCGCGGAATTTGCACCAGCATGAAAATACATGCTGCTGCAAATGAGTGGAGTATTTGTATGGCGGAGAGGAAGGGGGAGGTGGAATCGTAATTTGTGACCCGCCTCCTATTCTCTGTTATACAAATGAATGATAATGACGTGTTACATGAATTCAATGCATACAAGTCTTACACGTGACTTTTACACTTTGAATTCACTTTATGGCAGGAGCAAAAGGAGCTCCATGGTGTTTACCTGAGTAATGGGCTACACTTGCGTTACAATCACCAAGGTGAATCGTGGTAGCTTTGAAAAACAAAAGGTAAGCAATGAGTTGCTATGGGGTCATTTTCAAATTCCAACATATCTTGCAAGCCTGGCACCCTTAACTGGGAGAGCCTCTCATGATCAGAATTTGCCATCGTTCCTGACCAGAGAGCTAAGCTCATGCTTCATGTTAAATGTGAGAACCATACGACATGTTAGTGACTGTAGAACGGTCTGCGCACCCAGGTGCTTGGCCATGGATGTTTTGCATGCATTTTAATATGACTGATTGAGAAGACATTTAAATATCATCTAAAGAGAAATAAAATAAATAATGCATATTATATCATGAAGCGGTCAGGACATCAATCTGAGGGGTGCAAACAATGCAAGAACGGGAACTTGTGTGATAATGGATGTTCGTCGCCACTGGTGTGGACTTCCCTGTGGCTTTGCAGCCTAAGGACGCTTCTTTATCCTTCCAGTCATGCAGGTGATGTGGACAAACGGTGGTGTCTCTGTGAAGTGGAAGCTCTTACGCTTTCTTTCAGTGAATGAGAGGACAAAATGGGCTTATGGCAGACCGAATCAGATCAGACACCAGGTGTTAATCTTCAGAGGCTAACATTTGTGTTTGGGAGTGTGCGTAAATATAGAATATGTCAACTGGAGTGAATATGGTGTTCGGCGAATCTATCTCTGACGAATACCAGTGATTGGATTGCCGGCCTACTGAGCGATCTGCACAGGGCTGCCGTCAAAAGCATGGTCCACTTTCTATGTCCAGAGTTCACCGCACAGAGCGGAGGAGCATTGTGTGGCAAGGAGCAGCAGGTAAGGAGAGCATGTGGGTTGGGCTGGAGTAGTGGGATTTGAGGGCAGGCTGGGCTGCGGGGCGGAGGCATGGGAGGCCAGACCCGCACATTGAGACGGCAGAGTAGTATGGTGCAGTAGACGGTGTGAACTGAATCCCTTTTGAGAATTCTGATTTTCGCCAATAAGGCATACTGAGATACAATGACTTGGTAAGTAGTGTAGAACAGTCTGCGAATTTAGCTATAGAGCAAATATCTTCCCTGCAGTACTAAATGAAAATATGATTGACTTTACAGAAATCATAGTTCTACCCAACCAAACACATACATTAAGCCTTATAACAACATACTAAGCAAAGGCACATGTCTGGAGTGTTAATTTTCCATCTCAAATTGAAGGATATACATAACCGGAATGTAATTCGGGTTGAGTCTAAAAGTAGCCTCTGTGATTTATAGGTGTACTTACAAGACTCAAAGACAGGTAACAAAAGACACTGTAACGCGCGACAAGGGCACTGTTCTATAGTCAAAGGTTTACAGATGGCTATAAACTAGGTATGCCAATTGAAAGCACTAAATAAGTGAAAGGGTGAAAGGATGTGGTATAGGAATGGGAAGAAAGTCCAAGGGAGAAACCATAGCTATGGTGTTACCAAGTGTATGTGTAGATCAATTAGAGTGTGGGGTACCTAGGGCTACGCGTGCTCTCTGCAGTTTTGCTGGGAGCTTTACTTTGTTTCATAATTTTATCTCCCCTGCCTGCTCACTGGTTTAGTCATGTTTTCCAGCCCTACACCTTCCTTCCTTCTTTACCAGAGCAACAATTGCTCCTTAACCAGCTCACTTCTTTTTTTAACACAAAGTAATCCTTTTTTACCCCTCTCTTGTCTACAGACTCTTGTCGCAATCCCTGGGGGTTTGCAACCGGGTGCTCTCCAGATGTTTTGAACTACAACTTCCATCATCCCTCATCATTGACTATGCTGGTTAGGGTTGATGGGTGTTGTAGTTCAAATCATCTAGATAGCCAAATGTTGCAGACTCCTGCCCCAGAATTCAAGGTTTATTTTGTCCAGGGCTTCCCTGGTTATGGCGACCTCTAGTTTCCACTGTTTTACCTAACACACTAGGCTAGCGCTTCACTCGATTAGCCCGGTCCCATGAAACCATCTCAGTCTTTGTGACAGAGGGAATGCTGATTATCATTCCGTTTCTTGGCAGTCCAAACCCCAGCAATATCTCACTGGATTACGCAAATACATTCTGTTCTTTTTAAATTCCATAGACATGACACTTGGCACACTCTCTATGCACTGGTTGCTCCTCTCCCCTTGAGGCCCTTCTTCTTTCAACCGTCACCATGTAGTACTTCAACTAACTGCTATCCAGAGCAGAGGCTATACTAACCCCAGTGTTTAGGTCTCTGACCCTTGCTCAGATCACAGCTGCCTTTAATCTCCGTCGCCACAATGATATCCTGTACACAAGTGTTTGGCCCAGCATCCCTCGCTGCACTATCTCTCCACATGCTTGATCCGTGTGGCCACCGATTGCACGGCCAGCATCCTACTCTGAGCTATCACTGCACATCTGTCCACATGCTCTGCACTTAGCCTTCCAACCTTTGCATGCTTGCACGCTTTGCCTACCTCCTCCCCTTCCTGATTTGCCATTCACTCTGCCAACGTATGCTATCCCTAAGCTTCTTCCCTAATATTCTGTGTTTTTAACCATAGGCTTCGCCTGCACGTTGGCTTCACCCACTTGCTGTGTCATTATAAGTAGCCTCGCCACTGCATTGGAAGTGCTGGATTCACAAAAAAGGCACAGCGTCCCCCCGCATAAAGAGTGATTATTTTCCGTAGCAACAATTACAAAATGTAAATTGTTCGGGCACCTAGGGCAATTGCCTATGCTATGCCTGGCTGGGATTCCCGCACGCTTCTCACCTTCTGATTTGTAGTCCCACTCGGAGGGCTGGCGCCGCTGCTTCACAGCACTGCACAGGGCCATCAACAGGCACAGCAGGAACACACTCTTCTCCATGTTCGCTCTGCAAGTGCAACAAAAATGGAAGTTTTATCTTTTATGGAAATGTAGCTCTCGTGGGAACAGCCAGAAGGACCCAGCTGGGGCCCAGCTGGAGCATGCTGGAACAGTTATATCTCTGAATAAAGCCAGATCCATCTCCCTAACACGCGCAGACATGTTTATTCAATCACCATGGACACCAGGCTCCCCTTGTTGTTTCAGGAATGAGAGAGACGCTTGAGCATTACAGGAGACATACTAATTCCTAACGGTCTTTGAGCGGCAAACAAGGGACCCCCATTTGAAGTCACATCTTGCAAGCAACTGGTACAGTCATCTTCCAGCTATTTGATTAATGGATCTCCTTCTATTACTTGCATGACAGGCAGCGAGCAGAAAGTGCACATCAGACTTCTATTGACCCTTACACATGTACATGCATCCAGTAGAAGTTATTTCAAAGTACAGCAGGCATCAACAGGGAGGCATTGAAGGTCTCCGATCAATCATTATGGACGGATTGTCTCCTCCACCCAGCACCGTTTGAGTTTTTAGTGATATAGGTTTTTCTGATGAGAACTTTGTGTTTAGGAGGTATGCATCATCTAGGGAAGTCCTGTAGTGGCAGGCTGGCATTGGGTAAGGAATAGAGTTATTGTCAGGGCGGTGAACGGTGGGAGAGTGATGCAAATAATTAGACACCCAGATATTATTTGATATCTTAGGCATTCACTTATGTATCCATCAAACCATATACCCATACATAACTCATTAACATATATTACATTTGTACATAACAATATCAAGAATATATATGCTTATTTTTCCTAATAAAGTTAGTTCTTCCAAACAGCAGGAAATGTATTTTGGTAATTTGCTTGTGCATTCCACAGGGTGCAATTCAACCTTGCTTTACATTAATACACCCTTAGCAGCTAGTCAAGAGACTCTCAAATAAATGCCTACTTGCAACCACGTGCATTACTATACCAATCTAGTCTGCTGATAAGAGCATTTCCATTTTCTAGAATAAAATGAGTGATTCCTAAGAAATCATGGTTTATAAAGTGCTCATGTTTCTCATGACAGCTTAAGTAAGTCAAGTCTAGGAAAAGAACCCTGGACAGTACATTGCATGTAGCATCAGATGCTGTTGATTTATCAACACTTTGCGCGATTTTATTTTACTATATAAAACAATATGGGTTTGGTTTGACCAAAAAAGGATTATTATACCAATAGAATCAAGGAAGATAAGGAAACCCAAAAAGATATTGAACGCACTTGCACGGACCTACTTCCCTGCCATAGCCACCCCTCCTGGTAAATCCCTCTTTGATACTATTCTGACAAAAATTGAACAAATTTACAAGACAAGGGAGGATAAGATTTATCTTCGATCTGCTTATACATTGTGTCTCTCAGCTGAACAATTTGACTCATTGATTGAAGGCACTAATATGAACCATCCCTTATCAGACTGTTCCCTATTTTGTGAGAATGAATATGCATCGCCTATATCTACTAGTAAGTAGATCATTCAGGATCCCTGCTTGAAGAACTGCCTCTGAAATTCTTTACAGCCCTGCTGCCAATTCCAAGTATGCAAATTAATTCATGTCTTACTGAAACAAGGACATGTACCCATCCTTGAAAATTGCAATAACCAATGTGTTGCATTAAAACCCTAAATTATAACCAGGGGATGAACTACAACTCACTTGACAACCTTCCCTTTCTTTCTAAATTGATAACAAAGCCATAGCTGCCTCAATCAACTGCATGCAGATTGTTGACAAGGTAGAGGCACTGAATCTGTACTGTTTGCAGACTTAGGGAATCTCAAAATGTCAGTGGACCCATACAGTGTTGGGGTCCTGGTACCACTAAATCCGCCTGCACCTCTCAACACTGTAAACTATGGCATGCCATAATGCTGTCTCACAAAATAGTGGGATTGCAGTGCTACAGTAGTTTTTGATCACTCCTTCAGTCCAATTCCAAATAGTCTCCCAAAATTCAGCCCCAGCACCGTGCAACTAAATGTGGTGACCCAAATGGATCAACACTGACCCCTATACTATTCAATGTATATATCAAACTCTTGGCATGACTAATCAGATTATTTGAACTTCAATTCTTCAGTTATGCTGATGATACGTTTTTGTGCAAGACTCAACAGGTGGACAATTGAAACATCCTAGTAAGTTTGTCAACTGCATCATCGATAGAAAACAGATCTTGGAAGCTGCTCACACGTCCTTGGATTTCACTACCATCTGGTCTTCCCCACAAAAGGCTCTTATCACACCCTATAACCTCAATCAGGCATCTCGATTATATTTCATTGATGAAAGTTGGCAGGTGGATAGTGCCCAGGTGGGTGGAGCTTTCTGATTGGCCAGTAAATCAGCTACCTTGCATTCAGCTGCACAGTCAATTGAATGGGAGTTCCAGCTTAGAGAAATAGTCTTTGTACCTCAGGCAACGCCACTGGCCAACAATAGGAATCATGAAGTTGGAATGAACTCTTTCAATGCCTGCTGGGGTCCCCTCTCACTCCGAGGTACACAGAGAGGAGAGCAATGCTGGCTGGTACCAAGAGCCTCCTCTTTGAATGGAGGGGTGAGAGTGTACAAAGGGTAGAATGACTGTTCTTACAGCAAGGATACATGCCTTTCCTATGTAGCTGAGTTGCTGTGTCAGCTGAGCTGAGTGCATCAGCACATGTTACTGCCAGGAGGAGCCCAGATGCTCTAAGACACACTATGCCACCCAAAATTCTAGGCCAAACCGACGCTGACCGTAGTGCCGTCTCTAGGGAATGGCTGGAGAGGCAACAGTTCCCTTTATTACTGTCTGCCCTCCGGCCCTACAGCGAGTAGAAGCAGCCCCATCGCTTGGACCCCGCAGCAAGAAACTGTGAGAAGCACCACATCCGATGTTGATTTCCTGTACACTATAGGAAGCAGAAACATGTCCAAATGGCAGTTTGTGTCGGCTGCAGGATGAAAACCCACCCCCCACTACTTGCCACAAGCTTTCCACATTTGACTTATTTTTGGCCTTATTGAAGGTTTTTTGTGCTTGCCAAAATATTGCATGCTTTGATGTTTTGTGGCCTCGCTTTTCCTGTGTCCAGCTAGAGAAGTTTTCGATACAGCGATACATGCCTGAATCCTCCAGTGTGACAACAGGTGTTATTATTACCAAATCTGCTAGTATTCAATTTATCAACTTCAGAAGGATGCAGGTGCTGAGTCGGGTTTGCTGGGATTGCATCTTGCTTTGTTCCGGTTGGCACAAGACAAATGTGAGCGATCTACTAACTGAGCTATCCGTTCGGACTACAGAATGTCCTTTTATTGACTGCTCAGTTGAAAAGAAACATCCTGTCCCCTCCAGTAATTTTTAAATACAAAATACAAGTATCTAGGAGTAACACTAGACAGCTCAAGATCGGAAACTGCAATGCAGCAAGAGCTCCTAGATAAAACAAGGAAACTCACATCACAAATATGAGCTGTGGACAAAAAGTTCGGACGCTTCTGCCTGCTTCCAGTTATTAAATTCTACAGAGCAAAGGTGGTACCATCCTTAACCTATGGGGCAGAAGCCATGCAGAACATACCAAAGAAAATGGTTGAAACATGAACGCTATTTCAGGAGAACCGTCCTAAACTTGCCTAAATCAAACCCAATGGCCTCGATCAGATGCAAGTTCAGCTTACTCTCGCTGCAAGCAACGACCGATGTAATAGCATGATGCTTTACAGGAAAACATTGCTCCTAGATCGCCCGGCGATATATAACTTGATCAACACAGAGATCACAGGAAGACGTTGCAAAAAATGAACGCATGGGTACAAGAAAATAAAGAAAAGCTAGTGAAGATTAAAGCACTGAACAAGATTTAATCCAAAACCTGTCACCTTGTAAAAATCGCTAATGCGATTCAAACAAGTAATACCATTTTTTTAATTTTTTATTATATTAAATATAATATTAAGATTGTAACATTTTATTATGATGTATTCTATGAGGTAATTCAAGCAAGGTAATAATAGGGGTTATAATATATGGCTGCTAGTTGTGACATCCCTAATGACCTGTAATAAGAAAACAACATCACTGCTTCTCTGTAATCAGTTAAGCCAGCAAAGGGCAGAATTCCAGCTGCCACTGCAGCACTTAATTAAAGCCACAATCAACTTTTAAAATTCCTGCTTGTAAAATTGCTTTCTGTGACATAGTACAGCCATTAACTGATAAGAAACTGTGTATGGTATTATGATGTTTTTGCCGCGCGCAGCCTGAGCGCCTCCGAGTGCTGTTGGCTGAGTTGGCACCATCCATCATGCAGAAGCTGTTATGTTCCGCCCTGCGTCCCGCTACGCGGTGACGCAGGGCGTGCCTAATAAAAGCCCCGCCCCCGCGCTCGGGAGGCAGTTCCGGGGCAGACCATCCACACGTGTGCGTGTGCTTCATTGATGCTCCCGCTGGAGCTGCGCCACAGGCCGTGCGGCCTAGCATAGCACCGCCAGCCCTCGCGCGCGCACGCCGAGGGCTGGAACCTAACAATGGCGACGAGGTGGAACGAAGATCAACACGCGCTCGGCGTTCACGCCGCTTAGATGGCCCGCAGCCATCGCGGCGAAATTTTTGGACACCCGGTGGAGGGGATCGCACACGTGACCCACCCCACCACAAAAAAAAAAACATTTTTTCTTTTTTGCTTCTCATCATCACTCGCCCTCTACTTGCCGGCCGGGCAGTGTGGAGCCATCTGGCATCTGGCCTCCAACACTAGAGGGCGCCAACAAGAAGTGGCATCAGAACCACGTGGGAGCACCAGCACCTGAACTTTCCGTCACAGTGGTTGGAAACCACAGCACTTCCAGGGAAGGCCCAACTTCACCGCGCTGGTGGTCGCCCGAAGAGCTCATGCCAGCACTGACCAGGTACACGTCGACATGACGGCCGGTACGTCCACCCCTGGGCCCACCACGCCGTCCAGAATTGTGGCAAACCTATCGCTGACGTCCCCACAGCCTCGCACACAAGGAGGTTCATCGACACTGGTCCAGCCTTTTGACCCCTTTACCGACCCATCTTCGAGTGGACCCAGATGGCAGCTGTGGATCCAGAAATTCGAGATGGCGATGGAGTGCCAAGATGTAACGTCGGCCAGGAAGATGAAGGCGCACCTACTACTCAGTGTGGGTGATGCGGTACTGCGCATTTTCAACTACTTGAATGTTGCCGATGGCCAAGATGCATACCAAAGCGCAAAAGATGCCCTCACGGCTCACTTTCTCCCTCAACTGAACCCGGACTATGAGACTTTCATTTTCTGCACCACCATACAGGCAGCGGACAAAACCCTGGATGCCTACCACACTCGGTTGAGAAAATTGGCCATGTCCTGCGAGTTCACAAATGTTGAGAGTGAGATCAGGAGGCAGATCATTAACGGCATACAATCAGAAAAACTACGGCGCCTAATACTCAGCGAGAGAGGCATCCCCCTGCAACGGATCCTTGAACTTGGACGACAAAGGGAACTAGCCCACACCACAGCGGCCAACACGGAGGCCACCCTACATAGATTGCAACCTGCTCTCAACACAGCCATGGTGGCCCAGATCACCAACAAACAATCCTCGAGGGATGAATACAGTGGGGGCTATGGCCAGAACAGGTGGCAACCGCGCATTCCTGGGCCCACAGAGTGTGGCTGGTGTGGTGGCCCACGACATGGCTGCCGCAACTGTCCTGCACAAGGCACCACCTGTGGCGCCTGCGGCAGGAAGGATCATTATGCAAAGGTTTGCAGATCATCGGGCACCTCCACGCAGCCCCCACAGAACTTTCCAGAAAAGAACGCGACCAAGAAAAAGAAGCAAGCCAGTGCAAGGAGGGTCGCAGTGGCCAACTCTTCCACGGAGGAAGAAGGGGATGATGTCTCGACAGGGCAGCAGGATCCCGGTAAGGATAACGAGAGGAAAGGAAGAAAGATATACCTGGTGTCTGCATTAAGCCAAGGTCAAGAAACACAAAGAAAATCTGTCCGAAGGCGCAAGTGCATGGTCACCGTCCAAAACCAGCACATTCTCATGACCATTGACACCGGCGCTTCGGTGAATGTTATGCCCACAAGCATATTCCAGACTCTAAAGCCTCAACCAGACCTGAAAAGCACAGACACACTGTTGTATGCATACGGCAGCCGGAAGCCCCTACCAGTCATGGGCAGGTTCCGCACTACGCTGGAGCACGGGAAAACAGACTATGGTCGAAAGTCTATGTCGTGAAGGCAGGAATTGAAAGCCTCCTGAGTGGGGACGCAGCAGAAGATCTGGGAGTGGTCAAATTCATTTGCCATGTCGATGATGCCGAGGAGGTGGAGAAAATGTTGAGTCAATACCCCAAGTTGCAAGATGGAATAGGCTGCTTGAAGGGCAAAACCATCAGGCTGCACATTGACGAAACAGTACAGCCGAAAGCCGTAAGGCATCGGAGGACACCTTTCCACATGAGAGAACAAGTGGAGCAGGAACTCAAGGCTCTGGAGGAAGCTGGCATCATAGAGTCGGTCACAGGGCCCACACCATGGGTCTCCCCGATGGTCGTCACGCGAAAGCCTAAACAGCCCGGAAAAGTCCGGATTTGCATTGATATGCGTCTCCCTAACACTGCCATCAAACGAGAATGCCACATCACCCCAACGATCGACGAAATCGTGGCGGACCTCACAGGGTCTTGTGTATTCTCGAAAGTTGACTTGAAGGCGGGGTATCACCAACTCAAACTCCACAGAGACTCGCGCTACATCACAACATTCTCGACGCATTTGGGGTTGAGGAGATACAAAGGCCTGAGCTTCGGGATCTCGTCCGCTGCTGAGGTATTCCAGGAAACTATCCAAGAGGTAATCAGGGGCATCCCTGGGGTCCTCAACGTGAGCGACGACATTCTGATTCACGCCCCCGACAGGAAGGAGCACCTCAAGAGGCTTCATACCCTACTGGGCAGACTACAAGAGGCTGGACTGACCATACACAGGGAGAAGTGTGAGTTCCTCAGATCGGAAATCACCTTCTTTGGTTACAAGTTTGGCAGCACGGGCATCTCCCCTGATCCCCAGAAGGTTGCAGACATTCAGGCGGCAAGCCCACCGATGACCCCCACAGAGGTACGCAGTTTCCTAGGTATGGCAACCTACTGCGGGAGGTTCATTCGAAACCTGGCCACCCTAACTGAGCAACTACGGGAACTGACGAAAGCAAACATCAAGTGGGACTGGGGGCAGAAGTGCCAAGACTCGTTTGAAAGTATCAAAGAATCCCTGTCCGTCGACACCAAAATGGCGTATTACAACACCGAGCTGCCCACAGAACTGTTCGTGGATGCAAGCCCCGTTGGGCTCGGAGCCATCCTGAGGCAGGTGACGAGGGAAGGGGAGAAAAGACCGATAGCCTACGCCTCGAGAGCCCTCACTGAAACCGAACAGAGGTACTCCCACATTGAGAAAGAGGCCATCGCCGTGCTGTGGGGGTGCAGGCACTTTCATCTTTACTTATATGGGCGGCGGTTCACAGCAGTCACTGACCACAAACCCCTACTGCCCATCTTCATGGGAACGTCGTCACACCCTCCGGCACGGATAACCAAATGGCTACTACTTCTTCAGCAATACGACTTTGATCTCATCTACCAACCAGGCAGTGGAAACCCCGCGGATTTTCTCTCGAGGCATCCGCGAGCGGCAACCCAACAAGAGATCCAAGTGGCCGAAGAGACGGAGGAACATATATGCCAAGTGGTTTGCGCAATGAGACCAAAGGCGGTGAGCATCGAAGACATCGAAGCAGAAACTAACAAGGATCCTTGTTGCAACCTAGTGAAAGATGCCATAATCTCAGGGGACTGGAAAACCTTCATGAGACACACACACAACAGAACAGCGGGAGCAAAAGGGTTTCTGTCCGGCATGTTTACCGTCCGGCAAGACTTGTTGATCACAGAAGGCAGATTGATACTAAGAGGAAACTGCATCGGAATCCCTCTCAGAATACAAGACAGGATAGTGGCCCTAGCGTATGAAGGACACCAAGGACTGGCAAGGACAAAAGCCTGCATAAGGCACAGGGTATGGTTTCCCCAGATCGAGGAACGGGTCGAGACACTCATTAGCACGTGCCTAGCCTGTCAGATAACGGGGGCCCCGCCAGAAACGGAACCAATTCTATCGGCGGAACGCGGCCGCTCTCGGTGGGAGGCCATCAGCATTGACTTCTACAAGCTATGAGAAGGCCTCCACCTTTTGGTGGCCGTTGATGACCACTCCCGATATCCGGAAGTTGAAATAGTCGAATCCACAGCAGCGGAAGTGGTCATTCCAGCCATAGAAAAAATGTTCGCAACTCACGGACTACCAACCTCCATCAAAAGTGACAATGGGCCACCGTTCAAAGGGGAGGAATTCAAAAACTATCTGCAGGTCCTTAATATAAAGTATCACCACATCATGCCGAGATGGCCCCAGGCCAATGGGGACGCAGAACGCTTCATGAGAACCATTAACAAGGTGCTAAGGGTATACAAGGCGAACGCCAGCCCATGGAAGGTCGACCTCTACCGGTTCCTCCGGAACTATCGAGTTACCCCCCACAGCACAACCGGCATACCGCCGGCGGATCTCATGTTCGGCACCGTCATCAGATCCTCGGTTCGGCACCATCCAAGCAGGACCCCGGACGAGGTCAATGAAGGACGCACGGAAATGAGGAGAAGGAGTGCCAATGCCCACATGAGTGGCAAGAGGAGAGCGAGGCCGTCCAATCATCAAGTGGGGGACCAAGTCGTCATGCTACGCAACCCC
Source organism: Ambystoma mexicanum (assembly GCF_040938575.1). Taxonomy (NCBI): domain Eukaryota; kingdom Metazoa; phylum Chordata; class Amphibia; order Caudata; family Ambystomatidae; genus Ambystoma; species Ambystoma mexicanum. Next base: position 991,612,705 of record NC_090926.1, on the reverse strand, counting down.
ACCAAATCAAAACTCGACACCAGATACGAGGAACTGCCATGGACCGTCAGCGATCGGCACGGAACCATGGTGACTGTGACCCGAGGACACCGTCAAGTGCCGAGGAACTCGTCGTGGTTCAAGGCGGTGCCTCGCAACCTGTGGACTGACAGTGAGTGCCAACTGGAAGACGAGGACGCTCAGCCCAGCGAAGACGAGCCTAGGTCCATCCCGGATGAGACAGGAGCGATGGATGGAACCTGGGAACAGCTGGAGGCCCCCGGCCTCGAGGACCTGACCAGTGAAGGTGAGCCAGATCAGGAGCCGGGGGGGTGCTGGCCCCGAGAATGGCGATACGGTCTGAGATCTGCTACGAGACCGCCGGCCAAGTTGAATGACTATGTGTGGTAGTTTGAGGTACCTGGACCACGAACATTAATGGCCGGGCAGTTATTGGTTAAGAGCGTGAACCGATGTTTGAACTCACAGTTGATGCAAGTTATTGTTATGTTTGTTTGTTTTATAATAAAGGAGGAATGTTATGTTCCGCCCTGCGTCCCGCTACGCGATGACGCAGCGCGTGCCTAATAAAAGCCCCGCCCCCGCGCTCGGGAGGCAGTTCCGGGGCAGACCATACACACGTGTGCGTGTGCTTCATTGATGCTCCCGCTGGAGCTGCGCCACAGGCCGTGCGGCCTAGCATAGCACCACCAGCCCTCGCGCGCGCACGCCGAGGGCTGGAACCTAACAGAAGCTTTGTTGGATTTGAACTGAAAAGGAGATCCTGGCCCCGCTCACTTGCACCTGAATCAGCGCATAAGGCACGCACACGTATCCTGATTGCCTTTGAGTGCTGTTGGCTGAGTTGGCGCCATCCCTCATATAGAAGCTCTGTTGGATTTGAACTGGAAGGTAATCGAGAACGAGAAAACTTATACACCGCTGCTCATATTTTTGGACTATTTGTAACTCTCTGGACTCATCGAGACTTTTTGTGTCGCTTTATGCGACCTATACTAACTATAAACACCCTATATTTGTGGGAAGAACCTGGTCCTGCCCACTTGCACCGGAACCAGCACATAAAGCACGGGCCACGCGCATCCGCGTGTACCCCTCCCGTGTGATTGAGTGCTTTTGGCTGTTCGTTGGGCCGGTGGGGAGGGCTGTGCCAGTTATCCTCCGCTTGAGGAGGCTTGTGTGGCAACATCCTAAGGTAAGTCTAATATCCTGTTTACATAAAGTGTTTGACAGGACACACCCTTTGACGGGCTCTTTGGGAGAGTTCCATACTGCTACAATATACGAAATAAAAAAGAAAGGGTATCTACAATAAGAAAAGACATGTTGGCGGTGCCGCTGGTGTTTACTAGTAGGAGAGACAGTTTGTCTCATGCCCAGGTGCTCCCCTTTCCGCCCTCCCCACCATCTCTTCCCACTTCAGTCCAGGATTTCAATTCCCTGGATCGGGTGTGTGGGGGAGTTGGGGGAGGTGGAGGGCGCCACTGTCCATTGTGCAAGTAAAGAGGGTGCTATGGCGAGCTCACCTATATTATTGGAATCTGATGACCTCTCATCCCAGCCGCAAGAAGTACACAAGGAAATTATGGGGATGGTAATATTTGAACAAGTACCTTCATCAACGAACTCAGCGAACATGTCTTTTCTAAACACACCTCCGATTTCCGCTGCAGGAGAAATAATGCTGCTGGCCATGTCAGAACACCCTCATGAATTAGGGGAGGGCGTGGGTTCTAGCCTGCCCTCGGCTCAAACTCCTGTGAAGGGTTTGAGGAAGGGAATACTCAATGGATATGTATGCCAGTGCAGGATGCAATATGCAGAGAATTGAAGGAGCACACAAAATATCTGCGTGTCATTTTAAAACAAACTGATAATTGTGAGCGAATGGCTGAGTCCGAAAGTTTTGAATGGTGGTGCCCAGCGATTTGCTGCTAGAGAGGAGAATGGCTCTATCTGAAATGTCTTGAATTTACCTTTGGGTAGGGTAATTGCCCCCAGGGATCATTCAAATATACTCCTACAAGATGATGTGGGGTCAGTAACAAGGGTTGGACAACTTAATGGCTCAGCTCCCCTATACTCAGGAGGAAGTGATGCCACCCTCAGGCAGGACAATAAATAAAAAAGTGAAAAAAGAACAAAATGAAGGAAAGAAGAAAATGCTGTTTGCCGAATTCCGGAAGGTACTAAAGAAATCATTCCGTACATCTTGGCGATCCTTGGTGAGCAAAGAGATTTCCAACACAATGAATATAGTAAACCTAGATTGCTCTCCATCCAGTGGGAATGAGGATTGTTGTAAGTTGTCAACTTGGGAGCTTAATATTGCTCCCAGGACAGCGAGAGCAGTCGACAAAACAGTGGCTGCAAGGGCCAACCATACAGAAGATATGTCATGGTTCTAAAGTGGATGTAGTGGATGTAGTGGATACCCGCTCAAATGCTATGAAACATAAGGGGCAGAAGAAATGCTCAAAAGTGGGTAGTGAGGGCACGCAAGAGGGGAATAGTGCAAAGGTTTAATACCTCTTCAAAAAACAAAGGGACTAAATGTTGGGAACAGCAAACCCATGGGTGTGCTTTTAGGGCCCCAGTAAAACCACTAAGCGTCTCGCTGGACTTGCGAGGACCATATTTTGCTACTGGGGAGACTCGTGATGAACAGGAAGGGGGCAAAGGTATGACGAGGCACAAGTCCCACAAGTGCCTCTGATGGAGGAGTTAGTTAGATCGACATTGAAGAACCTCATGGATCAACTAGTACTAAATGGCTCAGTTGTTCTGGCTGGATAAAGGGAGGCGAGGTTGGGGGGCCCTCTGTGGACAGTTGAGGGGGTGCACGGGAAGGGAGTATGATGAGTCAAGGAAGGGAATTATGGACTACATCAGATAACCAGAGGATCGGAAATAAGGATTATAGATGATAAGGTTGGTATACAAACCGCTTCGGTCTCCTCTCATGACAGACAGTCATACGCTATAGAATTTGTAAAGAAGAGGGGGCATCAGTGACCTTTAACCTCTAATATAGCACCGGTCACCTTGGAGGCCCCTGTAAAAAATATGTGCCCTATGAACGATTCCAGTAATGCTTTAAAAATGCCAGGGTTCTCTTTTGTTGTGAATGTAATTAGGCTGGCTCACATATTGGGGGGGATTTTATGTTTTTTATTCAGGAGGGACTGGAGTTAGAAAATTAACCTTAACATGTTATTCAGAGTGTTAACACTTGCCCAAACCAAGATGGAGGTTCTTAACCCTGTCCTGATTGGTTGGAGGAGTCACAAGGACAGTTGTGAAACTGTTGCAACTGCATTTTATTGTCCTTTGCCTAGCTGAGGAGATCAAGATCCAGGAAGCTCCAGTAAGGCCTACCCCTCAGGGCCATCAAAGCTAAGTCTTGAACCTGTGACAAGCTGCCACGGGGGAGCTGAGAAGTATTTGTCAGAAAACTGAAGCTGAACAATTAGGTCTTCTAATTCAATGTATGAAGAAATGTATGTAAGCTGACGTATTCCTGTGAAGAAACTGTTTTACAAAATAATACTTTTGTCAACCGTTTATTATTTCTTGTTAGAAACTGTCAAATTCTTGAACAGGAGGTTAATTCCTATGCTTGCGCTGTTTTTTGTTTCAAACCGAGAACTTGTTTACTTACCTTTCGGCGTGAACGTTTCGTTTTGGATTCCGCTGACTGTCAGGCCCGTTGCTAGGGAACTGAAGTGTCGGGTTCCCGAGGGGAAAGCAGTCCTCTACACGCTGGCGGATGTTGCCTTTCCCAGTGTTTAGTCTCTGTGGGTTGCAGAGATACAGTGCAAGATAGAGAACCTTTCCATATCTGTGTTTATATATTTAAAGCTGTAGCTAGTAACGTGCAAGCAGCTTTCCAATTCTTTACCGCTGCAACACAGCATAGGCTGTTATTTATTTTCGGGTCACGGTGACGCTGCATTCGTTTTTGCTGACACCTGAACTCTCTCAGAAGCAGAGAGGTGTAACTGTAAACAGTATCAGTTTCATGAGAAACGTTGCACAGACTGAGCAGTGACTATTTTTAGCACATGGAGACAGGAGGGCGCAGTTCTCTCTTCAAGGAGGAAGCAGTCAAGGCAACAGCAGAACTTTGTGTAAGCAATTTATTCCTGGCTCCCATGTGTTCACAATTAAACTAAACCCTTACATCTATGGACCCATTTCATCTGTTAGCAAGTGTCAAGGGAAATAGTTAAAGGTGCAAGTTAAAGGTAAAGTCAAGTACAATTTGAGCAAGGAGATGAGGATAAAGACATTGGAGTTAGCAGACGAAAAGCTATTGTTGAATAAGTTCAAACCATACATTCATTGAAACCTCTGGGCAATCAGCTGAGGAATAAATAGGTATACATTTTATTTAAACGATCTTTAAAAATATCTGGAAGGTTAGAGTTTGAATGTTTTAATGTAACCTACCATGTAATTCCCACTGCAGATTTTTATGAGGTCACAGTAGAATCTGTTATTTTTTTATTTTATCCACTTCCCCTTTCCTCCGGGTGTGTTATGCGCTCAGCCGTGAATTATTGTGGTTGAATGCGCTATGCCTTTGAGGGTCTGTCGGGGTTCAGAAGCTACTGCAGTGGCATTGTCAAGACTCAGCCTGACAAAATAACGTCCAATGGAGAAGGCCTTGTTTTCTAGATGAGCCCAGTCTATTACTTTATTGTATACTTGGCTACAGTGGACCTGACTCTCTAAATAGATGGAGAGTCCTGGCCCTCCTGAATGAGATTCCGACCCTCAGACTTATCACCTCGTCTGATATTAGATTGGTGGACTTTATTCACCCAGAGCGGTATAATGACATTAGGTTGTTTGTTCCTTCTCGAGTGGTGTATGAGGCCCTCTTATCAGAAGCTCACAATTTTAATAAACTAGGATATGACTTGTTGCCATTCAGTGCTGGTATTAGTAATGGGCTCACTAAAGAGTCCCAACAGGGGCCTGATCTGTACTCCACGGGACATACATACCGAGGGGTTTAGAGATACACATCAGAAACAAACCGTGGATGAGGACGAAAATTGGCGATGGTTGGCACTATCCTTGAGAGAATCTATTTCACAGTTGAAGGGGCTAAAAATCAACTTTAACCCTAGCTTCACTCTATCATTCACCTGCTGCAATTCAAGGCGCTTTTCCAACTTATATTCTTGTTCTCACTTATGTCATTAGCTCGGTCAGTTTTCATTTTTTTTTTACAAGAAACATGGCTGGTTGCCCCGTTGAGCCTAGATCAGAGGTCTTCAAACTGTGGGGCACACCCCCCCAGGGGGGCGCGGCCGCATCCTAGGGGGGGCGCGAGAGCCCAGCATGAAATGTAAAAAGAAAAATTAAAATAAAGTTCCTTTTTTTTTTAGGTTGGAGGAAATGGCCAGGGGCAGCTCTCATGGTCAGACTGGGCCATAAAACGGACTCAGACACCAACGAAAAAGTGGCCCGCAGTTGCAAATGGATATTCATTCCTTTAGTCACAGACCATTTAAATAGTTCCCAAGGGGGTGTTTTGTGTCAAAATGTAAGCAAATGGTGATATTTAAAGAATATTTATTCATCAACAATGGTCAGAACTACTAGCTGAATAGTGAACTAACTCTTCAAACTGGCCCACATTGGCCAAATAGTGGGCCATTTTGATTGGCCTACACTAGCATTTTGCATTTTTAGTACAGGCATTGTCCTATTGTCCTATAGGCCAGTCCGAGCCTAGCAGCTCATCCATAATGGCCCAGGGGGTATCCACCCAGTGGCCCCCTAACCCATTATGGAGGAGCCGAGGAGCCAGCCCAGTGAAACACTGAGCACTCCCTGAGCTGCTTTTTCCAGCTGAGGGAGTGCTCGTTGGCTGGCTAAACTGGGTGTGTTTGTTTTGGTCCGAAGAGCTGATTTTGGGGATTGGGGGTAGAGTGGGGAAGGTGGGGCATTTAAAAATGCCTTTGTTACACAATCCCCCTATCCACCTGCCAAAATCAGCTCTCCTTCTGAGGCGCTGTGGAGCCCAGGGGACAGGGATGGTATTTATTTTACTGGATATCTATCATAGATGTCGAGTAAAAAATACCATGCTTTCCCCCTTGGCCCCCCAGCGCCAATTGCAAACTGTTTGGCTTTTTACCCATTTCTTTTAAACTATGCTCTAAAATGCAACATTTTAACCCATTATTTTTAAAAAAAATCACAGGGGGAAAACCCCCGAACCTCCCTTGATTGTTTCGGACACCCTCGCTACGCTCGGTCGCTATGGCATTTTTATGGGAAATATTTATGCCACTGCACTTAAAAAAAAAAACAGATCCAACTGGCCCTCTGACTGTGTTGGGAATGTGGGGGGTGGGGGAGAGGTCAGGAACTGTGGTGGGAGCAGGATGGGCGGGAGCACTGGGATAGTGGTGGTAGCAGGGTGAGAAGAGCCCAGGGATTTGGTAGGAGTGGGATGAGGGAGCCCAGCGACCGTGATGGGAGCATTTGGGGAGCCCAGGGACGATACTGGGAGTAGGGTGCAGTGACGGCGCGCAATATTTCATAGCCATTTGTACATACTGTACATTTGACATTTTTGAGCGGGGCCCGGCCTGCCTAAACTTTGCTCAGGGGGGGCCCAGGCCAAAAAAGTTTGAAGACCACTGGCCTAGATGGTTACGACATACGAGTGGAGTTGGCAACCAAGGCAGTTAGAGGACGGCCAGCGGGTTGCTTACTTGTTGCAATTCGTAATAGATGGGGATTACGAGTGATTTCTCACCAAAACGTAGCAAAAGGGGTCCTTGCAGTAGCGCTGGAGGTTGAATATAAGTCTCCCTGTCAATACATCAGTTAGGTGTGATTTTACCGACCACAATCACAGAGTGGTACATTTCATCGCAGGCAAAACACTGAAAAACAATGACTTGTTTTTGTTAATTTAAGGGGTCCCCCCTCCTCAAGCCCCCTGATTTTCCGACCTTATAACACCACCCCAACCTATTTTAACCCCTTACCCCACTACCCTTTATATATCTATTTAATATTTCCAATGTTTTTCATTTTAATTGTCCGCAGTGAAATGTACCACTCTGAAATGTTTTAGATGAATTGACTGGGTACCAATAGATGCTGTTAATAAACATATACTGGAACCCACAAGCTAACCTGAGCTCTACACTTATGGAACAGAACTTGGTGGTAGAAAATTGGTTTGTCGGTATGCCTAGTGGTCAAGTTATCATTGCTGAGGATTTTAATGCTGATTGTTCTTCCTCCATTCCTAGTGAACATGCAGTGTTACAGGTGCCCTTTTGCTCAGCTGTTAGCGGTATGGTAGTACAATCTTATTCACATCCCTGAATGTGAACGTTAAAGGTTCAAAAGATTTCAAAATTAAAAAAATATTTGTTTAATGATTATATGAGCTCCACCTTAGATTTTAAGCTTTTGGTGTATACCCATAGCACTTCTGGACATCAAATACATGATTTCATTGACAAATTGGGAAAAGGCATTCCCAAGGCGGGCACGGACAAAATTCATAACCACTGGTTTGACACAGACGTGCAGAACAATCAAAAAATCCGACTTAGCATGATTCGTGAGATCAATAAAATGCCTGGCAATATGGATATAAAGTATAAGGCAATAATGAAAGTAAAACAAAGATTACAAAATTGGACAAAATCTCATCACGCTATTATGTACGAAAGAGATGGAGAGACTATGATGTCCACTTTGAAAGATGTCAATGCCAGACATGTTTGTCTCTTGGTAAATGCATTAGAGGAAAACCAGTCTACAGTCCAAAGTAATCCCATAGCTAAAGGGGCTTGGCGCGATCACTTCTAGAATCTCTATGGGCAGGATAAGGGCAATATTATACATGGCTTGGCCACAGCCTCTTGTCCATGGGACTTGAATTTTACTATGAGGGATATCGTGACTCTGATAGGTTGGACTAGTTCTTCATGAGCGGCTGGCCCTAATCAACTCATAAACCTGACCTTCATAAATAATGTACACCTGTGGTCTAAAGCTCTATTTATTCTATTTAATTATATGGTGGCAACTAGAACCTCACCTAGCTCCTGCAAAACAGCATATGTTGTACCAATTTAGAAAAAGGGGGTAGGTCTTCCCCCTTGAATTACCATCCAATAGCACTGTTGGTCGCGGATTCAACATTTTTTTCTTCTTTGGTATTAGGCCATGTAGAAGATTGGAGCGCTAGTAACAACATTCTGCCCCCCCCCCCCAAAAATAGGATTCAGGTAACATATGGGTACTGACTGTGGAGGACTCTTGCTAAGGGTTCTACAACGGAAGCATGGAAGGATAACTCATCTATATGTACTTTATGTGGCCTCTATGGATCTGTCCCTCGTGTTCGATTTGGTTGATAGGCATACCCTATGGGCTAAATTGAATAAGCTTGGACTACCGTGGGGACAGTTGTCCATCTTGATCTATTTGCATGAGGAATCTAATATACAGATACAGTTTAATAAAGATGGGTTGTTGACTACATCAATCCGCACCTGCAATGGACTCTGCCAAGGCTGTGTATTTGCGCCTGCATTATTCAATCTATATGTGGCTGATGTTGCCGATGCTTTAGAGGGTGCATCGTTTTTATCGCCGGAAATAGATGGCATAAGAATATGTTGGGCGCCCTACGCTGATGACTTTATATTAATAGATCACACACTGATTGGGCTTCAAAGATTAATGGTCACATTTAATCAGTATATAACCGCTAACCATCTGAGAGCTAACCCACAGAAGACAATGGTTATAAGGCTTAGCAAACGCTCCCACCTGATTGTTTCAGTTGGTTTTGCAGTAATATAAAGCTGACGGTGAAGTTGAGCATTATTTATTTGGGGTTTCTCATCATTTCATCCCCAACAATGTATTTCTATAGGAATTACCTTAACGATAAAGCATTTAACAAATTCCCCAAATAAAAAAGATAGATAAGAAATATGGTAAATTGTCCAAGCTCCCAACTATCAAATTCTATCAAGCAAAGGTACTTCCTTGTCTACGTTACGGCCTAGAGTTTTTCCTATATGGTCGGTAAAGGAGCTTAAGAAATATGAAGCTCTTATTTGGTGGTCTGTTCTGTATTGTACCCTTGTCAGTAATTCAATATGAATTAGGTTTACAATCTCTCAAGTCTGGTGGAATGGAGGAGACTGTCTTTTTATTGATTACTGCACGTGAGCTCAGAAGGAACGTTATATGCGCTATTTGAGTAAAGGTGGTAGGGAAGGAGTCTCACAGGAGGGCTTTGTGCCTAAAATACACAAAGAATGTGTACAATTGTTGGTCAAAGTAGGGGATATTGCTGGAAACCCTTCTGCAAAACCCAGAGAAAGTCAAAAGTACAATACAAAATCATGATTGGGCTTGTACTAATGATGCAGTATTGGGTTTCCAGCTGTACTCGCAAATCATTTCCTCCCAAAAACCATTGCTGTGCCCTATTTAAAATGCTTCCTTAATGAGAAAATGTGCCATAACTTTTTGCGTTTCCGAATGAATGTTTTGCCAACTCGGGAGATTATATTTGTAAGAGGGGGCGAAATAAATGTTACTATGCCCTGGTCGTTTTTGTATTGTGATAGATTCTAAGGAAACGCTATTACATCTATTGATTGACTGTCTATTTTAAGAAATTTGTGTCAAACCCATTGTTTTTTTTTTAGATCATCTATGGTGGGATATGATGCACAGTAAATCGGTTGGATTGAATTTAGCAGTGTTGAGGTTGTTATCCATGGTGTGTAATCTGTTCTAGAAAGTAATGCTTCTAATCTTTTATGGGGTTATTAGGATTATATATATAATGTAATGTACTGTATGGTATTGTGTGTTTTATCTATGTTTTCTTCTTCTCAAACATTTTGTAAAGGTTTGTAATGACCAAAAATAAATAAATAAAATACTATAAATAAATTATGTTTATTGTGTGCACTGTTGAAGTTCAACACATGAGAAAAAAAATCTACATCTTATTACTTATTTTAAAGCTCACAACGAAAAAGGTTTTAGATGCAGTTTTATTAAACTGCTTAAATTATGTTTCTGCAACACATTAAAATCTGCGTATTAGTTTTTGTTTTTAAAGAGATTCTACATTATGTGAATCAGCAACTAGAATATTGCAAAAGGCCAGGGGACTCATCAGTAGTAAGGCGGAATCCCGCCGGTACCATTACTGCTGTGGCGGATTTAGCGCTGTATTACAATGTGTCAGGAATGTGCACACCCCTGGTAACATAGTAACAGTAACTCCACCTGGTGGAATTAGCGTGACTTATGATTCGGTGGATCTGTAATAGTAGCAGTAAATCCGTTACCGCCAGTTTTAAGGGTTACCGCCGTAGTCGTGATGAGGCCCAGTGTATGGCCATGTATTATATGGAATAAAAAAATCCACTAACGTATGTAAAAAAGATATGACAGTCACTGGATCGGAGTTGCCTTGCTGGATGATAGAACTGGATTAGCTCCCTCAAATAGGAAGGGGCAATACCATTTACACACTTGAAGACAATACAGGCAGTCTTAAACCTTGATACGGTCCTCAATTGAAAGCCAATGCAACCCACGTCAAAATGGGGATACATGAGACTTTTTTTCAACTTAAATATCAGTCTGACTGCTGCATTGTGTGCCTTCTGAAGTCGTTGAAGGTGTTTAGCGGAGATAGGAAGTTGACTATTGACAGTTGACTATTGCAATAGTCTAAATGGGTGCTGGTTAAAGCTCCCTCCACAGCTGCCTGATCTTCCATGGTATGTAGCAAAGCACTTTACACAGCAATCTCACAACAAAATGTAGTTCTTTGATCTTGGCTCCAACCTGGGTTTCAACCCCAAGGTCCTCCTACCAGATGCAGCCCAGATCTTTTACTTTAGATGTAAATTTAAGGTATTTGACCAAAAGCAAAGGAATAGGTAGATTATTTGCAATGTTCAGCAAATGCCTTGGCCCAAACAGAATGAGCTTTGAGGCATTGAGCTGTAAATGGTTTCTAGACATCCAGCCACTCAGTTCCTCCAAGCACGGGCATAGTCGATTAAGTGCATCCTCAAAGTTGGTAACTCGAATGAAAATCTGTGCATCATCCGCGTATGAGTGAAAATTCAGCCCATAACGCTTCCGAATTTCCAGAAGGGGTCGGATGTTTAAGTTGAACAGTAGCAGAGACAGGGAGGATCCCTGCGGGACTCCCCAATTTAATTTAATGAGGTCTGACAGGAACTCCCCCAGTCTCACTCACTGTTGACGGTCAGTAAAAGAAAACTAAACCAGCTCAATGCTGGGTCAGAGACTCTTCCTACTTCCTGCAACAGTTCCAAAACAATGTCATGATTCATTGTGTCAAAGGCTCCGGACATGTCCAACATCGGCAAAAGTGAAAGTTCCCCTTGATCCGCAGCCTTTAACAATTCATCCTGTACAGCCAGGAGTGCGGTCTCAGTACCATACTTTGGCCGAAAACCAGACTGAAATTTGTCCAATAACAATTCACATTCCACCAATTCCTGCAACTGGTTGGTAACAACATTTTCAAGTATTTTAGCTGGCCAAGGTAGCCCTGCAATGGGTTGATAATTCTGAAGGCTCTCCACATCTAAAGATGGATTTTTCAGCAAGGTGAGACAATGGAGAGCTTCAAATCTTCTGGAACAATTCCACTCGTCAATGATTTGTTGACAAAAGTCGTGACAAATGGAGCAAGATCTTGCGCCATTCTCTTAGCTAAGTAGGCTGGCAACGAAGATAAAGGCCCTCATTACAAGTCAGGCGGTGGACCATGGTGCTACTAGCACCATGGTCCATGCCGGATTCCGCCATGGTGGATGGCGGAATTACCGCCCCATTCCAAGGTGAGTGGGGCGGTAATTCCCCATTCACCATTTGCCCTTCCCCATTCCCATTTTTGCCCCATAGGGCATAATGGGGATGGGGAAGGCGCTAATTACAGCACCGTAAATTACGGTGCCATAATTAGCACCAAGGTCGCTTAGCGCCTTGGACTTTAATGCCTGCAAAAAGCAGGCGTTAAAGTGTGAATCAGGCGTTAAGGGTTAACGGCGCCGGCGGCGCCGTTAAACCCTTAACGCCTGACTTGTAATGAGGGCCAAAGAGTTAATAGTGGGTTTAAGAGACCCAATAAGTTTAAATATATCAACTTTAACAACTGGATGAAATTCAAACATGGGTGGGGTATCTCATTCTGTGAATCATCCAGGTTGCCTGGAGGTTGATTATGCGGGAACACACGTGGATTAGTGGAGATCTGAAGTTCAATATCAGCCCTAATCCATTCACTCTTGTCCACAAAGAAAGAGTTAAAAAAGATTAGCCTGTACTAATGAAGCATCCAGCACTGCCGCTTTGCAGTTAGCATTGCAAAAATTGGATATGATGGAAAACAATTCCCTTGATTGATTTTTAGCAGTTTTCAATTTCTTTACGAAATTGCTGTTTTATAATTCCAAAGTGATTTTTGGCTTGAATTTTATTTTCCAACGTTTGCTTTTTGTGCCAAATCTGGTTAGTCCTACTGACCAGTTTCTGCAAACATTGAAGGCTCTGTGAAAACCATAGTTGACAGATTTATTTAGACTTAGGTTTTAGCAGGGCCAATTTATTACATAATAATCTTCTTGCCCCCCCTTCATAATGCTGCTTGCCGTGCCTTCCCCAATTCTGTTGTGTTCCTCTAAATCGACATGTCTCTGAAATATGTCCTAGATGTGTGCAAGTTCAGCACTGTAGTGGCTCCCTCCCTTGTCCTGAAAACCTCCCCGAAAAGTCTCCTGTGTTCTGCTGCATCTGTTGTCCGTATCTCCGAAATCCTCCTGGAAACCCCTCTTGGTTGTGATGCATATGTGGCCCGAAGCCACACCCCCTTTGTAAACCTCCCCTTCCTCGGAATCCCTGCTGTGAGCTGCCTCACCCCATGTACCCTCCTTCCACCCATGGGTGGTGCACTGTTGATACTGATGCTGTGCCAGTGGGGTAGGCCTAGTTATAACTGCCCCTTCCATCACATACTTTGATAGCTTCCACTGCACTTGTTTGGGCTCATCTGACTTCCTACCTCCGCCTTTTGCTTAACCTTCGCCTGCCACAATCTACAATGGTTCACTATTGTGAGTTGTATTTCTGGCCATCCCTTCACTTCCATCCCTACCAGTTTCTTCAAACTCTTCTGTACTGTCTCTGGTAGTCCCTGCACTAAAATGTGATCAATTATTGCTATTGTTTTGTCCCACGGCTCTCGAGTTTCAAGGAGCCAAAGCTCTTGAATCTCCTGAATATACTGCAGAGGATCTTCATCTTCCCTCATTTTGCATGACGTAATCGCCCCAATGTCTGATGCGTCTGGGTATTGGGTTCATAATGCTTGCCATATTGCTGCTCTGCAGTTTTCAAATGGCGTCCCATTGTGCTCTGTGTTGTCACCCATGGGAACCCCACCCTCTTCCATACGTCATTGGCGGCGTCTCCTAGTATCGATACTAATAGTCCCTCTATGTCACCCACTGCTAATCTGTGACCAGCTGTCAGCTTCTCCATTTCATAAATCCATTTCCCCACTCCTGCGCTCAATGATGGTAGCCTACACGTCACACTCTCTTTGTCTGTGTGCTTTCATGGCACATACTGAGGTCTCGCCCCTCCTCTCTCTAATAAAGGCATCTGTGAGTATGCCACCCTCTCTTCCGGTGTACTTCGGTATAGTCTAATTTGTCGAGGCCCTCTCTCATCCTCAATTTCTGTGCATATATCTGCTGGTTCCAATGTGGGTACACGTCTGTTATCATCATAAGCTCTAGACAATCGTCCTCTCAAACAAGCTATTGCGGTCACTCCCCTCATACATCCTGGGAGATCCCTTAGTCTATTAACATATGTGTTGTGTGTGGTGCACATGTTGTTCGTCTGCTTTGCTTGCTCTTCTGAAACAACCCCTCCTTCTCCTTCTCTGTGGGTCCTAAATTCCCATGACGCCAACTTGTCTGTCTCTATTGACTGTGACCGGTGCAGCTCCCCCCTCTCGTCCCCACTGTGTTTGTTGTCATTGTCGGATCCTGTGTCCATGTTACTACAGAAATCATCAGCAAAACTAAGTCTCCTCGATGTCAAATCTGTGTTAGATTTCATGCTAAGATCGGTGTCTACTAAATCATACTTGCTGCCTGCTGCCTCTCATGATTGCTCTATACATTGCTTGCCACAGATTCCTCTAATAATTTATTTCCGGTTATAAAAAATATGATCCAATCTGTAAGCAACACTCCGATATCCTCTTGGTTACAACAGTGCAAAAAGTCTCTTCTTGAAGATATCTCCCTTAAAGATCTGCTAGAATTTCCAGATAAAGCGAAACTTAAACTATTTAGACATGACTGGATTATCACAAGAGAAAAATGTCTTCATTATTCTGCCTTTAAAGCAGGCCCTTTATTGAGAAAGCACTGAATGACATTCCGAAATATCTCCTCACATCCCCAGATAGATCTTATGTCGATACTTTTCTACGCTTCAGGTTAAATCTACTTCCTACTAAAATCAAACTTGTACAATATTCGAAAGATGCAACGTTAAACCGGACATGTAGATTTTGTAAAACATCTAAGAATGAGGAATCTACATTCCATCTAATTTCGAAATGTCCTTCTCTGCTTGAATTAGGGTAAAACATTTTCATATTTTTTTTAAAAATAGAGTGTTGTTGACCAAAGGTCAGCTATAGAATGAGATATTTAATGCATCAAAGGATTCATTAATTATAGCCACTGTACAGTATCTCAATGAACTGAACCTGGGAAGAAAAAATGGTTGCCCTCTCAATCTCTAATGGAAGTGAATAATCTGTTTAATTTATGTACTCTGTATTGAATGTTCTATTGCACACAATTAATCTAAATGTGTTTTTTAGATTGGCTACCTTGTTTTAAATGGTTAATGTACTATTCAGTGTTTTAATAATGGAGATGTCCAATTTTTAACCCTATTCGATTATGTGATAAGATATGTAACCAAATGTGTAACAAATTGAAAAAGTTGATTTTTCAACTAAAACAATTGCAATACAAAAAAGAAAGCAATTCCTGTGATTTTATTTTATATATTTAAAACATGGATTGCTTCTTAAATAAATTAATTTCAAATGCTCTGCTACCCCTAACTAGCAATCACAGCGATTCCCACATCTCAATATATTATAGTTTCGAAGTATTTACTGTTTTCTTTTGCCACTCAAAAATTAATTTCAATCTCAGAAAAACGTTTGAAGAATGAAACCTAAACTTTCCCCAATCCCCAAACCTTCACAAATCATCCTTTCTTACCCTGCATTCTCCCTGGCATTAGAACTACCCTACGTAGCCCCCTTATGTCATTTTAGGGCAGTTTCCAAAAACAAATTGAGATTTCCAAAATGGCAGATGTTTTATTAGCATAGAATTTTCACGAAACCTGGGGCCAACCACAATCTGTGTTATATTTATTCTCTTGCCAAAAATAATTCAAAATGGCACAGAGGGGACAACATGCACACAGAAGCATTTGCCCGCCAAACAGTTTACAGGGATCTTGAAAATGGGCCATATGTGTATTCTCTGTTGCTCTTAATCTCTCTCCCAAATGTTCTTTCCTGCTTTTTTCTCAATAGCTGGGCTCTCTTTCCTTCGGTTTTTCCTCAGTGTTTATGTTTAAAAAGCGTTATAGTTCCCTTTTCCATTACCATGGCGGCTGAAAAACCAAGATCTAGGGAAGGTGTTGCAGCGGTGGTGGGCTGCGTCGCCGCCAGAATAAAGTAAGTGTGGTTAGGCAAGGGGGTTGGGATTAATAAAAAAAGGTACAGGGTGGGTGTCTAGAAGATGGCAGAGCGGGCGGTGGAGGCAGCCAACTGGTTCCATGGAACGCGGGCTGAACTCGGGAGTATCAGCCCGCGAATCAAGGATCGTGCTTGGCTGCGCCCCCTGCCCGGGTGCTAATGAATCTTTGCCACTCTGCAGCAGCTGTCACAAAGTATCAGAAATAAATCGCAAATCAATTCCCCTGTGCCCAGGAAGCTGTGGTGATGTGCAAAACTGGACTGCCGACCTTCCAGAGTGGACTAATACCTTCTCCCTGTCTCCAGCGTCTCACACAGGCCCCTAAGATTAGAGTGTTTCAAATCCGGAGCGCGTTCCCTGGCCGTGGGAGGGGCCTTCGTGGAGACTCTCGGGCGGGGAGTGGGGAGGGTGGTGAGGATCATGCAAGGTTACCTAAACTGCAGAAGAAGCACAAATTCCGCAGGCCCCTTATAGAAGCAGGCAATGACCTGCAGCAACTAAACATCATGCTATGGTGGTCCACCAGGTCTTTCAGGATCCAGGCGCTCAGAAGCATGTCAACATGGTGACTATAACGCTTTTTAAACATAAACACTGAGGAAAAACAGAAGGAAGGAAGGCCCACATATTGAGAAAAAGTAGGAAAGTAAATATGGCAGAGAGAGATTAAGAGCAACAGAGATGGAGAATACACATGGGGATAAGATCCCTGTAAACTGCTTGAAGGGCAACTGCATACGTGCATGTTGTCCCCTCCATGACATTTCAATTGTTTTTGGCAAGAGACTAAATGGAACACGGATTGTGGTCGGACCCAGGTTTCTGTGTCGCATTTACACCCTTGTCAAAAATGATTCCTAAGTGCCTCTGGCCATGCACGCTTGGTAGGGGGCATTTACATGGATGCCTATAATTTGCCAGCGTTAAGCAGGTTGAAAAAGTCTGCCAGATTCCATAGGCGTACTGGCAAAGCTGCTCCTTCAGCATGGGGGGGTCAGGAGCTTACATTTTCATTTGTGCCCACACTCCATGTGACAGATGCATCAAAATCGACTGGGATGGTTAAAGAGGTTCTGAAGAGTGCTTACAGTGGTTTTCACACTTCTTTCACTAGTCAGGTTAAATCCAAAATGAGGCCAATGTGTTTTTCATATGTGAAGACGGCAATGCTCACACTCGCCCCTTATTAGCACAGGGGCGTGTCTTACATCGGTTCTACGTTATTTCGCCGAATGATTTTACATCGTGGGACTTTTCATCGCCACCCTTTCATCGCCAAAAACTCCTTTTAAAAAAAAGTTTTTGGCGATGAAAGGGTTGGCGATAAAAAGTCCCACGATGTAAAATCATTCGACGAAATGCGTGTATACCCTTACATCATGCAGTAATGGTTTATTCCAACAGGGCCTGACCAGGTGCAAGGGGCTCTGCTGATGTGAGTACTTGTATATTCAGGTCTCGCCCTCTGTGGAACCTGAATGAGGGAACCATGCCATCTACCCGGCTGGAGAATGTAACAATATGGCGTTAAGCACCTGTTGCAAGGGCTGGAACGGTTGATAACGGCCCGAGCAAAGCGAACGGTTGATAACGGCCCGGCGGCCCGAGTAAAAGGCCTGAGCGAAGCATCAGTGAAATAGACGGCAATGTACAGGGAATTGTAGATTACACAGGGCCTCAATACGTGATTGGCAAAGCAGTAACATGTTGGCAGTAACGGAAATGCTACCAGTTTTACTACGCTGCTAAATTGCACGTTTGCCCTTGAAGTGGAAGATTTACCTTCAGCAACATACTAGTGGTAAATCTTAATCTTCTACGCCAGAAACGATTACAACAGGCCGAGTACCGCACAAGGTAAATCTGACAAATCCGCAAATTAATCCCATGGCCTCCAGGATGGACACTGCAATGCTGACACTCATAATCTGGCGGTAAATCTGCCGGACTGAGGGGTGGTAACAGTAACTGAGTATGGTGGTATGTCGACAGGAATACTGCCAAACCCAGAATGAGGCTCCATAGAACTGTAAAACGGTGCCCATCATCCTTTCGGGGCAATACAATTAGCATTATTAAGTTTGGTGACAACACTTATTAATTGCAAATGCCAAGAGAAAACTCACTTTTTTATGAACTATATTAGTGTTCAAAATAAAACTGACCAGAAAAAAAGACATGATTAGCAGCTTGGGGGCCCGTGGACAGAATGTATTGAGCTTTGGGGGCACGGATAGATAATGCAGTGAGTGTGGAACTCGTGGGAGCGAGGGGATTGGGGCAAATGAACGGGGAGTTCAGGAGACACTGACAGCGTGACAAGCTGGGCTGCAGACAAATAGGCTCTCAAGAGCCATGGCCACACCCAGAGGTGCTTGAGGTAGATGCGAGAAGCTGGAATGAAAATGAACAGACTGTGCGGGAAGCAGGGGGCAATGATAGTTGGGTGGGACACACGACAGCGTGAGGAAGAAGGGGCAGCAAGCGGAAGCCGAAGAGAAAATGGACAGGCAGTGTAGGAGCACATGTGGAGACAGTGCAAGTTGACAGAGAGTGCGAGACAAACATAGAGACAAGCAAGAGGAGGCGAGAAGCTGAGGAGAAAATGGACAGTGTGCATAGCAGGAAATGGGCCAGAATGCTGCATACGACACTCTGCTGAATCTGCTTGGAGCCCTATTATCACACTGAAGTACAACCAACACGAAGAGAAGGTTTTCAGAAGACTCTGCAGTGTGAGAACATGATACTCTAAAGCAAAGTCAACACATGAGCAACCCACCTTTCAACGAGTAGATACTTTCAGTACAGGAAACGGAATACAGAAACAGCCAAAGCTTCACATACTTGCTAAAGCTTTTCAAAGTGGTATACATGTCCTGCAATGTACAGACATGTTTTCTTAGGGTGAGTAGTGCCACCAATCAAACCTGCAGAGCCCAACTTCAATCATTCACTCAAAAGTGTTTCTTACTGCATCACTAACTGTTTTTGGCAAGAGACTAAATGGAACACGGATTGTGGTCGGACCCAGGTTTCTGTGTCGCATTTACACCCTTGTCAAAAATGATTCCTAAGTGCCTCTGGCCATGCACGCTTGGTAGGGGGCATTTACATGGATGCCTATAATTTGCCAGCGTTAAGCAGGTTGAAAAAGTCTGCCAGATTCCATAGGCGTACTGGCAAAGCTGCTCCTTCAGCATGGGGGGGTCAGGAGCTTACATTTTCATTTGTGCCCCCACTCCATGTGACAGATGCATCAAAATCGACTGGGATGGTTAAAGAGGTTCTGAAGAGTGCTTACAGTGGTTTTCACACTTCTTTCACTAGTCAGGTTAAATCCAAAATGAGGCCAATGTGTTTTTCATATGTGAAGACGGCAATGCTCACACTTTCTTACTTTCTTACTGCATCACTAACTGACATGTTTAACATTTTTAAATTGTGGACATTCTTATGTTCCAATAATGCTCTTTGCTTTTATGCAAATTGCCAGGACTGGGTTCTATGAAGAGATACTGTATTGCCAACCTGGCCTGGGCCCACGCCCCTCAGCCCCACCCCCTCCAAGGATGGGAGAGTTCCCCTAGTACATTCTTTTAATTTCCAGCACTGAAGTGTGAGGAGAGTGCCAGGGGCATTTGGAGAGACAGAGTGAGATGTGCATAGCAGATGGCCAGAATGTGTGAGGAGTCCAGGCACATTGGCAGATAGGGCGAAAAGCTGGTGGCAGCACAAGACTCTGGGCTGAGGGTAACCCCTGAAAACACAGACTGCATCTGGAGAAGCACCATTTGGCCGTTGACGTAACAGGGGCTCCCTCAGCCCCCGCTGCCCCGTCACCACATGTGTTTTTGTAGTCACTCTGCCTTCATAAAGAAATTATTTTTGTTACAGCATAACCAAAATAATTTGTTTATGAAGGCAGAGTGACTACAAAAAGAAACTATTTCTTTTTGAAGTCCGAGAGCTCCTCTCACCCCATGACATGGAAGCCTCTAGGCTGGAGATACCCATGGGTCAGGCGCGCTATATAATAAAATAAACAAACAAACAATAGGTGGCTGCCTGTGTGAGTGTATGGTGAAAGGGTGAACCCTTAAATGCATACGTGGCTGTCTGTGTGAGTGTATGGTGAAAGGGTGCACACTTAAATATGTGGATGGCTGCCTGTGTGAGTGTATGTTGAAAGGGTGCACACTCAAAGGTATGGATGGCTGCATGGGTGGGCCTGAGTAATGAAAGGGTG
Organism: Ambystoma mexicanum; assembly: GCF_040938575.1. Lineage (NCBI taxonomy): Eukaryota > Metazoa > Chordata > Amphibia > Caudata > Ambystomatidae > Ambystoma > Ambystoma mexicanum. Next base: position 991,592,584 of record NC_090926.1, on the reverse strand, counting down.
CACAATTAAATGTATAGGTGGCTGCCTGTGTGAGTGTATGGTGAAAGGGTGCACAATTAAATGTATAGGTGGCTGCCTGTGTGAGTGTATGGTGAAAGGGTGCACACTCATAGGTATGGCTGGCTGCCTGGGTGTATCTGTATGGTGAAAGGGTACACACAAACATGTATGGCTGGCTGGGTGTGCGTGTGTGTGTGCTTATGTTAAGGGGTGCAACAAAACCTACATTTCAGAGGGGTGCTAACTCTTCAAAGGTTGGGAGAGGTGCTTACTTCACGGGCGTTGGGGGAGAGGCAAACCTGTTTGTGTGGGGGCAGCTAACTTCTTTATGCATACTAATGAGACTATTCTAGTGCAGCTTCAATGTTACAAGCAGTTAATTCTCTCATTTAAGTCTGAAACCACTCACTTATGGACTGCTGTGAGAATAAGCAGTCTCCTGTCCCCTCTCTACCCTTGAAATCACTTCCCTGGTATGCAAGTACTAAACTCACATCAAGATTTCAATTGCTTAAAGAATCATGCATTTGAATGCAGGTACTAATAGTGAAATGATTTACGTTAGTAATTGCCAGGCCTTGGTTAACAGCGAAATCCAGGTGCCCAGGTGCTGTGTACCATCTGTGTCCTGTTTTGTCGGGCAATGGCTCTGTAGGTCACCCAGATCGAGTCAACATAGCCCAGAATTTCAGGGGATTGCGGGGAGGGCTGAAGCCCAGTATGCTCATTTGTGTTGTATCACTACTTGTGTTAAATCCCTTGGTTACTTATTGGTAATCTTCATTACTCATAGCCCTATTCTTCCTCGTCCCCGTACTTGTGTATGAGGCACTTTGCCTCGTACACAAGTACTGGGATGAGGTAGAGGGACATGGAGGTAATGCCTGGCTTAGTTACCTGTAATCTTCATTATTCATGGTCCCACTCTTCCTCATCCCAGTACTTACCCATGAAGCAAGGCGCCTCATACGTAAGCACTGGGACAAGGAAAAGGAACATGGAGGTATTTCTGGGCCGAGAAGCTGATTTTGGGGGTTAGGGTGGGACAGGTATTGTGCGATAAATGCTCATCCATGTCCAGGCTAAGCACGCATGATATGTGGTATTATTGGCTAGAGAGGAATTTTGGTGCCGCCAGTCTAAGTCTGTTTTTAACTGGGCATCTCTGATAAAGCGGTCCTGCTAATTGTTATTACCTGGCTAGACTGGCATTTGGGTGCTGGCAGTCTAGCCGTTTCTTACTGCCGCTTTGTATATTTTGCTGGGCATGCATCTGTGATAAAATAACCATGATAAGTTATTGCTTCGACTGACATTTTGGTGCAACCAGTCTAGGTATGTCTGAATTTGGCTGCAATGCTTTACTGTAATATGTTATTACCTGTCTAGACTGGTCTACATTCTGCCGCCAGTTGGACATGTTTTCATTCTGGCATGGCATTTTTAATAGCAAAGCATTATACTAATTGTAGCATTAATGTTCCTGTGCACTGTTGGTGACATGCATGCATTGATTTTTTTGATTGGTGTTACCCTACAAAACAATTGCAAACGCTCTGGCTTTTTAGCCAATTCTTCTCAGAAAGTGTGCTGTATAGTGCGTAAAAACACATATGTATATTGTTTTCCTAGTGCCATGTGAGGTGCAGCAACACGTTCCTGCGTATTGCGCAAGTGTGGTGATCTAGGCCGGCCCAGAGTGTGGCGTGACCAGTGATTTGTTGCAGAGTTGGGGGTAGGAGGGCCGGAGCATGGCTCGCAGGGGGCAAAGTTTGTGTTACGCCACTGCGTTTGGCCCTGTGCATAATAGACAGATGCAAAAGAAAAGCGTCACATTCCATAACACCTGCGACCCTCCATGACGTACAACTTAATATACTGTACCATAACATAAAACACATACGATAACACACCACTCAGCAGACACGGATCATTACCTACATCATAAAACAACATAAGATTAAAAAAAAGAGTCCGGCATGGGTGTGTTGTCTGGCAGATGCGGGGCCCCGGGGAACCTCCGTCCAGGAAACGTGTGAATGCTATCCTTTTTTTAAAGACACCATAAACTTGGTAGGCAAACTACAGTAGACAGTATTGCAGAGGGTCTCCGGTGGGCGCCTGGCTGCATGTCGTTTTACGCAGAGCCAACACCAAAGCACACCCATGAAGGAAACCTCCACACATACACGCGCTCGAGCGACCCTGGGCCGTTCCCTCACAGCTGCTAAACGCTTCCAGAACTTTGAAGTGTCACATGGGCGCTATAGAAAGAAGCCCACCACCAGGACAAGCTAAAAGCGCAGCACATATAGGAAACGACCATCAGGGGCCGCTAGGGAAGTCCAGAATGGATAATGCAGGTAAACCTTACCTGGGCAGAGGCTGAGTGCACCCCAGGGTAGAATCCCGCTGCTGCTGCCGCCTGCCCGGCCACCTGAAGCCTCCTGCTGGGGGGGGGGGGACGGGGCAATGCACGCAGCCCTCCCAACTCACAGCCTTTACCCTCTTGCGCCCCGCCCCCTCTCCCGTGAAGCGCATCCAAGTCCTACGGATGCAACTGGAAGAAAGTGCATCGCTGATTACAACCAGCAGGCCCCACGCAGGCGGCCTCAGCGGGGGGCCCCACTACCAAACCTCTGCACGCTTCTCCTCACAGGCGGACTGTCGGCAGTACCACCACATTGGATGAAGAAGACCCCCAGGGTCCACAGGAGTGACGTGTGTGTGTATGTGAATGAGACGGTGCTCGAAGATCCAGGAGAAAGACTGCGGGTAAAAGCGAGACTCGCACCCAGTAAATGAGGCTGTGCTCCAAGGCCCGAGACTCATACCAAAGCCGTGGGGTTAGGCTCTTGTGCTCCATGCACAACGACACAGCGCCTCAAGGGGTGCTGTGGACATGCCACGAATGAGACTGTGCACTAGGGCAGAGACGTTTTTATGGGAGGGCAAAAGGGGCACTTGCCCAGGACCCCCACCTTGGAGGGGGCCACACAAGGCTAGCTGATCTGAAAAAGTAAGATTCCATTGTTCACTGGCCTTAAATAGCACACGTTAGGATAGTTTATGGGGTGCTGCTGAGGCTCTAAACCCATTGGCCCTCATTACGACCCTGGCGGAGGACCATAGTGCAATTTGCACCATGGTCCATGGCGCTAAGCTGCCAACTCCGCCATGGGGGTTGGCGGACTTACCGCCCCATTCCGACCTTGGCGGGGCGGTAAGTCCCCAATCCCCATTTACCCTTCCCCATTCCCATTTTTGCCCCATAGGGTATAATGGGAGTGGGGAAGGCGTTAATTACGCCACCGTAAATTACGGTGGCGTAATTAACAACAAGTCCCGTAGCGCCATGGATTTTTCCGCCTGAAGCAGGCGTAAAAATCACCATGGCGCTACGGGAACTCGTAGTCAGGCGGAAAGGTGCGCCATGGTTTACGCTGGCGTAAACACCTTCCCGCCAGGATCGTAATGAGGGCCATTGCCTTTCTGTTTTGGCAAGTGCATTCTGCCTTGATCAATTAATCATTTAATGCTTTCTGTGTTCAGTGTGGAATACATAGTTTGTGTGTTCCTTACGGCACAACTCTTGTAGCATGCTTTCTTTCCTGTGGGAATTATCATGATCATATGCAATAGCCACATTTCAAATGCATATTGATAAATTGAGTGCCACAATGGTTCAGAAGTTAGCTCAGTGTGTGAAGCACCAATTGCAGAGATATGTGTTCATATGCAAAATTAGAATATCACATTCCAGCAAGGCTGACTGAGCCTTTCCTATGTCTGAAGTTTATAAACCTGCTTGCATATGTACTTGGTTTTGCAGAACAACACCTGCTATTATCAGCGATGTACCTGTACCAGATAGGGCTTGCTATAAAATCGAACATATCATCCATATGGTGAAGGTCTAGAAATTGGTTTGTTCACATGGGGTGTTGTAAAACCTAGGCAATCGCCTCCAACGATGGCATAAACTGTTAGTCCAAGAGGTGAATAAGGATCCAAATTTAAGACTATGCAACAACAGCGTTCATGTTTGTATCTTGGATTTGCCAGCAGACGATACAGGGATCTTGGTCAAATCATCTAATATATCTTACATTACTGTGCTGTCTTCTGTGAGGTTTGCCTTCTGCTGGTATCGTTTAGCCCATTACTTGATCTTTCTTCTTATGTAGGCCATTTGGGTGGAAGGGTTGGTAGACAGAAAAGAGCAGACCATATGTTGAAGGCCTCAGACAAGCATATTTTAAGGTCTTGCCTGTTTGACACAAAAAATGCTTTGCTTTTTGGTAAAAGTCAAAGGATTTTATGCACTTTTATAAATGAAAATGTCACAAGCCATTGTTTTGGCAGTATTTAAAGCTTTAAAATACAAAAGACATACCTAGATTACATTTGGTAAATCACATCGATTGGCATGCTGGTTCTTATATACTTCCGTTCATGATGGCGAGAATGAAGCTAGAATCATTCCCATTTTGCATAACACCCTTCTATAATATTTTGTTTAAAAATGATCATGTTTGGTAATGTGATTTGGGTACTTTCCAAGTCTGTTTTTTTTATATTAAAATGAGATTGTTTTAGTTCATGGTAAGAACTGGAAAAGAAAGTGTTCATATGCAGAAATTGCAGAGTTGGCACAAATCCCAGCTTCACCTCTTAACCAATGTGCGATCCAGGGTATCTCATTTAATGTTGTATTGCCGAACCTCTCAATATTAAAAGTGCCTAAACCTTTCAAAATTGTCAGCCCTTCCGAGTAATTTCCTTCGCATGAAATGATCTTCATAAAAGCCTTATTCATGGTTTCACTGTGTTAATAGTGAGCATATTTATATCGCACACCACAGGCATTTGTTCCTCTGATATCCAATGGAAACACTATTTGAAAACCGTATCCCACTTCTAATCCCAGTCTGTCTGGATAAAGACACCTCCCTGGTAGCTTCTAATCTGCCTCCACTATCCATGCTACGGTGTGTGTAGCGTTGTCCTTCCTTCCAATTGGTGGCTTCTATCTATGCATGAGCACTTTTGCATTCTGTGAGGCAGGTAATGTGAGTTCTCTGTCTATTCTGGGTTACATGTACCTTTTACATACCGTCCTGCATTAATACTACATCTAGCTTCTTGAATGCTATTGATAGAAAGTCTCCTGTATCTATACTAGAACAGTAACCCCTTCGTAGACTGCTAATGTTGGTCTTCAAATGCTACTTGTTTATCATTATGATTAGAGCAAGAATGAAGAGGGTAAGGGGACTTAAAGGGAGTAAACGTGCTTATTATACTGCGAGACAGCATAGCAACCTATAGGATGTGAGCGCGACAGGTGGGGGGTGGTGGCGACCAGTATTATTGATCCCTTCATTCCTTTGGTTTGGTGGAGGGGGTCCCCAAATATCTCCGTGCCCAGGGCCCAAAAAGTGCTTACGATGCCCCTGCACTAGGGTGTGAGAACACCGGCTAATATAGCGTTGTAACATAGCACAGCGCAACAGCCCTCATTGTGTGACTCTTTCACCCAACCCGTCACATTTTCCCACAGTGTGATGCTCGCATCCAGCCATTAACAGTGCTGCACGGGGTGACAGTCCACCACCCAACAAGCTCGACTCTACGCCCAAGAAGAAACTGTGCTCAACTGTGAGACTTGTGGTGTTTTGGGAACCCCGCACACGCCTCTCTGTAGTCTCATCACCTCCCGATTACACGGAGCACCACAGGTTCGATCCCCGGGTCCGTGCTTAGAAACCACGTTATAAATAACCTATCATATCATCATGGAACTAGGCTGAAACCTCAGAGGGTGCAGGGGCTGGGGCGTTCTCCCCAAGCAATGCCTGTGGTCATTTGGGCAGTGTCATTAGCCAAAAACATGATAGGATTTAAATGTTAAGTGCCTGAATGATAATAGTGCGGTGGGTGATTGGCTCTGACAGCTGCTGTTCCACGGTGAGTTGCACCAAAATCCCAAATGCGACCAAGTAACACTACAGTTGTAATGTCTTCGAGGTGCCAGTGGGCAGTCAGAAGGGAGGTCCCGCGCAACTGAATAGAAAATGTGTGCCATCGCATAGGGTCACCTGGCATTGCATTGCAGTGCACATTATCATAGTATGGCCTCTGGAACAAATGTGCCACCCTACCTCGCCCAGAGGCTTTCTAGACACAGGCCGTGAGACCCCTGCGCTCATCACAGCCACTGCCCCGTCATCACCGGATTCAACCGAAAAAGAGCAGGTGGCTCCAGTTTCCCCGTGGCCGCAGCCACACTGTGGAACAACCTCCCTCTCCGCGAAACTCAAGACTCACCTCTTCAAATAACCTCTGTTGCACTCACTTTTTATCTTCCTCCCACTAAAGCCAACCCCCACCTCCCCCCGTCTTGTAATTCGCAACTAGCGCCTTCATGGCTTCGGCCTTTGTCATGCCGCTACAAATGTAATAAGAAAATAAATGAAAATAAATAAATAAAATAACAAGCCATGAAAACTGGAGAGAGAATGTTTTGTGACGGTATAAACAAATATATGCGACTAAGAGGGATATTTCCAAAGTGAAAAGGGTCATCCCTAGTGGTTTGAGGGCGGTCTCTTGGGCATGGCGACAATAACCACCTCAAAATCATTCTTCCTCCCACTTTGAAAACAAAACACTTGCACCAAAACAACACAAGTTACACAATGGGACGCACACCACTCAAAGCCACCTCTCCACACTACATTTCCCTAAAGGCCACCACAAGTAGACCATCACGACTCTTCACCCTCCTTGAACACAACTCTGACAGACACCACAGACAGCAACACAAACAATTTGCATTTGCTATTTTTAGTACATATTAACCACGGCTCCACACGACTCACAAGATACCTAGAACGTACACGGCACTCATCTGCACACAACATTGCAGTAATGCATCCTGGCGCGGCTTCTACGATAGTGCCATATGTCACCTCTTGCCAAGTCTGAAACTCCATAAAACCGTGAAAATGGAGGACGTTGTGCTATACAGGGTGTATAACATAGCATAATTTTTTTTTAAAATAAACTACAGTTTATGCGCACTGCACAACTTTTGTTTCAAACAAAAGACAATTTATTATTCATACATAGAAAAAAGAAGAAGACCAAGCTCGACCCATTTCCCTACATCTACTCACTCATTTCTTCATACCCAGCGTCACCTAACTCAATAAAATTCATTCATTTCCCACTTATAAGCCCACCCAAAGTAAAAAGTTCCAAAATTCATACTGATGCACTGCGTTGTACAGCTACTGCCAGGATCATGTCCAGGTAATTCACGAGTGCACAAAAAAATGTGATATTGTGCCCCGATATACACCTTGACCACCACTCATCCATGTTATGATCTAATGGGGCAAACTTTCCAAGGTGTAAAGAGCGATGATTTGCTAACTGAGTGCATTCAATGAGCAGGAGTCTCAAGGTTTCAGGACATCCCCCACAAAAGCGGCAGAGGTCATCTTTTATGGATTTATCCTTCCTGTGCCAGAGTATTTCTTTTGTTTTTAGAGTGTTTAACCGAAACCTGAGGAATTGGTCGCGGTGATGCCGAGATGGACAAAGCAGTAGGTAGCGTGAGTGCTCATTACATTTTTTTTGAGTCGCCTCTCATAGATTTTGTTGATTCCATTTTTTGATGATTTTCTTGATTCACGATCCATGCACAATTGTCAAATTTATTTTTTGCACATTGCTGGCGATTTATAATCTCTTGATTACTTATATCTGCGGCTTCCAAGAAAGACAATAGCTTGCTAGACCACAAGTTGAATAGATTATTGTCATTGGGATCATACTTGTTTGCAAAGATTTGGTACGCTGGTGCAGGGGCCTTTAGCGCCATCTTGCGCAATGACATAATAGAGTTCCACAACACTCTGCTGTGTATCGAGTTTAAAGACAGTTTGTGTCGTAGTATTGTCATTGATGTCGACTTTGGCAGCTTCAGTACATAACGCCAGAAGAGCCCTTCGAGTATTTGCCAGATGTCTTCGCCTACGTTCCACCCTGCCTCGGCGCTGAACGTTATAACTGGCACTACTTTTTGTAGGTAGAATCTTAAGACTGGTTCCAGTGAAAACCTTCCATATTGTCTGTTGATTTTCATGGCTTGTCGGGCAAGCATCAGCGTTTTTGCTTTTAATTCTTTGACCCAATGATGTTCACATATAGAGTTGTTAAATTCAATGCCCAAATATCTCATGGAGTCGACAGAGGCGATTTGGGTTTTCCGCGACTTTCCATCTAAAGGCTTTATTTCTCTTTTGTTTCAAGTTTCCCACGGATATGATTTTTGTTTTTGCTGTATTTATTATCAGCTCATTCGCCATCATGTAATCCTGCAGACTTGAGAGAAGGCGCTGAAGACCTATTTGTGTCCTGGCAATCAGCACCAGGTCATCTGCATATATGATGCATTTGATTGGTATTTGTTTGATCATTGGCGGAAAACAGTTTACTTGATCGAGAGAGAATAGTTTGAAGAGTTCCGCTGCAAGTGGACAGCCTTGTTTGACGCCTTTATGGGATCATATTGTGTTGGAGAGCAGCCCGCTGTTATTTAGTCGCCCTCTCATAGATGTTTGCTCGTGAAGGGCCATTATTGGGTTGAGGATAGAATTTGGGCAACGCCAATATGCCAATTTTGCCCAAAGTAGGCCACGATTTCCACTATCAAAGGCCTGCTTCATATCTACAAAGGCAATGTGCATTTTCCTGTTTGCTTTTAGCGCTTCAAGTTTCAAGATGTTCAAGGTTAACAGGTTTACGTCTACTCCCACGCCTTGCGTAAACCCAGTCTGGCATGTGTCAGCAATCTGTGCGATCTTAGCCCAGTTTGCGAGTTTTGATCTTAAGTTTGAGCCGAAAACTTTGCCAATCATATCCAGCAAGGCAATTGGGCGATAGTGGTTCGGATCGTCCCAATTGCCCCGCTTATGGATTGACTATTGCAGTGGTCCATGAGGCAGGCAGTTTTTTTAGCTCTGCAATTTTGGAGAACAAGTTTCCAATGAAGAGTTCCCATTCGCTTGAGTATTTTTTGAGGGCGACATTGGAAATTAGGTCGGGTCCAGCTGCCCGCGAATTTTATAGTTTTTTTATGGCTCCAATGATCTCATCATGCGACATCACCACATCCCATTGGGTGTCTTCATTGATGGATAGCGGTGCTGACGCGATGTATGACTTCTGGAAGACCGCCGAAAAGTGAATGTCCCATGCCTCTTCTGAGATTGTATTTGTTAGTGTGGGAGTGCATTTTGAAAGCCCCATGTTCAAGATTTGCCAGATTTCACGTGTGTTCTTGGTCAGAAGTAGCTTCAGCATTGACTCAGCTCGATCTTGATCGATAACAATGGCATGTGATCTTGCCCAGTTTCTATACATAGCTCGCCTTGCTTTCACCGCTTCTTGTATTTCTGATCTTGGCAAAATGTTTTTATTTTTCTTAGATCTTTCCGTAATGTCCTTTTTGCTTCGTGAACAACCATGTTGTACCGATGAAAATGCAACTGCCCTTGATTCGCAGGTAATTTTGAGGCAAACGTAAAATCCGTTAGCAATGGTATATAGTCAATGCCTATAATCGCCGCTGTGCTCTTTAGTCTCATCCCAAGTCCATGGATCTGGTTTCGATTCATTCGGAGACGATTGCCCTTGCAGTTTGTTTCTAAGTCGTTCTGATACATGCCAGCCTCAGGCGTGGAGGCCATCATACAGCTGAAGTGCAAGAGGCTATGATCACTATGATTCATTTTTCAAATTTGCATGTCAAGGATCTTTTTTTCAAAGCTTCTGGATACCCAGATGTAGTCAAGTATACTATGTGATTTTTGACGGTGCCACGTTGGTTTTGGAGGCACGTCACCTTTCACAACACCATTAAGCATAAACATATCTCGCATGGTCATTTCTTTTTGCCATCTCTGCCCTCTATCCACCACCGAGCCGTCGGCTAGTTGCCTGTACGTTTGTAGCGCTTCATCGAATTGAAACCAAGAGCAATTTAGGTCTCCGCAGCAGATTACCGTCAGATTGTTATAGGATAACATGGCTACATCTATTAGCTCAACAATAGCCTTTAGAAAGTCTGTTGTCCTAATTTTTGCAGGATTCCAATATCCATTTATAATCAATAGATGCTTCCTTGATTGAGGATTTTTTGCCATTGTGTGAATAAGGGTTGCTTGCACATATAGGTTTGGATTTGTCATAACTGGTGCTGACCATGTTTGCGTTATTCGCACCATCGTTATTAAGTCTGAACTCGGACGTCCTTTAACATTTTTTACCGCAGGGTTTAAGAGAGTAGTGAAACCGTCGCACATTGGTGTTTTGCAGAGCCAAGTTTCCTGTAGGCATATCACAAACACATGTTTCAGTGGGACTCCAAAATCATTAAATAAGTGTTTAAACCTGCATGTGTTCCATGATAGAAACTCATGCCTAGTCTCATGGTCTATTAGCCATGGCTTTTGGGAGCCTCTATTTTTACTTGAGTTTGCTGTTCTCAAAGAGTAATTTTTTGACGAGTTTCCATCAGATCTTGAATTTTGACTGATGCTCATGGACTGCCGCAAATCTGTACAATCCACAAGTTTCGACTGTTGTCGATTTGGATCCAGTTCCTTGTTGGCTTGTGGTGAGTTTTCCTGATCAGGCTCAGGCAGTATTTCAAAACCGAAGAACAAGAGGTCTTCGCTAGCTCTTAGAGGCGTGTTTCTGACTCCTGCTGCGTTAATGTGTAGCAGCACCTGGTCCGCTGATTTTTCTGTCACGTATTCGACGATCTTTATATCATCGGATTTAATTGTACGTAAGCTTGGAATACATTGAAACAGTTTCATTATGTTTGTTCTGTTTGGGTTTACCTCTGTTGCAACGCAATGAATGTTTTGAAGCCGTAGTTTTCGGCAGGCTAGTGCACCTTTGTTGTTTTTGATCTCATGGACCCTTGTTTTAAAGTGCACACGCTGATTACGTTGATTTTCTGTGAATTTTGGATTCAGCGGCCTTATAGGGATGTAACGGTATAACGGTATACCGTTAAAGATACCGTGAACCACTTAATTGAACAACAATGACCGTCACATTGTTTATACCGGTATACCGTTTATACCATTAAGTGTGCTTTTCAATCTGATTTGGAAAGGCTGCAGTAAGCAAGTGCTGCGCAGTCTTGGTCTTGCACTGTTGGATGTGCCATCTTGCAAGCAGTATCAGTTGGAGCAGTTTTTAATGCCATTCCATAAACCACACGTGCCTGACACAAAATCAGTATGTTAGCAATAGGAAGAATAAATACAGTGCCAAGAGGGAAAAGGGTTTACTTTGGGTTGGCAGCTGTGGGGTTTAAATATTTATAATGGATAATATTTGCTAAACATATGACAATGGGGGATTTCTGTGGTTCTATCATTGAATTTACATATAATAAGTCACACTGCGAAGTTCACTCATCTGTGGGTATTCCCTGCTGCCATACCAAAGGGTAAGATGTCCGTGATTACTGAACACCTTTTGGCCCTCAAGTAAACTAAAGGCTGTATCGTAAAGAGAGCGTGCGTGTGTGCGCACAAGCGTATACTACCATCAGCCTCCATTGATCTGTGGCATGCAGGTCATAAAGATGGCAACATGTTCATCTTCACCATTAGCCAGTGGGGGAGCTAAACGCCTAAATGACCACTTAAGAAAAAAAGCTATTCAGTTTGCTTTGCCAGCGCAGCAGGCCTCCCCTCCTCCGCCCTCCTCCTCCTCCTCCTCTCCACATGTGTTTGTTTTTGGTAAAAGCAAGGGGTGGCATTTCAGTGGAAAGTATGTTGAAAAGCCCAATTCTGGCCCTGGGTGCCTGGTTTTGTTTGCGATGATAAATCTGACAATTTATGACCTTTTTAGAAAATATTTGTTAAGATTGGTTAACTCCACCTGCTATACCGCGATAACCATGATATACCATCATTTGGCAAGAAGGTTATCGTACCTTCATAAAACTAATACCGTGACACCCCTACGGCCTTAACAAGATTTGTGTTTACTGCCGCCACAGTTTCTAATGAGGATTTCAGATCTTGAGTTCTCAATTTAAGAAGCGCTCCTTTATGAGGCTTCGACTGGTTTGCCTGAATTGACGTAGATCGATTGCTCCTGGAGGCAGAAAACTCGGCAGGCTCCTCATGATTTGAATAGGTTGATAGATCACATAAGCCAATTGACGAGGAGCCAGATGAGGAATCGCTTGACTCAGAATCAGAAATTATTCTATGTCTTTTTAATGGCAGTTTTTGGGTGTTTTGGCCAGTAGGTGCTTGCACCCTCTTTTTTCCTTTTGTCAAGATTTCTGACGGGTGATTGTTTGTGTCTGCATCACGTTTAAATAAGCTCAACTTTGTTGGGGTGGAAAGATTCCTTATACATTTCTTTGATTCTGACTGAGTGGACTGTTTGCCCTTTTTTGTTGCTTTCCGAGGAGCAGTTTTTTCCACTGTAATTTTTGCTGCCTCTACGGATGTTATGGCAGTCGTTTTTGCCACACCCGTAAAGATACCAAAAGATAAAAACAGATTTGTTGGTGGGATCTTTTTCACTTGAGTTTCTTCACAGTGAGGTTCCAATCCGCCTTTACTTCCCTCATCGCTGCATATGCTTTTTGGGCCACTCAAGGTTCTTTCAATTTCAACTTGAGAATCTTGACTCAGTGGAGGTTGTGGAATATCTACATCCAATGTAGTTGTCGGATTTGTAGAGACTGCCATAGAAATGTTCGTTCTTACTTTGCTCTATTCCGCCTCGTCACTCCGAGTTATCGATTCGTCTAACTCCACAATTTCTTGCGGGATATTCACTCCATTTAGTCTGTCCCGCTTTTGGCAGTCACCAGTGCGGGGTCCAGGATTGAACCACAGGTGCTCACGCATCCACTTAAAGGTTTCCAACATACTTTCAATCGTCTTCTCATTTTGAGAGCCTTGTTGAGTGCTGATTTCATGTTGCCTTTGCTGCCACTCAGCATTTTTGGCAGCATCCGCAGCTATCGTTTCTATGAGGTGATCGTTGCAATTTTCCATGTGCTCCAATTTTCGGTTCAAATTTTGCATAACAATGCATAATGCAGAAATATCATGGCATAACGCAGCATAGAAACAGTACCCCCATTGAACCAATAGGCCTAGAACTCGGCATAACCTTGCTATCTACAAATGTGCAAATCAAACGTGGGTTAATATATATTAAAATGAGGACATCCCCAGTATGCAGTCTGTTGGGTTTACTTTGTACGGCTATAATGGGTAATGAAGGTAAAGCCTTGATGTTCTTTAAGTTCATTAACGAAACACCTTTCCAGGAAATAGGATGGATCCCTGTTTGGGAAAAATGGAAGTAGGCACTCGGGAGTAAAGCTAAAGCAAGGGATTGGATTACACATTGTGGGCATGCTTCCCAACTAAAAAGCCTACTCAAATTATCAGGGCTACATTTTGACTATTTGACTATGGAAAGATACTTGGTACACATCCCATCACCATATTGTCCGGGACGCCATTTGGGGGTCGCGTTTTTTTAATTTATTTTTAAAATGGAGGCTTCTGGGCTGTGGCCAGCAGCATGTGGCTCTTTGTTCCTGGAGTGGCTGGTTTTCTGCTTGCTATAGCCTGTAATATAGCTCAGTGGGTGGAGCGCTCAATGCTGCAATGTGTGTGTGATCTGCAGGTTGCAGGTTCGACTCCCGGCAAGGTCAACTTAGCCTTTGTTCCTGCTGAGGTTGATAAATGAGTACCAACACAGGCTGGTTTATATTGTATGTGCATTTGTTCTATATGAAGCGCTTGAGCGTAGGTGCTTTATAGTAACACATCATTATCGTTTGGCCTTGGATGTCTGCTTGCATTCACAGTAATTTGGTAATATGGACTGATATTAACTTCCTATTTTGTCAAGGGTGAAAGATTATGTTCCATCCCTTCCCGTGATATCATTTCGGGGTGGGGTCAAATGACATCACTTCCTGTGAGGTCATCAAGGGTCATGATGTCACTTTCACTACTCCTGGCATTTTGGTGAAATGACGTCCCTGCATATTTATTCATTTTAATTTGTAAAGCGCCCACTGCCCTGGAGCATCGTGGCGCTGTTAAGAAGGCTCACTTAGTTACATAAGTGCATTAGAAGGCATACAAACATGTTGCTTCAAACAATTATCGTAGGAGGTTTTTATTGCTATTAATATTGAACCAGGTAGCCATGTTAGCAGTGTATGGGTCCTGGCATGAAATAGAGGTGGCAGGTCTCAAGTGGAGGGGACTCGCAGGTGGACCGAGTGTCCCCGCTTTTTTTTTTAGAAGCCCCTCCACGTTTTTTCCGAGGGGTCCTTGATATTCTAATTTTTGGTGACACCACATTCAATTGGTTTGTTAATGAGTCCCACCACTTTTTTTAGCACTGGACCCCCTGAGAGTTGGCCTATGGATGCTGCAGATCATTGAAACTGCCACATGGATCTGAGAGTAATAGACATACAGGCCCTGGGGCAACATTGCAGCATATACCCGGGGCAATGTGTACATGACTGAGAATATAAAAACCAAACACTTTGGAAGCAGCATATACCCGGGGCAATGTGTCCATGATAATACAAAACCAAACACTTTGGAAGCAGCATATACCCGGGGCAATGTGTCCATGATGATACTGAGAATATAAAAACCAAACACTTTGGAAGCAGCGTATACCCGGGGCAATGTGTCCATGATAATACTGAGAATATAAAACCAAACACTTTGGAAGCAGCATATACCCGGGGCAATGTGTTCATGATAATACAAAAGCAAACACTTTGGAAGCAGCATATACCCGGGGCAATGTGTCCATGATAATACAAAACCAAACACTTTGGAAGCAGCATATACCCGGGGCAATGTGTTCATGATAATACAAAACCAAACACTTTGGAAGTAACATATACCCGGGGCAATGTGTTCATGATAATACAAAACCAAACACTTTGGAAACAGCATATACCCGGGGCAATGTGTCCATGATAATACAAAACCAAACACTTTGGAAGCAGCATATACCCGGGGCAATGTGTTCATGATAATACAAAAGCAAACACTTTGGAAGCAGCATATACCCGGGGCAATGTGTCCATGATAATACAAAACCAAACACTTTGGAAGCAGCATATACCCGGGGCAATGTGTTCATGATAATACAAAACCAAACACTTTGGAAACAGCATATACCCGGGGCAATGTGTCCATGATAATACAAAACCAAACACTTTGGAAGCAGCATATACCCGGGGCAATGTGTTCATGATAATACAAAAGCAAACACTTTGGAAGCAGCATATACCCGGGGCAATGTGTCCATGATAATACAAAACCAAACACTTTGGAAGCAGCATATACCCGGGGCAATGTGTTCATGATAATACAAAACCAAACACTTTGGAAACAGCATATACCCGGGGCAATGTGTCCATGATAATACTGAGAATACAAAACCAAACACTTTGGAAGCAGCGTATACCCGGGGCAATGTGTCCATGATAATTCTGAGAATATAAAAACCAAACACTTTGGAATAGTAGCAGGCAATATCTTTAACCTAAGCATTGGGGGGACTGTCGAGGACAACTGAAGCGAAATCAAAGGGAATGAGTGCTTATGTTAATTGTACTGCATAAGTTTGCTATCTAGAATAAACAAACTATAGCTAAATTTCATTCATAAGGTATTAGATGAACTGCCCTTTGTGAATTGACATGAGCTGTGATTATAATGAACTATGGATTATACTGAAAATGTCAATGAATTGTATTTTTTTTTAGCTTTATAGCGCTGTATTACGCTATGATACTATTTGGTTATATTTTATTATGTTGCGTGAAAGGTTTATTGTAACTGTATCGCACTGATATCAAAAACAGAAAAGAGTTTCATTAATTCGCCTGTGAAGCAGAGCTCTGGTCGCCCAAAACAACTCCAGTGACTGGCAACAACATTGGAGGAAATTACTTTTGGGTCTCCTACACAGGAATCTGTGGCTCACACACTGGCTTGTGAAACTGCCTGTCAACGCACGTAATATGGGACTGAGCGTGTGGCAGCGCAGCCAAAACGCAATTCTAGATCACGTTCTTGTGTGCCAATAACAGAGGAGCACGAGAGGACACCATTTTGTCCCTAAAATCACTAAACCTGCCCCATTGTAAAGAAGTCTTTTTTAGAATAGTGTGAACTTAATCACTTCTAAGGACTCCAGCTTTTGTAGTTAAATGAGAGAAGTTGCATTATTTGTTCAGGATCACATATTTTAGTTAAGCAATGAAGCTGGGATTTTGACCTTCTTTGCAATTTAGACTTTTCACCACATACCTTCTGAACTCCATTTGGTACAAATATGTAAATTGTGACTTTCAAGGACTCCAACACTATCTTATAGAGTTGACTTGCAAAATACACAAATCACATGGGAAAGCGGCCTGGCAATATGTAAATTATTATAGAAACATGTTAAGCCAAAAGAATGCCATTGTAGCTTTATTTTGCAGTTCCTGACTGGAAAACTAAAAGTCCCAGAATGCACAATAACGCAAGCCTGTCAAATATCCTGTTTTACACCAGTGTACTTTTAGCACTTTAAGACACATAAATTGTGTAATACAGTCACCTGGGTGTAGGAACCGCTTGTCAGAAACGTCCACCTTCTTCGTATACATGGTGTCAAGAACATTTGACTAGTGACATAAGAACAAATCTTTCTTTGCATGTCAAGCTAGTAGACATCATGGATATAGACCAGGCTCGCAATCGCCAATGGGCAAAAGGTCAATGCCCGAACGGCTGGCTCAATGTCTACCAGTGTAGATCTGTTTTATGGCTTATGTGGCCACTTTTATGACTCAGTACACTGAAGCTGGTAGTTTTAGCCAATATTATTTGCCCAATATATTTAAAAAGACCCATTTAAAAAACTTCCCACATAAAAAAATACAGATTTTAACTCATGAATATGGGTCACTTATTTCTTTGGTGTGAGGAGTGACTTTTTGTGGATCAGTCCTGCCCAGACATAAACTAATCTTTAAAAGGGAGACTTACTGTATTGCTCAGCAATCCACAGGGCTGTGCATGCGTTGTGTACACCATATTTAGAAACATCATATTCGTTGGGGATTTACAGATCTCTTGGCAGACCGCCTATCTAAGATAAGTGACAGAATGGCGCCATCAAACTATCGGCCGATAGCGTGCCTAGATATGACCAGCAAGATATTTTCCTCAATACTTTTAAAAACGAGAACATTTTAGGTGCTTTATTTATGATGTGAACATACTCTTTTTATCTAGTTTTTGGTCACAGATTGTATTCTGAAATAGCTGGGGTACCTGGCGTTGCCTTGTCCTGATCGAGTGGCGTCTCATGTGCCCTGGAGGATGTTGCTCTTGTCCTCATATCAGCAAGTCTTGCTTCCGTTTGCTCTGGCATCTCATTTGCCCTGGAGAAAGTTGCTCTTGTCCTCTGGTTGACAAGTCGTGCTGCTGTTTGTTGTTGTGTTTCAGAAGCTCTTGGTATTGATTTTTGCTTTGCATCAGATGGAGCTTTTCCAAGTGATGTTTTTTTTTTTTTGCGGCTTGTTTCAGTCACTCAATGGCTTCAGCACATTTGAGAAAATGTCCAAGAAAGATTGATTGAGTGTGCTCTCTTCTCGTGAATGAACTTAAGTAAACTGTAACCTTGCCATTTCCCATATTTGGATTGCCGTTATAAACATTTTCTTTTTTAATTGCCTTTAAAAATGCTTTAATAAACTCTTTCAAACTGTATACAGTAGTAATGAATTTCAAAAGGAATAACGTTTTGCTTCAGACACTTTTCCAAATGTTGCCTCCTTCTAGTACCTACTGTAATGAATCAGGGTGAGCAGCAGTAAATTAGGGTGTCTACGGAGTACAATTTTTTGCATCCAAACATAGACTATAATCTTTTCCCAGAAACATGAGGAAATCCACGCAAAATTTGGTAGACGTGGGTTCCATGGTGTGGATTTGCATAGCCGGGCAAATATTCACACACACATACATACATTAAACTTTATATATAAAGATTGTCATTATCTTCAGCTGTAATAAGATTTGTTATAGAAATATTCAAGCTTGACCAATGAATGTTCTATGGATAGACACTTTTTTTAAATGTAAGAATTTACTACTATTTATTATATTGGTATACTTATTGTATGTAGGAAAATTCTTTTTTTCTCTTATCTTTTTAATTCATTTTTCTTTTAATTGTATGTTTTTTATATCAACATATGCTTGGGATTTGTTTTTAAAAAAATCAAATGCCAAAAAACAAAAAATACTCACTTTAATTGTGGTGTGCTACTCAGTAGCGAATTTGCTTTGCCTTGAAAAAGGAGCGTATCTTACTTTAACCCACAGAACCGGCACTGCAAGCCCTCTAACGCTCTTGGCGGCAACGATTAACCCGCCGCGCTTCCTGGAGGAGGCGGGGCTTCTCCGCAACACGTGACTCCATCACGTGACCTCGGGCGCATACAAAGAGCGGAGGCTGCCGCCCGCCCCGTGTGTGCTACTCAGTAGGGAATTTGCTTTGCCTTGAAAAAGGAGCGTATCTTACTTTAACCCACAGAACCGGCACTGGGAGCCCTCTAACGCTCTTGCCGGCAACGATTAACCCGCCGCGCTTCCTGGAGGAGGCGGGGCTTCACCGCGACACGTGACTCCATCACGTGACCTCGGGCGCATACAAAGAGCGGAGGCTGCCGCCCGCCCCGTGTGTGCTACTCAGTAGCGAATTTGCTTTGCCTTGAAAAAGGAGCGTATCTTACTTTAACCCACAGAACCGGCACTGCGAGCCCTCTAACGCTCTTGCCGGCAACGATTAACCCGCCGCGCTTCCTGGAGGAGGCAGGGCTTCACCGCAACACGCGACACGTGACTCCATCACGTGACCTCGGGCGCATACAAAGAGCGGAGGCTACCACCCTTGTGGCGTTAAGCCAGAGAGGAGCAAAGCCCAGGGACTGTTGAGCGACTGTTCGGCGCACTGCGGCAGCACCAGAAAGGTAAAGAACCCGCGTTGTCCCATTTCTACTGCCACAACCCTGTAGCCACCCTCTCACCACACTTATATCACACTCATGGCTCCTCCATCACCCACGGAGGACATCAGCCGCCGGCTTCTCAGCAGCAGCAAAACAGACCAAGAGACATTGCAAGATCGCCCTGCCAGTACTAAAACGGCTGACAGGGAACGGAAGGGTGAGACAGGTCCGCCAACATTTACTACTCCTAAGAGTAAGGAAAGACCCAGCTGCAAACATTCAACAACCGAACCCCCCGCTTCCCCCTTCACTGACCACCCCCTTGCTTCATCACCAGAACCTGAATCTGACCCCGGACCTGGAAACCTGAAGGGCACCGTACAAGCAGGGGGGCGGGATAGTCTCGCTACTACAGCGGGGAATTCGTACAGTTATTCCAGCCAAACAGCAAGAACGGAGCGGCACCTGCCGCCCAGTCTGACCACCGCCTTGACGAGTGATTCCTTGCCGGTGACCGTCGGAGGGCGGGCACGGCAGGGATCTGTCGAGCCGGGTTTGTTAAACACGAATCAACCGCAACCTACCCAACCTACCAACGGAAAAAGCGACCTGGAGGGTCCTCACACCTTGCCACGTCAGCTTCAAGCAGCACTCCAGAAGTTCGGGGGAAACCCAGATCGGGTAAACATGCTGGTCAGTGGCTCTACACGGGCTGAGGCGGGCCCAGCGCAAGCAGACTTGTACGATACAGCCATCATGGCTCAGGCTCAGGTCCATCAGAGTCGAGCCCATCAGACAGACCTTGAAAGGAAGCCTCATTTTAGGAAGGCTCAGCTAACTATGAGGAAGATCACTCAAACTGCCTCATGGGACACGGAATCAGAAGACGAGGTCTTCACAAACAAAGGACCGGAGGTGTATCCACCATTAGAAATAACCAGCACCATGGACCCTGAACGGGCCCGAAACCCCCTAGTAGACATCAAGATCGTAGGGTCCACAGGGTCCTTAGACGGGAGCAAATCCCCAGTTCAGGACCTAGACCGACAACTGAGACCTCAAACATCAAATCCAGCTGTAGGCATGCCTTCAGTGCTAGCTGAAATACAGCTGAGCGACACGGAGCAACACGGCATAGTCCCTACAAACTCACCTCAGGGAGTAAAGACTTCTCGCAATAATGAAAACTCTAATCAGAACCAAATAAGGGAGAAAAAAACGACATCAAAGACCCTGAAAAAAAAAGTAATCTCTAAATCATTAGGAGGGCACAAAGGAAACCCGAGTGTGACGAATCTAAGCAGCCTAAAGGAATACTTTCTAAAGCAACACAAAAGAAAGATAAGTCAAGAGTCTGAGCTATCAGACGCCGAAATCCTAGAGGCCATCCAAGACAACTCTCCACTGAGTAAAGCCAGGAAAACCGACACAAACCTCCAAGGACGGATTCAGACGGCACATGCACTCAGCGAACACGAGACCATGCAATCGGGGGACCTGAATCAAATGAGACCAGTGCTGCCCGAACTGTCTCAACAAGAAGAAAGAGAAGGAGATGCGAACAAAAAGAAATCAGATGTAACAAACAAGCTTCCTGAAGTCTCCCTTAGTCTCCCAAAGCTGCCACCCGTGAGCCTGCCAATCTCTGTGTCCACCCTAGATGGACCAAAGCAGACCCAAAATTTCTGCCCTTGCCAACAACTAGAAAATCATGCGTGGACATTCTGGGAAACTCGAGCCAAATGTTGGAAAATCTATCTCAGCCTCCCCAAGCTAACACATCAACCGCAGAAAGAAGACTCTCAGAAAGATTCTCGACACTCCACGCCACTAAAGATTTTAATACCCCGCAGAAAAGTAAACGCCCTGGAAACACATCAAACATGTCAGAAAACGACTCTCCCTCGACAAAGAAAAAAGATCTTTTGTCGGTGATGTCTGCATTTTCAATAGTGTTAAACCCTTTCACAAAGCTGTACGAATCAATACACGAGGCCATGAAAGACAATACAGCAATGATCAGTGAATTAAAGGACAAGCTAATTTTCGTGGAAGGCTACCTAACAGCAACTGAAAGAACTTCGAACTCCATACATTCAAAGTTGGAGGAAAAAATAGACATTATGATGACAGAATTGCTAAAGAAAGATGGCAGTACCCATACAAATGTGGAATTATCAATCAAAACCACACAATCCACACAGACCGAGAAGAACAAAGAAGTCGCCCCTATCTTTGCAAAAATCCCTGCAAAACATAAAGCCGATGTGATTACACCAGTACTGCTGTCCCCACTAAAACCCATACCCAGGGGGAAAGTCAAAGAAAAGATCAAAAACGGCATCAAAACCTCTGTGCTGTTGCGCCCAAAGGAATCCCCTCAAAAAACTCTTCCAAATCGTAACTGTATTGGGGAGACAGAGACGGGAGTTAACCAAGGGGAAGCGAATATGAACCCCTTACCCTCAAACTTGAAGCAGACGAATGTAACAGACACATCTAGAATAAGTGTAGACTCAAACTCACCTTCAGATCTGTCGAACATATCGCTGTACTCTGACGAAAGGGAACCAGACTCCCCACTGCCGTTGAATTGTGACGACGCTCCAAAACAAACGCAAACAATTCCCACAAAAAAAGATGAACCTACTCGAGAACTTGAGGAAAAAAGTCAGCCCTAGGAATCTAGGGAGCTGACCAGACAACGATCTCGCTCAAACTCTCCATCTACTGCTCTAGAAGCTCTGTGAAACTTAAAGGAGACACATGAAAATGCCGGACACGAGCCACATAGAGATCAAGACCAGAAACACTACAAATCTCACTATTCCGCCAGAGCTCGGTCACTGAAGGAACCAAGACGAAATAAGGACGCTGCCTCAAACAAAGATAAAATCTTTGAAGGGGGTAAACTCTTCAAGCTAGAACAAATATCATCTAAAGACTCTTATCTGGTCCTAAGCCGCAGAACAGTCTTAAAAAGACTGGGGAAAATAGGAAAACTCTGCCACCTAAGATCGGAAGACTTCATACTGGTCGAACCCTACCATCGGGAACATAAAGCAAAAACCTACCTCCATTTAAGAAGAAAAGCATCAATGGAGTTAAACCCTGACGTGCACAAGGATCTCCAAAAAATGGGCCTAAAAATCTATTGCCTTCAGAAACAATCGAAGGACAACGCTAAGGCGGCGAAAGAAAAAAGTGAAGGTTCAAATCAAGACAGGGAGCGACACAGAGAAAGTAATGTACAGAGGCCCCTGAGAAAACAAAACGCGGCATATGGCAACGAAAGGTGGTGGTGGAGCAACCAAACTACCCCACTAACTACGACCCGAACCAAAAACTACGATGCACCAAAAACGCAAGGCTATCACGAGAAAAGAGAAAAAAGACAATCTAGAACTGAAAGCACAAAAGAGAGCAGACCCTTAAGAGAAGCGAGTGTACCACCGACACGAAATCCATGGAAATGGATTTTGGAAACCTTTGCGCAAAATCACAAGAAATAGCAACAAAACCAAGGACCAAATCCGATGGAGAAGCAACGCACCGGTCCCTTAAACCCTCCAATAAAATGCACCCTAAAAATGGCTTCGTGGAACACGAGAGGACACCGACATCTTACAACGCCTAGTGACATAAATTTAGGTATGTTCGAACTGATCTGCCTTCAAGAAACGTGGTTGGTTCATAAACCAGCCATGGACGGATACGCAACAGAGGTCTCGCCCGCCTGCAAGTCCATTCTAGGACGCCCCTCCGGAGGCGTACTAACAGCTATCCGGATTGGTTCAGGGATCACTCCAAAAGGGAAAATAGCAGAGGGTTATGGAATGCTAACGACGCTGACCACATGGTTCCACCAAGATTTAACCAGAGACGCTTGGATAAATTCGGAGTTAGCCATAATAAACCTCTACTGGAACCCGGCGAAAACCAGCACTACAGAGTTCTGCACCATGGTCGCCAATCAAATTGACGACCTAACGGTGGAGCGGAAAGTACCTAATATCATCATCTGCGGTGACTTGAACTCTAAATGTGAGGGGAGAGTGAAAAACAAACAAAGCCCTAATTCAACGATGGATGAAAGAGGTCGAGCCTGGTCCCTCCTAATGAAATCAAGGAATTTCCACAATGCATCATTACTCCAAGACCGAGAAATACAAATTCCTACATGGGAAAGACTGAGCTCGACCGCCACGCTGGACTATATATTCGTCACTGAAGGGCTGATAGCCTACTTTACCGACTTCACGGTGGTGAAAACGCAGGAAAGTGATCACAGCCTCCTAAAAATGTCATGGAAGGGAACAGTTCCATCAAGGTCCTTCTACCCAGCAGTGGTGGAATCTAACTTACAACAAAACAGGCTCCGTTTAACTCTCGACAATGTAAAAAATTTCACGTCTAACATTGCGAGGAAAACTGTCCAAATAATGAAGAGTAAAAGCGACAGACGACCAGAATACGTCTCGCTTCTGGCCCTACACAAAACGAACTTCGCGGGAACAAAAACAGGGAAACCTACGCACATGCACTCTTTTGACATAGAAGTGGCGACAAAAAGGCTGAGTCTTAACAAATTGAAAAAAACAGCCGTAAGAGCTGACTCGCCGGAAACATGGTCCAATTATCGAGCGGAACAAAAGTCCTACAAATCATGGCTAAAACAGCACCGGTTGCTCCTGTACCAAAATGACGCCGAAGCAATGCTCCATACTTGTGCCACAAGGAACACTCGTGACTTTTGGTCGCTATTGAAATCAATTAACGGGCAGAGGGCAAATGTGCTGGCTAACTGTGTCCTAGAGTCAAAGTGGATTCAGCATTTTACGGAGCTGTACCGCTGCCCCACCACCTCGTCATCGCATCCTCCTGTCCCCTCAGATTCCCCATGGATCACTCTCTCATCGGTTGAGGACATCAGAGAAGTGATCAACAAACTTAAATCCTCAAGGGCCCCAGGGCCAGACGGCTTGACAAACACTGACCTCAAGGAACATCCACTATTATGGGCGCAAGCAATTGGCGAAATATTCACCCAAACTCAGAAAACCAAAGAAATTCCCAAAACCTGGACAGAGGCTGTACTGGTGCCCATCTACAAAAAAGGAGACAGAGACATCCCCACCAATTATAGACCTATAGTCTTATTGGACATCATAGGGAAGATTTTTGCAGCACTACTCCTACGCCACTTCAAAGTCTGGGCCAGTGCCTCCCCGGCAGCCGATATGTTTCAAACAGGATTCCAGAAGGGAGCAGGAACGTCAATCAACCTTCTGATTTTGAACATACTCAAAGCAAACACAAAGAGGGGCACTGGAAAGGTCCACATGGCAATGGTGGACCTGTCCCAGGCCTTTGACCTGGTAGACCGAGAAAGACTGTGGAGCAAGTTAGCCACCTGGAAGTGTCCTGACCCGATTCTTGCACCAATAATGGCACTCCATGCAACCACTTCGCTCAGAGTTCGCCTAAACCAACAAGGCACACTCTCAGAGCAAATCTTTACAAAATGCGGAGTAAAACAGGGCTGCCCTCTGGCTCCAGCTCTGTTTATCTCGTTCATTGGAGACTTCCAAGACTCAGAGAAATTAGTAAGATCCTTCCCACCGCGAGTGGGCGTCTCTAAAGTCCCAAGACTGTGGTATGCTGACGATTTAATTCTGATTGATCAGACGGCAGTGGGCCTTCAGAGACAGCTAACAAACTTGGCCAAATACATGGAAGAAAATAATCTGCGAATAAATAAAAACAAAACCAAAATCCTGTCTTTCTCAAAAGGTACAAAAAAGACAAAGAAATGTCCGGCATGGTTTCTCGATGAAGAAAAAATCGAAGTAGTAGACGAGTTTAAGTATCTGGGCATCCAACTAGACAACACTCTGACTGACATTTCACTACAAGCCTCATTATGGTCAAAAATCAAGAACTTGACAGCCCAATCCCGAGCTGTTGACAGACAATTCGGCAAGTTTTCCTGGACCCCGGTACTACAATTCTAAAAAAAAAGGTAGTACCGGCCATAACATACGGCATGGCAGCCAACTTAACTTTACCTGTTGAATTCTGGCTGAGATTGGAAGGTTTTCTATGGAAATCGGTCTTGGGGCTTCCTACCTCAGCCTCCATGCCAGCCATTCGGCGCGACCTTGGCCTTCCCTCACTAGCCTCAGTTGTTTTGCAAAGTGCGATTCTACTTTATAGAAAAATACGGACCTCTGACTCTTTGCCGATTTTTCGGATATTAGAAAATGAACTGAAAAATGGGAAGTGCATACCACTCACTAACTGGGCGAAGAAAATTGAAAAAAAACTAGAAGAAGTCCACTGTACGGACGACCTCCTCATCTCAAATCCTGGGCGTGTAAAGCAAAAACTTCTAGAACAAGATTGGATACGTACTAATGAAAAAATCCTAACGTACAAATCCCTAAAAGATTTGCCACCCACTTACAATCGCCCAAAGGTTCCGTTGAAATATTGTGAAAAATTTCCCGAAAAAAACTTGAGGAAAATTCTCCTGCGGGCCCGCCTGAATCTTCTGCACACGCGAGAAATTTTGGCCAAAAGAGTGCTGGCTAATTCTTCTTATTGCCGGGTCTGCGGCCTAGTTGATCAAATAGAATCTGTTCGTCATCTACTCACTTCATGTGTTGGACGGGCGCAGGAAAGAAGGGCTTATTTGACACCACTCATCACGTGCCCTTTTACACTCGACGAAGAGACAATATGGTTCCGTCTAACTGCAGGCGACTCCACTAGATGGTCCAGAGCGGCAGCTAAATTTCTCGAAGTAGCTCTGGTAAAAGCTAGCGACATTGGCTCATCGCCTGCAACCTCAGTAAGAGACCTCCAAGGAAATTCGAGAGTGGTGTCATGAGTCCTGGGCCAACTTCCAACTTCCAAAAGTAGCACAAACACAGTTCGCCACAACACAGTTTTGGAAAAAACCCTAACAGGTTAATAAACAAAAACAAAAAAAAAAAAAAAAATTGTCTTGTAAGCAGACAGAGATGGCTGCGTCTTGCTATCACACCTGCGCCGCTCCTGAGACTTACCTGCCTATTGCTGAGCTCTCTTTACAGTTCAGGTCAGACACCAGGGCAGACACGGAGCTTCGCTCTTCGGCGCTTCTTAAATTGTGCACCGTTAACATGTGAAATATTAACACATGTCCGTGTTTTTACTGCAGTTTTTTCGCAGCTGTATTTTTTTTTACCGCAAAAGGCCACCACACCCAAGGGCAGCCACCCTCCCCATACCATACTGCGACACCCGAACACCCTACCTGTTTTTTTGCGGCACAAATTCGGTAATACAACCGGTGTGACAGTCCTTCCATAAAAACACTGGGCACCGCTGCGAAGCGGAACACACCTTAATATCAGCCATAAATGGCCCTGAACCTTTGTCCCTATGGCCTGTGTAAAGTGCCTTTGTACATGATCTGAAGCAAAGTGATTGAGACAGCACTATAGCTATTTTCTTGATGTCAGCCATTTTGTACACGTGTTGAAACAAGTTTTGGCATTTTCAGTTAAGTATTGCATTTTACATTAAATGGAAACGTGTATTGAAGTCAACGTGATGTCCAAGGTACACTTCACCATTCACAGGCAGGCACATTCTACCTGTATACACAAAAGTGTTTTTTCTTGCATTTATCAAATCTGAATTTAGGCAGCACTAAGAGCTCAAGACAGTGGTCGAAGTGCATGAAAATAAGTAGTGGAACTATGTTCCCTGCTGGCCTGCCCCCGCTCCCCACAAACCCCATCACCACACCCCCTCCCACGCACAATCCAAACCCCCAAATAAATGCGCCTGCTGTTTAAGGTTTAAAGGAACGTTCAGTGCAGTGCAAGTCTAAACTGCTTGCTACACTTTTATTTTAAAACGAAACCGAATGGTTTCTTTTTAAAATATAGGAGCAGTAAAACTTAATTTAAAAAAGTAAAGGAGCGCCGACCCCAACCACTGCCGCCCACTTCAATCACTAGGTCAAGAAGGTCTAGAGTAGGTTGTCAGACGGTTTCTTACAATGCCCCGGGCTAGAGGTCTGCAACCTTTGGCTTCCTAAGGTGTTTGGACTACGACTCCCATGAATCTTCTCCAGTGACAATGTGGGCTGGAACTGATGGGGGCTGTAGTCCAAAACATCTGAAGAGCCAAAGGTGACAGCCCTAGCCTGCGGAATATCACCCCATGTATCTACTACGGTAGCAATAGGAGAATGTGGCTTCCAGAAAAAAGCAGCCAGTGTCAGCCATTATCAGGACTGTTCATTCGTGGGAGGAACATAGAGCCCTTTCAGCGCCAGGAGGCCAGTTTTTGCAGTGACAGCGTGCTCTATAAAATCACCACGACATGACATTTATAGACATACATTTCAATTGGCCTGACAAAGAACCAGCCCAGCTCAAAGAATATGCCTGCTGAAGGGCTGGTTTAGTATGTGAGCTTTTAGACTCGGCTGACTGACTGCATACTTCTAACGTTTTGCATCAGCACCCGAGCCATGGAGCCTGCAGCTTGCAAATCCTGCTACAGAGGCCCATACAATGCTTTTGATCTCTCTACCATTGGCATAGCATCATCCAAATGGTAAAACACCCCTACAAGCTGCAATTGCCCACAGCTGTAAACGCTGCCCAACAGAATAGGGTAACCCATAACAATAAGTTTACTAGAGGGGCAAGAAATCAGACCATCGCACTATGATAACCAACTCAGATGTACAGCCTGTAAGAGACCGTGAGACTCATTCCGTAGCAATGTACCGGTACCCATTCCGGACTGGCTGACTACAACTGTGCCTGCCGGGGCCTCTGAGCCCGGCCGGTCTGACCAGCCGCGTGCAGCGGATCCGGTAGACACATTTCTTACGGAGGCACCAGCACCGTTAGCAATGGTGCCGGTGCTTCCATGTCCCCACTTCCATAGAGTCCTTTTGGACTCTACGGGAATGGGGAACACCATTTTCCGTCGCCTGAGATCCCGGGGCGCCGGGACTCGCAATTTCCCAGTGACACCGGGATCTCAAGCAGCAGAAACAGTGTTACTGGGTTGGCAGCAACCCGCCGGTGGCACCTACGGGTTACTGGTAACCTTGAAACGGGGCCCCATGTTATGTTATTTTGCATTTATATAGCGCCTTTACCACTGGTATGGTCTGAAGGCGCTGGTAGGTTGAACGCCCTTGGGAACCGAAGTTCAGATCAGTAGAGAGAATCAAAAGTGCGTGTGAGAATCGGGTATGTGTGCAGCTGGTGCGGTATTCGTGTAATAGCTCCTTCTTAGCGGTAGGTGTGGTGGTTGAGAGATCAGCAGTATGTGTTTGTTCTGGCAGGATTTATCCAGACCGAATGTGGCTGCGTTAGGCCTGAGGAGAACGCCTGGCCGGTGGCTGTGTAACCAGCAGTGTTTACTTAGAATGATGTGGAGTGTGCGGCAGATGTTGGTATGAGAATAGTTATATCCAATGGTGTCATAGTATCTCTGTGTTCTAGTTGAGTGGTGGTGTAATGGAGAGAGTAAGCGTGGTGGTGTGCTATGATGGGTTAATATGCTCTTTCAAACATTCTCCGCATTCCAAACCATACTATATACGTCACGCAATACTATGCGCTCCAGTCCGTTCCATGCACTCCTATATACTCCATGCACCACAGTCTGCTCCACACATTACGGTCTGCTCATCACTGTAAAGGGTCAGAAATGAAAGCTGGACATAAAGTTGTCATGTTTTGGTCCAAGATATTTATTCAATAATAAAAGGTTGGGAAAATGCCTCTCTGACCCTATACTCTGAAAACACCCGTGTATGAGCGCGATACAAATAAAATAATAATATCAATATCAATTCTACAGAGGAACTTCCCTACCTAAAACCAACACTCAGGATCTGACTGTGTTAGGATGTAAATAACTGAAAAGTCATCCTTGTGTCCAAAATGTCCTATTCCTGACCCTCACACTACAAACAAAAACACTAGAATGTGTAGGGATATATCTCCAACTTGATATTGGCAAATGTGTTCACAACTGAAAGTGAGAATAAATCCAACAAACATGTTCTCCAAGCTGGAAGCCCTCTGATCCAGTTGGGGGGAACTCTTCCCGTGGATTCTTAAGTAGGATGGCAATTGTCTCTTTTACTAACAGTTCCTTTGTGTCTCTCCTTGATTCACAAGGGTCCTAGTTTAGGCAGCAGGTTCTGTAAAAGTCTCTCTTTAACACCAATTTCTCATTGGTTTAGAAAACAGTGTCTTTCTTTAGAATTTCTGAAATCTTTGCAAATTGCCTGTTATAATCCCCTGCCAGGTTTGTTTATGCAATGCCAACTGCCTAGTGTACTCTCCTGCCAGGAGTTCACTTGAGTTTTTCACCTGCCTGCTATACTCCCTTGCTAGGATGTCTTATGTGTTTCAGTTGCCTGGTGTCTTGCCTGGCCAGGGCTACTAATGCGTTTCACAGTTTCTCTTTATCACCAATACTGTATGTCTTGCTCTTGGCTTGGTATATAGGTTTGCAGTAAGGTTTGTTCACGATTTGCCCCACACTTGCAGTTCAATCAGCATAGCTCATTGGGGATTGTACTTTGCCTTTTCTGAATTCAAACAATCTTCATGTAGAACAATGGTATCACATTCAAATTGCTGTTGGTGCGGTCGCCGGAACATCTTGGGTCCCCACTGGCTTCGGGTATACTCACCGGTTTTCTCCAGCATCTCCAGTCCTGTTCACGCTTCTGCGGCATGTTGCTTTCACCCGCTTTCCACACTGGAGTGTGCAGACGCCCTTCTGGCTTCCTTCCTGGCTCCGCGGTCACATGCCTCCTTCCCTTCAGGTCCCGGAATGCTGTCTTCTTGTGTGGCAGAGTGCCCAGGACCTCTCTCACGGCTCCCAGCATCTCCACGGCACTTCTGTCTCTGGCACATCGCTTCTCCCTCTGACTTGGCGGCCTTCTCTGCTCCACCACAATGGTATGAGGTACCAGACCTTTGCTTTCGTGAGCTTCGGTATAGGACCCAACGTCTTTTCCTGCACTGCTTCGCTCAGTAGTGCGCTGGTCATGTTTAAATGTCCCACGCACAGGTGATTTGAAAAAACAACTAGACTGCATATTGTGCTTTGAGTTGTTACCTTGTTTAAAGCTTCATCCTTCTCGTCTCAGTACTTGAGGAATTCTGGGAGTAGGTAGTCCATAGGTGTCATTGGACACATGGTATTGAAATAGTTCCACTTAGTGATTTTACATAGATGTACCTCAGAAGTGAAAGGTATTGTGTTGGAGCTTTGTATGTGAATGATATAGGTTGGTGTTTGACCAGAAAAATATGAATAGGTTTCTTTACTTCTTGTACAAGGGGAAACAAGCAGCTGACAATAGGCCATTAGGGTCTTAGATGGTCTTCCTCACGGAAAAAAGTTATTGGGCAGTAGAGAGTCCTCCTCATGGCAATGGGTGAGAAACCATGTCTCGTCCAATGAAATCATGATATCTCCCTGGTAGCCGTCTTGCCCCATGTGATCCTCGCTCACAAAGCCGCCCCAGGGTCAGGATCAGGATCAGTCTAGCGGCTTCGGTTCCCTGGCCACATGGGCAGAGGTCACTGCTGAGGAATTTGTGTTGACTCCATTGGATTCATCACATCGCCCAGACACACAATTCACTGGCTCAGGGCGGGCGCCAACTTCCATGGTTGCCCAACTAAATGTCCCTAGAGTTAGTTGGGGACTTAGTCACACTGCACCCCTCTCTTAAATTCTATGAACAAAAAATACTAACTAAGCCACTTAAAAGTGGCAACTGAGCATGCCTCCCAATATTAAAGATCAAAACCAGACACCTCTTCAACCAAGTTATATAACGCTATCCTGACCAATACATCCTCACGCAATAGGCACACCAAGCTCTCTTCTGGACACAGATCGTTAACGTGATCTAGGCATGAATGACACAGGAAAAGACCCAAACACACTACCTGGGTCCTTCTTCTGAAACTCACATCAACACAATAGCAAAGCTGGCTTTCCTATCCCCTCTTTGCTCACAACCAAACTCCGCCCCCATTTTCAGAACAGCCAGATGACCAAACGATCATGCACATGGCAGTAGAGAATGCTATAACACCCAATAGAACAGTCATTTTAACAGTGAGGAGAATGTGCAATGACATTTCTCAATAAAAAATGTCCACTATTTGTGGCAAAGGTGTACAACTTTGCAGTACTGATCATAAAGTTAACATGAAGCGAAGACCTGGCTTTGAGCTTAGCCTGACCAAAAGTACTACAATCAACAATGGGAGGGCACACCTTCTCTTAGTGGCATGATACAAGTACGAGCAAAATAAAAGAGGTGATGGGTGGAAGTTTTGGAGTACAAGTATGGTCACTCACAGCATGCCATAGACTGCTCACATGTGCTTCCGCCTGGTCGTTCCTGTATGTACACCAACATACTATTTATTATTCTTGAGTCTAGTCGCTAAAAAATGAACAGTTATGAGGATGACGCAGATCGATAAATAATGAATTATCTACTTTTAAGTATTTTTCTATATTGCAAATAGTAAGCTTATTGTCTACAAAGATAAGAGAAGCGTTTCACTAAAGAGGACTTACTGTTCTTCAGAGCACTGGCCATCTCAGGTTCTCCTGTCTTCTTGAAAACTGGCAAGGTGTCTGGCTGTGGCAGCTGGTTGGCTGTGAGAAGCACTTTCTGCAGTTTTATCCGCCCTTCCAAGAGTTGGTCCCAGAGAGCTATTTGGTTTTTACCATGTGTAGGAAGACATGTACTACTTGATAATTACTGGTGGCAGCAAGATGAGAATATGGTCCTATTCCCAGCACAATCTTACCAGCCATGCCCATGCAGCGAGATCATCAATATATTCGTAGAATCATTACAGATATAACTGATGTAATCAAGAGCCGATTGCGTGTAGGCCATATGCCCATTTCCGACTGAAAAAAACGTGAGCAGCTTTCAGGCCTTATAATTTACCGCTGGGAAACGGAAGCAGCTGCTCCACTCAGTGCTGCCCTGACCGTTTCATGCTTAATAACCGAAAGAAGGAAGCGCCCTGGCACCATATGTAGAATGACCACACACCGATTCACAGGCCGGCTCAGGGGGCAGCTGCTACAGCATAACAGAGCTGCATTCATGTGTTATGCATTCCGCATGTAGTCTGCTCGCAAACTCTCCATGGAGCCTTTGAAGTCTTCTTCACCTTGCTTTGAGTCATTATCACCCTGACCAGCACCACATGTCCCCGTGAGGCGGAGGGAAAGGGAGAGATAGGCAGAAAGAGAGAAAGAGGGGCCACGCGAGAGACCTGGAGGGAGAAAAGAAGTAACGCGGGGAGAGAGAAAGAGACACACACAGATTCTGGGACAGATAGGCTGAGACTGGGAGATAAAGAGACACAGATAAACGGAGGCAGAGAGACTATGATTGAGAGGCAGACACTGAGGTTAATAAAAACGGAGACTGAAAGACAGACACTGAGACATCAAGTGAGCTACTTTGACAGAGACTGAGAAACGAAGTGACAGATTGAGAGATAGACACACTTGGACACTGAGAGACTTGACTGAGACATCGAGACAGCGCTTGAGAGACGCACACAAATATTGAGACTGTGAAACTTAGATTCTGAGTCTATTCTACTGAAAGGTATTACCCAAATTGACCTTTTACAATTGACCTTTTGCACAATTGACCTAATTATAGTGGTCCTAATTGACCTTCTGCACAATTGACCTTTATATTATTTTAGCTATTTTATATATGTATTGGGTTGGTTTTGGATTATAAATGATATAAGGGGATTGGGTGGGGGTTGCAGGGGTTTTTGGATTGGGTGGGGGGCTCTGGGGGTTTCTTCCCCACATATATGTCCTAATTGACCTTCTTAATTAGGTCAATTCTCCCGAGGTCAATTGTGAAAAGGTCAATTAGTATACAACCTACTGAAAGGCAGAGAGACAGACACTGAAACCTCGCGAATGAGACAGCCAGACTGAGACAGTGAGCCACGGACACTCAGATATTGAGCCTGACACATGCTGTTTATTCGCCAGCAGGGCCCACTGAGCACAGCACCTAAGTAAGTTCGAGTGAGGTTTGAGACAACACTTAGCCTGCCACCCAAAATACAAAGGCTGGCAAAGGAAACTCTGGGGTCTTCATGTCTAAGATATATTTTGGTTAATGTATTGCTTCATTATTAAGTGGTCATCCCTGATTGAATAAGTGAATTAATGGTGGACCCCCAGCTATATGAAGGGAAAGTCACCACAATATTACACAATGACAGGAAGCTTGCCCACAAAAGCAAAAATAATCTGCCTGCTTGAATCTCACTACTTCTCCCACACATGAATCTATTTAAAAAATCAGATCTCGATATTTAGTTCGGGATAGCAATTGCGCGGCTTATGGGCCAGTGTGTCCGAAATTCTCTTAACCCAAAACATTTACAAATGATACAAACAACGTAGCTTTCCCTCAATAAAATCTGCAATTTATGGAATTCGTTCTCACTAGTGTGAGTGTGGATTGATTGATGCTCTGATTACTTACCGGTAATCTTCATTACTCCTAGTCCTACTCTTCCTCGTCACAGTACTTACTTCATGAGGCACCTGCCTCCGACACAGGACCTTCTTCTATTTCTTTAAATCTCTATAACTCCTCCCCCACATCCATGTCACTCAGTTTCATATTACCAAGCCGGAGCATGGGACCTTCCCCGGAGGGAGGGTGAGGAGGGTCGTCAGTACTGTGATGAGGAAGAGTAGGACTAGGAGTAATGAAGATTACTGGTAAGTAATCAGAGCATTACCTCCACGTCCACTCTTCCTCGTCCCAGTACTTACTTCATGAGGTATACCAAAGCAGCAACTGGGAAAAGGTCCCAATGAGACACAGAGCCAAAAACAGTGCAGCAAAACACACCCACAATAACTCTTAAATCACATCCCCACAGACAAAACTCCAACCACGAAGGAACCAACCCCCGAGTGGGAGAAACTCAACCCATAGCAGTTGATGAAAATGCCTAGACCAGCCAAGGCGGCAGCCATACAAATCTCTTGCAGAGAAAAACCCTCCTTGCATCGGCCCAGGAAGCCGCCAAACCCCTGGCAGACCGCCCCTGATTGTGCGCAGGCACAGGCAGGCCAGAAGCCACATAGGCCCTAGAGATCACAACCCGGAACCGCCGGAAAATGGAAACCACAGATGCGTTATGCCCAGCCCCAGCCGGACCACAAGCAATCAGAAGACTATCAGATTGGTGGAAAAAGCAAACCAAGCCAAATACTCCAACGCGTCCCGTCGGACATCAATGTTAAGCCGAGCCACCTCCTCAGGCGTTCTTGGATCATGAAAGAAGTCAGGGAGAACCAGAACCTGAGAGGTGTGAAAACCGAGAGACAACTGAAGGGAGAAACATCGGACCACACCCCGGCACCACCGAGTCTGGCAGCACCCTCAGGAAAGGAGCGTGACATAAGAGAGCCCCAATCTCCCCAAGCCTACGGGCAGAAGTGAGGGCAATAAGAAAAGCAGATTTCAGTGTAAGATGTTTGATATCAATCTCGGAAATGGGCTCAAAAGGAGGCCCGTGAAGGAACCGTAATACAAGAGGGAGATCCCAAGAGGAAAGCCCTTTATCAGCACAAGGACGGGAAGAAGAAAAACCCTGGATCAATTTCCCCACCAACACCTCCCCATCCAAGTGACCGTCAGAGTCCCCCAAAAGTAATTTCATGGAGGCCCACTGAGAGCGAAGCCTGGAAAAACTGCCAGGCCCCTGTCAAAACCCCTCCTGGAGGAACTGAAGGATAGCAGAGGCCAGAACGCAGGGGAGGGATCCCGGGCCGCCCATACCAGTCTCGGAAATGGCCCCAGAGTCTGCCTAACACCTTCAGAGTGGAGGGTCTAAGAGCATCCATTTGGACCCAACTACAGGATCTGAGAACCCCTGAGATATCAACCTAGACTGAGCAATAGCCACACCGCCCATTGCATCTGGTGGAATTCCAACCGCAGATCCCCTTGAAGGGGACACGGCCACCTCGGAACCAGCCAAGGTTCCTAGGACCGAAGCTCCAACAGAGAGGGGAGCCAACTCCAGCGGGACCAGAACGGAGCTAACAACAACACAGTCACCCTGGACACTCTGATGCGCCAAACCACCCGGGGCAGAAGGGGAATAGGCGGAAAGGCATAAAGGAAAACCCCAAGGCCACTGTACAGAGAGGGCGTCCATCCCCCAATCCCCTCAGCCTGAAACCTAGAGCAGAAGAGGGGAACTTCTGCTGAGGCCGGGGATGCAAACAGGTCTAGAACCAGGGACCCTAATCTGACACAGGTCACCGCAAAGACCTGGGCCAACAGGACCAGTTCCGCAGAGGAGTGAAAACCGGTGTCTGAGAAGATCCGCTTGAACATTGTCCACCCTTCTGATACGTGAGGCCACCAGAGACACCAGATGAGAGTCCTCCCAGGTGCCTATCAGCGCTGCCAGAGCATTCAAGGAGTGGCCGGAACCCCTTTTGCAGTTGACATATGCCAAGGCCGTCGTATTGTCCGATCGGACCAAAAACCGCCGACCGTCCAGCAACTCCTCGAAGTACACCAGAGCTTGGACAATGGCACAACTCTTGCCAATTGGATGATCGCCGGCTCTCCCCAGATCTCACAACCCTTGAGCTGAGAGGACCCCCAATGTAGACCCTTTCTGCTGGTGTTGGTAGTAGGAGAGGCCACAGGAGGAAGGACCAAGCACACCTCAGCCTGTAGACCTGAAACCCCCCGCCACCATAGCAGGGACACTCACAGCGCTGGGGACACTGAAAACAAAACTACGAAAGCTGAGATGTCGGGAGCCAGTGGGAGAGAGTATAAGACACCAGGAGACGTAACCGAAGACGGGCTCAAAGAACTGGAAAACATGCAAGACGCCACGTGCCCTGTAACTTCAGCAACAGGCGCGCCGAGACATACTGCCTTCTGAGAACCCAGCCCAGAACAGCCAGCAAGCGCCCCCCCCTTCACAACATCCAGAGTACGCTCTCCCCAGACGTCCGGACAAGCAGTGCAGGGTCTTGAGACCCATAAGCAGGTGACACATCCTAGAAGGCATAGGGACCAGGAACACCCGCAAGTAGAAAACTTGACCCTGAACAGGGAGAGGAACGGGCAAGACGGTAACCCACAACAACCGTTCGGAGAGAACGGATCCCATGGCCAACTACTTGGACCGTGAGCTGGGTACCAAAGTCCTAACCATGCAAACCTAGACAGGAGGAGACAGGAACGGCAACTGATACCCCCTCCAGAAGGAGCCCATTACCCAGGAAGCCGAACCCCACCGGTCCCATACACCTCCGAGAAGATAGAGACGAGGAGCCAGGGAAAACCGCCAGTCACTGCACTTGCACAAGAGGGAAATCACAGGACGTTGAAACAGGCCTGTGCCACAATATAACAGCATGCTTGTCAGCCCACAAAAAGATCTGACCTATCAAAAGGAAGATACTGGACAGCCCAGAAGTCCAGCAGACTATGGCCCCCTCAGCTGACAGAGGAGCCACCAGGCTGGCGTCAAAAGGGCAGAGTACTGTCACAAAGCGGGGCAAAGCAATCCATCCCGGATAGCCGACATCAAAGGCAACCCCCTACCTGAGGTATGCCTATACTGGAAAACCCACTGAAGTGACATCCCCCTCCACCGGCACCAGGGGCTCTGAGAACCCCTCTAAGCACAGACATGTGCCACCATGTGCCCTATCACTTCCCACAAGTCTGAGAGGAGGCGTGAAAGCAACACGTCGGCACCGGAGGACCTAGACCCTAAAAGAAGAGACACTGGGAACCCCCTGCATGGCCGTTACTTCCATTATGCATTTTCCATAATCCCATGCCGGACAAGGGAAAAGCAAATCAACTCCTTCGACTTTCCCTCGCGCAGTTTAGAGGAAGAGGACAGGACAAGGAGTCTGCGCCCATAGCTAGCACAGACCCAAACACACCACTAACACGCCACATGACTGAGAGGTGGCTTGAGCCCTGTATCCAGTACCTGGTAGCCCCATGCTCTAGATCGTTCCAATGCGTCGGTCTAGGAAGGTTGAAGGACCGAGTCAGCACCGCTGATACTCGAACCCGAAGTGTAGACTATGCCAGGCCGGTACCCTTCCGGCCGCTTGCAGACGTGTCCAAATCTGCGCCGTATTCACAGGCAGCACGCAACGAATGCAGCCAACATCCGGTGCATCCTGGGCTGTGTGTGTCTGAGGAGCGGGTGGTATGTGACATGCCTGTGACAGTACAGAGCCCCCACACTTTCAAATACTCTGTCACAGACACCCCACGACAAG
The DNA here is from genome assembly GCF_040938575.1 of Ambystoma mexicanum. Taxonomy (NCBI): domain Eukaryota; kingdom Metazoa; phylum Chordata; class Amphibia; order Caudata; family Ambystomatidae; genus Ambystoma; species Ambystoma mexicanum. The sequence continues at coordinate 991,555,047 of NC_090926.1, read as the reverse complement.
AAGCAGAGAGGCCTCACAACAAAAAGGGAAGGCTAGCCCATACTGCCAAGTGCTTGCCATCATTTCCAATAAAGATGTGTACACAGAGCACGAGGTAACGGCCTTTCAAAGGAGTCAAGATGGCCATACCAGCAAGAGAGGGGAAAACATCAAGCACAGTCCTCCCCTCTCCTTACCTTCCCCCAGATAATGCAGCTAACATCCGGTGCATCCTGGGCCGTGTGTCTCTGAGGAGCGGGTGGTATGTGACATGCCTGCGACAGAACAGAGCCCCCGCACTTTCAAATACTCTGTCATAGTCACCCCACTACAAGAAGCAGAGAGGCCTCACAACAAAAGGGAAGGCTTAGCCCATACTGCCAAGTGCTTGCCATCATTTCCAATAAAGATGTGCACACAAGGCACGAGGAAAACGGCATGTTGAAGGAGTCAAGATGGCCATACCAGCAGGAGAGGGGAAAAATATCAAGCACAGTCCTCCCCTCTCCTTACCTTCCCCCAGATAATGCAGCTAACATCCGGTGCATCCTGGGCCGTGTGTCTGAGGAGCAGGTGGTATGTGACATGCCTGCGACAGAACAGAGCCCCCGCACTCCCAAAGACTCACTGCCACTGTCACCCACGACAAGAAGCAGAGAGGCCTCACAACAAAAGGGAAGCCTAGCCCATTCTGCCAAGTCGAATCAAGACGGCCAAAATAGGAGGAGAGGGGAAAAACATCAAGCCCAGTCCTCCCCTCTCCTTACCTTCCCGGGGCCGTGCAGGACCCGGGACACAATGCTCACGCTGCGGTCCGGAGCCCAGCAAAGAACCGAGCGAGGCAATCCAGCTCAACTGTGACCCCAAGCCCCGCAGGGGGCCCAGGAGCAGCGCCGCACCTGAGGGAGCCGAGGGCCCCGCCACACAGCCCCCCCCAGGGGGCCAGCAATCGGTGCTCCCTGGTGCCCCGCACCGGGAAGAAAAAGTCCAACCTGCCGGAGGCAGGAAAAATTAAAACTGAGTGACATGGATGTGGGGGAGGAGTTATAGAGATTTAAAGAAATAGAAGAAGGTCCTGTGTCGGAGGCAGGTGCCTCATGAAGTAAGTACTGGGACGAGGAAGAGTGGACGTGGAGGTAATGGCTTTGTATCATGCATCATGACGAATTTAATTGGATAACCGGTAGACTGGTGGAAGGACAAATTCAGGGGAAAAGTGTGGTAATAGTTCCTCCGATTATTTAAACAGATGCTTTTTACAGGCTTCCAGAACTGTGGGAGGGTCTCCAATTTCCTAATCTCCCATGGGAGACTGTTTCCTAGTTTGGGTCCAAACACAGAGAATCTACCGTCACCTCTATAGACACAGGATGAAGAAGGAATAGCCAAAAGTAGCTTGTTCTATGGTTGGAGTGCCTGTGTTGGCTGATAAGAAATCAATGTTTCTGGCAAGCAGGCCTGTGCCAGATTATTAAGGCTTTTATATATCAAACCCAGAAATAGGTGTGGATTTCCTTACTCCAAACACCAGTCTGACGCCAGCGCTGTGCATCTTTTGAAGTTGCTAAACTTGTTTGGCCGGAATGCCGGCTAAGAGGCTGTTACAATAATCCAGCTGTGAATTTACCAGGGCGCCCACCACAGTTGCATGATCATTCCTAGGGACAAAAGGAAGAGCTTTTCTGAGCAGACGCAGCGTGTAAAATACAGCCGGCATTTTGCCTCCGATTTGGCCTTCACAGCCAAGATCATTCTGCCATATGCAACCAAGATTTTTCAACCTGGATGCATACTTTAATTCAATACTCAGACAAACTGGGCACAGGGCATTTGTAGTGGGGTTTTGCGTTCCCAGCTTGTGCATATAATCGAATTTAGACTATTATGCATTTCATGTAAATCTTTCAGGTTTGGGTTAGGGAAGCTTTGTTAGCAATTAGAATGCAGAGACTATTAGAACTCACCCACCCAACCTGGGAGAATGGTTTGATAATTGTATTAAACATATATAATTGTCCTTCTCCTCTCACTTCACTAATAGCTCACATATCCCACTCTTTAGTTAATAGCTATGACCTTCACAGAACACACATTATCAAATGGATCTTTATTGGGCTATGGTAAAGACATCTTCATATAACAGCTTATTGTTAACTATTTCTGAGAAACCACTTTGGCTACGATTTGTATGAGATTATAATTTACAAAGACTGCACAGAATGGCATCTTTACCACTACGCACACAGCTCACAAAGTATTTTGGGGAGAGACCACCAGGGGACGCAGGCAACATGTATGCGTAACTGACAGGCTCAATTCCCTACCCTGGTATATGGCAGAGTAAAAGCAGAGTGAAGTCCCTGCAAACAGACACAATAGCTCCCGGGACAGCAGAAGGCATGCTGAACAGCTCAATAATTTACAATTGTAATTCTAAAGGGAATTGCCATCAGTTGCTATAAGGCTGTGTATCATATTATAAGATGCTGTAACAGAATGTACCAATTTGAATCGCCCTTGACTCTGTTTGGTGGTGGTAGCGTCCCTGCACGGGGCCGGCGGAGACGAGGCAGGCTGTGGGCAGAGCGGCCTAGGAAACTGTGAAGCGGAGCAGGGCCATAGCCGGCAGGGGTCGGGGTAGACACCAGAGGCCCCAAAGTGGCACCTGTGAGGTGCTTGTGGTGAATGGACCACCCTCCCCCCCTGGCACTGAAGGCTGATGGCGAATTCGGTGCCAAAGCTCTCACCCCCGCCAGGCACGAGTGAGACCTGGTGGTGGTGGTGTGGCGGCCTCGCAGAAAGGAACTGAGGAGGACGAGGCATCATCCCCCACAATCGGGTGCAGTCTGATGTGTGTGAACCCAGGTGAACCAAGGGGAATACCCTTCTGGGGAAGCCCTTCCCCCCTCCAGAGATAGGAGGGGGAGACAAGTGACAGGGGAAGTGCAAAGGAGCCATTGAAGAGCAGGGCCCCATTGACGCCTGACCCCTGCTCATTAGTGGAGCTTCTTTAGTGAGTATTTCGAGGAAAAACAGCAACAGACTCGCCCAGGAGTCTGGGCTGGGGTGGGGTGGGGGCACCCACAAATTGGTATTCCAGAGAATAGACCTGGAGTGGGGGCCAGAGCAGTGAGGAGCCTCCAGAACCTGAAGAGTCTGGTGGTTCAGTGTGAGCGCATACAGGAAGGTTGGACTGGGGTAAAGGTAGTCGGTGGTCAACTAGTGCTGCATACCCCAACTGGATGACCTAGAAACGGCCACTCCAACAATACCAGTACTCTGAGAGAGGGGAGATGGCAAAAGTGAAGAGGGATAGCGGGGCCCCTATGTACAGCCAAGATTGGCACCATCAAGAATGATAATTAGGCGATTCTGGAGGAGATATGGGGCATGAGGACTGACATTGGCACAAAAGTGGCAAGCCTCTCAGTGAGATTGACTACCCTGGAGTATAAGATGGAGGGCCTGGAGGCAGACCAAACCTTGTCCATGGTCCTCGAGACTCAGGTGGGGGCATGCCTCCAAGAAGTGGAAAAGCGAGAGGAGGAACTGCGGCTAAAGGTGGAGGATATTGAGAACAGGGGGAGGCACAACAACCTCCGCTTCTTTGTCTTGCTGGAGGAGGAGGAATCCCCAGCTGGGCTGGAGCGCAAGGTACAGGAGATTATGGGGATGGTCCTGTGCTCCAAGGCGGGGGAGACTGTGCCCCTGGACAGATTGCATCGGGCAGGTGTTGGAAGTAGGGGGCCTCGCCAAGTTACATTACTACCGTGACAAGGTGGATGTTTTGGAGAAGGCCAGAGGCATGGGGCACATTGAATATGAAGGCTCCAGAGTGGCCATTTTCCAGGATCTCTCCAGCTGGCTCAGAGAAAAGGGGGTAAAGTACAGATGGGGATACCCATTTCACTTATTTTTGAATGGGAAGGCGAGAGGTGCCAGGTGGTAACGGATGAAGACATCAAGCAGACGATGGAGGAGTGTTTAGGGCATGGGCCGGACGGCGGTGGAGCTGAGGACAGGGAGTGGCCCAGACAGACCAGTGGAGCAGCAGGACTAGTGACACCTCATGGATGACGCAAGATTCAGGGTGCCAGGAAGTTCCAAAAGTTCGGTAACCCACTCCTACGGTTTAGTGAGGCTTCTAGCCTGACCTGAGGGTCACATCACAGAGGGTGTGGTGAGCCCGTAAATTGGACAGTTGATGGGCACATTCGTTCTTGGGCGGTGGGGTCGATGGAGGTCTGTGGGGGAATGTTATATGTTTGCTTGGTTCAATGTTTTAGTACGGCGTAGAGAGGGAAGTTACTTTGGGAGTTTGTGTTGAGGGAAGTGGGAGGATCAATGGGGTGACTAGGGGGGATGAAGACAGGGTGGAGAGGAGGGGGCCTAGCATGTTGTAGGTTAAGAAGTGGTTATGCTTAGGTATAAGGATAAGGGGTGCCAGGTGGGCCAGGGCAGGGGGACGCGCCCTGGTGGTTCGGTTTGCAACACCATAATGTGAGTAGTGTGGGACCGTATACCTTGGGGAAGTGAGGGAGGGGGGCAAGGGGTTTGGGAAGGGTGGGGGAGGGGGGTGAGAATGGGGGAAGGAGAAATGGGGGGATGGGGAAAACGAAAGAGGGAAGAGAGTGGCTCCTGCGATACTTGTGGAGATGTAGCAAGCACAGTGGAAAAGGGGCATGACTCAGTTGCGGATAGCCACGCTAAATGTCAATGGATTCAACTCCCAGAAAAAAGGGTCACTGACTGGCATTATGCTCCACAAACAGCAATTGGCGGTCCTCTTTTTACAGGAGACTCACTACAAATGAGGGGCTGCGTTTCCAATCAAAGGGACGGAAATTGGTATGATGTACTGGGCTTCCCATAAAGACTGCAAGGAGGAGGGGGTGGGCATTCTACTGACAAAACATTTTGGTTGATTGTGACGCAGGTTAAGAAAGGGTTCGGGCACTGGTTCTTGGGAATGCAGGGTCTCCATGAGGGTGTACAGTTCACTCTAGCCACGGTGTACAAGCTAAACGCGGAACAGGGGAAGTTCCTGCGCAGGATATTCGGGTTGTTGGAGGGCTGGGCGGAAGGAATCACTGTGCTGGGAGGGGACTTTAACCTAGTGGGAGATCCAGGGATGGACTGCTGGTCACTGAAGAGGGACAAGCAGAGGGTGGATACCAAAGAACATTGCGACTTTAGGCACCTCTTGCAGGACTACTACTGGGTGGATGTATGAAGGGAGCACAGGGCCGGGCCAGGAGGGTATACATTCTTCTCCCCCCTGCACCAAACCTACACTAGGATAGATATGTTGTTGGTTCCCCGGGAGCAGGGTGAGATTGTAATTATAATTGTAAATTTATAACGCGCTTAATACCCAGAGGTTTCTAAGCGCGGACCCAGGGATCGAACCTGTGTTTCTCTGCATCGTCTTGTTTCTAAGGCAAGCGTGTTGCCCCTGAGCTATCCTCCCGAGAGATAGCACGGGGGCCTGGAGTGGAGGTGATAACGTAGTCAGACCAAAAACTGTTGGTCAGAGTTTGGAAGGTAGAGAGCCCACCGAGGAGGCAAACATGCTAGTGGCCAAGGATGCTTGGCTTATTAGGGCTCTATAACCCAGTCAAGAGTAGCTTCTCTGGACATTCATGGCAGGTGAAATCTGACCACTGCCTCCAAACACATAATGTGAAATGGTAAAAACCATGACCTCTGGTGAAAGTCACAGAATAGGAAGACCCGACTGAGGGATGTTTCACTGCCATACCCAAAGACTTTGGTGCTCCTTTGTCTCTAATTTGTCAAGCAACTGGTCTGCCCTAGCCTCAAAATAATTCTACCCACCCAAGGGCATGTCCTGCAATTTGGCTTGAACATTAGGTTCAAACCCATAAATCCTCATCCTGGAATGTCTCCTACCAACCTAGCCACGACCATCGAACGGCCCACTCAATTTGTGTCATGGCAAGCAGCCTCCTTTCTGTCCAATACAAAGGTATTTAAATATATGCAGAAGGTGGGAAAGTGGAAGGTTTTAACTTGGTTGTGGAAATTTATAGCGCCAAGCTCTCTGGGGTAGGGAGCATATACAGGAAGATGGGATTAGATGGAGCATGCTTATATTTCGTTGTAAGATACTTCTTTGCCGCTAGACCCAAGAAGGGATGCTGCCAAATACTCAAAACCAGATCTACCACAGAAGCATTAAAAGGTAGTAGTGTTTCCCTTTTTTCATGTGGAGGCATTCAACCGATGGCGCCAAACTGTGTATTCAGTATTACAATAGTGTGATCTTCATTCTTTCATGTTAGTCCCTTTTTCATTCATTTCACAGTGCCACAAGATTATTTTCCCATGTGGTTTTTATTTTCTTGTCTTTTTTTCCTTTTTTTTGTTGGTATGTGTGTCCAAATAAAACAACAATTCTTTGCCTTTCTCTACACGTGTTTCTCCACAGTTTTATTGTGGATCATCAGGATAGAATCTGGAGTTCCAAATCAAAAAACGAAATACACTACTATAAAAATCAATCATAGTATATTTAAACAAGTACACAAGAACCAAATCGAATCTTTGGTGTTTAAACCCCTATGACCCTTTCCCATTTTTTCAATTTTTTTAAAAAAACTGGTAATGTAATTATCCCAAGCCACTCACCCTATTGTTTTGTTCTTTCCTTTATAGTATTCATATGCACCATCATCTTGGTACATGCAGTTGGTTATTAGTTTAGCTCAATTCGTTTCTCCACTGTCTATTTCAGAATGGGCAAAAAACCTGAAAAAAGAAAATGTGTTTTTTTTTTTATGCTTTGCACTGATTTTGTCACTCAGTTACATAAAGCAACACGTTTGGTCTTAGCACAATATAAGCAAAGACAAAATTAAAGGAAGCAAGAAAAAAAAAGAAAAAAGAAAAGTTAGGGATGCTGCTCTATTTACCCTTCCAATCAAAGGCATGGTTTGCATACCATTTTCTTTTATGGGATTCGCTTGTCCCCTTCTATACCGCTGATCCGCGATGCAAATCTGTTCTAAAATTGGCTGGCTTTTATTCAAACTGACGCAATGACGTCATCGCGTTATGTATGTGGATGACGTGGCGTCCCCAACTTTGGAGGCCATATTCGCTTAGTTTTGTTTACCTGTTTGCATGCTGCCCATTATACTTTGCGCTTTTTTTAAAAAAAAGCGCAAGTGCATTGTTTAAATTTAGATTATCATCTACTTATATTCATAGATTCAAGTTACATGATGCCTTATTTGGCCTATTTTGTATTTGCCAGCCAAGATGACGTCTTTGCGTATTGTACTCAATGACATCAACATGCTCAAGCGTATTGCAGCCATTTTTACTTTTTTTAATTTGCGGTTTTTTTACTTGTTACATTTTATGTTATAATTTTCTACCTGCTGCTTTGTCAACTGCCTTTTCTAGTTTTCTAGGACTATAACACTTAACTGAATTTTTTCTGCGTTTTCTTTACATTTGTTTGAAAGACTTCTTCCTTGCTACAATTCCTTTTTAGTCTTAGAATTTCACCATATGGGATATTATTAATCACGTGTTGGGATGATTACTTTGAGCATGTAATATGCTGTTTCCTACTGTTGATTTTGTGAATAGGCTTGTTTGTAATTTACCTTCTTCGGTATATAGTTCCAAATCCAAAAACTGTATCCTTTCTGGGCTTTCATTCATGGTAAATTTCAGATTGTATTCATTCTAATTTAGATAACTAACATAATTAGAGAGCTCTCCCCTTCCCAGATCATCAGAATATCATCAATAAATCATCCCCAGAAAATTATATTCCTATTGGTAAACGCTCCATGTTTCCATGCATGGTTAATCTCAAAGTGACCCATGACGAGGTTAGCATAAGTTGGTGCGAATTTTGAGCCCATAGTAGTACCTTGCAATTGCCGATAGATATGATTATCAAAACAGAAGATATTGTTCATAAGTGCAAATGTTAACATTGAATTGATAATTCCATTTTGATCTCAGTAAGTGAACCAATCCCATTTATAACATGTCGGCAGGGTGGTCATTTATTGCATTTTTAATGTATTTTTGGAAGAAAATAGATGGCTGCCATTACTGGATTCTTTATTTTCATATATTTAAATTCTTCTTCCATTAGAAGGCCTTCATTAAGCCAACCCTTGCTTTTTTCTTGTCATTCTTCTACTAGATCTGGTAAAGGATTTTGTTTGAATTTTCTATAGCATTCTTGCTTATTTTGGTGTATTTCACCTTCTCGGAAATAGTCCTCTCGATTCATTAGGACTATTTTTCCCCCATTGTCTGCCATTTTTGTTATTATCATCTGATTCTTCTCTCATTCTTGTATCGCTTCACATTCTTTCAAGGATATGTTGTATTGTATTTGCGTATGTTTCTTAGTTAAATAATTGAATCGTAAATTGTTGCACACATCCTTCTGAAACAGATCAATTGCATTGTCTGGTGGTAATATTGGTATGAATTTAGATTTTGGTTTAAGTGTGGTTTCCTCTGTTAGATGGGTGTCAATTGTTCGTTCTTCAATGAAACACGCTATACTGAATTCTTCTTCTGCCAAATTGAGTAGACTTACAATGTTCTCGACATGTTCCACCATCAATGTTGATGGGTTTAGAATCGCACTTCTCTCTTGTCTTCTTCTTGGTGTTTCTTCAAAAACATATTTACGTTTTAATCGTCTGCAAAATTTACAAACATCCAGTTGAGTAGTATGTCTGACAGGTAGGACTAAAGGATAAGACTTTTTTTAGTGCAGATTTTAGAGCATGGTTAATTTCATAGTCTGAAAGGTTCATTATCAAATCTATCTGGTAATCCCCCGACGTTGGGATTTTGTTGTCATTCCTTGTGCACCTCTGCCTCCTGGGCTTCTTAGTTCCTCCCCTATTACCTCTCCTATGTGCGAGTTTATTGTTGAAGTACTTTGGTTGATAATTTTTCTTAAGCCAGAATTTGTATTGTCCGGATATTAAGAGGTTGCCCGAGATCTCTTTTTGTACCTTCTTAATTCGTCTAAAAAAGGAGAGTCTACATCCTCTATTGGTTGGACGGTGGATTCCATCTGTCTTATTTCACCATCACTGGGGAGGTTTTCACTAAGAGTTCTTCCCAATCATTAAGAGCAACTTTATCTTCTTCTTCAAAAGATGGAAAGATACATATCCTTAGTCCTCTTGGTATATTAGTCCAACTTCAAGGTACATCTTCATTGTCTTAATTCCCCTCCATTTTGATAGTTCTCGTTTGGATGCTGTTTCCAATTGTTCAAAGAGACTTCTTAATGATGTTGTGGTATCAGAGGGCTGCAGGGGGTTGTATTACAAAGTTGTCTATGCCTGAGGAATAATTCCTCAGCTTCAGCATCCCTTGTTTGGTAGTTGTCCATCATCTTATCATACAGATTGGTGAAGTTTAAGGACTCTGTTCTTATCAGTTTCCAATAGTGTTGTTTGTATCAGGTTTTTCGACATATTCTGCCTTGGTAGCTTGTAGAACAATTATTTGTTATTTAAGTGCACAGTCAATAAGCTTTCCAATCGGCGAGTCTGTTTTTAGATTTTAAGTGATGTCAGTTGTCAGCAAACGTTATACCTAGTATTGTGACTGTCCAATACCTTCAGTGTTCTATTTTTGTGTTTAGGTATTCAACAGATTGTGCCAAACTGTGTACATACATTAAGTGTTGCAATAGTGTGAGCTTCATTCTTTCATTTTTATCCCTTTTTCATTAATTTCACAGTGGCACAAAAAATGTTCCCATGGTGTTTTTATTTTCTTGTCTTTTTTTTCCTTTTTTTTTAGGCATGTGTGTCCAACACAATTTTTCTTTACAACAATTCTTTGTCTCTCCATTTTTCTTCTCAACAATTCTTTCTGCCTGAGTCATGGAATTATTTGCACTGAAAACGCAGATTTGCTCGCCTTTCTGCCCGAAAATCCCCATACTTCAAACAGGGATTTTCGGGCAGAAAGGTGAGCAAATCTGCGTTTTCGGTGCAAATAATTCCATGAATCAGGCTGTGTCTTTTCTCTACACATGTTCCTCCACAGTTTTATAGTGGACCAACAGGAGAGAATCTGGAGTTCCAAATCAAAAAACCAAAAACACTACTATAAAAAGCATTCATAGTATATTTAAACAAGTACATATGACCCAAATTGATTCTTTGGAGTATAAACCTCTATGATCATTTCCCATTTTTTTATTTTTTAAATAGAACTGGTAACAGAGTTTTCCCAAGCTACTCAGCCTACTGTTTTGTTCTTTCCTTTATAGTATTCATATGTACTATCATCTTGGCACATGCAGTTGATTATTAGTTTAGCTTTCCCTGCTAAAGTAGTGTTTCCCTGCAGGTTTTTGCCCAGAATTTTGGTTAGTTCATGCTGAGTCACCGATTTCGATGGGATTACAAGGTCCAACAACTCTGCTACCTTCTCCAAAATGCTTGGAGTATTGCATAAAATCCAGCTCTGGAGTTGTGACCATACCTCTCGCGTCCCTAAAATCAGCTGCCAGTCCTGCTAGAACCTACATACTCAGAAATTCTTCCGGGAGGTGTTGACATAAGCTCTAGGCCATATGTGACAAATGTCCCCTTCCTTGTCAAAGATATTTTGCGCTGTGTGAAAGAATTGGTGTCTAGGATCCAGGGTATAGCTGTTGACATCGATAGTATTCGAGGGCAGAATTGCCTTCCGGCACACAAAAGCTCGACAGACTTAATGGTCAATGTCTAACATCAATGTTAACAAGCTCTGATGTGCCTTCAGTGAAGCAGGGGCTGATCTCTCACAAGTGTAGCGGCTGTCTAGCTGCTTTTAAAGGGATGGTGGGTCCTTGTTCCGAGAGAGGCACAGGGGTAGACAGTGCTGGTGCAGAGGCTTACGCAAAGGTGTGCATCCTTCATTTTTTTTTTAACAACTAGTGTTCTGGGGATGAACTAGTTGGGATAGTCCAACAAACCAGGTAAGTCTTGATCGCTCTCCTTCCTCCACGAATAATGTATTTTCTGTTTATGTGGTGACTGACTTTGGTAGGAACTGGTGGAGGGACTTACTTCTCAAATGGAAACGGATGCCCTGTTTCTTATGCTTTTCTTCCAAGTTCCGTCTCAAACAAGGGTGCTTTTTCGGAAGTGGGGCCAGTAAGGCTCCCTCCAACAGAAGATCTTCTCTTCGAGTGAGCACCCTTAGGTGATTTAAATGAGAGTCGACCAAGAGCTAGCTTCTCCACCCGTTCTCTACGGTCCTTCAGATTCATAGGCAGATAGGACCCACATTCCATCACATTATTTCCTGACCCAAGCACCAGATGCCACCGTTATGGTTGCCCTTTCAGCAGTGCTTTGCTTGAAAGCCGAGTTCTTCGTTCCAGGCAATTCACACAGCAAAAACTCTCAGGAGAAATGTTCCCAAAAAGGGCGCTGAAAAAAACAGCAATTGCACTCATGGGGCATGTCATTTTGGTGGCATCACTTCTCAAGCCATGGAGTGGAACTGCACAGGTGAGATGACGTTGAGCTACACGGCGCCCCCAATGTGAAAAGTTTATGATGACCGCTTTTACTGCATGTTGTATATCTAAGATGAGGAATCTGTAGGAGGATGCAAGCAATTAGAAAATTCGTTAGTATAGATGCAGCTCCCTTTAAATAAAAAAAGAAAAACCTGTTTCCCCTTAAGGACGTTGTTAGGCAGAATCCAGTGCAGTTCCCTTAGGGAGCACTACTAGTTGGTAGCTGTTGCTGAGCAGTCAGACTTATCTCAAGAGCAGTATTCAGGGTTTACACATTAGGCCTATTAGACTATGGAACAACGAAACACTGACCAAAGCTTTGTAGTTAAAAAGTATATATATATATTTATTTTAAACACTTCTAATCAAGCACATGTATCACAAGTATCAAGCAAGTTAAGTTAAGGAAAAATATAAACACTCCCTATATGAATTGTAGACCAAGTGAACCAGAGTGAAAACTGAGCAAAGCGGCACAGTGCAAACTACACACAAGGGATCCTCTAACAATTCCTCAGAAGGTAGGGAAAGCACAAGTTATTCAGAAATAGATTCGTATACACCCTAGCAACACTTTCAATCAGTTATGAACCAGTTCAGAAAGACAGTGCATCAATATAAGCAATACTTAGAATGAAAACTGAGTAAAATGGCATTTCACAATGATTATGTAGTGGGAAGAAAGAGTAGTTATAGGAAAGGGGGACACCACACAGTTCGAATGGAGAATCAATCTCGAGAAGGCAGATCTAACAGATGTGACCAGAGTCAGTAGGCCTGTGCCAGAGTTAGTGGTACAGGGCAAGGGCCCAGGAGCAAAATGTTCTCGTAGCTGTAGTCAAGTCTTTGGTTAACGATATTTGAAATGGTGGTTGCAAAAGTTGAAAAGACAATCTTAAGAGAGAGGGGGCGGCCAACCCAACAGGTAGGTAAAGGATTTTAAACACCTTTAGCACTACCGCGAAGAAAGGGCGGCCTGGCGGAACAATGTACCTTAAATGAAGAAGTGGCTCCTGTGGCGGCGGTTGTTCCTGGTAGTTCCTGCAGTTTGGGTGATCCAGCAGAGGAAGAGATGCTCTCGTCGTGGACGAAGGTTCGAGTTACTACGCTACCCAGGGATGAAACCAGCCGCAGTGCTGCCCGACGAATGAAAGTTATGAACCTTTAAATCGTGGTCCGGGTGGACTGGTGCCTGGCCACTGAGTACAGGGTACGAGAGATTCGACCAATGCAGGTCCGGGAAGGTGATTGGCAAACTGGTTGGCCCCACCAGCTCAAGGGAAGAAGGCTCTTTCAGGTGAAGATCTTCTCTCGTCGTGTGGAGAAAAGTGGTGAGACGCTGAAGCAGGACTTCACCGGTGGTTCTGTCGTTGCAGATGTCTTTGGCTTCTCTCCTCTTCGGCTTATTAGTTCCAGTGGCAACGTCTTGCTCTTCCAGTCCTCAGGACCCTGCTTTTATGCAAAAAGATCCCCATTCATACAGCCTAGCTGTCATTCACACAGTGGAGTGGTCATCTTGGCGGGAGACCCTCCAGCCTATCAGGATAGTGTGACATGGGTTGCAGAGGCAACCCTGTCCAGAGGTCCTACTCCCCCTCCCACACAATGGATCCACCCCAGACTCAGTGGCGCCGAAAGGAGGGCTTCTCTGTAGAAGCCTGCCAAACGGACAAACTAAGGATCCCCGACCTGGCTTAGGAGTTTAGAGAAAGACATGAGAAAGAAGTTATATTAAAATTCTGGCAAATAAAACCTACCGGAGCAAAGTTAATATTAAAATGCACCGTTGGTATGTTAGAGGCTGTCAGAAAATGTTGTAGCCTCGAACAATGGGAAAATCCCATAGGAAAATATTTGCGGTACAATATTTATGGTAGTAAACCACTGCCACCAGCCAGAAACTTTTGAGAGAGGGACTTTAGCGTACCCTCTCAAAAAAGGAACCTAGGGGGAAAAACTATTAACCCCTTCCATTACCTCCATAGTAAGATGGGTTGTACTGGTTTAGTTCATAGGATTTGACTAGTAAAGTCAATGGGGACTTTACATGCCCTGGGAGACAGTAGTCAGTCCCAGGGTATGGAGTCTATGTTTGGGGGTTGCTACGACACCCCTTTGTCACTGCACGGAGGGTGCTGTGTAACACATGTGAATAAAGATGGTTCCTATGGGGGAGAGAAAATCCCATAGGCATTAAACATAAAAATAGCCTAGAACACACACAGCAAAAATGCTTAAGAGTGGGGAAAAAGAGTCTCACTCTTAGCAAGTAAAAAGAAACAAACCCTTCAAATCCAGCAAAGCTGCTGGGGGACTCTATAGGTAAGTGAAATTAGAATGAGAATTCTCCCCAACAGACGTTATGCACTAAAACACTGGGTATCTTCTACTGCTTTGAACCACGTTCAACACTATGTGCACTGCAGCAGTCACTATTTCTCCTTGGTTTTGTACTTGACACACCATACTATCTACTTTTCCGAAGGTAAACATTACTTCAAGCTTTTGTTAGGCGATCTGTGCTTCGAGTGCCATACTTTTAACCAGTTTACATTGTGCCCTGCTCGAACCTAGCCCAAAGGGTGAGTGAGTCAATTTGATGTAATTTGTTACTATGACGGGGATGATAAAAATGGCTGCACGTGCATTCATTTCATCAGCCTAAACATGCTTACGGTCACCTGACAATCTGCAGTACTGACACGCATTATTTGAGTTCACTGCTATTGTTCACAAAATGAACTGGTTACATCATGGTTGTCAGGGTGAATGCAACAGTAGGGCAGGGCTAGGGGGTGTAGGCAATGGGCATGGTTATGCCTGTGTGGCATTTCTAGAGATCCTTTAAGCAACATCTGTAAAATGGACAACTGCTGTGAAGGACTAACTGTACACTCCATGAGGGACTACAATTGATCCTTCAAATTGCCTTTAAACTTGAAAAACTCAACAGATTTACTATGAAGGCCTCTCATATACTGCAATGGTCCAGGATAGGATGCCAAGATACCACTATCCACATGGGAGCATCAAGTAGGGTTTAAGCAACATTGCTAAGGACTATCCTTTGTCTGAGTAGCTTTAAAAAATAAATAAAAACATTGTATTATCAGGAGGGGATTTGTGTCTGCTCCTGTTTTGGTCAGGTATACATAATCATATTAGGCAGTTCCTTTGTTAGGCCACTGTATTTCCTTCGTTGTAGTGCTCGCAATTACAAAGCTTGTTGACTGCATACACATCTAATGAGCCCTCTAGGACACTACAATACACCAAGCTCGCTAAAAGGTATAGCACATGTCAACACCACCAGAGACTGTACTGCCAAGGGTGAGCAGAGAATGAGGCATCTTTAAGAACAAAGAAGATCCCGGGAGGATAGCTCAGCGGCAACGTGCTCGCCTTGGAAACAAGACGACACGAAGCAACACAGGTTCGATCCCCAGGAAGTTGGCCCCAACTGGAGTGGAGTGTTTTGCATATTAAAGTTAAGCAATTGCACATGCGTAAAGCCCCACAGACCAGCCGACAAAACCCT
The DNA here is from genome assembly GCF_040938575.1 of Ambystoma mexicanum. NCBI lineage: Eukaryota > Metazoa > Chordata > Amphibia > Caudata > Ambystomatidae > Ambystoma > Ambystoma mexicanum. Next base: position 991,539,988 of record NC_090926.1, on the reverse strand, counting down.
GCTTCGCTAGTCAGTGCCCAGCAGAAATTATGACATGGAAGAAATGGGATCATGGATTAGGATAATGCAAGTCACTGAAGTGGGCACTCATGTTCCATTCGTTTTATTTCCATACTTGAGGAATTTCATCTCAGTAATTAAAAGAAAATCACATGGGAGGAGGTGAAGACATATTTACAACCAAAGAGGGTGTCCACCATTAAAATGAAATTGAGACGGTAGTGTCTGCAGAAGGCTGACATAGGGGCTCACACGTCTGCTGTGCACATTATTGTGAATGCCATAGTTCTGAACTGCCTCGGCCTTCAGTAAAGGACCTTTGGAACGGGAATCTATTGACACGGATAACATTCAGAGATGCACAGAAGTATCCAACAAGCTATGGATGCTTTTGCAGCCTCAATTCCTGTTTTGGAACCCTATAGGCCACACCTCACTAGAGGACCTAATGTCCCATCCAAACAAAACAAATGCCTGTCGGAATTCAATGCATCAAAGTGACCTCTCTGCAACAAAGTACTGTCTGCTTCTGAACAGGAGCTCAGAATTAAGGTAGGAACAACACTTTCCTGGTTATCCTGAAACTCAAAGAACCTTTGGAAAGGAAGTTAGAGTGTGAACAAAGAAGCAACTGAATTGTATATGGTTCAGAGCCCGATAACCCTTAACGTTAAGTGGCACAACTAAAAAGGCAGGCTTCAAAAGAAACGAATCTCAGAAACGGTTGCCATGGGCTGAAACGGGTTGTGATCCAGAACTGAAAGAACCATATTCAATTACCAAGAAGGGTGTAGGGATGTGAAAAGTGGAAAAGCACTCCCAAATGTCTTTTAACCACAGGATTGGAAAGTTTTGAATGATTCTACTTCCAAACTGAAATAGGCTTCCCCCAGAAGTGGCACGTGAGATGATCATAAAGTGACCTGAATCTCAGATCTGCCCAGATACTAGAAGAAAGAAAGCACACTCTCCATGGAGGTCAGAATGAATCTGCTTTTGCAGGCATTGGTGACAGAACCCGAGTCCATTACATGTAATCGACACCGAAATAACTGTATTTCTATTCTAGCTCAGAAGGTCCTCTCTTTGTATAAAAGGCTGTGAGGGGCCTAAGCTGCATCTGGTCTGAGAAGCACAACCTGGTTTGTAAGAGAGAGGAAATCAGGATGATCGAGCAATAATCGCTGGTCCTGAACTCCGTTATTTATTTGCTAAGGAATGGGAATGAGCAGGAAATTATAAATTACTCACCATAGTGACTAACATACTCTTAGTCCATAGTCCCCTTTCCTCCATACTGCATGGGCGTCCCTTCGAAGGGACGAGAGACGAACCCCCTTTCGCCAGAAAAAACCTTCCTCCCCTTCAAACCTAGAGGCGCGCAGGGGTGCGCCCCAGGGAGCATGCGAAACCCTCACTCCGGCGCCACACTTCAGTCCCTATTGACGCATTGACAATAGATTTTAACATTGCCTAATGACACCAGCATTATTATGGATGGAGGTTGGAGGGACGTATGGAGGAAAAGGGACTATGGACTAAGAGTACATTAGCCACTACGGTGACTAACTTATAATTACTCTTACGTCCCGTCCCCTTTCCTCCATACCGCATGGGCGATTACAAATGATTGTAGCCCCAGGGTGGAGAGGAGCCCCTCCTTAAGCAAACAGGTTCCTGAGAACCACCTGTCCGAAAGCCGCATCAGATCTAGAGCCGGCATCCAAACAGTAATGCTTGCAGAAAGCTGAGGGAGAGGCCCAAGTGGCTACCCTGCTTATGACTTGCCAAGGGACATGGCGCTGGAATGCAAAGGCCGTTTCCTGGGCCCTGACCGTGTGGGCATGCATGTTGGCCGGGAGTGGCTTGTGCTGGCCCTCATACACTTCTTTGATGGCCGAGACCATCCGAAGCCTTAGAGGCCTGATAGCCTGGACTTGAGCCTCCGAAAGTGACAAACAGCACACCGATTTACAGAAGCCCTTGGTCCTGTCCAAGTAGAATTTCAGGGCACGCCTGACATCCAGGCAGTGCAGCACTCTCTGTGCATCATCCGTAGGATCGTGAAAGAACGTAGGAAGGACTATTTCCTCGTTCAAGTGGAAAGCAGACGGCACCTTGGGCAGAAATGCTGGGTGTGTCCGCAGGACTACTTTGTCCTTATGTGACCACCGCCTGGATTATGCTGACTCTACAAGCCGAGGTGAGGCCGACTAGTAAGGCCATCTTGATGGTGACCAGCCGGATGTCCACGGACGCCACTGACTAGAACGGTTTGTACGCCAGGCCGCCCAAGACCATGTTAAGGTCCCACACCGGGTGCGGTCTCTTGACGGGCGTGTAGAGCCTTGCGAGTCCCGTCAGATGTTTCTTGACGATAGGATTGGAGGAGGAGAAGGAGAAGATGCCCTCCTCCGAGTTCCTGTAAACTCAGATGGTTGTGAGGCAAGTACGGCAGTTGTCGACCTGCATGCCAGAGTGGGCCAGGCGCGCCGAGAAGGAGAGCACGTCGTCCAAATTGTACGCCAGGGGATTGATATCTTTGGAGTCTGCCCAGTGGCAGAATCCGGTCCATTTGCTTTTGTACTGGGCCCTGGTAGCCTTGCTCCTAGCACCCTGTATGATCTCCAGATTAGCCCGTGAGAGGCTGAGGTGGCGCAGTGTTACTTGCTCAGGTACCACACTGTGAGCGCTAGTTTCTGTGGCACGGGGTGGATGACTCGGCCCCCCTGTTGCGCCAGAAGATGTGCTGGGCCCGTCGGGAGGTGAATCGGGCGCATCTCCGAGAGGCTGAGCAGCTCGGAAACCATGGCCTGGCCGGCCACCATGGAGCTATCAGAATGATGTGGAGTTGGCGAGACTCCTTGATTTTGAAAATTACTCTGAATCAGCGTCGTGGGCGGAAAGGCGCAGGCCCTCATACTGTTCCACTGGAGGTGAAATTCGTTGCCCAGGGAGCCAGGGCTCTGTCCCTGCCAGGAGGCAAACTGAGGGCACTTCCTGTTGTGCCAGATGGCGAAGCGATCCACTTGGAGATGACCCTACCTGCTGAAGATCTCCTGAATAATGAGGTTGTTTAGGTGCCACTCATAATTGTCCGCTCCCAGCCTGCTGAGCCTGTCCGCTTCCAGGTTGGACTGCCCCGGGAGGTGGACTGCTGTGAGGTAGATGTTGTTTTCCAGGGCACACTCCCACATGCTGATTGCCAGTCTGCACAGAGGAGGGGATCTGATGCCTCCCTGCTTGTTGACATAGTAAATGCTGGTCGAGTTGTCCATGTGGATGAGGACAACCTTGCCCCTGAGAAGTGGTAGGAATGCCCTGAGCGCTAGCCAGATGGCGTTCAGCTCTAAACAATTGATGCGGTATTCCTGCTCCTGTCGAGTCCAGGTGCCGTGGACAGGGCGATCATCCAGGGTGCCTCACCAGTCCTTGAGCAAGGAATCCATGGTGATGGTAGCCTGCAGAGTGGGCGACCCGGAGGGCTTGCCCGTCCGTAGGTTGCAGTCTCTGGACCACCAAGTTAGGTCCGCGTGGAGAGATGGAGAAACCTTGATCATCTCGGATTGAGAGCCCCGCTCCTGGTTCCATGAGGCCGCAAAGTGCAGCTGAATCCTCCTCATCCTTTGTCTCGTGTGCGGGATGGCTAATAGGACCGCTGCCAGTAGACCCAGAAGATGTTGGTATCACCATGCCGAGGTCACCTCTCTGCTGAGGAAGTGGGCGGTTGGCCCTCTTGATGGCCAAGATTTTGTCCTCCGACGGAAATACCTTCTCGGAGCACGTGTCCTAGACGAGGCCCAAGAATGTCAGAGTCTGCGTCGGCTGCAGCTGTGACTTCTTGAGATTGAGCGATAAGCCCAGATTGTGCAGTGTGTTCATAAGGGCATGGGAAGAGTGGTGACACACTTCCGAAGATGTAGCCCTGACGAGCCAGTCGCAAGGTTTGGGTAGATGTGGAGGCCCTGCGCTCTGAGGAGGGCCGCCACTGCCTTCATGAGCCTGGTAAAGACCCTGGGGTCGAGTTAAGGCCAAAGGGAAGGACGTTGTATTGAAAATGGTAGCCCATGATCCTGAACCGTAGGAAGGAACGATGGGGCTGCCAAATCGGGACATGAAGGACGCGTACCTTCTGATCCAGGGAGTACATCGAGTGTCCATTGTCCAATGTCTCTGCTATGTAAGCTGGAGTAAGGATCTTGACATTTTTGCAGGGGTAAGGATAGGTTGAAAGTGGCAAGGTTCAGCACAACTCTCAGGCCCGCCTGGTTCTTCTGAATGGTGAAAATCCTGGAGTAAAAGCCAAAGCCTTGCTGGGAGGCTGGGATTTCCTCCACTGCCTGGCTCTCTACGTGCGACCGGATCTCCACCAAAAGAGTTGCTGTCCCAACCTCTGGGAGTGGAGGGGAGGAGGGAGGTGAGGCTGGAATAGGGAGGCGGTACCCCGTGGATACTACGGAGAGGATCCAGGGGTACACAAAATTCTGGTGCCAGAAATGTGCATGGAGAGCAAGCCTGCCCCCCACCGGAGACACGTGGACCCAAAGGGGCGTGTCATGTCTTCTTTCCCTCTGAGGCTGTCGCGGACGAGGGTGACTGGAAAAAGCCCTTACTCCCCTCCCCTTTTTGCTGCTTGTGCCGGTTCTGAGATGGCGAGCGGTCCGGCTGTCTGGATCTACGTTCCTGGAAGCCGCGGAACCCTCCGTACGTACTCCCCCTATCTGAGCGCTGGTGAGATTGGGTGTACGATTGGGGCATGGCCTTTGTAAGGATGGATAAAGACTTGGTTGTTTGTGAGCTGTTTTTCTTTTTGTCCAGCTCTTTGTCAGTGGAGGAGTGCAAGAGGCCCCCACCCCTCGAACGGTAGATCTAGTATGCCTTCCAGGACGTCTGGGTTGAATTTTGTTGCCCGGAGCAAGGCTGTCCCTCAAATGTACGTGGCGATACAGATGGCACAGCTAGAGTTATCAATATGGGCTACAGTGGATTCCATGAGGTCATGCGCCATCAGCTTGGTCTCGACTAGCCCTGCCTTAACGCTCAATTGGCTCTGGATGGGGAGTTCCGGCAGGAAGTCCACAATTTCCCGCCATAATCTTTAGTTGGCGGCAGCCAGCATGGCATCGGCATTGGCCTGACGCAGATGTAAAGAAGCGTTGGAATAGAGTTTCTTGCCATACGCCTCCAACATCTTCTCCTCCTTACCTAGCAGCGCCACAGAGGCGGAGGCAGAGGATGACTGAGGCTTGGAGTATAGTGATGCTGCAGTGATCACAGAGGAGTGTGGTTGAGGATGAGGATGAGCTGAAAGCAAGAGTGTATGCCCCTCATTGTGCCTGTACTTGGCGTCCAGGCGTCGATTGACCAGCTAGGCTGAGTGGGGTTTGAGCCAGCCCTTCTTGGCCAGGGAGACTACATCGGTCTGCATAGGAATAACCGATTTGGCAGAAGGGCATTGTGTGAGGACTTCCGCCAGAACCCCCTCTGCTGCTGCTCGACCTCGGGTTGGGGTAGGCCCAGATACTCTGCCAGGCCAGCAAGATGTTCGTAGAAGGCCCTGACTGAGGATGGCGTGTCTGTATCCTGTGGATCTGGAGGATCCTGTGGAGGAGGAGTAGTTGGTGCTGGAGGCTGGGGTACAGGGACCGTGGCAAAAGGCTGAGGAGGCGGATGAGGAGTCGGCAGGGGAGCCGGAGAAGGCGGCTGCGCCGGGGCCTGGGGCACCGACAGAGGCATCTGTGGTGCTGCTAGCATTGCAGGAAGGACTTCCCTGATGGCGTCTTTGAGGATAACGCCCATCCAAGGTGACTTCATGAGGCAGAGGAACTTCTCAAAGAGACCCTCTTCACTGACTGAGGAGGTGGCAGGGGGTGTTGACGGGGTAGCGGGAGGCTGCTGGAGCCGCTGCATACCGGCCCAGGGGTCGGTAGAGCTGGGTTTAGGCACCCCCTCGGACGTATTGCCGGTATTAGGGCGTAGCCCCCCAGCCATGGTGCTGGTACAAGGGCGGAGCCCCTCGGATGAAGACCTGGTAAAAGAACCTTCCGGTCCATCAACACTGTCACCAGGAGGATCCGAGGATCCCTTTGCCCGGAGGCCGGTAGCTGCAGCAGCCTCAGTGCACATGCTGGTAGAAGGACCTGACCGGTCCCTCCCGCGTGGGAGAGTCCCTGGGAAGGAGTCTCCCTTGTAGGGTGCGATGGAGAACATCGGCCCTACCTTGGGCCTGGTTCGATGATTCATGAAATTCTTGAGGTACTCTGGAGGCGACTTGTGGAAGAGCTCCCTCCACCTGGCTAGTCTGTTGTTCAGCGCTTTCGAGGACAGCGAGCCACATGCTGAGCAAGATTGTCTGGGCCAAGGCAACGTAGGCAGAGGGCATGGGGGATGAAGTTGGGAAGAGACCATTGCAGGATGGACACCTGCTGAACCCTGTAGAGGTTGACGTGCACCGGGGGGGTAGCGTGACACCTGAGGACCGAGTACCTGAATGATAAAAAGACAAAAAAGAAGATAAAGAGAAGAAGTATCCGCACGTGGAATTACATGGCTGAAGTCAAACCCAGGAGCGCTGGTGAATTCGGCCCATTCCCGTCGATGCGGAAAAGGGGACTGGGGTGTGACACCAGAGGGCGGAGTCAGGGCAGCGCATGGTCCCTTGGCCACACCCCCACGTGCCTCTAGGTTTGAAGGAGAGGAAGGTTTTTTCTGGTGAAAGGGGTTCCGTCTCCCGTCCCTTGGAAGGGACACCCATGCAGTATGGAGGAAAGGGGACGGGACGTAAGATTAAGAAATAGGCCGTCATATGTTGCCATGGCAAGGAAAGCATGCCCAGGACAAGCGCCCGATTGTTCAGGGTGGCAAATAGCTCCATCCAAGACGATTACCAATCCTGAAATGCATTACTCATTAAGTTATCATTTGTGATTCAAAAAATACATTTTGCTAAGGATGTGGCTAACTGGTTTAAGATGGTGCAAGGTGGGTAGCATGCAGATTATATGCTCTGCCTATGCATATTCACATAACTCAACATGTAGACTGCATAGAGGAGGCCTTGTTTGCTGATGTAAAACAGACTTGGTGTTTATTGTACAGATAAACATGACACATGCCAGCCTACAGGGAGAAACACTTGCTGCACAGCCTTGTGCTCAAGCATGTTGATCTGCTTCTTTCTATCTTACAGAGACCAATGGTAGGGAAGGCTGAAAAGTTGCTCTCCAGCCAAACGAAGACAAGCATTTGGTGCACAGCAAGGACAGATCCTGTACTTGGAAGGGAGAAACTTATAAACCAATTGGATATCTGACCTCAGCCACTATTGGATGTATGAGTAAATCCGAAGTCTGGCTTACCTCAACTTGGACAAGTGCTCCCGATGGTGTGTAAAGTATATTTGCACCCACCTCATTTTGACTGCAGGCCCTTTATGCCCATGGTGGAAGACACATTAACATCCAAAGGGTTTCCAAGTTAACCAATGAAGATCAAGCACTGACCCAGAAGCATTGTAGAACTCTTCTGTTCCTTCCAAGGTCATTAGTGATTCAGGTGTTTTAGGAGAAAACTGATGTGCCAAGTTTACCTCTGAAGATATGGTAGCCCATACGAGCTAATGATCCACCTGAGATGTGGAAAGATGTCCACCAAATTCATAAGCTTGGTGAACCTTTGGATAGGCTAAACTGAAGACAAAAGGACCCTATACTGTAATTACCAACTCCCCAAGAGAATCTCAGGATCAGTCGATGGGGAGCCCAAATCGGGACATGGAAATAGGAGTCTTTTCTGATCCACTGCACATATCAATCCCCAGAAGGAGTGCAGAACGATCAGGATCAGTGCAAACATGATCATCTTAATCTTGTGGAAGAGTGTGATTGAGGAGTAATAGGTTCAGTAAAGTGTGCAGACCAGCCTGGTGGTTCTTTCATACCCTGAAACATTTGGACCTGAACTGCAGAGCTCTCTAGGAAAGAGGAACATTCCTTTATGGGTCTGAATAGAAGCCGTTTGCCCACCTCAGTTTGAAGACCTGGCAAGCCTGGCTGCATAAGAGGACTGAGGGAAGTAGAAAGAGCTGGGTGGAAATCTTTACCCCATATCCAACATATTCCCACAAAATCGTGACTCATTCACAAAATGTATCCTCACAGCATAGATAAGTGGCAGGCAGTAGGCAGCCACTGCGTAGACAATGGAGTCTGAAGAGGTGGAACAGAAACAAAAAAGAATCCTTTTGCAGCTGACCTGGACTGACCCCCATTTCCTCAAGATACAAAATCCTGCAAATGACCATAACCTGTCCTCTTTGGCCTGGGAAGGCGAGGCACAGAAGCCCTTAGAAAAAAATGAACACTACACTTCCAAGTCTCTTGTAGGGTACACTAGAATTATCATTTTTCTTTTATAACACACTTAATACCGGGGACCAGTTACTAAGCACGAGCCTGGGATTCAAACCTGTGTTGCTATGTGTACTCTTGCTTCCAAGACAAACACGTTGCCCGAGCTATCCTATCAATGGGAGGTTGAGGACTTTCCTGGACATCTGCCTAACATTTCTTAAATCACACCCAGACCTATTTGTGTATGTCGGTGCCAAATTAGGTGTCTTGATCCGCCATGTTTGTAGGTTAGCCTTGATCATGCACTCAGACCTAGGATGATATTTTCAAACTGCTTTTATTGAAAGGTTTGATAACGTTTTTGACTGCCATGAGACCAATGAAGCATGTAAGTGTCCTGTTCTCTGCAGCCTATGAAATAAGGGGAGCATAGGTTGCAGGTGTTACCCCCGCTCCTCTTGTTCAGTGTAATGGGCTCAGGGGCGTCGCCCGCTTCCATTACATGGATTGTAGGGGACAATAAAGAAAAAAAAAGGACCCTGCAGCAACAGTCCCGACCCACGTTAGTGGAAGGGAAGTGACGTTGTAGGGATAGAGGGGAGTCGGCAGTACGAAAAGCTAGGTAGTTAGGGGCTGGGGGTGCAGGTAGGGGATCCAGGGAAATAGTGATCTATGTGATCACTGTACCTGGCCATAATGGAAGTCAGCATTTTTTTAGTTGGCATTTTGCGCCGGCGCAGTGATCACATAGATCCCCTTTGCACTACCAGCCATTGGACCGAGGGTACAGATCACTCCAAGTGTCCCGTGCCTATCTCAGTGGTGGGTCATAAAGGCACCCGTTGAATTTTGGCATTTCCTCCAAAACACCACGTGGACATTCGCCTCTCTACCATGGTGTCTATTTATATTTGTATTTGTATTTTATTTTATTTATAAAGCGCAGCCAGGCCCGGGGGCATATGGGCGCGTAAGTTAGATCTGGTTACAGTTACAATTAAAAGCAGTCAACAGTAGTTACGTTACAGTTACAGATAGGTACAAACATAGTATTGCAAGTGCGTACAAATATACATTGAATTACAAAGTGTGCCGGCAGCGGTCTAGCATGCTGGGATCCGGAGGTTAGGCTGTCATGGAATCTAAATTGTGAAGCCAGCACTTCGTGTTGTGTTTGAACAGGTTGAATGAGGATTCTGCTCGCAAGGGCGCGGGGACAGTGTTCCATAATTTGGAAGCTTGTACAGGGAAGCTAGCTCCACCCGAGTTATGAAGTTTGAATCCCGGTATGGTCATGGTATTAGTTTGTGCTGCTCTGAGTGGTCTTGAAGAGGTGTGGGGTGTAAGTTGGTTAGTAAGGTATGCTGGTGCAAGGTTGGCCCTGGCTTTGTGTATAAGGGCCAATGTTTTAAGGGTTATTCTATGCTCGACAGAGAGCCAGCGTAGTTTACGTCTGGTCTCTGGTCTCAGATATGTGTGCTTTTTTGGGAATGTTGAGGGCAGCCCTGATGGCATTGTTTTGGACTACTTGCAGTTTGTTGATATTTTTGTGACTAGTGCCCAAGTAAAGGGCATTACAATAGTCTATTTTGGATAGGACTAATGCTCTGGCCAGAAGCTCTAAAGGCTTCTTCAGACACCCGGGTAAATCTTGTCCCAAAGCCTTCAGCAATGGCGTTGTTCCAGCCTCACATGAAGCCTAGCTGTGTATCTCTCCCACAATCAGGGGTCCAGCGATTTCAATCACCCCAGAGATGGAGTTGAATGAGTTCTCCATGCAGTGAAAACCCAAGCTCTGAGGTAAAGTCTGTATTCTCCATGCCAGCTGAGTGCACACACCAACCTATCAAGCTAGGGGTTTCCTGGTCATATGCCCTCAAGGTGGTGGTCCTATTCCCTTATGAGGGTTTCATCCTCGTTTTACAACCCGTAGCAGAAATGTGTCATTTAAAACCTAGGTTGCAGGCTCGTGCACGTACTCTAATGGGGTGCTTCCAAACCCATGTCACAGTACACTGCAAACTCGCCCACTTACCCTACTTGGGTGCATTCAAGCACCAGATGTCACACTACCCCAGATTCTCAACCAAAGGGTGCTGTTCAAGCACCCACACAAAATCATTGTCTCCAATTCCACGAAAGAGCATTTCATGTACCTGTCGAGGGAGAGGCAGCTGTATCCTCCAGCAGTGTCATTTCCCCCACAGCTCCTCCATGGCTTGGCCATCCTAAGGTCACTGAAGCGTTGCCTTCCACACAGTCAATCTGGTCTAAACTGCTCAGCAGTTTAATAACACCCCCCTCCTGCCTCACCCCCAGGCTGCGAGTAGACTCTGGCACCTTCTGCTGTCAGATTTTACCATTTTGAGCCTGCCAACAACCCCCCTGACCGAAGTGCTAACCCCCATTTCTGGAGGTGCTTCATAATGGGGACTCCGGTGTGGACGGGGGAGGAGGAAACCCTCCTCCTCAGTTATGTCCTTCCATAAGAGGGCTACGATATGATACAGAATATTAGGTTCTCGTATCCAAACCTGGTAACAGTAGAGACTGGAATCCTGGTGCCAGGGGGACCAAATGCACAGGCCTTCCTTTAAAGGCTAATATCAGGAGGAAAGGTGGTAGAAGCGTTTCAGACCAGCCCCCACTTTTCTACTGTTGTCATAAAAATGTTGTGCGTTTTACTGCCAATGCAAATCCACTACGGCATGTTCCTCAGTTGTGATTAATTTAAAATTGTGGAATCTTAAGCATCACATAACCTGTAACACTAAACATGTTATTTATGCCATTACATGTCCTTGCCTTAAAACGTATATAGGAAAAAATATCTAGGTCTATTAAACAAAGGATAACTGAACACAAATCTAAAATCTGCGCCAGAAATGTGACATCTCCGCAGGTAGTCCATTTTTTGGAAAAGAATCATAGCTTTGAATATCTGAAGTGGTGGGCTTTAGAACACATTTGGGGAATTGATGCCAATGGTAGATCTACCAGATTGGCGCAGGGGGAACAATGGGGGATGTACCATACTCAGAGCTACCACATGCGTCTCAACCAACAGGAAGAATGGTTACATTGTGTTCAGTAAGAGTTACTTAACACACTTGATTTGTTATGTTAAGTCGTCTACGCTTTAGTGTGGTCGATGCCAAATCCTTTTATATGGTCTAATAGCATTGGAATTGCATACAGTTGTCATTGTATCGTAGATAACTTTATGTTACCTTCTTTCCGATAATTTTCTATGCTATGACCATTGTATAAGTTGTCAAGCGCATACGGCCCCATATATGTGTGTGGGGGGTGTTTACATATGCATATCCATAGCTTTGGATTCCATGAACTTAGTTGCCCCCTTTTATACAGACACTGATGTGTCGAACGTATTTGTTCCCCTTTTGTTTTGTTCGTTTTCTCATATTGGAACAGCGATATGCACATAATCATTCAAATCACATGTATATTGATTATTCACTAGTCAGTTTCCCTTTTACAAATACAACAATGCGGTCAAGTCCCGCTTTGGCGAGTCCTCCACCCCTTTTTCTATTATGTATATTCATTACGAGCATCTATTACCTTCGGCTACATTCGATTCCATTAGTCTTCTTTTTGTGACTATTACTGAGGCGCTTTCCATAGAGTCGGATATGCGCTTTCCGTAGAGTTGGCTACACGGAGTAATAGATTTTCAACACATTCATTACAGAAAGTTATGATTCTATTAAAGACGCTGAGGCAAAAGATTATGCTCAATTCTTCTCTTTACTTCTCGAGCAGCAATATCCAAATAAACATTATGAAAAACAACTAACAATGAACGACAATTCCCAATAACTGAAGTGAACTTGTAGTTTGTTTTTCATAGGTCTGTTTTAACACGTGCCTTTTCCAGTCCAATCACATTAAATCTTTCCCCATAAACACTGACAACTTCTGTGCTTCTTCCTCTTTCTGGCGCGGATCGATCTCTGAATAACCTGGGCCCCAACCGGTAGACGACTTCTCTTATTCCTTAACCTGAACATTCCTCAAAAGGCCTTTGTCTTATTCTCTGTCCCTGTCAAAAATATAAAACTCAATGAAACCTCTCTTCCTGAACACGGGTGGGCAATCGCACAATATTAACAATACATAACATTTCCAAAATTACAACCATCTTTTGATATACGTCTTGTTATCATTCATACATTACAGCGATTGAATGGTTGGAATAATCTTTCGCCTCTGAGTCTTTAATAGAATCGGGACTTTCTGTAACAAATGTGTTGAAAATCTGTATTCTATGTCAAGACACAGAGGTTCTGATTATGCTTGTTTAAAGCTTACTTACCACCAACGGCGCTATCTGGTCTACTGGTCTAAAATAGAAATTCTTATTGTTGGTTTGTTTTATCTGCTTATATAGTGCGCTGAAACCAGGGGTACCTAGGCGCTTGCTCTAGTGTGAAGGTTACATACATGTACAGTTATGATATATAATATGATATTTTATTTATATCGCGCTCATACACAGGTGTTTCAGAGCACAACAAGGCAAGGCAGGGGAACAGGGGAGAACTAAACCACTTTCTTACTAGGCCCAGTGACATTGAGAACGTGCAAGTGCATGGGAGTGGGGGAGGGGGAAAGTGCCTGGAGGGAAGGGAGAAAGTGAAAGTGCAGAGCAAAGTAGAAACAGGATAAATAATCATAGCAAAAATAAATAAATAAATAATAAAATCAGCACAAAGTGGTAGTGCAGCCAAGTGGCAAGTGCTAGGTTTGAGGGAGCAGATCAGGTGGGTCTGATAAGTGCAGGAGGGGGGGGAAAAAAAGGGGGGCTGTATTGGTACAGATACAAACCCCAGTGCAAGGGGTGGCCCGGAGGCAGTGCGGTAGGGTGGCAGGGTGAGCAGGAACCTGGGACCAGAACCAGAGGGTGTCCCAGTGCAAGGTGCCAAGAGAGCAGATCAGCAGGGGAGAGTGGGGGCGAAGGCAGAATCAAAGAGGAAGGTCTTGAGGTGCTTCCGGAACCTCAGATGGTTTTCCTCAAGTTTTAGAGTGGCAGGGAGGCTGTTCCAGAGGGAGGCCCCAGCCGAAGACAGAGATCTTCCCCCAGCTCGTTTCTTTGAAAAACGACTGACCCTGAGGGAGTTAGAGGAGGAGGAGCGAAGAGCTCGAGAGGGGAGGTATTTACAGAGGGATAGCTGAAGATATTTTGGACCCAGACCTCAGAAAGCCTTGTGGACAATGCAGAGGGTTTAAAATTTAATCCTTGCATCCACTGGGAGCCAATGGAAAGATTTAAGAGCTGGAGAGATACGATCCCAGGGCTTGATGCCAAGGACAAGTCTAGCAGTCCTGTTCTGGATTTGTTGCAGAGGGCGGAGAGAAGAGGCAGGTAGATTTAGAAAGAGGCTGTTACAATAATCCAACCTAGAGAGAACCAGAGCTTGGGAGACAGTGAACTTCTGGGGGAAAGAGAGGAAAGGTAGAGTACCTCTGAGGAGGTGCAGTAGGAAGTTTGACTTTTTAGAGACCTCAGAGATGTGGGCAGAGAAGGAAAGTGTAGAATCAAAGATGACCCCGAGGTTCTTACCCTCGCAGGTGGGGGTGGGAGGAGGGCCAAAAGAGGTCGGACAGAGAATGAGGGGAAAGGATGAAGAAGGTGTCCTGATGAGGAGGATTTCAGTCTTGCTGGCGTTCAGACAGAGATCGTTGGCAGAACACCAATCTTGAATGGCAGTAAGGCAATCAGAGATGAGAGAAGGAGAGGAGGTGGCCAAGGGTACCCTGAAGATGAGTTGAGTATCGTCAGCGTAGCACTGGAAATTTGAACAGAAAATGGCAATTCAGTGGGCAAGAGTTGCCAAGTATAGGTTGAAATGCCAGGGTGAGAGGTTAGATCCCTGGGGAACACCACACGTAGAGAGGGAGATAGATGATAGGAAGGACCGAAGTTTGACATGGGAAGGTCGGTCAGAGAGGAAAGAGGTCAGCCAGGCCAAAGCCTGATCAGTGATACTGAGGTTATCACGGAGAAGGTTCAGCAGGATGGTATGGTTGACCGTGTCAAAGGCAGGTGAGAGATCGAGTAGGGTAAGGACAGAGGGAATGTTAGCGTCAAGGTTGGAGAGCAGATCCTCACGGATCTTCAGGAGAGCAGTTTCAGTGCTTCTGGCAGCTCTGAAGCCAAATTGGTGATCATGGAGACAGCCAACCGTGTCGGAATGAAGTTGAGCTGAGAGATGGCCAGTTTTTCCAGGAGTTTGCCCAGAAAGGGAGAAATGGAAATTGGGCGATAGTTAGCCGGACAGGTAGGATCAGCTGTGGGTTTCTTGAGAAGAGGATGCACAAGGGAGTGCTTCAGGGGGAGGGGAAGGATCCAGAAGCAAAAGTGTCATGATGCCTACCTCCAAGGAGCCAGACCAGGCCCAGCTACCCCAGAGGCAGACATCATGTCCCCGAGGGAAGTCTCAGCAGCCCCAAGTAGGGGCCCTTTGGACTCAGTCCTGGCGCCTTTGGCGCCAGGCTCATATTGGACAACAGTCCTGGCGCCAGGCTCATAAAAGATGACTTTGTGTTTAAAGGTGCTTGGTGTAAACTTACCTGATGCAGACCATGCTGCAACATCCGGGCCATCTAGAGGCCTGAATGGGACTACTTTCTCTCTGGGGACTACATAACCACATGGTTGTGGCCGGAGGAAGAATATATACCTGAGAGGAAGGATACATACCTGGAACTACTTTGAAGGCTATTTAAGCCACGCCCAAGCAGCAACTCACGCTTCGCGTTGTTCTGCATCTAGCAGCTGGACGCTCACCGTGTCTGCTCCTGCATCCTGACTTCTGCCACGCCCGCCAGCATCCTGGAACACCTGCAAAGGGAGAAGAGAAGAGAATAGGAGAAAGAAGAGTCCTTACCTGCTAAATCCACATTCCGGAGACATTTCGCCGACGATCCTGAAAAGGAAGACATTCATTTTAAAAGCACATCGCATCGATCGCTGCAGCGCCGCATTCCACACACCTTTACTATCCGCCTCCATGTTCATCAGCGACCATCTGGATCCGCAACCACATTTCAGCGCCTAGGGAGAAAAAGACAAGAACAAAGGTGAGCTAGGGAAGAGAATAAGAAAACCTTAATTTGCCATCATAAGACTTACCTCTTGGGTCATTCCCACTTCATTTCGGGTCGGTGCCGCATCCTGGCATTTCCAGACCCCGGCCCCTAAGGGGAAAAAGAGACATCAGCGTTAGTGAGCGAATGCTAAGACATTACCTGAACGCTCATTAAAGACTTACCTGATATCTACTGGAACTGCACCTTTCACTTCGGGTCGGTGCCATATCTCCGGCATTTCCGAACCCCGGCCCCTATGGGAAAAAAGACACAAGCATTAGTGCATTCATGCAAGGACACTAAAGGAACCTCTCATCAAACAACTCACCTGAGTTTCCTTCGTCGGTTCCATTGCTCATCTCGGAATCTTTGTTCTGCACCTGAAATAGAGACAACGGACAATTATTATTTTGGACTCATACTTATAAACAGAATTCTCACAGTACTTTACCGGGAAGATCAAGCAAACTTGAACTCTCTACAATCCATGATCCATTGAAGTAACTGGATTACAACGCGCCCCTGCATCAGAAGCAGGATGAGAGCTCGTCCTTTCAGACCCTAAGATGAGACTTCACGGGGAATCGCAGAAGGGTTTCGTGGAGGGTGAAAAGGGAGTGGGAGGCTTACACATTATCCCGCAGATTGTTAATACTCCCTTTTCACACACAGAAGGATATTTCTGCGAGTCAGACAAGCCAGATTTGAGGGTCCGGTCCTGTCCATCTTCCGAGTCCTGCGCTTCACCATAGAAGAGGCAACAGCACTCCAAACCAGGCCTGCGCCTCCGTGGGAGTCAGGTGAGCGTAACAGAACGCGAAGCCTACCTACAATTTCCCACCCGGGCGCTATGGAAACTTCCAAGACAGACCAGCTGGCCCAGCTTTTGGGGGCATTACGGGCAGAAGTACACTCCGCCCGCTAGGAGACTAACGCTCTCAAAAGAGAACTGATCCTATCTAAGGAAAGAACTGATGACCTGGCCAAACGATTGTTGCAGGGTCAGGCAGGACAAACTCCTTTACCTAGTTCTGGGGGTAATCCCACTTCTATGATTTCGAATAACCCGGTACAAATCAATCTACCTGGAAACATGCCTTTGGCCCCGCCTGAACGTTTTGCTGGGGACCCCAAAAAATATGCCGTTTTTATGAACCAATGTCGCTTACACTTCCTATGCAGACCTGGGGCCTTCCCTAATGACCAGACCAAGGTAGCTTTTGTATTATCTTATCTCAGCGGCAGTGCTGCCGATTGGTCAGTTCCTTTGGTAAATCAAGATGACCCAATTCTCCAGGATTTTCAAGGCTTCCAGGCAAGCATGGAAAGATTATTTGCTCGACACTCTCAGGGACAGGCCCTAGACAACGAACTGCTATCCTTACGACAAGGTAACCAGGATCTCTTGTCTTACATCGCCACCTTTAATAGGTTGGTTGTGGAAACTGGGTGGCCAGAGAATAAAAGGATCACATTATGTCATCGAGGTCTGCGCGGAGAACTTAAAGACGTGCTAGCCCAAATAGTAAATCCACCCCAAGTCTGCGCGGAGTACATAGACCTTGTGGTCCAACTTGATCACAGACTTCAGAATAGAAAAGCAGATTGATCCAAGTTTGAAACCAGAGTGTTGATCAAAACTCACGCTAACCCCAAGAGTACCGACGTTTCAGAACCTATGCAAATCGGTGGAGTTAAAGGACCGTTAACGCAGAAGGAACGGGAGAGAAGGCAGCAAAAGCAATTATGTCTCTATTGCGGAGCTTCTGGTCACTTTCTACGAGATTGTCCGGTAAAACCACCTAAGAAGGTGGTTGGAGCCACTGACAACAATTTAACAGAACCTGATTCGGGAAACGACCAAGCCCGACAAGCATAGAGGTCCACTTGCCGAGCTTGAAAACAAACTTTTTGACCTCGCATTTCATCATGCCAATGGTCATCGTGGATCCGAAACAGCCTCGGCGGTTGCATGCTATAAAGGCATACATCGACAGTGGAGCTATTGGAAACTATGTAGATCGTGAATTGGCCTCCAGGATTAATCTCCCTCTCCGTCCGAAAACTAATAAGGATGTCATTACTACAGTTGATGGAACCGAAATAGCCTCAGGGCCGGTAACTCATTCCACTACAGAAGTGACACTAGTGGGTCAGGATGGACATCGGGAAGCTATTGTGTTTGACGTAATCAAGGCCCCACAGTTTCAAGTAATTCTAGGAATTCCTTGGTTAGAAACACATAATCCTCGAATAGACTGGCGAGCAAAGAGAATAACCTTTCCTGATTGTGAACAAACTTGTTATCCAAGAAATCCAAATATGGGCCTGGCCTCAGTAACTTCTGCCACTACACAACTACCGGCTGAGTACCAAGAATTCCAAGACGTTTTCCAAAAAGAACAGGCCAAAACTTTACCTCCCCACCGGTCATACGATTGTCAAATCGATCTGGTACCCAATGCTCAACCGCCATGCAGTAGGATTTATGCTCTTACTGAACCTGAGAACCTTCATTTGCGTCAGTATTTAGATCAGTACCTTGCCAATGGTTTTATTCGCCCGTCAAAGTCTCCCGTTTCCTCAGCTCTGTTCTTCGTGCCGAAAAAAGAAGGCGACCTTAGAACATGTATTGACTACCGCGCCCTAAATCAAATAACGATTAAGAATCGTTATCCTCTGCCTCTGATCCCTGAACTTCTCGACCAGGTAAAAGATGCTTGTATGTACACCAAGTTAGATCTCCGGGGATATCAGGTGATGCCCTTCGGATTGTGCAACGCCCCTGCCGCCTTTCAATACTTTATGAATGATGTTCTTCAGGAGCTTATCGATGTTTGTGTCATTGTTTATATCAACGACATCCTGGTGTACTCCTCTTCGGAATCCGATCACAGAAAACGTGTCAGGGCAGTTCTTGAAAAATTGGGAGGGGGTACTGTCATGATGCCTACCTCCAAGGAGCCAGACCAGGCCCAGCTACCCCAGAGGCAGACATCATGTCCCCGAGGGAAGTCTCAGCAGCCCCAAGTATGGGCCCTTTGGACTCAGTCCTGGCACCTTTGGTGCCAGGCTCATATTGGACAACAGTCCTGGCGCCAGGCTCATAAAAGATGACTTTGGGTTTAAAGGTGCTTGGTGTAAACTTACCTGATGCAGACCATGCTGCAATATCCGGGCCATCTAGAGGCCTGAATGGGACTACTTTCTCTTTGGGGACTACTTAACCACACGGGTGTGGCCGGAGGAAGAATACATAACTGAGAGGAAGGATACATACCTGGAACTACTTTGAAGGCTATTTAAGCCACGCCCAAGCAGCAACTCACGCTTCGCGTTGTTCTGCATCTAGCAGCTGGACGCTCACCGTGTCTGCTCCTGCATCCCGACTTCTGCCACGCCCGCCAGCATCCTGAAACACCTGCAAAGGGAGAAGAGAATAGGAGAAAGAAGAGTCCTTACCTGCTAAATCCGCATTCCGGAGACATTTCGCCGACGATCCTGAAAAGGAAGACATTCATTTTGCATCGATCGCTGCAGCGCCGCATTACACTCACCTTTACTAGGCGCCTCCATGTTCATCAGCGACCATCTGGATCCGCAACCACATTTCAGCGCCTAGGAAGAAAAAGACAAGAACAAAGGTGAGCTAGGGAAGAGAGTAAGAAAACCTTAATTTGCCATCATAAGACTTACCTGTTGGGTCATTCCCACTTCATTTCGGGTCGGTGCCGCATCCTGGCATTTCCGGACCCCGGCCCCTAAGGGGAAAAAGAGACATCAGCGTTAGTGAGCAAATGCTAAGACATTAACTGAACGCTCATTAAAGACTTACCTGATATCTACTGGAACCGCACCTTTCACTTCGGGTCGGTGCCATATCTCCAGCATTTCCGAACCCCGGCCCCTATGGGGAAAAAAGACACAAGCATTAGTGCATTAATGCAAGGACACTAAAGGAACCTCTCATCAAACAACTCACTTGAGCTTCCTTCGTCGGTTCCATTGCTCATCTCGGAATCTTTGTTCTGCACCTGAAATAGAGACAACGGACAATTATTATTTTGGACTCATACTTATAAACAGAATTCTCACAGTACTTTACCGGGAAGGTCACGCAAACTTGAACTCTCTACAATCCATGACCCAGTGAAGTAACTGGATTACAACGTGCCCCTGCATCAGAAGCAGGATGGAGAGCTCATCCTTTCAGACCCTAAGGCATGGGTGCACAACATATGGCCCGCGGGCCAGTTGCGGCCCGCCATGCTCTTTTGTCCGGCCCGCGAGGCAAAAAGACTTTCCTAATGGAGGGCGGCCCGCGGCCGCCCTCCATTAGGAAAGTCTTTGTTGTCTTCCTGGCCGGACAAAACACTGGCCCTCATTGGCTCAGCACACACACACGCACGCACCACGTCGCTCCTACGAGCCACGTAATGCGTGTGTGCTGCACCAATGGAGGGCCAGCACTACGGCTGGCGTGGTCCATAAGGCTTGATGCCGGAAGGCATTTCAGCCTTGGACCACGCCAGCCGTAGTACGAGTCCAGCGTTCCAGCTTACCTGCCGCTTACCTGCCTGCCTTCCAGCACGTCTCCGGTAAGTGGTCTGTTTGTGTTTGTGTGTCGGGTCTGTTTTGCTTTGTTTGTGTGTGTATGGTGCGAGGGGGGGGTTAGATGTGTGTCGGATGTTTGGATTTTAATGTTTTTTGTGTGTATGTTGAGATGCGGGGGTGGGGGGGTGTCGGATGTGTGTCGGATGTTTGGATTTGAATGTATTTTGTGTGTATGTTGAGATGCGGGGGTGGGGGGGTGTTGGATGTGTGTCGGATGTTTGGATTTTAATGTTTTTTTGTGTGTATGTTGGGGTGGGGGGGTGTTGGATGTGTGTCGGATGTTTGGATCTGAATGTATTTTGTGTGTATGTTGAGATGCGGGGGTGGGGGGTGTTGGATGTGTGTCGGATGTTTGGATTTGAATGTTTTTTGTGTGTATGTTGGGGTGGGGGGTGTTGGATGTGTGTCGGATGTTTGGATTGTAATATTTTTTGTGTGTATGTTGAGATGCGGGGGTGGGGGAATTGTCGGATGTGTATGAATGTTTTGATTTGAATGTTTTTTGTGTGCTGAGTTGGGGGGTGTGGGGGTTCGGGTCTGTATGGGTGCATGTTTGTGTGTGTGCTGAGTTGGGGGTGGGGGTTTGGGTCTGTATGTTTGCATGTTTGAGAGTGTGCTGAGTTGGGGGGTGGGGGTTCGGGTCTGGTTGGGTGCTTGTGTGTGTGTGCTGATTTGTGGGGTGGGGGGTTCGGGTCAGTATGGGTGCATGTTTGTGTGTGTGCTGAGTTGGGGGTGGGGGGTTCGGGTCTGTGTGTGTGCTGATTTGGGGTGGGGGGTCGGGTCTGTCTGGGTGCATGTTTGTGTGTGTGCTGAGTTGGGGGGAGGGGATTTGGGTCTGTATGTTTGCATGGTTGAGAGTGTGCTGTGTTGGGGGTGGGGGGTTCGGGTCTGTATGGGTGCATGTTTGTGTGTGTGCTGATTTGGGGTGGGGGGTTGGGTCTGTCTGGGTGCATGTTTGTGTGTGTGCTGAGTTGGGGGGTGGGGGTTTGGGTCTGTATGTTTGCATGGTTGAGAGTGTGCTGTGTTGGGGGTGGGGGGTTCGGGTCTGGTTGGGTGCATGTTTGTGTGTGTGCTGATTTGGGGTGGGTCTGTCTGGGTGCATGTTTGTGTGTGTGCGGAGTTGAGGGGTGGGGGTTCGGGTCTGGTTGGGTGCTTGTGTGTGTGTGCTGATTTGGAGGGTGGGGGTTTGGAGTTGGGGTGCGTGGGGGGTTCGGGTCTGTATGGGTGCATGTTTGTGTGTGTGCTGAGTTGGGGGTGGGGGTTCGGGTCTGGTTGGGTGCTTGTGCATGCTGATTTGGGGGGTGGGGGTTTGGAGTTGGGGGGGTGGGGGTTTGGGTCTGTATGGGTGCATGTTTGTGTGTGTGCTGAGTTGGGGGTGGGGGGTTCGGGTCTGTGTGTGCTGATTTGGGGAGGGGGGTCGGGTCTGTATGGGTGCATGTTTGTGTGTGTGCTGAGTTGGGGGGTGGGGGTTTGGGTCTGTATGTTTGCATGTTTGAGAGTGTGCTGAGTTGGGGGGTGGGGGTTCGGGTCTGGTTGGGTGCTTGTGTGTGTGTGCTGATTTGGGGGGTGGGGGTTTGGAGTTGGGGAGGTGGGGGTTCGGGTCTGTATGGGTGCATGTTTGTGTGTGTGCTGAGTTGGGGGTGGGGGGTTCGGGTCTGTGTGTGTGCTGATTTGGGGTGGGGGGTCGGGTCTGTCTGGGTGCATGTTTGTGTGTGTGCTGAGTTGGGGGGTGGGGGTTTGGGTCTGTATGTTTGCATGTTTGAGAGTGTGCTGAGTTGGGGGATGGGGGTTCGGGTCTGGTTGGGTGCTTGTGTGTGTGTGCTGATTTGGGGGGTGGGGGTTTGGAGTTGGGGGGGTGGGGGATTCGGGTCTGTATGGGTGCATGTTTGTGTGTGTGCTGAGTTGGGGGTGGCTGGTTCGGGTCTGTGTGTGTGCTGATTTGGGGTGGAGGGTCGGGTCTGTCTGGGTGCATGTTGTGTGTGTGCTGAGTTGGGGGGTGGGGGTTCGGGTCTGGTTGGATGCTTGTGTGTGTGTGCTGATTTGGGGGGTGGGGGTTTGGAGTTGGGGGGCATGGGGGGTTCGGGTCTGTATGGGTGCATGTTTGTGTGTGTGCTGAGTTGGGGGGTGGGGGTTCGGGTCTGGTTGGGTGCTTGTGTGTGTGCTGATTTGGGGGGTGGGGGGTTTGGGTCTGTATGGGTGCATGTTTGTGTGTGTGCTGAGTTGGGGGGTGAGGTGGGCCAGGGTGAATAACATCAGAGACAGCTGGCAGCCTTGCCTGGTGCCCTGTGGGATCACACAGGCAAGTGAAATGTGTTTGCCAGTGCGAACCCTGGCCACTGGCCTGATGTATAGCAACTGCACCCAGTGTGTAAATCCCGGGCCAAACCCAAATCGGCATCACCATGTAGCTCTGTTCCCATTTAGTGATGCTCTTTGGCATTCGCTGCAGTCCCCTAAAGATCATACTCCTAGGTCCAGAATTGTCCCTGGACATGGTATGATAGTAACAAATGTTTGCCCTCCACCCCCACTTACTATCCCCTCTCCCTCTCCAGCACTATCTGAAATGTCGTCAGGCCTAGTACGATAAAAGCTTGTTTT
Source organism: Ambystoma mexicanum (assembly GCF_040938575.1). NCBI lineage: Eukaryota > Metazoa > Chordata > Amphibia > Caudata > Ambystomatidae > Ambystoma > Ambystoma mexicanum. Next base: position 991,517,306 of record NC_090926.1, on the reverse strand, counting down.
GTTCCTCTCCATCCTTTCTCCTCCCCTCTCCCTCACCTTGTGTAATTCTCCGGCTCTACCAGAAATAAACTATCATAGCATATCATTAGAGATGTTGGGCCAGAGTGTCAAGGGTCAGCAGTGGGTGTGGTTATTTGTACATTCCTAAAGCTTTCAAAATCAGCTGCAGCCTTTTCTAGTAAGGTCCAGGATGATGTCTGCTCCTGTAATTTTGCAACTAAACCTCGATCAAGCGTTTGAGACCCATTGAGTGTGGGTAATTGTTACCTTTCTACAACCCCATCAAGCATTGTTCAGGGGGATAGAAGCACAAGCAGAAACTATTTCTCTGGCGCAATATGGTGGAGCTCCTGCCAGTTTTGCCCTGCCCAGGAAGAAACTGAGATCAGTTTCTTTGTATGTTCACTAAAGTAATTGGTCATCCTGTGATAATTCCTTTCAAAAACTCATAATTTGGCAACAGCTTGTGCTTTGAAATGTTATTTTTTTTTTTAAAAGTATGTCCTCAATTTCCACCTTAATCTCAAACATAGCAGGTTGATATGCTATGCAGCCCGCTATTCCTCAAAGTATCCATCAATAAGTGCACGAAAAGGTATGCTGGCAAGGCTATGTTCTTTATCTGATCTTGTTCTTTTGTCGCTTCTAGGATTCTCCAAAAAGTATATAATTTGTATATACTCTAGACTTGGACCGTCGTAGTGGGAGCATAACAGTGGATTTCGTATCTTTATCCAAAGATGTCCCTGCCAATGTTTAGTGCAGTAAAAAAAAGAAAGATTGACCAGGAGCACCGTCAATTTAAGGATGAGTGGACTGAGAAGTTTTTTTTCCATCGAGTCCAAACCTGATGTGTACTCGTGTCTCATTTGTCTCGAACGCATAGCAGTCCCCAAGGAATATAATATCCGCCGCCATTGCGAATCAAAACATTCACAATATAAGGATTTGCAGGGGGAAGCGAGAATTAAGAAAGCTGGGGAGCTAAAAACACAGCTGGCTAAGCAACAGGGTGTTTTTGCCCAGAAAAAAAAAGAATCTGAATGTGCCACCTTTGCGAGTTATATGGTTATTTATTTATTTTTATTTATTTATTAAATTTATATAGCGCGCAGGCAGCCCAGGGGCATTGTGGCACTGTTACTTGCAAGGAAGACTTAGTTACAATGTGAGCAGGTTGTGCCTTGGGTTACAATAAGGCAGTGACCTGTGATCAGATATACCACATAATACATCATACAATACAATTATGAGGGCTAGGCCATGTAATTGTTAGATGAACAGGGTCGTTTTCAGGGTTTTCCGAAAGGCGGTCAGTGAGGGTTCAGAGCGCAGGGAGCTAGGGAGGGTGTTCCAGTGTACGGCAGCGAGGTACGGGAAACTGGAGCCCCCTGCTCTGGTCCTTTTTACCCTGGGTACTGAGAGCATGCTGGCATAGGGTGATCTAGTGGGTCTTGTGGAGGAGACCAGGTGGATCCTCTGGGAAAGGTACATTGGGGCGGCAAGATGGACACATTTGTGGGTGATGCTTAGAGCCTTGAATAGGATCCTCTCCTTTATGGGGAGCCAGTGGGAAGCTTTTCTGGCAGCGGTGATGTGCTCTCTCTTGGCAATGCCTTGTGCGGCGCGTAGGGCACTGTTCTGTATTACTTGGAGCTTCTCAAGATTTTTGTTGGAGGTCCCAAGGAAAAGAATATTGCAGTAATCAAGTCGCGAGCTGGTTATGGCCCTGGCTATGTTAGTGCAGGTGTCTTTTGACAGATAAGGTCTGATTGCGTTAAGGAGTTTTGCATGGTAAGCGGCCGAGGAGGCAATGGCGTTTACTTGTCTGGTCATGGATAGATTGGAGTCTAAGTAGACGCCTAGTGTTTTTACCGTGTCAAGTACTGGGATCGTGATTGAGTCAATGGTGAAATGGCTGAACTGAGCGTCAAGTTTCTTGATGGTGTCAGGGGAGCCTACGAGTAGGAGCTCAGTTTTGTCGGAGTTAAGGCAGAGGCCGTTGATAGCCATCCACATTTGAATTGTGTTGTAGATGTTGTTAAGGGTAGCAGAGTCCGTGTCATAGTCGCCTGTCAGAGTGAGAAGGATCTGTGTGTCGTCGGCGTAGTTGGTGTAAGAGATGCCCATGGCATCAAGGATGAGGAAGAGGGGGCGGGTGAAGATGTTGTAGAGGGTGGGGGAGAGGCAGGAGCCTTGGGGTACCCCACATAGCATGATAGAGGGTGATGCAGTGGCTAGGTCAGAGAAGACCTGCATGGTCCTGCCTTGGAGGAAGGAGGTGATCCATGTAATGGCTTCTTGAGAGAAGTTGGCTGTGGAGGAGAGGTGGTGGCAGAGGATGTCGTGGTCTACAAGCTCAAAAGCTGCCGACAGATCCAGGAGAAGGAGCAAGACAGGTTTGCCGGCTTATTGCAAGGTCAGCAAGGTCAGCATGTCCTTTCACAGATGGGGATTTCGTTAAAGACTGCCTGATGGAGATTTGCGAGGCAGTGTGTAAAGAAAAAAAAGATGTTTTTACAAATGTTCCCCTTTCACGTATGAATATCCAGCGGCGTATTGTAGATATGGCTGACAATTGTTACAGCCAACTGAAAATGCAGTGTAAGGATGTCAAGTTCTTTTCAGCTGCCCTTGATGAGAGCACAGATGCAAGTGACACAGCCCAACTCTTAATTTTCATTCGGGGGGTCGATAATCAATGCAAAGTATTTCAGGAACTGGCTTCCCTGGTATCTTTGCATGGCAGGACTACTGGTGCTGACATTTTAATGCCTTTCAATAAGTCATTGATGATTTAAATTTGCCATGAGATGCGTTGGTAGGCGTGACGACTGATGGGGCGCCAGCCATGGTTGGGGAGCAAAATGGGTTTATTGGCTGCTTGAAAAGGCACTTAGGCGAAAAGGCTGTCCATTTAAAAAATTATCACTGCATAATCTACCAGGAGGCATTATGTGCAAAACATTTGAAATTCACTCAAGTGATGGACTTTGTTGTGAAAACAGTTAATTTTGTCTGTGCCCCAGAAGAGTTAAAGGCGGATTATGGTGGTGTCCTATATCACACCGATGTTCGATGGCTTAGTCGTGGCAATGTGCTGAAGCGATTCTTTGCTTTACGGCACGAAATAAAAGCATTCCTTGATGAAAAGGGAATGGACACTTCTGTCATGCTAGATATTGACTGGGTACCCGACTTTGCTTTTCTGACTGACAGGCCATTTCAATGATTTAAATTTACAGTTGCAAGGAAGCCAAAATCTCATATCGGATCTGTTTGAGGCAGTTTGTGCCTTTGAAATAAAGTTAAGGCTTCTGACAGCCCAACTGGAGAAAGGGATGCTGGCACACTACCCCGCATGTGCAGAGGTTTTCCCCCATGACAAGTATGGAGGGTGGTATCGGCATGTGAAGGTCCTGAAGGAACTGCAAAATGTTTTTGAGAATCGTTTCTTACAATTCAAATCCCAGCGAGCCTCTTTTAAACTTTTTGCAGACCCTTTCTCAGCTGATGTTGAAAGTGTGCAACCTGAACTGCAACTGGAACTGATTGAACTTCAGTGCTGTAGTGCCCTCAAAAATAAGCACAGAGAGATGCCTTTATTAGTCTTCTATCAGTCTCTGGACACTGCGCAATTCCCCAATCTGTCACGGGAAGAAGTAAAGATGGTTTCTATGTTTGGCAGTACTTACATTTGTGAGCAAGTTTTTTCACAAATGAAACTACATAAATCCAGCCTAAGGACAAGACTAACTGACCAACATCTCCATGCTATCCTGAGAGTAGGAACAACCTCACTGGAGCCCGAGATCCAGAAACTGACAGCTGAGAAACGCTGCAATGTTTCTCATTGATCAACTATGTCTGGTTCACTGTTTCATCCTGTATGATTTGGGGAAATGTATAGTACAACATGTAAGTTTTAAATACAAATAAAACGGTACACCTCCAAAAAGATGTTTTTTCCAACTGCCATAGTGTTTGGTTGGGGGTAAGGTGGCCCTGGGGCATAGTGCTTGCTTGGGGGTGAGGGGGCCATGGGGCATAGTGTTTGCTTGGGTGTGAGGGGGCCATGGGGCATAGTGTTTGGTTGGGGGTGAGGGACACGGGGCATAGTGTTTGGTTGTGGGTGAGGGTGCCATGGGGCATAATGTTTGGTTGGATGTGAGGGGGCCATGGGGCATAGTGTTTGGTTGGGGGTGAGGGGCATGGGGCATAGTGTTTGGTTGGGGTGAGGGACATGGGGCATAGTGTTTGGTTGGGGGTGAGGGTGCATGGGGCATAGTGTTTGGTTGGATGTGAGGGGGCCATGGGGCATAGTGTTTGGTTGGGGGTGAGGGACATGGGGCATAGTGTTTGGTTGGGGTGAGGGACATGGGGCATAGTGTTTGGTTGGGGGTGAGGGTGCCATGGGGCATAGTGTTTGGTTGGGGGTGAGGGGGCCCTGGGGCATAGTGTTTGGTTGGGGGTGAGGGACATGGGGCATAGTGTTTGGTTGGGGGTGAGGGAGCCATGGGGCATAGTGTTTGGTTGGGGGTGAGGGGGCCATGGGGCATAATGTTTGGTTGGGGTGAGGGGGGCAAGGGGCATAATGTTTGGTTGGGGCTGAGGGGGGCAAGGGCCATAGTGTTTGGTTGGGGGTGAGGGGGCCATGGGGCATAATGTTTGGTTGGATGTGAGGGGGCCATGGGGCATAGTGTTTGATTGGGGGTGAGGGACATGGGGCATAGTGTTTGGTTGGGGGTCAGGGACATGGGGCATAGTGTTTGGTTGGGGGTGAGGGTGCCATGGGGCATAATGTTTGGTTGGGGGTGAGGGGGGCATGGGGCATAATGTTTGGTTGGGGGAGAGGGGGGCAAGGGGCATAATGTTTGGTTGGGGCTGAGGGGGGCAAGGGCCATAGTGTTTGGTTGGGGGCGAGGGGGGCAAGGGGCATAGTGTTTGGTTGGGGGTGAGGGACATGGGGCATAATGTTTGGTTGGGGGTGAGGGGGCCATGGGGCATAGTGTTTGGTTGGGGGTGAGGGACATGGGGCATAATGTTTGGTTGGGGGTGAGGGGGCCATGGGGCATAGTGTTTGGTTGGGGGTGAGGGACATGGGGAATAGTGTTTGGTTGGGGGTGAGGGTGCCATGGGGCATAATGTTTGGTTGGGGGTGAGGGAGCCATGGGGCATAATGTTTGGTTGGGTGTGAGGGGGCCAAGGGGCATAGTGTTTGGTTGGGGGTGAGGGACATGGTGCATAGTGTTGCACTCCAAGAGTGAACCCAATAATAAAGCTAAAACAGGCACAGTTGGGAGATGTTCATCTTTGGCTTTTTGAGGAAACCTGACTCAATGAAGGCCATACTCCTCTTGGACAACCCAAATAGCAAACTGTAGCAGTCCAAAATAACGGCATGTCCAATCTAGGGTCAATAAAATATATATAAGTTAACTAAACATGCGAGATACAATAACTAAATAGAAATAAATTATGACAATGGAAAATGTGTAGTACAAAATGTAAGTTTGAAATGCAAATACAAATCGTTACCCCTCAAAAACATTCTTTTTCCATGTGTTTAGTTGAAATTGGGGGTTTAAAAAGCTTCCTGCCATGCCCCGCCCACATTTACTTTTCGGCCCACTATAGCCCTCATGTAAGGTACTTTCGGCCCTCTGTCAAAATCAGTTGTGCACCCCTGCCCTAAGGTGAGACTTCACGGGGAATCGCAGAAGGGTTTCGTGGAGGTTGAGAAGGGAGTGGGAGGCTTACACATTATCCCGCAGATTGTTAATACTCCCTTTTCACACACAAAAGGATATTTCTGCGAGTCAGACAAGCCAGATTTGAGGGTTCCGGTCCTGTCCATCTTCCGAGTCCTGCGCTTCACCATAGAAGAGGCAACAGCACTCCAAACCAGGTCTGCGCCTCCGTCGGAGTCAGGTGAGCGTAACAAAAAGAATGGTTGCAAAAGTCAGCAAGGGCTGGAGCAAAGGTGTCAATGTGGTCCTGGATGGTTTTAGAGGAACAGGGATGAACCTGTTGTGATGAGGTTTTCATAGATCGGACTTGTCTAGCAACCTCATCGGGGGAAAAATGAGGAAAGGACGAGAAGGGGGTAAGTGGGTGGCTGAAGGAGGGTCAGCAGGCATAGACGGAGAGGGGCGGGGAAGGAAAGGCAAAGTAAGGGTGGACAGGATGTCATGGGTTTTTGAGATGAAGTGAGAGGCAAGGGCATCGCAGAGAGCCCGGGAGGCAACAGGCGGGTTAGAGACTGCAGCAGGGTTGGCCAGCTCCTTGCAGATTTTAAAGAGTTCGGGCCGAGTTGTTAGATGCCGCCGAGACACGGGCTTGAATGTGGACTCTCTTCTTAGTGAGGACAGAGTCGGTACTTCCTTTGGAGCAGGCGACAGGCCAGTTTGTTACATAAATACAGAAGTTTACAGTTACATAAAATACAGTATACAGAAGTGTACAGGAATGATTGGTGATGCTGGTTACAGACAGGGTTAAGATGCAGAGTTAAAGTCATTTACAAAATTAAATAGTAGGAACGCTGAAGGTGCAGGCTGGGATTTGAACTATATACAGGTATATACAAGGTGAAGGTTAAAGAAATGAGTAAAAGGTTATGTGCAAGGGATTTAGGAGAAAAGCCATGCTTTGACTTTGAAGCGGAAGGCAAGGAAGGAATGTTCATCTCTCAGTGATGGGGCATAGAGTTCCATGTTTTTGCCGCTAAGACTGGGAAACTGGTGCCGCCTGATTTCTGGAGTCTGTATTTGGGAATGTTGAGGCAATGCGCATAGTTGGTTCTGGTGGGTCTGGAGGATGACCTGGTGCAGAATTTGTCGACAAGGTATTTTGGAGCAGTGTTGTTGAGGCATTTGTGAGTGATCATGAGGGTCCTGAAGGTGATTCTGCCTTTTATAGGGAGCCAGTTGGCAGTCTGTCTTGCGTGGGAGATGTGCTCCGTACGTGGGATGTTGTGGGCTGCCCTAAGGTCGTTATTTTGCAAAATTTGAAGTTTGTGGGTATTTTGCTTGCTAGTGCCTAGGTATAGGGAGTTGCAATAGTCGAGTTTGGAAAGTATCAGGGCTCTTGCCAATATGATACAACATTGAGTGGATAGAAAAGGTCTGCAGGCCATTATAAGTTTAGTAGTGTAGGCCGAGGCTGAGGCAGTGGCGTTGACCTGCCTTGATAGTGTCAGGGTGGAGTCTAGGTAGACACCAAGTGTTTTGGCATTTTTGGAGACGTTAATAAGGCTTCCATCAATGTTGAATGAGTTGTATTTTGGGTCGAGTTTATTGAGGCGCTGTTTAGAGCCAATGAGTAAGAGCTCGGTTTTGTCATTGTTTAGACAAAGCCCATGCTTAGCCATCCAGTCTTGGATCTTGCTGTAAATTTCATTGAGAAGGGCTGAGTCTTTTTTCATGCGAGCCTGTGAGCGTGATGAGGATCTGTGTATCATCAGCGTAGTTGGTGTATAGGACTTTCATGTCATCAAGGAGGTCAAATAACATCTTGGTAAAGATGTTATAGAGGGTGGGGGAGACGCAGGAACCTTGGGGAACTCTGCATGTGATAGGTGAGGGGTCTGCAGAAGCATTGTCCGAGAAAACCCTTGTGGATCTTTCGGCCATGAAGGATTGGATCCATTTGGCTGCATTTGGTGAGAAGGAAGCAGAGGTGGTTAGATGTGCAGCTAGGATGTTGTGGTCGACCAGGTCGAAGGCTGCCGAGAGGTCAAGAAGTTGAGGAGGGAAGGATGGCCTTTATCTTTAGCCTCATCCGTTTGGATTTTCAGACCTAGAAGGGCTGTCTCTGTGCCGTGTCTAGCTCTGAAACCAGATTGGCGGCGGCCAAGAAAAATATGCGCTTCGAGGTGGTTCTGAATTTGGATATAGGCTGCTTTATCAAGGATTTTTAGCAGGAATGGGATGGTGGTGATGGGACGGTAATTAGTGGGAATGTTTAGATCTAGGGTGGGTGTTTTGATCAGAGGTTTGACCCAGGCGTGTTTGAGATTCTTGGGTACAGTGCATGATGCAAAGGAAGTGTTTATGAGCGTGGTGATGAATGGGGCAAAGTCTTAAACTCCTTCTTTGATGAAGGATGCGGGACAGATGTCCCCTTGACATTTTGATGGTTTGAGGCTGGTAATTATTGCTTCAAACTGAGCGATGGTGACCGGGGCAAATTTGAAGAGATCAGAGTTGTTGGATTGAGGTTGGCGGGTTTGGTTGGTGTTGTTTGTACCTTCAGTGGCTAGGAGGAGTCTTTTGGCTTCTATTTTAGTTTGGAGTAGGGCTATTTTGTCTAATAGTGCCTTTTGGATTTTGGGGCACTATGTGGCGTCTTTGACACAGGTAGATTGAGGGGGTATGGGCACTCCCAATTCTCTGAGAATGGTGAAAAGTTCTTTCACATTGGATTTAGCATTTTGTATCCTGTTGTTAAAAGTGTCACATTTAGTATTGATAATAGCTTTTTTATAGGTGGCGGCTGCTATCTTGAAGAGCCAGGTAGATTCTGCAGATCTTTTAGCTTTCCTTAATGCTTTTAGTTCAGGTGTGAACCAGTTGTTGAGGTGGTTGGGTTGTTTGGCTTTTCTAGGTTTGATAGGGGCGATTTGGTCTAGCGCTAGTTGTAGGTTTTTATTGAACATGTTATGGACTATGGGTTGGATGAGTGGGCGGATATAATACATGGTGATGGCCTTGTTGTTCCTAGTCGAAGCTGGAGGAGAATGGGTATTCACTGGGGGGATGTGAGTTGAAGCATCTAACTCGAAGTGGATAATGTGATGGTCGGAACAGGCACATGGGTTATTAGAGATTAGGTTCAGATTGCAGTTTAAATTGGCAACCCAGTTGAGGGTTCTTTCATGGCTCTGGGTAGGTCCTGACATGTGTTGTTTGAAGCCTAGTTCAAGTAGGGTTTGTTGTACAGTTAGGGTGTGGGAATCTAGGGGGTCTTTGTACCCTAGGTTCAGGTCTTCTAGTAGTAGGATTTGTGAAGTGGGTTTGGTGTTGTGGGAAAGTAGGTTGGAAATGTCTTCTTCAAATGTGGAGGTGGGGCCTGGTGGTCTATAGATCAGGTGAATTAGAAGTGTACTTTGGGCAGAGAGTGGCAGTTTGGCAGATATAAGTTAGCCAGATGGGAACGGAAGAGATGTGAATTCTCTTAGGTATAGCTGGGTTTTGGAAATGAAGGCAATTCCTCCCCCTCTGCTGGATGTTCTATCGGCTTTGGTGATGGTGTAATCTTTTGGGACTGCAACTATAAGTGCAGGTCCTGCTGCTGGACGTAACCAGGTTTCAGTTATTGTCAGTAAATTGAGGTTGTTGGCTAGGATGAGATCTGATTTCTCGAGAGCGTGTGCAATAAGGGATCTGGCATTTATGAGGGCACAGTTGAGTTTGATGGTGGCGGAGTGTCTTGAGGCCGTTTAGGCTTGTCATGAGAGGTGGTGCTTAGGTTCATGTGATTGTGAGTGTGTTAGTAAGTGGGGTTGTTTGGGAGTTGTGGCTGGATTTATTAGCAAGGACTTGGGAAGTGCGGTATCCTAAGAAGGAATTTCTGTGTATGAGATTGTAAGGCGCTGGAGTGAGGTGGAATTCATGATGGGTGGGGTGGGCCCACGGTGCTGTGAGTCGTGTAGTGGAAAGGTGGACTGATGGTTGGGAGTTGCATATTGGCTAAACGTTGTTTTGTTTGACCAGTCTGCAGACTTCAAGATATCCTCAAGATGAGCCGCTAGCATAAAAGCTGAAGACGTCATAGCACCTCTAGTTGAATGTGCTCCAAACTGACCTACATCAATGCCTGCTTCTGCCATGCACCATCTCACCCATCTAGCTAATGTGGGGCTTTCTCACCGCGATCAACAGCTAATGTTCACCTGCAGGTCTCACCCGATCTGCCACGGTCTCATAAGCTTTCAGACACCTAGCTGGGCATAACCTGGACCTTTCAGGGAAAGCCATGTACTCTACAGTTTTAATCCCTGTATTCGTCCTTTTTTCAATGTAAAATATAACACCTGTAGGAGAAAAAGATTTTCTGTCTCTAATTGTCATGATCTCTGCTTCCAAAAGGTCAGGGTTTTCCCAACTCCCTTGGAAGCAGATCCATAACCCAGGTTCCGAGTGCCAACCAGTCCCAATTGGGACCTTTTGGACCCCGTCCTGGCGCCAGTGGCACCAGGCTCATAAATATGCCCAGTCCCAGCGCTGGAAGCGCCGGGCTCATAATGCTTGGGTGGACTTACCTTCAGCAGACCATGCTGCTTACTTGCCTGCCAGTTGAGCCTCTGATCCTCTTCTGTTTGGAACTACTTTTCCTGTTGGGTGGGGCTGGAGCCACTCCCTAGATTCAGAACACTGGAACTCTTCTGGAAGGCAGGAACTCTTTTCTTACCAGGAACTCTTTTCTTACTTAGGCGTGGCTGTGGAAGGAGACACCTAAGCACTACAGGAGGCTATTTAAACCACACCCGGTGGATGAATCTTGCTTTGCGTTATTCTGCAACCTCTGCAGCAGAACGCTCATCGTGTCTTCTGCATCCGGTCCTGGGCCTAAGGAAAAAGGCTTACCATCCTGAATCCAGTCTTCAGCAACACCTATAAAGACAAGAAAGAACAGGTTAGCATTCCGGCATCTGAAAGGCAAAGGCTTACCATCCTGAATCCAGTCTTCAGCAACATCTATAAAGACAAGAAAGAACAGGTTAGCATTCCGGCATCTGAAAGGCAAAGGCTTACCTACTCTTCGTGCGCTCCGGAGGTCTTCACACTGCATTCCGGCATCTGAAAGACAAAAGTTTACCAACTCTTCGCACGCTCCGGAGGCCTTCGGCGCTGCATCCCGCATCTGAAAGACAAAACAAGGTGCGTTTAAAGACATTGGGGAACTTTAATACTCACGTGCCATTACTCCTTTCCACATCTAATCCAGTGGGTATTCCGGCACCCTGCAGCCGCTCCGAACTCGTACCTGCAAAATAAAAAGACAGTTAGAGCGCATAGTGAAGCAGGCAACAAGCGCTTACTTACGTGCTTCCAGGCGCTTCTATTCATCACACGGGCTCCATCTTCAACTCATTTCAGCCCGTCATCCGCCATCGCCGGAACCCTGCAAAACAAGAGACATCATTACTAAAGACTTTAAAGACATTTGAATGACTCGAAACTTACGGTTCGTGCAGTAAACGACGGACAGCAGTCCTCTGAAGTCAAGAGGCCTGCGCTACCTATCCAGTGAAGAAACTGGTTACAGCACCCTGCCCCGAGGCAGATGGAGAGCTCGGCATTCACTTACCTAAGGTGAGAGCGTTAACCTTTGGGGGTCTACAGGAGAGGAGAAGAGGAAAGAGATAGGGACACCCCAATAACCCCAGTTCATTAACCCCATATTTTCTATCTGCAGACATCTTACTCTACACGTCAGGCATACAGTGCACAGAGGTCCAGCCCAAAGAGCCAACCGGGTGCTACACATCACCTTTGAAGATACGGTAGTCACCCAGTCAAGACCGGCGCCTCTGCGAGAATCAGGTGAGCGTTACAGAACGCAAAGCCTACCGCAAAACTCTCGCCCAGGCGCTATGGAAACCTCGGATACTGACCCCCTAGCCCGGTTACTTGGGGAACTAAGGGCAGAAGTGCATGCAGCTCATCAGGAAACGAATGCTCTAAGAAGGGAACTAATTATTTCCAAGGAGAGAACAGACAATCTTGCTAGACAAGTGCTACAGTCACAAGCCGGACAGACCCCGTTACCCGCATCAGGGGCAAATCTTCCTTCAACATCCTCTATGAATCCAGTGCAGATCAACCTACCTGGGAATGTACCTCTGGCTCCGCCCGAACGATTTTCTGGTGACCCAAAGAGGTTTGCAGTATTTATCAATCAGTGCCGGTTGCACTTCTTATGCCGGCCAGCAGCCTTTCCAACTGATCAAGCAAAAGTAGCTTTTGTACTTTCGTACCTTAGTGGCAATGCGGCAGACTGGTCGATCCCTCTAGTTAATCAAGATGATCCGGTTCTCCATGATTTTCAAGCCTTTCAGCTTAGTATGGAAAAACTGTTCGCAAGACATTCACAGGGGCAGGCCTTGGACAATGAGCTTCTTTCGTTGCGACAGGGTAATCAAGACCTTTTGGCTTATATTGCATCTTTCAATAGACTAATAGTGGAAACTCAATGGCCTGAGGACAAAAGGATTACGCTGTTTTATAGAGGTCTACGTGGAGAGCTCAAAGACGTTTTAGCCCAAGTAGTGAATCCCCCACAAGACTGTTCGGATTATATAGACTTGGTCGTTCAAATAGATCACAGGCTGCAGAACAGGAAGGCCGATCGTTCCAAGTTTGATGCTCGAGTATTTTCCAAACCGCCAACTCCTTCCAAAGGAGTAGACTCCGGGGAACCCATGCAAATAGGGGGTCTGAAAGGTCCTCTAACACAAAGGGAGCGGGAAAGGAGGAAACAGTTGCAATTATGCCTATATTGCGGAAACTCAGGGCACTTTCTTCGAGACTGTCCGGTGAAACCTGCCAAGAAGGCAGTAGGAGCTGCAGTTACCAAAGTTACAAACTCTGAGCAGGGAAACGACCTCGCCCGACAAGAATAGAGGTCCTCTTGCTGAGCGTGAAAACCAGTTCCGTGACCTCGCATTTCGTGATACCTATGGTCCTCATTAGCCCTGATAATCCGGATCGATTACATGCAATTGAAGCTTACGTCGACAGCGGTGCCATCGGCAATTATGTGGATCATGAAATTGTTTTGAGGATGAATCTAACTCTTTGTCCCAAGGCTGTAAAGGACGTCATTACTACGGTGGATGGTACGGAGATAGCCTCCGGGCCAGTAACGCATACCACTCAAGAGGTGACGCTAGTAAGTCAAGATGGACACCATGGGAAGATCGTGTTCGATGTGATCAAGGCCCCTCAGTTTCAGATTATTCTAGGAATACCTTGGTTAGAGAAACACAATCCTCTGATCGATTGGCGAGCAAGAACGGTCCAGTTTCCAGAATGTGTCTCTACTTGTCACCCTCCACCTGGTGTTGCACTGGCCGCAATTTCTTCAGAGACTCCCCAGTTACCTCCCGAATACCTAGAATACCAAGATGTTTTCCGGAAGGATCAGGCTAACTCTCTACCTCCTCATAGGTCTTATGACTGCCAGATAGACCTGATACCTGGATCTACTCCTCCTTGTAGTAGAATTTATGCCCTCACCGAGCCTGAGAACCTTCACCTTCGACAATACCTGGATCAATACCTGGCAAATGGGTTTATTCGTCCTTCCAAGTCCCCTGCTTCTTCAGCTTTGTTCTTCGTTCCAAAAAAGGAAGGAGACCTTAGAACTTGTATCGATTCTCGCTCCCTGAACCAGATCACCGTTAAGAATAGATATCCGTTACCTTTGATCCCTGAACTCCTGGACCAAGTCAGAAAAGCATGCATATATACAAAGCTGGATCTTAGAGGAGCTTACCACTTGGTACGAGTAAAAGAGGGCGATGAATGGAAGACGGCCTTCCGCACCAAGTATGGGCTATTTGAATATCAGGTCATGCCCTTCGGACTTTGCAATGCCCCGGCCGCCTTTCAATATTTTATGAACGATGTCCTCAGAGAGCTCATAGATGTATGTGTTGTTGTTTACATTGACGACATCCTCGTTTATTCTTCATCGGAATCTGAACATCGGAAACACGTGAAAATGGTCCTCGAAAGATTGCGTCAACACAAACTTTTCGCTAAGTTGGAAAAATGTGTTTTCAACGTGACTGAAGTTGAATTCTTGGGATTCATATTATCACCTGGCGGAGTGCGTATGGATTCAAAGAAGGTCGATGCAGTTCTCAAATGGCCATCACCATCCTCCGTAAAAGGTGTGCAAAGCATGTTAGGCTTCGCTAACTTTTACCGCAGGTTTATCCCCGAATTCTCTCGAATAGTCCAGCCCATCACTGCCTTGTTAAAGAAAAACAAACGTTTTGAATGGTCTACCGAGGCGGAACAAGCTTTCCAGGATTTGAAGACTAAATTTATCTCTGCACCAATCTTAAAACACCCTCGCCCCGAACTCCCCTACATCGTGGAAACTGATGCTTCAAGCCTTGCCATGGGGGCAGTTCTATCACAAAAGGACCCGGTAACCAATCAGTTGCATCCCGTGGCATTTTGGTCCCGCAAATTCTCGCCTCCTGAAATCAATTACACGATTACTGACAAGGAACTTCTGGCTATCAAGTCTGCCTTTAAGGCTTGGCGGCATTATCTGCTGGGGGCCCGACACACCGTTACTGTGATTACGGATCACCGAAACCTGCAATATTTGAAGACCGCAAAAGCCCAATCCTCTAGACAACTCCGTTGGGCATTATTCTTTGCCGAGTTTGACTTCATAATTACCTATCGACCTGGTACAAAGAACGGTAAAGCCGATGCCCTTTCTCGGATGGGAGTGGAAGAACACTTGGTCAACCCTAAACCTGTACCAATCATTCCCGAACAAAGAATTCTGGGTGTAATCGCCACAGAATCCATAGAGGAAGTTAAGGATAAAGCCAGGCAACTTGTAACTCCAGCAGACATACAGAATTGGCATCTGCAGGGAAAGGACTTTGCAGTAAAGGACAACTTATTGTATTTCCAAGAACGATTATACCTACCCAGCACAGATTTACAGAAAAAAGTAATCTCTTGTTATCACGACTCTTTAATGGAAGGTCATCCCGGTATAGCCAAGACCTCAGAAAAGATCAAGCGCTACTTCTGGTGGCCGTCTTGGAAAAAAGATATCAGAGACTTTATAATGTCCTGTGGAGTATGCGCCCAAAACAAGAGTCAAAAGGAAAGACCAGCAGGCCTCTTACGCCCTATTGACATCCCACCTCGCCCTTGGCATACGCTTTCTATGGACTTCATCACCGATCTACCTCCATGCTCCGGATACAATACGATTCTAGTAATCGTGGACTTATTCTCCAAGATGGCGCATTTCATTCCGCTCAAAGGCTTGCCAACAGCAGCAACTCTGGCCCGAGAATTTCTCGAAAACATCGTCCGACTGCACGGTTTTCCTTCGGTTCTAATTTCGGATCGAGGTAGTCAATTTATTTCTCATTTTTGGCGAAGTTGCTGTCGGTCGGCTCAAATTGATGTGAGACTATCGACCAGTCACCACCCTCAGACCGACGGACAAACCGAGAGGACCAATCAAACTCTGGAACAGTATTTACGCTGCATGCTGCAACAAACTGAAAAAACTTGGAAAGATATCCTTTGGATAGCCGAGTATGCCTACAATAACTCTGTCCATTCGGGAACTGGGAAAACCCCGTTTTTTCTTTTGTACGGCAGTCACCCTCGAACCTCGGAGTTGGATCCCCTCCAAGATCTTGAAACACCAGCAGTAGACTACCTGCATTCTACAATCACCCAAGCCTTTAAGGAAGCTGTTTCTCACCTTCAAAGGGCTAAAGAACAATACAAGAAAGGAGCAGATCAACATCGGAAGGAAGCCCCTCACTATCAAGTAGGGGATCAAGTCTGGTTATCCACCAAATATCTATCTCTAAAAGGGCCACGCACATTCAACCCAAGATACCTTGGTCCCTATTCCACCACTACCATAGTAAACCCAGTAGCGGTCAAGTTGGACTTGCCCCCGCACATGAAGATACATCCGGTCTTCCACGTCTCTCTATTAAAACCCGTGCAACCTCAAACCCGACTAACCAAATCTCCAAAACCTATCCTAGTGGATGGAGAACTCGAGTTTGAAGTCAAAAGCATTCTGGACTCCAAGATCTCCAAATCTAAACTATTCTACCTAATTGACTGGAAAGGCTACGGCCCCCAAGAGAGATCCTGGGAACCTGCTGAATATGTCCACGCTCCTCGCCTAATCAAAAGATTTCACCGAACATTTCCTGACAAGCCAAAACCCCCAGAGAAGCCCGGTTTGGGAGGGGCCTTGAGGGGGGGTACTGTCATGATCTCTGCTTCCAAAAGGTCAGGGTTTTCCCAACTCCCTTGGAAGCAGATCCATAACCCAGGTTCCGAGTGCCAACCAGTCCCAATTGGGACCTTTTGGACCCAGTCCTGGCGCCAGTGGCAGCAGGCTCATAAATATGCCCAGTCCCAGCGCTGGAAGCGCCGGGCTCATAATGCTTGGGTGGACTTACCTTCAGCAGACCATGCTGCTTACTTGCCTGCCAGTTGAGCCTCTGATCCTCTTCTGTTTGGAACTACTTTTCCTGTTGGGTGGGGCTGGAGCCACTCCCTAGATTCAGAACACTGGAACTCTTCTGGAAGGCAGGAACTCTTTTCTTACCAGGAACTCTTTTCTTACTTAGGCGTGGCTGTGGAAGGAGACACCTAAGCACTACAGGAGGCTATTTAAACCACACCCGGTGGATGAATCTTGCTTTGCGTTATTCTGCAACCTCTGCAGCAGAACGCTCATCGTGTCTTCTGCATCCGGTCCTGGGCCTAAGGAAAAAGGCTTACCATCCTGAATCCAGTCTTCAGCAACACCTATAAAGACAAGAAAGAACAGGTTAGCATTCCGGCATCTGAAAGGCAAAGGCTTACCTACTCTTCGTGCGCTCCGGAGGTCTTCACACTGCATTCCGGCATCTGAAAGACAAAAGTTTACCAACTCTTCGCACGCTCCGGAGGCCTTCGGCGCTGCATCCCGCATCTGAAAGACAAAACAAGGTGCGTTTAAAGACATTGGGGAACTTTAATACTCACGTGCCATTACTCCTTTCCACATCTAATCCAGTGGGTATTCCGGCACCCTGCAGCCGCTCCGAACTCGTACCTGCAAAATAAAAAGACAGTTAGAGCGCATAGTGAAGCAGGCAACAAGCGCTTACTTACGTGCTTCCAGGCGCTTCTATTCATCACACGGGCTCCATCTTCAACTCATTTCAGCCCGTCATCCGCCATCGCCGGAACCCTGCAAAACAAGAGACATCATTACTAAAGACTTTAAAGACATTTGAATGACTCGAAACTTACGGTTCGTGCAGTAAACGACGGACAGCAGTCCTCTGAAGTCAAGAGGCCTGCGCTACCTATCCAGTGAAGAAACTGGTTACAGCACCCTGCCCCGAGGCATATGGAGAGCTCGGCATTCACTTACCTAAGGTGAGAGCGTTAACCTTTGGGGGTCTACAGGAGAGGAGAAGAGGAAAGAGATAGGGACACCCCAATAACCCCAGTTCATTAACCCCATATTTTCTATCTGCAGACATCTTACTCTACACGTCAGGCATACAGTGCACAGAGGTCCAGCCCAAAGAGCCAACCGGGTGCTACACATCACCTTTGAAGATACGGTAGTCGCCCAGTCAAGACCGGCGCCTCTGCGAGAATCAGGTGAGCGTTACACTAATGCCTTGACCTCTGACACTCTCTTGCAAGAGATTAAGCATAACAATGTAGTTAGTTTCGCCCAAAGAGCTTTCTTAGATAGATTCTCGTTGTCCGGCCAGGACTCAAACATCCTCAACACTACACTCACATCCCATAGGCGTGAATATCTTGGCGTCAGTGGTCTCATGCACCCGACTCCCTTCAGTAATCTACAGATCAATGGGTGTTCGCCCACTGGTTTTCCTTCTATGTACTCGTGCCCTGAAGATATCGCTGATCTGTACGTGTTAATTGTTCTATATGCCTTAGCCTGTGCTGCCTGGCCTGCTAGAAAATTCACCACGTGAATTACATCTGCTCGTATGGGATTAACCTCCCTCTCCATCCACCAATTACTCAATTTTCACTATGCCACTTCCCGGTCCCCGGGGCCCATGATTCTTTGATAAACTTTTGAGCTGTTCCCGAAAGACCTGGCTTGGCCCAGGATCTCCTCAAATCACCCATGCTATCAGGTTCAGGTTCCCTGTTTGAACCAGACGGTGAAGTTCTCCAGCTGGTCCCAGGACTATTTCCTGTCTGTGTGCCAATAGAATTGGACAGTCATAAGACATCTCCAGTAGGTCTGGCAACCATGCTTGACCCCTCGAATCGGGTGTCACTAAAATCACTGTCGCTTCCTGTCTCCTGATTTGCGCCACAGTTCGTGCTATCATGGCGAATGGCGGGAAAGCGTATTTCTTTCGCTGGTCCCCAAACCTGGAGAAATGCATCTGTTGCCGCAGCTTCTGGGTCTGGCCTCCAGCTGAAAAATCTGGAGATCTTCCTGTTCAACCTCGAAGCGAACAGATCCGCCTGACACAGACTTTTCCAATGCATGATCTCCTGGAAAACTGATTCCTCCAGCTGCCAATCGCTGGAGTCCCTCAGGTGTCTCAAATTCCAGTCCGAAACCTGGTTCTGTTCCCTCGGCAGGTGCTCCACCATCACGCTGACTCCTCACTGGAGATATAGGTGCCAACATTCCTTGGCTATCTCCGCCAGCATCTTGGATCTTGTCCCTCCCAGTCGGTTTATGTACCTGACTGCTGAGACATTGTCCATCTTGAGCAGGATGGCACATCTTGCTCCTTCCTGAGTCCAGCAACGGACGTCAAATGATCCCGCTAACAGTTCGAGACAGTTGATATGGAAGCCCAATTCCTCGCTCGACCATCTCCCCCGGTCCACTGTTTGCCGCACCTCGCCCCCAAGACCCAGCGGCTGGCGTCCGATTCTATTACCCGGTCCAGGGAGGATCCAAATATCGCCCTGGCATTCCTTGCCTCCATCTGGTTATACCACCATTCTAGTTCCGTTCTCGCTTCCTGAGTAATGGGCCCTTTCTGTTTGTATGATAAACCTTTCCTGACATGTTCTATTTTCAACCTCTGCAGCGTAATGCAGTGGTCCTGGAAAAATTGCCTGTATCGAAGATGACAGTCAGCCTACCAGCCTGGCTATCTCCCTCAGAGAAATCATCTGCCTTGTCATCAAGTTCTTTATTTCTTTCTTGATGGAGTTCACCTTCCCCAAAGGTAATCTGAGGGTGCCCTGTACTGTCTCTAGGATGAACCCCAAAAATTCCATTGACTGGGCCGGAACTAGTTCCAACTTCTCCCAGTTTATTAGGAATCAGAACTGCTGCAATAAATCCGTTCTCTGGATCTGTTCTACCAGTTGTTAGGGAGAATTCTCATTCTATGGCTAATTTCCCTCACCTAGCGAGTCCCCCAGCAGCTTTGCTGGATTTCTCAAGTTTATTTTTTCCACTTGGTAAGAGTGTGAGCCTTTTTCCCACTCTTACAGGTGTTTGCCATGTGTATTTCTACGGTTTGTGTGATCTTGGGCTCTCGAGCACACCACTCCATGAGAACCACTTTTGATGTGTGTTCCACGGCACCTTCAGTGCAGTGACACAGGGTTGTCTTTTAAGACTTCCCACTGACTCCATTTTTCTGGGGCTGACTACTGTCCCCCAGAAACATGTAAAGTTGCCATTAACTTTATATAGTCACTTTTAAACTACAGACCCAGTACACCCCATCTTACATGGAGTATTGGAAAGGGTTAATTCCTACCCCTTTTTGTATGTGCCTCTCTGAGCTTTGTTTTGCTCTTTTAACATTCAGACTTGGCTGGTGGCAGTGGTATCTACCCTAACTTGTCTACCGCGATTATATTATATAAACGTGGTACTGTTCCAGGCTATCATATTAGCCTCGAACATAAACCCGCTTGACCAAATACTTTTCTTTTGGCTCTGGTCAGGTTTATTCGCCATTTCTTTTTGTTAAAGTCCTTCTTGCGGTTTACTTTGCGCGGCAAACCAGGTTTGCCTTCTTTGTTCACCGCCTTTTGGCGGGCTTCTTCCAAGAAGCCCTCCTCTTGGCGCCTGGGTGTCTAGGTGGGCTGTATGTCAGGGAGGGGTGCCGTCATCCCCTGCAAAGGGTATCCTAGGAAACCCAAGTCGCACTTTGTCATGATTGGCTGAGGTGGTTGTCCGGGCCGGACAACCCCCCGCTGGGTGATTGACAGCTAGGCTGTGTGAATGGGGAATTTTCCCATAAAAGGCAGGACTCTTGGGCTGGAAGTCAGTCGCCACTGGAACTGCAAGGAACCGAAGAGAAGCGGAGAAGAAGATGGCTGCTGCAACTACCGAGTCCCGGTGGAGCCCTGCTGCAGTCCTGAGCTATCTACCCTTCAACGACAAGAGAAGATCCAGACCGGAGTCTTCTTCCCTTGAGCCTGGTGGGATTAACCAGCTCATCTTCCACAGCCAGAGGATCCTCTTCGTGGTCGAAATCGCTGCACACTGCTGTTGTGGTCCGGATAGCCATCTGTAGAGCCTCTCCTGTGTTAAAGGAGCACACCTTTTATTCACCGTCGCTGTTGCTGGCCTCATCCCTGGGTAGTGCAGATCACTCCAGACGTCCTTGTCTCCACGACTGAAGCTCCAGGAACCGTGAGTCTGCAGGAAACTACCAGGAACAACTGCCGTGGCACCAGCTTCTTCAAAGAATAAGGTACTGTGTCCAGCTTCGAGGAACTAGGGTGAACCCTTTTCTCCTCATCCAAGGCTTGCCCTTGTCTTCTTTCCCTCTTATAACTTTTGCTTCCTCTGTTGACAATATCCAAGTACTCCTGGCAACTTTGAATCGTGAACTGTCTAACCGTGTGATCCTCGACAACAGAAACCCTGTTCCACTTGACACTGGCGCAGGCCTATTGACTTTTATTCACTGTAAGAAAGTGTCCTCTTCTATCTGCCCTGACAAAAGTATTGCCTATGATTTTTATCCCCAACTCTCTTGTGTTGATTCATGTGCTAAGTGTGTTTTAACACCGGTAAAATTTCTCCCCGTGGGTATGTGTATCTTTAGTAAGACCGAACTGTCATTACTGTCAAAAAGTGATCGCATATGTCCCCCTGGTAACGTCTTTGTTTCACAACACCGGTCTGTCAAAACCAAAGGTACTTACCTTGAATTGTGCTGCACAAAGTGAATTGGTTGGGTGTAGTGTATTTGAAGTGTGGTTTTAATTTAATAGAAGTCAAGTGTTTTGTGAACAGATGGTTCAAAATAAATGTGTCAGTGTTTGCTTGAGTCACAGTAACTGTAGTCCTTTGTGTATTCCCTACTACTGCTCATTTGCTCTTGAGATAAATCTGGCTGGTCCGCTACTGCTACCACTTTAACAGTGTAGTACAGGCTTGTACCAAAGGTGAACCTTTATTACCACATAGTCTTAATTGTGTGTAGTGGTCCCTAAGGGCACTGCACAGGATTCTGCCTAACACAAGTCTACCTGTCCTGGCACATTATGCAGATATCGTCCAGGTATATAATCAATCTGATTCCCCGTTCTCCGAGGTGTCCTACCAGTGGTTTCAACAGCTTGGTGAAGCACCAGCACGCGGACGCCAGTCCGAACGGCAAGTTTCTGAATTCCCATTCCTCTTCTTTCCAGAGGAACTGTAGTAGTCTCCTCTGACTCTGATGGATCGGTATTTTCAGGTAGACATCCCTGAGATCTATCCTCGCTAAGCAATCCCCTCTCTGTTGGATGTCCCTCAGTAGGTGAATTCCTTCCATTTTGAAGTGTCTGTATATGAGAAATGAATTCAGTTTCCTGAGGTTTATCACTGTTCTGACTTTGTGCTTGCCTTTCACTAAAACAGGTTGCTCATAAAACCTTTCTGTCCCTCTCTGGCCGGGCTGATTGCCTTTTTTATTTTCAGCAGCTCTACTTCTCGGTCTAGCAGTGCTTCGTCTTCCATGCTGAACCTTATCTGTTCGGGTGTGATTTCTTGTATTGTTCTTGCCAGAATTCTATCTGAACACCCTGAACCGTCTGAAGTACCCAAGCATCCGAGGATATTTCTATCCAACTTTGCGCGTGCAGTCTCACTCTCCCTCCTACTAGAGGTATGCCTGCTTCCAACTCTTTTGCTAGCCCGCTTTTTCCTCTCACCTGTGGCATTTTGATGCTGGTGTCTACCGCTGCCTCTCCAGCTTCTACCTCTGCCTCTTCCTCTGGAAGGGAACAAAGGGTTTGTCCTTCGGTCCTCTTGTTCCCTCCAGTGATGTCTGTCACTGTAGGACCTGTAGTACTGATAGCGGCTGGCCGAGCAGCCCTTTCTTCTGCCAGCCTTGCGCCTGCTCCATGGATGCTTATGTGTTGGCGAACTTAGCCATGTCTTTTATAAAAGACTCTCCAAATAATTTTCCTTTGGCCGCCGCCGCTTGTTCTGATGTGGCCATTTCTCCTAATTTCGAGTACATCTTCATTAGGATGGATCTCCTTCTTTCTGTTGCTATCGTGGTATTTGTATTACCCTATAGGCATATTGTCCTCTGGGCCCAGCCTGCAATTATCTCTGGGTCGATGGTTTCTTTCTTCTGCTTGACCTCCTCCTCAAGCAGCCATATCCTTCTGATGGGCCCCACCATATCCAATAATTTATCTTGGCAGGAGCTCCAAGACCGGTCTGTGCCCTTTTTTTACATCTCTGCCGTACCTCCCCAGGAATGTTAGCATCCTTTCATCAATCTCAGGTGTTTCCGCCACCCCATCTGGTACCCTGGGTCTTAGGCATTCAGGCCTCAATTTATTTCTGGCTTGTTTGCTTAGTGGCGCTCTAAGCCTTTTTCTTAGGTATTCTGCTATATTCTCTGCGGGGTCCCATTCAGTTGACCTCAGTTGCACTAGCTCATCCGGGTCAAATTCATCTCCCCGTGGTCCCTCATCTTCCTTTCTGCCTTTGTTGTTTCTGGGCTCTCGCCCTTCACTTGCTGAGAAGGTCTGATATTCTGACGAGCTGTGGTCGTCTGATTTGCTACTGCTCCTGCAGTCTTCGTCAGATGCGTCATCTGAGCTATAATCATATTTGTCTCGCGACTTCGCCTTCCTCTCGCCACTCTTGTACCTCTGTGGCGAACCCGGTGGGGGCAGGTCTGGGCGCTACGTGCCCTGCGGGTCTTCTTCTTTCTTCCCTCTTTATCCCTGCGTGCTTTACTCAGATCTATCATGCTCCGAGATAAAGCTATCAGGACCTCCATTATGCCCCTTTGCTCTCTCCTGTGGGGCCTGCCGCCATTCAGCATTCTCTGTAACGCCGGACTCATTCTTAATCCATTTACGTGGGGTCCCTCTCAGTCCTCCTCTGAGTATCCACTCATTATTGCGGTTGTGTCTTATTCTATGCAGTTATCTTGGGATGCACCCATCAAATAGACACTTTTCTTCGTAGCTAGGCGGGTCTAATCACTTCTCAGTTTTACCTTGGGACTGTGACCATCTTTATCTGTAATTCATACTCATATGTATATCCTATCAAATGAATCTCACCTCCTTCTGGCAGAATCTGGGACCTTGAACAGTTTTTCTTGGGACTGTGCCCGCCAATTCTCTTGCAGCTGCAGTGTTTGTAACTGCGGTGCTGCTCTGTGACCACTAGGCGCGTGTGCCTGGCTTCGCTTGCCGAAATCTCTGGAAGCAGTAACTTTCTGCACCACCTGATCAGGGGAGGTCACAGCCACCGCAGGGGGTGTTCGAGGGATGTCCCACATAGCGGGATGCCCCTCTCCTACTCCCTCCCCCCCCACGGCACATCCCCCACCGCCCCTCCAGGAGGCAGGGGCTTGCCGTCCCCAGGGCGTACACTTCCGGCCCGCCCTGGGGACTGCTTATAAGGCGAGGGGGACTGGACCACGGCCTCTTGCCAGTCCCCAAACACCGGATTTACACCAGATTATCGGCAGACCATTTTAGCGAGCAGATCATCTTTGTTGGTCTCATCGCGGATTGACAAAGTAAGTTACCAGGCAGTTTGAGGCCTTGTCCCTCCGGTGCCCGTTTTCCAGGGGCGTGCATTTGGGCAAGGCTGGTGGCTTATTACATGGTAGCTGGCCGCCGCGCCGGCGGGAATTGTTTTTCCTCTTTATTTCTATGCTATATGAACGCTGCAAGGCATAACCCTAGAGCGGGGTGCTTTTGGGGGTCCCGGCCGCCAGTAGCTGTTTGAGTGTGGTTTGGTTATTGTATTGGTGCCGCATTACCAACTTGGTTGCAATGTGATATGTACGCAGGAGCACATAACTCGGGATCGGGTTGCTTGGGGGAGATATGTTGTTTGACCTTGGTTAGTTTCTGTTTTGGGGCTAGATTAACATTTTGTCATACATATACTGCAACACATAACCCTGGAGCGGTATGGTTGCGTGGGATTCGCCTCCGAGCCACCGGCTTTTTTATGTGCTTGGGAGGCGCACACCGACCTCATGTGGCAGGCTGGGTGTGCGTTTTGCACTATGTTAAATGTTAAAGGTATTTGTACCGCGCACCGTCACCAACGGAATTGGTCCCCAGGCGCTCTGGCAGATCTGTAAATGATAAGGTGGGGTGGGTTAGCAAGGTGAAGAGGGAGTAGGATAGTGAGAGGAGTGGTGTTCTGTTGGCAGCTTCAACTCGGTATACACCAGATGCTGAGCTTTGGTGCAGGTATTGGATCGGTGTCAGTCCGCGTGTGCTGTTGCTCCAGTTTATATGATGGTACAGTACATGCACCGTCGGGGTCTCGCAGCGTTCTTTGCCGATCGCTTATTGTTTAATTGTTCCCGGTCTGTAGAGCGGCGACAGCCAAGTGGGTTGGGGCATTAATGGCTTTTGTAATTGTAGACGAGCTTCTGTAAGAGTGGACTGTGTGCGGGGTACAGATGCCTGCATCTATGCATGCTGCACCTAGGTTTGGTCCTCCGAAGTACCGGACTGTTGCTTGCCATGCCATAGTAGTCTCTTTGCCAGCCTTGAGCTGTGCTGATGGAGTTAACGAATGATTTTATATATGCATTTCGTATTTCTGAAGTATTGTACATGCATGAACTTGTCTTAGGACCGCACTGCGGTTCACCATTGCCTAACTGTGGTGCCGTGGACACCATAATGTTGTGATCTATCCACCACGTGGGTAATGGCGATTGCAAGCGGTTTGGGACATAATCTGTTTTCCAGCTGTTTTTCCAAGTTTAAATGCACGTTTGAAATAGGTGTCACCTCAACGTGGTTGGACATTGGTCTAAAGCAGTGGTCTTCAAACTTTTTTGGCCAGGGCCCCCCTGAGCAAAATTTGGGCAGGTCGGGACCCCCCAGAAATGCCAAATGGACAGTACATATTGCGCGCCGTCACCTGCTCCCATCAAAGTCGCTGGGCTCCCTCATCCCACTCCTACCCAGTCGCTGGTCTCTCCCCACCCCATCACACACCCAGGGCTCTCCCCACTCTGCTCCCATCACTATCCCATGGTTCCCGCCCATTGTGCTCCCACCATAGTCCCTCGGTTCCCCCATCCCGTTCCCAACACAGTCTGAGGGCCAGTGGCGCTGTTCCAGAGGGAGGCCCCAGCCGAAGACGGAGATCTACCCCCAGCTCGTTTCTTTGATAAACGACTGACCCTGAGGGAGTTGGAGGTAGAGGAGTGAAGAGCTCGAGAGGGGAGTTATTTGCGGAGGATTAGCTGAAGGTATTTTGGACCGAGGCCCCAGAAAGCCTTGTGGACAAGGCAGAGGGTTTTGAATGATAGATGTCCGGTAAAAAGATACCATCCCTGTCCCCTGGGCCCCACTGGTCCTAACACAATGAACATGATTATGTGTATATGCAAGGCGCTGCACATTCATACAGCAATCACTCTATCATTCACATGAGCATCCATCACCATACACTCACTCATAACGCATCCATACACATGTTTAAATAAAAACAATGAACATAAACGTACCTTCTGCATTGGCCTGTGTGTGGGTGCTGCTCCAGCTGCTCTGTCCGTATGTGCGAGGAGGCGCAGGAGCTCCCCCTCGGACATACAGACATGCAGTGCCCCAGCCAGCATTTCCAATGAGCTATGCAATGCTGGCGAAGCAAAACGCCCTAGCACTTGCATGGCTCAGTGAGCATGTGCGGCTGGGGAACTAAACTGAACTGTCAAAGGGAAACACTGTTTCCCTTTGACAGTTCAGCCAGCCCATGAGCACTCCATTAGCTGGATAAAGCAGCTGAGGGAGTGCTCACTGTTTCACTGGGCTGGCTCCTTAGCTCCTCCATAATGGGTGAGGGGCCACTATGCAGTTAGTAATGTTGACCATTGTTGCTGAATATATCACAATTTACTTACATTTTAACACAAAGCACCCCTTTGGGTACTATTGAAACAGTGGGCTTCATAACTACTCTGGCGGTAGCTGTGCCGGTAAAACCGGCACGGCTGCCACTGGAGTTGCATCCGGGTCTGGCACCCGCGAATGGGCAATTACTAGGTCATGCCGAGTTAGGCGGACATGATAATTGCCCTTTCGAAGGTGCCGGTAGATCCCCATTCCCATTTGAGCCCCATATGGCTCAAATGGGAAGGGGGAGCTCGGATGCACCGGCACCGTTAATAACGGTGCTGGTGCATCCGACGAGCTGAGGTCAGACCTGGCGGGGGCTGTCAAGCACCCACGAGCACAACTCTTACTATGGCGGAACGGTAGCAACGGTGCCGGTAGCTTACCAGCACCGTTATTACTGGTCCGCCATAGTAGTAATAAGGCCCAGTCTGTGACTAAAGGAATGAATATCCATTTACAACTGTGGGCCACTTTTTCATTGTTGCCTGAGACAGTTTCATGCTTCAGCCCGCCCATGTGGGCCACCCCTGCCCATTTCTTCCAATCTAAAAAAAAAAAAAAAAAAAAATCTTTTTTCATGCTGAGCTCTCAGGGCCCCCCTGGGATGCACCCGCGGACCCCTAGGGGGTCGCGACCCACAGTTTGAATACCACTGGTCTAAAGGCACGTTCTAGAATGATTATCGGGAAGTTGTACAATTTTTAGTTGGGGTGCATGAGGAATTGGCGCGCCAACGGTACAGGGCCCGGGTTGGGCATTTCGCGGGTGAACTGGCCGCCGCGCTGCAAGAGGCATCTGGCCATCCATCGCAGTAGGGCTTATTTAACGACTTTAGAGCCACCCCCCCTTTGTTCTCCGCTTACAAGACAAACAGTGGTTAGTGCGCCGTTGCAGGGGAGTTTTAAATTTCACCACTTCAGTAGAATAACACTGAGGGGAGTTGGCGGTTTTTATTGCATGTTACTTGGGGACCCAACGCTGCTCATGGCGGGCGGGCGAGAGGCAGGCTTGGCTTATGGTTCAGCAATTGATGGCCTGGATTACATGATGGACGGGGTTTTGGGCAGGCCGTTAAGGGGGGGGGGGTTGTTAGCATTGGGCCCACGATGGGTTTGGAGACCGCGCTGTGGTGGGGCGAGTGTTTTCAAACGTGTAATCATATGCATCGTGTTCGTTCCGTGTCATTTCAAACGCATAGCTCTCAACCATTTGTGTTGCAAAGGCGGGTGAAATCACCCGATTTTGTTTTTGGCGGGTGAGACGCCCATTGAAATGAATGGGCGTGGAGGAGGCTTGGCGGGTGGGTCAGCCCTTTAGAAGGCGGGTGTTGAGTTCCGCCCTGCGTCCCGCTACGCGGTGACGCAGGGCGTCTTAAATAAAAGCCCCGCCCCCGCGTTCGGGAGGCAGTTCCGGGGCCGACCAGCAACCTGTGTGGGTGCATCGTCATTTCGCTCCCGCTGGAGCTGCGCACCAGGCCGCGCGGCCTGCTAACATTCTGTCAGCCCCCGCGCACAGGCCGAGGGCTGACGACATAACAATGGCGACGAGGCGAGAGGAACTCCACGACAGGCTCGGTGCTTTGAAGGCACCCTAACGCCACACAGCCATCGCGGCGAAATTTTTGGACACCCGGTGGGGGTGCAATCACACACGTGACCCCCCACCCCAAAAAAAAAAAAAAAAAAAAATTTTCTCTCCTCCATTCATGCTCTCTGCCACCAAGACCACAGCTTTTCCATCTGGACACTGGAGAACCAGGTGGCATCTGACATCCAACACCAGATGGCA
Source organism: Ambystoma mexicanum (assembly GCF_040938575.1). Taxonomy (NCBI): domain Eukaryota; kingdom Metazoa; phylum Chordata; class Amphibia; order Caudata; family Ambystomatidae; genus Ambystoma; species Ambystoma mexicanum. Next base: position 991,489,407 of record NC_090926.1, on the reverse strand, counting down.
GCTGTGGATTCAGAAGTTCGAGATGGCGATGGAGTGCAAAGAGGTTACGGCGCCCAGGAAACTGAAGGCCCACCTACTACTCAGCGTGGGTGACGAGGTACTGCGCATCTTCAATTCCCTGAACGTTGATGATGGCCAGGATGGATACCAAAGCGCGAAAGATGCCCTCACCGATCATTTTCTCCCTCAACTAAACCCAGACTATGAGACGTTTCTCTTTTGCACCACCTTACAGGCAGCGGAGGAAACCCTTGATGCGTACCACACCCGTCTGAGAAAGTTGGCCATGTCCTGCGAATTCACGAACGTGGAGAGGGAGATCAGGAGGCAAATCATCAACGGGATACATTCGGAAAAATTAAGGCGCCTGATACTTAGCGAAAGGGGTATTCCCCTACAGCGGATCCTCGTACTAGGACGTCAGAGGGAACTGGCACACACCAGAGCGGCCAACATGGAGGCCACGCTACACAGGCTGCAACCTGCTCTCAACACAGCTATGGTGGCACGTATCACCAACAAACAATCCTTGAGAGACGACAACAGTGGCGGGTATGGCCAAAACAGGTGGCAACCGCGCATTCCGGGACCCACAGAGTGTGGCTGGTGCGGTGGCCCACGACATGGCCGTCGCAACTGTCCTGCTCAAGGCACCACATGTGGAGCATGTGGCCGGAAGGACCATTACGCGAAGGTATGCCGATCAGCGGACACCCCCATACAGCCCCTGCAAAACCAGCCGGAGAAGGTCGCGACCAAGAAAAAGAAGCAAGCCAGTGCCAGAAGGATCGCAGTGGCCAGCTCTTCCACGGAGGATGAAGGGGATGATGTCTCGGCGATGCAGCAGGACCCCTCCAAGGACATCGAGAGAAAAGGAAGGAAGGTATACCTGGTGTCTGCACTGTGCCAAGGCCGAGGACCTCGAAGAAAAGCCGTCCGAAGGCGCAAATGCATGGTCACCATCCAAAACCAGTGCATTCTCATGACCATCGACACAGGCGCTTCGGTGAACGTCATGCCCGAAAGCATCTTCCTGACTCTAAGTCCTCCACCAGAGCTGAAAAGCACAGACACTCTGTTGTATGCATACGGCTGTCGAAAGCCCCTGCCGGTGATTGGCAGGTTCCGCACCACGCTGGAACACGGAAAAAACAGACTATGGTCCAAGGTCTATGTCGTGAAGGCAGGTATTGAGAGCCTCCTGAGTGGGGACGCAGCAGAGGACTTGGGAGTGGTCCAATTCATCTGCCATGTCAACGAAGACAAGGAAGTGGAGCAGATGCTGAGCCAATACCCTGACTTGCAAGAGGGAATAGGCTGTCTAAAAGGCAAAACCATCAAACTTCATATTGATGAAACCGTGCAGCCGAAAGCCGTCAGGCACCGAAGAACGCCATTCCACATGAGAGAACAAGTGGAGCAGGAACTCAAGGCACTGGAAGAAGCGGGCATCATTGAGGAGGTCACAGGGCCCACACCGTGGGTCTCCCCAATGGTGGTGACACAGAAGCCTAAGCAGCCTGGAAAGGTGCGGATCTGCATAGACATGCGTCTCCCCAACACTGCCATTAAAAGAGAACGCCACATAACCCCAACAATCGACGAGATCGTGGCTGACCTCACAGGATCAAGCATATTCTCAAAGATTGATCTCAAGGCGGGGTATCATCAACTCAAACTCCACAGAGACTCTCGCTACATTACAACGTTCTCAACGCATTTGGGGCTGCGGAGATACAAGCGCCTAAGTTTCGGAATATCGTCTGCTGCGGAGGTATTCCAGCAAACCATCCAAGAGGTCATCCGGGGCATCCCTGGTGTCCTCAACGTGAGCGATGATATTCTGATTCACGCCCCCGACAAAGAAACACACATCAAGAGGCTTCACGCTTTACTGGGCCGACTACAAGAAGTTGGGCTCACAATACACCGGGAAAAGTGCGAGTTCCTCAAGTCGGAGATCACCTTCTTCGGGTACAAGTTTGGCAGCACAGGCATCTCCCCTGACCCGCAGAAGGTCGCAGACATTCAGGCGGCAAGCCCACCGATGACCCCCACAGAAGTGCGCAGTTTCTTAGGCATGGCCACCTACTGCGGGAGGTTCATCCGAAACCTGGCCACACTATCTGAGCCGCTGCGGGAACTCACCAAGGCCAACGTCAAGTGGGAGTGGGGGCAGAAATGCCAGGACTCGTTCGAAAGCATCAAGGACTCTCTCTCCGCCGACACCAAGATGGCCTACTATAGCACCGAGCTGCCCACAGAACTGTTCGTGGATGCCAGCCCTGTGGGGCTCGGAGCCATCCTAATGCAAGTCACGAAGGAAGGGGAGAAGAGACCGATAGCATATGCATCGAGAGCCCTCACAGAGACCGAACAAAGGTACTCACACATCGAAAAGGAGGCCATCGCCGTGCTGTGGGGGTGCCGGCATTTTCACCTCTACTTATATGGGCGTCATTTCACGACGATCACGGACCACAAGCCCCTACTACCCATTTTCATGGGAACATCAGCACACCCTCCGGCACGGATCACCAAGTGGTTATTGCACCTCCAGCAATATGACTCTGATCTCATCTACCAACCGGGCAGCGGAAACCCGGCGGACTTTCTCTCCAGGCATCCGCCAGAGGCCACTCAACAAGAGATTCAAGTAGCTGCAGAGACGGAGGAACACATATGCCAAGTGGTGCGCGCAATGAGGCCCAAGGCGGTGAGCATCGAGGAAATCGAGGCGGAAACGCACAGGGACCCGTGTTGTGACTTGGTGAAAGATGCCATCCTGTCCGGTGACTGGAAGACCTTCATGAGACACACGCACAACAGAACAGCGGACGCAAAAGGGTTTTTGTCCGGCATATTCACAGTACGACAAGACTTGTCAATCACGGAAGGTGGACTAATACTACGAGGAAACCCGCATCGTAATCCCTCTCAAACTACAAGACAGGATAGTGGCCCTAGCGCATGAAGGACACCAAGGACTGGTAAGGACGAAAGCCCGCATTCGGCACCGGGTATGGTTTCCCCAGATCGAGGAGCGGGTCGAGACACTCGTTAGCACGTGCCTATCCTGTCAGATAACGGGGGCCCCGCCAGACCCGGAACCCATCATATCAGCTGAACGGGGCCGCTCTCGCTGGGAGGCCATCAGCATTGACTTTTGCAAGCTAAGGGAGGGCCTCCACCTGTTGGTGGCCGTCGATGATCACTCCCGATACCCGGAAGTTGAGGTAGTTGAATCTACAGCAGCTGAAGTGGTCATTCCGGCCCTAGAGAAAATGTTCGCAACTCACGGGCTACCCATCTCAATCAAAAGCGACAATGGGCCACCGTTTACGGGAGAGGATTTCAAAAAGTATCTACAGGAACTCAATGTTAAATATCATCACATCACTCCAAGACACCCCCAGGCAAATGGGGACGTAGAACGGTTTATGAGAACTATCAACAAGGTGCTCAGGGTGTCCAAGGCTAACGCCAGCCCCTGGAAGGTTGACCTCTTCCGGTTCCTCCGGAACTACCGGGTCACGCCCCACAGCTCAACCGGCATACCGCCAGCGGACCTCATGTTCGGCACCGTCATTAGATCTTCGATCCCGCATCACCCTAGCAGAAACCCGGACGCGGTCAACGAGGAACGCACAGAAAGAAGGAGAAGGGATGCTAACGCACACATGAGCGGCAAGCGGAGAGCGAGGCCGTCCCATCATCAAGTGGGTGACCAGGTCATCATGCTACGAAACCCCTCCAAGTCAAAACTTGACACCAGGTACGAAGAACTTCCATGGACCGTCAGCAACCGGCATGGAACCATGGTAACTGTGACACGAGGACGCCGCCAAGTGACTAGAAATGCGTCATGGTTCAAGGCCATACCCCGTACCATATGGACCGATAAGGAGGGCCATCGGGAAGGCGAGGACACTCCTCCCAGCGAAGAAGAGCCGGAGGCCATCCCTGAGGAGAAAGGAGCGGGGGATGGAACCTGGGAGCCGGTGGATGCACCCGGCCTCGAGGACCTGAACAGCGAAAACGAACCAGAGCATGAAGCAAGGGGGAGTGGCCCCCGCGAAGGGCGATACCGGCTGAGAACAACGACGAGACCGCCAGCCAAGCTAAGTGACTATGTGTGGTAACGTGTGCCATGAACCCCATGGCAGGGTGGCTGCGTGTTGAGGACTGGAAGCTTATGTTGGACTTTGCCGTTGTTTGGCAGTTAGTGTGATGTTTTTGTTTGTTTTATAATAAAGGAGGAATGTTGAGTTCCGCCCTGCGTCCCGCTACGCGGTGACGCAGGGCGTCTTAAATAAAAGCCCCGCCCCCGCGTTCGGGAGGCAGTTCCGGGGCCGACCAGCAACCTGTGTGGGTGCATCGTCATTTCGCTCCCGCTGGAGCTGCGCACCAGGCCGCGCGGCCTGCTAACATTCTGTCAGCCCCCGCGCACAGGCCGAGGGCTGACGACATAACAGCGGGTGACACCCGCCAAAAGCGTGTGTTGAGAGCTATGCAAACGCATGTTGAATAAAGGGATCGAGCCGGGGCGAGGAATGTATTTTTTGTTATAGAAGGGACGGGGAGAACAGGGCTACACCCGAGGGGCCATCTTGGGGGTGGGGGCAAGCATGCACGGTCGGGCACGGGCACGGCACAGTGGATTTAGGGTGTGTTTAAGGCGACAGGGCATGTTTTAACACGCACAAGTGTTTCATTTAGCCGGTGCGAAGCTGGAAGGCAAATTCAATATAATAGGAAGGATGTAATATGATACGTACGAAAAGTAGTTGATATTTATAACACGTCTACGTACAAGTGCAGCAAATCCAGGGCAATGCGAGGGATATTGCCTGGAACCGAGGAATGTTAGTTTAGAATGGAGGGATTTGTATCCATTGTGTCACGTATCCACGGTGGGGAACCAGAGGGCGTGAATCAATTGCTTGGGTTTTTGCTTTGGATGTATTTAAGCGCGTGGAGTTATATTAAGTATTAAGTACTTCGGTTCGTAGATCTCAAACGGATTGGGATAGTTCTATTACTTTTGCCTGTAATCGAATACCTATGGGCCAGGGCTCTTTTCTACAGTAGGGGTAGGAGCCGAATATGGCATGTGTCATATGCCAGTGACACGTGCCACTGTATGTCACCACTACAAGTGACACGTGCCACTGACAAGTGACACGTGCCACTGGCAGGTGTCACATGCCATGACCCAAAAAAGGTTTCACGTGTCACGGTAAGTCTGTCTCTTCTTTTTTTCAAATTATAATCCTCCTTTTTAAATATAAAAATACGAAGCACCAATTATAATCCTTCTTTAAAAATAAAATTAAGAGGCTCCATTGAGGATTCGAACTCAAGCCCTCATGCTTTCTACGCCACTACGTCTCACGTCATGGAATGGTCAAATTCTATCTCTAATATGAACTGTCGCATGGTTCAATGATGCTCTTTTTTTATTTTAAGTTACATCTTAAAATAAACTGCATGTGGGATTCTGAAAGTTTGTAGGATAGAAACAATTTACTGAAAGTATTTGCATCTTATGCTTTTCTTGCATAATACTAAATTTTAAAAACAGTTAAATCCAAAACCTATTACTGTGTAATGCTTTAAATGTCAAACATGTATTGTGCACATGTTTTCCAAAACAGTATGGAAGCAATATTAAAGTGTGTGTGTTTGTACATTAATTCATGCGTTTCACACTTGACTGTACGAACTGTGATAAATACAGTACAACCATATCCTACTGATAATATTCATAACTTATATATCAGAGTATATGCACGATCATGAAAACATTTACAAATGTTGCTAAATCTTCCGATTTAGGGGCCAATTCAGAGACTCCAGCGCAGAAGCAGAGCAAGTGCCGCGCTATGAGTAGGAACGTGTGCCATGCGTGCACCAGCTATGGCGCAAACCAGCAATTGCGCGGCACGTGTATTCATGGATTTTCCGAGGCCTCAGTAGCCGGGGCGTAATGAACACCAAGCAGCGCCAGTAACACCCCCAACACACCCCCTTGCGCAGGCAAAAGCCAGTGAAATGCCCAATACGGCACAAGGCCCGCGCCATCTGTGACCCAGCACACAGCCCCCTCCCCATCGCGATCGCGTGAAAAATCAGAGCGTAACCAACTCGCACCAGCCAAAATGCATGAAAAGGCCTGTGCGCAATCCGTCCGCGCCCCAGCCAAATCGCATACCCCGCTCGCACCAGCCAAATTGCGTGGGAAGGCCCGCGTGTACCCCATCCGCACCCAATTGAACTCACATACCCCGCCCGCACCAGCCAAATCGCATGGGAAGGGCCGTGCGTACCCTGTCCGCACACCAGCAAAATCATGTACGCACTCGCATTAGCAAAATCACGTGGGAAGGCCTGCGCGTACCCCATCCGCGCCCCAGCGAAATCGCGTACCACGCTCGCACCAGCCAAAGCACGTGGGAAGGCCCGCATGCACCCCGTGATACACACACAACCCCCCTGGAAGCAGACACCTCCTCACGGGACAGCCAGACCCCAACAGTGGACCATACCCCGCAGGCAGCCCACACCACATGGCCCCCCATCACCCGTGACCACACCCCGCAGGCAGCCCACACCACATGGGATCTCCACCATCACCCGTGAACATACCCTGCAGGCAACCCACACCACATGGCCACCCCATCACCCGTGACCACACCCCAAGGGCAGCCCACACCATATGGGACCCCCACCATCACCCGTGACCATACCATGCAGGCAGCCCACACCACATGGGACCGCCACCATCACCTGTGAACATACCCCACAGGCAGCCCACACCACATGGGACCCCCACCATCACCTGTGAACATACCCCGCAGGCAGCCCACACCACATGGGGCCCCCACCATCACCTGCAAACATACGCCGCAGGCAGCCGACACCACATGGGACACCACCATCACCCGTGAACATACACCGCAGGCAGCCCACACCACATGGGACCCCCACCATCACCTGTGAATATACCCCACAGGCAGCCCACACCACATGACCACCCCATCACCCGTGACCATACCCCGCAGGCAGGCTCCGCCACATGTCCCCACCTGTGATGGCAACCAGCAGGCAGGCCCGCCTCATGTCCCCAACCCCCACCAGTGACGGCAACCTGCAGGCAGGCCCCGCCTCATGTCCCCACCCCCCACCAGAGACAGCAACCAGCAGTCAGGCCGCGCCACATGTCCCCACCTGTGATGGCAACCTGCAGGCAGGCCTGGCCTCATGTCCCCACCCCCCACCAGTGACGGCAACCTGCAGGCAGGCCCCACCACATGTCCCCGGCCCCCTACCCCAAAACACATTGGACCAACATACAATCACGCAGCACATGCCAACTAAAATGTCACAACACGACGCATCCCCCTGGTGCACCTCAACACCCATCCATTGGTCATGCTCCCTATGTTATGTGAATCCTAACATCACACATGCATACATGTGCACACAAATGAACAACATTGGTGAACAGCAGAGACACACAAATGAGTCACAGAGGAGTGAAACATGCACTAAACCATTGATACCAGATACCACTTTGATTTCAATGTCAAAAAATGATATTAAAAAACATGTATAAGTCACACACAGTAAAAACAACAAATTAAACATGCATGAACCAAATCAAAAACCAAAAGAAAGTGAAAACCAAAATCAATGTGATGTAAAAAATGAAAGAGTCAAAAATGTGGTCTTTGTCCATTAACGTATGTGCAAATGAAATCACATTTCATGTGAAAACCATTCCTTCATGGTTAAAAAAACGGTTCAAATTAAAATCCAAATATTTAGAAAGATCCAGGGTCCATGGTCCCAAAACATGTAGAAAAATCCTAAAAATACAATACAAAAATAACTATATACAAGATGCGGATCAAAGTCCAGGAACTCCAAATAAAAAGAAAAGACAAATGAAACCTACTCCTAAAGACCTGTATAAAAAGGAAGCGGGCTAGTCCATCTCCTCACCATGCTCTCTCATAGTCTCCGCCAGGGCATCATCGAACTCTGTGTCCACTTCCAGTAGGAGTGCCTCGGCTTCCCCCACGAGGGCTTGCAGGGACTCCTCCATGCTCCTCTCGAACTCCCTGCTAGCTCCTCGAGGACCTCTTCCCGCCTCTCTGTCCGACGCAGTGAATTCTCCGCCCTGGCCATGGTGAGGTGCGCTTCCTGTTCTCGCTGCCGCTCTGCCCCAATTTGCTGGCCCAAGCACTCCAACACGGAAGACATCCTTGTCGTAAGGTCCACGTTTGCCTCCTGCCCGATGGCCCATACCTGCCCCTCTGATGATGAACGCCCCGAGTCCTGTTGCATCCTATCCTGAGCCTGCTGCTGCCAAAATGCCTGGTGCCTGCGCCACAAGGACAGTCTCCGGGAGGATGACACCACCCGGGGCCATCATGCACGTGCCCTGCTGCTTGGTGCCTGCACTTCCTCCATTGCCATAGCTCCTGTCGCTGCAGTGACAACCTCTGCTGATCCTCCTTCGACTCCCGACTGTGGCAGGGATCTGATCTCCACCAGACGGGCTGCCAGGGTTGGGACAGGAATACAGGAGGCCCTGGTGGTATCTGGGGCAGAAGACGGCAGGGAGGGCGACTGACGCACAGAGGAGGAAATGGAGGAGGGGGGGTTGCAGCAGTGGCCCGCACACGTACTAGATTCGTGATCAGGAACTGAGCTAGCCAGTTAATGAGGCAACAGACCTCATCTTGATGATGTGCAAGCCCCCGATTGGAAGCCTGCACATCATCACGAATGCTGGCTGTACGCCTCGCAATACCGGCTAGCAAAGGTTCCACCCTGTCACGAATTGCTTCATTCGCAGGTAGTGGAAGATCCATTTGCGTGGATACATCCGCCACATGCGGATTGGTCCGGCCTGAGGCATGCCCGCAGGTGCATACTGGTGCAGTCGCAGTTCCAGGGACAAGATCAGTCACAGGCCCCTCCACGGTGACCTGCACTGCTTCCGGCCCCTGATCCTGGACTGCACCATTCACACCTACCTCATCACCCCTGCAGGGCCCCATGTTCTGGGCTGATGTGGCCTCCTCCTCCACCAACCTGGATGACTCCCCACTGTCTTCCGCATCGGACTGCCCCTGTGTGGGCTCACCTGTCCCTCCCACTGCCGAGGTGCCCAACTTCATCCTCTTGGGCCTCCCCTCAGCAGCTGCGGCCGTTGTCGTGGAAGCGGCACTAGTCTCCTCGCTACCGGAAGATAACGGTACCTGGGAGGAGGACTGGGCCCTGCGTCTTTGCCTGGTGGAGGCATCCCTGCTGCGGTGCTCCACAGCGCCTTCTCCGCCCTCTTCTTCCATCATTGCTGTGGATAGGGAAACATAGAACACAAACATCAGGCTACTGAACATATGTGGGTATGTGTGTTTGTCACAATGCAAATGTGCATCAGTGGCACTGTCAAAGGTCACAACCATCATCACCCTCCAATACACACAGCACAGGGAAATGCCATTCACACACATTCACAAACATCTCTGTCATTCACAACAGACATTCACATCCATGGACAAGGCACTGACACAAAATCATAATTGTGTATTCAGATCAAACACATCATGGGACATACACATCTCATTCACACACATCACCTGACAGTCATGAGGCAGGCCATGGAGCTATCACGTCACAGTGCACTCGAGGGCAAATTGGCAGCGGGAGGCAATCACAAATCAAGAGCTCAAGTAACATACGTGCGGAGTGTTGGGCAGTCAAACACACTCACTACTCAGACACACGCACATGTACACCATGCATGTCCATGATGGTGACATTAGCACCCATGTGTCACACCTCTCGCATGCCCCAGACCAGACACAGGTATGCAAACATGTGTGCGTTGTTACATGCTGGTGCGCTTCACGCATTGCAACACAGACACCATCGATGTGGGACACGCTTGAATGAACTCACAAGCAGCACTGTCAGGGACATGCACACAGACATCTGTACAGGAGGCATGCCAGACATAAGGCCAAGGTGCACACTCCAGCGACATGTCAACATGCACATGCACTATGGTGGACAAGAACACATGAACACTTACCAGTCGACTCCAGACGGAGCACCAACTCCAAGTCCTGGGGGTACAGTGCTGGGTAGAAGCGCTCCAGGTCCCTCATCACATCGGTGGTCAACTGGCCCCGGCGCCTCGCTCGATCATCAACTGCCTTGAAGATGCGTCGGGCCTTGTTGTGGGTCCTGGACTTGAAGTCTTCCCAGAGCTTGTGGACATGATGGTAGTCACGGGGTGCCACCCCCTTCATGTTGATGGCACCCACAATGTCCCCCCAGATCTTCTTCCATGGAAGAGGGCATCATGATGCCCCAGGACTTGCTCCACCAGGATGCCAACTTCCCTGGGTGAGAAGCTGACGGCCCTCTGCCTCTCTGCCGGGGGGGGGTTGCCACTTGCCTCAGATGGTTTGGTGTCAGACATGGCAACACCCGAGGCAGGTGTGGGTGGGCAAGGTGGTCCTGGGGCTGGGCTGTGGAGCGGTGGTATGGCAGTCAGGAGTCTTCAGGATCAGCAGAGGTGGTCACAACAACAGGATCACTGGCAATGGCTGATGAGCAGGCACCAAACTGCAGGGCATGTGGGCAGCAGGCATACAGAGTGGGCTGGCAGCAGCAGATGGCTCGTAGGATGGCCTTGTAGGCAGCAGAGTGGGTTTTCTGTGTTCTTTTGCGTGCCGGCTGGAATCAGAGTGACTCTGCACGTGCGGAAACAGCGCGTTAGCGTGTAATCAGAGGAAAGGCCCTAAGCGCGTAAGTTACGAGACACTCGCTGGACGTTGGGCGTTGCCGTTCAGTATCGGGTTAAAGGTCTGCATAGGACAACAGTGCACTGTATGTGCTGTTCGTGGGGACGGACGCGTGAACTTTATATATTTGTGGGTTCACACACAAATAGTTCACTATTATGGCAGTGCGTACTTCTTGTTTTGGGAGGGGAGTTGCCTACGCACGTGTAATTTTTTTCATTCTACGAGACAGCCGGTGAGTCGTGCATGCATTTCTCCCACTGTGGTTGCCCCTTTGTGTCGCGTACCCCATTTTCGAGTTCATAGTAGCCTACGTGTTCCTCGCGTATGCATTTTTTGTGTTGCTGGGTGACACAGCGTATTGCAGGATGTTTTTTACTCACACGTGGGCTACCGAGCGGTCGCTTACATGTTGATTTTTGATTTTGGGGTGCCTGGGCGTTGCGCGACCCGTTATTTTTTCACCAGGGGTCACATAGAGCCTTTCTGGAGCATAGTGGTACGTTTTCCATCACGTACCCTGCCCCCTCACTCCAATTGCCCAGGACAATTGTTGACAGCACCTCCAATTGCGCTAGTCCATCAGTGCCATGACTGGGAGAGCAACAAGTGGGAAGGGAGGCAAAGGTGGGCGACTTGCCAGAGGTGGCCAACGTGGGCGACGTGGCCAGGTTGGCCAAGGTGGTCCACGTGGGCAAGGTGTCCAGGACCATGCAGGGAGAACTATGCCCTCCACCCAACCGGGGCAGGGAGATGCAGCAGCTGCTGACATACCCAGCACCTATGGTCCTGGACAAGCAGTGCCATCTGCTGTCCAGAGCAGCCAGGGTGTGGAAGCTCAGTGGCAGTTGCGGCTACCACTACCCAGGCTCAGGGTCAGCCAGCCCGGACTGTAGTGGTCCCAGCACAGGGACAGGGTGGCTCAATGGCCGATTTCCATGTCTTGAAGGCCAAGACACGTTCGGTGTAAGTTCCAGGCACCGGCACCCGGGGATCTGGAGCAGCAGCGTCATCTGATGTTCACACCGGCCTGGGTCTGGAAGCTGCAGGGGCAGCTGTAGCAACCGGCACCCTGGCTCAGGGTCACCCAGCCAGGACTGGATTGGTCCTGGCCCAGTGTGACTCAGGGGCCAAGTCCCTTGTCACTAAGGCCAAGACACGTGTGGCACAGAAGCTGACCTTCTGTAGTTACATTGGTGGCTGATTCCATAGACCAGTCCACCTGTCCTCCAGTCCCTACTGACCAGAGCGGGACAAGCCACTTAGGGTGTGCACCTCCTCACAAGAAGCAGAAGCATGCTCCAGCGGTACAGGCTAAGACCCCAGACACAGCGCAGGAGTCCCACACATCGAGAAAGAGGAGTTTCTGTGATGAGGAACTGGACATTCTCGTGGACTACATGTTGGAACATAGCTGTGACATGCTGGTGCAGGCAGGGAGCACGCATACACCTGCTCAGCGTATGACCCACTGGCAGTGCCTCGCTGACCATATTAGCTCCTTGGGCTATGAGAGGCGCACAGCTGGTGATGTTGTGAAGCGTTGGAATGACCTCCGACACCGAGCAAAAGATAAGCTGGCTGCAAAGTTCGCCTCTACTCTGGTGACTGGCAGTGGGTCACCACCAGAGGACGATGAACTCACTGGACATGAGGAGATCACTAGCGATTTCATTGCAGTGGAGCAGATCCAAGGCGTGGGAGACCTGCCAATGTATGAGGGAATGTCCGGTGAGTGGTGATGCGTGTGTGTGTACAGGCCATGTGTATGTTGCTTGGGTGATGTGTTATGATTGTCTGCCAGTTCAGGCTACATTGTCATGACTGCCATGTGTGACCCATGTGATGTTGGACTGATACATGCTTGTTGTCATGCAGACTGCATACAAACCATGTGCTGCACACAGAGGCAATCCTCATCACCACACCTGCTCCCTCCTTCCATGACACTCTCTGTCCAGCCTCTCTTGGCCCTATTCTTGCTCAAACCTGTGGTCGCTGATAGCTTGTGATGATCTTCCACTCAACAGTCGCCTTCTATCGTCACATGACTGACGTCTCTGTGATGTCACCCTGCAAGTTACTCCTCCCCAGAGGCATTCTTCCTTTCATCTCCATCCCCCAGCAGCTCACTGTCTCCAGAGGACTGGTAATTCCTATGGTGGACTACTGCAACGGGCTTTACCAGGATTTCTGTGATTCTACACTCTTCCCTCCGCAACTCTGCCAGTCCTGGACTGTGTGAAAAGTCCTTTTAGGCTTGCTGCAAGGTATCTCTCTAGGACTGTGATGATGGCACAGGCTCACAGTGGCTATGAGTGTTCATTCCTGAACCCTGTGCATTCTTAGCAAGTCCCTATGGGTCCTGGGCCAGCAATTCCTTCAACTCCACCTCCAGTATTTACTTCATTATCATGGTCTTTTATCATCTCTTTCTTACTCCCTCAGGGTCAGTTGCTCCTCATGGAAATTAGTTTGTGGTTCACGTCTCTGTTGAGCTGGGGCCTCCCTCTGGTACAGCCTCCCTGCCTCTATGTAACTGGAGGTGTAGCTTCTCCGGGTCTGCAGGCACTTCTGATGCTTCCTCATGTGTTGTGCTTTCTGTCCTCCTCTCCCCTGCTGTAGTCCCAGATGACTGAGAGAATGCACTTGCCCCTGCCCACACTGTCTGCTACAACACAGTCCTCCAAGCAACCATTTTAACCCATGCACTGCCTCCCAGCCATCCCCCGCACTTAGGGGTGGGGTTTACTGTAGCCCTACAACCCACTACCAACACTTTACACATGATGACGGCACTTACCCTTACACTGCCATCAGGCCACGACATTGACATTACTGGATCTGTGTTTTTATTCATAGTTGAGGCCGTACCCATGTACTGCACTGCACGCACACACTTCGAAACCCTGTTACCCCCTTCAACATGCCTATTCACTTGCGTGATGTCAATGTGACCTAGCATTATTGAATCCGTATGCCTGCCCTCACTGTATTACAACACCCTAGCGTTGGTGCACCCTGTGACACATGTGTGTGTTTTCTAATAGTGAATTCCATGAAATGTCATCTGACATGCATTGTACATGGCTCATGGTCAGTAGTACACAACTTCCATCTGAGGCTGGTTGACAATTCTGGCATGGCTATGCTATGTGCCATCTGTGTGTTGGCATCAGTCATGTTTGTGGAAGGACTATGCCAGTCACATGCTTGTGTGTGATGCAGGTGCTATGCAGTATATGTGTTATTTTGACCTTTGACACGCATCCATGTCTGCTTTCAGGCTCCCCTTCCCTTTCATTGACACTGTGTGCGTTCCTGACTTTGTGTCATGTGTGACATGGCAGGTTCATGTGTTGGCTGACATTGTAATACCTATGTGTGTGGCCTATGCTATTAACATTTGTATTCATGTTTTTTTTTTTATTTGTGCAGGTGATGAGGCACTGGATGCAGTGGAGGAGGACGTGGTGTGGTAGCCCATGAGAATCCATTGGTGCTACAGACCATCCTGGCCAGGGGTGTCTCTGAGTACACCTCTGAGGAAGCCTAAGCCTCTGGTGCTGAAACGGACATGAAACCCTAATTTCTGTCGCAGGTGAGTGATTCTACTGTGGATGCTGTTCAGAGGTCGTTTGGAGCACACCACGACTGAATTTCGGCTAGACAGTCAGGTATTAGTGAGGCCGAGGCCGAGGGTAGCCTGAAGGAGAGCTGTATGTCATCCGTGTAACACTGAACGTTGGAGGTGAAGGTGGCTATCATGCGGGGCAGGAGGGCCATGTAGCCATTGAAAATCCAGGGGGGTAGGTCAGATCCCTGGGGGAATACGCAAGTAGAGGGAGTGATAGGGGAGAGGAAAGACCCCAGTTCCACCTGGGATGGCTGTCGGAGTGAAAGGAGGTTAACCATGCCAGGGCCTGATCAATGATGACCAGGGTATCACACAATGAGTGTGTTGTGGTTCACCGTATCGAAGGCAGAGGAGAGGTCAAGTAGAATGCGGACAGAGGGAGAGTTAGAACCAAGATTTGAGCATATCTTCACGGGTGTTCAGAAGAGCAGTTTCCATGCCTCTGGATGGTCTAAAACCAGACTGGTGGTCGTGGAAGGAGCCAACAGATTCAGTGCAGAGGGTAAGCTGGGAAATAGCAAACTTCTCCAGGAGTTTGCCCAGGAAAGGGGTGATAGAGAACGGCAATCGTTTTTCCAGGAGAGGGTGCACAAGGGAGTGCTTAAGAGCAGTGGTGGGGAAAACTCCAGTGGCGAAGGAGAGGTTGCAGAGGTCAGCCAAGGCTGGAGCGTGAGAGTCAATGTTGTCCTTGATGATTTTGGAAGGACAGGGGTCCACCTGTTTGGAGGAGGCTTTCATAGACCAGACTTGTCTAGTAACCTCCTCAGGTGTGACAGGGGAGACAGAAGGGGAGGGGTGGAGGTGGCCAAGGGTGGTACATGAGATGTTGCTACATGAGGTGGTGAGGAAGAGAGGGAGGATAGGATATCCACTGTTTTTGAGGTGAATGTGCAGCCAGGGCCGAGCAAATTGCCTGGGTGGGTGCAATGGTGGAGGAGGCTGCGGTAGGGTTGGCTAATTCCTTGCAGACTTTGAAAAGTGTGTCCGTGTTATTGGATACCGCAGAGATGCAGGCTTGTATAAAGACTCTTTTCTGGGAGCAGATGCAGAGTCTATACTGCCTTTGGAGGAGGCGGCAGGCCAGTTTGTTAGAGGGTACGCCAGAGGAATCCCATTTCCATTTGGCTGCCCTGCTCTTGTGTTTAACGGAAGCTGATTTGGAGTCATACCAAGAGTTGCACTTTTTGGTAGGCTTCAGTCGTACCCTCATGACAGAGGCAAGAATATAAAGAGTATTGGAAACAGAGAGCTTAAAGTTTGAGAGGGCTGTGGCAGGGTGGGAGTCAGTCGCAGGAGTGGAAGGAGCATAATAGGTGGAGGCAAAGGCAGCTACTGAGACTCTTTTCATGGGTCGGATGACCTTGTAGACGGGAGGCAGTGCCGGACTTACCTATGCAAGGGGAGAAGAGAGCTTCAAGTGAGAAGAGAGGAGAAAATGATCAGTCCAGGAGAGAGAAGTAGTGAGAGGGATAGATAGTGGAATGTCAGTTGAGAAGAGAGCATCCAAGGTGTGGCCAGCGCTGTGCGTTGGGCCAGACAGTAAGATGGAAAGAAAGGTAGAGTCGCAAAGGTTGCATAAAGGTCTTAAGGAATCAGGTGAGTCGAGATGGATGTTGGGATCACCCAGTAGGAGGAGATGAGAAGAGGAGGAAAGGAGAGAGGAGGCCAGGTCAGTCCATTACGAAAGGAAGAGGGAGGGCTGACCAGGTGGCCGATAGAAGGTGGACAGCAGCAGTGAAGAGCTTGGAGAGAGGGACAGCCTGCAGATCAGGCACTCAAAGGATGAGTAGGCCTGAGTGGGAATGACCGACACAGGGATACACTCAGGGAAGATCAATGCTACTCCCCCACCTGGTCTGTTTGGTCTAGGAAGAGAGAGTATTGTGTAGCCTTCTGGGAGAAGTGTGTCAAAACCTGTGAAAGCGCAATCCTTGAACCAGGTTTCAGTGATGGCAAGAACATGACAATCTAGGAGTTCAAGGAGGTTGCAGATGTCAGAGGAGTGTTTGACAGCTGAGCGAGTGCTTACCATGGCAATGTGGAGCAGATTGCAATCAGTGAAAGACTTACGGGGGGAGCAGGGGACAGTGGGCTCCCCTAAGTGACGATAGTGCCTGAGGGACAGAGGTAGAAGGGGACAGAGGAGCCAAGGCCGGTAAGGGAGCTGGGACCATAATGGGTGAGGAGGGAGCCCCAGATACAGTGTTAGTGGGTGACTGGTTCACCCAAGAGGAAAAGGCAGACCAGTTGTCAATGTGTGGGGTGGTGGCAAGAAAGCCATGGCGAGGGTAGAAGGATAGTTAGGAGGTGGCAAGGGAGCCAAGGTGGGCACAGCTGGCATGGGAGCCAGGGCAGCTGAAGGAGCTGGTGCAGAAGGCGCAGGGAGGTTGATAAAGCGGGGGAGCAGCCTATCAAAGAGTAGGTTGGGTTAAGGTCCCTGGACCATGATAGTACCATTGCAGTAGACATTGATGATGACCCTGGAGGTGGAGAGGGCAAGAAAGACCTCCCAGCGGGTGCCACCAGTGATGGGCGAAGAAGAGAAAGGAGAGAGAAGAGTAATCATATGGAGCGTCCATAGGACGGGTGAGGGAATGACAGAATATGTCTGTGAGAGGCTCTCTGGCAGAGGCAACGACGTAGGTGTCTGCAATCGGAAGGCCTGGGTTAGAGCTCAGTATATCCTTCTTGAGGTTCTTCCTGACAGACTTAGTAAGGGGTGCAGGATAAGAGATCAGTTTGAGAATATAGGAGAGATAGATCGCGCCATAGCAAACTGCAGAGAGTGAGGTACACTTAACCAGGCTGAGGCCACAGAGGCGCTGTCACGCTCACCTGATTCCCACGGAGGCGCAGATCTGGCTTCGAGTGCTGATGCTTCTTCAATGGTGAAGCGCAGGACTCTGAAGATGGACAGGTAGGGCCCCTCTACTCTGGCTTCTCTGACTCGCAGGAATATTCCCCTGTGCGTGAAAAGGGAGTATTACCTACTGACGGAATAATGCTCAAGCCTCCCACTCCCTTCCAACCCTCCACGATTCCCTTCCACGATTCCCCGTGAAGTCTCACCTTAGGGTCTGGAAGGATGAGTTCTCCATCCTGCTTCTGATGCAGGGGCGCGTTGAAACCCAGTTACTTCACTGGATTGAGGTTTGTTGGAAGTTCAAATAAGCTTGACTATTCAGGTAAGGCGCTGTAAGAGTTCTGTTGCAAGTTCAAAAGTTCAAGCCTTATAATAATGTTCATGGTCTTATTGCAGCAAGCGCTAACGCTTATGTCTTTTTCCCCTTAGGGGCCGGGGTTCGGAATGCCGGAGATATGGCGCCGACCCAAAGTGAAACGTGCAAGTCCAAATAATGACAGGTAAGTTCTGGATGAGCGTTCGGGTAATGTCTTTGCATTCGCTCATTCAATGTCTTTGTCTTTTTTCCCCATAGGGGCCGGGGTCCGGAATGCCTGGAAGCGGCAGGACCCGAAATGAAATGGGAATGACCCAACAGGTAAGTCTTAGAAGGAAACCGAGCTTTTCCTATTCCCTTCCTTCTCTCACCTTGTGTTCTTGTCTTTTTCTCTCTAGGCTCTGGGAAGTGGCTGCGGATCCGGATGATCGCTGCTGAAGATGGAGGTGCCCAGGAAAGGTGAGTGAAATGCAGCGCTGCAGCGATCGAAGCAAAATGCTTTTAAAAATGATGTCTTCCCTTTCAGGATCGTCGGTGTGATGTCTCCGTGATACAGCTTTAGCAGGTAAGGTCTTCTTTCTCCCCAATTCTCTCTTATCTCCCTTTGCAGGTGACCCAGGATGCTGACAGGCGTGGCTGAAGTCCAGATGCAGGAGCTGACACGGTGAGCGTCCAGCTGCAAGGAGCAGAACAACGCGAAGCGTGAGTTGCTGATCGGGCGTGGTTTAAATAGCTTTGGAAGAAGTTCCAGGTATGTATCCTTCCACCGATCATGTATGTATCCTTCCCCGACCACACCCAGGTGGAAAGTAGTCCCACAGGTAAAGTAGTTCCATTCAGGCCTCAAGAGGGCCTGGATGTAGCAGCATGGTCTGCATCAGGTAAGTGCACATTAAAACACTTGAACACATGTCTAGCTTTATGAGCCTGGCGCCTAAGGCGCCAGGACAGAGGTCCAACATGAGCCTGGCGCCTAAGGCGCCAGGACTGTGTCCAAAGGGCCCCAGCTTGGGCCCGCTGGCACTTCCCTGGGGGGAATGATGCCTGCCTCTGGGGTTGCTGGGTCGGACCTGGCTCCTTGGAGGTAGGCATCATGACAGGCGCAGCAAGAGCAGAAGGTAGAGGGGGGGAGACAGGGAACAAGACTGGGAGAAAAACAATGGGAGCTGGGTGAGGTAATATGCACAGAAAAACAGTGAACACGCAGAGGAAGGGGGGGTAGCGGGTGTAGGGCTGAGGGGAATAACAGCACAGAGGGACAATGGGACTGAGGAAGGGTGAGGGAACCGGTAGAAGACTAGACAGAGTACAGAGGGGTGGACTTGCTAACACATTCTCATAAAAAGCAGGTTATGCACACAGCTAAAAACAAATGTAAACAGGAGCAGGACAATCAAGATGGGCACATAGCTGAAAACAAATTTTAAAAGCAGCAGGACAATCAAGATGTGCACACAGCTGAAAATTAATTTAAACACCAGCAGGACAATCACAATGCGCACACAGCTGAAAACGAATTTAAATAGCAGCAGGACGAGTCCTCGATCTGACCATGCTAACCAGAGCTTTCGCCTCAACTTCCACTGCTTCCGATGTCGACGCCGAAGACCTGGATAACCCAGCAGGTAGTCCATGGGGTTGCCAGCCAATGCATCGAAAAGGACAGTGACCATGTAATCTGACAGTTGCAATCAAGTGCTCTAATGGGAGTGGTGTGCGAAGAAATGACCCTTGGAAAATTGGCAGTAGGGGTTTTGGGTCCATCACGATCATGATAGGATGATGAAAAATGTAAAGGTGGACATGACAACACCATAACAGACCAAGAAACACCACACACTCTATTTGTAAATGTCGCATTTCTGTTCCTATCAATGCTTTGGGAGCCCCCAATCTCTTCACCCCCTATTCCAGGGTAAAGGGCCTTCCTTCTTTCCTTATGTAGCTCCTGAAATGACTGGCCTGTTTAATATACCAGGGGACCCCAGGCTCCATCTAGCCCATGTGTCTCTGGAAATATTGATTTTAACTAAACCCTGTCATGCTTTTCTTCTATTCTTTGACCCACTGCTGAGATCCCACAAAGTAACATGTAAAATGTGACTCAGAAGCAATGGGTCTCATAAAATGAACGACGTATCAAAATGCAACACATCACACACATCTATGACTCCAAGAAATCAACAGCCTACAGAAGGACAAACATATGATACATAGATTTTAAGACAAAGCTATATTTCACATGGGCCTGCAGTATAAGAATATTGTTACTCTCTTGCCAACATGGACTAGGGGAAAAGCCGTATAATTGCTGCCATTTCTTCCATAAAGCTGTGGCCCTGAGGGCA
Organism: Ambystoma mexicanum; assembly: GCF_040938575.1. Lineage (NCBI taxonomy): Eukaryota > Metazoa > Chordata > Amphibia > Caudata > Ambystomatidae > Ambystoma > Ambystoma mexicanum. Next base: position 991,469,417 of record NC_090926.1, on the reverse strand, counting down.
GTTGTCCATTTCATGCATGCCTTTGAAGGACAATAGAGGTCGGGCAGAGTGTGAGACATATGAGCGACAGCGACATTCAGAGGGACCAGTCTGTTGGGAAGTGCCTGGATTTTCCTCGGGCTGAGGCTTACGGAAAGTAGACATGAAGGTGAAGTAGTCCCTCCGTGAAGTCTATCCCTTGACCTTGACCGGGGGTCCGCAGCATCGACCTGGTAGTGATGAACTTGCACATGAAATCAATAAGAGAATTGCAAGGTCCTCTCGTTTCCTGATGTAAAATTAAAAAACAAAAGGTCTGGCTTAGAAACCCTAAACTGTGCTTCCTATGAGACTGCAGGATGTGGTTTCTAATCAAATTTAGAAGCAAAGCAAGAATATGTACTGTCAGACACTACAGTCATGTTTGTGTGCCAGAATATGCATGTCAGACCATCAAATGCGCTGTGTAGCCTCTCGCACACCACCTGTGCTGAAATTACACACATGATCATCTTATCTATCCCATTTATCCCTCTTTAGCCAACGTTGCCACTGAGATCAGCTGGAAATTCAGCAGTCGAGGTGTACAGGACACAGCTTAGCCCCAGTCAGACCAGCATGTGCTGTTGAGTGCTGTGTTCAGCAGTGTGTTACTTACTTCAACCCAGTGTTGCCGCAAAAAAAGGGACTGTCTGAGGCACAGCTGAAGATCTTTGCAGATGTAGAAAGAAAATCCTGCTCAAATACGAGAGTGCAGGTGTCTGTCTCCTTTTGCTAGAGACTCCCACGATTTTAGGGAGACTCAGCAGCTCTGTTGACAGAGAAATGTAGGGGGCCCTCCATGACACGATATGGAATACATTGCCAGAAAAAAGGGACTAGCCAGAAATGCTGTCTGATGGTAAACTCCCTTGATGCAGTTAGTACTGTGGTAGAGTCCAGATTGTCCATACTTTCTTTCAGGAAAGTCATGATTCTATTAAAGACACAGAGGCTCGTATTATGCATACTATTATTTATTAAAACTCAAGCAGAAATCTTAAAAAAGAAAAAAATATTAAACAAAAATCACAGAAATTTTTTTTTTTCGGTGTCAATGTAGTTTTGCAGTTTGAAACTCTATTGCCCTCAGGCATGACACTTGACCTAGTCCATGAATCACAACGTTATGGTCCTATCACCTCACAATTCCTCATCCCCAATTCCTCGTTCTTTCACTGTCTCGCTGTAGCTTCCTAATGAATGACTCCATCTCGAACAGGGTATAGCGAAGAACAAAACCTGTAATGAACCGCCTCCAAATCCGGCAGGGATCCGCCCTGTGTTGTCTGCCAGTTTAGTGTCCACACCTGCTGTCAGGTTCCCTTGGAGGTTCAGCAGATTCCTTCTTAGATAAGTGACTGTAAAATTACTGACGAATGCAACTTGTTATGACATATGATTGATGGAAAATTGATCAGTTAGTTAAAAGAACTTTTAAACAGAAGAGGTGATTGAGCAAACATAAGACTGTCAAGTAAAGTTTAGTCTTTAATGGAAAGTCAATACTGTGATGTTTCAAAGGGTTGTTCATTTTCTACAGGGGCAGAGACAGTGCCCCAGCTTTGAGTCTGTGATAAACCGCAGGAACTCCATTCTCTGCTGTGGCCTAGTCTCGGATTTCTCCCAATTGATGAGAAAACCCAGCTTCTCTAGGAGAACCGTCATTAGGACCATTTGTTCTAGCAGCCACATCGGATCCTGCGCCATGAGACAAATATCCTCGATGTATAAAATCAGTCTCACTCCTGAGTGGCTTTGTGAAGCACCACAGTGCAGAAGTTAGTTTGAAAAGGGAGGCACAAAAACTCCCACCTTTGCCATCACCAGAGGAATTCTAAAAATTGCTGGTGCATCTCAGGACTGGGTACTGCTAGATAGGCATCCCTCAAATCTATGCAGGTTAGCCAGTGCCCTTTCTGCAAAATGTGCCTGAAGAGATGGATTTCCTCCATCTTGCAATGTCGGTACACGGGAAAGTCGTTAAATTGTCTGAGATTATCACCGGCCTGACCTTTTGCTTCTGTTTCACCACTAAAACATTGCTTAGAAAGCGTTGCGCCACCTGCTACGCTGAGCTTATCGCCCTTTTCTTTAGAAACTGTCCTACTTCCTTGTCCATGAGGCTTTGTTCCTCCTCTGTGTTAGGGAGAATTCTCAAAATGTGCTAATTTCCCATACCTTTTGAGACCCCCAGCAACTTTGCTGGATTTCCAGGATTCGATTTTTCTACCTGAGAAGAGTGTGAGCCTTTATTCCCACTCTTCCATGTATTTTGGTGTGTGTTTTACTTTTGTGTTCTTTGGTTATGGTGTTTTAAAACAACGCCATAGGCATCATCTTTTTCTTTGTGTCACACAGCACCTTCAGTGCTGTAGCACAGGGGTCTCTTTCAAACTCCCCAAGGTTTAAACACTTTCTCTGGGACTGACTACCGTCTCCCCGAGTATGTAAAGATAAATTGACTTTTCTAGTCTCTTTATATTTACTGACCCAGCACACACTATCTTCCTATAGAGTGCCGGAGGGGTTGTCTAGCATCCCCCGAGTCAAAACACTCATGTAACAGTCAAATGTTACCCTTTCCTACTTTAAATGGCTGGTATCAGTGGTTAAGATTAAACTACCATGATTTTACCCAACCGCGAACAACAGTAGCAATAAATCGGGTCAGCCATGTTTTTCAAGATGGCGCCCAAGACCCATCTGTAAAAACAGACTCCGGTTGGCTTTTTTCGCCGTTTCTTTTAGGAAAGATCATTCTTGTGTTTAATCCTGCGTGCCAAACCAGGTTTGGTCCCTTTGTTCATTGGCCTTTGGCGGGTTTCAGTGCTGAAGCCCTCCTCTGGCACCCGAGTGCATGGGGTGGACAGGATGTGATGGAGGTCTCTGAAACTCCCTGTGCTTAGTCTCCTAAGAGACCTGAATGCACTCTGGCGTGATTGGCTGGCTGGCTGTCCGGCAGGGACAGCCACCCTGCTGTGTGAGTGACAGCCAGGCTGGAATGAATGGGGGAAAACTGTTTAAAAGCAGGTCTCTGGGACTTGGAAAGCAGAGTCGACCACTGGATCGAAAGAACCGAAGAAGAGCTGAAGGAAGAAGACTGCTGCAACTCCTGGACGACTGGTGAAGCCCTGCTGCTGGTCCGAATTGCCTGAAACTCTATCGACAGAGAAGCCCTTCAAGGTTAACTTCTTCCCTTGAGTTTGGTGGGACCAACCAACTCACAAGCCGCCTGGAAACCGTCCCCTCCTAGTCGAATTTTCTACAGAGTGCTGTGGAAAACCGGATAGCCAGTGGGAAGGATACCAGTTTGTGGTCTTTAAGGCACTCAAACATTAAACCGACGTTTATCCAAGCTTGTGGCCTCTTGCCTGGGCAGTGCAGGAACCTCCCGACGTCGTCCTTCTTGTCCCCACGACTGAAGCACAGGAACAGCGAGGTCTGCTCGAACTGCCAGGAACAACTGCCTCCGCTACAGCTCTTCTTCACTTTAAAGGTACTGTGCAAACGCGGTCCGGAAAACCTTTCGACCACAGAGAAAGTTTGTGAAACTTTCCCCTCTTTGAAGGCTGGTCCTTCCCTAAACATTTGTCTAACTTTTCACCTAGCCAAATTCTTCTAAAAACCGTGGCAACGACTTAACTGTTATCTACAAGAATTGTGCTATCCTATACAAAGACTCAGAACCATTGACTTTAGTCCAGGCCTATCGAATTGAATTGCTGGTTGTAGTTAACTGAAACCCTTTACCCTACCTGAATGTATTTGGGCTGCATTTCTTATAGCCTTGTCTTTTTACCCCTTTTTAAAGCAACTGAAGTGCCATTTGCTCCCACTTCAGGGGAGCTGAACTTGTTTAGTAACTTATTGGTTGTGTATTGTGGTGTATTAGTGTATGATATTAAGCTGCTTTGCTGGTGTAATGTTTTCTAATTGACTGTGTAAATAAATGTATATTCCTTTACCAAGAAACCTTGAGTAAGTGTTTGTTTGAACCACTGTATTTGTTGGCCCCTTTGTGTAACTTGTTCTACTGCTCACTTAAACTCTTGAGATAAGTCTGGCTGCTCAGCCAATGCTACCACATAACTGTGTAGTAAAGGCTTGTACCAAAGTTGAAATTGTACTGACACTTGTAGTCTTAATTTCATGTAGTGTTCCCAAAGGGTACTGCATGTGATTCTGCCTAACACTCTGAAATTGGGAAAGTTGCTGCAGTTTCGGTTGTCTGTGCTCTTTAAAAATTACAGACAACACCCCTGCACAGTCTCTACGACCCAAGAGTCCACGGTAAGCTCCTCCCAAGCGCTTAGGTGCATCACTAGCCTACCACCTATCGCGGGAATGCTTTGCTTGCTGCTGCGCTGTGTGCATACGACTGTACTCTCACCTGCTGCTGCAGTGCCAGCCCTGACACCTACCTCTTCCACGGGATGGGAAGGAAGGATTCAGCCTTCTGTCTTCCTGCTGTCATGAGTTGTTTCCTTTATAGGGCCTCTGGCCTCCTCAGCGGCTGAAGGAGACGCCTCTGCTTCTGCCGCCCTGGCGGATTCACAGGGCACAAACACTCTGACCTTTGTCCAGAGTACCTTTGTCTGACCTTTGTCCAGAGCAGCAAAGGTGCTAACAAATCTGGACATGTCTTTGACAAAAGCTTCTCCAAAAAAAAGCCCTTTAGCTGCTGCAGCGGCCTCAGAGGATGCCAACTTCCTGAGTTTCAGGTCGATCTTTACTAAAATCGATCATCTGCACTCCGATGCTATCGTACAGTTGGTATTACTTATTAAACAAACTGCTCTTTGTGCCCAATTAGCCAGAATATGCACATCCATAGGCAGGGCCTCTTTGGTCTCTTGCACCATTTTAATGATCTTGGCCAACGGACCTATAGAATCGGGGAGCGTGTCCTGGCATGCTATCCATGAGCGGTCAATGCCCTTTTCAGGTCCTTGGTGTGCTTCACCATGAATGAGTCCACCTCCAGAGTGTCCGTTACTATATCCGGCAGAGAAGGTCTGGGATATTGTGCCTTTAATTAGACTCTCACCTCCTTAATTAGAGGTGTGCGCAGTCGCTTGTTGAAGTACCTTTTGGCCTTAAGTGGGGGGCGTCCCCTCCAAGGATCTCGGGTGGAGTAGCAGGTCTGGATGAAAGGGGCCGACCAGGGAACTATCTCTGCATTTCTAAACGCTCTTATTGTACCTTTTGCACGGTTCTCCTTCCTGAGGAGTGGCTAAGCTCATAGAAAGGTGAGAACTCTCAGTGCTGCTGGAATCCCATTCAGTGCCCTCTTGGTCTTCCTGTGGGCTAAGGGGTATGCATAGGTCTCAACCATTTGTTTTGCAAAAGCGGGTGAAATCACCCAATTTTGTTTTTGGCGGGTGAGACGCCCATTGGAATGAATGGGCGTGCAGGAGGCTTGGTGGGTGAGTCAGCCCTTTACAAGGCCAGTGACACCCGCCAAAAGCATGTGAGTTGAGAGCTATGGGTAGGTCACCTTGTCCCTTCCATCACGCCTTTCCCTTAGCATGCCACTATTTTGTGTGTCCTTTGCATGATTCGGACAGTGGTTTGCCACTGGCCTTATGTTCCCCCTGCCATTCTCTCTTGCAGGCTCTGGGCCTCACAGTTGTCAGCCTTTACGAAAAGGCGACCCAGCCCAGGAGAAAGTCCAGTTTATGGGATAACAGCCATAGACCTGCCCATGCTGCTTTCTCCATCAGCTGTCCCAGAGAGGGGTCCTGCAGAATTTCTGAAGGCCCTTTTCTGCTTTACTTGCTGTCAGAGGATTCTACTTCTACTCTACCCAGGCAATATTGTGTAATGCACAGGAGACAGACAGCTAGGAGCCGCAAGGTGATGCACAGAATTTTATTATTAAATTTGATTTATAACATCTCACAATGGTTGTGAGGCTATTTCTTCACTTGTTTAATGTCTTTGAAGTCATTTAAACTGCACATTTTACATCAGCAGGTCCCGAGATTGGTGGCATGCTGGAGTTCCAAGTGCTTCTAACCATTCAATTGCTGTAAGTTATGAAATATAAGGCAAGAGCCTAAGAGGTGAGATGCCTGAAGTAATTTTGAAGCAATGAAAAAACGGATTGTAAGCAGATATAAAGAAATATCTAGGTGGCATGCCACTTTAGAATTGACACTGAAAAGGGACTTAGATGCCCTGCTTTCTGATTAGGTCATAAGAACTAGCACCAGAACTTTCCCTTCTAAAGCGTTGGTGCAATGGTAGAACTTCTGACTACAGTTCATGAGGTTGTGACCCTGAGGTAGCTATTAGAATTTAATTATTTTATTTTCTTATTTGATTTATAACATCTCACAATGTTTGTGAGGCTTTATATTCACTTGTTTAATGTCTTTGAAGTCATTTAAACAGTACATTTGCCATCAGCTAGTCCCGAGAGTGGTGACATGCTGTGGCATGCTGGAGTTCCAAGTGCTTTAAACCATTCAATTGCTCCAAGTTATGAAATATAATACAAGAGCCTAAGAGGTGAGATGCCTGAAGTAATTTTGAAGCAATGAAAAAACGGATTTGAAGCAGATATAAAGCAGTATCTAGGTGGCATGCCACGTTAGAATTGACACTGAAAAGAGACTTTCAGGCCCTGCTGTGTGAATAGGTCATAAGAACTAATACGAGGAGTTTCCTGTCTAAACCATTGGTACATTGGTACCACTTCAGACTACAGTATATAAGGTTGAAAGTTCTAGGAAGCAGTAGGATTACATTTATTTTTTAAAATTTGATTTATTAACATCACACAATGATTGTGAGGCTTTTTATTCACTTGGTTAATGTCTTTAAAGTCATTTAAACAGTAATTTTGACATCAGCTAGTCCTGAGATTGGTGACATGCTGTGGCATGATAAGTGCTTAAACCATGCATTTGCTGAAAGTGTTTCAATATAAAACAATGCCACAATGATTGAGAGGTTATTTTTTACTTGATTAATGTGTTTGAAATCCTTAAAACTGTACAGTTTACATCAGCCAGTCCAGAGATTGGTGGCATGCTGTGGCACGCCGTGGCATGTGCCACAGGTCACATTCGGTTCCTACCCTTTCTCCTTTTCTACGCAGCATGTTGGTTGATGGCGTTTTCTTTTCTGCTGCAGTACTATCGATTTACATCCCGGACTGCTTCATCTGGTTGCGGGAAGAGGGGCCCAGGGGTTAGTGTTGGACATGGCAGGTTGGGGGCGGTACAACCAGGGGAAGTTTGGGTACCCGTGTATACAGCAAACAATTCAATTGTCATGAATCCTCTAACGATCTCTTATAATCGACAGGGACTCAGGCATGGAGCAGTTATAAGCAAATCTAAGGGCGGTGTCACAGCAGTGGTGTTTCCATTTCTTCCTTTTGGTCCGTAAGTAGGGATGCACGAATGTGGAGATATTTGGGCGTAATATATGTGAAAATAACTAGTTTCCTTTTTTGTACCAAAGACAGGTTAGGGCATCCGGAAAGAATACTTGTTCATTGGAACAAGGTATGGTGGACAGAGCACACTCATCGGTTTTAGCTATCTGGAGGGACTACTTGTAGGGTGAAGAGGGTACAGTGGACATCACACGCACTGGTAAGGTATTCGGCATAGTTCAAAAAGGCAAGCCTGTTGACAAACTAAAACAAAGACGGGCAACAATCAGGAGCTAAATAAGAAGGAGCATTTTTTTCAACAGAGAGGGCAGTTTAGCCACAAGGTTTGGGATTCTGGAGCAACCAGGTGATGAGGCTCGAGTGGTAGAGTTAAATGTATGGTAATCAACTTATTCTTTTTCCACCCAGCTTTGGGTTTCTACGACATGTCTCAGTTGGGGTCACAGAACATGTTTTCAGGGGTTGACATCGGTTTGAACAATTCGGACGATGAGTTTGACGAAGAGGCCAGATTGTTTGCACGGTTCCAAGAACAAAGGCTGCTACCCAATCAGCAGACTGTGATAGCACAAGTGTGTCTTGTTACAGACACCCCTCCACTTAGTGATGTACCTCCACAGTCAATGTCCTGACTCCTAAAACGGCATCTAGGACAAAGCGAGGTAAGGCGGTGGTTGTGGCGCCTGTAAGTGAGCTGGTGGGATCAGGGTTTGAGGTCCAAAGTACACCAACTCAAAAGAAACAGGCGGTTAGAAAGTGCAGGGTGGCACAGCCCGTGGTCAGCCCTTTTTGAGGCTCCCCCGCATCCAACTCCCACCCCGGTGGTCAGCACCCCACAACTCCCACGGTAACCGGTATCTGAAGGGAACACAAAAACAGATACTTTACCTCTCCCTACATCACCCAATAACGAGCTACTAAAGTTCTCTGCCAGCAGTAATGGCTGGGATGAGTGCCAAATTGAATGACACGTTGGGGGAAATGTTGAAGATTTTGCAGGGATCCACTCTGCCCTTTTTACAGGCATCCCCGGCAATGTCATAAGGGAAGTGTGGGGAGCTCCAGCACAGCTAGCGACTGTAACTGGGGTTTTGGGGAACCAACTACCGGGGCCACAGGCAGTACAGAATCAGACTGTATTGGGGGGGACGGGGTTGCAAGTCCTAGCAGAAAAAGGTAATGTCTCTCCTGGGTCAAACTTAGTGCAACAGTTGGGGGTCGTTCCGGGGGGGGGGAACTCTGCAGGTAGCACTACTCTAGGGATAGGCGGGGTAGTCACAGCACCCACAACAGCAACTCTCATACCAGGGGCCGCCCAGCAGCCGGTGGCAGTAGCCAGTGTGACCAAAACGGCTGCCAGGCCACCGTCCAGAGGGTTGCAAACGCAACCTTATTAACTTCACGTTGTGGGGCAGCTTGGCACATGCCCAAATAATTTAAGGAAAGGATCTGGGCAAGGGAACAATTGGACATATTTTGCATAGTTGAGACCAAAAACGCTGGCCCAGATTTTAACATTAGCAGGGAAGAGGACAGAAAAAGGAAGAAGAGGGTGAGGCCCGAGGAGACTATACAGAATTGGGAGATGGCCTTTGATCTGTTGGCGGCGGTCTGGTTGGAGAAGTTTCTGAACAACGGCCAGGCTTTAATTACATATAAAAAGGGTATCATGACTGAGTATAGGAAATATGGTACCACGGGTTAGATTGACTATGATAGAGCCTTTAGAAGCAGGATGGCCCGGGAACCAGATATGAGGTGGGATCAGAAGACTATGAGGCATGGGAGGTAAGGGGAGGACCAGCCTGCCAAATGACGAGGGGAGCAAGGAGGCCATGGGTCAATGAGGAAGAAACGAATAAAGAATGGCGGCCCTTTCAGCCACCCCCTCCAAGACAGGGGCCAGGGGGGGAATCAGACCAGCAGGGGACCCTTGGATGGGAAACCAGGACAAGGGAAGGGAGCAGGCAAACAAGGGGTTCATGGATGGTAAGCAATGCAGGTCATTCAATAAATGGTCTTGCACCTGGGGAAATAAGTGCCGTTTCGCCTATCAATGTATTAGGTGTGGGGGCAGCCACCCGATCATTGCTTGCTTCAAGACGGAGGGTGGACCCAGGGCTGGGGGTGGACAAAAAGGCGTTCAATGAGGGGGCATGGTCGATGGGGCCATCCACAGTGGACAGAGGGGTGATCCTTGAATTTCTGCAGGAGTACCCGAGTCTGGGGGATAGAGAATTGCTATGGGGCGGGATCTCAGAGGGATTCAAGATCCCTTACGATGGTCCCTTGACTGACAGATGGCAAAAAACCTCCCCTTTGCACTTCAACAACCTCTAGTGGTAAACGCAGAAGATTGCTAAGGAAATGGAACTGGGCAGGGTGGCTGGCCCTTTTTCTACCACCCCGCTCCCAAACTGCATTGTCTCCCCACTGGGCATTGTGCCCAAGAATGAGAAGGGCACATTTAGGTTAATACACCACCTGTCCTATCCGAAAGGGGATTCAGTGAATGACTGGCTGGTCATAATGGTTCAGTGCATTACGCCTCATTTGATCAAGCATTGATGATGGTTGCCGCCACAGGCCGGTGGGCCCTCTTGGCCAAAGCAGACATTGAATCTGCATTTAGACTCCTCCCGGTACACCCAGAAAGTTTTCATCTGTTGGGTTTCCATTGGAGGGCCTCTTTTACGTGGATAAATGCATGCCAATGGGTTGCTCAATCTCTTGTACATATTATCCTAGGCATCGACATAGACACCATAAAAGGGACTTGCAGGCTGCCCCTAGAGAAGGTGACTGAACTGATTGAGGAAATTGAGGCTTCATTGTCAAAAGACAGGACCACGTTGGAGAGGGTCCAGCAACTACTGGGGAAGCAAAATTGTGCAGCAAAAGTCATCCCCGCAGGAAGGGTATTTGCCCGCAGGTTAGCCAGGACAACAGCAAGGCTGACAATGGACCACCATCACATCCACTTGGGGGCAGGTTTCAAGGAAGATTTGCGCATGTGGCGGGCATTTCAATGGGGTCCTTGGCAAACTAATGAGGAGCTGCAGTTATACTCTGACGCCTCAGGGAGTGAAAGCTTTGGGGTTATACTTGGCCGGGAGTGGTGTGCACAGAAATGGCCAGGACAATGGCACAAGAAGGGGAGGACCAAGAATATCATGGCTATGGAACTATTCTCCATCGTACTGGCGCTCACACTATGGCCTGAGGAGTTGGGCAACAGGAGTGTGCGTTTCTGGTGTGCCAACAAGGCTGTGGTTCAGACCATCAACCTCCAGTCAGCCTCTTGTACCGCAGTGTTGAGCCTACTCAGAAGGCTGGTTGAAGTATGCTTGAGAGGGAATATTGAGTTCAGGGAACATGTACAAGGTGTGGTAAATGTTGCGGCTGACTCCCTTTCTCGTTTTCAGTGGCGCAAGTTCTGGGCGGCACACCCAAAACCAAAACCGGAGAGGATGGCATTCAAAAACGAGTGGTGGCAGTTGGTGACGTGGGCCAGGCGCTCTAGAAATTGGGGCAGCGATCACTCACACCAGGCGTCAGATCCCGGTACCAGCAGGGTTATGGTAAGTTTGTCCACATGATTGAGAACAAGGACATAACGGGAGGTTCTTTGGAAGAACACGTACAGCCATTTGTGGTTTGGGCTCATGGTAACGGAGAGAGCAGAAGCTGGGCCAGTGCCAACCTGGCCGCCATAGCATTTCACTGCAAGTGATTGAGGGATTCGACATAAGGGTTTGGGGTTTGCATGGCATTGAAGGGGTGGGGGCGCTCCGAGGGACCCAGGCGTGACATCCGGAAACCCAATGACTGATTTATTGGGGAAATTACTGCACACATTGCCCAGGATATGCTTTGATGGTTTTTAAGTGGCACTCTTTAGGGCCGCGTTTTAACTGGCATTTTCTTGGGGCCTTTAGTATCAGCACACTGGTGCCAGCAGTGAAAGGGGATCTTTCTGACAGGGCTATAGCTTTGAGTGATGTGCAATTCAGTTTTGATGTAGACAGGGTCGCCCTAATGATAAAAGTACGCTTATGTAAGACCAACCAAGGGGGAAGTGGGTGGTGCTCCACCAATGCAGTCACAGCAGCAGCTGCCCAGTCGGATTTCTAAAAGGGTACCTGGACTTGAGATCTCTGCAGCTGGGCACCCTCCTGATACATCAAAATGGGTCACCACTGACAAATTACCAGTTTAGGAAGATTCTGGCAACAACCTTAGGGGCACTGGGGGTGAAAGGACAGGGCTGGTCATCCCACATTTTTCGCATAGGGCAGCCACAGGGGCCATTTTGCAGGGCATACCATCACCCGACATCATGAGATTTGGGAGATGGCAGTCAAACTGCTTTCGGCTTTATGTAACGCCCCAGGAGACTGCAGAGTGCCCAACTGCTGGAACATAGGGGTTTTGCCCGCAGCAGATATACGGACGGGTTTTGCAGATTACGCTGAACTATGGTTTTTCCCACAAGGTTTTTGCAGACTCATTGATAAATGTTTACCCGCAGATGTTAACCGTATATTTTTCTCAAACTCATGGATAATATTTTACCCACAGATGATACAGTATGGAAGGTAGGACATTCATGTGTGACACGAGCAGAGGTTGCTGCACGTCATTAGCACCTGGGTTCCAACCTGGGAATGGATGTCAACAAAATTGTGGTGTTGGGTACATTGGGGATGCAGTGGCACCGTTACCAGCAGTACACAGGCACTTGCAGTGGTGGTCGGCTCCTAGGGTGCTAGTGGTAAATTTAGGTGGCAATGACCTCGCCACCATGGGAAGGGGGCAGTTATGGGCACAGACCCAGGTGGGTCTGCGGGCACTGTTGCAGGAATTACCAGGGACAGAAATTCTATGGTTGGAAATGATGCCCAGGCTGCAGTGGCGTGAAGGGGAATCACAGAGGGCCATGGAGAAGTCTAGGCGCAGGCTCAAAAAATCATTGAAAGATTTACGCAGGCAAATGGCTTTGGTTTTGTAAGGCACACGTTATTAAATTCACTCCGTTCCCACTAAGCGAGTGACGGCGTACATCTGTCGGAGAAGGGATGAAACCTGTTCCTCACGGCCAATCTGGGGACACTTTTGAAGGCCGGGTGCACGTAAGAACGATGGTAAG